>NC_140711.1:18292500-24162500 GCF_050655825.1 Lonchura striata
AGAGATGACTACTTTTTCAGTGCTATTTTGTTCAGCCAGATAGGAAGATGGCTTGTTGGGATTTTATTGGCCAGCAACGCTACTGCAAAACTGATATTTTCAACAGCTGCTGGTGCATTTGTGCTCTGAAAAATTAGAGGCTAAATTGAAGCATTAAAGAACATCAAAGGACCAATTTAATGCAAAAAAACAAGTACTCCAACTGGATCTATTTTACTGTGAATTAATAATGCAGATTTATACAAAATCTCATGCACTGAGCGCTTTGTTTTTATAGGGACTTCAATACCACTTTTTCCCCATCACAAACATTAGATTTATTTATCTGACTGGTATTTTTTTGTCAGTGCTTTTCTTTTGGTCCAAAACCCCACTAATTACTGGGAAAATTACAAGTTTGTATTAACTTGGAATTCTAAACTCTAAAGTACCAATACTATACTGTCTCACTCTCAGTCCCACACATGCATAGATTACTGTATTGCTATATCCACACATTGTATCAGACCTATTACACAATTAAGTAAGATTACTTAGGCACATAGTCCTTTTTATTAAGTCTTATTTCTAATACCACCATTGTTGAGTTGTTAGCACTGAAAAACACAGGGATATATCATAAAGTTCAGTAGATGGCACACGATATCTCTTCTTTTACCAGAACTTCTCTTTTATTAGAGACAGAAGATATTTAAAGTGTCAAAATTAATTGCAGGAAACCTCACATCACAACATTTGGTTGTTTGTTCCCATCTAAGTAACAATTGAGTTGCCCTGTGTAGCTGTTTAATGCTATTTTTGCATTTCATCTGCCATTCCTCCTAAAAAGAAAACCTAATCAAAGAGTATATATACATACCACACGGGTAACATCTTATCTCCCTTTTATTTTTGCAGATCAGCTATTTATTACACATGTATTTTTAGCAACTACAACCTGGTTTGCAATGTGTTTCAGATGGAGTGTATTAGAAAAACTTTGCAGGAATTGGTGGATGATATTTTAGCTACAAAACATTTGAGGGGGAGGAAAACCACTCTGTTCAGACCTTAAACAGATGTTCAGATACAGGGGTACGAGCTTGTACCCAGCAACTCAATTTGCCACTGCTGTTAGTAGCAAAAACTGCTTTTGAAAAACACAAAGTCATTAAAAAATATAGCTAATAATCCCAAAATAAACAGCACAGGAAGGGATGAATGGAAGTGCTCTTTCTGTGCTGGTTCATTTTGCTGATGATGGGTGCACCTAGGTCAGAGTAGGGGGAGGTGGAGATTTTACTAGAAGAAAAAAAATTGCAACTATTGAAGCACTACTGCTGCATTTGATGCTTCTAAATAGTCACATTTTAGTCTTTGAATTTGATTGTTTCTTTTGCAGACTAGTGAGTCATTTTCCAGACCATTTTATAGAAAAGAACTTTATCTTGTAGTTTAGTGATTACAGTCCCTATATATATATATATATATATATACATATATAATTCTGCACTTTGATGATTCATTGTTCATTTTTCACTGCCAGATTTTATTTTGTATCCAGCACTTAAGTTGCAGTTGCCCTTTTTTCTTAGAAAGGTCAAATATGTTTTGTATCCAAATAGTACCTTAGGAGAAGCAAATTATTTGTTCTAAGATTAGGAACTTCATCATATAAGAAAATTAATCTGGTTGTCTACCTTTGCCAGTAAAAGCATAAATATGAGTCCCCTATACAGCCAGGATTACCTGCTTTGATATTTGCATGGCTCATCCACCAAATCCACCAAACTGGGAAACAGACCAAATATTTAAATGCTGATGTCAGTAGAATCCCCGGGTTAAATATTGTAAATTTATTTCTATTATGTATTACAAAAGACACCCTTCCTCATTAATTTTACTGAAGTCTCCAGATGGGAAACAAAATATTAATTTTGTTCAGCCTTAGGCATTGTTGACTGTTAAGGTACTCACTAAATCACTGATCTTATACACATTAATATTAGATTTCTGCTATAAAAATTTAAGACCCATGGGTATAAGGTTCAGTTTGTCATAAGTATAATTAATTGTTTTCAGAAATGATTAATTTGTCAAAATGGCAAACATACATATTGGGTAGGCAAGACTCCTGAGCAAGCTAACCTACCTTAAAGTCATGGTAATACTCATGGAATTATGCAAATTAATTGAGTCTTTCAATGTTGCATAAAATGCTACTACTAGTACAATGCATGGAACATTAGGCTGTTCATCCAACAAAAAAGTTGCATTTTGAAGGCAGGCGTCTTTACAAGAGAGTCCTTATGGCAGAAGGTCCCTAGAAGTACAATTTTTTTCCCGCAAAGCAATAGACTTTCAACCGTTACACAGAAGTTGTATTTTTTTATTACAATTTTTAAAGCAACCCTCAAGAGAAGAAAAAAACTAAAATTCTGGTGACCTGAGACAAAGGAACCTATGAGATTTTGCACTCTGTGCTGATGCTAGGGGGAAATGGTACATGTCCCAGTAATAAGAGTTTCACTAGTAAAACCTCATTTACAAGCCTGGGAACTCATGATACACTACATTAAAATCTAAAAAGATTAACTTAATTATGCAAATTAAATTTACTGTTTATCTTCTAAATAGTAAAAGTCCTTGTCAACATTGGAATAGCTATATTACTCTAAATGCATTAATTTCCCTCCAAAGTGAACCACACATATATTTGAAACTCTAATGGAGTTAATTATTATCTATAAATTATAAAACATAAATTATTATCTATAAATTATCTATAAATTCCATTCAAACATAAACTTATGCTCCTCACTAGGCAAAACATTTATTTTTATCCCACTAGTACTATCTGGTTATCAATTAACTCAATATACTAGTGCAGCAAATAAAAATATCCATGTTAAATACAATTATTTTTAATATTCCTAGATATTAAAGACTAAGAATTCCTGATTAAATATTCCCTAACAAATCACTTGGAATTTCCTGAAGATTTACCCTGCTAACTATTCTATTTCACTCCCAAAATCAGTATTTCTGAAATAAAACATATTAAAAATATTCTAAGAGGTATTTCAGGGGTGAAGAAAAGCTTTTCTCATGGCTAAAAGTCTCTCTTCTAAATCCCATGGAGCCCCACAGAGCTGATTCTGATTTTCACCCATTTTATTCAAATGCCACCAAGTGACTTGGTGGTTGTTGCTGTTTTACATTGCTGTAAATACAATCAGGATTACAATGCACACCCAAACACAGGTAGGCTGTGAGTGCTCCATCCATCTGGCACACTACAGAATAATGCAGGGCCATTAGACAAATGCACTACTGAATCAATTATTCTGGTTTGAGGCAACAACTTCTGGCCTTGGACTAATAGACAAATATTAATTTCAATCTCTCCACTGTCAACAGTCTTGCTATTAACATATATATCAAAGACACTGTTATTATGACAAACATAATAGCCTTCCTTTTCCACATCTAATCACATTTTAAATAGTTTTTTTTACCTTCAAACTGGACTTTGTATTTGATAATTTATTATATTAAATGTAGATATTCTTTGCTGTTTTTTTACTGATAGCCTGTAGAACAATTATAAATATCTGACATTCAAAGGAGTTATGCAACCTTACCCTAATAGTTTTCATTTTTTACATATTCAGTTAAGAATTAATAGTCAGGAACGTTATGTTCTGTTCCATAAATTCAGATAAAGTAATTTTTCTCTTTTTCTCAAAAAACCAAACAAACTAAAAAATTCAAACAAAATAAAGCTCAAACTCTGTTAGACTCCCTTTATAAATAGTCTTAGAGCATGTAAAATTTAGAAATTTCAATCCAGATAGAAATCTAGCTCTTAAACCCACCACATTCACAGCTGTCATGTCAGGCTGTAACAGTGGGACCCACTGTGCCTGGGTGTTTTCTGTCACACCCAGTATCTCCAGCAGCCCTTGCTGTACATGGGGAGAACACAGAATATCTCAGCTCCCAGCCCAGGGTTCAGCAGGGACTGTGTGGGAGTTCAGGGAACCATGATGCCACAGCTGCTGCCTGGTCATCACTGGAGGTGTGGAAAGGGCAATCCTGCAGGAGGAAAAATGGAGCAGAAGGGTTGAGGTCATAGCCCTGGGTGGGAGAACCTGCAGCAGAAATGCAGAGAGGAGTAACAGGGCCAACCCTGGCATAAAGACAGTGGTCAGTGTGGTACCCAAGTGAAGCCATTTAGAGACTACTCTTGAGTGTTAGAGTTCACCAGCCCATGCCAACAAACATGCAGCAGGAACACACAGCAGCAGCCACCTACCCCCACACCTTGATTTAAAAAATTAACTATGGCAGAGCTAAGAGAGTGTAACCCAGAGTCAACATTTGCTTGGCTATAATGGTCACTGCCTAACCCTGAAAAATTAGGGCAACCTTGTAGCTGGGACACACAGACCAAAGGAGCATGTGAATCCCTCTCTCCACTGAGTGCTATTGGCACCATGCTGAGCTGTCCAGGCACACATGTGCATTAGACCCTCCAGCTGCATTTCCCACCACACCTGGTGCAGAAGACCAGTGCCTTCCTATTTCCAAAGGCTGTCTACAAGCAATCCCATGGTCCCACAAAAACTAAGATTTCCACGGGAATTAGCAGTGCTATGCCCTAACCATCTCCCTCGCGTACTTGGCCCTGCTGAGGGCAGGATGGGGTCATTGGTCACTCCATCCAGGAAGGAGTGGCTTGATAGCTAAACTAATGTGGTACTTGCTGTACCCTCTGATGCCATGTTAATTGAATGGCTGACTTGGGAAATTGTTATTCACCAATGACCTTGGCACAACGTATCTCTGAGTAATTTTCCATGTTATTATTACAGTCAGCTTGATGGGAACTTCCTTCAGCTGTGACCACAGAGCTGCAGAACATCCACAGTTAGATAGCAATCCTGCCCCGTTTCCATGCAAGGTCCTGAAGCAATAGAAGTCATGTTCCACTGCACAATGGGATGTGGATGGGGTCACACACAGAGGGCAGGCCCAGAGTGATTTGAAACATTTCTGTCTGCTTACATTCTGAACAACAGCAAATGAGAGACACTGGGAAAGGGCAAGAGGATGGACATTATATTCATGTCAACTCATCTCATTGTAGGATAAGTCTACATCTTCTTTCCACCTGAGAAGACAGGTATTCTCTCCTTTTCAGGGTCTTTCTACCTTCCATGTTATTGGACTGGGTTCTAGCCCAGCATCTTAAGGTCTGAGGCTTGCTTTCATTTACATGAACGGAAGAAGGAATTGGGTTTCTAGGCAGTATGTGTTTCTAATAAAATGTATATTATTATTTCCTTAATTGACCACAGTGTCTTAGAAGAGGTCCCATATCTGTATAAGAATTAAGTACTTAGATACTCTGTTTGAAATCTATTTTCTCAGTGACCCATCATGTAACTATTGTGTGCATTTGGGCAGGCTACCATGTTGCACATGTGCAGCAAATACGGCTAGTAACAAATCATTGTGATGTCCCAGAAAGCATATGTTAAACTTGCCTCATAGTCAATACTCAAAATACAACATTTTGCTCATTTTACATGTCCTTTTTTGGTCTGAATACAAAAAGCAATCAGATCTCATTGGGGAGTTAATCACTTGTGAACATAGAGCAATGAAATTATCTAACACAAAGGGCCCTTTTTTTCAACCTTAAAATCACTGGTGAACCTTTACACATTTATTCACTGTTGAAAATGATTTTGTAATTATTTTGAAAGAGTCATTTTGGGAGGTATGTGAAATGACTTCAACAGAAATATGAGAAATGTAAAGATGGGGTAATTGGACTCACAGAATTTTTTACATTCATTTTCTGTGAATTTAGTCACTACCAATACTTAGTTGCTATTACTCACAGGTTATATCCTGCACTTTATAACAGACAATTTTCACAGCTAAGTCTATAGGGTCAGCTATTGTAAATAACGAAAATACTCAATGGTCAGGAGTGTTTTCAGTAACAAATATGTGCTGTGGTCAGAGTTTATGTCCTTACGTGTCCAAAATTAATTAACAACACAAATCCCAAGTCTGAATCCAAGTAAGGGCTTGTGTCAATCAACCATTCCAGTTTATATCAGCAATTCATTTTTACAGGCTCCAAGAAATACAGATACACATATTTCAGGCATGTATTTTTCTAACATCTGAAAAGGAGGATGGGCAGGTGTAAAATCAGCTTTTGCAAAAAGGTACCCATAAACATGTATTCCAGAGATGAGATTTTCTTGTTACTGCAGGGCTATAAATCATTGTCTCTCCCTATGTGATATGAGTGTAAAATATTTACTTCACATTAGTATACATCTATATATATATTGCAGATTGACTGCAACCTGGAATTCAAGGGATACTAAAGTGTTTATAGGGTATCCTAATATTAATATAATTTATCAATACTTGAAGATCTCAGTGCTCCATCTCTTCAGTTTGTGAATGTTCAGCATGGGCAAGCATCAGAAAATAAAGATAATAAAGACAATGCAGGATTAGTGGTATGCTGCAGAAAGAGAACCTTTCTGGTGCCACATGCTGAGATGATGCTAACATTATGGTAAGAAAGCATTCTCTTTGATTGCTCTAACACCACTATATTTCTGAAATGGTTGCTTTTGTTACCATCAAAATCAGAAGAGGTAACTTAAGACTTCATTTGTTCTGTAACCTACAATAACGACTTCTCAACATCATAAATGCTGCAAGTTTTTCATTATTATTCTATTGTGAACCTGACACAATTTTACTGCTTTTTCAAAGTTCAAGTTTGGATTGACTTAATGCACTAATGTAGATAATTTTTATACCACCAAATTAAAAAGACTAAATAAAAAGGTATCCTGCATATGTCACTGCTTCTCTTTTATGCCCTTTGAAAGTTCTTTGCTTTTTGTGTGTGTGATTTTCACATAAATTTGTAATTGACATCAAATTAAAATGTTTGCTTTGATTTAGATAGTTTAAATATAAAATATTAAGAGCATTACAAATGAAAATTGATGCCAAAAAATGTTTTATCTTAAATGTATCTATGTTAAGGATCACAGCCCAAAGTTATCTCAACGTCTCAAAAAAGCACTCACTGCTTGACCTTCAAACTTTCTCATGCATTAGGTTTAAAAAAAAATTAGTAAATTATATTTCTGTTTTGAGGGGAGAAAAATAATTACACAAAACGAGTTCTTACTATGTAGAGAACAAGACCAAATCCTCAGCTGATCTGGGTAATGGAAGCATTATTCTTTCACATTTAAAACACTAACATGTTACCCATAATTAAAAATTAAATATCCAGAAACAGACATTTTACTGTATGAATAAAATCTGAAGTGTCAATTCCATTCTGCAAGGGTTGTCATTTCTTTTGTTTGGCCAAAATTTGTGTCTGCCATAAGAATGCGTCAGATGCCAAGGAAAGCATTTTTTCTCTCTTTTCAAGTAGCCATCAGCAATCTTCAAACACACATAAAATTAACAAAATATGATTTGGCTACACATTATTGAGTTTTAACAGACATGTTAGGGAAAGAAAGGGTTTGTGATATTTTCCCTTCACCACCAGCAACAGCGTCATTATGGCTATTTTAAAAAGTTGCTGCGCTGCAGTTACTGTGGCACATGGGACTGAAATTTCCATTACAATGCTCCAAGCCTGCCTCAGGTCCTAGAGACTGTGGGTATTATTTTTTAAAATGTTAATTTTTATTTTATTTTTATTTTATATGTAGAAATCTGACAGCACTTGAATTTTAATCATTCAGGAGCTTAATCCAGGATTTCTTTCAAAGCTTAAAATTCCCTGTAAAGCCAAATTCCTTGATGTGGAAGAAATGCAGAATCAAACCCTAGGTAGCTGGATCCAAGCTTTGTTTTATCAGCCAAGAAACAAAGTTCCCCTGATTTAAAGTACTGCACATAACATTGCTAAGATAAGGATTTAGTTTCCTAAGCCAGGCCCTGATCCTTTAATGAGCTGTGGGAGGCTCACACACAGGCACACTGCTGGAGTCACACTGACTCCACTTGCAGGAAACTCCAGTTCTGGCCAGGTTTCCCTATTTCCCCTTGACTTCAACAGGAGAGAATACCATCCCTTACACTGTCAGTTCATTATATTTTAAGACCCCCTAAAAAGCATTTATTCCAAACCCTCTAAATCCAGCAGGAACAGGACATTTCTAGAAGTGGGTTATTTTCATTTGATTGATATTATTAATTTAACAGTAAGAAAAACTAAAGAGCACAGAATGAGAGACTTTTTAATTTGTTTTTCTTTTCTAATGGAGACATCAACATAGCTCCAAAATGGCTCATCATCAGATTATGATATATTCACCTGCAAAGGCACAATATTATTCTACTGATCACCATAGATGCACCATTAAACAATTCCTCTAAATAGCAAGATATTTTGGGATTACACTTTGTCTAACATTTTTGCAAATTTATCTGTCCTCACTACAAATTATTTTCACCAAAACATTTTAATTTAACTCAGTACTCTTTAAAAAAGGATTTATTTCAGGAAACATAGTTTAGATAGAAAAATGTATCAATGAAAGTCTGTAATGTTATTTCAAAGATCCCCTATTTACCCTAGCAATTCAAAAATAATTTAATTGCTTTTCTAACAAAATTATTTCCAGTACTGTAGTATAAGAAATCTAAAATTGCTGAATTATTTATTTCTACTTTTACATATCTTTTCTGTGGTGTCAACAACACACCTCAAAAATAACATAAATCACACTGAAATTTTTCCTGTAAAATATTTAGATGAAATATTACACATTTTAAAGTTTGTGCAGCCATTCTGCATTCATCATAACATATACCAACCAAAAAATACAAAAATGCAATTGACATACCAAGATATTAATTTGAAAATAAATAGCACCTTGGTATTTTACATAAACATGATAAAATTGTGATACAGTAATGACAAGATATCAAATTATATTATGAAGTCTCCTGTAATTTAATATTTTGACAGTCCTACTCTCTACTTTTTTCTCTAAAAGAAAACAGTGTTTATTAAGGAAAATAAGACTCAGTAGTGTTGTACATAGCAGATAGCAGAAATTATTTACGAGCAGATCATTTTATAGATCCCCCATTGTTCTGGCAATACAATGTGATGATCCTCAATACTTCATTTCATGAATTCATCACTTTATGGAAACCCATTTTGCTACAAACAAAACATCTACCCACTGTGGTGTGCTTAATTTTGACAACTTTCCCAATCTAATATATGGAAATATTGGCAAGAAAATATCCTTCACCTTTAAAATTGCTCATAAAGGCATAGAAATTAAATTGGTGCTTACTTTCAGTTTGTGGAGCAACAAATCCCAGACTGAGCCTGTTTGCATGTGGCCAATGGCCAACATCATCCCTCCAGAGCTCAAGGCTCTCCACATGCAGTTATGTGTCAGCCAAGGTACAGGAGCACCAACGCCAGCCAGAGGACACCAAGACACAGCACTGGGGTGGAGAACAAAGGTATGGAAGATCCCTCACAAGCCAGCCAGGAACACCTTTGAAATTTCAGCAGGAGCTGCCTGGGGCATGGTCCTCTCTTAGAGAGCATAGGGACATGTTTGGTTTCCAAACAGTGAGATAACTCTGTAAGTGGGAGGGGCTCCTGAACCCAAAGACTTCTCCTTCTTCCCCCATTCCAGACACATCCAGACAGAATCAAACTGTGTCTGATAGCCCTACAGTAGCACCTGAGTTCACCACATTCATCTCACTTTGGGGAGTGAAGGGGATAGCTATGTTACATATGTAGTAATAATTAGGAAATACTGAGCCTTTGGAATGACCTCAGCAGGACTTGTTGGTTTTGCTTACAGCCAGTTTGCATCGCCAGCCTATTTTCAAGATATTTCATTTACCCCTGCTAGCTCTGAGTCTAGTGGTTTTTAGGTCTATGTCATTAGCCTGAATGCTACCCAATCTACTGCACAGAGGTGAGAGCAGAAAACTTCCAGGGATTAATTTAGAAGGTCAGATTGTGAAAGGAGGAAGCCCCACACACTTTTCTTAGTCCTACTGCACTTGCTCTGGGGATGCATAGCTTATTAACACTCTGGTTAATAAAGCACATTTATACCTTTGAAGAGATCAAAACAAGACGTCTTTGGGAGATTTGGGTAGAAGTTTTCACATGTTTTATAAATGCAGGCCAGTACACTGTAAGCAGGTCACACCATGTCCCCTTGAAGATCTGCAGGCCTGAGCGCCACATGAAACACATCATCACCACTTCCAGTCAAAATCAAACTCAGCCCAGCAGCAGCAGAACACGTTCTGTCACCCCAAGGCACAGGAATGACACACAGTGACTGCACAGAGAGCAAACAGCAAAGCCTCAGGTAGCTGGATTCTGACCCGCTCCCAGGGAGTTTTTTCCTGAGTGATGCTGGAAAATTGCACGCCAATTTAGAAGGACAAGAGGAGGCTGGCAAGGCTGGACACCTGCACTGCAGAATTTGGGCAGGTGCCCGCAGCCCCAGTGGGTGCCAGGCTGCAGCAGGGCTGGGGAGAGCAGGGGAGAGCTGACCCCCAGCCCCCCTCAGCCCAGGCACGAATGCAAGGCGAGAAAGGGAGGCCTGATCTGTCCTTGCTCCTTCCATGGCGAGAGGGTGTGCCAGGCTAGGTACCCACAGCTACCCTGCCTGAAGATACAAGGAAACACATCCTTGCTTTTTTTTTGGCCTTGCAGGGAAAAAAAGAAGGGAGTAGATCTAAAATAATATGGCAAAAGAACAGCACCCAGCACGATCATCTGCACAGCACTGGGCACACTTAGCACGGTGCACAAATAAAACACAGCTTCATTTATCGCTCCCAAGTCACCCAGCTGTGGGGACAGACAACGTGCAGCTCTCCATAAATGCATATGGTACAAAGCAGTGCTTGCCTCTTCCCTCGGTTAGCGCCTTATTGCAGTGTTTTGGCAACCCAAATGGTCACTCCAAGAGTCAGTGGAGCCTTTGTGCAGAGAGGCGCGGCAGCGGCGGGCAGAGCAGCCAGCTGGCTGGCCAGGCACTGGACACCGGCCAGCGTGGCTCGCCTCCAGCACTCCAGCCCCTGGAAGCTTTGTAGCAGGAAGTAGCTGACAGACCATCAGGGAGGATGCATTTTGTCTATGAGGTAACTGAAGCATAATTTGATGGAAGTTAACACACAAAAGAAACCCCAAAAGAAATAAATAGACAACCCTTGCTAAAGTTCACAAGGACACAGTCATATGAAAACTAGTTCTGTGGTTTTCAGTGAGAGCTGCAGCACTGTGAGATATATGACATATTGGTGACATTGTCCCTACATCACATACCAGTTTTGCTCTGGGCAGCCTGCCATTTCATTTCCAAAGCTACTGTTCTTTGCAATTTTCCCACATCCTACACCACATACAATATTTTCAATATCCCCAAAACATTTCTACTTGTAATAGTATATCAATTAATTATGCAATAGCTTTTCTCCTTTCCTTTCAACTTGGAGAGATTTCTAATTCAGAGACTGGACTGTTACCAGCAGTAAAAGAACAAGATGTTTTAATAGGTGTGTCTAGGGGAGGAAGATGGTCTGTTGATTTGGTACTAGAAAAACAAGCAATGCAAAGGAGACCTTTGCCTTTCAGCAACTAACCCTTCAAAGATCTTAAGCATGGAAAGGCCTGTTATGATTTTTTAACTGACCTTCAAAGTATTGGAATAAATTTTCATTTAGCAATTCCTACACGAAGACTGCATCACTAGAGGTAAAAAAACCTACTCTTTGGAAATTCTTCCAGATTCAATGTAGAAATGCCAAGTGGTAAAGCATTCACTGTAACTCTGAACACTCTGTTTAGGCAGTGAATAATTTCACTGTCAAACAGAAGCACTTGATTTTTAATCTTAAACTGCCAGATTTCAGTGTCCAGCCACTCCATCTCACAGAACACACTGTGCTTCTATGCCCTACTTGCTGCTCAGCTTCAGCATTGGTTGTAAACTCCTCATGGCTCTTTATGATGTATCTGGCATAAAGAGATAAACTTGCTACTACTACTTCCACCATCTACTAGCACATTAATCTTTCTAACCCACCCATCCATTCGGAGCTCACATTCAGGTATTTATCCACCACAGCCCTAAAATTCTCTTCATAGTAATTGTATTCAATTAAAATTTTCCTTCCAGTAACTGTGACTTTTATGTGTTTGCAGACACTACAGCTGTGAAAAAAAGCCTCTTACCACAAATCTATTAGAGACTAACTTGTTAGATTGTCACTAAGCTCAAATAGCACCTTTCTACTCAAATGTTACAGAGATTGGGGCGCACTCCACTCCTCTGCATATAGATCTGACTTATTGTTCAGTTCCACCTTGATCTAGACTCACATTTTGATGGGCTTAAAAGTGAACGTGCATATGTCTGACAAAATGTGAGATTAACGTCTCACATTTTCTTAACCAGCAATGGAAAAATCCATTTGTTTCTGCTATAAAGACCTCTCTCATTCCCATTCTTCACTGACCACAAATATACCATGAAGAAAGGTAGAGAGTTTATCTCAGTGGTTCAATGGCCAGTCCTTGATATTAGTTTTCCCTGTGCTTTGTATTCCTGAGGGTATTTAACAGTGAGCTAACAAAGGGTAGATTGGAGGAAAGAAAAATCTTCAATCCATCTCTGTACCTATATCTATCTCTGCCAGAAGATTTAGTGGCTTATATTTAGGAAACATCACTCCGTTGGGAATTCAGAGAAAAAAATGCACGTGAAGTTAGAACATCACTGTGCCCACCAGTAACACTGGCTGTGAACAAAGAGAGACCTCCAGAGACTGCGTTGGTTTTAATTTTGCATCAGCTGTCCCCTGACTTGTGGTGGTATTTCTTCTCATAGCCAAGATAAGAGCAGCTGGAGTAGACCTTCCTATGCTCAGTTCTTGGTGGAAGTAAGCCCCAAAGTGCTACAGGTGGTTTTTTTGTCATTACAAGCACCCTACTGCTAAAGAAGCAAAAACACCCTACTGAAGAGAAGCAAAAACACATAAAATTAAAACAAAAAATCCAGGAAAAATCTTTCACACTTGCTGCAAAATCTGAAAATCCATAGGTATTACTATGGTTACTACTCCAGATATAACTAAGGCTTCCTTCCTTCTCTTACTTTGTGGATTTCTCTGTTGTGCTTTATTCACAAGAAGAGTTCAATAACAAATTATCCTTAATTTACTGCTGCTAACAATGTAGGCAATTTTTGGTCCCAAGTCTTCTGCCTAAATATAGGCAAAGCACTCAGTGAGGCAGACAGAGTCCTTGCCTGAGTTAAGAAGGCAGGATTAGGCCCACCTTATCATACAGTTATTTATTACACAATGATAATTAACATGAAGCAGACAAGCTCATTTATTTGGCAACAGCAATCCTGGCTGAAACACACTGCTAAAAAGTGCTGAGCATAAATAATACGAAGAAATGCTTATGCAACAATAAGAAAATGTATGATTGTGTATTCTATCACACAGCTTAAAAACTGCAGGTTAAGCAAATTATCACTGGCACTGCGTATCCATAATTCTGCCGGTCACCTAAATGAATGATCAGGTATGATCCTTTCAATTCTAGCAGCGTTTCTTTCTAAATACCTCACTATTTAGCAGCCTAAAGGGAGCCAACACATCAGTAGTGCCTTCTATGCACTGTCGAGTCCCAGCTTGAGCACACCAAACTCTGAGGCCTTTTGAAATCTTTAAAGACAATCACACATAAGACAGTTTCTATATTGCAGGGCTGGGTAGTGCTACTGCAGCACAAAACAATATTTCAAGCTTTCTGATATACATGTGTCACCTCTATGTGACAAATAGCTTGTATTAATTAGGCACTAGACTTGGTGAGATTGCTGTTATTAACTGAGAGAAGATGGGTTGAATTTAATTGTGTGTGACATCAAAGCCAAGTGACTGATATTTCAAGCATCATTTAAAATGTTTGATATTGGAGTCATTGTATTCACATAAAGACTGTCTAAAAATATAAAGGAGAATGATGAGAGAGGAACTGAAATGCATTTATACAATCCATCTTATGAAGTGAATTTGATGTAATTTTGCTTGTATTTTTGATCCAATGTTGACAATATTTATTTATTTAGTTATATCAATTATTACTTTGAAGAACAGTTTATTTTTCTCAGTACTAATTTTGGAGACAGCTGGGATGGTTTGTATTGGTTCCAGCATCAATGTTCTCAGAAATGTGGACATAAGGGAGGGGGAACATAAAAGATCAGCTTGCACTGAGATTTGCTTTATAGCCATTAATGAACACTATTTGGAAAATGTTTACTTAAGAAAAGCAGACTCACATTATTTAGGCAAACATCCATAACAGCTTGGAAAAAGAAAGGGGAAAAGGAAACTATGTTTAAAATTGCACATAAAAGAATATATTTAAGGAGCAAGAGCTTGCTATTTTACTATGCACTGTACAAATAGTAACTATCTCACATTCATCAGGATGTGAGGAATGCTGTTTCAGGGTCGAATGTTTCTCTCATTTAAAATGCTGGCAAAAATCTCCTTCAGTTTGACAGGACAGAATCATACTTGTGATGTAGCATGATAACATATATGGTGTTTTGCTAAAAAGTGGGTCAATAAACAATTGCCCCAGAGGATACTTGTTTATAATGCTTCTGCATTGTACCATTTCCTTTTAGTTCTTTCTTTAAAAATAAATAAAATAAACCACTTGCTTATTTCCATGCAAGCCATAAAGCACACAAAACAATCCAACTGAAATCAACTTAATTAAACCACAATGTGTTGCAAGCAAACATGTATCCCTTAGGTATTACAAAGCAGACAAATCTGAAGTGCACAACAGTCAAAAGTAAATATTAACAATTTCACAAACCTGAAAGACAGTGTTCAGAAAGAAGCACCTCCCCATTTCCACAGTGGTGGCCTAGACCCACACACTATGGAGCAAGGAGGGACAGTCAGGCTCACCAGGGGTGCCTTCCCCTTCCTGCAGCCCAAGGAGGTCAAAAGATAAAATCCAATATGTATAATATATATAAATCAAATACTTATCTATGCATGTAACATGTGCACATATATAAGTGTAGATTCTCATGCATGTAAATATGTGCATGTTATTTTATATCAGAATTAGTACTGGTATAGTCACTAAGACAGCCAAGTATATACAAATGATATAACCTCATCCCAGTGGGATTCAATTCTCAGAGGAACTTTGTCCTCCCAGGAATGTATTCTAAAATGATCAGACAGAATGTTTCATCACGTGCTTAATTGTAAGAAGTGATTTTGATGGGGAAACTGATGTGCATAAAGCCAAAAGACACATAAATACCTCAGCAGCTGTTAGAGAATCCATGGATAAACTCCAGTTTATGTGAGAGCAAATATCCCCCATTTCTTCACAGCAGTGGATCAAAATATTTTTTGAAATTATCCAAATTGTCTTGTCCTCAGTGATAATACAAAGGTGCACCTTTTCCTCATGCTGTACAGCATTGATATTAGCCTCAAGTTTTAACTAGCCTTCTGCTAAGAAAATATTTAAATTATTTCCTTGAAAAGCAAGGAAAAAAACTTCATATGTCTGGCAGGGTTCTTTGGCAGTTGCAATATCAATTTTAGCATAATTGATAAAGCAAATTATATAATAAAGCAGATTTTTTCTATATATGAATAGGTCACAGAAGTAGCTCTAGATTCCTTGCAATTCATTTGTTATTGGGAGCTATTTAGTGAATAATTACAACAACCTCTCACTGCTCTGTCCTTCATCTGACAGGCAATTGCTGAATTTGTTTTTAAAAATCCATCAAGTATGTTCTTACTTTTTGACAAAATGTGAAAAACTCTCTGAACCAAGTTGCAGTACCATACCTGCAAATTAAAAATTATTCCTTATATATATTTAAAGGTGTTTAAAATGCCCTGTTTCCATAACCATTCCTCCTAGAAAGCTCATCTGGCTAAAAGAATACTCAGGGGAAGCAAATATTTAAGAGCAAATCAAAGCAAAAAATGCAAACAGATATCTGAGAGGGTCGCATTGTTCCTTCTACCCAGCTTGCATTGAAAGTTTTATATTTTTAAGTTAAATAATTTTAAAAGAAAGAGCTCTTCCTTTGATTTGTCATAAAATGTGCTTTAAACTAAACTGATGCTTAAATTAATGCCCATGAAAGCAGTCATTCTTCCTGACTAATGCTTTTTTATGGGATAAAAATGTCAAAGGGAAAGGTTAACAATTATAAGCCTGTGCCCAAATACATACATGTATTTAAATGTAACTCAGAGATATTATTTGGGTTTGTAATCAAGAATTTTCATAACACACACAAGAAAAAGTAGGCATCAATCAATGAATAGCCTTCATTTGTCTTCAGAAAAATTGTACAAACCTTAAGACAAGGTTTTGAAAGGGATGGAGCTTCTTCTCCTTTGAAGTATAAAAATCTTTAAGTATCGAACATGCATGTGACGTATGTTCTCATCTCGAACATGGCCTTTTTGGAACTGCTTTTTGAGCATCATTGCAGTGACTGAAATACCAGTGTTTTGGATGGTTTCTAGTCAGCTCATCCACCTGTGTTGTGAGAGCCTGAGCCTGCTGCACTGCTGCTACACAACAGTGCCCCAGGCATTCTTTTTCTCTCCTGGCAAACACATGTGACTTTCAATTTTTGCAACCATTTGTAGTTCATGGGCAGATTTATTGACCAGGAAAGTTCATGCCTCTTCTATGCTGCCCAAATAGGCTGTGTTTTGTTTTGTTTTTGGCTGGACTTCTACCTGACCTCCAATGCTGTAGGAATCATTTTACACCAGCAATTAAATGCTGGACTAGTTATTTGTAGCTTGCAATTGTCCCCATTTAGAAGACTAACTGCCCAATTGCAAAGCTTCTAAATGGGTGCAATTGCAAGTTCAAACAGTTGGGCCCATGTGTAATTATGGTCACAAAATTGGGCTCACTTATGTCGGAGGTTGCTGCAGAAGACATAGGCCACCAACTAAAAGTAATGTTTTTTTGCCAGTTGCTGCTATGTGCTGTTCGTTACAGCAGGAGGAATGAAAGGAAAAGCCTCTTGGTGGGAATACAGAAAACAGAAATACATTAAGACAATTTGAGACTATAAAGTGATCAACATGGCGCCTAGGACAAATGATCATAACTGTCTCATGCCTAATCACCCATTTCAGACACAGCTTTATGAACAAGTTTTGCTCTCTTTCGTGGCTTTTCTCTTATTAAGGCAGAACAGTGTCAGTGGTCAGAGGAGTCAGTTCCAGGTACCAGACGCACAGGCTGTGGAATGCCACTGGCCATTTTAAACCATCTGCTGAACCTACAGCTTTTTTCCTTCTCTCCACTTGAAAGAAGTTGATCGAGAAAACACCAGCTGGAGGTTTTTTCTCCTCTCACATAGTCAGACAGTAGGTACAGTGCTACTGCTGTCAGGGAAATTGTGTCTAACTCGTCCTAATCATAATTAGGAGAAATTTCCCACCTGTTTCTCCCCAGTTCAAAAGTATTTTCAATAGTCGAAGGGCATACCTCTGCAGGTAAAGGCTCCTCTTTTGTGACAGCATGATATCCTGCACATATATGGGGTTCTCCCCAAAGCATATTCCAGCCTTGACAATGGGAGTGAAGCCCTACAGACCCAGACACTCCCAAAAGCCTCCTGTTTACCAGCCCTTCATTACCACTGCTAAACACCCCGGCACAAGTAAGAAACAGCTCTGCTGCATCCACACAAATTCCTTCATCACAGCCTTCTCCAACCGGTGTGCCTAATCAGCCGCCGAGCATGTCAAACCACTGCTGTTCAGTTCATCTGCTGATGACATGAGACACATCTGGGCAATGGAACAAAGAGAATATTCTAAAATGATTATGCTAAGATGAGAATTAATATTCATCCCCAAAAGGTGCAACTGCCAGCCCAGAACAGTAGATAAAATCAACTACCCTACAGTGCCAAAGTCTTGGGGACCAGGTTGTCCCAAATCCATTGAAACCAAATTTCATTTAGTGAGGATGAGGCCTTTGAGACAGGTACTCAGGTAAAACAAATAAATTTAAATATAATTGCATTTTTTTTCAGTTTCACGTGCAGTGCAGAGTGGATACATTTTGTGGGGATCCAACAAATGATATTTTAATGTACATACATAATTTATTGAGCAAGCAGTAGACTTGGCTAAATGAATGTCAGCCATTGAAGATCCAACATAGTGTATTTTCATGCTTATTACTTGATACAATAGGAAAGAAGGAAGACTTTAACATATTTATGAACTTGAAACATCTCTCAAGTTCCAGAGTGTAGGTCTATCACAAATGTTATCACATTCTTCTTCTACAGTCACAATAAGAAGTAAGTTAAGCACTTGCTATGTATTTTTCAATCTAAAAATGGTTGAAATAGTTACAGATTACCATCTATATTATCCTTCTACAATTCTTGCAGTACTATGAAATACAGCTAGAGAATATAATCTACCTTTATATCTTGCCCATAATTCCCATTTATCTTACATAAAATGAATGAGATTCAGTATCTAACTAATTTCTGTAGATTTTCCTTAAAATTATAACTATTAGATTTTGAAAAATCTAGTTGTTCCAGCTCCAAAAAAGACAATTTTTAATATTATATCTATCATAGAGCAAAATTACTACCTGTCTGTTTAAAGGTAGCCACTTTTTAGATATCGTCAGTCAAAACTTTATAGTACAGATGTGCCTGATAAGTGTTAGGTAATGGGAGCTCAGATCCATGATCGTGTCTATTGTAAACGCAGGCAAACCCAATGGGAAGAAATGACGATGTTTGACTCAATTCAGACGGCTGAATTATTTCTTTATTTTAACTATGCTAAAATACATGAATATGCTATATAAAAGGAGGATACTAAAACTACATACTACTTTCTCTGACTCTGTCTCTAACTCTAACACAACTCATGACCCTCTATCGAGAGTCCAGCCGCAGGGGGATTGGATTGGTCATCAGGCTCAAACAATCCTCACCAGAATCCAATCAAGCACTAACTTTATGTAAACAATTCTCCAAACACATTCTACATAGGAAAAACAAGGAGCAGAAATAGAAATTGTTTTCTCTTTCATTTCTCTTTGTGCACCTCTATGAAAAATCTTGAAAGGGAGAGAAATGTGCTTACCACCCCTGTCCTTGGCCCTGCCATTCTGATGAGATATTTCACTGGATACATTGATTAGCTTCAAAAGTTTCCCATTACTGCAGTTGCTCCCCATAAGCAAGTCCTGGATTTTAGGCAGGAGGAGCAGAATTCATTTCATATCAGCTTAATTGCCTCCAGTTACCTACAGCCTACCTAGAATTACCTGGTGACCAGAATTAGCTGTGCTTATTTCTTTCCACCAGCCCTAAATGCAGCTAAGACGTAGTGTTTCAAGTTCAGAGGTAGAATCTATGTGACCACTCTGTAAAGTTAGATTTCAGAGATGAATCACATTCCTACTTCCAGTTCTGAAAGGCCTTTGCCTCCCATTGATTTCAGGAGGAATTGTATGTGCTTAATGTCCAAAGTGTAGTGGCCACATTTTGAGGCCAGCTCTGCACTCAGTGCCTCCCATCGCTCTCATTAGGCACCTGGAACCTGACCCAGATCACGGAGCAATCACTGCCGCTGCGCTTCGCCACAGCACCACCTCTGCCCTGCTGAGATAAAGCACCTATTTGGACCTCTTTGGCTCTGAAGATTCACTGGAGAGGAGAGCACAAGTGTTTCTGGAGAGGAGGAAGAAGAAAATTAGTCTTTTGACAGGCTATCATTACATAAGTAGGCTAATATAATTTTTTTTTCTTTGACAACTGATTTGTGGAAGGTAGAGGCAGCACAGTCTACAGCAGCTTAATATGTCTTAAGTCACCACAGGTCTACTCAAGGCAGAGGAGAAACACAGGAGAAGCAATACCAGAAGGCACCTGTGGAAATGGTGTCCCCTTCCTCCTGTTGGCTTGTGTGGAAAACCCTTAAAAAGTTTTCAAACTGATTTGCTTTCTGCTTTCCTGATTGTTCAGTGATAATAAAAAAAAGAATGGTAAAGATGAAAAGCCTTAAAGGACCGAGGACTGGAGCTTTATTTCCATTTCCTGGGCTAGTGAAACCACCCACTAGCTTATATAGCCCTTAGGCATCCTCTTCCTTGAATTTATCCTCACAGGACACCATTGCTGACAGTGTTTCTATTTTGTATAGGTTCTTATACTGCCCTTGTCACCGTAGTAGCTGAGTGCCTTCAGGTAGTGCATTATGCGACGTGACTAACATCTGTGACAGCCAAAGCAGGAGGCAGAAACAGTTAAGACCCCAGTAGCTTTCCCTCTACACAGCATTTCACTCTCCAACACTAATACCTTTCTCTCTGTGAATACACAGCTAAGCTGTTGTGGTCACATTTGTAGCAGATCAGCAACGTTTCGTTCCCTCTTATGCTGAATTTCTCACTTTAGTATGGCAGTGTGGGGATCGTTCTCTACTTCATTCACTGAAATGTCAAAGGCTGGATAATAATCTTCAATTATATTTCTTTTAAGACTATCAGCAGTGACCACACAAACATGGTAGGCAAGATAGCCTGGACTGGAGATGCAAGACACAGGCTTCAAAAAAGGTCTGTGTAAGACACAGCATTTGGCACTACCTGCAGTGTGAGGAGAAATTTTCAGCAACAGACTCAGCCTTACAAGCCTTGGGGTGGAGGTTAAAGGGGCACCATGTTCCCCAGGAGTGACAACTGAATATCTCATTGCAGGAGAACTCGCATATGGGAACAATATGCCTGCAAATCTTTTAAACGCATGCAGTGCTTTGCCAGAGCAATTGATATGTTGTGGAAGGAGCATTGCAGGGCAGGTGGTTGCTGTGAGATGACCCCACACTTGGGACCAAGAGTGAGACGTGAGGTCGAAGGTCAAGTGTGACTTTGTTAGAAGCAAAAAATACAGCCACCTCTGCATTGCTGCCCACCCTGCAGCATGCAGTGCTGCTGAATGCCACACAGGTTGCAGGACCCCTGTTTACTGGCACAAAACAAAGCAATTACATTTACTATTCTTTTTCTGATTGCATAAAATGCAATGTGGGAATGTATTCAATTATATATGCAAATATAAAATAATATTCTTCTTTGCTGTCTTAGGCACACTAGTTTGCTGGAACTATAAGAAGGGTGAAATAAAAACAAACAATGTCAAATAAATAATTACAAAATTAAAATTCTCTTTGGATCTCTTGCATTATTCTAGGCAGGTATTGCCCCAGAGATTATTCACCCAGCACTTCAGAGTTCTCCTTGACTTTAAGAAACCCTAAGGGAAAGTTAAGAATTTCAGGGGTGAAGGGAGAGAGCAGAGGATGGTTTTCTTGGGTTTTTTTGGTTTTCTTCCCAGGTGCCAGACACCACACATTTAGAAACTGCCTAGATAACAATTGACCTGAAATAATACATAATGTAGGGAATGATGTAGAGAAAACTGAAAAGGTATATTACTGATTTTAAAATTCCTTTCCTTTCTAGTATATTTTTTCTGCCATCATTTCAGAGGATCCGAGAGCATTTCACAGATTTTACATACACGTTCCAGGAAGGATTGCAAAATCTGATTAAGATCATATGTAGCAACAACACATTACCACAATTAGGATGGGAAATGCAGAACCCTAGACTTGATCTTGCCTCAAGCAGAATGTCCAACAGCAGTGAACACTACACAGAAAGAGTGACAGAGCACAGATGTTCAGACCAGAAGATAAGCCAAGAAAGGCTTAAAAGATCACTGGCTACAAGACATTTCATAGAAAGCACACTGCCTTATTGCTCTGTGAGCATTATCACACAAGACAATGCAGACTCTAATTTAAATAGTCAGAGGAAAGATCCTTAAGCTGGATGCCAGTTGGCCACAACAACAAACATGTATCGCTGTTCTGACAACATTCACTGCGGTAAACTGTGCTGTGAAGTCATTATCTCAGAGACTCTGGCAGCCCAGCACAAACAGCAGCTCAAAGAATCCATCAATATTCTTCTGGGGTGACAAAGCCAGAAGGGGAGGGTAGAAAAACTGTCACAGGCTGGCCAAGGGGACGTGGGGGCAAACAGTGCCTTCCTGTGGAGATTGCCCTGCCATGGCTGTTCTCCAAGGGCACTGCTGCAGCACCTGACAGCATCTGCAGAGCTCTACATGTCACTGCTGTGATGCCAGCGAGTACCAGCCTACAAATACCAACTACATTGCCTTGTAGGAGCCACTGAAGATGTACATTCATGTGCAGGGCCAAAATAGTTGTATTGATGTAGGGAAATATTTGCAAAAGATCAAAGTTGGAATTTCTAAAATTAAAAAGTATTTACACTAGGCTTGCCTGATGCAGTTCAGGGAAGACTTTCTGCGGGCCCCTGGACCTCAGCCTAGAGGGAGGAATAAGGAGGGAAATTAATCTGGTTGCTATCACTTTTTCTTCTAGTGTAACACACAAAAAAGAGGGTCAGATGTGCAGTCACACATACAGATTATTTCTTTAATTGCTATATCCATTACAGAGATAAAGTAGGATAGGGTAAGTCCTCCATTACATAGGATAAAGTAATTGAGCAAGAATGTACCTATGACATGAGAGAAGTCACTGACTATGTGACCCATACTTTAATGGTGTGATACAAAGGTCAGGAGAAGCACTGGAAAATCTTCCATGATTTTAATGGCTGATACAATAATGTAAACTCAGTATAATCAAGTGGTTAGTGCAATGGGCATGAACCTAGGAAGACTGGCCCACTTCTCTGCTACACATGTGTTCAATCTCATGTTTAATTGCACAGTAATAATCATGATAAGATTTGTATTTGCTCAGTGAACACTGATGTTTCTGCTCTCACACCAGTGTTTTAATGGTCTTGTCGAAACTCAGCTTCGTGGCACTTCTTTCTCCAGTGCAGTCCAGGAGGATGTTGTGTCTCTCTTAAACTTTTGTGTGTGCAGCTCTACAGTGAACATTTAGGGAATGGTGCCAGATGCAAGTGTATCTGCCAATCAACTGCTCGATAGTTTTACTTGATGGTTGTTCCAGAAATGGAACTTTCTTTGGTGGCCTAATGCTTCACTCCAGCTACCCAATACCTACCTCTACTATAAAAGCTGCTCCAGTGAATGAGCATGAAAACTTCCATCCCATGAAAACTTTGTCCAACTATATACTTTGGTTATGAGTGCTATCTGAGACTCTCCAGCTGGCTTCTACATCCATCTGTCAGTGTTAACAATGGCATGTTCTGTCCATGGCTGTTTAGACAAATAAGTGGGAGATGCAGCCACATTTTGCAATTATGCCCTTGATGGAAAAAAATATTTTTTATTACTTTCATTCTTTGTCTTTGCCTTGTGCCTTGTGCCACGATATTCATCTCTAAGTGAAGATGACCTAACACCAGTGGATTGTAAATGTGTGTGCAAATACAATTTTGTTCCATATTGTGTCATTCTCCTGCTTTTAGTCTTCCAATATGTGAGTCATTGCAATGTACTGTGCAGAAACTATGATGCATGGCAGGTATCAAGGCTGGCATATCAGCCTACATGTGCCAGATGATGGTGTACTTCTTCCACCTATGTTTTTCTTCCAGGATTTCTGGGTTAAGGAAGTAGGCAGGATAAACACTGAGCAGTAATCCAGAATACATTTGAAGGCATGCAGGACAAGCCCCAGGATTTATTTTATGTGCTTCAAATGCCATTTTAAACTGGCTTCTTTCCCTACTCAGTATCTCTGCAGCGTGTAGATAATTCTCCCCTCCAGACCCTTACACCTTTTTGGTTAGCTCAGAGAGCAGTGTTGATCTTTCCCACCTGGACTGCAGCTATCACGCAGTGCCTGTCATTCTCATACAGATCAAAAAGGATTTTGCAGGCTGCTGCCCTTGATCTGTGCCTTATATGTCAGTGTTAAATGCTTCAACTGAGAGATACCTGCATAAAATACATCCTCACCATCAAACCAAAAGGTCCTGAGGCATGTGGAGCACTGCTTAGTAATGCCTCTGAGAGGAAGTCCTGGCCACCATGGCATCAGCAAGGCTTCCTGCAGCACCTGGCATTTTTGATGGAGATCATCCATCCAAGTAGTGACCTAATGCAACCCTGTATAACTTTTGAGCCCATGAGATAGCAGTGTATGTGCAAATGTTAGGGTTTCCTTTTCGAAGACAATTCGATGTGATTAACGAATTCTGCACTCCAGGTACTCTTCATCCTACAGCTGCAACTGCTAGCACTTTTATAAAGCTGTCTTAATTACCAGTGACCCTGTGCTCTTCAAATGCATCAGCAGTACAAGGGATGATTCAGGATGACAGGGTCACAAGCAATGGGAAAGAGTGTCTGATCCATGCCCCACTTACATACTCATAGACTATCTGCCCTAGATTAAAAAAAATCTTTATGCCAAGAACTCTGTTTCAGTAGAATTTAAAAGGACTTGGGTTCCAGCCTTCTTTTATTAAAGTGTTGGTAGGATCAAATCTGTGTAAGATACAAGCACTAGGACAGAACATGTTAAATAAATGATTTGTGGATGTGAAAGCTGGTAAAGCTCAATCTTCTGGAGAAAAAGGATTTTCACCCTCAGCCTAAAGTTAACTATTGCCTCCAAATTAACTTTTAACATTTTATATGAATTGTAAAAAGGTTTATGATTTTATGTCAAAAGATTATACAGACAGCTGAAAAGAATTGCAAGTTGACATGATAAGAACCCAATGCCCAAATCTGCTGTTGCTAAAAGTCATCCTGAGGAAGCCACAAGCTCTAGAAAATTCTTCCCATCGCTGAGGATTTTCCACAATGGCAATGCTTTTGGGGGATTCAAGGGTATAGCTGCAGAGGAAAACGTTTGTCTCTCTTCATCCCCTCCACTACCAGCACTGCCCTGATCAGCAAACACAAGGAGGAGTTATTACATGCTACTTTCATTGCAGTGAAATAATTTAAATTATTTAAATCATTTAGAAATGAGAAATTACAAAGTAGCCTCAAGTGCATGCTTAGGTGCTTTGATGAATAAAAGCTCTCATACAACATGTAAAACAATCAAAATACTCCACTCCAAAACCATGATGTTTATTAAAAAGACATCTATCATGTTGCTCCAAGAGCTAATCTCACATCCTCCTCTGTCCTTACAACTGAGTCCTAATATTATGTTATGGTAAAATATTCTTTTTAAATAAATTATGGGAAAATAATTCAGTCTTGAATGTTCTATTATTTGTAAATCTAAATGCTTATGTCTTTTGCTTAAAAACACAAATAATCCTCAGCATGCCTCTCTTCAGAGTGGTATAATATTAAGTCAAAAAGAGACATAGCTCTCCTTCACAACTCAAGGAAATTCACACTGGAAGATCTTACTGGTGTGACTGTTGTGATCACACAAATGTGATTCTGCAGCCGATCATAGAGTTCATCAAAGAGGAAAAACCAAAGACCTCAGTCTTGCCAAAGCCTTAGGAAATTTCTGTTCAGCTAAGCTGCCATAAGCACTTATATAAATCAGTTGAAATAAAGACATCCAAAAAACTTTACAAATTTTTGACAAATTCTGTTCGTCAAGATTTTATTTTCCCCAGTTTCTCTGTATTGCTTAAAACTAAGGGAAAGGAAGAATTAAAAACTAGCTGAAAAACCATCAAAACATAAAAATAGAGAGGAACACCAAGTATGTAATGTACCTTATGTAATTAGTTCATTTTTGTAGCTCTTGCTCAGAAGTACCTACATTTCAAATGCAGTTTGTTCCTGTAGTTTCTTAACCCTCTTTGCTATTTATATTTAAAGTTATTTAGCATTCTCTCCAAGCACTGAGGGTTTCTGGTGACATAATCAAGTACAATAATAACATCAGAACAAACTATATGTTGTGAGAATGTGGCTTTCTCCAAGGCTTTCTGCCAATCTCTCATTTCTTCACCCAGTGTGCCAATCCAATGCTTTTTTTTACTTGTAATCCCTTACTCATAACTGGATGTTATTTTATCCATGATAAATATGTCTCTCCTCTCTATTTTCCCATATTGCTCCTAGGTCAGCCAGACCTGTGTATTCAAAATGCAGATAGATAAAATGTAAGTGTTCATAAAGGAAAAAAACCTGTTTTGTTAATAGACCAATGTGTTCTCTTTTATGTAAGTAATCCTCTAAACAATGGAAAGATAGGCCAGATAAAGCACTAGAGAAGTGTTCCTGATGATAATATTAAACTAGTAACTCTTTTTTGCTCCAATTTAAAATAGAAGTAGTGCATGACCAACACATTCTTTTCTCTTGAGAAAGTGTGAATATATACCAATGGAAGACACATGGTGGCCAAAGTCTGAGACATCAAAGGATGCTCCTCAGAGCCCTGCCACATTTGCCACCTTCCCAAAGCACCCACAAACAAGGAAAAAAGCAGGCAAACTTTGTGTGTGTTCACCTACAGAATATCAAATGCCATCTCTCTCCTGCAACACTACCAAAACAATGAAAATGGAGGGCCATCTAGAATGATGACTGTAGAAAATCGCTGAAATGTGCTAATCTGACTCACTTACCTGCCTGTCGTTCACTTAGATCTCCTTTGACAAATACCACGAGCGTGGGGACTTTATAAACTTTTATTCTGTTCTGAAAACAGACTCAGAAAGCTTTCCACAACAGCCAAATTTACTGCAAGGTCAATCACCCATGGGAGAGGCTCCACAACTTTCACACGCTGCCTCACCCACCTCTAGGGGAGGCAGAGGAACACAAGAGCAGCACACAGAGCTGAACCCCAGCAGAGTGTAAGGATGAGCTAGGAGGGCACCTCTGCTCCGCTTTCCTCTAGAACCCCTGAAACGTGGATGGAAAATTAAAACACCATAATTCTAATAAAGATTTGTAGGGACCGGCATGTTTATTACAGTGCTGGACATATGTGGAACTCATTGCTCTTTAATGGATATGTGCACCTTTGAGAACTCTGAAATATTTTTTATTACTTTTACTAATTTCTATATGCATAGAATTTCACAATAGGTTCATATTTATTCATTCTGCTGATTTCACATTACACTTATAGCTAGTTACACTTGCGCTCAGTTTTTGTCAGAAAGTATAGAAAGAACTCTTGGGTCACTCTGCCTTGTTTGTTTTAAGGTCCGAGGAGTCTTTCTTATATTTTATCTTTTCAGTGTGGAAATTTGCGGGTTTTTTCTCCTTAGTTGGGGTCACTTTGCTAGTGTTCCAGTTACTAGACTAAATATTTCACTTACGTTGGCAAGCTCAAAGCGGCACATTTCACTGAAATCGAAATGGATTTCTCCCTTGTTAACATTTTCACTCTGCCTCACCCTGAGCCGTTCGCTGGGCTTCTCGCACCGCCGGGAGCCTCCCCCTGCCCAGCCCAGGGTTCGTGCGCTCGCCCAGGAGCTGCGAGCCCCGGCCCGCAGCCCGGCCGCGCCCGCCGCGCTCCGCCCGCGGCTCTGCGCGCTGCCAGCGCCAGCGCCGGGCTCGCACCGCCGGGCAGCGAGTCTGCCCTCTCTGTGCCACGTTTAACAATCTTAAAATCTCTGCTCATTCCCGATCCGCACCTCCCGCGCAAAGGCACGCGTGCGTAGCAGAGGGATCCCCGGGGAAAGAGATGCGTCACTGGGATGCTCAGCCTTAGCGCCTCGGTCAGAAACGCGCTTTGGGTCCTTCTGCTTCGTTCCCCAGCCCTCCAAAATCTGGTTTGATTTTGCTCTCCCCTTGTCTAGCTTCTCACCCATTAAAAAAAAAAAAAAATAGAAAAGCATCGCTGTTTCAGCTCTGCTTTCTCCAGACAGATTTGGCTCGCTCCAAAGCCTCTGTGATTAAATACGCAGTAAATAGTAGCCGGACCAAAATTCTCTAAGCCTGTGATTTTTTTTTTTTTTTTTTTTTTTTTTTTTTTTTTTTTGTGCCAATAAATCCCAGTGCACCTTCTCTTCAGCTGCCCTCAATTTCCTTGACTCTCTTAAGGCTGTCATGTACATCTGGACCTGGCTCCCACTTCCACTGCAATATTTTCATTCTCTTTCAGATTGCTCTCTGAAAAGCTGCAGATCATTAAATCTACATGTTTTCTGAAATCTTTAGAGCAATCTAAAGATTTGATAACTTTCCCCCCCCCTTTGGAAATCTCTGCCCTGAAAAAAAAACCTTAAAAATGTCAAAAATATTGAATTTAAAGTATTCATTTCTTTTCAATGGGAAAAACTGAAAAAAAAAAAAAGAATATTGTGATACAGTTGTAACTTGGGGGGCGAGGGGCGGAAATCCTTTTTGTTGAGACATATAAGCCAATATGACCCTAAAATGCTGAGTGTTGTCCTTACTATTCTGCAATACAGAAGTGAAAAAAACTTATCTGATTATATGGAAACAGGAAATCTCCAGCCTGTGTAATGTAATTTGGTCTTTTTGGTACCTTTTTGTTCGAGCAGAAGATCTCTGCCACAATGTGTCCAGTACATCTGTGTTTTCTCTCATTTGAGCCAGAAGCACCATGGGGCAGACACAGTCTTTCTTGACATATTTTTCTAAGCAAGTAAGTATTTGATTTTTTTTTTTTCCCCTGTGGTTCAGAATACAAAGAAGAGTGACATGGCAGAATCTGGTGATTTATCACAGAGGAATTTAGAGGTAGCAAGTAATAAAATTTTATTAAATGGAGAAAACCAGAGGGAGTATTCGTGTGCAGTTAGAAGTCACTCTTTTTTCCTGCTCACCAGATCATCACTCTACACAGCCGCTGGGAGAATGAAAGCTTTTGAAATAAACAAAGTGCAGCTGTCAAAAGCAGAATAGTCTAAAGTGCAGAAATTAGAAGAGTAAATGGATCTAGAATTACCATGGGGATAGGAAGGAGACAAAATGCATATCTAGCAGCATTTGGGGTCCAGCCAGACGTTCCTTAGCTGCAGCTATGCCAGGGACAGGGATTGCTGTCCACTGTCCTTTGCTGCCCCTACCGATCTGCTGGCAGAGCGGGCTGCCCGAGCTCTCCCCGGCTTGTTCCACTTCCGAGGAGGCCAGGTTAGTTCAGATAAACAGTAAGACTTTGCTAATCAAGTGCATTTTGAAAAAATAGGTTAGGGGAAGATTGTATGAGCAGCACTGCTTGCAGAGTCGAAGGGATTTGGGATTCCTGATAACCACCCAGAGACAGGCTGCGGTCACTGCTATCTTCCATAGCATAGCTGAAGCTGGAAGAACACATCTGTTCACCTCCTGAAGAGGACTAGATTTCTGGTCTGCTAATCTCATTTTCCACTACATATTCAGTCAAAATAGCCCCTCAATGGCTGGAGATTCCTCTGTTCCTTCACCAGTATTAATTTGGCAAAAGTAAATGAAGAGAAAAGTGAATGTTAGTGTTTGGAGCCTGATCCAAACAGGGTGTATAAACAGCATAAAAGTATATATCCCTGCTATATCTCATCCTTTGCTGCTCTTAATACTCAGAGTTCTTAAATCAGGCAGCTCCATGCAGCTTTAATTTAGCGAAGGGCCAAGCAGCTATGAATTAAGGAGCCATAGGGCTGAGCTTCCAGCAATCTGTTCTCTCCCAAATGTCCAATTAGAAGAGATAACACATTCAGAGATAAATTCCTGGCAAGAGCTGAGGATGAGATTTTGCTTGTATCAACAATGTGGTCAACACTTTGAGAATGATATAGGAAAATAATGTAAGACAAAGATCTGAAATGTTTAAACAAGAGATCAGTTATGGGCCTCTCAGAGGTGGGAAAGGTAAATTATTAAAGAATTTATAATTACATTCATGCCTAATTATTAATAAACAAGGATAGCTAACAGATGCTGCAGCAGATTTACATTTCCTAAGGAAACAAGAAGAATTATGGAAGAAAATCAGGATCAGCAAAACTATTAGGTCAGGAAGCCGAAATGCCTGTACATGACAAAAAGGCTTCTGCCAAAACTATTCAGGAGGAAGAAGGAAGCAGGTAGGGGAAAAAAAAAAAAAAAAAAAAAAAAAGGAGAGATTCCTTTTCAGACCTTGGAAGAAGTAATAGATTGAAGAAAACTGACACAACACCTGTGGTGAGACTGTTTCAACAAATTGAAAATGGGGATCAGATTCAAACCAGAATGTTTAATTCTTACTGATGCCATTATGCCACTCAAGTGACTTCACCACATGTTGAACACAAAAACAAATTGATGTCTGTTTTCTTAAACATACAAATACTCCAGTATAGTGAAACGTCATCAGAGAAATATAAAATGTATTCCTTAGAAAAATTAATGCCAAAGCAAAGAAAAAAATCATAATGAGTAAATTGGATAGAAAGCTTGGAAGAAGTAACAGTGGGTCAGTAGAAGAAATTCTACCCCAGTTGACTTAATATCTGTGGAGATACCAGTACAATACTCAGCACTAGACTGTAATTTGCAAATAGTATCACAGAAACTGCTGAAGAGATAAAGAATTGGCTTTGATTAAGACTAGAGGCATTTGAAAATTGAGGGAATAATAATGAAAATTTATTTTGAAAGATTATTTCTTGTTTATTTATGACCTGGAAAAAAATCCCTGAAAGAAATTACTGAAGTTTTCAAAGAAACAGCTGATGAGTTTGACAGATAAAGATGCAAAGTGATAAAATAAACTTGTATGAAATGGAAAATAAAACCTAGTAATTAATTGCTGGGAAAGAGAGCATTGTGGCAACATTAAAGATAAGCACTTTTAAACATGAAACTATCAAACATAAAAACAATATAAATGGAATACAACTAAACTTCAAGTTCAGGGTTTTTTTCCAATGAAGAAAAACATAAAACAAAACACTCAAATACTCTTCAGCAGAGCCGGGATAGCCCTGACAAAAATGTCACATTAAAGTTACTCTGCAGTATTCAGGAAGACAAGCCCAGCAGCTGTACTGGCCCTTACTTAAACAAATATATTACAAGGCTACATTTATATGACGAAAATTTGGCATTGGAATTTCATCAATAAGATTACTGAAGTCACTTTTTTATTCCTTGGCACAGACTGGCCAAGGCAGAAACAATGAAAGGCAGTGGGTATTGCCAGATTTTAATAATGGTTCCATCACACTCAGATAGTATCAAGTCCTTCATATTCTCTGAGTACAATGTAATGTAATGACTTTTCACAAGGCCACATTTAAAACTTATCCCAGAAGTCTTTGAACATAATTTCTATTACGTTTTCATCTGATTTAAATACCTGCATTGACCAGATGCTGTTTGTTACTCAAAGGTTCAAAACATTTCCTACTAGGATATTTTCTCCTTTTAAGTAAGGAAGAAATTACAATAGGCTTACAGTCAGTGAAAGGCAGTAGTTTCTTCCCTTATGTATTAAATACTTGTAGAAAAGATTTTCCTGTCAGTTTAGAAACAAGTCTGTACATTTAACGTTGATGAAAACTGTTAATCTGAATAGGAACAGTTTGATTTAGGACACAGAATACTTTCCATCCCCTAGAATCCATTCAGAGCACTTCCTCTGCCATTGCGTGCCATAATGTATGTCCAACCACAAGATAAAAATCACCCAGTCTCCCATTTGCAAATCTCAAGTCTCACTTCTTCATTTACACCTAAAAATATCCTGCCTGCTGTTTCCTCAACATCCTTTTGGCAATCGCCATGATTACATGCATGGAAAAACATTATTAGGAAAGTCTAATGGATTTTAATTGTTTGCATTGCAAATGTTTCTCCCTGGTGGAAAAAAAGCTCTAATCATATTGTCTCATTGCTCATTCTTTACTCTTCTTCCTGTTGTCTCTATTGCTCTCTCTCCTTCTGTTCATTCTTCTCTCCAACCTGCTTCCCCAAATACACTGCCATGACATTCTCTTTACTCTTCCTTGCCCTGCAGGGAAGCTCATTTCTCCCCTCTTTCTATCTCTTGGTGATGTCACTTCTACTCTATGAGAATCTGCAGCAGAATCCATCTCCTCCTCCTTGCTTCCCATGAGCCATATGCAGAAGCAGTAGCAGAAATCAGGAGACAGCAAATGAGCCCTGCAGAGATCTGGTCTCTGCACACGGTAGGCAAGCACTCTGCTGAAAGAACATAGGCTGAAAGCCATTTGGTATTGATAGATCCTTTTTCTGGCAATAAAGCAGAAACTTCCTAGATTGAGATATTAGTTGTTGCATCAGCAGCCTGGTGCTGCCTCGAGGCTTTGCAGAAAACTGAGGTCTCACAATTGTTTGGGTGCTCCACAAACCAAATGAAAGCGGTTTTCTCTTCAGACACCCCACAGTCCAAACAGATCAAATATGCAAAGAGAGGGACAACAGGAATATTGAAAGGTCAAAAGACTTGCCTGAGGAAACAGAGCAGATCTTGTCTGTGAATACTTATTGATGGCTTGTGTATTTATTTTCGTTACTTATCCTATGGCCCAGTAGTAAAGGCGGCAAAATCCTTTTTACAAGCTTTCAGATCATTATCAGTAATATCTTTGCATCTAAATGCACAAAATATGTTTTGCACATTTAATTGGCTAATATTGATAATCTCATAGTAAACTAGGAAAATCCATTCTATTTTGACACTGGCAGATACCACACTCTTTCTCTAAATCTCTCTATTTGTCTCAATGCTAATGAACTTACAGCAAAAGGCAAAAGTTGTGAGTTTTGATAGATTTTTTTTTCTTTGAAGGAAATCACGTAAACAAGTTTTGTGGTTTTGGTGTGGATTCTCATTTTTGCCACACTGTTAAGAGTGCTCTCTCCCTACATGTCTGATTCAGGTGTGATTAGTGCAGAGGGGAAAAAAAGGTGAATTGTCTTTCCCAGAAAGCCTCCCAGGCAATGCAAGGGTCAAAGATAATGGTTTAACAGTTCTCAGGAGCAGACAATATCTACATATAGTTTATTATTTAAGAATGTTTTCATTATTTCAAATATATATGAGGAAAAAATGCCTTTAGAATGTCTTAAAGATTTTAATTTAAAAATAAAACAGATATTTAGAAACATCTGGTAACAGCAAAGATACCTGTTTGACAATTAGCTCCCAATGTAGTTGTAAATCAGAGATGTCCGCAACTATGAAAATGTCTTTTTTCTACCATACTTTTAGAGTCTAGAAAACTACTATAGGCTTGTTTAGGATTGTGGCCTGGTGTGCCATTTTAAACAATAGGCAGTGCCAGTAAATAATTATGTCATTTAGTCTAAAGATGGTCTCACTTTGTTTTCAGAATATGAACTGGAAATCCTGAAACAAATTGACTGGTTTCTGCTAAGCTATAAAGCTTTGAGAGATATTAACTGGTCTATTGTTCTAAAAGCAGAGGATGTTTTGAGGGAACACATAACTCAGAAACAAGTTATCTGTCAAGAACTGAGGGCTTTCCATATATTTCTTTTGTTATGACAAAAAGCTTACGATACTTGGGTGCAAACAGCAAATATGTTCCAGCAGCTGAAGAAATTTAACCTTTAGTTTGTCATTTAGTTTTAGTCATTTGTAAGGGACAAGGTGTAATACCAGCACTTTCTTTCCAAAAACCACAAATTAATTTCCTAGGCACAGAGAAACACACTGAAAGTCAGCTGCTATGTTATCAAACCCTGAGATAGATTTCCAAAGGAATTTGCAGGTACTTGGGTACTTAGAGAAACTCACCAAAATGCCAAAATATTCACTGCCACAGGCTGAAAATAGGACCTATGTCTTGTCTGCTTGGACAGTTTTGTAAACCTCACCAGTCATCTTTCTGTAGTTCTGAATATCTAAGTGTCCCCAGCCATCCAACCTTATCCACCTAAATCCACTTTTGTAACCACGTGAAGTGCCTGACATTTGTGTCTGACCACAGCTATTCCAACTACTCATCTTCCCCTGGCTTCTGCATTTCAGATAAAACACACAAATTCCACCAAAGCCCATTCTGCCACCACCATTTGACAGAATTTTGTGCAAAATCCATTTCTTATCCATTATCATTTGAGACACATTTATTAACATAAGCATAAATTTCTTGAGATCTGGAAACAAATATAACCAATATTGACTAGATTATTGTGCTTAATTAAATTAACCTTTACTAATAAAATAGGGGAAAAGTATGCATGGCTAATACTGCAATTTTTAACTTTTAAGAAGAAAGGATTATTTTCCTCTGTAAGATAGCTGTAAGATACCAGGGAAAATTTATCTTGTGTATTATCTAATAGGCCTTCCAGAACTAAAGACCACAGGAGGTAAGGCTAACAAAATTAATATGCAAAGAAGTTCAGCACTAGGGACCCATAATTTTCTTGCAAATGGTTTCACTTTAAGGATGAAACAACACAAGACAATACCAATTTCTTTCTTTTTTTTGCAAATAGATGATGCTTTAAAAAAATTAACACATGACAGCAGGTGGGAAGAAACTAGAGAAGTGGATATTCGAAGTGGAGAGTGACTACAAATTTGATTTGCTTAACATTTTACTAACTGATTTGAATTCACTGATATGTTAAAACAATGTCAGGAGGTATATTTAATTAAAACAAGATTGGTTGCCGTTCAGACATGAAGTAAACATTTCGTATACCTAGTGAATTATTAAAAAGAATGAAAAATAATCTGACCTTCAGAAAGCAGAATCATAAATAACAAGGACCAAGGAGATTATACTTGGCCCCATTTGAAAATTATGTTTAATTTTTGCTTGTATTAAATAATAACTGTTATAGTAATCATTACCAAATTCATTATTAATTAGAGGGTTTTAATAGCAAAGATATGCTTTCATTGCAGTCATAAATTTATATCACATCTGTATATGCAAGACTACTATGAAATATGATAAGAGAGAGTTAAACCATTCTGTCTTTTATGTTTGGAATTAACTTGGGCATTTAATGTTCTGTTCTTTCTATATGCTTTGTAAGATGTCAGCAATATCCAGGTATTGTTTCTTGTAATAAAGATCTCATTGTGATTAGATTTCAAAAATATATGACTGCACCCCAGGAAATGGTTCAATCTAATAGTACTCCCATCAATCCAAAATGGGCGAGTGTCAGACAAGATTCAAAGGTAACAAATCAGCACAGCATAATTCAGAATTTTAAAATCAAGACTTTGAAAACAGAGAAAGGTTACATATCTTGGCCTAAGCATACCAAAATTTGATGTTTATGTATGTCAAATGCAGTATATTATGGCAATAAAGCATACTGACAAAAATGCTCCTTTTGAAATGAATCTTCATTTAGAACTGAGTGATATTCCATCAAGGAACATCTTGTTTTAACAGGAACATTGTAAGACATACTGCAAGACATTAGCTTAAAATATATTCTCTATATTTTATCATCCTTTCACATAAGAAAAGCTCAACCTTTAAAAATTCAATTCACCTTTGAAAGATATGAGGTAGTAACTCCTGATAAGGATTTAAGAATTATTTTTGCCTTTAGCTTTTGTAAGTCGAGAATTTTCTTTAATATATCACAGAAAAAAATTGATAAGTACGGTGTCCATATTCTAAATAACAATTTAACCTATAATTAAGTGGGCGCAATTATATGGGTAACTCCTGATTATCATGAATATTCATGTTTGTAAAGGAGTATGTGTTTGTAGCAAAGACTGTTATAAGTATGGCTTCCTTAGAATAAAATTTAAACAATAAATTAAAAGCAGTGGGGAAGACAGACAATCACCAATATCAAAATCTAAAATAATCCCATACAAAGCTTTAGTTTGAACACGGAATTTTTTGTATTTCTGCAAAACTTTCCAAGACTTAAGAAGATCCTAACATATTTTTGCTAAAACCAGTGGGAAAGTGATGAAGATACAATTCAGTACAAGAATATGAAAGACACACTATTTTATAAGAGAAAAATTAGATGAGTAGATCCTTCTGCGTCAAAACCATACACAAAGAGATCCCTGCATGCAGACACATGAACATTCATTTATTTTACTAAGAACATTTAGTGAGAAATCTGATCAGTTTAATACCATTTTATTTATAAGATAATTATTATACCAACTTTATGTAAAACAATTCCCTGAAATCACTGTGGATAACACCAGGACCTCCATTGAAGGGAAAAGAAGCACACAGTGAAGAAGATCCATTTGTGTAAGGGTTTCCAGGACTGTCCTGTGGTTTGATGTGTCCCATCCCTAAACTTTTTTCCTTCATTTAAATTTTTTTTAATTAATTCCGTTATTTAAATCTGAAAAGTTACATAAATAGGATTTGGTGTGGTGATTATCAGTTCTTAAGAATCATTATATTTAATTCAGATACCTAATTTAAGGCTTTGATTCTCAGGCCATAATAACAATAGCAACAAAAGTAAAATGCCTTATTTGTAAATTTATACTATTGTAAATTCAGATACTTCTAAAAGACTAAAAATCAAGCTCCGTTTGTTCAATATAAAAAGGCTCTGAAATGTAATCTCCGTGGGTTGATTGATGTATTACATAATGTCTTTTTTTTTGCTTTCTCTGTACAAACATGTTAAACATGCTCGATAGTTTTCTGAGTACACATAATTTCTTCCATTTCTCTTTGCATTCAATCTATTATCTTTTACAGTGTTTAATAAATTAATGTAGACAATCTAAAATTGAATTACTTTATCCATAATCAAATTAATTATATGTCAACATTTTCCAAGGCCATAAAATATGAATATCTAATAATAGCAATGTTTGCATTATGCTTTAATAGTTTTAAAAGCTTTTTCTTTAAGGGACAGTAAGCAGATAATAAAGACTGTCAAAATTAAATACAATATCAGAGCTATTCCTTTTTTATTAAGCTTCTTTAATCTCTAAAAATCATATCTTTATGGTCAACAATGGGAATAAAGTTGGGTGGTTAGAGGAGGTTTTTTAAGCCAAATAATATCATGTTTCTTCTCAAATTGTTCTTGTAACATGAGAAAAAAACTCCTAAAGCTTACACTCTTGGTTTATTTCATTTAAAGGGTTATTGATCCCTCACATATATAAAATCAGACACTTTCAGGTGTTTCTGTGACTGTTTCAGACTGGCAACACACTTCAGGTCTTTACAGCTGTACACAGCATTACTGCATGGAATTCACTCTGTCCCAACACAACAGGAATAGTCAACATTTCTTTCGCTCAGTAACACAGCAGAGGTTATTGGCTTGTGCCAGTCACCTTTGACACCTAATCCATACTTGTCCTGCAGAGGCTGACTGCTGAGCATCAGAGAAAAGGATCTCTGTCTTTCAGCACTGCCCCAGCATCCCCTGCAAGCTGGATGCCCATGACTGGGCAGCACATTTACACGAGCTCTTCCTTCCCAGGCAGCTCCCGAGCCATGAGCTTTCCACAAAGGGTAGTTGCAAGAACAATTTTCCTGTTTTACCCAGAATCTGGACAGGTTTTCAATTAATATCCCAGCTCCCCACTGAACCTGCAGGAGCAGCCAGAGCATCCTTGCTCTCTCCTACTCCGGTTAAAATCTAGCATCTCATGGATCAGCCTTTTCAAAAGGTCTGGGGAGTGTTTTCTCAGATTCCTCTGCAAGAGCAGATAGCCCAAATAAATCACAGGCCTAAACCTCAGAACAGCTAAACCCCAAAAGCCCTGGTCCTCTCAACTTACTGCCAAATGCTAGCTAGAACCTAGTCCTGGAAACCGAGGGAAGAATGCACTTCCTTGTCCTCTGACTGCATCAGAAATGTGATTACAATTTTTCTGTAAAATTAGAGTGAAAGTAGATGGAAAAAACCTCTGAGTCACAGCAACAAGACCTTCCCAACAATACTCCTGCAGCCACAGAGCAGCAAGGGATTGAGTAGTGATGCTGCTGCAGCAAATGCTCCATCCTTCCAGCTCTTCCCAACACTCACATTGCCATTCTTGGTGGCAGCTTCCTTGATCAAACATTTCTACTATTGCAGTGGGTTTCCCCAAGAGAGGAAAAAGAAATCTTTTCCCCTTCTGTTTAAACATAATTGTCCCATCTTGCTATAACACCTCAGGTGCTCCAATACAGAACATATAAAACATTAAAGGACCAACTGCATGCTCATGTGGCTCTGTCTCAGTATTGTCATCTTGGGCAAATATTTGATATTCTACCCTGCTTCTTGGTGGTCTCTGTTCTTTAAGCATCCTTGAAATTAAAAAACCATAAATCATGTTGCAAGGTTTTTTACATCACTGTTTAGAAATGAAAGCATTAAGCCATGCATTATGTCACCTACAGTCCAAGGAAAACAAGCAATTATATTGCCTCCAAATTCTGGAAACATACATAAGAGTCAAAAATCAACTGTGACTACACATTTAAGATGTAAAATAGACTTGTGCCACATTGAATTCCATTGAGTAGAAGGTATCTGGGTTTTTTATGAGAAAGCAAACTCAGAGATCTCTGTGTTCTCTGATATTTGTGTAATACAAAGCTTCAAATTTTGATTTTTACATTTAACAAATGTGGTGTGTATCACCTAAATTAATAACAATCTGAAGCTAAATCTGCTTTAGAGTTATTATAGTGCAATTTTTTCTATCAAGAAATGTTGTGGACTTACTGTTTACTTTTCAGTTGATTTTATTTGCCCGATTATATACAAAATGGTCCCATGGGCTTGCTGAATATATGGGTGCTAACAATGAAAAATGTGCATAGTTTTAATACCAACTTTGTAAATTGCCTTAATAATAGCTTGTATAATGTAATAGTATTTTCAACCAGTACTTTTAATTTCTAGCTCATAAAGTCTTTTCATTGAACCCCAAGGGTGTAGCTATAAAAGTAAGATTTAATTTTGTATATAATGTGGCCTAAATTAGTTTTAAAGCAATAGGAGAAACATGCAGCTCAAAGAGATAAGACTAAAATTATTATAACTCGGTGAAATTTCCTATAGTAAAATTAATCATTATTTCCATTTGTTACATAATTTGATATAAAAAATATAAGACTAGTGTAGATCTAATCAAGGAATATATTTTAAATCACTTTACCGTAAATTACAGAGGCCATAAAAAGTGTTGCAAACCATATGACAGCAAATTATTTGAAGACACTTGCAAAGTTGACTACTTTATTGGTGAAATTAATTAATAAATAAATGCTACTCCAAAGTAACAAATGGTATATTTATGTTCAGAACTTTGGCTAAAACTGGAAGTTCACACCCAGAAACTGACAGCAACCTCTCATGGCTTGTCATGCCTGTCAACTGTCTGTGACATTTGGTCATTTTCCCTAGAAGTGCATTTCCTGGAATCATGTGATTATGCAAAACCTCAGTTTCTCATTTTCTAACCCTCCCAACTGCAGAGAAAATCTAGCAAGCATGAATGATAAAGCAGATGAAAGGAGACAGCACATAACAGACACAACATTATTTTCTCCGATTTTCTTTTTTTATTTATTCTGTTCATCTTTGTTCAGGGGCTTGGCACATTCATGACTGCTTGAGCTTGGCAAATATCTCTTTTGACCATTTTAAACAAACTAAAAAAATCTTAAAGGTCATCAGACCTGTACAAAATCATTTATCCTATAAGAAAATAATTGTGTTTAACTAAGTATTTTAAGTACTTTACATAAAGCAGACACCAACATTTTTCCTGACATGTTGTCAGTGACTGCTTTCCTGGAGGAATACATCTTCCAATACTAGATGCTTTCTACTCTGAATAGCTCCTTTGGCCTTAAAAATATGGATTACAGCTGTCTTTGCAGTTAAATCTGATATGATATCAAATCAGACAGAGTATAGAAGAATGAGAAAGAGAATATTTATGATGGTATCAGAAGATTCATGTTATTCCACTATCTGGAATACTATTTAGAATGCTTTCCATGTATATTAAAATTTATACCACCACCATGTTACACTAACATGTTATATGAAGGTCTCTCAGGTCTGTGCTATTCGTATCTGCACAACTTGATTTTACTTGCAAGGTTATGTGGGCTTTTTAATACTCAGAAATGTTCTGAAAAAGAAAACAAAAAAGCAAACAGTGTCTGCCTCACCAAAACCATCAGTGAAGTGCAGAAAGGAGTGATGATGAGACACACTGCCTCAGTGTGCTCCAGTACTCCAGGCACATTTTGGATCCCTCAGGAGACTGGACCTTGGAAACCTTTGCCCTAAGAATCCTGCAAGTTCCTAGTGTTGGCTGAAGGCTCATAAAGTAAAACTTCTCCAGGTTTCAGTATGAACAGGCTCAGCCTCATCAAGAGTGGCTTTGTGGAATATTCTCTGTCAATGCTTTTTTTTTTTAAAGTTTATTTCATCCTTGTAAGCCTTATTGACTTTTACAGCTGCTGGTGGTCTGACCCCAGGAATTGAATAATAGGCTACAGCTCCTGCAACACCTCCTACTCCCAAAGTTTCAGATCCTGTATCTTTTGAATAGCTAAATAGGCTCATTAACTGTGTTTCTGAAGCCTTCCAACATATTTACTACAAACAAAAATAAGTATCTGTATCAAGCAATCTAAGTAATTATGTGCATTAATTATCCACACACACATATATATTTATATACACATGCAGGGAAGATGGTACATTAGCTGTGTATTCCAGGGATGTTCCTGCATCCCAGCCGGTTGTTTGCCCACTGATGGGACAGACACAGTGGCAGTGCCTGCCTTGCACAGGACATCACATCACTCATGTGATGTCCCCACACACGTGAATCCACCCGTGCCACACGTCACAGCGCTCATCTCGGGGGACTGCAGTGCCAGGAGGATATTTTGGACACAGAAAATGTTAAAGATCAGAGAGTCAGGTAAAGAGTAAACAAAATGCCAATAATAAAAGTTTAAAATCAGGAGAATCATGGGCTGGAAAATCCCTCTAAGATCAAGCAGTCACTAAACTAACTCTGCCAGTTCCACCCCTGCGACATGTCCCAAAACATTCACATCTACACCATGCTTTGAACACTTTCAGGGTGGTGATCCCACCACTGCCCTGATCAGCCTGTTCTAGTGTTAGACCATCCATTCAGAGAATAAATTTTTCCTAATATCCAATCTTGTTTTAAAAAGTGTCATCTAACTGAAAGTGAAACTTATTAATTAATTATTTCAATGGGACAGTGTGACTGGCCAAGAACAAAACAAATTACAGACCTTAAAAATTACTCCACATTTTTAACATATTAAAACATTACCCAGCTTCATCCTGATCTCTGTCTCTAACATATTTTTAGTAAAATCACTCCAAAACCAAGCTAAGGTGTGTTCAGATGGAAATCCACAGGCTGATTTGCTGCCAAGGGACTGGTGTCCGTGCCCCAGGTTCTGCTCTGAGTGCAATGGCCCAGGCGTGCAGCAGGATGCCAAGTGAAAAGTTCCTGTCCTAACATCAGCCACATGTCCCCACAGCAGCACTGCAGAGGACTGACTGTGAGCAGCCAACCAAAAGACTCGTCACTGCATTAATTTGCATCTAAATACGCATTTTTGTGGTACATTTGAACTTTTTACAGGAAAGGCACTTTGCACAGTCATTGGATTGATTGTTTTGTTTTGTTTTACTGAATGTGGTTGAGGAAATAATGGTTATGGCTGAATCACCAGTAGAAGGCAACTCAGGAGGAAAACCAAAAATTCAAAGATAGAGGATTTCTGACTTTCTTGTGGTGGCATTGCTGGCAGTAATCAAATACCCGGGAAAGGAGCACAAGGCTGTGCTGCTCTGTTAGAGAGGTGGGTTACCTGGGCATTTTCCAAGTGCCAGAGATGAGCTGGCACTCCCAAGGAGAATTTATAAACATTCCCAAACAGGTTTTGAAATGCTACAAATGTGCTTTGAAATTAGTAAGAGATTTCTTTAATTTGTTTTCTACTTCAGTAAAGATATTATTTTGTCATATTCCACAGAAAAAAATAATACTGTGGAGATCCTTGGAAACTTTTTTAGCTTTCCCTTTCTCATCTCTAAAACTTTCAGTTATACAATCTGGAGATGGAAACAGTATCTTATTATGAAGGGTGATCAATTACAAATGATAAACAGCAAGTAGCAAAGTGCTGAAAACACAGGCACTATGATCAGCCTGCAAACATCCTTTGTGCTCAGCATTTAACTAAAGTGCTCATTGAGCAATCATGAATAATGAACACAATAGTAAAGCAAAAAAAGCAACACAACTTTGCTCAGTTAAAAATTGGAAAGGAAAAAGTCAAATAAATTATTCCATATGATCAGTTTTCCCCTCCAGTTACTGTTTTATCCTCCTCTACACAGCGAGAACTGACAGGGCCTGCCTACATTTTTCCCAAAGATTTTTGCAATCTATTACAGAAGCCTCTCCCTTTCTGGCTGCACCCTCAGTCTGTCTCATGGAAAATATTTGGTGGACTGCAACCAAGCCCCTCTCTACATGCAAGTGCTCTAATCCTACCAAACAAGACTGCCTGTTTTTCAAAATAAAGAATGAACCCATCGATTTCATCTGAACTACATTTATATCAATGCCCAGATTTAAAGCAGAGATTCCTAGCTGTTCCCTCATGGGGAATAGGATGAAAGAGTTAAAAATGCAGTGCTTTGGACAAAATACATGCATTTGTTCAAGTAAAAAAGTTATAACAAGAAGATATGCACGCCTGATGATGAATGAAAGCCTGTTTGTACCTAATGTATCGAAGAAATTGTTCAAGAGCAGTTAATTTTGCCATTTCAATGTCTTTATGAGTTATCTGCCACAGAAGTACTTGTTTTAAAAGATGAGTTGCCTGGCAACCACTTTAACATAGACCAGCTGACTTTTCTGAACTTTGGGAAATGTTTTATTCATCAGCTGGTATTCTTTGCTCCCTTCCCTTCATTTTCAAATCCCCTTTTCTGATTGTTTACATGCTTTTTACATTCTGCAGAGCAGCTTCATGGTCTATCCACTACCATGCAATAATGGACACCAGTTTTTTGCATAATTTACACCAGTTTTCCCATAAAATCACTTTTTAAAAGCAACAAGCATTTAAATTACATTTTTTATTGCATACATACTCGACTCATCATTCAACTTGACCCAAACAAATCATATAGTGACAGAATATTTGGACGAGTTGTATTCATTTTTTCTATTCATTAGTTAAAAATCAATACCAGAGACATTGCTTTCCTTCATTAATTGCCCACAGATGTATTGATATCAGTTTATAGATAGGGAACTAAGATGCTGGTAGATAAAGAGATAGAAAGACAAGAGCTGTTTTGGATTACACCACTTGGAAAAATCACAAGAAATTGGGAGGGGGGAAAGGAAACATACAGAAGAGAAGTTCTTGCCAATAATGAAATAGTTCCCAAGGGACATAACAGACATCTCTCTTTCTGAGACTTTTCCTCTATAATTTGTATGGCAATACAAAACCTGAACAGACCAAAAGAAAGACACTGACATTTTGACCCACCTAGCTTTTTGAAGCCTTCATTATCAAACACAGTTTGATAAAGGCACCCTCATGTGTTGGTTTAATTCTCTGTGTGGAGAAAATGTTTTTTGATCTCCAGCTAAGGGACTGCAGCTCTTGAAGTGCTCGCATGGAGTGGCATACCTTAAGGCCTGACCCAAGCAGCCAGTGTAGGGGATGTTGTTTTGGATAACAGTTTAGAATATGTTAATGATGCCCTGAAAGGGGTTTGCAGTATTCACTCCTTCCAAACCTGAGGTAAGATAGTTTTCCTATTTTGAAGCAGCAGCAGATTCACACACAGATCACTTTTAATGAGCTCTCTTGTTTTAGGAAGTTGGTCTTGTTTACACATCTATATACTGTGTGTTAAAGGTGCAACAAAAAAAAGCAGTTCCAAAAAGTTAAGTAAATTAAACACAAGCAAATAAAGCATTATGCCTGGCCTTTGGCATTGCACATGTGTTCTGGTGGTTTGACTTCATCTTCTTCCTCTGGTTCTGACTTAGTGCTTTCTTAAAGCAGTTAACTTAAAGTAAGTTAAGTGAAATTGTTTGCTGTTTAAGAAGAAAACTATTCTAAGGCAATAGAACTGGCCAAAGGTTCTCTTTTTAGGCCATTAAGCAATGAGCAGTGGCCTCTGAGGAGGGCTGGAGTAGGGCAGTGAGCACGTGCCCTGAGCAGGACCAGCCAGGAGCTGGGGAGGCAGCAGTCCTGCTCCACCAAGATGACCCACGAGCAAATCCTTTGTGTCACCACTCACTGAATTCAAGTGCCCAGACAAACACAATGCCATTACCTCCTAAACTTCAGATGTTTGCCTCTGCTGGTCCAGAGGGGTTTTTTCCTGTCCCAGTCTTAGCATGCAAGGTGGCTACAAGAACCTGTGAGGAACAGTCTTCTAATAGAGTCCTTGAAACAGAATGCTTTTTGGAACTTTTCTTCTATTGCACCTTGTTTAGGGTGGCTGCAATGAGTGAAGATTTCACCTTGTTTGTTCTCTCTTTTAGGAGATCTTTAAACAATTTACAGTCTCTCTGTAGAGCTGCAATAATAATATTTTCTCAAAAATAGGAGTGAAAACATTATCTTAAAGAAGTATGACTGATTTATTCAGGTCATTAGCAACATTCTCATTGAACTTAGTAGAATCTGCAGCACTCTCTAAGACTTCAACAGAAAGAGGTTTTTTGGCTCAGAAATAAAAGGCCAGCTGAAGGCCCAGATTTGTTCAGTTGCTGCTTTATAGCTATGCTTTTCAAAGAAGAATCTCATATTTAGATATACTAAGTCCTGAAGAACTTTACAATTATACCAGCACACGGAAATTGTGTAAGTGTTTAAGTACTTACACAATTACAAGTCCGAGCCTCCAGGCCCAAACTGGAGGATTACTGAAACACCAGAGAGATTTGTGTTCATATATTTCATGAATTCAAAGCAGTACACCCTCATTGTGGTCTTGCAAAAGGAGTCTGAGCTTCAGTCCTCTGGTACAGGCTCAGGGAAACATTAATCTCATTCACTCAAGTGTTTTCCTAAATAAGAAGTTGTTCCCAGGCAAGGTCATAATTCACATCTCGAGTAGCATTGGCTGGAGTCAGTGGATGAAGTCAAAGCATGCCCAAGGGCAGCCATGCAAGTGTAATTACAGGCAGAGGAAATTTCCCAAACAAGGAAAATTGTACAGGTACACATAAATTAAATTCTTCCCCCAACTGTAATTTCCATTTATTAATTTAAAATATATTCATAATAATTTGTAGTAAATTGAAATGAAAATTTTTCATTAATTAGTAGATCACTTTATCACTCCAGATTTGGATGCTACTCCCTTCTTAGTGAATATCTCAGCTTCTCTGTATGTGTCTTCCTTAATCATGCTAGGAAATACATGTATTTCAGTGAATCTTTAGATCCTGCTCCTGTCCATACATTGACACATATGCACCCCACCACATTTGTATTAAATTACCTTCAATCTCTCCCTAGGATGACTGGAAATCACCTTCCACCTGCCTAGGAACTGGTAAGAAACACTGTTAATATCCAACCTTTCCTTCAAGCAGGAAAAATGTTTTCCTAAAGGAAATCCTTTTTGTTTAATGGTCTTGCTATGCCCAAGCTTGGCTTTCCACAGCTTGGGCTTTCCCCCTGTCACACATAAAAGACTTCCCAGAGCAAAGCTCAGGGGTTTGAGGCTCAGGTGAAGCAGGCATGTTTTGAGCAAGCCTAAATAGTGCATCCCACCACAGCCTTCCATTACACTGGTCAGTGTAACTGCTGACACAGGGCTCCATAAAGGAAAAAGTCTTCCTCTTTCTATCTCAGTCCTCTGGTTATTTATTAAACAGGTTTGGTCATTAGAGAAAGAGTCAGATTTGCCCCATATATTAGCTGCACAATGTTGCCCAACAATAAACTGTGCTCAGCTGCCAAAAATTCAAGGGAAGCTTTCTGCTTCCCTTCAAATAGTTTTAATTTTCTTAAGAAAAACACAATAACTAAAATTTAAGAAGGCTTTGTTTTGGAGCCAAAGCAATACAATCAGAAAAAAATCAAATTTTTCCCAAATCTTCAGCAACTTTTAAAGTTTTCAAACGCATCCACGGTACTACTAAGATCTCTTGTGTTTTTGGGGATCTCAAAACCTGAGTGTTTTGAAAGAACAATGTTTTGAAAGAACAAGGAAAAAAGCAATAATTAAGTTATGAAAGCATTCTTTCCTCTAGCACTGTAAATTTTTTATGGAGAAATGTAGGATGACTAAGAGGAGGATTTCAAGGTCCTTATAAATGCCCTATAGGTCTTTAGCAAGGGAACCTGCTGCTGTTGGGCAGACACAAAAATTCCCCTTTCCCTGCTCACCAAATGTCCACTACTTCCCCTGTCCTCCTCCTCTTCCTCCCCCATATCAACCCCTGGCTACAGGGCCGGGCTGGAAATATCAGGCAAGCAGAGACACACACTGCTCAAAATAAAAAATGTTCAACAAGTAAAAAGAAAAATAACATTGCGCCTGGATATGGTTAAAATGCATCGTTTTTTAAAAATGTTTTTTAAAACATTTTTAACATTAACTTGTTTTTTGCCAACGAGTTGCACAATACTTTTCTGGCACCCTTTATTGATGTATCTATTATTTTATTATTATTACAATGACTGCCTATTATCTGTTATGAATACAGCAGTTATATGTGCATTATACATCTACCACGTGCCCTTACATCCTTCTATTCTAGAACTGTCTCTCTGTCCATGGGGGAAGAAGCTGCCACAAGACCATCTGATCCCAAGTGATTGGATTAGTAGTAACTAAGACAGACGGTACCAGTTGGTGGACTCCTTACACTGCCTGTGCTGTCTGCTCTCCAACCCCAAATACATTTTTAGAAACCTTAAGGAGACAACAATTAGGTGAGGTAATGGTTATTCTTAGCCTATTATCTCTCACGCAAATGCTGTTCCATAAATAAAACCTGAAGGATCTGTCAACACATGGAACTTACTCTAACATGTCCTGGTGGCTTGAAAATGAAATGGGATCTGCAGATTTGTTTTCAGCTGAGTAAACATGGTGATTTTAAGGCAGACCTTCAGAGATATCCTGGGTCAATAAATACATGCAGATGGTAAAACAAATTGACATAATATTAATTGAGGCACTCGCTATCCCCTAAGAGTTATTGTTTTGAACTAAAACTGAACTAGTTTTCTAAGGCAAAGGAATTTGTTGCACTGTAACTTGATATTATTACTACAAACTAAATAACTTTTTTTCATCATAAAGGCTCCTGGTTTTTTAAAATCTAATAGTAATTGATTCCACATTTTCCAAGCTATGTAACAAACAGCTTTTTTATGCATAACTTGTGTTCATCTTGGAACATGATATATTTTCAAAGGCATTATGAAATGAAGTGCATAAGCAGTCAGATTTGAATAGAACATATTATACCTTTCAATCAGCTTACTATAGGCCATAGCCTTAAAAATAAAATTATATCAGTACTGCTGGCATTTGTGCTCCAGAGGGAGATGGCTAATTCTTCAATAAAAAATAGAAGGATTTGCATGTGCCCTGGCTGACAACATAAAAGATCAACGTTTTTCCTATACTTAGGGCAAAATGCTCTCTCTGAAAACCAAGTTAATGCAATATTAAAGCTGCAGAGTTAAGCATATAAAAATGAGGATAGGCACCGTTAACAGTGAACATTCAACCTTAATTCTATCCTTCGGTGTGTTTGCATTAAATCCTGGTTTGCCACAGTGTGATTACTTCATGAGCAATATAATTAACAATATTAAGCAGCAGAAACTGTGGGACAGTCATACCAAATCTGATGTTTGAAAAGAAAATTTAAATCATTCTATTGTGTACATGGTATATTCCAAGCTTTCACCTTATTACGGCTTGGACAGGATTTTGCCTATAATAAGAAATGCAATGTTTTTTATTCTTCACTTACAAAGTTACTCCGAGACTCTTCTGATATGATAAACAAAATATAATCAAAGAACAGAAGCATAAAAGGAGAAAGATGCATTATGTTCTAAAGATATGACACAAGTTCTCAAGTTTTAGGGAGCAAATGAGTCAGTTCAAATACCAGTATTTTATATAAAACAATTTATTCTTAGGAGACCTGGCTCCCAAACGCTAGAAAGATATTTCATTTCTAACATAAATCTCTGAATAAATACAATAAAATAATTCTTAATTAATTCTTACTTGGCTACTTGGAAAAGCCATCCTGTAATCTTTTCATAGTGAAAAGATATTCATGTCTTTTCATACCACAAATTTGAAGTTTGGCAACATTATTAAACCCAAAACACTACTTAATGTTGCCAATTAAAAAAAAAAATTAACACGTATTCTCATCCCAAAAGGTAAATTTCTCCCTTGTAAAGATTCCTCCTAATTCTTTCAGAATCAATCCATCATGACAGCCAAGATAGATCCTTCTACACCTTTTTTGTTCACATCAGATCCTCCCCCACCTCAGACCTTGCCTCAATACAGTTTCCACACCAAAGTAATCAAATCAATTGGAAAAAAAAATTTGGCTAAAATTGGTGCTGCCTCATATCACAAACAGAATATTATTGGTACAGAGTTTATTTATACCACTACTGCTTGCTTTTGTTAAAGCTATACTGTAATAAATATCTTTATAGCTAACACACTCGTGTCCACACCAGGCTGTTACATTGATTTAAACACTGTCTGTTTTCCCAGCAATTTAGCTAAATTATTAAAACAATGACATAAAAAGCAGAGCATAGAGAGCTAGATGATAGAAAACAAAAAACACTTTCACCTCTCGTTTTCATCATCTTTTGTTTGAATTTAAATCTTGCAGATCATGTCTAAGCCTATAATCACAAAAAGCAGCCCCATTAAAAAAGAAGGGGATTTGGAGGGCCCTGCAGCATTCCCCTCTTTGCTGTAAGACCTGCAAACACTAGAAATATAAAGTAAAATTAACATTAGTTCCATAGTGTATGAAAATGTCTTTTTTCAAGAAAATGTTCCACTTTTAGTTTCTTCTCTGTTTGTAAAAAAAAACTTAGTGAAACTTTTTCTCATTACCTGTGATTTATTTCCTTATTCCTGGACCTGGAGTGTAATAATGGCCCAAATGTAATAGCCTTGACCTTTGCAGCTCTTCTCAGGGAGGTCACGGGGAATTTTGTTTAAGCAAGGATTTCAACCAGAAATAACATGATGCACTTAGATTATATAGGGCTTTATTTGCTGGAATGTACATTTCAGCTGTCCCCTGTGCCCAGCCACACAATCAGCACTGCTTTACGAGCAGGGAAACTGAGGCACACTGAGTGAATTACCACTGACTGAAACTGCCAAAGGTGGAATTAGAGGTCAAGTTTTCTGCATCCAGTACTCACTTTAACCACAGTCACATCCTTCCTCCCAGCACTGTCCATGTCCTTCCATAACAAGACACAGTTATTATTTTAAAATTGAAGCGTGGGAAGGTTTGTGCAGATGAACACTGGTATTACTGCTCTTCTCTGGTGCTTATTTGAGAATCCCAAGGAATTTTCATCTCATTAGGCAATGCCCGGTAATAAATTTCTTGTCTCCACTCTCCTGCCTGCTTCATCCCATTGTCTCCTTTCCTAATGCACTGCAGATCAGGACTGCCATTTTTGGTACAGCTCTGAATTCAGTTCTCTCTTTCTAATTACAGAAGTTTCAGGCTGTTAAAAGGAAAATAAATACCCCACATAAAAGGAATAAACAAACGGACACAAAGGGAGTATTAAGAGCATCCTTATCAGCAAGAAATCCCTTGTGTCTTTCCTCCCACCATCTTGTCAAAATCATAAAAAAAGAAACAAAATGGCAAACACTAATATTCAGATTAATAAAGACCCATATTATTCCCAGCTGTTGACTATAAGTGGCAATCCGTGTGCAGTCTTTGTACCCACTGTGGTTTTCACAATACCCATATTTGTTTCTGCTTTTCAGTCAAGCTCCAAATAGTAACTGGTATGTAGTAGGATCTGTGCAAATAATTTATGGTCTGTCTCACATTTAAGGAACTGCGAAAAGAATGTGAAAAAACAAGGAAGAAGGTTTTTGTCCATTAATCAGGACCTTAGAGAGAAAAAGAATAGGGTTTTACTTGTTAATAGTGAACAGAGGTTCATGCTTTTAGATTTCATTACTTTCCATAAGGCACAGGCATTCATATGGTTCTCACATTTTCTGCGAAGTGAAGCCCAAGTTAAGTTTAAGCATTTACCAAAAGCTGTGAGAAATATCGTTTACTTTGAAAACATTTGCATTTTCCTCTCTGCCATCTCTTTTAAAACCCATTCTACGTTTACATAGCCAAACGCGTATTAAATATTCATATAACGCTTTTATTTTGGTTCCTGCTTATTTTCTAGGGGAGCATAACACTAAGCATCGCGCATTTGACAGCGCTGGCTGCATTCTCTCCAACTGCTTTTAAACGCCGTCCTTCAGCTTCGTAGGGACGCGGCTCGTCGGGAACCAAAAGGAGCGAGCGCTCTTCTCTCCCGTGCGCTCCCCCGGCAGCGGACGCGCGGCCCCGGGGAGGTTTCCCGCAGCGGGACGATGCCGGGAAGGGTCGGGGTGCCGCCCTCCCGGGCCTGTCCCGGTGTCCCCGGCACGGGCAGCGGGGCAGGCTGTGAGCTGCCGCGGGAGCGGGGCCGGGAGCCGCGGGGCCGGGAGCCGCGGGGCCGGGAGCCGCGGGGCCGGGAGCCGCGGGGCCGGGAGCCGCGGGGCCGGGAGCCGCGGGGCCGGGAGCCGCGGGGCCGGGAGCCGCGGGGCCGGGAGCCGCGGGGCCGGGAGCCGCGGGGCCGGGAGCTGCGGGGCCGCGGGGCCGGGAGCAGCCCCGGGCAGCGGCCGGGCGGAGCGGCGGGCGCGGCCCCTCCGAGCCCGGACCCGCGGGGCGCGCACCGGGCTGCGCTGCCGGGGCGCGGCACGGCTCGGGGGAGCCGCGGGCCGCTGCTCCTCAAAGAATCAAAGTGGTTCGCGCGCAGGAACTTCAGCTGAGTAACACTGTTTTGCCGGAGAAAGGTAAAGCTTCTTGGGGAACAGCTTACGGGAATGGAAAAAAATGTTATTTCCTGCAAATCAGGAACACGTGTTTACTAGTCCTTAAAAAGGTCTTGTGTTTTAACTCTTTGAAGTCGCAACATTATCATCTACGGGAAAGAAAGAGGACAGTGATGATGATCAGTGTTTATCACAGATTTTCTACACAAAAGAGACAGATAATAAAACTTATTGCAGAATACAGATACATTGCTAAAGTAGTGTGGTTTCACAATATTCTTTCTTTGCTAACTTTTCTTCCATTGCATAATTTTACAAATTATCTGAAAATGTTCCTATTGAAAGCCAATATGATTTATACTAATCTCTCAGAGGCAGCTGGAATACAAACAAAAGCTGATGCATTTACTGTTTGAAAAACAACACTATATTTAGCGACACAAACAGAAATCAAGACAGCATCTCTTGGGAAAAGAGATACAAAAAGTTTTGATCAGGGATCACATTCTCTTCTTCACTAACTACATCATTAAAACTGCTGTGTGAGGCAAAGCATGGCTTGTTGTTTGTTTGCTTATTTGGTTGGTTTTATTTAAGTATGTTCAGCTGCAGTCACCGATACTCAAAATCTTATGATACACTATTACTTTTCTGTTCAAACACGAGAGCATGTTACCAACAACTGTGATCCATTCCACACACTTTTTTTTTTTAATTATATACTCTGATTCAATCAAAAACTTCAAGGCAAAACTGTGGGAGAGATTTATGGCCTGTATTATCAAGCAACTCCTGCCTAATTGTAGACTCACTGAATACTACAGGAGCAAGCAGACATTTGTATCTCTAATGTAATTTATGCATGTGTATCATGGTATAGTGCTATCAGCCATATTCCAAAATAAATTGCTTTAGTAGGATCTATAAATAAGCCAACATTTATAAAATGGCAATAAATGCAGTTCAATTTAACTTCTCCCTTACATATGTTGTTGCACCTACCCTGGATTAATGCATCAGATACTTGTTACAGAGTCTCTAAGCCATATAACTCATGGTCCCAATCTGCAAGCCCTCTCAGGACATGCTTTATACTCCTTACCAGGCTGGCAGATGCCAATCAGACACTGCAGCTGCTGTAGGAATTTCTGCCATACAAACCCAGTCCTAAAACATACAAGCACATTAGTCCTAAATGCACCAGATTTCCCCCCAGCATGACTGGGTTGAAGAAAATACCTAGCCTGAACTAACCTCCTGTCTTTACTCTGGGTGTACAGACTCATGGGGATCTGAGAGCTCCTGGGTTAGCCCTAATTCCCTTGGATCAGCCCTGGTCCCCACGGGTCACACCCAATCCTCACAAGCCAGTCTTGGTCCCACAGGTCAGGCCGGTGCTTTGCTGGACACACGGACAGGGTGATGACCTACATGACCATCCAGTCCTCATTTTCTCTCTCTAGCAGCTAAAGACAATTTAAATATCCAGGCTGTCTAATTGCCAGGACTAACTGTGACTCACAAGCAATCTGCTGGGTTGTGGTTTTATATTTGGGAATTGTGCCATTTCAGTGAGCTTTTGCCATTCCTGTAGCTCCTGTGTCCATCTCTGTTTGTTTCATGCCTTCTCTGTTGGCATCTCAGTGCTCAGGAGGATTGTTCTTCAGCACTCCTGCCCCATTTTAATCTCTAAAATTTAGTAACCAGATCCTGAAAAGCAAGTACCACTCAGCATCTCTTCTGCAAACACAGAACACCAAAGACCAAAAGCCCCAACAGCAGCATTAAGCCCTAGGAAAGCAAATAGCTGAGAAGGCTGAATGGAGCTCAGCCAAGAGGCACACCTAAGGTGATGGAGTGAACAGTGCTGCTCATACCTGCCTGTTGGGGTGGGCAAGACACTTCAGAGCTGACAAGAATGTGGGCAACACATGGGGTAAAACCTGAATGAACTAACTGCTTGAAATAAAAGAGGTTTTTTTCTCTGAAAGGTCTGAATTTTTCATTAATATAAAATGGGATCATTCTAGAAACAAGTAACAGATAAAAACATATCTATGGGGCAATTTTTTTTTAATCATTAACCAAAGTAACATTCAAGGCAAATGTTTTCCAATGCAGTAAAGCGAAGAACTAAAGATTATAGAGCCACTATTGCCTTTCCCAGGAAAGCATCGAGATATGATTCCAGCTTAACCAGCTCATGCCTAAACAACTGTTTTCCATAGTCAGAAAAAAAAAAAAAGTCAAGTGAAAATGTTGACTTTATTATATCAGCCTGTTAGGGTGGTATGAAACCTTCTATGGATGCACAGAACAATACGTGAGTGGGGAGCTTGTCATTTGTAAGCACTGAAATTAAAATGTTTCTGTTGGCTCCCAATTCTGGATGGTGACTTTTAACTCCAAGCACGTGCTCAGCTGGTTTGTGTTGGAGGGAGGGGGTTCCCCATCAGCTGACTGTTAATTCCGGATAATGAAGCAGAGCAGGTACATAAGTGGAAGTGATAACTGTGGCTGTGGAGGCTTCACCATGACAACCACACTGCCCAGCACTTCAGGGTGCTGCAAAGGCAGGTGAACATTCACTAAACATGAGCAGTACATATGCATGTTGCTCTAAATATTGAAAATTAGTCACCTCCTCCCACTGATTTAGCTGAGGTTTACTCTGGTACACAAAATACCAACAGCCTGAAATTTCCCAGTGTATTTGACATGGAAGTTCTAGGTTCAGTTAGAATATAGACATCCTAAGACAATAAATACCTGGATAAGCATTTGGTGCTATATTGAAGAGGCACACTCACAACATGAGCTATATAAACTCATTCTCTAAATGGGAATATTTTAAGAGATATCAAGTACAGATGTTTCAAAGTAGAATTTAAGGTCTCCATGGGTGTCCCCAACTGGTGATCACTCTATTATAAGCTTAACTCTTCACAGACAGAGTTCAGATTCCAAATTACTTACCCAACTTTGCATCAAAGAATAACAACTGTTTCGTTTCAACAGTTCTTTGCACCCACTACCTAAAACAAACCATGAACATCTGTAATTTCACTGCCCAATCCTTTCTTATACCCTTACAACATTTGTTCTGCTAATGTAGGTTAATTCTGCAAATAACACTTCTGTAAATTGTTCTTGCAAACTGCTACATCATTTATGTAAGGACTTCTGTGAACTTTGAAAAATTAATGCCTTTAATTTTGGTTGATGGCAACATCAGCAGAGCTCTGTAAATTGCACTTTAATGAGATTTTGCTACAGGGGATAATCTGCTACTGACAGAGTAACATCTTGAAAACATCTGTAGACCTATAATTTTTCTATGACGATTAGATCCCACCACAAGAGTCCAAATACAGTGCAGAAAAAAAGGAAAAAATGTAAAGTCCTAAATGAATATCCAACCTGTTCTTTAAAAAGAAGAGAGACACAATGAAAAGTTTCATGCACTGAAAATAAATCAATTTTTCTGACTAATTAACATTTAGCTTTATTTAATTAAGAAAGACTATTACCGTCTTCACTGCTGTGCATCTGTATATAATGAAGCAAACAGCAGTAGGTATAAGATACCACAGAGGGATATGCCCAAGTAACCAGGCACTATAGGTGCAAAGGAACGTCTATTATTGTTAAGTAACTGACATCAGAGCCTCTCTTTAATGTTGTCATAAATAAAAGAAAGATTTTCACAGATGCTTTCACATATGGTTTCTTATTTGTCTCTGATGGAGACTGGGAGTTGGATTAGATGCCAAAATTAAATGATTTAAATAGGCAGCTGCATAATGCAAACTACTAAATAACACCTTTTGAACACTTTCTATTTATAGTGAGTTCTAACTCACAGAATGATGACAAATCTCACTTTGCTTATATCACTGGAGGTCGTTGGTATAAAACCATTGCTTTTACAACCCTGACACGTCAAGTTGAGCTGCTGTCAATTTGGAAGTGCAAAGAGCATGGGATTATCATGGCAAACAGGACTGGGAAACTCAGAATCCAAGATTAACTTTAATAGATTAACATAATTGTTGAAATATGCACTTAGTGATTATCTGTAACAGACCTCTCCAGCATGAACTGAAAAGGCAGGCAGAGAGAGGCCTTCAATGCAAACTGCAGTACAATACCAAGTCTGTCATCATTTAAGTGACATGATGGACATCAGAGAAGGCACATAATACCTAAACAATAACCAACCATTTACCAGCACTGAGGTGTTATATCTTGGGAATACAACTTTGCATTAAGAACACAGTATCTGGTGCAAATAAAAATGTAGCAACTTTTCAGGAGGCATACTCTTTGTTAGTAATAGACATTCCTTGAGGTTTTTTTCTGTGCCCTAGACGATCATTAAACCATTCACAAAGTATGGAGCCTGCATGAAGTTGTTCTGGAAAGAAATACAAATTGTCAAATGCTGCTGGGATCTAAAATCTACTCCTAAAAGCAGTTGACACAGGTTGCTTGCAGCAATATGGAAGGCACTAGCTCACTGATAACTCTGAAACACTCTACTAAATCAGAGGACTTTTTCTACCACCTCTATTTTCAGTAGAGGCATTATGGGCAGAAACACAAAAATTAAGAGGCTTGAAAGACACGTGAATAGGTTTCTACACAGTCTATTCATCCACTGTGAAAGCCAGAAAAGCAGTATGTAATGACTGTGGCAGGAGCTGGGAGTCACACACTAGAGGATGCTCCCATCTCTGTCCCCCACCTGCCCACGCCTCCACGGGCACAGCAGCCTCCAGCACAGCCACCACAGTGCAGCTCCTCACGTGCTCTGCACTGCCCAGCTTCTGCCATTGCACACACCTGGGCTTTTCCTTTTGTACTGAAATGTCAGTGTATTCATTTTATCTCATATTGCCCATTCCTTGGAATTTGTGAATCAGAGGCTGGATCATTTTTCCACCGAGTTCAGCTCTCTGAGTTTTGAGTACAGCTACTACAGCACACACTACCTTCAATCCTTCCTTCACACAAGCACAGCCCCAAATTCCCATCCCTCTTTGTGCCTGGCATTACCAGCTCTTGGAGGTTTTGGATGCTATCATCCCTTCTCCACCATTTTAACCTTGCTATGGCTCCACATCTGTCACCCAACACTGAGGGGACAACCAAGGAATCAGACAGTTTCCAAGCATACCTACCTTCTTCTCACCCTGATGAAATGAGTAGGAAGTGAAAAACAACCTCCAGCCAATTTTACAAGCAGAGAAAATGAACCAGGATATATTGCTACAGAGTAAGGATGCTAACACTCCCAGCCCCAAAAATGATAATTTGGATTGTGTAGCCTCTTTTTAATTTGGTCTCAATCTGCACATTATATTTGTCAATATCATATGGTATTCATCCACTTTCCTTTTCCTTAGCCATCCTTTTATTAGCCAGCATCATTCAATTGATACCACTAAGAAACGAGCATCCAGCTTTTGACCATATCATGGTACTGTATAAATAGAGGTAATTAGAAATTTACTGCAGTGTTTGTAGACCCTTTAGGTACCCAAATTGTGTTTCATATAGTCAAATAACTATGTCAATACAATGTAATCCCCTTTCTTCAGACAAGACAGCTGAGTTTCCATTTAGACTTTCCCTTTGCTTCATTTCCAACAGTTAAATTCACTAGAAGTAGATGCAGTGAAAAACTTCCAAGTGGTATGTGTTTTATAAACTTAATTTTGTAGGAACTAATAGATATTTTATATAACAGCTGAATCGCAAAAGATACAATTGTCAAAGTTTTGAGCCTAAAGAAAATTTGTTTCCAGCAATCTCAGTTCTTCCATAGTCTCCATTTAAATAAAGCACTGAAAAGGGACTCAAGATGTGCATAGTTGAGATGTAGATGTGCTTAACACTCTTAAACATTAGAAAAACACAAATTTAAGTTAGAGATATGGAGCCATGGACATGATAATTGTCTTCAGAGAAGCCACTCAGAGGTTCCCTGACTTGCATTTCCCTCGGCTGTTCAAAATCAGTAGAACAGGAACTATACAGCAAAGACTGCAAAGGCCAGGTATTGACCCATGAGTGTTTACCTGACTTCTGAAGTGATTTTCAGACTAAAAATCCAAAGAATCCACTGCTGGGGAGAACAGATATCATAAATATCAAACCCAACCTTTTGTAGGGATGAGTTCTTAATAAAACATAGTAAGCAAATGTAGTATGAAACACAACTGAAATTTTTGAATAGCTGGAAATAAAGAAGCTTGGGCAAGCTGAGCGGAAATAGCAACTAATAATGGTTCTAATTACATTTTTCAGCATATCAAGTAACTAAGGAATTTAATACACCCTAAAATACAGTAAGAATGCAGCATTACAGTAAGAAAATGTAAACATGTTCATATTAATAAAAAAAAAAAAAGAAGGTGTCTACTGAAAGGAAGCAGAGGGGATTCTATTTGAAATACTGTGGTGCCTAAACACCTAAATCTTAAAAAATGTTGCATTTTTAGGAATATTTCTAGAGAAGAAATGATTGACAATAAATTGCTTTGGAACTGGGAAACAGATTCCCAATAATAGTCAATAAGATATATCTATATATATATTATATATGAAGGTCAAAGAAATGACAGCTAACTCTCCTAAACCAGAAATTGGGAACTTCAACCACTGAACAAGCTTATTTTCAAGGACAAAGATCTGCATAAAATTGATTGCCATATTATCTACAACTGAGAGAATTTGGTTGTCTTTTTTAGCAATAAGCCAGGAAGAAAAAGTTTATACTTCACATAAATAAAAAAACCCTAAATATAATAACTTCTATCTGATCTTGAAGAAACTTGAGTAGATTAGGCAAGGTAAAATAATTCTCACATTTAAATTTAGTTGAAAATTCTCAAACAGAGAAGAAGGTCCCTTTGTATTTCTGACAACTAGACCATATGCAAATGAAAATCAAATACTTTTTCCTGCCCTATGAATGCCTGTCAAGTGGCTGGGTAAAATCTAGGTTGCTCGGCCTTACCAGGAAAACAGATGTTGCCTCATCTGGTTTGATGTTCATATGGATGTTGAAGTCTCTAAGGCTAATAGTACAGTTCCAACAGTAGCTCTGACAGAGTTTCAATGAATACATTTGTGATATATTTCATACACTCTGATAGTCTATGCACTCTTGTAACTACAAACTTTGATCCTTCCCTGGAAGTACAGGAAACACCTGGACAGTCTAATAAACTCCACTGCACAGTTGGCCACTTTTTGCATTGCAACCAAATTGTAACCAGGTCCCAGAAATACGAGCTGTGGATCTCCACTTCCTCTGGATCACAGCCCTCAATGCAATACTTTCCATGCAAAAGTGAGTCCTTGGGGAGGATAGTGGTGGGAGAAGAGGCTCAAAACAGATGAAAGAGAGTCAGTAAACCTAAATGCATTTCTTTATAATGTGTTTCTCTTCAAGAGAGAGGATGTTGTCCTTTCTCCTGTATGCCTCCTTTGCTAAGTGCAGATGTATCACTTGAGCTCTTTCTGCTCTCTGTGCTCCTTTACTCCTCTCTTATTCCCAGGCATAAATATCACATTTTCCACATTTTTTCAGCTTGCCAATATCAGTCCAGAAATTGTGAGCCCAAGATATTTTAACCAGTGGTGACTGTGACCAATAGAGAACAGCTGGTCTGCCTTGCCTCTGACACATAATTCTTTTTTCAGTTACTTTGGTTGTTGGTGAAAACCAGCATTTTAATATTTACCGTGTAGTTCAGAGAGAACTAGTTAAGGTTTGGGAAGGTAATTTCTTAACAGCAGCCCTTGATCCCCAGTAATGTCAAGACACAACTTTATTATGCTGTTTCTCATGAAGGATTTCTTTTTTTCTGTTTTATTAATAATTTTATACCAATAGGATGATTGGTATGTCAGCTTCTTGAAACACCAACTTGCTGTGATTATGATTATTGGTTATTGCAGCCTTAGCATCTTTACATTTCTTCCTCTTTATCTCTTTGCTTTTCCTCTGTTTACTGAGTTAAACACGTCAAGCAGTGTTTCAAACTTCTCCCTTGGTTCCTACTGATATTCCTCAATCCTAAACAGGATAGACAAGCCAAGTAAAGAGGTCTCCCTCCCTTCTATCCTTTCTCTTGGTTTTGCATTTAAAAGAACACATTGTCTATTTGAGACTCTACAAGTTAGAATATGACCCTGTACTGGTATTTCCTATCAGTGGTTTTCTACCCTGCCAGAGAAGACTGTTTAGGAAGGGTTAGGAGAGCACACACCACTAATGCTGTGGAAAAACATGAGGAACCAAGTTTTATCCTTTACACCCCTGTCATCCCATTTTCCTTCCTTGTAGAAAGTTTCCATTCTGACAGACAGTTACACCAACCTTATTTCAAGAGCATGCTTTGGGTTTTTCTCCTGTCATTCTGACTTTCCTGCATTCCTTCTCACCCTCACATGCCCTGACATGTCAGCTGCTTGCTAAGTGCCACACATGAGTGACACGCTGCAGATGTAATAGCAGATAATGGTCCCTAATACAGTAAGCTGAGCTTAACCACACCTAAGCTGCTCGTCACAGCACTACATCTGTCAGAGGTTTGCAATACCTTGCTTGAAAGTGATGTTAGTGCTAATGGATGCTCGTTGTATGATTATTCCTCCTTCATTTAAGAATGAGCCTTACATTTGCTTTTATCCAGACTTTCAGCATCACCCGAGGTCCTTTTGACTTTTCTGCTGAGTGGTGGTTGTGTGGGAGGTTGTTAGATAGGTCTCAGTCTAGGAAATGCACAGAGGCACATTTCCACATTTCCATTCTTCCCTCCTCAAGAGCAGATTTGCTTTGTTTGATCAGCACATCTCCTGCGTGTCTTACAGCGTGCCTAAATTGGATTGGCAGATGGGCATAGATTAAAATTTGGTGAGAATTTCACTACATATTCTTTACCTCCAGGTATTTTGATTAACTTTCCTTTCTCTTGCTTGCATAGGCTTAAATCCTTTTTGTTGGTGTGTTCATTTAAAGGATTTTTTTATTAAGTTTTGTATCTCTCCCTTATCCCAGTTGTTATCCTTCTCCTCCTCACTTGTTATTTGTATACTCAATAAGCCAGACCAAATAAATTAATAAAACAAGTTCTTGTTTCCAAGAAACAACTTTAGTACCTACAAAAAGATGCAATTACAGTAGAGTAGCTCTTCACTTCCCATAAACATCACTAAAAATAGTTTTTAAAAAACTAAATAACAAAATGCTTTTTCAACAAGTTTTCCAGCAAATTAAAACGATTTTATGTACCTAAAAATTCTAATCAAAAGAGCAATTAAAATTCCATTTTTTAAAATTCAATAAAAAATCCAGGTTTGTTCTGGAGTAAGTAGACATAAGTTTGCTTGACAAGAAGTTGTGGATTGTTTTTTTTATTTTTAAATGCAAATCAGCATGAATGTTCTTTATGTTCTTATCGTTATTTTAATATTATAACATTTTACACTGAAGTCAGACCTGGTCCACAAAACTTTATTTTTACTATTTTTAGCTTGGAACATTTTTTCACAGTTCAATGTGAAATATAATTTCCTTGAAATATTTATAGAAATAAAAATACCAGGGCTCAAGATATGTGTAACAGAAATAGATGATAGCATTACTTCATAGCAAGTGGAAAAATATTAATTAAAGCTCATAATTTGAAATGATTTAATAAAGAAATGCTCCTGTGTTCCCCTTTTAACTGAGACCTAAGAGAAGATATTAAAGTGAACAATGAAGTCTTCACAGTTAAATCTGACAAAGCTTCTGCTTTGTTAAATAATAATTGTTAAATTATGCCGTTTGATTTAAGGCAGTTTATCAGAACAAGCTGCAAGTTGTAACTGAACTTGCCATTTCAATGCAGGAATTTTCATCTTCTAGTTTATTTGCAGAATTCTTCCAAGACCCATACAAAAAGGAGAGCTAAGCTTACTTTACCATTAATGAAAAAATGTTTCTAAATGCACATGACATCTTCCCTCACCTGATAACAAGCCACAAATTAAAGGCTTTGGTTTGTATGTTTCTACTCAGTGCTGATTGAATTATGTTTGAAATATATTTTTTAAAATATATTTAGAAACAGGGTATTTTTTCTGATCAAAGTAAGGTGTCTCTTCTCTATTCTTACTACTGCCAAGCATTTGATTTACACACAGTTTAATTATTCAGATGTTTATTATGTTCTACATAATGAAATTTGGACCCTCATATTTTCTTCCTACATGCTCAGTGCAGGCTGCAATTATAGCCACAGATATCTGTTTATTTGATGAATTTTGCTTCTTCTGCATAGTTTGATAAATATGGAAATAAGTCAAAACCTACTTTATATACAGTAATTAAAGTGAAAAATCTAGTCATGATGCAAATCCTTAATTGGACTCCAGGAGAGATATGCAGAATTTCTCTTTAATAATATGGGATGACTGGGGACAGAAAAACAAAGCACACTAAAATATGGTTTAGAAGCACAATTAATCACAAAATAGAAAACAACCAATTTAGCATAGCTCATTCAGTGACTCTCAAGGCTCAGGTAATGTTCTTTTAATCATCTGGCTCTAATATTAAGGTTGTGTCATGTACAGCTGAAATAAAACACAATATATGTGCTGATCTTCAGTGTGAAACATGTCCTCTGGACTAATTTGTAAACACAGCCTTTTCACACTAAAATACTTAGTCTACTTAATGACGTGTAAGTGAATGATCAAAGCGATGTAAAATGGTTTTTAACTATTATTGTTTAATGTATTAATTCATTAGTGGAAAGAAACCCTCTTGCAGTTGGTTGCAGGGAATATGGCTTTGTTGGCTATATATAATTCATTTTGTTTTTTCATTTTATTAAGACAAAGTCATTATTTTGCCTGATGATGTTCCAAAGAAGAATATACTTGTTAAGTGGTATTAAATTGACAAATTATAGCACAGAGCAAGTGGGGCTGAGATGCAAGTCGCCAGGAAAGAGACATCTATACAAGCTAAAGAAATAAATGTTTTTGTTCCAAGCTCTGAACAGATATTGCTCTAATAAGCTAAAATTAACCATCACTGTCACTTAATTTGATTGTTAAAGTATTATTCTCCATATAGCTTCCTGTAATACCCCATTAGGGGCATATGATCACGTTCTCATCAGAAGGTGTTGGATTTATTGTGCTAGTTTGTTTAAACTACAAATATAATTAATCTCCTTTTGTACTTCTCCCAAATAAGTAACACCAGAATGACATTTTTGTCTCCAAATGGATTACAGACATTGAGCTGGAGCCAGAGGTCATCCCCCTGCACTGCCATAATTATGGAAGCAAATATCTGCTTCAAACCCGAGTGTTTTGTGGGGAGCCGAGCCTGCCTGCCCCAGCGCCGGCCGCCCCGGAGCTCGGTGCCTGCCACGAGGCAGGAGGACACTCTTCTGTTACCCAGATGTGCCCATTGGGAGAGACCAGGACTGCGAGCTTCCATGCTGAGAGCAGCTGAAATTAGAGAGGCTTGATGTCCAGTATTCAAAATCACTGTTAAAACTCTTTCCAAGTCAGGGTCCCAACTGTCTTTGACAGATAAAAGGGGTCCTATGCAATCTAGTTTCAATGTAGTCTTCTTTCGACCACCCTGAGATGACCTGGCACCTCTTCATGCACCTGCCGTAAAACTTAAAGGCTTCAGAAATTCTTTTCTTTGAAGTGTCCTAATAATAACAGTCTAACCTTTGATGTTTCTTCCTGTACCACATGCTTGAACTTCTTATAATCTAAAGTGTATAACCCTCAATTGCTACAGACAAACGGGTTGCACATCTTGAGAACACAACACTATAAACCTAATGCAAGCTGTAGTAATGATGGGTTTATTTCATTTGTATTTAGCGCTTTACTTATATAGCATCATAAACCTAAACACTTAACACAGCAATCAGGCATTAACCATCCAGCCTGATTAGCATGGAACAGAATTCACCCTCTGCAGCCTGGAGACAGAAAAAATAAACAAGTCATATAAGATAAACTTTGTGTGCAAATATAATATTTTAGAAGACCCTTTTCACACTAAAAATCAGAGAGAAAGTTTGCTTCCGATGGCCTGAGATCCCGTTCAGAGAATATTTTTTCAGTACATAAAATTTAACAGACCCCAAAAAAGCTGGGGAAAGTTATTTTTAAAAAAACATTCCTAGCCTGATCGTTACCTCAGGTTTCTGTAAGTTTTTTCAGAACTCTCTGAGAATGTCTGTCCAGCTCTGTTTTATGTTACTTCACAGATTTTTAATATTCAATAGTCCTTATCCCTTGCAAATGTTTAGCTCTAAAAAGAATTGTTTCTAATCTCTATTTTTAACTTGTACATCGGGGATGAATTTCATCCAAGATGTATCATTTATATAGCTCTGGGGAGAGAGAAAACACATCTTCCATGTAGCCCCAGTCCTGCACAAGCTCATGAGCATGCCGAACTTCCCTTGCTTTAAGCCATTCTGCTGAAAACTTTGAGCATCAACAGAGTGTTCTTCCAGCATTGTTTAAATTTCTGCCTTTCCTGTTAATCACTCCTTTGGGTGGCTATTTTCAGCTGATTGTTTTTCATCTTATGGTTTTCCAAAACTTCAGGACATGAGATCTAATCTTTCCCTTTGACTGGAAATTTTTTTTTAAGACTGTTTTTGACGAAAGTGAACCTTGTAGGGGAAGTTATTTAACTAAAAATTTTTATTCACATTTTAGGGTAATAACCTTTGTCCAGTTACTCAGAAGAACAGAAAGGGGTTTTGTCTTCATAATTAACATTTACAAAGAAATAATCACCACCGAAGAGCAAAGTCCTTTTGAGCAAACCTCAGAAAATGGTTCAGCCACACTGCTCACACACACCAGGAAGGAGAACATGTGGTTCTGGTCCTCTCTAGAGTTCCAGTTTCCTCATCACATGTTTGCAGGGGATCCAAACTGAGCTCAGTTCAGCTGACCAAGATTCAACCCCTTTGGCTCTCACTGCAAGATTAGAAGCCAGATTTGTACATGATAAAAGGAGAGCAGTTCCAGTTACACCGATGTAGCTTCTCGAATAACTACAATAGAATGGGAAAAGAGTTGGAGAGGGTGACAAGTTCTGAATAACACTCAGCTACAGCCTCCAGGCATGGGCAGTTTAAATACCCTAAGCCTCTTGGAACTGGGGAAAAAATACTGAAATTACTAACAGAGACATAGAAAAGCTCCATAATATCAAGAATGATGTGGACAGGATGTATGAGGAAGGAGAAATCACTCTCCAGGATAGCTGAGTGGCCATCAGATGAAACTTGTAAATGTCAAGTTCAGAAGGAAAACAGGGCATTCTTGATATACAGTGCATAGTTAGGGTAAGGAAGTCTCTTCACTGGAAGACACCTGGACTGCCAAAAAATCTATATGGATTTGCAAAACATCTGGAGATATTAACAGAAAAGGAGCTCAACAGGATTAGTAAATGGAAACATGGCATCTGTACAGGAGAAAAGCACACAAGAAGCTTGACTGCAATTCTAAGTATCACTGCACAGTTGTTCTTACATTCTTCCCTAGGCATCTGCTCATGGCAGTAGTAAAGTGCAGGATATTGGTTTAGATTGACCTTTAGCCTGGCCCAGTGCAGACACTTCTGCAGTTTGAAGAAAACTGTAGAGATGTCTGGCTCATTTCAACATCTTCAACAAGGCAAGAGATGCAGACCACTCTGAGAATGAGACAAATTGAAGAAATGGCATACTGATGTACACAGAAATATATGGCCATGGATTTCTCAAAGGCAATATTAATATACAATGATGGAACCAGACATTCAACCTAAAGATCAAGTTCAAAGTCTTCTACCTGAAGGCAAAATAAAGCTGGAAAATGCTGGTTATTCATATTGTTTTGTAACATTTGCCTGACTTTTAAGTCACTAAGGAGACTCTTAAATTAGCAATTCTAAAGCAGAAAGGATCAGCATTTGGCTGTACAGTACTTACTTGTGCCCCAGCCTCCAAAGCAGGTTTCAGGTTTGCTGCATTTTGTTTTCTCTGGTGATGTTTGTCTACTGTCAGAGGCTCACAGATCTCAGTGTGGTGTTGTAGGCACCATTTCACATAATAAAGGCATTAGCACCTCCTTGGTTTCTAAAAAGATATCTCTCCAGCCTAAAATTACTTTTGCCACTGTATCACTTTACAAGCTCTTTTCTAATTTGCCACCCCCTATAATTCTAGGTATTTTTCAGTCTGACTGCTTTGTAAGTATCTCCTTCCATTATGTAAAGTGGTTTCTTTTCAGATTCTAGATTGTAGAGCTACTCAAAATGAACAAAATTTTTTCACTCTCATTTTTCATTATCACGTTGCACTTAAACCATTTCTTATGGGAACTTAATAATGTTCTGTAGTTGATTAGACTTAAAAAGGTCTACATTCTTCTTTCAAATATGTACAAAGAGCTCCTATTGACTGACTTCAATTAACTGAATTTATTTCAATTCAACAGTCTAAATTAATTCTTCATCTAACTACTGAAGTCTAGTGAGCCAAATATTGTATGACAGCTGAATTTCACATCCAAACCCAAAGCAATATTTCAATGTTGTGTATTACACAGATGAACAAAAGAAGAATATTCAACACTGAAAACCAAGTGAAATACATACCATGACCTATAGAGAAGTTTAGATTTGCTATGTTGGTCCTGATATTGTAATTACTATACTATAAAAATTCCACTCCTAGACCCAAAGATTATCACTGTGAAGTCCTGGAGTGGAGTCATATCAACAATAGGTCTGTCTCCCTTAGGCTTCAGCAGAGGTCAGGGTTTCCCTACACATCTGCAGAAAAACAGCATTGTGTTTTTTTAAAGGAACTCAAAAATCAGAATAGAGCAATTAGGAAGTTTTCATAGAACAAACAAGCAGAGCAGGAAAAGAAAAGAAAAATCAAAGAAAACAGGAAGAAAGGCAAAATTGTGAGCATTTACATCTTCTACATATGGAGTTTGAAAATCCAGGTGGTTTCTGTTTTGCTCCTATTTGCTTCAGATATTGAAATATCCAGATGGCAGTACAAAAATATACTTGAAAACTATAACGTTTTAAAAGAAATTGAAAGGCATGGTCTGTCCATTCTATTCCTTAACCAACACCTTTTCTAAAGCATAATCGACTAAAACAGTAGTAGAAAAAAATTTCTGGTTTTATACTTCTGCTGTTACTATTTCCAGCTTTCAAACTAACTCATAATGGGAGTCAGCTTGTGGAGTCAATGACTTCAGAGGGGTTTGGGTTAGTTCCAAGTTAGGATGCTTTTTTTTTTTTTTTAATAAAACAGCAAGTATATTTACATAAAAAAATATGTACTTTATCCTCAGCTGATTGCCTGATTAATCAACTCTGGGACAAGAATAGCTGTTATAGGTAAAACCAAGGTTTGTCTGTTGGAATATCCTCTTCCACCAGTGGCTGAATGTGGGTGCCTGTAGAGGGAGGCCAAACACTCAGGGAGACAAATGGCAATAGTCTCAATTCCAGCCATTTGTTGCACAGAGAATTCCTGAGTGCTGAAACCAGTGTTTCTAGCTCTCAATGGTGTTTTAATCTATTAAGTTGTCCAATCAGCTCTTCAACTCTTATGACATCTGAGTATCCTGTGGCAAAATGTTAAGAACTTAACTACATACTGGGTAGAAAAAAATTTATTTTGGGTGCTTTGGTTGAGTGACATCACTTGAGCGCTTCCATTTTTGGATGTCATTATAAGATAGTGAATAAATGCTGAGGTATCTTGATATGTGGTGCTTGGTGATTTCATATACATTTGTCTTCTATAAAAGTGCCATTATATGAAAATTAGTTTTTAAAATAACCTTCCAGACATACAGATAATATGCAGTTGATAACACTGTCCTGGTTAAATAAGCTGAATAAGACCATGAACAAAGTATCAGCCAACCAAAAAGTTGAAAGGATCTGACAAAGGTGTTTAAAAAAACTAGATTATCCTGAAAGCATTACTTTCAAGAAAACACTGCAATATTATTTCCTGCACAGGTGCCTGATGAACACAGAAACTCTTCATCTGCTCATAGCAACCAACCTTGCTCAGAAAATGAATAACCTGTCTGAGTGTCTCAGTGGGTTGAAGCTGTTCCACCAGGTCACGTTGAACCAGACTAATGCCACAAGGGCAAAATATTAAGTGCATAAATGTAAGTAAGGCAAAGAGTTGTTATGGCTGTAAAAGCAAAAATAAATTGACATCTTTCCTCTGCCAAGAAGAAATGAAAAAACAGTCTCAGCTACTACAGCACTAATTTTTATCAGGGGGGAGGGGGAAAATCTATTACCTAACAAGTGCCTCCTGCCAAGAAACAAAACCAGCAATGTTCATTTTTGCAAAGACTTTTTTCATTGTGAAGGTTTTTCTGCAATTCTGATGAGTTCTACGCTTTAATATTTATGTTATAGAGTACTCCAGATTCAGAGGAGATGTAAGCTGAAGTCACTACAAGATTCAGTGGCAACCTCTGCTATCTCCAAGCACGATATTTGAGAAATACAAGGGGACAAACTGCATAACTGACAGGTTTGCCTGAGAATTTCTCTCCCATACCATCTCATTTGCCCTACCCTGGTCTCATCATTTCAATCTTTTTCAGGTATGTAAGTGCCAAGCCAATTGAGTTTAAAAGATATTTTCATTATTAGAAATTAAGACAGTGGAGAACTTTAATGGGTCGCTTTTGTATACCAGCGTTATCTAAAATACAGATTTCAGAATGCAATTATTTGATTAAATGATGCTCAGCAAGGATGGGAAACTCAGACCATTAATGTTGTATTAAAGCTCCAGACAAAACAGTTTCTATCAAGCTCTCAGTGTCTTAGACTCAAAGAAATAAAACAGAGTTGAAACAGAGAAAAATTTCCAGTTCACAAAGACATTCTAGAGGAGCACATCTGGGTGTCCTGAATATTTGGAGTCCTTCAGAACTCCATTATCCAGAATTTATGGGAAAACAGTTATTTTAAGAAATAAAAATATTTTTTCTATTGACAAGGAACACCATCAATACTTCTTTAAAGAAAAGGAAGTAATGTTATTAGGCAGAAACTGGCTTTCCTGCAAGAGTAGTCTTGATTACTTTCCTGAATAACAGCAACTCCCTTCTGAGACTTTGTTTTAGCTCTCCCCTGCTCCTTTTGAATGCTTTTCCAGCTCTGTACCATGAAAACCACCCACACAGCAACACCAGAACCATTTGCAAAAGAAAACAAAGCCCCTGTTATGCATACAAGAAAGTCTTAAATGAAGACCTTTCTTGGTCTACCTTCACATCCTTTAAAATCTGTTCTCCATCTCCTTGAAGAGAAATGGAATCCATCCTTGTCTGCCTAAAGAATGGGTACAGATCCATATTTATCCCTCTTCCCTCAGACGGAGTTCATGAAGCTCTGCTCAAGCAGCACTTCACACCTGAGAGGAGAAGCCCTTCATTGTCTAATAGCTCATCATCCAAGGTGGCCTCAAATATTATATTCTACCAGCTGAGTTGTAAATGGGGTTAAAGGTTCCAATCAAGATGGGTAGACTTCATCAGGCCATGACTAAAATTATTAAAATTTGAAGCTATGGCAAAGTGGTCTTAGAATGAAGCAGAGCCAAAAGAACACTATGTGAAGTCATAACACAGAGACTTTCTGTCATCAGCACTGCTGAGCAGCAACCACAACAACAATGAGAAGGTTGTTCTTCAAAACTCAGATGGGTGAAGTAGCAAGAGCAGTGGTGCTCTTAGAGATTTCATTTACAACTGTTATTGTGTGCAGGCTCCTGAGAGCATGCTTCCTTAGGCACAGAAATACATACTGAAGTGTCATTTTAAGCTACAGCTTTTATATCCTGATCACTCTGCCTTCCTGGATCCTAAACTAGGAAATCAATTGATGCTATTTATTTTCGAGACTTCTTTGCCCACTCCCAAGCTGTCCCCTATATATGTTCCAACCCCAAAACATGGGTTTAGCTATAGCTGGAAAAGGAAGATTGACTGGCTCACCTCTTGAGGTCTTCTCCAGTCCTATAACTTTATGATCCAGTGTCTCAAGTGTAGAAAATACCTAGTTTTCTATCAAAGATAATGTTCTGGTAGAAATCTCAGTCTCCAGAGAGCTGTGGGTCACTGCAAAATTTTAAGCTTCTTACTGATACCTTGGGCCCAGGTCCAAACAGCACATAAATCACCTAAAATGAGTCTTAAACAGAATGTAAAAACCTACAACTCAAACATCAAAAAACACTCTGCAAAACTGCTATAAAATATTTCAGCTTGCACTTTTTTTTTTCTTACCTTTAAAAAAAAGTGATAAATTACTTGGAAAATTTCTGTCTGAACATATACACAATTCCTTGTGTTTTCATCTAATAACAAGCAGCTTAGCACTACTCCCACTCTTAAGTCCAGGGGAGATACTGAAAGCAGCCATTCCTGTTCCTGTGAGGGGGACTGGCCTTTGCAGAGCACAGGTTAACCAGGCTTGAGCCCTCCTCAGCATCCAGTGACTGCAGCAGACTGATTCCAGCACACAGCTAAAGGAAGGATCTATTTGGGCTTCCTAGGAGGCAGCATCCTAGAAGACACTCGGACTGAAACCCAAAAAGAAAAGGTTCAAATCCAGCCCACCAAGGGATGTTGAGTTGGAAGCCTGGTGAGCAAAGCACACACAGCCAACCTCCCTACAGACCTGCCAGAACTCTGTTCTCCAACCTTTTTACAAAGATGTGCTCCCAGGTAAAAATAAACATTAACATAAACATTTTGCTGCTAGAAAGTAAAAAAGAGCCCCTAGGGGAGCCCAAGTCAGGCAGCAGTTGGTGAGTGTGGCAGACAGGACACTTCCTTAGGAAGGGAATGTGGAGAACATTTTGATAGTAAGAGCATCTACTGAAGAAAATGAAGGAATAGGCCTATTTGCAAAAAATACAGGGCAGAGCTGAACACCTGCAGCATGTGCCAAGCTGGCTTCTGTTGACTCAAAAAGGACTATCCTGCACTGGACCCAGCTGGATTTTTACCACTGAAATACAAATGCTATGAAGTCTATTACTGATGATAGGCTGATATTATTAAAGGTTGATTTCCCCTCTTCATTGTATTATCCTTGCAGTGTGGGTGCACATATCCCATTTAATGAAACAAAGATGGGTTTTAAAAAAAAAACGCATTAATAGTGCCTGAGGTTCGGTTTCTAGTTGAAATTTAGACACTTCGGGAGAGGCTTAGGGCTAAAGGGTATTTTGTACATGAAAATATCTCCCTCCTTTGGCCAGCTAGTCAGAGGGGTGAGCCTGTCTGATGAACAGGCAGTGCACTCTCCTCAGAACACAGCCTGAGGTGGAAGGGTCCCTGTCTCCAGTCTTCCCTGCCAAAGAGCAAGCAGATACCCAGAATCCACTGCTGAGACATGAGATTTTCCTTTTAGAATAATTCAACAGGAATTAAGGGGGATCTTTAATCTTCACCAACACAGAATTCATAATCAGTCCTTATCTTCCACAGTGTTCTTTTAGTCACCAGCACACAACAGCAGAGTAAGTCATAATGTATTTCATAAGGAAATAATATTTCTGCAGTGGAAGTTTCCTTTCTTATTGATAACCTCTTTTTGAGCTTCCATTCAAATATACACAAAAAAGTTCTCTGTGAATCTGCAGGTATATCTGAACATGGATTTTAATAGCCACGGGAATATTTCTATATTTTATATCTTTTTTTTTAATTTAAGTAACATGTATTTTAATGGAAATCAAAATAATGAGAGTAAGAAGAGGCAATATCATATTCTCTAGAAACTTTATTTCCCTTTCACATTTTCTTTTCCATTTCTACTTTTGCCACTATGGCCACTACCAGAAGACAGAAGCAGGAATTTCTGGCTGCAGAGCTCTGAGGGATGCACTGATCATGCAAAAGCTAGTGATGTGAGACACTGAACTACAAGCACTCTGAGGCACCACGGTGATATTTTAGATTAAAATATTTAGGATTGAGGAAGGTGGTTCCAAAGCCATGCTAGATTTTTTGTTTGTTTAAGAAAAGTAAGATAAACACGGCAGTGTAAATTTATAACAGAAAATTCTGTTAAAAGTAGATTCAGCAGAAAATGGATTAGCTCTGTAGAGTAGGGCAGACAGACCTCATTCTCCATCCATGTCTTAACTCCCAGCCAGAAATGTGTCCTGCATACACCCCTGCTGTTCCAGAGAGGTCTGTGCTGAGCTGCAAACCTCTGCCTGACCTTGCCCTAGGACAGAGCCACAGGAGCAGAGTGCTGGGGAGCAGGGCCAGCCCAGAGATGGAGCTAGATGGACCCTCTCCACACAGCAGAGCTCTGACATGGTTTTTCAAATTTCCATCAAGGAGATTTCGGTGCATACCCAGACAATGTGTTCCATGTTTTACTATCCCAGCAGCTAGAAATTGTTCCCTAATATCCAGCCTAATCTTACCTTCCTGTAAATACCAGCCAATTGTGAATAACAGCTAGAGAATTAAACAATGTATGGCCTTTTCTTTGTTATATCTCTCCATCCCAAAAGAAAAATTAGGCCACTCATTCTCCTCTTTTTAATGCTAAAGAAAGCAAATTATTCCATCCTTTCATTGAAGGAGACATTTTCAAACTTGCTGCTGTTGTTTTCTGTTGTCCTCTGGATTCCCAGCACTTTGCTTCCCTCTCAGCATGGCCAGGAGGGCTGGATGTCACACAACCTCCCCTTGCTCACAAACACCTTGCTTGCTCTGTCCACCATCACTACATAGTTTTACCTTGTCACTGAGACACCCTGAAATGTGCAGAGGCTTTTCTACTATCCAGGCAATGAGACATTTCAATTGTGTGCATGCCTCGGCTTCTTCTGAAGGGCAGCAGTCTGTGCTTGCAAAGAAACACATGTAAACAAACACAAATATAAATTGTGGTTGGCTAGTTTTTTCATTATTGTTCTAGCATTTTTGCTTTCTTCTGTCATGACATGAAAAAAAGGAGCAGGTATAAAATTGCACATATTCAACAATGCTCAATAACAAGGCACTGAGTATTGTACAAATGAGCATATTTGATTTAATCAAAATAAGTGTTGTAGGAAAATCACGTAGGTTTAATTTTTGAAAAGCTATTAAGTTTCAAATTAAATGGAAGATTAAAATAAAAATGAGCTTTAGCTGTAAGTGGAGGCTAAATTTGGTCAATTTTTGTTGTTTATCTGTGCATAAAGTCCTTGCATTTACCATTTGACAAATCCTCTAATAAAATACTTGCTGCAATCAGGTGAAGTAGGTTATTAATGGTTCTAAAAAAGATATACAGGATTGCCTCATCCTGAGGCAATTAAGTCTGTGAAGTAAGTGTGTTTAATATCTCTGGGGGCCTGACTGAAATGAAACAGGTGATCTTTCTACAATTCCCATTGTTTCATTTAGAACGTCTTGAATTTTGTTTGTTTTTAACTGAAGAATGACTCCCTGCTTTATATCTCTTTTGTTAAGACTCTAGTTTGGGAACTTTCAAGGGCTGCACGTGCCACATCAGGAGCCGAGTGGAAAATTTCAAGCACCACTAAAAAGCAGCAGCAATGATCCATGTGAAGCCCTACCAATGCACATGGGAGAGGACAATCCACATTTACTCTCAGTCTCTTGGCTCAGCTCCGCAGTGCTGCTACCACCTCCCAGGCTGGGTCAGAGCAGCCCAGAGCTCAGCTGGAGCCAGCTCCTCCACTGAGAGGTTTGCCCAGGGCACCCCCCAGCTGGGGTACACTTCTTCCTCCTCTCTCCAGCCTCCCCAAGGGGCTCAGGGCAGGTGGGGAAGGGCAGAAGTTGAAGCAGCACATCCTCCCTGCTCAGCCCCCAGCAGCTCAAAGGAAGAGCTCCAGATCCCCAGCTCCAGGCACCTCTGTGTGGAAAACAAATATTTCACCCCATTTGTTTTCCGAGGGATGGATTGTATGTCCATCTGGGTGCTGTTTGGCCCTTTGCTATAAAATCTTGTATTTTTCATTTCTCCTTTTTTCCTCTGCTGTGTTCTTTTTTTCCCCTGGATTTATTAGCAGGGATGGTTTGTGGAGGTATGGTTAATTACTAGAGCTTATGGCCTGCTGTGATTGAAAGCTGAACTCACCAGTTTGGGGTCTACATTATATTTATTCTGTATGTAATTAAATCAGAATACCATAACTATGCATAATGTTGGAAAATGAGAAATTTTTTTCCAGGGGAAGCACATCTGAAAGGTATTTTCTTCCTGCAGTACTGAATTTCTACAAAACTCTGCACTTTGCACATACACACACAGGCAAACAGCCGAAAGGCTGTTGAGGTCTATGATCTAGATGAAAACAAACATTAGCTCATCAGATCTGTGTGACCCATTAAAAATAAAGAAGGAATTCAAGCAAACCATGGTAAAGGCTATCCATACATCTTGGCATACTTGTAGCACCATAGGCATAACTAAAGGCTTGCAGAGAAGTGCCAGCACAGCAGGGTGAACACAAACAGCACATCCTGGAAGCAGCAGCATCCAATTGAACACAGGAGATTTGGCTGAGGAGGCCCTCAAATAAAACAAGTTGTGGGAGGCCAGGCCACCGCTCTGACTATAGGGATCAAAACTTCTCCTGACTTCCTTACTTAAGGAGTGGGGACCAGCCCAATCTGGGAGAGGAGATCAAACACTGTTTACACTGAGGTAATTCAAGCAGAACACTGCACAGCTCACTGAACCATACCAGAATTAGGCCAGACATATCATATCTAGAGGCTCATTTTTTTTTTCTCTGCTACACATAAAACTGAAGTCTGCCAAGGTCCTTGTTGTTCACCAGTGTGACAATGGTCTGCAATTAGAGGCCTCTAGAATATCCAAAATCTTTGGTCCAGAAGTCTATCTCCTTGCCTCTGTATATAGCTGATGTTCAGGAAAAAACTACCATCTGATGTAATGGGATGAATGATACAGCCAATAACACTTAAAAAAGCCTGTGCAAGCCAAAGCAAAAATAACTAAATCAAACCCCCAATCTTTCACCATAAGAAAGCAAGCCTATCTTAGGGCACACCAAGTAAGACAAGGGTGACATTGTAAGCAGGAAATTACCTTCAAGATTTAAGAAAAGCAACAGTGGGGGGGAGAGGAAATTTAATTTTTTTTAATAAATAAAAAATAAATTTAAATATAAATAATTTTTTTAAGTCTGTTCCTGTAGAACAAAGGTGTGTTCCCCTCTCCCCAAAAGTGTTGAATGTAGGACAAGAATAAGTCAAGTAAAAATTCAATGAGCAGCCAATGTGCATGAAGTAAGGGAATTCCCCATGAAATCCATTTAGGACCTTGCTGTCCAGAAAAGACCTTTTGCTTTGTCACTGCCCTAGAAAGTAAAGAACAAGTCTGCCAGTCTGGGTTGGAGAGAACACCACAAAACTGTCAAATGCCCATGCATCACATTACTAACAAATTTGCTTCTTTGAAATTAAACCATTGTACCCATAGCCACAGCTGCTGGAGGAAAGCATCTCAAGGAAGCCATCAGCAAAGTCATGTTTCTACAACACAGCTGCCAGCCACTTTCCCTGCTCACCCAACAGCTCTCCCATCTGTCCCAGGAGGTGTTTCAGGAAGCCAAGTGAGGGCAGGAATGGCCGTGCAGGTGCCTGTGGGAATCCAGGGCTTCCCTCTGGCTGCCCTGGCACGTCTGGGACCCTGGCAGGGGGTCAGGAACCTTCCTGTACAGAGCTCCCAGAGACACTGTCTGTGATCTCTGGCCATGGAAAAGAGTTTTCAATCCTACAGGATGAATTACAAGCTCTGAGTGTTTTATATCAGTAATAATTAAGTGTGGCACGGGTGCAAAAGTAAAATTTTAGGATTCTAGATCAGGGGTCCAAAGGGGAAATTGGGTGTGCCTTGTCCTTTTTCTCTTTCTTCATGCCCTCCATGTTTCACTGTGGTGTTGGCATTTTTCTGTTGGTTCAGGCTGGGGACACACTGTGCAACGTAGGTGACAGATTTTGGCACGTTATTGTAAATCCAGCCCAGGGAGTTTCTGGTATTTAATGTTTGTCACATCCCACTGAGGGCAGAGCCCCACACGCTGCCCTGCAGGACAGAGCTGGGCAGGGCAGCAGAACATATGAGAGATAAACAGAATAAACAACCTTGAAACCAGCACAGACCAATTATGGCTTCTTCTTTGGCAGCGGGGCAGAAAGACAGAGACTTTCTACAATCTCAGAACCATCAATAGCTCACATTCCAACGGGTGCCAGCAGGGCTGTCTGCAGCAGCCCCCCAGGTCCCCCGTGCAATCCGGTGTGGCACCTCCCAGCCACCTCAGCTTCACGGGGCACAGCAGCCAAGGCAGCTCAGGAAACCTCAGAGCCACAAATGCACCTCACCACCAGGTCCTGCAGGAACTGCGGGATGTGCAAGGCTTACTTTTGGTTACATCTGCAGTGTACATGGGCCTGAGACAATGATTGGGAAATAAAATATTCTTTGCTGAATTCCTACATCTCATGATACTTTTAAATTGGCTAAAAGTGGATGATCCAAGAACTCTGCTGCGTTTTTCTTTTTTTTTTTTTTTAATTTCAGCAGTTAACAGGTTCAGATAATCTCATTAAATAATTTATCACAGGTGGTAGTAAAGTTGTTAAGAAATCCTACTCCCAGCTATGTGAAGTACCAGTCTATACCACATTTTAATCTGCCATTTTCTTCACAAGTGACAGCACACCAGATTGTCCTCTTTATTGTCATATAAGGCTATTTATCCACCAAACGAAATTTAAAAAAAAAAAAAAAGCCCTCCACTGTGGGTATCTGTAGAGACAAAATCCCAATTGCAAGTCTGTTTCCTACACAGATAGCTATGAGATTTCATAAGATCAACAAGAGAACAAGGTTTTGGTATATGAAAGTAAAAATGTCACTATCCATCATCCATAATAATAGTAATTTCATTAATTGCAATGCTTATATATGAGCTATACAGATAATTAATACATTTCTGAAAAAATTTTGTCAGAGGAAGTAAAAGAGTTTAGATAAAATCATAAATGTGCTGAAAGTCCCTCAACACCACCACTACCTTGCATGCAATAATTATGTTGTCATTTGTGCTCAGGGAGAACAAACAAGAAAAAGACACAGATCCCTGACTCCTCCTAAGAAAATGTTTGTTCAAGAAACACCAAGTAGAAAACACTTTCACAAATCTTATTGTGCCCAAGAGGAGCTGTAAGCAGCACGGCAGACATTTACACTTGCCAGAACTCCATTCTAAATGACCTATTCAATACAAACGACTGTCTGGCATTGTAATTGCTGCGCTGCTCTTCTGCTTGTGTTTATCGTCCTAAGGCATGGCAAACTTTGCAGAATTAAATTATCACATGTCAAGTTTGTTCTTCCTGTCACATAGCTGGTGTCCTGGATACTTTAACGAAGCAATTGCAACAGAAATCCCTAAATTTTACAGTATTTTGTTTTTTAAAAATGGTGTTTCTTTCCATCTTAAGGTAACCAATAGACCTTGAAGCCTAGATATAATTAAATATGAAAAGGAAAAACACGCTGATGAGTCATGCCTATGGTATTTATTTAATACAGCATTCTTCCCAATTTAGTTTTTGCTTCTGAATTAGCAATCTGTTAAAATAAATGGGGTTGTTCACACCAACAGTTTATTTCAGCTTCCCTCAGATAATGCATTAGTTTAGATCTGGAAGTTATTTTTATATCAAAATCTCTGTAACTAAGTCTGCCACACTCAACTTTCCATTATTTCTTTTAAATGAAAAGTGAAAAGTTACTGCACAATTGTTCAACAAGCAGGAGGTGAAACTCTGTAGCACAGTTCCTACCCACCAACCCATGAAATACATGAAGCTTTCTTCACATCCACTGTTTAAGCAGGACCCCCACAATGCCTTCACTTAGGAGTCTGCATAAGAACAAATGGCATAATATCTCAAACTTAAGAGATACAATATGTTTGCAAATTATTTCCATAAGTATGTAAGTAAATGAAAAGAGAAATTCTATATCAAAGCAGAGGAAAGAGTGGGAGTTCTTCACCAAACAGCTTGTCTCCCAGTAGAAAGAATGTTTTCAGGTTCATATATGCTAAAAAAAACCATTTAAAACTCTAAAGCTGTGCCCATTGCTACCAGGTGGATATATCTGGAATGTTATTGTTCATGGGAAACACTTGGATGACAACTAAATTCCAGGGAAGAGCACTATAAAATTGTGTTCTGTTTTCCATTAGAAATTGTTCCCTCCATATTTTTCACGACTCTCTGCACACTTCCTTCAATACATTGAGAACTCAGACTTCAGGATAACATATTTTTTCTTCAGTTCTCAATTAAGAAAAAGTTGTTTGCTTGATTTCAGAGACATACAGGTATAAAATCAGCCACATTTTCAGCATTTGGACACATGCTGAATCTTATTCCCAGTGATATGGTAGGTAGAAGAATTAGAGACCTGGAAAATTCAAATCAAATACTTACATTGACATTCAGGGCTGTAAGCACTGATGCTGATTTTAAAAGTCAGATCCTTACTTCTTTTGGAAAAGTGATCACCTGCACAGTAAAATGTCTTCTTAGGAATGTCCTTGCAACCTCAGTACATGGTGCAGAACAACCTCAGTGATGCACACATTAGTTGGGGACCTCACAAGTCCAGCTCCTAGGTGGAGCTGCAGTACCCAGTCCTCCCACATTGCAAAGATCACATTTTCACTTGGATTGCCCTTTGTCTCTTAATATAGTAGTTACATAATTAAATACCTAAAATAACATACTAATTCTACAAAATGCTAATCCTTTACTACCAAAGCCTGCCTTAGTATCCTCAAAGCTTGTTCCATTTGCTGGGAACAATGTCAGAGGATCTCTATGCCATCTAAACCTCTTCCCCTTTAACACAATAATGTGTTTATTATTTTAGTTTATATTTTCAGTACCAAATCTGTCATTTCTCCTCAAAGCCATCATCATCACACTCATGTCATCCCTAGCAGAGCCTTGTCTGGCTTCTCCACCATGGATGAATACCCCAAAAATTCCTTAGGTCAGTTCCAACACTCAGGTCTTCTTACAGCTGGTGACCTCAATCCACCTCTACCTCAAATTCCCTTTGCTACAATTTAAGCCCACTCTCTTCTGCTGCCTACTGTGGAGAAAGCAAGTGTTCAGGCCTTTTCCTCACCAATAACTTTTTATATACTGAGTTCTTCTAAGCCTTATCCTCTCTTCACTATTTTTTTTCTCTGCCACATCTCACAAATCATGCCTAGACATACAATTTCTTAGTATTCCTCTACATACAAAACCCAGGTATAAATTTACCTACCAGTAACCTACTAGGTCTCCTTCTCTCCCTTAGCAGAAGCATTCAACAAGGAAAAGAGGAAGGAGGAAGGAAAAAAAGGAGGGAAAAAAAAAGTGGCAGTGCTTTTTCATATATATATATATATATATATATATATATATATATATATATATATATATATATATATATATATATATATATATATATATATATATATATATATATATATATATATATATATATATAGCCATGGGCCAGATCCACAGGTGATATAAATTGACACATCTGTACCTAGTTAAAGGGCTACGTAAATTCAGAGTTGAGGTAGGGTAGTTTGTTTTGCTGGTGCTTTAGGAAAGAGGTGGAGGAGGTCTTCCTTTTTTTTGTTTGTGGCCGTATGAGAAATTTAGAGAGTTTTGGGGAGGCACAACATTAGTCACTGTTTCAGAGGTTTTCATGTTGCTGAGCTACAGGATCCCTCAGACGCACCCATGGGTGTGTAGAGGCCAATTTAATTTTGTCTTCCTGCTCGGAGTTTTTTAAAATAAAACAGCAGCGTGTTACATCCCCCTAGCAAAGAGCAGCTTTCCCACGGGGGGAATGACTTTTTACTGGAAGTCCGGGGTAGCGGGGGGGGCTGTCCCCTGTCGCCCACGGCCACCCACTGCCCTGTGACGCCGAGGAGACAGAGGGTCACTCCTGGGGAAAGAGTAATTGCAACCAGAGCTGCCCAGGGCTCCAAACGCCGCAGAAAGTCACAAATCAAACACGGCGCAGCTTTGTCTGACTGATGCTGTTCGGTCCCGCAGAACGGGGGTCCCTGATGGGGCCGGGGGGCATCGGTGGGGTGGGCGGCACGCCGAAGGACCGCGATGGGCTCCGTCCATCTTCCAAGGAACAGAGCGTCTCTCCTCGCTTACAAAAAGTTGACGTCGACTCGGTTGAAAAGTAGGTTAATTGGTAGTGCCTGACACAGCTCCCCAGCAGTGACTTACTTCAGGTGCCGCACGTTACTGCTATTCTGCCGCAAAAAGCTTTGTTTGCGCCTCGCTTTGTCGCCTCGAGTGTCTGAATACTGAGTAACTCTGGGTATTTGATTTCTTTGAAATACACTAGCATTATGCCAATAAACTGCATCCTTTAATCGAGTTGTTTTTTTAGTGTAATGAAAATATTTACAGCACTTTGCTACTATATAAGTGACTCTTGGCAATAAAGTTATTTTTCCTTTATCATCGGAGCTCACCCGTGTCCCTGAGTGAGGGGATGTGGTGGCAGGGAGGGACTGGATGGGGCCAGCAAACTCCCGCGCAGGGACTTACCCCGGCCAGGGTTGTTTGGAGGTTTTGATTTTGGGGTTTTTCATAATAAAAACTGAAATATTTACACTCTTGAGAGGTCTTGGTGAGCTCGGCCGAGCCCAAGCTCTGCTCTGGCCATGGGAAGCCAAAAACCCTTTCCACCATCTAGGATGTCGGAGAAATTGCTCTGGGCCGGAGCTGTCCCCAGCCTCCCACCCTGGACTCGCAGGCGGGTGCGGCGCTGGCGGGGCCCGATTCATGTCGCGACAGACACAATGTCGGGGTGGCGGTGGCAAGGCCGGCCCCAGGCGAGCAGCGCGGGGCTGTGTCATGCTCAGCTCTCCAAAGACCTCCGCGACAGTTATCTTTTTATTTTTGCTGAAATTAACTGAATGAGAGCTCACGAGGGAAGGCACACGGGGTTAATCGCGGGATTGAGCACGGCAGAAATACAGACTAAATTGCTGCACGTTCATTTTTTCTGCTCAAATGAAGCTGCACGCAGCTAGCTACTCAGTACTGAAGAGCCCTACACAGCAAGTTTCCCCTGCTGGGGTGGTTTCCCTGAAAGGCTGCTGAGGAGAGCCCCCCGCTCCTTGTGACCCCCAGTAGCCAGAGAAACCCCGCCCGTGCCTCTCGCCTGTCTTTTAACCTGCCGGTGTGTCCCCTAAAGGGCTCTGGCTGGTTTGTTCTCCCCAGGTTGTGCCACTGTGCAGGGCGCAGCTCCTGGAGGAGGAGGAGGAAATGTCTGGGCCAGATCCCCTGTGCCAGATGGGATTGCTATTTCAGGGTGAGCGAGTGGCCAGAGAAGGCGGAAAGCCGCGCAGAAGGACAACCTTTGAAGCTGCGCGGAGAGAGCGGAAGAGGGGTCGGGACACGGGGTCCACTCGTGGCTCCAGGGAGCCGAGGGGGGCTGAGTGAGCCTCTTTTAGCAAAGCGATTCGCAGCCCATCAGAGACTTCCTCCTCCTCCTCCTCCTCCTCCGGTGTTGCCATGTGCTGCAAAAGCCCGGAGCAGGCTCAGCCGTACCTGCCTTCTCTGCCTAGCGCAAGGCACCGCTCCGGCGCGGAGAGAAGAGCTGATCAGCTGCTCCCTCCTGAAACCCGGGGCCCCACTTTGCTGCGGTGTTCTCTTCCCCGTGTTCCCTGTATAGCCAAGCAAAATCAAACCCAGTTGTCTTGATCTGATCCAAAAGATGTACCAGACCAAGTCCGTTCTTAGCAGAAATGTCCTTGTTTCAATTTCCGCTAAGTCTATTGCTTTTTCTTCTCAGGCAAGCAGCCGTGCAGCCACTGTTTTAATGTGCGGGGTGAACTGTAAGGTCACCGGGGTTTTCGAGTTTTCCTGTGCTCTAGGAAACTTTTTAATTTTTATTTGTAGGGAGATAAACGAGAAAGGTATCCAATGAATCCCTCTCCCATTAAAACACTTGTAATTTAGACCCTGCCTATTGACATTACCTAGCTGTGATGGGGCGGGGTTACGGGAAAGAGCCTCAAAAAAAAAAAAAAAAAAAAAAAAAAAAATCCACACCCTCTTTCAAATGACCAGTTTGGGAGAGCCGGGGTCTGCTCTGCTGCAAATACAGTGTAGTCCGCGCTATTTATACTGTACTCTCCAAAGCTTGCAGGCTTCACGGATGAGAAGCGAAGTGTTCTGGAATCGGTTCAGAACGTGTTCTGATGTACAGATAAACTTCTGGAAAGTATCTGATCATTGTGCGCTGAGCCGCCTCCCATCGATGGGAATAAAGCGAAAGCATTCGAGCTAAAGAAAGCCGCAGAACTTAATTAATTCGATGCTTTAATGGTTATAGAATCTGCAAAACACTAGTATTAATTTAGACCCTGGCATCTGGTTTCACTGAAGTTCATGTTGATGCGCGCACTACCCACCCCAGAGCTGCGGGTACCGCGGGCGGGCAGGGGAAGGTGCCTCGGCCCGGGCCGGCCGCGCTCGGGAGGGCTGGACACGGGTGGGAGCCGGGCACGGGTGGGAGCCGGGCACGAGTGGGAGCCGGGCACGAGTGGGAGCCGGGCACGGGTGGGAGCGGGCCCGCTGGGCACGGGTGGGAGCTGCGCACACGCACCCGCGGCCGCCGAGACCTCCCGAGGCCGCGGCCGCGCAGAGCCCGCGGAGCAGCGCACCGCGGCTCGCTCCGCTCCCACGCCCGTCCCGTCCCGTCCCGCAGCCCGCGGGCCGGCGGGTCCGGGCCCCGCGTGTCCCTCCAAAGGGCTTTTAGCGTGATCCACACGCCCGCGGGGCTGTCTGTCCACGTTTCCGAAATCATGCAGCGGTGTGAGTCGAGTCGGCTTTTTCCGATTGTGAAATCTTTAAGACAAAGAGTCTCCTTAAATCATGAGACTGACGGACTTGAAAGAGAAAATTGATAATGTTTATAAGTGGAGTTTGCTGGGAAGATGACATTTAGAAAAGGGTGAGTTGCCTCAAATTGAATTTTCGCTGGTGAAACAAGGCGATTCTAAAAGGCCACATATGAGATTATTTTTATTAAACATTTGCACTATTTTAGAAGCTAAACCATAATTCATCTGCACTAAAATTTAACGACTTCGATTCATCAGAAAAGTTTACTCTTGGATTCCGCTTCAAAGACAGAACAACAACCCAAATGACAGGCTATAATGATTTTGCCTCTCTGATTTGCAGTGGACTGGTGTGTTCTTGTGCCCAGACCGAAGATTCATATTCAAATCCCAAAGTCATAAAATTTAGACTTTCGCATTTGTCTTTTGCAAACCAGAACTTGACTAAACCAGAGTCCCGGATCAAAAGCGCACAAGAACTATCACTTTCTCAGGGGACTGCAAAAGACATTCTCCGCAGAGACTCTGTCTGTACTGAGGACAATTTAGGAAACATTGGGCAACACGCGTTGTCCCTGAGAACCAAGTTGCACTGCTCCTCCAGAGGTTTCCCTGTCAGCTCTGGTTTGACAAAAATTGTCTCTGAGAAAGTTTCTCGGGAAAGGCGTATAAGGCTCCATATTGGACATGGAAGAAGAGCAGGCTCAGGGAGGTGTTTGTGTTCTTGGGACTTTGTTGCTGATCCCGGCTTAGCGGCGTTTCCCCCCAAACCCCGGATCCTTTTAACTATTTTTTCCCCCCTTCGGTGACATTAAATTTAGAAAGACAAGTGCAGAACTAAAGATGAGTACAAGGTGGTGGTGATGCCAAGGCTTTAGCTAAGTGAAACATGATTCTCTAAAAGTGCTTCCTTTCCTGGGGAAGTGGTGGCAGAAGAAAGTGATGTGTTCTCACATAACAATATCCGATCACCCAAGGGAGAAAATCACCTGGATGACAGCCCCGAGACACACCCGGCTCCCACGGCTGGGACAGCTCAGCCCTGGAGCCTCAGCTGCCCTGCCAGGAAAAATGTGTTCTATTACTGAACGAGGTGCTCCTAACACCACCCCGGGCGCTCACCTCAGTCTCAGAAAACAACCTGGCCTGTGTTTATTCTCCAGACTCAGAATAAAAAGAAAACTGCTCGTTGTCTCTTGATCTTTTCATTTCCTTTCTCTGGCCCAGGTGGAATCCCCTGCCCACCCCACACATTTAAAGCCATGTCTGCGGGACTCCAACTAACCCCAGATCTGTTTTTTCAAACGTATTTAAGCTGCAGAATTTGCTGACACATAAATAAGCCATCAAAGCTCTCGGAAGCTCATGAATCTTTGACTGAAGTATGTGTGAGGAGTTACACACTTGTTCCACGTCGTGATACTTTTAAAACTTTCACAAAGACGACTCCGGACCAAAAAAAAAAAAAAAAAAAAAAATCACCTCTGTTAACAAGATAATTCTTGCTTTCAGTTTTATTTCTATTTTCAACTTCCTATTCTTTTGTCCCGTGACATGGCGCTTTTTTCCCCCTCGGGGACTCCTTTCTCTTCTTTCTCCCCTTCTATTCTGAACTGTTTTACAGCCCCGCTTTGTTACTGTCAGGAAAAAATGTCTGGAGAGCCCTGTCTCCTAAAGAAGGAACAGAAAAGGGAGGACTGGAGCTGCAATGTTGCCTATGCATGCAGAACATCCCAATCTGTTTTTGTGCATTGAGTTGGGGAGAGGGCAGCAGGGAGCGTGCACCCAGCCTCCTCCCGGACAAAGGGAGGCCGGACAGCTGCGCACCCGCCACAAAAGATTCACTCTTCTGTCAACTCTGTTTACTTAGTGTTGTTTCTGACCTCTGTGCTACACTTGTTGCTAATACATATGCTTATCAAACCATTTTAATTGGCTTTCTTCATAACAGTAGTCCCAGCGCTTTTTTTTTCCTGCATGTGTTTCCAAACAACTTAATTGACTTCTCTAATATTCATCTTCTTGGGCTCTAAACGACGCGTTTCTGCTGCCACGCTTCCCAGCCTCCGGGAAAAAGGGTCGGGGGGGTCTGCATGGAAAAACTTCACCTTTCAGAGGGCATGGCTGTGCAGGGAGATGAGTGCCCGCACCCCAAGGGGACAGCCGTGTGCCGGCCTCGCTCCGGCCGGCCCAGAGGGTCCGGGCCGAGCGTGATGAAGCGTCTGCTGGTAGATAGGCGAGCTGACTGATCCCGTCACGTTTTAAATGTTTTTTTTTACTTTCTTTGTGGCACTCGGTGGACCGGTGCCAACCTGAGAAGACCCGGAGCCACCCTGGGAGCCGCCCATCGATCAGGAGCGCGGCCCGGCCGCGGGGGCTCCGCGGGTGCGCACGGCCGCGCACACGCTCCGCGGGCAGAGCCGCAGGCTGGGGCCGCCCCGCTCCTCCGGCCCGCACCGCAGCCCTGCGGCCAGGGCGGGATACTGGGATGCAGGGAGTGGCGGAGAGCAAACCTGCCCCCCAAACCACAGAGCCCCGAACACCACTCCCCGCAGCCTTTGCCATCTATATTAATCACTCCTCTTGAGCCTCGCCCTTTTTTTTTTTTTTTTTCCCTCAATTTCGTAATTAATTGTTGCGCTCGGGTTTGTAATGGAAACAATCCTGCCAGGCCGGATGGTTGTTATGATTTGCTTTCTTTAGCCTTTCTCCCCCTTCGCGAGCATTGTTCGCGGTGACTGTCTGGACTCAGATATGATGTTGGGACAGCGCCTCCCTTGAAATGGAAACAGAGGCCTGAATAAAGAAGGGTGGAAAAAAAGTACTTTGTAGTCTGCATCGTCCATCTTTAATTCAGAGACGCATCTATACTCCTGGGAGCGCCGCCTTTGATCTCTTTGATTTTTACACCAGATCTGTTATGGACTAAAATTCCTAGGTTTTCCATAGAAACATCTCCATTCCTTCGGGATATTGATGTTTTCTTCTTCCTAGGGGTTATGATATGGTAAATCAGATTCAGAAAAGCATGGACAATGCCAGCATTCATGGGTCGGGGGGCGGGGGTGGGGGGGCGGGAGCCTCTCTCTCTTCTCCCAATGAATCAAAATATTGTTTATTCTGTTGCTCTTTAAGCCCAGTCACTTCAGCTGCCTTTCAGTGCCTTCAACTCTGGAAGAGGGGCAGCAGCAGCAGCAGCAGCAGGTTGCGTTGCCATGGGGACCCTACTGTATGGCAGCAGCGCCAGCCCCAAAGACAATGCCTCGCAAAGGGGCTTGAAAAGTGAGGTTTCTCCCTTTGCCACGCAGCCACTTCCGATGGAGCAAGCATTCTCCTTTCGGGACCCTCATCTTGTCACTAGAACAATGTCTATCTTCGCCTGCCAATTTTTTTTCTCTATCCTGCCTTTGATCTATAAAAAATCAAAAGAACAAAGTCAGGGGAGAATAGGGGGCTTTTTTTTGTTGTTGTTGTTGCTGATGCACAGAACAGGCTTTTATAATTTGGGTCTACTTTTGTGCCTGAGAATTTCAGGGGCAGGGATGGAGGGTAGTTTATTCGTGTGTTGGGCTCTCTCCAGTCCTGATGACCCTGGGCATGGCGTGTGCCAAGGCCCCCCCTCCCTGTCCTCTCCTCCTCCCCAAAGCAGCCAGGAATAAGCACGGGTGCTGCTCAACCTGAGTGTCCCCCATTCCTCAGCCTTGGGCCTGAGACTCTCCTAGAGGTTGGGGCCTTCCCACCTGCTGAGCCAAGGACACCACTGGGATGACAATGACCCTTGCGTAGGGCCCAGAGAAGATCACCAAGTCTACTAATTAATGCTGATGTTAATAACAGATGTGTACAGTGAAAAGCATGCCCATCACACTGTAGTCCAACAAATGATGCAAAATGATGCTGTTTTCCAAGTAATGGTTTTGTGTTAATGTTAGAGTCGTGAATGTGAGACTAACACCCTTTTCTAAAAAAAATCAGACAATTCTGGACTGTGTGAGGCCATGAAATGCTGAAATGTTGGGAAAAAAACAGGAGTGTCCATGCAAATACACCAGTGTGCATTTGATTTCTTTGCACGCAACAACAGTCATTGTCACATTGTCATGTGTAGGACAGGCTATAAATAATCCTAGATTAAAAACTGGGTCTAGTTTTGGTTCTTTCCAGGAGGACAAGTGTCTGGTTGAGTTCACATGTGACTCCATGCATGTAACCCTCCTGGAATTAGCCCTCATGATTTGAACTCCTTGTCTTGCTTCAAACAGCAGGAAGTGTTGATTTCTCCAAAAGGATTGCATTACAGCTACTTCCTTTTCATTAAAATGCCAGCAGAGGAAATAACAGAAATGACTGGTCTGTGCTGTATCGGTTTCACTGGCTTTGGTGCCCTGGCTAAAACGCGTTCCCACACGATTCGCTGATTAACTCCATCACAGGCTGGTTTCCTACTCTGAATGAGTCAGCTTCTGGGCAAGAGAATATGGTAGATTGGGAGGACAGTGGAAGTTAGAGGAAGGTTTATTATGACACTCAGACATCTTTGGTGAGAGCTTGTTCTCTCTCCAGCTACCTTTCCTTAGCTATTTTTGAAAGTAAATCACCACCTTCAAAAAGCCTAGTTGAAGTCAATTAATTTAGACAAGGGCATCAGGCCCCTTGTCTGGGCTTATGCTGCTGGGAAACATTTGCTGTGGTCTGCAAATAGTCAGATACACCCCTCGCTGGAGGGCTGTAAGCAGGGACTGGGACTCGGATGGCTTCCTGGGGCTCAGGGGCCTCCCTTCAGCGTGTTCGTCAGACAGACATGAAACAGGGTAACACAACCTTTTACCAGCAGGGCAGTCATGGATGGACACGTGGGTGTTAGAGCATTGTATGTCCCTGCAATGTGCTGTGGCAATTTCATGTCTGGCTGTAGATCACAGCTGGAATGTTCTGGGTGTACCATCCAATACATGGACAGCCAAGTCTCCACAGAAGGGAGTCTGTCGTAAAAATGATCACTGAGGTGGTGACTCTGTGGCACTGGAAGACCTTGGGAACACACCCACACCATCCACTTGCAGGCAGTACCTGGGTCTTACAGAGAAGGGATGGGAGAAGGCTGGGTTTCACCTCTCTGAAAGATAACCACTGGAAGAAGATGTGACAGGCCTGGGGCTCAAGACCAATTCCCTTCCCTCCTCCTCCTGTCCCACACACCCACCCCGGGGAATCGACTTCCCACCCTATCTGGTCACATTCTCTTCCCAAGATTAATTGTTGGGTCAGGGCGGATTCACCATTGTGTCAGCCTGCAAGTGTCTTTTTTTTTTTTTTTTTTTTTTTTTAGTCAAACTTCAGGCCCCCCTCTTTTCTCTCCTCCCCCATCTTTTCGGGCGGGGGGCTGCTACCCTGATCCGACCTTCTGAGCTGAGATGCATCAGCCATGCCTTTTAACCATACAATTATGCACACTCCCTAAATGTTGCTTTAATAACAGATTTTTTTAAAAAGCCGCAGCGGGTCGGCGGTTAGGAAAGCAGCGAGATACCTGGAGCAGCTCTCTCTTCCCCTGAAACAGAGACAAGCTTGGGACGGTCCGCGGGGAGATGGTGAAAGTGCAGCCACCCCGGGATGGGTGACACCATCTCCGCGGGGAGCCCCGGGTCCCCCCGGGCTGCAGCGGCCCTGGAAGGCGCGGGCGAGGGGATACAGGGAGGTGGCTTGGGGAAGCAGCAGCCTGACCGTGGAGTTGGGATCCACGGAGAGCCACGCACGGCCCCGAGGGGACTCGAGGGCGCGGGGAGGCGGCGTCTCCGTGCCGATTCAGCACAGCCGATGGGACCGGGCCATTCGGCTGGGGCCGGAGGCATCGCCCTCCGCAGCCCGGCGGGGAGCGGGGCAGGGCTGCCGTGCCCAGCCCCAGCCTCCCGCCGCGCCCCGCACCTGCCCCGCCGCCCCGCCACCGGCACAGGCGCGGCGGGGCCGCCGCGCAGCCGGGCCGGGCTCTCCGCGGAGCGGGGCGGGGACAGCCCCTGCGGCTGCCCCGGGCCCGGCCGCCCGTCGGGCTCTCCCAGCCCCGCCGCTCGCGGGAAATTCCCACCCAGGTCTCGCTACCGTGTGAAGCTACAGAGCCTGCCGCTCATTTCCCTTCCAAAGCCGCCCTGTAAGGGGTGCTGGGAAGGAGACCCGGACACCTTCATATCTCAATTTTTCTTCTTTGGACAGGAAATGTGTGTGGAGGGGGAGGTCGAGATCGTAAATTTCATTGATTACTTGCAGACTGTACAGAGTATATTCAAGCTTTCATGACAGCTTCTGGAGACATAACGACTGGACAATATTGCCCGAGCACTACAAACTCTCTTTAACAATTACAAAGAAATCAGCAGGTAATTATAGGCTCGATTGTATACATAATAGGCATCGGAAATCGGAGAATAACTGTAGGCAGCGATTCTGAACCAGAAGAAGAACTGTCGCGCTTCAAACTCTCATACAATAGCCGCTCATTGTGCTGGGTGTCTTATTCTAATTACAGATACCTGCGCAGCATAGCAAATATAGAAGAGAGACAATTCCTTGATCTTCCTGCCAGCAAATCTCATCCTTTATAAATTAAAAATATAAAGGCAAAGCAAGCCATGTGGGTATTCCTGAAACAGGCGATGATGCTGGGCTGTGCCCTTTGCTCTGGAAGAGCCCTTTACTGTGCAAAAGGAGCAGAATTTCTGACCGGAATTGGACTGCAGGCAAAAAAAAAAAAAAAAAAAAAAAAAAATTACAAAACCCTCCAACTTTTCTCGAGGTGCCTGGAGAATTACCTTTTCCATAGGAAAAGCTAATAAATATAAAAAGCGCCCCACCAAAATTAGACGAATACAGCAACTTCGGGAACACATCAAGCCCTTATTTAAAATGGAGGTTATAACATTCGAAATTATTTTTTCTTGACATTCGGAAAAAAATAGACACTCTTGCTTTTCTATGCCTAAATGAATAAAAATATTTAATTCTCATATAAAGATTGTTCCCATTTTAAAAGATGGTTTTGTTTTAAAATCATTATTGTCAGTGCCTGCACAGAATAATCTGTCTCTCCTTTAACCGATGATTTCTCCCTCCTAAAGACTCTAAATCCCAGCAAAATCAAGGAGAACACTTCTAAACACTCTAAAAACTCTGCCGGTGTCGATGCTCAGTTAATTCGAATGCTTCCTCAATTCCCGTTTCTCTCAGGTGAAGTTTCCCAACGAGTTCCCTGGCTACGAGCCGAGGCGGTGCCCGGCGTGTGCGGCTCTGCGTGGCTGGAGCCCCGCACCGCCCGTCCCCGCGGGTCTGACCCCGCTTCTGTCTGGCAGAAACGAGCCCCGGCCGCCTCCGCACAACTTCGCTTTGAATATCATCTGGCCTGAAAGTTCACTTCGGTTGTTTTGCCTCTAGGGGTACGTGCTATGTTATTCTAGGTCACTCGTGACTTACAAGCTTAAGGAAACATGTGTCCACATCAAAACCCAGCCATACAGAGGCAAATCATCCAAGGTATCATTTCAGCCTGTGGGGAAGGTTGTTTCCACCAGGTTTGGCTGTGTCAGGAGGCAGAGCGGAGCGAGCCGCGGAGCGCCGGGCGGGGGCTGCGCACCGCGGCCGCGGCGGGGGCGGCGCTCGGCCGCCGCTGACCTTTGCCGGCGCTTTGGCTGCGGCGCGACCCGGGCAGCGCGGGGGGCGCAGGGCTGGGCACGCCCCCCACGCGTGTCCGTGGGATGGGAAAGACCCTCATCGGGCAGCAACCAGCCTCCAATGAAATTAGATTTGGATTCCTTTCAATTGCAAATATCTTATTTGTCAAGTCCGATTGCTGTTTTTCTAAACATCATTTCCCTCATAGTTGTAAACGAGATAATATAATTGTCGATTTAAAAATTTCCAATGATTTATAGAAATAAATTCTCTGTCTAACTGGCAACGAGTATAGGCTAAATTTCGCACTCGGTGCCATTCAATCCCGCTTCTGCAACAACTGTTTTGACTAAGCTAGCTTGCTGGTTTCAGCCTATCTGTTTGGCTTTAATGCCAAATTAATGTTAGATCTGAAGAAAAAAATTAATATAAACATGAATCAATTTTCCAAAATGCTCCTGACTTAATAGTGGCGTGAAAATAAAACACAGAAAGAGAGAAGGGGAGGAAATGCTGTTTCCCAAAATTGATAGACAGTAAAAAATTGTTCATCAAAAAAAAAAAATCTCCAGATGAAGACAGTAAAGGTAAATCAAAGCAGAGCAACTGCTTGCAATATCATTTTTACTTTTCCTGTTGGGCTGCGCAGTATTTTACTGACTGGAAGTACTATCAAGATGTGCAGGTATCCGCTTACATCAGAAACTGCATTTGGTATAAATATTCTGTTCCAGAGAACCGCTTTATCACGTTTCCAAATAATAAAGTATCCTTTGAAACAAAAGCCGCACATCAGGTGTCATTCTACTCATGAATGATGCGCTGCCTCATAAATATGAGGGGTGACTGTATTTATGAAAGGTGATGTTTTTTGCTCCATGCTCCTCTCCGCCTCCCCTCCTGTCCCGTCCTGTGCCGCCTCTGGCGCGGGGTCCCGGCCGCCCCCTGCCCGTCCGGCAGCCCCCGGAGCCGCCCGGCTCCTGCCCGGCTCCGCCGCGCCTTCGAGCAGCCTTCAGGGCGATGCCTTGGACCCAGCGATCAAATTCACGCACTGAACACTCCCGCCAAAAGGCGACTTTTGTTTGTTCCCCTAAAGTTTTGTGATGTTTGCCCAATTTCAGCAAGAGAGGCTTGTGAGAAGAAGGCTAAGTCAGATTTACATCAGGGTAACCTGCCTGCCCCCATCCTGTGTCACCTATGAATTTCTCAGGTGCGCGGTTGCACCTCTGCCCTCAAATCTGTGCCATCAGCGGTGTCGGGACAGTGCCTGGGCTGAGAGGATGCGTGCCACGATACATTTGCAATAGCCGGTCCCAAACCCCAGCTGCTAGAGCAGCTCGACAAAGCCACGCTGTGAATTGGGCAGATGAAGGATCTGTTGATCGCCCTGGCCACAAGTTCGCTTTTCTGACCTCATATCCCTGTACAGCCAATCCTTTGGTTTGGTCTGGTTTGGACTTTTTAAAGCCGACTCTTATTTTGCGTGTTAAATAGTCGGCTCTTTAACCAGCAACTAGCAATCATCAGACATTAATTTATACGGCTTTTACAAATACCTAAGCTATTTAAAATGCTGAACTGGGTTGTGTGTGGCAGGGAACATCTATCTATTGAATAGGCAGTGTCACACGGTAGCATGCTCTCTTGTCAAGGGTGATTGTGTTTTAGGCAAACATTTGAGCAAACATAAAGGCAAAGGTCAAGTACTGTTCAGTTGCAGTGTGTGCTAATTCACCTAGCTAACCAATGGGGCAAAAGTTGCATTTTCTGCGAGCACCGCAGACCAAACCTCTGCGAAGGGCATTATTAGCTGTGAGCCGGCTGTGATCGTTTCCAGACAGCTCCCGGGTGGAAGGGCTGGAAGCTCGGAGGGTGCCCGGGGTGTAGCTACTGCACCATCACCTCCCGTTGCTAACAAGTGCCTTCCAATAAGCTGGTGGTTATTGTACTGTTCTGACCTCATCCTTTTTTTTTTTTTTTTTTCCTTTTTTTCTTTCCTCTTTTCCTTGCTATTTATTTCTTTCCTGGTATTTGCTTCCTCTCCCTCCCCATCCCCCGGACAAACGAAGACGGGCTGTCCATTGCCAGCCGGCTCGATGCACTGAGCATCTCCGGAGAAATTGGGCGAGAAGAGACCGGTGGCAGGGAAGTGCAGTTTGGCTCCTCATTGAAAGTGCGTGGGGAGGAGGGGGAGGAGGCACCGAGTTACTTTATTATCCACAATCCTCCCCACGTCGTCGCAATTTTTAAAAAGCCGTGTTTTGAATAGGAAAGGGTGGAATTTATTTCTGAGGGTGATTTACCTGCAGATTTTTTCAAGCAAACCTTATTATTTCTCATAGGATTTTTTTCCTGCTATCTGTCAAAAAAAAAAAAAAATCAAAGGACTGGGTCGTGGTTGTCACACTCACAGCTTAGAAGTGTCTCTCTCTCGCTCTGTCTTTTAAAGAAAAAAAAAAAAAGAAAAAGAAAAAAGAAAAAAAAAATGATGACCCATTCCTTCCTTCTCGGTTCAGCCTGGAGGGCTCGCACTTTGAATCAATAGTCATTTTATTTGAACCAATGGCTGTGCTTCCACCCAGCCTGTACGTACAGTACTTTTCATAATAAACAGGGAGTTCACAGCTGTAATCTTAAGGCACTCAGGTTTGGGGGATGCACGTGCAAAATAAATAAATAAACACATAACATGACAGTAGGATGAAAAAGAAATCAACCAAAAAAGAAAACTCTAACAAATTGCCAAATAAAAACTATTATTTTGAACCCCGGCAAACGCTCGTGAAATTCTTACTTGTTGCCTTGTGACATAGAGGCACTCGCCTCCCAGTCCCGCACCGTGGGGTCTGGCTCTGCTGCTGGGAGAAGCAAGAGTATTTTTTCTTTTTTGACAAAACTCCAGGAAGAACATCAACAACATTAGAGACGTGATTCTGAGCACAAAACTGGTTTATGGCTAAAATGACATTAAAATCACGAGGGCATATTTTCTTTGCGACGCAAACTTTAAACACAAGCATACACTCATGAGAAAACACGTCAAAAATAATAATAAACTTACCCCCGCCTGCCAAACCATCACAATTTGTGGGACTCTTCTTTAGTGCTGCAGACAACTTGACCCTTCAAGCCCTGCATTAAACACGGTGGATACAGTGAAACAGGAATCAAATTGAGAAAAAAATTTGTTTTGTCATGTAATTCTAAATAGTTTAATCTTCAACTGTCTCGGATTTCTTTACAACTCACTGGCTACAGTCCTATAAACACCACCTGGGCAGTTTCACAAGCTTTAAAGTTTTGTGCGAGTGTGTGTGTGTGTGTGTGTGTGTGTGTGTGTGTGTGTGTGTGCGCGCGTGTGTGCAGTAAGTTGTTTAAAAGGCATCGTTACCATTCAGAGGTATAAAAGTATTGCCCTGATCTTTGGCGTGATGGGATTTGGGTTTTGGATTTGGATGGGGTTTTTTTTACATGCACCTCTCATTTTACTTAACTTTTTAAGATGGGAAAAGCTGGAAGCTTTAGTTTTCGAGAGACTTTTCTCGTTATTCATCTGTTTGGTCGCCTTAGCTGCACAAAAGCGTATCAGCTGCGTTATGAAAAATGGCCTAAGCCCAGAGAATGTCACAGTGGTCGACTTATTATTTTAGCCCTTCTTAAAAAAAAAAAAAAAAAAAAAAAAAGCTCAGGGAAAGTTTGCTTTTGATGAATTCAATAAAAGCGGCACTGCAACGGAAGAGATTTTAAGCTAAAATCATACAGCATGGGGGCAAAAGCTTAAATCAGCCAGATGGCCAAAGGTAGACAGAGTCTGCCCGTTTTAAACCAATCCAACAAAGTTATAGTCCTCCAGACTTTTAGCTTCTTATTACGTTTATCGTTCTTTGTCCCACTTCTCCCGCCCCCCTTAAAAGTGTCTCAACAAATAAATAAACAAAAGTGAACTTTTGCAATTCATATGTCACAGTTTTTCTTTCCTCTTCAACTCATGATTTTTCTCTCTCTCTTTTTTTTTTTTTTATGTTTTAAAATTTGTATTAATTTAAAAAAAGACGCGGCATTCATAGTCCCTGGACAAGGTGTTGTTACTTTTTAATTTACCAGCACCTATGTCTGGTCTTCAGGGAGGGCTTCCCGGCCGTAGCCAGAAAGGACAAGTCTAAGGGACTGCAGGGATTGCAGCTGAAGGCTGTGCTGTGAATCAGCTCCTGTCCTTCTTCTGAGTAAATAAATAGATTCAAATAATAGCTGCGATTTACAATTATAACAAAAATAAATACCACAGGATAGCGACTGCGTGGGGCAGGGGTTTGAGTTAGGTGTGGACTTTGTTTATTCTTATTAAACACTCATAAACAGCCCTAAAACCACTAGTAAATTCCAATGTCCTCTGTCGTAAGAAGCTTTGCAACTCCTGTGATCCCAGTGGCACTCGGAGACTGTCACTGGCTTCCAGAAAGTTGTCCCGGCTGGAAGCGAGGACAGAGATGTGGTGCCTCATCCTGAGTCCGAGGCTGTGCCCACCTGCTTTAGTAACGGGACAGTTTCTGGTGCCGCTGGAGTGAAGGAGATAATTCCGGCTGTGCAGGGGGGTCAATAATCTGCAGGGGCAGAGTGGACTGAAAACTCCCTGCCAGCTCTGCCCGTCCTGCCCGGGCTCCTCTCTCTTCCTGCCCCTTCTTCCATAGTTCTCCCATCCTGCAGAACAAGCGTGCTCCCTTCCCGTGGGAGGGGGGCTGCAGCCGCCCGCAGGTGCCCAGCACCGGGCTGCGCCCCCCGCACCTCTGTCCCCGGCCGCGGGACCGGGACCCGGCCGGGCCGCGCAGAGGCGGGCGGAGAGGCCGGGACCGGCTCGTCCCGGTGCCCGCAGCTCCCGGTGCCCCACGGCCGGGGACCCCGGCACTCGCACAGGTAGCGCGGCCGCCGAGCGCGGTGCCCGAGGCCGGCTGCCTTGCCACGGGGGAGCGGCCGAGCCCACGCGTGGGGGCGGCAGGTGCTGCCAGCCACCAAGGGGGGCCCAAGGTCCCGCTGTGGTCCAGTCTGCGTGCGGGGAGCGCTGCGGGCAGTGCCCGGGAGCCGAGGGTTATCCCCGAGAGCCGGCTGTTTCCTCAGGACAGTGGGCATTTGAACTCTTGGTATTTGGCTTTATTTGTAAACGATTAAACGAAACAGGAGGAGAATAACCCTCTACTCTGCTAAAAGCCAGCTACGGAGTGGAGGGAAGAGCGTGGTTTTTGGTGTCTGAGTGGGCGAATAGCGCAATGGACACTGTCCCCTTTCAAAGAGCAGATTTACTGCGGAGTTTCCTAATGCCTAACGACCTGCGGGAGTGGCTCCCCGACAGGCGCTGCCGGGGTGAAGACGGCACCAGCCCAGTCACGACAGCGGTCAGGAGCAGAAACCAGTTCCCAGTCGTTTCCCCGCTGGCGCAGCGGCTTTCGAGAAGCGCTGACATGCTGTCAGAAAAAACCTTGGGAGAAGCAGCTCCCCCACTCGTGTGTGTGGGGACTGAGGAGCCCTGGGCGTCGTGGTGTGGGCGGACGCCTGTGTCCCACTGAGCAACCCCTGACCTGAGCCCCTGAGCCCCGCCGCTGCCCAGCGCACGGCTCTAACTTGTGCTCCTGCCTCCACCTGCGGCTGCGCTTAACGGGTCACCTCGACGTGGGCAAGAGACACGTCTGGGAGAATCCTAATGATCTTCCAGACGCCTTTTCCCCAAAACGCTTGAGAAATCCGTTAAATCAAAGACCTCGAGAGGCTGGAAATCTTCCCTTGAATCCCCAAAGAACGCGAGCTGGGGAAATTGGAAGAGCATCATCCCGCTGGGAATGACAGTGCACCATCAAAGGGTGTTTAGAAAATTTGAAGGAAGCAGTTAAATCGGTCGACCAAAGAAGTTTTGGTTTTGATTTAGGAATATTTTGTTGCCCATAAAATAATACCGATTCCGAGCAGCTTTACAGAAAAGGGCGTAAATCAGAGGATAAAGGGGTACCACCTAGTAGCATGATGCCCAGAAGAGTACCTGCCCCGGCTTACAGAAATGATCTGGACAAAGAAACTCTCTGCTCCTCGGCCCTTCCTCCCCAGCTCTTCCCTCTGCATGGGACGGGTCAGCCCCGCTCAGCCCCGGCTGTGAAGCCTGCGCAGAGCGCCTGGAGAACCCCGGGGATTCGCGATGCTGTGAGCGCTGCTGGCGCTCCCTTCACCGCCCGGGTCCCTCGAGGGGCGGCGAGCGGGGGAGCCCCGCAGTTTGGAGCCGCTGAGGGGGCAGGCTGTCCTGGGCCGGGGGCCTGAGCACCGCCGGCTGGGCTGACCGTCCCCACCTTGGTCACCAGCTGAGCTTCGCCATTCTAAAAGGCCACTGACTGACTGGACACTGCCGACACGTTGTGACCCGACTCCATCGGCATCCGGGCCCACCGGGTCAGCTCTGCAGCGCCCCGGGCACGGTGGGCCGGGAGCCAGCCCAGAGTCGTGTCCCGGGACGCAGCCTCACCGCTTCCCTGGAGGAAATTCGGACATGCGGTCGTGTTTACGGTGTGCAACATATTAGACGGGCTGGTGTGTCCTCCCAGCTGTAGGCTGCCCGTGAAACGTGGGTGTTCCATCCCCGCCCAGCTACATTACAGCTTCTCTGCTCTGCAAGGGAACTCGCTCTGGCTCTGAGGCCCCTTGCTCTGGACTTCACACCTTCTGAGGACCCATCCTGGAGCTCCCAACCAACTCAAACTTCCCTGAAGTAAAGAAGAATAGGGGGTTTTTTTCGGTTTTGGTCCTCCGAGCGTTTCCGCAAGTCAGGACTCGGCCAACAGAGAAATGTGGAGGTCGTTCCCTCTGGCTGCCCACCGCCTGCAAAGGACAGGCTTGGGACAGAGGCATCCCCGACAGTCCTCGCAGTTCTCGAAGGCTGTGTCTTGTTTCAATGTTTACTTGCCGTACTGCAAATGTCACCAGAATGCAACTTTAGTGCTTTGTGGTTAATATTTTTCGCCCGAGGTCTATCACTGGCATTAATTGTCCCAATAAATTGAGATATAGTGTGCATAATGCAACGTAACAATATGGTTATATTCCACGTGTATGACTTAATTAAGCTATTTGCAGCCTGATGCTGCAAGTCAACGGGTGTGCAAGTGGATTAACAATGTACTGTTCTCGTATCCTCAGGATGGTGCATAATTACTTTACTGGTGGTACATATCAATTTTTGATGATTGCAGAACACATGCTCACTTTACCAACAAGCGCTTTAATAACTCTCCGTTGTGTTTTTAAAAAGCGTTGTTTGGAAATATTTGGAAGCCTTTGCAAATAATGCTGGAGGTTCGTGGCTCGAGGCTTAGACCCGACCTCTGATGGAGCGCAAAGGTTGTGAGGCAGCGCCCAGCCCCGCTGCCTGCTCCCGAGGCCGGGAGGAGCGCGGGGCCGGGCCGGCCGTCGAGGCACTCGGCGGTCCCCGGGGACGAGGGCGTGCGGAGAGGCGGGGGTAGCGTGCCCCAACACATGCTCCTGACATTTGCCAGCGGAGTAATGAAATTAGGAAACTCGATTACAGGGCGGCGGCGAGGCTGGGGAGCCCCGGGTCTTTGTTCCCGAGAAGATGGCGCCAGGGGCTGGCCGGTGGGATTTGGCGTGCGCCTCTCCAGGCAAAGGTGCAGGAGGACGAGTGCCGACCTTTCTGGGGACAGTTTAATTTCTGCAGGCTAATGGCGCTGGGGAGGCAGGTGCCGCCCATGAGAGCGAGCTCCCGGGCTGCCCGCCCGGCCGGGCACCGCGGCGGGCCCAGCGCTCCGCGGCACCGGGCGCAGCCCGGGGAACGCAGCGCGGAGCAAACGCCGCGCCGAGCGCTGCCGCACGGCGCTGGCACCTCAGGGGTGGCCTCGAGGGCCTGTCTGCGGGCTGGGCTCGGGCTCCGGTAACCAAAGGCAGATGGGTTCCGTGGCTTGGGAGGGCGTTTAGCAGCTCCCGGCCCCGGGGCTGGCCGAGGGTGCGCTGCCAGCCCGGCCGGGGTGGCGAGCAGCGGCGGCGCCGGGCGAGGACAGCAGCGCGCGGCCTGCGCGGCCCCGGGCCCTGCTCCGCGCCCCGCTCCGCGCCCAGGCCTGGTGTCGCTGCTGCTCCAAAGAAGACGATTTGTTCTTCTACCTGAAGCAGGTGATGTTTATGCAGAGACATCTGAATGACAGCAGGAGTGAAGGACAAATCTAATAAAGCCTAATAAACCGTGAGAGTCTAAATGTCATTAAACTTACAAAGATGAGAATCCAAATCACCAAAAAGGTAAATGTCTTCATTAGCCTGATCTCTGAAGACTGTCGAACATTTCATTAATTTATAATTTATGATTGTTTGACAAATATTGAAAAGTATGTAAATATGAGGGGGATAATGTCTTTTCTGCGGGAGATAAGGAAATGACCCAAACTGTACGTGCCTGCTAGATTACACACGAGGTTCCATCTATCTGTTATCAAACTGTGCTTTCCCTTTATACAACATATTGTGCAACTGACAAGTGAAATAGTGCAGATAAACCAATGGTTTAAAACGTAATAAAGACAACAGCCATTTGCATTTTTTACATTTTATTACAAAGGTAATTTACTATGACACATTTCTGAATGTAATTTATGAAAACATTTTAAGGCAATTATATAATGTATACAGCACTCGGAGACACAGAAAGTCAGATAAATAATAATCTTATGGATCTTCAGAGACTTTCTAAAACGCTGAAAATATAGACTTCTGCAGGAACAGCAGTAAAACATAAAATCATAGAAATAAAATGCAGAATGATGTAATAAAGAGGAAATGGGTGTACTTCGAACTGGAATTGCAACATTAGATATTCAAGGAAACAATTTCATCTATTCCAAAGAACTAGATCATATCAGGCTATTATTCTTTTCCTTCCTCTGCGTTGTGAGATAGGCTTCTAAAAGAAAAGAGGATTTCTGAGCAGAACGTGTTGCCCCCCCCAGTCCTCTTTGGCGGACCAAGAAGTGGACGTTCCAGTGGGGACGCCAGGGAGGCAGGGAACGGCCTCCCTTTGCTCTCCTGTGACAAAGGCGAATTGCGAGTTTATCATCACTCGTCCTCTCGGGGGGAGGGGGCGGCAGGCGCTGTTCGGCGTGGGCAGAGGAGGCTGCACGGGGCCGGGGTGCGGGCAGGCCCGGGCAGTGCCAGCCGCCTCCCTTCCTCTTCGCATCCCACCGGCTGCACCCGGGCAAGGGTTCCACAGTCCTCCCGCTTCTCTGCACTGTGCACACTTGCACATGCCCCAGTGAAATCCACGGCGAGGCGGCCACTGTTTTGGTGGGCGAGGGGCACGGAGTGGCTGTCCGAATGGGGTCCTGCACCACCTCCGCCCGCGCCCCCGGCTCTCCGCGGCTGGCTCAGGGGAGCTACGGTGCTTACCGTGAGAGCAGGGAGATGCCCAGAAGATGAGAGAGGACAGCATCCCATGTCTCCATGTGCCTCCAAGGTATTGGCACTCGGAGGGTCAGCAGCCCATCGCGTGCAACTGCCTTGAGTTTGGATTTTGTGTTTGAGCGGTTTTTCCCAAAACCGCCCAGTAGACAATAAGCCAGGGAGCAATTTTCTAAAAGCCCCGCATTTCCCAGAATGGGCTCTGTGTCTTTGTCTTTACATAAAACAGTGCCCGTTGGCCAAATGTGCCTGTAACGAGCTTGTAAAACAAACCAGAAATCTCAGCTCGTCCTCGAGACTAAAACCAAGTCTCTTTATTCCCAAATCTTGCAAATATGTTAGGAGTCTTAGAAGTGGGGCTAAAAAGCCTCGTAGCAGAGCTGCTTACCTGCTGTGAGCCTCACTGCCACAGACCCTTTCACCAGATACATTAAATCTCTTACCCTAAGAAAACAGGCACTTGTCACAATTGAAACCCGACGTATCGGGACAGCGGGATCTAAGAGTTTAGGGAACTCTGTGTTTTCCCTGGAGACCTTCCCGAGAAGATGTCCTAACACACCTCTGCAAGAGGCCTGCAGGGTCCGCCCTGCGTTTCTGAGGGCCACGTCCAGAGAGCGTTCCAGAGAGGCGGCCCTCGGCGTCCTCCCTGTGCCAGCACCTCGTACCTGGACTGGTGCTTAGTGGTTTCTGGAGTGAAAGGGGTTTCGAGGAGATGGCAGGTGACTTCCCCCCCAGAACCTCGTTGGTTACGCTCCCCCTCTCCATGGGATGTCCCGGCTGTCTCCCCTGACGGCAGATCTGCTGCCTGCCCCAGGTTGTAGGGCACGGCCGCGCTGCCCGGCCTGGGGAGCCGCTGCCACGGCCGCCCGCAGCCGGGGCGGGGGCCGCCAGCTCTCCTCTCCCCGCCCTTCGGCAGCGCGCTGCCATTCTTTCCCATCTCTGAAGTATGTGTTTTATTACAAATTGTTTCATTTGATGAACAACATGCCTACCGCCCTGAGCAGAGTCTAAGTGGAAAAAGGTTTACTTGGCATTGCAAAAGAGTTTCAATGATAATAGTTTAAAAAATAAAAACTATATATACAAGAAGATCTAGACGTGCCACACGTGCTAAGCTGGCTTCCACGGACCTGGGCTTCAAGGTTTTCCACCCAAACTAGCCCTCATTTCTTTTCTTTTTTTTTTTTTTTTTCCCTCTGATGGAGACAAGGAACAAGAGGTCTCCTGTACCACCATCACGCCTAGGGCAGGTCCTCCCCGTCCAGTCCTCATACGGCTGTTTCTGACCATTTTGGATAAAGACTGGCAATTGTTCAAAAGTGGCAAAATGTCTCGTGTAGTTTAAGTTCAATATGTGCCAGGCGACGGAAAGACCCTGGCAACCGATTTTTGTTTGGTTTTAGCCTTTTTTTTTTTTTTTTTTTTTAGGGCGTAAATGATTTCTTACAACACTCGCGGGCTTGTAACTTACAACGAAAGGAGGAAAAAAGGCAAAGACGGCCTGAGGCTGGGCTGGGAGAAGCCCACCGATCCCTGAGTCATAAAAGCGTACAATGAAAGGGCTTTATTGTCTCTCGTTAAGCAGTTCATAAGTGACCCCGTTTATTTCTGAATAGCCATGTTTTGATGACTTATAGTATATGCAAAAACAAACTTTCCCGCGGTGGTTTTTTTCTCCGTCATGCTTTTCTTTTCAAACAGCCAGATGATTTTAAAAAGAAAAACACCCAGAAATGATAAATCGCGTCGCATAGCTAATGGCTGGAGGGCGCGCTTACCAATTCATAATCATTTATTCTTGGTGATGTATGACCCTTACTCTTAAATCTCAAAAGCTTCTATTTGAAGGTGTAAATAGCTTTTTCCCCCCTTGCAGTAAACCTTACTGCATTAGCAGTGATTGATCTCCTGTACAATTCGTCCCAGAGTGCTATTTTAGAGGGGGAACACTGGCTTTTGGAGATTAACTGGGGAGTCTGTTACATATTAATGAACCTAGGAGATATACTAACGTTTTGGTAATTTAGTTATTTGTGTCTATAGCTTTCGCCGTTATTTTCTCTTAGACCCCCGCGGTTGTTATACATCGAATTAAAAAGTGGTCCTTCAGCATCATTTTTTCAGTGGCAACTAAATGCCATTTAATGTGAAAAACAAATGTTGACTTGTCTCTTGAAGGAAGTGTGTTTCTTGGCAAGACATCAAAGTGTTTTAAACTGTATTAGAAGGGTTTGTTAGTTTTCTTACCCCGAGCCTACGGTAATGTAAGGAAACAGCCTCTCGGTGGAAGCACCCGTCGGAGGGGGGAGCGGGCGCTGCGCAGTGCTGCGCATAGGTGCACGCTCGAGAGGCGGCTTTAGCTGCAGCAGGAATGCACAGGCACCTCTTCGCTGGGATTACAGCCTTGATTAACGTGCTAATGAATAGGGATGCTAAAGAGTCGTCCGGAAACCCGTCTGTGAGAAGGAGGAGTGAGAAACTCCTAGGTTGGGCTTAGCCTGCAGAGAGAGCAACTTCACTAAAATGCCATTAACCTACTGCTCCTTAGCAGACACTCGGGCAAAGCACCTCGGAGATGTCTGAGAAAGGGCTGAGGTGGAAGCAGGGGGTGGAATCCCTGCTGGGCTCTCGCCTCTGCCCCCGCAGCTGATGCGGGGCTGCAGAGCGGCAGGGCAGCCTGGAGCCACCGGGCCCGGAACGGCGCACTCGGCGCCGGGGCAGCCGCTACCCCACTCCTCGGCGGAAAAATAGTGTCGGGGAGATGGAGGGCTGGGGGAGAAAGGGGCCCAGTGGGTTTTTATTTTTCAGCGGTTCCGCTCCCTATTAACTTTGACATCTTTCTCTCATTTATAAATTAGAGTTCATTATCCTCGAAGGTCGTCAAAGTAGGCAGCTCAGCTAAGAATTAATGCGTGCAAACCCGCTCGCTACAGCTGGCTTCGTCCTGAGCTGTCTGGTGGGCTCAGGAAGTTGGTGGAGGCTTCAGTCACTCCAGTGGTCAAAGAGAGATACCGGTCCCTTCTGCCCTCCTCCTTGCCATTTATCGCCGGGAGAAGGCTGAAACGCAGCTGCCCACCATCCTGGAGAGAGCAGCAAGCAGATCGCCAAGGCAAATGGACCTGTCCTTATTTTTGAAGGAAACAAACATGTTTCTCCCCCCGCGTCCCGTCCCAAAGTTAAACGTTTGTTTAGGACAAACTCGAGAAGCAACAGTCTTTGCGAGAACTTTGTTTTCCCCTTCTCCTTGTGAATAACAAAGTGGTCATAGGCTACTCGGCCAGTTGGCGAGGAGAGAACTTTTGTTTTCTGGGGCGATTTATGTTCTTTATAAATATGTGGTTTGGAAAATAAAAAGAGACTTGAAAACGTTGTTACAATGAAAAAGGACAAATTAGAAGACATTTTCTGTGATCAAAGGAGGAAGAGAAAGCGAGTAGGGGTATTCAAAAAGCTTGACTTATTCACACAACTCCTTTGGAGCCCAGGGGCAACAAGCGTGTCTTACATTGAAAAGGCGGCTCTATTCAGAGTGCAGGTGCGAAGTGGTGTGGCACATTCTGCCACATTATGTAAAGGTTGTTGGAGATTAGTGTTCAGACTTAATAACTAAAGCGCTTGATTTACATTGGAAAAAAGCCCCCTCATCCGTGAAAGCAAAATAATTTAACGCGTGATCATTTCGAGTGCTGCTGATATCCTAATACTTGCATTGTTCTCGGCCAAGTACTAGAGGAGCGCGGATTGATGCTTTTGGGAACCTATCATTTACAGCCACTGAACTCTGCTCAGAACTGGAGGTCTGGAGGGGAGATAAAAGAGGGGCACAAGAGAAAAGTTTCGCATTAGGGAAAAAAAAAGCGGGGGGGGGGGGGGAAGAAAAAAAAAAAAAGAGAGAGAACAATATAAACGTGACAGTTCTCCTCCTCCTCGCAGAGGACTCCATGCCTCCTGTCCAGTGCCAGGGCGAAGCAGCGTCCAGCTCTACGGAGACGAAAATTGGGCTCAGGTCTCAGGCTCTTCCCTACTCCGCCTTTCCCCGTCGGAGCAGAATTACTTACCTTACTAATTATTCATATTTATGTAAATGTCATTAGTTAATGTAACTTTCTATAAAAAGATAATCAGGCGAGATCGGAGCATAGGTATTACCTTAAGTGCATTGGCTCTGGTTGTTTCATTCATATGTTAATACACGTGATGCAGTCGTGCCAGGCGTAGGGAGGGTGGAGAGGAGGGGAGAGGAGGAAGGCGAGGGAAAGAAATTAAATAATAATAACAAAGCCCCGCAAAGGCTTTAAGTTTGCATCGCGGGACCAAGGAACACCATGCCTTCTGATGCGCTGAACAAAGGGGGACCCTGCGCCGTCCCAGCCGTGGCGGCTGTCCGGGCATTCCGGCAACTTTGGGTGGCTTTTTTGTTTGTTTGTGTACCCTCCTCTCCTAAAGGACAATTTTATGTTTCAAACCGTTTCGATCTATCCAAATCCTCGTGCCAAGCCGAGTGCTTCAATTCCCGAACGACCCGAATTAAAGTATCTTTGTACGGGACACGCACCAATTAAAATTGCAATACCTTTTTGCATCTCCCTCTTTAGTGTAAGCATTTTAGGGCCATTTCCATAAATTCTCTGCGAGAATAAAGGCTATAATGGGAACAAGGTGAGAAAGCTGTTAACCATTGTTTCAGCAAGAAAAGGTCGTAAGTCAGGCAATTGGTGTCTGACCTGTCAGGATAAGGTATAAAGGCTTTATTCATGCAGTCGCTCACGATTTTCTCAGCTCTCACAAAAGTGTTTTTATGATTCTGTTTTCTTACCTCGTTCCTTAATTAAAAAGCTGAATGATTAGAATAGCACCTGCATAATGTCTGAACGACGCCTGCATACTAATTCGCGAGTCTTTACATCTAGTAATTATAACATAAAATCAGAGATTGAATAAAACAGAAGGATTTTGCCCCTAAAGCCCTGCTAATCCTCTTTTAAAAGAGTCTGCTGAAATAATTCAGAACAGTTTCCGGAAGTTGGATTACCGACTCTTTTTTGACTATTTACAATGAAATGATATTTCACACTTAAAGGACTCTCTGTATTTCTACAACAGGTTTTTTAAGGTGGCCTGTTTTCTAGACAATAACAATCCAGTGATTCCTTTCTTTTCCTACCCGTTTTTTCCCTCTTCCTCCCAGCAAGATCTTCATCTTTATCAAGTATATGCGGGGATTAATCTGTCCTCAGGTAGGGATAACAAAACCTCCCCCCTTGAAGCCTCCCTTTGAGTCCCCACTCCGGGACTCCCCGTGACGAGGGAGGAGGGAGGGCTGCGGGCGGGCAGCCGCCTGTGCCCAAGTTCGGGCGCACCCTGTTTCCCGGCCGCCCGCGGCAGCAGGCGGTGCAGCAGGGAGCTCGCATTGCTTCACCGTTGCCCCCACCCAGGGCAGAGGATAATTTAAGCCAGCAGGCACTAGTCAAAAGTTGAAGACTAATTTTTTTTGTGTGTGTCTTCCCGAAACAGCTGGAGGGATGATGGGGGAGTGGTGGTGTCCGCGCTTTTGTCTGATTTCCAGGGCGTGCTGTAGCAGGTATCCTCAGGGGCAGCAGCGAGGCAGGGCAGGCAAGGGGGGCAAGAGGGAGCTGCTGGCCGGGGCAGCGACGTCCCGGGGCCTCCCCAGCCCGGGCGGGCGGCTCAGCCCGGACCCCCGGGGTGGCTTTCCCGGTCCAGGCAACCCGCAATGGCCCAGAGACGGGTTTTGCGGCAGTATAGAGCCGAGCCTCTGGATAACATTGATTGGGGGGTAAGAAAAAAAAAAAAAAATTGCCGATCTGTTTAGAGCGTTCTATTTATTTTAGGAAAAAGGTGTCCTTGTAGACCGGCGAGCTCCAGCCCGGCCATGAGGTTGGCTGCCTAATGACGAAGAAAACGAAGTTGGTGCACGAATTTTGAAACGCGGGAGCTGTTGCCTGCACCCTCTGCAGCTCCGCAGGGTCTCGGCGCCTGATCCAAGGAAGCCAGAGTGGACCTGGCGTCGGAGCGGGGTGGATCCAAATGAAGGAGTTGAGGCTGAAGTCAGCCTCGCGGGAAGTTGCAGAGGTTTCTCTGACATGTTACCATCATTAAGAACACCTTAGTCTGTTGTGCTATTTCTTTTTAACTGTTAAAGTGTTGCTTTTGCGATTAATTTTGTCCTTCCCCTTCCTTCTCCTCCCATAGTGTAATCCTGCAAAAAACTAAATAATCTATGAGAAAATGGAGTAAACGTGTCATTCAGCATTAAAAATCTTGAGGCTTTAACTAAAAGCTTTAATTGCTATCCTGGCCCCATTATAACCAAGGGAACGCCGTACTCTGTTGGAAACTCAGAAATGTTACATATCGTTTTAGCAGGCGCTGCCCTTGTTTGTTTACTGTAGCTTACTTTCATTTATACCCCAGGAATATTATTTTACCAGGCGACACACGAAAAGACAAAGGGTGTAAATAAACTAACATATGGCCCAGAGGTTTTAGAGGAGCTGGAGCCGCTTAGTAAGTCATGTGGGTGATACTGGGAATCCGTCTTCTGTCCTTCCCCCGCTCCCTCATAACCTCCTTCTCCCTGCGTATATTCCTTCTACCTTCTCACGATAAGTCACGTTTGTGTCACGACTGGCTTTGGGGCACCAGATGGTTTTTCCTTTGGACTGCAAAAATCTGGGCAGCTCAGGGGTGGGGAGGGATGGACGCAGGTTTTGTGCCTGTGCCTCTCCGTGCAGCCGGAGAAAAGCCGCTGACATAAGAAATGTGTGTGGGGATGTGTGTGCACACGCACACCAGCCCCGGACACGCTCGGGCCCGGCTGGGGGGCCCGGCCCCGGACAGAGCCGGGCCGTGCCGGGCTGCGGCCCCTTGGAGCGGGCGGCTGGCGAGGCGCCGAGCAGGGTCGAGCAATCTGGAGCCCACGGAAACACTCGACAACCTTTTTCTGTTGTTGTTTCCAATTGTAATCTGTTTCAGGATTTCTCTCCCAAAAAACCTACCCGGAGTTGAGCCCCGCTCCGTCCGGGAGGTGCAGAGTGTTTAACCGCCCGCTGCACCTCCTTCTCCTCCGCTTCTCCCGGTAAGGTGGCGGAAACGGGTCTCGGTTACTGATTCATATTTCTAATCTTCCTTTCCTGAACATACAATGTGCTATTGTTAAATGAATGGTCTTTAATTAATGCACTTGCACAATGCAGGGCCTTGCATGGGGATCGATGATAGGAAGCAACAGGGGATGGTTCCCTCCAAAATGGTTTGTCAGCATTGAGAAAGAAAAGGCAATGTCTATAAAAGGGCCACTAATAATGCCCACACGTCTCTCACCATGTTGTCTGAGGGGACATTCCTTCCCTTGTTGACAGTCAAGTGTAATAAGTACATGTCTTCGCTCAATCATTATAGACCATAGAATTGTATTCTTTAATTAGCATGTACTGTTAGCCCTCCTTTCCTTTATGGGCCAGTTTTTGTCTTTTACAGACCAGCAAAAATGTTTTCCTTCACTTCTTTTTCTTGAATTCTATTATTTCTTAAATTATTTTCTTTCTTTCTTTTTCTCCCTCCATGTAGTCAAATGTATTCTCTATTGACAATATTCCTGGCAGCTAAAGCCAACTTTTTGTCATCTCTCTGTGTTAGGCAACTTCTTTCAAGTTTTCCTTTTCTAAAAGCAATCAAGGCAGCGCATGCGCAAGGCGCCCGGCGGGTTCGGGCCGCGGGGCTGCTGCGTCCCTCCAAGCAGCAAAGCCGGAATTGGTCGTGCGAGGTGAGCTCTGAGCAGGTTCGGGAGCTGCGAAACCCTGGAACCTATTTACATCTATCGGGAGAACACGCAAGGCAAAGAAGGCTTACTTTCAGATTACTGTAGCTGGCGAAAGAACTCCCGCTATTAAAAAAGAAATAAAATGCCCTAGATCCGCCTAGGAACCTTATAAAAAGGTTTTATTTCACTGTGACTGGGACCCATTCTGGACTGGGTGGGGGGAGGTGTGTTGAAATTATTCAAAAGAACACTTGCATCCTGCGAAACAACAACCCTTCGGGCGGAGGGGAGCAGCAGCCTCTCGGGGTGGCCCCCGCTGAAAACTCACGCCAATCCCCCGAGTGCTGGTGCCCAACACCCCGGTGTTAGTGTCCCCAGAGTCGCACAGTGCCCGTGAGGAGCCAGGGTGCCACTGCGGAGGTAACCGGGACACGCACCCACCCCCCGGAGGGACAGGGCTCCACCTGGGTGACACCGGGCTCTGTGTCCGCACCCTGCACCTTGGCCAGTGCTTAAAGTACAATTGCTTTGAAGTCTGCGATCTGAAAAATGTTGTCGCAGAAATGAAGCCAAAGAAGGGGTTTGTTTTGTTCTGTTCTTTTAATGGAAATGCCAACCTAAAACGATTAACATTAAAAAAGGTTAAAGACCAACAAAAAAAAACACTCATTAATACTTGATTGTACACCACATTAATAGCACACAGGTTTGGGCTTTTTTTTTTTTTTTCAACTAATATAAAAACCAACAAAAAAAGAAGGTTGATTACACAGTGTTTTAGAGATGACTCGGTATCATCAGTACAAACACATAATTTAAAAGTGCACATCTGTAAAAATAACCATAGAAATGAAATGCTTATAAATATTTATTGTAAAAAAAATCCAAGTATTAAAAATAAATAGTATATTCAAGCACACAACAGAACATTCCTTCATTGCCAAACATGTGATAAAGAAAAATTAGGAATATAAGAAGTCTGGAAAGAGATACAATATACCAACATTGTAAATGTTTTTCTGCAAGCTACATTTTTCAGAGGTTTCTTCTCTGTACAGGTCACAAAGAATGTGCTAGATTTTCCCATAAATATGACAAGACCAAAAAGTAATAACAATAATAATAGTAATACCCACTCCACTCTAATTTGACTCTGTCTTTACTCAGAAAAGGTCCCATTAAATTAATGGTTTGGCTTAGAATGGCAGGACTGGGCTCAGATAATTCTTTAACAACTAAAACAGAAGTACACTGATGAGTTACAACTTCAAGGAATTCATATTCCGAACAGGGCATTGCATGATATCCAATGAGAAACTACTAAATAAAACTTGATCAGGGAAACATTTCAGTACAACACCATTATGTTTATAAAATGAAGATACAAAAGGGATGCAGTTTGACTATCCTTACACGTACAGACAGTAAAACATGAGAGCATATGGAAGCCATCACTTTGAATGCGTTAACAACTTCGATACATTGCAGTATATACATGCTTGATAGGTATTCGGACTGTTAAATGATCAAAGAATTTACTCTATGTCTACACTCTTGCTTTCACTCTACTGGAGAGAAAACATTTGTTGGTCACAAAGTGGTGTTAATGAAACCCAACATTTCTGCCTTCGCCCAATAATCGCATTCCGTGCAGAGTGTGCATAGGAATAATTTATTAGACGGAAAAGTTTGGAGAATGAAATGCAAAAACAATGGACATAATTTCAACTTTCGAACTGTAAGGTCATACAGACATCTATGGACATCTGTACACAGTCAGAGTTTCACGCAGACACAGCCACATATATCCAGATGTATGTCTATACACAGGATCCGATAGTTTGGCACTTTCTGCGCCCTCTGGGCCCCTAAAGTTATCTTTAAAAGTTTGATTTTATCTCTTTAGAAACGGTTTAAAGCTAACGGGCAGGGTGAGTTTGACAGAGAGGAGAACAAATCGCTGACAAAGAACCTTTTACGTTTCATCAGCGTTGTTAGGACGACGAGCAGGAATTTCTCAGATAATAACTCCCACTTCAAAGATTTCTCAGCTCAATAGAAATTGGACCATCCTTTTTATTCAACCACAAGGGCTGGCACTAAAGACGACTCAACTGTTTGAATTTTTTTCCCCCGTGTTTATTTTTCCCCTATTCACTAGGGTACTTGGATAAAATAAACAACAAGACAATTACTGGAACATGGACTTCTAACTTTCCCGGGCCCATGGCCCAGCGCCCATGGCCCCGGCCATGCGGGTGTCAAGTTCCCCCGCACCACGGAGCCTCCGCTCGCTGCCCCGCAGCGCCAGCGGAACCGGGCAGAGCGAGAAGGGGGTACGGCTGTCTGCCCTCGGAGCGAACCCCTCTTTCCAGCTCCTGGGGGACCTCCAGCGGGACACCTACTCCCTGAGACAGAGGCAGCCCGAGGAGGGGGATCTTCCAGTCCCCATCCTACCTTCCTCTCCCACGTTTGGTGGGGAGGAAGGGAAGCAATCCTCAGGCTTTGTGGCCAGTTTTTGCTGCTAGAAGCTGGTCAGAAAGGCTGGGGACAGCGGGCGGGAGCTCCCGCCGAGCTTGGGGGACTGGCAGTCCTTTATTCTGGGGAGAAGGAGACCGGGGCTGCAGCGTCGGAACAGAGCACGTCTCGGGGGGCGGGCGAAGCCCAGCAGAACCCAGCTCCGCCGAAGTGCATTAGGTGGAGGAAGTCTATCTCTAGCGGGGAGCAGATTGAGTGTATTAAGCTAGCATGAAACCAAAGGTCAGTGCAAATGTATCTTAATAGACTGTCTCAAATGGAGTGTGCCTCCTTTGAAGGCCGCTTGCTATTGCTCTCCTCATTACCATAGCGATCCTAACGTGGCATGCTGATGCACCATAAAACTCACACTTTCAACCCCAAAATCAGGCCCTTTGAACAACCCGAGCTTGATTAGACCTTTCTCCTTTTCTTTCCCCCCTTAAAAACCATTTCCTTGCCTTTAGAAACTCGCCCTCAAATCCCAAATGCATTCTCTGATCCTGGCAGAAAGCAGAAACAAAAGTGAGCTGAGGCGACGGTTCAAGCGGGCCTTTTCTTCCTGACAGTCTTATCCATTTTTATTATGGTCTGGAACAAGTGCCCTGTTCGCGTGGGTTTTGTTTACCGGAAATTAAATGAAAATGATTTAGTTCGCGTCAAACAAAAATATATACTTGTATACACAAGAAAAAGGGCCTGTTAGACGTAAATATTATGTCCTTAATGAAAAGACTGGACGGGCTCCAGACTTCGCCTTTCACTATTTAAGTATGACTTGCCTATTGCCATAGAAATCCTAACTTACCATGAAGATTCACCGTTGTGAAGAAATACTTCTTTGTGCGAGCTTGCTTTGATGTCTAAGGCATAAGATTCAGGCTTTCAGCTGCGTCTGTCTAGATTACCTTGAGAGCAACGGGGTAGACATCTGTAACAAGCAAATGAAAAATTAAAGGTGATTAGCCTCCACATCCAAATACTTCTGTAAATAGAGAAATAAAGAAATAAACAGATCTCGGGACATGATGGAAACATCCTCCCTACCCGCATCTGGCTTCTACACTTCTCGATTTCCATGACACAAGTTTCAGGGGCTGGAGAGGGGCACAACTCTCCCCTGTTTAGATTCCTCTTTCACACATTGCTCTCACCTAGCTGATTCCCTAAGTGTGTTCCCGTTAGCGACATGATGTCACCATCCGTGCTGTTTAAACACAAAAGTTGTTGGGCTTGGGCGAATGAAGAAAGGAACTCCGACTTGGTGCCTTGGGGGAAAAATACGGGTGTGTAAGGAAAGCACTGGGCATTGGAGTGTTTTTAATCACTGACCAGCTATTTATTTTCCTGTCGTTTTTATATTTCTCGGTATCAGCATGCACGTGTGTATGTGCGTGCGCGTACAGTTGTACACCCACAGTAACCCCAGTCACCTGGGTGCGGAGGTGATCTGTCAAACACCAGAGGATGTGGTTACAGCAGCCTTCTGTCTGCTCTCCGCAAGCCATAGAAACCCTTTCCAGCAGCCTATGCTATTTATTTGCCTATACTATCTGGTATTCTTAAACGTAATTAAAGTAATTAAAACGGCACCATTCGGTAGTTTCAAGCTACCCCAGTGGAGATGTTTGTTTATTTATTTTGGGGGCTGTTTGTTTTTTTTATTTCCCCCTCCCCCCTTTCTCTGAACCAGTGCAATGAACCCTGTAGGTTTGAGACTCTGGGACAGCATGGAGATGCTAAAGCCGCGCGGTGGGAGCAGTTCATTTCTCCTCGGGGCTGCTCGCAGGGCAGAGCCGCGGAGCAGCGGCCCCGGTCCCCGCGCTGCCGGGGGCTGCCCGGCCCCCGCCCTGGCAGTGACGTCGGAGAATGGTCTCCCCCCACCCCGTCAGAACCGCCGCCCCCGGGAGCTTCAGCGCCCACGGTTCAACAGGAGCCGCACTCTGGGTGGGGACGGGCATGTTTAGGTATTAGAAGTCATTACCAGTGGGAGCTAAAATGGACAGTCAATCATCGCACCCCCCTGGGCCTTTCTTTATTAGCGACTACTGGGTGGGGGAGGAAATATATATATATGTATTTATATACAGAAAGAGGGAAAAGTAAGGAGATTCTTTACAGAAACGTCCATCGAACGGGTTAATTAATCAAAAAATTTAATGGATCCATTTTGTACAAATTGGTAACAAATAATAGTTTATATATATATATATATATTTCTTAAAAAAACACACTCTCACAGAAAATCGTGGGCGAACGGAACAGCGCAGCACACAATACTGTCGACAAGAGAAAATCTGTACAGAGAAAATCTGTATGAAACCACTGAAAGGAAGGGGAAAGGAAAACGGGAAGAGGAAGGGGAAGGGAAAGGGAAAGGAAGGGAAGGGAAAAGGACAGGGATAAGGAAAGGGAATGCAAATCAGTTGGCATGTAAACAGGCTGGAGCAAGGCGGTCAGACTGGGGGTGTGTGGCACGGCGGAAGGAGGCGGCAGCGCCGCGGCCGAGGCGAGCGCAGCCCTCCCGTGTGCGCGGTGCCGGGGGCGCAGGCAGGGCCCACCCGCGCTCCGCAGCCTCTCTCCCTCCGCCAAGCGCCTCTCGCTGCCGCTCCCGCTCGGCTTCCCCGTGCCCGGCGCGACGCTCCCTGTGCCGGCCGGGCCGGGCCGGGCCGCCCGCCGCCGCCCCCGGCGCCCCTAGCAGCGGGGCCGGGGCTCGGCGGGGAGGCGCGGCGGCGGGGAGGCGCCCGGGGGCCCGGGGGGGCCGCGGGGCCCCGCGCCTTGACACACGTACCATTCGCTCAGGTTGGCGGCGGGCTGCGCGGGCGCGGAGGGCTCAGCGTGGGAGCAGGAGGCGGGGGGCTCCCGGCCGGAGTCCGAGGAGGGGGACACCAAGGAGGGCGTGGAGGACTCGTAGCCGGAGCTGGGAGGAGGGGATTTGCAGTGCACTTTCATGTGTTTTCTCAGGGAGCTGGGGTGAGTGTAGGACTTGTCGCAGCCTCTCACTTTGCAGTTGTAGGGCTTGTCGCTGGTGTGGACATGCGAGTGCTTCTTCCTGTCGCTGCTGTTGGCGAAGCGCCTGTCACAGCCCTCGAATTCACATTTGAACGGCTTCTCCCCTGCAGGAGGCAATGGGCGAGCACAGCCATTAGCGGCGGCGGCGGGGCCGGGAGCAGCGCATCCCTCACCCCCACAGCCCACAGCCTCCCCGGACCCCTCTCTCCGGCCCTGCCACGGCTCCTCTCCCCGCGGAATCTCCTCTCACTAGCTCTGCCTTCCCCGCGGGCCCCGCCGAGCATCCCCCGGAGCCGCCGCTCCGTGCCCACCCGGATGCGTGGCCGGCTCCGCACGCGGAGCGCCCTGCCCAGCCAGCTTCTCCTTCTCTTTCCCCTGGCCTGTGTGTGCGTCATCGTAAGGGTTTGTGCAAAAGACAAAGCTCCGAAACAAGGAAAACTTAGAGGAGAACCGCTCGTTCCGAGCACACTTGTGCTGTCCCCGCAGACTCTGAAGTCCTGCAGAAAGAGCGGTCAGTGATTTATCCCTTTGAAGACTTTTACATTAAATACATTTCTCACAGTCCCCCAGGCACGTGGAAATATTTTCCATAACCTGGCTAGATCATATTTCATCCACTTCATACTTGTACTGATTACAATGCCGTGGAAGATCCACATCCCCTTCCTTCTCCTGCTCCCCAGCTTGCTGATACTGTGTGCTAAAGTATGAAATATTTCAGAAAGACACCGATTGTGGGGGAAAAAGGATAAAGATTCAGCAGAAGGAGGACTAGGCCAGCGCACAGCACTGTCGCGAGGGTAGGATTCCCTTTTCATTTCAACCTACACAGCCACTGAAGGAACTGCAATCAAATTACATTGTCTGATCATATAATAAGTGATGTTAGGCATAATAGAAATACAATGGTGTTGCTGGAGTTGTGTAAAAGTATAACCTCGAATCGTGTGGACCTGGCATGGTAGACGATATACAGCAGGCTTTCTAGGAAACACGCCACAGCCAAATGCAGGATGAAATGCTGACGGCATTATTGTCGCTGACAATAGCAAACTGCAAAACCCTGCTTGCCAAGGGGTACCCAGGTCCTGTACCAACCTATTATGAAAATATCCTCCTCATCCATCAAAAGTCAAAAAGTATCAGGGCAGAGAGGACTCCACAAAAATACATGGCCTAACCTTAACGTGAAGTGCAAACAAAGCAACTGTGTTCACCATCATGGCGTATGTAGCCGAAAGGACTTCCAATATTTGGTTTTGTGTGTTTGTTTTGGTTTGGGTTTTTTTTTTAATTTCTTGGGTTGTGCGTTTGTTGTTGTCGTTTTTATTTTTTTCCCCTCTCAATTCGTCATGATTAAATTTAGGAGAGACTCAGTCTACATCGGGCTCGGCTGCAAGAAGAGGCAAATAAAGGAAGGCATGCCAAATATTTCACATGAATGCACTTTATGCAAGGTGGGTGGGAAAGGCTCATGGCTTCGCGTTTAAAGGATGCCCTTTCCGCACTGTAATAGTCAATAAGGAGCACTGACATCCTGCACCGCTAACATTTGCACAGAGGATGGGTAAATATCTGGCGTTGGAGGGAAGGGAGGGAAGAGGTTAAAAATAAGGTCTCTCACAAAACGGTGAGGATTCTGTAACCAAATACCGTCGACATACAGCGGTGCATATGCATAGACACACGCCCGCCTATAATCTAATTAGAGTTCCACGTAAGGAAATAATTTGACCTTCAGCATCTAAGTTGAGACAACAAATCAAGGATATTAGTGTAGTACAAGCAAGCAGTAAGTTAGGAGACCCCAGGGGAAGCCATCCTCATAAGCACTCTGCTTGTGCAAAGTGAGTTCCATTCAGGTAAAAGCGGGCTGCGCCGCACTGCGCTTTGCCGAGTTGAAAAATGTTCAACTTCGCTTAACCCCCTGAAAGAGCCACTGAAAGGTCCGTCCGTGCAGCCGGGTTTCAAGTGGGAAGAGGGCAGCATTTTCTCAGCTGCCCGGGTTGCATTCCCTGAACGCCTCAATAAAGGGGAGCCATCCGAGCCGTTTGCAAGTATTCCTTTGGCGAGAGCAGGTTTTCTTACGCGGAAATCCCTGCCCGGCAGGGAGAGGACACCGCACGGTCCCGGCTGCCGCAGCCCGGGCACGGAGCCGCAGCCACGCACAAAGTTCCGCGGGCGATGGAGACTCAACCGCCATTTTACCCCACACTTGTAGCTGGCCAAAAGTGTTCAGTGAAACTCAGCTCGGAATTTGTGGCATAATCCCCCGTCTCCGGGAGTGGATTAAGGTATTTACCAACTTCTCCGGGTGAGTGGCGGCGGGGGGAAGTCGGAGCTGGCGGCTCCCGGGCTGCGGGCGAGGCGCGGGGGCGGCGGGGGCCGCAGGGAGGGAGCGGGGCTGCGTCCCACGCCTCGCACTATTGTTCCTGGCCCTCAGGGAAGGCGGTGAAGTGATCCCAGCCCGTCCTGCTCGTCCCGTTGCAGCCGCCTTAACGGCCTTATCCTCCAACCTGGAAAACTCGTACATCGCCAGGGATCCCTATGCCTGCTCCCCAGCCTCGGAGAAATCAGAAGCTATTAATATTTAAGGAGGCAATAATTTTCCTGTTGAATCTAGAACTGTCTTCATGAATAATTCGTAGTGAGTTCTATTAGGGTTTCAGAAACATTGCGTTTTTGACAACTTCTGGGTGTTTAATAGAAACGGTGGAACCATAAAGGCCCTGCAGGAGTTTGCACAATATAGCAATTAATCACCGAGAAAGTTAAAGCCAAAAGTACAGACGCGCCGAATGGTGTTTAATAAACGCAAATCTCCGCTCTCGAGTTTGCCCTGAACCTGCATCTCCGATGTAGGTCAGTTTTCCCAAGAATTTAACCATTTTCTGCTTCAGAGACTTCAAACAGTGAGGCCGTTAAAGAGCAGTAAAAGTTTGTTTACTTAAGAAAAACACTGTCATTAAGAGATGAGCTCTCCCGGTTAATGGCTGTACCTGTGCTGATACAACAAGGAGCTGGCTGGGATACAAGTTACGTGACCCGGGGATACCCCTTTTTCGAGGAAAAAGGGGGCCAAGAAGGCAGCCGAGGAACACAACTGTGCTGTCGTCCACCTCCTCCCCCCCACTCCCCGCCCCGCACACAGACTTACTCCTCATAGAGCGATGGAAAAATAATGAGGTGACGAGTGACGGTCGCTGTAAAATCTCGGTGCTATGTTTAGATGATAGCGATACGAAATTAGTGTATGTTCTGCATATTATATCACGTCGCGCTCTATCATAAAAAATGCAACTCCTGGAAGGTCAAGCCCTGCACCGAGCATGGGGGAAGGGGAGTTTTATGAACTGGAAGGCGAAAAAAATCGTTTGGCTGTAAGCAGATCTTACAATAGGATTATGTAGTTTCCCTCGCAGTGCATAAGGCTGTACAGAAGGGGGTGGGAGGTGGAAAACCCTACACTGGAACAGATTAAATTTTCCAAAAAGGGCTTATTTCTTATCTTCTTCTTTAGAGGGAAAAAAAAAAAAAAGAAAAAAAAAAAAGGAAAAAAAAAAAAAAAAGACAAGCCAGCGCTATGGACTACAAACACCGGCTGCTAAACTAATTAATACAACTTCACAAGCTGCTCCTGGAAGTGTGAAAACTTTCTACGTGCAATTTCATTAATTATAAATGCTTTTCTGGCCGGAAGAGTTCAAACGTAGTTCTGCAAGATCGTCCATCGTGTTACTTTATTTTCTGTTAACTAGAACTAACAGATGTTTCTGACACATGTCCCAATTTCACTTAACAGATCTGCAAATGACATTTCAGAATGTACAGGCCGAAACAATACAAGGGTTTCTTTTCTTTCTTTTCTTTTTCTTTTTTTTTTTTTTCCCTCACGAGAATCAGAAATCGCAGCTCCCCATATTTGCGAATGCAGAAAGTCGTTGGAAGGCAATGCTCATTAAAAATGTCAGTGTTATTCAGATCAAACATTTGAAACTCCCTCTGCCCAAAACAGAACTGTTGAACGAAAAGGTCGCAGCTGTGTTATTCTCACAATGTTCGAGCAGCAGCATCTCAGCGACATCAGTCAAAACTGACTAGACAAGTTGTAACTTCCATTGTTCACTTTTAATATGTGAGCTTGCACAATGATTTAATTTTTTCCCCCGACTACTTTAAATCAGAAAAAAAAAAAAATCCTCGCCTACTTGACTTAGCAGAAATAGTAGCTATATCGTTCCATATTTACATAGATCTACCCACATAAACATTACAGCAACCTCTCCGCACAACCAGAAAAAAATATGGACTAGAATTCTGAGATTTGCTCTCACTCTCCCTTTCCCTCCCCCCTTTCCTCCCCCTTCTCCAAACGGTAAAGAAGCAAACAAATCTGAGAATTTATTTTCCAGAAGTACTTGGCGTGCATTCAATAACAACTCAAAGGATACATTAAAAAAAAAAAGAAAAAAAAAAGAAAAAAAAAGGAAAAAAAAGGAAAAAAGCAAATCAGTACACGGAATAACAGAGAGAAAAAGAGTAAAGAGAGCTTTACATACTGACCTGTATGAGTTCTTTTGTGTATTTTGAGATTCTCTGATCTGGCAAACACTTTGCCACAGCCTGGGAAAGGGCAGGGGAAAGGTTTTTCACCTGTGTGGACTCTGATGTGATTTACAAGTTTATATTTGGCCTTGAAAGGTTTCCCTTCTCTTGGACACTCTTCCCAGAAACATATGTGATTGGACTGCTCGGGTCCTCCAACGTGCTCCACCGTGACATGAGTCACCAGCTCGTGCATCGTGCTGAAAGTTTTTGAGCATAATTTTTTGGGAGTCTGGTCCAACTCAATCCACTTACAGATGAGTTCCTGTTTGATGGGCTGCCTCATGTAACGAAAGAAGGCACCCGGGCCGTGGTGTGGAGCCAGGTTCACGTTCAGATTCATACCACCGTAGTTATGAAGCGAAGAAGCAGCAAAATGATCTGTCCTGGAGGCTGGTACTTGAGTGAAATGTTCAGACCTGGCGTACATTTCTCCAGGTAACCCCAGTCTGAGCTGTCCGTTTAGATGGCCACCTGGAGCTGCATGGGGAGGCTGCTCATGGAGTCCAGTGAACAGAGAGGGATTCCCAGCTTCTGAGTGGTGGTGGTGGTGACCATGGTGTCCGGGGTAGCTACCTGTTGTTGAGACAAACAGTCCGTGGTGAGAACTTGCAGCAGGGTGCTGCTCGGTCAGCCCTGGCATCAGTGGGGCCGGCAGGTCTCTGCGGATGAAGAAGTCCCTACCTGCTGCCAGAGCCTGGGCTGGGTGAGAGACGGGGTAAGGGGCTGCTGGTGACTGCGCCGGGCCAAACGCTGCCGTTTGACTAGAGACCACCTCGGCTTGGCCTGCCATATGATGATGATGATGATGATGATGATGATGGTGGTGGTGGTGGTGGAGCTGGTGGTGGGGATGAGGGGCAGGGCTGATCTTAAGGGCCGCGGGGTGATGCTGAGGAGGAGGATGAGGAGGAGGACGGTGGCGGTGCCCCATGTGTTCTGGCCGGAGCTGCTGCGGCCCGAGGCGGGACTCGGCGGCGTGTTCCCCCGGCTGCGTGGGCGCCGTGGTGTGGGGGTGCCCGGCGACACCCGGGAAGCCTGTCATGCTCTGAGGGGGGTGGTGATGGTGGCGAGGAGCCCCCGCCAAGTCTACTAATCTCAGCGCCGTGTTCCGCCTGGAGAGAGCAGCGGGGTCCATCACCGGGATCCCCAGAGCATCCACGCTCATTAGCTTCTAACGCTAAAAAGTCACCTGACAGCGGGAGGAGAGATACACAGGGCAGCGGGGTGGGAGGGGGGGAGCGGGGGAAACAACTTTCTTTTTTTTTTTTTTTTTTTTTTTTTTTCTCCGTTCTCCCGAAATAAAAGTTTCCCGGTCCCGCTGCCCTGGCGCGGGACGCACGGGTGGCTGTGCCAGCGGGTGGGCTCGGGGGCCGGCGGCAGGCTTTGGCGGCGGCCGGGGAGGTCCCGCGGCGCGCCCGTCCTGCCCGGGGCCGGGGCGGCCCTCACGGCGCGGCGGGACCGGCCGGGCCCCGCTCCCGCCGCGCCGCTGCCCCGCCGGCCGCACAATCGCCGCGCCCGCCCATTGGCTGCCGCCGCGGTGACGTCACCGTGACAGGTCCCGCCGCCGCCTGAAAGGGAGATCGCCGGTGCCGCGAGGGGGGCGCGCGGGGCCGGGCTGCGCATGCGCCGCCGCGCCAACCCTTCCGCCGGCGCCCCCGGTTCGGCCCGGCCCGGCCCGGGGGTCTCCGCCCGGGGCCGGGCACTGCCGGGCTGCCGCCTGCGGCCGGGGAAAAAAAGCCTCGGCGGGAGTGGAGGGCATCGCCCCGGCCTCCCCCTCGCCTCTGTCCGTTCCCGCTGCCCTGCCCTGAGACAAGAGCGGCCGCGGGGCTCGCCCCCGGGAGAGGCCTGGCAGCCCCGCCGGTCCCCGCCGCCCGGCCGGAGCAGCGGCGGCCGGGGCGGTGCCGGGGCCGGTCCTGCCGGCGGCTCTTCGGCACTTGCTGCCGGCGCGGGGAGAGAGGTCCTTGCCCGGCAGGAGCTGCGGCCGGACCTCACCGGCCGCTCGCTGGCCAGGCGTGCTCGGCCCGGGACACGGGCCATCGACCCGGGACTCGGGCTACCGCCCCGGTGCCTGAGCCCGGACAAAGGATCCCTGAGATACTCCCACTCCCTTCCCCCTCCTCTGAGAAGTTTTAGCAGTTATCTGATTACTGGCCGCCGGAGCAATGCGAGAAATCGTGATGTTCAGGCTGAATCTGAATATTTAACCCAGAAGAGGGAGTCTCTCCCTTTCCCTCTCTCACTTTCTCTCACGCACACTTACAGGATAGTTCCACGTAAAATCCCCGTCCTTGGCTTGAAGGAAAAGCATTGCCAAACATTCATAGCGGACTCGGTTCTGATGATTCTCACCTGAAGGAAATAACATGATCTGCAGGGTTTGCGTGCTAGTAGTGGAAGTGTAGGTTTGGGTTTTAGCTGGACACACTGAGGCCTTAGAGGTTTAGAAAAACTTAGGGCTTCAGCATAGGAGGAAGCATCTGCTTAAGTTTTTAAGAAGGGAATTATGAACTTTAAAAAGTAAATGAAACATGGGAAAAGATCCTTTTGCTCCATGAAAGAAAAACACATCTTTAAATATCTACCCACTGTATTACCACAGTACTTGGATCCTGACACAAAAACGGCTCCACCAATAACCTCACAGTCATATGAAATATAGCAATGATTAATTCTCTACCCATCCTGTCAAACTCTCATCATTTTAATACATAGACTTGCTGTTAACTTGCTAGTGGGTTCTTTATCAGGTAAAGCTCTCAGCGTAGAATTTTGCATTTCCATAAGAATTTAAGTGTTGGTGATCAATAGGCTTTATGTGAAGTAGTAAAACAAGAAACTACTTGGCAATGTCAACCCAGCTACTTTCATAACTGAAGCTGCAAGGCAATGATTGGAAACCATAAAATTAAAGTTTAGGACATACATAACCACATAGGAGACATCTTTGTCACAGCTTCACATATTCTGGGTTGGCTGCAATTACGTATTTTGTCTCTGCTTGCATTTACCATACTTGCGCTGTAAAACTAGGCTGATATTCAGGTAGCTAGCTATAGATACATTCTTGTACACATCTTTCTGAGTGGAGATGATGAAAAGTGACAAATGATGCAATTAGCTCCCCAACCTTACATAACATGTTTACGCAGGCATTTTAAACCACACACCATCCTCACAATATCTCAACTTTCAAGTCTACTTGCTCTACGAAATGGATTTGACAGTCCTATTCATGACCATCTCAATAGGAGTGCACAGAAGAGACAAACGTTAGGAAGTATGAATCTGTTACTTACAAATGTACTGAGACTGTGAATCCCAAATAAAGCTGCTTTCCTCATACCTCCTTAAAACACTGCATCTCTACATACTTGTTATCCATAAATTCTGACACTTCTCAGTCAAGGGAGAAATCATCTGGAAGAGTTTGCCAATTAAAAAACCGTCATAACCATTTTGGCCTAAGTTCATTTCAAATGTGATGATTTCTTGCCAGACACTCATGGCTCTCAGTTGCCCCCCACTCAGGGCTGTCTCTCACACCCTTTTCCCGGCAGGGTGGGAGAACCTGGCCCTCGGTGTCCCTCACTGTTAGGTGAGGTTGATGCGAGCCCCGCTTGTGTGCGTGGGGGCAGCGGGCGGGGGCGGGCGGGGGCCGCCACATGACTGCGAGGAGGCGGAGAAACGGGGAAGAGGAGGGAAGCGGGCCCAGAGCCGGACGGGCTCCGCTCATCTCCCTCAATGTTTTGAAAACTTGAACGCCTGTCTGTGCAGCCCTTTGGCAGCTCGAGTCCATGCTGCTGCCACTCGAGAGGTGACCGAGGTCTCCTGCTTCTTGGCAGCAGCCTGAGCCCCGATTGACCAGACACGCCGGGCTCTCGGCAAGCTCTCAAGTGTGTCAACACCAGCTTCTGCAGGGCCAACAAACTGGCTGCTTGATCCTGAGTACGACTTTCCCTATGGCTCCTGTGTGTCCGTGACCCCGTCCTCAGCCCCTGGCCCCAAAGCCAGCCCGAGCTGGAGGGCTGTTCTAAAGAGGTGACACGTTGTCAAGACGAGTCACAAGCACTTCTCTGGCCCCCGACCCGGCTCTCGTGGAAGAAAGTCGGGGCTGTGCCCTGGGTGAGGGCCTGAGCTGTCCCCCTGCTTTCCGCTCCGCCGTGCGGGGCCCAGAGCTCCGCCTGCCGCAGCTTGGGGTGGGCGGCCGCGGGGGCAGCCCCGACCCTCCGGCCTCCGCCCGCACCGGGCTGCCGAGGCCTGCGGCATAACCGCCTGCACATCCCTTTGCGGGGTGGGAACAGCCCCAGCTGCTCATCGGCTTTACCTTAGCCTTGTTTTCTCGGTAGTAATCTACCTAAACATCAAGATGCTTGTCGCTAACTCTAACATTACTTCGAAGACACAGCCCACTTTATAACTGTGCTCAGCTCAAGGCACAGCTCCTGCCCACGGGAAGAGCTGAAGAAAGCCAAATTTGATCTTCATGCACCCCGTGGTCTCCCACTTCCACCTCTGTGGAAACTTCCCGACCAGGCAGCTACAAAATATCCAGCCGGTGCCCGAGGACTGGGCAGGGCCGGGATGCTCTGAACACTTCACACAGGCTTCGGGGGTTACGTTTTTCGGCTTCAAACCCCGAACGAGAGGAGGGGAACAGATCAGTCTGAAAAGCCCTTATCTTTACTGTAAGAAAGAGAAAAAACACAAGGAGTAGAAACAGAGAGGACCAAGAAAGTAATCCTGCACGACTCCTTATCCCTTAAACTCTCTTTGACAGAGAGGGATGAGGGAAGCAGGCTCAGGACCTGAGCCCTAGTCCCTGCCTGCCCCGGCAGAAGGCACTGCTGGTTAGGAAGAGGTGGATCAAGAAAGCTTTTCAGCAATCCGAGTTTCACCTCAGGAGAGGGTACTGAGTAGCTCGAGAGCACACTCGGCCTTTGTTTTTATTCCCTCGCCCCATATCCACTTATGGGCACTTCTTTATTTCAGGGTTCCCGAACAATGGGAAGTCAGCTACCAGACAAGCAACGGTTTGTGCCTAGGTTTACCTCTCACATTTTGTGACCTAGAGCTACCTTAGGACAAGCAAATCATATGCTTATTCTAAATAGAATATTTCATTTAGGACCTCAAGATTAAGGTATTCCTGTCAGATAAGCTGTCAGTCACTGACTACTTAGACACCACATTGTGGAAGCCTGGTATCCCTGGTAAAGATGATACATATCATGTAAACCCCATCAACAAGATCAAAGTCTTCTTCTTTAATAGGATCCAATACATGTCAAACCTCATTCCAATCAAATCGTCCGTAAATGAATTCAAGATGAATATGTCATAGAATAATGTGACAGTGCAATCACATGGGGTCAGGGGTTGTTGTTTCAATGAGAGAGTCGTCAAATATTAATTCTAGAACCTCCAAATGAATAGGCATTGAGCAGGATTAGGCAGCTGCTGGTGGGGTGTTCTGTCGCTGATTTGTGTTTATGCAAGTACGTTAAACACTAAGCTGAAAAAAATACAGTCTCCTTTGAACTGTAAAAAAGACATATTTTAACTTACTTGACTTTTCCAGAATGTTTCTGTAAAGTCGTTTTCTTTTCCTCATTACAAGGGGAGTCTTGTGCCTCATTTCCTGGCTTTGTTCCTGTTTGGGAGAGAAGTAGAAAGTTAAGAGTAAAACCATTTGTGTGTGATATGAAATGAGTAAGGCACCCTATATGTTGGGCATCATGGATTCAAAAAGAAAAGGAAAAAAACCCCAAAAAACCCAAAAAACCAACCCCTAAAACCAAACCAAGACACAAGTTAGGCAATGAGAGGGGAAGAAAAGCTTTCTCCGAGGGGAAACTGGAGGCTGTCTCCCCAGCAAAGCAGCACATGTTTTATGGAGTCATGAAGTTTCCATGGCTGATTTAGGAAAAAAAATTATGAAAGGACATATTTTCAATTCTCCTTTGATCTGACATTCACCTTCTGGCAGGCTATTGTAAGGCAAGTTTTTACCCACTCGGCTATATTGTTTACAGATCCTTCCGTCCCGAAATTAAATTCCGGACTCTCTGCGAGCCTCCAACACAAGTTGTTGTCTCAGCAAGGATTAGTATAGTACCACCCTGGCACTTCTCCCTGCCTATAATTTTCAGCTTGCTCTTTGCTCTCTGTAAGGCAGAGCACTGCCACTGCTACAGGCAGAACTTTGCACAGCTTGCTTTGAGCGGCAGCAATACCTTTGAGAGCAGATCTGGGGCTGGATGCAGTGTCTGAGTCTGAATTTTTGCAGATATCTTTGAAAGTCTCAGAATTTTGTTTGTTTGCTTTTTAATACAGAAAAGCACACTAGAATCTGGAATCAGTTACTTAACATGACGTTATTATTATTAATATTATTATTATTACTCTTTCTACTATCATTATAGGCAGTCCAGAACTAGAAAACAAAAATCTGTACTAAGACAAATATTTGATGAAATATATTATGAAAGTTCATCATCGTATCACAGTAATAATCTTTTATAAATAATTTGATGTCCTCAATATTTTCACTGCTCTGATGAAAATTACTGCCAAAACTTTAGCAATCCCTTAGGAATTAAAATTCCTAGTCAGCTTCCATTCATCCTTGCACTTCTCTCAAGTCAGAACGGCCAACATTGCCTCGCTAGTGAGAGGTTTGCAGGAGTTGTGCTTTATTGGTTACGGTGGGAGGCTGGAGGAGTGCTCAGTTCCCAAGTGTTCGCCAAAACTTGTTGAAACTGGACAAAAAAAGAAATCGCTGCATTTAATATTTCAAATGGTTACCAGATGACAAAAAGGAAGGCAAAACAGTTCTGCATTTCAGAGTAAATATTGGCTAAAATTCTGGCTCGACCTCGCACGCTTTTCTCATCTGCGCTGAGCCGTCGGCGGAGCAGGAGGGTGAGGATGTCCCCTTGTCCCCTTGTTGGGATGTCGGGCGCTAGCGTGGGGTACCAGTTCCACCCCCGGTGTCGCGCTGGGGCTGCCAAGGGACCCGCCCCGCCCCACTTCCCTAAACGCTGGCTCCGGACCGGGTGGAAGGTGCGCGGGCTGAGCGGGGCCGGAGCAGCCGCCGCCCCGCGGGACCCCGGCGGCCCCGGGCGGGTTGCGAGCCAGACCGAGTGGGCGGCAGCAGCGACGGCGTGTGCCCCGCTGCCATCGGCTCGTCACGAAACCTGTACTTTCCGCGGCCGCACAGGGCGGAGGGAGCGTTCCCCGGGAAGGGCTCGGTGCAGAAATAAAGTTTCTCGTCTCCGGGTGGAGAGAGCCCCGAGAGAAGCCCGACCAACGGGCTGGACTCCCCGGAGCTGGGGGATCGCGCGTGACAAAGGAGTGACAGGAAAGGGGTCGGCGAGAAGTCCACGCCAGTCCCCATCGGTCGGCGCTGTGCCGGTGCCCGGGGCTGGCACACTGAGTTGGGCTCGGGTCAGAGGTCACCTTCAGATGTATCGCCCTGGGCAGGGATTTGGGAGCTTTCTCCCTTCCCCTGCCGGTTTAGACACGGGACGGCCCCTCGGGGCCGGGAGCAGGGTCGCAGCCCCTCCCCGGGCTCTGCGCGAAGCAGGCGGCAGCACCCAGCTCCTGAGCAGCGCCCCCGGCTCTGCCTGCGGGGGGGCGGGGAGAGGCCGGAGGGGGCCGGCCGAGCTCCCGGGCTCCGTCCCTCCCGCACCCGCCTATAAAGCAGGGCTTGCGCTGCCGGGGCGCCGGGTCCCCCGGAGCGCCCCCGTGGCACCGGGCGCGGCGGTGGGCGAGGTTCTGGGCGGGGAGCGCGTCCCCCGGGACGCCTCCCCACGGGGCTCGCCATTGTCAGCGCTCGTCCCCCTCCGCACGCCGCCCCGTTCCCGGCCCTGCCTGGGCGGCCGCAGGACCCTTCCGGTCCCGGTGCTTGCCCGTCCGAAGCCAGCCCGGCCGCAGTCGGGGTGGGGAGCGCCTCCGCCCGCTCTGCGCACCCCGCTGCCCTGTTCCGCGGACCTCCGCCGCTCTGCCCTGCGCGGACCTCCAGGCCGAGCCTCCCTTTGCATTTAGGGGGGCGGGCGCGGCTCCTGGTGTCCGACAGAAGGTGTCGGACCCCCGCTTCGGTGCTTCCCGGGCTCTCGGCCCTCCGCCCTCCCCCGCCTGCCGATGTGCCGCCGGGACCCTGCCCCACGTGGGCGAGGGGCAGCCGAGGCGCTGCCCCCCCGCACCGCAAGGTTCCAGCCCTTCTTCCCGGGGTGGCCAAGCCTCCTCCCGACGACCCCCCCCCGACGACAGGGAGCTCACGTCCAGCCCTTGTGGCAGGCGTGGGGGGGCTAGCCAACTGCCCGGACTGCACAGGCACCCTCTATACCCAGGCACTTACCCCTGCGACCTGTTGAAGGTTTCCCCTCATTTCTGAACTGGCAAAAATAAAAGTGGGGGTGGAGGGGAAAGGAAAAGAAAGAAAGAATGAAAGAAGAAAACAATAACCCCCCCCTAAGAACCCACCACCTCTTTGGCGCTTGCATCGAGGCGGTCATCCTTCATTTCTTCTTTTCTTGCTTTCTGGAAGCAGTTAGGGAATGTATGATGAAGCAGAAATGAGCCGTCAGGATGATATTTTAATGGCTTATATGTCACGTTGGTGCATGTGGCTTTGAACTGGAGCAGCTTTCGTTTCCTGCAGAGAGCGCACCGCAAATCCCACTTGATAACTTCTACAACCCACAACATTTTTTTTTTTTTACATTCACTCTTACACTGTATATTTAGATACGCTTCCTAAAAATACCTTCTCGTCTGCCTTCTCGTACATTTTGCACAGACCTGGAATGATCACTGATTTCCCCTTGCACTGGGAGGCAGGCTAGCACTGAACTACCCAACTTTTTAGCTCTCCGAATGCCATCGCCCGGCACACTTCACAGTAAGGCTGTGTCCTTCGCTTAATTTTAGCACCAAATACAGAAAGTAGTGCAACACCCGCCTAAGACTATGTCCACACCCAGGCGCTCCCTAGAGCGGGTATACCTGTTGCTCTGAGCTATTGCAATTCCATGAAATAGATTTCGTAGAATAAATGCAAACGTGTAGATTCAGCTCACCATTATTCTAAAAAAAAAAAAAAAAAAAAACCAAACCAAAAAAACCCAAACCCCAAACAAACCAAAAAAAACCACAAAACCAAAAACCCACCAAACCCTGTAAAGCCTCCCGAGATCCAAGGAAAATTACATAATAGATCTGCTTTGAAAGCTATCTCAGTGCACCGAGCACAGGCACACTGCGTCTGCAGATAAACTGCAGTGAAACATTCCGTCAAGGCATATCAAAGTTTATTTATTGCGTTGATGTTTGTTTGTTTGTTTTCTAGCCGCAATGGCCATTTTATACCTCTCAAAATGAGGCAGTTCTCACTCGCGAAAGGCTCTTGCAGCAGCGCTGCCGGTCCGACTCCCCAGTACCTGCGCTGCGGATTGCTTACCAGCGGCTATAATTAGAGAGGATGAGTTTAAAGTTTCTTTGTTTGGAACTAGGAATTGGAGGGGCTCGGACTGAGCTGCGAAGGAGGCAAGTGAAGGGCTGAACAAAGGCGAAATGTATGGGATCTGACTCTTAGCGAGCTTTTGGTGTTTTCGTTACTAGAAAATAATTAGAGCTAATGAATATGCAGGCGACCGAGTAAATAAATAATTTGCCAGTTTTATATATGCACGCACATGGGCACATACGTAAGTGTATCTATACATACACACAAAAAGACGTTTATATTTTAAAGTTTCTTGAGATATTTTTTTTAGGAGTCGAACCATCTTTTAAAATATTGTGCAAATGTTTCTTAGCTTAATTGATTAAGCCACTAAGGTTTTCTGCTTTTAAATACCATACTTACACATTTCAACAATCATTTTAATATATAGTCAATGGCGCTTTGTAGAGGGAACAAAAAAGAACTATCCACAGTTTTTCAATAGACTTTGAGCTGGGGAAAGACAGGTTAATCGAGGGTTGCATCTAGAAAACAACCAAGTGTTGTATGTTTGCACTGAATCCAAATGTCTGCATTTTTCTAACTAAATCAAAGGGAGTGTTATTTCTTTTTCTGCTCACTCATCTGAAGGTAAGTAAATTTTCTCTGGCGATCAAAAGCCTGGTCAGCAACAAAGACACCGCCTGCTTTTTCCACCGTCCTGGTGTGGCAAGTTGAGGAATTTCAATAACTGTGACAAGGGTGACTGATTTGTGAACTAGAAAAGGTTTGAATGTCAGAAAATTTACATTGCTCCTATCGGGACTTAAAATAAATTTCCACCCCCAACCCCCCCCCCCCCAAAAAAAAAAAAAAAAAGAAAAAAAGAGAAAAAGAGAGAAAAGTAATCGTGAGTTACATGCAGTAGGAGGAGAAATAATGTAGGTTTGGAAAATTTACAGTTTAACCTGAATGAGAGAAACTCCATAAAAGAGAGAGCAAGCGACACCGAGAGAAAATGAGAGCGAGAGAGAAAAGAGAAAGAAAATAACAAAAAAAGGAGGCGAAACAACAACAACAAAATTAGAAAGTTAAGAGTGCTCACCCACCTGCGTTTTGATGGGTGCAGAAAACAAGATTTATTTCAGAAACCTGATGGAGGGATAGAGTCAGCTACACAGAGAAATCACGCCTGGTGTTTAAAAATTAGATCAAGTGCACCCAGCACCTACTCTCGGAGAGCTTCACTTTTAAATAAGAAGAAAACACCTTCAAAAGACACGAATCCCTATAGGGCTTCTCTTTCCAAAGCCTAAAAAGTTGCTCAGTGATCTTAAAAATTCAGGATCACCACAAAATCATCATAATCATCATTATCAGAATGCTGGAGACAGAGGGACAGAGAGAGGGAGAGCAGGGGACAAAATAACCCTAATAATAATAGGTTTTTTTTTTCCTTAGCATACACATACACACAAAAAGATGCGCTGGAAATATTTTCGTGGGGGCAAAAAAAAAAAAAAAAAAAAAAAAAGGCAAAAGCAAAAAAAAAAAAAAAAAAGAGGCTTATATATATTAAAAAAAAAAAAAAAAAAGTTGGGGCTGCCGCAGCCCCGTTTGTCAGAGCGGTGTCAGGGCGCCACAATACCTGCGATGGATGAGGCGGCGCGGCCAATCAGCGGCCGCGGCCGGCGGGGCCGGGGGCAGCGACGCGGGGAAGGGGGAGCCGGGCCCGGCCAATGCGCGCCCACGTCCGCCCGCACGGCGCTCCGCCCCCGGCTCCCATTCATCAAGGGGGGGGACGGTGTCGTCTTTTCAATTCATTTATCTGCAGGAATGATTGCCGCTATCAGTCTCGCGTTCACCGCCCGGCTGAGGAGGTGAAAGTTTCTCCCCAGGAAGATAAACCGCAAAAGACAATATTGTGCATGATTTGCGCCTTTTTTTTGCGGAGCGAAAAAAAAAAAAAAAGGCCCCCCGAAAAAAAAAAAATCGGGTGAGTGTGGGGAAGCTCGAAGAGGAGAGAGAAACAATCTCTCGTCCACTTTGCAACATTCCTATAGCCAAAAAAATCACTGAAGGAAGTTTCTTTTTTGTTTTGGTTTTTTTTTAATTTTTTTTTTTTTTTTTGCTGCCTGTGTTGAACTCTCGCCGTTATTGTTATTTGCAGCCAGTTTATTTTTGAGCTCACCCAACCCCCCTCTCCCCACTTAAACCTCCCTGAAAAGTCAAAGCAGAGAGACAGTGAATATTTTTGGGGCACGTTTTTATTATTATTATTATTTGCAACTGCGAAGATCTCTTCCCCCGTTCCGCACCAGCCTTTTTTTTTTTTTTTTTTCCATTTTTTTTCCTTCCCCCTGCGCTGATGCCGAAGGGGGTGTTTTTGATGTGGTTGCTTTGGTGGTGATCGTCGCTGACTTTCCAAAGAGGGTGTTTTCGCTGCCGCTGCTGCTGCTGCTGCTTCTCTCCGCGTTGTGTGTGTGCGCGCGTGCTTTTTTTTTGGTTGCTGCATCGACGCTGGGAAGATGCTTCTGGATGCTGGACCGCAGTATCCCGCCATAGGAGTCACTACCTTCGGATCCTCTCGCCACCACTCCACGGCCGATGTCACGGACAGAGAAGTGGGGCTGGGGATCAACCCCTTCGCCGACGGCATGGGCGCCTTCAAAATCAACCCCAGCACCCACGAGCTGGCCTCGGCCGGCCAGACCGCCTTCACCTCGCAGGCTCCCGGCTACGCGGCGGCGGCCCTGGGGCACCACCACCACCCGACCCATGTCAGCTCCTATTCCAGCGCCGCCTTCAACTCCACCCGGGACTTTCTGTTCCGCAACCGCGGCTTCGGGGAGGCGGCGGCCGCCAGCGCCCAGCACAGCCTCTTCGCCTCCGCTGCCGGCAGCTTCGCCGGACCCCACGGACACACAGATGCCGCGGGACATATACTTTTCCCGGGGCTGCACGAACAAGCCACCAGCCACGCTTCGCCTAACGTGGTGAACGGGCAGATGCGCCTGGGCTTCTCCGGAGACATGTACGGCAGACCCGACCAGTACGGCCAGGTCACCAGCCCGCGCTCCGAGCACTACGCCTCGACCCAGCTGCACGGCTACGGCCACATGAACATGAACATGGCAGCCCACCACGGGGCAGGGGCCTTCTTTCGTTACATGAGGCAGCCCATCAAACAGGAACTCATCTGTAAGTGGATTGAGCCCGAGCAATTGTCAAACCCCAAAAAGTCCTGCAACAAAACTTTCAGCACGATGCACGAGCTGGTGACTCATGTCACGGTGGAGCACGTTGGAGGACCCGAGCAGTCCAATCACATATGTTTCTGGGAAGAGTGTCCAAGAGAAGGGAAACCTTTCAAGGCCAAATATAAACTTGTAAATCACATCAGAGTCCACACAGGTGAAAAACCTTTCCCCTGCCCTTTCCCAGGCTGTGGCAAAGTGTTTGCCAGATCAGAGAATCTCAAAATACACAAAAGAACTCATACAGGTACGGTAACCTTCTCTGTCGCTTTTCTCTCTGCGAGTGGAAGCGCCGAGCGCCGGGGCCAGAGCGGGACGCGGGGCCGTGCCGGAGGGGTTGGGGGCCGGCTTGGCTGAGGCTCGCACGGGGAGGAGGGGGTTTGGTCCAGGAACCACTGCTTTTTTTCCGGGAGAGGCCGGCTCGGAGCTCCTCTGCAAAACGAGCTCGGTCACAGCCACAGCAGCAGCAGCAACAAAAAGAAAATGATCCCTGCCGAGGCAGAGGGGGAGGACGGCAGGGTTTGCTGCTGGGATTGTTAGGGCGGAGGGGGTGGGGTGGGGGATCGCAGCAACCTGTCCTGTTTAAATTTATAGGTTTTAATTAATTATTGTTCGGCAGTTTTGGCTGTGGCACGATGAGAAATTGTGCTAAATGTTGCAGGCAGCTCATTCGTCTCCTCTCTGCAATTCAGGGCTTGGTAAATATTTAATTCCGTTGAGCGATATTAAACAAACCGAGCCCGGCGCGTTACTGTGTTATTGTTGTGCGGAGGGGAGGCGCCGGTATTCCCGAGAACTTTTTCCTTCGTGGGAGGTGGGAACGGAGCAGCTTCTGGCCGGGAGAGCGATCTCCCCTCGCTCCAACCCCTGAACGCTGAAAGCCAGAGCCGCTTTCCCTAGCGCTTTTGCCGAGGGTTTGTGGAGCTGCCCTCTCGTTGATTTCCCAGACCGGATAATTTTCAATGTTATTTCAAGAAAATATGGGGGAGGGGGCTGGGGAGGTGGGGGAGGTGAAAGAGTAAAATATTACGAGAACGAGCTATAAAATCGGAAACCAGACGCTGAGGATCGTGTGTAATATCCCACCACGCCTGCTCTCTCGCTCGGAGCGTTGTGAAGAGGGAGAAGTGCCCGGGACTGGGGTTGAAAGGAAACTCGCTTCTCCAAGGGGAAAGGGGAAAAAAAAAAGTTATTTAGCTCCCCTGCTTTCCGAAACGGGCGCTTTGCAGGAGTCGGAGGTCCGGAAAGGATAGAGACTAGAAGCAAGGTTTTGGGATTTGAGCCGCGCTGAAGTTAGAAAGTTGCAAGTGTTTGAAATGGAGCCCTGAGCTCCGTCCGGCGGTGCGGTGACAATGAGCGATCCAGCCGGCCCTGCTTAATCAGATCCCTTTCCCCCCACCTCCCCCTTCCCTCTGCAATAGGTGAAAAACCATTTAAGTGTGAGTTCGAGGGCTGTGACAGGCGCTTTGCAAACAGCAGCGACCGCAAAAAGCACATGCATGTGCACACTTCCGACAAGCCCTATCTCTGCAAAATGTGCGACAAGTCCTACACGCACCCCAGCTCCCTCCGAAAGCACATGAAGGTAAATGGAGGGCGCCTGGCGTGCGGGCCTGCCCGGGCGGAGGGCGGCGGGGCCGGCGCGGCCGTGCCTGCGGCGGAGCGCGGCCCGGGGCCGGCCGGCGGCGGGGCCCCGGCTCCGGGCCCGCCGGGCCGCGCTCAGCCCCGGGCCCGGCCCCGCCGCGGGGCCTTCGGGCGGCGCGGTGCAGCCGGGGAGGGGCAGGGAGGCAGCCAGGACGCAGCCGGGGGGCGCAGTCCGGCCTCGCCCGGCGGGCAGGGGCCGGGGCTGGAGCCGGGGCCGCCGGGGAGCCCCGCTGGGGAGCCGAGCCCGGGGCCCGCCGCTGGCTCCCCTCGTCTGGCGCATCCCCGGGCGAAGGCCTCCGTCCGCCGCCGCTCTCTATCTCTGCCCGGGTTTTCTCTTGCAGGTCCATGAATCATCCTCGCAGGGGTCCCAGCCTTCTCCCGCCGCCAGCTCAGGCTACGAGTCCTCCACCCCTCCAACCATCGTGTCTCCATCCACAGAAAACCAGACTGCCAGCTCCTTATCCCCTTCCTCCTCCGCAGTCCATCACACGTCCAGCCACAGCACGCTTACATCAAATTTTAACGAATGGTACGTCTAAAACGCTAAAACAAAACAACAACAACAACAACAAAACACAAACCGAAACAAACAAAAAAAAAAAGCCCCAAGCGAGCAAATACATACCCTATTTAAAGACTCCAAAATAATGGACACTCTGAAATCAAAATTTAAATGATCAAACAAAACTAAAAGGCTGCCAGTAGACCCAGGACTGAGTAAAATGAAGACTTAATTTTTAAAAATATTTTTTCTTTTTTTCTGTCCTCCATTATCTCTCTCTCTCTCTTTTTAAATTTTTAATTGTTTTTTCTTTACTTTTTTTTTTTTTTCTCCTGACTGTTGTGCTCTGTTCCAAGGCTTGGTAGGCGAAGGGGTTAGTAGAATGCATAAGAAGACAAGGTTACCAGGGCAAATGCCAACTGTGTAGGGCTTCACTGGAAACCACTGATTAGAGATCGCCAACTGCATGTCTGCTCGGGCAGCGGCCTTCCCCCCCCATCCCCTCTTGTAAATACAGAATTATTAGCATCAAAAACAAAACAACAAAAAAAGTGTACTGTTTGATTTTGTAAATAGTTATATCGCAAGTTGAATAAGGGGATATGTGGATTTGTGGTCTTTGCATATATGTGGGGGGAGGGGCGGGCGGGCGGGAGCGGCGGCGGGGGGGCGGAGGTGGTGGGGGGGCAGAGGGAAGAGGTAGAAATTCAACTATTTGTACTGAATGGCAAGAATGTTCTAGTAAATGTGTATCAAAATGTGAATTACTTTGTATTATTACAGTCTAAACGTCGATCTAACAGAATATTATTGGTATTAATGTGCTTTTTTGTATAAAGTGCAACATTTCGTCCCAAAGTCCAGTCTAAGTAGTGCAGTAAAATGTTGTTACACGTCCTGTCAAGAAATTCGTATAGTGAAAGCCTGGATCTGCGTGTCAAACTGTTACATTTGTTTATGTAAAGTGATATTAAAAAAAAAAAAAGATATAAACTATATCTGTCCGTTGCTTTTGGCAAATACAAGAACATAATGTATATAAATCCTAATTTCCATATTTATCCGCATGTAAAGGTCCGGTTATACCTGTTACAAGATATTCAATATTTATGGCTAGAAGAATTGGTATGTAAAATTTAGTTTACAGAACTGTTTGGTAACATTTCGTACCTTATTAAAGATTCTTAAATCCCAAGAATTGTGGTAGGAATTCTTATTCACTAAGTCAACCTGCTACAACTCCTACTAGCTTTAGGATATTAGAATAAAACTGTCCCAGTTTTTCACTGCTTTCCATTATGTCATCACTAAAGCAGCGAAGGTGATATAAATGTGATAAATGAAAGGATCCCTGCTGGCATTACTATAGTGTGTAATTAGTATTTATATCAAAATTTATGAAACAAATTTTCGGCCGCAGTATAATTTAAATGACCTTTGCAGACATAGAATAACAACCATAAAAATAACAGAAATAGATTGCATATGCTACATAAATATTAATGTGGGGAATTGTTACATGAGAAGTGCTGCATTCCAGTCCAACACTGTCCATGAATCTGCATAGACTGGGTCCCTAAATTAAATTAATTCAGATAACATATATTAGGAGATTTAAAACAGAGGAGATTTCGGTTGCTATTTTAATTTAAGGCATTTATGACCATAACTAATTCTTAGGTAGTGGATTCATGACTTTCCTTGGGCCTTTTACTCCAAGAAGTACAGCACTGTTTCACGAAGGCCGTTGTTGTTGTTGTGTGTATTCTTATTTGGTTTTTTCTTTTTTTTTTCTTTGCTGATATTCCTTAAAACGTGATGTTAATTTAAATCAATTACTTCTTATGCTATGTTATTATTATTACTATAATTTTGCTAGTGTTAATAGCTTTCTAAAAAAATAAATGTAGGGCATAAGAATTATTTTATGTAATTTGATTATCTTTCTATCTCTTTTATTTATTTCTCATTTACTTAAGAAATTCGTTCCATTGGCTGGCGTTGATACAGTAAATTTGTAAATGAGAAGACAATATAAAAAATCTAAATTACTTGTGCTTAATGACTGTAGCAGAACGCCTTTTCTCTAAATCAGATTGTCTTCCTTGCAGTTTAGTTTGATAGATTTGCAAGCTGTACTGCTTCCACTAACTTAGCTACGGTTGTTGGAACTGTTGGGCTTTGTTCCTGGTTGTAGCTTGCATGATCGCCCCATTAAGCAGACAACATATCAACAGACAACACAAATCATGAGGTTGGCTAAAGCTGCGAGGGCTTGTGATATGTCATAGAGTGAATTGCACAAACTGACCTTCCAGTAGACCAAGATGACACTTTAACAGCTTCTTTAAAGAAATATTATGTGTACAGCGAGTCAATAGCCATATTAACCGCTCGGGGGGCGGGGGTGCGGGGGAAGCCGCTCTCCCCTCACATTCGTGCGGGCGCTCCGCAGCCCCGGCGGTAACCCGCCCAGAGCACAGCCCTGGCTCTCAGCAGCCCTCCTCGAGGATATTTCTTTGTCCGTAACATTTGGGGATCTCCCTCGGAGACTTTCCCCTGCTCGAGAGCATACGCCTCACACCCCACCCCTCCAAAAAAAAAAAAAAAAAAAAAAAAAAAAAAAAAAAAAAAAAAAAGAAAGTTTGTCTAGTTTGTCTTGCTCATCCGAAGCCCCACTCCTGCCAGTTCGGCATCGCCGCCTGCTCCCTGCAGCACCCGTGGGAAGGCTTTGCTTTAACTTTACTTTTTACAAAATGTTATTATTGTAAGGCTAATACCAGTTTTCAATGAAAAGAGCGCCACCTTGCAGGGTTTGGCGAGATAGGAAAAGTTGGAGCCCGGTGGGACCGGGGCAGAAAGTGTTGGGACTTGAGGAAATGTAGCCCACCGGGCAAAAGAACCGGAGGGAAAAGTGTTTCACGCGCCGAAAATGTTGCTTGTTGCGAATCTTTCAGGGTAACTGTCTCGGCGATTTTACCGGGCATGGTTTGTAAAAAATGTAACCTGGCTGTATCTAAGAAAAAAAAGAATCGTTGAGCTCGTCTGACCCACCCATGTGTAAAGTAAACCCGGAGAAACGTGGTGAGGGTGAGATATTTTAAAGATGCGTATTGCAACTTTCTTTGAACTTGTGTAAAGTCCCTAGTGGTCGGTTAACACAGATCTGTTACTTGTGTGTATTGGAACACTTGGCTAATGAGTATTCTTTTAAACTTTCAGTCTGAGGTTTGTTTGAGTGTCCTACAGCAGAAAGGATGATTCTAATGGTGTTGCTGCTGCTGTAGGTTTTTTATCTGGGGTGAGGGGGAACTGTGCGATGCTGGTTGATCTCCATCCCGTGTATGTTCTGAATTAGCGACGATCACTGGGGCTGGAATTGTTAATGCTGAATTCAAGTCCACGCCATGCTGGTGCTTGTGCTATTCGCTTGGCTCTGGAGAGAGGAGCAGTGCTTTGAAATCCCCGGCAGAGAGAGAGATGTTTTTTCAGGCAGAGAGGTTGTGAGGTTTCTTTCGGGGGTTTCTGCACTGTTTTAGTCCCTAAAGTCAACTTTCCTCTAGCAAGGCTCCCTTTGCGGATTTACTCACGAAGGCTTGCGAGGAGAAGCACCGACCCCAGCTCTCCAGCCTCAACGGGGGCCATCACTTTCTTTCCGATGTCTGGCTCTGGAGATGGTGTCGCGGTACTTTTCCTGCGTGGGAAAAGTAGATTTTTCAGCCCATGGCAGGCCGTGCCGACGGCCCCGCGCCGCTCCGCGCTGCCTGCTCCGGGGTAGACAAAACGCTTAGGTCCGATGTGTGCCGTCCACAGCCTCCCGCGCCCGCGGAGGCTCCCGCCGCCCGGGGGAGTGTTTGAAGATACCCAAAGCAGGACGGCAGTGCCGGCGGGGAGAGTGCAGGAGGCTGTTCGGCTGGGTGTGTGTGGAGGGCTGTGCGTGCTGGCCTCTCTGTGGTGGCAACCCCCGGCCGTGCTTGTGCCGTTTGCACGCAGAAAGTTAAATGCAAAACAATCATCAGGCGCTTCCACTTCCCCCGCGAAAGACTCGCCTTTCAGGTCGCTTTAATGGTTTGTGAGTGATCGCTTGAATTTATTAAAAGGCAAGTCCGGCATTCATAAGGAAAAGTTAGCTTCTTTAGTCCACACACAATGTTTGTAATGGGGACACCCGCTCCGCGCTGGCCTCGTCTGGTTATCGCCCTTCTTTTAGCCGTGAGGAAGCAGCAGTCCCTGGACTGATGCACGGAGCATCGACGCTTTTATTTACTGTTTTTCTGGCCACGATAGTAAACGGCTCTGACTCTGTAAGTTTTCCTGTGTCCAGAGCCCTCACTCTTCTCGCAGCAACTTTTAAAGGGAGGGAGCAGCGAGCCGGGCCGCGGACCGGGCAGGGGCGGCGGGCGCGCAGGAGCCCCGCTGCACGCCCGGGGCCGCAGGAGCCCCGGCGCGGCCGGCGCGGAGCCAGAGCCCCGCTGCTAAGCCCGCTTCCAGCAGGCAGGACAGGGAAGGAGATTCCCTCTGGAAAGGGTAGAGTGTGTCAAGCGACCTGACGCTAAAAGAACTCGTGTGGGTTTTGCCGCTGGAGCTCAGAGGGAGAGGAATTCGTGAGCGATACGCCCACGGAGGAGGCTGTGCAGGTACCAGGCACGCCGTGCATCACCATTACAAAGTTTCCATCTGCATTCGCACACGCACGCACCCCTTTCGCACCCGCAGCACGCCCGCGAAGCCGCCCACGGCTGTGGCCGCCCGTGGCTGGGACGCGCCCGCCGCCCCACGCACACGTGCGCGCCGGGCACCTCGAGATGAGGGCTCGATCCCCGCGGTCAGCGCCGCGCTCCCGCGGGAACCAACACATTTTCCTCCAAAGGTGCCTGGGATTCCCTGCCGAGCGGGGCTTTGCTGCCGGGGAGAGGCCGGGGAAGGCGGAGAGGCCCGGCCGGGGCCCAGCGCGGCCGCGCAGCCCGGCCTGCGGAGCGGCTCCGCGGCGCGGGGGTCCCGTGGCGGGCACGGACGTTGCCTGTGCTGTGGCTACAACCGCCGGGACACACGGCCACTGCCGCAGATGCACACAAGCTCACCGAAATCACCGCTCCAGTTGCTGATTGTAGTACAAATATGTCCGTATCTGTACATTACCTCTCTCTCTGTCTACATTTGTACGTAAAGAAAGAACGGTATTTCTAGAAAGACACACGTTCATGTGTTTACACGGAAGTATATTTTCGAAGGCTCACAGAAGCTCAATGCAAATGTACTGTACAACGGGTAGTATTTGTAATAAAATGGGTGTAATTTCCAAATTTACCCACAAAGATTAATAATTGAGATTCCTATTTTGAATGAGGGGCAGGTCTGATTTCCTGAACCTGCTGAACGTATGAAGATGAGTTCCATTTCACCGGAAATATACTGCTTTTTAAGGAGCATTGTTTATTAAAAATGGCCAAGGTTTTTGTTTTGTATAATTTTTTTTTTCCTTCTGCGATCGTCTATGGGTCAGATTTGGTTCATCTTCGATAACATGAAACACGATTCTGTGAAGCGAAGGGGCTATTTTTATCATGCAGCTGGAAGCTGTCATCAATTCGTAACATTTATTTCGGCTTTAGAACGATAGTATAAAATAGCATGAAGTTTCCAGATGACGCCCGTACTGCAGACAGGATTTTTCAAGTATAATAAATCAAATTAATTACCTTTTAGATATATATTATCATAGTACCTCTCTATGAAACTGCTATTAAAAAAATGCTCGATGTGCGCATCTGTGATTGTGCATGTGTTTACATCTGGGGACCCAAACACAGAATTAGCTGTCTGGGGTAGCTGCAGCGAGGGTGCAGGATAAATGGGGCACACTCAATCCCGAATCTTCACGTGCTGCTTGTCGAGAGCTGGGCACAGCTTTGCTTAGCAAAAATAAGAAATTTGTGTTTTGGCACGAGGCAGAACTGTAAGATCCTCTAGGACCTTTTTCACTTCCAAAAATCCCGTGAGGATATATGACAAAAGAGTGAAGAAAAGATAAGCCCGGGAAAATACCCCCACATCAGCAAGCTTCCCCCCGCCAGGCCATGTGTTTTGTGCTTGATGTTGCCTCTTTCGGGGGCCGGGGGGCAGCCGGAAGGTTCAGGACTGACCACCTGGGGACGGTTCCTGGAAGCCGCGGCTGTGCGTGGGGGCGGTGCGTGTCCGTGGGGTGTGTGTGTATTTGTGTGAGCGCTCTGTGTGTGAGTACCGTGTGTGTGAGTGCTCTGTGCGTGTCAGTGTGATGTGTGCGTTTGTGTGAGTACTCTGTGTGTAAGTGCCGTGTGTGTAAGTGCTCTGTGAGTGTGAGTGCCCTGTGCATGTCAGTGGGGTGTGTGTGTTTGTGTGAGTAGCCTGTGTCTGCTGTGTGTGTAAGTGCTCTGTGAGTGTGAGTGAGTGCCCCGTGCGTGTCAGTGGGGTGTGTCTGTATTTGTGTGAGCACTCTGTGTGTGTGAGTGATGTGGATGCGTGTGTGCATCTGCACGTGTGTGATGCGTGCGTGAGCGCTGTGTGAGCGTGTGAGTGCTCCGCACGAGTTCCGTGTGTGTGATGTGCGTCTGGCTGTGTCTGTACGTCTGTCTGTGTGTCTGTCTGTCTGTGTGTGTGTGTGTGTGTATGTGTGTGTGTGTGAGCACCCGCCGAGCGCCCCGGCGGCAGCCCCGGCGGCGCATGCGCGCCCGCGGCGCGGCTGCACGTGCTGTTGAATATTTATGACGCGGCTCCGCCGCCCGCGGAAGGCGCCCGCGCCCGCCCCGCGCCCGCGCGCGGCAGCGCCGCCGCCGCACGTGCTGCCCGCCCGCCCCGCGCCCGCCCCGCGCCCGCCCGGCCCGGCCCGGCCCGGCCCGGCCCGGCCCGGCCCGCCCGGGGCTGCCCCCGCCGCGCCGTGCCCGCGCCGCGCGGCGATGCGCCCGGGCAGCGCTTTCAGCCTCCCCCTGCACGCTGGGCGAACGCGACCTCCCTCCTTTAGCGGGCTCCTCAGCGACCCCCGGGCCCCTCCTCACGGCCGTTCTCAGCGCCGGCAGCCGCCGGCCGAGCGGCTTTTCGTGGGCTTATGTGTCAAAACGCGACGGGTACAGTCACCAGGAGAGAACCGTCTCTGGGGAAGGGAGAAAGGTTCTTGTAATGGATTCCTTTCTGTCTCGCTCCTCTTAAGAAAACCTCATCATACTGTATGGCCCATCATATTTTATTGCTGATATATCGACATCGCATGATAGATCCGAGGAAGAAATACAGGCTCTTGGCATTTATTCCTTTGTAGACTGTAGGTTTTTAATTTTTTATTTTATTTTTAACAAATAGTAGTAATTCCCAGTACTCATTGTTCAGCGGCACAAAGTGATTTTAAAGGCTTTTGTACGGTGGCAAAATAACATCCCATATTATCGGAAATGTGTTTTCTGTATCTTGGTAATGACGTGGATTTTTCTTTCCCCTGAGCCCGGTGGGGAGCGGGCAGGATGGAGGCAGGAGCCCTCGGAACCCGGGCGGGCTCCCGGGCGCACCTGGGCACTTGCCCCGGCCCGGGCACAGCCGCGTCCGCACGGCCCGGCCCAGCACCCACGAAGTTCCCAGAAAGGCCCTTCCCGGTGGAGCCAGGCTGACTGGAAATCGCCCAGCGACAATTCCCTCTCCGTAGCCTCTCTGTCCCTTTCCCCCCTCCGCCATAGCCCACCTCTCTCCATTGCCCCCTCTCCCCTCCTTGCCCGGCGCTGCAGATGAACGCGCGCCCGAAGGTGTGCGCGCCTGGGCTGGGTTGTGGAATCCTCTCCGGCCAACACCTGGAGTGCCTGTGTCCCCCTCCCCGCATGGCTGAGGTTCCCTGCACTCCCCAGCCGACTACAAGGGGCGACAATAAAGCCGATGTCCATCATGTCGCCTTTTCATTTCAGAAAGGGCAGATCCTGACCTCAGTTCCCCAAGTGGAAGCTTGTCTTGGGCACTCACTGTTGTCATCATTTGCTCCAACATTTAAACAGATGAGTATTCATACATATTTTCTCCCTGCTTTCCATCCAGGCTTTTATCTTTCTTCCATTTTCCCCCTTAGCCGAAGGGGAAGCTCCGGTAATTGCGGGGGAGCGGGAACGCCGTTCAGGCGGACAGTGGCACCCGGGCACACACCTGAGCCGCATGCCCACGCCTTCGCGTGGGAATCCGCTCCCATCATTTAGCTCCCAAGAAAACTGTTGATCTCTAAGTGTGAGCCTGAGCCTTTGCATTTAGTGCTCACGGCTGCTTCGTTTCCTCCCTCCCCCCAGCCCTTTCCCCTCCAGCTTCGTCCCTCTGTTGTGCTTCCAGAGATAACCAGGTCCCCCCGGTGGGCTGGGGCAGCCGCGGGGCGCGGGCGTCTGCGCCAGGACGGGACCGCGCAGCGCTCGCTGCGGGGGCAGAGGAGGGGGACGTGCCCTCGCTTCTCAGCCAACTGGACAAGAATGGGTTCTATTATTATTGTTGTTGGTCCTTTTTCTGTTAGTAATATTATTGTTATTGGTATTGTTGTTATAACTATTATATTAATTTAAAAACTATCCCTTTGCAACTTGCAAAGCGACTGTAAATGTACCTTAAACCTGCTTTTTTTCCCTAGCCAATGGTGTCAGGGGCCGGCTAGCCTGTCCCTCCGGAGCATTAACCCTTGTCGCTAGCTGGAGTGAGTGAGAAGCTGAGGTTTGGCCCTGAGGAGCCGTGTGTGTAGATCTGGCACAGCTTTGCTCCCTTAACTCCTGGATCTTTGTTTTGGTGGCGACCAGGGAGAGCAGGGAGCGCTGTGCTCGCATTTCCCTCTGGCTTTTACACACGCACACACACACACACACACACACACACACACACACACAAATCCCCCTTTCCAACTTTCTGCTTTTTGCGCTTCCCTTCCAGTTTTTTCACTTCTCAGACCTACTGGCAGCATTTGCCGAGATCTAGATCCCCGTCGTGGTAAGTGATGCTTTTCTCCATTGCAAAACTTGCTCAGCTTTCGCCTAGCTGTCCCAGGGATGGGTGTAGAAAGTTGTATTTGTTTGGAGCAGAATTGCCCAACCCCAGTGGTTTCACGTCAAGCAGCACAGAGTAAAACTATTGTCGTGTATTAACTCTGAATGGGAGCAAACAGACCAAATAATCACTGCTGGCTCTGACAGTAGCACGGCACTAATGTAATTCTTTTTAAGTTTGCAAAGCAACTTTTTTTTTCTTTTTCTTTTTTTTTTTTTTTGGTTGTTGTGGGGAAAACGAGCCTGTGTTTTCGGTCGGAACTTATATATTTACATTACACACCAGATCATAACAAACTATACAAAGAATGCAGCTGCCATATGTGCTTTGTGAACATACAATTATGATTGGGGGGCTCAAGCATTCAACTTAAGTGTTGCAGACACACTGATACCATTCTGCAAGGTTCGTGCAGTACCTGAAAACTCACTCCATCTTTGGGAGAAGGGCTAGACAGACGTTGCATTTTTAAAAGCGCTTTTTTTTTTTTTTTTTTTTTAAATAAATCAACTTCAGTAAATGCCTCCTGGACGTTTATTTTTAATGTACAGTCTGCAGCTCTGATTGGATCAAATTCACGATTATTCAGATGAGGTTGAATTTGAATAACTTGCTGGTTTGTCTCCCCCGCCCTCCCCCATCACCCCCCCCCCCCCGTCCTCTTTTTTTTTCTCTCTCTTTTTTTTTTTGTTTGTTTGTTTTAAAAATTAAGAAAATGAAGAGAACCGCTGAGTCCAGCTGACCTTTTGCTGACATAATGTAGCAGGAGACCGGTCGCAAACGAGGCCTGGATAAATTAGACGCTCTAATTCTCCGGGTAAAACGATACTCAGTGCCCGGCTCCCAGCGCAAGGAGCCGGGCTAGGGGCTGCCCCGCGCCTCGGGAGCCCCGGGGCGGCGGCAGGAGCCCGGTCCCGGCGGAGAGGCGCGGGGAGCCGCAGGCACCGCCAAATTCAGGGCTCATCCCCTGCGCGCCGCAGAGAAAGGAGCCCGGTGACCGCCTGCCGGTGGCTCCCTCCCGCGGGTCCCCGATCCGCAGCCGCGCAGAGGCCGCGGGGGCGCACGAGTGGCGGGGCGGCGGCCGGGCCCGGGGGCTCAGCGCCGCCGCCGCCCCGCTCCGCGCCCGCGGGCTCCGCCCGGCCCCGCCGCTGCCCCCGGGGCCGCTCCGCCGGCGCGGCAGCGACCCGCGGGCCGGGCTCGCGGGCGGCGGCGGGGGCGCGGAGCGGCCGCCGGCCCCAGGACGCGGTGCCAGCCCCCGCCAGGCCTGATTAGCTTGTCAGGGTTTATCTCGTTAAGTTGTGCAGGACGCTACTGCCGTGACAAGGCACGGGCAAACTCTGGAGAGGGATTCATCTCCAGAAGTTGCTGTCATTAAAAAAAAAAAAAAAAAAAAAAAAGACTGAAAGAAGAGAAGGAACCAGGGTTTCGTATTTTAGGCGGTCATTTGTTGAGCATCTGCGGGTACTGCTGCTCTGCTCAGGCTGGCAGGCCAGGGGATCCCTGTTTTAGAGGCAGCGGAGCGTTCTCGTGGCGCAGACTGATGCCCTTTCCCCGCGGGAAGAGGTGAGCGCCGCTCCCGCGCTGCGGCGGGCGGCAGGGGCAGGGGCACGGCGAGGGGCCGATCCTGAGCTCCTCGGGCAAAACTTCCAGCTCAAGCGGGACCGAGTTCCCAGCCGACAGCAATTCCCTCCTCCCTAATGTGTCGCCTCTGCTAATAAATGGTGACTCTACTCAGGTTCCTCAGCGGGTTGCAGCAGAGTCCGAGAGAATTTGATCCTGTATTCCAAGACGTGTTTTAATAAAACTATTATAACATTGGCATTTTATTAGGACCCTATTGTTTCCAAATTAATCCTTGATCTATGAAAACATCTATCTTACCAAACTGGATTCACCTCTGTGCACCCCTTTCTTCATATGCGTGCATTTTACTACTAAGAACCTAGCTCTACATTTTCCTGAATCATCAGACCATTAATTTGCTAGGGAGCTAGCTGTTTCACACAGATGGATATAATTCGGAATAAACTCAGAAGAAATGCAAAAACATATACTTTTCTGTCATATTACTCCTCCCCTCCTCCTTTTTTTTTCCCCCCCCTTTCCTCTTTAGTCGGTTTGTGTTGAGCAACGCCTTCAGAAACTTCATTATCTAAAAGGCAGACCTAGAGGGCAGGGACTTTAGGAATAGTTCCCTTTTATTCTGAAACTGTCCAAACTCAGAGCAGGGTTGAACATGTCCTCAAATCTGCACCTTCCAGGAAGAAATGAATGATGTGCCAGACACTTCATTTCTAGTCAAAAAAATATAAACCAAATGCTCTTAGGTTCAGAATTCTTTCTCAGGCCTATTTTCTGTGCGTATTTTACAGTCTGAATGTAAAATAGTCCCCTCAGAAGTTGATAAAAAACTCATGTAGATGTTATGGTATATCTTTTGCTTTGTTTTATTTCAAGTAGATTTTACTAACAATTCATGGGAAAAGAAAATGGACAGTCAAGCTGAGAGGATACCTTTGCATGCTGCTGGCCAAGCAAGCTCAAACAGCTCTCGTTAGACATTAAGTTGGACTAGGTGTGATATTTTTGAAAAAAAATTCCCCTTCCCCCTTCTTCCCCTTGTTTCTTTCCCCCTGCCCTCCCCCCTGGCGCCCCCCCCCCCCCACCCCCCCCCATACTAATAGATATATTTTTGCACTTAAAATTTCACCCTCCTTTGACTTTCTTGAATGGTGAAAGTTTACACCCAGGTCAGCATGAAGCACTGTAACAGACGGTGGTTTGCGGTGGAATTTTAAAATTCAAGGTATTGCACATAAAAAAAATTCCAACAGAGCTGACATCTAGAAGAGCTATAATCTAGGAAACACCCTGAAAATGTTCATCTGCTAGATAACACAAGTGCTGAGTAGAAATGTATTTCCACTAGCTCTGTGATACACATCAAGAAACATTGTTAATATGTATGATTGAAAAATCAAGAATTTGTAAATACAATGCCAGCATACAGCACTCAAGGTATTTTTTTCTCGAGTATTTTTTTATAAAAAGTGTTTAATTATTCAGGTTTGGATTTTCCTTGTTGTATCTGTATGCTTTGTTGGCATGTTAGGTTTAGGAAATGGGGTTATAATACAGACAATTACAACTCTAATGTGAGTATCTATGTTTGAATCAAAATCATTATCTTTCATAGGTGAGTGAAGCAGGTTATATATGCTTACAGCAATTTTTGTGTCAGTCATATTTTTTGATCCATTTAGATTATGTTATTCATTTTTATTTACCATTTTTGCTTTCTACAGGACTTTCACTGAGATGAATATCCCCAATATGAGCATTTATAATTGTCTTGTTAGTTCGTTTGAAATACCCAGGATATTTTTTTAAAACTAAAATGAAAATACTTTTAATGCTCTATTAGTTTTCTGTTGTGATACTTGCAGGAGTTGTCTAGCCTCTAGGTATGTTTAGTCAATATACAATGTGGCTCATACTTCCACAGACATTTTTAATCATACAGCAAATTGTTGAATGTTCCTATAAGGAGCAGTGGACAAAGGCTACCAGGAAGGGTGACTACATTAAACTGGCAAAACACATGAGGGCTGAAATAAGGGACTGAACCAAACCCCACTGAAATCAATGGGAGACTCCATGGAGTTGGAACAGGCTCAGTGTAAATCACTGTACAGGTACGGCACTTCCCGTCCCTTTCCGGTTTTGGTTTCGTTTATAGTGTGTTGTTTACAGGTAACATTCTAGATGTAAATTATTTACAGGTAACATTCTGGATTAAAATTTATAGATTTATGTCTGGCATAAAAACGTCTGTGTTTGGATACAAGTGCAGATAAAAAACCTGGACTGGTATTGCAGAGCTGATAGAAATGACATGCAAATCACCATATCCAAACAAAGGTTGATTTCAGGATATTTCTTAAAATATTGTTCTTAGACAAATATGTGTTTTTGTAGGAATGCAGTAACTATAGAAAAGATTTGGTCAGTTCCTTTCCAGTTAATTTTTTCTTCAGCCACATGACTAAAGGTTGAAAATTGCCCAGCTTACCAAAGCTATATTCCTCTTTGCCAAGGAGTAAGAGCAACGAGGGACCCCTCCTCTCTCCCGCTGCTCTCGCAGCCTTAGCATGGTCCTGCAAATATAACATAATAATTAATTCACTGCTAATATTGGAACTTGACTGTGAAAAAGCTGTTTTCTGCTAGGAGAATTCAATGCAGTAAACACTGCTACAGCAAATGGAGTGTTTCTGTTGGGATATGCTATAAATGGTGTTTAGCCGGCTCCCACTGGAGCCATAAGTTTAGGATCAGATCCTGCTTAATATCATATTTCTCCTTCTCATGATACTTATTGACTGTAGCAAAAAGCACAGCTATTTAAAAAACCCTGCCCATTAAAAAAATATATGGACTTGCTTATCGAGAAAATCTTGGTAATCTTGGTATCAAGGAATTTTTAATTTTCTGTGCACATTTGCAAAGGACTTAGAGACCCCTTTACAAACTTAGCCTCATACTTAGATACTCTCTCCTTTTTAGTTTCATTGTGTACTGAAGAATAGCTCATTTAATTAAAAAATCCTAACAGCATGAAATTGTGGAGTGTTGTCAGTAGTTGCAGAAAAAGGGCCAAATTCTTTTTTTCTTATTCTGGCAAAATTTCCAATCGGTGCTATGTTCTTTATGAAGCTTGGACATATACTTTAAGACCCAACCAGTGATAAAGAAAATTGTTTTACTCTTGCTTAAGCACTTTCCTGCTGGCTGATGGTAGCAATCAGAAAACTGCATGCTCCTAGTTTTTCTTGTCATAAACTAGGAAGTGTTAAGATGAAATCCTAAATGTTTCAAAAAGCTGTAAACAACTCACTTCTCATATGAATCTGTGGAGGAACAATCTGTCCATCCTCTTCCAAGAAGGACTTTGAGTTAAACTATAGGATAAGTTCTGCAGCCTTTTAACTTTTGCCCAGTCAAAACTGTCATAAGTTAAAATATTATTTCTACCTGTAAAAGTAAAAATGAAAGGATTTTGCAATGCAGATCCATTTATACTCTGTAGGTCTAGTAAAAAACCCAAAGTTTCCCCTCTGCCATGCTCAAATAAACAATGACCCTATTTTCAAGTTCTGCTCAATAAGTGTGTTAAATGCAGAAAGTATTTTGAGTAAATGTCATGCAGCTGTTTGGTCACTTGCAATTCCTGTGGTGTTGTGTCTGCTTGTGTTCTGTGTAGTGCTATAGATACTGCAAGTGGACACTGCTATTTCTGATACATCTTGTCAGATTTCCTATAAGTCTACAAGTTTTGTTCCAAGTAGATGAAAATAATAAAACATTATAAATATTAGATGGTCTTGCTCCAGTGTGTGATGCTGTAAATGTCTGGAGGTTTACAAAGAGACAGTGACAACACAAATGCAATTACACATGATACCACTTTATGAGCTAATTCTATAAAGCAGCATCTCAGCTGTGCACTGACAATAATTTTTCACGGCAACTTTTGGAATGTCCCATGGAACCTTTTAATAGATTAATTATATGCTCATCCCAAAATAAATTTGCACGTGGCTACAATTAAACAAAAGGCCTGCGACTGCTTCAGGAGTTTTTCCTGCGAAGGAGCTCAGGACAGAACCAGTTGTTTCAGGGCTCAAATTAAGAAGCTGAAATACCGTGATAATCTGCCAGGATGTTCGGCTCTGGCTGTGCACCACCACCGTATGTGCCACTGCAAAGCCTTTGCACCATCCACTTGTCTCTAAAGAATCTAGGCTGGTGAAGGAGAAATATTTCTTCTCTGTTGGTTCAACAGGTGACTTTGAAATGACCTATGAATTCTTCCACTTTTGTCAAGCTGAGATCAATAGCTAGCGTCATTCTAGGAAAATACATGTAGGTATTTTCTCAAGGCATGCTAATTTAAAAAATAAGATCTGGAAAAACACTTGTAGTGTTAGAGGATTCAAAGACTACTCAGAAAAAAAACAACTTTGGAGTTGTTGTAGCAGCTGCTATAATCTATTATGTAAATCATCTGGGAATTAAACCAAAATATTTTGCGAGATAGTTTTTGTCAAATAATAAATATGCTATCATTTAGACTTAATGTTTTTCCAGAGGTGTTATTGTTATGTGATGAAAGTGAAACCTCAGAGTACTCCTTATTTTGACTGATGAGGATTTAATATTTATTTATAGCTGTGCCAATGATAACACCCATATATCTGTTCAAGAGAACATATGGTTCTCAAAATTGGGTGTTGGAATTAACATTGTTGATCCATACCAAGGTATATTTGTCTTTTAGGAGTCACCTACATATTCTCACCAAATTTAATCAGAGACACTAGAAGATTAAATATGTGAACAGAAACCCCAAAAGGCATAAGTGCCTTTGGCCATATTATTACTTATTTTAATGTTCATTTATACCACTGTAAATCTCTCTGCAGAAACTTGATGGTTACTTTTCATTGTCTGAGTGTTGTAAACTGGCTTTTATAAGAACAAGAATTGGACCTTTAATTCATGTTACCCTTCTGTAAGGGGGTGCGGTAGGGACATGTCAGATCATCAGCCTGTTGACTAAAAGTACAGTATGATTTCACTAATGACTTGGATGCATACTGCAGATTACCACATTTTGCAAATTAGTGAGTAATCAAACACCATAAAAATCAAGGATACTGCATAATGAAATATACTTTATTCATTTATTTTTACAACCATATATTAGTTTTAATTATTTGTGTTAGCAATTCACTGGATGCTGGAACATGGAGCTATAGAATGTGTTTCTTCTAAAAACTGTGTTTGAATATCCAAACCCCCTGTTGTAGCACTCTGATATACCATATTTTGTGAGAAGGTGGTGAGCATCTCTTCCTCGAGTGGGGAACCTTGTTTCAGTGATATTCCCTAAGAAGGCCCCGAGTTCTCAGAGCCAGTCTGATCCATCCTGGTGAAGATGCTGGGGAGGACTGGCTGTCACCTTGGGAAGGTCACTGCAGCTGGGCTTGTTGCTCTCCTCTTTTGTCTTTCAAAGAGCTGAGGAAGAGAGAGAAATTCATGTTGGGCAGGGTAGAGCAGAAGCCTGACTTGAGTGTCCTTGGCCACTCACTGGAAGAAATCTCTCTCTTCTGCTCCTTTATTCCACTCCTTCCTCTTCCTTTCCTGCTCCACACATATGGCCCAGAGCATGAAGAACACCGAATTGTATGTTTTATCCCTTGTTTATGGTGTAATATCTAGTGATGGATGAGGGAGTGGAAACTTCTCTATTAGGTGCCTGTAGCTTTCAAGGAGGATTTATTCCTGGGCTCCCCTTTGAGATGTTCACCTCCAGCACCAGTAGCTGCCTGCTGCCCACCTGGACAGAAACCATTCCTTTCACATCTCCAGGATGAACTTCTGTTTGTCTTGAGCTAGTTTGGGCCTCTGGCATGGAGAAGAACATCCTCTCGGGGTCTTAATTTCTTGCCATTTCTTTAAGAAAAGTACTGGTTTTTAAAAGTGTCAAGGTAAATATTTTGTGCATGTATAAAACCTATCTGCAATGTGCATGGTTGGTTTTTTTTTTTTCCTCTGTACATTTAATTTTCTCTTCCATATACTAGCTTGTCATTTGGCAGTTCCATAAACTCTCTGTTGTTAAAACAATTTCTCTTTTTTCCTTATATTTTTAAGTTTGATCCATGAATGGCCTGTCAAGAGTTTTATATTATTGTAAGCTGAAGTTTGGATGGTAGCAGCGACAGGCCACTAACCATAATTGTGTTGCTGTTACCACTGTAACAAATTTGTGTCATTTAGCTATTTTGAAGCTTGGGAAGTACATAAAGACAAATGTAGTACTGATGAATATTTATTATACTACTGTGGGATCTTAGGTTTAACCATGTTTCCCTCAATTCTGCAAAAATTTAGTGGAGTGGATTATATCAGAAAATGGGGGAGAAGTGTGAAAAACCTTGCTGCAAAAATTATTTATGACTGTGGAAAATACTGAATTGTATAATTTTAATAAGAACAGTGTTAGGGGTAGTCTTCTTGCAAAGACTTGGGTAGGAGACATGCACTTGGCCTGACCTGAAGTTAGCACACAAGTGTTGGACAAGATGCTGAGCACAGTGTGAAGCACACAGATTTTTCTCATTTGACAGTATTCCACTGAATGCAGGTTTATGCCCCAAATATCTCTGTTTCTTGGTGACCTTATTAGAGAAAGGAAAGTTTCAGCCCCCTCATAGTCTCAGCAGGAGCAAGCCTTTTCCTGTATCACAGTCAGGGCAAAGGAAGGTTGTGCTCTCCACTGCTTCTGAGGCTGGTGGGGTATTATTAACCGCTTGACGCATGATTTTAATGTGTATAAAACATGCTAAAAATTTCAACTTATTGGCAGGACATTGAATTTTTTTTTTCCTTGTTTTTTCAGATAAAAATGAATATAGGCAATAGAAAATTGATAGGCATGAGTCATAATATTTCCCTTCTTTACTTCAAGGAATAATCTTTTTGAAATAGTCACGATCTAGAAATATTTTTTTTTTTTACTCCTGTTGATAATATAGTGTGAATTGGAGACTTGACATAATGAATTATATTTTAGTTAATTATAGTCTTCTTAGAAGCATAGCAGCCAGTATTTATCACGTATGGCGGACCTCTTTGAGAATGGATCTCGATTTTTTTATTTTCAGTTTAGTGAGAACTGCAGTTATCTAACAACCAGTGAGTCACTGCTAATGGTTGAATAAGAACCTTAAAGAAAAAGTAAAGCGTTGCAACAAAAGAGCCCTTTTTTCATGTACTGAGTCTGACTGTCCATCAGTGTAGCTGGAGCAAACCACACTGGTCAGCATCAATGCCCTCAAGTCAAGAATGACTAAAGTTGAACAATTTTGGAGGTTTAAGCAGAGGCTAAACAGACCCTAGATGATCTTATGACTCTTGCAAACAGACACCTGAATTTCATCCATTCCAACGTAGCTCATGGTTATGCTCTTTCCCTTGGCCAGTGAGTGTGTGTGAAATATGACCATCTCTGAATAAGAAAACCTCAGACATTTACATAAGAACATCTCTCAAGGTCATAAACTATGTGTGCTAAAGACAAAAGGATATTAATTTGACCATAATTTGTGTGAGGGCTTTCAACAAGGCAGTGGAATGCATATTTTTAAGACTTTTTTCCCTCTAGTAATTTAATTTCTCAGGAAATACAGCCATTAATATTTTATTTTGAGCACTGGGGTGCTAATGGTATTATCCATGTTTCTCTTTACTCCTGACAGTACACTCAACACCAAACACTTGTCCAGTAACATATTTATACCCTGGTACACATAAAGTCTTCTTTTTCTTTCTATATCTTTTTTTTTTCTCCCCCAATGCCCCTCACTTATAAAAGGCACCCAATGTTTAGAAAGGCTGGAAAAATAACGAGATGGGGTTCATATGAAAAACTGTGATTTTTCCAAGTGAAATTAGAAGCAGGGTCTCTTTAACATGGAAATTTGATTTCTGTACAATTTGAGGACTCATTTCTGCAACTGTCACATATGTAAAATTTCCAGTGAAGTCAAAGAGGCCTTTGAATACAAAGAAACAGCACAATCAAGCTCTGAATATATATATATATATATTCCATATGCTTTTCTCTCTCCCCCAGTCATGTGCATGCTATAATAATTTCATCCAGAAAAAAAGGTCATAATTTTAATGTTTACAGTCCTTAAGCTGTTTAAAAAATAGAATTAATAAAAACAATTTCTGAGAAGAACTCTTTGTGAGAGCATTTAATTAGCATATCTATTTTTTATTTTAATTTGAAAGGGGAAATATTGCATTGTCAGGACATCCTTCAGTGATATCCTAGATATTTTGTTTGTTTGGAATGGCTTGAAATCACACAACTTTAGTGAATTATAACCAGATAAATATATCTATGCCTGAGGGCAGGAAGTCCTGGCAGTTGAGATGCGAGGAACATGCAGTTTGTCCATACCAGATTCTTCTGTTCCCTTTTACCAATAAATCTAGTAGAAAGCTTTGTTTTCACTCTCTGCATGATAAATAAAGTCCCTGGCTATGGTGCCATATTAGTGTTTGGTACTTATGCTTGTAATTTCACTTATTCTCATGGAGAGATGAGACCTCTGTGAACCAAACCTCATCAGGTCAGGTTTTGTTTGGGTTACTGCCTATTCCGAAGCAGGGAAAATATCACATATTGCAAATCTTCTGGGATTGATGAATCACACCTTGGCTTCGTAAGGTCATCTGCAACAGTTATTCGAGCTGCCAGACCACCCACCATTCTTGATTTTCCAGTGTCCAGCTTTATCTTCTATTTACCCATTTTTAAATCCCCCTCCCCCTCTCCCTGATCTCACTTGTAAAAATCCGTTGAGAGAAGACTGCAAGAAGTCCTTTGCATGTTCGTGCAACTCTGTTTGGTTGAACCCTTTCGTAAACAATTTTTCTTGCATGACAGAGCATGTGCTGTGTGGCAGACATTTTTATGAGGTAGCCTAGGACAGGGCTAATCACATCACCCTGTCTCAGGTTTTGACCTTATCACTGTTGTGCACTGAGCCTAAAAATTGGACACTGGAAACCACATTGTGGGAAAATAAATGGGAAACGACATTTTAGTTAAAAAGAATAAGTAGATTTTATTTTATTGAAAAAAAAGGTCATAGGACTTTTATTTATTGTTCTTGCATTAGTATAATTAAATAGCTGCCATGTTGCCACGTCAAATGATTAAAAAAAAAAAAAAAGGGACGATTTCACTTACCAGGACCCAATTCATGGTTCTGCAGCTGTTTTACATTCAATCCTTTAATGAAGCCAATGGAAACTCTACCTGGAAAGCAATAAGAGAATAATATTCTTATGTGAAACATCATTTATAACATCTGTAATAAAGCAGACTAAATCATACCTCTGCCATTTGAAATCATAAATAGTATGTTAGCTTTTAAAAGCAGCCTTTGTCCTTTTGAAATCTTTTGATGTCAGGCTGCTTTAGGAAAAACCTAAGTAGATCTCTTCTGTACAGTGGTTTGGTTAAGCAAAAAATCATTACAGAGACTTCAGTACATCTCTAATGAAAAGTAATATACAAATGTAAGCCTGGTAATTCATTATCAGAATCAGAAACAGAAGAATTTGTTGATACAACCATTATTGTTTCCACAAGAAATAATAAAATAAACTATTCTAATTTGATTACTGGCATAGTTTTTTAATATACGGATATATATGTGCATCCATGCAGATTGGTGACATAATCTTTGATAACCTGTGTTTGAGAATGTAATTTTTCACTGATGCAGTAAACATCTTATTCATAGATATACTGTCACTTTTTACAGCGATAGCCTGGCTGTACAGAATCAGAGACAAACTCTGGCAGCACTATCAAGAATCATTCTTAAAGCTAAGTAGAAATAGGTCCTGCAAATTCAGAAAAAAACAATGCGCATTTCTGCAAATTGGAAAATAACAGTTACTTGCAAAATGCCAGGCTGCAGAGAGGGATGTGGTTTGGAGGGCAAATTTGCTGCAGCTTCCAATATGAAACCATCTAAACTCAGTGTAATGCCAGAAAGCCAAATCTGAGCCACATGTGTGTGCCTTGCACTGTTCTGAGAAACCTGCACATCATGGCCAGTGTTCAGGCAGCTCTTCTGGGCTGCCTGTGCTGAGGTGCTGAGGCAGGACCTGGGAAAGAAACACAAGTTGAGAAGAAATGGTGCTTTAGGGTGTTTCCTGAGTAAACTGACTCCAGTGAAAAATTCTCAGCCTTTTCACTCTTGAGTTTTTTCCATAGCTTTCATTGCAGGCACAGAGCACCCCACAGCCCAGCTCACACTGTGCCCTTCCCTGTGTCCCCGCCTCAGCCCTGGGGCAGGCGGGTCCCCAGGGTCACCCCGGTTTCTCCTGCCCACCCGTGCTCCAGCAGAAGCCTGGAGACCCTGCTGGGAAGGGGCTGCAGTGGGCAGCTCTGGATAAAGGCAGAGGCTGCTCCTGGTCGGGAGAAAGGAGCAGCCAAAGCTTGTCCCAGCAGCTGCCAATCAATCAAACTGAGCAGACAGTGGCCAGCCCTGGAAACCCTCGACCATCACTTACACTAACAGAGTTATCTCTCCCCGATGTTGTCTCAGAGAAGCAGGTCCCAGATGTTACCTGCTTAATAATTTTCCCATTTCCCAAGGACAAAGCTCCCTGCAGCTCCTGCACCGAGGGCTGGGTGGACACCTGTGGTGGGTCCTCAGAGCTTCCCTTTGCCCCGACAGCTGACGAAGCACATTGAAATGGCTCCTCCAAGGAGAACAATTGCATTAAAGCTTGATCTTATTTTTATTTTTTCAATTTTTTATTAGGTGAAATAAAATAGGAGAAGCACAGTGCTCTAAAACAAGTATAAATATAATTTTGCTGCCCTTCTTTTTGTTGTGTGGATGCCACTTGCCAAAAGGCAGAGATAAATCATTTGGTCAGAATTTGTATCCCATGAGACATGGGATCATAAGTTAAATCAGAAGTTTGAGACAGAGCCTGCTCTTGTCTGCTGTGTGCATGTACCATTAGCTGCAGTGATACCAGGGTATATATCCCCCATAACTTTGGACAATGTTAATGTTTTCTCTTTGCTTTCAGTTTACTGTGCCAGAGGGATTGATGACCTCTAGAGCCTAATTTTCATATCATACTTTTGGCATGGATATTAAACACACTGTAACTGACCTCTTCTGATTTATAGCAGAGTAAGTGGACTCAGATTCGTTCTGAAGTGGACAAGCTTATCCACAACATCCAGAGGTTGACAATGCAATTAGTCCCTATGTGGAAAGAAAGAGAGGTGTTTCTTCAAGTCCATATTCAATTTGCACTCTCCAACCCCTCCTTGTTTTAACTTGGCCCACATACTGGTATGAAATGGTGGATATTTTGTTTTTTAAGTCATATGGAGACTCTGCACCCAACTCACTGATACATAGATGGATAAGGTGCTGGAAAAAGAGAGTAATTACCTCCATTACAAGCATTATAAATAATTGGTCTTAAACAAGAATATATGGAGAAAGCAAAAATACTGCTATTAAATAAACCTTTGCTGTCTGCAGTAGAACACAAAACAAATTTGCAACATTAATTATTTCCACCAGCTTTGAGCCTGAAATACAAATATGTCAGGTATTTAAATACTAATTTGCTTAAAAGAAATCTCTACTTTATTAAAACATCATTATGCATATTGGAAAGTTAAAAGTCAAAGCTATGTAACTGCTGAGGTAAAATTCACATTTATTGTCCACTGAATGTGATGGAAATTGAATTTGTCAGGGAGCTGATTGATATCTAGAAGTGTTTTGTTTTCAGTGACTGGCACTGCCGAGTTACAACCATCTATCATCTAACAGGTAATTAGTCAGATTTCTCATCATGAGCCTTCAATCCTGCTGTTTTATTATTGAAATACCACAAACCAGTAGGCATCTGAATGCAGATAAAGTTCTCTGTCATGGTCTTAAGGACAAAGACTACATTTTGCAACTCAGCTGTAGTAAGTTTGAATAAAAGTCACTGAAATGTGAGGCATGATATTAATATATAGGGGAAAATGAGATCCTGCAAAGCATCATCAGTGTTGACTTTTTTTTTTTCTGCAAAAGACTATTTAAGATTAAAAGTTTCAGTGTTGTAGAAAAGTATGTCTCTGTACAGAAGGAGGTTGGATGAGACAGAAAACTTTTTGGACTTGAGAGGATAAGGTGGAAATCAGGGTCTGTCTGCAGTGGCAGACATCAGCTCCTCCCACTCAGCACCCCCAGGTCCTTCCTGGCTATCCCAGAGAAGCCACTCCTGCTCCTGCCTGTGTCTGGCATTTGTCTCCAGGGAAAGCAAAGCACAGCTCACTGAGCTGGGCCCCATTCGACAGTGGGCAAGAATGGAGTTTGGGACTCAGGTCCCAGCTGACCCCAGAAGTTTATGTTCATACAAAACCAGCTTTGTTGGGAGGTGGTTATAAACACTTCACTTATGGTTGAGTGCATGTTTGAACCATTTGCAAGCTCCAAAAGAAAAGGATAAAATAAAGTATTTGATAACAGTTGTTACCTACATGACTGTGATATAACTCCTTTTTTCTATGCATCCTTTTCTTCTCCCCTCATTTCTTTGAATTGTTCACTGTAGATTATATAACAGCAGTTGAACAAACATTATTAGATAAGGATATAAAAAAGTAAAAATAAACTGTTACCAGAGCTTCAGGAACATAAGAACAATGAACTGATTACACTACTAAATCCATTGCACTCCGGGTTCTGACTGTCTATGTCTACAAGGAAATTGAAAATGTGTTGCTGTTCATCCTTAAAATATTGCTTTTGTAGCAGAATGCAATTGTATGAATTAATATTAGTAAGAGCTTAATTAATGTTCAGTTTTTGGACTAATTGATGTAATCCATGGGACTAATTGATGTAATCCAGCTGCACAATTCACTCATAGCACTGGCTTGCCGGCAACTTTGGTGGCTTCAGCCAAATCTAATTTTTTTTTAAGCTTAATTCTAATGTAATTTTTTTTTTTGTGGAAGTCTGTGTTCCTAATATCCCAGCCCTTTATAATGTCAAGACACAACATTTAAATTCTTAATGAATCACGAAAGTTGTTATTTTCTAGAGAAATTCTACAGAACTGTTGAATAAATAAATTTTATACACTTCTGTAATTCTGAGTTGGAAAGGATAATTCACCATAGCTGATAGTTCTTAGCTTATGCTACACACAAGAAAACAATTGCTAAGAAAGTTATCTAATCATACTAAAAAATATTTTGCTCCAAGATGTCAAAACATGTCTAGAACGAATAAAATGTCCAATGGGTATCACTTGTTTAACAATTACAAGAATTTAAATCACAATATACAATATCAGATAACATATATGTGAATATTGTATTACAGTATTTATTTGCAATTTTCTTAAGATTATCTTGCATTGCAGAGCCAAGTAATTTTGAATTATGAGTTCATTGTGCATGCTTGAGCTGACATTGTCACACGTGAGCAAGAGGCTGAGACACGGCTAACAGTGAAAGAGAAGAGTGTGTATTAAAGAGACAGCTGAAGTGTGAAGGAAGGTACCTCTCGTTCCACTGAGTTTGGCACAGAGGAGGACCAAATCTTGGACGTTCTGAATAACACCAGACTTTTGGGGAGAGTGAAATGGAATTTACACTTTGTGGCTGAGACCCATCTTTCAAGTAAATGCTCCCTGCAGAGGGGATCAAATAATCGCTTGATGGAAAATGCAAATATAAACTTGATTATGAGCCACAGCTTTCTGTTACTCTCCTTCAGTAAAAGAGGTGTGTTTTATGTGGCATTTGGATAGCTTGTGTGTTTGGGTAAACTAACCTCGTCAAGCTGTTTGTAAACAAATCCCTTATTTCTTGTGCAGTTATTCTACAGTCTAGCCCTTACAATCCATCTGGAAAACAAGGACAAGTTCTTTTCTGGAGAGGATGAAGTGAGAAGAATTTGTAGATAAAGATCAGAAGCATACATGAAATCAGGGCAATTGACAAAAACCCCCAAACTGGCAGAACATAAGGTGACTGTCAAAGTGTGGTGGAACATATTAGCAGTAATAAATAACCCAGAAATCTCACTTCATGGAAACAAACCAACAGAAACACTGAAGACAGCCAATGCTAAACACTAATTAGATATAACTGCATTTTCAAAATGATTTAATGGGTCAGAGAGCCATTCCCTGGCACTGCCCTAGTGGACACCTGGGCAGAGGCAGTCAGCTCCCCCTTCAAGGACCCCAGGCTTTGCAAAACGCCAGTGGGGAACCAGGGGCCAGATCAGGGGAACAAGAAGAAGAAAAACATCTTATGCATGGCAGACCTTGGAGAATCTGGGCCGTGGAGCAATAGAGAATTGAGATTTCTCTAGGTTATTACAGATTAACAAGGTTTTTGCAGGAACACGTCTAAGCAACAGGTCACAGGTTATGTTAGTTTTGTTGAATATTTGCAAATATGAGTTATAGTCCTTGTCAACACACTGAGCTAGTCATATGGGATGGAAGTCTTGTGCTTTGAGCTGTACTTTGAAGCAGCTTGTACAAGTGACTGATGTGATTGCTGATTCTGGCATTATATGGTATAATTTAAAATAATTTATACTGGTTCTGGCTCTGCCTTCCTTTTAATGAGCAGTTAGCAGTTTAAATTTTCAGAGCTCCAGTGTACCAGCATTTTGTTTCTTGCTTTACTTTTCTGCCTCCCATCAAGCAAGTACCTAGCTGAGGGCAGGAGGCCAGGGATGGCCTCTAGTGAAATGTCTAGATGTCTTATTCTTAGACAATCACCTTTGCACAGTTGTCACATGAACACACGGTCTTTTCTAAATAGCTGCTCACCATCATTCGCATCAGTAGCAGCTCCATTGGTCTCTAAATGGAGCCTAGGGCAGCCCAGATCTCTGCTCTCTCCTCCCATCTCCTTTGTGCCTGTGGTCTGTCTCCAGGCACTCATAATGTTCATTATTCCACAGGGCCTTCTTCTGCCTGGCACTGGACCACCAAGAGGTCTGTGAGCTCAGTCACTGCCCAGTGTCCTACACAGGCAGCCTGGTGTCACTGGCACAGCTTGGGCTGCAGGCAAATATAAAAACCCCGACTTCCTGCCCTCTCTTCATAGTTTGCTGCCAGGTCCTGCCACCACAGCAACCTCACGACCACCCCTGTACAGCCCCAGTGTGACAGAACAGCCTGTGACAGCCCATACCCTTCAACCCCCTCAGTTTTGGTGCTTTGTGGCTTGTCTCTCTCTGTATGGATGAGTACCATACTTAGAGCCTTATTTGGACAAAAGTACAGAACAATAGCAGTGATCAAATGGGCACCTTGCAGAGGTCTGGTGGAACAAAACGTGGCCATGGTGGAGGGTCACAGGAAAGGGTTCTTCTCGTCTCTGAGCTTTACATTCATTTTGATAGAGGAGAGATCGATTTCGAAATGAAGGTTCAAAGCACCAAGACTTTAGAAGGACTGCTTGGAACAGATTATTTTCCTTTTGATGTTAGTAGATTAATTAAGCCGCTGAAATCTAAAGTGAAGGGTAAAGTCAGGCCTACCCTCAGCAGTAAGCGTGGGCTGGCAAGTGTGTAATGGGTACTTTTCTCCCACCTTTCAATCGTAATTTGGGCTTCCCATTTAGAGTGAGGATGAGCAGGCTGTTCCTTCAGGAGAGCCACAGGAACGTGCTGGTGCCAGAGCAGGGCACATCTCCCAGTGCTTTGCCAGGCAAAGGCCCGTGGGTTCCTCCTGCACCATCCAGGGTGTGTGGGAATGGCATCACCTGCTGGTGCAGCTCTCATGCCCCTCACACGGAGGAAAGAGGAGGGATAACCCATGGTGGAGGGACACAGGGGACACAAGGGGATGAGAAGCACTGGTTTTCTCTCCTGTGGGTTCAAAAAGCCCTGACTTCCACCCACACATCCTCCCATCTCCAGGCACCTGAAGCAAATCCTGTAAGGATGGCAAGGTTGCAAGGGGCTGACTACGTGGGGCTTAGCTAATACCCTTAGGGATAATGATAACTGATGCATTCACAGAAAGAAATTCTTTAAAGTTCAGTCATTGTAAAATGGATAATATATTAATGTTTCGGTATGTTTATTAAATACTTAACAATGTAATTTTTTTGAGGACTATCCTAGCATTGCTATCTTTTTGCATGTGCTTAGTTACCATTTTAAACAACTACAAAACAGTGACATGTGGTAGTGAAGATTTCCTAAGCATCCCAAAGCAATATATGTGTGTGATATATGACATCCTTCCATAAATCCTAAATTTACACAGTATGCTAATGCTTGATTCCATAATTTCTTTTAAAAATGATTATACCCTGCTGCTAAGAGCAAAGGCATACTAAAATCAGTTTTCTATGCTTTTCCAACAATGAAATGCAAGCCAGCACACCACATAACCAATACTTACCATATGTTAGAAGATAATCCAGTAGGCTTCAGACACTGACATGATTTGCTTAAATAAAAATCCCGTTTTTTAAAGCAGTAACAACAGCCTACCATTTTTATTATTCCTTTAGTGACCTACTATAGGAACACTAATATTGAATATAAATATTTTTGTGGTAAATCAGCCTAGTCTATTTTCATTGCCTTTAATGTGGGATGGCACTGGCTTAGATGGTAGACTAGAGGAAAAAGAGCTGCCATTAAATCATTGGGCTGTTCGAAGAAATTCTCAAAACCAGAAAATATTCATCAGATCAAAAGAAGCCTAAAGAGCAGCTTCAAGATTTCTCTGGTATATTGGAGATGAGATGAAACAGTCCAATTTGATATTAAAATAATTAAATATAATCTAGATAACCAGCTATAAAATATTGTTGTAGAGCACTGGTGTCTCTTAAGTGCAGTTCATTGCTTTCCTGTTCTGTACCCAAGTGAGACTTAATATTAAGCACATGCTTAAGTGTTTGCAAATTTGGGGTCTAAGGAAAGAAAATGTGAAATGTGAAAGGAAGGAATGCATCTGACAGGTTAAGATTAAGGCTCTATGCACTAATGTGGCATCTTTCATTGTTACAGAATGATAAGAAAATAGAAAAATTGCATGTAGAAAGTAGAAGGTAGCAAATACATTCCCTTTCTTTCAGACTCACCAGGGAAAACATACTTGATCTCAAGTACTGCTTAAAGGTATAAAATAAAATTTTTTAAAGCTGAGATACTTTCAATTTCTCCCAAATCATTAGGACATCAGAGCTGAACTCTTGAAGCTGATGATAAATAAAAACACAGATCTAAAAGAAATTTATAACTATTATCACTAGACCATTTCTCTCACATCATACTTTTAAATACTGTTATAATTTCAAGTTATGTAATGACATAATCCTTAGTAAAGGATTTTTTTTACATTAGTAAAACGTATTTGCACCTGTGAGGCAGTGCTTTATACTTCCTTTTAATGAAAATATTGTGTAACAAATCTCAGATTGCTGGATCTATTAACAGCCCAGTTTCTCCAGCTTGATGAGTTTGAATTTCTGGTGCCCTTTTTCTCAGACCAGACTATTCCAGCTGGAGCAGTGGCTAGTTTTATTGAGTAATGGACTGAGCAAAACCAGTAGTTATGGGGATACAAGGAGTATTCCCAATGGGAGCATTTGGCAGTATGTAGAAATATTTGTAATAGGAGGATCTGGCATGTTTCCAGCATCTGCAAAAAATGTAGACTCCTCCTTTACTTCCAAAATATGCAAAGGGTTTACAGCCGAGAACAGAGAAATGTGGGAACTCCACAACTTGACACATTGATCCGCTCCCAAATTGCCCACAACTGCGTACGTGCTTTGGAACACCCTCTGCAAACCCCAGCATTTGGAGTAAGTGTTCGTTAGTTCTTGTTCTAATTAATAGCAGAGTGGATTATTTTGCACATTATGTAGTTAGCTATTTACTGGGCCAGATCCTCAGCTGGGGTTAATCAGCATAACTATTGATCTTGACAGAACTTCCCCAGTTATATCAGATATAGTTCTGGATATTTGACTTTATGTAATTTTTCAATAATACAGTAGAAATTAAAAATGGAAGTATATGTTTGAATATTTATAGGTAAATTGAATTCAGAATTTCGATACGTATAATAAATTATGCACAGAAATTAATTTTGGACAAGGTTTTGTAGGAACAAAATAGGATTCATTCTTTTAGCTGCTGGGATAATTTTGTGAAAACATATTCAAAATTACTGAGAGGATTCTATTGTGGCATAATCCCACTGAAATTAATAGCTCCACTATACAACACTAGCCAACAATTTTTTTTAACATTTGGAAAATATCACAGGTTATCTCAACCTTCTGTTCAGTCAAAGCTCACATGTTCATTTTGTTGTAACCTACTTTAGAGACAAATCAAGCATATCCTTTTCCTTGGTATTGAAAATTAGATTGTACTAATTGTTTATAACCTTGGGTTATAAATGTACACCCTGGGAAAAAGGGCCAACAGAGGACACAGAAAATGATACAACTGTCCAATGGTAGGAATATTACTTTTGAGGAAATACAAAGGTACAGTAATCTTACCAAAACTTATGACATGAAAACCTGGATGCTACTTTCAGAACATTCAAACATGTAATCCCTGTTGCAGTAAATCCCAAATCCTGCCCTGTAGAAATGCAGGCTGTGAGCAAATTTCAAATTAATGAATGAACCCATACATGGTGGTGTGCTAGAATATAGGGAGGACTTTAAAGCATACTTGGATTCCTAACTCGCTTATTAAATCAAATTATCTAAATACCTTTAAAAAATAGCCATTTCCACTATTTACTGAAGGACTCTTACACTTGCAGACTAAACCTCACTTTGTTGTGCAAAGATGTATGCTCCTGTGAGAGTGTTAGGGAATTTTGGCTTGAATAGTATTTTACAATGATTGTCCTATTTCTTTTTCCAGTTCATTCTCTGAATGTAGGAAGAGCCTTGGGATCATCAGGGTTATCTATGAGGAGAGCGAGTTACTTCCACACACACTGGGCAAAATAGTATGGCTGCTTGGAGGCTTCTAAAGTTGCATTATTTTGTGCCAGTGTGATAGTGTCACTTTCCAAAAAGGTGACTGATTTACACCTTAATGAAAATGTGTCCCCCATAGTTACCTGTATTGGGCTGTCCCAGATGAGACTGATTAGTCAAAAAGATTCAGAGGCACATTGCTAGCAAACTCCTATCCCTGAATTTTAGTCACATGAGAACTTACTGTCCCAGCTACTTATAATGAGAGTTGCATGGCTAAAGCCAGTCTGCTCTTGAAGGTCTTTGTGCAGAATCAAGAATTATTCAAGAGAATTGACTCAGAATGTTGTAAATTAGAGTTGGTTAGATAAATATTGCGTCTTTCCCAGCCCATGAGCAAGATGTAGTAACTCTGATATGGAAGTTATAAAATTGATATTAAAGTGTGGTGTAGAGTCAGTGGTCAAGAATGCATAGCTATACCAGTAAGACAAACTCAAATTGTAGGAGGTTTGAATAATCTTGCAACATGATCTATATCAAATGTATCATATAACACTTAACCTCTTATTTTCCTGCCTGTACCATGATATTTATACCTGTTTCACAAACAGGTAAACTGAATTACCTAGTAGTAGCTATAAAAAACATTGTATAAATACATGTTTCTCCCAGTATTTGTGGGCTCTTGTTCTGCAGCTCATTGCATGGTCAATTGCTGGAAAAGTGGTTCCTGGAGAATTTTAGCGGGCCTTTATCTGTACAAAAATGGCAGCTTCTGAGGTTTATCAGACACGTGGAATAGACTGTGCTTTGTCTAAGCCAGGCATATGGTATTTTAGAATCAATATGGAAACACCTCGCAATCACCTATATATATTTCTTTTCTGCTTCTTGAGCCCTGACTGTTCTATAGAAAAGTTGAAATGCATTCATTTAGGAAATCTTTAGTCATCAGTCTAAATGCAGAGTTCACTTATACTCACTTTAATCTCTTGGAGAGAAGTTGTACATTGAGCAACTCCTGAAGAGCAACGGGAGTATCCACAAGTAGATGAAACTCCTCTTTGCAAAGACAGAAATTTCTTGAGAGTTAGCTCAAGGAAATTGTCTACCTGTACAGTCCTTTGTTAGCAGAACCTCTTCAAGTAGATTTGTTGTCTATTGGCAAAAGAGTATTTTGTCAGCACATCTTCTGCTGGTTCCCCAAGTAGGAAAACTACTCTGACAAAAGGACATTAATTGACAGAAGGAATGTTTGACCTTGTAATCTCACCAAAATTACAACTCCTGTCTGACAGAGATATAGCAACTAAAAAGCCAAATTTGAGCTTCTACTGGAAGTAAGAAACATATCAAAACTTATCTTTCCTCCCAAGAACAAAGTGCATCTCTTGCGCAGTCTTTGTTGCCATTTGCACTTGACACTCTATATTTGCCATTTTAGAACCAGAGAAAAGCAAAAGCCTGCAGCCCCAAAGCCCACCCTTCAGAAAGCTCTTTCTTTGTGATGGAAATTAATGGAGCTGCCATGAATAATCTTCCAGTCTGTACCATGCAAAGCTCCATGAATGGCACAAGATGGGTTGCAGCAAGATTTATACAGAGGGCCTAAGATAATGCCACGGACACCCAGAAAAATAGTAACTTTTCTCCTTGAGGCATCTGTGGTGAAACAGATACAGATGTGTGCACATCTTAAGCACAAAGTAATTTAATTTCTCCAACTTATATTGTGTTAATACATCCATGAAAAGGTGTCTGACCCTTCTAGGCTGGGGCTGATACACAGAAGCCCTAGATCAGCTTAATTTAACCAGTCCTTGTTCAGTAACAAACTTTCTCATAGAAGCAAACAGCTTGCTCTCTTTCCTCCAGAAAACCTCGTCCTCTCATGTTTCTTTGCTTACCTGTCACTACATGAAAGATCCATCCTCGCTGTAAGCTCTGACACAGTTTTCTCATTAAGAAGCATAGATGACTGAGCAGCCACAGAAAGTCTCTGTGCTGTATTTCATACTTCTGTCACATGAGAAACAAAACTGCTAAGTATGGTAGCCACACTTCAGTTGGCATGCTTTGAACATGTGATTGCCATCATTTCGCATAAAGCCAGGCAATCAGCAGGAGTTCTAATCATTACTAGATAGTTTATTTTCACACTATTTTTCATATAGTACATTATTTTGGAATTCATATCGCTGAATGGGTTAGTAAAGATTAAATTAGACAATGTAATGATAATCAGGACATTTTGCTGACTGTAGAAGAAGTAATTTGATTCTCTGAGAATTTGACAAGGGGGAAGGAACAAGAAGTTTTAAGTATCTGAGATTTGAGGAGGACGGCATTAAACAGTAAAAGAAGACTTCAAAAGGTATAACTAGCTGTGATGTAATTAATTGAAAAATAAAAAAAGTTTGAAAATTAAAATTGAAAACAGTGATACTGGTTTTTTAATTAAAAAAATAAATGTTACATTAGACACTTTTAATTACATATGAAAACAGAGACAGTCTAGACTGATTTAAAAGTCTGCATAGAGGATAAAACTGAAAGTAGCAAAAAGTAAAAAAAAACCAACCAAACCAAACCAAACAGAATTAATAAAATAGAAGGGGGAAAAGCCCTAGAGAAGGAATTAATACACCTCTGATTCAGCATTAGCACTTTCAAGGAAGCTCTGGCTGCCTGTCAGAGCCCTACTGGAATCAATGGGTTACTGTATGGGTGTGGATATCAACCAGTTCTGTGCAGTTTGCAGGCTCTTGGCTAAGATGTGAAGCTATCATCACCTTAACCACTGTGCTTGTATGCTATATCACATTTCCCCATCTGGATTCTGTTTTTTTGTCTCTCAAACTAGCAGCCTCCTTGGAACAGGGACTGTCTCTTCTGAATATTTAGCACTTAGCACAATGAAACCTTGGTCCCAACTGCAATTTAGAAGAGTAACAATTATTTTTAATGATATAGAATGTAAAGATTTTCAAAACAAAGCTGAATTTGATCACTAAAAATGCTGGACTGCCCTAATAAAATTTGGGAGGTATTTTAAGAATTCTCTCTTGATATTTATGGGTTCAGCAAATGCCTGTAAGATTTATGTCAAATCCAAAAGTTTCAAAAATTATTTTGGTGGTGTTTGAAAATACACATGAAAATTTTAATATAATTAATCACTATGATCAACTGAACATAGTGGAGATCAACCGATCTCCTCTCCTTCAAAAAGGTTTTACTCAGTCAGTCATGGGGTGGAGATGCTGCAGTTTGAATTAGATCTCTTCTCACAGAAAGCTGCTGGTGCAGATGAGCACTGTAAGCCCTCTGTGGGGGCTCCACCTCCCACATGCCCCACCTCTTATCACTGGTGCTTATGGTGCCATGAGTGAATGTTTCAAAAAGCCAGAGATGACTTGCAACCCTGCCACTTTTCCCAAAACTGCAGAGAGGTAGTTTTGGGATCTTGAAGATCTGAGGTGACCAAGTTAATATTGATTGAACAAATTTAGGAGCAGGCATCTTTTGAGCCCTCTCTGTCGGTACAAAGCCAATAATAAGCATTAGTAATTTTTGAAAATTTTGGCCCAAATTTACCACAGATACTGACAGAATGGGACATACATACAGCTCATTGTAGGAATTTAGATACCTCTGTAGAAATATGGTGTTGGCAATAGTGACATTTACAGCACTGCTATACCTTGGACAATGCCACTTTTTTTTGAAGCTGAACATTCCCCACCAGTGTACATCACTTTGAGAATTGAGGTCCTTTTGGAAACTATGGAGATATTTAGTTCAGAGCCTTAAGCGGTAAAAGAGAGGGCACCCCCATGACTTTTAAATATGGAGCAGTGAACTCACATGAGTCCTGAAATTCACATTAATTTCACATTTATGAGTACATATTATTCATTTGGAAGTCAACAAGAAACTCACAACTGAATTAACAGGAAAAAATTCTTATCACAAAACTATCTCTGCTGCTTTTATGGTTTTACTGAATCCAAAAATTTAAGAACCAGCAGTTCCTAAGAAAACAGGCATGGAAAATCCATCTACAGACCTGATGTTCTCTGGGGCAAGCAGAGTGACCAGGCACCAGCTCTGTCGAGGAGGTACAATTGTGACTTTCTCTGCCCAGCAGCCTTGCTGTTTTGACATACAGCTGTACTAATACTGCCATCACCCCTCAGACCCCTGCAGCTGGAGAAAGGCATAAGCTAGATCTGCTTTGATTTAATACATAAATATCAGTTTTTAAGGTGCTCCATTCACATGGGCAAAATACATAATGACTCAACAATGTAAAAATTATGAGATTATGATTTGTGTCATTCAAGACACAGCACACAGGTAATCCTAGAAAGCTGGAGACTGACAAAAAACATATGGGTAACTCTTAAAACTGTTCACTATTAAAAAGAGAAACATGGTAAGCCACTGGGGAAACTTTGCTAAATTTACATTTTTGTAGAGTTGTTAAAGATGTGTATCTGGGCATTTTGAAGCAAAATCTTACACATACAGCCATTATATTCACATACATTGGCTAAAATTTTCAAATACCTAGGATTAAAATTTAGTCCTAAACTGATATTAAATTTCCTAATTATGCATGGCTGTGGACTCTGTACTCATAATTCTCTGCTGAAGTCAGAGCTTTCAGTTGGGCACTGCCTGTGAATAATCAAGCAATTTTATTTAGAAGCCTAAATTTGGATGTCATAGTTTAATGCTGTAGATAACTATCATGATGTTTGTTTTATTTGCATGTTTCTCTGTTTGAAATATTAAGTATTCTAATTTATGCTGTGATAATATGGCCTTTACTTTAAAAAAATTGTTTTCTTTGGAGAGATCAGTAGAAACAATGGGATTAAAAAAAGGTGGCTTAAATGCTCTGCCCAAGATGGGGTTTACTTATAGGAGCTGTATTTTTTTTTCCTGACTCAAATCATACATGAAATAGTACAAGTGGTGATCTACAGTATACCCTGCACTTCAATTAGTCAAAGGCTAATTTGTCTCATGGTAAATAACAGGAGCAAAATCTTAATGAGTATCTGCAACTTTGCACATTGACTTCACAAGGGATTTTCATGGTTAAGGCTCAGGAGCCATGGGCCACACAGGTCAAACCATATCTCGCTGCATATGGGAATCCAAAGCTTCTCTCTTTGTTTTGCTGGAGTTGATTCAAATTCACTGTGGTCCACATCTGAAGAGCAGAACTGGATAATAGCTGAGTTGTGACAGGAAACACAGTGAGCTCTGTGAGTGCCAATAGGCACGAGGCAGTGGGGCAGGCCAGCGCGTCCCTGGCAGCAGCTCTGGGAGAAAGTGTCCAGCCACTCCTGCACAGCCACCAGACCACTGCCATCATTGCTGAGAGATCTGTCTGTGGGGGCGATGCTGGAAAATGAAGCTGTTTATATGTTGAAAAAAATAAATTCTTGAGAGCAGGTTTATAGAAGGATGTATTATTGCTCTATGAGGCCAAACAAGAGAGTCAGGAAAAACATGGATGGTTCAGTCCTTCTGCAGCAGCTATAGAAGCCTTGTGTGCCTGGGGCTGGACTGCCTTAATCAACAGCTGTGTTGGGATGAAAGAAAGGTAATTTTTGCCCCTATTCTTTGCTGTTAATATTCTTTTGGCCCCATGCAAACACATGGTGCTGCTGTGGGCGTTGTGGAGCAGAAAGGGTGGGTCACAGCCGTGTGGGTGTCAGGGAGAGGGGCACAGTCAGCGCCTGTGGCTATCTGCATTTCTGGAGTCAGGGGTACCAGTCTCTTCCCAGAACAAGCTCTGTTTTCTCGGAGCTTTACAGAGATGCACAGGGATTTAAAAGGGTGCAAAGCAGGCATGACGATGGCTCCAAGCTGACACCATGAGTAGCACACCTGACCTGTGCATCACAGAGGCACGAGCCAAGGTTTGTCCAAACGTTGGAGAAGTCCTGTGCTCCCAGCAGCCCATCATCCTCTCTCCTCTGAGGTGTTTCAGCCAGGGTGAATATCTTTTAGAGTACCAAAGACACTAATGTGAGTATTTTTTGTGTGAGAGAGCTGATGGGACTGCCTTATTTCTGAAATTTCTGAATTCATTATGACAAACTAAAATCCTCCATTTCTTGCAAAACCAAATCAAGCCCATATACTTTTTCACATTGTATACAGGCAAAATTTTGTAAAACTTAGCTCCCCATTTAATTGTCTAACTTTATATATTAAGACATCTTTTTGCCTATTATGCAAACATTCAGGTAGATTTATATTAGGTGCATTATAAAAAATAGGGATAGGTAGTAAAGATTATATTGATGTACATAAGAGAGAAGACAACAACACATGGAGAAAAAAGATATATGACTGGCTGGAAGCATTGCAAGCTAACACTTTGCTAACTTGCCACATGTGTACATCACATAAGCAGCTGAAAATATTTAATAGTGAAGGCTCACACATCTACAGTGCATTCGGTTTGGGGGAAGTGTGTGCAGCTGTTCCAGATTTCAGTAGTATTTTCTTTTCCCCTTGGTGACACTGAAGCAAAAAAGTACCTATAACTGAAAGATTATATGTTAAAGACAGGCTATAATGAGGCATGACGTGGAAGTAAAAATAAGTATTAGGAAGAGGAAAACTACTGCATTCTCTGAAAGTGCAGACATGGACTTTAAATACAGATAAGCCTCTCCTTTCTCTCTCTGAAACTTCCTTTGTTTAAGGACTTGCTTTGAATGACTTCCCAAAATGGGTAGCTAGCAAAAAACTTAATTTACACTATTATGAGGACACAAATGATATTTTGTATAACAACACTTTCAAATGTGCTATGTCTATGTTATTTATTTTTTAAATAATGATGTTTGAAGAACAAATGTTGTTGCTTATAATGCTTCCAGTATCCTTAGAGCTTGCTTTCTATAGTCTTTTCATTTCCCATACAATCAGAATCTAGTTTAATTATATAAAAGCATCATCCATAAAAAGTAGTGCAAAATGCTTTGCAGAGCGAGATAAAGAAAAGAAGGAATGTTTTATGCAGATTGCCACAGTGACTTTCAATGAGACAAAAAACAATCTCTGAGGATAGAGTACCATGAACATAAGAAAATCAGAAATAAAGAAAAAATAGCAGCAGAATTATTTTTTAAACATAGATCAAGTTTAGGAGCCACAGAAGAAGGAAAAAGGGAAGGGAAAATAATGGAAAGGAAGTGAGTTGTGTAACAACAAAAAAGGAAAGGAAATTGGAAAGTTTTCAGATGAGATTTAAGAACAAAGACATTTCAGGGAGAGGGAGATTGGGCAGCAGCACAAAAAGGGGAAGAACATCCATGCAGTGTAGGAAATCACAAAAGAGAAGAGTGGCTTAGCTTAGAGTCAACCAAGCAAGGATTTGGAAAACCTGGATTCTGCTGTCTGGGTGCCTTTTATCTCTCTGGACTTTTCCTACCTATAAAATGGAAAACAGGTTAGGTGATGAGGCATGAGGGTCTCAAGAGACTTCTGAGAGAAAAGCCTTGAAGGGGCTATGGAGCAGTTGCATAAAAGTAAGATATGGCCTGTTGATCTTCCCTGGTGAGATACAAATGTTCAAGTGTTCTTTATAGTTGATAGGCAAATTATTTTGCAGCAAATTACAAGGAGTAGGAAGCAGTTGTGACTAAGTTGTGACTAAGCCAACATAGAACAGAGAGAACAAGCAGAGCTGTGATATTCCGAGTAGATACAGTGATAAAAAAAGATGGAATTAAGAATAAGAAGGCCTAGGGGGAGAATAGGGAACAATTGATTTTAATGAAGATTAAAACCTCCTCCAAGGGAGCTGGATAGATAACTTTTGTTGTATCTGCAAGAAAAGCATACCAGAAACACGGAGCCAAATATAGCCTTGTATTATGCCAGGTTTTACTATCTTTCTCCAAAAAGAAATGAAATCCTCCCACAGAGAAGGTTTGAGAATGAGATGCCCTGCAGTTGGCCAGTGTTGCTGAACCCAGAAGGGTGAAAATGGGAAGGGACCCATCTGAGACGGGCAGAAGTTTTGTTCCTCCTGTCATGAGGAGCAAATGATGAGGAGCAAATGCGGAGCAATGATTTGCTCTTTTGCAATTTCCCCTAGAGGTTGCTTTCTCCTCCTCCCCTCTGGAGTGCTCAGGGAAGCTTTCCTGCCCCACCTGTCAGCGCCTGCCTTGGCTATATTGACATGGGATTTATGTTTGTAATGTACTTAACAGTGATGCAACCTGTGCCATGTATTTAGTAAGATGAACCGAAGGAAATGGCTTTCTGCCACAAGATCTTAGAATGTGCTGAGGAGATACTGAAACTTCCAACCAGAGCAGCTAGAGCAGAAGAGCTAAAGCAGGGATGTTTGACTCAAGAAATAAACATCACTAAGCATTCACAGAAGTGAAGACTCTTAAAGCCACTGTTTAAGCAATAATTTTACTGTACCCATTTGGAATAAATTTTAGTTTGTTGCCCAAAAGCTACACAGTACCATAAAGCCTACTCAGATAACATAATTCACAAGCATGGTGGATCTTTCTGGGGACTTTCCAAACTAGCTACTCTGTACTTTGTGAGCTTTTACATACACCTTTCTTCTCTTAAAATGATTCTTTTATCTTCTACTTTACATCTTACTATGCCTAAAAACTTGAAGGGGATCACATTTAATAGTGGAGTCCATCAAATGTGGAGATGAGTGGAAAAATGGGGCAGTTATCTCTGTGCCACCGCTCCAGCCACACTCTTTGAATAAGTCTGCACAGTGACACTTGAATGAAAGCCTAAGTAAATTTTGGTTGATAACTGCATGGAACAAATGTGGAACAAAGAAGCTATGCTCTACTCTTTATATGTTGGAAGAATGAACTTGTTGCTGCTTGATCAGTTCCTTGTCCTTCACTAGTACTTGAGTTCCTCTTTTTGCTGAGAGAGCATGCAACTTTGCAGTGCAGAGTTGTGTTATATTTCCTGACCTTTGACACTTTTTCCCCCCCAGAGATTTAAAGGAGTTAATATGGGAATCAGTTTTTGTCTCACTTTGGCTTTTAAATAGCAGAGTCTATTTATTTCTCATTCAGCAAGCCTCAATTATTTGTTTGTAAAAAATCACTTGGTAACGGGTTTAATTCGTCCTTCATGTAACTACACTGGAAAACAATAACGTTACACAAGAGATGAATTTGACAAATATATAACTCTTTTAGGGACAAAAGGCATTCTTTCTAGAGCTGTGTGAAAGGTTTATTATACATGCCTGATTTAGTGTATTTCTACAAATCTGAACTTAAGAGTCCATTTGCCTTTCTTCAAAAGTATTTAATCTGAAGCCAGGCCCAAAAGTTAAACCATCACTTTTGTTTTTTTAAGAAAAAGTGATTTGATTATGGTTGTGCTGAGGTTGTATAATGCTTGCTTGCTCCTGGCAAGTGCTCCATTCAGTATTTGCAATGCAACACAAAGCTGGGGCAATCCATACAGCTGTACAGCAAGAGGAGAACTCATATCAAGCTGCCTAACTCCAGGTTCTCAAGGGCTGGGTGAAGTGGTGGTGCTGGTGGGGAGATGGAGACCAGACAGGTCTGTGTGGCCTCTGTACCTGTTCTGATATTATGATCTTTACCATAATGTCTGCCAAGGCAATCCATTGATGTGTTAAACAATGTCAATCACATCTCTAGCATGGTGTTCTTTCTCTCCTCTTGCCCATGACTGGAGCACACAGAGACAAACAAATTACTTTTGGAAATGTTTCTGATTTTTTCAACTGTATGCACCCCCACACACCCATGATACTATGTACAGTGTAGCGTCTCCCTAAATTCATGTTTTGTCTGTAAGCAAGCTTTGCAGTGAATGTGGTGTGTTTGATTTGTGTTCTGAGGAGGTAATGCCATGCCCTGGAGAGAGCAGTAACCCATGACTCAGGACCCAGGGTTCCTAATCCTGGCTGTGCTGCCAACCTGCTGCATGGACCTGGGCAAATCACTTGACCCAGATTCCCAAAGACAGATAAGCACCTAAGATCTTTAAAAGTGACGTCCAGGACAGATTTATCTGGAGTGCTGGATGCAACCTATAAGCAGTCCTACAATGGGCTGCAACTGGGTGACTGGGCAGCTTTCTCTCATTCTTTTAAAGCTGTATCTCTTCTTCATCTACATTCACTATTTCAGCTCCATCCAGATGCTGAGATAATGCATTTTGCAAGGAGCACCAACATTCTACTGTATATATGGAAAACCATGGAACAAACTCATCTATGGTTAGTGGCCTCTAAGCCCTGCAGTGAGAGTTTTAAATTAGGTGCCCCATTGCCACGAGAACCTGGAGTTTGAAAGTGTGCCTGTATTCAGAGTATGTGTAAGGCAGACAAGTGGGAGTTACCTGGCTCATTTGGTAGTTAGAAAATCAGCTTAGGGTGCTGAAAATGCAAGTTCAAATCTCTAATCCAAGCCAGGGATGATTTGGCCATAAATCCCAAAAAGTTCCTGGACCAGTAAACTACCAGAAACTGTGAAATACCTTTTCATTTTTTGGGAAGCACCGGGTAGAAGGAAAATCAAGCATGAAAACTGAGTAATGGATGAGGTTTTTTTTTGCCTAGAGTCCACACAGACACCAGGACAGAGTGAACATACCCAAACCCCACCTTTTAGCCTAGGTATTCCAGGCTGATGTTCCAGCAGGAACAATAAAAAGTGTCAGTAAGGAGAAGAAAGGCAGCATACAGTTAAAAGCTGTGATGTTTATTGTTGCTCTGAAGAACCACCTGTGTACTAGGGTTTTCTTTTGTCTCACAAAGGCAAGGGACACTCCAGGGCATTATTTGCATGTGTGGACGTGACCCTGCACACAGCAGAGCACAACCTTGAACCTTGCTGCCACAACAGCAGGCATTTCTACCATTTGTATGGGAAGCTCCAGGAGAGGCAGGGGCACGAGGATGCCAGGCTCCTTGGAAAATCACAGTAAGAATGTCTAGATGGTGCACTAAATAAGCATTCATGCCCTTCAGCTCTGGCTGTGTTCTGAGTAATGTGGCAGAATTGTGAGGGGCCTCTGCTTCTCATGATCAATGGGGTGAAAGTATTCAGAACTGCTCAATGGCCTGGAGAAGCCTGGTACTGTGCAAGATGGAGTCCAGGTTAAAAAAAACCAACTTATTTTATGAGTAGATCTGGAAGCAGAACAGCTGACTGCCTCTTTCAGCCAGGCTTTTATATGTGGTCGTAGGGTATCTGGGAATCCATGAATCCACGCTGACATCTGCACACTGAGAATCATGATGCTGCAGGCCCTAAGTATATATTTAGACTGCATCTACAAACCTTGCAGAAAAACATTAAATCAGCAAAATGAAAAAAAAAAACCAAACAAAAAAGAGACATAAAAATGAGCTGGCTACTCTAAAACACAGATACAGTAATTATTTCAGTCTTTTGCTTAGGGCTGTACCAACTGTTTACAATTTAGTGTTTGGCAAGCTGGGTGTTCTCATTTCCCTCATGGTTCAGGAGTCAAAAACATATGCTACCTTTAGTAATGAACTCTTCCAAGATTTGAAACTATCCATATTCATGTCACAAGAAATGTTTACACAAGAGCAAAATGCTCCAACATCAAAATAAATCAGTAACATCTCAGAGTTTATATTTCCATATGCTTCTTTGGCATAATAAAGCAGGCGAAGGACTGCTGTTGTAAAATGGAGTTTAATTAAAAACAAAAGAAAAAAAACTTTATCAGAAATCATGGGCATCCAAAAATCGTGCAGAATAAGGCACAGATTGAACATATTCTAAAGATTTATCATCTATCAATAGAAACAAGAAAATGCAATATAATCATATCCTCTACACACCTTGCATATTTTCCATATTATGTGCATAAATTATACATTCATTTTCATAATTATGGTAACATTCTAGTTTTCACATAAACTGCTATTACTCCTGGGTACCAGTAAGTTTACATCTACCAAGGCTACACGCTAATTACATTTTCTTTTTATAATGTTATCTATTTATCAAGTTTAGTTTCTTAATGGAAATTAATAGACTAGGTCTCTGCAGTAAAAAAAATAATCAGAGGTAACATAGTGTTTTGAGTATTTTTCAGCATTCATGTTATTCAAGCTTAGAGGGTTTTGAGTGCTTGATTGGTGATTATGGTGTATGAATTAAGTTATAAATCTAATGTCCAGGACATGGTTGGGAAGGAGTTAATGATTTCCCTTTTGCTAGAGGAGGTCCACAGCTGCCTGAACCGAGTGCAGGGATTTTCAGGGTAGCCAGCTGTGGGGATTTAATTGATTCACCCACCAGTCTATAAAGGGGGGTACCACAGGGTGACTCTAAATCCTGCTGTGATTAAGGGAGGAGGAGGTAATTTAGGGTGGGTATTGTAGCCGTGAGAAGACCCAAGCCGGAATGACCAGATGGGTAAATACTTACTGTTATTTTCTTCTGAATGTCAAGGAAAGAAATGAGGAATTTTTTTTTTTGTTTGGTCTTTATTTTTTTATATGTGCTGGAGAAAAAGAGTGCTCTTCCTATTTTCTAACTTTTAATGGAGCTCTATAATGCTCCTGCTTGGATCTAAAGTTAGGGCAGCAAGAAAGCTTGAACTGTGGGGACATCAGTAGATGGAAGATGTGCCTCAGCCAATTGCAGCAGATGAAGATGAGCGGATGGGTGTGGGCAGGAGCAGGAATAATCCCACAGTGTGTGGGATGCTGGAGGAAATCTCCTTTTCTATATATACAGGAGAGTGAGATCTTAAGCAGTCCCGGCTTTCAGATCTGCACTGTACCTGTTTGCTGTTCAGCTGAGTGCAGTAGAAGGATTGCTTACCTTCCCTGGACACCTGACTGCTTTTAACAACAGGGTTTAACAAGGCCTGGCTTATCTCCTGGGTGGGGTTTCCCTTTTTCTCTCTCTTTGAATCAGAAATTGTCAGAAACCTGAAACTTATTCCACAGAGACAGTAGTGGCATTGTAACACCATCTGCAAGAAGCAGCTTTGGCTCTATTTTGATTTGATCCTGAGCATGATTTTTTCCTTCCTTACCTGTAGTGAGAGAGGTTTTCTTCCTCACCTCCATCTGCCTTGAGGTTTCCTAGGTTGAAGCATGGTATTTTACCTGAGGAAACAGGCTTTATTCAGGGTAAGAAAGTCTACATAAGTCTAAGACATTAATACCTGGCAGCAACCTATTTTGGATATTACAGTATGTTTAGTTGTAACATATTCTATTTCTAATCTACTTTAGAAATAGGTTATAAATTTCAAGCACTGTTTACATCCACTTGCTCCTCTTCTGGCAGTAACTCTGCTGTAGCCGAAGTGTGAATGCAGAGAGAGGATACCACAGGCTTCATTCAGCAACATCTATCTAAATAGCATGTTGTATCTGAAGAATAAAAATTAACATTTATGTCTAGCATCTCATTCTAGCAAGTATATAGATAGTAAGGGTATCTGGGATGCTTTGCACAAGTCTATAAAAGAGCCACGAGCCTCATGTAAGGCATTCAGAGGTTGCTGCAATGTGCCACACTTCCACAGCTTCCAGTTAACACATCCTTTAACATGGCAGGCGTGCTCCCAGATCTCACTGGATGTGTGTGCATCTTCCCTGTGCAACACACACACTCCAAGACTTTTCTAAGTGTTGGTGTATAAACTTGGTTTTCATTGGTATTTTGAAACCTTTCACAAGGGATTTTTGTAGAGTCCTGCTTCTATAGACACAATGTGTTGACTCAGGATATTGTCATGGTTGAAGTGTTCTCAGACCATTTTCCCCCTAAGATTTGAAAAGCTCACTTATCTTTTGCCCTCATTAAGGTCAGCTACTGCCTATGAAATACCTTATGTATTCAGAATGCTCAGTGAAGTGTTCATCATTGACACAGGAGATGTTCCAAGTGTTGTGAGTGCTGTATGTTAGCCAAAGCCTCATCAGCCCATGAAATCTGCTCCAGATCCTCTGGCTATAATTCATTGCTGGATTATTCTTTATTAATCCTTGATAGGGTGCTCTGCTGTTACATGCAACAAGAAAGGAGATGGTACTTGTTCACTTAAGCTGCAAACAGAACACTGAGAAGTGGTGTGGCTGTTGATGGCAGCCTATGTTTTTTTATTGGGCAAGATTTTTAAAAGGTCATTGACAGCACTGCAGCCTGCCAGGAATGTTTGAGGACATAGGGTAAGCAGAGACTCAGAACCTCCCTCACAGCTTTTCAGCTTTCCCTCAAAGCCAAGGGATTGTTCACCTACATTGTGTGTTTCTCAATGATCCCAGGAATAACTTATTATAATATTGAGAGAGAACCAGTCAGCCTTAAACTGTGTAAAACCCAAATTGGATCTAATATACAGGAATGGTTTAGATAAGCAGTCTTGTACATGTGAGATTATCTCTAAAATGATTTGTATTCAGTTTGCCTCCTGCTATTAAAATCTCAATCACCCTTGGATGATAGAGCCCAACGAAACATCACCCTCTTTCCTCTCTCCCTTTGTGCTAATGCATTTTCAAGACATAGCATTGCTTAGAAACATGAAGTGTGTCCTGAGTATTTTTTTCATAATGTTCAGAAATAATTTCGTAAGAGCAACTGCAGTAGTTCAGATGAGGGCTTGTCTAACATTACTGTTTGTGCAAGGGGCCAAAACTGGTTGTCAAGGGAAGATTATACGGCATGCTCAAGGCAAATGTGTAAAATCTGTCCACTGAGTATTTTTCTGGCTTCTAACCATTCTGGCTCAGGGAGTTTAAGATCACTGTGGCTTGTCTGTTTACTAACCCTCTCCAGCTCTCTTTTCAAGTACTTATTAAGCCTGCCCTTGAACCCAGGAAAGTTTTGTTTCTGCCACATCATTTGGCAAGGATTTACATAATTTTGCTACATATGAATGAAGAGCTGCTTGTTTGTTTTGAGTTGGGATCAACTGGCTTCCTTTGGCCACCATGTCCTGTACTGAAAAAAGGAAAGAGCAATTCATCTCTATCTCATGGTTGTTGTGGATCTTCATAATTTTTCCCCTAAACTATCTCTTTTCTAGGATGAAAAGTGTTAGCTGACTGAATCATCCCTTGTATAGAACCCATTCCCTTTTATTGCTCCTTATATTGCTCCTTATATTTTCCACTTCTAAGACATTTTTCCAAGTGGAGGTCTTATCATTAACTCCAATTTACAAAATGTAGGAGAAGCATGGATCTGTACAGTGAAAGAATAGATTTCAATGAAAAAATAGATTATTTTTGTTTCTTATTCCTTATGTGTGATTGACCTTAGTGTTACCAAGTACCTGAGTGGCATTTTCATGGTACCATCATAACCTCAAGACTTCCTCTCCAAGTGATATTGACTACCTCAAAACAAATGCTTTTTTAGGCATAGAACAAACACTGTTTCCCCCAACAAATATTATTTTACCTTAATCTGCATATTAGTAATGCAGCACCCTCAATTATTGGATTTTTTCCTGAAGTATCACCTTGATATTAATTCTCTGACTTTCATTTTCAGCATATTTTGTGAGTTCTGTAGTTTCCATGATTGTCTTAAACTGTATATCAAACCCAGTTTTCACAAACGGCCAAAACCCCAAATATCTTTCTGCAGTACACATTTAAACCTCTTTTATAAGTTTTGAAAAGAAGTATTGTATAGAAATAATTCAGTGGAAAAGACTAGCTGGTGCTCAGGAGCTGGAATGGATTTTCTGTGTAAAAGTGGCAGCATTTAAGAAAAATCATGAGAGAAGGTTATGAAGAAGCATCAGGAAGAGAGGTGTGAGAAGAGCACAGCCAGCAGGAGGTTTACTATAGGAAAGGAGAGCTGACACACAGGAAGGACTGGTGGAGTGTGGTGCCTTGAAGTAAAGATGAAATACTAGAATACAATACAAAAGGTGAAGGGGAAGCCATTGAAGGAACTTGAAAGGGAATTTGTATGCTAAGAAATGGGGAAAGATGATGTAATATCTCTTGATTTCACCAGGAAGGAAACAGAGTCTGGATAATTTTTCAGGTATTTTCCTAGTGTTCCAAAGCATGCTATAAAAGTGCAGCACACTAAAGTAGTGCCTCATTGTGTGGGGCCCTTAAGAGCTACTGTGACAATAACTGCTGCTGAAAGGTTTGATGCTTGGCTTTGGCTGTGGAAAACTGATGAGACCTGCAAAATATCATCTGCTAGAAAACACAGAGATTTTAGAATGTCCTTCCAATAAGCTGGCCACTATTGGAGAGGGCAGAAAACATCTGACTCTTCTTGAGGGAGTAGTAGCAAGCTGTCATCTGTACTCCTCATGCTGAGGGTAGATCAGAACCAGGACTCATCTCCATCACTCACAAAAAGAGCCCCATGGAAGATGGTCTCTCTTCCTGTCTTTGCATTCCCCAGGACAGGCTTCCCTGACTTCAATCATCTTCTTTGTGATACTTGGCTCAAATCCTGTATACGTGGACATTGTCTTAGCACTCATCCTCATTTGATGGTTCCTACTTATGCTTTTACTTAGAAAATTTAAAGAGTATTTGAGATTCTCAGCTAGTGTACATTGATGTAGACCTGTAAGCTTGTCATCTTTATCATATCCGCTCCTTGGTTCCTCTATTAGAGGAAGTGGGAATGATGAAACCACCTGTAAAATGCTTTGATGAAAAATGCTTGCAAGAAGTGAGTATTTTATTATTTTGACAACTTTTTCCAGCTGATAATATCCATGAGCATTTCAGTATGTTTCACTTCACCTATTCAAAATGAGGAGAGATCTGGGGTTTAAGGAAGGAAGAAGCAATTTATTACTAAATCTGGTCATTCCTCCTTAATAATGATATATAAAGGACTGGACTTTTGACAAAGTATAACTGGAGAAAAGACATGTTTTCACCAGATGCATAGAACATAAACCAAGGTATTGTTGAGGTATTTGTCAAGAGATAATTTGGGATACTAAGTGTGCATTTAAGGGGCTTGCTTTTTATTTGAGGATTTTTTTTCTCCCTGAGAGGAGAATGAAATACCTTTATGGCCACCTATCTATTTTAAAAGGATTTCAGACTATTAAGACTGTATTTGAATTATCAAGTTCACACTGCCCCAGGCCTAAATGTTATACCAGGTGGTGAGGCAGGAATCTATTCACATTTTGATTAAATTTTGGAAGAAAACATTTTTGTTAGGGAATTATTTCAATTTATTTTTAAGTACAAAAGCTTTTTTTTTACGGACAGTATTGTGTTAGAGCTGTCATATCTGAAATAGATTGATTTTATTAGCTATTCACTACTCTAAAAATCAAAACACTTTATTCTGATCTTCTGTAATGTTACTTCTAGAAACAGAACAGAGAAGTTACTAGAGCTTTACATTTAACATAAAACATCAACAGATAAAGTGCATGAATAATTGTGAGTGTGGCAAAAAGCAAATCAAGCTGAGGGTTGAGAATATTTCGTAAAATATTGAAAGCCTGCAATTCATGCATGCTGCATAAAGTAGTATGCATAAACTGCATAAATATGTAGTTAAGTTTCTGTACTGACTGGCACCTCAGACCAAAGTGTTTATATATCTGGCTGCCTTTGGAAAGCATATGAGGCATTAGGTCTTAACCTTATCACAGTTATTTTAATGATGATGTTTTTATGTTTAATTTAACTGTAAATCATGTTAGTGGAGTTTTGACTGCTATGTCAGAGAGCTTAAAAACTGAGCTCAAGTTATTTCAAAAGCTCTGAATTTGTCTAGCCTGTGATGTTTAGTCAATGTGATCCACCCAAGAGTGGAGCTGTCAGAGAGGACACCAGAGGATGGTGCTTAATCTGCTCAGCCTGGAAGGGAAGTCGGACTCTGAGTATGGAGTTAAGTTTTTGATCTGTGTCGGTTACTATTAAACAGCCAATTTATGGATTTGTTAAGGGCATTAAGGGAGTCACAATGGCCTACAGAACACTGTGCCACGCCGTAGTGCATTTCCTACTCAGATATCCATGGAGCATTTACTTTTGCTGTATGGGAAATGATTGTTTCAGTTTAGTTTATTCACTCTGGTGTCTCATACAGTGCTGGGTAAATACTTCAAAAACCACACTGGCAAATGTTGGTTCAGATGAATCCTGCACACCCATGTAAGCAATCATGAGGCTTTCTGTTTGCTTTCTTTTCCACAGGCATTCACACATTCTGTTTCTGTGTAGTCCAAGAAATATACATTTAGAATTACTCTGTAGTTTTTGCTGGAGCATTCTGGTAGATGCAAAGTCACCCTCTGCCTTCATGTCTCTGCTGATGTGCTCTTGATCACCTCCATGCCTGATTCTCCACACAAATTAAAAATAAAAATCTTCCTGGGAAATCCTGAAGAGTTTATAATCAAGGTGATGACCAGACTGAAGTGAACCTCTGGTAATATTGTTTACTCTCAGCACTTTCTCACCATGCAAATCACACACTTTCAACAGGAAGATTTTTTTTTTGCCTTATAGATCATGAATATGCAAGTCTGTGCACCAGGCTAGGAAATAAGATCATGTGTAGGACATTGGTGGCATTGCTTGAACAGGAAAAGTCTGTTTAGATTAATCTTTGGGAATGTGTTTTATGTGGAAGAGGTTCAGATTAAAATCAGTTTTCCTGACATGCTATTCAGACAATGTTCCAGGAGAAACTGAAGCAAAACCATCATATCTTCAAGAGAAACAAAAAAAATATGTTCCCTATCTTTTTGTAAAAAATGTCTAAAAGGTCTTGCATTTAAGAATAAATGAGTCAAGAAATGTAATGAGTCTAGATTTTGTTTTTTTTTCCTTGATTGGTTGGTTTGCTTCCTTCACCCAACCTGCTCTGAGTTTCTGAAAACTGCCAGTTCTGAATTCCAAGCTATGGGACAGCAAAACTCCACATAGCAGTTTCAAATAGTGTTTTCACCAAATCTTAGTGCTTGCTGAAAGTTTGGTCTGAAAAATATTTTTTTTTGAGTTTGAGCAAGCAGTATTTTCACCAGTGAAAGCCATTGGTTTATGGAGCCTAAAAGGACCTCTCCCTACAGCAAACCTTTTGCAAGGTTTACCAATCCTCCAGCCCACTATCACTAGTTAGAGGTAATGTTACACATGGGGGGATTCAGTGGTGGTGTACTCGGCATAAATACAGTGTCTGAAAAATTCTTGCTTCTACCACATTTTGACTTAGAAGGTTTTTTACCTGAAAGTAAATGAAATATTTGTTTTAATTTTGATTCATAAAAGTACTTGCAAGATTTTAAAATGACACTTGAAGTTGCTGGAAGTTGTCTGCTTTTCTGGCTCTGTATTTTTCATTCTTATAAGTTAAATGATACTGATTACACATGATCTTAATCTCCAAGCATGTTTTTTCCAGGGAGAAACCAGTAGAACATTTACAGTAATTAACGTATTTCTGTCTTCTCATTTTGTTAATGGTTTCTCTTTGAAGGCTGTGCAGTAATTACTGTCCACAGAGGTATGTGCTCTGAAATAAATTAAATAAATTAATGACCAATGACCAATAATGATTATAGATGTAATCATCCATTGTGGAATATAGGTTAAAATAGATACTAGGAACAATTTTGGAAACAAAATTAAATTGTCCTGGTAAGCACTGCTAAAATTATTTTAGAAATTGTTCAGAAAATTTAGAATAACTTATTTTCTAATCATATGGTAATTTTACTATTTTTTCAGTTTTAATTTCTAAACCAGACTGATACAATAATAAGTAAAAAGCTAATCTTACAACAGCTGTGTATTGTTGGTGAAACCTATTTTAGAGATAAGAGTGTGTTAAATGTTCTTATTTGATAGATGAATTTTCAAACCAGACTTGAGCTTAAATTTAATTTCATATAAGCATGACTTTGAAAATCTCAATCCTTCTTTTTTGGCAATTTCACTTGTTAAGAAATACTGCAGATGAAAAAAATCTCCTGCCTGTTCCTGTTCAATTTTGAACTGATATTTGCATACAGAATTGAAAGGTTTAAAGATGCAGAGTCTCCAATAGAATAATATGTTCCTGCCATTCAAAGAAAGCATAAAGCATACACCCAAAGTTTCTTAAAAATTAAAATGTAATCCAGCAAGCTCTTGCTTTTTGTTTAAGGCAGCAATTTATTTTTAAAGTAGAATTTAAAAAAATCCAGTAACAATCCTTTCAAAACTTCACTGATTGAGAGCATGATTCTTTCTCAAATAGTGTAGTTTAGAAGCCTTGTTGAAATCCAATAATTTGGTTGTTCACCAGTAGGAAATAGACATCTTAAACATCTTAAATATTTGACCCTTTGACCTTGCAAAGCACATTTTCACTTTAGCAAATTTTAATATGCCCAGAGTGGTTTGGATTAACATCTGTAGTATCCTTACCTGTCTCTAGGCATCTTGGGTTAAAGAAATACAGCTTTAGAAAATAAGCTCACCTGGAGGAGTTCTGTACTTTGCACCATACAGCAATAGGCAATGTATAAGTGCTCCTTTTCTTAAATCTTCAGTGCTGTCATCTTTGAAACCATGAATTTTGGAGGTTTTTGTGAAGGAAGAGATGAATACCCACTGAATTTTGACCCAAGACCCTTATATTCTTAAATTTATCCAAATCAGTGGATTTAGCTCAATGCATTTGAGCACTAGTTAAGATACATTATCTCACAGTGGGTTAGATTCTGTTTTTTCTTTCTAAGTTAATGCCAGCATAAATAGAAAACATGCACTGCAAGTGAACAGTATTGGAGAGGAGGACTATAAAATCCAAATGTGCGTATGAGCAGCCACAAGTCCATTATCTGAAGTGGTTATGTCATCTTACACCAGCCGAAAACTCAGCCCTTCCACGTTTGATTCCTAAATCTCACCTTACATCAGATGTTCAAAGGTTCAGATGAATAAGATATGTCTCTGTACAGTGTGTTTTAAATTAAAAGCTAGTGAAAAGCATCTCTCTCGATTTCTGGATGACAGTCTTGGAAAATGTGTTTCAACTGGCAGCTGCCCTCTTCCTATCTGCCTCCACCCTCACCTAGAAAGCAGCATCCAGCCATGGCAGAGCTGATACACTCCACAAAACCATAACCTCTCTCTGCTTCTTCCCTGGTTTGTTCAGGGTGCTGAGAGGTGGCTTTGAAAGGGCAGCATGTACTGGGCAGAAATATTTCTTGAGGGTATGGGAGGTTGTTCTCTTGTTTGAAGGAAACCGAGACTTCCAACTGATTTTAATTTTATTTTTAATGTTCATGGGAACCAGTCTTACATGCCTGACTGAATTCAGAGTCTGGGTTTTTGGCAGGTTTTTATTTGAGCCCAGCTTGGCTGTTTTTCAAAATGTCCAGATTGCTCACATTAAATCTGAATAAGCACTACCCACTAGTTTAATCAGAGTCATCTGGTATACCTCTAATTAGTGTTAGTTAAAGTTGAAATTCTTAAAAACACAAAATGCAGAATTCTTGGGATGTATTTTGTAAACTAAGTGTAAGAACTGTAGGTGAGAAAATATTTTTTGCAGTATTATTCAAAAATTTGAATACATGAATAATGATGAGAATAAAAAATGGTAACAAAATAAGGCTAAGTTCCCACAAAATACCATCTTTATCCATTTAGGCATGCATACACATATACAGTGTTTTTGACACAAATGCATTTATGAACTTTAGTTGTTGTTCCTGCTAATACAATAATTGACTGTAACTGTATATTGTGCACAAATCAGTAAAATGTGTACACATCTGGGAGTATTTCAGCAATTAAATAAGCATGTGACACTGTGGGTTTAGATGTAAATTGTTTCCTGGTCTTAACGCATTGCAATAAATGATATGTAAACAAAGTGTTATAAAAGTATCTTTCTGTTTGAATTCAATCTATGTTTTGCCTGAGCCAGGAACAGACCATTACTGTGTTACTGTAGGTTGTCAAAAATGAAGCTTGAAAATTATTATATTTGTGCAGTTATTGGCTCCTAAAGAATCAAGACCCCCTGCAATTTGTGTTATGATCTATACCTATGCAGGGCTTGTTTATGTGGAATTCTTCCCTGAATTCTTGCCTTTGAAGATGTTTTAACTTTGATTATGTCAAGACATAATACAATTTAAATTAAAACAGCAAGCCCTGCAGTTTGATTGTTTTGTTAAAGTTTTCCTCAAATCAGTAATGCTAGATTCGATTTTGATTTTTCAGGTGTCTCTTCTAAATCCTAAATAACTGGTGAACCACAATCTTATACTTTGTAGATGAGCTATTGTTTTTACATTTGTAATATAACAATAGTGCAAAAAGCATCTCTTTTCTCAGATTTATGTTTTAAGATGCCCTTGTTTCTCAATCATGTTTCAATTGATACTCTGGACATAGAAATATAATTTGTATTTTTTTTTTTTGGACACATTTCAGTTTCACTGTTCAAAGATTCAATGGTATGTGATTACAGAGGTTTTTTTTTTTTTTTTTTTTTTTTTTTTTTTTTTTTTTTTTTTGCAAGGGCATCTGTTCTTAGCCACAGCTGAGGATGGGGCCCACTGAGCTGACTGGAAGGATCCACCTAGAATTTGTTGAATTAAGTCCTTGCACCTGGATATAATTGTCATGCTGCTGTGCTGGGGTTTTCTTAAGCTACTGGTAAAACAAATTAGCTCAATTTAAAGTGGCATCCAGTAGGGAAGCAACAACTCACCTCATATAATGTTTTTCAAATAATTATTTTTCCATTGCCAGTTTTGCTTCATGAGTATTTTCCTAAAGACAGGATGAATTGTTAGATATTAAAAAAAAAGTTAAATGCAAGAAGCAAAAAAAAAAAGCATTATATTCTGTGTCTCTGCTGAGTTACAAGTATTAGAGTGCTATGTGATTATTGATTTTGTGGGATTGTCTCTTAGATAAATATGTATAAATAATATATAACTATACATTAAAAGGAAGGGAACAGCAGATAAAATGCATTTTAAAATGCAGTATCACAGCACCACCTTTACTCTTCCAAAACCTCCAGAGCAGTCTCTGCACACATACTTCATGTACTTTTTGCCAGATTTAGCACTATAATGGTATAACAGCTTCTACATTTGGGAAAGATTCATGCAAGTTTGTTTTTTTGTTGAACAGTAGACAAAGGTAGCCGTTTATGTCTAACATGGGAATTTGTATAAATACCATGGGATCTCATTTCCTTATGTATTTTAGAGCTGTTTGAACTTGGCAACAAAATTCACAAGCTTCCTGGAAGGTCCACAAAGGTTCATCGCCTCAGTTGGACTTGCAGTGGCAGGACTTCACATGAATCCCTGGAATGTGTGCATCTGTGTTAGCTTCAGCTTTTCATAATATTCCCCAAATGTAGACTCTGGGGGAAAAAATGAAAAATCACCTCTGCAGCTGAACATTTCAGGATGACTTTTGAAATGGAAGAAATAATACTTTTACTGGTGCTCAAAATATTGCTGTTATTTTATTGGTAGGTTATGTGCTAATTTGGAGAAGAGAGGGGTGTGTTCATTATGCATGGAGGATGCTTTTGGATGTGCATCTGGAATAACCCCAACTTCAGCTGTGCCCAAAGATGCTGCTCCTTTGACCTGGTCATGTCACCGTGGATACTAAGTTAAATTGCTAGGATGCTTCTCAGTTGGCTAGAAAGAACACGGACTAAAGCTAGTTCTTGTTTCTTAAATTTTAAAGTAAATTTAAGACTATAAAAGGATTCTTGGTCATCCTCTTGGATACTGTGGCAGAAATATAGATGTACATAGTACTATAAACCACCCTATAAGCTACACTCTGTTTTAATATTGGGAAGACTCAAATGCACCAGGAATGCAAATTAGGAAAGCATTTCTTTTCTAAAGAATAGCAAAATGTCCAGAGAGCAAAAGTTAAATGTGGAAGTTGCTGCCAAGTCCTTCAGCTGTGATGTGAATCTCAGATTTTGGAGAGTGTATGTGTGCAGTGTCAGGGTAAGCAGGGACATTTCTGTGACTCTCAAGAGCAGTTTAACTTAGCAAGCATCAGCTTAGGGTGATCTGTGTGTGACACCAGTTCTGTCACCTGCAGAGCTGCTGTGTGGCCCCGAGGCCAGTGGGGAAGTGCTAAATGCAGACTGTCCTGCATGAAGGCAACTTTCAAACAGCAGCTGATTCTGAACTTGAGACAGTTTAAAGGTATAACACAGTTGGTTGTTTTTAAATTGTCTCTTTTATTAAAAAATAATTTGTTTTTTAACTGCCGAGTCTGATCCTTGCTTGCAGTGCAGCCTGTTTTGTCCAACCCAGCAGTGTAACAGGCACTCTTCCATGGCACAGGTTTGCCATTGGTGCTCCAGCTGAAGGCTCTGCACAGACCTGGGATGCAGAAAATTCACAGAGCACAAAGGGCCAGTGGATGTAATAACACTGAGTTATTGCCCCTCTTCTGTGGAAGAGCAGGTCATGGGAGAGAGCTGCCATCCCCTAACCCATTGTGCTGGTGCACACCCAGAGCAAAGTTTTTTCTTCCAACTGCCATGGCCCTGAATCAATGCATAGGAGCAGGAAAGCAAGTTGCTTTCATATAATATTCCTTTTTATAAGTTCATTTTTCATGAGCTTCAGGGGAAAGAAAAACACCTTCAGTTTTCCCTCAGAGAAGAGGTTGTGGCTAGTGTAAAGGTTGCCTCAAATTCTTTCTGTGCTCCCTCTCCTCTCCTGGCTTCCAGGGAGGAGAAAGTAAGAAAAAATCAGTAGCAAATTGAGTTTAGTATTTTTTTTTCTTATGTGATGATAATCCTAAGACTATACTTAAAGAGAAACTTCCAGTGGGAAATTAAGCTAAACTGAAAAGCATAACAAAACCCAAATGATCTAGTCTGCAAGAATTCCTCCAGTGTTTTGTTCTTTAACGCTTATTAATAGAGACAATACCAAACCCTTTTTGTTATAGCATGGATTTTTGTCTAGCAAACTCCATGTTATATCTTCTAATTTAATTATTGAAATCACAATGTGGATAAATGTACAGACATGACTAATAGCATTCTCTTACAATTTCATTATGGAGTAATAGATGTGGTTTTCAAAAATTGATTTTTTTCTTCTGTTACAGAATGTTTGTAATATAAATGAATTCTCACATCCTGTCTTCTTTTTCTCTTTACCCTATTTTAATTTCTTTTAGATTTGATTAATAGAAAAATGCGAGTGTTGGGTGCTACTGATTTGGGTCATCTGCATGCAATTCAAAAGAAAAAGGTGATTTTTTTTTTAAAATTGCCTGTTAAGTAACTGGGAGAGGTGTAGAAATAAGTGGATTTATGCATAAACCAGAAAATTTCAGGTGAAAGAATGGACCTCTTTTATCATTGTAGAAAGCATCCATCTCCAATAATTAACAGTCAGACTATCCCCACACTGTTTCCTCATGACATCTGAGAACTGCTGCACTTCTTGAACCAATAGCTGCTATACAGCAACCAGCATCAATCCTGAATGAAAAAATTGTCCCAACTGCTGGTGAATGGCACTCAGTGGGTTTCCCATTGAACTATGCTGTGAAACAATGATGCACATTGGTAAATCACTGTGTGTGCCTTTCAGTTCTTATGCATATCCCATACTGGACAGCTTCCATTCACTCTGGCACCCACTGCAAACAAATGTAAGTATGCATCAGAGATGAAAGTGAAAATGCATATGTTAAATCCCAAATGGAAGCAGAAGAGTGTAATATATACATAGTTGCTTAGCAACAAACATGTTTTGGCCACAGGAATGGTGACATCAGTCAGAGGAGCGAGAGGGAAGCTGCTCTGCCGTCCTTGTCTCTCTCCCTAGAAGCTTCAGAAAGGTCTTTTCTTATTTCTTTCAGAGCAGAAGGGCGAGGGCTATTGTAGACATTTGTTTATGCTGTTAATGCCACAGACTGTAGGACAATCGGACTGGGAGCAGGGAAATCTGTTTTCCCTCTGGATGTCTGCTGCAATGGTGTAGGCCCTCCTGTGCAGGCAGGTGCTCCCACCCTTGCTGCACGGCTTGTGCAGAGCCCCTCTCAACCGAAACACTCCAAGAGGAGAAATGAGATCTGAAAATACAAACTGCTGCAAATAAAATACATTTTTGGTATTACTCATTCTGCCTTTGACCCTATTATGCCTTCCATGCTCCTGTCAAGGGTTTCTATTGTGACTCTTTCAAGCTCCTAGAAGCTTTTATTTTACTGATATTTCACATTCATTGGGCTCTGAGTTTTTTCAGGAAAACAAGAAATGGTGATTTCAGTAAATCACACACTGCCTATGGCTAGTAGACAGCTATTTATTATTTCCTCTAATTTCAGATGGTTTGGATATCTTTTGTCTCTTTTCCCCCTTCCTGCACTGTCCTGCCCTCTGCAATGGGAGGCAAAGGAGGCAGCTGGTGAATCCTGGTTCCAGCAACGTGCACCCCTCCATGCCAGTGGCTCCTACAGACACAAGTGCCTCATGTTTTCAGCAGCCTAGGTGCTCCCCTGGCCCACCTTGCATGTACAGAGAAATTGTATCTCAGGGATCAAGTCCATGTTCCACTTTGGATTGCTGCAGACACATCCCTGTGGGGAAAGAGCGTATCAGGCATACACTGCCCTTTGCTTTCTCGACCATGTGAGAGATGTGTAGGAATGTAAGATATACAGAAGAACTCAAGTGAAATTAAAATAATAGATGAAAGCAGGCTTAAAGGACAGTTATGATAAAAAAATGTATTTATTTCCATTCATGGAGCTTCTATTGTAGATGGTTTTGTTTGCTCTCATTTTTGGTGAATTCATAGAGCCCCCTTTTCACACATTAGCACATATCAAACTGACAGGGTATAACTAATAATATACCACTTATTATCAGTTAAGTTTTGGGACAAATGTTCATCATTCTGAAAATATGGCAGAACTTGAGATAAGGTGTGGCAGTGCCTCTGACCAGAAAGGCAAATGGGGTCATTCTGGCAAGGTGGATCAAAACAGAAGGAAAAGACAAAAGACTGGAAAACAGGAAAAATTCTGTCATTGATTCTTTCTGGAGAGCTAAAATATTTTCTTCTCTTGAAATGCCAAGAAAAAGCTCCAGGAAGTATATCGTTGATGTCCTCAGCAAGCAGTTGAGGTGAATTATTGTCTTCATTTTCCATCTATGACTTTAAGTAGTTCTCCTAGCATGGCTTTCAGCCTCAGTGGCAGTCTCCTGAGTGATCCTACAGCAATTAAATTAACATATGTATCAGAAGTTCATGGCTGGCTCCTCAGTTTCACCAAAGGTGAAACCAGGCTCCCATATCTAAGTTTTGTGAAGCTGGCAGCTTCAGCAATGAACTAAAACTTGTTGCCTGAAGCTTCCCCCAAGAAATTCTCCTACCATGCTATGGTGCTTTCTCCCTGTATGTAAACTCTTTTTTAATTTGTGAAATGAATGACTATATAGATGAAAGATAATTAATCTAGAAACCAAAATAGATGTTTTAGAGGCCTGTTAGATTGCTGGTATTTTAAATTTGAATAATAAAAATTTTTTATAGTAATTGTCATTGAGTAACACAAGATTTTACAATTCACATTAATTACTGAACTCTAATTTCTTTTCCAATGTGTACATTTTAGTTTATATCTCTGTGACCATACTCTTTAAACGTAGTCTCAATCAGTTGTCAAGAGTTGGCTTTCTTAGAACTATAATTTATAATTTTCCTAATGGAAAAATAGGATATTTTCCTATTCCTATTTTGGTCTCCTTGTTAAGGAAAATTATGATTCTGTCCATGCAGAGTTGTGTTGTGAAGCTCTAATCAAGTGTCTGCAAAACACTGAAAGTTATTAACACGATTGTATCTCTAAGAGTAAAGTTCAAGTTTGAAGAGTAATAGTAAGAGAAATAATGGCATGAAACCATGCAAGTTCAGAATGAGAGTCGGTTTTCGAGTTAATGACACTTTCATGTCCCTTGGAGTCATGGGGATGTCCTTAGCAGCTCTACTGGCCCAGTGGCACAACTTGGCTTTAAGGAAGACTTCTGAGGCTGTTTCACTGTGCACATAGGCCTCATCAAGAATTATTAAATGCCTTACAGAAAAAATTGCAAATACCTCAAACGCCATTTAAGCTCTCCCTCTTTTGACAACTCTTGATAAATTCTTAAAAACGCTAAGAAAACATATTTTTGATGAAACCTTCCAAAAGACAGGTATTTTCCCGGTTGGAAAAATATATTTGGAGATCAGTTATCAATGAGACACTGTTCTAATGGAAATGTACCAAGCAGGATCCTGTGCTGTGATCTGTGCTCACTGATTATTGTCAATAGTGTCCTGGGTGCAGAAACCAATTGTAATCATTACAACCACAAAGAACGGCAGCCTGGGAAAACTGCAGGTATGTTGGAGAGTGGAACTGGAAATCAGACTGGAGAAGTGATTAGAAAAAATGGAGAGAAAATAGAAGGTACTTGCTGTATATACAGAGGAAAAGTTGTCTGCAGAATGGAGGGTAAAGGGTTGATCCTAAAGAAAACAATAGAGAAGTTATGAGGGTTTCAAACTGCATTTAAGTCTTCAATGATACAATGTTGTGGAAAAGAAAAATGTACTACTGAGAATTTTTTTAAATGAATATAACCTGCAAGGCAGGTGTGTACATCCTTCTACCTTCCTCAGCACGGGCAAGCTTTGGGAATTACTTTGCAAAAGGACATGAAGAAAAGGAGAGAATCCTGAGCAAAGTGGTCAGAACCAGAGAAGTTGGAAAGATGTTTACAGCATACAAAACGGAGCTTAAAAATCTTCAAATACCTAAAAAAGGTGCTGAAGAGAGGAAAGAATATAATTAACATTTTTCCCCTGAATTGATAAGAAAATATAAACTTAGATTACTTGAAGAAAAATTTAGGTTAGGCATTATAAAATTTGTAATTAAAGAACAGGTCAGATGACACTGGGAAATTGTGTAAATTTCCACTGCTGAAGGACTTTACAAAGTGGTTAAATAAACAGCTGTCAAAAATAGCACAGGTACAGTTGATTTTTGACCTCCTAAATTCTGTTTCAGCTCTGCTTTCTATTATTTTCTCCAAGTGGATTCTTCCTCTTGGATGTTTGTTGGTAAAGCCAGCAATCAAAATAATAATGTAGAAGCAGAGGCCTGTAAACACAGAGGATCTGGTATGGTTTCCAGTCATGTCATTCAGCCTCTGGTGGAAAGTGCCAAGATATGTGCTTTGGAAGGCTCGTAGGGCACATAGCTGCATGTCAGCCTATTTCAATTAGCGTGTTGAAATGGCGGATTACACATCTCTATAAAAATTAAATTGGTCTCATCCCTGGAATTATAAAAAGCCCGAGGATCCAATGGAAGAATGAAATCTTGAGCACCTCAGTTTCAGGGGCCACTGGAATGCGTTGTGCCACTGTTTCCGTGGCACCCCACTGCTGTTGCTTGTCCTCTCTGAGTGTCCCCTCTCCCCCGTGTGGGGTCACAGAGACAGGGAAGCACGGATGGAGAGCAGACCCTAACAGATGGCTTTCTGCTTGGAGTGTGTTAGCTGCTGAGATGTCAGGGAGCCCTGGGAGCCTTAGTTCTGCAGTTTTCTGAAGACAGCCTTGCTCTCTTAAGTGCTTGTATTCCGACTATGTAAATGTTCAGTTTAGATGGATTTTGGGTGTTTAATTGTACAACTGTCCTCTCTGCAATATGGAGCCTGTGGCACACTGTAACACACCATCTATTCACTATCATCTAGTGCCCCAGCTAGGAGCTCAGGTGAGCTGCTGGGTTCCCTTGTGTGCTCAGTCACTTGCCTCTTTTGAGTTTTCTCCTTCCACCCCACCTGTGTCTCATGCCACCAGCCAACACATTTGCCTCCCCCAAGCCCTCGGAAGATCTATCTTGAGATCTATATGAGACTGAAAAAAACTGGTCAGATTTTCTTTTCTTCATGCCACTTAAGGAAGCTGTCAGTGTCCCTGAAACTTTTGGTCACCACTGGTCCTTCTCCCTGTGCTGTAGGTGGGTAGCAGCTCCGGGCAGAGACAGAGATTCAGCCTTTTGTGTATCCATTCCTGAGGTAGCCAAGACTTTCCTGGTGGCCCCTCTGTCCCCGCTGAGTCTGCACTGGTGGCAGTGGGTCATGGACAGGCTCTGAGAGCCACAGAACTCCACACTGCTGTCCAGAGGGAGAATGACCTCTGACAGGCCTTCCCACCCTGGGCTGGGTGGTGACTAATCCTGCAGGGAAAGAAAACACAGGGAAAAGATTGGGCAAAGTTCACACAGCTTCCCTGGGGAGAGAGTTTAGCCCTCCATGTGTGGATCCATGCTCTGTACATGAATACAGTGACATTTCTATCTAACGTCTCCTCCTAAAACTGCTCCAGGATGTCTTGCTTGTCGGATGTGGGTGGATCTGGCATTGCATTTCTTGTGGAGCAAGGCACAAAGTTCTTGGGAAATGGTCTCAGGAGTTGTTATTTCCATAACTCTCATTCTCCAGGGACTGGGGGAAGTGGGGACAGGAAGAATTGTGAGACCAGTTATTATAAAAACCAAAAAACCCAAAAAAAAAAACCCAAAAACTTTTCTCTGATGCTGCATGCTTGAGCTCCAAAAGTACTGTCTTCTACATGTCTATAAAAGTCACTGACATTACCATGGCACTGAATTTGTTGGCTCAGCTTTTAATTCTTTTTATGGTGAGAAAGACACTGAAAGGTGGGGGGGTAACTCCAACAACTTCTACCAGCAGTCCTTAGGCCTGGCACACCCCTGCCTCCTCCTGCTCCCCTCACCGTCCCTCTCAGCCCCAGTGCCACCCCAGCCAGCACGGGCAGTGCAAAGAGGTTTTGCACAATGCCCAAGTGGCTGCAGTGCCAGGGAGGGCTGCACACCACAGAGCTTTCAGATGCAGTTCTCGGTGACAGGTGGGAACCACAAAAGCTGGATGTGCAGGTTGGATTCTCTCTGCTTACCCCTGTGCTGGGTTTTGATTGACAGACAAGAAACAAAAAGCAAACATATTTTTGGAGCTGCAAAGGAAGTAGTGGCAGCAGACCTAAGGTTCAGGGGTTTTTCTGGACTGCAGTTCAGTTTTGAAGAGAGGAGCAATGGTGGGATTGAATTCCCCCCCTGCCTGATATTCTTCTTTTCTTTTCTTCTTTTTCATGAGGGAGAAACATTTGGGGTGGGTGCTTCTGAAAGGAAAGGCTTGGAGGCCCATCTTCTAGCCTCCAGCAATATAATTTATATTTTTAAAAATTTCCTGATAAATGAAACTTCTGCATTACTAAAGACAACATCAATGTGCATGAAAGAAAATTCATTTTAAACTGAACTGTTTTGAAATGAAAATGTCCTTTTTAGATAAAGTCAGAATACAATGCTTTAAACTTTTCTGCTTGGTTTGGTTCAGGAAGTGCAGTACAGCTGAAATGGACCTATTCCTTCAGGAGATTTTATTTTGAAAAAGCAACTTTTTCCACCTGAAAAGCAATGCCTCTCCTCCAGTTAGAATCCTAACAGCCCTGGTGGTTTGTGGTGGGAATTTTCTGAGGTGCATAAATAACTTGGGTAGTTATGAACACTTTACCCAGAACCAGATTTATCATATTTAATGTCTTAAATATTGGTGGAACAACTTGTATTAAATCCTATGTACTATAATTTTTTCCTGATCAATTCCATATTTATAGCATTAATCATTTCTCTGCAGTTAATTAAGAAAATTGATGGCTCTCAGGCTTCCTTAAGCTGATTCTTTAAATAAATATATCAAACAAGATCTCCATTACCCAAATCAGACTTCGTCACAATAGCTGTACAGGGGCCAAAGGGACAGGAGCACAGATCCAGAGAGCATCCACAGGGACTTGACGAACAAAAAAGTGATATTTCAAGCTTGTGTCTCAGTGGAGTGGGGAAATAATAGCAATATAATCAAGGGAGTGTTTGTGTAGCCCTTATGGTTTAAAAACCTTTTGCCTCAGCCGCGCTAATACTCTGAAACAAGGATGCTGATTATATGACCAATTGTTTGGCATGTGTTCCTAAACTGGTTTATAATTACCAAATTAATCTCTCTGAGGTATTAAAAGCCTATTTGCACAATCTTTGTAAAACTAAAAGGGAAGTGAAGCACTTTACCTGCGTTGATACAGAGCCCTGCAAATAGCAACTATTTGTTTTTGTAGCTGTTGCGGCTCTGGGAACAAGTAAATATAAACAGCAGGAAACACAAATACAGAGGCAGTGCAATTGGAGGCTGTCAGGAAGCAGTATGGTGGCTTCAGGAGCTGAATTCGGCTTGAAATAAGCTTTGTCTCAGTATGCGTAAGAGGCTTTGGCACTGTATCAGACCTCTGGGGAAGCCACTCAGCAGGGTGGGGATTACTATAGTTTGTGCTTCCCAATTCACAGCAAACTTGCTTCTCTGTCATAGCCGTGCATTAACTCTCTCTGTCCCACCTCGGCGCTTTTTGTGGGGATGTGTTTGGGATTTGTTTGCTTTGGAGCCAGCAGCCTGGCATCTGCTCGCGGAGAGCCCAGAGCAGCGCGGCGCACGGGGCCGAGCGCCTGCACGATGCTCTCCTCAGCGCCGAGGGAGGGAAGGAAGGAGGCACAAAGATGGCTAATTTTGCCAGGCTGGATGGTTCTCCTCCATGCATGTGCTGTAGTGTCTCTGACAATACCATCTAAAATGCAAATGAATTATGCCTGCATGGAAGAGCTGGCAGTGAGGGCTGTGTAGACCTGCTGCTGGCATAAACTTCCTCCTAACGGGGTTTATTTCCTCCCTCTCTGTGTGAACACATGGACTCCACTCTCTCTTTTGAGGTTTCGCAAGGGTTAATTCTCTCTTAGCTGTGGGAATATTTTTCGTTAGGGACAACTCGATGGTTATTCCTAACACATGACTATCAAAGACTCAGATTAGCCGAGGGGGAGGGGAAAGACTCCTGAGTTTGCACTTCCTGTCTCTTAATAAAGCTGAGATTCCAGAAGTATTTAATATCATTGTGGTTTACATAGGAAATTGTCTGAACACTCTTAGTAAGTAACTGAATATATGGCTGCTATGTTGAATACCATTTGTCCACGGTCGTTTTTCTTTCAGTTATGTTAGATATCTAGAAAATGTTGTAAAAGCAGGATCTTGTTACGGTGCACAGCTAAATGAGGAACTATAAAATACACTTTTAAAAATTTAAATATTTAAAATGTATTGAGAAATGTGAGGTGCACCAGTACTAAAGAAACAACAGCAATTGTTTTATATGCACTGCTAAGGCAATAAAATGTGGATTCCTTATGTAGGTCCAAATGTAGCAGCTGGATTTGGCTTTATGAACCATGAAAAATAGTTCCCATCTGGAAGTTGATGTTGAATAAAGATGCAACAGTAAGGCTGCATCTTACATGTAACATTTATACGTTTCCAACTCAATACAGCACTAGTATTGGAGAGGAAAGAGTGAGGGAGAGGGAGATGGGAATATACAAATCAGAAGCCTCAGGCCAACATTTTTATGTGCATTCTCTAATTTAGAAGCCTCAGGTTTTGGCTGCTGGGTTAGGTTTTTTGATTTTTTTTTCCAGAATAACCCTACCAATAGTCAAGAGTCTACAAGTAAAAAAGGCTTCTGAATGTCTCGCACCACATTGTCTTCATCTCACTGTCAAATAAGTAAGAAAGTGATGTTACTATTCTCTGATATTCATCCCCCCAAACCTCCCTACAGCCTTTCCACCTATCAAATTGGCATTTAAAAGTACGTTCATGGGGCCTGCAAATCAGGAATTCTGTTTTAAAGTGCCTGGCCCCTTGCTCTTTACCTGCACCCTTCCATGAGCAATGTTTGCAACATACAAATACGTCATTTTTATATCCCAAACCCCAGTCTAAGATGTCCAGGAGATTCTATGTCCTCTCACACAGAAATATAAAGGTTGAGTTTAGATACCTTTTTACAAAATCTGGCCCCAGACAAAACTCTATTAATTATTAAAAGATTTGTCAGATTTGTGAGGCCCCAAAGTTTTTAAAAATTCAAATTGCATACAAGCATAGTCCATGCTAAAACCTTACATGCAAATTAAGTTGTAAATTCTTATTAATAACATAAGGCAGCAAAAAGTCAATAAAGGAATGAAGTTGGAACATTTTATTGGCTCTTTTTTGCTTCCTCGAGCAAGAATTATTTCTAATGCAAGATGAAGTGTTAGGAGACGTGATGATCCCCTTTTTGCCTAGAAGATGTTGTGAGGTTTCTTTAACTGCAAGACTTTCATGGTGGCCCCAGTGCTGCAGTGCATCTGGCTGAAAAGATTTCCTGTATTTTTCTAAAAGGGTGCTGTTATTGTTCCTGCTGCTCTGGTTGTTTCCATGAGCCTTTAAAATGAAACCAGGTCCCACACCAATTTGTGAGGCAGACATTTTAAATGTTGGGAAAACTTTAAAATCAAGTTGGATTTTTCAGGTATTCATTGTCATCAGACCATGGGAATCTTGAAATACCTTTAATCCACATTTACCTTTCATTTGAAATAACAACACACCCCTGATGCTTGCAAACTGTATTCCTTTAACATAGGAAATAAGAACCACATATGTTCAATATACTGACGTGCAACACTCAGTTGGTACATGTGGCCCACTGATGTGATCATAGGCTTTCCTCAAGTTAGCTCTTCAAATCAGAAGGTAGTGTCACCCTTTCACCTCTGGATATCCTGAGATCCCACACCTACACTATTCCTGCCTATTCTGACCCCCTGCTCAGTGTAGCACTAGAGCACTGGTATTTAGAGAGAAAGAGAAAGAGGGAGGGGGTGATGGGAATATATTAGAAGCCCAATAGCAACACTTTTATGTATATTCTCAAATTTTGGAGTCTTGGGATTTTATTGCTTGTTTTGTTTTTGTTTTAGTTTTTTCTTTTTGTAGGATAACCCTACTACCAACAGTCACCGTACAAGTAAAAGGCCTTTGGATGTCTTCCACCACATACCTTCCTCCAAAGCCCATTGCCGTCATCTCCGTGTCAGTTAAAGAAGAAAGTCATGTCCCTGTCTTGTGATATCAAACCCCTCAAGCATTCCTACAGCCTCTCCACCCATGCCTGGGGAAGGCTCTGGAGGTTTGTCCCAGGAAGGTGTGTGGCTGTGCAGGCACAAGGGAGGCCACAACCCCTCTGACAGAAGTTTTGCCACGGCCTGAAGTCTGCCATAGCCTTTTTTGAAGAAGTTTCTGAAGCTGAACTGAATGATGTGTTTGTGTGCTAGCGTTTGACTCTAGCAGTCTATTTTCCACGCAGGGATCTTGGAGTTTCTGGCAGATACACCTCAGGCTGGAATCCAGACAGCTTGTCTGAGCACAGAAAAAACACTCTCCTTCACTCCTCAAAATATTAGGAAAAAACACTGTATTTGCAGCTCCTTGGATAAAAGCATCCCTAATGGTGAGTGTGGTCTGAAAACAGCATTGATGGGCCTGCTTCAAAGGAGATCCACACGTGTAGGTTTAATGTAGGAACAGCCCCTGAAGGGAAGGGGCCGTGGCCTGCGTCTGCCACCCGGCGCAGGGGCATGAGGGTGGCACTGGGCTGGGACAGGTGGGCAGCGGAGGCAAAGGGCAGAGTGACAGCAAATTTGGGACTGCAGAAGGGAAACAGGGAGGTCAGAGGTGCCAGTGAGGCCTGAGGAAGGAGGAGAGACCTAACAGCCTCCCTCACTCCGTTCCCTCCACCATGGGGCTGTCCCAGCTCTGCGCTGCAGCCCCTGCATGTGCTCTGTGCACCATGGGCTGGGAGGATGAGGACTACCAGACTGTGGGATGGAGGGGACATTTCTGCTCTGCCTGCCAGTCAGTGTGCTGCAAGTCTTCAGCTTCCCTTGGCCTGGCAGGAAGAGGAAGAGAACAGGGCTGCATCCACAGGAATGGGCTTTTCAGCGTCAAGGATCCAGTTCCTTTCTCCTCTGCCCAAAACAGAGCAGATGAAACCATTACTTACTTTGCCTATGCCTTGAGCATGGTCTGTGTTGAGTACAAAGACCATAAACATTCATTAACTTTCCTGTCCATCTTCCATGAAAAGATTCTCAACACCTGGAGTAAGCCTATAATGTTGGCTATGGCATACAGAGAGGTTGCGGCCTCTCTCCACTGTATATATATACATTTATTGTTCAAGTTAGTTTTGTAATTAAAATGGCATTAAAGAAATTAAATATCTAGGCTTTCAAGTCAAAGATCCATTTTTATCCTTAAGCTTGCAGGGGAAAAAAAGATTTTTGAATGGAGGAGATTTCTATTCTAATTTGCAGAAGTTCCAGCCTTTTCATTGTTTAATTCACATGCATGCAAATGTAGGGATTATGCAAGCCTTGGCAGGGTGTGCTCTGGAAGTTTTATCCACTGCTGAACAATTTAAGGAGCTAGGTTTCACTAGAGTTTGGCAATCCCTTCCAAAAGTGCTGAATCTAGGCCAGGATTTAGGATAGACTTGCATGATGCCATTAGAAAGCATAGGTTGTGTGCAGTTAGCTTGGGAGCTGGAGAGCAGAGCTACAGTCCTGCCTCTGTCCAGTGGCCTTAATAAAGATTCCCATTTATATTCATTACCGCAACCAAGTCCTGCCTCTAATCTATCGCAGGGGACACTACAGATATATTATTTCTTTGTAGTCTCAAAATGCTCAGATGGTTTTTAACCTTATTAAATCTAAAACCCTTAAATGTGCTTCTGAAGCAAAAGTTTTAGCAATAAGCCTTCCAAAAAGTGCAAGATTTACAAAGCAGATTTATGGCTGTGTGGTGAGTTAAGTAACGTTTCTCTCAGCATATCATTTGCCAAAATTAGAGGAAATTCCCTGCTTCAACCGAACAGGGAGCATTAGGAATGATCTACCAGCGCTCTAAGAAGCAGGAGAACAACATGTTAATCTACCTAGATGATATTCTGATGGTTGTTGCATTTCAGGAAATAATAAAACTTTGTTTGAATTACGGAATGCTTGAAAGTCCTCAGGATTTCACATTTACTGTATGAGAATACAACTGGTCATATCCTCCCAGAGTCTCTATCTTTGTTTTTTAATAGAACCAAGAAAACAATTATTTTAAAAGGTTAAACCACAATCACATGTACTGTGGCTCCATGTGATTGTTTCTAAGTGTGCAGGTACTCTCTTGGTGTTTACAAGTGAAGGATCAGGCAGAGTGTTTCAGAGCTGCTATAGAACATGGTGCAGCATCATGGCACTTTACTTCACAAACAAAAAAAGGCACACAGGTGCAGAAGTTGTAGGTATTGATGAATCTGAAACTAAAAGACAGATCCTCCTAGTCATTTCAGGATTATTTTTCTGGTCAGAAATGATGTAAATAATGATTAGCTGAATGAGAACACTCAGTGTTACTTAAATAATATGCTACCAGGTTTTTGCTATATTGTGAAATAACTAAGCAGACTTTTTGGCTACAGAAAGAGGAAACACTGCATAGACGACTTTGATTTCAGCATTTGGTAAACAGTATGATAATGCAGATGTTTGTTCATTTTTCATCTACATTTTGGGGCCACATGTTTTCAGTCAAGATTTGGAGACTTATTTTCTGAGTTAACTGTTTTTTTCTAACTGTATTCTTTAAATTATGATTTTAGACGGAGCCAGCTGGAAACTGAGGGGTAACTGCCTAAGACTGTCTCTACACTCACAGTCGTTAATTTTATTGTATCAATAAAAGCAAAATTCTGTGAGAGTATAGAATTGAAAGCCAGCCAATGAAGAAAAAAATGGCCTTAGAAACACCAGTGTCAGCATCTCAGAGGCAGAAATTCCCCTTTCTGTATTCTAGGCAAAAAGAGTTCTAGAGTGGAGCCTTCTCCCAGCACCTGGCCTGGGATAGGATGTGTAGTCTAGCAATTTGGCTAAATATGCAAACTGAAAATTGAGCAAATCTACACTGTAAAATCCTGTAGCCAGATGCAACAGGAAAGCAAATTTGTCTGTCTCTAGGCAAATTCGTACAAAATGCATTTGAGTGATATTTTTTCCCTAGACAGAAAAAGCAAAATTTGGATGAGCGTTTACTCCATCTGCCTGTTTTGGACAGTGGTGTTCAAGGTGACCAGGAAACACTTCAAAATAACATACAAGTGTTCCTCTGGAGGAATTTCTGTAAGTTTTAAGTGCATTAAGTTCCTAAATGGGTGGACACTGATTTTATATCAAGGAATGTGTCTCCTAACAATGTGGTGCTACTGACAACAGGTCTTGTCAGTGTCTTCCATACACCAGTCACTGACAATTCCAGGGAGAAGGAGTTCCTTGAGTAACAGTGATTTATAGTACGAATCCATTCAAAGTACATGATTTCTCTAGTTTTTATATTAAGTGGAAATGTATTAAATGCAGTATGAACCAATTGTTCAAATGGATTTATAATATGCATTTATATAAATGTGTAGTGTTCCCAAAAATTAATTAACAGAAAGTTTGAGGTTAAGTCTGTATTTATTTGAGATTCTTTTATGTATCTTTAAAGTACTAGGAGCTAAAATTTCCACTTTTGAAATTATATTTTGGGCTATAAGATTTTAACTTGGAAGTAGATCCATCTGGAGTGAAGTCTGTATCACTTGCAGGAGAATCTTGTTCTAAATATGTATTGCTTTCAAAGCAATAGATATAATCCTAGAAGTTTGGTTTGTTGATAACTTCTCAAATACTTTGAAGAAATAAGTCTCAGGATACATTTGCAAACTTGGCACTTGGCAGAAGAGGAACTGTGAAGGCACAAAATTTTGCAGTGTCAGGTTCTTGGTCTCGTTTCAGGTGATATCCAAAATGCATGAGGGCTAAAACTGCAGACTGCCAGAGCCATTAATCAGTGGAAGCCAAGGACATGGATTCACGTGTGGCTTGCAGAAAATCCATGGGTGTATCCAGCTGCCTTCAAGCAGAAGTAACCTGGGGGGAAAGGCAGGGTGCATGTCTCTACAGGTCATCCCCAGAGACAGCTTTAAGCTGGTCCCAGCTCCCCTCCGTTGGGGTCTGTGCTTTGCAGGAGAAGGCTGGCTGCACCTCAGGCAAGAAAACCCCCAAAGGCACAGGCTTTGCTGTGGGGATTCCCTGCTGTGGGAGCCCTTCAGACACCAGTATCTGTCTTCTTTCCTATATGGAAACTTAGGAAAGGGTTGAAATATATCTGAGGGAATTCTGCCAGATATTCATGTATCTACATTTTCTACTCACTCAAGGGGAGCAGTGGTAACCAATGTACTAAAAGTCTTCAAATGCTGACAAATACAATTTAGCTTTGAAGGCTGCCAGCAATTCTATGGTAGTAAATCCCATTTGCAATCAAAGGGTGAGTCATTAGCCTTGACATTTGAGAAATGGAGATTACTATGAATTTATGAAAAAGGTTCCCTAAAATGTTTCCTTAGCAACTGCTGCTGAGGAGCCTGGGGCATCTCTCAGGTCCCCAGGCTCAGGAAAGCCAGCAGCGGTGGAGCAGATGGTTTCCTATCCACTTGCTGTATATAGTGCTAAGGGTTCACTATCCCTTTCCACTCAAGTCTTGTCTAAGTGAGGAAAATAATGTTCAGTTATTTTTACTGAGCTGACTTAATGTTGTTGAAACTATTGCAAGGGGCACAGCTTATTATACAACGCAGGGGCTTGAACTGTATCCCACACAGGGCTACTAGCGGCTTGGCCAGTTCCGAACATGACCCCAAGTGAAGTGATATGACAGCTTGTTACCACCATAAAAAGCATACAATTTTATTTTAAAAGGGTTTTGTTAAAAAAAAGAGAATAATTAGAGAAAGCTATTAGTTTTCCATTTGTTAGACGTCTGTTTCTGAAATGCTCTTAAGTCCTTTACTCAATCTTTTTCTTATAGCCACGAGTTTTTCTTCTAGCTCAAGAAGGCAGAGTAATGAAGACCTTCCATCTATAGGGAAACAGCAGAATATTTCTTGACCTGCTGTAAAATCACAACCAATGACAATGTAATGTATTTGATAATTTACCCGGTTAATTTAATCTCAACACATTTAGTTTGCTTAAGACAGAGAAAAGTACTTTTCTCTTAGTAAAGTAGAATCCTTAGCTGGCTACCACATCAACAAAAAGGGTGAGAGACCTCAAGGTGAACAGTAGGATGATGGGAATGGGGGAAAAGGGAACACGGTATGTGGAGAGACCTGGATGCTCCTTGGAAAGGCAAAGGGGATATTGGTTGGAGGTAGAAGGCACTGAGGTTGTACAGAAGGAGGAATCTCTTCAGTGTACTACAGCAACATCTGTGCCTTGCTTCAGTCAGGTAGGCTGTGAAACCTGAGATAAATCCCAAGTGAACCTGGATGATTGCAAAGGCATGGAACCTTATGCCATCTGCATAGATCAGTGCAGAAAGATTCTTTTGGACCTAGGCAACAGGTCTTAGTGAAGAAATGTGCAGCAGCTCACCAGCACATACCATAATTTTTTGTTGTTATCATATTAAATTAATTCCTTTAGTAAATTAAATTCTAATTTTCTGTTTCCTGTAGTCAATATTCTGTTTGCTTGACTTCCTATGGTGGTAGCATCTCATGAGTTTCATGTATATGTGATTTTTTTTTTCTTCAGGGTTTTTCAGATCCAAGTGAGACCAATAAAAAACCCAACAGCTTCTAAGGAAAATATACTACTGCTGGTGTAACTCACAATCCAAATATGAGCACAGTTCTTAAAAATTCTACTGCAGAATATTTTCAGGGGAGTGGTTGCACCTCATGACATTCTTACAAAAATATGAAGAATATTAATTTTTTCCAATGGAAATAAATCCTTTCTTTTCTCCTCTGTGAAACAAGACACTCCCTATGTTTCTATTGCTCCTGTGCTGTACATCCACTGAGAACGGCCCGTCATTCTGCAAACTCTCATGCATTTTACAGAATCAACATTGCTATTCATCTCATGCAACTGCAGCCAATCTTGGCGGCCAGGTGAAACATGGTGTCGAAACAGTGAAACCGTCCCAAAGAAATACAAGCTCTCAAAGTGTGAATGGCTGCGTGGATGAAAGAAGGCATTTTGAATTACACCTGGAAATGAAGCAGAGTGGCCAAGGATGGGAGGAGGAGCGGTGGCGGGGCCGGCGGTCCCACCCTCACCTGCTGAGGCTCTCGCAGGTCGGCTCTGAGCACATCAGATATGATTGGGAGCAGCTGCAAGCTGAGCCCAGTGCAGCGCTCCCAATACATTCCAGATGATGAATATGATGCAGGCTTACTGGAAGAAAAATATATTTCTGAAGAGAAAAACAATTACTTCTCAAAGCAAGACAATGAAGCTGAACCGACTCTACATGGGCATAAAATAGAACTTTTGGGCAATGGCTTTAGCTTCTAATAAATCACCCACCTGGAGATACTTTGCAGAGTAAGCTTGGATGTACCAGACCCCCAAATATTTTCAGAGGTATATAAAGTTGAAAAATTAGGCATTTAAACCTTTATTTCTACCCAAAGGGACAGATACTCTGTCGTGTCATAGTCTCCGATTTTCATGTTAGCAGAAAGGTGCCCTTGCCTGTCCTAACAACACGTGGGCTGTCTCATGGAAGTTATGTAAAAAAGGCTTGGAAACACCACTTGATACAGTGGGTTTCACTTGCTGAATCTTCAGAGGGGAACTTGAACAAAATTTGCAAAAACATGTCAAAAGTTAAGTGGCGAAAATCAGCTTAAATGCCTAATTTTAATTTTGTTTGTGCTCTTTGTTGTTTCATTGTGGAGGGAGGGAAGAAGCTGTCTTTTTTCTCCCTGTCCTTTCATTTTGTTTGGGAGAAAATGGATGTTGGTGAAAAGAAGAGAGCTCTGGCAGGGACTGGAAAGAGGTTGTTTATTCTGTTTTGTTTCCTTTAGAAAGGGGCAACTCTTCTAAAACTGGTGATGATCCAGTTAAAGGGGGACTCCGGGTGGGGAAGAGAAAAGAAAACTAATAATCAGCCTCTAAATGACAACTTTTCTCTTGAACAAAAGAGCAACAGGAGGCGGTGCAGGCAGGGGGTCAGTGCCCAGGGGTAACGTGACCAAAACAATGGCTGGAGAATGTGTGTAGCTTTTGCCACTCCAGAAGCTGCTGCCCCAGTGTCTTCACTGAGGGACTGCAAGGATCAAACCTGATCTGATGCTGGGCAAGAGTGGTGCCACTTCTGGAGTCTTCTAAAGTGGAGGCAATGGCTGACTGTGGGTAATGCAAGCAGGAATTGAAGAATTGCAAGGGAATCCCCCCATTTCTGAATGACAGGTGTGATTGAACAGCCCCAGCCAATAAGGCAGAGTCCCTACCAGCCATGGGGCTAAAGGTGGGGTTTAAAAAAGATGGAGACTGCCTGGCAGTGTCTGTGCTTCCTTGCTCTTGGTTAATTGCCTGCTGGGGAAAGCCAGCGGTGTTGGATAAACTGATGCAAGAAGATTTTAAACTGTTATGAGTATTCATGCAGAAGTTCATTCTGGTTTAGACTAAATTGGTTTTAATTTCAATTCATGTAGCTTCTGTGTAGATGAGGCCTATGGCTTGCCATTTTGCAGCAATGGTGAATTTATAGCATATGTGCTGCAAATGGACTATCATGCAAATTCTCCTGATATTTGCTCCAAGTCCAGTTCCAGCTGTCGGTGGAGATGGAGGAGCAGAATAGACCACTCACATGGCCTCCCATGTAATGCAGATTGGATCTATTGTCAGTCAGATGGACTGGTGGTGTGGGAGCAGTGTGAAGCCAGTTCTTTCACTACATGGTGTGTAAAGCAATGAGGCAGACAAAAGCTGGATTTAAATTAGGGAATATTTCTGCCAAATTTCGTTCTCTGAAGCAGAAAAATAAAACACTTAATGTGTCTGGCAATGTTTATTCTGTGCACAGGGTTTTAGTTGATCATAAAAGAAAAGCTATGTGTGAACATTATCTGGTAACTTCATATTCTGAGGAGATGAGAGAGTATGATTCCACCATGGTCTGAAAAAGTATTAGACTGAGAAAGCAGAAACAATTTGGCAAGAAAACAAGGTGGCAACAGAAAATGAAAAAAAAAGGTTATTTTTGATTAGGTAGGAATTACCAGTTATAATCACAGCAAAATTGTATCTGCCACAAAGGCTCCATTTTGAACGTCCTTGATGTCCTCAGTGTCCTGCTCAATGGCCAGAGGCTTCCTACTTTGCCTTCTTGCTGCTTATTCAAAGAAAGGCAAGCTCTGAATGGTTGGAAAATATATGTGCTTCTCATGTGGTAAGAGCATGTGCATGAAAATTAAAGAATTCCTTGCCTGTGCACCATGGGTATCGGTGCTGATAAGGAGGCAGTAACTCTCATTACATGCATATTGGCCCTTTGAAGATTTGGCCCTGAATTCTACTGGTGAAGTATTTTCCATGACTTTTCCACTGTATCTTCATAGAGGTTGGTGCTCCAATCATCCAATACCTTGACAGAAATAGAAGACAGTGTTAAAAATAACCCAAAGAAGTAATACTAGACCATTTTTAATTCTAAATGATTGAAAGAGCAACTATCAGCTAATGTGAATGAAAACATAGTTGAGTAATCAAAGTAAGAAGAATGTCAAGAATAACAACTTTGTAACTGGATTTGGAAAAATAAACAATTCTTTCCTTTTTTTTGCATAATAAATATGGTGCGGGTAGCAAAAAATAGCATTTCATGAATGCTGTAATGTGTTTTTATTTCTTCTGGTTCTAAACAACATTTGCTTCTTGAAATTAAATGGAATCTGATTGAGGTTTGTCCTTTCAGAGCCTTGTCTGGTACAAGGTAATGAATTGACTACCCTATTGATATTGTAATTTTTCTATTATACATAGAAATTCTCATATTGAAAGTTGCTGGGGCCCTTGGTATTTTACAAATTTGGGATTATTAAGGATGTTTTCCATGTTAGAGCTATACTAACTGTGACTGTGTTGATGACATCCACCATTCTACTTAAATTGAAAATTGCTGCTTACTAAAGAAGTTGGACCCTGAGCTTAAGTCCTTGGTGACTGATTTGATTAGTCCATTTGAGTGAGAATAGGGCAACACAGGGGCTATGTTAATGGAACTTAAACAATAGGCCATCACTAATCAGAGACCTCAAGGTTGAAGTGAGGTTAATTGTTATGCGGGTGGTATTTGAAAAGAAGTGTTGACTGGTGTAATGCACTATGGGACTGTAGCATTTGAACATGCAGCCCTAAGGCCAGAGGTTTTGTTTAGTTTCCCAATGAAATTTAAAGCTACATTATGTACATCTCTAAACAACAGCCTATATGCTACTGCCTTTTGATACATCACAAGAACAACAGCTAATTGATAACAGAAATGAACCCCCAGGCTCAAAATTCAGATCCAAATCTGGTACTATATTTTAATCCCTTTCTAAACTTGGTGAGGTGGGAATTGATTGAGTTTTGATTAAGCTCTTCATGAAATACACGTACAAGATTCAAATGGCTGTCCCGCCCCCAAAAGTTTAGAATATTCTAAATTCAGTTTCAGTTTAGTCCTAGAGTGCACATTTGGTGGAAACATATGAGCTGACAACTACAATGTCAATGAAAAAACATTTTGGCATAATTGGGAAGAACTGTTATTGGTATTGCTGTGCAGACAGGGATTTTATATCTCAACATGAGTAGCACGAGTTCTAGCTAGATTTCTGAAGAAATGCAGCTTGTATGAAAATATTGGTATTTCATCCTTCCAGAAACTGTGAACCTGTACAGATGAAGTCTCAATCTTTGTGAAAACAACCTTAAAGGGTACAGAGATTCATAGTGATCCCACTGAAAGGGAGGCTGCAGACTTGGCAGGCATCACATGTACTGTAGACATTAAATTAGCCTGCAATTTACTGCAATAGAAACAGATCTTGTAAACTGGATTGATACGTGCTTAGGCTCCTTACAACTCCATTTCATGTGGTTCACAGGACTTATTTTTAATTAAATAGAGTTTGGACCTCTGGCTTGAATGCCTCCACTGCACATGTGATGTAAAATTTTCTGTAAGGAATGTGTTTGCTGTGCACTGGAAGACTGGCTGGTGGTGCAGCCCTCCTTGTGACTCCAGTACCACTTTGGTGCTGGCATGTGGCTTTAGGCTTAATTTCCTCCAAAGGAATCTGGTTTGCAACCACAGACTAGTGGATGAAGCTGCACTGGTGTGAGTGCTTTCAAGGAAATTAATGAGATGAAAAAGAAATTCAACCAAACTGGGACAGGGTGCAGTGAGGGAAGGGGAACAGCTCCAAAATAATTCAGCAATAAATACAACTATAGTTTCTTACAAAATGTGAAAAATAATGACAAAGACAAGGGGACAAGAGGTGGTATAAGTGAGAACAAAAGACTTCTTCCTTATTTTGCTGTAAATCAACATTTTTTTTTTCAGAATGCAATGTTTTTAGGAAAACAAATTTTCCATTTTTGTGCATGTAAAGTGGCACTGGAGGAGGGGCAGGGAGAATGTGCCAGCACACATAAAACTCTAGTATGAGCATGGGAAATTAAGGACATTTTACACAATCACATAAGGAATTTACAAGGTCCTAAGTCATGAATAAGTGCCTTATTCACAGGAAGCCAATATTTTGATGTATTCCCATGGCAGAAACAAAATGATGGGCAAGAAATGGACAGACACATAATACACACTCCAGTTGTCCTTTGCAGTCAGTGCCTTTCCCTAAAAAGAATCCTTTCTCTATTTTCATTTCTTGTATCTAAATAATCACTCCTCCCAAGCATACCCAACATTAGCAAAGTCTTTCCAATGTGATCAGAAGAGTTACTGGGTGCTGTAGACAGAGCAGCTGGGGGCCTTACAAAAACCACTGATTCAAAGTATTTTAGCATAGTATCCCACACACCAAATAACTACTTAAATGAAAGTTTAATTGCAGCCCCTAGGGAAGGATGGAGGAAGGGTCAAACTGTTAGACACATGTGCTTTGTTCTTTGTAACAAAAGCCTTTGAGCATAAGTAAATGAACTCTGAAAAATAAAACAAAATTGTGTTTTGATGTTTTGGATATTGACTATATGGGAGGAGAGCACACAAAAGGAAATAAGAAGCAAGTTAAAAAAAGCAGTTTGTTATCTACTTTGTTATCTACATTTACAATTACTTTAAAAACCCTGGTAGTGTTCAAACTACCTGCTTATATTGTACTCGGGGCAAATTCGGGGCTCAGGGTTAATCTGGCAGGGATTTGTCCACTTTCCTGTGTATTACTGCATCTATTGCAATGTTTAAAAAAAAATCATCTGTTTTGGGTAGTGTCTGAAGCTCCACTCTTCTACAAGGACAGAATGTGCTTGGAGCTGTACAGATGCAGAATTAGGGTCCTATTCTCAAAGAGCTGAATGTTCACAAAAGGACCCAGCAGCCGACAGGTGGTTGCAGACTGGTTTTCTCAACAAGCATCCAGCCCAGCCAAGCGTGCCCTACTGAAGATTTGTCCCATTGAAGTCAGATGAGAGTATTTTCAAGTTCAAATGAGCTTGAAAATTGCAAGGGACATTTCTCAGTGTGTGGAGGCACTTTTTTTTTGCTGAAAAAAAAAGAGAGCAGAGCTGTGCCTCCTGAAGACATGAAATCCTTCTCCGCTGCATAAGGCAGGTGGTATGAAGAATGGGGAGGAAATGCATTTAGCAGAACAGGTGGCTTGCTCTCATTGGGATTAAATCTTTCAGGTCTGCCTTTTGCTTTGGAAACTACCCTTGCTTTCCATTCACATGGCCTCAGGGTGAGTCTGTCTTCTGTTTCTCTGTGATGCTGTGAATTATCATTCTAAATATCATTAGTGTTCGAGTTTCTTCCACACCTTTTCGCTGTGCCCACAAGTCACAGAGCTGACTTTCACACGGACATTCAGGAGAACTTAGACTACTTTGGTTATCTGATCAAGTGCCACTAATTCAACATCTATGGGGATGCCAATTATATATCTTTGGAATGTATTCTGAATTCTGTTCCCTCTATTTATGCAATTCCACTCCTTTGGCTTTAAAGATGTATACAAACAAGTGTTATCCATGGCAACTGATGGAATAAATAGACTTTCTTTAGAACTTGGAGCTTTCTCAACTTTATAACATACAACAGCCCCGATGCCAGAACCTGAATTCAGAAAGTTCCCCGTACATAATATATTTTTATGGCTGGCCTCTGCTCTCTTATTTTAAGTGCAAAACTTGGGTTCTAAGTTTTTTTCCAGCAGTTTTACCACTCTTCCCCTGGCAATGAGTGAGGTACAAACCATCTGCCATTGTTATGCACTGTGGGTGTTCTCACTCCAGCCTTTAACCTCACTCAGCTTTCAGATGTGGGGATACCACAGGAAAGGTTCTTGCCAGGAAAGGTTCTTGGAGCTGTCATTCACTATCTAGATCCATCTCATTCCACTGGGAACTCCAGCCTCAGCCAGAACTCCCACAGGATTCAGGGGGAGATCTGATAGTGCTGAATAACTGTGTGGCTTGGCCCATATGTTCATGGTGAAGGGTGACAAGAGAGGCATTACATTTAACATCCTCACATGAAAGAAGAATTCTATAGTGTATATGAGCCATGCTGAAAGTTGTGGTCCCCTTTCTACCTTACTTTATTTTGCAAAGAAGCTTCAAACTAGAATAATTTAAATGTAACAGACATTAGAAGTTTATTTAAAGATTTATTTTAATTTGGGGATTGTAAAAATTTTAAGTAGTGATACATCTTTTAAAAAAACAACAATAACTTAAGAGAGATCCTTCTGATTCACAGCTGAACTCTCAGTTTCCTCAGTGCACACTCACCAGAGCTTTGATTCATTGTCCAATGTCAGTAAAAGCTTTCAGATGTTTTAACTAACTAAATATAAAAATTCTTCTTTCAGATCTAGATACCTTTTTTGAGGCTGGTTCTGGCTGAATCATCTTATTTTTATATCACAATCAACACAAGCCCAGTAATGAAATAATTTTTAGCTGCTGAACTGTACTTGTTACTTTCTTCTCTCTCATATGTCTGTGCTTCTAGGTAGTACAAAACCCCTCACTAAGCAAGCCAAGTTTAAAAATCCCCCAAGGTTTTCGAATCAGCCTTCAAAGATACCATTTTTATCCCCAAATTGCAATCTAAAAAATTAAACAAACTTTTCCCTGAGGTGAAGTAAGCTCATACTGGACAGCAGACATTGCTAAACACGCCAGTGTGCCTGCTATATGGCCAAAGTGTTTATTCAACAGAAGCTTGGACGACAGCCACCACATCAATGTCACAGCCTCTCAGCACATGCGAAGAAAATACATGTGATACATAGCAAATTAGGTGTCCTGCTCTAGAAGGAGTGGAATGGGATTGATTTGCCACTTTTAGCAATGCTCTTTTACTGTCAGCTTGGCTTTGAGAAAAGCATTAAAGATTCTTGTCACAGATGTTTCTTTCATAAACTGTTGTGGGAGAATGACATTCTGCAAAAATGGTTTACTACTCTGCTTTCTTCTCCTGGGAAAACAAAGTGCGCTAGTCAGCCCAGCCAAATGGGCTCAAGGAACGCTCTTCAGTTATACCACAATAGCATTAAGGATCATGACATTTACAGAGCTGATCTTAGAAGCTCTCTTGGCAAATGTACAGTGTAGAGGTATTTATCCAAAGTGTGTGCCATTGAGGTTTTTTTTTTTTTCGTCTTGCATTAGTTCAGTGGGGTAAAACTGGCCGGTTGGGTGTTCAAAACAGGGAAGATAAAAAGGACTGAGCTTACACACTGTGTATTAAGTGAATGGTTCACACCACATTTGAGTAATTAATCACCTTTAAACAAAGCAAAAAAAGGAAAAAAAAAAAAGGAAAGGGAAAAAAGAGTCAAATCTACTACAGTGGTTAACATATGAAGCCTCACTAGAATTTACTCAGTTACTGGATTGCATAAAATATAGCTGTGAGATGAAATCACTTTTTTAGATCACAGAATAAGTCTTTGACCAAAGAAGCATAATTTTAATTGCTTATATCTAGCTGAGAGAGATGGGAAAAGAGAAAGACAATGAATCTATTATTTTTAGGTAATAAAGTTTACTTGAAAACATTTTGAGAATGCAAATTTTCTTACTAAAAGTCAAAAGGTTTTGTAGGAGTGTTTGCTATGCCGTAAAAGAGAGTTACTATAGCAACAGCAACATCATATAGAATCTATGACTTGTAAAGCACCTTCTGGAGGGAACAAGTTATCCACATGTCACATTAATTTTCATACTTTATATAAAGTTAAATAAGTAAAAAAATCCTATAATGTCCAGGTTTGTCTCCTTTTGTAATGTTTACTTAAAGCAGTATTTTTTCCCTATACAGACCTAGATCTGTACAAGAATTTAAATTCTAAGGTTTTGGTATCTCAAATGCACCCCTTGTTTTTCTCTGTACAGCTCCCTGACTTACTGAACTAATTCCTGTTAGAATAAAACACCACTAGGGGAACATGAAAGAAATTCCAAGTTTGCTGTGATTATAAGCAGGATGACTGCTTTGCAGAAAGGAGCATCCCTTTGTGTTTGAACAGCCTCAGCACAAACCTCAACATGTGATCCTGGGCTGCCCAGAATTGCTGCTGCTGAGAAGGGGCTGTTGCTGGAGAGTGCAGAGGGAGAGGGGGCAGAGGTTTGCAGCTTCTCTCTTTCTTTTCTTTCCTGGGGCAGTGCTTAAATATCATCATTAATAGTACCAAACTGCATGAGGCCTGATATATAAAGAAATGTTTACTAAAATAGGATTGCTTTGGGCAACAGCAAAAGAAGGCTGTAGTAACTGCAGGCCTAGCAGCAAGGTGAATGCTTAGAGGTGTGGTGTTAATTAGGAAGGTGTTGTATGGGTTTAGTGCAGTGTTGCACAGTTATGTGATAAGTTGATGAGACTTTGCTTTGCCAATAATTCAGTCTAGCACACATCCATTAGAAAAAACTGGTTAAGAAAAGGTGATTCGAAGTTTCCAGAAGAGAAAAATTATTGGGAGTAATTCTTTCCCTGTCCAACCAAGTGGAAATCCCAAGGGGACCTTGCTGTACTCCAACTTCCAGCACTGTACAGGTCTCTATCCCCAGCTCTCTGAAAGAGTATCTTTCTTTCTACAAGCAGATGTGGTTTGCCTTGTTTTTAAATGTACTGCCTGGTGTCCTAGAAAAAGGACAGTAATAGACAGATTTTATTTAATTTGAAGCTGTGACCATGTGGTCCTGTCATTATGAACACAGTTATACTGAAAATATATGTTTTAGTTTCTTAGCTGGCTTGATTCCCAGATTGAAATGTGGTAAGACTTTTGATTTGAGATATTAATCAAATGACAAGAATTTCATGCAAGATTTGCTTCTATAGAGGGCCCGTGTAATCTATATCTTTCTTTTCTACACCATTAATGTATTCAGGGGAGCCACTTTTTTTCTCCATCTAAATGTCAACAAGTCTGATTAAGTGTAAGCAAGAAATCAGTGTTCCTTCTTCAGTAGTATCTCAGCGCAAAGAGGACTTTCCAGAGGAGACAGTGTCATCACTTTTAGACAGACTCTTCCCCAAAACCAGCACTTCTGGAATTCTGTGACAGCTCAAGACTGACTTTCAGACTGGGGTGACGATAATTCCCTGGCTGCAGCCCACAAAACCCAGCCTTGGTGAAAAATCCCCCAGCCTGAAAATCAGTCTATAAACGCCTATGGAATAGTTTCAGTGCACGTTGCCCCAGCTCCTGGGGAACAGCAGCAAACAATAGCCCACGTCCTGGCCGTGCTGCGCCGGGGGCAGACAGAGCAGAGAGCGTGTGCGCTCCTGCTCCACACGCACACATGAGATAGCAGCTGACAGTATCTGACAAGCTGCAACCACAGGTACCCCCCAGCACATCGACTGGGTCCTGGGTGACTTTGCCACGGGAGGATGGGCACCACGGCTCCCGTGGCTGAGCTGGGTGCACCTGGAGTCACACATGGCGGTGAGCTGCCCCAGGATGGGGCACAGGGCCTTTCAGGAAAAAACCGCCAAGGAAATGCTGAATGCCTAAAATATGTTTTATGTGTTTGTGTGGAGAAAAAAAAAAAAATCGAGAGAGAAAAGGATAAGAGTAGAGGCTTGGTTACTGAGCAGACCTATCTGGTGCCATCAAAGCTGTTAAAGCTGGATTTCTCCATGAACGTCAGTGATAACGCCAGGCTCTAAAAACCAAGGAAACAAAATGCTAGCATACTGTTGTTGACAAACCTGGAAGGAACTGGGTCACTATTCAGAAGTTCCTTTTTCTGCTCCGTATTTTGATTTTTCTCTTAGTCTTCCCTTATCTATGTAGTGACATTTACTCAAAATTTTTTTTTTGAGTGAGACTGTCTATCTTAAAAAGTGCTTGAATGGTTTTTAGTGATACAAATTAGTGATACAAAGCAGACACTGCTTGTCTGAACTTTCTTTCCTGGTGTGGCTATTTTTTTGGGTAACAGAAAGGGGAAAAAATAGCTATTTGAAGGGTCTTGAATGATGTCACCACTGAAAATAGTGCAGGAGCATCTAAAATAATCTCAGTAATAACATCTGTCTGGTTGCTTTTCTTTTATTAGTTTATTCCATATCACCATTTTGTCTTCAGATTTATATTTGGTTAGCACTTAACATAACATATGATGTTGATAGAAAATTTTGATCCTTCATTTAGAAGAATGGTGTCTATTTTTAAAAAAAGTAAAATGAATTCTGCAAAAACAATGAAAATATCCACAGATGTTGTAAATTGTATTTAATGAAGTTCATAAACTTGAATTAAAGTCCCAAGTGTCTGTGTAGTTTGTCTACAGTCATCTCTCTTTTTGCCTGTGAATGCTTATTCAGGAGGGATTTTCCTGAAGGTAATATTCAGGAACAAATATTCTTTAGCTGAAGGCCCAAATTCTCACACAGTGGCCTGAAGATCATTCCTTGTAACAAATTACTCATTATTAGACATTAATTATTTATTCATTTTTGCAAGTTCCCCTCTTGCAGTCTGTCTGTGCAAACAGCTGAATGTGAATTAAAAAAACCCATGATGAAACAGATACAAATACCCAGCGGTTGAACTTTGAAAGGTCTGCACTTGTTTACAAATTTACTGCTGACTCAGAGAAGAATAGACTGGGGGAAAAAATGCCTGTGCATAAATTTTCTTTCAAAACAGAAAGAATAAGGGATAAATGCAGCTGATAAATTGTTCCCAATGAATGATTTAAATATACATCTACCTCAACTGTATCATCTTCATTTTTAATGAAACAAGATTTCAGGGTTTTGTGTCACTATGTGTGCTTTTTTCTTTCCATGAAGCACTCACTACATGGCTGTTGAGTCTAATACTAGCTGGAAAACCAGCATAAATTCATAAGTGATAGACATCCATATAGTAATGAAAAGGTCCAACCAATTGATGAGTGGGCAAGATGCCATTCAAGCAGATGGGTCTGAACAGCAGCAGCCAAAACATCAAGTAAGTCCATCAAATGGAGATGCTGAGGCTGGGTACATTTCACAGCCAGCAACATTGAATGTTAAGACTTTGTAATTAGCAGAATATGACACTATTAAACCAGCTCTGGGCTGGATTAATTTGGAAAAATCTAATAAATATCTTCCACATTATAGGAGGGAGGGCCTGAAAAGATGCTCGCCTTTACTAGGATATGACAGATGGAAGTCAGGATTTCCAAGTTGGGAGTTTGAGGTTTCCCTTTCAAGATTCATAGCACAACATGTGTGCTATGTGTTCTGTATTTAGGTATTTTCAAGACTATATAAGGGCAAACCCTTTCTTGCCTAATATGCATGGCATGCTACTGTTATGGAAGAGGCTTCTTCCTACAGGAAGGTCACAACTAACAAAAACACAGCTCTTGCTCCTGGGTAACATCTGCAGAGTAGCAAAGTGTCCAAACACAGCTTTTAGTGATTAAAGGTTAACTTAATATACATCTTAATTTAGTCATCCAATAAGAGAGTTAAAATAAGAAAATGTGACTTTAGCTAAATGAATTGTGAAAATTATAACTGTTAACCCTACAGGAATTCAAATTATATTTCAATTTCATAAATTTGCTGCCCCGGAAACTGTGAATTACTCTGCTTTTTTAACACAAAACATATTTTCAATGAGATTAATGGGATATGTGCATTGTTTATAATAACTCAGATTTCATAAATTAGCGGTGATCATATTCTGGTTTCCATTTGCACGCTTAGTTTTTTATGCCTCTCAGGGACACAGAGAAAACTGCTGCTCAGATACCAGCCAAAATGGCAAAGAGATGCACAGTTACTTTGAAATTGCTACCCTGCCAGGGTTCTTTCTTGGAATGGGAGCTTTGGACTTTGCTTGTGGCTTTCCTGGAGCGACACTTGGAAGAACAGACTCAGTGATATCAGTCACTGCTGACAGTCCCTGCTACACTGTCCAGCAAAAAATCCCAAGGCCTTAATGAGTGAGTTACAGAGAAACCCTGTGGGAAAATCATGAGTGGTCCACTGAAGAGTGCTTTTAGGAAGAAATTGAGTGCCCAAAGCGTATTGGTCAGACGGGAGGAACCAGAGCCTTGCGTGCAGTCACAGAGCGTCGCTGTTGCTGGAATAGCTGTGGCATGAGGGGAGGTTTTGCAGGTGGAGCGATGTGATGGATGCATACAAACTGTCCAGGAGGAGCAGCAGGCCAGGGGTTGCTTTGATGAGAAGCAATGTGCCAGATGAGGGGATATCCTCTATGGGATGGGCAACACACTGGGTGGTAGTTGGAGGGGCAGGGCGAGAAGGGAGGTTGGTGGCGGTGTCATCATGGTGGTAGCGCACTGCAGACCGACCAGGCCTGGTAAAGGGCTGAAGTGCACATCAGAATCCAACGTTTTCCACTAACCCAGGAGATTGGTGTGGTGCTACATGGACATGAAAGAGGTCTTGGGCACTCTGAGGCATAGAGCAGGCCTCTGTTTCCCTTATGACCAGCTCCTGACTGGTCCTCTGGCCAAAGAGTGTAGTCAGACCAGCAGACAAGGTCTGCTGCCATGGATGCTTGTTCCTGCTGCCCTGAGATGTTGCTGAAGAGTGAGGGACATGAGCTACACTGAGAACTAAAAAGGCATCGTTACTAAGAACAGCAGCAAAAACCAAAAAACAAAAGTTTATTCCTCTATGTTTTAATGCCTTTCTCCTCCACCCCCAACATTTATGTATATCCTTAGTCATTTAATAGGCTTATAATGTCACCATGGGAAAGTAAGATGATAAAGCCACAGTGCACATTAATAGACCACTAATCACAAAGCAGCAAGACTTTGGTTGACCTGAGGATATTCCAGCAAATGGTGAATATTTACATTTTTCATTATTTGTATGGCATTATGTTCACATGTAATTTTCAAAAGCAAAAGCCAAATCCTGGTTTGGCTCTAAAATGACCTGTTGAAAATGAATTAGTAAGGCTGCTCTCAAAGGTGGTTTTACAATTTAAGGTGGGATGTGACAAAAACAAACCTAGCACAGCATGGTGCAGTCTTTATGGATGATCATATGTTAATATTAGTTTTTCCTAGAAACTGGAAGCTTGGGAAACCAAAGAAAAAATTGTATTTTTGAAAATTTATACTACATTGTTTAATTTGCACTAGGTGGAACTGAGGTGGGGAGGGTAAATCTCTTAATTTTGTCATCCATTAAACCAACCTAAAAATTCCTGAAAAAAACATAATATCATTACTGTAACCACACAAAAGGACATTTAACCTTTGGCTTTCTCAGTCTACCCTAAGTGTAGTGATATTTATCTTCTTAATAGCTGTAAAGTTTCATCCCATCCACTGTAGGTTATGCTAATCATGTGGTTTCACCTGAGTTGTGGTCAGGAGACAGAATAATGCAGAAGGCTAATTTAGAGAAATTTGAAGAAAAGGAAAAACTAATACTCAAAGTAACAATTATATAACATATTCAAGATTGCTTTAACAATATATTTGGAACGACTTTGGGTTTTGGCAGGATGATACATGTTTTAAACTTAAATGTTGATAAAGTCTGCTTTTATTTTGAATAATCAAGATGCAAGAGTAAAACCCATACTTTCTATCTTCTCAACACCCAAAATACACCCTTTGCCAAAGGTGGCCTAAGGTCTTCTCTGATTTACTGCCACGTTTTTCTTTAAATCATTAGTGGAGCTTCTATAAAATATCTGGCTTGTGAAAAAGCAGAACTGCCCTTCATTTTTTCATTAAGAAAATACCCAGCTGCAGTGTGTGAGCTGTGTTGTTTGTTAATCTTTGTGGGTTGGGAAGAATTACCTTGCCAGCTGTAGTCCTGGCACCTGGCTGCATTCCTGGGAGCCATCCCAGGGTCAAAGCCTCTGTCCTGCTCTGGTTTGCTCAGCCCTGTCTTTGCCTCCCTAAGGCTCACCTGCCTTGCCCAAACCCACTCTTCAGGATGCAGCTCCTTCTAATGGCACAGTAAAAGCTCATCAGAGGCTGTCTTTTGAAAATGTTTAGCCACAAGCACACATAGCTGCTCCATCAGTTCAATCTTTAACACAAAAAGTGCCTGGTTTGTATGAATGGACCCATAACAAGTGAGAAATATTGTGTGAGCAGAGACACATTTTTCTGTGTCTTTGCCTTATTATTTCATTTGTGATAAATAAAATGGGGCTAGCAGATGAGTTATTCATATGAAGGTTGGAAGAAATATAACTTTTAGTTCCAGAACCCCTGCAGATATTCACAAATTTTACCAAAATATTTTTGTAGATTCTTATTGTTTTTTTACTTAAAAATATGGCAGAACTGAACGAAATGGATAGGTCTCTTTCAAGAATAAAAAATTTTCAATTTCACTGCCCAGCATGTAACATTTTTCTCTGTGTTTCAAATATGCTGTAAAACTAGATCTCCATGTCTTTCTAATAGAGAAACTTAGCACTTTGAAAAATCACAATAAAATATGAGAACACTGTTGATGATTCAGCTCTCCATAGCTATACTATTATGATATTTTTCTACTTTGTTTGCATTATTTTGTTTTCAGCAAGTTTTGCTTTAACTGCAGAGAAGATACAGGATCTCCAGAATTAACTTGTGCTTTAAATCAAGTATGGAATAAAAGCCACATATACAAGGATGTAGGTATATATGGCTGTTAGGCAGATAAATCCCTTCTGCCTTATGTGGTCCAGAGCTGGAGGACCAGATGACTTTACATTTCCTGTAAAGGTTATTTAGGCTTACTAACACTTTAATCTAAGATCTGATATATCTCCTAACAGGAAACAGCAACAAGCGAGGAGAAAAAGTCCTGAAATTACTGATTTCCTTTGTTGGATACTCCACTATAGGAACACCCTGATAAAACCTTGTCTATCAGAATCTGCTGAGAATTCTCCAGTGATCCATGTTAGGAGTTGCATTTGGACTTTATCCTAGGTCAGCTTGTTATAGGTTTTCTGTCTAAAGCATAAACTTTGTATAGTACAGTAGTCTGAGGAGTGGGAAGACATGCTGCTCATACCAAGAAGAAGCAGCTGTTAAATTTGAATTACCTAGAATTAGCAATGCTTTCAGGTCCATAATCTAGTATCTATAGAAAATTGTGAGTGATCACATTTCTTTTAAATCTTTAAGCATTTTAGAAAGTAAAACCAGTTTCTCTATAAACACTATGTTTTTACAACCACACTCAAACTTGTTTTCCAGAATCCATAGCCTGTTTTATTTGGTGAGAGACACTTATTATCTGCTGCATTTTTATCTAAAATTTAGTAAGTGACCTGAAAAAAAAGTGTCTGCCTTCACACTTGTCATAAAGTTTCTTTGAATATGAACTCTGCTTGCAAGGGGTAAAGATGACATTCACTGAATTTTTATGCAAAGCATAAAAATTCCCTTCAAAACATATTTAGTGCTTCAAGAAGCCATGTCCTATTTAAAAATAAAATAAAATGCAAAATCTGGTTTGGGTTTATGCTTTTAAAAGGGATAGCTAAAGCAATTGCCTGCATGTTGGAATCCTGCCTTAATTGAGGCTGGGCAACAGTAAGTACAAATCCCACTTCATTATCCCTGCAGTGTCCTCTGAGCTAACAAAATATTATCCAGCAAAATGTGGGCAACCTCCAGACCCACTCTGTCCTTGTCTTGGCTGTGGCTGCCAAGGAGAAAGGCAGCTCTTGCCAGCAGTGGCATGAGAGGCCCTTTGGGAAATGATCTGAGACCGCTGAACTTGTTTTCTTTTGGCTGTTCCAACCTGTACAACCCTACCAAAGCACACATTCTTAACTTGTCTGGCCTCTCAGTCCAACAGGGATTAAAGGACAAATAAGATACTCTATTTCTTGTTTTTTTGAGGTGAATCTTGTGGTGGGTGCTTAGTTAAGAGTTTGTTTTGCCTGAACAGCTGTGGATACTTAGCTGACTTTCTAGTTTTTTTTTTAGCAGTCTGCCTGAGGGTTTACTGTAGGCTGTGTGTTTTCTTTTTGGTGGGCTTTGGGATACCTGCCGCTCCCGGCACTGGATGATGCCAATCTCTCCAGCCCTGGATGCCTGAGCTGGCCCTCTGTGAGCTGCCTGCTTGGCTTTGTGCTGCTTTTCATAGGACTCCCTGGGCTTAGGTTGTTCTGACTGACCATCTGCTCCATCTCCCTCCATCAGCAGCTAATTTATTCAAATCTCAAGTAAGCCTTGTTTTGCTTGTATTTTCTCTTCCATTGTTTCCATCTTCTCTCATTCCTGCACTGATTATTACTAAGCACTGCACTAACAATTGAGAAAACAGGAAGATGCTGCTCTTTCAGTGCCCAGTGAGAAGCAGAGGTTGGGTCCCACTGCTTTAAAGAAGAAACACACAGGACATTTCCTAGAAAACATCAGACATTGTCTACTGCCCCAGCATCTCTTCTTGTTAGGGTGTAGTAGCTCCAAAAGGCATAGAGTTTGGATTAGATTCCTATACCAGAAGCCAACACCAACAGGAAAAGGACAATGGGACAAAAGAATAACAAAAGAGTCAAACTCCATGTGGTCTTTTTGTGGAGTTTAGAAATCACTGGTAGTTTTTCTAAGATATAAAACTCTGTGATGCATCTAACTTATTACCCTGCTGATTTACAGAGAAAACCACACTGCTATGTAAATCTGGGAAATGATGAACCTGTTCTGGATTCAAACCTCCAGTCTGAGCAGAGGCTGAGCAGAGGCAGAGCATGTACATATCAGTCCTTGATTTGTTCTGGAGAAAATGACAACTCAATGGCATGAATTTTAAACTGGATGCCAGTTTGCATAACTAGGACCAAAGATTTCCAGGATGGCAAAATGTGCCTTGGAAGGCAGTGACAGTGAGAGACCTGAGCCCCAGATAACCATGTCCCCATGACATTCAGTGCCATGTACCTCAGCCATGGCCTGAGATATATAGGTCAAACTAAATGACTGCAAATCTCTTTGTCTCAGGTTCTATTAACCTGCTACTTAGAATGTGAATCTGCTATTGAAATCAGAGGACATTGCATGTTAGCAGCAATGAATAGAGAGAGGGGCCAGAACTGTGAAATTTTTGTGGGAACGGAAAAAAGAACATTTTCCAAATTTTAGTTGAGAGGTCTCTATAATGAAGGACTGTATATTTTTAAATGTACAGATCAGCTTCCTTCTCTTCTTCCAATAAATTTCCAGCATTTCACATATACAGAAAACTCTTACTGTATATGTGTAAGGACTGTCTCCCTGGCTACAGTTTTATTTTATCTACCATTGACCAGGTGGCTAAGATTACATGAAGCTCCACAATGGTAACATAGAGATATGAATGTTGCATCCTAGGCCTGAAATAGACTATAATAGTTTTTTCTTATTCCATGTTTTCCTGTATTTTTATTTCCCCACAGGAAGTGGTTTCACTTGAGGCAAAATCTTTTTTATATGACCTTATTTGAAAATTTGATGACAGTGATAAATCAGGACACAAAAGAAAGTTTAAAACAAAGGTGGTCAGCAATTTTGTTGATAGTTTGAACTAGTGCACAGACTGTACCCTAATTTTAAATCAGATAATCTTGTATGGTGTGCAGCAGCCACTTCCATTGCACAGCAAAACTGTATAGGGAAGGATCTGGATATATGTTTATTTCCAGCTCCTAAATGCCGTGCAACCTAAAGAAACAACCATGACAAGAAAGTCTTTTTGTGGACAGACGGTGGCCCCAGACTGCAAAGAGGGGAAGCTTTTACAGTATACATTTAGTTTTGTATGTAAACTTTTCAAGACCATTTCAGCCTAATAGTCTGAGTTGCATTACCTCGGAGGGTATTGTCATTAAGACTTAACGCGTTCAGCTAATAAATTACAGTGATGTAGCAGCTTTTTGTCAAAAGATCCTGAAGTGCTTTACAAACTTTACAGTCCATAGATGCATGAATCACTTCACCCACTATTGAAGTATGGCCAGGCTAAGGATGAATTGTGGCAGCTGTTTAACAGCACACAGCAGTTCAACACAATGGGTTTAGGGGAGCAAAGACAACATGCTCTCCCAGCGCCAGTCCAAATAATTCAGAGGGACAGTGGAGAACACCTTGGGAGAGAAAGGGAGAGATTTCTCCCTCGTGGACTAGTGCTAGGCATTGTTACTTGACTTTTCTGGGGTTGTGTCTCATCTTGTACCAAACCTGTTGTGAGAAAGTCCCCCATCAGAGCTATAAAGTCCGTAAACACACATGTGCCTACGTAGGGTCTTGAAACCATCAAGGAAATTTGTGTAGGTAGAGTTTTTCCAGCCAGACTGGAGCTATTCAGGATTTAGTGCTGCCTCAGTATGGAACATACTACAAATATGCAGTCTTGGTTTAGGCTGTTTAGGCTGGGAAACTGAAGGAAAAGCATCAGTTGCTCTCTGTACGTATCTGTACATCTACTTGAACAGAACCCAGATCTTTAAAGAGTTAGATAGGAAATTAATTTAATTCCCACTCCCTTTCTGGTTACCAGCTGTCTTCTAACATAAAGTGATGGTCCCCATAAAGGCCTTCTGAAGAAACAAGCAATTTCCTGAATAAATCAAGTTATCCTTTCCTCCTTCTCTTTTTTCTCCCTTTCAGTGAATAGTATCTTTAGTGGCGATCCTGAGCAGTCTTGTTACCAGCTGCTCTCATCTAGGGGGTTATGTCATTTCACCTTGATATTTCTTTCCCCATTGTTTTGCCTAAGTGCACAAAACAAAGCCTATGAGTGCTGCGTGCAGGGCTCAGAGCAGAGGGAGAATTGCTTGCAGTGACACACATCAAACTAAGGCTGGCTTCTTCCATAGGAATAGACTTGTTTTTCCCTTGGAAAAAATACCTTCAGTTTTCAACTTCTGCAAATAGTGTTATTTGAAGAATTTATTGTTTAATTTTCCCATTTCTATATGGATCCATGGACACCAGAGAAAGTCAATGTGAATGTGTGGGGTAAAAATAGTAGTGACTATTGACTTACACAGAATTGTTTGCATTGGGTACTTAAAAGGTTACTCATTCCTCCTGCTTAATAATGTACTATTTACATGATTTGAAACCCTAAAAGTATAGTGCTGTGAATTTCTATCCAACAAGTTCACTTCAGAAATAGTAATTAAGAGGCTTCTATCATCACTCTTAGTGCTTAATTGTAAACCTTCCTCTTCCCCCATGCAGGTTTCTAGTGGGACTGCTCAGATGAGTGTGTGCTACTCACAACCACAGAGCTGGACCCTTGCAGCCCTAAACACACTGTTATAAACAGGAGAAAAGACTTGAGAGAAGAAAGTCCACTCATTTCTTTAGGCTGTGGATTCCACCCACAAAGAGTTAAAAATAAATAATAATCATAGAGTTACTATTATTTTCTTATTATCCTACTTATTTTCTAAGCACTGCTAGCACTAATTCTAAAACTGAATATCTGACCACAATTTTACGTACAAAGTACTCTTGGTATTGAAACTAATTTTTGTGCTTCAGCTCAGGGCTGAATAGAATCTTTTGCTTGCAAACACACTGAGCCTTAAAGCAGTTTCTATCATATCACCCTTCATATTCCTATCTCCTTCATCACCATCCAAAAGGAAACACTTTAATTTCAGGCAATAAAAAGCTTTTAATTCAGACATAAGTTTGCATGAGCTATCTTCATTACAGTGTACAATGTAAAATATGAGAAAATTCTAAATCATATTTAAAAATTTAATTAGATAATTTCTGCTGTTTTGCCTATCTTAAAATATATAATAAAACTTCAATAAATTATATTCTGGGTCATATCAGCTTCTTCTCAAGAAAATGAAGTTAAATCTTTGTAGTAACCAGCAGCTTAATTTTCATTAGGCTAGCTATTTGATAATTAGTCATGCACCATAAATCAAGTCCCCAAGTCTTCTTCAGGTTTCTTAATTGAAAATTATTGTTTCTTGGCTCTGTGGCTAAATGTGCAGCAAGTCTGAGGAGTGATAGATGCTGAATCTAGCACAAACAGTTTGAAACAGTCAGAACTTGATAGATCATTGCCCTGAAGGGGCTTGTAATGGTGGAGAGACTGTGAATCTCAAAATTAAAGGTTTGTTCTTAAAAATCACAAGTGTAAAAGCTAGCTGTAGTCTACAAAATAGCTCCTAACCTTCAGCCACTTTTCCTTTCATTGCTAGCTGGATTTCAGTTGATTTTCTAGTAACATTTGTCAGGGGTTTGTGTGGCTATATTTGAAAAGTTAAAATGTTGACTTGGAAAGATACAGACCGAGAGTATTTGTGTTCTCTTTTGTTGGTGGTGCTCTTTTTCTGGTAAATCTCATGAACAAATATGGAAGTTGTTTCATTTTTGGCATTTTTAAACACTGAATGAAATGGTGGCAGCCCTCTCAGAGCCACTATGAGAGAACAGATGGGCCTGCTACGCACGCCTCAGGTCATAAAATAATTTCAGATATGATGCAATTGTGGCTAAATAAAATACTTTAGCAAAGTCAGAAATATATTACTTCACTGAAAGAAGGGAACCCTTTGTAATTTTTCTTTGACAGCCCAATAGACTTTGCACAGAGCTCAGCTTGTGTTTGCCATTCTGTAGATAAGGAGAGCCACAGGGTTTTCTGCCATTCATGCCTTGCTTCCTCATGATCTGGTGGCCAAGACCTGATGATGACCACAGCAGGAAATAGTGTGAAATAGTCCATAAATTTAAAAGCAGGAATCAATTGATGCGAAGAAAAAAACAAAACAAAACAAAACAAAACAAAACAAAACAAAACAAAACAAAACCCCAAAAACCCAGGCCTAAGACTTTTAGGTGAAAATTTCCAAACCGCACTGGTAAATTCATGCTGAAAACCTTGTCACACCTTATTTAACTTGATGAACAAACATGGACTTGGAGCTGATGAGGGCATTTATTTGTTGTCAGGTACACCAAGACTTGCACTGCAGTTGTTCTACCCCATAGCCAATGGCAAAACAAAGCACCCCATTGGCCTGATGGGTGCAGCCCAAACCGAGCCAAGGGTCCTGCCCAGGGCCCTCCGGGGACTCACAGGAGCTGCTGAGCTCCCCATGGATGTCCTGCACTGTGCACTGTGGAGCATTACAGATGTATTTCTGCTGTTCTAGGTTCATCTCCTTCCAAGGTCAGCTTTGTACTGCCAGTTCCAGGAATTTGGTGTGTGCATAATAGCTTTCTCAATGTGCTACTCACAGCAAAGTCAGGGTGAATGATGAGTAATTAAAGTCTGAGGAGGGAGGGATTTGAAAGGCCACATTGTAAACTGGAAGAGAGTTTATTAAAATATGTAATCAAAAATTATTGTATTTGTGGATCATATTATTTTTGGGGCCCTGAAATGATTGTGCATAATCTTATTTTTGTAGAGATTTATTCTTCGAAGGGAAAGTCTTTTGCCTAAAGCATATATTGATTTCATTCAGCTGTCACCATCCCTTTGTAGGATATTACAGACAGAAAGCCAAATTCAGGCACAACTTTGTTTTATTTTTGCATTATACCAAATCTAAATATGGTGCTGCTATTACAAATGAGAATTGTTTTCCAATCGATTGTTCCAGTTTCACACTGGACTACGTTGCACCACCAGCTGGGTGAGGAGCAGTGGAGGACGGGGAAGAGCAGAGGACAAGAGAGTGAGCAGTGTCCGAGGGCAGTTTTGGAGCCTGTCTCCAGGGAGGGGCTCCCTTTGGGTGGGCAGTGCTGGTGAGGAGCTTCACACAGCCCACGCAGGAGGAATGGAAGGCGGCCAAAGCCAGCGTGGAATGAGCTTTCCATGAGCAGCTCCCCACAATGCAGGGATTGTGGTGTTGTAGAGTAAGAAACCAGAAAAGAATATCCAGTGCAGCTGCAGTGTAAAACAGGAGCTGGCCTCATCAGGAACGGGAGCCGAGGTGTCAGTGCTGATGTGCGGCCTCCAGCAGCTCCCAGAGGTGTGGGTGTGCACTGGAGCCGCGTGCTCTGGCCTGGCCATGGCTGCTCTTAGTCAGAACCACTTTTAGTGGCTTCCTGCTCACAGTCTTTGAGGGCTGGAGGCCCTTTGTGGCCTCGAGTCTGGCAGGAGCAGCTAAATATTTTATCTGAGGGGTGGACAGACCAGAATTTACTCTGTTGACACCTGGACTGAGGTGAAAGTGCAAAGATCAATGTGGGGATCACCCTGATTCCACTGAGGTTTATGAGAGATCACCAGATTTTTTTTTTTTTTTTACACAGAATTGTGGGAAGAGTTTGTGGCTGGATTCATCGCAAAATAAAACCAGGCAAACTTTTAAAATCAGATTCTGATGCAAAATTGTAGCAGCATCAAACTATCAGTTCTCGTCATGTTTTGCATTTGCATTTATGAAAGCAGTTTTTCTAGCTAGCATGATTTTTACCTGTTAAAACATTGAAATACTAGTATTATCAGTTTTGTCCATCTTTTAGACTGGTACAAATAGATCCAAATTCAGAGTTGAAATACCTCTTCCTCTCCCATCCTTATTACAAACACACACACAAATAAAATGGGATGACTAGTCTTTAATATTATATTTCAGTTGATTCTCAATTGCTAAGAACTTCATATCCATGACACTAAAACTTCAGGACTACCAATACTATTTTCTTAAGGGACAAAGAACAAACACACTGTGTAATTTTTATTGTGAGATTTGTTTCCAGGATGCAGAGTGTGTATATTCTATTTCACTAGCATTTTACAGATCTATATGTAGATACAAATAAGATAAAATTTTTTTCTCTCTCATACTTCAGTCAGAATCAGAGCTTGCATACACAAACCAGAGAGGAGTGTGACTGAAATGGTAGCTGTAAGCCATTAAAATGAAAAAGATCATAAAATAAAAGTCCTGTAGCTATTGTTTCTCACAAGATGAGAGCTCATTGTCAATCTGTACATCTAGGTAGAATTAGTGTAATATATACGATGCAGCAGCAACTAGTGGATAGATGAATTTGAGTGGGGCTGTGTTCTCCATGTAAGGAAGAGGCAGTGCTTACTCAAATGCTGTTAAAACTCCCTCATTTACAGCTCCTGGAGATGAAACATACAGCAGATTGCCTGTAACCATAGCAATTGGCTCTGACATGAAAGATCTCCAGCATAGAGGTAGTGGAAATGGCAGAAGCAGCGTGGAAGATAAAGGTGTACAGATAGAGACAGTACCAGGTGGAAGTGAACTACAAAATAAGAGAAGACGAGGTGCCCAAGATGGGTTTGGGCAGATGTGTGACTTTGATGGGAAGGTTTGGGCTGGCAAGGTGTTGGGGGAGGGCAGGGACAATTGAAGAGAAGGGTGAGGTTTTGGAGCTAGTCTGGTGTAGAGGACAAAATCAGAATAGGTCTGGCACAGATATGGGGACAATAATGTGGCTGAAGGCTGCTGCCTCTCAGGTTGTTGCCTTTCAGCAAGGATAGATGGATTTCAGGGACCCCAGTCAGCTCATGGAAGGACTCCACACAAGTTGTTAGCTCTTGATGATGGGCTGTGGTGTGTTCCTGGTGTCAAAGTGCAGCACTCAGAAAGATGTAGATATTCCATATCCCAAAGCAGTGCCAGAGTTGTAGACCTGCGCTTTGGACATGTGGAAGGAAAATGACCAGAGAAAAAAGCTATGCTGAGGTGGGGGAGTTCAATTGCCTTGAGTTATGAACACTGGTATAAATAAAATATATGAGATATTTACTATAATATTTTGCTTGATGACCATTCTTGGAGATTTTGTTTTGGGAAATATATAAATGTTGTTTCCTCTTATTATTTCTGACAAACCTAAAGGGAACCACTTCTAAGAACAAAGGCCCTTGTACAGTGATCCATAGAATAGTGGATGTGAATAGCTTTTAAATAATGATGACAATAATAGTAACAGAATTGGCCTATGGATTCCAGAGAAGAAGAGTCCATTTACAAAAAGAAAACCATATCAATGAACTAAGGACTGCAGGTCAGGACTCTTTAGCTTCATATACACAATTTACATATATCCAAAATGAATTTGTGGAATCATTATAAAGATTGGGACCAAACATCTCAAAATCCATTCAGGTAATTTTTCACAAAGGCTTTTTCAGTTTTCACTGGGGAAAAAAAAAATCTCACTGAAAGGTCTTCAGTGTGATTATGTTTTAAATCTCTCTGATTAGGGATGACTTCATTTAAACAACTGAAATGACATGTGGGTAAGAGCACAGAATCCAGCAGTGAGAGTCTCGTGTTGCAGGACTGTTCTCCAGGATGAAGCTGCCTTCCTTAGGGAGAGACTCAGCTCCCACACCACAGCCTGTAATTCTGCCACATTGTGCAGAACACATAACCCCCTTGGTCTCCCTCACCCTGCCTTTCCACTACTTTTACTTGCTTTATAAAAGTTATTTTTGGTCAGCCAGGCACATCTTTGCAGAAGGCATAGTAAATATAAGATTTATACAGCTATGTGTCATCTTAAATCCACTCAACTCCCCAGGTAAAAAACAGGATCACAGCAGTGAACATTTTAATAAACAAGCAAAGACATTGTACAAAAAAAAGGAGAACAGATAGAAAAAAAGATGTTACAGTTCAACGCCTCCTATCTAGGCTGGAGAAATGAGGCTGAGGCTTGCATTCATGTTCCCATTCTGGAGTATTTACTGGCAGTGTTTGGTCCCGAATTAGAGCAGTAGGTGATCAGCTCTAATTCATTGTTTCACTCTCTGATTTTGAAGCAATCAGGAACTTGTGAAACCAGCTGACTTTGCAGGATTTGAAGGCTAAAATCTGATTAAATAAGGTTGCTGGATATTACCCACGGTCAAATCACTGGTTCATCTTTTCAGTGTATCTTTAGGAACGTATGATTGCTTGAGATATCTGCTGAGAGAGAGATTCTTTTATGTGTAAGAATTAGCTGGCACTGTTATTGCTAGTATCTGGCAGAGTTTCACTTTCTGCTATGATTTGTGCTTCTAAATTAAATTTGGTGTGGTGCTAGCAGCTTGGGATAAGCACCAATTATAAGTTTTGATAAAAAAAAATCAAACTATAAATCTAAACTTGTCTGCATTACTAGCTGAAGATTTATTCCAAAGTTTATCTACACCCACAATATACCTCAGCCCTAGAAAATTCCTTTTTACATCATCACTTTGCAAATCTAGATACTCTTCAGATGCTTAAATTTTAACATCTGCTAAATACAGTTAGCATCACTGTCAAATTGGAAGGAGTCTTCAGTGACTGGGTCCAAGTCTGCAATCATCAACTGTCTAATTTGGTAATGGTAACTTCAGCAGAAGCAGAATCAAGACAGATAATTTCTTCCCGATCAAATTTATGTATGTTGTAACGTAATGAAAACATTCCCCAAGGGGATTTCCTTTGCTGTGCATAGCACATGATATCAGTTGAACACTTTTCTTACTCCTTTTTGTATCTTATCTGCTGATATTAAAGTGTCCTTGAAAAATATCCTGGCTTATATAGGTGCAAGGTGCTTTAAAGGTCTTTCACTACCTTGTAAAATAATGTAAATATATGTTTAATCTTAATTGTTGTAAATACTATAGCAATCTTCCTTCTTCCACCAGGTATTTTGCTATAAAAATGCATTCTACCTGGAAAACAATATAAGCTAAACTAAAATTTTTCATTTAAATACTCTGAATCCAGATATAGCTCAAAGATATTCCAATTCCTTTCTGGTGTTTAGGAAGTCAGTATTTAGAGATTAGGCTTCTGCTGGAAACTGCAGCTCTCTGGTAGAAGAGGTAAATAGGAAAAAAAAAACCCCTAAGCTTTTCTGCAAGGTGGGGTTACTTCTGAAATCTGTGGGGGCATCAATTTTCCACTCTCAGGTCAAACTGTATTCAACGCTGAATGTCAGCCCATGCAAGCACATACCAGGAATGACAGTGTGGCTCAGCCAGCAGTGCTCTTACCTCTTGGCTAGAAGGTCACAAGTTTAAGTCTCCCACCAGGACTTGGGCTGTTCTTAATGCTGACATGGCAGTGCAGCACCGGGGAAGTGTTGAACTGTTTGAGGTGCCGTCCTTCATGAGATGAGATGTTAATCCAAAATCCCTTTCTTCTGTCCCTGCTGCCTGTCTAGGCAATATTGGTGTGGCACTTTTGTAAAAAGAGGCTGGCTAAGCCTCCTTCCAAGCCAAAACTGGCTGTCACACGCCAGGCTTGGCCGTCCAAGGCAGAGCACAGGCCATTGTGTTGTTGCACCACCATTACTGTATTTAGTTAAGTACAATGGAAACATTGTTAAGCATTTTAGGCTACACAGGATATGAAGGGCCTAATGCAAAAGCCAAAATCTAATGCAGTTTTCTAAATTCTATTGTTTATCATGTCTCTGTACACAGGCACACAAACACATTATATGTATATTTAGAAAGTGGGGCTCTGTTAAAAATTATATTCAGCTTGCACCCATTCCATTTATATTATGTTGAGCAATTATATTCCTTCCCTCAAACTGATTTTTTACCATTTTGAAATAAGAACTCTGCATTTAATATCGCACATTCTTTATTAAAGGACCATATTGTTTAGCTTGTCATGATAGAGTTGCTTTTCCATAAGTACATTAAGTGTGGGTACTCAGGGGATATTTTCTTCAAAGCAAGTGGAAATTCTGGGAAGAAACGTGTTATAACAACTGTCTATGGTTAAGAATGAGAAATTGTAGAAAGCTTGGATGTTCCCTGAGGAATTGGGTGCTATATGTAGCATTGTGGAAATGCCATCTGAGGACGGTTATGAAGTAAAACGCTGCATGCTCCAATTTATTTAATTTCATTTTATCTTATTTTACTTTATTTCCCCTGACACATTGGCTAGAACTGGAGTGTTAAGTGTTCATTTTATTTACAGTACAACGCTATTATAGTACAACATGTGTATGTGACCTAAACCTCAAGAATTACATATAAAGAATTAATATGGAAAAAATTATTAGGTGGGTACAAGTTTGGGAGCATATCATAATAATGTAAGAATTTTCCTCCTGCTCAAATTAGAAGCTCTATGATCTTCTGAAATGAAAGTATCTATTTGAAAAAATAATTCAGGGAGTAAAACTTCAAACTAACGGAATCTCCTCCCTTTTTTTAACCCCCTTTGCATAATATAAAGTCCTTAAACTCTTTTTGCAGCAGTCCTGCTGGCTTTCTGTTGCTTGATATTCTGACCATTTTTGAACCCTTGAACTCTGACAGAGAGGAGGGACTTGGAGAGGTTGTCATCTGATCTATGTAAGAAGGCAAAAGGAATAGCTTTCTCTTTAATAGCACTCTTTTCTGCTTAACAGTTGGTGGGAGATTAAAATGATCTAGGTGGATAAGGCAGGTTAAAGGTCAAGGGACACCACAACTCCCCCTCTTCCCCACATGTCAAAATATAGACAGGTCATTAGAAGTTAAAATTTTGTGCCCCTTTCCAAAATATTTCAGTTTATATATTATCATTTCTATTATTTATGCACTCATTTTTATTGTAAATTCCAATTCTTGAGGGGGACTGGACCCCTACTAGGCTACTGTCCAGCCTGTATAGTCATCAGGTGCTGACATTCTGAGTTTCAGCCATATTAATTGCTGGATAAAGGCTATAATCCTCTCTCTTTGAAGCCCAAGACTGATTTTTAGGCAGTACTTCAAAAGCAGCACACAACCGAAGAGGCATATTTCCTACTAGCACTGAATCAACATGATTTACTCTGTTTGCATTCGTCTACATACGCCGTGCATATTTGGCTGCGCAACAAAAAGGTGTGAGTTGGCTGTAATGTAGTCTAAGGAGAATTTTTTACTCTCCTGAAGTTGATGCATAACCTCATCTGAGACATACCATTCCAGACCTTTGCTTTAAGCATCATTAGGAAAGTATAAACTCCTATATCATGCTTTTGTTACCAATGAAAAATCTTGCCTTACGTTGTTAGAATTTTTTTCCCCCTGCAATATCATATTAAAACTATAATTTAGAGTGAGGCTGTTTCTTAAGCTGTGAATAAATAAGGCCTGTGTTTTGTAAAAGCAAACCTTTTTGGAAACATGGATTTTAATATCTTAAATACTGCAGCTTCTTAATGAAATGAAGCTGTGATCCAGCAGCAAATATCCATTATTAAGAATAAATAAACATATTGTTTAGCTTGTTTTCGGGAAAAGAAAATGGGTGAAGAGGCCTTTGAATTGTAAACAAATCTGTAGCAATTGCAAAGCTCATGGCTGAGTGTGGTGTGTTCCTCTCTCGTGGCTGTGCCCCTTTTTGTGGCGGGCTGTGCTTGGCTCCTGGCTGGCTGTCCGCAGAGCCGCACTATGGGGACTTTCTCATCCAGGATTTGCCAAGTATACTTAGTGTTATGTTTGAGAAAGATTAACAATATTTCAGATCAAAGGAGAATCCTGCTGCACGGTCTTACAAGATTGTCATTCACTTCCATTATGGCTCATTTGCACAAGATTTTCATGTAATGTGTGCCATTGTTTTGATGGCAGTGATTTGACATAAAGACGGGGCCAAAATGCATCTCGGAGCCCCACTCCACCGGGCTGGGGGTAGCTGGGGCGCAAAGAACTTGCCAATCATAAAATGCAACTTTGTCTCGGTTATATTAAAGCCTTTATCAGGTGGGGAACTTTTCAATGAGCGTGGATTCAAGGAGAAAAACTATCAATGGCTGGTTTTTATTAGAATGTAGTCGCTGTTTTAACCAGGTAAAGTTTTGGTTCATGGGGAATACAAACCTAATGCAAAGAGCAGTTTTGGTCAGCCACACATTCTGATGGTTTTTTGTTTCTTTGAAATGTGGAATTTGTTTTACAAATGTTGGAGACCCCCACAACAGGAATGATGCATGAGAAATTTATTTCTCCCAAAATTTATTGTTTATCCTAGTAGCTTCATTTTAAAAATCAGATTTCCCAGGTGGGTGCTTTCAGACACTTTAGAATGCAGATGCATTAGACTGTCGTGCAATACAGGAGTCAATAAAATTTATTAGAGAAGAAAAGTAAAGTATATCACATAATCTTCTTCAATTATTTTCTTTCAAGTAATAACTTTTTAGGTAAGGTCAGATTTTATGGGTAAATAAATGTTGAGCTTAATAAAATTGCTTGAGCAGTTCAGTTTGATTTAAAGTCACAACCTGGAACTGGACAAAGCCTGTTGCTTTGGCTTTAATACACCCTGTTGAGCTTAGGTAGCGCAGGAAATTCAGTACAGGAGCTGATCCAGGATGTCTGATGCCTGAATCTGTAATTCCCACTGAGGTCTAACTTCCAGTGGCTCCAGAAAAGGACTGCAGGATGACCTTCCTTTCCTGTCCAGCCAAATGCTTTAGCTATAATTATTCAAGTTTAAACCAAAATTTCAGCTATAACTGTAAGTTTCCTGGCTTTCTGTGGGTCTAAATTGTCATTAAGTTTTTTATTTTTTTTTTCCATTCTTTTTTTAGGCATGGTAGTTTTTTTCTATCAGTGGGGGGAGAAGAGAAAATGTGAATGCATGAGAAGATGTAGTATGTTGTACAGGGATTTAGAAAACAACTTACTTCAAAGACCTAATGATATTTTTAAAGCTGTTAGTTATGTGTGTGGAGGTATAATGCTAAGAAATGCATATGTAAAACTCAAAAGAAAAGTTATTGTGCAGAAGATTATTTCAAGATATAAATTCTCCTGGTTTTTGTGGGTATAAGTAGTTAATAATTTGTTATGGGCAAAGCACCTGAAACAACTAGATATGAACTGCAAAGAATATTTCAGAAAGAAAGAAATGTTGAAGAATGGCACTGAAGTGATGTGTTTCAAATTGTTTTCACACTTTGCATTGCAAGTTACACTTAAACACATCTGGTGTGCTTTTAAAATGAAAATAACTGAAATATCTTTATATGAAAATGTGTGATGGAAGGAACCTCGTGGCTGGGTTATGAAATCTTGGTAAATGGACTGTAAAGTGGAAACAGTGAAAAACATTTCACTTTGGTGACGATAGCTGGCATCTCCCTTCTAGACTGCTACGAAAAGAATTTATTTAAGGAAATTCATCACATACTGTGGAAGGTAGCATCTATATGTCAGCAATTCCACTGACATTTTATGGAAAGCTTAAAAATACAAACATTAAACTGGTAGATCCCTGTTTCTCTCCCTGCTCAGGAAATGCTTGCAGAATACACGAACAACAGCGCCCTCTGCACCTGAAACCCCTCCGGTTATTAAACCCAGACGTTCCTACGTGCTGGAGGAGCCTTTAATTTCAATTACTGCTTTTTTCAGCTGCTGGTAGGTATAGCTGGGCAGCGGGGGAGGGGTGAGAACATTCAGCTGTATTTTTAAGTGCAATGTAACTTTATGCTATTACCTGAAAGCTTCAGCACCCTTAGGTACAAAATTTACAGCAATACATAATTTAAAGTTACGTAGAAAAAAACCAAGCGCAAAATAGCAGCAGAGATGTTGCGCTTTTGCATTCCCTACAGCATAATTTAGATCCCTAGTGCTGCACTTTTGCATTCCCTACAGCATAATTTAGTTCCCCAGTGTGTCATTAACAGTGAAGTACATCACAGTCTGGAGTTTTGTTTTAGTGCAGGCTGCCTGTGTTGTTTTAATAATTTTTGAGTCTTCAGATATTAGATAGAGAATCAGAATTATCTGTTTCTTGTAGTGCTAAAAGACTTGTTCTGAGGAGTTTCCAGAATCCAGTAATAAAGCCAGAGACTGATATGACAGGATTTCATGACTTGTTAGATATAATGATGCATTTTAAATTGGAAAACTAGCTATTTTTGCAAGATTCAAGATAGAATTATGCAAGGAAGTAATTATTACCAAAATGTATTAATTTGAAATAAGTATTTTATGTTCCTACAATAATGCATGTAAGAAAAAGGTCCTGTGTGAAAAGTTCTTGCATAATATTTCTTGAAGATCAAAAAGAACAAAAATGAATTCCTATGTACTATTTATATAAGCAATTAGGACAGCTGAGAGGCTAATTAAGCCCATAATATACTTTGCTTATTTAATATACTTTGCTTATTTCTATAAAAGGCACCGGATGAGCTGTCCACAAAACTCACAGCAGAAGCATAATATTTCTCTTAAATTAAAGCAGCAGTTTTTAGATACTTTCCACCACAATTTATTTCTTCAAACCAGAGGCAGTGAAATATTAGAATTACATATATATATTATATATATCCATGAAGTATAGGAATGTATCAGGATACTTCAAAAATTTAAAAAATAGATTATCTTTTTTTCCCAGTTTTTCCCTGGGAGTAATTTAAGACTTTGCTTTTTCTCATCCCTCCCTTAGTCAAAAATTCCTTATCTTTAATATGAAAGAAAGTCCTAATCACAAGTTTTGTGCCTGATGAATTTTAGAAATGTTAGGGTTATTTCTGCATGGATTACAGTTTATGCATTTAAAGAAAAAAATGTGTGGATTGTATGGAAACTATTATAAAGGACAGTTTTTATAAAATAAAGTATCAAAGTTAACACCAAAGAGTGGTACTCTCTTGCTTTAATAGAATGAAAGTAGATCTACATCTGCAACTTAATATTAACGTGACAAAATTTGTTTTTAAAATTTACTCATTTAAGAAAGGCAAACTGTCTTTGTCACATCAATTAAGAAGCAGAAAAGTAGAAAGCCTAAAATCATATTGCTTCTGCATATGAAACAAATACTTTCTAAGAAAATTCAAAGACATATCTGAATGCTAATGTAAGCTTAGATTATTGATGTGAAAGGGATTTAACAATCAGAAAACAATAGTTCTTTGTTACATTTCTACTTTTAAGTAATTTAAGATGCTGCTTGGAAAGATATGAAGTCTCACGAAATTTTCAAAGACAAAGCAGTAATGGCTCTTAATATCACTGTGTTCATTTTAAGAGCAAATTAAAAAAGAACAGTGCAAATAATTGTTTCATATGTTCTTTGCTTGTGGCTGCTGTAATCATCCAGGCTGATTTACAAATGTAGACTTGAAGGTTTCTCAGCTTCCTGCAGTGTAGAAGACTGTTACTTTGGCACTCACACTCATGCCCTTGTAATCACCACTCAAAACTGTGCCCTGGTACTTCCAATTCCCAGTGTCTTGATTGAACACCTCATTCTGTGCTAACAAGGTGTCCAAGGTATTTGAACAGGGGCTGCAGTCAGAAAATTGTTAATGGTTTCACTCATTAAGAGTTGCTGCACTAGTTTTGGTAATTTGGTAACTGTCTAAATTGCAAGTTGATTTTTTTCCTTCATTTTAAATAATGATGCTAAAATTTGAGACCAGGAACACTAACAGCTAAAAAAACCCAGAAGGGTGCTTAAATCACTATATTTGTATTAAAGCAAAGGGTTTTCATAGTAAAAAAGGTATGATTTTATTTTTGAGTTTATGTTTTAAAATTATTGAGAAATACACAAACAAGAATTAAATAGAAATATAAGAACAGAAAATGTTTAAAAAGGGAACAGTAAAGTGTAAACCAGCCTGAAGATCTTAAAGAAATTATTTAGGAAGCAAGCTAATATTAAAATTGCAAACAAAAAAGTAAGAAAGAATTTGCCTTGGGCTTGGATGCACACTTTTGGTAATTGGGATGGAATTATTTAAACCGAAAGGATTTATAGCTTCATGAAACTGTAGTATATGTACCTGAAAAAGGCCTTAGGAGTCTTTAATATTTTTTTGCTGTATTGCAAGCTAAGCAGAAAGTAAGCCAAGATCAATGGGCCTGATCCTGCAATCCATACTCAGATAAGAACCTTTTTCCTATCTTGCCTAGAGCAGCATTTAGAAAGAAATGTATTTTCTGGGGAAAAAAAAAAAAACAACAGTAAAGTATTATTAAAATTCATTAAACAAATGATGTGAAAGAGATTTTACTGTTTGCATCCTCGCTGTCATCTGGGATCAGTAAGTTACTTTCTTGAAGTAGGAATATTAAAGCAGGGAGTAGGTTCTGTTTTCAGACAATATTTTACACCTGAAGAAAATTTTCCCCGTGGAGATTTAATATCTGAAGTGGAAATAAAACTTTTCTGAAAAAAAAAAAGCAAAATCATAGTTTGCAGCTTTTTATGTACCAAAAGTTTAAGCCACCCCTAAAAACTTGCAATCTATTCCTTTAAAAACAGGATTAAAATTCAGTGAGTTGGCCTCAGCTGCATCTTTTGACCAGGTTCTGTGGTTTTTCAATTACATATAAATAGATATATATATCTTTACAAATAATCTCTCTGTGGCTGTGAAAGTTGCACACACAAACGAAGGGAAACGAAAGGAACCGCTAACACTGGCCACACAGAAAGCTCTGTCAAAAGCACACTATAAACAAACTGAGGAGATATTTTTTTCCCCCGTTGTTTTTCTTCCATTAATTTCAAATATTCTTTGTAACTTTAGAAAGCAAACTACTTTCCAGCACAAGTGTGGATAATATCTTTGTGGTAGGTGGTTTGAGCTTGTTCTGTACTGAACAAGTATACACTTTAATAAAAATCATACCGGAAAGCGTAAAAATAATATTGTAAATATTCTGCCAGATTTGAAATATGATATGATTTGCCCTTCCCAGGAATATTCTAACCAGCAGGCAATACTCATCTGATTTTGTTTGAGCAGAATCTCTCATACAGCTCCTTTAACCGCTGCTCTTTCATAAAGTTATGCTGCCCACATCATTTGTCTCTCAGCTGGCTGGGATATCTCTCCAAGGTACACAGCTCTTGCTCACGATGGAAAAAAAGATTGCAAGTGAAGGAGCAAAATGAAAGCGATGTTTACAACGCTGCCACAGTTTGCTGAGATGTGCCGTGAGCAAACAAGTAAATGTGAGCTGTTGAACAGAACATACAGCTCGAATATTAGAGAAGTGCAACACGTCTCTGAGTTTTACTTTAATTCCTATCTTTATTTTGATTCATGCTTCTAAAAATTTTTGGCATTTCTATTTATTTAATAATGGGAATTATACTGCGGTCTAAAAGACAGCCTATTAATATTCCAATGTATCAGTTATTTTCTGTCTGCCTATTTTACTCTTTGATTACAGCTGCAGTGGGTGTGAATAAATCAATATATTTTAGAAGAAAATATATTTGAGTTTTGTTGTGTGATCCATGTATTTCTGAGCTAGACAATGGAGGGGTTTTTCCTTTTAGTAGTTAGGTCATTCCTCTGGAGCTGATTGTGAAGATAAAATCCTATCTGTATAAATTGAAAACTTGTCTTTTTGAGCTGGAAGTCGAATACAGACCGTGACTTTTGCATGGAAAAATTACAGAAATAATGGCCCCTGGCTGTGGAGGCATTTTTTTGTTTTTCATGAATCAGGCACAAAGTTATTTAAATTAATTCTGGTCTCATCACCCTAATAGAATATCATTACTGATCTTTAGAAAAAATATTAGAAATCAGCAGTGTGTGGATGCAATAGCTGTTTGATCAATTTCCCCAAACAATTTTTTCTTTATTGAAAAGCAAGACTACTGATGACAATAGTCACTCATGATGCACATGCTTCATGCATTTCACACATTATCTTTTTATGTCAATTGCATGGCTCAAAAGTACTAACTACTCTATTGCTTCATGATCAATAGGGACTAATTTATTTACTGTCTTTTGAAAGCAGTCATTAAAGAAAAGAATCAGAAGAAGAAACTTTGTTAATATTTCCATATAATTAAAAAATATATGACAAAACAGAAATTTTACTATCCAGGCTTCGTCTATGGCTATGCACACCTAAGGTGTTCTGCTCTTCTGACTGGATCCACTACTACTCATACTCAGGTATGACTACATGGACTGCAAGAGAACAGATTTAATTTCTCTGTGACTGCTGCCTAACAGAATGCAGGATATCAGGTACCACAGCTACAGCCATTTAAGTGCTCATACTACCTTCCTTAAATGTGAATATTTTCTTATTTTTTCCCTTCGCCCTTCTGACACTGATACCTCTGTACTAAGGCTCCTGTACTTCAGCACTTCCTGTTTCAAATGTGTGAAATATCCCCGAAATGGGAGCCTTTCCCCTGAGTGTTCTGGGTTGGTCCCTTTGCCAAGGGATGAGGAAGCCTGAGGTGGTGTGATCCATCCCAGATCTGGCACGCTCTCCAGTGGACCCTTTCTGCATAGTAGTTACTGAGCATGGGCTTACTACATGGCTCCTCTGCTCCTTGACTAGGTGGGAGACAGATTTTGGTGGCCCCAGCTCTATCCTACCCTGAGAAAAGACTCCAATCTAAAGTAGGGGTAGAATCCACACTTTTAAGACACTCTTGAATGAAAAGGGCTGGTGCCTTACCTTAACAATAAATGCAGCAGCTGAAAGATAGCCAGTGTGCTATCCTAGCACTGCCAAAAGACAGGGCGTTCTTTCTGACAATCATCAATTCTCCAGAAATTTGTCACTAACTAGAGCAGAAAGAGAACTGAGGTCTTCTTTGGAGGCTCCATTCATTTGCTCATCCCACAGCTCAGCACAGTGCTCCTCCCATCCAGCTCTGCCAGCCATGAGAGTGCTGAGAAGTGCTGAATTTCCCAGGCACAGGCACAATGGAGGAGCAGGGACAATGGGTGATGATGAGAAAGTTTCTTGACACGAAGAGGAAGTACTTTTCAAAACTTCTTCGCGCCTCCTCTGCAGCACAAGACAAAAAGGGCTGAGGAAAATAGTGAGAGGGAGGATTTCAGTGCTGAGTAGGTGGCTCTAATGTGGCTAAGCCCAATCCTTAGTGAGGAAGCACAACAAGCATTTGGGTTCAGCATTATCCTCACTGGTAGCTTCAGCTTTGCCTTTATTCCAGTATCAGATTTCTCTGCACTTCCTGTCTTACTCACCACTTCGTTGGTTCATACACAGCACTCAGCATGTGCTTTGTAAAAATGGATCATGCAAGATGATGTGGATTTAAATAGGTGTAGTGACTTTTTCAACTGTTGATGGATTCTTCTTGACTGTGTTCAAAACCTCTATTTTCCAGCTGGAGTTAATGGTGGCAATAGAATTCATTACTGGGAAAATTCTTACTGGAGCCAGAATGCTGTTCAAATCCATCTGTGTTTTCCATGTTGATTGTTTGTTTGTCATAGGGCTTATTTTCCTCCCCCGTGTAATATCAAAGATGTGGGCATGATATTTCAGCACAGGAATATCTAGTGCATCAAAAGGATCCATAAAAACCTTTGCAGCAACTTGTTGAGGCATGGCAGTTTCTTTGATCCATACCACAGTGACTAACAAGTTCAATATAGTAAGTAAACAATGGGTTACCCATCCTGAAAAAACACCATTTGGAAAGTAGGAAATAGCTCAGCACTGTCAAATTCTATTATTTTTTCTCCCATGCAATTCTTAAATTATATGCATTTTACACAAGCAAAGTCCATCTCCCACTTAAGAATAAAAGAGATGTGGGTCTTTTTGAAGTTTCTGGGGAGTCAGGACCACTTCAGCTTAACTGCAGATTTCATTGGCTGTCAGGGGGATGAGTACCACTATAATGGTTTGCTATAATCACAGGAAATGAGGTTCTGGGTGACGTGGGCAGTGGTGCCATTCACGAGGTCTCTGAAGTGGCTAAGGAATGTGAATCCACTCCAAATCCCTGCTCAGATCAGAGGTGCATCATTGTCTTTCTGAAGAATATCTACCAGAAGACCTTAGTGCTAACATTCTACAGGGAGGGGTGTCTTTGGTAGTGATGAATGTGCTGAAACTATTAGAAGTTTTAGAGATTTTCTTGGATACTTGTAAAGGCACTTTTATAGTTTTCTCAGGTTTTGTCTCTATGCTTTTAAAATCACTCTGTCCTAGTTTTAATCACTATCTAGTTTGGGTTAAAAATGTGCCTCACTTTCCTTTGAGGTAGTAAACCAGAGCTTGAATATTAACTTGGGCTGCCTGTTTGCTCTTGGTTTTCCCAAGCTGCATCCGAGGAAGACAAGATCAGTGTTTGCACCTTGATGGTCCTGTGTGCATGCCATGGGTCTTTGAACTTGCCCCAGCTTAGGACTGGTTCTGGGCGAAGCAGCAGCTGTTTTGGGTACTGCTGTGGGGGAGAAAGGAAGGGCTGTGATGCTGGGACATGCAGTGCTGATGGAGAGCCGGCTTTGGGAAAGGGATAGGGTATTTTCTGCCTCTGTCTTAGCTGCTCTGACATCAGCAGGTACAAGAAACCTTGACATCCCTCACTGCTCTCTGCTTTTGCTCATTGCTCTCCCTTGGATCAAACCCTGTTTCTGTTGCTAAACAGCCTTGAACTGAACTCCTTATTGAGTATGGACTAAAAATCTTCAGTAACCCTCAAATCTTATTGCTAGGATGTTGAATAATTTGCTTTGCATACAAGCCTGGTTTGCCACTCCATAGGTAGCACTGGGGGTCAGTGTACAGCACTGGGCACCATTCCCACTTTTTAACTTGCAAGAGCACAGTTTGAGGAGAAGCATGCCATTCCTCCCATGAAAGCTGTGCCTTCAAGGACTGGACGAGCCCTGAGTGCTTGGAGTTAATTCCTGATGTGTGGCATGAAAGCTGCAGGGTCGAAGGTCTTTAACCAAACATCAGCTACTTCTAACACTGTGGTACAGTGCTCCATGTGTACAGCACAGAGAACAGAATCACCACTATTTTTACCCTCACAATTTGAAAAATCTCAGCATTACAATTTTTCTTATTGATACTCTGTGTATATTTTTGTTTACTAAGTTTTTCACCATCATTGCTCATTATATCCTGCTTTGCACCACCTTGTGCTCTGCCTCTCCTTAATGAATAAACCCTTCAAATTCATTCTACTACTTGCCAGTCCATCTTTGGCCAATATATACCTAAGTTTTTTTTTTTTTTAAATAGGTTTTCTCACTGTTGTGAAATAGAATAGCAGAAAACTTCCATAAAATTATTTATTTCTATCTGAAACTACAGAGCTTCCAGTTGCAGTTAATTAAGACCTATTGTTGATTTCCTCTTCTGGTAATATAAGTGATGTGTTTTTTCATCAGCAGATTCATTTTTTCATGTGAATGGTTTTGTATGTTATATCTGAAAGGAATAAGAAGGAAAAACAATACAATTTAGAAAAAGTGTGACTATGTGGGTAAAGAAAATGTTTGAATTTTTTCAATCTTGATAATAAGCCTGGAATATATTTATTAATGCATCACAGATAAGCAATTTCTATTGTGATGTGTTCTCTCAGAGAAGTGTACTATGGAAAATTGAGAATAATGGGCCGTGTCATGCCTTCAGTCCATGTGCAGAACTCACACTGATGTCAATAGGAGTTCCCTTCACAAACCAAGGCCTATATATGACCTATAGAGTCACTGGTAGAAGTTTCCCATACATATCCACAAAATTAATGGAGCATTGTAATCTATTTGAGATCTAATGAAATACACAACGATTTAAATTGCAATTTAACAGAGAGATGTCAATAGGCATTGATGACTGTCTCCATGAAGACAGCAACATTCATGCTACAAACCTACAGCTTTTGATGGGTAGTGGCTCATAGACTCTAAAAACACATTTTCTCAGAGTATTATTGATTAAGCATCTCAGGAGCCTTAAACATGTGAATTATATCTTTAGTTGTAAAACATAATTTGTCAATCTAAGACTTGATTCATTCTGGAAAGATTACAGAATTCCATGTGATAGAATTCAGCATTTCTTAATTGCCTTACACTTAGAAATTGAAAACCATAACATTAAGTTATGCTTTTGTAGCAGGGGGAGGTTGGAAGGTTGTAGAGTTGAGGTGATTCAAAAAGATGTTGTTTAAAGTTCCTATACTTGATGGTGTTTCATCTGTCCATGACTTTTTAAATTATTTAATGTAATAAAATATTCTGCTTTTGTGTTTGTGTGAGAAATGTCATGAAATAATTAGGGTGTGTGTATTTCACAGCACATAGAGACCAAGTTTTATTACAACAGTGTTTAAACTCTACACCAGAACTTTTGAATCCCACAGTAATATTAATCTGCTAGTGCTCTGAAATATTTCATTCCCTGCTTCCTACCCTCATAAAAATACACAGAGAGCTGTGGCTTATCTTTGAAATTACCCATTGACATAAAATATGAGGAGTATTATTTTCAACTGTGTTTCAAGGAAGTGTTTCTCAGGATGCTTACTAGGCAGAGCAGTTCTGGTCTTTAGGCAGGAGCTCCCGTGATCCTTCCCAGGAATCGACCTCCCTGCTTGCCCTTGCCCCACAGACTGGTGCCTTCTGACAGCACCTGGCTGCTGAGAACTGACTTTCTTATTTCTTCAAACAATAGTTCATCTCCTCTTTTGTAAAATAGTGAGGATGCCATTACCTGTTGTAATGTAATTATCCCTCGATAAAGTGAGACAAGTCCTGGCCAGAATGCTGGAGACTCAATCTTCAGCAAATCCGCGGTGTCCTGAAGACCTGCAATTTTCCAGTGAAGAAAGACCAGAATTTGCTGGACTCCAAATGAACTAAATGAGGAATCCATTCTCCTAAGACTATCTGCAAACCCTGTCAAAATTTCATTTGGTTCTTAGAATTTTTTTGGATATAATTATATGGACTAGACATGACATATGTTCCTTTTATAAATAAAGTGGGGTATGTTAGAGTGATATTACTAAGTATGAAGTATGAAATACATTTCTTATTACAGAACCACCAACAGTTATTTTAAAAAACTCCAAACCACATAGAAAGGCCCAAGAGAATTTACAATAGAATTTTTGAGGAATTATGAGATTTTGCATTTGGGGTTTTTTGACATCTGCAGGTTGTTTTGTTTAGTTGTTGTTTGGGTTCTTTTTCTGTGGCTTCTCCACCAGTTATCTTGCCAGAAGGTTTATCTGTGAGAAGGCTGGGCAGCTATTTTGTGATGTTTCACAAAGCAGTGGTCTCATTTACTCCATGACAACACCCCCATTTAATATCCCACCTTAGCAGGGAGATTAATACTTTGCAACTGCATAACTTTGGGATGAAGTTTATCTCTAGACAACATATAAATGCTCCCTGGAAACTATTTAAACCAGGAGTACATATAAAAGCTGTTTTTTCTTATTGTTTCCTGACTTTCTGGACACCAACCAAGACCAGCAAATTCTTAAATCCTACAAATGATTTCAGCCATCTGTAAGTTATAAAAGAACTCTGTTCAACCTCAAATACCTGAGCTGATTTCTGTTCTATTGCAGGTTGTTCCACTGTTGAGCCTGCTTTGGTCTGAAACAGGCTTTGTTTTTTTTTTCTTCTTCCTTTGTCTGCTTTTTCAGCTTACACCTTCCCTATGAGAATGATATGAGATGACAAGAAAAGGTTTCTGACCTCACCATCCTCTACTTCCCCCACACTGCATTTGGAAGGGTAATTTATAAAACTCCACCAGTGTAGCCTGGACACTGCTGTCCCAGTAAGGACTACAGGGAGAAAGAACCAGGATCTCGGGTTTGCTGCTTACATTTTCTTTTTTTAACCCTTTCTTCCTGCCACCCTAACAGATAGGTGATCTTTCATCTTACCTTTTTCCTTTGATCAAGATGTAGACATCTGCATAATAGAACAAAATTTTGGTCTAGTAAAATATGAAGCTCGACTTTGGAAGAACAACTGATTTCTATTAAATAAAGCAACACTTCTTCGTCACCACAAAATCACTGGATTTTTTTTTTCCCTAGTCAAGATTGCTAGGAACATTTCAAATAATATTTTTCTGGACTGAAGCTCTCAGTTCCCAGACTCTTCTCCCTTTTACTTCTGTGAACATAGTGCTATACTGTATGTCAATTTGGTCTTGTTTGTGGGTTCATTTTCCCCTCCATTAGAACAGCATTTCTCTCTTTTTTTTTCCTTCTTCTGATATTGTTCAAAGGCTTCTTGTGATGCCTTGAAAAAAGTTATTGATTGTTAGATCATTTCTCTCATTCATTCAGATGTTTTCTGGTCCCCAGATGGAAACATCACAGCTGCTGCTCTGGAATTCACTATCGACTTCTGTCTCTGGATTATCAGAGCCCCTAGCAAAAAAGCCTGATTCCATGCACCCTCTTTGCCTCTGCTGAGACTTAAAGCTGTTATTCTTCCAGCTCAAAGGAAGTCCCAGTGCCTGTATATGGCTAGAGTCTGGAGCAGTAAGGTCCTACTTTCTCTGAGCTATTTTTCTAGTGCACTGTTTTTTCTATATAATGTTTAAGCTCTTCAGTCAGAGCACCAGATCTCAGACACCAGTCTTGATTTCCTGCCTCCCTCTGAAGTTATTTCTGTGCTGGTCATTTGTTATATGTTTGAGAGCCAGAATTAACCTGAAAATTTAATATTTTTCAAATTCAGCCTTTTCTGACCAGCAGCCATCTGCTCAGACAAAGAAAAAAGTGGAAAGGATTGCTGTGTTTTAAATGCTTTTCACCCAATCTCTCAAGGAGAGCCTCTTTTTTAAATTCAGAGAGTTGTTATGATTCAAAGAAAATGCTTATTCTACAGACTGTTTCCTTTCCATTAAAGTTTATTTATACCGCCCTCCTTGTCTGAGGGTATAATTATGAATGATCTAAGCCTGTACTGAAAATCCTAAATTAAAAAATACATCTGTTGCAAGGATTCTCTCACCAGAAACCCTGAAAATGTTATCCTGTCTGTGCATCCATATATCTGTCTGTTTCTCTGTAGGTTATGGCTATCCTTTATATGTTCCAGAAGTAAGTGGGATTAGAGCACTTGCTTCATACTTTAACTGCTGTAGACATTCATGAAAGGAATAAAACAATGTGGAAAACCGAATACATTTTATATTTATTTATAGTCACCTTTCAATCACATTTTTCCTTGTTAACAACTAAAGGGATTAGATTGTTCTTCCCCTTCTAGATTTAGAAATAATCTCAAGTGTAAGAAAACACTATTTAAATGGAAAAAGTTAGAAAGAAAAGATAATTATAGCATGAATGATGTGAACTGCAGCAGTGTTCAGCCACAGCAAGGTGTTTTCCTGACAACAAAGGGCAATTGCTTCAGCCCAACTTTTCAGCATACCTCAGGAAGCATCAGTGAAACACATTTATTTTTAATTAAGGCCAATTCTGTCCCAACATTTGCTTTAAATATGAGGACCAAAGAGCATCAGAAAAGGACATTATTTCTGCAGTCCTTTGAAGATGCTGCCTCCTGATATGCAGCTCCAGGGAGGGTAACACTACACGGACAGTGGATTTACAGCAAAATCTCCACTTGGCAGAAGATATCCAGACAGCACTTTTCTCAGTTGGATTTCACCTGACTAATAATCTTATTTTTCATTTTTTAAACATTACAATGAAACGAGTCCATTAAGATGCCATAATGTTAATTAACATTGTCATAAGTTCTTTGATTTCACTTGCATGCATTTTTCAAAGGTACATTGTGGAAATTATTCTTTTACCCTGCCATTTGCCTATATATCATCTCATGCTGTACTGAAAGGTTAAATGTTATAATTTATGCTAATTTTAATTTTCCCTACTGCCATAGGCAGTACAAATCAAGCAGCAGCAATTGATTATACATCGCTGACAGTATAAACCAGAGCAAACATACAGTTCTGTCAATGAAAGGCCTGTGCCAGGTTAGTCATAGTTAGGTTGTTATGGCCTCCTGAGAACAGCCAAGCAATAACGATGATATGAATATTTATTTTGTGCATAATTTTGGATCCAAGCCATATCAATAAATAATTTTCCATGGTACTTTTGTGCCTAAAGAAGTTTGATGGAAATGCTGTGTGCCTCTTGAAGAATTTTGTGTGAGAAATATCAGATATTCATTTGGGCTTTGGCTTTTCAGAGAAGGGACTGATGTTGTAGAGGTCAGGCAGAGTTTCACTGAAGTGTGTTCCTGTATGAGAATATGCAGGTTACAATTACAGGAGAATGAAGAAACCAAGGCATGGCTTAGGCGGTCAAAAGTCAGAAATGTATCACTAGCTTGATATCATCTGGCAGCTAATTTGTTCCTTTGTCACTATCATAAAGAGTATCTTTGGAGCTGAGGAATGATAGTCTGGTTCTCAGAGATTTTCAAAGAACCAGGATAAACACCTAAATTGTTCATTTAGTCGGGTCTTATGCCCTTCCCTCCTCACAGAATAAAGAAAGCAACACATCACCCTGGCTTAGACCCCTTCAGGGCTCATTTTTCTGTTGCTCTGCTGTTCTAAAAGTAGGATTTTCTCCACAATTGTAGCTTCTCTCTAGATAGCAGGTACTTATTTTCAGGGATAAATGGTTCATTCCTTGCTCTGCAACCTACCTTGTAAAATAATGAAACAAAAGAGAGAAACGATGTCGCAGAAGTAAGATGCAGTGGCTAGCAACTGGTACTTCAACATCATGGGACAGAGGCTTAATTCCCATGAAAGGCAAGATGTGATGACTCAAAACTCTTGGACACAGAAGAAAATGCCATTTGGAGGAAAACAGAAATGACCTCTGTGGCTGTTGGCAGTACAGGAGACACAGTCTGGGCTGGGAAATGTGGGCAAGTGTCTCAAGAGCTTTTCTGCTCCTGAACATTCCCCAGCCTGGGTCAAAGGCACTGTGGGCACCTTGCTGGAAAGATCCTGATAGAGGGATCAGTCTTGATCAGATTCAGACAGGGTTGCAGTCTTGCTGGTACATGCAAGAGGACAGTCAATGCCACGTTGCTTATGGTAGAAGGAAATGGAGCATTGACAACGGGATTAGGGAATTATTGCCTGACTTGAGGCCAAGTGGGTAACCCTATGAGACAAAGACAATTACAAAGATCACAGAAGATGGGAAGGAGATTCTTGCAGCAAGGCAGCAACAACTGAAAGGCAAATGTTGCAATACATTTTTTTCAAAAAATAATTGATAAATTTAAGCATAAAAATCCTGTTGACTTTTAATTGGAAGTCAGTTTGAGTGGTTTCAGCACTGTAACTACAATCGCAATTCTTGCTGATTTTTATGTGTCCAAAAGTTATTCAATGTTTGTGTGACAAAGCTTAAAATAGAAATAGGGATTTAGCTTGTCCACACATCAGCTTTGCATTACAACATGATTTTTGTTAGAGACATATTTGTGAATAGAAGTGTTGTACTAAAAGATTAGAATGCTGCTTTTCAAATTCAGTGCTTTAATTTAAAGAAGACACCATTACTTTTTTTCATGTAGTTATTGCTTCTTGATTTAGAATTAGTGAAACACTGGTTACTTTAACCCAGATGGTTTCTTCCCCACCCATAAGGATTGGTTACTTTAGCACAGATGTCTCTTTTTCTTCCATAAGGCATATTAGAAGGAAAACAAAGATTCACATTTAAGCAATAAATAATAACAAATACCACCCCTATTGGCTTAGATATGTCCAAATCCAAAACCACAGCTTGAAGTTACTTTAAAGTGTGGTGGACCACAGATTAGTTCTTTCATTTTGCTTTCTTTTTAAAAGATTTTACTTTGTTGACATTTTTTGCACAGTTTCAATTGATCTTTATTGAAAAAGAATAAGGATGGAGCAGACTGACAATTTTATTTGACAGATGATTAATAACTTTGCTTAGATCTGGCCTGAAGTATAACCACAAAGTGCTTGATAAGGGATGGATAAAATATGGTTTGCAGGCAGTAGAGAGTTTAAGGGACATAAAATGGCTGAATGGCAATCTTAAAAATGCAAGGTAGAGAGCCATGAGGTCATGTTGGCAGTGTTCTAGTGCCCTTTCATCCCAGGGTTACTCCAACTTTTCTTCTGATTGCTCTTGGCTTGTGGAGGAAGACTCTCCTTTGGTGCACGTGTGGAAGTGTCTGTTTATGAACAGATAATGTCTGTTGTCTGTTTATGAACAGATCTCTTCCTTTGCCCACAGGACAGTGGCTCAGCCTCATCTCCCAAAGTCTCCATGTTGGGCTCAAAGCACAAGGCTGAATCTGAGATCAGCACAGGCTCTGTGGGACCTGCCTGGGGCCCTTTGGGCCAGCCTGCTTTCCCTTGCCACAAGGAACTCTTCTCCACTTCCCTGTCGAGCACACCAAAATGTTCTCCTTGAAACTCCCCTAAAGTTTCAGCTCCTTGCTTTTCTCCAAAAGGAGGGTGATCTGGCCCAAAGTAAGCTTGAGTAAGCATTGGAAAACCAAATTATTTTATGATAACAATTTTTCTCAGTCTTTTTAGCCCAGTCCAGATTTCATTATTGTGGGGAAAATTTAGTTGTAAGGATTTATATTATGTTTATTTAATTAGTAATTTCTATAAATGAAAAATTAATTTTGTTACTTGTGGGGATGTGTCATGCCAGGAATAACATTTTGCATCTATGGCTTAACACAATACACCATTTTAAAGGACCTTTTCTTAAAATTTAATTTTAGATTTGGGACTATGGAGCATTTAACTTACCTTCAGGAGGATATTTTGAATAAAAATAACAAGAAACTGCTTTAGTAGAATATCAACCATGCTTGACTGATATTAACCATATGAAAAAATGTATGGGACATATAAAATTCACATAAGAGCTACAGTTAAGCCTACTCATATTTTTTTTTTAAATGGATGTCCAAACATTAAAAGTCTGTGTGTTATTCTTCTTAAGACCCAAATATATTTTTGGAGACTGAGTTCCTACTGTTTGCAATAATGAACACCTCATGGATGGTAGGGGAAAAATAAAATCAACTTTCCTTAATGCTACTGTTGGCCAAAGGGAGAGTGAAAAAAAATTATAACAAGATATGTCCTGTAGTAGAACTACACTTTTCCCCATCTCTGGATGGATAATACAGAGTTTCAGGGAAGGCTTTTCACCTCCATCTCCTGTTTTCTTGCCTCGTACCCTGGAGGTTTGCCCTGGAGCAAGTCCCAAGGGACCCAGTGGGGTGTTATGGCTGAGGAAGCTGAGGTCGCTGCTTTCTCCCGGAGTGCCAGGGGGCAAGGACTGACCCAAGTCAATGACAAGGATCCTTCGTAACTTCACTGAGTATTGGATGCTGCCCAAGCAGTCAGTCCAGAGCATTCTGCCTGCTGGAGCCTATGGAAACTGGGGACAGCACACGGAACTGGTCTGATACTGGTCTGACAGCCCCTCACAGCACAGTGGACTGGCATCCCAGGAAATACTCTGCCTTGTTAGCTGTCCTGTATTGTCTTCTGTAAATATAGTGAGTAATGCAAACAAAGCATTTACTAATGAGGCTTAAAATTTTCCTTCAAATGATAATCTTGCATATTTACATGCTTGTGGTTTGCTGGCATTATATGCACCAAGTTTTGGCCTATCCCCTTAATTCATGCTCTCTGGGAAACGCGCTTCTTTGAGAGAGTCGTGGATCATTTTGTTCTCCCCGTTTTAGCAGGATGCTCCACTAGCTGTGTGCCAGTTTTCTTAGAAATGCTGGTTTAACTGGCTGAGCAGTCAGAGGGTTTTTTGGAGCTGGGGCCTCGGGCAGTGGCACACGCACCTCGTGTGCGTCTGAGGGTGAACATGACGCCTGAGGACAGCCTGCCTCGGGCCTCGGGGAGCGGCACCCTACCCCCAGAAGTCAGAGGTTACATTTCAAGGACCGGCTCCACTCCTTGGGTTGCCGACCCCTGGTGATAAGAAGTCTGCTTGGAGCAAGGTCACAGCAGCACAAACCACCTGCCCATCACCCGGTGCCAGGGGCTGGCAGCCAGGTGAGCCTGTGCCAAAGGCGTTGGAGCCAGGAGGGGAGCGGAGGGGAGAGGCCGGGCAGAGGCTGCTGCAGCCCTGCCCTGGCCAGCCCCGGCTGGCAGCGCTCCTGGGAGCCGGGATGAATTCTGCAGAGCTGCCTTTCCCCTTCACTGGACTCCCTGCAAGAGGCTGAGGGCATCAGGACTGCAGCTGCTTTCATGGGTGAACTTGCTGTTTCCAGAGGTCTGGCTGCAGCGAGGTATCTAGCATGTCATAAACACAAGCTTAAGTTCTTAAGGATTAAAGCAAAATTCAGATAATCTGATTCTCCAAACAGCAGCAGAGGATGAAGCGAACAGCTGTCTGAAGCTGTTGTGGCATGGCACAACTGGCTGGGAGGTGCTAAAGATGGAGCTGGAGGGGCTGACTTGCAGCATGCCTAGAGGTCACAATCAATAAACCGAAAGGTATCGCATCCTCCTCCTCCTCCTCAGTATTTTGAGGACCAAACTCAACACAAGAACTACAGTTTCTGCAAAGTTCACAACTGCTGCTTCTCCTTGTTTTGTTTCTGCTTTGTTCTTGGTCCTCAAGAAAGGACAAGGACTTTATACTCTATGACAAATAATACAGATGGAGTTTAAAAAATTGAAGGAATCAGCTTGAACTGTAACAAATATAGCTAAGGGTCAAACATTTATTTTACCTCCATACCTAATTTTTATTGATATATAGTTGCCAAATCGAAATTATTTGATCTGAAATGGCAGTGGACATTCAGAATGACACAACTAGGCAAATATCATATAAAGGCAAGTTCCAGATGAAATTGCCAGAGGAGTAATTCCTCAGAAATCCTAACTGTAAAACATTGCCTCCCAGTTCATGAAATAATTGAAAGAAGTATTCATAACTTTAATTTAAGTTTCCTCAAGGAACTTTAGCCATTATTTAAGTTCTGGAATCTGTGTATCTGTAAGAAGCTACAGATAAAATGCATTTTACTCTTTGAAGCAGAAGGCTTTTAAGGGACTTAATTAATTCTGGTTTAAACATGGATGATGATATCCGTACGTTAGTTTCATGTAGTCCAGGTGACGCACTGATTTTATTTAGGAGCCTCTCAGTTTATGTGTGCCAAGACAATCCCATAGATGTGCTGATATAACTCTGCTGAGATACCACATACAGATTGCTTTTTTTATGACTTCAATATTTATTTGAAGTTTTCATTTCAAGAGATTTAGTTGGAGTCATTCTGCCTGATGAATATAGTTGTAGATTTCTTTTTTTGTGATGTAAAAGGGTTTGCTTCCCCCATCTGGTCATGTATCCATTGTGTCAATTTCTGCAGTTCTCTTGATCCAAAAAAAGCACATAGACTCATGTGGTTGAAGTAATCTGACTCCCAGCCATCTACTGACATAACCTTAGTCACCCAAATACAACTTACCTCAGATTCTTGCATACTCAATCCCCAAAACCAGATTTTGCTGCCTGTCCTTTCCCAGAGCCATTCCTAGTTTAGACCTGTAAGTATCTTTCCCACATTGCTCCCCCTGCTTCTGCCATCCACAGTCTTTTCCATGACCCCATGTTTCTTTTGCCTGCCCCTTCTGGAAGCATCTCCCACAGCTCTTCCTAAGTCCAGGGAATGACAAGAAGCACATCTGAGCATCAGTCCCGCCTTCAACAGCTTCTTACATTCGTAGCCTTTGTACTTAAATGACCTTTAAACAAAGATTTTCAGAAGAACTGTAAAAGACTGTGAAAGGAAAGCAACAAAATAAATACATTTAGAGTTAATATCTCCAAGAGAAACATCTGTTTGTTCCTTTGAGTAACCAAAGGCAAGTACATGTGTTCAGAACATGCTACAGACTAATGCCTACAGCTGACAAAATGAACTTTCTGTCCAGTGTCATTAATAATGGTTTGAAAACAATTTTTTGTAGTGCTAATACAGTGCTTTTAGTTTTATTAAATAACTAATTGCACTTTTTCTTTTTTTAGGTACATATTGTAGTATTTAGACTGCGTGTATCTTCAAATTTTAGAAGTTTCACCAGATGACTACTCTAAAAGGCTTTTCTCACAGGGATTTCACTTGTAGGACTTCACTTAATTGGAGCAGACTTCTAATTAGTAAGAAAATTAATATTTAAAAAAATCAGGAAAAAAATACACATTGGAGTGTGCAAGAGTATTAAATACAAGCAGCAGAAGACAACACTGATCAAAGCATTACTGGAGTGCCACATGGGTTACTCTGGGTGCTGCAGGTTTGGGAACATGGCCAGGCTGCACCCTGTTTCCCACAGAGGAGAGAAAGGAGAGGAGAGAAAGTCCTAAACACTTCCCTCTTGCCCAGGAGGGCCAGCAGGGAGCTGCTGAGTCTCCAGTGCAGTGCTTAGTTTGGGCTCCCAGATGAGCCATGGAGGGGGACTGAAATCCCCAAGTCCTCCCAGAAAGCCTTACACCCACGAGAGGATGATTCCTTCTCACCTTGCTGGATGCTTATGAGAAGCCTGCCCCAGGGCTCAGACTGAATCCATGGGGATTGTGAGATTGAGGGAGCATTCAGAATACTTAAAAGAAATATTCTGCTCCTGCAATCAGCTTTTGCTTCTTGGACTGTGTGTGGCCACACACATGCAAGCATCTCACCTAGAAGAGGTATGTTTGTGCACTTTGTGACTGTAAACATCTTTTCACAGTGAAACACTTGTACTCCTCACATACTGCCCTTCTGTATGCTTCAGGAATTTTTCACTCATCTAGACAGCAATGCAATTTTGAACTTTCCCAGGGTAGCAGTAACCTCCAGTCTTCACTTTTTGTAATATGTTCCATATGTTTCTTGATAATCACACACATGAAAAATCATAGAGTATGTGTCAGAATATATATGTATGAATTCATCATCCATCCCCTTCTGCATGATAGCTCTCCTTGGACGGGGGGAGGTAAGTTCGGTGCATTAGCCACTCAGGGATTGCAAATACCCATCTAACGGGTGTCACCGAAAACCCAGTGTAGGTGAAATCATCCCACACTTCCCATTATTAAAGACAACATGAATGGGAAAGGAGCTTCCTCCACAGGTTCAGTGCTCTGAGGTGTAGGTGAAGCTCCAAACAAGATCTCCACATCCACAGGCAATGCTTCAACACGCAGATTAAGTGAGATCTGACATTCCTGCAGTTAATGATTTGTTGATTAAATACCACATTAGAATTTATTTATACAATAGGAAACATATTTTGCAATTTTCTCCTCAGATTTAAATTTCTAACCTCTCCTTCTGGCAACAAATCTAGTTTAGATCCATTGAAGTTATCTTTCTGTGATGATACAAATAGAGGCAAGGAATATTGATTTCAGTGGGATGTTGAGATATAGCCATCTGTTTGCCAAGCATGATTACTTTCAGTTAATTTCCAAAAAAGACCAAAAAAACCCACCAAAAATAGTCACATTTGGATGTTACAGACAGCTTAGACTACTGGAGACATTTTAAAATAACACAGTTTCGAGTTGTTCTCCACCTGATTTCTGAACAGTTGGCCCTGTGACATTTGGCCAACCAAAAAAATGAGCATAATTTTGAATGGCCTCCTTGCACCATCTACAGGATTTGGTAGGACATTTTGGAGGTCATGATTTTAAAAACAGAAGTCCTTACCTCAGAAGTAGTGCCAACAGAGGCAGCAAGCAGAGAAGAAAGGTCCCTGTCCTAGTTGGGAAGTTGAGTGCAGCAAAAAGGAAATTTGTGTATATGAAACAGTAGCAAGTCACAAGTGCCCATCTCCTGTAGTCTGTAGCAAGAGGGATGAATAGGACTCTACTCTACACCCTGGAAATTGGGCAGTTACGAAGGAAAGACATGAAAGATAGACTAAATTACTCCTACATGCCTTAGAAAATGAACTGCAAGGGGGCTGGGCAGCTTCTGCAACTTAAATCACTGTGAGTAGTCTGGCACTATGATTTGAAAATAAAAATTTGATCAATCACATTTAAGAAAAGAGACATTTAAGAAAAAATCCTTTGCACTTTTGTTTTACAAACGCTTCATATTGCTGTTCATATTTTAAAGAAGTTATTTAAATTTCTTTTGCCCCCCAGAAGTGTTGTCAACTTGTATTTTATGTCATTCTCCTGCAGTGAGGGAGGTGCATCTTTTCAGTGTACAGCAAAGCAAAACAGCCAATGGAAGATGTAGGGTAATATAAAACTCTACAGCATATGCTGCTTCACCAGGGAAAGGAAGCTTGTCACTCTATTCAATAAAAGACATAGAAATACCATGGGATTTTTCCCCCCCTCCAATTGGGCCCCAAATGTTCTCATGCTATACTTGTAATGTGCATTACTTGCTGATTAGAAGTGACATCAATTAGTCACATGTCTGTGTTTCTGATGGAAATAAAAATGAGCTTCTGTACACAAAATCTCAAATTCATCTCTACATTGCCTAGGGATTTTTCCTTCTGCAATATCAGTTATCAGTTTAATATAATATTGTTGACTTAACAATGATATATTTCAGGCTGAAGGCAGAAATGCATTTTGCATTAATAAATTGTTTTGAGATGGGCTTAAAGAATATTTCATTATATAAGAGAGGCAGCTATAAAACCTATTTGGTGGTCTTTCAATCACTGCTACCTGTGGCCTATTTATGTGGATGGCATTCATCAGTATGGCAGGAAATATTAAGCAAGTGCTAGACAGTTATTAGCTCTCCTCAAGCAGAAGTCCTCCTACCCTCTATTCATATACCATGGGAAAAATTCACTTGGTATTTTCTTTCTTGCAACTGTTCTGCTGTTCATAATTTGATGGAAAATTGATTAATCACACATTTAACTCAATGCAAGATCTTCTGCACTGTAATAAATTATGGCCATTAATCAATAAGTACAAAGTAATTCCAGGAGTCTGGAGACATGCTGATTTCTAATAGAAAAACTTGTGCTTAGGCCTTCTTGCCAGTGACCACTTCATCTGAGGTATTTTGCACCTGCCTCAATCCAATTAGATGACATAATTAATGAATCTCAGTGCAGTTGATAATTTGTTATACAAAAGAAAGAATGTTTTGGCACATCTATTAAGTCCTGATGTACAAATCTTTGCAAAGGGGGGAATACTAGGAAACCAAGTGGGGAACCTACAACCTCTGCTACTGCAGAAGAAATGTCTGTTTATTCCAGGGCACTGAGTATGCAAATTTTACTGAACTTAAAAATCTGCACGTTTCCTTCTGCCATGTTTAAAGGGATCCTGTGCAGAAGCCTTCCAGGCCATCTTGCTTCTTTCATGACAAATTAAATGGTATGATTCGAGCAAGCATTCAGGAAGTTTTGTTTCCCAGGCAATCTAATCAATGTGTCCCTGGCCACGTATCGGTTACAGTTTTACATATCGCAACCCATTTGCACCTGTTATGTACAGCTAACATATAGGCACTCGGTAGATTTTGGTGGGAGAAAGAGTGCGAAGATAAAAAGAACCAGTCTGCTGCTAATTCTGTCACTAGGAGACGCCATGAGCAGATTTTATTTAGAGACTTTGAAAAACAATTAGCTGAGGATTATAGGACTAAAAGGCCTTTACTAGCTGTACCTGGAAAATACTTTGCCCATTTAATGCCTTCTAAGCTGTCATTGTGCTTGAACTTCAGTCCCAGTGATTAATGAAAAGCTGCAGGGCACAGCTAGAAGCTAAAGTCTCAATTATGGAAAAGCAGTAACTAGTTTAATGTGCTGATGCTTTTATACTTAAACTGACAGCTGTGAAAAATGGCAATATTTCCAATCATGCTTTAATAATTTATCATTAATTTATTGGCATGTCCAACACACTTTAGTCCTACTGTTCTTTTTCTCCTTTTAGGCTCATGGCATTTCAATACTGGAGAGCAAAATCTGTTGCAAGTCTCTAAGGACGAGCCTCCTTATGGTGCCTGAGTGATTACTGTTTGCAGGCAGTCAGTATTACCAAGCAGGCCGCAGTTTACCGGCAGAGATACAGCACGAACATTTTTGTGGGCTATGATATGTGAACGTGTTTCATTAGCTGCTGCTAAATTGCTCCAACTCCATCCACTTCAGTGGAGTTAGAGCAACTGAAGAACATAGATGGCTTTGTGGGACTGGGGGCAGTCAGGCTCACGCAGGCAGTTTTCGTTCGTCAGCCCAGCAAGCTCCCTGGATGGAGAACAGGAGCTGTCTAACTGCTCTAAATCAAAAATTAAATTTGGAAAGTGTCCCTTTTGAAGAGCACAGGCAGAGTGTCACCTGCTATGAAATCTGCAGAAACATTATTATGTTTAAAACTTAAAAACTGAATCAGTGCAGCTAAGTCAATTTAAACCAGTTGAAGATCTACAGTCCATTTATTTTTGAAATATTTTGATTTTTTTTCTTTGATATTTTGGTTCTTCCTGCTTATTCAGTTTCTCCTGACAAGGTGTATGAACAAAGGGAGAGGCAAAAAGTAAAATAATAAAACCTTGTTTCAGTACAATTTCCATACTGAATTTAGTTTGTCATGGTTCATGTATGTTCCCAGGCCTTCTGTGGACTGGAGAAACACTCATGAAAATTGGCAAATATTATTTTCAGAGTTCATTACTGGGTTTTTTTTGACATCAGAAGTTGACCCTATTTTGTTTTCCATCTGATACTCCTATCATTTATAAAATATTAGTCATCCAAGCAGGAGTGTCTCTGAATGCTTTATTTTTTACACAAAAACCTCAGTCTTATTTGTGCTTTTGCATACATTTCTATTTGTGTAATGGCTGACACAGCCTGGGTGAAACTCACTGCAATTTTTGGGGGTACATGATGATTCCTGAGCTTTTTTGTCAAGATCATGCAGCCCTAAAGAGCAGCTGAGCTCTTCCTGACAACCCGGTTGTGCTGATGGTTGTCAGTTCCTGGACTGAGAAACAGGCTGATCAAACAGTGAGGAAAGTTATTCTGGACTGTTTGATGTAAACTACTACAAAATGGTAACTGGCTGTCATTCATGAACTGCTTGAATAGGAGAGACATGGCTACGAGAGAATATTAACACCAATTGATGTAATGGTCTAACAAGTATAACATATTATATTGCTGGCCTGTTCACAAAAAGCTGCAGTGTGTCCAATTTGAATTGACATGATGGAAAAGACCTGTCAAGTGTGTTGTTCCATACATTGAGAATTTGCTGTTCATATTAAAAAAAAATAAGGAAGAAAGATTTTTTGCCTCTGTTTGTATTTGCTTTTTAGATTTTTTTTTTTGACATTTTGATCATTTTGATCATTCTTTTCCATGCAGAGTTTATACTAATTAGTTAACAGTTCAATTATTATCAAAGGGACTTTTGAATGAAAAGGAACCAAGTTCCCAGCCCTGCTCTAACTACATGTTTGAGCACCAAGTGTAGCCCTTCATTAGGAACCCTGGAAATGGGCAAAGGAACATGAGTCATTAGAAATACTTATGTCTATTGCTGTTTCTTAAAGGAATTGAGTACCTCTTTTGGGAATTTCTGCCTGGATAAAGGCAGTTTATTCTAATCTGTACTATCTGTCATGCTGTAGACTTAATACTGAATTTCAGCAACATGTAAAAGAGTGGAGAAATACAACAAAACACATACAGGTGGCAGGGATGAAAAAGGTATGTCTGGATTTGTGAGATTCATGTCTAGTTATTGCTGGATGTACAGTCAGTCACCAGCAATGCCTCTATTACCACTCTGCCACCCTCTATTTTTCAGGCTCCTACTTTGAGGCTTGATTACAGCAATTTGGAGGATGTATGCAAACCAATTCCAGCTACTAATTGAAGGAACTCTACTAATTAGAAAAGGCTATGGAACAAATAACAATTGGAAAATATGGGGTCTTTTTCTGTATGGAACACCCTTCATACAGTGACTTCTGTCTAGAACAAATTTATCATTAGATTTTCTGGATAGGAGACAGACTTTGAAAATCATTATGCACGTTGATACTATTGCACATCTAAAAATATTTAGTATTTTCCTTAAAGCCCAAACTGCTAAAGCTATGTAATTGTGTAAGGGTCTTAATTTCTATTAAGAAAACTAAAAATTAAATTTCATTGCTTCTTGATTGAGAAAAAGTCTTGACAATATGTATCCCAAAGGCCCAACTTGAAAAGGCAAATAAAAAAATATTAAAAAAATTAAATTTAAATGAAAAAAATTTAGATTTGAATCTCAAAAGTCTCAATACCTATTGGAAATGACAGAAATTTTGACCTGAAGTTAGCACAGATATGACTGTAACTGCTACCATGGATTAGGTTTCTTTTGAGTGTGACTAAATGCAAAACTTGCAAGACCCAGTTCCTATATCTACATCTATTGGAATTTTTAGTTGAGATTTTTTCACTAGAGTGGTTCACATCTTTGCTGAGACAAACATTTAAAACATGTAGAAATCAGTTTTGCAGGACATTTCTTTATGGTACCTTGTCAGAAACAATGCTTCTTTAAATTGATTTTTAAATGGGGAGATGTGTCATTGGGTAGACACTGATCATCATTATCATTGGCTGAAGATCTCTTCTCTCTCTGAAAGCAAGACTGGTAGCTGGCTGCTGGAGGACCACATCTCAGGATCTTATCTGGGAGATATATGGCTGCAATGGAATTTTTATCCCATGCTACTTCCAGATGAGGCTGTACCATTTCTGCTAGAGCAATCCTCTGTTTGTGCTAACGTGGGCAGGTTTACAAGAATGCATGTGTGCATTTTTGCAGGAACACATCTAACTTATATATGGTATTCCATGTATTTGCATTAGTCTTCACGTAATAAAATAAAAAAAACCCATTAATTTCATGTTTGTCATCTTAAATGCACTTTCTTAATAAGCTTAAACCTCTTACACTTATACCTGTGCTTTATCTCTTCACAAGCGGCCCCATGCTTCCTAAAAATAGTTCCTTTCCACTATGAGAGCGTATCTCTTCCTCTGCTGCTGAATTGGATAAGAATATTGTCCATTCTGCAATAGAGGGATTTGTCTCACTTTACCACTGCCTCAGTGAGGTATTTTTAGCAGTTATTAATGTTAGCTTAATCCAAATATTATTTACAGTAGAAGCACCAGATATTTTTGTAATATCATTTAATACATAAAAGTCTAGAAAATGCTGAAAATCCAGTCCTATTGACACTTTGATAAGGTCAAGTATTTTCTATTGAAATTTTGTGGCTCTGGAATTCAGTATCAGGTGATGTAATCTCAGGTGCAGTGCAGGTATTTATTTGGTGCAATCCTTCACAAAATACATGTGACAAAAATCAGAAAGAACTGGCGCACAGTCAGGGCTTCTCAGCCCCTCCACAGACACAGACTGCTTTAGGACCTGGTTTGACCGTGATCTTTATCTATCATATCCAACACTCAGTGTTTCTGTGGGCATTGCTGCCTGAGTGCAATATTCCCAGGAGGAAGCTTTCATGCTACTGGAAGTGTTGCCTTGATGGACCTTATAGATTGCCCTAAGCTATATTATATCATGACAAAATACCACTAATTTCTGAATTCGCCTAAGTACCTTAAAACACAAATAATGCACTCTGTCTTATGCCAAATGCTGCCAGATTTCCGAGCGACCTACTTTCACTGAAGGTCAAAGCCAGTCAGACACTTTCTCAGACTTACATCACAGTGGGGTTAGACAGACACCTGTAATTGTGCTAGGGGATCATGCTTTGCACTTTGCCAGAGAAAATATTACAGAGTGGAGTTATTCCAATTGATTTCATCAGGCCAAGCTCAACTGTGCTACAAGAGATGAGAGACAGATTCAACAAGCAACAGAAAACAATGGGCTCTGTGTCACCTTGGTAGTGAGTAAAGGGTGCTGTGGGTGGGAGTCAGCAGGTTTGTAATCTCCAGCCCATAAATGCATGTTACAGTTCAGCCTCGTGTCACACACAGCTTGGTTGGGAGCATCACTCACACAGTGGTAAAGCCGCAATGCCACTTACAAGGCAAACCAGGTCTTCCATTTTTCTCCAGCTGTGTTGTTCCTTATTCATTACATTGTTTGCCCAAACTGTTTCTAGAGCTCAGGTCAAAGTTGGACTTTCCTGCCCAGCTACAAAGTGACATCTAATATTTTCTAATGCTGGGAGACATTGTTTGGCTTAGACTGTGGTGGTAAAAATAACTGGGGACTCTTCTTCTGACCGGAGTTCTGAAGTCCTGGACTTCCCAGATTCTTCTTTGTAGCCCAAGAGCTTGTTCTCCTGTAGAGATTCTCATGCACATTGCCTTAGTGTAACCATAACACAGCCTTACTTTTCCCAGGGCGGATGGTGGAGACTGCTTTCTCCTAAGCCCAGGCACACGTATCTTACACAAATACTGTTTTGTGGTAGGAAGTGAAAGAACAGCCAATTATTCTTCACCTTTTCTTGCCCCTTTGCCCTTCCCTTAAAAGTGGATCTAACCTGGAATAGTTCACTAAAAGTCACCTTTCATACAACAGTTTTTCAGAGAACCTTTTCTTTTTCTTTTGTGCAAGCTGAAGTCATGCTTGGCCACGCTGTGACACTGAAGCCCATCCCAGATGAATGGAAGTAATTGTGTCCCTGGCCCAACTTGGCGTGTTATGGGCTGGCTCTACAAGGAGGGGTGTTGCATGGCTTACATTACCAGGAAACAGATAGAAAAAAAGATCTATTTTTTTTGTTTTAAAATTAAAAGATGGCATAAAATCTGCACAGTAAGTCAGGGGGCTCAAAGGTAGGACCTGCAGTGGAGGGGATGCACTATTAATTGAAATATCAGTGATGGGAAGTGAGAAATTTTCTTCAATGCAGACTACCTAAATACTCAGAAGTCTGGAGATAATATGTGCTCTGATTGATGTATTGTGAGTGAAGGCACACTCACAGTACCAGGGTAGTGCAATGGGAAAGTTCAATTTCAGATGTCTAGGGCAGGAGCAGATCGTTTGATAGATACTCTTTAGGAGTATAACAACTTGGAAAGTTATCTCTAAGTTTTGATAATCACTTTGCCTTCTGAAACAGCCAATCTATTTCTTAACTGTTCTTTTTAGTGTGAAAAAGTCTCCCATTTCTCTTCTCTGCCCTACATACTTGGGTCAGGAAGCGAACATCCTATTTTTATAGCTTTGAAGCAAAATGGATATATAAGCAGCTGATTTCTTCACAGAATCCTTCTCAGACATTCTTTTATTTTTTCTTACAAGAGGAGTCCTCACTATTTCACCAGTCTTTACCTTAAAAGAAATAGGGCAACACAACTAAAGAAGATTGACAATTTTACCTGCTGAAGGGCACAGTAGTCAATGGTATTCAGCCCTGCAAGGACCTGCTAATGTTATTTAAACTTTGGCCCAATTAGAAAAAAAAGGCTCTTAAATTTATTTTCGAATAGGGTGCAATAGAATAAAAAGATATTTTTAAGAAACATTTTGAATTTTCCACTAATTGAATGCAGCACATTTTTGTTTGACAGATGACTAAGGTTTTGTTTGTTTTGAACATTCCTGCTTCAAGAACTCATGGAAAGCACATTTGAATCTGTCTTACTATAATATCAGGCTCGGTTTTGGCTTGGGAAGAGTTCTGGAGAAACAAGATTACAGGAGCTAACTCCTATCTGGGACAAGGGTAGATGACTTTAGAGGCATATTTTACTCTTACAGGACCTTATTAGCTGGAATTCTATTTTTTTGGTAAAATGAGTTGCTTATTCAGGTTCAAGGTACCTTTTTATAAATATCAAAACAGATGATTTCTTGCAAGCAATTATTCTGGGGAAAGAATAGTGAGGGATCATTTTGGGAAGGAAATTAGGGGAGACACTTTAATGTACGCAAACACAACATATGACAGTAGTGTTGCATTGCTGTGTAAAACAAGTCATTCAGAATTATATATTGAAGTCTCTGTTAGTAGTTAATCTGCTGCTTACCACCTGCAGAGGAGGAATGGAAAAGGTTCCTTTTGATCTCTTTTGTGAAATGACCTTTAAGGGTGAAAAAATATAAAAAGAAAATAAATGTGAATGAACCTTAAAAGGTTTGGTACAAATATTCTGTTGGGAACTGTTTGGTCCTTTAAAAAGATGTCCTCATAGGATATAAAATGTATGAAAGAGAGTAACATCTGTGCTTTAGGTCAGGAAGGCTCATCACCCATTAATGTAACTCAGCTAACTTCTTACAGGTCACTGAGGCACAGTGTTAGTCTGGTGGGTTACTTTGTGAGTGTGCTGGGTCTCAGCAGAGAAGAGCAGCTTTGAATATGGAAATGAAGGAGGTAGGACAGCAATTTAAACTCTGCTATGCAATACATCTCTTCTTGACAAGAGTTCCTTTCAGGTGTGGTGTTTTGCTGACCCCTATGTACTTTATGCACCCCTTTGCCTAAATTCCTGGTCTTTGTCTTGTACCAGACTGCGGGTTTGGATTCAATTTCACTGGTAGGAAAACAGATTTAACCATGATTTATACTCATTTCAGCGGAAGGGGCCAAAGCAAAACTCCTTCAATCTTGCCTACGTCAGCAAACACTATAGATTCACCCATGCATGGAAATAAAACTGAGCTCTTGCACCTCACATTATCTTTGTGTCTAGATGAGGCTAAATGTCTGAAAATCATGCTCATGACCTCTGAGTGGGCAGAGATAATTCTCCCTATTATACCTCTCCACTTTCCTATGATCCTGGATTTCTCAAACTGTCTGTAAAAGCCCAGGTTCTCCTCTGACCCTTGCACATACCCAGACACCAGGAAGACATATGTCTTAACAGATAATGGCTCCATTGTGTGAGTACTGTCAGTATCATATCAATGTGACATAAATACAGCAAATTAGCCGTATGTTACTTACATCAGAACTGCTCCAGCTCTTTGTGTGGAATGGAAAAGGTGCAAGTGAAAGCTCTCTGAAGCAGCATGAGTCTTTTCCTTTCCTTAATAGTGCTTCTTTGAAAACTGCACCAAGTTTTAGATTTGGTACTAATTCAAGGCTATTTCCCCCTCAAAATAAGAAAGAATTCATAATTCATAATTCACCTAAGCACTGTGAAATTGGTACTTTGGCAAAATTTTCCTTAAGGAATATTATTGCCAGTCTTGACCATACACATGTGAAAATGACACGTTTCTTGTTCATATCACTGTGGGCTTCTATCCCTGACACTATCATAAAATAGCTTCTTTCATGACTAAAAGACAGATTAGTTAAGAGAGATCTTAGCAAATGCCTGTAGTTTTGGAGGCTCAAATTCATCAAATTCCTTTCTACATATCTTTAGAGACTGCAAAATATTGATCTATTTAAGTCTCCTGAAAAATAAAATTTTAATTGTGATTGTTTTTCTCTCCTAGGCATTTCCAAGGTGGTACAGCCATTGATAAGACATAATACTTCTTATGTCACTCAAGAAATATCACAATATTATATTCTGAGAAGTGATAAAAAAAAAATAAAATGAAACTTTTTTGTTGACCACATGCATTTCTCAGGTCCAGACACCATGATATGGTTCTATTCATATACACACATATGAATAATAAAAAAAAAATCAAATAACTTTTGGAAATAAATATGCATTTGAGTTTGTAGATTTTTACTGAATTGTGACACAAGTGTTATGAAAAATGTTTATAAGTTTTTCTGAACTTATATCCCTTTCTTAAAGAGTAATGGAAACAAGGAACATGCCCACATCTGTCTGTGTGTAATCAAAAATGACACAATACTGGAAATTAAATGTAGGCAATGTTTTTTCAGAAAATATCAAATAATGAATACATGTGCTCTCCTCTTATGCAAACACTTCAGTGTTCATTTCATAAGCTTGTGCCCATTCTCTCCCTGCTCTCCTGTCATGGGAACATCTTTAAACAATGGTTTTCAACAAGTCACTTTTTTCAAATTTTTAGCTGTAAGGTATCAAATTGCACCAGTCTGATTGCATGTGTGTTTTTCTATAACAAGTCAACACTGAATGCATGAACAAATTACTAGGGATCATTTTAAAATCGAAATAATAGAAATAAAACTTTGCACTAAAAAAATTCTCCAATAGTGTTCAGTAGACTTATTGTCCTCTAAAATTGTAAATATACTTCTGTTTTCAGAGCCCTGTTATGATGATGTAATTTGTGTGAATTTTGCCAGAGGAGAATTTTGAACAAATATGTTGTGGATTAGTCCAGTGACTTTTTCAACATGTAAGATTATCCATGGAAGTTTTTTCTGGGAAAGGGCAGGACTTCACAGAGACATTCTTCCCTTCCAAAATACTAGAGATGTTATATAAACATTACAGTGACAAGAGGCTTTATTCTTACTCTTGTCCTATTATGCCATAACTCTTCAGTCAGCTCTGACTCAAAACAGTGATTACACTGAACTTGGTGAGATGTTGGTGTTAATGAATTACAAGCATATTTGGTGCACATTAGAGCTCTGCATTTCTGTGATAGATTGACTTCAAATTTACAGGAACATCCTGACACTATGAAGAAATATAAATCTAGTTAGCCAAATGTAATTTTCTAATCTCAGAAATTACAGCAATCAAAATTTGTATATTTGTGTAAGACCAAAGATATCTATATCCTCCTACTAATGGGAGCACAAAACTCCTCTATATCCCTTGGTTTTTCACCAGCTTCTCCACAAAACTCATATCTGTTTGTAAACGCATGCACTGCTATAGCACCAATCTCCTCAGAAAAAGGGTTACAGATTTGAGTCCCACTTTGTTACAATGACTCATTTGATAATGGATACGTCCTACAACTATTGGGACTCCTTGCTTGAGTTCCCTGGTGCTGAGGGGCTTTGTGAGTGGTGCAGCCATAATGGAGGAAATGTTTCTCAGTCTTATCTGAGAGAGCATCACCTTAGTCACATCTTTTTCTAAGTATAATTACATATGGTTTAATTGTTAGGTATCTCTTAATGACTGGAATTATGCCAGTATTAAAAACCTGTGCTTGCAGGTTATCCTAGAGTGTCAGATGTGCAGCATAGCCTGTACTCTACCTAACTCTATCTTGAAACAATTCTGATATTTGAGATAATTGAAATTACACCAGTGTCTCAGGAGCCTCTGTCAGAACACCAAAAGAGATTGGATAATGTTAAAAAGAAGGAAAAGAAGTATGGATAAACTGACTCTTACACTTTGCAGAACACAGGATTGAATTTAATTTGATTCTTAAATACTGTATGGATTGACTAGTTGCCCAACAATTGGACAGCTTCTGACCCCAGGGCTTCCTGAGTCATACCAAGAGATGGCCACACTTCAAATGATAATAAAAATGCTTACAATAATCCAGACAACAATAAATTACTGGTACTCAGCACAGAGATTATTTATTGGAATGAAGACTTCTCTTATTTTATAGCTGAGAAAAAACAAAAGTTAATTTATAGCCCATTTATATTTTTTTCTTTTCAAGCCCATACTAAACTAATTGAACAACTTCACTGTGGCTCAAGGGAAATTTGGCCACTGCTTTATTGGAAACAGAATTGGTGACCTAGAACCTGTTCCTCTCTGGCAAGACTGACTGCATTCATTTTAAATCAGAGGCATGGATACTGGTGTAAAACTACAGCAAGAGCCTGGCTGAGCTGGTCTTTAATCCTCCACATCCATGCAAATTGTGCAGACCTCAGAGAACTGAATATTCAGACTTTGTATTTATGCTCAGAGAGGGGAAAACACGCCCATAGTTCATTCGCATAATAAATGTGATGGGAAAATAATTCTGTGGGGACAAACATTGTTTGGTTTGTCATGAGACATACTTGACAGTTACTGCTTTGTCCCTTTTGTGCCATAGCAATGCAGTGGTATGATTGTGCTATAAATCTGAAAGACTGTTTTGCAAAGTTCGTATCTGTGCTTGCTACCTTTAATATTAATAGGAGAATATCTTTAAAGTGAGTAAATTGAGAAAGTGGCTGAAACTATAGTTTATAAAAGAAGATTAGTGGGTTTAATATGCACTGGAGAGTAAAAGAAAAATCTTATTACCGTATGGAGAAATTACCTCATAAAGAAGCTAATACAGCAGGCTAGGGAGTAATTTTTAACAAGGTTTTTATGATGCACAAGTGTAGGCAAGTTAATGAACTTATCTTTCTAGTTATTTTCAGATTGTAACAATGCATTTCTTTTCAGTTCCTGTGCTTTAAAAAGTAAAACACATTTAATCACTTACAATAAAACTAACTCATTAGTTTGATAAATCAAGTAAGATCCTATACTGCTCCTATTGTGGCACTGCTGCTAAGAAACTAGATCAGGTGAAAACATTAAGTATGGAACAGAGCAAACAAGCAGGTTTATTCACTATTGGAATTAAAAAGTGTGACACTGACAGGGAATGTTCATTTTTGGAAAGACCTGCTCTGGTCTCAGTAGCAGAACTTAGGAAATAAAAACTAAAACAGGGACTAAGGCCAAGATTTTGCTTAAACAATTCCACTCTGCAAAATAGCCATGTGGTCTTTGACATTCATAAAACAGACATCTGAAGAATGTCACATCCAACAGCAAAGAAACCACAGGGGGGAGTTGGTAAATACAGAATGTCCATCTGTCAGCACCCCAGCATGGCATGCGTAGGTATTGTTTAGGAGGAGCATGTCCACATTTTTCTGCCCAAATGCAGAAGACAGACTGCTGAGTAAAACAGTTCAATCTTTATATTGATTAAAGAGATGTGCTTTCCTACCATACAACAATCACTGTACTTGAAATTAATTCAGCAGCACTCTGAAGGAAAGACTGAAGATTGTCAGGCACTCACTGCAGGTTTTAATACAGATGTCCTAGAACAGAAATACTGTGGACACACCACAACAATTTGATACTACAGCAGGGCATTTCATCGAGAGTTTATCAGAGCTTCATCTAGACCACAGCCATGTGAGCCAAAGTCTCACTGAATGTCAGTATTATTCACAGCCTCCTTCGTGTCACGGCATGGGACAGCCTTCCCAGCAGAAGCACACTGAAAGGGAGAGAGGAGTGTGCTGGGAAGATGAGTTACTGCTGATCGACTCACTGACATAAACAGATGGGAAGGACGGATTTCTCCTCTACTGATGAGAACATTCTCCCACATGGGTGTGGAAGAACTGTCTGCAAAGAGTGGTAGCAGGGAGAGTTCTGCTATTACAATAGCATCTGAGTGATGAGAAAGTTGCATAGTGCTCCAGGCATTTGAGTGTCCCCACACCCTTGTTAAAGGTCACAGTCAGCAATCTTTACTGCACTGAAACAATTAATATAAAAAAGCTTATGGTTAGTGGAAAACTGGAGCTGTAATTAGCACAGTCTATTCACCTTGGGGTGAAGAAGTATTAGTTTTCCCAAGTCACATTTTATGGTTTGTACACTGCCGATGAGCCAGTAAATATAGCTGAAATGACTAATTCACTATCTACGGTTCACTGGTGGGGATTTTTTGTTCCAAGTAAATAACCTGAAATAGTTCTGAGTTAAGGTGCATCTACCTACTGTAACAAGCACTGATCTGAATCTGGCTAGAGATATAGAGAGGCCTATTCATCCATCTGTCAATAAAACATTTGAAGAACTTTTTGAAAGAATGTCTGACAGTTATTTTCCTGCTTCCCTGCTTTATGGTAGACTCTACTCTTTTTTAGGGGTGCAGGATAAGACAAGCTTTACTGTCTTATTTCTGTCTTTTGAATCAGATCTCTCTACAAGTAATTTAGGTTTTGGGGGAAAAAGTTCTCTCCTCCTTTACTTTTTCTTCAAGAAAATTTTCTATGAGAAAATGCTGTGAACTGCTAAAATCTGGTGCCTAAAAATATTTGCAGGGAGGAGAATATGATTTCCATCTTTCTGACTCCAAGACTCACATTCCTCTGCCCCTATTCAGTCTTAAACATTTTGAATCTACATATTTAATCTTCAGAGCTGGTGATATAGATGACCTGAGCTTAAATTAAAAGTCAGATTGCTTCTGAGTTCTGCCAAATTTAAAGCACCTCAGCCATTGCAGTTGGTGTGACCTTGACTCTGGTGTTTGGAACTGACCTTTCCACATGGCTGAAACCACAGTTGCTGGATGCATCTAAACTGTAGACTTATATCAAAGTGATGTGATTCAATCTAATCACTTCTTGAGAAAAAAATTAAAGCAGACTTGACAGGAACCTGAAATAATAGATGCATTATTTATTATATTTATTGCTATATATATTTAATTTACTCTATAAATGAATATTTTTACTGCAAAATGGAAGCATCTGCAGTGCAAAGGTAGCAGATGATCATTGTGATTAGAGAAACTCATTCAGGTGATGAATGACATGTTTGCAAAGATGAAACTTTACTGGAAGATTTTAACTGTTTTCTATACATGTTTGGAAACTGATAAAATGACAACACTGAGGTGACAGGATAGAAAAAGTGTGTGAAGAGAATGGGACAACTTTTGCTCTCAGTATCTTTATGCAAATGTAATTGCAGTGCAGACCAAGAATTTCCTTTAGATTTATGTCACTCCTTCCTCTTTAAATCAGAACTACTTTTGAGGAAGGTGCAATAGTTCTAGGCCATCATTTGCTCAGGACAGACTCTTTTGAAAGACAAAAGCCTTGCTGCACCATTTCCCTGAACACTTTTAAAACAATGTATCCTTCTTTAGACTGTAAAAATTAATGAGTGAACACACAACTGTGAGAAAACCTTTAACAGCCCAGTACCAAAACCAGCCACCCCTTTCAATAAAAAAAAATCTGCATAATAAGATCAAATAAAGATGGTGCTTGAACTGTCACAGGAACATGCTCTTACTTTCAAGTTTAATGGACTGAATTTGGACAGGAATATTGAAAACCAACTTTTTTTTTTTTTGTTTAGCTCAATATTTCTACTGCAGAAAACAGTGGTGTGCAAATAACTTCCCAGTAAAATGAACATATCCTCCAGGAAAAAAATGTGTAAGAGTTTCCCCTTGCTCTTTTGAACATGCAAAAAAGAAAAAAAAAAGTTCAGATTGAGAGGTTGGCAAAGCCTCTTCCAATCATCATTTTGACCTGCACTTTGTCTGTCCATGCTCAGAAGCAGATACTGGTTTCTCAGGCACAAATTTTCAGTTATCATGGGAAAAATAGCAAATATTTTCCACCAAAATTTGTTCATGCTCTGAGAAGTGATTTCATCTGCTGGGTTTGCCTCATTTTTGCATATGTTTTGCATGAATAGCTCAATTTCACTGGCTGAAACCTTCTCAGGAAATGAAATTCAAAGAGCTGTGTTAAAAGCTGTCATCAAAAATGTCAGGTCTCAGTTTGCAACAGGGGTGTATTTACTTGCCTGTGTCCCCAGTGCACATGGTGGGGCTGGGGGAAATGATTTGTGCACAAAGGGGGGGTACAAGGATTACCTGGCACAAGGAGGGGCCAGGCAGCTTCACTGACCACAGCTCTGAATGGTGCTGAGTCTGAAGCATTGGTGACTGAGACACGGCAAAGAGAACCTCAAAATGCTGTGATTTAATATATTGCATGCCCCCTCTAAACTTGCACTCACTCCCACCTTGGGGATCCAAGCTTTCTTGATGTTGGAGGGGATTGCTAACAAGTCTCTTCCAGGAAACAGTTGGGGGCACCACTTGTACTTCCCAATTAGCCATCTGTCACTCTGACTGATCACTTTGCAATAATGATATAGTAGTGATCAATTTAGTCATATTTCTGGTAGGGGAACTTGCTTGGGCTTTACATTACAAGCCAAAGAGAAAACCAGCAGCACATCTTGGGAGAATGCCATGGAAATTGTGTTTTGTATTGCACAATGTCCTGCTGGAGTGCCTTGTGCAGCAGGAAGAGCCGAGCTCACAGTCAGATGGCAAGCTCTAGATCTAATGTTATCAGGAATATGACTGGCAGAGGAAAGAATTTATTGTGTCAACACAGTGCCCAGAATAAGGCTGTCAGAAACCAAGTGCGGAGCAAGGACAAGAAAACTTTTAACATTGAATGCTATAAAAGAATGGACACAAGCCCCTGGAATAAAAGTATGACTCAGAAGAGCAGCACAGAGCAAACTTGAACTCAACCATTGTTAATGTTCACGTAAGAGAACCTTTGGTATAGAATAAATCTAACGGGAGAGTCAGAGAAAGAAAAGTGCGAATCTCAGAAGTCAGAAATGAAATTATAGCAGACAGGTCTGAAATATCACTTCAGGGAAAGCAAAGGGAGACCTGCAAGGACAGGTGGCCATGAAAAAATAAAACCCTTTCATGGAAACTGTGCATCCATAGTAATGCAGCATAAGGCAAGGACCATATTGTTGGGAGCAGGAGTGAGCGTGGCACGGCCCAGCACACCCTCTCCCTCGGAGTCTGAAGCCTCCCAGGGTGGTGGAGCTTTAGGCAGCAGGCCCTGACAGATGCTGCGGGGGGATGGGGGAGCTGCTTTAGTGAAATCTGATTCTTTATCTTGTTCTCCAGCTTTTCCTGATAAAACCAGTTCGGATGCAAGGGACAGCTGAGTGCTCTTGCCCCTGCCAGTAGGACCATGGCCAGGGCTCATCTCACTGCGGGGCGACCATCTGCTGCCACTTAACAGCACAGGAAACCACCACTGAACAAAAGCATCCACTCATAGAGCATCCCACCTCCTGCAACAAAATGGAGGCATAAAGGCAATGCTACTTCATCACATACAATTCACAGTGAAGAGAGGACAGCAAACAGCGTAAGTAAGCCTAAGCTTTCCCCCTAGATGTCACTAACAGGTACAAGGACACTATTATGAGACTTGATTCAGCCCAGGCAGATGAAGGGGAGCAAACAGCAACCACAGCGGTGGAAGGATGGAGGGAGGGAGTGTGGCCTCCCCCATCTGCAGAGAAACCCCTCTGCTGTCATTAGGTTTGATGTTGAAAGAGGCTAAGCTTGGTGTAGGAGCAGACAGGGCGATGCCTTTCAACAGCATCACTCCTCAACAGTGCAGAATTTCCTGGTGATCCTCGGCATGGTGTTTTGGTGTTTCTGTCAGTCCATGTACATGTTCACATGCCATATTGGGCTGCTGCCTGGATAAGGGATAGCAAACACATACTGGGAATATCACTCACCCAGAGATTTGCCTGATTATAAACCTACCCTCCATGAATTTGCTTTCTGCATATTTTCTTACTTTTTTTTTCACAAGGAAATTTAAAATCTTTAATTTTCATCAATGCCGTGCGGAAAAATGTCCTTTCTTTTCATAGGAGATTTGAAGTTAATAAAAAGGTCTGACATTGGTTTATTAAAACCTCCCTACTTTAACATGAGTTTTCTTTTTAAAGGAAATAGTAAAAATTTTACTCAGGTCAAAACTGATCTAGGATGTAGGCCAGCAAAGAAATACATAGATATGAAGTTGCCAGCAATACAAACATACCCATTTATTGCATTTAGACTAGACAATCAATCAGAGAGAAAAACAATGGCTTTATTATGGAAAAATATTAAACATGTAGAACTTCTAAAGAATGCAGCAAAATGATGCAGATGCACACCCCAAATGTAGAGTAACACTTGGTCACTCTTCATACCTATAGTGATATTATTGCTAACATCATCTTCATCAAGTAAAACAGACCCTTCTCACAGAACCTGAAACTTCTGGGAAGCAGAAGTACAATAGGCCTGCCAGAGGTGCAGGCAGTGTATTTGTGTATGCCTTTCTAGAAAAGAATTCTGAGAGGCAAAACTTAACCAGATGATCAAGGCAAGGAGAAGCCTTTCAGAAGCATCTTTTGTGTGTTCTGGACTGCATTTAGGTCAGCTTTGGATTTATGGCTTCTAACATAATATTCTGTCTGCCTTCTAAGGTGACCCCAAACGTGATGTGCCCCCAAACCTAGGTGGTCCACTGGGTATATAGAACAGATCTTTTGGACAGGGACCTGGAAGGATTGTGCAGAAAAGAGAACACTTAAAGTGACTGGCTTACTTTTGGCTTTCTTGCAGAAAGGCCATAGTTGGCAGCCAAGGTCTTTAATTACCAGGGGTTCATTGTCCGTGAAGCCACTGAGTCAGTTCTGCTTTTTGATTGTGACTTCATTTTATCAAACAGTAAGGGAAGAAACACCCCATTCAAAAGAAGCAAAAAATGTTCTGGCATAGCAATTCTGACAGTAAAACTCTAGGAGCATTAAAGATCTCAGCCTGGACTTTATATTTAGATTTTAACATTATATTTAGCTGTTAGCTTTCAACTGCTGCTGAAGACTCTTCTCCCCACCCCATTCACCTCTTTGGAAAAGGATATGAGTTTGAAGTACAAGCTTTGCATTTGTCATTCAGACTAGGGTGGGAACTCCACCTGCTCACAGCCTTGCTCTCTTAAAAGCTACTAATCCTCATAAAACCAACCTTTCTGCTTCCTCCCCCCCCCCCCCCCAATCTCTAATTTCCTGCATTCCTCACCCTCTATTCTCTCTTTGTGTAGAAACTCATCTTGTTCTCTTTTGAACATACTGATTCATAAACATATGTTCTAAGTTACCTCTCTTGTCTTTGGTAACGTATTCCACATGTTTACATGCCATTTTATGAAATAGTTTTCTTTAACCTTTTTATTTGCCTCAATTTCCTAATGTTCAAAATATATTCTTTTCTTTCATGTTTTTTCTTCATAAATATATTGTACAGCTAAACAATGATGATTTTAATCAAAACCAAAACTACGGAAGGCCTAATCCTTCTTTGACACATGAGGCTAAATTCTGTCCTTATTTGCTTTAGTGCAACATCGGAGTGGGAAAAGCTCTCCACTTTCACATGATTTTAATGCAATCACCTTTAAGGCTGAATCTTGACTTATAAAGTATCCAGGGGAAGCTGAGAGATATACTAAAAGCAATTTAGAAATTTATTGCTAAAATGGCAAATTTAAAACTTATGTTCTGGTATAGTCCAGTGGGTATTGTGTCTGTGTGTGCAAGTGTGCACGTGGATGTGAACATGTGTTGTTAAATCTAAGAATAACCATGCAAGCTGAATATCCCAAAAACAAAGTACCCTGCAGCTGAATTCTTGTCTTTTTTCATTAGTAAGTTATTCAACTTTAATAATAAATGCACTTGGAATTGCAATAGGCAGAAAAATGTACAATATAGAATTTCATAAAAGCTTCATTAAAAAATAAATAAAAAGCAGCAGCAAATAACCCAAATGAAATAGATGCAGTTTTAAAAATCCCTGCACAGATATGCTGCAGAGGGAGGGACATGCAAAGGGAAAACAGAAGAAGGCCATTCTGCACCCCAAGTAATAGAACTCTGCTATTAATGTCATTGAAAATGGCTGCTGGCATTTTTATTTTCTGGTAAAACAGGAGTTAAATTGATCTTGCAAAGAGAGGCCATCTATAACTCCAAGGAGTTAACATCTTTGACTTAGAAGACTCAAGGACCACCAGATGATTAAATAAGATTATTAAGGTTCACTTTTGCTTAGCTTTGTTGAGGATGGAAGTCCAATGCCTTTATAGCCTACTGTCTGCATACTCCAGTAACAGGGACACTAATACTCTAAAACTGGTCCTGTTGTCAACAGACAAATTCCACAGCAGTAATTGTGTATTAAATGTCAATTGAAGTAACTTACATGAATTTTTGCTAAGGGATACATAGGTTACAACCTATGCTTCAATTTATCCAAATCCTATAAAAAACCAGTCTGAAATCCAGTTAAATGAATTTTTGATAAGAGAATGAAGTTATTAGATGCATAAAAATCTGTCAATGTGCAGTGATTGACTTACCAGTGAACTAAAATGCATGAAAAGGATAAACTTGTGGTAAACCAGCTCATGACATGTACTGAACATGTTGTGGAACCCTCACAAATGAATATGTGACAAAGGAATAAACATGAAAGAAATACACTGATTGTACACTAAGGCTATGCATTTCAGAGAGAATCACTGTATTATCTTCCTTATTCATGTGGATAACAGGCTTACTTATGTCTTCAAAAATAATTCTTTCTATCATACTGCAACAATTCTCAGCATAGTGATAAATAGGAAGTATGAAAATGCTAATGTGTAAGAGCTAGTGGAATTTTAAAGGATTAGGACTGAGCCAAATTTTCAGATGAGATTTCTTGACATGGAAAAACCTCACTGAAGAAAAAAATGAACACAACAATATGCATATTGCATATTTATAGTGCAATAATTTGACTCTGAGATTTACGAAAATCCATTTCAGAGGCTTTATTCCTGTTGTACAGCTTACATGGTTTTGGCATCATTTGCTACTTACGAACAACAATATTAAACAGATTTATGTTGTACAGTTTTTTTTTTTTAACTTTAATGTAACTTAAATTTTAAAATGAAAGCAGAAAGTTCAGCTGGAACAACCTGTGCTTTGTCAGTCAAGTGCAATGTATGAAGAAAATAGTACTGTATATTTTTATATTTAAAAGGGGACAATGTTTTTCTTAAAATTAAATGAAAATGATCAACTGACTAATAATTTACGGGTAGCACAAAAAGACACTATGCAAAAATTGTCTGCAGACATATCTGTAGATCCACTTCCCCGTTCTGGCACCCTACAGATCATACCTCTGATGTCTCACTCTTCCATGATGAACATGAAATCCATGGGGCACCACAAGACTTAAGGGCTGGAACTGCTGGTTGTGACTGCAGGAAAGGGCTAGAAAATCTTGTCTGCTCTCTACATCTCTGCAAAGTTCACATAGAGAGAAGCAAACCCTTTCTTGCACTTTTGGCATCCCCACACCCTAATGAATATCTGGAGTATAAATGACCTTATATGCCCAGCCTGAACATAGGGATGAATTTACAGGGGTGCCCAGCAGCTGCATCCACTGCCTGGCCACCAAGGACTGAGGCCAGAGGCTGCAGGAGGCTCTGGGAGCTGAGGAGAACCATCAACACTTGGAGGTGCCTGAGGCTGAGAGCCATTTTCCCCTGGATGGAAGGGGCAAGACCAAGGGAAGGTGAGGAGCACTGAAGAGCTTGGCCTGCCCATACCACGTTGAGTCAGGAGAATCAGACAGGAGAAGCAGGGCAGTGCCAGGGGTTCCAGTGCTTTGCAACACCCACTGGGGTCCTCCCTCTTGACTTGCCCTGCTCAGGAAGCTGTAGAGAGCAATGAGGTCACCTCTCATCCTCCCCAAATTAGACCAACCCAGTGGCCTCAGCAGCCCCCTACAGGACCTGCCTTCAAGCTCCTTCACCAGTTTTGGTGCCTTTTTCTAGGCCTTGATACAGTTTGAAAGCTGTGGGACCCAATTTACAGGATTCCCTTCCAGTATGGGAATTAGTAGCAATTAGTACAGCTACAGAATTTTATTTCAGGGTGTGCTAATCAGCATGCATATGTCTTGTGGGGTCCTTTGCAAAGAGGAAAAATGGTCTTAAAATGGCTACCAGTTTGTTTTCAAGCATAACTCAAAACATAGACTTTAGCTTATAAACTCTTCTGAAATCCTTGTTCCTTAAAATTTCTCCCACTTTATGCCTGAGAGATTTCTGAAGTTCTGAAAAATCATCAAAACCTGAAATTATCCTTATTGATATTCTTACTGTGAGCATTTTATAGCCTAGTCACACACACATAATAAAATATTTTTATTCTTGCCTGTGTTGATGAAAAAAAATATGCCTAATAATCTTTGTTTTAGTATTTCTGATTACTCCTTTAAATCACAAAACCATCATTCAATTCCTTCTGGCTAGGACTGGCTGCTGAAAAGAAGCACAAAAATGGAGAAAAGTGTGGTAACCCAGAGCTGTGCTGTGAAGGACTGGCAAGGCTGCATGGAAAGGCTTGCAAAGCATCTGCTCTCACACTATGCTTGGCTTGAGTTAATATTCCCACTATTAATCCTTTAGCTTCATGAGAATAAAAAATAAGTAACACTCTAAATAGAAAACAAACAAACAAATAAGCTAAGGTTCCTGGGTTTCTTCCTCCTGTCTGATCAGACCAGAAAATCTGGCTTGATTATTTTATTCTAACAGCCTGTTCTGTTCCCTCTCAGACCTAGTAAATCTGTCATCAGTAGGCTTAGGTAAGAACCTGCTTCATCACTTCGATGGAAGTGAGAAGCTTTTTAAATGTGAAAGCTGCAGGCCCTGCTCCTGAAGAGAGCAGAAATTCTTCATGATGATGACCTGGAAAAAAGGGAAAGGAAAGGATTCAGGCTCCTATTCAGGAGAATAGGAAAATGATGACTCCTTTGAGGTGACATTGTTTTTAATTTTGAGCTTGATATTGTTAGAGAAAGGCAAATCCTGGCTAATGCTAGTGCTGTATTACTGGGATAACTTTATTATTCAAGCTTCTCACCATATGACTTTACTATGACTAGGTGAAATCTGCCCAGTTTTGAGCTCAAGGCCTGCTAAAGCTGCTGCTTCAGAGCAGAGGCAGAGCTGACCCAGGCTACAACAATGCTCGACTGAGCTCCCCCAAAAAACTGATGATTTTGAGGGTCCCAAAGGAATCCAGGAGTCACTGTCTAGGCAGAATAATTCAAAGTAAATGGCATGCCAAAAGGACTGTTATTTTAGCAGAAATCACCAGGTGCTTACATTGCTGTGTGTGTATGAGGCTTCCCAAGCAACAAAATGATCTAGAAGGGCTTATTTATATTTATTCATATTTGATAGCTCAGGAACAACATTGACTAGTATTTAAATTGGTTTGAACTGGTGCTAGTCCCACAGATTGACATCTTCATAGTGATGTTCACCATGACCAGAATGAAAGATGATATAAAAATTCAGTTTCATGCAGATGCACTAATATTTAGCTTTTGAATTGAGATCCCTTTCTTAACAAAAAACTGGATGCAATTTGGAAACAAGCACAGCACATGAGAGACTCAGGATTGCTAAATTATTCTGCTGTTTCTCCCATCCCCTGCCATCCTGTGAGTCAACTCTTGAGCACTTTCATCTTAAAGCTGAAACCTATACTAAGCTCTACTCAGTCTGGCTGAGCAGTCAGGCAAGATGAGGGGGACCTGCCTCCAAGTCAGGCTGGCACAGAAGTATTTGTGCCCATCACCACTGCTGCCTCTCTCCACTCAGGTGCAGCTACAAACCCTGGCTGGTCAAAACTCATGGCTTTCCTTTGCTGGGGTGGACATGAGGATGGGCTCTCTCTGCTCAGTATCTGCTTCAGTTGTTATGACTGTGAACTACTGTGTAGCCTGGGGAGACCAAATCCAGCAGATGGGAGACCCTCCTGCAAAACTTGCCTGTTAGCTGCCAGATTTGGCTGCAAGTAGACAATGAGATCCAGTGGAGCACCATGGCAGGGTCATCAGGACAGGAGCTGTGCAGATAGCACAAATTAAAGGTGATAGTTGTTTTCTCACTGCTGACCCTGACGCATACAAATATTTGGCAACTGCGATGGATTACTTCTCAAAATGCACTAAAGATAAACCTCTACAGGATAAACTACCCCAAAGTGTTGAGGTCTTTGATTGAATTCATCAGACATTCATGTGTATCCACACAAATCAATGCCAAGGCAGGGAATTTGTCAATCAGGTAAGTGAGGAAATACATTAACAGGTGACAGACAACAATTTGCCAGGACACATAACCCTAGAGCCAGCAAGCTTGTGAAATGGCAGAATTGAACTGTGAAAGACAAATCACTGAGGGTGGAGAGAGTGTCTTCATTATGTCTTGCTCTCACCTGCAACTGCAGAACAAAGTCCAGAGAATTTTTTTCTCTCATCCTCTGCTGCATTAAAAATGTGAACAACCTGTTAATATACATTACAAATTCTGTTACTGTCTCATTTAATAGCGAGATAACAATCGTGTGCCATTTACATATTTTGCATTTTATTGCTCTTGCATAATTCATCATAAGTAACATAACATTCTTGTCAGGAGAAGTTCTGCAAAATTTTAGAAAATGGAAGGAGAGCTGTATTGCAATCAGAAATAGCAATTAGTATTGAAGTGTTTAGGCAAAATAAAAGGAAATTAAGTAACAAGCAAGAAGCATGAATGGAAGAGAAAAAAAATGGGCTGATTACAGTTAGGCACAAAATGAAAGTGTGGACTAGAAAGTGACACCCTGCAAAACATGGGAATGCTTGGCTCACATTGTAGGCAAGATAGGTTTAATGATGAAATGGGTATACTGCAAAAGAGTAATTGTTATGGAAGAACACATGTTTTAGGGAATAATAGCAGTGTTGAATCAGTTACTAAAGTCTGTAGAAATCTGAAGCTATGACTGAGCAGACTGTAAGTTTCTGAAAAAAATGGTAATTTTTGAGAGCTCTACAATTGCTCTATCTCACATTAGTATAGCTGCAAACAATAGTCTGCAGTAGGATAAAAGAGTAGGATTTTATCAAATTTTCTTCATTACAATCACCTTCATTTGTACTGCTAATTTTGGCATGAAAACACTCAGACAATGACATTCAAATGTTCTTTGGATCAAAATTTGATCTCATTTCACATCTGGACAAACTAAAGTAAAAGCATACATATATATAAAATATTTTATTATCTAGTAACTACAACTGTTAGACAGGGAGCAGAATGTAGTTAGATGATTTCAATTCCCTTCTGCTTTAAACCTGAGCCAGATTTGAGGAGATTACAGTCCTGGTAAGGGAGCCCCAAATGTCCCATAAGCAAAACACAAGTTTAGACTGGATGTGACTAACTCTGTAGAGTCCAAAGTGGTTTATGGTGGTAGCTGAAAAAAGTTAAGTCTCAGTAATTTTGGCTCTGAAGAGGATGACTTGGATAACTTTGTCATTCCCTTTGATTTCAACTCCTATACAGCAGTAAACATCACACTGAGACATGGGAGGGACCTGGTCATGAGCAAATCTAGACTGGCAGAAAATCAAGCACCACACATTTTTCACCAGTGGAGGAACTCTTCTATCCAGAGATTTTTGACTTGTGGGCCACATCCCATTGAATTTGTGGTCACATGTGTCCCTCTGGCAGCTCAGCGAATGACATAGCATGTAGCAGGATTAAGAAAGGATTGGTTATAACTTTCTTCTAATGGCATTTAATGGCTAAAGATGAAGAACTGTGTACTGGCACATATGCATGAATCACAGTCTGGAAACTCTATTTTGATTGGTAGGGAAAACTACAGAGATGTTGGATACCTCTGAATGATGATAACTGATGGCAAATCTGACATCTAAAAGCCATTCACAATACATTGATACATAACCCCATGTTTAGAGACACCATTCCTCCTGCCCCCACCCCCAAAACAATCTGAATAATGAATCAAATGGTCTCAGGAGTAATTGGATCTTTTTCTGTGTAATTAGCAATTTTTCCCCTTGCATTATAATTTAAAGTACTGTGGATGAATTGAGCAACTCATGTAATGAGTCATTAGACTGAGGCTTTTAAGGAAGTTATTTCTGAAGGTCTGTGGAGGCTAAAATATGTCTAAATTAAAAGAATGACAGGCTGCAATCATGGCTGTAAAATAAAGGTGCTCAGTAAGCAGTCCTATTACAATCAGAAAGAAAAAGAAGCAGATCTCTGTCTTGTGCATAGAAGCAGAGGAAATGATGAATACCTTAGGTAACTCATTCTGTGCAAAATCAATCTTTCACTGTCAATTTTAAATGAACTAATTTGTTCACAAATCTGCTCAGTCAGTTTGGAAGCATACTCAGTTCATCCATATTAGCAAATCCTTTAATCTTGACTAGTCCACTGAGTAAGAAATCTAGAAATGTGTTAATATGACTGGACATATGTAGTAGGATAAGAATTGATTCTTTTAATTACTGTCTATTCAAGTTATAGTTCCTTCTTTTACTGAACTATTGACCCACTGATATATAAAGAGATTACTGTTATGACTAAAATACCTTCCAAAGTTATATTTAACTCTTTCTTTATTGGCGAATGTGAGATAGAAAAATAATCTTTGAGTTATCCAAAAATAAACAATGTAATCTAATTTGAGGTTTCTTTCTGACATGTTTCCATTAATTCTGGAGATTCAAACTGATATTTGAAATATAAAAAGCATAAGCCCCAAGTTATTGCTAAAGGAATTTTATAATCCTTTCTTCCAATTTAGATAAAACTATAACATGCTATTTGTAATTCTAGTTTGATATCAAGACAGTCAGATTTTCACCCATCACAATTCAACTACTGTGCTTGGTGGCAAATCCCCACTGAAATTCACTGATGACAAAAGTATTTTCTTAACAAAAGAAGTTAAATAAAAAAGACAGAAAGAGATGGCTCCTGTTCCTCTCATTCCTACTCTGTCTACACAGAATAAATTAAACTCTGGAAAACAGCTGTGTATAAACTCACTGTATTTTGCAAGCAAACAAGATTATGCTTGCTCTTGCTCACCCATGGAGATGGGACAAACACCAGAAATAATCCCAAATAACTGTACAGTGACAATGGAAAACAGCATTGTAATGATTTTGGTATGGTCTTTGGTACCAAAAACAAACAAACAAACAAAAAATCTGGCATTTACTTGTTGGCTTTTCACCTTACATTTTAAAAGAGCCTCTGCAGCAGGGTGGTCCTAGGTAAGGACCTATATTGGGGCATATTGTCCTAAAGCTGAACATTTACACCCCGCTTGGGGAGCAAATGCTTTATTAGCATGAGCAGTATGACTGTGAATCATCTTTATTAATCACATGAATAATTTGAACTACAGGTCTAGAAAAATGCCCTAGCACCCTGCCTGGGTGGACAATCACTTTTAGCAGCTTTGAGATCTTTGCACTGGACTAGACTTTTAAGATTTCAGAGAGTTTTTTAAGTGGAACTTGAATATGGAAACACAAAGTGAGCAGGTTTCTGGCTAAATATGTAAAAATGTAATTTACTGAATTCTTCTTGCTGCAAACCAGCAAGGCAGATCCTTCTGTTTTGTTCTGAGCCTGGATAATTTGAGTCCTGCTGCCTTTGTCAGATATCTATTTGTCCACTAAGGTTTTGACTTGGTCTGTCTCTTGCAACATCACTTTTTGCTAGCTACAGTCTTTAATTATGTAAATATAAATAAACAGAAAGAGATTAAATTTTCACTTAAGCCTTCTATTGTTTCTCTCTTTCATCAAATTTTCACTTGAAGGACATTCCCAGGCAATACTTGACATGACTGGAAGGAGATAGCTGTTGTATTTTGAATTCAGAATGTGTGAAGATTTCTGAGCATCCATCTACTTCATTTCAGGCTGTGTCTCTCCTCAGTTTTCAATGTTATGGTTGTTTTGCTCACCTACTTTTTCAGTAGGCTGAGCTTCTGGGGCCTGGCTGGTGGGAACCAGCAGATTCCTGTCACTGAAGGCAGCAAATTAACAGTGGCTTTTCCCAGTCTGCTTTCCTACTGCATTAAGGCTGGCCTTTGCCATCTGAGCTGTTGATTTGTATGAACTCAGACTTTCTTAACTGGGCCTGTAACCAGTCTGAGAGGGATTAGGACAACACAACACCATAACCAGCCATCTCACGTGCTCTTGTTCTCTCATGTTAGTGTAACAGTGGGTGTTATGGTATGCCCAATTATTGTTTGAAATTTTGGCCAAAAGTGTCTCTATAAACATTCAGCGTTCATTTACATCTTTATGGTTTGACATTTTTCCTCTTAATTTGCTTCAGCAGCACCCATTTTCTAGATTTTGGCTCACTAATTTGTTTCTGTCTCTTACAGTTATCCTTGCAGTGCTCCCCTGTGTCCATCCACTTCCTATTCTTAAGATCTTTGAAAAAAGGATTAGAAGAACATACACATCAGCAGATGACCCTTGATCTAGTAGACTACCCCAAACACATGAAAGGTGAAAATGTTTTCTTTGCCCTGTGCTCCTTACTCAGCAATCCAATTTCAGTTGTGTTCATAATGGGGGGGAAGCGTGGCAGGGGCAGGGCAGGGTGTGCCCAACACCCTCCTGGTGGTGGGTAGTTCCTCCTGAGAATCCCACTGGGTCCAATGGCAGCTGGTGTTGATTTCTGTTCCCTGATGAAAGAGATGAGGAAATTTCTTCATTTACTTTAATGATTATTGCAACTTCACAGAGAAGTAGCTGATTCTGCAAATAGTTCTATGAAATGATTAGCCTTTGCAAATGCCAGGATACTTAAAGATAACTATGTTGATGTCATATATCTCTATCTCCCTGTATGTAATTCTCTGCATATGCTTATGTGTGTGCTATTTTGCATGATCTTGGTGGAGGACAGGAGGGTAGCTTGGTTTGGCTCATTTAATATATTAATTATGATGGCCTTAAATGTGAAAATAAAAAACCCCAAAACCTAATGACAATTTAAATGTCTAAATTAGTGCAGAACTGGAAAAGATTCCTCTTGCTTCCAAGGCACATGTAGGATTGAACAGAGCATTGAATGGCGCATCTCTATCAGCCAGTGCATTTTGATAATTGATCAAATTTCTATATTAATTAGAAAACATGCACCCAAAGTAGGTGGGATCATAAGATTCTATCAGCTCAGTTTTTCTTAATCCCCTTGCCTGAATGAGAAAGTGAAGTGCCTGGCTTTTCCCTAACTCTGAATTCTAGAGATTGCCTTGACCACTGCTTGTTTCAATTTATCTGGGAATGTCATTTGTGCTGTATGCTCTCTTATTGTCTGAAAATGCCTTTTAATTTCCTGAATACATATATGTATACAATGAATATTAATCGAGAGCTGATTAGTATCTCTTCTGCCATCATACAAAAATATTTTATCAAAGACAGGTTGTATCTACAATTGCATATTTAAAGTCTACACTGGAATGGTTCATGAGTTTGACTGAGTATGGATTGAAGTCCTTCACTAAAATTTTGGATTTTCTCATGTAGAAATAAATGTTGCTAACCAGGAACATGGAATTTAAAAACCCTCAAAACACTCATGTATTTTTCCTCAGTAAAACAGTTATTTACTTACTTTCAGGTACTCTGGCCAGCAGAGCCATGGGTATTACTGGTGTTATATTTGGCTAAAATCTTACCACCAATCTCAGCTTCTGGCATGGAAAGGCCACAGAAAGGATACAAAGCTACAACCTGAAGGTGAGACCCATCCCTTGCAACCTTTGCATGAGGTGAAGAAAATGAAGGAAATGAATAAACTGCCCACCTGCTAAAATTGGTGCTGCAAACTGCCCCCAGGAGAACTGCCAAGGAATCCAACCTCATATTGCCTGGGGAATGCAAGAGTTCCACTGTGGCTCCTCAGACTCTGTTCCCATCCTTGCCCTTCTGCCCAGGAAATACCATTTAATGCATGTGCCCAGTTACTGCAACAACTTTGAAGAAAGGAAGAGTAAGGTTTGCATTTTAGTTTCCTCATAATAAACTCTTAATTTTAGTCTGCTTGCCTCAATATAATTTCTGGTTTATATCCTCTGGTGTCTGTGGCTTTACCTTCCATGCAGGATGACAGATTGAGTGCTAATTTTACCACCTGTAAACCTTGTTTATTTCAAAATGTCACTTGTTTTTTATATCTGAAGTGTCAAGAGAGATGTTCTCCCAGGACACCAAAAATCAGTCATTATTATAACACAGCTATTAAGCCACCCATGTCTCAAACACATCAGTCAAAGACATCTGTCCTGCAACTATACAGCAGAAAGGGCAGCATGTTATTAGAGAGAAAGAGAGATACCAGCGGAGCCAAAATAATTTTCTGAATATATCACTGAGGCTGTCTGAATGCTGTAGAACCCACGGCAGAACCCACATATTGTAAAGGAAGTTTCAGTCCACTGTGATCGTGTAATTGCTCCACGGTAATTCCTTCTAGAAACTTCAACGGCTCTGAATCTGGGCTCCCACACATGTTGTTGAGTAATTGCAAAAATTCTGTTTTTCCAGAAGGTTGAAGAAGAAAAAGCTCTTCCATAAGCCAGATTTCTTACCTCCAGGATTTTTGCAAGTTCTAGAAAATGCACCTAGCACATCCTAACATTTAGTTTGGAGTCCAACATGACCAGCATAGGAGCAAGGAAGGCAAGAAGAGAAAACTTTCTGAGGGCATCTGCTAGGCCCACGTTGGCTGTCTTGGCAAGACATGTCAGGATGCATTGGCAGTGCGCAGTGAGGCTGAAGATTCCCTACTGGCTGGAACCGAGTCATTTGCCAGGCTTTCCTTGTCAGGGAGAGTTAAACCAGTCACTGATCCTAATTCTAACACTGTTGTTGCAGCATTCCAATTTTTAATCGCTACATGACTTGTCAGGTTGAATATGAGCCACAAGAATAAAATTTAAAAACCTCCTAATAATGAGGGTGTCAAAGATGACTAGCACTTGGTGTTTCTTCCACTACCTTTCCATTTCTTAAAAGTGAAACTAAGTGCACTCATTTTCAAATGCCCTCTATCTTTTCATTTCTTCCCCCAATAGATCTTTTCCTGAAATCCACCAATATAGTCAGTGTAAGTAGCAAATTTCTGCACTCCTTATACAGTGTTGGGGGAGCTTACTTTGGGCTTAAGAGCATAATTTGAAAAGGAGTTCCCCTTCTTCCACTGTTATGGGACAATATGGTGGAGAATTAGGTAAAAAAATAAATGTGCCATATGCCTTCATCCTAGGATGGCAGCCTCTTTTTCTAGCTGCTTTGCTCCCTGTGTTTTGAAACCTATGAAAAGTGAATTTCCTGCCTTCAATGAGCAAGAATGAGCTGTCTTTGGTATTTGGACTGTCTTTGGACAGTTTTGCATATCACAAATTTGTCTTTAAATGTTTGAAATTTGAAGTAATTGTAGACAATTGACATAAGCAAAGCGGAAGACACCCAGAATTGAAAGGCGTTTCAGGCTACCAAACTGACACACACATCCCAGTATTCCTTTCCCCATGACAGAAGATGGTGGGGAGAGATGTGCTTCATGCTGTAAGTTCCTGGATGCTGCCAAAAAAATAATCTTCCTGAGTTCTCATTTGCAATTGAACTAATTTACCATCTTCATCTGCTGTTGGAATGAAATAAAATAATTAATTTTGAAAGACACCAGAATGCTAACAAATGTGGGCTGCTGAATGCCTGTCTTTTTCAAAAATTAGCTTACCCTTAGCAGTGTTTCAGTTCACTGATTTCTTCTTGAATTATTTTGTTATAGAATGCTTAAATTCACAGTACTTTCCACAGAAGAAAATCTGTACTAAAATCTCTAATCGCTGCAAAAAATGCAGGATCAGTTGACCTCATCTTGGATTGAGATTAGAAGTAAATTTACAGCACAATAAAGCTACATGCAAGAAGAATTAAATGCAGTTATGATTTTAATACTGATACCAACAACTGGAACAATTCAATATTTATTGTGGAAATTTAGTTCAGCATCAGAGCTGAGTCAAGAAAATGGAATAATCCAATTAAAAATTGGTGATGTGGTGAATTCGTCAGTGTTTGAGATGCTGTGGTTTATTTGAAAGGCTGCATATTTTGGACTGAGCTCAATGACTGTTGCAAAATGCTATGTTTTCATGAAAAAATAAAAAAGTTTATCTGGGACTACAAAGGCAACTACATAGAAGGAGAAATTGTGGTGTGTGCCTCGCCTCCAGCCAAGGCAGTTGCTGTGGTAGGGCTGTAAATCCATCAGTGCAATTTACTGCAGCAACACAACTTCTGAAATCCATCCCCATGTTCCCTACAGTGAGGCAGGAACAGGGGCTCTAACTCCCAGGTGCATTTGGTATTTGGGGAAATGTCCATGGAGGCTCTCCAGCCCTATCAGCCTTTTTCCTGGAAGCACACTGCTGCTCCAAAGAGCTCTTCATGGCTCCAAGAAAAAGCTGTGGTGGAAGCTGTCCTTTTCTTAGTAGAACAGAGAAGTTTGCACTGAGTAATGCTCCTTGGTGCTTCTTTGGTCCCTCTATTTTACTCAGCTGTTATTAAAATCTCTATTTTACTCAGAACTTAGTGCTACAACATCTATGCTATCCTTTCCTTTGGGAAGCTGAAAGGTACATCATTGAAGAGATAACACAATGTAGGTGTGGCTTTACAAAAAGTAAAATTAATGGGCACTTACATTTATTGCTGCTTAACTGATGAGTTATCTAGTGCAGTGGCTTTTGTGCTGTTCACCATCCCTGTTGCTATCTCTCTTTCCTGTAAATATAAACTGTTCTGGCAGAGCTAATAAGACTTTTTAAGTATAAATAAAATTTTTCACCAAGGAGCATTCTTGGCTCTATGTCCCAGTTTCAGAAATACACAAAACTAGGATTCAAGAAAACTTTCCTAACCAAAAAAAGTGCCAGGAGAGGGGCAGAAAAACTATATTTTCCTTTTAAAAACTCAGACTATGGGTAGTTTGAGGCTTTGTTCCCTTTTATTCTGATCATCAGAGGCTGAGGAAAATCACACTTGAGTTCAGAAAAAGGTGTTATTTTTGTCATTTCTATTATGAGAAAACTGGGATGAATGTGATTTTGAGTTTGGCTTAGAAATAGCTTATAAGTTAAGTTTTGGTTTTGCAGAACAAAGTCTGAAATTATTGTGCATAAAGCATGCTTATTATTGAAATAATGAACTTGTATAGACTTGTATAAAAATAAGATTTAGCCTTTTTAATCTTTCCTGACAACCCAGGGTACTGGAACTCTTTTCCTTCTCTCCGAAGCACAACTTGGTTGAGATTTTCAAAAGAGGGAAACAGGATTAAATTTGATTAAGGATTTCAGGGGTTCAATGTAGGGTAAATTATTTTTATCCATTCTGATTTGACTTTGTATGAGAAACTAAGCTGAGTTTGTACTTTAGCTACCTATGTTTTAAAACAGTGACTCTCTATAGAAAATGTATTCAGATGACATGAAACTGTCCTTTATCAACTATTCAGTAAATTATCAAAGTATTTCAGGTGTTTATCTTAGACCTCAGTTTCTGATTAATATATTGGAGTGAAATATATATCCAAATTAACCCTACACTTTTCTGTCATTATACAACCTAAACTTGCCCAACAAACCCTCTGTGCATCTCTTAGTTTCCTTCAATTTAGATTGATTAGGGGAGAGGGCTTTTCTGATAAAAGAATGGCTTAATCTTTATTTGCCTAGAGCAGTTAGAAAAATAAGTGAAGCAAGCAGCCTCCTGTGACTGATTTCTGCTCACTTAAGGCAATTCACCCTTGAAACAGAGAATAATTGTTCTCCATCCTTTTCCAGACATTGTCTTCCTTTTCATGTATTATATCCAAATATTCTTTAAGATTTTGAACATTAGAGTAATACAGGATGAATCAGAGCCATGCACCAGGCTAAATTTTGCCTACAGAGGCTTATCCAGAGATTTCACAAAAGGCAATGGAAACCACACACACATCCAGGAGTAAAATTTGGTCCATGGCCTCCCTAAATTTTGAATTAAAAAAAAAAAAAAAGAAAAAAGAAAAAAGTGAAAGAAAGAGAAAGAAAAAAAGATGTATTTCTATTTCAAACAACAAGATAATAATGTGTGGGCTTTGATCAAACTGCTAGATGTCAACAATATAATATTTTAGAGCTGTGCATTTTATAGGAATTTACTGCCTAGGTGGTACTATTCTGGACAAGAAATGTGTGTGTACCTGGGAAATTCCCTTTTTGGGCACCTTTAGCTTCTGTACCTCAGTTTTGTGTGGAAAAGGTAACAAATGTTTTCCTTTCAGTACACACAGAGAAGGAGAACCACTCCATCTCCTCTTTTACTGAGCTCTATTTAAAAAAAAACCACCATTTTTTTCTTTCTTGCAACTGGTCAAATGCTTGGCAATGACCAACAAATTATATGCTTTGTCTTATTCAGAAGGAACCTATGAAACTCTTTTTAGCTAGATTAGGTCTAGCCATAATATTATTATCTTGTCAGGCTGAGCTTGAAAGTGAAACAACTCCTAGAAATTCCAAGTTTAGTAATCCTTAATGTAAACATTTCTCTATAATTGGATTTAAATTAAATTATTGTTACTCCAGTAACAAAACTGTACCAAGGGTGGGTACAGTAGTTCACCCTGAAACTTTGTTTTTTAGTGACTTCTTCCTCAGAGCTGCACCTTACAAATTCTTTTCTATCAGTGGAACTGAGGACACAGTATGATACTGCAAACTTAATCTTAAGAACTGTTTTTGAACTGCAAAATTTCATCAAATAATTATTTTTAATTTTAGGGTTGAAGAATAATACAAAGCAAAAGTAAACTTTCCCTTAAGAAAAATTTTAAAAAAAATTAGTTACAATTTGGAGAGTAAGGCTTTTACAGAGCTATCTTAAGCAAATTAAGGCTGTATGCCTGGAAATATATTTGCTAGAAATGCATAATTAAAACTACAAATAACAAACTGTTGAGAAGTATTTGGTTGTGGTCCTTCAAAAGCTGTAATTATATATCCTGCAATATATATATATATATATATTGCTGCCTCATAGTTTAGTTCGTTGCACTCTATCTGAAAATGCAGCACTTAGGCTTTTCATTAAAAAAGTCTTCCAGTGCCTCCAGTGACAGGGAGACCAGCATAGGTCATATAGCTGGGGACTGACCCAAAGCTGTAAACTGTAAATACCAAAATGGAGCACAGATAAACTGCTGACTTTATAAAAATCATGGGTGTTTTAATAGGATAAGAACTTCAATTGTTCTCTTCCTTTATTTCATCATACCCACTGTGTTGGACAAATTTGTGCTGGACAAATTTGTGTCAGCTCATACAGTTCTCTGCAGGTGATTTGCAACGTGTGTGTTTAGTGTAAATTTTCACTAGAAATTTCTTACAGCTGAATGTTGCTTCATCATGCTAGGTTCTTTCAAATGCTCATTAACAGTGAGTTGGGATGGACCAATTCTTTACCAGCTGATCCTTAGGAGGTGTTTGTGAAAAAAAAAAAAATCACTGCTTCATGCACCTAGGTATGATATCAAGGAGACACTGAACTGTTGTATAATAAGAAGAGAAAGTATGAAGTTAAATAGTCACCTCTTCATGAGTCTAGACCTGTAAAATAATGCATTTGTTCATGAAACTCTGAGCAGAATAGAAATAGGTGTTTTTAATCTTGGATTATAATACAAAATCCAATGGTTTTAAGAGTCCTGAATCAACTACTTTTTACTTCTCAGTCCCTCTGCAATAAAACCTATGGCATTTCTATAGTGGACAGTTGGTTAAGGGCATCACCTGCTAAACTTCCAAGTTGTACCAGTTCTTGCTATTGTGCTGTTTGTGGTTCTTCCTTTTGCCAGTATATCCTTGACACAGACTTTCAAAAATAGTATGTCCTGTTTTAAAAATAATGATTTAATAAGTAGACATGAATGGGTGTGTAATTCAAAAATGCAGCTTGCTAACCCCATCCTTTTTTAGCCTCTGCAGTTAGAACTGAGACGTAGTTTTACTGTGACACACTGTGAGAATCTGTATCTCATTGTTGCTTAGATCATGGATGGGCAACAATGGCTTTTTTCAAAGTTTCACAGACTAGCAAACTTAAAGTAGCTCCTTTTAATTGAAACCCAGACATACTTTTAGGTAAAAACAAAACTGAGCTAGCTTGAGTTTTTCCCAAGCCAAACAAAAGAGATTGGAACTTTCCATTGTTTTTGTCTGCCAACCATGCATTGTTAAAGGAATCGAAATAAAGAGGGAAAGGGGTCAAGGGTTATAGAGCTCATATTTCCACTCTACATGACCCCATCTCAGCAATAGTGGGACCCTCGTGATCAGTTCCTGTTGGTCTAACGGAACAGCCATTTCTTAAGAAAAGGAATTACTGCGTACAGTACCTTTGTGACTAACAGAAGAATACCCCAGCTCTTCAAAGGTCCTTTCATTACAGCCTCTGAAGAGGACTCTGACATTACTTTCTTGAGATTATAATGAAAACAGCTGTACTTGTACCAATTCCCCTTTTTATTATTTTTTTGGAACAAAACAAGATTGATGTTATGCCACTTTCTGTTCTGTCATGAGAATAAGGTATCACAAATGCTAATAACTTCCACAGTAGCAATATGCACTACTTTGATCTTTTCCCTATTCTTTAATTTGGGCAGCTGGCCACTAAATTCCTTCCTTAAAATCTGTACTGCCTAAAAATTCAAAGGGAAAAATGGCCAACAAAATCAAATGTACACATTTAAAACCATTCATCTGACTAGTCCAGTTCAAATCCTACATGAGCAGGATTGCAAATACCATACTTTGATTTTTGTGATTCTAGACACTGAAATCTTAATACACATTCTTTTGACAATAGATTGTTGCAGAACAAGAAACACCCCAAACAACCAATCCTCATTAAAACCTAAAGTTTGTAATCCCTTCATTCTTACTGGTTGCTTTGCCAAAGACTTCTTAAGAGATTATTGAGCTTATTAATGAAAATCCAAAAGTAATTTTAAGAGATTTTTTTCTCCTTATAAGACAGTAAAATTAAACATATTGTGGATTTTATTTTTTCCAGTCAAAGGCAATGCAAGAAGGCAGGATCTGGCAACAGAAGCTGTCAAGATTCCAAACCCAGAAATGCAAACACCTACTGTCCAAATTATTGTTGTACTGGTAGAAACAGGTGAGTAGCCTTTGGTGCTACTGCTAATAAACAGAACAGAACTGTGTATTGCCAGTTGAATTTCTTTTTCAGGAACTCAACTTTCAAAGTGAATCAGAAGTACAATTTTTCTGTTCTCTGCATTTCACTTTGGTCCCAGTTCTATCTTCATGACAAGCACCATTAGCCTCGTTTACACAAATACTGCAATGAAAATGATAAAGTGACTGGTAGCGCTCAGAATTTGCAAGTAAAGATCTCTAAATGAGAATTTTGGATCCTCACTTCCAACCAACAGCAACAATTTAGATACTTAAGTTCTTTCCTGGAAGCCACAGTACAATGTTTCCAAAAGCAGAAAGAAATGCCTCATGGAAAATTCAGAATCAGCTGAAGATGTAATTTTGTTGCATAAATGCTTTTGAAAATATGACTGTTCTGTTCCTTAGTACATGAAATGTAATAATTTTTAGAAAATTTAAAATTTAGCAAAATTTGTATGAAATGGAGTGAGAGGAAAAAGTTTAACAAATACAGTCCCCAGAGTAAAAGCATCATGAGAGAACATCTACATATCCAAGTTAATTCACTGTTTGGGGTGTTTTTATTCTTGGTTTCATTTCAAAGAGAAAGATTAAAGTGGTAAATGAGGAAGTAACAGAGAAATATGAATTGTTATGTTTGTGAGTTACTGGGAGATGAGGTACTGCTTAGAGAAATAGGAGCCTCCTGAAGTGTTCAAAAAGATGAGAACATTGTATATGCTATAAAACAAGATTATAAAGTGGAATAAAATTTTAGGATGCATAAAATGAGAGGTATGAAATGGGGAGATATCTATCTATCTATCTATCTGATATTTATGGAGAGGAAACCAGTCAAACAGGGGATGTATTGCAATACATTGCAACTGATTTGATTGCATATATGCTTATGGCTACTCTTGTGTTCAGCCACACATAACTGAGTGCATCTTGCACAGTTGGGAGCAGGCTGGGGAAATTTTGTTTACACTGATATAAACTGTGGTCATTCTGCATGGATATTCTGAATGCAGCTTCAGTTTGGAAGGGGAAGGAGGGGATGCAGCAGGGTGAATGGAGCCTTGCAAACAAGCTATTACAGGAATTGATTTGTGTTGTACTAAAGGCTATTCATTACTCCTTTGCAATTTCTCTGCACACAACACAGTTTTTGTCTGCTAATATAGCTTTGAGTATGCATACTTATTTTTGTTTGAGCACTAGTTTTTGCTTTAGGCCTGGTTTTGCTGCATAAACAATTCCTGACAGTGGTTTGGTGCAGCAGAGTATCTGCTTGCCTAGGTATGTTTGACATACAGAGCAGATGGTTATGACTATAAAAGCCTTCCAGAGGCCACACACCACTGGGCATCTCTACTGAATTGTGCAGCTGTTTTTCAGGGTTTGAAGTACAAGAAAACCAGCAAAATGAGGAGGGAATATGATTGTACAGAATGGAAATCACCACAGTCATTCTACAAATTCAACTTAATGAATTAAATGTGGTGTTCCTTGTCATTCCAGTATTAGTAAATTCATAGAGCTATTCTCACTAAAAAATGTATTGAAATTGTCATCTGGAGACCTCCAACCTCACATTTTGCATCAGTGATTTAAGCTGAGAAACTTGTCCATGAACTTCAGAGATTAGTACATCAGTACAGATTTAGCACTGCTAACTCTTTAAGCCAGCAACCTCTTTTTAGGAGAGAATATAAATGCATGAGGTATGTCCCAAAATATGCTCTTAAATCTGCAAAAGTCTATTCATTATACTCTGTAATTATGCCTTTATGAATTGCACTGGAGCAATGTCAGCTGGCAAAAAGTAGATATAGAAATACACAAAACAAAATCTGCAATAGAAGCAAAGAAACATCTTGCATGATGAAGGAATATCGCACAGAACAGGATAGATGTGGGGCAAAAATTCAAAACTTAAACAGCAAAAAAGTGATCCTGTACAGAGTAATAGCTGCATAGTGTGCCCACGAGTAGAAGAAAGCCAGGGGAAGAGAGCTTCAAATTTGAACTCAGAAGATGTTATAAGGTAGTAGCCAGTAGGAAAAAGGATGTAATATAGAAAAAGGGCATTAGTGGGACCACTCTCAAAGCCAGTGATTCACTGAAAGGGACAGATATAATGACAGCAGAGCATTAAAGACAAGAATGGCAGAGTATCAGAAAATTCTTAGTTATCTTAGACTTTAAAGTAAAAAGACACACGTGCAGGGCCTGTCTGATCATTCCAGTATTTGAGAATATGTTTCATACTAACACTATTTTTTCTTTTTCCCTCTATACTAATGGATTTTTCTTGTAATAGTTTATTTGTTCCTGCTGAGATATGTACACATGCACATGTACACACTGCCTCACGCTCCTATACAGCTAAGCATGACCCAGAGTACAACATTATCTTCTGCATTTGTTCATATTCCTGGAAAAATACTCAAGGGAGGCAGCACAGATCTGATATATGGATGCCAATTTGTCCTTCTGTCTTAACAACACAGCCAAGGTCTGACCTTCCCCAGCTTCCAGGGGTTTCTGGGTAGAGGAAGGTAAAAAAAAAAAAAAAAAAAAAAAAAAAAAAAAAAAAAAAATCACGAGACTATTATAGATTAAAAGAGCCCTGAAAATGGAAAAATGTTAATTAATAAGTCATATACCTATAACGCATTTGGATTTTTACTTACCTTTGCCAGATTAAGATATTCAGATGAAGCACTGGAACTATACATACTTTAAAGAAAGGTGTGTACATAGCTGCAAAGGAAGGTGAAATACCTTTTTCCTAACAAGAGATTTAAATTATTTTTTAATATCTTTTGTGAATCACTACTAAAGAAAGTAGCAACTTCTCAAGCTTTTGGAAAAAAAAGAAACAAAAGAACAGCCTTTGGATGCCCACAGTAGGTGGCATCAGCTACTGACCTACCTACTAATAAGGCAAATGAAAGGAAAACAGCCTGAGAGGGAACTAAATAGCAGAGAGCTAAAGTCTTGAGAACAGGCAAAGGAGGCATACAGTGCTTAATTCACCCTGACTAAAAAGCTCTGTCAAACCACAAGTTGAAGATACAACCATTACAACAGGAAAAAGTTAATTGCATTATATTCTTTTGACTGGAATACTGCTGGAATACGTGGCTGAAAAGAGAAAGTCTAGTAAGAGTCTTTAAGAAAATAACATATAGCCTGGGAGGAAGCACTAGGGCTACTCAGGCTTCAGTGTGCTGTTGCAGGAGCTCTGTCCTAGTGGATGATCTATGGGAAATAGCTCTGAAATCAAATTAACTGAGCTGCATTGGCTTCACAACCAGCACTTTGTGCAGTAAACAGAATCATGGGACAGAATAAATTAGACAGAAAAGTCCGAATCATAAATGCTTTCCTTGGCTGCTTTGGAAATGTGCAATGCTTATTAGAGTTCCTAAACCTGTTCCTGTCCCTTAAAGCCTTCTGGAATATTTAGAAAACATTTCCTTAGAGCCTCAGGACTTTTCCTACACTCTCTTGTAAGCAAATAGAGGATTTTAACATGTCTTTAATAATCATAAACTTTTCTCTGAAGCAGCTCATTGTTCCATTTTTTACATTTACTGAATATCAACATTAGGGTTTGATTAATTAATATATTTAATACTTAGTTTGATGTATTTTTGATAATTCTATATTATTAAATTTATATACAAATATTTAATATATACATAATGTCTGGTGAAAACACTGTCCTGAAAAGCCTTTTTGGGAACTTTTTTGACATGGAACAGTTTTGCTACTACTGTTATTTTTGGTTATTTATTTTTCACTGTTACTTTGGCATTTGACTCATTTTACATTTCTAATATGCATTATTTGATTTTAACGCTTAACTTTGAAATAATGCAAAAAACACAATTAAAACATTTTTTAAATGTATGTATTTTTATGTGTTTTATTGGCTTAAGGGACAAGAAGATTGAAGCCTTGATGTCTTGCAAGTTTCCCAGTTAAAAAAAAAAGGAAAAAAAAACCCACATCTATACAGAATTCTTGCCTTTTTGTTTGGAAAGATTCTTGCAATTTCTTCCCATGGCTTTAGTGACTTCTAGAAATTTCTCATATAGTCCATACCATCAGCAGGATTCTTTCTCAGATTTCTCACCCTTTTTAATTTGTAACCCCTAGTTACCTGCTCCATCCTTTCCTTCCCCCTCCCTTCTCCAACACTAATAGGCCTGCTGGAATCCACCTTCTAAATGAAATCAGTCAAGTCACCTCAACTTAGATTGCCTTATTCCCATGCTGTAGAATGAAAGCACTTCATTGAATCAAAAATGTTCTACATTCAATTGTCATAAATAACAATGCACAGCAAAGAACTTAAGCTATCAACATAAACAATACAATATGAAACTGTGCTTCAAACCAGATGCTTCTTTATTTCTGCCCAAACAGTTTGAAGAGCCTGTTAAAATGCTTCAAGTTGCTGTTTACAGAGGGTCAAACGAACATTTCTCAATGAAATGTGTCCCTTCTGGTTCCTTAATGATTAAATACAGTGAAACAATAGCCATTTAAAATAGCAAAAGAATATCTGATGATTTTTTTTTGTTAGGATTGTTAAAATAGGAGGAGTTGAAAATCTTTGTGTGAGGTGAGAGAAAAATGCTCTGACAGGATCTGAGTCACCTCAAAGATTTTGACAATTTGTCAAAAATCATTACACTTGTCAAGTAGCCTTTTTGCAGGACACTCGGGAAAACAAGCAGCATCTTTGCTAGGATTGGCAAAGAATTTCCCACAACACCCCAAAATGTTGCATCATGTGTCTGCTCCACCTCCCTTCACCTCCTCCTCCAAAATGAGTAATCTCAAGCACAGATCTTCATTCCTGGAGGAAACAAGCAATCCAATTAAAATCTGTGTGCTTGTGCTGTTGACAAAGGGTTCTCTGTAACCCCAAGATTCCAGTTTTGCCTCCTGGATCCTGCTCCTGCTGTCCTATGCCATCATTCAGCCTGGTGTAGGTATTGCCCTTGGCTCTGTAGCATTAAATTTTTGTTCTTTTGAGATTTGTTGGTAGAACTTCAACCTTTAGAATCCACTTTAATCTGTTAAATAGAGCTGAGCTTCACAGAAAAATACTTTGCGCTTACCCAAAGACACCCATGCAACTGGAATGTCAAATGGTGACTGAAATAAGATGAAAGTTGATTTTGTTTGATAAGAAACACACCATTAACAACAACAACAAAAAAAAGGCAGGTGGGAGTAAACAATGCCTTGATTCTTCATGGTCTGGAATGAAATTGTATTTCTTTTCACACTTTATCAAAACCTTGTCAGGACCTGGAAAACAGAGCTACCAGGTCACTGTATTTCTGTTGCAACTCCATGGAGTTTTGGTATTTGTGACCTCATTCTTACCAACTATTCATATTTAAACCTTTCAGAGTTTTGCTGTACAATAAAAGTGAAGCCAGCAACATTTCTGTTAAATTCACATTATCATGTTGGAGAGTCTGACCTTTTCTGTAAACATACACAGCATGCAAACATCAAAACAGTCAAGGAATAGCAAAACAGGTAATAAGTTTTTGCTGTATGAACTTAGTTACTCAGCTTCCTCATGTGTTAGAATCTTTATAAGGCAGATAAATAATAAATGAGATTCTTATTAAACTGGATCAATTCACATCAGGTAAATAAGTGCTTTCCTTAAGAAATTGCAAGTTTATGGAGATTAATATGATGGGTTTCACAGTACTTTTTTCTAAGTTGAATGCTTGTTTCAAGAGAAAAATTCTTAAAACTCTTTGCCTCCATAGAGGTAAATTTATAATCCTGTCTTTGTATTTCGGGCAAGAAAATACAGGGAACCTTCTTTCCTACTTTAAAACCTGAGATAGGACAGAGGCCTGGGAGTCCCTAATTCTGGTGAGAACAAGATCTTCTTTCCTACATTTGGTGTCCTAAAAGGGCCATGAAGTTACTGGTGCATATCAACTATAAACCAGTCTGCAAAACTGGCAGGACATAGAGTGGTTGGTGGTGCACTGGTGGGATTATTCTCATTTGGATTTGACTGCAGGAGCCTCTCAGTACCTCTGGGGTTGCTGTGAGACAGGGAGATTGGGAAAGGGTTTTCAGCCTGTGTGGTGTTATGCAGCATGCAAAGGTCTCTTCTAGCCTGTTAGAAGATTCACAGCAGTTTCTGGTTATTATGGAGAGAAATAAGTGTACAAAGAACTACCTGTATATCTGCATACATTGATGTATAAAAGATATATGAAAAGATAAAAATGTGGGTGCTGGTCAGGTGCACGGGTCTTGCAGCATCTCCCCTCTGTCCCCAGCCCCAGATTTATTTTGCAGACTCCCCCTCTTCCTCCTTCTCGCTAAACCTCACCAATAGGCTCAGACTGCAAATTCTGGGGTTGGGATGACCAGTCAGATGATGGCTTTTTGGATGAAAATTAAGCAAAATAAGTAAGAAAAGGTCATGAGCATGTTGAAAATCCCACTAGCCATCACAGACAGGTACAGTGGCCACGCTGCCTCTCACAGACTCCATTTCCACAGATAACAACTGCTGCCCATTAGGCCCAGCTCAGCTGCAGACATTAAGCTCTTTGCACTGCATGAACCCATGCTAAGTGAAGTGCATCACTGTAACTGACTTTCTATATCTCTACCTTAGCTTCCCCCAAGAACTATGGTAAAAATAATGGCATTTGTTCGTTATTGTTCCTGCTTTAGCTCCCTTTAATTATATCTTTGCCCATCCCAGACTTTCTGCCTGCAAGAACAAATTCTGAAAGTACACAGGACAAAAATATGTAGGTTTTACATCACAGCAAGAGTTTTCTGTCCTCAGGTGTTGTATTCCATCTTTGTTGGAAATGTGAAGTAAAATTTATGCCAAGTTTACACTGTTAAAATGAACAGAAATTTTGGCCAGGATACTTTGATATATAGGGTACAAGCCACTTAAGTTTAGTTAGGCTGATTTCTAAGCTCCAGAAAGGATCTATTGAAAGAATGAAGCATATTAAGGCTATGGCAGACCCTTGGTATTTGGCCTGTATTAATTCTAATATGATAATATCATTCAGGTTGCAGAAAAAGTAGCTAAGCACCAAATGGCTTGCTTAGAAGATAGCAACAGGTACTACAAATATTAAAAATCATTTAATAATGGAACAAATAGAATGACAGGAGGCTATCAGAATTTACATAACTGAAATCAATCCTGCTTCAGGCAAAATGATGAGCTAGATGATCCCCCTTTCTGATTGTTATAGTATGATTAATCCTATGATTTTCTGATCCACTTTCCTTAATTTCTTTTGAGAAATCATGTGTCTATCTGTGAATAGGTACAGGGCATTAAAGAAGTTTTCTCACAGCTTTCTGAACCTTCCAGGAAGAGGATGGAAGTTTTAGACCATATCCTCTTTGCACAGAGGGTGTACAGGTAGGGAACAGAGAAAATGCAGTATTAGCCTTTTTCATTTTGACCTTTAGCAGACCTGCCAGCCAGCACTAGCTCAAAGAGGAGACTTGGTGGAAGAGAAGGGGTTGGTCTGTTTTGCTTCCTTTAGGAAGGTTACAGCATACTCGCCTTTCTCCACTTAGGTTGAAAGTCAGTCCTTTATGAGATCACATCCAGAGACATTTTATAAGATCATTTTTCTCCTTGATGTTATTTGGGCTTATGGACATTTAAAAAAGATATTTTTGGTACAGAACTGGTAATTCCCTCTCCCTGAGTAGCTTCCCAGAGGGTTGTTACTTTTCTGTGCTGTGTATAAATCTGTAAATTACTTTATTTTTCCCTGTGTTTCATAGAACAGTTAGTAAGATCATAAGTGGTGGCTTTTTGCCTCAGAGGTTTGGAAACACTGTCGTCAGTTGAGTTTTGACTGCATTTGCTTAGTTTGAAGTCATGAGTCTCTGCTGCCAGCAGACAGTTAGCATCTTCAGGATGTTCACTTAAGAACATCCTAAAGATAATTGAAATTTCAATTCCTCAAACTGCCAGTATTAAGTAATAATTTCATAGCTGATCTTTGAGAGATTTGTGTAAAAATGGTTTGCCCAGCCCACACACTGTACAGGAAAAACTGCACCCATCACTCTCTGCCTGAATTGGCACAGCTTTTGAATGAGCTACAGAGATACGTACTCAGAGGATCTTCTGTACATGCAAAATGCTGACTTTGGCAGCTCCAGCAAAGGCTGGAATATGGGCCTGAACTGAAAAACTTACATATACAAGGGAAAATCCAGCTACTTTTGCTAACACAGATGTAAATCAGGAATATGCCTTTGACAGTCGGTGGTACTACACTGCACGGGCAGGGAATCGGGGCCAGAACAGAGATCTGGAATGCTGCCAAGCTGAAGCCATATTAGGTTGATACCTGTTCTGAAAACCTATAGAAACCATCATCTCCCAGTTTATCAAACCACAACTACAGATGCTTAAATAAAAATGAAAAAACCCCAGTGTGTTTGTGAAATCTGGCCTTTATTTTTTATCACTCTCATGACAAAAAGTGTTAGAAAAATGTCTTAAACCACTACTTGGGGATTTCCTCCAAGCACTATGCCAGCTGCTCTCAGCCTCCATTGTGAAATGATGGGCTGCTGGCATAGCCAAAGTACTTTACACTCCAGCAACCACTGGATGCATAGCAGCCCTTTGGGAGTCATTACCAACTGGTGTAATTTAGGGCAGCCCTGAGGCAACTCTAAGTCACAGTCTTCAGGAACTGGAGGCTATAAAGGTGGCATAACACCTCTCCTCTAGGTCTATAATCTGCAATAACATTTACAATACAGACTGCATCATATTATTTCCATGTTTAATTAGAGTACAGAATATCAAACATTTTGCTTTAACACTACCCCGTGTGCTGTTACTGGCTCTGTATGTGATTTAATGGGTGATCAATCATTCACATATCAGTGGTGATGCAAACCTGATGTTCATTTGCTCTTTTTCACTTCATGCATGGATCTCATGTAACAAGAAAAGAAATATATATGAGGAATGTGGTAGTTCTGCATTGCTGTTAAATCTCAGCAAGCCCACTTAGAATCAAGAAATAAGGTAGCATCAGTTTACAGACCAGCTTTTCAGTGGCATAATTCCAAGTCTGTACTATTGGCCAGCATGGCTTATGCTTTGCTTTCATAGCCAAATATGTGATGCTTGACATATCAAGTCAGCTGCAGTTTTTTTTTGAGTGGCTATTGTTGATACAGCTGTAAAAGAGTCCTTTCTCCTTTCCAAAGAATTATCACTAAATTGCATTAACCAGAGAGAGACCCTCTTCACTGGATCAGCACTTAACAAAAAGTGCCCTGTCATCATTTTCCTTTCACTCTCTTCTCACTGCCCTTCTGATCTGATGCTGCTGTCCACTTACATTTCAAATGGGTATTATCCTGCAATTCATCTTCAGATATCAACAGGAAAATCACCTTCAAGAAACTGGAGGGGTTAGACCTTGTAAAGGAAAAATGGTGAGATTTATGCCACTGTTTCAGGCCAGAGAACTGAGTCCAGCTGAGCTCAGGAAGAGATAGGGCCAAGGGTGGTTGGTGTGCTCATGGAAGGAGAGATGCAGGCAGTGCATGCCTGGCAGGGTCGTGCTGGGGAAGCAGAGCTGCAGGAGCTGGCAGAGTTGAGGGTCTGTGTGCCCAGGGGATGAGGAAGAGGCTGGGATTTCCCAGGTATGCTAGGCACAGAGGACACATGGATGCCATTCCTCTGTGCTGCTCTGCAAGTGCATCCATGTAGCTCTAAAGGACAGATCCAAATGATCCCTTCCAGAAGCAAAAGCAGGAAAGCAACCTGAAACCTCCCAGGGAAAAGGGAATAACTATTTTGCCAAGTGATATCAACACAACTTTGTTGGAATTGTAGTAATAAGACAGAGCTGACAAGTGATGACTTCTCTGAGGTGCTTTTAACCTTAATAAGAGCTCCATTAATTTTTCATATTATTGATAAAGCAAATTAATACACATCTCCAAACAAGCAAAACATAAAAAGGCATCAAAACCAAACTGAAATAATTGAATATTATTTGTAGAGAATGCCATTAAAATAATGTAAATCTTCTTTTGTAAATTAACTTCATGCATAACTAGAAATGATTAGCATGCATACATACCAACCTCTGTGTTTGTAATTTTGACACACATCCTAATAGACTTGGGGTGTTTTATACACTTACATTCTGAAAGCATTATTCTGTATGAATGCACAGTAACTGAGAAAGAACAAAAGGGAAGACATGAAGGTGGTGGAAGTGCTGTCACTGAGTCTCCCAGGCCATAAGGGAGGACCTCCCTCCCATGGCAAGGACAAGTGGGAAGACACTGGCCAAATATTAACTCTTCCACATAAGTGGGAGCATCTGGGCACTCCTGAAACCATTGGCACTGCATATTTTAGTACAAGCACAAATAGTGCTTCTAGGCATTTACAGCATGGGAGCTCATATCTCCGGCCAGTGGGAATTTTCCTGAGTTCAGAGAAGGAGTAAGGAAACTTTTTAATGAATATTTTGGCAGATGTACAGTCTCTATTACAAAACCCATGATCTTCTTTAGCTTTGCTTTGCAAGGGATAGTGTGAAGGAATCATTGCAAGCAAATATCACTAAATAAACATATATTTTCTTGGGCAAATTTAAAAGATTGTTCAAGCAGTTATCTAAAATCTGTGTTTGGATGATTCATAAGAATCATCCAAATCTTATCATTGGTTGATAAGAAAGGTGATGATAATCTAGTTAAATTTTTCAGAATTTTACAGTAGATTCTCAAGGAAATTAAATAAAAATATCCCCAGTTAGTGTAACAGCTCTTACCTGAATCCACAAATATGTGTTACCTTCTTCCTGGAACAAAGACAAAAAAAAAGTCTGATGTTCTGTTTCTAATATCAGTCCCAACAGCTCCCAAAAGAATTAAACTTTATAAAAATATTTTATATTAATTACTTAATTAAAATAATTTAGTTGATGCTTTATATTTAAAATATTAGGAATTGATAAATGCATATCTGAATGATGAGTGGCTATGGAATACTTGAAAAGTCACAGGAGAAATCAAGATCCCTTTCACCAATATCTTCTACTTCTGTGCAGACTTCAGGTAGTCAGAGCAGATGTGAACCCAGCCCAAGCACGGGCCTGCCATGTGCTGGGAATTTGGAAAGCTCTCTGTATGTGTTTCAAAACTGGGACTAAAAACATCGCTGAAAACCGCTGCCAAGCTCTTGGTGTCTTGAAAGCCTCAAAGAATTGAATCTTCCCTCATGTGTTTGTGACAGACTTTGTTTTAGTTCTTATTCTTGTACCCTATGTAAACAATAATGTTTGTGAGCTAGCAGTGGGCACTTGGGAATAAAAGCATAAACAAACAGGAATATTAAATACTGTAGTTTTTTTAATTTCTGAGCTACAGATATAAAGTCTTATTTTAATTAAGCATTTTCTACTTCTGTCTGCATCAGTATTAAAGTTGCAAATTTATCCAAGGCAATTTAGTGTTTGAGCAGAGAGATAATAATCCACATTTAGTGAAATTAGCCAGGAGGGTAGGCTCCTGTCTAGAATTATTTACATTCTTTGACCCTTTAGGCTCAACCCTTTATCCAATCAAATTTATCTAGCAGAACTTGTAGCCTGACTTGTTTGTGTCATACACATTTGGCATGAAGGCTGCAGCAGAATTTTGCAAGTATCTGGCATATCCTTGATAGCACATCTGGTGAGTATGGACACTGTTCATTAGAATAGCTTTGCAAACTGATAACACGCCAAAGCTTTGACAAAAGTACTTATGGTAGATGTCAATCATCTTTCTTTGCCAGTTTAAACATGCACCCTTATGGGAATAATTTTTATCTATTCTGGCACATAAAACATAATGAACAATATCTTCAGGCTTTGCAAATGAACGCGGGTCCCTGTATTATGCATACTGCACGTGGATCACTAAACAAATGTAACAGAAAGAAGGATGGTGTTTATATATGTTATCAATAAAAATCTGTGAGAAACACCAGGCAGAGGGAGTAAATCTGTGACAAGTGAGGACTGTATGAAGCACAGGAGGACTGTGGATGTGCAGTACTGCCACAGCAGTCACTAGCACAGTCCTGGAGTGAGTGGCAGAGCCTGAAATGGGCCCTCCAAGAGGAACGAGACACCATTCTGATCTGAACTCCTGTTGCACTGGGGGATCACACTTAGTATAGATTCTCCTGCCTTCATTGCTGTTATTTACACATAGATTTTAATTTTATGACTTCCTAAGTTCGTTTCAATAGTGAAACTGTGTTAATAATGAAGTGGGAAAACTCCAAAAATTTAAAAAGAGCTATAAATTTTCAGGAAGCTGCACAAAAAAAGTACAGACTATTGTTGTCTTTCACATGAACACATTGGGTTTCCTTTAAATATGTACTGGTAGAATATTTCAGATTTGCTGAATACAGTAGGTATTTATGCTTTTATTTTAAATGGGGATTACAAATTATTCGCCTTTTGTCATGCACAATATGCATATTATGGTGTGGATATTGTGTTACCAATTCACTGTAACTAAGTACTTTGGCACTTAAAAAAAAAGCCATTTTTGACCCAAAAGACCATAATGGAGCCTTTCAAACTTGTTTAAGGCAGCTGCCATGAACTGAAAAAGTCATACAAAACAATCTGTATGTAGAGCAATTTAATATGTAGAAACGTGCATTTTCAGTAAAATACAATGGCTGGCTCACATTATTTTAAATTAAAAAAGTACTGGACCTCATTATCTTCTGATGGTGAGGAAGGATTCAGATTAGTCCTGTCAATAGCTACTTACTAGCAGGTGAATTTACCAAATTACGTCGCCTCCTTACTGGTGAGTGTGGTACCATATATGCACAATGTGAGCTTTCAGGGGTGTATGAAAGCAGCCTCTTAGCACTGAAAAACACTAAAAGAACCAAACAATTCAACCAAAAATGTATTTTAAAGTATTTTTAGTGGTTTAAATAAAAACACATTCTTGTTTTTTTAATGTGGTTTTCAGTATGTTCCATCTTTTTAAATTTAGCCTATTGCGTCAATATTTTATATGTCATCATGAATGCTGTCCTCTTGTTAATGAAATAATGATTCAAGCCACAAAATTAAAACCAGATGGTTTGTCAAATTCTGAGCTTAAAAACAATTCTGTAAAATGATTATGGAGAAAATATACGGAACCTTGATAATCTGTTGCTGGTAATTAACTTCTGAGGCTAAGGGTTGCCTTCAGTTGCCTCAAACCAGGGCTCTGGTGCCATCTGGCAAGGCCTGGGGATGTCACCAGCCTCCTAGTGCCAATTCAGAAGAAAACAGGACTCTACAGACTCTCTGATATATTTGCCAGTGGGTGTTGAAGACACCCTGGATGTCACTGGGCTCTCTGTGTATCAATACCTAGAGGTTTATCTCTTGAATTCTTCGTATGATTTGTATGAATATGAGGGTGTGTCTGTGTGTTTGCATGTACTGTGGAAGCATTTATGAATCCCCATAAATGTTCAGAAATATGTAAGTGTTGATGATTATATGTGTTAAATTGCTAACTTGAATTTGCTATACAAATTATAATTTTTTCCCCCTAAAAGATTTTTTCCTTATTATTTTATTTTTAGCAAGAGTACTGCAGCACCCAAAGCTCACAGTATTGCCTCTTCCACTAAATAATCGTTAGAAGTTCTAAACAAAGAATCAAATGATGGAGCCAAAGCACACTGAAATCAATAGGAGTCTTTTCATTGACTTCAATGGGCTTTGAATCAGCATCCAAATACTAACTGTTGCTGAACATATTTACAACCACAACATTTTGTGTGACACTCTGTGGGCACAATGGTGCAATTTACTTGGGAAAACAAATGGAAACATATTCTTAGATGGTGTGACCAGCACTACTATGCACTCAAAAACTCAATCTTGTGAATTTCAGTTATATCACTAAAAAATAATTGATTCAGCTGTGCATGTGAGGACATATAGTCAGAGTCTGTCCAGGCCAGAAAAGGACTCATGCTGATGCTTCTGAAACCACTGCCAAAGAAGAAGATTTGTTGTTTGTGGCAGTGTATCCACATATCAAAATTAGTCAGTATTATTTTAAGAATGTACTAATAATTTGTAGCTGCTGCAAAATTTCTAAACAGAACAAGTTGGTATTTGTTGTTTCCAACACTAATTAATCAGTGGTAGTCTCATTAGGCTTACACAGAGCATGCTTGTATTGGCATGTCTAATTTCAGTTTTAGAAACTACCATGAATTTATTAAGTAATTTGTTATTTCATAATGTAATATGCCTCAGTAATATACAGAGTGTTTGCAGTGTCTGATGCCTGCTGTAGGTAAGCTGGGGAGGTCTTTCCTCATTCCTTACCTCAGATATGTAATACAATAACAGACATTGCACATTACAATGACATTCCATTATGTTGCACAGCATCATATATTCTTAGCTCCCAAGGGAAAAAATGACCAGTGCAAATTGAAGCCAGCCTGTGGACTTAGCCAATAATTCACTGGATCTCAGCCAGATACACTCACACTTACATACACCTACGTAATCATGACTTTAAGCGATGTTTAGTAGATTAACATCCAATTAAAAATACATTTTGATCCTGTTGCAATAGCGTAACAAAAATATTTATGTAGCACACATTGCAAAAGAGATTAATTTCAGTGTGCCCTCTTGAAACCTTTGAAGACATTAGCAGCTCTCCAAGCATGTTGGCTATCTGGACAACGAATTATTATATCCTTGTCAAATTTTAAATATCCTGCTGTTAAAAATATTAGTCACAGGAACTGCTTGACAACAGTGTCGCAGTAAATTTTTTAGTCTGTATGAACATGGATAACCTGATACATAAAATAATCTCTTAGTGTCTGGCATTCAGTGGTAAAAGCTGAGCACTGAAAGTTTCCTTGGAGCATTGGCAATACCCTGCCAATAGATATACTGTACGTGCCATTTAAACCAGCTGAGTACTGCTTTTCCTCTCCCTCCCTCCAGTTTTTCCATTCCCCAAGGGGCAATCCTTTGGCGCTCAACCCATTTAAGTCAAACAGCTATCATGTAAAAGCGGAGATGAGCAACAAAGCACATCCAAGGGAAGCAAGTTAAGATCTAGGCCCTGAGGTTTGAAGGGGGGGCTAAAGAAACCGAGCCAAAGAAATTCTAAAAAGGCACTTTTTTGACTTAAAAAAATAAGATTAGAAACTGGCTTGTATGAGCCCAACTGTGATTAAAAAAATAAACCTTTTATAGTTAAGACAGAATTTTTTTTCTTTTTGTTCTTTGACTTTTCCTTGCAGAGAAAGAGGCTATCTTCACTTAATCAGAGCAAAGAAAGAGTGGTTGAGGCAGAAGCAGCATCATGTGGGTGAAGGTCAGGCCAATTTTCACCCATGTGATGCTGCTTTATCACTCATGGAACAAAGATTAAGGCCTTTCTTTCTTTATCCTTTTGTGCTTTCCCCCATTACTTTAACAGATCTGAACAAATCCCAGGCAGTTCATCCAAAAGTTCCTTTTAGCTACATTTAGTTCAGATCCTCTAAATTCCACATAAGACTTCATGCTATACCAACATGAAGAGGATATAAAATCCACATGTGTAGGGAGAAAAATGTTATAGAAAAACACAGAAATCATTGCAGAATATGATGACATCAAAGGCCTTTTCAGTTGCAAGAAACTAGGCACATCCAGGAATCAGAATTATCACTGTTTTTATTCCCTTATTTTTAAAGGAATATGTCTTACACCAAGAGGCTGTATAAATACTGTTGTTTGTCAAAGATGAATTTAACATCATAAAAATCTACTTTAGCTCCAAGGTTCTGAAAAAAAACCCCAATAGAAATACTAGTTTGTTGCTGCTGTGAGGAACTCTAAGAATGTTATATCACAAAAATTATCTTGCATTGCATATGTTTACACATCTTGTCAGTAGCTACCTTAATCAAACATACCAGAATTGCATCAACTGCAGAAATAGGTCAGGATGTAATTTTTACACAGAGTACCAGGGGACTGATTGAAAGGGCAGTTGTTGGATTTGACTGTGCTTTTCAGCCCTTGGGTTTTATCCTGGTGGGGGAAGCAGCCCTTCCTAGCTCACTGTTTGTTTCAAACAAGCTGCAGGAATTCCTGTTGCATTTCTTTAATTTATCAATCTCATGATATCTTAAAACAATCAGTACAGTACACTGAGTCAAATATTAGCAATCAGTTATGTAATCACAAGGACCAGAAGGTATATTTATGTCACTTGTCTCAGCTACCCAAAACACTTACTGTTTTACATACACTGACTCCACAACATTTAACAGATTAAAAGGAAGATAAAGCAGTTAAGCATTTAATAAGTGAGACAGGTATCTTAATGTGATTCCTAGCATTATGCCAGTGGTGTCTGTACCCCCACAGTGATCTGAGTGTGTTTCCAGATTTAAGATTCCCTGTTTCTGTGCAATCAGGGTAAATGCTACTCTTCTTCTAATGTGGTTTTAGGAGAGTGTGGAAAGCCCTGCACAAAGCATCAGCTGAAGCCTGGAGCCACTGCAGCTTTTCATATGAGGCACTAAAAAAATTGATTTATCCTCCTGTACCATATGTTATGATGTACTAGAGTGTCTCCTGAATTTTTTAAAGTTTTATACTCTTCATGTCTACAGGACTAAAACTTGGCCTTATACCAAAGTTAAAAGCAATGTTCTTTGACTCCAATGAGATCTCGTTTCATCCAGTGAGTCCAAGAGAAATATTTCAGCTGTGGGTCCCTTTTACTTTGAGTAATTTTGAGACATGAAATCTGTCTCAGTAATATAGGTGTGAGAAGTCAGTATCTGAAAACTGCTTGGATAGGATAATATACAAATGTGTTCTTACTGAAGCTGACAGGAGGCTAATAAATACTGTTGAGCATACATTTCTTAAGAGCATTGTATTCATATTCATTATACCCAAAAATATCTTCTGAAACCGGAAAAAATCTTCAGATTTCTGATACAACTCAAAGCATTCTCATTGTCTTATCAAAACAATGATAGCAGCAGGTTTTTTGACTCTTTTAAACAGAAAATATCAGGAAGTTTCTGTCATGAGTACTGATAAACAATTTGGGTTTAAAATAGCTGCAAAAACCTCTCCTGTACCAACCTAAATCCCACCTCCTTTCTTCAGAAAAGACCTTTGAAATGTGTTTCCTTCGGCTTTCATCAGGTGACAATTTAACACTCTTGCTGAGATTCCTTGGCTGTATATTTGTAACAAAGTTTAAATATCTTTCAAAGGGGTTAAATCCAGATGGGAAATATTAGATATTTTTTAAACTTTACAAACACTGGTTTTCAGGCAATGTATTTTGTCTCAGTGCAAGTGAAGGGCTGAGAGCAGTGGGTACAACCAGTAAGACATGACAAACTCTGGGACTGAGGCTTTGCTGCTCAGGAGCTGTCCCTGCACTCAGTCCACCCTGTGGATTGTACTGTGTGCTTTTCATCCTCTATTGGAGGAATATGAATTTGAGTAAATGCCATGTGACAGTGCGGCTGCTGTGGAATTTATTCATTTTTCTTGAGTAGGAGATCAATTAGTAATTACTTAAGGGCAGTCCTTATAGGCCATCTAGGTTGGCCCTTAATTAACCAACAAGACATGACAGGCAATGCATTTCTGGGCAATTTAGCACATCTCTTAGGGAGTTTTTAAGGCATGAGGCCGAAGGTCAAGTGACTTTAACCACCTGAGAAGTGCAGAAATCCCTTAGAAATACACTGTCTAGAGTGACTTATTGCTGTTATTAAATGGAATTTGTGAATAAAAATAAGAGGGACTGTCAGCCCCAGGCATGAATAGGGCATTATTAACATGGATATGACATTGTTGACAGCTAATCTAAAGCTCCATTTGTGTCCTGAGCTCTAGACCTATTTCTTTATACTGTATATTAATACAAGGAAGATGTGTTACATTCTTCATACATTTTTACTATAGCTGCCCAAAGAAACCAAAGGAGACAGGATTTTTTTTTTAATTTGCACTGAACTTTTTTTTTTTTTTCTTTTTTGAGGGCTGAAATACAGCAATTTAACCTTGTATGCCTAACATCCCATTTTTGGACTATGTCATAGAAGTCTCTTGAAAGAACAAAATATCCTTCCTGGGATGTAAAATCACTATTCCTGACATACCCTCCCTTTCCATCTTGAGATATGCCCTGAATTTGTCTTCTCCCTGGCTCAGCTGCTTCCCCTGTCCCCTGCTGCTGGGCTCAATGTGCCTGATTGTCTGTACATGTCAGTGTGTTCAGGTTGAGGAAGTGCACCAGAGCAACATTCACATGTAGAGATGAATAAACGGAGTCAATTTCTAGCACCTTCATCTTACCTACGTTTTTCTCTTTCTTTTCTTTTTTTTCTTTTTCTTTGTAAATTCTTTCCCCCCCCACAACATGAATGTAAACTTTTAAAGTGCACACATGCTTTCCCTATACCTTGAATTAAACATGCACGATAACATTGCCAAAGCAGAACTTGTCTCCTGAAATCTGTTTTTGCAGAAAATGGACAAGAAACTAAACATCTGTTGTAAATATTATCCTTTGCCAGACAGCTTGTGTATAGATGTAGATATTTTGGCTTTGCTTGTTTCCATAGGCTTAAATTGTTCTTGGGTTTCTTGATGTGCCTGTTATGATCCTTACCCCAATATGTTTCCTGCCCTTTGTTAGTTCTGTTTGTTGATCTACAGCAACAGCCAATTCCAAAGGCCAGCATCTTTTCTTGAGAGAAAAAGTGGCAGAGTCACATCCTAACCTTGCCCTGACCGGCACAGCTCCATCATTTCTCTGGCAATTGCCCAAGGCTGCACACTTGGGCTCTTGCACTGATGGGGGTCCAGCTGCCCGGGGCTTTTGCGGCTCCGCAGCCGCGCGGTGCAGGGCAGGTGCTCAGCTCCCTTTGCTGGGCATGTGGCAGTGGGAGGCTGCTGGGACAGCAGAGACCTGACCCCTGCACAGGGCTGCTCCTTCAGCCTGGTGATCCAGAGAGGGCTGGGCTGTGCTGCCGGGAGGTTCGGACACGTACAGCGCGTCTCTGTTCTCCAGGAGGCAGAGCAGCTACTTAGCATGTGGTGTCCAGTTCTGCACATTCACAACTACGTCTGGCGTGTTGTGAAAGCAATGGATTTATTGTGCATACCACAAATAGTTTAAGGGTATGTGAAGGCATATTTTCGTCTGGGAAATCCTGGGCTAATATGGAAGTACTAATGCGGATTCTTGGTTTAGGCTGTCAGGAACTAAAGTAGGGCTCTCCATGCATTCAGATAATTTGGGGGACTTGTTGCAGGGTTAAAATGCAGGAATATTGTGTATATTCCCTGAATCAGTTCTAACTACAGGGAGATATATCAGTTTGTCTTGGCATTCTTGGTGCCAGGAAAGATAAAACAGGTTTAAGAAATTAGAGGGCATTAAAGGCATACTTTTAAAATCATTGTTTTTGACAGCAGTGATCCATAAACCTGGATTAAATCAGCATTTTTAACAGGCTGAGTGCACTGTAGTTTGTGAAAAGTTCCACGTACTGCAGTTTGAACCAAGTAACCTGAAATCTAAAAGTACTCTGTACTTGCCTAGTACGACTGCACTAAGAGAAAATTTCAGAATAATTGCTAATAGCAAAAAATTGTTATATCCTCTAGGCACAAGGCTACCCTATTAAGTTTGAACTGAAAAATCCTTTTTTTGGAGCAACTTTGAAAACAAATTTTCCTGAAATTCTGACTGTCCTGAAACTGGTGATTTACTGTAAAACAGCAAGAGACATTACAGCTTACAAAACAGATAATTCTGTGTTATTGAAAAACTGAAATAGCAAGCAACAAAAACTAAAAATATGCACATGTTCTTGTACCAATGAAGAAACAATTTTGCTTTTTGTACACTTGATAAGTAATAAAATAATTTAAAAATTAAATAAAAAGGCTTGATTCTAAATAAATAAAGGAAAAATAATTAGTGACTCACATTTCTGGTTTGGATCATGCTGAAGGTGATATTGAGCCACAAGGAATGACTAATGAGTTGTGGTCCAAAATCCAAGACTTCCTGGGAAAAAAGGTAAAAAGATTAGCCCTTATGGCAGCAAAACTACCCCCACAAATGTCTGTACCTAGAGGAACCCTTATCATCCCACGTGTTGTAAAACATGCAGGAACTGCTGTCATTTATCTAGATTCAGCATTAACTGGCAGTTCTGAACTATTTTAAAAATGATCAAAAGCATGCAAAAAAAAAAAGGGGGGTGAAGAGAAGAACACACACTTCAGAGCTCCTCACATTTTACTGTGCATTGCTTCCCTGCTGTGTGATTTCTCTGTTTTAGCTTTGGTACTGCTGTGGCTGCTATCTGTCTTAATGGAGAGGTTCACAGGTTTGACTGATCCCATATCCAAACCTGCTTCTGCCCATATTTGATAAACCATACCTGAGACTGGGATGTGTAAGAGCCCTGGACAGGCACAATGGCTGCTTAATCAAGCAGATGTGTCCAAATAATTTTTATATCCAAATGGTTCCTTTTACATCTGAATGTTTGCTTTAGTGGGGCTCGTGGGTTCTGCTGAGCGCTTGCCCTGCAATCTCAGCTGTTGGCTCCTTCTCTTGTCTTTTGGCACCCGGACCAATCAGTGCCCAGGCTCTGCTCTGGTGGTTTGGGGACTGCCAACGTGGGCAAGCCAGATGACTTTCTGCTATCTTTCACAACACACAGGAGTGTTAACATGATACACATGTCCTCATTATAGGGCATTACTCATAGGTGCTTATTTTAAAAAGTGTATGATTGGAGGATTTTAGATCATTTGTAGTTAAGCTCAGTTCTTGTTTTTAATATGAAATCTAATGTAAATTCCTTCCCTTCATTTGTGCAATTGTCTATTATTTTAAAAAGTAAATTACAGAATCATTGTGGGCTGATCTAATGAAAAAGAAAAGAAATTTAAAAAGAGAAACTCATTACAATGAGGAAAGATATTATGGTCATGGGTTGAAAGAGATAAATTAATAAAGAAAGGCTATGGAAAACAAAATCAAGAAAAGTGTATCAGAAATACAGTGAGAAGAGGGGAATTATAGAGCAATGAAGATCACAGTAAAAAAAAATCATAATTCAGACATACTTGAAGAAATGAAAATATGGTGATTATTTTTACTGCATGAAAAAGGAAGCCTTCTTTCAATTTGATCTTGCAAAATTAGACTATCAGTGAAGATATTCAGCATGAATTATCTGCTATGTGTTTCTGTATTGACACATCTTCTATATCTTATTTGCAGTACTTCCAGTCTAGAATCTGAATAATAGTAGAAGAGGCTTAACACTTTCTTAATCCTGGTTTATGTTAATTTCCTTAGGAAATTTTCTGAGAACAAAAGCAGAACTACTCACTGTCTTAGAGGTAGGACCAGGTAAAGAAGAACTAAAGACCAACACCCTATGGAGCAAAGGGCACACACTCTTGTAGGTAGTTTAATTCAAAGACTTAATAAACCATTCACATATAAAAAATCCTTTTATATAGTTGATATGTATTTCCGAAGGTAGTATTGGTATATCTACCACAGCATAGCAATTTTTTCTGTGAAAATAATTCAATTTAAGTAACATTGCAAGTGCTGGTGACTGTGGAAGTTCTATACTTTCATTACATGCCATAGACAGTTCATTAGATACTGGATATACTTGCAGGAAGTCAAATGTATATGACAGGAGTATGCATGTAAGCACTGTCATGAAGGTTAGAGAGGTTGTACAACTGAAATTAAAGATCACTTAATCTATTAATTTCCATATCCATTACTTATTTCAATTAATGTTATGGCCACATAGCTACGTTTGTTTCCTTGCACTGTATATTAAGGTGTTAGAGAAAAATCTGTTTGTTGCTGTGGGAAGAAAGAAAAAAACACCAACCCAACAATCAAAGACGGTTGTTGCAATGATTTTTTTGTTAAATGATGTGAAAGACACAACTCTTTGAACTTGTATTTAGCTACAGAGGATTTACACAGCTTTTAAAGAGGGTTTTTTAAAAAAAATAAAACAGCTCATGCTTGCTCAGCTTCAACACACACCAATTATTTGTACTAACTCTGTTTCTCCTTAAACACGATCTGCGCTCAGAAAAGATTTTCTATGTCTAAAAATGGCTTGTTAAAAAACAACAGAAATTCACTGAAATTAATTGACACTTCTTTTCCTGATATCTTGCAGAGTATAATACCCATATGTGCTCATAACACATTTCTGAAACAATTTTTCATGAAATGATGTAATGCATTCTATTACCTATGTACTTTGAGGAAACAATTGTTATCAGTAAGGGTGTACATTTTCTACAGAGCATTTGGGTATCTTGGCCTTTATTTCGTTTTGAATTTCCAAAGACTTTCCATTGAAGTAACATTTACTTTTGAGGTGTGTAATTGGGACTCAGCATGCTCCATGCTGTACCCTTTGATGTTCACCAGTGCTGTTAAAGAAATGAGTTAGAACTGGGAGTCTGGTGTCTGCCAGGGCAATTCTTAAACCCACAGGATGGCTGCCTATTCATTGCTTCTCTTTCTGTATGTATTTATAGCCCTTTTCTTTAGGCTTCCTGAACTGTCATGATACCAGAAGAGTCCCAATTAGCCAGATAAGCAAGTCAAGGTTTTTTATGGGATTAAAAAAACATAATAAAGCCAGACAACTAGTTGGTTAAATTCATATGTAGAGGAGCTGTGATGTTTTTGGTTTGGGGGATTGGGGTTGGTTTTTTGGCTTCCCTCCCCCCTCAACTCTTTTTTGTCATGTTGCTTAACTCAAAAAAATGTGTCTGATGAGATATCAATACCTCAGGGAATAATACCACATTATTTTTTTATGCCTCTGGTATAATAATTTGTCTCTTTAAATTGACATCAGCTGAGGCCACTAAGACCCTCACACCAAAAAACACTTGTGACCCCCTGCACTGCCTTCAAAGCTTATTTTGTAATTCCTGGTCTGCTTGTTTTTGATCTGAGGCGCAGTACATATTTTGGGAGCAATTTCACATATTATAGCAAACTAGTAATCTCTGTCCCTTCTACTGGCCTCATCTGAGGTTCCAGAACAAGCCCTTTTTGGACAATAAATTTTGCTTAGACTAAGTCTTTCATTAGCATAGGAGATGAAAACGATGCAGTCTAGAAGGAGTAGTTGACTGTGCTTTTCATTCAGGCTTCTTAGCTGCTATTTTCAATCTAGAAGAGATTTCTTAGAGGTTGATTTCTTGTTTTTCTGTGTTGAGTTTCTCTGTTTTATCTCATCCCAAGACTGTCTACCATATAGCTTGAACTACTCTTCACCAAGGGAATGATGTGATTTTGTCTCACTTAGCTTCTACTCAGGACTAGTGTGCATCATAAGTTATCCCTCAAGATCTACATTCTTCCACTGCAAAACATGTGCTTTTGCTCCTGCATCAAAATCACAGGTCTGGAGCCCCTGAGAGGTACATCTTTTCAGAATACTCAGAAAACAACAGGGGGAAACTGCAGTTGAAGATCACCTTATCCATCTGTTTTAGAGGTATGTTCTCACCAGGGATGGAGGCCCCATAAAACAGGAGTGCAACGGTGGACTTGGCAAGAAGTGTCAATAGGAGATTCTTCAAGATGCAGCTTATCTAGAGAGTGCTGTCTCTCAAAGTAAAGTTGCAATCACACATTAAATGGGAGATGGCCATCATTGAGGTGGGGTTGTCTTGAGCAGGAAAAGAAAACTAATAGAAACTTTTTTTTTCCCATGGTAACTCAGCTAATCTAATTAAAATAGTCTGTCCATTGCCACAAACAGTTATTTCAGTTCAAGGGGCAAAGATCCTTTATGCCCTTATCCTTTGAAATGATGATATACTTAAACACTGGCACATGCGAATCTTAACAGTTAAATATAGCAGTTTTTGTGTTCATGAAACAATATAGAAATTTTGGCACTCAGCAAAGGGACAGAAAGTATCCCAGACTGGTCAGAGATATCCCCAGGAAAAACTTTATGGGAGACCTGCTTAAACAAGGGAACAGATTCAAACTGGTGTACTCTGCTTGGCCTTTTCTGCACATCAACACAGTGTCTCTGAACATGCCATTGTACCCTTGTTCTACCTAAGCAGTGAACAAATATTCACCCTCCACCAGTCTTCAATTAAGGGGGAGCATCTCACTCTTCTCTTGGTCATCACAAGGATTGTTTTTAATGGACAAAATTATCCAGGAATCTCCCTGTCACTTTCAGGAAATAGTTAGCAGAACTCAATCCTGACAGGTAGATCTGCTCTCCCTGGTCTACTATAGTTTGTGATTTATTTTGAATTTTGGAAACATTTATAAATCGATTTATATAGTATTTATCATGATGCTCTGTTTAACAGTGTTGTATCAGTTCTGTTATACATATTATAACATTTGCCATGGTGACATACATTTTAGACAAAATAATCTACTGGAGTGTACTGTAGGGACTGCAGTGTGTAGGGACAATCCCCCTGCAATGAGTGTCCATTTAAAAAGGGGGGTTTTTACATGACCATAACTTTCTAAAATGTTTTGCATTTTTGGTTGTAGGTCTGGTCTGCCCAGCTGGGGATATATTTGAAAGTTGAACAAAACCAGCTTAGATGCTACTTGATGAAATATAAGTAAAAACATACTTCCTGCTTCTTTAAAAAATGAAGCTTTTGGTAAAAATAGAAACTCAGCTGATGTGACTTGGGTATGAAAGCTGTGTTTGGAAAGGAAATAGTCTTCACCAAGGGGTGTGAACACTCTCATTCCAACAGAAATGGTTTTGATTTCTCTGAGGTTTTAAAAAAATTGCTCAGGACCTGATCTGAAGCCCATTGACGTCAAAGGAAAGATTCACAGCGCCTTCAATGGGCTTAGGATCAAGTGTGAACTGAGCATGGGCAGCTGTTCAAGGCCTTTACAGCACCACCAGCATTTTAGCATCTGATGCTTAGAATGTGTGTTGACCTGGCCTCTGGCTTTGGGATAGTGGGTATAATTGCATCTCCAAAAGTAACTACAGGTATATATCAGTGATGAATTCTTTTTGTACCTAGATCAAAAGTTTGATCTCAAAATGAAGCCTTGGTGATGAATTCTGTTATGCAGACAGTGGAGAATGGGACTTAGGGGCTGTTTCAAGCTCATTTTGGTGCCCTGGATGATTCCACATTCTTAACTTTCATAGCAACTACTGGCCCATGAGCCACCTCAGCTCTCATTTGGGCAAAACTTTGACAAGACAAGGGATGCTGAACTGGGCTTTGAGTTGCTGCATTCTATAGTTGAAGAGTTTGTTTAGATAAGCTGAAGAGAGAACATTCTTGCAGGATGAGTGAAGGATATTGCACTTCAGATGACTATTCATGAATGACATAGTAGCTGGGATAAATAGAGATGCTTTCTTCTGGTAAAGACAGAGAGATATAAACACATACTTTTACTGCCTATTAATGAGTACTTAATCCACAATCTAAAGTCATGTCAATGTAAATTCATAAAATTACAGATGTACTCTGCTGGCCAAACGTGAGTAGAAGGGACTGCAGAAATATCTGTAAATGTTTTTCAGGCAGACAGTATAAGAACACTGGAATCTCCACCTGGGATAAAACTGTGTCTTCAGCTGCAGGAATTTCTGAAGAAAAAGGACTATGTTAACTGGCTGGGAGAGGACAGACAGGGAAAAGACTTTTGACTGAGATCCAGGATGAATTTTTCCATGCTAAAATGTGGTCTGGGGATGATAGCCAGCTGCCCTAACTTTGATCAGCCAGTTAGCTGCTCTACTTGACTTGTGAGGCTGGGTACTGGGATGAGAGTGAGGCAAGTCAAGAAACCAAGATTTTCTGCACAACAAAAAAATGCACCAACAATGACCACACTTAACTGGCTGCTCGATAAAATGGGCTAGATTTCTCTTAAGCAAAATAAATATTATTGAACTGACCAGAAAGACAAATAGAAATTTTTCACTTATTTCCAATTAAGATTTGATGCATTAAAAGAGCAGTTACAATTCTGAATAAATTACTGATGATGTTGAAGTATAAAATTTATATAATTAAATAATACATTGTTCTGAGACTATTAATGATTTAAATTATTTGGATTTCTAGGACTAAAATATGGGACTGAGCTGAAAAATGTATCTGCTGAGTACTACAAATCTAAGCTATGAAAAGTTGCTAAGCATATATTTCTTACATTGTTAGATTTGCCAATCTCATTGTTCAAATAAATACTTATTGCAAAGCTTACTTTTATAACATTTTCTTAATCCTGCCTGCTTATTTTGTTTTACTTTATACAAATGTAAAATCTCTACAAAGGACCCTGGTTCTGCACTTTTTCCAGATCAAATATACATAACTAATTGTTGTTTCTTCTATAGTGACAGTGAACAGTTTATGAAAAAAACACCTGCTGGTAAGGAAAGAACCCTCAAAAGTTAATTTTAAAGAATATTCATTCTAGTCTTTATTTTCATCAGCTCTTAACAATTGACCTCCTTTCTCTTAAGACCAATAATGACAATGACTTATCAAAAATTTTCTGCATGATTTAAAATTTTTCTTTTTAGACATTCTTTGGTTAAAGTTTCTTCTCAGTGGATGCAATCTACAGATCTATGTTGAATTATGGGCTCAGAGTGATACTGTTTTCACATTGCATATGAGGCTAGTCTAAAGCACTATATGTAATCATATTTTGCTGTAAAGTTATGCAGATTTAGGTCACAAGTCCTGCTTAAACTACATCATATAATGTACAGTTGTTCCAGCTCCAATAACCAACCTAAAATTGAAAGTTAATACATTACATTAATAATATCATACTGCCTATGGGATCATTTGTCAGTTTTACCATAAAAGACTGATGATTTGATAACTGAAGAGTATTTATTATAGGGGCAATTTGTACTATTATACTATAAATAAGAATGTCTTGGCATTTCTATAATAAATCCTATTTTCAGTGGTCTATTACTCGCTTATAAAAAAATCACCCTGGGCTGAATTAGATCTATTGGATGTACAATAGCAATAATATATTACCAAAATGTACATTTATTCCAGTGAGTAATATGGCCTTGAAAAACCCTTAAATGTGTATTAAATTGATCACAGATATTATTTACATAGAGATTGGAATAAATCTTTTGGATACTGTCAATATTCTAAGCAAAAGGTCTATAGGTATGGTGCTGATCTTATTTGCATAGGAGTAAATTATATCTAAAACTACACTGGTGTCAAGAGACCTGCCCCAGGGAAAAATGATCCCTGATGAAAAATGTGAAGGAGAACAAAATCAGACATGGATAAAGAATTATTCAAAATTAGGTATATAGGATGGGCCTAGATAAAATGTAAGAAGCTGTCAAACATCATACATGCTGTCAGACTTTTAAAAGACCTGACACTGAGTAAAAATATAAACTATATCCAGAGGAATGTATCTAGGGAATGACACTTGGCAATTTCTGTTTATCCTTGCCCAAGTTGTATCCTGCCTGAGCAGTTATCAGCAAGGTAAAGGATGTCAGCACCACCTTTCCCTTGGCACGCAGGAATTGGACACAGGTGCCAGGACTGTCCCTTCCCGTTGTCCTCTGGGAGTGAACACCAGCCAAATGGGTGAGGGGTGTGGGAAAGAAATGGGCCCACAGAGGTGCTGAGCAGCATCAATGCAGGTGGTGCACAGCATGAGCATTTTACTGACATGCTGTGCTGCACTGGAGGCATTGTGCCTCTCCAAGGTAAAATCCCTTCCAGAGTTCTCCTCAGAGTTGTACGAAGCCACATCACCCTTTAATTAACACTGTGCCTAGGAGGCACAACTGAGCCTTTAGTATAGCCACAGGCTTTACATACACCTTAACTTGCAAATTGCAGATAAAAATACTTAATTGAAGTATAAACTGCCTCTTCCTTTTTTTTTAAGAAAGACCTTGATTTACATATGGAAGAGAAAGTAATTACATTTAACAGATGTCAAAGCTCTTAAGGAATATCTGATAATAATTAATCACTAAGAAAAAAAACAGAAATAAGAAAATTTAATTCATTTCAGAGCTGCAGTCAAAACCCCAACCTCTGAAAGGACTCTGTTCTGTTCTACTCAATTATATCCTAATCTATTCTTTCCCAGATTTTACATTGCACATATTATTTTAACATTGAAGCATCTTTCCAGACTACTACATTCAACAATATGATTGCATTCTGTTCCATAACTATATTCCATGAAGTCAATCAGACCTGTGACATCTCAGTGTCATGCAGGACTGCCAGGCATCTTTCACAATTCTCTAGCCACTGGATATATTTTTTACTTCATATGACTTCATCAGAGTTTATTCTCATCGTAACATTGAGAAAGTGAATGCTAAATTAATCTAATCCTGATGTGCCTCTACCCCTCCCTCCACATTCAGCATGCCAGAGCAATGGACAAAATTATTGAATTACAGAAGCAATGGGCTTCTGTGCTTATAAATGACATTTACCCTCCTATCTATTAATTTTGCTTAAGTACTCTCAGCAGAGTGCAGAGAAGCAGAATCAGGATGCTCACAGGACCTTTTCTTGAATATCCAGTTCACTATTGTAGACAGACACCAGGGCATAAGTGAAATTTTTATGCTATGTCAGTACAATACCAGGTGTGCCTACACCAAACAGTATGGTATTTCCATGAGTTTGAAGAGATTTGCCCAGCATTTTTATTCTTCTATATTTTCTTCTCTTTTAACTAACAACTATTAGCAGCTTCTGGTTTAAATGGGACTGTGACCTGAAACACAAAATGTTTTACTCTGCTATTCAATGCTTTGCATCTTTTTCAACACATATATCCAAGGGAGAAAATGGTTTATTTTGGAGTCCACATCAAAAGAATGTTAGAAATCATCAAAGAAAGTGGAGAGTAGAACATATGCTGTTCTAAGGATAGCTTCAATCCTCTAAAAATTAGAAGCCAGATTCTACTCTCACTGGTATCAGTGGGAAAATTTCCACTGACTCCAGAATATGAACAATCAGATCCTGTGATAATAAAACACAGACATATATTGCTAAGGCAAAGTGTACAGGATATTTTTACTCAATATTAAAATATAAATGTATACAGCATAAGCCTAAAGGAGAATTTTTACTGGTTTTACTGAGAAGAGAATAATGAATAAATTAGAATTTGCAAGGATCATACCATTAGCTCTTTAACCTTTTTGAGCATCAGGGTATATTTTGCTTGTTTGCTTTTATCGCAGAAAGGTTTCTATGGTAAAGTTACAGATGCTCAAGATACCTGGAATTTCCTAACTCCATTAATTTATGGAGTTTTGCCAAGTGCTAGCTGGTTTTGCTGTTGATTATAGCTTGTTTATTATAATTTACTGTATAATAGAAGAGGTGCTTCGGTCAAAAGTAGTGGAGAGGTGTTGGGGATGCTAACTCAGAGCCTTGTCTTTCAAGTCATGCTGTTGGCAAAGCTGTTTCTCTTCCTCAGAAGGACCAGGCAATGAGCCCTGTTTCTCTCTGAAGTTAACACAAGTTCACTGTCACTCTTCAATGTGCAAGAAATCCTCTGTGAGCACAACTTGGGTCACTACAGACGCCCCAAGATGGGACAGATGTGTCAGTGATGCAGTCAGGCTGTTGACTTATTTCTCTGAACAGCACACAGTTGATTTTTTTTCCACAGCAGCAAGAGAAAAACCTGCAAGTTCAGAACATAGTTCCAGTCTACCTTCCACATAATTTACTTCAATTTAGTTTCTAAGGTAGAAAGTAATCTAGCTTTAAAGAAGTTCCTTGGAGCAGGTGAGGTTAGCTTTGGATAGTCAAACCAGGTTTTCCTTCCTATGGCAGCCTACCCAGAAGGTCAGTCATGGGATCAGTCCCAGCAGTCATCAGCATGCAGGAAAAACTTGCCCTCTGCCCTTAGGAGGCATCCTCTCTGGGGATGTATCAGAATCAGCAGTCATTCTCTTCCTGCAAGCACCTGTGATGGTCTAAAGTACAGGTTTAGGTAAAGGGGAGCTCAAGGTGAACTGGTATCTAATAATAATCTGTAACTTAATGCACCATTACCTGAGGGTAGCCCATGGAGTTGAATTGGTCACTAATAGCTTAGAAACCACAACCAAGCAAACAAAGACTAAATGAGCATAATGAACAAAGAACAGAAATATGACCTATTGAAAGCAGGACTTTCTGAACTTCATGGGCCACTGATTTGACACGTTATCCATCTGTGAATCAAAATGATTGGGTAAGATTGTTCAGAACCATGAGGGTCACACATTCATTCAAAACTAGGTGGAAAAAATTAAATCAGATTATTTCACTGATGCCCCTGACTAGGGAGAGTCCATATATTTGTTAAGGGGATGTTTTAATCTTCCATCCAAAAATGCAATGACTTCTCATAGCATGCCTGATAATTTAGAGTCTCCTCAGGTTTCTGAATTGTGCTACTGTATGTAGCTGAAAATTGTTTGATAAACATCAGTAAGTAGCCTGGCTTTAAACCAAGCCTGTCATCTAGTGGAGTGCTATGCTATTCCAACTTTAATCTAGATAACTGGCACACATAAAATAAGGAAACACAAATGTGACACAGCTGCAGCTAGTCTGCTGGAGCTAAAATGCTTATCAGTGTTTTATGCCTGTAATATGAAACTAGTTTGGAGAATCCTATGTGCAAAAGAATGGTAATCAGATTGCGTTGGTATAATTGGTTCTAAAAATGTTGGAAATTAAGAATTTATGGTGCCTTCAGTTTACAGTAAAATCCTTCTTGTGTTATGACTTCGGTAGACATTAAAATTGCTGCAGAACTGTGGCCGAGCTTCACAAGTTACCACCCAACATGTGCAGCAAGCAAGGTTTTCAGAAAATAGGCTAATGATCAACAGTCTAAAAGCAAGGCCCCTGACATAACTTAAGAGTGGTTTGCTAAGCAATCCATGTGCCCTTTCTGAATAATGTATCTGAATGTGCCAGGAAAATACAATGTATGAATTTAATTTACTGGTGTAGTAAATTAAATAAAGAGTGTGTGATCCAAGTGCTTTTGTCAATAGTGCATTGATTATAATGCCACCTACTGTACTAAAAATCTAATAAATACAGAAAGTCAGCTGGAAAACTAGGAAAAAAGTACACCAAGTTCTGGCACTTGAGCAGATATAAACAACCTTATTTGTGCTCTAGAAATAAAAATACACTATCACTTACCCTACATTTCAAAAAAGGAAACAGGTGCTCCGGAAATAAAGAAATCTGGTCCTTTAATTTTGGACCTAGAGACAATATTGGGGAAAATCAATTCTGGTAGTAGAACAGGCAGAGGAAAAGAAATGTAAATCAGAAATTCTTTTCTCAACCAAGTTGTATTGTACAGCTGTGCTGTTATTAGGTCCATACTATATGCTTTGTTTCTCAAGAAGTATCTCTACAAATGTGTGACATGCTGTTGTGATTACAATATTGGTTGAAAAAATTTGAAATAGCTTCCAGATTTACCAGTATGTAACTGGGATGCTAAAAAAATGATGGCTTTGGCTCCTTGCTCTGCACCAAGCTAAGGAATATTATACAGAGTTGAGTAAATACCTATGCACAGGCTTGCTCTCTAGGGACAGTAGTGTCCTGTCATCCATGAAGTGCTTGCAGAGGTTTTCTGAGACTACTGGTTCAACCTGGAGGCTGGTGTAACCTCTACAGTTCACACCAGACTGCACAGAACTGCTCAGGCTGGACAGACAGTTACCACCATCAGATGCCTATGTGATTAAAAGCTGCATAATTTACTCAAAATACTAATAGCTGTCACAAAGCTGTGACAAAGGCAAAAATATTGAGGGTGGCTGCTGGCAGTGACAGCAGATTCCAGACCTGGAAGTCGTCTAACTGGCTTAGTTTTGAAAAGATTGTAACTTTGCCTAGCAATTCTCCCTGATTCCTCTTGGCTGTTAGGCACTGTCACCAGATATATTCAAAGCTGCCATGTTTGGTTTTTTTTTATTGGGTCTCCAAGATAACCTTCAGAAAAACTTGTATGTTTTCAAGCTATATCAGGATTTTAGGGCTCAGTTGATAAGCATTTGTGACTAATCTGATTTAGGGGAGTATGACATGCAATTAGGCTGATAATCAGCTTGCAGTTTGTGACTGTTAAGTCCCTATAAAGATGGCATTCTCATTTTTATGATCTGATTACACCCCTCTCCAAAAAAATAGTCCAAGAAGCTCCAGGCCCAATTATTCACAAGAGTCTGATCCAGAAAAGTAAACATTTGAGAAAGTGTGAAATTTTAAGCATTTGGGTAGTTCTACCAGATTCAACCTACTTATGCTGGATCAGTCTCAGACTAGAGCAAGATATCTGTGAGAATGTAACTACCCAGTATCCTGCATATACCCCTCCAGTTGGTTTGTGCAATGGTTTCTTTTGCACTGGAATGTAGTGAGTTGAACATTTTTTTTGGAAGTCTTGGATGCAAGTGTAGAATAGTGGTATTTTCCCTCAATTAGATATATGTAGTAAATGGACATTGGCTGCTTCTAAAGATAAACCATTATTCCTCTACAGTATGTATGTTTGCCCAGAAAAGATGCATTCCCTCACTCTGTAATGAGAGGCAGGGCACAGAATTAGGTGAGTGTGCCTCTCTGCACACACAGACAAGGATGTATTTTGTGTTTAAACTAAGTACATGTTGTAAAACACAAACCAAAAACTGATTACTTGCAAGGACGGGTGACAGTATGTGGCTAAAGTTTAGGCAAGAACATAACTGTGTAATGAAATCACTTGGATGCATTGGAAAATTCATTTTCCTTTCACCCTTGGAAAAACTGATCTACATGGGAAGAACTGGAATTTTATGCTGAGGTTTTAACTTCTGTTCCCTCAGCCTTCTCGAATACCCTCTCGCCCTTTCTGCTCGGCCTACAGCTTTTACACGTCTCTCCATGACTCTCTTCCTTTTGTCTGCCTCCTCAATGGCTCCAGAGTCCTAAAGAAATGTTCAGCTTTGAAGACTGGCCTAAAAAAATGGTAATTTTCCAGACAAAGGCCAGGTGTTACTTCCAATTCATTCAGTATGCATCCCTATTATCCTGCGGGTCAGCTCCTGCCGAGCGCGCTCCATGGGTGTTCCGACTGCGTAAGGCCTGTGAGATTTGCCCCGTGTGACTGAACTGCAGATGGAACTTTCATATCCCTTATTTTAGCAGCAGTCAATTGCCAAACTTTCTTAGTAGCAAGCTGGAAGGTGATTTCTGTGTCACAGCCTCGGTGCTTTCTCACACCAACCAGAGGAGGAGACGAGGTGTCCATCGTCAGAAGAGGGCTGGACACGAGAGCTCTGCCCTGCGAGCAGGGTGACCGTCAGCAATGCCTGTGCCACTGTAGGGACACAGATTTTGGCTCATCGGATTTTGGCTCATCAGAATTTGGCTCATCGTGCCTTTTCCTGCTCGCCTGGAGAGGCAATATCAGTTCCCCTCACCAGCAGCTCAGCAGGAGATGTGGGCCAGGCTGTGCAGAGCAGAGCTTCCCAGGGCTGCACAGCCTGGGTCAGGGCTGAGCGGAGCCTGGGCAGCGCCCGCACAGCCCTCGAGCGCCTTGCCAGGATTCCGTAACTCCTTCTGGAGCCACCATCATCTCTGAGATACCTCTTCCTAGCAAGGTCAGCCATTTCAAGCAAACAAAGAGTTTGGATCATTGTTTACTCTCAGGACAGATTATTTTTTCTCTATCTCTGCAACCAGGGTTAGATGAAAAAAAGAAACAACCCACCCTTTGTCAATATACTGTATCCAAATCAAACTAACACATTTGGTTTCTGCTAGAAAACAAAGTCAAGTTTCAGTTTCTAAATAAACCGTGTATGGAGTCATCACTCTGGAATTTTGCCTTTCTTTCCTGTGTCTCCTTTCAGATAAAGAGAAGAATCATAGATAAGTAAAGCTATCTGCAGCTGCTTATATCCAGTTAAATCCAAATTTCTTTTGAAGAAATGCTTAATACTGCTGAAAATACCAGAAGTTAGAAGGTGAGATGTCATTCAAAACCTTCCTTTTGAATTCTCATTGCCTCAGATGCAGCCATTCATGGAGATTCCCTTTACATTTTACCACTGGAAAACCTTGCATCATATTCAGTGATGACTAGGTCAGGCTCAAGATATTTTACTGCATCTTAGTAAAATCAAATATCTTGTTACAGTGGATTAAATTAAACGACCAAGTCATTATGGGACCACTAGAAATCTTGACTTTACTAGTTTCATACTTAACAGAAATTTCTAGAATAAGGCTAAAATTGTGTATTAATAACTTTTCATTTTTGAGTGAGTTGTTTATCATCTTCCTTATGTATTTTTATTATGTGTTTTTATTGCTCAGACAGAGTGAGACGTACCATACCATTTAAATGATGAGTACAAAAAGAAGGAAAAAGATAAAAACATATATTTAAATGAGATTGGGACATCATAAATAAATGCATTAGGAAAAAAAGAGAAAATAAATTTTTCTGCAAGGCACTCTAAACCAGTCATGCTATGGAGAGGGTCTAAGCAAGGCAACAATGGTGATGGAGAAGTATAATGAGTGACAGGAAGGACTCTGTGCTTATACAGACTGTGAGAGCAACTGTGAGTGGGCTGAGCAACAAAACAAAAGCCAAGGGATATGATTAAGCACAAACCCGACAAGCCCATGTTTTGATGGGGAGACAGACGACTTGAAAGCAGCTACTCACGGGTTTTGCTGAAGAGGGTGAGAGGAGATCAGCCAAGGCCAGGATGACAAACCACAGCTTCACCTCAATGTGGTGAAGGACACTTTGGAATATGGATCTTTAAGTGTATGTTCAGATTTCATTACAGCCCTGGCAGCTGGCAGGGGCCTCTGTGTGAAAGTGTTTAGCAGAAGAGAAATGGACTTAATCACGGGCTTGGATGCTCTTCTGCGTTTTGAGTAGATAGTGCTGAAAATGAAGATGATGTGAGGCCTGTAGTTAAAGGGTTTTTGAATATCTAAACACTATTTCACAACTTCTTTTTTCCCTGTCCAGGGTGAGTTTTTATAGTTTAGCCTTTAATCTTGTGAAGCAGAAATTTAACATGTCAGTGTTGACAGACTGTTAACTATAGCAGCAATGATGAAGCCTCTATAATATTAACCTTTCAAAAAATAAAACTACAATAATGATGTTTCCATTAGACCTTTCAGATCACTTACAAATTATCTGGAACTCCTACTGTTTATTTGTTTTTACTTTAGATTGTTGCCCCAAGCACTTAAATAATTGTAATAAAATAATAATAGAATTAAGATTAGATAAATTAAGTGGAAATGAAACTGAATACATTTTCCATGACAGCTGGCAAGTCCCATTCTGTGACTGCTCAGAAACAGAACTGGAATTTTTATGACAGTAGACAATAAGGCGATCGTGTACAGGATGTAACCCAATGCTCAAGAGGAGCAGTGTGCAAGTGACACATCAACAAAAACAAACTTGTTTCATTTATGTACTATTAATTACCATAACTTACATAATCATGGACATCTGTTCTCCCTTTCTCATACAAGTACCTATGCACAGATAATTACCACTACTGGTCACAAGAGCAAGTAGCATAATATAAAGATAAAGAAAAATAAATCATAACATATAATTATATATTAGTATACATACATACACATATATATGTATATATATGTACCTACCTATAAATACAGATAAGACCAGCTCTGTCTTATTTATTCATTCATCAATTTGGAAATGATTTTTTTAGTTCTTAAACTTCACATTGAAACTGTAATAAGTTGTTCCAACTTGCATACTTGGAAGACCATTATAGAGAAAAAAAGAGCAAATAATTTTTAACTAATCAAAAATTAATTTTGACAATATCAGTTTAGTCATGATTGTTCCAAAAGATCAAAAGATTTTGTTTTTTTTACTGGACTATAAAGGTTCATTAGTTTTAATATAGTTGTATTCTGCCAGAAGAAATAGCCACTGTTTTATTGCATTGTTCAGATAAAAGAGAAAAGCAACTGGTGCACAAATTACAATCCTTAGGAAATAGGGTTTTTTCCCATTTTGAATCTCTTAAGGGTGATATTTGTTCCATTAAATATTTTATGATGGTCCCTGTCCAATAACTGTACTGTTGGAGCACAGAAAGCTGTTTTCCTTGAATGTCACATCACTGAATCATAGAATGGTTTACTTTGGGAGGGACCTTAAAGTTCACCTAGTTCAAATCCCCCACCATGGAGAGGGGCTGTTTGTTTTTGTGCCAAAAATTTTACAGTCACATATCTTCTATATACAAATTAAGGGTTAGTCAAGAGCACAGTTCTGTTAAAGGTGACATTTTATAACAAAGAAGTGGAAATGCCCACATACATAAGGTTAATAAAGGTACTTTATATTAATAAATATGTATTACTATGAGATAGGTAAAAGCAAAAACTTGCTTTAGCATACATTTTTAAAAGTGATGAGATCTTCAAAGGCTGCTGATATTTAATGGGCTTTATTAACTTTTATATATAAAATTTTGACATTTTTATGCAATTGTACATATTAATTTAATTTTAAATTTCATCTTACCTAATCAATGGACCTAAGTTTGCTTGCATTTCTGTAAAATGCTCTTGGATGACAAGTCAAAAAATGGTTATGATATTTTTCTGCAAGTGTCCTGGAAAACACATCCTGAGTTAAATAACCCTAAGCAGCAGGTGCTGAATTAGTGCTCCCACTTTTGAGAAAGATAACTAATCAAATTAATCTAGATGTGCCCCTGCTTAGAGGAATTCCTGCATGTGACAAAATTGCTGGTCCATGTTTAGCTATTTCTGAAAACACTATTAACTGTAGATTTGGATATTTAACTTATTTACTGTCTTTTTTCAGCCTCCATCCTTTTGATCAGTCCCACCAGCTAGAAGGAACTGGGGAGACCAAGGTGGTGAGGAAAGCTTGCCTTACTGAGAGTAGAAGTAACTGTTTCTGCACTGCCAAATACTCATTGGGAAAAAGAGCAAAACACAGACCATTAAATTGCATCTGTTCATAATTTAATCTTTTGTTCTGTAACTAACATCATGTAGCACTGTATATTACAAAAGAAAAAAGAAATAAACTTCTACCAGGCAGGTTGTGAAAACCCACTGGACATCTCTCCTCTGTAAGCCCATAGGACAGATTGGTCTGCATCCTGAGTCCTGAAGATTTAGATAACTTCCACTCTTCTGTTTTTATTTATTTTTTTAAAGTATATATCAGTTTTCAGTGTCTAGTGTACTAATTCAATAATGTATTCATTTAATTCCTGTGAAACTATTTACATACTGTGCTCCTGTTGTATTTCTTTGATTTCTTTGGAGAGAAGAAAACTCAAAAGACCACCAGGCAGAAAGTCAAGTCATCAGTCCATGGTGCCACTGGGCTCGTGGAATTAAGGGATGAAATTTCTGCTGTTGTACAATGGTCCAGGAGGAGGCTGGTGACAACAGGGAAGGAGAGAAAGATAGGAAAATATTTATTTTATCAGTTTATGACTTCTGAAGTACTGCTCTGCTGTTTTAAACCAGTACATTTTTCCTCTGCCCTCACACCTTCACATCAAGAGTCTGATATACACTGGAAACAGATGGAAGACAGTATTTGAGCTGATGCTGTGGTTTCTAAAAGCTAATGGGGATGAACAGAGATTGATATATAGATATAGCTATAGATATGGATAAGTCAAGCAAAGGAGCTGAACTAATTTGTACTAATTCACACTGTCATGTTAAGTGGGTAGGTATGGAGCAAAGGGTTTATTTTTTTATTTTAAAATTTATTTTATATTTATTTTTAAGTCTGAATTGTCTTGTCCACCATTGCAAAGAAAAAAATCTTAATTTAGTGAGCCATGAAGCTTCTCCTCTTCTTCCTCCCCCTGACTGTAAGTGTGCTAAAATAAAGTCTGGTACAACAAGGAATAAGCTGTGACTGGGTATGACTGGCCTCTTTGACCTGGTTAAAACTTATGTTCTGATATATCCTGTATACTGCCCACTTTACACCCATTAAAATCCAGATTAACTCCAGGGAAATCTGTGTCATTTTAGGACCACTGAAAAAGATTTTTTTTTCCCCAAATAAAACTTGTGCCAAATAACACTCTTTATAATGGTGTAATCTCATTTCATGAAAAATATAGTGCCTCCTCTGAACATTATTTTCTGAATAAAAATGTTTTATCTTTTCCTTAAAAATTGCTGTATTTTAAAGAACATTTTTTTCCCCCAGCACCTGCTTAATCTTTTGTTCCAGAGATAATTTCTCATTACCCAGGTGTCCTCTTATGGACCCACAGAAAGATTGGGCCTAGTTTAAGTGTGAAATAATCCTGTTGCTTCTATCTGAGAATGAATGAGCCCAGGATTAGATCAGATAAAACACACTTGAGATAAAGTGCACAAGGTGGATTATATGAGAAAAGAGGATTTAGTGAAGAACATATCCACAACTTTTTGTTAACATAGAGAATGGTAGCTTTTGTAAGCAACATTTATGGAAACTCAACTGGAGGTTTAAAAGCTATGTCTTTTGTTGTACATTTCTCTGCATACATTTGCTTTGTAGCTAGTAGCTTTAACTTTGGAAGCCATGCTGGGCCTTGACTCATGCTCATTTTGCTTAATGAAAAGCTAAGGATGTACTTTTACTCATAGATTCTTGTTTTATTTTCTTTGAAGTTTATTAAGCTATCCAGTAAGATGGGAGGTTCATTAGGTTGTTATTATCACGGCCGCAAATTAAGCATCTGTTCCCTGGGGAGTTATAACCTTCAAGTGGATATCAGAGCCATACTTATTACAATATTTACTTAATTACTAAGTTAGTGCTCTTGTCATATAAAATACAAACATGGACTCTGCTGTCCATGTTAGCCATATACTCTCCACCCACTAAATTTTTAAGATACACTAATTTCATTGAAGTACTCTTTTAAAATATGTACCAATTTGTTGGTAAACAATTATTGAAAAAGTTAAACTGAGAATGATGAAGCACAGTTATGAATTTAAGGTATCATCAAGAATATTCAAAAATGCTAAGGTATCTGATGTTACAAATGACTTTGCTTTCCCATCTAGAGACAAATGCAGTTTCCAGTACCAACAAATGCATTAAAACATTATCAAGTACCTCAAAAGTCAACATCAAGATATTTTTTGTCAAGTAGCTGTATGGACATCATTGGACTTGATAGTACCACTCAGGCAAGTACAAGGCTGGAGCACAAATCTTTTATGAAAATTCTGAGAATTCCACCTAAGAGGCAAATTGCCACTATAAATGTCTGAAAGTCATTCTTCACCATAATTTTGTGGCATTTTTTCTTCCTCTTCAGTGTTTCAATTAACTAATGTTGTAAATTATAGAATTACCAGATCTTCCCTCTCTAGACTTCAGACAGTGTCAAGCCATATAAGCTCAAAAATATTGTTCCCTCTTCTCAGACATGACTTGTGTGAACAGATATGACTCTTGGGAGAATGTCAACACCACAAGACAATGTCTCTGTTTGGAAAATTCATGTCCATTTTTACTTCAGAAATGCATTTGGACTTTATAGCGTTGCTTTGTTTTTACTCTGATAGATTCATCATTGTCTTGCCATCTACTACATACTACAAAATCTTAATATTATTCATATTTTACACAAATAACTATTGTTCTGTTAGTAATGCACTATTTGACATGGTGCATTCTTGCAGCCATTTTCAAATAAACCCTGTAATTATTTAACTTTGATGAACCTTTTCCTGGAGATGTTTGTCTTTACCCCAGCTATAGAGGAAATGTAGGCTTTTAAATCAAGGTCCCTTCAAATCACAATGGCATGGGAACAACTTCCACTGTTTCTATAAACTCTAGTTAATATAAGCATTCTCCTTAAATGAAGGTTTATAAAATCCCCAGTTTTAAAGAAATAATGGTTACATGCAAGTCTGGAGTCTTTCTTGTTTCTCCCATAGGAAAGAAAGGCCATCTTAACTGAATAGTCATCTACCAATGAACATGAATTCTGAAATACAAATTATTTGTGGCTTGCTTTGAAATTTTCAACAAACATGTTGAACATTTCAGCTCAATAAAAAAAAAAAAACAAAACAATTTTCCAGCCTAAGTACTTCAAGAAAACTTGCACTTGTTTTTCAGTAGTTCCATATAAACAATTTTGAAATTAAATACTGAGATTCTGAGGTCCAGTATAAGTGATGAAAAAGTTTTAGTAGAAAATATCTTAGAAATAAAAATTTTCCTATGAAACTCTGTATACTAAATACAAACTCAAATGCTCAAGTATTTGCTGTGCATTTTTGGTAAGTTTATACTAATTAGCAAAGAATTTTGAAAGCTTTTCCTAAGAAAAGTAAAAACAAATATCAGTGCCTGAAAATATGATGATATCAACATTTTTGTGACCACTGAATCTTGATTACTATAGATGAGTGTAAAATTCAAGCTATAATCCAACAAAATCCCAGCCCAGCCTCTACATATCTTAATTTTGTTCTTTTTTGAACTTGACTCCTTAAAAATTCATAGCTCATACCCTTTGCAAAGATGGGCTTAATTTATTTTTCATTTAGTTCTGTTAAAAAAGATTTAAAAACCCCAACTTTGCAAAGCATTAAAATACTGTTAATAATTTGAGTGTTTTTTAGAAGAATTTAAAAATTTGAAAAGTTTAAATAAATGGATTAGTCCCCATCTTGTCATCTAACAATAATTAAAATGAGAAAACCCAACAATATGAGTTATAACTTCAGCCATCAGGGACTCCTTTACAATTTTGCAGAGGTAAGACCTCACTAAAGTTATTTATAGCTATATAAATGTCAACAGAATATGAGTTGTACTCTGAAGTGTCTGGAGTTTCTCAAATGTACTCAAATACTGAAAAAATAGAACAACATTTTACATAATGTGTAATAATTATGGTAAAATAATAATGAGAATATTCTCTAGTGAATTTTGTTCTTCTACATTTTCTTAAAATTAGATTTGTGATTAAAAATAATTCTCTGTAGTTATATCCACAGAGTGGTATACGCCTTTTTCATCACTGTTAATGAAAATATGGTTATGCCTTCTATGAAAAGTATGTTTCTCAATATGATGTGCTGTAAACAACATGTCTTTAGGCTATTTTTGACCTTTAACCAATGGGAAAGGTCTGTCTAGTTGATCTCATCTAACTACACAGCAGGTACAAGAAATTAAAGCAATTTAGGTTGAGTCCTGGTACAATATCAAGTATTGGACACTGTTTTCCAAAAGGAAATACTTAACAAGTTTGTAATTCACAATTATATTTATCTTATGAAAGAGGTAAAAGAGAAAAAAAAATGTGAGCATGTTCAACAGTGTGGAATCCCAAATAAAAAAATCTATGATATCATTGTTGTTTGTAAAAGTTGGCAAAGACATTTGTAATGAGCAAATGAAAAGTAAACAATCTATTCTGGATCAACACTGTGTCAGACTGCTTGTAAGGTCATACAAAAAAAGCAAATATTAAATATGGGGCTCCAACAGCCCTAAGATATTTGCCAGACTTTCAAATTGAACTGTGTTTTTCAATGGGAGAGCACAGTACATAAGAGCTTAACAGTCAAGATTTGTTTTTTTAATGTTTTTTTTTTACACTAATTAAGTCCTAAGAGCACATGCATAATCTAAGGGAAGATCATTGCTTTTGGTAACTTTACAGGCCCCAGTTTCACAAGTCTGGCTCTACTTTACTGAGATGGAGCCTGACCCCTCTCCAAAGACTGGGAACTCGGGATAAACACATTCTTTTGTTAGCAAGCTGGAAAACCAGCAAAAGTATTCAGGAAAATATGGTGTCATCATGTGAGGAATGGGTATTCCAGAGCTTTTGTGAGAATAAGCCAGTTATTTGCTCTGAATTCTTACAAAACCTATTCTAGAAATTGTCAGAAACAAGGGGACAGTCCAGAGGGGATTTGATCCAGAGGGATCCTCAACTTCCAGTGACCAAATCTAATCTACATACATATTCAGCTGCTATTCATTAAAAAGGTACAAGGCCAAATTCTTTAAAATGTGCAATCAGGCTGAAAGTTTTCAGACACCTTAGATCCTCCTTCTGGTGTGATGTGGAAGAACCATGATCCCCATACAAACCCAGGTTTCATCAAATGACCAAAACTGAAATAGAGTTTAATTTTTGTACAATTTTGAACAATTTTGCTCACCAAAAATAACTCCTGGTATTTTTCCTTGTTGCCTATAACCATTTTCTTCTTCTGGTGTTTTTCTTAGATGAGAATCACCTTAGGCAGCCTAAATATGTATTTGAAACTTTTTTTTTAAGGAGATACCTTATAGTGTCATTATTCATCGGTGTATATCCTTAGAGAATATTTAAATGCTTAAAACTGGAAATGGAGCATAATGCAAGGCACTATAGAGCAGATGCTAAGCTTGAAGTGCTTTTAGGAATACATACACCACATTTTAATTTCAACTCCTATTATTATACTAACTAGTCACAAAATGGCTTCCTATTTATGCAATGTGTTATCTGTAATGTCACTTAAATTGAATAGATGAGTGCCTTCTAATAATGTATGTTTACTTCATGAACTTGTGGGCAATTACATTGTAATTATGTCTTTTGTAGGTCCTTTTTTGCTGACACATAGTGCACCAGTGCATTTTAAGTGTAATTGCAGTTCTCCCTACCATTTAGGAAAGCTGAACATTGTTAAAGGTTTGTAAATTACCTACACTTAGACCATAGCAAGCAGGCAAATTAAATGGCAGTGTCAGTAATATTACAATGTAAATTGGTGCCAAGCATAATCCAAGGTAGAAGCATTTTTACAGAATAATGTTTACATAGTACCTCAAATGCAACAGAAAACACAGATACTCCCAAACTTGTAAAAGTACATAATTTTTATACCTGAAAAAAGACACAGAGCATACAATTTACATAGCTGTCAACTATCCAATAAATCAAATATGTATTTATACACATAAATTTTGTTCTACTGGGCTACACAGTCATCTTACAGAAAAGAAAGGTATGCTCAAATGCCAGTATGTCAGAATTCTTCCTCCTATTGGGTATAGTGCTTCACGAGAGAAGCAAGAAAATATATTCCCAGCAGCCTGAAAATCTCTGGAGAGAAGCAGGGAAAGAGGGAAGAAAGGGAGACCCTCCTTGCTGAGACAAATGGATCTTTCTTACTCCATTCTCAGTAGACTTTGAACTCACCAGAAGGAAGCAACCGACCTCATTGCCCACGCTTGCTCCTCCTTTTTTCCTTAGGGTAAAGGTATATGCAGGAATATGGGGCAGTGTGTCCTCATCATGCTTTCAGCTTCTCAGCAAACCCACGGAGTTTCTCAACAATCCCCAGGAGAACTCAAGTTTGGATGCCCATAGCTGATTGTGATCCTTGCAGAAGGAGGCAATGTTAAAGCCAAAGAGAGGAATCCTTTATCCCTACCCTTACTCCTGCTGAGCAGTGAGCTGAGTCTCCCAATGCAAGGAGAAGAGCAAAGGTAGGAAAAAACCCATCTCTTGTTGATGGCATGAGGACTTATCTTCCACTGCTGGGACTCCAGGACTGTTTGATTGGCGTTCAGAATTACAAAATCAGGTTAATACATTTTCAGCCTGACGCTTTAAAGCTGTTTGCTGTATTATTATTAATCTCAACATCACAAGATTGAATTTCACTTTCATTTTTTAACCACTTTGAGGGTAAAACAGACATTTCAAAGCAGAGAATAGTTTTATTTGTCCAAATTTTTCAACGCTCATGAGGCACAATTACAAAAGTACAACTTTTTTTTACTACGGATTTGCTATATTGGTGTTTTTTTCAAGAACTGAAACTTGGAAGGTTGATGCTGTTTTTGCTATAAGAATTTAAACTATCATTTGCATGGACATGTCACTACAGAATTTTTTTAAAGTAGATTTATGTCACCCTATGGGGCTTAAGGGGATAGTGATTATTATACACTGAGAAATGTGCATTTAGCTTACAAAACCAATGTCCCACAGAGGTGACCACTCTAGAAAGACCAGCAACATCACTTAAGTAAATTAAATTTGAAGTACTGTCCTGTCACTTCATGCCTCTAGGCCAATCACTCACTGGTGGAGACATCCTAGTTTTGGATTAAACCAGCTCAACCATGCAAACTGTAGCCACTGCATGGGAATGAGCATCTGGGATTGACAGATCACAGATCATGGCAATAGAGGCCACAAGTCCAATGACATAATTTTTATTTAGAGTAAAATCCTAGTGGCATTTTTGTAGAATTCAATCTTCAGTAAATATTTATCAGAATAAACCCAGGGGGATGTATGCTGATCTCATTTGCCTTCCTTACTACTTGGAAGTAGCGATGGAATTCTACTCATGAAAATCAGAATAATTTCCTATGGATGCATGCAAAAATTGATATGATAAAATGAAAACAATCACATTGCCAGGCCCAGCACAAGTAGGCATAGTAAGCTCTCAAATTTTGTGTATTCAGAGTTCCCGGGGATTTAGAATTCCTCTTTCTATTGGTGGTTCTATCTAAAAGTGAGCGGTGCAAAATACACAATATGAAGCAAACCCATGAAGTGGCTGGTGGTCATTTCTCCATGACTGGTGAGAAAGAGAGAGGTTTGCAGAGCACTGCCACAACATGGACACAGAGATATTAATTATGCCTGGCCTTCCAAGGGTCAGCATGGAAAAGGCACAACACCCAGTCACTTTGAGTGACTCTGTGACTGTTCTCTTTTTGGTTTTCTAAATGCATGAAAATCAGCAGGATACAGTGCTTAAATTGAAGGCTTCTTACTAAAGCCTTACTAGGAGGTTTTTGTGACCAAATGAGATGGTTCAACCAACTCTAGCCCCATCTTTAGTAACTTCTGTTTGATTGCAATCTACCAATACATGATATAATTTAAAGAAGTCAATTAGTAGTAGTTTCAAGTCTGAAAGTTTGCACAGCCATGATAATAATGTCATGTTCACAGGCCTCCCTGTACTTCTAAACCAGTTTTTTTTCACCTTTTTACACTAAACACAAAAATATTTTCAGTAAACATCAGTGGTAAATGCTATTCTATTTAAATGGACATAAATTATTCAACTACCACAATTATTGCAAAAATGTAACTTTTAATTTGGGGAGAAAAAACCCTTAATTGCTATATTCAGTAACTATTCTTCCATACTCACAATGTACTTAGAAGAGAACAGCAAAGAACTAAAGAATCCTGTTGCCAAACACAGCCCTTAAATTACCAGCTTGTCTATGGATCTTTTTACTTTAATGCACTTAGGGGGAATAGCTCATCACTAATGATTTGGAAACACAGATCACATAAATCCTCAACTCAAAGCTGAACAGTAACCTGAGTCTTAATACACAAGTTATGTCTCCTTCCTCTAATACATATACAGATATTAAAAAAATAATATTAATAACACCAAAATACCATGTCAAGTGCAATGGTTTCCCTACAAACTCTATCACCTGTTTATCTCTCACCCTCAGTACTAACACTAAATTGGGCCTCATGAAATATTCATGAGGGGCCATTTAATGGGATCATTTTTCCTGGCTAGCACTGACACTAATGCTAAGAAAAATCTCTTGACATTAATCTTGGGTTGAAGAAAGCCCCAAATACCTGGTTTTCTTCTGAATGTTTCCTTTCCTCCTATTTAACACATTGCAGAAACCAGTCATTCTACATCTCTGTTATGCATGAGTGTGGGCATGGAAGGGTAGAGGAACGATACAAGGTCGGAGTGGGAATTTGTAGCATTATGATTTTCACATTGAGAACTCTGGGGTCTGATCCAGCTCACATTAAATGTAAATGAATGTTCTCCTTTTTTTTTTTTTTTTTTTTTTTTTTTTTTTTTTGGTAGATGCACATTCTCTCAGAAGGAAATGAGAATATATTTTTGAAAAAGACAAACAAACTATGGATCTCTAACTGCATTATTTGTCTAAACTGTCTAGAATTGATTAAAGCCCTTTTTTCTGCATTAGTTTATAGCTATTCTGATGATGAAGTGATTTAGGGTGTTTTTCAGGGCTGATTACAAGAGTAATGGGCTCTGGTCTTGCAATTGCAAATATGACTGTTTTCAAAGCCATAAAAAGTCAGAAGCATGTTTTGGCACATCCTAAAGACAGAGTTGTTTTTAGTTTATGCACTAAGAAGACTCCTGAAAAATATTATCCAAATTACAATCCCTCCCCTGAAGAAAAATCTTTTTAAATGTCCTAGAGAATAGTGTATTGCAGTCTAAAATGTAGCTTGTTGGCAAATGTTGTATATTAGGAATCCCTCCATACACAGTCTTTGGTTATATCATAAAACTACTGACTTGCCTCATTTTTCTAAACCAAAATACCTAAAAAGCAATACGTTTATTTTTTTTTAAGTTGTAGCTTTGTGACATCTATAATGGTTTTGTATCTAAATCTGACAACATTTGTAACAAACTGAAGTGACTGTTACTGCTGGAATGTCCTGGAGGCTTTTTCTGTCGGAGGAGATGACAGTAACTTTTCCCATGCAGATTAAGCTGGTGTTTACAGATTTGCCCTGGGTGTGCATTTTTATCCAGCTGTGATCAAGTAACACTGCCTGATGAGTGCCAGACAGATCTCCTGATACGAAGGGCTTACATGCCCATCACTTCTGTGCAGAACATGGTTCTAATCTGGACACCACAGCAAAGTTCAGTTATTTAATTTTTATTTTCCCTTCATTTGTACAGTAAGGCAGGATACTCAAATGAGAATGCAAAAAGCTTTGCCATTTGAAAATCTCCTTGCCATTTGACAGAAACTAGCATTATGTGGATTTGAAGTTATTTTTGTTCAGCCTTTCAGTTCCCCACACTGAGTTCTAACAGGATTTAAAAACAATTACAAGTGGAGTGGGTGGTTTTACAAATGAGAATTTAGGATTTCATTAATTCTTTTTTCTTTTTTTTCTTCCCTCAATGGATATGTCTGTATGTTGTAATAATCTGAAATATGCCAAAATATAGGCCCAGTAACTTTTTCCCATCAATGAAAGTGTGAGGTCAAGAGGTTGTTTGCCTTGGTGGGACCTGAAGCTATACACACATTATAGTGTGGTACTTTGAAAGTAGCAGTGGTTGCATATTGCTTTCTCAGAGCTCCTTGCTATTGAAGATGGAAGATGTTCTGTTTCCTAATATCTGATTCCCTGTTTGGAACCTCTAATACATGAAAGGATAAGAGAAAAGCCTATGACATCCTTTGAATTTGAACTTTAAACATATTTCTAAACATTAGCAATATGTACTAGCAACTTATTTCACATCTGTTGTGTGACTTAAAGCTGTAAAATGACTACTTAAACTTGTGGGAAAAATTCAGCTTTTTTTTTTTTTTTATCAGCATTTCCACTGCTTTCCAAGACCAATTGATCCATATTCATATTGGTGTATGTGAACAGCATTTGCCGTTCAGTTTCCTGGTTACTTCAAAATGCCACACAATTTGCAGATCTTTCCTGCTCTAATATTAATTTCAGTACAGGAAAGTATCACAATCCCTCATCCCACCCATAGCCAGCTCTGTATAAATATATTATCCTCATAAATTGTAAGGCAGATTTTCCCAGAAGCCAGTATGAGGAGGCAAACATTCATATTAAAAAAAAAAAAAAAATCCAAAAAAATCAATGGTTTCTACCAAGAGCTGGAATAGAACATCTTTGTATTTGTTATACAACTTACATTTGTGCTGAGGGCATCAAAGGTGCAGCAAACACAGTTGAAAAAGTGATTCCAGAAACTGGTGCATCAAGTCAGTACTGTCTGAGGAGTGCTATTCTTTTCTAACTATGAAATGGTCAGGTACTGGTGGGCCCAGGGGAAGGCTGAGTTAGAAAACCTTTCACCTCTGGGTTACAAGTTCAAATCTGGACAGGTCCTTGGTGACTGGAAATAATTACCATGTGATGGTTTTCTAGTGACTTACATGAAACATATTGGTGGGCTGCTCCAGAGCCAGTGGGCAGATGTCCCCATCACAAAAAACCCCACTTCAGTTTGTTCTCTTGGCAGCTGTACCAGAGGAGCCAAGGAATAAACAGGCATAACCCTCCTCTCTCCAGCCCTTACTTTCATTCAACTGGCAGGCTATTACTGAGGAACCTGCACTTAGAAACTGCAAAAATAGAGAATACACAACAATTTTGCTCACCACTGAGTTCATAAATTACAATATAAGCAGTTTTCCATGCCAGCTTCAAGTTGCTCTTTTGAAGGCACAGTTTGAAGCCGGACCATCCCAGGGGGGTGTGAAGAGGTGTGCAACCCCCCAGATGATGTCCCTGTACAGAGGAAAAGTGCTCTCAGTAGTGCTGGAAATGCCAGCAGCCAGCTCTGAAGGCCACTAGCTAAGGAGGGAGTCCATGGCTTTTCTCCCACCACTAACTCATCCCTCCCAGAGCAGGGACCCTGGGGACCCTGGGTCCCTCCTCTGCTTTGCAGAGTGCAGGACAAGCAGGGCACAGGGATGGAGAGGTTCATCTGCGCCCATGTAATAGGATGGGATAACAGGTACAGCCCCAGAAACTGCTTGGAGCCTTTCTCCATAACCAGATAAACTCAGCCTGTGTGAATACAGTACATATGTTCATATACATATGTTTATATGAAGATATGTGGTATCTCATTGGCTCACAACAATTTGGCTATTTTATAAAACTTGAAACTATGTTCTTGAATTTTTAGAAGTTTATTAATTTTAATGTATCAGCCAACCATTAGCTCATGGAAAGCCTTCAGACTTTTGATACTGAGCTTTAACTTGCCAAGTTCTAATAATCATTAAACTTTAAGGAAAAAAATAATTGTAACCAGATTTTGAAAAACACTAAGCTGTTTTTAAACTACAGTTAGAGAATACAGAAAGCTGGAAGACTGCTTTCCTGGGGCTTTTTTTTCTGGGTGTACCGAAATTCAGTATCATGCAACCACAATTGTAATTCTTTAAACAGGCAATAACACGTACAGGCCAGATTTTAAATGACCTATGGCTAGTCACATAAATACATTAAAAGCTGGCTTTAAATAGCATCAGTATCAGATTTTATTCTACCTGAGAGTAACAAATTCAAGAAAGTCGCTCAAGCAGCCTTAAATTTATTACACAACTATTTCTTTTCTACTGCAATGTTAGCAATTTGGATCCCAATTCATATTAAAATGTAGATGAACATTTTTGAGCCACTTTCTCAGCTGATGTAATACACAAAGCTCAAATAATGGCAGATTTAGCACTGTAAAATTGTTATATAGTTATATATTGCTATCTGATTTACACAAAATCTAGCTATTGGAGCTAATCAGATGTACCATTCAGCTAAGGATCTGCTTCAGAATCATTATTTTTTTTAAATTGTCAGGAGCATGACAGAAGAGCATATATTTAATTCATTTATTTCTTCATCCATTTCAATGAACATTGGATTTTATCCTTTTGTGCACAAAAATAAATCTCCACAGAGATTTTTATAGCACTTATTGATTTAGGAGGATTTGCTATACAATTTAATTTTGATTTGCCGGGGAAGATGTGTTTTTTAGCAATAACCTGTCTATTATTCAGTTAGCTAGGTGCCTGTATGAGCTTTGCACTTTTAAAAATCCCTTTCAGGAGACTTAATTTTCACCTGCACATGCACAAGTTGACAGTTCCCTGTTCTTCACTGTCCTGACAATAAACCAAGAATCCCAGTACTCATTTCATTATAAACATTTTGCAAGCATCCTATAAAGATTACTTCTGAACACAACAGTCAGAGCTTCTTTTCCCTGTGATGAAAGGATGGTGTCCGATCAAATGAGCCATCCAGGCCCTAAAAAGGCTTTAAAAAATAGTTTTAATCTCTTCATTGTCTGACTTCACGGCATGGTAGTGCTGCCCTTAAATAAAACTTACATAAAAATGGTTAGTACAGCTGGTCAGAAAATGTGCTTGAAGTTTAGAACCACATATCATTGTTTATACAGATGACTATTTGGGATAGACTTCAATAGAATCTGACTTTACTAGTAAAGGAGAAAGCTTTGGCAATAGCACAGGGTGATCAGCAACAGCAACTCATATTTTCCAACTGAGATCAATGTGGACTTTAATCCATTAATGCAGACCTAAATATCACCAGACAGATATGAATAGATGACAGTGAAAATGTGAGAAAGAAAAGTCTGAGTAGTCAGATTTAAGAGAGTTTTTTCATATTCGAATTCATTTTAGTACTCTACAGGAAAGCAGCCTGTTTCTCTATTTTCAATTAACATACCCTAGATATGAACTGAAAACACTTCTTTTCTACTAACACAGATGCTTTTTTGTTCACCCATTTTGAGCCCTTGCACACAGAATTGGATTTTTACAAAATCCTTGGAAACATGTTAGCAATACATTTTTTTGAAATGTCAAGAAACGTGTTTGTTTGGAATGGAAAGCTGCCGACAAACACGCCAAGTTGCTCAGATGCCAATTTAGATATTTAGATACTCATGGCAGGCTGGGGAGAGGGGAGAGGAAAACCCCAAAACAACAAAGACACCACCCAAATTGAAAAAGCTCACAGCTCTGTGCTATTAAATGAAACTAAAAATAAAGATGATGGCAGTATCTGCAAGCAATTTGGGTGGTCAAAAAACAATGGTGCCCTCTGGTTTGAAAGCAGTGTTTAGTATTTGCACTGTTCTTACTTGTCACAATAAATTTGGACAGGGTTCCTATTTCCTGAATTGACTGAAGCTTTTCATTCTTTAAATTTCTAATGTGTTATGTCACATCTTATTGTATTTCATGGTGTCACTTTGCATTATTTTGCATCATCTCCAAAGCTGATGAAACACAACACAACAGCACATGACTAAAGGAAATAAGCTGTTGGTTATACAGACTAAGTGTTATAATTCAATATCTGTCAGATGCAGCAGTCATTACAAATAATCTCAAACTTTCAGTAGCTGTAAATCCTTAGTCAGTGATAAACCTGTTTAATTTACTAGTTTAGTATAAAGGAAGGATCCTTTCCTGGGAATCACAGGATTGTTGGTATTTACCCAGTATCAGAGTGTGCTGCTGCTGCTTCTCAACCCCTGCATTGCAAATTTATAACACTAGAAAGAGATTTGAGACATACGAGGGAGAGTATTTCTCAGGATGAAATAAGAGATCCATTTGAGATGGCATTAATGGTGCAATATGACTGTTTTGATTTTATACCACAAGTATAGTACAGAACCTTGGGACAATTTCCACTTGTTATGACTAAGTCACATCACTCAACAAAGAAAGAACTGAGGGCTCCCTCCTCCCTGTTATTCTTGTTGATAACAATAAAATCAAATGGAGGAATTACAACCTCACAATTGTGGCCAGGTTAAGATAAGAAAATATGTATATTCTGAAAAATGAACCAACTTATTATTATGAAATATTAGAGTCTGTAATCCTCACAATATTCCTATCAATATTGGAAGTATAATTCTTCTCTGAGAAGGAACTACATGAATACAAAAACTTAGTAACCATAATATTGAGTCATGTTAAAAATGGTTTGGTCGATATATTTAGCTTTAAATTTGAAATGTACTCGAGAAACCTACAAAAATTATGTCAGAATATATTGAATGGGAAAATATATTGAATAGGAACAAAAAGACAAAAATTAGAAACTGTCTTTCAGTGAAGTCCTTACTTCTAAATGTGTTTTTCTGGATGGGACTCAAGTGCTTACTTTCTGTGCTACTATATTCTTATTTTAGATTCCTTCCTTCAATACAACAATTTTTTTGTAGAGAAGCAGCCATTCTATTTCTGCTCCATTATTCTGGTCATTGCAAGACATAGGCTGTTTTTGCTGTTTGCCTCTCAAGAAAGTGGAGAATGAATAGCTAAAGATATCATCTAATATTTGTGTTATATCAAGGAGGTTATGCTATAAAATATATACCCACAAGTACAACTGAGAATGTCCCAGGAAATATAGTCAGCCAAGGAAAGGACTGTAAGGAAGGCTGCCTGAAAAATAGGGCACAGGGCTGACCAGGAGTCATCAGGTTCAAGCCTGTGCTGGGACATGAATCACACCACATAAGCCCAGGAAATAAATCTGTCTCGCTCTGTGTTTACTCCCACACTCCTTTCCTCCATTTCTTGTCCAAATGTATTCACAGCCACTTTAAGTCCATTTGTTCTCATGTCAAAATTATTGTGTGTATTCAAGAGCTTTTTCTTCTCCCTGGTGTTTACCTCTTTGTATACTTAGAGATAACAATTTTTACCTCTTCAACCTGTATTTTGCTGGGCACAGCTTCTTTTCAGACAGGCCATCCTTTCCTCTGATCATCATACTAGTCAGCATACCTTTGCAGCTTTTAAAAACCCAGAACATTTGAACCTTAACCATAGGGATTTGGAATGTAAGGTGATGTCTAACAAGCACCTTGGTCACTGACATAAATACTCTCCTTGCTTCATTAAAAATATTTTACTCAATATATCTCCAAATTGTGTTTTCCTTTCTGTGCACTGGTAGTTCATAGTAATTCTGTGATTGACTGTTACAACTAGGTGGTTTTTCTTTCTGTCACTTCCTGCTGATGAGCCTACAGTTCATAGCTGGTTCTTTTCATTAGTCCTTAAGTGCATGACCTGGGAGCGCACGACCTTAAATTCCATCCCATTTCTACTACCCCAGTCTTCAAGGTCATTTAATTCTTCCTGTATAATATTCCAATCCTCCTCTGTATTCATGACATCTCCCAGTTTTGTATCATCAGCAAATTAATTAGTACACTCCTACTTTTTCTGCCTAGGCCATTAAGGAAAATATTAAATAAAATTAATCCCCAGACCAATCCTAAAGGAACTCTACAAGCAATTTTCCTCCAGGGAGAGAGAGAAATCCTTTCAACATAACTCACTCTTGTCTCTTGTTCAGTCACTTTTTTACTTATCTTACAGTCCTGATACTTGCTCTTATCTTTTTCAATTTAACTAATAATTCCCACATGTAGTAATGTATCAAATGCTTTACTGAAATGCAGAAAGGTTGAATCTATTGCATTTGCTTTATCTCAAGAATTGAGTTGTCATTAAAATAAAAGGCATGAGATAACAAGTTTATCTGAATGACTTCTAAAAACATAAATTCATGATTTACTTAATCACATTTTTCCATTTTGATTTTTTTTTTTTTTTTTGTTACTGAAATCTTAATTTAGATTTTGGGTCATACCTAGATTACATTTAATTTCTATTCAGTCCTCAGTGAACAGTGATTCTCTTGGTTATTTTCTCCTCATATGACAGAAAGATTTTGCCATCTGTTTAATTTGGTTTGCAAGGTCTGGTTCTGCTAAGAAGCACCTTTCTTTGCTAAACTGTTCTTACCCAGCCTTCATTTCTTGTCAGTGTTCTATTATTTCTCATACACTGTCTGAAGTTGTAATTTATCTGCTAAAGCATATGGTCGGTCTTATGTTTTAGTCCTCCTTGTTTGAGGCACATTCCTCTTTTCTTATCCAGATTCCAGAAATGAATGTCCGAGAACACTGCCATATCAAATATTAGGAGCTTGCTTTATCCTATTGTCTGTGGCTCACATTAGGATTTTGGCTGTGACCACTACATTGCCTTAAACTGTAACAGTTTCTAGGTTGAACACTCCTCATCTGTATTTTGTGAATAAAGCAGAGCTTTTTCTAAAGGCTGTCAGTGGATGTCACTTGTCCTTGCAAAGTGAAACACACCTACCTGGACAGGCAAAAGCTCAGAACAATCCCAGATGGCAGGAAACATCTAGCAGGCATGTCAGAGAAAGATGACTTCTCATAAAGCCTTCCTGGTGGCATTTGATTTGACACAAACCCTGTAGATTCCCTCAGTGAGCCACATTGCAAAGATGCTTCCTTCTGCACATTCTGGAAAGTACCAAAATTGGGCATAACTGCTTTATACAAATATGAATAAGCTCTAGGTGCCTTTGCTTGGGTGGAAAAGGCTGTGAAGGATCTGTAAGAGGTGCAAGCCAAGTATTTCAGGGCAGTGTGGAAGTACATCTGCATGGGGGTTGCGAACCAGAAATAGGAGTACTAGAATCAACCACTAGTAGCTCTGGTCATTAAAATCCATGAAGATTTTGACCTTTGGGATTGTTTTTCCCATGGTTCTGTTTCTCCCCATAGTGGTATTATCCCTACTCTCTTAACTAACCCGTGTGTTTGAATTCAGCATGTGCACCTACCATTCTCCAGAATTTCCCTTACACAGCTGCTATCTTGACTGGTTATATAAAGTTTCTGTAACTGCTCAAAGGCTGTTCTCTTCCAGCAGTTTCTCTAACTCAGTGATGATTTCAGGCTGTTTCTGTAGTCAGAACTGTCAGCATAGGGAATATTATGAATATTCTATGATTCAGAGTTAATACAGCCAAATCTGAGACAATGAAATATTTTTTGAAGGAACCTCCTGAAGGGTTCTTTTGTTTCTCTTATTATATTATGATTTTTAAAAAAAATTATTATTGGCTTTCAATGGTACACATGTTGAAGAAGAGACCCTGCCTATTTACTCCACTCCTTATACTATAGAAAAGCCAATGCACTATAGCTTGAGGGGAGGGATCTCATAATAAAAATACAGAATCAGTCTGGTTATGCTGGTTAGGCCAAATTTTCCATAGTTGCTCCTTGGCTCCAGCATTGATCATTGGCTAGAAAAAAGCAGAGACATAATGGCATACATAAAGCCATTTTTCCTCCTTCATTCTAGAAAAGCAGGACTTACAAAGTTACTCAGCTTAGTGCTGCCTCTAGGTCATCTTGTTTAAGAACCACTGATGGACCAAAACTACATTACTTTCTCTCACTGTTTTTCAGTCCTTCTATACTTTCAACCTCCATAGTTTTCTATAGAAATGGAGTCCACAACTGGCAGCATTTTCTCCATTTTAAACCTTAAAAGCTCATTTGCTGTGGGAGCCTTGCATCTCATACTGTGAGAAATGGTGAATGATGATTCCCTGTTCACATTCTGACATAATTCATGTTTTTTCATATTTTTCTGTCATATCTCTTTTCTGACATGGCTTTTGCAAGATGAAGACTCCTAATGTACTTGAGCTTATATGAAAGCAGTTACATTCTTCCCATCTCCCTTGTAATCCTTTCCCAACTCTCTTATATCTTTTTAGAGGTTCAAAGATCAGTACTGGACACAGTGTTCAGTTTTATGCAGGAGCATGCCCCTTTCAATATTTTTTTCTAATAATGCGTAACAATCAATTTTGACTGTTAGTGATGTTTTCAGAAAATCATGCACATTGACTTAAAAATCTCTTACCTGAGTATTTTGCAAGCCACTTTTACATATGCCTAAGATTGCTTTTCTCCATAAATTAGAATATATCAGTTTCCCAAACATGTTTGGAAACATCCAAGGACTGGCTATGTTTATGGCTTCTGCCATCATCATGTGGGCATGTCCCCCTTCAGATGACTCTAGGTGCTTATTTTCTACCAACTGGAACACATGCTGGATGTCCTATATTATTTTGTTCCTCATTTGGCTAGAAAACACTATTCCAAACCTTCACAGTCAGCTGTAGATCTGTCAATCTTAAATAATTTTGTATCATCTGTAAACAGTGGGAGCTTCTGAATCATCCTCCTCCCTCAATAAGTGTTACTTATGAATATAAAGAGTTCACAAATCCTCTATGCTTTATGAGCAACCACTCGTTGTGAAAAATGCTATTTTATATCTGCCTGTTGTCTCCTATTTTTATTTGGTTATTAATCCAAGCTGGTTTCTCTTATTTCTTAAAAAGTTAGATCTTTTGAGTTAGGGATCCTTTATAAGGCCTTTAGAAATCCCAGATATAGTATTCTTGATCACATAATCTTATCTCACATTGTTCATTGAGCTCCTACAATATTATATCTGTTCTCATTGAAACTGTATTCATACTTAACTATCTTACCTGGTATCAAAGTTAAAATTCAGCAACTTCCCTTCTGAATTCTGATACTTATAATTAGATCCTGTTTATATATATATATAGCTCCTCTAATTTGTTGCAAAATCTCTTCCATTGACTCTTCAATCCAAAATAGTGTCTTATATTCATGTCCTGTGAGGGTAAACCTGGAGGAGTCTCCTGATAGCCTAGCACTAAAGGCTGATTCTAAAGTTTAATTTTTATTTCCTGCTGTGACCTGACATTCCTTAAGTGCTCCATTTATACTTTCAACACTGAGCTCCTGGAACTCCTTTCAGGACTTTCAGCTGACTCTGCTGCACCCATTGTATTGATTCTGAAGATGAACAGATAATAAACCAGATTTAATGCATCTACCCAAAAACACAGTCAGGTCACAACCCGTCAGATCTTTTTTTGCAAACCACTCCCAGAACACACATACTATTGGTACTATATTTGTTTCAAGAAAAATGAAATCAAAACAGATCAGTGGATAACAAGGGAACATAATTTTAATGTATAGAGAAGCCAACTCAGTCTTGATATGAAACCTAATCTTGAGTAGATCACCAACCTTATTGTCTTTAAACTAACTCTGTAAAGATCTTTTTTCAAACACATGTAGCACTATCATTTTGATAGCTATTCAGTGCCAGTGATCCACTGCCTGTTTCACAAATTAAAAAAACCCAAAAGACTACTGTAGATATGTTCTTCAGAAGGATGCAAAATGCCTATTAATTATATATCAACCATGCGTATGCAATCACATAGAGTTAGAAAGGGGTTTCATGATAGACATACCACTTACTGAACTGAATGGATATTTAAATCCCAGTTGTCTGAAGAAGGGGGAATTGAATGTCTAGTCTCTGTCTGTAATATCTTATTGAAATGAACAATACCATGCACTTACAGAAGGAAAAAGAAAATTGCTTGGACAGGTAATACGAATTCCAGACATGTCAGTGATTGCTTTGCTTTGCCATTTCTGAAGTGTCAAGTTTTCAAATCAGTATTATTCACCACTAATTAATATCAATACCCTGAACCTAAATCTTTCTGTAATTGCTTTTTCGTGTGTATTTTCCATATGTTCTCACCCTAAGACAGTATGTAGGCTTGAGAGGTCTAAACCATTTATAGTTCAGCAAAGACCTTAAGCTGTGCTTTTCAAGTTTTATTAACAACAAGTTCCAGTTCCATACTGATTTTCCTGCCATGCATGCAAAAATGCCATGAGCATTTTTGGTGGATATTAACAAATGTCAACAGTACAAAACCAATCCTACATTTTGCAGATAATTAGACAATCTGAAATAATTTTGAAAAGGTGGTTTCATTTGTGATCTGTGAGTAATTCACTTTCATGGACACATATACTTTCTTAGAACTGGCTAGGGTAATTTACACATTACAAGGCTTCTAGACATAGTTGGCCACTTATCCAGTACTATTAAATTGAAAATGTGTGTGCATGATTTAACAGAAAAAGGAAGATGTGAATGTAATGCAGGTAATTGCTGAACTACAGTTCTACTTCTGACAGCTAAAGAATACATGAATAGACCTATCTGGAGAACACAGATTGTTTTGCATCATCTTTCAAAATGTTGATTTTTCTTCTAAATATTTGAAAACAATTATATGACTATTTTTGAGAAAACTCTTAGTGTCAAAACACTGGATTTCAGGCAAAGTGATTCTAGAGGTTAAAGTGTGAGTTTGCATATGGGGAGGATTGCAGGACCACATTCTTCCTTCAGAATCCAAATTGGACTTTAGAGGAAAAGTAAGCTTCCTGTTCAAACAAACAAAAAAGCAAATAAACAAAAACCCAAAAAAACCTCAAACAAACAAAGAAAAAAACCTCCAAACCACAAAATATTTCTCTTTCAACAAAATACTGATTTATTTTAAAATAATTTATACTATAGCTCATTTCTGTCATAATTTTCATGTCATCTGCCACTGGCTAAATTGGTGTATCCCTTCCAATGTCTGACTTTAGCAAATTAACCTTCCATATTTGGGTTCTGGTTACTGGGAATGGACCTCTGCAGATCCATAAAGATCTTCAGTTTTGAAGAGTACTCTACTTCTAAGGATAGCCCTTTTCTTTATCTATGTCTTTTTCCTGCCTCTGCCAGCACCAGGCATTTTGCAAGATTTGTTACAAAGTCTATGGGGAATACAAGAAGCCTGAGAGCTCTTAAAACAGGTAGAATTTTGTGAGGCAAAAAATTTCTTTGAGTACAGGAATGCTGTGTGCCCTGGCATATTGGTGGTGCATGCAGCAAAGTTTCCTCTTTTTTTTTATAAGCATTTTTTCTTTGCTCTTAAAACTCCTCTGTTTGGCTTTTTTTTTTTTTTTTTTTTGTATTTTTGGTTGGTTGGTTTTGGGGTTCTTTTCACTTTTTGATGTTGGATTTCTCCCATCCCAATGAGATTTTAAACAGACATCTATGAAAAATAAAACCCTGGACTTAAAACTCTCAAGAAGGAAAACAGAAAAAAATCAATCTGGGAAGGGCAAATGTGACAATTAAAGTAGCAGAACCTGTAGCAGTGAAATCCACTTGAAATTTTGTCATGGCAAAGAAATTAGGTTGTAATTACTAAAAGTCTCAGCAAATACAAATGTACTACCACATACAAGCATTGCAGTTCTTATTAAAACAAGCAATGTTAGCAATATAGTAAAGAGAAATAGGCAAAATTTAAAAAATAGCCACAGTGCATAGACATTCTTATCTCTACTGTGTTTTTTAGATAAAATATGTCTTCTAGTATGAGCCTAGGATTCAGTGTCTTCTCAAATTACGGACATCAGGAGAAACATCCATGAGGCTGGGTCATGTTACAAGGGCATGAAACAGGTGTAAAGAGAGTTAACTCAGTAGATTATATACCTCTATTGAAAGGAAAATACTTAGCAGAAGGAACACTTTTTATGGTTTTGTTCACTGGCTAAACCCACTCTTGCTAAGACTTGTAAAACTAAAATTTTGTTTTAGTAGTTAATTTTCATTTTTGAGGCACTAGTATCTACACTATCTGCAATTACTTGTAACTGAGCTGACAAAGTATTTCAAATGCAGCTCAGCCTCTCCTGCCTTCCTTCTTAATTCAGACATTCTGGAAATGGTGTCACTCTTATCACTCCTCCTGTTATTTCTGCTCCATATCTCTGGTGGCTTCAGATCTTCCTGCCACCCATCCAACATGATCTTTTAATATCCCTCAACGACTCACACCAGCCACTGGCATCAGAATCAGCCCTCAGCAGCCCAGCACTGCCTTGCAAAGTGAATGTCATTATTGCCATTGATCGCCAGTGGAGCAGGGGATCTGTGTCAGCTGAAAAAGTGCTTAACTCTTCAGTATTGCCTCAGTTCACGGTGGTTCCTTTTCTGTCTCCTGATATTTTATTACAGCAGAATCATTTTAATTGGCACATGCTGGTGGAAACAAAACTGCATCTGTTGAGGGCCATATTCTAGCACTCCTGCTCAGGTGGTACAAGTCCCTTGTTCTGGAGTGCGTCCATTGAAATCAAGAAACCTGCCCAATTGTTAGAGGTTCAGAAGAACACATTGTTCTCATAGGTATTCACTTTTATTCCATAATATGCTTTAAAAATACACACTGTACAAACCATTAAAAAAAAACTCCTATTAAAGTAAGTTTTGCCATAATAGAGCAGGGAAGCAGCAGGAGGGGAACAAAGGGCTACCCAGCACGACACTTATGCTAGCAAACACCAATTCACACCTGTTAACTACTGTGAATAAAATCTTTGGAATCAGTTCCTCAAAAAAGTCAAAGAAAGAAAGAAAGAAAAACTGTTCACCATGAAAGAAAACGGGAACCTCAGGTGTGCTGCTGAAAGCTTACAGAGTCAGATCAGCATTTATAATCAGTGACTTCTGAGACTACCTGAAGGAATGGAAGGCGAGGACTTGGCAGGTACACAAAGTATACACAAGCACAGAAGAATCCATCCTTGTAATTTTGAAGTGAAATGGAGGATAACCCCACGAGGTCCCAGGAAAGACACAATGTTCTGAACTAAAAGTTCAGCCAGAGCTTTGGTCCTGGGAGATAATTATAAGGCTGCCTGACCTAACTGACCCAACTTAATGAAACGAGTATGTCTGAACTGAGGAGAAAAGAAAAATATACAGTGAGCATCAAAATGGGGTTCCTGATCTGTCACTGCTATTCAGATTCCCACGAAAAGAGATGTGTTATTGTCAAAGGCTTTTCCATTAATAGATTTCAGCCTTGGTGGCTACACACACAACCAAGCAGAGTACAGAAATTTTGATCTCCTTTCTATCTCCACAAATATGGTGATGCTTGCCTGAAAACTGTTGCTAAAGACCGAAGTGATTGAATTCAGGACATTTGCTTAAGATAGGCATTTAATCATTAGTGTTACTTGTCAATCTAAAATCCAATTACACATCCTTACCTTTGTGAGGACTTGGGCAATATTGCATCAACACGAACAAGCAGGAAAAATCTATTCTCTCATTGTTAATATTAATGTCTCATTATATGGAATAGAATGCTCTTGCAGAGAGACCTAAGATTACTGAAGAACGAATAGGCTTACACCTTACATATTTTAAATCAGCTTTACATTAGCCCTGGTTCCAAAGTAAGCTTAAAATAGAAAAATCCAGCTGTGGAAGTCTGGCTTGGTGAATTTTCTGTTAGTATGGCTGTCTTCCACTGCATACCACTGAGAATGGATGATATGGCTTTTGTATCCACAACCCAGCAATTCTTGGCTCACCATGCAACCCAAACAGCCTCTTCATAGATGACACAGCATAAATCCTGAGGCTGTATCCCGTTTTTCTTTATTTACACACACGTAGTCTTAAGGGATGCTTCAGCAGGAAAGAGCAAGGTACAGTACTTAATGTGCAAGTTCAGTTCAGCAGAACTCCAACTAAAGCATGTCAGCCTCAAGGGCTTTTCTATCAAACAGTGAGCCTAAGTTCTCCACAGAAGGAAACTTGCTGAACTACATTTTTCTGAACTTTAAAGAAAAAAAGTCCTGATTCTAAACTGAATGAGGGAGTAAATGAATGAGCAACTTCACTGAAGGCAGGAGTGGCCCTGGTCTATTCTAGGAAAGCTATAGAGAAGCCAGATAACGAAGCCATGACAAGAAAATGTTCCCACTTTTTTTTAAACTCTTTTGTTGTAAGAACATTATCCATCTCAGTAGCTTTATTCTCAGCAGCAGACCTTAGACTGGTCTTTGAGGACTCTTAAATAACCTCCAGTATGGATGTAAAAAGGAAGCAAACCAGAACAATCAAACCTAAGGTTTACTTTTTACCATATTTTTAAGATACCTTTTTGATTCTCAGGCTCCTGCCTTCAGCCTTTCCCAAGTCAGTTCCATTCCCATCTTTTTCTCCCTGGATGATTCCCTCACAGCAGGCAGAGAGGCACCACTTCCAGGCAACTCCTGCTGTGCATCAGTTCTTCCGCCGTAGTCTTTTTCTTGAGGCTCTTTTACATGGATCAGTCTCCCCAGCGACTTTGGCCTCAATTTCCACGCTTCTGTGTCATTTAGAGGTTGGCTACCAGGCAATCTTATTTGGTTGGAAGCTGACCTCCTGCCTATTCTGAATAATTTTAGATTTAGTCCTGGGATCTGACTGGGATTTGTGTTTTAAGAGTCGCTCATTTCTTTCCTAGTGTTTAATGAACCTTTTCAAATCATCTTATTTGGTATATCACAAAGTGCCTTTGTTTCACCAAAAAAAAAAAAAATCCAAAATAATTGGTATTTAGCTCTTAAATATCTTCTGTTTGCCTTGTTCTTTGAAACTATGACCACCTGGAAAATTATGATGTTCCCATTCTGGGGTAGAAAAACCCTGATGGAGAGACTCATGTGATCTTACAGATTTGAAGGTAAGACTTGGGTCCAGACTTACCTTCAAATTGGAAACTCATGGCTCTGATAAATAAATAAAAAATGCTGTGGAAAACTCCTGGTCTTTTGAGAACTTCTCTGTCACTACACATATCTGTAGATGACTTGGAGAACTGCAAATTAGTAAAGAAATTAATTTCAGAGGAGAGTTTCCAAGCTCATGGCTGTTTTTTACTGGATATTCTAGACTAGAAGTCATGGATTTGTTCCAAGTCAGTTCCTTTAAGACATATAACTTTTAATCTCTGCCTCATCCAGATCCTCACCCTCCCTGGATACAACCACACGTTTTTCTCTTGTTCAGACTTTTGTTGGGGGAAAAATAAAGTTTGAAGTTTGAAAGTTCGTGAAAGAAAATCTGGGATAATGTAGACAGAAGAGCAGTAGAAGTCTCAATGGGAATGGGGCCAAAAGGATTATTAGTCACTCATTTGTGACTTAACCAAACAGCAGAGGAGTTCCAGTACTGAGGGGGGGAATTGGATGGAGTTTTCCAAGGTTCTGCTTGGATGCAATGCACATAATTTTTTCCCTAAGATAAGGGCCCATCAACAGCTCAACATGTTTGTGGTGTTACTGCGAGACAGAATTGCACTGTTGTCTTTGACCTTGAGGTAATCAGGATTTTGTCTTTGAGGCAAGATCTATCAGCATCACCTTCTTTCATTTGCCAGGCCCACATTCCTCCTAATATCCATGGAGAACATTTCCGTCTTACCCAACTCCCTTTACATGAGTGTGCTTAAACTTCTAAGGGCAGAATCATACAATGTTTTTAGGCAGGCTGCTTTTCCTTTGGTCTTCACAGCACTTCTTTTGTGGGTGTTAACTTTTTTGTCAGGAAATACTAAAAAAAACCCAACCCAGTTACTAAATTGTATAAAATAAATTAACTGGAAAAACTAAGAAAAAGTTATTTAAGAAAGAATATAAAAAATTATCTTCAAGAAGTATTATTTTCAGAAGTATGTATTTCCTGACTAAATGTCTGATAAAAACACCAGTATTTCCTTTTTGTACTGGAAGATTCAAAAGGCAAATATAACCACAGTAAACTTTGATAGCACACACAATAAAGCTGAATGTCCTGCTTTATTTTCTCTATTAATGGTATCTTGTGATATTAATTTAAGAAAGAAAATTAACATTAGATATTTATTAGCAGATTACTCAAATTATTTATAATCTCAGAGGTTCCTGTAAGTACTGCTGAAAATTTTTCCATTCATTTCACTGGGCATAACAGCATAAAATGACACAAAGTGCTTCTCTTGTTTACTTATACTTCTCACCAGGTTATGTTATCTCTTCATTCTGCCACTGGATATATCTTCTTTCTTTTGCCCTCAGGATTCTTCTACACAATTTCAATATGCTTGTCTGAGGTATAAAAAGGGAAAAATATATATTCAATTCAAATTTTGAAAATATCTTATGCTTACAATTCTTTCCTTTCACATTAAAAAAAATATTGTTTTGGTGATTTTTTTTTTTTTTTAAGTCTCAAAAAGAAAACCTTCTAGGCTCAAGTACTAAAGACAAGACACCCTCACAGTGCAAAGAATCAGCTGAAAATTTTAAACAGGACTAGAAGCAGAGTTGGCAGATTGATTTAAATTAGGCAGGCCTGGCTCTATATTGGGAAGTCTACGCTTGCATATCCATTTTTTTTACTCCAGTTCTTCTTTTGGATTCTCAGATAAAAGAGAATAAAGTGGGCATTCTCCACTTGATGCAATTTCACTATACAGTGATTCCCATCAATGTATAATTAAAAGTGGATTTCCTTTTCCCTGAGATGGGGGAGGGTCTGCATAAACCTGGTTGATGTGAAGTGAACAAAGAGAACTTTCATGAGTTCTCCTGCAAACAGTCTATCAGTTACAATTCCTAGTGTTCACACTGCTGCACTGTTCAAAAGGAGCTCTAAAAAAAAAGTCAAGCAGGGGGTCCAAGAAAAATTCAACCCGCATGCCAACTAAGGGAAAGAAAGAGAAGGCAGGAAAAAAAACCTAGCTTTTGTTGTAAAAAGAACTAATGAAGCTGCTCTTAGAACTGTCCACGGTGACACAACAAGCCTGTGCACCCACACACATTGTGAGAGTGCCAGTCACCCACAGTAATGAGAAAAGGAAACACTGTAGGCAAAGGAAATATATGAATACATTGCTTTTATGGCTTAACTGTAGGAAATCACAACGCTGGCCCACAATATCTTGTGCCAACTGCCAAAAGTGGTAAAGTAATACATAAGGTTGTCTACTTAAATTTTTCTTACAGACAAGATGGACTGGTGGGGGGTAAAATCCCATTATCATTATAAATTGCTAATTAAATAATTATCAATTAGATGGGCAGACAGAACTCATTCCAATGAATTCCTTAGAGGGCTTTCAGTAAAGAAAAACAGTAATTTTGATTATTTTTTTTATCCATACTTCCTGCCTAGGGGCTCTAAATAGAGATGATATATGGTGTATCCCATGTTAGACTTTCACACAGTATATCTTGTGTTAGAGCTCAGGGACAAACACTGAACTTTGGTGCATATATAGATCTTTTTTCAGTTTTTCAGATAAATGGCCTTAATTTCATGATATTAATTAGATACCCAGGGTTATTTCCTAAGGAATAAAAAGAATACTTTCCAGACTTTACATGGCTTTGAGAAATCACTTTTCCCCAAGTAACTGATAATATTTTATAATATATAATTGCATTTATTTTTCCTTTTTTACACAATCCAGAATTTACTTTTAAATAAAATATTAAAATATGTAATACAGATATGTATACAGATGACAGGCAGGATTGAACACAATCCAAGGAGCATTTTTAATGAATTTTGTTCTGTCCATTAACACCAAAAGCAATGCAAAATTAAACCCTTTCAGGTTTTGCTGTCAAGTTTTCAGATCAGACCCTTGGGCAAAGTTGTCACTGTACTGAGCAGCAGAAATGATCCTGTCCCGTCCTGTAGCGCTTGCTCATGTAAGTAAGTTTTCTGAGGAGAAGGGTCCCTCTGGCCCCTTAAACAACTTACTCAGCTACAATCAGTCATTACTCACATGTGCACAGAGCGGTTGCACCCACACTTTTCTTGCCCTAAATCAGCTTTGCAAGACAAGCTACAATGATTTGAAAGTGCTGTTTAGGAAATCTTCACTTATCTGTGACAAGGAATATTTTCTAAGAACAGAAGTTGTGCAGACTGAACTGAAGAGTCACATTAATGTTTGGGACAGAGTTTTCATTGCCAGCAAACACCAACAAAAAGTGAGGAACGGAAATGGTAACATGAAAGATGGACTTTTAATTCCAAAGCCAGGGACATTTGAATATGAATGGGGCTTGCTGCCGCCCTCTATCTTTTGTCAGGAAATATGAAGCTCTGGAAGTCCTTTTGTTGCCTTCTTTGTTAACTGTATGAGGCTGAAAGGAGTTGGCTTGTTTCATTTTCAAACCCCATCACAATGAGGGACTCAAAAATGAATGCTTATAAATACATGAAAATGCTGAAGGGTTCATAAAGGATAGAAAACTTTCTTTTTCATAATCATCTGTCAGTGGATGACTTACCAGGGACAATCATAATGAAAAACAAACAGCAAGGAAAATATTTTAAGGTTTAGGAAAGGCAACAGAGTTGTAGAATAAAATTAAAATATCATGATGTAAAGATAGATATTTGAGAACAAGATCAAGAGATATAAAGTATATTAAGCCATATTCAATCTTTTGCCTTCTATTTTGCTATTTTCACTGTTGGTTTCTGGGAGATGACAGAATCCCAAGGTATGTTCCTCATGGTGATGTTCTCTAATGTGATTTACTTTGAGGAATACTTAATGGAGAAAGGTGCCTACTACATTTAGTTATTGAGTTTTTGTTCATGGTTTAGGATTGATCCACTTGAGTCTTTCAGCAGGGAGTAGTTTTCCAGTGTGGCACAGCATGACTCCAAATCAATAAGGTTAATAGATGTGGTGGCCACACAGTCAGAGGTGATGTGCCTGGCATTTTCCATGCCAATGAAGAAAATTTCTGATGACGAGATGTCATTTTTGTGCCGGCAGTAATGTCACCCTGATTACCTAGAGCACATAGCCAGTTAGTAAGTTAGCAAGACTGTAAATGGCCCATTAATCTGAATTATCTTTACAGGAACTGTTTCAAAAATTTTGCTTGCACCCAAATTACTGGCGCCTCTGTGATTCTTGAAATGCCAACAGCATTCTTGCTATATAAAAACAATATTGCTGTGTAAAAGTGACTAAATGGGAATTGCTAGCCTGGGACTTCACTCTACATTTTTAAACTCTCAACAGCACACTATAAAACATGAAATTCCAACCTTAAAATAAAAAAAAAAAGAGTTGCACGTTGTTGTAAAAATAAACACATGAGCAAAGAGGAAAAATACAATGCAAGATATCACTGGAAAAAATAATAATGTAGATGAAAAACCTACTTATGGAATGAGAATGTGATGTTGGTGTTCCTGCAGTTCTAATTTTCTCTGACTTTTTAAAATATGCAAACTCTTAACAGTGCCTCCCAGATCATTAATGGGTACACATTCCCAGATGGCCTGCATTGTGAACAAAGTGTTGGACTGGACTGGAAAGAGAAATCTGTTTAATATTCCAATATCTAAATGTCAGGAAGGTGTAATTCTGAGTGCCACTGAAAGATGAGCTGAACAGAATACAATTTGTGGTGACTTTAGTTAACAAATGGCATTAAGGGAAGAATTTCCATAATTAAATCATTAACTAATATGAAATATTGATTTCCTCTCTGATGTTACTGGATTATCACTTGTCAGACTTGCAGATAAGCGAAGAGCACTCAGTGCAGTCCCTACCAGGAACAACAATAATTTGCATTATGATAACACTGTCGAGCACTATCAAGCACCGAAAACAGAGCAAGGTGCCATGTGTGCCAAGCCATCCCTGCCCCAAAGAGCTCGCAGATAACATTTTGATGAAAAGTAATAGGATGGCTGCAAGGGATGTCTGTGCAAACAGACTGGATAAAATGATGATTTGTACTGGGAGGCTGTTCCCACTGTGGCTTCCTCACACTCTCTACTGCGTGGTGACTTGTTCAGAGCTTCTCTTAGCCATCTCCATCTCTACAAGGCTTCTAGACAGCTGCTTGTCTGAAGAGATAAATTCTGTTGTGGTTAATATCAAGAACTTCCAATTACTAACTGAATTTTTGGGTTTTTTTGGCTCTTTATGTATTCCTGTTGCCCAGGGGAAGTTGAGTACATACTGTGGAAGCAATATAGCACATTAAATAATGATTTTACTTATATTCCAGTATGCTCATTAAACATGTTAAATAGTGGAACATATTAGGTTAACCTGAAAATGCAGAAGGACTAGAAGAGGCAAGATTAAAAAAAATTTACACTGAGAGGATCCTCCTTAATTGAGTTGTAATCAGTTAGTATTGATCATTAGTCCTTTTATCAGCATGATGAAGATAATGATGATAATGATGACGATGATGCAATGTGCAGCACTTAGATCATAAAGAGAGGATGGAAAATTGTTTAAATATTTGATAATAATTCTTTCTTGAAGGTGAGACAGGCTGTGCAACATTGTTTATTGCTCTCAAATTCATGACAAAGCTTGAAAAAAGTTGAATAAGCATTTTTTTAATATACTTTCCTTGATCTGTTTTTAAAATATGGTCCACTATTTGCTAAAGTGGAAAGAGACTATATTTTTGAAAAATGCTTAAAAAAAAAATGGTTATTTTCTACCTCAGTCTTTCGGCAGGAAAGCAGTTCTTTTGCCAGTCAAACATTCAAAAATCATGTCTAATTTGAATAAATTAACATATTTTGTGGCAAAAATTAATTCCAAGGAAGGAACAATAAATACGAAAGCAATTTAAATTGTGTATTTTACAGGGGAGGGGGGAAAAGAAAGAAAACCCAACATTGTCATGCGTATGACAGCTCAGCTAATTTGATGGGCTTTGATGTTAATTTAGGGTTTACTTTAATTTCAAAACATATTTTTTCACTTAATAAGGGAAACAAAAGAAACTTTCAACCAGTTTGTTATCTGGGAATGTTTTGGCTTCTCAAATGTGAGAACATGATTGTTTTTATTTCCAGGAGGAGATAATAACACTGAAGCAATAAAAAAGAGTCAAGGCAGCTTGCACAGCACAGGAAGTTCACAGCCAGAGACTTAATTTCCCACACAATGTACTGTGCAATGGGCCCATTAACATAGATGAATAGGCTCTTTAAAGGGTTTTTTTTTCCAGATATGCAGCTGCCGCTGAATGGTGCTATGTTAATAAGGTACTCACTTGCCTATTCTTCAGGTACTCTGGCATTCTCTACCTAGGTAATCTCCATATAGGAAAAGCTATTAGGGGTTCTATCTCCTACCACACCTTCAATTATTTTAACACCTGCGCTGATAATCCTGGCAAGGTAAACTGGTGGGGGGCCAAGGGTCTAAGTCCATCCTCTTCTTCCCCCAGAAGTCACATCTCAGGGGGAGGGGCTGAAGGAGAGCAGGGAAGGAAAAAAAAGTAAAGTCACTTTTATTACACATCAGTGGGAACATTCTGAAAAAGCTTTCATGCCTAGGAAATTGTTATTTCTTCAAACAACTGACAGCCTGCAGAGGAAACTCTAATGGAAATCCAGCTCATGCATTGTTATGCATGGCCCTCATGTAGATACATGGGGGTGGATTAAGTTAGCTTCCAAAGGGTCTATTGTGTGCAGCATTAATTTGCAGTGCTCTTGATATTTGAGTTTGAAGGTTTTACAACCTTTGTGTTTACTTAGATGCACTATATCCTACATTTGTTTATTTCCTACCACAATCTCTTATTATCCAGAAAATGTTACATTTATCTTTATTAAATTTCAATATGTTGCTGTAACTTGGAGAGAAGGAAATAATTACTACCTTCTTCAGATGTAGTCATTTTAGAGAAGAATTTTGGCTTCTTTTTTCTTCCTGGTCAGTTCTGACTTTTCCATCTGTTAAAACAGTGGCCTTCTTTATTAAGAAAATGGAGTAATAGCATAAAAATGGTGTATTTTATTATTATTATATGTAGCCTATAACAAAATATATTTCCCTTGTCATATATGACAAATAATTAAACAAACAAATCAATAGTCTGCTAGAAGAATCTGACACTGTTCTGATTGCTTCTTACTATACAGAGATATAAGAAGAAAAAATGCATGTACCATTCTCCATCATCACAACTTTTCCACTGTTTTCTCAGAATCCATCACAAATTTGTTGTTATAACCTACATGTCTTCTCCCAGTATTAAGATGCAAAATACAAACAAGATTTTTCCTCTGCTACCTTAGCTTGTTTCCTTATTTTCCTGTAAAGATTCATATACAATGCAGACAGGCACTTTTGTAAGTTCAGCTTTTCAGTGAGGTTTATATTCAGAAGTTCCTAAGTGTTAGTTTTTCAACACTGAACTAAGAACTCAAAGTAACTTGTACATTCAAAGGAAGCTATGATCCTAATCTGAACTAAAGGGCTCAATTGAATAAAAATAGCTTATGCTCGAGTAACTCAAGTTATGTGTGGCTCCTTCCCCTCCCCCTTTATATGGAAGTCAGTCAGTTAGGCATTTTTGTATTTTAATAATACAAAAGGGTTTCTCCTGGAAAGAAATAAATGTAAATATAATGTAATATAATAAATGTAAATACAGTAATTAGGTTCTGAGTAGCACCAGGAGCACACTTTACACAGGAAAACTCCCTGACACTGAAGGAAGACCTCTTAAAATTGTAGAAAGTTTTGAATTCAGGTTTTGATGCTACATAATGGATAAGAGAAAAGAAATCTCCTTTTTTAGGGCTCAGTCATTCACTCATTAGGCACAACAGTGAAAACAGCTGCCTCTAGACCTACCTGCTTGTTAGAACAGGGGAGACTATTTGTAACCTCTTCCAGATTGACCAAGAACTGCAAACCCAATGACAGAAGACAGCAAACTCAGCTATTGGAGAAGTGGAGATCTTAATCCAAATTTTTGGGCTTAGGATCTTTTCTAATATCCTGGAAAATTATAACAGCAGGGATAGAAGGAACTGCATTTCACAGACCTGTTTGAACTGCTGTGGTACTACTTGCATTGTATAAAACAATAGCACAGCTTCCTCTAGAACATGATAAAAAAGTGTGTAAAACTATGGCTGATCCAGAGAATATACACCCAGTGCTTCTGTTCTCTTTGTTTTATAGCACAAGGAAAAGAAGTGATATTAGAGAGATGCAAATTCAAAACTTATAAAAAGGAAACCCTTTTTTCCCCACTTTGGATATTTAGGCTGTCAATATGCAATATCACATTATTTCACCAAAGTCAGATTAAATCCAACAGAATAAACAGAAATTTGATGATACAAGGACCTCAAGCATGACAATACTTAATTTGAATTACTGGAAAATAAGAGACTGGGTCTAAAGCAGTGTTGTCCTCATTTGCTATCAGAAAATTCTGTGATATTGTGTCTTCAACTGAATATTTAGACCCCGGCTCCTTCCAGAGATGTGCTGTAATAAATAGGCCACTTCCTTCATATAATAAAACAATTCTCACCTTGGGTTGGATTCATATTTTTTTTTTTTTTAAATGAAACTACAGGAACTAGAAAGTAGAAAATATTTGTGGGGTTTTTTTCCTTTTTTCTTTTCCTTTGGTTGTTTGTGTGTGCGGTGTGGTTCTGTGTTGATTTGTTTTATTTTTTTAAATATTTTAAGATAGATAACTCCAAAGTTTTTCCAAAATAGAATGAAGAACTGTCTAAATCTCATATAGCCTATTCTGCTTTTATAAAGGTGGTAAAGGCCTTGTAGTCAGGTATACTTCTCTAGCAGAGCTGCTGTTTATTTAATATATGATGTATGAGCATACTTAACTTACTGTATGTTAATTTTTTTATTTTACATCCTCCCCCTATTCCACAAGTGGAGTTATATACACAGAATGAATCACACTCCTTTTTTATCTGAGCCTTCTTTAAGCAATCATTCCAAGGAATATGTGCATGAAATTTGGCAATGAATGCTCAGCGTATTAAAGAAGGGTCTGATTTTCCCTTGGTTTCAAAGTTTGCACAGAAGTTTGACTAGGTCTCACCAAGCCCTTGACAAGCCAGGGAAGGAAATCTGCTCCAGTGCTCACAATAACTCAGATGTTCACTGCCCTCAGTGCATCATGGAGAGGAGCAGGAAAGACCAGAGCAATCCTCTCTCATTACTGAATCCTTCCAAGTAGGTATGGAACTGTCTCAACATCCATTTCCCCATCTCCTTGGAGCCAATCAAGAGTATGCAAAATTAAAAGCTTTTACCATTTTGTGCACCTTTTAAACACAAGAAGCAGTCTATCTCATAATCTCCTTCTGATGCATATCATATTGAATTTGAATGAAGACCTGGAGTTATCTGTGGTAGCGAGGAGATGAAAGTCTACAGTTTTTCATCCATGAAATGAGAAGCTACCATGACTCTTCAGGGCAGGTTACCCTTCCAGAACCTCTGAACATGAACAGTTGAACTGAGGAAACCAAGAAATGTGTTTAAAGGAGCTCCACTCTATGGTGGAAGAAGATGGAGATGAAGATAAATTGAGCTACACAATTTGTACATCTGAGATAGTAAAAGATACTCATCAAAGGTGAGGAGTGGTTAATCAGAAGATTGTTACTAGCCCAGGAAAATTATAGCTGCCCTCTAGAGAGTGAAAACAATTCGAAAGGAGTTGGTCAAAAGGAAGAAAAAGTTTCATTAGAAGCATTGTAAGGAAAAAATAAACATGAAGAGAAGGAAACAGGTAAAATAAGATCTCAAAGTAGTGGAAACAATTTGAGAATATTAAATGCCTGTGCAAAGTAAAACACAGATTGTGGGAACAGGGTTCATGGGTGAAAATGAAAAGTGAATACACGGCAATAAAAGGATGCCCGACTCATTTGGATAATGATATTACTCTGTCAAAACAAAACAAAACAAAACAAAACAAAACAAAACAAAACAAAACAAACCCTAAAAATAAAAATAAACCAAACTTAATTTCTTTAGGTTTATATGAACTATAAAACCCATGCAATTTTCTCTCTGATTATTCCCTTCTGTGTTCATACACCCATTGCTCAGGATCCTGAGCACCTTGTTAACCAGCAGACATCACCACTGAAGGCTATCAGACACAAGCCTCTACTGGGTGCATATGCTGCACCCACACCATCCTAGAAATTTGGACTCCTTGGAAAAAACCCAAAAAAAACCCCAAGAAAAATAGCAGCAATAACAGCCAAGCAAGGAGAATGCTGGAAAGGACTGTCTGCAAGGACACCGAGGCTGTCTCAGTTCTGCTCTGGAGTCTGCATATTACAACACACCCACAGAAAGGACCAGACTCTTTTTCCCTTTCTTTTCCCTGTTTGCCTGGTGTATACACCTCTAGGCTTAACTTTGGTCCTGCCTTCTCCAATCTTTAGAACAGCATGCTCTGAAGCACAACTTGTTATTAGTCAGATGGGAAAGAGATGGGACCAAATTCCCTAATTATTTTTAATGGCCTTTTCTGGTACACTGCAGAGCCCAGCATCCCTCAGTGAGGGGTGGGCTGTCATGTGGCTCATGTTGTATAGCATGGGACTGATAAAACACACCTATTTTAGATTATTTATTGTTTGTTTAACAGAAAGCTGTCAAGCTGTCTCTACAGATAATGTTGAAGACAATTGATTATTAAAACCGGTTATAAAAATTTTTCAACAGAAAGTGTTTTCTGGTGTTTTACAGGGCAAAACATGCATCTCAGACTTGGAGCACTGGCATTTTTTGGGATGTATTCTGATAGGAAAATTCAATAAGACACTGCTAATTTTGCACCCCAAAAATCTGGTGTCTGTAAGTACAAAACAGGCCTCTGTTTCTTTCCAGTCAGGAGTGCCTCCACACACAGGCCAGAACCAGTTACCTTCAAATGAAAGCTCATTTCCCTATCACTTTGCTTCATATAATGGAATATTGACCCCAATTAGCCTCGGTTTCTAATTGTACCTGACACAGCAAAGGCCCCTGGTGAGGGACAGTCCCAGAACCATGCACTTTCAAATGCAACATGGGCAAAAATCATACAAAATCCTTGCACAGGAAAAGGAAACTAGATCACTCATTTTCTTTCCTTCCAAAGAATACTTAAATAATTTCATTTGTTGGGGACTAATGAAAATTACAGGACCATGGGTGGGTTTTTTTTACATTGTTCCTCTGTAAATACAGACTGAGTCATTAACAGGGGAAGGAAGAGAGTGATCCCCAAGTCTGCCTCTTTAACACTGGAGTCTGTGTCTATCTCTCTGCTGCTCCTGGAGGCAGCTCTTACCAGCCACCTCCAGGATGATGTGGCTCAGACACAGCCGCCTCGCTGCTGAGCACTGTGGGTTTTTTCAGCAACCAGGCAGCTTGTGTAAACCGCACAGAGCGGGGGCAGAGCCTGCAAGGAGCTGAGGTAATCATTTTTACATTAACTATCTGGCAAAGATGTGGGCTGCAGACAGGGAGAAGGGATGCAGAGGGAGGAAGGAGCTGCAGAAAATGACAGTGAAAAATGAAGAAACAGTCTTTTAAAGGAAATCCAGTGTTCCTTGGAAAGGTATGACACTGCAGGAAGACTGAAGGCAGAGAAGGGAAGGCAGTAAGGCTGCACATCTGCATTCTGCACATTTAGTTCTAATGTACTCTTTTGCCTTTATCTTCTTTGTTGCTGTTTTTCAGGCCAGCTGCAAAAGTTTTGCAAAAGACTCCCACTTCCAAAGCAAAGCAAAAACTCAGGGTACAGTGGTGGTGCGTCTTATCTATGGATATTTTTTTCTATTTTGTTTTTCTGAGATCAGCTGCTGAGGAAATAAAGCCCCATGCAATTTCCAGCAATGAAAAGTGGATCAGTTCTTTTGCTTAGAAAAAAAAACCAACCTCATTTTCATATTTCCATATTTAATTTTTGCACTTGCATGTAAGTTTCTGTTATCTTCCAGCCACATGTTGCTATTTGTCTCTGTAGTGAAGGATTTTTTTCCATTTTTTTTTTTTAGACTGTGGGCTATGTGAAGCCTGACTTGAATGTAAAAGATCCACAGGGGAAAAAATCTTCAGTCCTCACTGAATTAAAGAGAGCTGGCATGCCACAGGTTTTGTGGGAGTACTCCACACTCAGCATCACCTTGGGTGGCTCATGGATCAGGCAAGGAGCACCGTGCACCTACAGACCAATGTAGGTGCATCTTGTGGCCATTGCAAAGCCCCACACCAGATCTACAGGCCTGGGTAATGGGAGGCTGAAAAAAATTAGCAGCCACTCACTTCTTCCACTCACTTCTTCTTTAGTTTAGCCAAATAAACACTGTTTAACACTTCACTGGTAACTGCAGCTTCCACAGAGTACGACTACCCAAACTCAGGCAGAAGGAGAGCTCTGAGATTTATGAGACAATTCCAGGCAATTTCGCTGTATTGAGGCTGTTTATGTTAGTCACCCCTCAGCTATCTGCCCTTCAATGAGATTCAGGCTTGTAAGATATTTGGGTGCTTTTGAAAAGGTTACATGCAGTCAAAAGCGGCAGCCAAGGCTCCTGCACTCAGCCAGAGCTGGGAGGCAGCTCAGCCCTACAATACATCTGAACCCAGCAGCAGCAGTGCTTGGACAGACATCATTTCTGTTGTGCTTGCTGGCAGACAAGATTTCAGACAGACTCTGGTTATGATTTAGTTTTGGTCACCATGTTCAATGTTCAGTCAAAATTCTTGTGCAGCCAACACAACACACGACTGCCTTCAATAGGAGAGAGAGTAAATGAAATGTTTTCAGTTTGAACAATGTTTCAGTTGCTGTTTTGTCAGTGGACCATGGCCACTCATGAACTGCTCCAATTTGGTCCCAGACTGCAGACAGCTTTGGTTTGTTCACATAAAGTGTATTCAAGGAATAAGCACTGCAAATTGGCAGAAGGGACACACCTCCAGCTCCTGTGTGTCTCTGTTGCTTCTGGTGCCACCATGGGACTGCCAAACCCACCAGCGTTCCTGCACTCTGACAGGCAAGCTCTGCATCTGCAGCAGGGAAAAATGTTTAACACAAGGGTTTTTCCAGCCTTGATGACAAACTTGGAACTCAAAAAACATAACTGTGCTTATTATGTTGGTATTGACCTGCTTCCCATCTCATCCTTAGCTTTCTGTATCTCCATATTTACAAGTCTCCCCTCCCGTCCAGGTGCCAACTGCAGTTCCCAGTGCTTGGGAAGTGACTATTGACAATGTATGAAGACTGTGATATCTTCTATGGGAATTGACAGGTTTTGAACTTAAAGTGAAATCAGTCTGTAAGACAGACTCTGGAAAGCACTTGAAAATTAAGGACAATGTAATGGGCGTTTATGCTGTTTCTTCAACTTCCAAATGTACCTGAAACTAATATTGAATTATCACTATAAGTATTAAACATTATAAAGACACTAAAGTACTGTTTCTTGTCTAAGGGGGGAAAAAAAGTGTGGTTTTCTTTTTTCTTGTGGGTGGAAAGTGTTTGTGTGCCATTTGGCAGCTTAAAGGTTTAACTAGTCTATTGCTATGAAAATATTGAAATTCAGCCAAAGACAGGGTATTACACACTTTTCTCCTGAATCTCTTCATGTTCTATGGCAAATGTGGCCTTTTCCTTCTGGAGCAGTTAACATAAAAGGTCTTGGTTAAGATAAACTTTCCTCTTGGAAAAGATTATCTGCCTTCAAAGTTACAAGTTAAACAACTGAGTGGTCTAATTGATTGAACATTTACAAATTATAATTAAATTTGTGCCAAACTGTGTGAAAAAAATTTATGTTCCGCTTCCCATACTGTTTATCCCTCATTTTTTTTTGTGTGTGTGTGCATGTGTGAACTGAATCTTTGGGAACTTCTTTCACTTGATGCATCATTGAGGTGGTTAAACATATTGCATTATGGCAGTCTGTCACATCAGTGTTTCAAACTGAAATACTGGACTTGACATATCCCTGGAAAAGGAAGTCAGAGCATCCAAAATCCAGAGTTATGCTTCTTTTGAAACTTGAGATTCTGAAGTCAGAATTTTCACTTAACTCCAGCTGCAGCAGAGGAAAACAAAAGGAAGAGAAAAAAAAAGGTTTAATTAATTATAATACAGCTTTTTTTAAGCATTAAAAATATTTCTCATTAAAATAATAATGTGTTTATTGTCCTGCTTGTGAATGAAGACAATCAACTCTCTGTAAATACCCATATTTATTTTGGTGAACCTCTGTGAAGTAATTATAGAAGAACAATAAAGGGGACAGAATCTAAGTCTCCAGCAAAAAAAAAAAAGCAACACATTGCCATATTTCTGTGCAATAATTTACTGAATATGAGGAGTCCAAAAGGACGAGAACTCTTATCTGAGCCCTTGATGATGGTGAAAATTTAGCCAATGAACATTCTTGAGAAAATATTTCTTTTAATAGGATGTGATCTAAGATGAAGAGCTGTAATAGTTTTGGGACTGTATCTTGTATTTCCAAAAGAAGAATTGCAAGTCCATTGAAATGCAAGACTTAACTTCTGGAATTGTACGCCAAATATACTCCAAAACAGTGTCTTCATCAACAAAGGTAGGATTTTATAAAATCTTGTTTTCCAATGTATAAACCCTAAAATAATTAAAAAATCTTTTACCACATTCAATTTAACCCAGTCCCACTCTGTAATCTGCCACATTGCCCAGACAAATTCACTGGTCATACACCAGATTGGATGTGATCAACTTCTACTCTAACTAGAGAATATCAAAATTTCTTTTTGGTGATTACAGCAGAAAAAAAAAAGCTGAAAAATTCTCAAGATTATGACCAGCCATGTTTCAATACTGTAATGCAAAAGGTTAGAAATAGTACCAGGAAATTCTTGTGTTCTAATTTTAATCAACATACAATAACGTCCACGAGTAATTAGTAAGGAAACAAGAGTGAAAATGGATTACCAAATTTGAAGGAAAATTACTGCCTTCTGGACAATATTGCAAGCTTAAGATTATATGTAAATCTTAGTTATTTAGTCTTTTTCTGTTACAATGGAGGATAAACAATATATTAAGTCTAACAATAAAAAGACAAGGTATATGACTCTTAATATCAGAGACTGCTTGAAAATGTGTCACATTATCACAAACATGCATTGAATGTATTGTTTCTATTATTTTAAGTTTCTAAAGCTTTTTTAAAATATTGAATTCATAACTTTTAAGCACTTTGGGGTTAACAATAACATTTGTTGGAATTCCGAAAATATTCTATTGTTTGGCATTCAGAGCATTATAAAGAATGTATATTACTTAAATACCCCTTGGCATCTAGGATCCAAATTACATTATATCCTCCCCTTCCTTCCATCTCAGAATCATCTGTAAATGACTCTCCCTTTCCATCAACAGTTTTTTTTGTGATAAAGTCCTGCCTCTTGCAACGCCCATCTCAGAGCTCCTGAGTTTATAATATGCATTCAAGGCCTCACAGGATTCTCTAACATTTACACAGCTGTGGCAAACACTTCAAAATTAACCACCTGACCTTCCCCAAAAAGCTCAAAGAGCTCAAATTCCTTATTGCACACAAAAGAATCAAACACATTTGGAGGGCCTAGGGCCATGATTTTTTTTTAGCTATCAGACATAAAACCACCTCCATCCACTTTTTCAGAGGACTCTGTTTCACCAGTGCCTTTTTTATGTGCTCTCCACATTCTACCCTATCTTCTATCTCCACAAAGAAGCCCTCTCTACCTCTTTTAGCAAAAGAGGTGCTAAATCAATACCAAATTCACAGCTGAGACCAAGTCTTAGACTTTGCAGAATGCAGATTACAGTCTTTACCGAGCTCCCATGATGGGGCTCATTCCTCTTGCGTCCTTCTAACTTCAGTCTGATTTCAAATCCACTGCAGGACAAGGCCTAAACTTTTACAATAATTTTTTCTATTTTGATTTAAGATTAATTATTCCCATGAGTACCATTCTTTACTTCCTATCATATCTCAGGATTCTTTTTGCACAAATGAAACTCCTGTGAAAAAAGGCAGTTTTACCACAGAGATTTACTCTCAAGACGGCTGTTGAACTGAAAAGTAGGACAAACACTCTTGGAGCTCACCAAGGAGCAGCTCTAGGACTTTCTGATACACTCCTCTCCCTGGAAGAGGAGAGGCTGGTGGGGACTCAGGTTAGATCCTCGTCACCTTAGACATGTTCTCCGTAGCTGAAGACAGCAAATTGATGCAGTGGGGCTTTATCCCTTAGCAGGGATGCAGACATTGTCCAGCTTGCATTGTCTCAGTGACACAGCACTGGCTTCCTTGCCAAATTGCCTGATAAGACCACAGCAGGCTCTGGATTTACCAATTACCACAGGGTTTAATGACCTTAAGCACAACACTGAATTACACCTCCAATTGCTATTTCCATCTGATTAACACTGAAAAATGCAGAAGGCTGTGTACATACATACAACACTGGTAAATGGACTAACACATTGAGCCATAACATGCAGCATTTAATCCTCATTCAACACTTAACTCATGATCATTTACTGAGCCTTTCAAAAAGGGATGTGATACTGTAAAATACAGAACTGAAAAATTGGTCTGCTTAAAAAAAAAATAATGAATGTTTGAAGCACTTGGCAATAAACTTTTAGGAAATGTGTCACTGAAGGGATCTCGTGTAGCCATTACTCCCACTACCCATAGCAAGGTTCACCAAAGTCATGATTTTGCAAATAACTGTTTAGGAATAGGAAAAACGAGTTCAAAGCTTTGCTCTTGGCCATAATCTAAAGCAAAACAAATGTAAAATTCACAGAGATAATTTTGAAAAATAACTGTCCATTTTACCATTGTGGCACAACTGCCTGCAGTTCTTCCAAGTGCTCATCAGCCAGTCTAGAAGTTTATCTAAACTGGGCATCACAGTCATCAAGAAACTTGGTGAAAGGTAGGTTATGGATGTAGAACAATACTACCATTTTTAAATTACTAAAATAGAGCGTTGAGTTATAATAAGAACCAGAGCTAAAAGTTGAATGCCAGCTTTTTTTTTTTTTTTTTTGTTTTGTTTTAGGCTTTCATGTTGACCTCTGCTCTACACAAACTTAAATCTGTTTTACATCAGAAGCTGCAGGGACGGAAGAGTACATGGGAAAAGAACATGTCTGGGAGTTTAGAGAGGACCAGCTAAATTTTTTGAGCTCCAGTGGGATTGGTGACATAACTAAAAAGCAACAAACAGCAGGTGAGAGGGAGGATTTAAATATAAATAAGGACACTTTGAAGCCGTAAGTTTTTATTGATCACATTCACATTTACAAATCAAAGTCTCTGCTCTTAGAAAAATATTTAACTAAGAAAGAATCCAAAAGTCATAAAATACCATGCAGGGAAAGGAAAAATATTAAAGAAAAGTAAAGGCATGGAATCATGTTGATAAATATTCCCCAGACTAAAAAAATCAACTAAATACCCTATTTTCTTTAATTAAAAATCACTGAATTATTTAAGGATATCTGCCCAGATTAATTATTGAAGACACATCAAGATCTGCCTAGTGGTGTGATTACTGGTTTATATGGTTATTTAGATCTGCCCATTTGGACCTGAATTTAACCTCCAATTAAAAAAGCTGTTGGAAATTCAATCCCACAAACAACTTAGCGCATCCATACTCCATGCTTTAAAATGGTAAAATATTTTAATTCACATAATTCATCCATTAACAAAAAAAACAGAGCTCAGTTTCTTTTTCCCATTTGTCAATGTATACAAAGAAACAATGCCCATTTTACAACCATAGTTTATCAGACAACATTTGCCATGCTGCTAAAGGTGCTGCTCACACTCTACCCATGGGATCAGGGTTCAATAGCAGCACATTCAATCTGGAAAAAAGAGGTGGTTACAATAGCATAGTAATAACAGTTGTAGATTACAGTCTGAAAAGCTCAGACCACTGAACATGATGGTCTGCAGTTAGAAAATATTTGTGTGTTTTACACAGAATGTAGCCCAGCACACTGCCAACTAGGAGAAATACAAATCTGATGGGAAGACACAAAATTAGATCAGAGCTCCCTCAAATGAAAAGAAATCCAGTCTTGCTGAACTGAAATGTGATCATTGGGATAGCACTTCTATCAGCTCATTCATTTCAAATGCAATTTAATGCTGTATTAGAAAATTCATTTTAACAAATGTTATTGCATAGGTGCAACTTGGCTGCCAGAGCAGGCCCAGGAGTAGGTGTCCCAGAGACCCCATAACCACAGTTTGTGAACAGAGACATGGATTCCCTCCACCAAGTGAAGGCAGCTAGCTGAGGTACTGAATATTATAAAGTAGGTCTTACCAGCTTCTGCAAGATGTGTTTAGCCCTGCTGGCCTTAACAGTGACCACAGGGATGCCTGGGAATTGATACAAGCAAGGAACACACATTTAGTGATACTTAGCCAGAAAACTTTGCCAGTCTCCAAAAATTTGCTGCTTAGAAGCTTCCCACAAGCAGACCTTGCTGGATTTCTCTTCCATGAGCTTCTCCAGTTGCCTCCTGACCTGCCCTATAAAGGATCAATAATCACAGCATGCAGCCTGCACTGTGGAGAGCCATTGTGGTCCTTTCTGGGGCTGTGCATGTTGCCTTAATTTAATCCCCACACTTCTGGTATCAGAAAAAATAGTGGGCACTTGTTCATCTCCATGTAAGTCATGATCTTCAGACCCTTTCTCTTATGTTCTCTGCTTTACCTTTTTGGCAGGCTGAAAAATATGACATATGCGGATGTTCCTTCTGCAAAGGATGTGAAATCAGAAATCCAGGGGTCTGTGGCTGTTCCTCTGCTACATGGAGAGTGTTTACATACCTTCACCTTGTGTTTAATGATTCACTTTGTATGGGCTGAATTATTTTCCAAATATTTCTGTTTTCCCCTAGAGGAAAGAGTCTTGATGACAGTTCTAATCTAAGACCTAATTTAGGTACCAGGCTGGTGTTTTGAAGGAGACAGAGTTAGATCAAACTGCACTAAATTTATCAGGTGAAGATCTAAGTGTTTCTATTTAGTGAGATGCAGAAATTTGTGCCATTAATGTTAACTATTTGACAGTGGTTTCTTTTCATTACATGAAAGAGAAAATGGAGCCAGTTCATTATGAAGATAGTGAAAGTTTTAATAAGGCAAATACAGGCTGAATTCTACTAGTGCATGTGGGGAAAGTAATGTAAAAAATGCAACATCAAAGAAAGATGAGCAGGGAATGGAGAACAGGGAAACATGTAATGAGCTGAATCAGACTGAAGTCTAAGATAATTGCTTAAAGATTGCAGCACTTGGGAAATTCTATCCTACAGCAGGAGTAGAAAATGGGTTGAAATGAATGGGACCCAGTCAATCTGTAACCACATTGCAAGGGCCAAGATAATTTCCTCCATTTTCAGGTGTAGAAGCTGAGGCTCTGAATAGAGCTGGCAGTGATGGTCTCACCTGGAACAGATCTGCTCAATCTGGGATCAGATCTGACCCAACTTGTTCTTTGTCCAAAAATCTCTTCTGAATATTTTTTGTTTTAACTCTTGGCTTGAGAGAACTTAATAACCTGTCAGTGTGAAATAATTAACTTTCCTAACTGCAGAGAGTGGGGCTTGTGGCCGTTCTTGCTGTTTGTACAGTGTTAAATAAGCCAGTTGATCAATGGGGCTCTGATGATTTATTAACATCATGCTGCCAATAAGAACACACGCTGGAACTTAGGATGGCTCAAACTTAATTTTAAAATACTGAAGGAAATCTCAAATCTTTCAAGGAATTATAGAACTGGTTGTATATTTGTAATATATTAACACAGAAAGCAAAATACATTTGAATAATAAGGAATGCATCTTTAATCAGTTCAAAGTACTGCCAACAACAGTAAGAGGAAATTCTGTTTTATGATTTTTTTTTGCAATTCCACAAAAATTACTTTATATCCCAGTGTATTAAGCAATTCCAATGTTGTGTACTAAGTACCTCTGTTTTTTCAAAAAGAGGAAAAAACAACCTAAATCTATTTTAATTTGGATAGGAGTACTTTATTTTTTAATTTCAATGAAAACCAACTGACCTGAAATTCTCACTGAAAATATTTGATCATTATTAAAACAGCTGAAACAAAACACTACATGTTTTTGTTTTCGGGTTTTGTTTTGTCACTAAACATTCACAGCACAAACTGCCCTAGTTAAGATCATTATTTCTAAAATTTGATTCATTATTTATGCCTCATTTAGGGTCACAGTGCACCTACCTAGTAGAGATGTATTTAGCAACTGTCTGCTATCCCAAGAGAGGCTGCTGCTCTTCTTCACCTTTCTAAATACACACATAAGCAGCATTGCAGTGGAAACTGATCCATAAACAATTACAGGCACTAAAAATCATATGGGAAACCAATAAGAACTTATATTAAGAGAATTTGGTTATGTGCGCTGCCATCAACTTGGGTGTAGTTTTACAGTTCAGATTAGCAACTTTAAAATATATGTATATAGTACGAAAAATTATAGGAGGATCTTCTAGATGTAGTAACAGTTAAAATATTACTACACTTTGGTCATGCTTGGGCTTTCATCTGAGATATGTACTGTTTGATAAAGATGGTTAAGTATTATTTTCCTCATTTCACACTTTAAGAACATGAACCACAGATAGATTGAAAAATTTCTGAAACCATCAGAGAGATCTTTCTACACTAGGGAAAAAAGCTCAGCTGAGCCTTAAGGCTACATCCACACTGGCAAACACTGCATATCAGAGGAAGATTTTTAGAGCAAAATAGTTGACAGTGAGGATCAGAAAGCTACATTACAAGAAAATTTAATTTTAACTTCAATTACGAATTTATTTTTATTTTGGATGATCTTTTGTTTAACCCCACAGAACAAGTTCCTATTTTTCTCTGAGTGCATCAGATGTAGTTGGTTTACTTTTATCCAAAATAAATTCCAGTTTATGCACTTGAAACAGTTCCTCAACATGAGCAAAAGCATAAATAATGGAAAGGATCACAAGACCTACTTTAGAAGTTCCCATCTGATCAAGCTAAAATTCAAAGGTAGACTCAGCCTTTGCAATGCCAGCTGGATAGAGCCTGATTCAAAGCAGAGTGGAGCCAGCAGTGAGGTGAGGATAAGGGGCATTTACAGATTTGCAGAAGCTCCAGTGGAACCACATTTTGGGGCAATCTTTTTTACCCCTTAGCTATTTCTGCACAGAAAACAGCTCTTGGGTCTGTGCAGCTTTTGGGTTTGCATTCTTGCTGAAAGCACACAGAACTTGCTTCATACCGCACACCATATTGTGCGTGAAAGCTATCCACATGACAGGCAGTCTTCCAGAGATAACAGTAATCTTCAGGTGATGCCAACAGTTTTTACTGACTGACTGTGTGTGGTGCTCTGCTGAGCCCAGCCACTCAACACAGTCTGCTGAGCAACAAGAAAAAGTCTCCAGCTTTGCTATGCTCTGTCAGCTTTCCTTACTGCTTCCAGAAATTAGTTCTGGGGACTTTGCTGATAATTTACATGAAAAGACAATGTACTCTTCAGCTCCCTGATACATGTATTAAATTATTTTCACATATCATGTTCCATGAGAGTCCATGCACATCTCGAGTGTCAGGGAGTTTTCCATGCTTACAGAATACGGAACTCTATGAAGGCAGCAATGTGTAGACTTCCCAAGTTGCTTCAGTGGATTTTCGTGCCTGTGTAATGAAAATGAGCACTGAGACTTGTCATCAGAGAACTGCTGCATCTGTGATGCAAATAATAATAATTGTTGGATAATTGCTCCTTTGTTAGTTTTGCTTTGAATAGATAGACAAGGAGAAAAGATATTTAAAGGCAGAGAAAGAGAGGTGTAAAAATACCAGAAAAAAATCAATAAAATTTCCTGGAAGAATATAGCTTTTATATAAAAGATCTGAGGGAGCAGATTAGTTTTTTTACACTCATTTAGCTTGAAGGATTGTCCATCACATGAACACAGCATGCCCCTGTTTAGGATTTTGCACCCAGCTAATTTTCAAGTGTAATGTAGACTGTGAGAACTCTGGCCCTGAGCACTGTCCCAATATCTTGGAATTCCCAAAGTCTGGAGAAATTCTAAGTGGTCTACGGAGGTTTGCATGTGAAGACAAAGCTTTTTATATGGAGATCCAGCCTAAGGCAGGTTAAGATACATACTTACTACGTAGACATAGCTGTTAAATCTATTAAAAAAAATAAAAAAATCAAAGGATACAGAAGTATAATTTAAAAGTTGAAGAGGATTTAGTACCAAATCTTTAGTCCCTTATGCAACCAATTGCTACCTTGTACTTCATAAAATATAGTAGAGCAGTTGAACTGTGGTCACCATAACTTGTACTTTGAATCTACCTAAATGTAAAAAGTAATAAATTACAGTGAGTGATCCTAGCTTTTTAACTGGGATTCCAACTCCATTTGCCTTTTTAATGCGTTTTGAAAAAGATAAATGCCAAACACTTAAGCTGCACATAAGCTTCTTGCTCCTTTTTATTATTTCCTATAAATAAAAATATAAATGCTTGCAGTCATGCAATTTGATCTTTGAGCACATGGTACTATAAATCTAGTCATGATACATTTCCTCTGAAAATAAATATGATCTTTTCTTTTAAGATGCAGGACAAAAAGGTTCTTTCTTAAGGACATAAACACTTAATAATCCAAGTAGCCACTTAGCCCAGAAAGTAGAGACATTGCTCCTGGGCATGGGTACACACTGGATACTTGGTCTCCATGCCAGGCAAAAAAGCAAGCTCTTAGAATTTTTTTGGGACAGAACTGTGCTATTGTCAGCCCTTTTCTCTCATATGAGAAAGATTTTTTTTATGAAGAGGATTAAATAGATGTTATATAAAGAAATGTCTGTATTCTGTGTCAGGTACTTTACTTTGAATTTATGTTCTCTGCTTCACAATTGAAACTATTCTTTCCCTTTAACTGAAGTTTCCAAAATACAGTCTTCATCAACATTGATTCAACAAATCATCATCTAAAACAAGGTGATAAAGCTGGTATTTATATCTGTCAGGGGACTGATTACAGATGATGGCAACAACCATCTCAAAAGGTATAATTCTCTGCCACAGTGTATATCAGTATTTTTCTTAATTATTTTTGACATTTTACCTATTACTCCAAGGACTTTCTCAGAGGGCGGAAATAAAGGGGAAAAATGGGTTTTGTGCCACAGATGAAGAAATACATCTTCTGTAAGTAATTCCCAGAAGAAATCTTGGAAATCTTATGGGGTCAGGAAAGAGGCAAGAAAGTAGCATTTGTCACCCTTGCTGAATTGGTCATCTAAACTTACAGTAACACTAAAGCTGAGTGACTTATCTGCCACCCCTTAGGGAGGAAGAAAGGTGAGACTACAGAAGTATAGACTGGGGGGAAGCACACTGTGAAAGTAGCATCTAAAATACTGCCTAAAGATTCTGATTTTTCAGCCACTTATCTCCTATTTTCCTATAGCAGATGTGGAAATCACTTCTGAATTTAGAGATCACACATAGCAAAAATGAAGAGCTGAAAGCTGAAGTTATGGCAAGAGTAAAAGTTCATCAAGTTTAGGACTAGCAAATCATGTCTGAGAGTGGCTCAGAAAAAAGCATCCAGGAAGAGAAACAGACAATGATCACCATCTACAGGGAATATTAAGGTAGAATGAGTGACAGGCAACCCACAAAACCAAAAGAAACCTTGAAAAAAGCATGTGAAAAAGCTTGTTACAAGTCACTGCATTTGACATGAGTTTGATGCAGGATGGACAATAGTGCTACAAAAAGCAACTTGTCATATATCTCTAGAAAAATTTCAAGGACAGTTGGCTGCTCAGTTTAATGACACCATTATTAAACTCAAAATAGGTAAAACAGGCTATAACAGACACTAATTTTCTGTTTTTATCTTAAAAACCTATGAACACTGCAGCCATTCCAGTGTAATATACAAGTCATCACTTGGTTTCCAGCCTTGGAGTTAATTTCTGTACAGAGTCTTGTCTCATCCTTGGAATCTTCCAACATCCCATGCTGATCACCCACCAACATGAGCATGGTTAGCAAAACATGGGTTTTACACAGCTATGGAGGCCTACTTTATCTTGCATTACACAAATACAGACAAAACTAACAGCACTCCATGGAAGCTACTACACATGGAAATGGATTGTTAGTATAACAGGGTTTGTAACATGGGCCACTTACGACATGCTATGTGAATTATTCTGTATTTTACAGAATGAAACATCTATCTTTCAGATATTCACTAGTTATGTTTAGGTGGTTTGTCCTTAATATACGCTCCAGCAGAAATGAAAACGCCTTTTTTCCTCTGCAACTAGTGTTGGCTGCATGGTGGCCAGACTTTAAGAAGGCATTTACTGCCTACCTCTCAGAGATAGTAGAGGAAGGGTGAGTGATTTTCATGCTCTGGCACTTATTGTAGGCTGTTTAATTTGTCAGGACTACTAGGCCATGGTTTTGTGCTTTGACAGGTTTTTGTTATTCCTGCTAATCCCATTTCTGTTGTGTAATGTGCGTGGCAGCATCTGGTGACAACAGAATAGAACACCTAATTGTGAATGAATACAGAGAGCCCTGTTCTGCCACATTGCCTGTTGCACTATTTTTGCATTTTTATGGCTGAGGGTGGGCTTCCAGGAGCTGCAAAGCAGACAGCCCATCGTTGTAATCAAATTTGCCATTTGCATGTGTGTGTTCTCAGCAGCCTTCCTGTTTCAACAGCCCCCAGGATTCCCTGAGTGTGTTTTTCTGGCTCCCTCTTCTGAATGGGTGATCTTAAGTATTTATTGAACAAGTTTTCTTTAATTATTAAGTCACAATATGAAACTGATGGTTTTAAGTGTGTTTGGGTGTCACAAAAAGGAGCAGTATGTGAGGAGAGCCAATGCAGTACCTGCACAGCTGTCACTGCCTTCACCCCTTGTATGGCTTAATTCACTTGCTGGACACAAGGACCCAGCCTGTCCTGGTGCCTGGGTTAATATACTCCAGGTGCAGGACCCTGCATTTGCCTTTGTTGACTTTTCCATGGTTCCTCTCTGCCCATCTCCTCAGCCCTTCAAGCTCACTCTGAAGGCCTACAAAGCCCTCTGGGGTATTGGCCACTCCTTCAAGCTGAGGAGGCATCTGGCCTTTCATCCAAGTCATTGATGGATAAGTTAAACAGTACTGGGCACAGTATTGAACCTTGGGGGACACCACTATTGACGGGCATCCAGCTAGACCCTGTGGTGATCCTCTGGGATCTGCCACTCAGCCAGGTCTCAATCCCCCTCACTGTCCACTCATCCAGTCCACGCTTTGCCTACATTGACATTGTGAGAAAAATCATCTAAAGCCCTGCCAAGGTAAACAACATCCTCTAGTCTTCCCTCACCCCCCCGGAAGTTCTATTGTAGAAGGCAATCAAGCTGGACATGCAGGATTTACCTTCAGTGAATCCATGCTGACTACTCCAATCCCCTTCTTGTCATCCTCGTCATCCATGTGGATAGACATGGCCTCCAGAATGAGACGTTCCATAAACTTTCTGGGGATTGATGTGAAGGTGACTGGCCAGTAGTTCCCTCAGTCCTCCTTCTTGCCTTTTTGGAGCTCCAGGGTGACATTTGGTTTCTTCCAGTCCTCAGGCACCTCTCCTGATGGCCATGACTTTTCAAAGATGATAGTGGGTGTCCCATGGGTGCAACCCTTCTGGGCCCATGGGCTTTTGGGTCTCAAGTCTACCTAGATGTTCTCTAACCCAATCCTCTTAGACCAAAGATCTTCACATATTTTCAGCTTAGATCCTTCTCAGACACAAGCATAAGTACTGCAAGACAAGACAGACAAAATTCAGTGCCCACATTAATCTTCCAAGAACTTTCAAAAGATTAATTAAAAGAAAGCTTAAAAACCAAGAGATCTGAAGTATATGAATCACAACATCAAAAAGAAAAACTTTAAGGAGAGTATTCAGAATTTTAAATTAAAGTGTAAGTTTAAATCTTCTCTTGTTACCACTTGGTGCAATTTTCCTCCCAGTAAACAGCTCTTCTGTTTTTACCACAACAATATGGAATCAAAACACAATCTGTTGGATGCAGAAACCAAGAAAAGATCTAAAGCTGGTATAAAAATACAACATATAACTCATAATTTTTTTTCTAACTCCTCTGTATAAAAGGATGTTGAATTTGCTAAATTTTAAAAAGGTGGTCAAGCAATATGGTAAATATGAAAGCTCTTTCAGGACTGAAGCATGAGGCAGCATACAATCCACACATGAAAATAAGATCCTGTCTTATGCTTCTTCTTATCAGCTACAGTTCAATTCTAAACCGAGTTGTAAGAAACACAAGATAGTGTGAAAGCAAAAATATTTATGTACGCTATGCATACAGAATAGACAACCAAGGGAGAAATGTTCCTCCTTATCAAAGACTTGTATTAGATGTATCCTTCTTCTAAGCATCTGTGGACAAGTTACCCAGAAAAGATGCCTTTCATCAACTATGGAAGCTGTTATTCGTTATCATCATCTGTTTATAATCAATGAGAACAGTTGGATGCTCAGCAGTCTTGAAAATTGAACCAATTATTTAGGTCAGTAGTTTTTAACCTTTTTCTATTTGTGGACTCTTAAGCATTTTCCAGTGGATGTGAGGCACTGTTAGAAATTTTGCTCATGTAGATAGCTGTCACTTTCTTTGGCACTTACAACTGTCTAGAGTTTATCCCTTTCCTTTTATCTCCTTATGAATATATCCTCAGACTCTGAGCTGAAAAAACCCCAAACCACATTAGCAAAGTATATACATTTTTGGTTAATTAAAAAAAGAGTGACCTGAATCCATGCATTTTTAAGCACCTTGACAAGCTATGCAAACAAAACTTTCTCAGTTTGTATCTGTTATTTATTTTGATTACAACCCAGGGAAGGTGTAGTTCTGCAGACATTACTCTCCACTGGCACAAGCAGTTGCTGCTCAGCTTCAGCCCCATGAAATGCTCCCTTTCCCTGGCTGCCAGGCACTGGCCTCCATCACGTGCCAGCATGTGTTTCTTTTCTGATCCACGAGCTGTGCTGTGAGACCAAGAGTGACCAGGTAGGACTCAGAACTGCTACCAAAAGTACTTAAACAACACAATAACCCTTTACTTTTATGCTACAGCTCTCAAAAAACTTATGAACATAGTTTTGAACAGAGAGTGAGGGAGAAGAGCAGACACAAGCAAGGGGTGGCACGAACACTCTAATTCTACCATAGCAATACAAATTAAGATGTCCCAGATTTGACTTTACATTCCCAAACATGCATTATAGACAAGCAGAAGGGCTTGGGAGCAGCCTTGGGAAGGAGGTCTGACCAAGGTCTAACCACAGGTAGCTTCTGGAGTCCCACCTGAAGGTGTTTCCACCACGTCTGGTGAGCTGTCACAGCAGAAACTGCTTCTGGCACTCACAATACTTGTGGATATTGTTATGCCAACAAATATCACTGTGTCAAAGGAGAGTCACTACAGCCAATCCAACCAAATCCAACAATCACACACTGAGCAGAGATTTCTTTGTAAAATATTTATGATGTCATTTTTCTATTTATTCTAATTATTATAGTTACTGGGATACACAGCAATTATATATATTTGATCTGCTCTCCATTAGATTACTGTTCTGCAAATAAATGTGTACAGCCAGTAAGGAGAAGATAGAAAAACCCAGATTAAACAGAACAGGCTCTTAAATCTCCAAAAATCAATATCTACCCTCAGTTTAGGCAAAGAAATAGTGTGCCCAGATCAGCCCTGTGGAGACTTTGCCTGATGCAAATGCTTTGGGAAGTGCTCTGAACCAACAACTGACAAAACACTTTAAAAAAGTAACTCCTGAAAAGTTGCTAAAATAAAGAAAGGCTTGGGAGGAGGCGAGACCCTCCCTGGTTTTAATGAAAAAAACCTTTAGTCCTGACTACTGTATTTAAATTAAATCTATTTGCTTTTTGCACAGTTCGAATAGATGCTTTTTAATTATTGCTAATTGTTTAAGATATTGTTGTATGCCCCTGAAGATTTAAACTGAATAAATTTAATTCCTTTAAAATATCCTTCAGCTACAGGCAATAAAGTAAGAAGCCCCATAGGTATGGCAGTAAAAATAACCATAAAGGCATAAGCATTTAAATGAGGAGAGCATGGAATACTTCCCACTAGACAAAAAAAAAAAAAAAAAAAAAAGTAAGAGTAAAGAGAAAGAAAAGAAAAGAAAGAAAGAAAGAGGGGGGGAAGCTATGTGTTTTGGAGACACAAGAACCAAACCATGAAACACACAGTTGAAACATTTAGGATGACTATGAAAAAGGTCTATGTTCACTTGTTAAGGAATGCGCTAAGGCAGACTAAAGCATATGAATGGCCCTTTCACAGGTCACAGATTCTATTCAGTTCTTGGACATTGTTATTATCCGACAGAAATAGATGGGCCTAATTAATATGCTGGACATACCTGAGAGAACATTCTTAAGGAAATCATCCTATGGTGGTTTGGGTTTGTTGTGTTTTGGGGGGGGTTTGTTTTTTGCTGGGTTTTATTGGGTGCTCTATGCTTTTTGGTTTTGTTTTTAACAAACAGGAAATGTTACAAGTAGCATCTGGTTAAAAATCTGTGAGCATAATTTTGGTGTTAAAAGTTTAATAAAGAGTCTACTTCTAATATACTTGTTTATGCAAAGGCTTGGAAAGTTTTTTTTTTATTTTAGCAAACAATTTTGCCATTTAGATTAAAGCTGAACTGCACAGTCATTTTGAAAGCAATTATATTCTTGGCACTTTTCTGAAAATAATATAACAATTACCACAGCAACTGCACTTTATCAGAACACTCCAAGCATGCAGCAGGTTAATATCAGTTTTCAGCAACTTCAGATAATATTTCTAAGATGCTAATGTTAGGCAGTTTCAAATGACCAAACAGCTTCTGATATTAACTAAGCTCTGGTCTTTTAAGATAATGTGGTTATACAGGCCCCAATTTACATGTAGTGGGACTACTGTCCCCCTTATAAAATACTGTTAAACTTGATGGGAGCCTGTGCAAATAAAACCAAATGCAGGGCCGGTTTCATGGCAAGAAAGATTGACTGACTGAAAGGTCAACTTTCCAAAGAGCATAACATGCTGCACAGCTGGGTGGGGATCTCACTGCTCCCACTGCCTGATGTGGGACAAGCTGCCCCCTCATACATTTACCTCGTAACCTTTGCAGGAATCAGCTACTCACTGAGTGTCCACATACTATGCACTTCCCTAAAATGATTTTGTTATCAGTCCAATCTACATTGAATTTTAAAGATACGTGGTTTGGTTTCAGCTATTTGACTTCTGTGGAAAAAGCCCCAAAAGAATAACCTTATTTTTGTATCCCAGTTCCCCTTACTGCTGATGCTTGTGACAGTTTTGTTCTTGACTTCCTAGAGAGCAGAAGTGGGCCCCAAAAATGTATAATTCTCCAAAGTCATCCAAGCTCTATCACTGCAATTTGAATTCAGGACACCACCTCAATACAGTGACTTGTTGTTCTCAAATGTCTGGATAGCATACAAATATAGATAAAAGTAGATACTAATTATCACATCTATTCTCAAGGCATGCATCGAGGGAGGCAATAAAGAGGAGGGGAAGTCTGTGGGTTACTCCCACACATAAATCCTCTATGTGTCAATGGGTGAATAGACGCTACTTTAGTCTATTGTGAAAAGCTGTTTTATAACAACAAAAAGCTGAAACAGAGAAGAAACTATATTAGAAAGGCAAATATCAAAATATATCAGTACTAAAATGCCTGCAGGTAATCAAGTAATTCAGTTCTGTAGAACATCCAGAGACAGGAGTCAGATTTTTGTACTCAAACCTTAATATGGCATATGTGGAAAAAAAATCTCATTGAAATAAATAGACCTATTCATTTCAGAGACAGTGAAAAAGAGACGAACTTTCTTTGTCTCGCCACTTTAGAGCCCCTTGATAGCATTTTCCCTTTTTATTGTCTTTTAGATATAGATGCCCCTCTGCTTAAGTATCACCAAAGCTACTAGTAACAAATACCTAAATATATAACAGATGCATAAGTGCATCTTGGGATAAATACATTATGGACAATTAACTGTCATCATACCCCTCAATTACATTTTCACCCGCTCCTGTAGTGTACACCTGTGGCTTGTTAGTACTGCAATAAGTGTTGGAAAGCAACTCTAAGGTTCAAAGGTAGCACCACTAAAATCTGTTTTCCTCTTTTTTCTTAAATGTGTATTATATAAATGTGAAAACAGAGAAACAAACACAAGAAAAAAGAAGAGCACCTTTTCGTTTACTGGCTGACACTGTTGATCAAGTGAAAATTTATCACTTTCCTGTTATATCACATCACCATTTACATGGAATATTGGGCCTGATTCTGAACTCAGAGTAATGTATAAATCTATTAATCTCTGTAGTAATCTCTGAATAATGTAGAAACTAACCCAGAGAAACAGCAATCAAAATTCACTTTAGCACCATTTGCAATATTATTTCAAATGCCACTTTCTCATCTGCGAGGGAATAATATAAGGACCACCAACACAATTTCAGAATATTTTGTAATGCACATTGTTTTTAGTAAAATGCAAAAGAACTTGTTAGAAGCATAACTAAAACTTGTTAGAAACTTAACTAAAATATAGCTAGGTTACATTATAAGCAAGTATGCAAGTTTGAATGGATATTTGTGTAAGTTAAAGTAGCTATTGGCTATCCTTACTATAACCATACTTTGATTCATAATAGCTCCTGGAAATATTATTTATTATTAAACATGCAACTGGCATAATTCAGTAAGCTTTGTATATCACATTGACAGATTGCCTGTAAAGAAAAATATTAAACAAAAATATACTGTAAAAATTGTCTTATAATTGTAGCTGAAGGCAAATCCAGCACAGAAATACCTCTCTCAGTTCATATCTCAATGTCATTAACACGTTTCTGTGGCTTCCATATTTGTTTACATATTAGTCTTAAATAGTTAACATTAGAAACTTTTATTCTGATCCTTTACTTTCCAACCTTTGGACTACTACTTGTTTAGGGAGGGTCATGGAAAACCTGAGGCTTTCCTGAGCTTCAGGAAGAACACGATGGGGTGATCTTTGAAAAGGTGGCATTGGCTGCTCCACTGATCTCCATGCATTGCCTGGTCAGCTTGCAAGGAATCCCATCAAAATTTCAGATGCTGGAGTGCAGGTGGCCCACTGCAGGATCAGACTGGCTGAAGCACCCAGCTGGGACAGGCTGGGATACCTGTCCAGGTGTTGCAGCCTCCACCTCCCACACACTGCTGCATCCCTTCTGGATGATGCATCCAGCAAGCCCCAGCCATGGTCCTCTGAGCAAAGCTACTCCCATGGAATTACCCCATGGACTAGGAAAAGGAAATATCATAATTCGTTGTGGTTGAAGGCTTTCTGTGTAAACAGGACATAACTGGTCATACCTCTGAGGCTGATCCAAGAAAAAACAGGCTGTTAGAACTTGCCAGCTACATCATCACTACTTTTCATCTGCCCTTGGTACTGACAAGTTAATCAGCTGAGAAAAGCTAACCTTGTCCCCACTGACTCAGGTACAGTGAGATGTGTACCTACTCACCAATAAATTTCAGCAGAGGTTATTAATAATTTCCTTTTTCCTTTTGGCAATAGAAAGTTTGTTTTTTTTTCAAGTCTTCACATAACTTTTTCTCAGATCATTTATATATGTAAAAGTCAATAACTTTTTCTGTATAATGAACAGTGGTGCAAGATGACATTTCTACAGCTTTTTGGCAGCTTCCTTTTATTGCATTGCTTTTTTTCATTGCTTGTCTTTTAAAAATTCTGTGAAGGTGAGCTGAAGGGCAGGACACCCAGGTACTCACAGATAGCATTCAGGAGCTGCATTTTCTTCTATATCCCCTGTGACTTACCTGAGAGACACTGAGAGTCTGGAAGTTGACCTGCAGAATTAATGAAGAATACTGCAGGTGTTTATTTATAGGCAAGAATCAAATATGCCTGGGTTGACCAACAGTGACTCAGGGATTATGAAACAACAACATTTCAACGTGTTCAAGCAGCCCTCTGAAGAACCAGGTTTGCTCACTAAATAATAACAGTGACTGGCCAGTCAGCATAAGTTGTGATGAGTTATATCATCTTACTTTGCTAAATCCATGGTCTCAAAAGAGTCTAACCACAGTTGCATGACACAAAGCCAATGCTTTGCAATGACTGTCAGCTAACTTGCATTTTGCAACCACATATGAACAAAATATCGTTAAATGGACCCTAGAAAGAGGAAGAGAAGGGACATAAACACAAATATTTGAAAACTGTTAGCATTAGCTATGGGGAAAATACTTAGCAGAAACAGGAGAGGAAATACTTGTTAAATTGAGAAAAACATTTCTGATACATGCTGTGTGAAAATCCTCTGATGTTTGGGTGCTTCATTGCACGTTTGAAAAATCTAGAGATGATCAAACAGCAGAAAAATGCATTACAAAGAATAATCCTGCACGATTCAGGAACTGGACAGCATGATCTAATAGGACACTCATTTCTAGCAATTTTTTCCTTGGAAGTATTATTATTTTTGCTAAAAAGCTGGCACCATTAAAAACAATAATAAAACCCACCTTTTCCTGTGTCATTTGTTTTTTTTTTATTTTTATAATTAGAAACTTAATCAAAAATCACCTTTAGCATTTTAACTTCTTAAATGATGATAGGAAATACCCTAATTTCTATTGTCTAAGAATTTTCATTGACTAGCCAGGGAAAAATTAGTATCAGTAGCATTTACATTGTTCTATAAATGGTCTGAGCAAAATCTCATAACAAATCTGCAGTGTAGTCAGAACTCATCTGTTCTTTGCACTTCCTACTTTGCAGATGAGACAGTCTCAAAAGACTGGGTAGGCTGAAGACTGGTTGGACAACTCTATAAGTGAAGTCTCAAGACTCTTGTCATTCTAGCTGTCTAAATTACTTAAACAGGACTCAGAGGGATTTAAAGGGGAGAAACGACATGACAAACAATTATATTCTAACACACTATTTATAACAATGCCCTTTCAGATTATTGTTCCACTCAGACTGACACATTACTGTAATCCCAGGGATGAATCAAGGGACTTAGAGTTAGATCGTGCACAGCTTGTAGGCATAAAAAAAATACGAATAAAGAACTGACATTCAGGAAATATAGAGCGACTCAAGGATAAATTCTGCTGGGATGAGCTTAATTTATCAATGTCAATAACAACGGTGAACACATCGCAAGAATACATGCATATTAATTGAAAATAACTCAGATTAAATCACTGCAGTTTGACATTTTGAGATAGGCACTTTATCTTTTCAAGAAAGAGAGCACTATAAAATCTTTAATCTGAAAACACATCTTAATTGCGTGTTATCACCTCCTAATTGCTTCTATATTATATTAAACATTTTGCTAATTACTAGCCTGATCATGGTGTAAATAGCTTGAGGCTAGAGCTCATAACCAGCTGAAGACAACTGGGCACAATGAGGGCCACAAAGAAGTTTATCACTTCGGTGTATTATCGCGGACTTCCATCATTATCAGTGTCTATCACTCTTTATCTCTGCTTCCCCTGTGAGATAAAGAAGAGAGACAATAATGTAGATCAGAGGTTGGGTTGCATTTCAGTTAATCCATCTATTTCTAGCTCTAGATTTCTAATATTCCCCGGGGACAAAAGTTGTCTGCCTACTGCTGTCACTAATCTACTGCAGGAAGACTGAGGCCAGAATGCTATTTGCTCTGCCACGAGCCTGGGTAATGGAGGTGCTCCCGGACAGCTGGAAATGCGTGCTGCACCCCAAACCAAAGGACATGGATGAAATGCATTGCTGTGAGCAATCTACCCGCTTAGCTTCAGACACTGGGTAACACACAGATGATACATAGGGAGACTTTGAAGCAGCAGCTTGTGAATCCATCAGGAAAGAAAATTATTTATGTATAGGCAATGAAAATGCTCATACAAATCTGCTAGGTGACCCGGCAGTGCTGGCAGTCACTGGGGCAGCAACTCATCATTTAGGTACAGCACTTGTTTAAACAATTACTGGTGTATGAAATAAGCTGACCAAAAAATTGTTGGGAGTTTTTTTGAAAGGAAAAAACCTGTCCAATATCACATTCAAGAATTAAGAGGGTTTTGGGGCTCGAAACTGCAAGGTAAAACACATCTTTGTAAAAAATTACTTGCGCTTCTCAAAGAAACCAACCTTAAGTAGGAATAAATCATCACAATGGCAAACAGCTTTTCTCACTGTTCCCTTGGCAGAACATAATTCTAACCTGTGCAAAGAGAATGTGATCATGGTCAGCCTACGAATTTTGCTCTCCGTGTTTAAAATTAGATTTTTATTACATCTACGTGGTCAGGGCCTGCTGTAAGAAGTCAGAGGACCAAGTTAATCTCTGTTAATAAAAGTTTACTTTTTTGTTTGTGGCTACAACAAAGACTTTATGCCTTGGGCTTCATTTGCTAGATGGATAAACCTCACAACTTTTACTGAGTAGCAAGTTAATAAGTCAGGCAGGAAGAAAGCAGACTGCAAATGAGGGAATATGAAATATGGATGAATTTAGGCCTGAGTTATGAGGAAACATTCTAAGCACCAAACTGTTCTTTATTGGACAACCATATTTAATAAAACTGTACATAATTAGTTAATAAGAAAGTAATGCTTATATCTTCTACCTTCCCCACAGTGACCCTTTCTGCAGCAAGAAAAGAGGTGCTGTCTCTGCTTTACCCTTTACCTTCAAGGTTCCCCCGCTCAGACCTCCTGGACTCAGCTGTGGGGTTGTGTTTTTCCCCCACTCCAAGAATGTTATCACTCTCTCTTTACCTAGTTTTCTATTTTTCAGAAGCAACATAAAATAAGTTAGAGAAGTGGATGGTGTCCCTGTCCCTGGTTAAGAGGCTGGAACTATATGATGCTTAAGAATCTTTCTGACCTTAAACTCTGTTATGATTCTATGAAATAGGAAGTGTTAACAGCAGCCCTTTGCACTGCCTGTGTCCTCCTCATACTTGCTGCTGCAGGCGCTGCCCACCTCCCAGGGTCTGTCTCTCTCCTCCCCTGCGCCTCCTGCATCCTCCTGGCTGTCCCATCTCTGCACCAGTCTCCTGGGGCAGCACAATGGATTGCTTCAGTCACTTGAGCTTCAGCATGACATTGACAGGGATCCAGGGCTCTGAAAGACTTTATGTCAAAGCTTGAGAAACTGGGCTTCTTGTTAAAAAAAAAAAAGAAGAATGAAATACAGCACAGCTATCCTGAAGGAAGCAATGATGCACAGCTGTTTTATTGCCTGGTGCAGGTAAGACATTTTAGGGAATATATTCTGTCTTTTAATGAGCCCACAGCAGAAGGCCCTGGATTTATCTCAGCTGCCAGGATCCTCTCACACTTTCGGGTTCCCATTATCTTTCTGTACTTCCATCTTTCTTTGTTTCTAGGCTGTATCTATTTAAAGTGCCTCAGCCTTTCTCTTCAGCTCCTAAGCAGTTTTTATAGGTGCCTGTGTTCTCCCCAAGAATTCCTCAATTTGCCATCTCCATTTTATGGCTATAGGAAAGCCACAGATTCTTGTCTTCCTCTGCATCTCAAGTGAGGAGAGGGAAAATTTCCCAGTAGGATAAATATTCTGCCATGACAGCTTGGTGCAAGGCTGGGTCCCCTATGTGGTGGTAAGTGGTTCAAGAGTATCTTGTACAGGGATGCACACAGTTCAAAGGAAAGGCTGTACCTTGTGTGTGTACACAAACCACAACTCTTCCAAGGGCTCATTTCTGCAGTTGTGTTTTAAGCCCATGCTACAGATGAATTTTATTATATTTGCTTGTTTGTGTTTTCTCCTCTGTGTTAGCGTATATTATCTCCACAGACACTAATTCTTGATATAAATGATGCTAAGCAGTAAAGTATGGTCCATTAACTTGATTTTTAAAAGTATCTAAAATTTACGCAGTGATTTAAATAATAATATAAATTATATTAAGTATGTGCAGCAGCAGAGGGTACGGCCTCCTAAACAGAATGAATTTCTCCTTGGAGAGCACTGATTAGTTCATTTTTCCTAATGAATCTTTCGTTATAGTCAGAAGTTCCTTTTTTTCCCCCTCACTGTCTCACTTATGAAGCATGCATATGTATATATGTATGTTCCATTTATATATTTGATAGCTAGATTAAGTAGTATCCTACTTCACCTCCAGAAAGGGCACAGCACTTCTCAAGGAGGCAGCTGCATTTCTTAGGTGAGGGAAACTGAGGCCAAGGCATCTCACCCACAGGTCCTTGACCTCTTTAATCAATGGGCCAGCCACTTCTAAGCATGAAATTCACGTCTAAAATCCACTTTGCAGAAAAGTGGATGAATACTGCTGCTTCTCTCCACAAAATTTATCATTGAGGCAAATTAGGAAGTGTTACCTGTTGACTGATGGAGTTGTTATTATTGCTTCTGCCCTATCAACAAAGTGCAGCTGATGGTTTTGCATTGCCTCCTCCAGTGCCTAGCAATGCCCCCTGCTCCAGCTCTCCCCTCACTCTGGGTATTCACACTGCTCTTCCCCAGGGCACGGTGAAGGAGGGAGGAGTCCCCCCATTCCCTCAGAAGTGCTTTACATGCTCCTGAAGACAGGCTGCCATCTGGCCTAATGAGCTTTGGAACAAACTGCTTTTAAGACAACTTTCCTTTACCTGTGGTGACGCTCCTTTGGTAGTTGTTTAGCAGCACCCCGGTCATTTAGGCTGTAGTTTAAGATGTATCACAGTTGCTGGTTTTTTCCCCTAGAAACATCAAGGTAGGTAGTGCTTTCCAATAAGTGGACATTAATTCATGCTGAATTACACTGGGATTCCCAAGAAACTACATATGAATACTGAAAGAAATCATTATGATTAATGATATAATTTATATGTGCATGTTGATGAAAGAATCATAATCTAGAGTAAATTAGTAGAGATTTATGTACTAATAATTTTGTTGTGCTCTAAGGTCCAGATGAAAACCAACTAAGTGATGTTGTATTGACAGAAGTTCATATTAGCATATCTTAAAGGGGTAGCAAATCAGTATCAAAGAAACAATTTCTAATGCATATTAACTCCATTTCACTTCCCCTACCCCCTCAATCTATATTTATGGCATTGATAGGAATAAGGTTTCATCTCTTTCATCTTCACCTATGTGCCAAAGAGTCAATGTAGATGAGATGTCTGAAAATATTTAAACAGAAATAATGGACTTTTAAGACAGAGAAGTAAATGAACTGACCTGATCCATCCATGTGCTCCTGAGTGCATGATGGCCATGTGGCTGCATTCAGGGAAGAGGAATTCCATGCCTTCCAGGACAGCTGGTGCAGCTCTCCCCAGGGGCCCTGGTGCCCCAGGTCAGCAGCACCCCACACACCCCCGGGCACCCCATGTGCTGCAGACTTGGCACCTCCCCATGCACAGCACAGCCGTCATTGTCCCAAATGCAGCCTTTAGTGCTCACTGCACACAATGCAGCCCTGGCACTGGGGAGAACAGAGGCCACGGAGTGAATTCATATTTGGCCTCCATGCAGGAAAACACTAGGAGAAGCATCTGTTTTATTGGCAATATTTTTTCAAGTGCTTATTGCATGAACTAGAGCACACCTGAAGCTCAGGGCAGTGTGGGCCTTTTCAAAACTGTGTGGCAGAGTCCATGCACCAGTGTCACTGAGTCACCTTGTGGGGTTTGAAATGCCAGCTGATGGTAAACATGCAAAGTGATAGATGATAATCTGAAAAGGTGGTTGTGAATTGTTGTACATTAATCACTACAGCAAATCTTTATAAAATGCATCTCTGAATAATTATTAACTGATCTTGCCTCTGAAACTCTTATGGAAAATAAGAAGAGGAATTTTCTATTCCAAATTATTTTTAAAAACGGAGATAAATTGCTGATGTAACGAAATCACTAATTTTTTTTTTCCTAGGGTGCTCTTAGTACATAATATTAATTAAAAAAAAATAAAGAACTGGTATAATCTAGTCAAAATAATAACAGATTTTTCTAATAAGCTACTTTATTAATCTATAGCAACTCAAAGAACAGTTTAGAGCTCAAACTGTTTTCAGTTTCCAAGAAGAAAACATCCCCTGAACTTACGTATGTGATCTAAGAGCAGCACTACTGCTATACAATAGCAATTTAAGCAGATCCAGAATATTTCCTCCTGTACCTTCCAAGTCAGATATTTAAACTTTTTGCTGCCAAGGACATACTTTTTTTGTAGCACAAAACTGAATACCAGAGACAATGTTTACGTTTTATAAAATCTTGAATATATTTGTTTGCAACAAAGCCTTTTGGAGGAAATAATTCTCTTCTACAGGACACAAACACCAATTTACAAAGGAGAAACTACTAACAACAATATTTCTAACAAAAACTAGACTGTTTCTTTGCATTTTACCTAGCTATGGAACCTGTAGCCACCACCAGACACTATGCAGAATATCTAACTAATTTTCAAAATCCTCACTTAAACCTTAATTCAAGGGAAAGACCTCTTGATCTTACAAAAGGCATTATTGCCGGAGATTAAACTTCTTGATGCTATGTATTGTTCTAGCTGTAGTCAAGAGGGAATATTAATTGAGATGTTCCATGGATTACAGTGTGTATTCCACAGTGGTTCACATGTTTCCTGGTGGTCTTTCCAACAGGAATAGCACAAATGAGGGGAATAAGACAGATCATTTTGAACCTTAGTTGTTAAGCCATTGTTCTGTTGTGCACAAAAGGTAATGCTTGGTTGATTTGCTTTATTTCTGAGCTGTTCTGATTTTTTCCCTGTGCACCTAATCTCTGCCACTTCCTCTGTGAGTCATCAGCAGCTGGACCCAGTGAAACCACAGGAACTAGCTCCTGGTAAAGAGCTCTAATGGTGCTATTACTCAAGTTCAATTCTCTTTAAGCCTGGTAAAGAAGCATCATGAGTCATATGGTACAGACAAGAGTTCTTTTGCATTTGCTTCTTTAGGAAAATCAAAACCCATGCCTTGCTTTTTGAGAGTGATTACAATGGGTGTCTCTTATACCTATGTCACTCTGCCTGTCCTTTGCAGGAAGAATGAAGTGTCATTTTCTTTTCAAGTCCTCATTATTTTTCCTTGCACTTAGCAGTTGCACTGCCTATAATTTAAAAGCAAGATCTTAAAAATAAAACAAAACAAAAATTCCCCACCGTTTAGCTCTGTCCTTTCTGCTCATTTTCACTGCACAGAAGTGCAATGTGGTTCACACCTCCAATTCAGCTGATTTGATTAGTTGTTGCTGCCATACACCTGCTGCTGTCACTGCAGTAGTCTGTATTTGTGGCAAACATTCCTGCTGTCTGACAGAACAGGTGGATATTGTATAGGAGATTGAAAAGAATGGATGAATGGTAATTATTCTGCATCCCTGCTTACACAAACTCAGCAAAAGTTGGGTCTATGAAATGAGTCTCATGATTTGTCTTCAGTAAATAGAGTGGTCAGGCATCTCAATTTAAACTAAAGCCAAATTTTTAACAGTAGAACAGAATAACCTCCACAGATGAACTTTACAGTGAGATGGATGGAAAGATTTTATAACCTTTGTTCATTTCTGATACTCAGGCATTTCTATATAAGACAATTTGAAGACTTCAGAGAGCTCTGGGTGATCTCTTTGACTCTTGGTAGGAGTTCCTTTTCCTCTCCTTCAATTAAAACAAGTCATTCTTAACATTTAAAAATGGTCCTTATTAAAAGAATTTTCTCAGTTATTATCCCCTCAGACTAGCGTTTTGCCCTCTGATGAAGACCTGCATGCTGGTTGAAGGAGGTTTACTTGAATTGTAATGCAATGCTGCTCAGGGCTGGATGGTCTGTGACTGTCTGTAACACTGGGCAGCAGGAAAAGAAATGGAGTTTATTGTTCCACTTCTTGAACAGACTGAACTATACGGCAGACAACAAAGATCCCTTTGCGAAGTGGACAGGCACCTCTGAGCATACAGGTCTCTGAATTATTCTTTAGACATTTAAAATCCCACATGCTTTCCAAGTCAAAAGTACTTCAGTGAAAAAACAAGGGACAGTGCAAGTAGCACTTAATGGATCTGGGGAAATGGAGAAACCAAATACAGAAAATATGAAACCTCCCAAAGAGAGGTAAAATGACTCTGTAGTCTCTAAATCAGATTGTTTATTAGCACAGTTGCATTTTAATGGATTAAGAGCTTCAATACAGCACTCCCAAGTTGCAATCCACATACCACAAGTGATATGCAAGGATCTGCCCCTGACATGTGAGCCCATGCAGAGCTGCAGGCTGAGGCTGATGTAAGCACAGCTCTGGTGGCAGCACTTGGCAAAAAAACTTTGAAAATCGTAGTCCTGGGGACTGAACAGTTTTTCTTTTCATTCAAGATAATTTTTAGGCAAATAGTATGCTTCATCTAAAGCACACACATTATTCCTCCAGTTTGAATGAAACCAAATATTTTGATGTTTTCATACAATTAATGTCATCCAAATACCAATTTGGCAGCAGCACCAAGATTTAAAATTGTTTACTTCTGCCTATTTCTCCAGCTAGCTATTAAATTTGTAGCAGATTGTAAATCATGGTTTTGTAGAAGAAAAATCCAACAAATATTTGAAGACAATATTGTGTACATTTTTAATGTTCACTTTTTTCAAATATGCACATCTGAACTGCTGTGTGATAGAATTTCTAAAGGCAGGAACAAACCATAACGAGATAAAATTATAGACAGAATGTGATTCAACATTTTGAAAGTTTCCACAAAGTTTTATGGCATCTATTTCAGATTAATATTTCATTAAAATACTTTCATGTGCCATCTTTAGAATGACTGATTTGATACTTTACTTTTACCTTTTATCTACACAGTCCATATTAGTGTTTTGGAATCATGCTACTGATGATTTTTCAGCTCTCAGGTACATAAGAGGAAAGGATGGAACCAAAGAGCTTTCAATTTTCATCCAGCTCTAGCAGATGTATTTGATTTATAGTAGAAGCTGGTTTCACATTCTTAAAACTGTTGTAAACAATTTGCAGCTGCTTGATTTTTTGATGCCATCATAAATATTCATGATCATTTTCAAAGATCTACAAAGATAAGGTGACCTTAGACAAAAAAAATCTGACTTGGGTGGAACAGAGTGTTAAGTCATTGCTTTTTCACCTTTCTAAGAAGTACAGAGACAGCTGCAAAGCCTGTACTTGACATCACATGCATGGCTTCTGGAAAATGTTTTTCAATGTATTTTAAAAAGAACTGATGAAAAGCCACTGCACTAAATCTGTGCTAGCAGAGAGTCTGATAACACAGTTTGGTATAAATATAGTGGTCTGGCAAGAAGTCACTGGATGTGCAATCAATAACTTTGAACATGACTTTTAATCATCTTAGTAAACATTTTTCAGCATGTCACAGCACAGCTCTCTGGCCATAAGGATGGAAGTGAAAGGGAATGACTGCTGGAAAACAGACAGAGGTATGAAAAAAATTTAAGCAATATGGCAAAGCTGTTAGAAAACCTATTCTATTTTAAAACATATTCAGCAAATAAAAATGACACTAAAGAATAGAAAAAACATTATATTGTGGAATATTTTATTGCATGATAGGATACTGTATTATCATAACTGTTATGGTAGAGTGTATATGGAGACAGTAATTGCATCAGTGCCACAAACCAGTCAGATAAGCCAGGGATGGGAAGGTAGGGCATCCTGACTAAAATGAGATGTAAGAAAAGACTTGAGAAGGTGAAATAATTCCACTCAGGAAGATGCAGGACTTTGAAGGGGTTGATCTTCAGTGGCATAAATTGCTTAAAGTGATGCTGAATTACACCAGCTTGCTTTAAACACTTGGGTCATCTGATATGTAATTTAAACATGGCCTATGTGACCCAGATTTCTAATGATACAGCTCAGCCAGTAATGACTAAAAATGACACATCAGTGGCAAAACCCCAAGATTTGTTCCAAAATTCATAGCACACATTTCCTACTAACACACTGCATCCACAACACACGTTTTTTCCTGGAGTATTCACAAGGTTTAAATAAATTACAGGTAATATTTTCTTAAGTACACATATGATTTAGATCCATGCCCCATTTTTTAAATTGAAGGAAAATGTTTAAAGTGATTTCAAAGGGATTGAGGTGATGAAACACTATAAAAAGAATCCTACCAGGCTCCTCTTACATTCAGTATCTGACCATAAATGCTTAGATGTCCCTTTGAAGGTCAGTGAGATCTAATGTACTAAGCATACAAGCTGCATTCAGAACTGTGAATTAGACCCCTAACATAAGTAATTTTGAAAATGAAATGTAGCAAAACTCTGTGGACATGTTGGGTTTTGTAAGGGTATCTGAAAAACTCACTTGTAAGTCTCAACATCTTTAGGAACCCTTGAAAAAATCCCATATTCTTCATGTATGAACATCAGATGTAAACTGAGTACAGCCCTACAAATAGAAAGAACAGTGTAAGTCAACTGGATTTTAATGTTTATTCCCAAATTAGCATGCAGTCTGAAAGAAAAGGTAAGAAAAATACAAATAATTTCAGAATAATTCTCATTCTCAGAGATGTCAATATCATATGGCTGGCTCAGAACTGAGCAGCATAGTGAGCACCACAACCAACTCCACAAACCTTGTCACTGCTGCTTTCAGGTTTCAGAAAACTTGTATTGAGACTAATGCCAAAACTCATTCCAATTAAAGAGATTAAGGATAATCTTCTAAGAAGAACTAAAACAAAGTTATATTTTGATGTATTTCTATATTTTTTTCTGATATGAAGACTTTTAAGGCAAGACAATGACATATGTGTCACACATCCAACTGATTAAGCATATATATAGGATGAAATACCCCAGTGTGAAAAGTCTAAATTTCTTATTGCTCTCTGTGACTTTACTACAACTTTTGTTATGCCTATAAGACCTGGAGAAAAGCTGAAATAAATTAAAGAAACATATTTTCCAAGTCAATTTTTTTTACTTGGAATATGTGACTATGGGAATTTTTCATGATAGTGAACAATATCTAGACAACAGAATGATCCAAAGAAAGTATTCATTATTGGTTGAAAATTAAGGGAGCATCTCTGCTTGATTTTCCATGCAACAATTAGTCAGGTTGGCCTTATCCATCTGAAGATGCTCTGGGTGGATGGATGTATTATTTGTTGATATTTCCTCTACAAGGCAGCATAGGGCACTTGGGTAGATATGTGGTCACTGTGAAACCATGCCTGGGTACCTTCATAATTTTTCCTCTTAAGAACCTAAACCATACTTCTATGAAAGCTACTTCTGGAGCACAGAGAAGGATTTTATTTTAAAATTTAAAAAGAAATTCAAGCCTGATTCACAGCAAGTCACATTCTTTCTACATTTCACAGACATGACATGTCATTAGGAAGTGGTGCTACTCTTGGTTACATTGGTATGTCATGTTACAGTTCATTAGAAAACATGATGTGCTGACATAAGCGTGCAAGTCCCTTATCCAAATGACAAATTAAATCCTGGCAGTTAAGAAAGAGACACATTTAGATCTTAGCACACATATTCTACATATATCATAATCTGCACAAGCAAAGTGTAAAAGACTGGAAAAAACCACAAAGGAAATAATGCAATTATGAAGTGAAATCATGCTTTATTCAGCATTTATCCAAATTCACACCTCAGTCTGTCCTTATGTACATACATAATAGTGAGCACAATCCCTAACTGATCATGTATGCAAAACAAACTTCAAAAATATATAAATAATTATTTTTAAATATTAGAAGAAAACAGAATCTCTTTTTATTACCTCCATAGCTGTTACAGTTGATCTTTATATTTCATTCTCCCTTAAATTTTGGTGTGCATTAACATCTGGGATTCATCACGCTGTCCAGCATTTCAACAAGGATGATGTCATTGGTGCCAAATACTTTGACAAACATGGCTACTGCATAAATCTGAAGAACAGAGAAACCAGACAAATTATGTTTATGATTAGAGGCAAAATGAGTTGTTTGTACCACGAGTTTAAGTATGTTAAACACAGCCTTGCTTCCCAGAAGGAAGACATTGACTGAAAACTGTAAAAGCAAGCAATTCTTTTTTCTTCTCTCTTTGAGAGTCTGGAGGAGCTTTTGATCTTCCAGCGTCCATTACAACCTTGGGGAAGGTTAAGTTAACCCTTTGAACAAACATTCCTACCAGCTTTCAATTCACACAAAGTAACTTAATCACTAGCTAAATTGAATTCAAACTGCTCTAGAGAATATGAGCTGACATGTCAGCTCTGATGACAAGGAAATGAAAAGGGCTGACTTTGCTGAGATGCACTGAGGGGCCCAAACCCTTGGTTCCAGCTTTGGAGACACCAGGCACTGTGATTTTGTTGCACAGAGATGCTGGTGCAGAGATGGCCGAGGCACAAGTTTAGTGCTGTGGTGCAGAAACCCACGACTGAGACCTCCCCTTGCAGTGCTGCTTGGAGGGGACAGGAGAGAACTGTGGGCAAGTCTGTCCTTTCCCACCCTGCCAAAGGAGCAGAGGTGACAACTGCAGAAAGTGCTTCAAGTGCAGTCCCTTCCCTTCTTTGGAGGACAAATTTCTTTTTCATGCTTTTCTTCCTGTGCACCTATCTGGAACCCAGCAGACCTTTTCAAAAATTGTTTTGTTAAAGACATAATCCAAAAAGAAATTATTCAATTCAGTATTGACCACTCCCAAGAATTCATTAATGCAGCACAACTTTACCAGTCTGACAGGGCAGGGATGCAGGAGACTTCAAGGACACAGGTTTATGAAGCAGAATAGCACAACAAGCTCTGCATTCCTCTGTTGCCAGCATGTACCTACTGTTAGAAGAGTTGTGATCAGTGGCTTCTCCAAAAAAGAGTGTAAACAAAAGAGGATGATTAAAGGAGGCACAGAAGCACCACTTCTTGTTATCAGGCCTAAACCTGGCACTGCAGCATTTCCAAGGGGTGATAATTGCACAGGGAATTTCTGTGACATAGACACTAATTCACATTACAGCCATCTTAATCATGTAACCTCCAAACAACTGCAAGCAATATGGGATGTACATAGCAAGGTGTGTTTACTGCCCAAACAGACAATGATCCTGGCTGAGACTTAGCAGTTTCTAAATAGAAAGTAAGATATTCAACAGAAAGATGTATTTCAGCTATCATACAAAAGGAAAGATGAGACTCTTGATTATATGGCAAATAACGAAAATAACACAGCAAAGATTCCAGATAAGGATTTGATCTTTTAATCATACTGCTAATAGAATTCAAATAAAATTAAGTCACCCATAATTTATTATGCCAGACAGAGTGCAAGTTCAAATATGAAGCCAAAGAATTATTAACTCAGCTTTCAGCTGGCTCCAAAAGCTTTCATCTGCACTTGATATTGGTGAATACTTTCACACCAGCTACTATTACTTTCAGCCCTCGGGTATAACATCTTGCACACAGAAGTAGCAGGAACACATAGATATTTTTTCCCACACACAGGAATATTAGCCTTGATACAAGTATCTCTTCATGCTTAACTGTGCCAGTATTTCCCTTTTGCTTTCTACTACATGCTTTTATGTAAAATCTCTGTGATAAAATTAAAAGAACAAGGAGCTTTATAAAATAGAATAATCCTACTGGACATGCAATCAATTAACTGAAACATGGAGATGGATATTTTCTGAAAGCTCCTTACAGGGTCTAGACAAACACAGTGAGATAACAATGGAAAATTGTTTGGCTTACTAATTGTAACCAAATGTATGCTATTCTATCAAAACATTCTCAGGAGGATGTCAAAGACTTTTTAAAGTAAACATCTTGTGTCATCCTTTTACTGAAGTGGAACAAGGATCTCCAATAAAAATCCTACATATCAAGGACCCTCAAAGAGTTTCATATATATATTACTGATCTTTGAAAATGCAGCTTGAGAGGTACATTAATAATTTCAACCAGCTGGGCAATAAACATTCCTGCCAAAAGAATTATGTAAAATTACATAAACCCTTTTTAAAGAGAATAGAGTTTCAAGAAGACATAAAGTATAGATTTACTTCACTTTTTTTTTTTTTTTTTACAGCTGTGTTTTACAGAAAGTATTTTAGCATGTAAAATCTCAGTCCTTGTAAAATACTCTAAAGAGAAGTGAAAATTCAAACCTGTTTGTAAGGCAGAATTTTAAAATGTTGGAGACGTTTAGCAACGAGAAACAAACAAACCTCAACCAAATAAAAACGCTTTTCACAGCTGAAGCAATAGATAAAGTAGCAATGAACAGCTAAAGGCAAATACTTTGATCAATGCTTACTTTAACCTTTAAATACAATACATATCCAAGTGGAACTACTATACAGTTAAAGCATTCAGTCATTCTTAAAGTATGAATTACAGTGTTGGGCTCCTATACTGAAAAATTAATTAAAATCTCACATTTTTCAAAAGAACCCAAAAATTTTAGCAATGGATCTAATTGTGGAACTTACATTAGTAAAACATTCAAGCATATTCCTGTCCAAGCTGCACAGGAGGACATGGTACTTAATTGAGCAAGCAAAAATTAAGAAAATCAACAGGAAACAGAAGTATTTTGATATATAATAAAGAAATCAGTTTTTCAAGTTTGACCAAGATGACTAAAGATAGTTAATTTCACGAAACTAGATAGCAAATTTTGCATTCATTTCAGTCACAAAGAGTAAATATATGACTAGTAAAGCATATGCTGCCACGGGGTCTTAGCAAGTGATAAACATAGAGCTACAGGGAGTTTCAGCCATGTACAATGCTACAATAATTCTTGGCTGGGATTTCTGGGAATTCCTAGTACAAATACAACTTAAAGAAAGAGTGCTCCTTTACAATTTCATTTTCAGGATCAGGAAGGAGCTCTCTCAAACAGATTTTCAATGGAATTTCTTCTAATGAACTTGCAAAATATTTTCCATCTAATGTGCTCAAGAGAAACTGTCTTTTTTGGGCAAATCACACAAAAGTTTAAAGACTCTGGAATAAATTATGAGAGATTGCTAGTTACCAGCTAATCTCCCATGGTCCTCTGTCAGCTCTGACATTGGAGAGCCAAGCCTGCAGGAAATATTCCTAAAGCTACTGGGAAAACTGAGCTCTAAGAGGCTGAGACTGCAACTGGCTGGATTACCAGCCTCAGGAAAGCAAGGAATATTTGTTCTTCTCTTCATTTTCTTTCCTCCTTCTAGGCAGTGAATAGACTGTAAACTGAGAAGTAGACAAGTGTGGAAAAAAAATAGAGAACTTTCTTCTGGTCCTTTTATCCTTCAGTAATCTAACTATCTGCAAAATAGAGAAGAAAAATCAAAGCATAGAATTCAAGCAAAGAACAACTGGATGAGAGCAAAAGTCTTGCTGGCAGAGTCCTATTTCCTGCAGCAGCCAGTGGCAAAGGCATTAGAAAGAGGTGAGGAACTAGCCTTGTATGTTGAGATTCCCGTGCTTGGCTTTACTTTTCCAACCACCAGTTACCAAAGCACTGCAATGCAAGTTGTTTTTTTTTTTTAATTCACTCTTTTGTTAATATCACTTCTTTGAATACAGATGCCTAGTCTTGATGAAGTACAGACAGAAGCAATTTCCAGAGAAAACTGAATAAAATGTAAAATAGGTAGCTCCAAACAAGCCACTAAAGCATAGTAAGGAGAAATTAAACAGTATTTAAGGGCATGACATTCTAGAAAATAACACACAGCATTTTTTATAATTTATTTATCATTTAATAAAATAAAATTTGGAACAAATACAAGTAAGCCCTAGAGTTTTTTGAGCTTCCCTGGAGCTGTGGAATTAGTGATAAAACTTAAAGAATGGAACAATATGAAATGGATAGCTGAAATATCAGATGGAAGAGAAGCTGGTTGATTTTTAAAAATTGCAGCTAGCAGTATCCAGTAATAAATTTAATAACTGACTGCCTTTGGTTCCTAACAGACATTTTTTCAGTATCTACTGTTCACTATTACTTCTTACAGGCCCAGTGTTTCCTTTCACAATTTGCATCCACATAAGACCCATTAGTTCAGAGGGACTATGTAAACACTGATCTAAGTTCCAGCCTAAGTGATTGTATAAACTGAAATTTCTGAGAACATTTCAGGTTTTTAACTAACAGCAAAATTCTAGAGAAAATGTCATCAGAACACATCAAATTATTGAAGTTTCTGAAACAAAAAAAAATTCCCTCCAATATTGTGAAATGACAGGTTATGTCTGTTACACTTAAAGAACTAATTTGAAGCACTTTTCCAGTCTTTTTAGTGGATTTTTATTTTTTTACATGAAAAACTGTTTACAAACATAAATTTCATGTACAGTTTTGTAGAAAATCAAAGTCCTTTCCTATAATATACATAACTAAGTGTATTCACTTCAACTGTCGGCAGAAAACAAGTGTTTATGGGCACACAGATGCATAGATGGATGTGCACACTCATACATTTCTATTTCCTACTGGCTTCTAACTTTAGCCTGCCACAGTGGAATCACTGCAATAATTCTGCTAAAAGACAGGACTTGATTACCAAGCAAGGGCAGCATTTACAGCCCCTTGATTTTAAATTCCTACAGTTTGAACACACATGTCAACTTTAGCTTGAAAAAAGTTACTGGTTACCAGAACATTGTGGTGTCTGTTGGCTAAACTTAGCAAGACATGGAATAGTTATATTAAAAAAATGTATTTCAGTTAGAAAGGGGAATCCTAATAATGAACAACACATAGAATTGTATAAGAATATATCTAATCTATATATTTAAAAGGAATCCAGTATGTGCAAACAAAAAAACCGCACATATGTATACATAGAGACAATAAGACACAATCATGCTAAAATTAAGACTTACAGATACTGACAACCAGTACCTAATTTGATAAACTTTCAAGAGAGAGTTAGGATCACTTTCTACAAAATCTGAAAAAAATACATTTTGTGACGTTATTCTAGGTTGCTCCATGCCAAAGAGAATTCATGGCTAAAATATTAAAAGCAGAAAGCAGTCTTATGTAAGTGGCATGAGAAGAGACTTCAGAATTATCTTTTATCACAACTTGTTACACAAAACTGTTCAAGTCACTGTTTGGAAGTTCAAGATTCACAACTATCGCATGATAAAATTAAGTATTTTGCAAAGAGAACTGATAAATTAAGAAGAAACTATATTTGCATGACACACCAATAGAAATTTCAGTCAGAAAACCTCTGTTTTTTTTTTTTTCTAGATAGGATTCTTCCCTGTAACTATCCTGACCATTACAGAATTTTTCAGGTAGCAAGCAGTATGAAATTATTCATTAAGACAAATTACTAAAATCTTCTGCCTAAATTCAGGCAAATTTAACTCCTTACTACATAAACTATTCCACTTGCAATGGATTAGAGTCAGTTATCAGCCAGTGTGACAGTGGCAGAAAAAGGCCCAATGCAGCTTAAGGAGAGGTTTTTAATAGTTGCCCTAAACATACTTTTGTCTTCTCTACCAAAGTTTGGCAGCAGCCTTTCAGATTATTTCACTGAGATATTTTACATTAATGATATACAGAATTTTCTGGCTCACAGTCTGCAATCTCCCCCACTATATTTTGGAATGAATTGACAGAATAATCAATGAAAGTTTTCCAGTTGCAGTTTTTGCCCTTAAAACACTCTGCTATAATGAAACAATCTTGGGGTTCATTTTTAGTTTTATATAGATGACAAAATATATTCTAACTTCAGCATTTCAGGCTATGCTTTCAAAATTTAAAGCCTAAGATTCAGATATCATAATTTTCTGTCTTTTCTGTCCTCTCTCTTCTACTTTATCCGCTATGTTGCCCTTCTCAAAAGAGGTTTTCTTTTTTTATTTGTTACATTTCCTTTATGTGCAACCCTTCATTCAGACCAAAGTTCAGAATAAAGTCCTTTCTTCATATTGAAATTAAAATGCAATTGAATAAATTAAGTAAAATAAAAAGGCCTTAATAATGTTTTCAGATGTTTCTTTCTTTGTTAAGGAGAAAAGATAACAATAAGAATTCTACCCAGAAAGTGCACTCTACTGCTGTTGTGATCATCTCCATCCTCTCTCTGATTTGTCAGGCTGTGTGTGTGAGCAGCTACTATGATAGCTTCTCGCTGCCTGTTGTGTTTTGGAACAGGTGAAATATTTCAGCTCCACTGTATGGCCAGATTGGAGTCACCTGCCATGACATGAAGGAGTGGCATAGCTCAGGGGTGGCTTTCTCCAGTGCAGTTCTAAGTGGACGTCCTCTCTTAATAAACCAGTGGCATGTTACATATGGGATATTCTGGATCTATTTTGCAGAGACTTCAGAAATGGCAAAAAGAAATTGTTTCAGCAGGAGATAATAGGCTTTATGACTTTTCCCAAATTATTCCCTTTTTAGTGGCCATCATCTTGTCGGGTGACATCTGGAATGATTAGAAGACAATATTTTAGAGTGACAACTGGGCTGTCATTCCCACTGTCAGTCAGCAAACACCCAGGTTGCCCAGGGTTACAAAGCTGGTTTATGCTTTGTCCTGCAGTATTTAGTGCTGCTGATTCTTTACCTTGATTCCAGCTGAAGCGGGTCTGACAGGCAGCACCAGAGGCAGGCACAGTGCTCATGTCAAGGGTGGGAGTCCCGTGGTGCCTTTGTGTGCAAGGGCTTTAGAGCTTTGGTGGCAGCCCATCAGGCAGGAGACAACCCTAGAGCATTAGGGTGGGTCTAGCAAGTTCATTTGTTTCAAAAAATAGAAGGGCAATGTTTATCTCTGCCCTAGGAACACATTTAATTATTTTAGCCCTGTGTACCTGAATGGGATCTTTCTTACACAGCACAGCTGTCTGCAGAATTATTATCCTAAAACAGACCCTGCAAACAAACCAGCCAAAAGCAGCCTTGTGCTCCAAGGATGAGCAGCACCTCTGCATTCCTCAGCAGGCAGAGAGCATCCTCACCAAATTGACATCAAGAATAAACGTACTCCACAGCATCAACTTCACATTGTTCAGCCATTCCTTGATACACAGTCCACATGTCATTTCACTCACTCACTCTCTATGCTCATCTCTGATGAAAACAAAGACCCGAGACTTGAAATTTTTCAGTCTGGGAACCCAACTCTGGATACCAAAATCCTGGTAAGGGCAAAGGGAAAAATCACCTGCAGTTGTCAGAAAACTCAAAGCGGTGTTGCAAGAATGTACCAGCTCTGATACTCAAGACCTAGAACAGAACAATAGGGAACCCAAGAAGCAGAGCAGCCTGTCTGCAACTTCCCCCCATTTCCCTTTGCTTCAATGCATTCTTTTAACATAAAACTAACATTTCTTACAGCCATAATGAGCAAATGGACTACTCACAAAACCTAATAATTTGAAACTAATAAACTAGTTGACAAATTGAGATAAGGAACGTCTAATATCCAGGGTGTTTTCAGTGAGCAGGTAAATAGCTTACTATTGTTGTGATTTCAGACATGTAATAGTAAAAGCCAGCCTATTGCAATGTTTCACAGACCAGTTTAAAACTCATGTGTCTGTGACATTTGCCTTCTGCAAACAGGCTTGCAGCCGTGTTGTTAGAAAACAGGATGAAAGACTGTGCTCAAAGCAAATTTGCTTAAAAAATCAGTAAAAATGCCTCAAAACACTGGGACAAGTTGCATAGCCTGAAGGCAAGGAACTCCTTCAGTAATGCTTCTGAAGCATGCAAAAAAGTAATACAATTTTGTTTAAAAGTTGGAAAAAAAAATTACTATTTTTGTGTGTTGGATGCATTTGAGACCATAACACCTCTACTCAGGGCTGTATTCTGCCTCCTGTGTACCTCATTCCTGGTGCTCTACCAGAAGATGCTCGCCAATTACAGCAGCAGAGAAGCTGAAACTAGAATTCAAGAAGCATGTAGAGATGTGTGGACATGGTGTTAAAACAAAAGGAGGAAAAAAGCTGTTTGAAGCAGGCTTAGGTAGCATTGCCCTGGAGCTCAAGCCAGCAACTTTCTATAGAGCAACAGGAAAGCAAATAAATCACTATAATTTATTTAGACTAACTTTTTAAATAGTTCACTCTGATTCTTTTTGAGTACCATCTCAGGAACCTGGTTGTTAAATATAAATTAAAAGTATTTGAGAGGTAATATTTGCAAAGCACTTTTGCATCCACAGATGAATGCTGCTGTATAATATGAACATTGACATATTTGACAAGGCAACAGAGTTAAGTGTGATACAGAGTCAGACAAAAGATTTTTTTTTCTTGTCTGAAAAGCCCTTGTTTTGTTGCTAATATTAGAGCTACAGCGGCCTATTTGACAAAAAGCACCTCCTAATTTGAGAGCTGTAGCTCTTAAGCTCCATAGTAGCAGCTATTTACCTGGTTGGCTCACTCTTCACAAAATGTGCCCATTAAGCTCAGGGGATAAAGCAGAAAAAAAAAAAAAAAAAAAGCCAACCACTCTACTGAGCATGACTGAACAAACAACTGTGCTGGTATGTGTTTGATAAGAGACAGGAGCAGAAAAGGAGATAAACCTTGGACTGTAAGACAAAGAATTACATATTCCATTTAGAGCAAAAGGGAAGGCTATTATTGACTTTACTGAGAATAACTCATGGTAGCACAAATTCTGGTTGCAGGTGTTTGGAGGATTTTCCCTGAGGGAAGGTTTATGGTATATATACATACATACATATACAACACCAGTTTATGTCAAGGGAATTTATGCATGCACTCTTAACCAAGAGTAAATTTTAGCCCTTTTCTTCTTCACTGATGTTTTACAAGCATTTTCCAAGCTTGGCAAAGCTAAATTAAATTGGGCAACGTTCTGTGTGTGTTTGATGTCTGCTAAATGAAGTGAGGGTCCAATTCGTCATATTTACTCAAGCTCACTCAACTCTAGTAAAAATTAAAATGTTCCAGTTAATTTAACGAGATAATTCAGCTCTCTGAAATCTTTCTTGCTCAACATTTGTTGCCATTTAGAAGTTGAGGGTATGTGCTGCCATGTAATTCTTTGGACAGATCTGAGGACTTAGTAATAAACAGTAGGCTTTTAAGACACTGGACTGACATTGTATTTAATCTCAAGCAAGTTCCTAAGCTGCCACTGAGAGGGGAAGTCTAGGATCAGACCCTTTGGGTTCATTATATAGAGAAAAAGAATCACACGCAAAAAGCCATGGAATGTTTAGGCAAAAATCAGGCTGACTTAGGTAGCTGTTGGAAGATGAAAATTAAAAAACTGCCATGTTGAGTAACTTGGATAAAAAATATAGGCAATGGTGGCAAGAACCAAAATAATCAAGTATCTACTCATGCTTGGTACTTGTAAACAACAGCTCTGCCTTGAGGTGAATACATGTCTTCATCTTGCAACTCTATTTTATGTCAATACAGACAAGGAAGCCAAAACATCATGCAATATTTGTGGTACATATGTGATAAAGTCCACTGAAATTATTACTCTGTGAAACGAACCAAGGTTGAGAATTTACAACTGCCCATACCCATAGCACTGAGATTTACTCACAGGAACTTGCAATATTGTCTCTCTGCACACTGGCACCACTTGAGCATTCCTTATGGAAGAGGGGAAACCCAGAGAGATCAGCCTCCTGATAGCGCTGGGTGTCCAAAGCTAAGAAAACCATTCTGAGCCTCCCATTCAGAGGCCTGCAAACACCCTGACTTCAGTCCTTCCACTTCCTATGAGACTGTGGAGGAGACAGAGCCATTTAGGTAAGAATCCATTAAACATTTTAGCAGCTTGGCAATGTTCAGCAAACTTTAAAGAATATGCAGGTAGGTGGAATGTAAAAAGCTGGTACACAAATGCAGAGCAATTTAAGCATATTGGTGCTGGGGATTTGAGCAAAATTACATCAATGTGCTACTCTTGCTGCAGAATCAAAAGCAATGCAGAGCACACCTGGTTTCATTAGACAAACCATGAGCAGCCAAAGATGTCTCTCATTCACCCTTGGAGAGATGTAAGTCAGATGGGTGAAAAGTTATCATGATAGTAAATATATTTTAATGTGAAAATATATGGGTGCTTTTCAGGGATCTTTTTTCTAGTGATTCTTAAAATGTTTTCATTTTCTATTGAGAAAGACAAATGACATAAACATTATCAGTGATAGTGTTGAATTGCAGTGAAAAAAACAGCAAGTATGTTTGCAAAAATTAAAATATAATTAAATTACTTTATCAATAATAAAGCTCTTTCAGAAATACATCATTATTTCTATTCACTTTTGAGCAAAAGGCATGGTGCAGAGGTAAAATAGAACCTTAATATATATATATATATATATATATATATATATATATATATATATATATATATATATATAATTATGAATAGTCAAGAATCTAGGAAAAAATCCCAACCCTCACCTGAAGAAAAGTTAAAAGCATGGGGTTATTTACATTAGAAAGGAGACACATAAGAAGGACATGATCGAAGTATGAAAATGGAATAACTAGAAAGGGTTAGAAACTTCACCTTAGAACAAGGGATTTACTGAAATGAAAAGATGGCAAATGCAATAATGATAAAAAGAAACTTACTATCTTCATTCCCTAATTGAACTATGGTAGAAAGCTGAATAAAATATTTTTCAGTTTTCTGTTGTATGGTGCACTGTAGTAAAAATAGAAGCATTTTAAATAAAGTATCTATAACAATATTTACAGATGCTATAAATCTAACAAGCACTTTCCAGAGAAAGTAAAATATTACATTTAAACTTTAATATGTTGATTCAGTGTTTTTAATTTTATCCTGTATGGGATAAATGGTAAAAAGAAGAATCAAATCCTGTTGAAGAAAATTATCTCAGTGATCAGCAATTAATATTTTCACCAATAATGGGAGTGGGAATTCTTGAGAATTTTTTCTTTCAATTTTTGTATTTCATATTTTGTGAAATGGAAATTCTCATTTCCAACTACTTTGGCCCTCACCAACACTGGATTTCTTTGAGAGCAATAATTTACCACAGCTGAACTTTAAAAAATGAAAGAATATCCACAGTGATTGGAGACAATGGGAAATAATACCTTGTAAAGAACATTAGATCTATGAGACTTCCCTTACTTTCAGGCACGCTGACTTGGTTCCTGGGCTGGTTTACTGTGTTTGCCCACTAAAACTCTTTCCTCCATAGCACCTGTTGGAGGAAGGACGCAGGGCTGGAAGGAGCTCTGAGTGTAATGGACTCATGGCCCAGCTAGACCAGCTCCCCAGACATGCAGTGCTGATGGGAACACATGAGATCAGGATTTAAACCCGTCTTTTCTGTCAACAGCAGGGAAACAGCTCACTGGAATGGTGCTGGAGTCTTGCAACTCTCCTGGGAATGGAGGAGAGAGCTGACACCAAAGGAATTTGGCCAAACGCTACCCAAGAACTCAAATCTGGTAACAAAAATGAAAGAATAAAACTGAAGCCAGAAATGGAGATAGCAGAATAAAATACATTTTCAGTTCTTTAGAGATTGAAAAAACCCACTGTCTGCCCCCTATGCTGAAGATGGAAAAAGCACACACATGTGCTGAGTTCATAGGCTGAGTGTTACTTGCAGCTCTTTCAGATGATGAAAAATGCAGATGAGGCTGATAAGACAACTCAGGGGCTTCTGCTGGGTGCTGCAGCATGAAGAGCTTGCCTTTCATACAGGACAGAAAGCCAAATTAGGTCCATGTAACTGTTCAAAATTCATTAGAATGACCCTAGTTAAGCTTTGCTTCCATGCACACTATGGTATATGATAACATAGCCTAGAGCAACAGCAGTAGTGGTGGTAACACTTTCTGAAACGTTTCCACTACTTGAAAGCCATTGGATTTGTTAAAATTTCTAAAAGGATTATAACAGGATGAACTGGGTTTTTTCCTTTTACTTTCTCAAAGCCAGTATAATAATATTACACAGAGCTTTTCATCTTCAAAGATCTTTACAAATCTTAGCAATTCACAGTAACTGAGCAGTTATAGAACTATAGTAAAACTCATTTTTGCTGTCTTGCTAATTTTTTCATATTATTTTTAAGAATTAACTTTACACAGCAATAATTTCTTTCACTGGACTTGTTCTGCAAATGTAACATGAAACTCATTACTAAGGGACTTTGAACGGTCACATCCCCCATATTATCATTAGTCATAATACTAATAAAAATAAAATATATTCTGACTCCCTGCTATTCCAACAGAAGGTGACATGCTTTCAGTGTAGACATTTAATTAATTGGTCTTTCACTATTTAAGTCACAAGCAGGAATAACACTGGAACAAGTATTACCAAAAGAACCATCTTACCAAATATGACTATATATAATATCTGTATCAGGTGAGAACACAAAGCAATTTTATTATTCCCCTTTTAATTTCTAAGCAGTTGCTATAATAGCATCTAAAATATACCCACAACATTCATGTCATTGCTGTACAAACAGGCAATTTCAGTACTTAACACTAAAGGTCTGAGCTTGCCCAGTGTGGGCAAACACCCTCTGCTCCTGCTCACGTTAGCGCATGCTGAGGGCACCCAACAAGCAACAGGACTGACTCATCTGGGTTTTACTTCACATCAGAAAAGTGCATTACACAACAAAAGGTGCTTCTCAGTGCAGGGAAGAGAATCTGAAGCAGGCCTCAATGGAGCAGATTTGTGCACCTGAAGACTCACAGGCACCTCTGCCCACTTATTCCCAGCAGCACAAGGGAATCTCAAAGGCTGCCAGCCTGCTCCTGGAGACCCACCGATGCGAAAGGCCAACTGAAGCTGGAGCACTCTCTGCTCCCGGCACTGGCACAAGTGTCCCAGTTTGAACACTGTAATAATACTTAGCAATAACTTCTTTGAAGCCAGAGTAGGGGTCAGGCTTTTGATGGCCATAAAACATTTCCTAAATGAGGCCCAATTCTGCAGCCCTTTCTCACAGTGAGTAGCACTTAACTGTCCCAGTGATGCCACATGGAACTGTCACTGCAGAGACAGAGAAAGAAAATGTAAAAACTAAATTTAATCATAGAATAACTGGGCAAGGGTCAAATACCTGAGTCTTGAGTGTCACTCATTCCTTTGTCTTAGCTTGCTCCACAGTAAGAAAGCATTTCACATCAGCAAACTGCCCTTTGCACAAGGGTCCAACAAGGTCCCATGAACATTTCAAAAATCCTAGAAGAGCCCTAGAGAGAAAGAAACTCCTTTCAATGTCCTTCATTGCAAAGCGAGTAGGGAGGAGAGACACAGAATCTCCTGGCTTCTGGACCAACTGTGGTCTTGTAGCTCAATGCAAAATGTGGAGACGAGCAGAATGAATAGCAGACTACATATCTAAAATAATAGAAAACAGAAGAGTGGCAGGTCATGATCATAAAAAAGTCTGCAAAGGAAAAAACACTCATTTTTTTTTTTTTCTTTTCTCATAACATCATTGCAATATGGTTTTTTTCCTGCCAACTGATTCCAATACTTAACACTAAAGCCTAGGTTCTGGCCTCCTGGTAATAAGTAATTTGCAAGAGCCTGGTCACAGAGACGTCAGAAAACCATGCAAATTGCTTGGATAGGAAAGCCTTTTTCACAGGAGAGAGCTGTAGGTGGTAGAGAGACTCCCTGCCACAATTTTACATTGCCTGGACATAGTGATATAGAAAGAGACAACAGAGCAATGCTGATCTTCTGCCATTGGGCAGCCTCCGCCTGCCCTCTGCGGCAGGGATGGACAAACAGTGAGGGTGATTCCTGCTCGTTATAGCTACAACTTCAACACACCTTTGAGAGGTTGGGCTGGTTTAAACAGTACCCAAAGGCTGAAATGTTATAGTGAGTTTTACTATACACCTAGTTGCACGTGTTTAATTTTTACTGCCACTTATCTAGAGCAGGGGATTTACTTCCTGTATTTGACAAGGTTTACTCCTAAGGGATTTACTGTGGTGTTTGCATTTAATTTCACTATGAATGCAGTCTGTGCTATGAGGGAAACAGAAGCTAACAGAGCATGCTCTGGGAGCTCTTCTTCAACCAAAGTTCTTCTCATCCACACACAAATCAAGCTGATGGCTTTATTTGGAGTAACTGTTACAGGGAAAGACTAATTCATGGTAAAGCAACATTCTGGCATGCTCTTCCCTTCTGGCCTACCTGAGAGGACCAGGACCTCTTTCCATGGGTTGTATCTCCTCTCTCATGCCACACCGTTTGCCTCCTCCATTCTCTCTCAGGGAACATGGCTGGGTCAATAATAGGAAACACTCGAGTAAGGAGTGAATACTGCCATGATGCACAAACCCCACTTCCAGGTTATGTAGCTTCCTTCCACGTCAAACAAATGTTTCACATTGAGCATATGGCAAAATGAGCACTCAACTCTGCCAACTCCATTGTTCAGCTGCATCTCAAATCCTGCTTGTTTGGCATTGGAACTACAACAACCTCACCGAACGAGACTAAAATATTTTTACCTATCAAGATACATGTCCTGAATATTGTCTCTTAGATCTCACTAAATACACAACAACCCACAAAACATCTCAATCAGGATTATACATTGTATTACTACCAAAACACAAATGTCAGAATTAAATGCAGTTGTACAATAAACACGATCACATCTCCCTTCTAGAGACATTTTTCAACCAACCTTTCCACTAAAATCAACATGGCTGGTCTGTGTTATTTAATTATTGTCTAGGCTCAAAGATCACCCTTTCCTTTTCTTTATTTTGAAAAAATAAAAGCCCCTTTTTTTGGATTAACAAAAATATTAAACAGCAAGACTGTGGAACATAAAGGCCATCGGTTGCATTTTGCACAGGATAGGTTCTGGTTGAATGAGATCTGGGATGTGTGCCAAATTAATAGAAAAAATCCTGTTCTTCCTCTCCAATAGCCACAATGTTCATTATTAAGAAAAGCATATGAACCGCAGGATTTGATTTTAATAACACCAATGTCTTCATTAATCTGTACTTTCCATTTAGCCTCATTATTAAGTAAATGCTGAGTTAATGCAGCACCTATTATTGTTGGATTTTCCATGAAAAACCTCCTTTCTCTCTTCTTTTCTAATTCATTCAAGGACTATCAGGTGTGTGTGTCATGTTTTTAAACAGGCCATCCTCTGTCAATGGCTGTTTTCTTCCCTCAGGTCTATGCAGCTACTCCAGTAACTTGCAGTCTACAAAGCTGATGAGTAACAAAAAAAAAAAACAAAAAAAAAAAACAGCCCAAGAGAATAAAACCCTCATAAACCCACTCTTAACTCAAAACTGTATTTGTTTTGGTGGTGTTTTAAATGCTGTCACGTCAAGGAGCCTCTTACTATCACCTGCAACTGAGCTGATCTTCCCTGGATGCTCCATGCAGCCTCCTTCTAAATCACGATTCCTGATGGCCAACACCGCTTTGTATCTGCCGAACAAATAGTGGCCTTTTGTCCAGCACAAGTTCCTAAACAAACTTAATCTCTCTAACACTGTGACAGATGACATTTAGATGTCCTTGTTACCCTTAAAATGAGTTTTATTGACAATCAGAGAACAAAAAGAAGGCCTAGATAAAGCCCAATGTTTTATAGGCCTGCTAACAACATCTTAGTTCTTAGTGCAGAGGGTGTAGAGAAAGCCTGGAGTTGCCCCCATTTTCCCCTGCTTTGCTATATCACCATGACAACAGATATAGAAATCACTTAGTGACTCCTAGAAAGAAAACACAGTGACACAGTACCCCTTGTATGGCGAATCAAACTAAAGCTTGCATTCAAATGGCTATTCAGCTTGGGCATTCATGTAGAGGATGGGGTGGATTTTACACAGGTAACAACAACAGAAAGGCCAGCAAGCACTCCAGCCACAGCATATGGTAAAGTCTCTGTTTAATTAATGCATCCTCAATAGAATTTATCCATTTTAAATTTGTTTTCTTTTACTTGAAACATCATTAATGTAAAGGGCAACATTAATCAACATCTTACAACTTAAAAGGGCATTAAAAAGTGATCTTTCCCCCTCCACACCACAGAATCTTTTCAAGTACTTTTGCTCACTGCGACTGATTCCAGGCAGTCAGAGTTCTTAATCATAAGGCAAATCTAGAGAGGCCTCTACTGGCCAGCCTCTCCAGCTGCAATTTTTCCATTTTTAAGTGCCTTGGAAAAGCGAGCAGTGAAGTAGCTGCAAGCTTTTATCTTAAAGTTGCACACAGAACGGATTACTGATAAATATATGGCGCAAAACATAGGATAATTGTGCTTTTTTGAAGCTTTCACGTAAGGTATAACTTTGCTGTTTCAAAAAAAGTAAGAAGACTAGAAAGATTTATCCTGGCTGTGATGTGTTTGCCTCCATGACATTTTGAGACATTTTAAGATTATAGGTCTAAAAATTAATGGGTAATCATTTTTCTTTGTGGACAGGGCTCTCCTTAAAGTTAGGGCTTAAATCCATTTACACTTGAAATTCTCATATGCATGTGGCATTTTATATATGCATTTCTTACAACTGGAGTAAAGTATACATCAAAGCTCGGAGAACTGAAATCAAGAGCACAAGAAAAGGAACTTAGTGAATGACAGAGGATTCCTGCTTCTGTGGGCTTTCCACAGTGACAGCATAAAGACAAAGAAGTTTTAAAAACCCCTTTTAGGTAAAATTTAATGTTTCAGGCAATGGTCAGTGTGCTTTGTGCTAATATCGGCAATTTTATTCAGAAAATAAAAGCGTTTCTGTTGTTTCCTTTAAACAAAAATATGCAGTATGAGTTTGAAGACACTAAAAAATAAATTGACTTTCTTTCTTTAATTTCTTTTATTCTACTTATCAACCAGAAACCATGGGAATAAAAAGTACTTACTAGGCAGAGAATGCAACTCACTAGGTTTTAAGTTATTGCTATGAAGATGGGAAACTTCTAAACCAAAATGCATGGAGAATGGGCAAACTGACAGATCTGGTGAGATAAATCCCAAAGCTGAAGGCTGAAAGAAGACACTGATTCTAAAAAGAAAGTGCAAAATATTGATGGAAAACACAAGGGAACCTACTTACCTTGGATTTTGGTAGGCTGCTCCAAAATCTTAGGCTAACTTACTAAGATTTCTTTTTTCTGTGTAGAATACACAGCATGGTAACTCCTAATATTATTATTTTTTTAAGTTTACACTCTTTAGTAAATCCTAAAGAAGTCACATAGTCACATTTAGTAAATCCTAGGAAGTCACACAGGTATTATGGTAAAAAATAAATTCAACCCATGGGTGATCTGTAAATATATATTTTTTTTTAATAGAAGAGGATTTAATAAATATGAGTTATATAGTAAAATTTTAACGCTTAAAAAAAAAAAAAAAAAAAAAAAAAAAAAAGGAGGACAATTTCTCCCTGACCCAATACGATTTTTACAAATACCTCAAGAACAGGAAAAAAAAAAAAAACAAAAACTATTTTAACAAGCGTGGGTGGGTTTGCATTTCTCACAGTAGCCAGCTCTGAGTAGCTCTCTGTACCACTTGTCCGTGGGCCGGGGTGAGGCACCGCTGGCTGTACCTGCGGGCGGGCGGGAGGCGCGCCCCGGCTCCGCCTCGGGCCCGCCGCTCCCGGCCGGGCTCGGGCCCGCCCGGCGCTGCCCGCCCGGGAGCGGCGGAGCCGCCGCGGCCGCAGCCGCTCAGTGAGGGAGGCACGGGAGCAGCGGACCGACACTGTGAAACACTAATGGTATCTTCAGGTATTTCCTAAGAAAAAAACAAACAAAATAAAAAAGGGATTCCGTTTGGAAAGTGATGTTCCAGAAATAGCTCAGGGGTATGTCCAACAACTGTGTCCACAGTGCAGGGCTAGCGTTAGACTTTCTTGCTTTTAGTTTTATTTGTTTGGTTTGGTGGGGGTTATGGGTTTGGGGGTTTTGTTTGTTTGTGGTTTGTTTGTTTGTTTGTGGTTTCTTTGTTTCTTGGGGTGGTTTTTTTTTTTTGTTTTTTTTTTTTTGTTTTGTTTTTTGTTTTTTTTTTTTTTTTGTTTTTTTTTTTTTTTTTTTTTTTTTGTTTTTTTTTTAGTATAAGATCACCTATGCAGAAAAGCTGGAAATATTTTAAATTACAATTTCCACTGGTCTCACAGCATCTCATGCCTAACTTTTAGAAACTATGGGACAGATAGCTTACAGTCTACAAGTCCAGTTCTGCAAACTCTAGGTAACGGGGACCAATCTTCAAACAGCAGGAACCCAGTAAGCACTGCTCATCACAAAGATTTTGTCACAAGTCACAATGTCCTGAAAGCAAATTGATAAAACTGGATTGGAGGAAAAACATATTGCAAATATTCCTAGATGTAGAATATCCTTTTCTTGCATTTGAATTAAAACAGAGAAAAATATGGCAAATTTAACCCAAGACCACCCCTCTGCAAGAGGAGCAGTTTTTCCTTTAGATAGTCACAGAACTAATGTTGGATAAACTTATTACCAATCCATTCACATAGTGACCAAGATTCACATAGTGGTTTTACATGTCAGCCTAATAAAAATGAATTTTAAGAATCGTACATTTTTAGGAATATGGACTGTCAGCATTTCATAAAGGAATCTCTGGCATGTGGTAATTTCCTGACAGAGATAGAATTACACAGATTTGGTGACATCAAACACAAATTGGTTGAGAGGGTTTTTGTTTTCTTATTTCTACTGAGTTCATTATTACTATTTAAAAATCCAAACAAACAGCATATGAAATACCAATTAATAAACATTTTCAGTATATGAGTTTCCAGGAAATTCTGTGAACAAAAGCGATCTCAAAATGATACACAATTCCAGTCAAATCTAACAAGTGATATGACAGCTTTTTGGGAACTAGCACACTAGAAAGTGCATAGAAGCACCCAGGGGGAAAAAATCTCCTCTACAGATCTGCTTTTGAAGGTGAAGCTGCAGCAGAATGCAATCAAATTTTCTGCGTTTTTATTATAATAATTCACAAATATGAAGTTTACCAATTATAACAAAAAATCCAGAATTAATAAACTGGAAGTTAGAAATCCACAAAGGAGAAGTTAATCACCACTCAAGAAATGTCTTTTTTTTTCAAATCAGTCAGGCGAATAAAGGGAAACAATGCAAAAACATATAATATTATTAGCAGATTGAATAAAAACCCCAAGAGTCTTACTTATAAGTATCTTTTATAAATATAAGTCTTCTAATTTTGTTCAATAATATATTCTAAAAAGAAATATTTTATATTGGCTACATAGCTACATATGTATCTAATAGAAGAAATATTGTTTGGAAAGATGTTGAGATAGTTATATTCACATGTTCAATACAGAATATGCAGAATTACTTAAGACTGTATTTTATACACCTTCCTTATATTTTAAAGCTGATTGAATTACAGGTAAACTGTGGGAAAAAATCAGCTATTTCTGTGTGAGGTACAGAACTCATATTTTTTTAATCTTATAGTTATATTTGAGGTACTGTGTTTACTTTCTGATGGTGTGGTGTTGTTAATATGTCATAAAGAGAGTACAATCAAAAAGTATGCAAAAACCACAGATAGAGTAACAGAGTTTAAAAGAGTTTAAAAAAAAAAGCAGGAGTGGGGGGGAGAGGACTAAGACCAACACCTGGGGCTGTACCTGTTTGTGCCTGTGTGATGAATATTACAGCTTAGGGAAACCAAAAATTGCAAAATGGCTAAGGTTTCCCCAGGTAGATGAAACAGTAATTCACCTACTGTCTACAGCAGCCAGGGAACAGATTCCCCCTCTGCCCTAGCAGAGCCCATTTATCTGTTTCACAGGGGATTTGTCCAGTGCAAAGCTTCCCAAAGCCCATGGGCTGACAGAGGGAAATGGCATCCAGCAGCACAGGGCAGCCCAGGCAGCCCATCAAGAGCAAAGCCACAAAACAGAGCCAGAGGCAGCTCCGAGGCTGCCAACACAACTGCCTACAAAAGCTGCCAACGAGCCAGAAACTGCTTGTGGGAAAATATCACTTACCCTTAGCATCTGGGTCCCGTGATTACTGTCCAAAGAAACACAGACTGGTAAGATAATGGCAGGATAAATAGCACTTTATTGCTCCTTTTTCTCCCCCTTTACTCCCAAAAATTTTTGATACATCACCTCCTAAACTGGGAATAATTTTTTAAAAATCAGTTGTTTTAATCTTTGTGTTACTCATGAATTATAATGGGTCTTCCTGCCTCATCTTTAAAAATAGCTTTCGCACGCGCTTCCCCTGGCTCTCGATGTACGACTCATAGTGGGGCCATTTGTTACCATTATTGACATGTTTGTGGTGAACTGCAAACGTGTTTACAGTAGAAATGAAGTCCCTGCTCTCTTGGAGGTAATCCTGGGGTGTCTAAAAGACTCCTGGGAGTCTTTGACATGGATTCTCTGAAATGAATTTCTGTTCCCATATAAATAAATTATCTCGGGGCCAAATATTTATATTTTCCTTCTATTTCAGGAAGGCAGCAGATGCAAAAGTTCCTGATGGTTCTAGCAATAGTGCCCTGCACAAGCTGTCTGCTATTGGATGTAAGGATGAATGGGAGCGAAAGAGGAAGAGGAGGGCTTTGCACTTACCCCTTGCAGTGTAGCAGAATCAGAAATGGGGCTTTTATGGCCAGTAAACAGGGCAAAGTGAGAACTGGCACCCTGAGGTGATGGGTGTCAAAAATACTAGGGGACCTAAAGGCCAGAGATGCCTTATCACAAGTGAATTGGCCCTAACTTTCCTAAATTATCCCAAAGGTTGACCAGAAAATTTTACAGTCATTAGCTTTTGATTGGAATGGATAGATTTCCATTTCTGTTCACTGCAGTTTCTATTAAAAATATACAGCCTTGTCATCTTATCAACATAGTAAGGACTTTTTTTCCTGAATAATTTAACTTAAAAAAGTAAATTTTAACCAGAACTGCAGTTTGTACATTTGTACCACACTGAAACACTCCCAGGCAATCACTCATTAAAGCTGTCCAGTTATGTGTAACATATATGGGACTGTGCAACATGCCAGGTGTTAAACAAAACATTAGGTGCCATCATTCTGCAGACTGAGCTATAGAAAATACAATCTCCTGGTGAACTACAGGGAAAAAACTCACTGCTTTTTGGTGAGCTTAATAGAATATGACAGAAGAGGTGTTACTGTTTTATATTTTGAAATCTGGCAAATCTGTCCCTGCATTTACAAATTCATGTTTATAAGCAGGAAGCCTACACTAAATCTGTCATTAAAAATATTCTTTTTAGTAAGGAATAAGGAGCTTAGAGTAAGATTAACAAATGTATAGGAATATCTGTGAGCTGCAGATAGATTTAAGAGTACAGACAGCAAGAAAATATCCAAGGAAGGCTCACCAATAATATAAGAGGAAACTGCAAACTGGAGTTCCTGTACAGTAAACAATATGGAGCAATATGGATTCAATGCCATGATCTGTTTTCCTGTGTTTTTTAATCCTCAAAGACAGAAAGGTGTTTGACGACAGCTCGTTTGACTGATAGATTATTTGATCAAATGTTGCTGAGAGATGATTATTTCTATTCCTGTGTAAACTAATGAATTCCAAAACCTGCTCAGATTTGTAGTGTTATTAGTACCTTCATTAAACAAACAGCAAATGTTGTTGCTAAACAGCTCAGCTCCTACTGATCCCTTGGACAAGAACTATATTCAATACCAAATGTATTTCCACTGCGAGGCTGAGCTCTGAGAGGAAGTTACTGTGCATGTCATTAATATTAGCCAGTCTTGTTCATGGAAACAAGAGAAAAAATAGATGTAAAAATGCATTTGTGAAGCAAATGTCAGTGAAGCAAAGTACAGCAAACTCACCAAGGTACCCATGATGGGCTATGTGACTCTTGCTTTCAGTGCTGTGGGAGAATGAGTACAGAAAATGTTTGATAGCTCTGAGTATGGTGAGGAGGAAACCTATCTTGGACCACATCACATGTATGACAAGAGACAGATGATAGGTTAACTCTGTTTTACATTAAGCAGAAAAGTTGACAGTGGTGTAAAAACACTAAAAGATTGTAGCTAAAGTAAGGTTTTACATGTAGGCTTTTGATGCAATACCACAATCCTGGTTTTAGAATAATTCAAGAAAAAAAAGTAGGTTATTTGTTCCTTTTCATAGGAAGCCATTACACAGAGCATTTAGTTTGCTTTTTCTGTTCATACACACTTTGTTTATTGCTTTTTTTTTTAATCTTAGTGTCTTGAATATTTAGTGGGTTACAGATCTTGCTCACATTCAACATTTTCATATTTCATTGTATTTTAATTACTACAAAACCTTATGCATAAGCTGCAGCCTAATATTATTTGATTCCACTCCACTGAAAATCATGTTCAATTTCTTCATCATGGAAATATTTTTAATTTTTTAATATGGAATTGTCTGATTAGACACAGTTTCAGCAGTGAGGCTCAATGTTCCAAATGAAAGCCATACCTATGTTTCAGGACAAAAAAAAAAAAGGAATTGTACCTTATGTATTGGAAAAGAATGCCAGTGCCACTTCATGCTTCCAATCTTATAGTTCCTACATGACCAACAGAAAAATGTTGGAAGTGTCACTAGTATACATCAATTTAAAAAGAAGGTTTTGTCCTAAATATATATTTGGAGTTTTTTGCTATAGAAAGACACTTCTGTTTTTATAAAGGCAGATGTTTCTTGTCTCTTATGACATAAACTGAAACTGCAGAGAACTAGTTAGCTGCACACACACACACACACACACTCCATGTTCATCCTGTATGCTTTGGAATAACTGTCCAAATTTTATTAGGATTTTCTTATAATGATGTTATATGATGTCCTTGTGATACCTGCATATGTAGAGATCTTAATATTGATTTACTGTGTCTTTTGCCCATCCTTGAGCAGTGTAGATAGCAATTACAGCTGTTGGTGGTATCTATTTTGTCTTTTCATAATTGTCATTTTTAGTTCTACTTAGGATTAAAATATGAAAATTGCATCACGTGCACATGAGCAGGGCTTTAGCCAAGTTATGAGCAATTTCACAGCAGCATCATCATTTTAAGCTGCATCCTCTTCATCTTGTTTATGAAAACCACATACTGTAACATAAACTTTTAGAAGGAATGTATCATCATAAGAACTGCCCTGACAAGAAGCCCTCATTCAGATTATTAATATCTTCCCCCAAAAAATCATCAGGGACAGAGAAACACCTGTACAGCTGTACCAGATGTTTCTGAATAGTTCTGCTTGGGTTGCTGAGATTGATCAGTTTAACACTATTCCTTAGCTGGATCTAAAATCACTTACAAACTCCTTATTGTCAGCACTTTGCTCTGCTAATGTTGCAAAGGTGCAGTGGCACACGCACTTTCTTAACTGCACAATGGATTTTTAAAAAGCAGTAAAAACAAACATTCTGATGAATAGTAAACCTCTGTTCATTCTTCCCAGTAATCAAAATAAAACATTTTCCAAGGATATAGCTGGAAAAGAGGTAGATAATATATGCAAAGAAAAAGCAGAAAATATTTTTTAAAACTGCCCAAATTTCTGTTTTTAGAGCAGTGAATTTCTGTAGCATTAAAAAAAAGAAATCCTTGTGCAGGGTTGACTTGGTGCTGGTTTCTGTATATTCTGCTCATGTACAACACACAGCTGAGATAATGGAGAGCAAACATTACATGCAACAAAGCATCAACTTTGTGTACCAGTCCTCTCAATTAAGGTACCTCCTCACTTGGCAATGAACTGAATCTTCTACTAAAAATTAAGTTGAATGAAGAAAAAACAGTCTGAGGTGTTTGGTTTTGTTTTTTAGTTTTGTGCCTTTTTGTTTTTTGGTTTTTTTTTAAATACACTCTGACTGGTATTTTAAAAGAACTTTTGCACACATTTGGATACAGATGAGAACAATTAAATGCCCTCTAATAATTGATGTATATGCAATCTATAGCATGCATTCTCTTCTTATTAGAGGCTGTGGGTTTTTTGTTGCAATCTAGCTAATAAAGGCTTTCTTTTCCACAAGAGAATTTTGACAGGGTTGACTCCAGACGGCTTTCCAGCTGAGGTCTGGGGCCTTGCTGAACCTTCAAAATTTTCCCATTTGAGCTGCATCAAAGTGAAGGAAATTCAAGGATCACTAACGTCTCAGATGGTAGCACTTGCCCTAACAACCAAGGTTCAGGAATTCTTTGGAGCAGGCTGAGGTCATTTTTCTCCCCTTTTCTCCTAATGCTTTTCTCTATTAATCAGAGCTCACAGCTCAGATTGGTCTTCAACTTCCTCCCAATCCTTGCTAAGCCTGTCATTTCTAGCTATTATTTACTTTAATGGACTTTGGCTGATCCCTTATGAAGCTTTGGATCTGAGAATAATAAGGCTGGAGAGTAACGGGCACAGACATGGGTGTGGGTTTGCCTGCAGATTAACCGTGGCAGATGGGCTTTATTGCGGTTTCCTGTGTGCCGAGTGTTGATTGAGAGGGTATAATGAGAGAGGTGGTGTCTGCACAATGGCTGCAGCCACTTCATTGCACCTCGCGTCTAAACAACCCCATTTTTCTAAATCTTTGGGTTGTGAAATTTTAGGAAGTCAGAGCACAAGAACAAGTACAAAAACAACTGTAAATAACCATGAATGTTAATCCAACCCTAATTGGTCCCTTCTTTCATTATGGGTGCATTTTGCTGAGCTTTCCCCACTCCACCCCCCCCCCCCCCACCTTTTTCTTTTAACAAATGAATGATATGGACAGCTATGCATACATTTGACTTTTATAACAGTTTAACACAAATATTACTTCATATCAACTTATATTATTATTAATATTAATGTCCCATTAGCTTTTGCATTATTAACATAAGCAGCAAAAGCTTATCTTCCAATCATCCTGTTATGCTTTAGATTTTTGTCATCTTGGGAAAATTTGTTTGAATTAAATTATCTATTGTCTAGAGAGTATCAAAAATAACAGCAGGAAAATTGCTTAATATCTGGCAGAATAAGTCAAAAATATGCTTTTCTAAGCCCAAATGCCATTAACTTTCAACAGCAATCAGATGATAAATATTTTTCAGCTATAGGTACTATCAAAAGATCTTTTACAAATTCCCCATTTTAAGGATTTTACTTAATTCCTCCCTTTCACTGATGGATTAAATCACAACTATTGATTCTTTTCTTCCTTTGGGGCTTTACCCATCTGTCCTAACGCTTTCATCCCAGCACCCCTTGGGCTGAGAGAAGTGTTCTACAAATGAACCAGTGAAAACCTGGAGAAGATTCCAGGTCAAGTTTGTGTACAAGAGTTTAAATTTTTAGTGACAGTCTTCCCTTAGCACAGACGAAAGTTTCCACACAGAGCTGCACAAGCTAGCCCCACCAATTATCCTCCTCCTTTGAAAACCATTATCAAGTTTTTCAAAACTTCTTTCATTTCACTGTTGTCACTGGATGAAAAGGAAACTAACCACCATGTCAAGACAACTCGGCTGCCTGGCAACCAAGGGCCACATTTTAATTCTGACTTGCTTCTGGTCTTGACTAATGGAAAGTGACTATGTTAAGCCAGTCAGAAGAGTTGTTTGTCACTTCTGAAATGCAAACAAAACTATATTGTTTTGAAAGTCCTGGGCGTGATTGATGTAAAGATTTACAGTAACATCATTCATTTGCCCTTGTGTTTTAGTGGGATTGATGTCATATCTTTTCATGCTTTATTAAATGCTTTCGGAGAATATATACATGATGCTTTTTGTCCTAAAGAATCTAAAGAGATTTTTCTTATGCAAGAGAACCGGACTTCAACTTGAGAGATTAAATGATTTGACATAACATGTGACTGTAATTTAATAAGAAACATCAGTTCAGAAATGTGAATATGTAACCTAATAAAAAGAAAAAGAAGCCATGGCAGGGAAAAAATAAAATCAACAGTTTGGGGGAGGGGAAGGAAAGAGACACTTACTTGCCTGCAGTAAAGCTTGTTTGGACAAACTTTCCCACAGCTGAGTTAATTTTTTTCACTTCTAATACCAAAAGAGAAGTTCAAATTCTGTTCCCCACCTATTTAACTATAAATACAGGCAGTCACATTTATAAAACATGTGTCCATTTTTCTATAAAACATTACTGAAAATATTACAAGTAATATCAACATCAATTATCCTAAGTATGACAGATTCAAAGAGGTTTAAACAGCTTGTTTCCAAAGTCATCTAAAAAATCCCTTCCAAAAACAATTATATTGCAAATTATTTTTGTGAAAGCCAGGCTGACTTTTCTATTAAATTAAGAATCAGGAAAGGATGAATGAACCTACAGACAGTTTTCTTGTCTGCAGCAGTGACACAGACTCATGCATTCCCCATGTATAGATAAAATTCTTTATCATTACATATGCAAAATATATATAAATAAATATATATGTGTGTGTGTGAAAAAGAAAGGAAAAAATAGTTGATATGGCAGTATCTGTTCTATTTCAAGTATATAAATTACTCTTCAAATTCCTATTGTGTGCTTTAAGGTAATAATTTAATGAATACTTAGAGTAGTAAGTTTAGGCTTTTGAAAATATACCTGCCTCAGCATCAGTGTTATGCTAGAGCTGTTTTCCAAACTGAGTACAATAGCAGTTTGCTGTTCTGATAATACCTGTTAATAAGCAGACCCTTGCCATTACCTTTTTTTTTAATCAGATATTAAAATTTAAGCATGGTAATAACATACTCTAATTACTGTTGCCATCTGGGATTCTTAGGGGTAATCCAAGAGGACTCCAGCATGTCAATTCTCTGGGCAGAAATTTAAAAGTTTAGATGAATAGAAGGTATGTGTGAAGAAAGGAGAAGCAAGTCAGCTTTCTTGGTCCATGGTGGATGGTGTTCTATTCCAAGCCCTCCTACAAACCAAGCTCTCCTACAATCAGCCCATGCAATACCAAACCCTGAGCTCATGAGATGTGGGACTTCATTCCCAATCTTATCTAACCTTGACAACTAAAATGGGAGTTGTCAGCTCAGCACTGTGTCCTACAAGGGAGAGGATAATGGATTATTGTTGCAGGTAGCTGCCAGGAGCAACCACATGGCTTCAGTCCCCAGAACATGACAGTGCTGCCATCAGTGGGGTGAGCAGCTGCCAGAGCTATGTGAGCTGAGGGCCATGAGGCAAGAGGGCAGAGCACAAGCAGAGGACATGGAGAGGGAGCCCAGCACCAACAGCACCACTGCTGTGGCTGAGAGAGGACGGCTCCCGGCACCGGCACCAAACCTGTCGGTGTGCTGATGCACATCAATACGGACGTGTGCCTCGCTGCTTTCCAGAAAATAATTAAGATCTCTGCATGGCCTGCTACTTCAGGATTGCTCAATGTATGATTAAGCTGAAGCATCAGTGACCTTAAGGAAGAAGGAGGAGGAGGAGAAGAAGGAAGGGAAGACGCTGCCTAATCTTTCCATTGAGGGTAAGTCAGGACTGGCTCAGGCACAATAACTCCATTGAATCAGGAAAATAAATATGCATTCATTCAGAAGATTATATAATCAGTCTAGGTATAGATATTAGGTCAGTGGGTTACTTCAGTCCACCACCAGTCTCAGCAAGCTCTGCATCTCCAAGAAGAAACAATTTAAGAACACGCACATTCTAGGATCACAGCATTTTTACAGTCCTCATCATAGCCAAAACGCAGAAGCTGGGTGTAAAACAGTCTCTCTACAGCCAAATTACACACAAAGCATGTTGTAAATCAGCTTCACCCCAGGGAAGGCAAGCTGTAAACTACCTATCATTTACACAGCTATGTTGAACCATCATGGCGGAGGAAGCCTGAAAAGGTCAAGAGATTTTTCTAAACTACCTGCATCTCCGGAGTAGCTCAAGAAGCCACATAATGTAAAGTCCTCTGATAGTATTTCTCTGAGGTTTTGTAGTTTTTTTGTTGGTTTTGTTTTTTTTTTTTTTTTTCCCTATGGAAACAACTGTGTAACATTCTAACTGCCTTCAGCTTCTGCTGAATTAAACACATTCCAGCGTCTCTAGAGCAGCACTCAGGCAGTTGCACTCCCCTTTGCACTCTCCTGGGTAATCCTTCTGGGGGAAAGAATACATAACGAAGCCCTCCGCTGACAATTTGGGAGGCCTGCCACTGCTTATTGCCATCAGTTATTTTTCAACTGATTCAAAGATAACACAAGGGCTGAAAGTTTGTAGCTATTTCTTTTAAGAAAACTGAGTCCTCTTAATCTGGGGGATTGCTGAAGAGGTTCCCGTACTCTACTTTAGACAACTCAAGATTCAAGAAAAAAAAGGAAAATAAATTCTTTGCAGTATTTTAAGGCCCATGTTCCCTTCCAAAAACAAATATGCAAATAAAATTGCAGTGCAACTGACTGAAACTTTATACAATTGTTCCAGGTTCATAAACATTTCATGAACTCAGATTAAATTTCAATTACAATACGAGTACTTCCATGAGCGGCAGAATGAAAGATGCTGTTTCCCCTGGCTTTGTGCTCATAGTTAGATTCCCTGGGACCTCAGGGGGTGCAAGTCTCCAATGGAAAATGTTGCTCCAGGTGGAACATTCTCTGTTCTTCAAGGACTCCTGATACCTTTCCCTCATCAGAAATTATGTACATCTTCCCTTGCTACCAATTCCACAAAACCTATAGCAACTAGCCAGCAGGTTCAGTTCCATAGGGCACAGACTGATACAGACATAAAATGGACGCAGAGATATGGGATAGTATAAAGCATATTTACAAACAGGATAAAAGTTTTCCTTGAGTCTAGACAAACCAACAATAAAAAAAGGCCAAGGTTACACACGCAAGGACTGACACTAGTAGTGAATCAGGAGTGTCCCTGTCTCTGTCGCAGAAAACACCTTTTTCTCTGGCTCCTGACTAAGGTGCCCTCCATCAGGCTTGTCTGCCTTTCGATCTGGTTTAGCCAAAGCTCTTTCATCTTTTACCTTGCATACGGCTGCTTTTTCTCTTGGAGCCCTGCCTTTCAGCTGCTGCTGAGCTCACCTGCTCCTGCACTGCAGCTCAGCGCCCGCTCTGATCCCCTCGCTAATGGCAGCCACGGCTCCTGGCAGGGCAGGCACTCCCTCCCCAGCCCCTCTCTCCATTCCCAGGGCTGTGCACCAGCCCTCACCTCACTTGTGGCAATAAGAGCTCTTCAGCTGGGCTCACACTGCCCCCTGTCCCGAGACAGGCCCTTCCAGCCTCTAAAATCCCCAACTCCTGCAAGGGGATCACTACCTCCTGTAACTCCAGATGATGCACCGGTGCCTCACATTGTGCACGTTTGTCAGCTTTTCACTGTAGGCTCCTTTCAGCAATGAATGCAGCTTATTTGTGTTGCACATAGTGCCATGCAAATTTAGGGCACTATTTTAATGCATGATAAATAATTACTATAATTAACAGGAAAAAAAAAAAAAAGCCTCCTGGCAAATTGTCAGGACCAGACACCTCTTTTCATGCCAGATATTTTCATATGTATGACATGTACATATAAGATCCCTCTTGCCTCTGTGTAAGGACATGCATCTCCCATTAGCAGTAATGGGAATTATGTGTGTGCACTGAGGGGAAACTGTAGTCTACCCTGGCTGGTGTGCTATGTTAGTTGTGCTTTATTGGATCATATGGAGCATGCCATATAAGAACAGAAAAAACACCTTTCCATCTTCATTGTTGAGAGAGAAATATATAGAAAGCCCCTGTACACAATCATGCTTTTAATTAAGTGCTATTTGCAGGTGCTGTTTGTCTCCAATTTCTTCTAGCCATTTCTGGAAGAACAATAACACAATCTGCAAAATAAAGTGATTAGGGATAAAAATTAGCTAGGGTTACTAGACTGATGAGAAATTTTTCTAAAAATGAGTATTTTTAATAAACCACATTTTGAAACTATAAACATCCTTGTATTGGTAGACGCTGCACTGCAAAATACTAAACTTCATTTCACTATCAATTTTCTGATTCATCTGAAGAAGTTCATTATCTGTTAAATTGAAGGCAAGCCTCCCACAGAGGAATGCTATCTAAAGATGGATGTGTTTGTGTGTGAAAGGATAGCCTTTCTTAGCTGTTTATCAAGGAGGACATTCACAGAGTAGGTACCGTACCTCACTACTTTGTAAATACAAAGCACCATACAAGCATACAGTCATGACACTGGTTCATTTTTTTTTTTTTTTTTTTGTCTGGTTGTAACAAATTAACACAAATTTAGTCCAAACATCCAAAGTTATGCTGCTAGGAATGTTACCATCTGGTTTTAATGAATATCTAGGGTCCATTTTTCAGTTAAGCTTTTCCTAGTGTGTTTGTATGTTGCTTTTTCCAAGCTATCTGCATAATTGCTTAAAGATTTTACTGCAAAATTAATATCCTCACTGTGAATGAGGGAGAAGGGCAAAAACCAGGATGACAAAGGCTGAAATGAGGTGAAAGGCAAATTCAATTTTTCCTTGCACCATAGAAACCTCGTCAGGACTAGCTTTATCTGGTAATCCACATTTAAACTTTAACCTGTAGGGGGGCTCTTTGTGTTAGTTAATGTAAGCATAAAAAGAGTCTGAACCACTAATCAGATTAATCATATTTTGTGAGACTCAAAAGCTTCATTAAAAGGACCTCGTTTCCAAGCTACACATTTCAGAAAGAGAAAAAAAGTTGGCTATGAAAGGAAAAAGTAACACTGAAATTCAAAAAGACACAGACTGTGTGTCTCCTGGAATTAAACCAAAGACAGTTAAGACCTGGAACAATATCCACCTTCATAAAACACACCTTGAGGATGCCAACATAATTAGGACATTTTGCTGTTGAAATTATACATTCCCTACATTTACAAAGCTTTATTTCATGCACCACAGAGAACTACTTAATAGGTAAATACAATAAATGTCTTCCCTTTCCTCACATTTATGGAAGTCTCCCTCTGCTGAAGCAATCGTATTTCATTAAGTATTTCAGGTGACCCCTCAGAGACAGGAGAATGTAACCATCAGAAGAATAAGAATCTGTCATCTCTAGTCAGGTTATTACACTCACACAGGAAGCACCCCACTTCTCTAATAGAGTGTGAAAGTGAGAGAGCAAGCTACTCTCCCAAGCTGGTGCAGCATTTTGCTTTCTTTCAAAAACAACAGAATATTTCCATTTTCAAGAAACAAATAGTTTGCCACAAGTGAAGCTTCAGTGAGCTTTTGTTCATGCTTATGGCATAAAACATGGTTTACTTAAGGTTTTCATGAAGTTTAACAGGAACCATCTGCACTTAGGACAAACATTTTGCACTTAGTGTGACACTCACTCCTATCTCAGCCTACCCTACACTGATCTGGATTTAGTAGGCCTTTGAAATCAGGAGATGTTTTGAGGAAACATTAACAAAGTTGAAAGTCTTTGGAAGATTATTCAATACTGTGCAAATGAAACACATCAGAACAGTTATATTCTCCCTAAAATATGTATAAGTGGTGAGAAGAAAAATCAAGACATGACATCATGGGGAAAATAATTTGAAATACAGACTCATCCATTCCAACCTTGGGACTGCAGAAGTGGAGTTAGCCTCACTTTTGTTTTCCAAGTCAGGAGGAGCAGCCCCCTGCTGTATCACAGCCAAACTGTTTGCTAGCTTTTCACCATTATGTGTTCATTTTTATTTCTCCATAATTTGCCAAGGTAATCTTGCTCCCACCAGCTGCACAACCCCCTGCATGATCTGTATTCAACTGGTCCTTTACTTCTGGAAAAGTCAGGCAACCTAAAAAACATTGTTACACACACATCTACAGTTCTACACTCTACATAAGGTTATGAGTTTAATTAGTAGCTTTCTAAATGTCTATTTCCAAGTTTGTCTGTAATTGCACTGAGCCTGCACTGCTTGGCATGGTCAGTTATACCTAAAGGCACTACTTGTTCCCTGGCTAAGGGGACAGCAGGTGAGGAATCTTCTGTAGGAAATTACCAGTTACCACGGGATTGTTGCCACATGCAAAGCTCAGAAAGGAAGGTCAGTGCTTGGGTGGGCCAGTTCCCTCGCTCATCTTCACCCTTCCGCAGAGCTGATGTTTTCCAGTTGCAGCATGTGCTACAGAGGCTTTAAAAGAAGCACAATGGCTAAGCTGTCTGCACTTCATAGACCAGACACTTCACACAAAGTTTTACCACAAGCTGTCATTGTATGGCTACATTTCTGAGCATGTGCCATTGTGTGCCAACTGGTGCCCTGAGGTCTTCAGTGTTTCTTCATCAAACCAGGCAGCTGTCGAAATGTGCCTCAACTCCATCCAGCACACATTCCCCAGCTTTCCTGTCCAAGGAAAAGGAGGGGAGAAAGGACAGCAAGTACCAAGGTCTTGCTCCAGTGAGGAGCTGGGATGTGGCCAAGGACAGGCTCCCATTTCCTAGTGTAGATGTAGGCTATTATACCAATGAATTCTTCAGAGAACATCGCACAAATCTAAGTTGTTTATGAGCTGACTTCAGCACATGTTTGCACCAGTGTGAAACTGGAGCACCAGCACTATCTTTGACAGAGTCCTTCTAAGTCTAAACCAATGCAATCTAAAACAGAATTTGTCTCTTTAGTTTGGATAATGATCTAGAAATGCTGCCCTAAAAATACTGAAACAAAGAATTTTCCTGAATACAAAGAGAATTGTTCATAAATCTGACCCAAAGCTATGAATTTAAATATTCCAAATGTAACTCAGAGAGATGCAATCTTTGTATTAAGAAATATTTAGTAAAGCACTGGGATGCATTAAGACCACCAGTTTGTATCAGGTCAGGTTTTCTCAGCCTCCCTGATATCGTCTCACCTTGTTTTATGACAAGTTCCAGTGACATCCATATAAATACTCCCAGAGTGTGTTTCCACGCAATACAAAGAGTTATAGGAAAAAATACCCCCTATAAGGTTGTCATCTGAGCTGTGGTACTTCCCACACTATAGCAGGGCAGAGTCAGAGGGATTAACTTGCAGCACTACTGCCAGTCTGCTAAAAATGCTGGAAATGGTTTAAGGCTGTCTGCTTGCCTCTGCCCTGAACTGCACTGGGGCTGTTCCTAAACCAGGTTCTAGCTGACCTTAAGGACCAACTGAGAGGAAGCAGCTACTGCAGCTGTTCTGAATATGCTCTGCATATTTCCTATTGCATAGGTTGGGAAAATGAGTCTCAGAGACAGAAAAGTCACACACATGAGACCACAGAGTTCTGTGCTGGTGACCCTGACAGTCTTTGACCTCCAGGAGTGCAGTTCTTCCTCCTTCCCGTGCACTGTTTGCATTCCGGGGGTGGCCGCACAGGGAGCAGGACATGGGAGCTCAACAGGGCAGGTTCATTTCACCAGAGATGGACGAACAGTGGCACAGCAGCCAACCGAGTTCAAAGGCTGGGAGGATTCAAATTATACTCATCATCTCACACTAAACATGTTCAATAATTTTTTTTCTCCCTCATTTTGATACTACTAGGTTCAGGTAATCTCTAGTGAAACCATATTAAAAACTGGCCAAGTCTATACAAGCTTTCAGCCAGAATGATCTGTTGAATGGGATCTAGTAATAGGATAAATTTTTCACAAAGGTCTTGAGAATCTTAGTGAAAATAAGAAAATAATTTATGAAAGTCTGACTCTGCCTTGCTTTAAATTTGTGAGTCCATCAAAACCACAACAACTTTTGAGTTCATTACATAAATGGATAAGGTCCATGTTCCCTGAGCTGCATAACATGACTTGTCTCTGCTCATTTCAGAATAGATTTTTCCTTTTCCTTTTGTTTTCTTCCTAAAGACACACAGACACACACACAAAACTCACAAAAAAAACCCTTCCAAACAGGAAACCGCTTCCCCATTGCTTTATTTCCATAACTGATAGTTATTTTAAAAGGTAGTACAAATTTTATAAATTCAAAGAAAGGCAACACTGGAATGCTCACCAGTGCTGCCCACAGTAAAGAAAACACATCCAGAGATTTTATCACTTCAAATAAAAATTTCTGTTCTGCACAGAGAAAATCCCGTCTCTTCTGTTGTTCCAGACTCTACAGATCATTAGATAGCTAAAGCAAACTTCTGATCTTTTGATCATTCACAGCTCTTTGGAAAGTAGTTTCCCACAAGGCTCATGATGCTCTAAGTCACTTTTTTTTCTGTTCTGCAGTCTCCCTCTCTCCAAGTTAAAACTCATGCAGAACAAAACAGCGCTGCTGAGCTCAGCAGCATCACGAAGGAGGAATCTGGCACCCTAAGGCCTGATTATATAAAAATGTGTAACATTACCAGAAAGGGGAGTGGGAAAACATTCCCATGACTGCTTGGTAGGGCTTCATCCCTATGAGGCATGAGTGAAGAGAGCTTCACACCTATGAATATTGTGGAGTCCAATCCTCATCTCTTCTCTGAGATCTTAAATAATGTTCCAGCTGGGGACCCAACTATAAACATTTTTTGCACTTAAGAGAGCAATAAAAAAAGAATACATGGGATAGGAAACACTTAAATTTGCAACTTTTTTCTTCATTGTAAATAATGAGGATGCATCTTTTCCTTGCTCCTCCTGTCAGCCACCTTCTGTTCCCTTATTTCTGCTATACTGCTATCTAAACACTCCTATCTTTAATCTTTTAAGTACCTGGATTAATTTACAGCACCTAGAATACTTTAGGTCATAAAATTGCATATGGCAAACTCCTACAGGAGAAGAGTAAACTTAAGTCCCTCTTCTGTCAGAGCTGTGCCCAACTCAGAGAGGATCCAAACCTTAAAAATTCCTGATATATCTGACTCTGCACAGGGAACTGCAAGATTTCTCCATCTCCCTCAGTGAGATTCTACAGAGAAAGTCTAAACCTACTCATTTGCCTAGATTGGGTTTGGGTGCATGTAATGACAAAAATACAGAAAGATATTGTTCTTAAGCATCATAAAAAATTTGGATGGAAATACAATACAAAAGATCAGACTAGGTCCTTAAATTGTGGGTGCAGTGCAAACCAATCTTCAAATGTTTGGGTTTTTGCTTGCCATTTCATATCAGAAGAGGCATTTCACCTGAGAACCTATTGGTTTGCTGTATTTCAGAAAGTTGCTTCTACTACTACTTCTACTACTTTGTTAGCTGGACAAACTATAAGCATTTTTGCAGCTGCAAACATGTCAAGTATCTTAAGGTTTTAGTAAAAAAATGACATTGTGTCCTTAGGACATTATATTCCTATAGTAGAGTATATATTCCTATAGTTTTATTCAGATCATCAGAATAATAAAATAATAGTTTTCTCTTACCAGAATTGCTGTTGAACCAAACAGCTCATTTCTCCACTTCTGAATGAAGAGAAATAAGGTATTTTTTCCTGTGCTTGGCACTGGAATTTTAGGGTATTTTTAGAATGTTTCCAGTTATGGACCCATCTGCATCCTATTGCACCATTACTGCACCAAGGAAAGAGAAGCAGAACTGCATAATAACAGAGAAACAAAGAAATTTCTCCTCCTATGCCCCCCTCTCTTAACATGAAAACAGATTTCTAAGTATTATCACTTACTGCCTCATTTGAGAGGCTGAACTTCACCAGAGATGAATTTGCTCTATTGAAATCATAGTATGGGCACATTGCTAACTCAGGTTTGCAAACTAGTATCATGTAAATGACAGTTTTATGACACAGTATTGGAAAAAAAGGTTATGAATGGTGAACCTGATTTTAACAGGGAAGTAGTACTCAATTTAGAAGGGAAATTTAGTCACTGAGGGAAGGGTTTTTAAAGGCCATATTGTCTGAAGGAACAGATACATCCCTATCTTTCAAACTGTCTTCTCATGGGCCTTAATAATAGTACTTTTCAAACAGATTTTTTTAATGAAATAAGCATTAGCCCACATGCATAGATTGAACACAGGTCTCACTTTTTATAGCACAATCCCACTCTGCTTCTCACTCATCTCATATTGCAACTTTCCTGCTTTAAAGGGCTAGACTTCCCCATAACAGATTTGACTGTAAATCTATTAAACCCTTTATAATGCAATGCTTCAGCTAGGGGCTGTATCTTTAGCCCACTGCAATATGCAGAGGCCCCAAAAGGCTGAACGAGCTGCCTAAGTTTATACAGTAAGGTTAGCGTGAGAATGGAAACATGAAGTTTATTTTCCTTCCAGTTCTACACTTAGACTACAGTTTCTACAATAACATAAACAGAACCTATGCAGAGCTTAGACAAAGTCTGCTGCATTTGCCTGGTAATTCCCTTTTAAATAGACAGAGATTATTTGTCTCTCCTTTCCTACAGGAAGATTTTGAGATTATTTTAAAAAAGCTCAAACTAGGTGCTTAAATAGGTAAATTTTTTGAAAACTTTCCCTAAAACTATCTTCATTTTCAACTTGAAAGCAAATACTGGCTTCTCTGTGTGCCTGGTGGGTCCCTGATGTCAGCAGGTGAATCCCTTCTCCTCACTGTCCCACCAAAGCATTTCTCTACCATTAGTGAGAGAACAAGTGGGAGCTGTGCCCTGAATGTCACATGCCAGTGGAGAAGCAACTCTTTCTTCTGAGAAAATATGTACTTCCAAACACACTCATGCAGAGTACTAAGACACTAATATTGATACTGATGGTTATGTGACCTGTGTGAAAATAGGTTTAGTTCAGAAATTAAGATAACGAAGTGTTGCATGAATGTTAAATTTTTTTATTATAAGGGAGAAATATAGTTTGTAATCTAAAGGACATTTCTCTTACCCTTCCACCAGTAGCTCGTCAGCTCTCCACACAGGTGGATTTTCTGTCTCCTTGAAACAGTAATCACGATGACTTTCCAGTGGCTTTTCAACTGATTGCAAAGCTATTTCACAAAGCAGTCCTGGAGGAAAATGCATACATGGTCTTTAACACAGCACAAATTTTTACACCTACCAGAAAAACAAATTTCAGTGAAAATCAACAATTTTACACATGGATTTGCTCAGCTGGCTGGTAGTGGATCACCCACAAAAGAGTTTGAAGGGTCTCTGTTAAGAACTGAGAAGTTAGGATTAGAAATGTGTCTGACTTAAGAGGGAGTTTTAAGCAATTAACTCTGCAAACACACAAAAGTGGAGCACAAAGAAACACTAATGGGAAGAGATCATTAATGCAATCCATCCACATTCTCCATCTATACGCTCATTACCTGCTGACAACACCAATAGGATTTGCCTATATGAGGAAATTGGCCAAAATAGCTATTGCAGAATAAGCCATTCTTCAATAGCTTTCTGTTTGTCCCTGTGTAGACACTGTAGGAATAATTAGTGCACTTATTCTGTTCTAGAATAATTGCTGCACTAATTATTCCAGACTAAAGTATCTTTTATTCCAAAACAATTTGTCCACAAGGGGAGCTATTGTGAAATTGCTTGTGCTCCTCTGCTCAATTTCCATGTGTAAAAAGGCTGTAATCCGTGCAGTGGGAATAGCTGTACCCCAGACTCCAGGAGCAAATCAAATTACAGACAAGTTCCAACTCTCACATTGCTCAGGATGGTTTTCTTTAAGTAGTTGAACACATAGAGTTGTTGTGTAAACAGGATTCAGCTCTATGGCAATGAGTAAATTCTTAAGAGCTTTTCCTTTATAAAATTATTTTAGGCACATTTGCCTCCAAGTTTATTGGACTGGATTTAAGGATTGTAGTGAGTAGAGGCTGACATGGTAGGTGGAACTTCGCCTGCTCTTTTGCAAAGTGTGAAATGCTGAAATTGGATAAGAACATAGTGTAATTAGCTAATTTGATGGGGTAGCTTTATCCAGTCTGTGTGTTTAGAAACACCACTGATCTCATAGTTTTTTTGTGATTAATTACAATTAAAATAAAGACAGATGTGCCTAGAAAGTGAGCCTACAACAAAAACCTTTTAAAATGAAGGATGGAAATGGAGATGTCAGATCTTCCTAAACTGGAAGGAAAGTGCCAATTCTCTAGTCTTCTACTGCCCTCCTTTCCAACAGAATCAACCTCTATTTCTGTCTGTTTCTGGGGTATTTTTTGTTTTGTTGTTTTTTAAAATATCTTTCCATTTTTTCAAGGGAAGTATAACCTTACCAGAAAAACTTGTTCCCTCCTTTTTGCTCAGGAAATGGCAGAATAAAAGAGTGAAATAGGTTCCCCCAAATGCTACCCCACACAAGATTTGGCCCCATATTTGAGAACTGTAATAGTCAAATAACAAGGCTATGTAATATCCTACTTTTTATGAAACTGCATACAAGGTATTTATATGCAATAAATATAAATTTTCCTCTTCCATATTTCATATAAGTGGCACTGTCCCACCATTCAACCTCTGCCTTTTTTGCTCTAGAAAGAAATCAAAATCAAATATGGATATGTTTCAGAATAAGTGGCATTGTTGTTTAGCATGTATTTTCAGTGACATTTGCAATAGCTGTGGGATGTGATTTGCATAGCATTTACCAATCTCTCCTGTGTCTGGTTAGGGTCTAGCAAGTCTTCTAGTATTTCTCAAAAGATGCTCATTTTCTTGAAGCATCCAGCCCCTGCTCACAGTATTATTTTGCTTCAAATCTCTCAGCCTTTGATCTTGAAGTTTATTTAAGCTGAGATATATTGTTAACCAATAATTGCTCAAAATTTACTACTAAAATTTCTTTGTGTAATTTTCTAAGAATGGACTGATGTACACTGATTTCTATCATAAACAGAATTCAGCATAAGAAAATTCTCTTTAAAATGCTCCTTAATGGAAGAAAATATTGACAAGTTCGACATCTGTAGCTACAGAAAACTCTGCTGATGGATTTATTTTCACTTTACCAATCTAATAGCATGAATTGGATTTATTACAAATAACATTTGCCTATTTAAGGCTCATAAGACAGCTTTTTGTGATTCTTGTAATAAGTTTTTTATCAATTAAAGTTTCTGTTCATTTACGAGATGGATGTAATTAGAAATACAAGATGTTCAGTATTCTCAGCTCAAACTTTTTTATCTTGTGGTTTTTTTTGTGTGCTACTGTAGCTGCTCTATCCTGAATTGAACTAGATTATGATTACTAGTTAAGAACTGAAAACACTACCACTTTTTACTTTTCTCTGTTACTTTGTAAATAAATACTTTCAATTACAAAATTGTTCCCAAAGAAATAGGAATTATGTTGAAAGTACCCCACTGCTGCTGTTACAATATCAGATTTATTGAATCCTTCTCACTGTATTACAATAGCTCCTGCTGTTTTACCTGGACTACAGCAATACCAGACTTCAGCCTTGTATTTTGTAATGTTTCAAACCATCTGGGACAAAAAAAACCCTCACCCCTCAATATTCCTTCTTCAAGTTTTTGATTATAATCAGAATGGAAATGCTATGAATAAATAGCAAAGAAATTTTATAGTTATTCCAGATTTTACAGGCAAGGGTCTAATTTTATTTTTATTTATTAAGGGCAACTCTAGCATAGTAGCATGGCAATACAGCTGAGTGAGGTTGGTGAGAGAAGCAACATGCTAATTAGCATTAAAGTGATGCTGAACTTGGAGAGACATCCTTCCTCATCTGCAGCTATCCTACACCTAGTGCTTTGCTTTTAAAGTCATTCTTGTGAGGGAGTTTCATATCAGGTTTCTTGATCTGATTGTCATAATGATTAAAGAATGAATACAGGCCCTGGATATGGGCTCTATCATTGTATGAAGGTATGACAAAAAATTAAAATGTTTGGACAACTTCGCCATCCTGTTGCTTTAGTACTGGATTATTCTCATTTCTTTTCAAGCACATCAAAAATTTCCAAATGAAATGTGTGATGATACTCTTTCTTCCTTATCTATACTGACCTTTGTATTCAAACTTTGCCTTAGTCTTTGAAATTGCTTCTTTAATTTAGGTCATGGAAACTGCAAGTTTTAGCTTGTTTACTGACCACTTCATCCCAAACAAAAAAAAAGACAAACATCCAAAGTAGCAAAGGTTCCAGAGTGAAGAAGTGCCAACTTGGTTTTACATTGTAAATAACTCCATTGGACCCTTCTGTTGCACCAAGAGGAAGCATTTTATTTCTATTTAATCTTTGTAGTCCTTGTTGTATATATTCATAGAAGAGAGGGAAAACCTGCTCCTACCTACTACTCCTTAGTTCTTACTCATTTGAGCACCTAGTAATCTAAAACCAAATATTATTCACCTATTTTAATTGTGTCACTGAGTTTAAAGGGATTATTTACTTGCCAAAACTTGTCTTAAGTAAGTAAGAGAACTAAATGATACTTAGAGATCATTCCAAAATAATATAAACAAAACCAGATCAGCTGTCTCGCCAGTTGCTCACACAGAGATTCCAGAAAAGCTATCCATAACACATCAAATTCTTTCTTTTTATTTTCACTTTTGACAAACTATTCTTTCATGAACACAAGGGCAGGAAAAAATCAAATGCCAGATGGTGAGCTAGGGTATCAGCTATTGGATCCAACGGCACATTGAAAGCAGCCAACATTCTCAAGGAAATACATTTAATGGAATCTGAAAGAAAAAGCACCCAATTTCAGGGGGAAAAAGGAAAGTAGAATCAATGAAATAGAGAACTGCAAAGCAAATCCACAAAGAGAATCACTGTGTAAGCCGAGATCAGAAGAAACTGAAATAGATTCAAGAGAGCTGTTTGGACAGTGACTTTTGTTATAAAATACATACACAGAGCAAGTCCTGAAAATAACCAGCTTTCCATGCCAGGACAACAGGGAGTCTGTATAGAAATTTGTGCTGAATTTGTCAGAAGTACATGACATCTTTGGCTTTTGTGACATTCCTGTCCCTGTTTTTTACTGGTATTCTCTTTGCTCCCAAAAGCATTACAGAACACTTCCTCTGTTCCATCCCTTGCCACCTTTGCAGATGCATTCACATTACTGAAACTAGCCCTCCATGAGATCCTGGCAGTTTAGAACAGCCTCAAGCAGAGAAAGAGATAAACACATATTTGTATAACTATGAAATGCTTCAGCTGAAGGTAAGCAAAGAAATTAGACTTGGAGAGTTCATAAGGGGAATGCAGATTGTAAAATCCACAGACTCCCTGAGATAAAAATAATGACCAAGCACTTTAACACACTGAAGAGCATACCAAATAAGCTTGGCAAAGCACAATACACAGAACAGTCATTTACAAACATCAAACCATGCTCAAATCAGGGAATCATTCCATATAACCTCACTGATTTGGGGATTTGTTTTATGATGGGCTATACAGTGAATTTCCAAATGTGCTGTCAAACCAAACCCTAATCTCTGTTTACAAGCTGGATTCCTTTCCTATTTGAGTTTCTTACCAAACCCCAGCTCACTGCTTGAGATTTAAAAGGGCTTTAGATTTCCTTTTTGCAATTAGGGGCTTTTAATTTTTTTTCCACCACTGAAGTGTAAGCAGTGTCTTCAAACATAGTAACTCAAGCAACTGCAATGTGGTGACCCCAGGCATCCACTAATTTAACCAAGAGAAACATTTAGCCTGTAGAGAACTAGTAACCTTCTCACAATCTGTTTTGAAATGTTTGTTGAACTTAACAGATGCAACATGAAGACACCTCTAGACTGTGACAATAACAAGTTTGAGAAAGAAACCAGCTTCATATGAGAATCTCAGTTGTCTCCTGAATGTCAGAGAAAAAAATTCTCAGAGTTCAGTTTATTGTCTAACTATTGATGATAGAGTAATTTTACTTTCCTCTGAAACACATTCCTCTGGTTCCTTCCAGTCATTGGACTAAGTGTACCACATGTGAACTAAAAAGGAAGTAACATGGATACTTACACATCAATTTTCATTTATGGACCTAGCAAGAAAATGACCTTGTAAAATTATATTCTTCCAACTGATATCTAATATTTTTTACTATTCTTTGCACAGGCCAAATTGAAGACCAGCTGACATCCAGATGTCACACAGATTTACATATACACCATCAAAGAATAGGAAGGGAACAGGATCCATTGTTACGTCCTTCTACTGTGGTACATAAATGCAGGACAGAAGGGTAGAAAAGCAGGACCATGGCTGAAATTCACCCAATGATTTGGCTACCAGAACTGGCTGACAATATAAACAGAAAGATTTTTCATCCTCTGAAGTGGAGCAGCAGAGTGAGAACTACTTTGGGCTGCCAGGACACCCAGTAGGGCTTCTGCATTACAAGACATGAGTCCTTGAGGCAATATGACTGAAGGGATGTGGCTCCTTTCAGTGCAGGGTTCTGCTTAAATGCAGCACTGAGCCCTGGAAAAAGATATTAACTCATTCCTCATTTGAGCTGCCAAACATACCAGGAATACCTGGCAGCAGCTTCCTGCCATGCTGCCAACCATTCTAGGTACACAGCTGGCTCTTTCAGTGATTTCAGAAGAACCCAGAGGATTTACAGCACAGCAGCAGCAGCAGTGGAGGAGCAAAACCAGCATTTGATTTCTTTGCACAGAGGTCTATCCCAGACAACTTAAACCCACCCAGGCACAAAGATCCAGAATTAACCAATGTCCTGCATGGCCCAAGCCCAGGTTCAACTCCCTCTCTATAAATCAGATAATTTAACAGCTGATGCCAAGCAACTGCCTCTCCCATTGCAGAATGTTTTATGTTCACATCACAAGCAATCCTGCAAAGCCTTGATAGGTATATTTATTATTTATGGTCTGCCATAATTATATTTGGTACTTCTAGCTTAGCCTGCAGGAGGCAGTGTCATCTATGCAAAGCAGAACTTGTCAATGCTAATGAACTTCTTCAGGGGTTTTAAAAACTATTTATCTTAAAACCAAGAAATTCAAAATGGCAAGAAATTTTGTAAGAACGTCTGGTCTAGGGCAAAACTAGGAAGAGTGCCATCTCTTTAAAACACAGGTTTACCCCCACTTTTTTTCCCCTCAAAATAAAAACTGCAGTCTATCTTCTAGTTTCTACTTTTATGGTGTCCATGTTCTCAGTTCTTTGCATAAATTTGCACAGACTGCTCTTTAAGCAGAAGCCAGTGCTCACCTTCAGGCTGGAACTAGCTACCCACTCACTGGCAGCATCTAATCTGCCTGCTTTTGAATGTTAAAAAAAAAATAAAGTGATAAATCCAGATGGAGATATCTCTTTGTATTTTTCCTAATTCAATTGCAGTGAGTAAAATTTAAGTGGCTAGCAGTCAGACAAACAGCATTGTTCCTATTGGTATCTATAGACCCAGTGACATCTCTTGGGTTAAGGTCAGCAGTGTAAAGAAGGAAGAGGGTTTCAGACTACATGGTACCCTATGGCTATGGCAGAAACTGTTCAAATCAAGCAACTGGCGAGACAGGTAAGGTTTCAAATACAAATACTCAGCTTTGAACTGAACCAGTGAAGAAAGAGATGATAAAACAGACACTCAGTAAAGGCTCTTCACAGAATGCCAGACAAAGTTTCAGATTTTTTTTTTTAAGTCTGCTAATTTGTGTTTATCATCACAATGAAAGGTTGGCTTGGAAAGATACTCAGAACTTAAAAGCTAGAACTGGACTGTCTACATTTCATTGTCTTTTTATTAACCATCAGCAAGTTTTCTGCACAGACACAGCCCATGAAAGTAATAATGGAGAGAAATTAATTAGATGACTATATTTCAATCATGGGGTTTTCTTGACATTTTATACCAAAGGAATGCAGCTCAAGCAGTTTGTAACTGACAGCAATGCCATGAAATTGCACTACAGCCTTGGTAATTATCCTCTTCATTATTTTTATAATATATAAAGAGATAAAGTACAACATGCCCCTTTCATTTTATAATAGTATGCAGTATAATGGAAGCAGCTGAAGGAGGATGTTTGTCTTACAATGCTACAGTTTAAATCTAGTGACAAGAAGTATCACATTAATGATGCTCAGAGAAGAGCACTACAAGCAGCCATCCTTTATATAATTACTCTGTGAAAGCTGTAAACATATGGGATAGATAATATATGCCAAACTTTTTTTCTTCCTCTTCCCTTAACATTCAAGAAATATGAATGGCAACTCATTAAAAGGAAAAACATATTCTTTCATTTACATATATTTCCTTCATTGTTAAAAGTTAGTGTAATCAAAGCTGAACAAAACATTAATGACAAAGAAAAGTTGATAATTTCTTTTGTACAGCAGTACCAAGCACTTGTGCAGTACACAAGCCCAGATAAATAATTGAAAGGGGGAGAGTCCTTTTGGATCCAGATGGAGACACTAAAAGAGTAGAGGTCTTATCAAGTATTATGGATAACTTTAATTAGGAAGAGTAGTAGTAAAGCAGTAACAATTCCATAAATTGGCAAACTCTTTTGGATAATATTCAGAAAATGTAGTTAGGGAAGTCTCAGCTGGAACATGACAGACATGTACAAGATGAGAAGTTACTCTTTTCCTGTCTGCCACAGCATCAGCTCAACTTGGTATATGAACAACAGAAGTCAGCTCCAGATGGCTACAAAAGAAGTCAGTCTGTTATCTTAGTAAGGCAGAGCTGGAAATAAGGATAACTTCATGAACAGCAAGTTTTCAGGTAGTTTCAGTAGAGGCTTCTGAATTAAGCCTGTAGAGATATGGAGCACTTAAAGCAGCCGTGGTGAACAGTAACCTCCTGTCTCTGAACAAGAAGTTGGGATATTCTCTTGGAGCAACCCAAATAAAAAGTAAAATTTATTTAGTCTAGGCAACATCAGGTTCTTACTGAACTAATTTATCCTAATAACATGACGATACATGGTTCCTGTTGGAGATTGCCTATCTCCAGGAGAGGAGCTAGATTTTTATTTTACTAACTAAAGTACTTTTATAATTGTAAAAGAGCATGGCTTGCACATAACTGAAAATCCATTGGTAAATTTATAATTTTTTCATATCATAAAAGGAATGAGAGACCCTGGTATCATAACTCCTAACAGGAGTGTTGCAGCCACAGAATACAGACTTGGACCATATTTGCTGTTGTATAAGGACATTAACTTCAGAGTTTCTGACTGAAGCTTTTTTTCATTATCCTTATGACATGCTTGTATGTGGGTGCTCTATGCCACTGTCACATCAGTCAGTTTTCCTGAGTTTTTTTTCCATATTGAAGCTCTGAATGGATATTTTAAAACTGCAGGGAAAAAAAAGCCAGAAATATTTGGCTCTTTGCCCAGGTATTGTACATGTCATAAAACATATCTTTCTGCATTTTCAAAGCAGTGTGTTCTTTTAAACATACCTGACACCTCTAAGTGTTTGCATCACATACATTTTTGCAATGAGTTCTGGGTAAATCTACAATTTTAGTGATTCAGTCATCAGTTTGTTTCACACACAAAAACTTAGCTTAGCCCAGCTAAGCCTGTAGTTTTCTGGAAACATGAATACAAGTCTAGGGGCAAGGGCAATGTCTGCTCTGCACTGCTTGCCTCTACAGCACAGAAATACAGAATGTGGGTAGGCAGGATGCTAAACACAAATCATATACGTAACCCACGCATCCATGGCACTGCCAGTCTGTCCTCTGCACAGGCATGAGAGAGCTGATGCTTCCTCACCACAAAAGGTTCACAGTGCATGTGATGCAGATCAGCTCAGTGTGAACAGCACATCTCTGAGACAAAATTAACCACTGCAATCTTGCCTGTGACACAGTGGAAGACAGCTTTTAAACATATTTAGGGCCAACTTTATATCACTAGGGCAAAGCAGTTTTCTATTCTAAAACACACTATTGGCTCTTCAAGAATGCTCTATTCAGTTGGGTGTATACCCCAGACATTTATTTTCATCATTTCTCCATGGGTCAGAATAGACCATGGTAATTTTAGGGCCTACAAGGAACTACAAGGAATAAGGCAATACCAGCTTTTGATCCTAAAGAACAAAAGGCCAGCATTAACCTATGTGCAAAGACAGAAGAGCTGACAAAATGGGGGTGGGGGGTGGGGGGTGGGAATGGGGGAGAGAGAGAGAATCTGGCAGATCTTTGAAGTAATCCAAGGTCAAAAGTTTCCCCTTAAGACTATATGAGCAATGTGAACTTACCGTACCCAGGAAGCCACCTCACAAGGTAAACACTTTCAGAAGACAAGTCCTTGAAACTCTTCATAATGTCAAAGGTTGAAATGAGCAAAGTGGCAGCTGGTTTAAAGCATTTCTCCTTTGACATTTCCAAACTTCCTTAATTTTCTGAGTTATTTGGCAGATAGTGACAACAGTTCCCTAGGTATATTAAAAAAAAAAAAAAAAACAAAACCAAAAAACAAACTTACATCCTTGAAATCTTGAAATAAATAAAGGGATTCAAGATAAACCTAAAAGAAAAGAAAAACCAGGAAAACCCTCTGCACCATTCCCACAAAAAAAAAACAAAAAAACCAAACAAACAAACAAACAAACAAACAAAAAACAACCAAAAACAAAAACACCAAAACCCAAAAAAACCCAACCAACCAACCAAAAAAAACCCAAGCAAATTCTCAGTGGTCAGATACTTCTAAAAAATTAATGTAACTTGTGCATCCAAAAATGTGAGCTATCAAAATTGCCCTTTAGAACACAATCAGAGAGTGCTTTAGAAATAGCTGGAGCATTGAAGACCTTCCCACCCATCAGGTGTTCATTACTTGCCTCAGCTGAATTTCCAGAGCAGCTTCCATGGACCTGCCAGTGCCCAGCCTGCTCACGTCGCTCTCCAAGCCGATTCTGCTGAGGGTGAGTTTACACTGAGCTGACAGCGGGTGTGCACACAAATCCTTTTAGCAATTTAGCAAAGACTTAATGAAGGAAGGAACCAAAACATTCTCCTCTTCTAAATTGTAGAATTCTGTACTTTTATGTATAAACATAAGAAAATTCAGACTTATGGGAGAAACAGTGTAACAACACTTCCAAACAGCTGTTGCTTACATAGACTTCATTGTCTTCATTTAATAAAACTAAAGTTAATATTTTCACTTTTTCCATTGCTGAATCAATAGGATATCAAGCACATAAAAAGTCTTTAGCACATGGATAGGACCATTTTATTAGGCCTGTTCACATAGGTACTGCAATTTCCCTGCCTTAAGTACTTAAAAGAAATCTACAATTAGAAGAGAAACAAAAAGAGGAAGTTTCTTAAAATGAAAGATTGAACGGGACATAAAGTATACAGCAGATACACTATCAGATTTCTTCATATGGAGGCAGTGCTGCAACTGTGTTGTTTCTTCAAAGTGATAACCCCTCAACAACATAAAAATATACACATTTTCAAACACAGTGAAATATTTTCTAATATGAACATCCTAAAAAGGGGAAATCAATAAATGGCATGAAAAACTTCAAAGACAGACCTCCTGTCAATGACAGAGGTTCTTCAGCAATGTAAAGTCTTTGAAGAAGGACTCCCAGTGCTGGGAAACCTTTGAAGTGACAGAAAGCAGACATTTATAATTACAGAAAGGTGCGGTGTCCAGCAGAGATAGTAAAAAGATATAACTGGGGTATGCGTGGGGGAGGTTGAGCAGTGGCTTGGGCCCTGAGTGACCCTGTTCACTTGAAGCCTAAAAGCCTGTAAGGTCAAGCCTATATCCATATGAAAGAGACAATTTGTGAATTGGAGATGTGGGTAGGGCTTAGAAACCAAATTACTACAGCTTTCACACTTCTGGCATATGTTTATTAAACAAGGCATCTCTCTTTTCTCACTACCTCAGATTCCAGCACACACATAGCCACACAGCCCCTTCTCACTTTGCAGCCCACAGTTCCCTTGAGGAGAGAGTGAGGCTTGTTATGTCCATTGGCTCAGAAGCTGATTTAAAGTGAGGCAGTCCAGCTTCACTTATATTTATCTATATGATTTTCATGAGCATATCACTCCTGAAATTTCCAGACAAGTGAAAAATTATATTCTGGAAGAAAACTGAACTGTCAGGATTCTGGAGTTCTTTGAATTCTTGTGTGCTTGAAAGGGAAAATGTGAAAGTTTCATTTACATTAATAGATTTTTGTCTTCCCCTCAGACTACAAGGCAAGTTTCTGCTGTGTCTTTGGAGCAGAGCAGGGTCTGCCCACACTTTGAGAGCAAAGTCATTTCAGCGTGGTATTGGGCTCACACTTCTGTGCCCAGCTGAGAGACAGAGGAATTGGCTCACACTTGCCCCTGCCTTTCATATATTCATAGACACAGGTTTTCCTGAAGCACAGAGTCAGGTCTTTTTCTTATGCCCCAAAGATCACACAGCTATATCTCAAATATTCATTTTTAGCTATTTTCCTGTCTGTGACATGCTAAAAACATAGCATTTAGAAAAAGGGGAAAAAAAAAAAAAAAAAAAAAGAGAAAAAACCCAAACAAACCAGCATCTGATGCCAGCCAAGATTTCCTGGAAGATGAAATGAAAGACAAACAAATGAATCAGCAGGTGTTGTCACCTTTTTGAACTCATCTGTTCTTTCTTGTATAAGAGCAGGATCTGGAAGCAGGACTGATCACAGTGGGCTGAAATGGGACCACAGTCAAGAGCTCTGTATTCCTCTGCCCAGGTGTGAGGAGGACACCAGAGAATCCTCTTCTTCAATGACCCAGAGCTCCACCTGTGAGTTTCAAATCCATACAGTCCCTTGGCTAGAAGGGAGTGAGCTATCAAAAAAGCAAACACCAGCTCCCACAGTCTTGCACAGCTAAGAACTTTCAGCAAAGGCTGGTAGAAGATGGCACCCTTTAAACCCTGAAATAAACGCATGAACAATGATGCTTGATTACTTTTACACACACATGATCTCCACAGATTTCAAACCAGTGAGTAATCCAGTTTATGAGTGGAAAAACTGAGAAATTCAGGCTGGCTTTGTAGAAAATGAAGTCTTAGCACAAACATACAAACCTTTATTAATGCAGGAAATTTGGATTATTCAGCATTGACTTGTGTCTTCACATAACTTCCAGTCCAAGGTTAAGGTCAGAACTGGAGAAAATAATACCAAAGTCCAAGGGAGTCTTCAGAGAATTGCTGAAGCTTATTTTGTTGAACTCTTCTTTTGCTGGGCAGACAGCAACCATGTAATTAGGATAATTACACAACAGTGTTTTTAAGGAAGTGCTATAGAGAAAAACTCAAACTACAGTACATATAAAAGCACTGTATTTGTTTTCTCATGCATCAACAATTTAGTTTTTCTTCTGTTCAGGAGGTTGGCCTGAAGGGAATGGAAATCACAGAGATTATTACCTTTTTATAACTATCTTTCTAAAAGTTATGGCATCGGCTACATGAGGTGTGTAGTAAAAAGGAAAAAAAATCCTAAATGCCAATGGAAAGACTGTATGGAAACTCAGAAGCAATTATCACACAGACAAAATTTTTAAGAGTAGTGATGAAATTAAGCATTATTGCCAGAAGATGTTTACTAAAAATATATTTCAGGTCTTTCAAAATTTTGCTTGGAGGATTTGGCATGACAAAGAAAGCAGATGTCAGATAACACATAACACATCAAGAAAACAATAATATATTCTGAGCTTAAGAGTCCTGCTGGTGATATGGGACAAAAATATTCCTGGGCAATCCGAAATAGCTTTTAAATAAAACAAAACCAAAAAACAAATTAAGATGTTTTGAAGTGCCTATATAACATGTAAATTTTGTGCTTAAAAAAGTTGGGAAACAGACAAGATAAACTCAGCAAAAACTGATACTACCCAAATGCAACAGATAAGTGGAAATTGTTTTCTGCTGTGTAGTATTCTATCTGTAATATGCATTATAAGATTCAGATCATTCTGAAGCAAGGTACACAGTGTTGTTTATACAACAACTGTTCAATGCCAATACTTTAATATAATAAACCCTCTAAATCCACAGCTGGACATCATTAAAAGAGGAGGGTGCAAACATAAAGAGCTTTTCCAACTGAGAAGTAAGGATATATTCCTCATGGCTGCTGAATGAGGAGCCTTTTGCTTGCATAGCAGTGCCACGTTCTGCGTGCTCTGGCACAAGATTCAGCATGGCAAGATCCACATCCTTTCAGACACCTGTCTTTTCTTCCTCTGTCCCTGTTACTGTGCTCCTCCAGGAGTTACAATCAAGATGTTACTCCCCCTCACATCTTGGATTCTAGGATATTTCTGTGGTCAGTTTAGCAGAGCACAGGTTACTAAGAGCAGCAGCTTTCCCCCTGGGCACAATGAGGACACAGTGTCTGCTGGTGATTTCAATGGCAGCAGCAGTGCCCCTTGGACAGCAGCACAGCACCAGAGGTCACTGTGCCACCACAGCCATTGGGGTGATGTCTCACTTGTCAATAAGGCCAGAGAAAAACAAAATTATGCTGAGTGCACTAATTACACACAGGGACATCCTGTATTTTAAGAAAGGGATCTGTGTGACAATCCACTGAGGAACCAGCATTGAGATCTTAAAAATAGGAACATAAACAACCTGAATTTAATAACATAAAACAAACAAAGAGCAGAGAGCACCATGATTCAGAAGAGGGAGGTTAAAATACCTCTAGTACCAGTATTTCTGTCAAGTGGAAAAAACCTCCAGGCTCATTTCCAGAGCAGACAGCTGCTATCATTTGTGTTACAGGTAACAGGAATTTACCAGGCTCAGTGGGAAGATAGGAGGGACTATATTATTTATGTATTTAAAAGGAAAAAATTGTCAAGTTTGGCCACTGTCTAAAAATAAAGAGAAAAAATAGCATAGAATGACCTAAAGTTACATGCCTGGTTGATATTCCAGGTTTTTACTGCAGATGATAATAAGTTTGGTGAGTTTGCCAAGATGTCAGCTTTGTCATATTCCTTTTTGCTGTTCTTTCCTTATATTTTCCCCGAGAACACAAGAATCAGATTTATGAAAAATGTATGCTGTTGTCAAGTACATACAAGTAATTTCTGTGAAGTGTTAACTAAGAAGGACTTATCTGCCAAAATTTAAGTAGATGTTTGTTTTTAAGCACTTTTTATTTTCATTCTACTGTGGGAATCATCAAAATATGATAATGTATTGTTTAAATTCTAAACTTCAAATATAATAAACTAACCTGAGACAGGACTAATGCTGAGAACTCAGGCATTCTTCTTATACCCATTGCATTTCAGGCACCTCTCAAGCTCCAAAATGTACTTCAGATTCTTGAGATGTCTCACAAAAATAACAAACAATCAAAACCAAAACACAGACTTTTCATTTTTTTCAACTATCAGTCAGAACGCATTGCTTACCTCATAAGATAGCTTTTTCCAAACATACAGGAGCTGCACACAATGAAATATTGAAATGCTGTATTAGTAGCTGTATAAGAAGCAGACATTATAAAACTTCTCCAACACAGAGTCATCAAATATATTCCATTCAATCAGGTAATACCTATATACATGTCCAAGAATAAGTTATTTTAACAAAAATGTTGCCAACAAAGGACATGGGTGAGACATCTAGTATTCTTTATGCAGCAAATCACAAACAGAAGAGAATCCCTTGCTCTGACCAGTGCATCATGTTATGGTCTTATCCTGCAAATGGTGATGCACGTGTGGAATCCAAAATCAGTAATTGTGAAACTAATATTATCAATATTAATTAAATGTACTTTTGAATATTAACTGCTTAGCAGGATTGACTTAACATATGAAATAGAATAGAAAGAAGATGATAAAAGTCACATGGAACAGAAAATGTTAATCAGTTTAGCTGAAGCTTTCTCAGAACTTTTACTGTTTCTGGCTTCAATCTGTATGTCCCTGTGCAAGACAAGCATTTGAAATGAAAAGCACTGGACAAGAGTAAGACTTCAAAGACCACAGCATCAAGATTTCTATGGTTTTTCAGGCATTAAGTATTAAATGGATATTCAACTATTTAGCAGTTAAAAGGAAGCAAAATATGTCAGATATAATATAGGACAGACAGATACCAAAATTTTCTGGAATAGCACACAGGTCAGCAGAACATGGCTTCTTAAATGGAACTAAACTGCTGCATGGAGGCAACTGAATGCTCCTGCAGCTCATGGCATGTGGAGACCCTTCTCTGAAGTACAACCCAGAAAATCTCGCCAAGTCCCTGTAAGCACTGATGTGTTTTATCTGCAAGTTTCTTGTGAACACCTTATGACTTGTCCCTTCACTCTGGACGGGTGAGTTCATTGATTTAGGATCCACAGATTACAGGATATACTGTGGAACGAATTCAACATTCCAGTCTCACTAAACATAGCAGCTGCTGAAAGTTCCCTCAAAGACTTGAACAATAAAGCTCCCTGTCACTTTTATTCCCACTGTGTTTATTCAGGACTTGGAAGATAGTAACATTGCTTTCTGCACTGAAGTGATGCCCATGGAAGCCCTCTAGCTACTGGCATTATTTAGGAATTAAGTGATTATCCACCTACATATGTCTAAGTATATTTATGTGCTTATATGGAAAGGGGCCAGGGACAACAGTCTCCAGGTCACTTAATGGTTGTGCTGCTCCCCAAGTGTCCAGTCCATGCTCAGCCACACTCATTTCTCTCAGGCTGAAGGGTCACCCTTCCCTCCAAAGCCAGGATTCAACCACTGCATGACAAAAGCCCAAATCCCACATCCTGAATGAGTCAGATCACAGCCTGGGTGTGCACTGACATCCCACAGCTCAGGTGACACTGTCACACTGTGTCTCGGCAGAGGTGACGACTGCCCTTCCACAGGCATGTTGGGGTGGGAACAGACCCAAACAATTAGGGGGTTGTAGCTGCTGGGATGAGAAGGGTTGTCTATGACACCAGGTAAAATGAATTCAATTCCCACAGCTGCTAAGTGACAAAGACTTCAGAGGCACCACTCCTTCACTTTGAAGGATAGCAGGATACTGAACAGGAGGGGAAGAGGTGAAGCCTCATCCTGCAGGAAGGATGGCTACTTAGACTCTCCTCTCTGCTATTATTTTTCCTAAAAAGAAACCACATGGACCAAAAAGCCACAGGTGAGAAGTAAACTAATCAGGGAGCAGAATATTGTTTTTCGAAATGCTCTAGATTCTTTGAGAATAGCAGAGTTTTGTTGTGTTACAGGTAAGCTGGGCATCTAGCTGGAGTCCTCTGGCAGAAGTCAGAACCTGAAGTGTGTAGGTCTTTGACCTTAACTGATTTTCAAGGTCATTTTTCTCAGCTCTTTTGCAAACTGTTATCTCTATTTCTGTGGCAGTATCAGCCTAAATTCCCAAGCACAAAATTTAGATATGTCATAGACTGTCTGCTTTTTTGTTTTACTGTCAATATTATAATACAATATATTCAGACTTTAACTTCTAGAGGGTTTAGAATTAACCTGTTCAAATTGTTATTGTTTGAAGAACATGCATTTTTCCAAGAATCACCTACCTCTCATATCCATAAACTATGCATAGTATGGTAAGCTGGATAACATCAAAGGAAGCAGATCTTTTTCAGTAATATATCTTATTCCGTAAATCAGCTTGAAAGGTATTTTTCAGCTCATTTTGATTTTTATGCTTTCTTTTTCCTGCTGCTTGATGTAAAACTGACAAAGTAAAACTGACAATAAGCTGCAGAGAGATGCAAGCTTCCTGGTACAGAGGAGTAAACATTTCTCCTAACAGATGGAGCAATTTTCACTTCTATTATCATTAACAAACTTCAAAACTCTATGCAAGTGGAGAAGCCAGCAAGCTAGCATTGTACCCCTGGATGCTCCTTTACCGCTATATTTTTATACATACTTGTATCTTTAGAAGATCATGTAAGTTAAGACATTATCAGCTACATATTGGGCATCCTCTCAGCCTGTAGTCCAGTACTTTAAGCAGCATCACAGCAATTGGACTGTGAAGGACAAGACAGACTCTTCGAGTAGCTAAACTCTGATCATCCAAAAGCCAGTATTTTCCACCCCACAGCAACACTGGGCTGCAGTTATTGCCTGCTCTCTGCCACAGAACAGCTGCATTTTCATGTGGAACAGGGGTGACATAAAAATGTGAATGTGTAGGTGGCCAATAGGGCAGACACAAAAACAAAGCCACTGCTTGTGTGGGGTGAGGCAATGCTTGGGGGAGCAAATCTCAGGAGAGACCTGATGCCTGAAATGGCAAAGCTGTGCAACTAAACTGCATTTGCCCCAAAATGTCCACAAGATCAATTTTTCTTTGACCCAATCTTTATGAATCTTCCCCATCCCTTTCCACAGCAAAGAGGAGGTTCTTGTTCTCAGCCCACAGTCTATTGCTAGTAACGTGTGTGTTACTGAAAGCAGCATCATACAGTGATGAAATTCTTCTTTCAACTGGTAAAATGACTATAAATATTTTTTTTTGTGTTAAGCCTTTTTCTATCTACAGTCCATGCATTTTTTCCTAATGTATTAAGATATCTAGCATCTGGAGTGGTTTTACATAAATTATTTTTGAAAGAAATTACATTACGAATCACAGGGGCTTAAAACTTTAACTGCATTTACAGACTCATTGAAACTGCCCCAAATTTAAATATAAAAGCTCCTTATACAATGTTTCCTCTAAAATTGCCATTATTTTATACATTCAGACTGGTGGTAAATTGTAAACATGGATAAAACCTGTCAAGATCTTTTTATAAAGAGTTTAAAAAGCCATTAAGATTTTTGACATTTAAGACATTATTGATTTATTTCAGTATTTGTGGAGAAGTAGAACTGTAGCTATAGCACTTTGTTTTCATGGGTAGTTCTAGATTTTACTTATCATAAAAAGGACTTCTTTGACTTCTTTTTGTTTTCACAACAATTTTCCCTCCACATTTCTTTTAGCTACAGACTAATCTGTAAGAGCATTTTGTTTGACTGAAATGGGCAGCAATTTAATTTTCTTTTTTCTTCTTTAATGTATCAGCAGAATCAGTTAGATGCTGCAAATTACTAAGGAACAATAATATCCAGAGAAAATTACCGAAATAAAGAGTAAATAACTCAGTGTTAAAGAAGAATTAATATAATGGGATCACTCAGAAACTATCAGGATCATTAATGAAATTAAATTATAATCCATACTAATTTAAAAATTCAGTTAAAGGCTACATTTAAAATTACTAAGTGTCAGGGGAAAATATTTAAATTATGAAAATTATTATAAAGCTCTGACTGGAAAGTGTCCATTTATGCAAGCCTTGAGTCACTCATTGAGTTTATATGAATTGATACTAACACTATATTATTAAGCAGAAAATTATTAAGGGAAATGGCTTAGTTCCATTTACTTTTAAATTTAGTTATGATACAAATACAGATACAAATACAATTCTACTGTATTTCTTGTATTGGCTCCATCTGACTTTTATGAAAAATACTTTTAAATTTATTTGGTTTTCTGAAATATATACACTTGTTCATGTACTTAGTGGATAGATGTACTAGCAACATGTTGGGTAGTGAAGGGGTTGTAGCATCATGTTGGGGATGAGGCTGGATTGCTGCTGGTTCTTTGAATTCCTCTCCCTCATACACCACACACTTACAACCACCCCCAACCCCCATTTAAAGCCCATGCAAACACAACCATCTGATGCATTGACAAGATTTCTGTGCAAATACCAGCAACATTTTCTAACACAATGTTTAAAAACTCACAAGATTTTTTTTACTGTACTCTACCAGGAAGTTGACAAATTGTTAAACTCTGAGGAACTCCTGCTATGGTGAGAGACTAAAGCAGCTGGAGAAATGATTAATATCTCTCAGGTTCCCAAGGTGACATCTTAACCCACTGACGTGTTGACTGATGTTCAGTGGAGAGGAGCCTGGATTTTACCCACAGTTTATGGGAGTTTAGGAAGCAAAGCTTATAGACAGAAGCAGAACCAGTTATTTGATAAGAGTCACTGAATAGTTGAAGCTACAAAAGCTTTCTTTTCTTTACACAACCACTGGAGGATTTTAAGCCACTTGAAGCCTATCAATCAAGTCTGTGTGTCTTCACTCAGCTCCTACAGTTCAACCAAAGCCAGTGTCAATAATGGAGAATGCAGGCCAAATTCTAGGCTGTGCTTATGCAGAAAGTCTGAGCAATTATTTTTCAATCCTTTCTGTTAGATGTAGAGTCTAATTCCAATACTTAACTCATATTTTGCTTCACAGACATGGTGCTGACACATTTTAAATCCTGGAAATGTTACCAGTAGATCTACCTTCCCTAATAGTCCATGTCTTCCCCAATTAAGTTTATGTTGTTTCCAATGTATTTCCTATTTGTCCCAAGAACAAGGATAAGTGTGGGAGAACTGAAGGTGGCAGCAAAGGAGTTGAAAAGACCATACCCTTCAGGGGTGTTTCTAAAATCAGTCCAATTACAATAATAGGGTAAACAATGCCTTTGTGTAATGTACACCAATTACAGTTTTTACTGTCAGTGACAACATTCTGGCCATCTCCACAGTCATTCCACAGTTACAACAAATTGCCAAGACACCAAAAATCAGATGATAATGTCAATAAACATGTTGAATTAGCTTGCTGACATCAGTGGAGGTATTCCAATGTTAGAACAGCAAAACTACAGTCAGACTCCAGATATACATGACAAATTATTTTAAATAATATGCTTCAGAAGTCTGGATGTACTCTCTACAACCTCTTCAAATATAATCAAAAGAGCACTCCTGGTCAATTACAGCATTATTAAAACATACAATCAGAATGATCATGGTCTCTCAAATATAATTGATTTTGTCCAGTTTGTGAAAAATATTTTAGGAGATAAGTTGAGAGGGGTTTTGTGTTGGATTTTTCTGTTGTTGTTTCAAGTGACCTCATGACTTATTTCCAAATATGGAACAGTTTGTTCTTTTCCTTTGAAAACAAACTGAAAAAAAATGTAGCTTTAAAAACAAAAACAAATCTACAGAAAGACTTTACTGAGTCTATTTCTCCTTCCTTCCATTTGAGATGATCAAACAGCAGTTTTTCTTTGAAAGTGTTCATTGGCTCTCTTATAGCTGCTATATTTAGTTGTATTTAATGTACTTTAAAGGTACATTAAAAATGTGGAACAGAAGAATGAAAGGAAGGGAAAGGTCATTACCCCACTGCAGATGGGTCAAAATTATTTTGTTGTCCAGGGAAGTTTACAACTTGAATTCTTTGATGGCATAAGAAAAACAAAAGTCGTTATTAACACAAATACACGTGCACTCGCACACACAGAGACATACATATATTTGGGATGAATAATGTGTATAGATACAAAATAGATGTATGAGATGGAATTTAGTGATATCAATAAATAAATAAATTCTTGATATCAATTACTGAGATATTTTGCTTGCTTTTTTGTCAGTATGTGATTCTATCCCAGTTCCTATAAAGTTTTTACAGATGCAACTTCCATTGAAAATAGTGGAGGCAAAAAGGAAAAGAGAGAGAAAAGGAAACAATAATATATTTTCTTTGCAATATGCAAACCTAGCGAGAAAAAAAAAACAACAACACAACACCTCACTTGAAGCCAGGTTTTTAAAATGTAACTGCAAAATACCAAATGCAAAGTCCAGACTGTTCAGTAAATCACCTCCAGCCCCTGACAATCAGAGAGCAAGCAGAGCAGGAAGCAAACAGCAAGAGGCTTCTTTGTTCACAGATCCAAATGCCTCCTCGCCAGTGCTCATCTCACATCACTCTGCTTTCTCCTTCATTCTCTTTGCTCCCTCCCAGAGCAGCACCAGCCATGATTCTGCAGAAAACAATCTGGGGTTTCATCCTTATTTCTCACTGCCCGTGGCCCTGTTACTCACAGGCATGGTCCTGTCAAACTGCCCTGCAAAATCCTTCCATACATATAATTAAGCTTCTGTCTGACCTGCTGTGTGGTTTTGCTTTTGCATTCCCAATAAATTCAGGGGTTTTTACTCTAAATACGACTTCTATTATATCATCAATTCAGTCTTCATTGTCAGGTAGCTGCCAGAGGCTGCTTTCTTTAAAATCACTGTACAAACAGTGGTGCATGAGAAGAATAAAACTCCTTGCAGGTGTGTTTAGTAACAGACTGAAAGCAGGTCTCAGAGCAGAAAAATATGTAAAGGGGCAGAGTTTATGAAATATAATTAAAACAAAACCTTTAATTTTAAAAAGTTTCAAGTCACATGGGCCTAAGAAAGAATCATGTTAACATTTTCAAAAGCTCCCAGTTAATTTTTAAAATATTATTGGAAACATATAAGATTTTTGACCTCTTAAGGTATAAAATACAGAAAGGTATAAAATATAGCATAACTTGATTAAGAAACAGTTTAAACTTGTTAAAAGGTACCAGTGGTAGCATTTCACTGAACTGCTCTGCAGCTGAGAGCCAAGAAGGACTGTGCCTTAATTCCTGAGTTTCTCCTGAGCTTTCTGGTTTACTTCACTAGTTCCTCCTCGAGTTTACTGGTGGACCAGTAAAATGAGGGAACCATGTGGATTTTTGTTGGACTTCACATAATTCCTGACTTAAGTGAGCTTCCACTGGATTTGAGTTCAGGGGCTTGCAAGGATCAAGAGAGAATTTTGCCCACAAGAGTTGCCCTAGAAGTAGCTGACAAACAAAAATACTTGATAAGAAGTTCTGTTATTTCAGAGTGAGTAGGGGACAAAACAAGTCAGAATAGCCCGACTAACTGAAGAGAAACAGACTTTGATCAAAAGACCCCAGGTGGGCAAGGGTAACCATTTAGTGTGGGCTCACTTGAAACCAAACAAAACAAGTAATCTCAAGCAAAAAAATGCCTGTATGTAAAGAAGCAAAGTATAAAATAGCAGCTGCAAAAATCACTACAATGTGGGCTCTTTCATAAAATTATTACTACCATGATGCTAATATATATATAACACACAGGAACAATTCATGCATTTGCAGTAGAGCAAAACAGATGGGAACTTTCTTTTTGCTGCTTTAGCAACATTAAAATAATTACTTATAATAATCATGTTTACCAACCTTAATGCATGCACAGTATATTAAATATTGCTATGCCTCATTGTGAGACTGTCTACCCTTCTTCCTTCTTCCTGCATCTCATCCAGCCCAGACTTTCTTCTCTGCCCCAGCCCACAACTACTGCTGCTTTACTACCAGCAAGGCTCCAGCACATCCTGACCCCAGGATTTTACTATGGAAATTTTTCTCATTCCCATCTGTCTGGTGTTTCCTTGTCTCTTTGAGCTCATCTTTATCATAGTCCCACTGTGACAGTCCCCTATCTACAGGAAGTCCAATTTCTACAACTGCACCAACTTGTTAGTGATTACTGACCTGAACTCAGACTAGATCTGCCATTTGTGAAGTTTCTCTCAGTGTTTTGTTCTGTCAGCAGCCATTTCCTCCACTGATTTCACTGTTCATTTGACTTTCTGTGCCACTGCCCTCATGCACAGAACTCCTTGACAGCTTACAAAGAGAGGCCTTTTTTCCACACCACCATAACTTGCAGACTCTCCTACTACCTCATTCCTCGAGAGGCTTCCAAACATAGCAGGCATCTGACTTCCCTAATTGCCCTGTCACAGAAAAAGCAAAAGCAAACGCCTTTCAAACTGCTGGTAACATTCCCATCCGAGGGAAGTAGTCAAGTTTCTATTGTCTGAATTGTTCAAACCAGACAGTACAAAGCATCACCCTGAACGCATGGGGAAAACCAAATAGTCACAAGGGACTATACTTGGCAACCTAAAAGGTGTTTTCTGTCTGCATTTTGTGATATCCTGAAGTGCTTTCCTGCGCTAAGGTAAAAATTGGCACTTGGAGGTAAACCCTTCTTCCGGTATCAATAATGGCTATAGGTTCCTTCATGCAACTTTATTTCCTTGCCTTAGGTCTGCATCTGCAAGTGCCAGTTCAATTATCCTTAGTGATTTTATTAGTTATTCCTCTTGTACCTGTGATCTTTTGTTTGCTGCTCAGTGGAGTGATTTAACAGAGTAAAATCCCATCTCTGAGGCCACCTTTAAGAAACTGGTCGGTCCAAACTATGCACTGAATGTCACAATGCTGGTCACCTCTCAGAGCGTGTTCTGCCTTTGCCAAATGTCGAAGAATTGGCATGCTTCCATAAGTGGAGACAGGACAGCACTGTGGGGAAGGCATGGGGAGCAGGCACATTTGTGTACCACATGGGAATGTAGATGCCTAAGGAAACACAGAGGAGGAGAATGAGCGAAGTCAGGATCCGTAACCAAGCCGTACCTTTTTTCCCCACGGAGCTGGAGTGCAGGAAGAATGCCTCCAGGGTCTCTTGGCTCCACAGCCCCTCTCTGACCAGATGGGTGCTTTCTTCACACATGCAAACCTTCAGGGTTTAGCAAAGTACTCACCCTATGACCAGAAATAGGTTAGACCTGAACCGTAACTCCTACAATTAGCTCTTGCCGCCTTCATTTTATTGTATTAAACCCTAATATGGACATTTGTATTTGACTCAACCACTTTTCAGGCTCTTCTGTTAATTTGTGCACCAATTTTAAATTTTTCTCTGAGGTAGTTAAAGAGTTTCAGCTTCTAGTGGAAAGAAACAAACCAAAAAAGCCAGTGAACATGCCAAGGGGACAGCAGGGCTAATATCCTGTAGCCTTTATACATCTACTGAGGCTCTGTGTAAATTGTAAGGCCTCTTGTTTTACTGCACACTGTTGGCATAGTTGGAGCAGGAGTCTTGTAATGTCAGCCAAGAGGACCAACACACAGACACCAAAGCCCCAGGAAGAAAAGAATTAACAGTCTTCAAAAGTGAAAAAGTTTTAAAAAGAGATATTTAAAAGGTTTGACTTGCAGCCAAGTGTTAAACAGTAAATACAAGTTTTAAGTGTCTTAACGATTGAGATGAAGTATCATAATTCAGCAGCATGGAATGGGACCTCTTACTGGGAGAGGCTAAAGAAGAAAAATGAACCAGCACAAAAAGGAACCCCCTCTAGGGAAGATCTCACACATTCGGGTCTGGAGTCTAGTTAGAGTAGGCCAAAACCTGATACTTTTATCTCCAACCTTTGACCCTGACATCTGGAAACTTAGTTTGAGTCAAACAGAAGGAAGTTTTCTTTGCTATTTCAAATAGTTTATAGAAGAAAAACTTCAAGTATCACAGTCAAGTCTGTTAGTACAAACTACTTCTATTTGTGCACTTGTAGTGAACTCTAAAATATGGAACATTTGTGCAGGAAATGCATGCGTCAGAACTTTTGGGAAAAGAGAGTAACTTGGTGAGACTGGCACATTGTTCGATGCTTGTATGGGATCCAGATAACAGCCCAGATAAACATCTCCAAGGGGGTGCTGAAGAGTATAAAAGGTCCAGTTCCTTTGATGTTCTTAGATGTTCTCATTTAATAGCTATCAGCCCTGGTGCCAGAAATAACAACATGTTTAAACATTCTGTATCAAAACACAAATTAAATTCATTTAGCGTAACCTGTTTCCAAAGTTAATTTTCATCTTTAGCTGGAACACTAAGTGTGATGTAACTCATATTCTTCCTGGCAGTTATTTTCATTATTATGTTTATTACTCATTTAAGAGACCTTTTTTTTTTTTTTGAACAGAGGGATTAATGAATTTAGACTGCACATTATAACATCAAAAGCTTTGGTTTCAAATAAGCCCATCTGAGCTACAGGAGATTTTCTCCCCTTATATGAAGCTAAACAGCAACTTCAAAAACATATCTCAGTTATAGTATTATTTTCTAGTTGAGTGAAGTCATGGGTTTTATGTCAACCTGTTATATTTGCATATAATAAATGACTACTTATTTGTATTGTCCAAGTGACTCCTTTGACTCCTTTAACCCACAATCTGTTCAGAAGTCAGATGCTTTCCACAGATACCAACTCTCTCCTCAGGAGGATTTCTCATCATGTAAAAGAACAAAAATAATAATAAAGCAACCTCTTTTTCAGGATTCAAACAATTGTTTGAGATCAGATGATCAGAAGGGGGGAAGACACATGTCAGCATTTTAACATCATGTTGTTCAGGCCACTAAAAATAAAATAGGATATAAAGAGCACAATGCATAACAGTTAGCAAAAGTGCTTCTTCCCTAACATGTTACTTTTGATCACTAAGCCTTCTGTTTACAAATGAAATCTTTTTCATCCAGTATTTATTAACATCAAGCTCTCATAGGATGTGCATGGAGAGGTCTCAGAAATCAGCCTGGATTTGTAAATTAAGACAAAAATCTGCAGAATTTTCTGTTTAATAGCGCTCTCTAGGATATCTGAAGTCCCTTGCCAGTTATTTTACTAGAAATAACAGAATATTGCTTAACATGCTGGCTAAATTACTTTATTTTTACTAATTAATACTAAGTTACTCCATGCAAGATATTTTCCTTATTATTTTCAGTGATTCTAGAGAGGTTTGAAGCACTGCTTTTTAAACAGAGTAATTTTTGAGTTAAAGGTCCTGCCTCTGCTTTTCCCCATATGGACAAAATACCTCTCACATCAGTGGAAGATACAGACCTCAGCTAAGGAAAAGATTTCAAAAGCATCACTTTTTATTGTGCTGAGAATTTCACAGTGTTTAAAGGGATTCAGGAAGTAGGAAACAGCAATACACATCTCCAGTGAAAAGCAAGGTATTGTCTCTGAGACTGTTTGAAATTTACTGATATATCTGGAAATCACTGTGGATAAACACCATGAAATACCAAATTTTTTTAGAAAAGACCAGCAAAGTCCTCTTTGGAAGGAAGCACATGCATAACTGTTTCTGTCTAGAAAAGGCACCCTTGCAGGGAACATAAGCAAATGGAAAATGGCTCTGTCATTTTGAACTACAAAATCAGAGGAGTTCTGTTCCATATTGTTTTACTCAAGACTGCATGAAACATTTGCAGTGGCTGAGACGTCCATCATGCTCTCAAAATCACCTCCCATACTAGAACATCCAATAGAACTTTATGAAATGCCCCTCACGATTTCCTTCTTGGTCTCAACCTGCCCCCCATGATACCTCTCTTCATGTGCAGTTATCCACTGCCCTCCTACATCTCCATTTTCCATAAAGGAGGCCAAGCAGAAGAAAACACACAGTCACACATGCACATTGGCAACCCAACCAGGCCACCCTAGTTAATATTTACATTATGGAACAGTAAAAAAGTACCTCATCTTTGGGCACATCATCTCAGATAGCAGACTGCTTCTCTGCTCATATCTTCTGGTCCTCAGAAAAGGCCACCCACGTGAGTGGGTGTGCTCTCCAAGCAGAGTCTGTTCCCATAGCTCTGGCTGACATGGCATTTGGCTCACCACTTGTAGGAGACTTGGGCTCTACAAGGAGGAAGGAGGAAAGCCATGCTATTCTGATTAAAGGCTTTGGTTTAATAAAACAGCACTTAGGTTTCCTTGTTGAAACACAAAGCTGTGGCAGATGATCATTTCCAGGTTTACAGGTAGGGCTGTAGCTACTGATGCACCTATTCATATTACCTAGACCTCTTCCCAATCTTTTCAAAGAATTCTTTTCAAGTCTTACAATAGCATGCTCCAATCACACAGTACACTAGAAGATTTAAGGTCAGGTGGCCTTTTGGTCAGTGATCCATCACTCAATCCTCTCACACAAGTAATCTGGGTGGCTCTGTTGGCAAAGTTTTATTTTACATGTAAGTGTTCAAGAGAAAAGAAAAAGTTAATACTGAAATCAAGGCAACCAAGGAGAAAAAACCAGAAATAATTTGATGGTTTAGTATGTTATTTGACAACTTGATAGAAATTGATAAACTGATATTAATAAACTGATATTTTAGTGTGCAGAAAAACTAGAAAATATTATGTAGAGAGATTTAACTATTCTGTTTCTTTGTAGTCCAAAATCAAATAAATAGCAGATGTGTCAAGGCAGATGGGTTTTTCAGTTTTCTAAATTTTCTTGTGTCTTAATTCTACATTACAGCAAGGGACATATTCTCCTTTTGAAGCCCAGACCTAGTTTTAACATTTATGGGAGTTATACACACATCAAAAGAAAAACCTACATTAAGCAATTTATAATCGGAATATTTTTTCTCTGAGCAGTGCAGGATTTATCTATAGAAAATTGCAAAAAAATTCTCATGTTATTTCTGCTGCTGAGTACCTGTATGGTGAGGGAAAGAGAGGAGCTAGAGAGCAAGTATAAGAGAGAGAAAGAGAGAGGGGGCAGAAAAAGGGGTGAGAAGGAGGAGAGGGAAAGAGAGAGAAACACACCCCTGAGATTTCAAAACTATTTAGAAGTTTCTATTCTTCTTGGTATGTTTTCCTTAGCCTTTGAGGGAGCCAAAGCATATTTGCATATATTTAGAACTGTATGTAGAAGTGTTTGCCTTCCTTACAAGACCTTTTCATTTTTTCCCCATTTAAGGAATGTGTACATGGCACAAGTTCACGACGTTTAAATCCTTTGTACATAATGACATGAAGCACTTGTACTCCCTTCAATTTTTTCAGTGTCTTCTGATATAACAAATTAATGTGTACTACCATCACTATTTTGTGATTAAACCCCCTTGATCTTTATATGCACAAAAGGATTCCTTGGTCATACTTTCCTGTTCAAGAGGGCTGATTAAAGGAGTCCCTTATTCTGATCCATTCTATGCCTTTCCAGTTTAATATCTTGGAGAAATAACCACTTCCTTTTCTTTGCTTCTTCTTAGTTATTTTTAATAGATACTGCCCATATAAATTCTCTTTTATCTGATGTGTACAGCAATAAAATTAGACTTCAGCTCTTCCTTTAGAGAAGTAAGGTGTTTCTGCGACTATTTAACAACTTTTATAATAAATTCATATTAAATTTGTGCTTGGCCATAGAGCCAAAAATCCCTGGTGAGAATCTTTTCAATCTCAGTTTTGGATTAATAGGGTCAGTGAATCAGAGATGCTTCAAGAAAATATTCTGGGAGTCACAAAGAAACATTTTTCAATGATACCATGTTGCTGCTATTTGAGACAAGACTTGCAAATTTGACACAATGATTACATGTAAGTTTTCAGAACTGCAAGGGACCTTGGCTATCTTCTCTGTCTGTAAACCACATCTCACCAGCCCACACTCAGACCAGCAGTTGGTATTAGGCTTTTATGCATTTGCAGTGCTAAACTCTACAATTCTCCATTCCATTTCTCACTATATTGTTTAGTCCCTTAAGAGGACCTTTATTTCATGGGCTGTAGAGTAAATTAACCCCAACAAAGCATTGGAATGCTGTGGCTGGGGTGATGTGGTTCCTGATTTACAGCCGTCTGAGGTACCTCTACATTCTCCTGGAATGAATCTCCAACATGGGCCCTACTTTAGGACATACTCAAGCAAGAGATCTTTCCTATAAAACATCTTACCTGTTACCCTCTATTTTTAGAAAAATGAGACCTGATGCATGGTCATATGAACATTTTTGTACTGCAAATGTTTTCTATACCTGTTTCTGGTTCTGAAATATTATTTTTCCATCAAGCAAAAAATGAAAGCTGGCCAAAGTATAGCAAATGAGGAGTTTCCTCAAAATATGACTGATGTTCACATGAGGTGTGCTGCTCTCTTAGGAAATAGTGACAAAATATTAACCAGGCTGTCAGACAGATATGCAGGGATATGTTTGCATTACAAAATCACTACGTAAAAGTATGAAGATTTCCTTGTCAAAACTTCGCAAAGCCAAGACAAGTTAACATATACAAGCCAATTAATAAAACAAAATTGCAAAAGTAGTAGTTGGCATATTATTTGGGTGCTAGTGATCAGATTCTATGAAATAAAAAAGAATTTTACATGTAAGTTAAAACATTTATTACAGGTGCTTAATCATGAAATCCGCTTAATCGGGACATTTCCCAGGGAACCAAATTAAGCCTAATGATACTTAATGGCAAGGACTGCTGCTTAATTGGGGTGGTAATTCCAGTTAATTGGGATTCCTGCAGGTGAGTAAATGGTACTCAAATAGAGATACTGTATCTGGCCTTCATGATGTTCCAGTATTGGTGGTGCTTTGTCTTCACTCTAACAGCCTCTCCTGCCCCTGGATGAGCAAAGCAAAATTACTTCTGTGCTTCCATTTTGGTCCTTTCAAACATTGCTTAAAGTTACAAAAACTCTCTCTGGGCTGGAAACACAAGAGGACTGCTTTAAAGTCCAGCAATACTGAATTTGTGTATTTATTTGAATTTCACCAGGATTTTGGAAAGATCACACTCAACCTCTTGCCTGACCAAGGAGAAGCTTTTTAGTAACTCTTCAGGCATAATGGAGATGCCACAAAGATATCTGGAAACTGCTGGTTGCAACTTCCACTGCAGAACAGCATGTCCTAATTAGAAAGGTTTCTGCACTGGCTTATGAGAATAAATATTTTACTACCAAAAAACCCTTAATATACATCCTTTCTTCAATATGAAGAAAGTGAAAGACATACACTGTCATGGCACATTGCTCAAAGGTTTAGTTTAGTCCTTCACACACACAGAGAGCCACATGCTAAAGTACTTGAAAAATTTTTACTCATTATTAAAATATGTTTAAATATTATTCAGGCTTTTACATGGCACCAGAGACCCTGAAAATGAAAACCACTAATGGCATTCACCTTATTAGAAAGATCTGTTTTCATCATTACTTCTTGAGGTGCTGGTGCTCCCTGGAGGACCCAGCACTCCATGTGCTGCGCTGTCGCTCGCTGAGTTGGAGGAGAGGCAAGCTGCTAGTTCTGGGGAGAGAGAGCTGTACCTCCAGTGCCTGCAGCTACCTGGGGAGAGCCACTGCTCTCTGTAGGTCTTTAACAGCACAGCAGAGTGGCCTGACTCCAGAGCTACTGCGTCTCTCAAATCCACAATAGGCTCCACAATTCCTAGGCTGTCTTGGGAATTCTGGGGAGAGAAGAAATCTTGTTTGCTCTAGTCCCTGCAAAACCCAGGCTGCCACTGAGCCCACATTCCCCAGTGTGCAGGTGGGGCTGCCCAGCCCTGCCCAGCCTAGGGCTGCTGGCTGGAAGGAGAAAATCCCACCAGCCAACTGAGAGAAGTGGTTGCAACATCCAGGCTGCTGGAAAACAGCATCCCCAGGTGAGTTCAGGCTTAATTGGAGTCTGGAGATTCCCAGACAACAGACTTTGGCTTTTCAGAGTGGCACATCCCCCTTTGTGAGCTTGAGAGGGACTGCTGCAGCTCCAGCAGTGCTGACATGCAAGAACAAGCCGTTACCATGAGCAGGGACCCCCACAGCCCCCATTTCATACAAAAATCAGGATTGCACCTCTGTCAGAACCAGCAGCTCCTGACTCCTGGCTCCTGCTGAGATCAAAACCATACCTGATTTTTCCCCCTCCACTTCAAGCAGAGGTTCATTTTCTCAAAACCTTTCACAACAGAGGTGATCTGAACAGAGAAAGAAACATTCTGAAAATACTTGGCAGGGCTGATTTTTCTATTAGCAGAGTGTACCCAGCCTTAAGGGTTAGTACATTCCGCTGCTCCCGTGGGTGATTGCCAGCAGGAGCTCCAGTTTGTACAGCTAGGGAGTTGTACCTCTGCACATATTTCCCTGTGCCTCTGTGAACCTCCTTAGTCCCAAACCAACACACAATACTTGATTTTGATTCCCCTCTACAGTGGAGACCTTCAGAATGAGAAGTCAGACTCAGAGAGAAATGCTATCCAATAAAAGCACCAAAGTCAGGTTTGCTGTGCTTTGTGTTCTCAGACATCTATAAGCTGCAGATATATTTGAAGTTATAGCAATCAGCACTTGCAAAAGGAAAATAAGAATGATAACTTCAGAACTAAAACAATTTGATCTTTTTTGTGGAGTTGTTTAAATGCTGTAATAAAAACACAATGAAATTCTCAGGTGAAGTATGACAAAAGGTTTCACTTCAGTTTTTCTCCCTCATATTGCTTTCATGTCACTACAGATAGACTAAAATAAAGGACAATTAAATGATTGGGCCAAAATTACGAAGAATGTCTGCTGATCTACTGCTAAAAGGTCTTCAGTACAACACATAAAATCTGTACTGAAACAGCTAACCTCGTTTTTAATTTATACCTAGTCATGTGTACTGTATCAAATGAGCAAGAGCACAGTTATGAAATAGTGAATATACTCAGAGAAATCTAAATGGAAGCCATTTTTCATGCTGATCTCACGCTTGAATTTACAGATTCTTCACAAAGCTTATCATAAAATATTCACAGAACTACAAGAATATCAGTGTTAGTAAATTATTCAGTCAAACGCTAACTTGAAGTAGCAGCTTTTTCTCTTCTTCAGAGCATCCAGACACAGAAAATGAGTTGCTGTGTAAAGCAGAGATCCATCTTACATATGGGGCTACCTTTGATGCAGGATTTGACCAACAATATTGCCCTACATTTCCTCTGCACTGGCAGAAACCAGAGGATTGCTGCCAAGGTTCCTATCAGAGGCAGAATAGCAGCAGCAGAGATAACATCAATACACAGCTAAAACAGTGGAAACAGAATGTTTTTTCTGTTTGAAATTCCTGACCAACTTTTAAACTGTTTTCTACTGGTTCCTGTATGCTGCCAGTTCCAAGCCAAAGAAAGATAATCAGGATTACTTATCCTCAAGAAATGCTACTCTAGAAACAAAGAACTTGCATAGATTGCCAGAATCCATCAAGAATTAGCTGAGGGATTTTAATGGACTCTACAGCAATTTTCACTGTTTAAGGGGAAGAAATTATATGAGTTTAAATAAGTAAAATGTAAATTATTAATCATCATCATAATGAAAAAGTTGAAGTGTCAGAAAAAAATTCTTTAACAGAAGATTAATGAGGACAACAAAAGAAAAAGGAGAAAAAAGAAAATAAACAATTATTAGGAAAGTCAAGATTGTTAGTATTACAAATTAGTTATTGCAATGAAATACCAGGGCTCAAAAATGATTGAGTCAGCAGGTGATCAAAAACATAAATGAATATTAAAATAATGAAGGACAATAAGTCAAGGTGAACTAACTGAAAATCAAGCCAGAATGATTTTAAGGCATTACTAATGAAGAAAAGGGGGCAGCTCCTCAGCAGGTAGAAACTCACCAGAGCTATGCTGATTTAGACCAGCTAAAGTGGTGTCTATGTGCTGTCAGGGAACAGGAAAAACCTCACCTCTCACTCCTGGACCTGAACTGGAAGAAAGAAAAGGTGGCAGCCACACAGATTAATTTCTGCCAGGAGTACAGCATGCTAAAACTTCTTAGTTTGTAATTTATTCAGTCAGAAAAGCAGTCAGGTCTTCCATACCTATCTGCCAACTTGGACCTCATTCACCAGGCAGCACTGGTCAAAAAAATTAAATCCAGAACTCATGCAATTCTGAAACATTTTATTTCAATGTTTCCAAAAGCATTATTGAGTTTTTCATACAAAGTATTTTAAACTGACAAAAATTAATATCGGAAAGATGTTAAAAATCCATTTTGGGTTGGAAAAATGTTTCACTTGAGCTAAAATAATTTGTGGGAGTTCATTTTGTTCAGAAAATTGAAAATCCATTCTTTTCACAGCTCTGTAGCTTAGACCATTTACGGAGACTCATATTTGCTCTAATCTCAGAAGCATCTAAAGTACAATCAAAACCTATATATTTCCAGTGTGTACAAATGATTACCCTTTAAACAATGCAATATGCATAAATGGAAAACCCTACTCCAACAAAGACATTTATTTTAGGAACACGATTTCTTAAATAAATGAAAGATTTTGTGATGTGAACCGTGAATAAACTTAGAATAAGATACCTCTACATATGGAGATACTTAGCGATGTAGACAGAATTATTACTGAAAAGTATTTTGCAAATTATAAAGCACAAAATTTAAATTATATCAGTTATGAATTTATTTGTATTTTTTAATTTATTACTTGCATCATAACATATAGTAATTCAGTTAAGGAATGTCTTTTCTATTTGGCAACACTACCAGAGTGACAAACTTAATTTCATTTAAAGGCGTCAAACAAGCAGGGAATTATAGCTGGGCATGCCTTTCCATAGGTGCTTACCTAAAGATTTTGACAAGCTTCTCCAAAACACAGTTAAAAATTAGCTACCTAATACAGGGCAAGCATAAGATTCTAAACTGTTGTTCCCTTTGAGTCCCATGCACAAAGCTGAGCAGGAGACTCATCTGGCCACAAAAAGGAGTTTTAGACAGCAAAGAAATGGTGAAAGAATGGACACTAGCTATCCTGAGAAGAAGAGGGCCAGCAGCACAGAATGGGCCAATCATTCTTCTGTGTCCTACACAGCATTTTCTCTCCTTTCTTAAGCTCCCTGGTCATACTATTGTCACCCAGAGGTGTAGGTCCATATGAAACCTGGTGTGACTCACTAGAGAACTTGTCTCCAGTCCCTGACAGCAAGAATCAAGCTCTTCTATCACTAACATGACCTAAGTCCTCAGCTACCACCTGACATTAACAATCAATTTTGCCAGCTGCTTGGTAAAGGTGTGCCAGGTGTTCTACCAGACCCTGCAATATCTCAGATCAAACTTTGCCTTGACTCTGTCACAGCCCCAGGGAAAAGTGTCCCAGCAGAGAGCCTAAAGCAGGGAATCAACAAACCTAGACTTTCTTCTCACTACTAACTACTTCACTATGTATTCCTGTACTTTCAACACTGACATGCTTCGTTTTTCAAAAGAAAATTCATTAAATGCTTATAAAGAATTCTGGGATTCTCTGAGGGAAATCGTTACAGACATTCAATATTATTAGAAATAGCATGTAGAATAAGCTAAAGCAATCTATCTCAATTTAAGTCAATATATACATTTTTGTATCATCTGCCCAGCATAATCTCCCTGCTAACTGCTGGTAAATGACTGCTTTCTAAGACTGGTTTAAAAAATTGTTCACACAATCAGAACTGCATCATGTGCATTTTAAACAAGACTAGAGCCAGAAGCAAACTCCAATTCTACCCTCCCCTGCCTTACCCAGTGAAGTCCACAGTAATGTACATTTTCAATTACTTTCCATTCAAAATTCAACAATTCAACAAACTGTCATATTAGAAACAATTGTAGCTCATTGGCAAAACCTAACACTATTATTACACAGAAACTGTCAGCACAAAAATAGTGTCATTTCTCATTGAAAGAAATGTTCTTGTAGAGGTCCATCCAGCAGCAAAGGATGGTACAATTTAGGTTATATGGTTTCTAAGCAGAGTAGGGTAATTTAAATATAATTTTCAAGCAATCACTATCTCTGCCTCAGAAAATATAGTAGTATCCAATATCTAATTATTATTCTGAAACATTCCACACACTGTATCTTGGAACAACATGAAAACTAACTTTTCTATTCAAACATTGAATAGTTTAATGTTATGATAAATCAGACTGAACTGGAATTAACAACTTCCAGGTGCAGAATATTATTATACTAATTCATAAAGCACAATTCACATTTTCCAGTATGATGAATTATCTTACTAATGAGGGCTGCAATATAATAGAGCAGCTAATAGACAGATTCTTTAAAGTCATGCAATATAAGTTACTTCCCACTCAGTTACTTAGTTTAATCAGGTAAAGTATTATTGTATTACATTTCCAAGTTCCTTGGGGAGATAGTGTCTCTTTTGATGGAAAGCAAGGTTACTTTGGAAGAACAGATCATCAGCTGAGGACATCACCTAAATTGCCTCATGATTTCTACAAGTTTGGGAACACAATAAGCAATTACTAACAGCCAGCTGATAGGTGGTAACTTGCAGAATCACTGCCTGCACAGTTACTGCTTCTAACTCCACAGTAAACAGAATATAGTTTGAGACTATTCCTTAAAAAGAAGGGTAGGCTGTCTCTGGTATACTCTAAGCACAGAAGGGCTGATCCCCCATTTCTTGTTTACATGGCTGTGATGTGTATTCATTTTATTCAAAACGGGAACAAGACAGGGAGAAAATTGGCCAGAATCTGAGAAAGATGCATTCCCTGTCTTAGGCTTTGGGAAAGGTCAAATCACCATGATGCACATGGGACAAATTACCACACAATTATCATATATGATAATCAAATATCAAGTATCATATATGATCAAAACAAAAATTCTGCCTAAGGATTGTGTGCGAAATTTGCAACTGGATGCGATGGCACTACTCAATATGTGATTGACATCATGTGATGTCACAAATTTGCACATGGAAGAACTAATAGAATTAATGAAACCCAAATGAATGAATTTGGTAACAGACAGGGTGCACTGTTGTATACATCACAGCACAGTTCTGTTCCTAAATCTGAGAGACTTGATTGTATTTTTCAATTTCCTTGAACCCCAAGCTGCAAGCTACGCTGCTGTCCACTGAAAGACACTTACAGAAATGTTTCCAACAACCCTAATGAAATTAAAACCACAATACTCTGCACAGCTCTTTTCTGCTAATGCAGTCCCAGTCACATCTGGTCCTCCTTTTATCCTAAAACAAAGATAAATTCATATGTGAGAACAAAGAGATATCCATGTCATTTGGTGTTATTTTACAAAAGAGAGGAAAAAAAAGAAAAGACAACAAAACCTTTCTGGTTTTCCCATGTCAGCAATCAGAGCTTTAAATTCATGAAAGGAGATTTGCATTCATTATTTAACCACAAGGCAAGAAAATATTTTTAAAAAGAATTCAAGATTGACTAAACTTCCCCTTGGGTCTCCTTTCAGACATCTTCTGCAACCCCTCACACTACAAACATCCCCCTAGAAAAATGCATCTGCCAGGTTTTAAGACTTCTGCAATGCACCTTATTAGCATATTATTTTCCTAGTCCACCCCCAATCAATAATACTTACCTTTCTCTTATAGCATTTGATAGTTCTTAATCCATCCTACAGTATCTCACTCAGCCTGCCGCCCTGGATGTGTCCTGATTTCTGAGTTTGTCATCCCTGAACATACCTCAGATAATTGTTTGATTCTTTTCCTAAGTCCACCTGCAATTTTGGATACTTACATTACAAAAAAAAAAAAAATTCTTTAGCTTCAAAACTGCTGTTATTAATTATAACCATGGAAAATGTTATTTAGTGACTTAGGGCCCAATTCTGTTCCCACTACAATCACCTTCAGATAAAGTAGGATCAGGTTTTAGCTTCCAAAGGCTTAAATATTTAAATTAGTAGAGTTTGAATGGACTATACAGCATATTTTTGCTTAACGCAGGAATCCCATAAGAGATCAGAACATTCAAATGCTGAACTCTGATGCTGAGACATTTGGCATTGGGAGAAAGCTGTAAGTTATTTCTGCACTCTGGTGTGTGTCTGTGCAACTGCTGCAGAGAGTGCTGAAAATAAAATTGCTGCAGGTAACTCCTGATGCACAGTTTGGTACTGGGCAGAGTTTCTCATAAAAACTGCAAGACAACCTGAGTAATCTAAGAATGAAGGAGGAAATGGGGTGTTGGGGTAGAAAGTTTTGGCCTTACATGAGTCTGCAGAAAGACTCTAAAACGCTTCTTAAACTTCTGCTTGTTCTGTAGAAACCATCACAAGCAAGGCAATACAATAAAAATGGTATTACTCCCCCCAACAAATGAAGAGGGAAATGTTTCATATACAAACATTCAGGTCATATTATAATTGGCCATTGCACCATGAAAATTTAAGTTGTGTTCTATTCTGGAAAATCATTACTCACATGTTTGTTCAACTGTGTGCACCTCTGTGCCCACCTGAATTCAAATGTGAAGTTAGGTATATGCATACTTATGTTTAGGATTATCACTTTGACTTTAAGCTCCCAGGGCAAGGCTATGTATACATCGTTATCCATTACCGAGTTTGTAGTAGCAAGTAATGCTGTGATAGTTGTGTGCCAAATTATACAGTTTATGATAGGGAAAATCACAGAATTATAGCATATTCTGAGCTGGAAGGAGCCACAAGGATAATCAAGTCCAACTCCTGTCCCTGCACTGCACCTTCCCCAAGAGTCACACCATGTGCCCGAGAGCATCGCCCAAACACTTCTGGAGCTCTGCCAGGCTGGTCCTGTGACCCCTGCCCTGGGGAGCCTGGTCAGTGCCCAGCCACCCTCTGGGGGCAGAACCTTTTCCTGACATCCCACCCAAACCTCTCCTGACACAGCTTCAGGCCACTCCCTCAGTCCTGTCCTGGTCAGCACAGGGAGGAGATCAGTGCCTGCCCCTCCTCTTCCCCTCTGGAGGAGGCTGGAAGTGCCGAGGTGTCCCCTCAGCTCCTCCAGGGTGAACAGACCAAGTGCCCTCAGCTGCTGCTCACACGGTTTCCCCTCAAGGTCCTTCACCATTCACAGCTCTCCTTTGGACACTCTCTAATAGCTGAGTGTCTTCCTTGCATTGTGGTGCCCAAAACTGCCCCAGCACTCAAGGTGAGGCTGCCCTAGGTCAGAGCAGAGTAGGAGAATCCCCTCCCTTGCCTGGCTGTGATGCTGTGCCTCATACATCCCAATAAAAAACACGGATTCTATTCATATATTTTCATTGCTGTTGTGTTTATTTTGAAATATAAGGATGTTCCACACTAAGTTACTTAACTGCTTAAATTTGTCCCTCTGTGAAATATGTGAGACTTGATTTACTTTACAGATTTATTTCACATGGTTTGAATTATACCTGGTGGCTGCATATTTAGATACAAGTCACATGTGCTGACATGTAAATTTACCCAGCTTAAGCCAGAATCTCTTTTTTTGGTAAAACCTAACATCTGATCCCCTTTTCCACAAACACCAATCCAAGAAAAACCCCCCTGAGTAGAGTGGAAACTACCTAAGCCTTATATCACTTAGTGGTAGCTATCAGCATTACAGAATGTCAGAGGGTGTATCTACATCAGCATTCTGTTTCAAATCCAGAATTCATTTTTCTACCTTGTCATCCCTATTCACCAGATTTTGCCTCATACTGCAGGACACTGTCAGGCTGCACAATTCCCCAAATGAAACCCAAGGCAACTCCTGTGCACTTGCTGCTAAAGGGCATCTGGCCCATGGGACCTGGTGAGACAGGCAGTCCAACTGAAATCCCTAGCACTTATGATGAACCTGTATCTCTCTACAGATCAGATTTTACTTTCAGAGCTCACCAGAACACTCAGGCATTCATACTTAGTTTCCTATCAAAGTTCCCTATCATATATATTCCTCTATACCAGGACTTGTATTGATGTTTCCTCTAAATCTGATCAGAGGGTACAGAAAGATGAGCTTAAACATGCAGATATATAGGTATTATTTCTTTCTTACTTCAATTTCAAGCTCCTCTGCAAAGACATAACTAAAAACTGGTGGAAATGTTCTTGAGCACTACATTAATTTATGCTAAACTGAACACAGCTTTGCCCCAAATTTCTGGGATTCTTACTGTCTAGCACCGACTGTTAATACAATAGCATTGCAGCCTTTCTAATAGCAGTGTAAACATTTGGTTGATGATGTCCCTTAAACCAGCTGTTCTCATACCATGGTAGCTATAACAAAATCAATGATATCTGAATCAGAGCATCCTTTTCACTCACTACTCGCAATCTTTGTGGCAATTTGCAAAGCCCAATTTGTCCTTTTACTCAGTTTCACTAATCCAAGATGAAGACCTTAAAACCTCCCAAGAGGTGTTTAATTAATGACTGACATGAATACACAAACACTCAGACTGACACTGGAAGTTAACAAATATATCTACCATCCCTCAAGATTTATTGACAGTCTTGCTGAACTGCTGCTTATTTGCCCTCTAAACATTTTGGTTCAAATGCAGCCAGAATGCCTCCTCCTTCTTCAAACATTGTCATAATTTCATGAAGGAAAACAATTAGGTTTTACTTCACTTGTTTTCTGTTCTACTTGGTAAAAAAGCACATCAAGTACATCCACAGTAAGGATGTGTACTCTCCAGTATGTTTAGAACTCAAGCTTCAGCTCTTAAAATGCTTTCTCAGAAAAACACTTCTTTCTATCCCTTTTCCAAGGATATGTCATCCCAGATATAGAAAGACAGGCCAATGACTCATACAAAAATGGAAAGATAATTTGGATATTTCCCACTGTATCATAGATGTCAATGCAGTGTGTACAGCCACTCTGCCGCAGCATTACACATGCACGTGATGACTTTCTTGACATCTGCATTAGTTGAGTTAACAGAGATGTCAGAGAAATGCATTCTTGTAGAGTGCTGTTGACAGGATCAGAATGTCATTGCAAATGCTTCTCCTTCCTTCCCACAGTTCAGCAAAGCTGTTTGTGTTTATAACTAAAAAAATAATCGATTTATAAGAGATCTCTAATCCCTCTTTCTTTACAGAAGCTCACATCAGTAAGAAAAGTAATGAATTTTTTAATAGGCTGTAGTTGGTGTTTGGAATGTGCTACTTCTTTACAGGGATCCCACTCAGGAGTGCAAATGACAACCTTCTCCCCCTGGAAGGCTCACCCCAGAACTGTCTGTGGACTCAGGGGAGCAGGTCCTTACTATGATGCCCAAGAAAGGGACCAAGCCACATAATACTCACTTCACTGCTGTCACAATTTAGCATATATAAAATAGAAAAGTGGTCTTATAAAGGAGCAGCAAGATCCTACAGAAAAAATCTTTATCACCTTATTCAGCATGACCTGAAGAAGCAAAGGGATTAAGTAAAGGAGGAGTATCTAAAACAGTGTGGGATCTGGGATATGCCATGAAATATAAGCAAAATACTGTTACAGTAAGTAACACTTAGGGATTAAACTGGGCAAGTGAGGTAAAGAAAGGTTCCAAGATATTGAAAACCTGTTTCATCCTATGCCTTCCATTCAGAGGAATATGTAACTCAGCACTTTAGCTTTATGGCTACCACATCAGCTTGGGCTTCTTCAGCTCAACAGCAAGAAATGAATTTCACAGAAAGAATGTTTCATTTCTCAGAAACTAATAATGGGAAAAAGATTATTTGCAAAAGCTTAAAAAAAAAAAAAAAAAAGTGTGGTTGCTCTTTTAAAACAAATACCCAAAAAGCAAAAACCAAACACAAAAAAACAAACCACCAAAAAAACCCCAACAACAAAACACACACACACACACACAAAAAGAAGTGAAAAACCTGTAATTACTTCATAGCAGCTAGTATAAGTAACAATACTGAACAAATTGCAGTGATTACAAAATCCTCTATAAATATGGGTAGCACTATTCTTGACAATAATTAGTGTACAGCATCTTCTCAATAGTATCATGATTAATATTTATTCTGATGTCGTTTTTGTTCTGGGAGCTAGGAGGAGAGAAAGGGAAGGGAGACAGCATTCTAAGAGAACTATGTTTGAGAAGCAGAACCAAAAGAAAAAAATATGCTTTATTTTTCTGCTTACTGTCATTTCCCCTCCCCTCAAAAAGGCAATGCAAATGGTGCTTTACTGGTTTTAAAAGTAAAGACAGAAATTATGTGGAGTTGGGACTGCTGAATTATTCATGAGTTCTGATTGAATGGGATCATTATCTCTGGCCTTACAAGCTAATAAATACTGTCTAATGCCTGGGTACTGTTTTGATCTAATAGTGTCAGAGAAAAAAAAAAAGACAAAAAAAAGACTTCTTTTTTGCAAGCTAGAGCCTAAATTAGGGAGGAGCTCCCTGATGAGCTCATTGCAGGAAAACCATGGGGTTTTTTCCCTTCCATTGACTACAAGGTTCACTTTGCAGTTCTCAGTCTCATTTGCTGCAAAGGCATTTTAACCTGGGCATGAGGTTAAGATGTTGCTCAGTGGTATCTACACAATTACTCATAAATTCTTATTCCTTTCTTATCCTCAGTAGTCTTATCCTTGCCCCCTCCCCGCCCCAAGGTTTTCCAGTCTCTTGCACCTTGCAGTAGAAAATACCCAAAACCAGAGTACTTTCAGAAGCAGACAGAACACAGGAAATTATTATTCTATCTAATCATCTGTCTGTCAGCAGTCACATAATCTTAAATTGCATTGTTCTGTGATTTATTTCAGGATTTATTGTCCTGAGTCTACACTTGATTTAATATCATAAACTAAACATTTTGTATGGAACCTGAATTAAAGTTCTGCTCAGAGAGACATCAAAAAATAAGAGGAATTTGTTAGAGTACAATACAAAACAATATATGTTGATAATATTTGAAACAGCAATAACAAAAAATAATGGTTCAAAACCCACATAAATTAAAATTAAAGCCAAGGTATTTCATTGGATATTTTTCCATATGCTTTCTTGAGGATTACTTTTAGAACAAGACTTGTTTCAATAAGAGGAAATAATTAGGATATTATTACAAGTTTAAAAACCCCTCATAATTAGATAGGGATTAGTAACTTCGTTTTCATATGATTAACACAATAAAACCCATTTTTCCCCAAAGTAATCTGAGGCCTATTAAGCAACATGAGATCATATATCAAGGGGCCTTTTAGTAATTCAGCAGTTTGTAACATTTACACAGACTGAGAGCCTTCCACAAAACAGCTGGCTTCTTTCTATCAAAAAACCCATGGTTTTGGGCACATTTATTTCAAGGTCTAACACAGTCCTTGGAACCATAATATTTAATTAAGGATTTTTTTTAACACCAGTTAGAACTGTGTGAGCAGCTAGGGGGAAAGTGTGAATGGTTTCTCAAATTGTGTATAAGTAATGGAGCTCTCCACTCTTAGTAGTCTAGCATGGAAGGACCTGCCTGGTACATCTGGATTTTAAGGAGTATCTCCTAATAATTGGCACATTTAAGTTTAAAAATGCCCAGGTTTATGGTATTTTTTTACTCTAATAATGTTAAATGCTTAGCTCCACTATGATAACTGGGCTAAATATGAAGCAAATTATTGACACATTTGCCACTTGCACACACAGCTCATAAACAATAAGTGATAAAGAACAGATGTGACATAAATTTAGGTTTGTGGGTCTATTCAGTGGAATAATTCTCCAAACATTACCTTTTGAGTCTGTCTTTTTAGTGCTTTTATCATCAGCAAAAATACAAAACTGTTCCTTTGTTGTTATTAAGTAGGAACATGTTCACCCATCCTGGCTTTTCCACATTTTCTGCATATGATGCCAGTCCCTGCAGCCAATGAGTCCTTCAGACAGTGGCCATTATCTGTCACACTCCTGGACCAAAATAACAAATAATATGCCTGGAGGTGCTGCATTTTGTGACTGCTAGTTTCCCCTCATGGCATATGCCTAGATAGACTCAGATGAGAGGTGATTGCACAAAACTGTGATTGTGAGATGACTTAGCAGAACCCGTGATGATGTCCTAATGGCCTCCTGCAGAGGGGAGCAGGGGTAATTGTTTGTCAGGGGAAGGAACACATCTGAAAGGAGGCATCCTCTGCAAACCAGGCAGCCATGTGGAAAAAAGAGAGGAAGAATCACAATGCGGTAAGGCTGCGTTCAAGACTAATAAAATGAATAACAAAGAGGTGAAAAATGAAACAATATTATCAGGTTTAAAAAAACCTGTCAATGGTGGACTCTGGGTTAAAAAATAAACAAGCCATCTCCAGATAATATGGTTCTTTTAAAATTATTAAGTCAAATTCTCTGACTCCTAGCAAGGAAAGTTAGTGCAACAAACCCAGGGAATGCAAATGTATTCCCCAGCATCAAAAACAGGCACAGAGAGACCCTTCCTTGCTGTATGTTCTCACCTGTAACAAGGTGGCTTGATAGTCACCAACCATTTGCTGCATCATTTTCTTCTTCCAGCTCTTTAATTTTCCATTTAAAATATTTGTTTTTCATGTGATCACTGCTTAGAAAACTGACATCATCCCAACATCCTATCTATAGCAAAGCTATTGGAATTGAGAAATGAGAAACCATCAATGTCAACCCAGGCAATTAGGGCATCAGTCACATCAGTGGGAACTTGCCTTTAATATCAACTGGGGCAGAAACAGGCCCTTAGAGTATATTAAGGGCCTTATTTTATACGCTTTCAGCATCTTCTATTTGATCAAAAATAAACTGGAGCAAATAAGCTAATTAATCGCACACAGAACAAATTCCCATGTCTTTCCACCCTACATCTAAATTATTTAATTTTAACTACAGAGTAACAAACTTACAAATCTCAACAGAAATAATAATAGCTAATAATCAATCAACTGATGATAGCTTCACTCTCCTTTAGGTAGCAGCCACGATTTTTTAAATTTCATGTGTGCTCATTATTCCACTCATTATACCTTGCCAATGGGCCTCTGGTAAAGAGCCACTCAAAACCATGAGTTAGATGGGGTAATCGTTGACTGTCCTGTGTTCATTCATCTACACCAATGTCAAAAAGCTTGCTTCTTTTGTTTTCTGAAAACAATACCTTCTGAATTCACTGTAAAAGGAGCAGAGCATTGAAAAATACCTTCAGATCTACCTGCAATTGAAAAAGCATCCACTACAAGCAATTAAATGAAATTTGCAAACAGAATTGGACAAATTATACCTCTTTTTTGCTTTGATGGTTAACTTGGGCCTAATAAAGCCATAAAAAGAGTTTAAGAAATAAATATTACAGAAATTAAAATAACAATTTACTCTGCATCAACCTAGTGTTAAATGCTTCATTTAATTTTCAAATAATCTATTTTTAAACCTTTTTCCCCAATTGGAGGTTGATTTTTAAACAGGAGAGTAGTCTCACAAAAATTTGTTTTGTTTAAAAATGTTCAAATGAAGCATTTTAGCATATTCCAAAAAAAATCTCATCTTTTCCATTTACTTTTTTTTCCTACCAAAATTATCCACCGCAATTCATCAAAACTTTCAATTAACTCTTAATCTCTTAAAAAACACTACATTTTGTAATCATATTTCCCTAGAACAAATGTTATTTAGTCCCATTCACAAACATTTTGGATAAAGTTTTGAGTTTAAGAATCTCTCTTCAAAAATATGCCAAAAATATGCTAAAAGCCAAGTACAAAGTCTAAGACAGGCAAGAACATAGGAGCATTAGTTGAGCAATGACTGCCAAGTACTGACCTGTTTGAACACCAGCTGAAGTGTGTGAAGGCCCTTCCACTCTGCAGTGTTTCTCCTCACAGCGAAAAAAAAGAAAGGAGAACAAAGAAACCAGACAACAAAAAAGCCTGTTTTAGTAACTACAATTATTCCACAATCTTGATAGAGAAAAATAAATAGGTCATTAACGTGGCAGTATGAGGGCTGGTCAAAAATCCATCACAAAACTGTTTTAATGGGAAATTGAGTTTTCAACAAAACTAAATTATCTTCTTGGGTTAATAATTTATTAATTTATTAATTATTTATTATTTAAAAAAAATAGAAATTGAATTCAAAAGGAAAAATTGATTTTTTTTTCCCCCTGAAAAATGGCAGGGGGGTGGGGAGAGGGGTGTTTGCTCTGCCTTTGACATTCATAAAAGTGAGCTTCCTATGGGCAAACTGGTCTTGGACACACTGCTGAAGAAAGAGGGAATTATTTGCTCAGTGACCTGCCCATATTCCTACTTCACCAGAACTACTGAGATGAGCCTTCAGTCTCAAAAGAGACCATGCAGTAGCATAATTGAAAATAAAGATAGGTTGCCTAACAAACGAAACCCAAGTCTGGTTAATAACTTCCTAAAAAAAAAACCCAAAAAACAGATCTACATATCTCCCAAGATGTAACAAATATTATAAACATGAAAATACAGACAATGTGGTGTGAGGAGAGACATGCTGGGTTTTGGATTTTACTTGTTGGTTCTGTTCTCACATTCATTGTTCAAGTTCTGAGCAATTATCCTTCTGCTAAACTCAGAGTCCATGAAAGTCTGTAAATTTTCTATTCTATGTACAATGTGCTACAAATTCTTACACTTATAATATATCCAAATTTTAAACAGCTGGACAAGGTGATTATTGTAGGGCTCTTCCAACTGAAATTTTCTATTCTATACAACTCCTTGAGATACCAGAAGTCTTTTCTAGTTCTATTATATTGTGTGCTCAATTGAAGCTTGAATCTTTTTATGATATTGGAGAATCATATGAGATTCTTTAAAAAACATTAAAGTGATAGAAAAGATAAAAATCACCATTTCTTTCCTAAAGCTTTCACCACAAGTTTTATAAATATGATTTTAAAATACTTTATTACACTACTTAATTAGTTTTTAAAAATTATTGAGACTGTAGTTCTGAGTGAGTTTCCTTCTACTGTAACACTGGAGAGAACTTACAGGTAAATGCCAGAATACCAGCATATGCTTTAAAACAGAACATTAAAAATTTTAAGCACAGCTTTTATCCTATTAGTTTTGAAAATTATAAAGGTCAACCAAAAAAGTAAACTGGCTGCAAAGCAATCCTTTTGCAATGATTCCTTTTGCAGCACACATTTTCTTCCTTTTACCATACAGAAGGCATTTAAATATTCCTACAGCTACCTTCATCCCAAAGGTAGAGCCCTGAGTATGCATTTAAGTCTTCACATATGCTGGCATTTGGGGAGCTTTTCTACTCAAAACCACATGAGAAGCAATTGTTCAAGCCTCCCCCACCTTCTTCAGAACAGCTTTTTACTAAATCATTGGAATTTGGTTGGAATAAAATAAAATATGCCATAGACTAATAATATGGACAAGAATCAGGAAACCTTCTGAAAGGGATAAAATGCCCCAATATATTTGCAGTTGAACACTAAATAGTTTATATTTAATAAAGAAAGGAAAATTTATTGAAAACGATGGAGGAAATTGCTAGATAATTAAATACTGTGAATTCTTATGTATGATAAATCCAGGCTGAACGGCTGTCATGGTTTCTTTTCTGTATAAAGTAGAAAAAGCAGTAAGACATAATTAGTACTGAAATGCAAAATCATACAACTGGCTTACAGTGTCTTGAAAAGATCACATCATTATAAAACATGTTGGGAGAGAAAAAGACCCTGTAAAATGTGCTGGAGGTACCAGCCAGACTGTATGATCATTCATGAAGAAACCTCAACCTACAGAGAGGTAGGAAGACTTTTGAGAGGAATTACAGCTCTAGGAATTTAATGCAAGTTTTGTTCTTGTGACATTGGGCAGGATTTCACTGCTACTTCAAAACATAATTTTTCAACAGGAAATCAAAACAAGACTAAATTGAAAAAGAAATGCTGTGCTAAATGAAGTCTAATTTCTCTCCTACATTTTTTACATCAGTGAGTATATTAAAATACTCTATACTTAGTGTGTGAATAATAATTTGCTGAATTGTATCCAAGCTAGTTACTTACCTGAACTAAGTCAGATAAAGTAGACATGGGAAGCTCAAACTCAAGAACAGCTATTTTTTTTAATTTTCCTTCCTTAATTTCAGACATCACACCTTGTTCAGTTTGCACCCCTGGCAGTCTGCTAAATCATTCTTCTTCAGAACAAAAATAGCATAACAGCATAAATTCCACTTTACACAGAAGTGAGAACAGAAAGTATTCAGTTTAGCAGGCACTTCAAATGAAATATTTCCCCTCCTACCAGGCATTACCTCTCTGTTCCAGCTGTATTTTTCTATCTTACTGTATACTCCTCTGGTGGAATCTTGTTGCCTTGCTAGGAAAACATAAAATGAAATTAGCAACTGGCCAACAGTGAATCACAGGTGGTAGTGACTGCAGGCAGCTCTAAAGATGGCACCATTACTTGTCCATGCAAGAGACAGGACAAGAGGAAATGGCCTTAAGCCAGGGGAAGTTTAGATTGGATATTAGGAAAATATCTTTGCAGAAAGGTGAAGGTTTGTTCAAGCATTGGAGGCTGCCCAGGGATAAGTCATTGAGCCTCCATCCCTGGAGGTGTATAAAAACCGTGCAAACGGGGCATTTAGAATCATGGTTTAGAGGTGGATTTGATAGTGTTGGGTTAATTGCTGGACTGGATGATATTAAGGGTTCTTTCTGACCTAAATTATTCTGATTCTAGGAAAAAACAATTGTTTTGTGCTATGCATCTATTTTAGTAAGCTTTCATAATTTAGTCTTGGACTCAAATTGAATTTTTTGCATAGTAGCACACATTGTATCTTGCTGCTATATTGAAATTTTGTATTGTCAACCAGCAAACACACATGTGAGTGTTTAAGGGCATAGGCGGCTCTGTTCCAGAAGGTGCCTGCTCCTGAGTGTAACTGTGTTGCAATGTTGCTTCACCAAGTTAATAAGGCTTAACTATTTTTCTCCTGTTCCAACAGCTAGTAACAAAGTATTGGAGAGTTTTTTAATGGAATATTGGAGTAAAATTATCAAGATCTTTCTTCTCTAATAGATTACTCTTCCATGCTAGAACTTGTCCATAAAAGCTTCAATTAAAGGTACTCCTTTTCACTTTTAACACACATACCAAGGGGTCAAGAGCACTAAATAATCCCTGACATCACCAAGAGTGAAAGAGATAAGGGACTTCACAGAGGGTTCTCAAACAGGATGTGACAACAGCACCCTGTGGGGATCCATCAGCTTGTGGAGAATCAGCCAGGACTGGCCATGTTGACTGTTGAGTTGTAAGAGACCCTTCAGGCTCATTCCCACTATGAATTCCTAAGGCCAGCAGAACTCCAGAAGAGAGCATGACACAGCCCTAGTCCAGGAACCAGGTTTAAACTGTTCAGGAGGCAGATGTTGGCTGTGTGCCTGTCTCTCTGAGCCTATGGACAAATCACAGCTATACAGAATGGAATTTTATATTGAGAAATCTCTGTGAGACAGTCAAGCCAACCACCTGAAATCCACAGTTTGAACACGGCAGGACATGAATTTGAGGTTTCCAGGCAAGCATTCTGAGTCAGATGTTTCATAATGTGCAGTTTCACTGTCAGTCTGAGGAAGTATCAACAAAACTGGTATTGAAAAACTCCTTCTATAAATGAGATTTTTGTGAGAAAAAAAAAAAAAAAAGCATTTTCCAGTTAATTCCACTGTGGCTTAGTCTTACTTTCTTCCTGGTAGATATCCCTAAGAAATGACACACAAAACAGAAAAATGTTGATTGGCCATGTTCTACCTCAGTCTGATTTAGCATAACACTGCAGTATTTTCCTGTGTCTTTTATATTCCCAATCACTTGATTACGGAGTTGCATCATTGCTGAACCCTGGGCCATAAAAAATAAAGGAACACAATGACAGTCAGCCAAAACAACACTAACAGCTGCTTGTCTAGACATATTAGTAGTGTCCTGAAACCTTGGCAGCCTGGTGATATAATCTAAAAAAATTTGTGTCTCTATTCTTGAAACGTCTTATTGTGATTATGTAAATCTAAAACTCATTTATTTTCACTGCAAAACATAAAAATACAGGCAAAGGAAATAATGAATAATTTCACCCTTGGTTCCTAGCAAACAGTATGATTCAAAGGGAGGTATCTGCAACCTTTCTTCTCTAATGAAAGTCTCCTGTGACCTGCATATTCTATAACATGAAGAGACAAATTAATAAACAGTCTTACAATGTAATTGTTTTCTTTCAGTTATATGTGCTTATTTTGTTCTGGCAATTATTTGTTTATAAGCCATTAAGTAATTTGTAAAACATATTTGATGTTCCATCTCTGATTTAATTAGTAGAATACAGTCCCTTTGCAATTAAAAATAAAGGTTAACTTTTTACAAAATTCCCTGTAGAATTTAACATTTCATTTCTTATGTTTCTTACATCCACTTCTAATTATAAAGAGATGGCTTTGTTCAATTAAAATGTTCACATAAAGTCCACAAAATATCATCACGAATAACAGAAGCTATCAATAGTTCCCACTAATCACCCTGTAGTCTAAGTTTGTGGTTCATCAAATTCTGAAGGAATTAAAAAACCAGGAAAGTAATTAATGGGCTCTGGCTTGTCCTAGCCATAAAAGACATTAACAGCTACAGTTAAAATAAGGAAGTTCTTGAATAACATACCAGAAATTTGGGTGTTTCACTTCCCTCCAACTTGCTTTTGTGACTTTTCAAAGTTACATGGAGTGGTCAGTGATCCAGTCTGCAATTTTTCTGGACTTCAGCTGCACTGCATGTTTGAAAAAACTGAGCACCTTGGAAGAAAAGGGCAGTCTTTAAAGACAAAGCCTTACACCAAATGTCTGAAGTTTCAAGGGCATTTAATGGCTAGAGATATTTCTACTTTCTTGGCTGCTCAGAAGAGGCTGAGAGGTAGGCAAGATGAAGAGGGAGATCAGAATTTGACCCTCTGTTTCTGTCACTTTAATATTTGGCATTTCTGTGGCCTAAAAAGACTGGGGAAATCATTTAAGAACTAATGAAGAGCTATTTACCTCCTAAATCTTCTTCCCTTGAGTAATGAAATAATTACCCTCCCATAATCATGGAAATATTCAACTTGAATCTTAAATTGAGCTGTTGTGAAAAGTGGTAGTGATGTTACATAGGTGATCACCATGGTAACGTTTGGGAACTGCACTGTCGTCAGCCAAGAATATCGCTCTGCTTTTCCCATAGCAGTATAAGAGACTGGAAATGAACTCTTCCAAGATCCCATATTGAGAAGGGAAAGTGAACATTTATCTGTCTTACCTGCTAGGACAAAGGCTTAAAAAGAAACACACAAGTCCATCAAAATCACAAAACAGCCAACCCCTTCAAAAATCCGCTCACCAGCACACTGTCCATGCACTGAATTACTTTGAAATGTGATATTTCTGTTTGCTAGTTATGTTTTGTTTATTCTCTGTACATTAAGTCAAGACAGATCCCAAAGGAACAACATGGTAGGATTACAAGGAAAAATCAGAAGATTTTATTTGCATAACTTTGATAATTAGACAGCCTACAAACTATTAGAGCAGTTACCCTTTAACTTGGCTCTTTCACAAATGAGCCCTCTACTTCTGCTTGAACCTTTGATTTCTTATGCAATATGATTTTCTACTTTGGCAATAGTAGTCACTGCATCTGAAGACTGTTTACTTCAGGCCACCCAATCCAAGTAGCCCAAGAATAAATCTTGCTCCCTACTCAAGGGGCAGCTCAAGGGAAGATCAGTACTAAGAACATTGCTTTTGTTAATAGTCAAAGGGCCATACTTTAAATATTCACCCCTTATAAAAATGTTCTGAGGTTAAAACCTTTCAGAGTATGTAAAACATTCAGGGCAGAAGAGATGGGCAATTTTTATGACACTTTTGCAAACCAAGGGATGAAGCTAATGTGCACTACAAACAAGGACTCTGTATCAAAGCTGAAGGAGTTACACATCTCCCAGCTCTAAGATATTCACTTTGAAAGTTGTTTTTCTGCCTTAATGCTGAGTGATATGAAAGCATAACCATTCAAAGAGGAGATTAAGTATCTGGGATACTAATTTTCCATTAAGCAGGATAGAGAAATTGAAGTGTCAATGATACTCGAGTACACACTGCTGTGGAGATGGTAGATAAGATGCCCAAACTGCATTGGCAGTTTACAGCTAAAAATGATTCTATGGGTTTTTGCTAAAATGTAAAGTTAATTAAAAATCCAAATCATAACCAAGAAAATTTTCAGAAAGAACTAATACGCCTAGCAAATTATAAGTAAGCGGAGGATTACATTCTTCTGTTAAGGATGTTCTCTCTTCTGAAGAATTAATATACCTGAGGAACATTCACAATCATTTTTCAGGCAGTATAAGGAAAGCTGCATTCCAGGTTTCTGCAATAAAACAGCATGCTTGCAGGTGAGGTGAGAACAGTAATAAAGGCAACATATCAAGGCTCTGAAAATATTCTGAATTTCACTTGAAGTCATAAGTGATCTATGGAGTTCATAGTGGATTTCTAAAGGCCTAACCTTTATCTAGTGGTTACTGAATTAAAATATTCTCTGATAATGATGAGATTCATCACTCCTTACATTACCTACCTAAAACCTAGGCACCTGGTGTAACCTGGCTTTCTTTGTAGGCAGTGACAAATGATGCATGAACATACAAAAGGTAAGATACCTTTTCCTAAACACTTCTCAGCATTCAGAAGGCAGTTGTCATATCTTCACACTTCTTTTCCATGGAACAGAGCTTTATATCCTAAACTTGGCTTCACATCTTCTAAATTCTTAATTACCTAAACAGTTGTTACTGCACATGAACCCCAGTCCTAACCAAAGAGAGCCTGCTCACACCTGCTCACCAGTAATATCAAACCTGGGATGGTACAAGCTGGAGTGCTGCAAAAGGCAGCCAAACTTCTGCCCCTGAAATGGGAGCAGAGGCCATAAAGGCTTACTCTGTCTGCTTAACACAGAAGGAGAAGATGCAGATACTGCAGAAGGAAGTAGAGCTCAAGATCTCTTTGACAGATGTAAAGAGGTGCTGAGGCAGAAACAGCATGTGGTATCAAGAGAAAAAAAAATCCCACCTGCTTTAGGCAAGTACAGATAAGGACAATTTACAGACTTTTTGACTGCTCCAAAGGCATAGATCAGTGCAGTGTTAGACTTTGAGCAGCACTTGTTTCTCCTGTGGGCAGTGGGGGCATCTGACTAATACAAGAACACCTACAGCTCACTCTTGGATATTTTAGAAGCTGTAAGAGGCCTCTTATTCCCAGAGAGCCTGGGATAACCATTTCAACAGATTATACACTCATCATAGACTATGGTTGTGTGAAAGGAGAAGCAGATGTCTTCCCTGGAAAAAGTTCTGAGTCAAATGTCCCTTTCACTGACTCCACTATCCAAGCCATTTTAAATGTGCTTGCCAGTCTATGGTCAGCCATCCTTCTCAGAATCTTTGCCACTTTCCTAAACACAGAACTTTCCAGTCCCAGCCCCATTGGTCTTCTTCCTGTCACTGGGATCAAATGGATTATCCTCTTCTGACCCCTTCCCAGAACTGTCTGTAACAACCCTGGTTCTGGTCAGGAGACCAGCACCCCAAATGGTTTGATGTCCTCAGAGTCTGTCAGTAAAACTGTGGAGACAAGAAACAGATCTTTCAAAAGAAGAGTTTCAGGTCTTTGCCAAAGAATACACAATTTAGGAAAATGGATCCAAAGCACAGAAGAGCATTATCTAAATATATCATTACCTCAGCATAACCACTTTATTCCAAATGAAGAAGGATCCAACTCATTCCTGCTTTCCCTGGAAAACACAGCTTCTTGCTGTGAACAGTGCCCTCTCTGCCTGTGTTTCAACTGGTTCACAAAGCCATATTCTCTTTAATGTAAAGTTACGATTGAGGAAAAATAAGCCTAATTCAGATCAAGATTTTTTATTTTTAGGTCAGGTAGATGCAAGCCACAAGCATTCACCAATTGATATCTTCCCCACTGTGTACTCCAGAAGCATTAGTGTTATCTAGTTTGAATACTTGTTTATCTCAGAATCTTTAACTCTGAGCTGGAAAATAGAAAATTAAGTTATTTTTATTTATCAAAAGTAGTGTTTATGGCAGTCTGGCACTCCTTAGAGCCTTGCTATGGTTTAGGGAATATTTAGTTGATAATTTATAAATTGAACATTTTATAGGCTATAGTTCTCACATAAGTAGACAAATGTCATACACCCATCATTCAAAGATACACTCCAATGGAGAACAGGTTTCTGCCTCAGTTTTGGAGCAGTGAATTCATCATTCATTTTTTATTTGCTTGACTTAGTCACCGAGTTGTATAAGCAAGAAAATGCCATTCAATTAAACATTTTGCACTGACTATTCTGACACTAGCTCACAAGAGCCCCTGGAGATCCAAAAGGGAAAGAAGAGTTCTGGGTTTTCACTGCAGGTGGCAAGTAGGACTGCAAAGACTCTGGCCCTACAAGTAGTAGAACATGGCCTTAGACCATACACATAACCAGAGTATCCAGGTGTCATATTCAGGGGTTATATGCACATCAGAAGTTGTACTTGCAGAGTAAGAAAAGAAAGAGAAATACTCCCAACCCAGAAAATACTCCTGTCACTCACACTTTCAAGAAGTAGTGCTCAGAGTAAGAGCTCAGCAGGCAAAAAGGGGAACTACTTGCAGCTCCCTCATGCCCTGGTTTGCATGTGGTAGTTCAAATTAGAATTTGTCACTTATCTTACACTCACATAGAAGATAAAGTAGAATCAAACAGCTGAAAAAGGTACAAAATTTCATCTGCTCTATGTTCCACCTTGAGATAACTGTGCTTAAAACAACTATAGTAAATACTCAGTTGTTCCTAAAAAACTTTAAAAACTGGTATTCCATACACTCTTCTGACAGCTTATTATGGTGATTTTCACAGAACAGTGACACCCTCCACTATTAGGAAGCTTTTCAAATAACTAACCTGCATCATGTTAGGCCTGCCCTGCTTATTCTTCAGAGAGAGAGAGAACAAATTTCTTTTGTTTTTCTAGCAGATATTTCTTTTTGCACTGCCTATTATAATATGCTTACATGCACACACACACTTTAGTATCATTTTATTTTATCATATTTCTTCCAGTTTCTGATCTCTAAAATCTGTCACTGCTCTCCTTTGGACCACGTCTATTTGGTCCACAATTTATTTGGAGTGTCCAAAACTGAAACAAATAGTCCTGCTCAGACCCTCCTGGTGCTTACAGTAGCATTATCCTGCACACTTATATCCCGCTCCATTACTTGAAAACTTTGCAAGAGCTCAGAAATTTTTCTTGCTTCTGACCTGTGTCCCACCAGGACCATTACATAATTTTCTACAAAACTCATGTTTCTCCTGTGCTCTCCTATGCATTTTGTAAATCTAGTATGCTTCTTCCTTGTAGTTTGGTGGCACCTGCAAATGTAATAGACCACTCTCAGGCCCATTAGTTAGGTCATTAATGTAAACAAGAATAATACCTGATCCAGTACAGGAACCTTTGGTTGCTCACACAACATAGATTTTTGTAGTGAACAACTGTTACATACTTGCTCCGTACATGTCTCTATATATTTTAGTGTCTTTCCAGCAACTGGGTGTTCAATAAATTCCTCACTTTTCCCACTCTTTTACATAATCACTAAATTTACACTTTCTAGTATCTAGGTAACTTGTCAGCCCCTTGGAAGTTCCTGCAGATAACTGTTAGAGGCTCTGAGAGTTCACCAACGAGCCCATTAAGCACCAAGAACAAAGTTCCTCCGTCCAGCTGGCATGAAAACATCGACATTTTATACACGGTATCAGACCTGTGTCTTCCTTATTCTCTCCTGCTGGTGCTGGTGTTAGGCCACCTCATTGCAGCTGACCTTTATCCTGAAATCCAGCAGGAAAGGCTCGACACTTGAGCCCTTCCACTGTCCCCTCAGCCACTGCCCTCGCTCACGATCAGCTCCTCTGATTTACACGTGTGCAGTTTGCTGTAGTAAGCTGACCTAGTTTCCACCCTGTGCAATCCTCCTTCCCATGTCTGAAGTATGGGAAGTGCTCTTGATTTAGTCAGCTTGGGTTCCTACTGTATTTCCTGTCCTTGCCCCTTGATGGGATAATTTGCACTGTACCCTCAGGAGGCAGCTCCCTTCTTACCTTCTCGCTTAGACAAGCCTGCCTCTGCTGCACACAGAGTAGATGTATTTAGACTAAAGTTATTCCAAATAAGGACATCAAGGATCACAAAAACCAACTCTGTGCTACTATTTTTCATTTCAGACAGTGTACTGTTGGATTAACAGATTTTTCACTTCACCCAGAAGTGGCTAAATCTATCTACATTCTTTCACATCTTCTAAACAGCAGATTTTCTTCCAAAAATTTTAAACTGATCGATATGGAATTCATTAACAATTCAAATAGTCACAAATCATGACCTCCAGTAAAAACATGCAGATACTTACAGGTGAAAGTTGTGCATCTTATTTTTCTTGAGATGCTAGTCTAATGATTCCAGTCTCATTTTTCTTGGGTATTTTTGCTTCCAACTCAGTCAGTCTTTTTCCTTGGCATCATTCTGGTCAATATTGTAAGCTGTGATAAGTGCTGTTTTTTATTCACTGTTCCCAAGTCTTCTATCCATGTGTAGCATTTTTTGGCATCAGTACACAAGTAAAATTTAAAGAGCAAGAAATGTGACATGCTACAAAACTGGAACGTAAGTCAAATTTTAGACTTGCATCCACTGAGTTCTGGGGTTTGGGGGCTATTATTGCTTTTCACAATTTTATTCAACTGTTTTTGATGGACTTATTAAAGTTTGGATTCCCTTCACTTTGAAGCGATCCCAAGCTCTTAACTTGAAGAAAAAACAATATTTTTTTTTATCAATCATGAAATTGTGGGAATTTTCAGTATATAATACAATTTAAGAAAAAAAAAGTCACAAACTATTAAATAACTAGTGACTTCTTGAGAAAGAGGGATCAAGATATTATTATAATCTATAAAGATTATAGTGAAGAAATAATAAGAGAATGAAACCATCTCAACTTTTCAAAACAATTTAACTCATTTAAGATCTGTGTCATTGGCCCATGCACTTGTTCTATAACCACCTTTGAAAATTCCCACTCTGTAATTAGTACTCTCTGTCTCTAACACTACTGAAATGAAAGCATAGCTTGCCTGAAATTGGGCTGCTGTTTATAATGCAAATTAGTAAGCATTTTCCCCCCATAAAAAAGTCCTTAATTTACAATGTTTAGCAAGTTTATATTCTGGACCAGACAAGATAAATCATTCACACAAAATTATACAGAAATCCAGTCAACATAGCTTTAGTAAATATGCTTTGAAGTGTTGGAAATAAGAAAGCTGGCAATTTTAATTTTTTTTTCCCCTTTCAAACTCTCAAGAGAATGATACCTGTATATACCAAGTTTTCCTAAAATACCATTTTCAAAGAGTATACAGGGTAAAAGTAATGTAGAATACCTTGATCACAAGTGATTGTTGAAAATGAGCTTTATACTAACAAAAATATTCAGTACTTCAACTATTCAGGGTTTAAGCCCTGAAATTAATTCACCCAATGAAATTCTAACATCAAGACAGAGCTAGACAGGAGAAAAAGCTGTAGCTATGAAAGGCATTTCTTTATCTTCATAAACCAAGCTTTTACCATAATAGGTGACCTAATAATAATGCAAATTTCTCATAAAACTATAATTACAAGAACTGTTTTATTCTAATTATCTGTGGTCATATGTATTCAACTTAACACCATCTTCAGATGCATCTAATGTCTTCAGCATGCTGTGCCATTTTGTAAATAGGTGGTACATGGGTTTGATGGGCCAATTTGTCCCAAATCTCACATTCTGTCCTGAAAGAGCAGCAGACATAACTGCACCTACTCAGACAGCACCCAGGAATCAACTGTATCTCAAAGTAGCAGCTTATGTACCATTTTCTCATTCTTCTGAAGAGATAAGGGAGAGGAAAAATTTAACTCTTAACACCAAGACAGTCTGATGTGCAGGGAGAATGGCACCTTCTCTATCCTGGTCATCCTTTGCCCCCACAGAGAAAAAGAGCAGTCAGTCTCATATGTTCTCCTTATAATTAACTGAAAATTCAAGAAGGGCAGGATTAAAAAGAAAAATGGGGGGCTCATTTACCTCTGCTTCCAAGTGAGGCTGATGAAGGTGCATATGACATTGCACAGTATACAGGCAAATAAAATGAACAGCAACATACAAGCAGCTCCTAAAATTTCAAGTTATGTAGCTATTAAATGTAATCTGATTATTAGCTTCATGTTAAAGATATAAACTATCAAAGGCAATCAATAACCAGAGACACCAAATATTATACATAATGCAGTTTGTCCATATCATAATCTAAAAATCTGTGCTCTTTGCTAAAAGCATAGGCAATGTGACTTTTCCTAGATATCCTGCTGTGACCAGGACAAGAGGCTTGGAGTTGCTCCTGCTCACTCTTCTGACCTGCACTAGTCCAAGGGTTCAGCAGTGACCCCGTGGGAAATGGTATTAAGGGTGGAAGTTACAACAGCAGCAGTGCCACATTTTCACACTGAAGATCTGGTAGTCCAGCCTTGGCAACTCCTCTATTCTAAATGTATTCTGTATTTCTGTCAAATAAATACTGCATAGCTATGCAATGCACTGCAGAGAGGAGGAACAGGTGAAGGTGTGCTCCTCACAAAAACCAGGAGCTGCTCCTGTGACCAGGACACCCACAGCAGTCCCTTCTAGCCTTATTTCCAGGCTTTGTGCAGCATCTAGTTAAACTGTTACACAATTCATGGCTTTAAACCAGGATTTTTCTTTCTTATTAATTTCATTGATACAAGAATCTTGTATTATTCCGTCATGAAAGTTAATAAAGAACACCACGTGGTACTTGAATTCCTGCCATTGGCAATACCACAAAACGTTAACGGAACAGCAAAAACAGCAAAAAAATGACCCACTAGCTTATAGCATTGACTGGCAGACATGCTGGACTCAAAAACTTTGGTGAAATAATGTGCCTAGGAAAGAAAAGCACAGGAAAAAAGACTAAGGCCTGAAGCAGGGCAGTTCAAACTGCAGTGGGAAAGTTGCTATCTTGCATCTTTCTTGTGCGGAAAATAGTTGGCAATGGGATGCTTGCTTGTTATCCATGCATTACACCATCTTTGGATGGCTCAGCTGCACAGGACAGAAGACGCAAAAGCTGAAAACAAATTCCTGCCAATTTCTTGCCTCTACTCACTCATTTATAATGGAAAAAACATCCATAGATGCATCGCCCGTTCCAGATCTTTTGACTGTTATGGCTTTAAAAGATTGGTGGTTATTCAGATCCATGAGTCCCTCTTCATAAGCAAATTCTGATGTAACTTGTTTGAAGAGACAGATTCTGTAAACTTCATCTAACATCATTTACTCAGGGAACAACGTTTGAAATGAACAAGAGAAATTCCTAAAGCATTCTATTTCTTGGTATCAATGAAATCCAGTCCTGGATTATTATAAGCAATGCCTCATGTTGCACCACTTTCATACAGTTTAACCACCTGCCTTGCAGGGGTCAGGCATCACTATTCCTATCCAGACATAATTAAATCTTTACTGAAAAAGGTAATGCATCATGAATTTGTATGCAAATTCTGAGGAAAAAAAATATAAACTATAAATCAGCCTTTTAACATCTAATCACATAAATTTGGTTTTTTAAAAAATATTGTAAATTAAACAAAGCACAAACAAAAAAAATCCAGAGTTTCCTGCATGTCCAGTTTTGAGGAAAATAATATTTAGGAAGTAAATTCTTGCATACAAAACAATTTTGTTTAGAGATGATTTTTTTTTTTTAAATAAGCTTGTAGAGTTTGAATATCATTATTGTTAATGCCATGCTCTGTTAGTAAGCAGAAAACTTCTTCTTCTTGAGTTTACTTGTCAATTGAAGTCTTCATGGACTGATGGCTCACATAAAACTAGATAAAGATGACAGATTCTTTAAAGAAAGAAAATATTTTCCGAATTTCCTAGGTACTGTTTTTGATCTTCTTTTTTTGATTTATGGTTATAAATTTTGATTGACTGCTTGACTGAGAACTGTCCTGGTTAAGACCTATTTGATATTCCCAATCTTTGTTCCTGAGGTCCCCAGAAAACAGTGTCTTCTGTTCTTTTACCAAGCCTCACAGCTCCGTGTTTCTCTATGGCATGAAAGACTCCAGATTTGAAGATAATCAAGACCACATGACTGCAGAAGGAGCCAATTGTGTGCAGCTCCAGGATCCAACACTGTAAGGTTAATGACTCCTTGTTGAAAGCGTATAATCATTTTGAAGTACCTTCTTTGTTTTGTGGTTTTGTTGTGGTTTTGTGTTTTGGGGTTTTTTTTGTTTTGTTTTGTTTTGTTGGGTTTTTTAAAGAATGACAAAAAAAAAAAAACAAAAAAAAACCCTGAGCCTAATTTTATGTGCCTGGGAGTAGCTATCTGAGCTTCAGGCAATACAAACGCTGCTATTACTGGGGAGTAAAAGCTCTGCATAATTAACAAACATCATCAGCCTTACAGTTCTTGTAGAATGTAGTAAGTTTCTTGCCTGAAGGCTGCTCTCAGCCTAGTAAGTCTGTTTACCCTGTCCAAGATTAGATTAGTTTAATTATTATGAAAAAGACTGCTAAGATCTTACAGGCTAATTATGCAAATGTTTCTAAATGTTCACAAAAGTAATTTATTTATTTGGAGATAAATGAATCTGTTTTGTCATAAACCAGATTGCAGTCCTGGCAATGTACAAGCAGGGTTATGTGCCCTTAGGCATATCCTTCACCACAAATATCAGTGGGACCCCTGGATTACAACATTTATAAATACATAAATGTTTTTTTAGCAAGTTTTTATTGTTTTTATAAATTATAGTAATCCCAGAAAGAACTATCACAGGTTTAATACTCACCAACCTTGTTATGAAAAGAGGGTTTCTCAGCAGAAACATTTAAAAGATGCTAACAGCTAAAACATTCCTGGTAGACCTATTAAGATGCACCTGTTTTATTATGCTTTGGAATTGATATCTTCAAAAGAGTTTTTCCCTCCTAGCACAGACTCTTGCTGCTAACATAACCTGCATCAATACAGTACTATTATTCTAAATAAGGTGGTAGTGTTCTTCTCAAGGCATATAATGCTAACCTTAACTGGAAACAACCTCTTTTACATTAGGAATTCTCTAAGTTTTCCTCATAAACCTCATTACAGGTTAGAGATTTAATTCTTCATCTTTTTGTAATTACATGACAACACATGAATTAGATGCAGAAGTACTGTTCTATATTTAGCTACTGCTCCAGTTTCGTTGCTATTATCATGGAGATAACACCTAGGCAGTATGCTGCTGCCTTCTCTGAACTCCTGTGCTTTCAAGGTATACTATTTAAATTTTGGACTGTTAGACCCTTAAAATCTGATCTTGACTACAAATACAACTGAAAAGCTTAATGTGTTGCACAGCTGTGTGAAATTAAATGGGACATAAGACCAGAAGAAGACTGGCCTTTACAGAGGTCAAATCTCATCTTAATGAGACAACACATCTGTAGACAGGGGCTATTTTGTGCATGTCAGAGCAGACATCCCTGATTCCCACAGGCATCAGCTTCAGATGGAGCTGAATACTACAAGCATCTTTAAAACAACAAACACGTAAGGTTTAGCCAGTTATTAGTAGCAAAGCAGGTGAAGTGCAATTCATATATTTATGACACTCAGATATTTTGAGCTAAGATTCTTTACACTGTACATAAAATAGATGTAGTAATGCCTTTCTGCCATCGATGTTTATTTTCTACTGGAGACAATGGCATGACATTTTACTGGAAACATAATGCAGTAAAATCAATGCAGAGTGACTTCTTGATTTGTTTATAAATTAACCATTCCTTAAATAAGCAAGGCAATAGCTCTGTATGGGAATTATACCCACAGTTCTCCTGTGTATTAAATGGAGGATGTGAGCGATTATTTTAACTGGCTGCTATGACATCACCATTATCATGGATATTCAAGACATTAGGAGCTGTGTGCTGTCAGTTAAATGATCACATCTCAAGTGCACCTGTGTTATAATTATTCATTTGGAGCAGGATCATTAACATATTCCTTAAGTCATTTACAGGCAATTTGACTCTACAGTAATGATTTTTTCCCTCTTTGTAACAAATTAATGAGATATATATAAATACGCAAGTACAAATGAAATTCACACAATTCATGCCATAATTAGCGTGTACCAAAGGTCTGAAGATTGTCTAACTTGTGGTTTTTTCTGTGGTAGACAGCTGTTCAGCACTATATATGATTCTTTCAGAAGAAAACCCCTATCAATATATTTTACTAGTCACAACAAGGTTAGGAGTGATGTTAGCTGTTGGCACTTATAAAGCAATATTTGTAGTCCAGGCTCAAGAGTTTAAATTATGAAAGTAGAAAAGGAGATAAGATGGAGATTTGTTAAATCTATCTATTGAACTACATAAATAAGTTACTTGTTCAGTATCGCCAGAGTAATTCACTTGCCCCAGTTTCAAAAACAGACAGTTGTTTCTGGCTAGACAACTTTAAGAATCTGGGAGTTGATTGATAATTATGTACAAGTACAGTGAAGCATGTCCACACACCTGCCAAACAGCTTAAATATTGATACCTCATTTTAGGCTTTTTTTCCCATGTCCATGCTGACAGAACTTCCCTAAAACTGTAAAATCTGTGTCATAAGTGCAAGACAGTGCTGATCTTAGCTTGCATACAAAGCTCTTTGGAGAGATCTCACATTACTGAGTGAAGGCTGCTGTAAGAATGTCAGAAAACTGTAGTGCACACTCATTTGGACCCAAAGAAACCTCTATCCCATAACACCTAAGATGCAATAATTGCCTACTCCAGGCAACATGTTTTCCTCACTCACAAGATGTGGTGGACTAAAAAAATTCACAGCAGCATTTACACAGCTCAGTCCTACACACTGTTTGCCCTTACCATGTCATTAGCTGGTATCTTTACATTTAAATAAATTCTTTTATTTGATTGCGAAACAATTCCCTCAATCTTATGCTGCAGAGAGGCAATGTGGCTCAGTGAACTACTGGGTTGAAATCTAGGTACTGGGCAGGTGTACCCTGTCTCTAGAGCTCCATTAGTGAGCACAAGTTTCTCCACTGTGAGGTAACAGCTTTTCTTCTAATTCATTCCCCTAAAATGTGTGTAAAACTCCTGCTATTTGGGGAACTTCTTCTCTTACACAGGTGCTCTTTAGAAGTGACTTGGGAGTATCTGTTAAGACAGAGTGTGGAGAAAAGTGTTCCCAGCTTCTCTTCAATTTTACAAGAGTGGATCGTGGGGGTGCTCAGAAATCCCCAAATACATCCACAGCAATGACATCACCTCTGCCTTGGCTCAGCAACCTCTCTTGGACAAAGAGGAAATAGATGCTTCATAGGAAAGAGCAGCTGCATGTGTGCATAGGGAACTCTGAGGCAGTAATCCATAACTCAAAGCGTGGGACATGCTGGATGACATACAGGATCCGGTATGGCAACAGATGCAGAAAGGATCCTAGATTTATCTGCAGTCAACTTTGTGCTAGACTTCCATTTGGAAATCCTGACCCTTAGGAAGGTTATTGGATTTTCTATTCACTTCTTCCACAGTCAGGATATCAGAGGGAAGCGGTGAACCAATGCCACATGAGAAACTTAGTAACATGATGCCAAAATCTCTGAGATTTAGTGATCTATCTCCCTAATTATCCTGGGAAAAATTACAGCACCCTTTATGGAATAAGAGCATTATTATAATAATAGTTTTCTCAGTGGTTATCAAATCTGTTTATTACAGTGAACTAATTTGATAGTGAATAAAAAGGTATCAACTGATACTAATGCTGTCGGTAGGTGAAGGTGCCACCATTACTGCAAATATTACAGACAAAGGAAGAATTTTAACTACCAAATGCCACATCAGTCATATAATCGAAGCACAGAGACACTGGGATGGAAGCAAAAAACAGATGAATCTTCAGTATTTTTCAAGATATAAATAACTCAGATAATCTTACAATAAAACAGTACCCACTGTGTCAATGTGTCATTCCCAAATATCAGTTAGAAACAGAGATTCAAAAAGAATGTTTAGACCCTTGAACATCACTCTATCAGAGTGATTTACTGTTTTTAATATACAACTGAAATGCTACAGAAAACAAAATGCTGGATTATAATATATTTTGTGTTACTGAAAGGCACTTCCTCCAACAGTGTGTTCCACACCATTGAAAATTCAGCCTTTGCCCTGCCCATTCTCCTGGTACAGCTCACATCCCCATCACTTGGCCAGGCAGCTCTGCTCCACTGCCCTTTCTCAGGATTTGATGTTCACAATGCGGCATCAGCAATGGCCTGGGTTATTTCCTCTCTCAGAATAAAATCTCACAACTCACCCCCTCCCATATCAGTACCTAGAGGCTTTCCATCCCTGCCCACCAGCCACAGTTAGTGCTTCCCTACCCAAGCAAGCTCAGATGGGCTTCTCAAAGGATTTATCCTGCACTGCACCATAACAGCAGACATTTAAAGCAGCTAACAAAATAAAGAATTTGCTATTCTTTCACCTAGTGATGGAAAGCATCAATGTCATGGTGGAAAGCCAAAAGAGAGTTCTATATATATGCCCTACATACATATATCCTCTTTTTCCTATACTGGAGACAACCTGGTTACCTATCTAGCTTGGGATAGCAAGCCCTATCCCTGAAATTTCTTGGTACCCTGATTTTTCTCAGGATCTGCATCACACTTACCCTCGTTATCACATCTCTCTAAAACCCCTCTCTCTCTCTTTAGAACATGAGAATAGAAATTCTCCCTGGCCATCAAGTGACCCCTAAAAAGTAAGCCATCCTACTCTAGACTGTCACTGTGACAATTTAAATCTGTGCATCTGATGTTATCTTACCTGTGCCAGCACTTTCCTTTTCCCTCTTCCACCTTTAAAGACCATTTTAAAGGCTTCCTTGTCATAAAGCTGCATTCACTCAGGCAGCAATGTACAAGTTTGAAGAAACCCACAATACACATCAGAAAAATGCAGAACACTCATCATGACTCATTCTTACTTTCTCTGTATTCACTGAAAGCAGTTTTATATTTGTGAACTGCATGATACCACTGAACAGTACTCGAGTGCCTTCTCTGGGTGACAAAACTTGCCACTGCCAATTTGTTGGACTTTATTCAGAGCAGAGCAGGATCCATCCAGTTCATTTCCCTTGGCCCACCCAGCATCAGTCCCCCACCCTCAGCCTCCAGGCAGTGAGCACCCTCCTGAGTGCTCCTTCCAACCTCCCTGGGCCCCCTTAGCCACAGCCACTGGCTCAACACAGCATCACAGACCTGCAGTCCCTTTTCAGATGGCAAAAGGGAGGGAGTTGGACCCTATTTGCTCTGAATTGTTCTGTTGTTCACGTGCAGGGGAGACAAAGACCTCTCTTCCCTCATCTTTGCTATAGTTTTGCTTGGATCACCTACTAGTGCGTCAAATGAAAATATATGCACAGTAAACCAGTTATCTTTAAGACATTAACATTTACCAGCTGTTCAGGTACCTTGACATCTGACAAAAACTAAAGAAATATTATGGCATCTGTATATCATACAGGCAAATAACCAAACTTAAATCAAATGTTACATCATTTTTCACCTGACTATTCTAGGAAAAAAAAAAAAAGCAAAAGCAGGCTACACTGTACTTTATACTCAGAATAGATTTATTTCATCTTACTGAGGCTTCCTGTATCACTCATTACTCATCTATCCAGAAACAACATGTTTAGCTTGTGAGAACAATAGCCTGTAAATTTTTGAATCTGAAATATTCATGAGAAATAGGTAATGACATTTAAAGCTTAACACACACACAGACACATATTCTGAGTTTCGAATGAAAGATCATAAAAAGCCAGAATGCAATGTAGCATTATCCTTTGTTTTCAATTGTTTTGAAAGACAGTCTACATATGAAACTAGCTGGGAGAGTTGGGGAATTTTCAGTTACAGCAGTCCTTGTCTGGGTGAGGATCTGTGCCTAAAGACCAGGATCCTTTACATTGCTGAGCAACTGCAACCTTTACACTGCTGAGCAACAGTAGCCCATCAAGTTGAAGGGAATGCTGCGTCCTAGACCAGTGTTACTGATGGAACAGGTCTGCTCTGGGCTGACTCATCAATTTCTATAAATTACTTGGACACAGGAGTCAAAGGGATGCTAAATAAATTTGCTAAAGGTACTAAATTGGGAGGAGCTGTTGACTCCTTTACAGGCAGAGAGGCCCTGCAGGGAGACCTTGACAATTTAGAGGGCTGGACAGTCACCAGTTGTATGAAGACAAGTGCTGAATCCTGCACCTGGGATGGCACAGCCTGGGTGCACAGACAGACTGGGGAATGAGAGCCTGGAGAGCAGTGCCACAGAAAGGGACCTGGCTGATGGAAAGTTGAATGTCAGGCAGCAGTGCCCTGGCAGCCAGGAGGGACAGCTGTGCCCTGGGGTGCCTCCGCCAGGCAAGGGAGGGGATTCTCCTGCTCTGCTCTGACCTAGGGCAGCCTCACCTTGAGTGCTGGGGCAGTTTTGGGCACCACAATGCAAGAAAGACACTCAACTATTAGAGAGTGTCCAAAGGAGAGCTGTGAATGGTGAAGGACCTTGAGGGGAAACCGTGTGAGCAGCAGCTGAGGGCACTTGGTCTGTTCAGCCTGGAGGAGCTGAGGGGAGACCTCTGCACTTCCAGCCTCCTCCAGAGGGGAAGAGGAGGGGCAGGCACGGATCTCCTCCCTGTGCTGCCCAGGACAGGACTGAGGGAGTGGCCTGAAGCTGTGTCAGGAGAGGTTTGGGTTGGATGTCAGGAAAAGGTTTTGCCCCCAGAGGGTGGGAAGGGGTCACAGGACCAGCCTGGCAGAGCTCCAGAAGTGTTTGGGCGATGCTCTCGGGCACATGGTGTGACTCTTGGGGAAGGTGCAGTGCAGGGACGGTTCTTTGATGATCCTTGTGTGTCTCTTCCAACTCAGAATATGCAATAATTCTGTGATTCTATGATGTATTTGGAATTTAAAACTATTTTTCATTTGATATGGTTTTTGACTTCAGTTTGGCTTTTTTAAGAAAGGGAAATGATATATCATTTGGTAGAGAATGTTTCTTTCAATTAAAAAGCTAATCTGTATTTTGAGGTAGAAAAATAGTAGTTTACCGTTATTATGGCTGATTTCATTTTTAAGTTAACATTATCACATGGTTACAGATTTGCCAGCTTTATGTAACAAATATTAAGTTAGTTATTTAAAATCCCACACTTCACAAACATATATTCCTAATAATAATAATTTCCTTCAAATCATTCTAGTTTCAAAAACATTGTGACACATCGTAGAGATACATCCTCCATATATATTTGACTTTGAATTGAGTCTTACAAATACTGAAATACAACAAGGACTGCTAATGGGGAAAACCAAAACAGATTAAAATCCCAAACACTGTGCTCATTTCCTCAAAAAAATAAAGGTATGCTGTGATTCTGGATGCAAAAAAACCAAAATCTCTTTACATTAAATTCTTATTTTTCTATGAAAAGGTCATATGAGACTAGATTAAATTGATCTCCACTATTTCATATCTCTACAAATCCTTTGCAAATTTAGGCAGGGTGGAAAAGTGACATCTTTAAAGAATTTAAACCAAAGCTAATTTTCCCATTGATAAAGAAATCAAGCATGTTTTAAAGGACTTACGCCTTTGATTAACTGGAAATTTGATACCCTCAGAGCACCTGTTGACTACAGCATTTAAGGTACCAGGTAGTCTTGTGCTAATCGCTGACCCTTACCTCATACAGGGGTTGAAAAGCGTAGCTCATCCCCTTAACTCAGGAGGGGAAGCTGGAACATCAGGCACCACTTTCATTTTCACTTTATCAAGAGCTCAGACCTTCCTAGACCCACATCATCTGCTCTTATCAGAAAGATGCCCTCTGCTCTCTTTCTTCTGCTTGAAGCGGGAGCCCCTCTCTGCTACACAAAGGATCTTGTCACTGCTTTCACATGGTTTGCAGTTTCATTACAAGCATTTTGCACATCTCAGGCTGGAACCTGTAGATGAGAACAGCTTTTTAATGTTTTCTGTAGTCTGTAAGAATTGTGCAATTATTCAACTGAAAGCAGTAAGCATGAAGGGAAAAATATTATTTTCAACTCTACTTTCGCTGCACATTTCCAAGATGAGGCAGTGAAGCTTCATTTGCAGTCTGTTACAAAGCAAATCAAGATATATATTTAATATCTAAATTGTGCACAGAAGCAATATGGAAAGAAGAGAAGAAATTGCTGATTATATAGTTCAAGATGGGGCGAAAAACATGCTGTTCACACATATCAAATGCCAGCAGGCAAATGTTGAAATAGTATCATTCCCTGCTCACTTAACTTGCTTTGTGCAGAAACTGACACATCTGTATAAATATTATAGGACACTCACTTGTAATTGAGGTCTCTTGTTGCAAAAATAAGGTCTCCAAAATTAGCTTCTGAAGTGCCTGGCACCTCAAACTGCACAACAGTAAAGTGATCTTCCACAAGATGGCTCTCTCTGTCTCTGTTCCTGTTACTGACTCAAACCTATGGAGAGGGAACATAAATAATATTCAGGACAAAACGAGATTACAGTTTGGAGGAGTAAGAGTGCCTCCACATGGGAACAGAGATGCTTCACTGATTTAGGGCAACCTATGTACAGTGGAGGACAACACATCATCCATTTTCTGCTGACGGTAAAGGGGTTTCACAGGGTGTTTTGAAATTATGTCTTTTGAAAGGCAGTTGCTTCTCCACCTGCAAGCCAAGCTGATGGCCTCCAATGAAGTTTCATTTTATCAGCCACATTCCTAAGGGGCAGTGCCTAAATTAACAAGCACTACTTTTCAGGGTTAACAGAAATGCTCAGCTTCTGGGCTCAATTTAGCATATAGTTCCTGCTCTGCTATAAGCATGGGCAGTGAACCATCTCTGCAAATGTAAATTCACACTTGCACTCCAGACTTCAGGGAAAAGGAAACAGTAATAATAATAGAAAATATTTGCACCAATGTATTTTTTAAAGATTTTTTTAGACACAAATTCTATTACTCTCTTGATATGACAGCTATGGAAAAGTATATTTGTGACATCTGAAAATATGTGATTTGAATAGCTTTGAAACTTATCGGACACACAGAGCCCACTTAGCCATATTCATCCTGGACCATTTTGTATCTTTACCTTATTTTCTGTGAAGTCCATTTTCATGTACATTGTTCTGTTTAATGTGCTTACCAGAGCCTTGAGAATGTGTGAAACAGATTTGTTTATGGAGTGTTTATCTACACCTACAGAAAATTCTCTCAGAAATTAAGTATCTCAACAATCTAAAATACATTTGACTGAAACAGATGCTAAAATCTTGCCTTATGCCACCAGTAGCTTTACAGTACCTGATGATGATATAGATATTTGTCACTGTATAATGTGCATTCCTCCTCCTATGACAACTATTTAAAGTAGCTCACCTTTAAGCAGTTCCATTGCATGGATACAGGACAGTTGTGCTATCAAATAACTGCCCTACTGAACAAGAGGGAAACAAACAAACATCAAAATAGGAGAGTGGGAATATTTTTCACACAGTTGCTTCCTTCATCTCCAAGCTGTATTCTGGGACAGGTATAAAGCAGCAAAAAACTCCCTAGGTCCCATCCTCTTTGTTATAGAAGGTGGGAAGAGCTGTGACAGAAACCTCCAGTTCTGTGGGATTCCTGGCACAATTTGGAGCTGGGAATGTGTGAGCTTCCTAAAACACCTTATGGGAAAAAGCTGGGACACCAGCTTCCCACATGGTTTATCTAAGGCAGCTCACAGCTTCAGGCTACCTCACTTCTACCACAGCACAAAAGTACATCTCTGGCAGCTGCACTAGGGCAGCTGGGACACTGAAATTACCATGTAATTTACTCTCACATGCCCATGCTCATTGCTTCTGGAATATACCATCCTCAGTTGGCCCCATTATGACAGATGATAAGTGTAGTGTGGTAGGCAGGGACCTTCTTTCTTCTCACATCACTGTTATGTGGTCTCTGCAGAGCTGTAAGAAGGTACCAGAAGTGTAGACCCACATTTGGCTTGCCAATAGCCAGCAGAGAGTTCTCTTACCACACTAGGACTCCTCAGTGAGCATTTGCAGCTAGATTACATCTCTTCTTCATAGTATGAGCACAGGAAACTGCTTACAGGGTCCCCTAAGAATATGGTCTATTAAATTAGCAAAACCAGGATTAGGTTTAAAGCCTAAAAGAAAAGAGAAAACAGTGTTTCCTACACATTAGAAATTGATATTATTTTTATGTACCTCAAACTGACTATTGACCACCTGCTCCTTATCATACACACTGCTTCCCACCTCATCATTCAGCTTTCATGCATGCACACAAAACCCTTTTCCAGCACTGTGATTGCCATTGGACTATTTTCCTAGCAAGGTAAAGGAGCTCTGCTCTCTCCATTTTATCTCACCCACACTAAGGAAATCACATTTTGGTCCATATCACAAGATGATGGAGAAACCTGAGCTCTAAGAGCAGCTGTCTTTCTGTCCTAGGTGCTGCCAGTCACAAGTAGGGCATGCAGCTGAGAGATACAAAAAAAATGAGAGAAATGTCCAAATTTCACACTCACATGTGCAGAAAACAACAGCAGCAATGACTGGATCACATCATCCAGTCCTGCCTCCATCACCCAACAGAAATGGTGGCTCAGATCTTGGGGTGTGTAGCAAGCTTCTGGCACTCATTTTATAAACAGCCTGAAAATTAGGCAGAGAGGAAAGAGAACTTTCTTTTTTCTTCTGAGCTTTCTTTACTCTTGCAAAATAAGCCAGTCGTTAGTTTCACTTGCTTCTTTGCAACTACATAATTTCCCCAGAATGTTAGACAAAGTCTGCTCTCAGTGCTATCTCACAGCTCAGGGACTGACCATCTCCTTTGAAACACTGATCTCCTCCTCAAAAAACATTCCTGTTTTCTACTTGTGCACATAGGTAGCAGCACTGGTGAATGGAGTTAAATTATGACTTGGCAAGTTCTACATCATCAAGTAACTTCTCCTTCTGCTGGGTCAAGAGAAAATGAGCTTGAAATTTATAATGAATGTAAGGGCAGCAATGTGCCTTAGTTCCATTCTGTCAAAAATGAATTTTTTTTTTTTTTTTTAAGAACAGGGACATATCTCTCCAATTCTTTCAATCTGTGTTAATTTAAAGTTATTTAATTTTACTGTCAGTGAAACTTAGGCATGTTACTGAGAGCTCCAAGATCCATTTCTGATGCCATACTGCTTCAGATCAGTGCAAGGCAATAGTCTTATTTTATAGAACCAAATACAAGGTATTCTGAAAAGAAAAGGGAAAATAAACTAACATCTTTGCTTGCAGCCTTGTAATTTCCCTGAACCATGCTGTGCTGTTGACTTTTAAGCAAAAATCTTTATTGAAATTCACTAGAAGTTCTACTTAAGAACTGGTGGCAAGATATGGGCCATTGACTTCAGTACAATTACTCCAAGTTGTACTGCAGACATCTGAGACTTAAGTCCTGAGTATTTCATAAGCTTGGGCAGGCTTAAGATCCATTATACAAATGAGACATTGAAGTGAGTGAAAACATACCCAGAAGTCCTGTGAAACCTGATTGAACCTCTTTTCTTTTGGCTTGTGCTTCTGTGGGTTTAATTTAGACTCCAAGATAAACTCAATGTACAAGCAGTTCATTTTCCTCACATGTAAAAGTTCACATGAAAAATGTTGTCATTGTACTGGAGATTACTTTATGCACTTGATACTTTTTTAAAATGACATTTTAGAAGAATCCTGCCTCTTTATTATTGTCAGAATTCTTTAAGAAAATGCATTAAAATCCAAAAAAGGTCACAGAAATGCAAATAGAAATGGTTAATTTTCCTCTGCTGAGATGCTTCAGTATTTTGGGAATGTCTTATGTCCCCAGAGACCCAAAAGGCAAGTCATTTGAAAAGCAGTGTGTATGCAGAAAATCACCAGAATGCCCTGTGGGACCAATCTGAGCCCTTCAAAATCCACTGGAGTCTGTCTGCTGACTTCAGAGACTTTCAGTGATAGTCCCCCATGCACATTTTCTAAATCTAAAGAATCATTAGGCTTTCCAAACCCTCTGTTCCTGCCTGCATTTTAAGGGCTTCAGGAGCATCACACCACTGCAGACTGATGCTGTACCACCCCACAGACTGCCCCAGCCGATTTTCTTTCCACGCTGCTGACCACACGAGCTGCCATACATATGCACTGCAGCAACTGGAATAAATTGTAGGGAGGGAGAAGTGTTGAGTGCTGACAAGTCAAAGATCTCAGAGCAGCCAGTACTCTTAATGGAGATTCTGTACAGTGAAATAACACCAAAGCAGGATTAAGCCAGCAATCAGAAGAATTTAGTATATATTAACTGGAGTTTGAAACAGAGAAGGCAGACCAGTAATATTTTGGGGAATTTTCACTGAATATCAAAAAGTCTCCAGAATACTAAAAGGCTGGCAACCAAGGCCCCTAGGTTTAGGACCCAGCACCAGAGATCAAGTGGCCACAGCTGAGATTCATAGAAGCAATAATTACTTATAAGCAGAATTACTTTCACTGAAATGATAAATAAAAGTACTACTCAACTGAATTCAAAAATCCACGGAGTATGTATTTTGTTTCCCTGGAGCCTGGACCTCTATCTTCAGAGCAGAAGAACAAACTCCACTTTTGTACCAAGCAGCATCAGCACTGTCAGAAAAGTGTAAATGGCTTGTTATGGAAACCGTTGGCACATTTCCTCTGTACAGGGAAAATCTGTTGCATGTTATCACATCATTTAAGTTAAGCTTGTTCATACAGGCAGTGTCATAAACATATTAAAAAAGAATAAAAGCAGAAGGCATTAAGTAGAAGTACCATGTGGTCTGAAAACTGATCTACTATTTTGGCTGCTGGTTAACTCTGTTTTACACTTACATGAATTTTGGGTGCAGACAAATGCTGAAGAAACTCTGTCTGTGAATTGAAAAAACCCATGAATTGCTTAATATATTAGTTACTTCTACAAACAGTTACATACACAATTTTGTTCCCAACATTTTATAAAGGAAGGATGGATTTTGGAAACCCGTACAAGTATTCATGAATATTACAACTGAATACAAGTGGTTGACCAAGCTATATTTAGAGTGGCCAAGCATCTTTCTCTGTTAAAACCAGGGAATCTCACAGTGGGAGCAGGAGGACACACAGTGCCCTTGGGCACAGCACCAGAGGTAGGGGAACACAGTCTGAAGGAGTGAAGCACAAGCTCACTGCTGGAAGCTGCTGCCTGCACAGCTGAGCTGTTCAGAGCAAACTGGGCTTGAGAACTCCCTTCCTGGCTTTGTGTATCGCAAACAACTCACCCGAGCAGCACAGGCCGTTGCCTTTCAATAAAATCAATTTATGTAGTTTGAAGATTGAACATAGGTGTTCTAATCTCAGTATTAAATATTTGGAAAGCTTTTACCTGCGGTGTACCCTTTTAAATGGCAGAATTTTTCTCATTTGAAGTAGAAAAATCAGCTTAGATCTCAGTCAAACTATTTACATCTTCTCCCCTAGTTCTAGATCTTAGTTCCCCATTCCTTATCTAATCCTTTCTATGTTGTATCTATTTAGAAATTTATCCAATCATCCAAGCTCGTTTCTTCATATTCATGAACTGTAATTCTTGTAAGAAGCATGGAAACCTTTTCATGTAATGAGAACCTTCCCAAGTGCTTGGAATTCCTGTAAATTATTTCTTCCTGGAACACAGGTGCGTGAAGTTGGCTTCAACTCTTCACACAAAAGTCTGATGATCTTCTTAACAGATATCTCCAAGCTATAGCAGCTAGCACATATTTATGTGTGTGATGGCTCAGAATAATCAATTCTGTTTGCTAAGGTTCCAGTAAAGAAACTACAGCTACAATCTCTTCTTTTCTTTTCCCTTACTGTTTCCTTGCATAACATTTTTTTCCTTATCACTGCTTATTTTCATGCAGAGCATGTTTGCTTATTTGCTATGGTCAGTAGACACTTTATTTTAATTACTTCAAAGGTAAATGTATTTGAAGACACTTGGCTCTTATTCCTGGTAAGAAAAACAATTAATATAATGGCTTCAGAACTACACAGGAAAAAAATATCAAAAACATGAGCTGCCAACACTTAAAACCTCCATATACCTTAATAAATATGCTGTTTATCTTGCCTTTGCCTTCACCTTTTTCCAATGAATACATTAGTGGCAACAAATTAACTTATTTGCTACCTAAATTTATCAAAGGTTACTGTGCAGTTATTTTTCAGCTATGAACCTACAACTTAATTACTATACTTGTAGTATCCAGCCAATTGACTTTCAGGGTAAATGCATATTGCTCTTGCACTTCCTGCTCTAACACACATTTAGTGTTAAATTTCTGTTACTATCTATGTGATACTGCCACACCTCCAAGGCTGCTTAAAGATCAGAATGCCACCATTGCTGGCACTGGGCAATCAAATATTGTAAGAATGCCTTTAAGTAAGTGCTGTTGATATGTGAGAAATATGTTTTTTGTATTAAAAAAGTGGCAGAGAACCCTCATGTAATATTGACAAGTTCATTCCGAGATGGACAAGAGGAACTAAATCATAAGCTAACATCCATCACATTCATTTCAATCAAATCCATGAAGTAACACCAATCCACAAGAACACTGCCTCTCCTTCCTCTCATTTCATAATATTTATAAAAATCAGAAACTCAGTAATAGGATACTGATGGAGTCTATCCATACAGATATTGATACCACTCTGTTTTGATCATTGCAAATTCACTAATGGTCCAAAACAACTGCTACAGATGCTCCTATGAAAGTGAATCCATATCTAGTGCATTCAGGCACTAAGAAGCTGAATAATTTCTGTGTTTCCATGTCCAAGGAGACACCAGTACTGAGCCTCCTAACTCCAGCCCATGGCAGGCAGCACATGACTGTGTTCTCTACAGCCCACTGGTGGCACCCAGGGCACTGCTGCTGCCCAACCCAGGCACTCTGCAGGCAAAGCCCATGTTCCAAAGGCAATTCAAGCATGGAAACTTTGCTATTCAGCCTTCCAAGGGAAACTTAATATCTTTTATTATGTAAATGTGCTCAAATGATTCCTTTCCAGACATGGGTGAAAGAGACAAATCTTAGAGAATTACAAGAAAGATGTAACAAGGTGTCTCCTGATGATTTACAGCTAATATGACTGTCCTGAAATCCAGCATGGACACGTCTGTTTCTTCCCTTAAAACCACTTCTGGGAATACATTTACTGCCCTCATCTTCTCTCAGATTCCCCAATCTCTTCAAGAGCTTGTAAAAAGAATTGCTTGGCAAATAGAATTTAATTGCATTAAATAGCAAATTAATCTTTTCCCCCTAGATATCCTACATTGTCTCTCCACACAGAAAACAATGAGAAGTATAGCCACTCACTGGCTGGAGCTTCATTGTAAAAAGTTATTCCAGGATATTGGCTTCTGTCCAAAAGGTAAGAGTAACGGAGGTAATTTAAATATGCTTGAGCACAGGAACAAATCCCTAAGCTCCATTGCTCTCTTTGTCAAAACCCATTCTTTCAGAAAATCATTTTCTTTACTCATTGGACAACAAAATGCATTGTCAAGAAATTTTATAGCAATAATTATAAAAGATGTCCATTTGAACCCATTGAGGTCTTACTGATTTTATAATACCCAGCAGACCTCCCTGCAGGAGAACACTATATTTATGTTAGCAATATATGCGAGAATTGAGATCGTAAAATTAAATGACCACATAGAACTGTCATTTATATGATGAGCACCTACAAATGTGAAGGCTGGTTTATCTTGCAGGATAGGGTAGAGCTAAATGGTCCACTCTCAGTGAATGCCTTTAATCACGCATTTCTTCACTGTTTCTGCAATATTACACTTGAAGGACTGGTGAGCAGTTTGCTATGAAATGTTAAATGGCTACTGGCAGTACAAGCCCGATGGAAGTGCTCACTAAAATAGAAGTACAGTACATATTGTATGCAATTGTTTTATGAGAGACATTATGGTTACTAGAATAACATTTCACCATTACCAACTGCTGAGAGAAAAGTCATTAAGATATTTGGCAAGCCAGTATAATTTTTCAGCAGAACTACAGTACCAGACCTCAGAATAGCTTCTGTTCAAAAAGGCTAGCTGTCTCAAGAAAACAACTTAAGTTGTGGTGTCATTTTATTCATAGGGGTTTATTTTCAGATTCCAATGAGAAAGTTATTGCTGCTGGAGAGTGAACAATTGAGCCTTAACCCTTATTATAACAGTGCTATTTCAGAACCAGTGCAATAAATCTTGCAGCAGTGTTTCCATTAAAAATCTCTTTTCTAAAGAGATTTTATGGTGTGTAGTTTCATTCAGACACTTTTATGAGAGATTTCTTTAAACTATGGTTTTGAAACTAGAGAGAGATTAAGCACGTGTTTAAGCACTGTTAAATAATGAGGTGGAAATAAACAAAATTCAAGTCACTGCTGTCATCTCAGCCTCTTCCATGGTTTTGCAAATACTGAAGAAACAGAAAATTCATGCTCTCCATAAAAATAGCAGGGTCCATGCTGGACAGAGTTTCACTCAACACCATCAATGGAGAAGCAACTGCTCATTTTTCATATTGCCATTAACATATTACAGACTGACTCACAGACACACATATGCCATTCCACCCTGATTGTTTCCAGTAAATATGCTCTCCCTCTTCCTACAGCTATACTCTAATGATGTGACGAGGCGTTGCAGCTTCAAGGTGCAAACATTTTGAACTGAAACAGCCGCTATGCATCACCTAACTAAATCCTTTTCTCTATAACAAGAACGGTAATGACCTATTACAGTATTATCACAAGGTAACAAGACATAAGTAACAAGGCCCACTGCAACCAAACACTTCTAGTTGTCAATGTTTCCAGTGGAAACAATGACTTCTGGTTAACGTGAGATGACAGGAGATCTCATGAAAGCCCCATAAATGACACAGGCCAGCATTAAACAAGCTGCTATTTTAATCTTCCTTCTTTCTCCAAATCTGACCATGACAATCCCAAAATGGTGTCATTTCAATAGGATTTTCTATGTGTCTGATTTGGAAGAAGGTAATTTTGTCATTAAATTTCTTTTAATCTGATATTGCGTAATTTCCACACCCATATTTAAAAGCATATATTAAAGCACACCAACTAGATTCAAGCTCAAGGAAACATTTACCAAGTGATACATTTTCTAGAAGAAGAATAAATCAATAGAAGCTACATCAAATACAAGGCAATTATTTGACACCACGTGGGAAAGAATTATGCTGGGGAATATTTTGTCTACAAAACTTTGTAAAAACATCTATGTTCCATTGTGTCTCTGAAAGAGTCCAGTTCCCATGAGCTGAGGTTTTCCAGTCATTTGTTGCTATCACCTGAGTTCAGAAACTTCTATTCTAAAAAACTCATTTTAATCTGAGAGCTCACAGATTCTGAATAATATTACAGTATGGTTGGTCCTATGTCTGTAACTTCCAAATAAAACAAAACACCTAACTAGAGAAACTCAAATTGCATAGAAACTTAGTTACTTACTTGTCTGGATCTCTCAGGTGATAACACCTCCAATTCATAGCCTTTCACTCCTCTCTAGGGTTTCAGGCACATGTACAGGAAACCAGAATATTGTTCCAGCAGCATCTTCCTGGAGTTATCTGTTTGTAACTAACAGTTTGGAAAACTAAAACAGGGTAGAATGAAAATCCTAGTTTACTTGATAATTGTCAGGAGTAACTGCAAAAGTGAAACAGCAACACAGAAAGACATGGTGAAAATTAACTTATTTTCTAGCAAAGAGACATCCAGCTGAATTGAAGCCTCTGGCCAAACCCATCCTGTCCAGAAAGAGTCAAGCTCCATTGCTACCATAACATTCTAGGCTTGCATCATTATATTCTAATTTTGCAAAGATTTAAACATATGCTTGATTCTGCCATTATGAGTAATTCTCATGGGTCTTTCTCGAGTACAGAAATAACTTCCGAAAGTGTCCATTCACTTGAAGAGGTGCTTAAGTCATTGTCAGTTTTCATATTCACATCCATCACCCCTTTCTGCACTACTCCTCACGATTACTAAGTGATTTCTGAACAACTGTAGTTCATTCATGCATTGTGAATTTAGAGCAGTTATTGGCACCAGAGCAAAAGTTTTAGAAGAACGGACTTAGATGTTTAGAACCACACAGAACATAAGAGAAATTTAGACTGGAAAGACTAAAACACTTTCTAGAACTTAACAGTTGAACTCCACAACTCTAATGTTATTAACATGAGAGTTTTTAAATAAAGCATTAAAAAGTAAACTTATTTTTCTTACACAAATAATAGACAAGAAGTCAAAGTAACTGCCATTATATCACACAATTACTCCTTGTTCAACAGAAAGCTAATTTTAAGAACTTTCATTAGCTGCAACTGGACATACAGAGGTATCAGCATCTGTATTTTATTCTCATACTCATTTCAATTCCACACAATTAATAACTACTTTTATTAAAGATATATTTTACTTCCCTGTCTCCTAACTTAATGAATTTGCTTGTGTTAGAACCAGACAATCAAATCAGATATATATCCATGCACTAAAAATAAATATTTTCCCTTTGGTCTTAAAAATTAATAAAATTTGCTTTTATTTTAAAATTCAGTTATAAACATTTTTCCTCAGGAAAATAATTGTGAACACAGATATACATAAACAAAAGTTTTGCCTATAAAGCTCATCTGTTGTGCCAGAAGAGTGTGCTCTTCATCATTTTTAATTCAGAATGCTAATTTTACACAATATGAGAATTCAGATATAGGTCTTCACAGGCTCTATCACTGTTGGAACTCAAAATGTCTCTCAGACATTTTTAGAGGTCCCAGGCCTTGGTCAGAGGCATTCTAGACCCCAGCAGGCAGCTGGAAACAGCTGTGATTTTGAGTTTGAGCCACGGAATGAGTTACCAACTTTGAAGGTGGAACAAGCAGTCACAAAGGGTTAGATAGTATAGTAAAAGTAGTTACAGAGGGGAAATTTTTTTAGTATTGTACAGGGAGGTTTTAGCACCTGTACAGGGGGTTTTTACTTTGTACATGGGGGTCAGAAGTTCTAAGATGGAGGAAAGTGGGCTGATCCTGTCCTTCCTCCTTCTTCCTTGCCTCCTTGTTCTTGGTGATGTTGGCACTCACAGATTGGTTTAAAGTAGAAAAGCACTTTGTAACATAGGTAGTAGGTATTGGGGGAAAACTGTAAACATGTTATACGTAATATATCATACAAAAGATAGCAGCAGCCCTGGGCGGGGGGGAGAGAGAAGAAGACACTGGACAATGAGGGTGTCAGGAGTGTGTGCGTCTCTGCCTGGGCTGCTGATCAAATAGCCACAGCCTGAGAACCTAATCTGTTAGATAACTAGCAATAAATCATCTTGAGACTGAATAACAAGAGACTGCGGGGTTTTTCTTTGGAAGCACGGGTTGGAGGAGAGACTTTACCACCATACGAGACCCCAGAGCAAGCCCGGGGTTCTCACATATCCCAACTAGAGTTCTCTTTGAAAAGTTAATAGCTTTAATAGTTTTTCTATTAATTTCATTTGGCTTTTCCCTAGGTTTTAAGGTTTCAAAATATAAAAATCCTTAAACTTGCAAGAATTAAAAAAAAAAGAAGTTGCTACAATTTCCCTCAATAAACTAAAAATATAGAGCAACTAAATGCCTTACCAGGATTCCTAAAATTTCACCATCAGTATCACATAGCAAAAAATTTCCAAAATCATGCCTATATCATAAAGCATTAAATAACATAAATTAAATTTAAAACACTATCTACATTAGCAGTTTCATTGCTTTGACGTAGAACTACACATCTTATGCAATTTACAATATGAGTGATCTAGTCCGTGGTTTAAACACTTTAAAAATTTTCAAGCAAAACATGAGAAGAGATGGTGTTGCCTCTTATGCTATTTAGAAAGTTTCCCCGGCAAGTAAACTCCTTTAATCACTATAAAAATCTTAAATTTGGTTCTTCAAATTGGCCATGCAAAGCTGCTGCCTCATTTTTGCAAGAACGGTTTTTAGTATATCATTGTAATTCTGAATAGCAATAGAATTTAAGAATATATACACTTCAGCCTAAAAGTGGAGCTGGGATAATGTGATGAGTAAAGAGGATTACTTGTTTAGGTAAAGTTTGCCAGGCATTCAAACCCTAAGGTAAATTTAAATCAATTAAAATCAATAAAGAGGAAGAGAAAGCACATAAAAATTAGGTAACAAAATTTGTGCAAAGCAAAATATGAGCTGATCAGTTATCTGTGTGTGTGGGATATTTTTGCAAACATAAGCCTTCAGCCTACAGCATGGAGAGATGGATTCTGAGCTTTCTGTGTTTATCATGCACAGATCCACTTAAATCAATGAAGTTATGCCAGAATTTTGCTCATGTGAACAAAACAGTGATTGCTGCCATGTCCTTCTAAAGACTGAAAAAGATTTCTTCCTTCTCAGATTAATTTCACTGTTTTAGCAGACTATTTGCTATGCCATTTATGCAGAATTCAGAAATTGTGAAGATCTGCGATCAGATTCTCTTCTTTGCTGCAGAGATTTAATAATGATAAAACTGCCTATAAGTCCACTGATAAGCAGTGAATATTTAATAATCCATGACAGGTAGTAATCATGTTTTTAACTTTTCAATTCATTATCTTGCTGCATTTCTTCTCTGCATTATGCACTTTGGAGCATTACTCAGTCTACATGCAAAAGCTTTTAGGTACCGTCAGCTATTTCCAACCACCTAGCAAAGACTATAAGTACTTTTCTGACACGAACTTGCTAAATTCTTAGATTTCTGTAGAAATGGAGTTAAATGCACCTAAAAATGTGTGGGAAAAGAAAGGCACAGATACGTAACATTTTGTATTAAACCTGCAGCAGCAGCCTCTTCTTCTCAGTCTGTATCTTGAGCCACCAAGTCAGCATCCTTCCTTTGGAAACTACAGGGCATCCAAAGGTCTGTGTAAATTTCATAGTTTTTATCACCTTAAACAGCTCTTTTGTAGAGGGAAAATAAAATTCTACACCCTGTTCAAAAGTGCATTGCTGTAGCATTCCAGTTGTGAAATTGAACACTTGCTGCAACTTTGCTACTAAACTTATTGCTGATTCCCAAAAGGGGAGAGGTTTCTATTCCCACTGCCCCAGCAACATCACTCAGCATTTTTCCTAGATTTGTTTGTTGCCAATCCTCAGGCCACAACCAAGATCAAAAAGTGCTGTTCAGGCTACCAAAATACCAGAGTATCTGGATTTTCACAGTCTTGTTCAACAGCATTTGCAGCACTAGTCAGGATGCAATAGTTTAGTGTTTGTGTCAGATTTGATGTAATAACATGTCACTTAGTTTGAAGCACTTAAATTCAGTTTAAAGTACAGCAAACATCTGCAAATCCCAGAGAAACAAATCTCTCAAGGCAAAACAAACAGTGGCTGGAATCCCAAGGGGATTTCAAGCCCAGCTCCCTCTTCAAGGGAATCATTTGGGGTGAGGAAGGTATTTCGTTTCTCAGATAACTGACATGACAATAGTCATGTGGTCTCCAGCAACAGCATCCAGTTCTTTAGGCAGAATAAAGATGAGAGTTTACAAATTCTGAAATTATAAAAAGTAATCAAATGGTTTGGCATATAGGTGGCTAAAAGATCTCAGTTCTTCCAACCAAAGGAACGACTTGATATTATTTGTAGGAGAAAGGGAAGCCACTAGAGTTTTGCAGACCAAAATTCTTCACAGAGGTGTCACCACTCCCTCTGGCACATGACTTGAAGGAAAATATATATAAGAATTAGGCTAAAAAGAATGAAGCTAAGTTACTACCAAGTATGCCAGGAGATGCCCACTAGATCTGTTAAATAATACTCACAATTTGAATAGAAAAGTGTACATTTAGCTTCACCCACTGCTCTCTGCACTTGAAACTGATCAACATTATGTCAGTTTGTGATCAGTCACAATATGTTGGTGCTCCATTCACACACAAAATGAAGAAAAATAATTTTTTTTCCCAATCACAGATTCTTATTCTTGTTTTGCAGTATGAAGAGGTGTGATATTCTTGATCAGAAAGGGATGTAAGAAAACAAAAGAAAATATTAAAATTGTAAAAGTGACCTACCTTTGTAGCTATTTGAGATAATGACAGTTGACTTCACCATTTCATATGATAATTATTTTTTAAAAATCATATTAAAAAGGCATCAGAAAAAATGTGTTAATTACTTAGGAAGCACCATGTTGAACTGGGCAAAGTGTTAGACTTAAATTATTTGCCTCCAGTGACCCCTGAAAAAGGCTTATTTTTGCAGTTTGAATATAAAAAGCTTAGAAATGCTAATCATTCCATCTGGAAATCAAAATCATAAACTGTTAGATTAATGAATGTTACAAGTAGCTCTCACATGCAGAATAGTAAAGACATTGTTAGTAATTTGTTTTGACAAAAGTGATTAGAGTATTTATTTTTGCTCACACTTCTCCTACATGCGGACCTGAAAAAATGAAACTTGTTTGTATAATACAGTAATAAAAATCTTTATTAAAACTCAGAATGTTGCTAAGTTAATTATATGATATTACCAAGAAAAGGGATAATCAAGAAATCCTTCATGAATTCATAATCTGTAAGGCAAACAATTTTTCACTGGTCTGATCTGTAGTGCCACTTGAAGTATTTTAAATGGAATTGCTAGTTGTTACTATTTATTTTTACAATAGAAGAAAAAGCAGAATTGTTGATTATAGTTTCTTCTGATCATAAAGAATGTAATGCAACAGCACCTAAATCATTACAGTTTCTTTAGATTACATTGTGTGGAAGTAGTGCTTCATGAATGAGAGAGAGGGAATGCTGTAGAGGGTGCTTTTGTTATCTGGCTTGTACCTGCTTATTCCATTATGTGTAACACAGGCTAAGAAGTCTAGAAAGTGCTTTCTTGGAGAAAAATCTCATTTTTAACAATACTGCAATTAGCTGAATTTACAAAAAAAAAATTGTAGGTGTTTTAACAGACTAAAATCTCATCTGAGATGTCAAACTTGTCTGTAAGATTTAATTTCTATTTTGCTTTCAAAATAATCAGTAGTGAAGAAAAAAAGGCAAAAATTAATAGCAGTTATTCACAGATCCCGTGTTCAGTAGGAACCACGTTATTCAGAGCTTCCAGCATAGCACAGACTAAAGATTCAACACAATGAGTTCTATCTCAAGCTCCTTTCTTGTGGCTGAGGTGTAGGAAGATATTCCACTCTGATTACAAGCAATAGAGGATATCTTAACCTCCTTGTGTTCCAGTGATTAATTACTCTCACTGTATGTACCAGTTATGCCTGCCTTCATTTTCTAGCAGCATAGCTTTATTGTGCCTTTCCTTTTATGTTTGATCCCAAATCCAAGTTCCAGCTCTGCTCTAGGTTTCTCCTTAGGCTTCCTACTGGACAGATCAGACTAGCAAGAGTCTAGAGGCCCTAAAGTTTTCCTCCAGCCTTTAAAGCCTCCACAACCAAGGGACCAAGTTTTTCTGAGATGAACTGGAGATTGACTTGGGCATTACTGAGTACTCATGTCTGAATATAGAAAGTTCAGAGTAAACTTTTGACTTGGACAGTTTTAGAAACTTCCGAGAAAGTCTGTGGTGGTAGGGAGGGGAAGAGAGGAAGTGCTGCAGCAGCTATGGAGAAATTAAAGGACTATGATTTTCAGTGTTTTCATGTCTCCAGAGATATGTGGACAGTGCTGGTACATATGAATATTTTATTGTGCACAGTAGGCAGGGCTTCCTACTGAAACAACATGACCTGCATTCCCACAGGCACAGCAGCTCTGATCACTTGCAAAGCAACCACTAATTGAGGTGAAGGGCAGGCTCTAGACAACTGTGCTTTGCTGTCAGAAGGAAAATGCAGTTGTGCCCAGTCACATCCAGACTCAACAAGAGGAATCCATCTTTACATACTTATAACCTTAGTGCAGTGCTGGTGGTCCACATAAGCAGAAAAGAGAAAAATGGGAAAGCACAGGTCAAATCCGCTACAAAAATCAGAATTAAGACATTCCCCATTGCCTCATTAATTTGGCATGGTTGTTTTTGTTATCAGCTTGTTTTGTTATCAGTATCTGCAAAGCAATGTCAGCACCTTCTCCAGGCAAACAGCTGCCTCTGAAACATTCAGGGCCATCTCTCGGCAGCCGCCTTTCTAGTGGTACATTAGTGAAGCACTGCCTCTCTAAAAAGCAGCAGCTGCTAATTTTGGTGTGGTACATAACAGCTCTCTGCCACATCAGGTTGGGTCCTGCAAGAAAATGAGTTTCTCTTGCCCAGCTCATTGACAATTGCTACCGTATGAATAATTCAGTCCCCAAAACCTAGCAAATGCAAGCAAGTGAATAAAACAGCAAGCTGTGTAGTGCACTGGACAGCCAGCAGCAGCCCCAGCTCAGCCAAAGGGTGTGACAGCTGCTTGCTGATGGTGATGGCTGGCCACTGCATAGCAGCTAATCCACGAGCCAGCAGGAGGCTTCCAGGAAGACATTTCCGTGTTTCAGACTGGATGGATTGCCATCCCAGTCCCTTTGATTTGAGTTGGCAAAATTAGGGTTCAAACCTATTAAAATATGTTCAGCACAGTTCTTCCTCTAGATTAACTGACCTGATTGAAAAGGACACATTTAACTGAAGCCATGCAATTTTCTCCCAACTGAAAAAACCTTTAGCTTCACCTTACTTGCCTTTGGCTTCCTGGTCTACAATTCTCTATGAGAGTGAGCTTCACAGCTTTGTTCAAAAATGTTTCTCCAGTCCTTCAGTAAGTTTTCCTGCCCTTGTTTCATCCACTTTTAAAGCAGGAAAGGAGAATGCATTCAAAGGGAATTTTGCTGCTCCCAAGATGAATTTATTCTGCTCATCAATTCAGAAATACTCTCTAAAAGAGGAGATGACTGCAGCTCCATCCCAGGCTGCCTGGTGGGCTGTCTCACACCTTTGGCTGCCCACCTGCCCTGGCTCACAGGCAGCAGCTTGGAAATGCAGGAACCCCAGACCCATGGTAGCCCACCTGGCAGAACAGCCAAAAAAACCTCCACATCCTGTGCATCTCACTTTGTAGCTGGCATGCTTCCAGCAGCTGCGTGGGTGAGCCAGCAGGAAACCAGGCTGAAATTTTACATGTTTCCAGAAAGAAATTTGTCAAATTGAACTATTTGCATGGACTACTCGGATGAATTAGCAGCCCCACCATCAGAAGTTGTCTGACTTAAACCTGTTCTATCTTGCTTAGGTAACACAGTAGCCAGTGTGGGTAAGATTCACAGAGAAACAAGGAAAAAAACAATAATAACAAACTGTAAAACTCCAGTTGTTGGGGATATGACCCAGGCTAGAAGCATGTATAATGCTTGCCATTAAGGCTTTCCACACTTAGGTTCTCATTGCTTCTTCTATGTTGTTCTGCTCATCCACAATCACTCCATCATACACTATGTCCCTATTTTCCTAGTGTAAGTAGTGTCTCTAGTCAGGGATACTATTCACCTTTGGGCACTTTGTTCTTCACCTCAGTTACCCACAGGAAAAAAGAAAAGCAAACTATCAACTGAGACACTTGACTGTATTCTTTACAAAGGAATTCAAGAAGAAAAATTGATGAGTGTAATGAAGGACAGGAGAAAAGCAGATGGATCTTAGAAAAAGTTAATAAGATACAATGTTCTTATTCTAAAATGCATACAAATTTAATATATTTAGGACTACTGACTGTCCTTTGACAGACCTGCTTCACACAGGACACTTACTCAATTTCCTACTAAAATTTGAGATTTTTTTTTCTCCAAAGGTCAAGTGGGAGGGAATTAAACCACTTCTCAATCTGCCCTTGGCTTCTTGGCCACACCAAGTGTGTTTTGCCAAGTTTTCCTCATCTCAGCCTATCCAGAGCTGGTTTCCCAGGCTCTCATGGTCTCTGCTGAGCAGGGTACTGAATGTGTTGAATAGGACCTATTACCGAGCCTATATTTTGTGTATGTTGTGCTAAGCCAAGTCATCAGTGCATGCCCTGGCACACATGGACACTGTTCAGCTCTCCCTGCACAAGGCACCTGTGTGCACATGCTTCCCCAGCCAGCCCTAGCAGGGCATCCATACCCTCCTTCCTCCACATGTAACGGGCTCACTTTCCACACAGCTCCCCCTGAATGCACATTCACAGCTTGTGCCAATGCTAAAAGTGCTGCAGAGCACAGGCACATTTCAAGGGAGGCTTCCACAGCCCTCTGAAATCACCATCCTTCTAGGTAAATAAGCCTCTGATGACCCATACTGTATGTATGGCATTATGCTGCATTTGTGATTCAGATGCCTGCTCCAAATCCAAAGCACACACACAAAGTACTAAGAGAACTTTCAACATAAAGGAGGTACAAAAGTGGAGCTGATTCACACTCTTAGCTGCAATCAAACTACCAGAGGATGCTGAATGATTCCCTCTGCTCTGGTTTGGGATGTCATTATCTGACCTCATTTCTTGCTTGTGGCACTTTCTTGGGCAGCTCAGTGCTCACATATTATCATCAAGCCAGGAGCACTCAAAGTCATACAAATGTGAGTGTGTGTGTATGTCGCTAAAGGGGCATAAGGGGTGGGGTAAATTAAAGGCTTTTAAGTACTACTGATTGAGAAAGAGAGAAAACAACATTTAAAAACCTTTTAAATTGCTATTCCTTCCTTTTAATCCTAAATTTCTCTTTGTTTTGTTTTATGCAGCTGGCTGAATGATGGCAGAGTGGCTTGCAATTATCTGGATGACATTAGATGCCAGCTGAAATGGACACTAAAGGAAGAATCCAACATCCTGCATATATAATTCCTACTCCATTTGGCATTGAACCAAGCCAACAAATATACATTCCTTCCGCACCGTCCCCAGTAAATCCCATGGCCTTTGAATGTTGCTATGGTAACAAAAGCCCAGGATGTAAGAAGAGTTTGGATATACACAGTTTCCAAAATGTTGGAGTAGAGTTTTAGATTGAGAACTACATGCACCTGTAGGTAACTCCCATGAGCTCTGCACACTGAACACTTTACTGTTCACCACAGACCTGGGCTTGCAATGCCTTCAGAATTCTGAAGGGCCCTAATTAATCTGATGGCTTTTATTTTTGGTCATTGTATGGCTTATTCAAATCACAGGTACTTCTCCACCTGTTCTGTGAAACTTACTAAAATAGACTTTAGAAACTGAGCACAGCTGTCAAAATAATATTGTTGTATTCCTGAATCTGTTCCAAAGATAGATATTCCAGAGAAATTTAAAAGTTATATTCCTGTATTAGCACACTAGGTAGTTCATAGCAGTTTAGTAAATCAAATATTCCATACTGCTAGCTTAATAAGATGGGGAGTCATGCACGAAATGACTGCCAGCTTAATAACACAGGGAGCCATGCATGGCATGTACTTGCATATAATAGCACAGAATGTTCCCCTAAATCCTTTAAATTGCTCATCAGTTCTTAAATAGGCATTTAACTAAACCTTCATACAGAATCAAAAAGAAAGACGAAGCCACCTACAACTGAAAGGAATGATAGTAAAGGACTAAGTGAAACCTTAAATGCCATCTTGTAGAAAAAGCTGGAAATCTGAACTTACAAATAAACCAAAACAAAACAAACCATAATTCCTGCAGCTAAAGTAAATGGACAAATTTTCTTCTTTAGAGTAACTCTAAAAATGAAAACTAGATGTACTGTTGCATGAAGAGATGACACCAAAAGGAGAGGGAAACACTAAAAATCTTGAAACCAAACCTGGAGCAACATGCAGGGGTGATGATGAGTGGAACAGAATTTGTGACTGCTATTTTTCTGATGACTCACAGTCAGCCAGAGAGATTGAAATCCAAACTGAATATATCTGTTTGTTTTCCTTTTCCAGAGCCCCTGCCAGTCTGCCATATGTACATTCCTTCGTGCCACAACATTTTTTGGGCTTAGTTTGCAGGAGAAGCTGAAGAAACAGGACACTAAAACCTGAGCTACAGATGGGAAGCCAAGGTGAAGAGAGAGACTCTAGACCCTTCTTAAACAATTGTCCAGGGAAGGTGCATTACTGTGCCAATCTATGCTTAGAATCAAGAAAGTTATTTAAATCTTGCATTTTTCTTTTTTTTTTTTTTTTCCTTACTCTTGCCTGTTATAACTGCTCAGATGGCCAGCTCTTCAGGGCAAGAAGATGCTCCCAAAAGGTTCCCAAATAGGCCCTAAGGCATGCTCAGGACTTTTCCTACCATTGCAGTATAACTGTCCAATTTACATTTTTAAACAGCTTCAGGCCTAAATACCTGAAACATGCAAACACACACACTGAGGACAAAATGCTGGCTGAATAAGTTTCTCTATCACTTCAGCAAGTGATATCTCATGCAAACACTGCTATCATATATGCTGTGCATGTGCAGAGCAGGTCTTTTCTTCTGGATGCTAAGTCATTCTTCCCTCTACTTTCACAGAAGGAAAACCTCAAGAGTATTATTTTATAAATAGCTGGATTTAAATGCCCATTCCTACAAACTACAGATAACTTGCAAATATGAGTCACAAATTTATATAACCAAAGTTTCTAAATCTAACCAAAACGTATATTACCATTACAACATGCAAAAAGATAATACACTTATTTATTACTATGTTTGGATGTAAAGAGCAATTTTAAAAACTAATTTAAATTTATCAAGTATGGAATAGAGAACCTCGTACTTTCACACTGTCACTGCAAAAGGACAAATAATGTTCACCAGTGGCTTTTCCTATGACTCATTCAAGTAGTACTGAGGAATAAGGGCAAACAATTAGATTTCTGTAACCAAAAACATTAAGATATATCCATTGCCTCATAAGCTGAGACCATTTCAATTAAGCAAAGTGTCCTTGCCTAGACAATAGCAGAGAAAAATATGAACTCACTTCTCTGCCCAGCTCCCATCCACTTCACCAAAGTGTCAGTTTCAAAGCTTAAGCCACTGAAATATTACTCAGTTCATTATTGCCTTTCTTCTTCACAGAATAAAAAAAAAAATACAAATGTAGTGTTACTGGCACTTTATGTACACTAGCCTGTATTTAAGAAAATAAACATATATAAAAAACTTAAGGCTCCACAGGCATACTGATTCATCATTTTTGTAAATCACAAAATGTCTCTATTTGTCTCATCAGAGACCAGGTACTGCTATAAGACAAAAGGCTGAGTGTGATTCATTTCCCATGAAAGAAAGTCAAAATAATATCCAGAAATACACTTGAAAGACTCCAAAGAATCCTACTGTCCCAAATGAAACTGCTTTACACTGTAAGAAATATGGGAAATAGTGCTCATCTCTTGAAATAGGTGAAGCATAATGGCACACAATATGGCCATTCTTTCATGCAAATAGTCAATAAAGATATTTGAAGGAGTTTTCTCTGTACCATTGGCCTTATTAATAACTAGATTAATATGTTGAGTATGTGAAATGTTATAAAGGAATGTACAAATGGATACTCCTCAATACCAACAAAAAGATGGACATTGTCTATACCTGATGTCAAATGCACTGAGTAAACAGGAAAGAAAATAGCACTTCTTTCATCTAAAACAGCTGCAGACACAGTACCTAGATGCTTTCTGAGAAGGATGCTTTTATATTAATGAAATTTTTATCCTTTTTACAGGAGAGTTACCATTTATTTTTAGTAACTGGATATCAGAATTTCCTTCTATACTATCAAGGTGTAACAGTTGTAAGCAACCACAGTAACAACCTATATTTTATTTGCTAAGAAATACTTCTAGTTCCTCAGAATATACCATGCTCTAAATTCTCATTTCTCTTCAACTAATGCTCAAGCTATTACATGTACTGTAAGAAAGGCTTTTATTTGTGAGTATGGTCTTTTGTGTTAAGAAAGATAAATGTCAGACTCATTAATTATGTATCTATAATTAGATACTGCTGAAAATGAGCTGAAACTTGTTTTGACATCTTCTTTGAAGAATGTATTTGTACATTGCATGTAACATTGCATATATGCATTTGCAAAACCTGAAATAGCTGAATGGCAGCTATGTACAAAAACCAGCAAGCTTTTACAGGGTAAACAAAATCAAAGCACAGCTGAAGCACGGACTAACAGGAGGGAAATTCATGTGAGATAGCCTGCCCAGAAAAAACCTAAATGGCCATCAAGAGGAAAGGAAGCCTCTGACCAGGAACACATGATGAAAGCTGTACTCTGTTGATTGCAGAAAGTTTGCTTTTAAATACACCCTTCTAAGTGTTTAACTAATTTCCAAGAGGCTTGATTGTGCTTCGCTCGACTTCAGGGGGTTTTTTTCCTACTAATTTGGAGATGGATTGCACCTTAAGGCAGAGCCAGGAACATGGGGTGTGTGCTTAAACGGCAGGAACCCAAGAGTAAGCGTGGGAGGTATTGTGCCTCAGCGACAAAACATCTCCCTTCCCCCACAGAGGCAAAGGAGACCAATCAGCCCTACAGTTAACTGTGAGTTTAAGTATGAAAACCAGCAGTGTGCAGAAAATACTGCAGGATGGAAGCAAATTCTCTTCTGCCTTTTATGCAATCTAGGAATTTAAAGAAGTAATGCCAGCAACCTTTCTGTGTGAGTGTATGAGGAAATCATGCATGAATTAATAATGGTGGTAATAGTAGGAGTATTGATGAAGACTCAAAGAATTGTTGAGGTTTTTAAAGGATAATTATAAATGGTTTGACAATGTTGTGTCTGGGACTGAATAAGCAATTCAGCCTTATCACCACTGCTGGACTTCACACAGCATCTAGGTGCTGTTAGGAACAGAAGAGCAACACTAAAAATATCTTTCTACTCAAAAGAGCTGTTTCTTCTATATTCTCTGAGTCATTCCTGATACCTTTACTGACAAAACAATTCATTAGTACTGATAGCATGGCAGTGCTAATCCAGCTCCAGGAGGGAAATCTGGATCCCAGTTTGTCTCACCATGCTGGAGGGATGACTGGCATGTAGCCCAGATTTCTGCTAGAGGTGCCGTGTAGCGGTGCACAGGAAATCATTCCCAAATACCTGTGATTAGGCACAGTCAGTACATTTCTCTTAAGGACAAACATAAAAGCCTTTCAAAACCAGCCAAGACCCTTGCTGAAGCAGGAACAAGCAGAGGCATTTGCCCTGAAGGCACCCTCCATACCACAGTATGCCTTCTGCAAGTCCATGGCACTGCAACAGGCAGTCACTGCAACCAACACTATCCCCATGCTACTCTGTCCAGACAATGTGTTAAGACAAAAGCAATTTTTAAAGCAGAGTGGACTAGTACTCAGAACCTTATTTTTGCAGGTTTCAGAAACAAAGTGACCTTCACCTGGGATAAATCGGCACAGCGAGACCAATTGCTTTGACTGATGCAAATAACTTTACTGATTACTTCACACTTGGTAAAGTTTGCCAAAAAGGAGCGATTCTCTTGTTGGTGATCACTAAGTCAGGGACAGCTTGGCAGCTCCTTGCAAGCACAGTACTGCCAGTGCTTGCCAGTTTATCCCTATGCTGCCTCACATTCTCCACAGGTACAAAGCCATTACATCATCAGTGTGCAAACAGCCACATGGCTTGTGAATACAAAATGGCAGTGGGATCTTTCCCATAGCAGGCATCCACCAAAGTGAAAAGTTACCATCTAAATAAGAAAGATAAACACCTGGGGGTTTGGTGTTCACTTTAGAGTAACTTTCAAAACTGAGAAGAAGTAGGAAAATTACATCCCTTATTTCTAAGGGACTTGCAAATAAGAAATTTGAATGAACATAAGGAAACATGAAATATAAATATTTCTAACTATAGACAATTTCAGTGTTTCCACATTTGTAAGTGACCGCAGTCTAACTGTTCTCTTTCATGCCAAGAGCATCAACTTTAAAGGATATAACCACCAAAAAGACAAGTCTTTCTTCTTTTCCAAAGTTTTCCCCAAATGCCATTAACACACTGAATGCAAAGCATCTTGAACCACTGTTGTGGACCCTGTGCTCATGCTCTACCTTGTGCAAATCAAAGAAGCGAAGAAGCTGATTTCCTGATTAGCAATTCCTCAGTGGTAGTGGTGGGGAGGAAGAACCTGCCTACAAAAATCATAGCTGTTAGGAAATATCAGTCTATAAACAGATGGCTACTCCTCACGGGATACTGTCCTCTCCAGGAATGCAGCATGAAGTTCTGAACCTCTTCCAATGCAGCCCTGAGCAGGCTGTGTTCCTAGCAAAGGTGAGGAAAGTTAGAAATGGAATGAAGCCAATCTGTTCATATAAAAGCTCTAAATTCATTACTCTCAATTAAAATGAATGAGGATAAGGGTTGCTTCCAAGTATATCAATCAAAGAAAGTACTTGCTGCAGGAAAACAGAAGACACTGCTGTATACATGAAGGAATTTATTCCCATCTTAACAAAATGTGTGCAGGCAAGTGTACACAAAATGGGCAGTTTATTTTTCACTTGAGGAGTTGTATCTAGGAATGATGGGTTAAATATCTAGAGTTATATATTTTGAATATTTTTTAAAAGCCCATTTCTTAAAGAAATATTTGTATGCCTGCACACCTGATATTACAAAAAAAGAGAAAGTAGCTCAAGCCAGAGTGTTTCGTGCCATGTAAAAAGGTATACGATGCTTAGTAGACAAGTATAGATTTGCCTCCAAATTAATTTATTCTGTTAACTATTCTATTAACTTTGGATGCCCTTAACTCCTTCTGAAATCAACAGCCTGAAAAACTGCTGAGCACTGCAGAATAAACTCTTGAGAGGGAAAAAAATCTTAAAACAAAAACTAATGCTTCTTATTTACAGTCCTTTACAATACTGGTGTCTTTCTCACTGTGGTTTTGGTGTTTGGGTTTTTTTTTCCCACTGGTTGCAGTATGAACAAAGCTAAGATTTGCAGCAATAGAAATTGCTATAAATTGACAAAGAGCAGGATAAGTTGTTTTTTTTGTTTTTTTTTTTTGTAGCTGTTCTTGTTATTCACAATATACCATCAATATGCACATTTCCCTATCTCCTCTAAAGGATCTTCAGCCCAAATCACTTGCAATTTCTGCAAGTTTAACTCTGCAAAAGGCTGAAAATGTTGAGATAGCTCAATACCTACCATACTCTTAGAAATATTCCAACATATTATCACAGCTATGGAACTTCAGAAATTAGGATATCAAGGAGAGTTGCCCAGGGAATGCTAAAGAACTCGAGTAAATACCTGAGCAGGATGTGCTTCAGTAGGAATTTGGAGGAGATGGAACAAGGCACTTTGTTTCTGTCTCAGTTTAGCTTATGGCCTACCTCAAAAGTGGTATTGGAAACCCATGTTCATTATTTTTAAGGGAGCAGATGGTGTTTCTTTATTAGGAAGAGTATAGAGTCAAGCCTTCCATTACCGGATGGATGTCTCAAGAGCTTGTCATTCTTAAGACTATAATTTCACCAACCTATACCACAAAGCACAAGAAATGTTTTCATTAGGTGTTACAAAAAGGGGACCTGTTTTTACTACATGCCTACAATCAGGCTTGCAGAAAAAAGAACCCGAAGAAGTAGCTGTGATGCATCAAAATAAGACAAGAGCCTTTCTCCATCCTGAACAATTCATGTAATCCTTCTTTGGGTGAACACCTCTTCTTATTCCTGAGGGATGATTATCAGCCTCAGAAAAGTAAAAACTTGACCTACAGCTCAGGACAAGGATTTTAAATTTTTCTAGGATGACTTTCAGTCCAGGCCCTATTGTTAGGGTCAAATAAGTAGGCTCCTTTGACAGGTCATAATGCTGTCAGAAGTTACGAATACATGACATTTTCTCACACTGTCATCTTCACAGTCCACAGCTATTGTTGGAGAGGGCACAAGATTTGTGGGATAGAATGAACAAAGCTGAAAACAACCTATGGCCATGGTGGTGAAAAGCTCAGGAGGAACATGGGTAGTAATAACATTGAACCTAAGCTGACCAAGCCAGGGAAGTTGGGGCTGAAGCTGATGTGTCTGCCACCTTCCCATATCCATTGACCACTTCAGGAAAACTGAGCCTGGCATCCACACTGTGCAAACAGAGCCCATTTGCAGGCTGCAGGCCCCAGCTGCCCTCCAAGCTTCCTTCACAAGGCAAAGAACACTCACAGATATGATGTGCAGGTCTCATTTTTTTCTGTCTGGCACTGCACTGTAACTGTGATGGGAAATTTTATTGATGAGAGCCATAAATAGACACACAGACACAATTTAAACAAGCAGTTGGACACTCCTACTAGGATGGATACCAGTCTACAAGGACAGACTGATTCTTGTAGAGGAAAAAAATGAGAAAATTAAAGATGAGGAAAACAAAGGAAAAGAGAAGGTGCAAAAATATAAGAAAAGGCCATCACAGGAAGACTCCGTGTGATAGAAAAAAATATTCCTTAAAAAAACCTCAGGAGCTCCAACAATATAAGTTCTTGTTTTGTTATCTACATACCAACCATGCCCTTCTGAAAAATTTAGTTCTATAATGAAATACAATAAAAATCTAGACAGAAATTATAAACAGATTTATAAGGAAAAGAGGCAGCACATAAGATCTTTAATGTAGCCACAGAAGTTATCTCCCCTATGGCCATTTTTAGCATGAATGTTGCTATATATACATCTAGCACTTCCACAGGTCTCATTAGCAGCTGTTCAGGTAGAGCTGTGAATTGATACATATGGAGACTATACCAGAGGGCAGGTTTTAAAGATAAAGCCTTCAAGAACTGTAAATAATTTAAGACATAATGGTATAAACAGGACTCCCCAAATTCAATTGGTCGGTGAATGTGTAACTCACTAAAACAACTTCCAGGCAATACTGAGATTTCCAGTAAAGTTTGGGTCTGACACAGTCATTAAAACTAAGGAGGGTCTGCAATGACTTTTGCATGTGGTTTGAGACTTGGATCCAGGAGATTAGTTTGGGTTCCTGAACACAGGCATCTTTTCTCATAGAAAAAAAACTCACTGCATTGCTTTCTACCCCAGTCTACCTCAGTAACAGGACACTGTGTTCATGTTCTTCCCCCTCCTGCTCTAGAAGCAACTGGTGACAGCTCAGACAAGAACTGAGATTCATTAGCAACACCCTCAGCCTCCTGATTCCCACCTCACACCCCACGCTCCAGAGCTCAAACCTTCACTGGCACTGCTAAGTGCTACTGAGGTATAAATAGCATCTTACAGTAACACCATAATTAAAACACATATGCTTATGCATAAGCATACTTCCTGAAACTGCGGACTGAAAAGTCCTTCATTAACTCATTTACAGTTCTTTCCTGTGCACCAAAAAAATTCACTATTTAATCTCACTGGACTTCTCAAAGTTGATTTAATGGCAGAGCCCTCCTGGGAACTCTTAAGAGAATTCACTAATTCACTTATGGAATATTTACTTTGATAAGCATCAGTACTTATTACATATATTTTTCATAATATATTTTCAGAAAAAGTTCTCGAACATATAACTTGTTAATCTGTCATCCTTGCCCACATTATCTTCAATAGGATATACTCATATGAATGGCTTAGATCTTTTTGTCTGAAATTACTGGTTCACCATGAGTCTCTCATTCATTGAAAAAAAATGCAGTACTGTTCTGTTTAAATTAATTTTTCTATCTCAAAGAAATATAAGCATGCTATCAGCATTGCTTAAGCAAAAGGAAGAGTGGATGGAAGCTGCAAGACAGTTCCCTTAATGTGACTGTGTTTGATGCCATAAAGGTATGGGAACACTAGATGGCAATAACTACTGTACATGTATCTTTAAATACAAATTTACCTTTACTCCTGTTACAATATTGTCTATAGTGAAGCTTATAAGGCAGTATTGTTTAGAAGGTCCCATATCGCATCCAGAAAAAAAAACACAAACAGAGAAAAAAATCCACTGTCACAACCTACCCCCAAAAAATACAAGCTGTGGGTTAGGGAGACTTTTAGTTTTTTTTTTAAACCAAGCCAGATTTCCTCAAAGGATTAGCCTTCCGTTCAGTTTTCTCAATATTTCACAGAAACTTCTACATGAGTATGAATCAAGTTGGTATCCTTGTTATAAGATTCCAAAGTTACTGCAGCAGAAAAGGCATGAAGTTCAGAAATAGAAAACATTGCTAAAGTGATATCATTCCTAATTGAATATTTATTTTAGCTTTTGGCACATAAAGCAAATGCATATAATGCACAAGCATGGGAAAATAATGATAATTATTCATTAAGATAATACCCTCTAAGGGCATTAGTAACAATAATAATTTTTAAAAAGAGCACTTTACAACTTTGTTATTCATCATCAGGATATCCAAGAGACTTGATAAGTATTGGGTAATGGACTTCATTTAAGAACCTGTACTAAAAGTTTAAATAACTCAGAATCCCATGGTAAACATGGTAAACGGATTGCCCTACAAGTGTTGTGAGAAACTGAAAACTCTGTAGATTGGCTTGCAGTGTAGTAACATTGAAATGCAGAAACTCGTATCAGTGCGCTGAGGAACGCGTCCCCAAGGCCGATAGCTGCTGTTTGCACCCTGGCAGTGTTTGGGAAGCCCGGCCACGGGTCAGGATCCTGCAGGAAGCTGCGCAGCTTCCAGAGGAGTCTCTCCCCACACGCCTTACAGCCCGACCCCCAAGCTTGGCTTCAGATGTGGGATGCTGTCAGTCAGAGCTGTTCACTTATCCACTCCAGGTTTTTCCGGCTCCCTCTGAGGAGGATTAAGTTGTAACTATGAGAGATTTACCCAATATATGGGTTACCGGGAGGAGCCAGGTTCTAGGTAGCTATCTTCCCCGCAGAGGAAACCGATACAACGTTAAATTTTTAATTATCCTGCATACTTAGGGATGCACCTCAGCCTAGTTTTCCTTGGAATACTCCAGGCCAGCAGTGACCGGGCGGCGGGGCTGGGAGGGCCGGGGCGAGGCGCTGCCGCCGGCTCTCCTCGCTCCGCGCCCGCGCAGCGCCTCCGCTGCCGGGAGGGAGCGGGGCTGCGGGACCGACAGAGGCGAGGGACTGAGCAGGAGAGCAGTCCGTGAGGGCACAGCCCAGGGAGCAGCGCTGTGCCCGCCTGCCGCCAGCGGTCCCGGGGTTTCAGCCTGCGGGACCCCGAACGAAGGACCGGGACCGGGACCGGGACCGGGACCGGGACCGGGACCGGGACCGGGACCGCTGCGCTCCCAACTGCGGCCTTGCAGCGCCACCTGCCGGCCGCGCCGGGCAGCGCAGCGCAGCGCGGGCGGGAGCGTTTGGGTTTTGGAGGAAATTGGATTAATTTGAAACCTGCAGAATTCCCTGAGAAAATACAGTTACTCTGCTTCCTGCACTGATCTGCCCCGAATCAGGTGTTTTCCTCATCTGCCTCAAAAACGCGGAACGTGTTTGAATGCATCTGTTTAATTGGAAGATGATAATTAAAATAAGAGAGATCTGCAACTTTTATTTTCCTCAAAAAAAAAAAAAATATCACAAACCAATTAATCTTTGGCGACTGCAACTACTACCTATGAAACAAAGCTAGAATAATCATTCAACTTATGATTCAACTTAAGGAAAACTGTCATATAATCAAAAACTGTGATTAAATGTGTGTCTAACATACCTACAGAGAAAATGGTCACTTTAAATATACACCTGTGTGTTTTCCAGCCATCTACAGATGTGTCATTAATTTTTGTAGTCAGCCACATCAGTATTTACTAAACCCAGGAGCACAGCAAGGTCTGGTGAACTTCCTTGGCCCAGCACCTGTGAGCAGACCACTCCACTGTCACCTGATTTCTACAGAAACTCTCCTGCCTCCCTGCTGCACCATAACTGTCTCATGTACAAACCCAAGCAATGCACAAACCTTCCCATAAGATGTGGCATGGAAGGAAGGAGTTCAATCTGAATTCCCCCTTTCAGAAACACATTAAACTCATAAGGTACAGCTTTTCTTTTCTGAATAGCCATTTATTAGAACCCAATAAAACTCATCACTTTCAGTTGACAACTCTTCTCTTCTAAGAAAACCAGCAAAGCTAAACATGGAAGAAAGCAGAAAAGCAAAATGGAGAGGAAAAAGAAACATCACCAGTATGTTTGTCAAACTGTTTTTTTTAATAATGGAAATAAGATTTCTTTCCATTCTGATCCTTCCTTCACACAAATAAAACCAAACAGGTCTATATTAGACAAAGAATAGACATTTATATTGTAGTCTACAAAGCAAATTTTCACAATCAGTCAATAACTGAAAGTGAGATCAGCAAAGAAACATTTAGATGACCATTTCAATTTTTGTCTCACTGCCTGTAATGCAGATGTAAGAAAAAAAATTACAAAAAAAAATAAATAAGCACTAGGATACAAAAGCAGATATCCTAAACACATGAAAAAAATGTATTACACAATTTTCTATGTTTATCACTTACATATGTTGATGTCTAGAGATGTTAGAAACCCAAACAAATCTGAGAGAAATCTGCTGTAGTCCCACACAGGACATGAAACTCCTCACCATCCACAATGAGATGAGACTGTGGGGCTTTCCCAGCTCCCAAGTACCTCAGTCCCTGGCTGCCAGAGAAAATCAGTTCAGACAAATTAAGGATTGTGGCAATGGCCCTGATAATTTGTTCCTGTCTGTGTCTATTATCCAGATCCAAACCTTCGTTTTACAAAGAAAAGAATATTTTCCACTAAGTCTCTCTAGGTCACAAAGTCATCAGGGATTTCCACCATCATAGTGAGAGCAAGGTTTACAATCCTGATATTATCAGAAAGGGAAACCAGCTCTCCTTCCCGTACCTGTAGGCTTTGCAGTCTGAAAGGAATTATAAAGCAATACATTTGAAAATATGTGGCTCTCAGAATACAAGTGCCGAACCATTTCAATGAGGAAAAAAATACTTTCTTGCCCTAAGTTGGCTGTCACACAAGGACTCCAGAAACAAACAACATGGGAAGTGTTATTTCCATAATTCCTGCTGTGTGGCATCAGTAAACTGAGTCACTTGTTAAGCAGATTGCACCAAACAGATAAAGTAAGAAAAGTGACACCAAGAACTTGATTTCCAGAGTTCCAATACTGTTCACCTCTGCAGCAGGAACTCTAATGAAGTATTTTCTATCATCTGTGCTTACAAAAGAACTTTACTTTACAAGTCCTGTTTTCCAAATTTTCTCTTCAAAAATAATGCTGCTCAGAGAAAGCAAATGATTTTTCTAATGTCTAGAGACAGAAATTTTGCTGCTAAATCACCATGAAATGGTTTCTCTCCTTTTCTCAGAACTTCATTTTGTAAGTTGCCAAATCAGGTGAGACAAGATGGTCTGGGAGAGGTATGAAATGAATCCAGAAATGAAGAATATTTCTGCCATTCACAGAAAACCAAATTATTTTCAGCTGGGGGAAAGAATCTTAGAAAAGATAGACTCCAGAGGCTGGGTTTGTGTATTTCTCCTTGGTTTTCACTACACTTCTGGGAAAAACTGCTTGGATAGAGGTTGGCAGCTTAGCTTTTGCCCTGTATTTTTAATTTCTTGGTTTACTTATAGCATGTCTGTATGTACAGTAGTGGCACCACCTTCGAGGCCCTGGTTTAGGAAGGCTCTATCAGCATTTCCTCACCACAGAAAATGGCTCCAAATGAGCGCCTGCCTCGATCAGGCAGCAGTGAAGGCCCGCTGAAAGCAAAGCCTCTGTGAGCAGCAGGCAGTGCTGGAGCACAATGCAGCCGAGACCAGAGCCTGCACCTCCGTGTCTGCCAGCCACCCTCTCCAGCATCACACCAAAGAGACCCACCGAAGCCAATGAAAAGGTTTCCATGGAAATCAATGAGGTCTCGGTAAGGCTGTAAAGATGCATCATTAATTTTTTCAGCCTCACTTTCACACACATCCATTCCCTCTCTAATATCAATTCTTATACTATTTATATAACTCAGGATCTAATCAAGATGTGTACTCCTACTTGCTGGGAGCTGAAAAGATCATGCTGATTTGTTACTTATTTTTTAATATTTAGGAGGTACCCAGTTACACTGTGGATATGGGTTCCATGAGAGCCTATACAGAGACACTGAGAAGCAGAGAAGCAGTTTGGATATCTGCACACAAGAACTTCTACATCTAACGACTGACCACATAGTTGCCAGAGCAAAAATTGCTTAAAGCCTAGATCAGTAGAATTTAAATATTTCAATCACTGTATTATTAATACCCAGAACAAGACCTAATTTTTTGTTGGCTAATATGAATCTCATTTACAAAAAACCAAAAAAAGCATTGGTAAGCATCTATCTTCTAAACGTTATATAGTTAAAAATCTATTTAAAATCTTCTCTCTTTTCTCCTTATACAACACTGCTCTGTTAAAATAAAGCTTCTTCAGGAAAACGTCCATAAAGTTGTTGGTTTATTGCTTCTGCTTCTTTTTAAATTCACAGTTGCTAATATACATAAAAGAGTTGAGAAGCATGGAAATTAATAACTGCAGAAGCTGTGAGGTGCTAATGGCATTGTATTTCACTAGACTAAAATGTGGGCAACATAGCCTGTATTAGTATTGCAAAGTACAGCGCAAACTATAAGAAAAGATTTTAAATTATTTACCTTTCTACTTCAGCACAAATGTCCTATAACCAATTATCATGAGATATTGCCTAGAAATTAACCAGTCATCTTGTGTTTCTATCTCCAGATTTACAATTAGTAATGCTATTAATGTGGATCCTGTACTTAGCATCACTAATTACATTGCTATGAACTAATGGTGTTAAAAATAGCAATAGCCATCAACTACCAATTAATGCTTAATGAGAGCGAATAAACCCTGGCATTGTAATGAATTTCCAAATTATTGTTTCTCATGTGTCTCTTGAAATCATACAAAAATGTGTGTAACCTGTGAAGGCAAGCAATGAATAAAAAACATATTTATCACAAAATTTTGAACAGGAGCAATAGGAAAATGTTTAAGGCTTAATCTACACCTTTCAGGCAAGTAACAGCCAAATAGAGATACATTTTTGCAGGTAAACACTCAAATTCTTACAAAGGTTAAAAATACAGTGGTCATTAGGTAGTTTAACTGTTGCAGCCTTAAGCAGAGCAGGGCAAGAGCCTAAAACACATGAAGACTGTGAATACTGTAAATAGCATTAATAAACTGCTTTTGTGTTGGACTGTTGGAATACAGAGTAACACTCACTTTATCCACACCCAAGAGGTTTTGTTCTTTGAAATATTATGGTAGGCAAGACAGAAAAGCACCCCCATCCCCTGCATCTTAAAATACAGCAGGTGTTGTTTACTCCAGAAACTTTCAGAAGTTAGAAACCACTTCAAGTCATAAAACCTGGATTTGTTGTACCTTGGTGGAAAGAAATAAAGATCTACTACAGATCTGATCTCTGGGACACAATATGAGGCCAGGATAGATCCAGGGCTGGAAGTTAAAGGCAGAGAATGCCAAGGAAATCAGTAGCCAAGAACAAGAAGAAAGAATACTGAAATCAAGTGGGAAATTCTGATTAGCTGGGGGATTCAAAAGAGATCCTTGTTTAGCAGGACAAATTAACTAGATAGCACTGAAATATCTATGCATTTTTTGTCTGACATAACCTCAAAATTGTGGATGTACTGCTGTTCCCTAACAGGTGGACACTCACTGTGAGCCCTGGTACACAACTGCAGTTAAAATGAAGCACCCACATTGCAAAGCAACAACAGGTAAAGAAACAAACACTGCTAAAATGGGAAAGGTCATCTTTCTGGGAAGGAGCCAGTTGGATAAAACCTGTGGAATGACTGACCCTTAGAACTGAAACTGCCACAAAGGGATCACCCTTAATGCAAACTTGAGAGTTGAGAGAGATAAGGGCCAGAGTAGTGACTGAGTAAAGGCAGAAGGAGCACAAAATTGTGCAGCTTCATTCAAAAATGTAAGCGTGGGCACAGGATAAAGGATGGAAAAACCAAGCATGCTACAGTCACAGCCAACCTCTGCATCTCTGGAGGAGCCACTGAGGGGCACACAACTCCCTCCCCACAGGGATGTGTGGGCAAAGGGACCTGAGGAGAACACAGCTGAGCTCTCCCTTGCTCTGCAGGGCAAATGTAGCCTGGGGATGCCAGGAGCAGCTCTCTGTTCCACGGAGCAGTGTAGGGGGGAATCCAGCCTCTCAGCTCTGCATGCCAAGCGTGCCAAGCTGGGGGAGCAGCCCAGGCAAGGGGCTCTGTCAGCATGAGCTTTCTGGGGGATGCTCTTCCAAGTGTTCTATTGTTCACCAGACAATAATTTTACTCATTTTGCTCACTAAGCTCTGTGCTCAGCTTTGATTAGAAATAAATCCCAGAAATTCCAGATATCTTCCTAACTGTAATATCATGAACTCATGCTGGGACAACTGTAAAAAGGTGGCAGCTACCACTGGGAAGCAGCTCCGTGTTTCCTGTTTTGCTTTGCATGGAAGAGCAGATACACAATTCTATACAAGGAAGGCCTTACGCATTGTTTACCTTCTTACCCTGGTTTACTTATGACAAAATTGAGTACTGCAAGATATTCTATGCAGAGGTGTGTCAGAAGACTTTTCTCCCCTTAAATTTCACTTTTTTTCTTGACATATTTTTTTATCTCCATGCAGGGTCTTCACAGTGCTTTTTGCTGAAAAAAGAGATGTTCCACCACAGCAAAGAAGGGTGGTAAATCCCCAGGGGGCAATCCCCCTGGGAAAATCCTCCCTGGGCAATCCCCAAGGAGGCTGCCAGTCAGCACACTCAAAATGCTCCTTCCTCCTGTGAACAGAGAATGAATCTCTGTCTCCTCCATGACACAGAAATACTGTAGTCACCTTTGCTACATACTGGTCAACTTAGACCAGAAAAGCCTTTTACAAAGAAACCTTGAGACAGGTTGATCTAATGAATAAACTTCTTAACCCTTAAAAAATTATCTAAATGCTCTAATTAGAAAAGTTTGTTTTCCATATATGCTATTCAAATTTCTCATACTGGAAAGAATGGCTGGTTACAAACTTCAGGAAATACAGACCAACTTATTTTGTTTCTTGGGAGGAAAAATATCATGGTTTCAATGCGTATACATAAATATATTAAGATAGGGTTTTATGGTTTAAGTCCAAAGGAGTAGAGCTTTGTTCAGCATTTTTTTACTACATACACTCATACAGTGGTCTCTTGCAGTATTCAAAGCTAATCACTTTTTTATATCAATCCTTCTAGTCTCACTACTAACAGAATTCTACTTCAGTATGCTAACAACATTTAGACAGTACATAGTTATGTTGGGATTTTTATGCCACTCAGTGTAAACCTGTAAACAGTTCTTGACAATAAGAAAGATTCCATCCATACCAAGACTACTCTTCCATTTTCTCATCTTTCTTCATCAGCAATATCAAATTCTAGAACACTAAAGGTACTCTAGTACTAAAACAAACAAGCAAAATCAGATCTCTTTTTATGGAAATGAACTAATTTTGATCTGAAATTATTCTCAAATACTGGAATTGAAATACTTTCTTACACCTTGGCTCTTCATAAGTCTTTGACCTAAACCAGTGTTCCCAATTCAATTGTACCTTCTTCAATTACTTCTCTGAAAATAGACACCTTTTCACAGGAAATTGAAATGTGCTTGTCTGAGATGATGTTTAGTACAAGACACTTAAATTTCCCGCACTTTTAAAGATTTAGCCATGGTAGCTTTGAGTCAGGCACCAGAACTAAGAATTCTCATTCCAACCTGCAGCAATCCCTATCTTTTTTCACCAAAAGCATCAATCTACTCTGCCTCCATGGTGGGAAAACAGGCTTTATCTGATGTATTACAAACGATTCAGAGCAGAACTGATAGTATACAGCTGGGATATTCTGGGAAAACATGTTGGGAACGCATGCTGGGATTCTGGGAACAGCAGGGAACACACATGTGGATTGACAAGCACTGTGGTTAGTTTCTATGGTTCAGGGCAAATTCTCAAAGCAAGAGTTGCGTAACCACGCACAGCTCCAGACTCCACACTCAGGCAGTGCTCGCTGCTGGGCACCATGTTAGAGATCATGCCTCTGCTTCTGAGATCAAACAATTAATTTTGAAGCTTAGCTGCTCTTTTAAAGTATCTAAAAAGTATGTTCAAGCTTAAATATCTACAGCTTTAGCATAATTCTTGGAAGAAGATTTGTGGTTTTCACTCACACTGAATATATTTGTTTCATTGATAATGGGATATTTTTAATACAAATACATTAAGTCTTTGCTTTTTTCAGTTCTTCAAAGTCCTATTTTTCTGTTGTTTTCTGTTTTTCCACTTACAAACCAATTTCTGTTTAGTGTCAAGCATTTGTATTCAAACTTAGAAATGCTGAGATTTTTTTTTTTTTCTGTTTTCCACTGGCTCCATCATATGGTGTTCTTTTTCTTCAGAATCACTTCCCTGAAGCTAAACTCTTTTGAAAAGAGCTCCTAATCAGAACACAGGTCCATTTGTAAAAGGACTTCAAAATAGTGAAGATTATCTGTACAAAATGAGAATGTTATGGATTAAGGCCACATAGTAAATTGTGAATAAAGTTGCTGAAAGTCATCATCCCACAGACACACCAAAACGCCGAAAAACCAACTGCCCCTGACAATTTGGCTATGAGAATATTCTGCTTCACAAAAAAAAAAAAAAAAAAAAAAAAAAAAAAAAAAGTCTCCTTCACAATTATAGAGGAAATTAAGTCTGAATAACAATGTGGAAACACCACCTGCCTTCAAAGTGACTAACTGAAGATTGATAAGATGAAATGAATCCATATTCAAGCATATGAAAAAGTTCTTCTAAGTTTAGATTCTCATGTATGTCACCTTTTCTCAGTGCCTTAACAAAATATTTCTGGGACCTCTTCCCCAGTCTGTTCACTAAGGTTGAGATAATATGCAATATATCTGTATTAGTCCTCTGTCAGCAGAGGTTAATTTTGTTATTGGTCTCTTTTTTGGTAATAAAGAATAAATTAGAATTATTAAAGCCAGGTTGTATGCTTACAGAGTTTATTATGCAATCAAATTAAGACCTCCAAATACATCCAAACCCTTCATTTTTAAAGAATATTTAAAAGATGTGGCTCCCAACTGCTTAGCTGCTGACATCAGTGCCACAAAATTTCCTCCTACTTATTCTTCTTAATATCAAATATCATTGAAGATGTTTGTAGAACTGTGTAGAACCCATTTTTACTGATACATTTGAAACTTTCGTATACACTAAATAACCTTCTACACTGTATTATAATTGTGAGTTACACAACCCAAAACTTATTTATACATTAAGGAACATCTCAAATTTATCTCACCTTTATGAGAATACATATAATCCAATATTTAGAAGTTTTACTTGCCATAAGCCCCACATCATAATATATATTAACTGCAAATAGCCAATCTATGACAGAGATTCTCCCAGCATATACTACCTGAAACAGAAACTAAAGGGAAAAAAAAAGCTTCAGTAGAAATTTATGGTAAAATAATCTCAAATTAGTATTTGTGTTTCTGAAGAAATCATCATCCTAATTACTATGGATGGCTTTGAGATAAATTCTGTATGCCTGAGTTGGTTCAGACATGGCAAAGCATTTGGGCCCTGGGAGATATTTGCCTGTGAATGCAGCAAGCAGCAGTCTTGTAACTCAGTAGTCCTGCTCATTAGTGCTTATGAGAGATATGCACTCAGTTTGTTAACTCTCAAACCAGGTAATGCATATACTGTAATTTTATTCAACTAAAAAGCTTTTCTGAAGAGCTTCAGATCCCACAAATGCAAGTTCCATATAAGAGTCTGAATTCTGTGTAAGAATCTCCACTCAGTATAAGCCCAGAGTTCTGTCATGGGCTGACCCTCACACCCAGCTCTCAACCACTGCACTTCCAACCTTTTCTTTTTTGGTTTTCTACAGCACAAGACGACTACACGAGGGAAAGTGCACATGTTTATTTTTCAGTTCATCTCTACATGATAACGTCCACATCCAGGGTGGCAAGGTGTAGTGACTTACTAACACAAGGTGGTGCTCTCTTCTTAGTAAACAGCTCCAAGCCTGGTTTACAGCTTGTGGGACTGTTTTTGAGAACTCCAACCAGTTTTTGGAGGCATTTTCCCCCCAAAACCAGAATTTCGATATCAGAACTTTAAATAAGTACTTGAGCCTTTCCTTTCTTTCCCCCCAAAGGTGTTTTGCTGAATGAAATGAAATTTCTCGCTGCATTTATCAATTCTCCTATCATAGGTCTGCCTGCAGATCTCCCATTGCATCTTCCAGTCTCCTCCACTGTTCTCTCTCATCCAGCCTACCAGCTGGATGTCACCAGGACTTAAGGCTCTCAAGGGAGATATAGAAGCTCTTTTCTCAAAGGCTGCTAAAACCCCAACAAAATCTATTTCTTACTTTTTTTTTCAAGTGGTAAAAGATAATTCCTCAGAGACACTTTATGAACAAGGTTTCCTCAGCACACTCAGCTTCCACTATGAGAATCTAAACACTAGATTAACTCCAACCCAGACACCATATTAAAGATCTAACAGTAGCTTGTTTCCTATTTGTGTTACTAATAATACACATCAGTATTCCAGTTTTTCCATTTCCCTCCTAGGAAAACACTGGTAGGCTTTCATTGACAGAACTTCTAAATCATCTCAAAAAATAACAGTTATACTTCTGTCCATCAAAACAAGTGCATTTGTGTGGCAAGCACATTTCTCTCCCTCTCAGGATTTTTCATAGAGGTGCACAGAGAGAAATGAAAGAGAAAACAATTTCTATTTCTGCTCCTTATTTTTCCTATGTGGAATGTGTTTGGAGAATTGTTTACCTGGAGTGAGTGCTTGATTGGATTCTAGTGAGGATTGTTTGAGCCTAATGCAAATCCAATCCAGCTGTGTCTGCACTCTCAAGAGAGGGTCATGAGTTGTGATAGAGATAGAGAAAGTAGTATGTAGTTTTAGTATCTTCCTTTATATATAGTATATTAATGTATTTTAGCATAGTTAAAATAAAGAAATCATTCAGCCTTCTGAATTGAGTCAGACATCGTCATTTCTTCCCATTGGGTTCACCTCCATTTACAATACCAGAGCGAAACAAAGTAATCCCTCTTGCTCTTTGCATCTTTCAGATGAAAATTAATATTCAGAGCAACAACCATATGTTTTGCCCAGATTTTGAATTTTTTAGGGTTATGTATTTGTCTAGCACCAACAGAATTGACACACCGTGGTGGAGGTCAGTCACATACAGGACTCTGATAAATCTTTGGGTTTCAGTGTGCCTCAGATCCATAGAAACTCTTGCACCACCTTGGAGCAGTCACAGCCTTTTAAATCAGTACTTACAAAATCACAGTTGATAAACGAATTCCCAGTCTCTTACAGGTCATCCTGACCTTGGGAATACTGGCCATCTGTGGGAACCTCTCAGAACTGCAGGATACAAATGACACAGGTGCACCTTGTTAACTACATGAAAATCAGTGCATCTAATCCCTTGAGCAGACACCAGTAGTGGAAATTTCCTACTAGAAACTACACCCTTGCCCTGTGCAAAAGTGTATGCTACATAGTGGCTTTTCCATCACCTGCATAAATTTCATGGCAAACTAGAGACAGTGGAAATCCCAAAGCATAAAACAAGTAAGATAAATATTTTCTCATCTCTTCCTTAGAAGTGCACCATAAGAAAGTAAGCATATGGGAAATTAGTTAACTTATAAAGACCTTATAAAGAGATGTTACATAAACATCTCTTTAATCAGATTACTCTGGTGCCACGGGATTGTGCCATGTTTTATTTCCTCAAAGGACACGCTGTTCGGTTACTATAGCATTTCTGTATCTGGATTAATTAGAAACGGAAATGTGGATACAATTAAGTTTGAAATTAAACATTCTGTGTAGGAGGGAAGATAATCACTGTTTTAGAATGATCTGGCTGCTCCAACCTGTGAAGTATCAAGCTATTCTCTCAATTAATTGGAACAGTACTGCATGTTCTCAGAGCCAGCTAACTGTGGCACTCTGTGCAGTATCTGTGGACATATTGCTTTTCTGACCTATTATTTGATCTGCATTACTTGATGATAATAATAGTAACTAATGTCCCTACACAACTCTGGATGTCAAGCATAGCACTTACACTTTTAAATTGCTCTGGTCTGTTGCACCCCTTCTTCTGGCTGTCCTGGATTCAGAGCTCCTGCTGTGTTCATCAGCACATCCTGAACAAGCAAAGTGAAGTGTCAGTGAATTCAGGCAAAGTTCTCCTCTAATTCACAGCAGAATTTATTATCAGTTTTGATTTCCAGGAAGAAGGGCCTCCATAGAGAGGATTTTCTCTCAAAACAGGAAAAAGGCAAGTCCTCTTCACCAATCCCACCACATGTTGAAAAAGAACGTGTGAAAAGTGACCAAAGTTCAATACCTTAGGCAGTGAGTTAGTATTGATACAATTTCTATGCACACTAATATAATTTTTTCTCTCAAGAAATCAGAATAAACTTTATGCTTTATCTTAACAGGAAGATGTGCAACATTCTTGGAGCTACAGCAATAAGAACTTAATACATTTCAGGAGGGCCATCAGCAGTACACACAGACCTCATGATCCAGTAAGCAGGCCAGGAAGACAGAACTTCTGACTCTGTGGGAGGTCTTAAAGTTCATTATCTAAATGCTTGCTTCCCTTTTACCTTCTGACCAGCTGTGACAATAGGGAGCTTATATTCTCCCCACCTCCAAGTACAGTGGAAAAGAACTGATCCATAGAGTTGAGAGAGCACGCCAAGACAGGGAGGGTGTACAGACTGTGTAGTCTTCAAATTCAAGGCAGTGAAAGCTTGAATAATACTGGTGGAGTTATTCATACTAAAATGAACAAGGAAAGCAGGGTTCTCCAAAGGAACTGTGCAAATAACAGGTCTTTGGGAAATTCAGAACCATCAGAGCAAAGAGCATATCTTCCTGTGCATAGACAGAGATCAGCTCTGTTTGACAGGCTGAGAATAGAAGTCTCTGTTGTGTGCCTTATAATTGAAATACCAGAGTAGGTGAGGGCTAAAAAGCCCCAAAACAGGATAATGAAAAATACTAACAAAATTTACACAAGCTCTCCTTGGAAAGGTTTCATGGGGAATTACAGATCAAAGTTTAAATCTGATTTTCACATTTTTCTCTCAAGAAAGCAGAAATCATTGCATCCACTGCATACATGCAAGTAAAACAAACAAATAATAAAGGATAATGGAAAATTATCCAAACTATGTCATTAGAACACCCTGATCTTCTTATTGCCAAGCCCTTGGCTTTAACTACTTGACCACATGGTTCACACCCTAATTAATGCATAAATTCATTGTTATAAAAATTTCCAAATCTTCTTTTCTTTTTTTTTAATAAAGCTGAGATGGAGATTTCCAGTGTCAAGCAATTAGAAGTGTCTTAATCCACTCAAACACCTTTTATAAGGCTTAGCATATGGCAAGTACATTTTCCAGTCTTCTTATTTGTCTTATTGCTCTTATTTTCATTTATGTCTTACTTATTATATTAAATTTTTCACATTTTGTAGCCTTAGTCCCAGGTCAGCTTCACTGAGGATGGGAAAGGACTTAATGGTCTCCTACCAAGTTACAGTGTAAATGAAGCAGAAATCCTATTACAAGCCTATGCCATCTACATTTCAGTGGGTGTTTTATCCATCAAATATATAAACAATCCTGAGAACCTGCAGAAAGAGAAATTCTGTGCCAGGAGACTGTAGAATATTCCCTTCAAAGTGTTCAGCAGCTATTTGTAAACATAAGAATGACAGGAATAATAATGATAGAATTTAAATATCACCATGGAAAAAATACCACAGAAGGAGGGGGAAAAAAAAGCTTCTGTGCATGTTTGTCATGAGACTGCAACCTGATATTCATATGCAAATGTTTTTTAGAATACAAAATAAGAACAAAGAACAAGCTCCAGAAAGTGTAAAGTGTATTATTGAATCAGTGGAACTGCGAAGAGTCTAAGTTATGGAATAGTTTCCTTTTATAATCCTGACATCTCTTTGCAAGGCACAGGCCTTGTTGCAAAAATTTCCAGTGTGTCAGAAGCCTCCCACATGTGGCCATTAATCCATGCAGAACATTTTTCTTTTAAAAATGAGGATGATCAGGTAACCTGTATTTCCTTATACAGAAAAATCCCAACCCAACAGGGTCTTACTTTTGCCAACTCAAAACAAGCACAGGCAAGATTAACTAAAAGTCTCTTAAACAGGGCAAAGGCATATTATTTCCATGTATGTAATGAGTTCCAGCAGAAACTTGGTGGAGATAATAGGAAAATGAAATGTGACTATGGATCTTGCAAAAAACCTCCTGAAACATACACATGTGGTGACAAGACCAGCGGTGTTTACAGAAGCTCCAAATTTTCATCCAGCAACACTTTTCCATAAAGTTTAAAAACCTAGTTTTACCAGGGGCTCACTATAATATTTGAGGAAAACCATTTTTTCAAATTGAAAAATTCAGATTTCTCAAAAGAAAAATCCAGCAAGTCCAAGGAATTAATATCCTTACTCCCTCTGATACTTTAGACATCCCTGCTGCCTGTGCTTCTGTTTCCTGCCTCTAAAGCACAGTAAAGACAGAAATAGTGGCTGAAGCAGGTTATGAGTTCTTTCAGAAAACTCATGCTTACCATTTCCTGAGGTTGCCAAGGAATTATAGCAGATGCTATTAGAACAGCTCCTACTTAGGGGACCACATCTCTGCAAACATCAGTTCTCAGGACAATGACAAAAAAACTTCAGGAATCTTCAACTTGAAGTTCTATTTGAAGCTAAGCAGTCACCTTTCTGAATATGGCACAATCTGTTTTGTAGTAATTTTGATGTTTAAGATCACCATTATCACCATGATACATAAACCACATCATGGAGTTCTGAAGATGGTGAACTTGGAGGACTCTGCTGTTTGCTACTCAGTTGTTATTATCTTGGGTTTGGATAAAACCAGAAAGTTTGTTGTATAACTCTTAAGAAACAATTGTCACGATCAGAAGGCAGCAGACACAAATAGATCCACTCACACAGGGCTGAGAAATGAGGGAACATATCAGATCTAAAGCTCAGCAGGCACCATTTTCGTGGTGACCTTTTCCTTGCAGCAAAGCAATGGCCCTGGTGAATAAATGACCAATTTGGGTCTTTTTCGTTTAACTGATTTTTGCCATTTGGGGCTCCAGACATGTTCCTTTCTCCCTGGGAAGGTCTGTCCCTGCTGTGAGTGCCTCTCTTGGTCAACAGCAGGAGGTAAGGCTGGTGGCAGCTTCCTGAAGAGAGAATACAACAACCTATTACTGCTTCATACGGGAGCGGCAGCCACCTCCGATTGTGTGAAGAAAGAGAAGGAACACTTGTTTCACCCTCAGCAATCTCCCCTATTTCATCCCTACCTATAAAAGGTATTCACACAGCTCCTACTGAGCTATGCAATCTCCAGTGTCCTTACAACACTCCTGCATTGCAGCAAAGCATATCATACCTTTGTGCACATCGAAACTTGAGACACTGAAAAATAAAGTTGCTCAAGGTAACAGGAAGTTCATAGTCCAGAAGAGAAGCAGTATTTGGAGGAAAAAAGCACTTTAAAAAACCCATAAACTTACTGTTACAAATTCCTCAGAAAATTTTCAGTTCCAAAAATATTGATCAATCCAAAAAACAACCCAGTTTGTTACAAACAACCCAGAATGTTACATTTCTCTATGTCTTCATCCTAAAATACTTGCAAAACCAAGCTAAGAATCAGTCAGCTATCTTGCAATACATCAGACAGGTGGCAAGCCTAGACTTTATTACTGAGCTTCCTATACAAAAATTCCTGTAAAAAACTTCTAGAACTTCAACTTGCTCCATGGTGGTAAAATCACAGCCTGTAAAGCACTTTCTGGAGACTTAAATCTGTGAATCCACCAGTATCTCAATCTGAAGTGGGAAAGACAGAGAATGATTATGAATTTCCTGCAAATGAAAAAAAGTATAATCACTAGAGGCTTAAGGGAATTGTCAGACATGACCTCCAACATCTCTAAGTCATCAGGGCAGATATCACCTTATTTTGTTGCAATGAAAGATGTGTTTAAGTGGTCTATCTTGGCCTCTACCCACGATATATGGGTGGGAAATACTGACTTTATTTGATCTGCAATTAATTTCAACTCATCTGCAAAGAGAAAACTCATTTTACCTTGATGCTACTGTCATTTTTTATGATCCTAACACCCCTGAATTTCAGCATCAGAACATGTTACAAATAGACAAAAAAAAAATCATGAAACATATTTTTAAAAATATTTGATCATGAGAGATTTATTATTAATTTTGCATGACTATTTTTTTAAGATCACTCTTTGGGTTCAATGTCTTATGGCAGGTATTAAGTTTTGTCTCGGCAGAGTATGCAGGACAAAAGTCAAGATGTGCTTCACATAAACAAAAAAATTGAATCATTTTTGACTTTTTGTTACTGACTTCCTCATAATAATCTTTAGATAATATTATTTAAAGTGCAGAACTCATTATTTATTTTAAGTTATATTTAGTACACAAAAAGCTAAATCACACTTGTTCAAATACTGTATATACTGTAATTACACCCTCTAATTTCATGCTTTTGGTCATGCACTTATCATAAGTACATGTAATTACACATTTAAGGCATGTAATTATATAATTATTAAGATTCACAATTCAATTATGTAATTAATGTATGCAAATACATAGAACTATCCTATGACATTAAGTAGAATACTCCACTAATTCTGAGAGGAGTTCTGCTTAAAAAGTCATTATGCAATACAATTTTCAAAGGAGTATACTGACAGAAAAAGGCAGACCCAACGTCATGATTCTTTGGATATCTGCAATAAATTTAAATTAAAAACATACAGATAGAGATAGAGAGATATAGAGTGATAGAGAGATATAGAGAGCTATAAAACCAAGCTTTGCACACACACACAAAGATTCTCAAAGTGGATTAAAATATTCACAAGTTGGTTTTGCAAGCCAATATTGGTAAAAAAGAGCGATCTTAAAAAGTACCCTACTACTTCCTAAAAAGCTGTTATGTCCTCAAAAAAATCTATTAAATAAGTAATGATGTCTTTACATGTTTCAATTTTTTTAAAAATGTGTTTCAGTGTTTCTTTCACTGGAGTAGGAAAGGAAAGAAACAAGGAAGCTTTTCAAAAATAAGGAGCACAGACAGCAAACTCATTTCCACTATGGTTGGTTTTTTGCTTAACCACCAAAAACACTTAAGAAAAATATAAACCCCAAGATTACTGGGCTCAATGGCATTGCATATTTTTGCATCACCTTGATGTGGCTTGAAGAATAGGCATGAAGGGTTGAGAAGCAACCCTTCCCCAGGAAAAATATTGAGGAAAAACCATGGCCTGTGTGCTGCAACCACCCCCGGCACATACAGTGATTTTGATTATTAGTAACTTGGTAGGAACATCATGTTGGAAGAAACACATCAAAGTACCATGTACCTGAGCACATCCAGGGAGGGAAGCACCAAGATGTTTTCACTTTCCTCATATGCCCCATTCCCTCTGCCCTTCATAACACTCTATTGTATAAAATGTTATTGTTAGATGTATGGTTGTGCTGGGGAAACTCCTCTTTGTTACAAATTGAAGCACGGATATCCCAATGGAGCCCTGACTGGGACTCAGTGGGCCTCCAGCCATAATAGGGAATAACTAATTGCTGGGAACTCATTGTTACATGTGACAGATTCCTACTCATCCTAGAAATAGGCAGAAAAAAAAAATCTCAATTTATTTTAAGTTCTTTAGTAGCTTTTTCCTTCAAGAAAAAGAAATCAATACCCTATATATTCCATGGCTTGAAGATATAAATCAAAGTTAATAGATATTCAACAGTATGTGTGATAGGAAAATAAAATAATAAATTATCAGATTTCTGAAATAATAGAACAGCTTTAAACGTGCTACTTAGATATTCACAGAATCTGGGATGAAGGTATTTATTCCACTAAGATTAATATCTATTGTTATTCATCTGAAGGACATAAGGACACATTGATAGTCCAGGATCTTATAAGTGATTATGAAAAATGTTACACTGTCTATACTGAGTTGGAATAAGTAATTATAACTGAATGCTAATGTTCAAAAAAGAAACTGAATTCTGCCAGGAGAACACACTTGGACAACACTATTTACATTGCTAGGTACTGAAGGTGAGAAACAGATATACCCCAACTATTTCCATAGGACTCAGAAAAACCCAGACTCCTGAGCCTATTTCATCATCAATAAGCACAACATGGCTCTGATCTTTAGCGCTTTTCTATCACAGGTTTTCTACTCCACAATTAACAGAAAAAGCACTTATAACCTGGCCAGCAACACCCCTGCAAGTGATGTACACTATTTTGAAAGTATTCTCTGCTATCATTGCTGAGGAATAACATAGCTAGCCTTGAAGAGGAAAGGTTACCAATAGCATTTCTTTTAGCAGTATTTCAAAGAGAAACTATTGCTTCTAAGGCCCTGCAGCTCTTTGGAGAAGGAAAAGCCATTCTGAAGTATTGTAATGCAGAAACATCTTGTGGTCTATCTGAAAAATCAAACCAAAGTGAGAGGTCTTGAGGGATCTCACAAAAGTAGGACGGCATATACCTATTTCCCCAAAATTTCCACCTTATCTTCACATAGCACAACAACATAGGGCTGTTTCCTTTAATATCAGGGGATTTTGCTATGTGATACTGAAGTATGCAATGGTGGAAGATAGCATCAGAGGTCTGAGGGTAGTATATTTAATAGGTCAGGCCCATGAACATTCCTAGCCCACACCTTTTCAGTTTTTCCCCTGGTCTTTTCTTGATTTTCAGCACCAGCTTACAAAGAGTATTTCTGGCTAGACAGGTGTTCCCAAGTTCCTGCAGTGGCTACCTTTTCTTTTAACAATTGCTGTACTGGATTACTCCAGTTCCTTTATGTTGTTAAGTGGTTTTAGAAAATGGGTTACATTACAGAACAAGCAAATACACAAAACCCAGACAATAGCTTTGGGGTTTTTTTTTGCACATGCTCTTGTTGTCAGATCCTGATGAAGTGTCTCTTTTCCAGCTGCCTTAAGGAAAGGGTAACGAGTTTCCCCTTTTCTCTTAGGTTTTTTCTGATTTTGTTTAAGGAAACCTGAAGCTCCTTCTCAAATGAATGTTCCCTGCTTACACACACTTGTGACTCATTCTCTGCACATTAAACATTTAGGCTAGCATTTCAGAACTTTAAGCTTGGTACAGAAAAGGTAAGGGCTCCTAAGCAGAACCAGTCTTCACTTCTGACCCAGCAGGTCAAAGCATATCCCAGAGGCATGCACACACATTTTATCATCCTGTTCAATGCTGCTGTCACGGCAATTGACCATTGTCAGGAAAAGTCATGAAAGTTATTAAATGTTATAATTTAGACATATAAGGATACTGCTGCTGTGGGAAAATTCAGCACTAGACTAAAATAGCATACAGCAAATACCTTCAAACATAGAAGTCAACACATTACAAGGCACTAACTGCAAATCTTCATATGAACTTTCACAAATAAAGGAGTTTGGAAAAACATAGACACAGACAAAAAATTATGCCGGTTTGGAGCCTGTTTTGGTAAACTTGAACAGCCTTGATACAAAAATCAGTGATGTTACAGATTACTTGCACTATAACACAACATTTATTGTTGCTGACACAAGTGGCATTAAGATGAAAGACATTTTCAGACTGATGGTAGAAAACTATTTCTTTCAAATGAGATATCATGGATATAGTATAGTAGCCTAGCATACCAATCTCATCACCTCTTCCTGTAGATCAATTTTGAGCCCAATACTGAAGTATATGACATGTCTTCCAAACAAAGATATTTTGGTGTATCTGTATCATTTTATGTCATTTCCAGCACTGCAGCCCAGCCCATTTCTCCCTGCACCATTTTTCTTCAAAGTTTTATAGCTAAGGTCCTAACCCTTATTGTACAAGAATCACACATAGAAGTTTAGGTTATCTAATGACTCTCCTTCTATACCCAAAAACTTTATTTTTCATTTAGGGCAAACATTGCATTTCACTTCCAGAATACCCAATAATTGCTAAATTACCCCTAAGAGAAACTCCAAATGAACTTTTAAATCACATAAGAGCCTTTGCCAACCATATATTTTCAATTATACTGTAAGTTGTTTCATGGCATGACCGCTGGTGTTTACATTCAGTAGTAGATGTTTTTTTGCTTACATTAAATTTTTCAAGGGCAGAATACATCATGATGAGAATTGGATTTCAGAAAGTTTACCTCATCACATTTTGGAAATCATATGTAATAGTTAACATTATTCTTTTTTTGTTTATTTCCCTTCATTTCTCTAAATTTTGACAAGGAATTGAAATTAATGCAAATGCTGAACAGTTTCCTATTACATATCTGTAATAACCATTTACGTCTCTAGAGCACATCACTACTTTCCACTGAAAGTAATTTTGGCAGAAGTAGCAGGCTTGTGGATTGGCCCTACGAAAATGTGAATTCCCATTATGTTTATGGGGCTCTGATGAATACACAGCTAGAGCTACTTAAAACAAGACTACGTAAACACAGTACTTTGAAAGGAAAGAACATTTTGGAACTCTTTTACTCAACAGAGTACTTTTGCTAGAAGACCTTGAATAATTATTGTTAGCAGGAATAACATGATATAAAACATCTCTGAAAACTTTCTTATAAAATGCACATATTAATTTATCACAAGCAAAGAGCTAACTGTAAAAGCAAATAAAGAACATTCCCATTAATGGAGAAATTGCCTTTGAATTAATTTCATTATTTAGCTTAAGGTTTTATCTTACTTATAGAGTTGTTCCATATATAGAAAACTAAATTTCTGATCTTCTAGAAGAGGACAGGCTACACACAATCCCTTACAATAAATGGCTGAAGCCACAAACTTCTGTGTTTCATAATGCTGTGTTTGAGGCTTTCTCTAAGGATTTGTCTTTCAAAACATTGTTACATACTAAGATTAAAACTATTCACAGCCTTTCAACATTGTAACCTAAAGTTAAAAAAGCATTTGTGAACACTCTAATATAAACAAATAAAAAAAAGCCCAAAACACCCCCTCCTCCATCAACACAGTACAATGTTACTAGTGTGATAACTAAATGCAAAATTATCCCAATAACTTCAGTGTAAAGGTATTGAGATAAGGAGTCTACACTGAGAATTACAATTGAATATGCTGTATTTACAGAAATCATGTGTTTGCTTGCAATTCTGATAAAGGCATGACAGATGATACTGCTCAGAAGACTCCTGACACTATTTTTTGAAGTCCACAGTGTAAGCCTTAAATCTTTTGTCCTCTTTCAAGCCATTTTATGTTGTGGGTGACTTGTGCTGAAAAATTTTGTTTCTACCCTGGAAATTCTCAGCAAATATGATGTTATGCCTTGCTGCCACAGGTGCCAGTGCTAATTATACCGTGTCCCTCTGCCTGACCCCAAATTTGGCCTCTTTTCAGCCTGAAGTCTGAGCTCCTCAACATTTTTTAACTACAGAAGGGTTTTAACCACTGCATATTCTTGAAATTGAAATAACTGATTAATTGAAATAACTGAAAAGGAGAGGAAATAGTCAACGTTCTTTTCACAAATCTTTATATACTTACATTTATACAAAGTCAAAGTTCAATTCTCTTGGGTCCTAAGCACTTCCAAAGTTTCCTCTTTCTTTTTACCCTAATATCATTCATCTTTAAAAATTAATGATTCTCTTCCTGCCAGTGTTTTTTTAGTAATCTTCAACAAGAATAGGCTCATCCATTTCCATGTATGATCACTAAGGATGGGAATCTCTTATTAAAAAGGTGTGAAATAGCATCTCCCTACTTCTACCTCAGTTATGAAACCTGCCAGGAAAAAAACATTCCCAAATTCACACCTGTGAAAACAAAAGTCTTAATTTCATCATACGGAACCTACAAAAAAGCACTGCCACTTCAATCTTGTGCAGAAAACTCTCAGAAAAGCCTGTCTGAAAGCCCTCTTGGATTTGGTGTAATCTTACAGATAAAGGTTTTCCATCTAAGACTGAAAACACAATGTTCCCTTCCAAAGACCCTGCTCTCTTCTACCTAATTGCCAGGGTAAATATGTACCTCTTAAAAGCACATCGACTCCAACTAAATGCAGAGGCAAAAGCTGTGATCCACAGGTGATGGAAGTTATCTGTCCCCTGGAGTGATGCCTCCTACACATCACTGACTGCTTATTCCCAGTACCAGGCACCAACAAATTCCCACCAATCTTCTCAGGCAATGAGGCCCCCCGAGGGTCTCTGTGACATTGTGCATCTTAGCCTATTGTCCTGCCCCTGTTGTTTGTGTTTACTGCTGGTGCATCTCTCAAAGCAACACACACAGAAGACAAAGCAAGAGCACACCATTCTCTGCTGGTTTCTATGAACACTGCAGTCTTCTCTTGTTTGTTTTAGAAAATACTCTCTTCCTTTATTCTCCACTGAAGTTTTCAGGATCCAGCTTCCAAACACTGCTCTGATTTTCTCCATGTGATTTAGAAAGTCTTTTGATTTTGCCTTTATCTTTCTATTAAAAATTCACCTCTTTGTATCATTGTCCTGTAAAAAATTTGGATTGACTCTGATAGCCCTCAATACAATAGCATTTCAGCAGCCCACAGATCCTTCCAGCTCATCTGCAGACATTGTCCAGCTCCTCATCTTTTGAAGACCTTAACCCAGAAAGTGATGCAGTATCCTAGTGTTTATTAGTTACTTGAATCCCTCTTCTAAAAAATAATTTTCTATTTGCACCAAAATAAGAGTAAAGGCAACACAACCATTTGTACCCCCACATATCTTTTTCTATGAAGTTTACTTCAATAATCATAAGGCTTAATTGCTTACTCTGCCAGCCAAGCCTTTTGTAGAAAAGTATCGATTCATAATTCACTCTGCCTTCTAATTCAGTTTAAACACAGGATGTTTATTCTTCCCCTTTGTCACATGAAAACTTCATTTAAGCTGGATATAATTGTCTGTGGCGCTACAGGATCCAGTTCTGTTGTATAGAGCTACAAGCTATAGTAAGCATCTATTATTACAGTACAATTAAATAAACACTTCATCTACATCCAAATAACACAGCACATTCCATTTTTCTAGCACAGCAGAGTCCAGTAATCCCTGACATGTCTGAGTGTACTTTATAAGAAAAAAAAAACCCAGAAACCTAAGTAACATTAATAATTACAAGTATTTCATTCATTCCACTTGCTCACAGAGGCAAAATATTGCATTTGAAGAGCTAAATAAAATAAAATATTGAAATATGCTTTCATATATCAGGCAATCAAAGCTTCAATCTTGTTAGCATTAAGCACAGAATTTTTTGGAAACACTATTCTTGAAATGCCTATTGAAATATGACCCTTATTTTTTCCTGCATTACTCTTTTCACTTGCCTTGCATAATTCATATAAATTTTGGAGAATTCGGAATTAGTCTTGGCACAAAGACGCTGTGTTCCCAGAACATGAGTGATGACCACATAAATTTTGAAACTAGGATATTTAACATCAGTAAGACCAACAAGGGCTATTTAAATACCAAAAATTAACAACTTGCAAAGTCAGTCCTGCCCTGATTTCCACCTGACTTTTTAAATAACAATGATAATGAATAAAAATGCAGGTTTGTTAATAGTTATATCTGACTACACACATTATTTATTCAGGCCTTTTGTTAATATTTAAGAGATGGAAACTATTTTAAATTATACCCATTACTGATGGGAACTTTTTAAGCGATACCCCATCTGAGCTGCACATTGTGAGGCAAAAGTTTCATTGCTGGTTTGGTAATGAGGCATACAAACCAGCAAGAAGCTGGCAGTCACCAAACTCCAACCATGTCCACACCTGCCTGCTCTGCCAACTCTCCTGGCCACAGAGGCAGCACTTCAGCACTAGGCAGACAATGGGATGATCCTATATGACCACTTTTATGTACTTAGAAAATTAGATAGATCAAATAATGTCATAAATGCTCACATTTTACACTGATAACCTACTTCTAATACTGGACCACTGTGCATGTGAAATAGATAGGTATATGAAATTAATAATTTTGGTTTTCAAGTAATAGATATTAAATTCAAAAGAAAGCAAGTTATGAGATTAGTGACAGGCAATCAGTTACTTATTGAAGAGGACAACACTGAACTATATGTCTCCTTTGCATCCAGGGAGGAGTCGGTGTGGATAAATTACATAACTCATGGATATCCTGGTTTCAAGAGGACAAGTCATTCACTTTTACTTAATCCAAATACAAAATCACAATCCAATTTATTTTACTACTTCCCCTGTATCAAGTACTCATTTAAAAATGCTCAGTTATGTCTACTACACAGCAAACTTCAGGAGGAACAAATCAGTGCTATGTATCACTTCCAGGAAAAGGGTAAGTTTAGACTCTATCAAATCTGCATCCTTGTTCATCCAAGAGAGTGTTGTCTGCCATGCAATGCTAAGAAACTACAATTTGTTAGCATTAAATGGAAGAATATTACCTAACAGAAACCACAGCTATAGTACAGAGAAAAGATATTTACCCCAGCAGATGTGATCCCTTTTGGTGTCTGGTAATATCTAGGTGTTTTTAAACAAAGTTATTAAAATAAATTATTCTGTTACTCAATACATAAAAGTATTAATGTATGTGATGAATGTGATGAACTCAGCTCTTAGACTTAAAGGAAGTGATGAAAACAGAATGACAATCAAATTATTGATCCAAATTATAACATATTATTTATGACAGGCTTTTAACAAGAAAGGATTTGTTCAAGACCAAAGCTCTTCTTTGTGTTATAAATTACTTTCTAGAAGGCTATGGGTACATCATGCTACAGAAAAAAACCTAATATGTGCAGACATGCAATCTCAAAATGGTCCTCAAGACCAGAACAGGACGTTCACATAGAGAAACAAAGTCCCATAAATTTACCAGCCCTTGCCTGGTACCCTAGAGGCATAGCAGATTCCACAACTCAAAGGATAAACAACAGACAACTGTGGGCAGCATTCAGCTTTAGTAATGATCAGAGGCTAAGAATAACAAAGAACATTGCATCTCTCAACAGTAATAAAATCTGCCCATCCAAGCATCTGGCTTTAAAAATCCTCATTCATGGCTGGGACCAGCACTGGCCCATAAGTCAGCGCTCATATCTTTATATCTTTATATCTTTATCTTGCTTTATATGATCAGTCAAAGCAAGGAATGCATGGACAGAATAAAAACATATTAAACTATTTATGAAAAACAAACTTCTTTACTAATAATTAATTTCAGACAGATCAAAAAAGTATCAGGAACTATTTTGAGAAGAACTCATTTCAAAAATCTAATCATGAAGTTACCAGAATCATAAGTTTTGTCGAAATAATGCAGCTTAGTGTTCAGACCACAACCTAAATTTTATTCACAAAAAAAAAAAAAAAAAAAAAAAAAAAAAAAAAAAAAAATTTAAATGACCTTTTATTCCAGGTCTATTCTTCCCACTACTTTCCAATCTCTAGAGTTTGGGCCTAGTGTGAAAAAAAAACAAACCACCCAAAAAGAAAACAGAGCCATATTTCACTCTACCAAGTCATAGTACACAACTTCATGCACAAAACATGGCTAAAGCCTTCTAAGCCAGTTCAGATCCTTGTAGAGAATCTGTTCCCCCAACCCCTAATCTTGGGGGCTTTGTGCAAGATGCAGCTCAGTGCATGCCAACCCATCAGAGACAGGCCACTGTCCAACTACAAACATTTATGCAAAGTTATGGGTAGGCTGCACTCTCCAGTTGTGCAGAGCCCTGGGTGTCTGATGTGCTCCCTCATTTAGCCTTCCCAACAGCAAATCAAACAAAGATGCTATTTTGCTTCTTTTCAGAGCTGACTGACATTTTAATTAATCTACAGTTAGAAGTGTTAATCGAGCTATGAAGTGAGGCAGTAATTCACAGCTAGTAAAATTCCCCACAATGGTTTTACAAGCATCAGTACACAGTTTATGTCATTAGTTGTTCTTTGGATATTTTTAATAAAAAAAATAAATGCACCCACAGTGGTATAACTCTTTTTTCAATGAAAACTAGCTTCCAGGAACCCATTCCTAGCAGGGGATTCTTCTTTCCATCTATAATATAGTCTAAATCCCTAATGAGTTATTACAAAGGATTCAAATAAAATAACAACTTTATTTACTACTTTAATTTTGATACATTTGTAAAGATACAGCCATAATATCCCTTCTTCCATGGAGCTTCACCCCACTGATAATATTATAGAAACAAGTTTTGTTCTTCTATTTTTAAAGTATTCTACAGATTTTAAGACTCTGACTCCAAAGATTTTCAGAAACAAAAGCTGTTCTTGCTCTCAAAAACATGTTGAATATGATATGTATGTGCATCACTGTTTATTTTTTAAGAATTTAAATCTTTCACAATAAATATTTTTAATTAATAATTAATTTGCTTATTTATTTAGTGCATGCATTTCTGAATTATTATTTATCTTCTACAAAGCTCAGCCATCTGGCTATTGTGAAAGCCTTAAAAAAAATAATAGAAACAAATGGCTAAGAAAATTCCTTGCTTTTCTAAGAAGTATTATGGGTGTGGTGGGGCTGTTTTGGCAGTGTGTATGTGCATGGGTCCAGCAAAGGATAGCTATAACATAGCAACATGCTCTTGATAGACAAAGTTTTCCATTTCAGTAATTGTATACAATAATCCTAAAATATACTCAACACTTCCATCCAATGTTTTCAGAGAACAGAGGAAGAAAAATAATTTGAGAAGTTAAAAGTGACTCCATGCACAGATGCATCTCCAATTCTGAGAAGCATATTTAATAAAAACTCACCTATTTTAAAGCAGACATTAAGATGAACTTCATCCTGTTACCACAGGAAGTGCACAAAGAGCTCCTTAAGCTACATTAGACTTACAGACACTAGAAACCTTCACATAGTGTTTCTTTGCAAAAAGTTTTAATTTACAAGTCTAAAGGAAGAAAGTGGGTGCCAGCATTTTTTCCTGTTTTTTACTTCGTTAAAGAGCTCAACAAGTTCCTGCATCAATTACAGCAGTAGCTGTAAATCAGTTCAGTGCCAGGGTACCACACCTGCAGCTCTGCTGAATTTTGCATTTTCAAGCTTAATTTCTGACTCTGCAGATGAACTGAGCTGCAATGAAAAGACATTCTTATCCATTCACTCATGTTTGTTTAGAGAGAAATTAGCCAAATAATTTCAAAATATATACATCAGACAAGATATAGAAAATTACTTGTACTTTTTCCTATTGATTGCTTGACTGATCCTTTGTCATCAATTTGCAAATAAAACAATCTGTTAAGATGTTATGACAGTCCTTGCAATTCTTATACATCTTTTATCTTTCAGTTGATATACATATCACTAAACACCTTTGAATGAAATGCCCAAAAATCACAAATAATTTAATGGTGAAAATACATAATGTACAGTACCCTCTTAGTAAACCTAACCTCGCATAATCAGATATGGGACAAGGAGGAAATCAGTTTTAAAAACATCAATTTCACAGATATTATTAAAACTTATGATAAGGAAAAGTGCCAAGGGTAGCTACAGTTCAGTTCCATATGATATTTTGTTTTCCATGTGGATTATGTAACTTGGCTCCATAAGGATGCCTTCGGAGCCAGAACGGAGGGAGGAAGAAAAGATGTTTATTTGCAGGCCAGACTGATCATGGGTAAATAGAACCTCTCCTTCTTGTACTTTTATATAAATTTCAATTTTATATGAATTTTAGTTCTTCAAATACAACCACAACAAAAAAATCCTGCAAACAAAACCAACAACCAATAAAAACACCCCAAACCCCTAAAACACCAAGAAACCAACCAAAAAAAACCCAACCAAGATTTCACTTTTATAGGCCAAGGACTACCAAACTACCAAAAACTTAATTCCTCCTCAATGAAACATGCACATTCCAAGCACAAAAAACAGGACTAGTCAGTCAAGTATCAAATTTTTTTTAAAAAATGTGCCAGGCATTTATTGGTGCCAGTCAGACCTGAATTTTTCTTTCCTCATTCATAGAAAATTATGTGGTTTAACACTAACCATATGTTCAATCCCAAACTCATAAAAATGTGAAACTCATATTATCTCTTATGCTATCACTAAAAAACTCCAAACCCTCTCACCAGGAAAACAAAACATAAAAGAATACAGTGAACTTTGCCACCTCTTCCATAAGTTTATTAAGGGATGGTGTAAAAACCATTTTCAATTGGTAAGGAACCCAAACTCAATTTTGCCCCAGATTTGCATTAATTATGTGGAAGACCATGACATGAGTGGGTAAGTGCTCTTCAAAAGGTGGGCTTATTATTTCAGTGCTTATTTATATAATTCCCACAATTCTGCTAGAAGTGGGCAATGCACTCTCACTGCCATTATGTGCAGTGCAGCAGAGAAATCATTATTTTTTTCCACCATTTCTTGATAGAATAAAAAATGCAACTATTTTCTCTCACATGCTCTCAAATCCATAGTCCACCAAGAGTCCATCCCCACCTGGAAGTACAATCAGAGGTTGTCTGGCCAGTCTGAGGCATATTCCTCTGGCCAGCAATTCCTCCTGAAGGCTGCCCATTCACAGGGAACTGCAGAGCAGCCAAAAAGCTGCTCACCTCCTGACACCCACCTGCACAGCCTGACAGCATCTCCCACTCCAACAGCACCTGCCTGGGCTTCTTCTGCAGCAGAGGCAGCAACAAAACTGCAAAAAAACCTCTGCATCCCCCAGAGGGGCCTCGCTCTCCAAAGTGTCTCAAGCAGGGTTCACTCATTTCCTATCTTATCTCACATTATCACCTGATTTAATACACACACAGTGGGGTTCTGTTATGTGAAATATCTCACACCTCAGTTTAAAAGCAGCCAAGGCAACCACAAATGTACCAAAAAGTTTGTAGGAGGTTTTCAATCAGTCAGATACAGAAAACTGAAACTGGAGAGCATCTTATTTTAGGCAGACAACACAAATGCATCTGGTTTTTTCACCCAGTTTTGCTTGGAAGTGATGGTTATCTTCACTCCCAGCTTGAGAAAACACTGAACTTTATGACTTCTTAAATATATGTTTATGCATTTTTCCATGTATTTTTTATTATAAAAGACAATTTTAGTATTTGGTAATTGATAGGGGATAAAACCTTATCTGATGGGCCTTAGTCTTATCAAAATCTGCCATTACCTTTTATTGATCTTCTCTTAATGAAGAAAGGCATGTGATGTGTTTTGGCAAAGGTCCTTCAGTTCAAATTCTCTCAGAATCAATTATCAAGACATTATAGTAATGTACCCAGGGAGGGCACAGATCCAGCCTTTGGCATTGTAATAGCAGAAGCTGTAGGCATCAAATTTGTAAGTATTATATAGATAACAACTAAACATGAAATACAGTAAGTTATTTATAGCATTCAGAAAAAAAATCTCAGTTCATCTATTTTGACTTACTTGAACAAGAACATAAATATCCATAGAAAAAGAACTTCATTTTAGTACATCAGATAATTAGTCTTTCAAAACCAGTGAGGGTTGGTGTTCAGATCAAGGAAAATTTTTCAAGTGAATTATATATTTCACATATATTTTTTAATTCTGGTTTTATAATAAAGGCTAGTTTCAGATGCAGCAGAATGAAACCAACTCAATACAAAAATAATCCTTTTTACATTAAATACCATTTTCTTGAAACTAGCACCTTCGTCTTCATTTACAAAAGAATATGGTTGGCCATTTTGCCACTTTCCAAACATCATAACTTCTATTACTGCTTCAAGATATCATGTTCAGGGTTTTTACTAGATGATACTTCCCTTTTGTACCCAAAGGTTGCTGAACTTTTCACAGTTGACTGAGATTTATAAGCCAAGTGAGAAAGCTGCTTGCATGAGCAAGGCTTTGTAACTAAGCAAGAAGGCAGCTCTAACCATGGAAATAAAGTACATTATTCCAATAACTCCAGCAAATAAGGCATGATGGGGCAGCAACAGCACAGGGGCAAAATACCAGGGAAAAAATAAGTCATAGGATCTACAGACTGATAAACTAACAAATAATGCATTTGCATCTGAAGCAGCTTAGATTGTCCTTGTTTTAAAATTATTTGTAATTTTAAAATGTTAGACATTAATATAACACATATTGTGTATTATAACACATAGCTGTTACTCCACAGCCAGTGTTTATTTAATTGATCAAATTAATGAGACAAAACAAAAATTGCAGTTATTCTTTGTAAGTTGACCCTATAGGAGGTTATTATTACTCTAAGTAAATCTAAATGGATGCTTCACAATTCTTTTCCCTAGATGCATTTTCTCTTTTTCAAAACAGTCCATAAGCATGTAGTAGAATTCTAATAACTAAGGTGAAAAATTAAAAAAATAATAGACATTTGTAATAGTGCTAATAACTCATTTCATATATCTGAAATTATATGTATGTATACACATATATAAAGTGGTGCAATATAAAATAAATATTATATTAAAATATATTATATGTATAAAGTAATATATTAAAATTATATATATATTACCTTCTCTGATTGGCAAATTCAATGCATTTACCTTCTCCAATTGAATGACTTCTGTAAGAACTACAAGGAAAATCCTGCATCCTGATTTTTACATAAAGTACACGCAAACAGAAAAAAACTTCCTGCTAATGAAATAATTTATAGATAGAAAATTCAAATACCTTTAAATTAACAAAAAGAACAAGCTGAGAAAACCAACAGAGCTGCCACGACCCTGACAAGCTTTTAATATTTCTTTCACATTTTCCTGGGAATTAAATTTTCTGTCTGGATCAGACAGAATCAGTTCTCTGATTAACTTTGCCCTTACCAGTGAGGCATCTCCACAGTCTATCACACACAGATCAATCCCAGACAACCCACAGGAACTGCAGAGCTGGAGGAGAGCACAGCCTGTGTGGGAACAGTGCTCTGCCAGCATTGCAAAGGCAATTACCTCACTTCCAGCAAAGAAAAGAACGGGGACGTGTTGGTAACATGGTCACTGTAATGCCAAACAAGCCAATGACAGCAGGAGAGAGGCACGTAAGTGCACGACCTAAAGGAAGCTGCAAGCACCATGGGACCCATCCTGTGCTCCAGCTTGCTTTTCCCAAGAGAAATTGCCAGGCCTAGAATTTATCTCAGCATCAGTGTCCATACACTGATCACTCCTGACTTCTTTCACAGCTGTTGTAGTCCTCAAAATCTGTGTTACCTTCTACTACATGCAACTCCCAAAAATGCTCTTCAAGAACACAAAGGTTGAATTTTCTTCATATACCAACCAGAGAGCTGAAACCTAACCTCCAGCCCAAGAGCAATTACAGCTCTTTCATAAACTGGAGAAATCAGGCAGTGCTGATATCCAAAATAACAGCACTGAGTTTATATTTCTGCAAGCAACAGTGGAGTCCTTTAGGCAAGCAGACAAGGACTGAGTTCAGTGCTGTAGGGTTAGAGAGCTCACACTGTGCTGTTCTCAGCACAGGATGAAAGAGATGGATTGAGTGGATTTTTCTTGCTCTCCAGCCACAAGCAGGAAAAGCAAAATTTCCCCAGACCCTGCTCCATTGGGACAGATCTTCAACAGCACAGAGTACACAACTGAGTTACAAGCTTTCCCAATTGTAAATCCCCTGAAAATATTGGCTACTCTGGAAATAAGATTTTAAAAAGAAAACATTGAAAAAAATCCTATCTTTGGTGGTTCAAATGTTCCATGACAGCACTTAAGAAGCTATTATAGGATGTACATTCAAGAAAAAAAGGCAGAAAGCCAAGTCTCATAGCACAAATCTCCTTTTCATTCATAGATCTCTCAACATTATGCATGCTATAAAGAATATTTTCTTTCTAAGTCAAAACCAAGTTTGCCTTTTTTTTCCTTTCTCCCCAAATGTCAACACCTGTTTAATTTGGGAAAACTTGCAACTCAAACAGCTTTTCACTGAAAAAGAGGTTTACAAAAGTGGTCTTGAACTATGTTTTGAAAAATATTATCCCATTTTTCCATTATTTTGCCCCATGTGTGTAACTAAATGAATGTTTTTTTCCCTTCAGTTGTCTTTCCTGTATTGAATGTTTAAAAGAGAATTTCCTTTGCCCCTCAGTTTTTATTTAAGAGTCCTATAGAGCTGTGTTCAGGAGTGTACAGAAGACAGTAGCACATTTCTCAACACATGGTGTTCCACATGCAGGACTTTACACGTGTCCATATACTGGATGTACTAAAAGTCCTCTGACTGCAGCAAATTGAATTGCTGCCAGTTGCTACAGCATGGCTAAAAGAAGTCTTTACCTTCTTCCAACAATCACTTTAAAGAATATTTGGTGTTCCTGAAGTACTGAAAAAAAAAAAATCTGCTCAGATACATAGATATTATACTTTTTATATTTGAAAAGAAAAACAGCTAAAAGACCCAGATATGCTTTAAAGGCTTTTTTTCTCCACAGAATCTAGTTAATTCACAGTTACTGCCATGAAAAATAATGTCTCGAGAGGGAAAGAAAGAAAGAAAAAGGGAACCATATGAGAGCTCTAAGTACAAAACTGGTGACACATACAGTAATCAGAAGTACATGCTTTTCCTGATGGGATTACTGCTCCAGATATGCTCATTAAATTGGGAAAAGCTGGCTGTTCATGAACTTCTGTCAGGTGCTATCTGATGATAGGAAGATCATCCCAGCACATTACAGCAACCAAGTGTCTTGACAAACGTCCTGCAAAACTGGGATATTGTGTTTCAGCAGTTTGTAATGGAGTTTTGCCAAATGTCTAACAGCCCTATCATTTCTCCCTGACAGGCTGTTTTACAGAGGTTATTATTTTCTGATTACAGCAAATTAAAGTATGGGTTGCTGGACAGAACAGGAGGATATTTACATTGGATCTCTGGCATCATTATAATGAGATAAAGGGCAAATGCAAGCCAGAAATGCTTCACTTACATTGCAACTTGATGTACTGTATATTTACAAATTTAATTTAATTCTTGTTTTCAATGCAGTCTTACCAAAACAGCCTATTATAGTCACAGTGATTAACCCTCAAGAGGCAATAGCATATATAACCCTTAATTGTGAAACAATTTATGTCTTAACAAGTACAGAAAGTACATTGATAACAATACCCTCAATTTTCAGTAAAATTCAGACTGAATTTTTTCTACAAGTGTATTATGTTGAGAATTATCTCTACTGCTGTCATTTACCTTACTTGGTAGGCACATAGCACTGATTTGGCGGTATTGAAGTCCTGTGAAAAATAACACCTATTGATATACAAGCTATAAAATTTTGTCTAACAATTCCCTTTCCTTTTGACTGTGTGTGGAAAATGGTATGGAATGGGCAGAGTCAGCCCTGCAGAGGAGTGTGTCATCCAACAAGGATAAGGATGCATCTAAGAGGTAATAATAGTACAGCAAATGGAATTATTTCTTTTCCACAACAATATAGCAGGAGACTGTTTCTCTGCTCTGTATTCCTTCTGTTGGACACACAAGTTACATGTGTTCAATACACAGCACTCTCTGCTCATATGTTGCTGTGCATAGCAAACAAGTATATATTGTTTTCTATTTTCAAAGAGAACAACCTAACTGTAAATGGTAATTAAGACATAATTTTTCTGGCCCTATAACCATTTGCATAAAAATTAAATCTTCATGACATTTGTAGTTTCCAACAAAACAGTAAAATAATGCTTCATAGAACTGAGACAGAGCATACATCTGTTATATTAACCATGGGAAAAGAGGAATGGCACATATGTTAAAGATTAATCCTGATCAAATTACATAGAAATCTGGGCTCATAGTAATAATAAAGAGCAAACTGAAAAACCTATCAAGGGTCAGATCTGAAATCTAAGTCAGTATAATAACCTTTCCATGTTAGTCTGCAATGTATTGCTTGTGGTAGAGATCAGCACTGTGGACCAGAAACAGAACATTATGTTGTTGGTTCTGAGGCTGAACTTCCTGTTTAGGTGTTAATGGTTATAAAACTCATTTTATCTGGGCAAAGATATTTCTGATCTGCCCTAGAATAACACCTTGACAGCTGTAGTTATTTCAGTTGCTGGTATTGCCCTTTCTGATAGGCAGATGTTACTGCCCACAGCACAGACAACAAAACTGAACATTATCTTAGCTGCAAGATGATTTTTTTTTTACTCTATGCAATCCACAACAACATATTTAGAAGTTCCTCAGTAAACAACAGGAAGTCTGCTATTTTATCAGTCCCCAGTTAAAAGAGAAGTGATCATAGGAAAAATAAAACCATCAAGTTAAATACCTCAATGACACAAAGAACACAGTTATTAATGTGATCAAAAACTTTAGCTTTACCTCTCCAGTCCAAGATCTTTCAAAGCCAGTTAAATTCTCATTCAACTAAAAGACATAAGCATCATCCCAACAGTGAGATTCCCAAGGAATTAAAATACATTTCCCTCTTAAGGCTGCACAGTTTGAAGGGGATAGCCTCTCCTGGGAAGAGCTGGGAAAGGAAAGGCACAGTGCCCCTCTGAGCTGGATGCAATGGTTTCAAACTTCATGACTCCAGCTTGAAATACACAGGCTGCCTACATTACTCAAGTTGCATTGATTTGGGTCTTTGATTGTATGGTTTCCCAGAGAAAAAGTGATCTCAATATGTCAAGAAAAACTAAAACAGTCTACAAAATGTGTTCTGTATGTTGCTTATTAGTACTGGGATTAAAATATCATTTTAAAATTCTACGTAAACCTTCTGTGTCACATCCTTATGCTAATGAGAATTCTTATATATAGAATTTTGCATAAACACCATAGCACTCATGCATGTAATGTGATGCATAGAGCACTGTGCATTTACCCCTTTAAATCTTGAAAGTGTTTTGAAATTCACAGGCTAGTGAAACTTGGTCAGCAGTGAATAAATAGAAAGAAAAAGGCAGAAATTACCCTGTTTTCTAATCTAAATGAACATTTTGTTTTCCTTTCACTCCTAGACCCCAGTCCTAGCAGCCATGCAAACCTGAATAGTAATGTGCCAAAAATACCAGGACAGCTGACCACAACTGGGATATTCTGAAAAGGGCAGGTGTTTCTGTCAAATCATATTGAACTAAGTAATTGGTTTCTCCACATTTACTACTGAGGTCTAAAAATCATAACCACAGCAATACAGGGTTTCAAAACAGCAGCTGAATCTACAGAGGCAGCTGGATATGGGGATCTGCAGTTAGTTTGGTGTTCACATAAAAAGAGTGATACAGCTGAGGTGAGAACCTTCTCAGGCATCAAAAGCTGAAATTATATCAATTAGAAGGACATATTTGCCTGAATAGTTTTAAATATTTATTTAATTATGGCTCAATAATCTTGATTTCCATTCCCAGAACACTTTGTACTGCACTGTTAAGAATCATGTAAATAAGTTGTTTTGGGCCATCAATTTGAAGCTGAAGTCTTGACCTACAAAAGGTGTTCAAGCAACTGCCATTTCAAAAGTATTGATCCACTGTCAACTGTCTATTGGGAATTTGTTGCCTCAAAAATACAGCTTTCTACCATGTACTAGCTACAGAGGAAAAGATTACATTTAGCACTGACATGCATATTTGTATCTCATCTTCTGATTAAAAAAAAATTAAAAGAACCTAAAATAATTAGTCAATTCCAAAACCCTCAGACTTTATAATTGAAGATATTTTTGAAATACAAGTAGTTGCAAATTTATGCAAGGCTATTTGGTACCATTTGGACAATAATAGACTAAGTACAAAAAACCCTCTTCTTCCTGATGTAAGCAACCACAACATCCTCTTCATCATTTCTTTTGTGACATTGAATAAGTGTGTTTCCACCTCCTCTTGTGTAGGGAGTTTCCATTCCTCTCATGATCCTGGCTGGACATTTCAGTTTGCATCCACATCTTTTGATTGTGATTGATTAGAATTGTTCACAACATACCCAGAGAGGTCCCTCCCTGAGCTTCTGGAAGAGAGGCCTTAATTCCCAAGTGCCCAGACCAAGGGTTTGTACTATTGATTCTCTATTAATTTGGCCTCCAAGCCTGTTCTTGAGTTCTTTCTTTTATAATGTAAAATAACCATCTTTATTGTCCCTCCTAAATTTTTCTCATAAATAGATCATTAACATGATCCCATTGTTTATGCCAAAGTCATAATTAAAAAAAAAAAAAACAAGAAAAAGTAACTCTCTGAGTTAATCCTTGAAAAAATGAGAAGTACCCTCCAATGTTTTTCATAATGATTCACTCTTGATATATTTTAAATTGTTCCTTATGTACTGTTTGCATTTTTTAGCATTTATCATCATAACTAATAACTTGCCATTATTTCTTCCAGCCCCTAACAGTTTCCCAGTGTTATAAATAAATGGAAAAGACCCAGGAGAAAAGAATAAATTATCTAAAATTTATCTACAAATCCCTGTATTGAAATTAACTGCCTTGTTCCACCTATGTGAGATGAATTTTCTCTCTTCTCTATGCAAAGAAATAGAACCTTCAAAAATATTCAAAATATCCAATAAGTTAAACAGAAATCCAAAGAGGTCCTACAACAAGGAGCTAAAGTTTTTCAAGGAGGACTGCTCTATGTAAAAAAAAAGAAAGCCATGTTGCACTTCAGATTTCTTAAATGTACCTCCTTTATATGCCAGTGTGTCTGAAACAGGTTCTTAATTAATACTTATTATGGCCAGTTCTATTTATAAATTCTCAATTTATTTTTGAAATTCTATCAGCATAAGATCCAGAAAGCAATTTTGTATTTCTATGTTTCATTTAGGAACTCTCTTTGAGAAAACTCCTGAACAAACATTTAGCTGCTATAAAGTAGCATCCTGCATGAAGCTGGTTGAAGCTTTTTTCAGAGACCTTCATTGCCACCCCAACCTCAAGAAAAACAGAAAAAACCCCAAACCTTATACACAGCCTTTTCTTGGGAATCTATTCCTGTTCAGGAACGACTGGGGTTCACTGCTCTCGTTCTTACACCTTTCTTACAGAACTACCTTGGCTCTCCCATCACTAGGAAGCACATTCACTTCTCTTACCAAAGCTTATTCCCTCTATCTTCTCTTTCAAAGACCTTCTAAAATTCCTTTTTATAAGTTGTCTTGCTATTAATAAAAATTTCCACAGCTCCAAACCTCACTTTTTCACTATTTTAAAAAGTACTGGGAAGCTGTTTCTCTTATCCAGCTTTCTAGAGTGCTGCACACCACAGCAGACTTTCACTGCAAATGAAATCTCATTAAAATTTAACGCACACATTAAATAAGAAAATCCTATCAAATCATGATGAAAACACATAAATATTTTTAGATCATTCATGCTTTCTTATACTCAAGACTTGAAGAATAACTCTTCTTGATCTATAATACTGGAACTGAACTTTATTGCTCCTGTTCTCTGTAGGCCTAATTCCCACAATGGGGTGCATTTCTGAGGAGTTCCACAGCTACATGCTTACAGGATCTTGCAGAAAAGGATTTCAGTGTTGGATATAGTATTTCAGTACTATTTTAGTATAAATACTGGTGCAAAAATGTAACCAATAAAATAGTTTAAGCACTTAATAAATAAAGTACTGCAAGCAAAATGACTGCTTGTATATCCCCTGGGATCCTAGCCACAAATACCAGAAAAACAGTTTGAAAAGCAACCACAGAAATAGAAAGTTGGCTATTGGATTAAAAATAACCCAGAACAAATGAATAGCAATCTTATTTAAAGTTAGATTTAAAAATAAGATTTTTTTTTTCTGTAATGTTAACCACATAAGTCAGATCTCACCATGAAAAGAGAACTAGCATCAGTAGAACACAAAAGCCATTAGAAGAAATACCAGTGGTAAGATTTCCTGAAATAAAAACAGAAAAATAAAATAAAAAGTGCAAAAGCACAGACTTCAGTAGAGAAATAAACACATGGCAGTGTATTAAAATGGATGTTACAATTGGTCATGGTAATATTGTGGGATTTTGTCACCACAAGCTTTCTGTAAACCAAGAAGCAGGTGTTTGACAGGGCCACTAGCTATACTGAGAGTTGGAACAAAATATGTGAAAGTGAACAGCAGAAAAAGCAATCAATTAATAGTAAATTTAGCCACAAAATTACTGTAAAGTAACTCTAATAATAGACTGGCAAGGATGAGATCTAGCTACCATAAAAGTAACATTATTACATAAAACTGGACCTGCCATATTGGGCTGCAGTTGTAGTTCAACAACACAAATGTTCTGCCTCTGACAGTGATTTCAAACAGTTCCCCAGAGGCAGCCATAATTCCCAAAAATGCACAAGTATAGATTACTCTGCCCATAGATATTTTTACTTAGATCCCAATGGCTATATTTTCACCAAAAATTAAGATGTGCCCCAAGACCATTTTCAGTGCTGGACACATTCTCCATCCTTGTGGTTAACACAGAAGACAAGAGAACCATGAGAGGAGGCCTTGCCCCTCTTTCATGCAGGGGACTGTTTGCTCCAACCACACCATTTGTGGTTGCAATGCAGCAAGGACCATGGTTCTTAAGCAGGTACCTCAGAAGACCTATGAAGCAGTAGGACACCACCTTAGTAAGAAGCTCAGAGAAGCCTCCTACTCATATCTAGACCACCCAAACACCTAAACTCTTTGTCCAGTCCCCATCCCATCCTTTAACACAATGACAAAGATTTAAGTCCATCATATGCAACCTATATAAGTTATCTTCTCAACAATGCCCAAGTAATGCTGTTGGGAGAGTGACACAGGTAAATAATATCAGCCATCCAACTGCGCTGACAGGCTCAGATTCAACTTCTTATTTCTTTTCTTCAAATGCAAAGATCTTCTGAGGAGGTAGAAATTTGCCTGATTAAGACCAATCCCAGTAAAACTGGTCCTCAGAATTCTCCTATGCATTCCACAAAAGCCTGTACACACTTCAAAAATCCTTCCTCAAAACCAGAAGTTTGTATGTCTTGGGGGAAAGGGCTTAATCTCATTCTAAACAAACATGGCAGCAGAGCAGGCAATCTACAGCAAAGTGAGAGATCTGTCGGGCACATCCAAAGTCAACGAGCAATCAGCCAGACCTTCACTAATATAAACCAGCTTCACTAATAAAAACTTCATTAACTTCTTTGGCTCAGAACCATCTTCTAGGCTTACAGCACGCAGCCCACACGTGACTTCCTCCATCAAACTTTTCACAAGACAAATCTCAGCCTCACCCACCTCCTTCTCCCACAGCCCCTCGGCTGCGTCCTGTTCCAGCACAGCTGGGCTCCATTACTGCACCCTCCTCAGCCCTGTGAAAGCACGTCCTGCACAAAGCTCAGCCCTCCTTTGCTTCTTTCTTCATGCTAGAGAAGCACCACCTAATGGCACAAGCAACAGTCTGATATTAGCTTTTTACACTATTTCTAGAGTGTTCTATCATAGGGAGATACAGCTTCACATAAGTAACCTTAGCGGCCACTGCCCAAAAAATGCAAGGTATGAAACTAGGAAATATTATTTTATCCCACATCAAGGAAAAGGCATTGCACTTTACCAAGACATATTTATACAAACACATATCTTTCTATATTGTATACCAGAGTTTACAGATACCCTCAATTTGGCTTAAATATGGAGTTCATTAGTGCAGTGACCACAATTCCACATCTGGATTTAGAAGCAGCTGAGTGAACTGTACTGTAGAGAAATTAACAAGAACACTTCTACTGTCAACGGCACATGAAAGGAAAAAAATGTGCTGAACAAAACATTTTAAGAGCTCAACTGTGGCTGCCTTATATCATTAGTACTGACTAAAGAGAAATTGGAGCAACAGGAAGCTATGTGATTGCATACTTTACCCAGAGATTTCCACTTGGCTACTGCAATGTTCTCAGCTACTTTCAAGAGAACAAACTAAATGAAAAGCTGTGATTTCATTCACGTTTGGAGTGGATTTTGGCAGGACACTACAGATTGCTGTGGTCAGCCTCTGACTCTGAAGTAATCTGCCTGTTACTTTATTCAATCCTGAGCAGAAGACATAAACACCCTTCCTGCATCCATCCACTCCATAAACAGCCAGAACAGGAGTCAGTGGTCTGTGTGTGCCTATTTACATCCTTTATATTTTACTATTCAAACATGCCTACACATGGTACATCAGAGTTATAGAACTGATATTGCTCCAACATCATCCAATATTTTTGCCTTTGTAAAAAGAAATTATACAAGAGGAACAGATGATATTCTACTGCTAGTTAGTAAGAATTATATCTTCCCATCTAGAGAGTTTATTTTATGCAAAAATCATAATAATATTATAATATAATACTTCTGCAGGTAGAGAAAACAAGAAAAGAAGACATTAAAGCATATAATCATGTTCCACAGCAAGTCAGTAGCAGATCTAGAAACACAATTCAGCATCCCAGTGCTGTTCCAAACTGTTCACTCAGCTGTATATAAAGCATATGGCATGTCACAACTCTGAACAAAGCAATAGCATGGCTGGACTTCATCCTCCCCAGTTCCAAGTCCCTCTCAGATGAAAACTTAGGTACTGGTGATGCTGGCAATGCCATTCTTCTGATTCCAACTGCTCAATTTGACTAGATTTAAAAAAAAAAATCAAACCAAAGCATCAATTTCCTTTTTGAAAGTGAATACACTTAATCTGGGTTTCCAGCAATGTGTAGGAATACAACTCTACTAGAGGCTGGAAATATCACATGTAAATAAAAATGGCAAGAGAATAAGAGTCATAAGAAATAAAATCTCTTTTTCTTCAAAAACATCAATATTAAAAGTGAAGGTGTGGAAAGAGTTTTATCATCATTTTATCAGAACTTATCAGGACTTTCTTCCATATAGAATTCAGAGCACCCAGCAGGATATGTACTTTGAATACCAAATGCATGACAACCAAATATTCACATGCCACCTGGCCTCTACAGACACAAAGGAAAAACAATGGTTATTCCCCTTAAAAATATTCAAATATGAATCAAAACATGAATGTACCCATACAATTTTTCATGTCCCTTTTTTCCTAGCTGTTGAGATACTGATGTCTCAAGCTAGGATTTTTTTAAAAATTAAATCTTAAAAATACCTTATTCCAATCCCTATTTTGGTTTCCATTTGACGGTGCTATAGTATTTATCTTTGACAAGTGGCTACTAAATAAAGTTTATTTAACTACTTCAAAATAAGCTGTTTCCACAGAAGCTACCAGAAAAACTGCACCTGTCAATCCTTATTGCTTAATACCTACACTGGAGTTTCTCTATACGCCTTTATTGATGTGCTTTTCCCATATGAAGATCTGCTTTGGGCAAATTTCACTCCTCTTTGGAGCCTCAAGGCTTTCACTAAGACCAAATCCAATGCAGTTTAAAGCTTAACAAGGGCTTTGAAGCTTACAATGAAATCTATTTCTGTTTGACTCCTCCATGCTAACTATATATTAGTTTAATATTTGCTTTCATTTCATTTTTGCTTTCATTCAATTTTCAAATTTGAAATTTTTATCCTGGTTGCACAGAAGAAATAATACCTAAATGAAGAGAGAAGCAATTTAAGCCTGGTGTCATTCATGATCAATCAACAGTGAAGGAAGAGTTTAATCCCTTTGTTACACATTGTACATTTTTAAACCATGTTTTGAGTTTTCTATAAGAATTTCTGTTTATATACACTAAACCACAACAATATTTAGCATACTGAGTACTGTTTATATATCTTGTATTTAAGAAGTGCTTGCTGTGTTTATGTTCAGATCAGATAACACAGATGGTTTCCCCCTCCACAACTCTAATAAATCTAAATTATAACTCCTCATTTATTTTTACTGTTTTGACAAGAATCCTTTGAAATTATCATGTATTTTATTTGAAGGAATTTTTTTTTCAGTTTTCCCATGTTTAAAGAAATCTCCTGGGAGGGGAAAAAAAGCACTTTCAAAACAAAGAAGTTCCATTAATAGAAAATTATTTTAAAATTATAAAAAGGGAGTGGATTCAGAACTTACTATTTTTTGCCTTCAGATTGAGCATAAAGGTTTGTTCTTTTTTTCTGGATTTTTATTATTTTAACCAATATAAATTGGGCTAGTAGGAACCAATTTTTTGCTTAGGTTTTATAGAATGCATATTAACTGAAGAATGAGGTTCCATTGGATGTTAAAGCCTGGTTTTGTTCCAGCTTTACCAGTTCCACTGATGGTTATCCATGACTCAGTAGGCAGAGGACTGGAAACTGGAAAATCCATGCTCTGCTTTTGCTTCTGTCCCTGTCTATTGCTTCATGTCAGTTCCTCTAAAATTCACTGGCACTATAGAAGAAACATACTAGTTTTTGGCTCTCCAAATTTCATGATAAAACACAACTATACAAGTTATTCAAACAAGTAAGACAAAGCCCTCAGCTCCACCATGGTGCAGGTCATATCTCCATACAAGACAATTTCCACCCTACGTGCCCCTAAAGCCACAAATTTCATGTGCAGCAGCCAAGAGCCAGAGCTTCCCAAGACTGTAAGTCATCAAAAGAAGCAGCAAGCCTGAGAGAAACCAGCAGGTCAGACTGTTGTACTTTGATTAACATAAAATATTTGATTATCAGGATGCCTTAGTAAGAATAAACAGAACTTTGAAGATTGCAAGCTTGGATCAAGAAAGAAGATTGAGTCAACTTCTGCAAGCGAGAGATGTTGCAAATGTATACATTTGTTTATGTGATGATAAACCCAATCTTTATAGTCAAGCATCACTAGGCTTCCTAGAACAAAATATAAGCACATGTAGCCCACAATAAATTCGGGTCTGAGCAGCACCACTGAGTGTCCCCTCCTCTCCCATCGCCCATATCAGAGCTTGCTTGGACAGCTCTGCTGTGCCCTGTCCAGGGCAGAAATGCAGCACCACATGAGAAACTGCAGGGAGGCTGAGCTTCATCAGTTTTATTGCTCTGAAAGTGCTCAGATGCAGAAGAGAATCCACAAAATAGATATCACAGACATTGCAGACTTTTTATTGTTTGTATTGATGCAGGGCAGGATGGCTGGTGGTAAACAATTTCTTTTCCTTTAAAATATTTACTCAGTTCTTACAACAATGAAAATGGGCATTACACTGGAAAGTGACCCAAGAACAGAAAATTTACAAATCACATAGAGAGGATATAGAGCTCAATGTCTACATGGGCACACATGCCTGCCACCATTCATATTTCCATGTTGCCGGGAGCCAGCAAGACTGCTGGCAGTGCTGATATTTTTTCCACAATGCATTTTCCCCTCATTAATCAATGCTTATAATTTCATTTTAGCCAGTCTTGAGGGGGTTAGAAGCAGCAACTGGTCTATAAAGTCTCCATTATTCTAAACATAAAAAGGAACTAAAAATAATTGTTCGTCTTTTATGGTCTAAAAGGGTTCTTTATTTAATAGTAAAGCAGTGTACCTGAGAGTCCAGCTGTCCTTTCACATCCCTCCATCTGATTAAATACATCCTGATTTTCCTGATTTAAACCAACACAAAGATTGAATCAGATTAAGATTGGCAAAATATATACTTAAAGCTCCATGGAGCTGAACAGGAGATTACATATGGTCTGTAAGAAGCAAAAATTAAGACATCACACCTAAAAAAACCACCAGGTTTTAGCTTAGTTGAAATCTGCATGTTTGCTAAATGACCAGAGTTCAGAGCAGCCAGCATGCATTTGCCCCTACCAGTGAGGATAGTGTTTTCCAGCGTAAGAAACAAAATTTATTTCACTTTGCTAAAGACATTCAAAACAAAACAAAACAAAACAAAACAAAACAAAACTGTACAGGAACACTAAAGCATTCTCACTGAATTCAAATAACGAGCTAAATTATTAACTCTTTAGGTTCCTCTAGGTTTTGAAGTGAGAAGGGAGAATTTCTATTACTTCAAAGAAAGGCAGCCTTAACTCTCACAGAGTTTGGGTGAAGGCTGGGCACTAAAACCTCCAAATGCACATAAAAGAGGACAATCTTTTGTGCTCAGACCAAATACAGTTCACAGAAACCACTCAGTGATGGCAAATTATAACACTAGACACTTCACACATATATACAAAAAACAAAAACAACAACAAAAAAATACATTTTCATGGGAACTAAAACTAATCTTTATTTTGGTTCTAGTTTGATAAATTTTGTCCAACAATAAGTTTTATAATATCATAAGACAAAGGAATTCATAAGCCCATTGGCGAACACTTCAATGCATTAACAAATGCATTTTGGTTTGCGCACAATGTCTTAGAAGAAAACAATGCCTTCACAAGTGATACCAGCTGTAACCATGCAGGGATTTGTACCTCACCCTGGGTGCTCCAGCTTCAGGTGGAGTCTCTCAAGATTAGGTTCAAGATTGTCCTAATTACTGCCCTGCAATATTCCTAGATAGGCACAAATGTTTTGTGTGGGCACAGATGTTTTCCACATCTGGAAAATGGATCTATGACTCCATGAAAACAGATCCTCTAAATGGCACAAAATCTGTAGAAATTGCACACAGACAAAAAAGAAATTACCTGGGGAAAAAAATATAAACCCAGTAGTCACAGAAGGCCACCATTAACTCACCATAAGAAGAATAACACTGTCTGTAGTTATTCAGAGAATGTAGCTGACCAAGAATAACTTTTCTAAATCACTAAGATCTCTTGTGCCAAAAAGGAAAACACATTATTTTTAAGTTGGCCAGTTCCATGGAATACACGTTTGGAAAGATATCAGCTGTGAAGAAATAACGAAATCTTTCCATCCTCTTTAAAGGAGGATGGACATTTAATATCAGTATATTTAATTCAGATAAATTTTGCAATGGAAAAAAACTTCTCAGGTATTTTCTAGGTCATTCCTATCAGTTGCCTCCTTTTTTTTTTTTTTTTTAATGTTTATGTCTCTCCCTTTTTTCGAGTGTTACAACTTCACTATAAAAATCAAGTATTGCTTAACAGTTAAAGGATCCTATTCCAAATATTTTGACAAATGTTTGGAAGAAGCACTTGAAGAGGCCCATGCAATTCAGTGCCAAACCCCCTCCTACTACCAAGCTCAGTAGAGGAGCTGGCAGGACACATCAAAATTACAACCATGCCACACGACTTCATAAGAACTCCATCTTCAAGACCCTTTTAGGATTATTGTGCATTACTCCATGAGCCTGCAAAACAAGCTGTTCTTAAATGAAGAATTGGAGTGGTGGTGACAGTCTCCTTATGGAAATCATAAACTCTTTATGACACTTTCACAGATACCTTTTATGTTATTTTATAGATCTGCCACTAAAAGCAAAACTTGCACAAACAGATTTAGGTTGGTAATACAAGATAGTAAAGCACAAAGCCTAAGAGAACCAGATGCAATTTCATCTTTAAAACGTTTCAGTTGACTTTATGGATTTTAGAATTTACTATTTTATTTTATTGCGCAGCAACAAGGACTACATGTGAAGCAAGAACCCTTTCAAAAAAGGCCATATATATCCTCTTATACCATTTCTACATTGTCTTAATTTAGAAGAGTTTATATATATCCTATTATACCATTTCTACATTGTCTTAATTTAGAAGAGTTTAGTAAAAAATGGCAGATCACTACATGAAGATATGCATCATGGTAAGTAGCTCTAATGGTTCAGCACTGATAAAGTCAGACATGTATGTTCAAAGGCCTCTCCACAATTAAGCTCTGTTTTAAGCCTTGTAGACGCTATTTTAGCACATGCAAACACCTCTTAGCCAGGAAATTACATTGGCTGTTCACTACTGAGTACAGATCATGAGACCACAGGATTGCAGAACAGAGTACACTGAGTAGGGTCTCATGTTTCCAGGGCTGGAATACACTTCACATGTGTAAACCACTTTGCCTTACAAATAGGAGTACTGCTAGGGCTGTCCTTTGGCTACATGGATTTTGGCCAATGGAATGCTTACAGAACCAAGCATTTGAGAAGTTTTAGTTCTATGCATATTCCCAGAAAGAGGGGAAACTTTAAACCATGTCTTATGCTAGTTGAAGTGAAGGCAGAATAGCTAACTGCCCCTCTGCTTCCAGACATTTATCAGGCTGACTGTACAAAACCAGGCAAAATAATAGATAAAAGTGGTTGGACCCATTTTTTAAACATTTGTTAGCAACAGCTTTCCACAACCTTTCCCCAGAAAATCCATCAATTAATTTTTTTTTATCATCATCACCAGCTTGAAGATGCATGGATAAGTAGGTGAAAAATCAGTTCCTGCATCACAGAACAGAGAACACAAAATTCACAAAGACAAGACTTGGAATTTGCAAATCTACACTGAAATCTCATCACTCACTGCTGGCTGATGATACCCATGGCCTCCCTGCTCTTCTCACAAGGCATTAGAGCACACAGTCCCTGCCTTCAGGCCTAACACAGAAAGGCCAGGTGCCAGGCATAAGGAGTTAGGAAAGAAGTGGCTTTTTCCTTTTTCCACTAAACAGCACATGCAAAAATTGACTAAGATCGTGTTTCACACAGGAAGCTCCTGCTCCAAAGCACAGAGACTCTAACATAAAAGTTCCCTGAAATACATCTTCCTTTCTTAAAAAAAAATATGAAAACGGATTCTCTCAGAATTAAAATCTTGCATGATTTTTCAGTTTCAGACAGGCAACCATCAGCAGCATACTACAGCACACCAAAACATGGCAATGTGGCAACCATCTGAAAAGAGCCACAGGAGACAAACATTCAGCTCCTGGTCGGTACTCCAGAACAGCCAAGAGCAGCCTACAAGCTAATCTCTAATCATTCATTTGGTACTTACAGTTAACTGGACCAAAATCTTGATCCTGTTCAAGTCAGTAGCCTAAGTCCCAAGTCTCTGCTCTTCTGTAGCTCTCTGGCCCCAGTGTAGCTTGGGGGTATTTTGCTAAAAGGTTTGAATGTTTCAAATGTGCCTATCACTGTCCATCAGTAGGACAAATTTATATTTCTCCTAAATGCCTGGTATTAATCACATGAAATAAGAATAATTCACCCCACATAGCCATTCAGGAGCTAAGTGGTTTTCCCTGGAAACATCAGCTTTATTGCACTGTGGGGTGCAGAAGAAAGCCTTAAAACATCAGCTTCTGAATTGAATTTGGACACTTTCTGAAATAAAATCTCATCTTCCTCACTGAATTTAATAATTGATCCAAATACTTTTCTTGAAAGCTGTTTTTCTTCTGCCCTAGACAAAAGTAACAAGAGTCCTGAATCATCCATTCACTTCTCCATTTTTCACACATTTAAGCTTAAATCTCATAAAAATTTAGGTCTGACGCCAAGGGGAAATGACCACACAAATCTGATGGATTGTCAAAGAAAAAAGCATCAGTTTAAATTTATGGTGTTTTCTGAGAACAAAGTCTTCCCTTTAAAGGCTTTTATAAAGGTTTCACTTAGAAATAAAATATTTTTTTTAAATTTAAACTCTTAATTAAATACTGACAGTGTTCCTTGTAATAATACAAAAAAAAAAAAAAAAATCCTATCAGTTTGTCTTCAGTATATGAATTAACAACTGTCCCTCAATGAATCAAAGTTCCCTGATACTAACCAAGAAAAAAAGCAGAAAACACTATTTTTTGGGTGACCAATGCAAAGAAAAAGTACTTCACTTTATTATACAAGCACAAAGATAAATGAGTTCTTTATATAAATTCAAATGTCCACCCACACTCTAGCTGAAGGAAATAATATTTCTGAAAACAAGAGTGTGGAATATGAGGAAGGTTAACAGTTCTGTGGTTCTAGTAACACACTGTGTGGGTAAGACAGTGCACAGACACCTGCAGGGTCCTGCCAGATCCCACCCAGTATGAGACATTCACAAGGACTTTAAATTGACTAAACTTCTGCAACTTTCAAATAACAAGAAAATAGCTAAAGGTTTTCCTTCCTCCTTAACATCTTGTGTCTGATATGCCACTGTAATGCTCAGTTACACAGCACGAACAGAATTCCACTAACACATTCCCATACATGGGTAGAAGCTCTGCCATGCTTCGAGTACTGTAGATACATCAAGAAATTCAAAGCGTTTTAATTTATTGTCCTGCTTCTTATAATAAACACACTTTGTACCTCTTTTAAAAGCAGACAATTTACATTACTCTTTTAATGCCACTGTCCCAATGACTCTAAATCTTTATCTGCATCACTACTGTCAAACATAGTACTGACATTTAATACTTAGGGGAGAGGGAAAAGTCTTGACCTCTTCCATGAGGAAGTTGTTCATCACTGGATTTTATCCAAGGGGAATGTTAACAATAATACAGAAAAGTGGTTAACCATTTTTTTTAAATACAAAAAGCATCTCCTCTCAAGGATATGCTTCCGTTTTACTGTGGGAAATACACTAAGAGACAACATATTAACCTTGGTTTGTTTGTATGAACTCTTATCTCCAAATGTGGATACACAACTCCAAAATTCTACCTGACAGCTCCAATTAGGAATGTCAGAGGACACATCTCTGCCTATTCCCTTTAACATCCTAGCAGAAACAGGCAGTAGACTCTGTGTCCCTCTCAACAGCAGTCCTGAGGCTGCCCAATATTTTGTTGGCTTTTTTGACCACCACACACTGACATGACAATTTTAGGGACCTGTAAATGATGGCTTAATGACCTCTTTCCTGATTTTTGACTGCCAGCCCCAAGTCCAAAATCATGCAGGCATTACCTGTGCTGCTCTCTCTGAAGCTTTATTTCCTGCCTTTTTGCCCACTCACTCAGCCATGAAGAATTCCCTCCCCATGTGCTCCAAGAGTCAGTCAAGGCACTGTGGTCACAACACAGACAGGTTAAGAAATATCTGGTAACTGAGTGGAAAAAATGGATAAAGGGAAATCCACAGGATTGTTCTTGTTATAACTAAGAATTTTGTTCAGAGTGATAATAGGCAATTATTATTTTATTATTAGATTAGTAAATTAGGAATTTAATAAAATAGTCATTCTTTTCATGCACTAAGTGACTAGGACTCATAGTTGAAGGAATAAATCAGGTTTGCTACATCTAGAAGACTTAGAAAAAATAAAAATCACTTATTTCTCTTTGTCTATGGAATCTCAGGAATGAGATGGCGGTATTAGTCTAGAAAAGGTGACACAAGCTACCTGTTACTATTATCATACTCTTTATTTAGCTAGTGTTGGAGATAGCACAGATCACTTTTGCTAACCTCATGGGGTTCTGTTAAAAAAGGAACCCCAGCTCTGTCTCTACAGCTGCTCACACAGTGAGTACCTACCACAGACAAGCCAGATGCTATATTCTGATATTCTGACTTTGGCCATGCTTGTACCACCTCAGGTTAACTTGGACAGCAGCTCATACACAGCACAACAGGGTCAAATACAGGTCCCATGATATGGCTCCACAGAAACAATAAATAAAGCAGGAAAAACGTGACCCACAGTGTGAAATTTGGCAGCCTTGTATAGCTCCATCCCTGCAGCAGCTGCCCTTGGAAAGGCAGAGCCAGGCTGCCAGAGGGAGCAGCCAGCAGAGCTGCAGGGCGTCCCTCAGGAGGGAAGGGTTCCTCTCCTCTGCTGCTCTCTCACCCCCACCATGATGGAGAACAGAGCTGAGCCACAGAAGACTCTCCCTAGAATTCTGAAAGAAAGCTCATCTAATCCATTTTGGAGTCTCTTGATCTCTCTCCATTACTTTCCTTTTGCTATCCAACTCTGATTAAGAGGAAGGTGCTCTTTGAAAACTTTGTAATAGGAGAAAATAGCCAAAAGACAATTTCCTCTTTTACCAACTAAAAAGGAATTAATTTGCTCAGCTTTGAAGCAATAAGTAATTTTATGGGTGTTAAATGAAGTTAAGTCCTTATTTACCAATAGAAATGTCTACACAAATGAAGGCAGATTACACAATAAAAATGTCCAGTTATACCCCTAAATAATGTCCAATTATAAGATTTCGCTCTTTGGGACCTATTTTGCAATATGTTTAATACTGCTGTACTACAATATATTTAAAATCTTTTGCTTTCTGAAGCATTACTGGTACAATGTCTCCCGTATTTTAGAATTGAATTATTCAGCAATTCATTAAATAAATCAGACAAATCAGATTCTAGCACAGCATGTAGTACAATAGACTCCAGTCACTGGTATTTATGATGCTTTGCAATTGAAAGTAAACAGGCTTTTCCCAATTATATTTACAATCTTTTATTATTTTTAATCTCATTTATATACATAGCAGCTGTTTATACAAACAGTAGCTGTCAGGTCACGTTACAAATCAATGTGTCAAAAGTATATAAAAAGGTTTTATATAGGGCTGTATAAAATTAAATATATACACAACTCACTTAGGCATTTGCATTAGCAGTTGTTTTTCAACAGATTGTCAAGAGGTATGAATCTATTAATTTAGGATTAAGACAAAAGAATGAATCCACTTTCTCAGCTGCCTCAAATATACCAAATTATTTTATAGCTAATGTAAACCATTCACACTGAGGTGTTCTGCAAATCTCCTTTGCCTGCAAATGAAAATATGATTAGACACAGCACCATGTAACACTTTGGAGGCGAGGACAAATGTGTGAAGTGTGAAATAAATGTAGCAGAACATGGCTGTGCCATTCCTAGCAGCTGCTTGGCAGTGCAGCATGTGTGTGCCAGCAGTGACAAGGCTCTGTCCTCGGAGGCGGCGAGCCTCATTTCCCGGCCACGCAGAAACGCGCCACAGCTCCGCGGGCCGCAGGACAGGCACCGCGAGCACTGGATGCACCCCTTGGGCTGGGGGAAACCAGGGAGCAGGGATTCCAACCAGCAACAGCAATTCCCACACCCGGGTGGAGAGGTAGCATTGATTGTATCACTACCAGAATTGTGTGATTCATCAGTAGAGTGATGTGGCAATATATTATTCCTTGCTGTTTCTACGTATGGAAATGGAGGACAGAAGCCCTTTCTTATCTCCTTTAGAGCAATTATATAATTCACTACATTTTAGCAAATAAATAAACAAAAAATAATAAAATAGGACTTTTTTATTTTATCAGCTAGAAGCTGCTGTCATTGCTGACAAGGGAATAGAGCAACACAGCAAAGCTGGGATAACTACAGCAGAGAATCCACCAAGAGCTTCTAGGAGAGCCTGAGAGAACAAGACCTACATATAAAACCTACTGCCAGAAAGCCCAAAAGACACATCCAGCATAGAAAGGGAGCAAATATCAAGAAGATTTTGTGAGAAGGGAAATTATGCACAAGATGAAGAGGTGGAGCACACAGTGCACCAAAATACATGTGATTCACATTGCCTAGAAAGATCACTGGGGAGTTTCCTGACTCATCAGGTAGAGAGGATTGGTTAAGCTCTGTATCATCACCTATTATTTAATATACCGTAGTACATAACTGGAAGGAAAGCATCAATAATAACAGGGTTTGTGTTTGAAACAGAAAATAGTGCTTGTCCTACATAACTCAAGGGAGGGTGTTTGTCAGCCCACAAGGTTTTACTTTCTGTTGGAAGCACAGGAAACAAAATAAAACCAGAATGATTCATACTTATCAGTAGACAAGCAACCTGGACGTTTCTGAAGGGTCAGCATTGCCAAGATATTTTTCATATTAGCCTTACACATATTCATGAATTTCATTCTGAAAGTCAATATTTGACTACACATTGACCTGTCCTATATTTTCACTCATAAAAATAGTAAATTAAAACCCAGAATTATTCTAATAGTAAAAATGTCATGTGCTCTTCAACAGTAACATTAATAAAAGATGCAGAAAAAACAACTGTGCGTATAACCAGGCCATGGTCAAATGGCAGAAAAAAGTAATTTGTACATTTTTTAAAGTACTCTTTCTACTTTCCAAGAACAGTTTTCATAGGGCAACATGATGACTTTTGACAATTTGGGATACCATAAGCCTATATGGTATTCAGACATTTCAACTATTCTTATGGTCATGAGAATTTAGCTATGAATAATTCTTTGAAAATTTGGACTTCCTATTCTATAGCTAGGAAATGACAGCTTTATTCTTCACTAATTCTCCAACAGCAGGCAAAAATAATAATAAACTGCCAGTCATCCATGGTATTTCAGAGGGTCTGAATGGATTCTTAAGAAAGGAACAGATGCAAATTCCCTCCAGTACACAGTCTTGAGGTTGTGTATGGGAAGGAGGGAAAAGTTATAGAGAATGGTGAAAGGCTAATTGTTTTATGAGGGGTTTTTTTTAAATATATTTTTAAGAGATGTAATCTTATAAACAATTTGCCCACAATCAGCCTGTTTCACTTTGAAGCCAAGTTCCATATTTTAACCATTTTTAAAAATAATACCCAGTAAAACTGGTATTTATTGACAGTACTTATACGTGCATTGTGTTGTATTTGCACCATTTATTCTTCTGAACAGCCATCCCTCAGTCAACACAGAAAAATGTGTATAGGTTAACAAAAACAAACAAAATATTATATAGCACACAGGATGTGGCAAGATTCAGTCAGGAAGGAACTTTTTATTTTTCTAGAAACTCACGCAACACACTGATTTTCTTCAAGTTAATTCCTAATAGCAACCACAGCCAAAGAAATGTCTTTTCAGGTCAGGATCTTCTCCATGTAGAACAGCAAACACTGCATAGTTCTAGCCTAGAGATACAACAGTATTTAATGATGCAAATAGAAACACTAAGAGATAGAAAAGCAGGACGAAGTCATCACAAGAGAAAGAATGAAATGTAGACAAATTCTATTTAATGCATATTTCTATGATTCCTGGATATAAGAGAATCTAACTCCCTGAGTAAAACTGAAAGGCCAAAGTCAAAGAGATCTGCAGTGGGAACATCTATGTTAGGCAGTTCTTTCAGAAACCAAAGCCCATACATTTTCCTGAAGCCACCTTAATGCTAAATTTAATGGCAAATTCTGCCCTGATTCCAAGCACTGTAAGGTTGCCTAGGACATGTTAGTTTGGCCAAAGCCAGGACTCACAATGGTCAAATTGTGCTTTGTGTGTCTCTTTTTGAACCACGCAAGTTGAAAGTACACTGGCATAAGGATGAGATTGCATTGGAACTGAAGGAGGACAACCATGGTTCAGTGTAAAGTTACAATGAGACAAGATAGGACAGACAGATAATTAACTAAGATCACATTATTAATCACATCACAGACTGCAGCTGGAGTGCAGAAGGGAGTCCAGAGGGAAGGAGGGACCTTCAACAACACACTGAAAGTAACTGTGAGGCTCAGAAGAACTCAGGTGACCTGAAGTTTTCACTGCTTAGAAGGCAACAAAGCTGTTTGCTAACACGATGTACTCAGCCCTATATTTTAAAAACATTTTGTCTTGTATTTGCAGAAAACTTATTATCAACAAGCCATCAGATAAGAATGAGTCATCACAGTAGCTCCAAAAAGGACAGGATTAAAAAATTACATATGTATGCATCCAAAGTTAACACCCATGCATGGAAACTAGCACAAAAGAACATTCATACATTGCAAGATGTTGTCTGTACAAGGGGCTCCAGAATAATGAAATATTAAGAAATTCCATATGGAAGAGATTTTCAAGAGAACATTGTGAAAGGTGCATCTTCCAAAAATTTGTTCCGTAAGTGAGAAGTACTTTTGCCTAAAACTGATTTCACCATTCCATCAGGACTCATTAGCAAAAGATTTAGCAATAGCCTGTGAAATGCTCCCTTACACAGAAGTGATTCAGTTTCACGGTGCATCCAAACCCACATTCTGCACAGTAAACATGCTCACTGTAAAGAGTCATATTCATTCAGTTACTCAGGTCAAATATTAATTTTCTGAGGCTGAAGAACAGAATACAGCAACCACTTTCTGTGCATTTATAATCCTTAGTCAAGTTCTCACTTATCAGTGTTACTCCCTCTGAGTTTGGTAGTATTTGTAGAAGTGGATTCCTTACTTTGCCCTTAACTTGCTGGTGCTGCCACTGACCCCCTTGGCAAACACATCTGATACTGTGGCTGTGACCACTGCACTGCATTAACACAGTAAGACAAAACTGCAACACATGTTTTGACAAAACACTGTGAATAAAAGGAATTTACTATTTACTATCCAATAAACACCACAATTAAAACCAGATATCTGTGTGCCCTTTACTCATTTTAATTAGCAAACTTACAAATATGTACACTTTCTTGTAGAAATAAGAAAGACACTGACAAGAAATTTACCACTTGCTGTAAAATACACAACTGTGCACTTTGCCATATTTGAGAATTTTTTCACATACAAAATAAGACATGGCAAGACCATACCCCCAGCCTGCCTCAAATCTCTTCCAAGTGTTAAGTAAAACAGATGAACATTTACTTGATATTGGGCTAGGATATGAAGTTTACTTTGACCAAAACACTGAAAACTGATCACGGGGCCACTGAGGACAAGATTTTCATTAAACATCCTACATATTTGTAGTACTTCAGAATTTACCAAAAGGATGAACTAATTATTGGGTTTGTGCTTCCAGCGCTGCAATAAATCCTGTCTCTCCCTCTCCTGCACGGTACCATGTCTTACTCACAGTTATAACAAAAAGTGACAGAAAGTACCAGACATCGTGCTTTATTCTGTTCTGAGGCCATTTACACACATGTTTTGGAAGACATCTGCAGCTCTGTTTTCAATTTTACAGCCCTCACTGATGAGCAACATTAGATAAAAAGCTGTTCACTCAAAGTCAAGTGTGTGTTAGCAACAGAGAGACAACTTGAAGGTGTTAGATAAGTGACATTTCAATTAGAAATATCACCTTCTATTAATGGAAGGTGTCTTTTTGCATTATCTAATCTGAAACTTTAATTTTGGGAGGAACAGCCAAAGCCAGTAGCTTCAGTACCTGGCTGTTCATATAAAATCATTCATACAATATAGATTTTACACTGAACAATGACAAAAAACCCCACCTTTAACTGATATTTCAATAGCATTTCTCTATTAAAATCAAATAATGTTGGGAAGAAAAAGCATAATTTCTCTATTAGCCACATAAAGGCTCCAAAGGCTTGGTCATCTTCCAGACAGCTGATTCATCTGACACTGCTAACTGCTTTGGAATTTTAGAACAAAAACTTTCACGTTTTGTTTTAGACTACAAGAAAAAGAAATTTCATTTCATATCTTTTCATGGATGCAAATAAGTGTGCAACTATAAGAAATTAATTGCTTCACTTCAGGTCAAAGTTAGCTACCCCCTCTGTAGAATCAACACTGCCTACTCCAGGAGGCACCAGTGAGGAGAGGTCCTCAAGCAGAACATCAGAAATTCTACAATTTGCCAGCATGTGGCTCTTGACTCCTAAGCATAAAAAAGAGAAAAAGCTCTCCAAAGAGCCAGAAGACTTACTCAAGTCTGACATCAAAGTTACAAACCAACCCCTCCCCTTTAAAATCTCATTTAGCTTTTGTAGATTTTCCTCCTGAGTAATAATCTGATTTTGTACACATCACTAATTTCACATAGATTTAGAGTTTGGCTGGTCTAGGTAAAGGAGAATAGGATTTTCTAGTAACATTGCACTAAGAATAAAAAATAATGTAAAAGGCAGTAAGCTGAAACAAGACTAAAATATTTGTGATCTCAGATATATACTCCAGCTCTTATTCAGTCCAAGTTTCACAAAGTGTAAAGGTGTAAGACAAAGTATATATTCTGAGAGAGAGATATCAATTTCCCTAACCACTCTTGGACAAAGAATAATTTAGAATGGATCTCATCTTTACAGATGAGCCAAATCAAATATAGAAATAGTTTTTTAAAGTCACAATGCTTATTTTCTCACTAAATAGCAGACAAGCAGTACACAGCTCTCTGATAGAAACCGCATTTAAGAAGAATAGGTATGTGCCCAATATTATCTGCTGCAAATCCATTTCTATGAATGGTTAAAACCTTGTTTCTCATTTATTTCTGCTCCCTTGTTTTGCTGCTCTTCCTGCCAGTGTTAGACAATGTTTTTTCTGCTACTTGCCAGCACTGAGCTAAGTGTGAGCTCCCTAAGGCAAGGCTAATCACAATGGGCCACGTCGCCTTTCTGAGGAAGGGCAGAGCCTCTTTTCTGCAGTTTAAAGCTCTTGGACAGCAGGCTGGCAGTCAGAGATTTCTGGCTGGATGTACCACGGGCAGTGAAGCCATCTCAACAAATTAATTGGTAAACACCAAGATTTCTGCAAGCTGCTTTAATTTCATTAGTCTCAGCCTATCAGCAAGCTGAAAGTGGCTCAGTACTGAACCTGTACCCATTCATAACCTCCTATCACTGGGATCCAAATGACACTAAAACCAAATGAACCACCACACCAGGAAAAAGAAGCCTTCCTAACTGGGCTGTCTCACCTCTTCCCACTTAAACCTCTCCTGCCAGTGCTTGGCATTTTCCACAAAAGCAAGGCAGGCAAAAGCTACAACCATTCATAGCACCTCCCTAACCCACAGCAGGCTGTCATTATTTTTGAAAGCTGTTTCCAATATTCAAGTAGTTTAAATCATCTGCTACCCTCCTCAATCACAATCACTGGGAGTGCCTTGCAGTCCTTTTGAAACTGATAATGCCTTTCCAAGATCGACTTCTAACCTGCATTAGAGCAAATGTGCAAAATTAGCTAAACGTAACACCAGCAACCCCAGCTTGGGGAAAGAAGATAGTCATGCACTGGAAAATGCAAACATGTGCCAGCAAACTTGATGCAAAATTAATCCAATTCTGTATTCCTTTATGCTTTAGGGAATTCTTATGTTTCCTTTTACCTGAGAACATATTAACCTCGGATAACGCTGTATGCTCTGCTCCCCCTAAGGCAGATAAGGCTTATAAATCTATGAAAAGACTGATTAGAATAACAAAATATACTTAAGTATCAGTTTCCACCCTTGTGGGCTCTACAATAAGACAACTGGCGGAAGCAACTTACACATGTTAAGCTGCAGGCATCAAAATTAATTATTTTACACCAAAGCTTGCCTCAAAAGGGACCACTGTAATTAGTATAATAAGCATTAGTGTAGATCATGAAATTTATGTGGGTTGGGCTTTTTTTAAAGGTTATAAATCCCCTTTGTGCACAATTGTTATGTTATTGCTATTTGAAATAAAAACACAAATTAGACATTTAAAATCTTATTAAAATATATGCCATTAAACACTGACTAAAGTGCATATAACCCCCCCACAATTTCAGACTTTATGGACAATATCTATCATTCTAGTCCATAAGTATATTAATTGCATGGATTTTAAGTGCCATTAACATTCAACCAATAGCGTTATTCCAGAAAGCTTCCAGCAAGGATTAACACCTTTTGGAAATAAAATTTAATTTGCAGGGAAGCTAATAACGTTTTAATCTATCTCAATGTATTAAAAATGAAAGTAAAAAATCAGCTAATATTGGTTTTGAACACTGGAGACCTGTCCCATGGCTCCCAGAAGCTAAAGCAAGCCCTGCGCTGGGGAGCGCGGAGCTCTGGGTGCCCGGGCTGCGCTGGGGCGCGCTCTGTGCTGCAGGGAGCTGGCAGCTCCTGCCCCTCCCCAGCTCTCACCACCCTGGCTGCGGCCCAGAGACAGCAAACAGATGCTCAGCTGCAAGCAGACACTGCAGTGATTGCTTCTTTGAGGATTGGCATTAAAGTGTGCAGTGCATAGCACTTAACCCTGCGCTCCTGCGCCTCCCGATCAGCCACCAGCGCACTGCACAGAGACAGAAAGGAAGGACTTTTGCCTTAAGCCAGCAAAACATTTGACTTTGTAGGAACAGCATAGATTTATCTTGGTCCTGTTTTTTGAACGTTGTTTGCTTTCAAAAGTGCTACAAGGCAACATTAAGTTGCTGGATACTGTATTTATAATTACATCTCAGAATCAATTTGTAAAACAATATTTTAGCATATCAAAATTGTTACTGGTACAAGGAAAAAATCTGAAGGGTAGTTCTGCCATATCATCATTATGAAATTTGTGGTTCTTTCTCTGAAATTTAGATTTGTTAGCTCCAGGCTCCCAGAATTTTTTTTCAAATAATTACTGCTTTCTTTCCTAATTTTCTCAAACATTTTGACTGTCACTATATGCATGATTTTCTTCCTCAGATTATTTCATAGCATCACAATTAGCATTAAAACATATATTGTTTTTCCACTCAGAACCTAATGTTTTTGAAGTGAACCTAACAAATTCTTTCTACTTTCTGATCTGTTGTGAAGCTTAAATAACATCTGTAAACTGTTCCAATAGCTTAGATACAGACAAAGTAAGAGTAGGAAAGGAGTTTTAATCCCTGACTGTAGATTTCTTTAGGAAGAATGGGAGGGGGATTCTTGCAGCAATTTATTTCCACATTCCCTTCTAATAGAAATATTACGTAACATAAAATTTGACAAAAGATCACTGTTTTGTTGCTAAGAACTGTGACAAATTCATTGAAATAAACCCTTTAAAAAGGGGCCAAATATGCTGCAAGTGCTGCCTGAAAGAAGAAAGGAAAATTCCACTGAAATTTTAATCTGCCACTTACCATTGCTGAAATAATGGCTGATAACACAAATCCCAGCAGCTAATCACACTGCCCACATCCCTTGCACATTAGTTTACATGATTTCTGTGAACCACTGCTGTATCCATTGCAATTGTTTATGTTTCCTTTCAGGAATGCAACGATTAATGTGATCCAAAGCTAAAGGAAACTTTTTTGTTAATGTCACTGGCTAAGACCTCACATAATGTACCTTGGCTTTCTTGAGCCACCAGTTACCAAGTCCTCATGTACAAATTTAAACTCACAAATGTTTCAGAACCAGTATCATAATCATGTCATCTTGGGATGCAAAACCAAGTTTAAGTTTATGTGAAGATGAACTAGAAAATTTTAATTAAAGAAATATTAAGCTTTTGGGGTTTTTTGTTTGTTTTTAGGTTGTTTATTTTTTGTTATTGTTTTGTTTGGGGTTTTTTTAATAAAGTGAAAAAAAAAGACAACAGACTGAAGACCAGAAGACACATTTCATTCCATGTGTGTATGAGGGGAAACAGGGAGGCAAGCAAGTAAAGCATGGGTGATTACATAACAATTATTGATGGGAGAGAATACAAGATAAACTTTGATTGTGTAAATGTTAGTCAGCAAAACAAATGTGTTTAAAATGAAATGAAGGCACTGTTTGCAGGAGTTTCTAGCTTATAGCAAGCCTCACATCATTAATCTTTTGGAAAAATTTCTGTTGACCAAACTCTGACTTGTTCAGGGCTTTCCAGTAATCACTATAGATCAGCCTTGCTTAGAAAGAAAGTGTAATGTATTAGCTCTGGTTTACTTTAGGATCTTTTTGTAGCAAATAAGGGATCCTGACATACCAAAGACCAGCTGAACATTGTGATCCATACCCACACCCACCTGAATGTGGATGACTGCCATTATCACACAGAGAAGAGCAGGCTCTAAAACAGGTGGGAACCTCAAAAACAGGAGGAGGCAACTCCTGGACCTGTCCAAATTGTTGACAATTTGACAACTGAAGGAATAGTGACACTGCTATAGCAGCAATGCTTATATTCTTTTCTGAGCAGGCAGCAACCACCTCCAGCACACAGAGAGCTTGGCAGTCAGTGTAATTTTATACAGCTCCTAAATTCAAACAGAGAGTACAAACCTACACTGGCCAAGGCCTCTCTTCTAAACACAAACCACTAGCTGGTATTTCTGTAGGAAGGATGCTACTGTCCAAAGCACTGGAACAAGCTGCCCAGGGAAGTTGTGCTCGAGGCCAGGTTTCATGGGAGCTCTGAGCAGGTCCAGTGAAATGTCCCTGCCCATGGCTGGGCTGTGGAACCAGGTGATCTTTAAAGCTCCTTCCAAACCAAACCATTCTATGAAAGCATTTTACAAATCATTAGTATGGCAACTCCTCCAGGCCTTTACAAAGGAGTACAATTATTTTGCATAAAAATCCACAACTCTCCTGCCTCTGATAGCAGTGTCTGGACTTGATAGCAAGGTGCACTTTCTACATTCCCACATCTCAAGACCTGAACTGGTTAACACTACACAAGTAGAGTGCAAGCTGTCTAAAAAAGGTTGATAGAAAATCTATTTTTCTGTCACCTACCTTGTGCATTCTTAGGGTTCCTGACAAGTTACCAGTCTTTTTTCTGACATCACTGTCTTTCAAATGCACATCAGTTTGCAAATCAGCATAGCAAATTGGTTTTTGCCACACTTTTTATGCCACTTTTTCTAAATACAACTGCAATTTATATTCTTAATCACCATCTACGTTTTAAGTTTCCAGGCATATACAATTATTACAGCAACTACTTCTAAAAAAAACCACAATAGATTAGTAGTGACCACAATAGATTTCATTAATTTCCACATTTCTTAGCTGGATCACCACCATTTTTTTCTCCAAGTGTTTGTGCACCATGTGAGAGCTTCTCTTCTATTGACTGTATAATGATTTTATGCCTCGCTGAGGCAATGGTTTTTCACACATCCTACAAGCAGTATCAAAACTCTTCAAAGTCAGATACATGTTTATATTTCCATCAGCCTTTTTAACTTATTTATTGCCCCACTTGTGAACAGGCATTTCATCCTCACCTCTTACAAAGCCTGTTTCTTTTCAACTACTTGACCTCTAAGTCATTGCTTCTCTCTATACCCAAGTTCTGCAGCTGTAGCTTCTAATCATCCAGCTGCAGTTCCACTCATTCAAGCCTCTCATAAGCCACAGAATTTAACCCTGAAGTGGTCCTTCCATTTTTCCGCAGCAGACAACAGTTATTCTCTTTAATGAATCCTAGTTATGACTAATTTCTACTTCCTTGTTTTTTCACTATTAGAACAGGCCCCCACCAAGTTCCTCTCTTGTTTTGCTTTCTTTCTCCTAAAGCAAAGCCTGTGGATGCAGCTTGGTGAGCTCCTTGCAACTTAGCTCCCTCCCCACCTTTCCACAGCTACATCAGGTACTTCACTGGGTCTTATCATTTCCATGCCTTATTCAAGAAAACAACATTAACCAATTTGCTCTGCAACATTTTAAGCTTCCAGAACATTTTTTTATCACTTGCAAAAGAAAATCACCCATCCAGACGTTCCACCAGCTGGGACTCTTCATGCAGTATAACAGGGCTCACCAGACCTCACAAATCCCCAGTCCAAGATAATTGATTACAGAACTTTCACCTCTCCCAGATGAGAGTCTCAGTAGTCAGATTCAAAAACCACGCAAGCCTTGCCTGTGACTCTTGGAAACTTTTGGTTTTTGTTTGTCTGCTCATAGTCATGGGGCTGGGAGAGTGAGCCTGCCCACTCCAGGGGGGATGTTGACTCCCTCTAGGTAACATCTTCCAAACTCTTCCTGTAACCTTTCATACACTTCAAATATTCTTGTTCCTCAGTTGCCATCTCCATGTCCTCTCATTGTATTTGGGCAGAACTCTGGATTTGTAAGCAAGTACTCACCTTGTGAAAAACTTCAGACAAAAGCTACCGTGCCTTTTGGGTGTGGTAACTGAGGCATCTCAGTTCTTTGTTCACTCTTACCACATTGGGCTAACTGTGTATATCTAGCAAATGTAACTCTAAAACAAATGGCTAATTGCAAACTGATATTCTGAACACATCTTAAAAAAATACTTCAGGTTTATAATAAGTTATTTTTCCATTTATATTTCTTTCTTGACCAATTCCACCACTTTTTTTTAAATAAAATAATGTTTTAAATAAAATCCTGTTGCTATTTGTATCTGCTGATTTTGTTCTGAATTCAGTTTTGCCTGCAGCAGCACTTCAATTCTGACTTATAACTTTCACTAGTAAGGCAAATTAACTCTCATCATACCACTTTCTCTTAACCTAAACAGAATTAAGGGCTTCCCTCAAAGCAGAGTGTTTTCTTCTAAGCAATACTTCAGATGATAAAGGAATGTAATTTAAAAACCACAAAACAACACAACAACTCCACCAAAATAAAGCCAAACAAAACAAAATCAAATAAACAAATCCCAAACATTTGCAAGAAAGACTTGAAATGATTCTTGGATATAATGGGGCCAGAAAATTGTAAGAATTTAGGCTCCAGCAAAGTTAAAAGAAAAAAATGGTCAAAGAGAGAAAAACAATCATAATAATTTCTGATTTGCTGAACCTCTGGATCAGGACTTTCCGTTCTGACTCAATAAGCAAAAAGAGCTCCTAAACTCTTGAATTCTTATTATAACATCCAACTCTACTTTGGTGAACTCTTGCATTTCCTATGAGCTTCCCTACTACAAACAAGCTATAAACACCCATCACTAAAATCAGGAAGAAAAATGCTCAATAATTCTTTTGTCACTTTACTTTACAGATGTTACCTCTGTGACCTCTCTATAGCAGAGAGGCTTTAGCTGCAAGAAAGGATATTGACACCAAGCTAAAACACTCCAAGCCATTTTCTTTTAATTTGTTTTAATTTAATACATCTGGAAACAAATACCTGACACTGGTATTTGCTACCAATTTTCAACCTGAACCACCCTATATTAGGCTTTGGGATTCAGCTATGCTCTTTTCTCAGCAATAATACACAACAAAATGCTGAGCACTTCAAAAAGTAACTTAAGAGTCACAGACCTTAATGCTGCCTTAGGATACCAGTACACTAAAATAAAATAAAATAAAATAAAATAAAATAAAATAAAATAAAATAAAATCTTTTAAATTTGAGAATTGCTTTGAAAATTGAGGCAAAATACTTGCTTCTAAATCCGCTATTCTTCCTTATCCTTAATTTCCTGGTTATTGTAGGCTTTTCTACAATGCTAATAATTTTTCCAAATAAACAAATACACAAACTCTATGCTTTTATTTTATCCAGAGCACACAAGCAGGAGAGATACCAAAACACACAGAGACAGACAAATCCTGTAAGGTCTCCCTCAGTGAAGAAAGGGTCACATTTGCAAAGGCAGAAATATCATGAGGAACAAAAAGCAGACAACCACAGATAACAGGAGAGAAAATGCAACAAAAGAAAAGGGATGTGACTGCTAAAAGGTGGAACATCTTTTCAAAAAAACGAAGTGGCAAGCTGGTTGCAGAAGGCCTCCTAACCAAGATGCTTAGGGATGAAAGTTTAAGGAATGCACCAGCAGGTCCTGCTTTGCCCTGGAGCAGCCTGCCCAGGATGTTATCCGAACATCCAGAGGCTGCCCAAGGTGGCAAGATTCTTTGCCCAGCTATGGAAATCTCTCCTTGGGAGCTACTGGTAGTCTGGTACAGAAGCAGACTCCCACCCTGGATTACAACGCATTATTTCATAGTTTGAAACCCATTGTACACAATCTACCAGAAATGCAACAAATATTCCTCCCATCTGTGTGATTTCCTTACATTCTGGATCCTGTGACCCATCCAAGCTTGCAGTGAAAGTGAGACCTGCCAGATGTGTCAGATAACTCTTGTCCTTCCAGTTTCTCCACACACAGTTCTGGAGAGCTTACTAGAGTTCTAACTTCCAGGTGAACAAACGCCTAGTTTTTCCTCCTACTACCACTTCACTCCAAATTAAAACTGTGGGTTTTTTTTTTCTTTTTTTTTTTTAACAGGCCTATAGAAATAAATAGGAAAACTAGAAAACAATGTAAGTTCTGTGAGAGAAAGAATGCTGTGTTTTGGCTCTAAAATAAAAAAATCTGAACAAAGTATAGTCTGCCATCTCACGTTGCTCAGATACAAGGCAAATTACCAAGAATGTTGCTGATTCTGTGATTTGATAAAGAGTTATTATGTCCCATAGCTACACTTTCCTGTATGGATGCTCTTTTTTGGTTTAATGTAATTAAGCTAGAACAGACATGGCTTCCAGTCGACTTTCCCTGATGCTGAAGTAAATCTCTCGTGGTTATAGCCCTGTGCACAAAGACTCAAACACTGCAAAAAAAAAAAAGCCCAGTTCTTGAAAAGCATGTGGAATCTTGATGCCTATAAACAGTTTGTTGAAATATAACAAAGACATGTACCTGGCACTTTCAGAGAGAGGTTTATAAGGCAGTGTCTACTCCCTAAGATTTATACGTGCTTATGTTTTAGAGTTAACATGCCACAACAGGGAGGTAATAAGTATGTTCTTCACCAATTATTTAAAGCACTCTACATTCCTTAAGTGCTACAGCACTGCTCCAGCTGGCCTGTGTCAGCTCTTCCTTCAGAAAATGCATCCAAATACTTGCAGATAGGTCAGGAGAACATACTGTGGAATGAACTGGGAATGGCAGCAACAATACTCAGTTTCGCAGACTCTTCAAAAAAATAAGTTTACTGACTAAATGTGTTCAGAAATAGAGCCTCACTCCCTGGTTGCCTGTAGGAAGCAAATGCATTTCATTCAGTACTTATCTGAAAGGATTTATATGTCCCTGCTAGTATTTTGATTTCAATAATGTTTCAACACATGGACATCATGCATTAGATGACTTCAATATTGAATGACTGCTGACTGCACCATCTGACAGGGTGATTCTGACTCTTTCAGAGGAGCAAATTAAGAACATCAGTCATTATGACCAGTGTACCCCTCATAAGCCTAGTCCAAGCTCCTGTTAAAAAAAGATCACCACAAAAATTCAAAATTGTATTTCAGAGAAAAACAAAATTGAATGGCAGTTATAATGCACAACATGCTTTTTTACTTATGTTTATCTAAGTGTACAGAGAATACAGGTAAGTTTATGTGGTTAAGTTTACATATCTATACATTTTTCTGGTTTGTTTTTTTTTTTATGCACTAAGGCTTTAGGAAACTGGCATGCACCTTATGTAATTCATGTTTTCTAAAAAGCAAAGCACTCTAAATGTTATTCTGGTGCTAAAAGCTTCACAGTATAAATCTAGTCACTAAAATAACCTTAAATGATTAAAAAAAAAATCTAATAACCATTCTGTGATCCTCTGGGGGTTTGTTGTTCTCATCCTCATATTTACACTGTTCACTGTCAATAAGCTAAGCTAGACCCTTGCAATAAACCAAACATCACAGTAAACAAGCTAAAGTCATCTCAATTATGAACAAACTAATATGTTCTTACCATTCATTAAGGTTGCCTAGGAACTACTTTTACTTTTTTGAAAAACAGCCAGAGTCTGGATAAACAATTCAGCACCCAAAATGTGCAGTGAAAACAGATAGCATCCAAAAGCCATGAAATCTGAGTGCCAAAGGCACACCCTGGCCTGGCCAGGCTGTCTGAGAACACTGAGATAATGGCTTACAAGTAGGGATGACAGCATGGGCTGGCCAAGATTTAAACTAAAAAAGCAGCCACCAAAATTAGGCTGCTAAATCATATGTAATCATAGAGAAATATCCTCAGCACCATTAAAACCGAAATTAACGCAAATAATAGGTCTTCAAGACATTCATTAATTGTGAAAGACAACAACTCCAACCAGGCAGTTAGCACCACTAATTAGTGCCAGCCCCCCGCTCTGCCCCAGCAGTTTTCCCCAGGTTTCTTCTGCAGTCTCAAGGTTTCTCTCAGCCCAATGCCCTCTGTGACACGTAGTGAGTGGAGAGGCAGGGAGGAAAGGACAGCCAGCAGTGTCATTTCAGCCAACAGAGCCACCCAGAGCTCTGGCAGGGGACAGGGGAGCTCCTGGGGGGACCAGGGCAGGGCTGGCAGCTCCTGCTCGCCCAGCAGCTCCACAGGGAGCGCTTCCAAAGGCTCCGTGTGTGAAGCTGTGAGCCTCTGGGGCGTTTTATGCTAGGAAATCTGGATCAAAACCAGAGTTCTGGTTCCAATGCAAACACTCTAAACTGGTGGAGTGTCTGAAAATTGCAAACTGATCTAGATTCAAAGGTTTGGGAAAAATTGTAAACACCAGTCTTACATACTGGGAATTTGGCTTTTGTATTTCAGAGGGTGATAGAGCATGGATACTTGTTAAGTTACCCATAGCAGTCAGGAAAGGAAAAAACCACTTTCAAAAACAGTGTTATGGATCCAAGGTGATTATTAAAAGTTAATCTTTTTATGCCAGTCATCTTGTATTTAAATAAGTATTTCACATGCACGGAAACACTGAAACATAAATTCTCATTAATTTTGTTCATACAATGATAGAATCATTCTGATCAGGTAAGTTGCTTTAATCTTGCAATGATGTCTTTATAACATATTCCTTAGTTTTCATGGTGTCCTAATGACATAGCATGCATAAACACATAGTCACATATTACATTTACCACAACATGTATAAGATTTAAACTTTCACCTTTCCCATCAGCCAGTCATCCTAGACATGTTTTTTTCAAACTTTTCCCTTCACAAAAGAGGCCAAATATTTGCTCCAGGTCAGGACAAACATATGTTGAAATTTGAGGAATTCCTGAAAAATAGTAGCTTCCATCTTCTAGTTATTTATACATGTTTGCATTAGGTATCAATTACCTCCAATTTTTCCTCTGACAGGATATTGTATTTCGTCCATCTAGAGGTGTGAGTAGTGACATAAGACAACAAAGAGTCAAGTTTTTGGTTCTGCAGCTCACACACATCTTTTCAGCAGCACACTGGGCACTTTGATTAGCTTTTGACTGAAGTGACTGATTTTCAAGGAAGATTTATGTCCCCAGTAGATCAGATACTACTCCATATTGCAAACTTGCATCTGTTTTTAACATTATCAGCCTGGTGAGTATTGGATTTTAGCTGCTTTTTATCTTATTCTATAAAATGCTTGCTGTATTTATAATAATTTGATTAGAAAGTGCTGATTCTCAGACTCCAGTGCTTTGCATAAGCATTGCTCTGGGGCTGAGGAAATAAGGAGACTGAATTTTCACTCTGCCATGAGCATTCAGAGGATCTCCATCAAGTTACTGTGTGATTAAACATCCTAATTCCCCTGTGAGGTGATGACAATACTTCTGCACTGTCTGTTCATCCCACAGCAGCTGGCAGGGCTAGATTGGTGAGCAATGTGTGCCTGGAACCACTGAGTGCTCAGCCATAGCTCCAATAATCATCCCCACTCTGAACTGCTCTCATGAGAAGGGGTAGAAATTCTGGTTTTGTATAGAGAACCAAAAGATGCTGCTCTGTAATTCTGTGTTAAAAACACCATCTTTTACTCTCGTGTTGGTTACATTTCTTTTTCAGAAACAGCAAAACTCCCTGATAACTAGAAAATAGTGTTTTCTCCAAATAATCTGTGGAGAGAGGAAAACCCATTTATTTGTGCTTCTGTTTAGCTCAAAGAATGCAGTAAATAGTGTCAGGAGGGTCTTCTAGCTATAATTCTTGGAAAAATTACAGAATTTCAGAAGTAAGAACTGACCTCTAAATCTTTTCATGGTTAGGCTGGAGAAGAGAGTTTTTCTATAGTAATTATCACTGATAGCACTATACACTCTCCATCAAATTTTAATCACAATTATTAGGGTCAACAAGAAATAGAGGCCAGCTCAAACACCAATTTCTGTTCCTCTTCTTGTTCCAAAGTATAAATGTGGGTTTATGAATACATACTGTATTGAAGTTCACCACAATGTGAAATCTTGTTTGTCGTTTTGAGAAATGACATTTCAAAAATTACTAATTACACATTAGTTCACACCCATTTTCAGAGGTGACTAATGCAAACATCTTGCTTTACCATAACTGCAGCCTTTCCCAGAAACTGCCAATTTTATGATCAGTTAAAAATTGAATGGGATCATTCTTTAGACCTACAAGAGCTTCCATCATTAACATGTCAAGAGGAAGTGCCTAAATGATCCTCTTCTGCTGCACAATAAAAGAACCACATTAAAAATAATCACTGATTTTATGACTTAGATTCTCTATTTCAGTATTTACTATGTTCCTTTCAAATTTTAACTCTGTTCTACTCTGAACATAGTTTTTACATAAAAGTTGCTTCAAGTGAACTGGATTTACTCAAAGGAAGGGTAAATAAAGGGCCACAATGTGCTCCCCACTAACAGCATCACATATTGAGAACAAATACATGGCCTGTCCAAATGTGTTTTACTGTCATCATCACTGCTTTCAGCTCTAAGGAATTTAAACATCATTCCTTTCTCAGGAATAATTTGTTGGTTCAAATTCTGCTTTCATAAAACCTGACACATATATGGTGATATTTGTTTGGCATTGTATGGAGATCAGAGCTGAATCTCAAACAGACAGGACTGTCAGTCCTAGAAATGGGAGTTAAACTTCACAGACTTTGGATCATGACCACATTCAGTGTTCATTGTCCTGTGCTGAATTTCATAAAAGTAATCTTTTGAATGGCACAATTTGTGTAATATTATATTTGATGGCATGCATAATTTTAGAAAACACATTTTAAATATAACATTTTGCTGCCAGTCCCCAGAAAGAACATGGTCATGATCATGCAGCAGGGGTGAAGATTCACAGGCCAGATTTAAATGGCAAGCCCAAGTTAATTGTTATCTGTGTCTAGGATAAAACAAAACTATTAAAAGGTAAGGCATATAAGTCTGAGGGAAAAGGGCTGATTTTCAAAACCACAGCAATATGTTTGATGAATTAAGGACTTCAAATACCTGCCAGCTTGCAAGTGGTAGGCTTTTACTGCAGCCTGACACTTCTTGGAGGTATTGAAAGGATGGCTCTTCTTGGCTCTCCCTGTTCAAGTCAGGTGAAAGGCATCATGAGCAGAGTAAAATGTTCTTTATCAAGAAGACTTTTAATTCACTTAAAAACCAGCAGGGTTTTGACAGAAGTACAACAGAGAAATGAGGAAGGTAAAGAAAAGGAAGGATGCACAAGAAGAAAACACATAATGTAGTTTAAAGAACCTTTATTGCTGCCTGCTTTAATATTAAAGTGAACAATGAGTCCAGCAAAATAGGGTTTACTTTGCATCCAGTTTGGACACAGATTTTGCCTACACAGGAAGAGAGACGTTTGATTTTTTGGAAAGCCTGTCCAGAAGCAGCTCCTATGACTGTTCAGATAGAGTAACACATGTGCAGCAAATACAGCTTCTTCTTTTCAACACTTTTTAAAGAGTTCATGACATTAAGTTCATTTGTTTGAAAAATCCTAGAAAGTCTTCAGAAGAAGAGGAAATATCCCCAAATTATAGTTCTATCCAGTTATTTTTGGTAGAGCTGACTATTCCCTGTCCCTGTGGACTGCAGAGCCGTGTGAGCACAGCTTAGGGAGCCCAGCCCAGCCCCCAGGTGCTGCCTTGCCAGTACCTGGGCTGGGCTGGCTCTGCTCTGGCTTCCCAGCCCTGCAACACCCAGCACTTGCTGCTGGGCAGATCCCTGCCTCAAACCCAGGCTGGGAGCTGTCACAGAAATGGCTCTGGGAGAGAGGCCAGAGGTTTGCATTTCAATTGAGATGGGAGAGTTTTACTCTACAGGTAAAAGAGTCTAAGTCCCCATCCATCCCCTGCCCACAGAAGCACCTAATTTTATTTCCCCTTAGCAAAGGCAGCTGCCCCCCAGGGTGGGAGCAGGGTGGGAGCAGGCTGGGAGCAGGGCTGGGAACAAGGTGGGAGCAGGGCTGGGAGCAGGGTGGGAGCAGGGTGGGAGCAGGGTGGGAGCAGGGTGGGAGCAGGGTGGGAGCAGGGCTGGGAACAAGGTGGGAGCAGGGCTGGGAGCAGGCTGGGAGCAGGGTGGGAGCAGGGCTGGGAGCAGGGCTGGGAACAAGGTGGGAGCAGGGCTGGGAGCAGGGTGGGAGCAGGGTGGGAGCAGGGTGGGAGCAGGTCTGGGAGCAGGGCTGGGAGCAGGGCTGGGAGCAGGGTGGGAGCAGGCTGGGAGCAAGGTGGGAGCAGGGTGGGAGCAGGGTGGGAGCAGGGTGGGAGCAGGGCTGGGAGCAGGGCTGGGAGCAAGGTGGGAGCAGGGCACTCGTTGCATACCCACTGTCCAGGGCAGGTTTTCTGCCTGGCCTCACTGGCACCTGCACTCCAAGCCCATGACACTTGTTATACATGGCACTGAATTCAACAGTCCAAACCCTCAAACCCAACCCACCTGTTGTTAAATAATGTGTTGTTAATGATCAAGCACAACCAAGTCTACATATAAAAATAAGTACATAATTGCCCTCTTTTATAAACCTCAGAAAATGATGTCACAGACTTCTCATTCAGTTCAGCTTCTTACACAGTAGAAGCCAAACAAAACATCTACTATTTATCAACGAAGATCAGACCAGTTCAACTTTAAATTGTTACGGAAACGTTGAGATTTGAAACATTGGCTTCCTTAGAATCTTCATATTTTCCAGCCTCCCCTTTAGCTGTATGCTATGATGATTATGAGGGATACAATTAAAGCATACCAGCTGAGGAAGACTAGAAGTTAAAGCATATAGCTTCCTGGAAAGAGATTAAATACCTTAATTGTTCACAGACATCATCAGAAAAAAATAATAATGTAAATTTCCATCACTCTGGAGAGGACATTGTGGATATTAGCACCACTGCTGCTCAAAAGTCCATAAATGACCTGCCTCACTTCATGTCCTAAACGACATTTCACCCTCTCCTGTTCTCTTCTCCTCTCACACACACAAACACAGGTTACCCTGCTGGCCCAAGCAGAATGTTCTGGTCTCACATAGCGAGTGGATGACAACAGTAATATACTTTCCTTTTCCTACAGCAGAAACCAACATTTTTCCTGCAGCTAAAAAGGTTTGGGATCTAGAGAGAGACAGTGAGAATTAAATTGTATCATTTTTCAAAATTTTCTTTCCTTAATACTTCCCAGTAACTTCCATTTTAGCAGACCTGATAGAAGGGAACACACTCTGAAAGTTCATCATAGACAAAAGTGGATAAAGATTTCTAAACCACAGATGCATTGGCCTGAAATCAATTCTAGGTCCCTTTTCTCAGAAAAAGTTTAGGAATATATAAACAGGATAGAACTGAAATACTCCTTATGGTAGCAGGAGACAATAAGTGTTCTTAAAAAAATAACTTTTGTAAGTTGTCTTATCTTCAGGAAAATCATCAGCTGTACTCACATCAGATTGCTACCAGGACATGTCCTGGTTTTCAGTAATTCTACATCTGAATTACTCATTTGCTTCTAAGCAAATGCACAGATATATTCTATGTGCAACAGTCCAATCTGTTTCCTGAAAAAATCAACAGTGGAAAAATGCATCAGAAAGGAACATAAAATGATACAATGAGGAGAACCAGAATGCCACAAATCTCACAACCTGTGGTACTTTCCTCAAGCCTGGCTCTTGAGATGCAGAAGCAGGGGGATGTATGTAAGAAGCAGTTTTCAACAAAGAAAATAACTTTGTTCTTTTTGTTTCAGCAAAAAGAAATAAAATATCTTGAAAATGTAAAAAAACAGCTAAAATTTTCAGATGTAAATAATTCCAAACATATTACTAAAAAATAAAGGGTTTTAAAGGCAACATAATTTTGAGTTCCCAATAAAGAATTTGTGGGTTTTTGTTGAATAAACTATTTATTCTCACTAGACCACTAGTGACTTTAATAAATATTGCTATTATAAGAGCTATTTATTTGATTTGATAGCAATCAAATTGCCCAGTCCAGTCACCTTCTTAATGACAGCTCTTTGCTCTAACACAAACAATAGAATGAAACCTGTTCCCTGAAACCCTTTCCGCATTACAGACACCTCAATCAATTCTGGTGGAAAGAAGCCTCTTTATTTACAGCAGCTCAATGAAAACAGTATTCTAGTCATCAAGTCTATTATTCACTGGATGTTCCTGTAAATCACATTTCTATAGCAAGTGCATGTTGCAGTGCTCATCATGTTACAATTCTGTTATTGGGATTCCAGACACAAAACTGCTGGAAGTGAAGAGATTTTCCCAAGATTACATTGAATTGCATCTTTCTCGTATATCCAAGAGATGGACTGCACTCAGCAGAGAGATGCAGACCCAAATTCAATTTTACATGCATCTTTTAAGAAAGAATCCAATTGGAAAAGAAGTTGCTGTGGTTCTTTCATTTTATTCTGGTTTAAAATACAGTTATCTTCTACTTTCTTCAATGTTTCCCGAAGAGATGATGGAATGTGATAAGGGCACAACTGCTCCTGGGCAGTGATTCACACATACAGAGACTTTTGATGCTGGCACTGGGATTTGGTTACAGTTCCTTCATCTCGGTGAGAACTGAAAGCCCTGAAAATGTCACCTCATGGAGATCTGCCCACCAGCTCTACCCAACACTGAGGCAGAAGTGGGCAATAGCTGCCAAATACATTGTTACTCAGCAGAGTTTGGGAATCAGTCACATATGTACAAAGGGTTTGGATAGGAAAAATATGTCCCATACATTAAGACCTCCATGTAATAAAATCAACAACATAAATGGGGATAACACAACCCACTGCTGTATCCAGCTTTAGGTGTTGTACAGGCCTGAACAGTTCTTATAGCAAGTGGTTTTTAGTCCCTGTCATGATAAATCTGTGAACATGCACATGGCTCCTCATCAGCTCCCCAAGTGGCAGGCGTTCAACATGCTGCCAATATAGACTGCTTCAGTCCTGGCTTCTGTTCTGATGAAAATGCACATAATTTTTTTTTTGTCACGATATAAATAAGATTAGGGCAAAAGATTATGTCACAGGTGAATTAGTGCTTCCATGGAACACACTCGTGGCCCATCAGACACAGCCTGGAACAACTGAATTTATGCAATGTGCAGCAGTTCTCCATTTCTATCTGAACCTCTAATTAAGCTAACAGATTTTCAAAAACAAATTATAACCAGAGAAGACCTTACTGATTGTACATGTGCAGATACTGAAAACTAGTTTTTATCACTGCAGAATCAAAGTGTTTCCTCTTGATTTGCCTCTCCTACCACTATGACTAAATAGAGTGTAATTATTCTTAGCGACAATGAAGTTATACTGCCAGCCTTTGAAGGATGTTGCTATCCTAGAGCATGGCTTTTTTCAAAGGGCCTTCAAAAAGACACTAGGTGTATAAAAAGATTAGGAAGCAATCCACAGTTGTGCAACTCCCATTGGAATCTTTAGCTCTGTCCATAACTGAGGTGTGATGGCCCTAATATTAAACATAACTTCTGAAATCCTGTTTTTGATGGGCATGACAGTGCCACAAATTCTGCGTGAAAAGGTGTTCCCTGTCCTGTTTAGTACAATGAGAGACACACAAAAGCAAAATCCCTCGTATACAAAATCCTTTCTTTAAATGACAGTATCGGTGACATGAAAAGTCCTCCTAGAACAGGTATTCCGAGGGGGTTTCCTCTCTTTCTGCTCCCCTCCACTCCTAAAGTTTGCCAGATTTATTATGGCAAGTACACATCTAACTTCATAAGTGACGATCAGAACATTTCAGCTGTGCTCGCTGGCAGCCCGGGGGAGTCTTAGAGAAACTGCGAATGTTTATACACCACTCCTACACACGTATACATCGGCCCTTTCCCCTGAAAGCTGGAGGCAAAGGCAAGGAAGGGGCCCCCCTGCGCACCCCTCGCCCATCCGCGGCGACCCCGACTCGCGGCGCTGCCGCCGCCCGGCCCCGCGGGGAAGGAGGGGCGGTGGGAGGGAGCCGGGTCAGCGGGGTCGGCCCGGGAGATGGGTGGGGAGAGCGGCGGCGAGCTGGGCTGTGCCGCAACGCCCCTCGCTATAAACGGAGGGGCCGCGCACGGAGCGGGAGGAGCGGCGCGGCCGACACAGAGCTCGGCACGGCTCGGCACAGCCCGGCCCGGCCCGGGGCGCTCCCAGCGCCGCCGGCGCTCACCGCCCACCGGAGCCAGGTAAGCGCGTCCCGGCCGGGCACTGCGGCCAGGGGCAGCCGGCGCGTTTGCACAGCCTCGCACGGAATTTCTCTTGGCTTAGGCGGAGCTGGCACAGGAGCCTCAGTCCTGGGCGAAGAGCAGCCACTTAATGCCCCGTGCTCTGGCTTGCCCTGCGGAGCCCGCTCCACATAATTATTTCAGAGAGGGCTGAGTGCGCACAGGCTCCCAGCCCTGCCGCGTGTGAGCTCTCGGGTCTTGTCAGCAGCCTGCAGGGAAAGCCGGGGCGCCCTTTGGCAGGAGGCGCAGCCCTCGGAGCAGTAACTCCACCGCCCCATCGAGGCTCATCCCAGCATCCTGCAAGACGCAGCCCTGGCACCTCTGCTCACGATCAGATGAGCAATTAAATTTTTATCGCTGTGCTAGGCTCACAAGAGAAATTAATCAGACACCAAAGTGATTCTCATGGCTTCTGGGAGTTGTGCAAACAGTGAAGTTTCTCAGTCTGGCAGGCGATGCAACTTCCACCAGTTAGCAGCAAGTATTTGTTTAATCAGAATTTTGTAGCATACACTCTCTCCATAACCAGATCTATCATTTTCTACAGAGAAAGAATTGGAATGATCTATAACCAGAGATTAATTTTAGTCAGTAAAGTTAAAATGCCTCCCCTGCTTTTTTTTCCCCTGGCCAGTTTCTAAACTTTTCGGGACTCACACTGGACTAGAGTTCTTCAACAAGTTTTGATTAAGTCCTGTAGTATGTTTACTGTTCTTCCCCTCTCCATGCATCAAAACACTTAATGTTGCCAGTTACTTACAAGTCACTTACAAGTACAAGCCCTGTATTCTTCTAAGTCAACTGGTATATCAGTAACTCAGTCAGGTCATGATGTGTACAAGCAGTAAAATTGCAGCATTCAATAACACCTATTTCTATATTTCTGCAAAACTCCTAGAATTAATGAGATGCATGGCAATAAGGGCCAGCAGGATTCTGCCCAGAGCATGCTACTTTTCAGTGTAAATTTCCATCACTTCCAAAAGTAGCAGCACTCCTTTGGATTGTGTTGTGCTGCATAGCATGGGACAAGGTAGTAAAATCTCAGGTTGGAGGTATAAAGAGGGATTTTTTGGTATAGGGAAGCCTCTTCTTTTATCACTTTCATGAACACACAGCACTAACATGATTAGATTTTTGTCTGAATAGGAGGATTAAGTATGGCCTGAAGCAGGTAATTACCATGATGATGTAGAAAGCCTTTTTTAGGTCTATTTTCGTGGTAGACAAATGTTTCATACTCCTGACTGTGGCAGTCCATTTTGCTTGTTGCCACCATAATCTTTTAAATTGCAGCCTCTTTCAAAAATATTAAGTGCCTACAAATTCAGCTTTTGCTCATGTATTAAGAGTTTACAATATATGCTTTTCCAGCAGGAATGTGCTATTTCTTCACTTTTCCTCTCTACAACTTGAACTGAATAACAGAGAAAAATCAGTTGTGATTATTGTGTGTTTCCTAATTTATGTTGTTGAACTGACAAAGCAAAGCGGCCCCATACAATTAAGAGAAGTCACATTTATCATTAAATTTGAATATAGCTGGTTTTATTCTCCTCTTACTTTTATCTTAGTAATAGATGGAAAGAGAGAATTTTTGCACTGGGGGAGAGCAGAAGCGTGCTCATTTTCTCTGCTGTAAGGTGTCCTGCCTTCCTGCTTTGAAACAATATCTTCTTGGGCTGGCCAGCATGTGCAAAGTGCAGCTATAGCAAAAAAGGCCTGAAGTGTCAGTACCCACAGCACTGCAGGAGTGAGGAGAGTGCTGCCTTCAACTTCAAATATCACAACTCAACAACCTGCTTTTTACAGTCCTCTTAGAACAAGATTATGAATGATGGTATTTGTGTTTCCTGAATAATATTAATAGTATTAAGTATTGGAAAATATATTTAATTTCACTCTTTGTCATACTATAAAAACAGAGGTACATGCAGAATGTAAACATGGTGATTTATTTACACTTTCTAGAGATGTATGGAGTGACATGGAAATAAGTGTCAAGGTTAATGCCCTTTTAAAAAATTCTGTTTTGGACTATGGGCACTGACTGCATTTTTCTACTCCTAAGTTTTCTTCTCTGTGGTAATTTTATCCTCCATGTTTATTAAAGCAGCATATTTAAGTAGTTCTTTACTCTGGCACTGCCTATTGTTGATCACAGTAATTAATATTGTAATTTAAAGCTACATAAATTACAATCTCTCATTACACTGTCCTAGTTAAAATCTTGTTTATACAAAGGCATAGTATTACTTTAAACCATTTTAAGCAGTCACAAATTACTCCTATTTGCTCATTACCTCTCTTTTTTCTCTGGAACTTCTTGTGTTCCAGAAGTTATAGTGTCACCAGTAGCATTTATAAGCTCACCTGTGGCTATAGCTACACAAATTTTAGGGGTCTTAATCACACTCTTAAGAAGCATGCAATTGTTTGAGTTGTTGGCATGTTCTCTGCACTTAAGTATCCTATTCTGCCTCATAAAAGGTCTTGATGTGGATACAGAACATGGATATTTATACATTACTTTAAGCAAACACTACATCTGACTCTTGCATGGTTAATTCAGTGTATTTTTAAAACTGGATTTAATGATTATCTGCTAGGAGACTACCTCAATGAGAGGAAAAATCAACTAAAATTGAATTTCGATGTGCTGTATCTAAAGCTGAGCTGGGGAGATGGATTATCATGATTCATTGGCCTACAGATAGATCTGCCTGGGCTTTCTGTTGGGCACATGAAAAAAGAGGACAAATGACCAAGCTGGGAAGGGTGGTGGACAGCAAAGCAAAGTATTGCCCTCAGCTATTTCTGACAGCAATGCTGGCAGCACAGCAACCATCTCTCCAGAAGGTGAAGCATAAACTTAGAATCTTTTCAGAGTTGCAAGCATGGTGAGATTGGGAGCTCACAGCTGGGAGGATTGGGTGAAGCTACATCCTGGCCACTACAGACCCACAGCAGCTTGCTTGTCTTGTAGGCTCTATTGCATGTTTAGCTAAATCTCCAGCCTTTGGGTAATCTTGGCTCAGTTTTCAAGCCTTATCTAGTTTACTGCTGCTGTTTGTTCCTTCTGCTCTCAGCTGTACAACAATTCCATCAGAAATGCAGTGACACAGATGTTGTTTTTTACCCTGTGTTCCTCTCAAAAATTAATTAGGAATTTTTCAGTATTCTTGGATGAAAGTTCACATTTTTGGGCAGCTAGTCCTAAAGGTGACTATGGTGTTTTTAATAAGTCAGCCTCTGCATTTTAGGATCAGGTTTGAGAAGGTAAAATGGCAGAAGGTTACAAAGAAACATACTTAGAAATCTCAAGGAATTCTGAAAACAGAATAAAAAACGTGGATCACTTTTGAAGAGAGAGGGAAATGGAGGAAAAAATACATAATTCTTTTCACTATTGCAGGTTTAGTTTCCACATCACCAACAGGAATAAAGAGGTTGCTATTGCTGAGTATTTAACCTCGCCTACTTACATGGAATTAACTTTCCATAAAAGTTAAAATTTTTGCACAAGGTGAATTCTAATGCATTGAAGAGTTTGAGTAGGTGGCAGCCTAATGCACTCTGTGAGTTTCAAGATGCACAGAGCTCATTCATGAAGCTGAAACACTGCAGCCTGCAGAACAGAAAGCTCCAGGAGAACTATTTCAGTGCAATTGTGGCTGTATGTAAGAAAGTTACTAATCACGGTATCATTTTGTGTCTCTCCCTTTTGATCCAAACACCCTAGCAGTGAAGAGCAAGCCAGTAATCTTTTGCTAATGACAGTATTTCTTTCCATTTCCTTTCCATCAACAAATTTGTCTCTTAAGATCACTTTCACTAACAGTCATTCTACTCAGAGCAGTCATTCCATGTTCTGTACCATTTTCTAAAATGTATCCTTTGCCAACAAAAGAAAACAAAAAAACCCCCAAAATTGGCAGATGTACCCTAGAAGGATCCTTGTCACTTTGGAACATTTTGAGGAATTTAACAAATTTGACCAATAAGGGGAGTTATGATACTTATACTTAACATTCTTTTACCTCTGCTGTAACAAATGAAAAGAGGTTACCTTGACTGTAAGTCCTGCAACAGCTGTGGCTGTTTGAGACAAAGCACATATGAAATAAAATTGCTGGTCTAATAATTTTTGGTCTTATCTTCAGATAAATGATGGATTATACTAAAATTACTCTGAGCTTTCAAGTGAATTGCAAGAAAGGATAGGAAACCATCATGTTCCAAATGACATGCTGTTAGTATTCTCTGTTACACCATCATGTGAAAGAACCATGGATTTTGGCCTTTAGTGAGGTGTCTTTTAAAATTTTTATTCCATTTGTGTTTTGTTTGATAGCCAAACTGTCCAGTTATTCACCACATAACAAGGCTAGCTAGAATGCTTGGTTACTATTTGTGGTGTTTATCTCCTTTTATTGCAGCTGAGTAGCATTTCTCTTGTAGGCACAGGAAACGGGTAATAACCGAAGACAGCCTCACAGCAGGAAAGTGAGATCAGATTGGCAATGCAGCAGTGAGTGGCATGATTGAAGACAAGATAAAAAGCAGGCTACAGCAAAAGGTAACTGGCAATAGCTGAAGAAACTAGTACTGAATTTGGGCAAAGTCAATATTTAGACAGTATTTCACTGCTTGAGGTGAAAGCTGTAATTAGGGTTACAGCCAGAACAACGATTTAACTAAACTCCTAATTTCAGCTAACTCATCTATTCCTTTTTTTGCTTCTAGGTCATTCAACTTTGTGAGTTACTGATAGATCCTTGGCTAGTACATTCTAATAACCAGTACATGAAGTATAGGAACAGAAATAGAAATTAAAATTCAGTGGATTCTTGAATCCACTCTGTTTTCAGAAAACAGAGGAGAGACACTGAAGAGGAGTGCTGTGCCTCAGCATTTCTAGCTGAGAGGGACACATGCAAATAAGTAAAACATTCCAGAAAACCACTGAACAGCTGTATTTTTCATGATGGGGGGCTCATGCAAGGAGAAAAATGCACAAGTTGACTTCTCTAAAAAATGTTCTGTTGGCAGCTGGCCTCCATTTAACTCTGCTTTAGCATCAGCACAGCCTGGCCAGAGCTTTTCCTCGAAGCAGGCAGCACATGATGTACAGAGATACAGCCTAAGCTTGTTTATTGAGAAACTGTTCATGCCCTTCCTAGTCTAGGTTTATAAGAGGTATATTATCCTTTCATCTTCTTCTTTATAAACTCCTATTGGTTTTCATCTTTTCTCCTTTCTCCACTCATTCTTGTTGCCCAAACCTAAATATTATGCAGTTTTACTTTCTTCCCCTGCCAAGGGGTAAGTCTGCTACTACTAGAGTGGCTTGGGGTTTGTTTTCTCCATCCTCCGTCTCTCTACTTCATGTACAACAGTCAGAAAATGAAGGCATGGGGCAAGAATCAACATGTGTTACCAAACTGGGACTCTAGTTGTGCTGTCTTTATTGTTTTCTTCTTAGTTTTGTTATTAGCAGCTTACCGTGATTAGACAATTACGGTTTTTCTCAAATCAGGTAAAAATATTTCTTTTCACATGGTCTTCCTACAAAGCACTTCAAAGAAAAAGGGTTCAAAATCACTTTATCTTCAAATACATTTTATGATGCCATTCCATGTTCTTAAACATAACATTAGGAAAAAAAAAAAAAAAAAAGCCACGTCAGTGAAGGACAGCCACACACCTAAGGAATTGCACGGTAATTTTCCTAGCACTAAACTGAAGTTCATTTAGCATCCCTGGGAAGGCACAGCACTACCCCTTCTGGGCTTCTCTGCACTTTTGTTTGCTTGAGAACCGAGACTGCACCTGCTTGAGGATGCGCTGATTCACAGCATCAGATTAGCTCACTCCAGCTGTAACAGCTGTCTTTGTTTTGCTGTCTCTGGCTGGTCCTCAGTACCCACAAGGAACATCTCAGGACAGCAAAGAGAGTTCACCAATTAATTTTATTTTCAAAATAGAGCAATAAATTTTACTTTGGGGGGGAAGAAACAGGAAACAAGCTGTACAAATTTGTCAGAACATCTATTTTGGGATCATTCTGCTAAGCATGCCGCCTTCCAGACAAAGCACTAAGGATCATAGTAACTTGTTTTTCCATGGGTGATAATACCTTTCACACTGACATGGATTAAGGTGTCTATGTTTGACCTTTCCTTCTCTTTGATTAACCCCTTAGAAACTCACTAGTTCAATTGACTCATATATTCTCAAATTTTCTTCTAGTCCTCATAATGACCTACCCTTAACAGGAGTTTTGTGCAACTGAAAGCACAATTGGGCCTCTATGCTTTCAGTGTTATATCTACCAACAGTTACAATGATACTAACTTCTCCTGGGCTTAACTACGTTACCATTTTAAAAGATTTTTTTTGTCTGAATAAACTCTTGTACTTTGCCAGTTACTCATACTGTTTTCTTTCCTTTCTGCCTTTGGTTCCCTTTTTCTGACCCTAATGAGCGATTCATTAAGAAGCCTCCATGCTGATCTTTTTGCTTTTAATCTTTTAACTTTTCCCTCCAGGCTGTTCCTAACATTCTCATTTAGGGAAGAAAAGTCTTTTCTGAGGGGTATTGCCGTTGTGTGATATTTTCCCACTGTAAGGATGTCTAAATTAATTATATAATAAGAAAAGTAATCAAGTGTCTCAGTCAGACACAGTGAACCAAATCCTATTACAGATGGCTGAATTACAAGACAAAGCTTCCTCTGAACCAAGGTGTTGAAACCTAACATCCATTTCCTTGCCCAGAAATCCACAATATATTGCCTTTGCTTCTTCAGTAAGACAAACATTTTTCAGCACAAAGTCAAAAGAAAAAAAGTATTCAATGCAAGGTTTGCCTTCCTCAGAGCTGTAGCACTGACTGGTGGGAAGCTACATGGAAATCACACAGCCATGACACTGGAAATGCACTGATGAAGCTTTCACATTAGCTGGTTTAGTTACTACAACAGACACTTCAGTGATACTGGTTTTTCTGTAGAAATGCTGCATCTGCAGACGTTTGTATTTCAGTTCACATCTTCATTACTCAAAGCGAAAGATTCTGTTTCTAACTTTAACCACACTGGTGAAAGGTAACAGGAATGGGATTCATGAGAGGGAAAGTCTTTTTAGGTAACAATATGCAACATGAGCTACTCTCAGTCAACTCATCTATTTCCATTAGATTAGAAAGTGGAACAAATCTTGTATAAAGGAGGCCTCTCCATTTCTGGAGTAGAAGCAGAGAATTTTCAGTGTTTCTTTTCTCTCCTGCTTTCTGATTAGCCATCATTACAGATGAAGTTAATTGCTTTCCACAATGCATTTCTAAAGCTTGTCATTCATTAATTTACATTTGCCTTCTATAGTTGGGGGTAAGCAGGGGGGTTGGGTGGGGAGTGGGATGTAAGAATAAAAAGTCCACCCTGCAGAAGAGACTGCATATTGAGCCTGTAAAACTCAGAGCATCATGGCCCCAGGCTGGTGATTTGTCTCAATGGCAGGAAAATGTTCTTTTGAGAATTAAACTACCAGGTAAGGCTTCAGCACACATCAGAATGTTGCCATGCATATCAAAATGTTACTGATTTGCTTTACAATTTGAAGCAAATCTATGTAAGCTCTCTGGTGGCAGTTTTCATGCTGTTTTACAGGAAGATACAGAAAGGCAGTTCCTTGTACCAGAAAAGTAGAAGTTGTTTTTCAGAGTTTGTTGCTGATCATATTAGTATCTCACCTTTAGCTAAGAAAGTTCTTCAGGACTATAAATAAACTGCATACATAATGTTCATCTTTACCTCTGTATCTTCTGGCTCAGTAGAAGATATGCCTCTGGGAGAGGGGCAAATGACACTGTGGTCTCTGAATAAAATAAACTACTGGAAAAAAACAAGGACTAACTGGAAATTCCACAAAGTGCTATCACCTCCCAACTTTGATTAAAAATTATTAGCTGTGTCCCCTATCCTTCTTCCTAGAAACATCCTTGCCTGTAGGGAGCAACAGAAACCTAATTAAAACATTGCTTTTGGTACATTTATACTAATAATACTACTGATTGTGTCTTTCACAGTAAAGCTGTAAGATAGAAAAAGGATAAAGATTGAGAAAAATCCTTTTCTCCCAGAAGTAGGGGATTTGGTTCTTGAGGAAATAATTGAAGATTTGGCCCTTCCATTCCATTTTCTGTTGTAATCTCTGCCAGGAACAGAAAAGGTTTTGAGAGTGACTGCATATTGCTATGGGCATCTCACTCGTGCAGTAACCATTTTATTAAATTATCATTTCTGATTTAGATGCATTAAATACGTTTTTCTGCTTAATTATTAACAACCACTAATACAACCAAGAGTTTAAGCTTACGTAAATCTCACCTGTTTTTACCTAGAGGCTGGTAAGCAAGCTCTGTCTTGCAATTATAGCCATTTATGGAAGTAGCCTTTTTCCCCCCAAAGGCCACGTCCAACGTGATATCTCCCTCCTGCTTTACAAGTGCAACCACTGACTAAGGTCTGGACAATGAAACTTAAACACTCTTTCAGTGTTGGATGCATTCCAGCTACCATTCCTTCCAGCAACTACAGGATCAGAGATCAGTGATACTCAAAACAACGCATAAAATGTATTATAACCCCTTATTAAGCTCTACTTGCTTGAAATCACAGTAATATAATAACATTTCTCCTACAAGTTGTGCAGGAGCAATAGTTGTTACTGCTATTTTTTGCACATTGAAGAAGGAACCCTCAAGCTTCAGTGAAGAGGATTGTGGAATTTAGGACAGCCTCGTGGCTGTATGGAATGTCCAGTAAGCCAGTTGTGATTTATATATGAAGTGAAAGGAGGTGAGGTACCCCACTCCTTGTGCCTGATCCCTGCCCTTAGAACTAGCCGTGATAAGGTGTACTCACAGCAGCGCTTTTTATTTCAGTATGGTTTTTTCTTTCTTCCCTCTCCACAGCATTTTTAATATAAGACAGAAATATATATCTGGATCAAGGCCAGAATTAATGTAAATTCCCTTACTTCTCAGATTGGAGGCATTCACAATAGAATCTTATGGTGCATTACATGTGGAAGCAATGGAGAAATTTCAGGTGTGGGGTAAGGTATCCAGAAGCTACATTTGTGTAGAATGTATGTGTAATACAAAAACTAAAAAAAAAAACAACAACAAAATAAAAAAAAATAAAAAATAAAAAAAAAACACAAAAGCAAACAAACAAAACTTTAAAACTTCTTATTCCATGGAACTAAGCTATCAGAAAAGAAACTTAAAATTAATCAAATTATTTCACTTGCACTTAACAAACCTGAATTTGATTTCTGTCTCTTATTAAAAACAATCACACGGGGCACACTATATTTTATATAAGCAATTGCAACTGCAATAAAGGAAATGTGTTAATTCATTCATTTACTATCACTCAGAGAAAGTAACCGTGCAGCATGTAACCTTTCACAGCTCAAACTAATCTCATTTTTATTCGTTTTGGGATTGATGGCTTAATTCTGGTTAATTATAGATTCTTACAGGTACTTCCAAATACCCTAAAGATACTTCATAACCCAGCATAACTTCGAATTTGAAGTTATAAGCCTGCAGTAAAATGTGTATTCATACTAAAATATTAAATTGTGATGCGATTCTAAAAACTTTTCATGTCAGTGCAGAAAACCTTAGAAATTCCAGTCCTACATTGTTCTGAAATACCTTTATTTTGTCTTTCATTTACTTTCATCTAATGTGCAGCAAATGACAGAGTGAGCAGTATGAGGTGATGACATGATCCTGAGGAGCAGACGTCAGGTTATTATTGATTATTATCAGGTTATTATTGATTATGCTGATTATTGATCATTTTTATCTCCCAGAAGGGCACCAATCTTCCTTTTTGGTAAAGAGCAGAGGTGCAAAATCCCATGCTGGACTGATGATGACGGTTAATGCACTCTTTTCAAAGTCTTAATATACTGCCTACATGTCTTCACCTTCTTCTACAGAAAAAGAATTCTTTACCTTGTGTTATAAACAATAGCAGTGACTGCTTCCTGCTATAAAAACTAATTTTCATCTTTAAAAACTTTAATAACCTAGATAAGGAAAAGATGATATTCATTTCTGTCAAGACAGAGCAACCAAGGTGACAGGACCCTTTTAAACAACATCTATTCTGAAGCTTAGCATTGTGATGTTTAGTTTCAGAAGTACTGACATAGAACTATTAATCTATAAATATATTTTAGTTGGTTTATTTAATTATCTTTTCACTTCTAACTTAGGGCTCTGGGGATAATTTTATATTCATGTCCTTAAGGTTATATGATACCTAAGACATATTAAACACCAGAGAGTTTGCAACACATTCATGCAGCCTTGGTCAAAGAAAGAAAACAGAGATTGTTCTGATGATTAAATGGGAAAAAAGAGACCAGAAAATTAGGTAGAAAAGTCTAAAATATCTGGCATAGACTGTCATAGACAGCAGTGTCTAAAACCACCACCCCACTGATCCTCCACGAGAGATTAAACACACTGCATGTTGACAGTGGTTAATCTTTAAGTGATTTGGAGTCCAGTTGTACATGGATTGAACCCGACAATATTTTCCTTACCCTTAACAGCAGAGAAAACAAATATGTGTGTATAAGAGGAAATCAATGTTTTCTTTGAAACTTAAATCTAGAGAATCCTAAAAATGAAACCTATAAACTAAAAGAATTTATACTTACTCTCTACTTTGGCTAGACTTGTGGGTAGCTCTAATGAGTGCTCTGTTGATCTGTCAGTCAAAAATTTTGTTAAAAATAATCCCCTTAATCATTGCTATGGTAGCATTCACTAAATCACTAAGTTCTGGTGAGGTTGAGAAACTCTAGTGAAGTTAAGCAATCCTTTCTTGGCATTAACTTCTACAAATACAATTTTATAGAAGTATGTACATCAGGGCTTCCCAGATTCTGGGAAAAGAAAAGACACATACACAAGTCGGGGATTGATAGTTAGCTTTGTCCAAAGAGCTGAGTAATGGGAAGAGATATTTCCAGTGTTTCTGGATTCTGTACATACACTGAGAGTATATGCAAACAATAGCCCAAACTTTCCCTGCTACTGCAGCTGCTCTCATTATAACTGTGACATCATTGCACTGTGGATTGCTAAAAAGAGCAGAAAAATTGTCACATTTTACATTGTAGTATATTAGTATTGAATGTCCAAAAATAAACTTGAAAGATTTTGTTCATCATTCCACAGCCCCATAAATTAATGTTTAGAAATGTCCTTTCACTTACGCCAATTTTTGCAACATCAATTTCTAACACAAAGTCTAAGTGTGCAAACAATAGATTGGATTTCTTTATTCTTCATTTCAAATCTAGCCAACTGCTTTCTACTTTTCCATCTCTATATATCACTTCCATTCTCTATAAATGCTCCTATTTTTAGCAACTTAGAAATATACACATTGTATGCTTGTACCCAAACATCCCTTAAGTGCACAGAGATACAGACTCTGAATAACCCACTGGACATAAATACAGGACAAGATACTCATTAGTCCAACTCATGTGGCACGGGACACTATAGTTTATGTCATTTTTTTGGTTCTAGTCTGCTCATTTACTATTTTAAATAAAATAAATCTCATTGTGACACTAACAACCCTTCAACTCCATCTGAATTAAAAGCTGTTTGCCCTTTCCAGCATTAGGGAACTATTTAGGTAAACACTTAATTTGAAACAGAATAACAGTATCATGTATGACATTGTCCAAAGAGTTAATGACAAATCCAAGTATATTAGTAAAAGTAGGGGTAGGTGGTGGTGTAAAACTTGTTAAATATGTTTTTATTTTCAAGTTATTAAAATGCTTAAAATTAATAAAATGTACACACTGTGTAGGCTTGTGTTACCTTTCAATTTCTAAAAGCCCCTTATGTTGCTTAAAAAAAAAAAAAGTAAATCTAAAGTGTCATTTTCAGCAGTAAAAATCTCTTCAGTCAAAATTGGCTGGTATTTGGATTTAACAACATGCCTAGTTAAAACTAAAATAATCTTAGTTGAATGAGTAGAAGTTCCTTTAAAATATTCTTCTTAATTTGGGAGAATTAAACTAGAGCTTAAGCTGCATATGTCTTTGAAAAAATAAAATATCAGAATCTTATTCTGTCTTAAAAGTGCAAGAACTGGACTGAAGGTTAGAAAAACCAGAATAAAGGAAATTAGATAGAAGCTGCTAGATGCTAAAATAAAGTAAAAATAATTACTTCTGGTACATAAATTTAAATAAGTACAGGTACAATTATATATATTTTGCCGTATGTTTTCATCATAAATAATCTTGAACAAAGGGGGTATTTTGAAAAGTGATGGCACTTGAGCCTAAAACAGCAATTCTCTTATTTTAAAATAGGAAATACAGACCTCTAGTGGTCAAAATCTATATTATATGAGTTAAACTTCAAAGCAGTTTAAATGTCACTATGCTTAACTCTGTTACTTTCTTTTACATTTTCCTCCCCTGTTATAATGCAAAATCATACACACCCCCAATTCCACTGTTCAGACGTTCCACAAGCATTGATTTTTTTTCCCCAGAGGAAAAAGCCCCTTCATCTGTCCTTTTTCACATAAATTTTATGACTGCAACTGAGTAGTTGAAAGATATTTGGGAAGTGAAGAGAAAATTAATGAGAGTAGTCCATGAGAATAAACAGAAGATAGATGTTAGTGCTTCTCAGAATAAGCTATAAAGCCATCCCACAGAAGGACAGACTCTTTTGAAGTGTGGCAGAGGAAATAAACACAGATAAGTTCTTACAGAGAAGGTCAGAGTACATAAACAGTTCACATTTACAAGGTAACAGGAACTGTTCTGCTAGCACAAAAAAAGTAATAACCAATTTAGGTTTTGATGTTCTAGAGAACCAGATCCTGCAAGGGTCGCAGGCAGTTTATTTCCCAGCTATGTAGAGCCAGCACAAGTGAAGCAGACCTTGAGCTTGAGCTCTTGCAAGGGGAAGGCACAAAGAATCCATGAATAGGTGAGAGAATTAAAATACATACTTATAAATAAATAAAGCAAACATCACAAAATTAACAGCAATTTCAAAAGACTGGCAGTTGCCTCAGTTGTTAGAAGAAAATGCTAAGGCCAGTACAAGGTCTGCAAGTTCTGTTTGTTCTGATGTCAGACCACCTCCTGATCCAAAATTGCAGAACAGTTTGACAGCTGCTAACACAGCTCTGCTGAGGTTTGCTTTGTGTTCCTGGTGCTTGTGAGCTGATGTACAGACAGTGTCTGGTGCTGCAGTATCTATCACAGTTCCTTTCCAGTGGTATTTTGATTTATTGGCATTTAGCACTTAAGTCAGATGCTGACCTCTGTGGAAGGTACTGGCAGTGATGACAAGAGCCCACTCTAATGGCACAGTTTGAATTATGTACCCTTGTTTGTCTTTCTCTTTCCCTTCACAATCCATCTATCAACTCTGGATTAAAGATATTTAGGAAAGCCGTCAGTGGGAAATACAGACTGTTAGAACTAGCTGAAGAAATAAGAACTGGGAGAAAGATAAATCTATGGCTTCACAATAGTACTGCTCAGGAACTCCAGGAAAGCACAGAAGGTGCTGAAGTGTGGGTGTGAACTACAAGTAGCTCTACTCACTAAGACCATGAGGATAGAAAGGGTTACTCTGTGGCTAGAAAAAGACCCTAAAAGCCTTTGCAATAGAGCATGTGTGTCATTACTTTCTCAACTGTTAGAATAAATTAGGAAAGGGGGGCACTAAATTCTTAAGATAAAGGAAAGTTTATGCCACCAGAAGGAAATAAATATAGCTAATATACTGAACATATTGTTCCAAACATTTTTTATTCTCTTTTCTCCCTGTGCAAAAAATTTACATAAAAATATAATGCAGTATCTTCTTAAACATAGAACTATCTTCTCATTTGTAAGAAAAGATAATAACCCACCCACTGTCAGAAGAAGGAAAGTGCACATTACCTAGTGATAAGGTGGCTGAGCTGTGGCATGATTGGTCAGCCTCCATTTATTTAGCCTTTGTCAAAGCAAATATTAAGTACATTTTTGTTCAAAATCTGATTTGTGACACCTGCTTACCTATTTATAGCTGATGAAGTTCTCACAGAAAGCCAAAGCCACTGCTTCCTTATCTTTCAGTAGGCAAAGTGCTGTTTACCTTGCATGAACCCAGCATTCCTTTTTTTCCACAGGCAGTTTAATTAGGATGCATGTTCACCCAACAGAAGCAATGAATGGAGTGGTAAATAATAGTTGGTTGAGCAGTCTGAAGAATTTAATTATCAGTGACTTATTGTAATCATTGTAATTTAAAAAGATAAAAGGTCAAACAGGACAGTACCTCAGAATGGGTACTTGCTTCTCACCAGATAATTTGTTTGAGATTGATGCCACCACATCACTCACAGTCACAATTCAATCCCATTAGAAAAAACACCTTGTGTGTCAGCCTTAAAATGATCTAATTATCATTATGCTAACACAGGTCATTTGAGATGCTTTACATGGAATTATCAATGTGGACAACTTCAACAGATGCATTTAACTGGCCAGTATCTTCTTTGCATGTGTGCAGCCATGATCCTGGGACAATGGGACAAGCAGATGAACTGTGGCAAGTGAGAATAACAGAAAAAACTGAAGGTGGTATGGGAAAGAAATCACTGCCTGTGAGGAACTCACATTGCTGAAGTGGCCATCTCACACTACTCAGCACAGCCATGGGCCGTGCCTTCCAAAAAAAATGACCTTCACCAACTTTGAAGCTTTTCCTAATGCTCTGAAGTTAGTTGTGCTCAAGGAAGCAGATCCACCTAAGGCAAGCTCTGAAACTTTATAATTTCCAGGAAATTTAAACATTCCATTTGGGATTAGCAGTGCCTTCCTTAGTGTCTTTCATATGTACAGCTCCTGTGAGGTTCATTCTCACAGCAATGTTCAGACTGTTTCCAGATACCCAGATGGAAATCCATACATGTTTACCCAAAAGCAACCACGTTACGTATTTCTGCTTCCTCATTATTTACTGAAAATATTGATGGATTTATTTTATTTACTGATTGTGATTCCTTAGTATAATTTAAAAGTGGTAGCATACCAGAAACATCATTTGCACAATTCCACTGACTTCAGTCTTACACCAAAGTCTTTTACTTCCAGAAGGCTTATACACTTACAGAGGTAGATTGAGGTATAATACTATTTCTTTACAAAATTCCTGATTCTTCATAGGAATTGTTCTGCTTTTTTTTTTAGTTCCCAAGCACTGCAGAATATGCGCAGGCAATTCAATACCTCAGAGTACCAGACAATTATTCCCAACTGAATTATTTTTTGTTTATTTTAACACATTTCTGAAAATGTAATAGAATCACTATTGCTCTTTCTTGAAAGAACATATGCTATTAATTAGTATCAGCTAAAGCTACTACAGACATGAAACAGTACAGGTCACCATGTGGGTAGAAGAGGGAAATTGGAAGCAAAACAACACAATGCAGTACACTGAAGGAGTGTGTGAGGAGACCATGGGAAAATTGCCTTGGCATCTACCACTGCACAGAATCAACTCCACCAAAAGTGAATATTCACCCTCAGCTGTATTTGCCTTAGACACAGAATCTGTCACTCAGCACACACAGAGCCAAACTGTACCAGGGACTGGTAAATCTTGTCACTGAGAAAAGTCTTGCCCAGCATTACACCAGGCCTGATCCATATTATTGCCAGTCAAACTTGCACAGGTGATCTCCCAAGCAGAAACTTCACTCCAGATTCTTACTGGAAAGTTCTGGGCTGTAATTTTAGTGAGTATATAAGGGAGCAAAGACCATGCAGCACCAGCCTGTAGCCAGGATAGGGCAAATGTTGCCAGACTTGATGCTGCAGAACATATCAGTTACTGTCAAAGTTACTTTCATAAGCAAGGGATGATATAGAAGGATTTATCTTGAAATCTTTCTATTGTGGTTTCCCTGTCCCAGAGATAAGCTGACCTTCCACAGAGCCAAACACCTTGTATTTGAGATTTGACACAGTTTAAAAGCCAGGTTTTACTTGGGATGTACTAGAATGCCACATGTGATCAGATGGTGAACCTTTTTTTGTGTTAGCTCTGTTTGACTTGTTCATTTCTTAAACTTGGCAAAAATAGCTCATGTCATTTTGAGGCATCCATACCAACTGAATCAACAAGACAAATACACAGAATGAATTGAAGGAACTGAGAAGTGTTGCACAGCACATCTTGACAAAGTGTCTATTAGTTGCATTTTACTAGGTACTCTAAACTTGATAGAATTATCAAGAACCTAAATCTTGATGTTACCCTGCTAGCTTTGTAGAAGTGAATCAGGTTATGAATGCAAACATATGCTACAACATGAGCTAAGATAGAGAAATAACAAGTCTACAAAAGGCTAAGAGCCAAAGGGTGACCATGCTCACAAGATGCTGCCTGCAGCCCATATTCTGGGTTCAGTTCCTGGCTCCTTCAGACTTCCTGTGTGGGCTTTGCTGAAACAAATCTGTGCCTCACTTCCCTGTTAAAAACACAGTCAGTTGTAAAAAGATTTGCCCTTCAACAAGAGCCAGTCAAACACTAAACTCCGTGGCGTTCTGAATTTAAAAGAAACATCAGTGCTGAAGCACTCAAATAACGAGCAGCCGCATCTGTGACATCGCTGGTGTGTCTGCAATGATGGGCATCTCTGCTTCCTCCATGCATCCATACTGCCCAGGGTCTTAGGTTGGGTCTTACATTTATAAAGGGTTTCTTTGCTGCTTGGGATTTGTTTTGGTTTGGTTTTGAAGCCAAAGTACTTCAGTTAATCTTTGTTTTAAGCAGCACAAGTTAGGTTTGGCTTATAGCTGGATCTTGCAAACAGCAACAGCTACTCTGCAATAAAACCTATGATTTTTTTTAAATCAAATTGTTTTTCAGGGAGGACTATCTGGTTTTAGACTCTAGAAAGTAATGAGTATTCAAGTCACTTAAACTGTAAGCTTTCTAAAGTAATCAGCCATTAATAAAGAAATTATTCTTGCAGAACACTCAGGCCTTGGCAAACCAAGCAGGTGCCCTCTTGAAAGGAGACCTCATACCCTCGCTGAGCTCTAAATATGATCCAGAAATGCAACTTCAACTCTTGGATACATAAATTTTGTCAGCAACTGAAAAAGTAATGTGTTCTGCCTTGCATCCTTCTTAAATTCTTTGTACAGTTATTAATGCACAAGAGATCAGGACATGTCTGGATTTTTAGATTTTTTCCCCTCACTACTAGTTAAATGTCATAGTTCCAAGACAGATGGGGAGCTAAGTAACCTCTGAATATTTAAGGTAGTTTTGGTACAACAGAATACTAAATCATACATTTTCTTCTTTCTCTGTGATGTAAGAATATTCTTAAAGAAATAGGTTCAATGTATAAAAAAATATTCTAGTGATTAATCTCGGAGATACAAATGAGTACCTAAAGTCACTTATTTTCTTAATTCATTGCAGTTTGTATTTTACATACTTAATTAGTATTCATAGTGCTTAAGTTTCGTTTCTGAGATATCTGAATAACTTATCTCCTTAAATATGTCACCTATTTATGGAAAGAAAATCTAAATACGCCACTGAATTTATAGTTATTTGCTATTTTCAGTCTCTCTAATTATTTTTTACATATGTTCACTAACCATTATTATTTTAAATTGGAACTTAGTTAATTGAAAGAGGTGTTTTAGATTTCATGTATGTTGAAAAGAATCTAAAAATGTTCGGCCTACTCCTAACATTCTTACCTCTGTTTTACCCTGCAAAGTCTGTATTGAATTATAAATTGGTTGATAAAATTGAAGATGGCTTATTTTAAAATTCAAAGACATTGACACATAGTGTTAGACTTGACAAAAAACCTGATGTTTAGTTGAGAATTGTTAAAAATTAAATCCCTATCACAAATACCTTTTTTCCCTCTTTTTCCCTCCTAGGTGTGAGCTTCATATTTTCTCCCTGCAATTACATTGTAGCTGAAGAGTTCAAGATGATTCCAAATTACTCTACTGAAGAAACTGTTAAAAGAATCCACGTGGACTGCCCTGTTTCAGGAAGGCACAGCTACATCTACATTATGGTTCCAACCGTTTACAGCATCATCTTTATCATAGGCATATTCGGGAACAGCCTGGTGGTGATTGTCATTTACTGCTACATGAAATTGAAAACAGTAGCCAGCATCTTTCTTCTCAACCTGGCACTGGCTGACTTGTGTTTTTTGATAACTCTGCCCCTCTGGGCAGCCTACACGGCCATGGAGTACCAGTGGCCTTTTGGCAACTGTTTGTGCAAGCTGGCCTCGGCGGGGATCAGCTTCAACCTGTACGCCAGCGTGTTCCTGCTCACGTGCCTGAGCATCGACCGCTACCTGGCCATCGTGCACCCGGTGCAGTCGCGCATCCGCCGCACCGTGTTCGTGGCCCGCGTCACCTGCGTGGCCATCTGGCTGCTGGCCGGCGTGGCCAGCCTGCCCGTCGTCATCCACCGCAACATCTTCTTCGCTGAGAACTTGAACATGACGGTCTGCGGGTTTCGCTACGAGAGCAATAACACGACGCTCCGGGTCGGGCTGGGTTTATCCAAAAATTTGCTGGGCTTTTTAGTTCCTTTTCTGATCATATTAACAAGCTACACCTTAATTTGGAAGACTCTGAAGAAGGCTTATCAAATTCAAAAAAATAAGACTAGAAATGATGATATCTTCAAGATGATTGTAGCAATTGTGTTTTTCTTTTTCTTTTCCTGGATTCCTCATCAAGTGTTCACTTTTCTGGATGTGTTGATTCAATTACACGTAATAACAGATTGCAAAATCACCGATATTGTGGATACCGCTATGCCCTTCACCATTTGTATCGCTTACTTTAACAACTGTCTAAATCCTTTTTTTTATGTTTTTTTTGGAAAAAACTTTAAAAAATACTTCCTTCAGCTAATAAAATACATCCCACCGAACGTCAGCACACATCCAAGCCTCACAACCAAAATGAGCTCCCTCTCCTATCGGCCACCAGAAAATATCCGCTTGCACGTGAAAAAGACTGCCGGGCCTTTCGACACCAATTGAGGCATTTCACAGAGTTCTTCTTTTGAACAACCTTGTGTGTGAAGCAGCAAGAACAACAAGATTCATCTGCGGTCCTGAACATCACAGCTCATCACAGCAACACTGGATCACCTCAGAGAAATCATACTGTGAAGAGTCAGCAGTGGCCTTTGAGCTTACGTTGTAAAGAGGACTGCTTCGTTTTCATTTTGTTTTTCATTACGGAAAGCAGCCTAAGTGTTGGACAGGTGTGCCAGAGTTCCTGCCACATCCCACCGTTTAGCTTAGAACTACGAAAGAAGGGGAGGGAAAACTCCTAACTCCACAGGTGTTTCAAAAGGAAAAGCTTGTGTAAATAACATGAAAGAACATGACTTGCATATATGTGAGCTATTCTGTTGAAGAAGTGAAACTTTGTTTCTTGTTTTGTTGGAGGTTTTTTTAATTACACAAATGTCCTATAATCATATTTATAATATATTTTCAAATATATGCTATATATAGAGGCCCAATTTTAAACTCAAATGGAAATTTAAGGTCCTTGAAATTGGTCTTACTCTGATTTATGCTACTATTTTTTTTAATGGCAATTTTTTCATAATAATATATGCAATAAAATGCAGAGTTATTTATTAAATATAGAATAAATATATTTTTAGATTTATATTTCTACTCATACATTTCAAACATTGCTTCAGAAATATACATTTATATCCCAGTGGGTATTTTTGTAGTAGTTTAAAAATAACTGTGTATGTGCACACAGCAATGGTGTTCACTCAGTATTTCCTCATGATAAGCCACCCTCACTTTGAAGAACTTTTTATACAGAGGGAGTTGACTCCATAATCTGTATGACTGAAAGTAAAAAAATTTGAATTCCTGCACATTTAGTAAACTCATATACTGATAAACAAAAATGGGACAATGCTTATCTATCAGTTTAACTAAAAATACTTTTAGTCCCATCACAAAACATCCGAGATCAAACTTTACTCTTGGCTTTTATGGAATTTCTCTCCATTTATATAAAATAATGCCCAGGGTATTTTCTCCCTATAGAACATTTTTTTATTTATATGGAACAAATTCAGATTTATACTAGCATAAATCAGAACTAAAGTCTGGCTCAAATTCTCAATACAAATCTAGAGGAAAGGTGACAAGCACTGTGGGAAGTTTCCACCAATGATATCCTCACATGTGTCCTTTATCTCTCAAATAACAAGCTTCAGATAATATTTATGTCTGATTCCACCCATTTATTGTCCTCAAAGATAAATGAGTTCATAAGTACTTTTTGACACTACAAAACTTTAAAAAAAAATCCAAACCTTTACATATATAATGTAGAAAATTGCATGCCCCTTGAGAATTTACAGTATTTATAACTGTCAAAATCATATGTCTAATGTGGCTTTGTCTCAAGTAGTGAGTGGTTGGAATATCCATATTTTCTGATGATCAAAATCAAAACACAATAAAACATTTCTGTGGTTTAATACTTTTTAAGGAAAATAAGCTACTACAACCAGGTCTAGAAATCTTCCTACTCTTTCATTCACTTATAGTAAGGGAAATTTTTTTCAGTTTTGCCTTTGTTCTTCCAGCTGCAAAAATGGGAACAATGTGTCTACTCGTACATTGCAAGGCACTGTGACGAGTCACAACTTCTAAAGCTGTATGATACAAAAAACTCTCCTTCATTAAAAATTTTAAGTTAAACTTCATTGCAAGGTAGAATCTTGACTTTTGAAGCTTGAACATCATTTAACTATGTAATTTAAAGAAATATTTAAATTGTTATACTGAATACTTTCCAGTTAGCTCATATCCTTACATGTGAGACAGGCATTTGCTTAAATTGAATATGGCAAAAAACCCCATGCATTATCAATAGCACCCAGAAGAGGACCAGTGCCCCAGCACCCTCGAAGCTGACAAAGGACTGGCAGACATTGCCATTTATCTGTATATTTTGTTCATGGACACACATGCACATGCTGAGCAGGATCGGGAGCTTCTGGCAGAAGCTTCTCTGTCCAGCCATGATTCTGCGTGCTGTGCTTGCCACCTGCTGGATGCAGCCACAAATTTGCTTTACATCTCAAAAGTTTCAGTTAGAAACAGCAACACTTCCCTGCCACCTGAAGGATCTTAAGATCCTTACTTGTGGCAAAACTCCTCTATGAATAAAACACAAACTTGTCCATCTGGGAGGCCAGTAACTTCTTTGACAGGGTCTAAACGAGCATTTTCTCATCACCTGCTCATCCCTTTGGTCACTGAAATCCAGTGACCACAACAGGGAGCTCATTTGCAAAACATTGATTGCATTACTACAAGAGCCATCTCAAAGAGAAGACATAAAAATCAAAGCCATTGGTTACTATCTTGATCATTTCATGACAGATCCTGCAGTTTAGTTTTAAGAGGGTCTGTATCCTAAGCTACTGGTGCATCTGCCTGTGCCATGTGAAAAAGCAGGAGCATGCAGAGTCAGTTGTGTTACTGGAGGAGGTAGGAAGGAATTACACCTGCTGTGCTCTGAGGGCAGCACAGACCTTGAATCACTAGGCAAAGAAAGTAAAGAGGAAAGTTTTCCTAAATAAAGCAGGGAAATTTTTGTTCTCCTAAGGAGTAAGGAAACATTCATCAGCTACCAAGTATGCTAGCTCCTTAAAAAAAAAAAAAAAAAAAAAAAAAGAGCAAATCAGCAGATACTGAAAAGAACCTAGAGATAAAACTCTCCAGCAATTCTAACGGGGTAGCAGCAGGAAGTGAACCAACACCCCAACCCGACAGCTAAGGGAAGAGCCCACAGGATGGACACCCACACCACTTCCATCATGTATCTGCAACCAAGGCAGGTGCTCAGAAACACGTTATTGCTGAGCCTTACACTCCCCTGTCCACCTGTGCATGGGGGACAGTCTGGTCTTTGCTGGGGATCCTTGGACATGTGGTTCCTACTGAAGAACAGGTAGGAGATGACCAGAATATTCTTGGTGCAAGGACCTACCATGCCAGCAAAGGATTAAGCTAAGTAAGATTAAGTAAGATTAAACTCTCTATGACTTTGCCATCTTTGGGGAACTTTGGATTGAGCCCTCTTAATATCAAAAGAAAACTGGCTATAGATATTTAAGAACAAACTCCCATTACCTTAAAAAACACAAAGTTAGAATTAATAATATGCAATAGTATGCAGTTATTTTTAGAAAGAGTATCCACAGTGCTTTTCATTTCTGTGATAACCAAAGTAAAATAGTACAAACCCTTAGTCTGTCCTTGTACTCTCCTGTTGTGAGGAACCCAAGTCAGTACTAACAGGAACAGCATATAGCCCTAAATACAGGCATCACACCTCCTGTTCATTTCAAATTCATTATTTGAACACCTTTTTTGCTGGTGAATAATTACTAAATTACATATTTAACATGTACATGCATAATATCTATTTCTATTCATTGTGCAATAGTACTTTCTATTACTCATGTTTTGTGCTCTATCCCTACTTGCTTGCCCATTGTACACCCATCCTAAAGCATATTGTATAATCTACACTGGTTAGCCCAATTTCCAACAAAACCATTACAGATACAGTGGGAATTTATCTGGCTTCTTGACCTAACAAGTCCCTCATGTTTACATTGTTAATCAAGGGGTTGCAGAAGAACCACAAGACCAAAAGTCCTTTATCTTACCAGCATTACTATTTGATATTTTCCATTGTCTACTTGAAACTGTGACAGCAGCAGAGAATACAGTAAGTTTTCTAGTTTTGCTTGAATATCTTCAGCAAAGGTTTCTTTTGATAAACCTGACCTCCTTTTGAAGTATACTAAAGTGCAGGTATTCCCAGGGAAATATTTGCCATTGAAAGGAGAAACAAATCCTTAGGGGAGGGTGGTTGAAGGCCTAAAAGAGGGACTTACTGAATTTGTAAACATTATTGTTAAATGCAAATATTTAATTTTGGTTTTGCAAAAGATTGAGGGGAAAAACACACAAAAAAGAAGAATAAATCTTTCGGCTTAGTGCGAAGTGAGGGCTGTTCTATCAGTTAGTGAGTGCACCTCCACAGCGACCTCCCAGCCAAGGCTGAACTAACAAACCCTCAGTCCTCCAACCCAGCTGTCAAGCTCAGTGGCACCAGCAAACTCTGCAGATGTGGCAGGACACTCGAGGGATAGGGCCAGATCAGATCATGTCTGAGAAGAGCATTGTGTGATCTCTTTAGTGGACTAGTGCCACGAGCTTCAGCTTTGTAGTTGGCAAGTTAGGTAACAAAAACTAGGCATCATTTTCTTTTCAATATTTTTGTGAGGTTATAATTTGTGATTTGTGGACATTAAATGCTTTCTATTTCAATAGCCAGTTTTATATTATAGAAGTTTACCTCGATTACGTAACAACTTTTACTGTCTAAAGTATTACTAAAAACATACAGGCCACCAATAAATGTCATTGTGAAAGTCATCTCCACTTCTGTGTTAAGCACCCAAAGCAAAAAGATCTGTTTCTGTGTTGTTGTAAGTACTAGGCTCTTTTCTGTATAACTACAGCTTAGGCAATATCATCCTTAAAGTATTTCTGTGTAATGCTGTAACATTTTATACCACTATTCCTCATTACTTTTAACCCCTATCCTAACTCAGCTCTCCCTTAAATCTTTGACATGAGCAGGTTGTGTCAGCAATTCTTTTGGAGAGGATACCCAGCTAGCTCCAAAATCACTTGTAGAGCAGCAGTTCAGTAATTCATTTCTGTATCCCAGAACAGACTAAGCTAATGAAGTTTACTTGGAGTGGAGACTTAGCAAATTGCTAATTTTCCTACATACATGTTGGAGTTTGAAGCCAAATTTAGGATTAACCTTTTAGAAACTAAATTTAATTTTAGAGACTAATTTATTTAGAATACTGTGTTAAATACAGGATCACATTGCATTATGAGTAATGTCCTTGAACAGCCTGACTCAGGCTGCCTGTAGCCGAGTATTCAGTGTAAATATATCCACTTAGAATATAAGCAGTGCTACACTGTACTGTGGCTGCAGTGGAAACAGCATCAGGTTCCAGAAGGGAATATGATAATAAGAAGGGATTGGGGAGGGGAGGAGGAGTTGGCAGTGAAAAGAATGGTAGATTGGATTTTGCCATTTCTAATTTGTAAGAAAATAAAATAGAATTTAGTCTTGCATATCCCTAGTAAACTCCACTTCATACCTTGCCTTATGGTGTCACATACTGCAAAAAAGGTGAAAAACAGTTAAAGGTTGGTACTATGAAATTGTTATAGCTTATGTGATGCATAACTTGTTTTCCATGTATATTCCTCAGCTTTGTGTACTGGCAGCTTTATGTACTGGTAGTGTTGTTAGGCTACAATTAAGCAAAGGCTCTGGGGCAGGAGAGCAGACAGAGCCATACCTTGGAGCTTTATCATGAGTGATCAGAGGTGAAGAATTCTTAGAATAGGATGGAAAGCAAAGACAGTTGCTGAACAAATACAAAACTGTAAAGATAATTAAGCCCACCATTAAATAACATTTTTTTACATTTTGTTTTTTGAACCAGTCAGCTAAATAATTAAAAATAATTAAACAAAAAGAAGAGAAAATGCTGAAAGAGAATTTCAATTCCACTTAGAATTACTGAGAATTTCAACCATCTCCAACTCATATTCTCAAGCAAATGCAAACCGGGACATTTCTGTGAAATTGAATGAATAAATAGAAAAGTTGAAGTTAACAGATGTGTGTAAGATACTAACAGCCACTTTGCTACTATTGACTTTTCTTTAAAAAAAAAAAGTTGAATTACGCACTTGAAATCCATCAGATAATTATATGCCCAGGAAAGGGAAACAACATACTGCCCATGGGCTTAGATGAGCTTTGCATACCTAGCCTGAATCCTCCTCCTGCTTAGCTAAGCCTGAATCTTCCTCATGTTTAGTTTATCAAATAGTACACAACTACACCAAAAAAAACCACCCATAACAGCTAAACTAGAAAACAAAACAGAAATAAATTAATTTTGTGAAAATATATATTACAGTAGTGCTATTTAATTTTTAAATGATCTATGAAACACTAAATGATCTAAAATAACTTTAACAAGCTTATAGTAACTCAAATAATGTTTAAGCTTCTATAAGGATTTTGTTTTGTACTGCAAAAAGATCTCCAAGCATGAGAACCAAGATTCCAGACCCAAAGCCCTCTTTCTGCACAGCAGCACCTATAAAGTGAGACCATGTTTATGATTTGCAGGATGCCTTTCAAAGGCAGGACATAAATAAGTGCCCCTGAGATGTAATGGCACCTGCCAGAGCACTGATTTTTGTGATGTGATTATTCTAGATACAAATGGAAAGAAGCAGTAGAAAGGCAAACTCTGTATACTAGACTGTACTATACAATGCCATTTTACATGTTAAATTCTGAAGAACTGTGTTTCTGGTATTTTTTATTTTCTCTGCTTATCTATGATGGCTCTCTATACTGTGATCTGTCATTTTACATGAGAGTACATAGCAGATATGCACTGTTTTGTTTCAAAAGAAAATAATATATTTTCAATAGCTTTCTGTCTAACGCATCTGCAAAACCAGTAACCTTTTCACAGAGCTGTCTACATCAGAGTGGTTGTATTTTGAAATACTGAAAATATTAAAACAATACAAAATAACTTTAAATAGGTGTCAGTTTAACTTGTTCTTCACACCGTATGTTTAGACTGTTTCTCATTAACCCTACAAGTACCTGCATTTTTATCTTTAACTCAGCAACATGGAGGCAAACCATGTACAGAGTCTGACATGAACACTTGATTCTAGAAAATGTACATTATCTGTACAGTTTATACCCTGCAAATTCTACAGTTGCTCAAAATTTTTTTAATCATCAATCTTTGTGACTCAATATCCTGTAAATCAAAGAATACTTTAAACATTTATTGGAAAAAATATGCTGTACTTATCTAAGCTTAAGCTTAGATAACATTCTACCAAGGGATGTGCTCCTACAATTCTTTTCATGAGGGATTCACCATTAATGTGCACATCAAATAAGTGCTTGACAAATCAGTATCAAAATGCCAACATTCAGTACTGTAACCCAGAAATATGCATTTGATTTAAATGTGGAACTGAACCACAATATTGTCAAGATGCTAGAAAAGTACATATGAAATAATTTTTTTAAAAAAGCTAAAGGCATATTCCAATTTTTAGCTCAGTTCCAGCCCAAAAGTCAACTGCAAGATAAAGTTTTCCTTACACTTCAATGCTTATCTTGGAGTGGTTTAAAGGCTAAATTTTCTGCCAAGTTAGTTCAATTATTTTGACAAGGTTATCCCATGACAGAACATGCCTTTATCTCTCCTGACATATCATTTGATTGATGATCTGGTTATGTCACAGGAGAAGCTGATCAACACCACAAAGCTCCAGAACTCCCAGCTCCAAGGAGATCATCACCCTGGCATCCAAACTTGTACTGGAGATCAGCGTGCACAGAGCACAGCAGTAGAATCCAGTTTCACTTATTGCAAAATAAAATTTACTCCCCTGGCCCCATACAGCAATGGAGGCAATAATATCCTGAACAAAAATTATCGTGGGTAGAGATATCCCTGAAATTCCACTCCTATGCTATACCTACAATATTTCACTTACTGATAACTGATTGTCAGCCAGCACACACCATGCACACACCACTGCTGCACTGGAAGTATGGACTAGAACAAACACTAGGGCTTGTTTTTGTTTGGCAAAGCCTTGCATTTAATTTATCATGTCTACACTTAAATTTTGGGCTTTCCACCCTGTGTTTTTCTCCTAACAGCTATGCATGAAACACTCTCTGGGGGTTAAGTTCATTGTAACAGTGGAGAAAAGCACATGGGCAATACTAACAATTTGCTCCAACACACACTGTGTTAATCCCACATTGTTTTTAAATATGTGTTTTCATAGAAAACAAAAGAATCTAAGACTTTCCCTATATGCTTTTTATTTGGGAAATGTTTGATTTCCCAAAAGCACAGAGCAACAGGAGGTCTCTAACAAATTTGAAAACAAACAAACATTCTTTTGCACAAGCTTTGAATCACAATTTAGACAGTATTTTAGATGTAAACTGCTGACTACACATTTGACAGGACTTTTCTGGCAGTCATTCCAGTATTTCTTTCTTCTTCAGAGGGCCTCTGAGTAACAGGACATAAAATATTCTTTTAACAGGGGGTAAGATTAAAAGATACACTAAATAATAAATATTGGAATACACATCAGTGCAGCTGTGATGCCTAGAGCTGTGCTACCCACTATTAATTTCATTATGTTGAAAATGGTACAATTTTAAACTAAGAGCCTCTCTACAAGGCAGAAGTGGTCCAAAGGCTCATTATTATTTCAGGCTCTTGTAAAGATATAAATCTTCAGGAATTATAGGACTTGAAGTTGCAAACATGCATTTAAGTATACTTTAAACCCCTTGGTATTCTACATTTCAACCTTCAAATTGCAGCTTGTAATAGCAAGCATTGGCATCCAGAAGAAGTCAAAGCAGGTCTATAAACATTGGCCATAAACCTGTTCCTGTGTCCAGTCTAAACATGACTTGTAAGGTTTCTCTTGGGCAGTGCCAAAACCTGTTTCTTTCCCATCTAAAATCATATTGCTCTATGGACAAGAATATAATTTTTAGTTTAGCAAATGAGACTTTGCATTTTCAGGATTATGAGAAAAAAAGAGAGTACCACGATACCACTCCAGAAGACCACCAGCATCCTCCCTGCTTGTTCTTCAGCCCAACCTTCCATCTCCTCATGTTGCTGCAGTGCCCCTGTGAGCCCTCTGCTCCCTTTGGGGGTTGCTCAGTGCCCCTGGGCACTCCATGGCTCATTGTGTCAGTGCTGCTCACCTGCTGCTCACAGCTGAGCCCACTGAGGATGAGCTCCCACAGCCCCACCCCAATCACCACAAACTCTGTGCCTACATGCACACAGACATTCAGGCACTTCAACAATATTTGTATCATGATACACCTTTATCTTAGTAGATAAAAATTACTTCTATGCTGTCATGAAATGTAAAATGTTTTCCATTATCAAGTTAATACAACAAGGCTTGAATGGAATGGAGAACTTCTACAATTCTTCATAACAGGGGTCACATTCAGACCCATCATCACATTATTTTCTGGTCACCTATTCAAAAATCAGAAAATATCCCTGCAGCCACTGCATTACAATACTGCCTCAACTGCTTGTTGCAGAGCAGCAAGAAATTGTCAGTGAAATGGTAGGGGAATGTGTATGTGTCAGTGTGCTCTGTTGATTTTTGCACATCTGTTTGCTTTTGGGGATTTGGGAGCAGGGGTTATGCATGTACAGGGTGCATTTGCTACAACTATTTTCTCATTTTGAAAAAGCACAGATCTCGAGGTTCGTTTTTTTCTTTGTTTCATGTACTCTTCTCTTTATTTAGGTATAGCCCTTTTTATTTTGGGTATAGCCCTTTTTTCTTTTGTTTTCCAAATAAGGTTCTCTCTCTTGGTATTTTCTAATGTTATTTGAATCTTGTCTTTCACCTAATCACATTATTTCAATAAACTTAGAAAGGTCAATCCTAAACCAATAACTCAAAAAGAAAAAAAGGGCTTAAAACTTCAGACACGGAGCAGCTCACTCCAAACACCACTGCAGAGCTCACCATCAGGTTATAACCATAAAGGAAGGTAAAAATATAGCAGTCCCCATCCCAACCGAGCAAGCAGATGCATCTATCAAACACATAGTTATTACAGACCACTTCCTCTCTCCAGAAGAGGTGAACATCTTCCTGTGCTTATGCCACCAGCTTCTAGAAGAAGAGGGGTTTTTCTGTTCCACTTTTCCAAGTGAGACCACAGGGCTGACACAGAGGGAGCCCCTCCATAGCAGAGAGCTCAGACTTCTCCCTTCCATTTTACATGTGTATGCTGTTTCCCCTGCTTTGTTTTTGACCTCCTCATTATATCTAATATTAAAATTAAATATTATGCAGACAAGAAAGACAATAAAGCATTAGAGAAATAGTAAAACTAGATTTTAGGCGAGCCCTGCTTCTGTTCATACATGTAGTCTGCCATTTGCTGGAACACATTTCCTCTCAGAAAGCCATTTAAAAATGAAAAATATGTAATATAATATTTTGAACACATCCCTTTAAAATATCTACTTAGCTTACCAGATCACATTCATCTTGTGTATTCTCAAAGTTGTAACAAATTTCATTTAAAGTTTCATTGACAAATTATTAAATACTCCCCAGTTTGCCAAATTTTCCAAGGAATACAAATCTTCATATAAAAATGCTGCTGTGAAAGACAATTCTGTGCAAACTTAGACATACAAATAAAAATAAATCACACTAAGACATCACCCTATGTGATTTCCTGAGGGAGAAAACCCCATAAGATTTACTGAGCTAGGAACAACATAATAAGAGACAATCTGTGAATTAATACTCAAATCAAAGCATACACTAGATTTTATACACTAGAAGATTTACTTTTATCCCCACTAAATTTTTTTTTAAATGTAAGCACTGTTATTTATCAACTCCCTAGGGATAAATATTTGTGGTTTTCTTTTAAAAAATGATGAAGCAAAACAGATGCTGCAGAGCAGAGCACAGCAACACAGGGAACTGTTTGCTCACCCTCCAGTGAGCCACGCACATTATTTGCAATCATGCAAGCCCTCACTAGGCCAAGTGCTGAGCCACAATGAAGCCTTGCTGCCTTGGGAGCTGTGCACGTGCATTTGAGATCAGGATTTGGCCACGTCCATGCCTTCCTGGCCCAACAAGCACAACCCTTGCTATATGAATTCTTACAGATGCACAGACAATAACTTCCCTGCTGGTGTGCAGCTCACATTTGCCTTTCACCAGGACACTGACCAGCAGAACACCAGGTAAGAGTGCGTGCTCACTTCATCCATCGGCTGCACAGGCACAGGGAGCTCGCTGTGGCTGTGGTGTCAAAGCCCGCTCAGCCACCAGCTTGCCCAGGGAACGGTGCCGCCCTCTCGCCGTGAGGTGCCCCATGGCTGCTGAGGCTGTGCCCTGGCCCGCTGGAGGGGAGCATTTCCCTCAGTCTCTCACAGCACAAAGGCTTTGTTCCCCATCCAGCACAGTGCTCACAGAGACCCCAGCCCAAACAGGGGGTCCTGTCCCTTGAGAGAGGGTTCCTGGGCGCTGCTCTTCTGGCCTGGCTCCTGGCAGAGCCCACACACATTCTGCCACCACACTCCTCCAGACACACACCCAACCTCTGAGGACATTCTTGTGCCTCCGTGAGTCTGATCAGCAGCACCCGAGGGCTTCCCAGCCTGCCTGGCCCAGCAGCCCATTGCAGCCCAGCCTGGGCTGTGCCCCACCCCAGTGATGCTGATGGACCCTGAGCTCTGTCCCAGCCCAGCTCTATCTCCATGGCCCTGCTTGGCCATCCTATGCTGTGGCCCTCCCAGGTGCCCCTCACCAAGCCCAAAATAAGAGCACTGAGAGGTTTGAGGTTACTCTGGCAGTGGTCTCTGGGGACAAGAGGGGGGCCCCGGAGATCAGGATGTAGAAGTTTTCCACTCAAGCTTGCTCAATTGCATCATCTGCAAATACCACATCGGAATTCATAATGACTGGTTAGGATTGTCAAAATAATTTCAGTCGCAGCACCTATCTGCTTTTTAAGACTCAGTCTCATCTTGAGTTTTGTTGGATATTTATGGTGATTTAAAGGTTTTTCTCAAATATAGGCAGTATACCTGACAAGCATTAAAAACCAAGAAGGGAAGAAATGTGCACTGCAGACAAGTTTGGCCTAGTGAAAAAACCCCTTAGAGGAGGAATGTCAAATAGGGTATTGTATTGGCAGCCTGAACTTGCAGCTACAGTCCTTCACCATTTTCTTCTTGGCTCATTAGACAAGAAACCAGACATGGGTTCCACATTTCAAAATTCAACCAGTTGAATCCATTCATAAACAGCCTTTTCCAAATACAACCACTTCTTTTTGCAACACAGAAAAAGGGAATTTTTGGCACCTCAGCACTGGAAAACTTGAATAACAGATAGTTTGGATACCTATCAGGAATGACAGAGGTTATCCAGCTTTGTGACAAAGCCATGGACTAAGTAATTGGTCAGAACTTTCTAGGGGTTTAGAGACACTTCTGAGGCAGAGGAGGAGCTGGTGGAATAATTAAGTTGTTTTACATCAGCTTCCTCAGTTCTTGCTGCAGTTCAAACCAGCAGGCAAAACCCCTGCCTTTCACTACAAACAGTGCTGGCCTTGTGCTAAGGCTACAGTTCATGATATGACTTTAATTTATAGCAGACAAATACAGCCTGTGATAAGCTTGGAAGAATTAGAAAAGGCCTTGGCAGAGCTTCAGCACAATTTCAGCACAACGTTTTTGGTTTCTTGTCCCTTGGGATGGTATTCCTCTACCATAGGTGGTGTTTCACATGAAATCATTTAAAATCTATGCTCTTTAATTACTTTTGACTCCTTAAGAACTTGCAGTCTCTCCCACCAAACAGCTTTCAAACACTGATATCAGCATATGCAGTTCAAAGATGACAGAAGAACCTCTGCTTTATTTGTAAATGCTGTTATTTGTAAATTCTGAAAGAACCATGAGTGGCTTATATTTATGATTAACAATTTGTACTGTGAACATTTGTGTTTTACAAGGTTCATAATTTTCCCCTTTTGTCAGCATTGGGTACTTCATAACAAAATTATTCCTAAAATATTTCAATCCTTAAACAGGTATTTCATGAATATGCAATTTTTTTACAAATGGAAAAAAAATTAATAAGTTCCTGAAAATAATATCAATGCAACTTAAAAACAAAACCAACTTGTAACATTACACAGCTCCCTGTAATGATCTGCAAAGAGCTCCATATATTTGTATCCCTGTGGCTGTATTGGAGTGTGGCCTCACTTTGAGCACTTCTCTTAAAAAGGGGTCTCCAGGCAGCAGACACTTTCCTGGCAGTAAAAGAAGTATAACCTACCTTTAAACCCTTTTCCATGTAAGTAATTGGAAAACTACCACATCTGTAAAGCTAGAAAATGATGAAGGGAATGAAGGTCAGCACAATTTCTGAGTGGATGGAGAGGGACTACATGAGGCAGTCCTTCTCTAACCATGTGGCCTTAGCCACAAGCTTAAGGACTCATGGTATAAACCTATTTGAAGTGCAGATTTTTATTGGAGTTTTTTAATACTTTGTGCTTGTCAGGATGTTTACATTTGTTTCCATATATAAGCTTCAATTCTTGCAGTCTCTTAGCCTTCTGCCTGACTGCAGTTCCTCAGGGCAGAGTGAAGTAAAAAAAGAAAAATTTTATAAATCAAAATTTTTCTGGATTACATTGCAGGGGAAAAAAATAGACAGAAACACAATGCTCTTACTGCCTAACTCAATTATAGAAAAATAATATCAGTGAGAAAATTACTACTTCCATAATTATTCTTTTCAATAATTATTTTTCAAAGTTCCATGAAAAGCTCTGAGTGCATTTCAAACTTTGAAGCAATGAAGTAGATCAAAGTATGCGTATGATTATTCTCTCTTACTAAGGAAGATGCACAGTGTTTGACAGCTACAAGAAATGTTTTTGTGGAACTTGTAGAATCAAAATAGCAATAAACTTAAAGCAGTGTGTATCTTGACAGATTTAAATACAAAATATTCATGTTATGTTGCCAGTTAAATGGATTGTGGTGTTTTTCTCTCCTTCTCAGGACAAGCATGCAATGTTTTAGACAAGAATCAAAAGAAAGGAAAATTATATTTCTTTTAGTCATTAAAAGCGTAGCTTTCCTGTATTTTAACTAAACTCGGTTTGAAGGGGGGAAAAAAGGGTTTGGAAAAGAAAGTCTGAATCAAAGAGATAGGAGATAGGACACAATTAATTGGATTATATTGCCTCTGGAACTGAGGTATGTGAATTGCCACATACACCATTGCCAGATCTTCAATACAAAATACTTCTATGGTAAGGAATAAATGAGAGCCAGGATTAACAAATTAAAATATCTTCTTTAACAGAGAGAACAATTCTAGAGAGATTAAGAACAGATTTCCTCTGTCATTCAGTGCCTTGACCAAAGAGTCCACCAAGATCTTCTTTCTTTGCTGCATTTCCTAGAGCTGAATCTGGAAAGAAAAAGTCCTCTTTGTGTCACTGGCCCAGCCTTTGCAATGAAAAACTCACAGAGGAGCAAAATATTGAGGAAAATGTTTTGCCTGGAAGCACAAGTTCATCCTCCCAAGCAATATCTATCCTTTGCTTTGTCCATTTTCCAACAACAGCTGCTGGTCATCTGTCATATGAATATGCTTTCAATATACTGGGCTTGAAGCAGCTGGGCCAACTTGAAATCAATTTGAAAAACATGTTTATAGAGAAAGGCAAAGGAAATGACCTGTAACATTGTAGACACAATATGTTCCACATGAGAGCTCCATCAGTTGACTTTTTACCAACTCAGTTATTTTATTACCATTCAAGGTCTTCAGTTTTCATTATGTTGTTTTTGTTAGTATGTCTGGAATACCTCTTGCTTCCAATCTGCATTCCCATTATTCTGTGGTTCTTTGGTCCCAAAGGAAAAGTAGAAGTGAAACAGCCATTTAAGTGGAAGGCTCCACTGCACACTCCTGTGCAAAGTGACTAAAGTGGCATTGATGATTGAAGCAAGATTTGCTTTTCTAGTAGATGTGTGAGGAGAAGGTACAAGCAGGTGTTTCCTTTCTTTTGTGGCTATGAAGAGATAAGAATGAGTGTCAAAGGAGAAGTGACACAAAATGGTTTAAAATTAATAGTTTTTCTTCCAAGCAATTCCCATGCAAAATTTGACAAATCTGCCTTGAACAAAGTGATCCACCTTCTATCCACCCACCACTCAAGCCATCACAATTTAGTGAAATGTAAGTTAGATAGCTCACAAATCTAACTATTGTGGATATTAGGATTACATCTTAGAGCATAATGAAGGAGAAAGTTGATGAAGAGGGCATTCTCTCACCTTTTATTCTGCATAAAGCCTTTACTTGATCCAGAAATATTTCCAGTAAGCCAAAGTAGTAATTTTTGTTTTATGACAAAATCTCTTAGTTCAAGTTTCAAAAGCTTGTTATTCAGTGACATGGAGATATCATATGTTCACGATATTCAACATCATTACCTGTTCTCATTTTCTTCATTGGATAACAATTACCAGTTTCTTCAAGCATTAGAGAAGTTTCAGCAATTTACCTAACTCAGAAAATACACTGGGACAAAAGCAGCATTAAGGAAGCAAAATATTTAATTAAAAACGGTATGAATCAAAACCACTCAAAATCCCAAACTTCACATATTCTATTCTAAGACTTCCAGTGAGAAAACAAAGTCAAATGTGAGCAACATACTGAACAAACCAAGGGACAGCTTTGCTAAGATAGCTAAATCTTTGGTGGCAAACCAAGAGGAAAAGATTCCCCAACCCTTCTAGAAGCTGCAAGTAGTAATATTTTAATTATTATTTTATCTGGCCAGGCTCTTGGACCAGATTTCCTGATGACATTTGCACACAACCAGCAGCTGAACTGCTCCATGGCTGGAGTCCTTCATCACAGCACATCATGGGTGTGACAAACTGGCTGCAGAATACAGCACTGGGCCTTGGGATGCCTTTTCTACCTTTTCTGTGAAGTACTACAGCAACATTTCCACATCAAAATACTTTTTTTTTTCCTTTTTTCTTATTTTTTTTCAGAAAACATTTTAAATAATTCACAGAAAATGTAAGGATTTCAGGTAGCTGTGATGTTTCAGAAGGAAGTGGATCAAAGCATGGTCTCTCTCTTTACTCCTCCTTCACCCCTTCCTAGTAGTTCTGATTGCAGGGTTGGAAGCTGAGAAGTGCACCAAAATATAACTTAGAAGCAGAGATAAATTAGTAGCAAAAACCTGTGTCAAAAACTGGACCTGCTCAGTCCCAGTGTTTGTGTATTACTACCTAGTTTTACAAACTGTTTCAAACCAGATTGGTAGAAGGAATATTTTCTCTTGATTGTGCTTTACCAAGCAAAAAAAAAAAAAAAAAAAAAAAAGGAAACAATTTAAACATCTGGGGTTGCCTGTGTAAGAAGAATATGGATACTGAATTTAAAGCAGCTATCTTATCTGTGATGCCTAATATTTCCATTTGTGCAGACAAAAGTATTCCCCAAGAATTGTGCATTTTATACTCTGAAGCTTGCTTCTCTTTTGTTTCATTGAGGCTCTTTTCATACAAATGTAACCAATACTTGTCCAGCTGAATTTATTTTCAGATTAATTCATGGAAATAAAATTTGACTATGGTGACAAGATTAATTTGCTTGCACTCTGTATTTTCCTTTGTTCCATGAAACATGCTGTTTACTATAACAGATATAATAACAATAACAGATATAATAACAAATTATTAATTTTTTTAAAAGTCCACTGTTATCTTTTGTAGTTGCACTCCTTCTTTGAATAAAAGGTACCTAGGAAAAAAATGCATACCTCAGTTAGATTTGGTTCCACATCCCTCAGTAGCACAGATTTGATTTGTTGTTCATTTTTTCCCAGTGATATCTCTCAAATAATTAACACACCTGCTTAAGTCAGACAGGTTCTCTTCTCAGTGTGAGTTTTGTTTACTTACATGTTCACAGAGGAACAAAGAGTGCCAAGACTAATCCATTCAACTTAATCTGCTATCCCATACTCTTGTAATGAGTGAGCTCTCACTAGTTTTTGCAATTAGTATGTTTTGATAAGGCTGTCCAAGTAGAGATTATTAGTCCAATTAATTGATTTGAGAAAAGTTTTATGAATACTCTTGATCAATTAATAACTGTCAGTCTGTTTAAGAAGGGATATATTTTTACATGAACAAACTGATGTACAGAACTTTTTTGTTTGGTATTTTTACATGCTTCTTTTGGTGTGGGTTTGGAGTTTTTTTTCTTTTTTTTTTTTCAGTATGTTTTTTGAAGTCTAACTCCAAACTCCTCTAGAAAGTAAGAAGGGAACTAATTGTATTGATCTTTTCATGTATTATTGGGAAGGAAGCCAGAGAATTAGCCAAAGTTTTATTTGATTAGAGTAGACTTCCGCTTTCATCTATAGCTTGTGAATTTGGGTTATTTCAGTAGATGTGAACAGAAAACTTTACTAATTTCTAAATAGTCTTGTTTTTCTGAAATGGTAGAACTCCCTGACATTTGCCCAGGTATAATACCAATTGATATAACCTGTCTCTCAACAAAGAACACTGGAAACACTGGATTTCAAAATCATCAAGAACTTAAGGATCTATCTAAGCACTAGGCTTCAGATTTATCAAGCCTGCAGATTAAATACAAGCTATGCAGGAGAAAAATGTTCATCATTTACATCACCCATGAGGACCATCACATACAAAAAGCAAAACAAAACTGTAAACTACACAGCAATCTCTAAAAAGAAATTTCAGTTAGGCCTAACGATGGAATCAAGCTGCTCAGCCCACTCTCCTCCTTGAACCTCTCCTGCTGATGCTTTTTTTTATGCATCTTAGACTCTCCTGTTAACTCTCATCTGCCTTTGCTCCCACTCATGATCCTGCTGTGCTGAGTTGACACCAATAGAGCATCACTATCTGGATCATATTTAGTGGGATGAAATGGAGATCCATCTGTCTGTCTAAATCCTTCTGTTCAAACTGGAGGTGGATGAATGCACATTGACAGTCTGATTTACCTTCAGCCCCTGCAGAGCCCAGGATGGGAATTAGGGGAACACTGAGGAAGACAGCATGCTAACAGTCTGAACTACGCACCCTGGGGAGGCCTCAGCAGTGGGCAGACACTCCTGTGTCTTGTTACAGAACAATTCTAGCACCACCTCAGCAGCATCTGGTTCTAGCACTGTTGGAGATATTTATAGATGAGGATGATGTGCTGATCTACCCCAGAAGAGAAACTGCTAGACCCATCAGATAGCTGCACAAAGATGGGAGATGGAACTGGCTTCTATTAGTAAGAGCACCAAGTGTCTGCTTACTCCTGTACCTTTCTAGAGCAGGATTTTTTGCTGCAGTTATGATCTCACTTCACACCATATGCTGATTTCAGTGCCTTCAATTTTTAGGGAAAAGAGCCATATGCTTCTGTGTGTCTTTGAGCTGTCACTGACCCTGCTAGCCTCTCAAAGATCATGGCATAGGCTTGAGTGTGAGAACTGGCCACAGTTTGCACACGACAGAAAGCTCAGCCCAAGGACCAGCTGATTAAGCAGATGTCAATAACCAGTGGGTGTGAGGTCAGTCCTTCTCATTGCTTCATTAAACATCTTTTTTCTGTTTGGCACTAAACAGATTCTCACTGTTTGGTTTCTGGGAATTCTGGTACTGCAAATACCTTTATCCACTGGTTCTATTTTATATATTTCATGCATTTTTTTCAAACAAATATGATTTTAAATACATTATCATATGTTCAGCTTCTAGCTAGGGTAATAAAATACTTTCTAAATCCTAAGCAAGCTGTGCATGGATTATACAATGAAACTGCAATACTACAGTCAATCCTGATAACTAGAGGCCAATAGTAAAATATGATACTTATTTCACAGGAGATACGTTGGCAAGAATCCACTGAATCTACAAAATAACAAGTTACAAGTTCTGCTGTTTCTCCCCTGATGAGTCAATAACAAAAGTACAAAGACATCCCAAAGTCATGAGAGCTCCCTCTTTTTTTGCTCCATACCTTTGATCACATCACTTCAATTATTTTAACTTCTTGTCGAGTACCTGTTCACCTATTAAGTAGCAAATGTGAAAAAAAAAAAATTAAAAAAGAAGATACCTACACATAGCTACCAAAACAGTAGGATATAAGCATGTCCCAGGGCCCAAAAGTTGAAAAAATCTTTGATGAATTAAAATAACATTAATAATATATAAATAAAGAGAACGTACCAAGAAAGCTTGGCTAGTATGCTGGATAGCAGATTCTGCTGATCCTGGCCTCTTCAAAGTATTCTCAAAGGTCTTCAGAATATATTCAATAGTTTTACTCTTCAAAACTAAGGTTAGAATATATTATCTTAACAAATAAATGCTCATAAGAAGGTGCCTATACATCAAATACATGTGCTTGGTCTAGGGCACATGCTAGGACTTTGCTACATAACATACATAAACAGTGTTAAGATTTGAACATTGTTGATCTTTTGGAACATAATAAATATTAAAGAATATTAAGAAGATAAATTTGTCAATCAGGGATTGTAAGAACTGACAATATTTTGTGACTAAGTAATGGTGGACTTTTTAAAAAGCTAGATCAACAAACTACTGGATTCAGGAAATCTCTATTTACTGAAACTCCTATAAAAACAGACCCTATTTATCCTCAGACTCTTGGACTCTGTTTGATAACAAACAGGATGAAAGGCTTCTTAGGATAAAGGATACTTCTGAAATGCTAACACTGATGTTTTTTTTTTTTCCTTTTATCAGCCTGTGGGTAACCTCCATATGTTTTTCAAAGTGGAGTACCAGAGTAACTCCATTCCAAAAACTAAAATAAGAAATTACTACAAAGATGAATTTCAGCTGGAATGTAGCCAATTATTTACAGGGAATATTCTTTGTGAGTGACAGCATCATAGTAGGCTGTATTTTAATCATCTATAAAGTAAACAACTACAACAAAATTGCAATTGTTGACACTGTTTTTAGCTTCAGTTATGTTAAGTATAAGGCAAAATGTCTGTTCTGAAGGAAATTACCACACATTCTCCTTCTGGATTTTGCTATTTCCTTGATTACAAAAAAAAAAAAATTTCCTTCTGAATCTATTCATAGATATAGGTAATGCTCTCCTCTCTGTGATAGGCCAAGGTTTACTCAACCATGGCCAGCTGATGATGTTGGCTTGTAATCAGATGCTAAAAAGAACAGATGGCTTAACCAAATCTGATTTGCTCTTTTATTTATACTTATGCTGCCCCTTTATCAAGTACATATACAAGTATTAGACACTTATGCTATACAGTTAGAAGAACAAGACAATGTTTAGAGCTAGTTTATGAATTAACCTGACAAATATCCATCCTGAGATGCAAAATAAATCACTTAAGTAGGATTCCAGGTCAGTGTTTTTTTCTGATGTAGTCTGGGATGGAAACTGCAAAAACTGCCATTACAAATTCTGGTATTCAGTGATGCTTGCCAACTCAGTAGTCAATGCTGCATCACTGATTGTTTGGAAAAAAAAAACCTAAACGTAAAACCAAAAAAAAACCCCATCATCTCCAACTGCATGAATAAGGAAGCAATTTATTAAAAGTAAACTCAGACTTTGAAATCTGGCAATTTCTATTTCCAAAATGCTTCTCAACAGGGAATGATGACATCTGCAAATTGTTTGATTACTTTTCATGATCATCTATTATTGCAAGTTCTCTGCTTGATCATCTCCACTCTATTGTGTTTGCAATTGTCTTTATGGGATCAGATCCTTTTATTTGATACTGATATCTGTAGTGCTGATCTCATCATCATAAAATTAAAACTTCTGGAGACTGTGCAGTATTGTTTTGATGTTGTCAGAACAGCTCCTGATGTCCTCTGTCTTCAGAGGCTTGTCTCTCAGAAAGATTATTACTGGGCAAGAGCTTGCAGTGCTACAAATTAGGCCATTAATTGCAGCCTAAGTTTAAATCCTACGGTTTGGCAAAGACAGTTTTCAATAAGTAGGCCCAGTAGACTTTTTGACTCTTCTTTTAGGAAAGTATTAATTATGGGTCATATTGATATGCATGAATTGTACATTGATTTAAAATCATATTCCTAGCTATTCTGTATCTATGCTTTAGTGAAGTGACTCCAGAGAACCTCATAAAAAATTAGGTCTGATGCCACATTCATTCTTAAAATGCTCAATGATGATTAAATTTTCTGTACCTTGAAACTGTAACTACATCTTTTAATTTGAGATGAATTATACTATTTTTCTTAATAATTTTTCACATATTATGTAATACACAGTAGAGATTATCTGTGTCTGCACTCCTTTAATTTGCCTGGTTACTTAAGCATAACAGGAGACAGATCTGAGCTCATAAATTCCATTTTTTATTCATTTGTTCACTGATTCATTTAAAGGCTCCCTATCAAAAACATCAATCACATCAGGACACAGCATCAACAGATAATTAATGTTGCATTTTGTGCCAAGTACTCATTAATGAAAACTAAACAGATGCAAGAGCACTACTGCAAATACATGACTGTTCTTCAGAGTAGGTACAACAAGAAAGTTAAAAACGCTTTTGTATAAATACATTTCATTTGATTTTCTTAGTAAATTCCACAGTATTAACCTGTAAGATATTTACCTCTGATCCACACATGATGAAATTAGAGAATGTACAAGAATCAGCAGCTGTATCACATGCAGTATATATACAATCCTACTGCTTCTAGAAATTTCTGTCCTTTCAGTCCTGTAGACACCTGACTTAAATTTATTGAAGTGAGCAAAGAACCAGATCATTGCTTGCCTTCTCTGCTGGGGAAAAATTAGCTAAGTGGTATATCCCAATTGGTAGATTCCTCTTTGACAGTAATATGTCAAGGTCAAACCTATATTATTAAGGTAGAGGAACACTGTGATTAAGACCAGGCACACCACAACAGCATCTGATGGACATCTACCATTACACAAAGTAACAATAAAATATTAGAAAGTTTGTAATTCAGCAGCCACTTTATTAAAAAAAAAATCTAAATTCACATAAAACAGAAAGTAACAAAGTAAATTAAATTCACTTTCTCATATCAAGAGTTTATCCAGCTTAAACAGCAAGATTCTTTAGCCAGGCCTCTGTGAGACTTTCAGCTGTTTTCACAGGTGTAGAGGAAAACACAATATAAATAGTATGCGAATAAAACAAGGATAAGAGAGTAAACTATCAGGTGATCAGTAGGTTATTCTGGTGTATAACTGATAAAAAGAAGGTCAAAACAAGTTATAAAAGCAGCAGAAAAAGAACAGAAAACCTGTTTGAGAAAATGTGGGCACTCTTGGTTCTCATAGGTGCTGCATCTGTTTCTGCTCACCTGCAGGATCTTTCCTTTGATGGGTAAGAACAGACATTGAGTTTTACATCTGTGATTTCTTCTGCATGATCAAAAGGCTTTCAACTGTTTCAAATCGAATCTTTTTCTTCCCTTACAGACAGAAGGTGTTCCGTGTGATTCCACAGAATGATGAGCAAGTGGAAATCCTCAATTTCCTTGCCAGCATCATGGAGGTAAAGGAATAGGGGAAGTCATTATATTGTAGTTGAGGGAAATATTTCTCCTTTTGCTCAAATAACAGATACATTTTTTTAAATTGTACCACAGAATTAAAGATCTTGGTTTCATTCAAGTTAGCTGTATTGTTTCTTTGGAAGGAATAGGACAAGTTGATAAAACTAGAGCTATACAAAACATTCAAATACCTTTTAAGAAGTCTGGTTTACCCAATCTGAATGTCAAAGTGCCCATCAGAATTTATTAATAGAATAAATAAATCTTAAAGGCTGTATTCAGTATCAGGTGCTTTCAAGAATGTATTAGATAAATTATGGAAATTCCAATTACCAGAACTTTTACCATTACAAGCGAAATATTTTGCTCATGTAAGTATTCTAAAAATCTATACTCCCAGCAAAATGAATTTTCCTTTGGCCTCTTTTCTTCTCTGACTTTCCTTTAAAGCTTCCCTTCTCTCTAAGCTGCATGTTTCTCACCGACCTTGATGTAGATATATTATGACACAATGACACGATGAAAAACAACAAAGACAGCAAATGTGTTTTCAATATTTCTGTTCAGCTTTGATGTTGTAAAATAGCTGTTGGTGAAAAAGACACCGTTAGCTGTAGGATGAAAGGATGGTATTTTTAATGAAGTACAGATGTGTAGACCTATCATCAACAGGCTACTACAGCATGCTGGAACAGTTTTCTGTAGAACAACATACTATTGGAATGGTGCTGCCAATACTAAGGAAATTAATATATACCATACTTGCTTTTAAGTGTGAAATATCAAAGGATTGTTTGTTTTCTTTTTCTTTTAAGAAAAGATCCCTGAACTACCATTGTTATACAAAGCAGTCAGTCAGGACTGATGTAATTGTGTATTCTAGAACAATCACCTCATTTGATGACACATAATTCATGAATAAGCAGCCCAAATTTCTTTTGCCTTCATGAGATGAAAGGGTGAAAAGGCATCAGGCTGGCAACTCAGCTTTGTTTCCATTGGCCTTCAACAGAGCACTAAATCCAGAGGCTTGGATGCTTACTTCAGCAAAAATAAGTGAAGAAGCAATAACACTGTTGTTTGTCCACTTGGAATGAAACATCTTCAAAGGCACAGGTTCCTCATATCTACTTCAGTGATCTCTTTTAAAAGCCCTCATACAGACAACAGTCTTTTTCAGCTGATTTATGTAAAATATTCATACAGTTCACCCCTGATATTGAATTAATTTCTCTCTGACATTTATAGGCAAAATCCTGAGCAAAAAAAATGAAAGAAGCTGTAAAAATGAAAGAAGTTATAAATATAAATATAAATATAGTTACAATATTCACAATTCTGTCTGAATGCAAATGATGGAGACAATTTGTGAAATCTCCAGAATTCTGCCATATAAAATGCAGGGCCTAATAAAATCTTAATCAATTTCCATTTAAAATTTAGGTTGATACTTGTGGGAAGCAATGTTGAATCAGTGTAATAGGATAGGCATGAAATTCTATATATTAATCACAACGTCACCAGCACACATACACCAATCTAAAAAATTACAGCCACATGTATGTATTTATTTGTCTATGTATTCATTTCAGGTTGACTTTTGGCAGCCAGACTCTGTCACACTGGTAAGGCCAAAAATGCAAGTTGATTTCCGAGTTGAAGCTGAGAAGTCTTTTAAGGTTGAAGATCTTTTGAAAGAAAATGGAATAGAATATCAGTAAGTTTGTTCTCACTACTGTACTTTGAGTAGAAGTGAACTAAATACCATGGAGGGTGTGTTTGAGCTTTTCATATTGGTCAACTGATTTTCCTGTTTTAACTTCATCCCTCCTATGGATAAATCTACTGGGTTCAGCTTTCCTATGACAGTTCAAATGGACTGCTCTGCATTGACAGGGTGAGATGAAATGTTGATAGAGGGAAGAGACAGGAAGCAGAGATGCAGTACCAGAAATTTCCCTGAGATGAAAGCTCACTGCAGTACACAAGGCTGTAGTATGGATGGGAATAGAAATATTTCCTACTACACACAAAGTGCAGCAAAGGTCTAGAAAGAGCCAGAAAATACACCAGATGAGGGAAATGGACAGGGAACTGAAGCCAGAAAATAAAATGGTGAGCCTCAAGGGCTCCCATAAGCAGGTCACTAGTGAGTTGCAGAACAATGTCTAGGCCAAAAATATCCAACAGGTGAATACAGACAGAATACAGCTGCCAGGTGAAAGGCCAAGGAAACAGATTCCCAGGACAGCCTTGGGCTGACAGAAGTCGCATAGCAGATCCATGGCAAAGATGTCTCCAAAGGGAGAGCTGACCAAATCTGACTGCAGCACAAATGGAGTGAACAGAGCACACTGCCACATTGCACAACACTGGGAACACAAGCACTATTGTGGGTACCACTAATGGAAGAATAAGGAGAATAAAGAGTTGCATGACCCTATTCTTCACTTCATATCTTCAATCACTGGGCAAGTATTAACTGAGGATGAGAAATTCCCTTTGAGCTGGAGAGGCATGGTCTATCTTCATCTCTCCTTTCACTCCACTTTAAGTATTGCAGAATGGCTCTGCTCAACTTCATTATCAGGCTTCTTTGATGTGTAAAGCATAGTCTGTCAACATTATGTACTCAGACACTGAAAGTCAGTAGCATTTGATCAAGTTTTTTTATTATTTCATTTGGCTGAGAGTAGAGTTTTTGTCTCTCAGTCCCACTGCTGTTGTTACGAGACCAAACTCCTTCATTGGACATCAGAGTTCTCAGGATAACTTTCATGATCTGTCAATCTGTCAAGCCAGACTTAATCCATCCATAAACTTACTGGCCTCATGTCAATCGTGTTTGATTTGGATGCCTCTGCAGAAACAGAATCTAAAAGCACTCTAGAATAAATGGTTTTCAATAATCTCACAGTGCACATACAGTACCGGAGTCTCATTTCAGTGGAATTTCCTCTTTAGTGAAGGAGTTACTCTACATGTGTTAGTTTTCCTATAATATTCATTTATTGCCTCAGGTCCATGCACAAATCTTTTGATTGCAACAAAAGGCCAGAATGTCTGGAAGCTGTCCCTGAAAAACTTCAGTGGATTGTCCTTGTGACAGCCCAAGCTGTTATAATCCTTTTGAAGTGCAGCTGCAGTGCCATGACATCATGTCACTTGCAATATTTGTTCTGAAGGCTGCTGGTGCTTCACAAACTGGTCTCCTGTTCCTCTATCCAAATCACAAATGATCAAGGACATATCCTGGATGAATAAGATTTGAAAGAGTTTTAAGACAGGCGCTGGAAAAACAAGAGGACTTCATTTTTTGATAACCAAGGTTGAAATATAAACAAAAGGTCCTCAAGAGCATGCTCAGTGATAAGTTGTGCCTTTGTGTCAGCCCCAGGGAAAAATGAACAGGAGAGATCCAACCAATCCAGACAGGCTGTTGAGGTTTTCTTGAAATTGTGTTCTATTAACTAGCTCACTTCACATGCAATAAAGCAGCTTGGAGGATGGATAATGCCACCTGCAATAGAGCTGTCAAACCACATCTAACCTTTGGAAGCTTGGCTTGACAGGGAATTTCATCAGGCAAATATCTCTGGGTTGCTGCCTGGTTTTGAAACATTGCTGCAGTCTAACTGTCCTCCAGTATCAAAAGTTCAAGAAGGCCCTTTTCCTATTGACAGAAGCAGCTGGCAACATAAGATCAGCCTAGAACTCATTTTGAGACATGCTCTGTCTCAGCATTGCCATTTTTCTGAAACCAAACTGCTTCCACCCTGCAGGTTTGTTAGTATGGGAGTGAGGCAGCTGCTAATTGGCAGGAGCCTGTTGCTCCCTGGTCCTTCTTATGGCAAGGCTGAGGCAGGATGCAGGTTGAAACTTGAAACTCCTGTGTCTTATTTTCAACCTGCCCACCTTTCCTTTCCCAATCAGTGCAGCCCAAATGCTGGGCAGACCTTCAAATGTCTTACTTTCCTGCTGGATTGCTGTATGTTTCTCTTTACACTTTTCATGGTGCCTTCTTGCAGAGTTCTGATCGACAACCTGCAGGCTGCACTGGATGCCCAGTTTGACAGCCAAGCTCGTACTGCTGGCCACAGCTATGTGAAGTACAACGACTGGGACACGGTAAAGTCAAGAATTTACCACATTAGCAGCTTAGTACCTTCTGTAGTCAAAGTGCTTCCAGCCTTCTTCCCTTTTCCTCTTCTGCTTCATCCATTGACATAATAGTGAAGCTGAGATGCTTCACTATTAATTTCCTTTCCTTTTCAATATTTCTCCCATCTCCTCTGGTAAACAGCTCAATTCCATTTCCTGCTTCAGTTCTAGCTCTTCATCTCCTGTCATAAGACCCCTTCCTCCTTTTTTCACAGCCATGCTCATTTTTCCTGACATGTAATCATGGCCATGCAACTCTTCACATCTTTGCAGTGGCTGCTTGGCAATCTACAAATTGTATTAAATAATAGGGCACATTAGATTCTCAGAAAGACTGTTCTGGCTGGAAATATGCAAATTAATCAGTCTGGACCTGAGGAACAGAGATTTAGATTTAACCTCTTTATTAAACAGATAGCTGCTTGGACTGCTGATATTGCTGCTCAGAACCCAGACCTTGTCTCTCGTAGTGTAATTGGGAAAACATATGAAGGACGGCCAATGTACCTTCTCAAAGTAAGTGCCTCAATTTCTTTTTTTGCCTCTATTTACAGTAATATATCATTCAAACATACAAGATAAACTTTTAGAGACACTACAGGAAATAAATCAACAATGCAGACCAATTAAATAATTGGGGGAAGTTCATCAACATCAATAAAAATGAAATTATTAAGAGTATTTTTTTAGCTTGAATGTCATGGTCAGGTACAGTTGGGAGCACTCCATAGATTTCCATTTAAACAAGGAATCCCATATTTGTATAAAGTTTGACTTCTTAGGTCAGCAAGCTAACTGACTTGTTCTGCATACAATTTATTTTGTTTAAGCCCTGGGGTGTTGTTTTTGTTGTTGTTTTTTTCCTAGATGGGAAAAAGTGGTGCAAATAAGAAGGCCATCTTTATGGATTGTGGTTTCCATGCAAGAGAGTGGATCAGCCCTGCTTTCTGCCAGTGGTTTGTGAAAGAGGTCAGTAAGCTTAATGATGAAAAAATCATTTACAAAACCTATGTTTATGAAAATCTTAAATGAGAAGCAAGAGCTCAGGCCACTGCCTTTTTCCCTCTAAATACATGTCTGCTTGTGCCTTCTCCTCACCTCAGCGGGTTAAGGTGTAACTACTTAAACCAAATCTTTGTGCTTGGACCTGTAATCTTTCAGCAGCTTAAGGCAACATGAAATGTGTCTAAGAGGTTCTGAAATGTGTCTAAGAGGTTCTGAAATGTGTCTAAGAGGTACCTGAAATGTGTCTAAGAGGTACTGTCAACTACAACGGTTGCTCAGTTTGTAAATTTTTTTTGCACCTGTAGTCAGAGAAAGGTGAGAGGAAAGCAAATTTGTAGTGCTTGAGTAACACTACAGACATAGCCATATTCTGTACACAGACATAAGGAATAAGAAAATTCAAGGGCACATCAGAAGGCACCTGAATGCACTTTAGAACAGCTGACTTGCTACAGTGCCAGGTGGTGGATTCCTTGCAACCTGCTTTACTCAGTAAGGCAACAGAGAGGATGTAAACCTACCTGCAGCTCAGCACTGAGGAAATGTACCCAAGAAAGGAAGAAGACTGTAAATAAAGCTCCCTAGGCTCCACTCAGGAAGAGGGAAATGCATATACATCCCTTTGAGCTGCCACCTCAGGCTGTACAGAAAGGTGCTAAAATATTAAACCATATTAAAGGAAGAGCTGTACAGGTGAAGTTAGCTTCACTTCAGTCTGGGATACTTTAGGTCTCAAATTAAACAATTTTATGTCCTTTATATTTTCTTTCTCACTACCAATATAAAGCAGGTGGGGATTATCAAATGCTGCACAGTCATCTTCACAGAGACAGGTATATTACTCCTCAGATGGGGCAGATCAATTAATTTAGCAACTTACTGACTGAATCTCAAATTTTGTAATAACTTCTGTTGGAAGAGTAAGAAAAAAACACCAGCAAAACTAACCAAACAAATAAATAAATCCACACCTGAAGTAGCAGCTGGAATCTAAAACCCAAGGAAAGGAAAGCCAATCTACATGAGCCAGCCATGCTGGCAGAGGCCTTGGTGGCAAGTACAATCTCAGTGTTATCAGACAGGGATGCAGTTTTGTGTAGGGAGCAGTGGAAATTGGAAGTGACATTTTGGTGGAGTCAATGGGGATATGATTTCATTAGTGCCTAATAAGGCTGCAGACAGTATGTGGTACCATTTTTCTCTCAGCAATTCACGTCACTGCAGCTGTCATTTTCACTGTCTGGTCGCTTAATTCATGGTTGTACCTGACACCAGCAGTGCCTCTGCTCAGTGTGTCCATAGGCAGAAGTGCTTTAAAAGAGCGGACCTCTGCGTATCATCAGAATTTCACTTAGGATTGCTTCTAGACACAAAAGTAAAAAAAATAGAGAAAAACATGAGCAACATGGATTGTTATAGGTATCTCAAAAGAGAAACCCACCCAGACAACAATAAAAAAACAAAATAAGCATAAAATAAAACCCAGGAAAAATTATTTCAAATTATCTGAAACTGCTTTTCTGGATTTTATATCCCACCCTCCTACTTGTCAGTTACAGGACAAAAAAAGCCTTTTTCCATTGCATTGCCCCTTGTTGCCCTTTATGGCTGTGTAAACAAAACATGGGTACAATACACTTAGAGCAAATTTCCATGATAATTGTATGGTCTCTCAACACTGATATGAATCTGTGAACAAGCATAGCAAGTGCCAGACCATGAACAATCTCCTGATATTGCAGGAGTTCCTGTTTGTTATTCAATATCTGTGTCTGGAAAAGTGCAGGGAAAATCTGTCTCCCTATGAATAAATGCATCCACAGACTTATGATTGGAAATGTGTTAGGGTGTTTCTTAGAAATATTCTCTATAATTGTGGTAGTTGATAAAATTTCTGCACAACAGATATAAAAAATGGAAATAATGATTTCTCATTCTCATATAAATTAAACTCAAACCTTTAAAGTGTTAGGATGTAGGAATATAGATGGACAGCAGTATTGTTCTGCCTGTAATCAAGAAGCTAGTAGATGGAAATCTCTTTCCAGTGATTTATTATTCTGTTCAAAATCAACATTCTGTCATCTTATAATTTATCTAGCAGTATAAAATGGTTTTCTAACAGCAGTGTGGTTTGAGTCAGTGCAAATCTAAGCACACATCAGAACACAGGGGTGCCATCTCATGTGCTGGAGTGACCTGGATGAGTTTTTCTACCACTTTCATTAATTCTTGACCCAGACCCAGGCCTGCACAGGAGATACACATCTGTGAAGATACCATCATCAGCTTTTTTCTACTTTTTTCCAAGTAGGCTGTGGAGACCTATGGAAAAGATACTGTCATGACCACACTTCTGGACAAGCTGGACTTCTACGTTCTGCCTATTCTTAACATTGATGGTTACGTTTACACTTGGACAAAAGTAAGTGCATTCTTCTTTCTTATTGTTGGAAAAGTCAACTGGCAGAACTTTTAAGTTTTCATCTGTGATTCTGTTACAGGACCGCATGTGGAGAAAGACACGCTCTAAAAATTCCGGGAGCATTTGCATTGGGACAGATCCCAACAGGAATTTTGATGCTGGCTGGTGCAGTAAGTGTCTCCTAACAAGAGTTGCAAGTAATTACACACAGGTGCAATAGCCACTATACTTAACTATTGGATTTCCCCTACCTGATGGCCCAGCTTCAGCTTGAGTGAAGCATTGTGGAATAGCTTGTGTTTAATTTTTAGAGCAGTTTTGGGAAAAAAAGCATAATAATAAGTCTTTACATCCATATTCATGTTCTTCCAACTATGTACTCTGTAAAGGCCATATTTATTCATTGCTATGGGATGTTTCCCAGCATCTTAACTATGCCATAAAATATTCTTTCCTCTGATATGGCTTGTGTATTAGCAGAATTTCAAAGGCTTACCTATAAACATGTGTAACATGACTCTCCTAATAATATACTTCTTCATTAAGTACTCATTAAATTCACATTTCTTCTCAGCTATTGGCGCCTCAGAATACCCCTGTGATGCCACTTACTGTGGCTCTGCACCTGAGTCTGAAAAGGAGACCAAGGCTTTGGCTGATTTTATTCGTGAACATCTTTCTACAATCAAGGCATACTTGACTATTCACTCCTATTCCCAGCTACTGCTGTTTCCTTATTCATACACTTACAATTTGCCATCAGATTACGAGGAACTGGTAAGTCTCTTTGTCATTTTGACTTTATGAAAAGAATAAGCAAAAATCATCACTTGCTATTTAGGTACCTTTAACTTCAAGCAGTTTCTTTAACGTCTGGAAAGAATCCATATTGCCAGGTTTTGAAAATATTTTAGACTTAGCAAGTTACCATGATGGTTTCAAGATAGCTGAAGCACAGGATGAACTTCAGAGCCTTACTTAATTTCCATGTGCACAATGAATTTGACACAATATCAGTTCTGTGTTCCAGTCACACCATCCAGAAATCCACTCTGCTGTGCAGCACTCCCTCTTGCTGACTCCAGAGGCTGCTGTAGGTGTAGCTTTAATATTTTACATAAAAGCAGTATGGCCTGTAAGCCAAGGTAGCAGCTTGACAAATTGCAATAACTGTGAAGTAACTCAACTGGTATCAACAGCAGGCAAAGATCTCTGTCTACCACTTTCTACTGAACTACTCTCAGTAAAATGGTGAAACTCCTATTGGTACAAGGTCAAATCAAAGAGGTATATCTTGACGAAAGTAAATTGAAAACAGATACAAAACATGTAAAAAGTTTCAGTTTTGAGGCCTTTTCCAAGAGGCCTGGATTTAAGCATAGACATTTTATTTAGAAGAGGAGACGATGAATGTGGTATTTTAAAGGACAATTCCTCTTTCATAAATTCCAGAGAAAAGCCACACTCTAATGCCATTTAAAATTTTCTTTTGATCCTTAAAAACAGAGTTTAAAACTATTAAATGTGTAAAAAAGCCTTACACATTTCATAGGCCAAGAATCAACAATCATGAATAATAAAATTACTTCAGTTCTCTGCATATTAGCAATTCGAATCTGTTGGCAGGGAAAACAACACAGCAAGACAAAACAAACACATTTTGATTCCCCCTCTTTCCTCGATGCTGCCAAAAGTCCAAGGCAACAACAATGTGTGTTGCTGTGCAGGTTTGACAGATTTATGAATGTTCCCAAATACATGTCTTGGTTCTGAACACAAACACAAACTGGGGCCAAGACTGAAGTTTCTTGTTCGATTTTTTTTTTAAGCCTAAAAGAGAAGATTAAATTAAAATTAAGATTTTTGTTTTCTTAATTTATATTCCAGGAATTTTGTAATTGAAATTATTTCAGGAGTGGTAGTAATATCTTGCCTTCATTTTTCACAAAAGCTTCATAATTCACACATTACCATTCAGTCTAAAGTAATAAGCAGCACTAAACACTTTAATCTACTTTGTTGTCAAGATCACAAAGCTCATACTTGTCAAAAATTTGCACGAAATTCTGCCCCCATTTTTTGAATGAAGAGTAAATGTGATGAAATGTAACTAAAAGTACAGTGTGTTTCTCACAGTATTAAACAGAGAAAGTACACTGACAACTCATTATTAAAGCAAATCCTAGCAGCAAGAAAGAAACCATCTCCTTTGCTAGATTTTAAAATACTTAAATTAAAATTTTATATTGTCACTGTTCTATTCTAATACATAGTAAAATTTAAACTTCCCTTTCCTGCCATAGAAGACAATTCTGCTCCTGCCACAAAGCATAAAAACTAAATTGCTCAGGAACACAGGACATATATTCCTCTTCAGCCATTTGATTTCACTTTGCATATTAGCCTTTCCAATATTACTTTACTCTATATTTTAAATCAGTCACACTGATACCAGATATATCCATTATATTCTTCACAGAGCAACCACAAATCTCACCACCATGACAAGGTGACCTTATGAGTACTTTTTGCATCTTAATTGAGGGAAATTATTTCCTCTGTTGGTGATCCCAACAGACAGCAGGATCCTAGAGGTGTTCAACCTGTGCAGTATCTGATTTTTACATGGAAAGACTTGTTGCCGAAAGTCCTTTTGGACAATGAGAACAGAGTATCATCCAATCAATATTACCTGTAATTGAGATAATTAAACAAGAAAGGACCTTACGCACTCCAGTGTCAGTGAATTAAATGGAAAAATTGACTTCTACAGGCTGTGTGTCAGGTTCACAAGTGCAGCTTTTTGGGTTAGTTCAAATAACTAAGATACATTCATTTAAGCTGTGACTAAAGAAAATTCAACATTTTCAATCAACAACTGTACTTGCTTGAGACAAGATAGCTACAAAAAGAGGAATTACTTTATATGACAATTGCTGTGTTTAATGTCTAAAAGTTCTGTCGAAATTTAGAATTTGGAGAAATGCTTAAGAATGAGAATCTTAACTTTTAATAGCTATTGTTTGGGCAAATAAAATAATCATAAATCATTTTCTAAATGAAGAAGCAAAATTTATAGTGCCATTATCTTATCTTAGATGTTATTTTTACCCTGACAGATCTAATAAATTAAAGGAAATATAGCTGCAATTTCTTATCTCTTTCAGTGAGCAACTGGACATGTGTTTAAACAAAACCTTGCATGTCTGCTTCTCATTAATAACATTTTGTATTTAATTAAAGGTAACATAATACCATGGGGCTTATGTCGCATTCCAGTGTCTGAGGTACAGAAGGGTGAAAAAATTGAGCAATCTGAGATTAAGGACACTAAATCTTCAGAAGAGAAAGGTCCAGAGAATGCCTGTACCTTCCTTCCCTGAACACATAGTGAATAGTGTGTCCTTGGGGCTGAAAAGACGTTTTCTGTTTACAGCCTCAAGAAATCACTAGAAGGCCTAAAACTGCTTTGGTTTGTCAGATAGAACAGGGAACTCAGAGAACCCCTCTGTGTTCTACTGCATTGCTCAGCAAATCAGAACAGCTCAAAGTTATTGTAACTGACTTAAAGCCAGGGATTTGAAATATCCGTCAACCATGCCCGGTCTTGGGGTGTAAAATTTAACAAAAGTCACATATGTCCCTTTCTTCCCACAACCTTGCACTCTTCCCCTAAGATGCAAGAGAATCTGTGAGGTTATAAATCCCACAGTTCACAAGGATTTTCCCAAAATTTCTCTCTCTTTATTCAGGGTTGTTGTTTTGTGCCCCTAACCTAAGAGCTGCACAAAATTTTCACTGTTATCCAAACAACAAAAATAAAAACACCCAAGACAGGAAAATCTAGGTCAGGAATTTCTCAGAAGTTACACAATATTCTTGTGATGACACCCTTAAAGAAATATGTCCTCCATTTGGAGAATCACATCTTGTCTGCTTTGTAATCCTCTTGGCTCATTCTTTATTATACCCTGATGTATTGCCCTGAACACAGAATACACACTTGAATCCCTCTCCTACAGGGAACAGAAGCATTAGCTTTTCACAATAACAAAATAGGCTTGGCAAGACCAGTATCTCTCCACACCCCAAAAAAGACTATCTTTATTTTACTATTCACATTTTTGTCCTCTTGCAATAAAGAACCATGTATTTAATCAGACTTCTCACAAACAGTTCAGCCTATATTTTTTAATTACTTCATATATTTGCCTTAGCCTCCCATTAGACTTTCCTCATTTTAAGCAGACAAATCTAGTTTATCAGTTCTTGTTTGTATTTGAATTGGCTGTGAACTGTAGTTTGAGAGAGCAGAGGAGTGTGTATTGTACCCTTCCTTCCTTCCCAGTTCAATTCCATCTCTCAGTTAAATGCAGCGCCAAATATATGTGTGCAGCCAGCTCATACTCACTTACCAGATTAATGTAGGTGTGTTAGTACAGTTTCACAGGCTGCAGAATATTACATTCATTTACAACCCAAAATAATTCCTGTCTGTATTACTTGAATGCACACTGGCTGCATGACTTGTTGTTTTAACTCACCAAAATTCACTTTCCATATTGGGTTGGTCTGGCATTTCACTTCCTCTTGAGTGCTTAAAAGAGGACATATTAGAAAGTGGAGATATGCCCAGAGTCTGTGCAGCCTGCAAGACTGAATTTCAAATATATAGCATGACTGTGAATATCAGTCTGATTATTTAACTTAGTGCCTAGTTGTGAAGTCCTGAATATACTTAAGACATATGAAGACCTGTGGCTAAGAGCTGTTGGATAGCAAAAATCCTACATCTCAGAGACTCAGACAAGCCCATGAGGAGTTGCAGTCTTGCTGCTGTTGTATCTGCACTTTTGCATTGATTGTATTACTATGATTGTACTACTTGTTACATTAAATATTAAAAAGTCAACTGGGAAGCACAACAAATAGGAAAGTGGGCAGTAAAGCAGTATTTGAAATTTGCTTCACAGCTCTTCCACAAGATTTTACCCCAACAGAACTGTTATGTACTGGCAGTCTTAAAATTGTGAAAAGGATGTGTTTAGTAGTAGCATCTTCCAGATGAAGTTGATGTGTGAATCTGGCTGACAGACAAGAGTTTCCAACAGGTGTAGGGCCCAACTGAGTTGCAGCGGAAACCCTCTCACCAGGTAATAATTTCTTAAACACTGTAGAAACTGTCATAGAAAAACAAGCTTGTAAAGAAAAAGAATCATTCCACTGAAGTCCTCACTGCCTGGATTCCCTGGGGTCTTGGAGCATATGAGCAACAACAGAACAGTGAACTAAATTACACATCATCATGGACCCTTGAGGGGGAGTCTGTTTTTACTGGCAAAACAAGAAGGCTCTGAAGTTTCAATTCACTTGGCTAAAGCTAACTTAGCAAAGACACAATTTCAGCCTTTCATTACAAAGGAAGTTGAGGGTCCCTTTACTTAACAAGTAAAGCATGAAAGACCAGTGTGAAGGGAAAATAGTTTTCAGCCTTGAGCAAATCAGTTGGCAGTCCAGTGAGGGAAGAGAGCAAAGGGTCCAGTCAAGCAGTGAAAAGGCTTCTCTAGACCACTCTCAGATTGAGAGGGCAAAGGGAGTTGTCCACAAACAGCAGCTGCATATCAACATCTGTGGAGTGTTTCTAAATGGTCACAGTTTCCTGGCAAATCCACCCTGATGATACAAGAGTAAAATGAGGGAGATGAGATGCTCCCATAAAAATTACCTATTAACACAAAAAATATGCTTAGCCTGATAATTTATCTTGATAGTTCAAACTTCCAATGTGGTGAGAAAGAGATGCCAGTACCACATCTTTCATTAAAAGCTAATAACTGAAAAAAACCTAGGTTTGAAAGTTGTTAATTATATAAGATAATGACAACTGAGAACACAACTCTGCTGTGTCCCTGGCTCATGCACTCTGTACACAGATAAATGAAATATTGGTAATTGCAGTGTAAACACAGATGGGTGATGAGCACAGGAAATGCTGCCTTCTGCTGAAATGACCAGCTCTGAGAGCTCAGCTGGGAGTCAGAAGCTGAAAAGCCATTTCTGCTTCCAGTTACAACAGTATTACTCTGGAGTTACTTCTTCGACTGCAGGGCGCCACTTGTTTCTCTGCTACTATAAATCTCAGCAGCATTTTCCTTGCAAAAGAGGGATTCTTAACAGTATAAAACCCCAAACAAACAAACTCCAAACAAACCACAATTCAGTTAAGCTCATTACGTAAAGAGATGTAGAAAATCATTGAACAACAAAGAATATCCTCAAAGGTCAAAAGGAAAACAATGTTTCTCCTTGCAGGTGTATTCCACACAATTTACAGGCTTGAAAACCCAAAACACTTTTCACCCTTTTGGAAAACATTAGGCACTATTTATATACTTCTGCATTGACCTCCCTATTATTTCCTTCTTAAGGATTACTTTGAGTAATTGAGCTATTTTGAAAAAACAACCAAGGACATTTTCCTCATATTTTGTGTTTATACTCACAAGTATTTACTTAATACATATTATTCCTGCTGGTTTATATTATATTATTAACAAATTACATTAGTTACTATAAAGTTGAAATTTATTTTTCTACCTTTACGTTTTAGACTGCAAATCTAATAAGACAGTAAATGTTAGAGAGTCATTTAAAGGAAAACAAAAATATATCAAAACTTCTGATAAAGCTTAATTTCATTATGAAGTCATAAATGCTTAGGCATGTTTTTCACTTAGAGAGGGTCATTTAAAACACCACCTTTATCTCCAACCTGGAGAGGTTGAGGAAGCTGTTTATTTGGATTCTAGGCTCTAAACAGCTGGAAATCTCAACTGGTCTTTCTACACATTTCTGTTTTTACAACTTCCTGACCAACAATAAAAAAAATCCCTCAGGTAAAAAGATTTCCTGACATACTTTTTCCGGTATGTGTTCTGGTATGATTTAAAGCCATCATTTATCTGCTGGGTGGAACAAATGCCCTGGGTCAAACAGCCCCACAGAGCAGTTCTGTTGTTCTCTTGTCCCTACTTTAGTTAACTAAAGAGAGCAAATACCAGTTACAGGTCTGCATATTGAACCAGACAATCTTTCCAAATTTTATTTCCACTTTGCATATATTTGAATAGAAGAAGAATCAGTTTACATTTAAAAATTCATTTGCTATTGAGAGAAGATTTGACTCAATCTCAGCTGCTGATTAAATGTGTGCATTATAAACAACAGATGGCTGAAGAAAACATGGCATTGCTAGCAGATAGCAGACTTCAACCTCTACAATTCCCTCAACATGTGTTAAAAATTATTATGAATTTTAGAAAAATCAATTTATTGAGGGATTAAAAAAGAGAGGAAAAAACCCAACCCAAACCAAACAAAAAAGAAGATAACGGGAGAGAGCTCAGCTACTCCAATTGCTCTGGATCCAAGATTGTGAAATACAGAGTAACAACATACTTCCTTGCAATTGCTTATCTTTGTGTGATAGAGAGGCCAGAAACCAAACCCCACATTCAGGCACAGTCAGTGTTATAGGTGGAAAGACACACTTTAAGTATGCTTTGGTTTGTTTTGTTTAAATATCCTTTGTATGCTAAAGGACCACAAATTTCTAGAGCAAACTCCCATAGTTCTAAAATGTTCAAAACCAAATATTTGGGAATGGGGAAACACTTGCAATTCTGCTAGAGAGTAGGCTGCCAGTGATAATGCAAACATGTTGTGATGTTGTATTTTAAAAGCTGAGAAAGTTCTCTCAGTTAACTAAAATTTTCTAAATATTGTCCAATATGCCTTTTTGAGTAAATCAGAAGAACACTTGAAGCATAAGGATGAACAGAGAATATTTTACAATATATCTTCCACTGGGATGTGAGCCAGAGTGTAACCTATAGAGAAGCAAAGGGCTTGAGGAAATTCCTGGAATAGTAAGCCATTCAGCTGCAAGCTATAAAGAAATATATGGCAACCCATTGATTTTTGAAAGCATATGTTCAGTATAAGCATTCATATTTATCATCTGTTAGTAATAGTTTTCATGTTTTATTACCAACATGTTGTATAATGAAGAATTGGAAAAGCCACACTTTCCAAAGAAAAGTCTGTAATTTTCCTTAATGCAAACATACAAAGCTTCATAGTACTATTGATGGGCCTGATCCAACCCTCACTGAATCAGTGGGAGTTGAATGAGTCCCTCTGTGCACAGGAAATGAATTGAAATTAATGAGACTACATATGGTTTCAGGGTAATTTATGCCTTTTTTGGCTGTTAATATTTATAAGACTTTAATCTGTTTCCACTTGTATCAATGTTCAACACCCCTGACTGAGCTGACTCCACTCTGAGTGTATAGCTGCATGAACAGAAGGAAAAGAAAGGCTATTGTATGTTTGCAAGTTACTGTACCAAGTTATTACCATTCTCTAAGATTATCTAATCTCTAAGTAAGGTTCCTTATTTAGTTTTAACCTTGCACAAGCTTCTTCTAAGTCTAGAAAGTGCTGTTCTCTTGTTCCCTTATCTGTCCAAATCCCCCTGGACTGTACACCAGGCTGCAACAGACCATAGACAGACTGGACCACACTCCATTAAACCTCTGAGAATAAATGCTTTGCTAGCAAGCACTTTTCACAGCACCAGGACAAGCTGGGCCTTGTCAGCTACTGACACCTAGCCATACTGAAAACTCAACACCAATTTTCTAATAAAAGCTTCTCCAGCATGGCTTTTTAGTTTATGGACCAGTGTAATTGCTTAGATTCACTCAGAAAGTTTCTGAAAATCTGCATTTATCACTTCTTTTCTTACAGAATTCCATAGCTAGAGCTGCTTCCAAAGAGCTGGCCAGTTTGTACAACACTAAATATACATACGGTCCAGGAGCAAAAACAATCTGTAAGTATTGACCTAAATATACTGACAATCCCTGTTAAGTACTACTAGGGCTATAAAATGCAGTTTCCTAGTGATTCTTGTTCCTCTTTCTAAATAGTCCCCTTCTTCCTTCACATGCATATATGAAGAGGCATATGTGGGACCTGTCATTTCTAAATTATGGGATAATTTATTCCCTAGGGATCCCACGAAGTGGGTGACCCCTTGGAAAGTCAAGTGATGTAGCAAAATGTTTATGAATTCACATGCATAGCATGAATTCCTAAATCATACACAGCTCAGATTTAAATATAAAAACCTTGACCTGAGATTTTCTGCATTTCCAGTATCTCCAAGTCAAAGATGATGTGAGTCCTTTGATTCCACTATGTGATGTGAATCCTTCAACTACTCCAGCAGCCCCAATTTCTTTTAATTTGCATTACATTCTGAGACACATACTAATTACAATCCTATTTGTAATTTGTAATGACTAATTATTCTACCCTTCTTGGGAACTCAGCTGTGCATATGGCCTTTGCAGTGCCAAAAGCCAAGTCGAGGTTTTCTCAGTATCTCCCCTATTTAAGACCTCTTGATTTACTTAAATATGGAATCTAATTCCTGCTTCTTGCCTGTTCCTCCTTCCTCAAATAATTAACCATCCCCTCCCAAACATTTTAAAAAACAGTTTTTTCCAATTTTTTTTTCTATTTTTGGAGACTCTTCCTTTAGAAACGTGTTGGTGATGCTGGGCAATTTTGGAGGCTCCTTTTATAGCAAAAGAGACTGTTTTTATCATACCATCTACTGAAAAGGGAGGGTACTATTTGTCCAGCAGAAAAAGATAGAGCTGAAATCCCAGATTTGCAATTTTTTCCCATCTCTGTGAACCTCAAAAAGTAACTCAGTGAGAGGGCATTTGCTTCTTATACCAGGTGTTTCTAAACACCCCCACGCCATTCTCCTGTTCCTTAGACATTTCTCCCATGGTTTCCCCACAATAGTGACAAGGAAGGAGCAGTTTAGCTAGTTTACATTTGCTTGCACAAATCAGCTGGAACAAAGCTCATAAAAGGCCTAAAATCACAGCAGCTTTCCCATGAGCAGGATAAATCAATCAATTCACCGAATATTTCTTTTTATCTGTTCTTTCTGCATTCCTGGCTATGTGACTTGACTCCAAAGTATTTCTCATTTGATGTGTAGCCACTCTTTCCAAGTTAAGCTTTCTTTAATTTCTTTACCAACAGACCCTGCTGCAGGGGGCTCTGATGACTGGGCTTATGACCAAGGAATCAAGTACTCTTTCACTTTCGAGCTCCGGGACACTGGGAGATATGGTTTCCTTCTCCCTGAATCTCAGATAAAGCCAACCTGTGAAGAGACTTTCCTTGCTGTTAAATATATTGCCAACTATGTCCTTGATCACTTGTATTAGAATGTATTGTACTTGTATTAGCACTTCTATTAGAATGGAGTTCTAAAAATTATTAAAGTAGGTTTTATGCAAAGATGCCTTCCTTTTTTTTCTTCCCTAAAAATTCCATTTTTATTTCTCTATCTATACTTAATGTTCCTAAGTCATATTCTTAGTCCATTACAGGTCACTAGACCTACAAGTTTTTCAAGAGAAATTTTAAAAGTTCAAGAGAAATAAAATATTTTTATTAAGGCAATTGGCATAGTTGGGGGGGTTGAAAAAGGAGCACAAGATTAATCAACCTAAGGTAAAGGTCTCCTTATTGATTAAAATTATCTTTGTTGATTAAAATTATCTTTACACAGAGGAGATGGGCTGAGCATTAGAGCTTATACAGCCTAACTGTTAACCAGAATGAAAAGAACCAAGTGATCCACATAGATGGACTTTCACCCAAATATTCATTGCCTCAATGACAACAGTAGCAAGGAGAAGCTCACAGCACATACTTTTAAAAATATATATCTGTGATGTGCTCTTGTGAATTTTCCCAAACCCACCCACCTGCCCCAACACTGAAAACTAATTTGGATCTGCAGTCACTGCTAGTCCAATATGGACTGAGTTATGAAAATTATAATTACTATTAATGGCCAAAATTTGATATAAATCATGCTACCCTGCATTTAAGGCTCTCACGCTCACTACAGTAGCATCTCCCAGAGTGTTCTCAGAGGCCTGGTACTTCCTGGGGCCCCACATGTTCCTACTGTCATGAGCGGAAGAATCATAAACAGCCATAAAGACTAAGTCTGGTGATAAATGAATATCTCTTTCTTTCATGAAAAGCTGTAGAGAATTATCCCCTCCCAATCAATTTTTCTGTACAGGTAATGTAGGTCTGATTGGGTCAGAGTGAGTGAAAGTGATAAATTGCCACTCAACATCTTTCCCACAGAGCTGCAGAAAATGTGTTTGGCATCTATTAATACTGTTTGGAGCTTGGCTAATATGGGACACACTCTGCACAATCATAGGGAAAAACCTTATGTCAACACAGAATCTGGCTGATCTCCCTGCCACTGCCGGAAGCTCTAAACAGAGACTTCCACTGTCCACTGATGGTCCTGGAATTAACCCCATTCCTTAGCCAATCCACTCAACACAGCCCCAGAAATGCATTTTACAGAAAATGGTTCTCCAAAGAAAACCATCAAATTCAAGACCTGCCAAAAACTCCATGTTCTGCCTTTTTGTCCCTTTTCAGTGGAAGCAAACAGGAAGACAGGGTCCAATTTAAAATTACACTTTCCTTTGTATACATAAGAGAAAGAAAGGCCACACATCCACTAGTCCATTCCAATTAGCCCAGCAGCACTCAGATTAAACTATTCCTCACACATGACTGATCCTTCTGGTTTTGATCACTGGTGAAACTGAACCCACGTGTGAAAGTAACACATACCAATAAAAAGACGTATCATTTTGTTTTGCAGAAGAACTGGGGGGAAGGATAATCAATGTTACTAAAAATAGCACAGGATGTGAACAGAACATACTGGCCAGAGCCAAACACGTCACAAAGAGCATGTCATAAATTTATCGGAATATAAAACATTTTGCTAATTTTAACTAAGTATTAACAACCATCCAGGGACTATCCTGACTGTAACTATGTTATTTGGGAAGATGTCACAGGTTTTACACCAACTGTAATGCGAACTCTTGGTACTCAGAACTCAGTACTATGGTGCAGCTGACAAGTTCCATCAGCTTGATGAACTTGGGAGATCTTTTTCAACCTTAATGATTCAAACACACAGCTACAAATGCAGTTGAGGGCCAGGTCACAGCATCCAGCAATTCCACCATTAGAGTCACCCCAGTTAACTTAAATGTGTGACTCTGAGGCAGAATATAGCACACATTTGGTGGCTCTGACATTCACAAATCAAGTCACAGCAAGGCAGTGATCTGCAGCTTTTCTGTGCCTTCTCCCCAGAAATTCATATTTTGGCTTTAGCTTCCCATTAGGTCACCTTATGTTTTCCTCATTTTCAGCAGACAAATTTGGCTTTATCAATTAAATTCTCCCCAGAAGGCACTCACTAGCACTGCTGATCAAATTACACAGATGCAGAGAAGAGCACTCAAATGTGGTATTATCATCCATGCAGCTTGGAATGTAAGCCAAAGAATATATTGGAGAATTTTAAGCAGGAAACAACATTGTGCTAGCAGGTAATCTTCTAGATACTGGAAGAAAACATGGAGAGGAAGCAAAAGTTCATAAAGAAGTCACATTGCTTCAAACAAGCATGACTTCTAAAAAACATGGAAATTTCACATTCAAAACTGATTGATAACCTCTTCTCAATTAAAGCACATGAAACTCTATGTGAACACAAGAAAATAGTTTTCTTATCACAGATGCCTAAAAACCAGAACATGTTGCCCAAAAATGTTGTGGAGCATGCCTCCTTGGAGATGTTGTTCAAAACTGGGCTGGACAAGGCCCTGGGCAATCTGCTTTGTGCTATCCTGTTAATGTCTGCCTGATACAGGTCAACCAAGGACTGAGATTAATAATTTCAGCTTTTCCTGTTTGATTTATACTGCTCCTTTAATCAGATAAATAGAAAGGGAACATTCTGTTTTCTTGATTAAGAATCACATTAAAAAGTTGCCATTTTTCTCGTATTAAGCTATTGTTTAGTCAAATGCATTCAAACAGACAATTCATTTCAGTGTTCCCAAACTCAAAAGGGATTAAAACCTGATGAAGTGCTTTAAAGACAATGTACTGTCCCTCTGCCAGGTCTCCCAAGAGTGATATTGGAGATACCAGACCATTCACAGAGGAAATGTCCCTTCAGTACATATCACAGATGCAAAGGCCCTTAACAAAGGCAACACTTAAAATTCTTGACTCTTTAACACATAAAAAGGTAGCTCACACACAAAAATGAATGAAATGCAGTTAAGTCCAAACAGTTGTGTGAGAGTTAAACATGAGCTTCTGGGGAAGGTATTTCCAAGCTGGCTCAAAGTTGTCAAGCAACTGCTGACACATAATGGTAATTCAGAGAAGGCAACTTTTGCTCTTAATGATCCAGACACAACTGCCTCAAAAATTATGCTAGAAATTAAACCTGTGCTTACAGTGCAGCCTGCTCTGAACACTGCCTTGCTGACATATGGCCTCAGCATGCTTCCTGTCACTTTGAATTCTTCCAAGGACAGATGTGGGCTGTGCACTGAAGCAGGTTGCCTCTGTGATCCCTGCTGCACTCAGAACAGCTGCATTACAGCTGTATACAGCATTTACTACAGGAGGAGAGGAAACAGTCAAATGCTTTTGATAATGGGACTGGATCCCTGTCCTTTACAGGAAGGATGCCAGGCTACTTGTGGTAAACTTTGCAACCACAGAAAACAGAAAATTTGCTATCAGTAAGTGAATAAATACAGCTTAGCCAAGAAATAGGGAAATAATTGCAAGCACTAAAATCTTTTCTTTCAGCACTTAGCAGAAGACCTAAGATGCTTAACTGGAATTCTTCAAGGAAAGTATGAATCACACTGCTTTAATAAAAAAATCAACTTGCAATTTCCTAGCTTCATGGGGAAAAATAAAATATTCAGGTTTCTTTTTAATACATTGATAGGGCATAATTGGAAAAAAAAGAAAAAAATAATAGTTCAGGAATAATGGCTGTCATTCCCACAGATCCCTGTGTTGTACTGGTGAACCTGAGAGAGTGAAACCACTGAGTACAGCTCCGTAACACAGTAACCCACCAATTCATGTCCAGAAGTGACACAGCTCAGAGCATCTCTGTTCCTACCAGAGTTAGCCCAGAACATAATCAGCCTTCCACAAAAATCAAGAGATGCTAGTGAATGTTACAAATGGCATACAGAACTCGAAAGACAAATGTGTTGTTCTGCAGCACAACAATGATCATTGCTGACATGTATGTTGCATCAACACCCATCAATATAGGGCCTTTTTCCCCACTGAAAAGGTGCAACATACTCAGAACTGCAAATACAGCAATAGATGCAAAAAGTTTTTCACTTCCAGGTTTATAGCCCTGTTCATAGGATGTTTAATTTATAAAGAAAATAACCTCACATATATGAAGTTTCAGAAGTTCAAGTGCTCAGTACACTTAGCAAAAATAGTCTAATGTCACTCACATCTAGAAACTGAGATCTTTTTTTCTTAAAAAATTGTCCCCCACATATGACAGCAAAAACTGTGTCTCCCATTCTCTTCCCTGGCCTATACACAGTAATGCCACGAAGGTCTCTGAATTAATTCTTTATACACACTAAAAAAAAATCAAAGGAAAAGTGGGTCCTCCTTGTGCTATATTCAACTAACAAGTTCAAGTCCACTGAAAACAGTTATTTCACTCAAAAACTAAGCTGTGAATACTCTAAAAAAATGCTGGAATTTCACAGAGGGTGTTTTATGTAATTGTACACATAGCTTTTATTAATTTTTCCATGATTTTTTTAATGTGCCCAGAAACTGAATTAATAAAGGGTTTAAAAGAAACATTCATTTTTTACACTTTCAGGAAACTTTTCTGACATTTTTCTCAACAAATGGAAATGCTGTTCATGACCTGAGGGCTTTCTTTAAGGATCATAAATAGAACATTTCATATTTGAATGGAACTAGAATTCCTGATGATATAACGACAATTTCTACCTTCCCTCTTTCAATACCCATCTTTGAATCATGTCTGAAAAGCAACAATGTAATCCTTACAAATGCAGAACACCTTTCCTCCATTTAAAAGGGAGGATGAATAGAAATTGGTGCTTTACCTCTAGCTTTTGTCACCACTATTCCTTTGCAGTTTCAGTCTCTCACGTCTCTACTGTAAGTTATACTGTCACTGATAGAAGTTCTGGCAACAACATATTCAGCAATAAAAAAATGTTTTAAAATAATGAATTATTTTAAAATGTTAACACAAAATGCATTTTTATTATATGCTTTATAAACTAGAAAATCAATTACACCTTAGAATTTAAAAAAAATGAAAACTTGCTTTTAAAAAGTCCTAGTGCACTATATTTACACTTTACTTTGTTCAGGTATTGTGTATTTGGAAATCACAAAGCTCATTTCCTAGGATTGTAATGATATGCAGTTAAGAGAGAACTTCCTTGTTAATTGCCTAGGCCAGTATAAACTCCTGGCTAATACTGAAAAAGCAATTCTTGAGAGGCAATTCTGCATTTTATGTGTGCTAACACATTGACTTAAAATCTATTAAAATGTAAAATACTATAAACCTGAAATACAGACTCCAGCACTCCCACATTAAATTCAATCCAGACTAAATTCCACGTGGACATATCTGTAAACCTCCAGTGCAAACCAGCTCTCTGCACTGCTGCCCAGCCAGCTCCACTGTCAGGGGCCACCGCAGCCCTGAGCACCTGAAAGCTTTGGTACTTGCAGCACTCAGCTTTGCATGTTTTTTCCTCTCTTGACATCTCTTCGTCTGGGAATCATTAATTACCCTCAGCTTTGTCTGAAGTTGGAGCCCTGGCTCATTCTCTCACTCTCAGTTCCACGGTGTAGCCAAGGAGGGAGTTGTGCCATGGCTTAGAGAGAGCTCCAGCCCGCCCGGCACTTGGCCCAGGCGGGAGGAACAGCACCACTCCTCCACAGACATCAAAGTGATTTATTTGTTTTCTAACAGGGAATGAGTCACTCTCACGCCTGTTTAAGTTCAATTAAACATTTTTAGGAGAAAATTTATGATTAAACACAGAATCAACACTGTTGATGGACATCACATATTTATCCAGGCTTCTGGGCTTCTTCACATATTTAATTTCTCTTTGATGACCATTATGTGTCTAGAACCTGAATTACTGACAAATTAGCTGGAATCCTCCCTCACTTTTCATATCCCTCCAGGTTTCTGCACTGTTCTGAAACAATGTCTTTCCTGTCAAACTCTGTAAACCAAGTAATATTTGCTGGTCATCATGGCCCTGAATTCTGAGAAAAATTCTGTCCTGCACATGATTATGGACAATTATCCTGAGGAACTTTTGGAAACCCTTTCAAAAGGCACTCACTACTTTTTGTAACACTGTTTTGTTCAGCATCCCTAAGTCACTTTGAGATATAACTCAGGAATCAGTGCTGCTTCCAAAGGCATTTCAAGAATTCTCCTGGCATGCCAGCATGTTACATGTTTAGCTTATGGAGAAATACATAGACAAAATTCATTAAAACATATTCAGTACTTTAGTACTATGCACGCAGATCTCGCTGAACTCCATGGGAGATAAAACTAAGTTCCTGACAAGACTGCACCCTATAAAACAATAAATCAAAATATCCACCATGACTCACAGATTGAGTGTGAGAGATCTGAGTAACTTAAAATCTCTACTGAATCTCCCACTGGCAAGCTCAGACACCAGCACACACCTGCTCCTGGCATCTGTGCAAGATGGAACTTTGCAAGATTGCTGCTTTGAGGCTTTTTCACATTAATAAGTAGATTCCAAAGAGCAAATTCAGCTGGGAATTTAAAGCAGAAGCAAAAGTGCAGATTTAATGGGAAGAAAGTCTTTCCAGTTCATGGAAACATATTCCTCCTCTTACTGGTGTAAATTCAGAGAGGGGGAAAAAACCCTACAAAACCCAGAACATCACTCCTTCCACAACAGCTCCTCAGCTGACTGAAATCCTCAGTGGCAGCTCCCACTCACCCTGGAGCCAGACACGGCTTCTCACGACACCTTGTGGCAGCAGAACCAGCTGACGGGGCTTTTGTCTTCGAAAAAGTAACTTAAGGTGTGAAACAATTATATTGCAGAAAATCAAACCCAAAACAAAAAGCACCACCTTATAATCAATTAACATGAATAGCAACATTTTTCAAAACAGGAATATTCCCCATAAAAATAAAGATGCAAAGCATAAAATAATAGAAGTATTATTTTAAAGTAATAAAGTCAGAAAACTTTGCAAAACAATCTAATGCACTTTGAAGTGCATATGAACTATAGATGTACAACTATAGTAATACAAGTATGAATTATTAACACTTAAAATATTCTTACCTATTTCTTACCTCTAACTAGAAAATTAGAATTTTCTTTGCACCTTTTTGCTTCCAGGAAGAGACTGGTTGAGAAGGGAAAAGCTTCATTGTCCAGAAACAAAAGGCCAAGCTGACTCAATTAGGCTAATTTATTCTGATATTTATGTTGCATGCCACTGGATAAACAGCAAAATAGTGAATCTTACTTCCCATTTGTTTTCAAATTATGTTTTGAGAAAATGTTTTTTAATTATACCTGAAAAAACAAAACTTGTGGTTCAATATTATTCTACTGATAATATGTCAGTCCCAGAAGAATTAATAGATGGCCCACCTTGGAAAGGAAATCAGAGATAGCTCTAATTAAATAAATTAAGCCAAACAAAATTATTTTATAGTCTTTTTTTCACAAACATCCTCATAAAGGCACACAAGAAGGATGTTTTCTCAGTCATTAACTGAGTAAACACAGTTTTTTGATGGAACATATTTCACTTTCTCTCTATGCAATTTGGTGCCTGAAATCCTGACTCAGCCCCTCTTACAGCTTCTGGAAAAATAGCAGTTTTTCCTGTCAGGGCAGAAACAACTGGCTTTGCCTGACTTGGTTGGAGTATAACATAATAAAATACAAACAGGTTTTATGTAGTCAGAGATGAGCACTGGAGGACAAAGAGAAAGCTTCTGGGAGAAATATTCAAGCAGACTTGCAACTCTTACTGAACAGTCATAAAAGAGTATTCAAAAGCATTTGCTATAGCATACTCAAACCAATAAAACCCTACACCAGGAATAACTCATATTTGTTCTTCAGATGTGAAAAGATAATAACCTACATTTCACTAAGGTCATGCACACTGGGATTACTATACCTACTTGTGTGTCTTCCTTACTCTCACCTGTTACTGTGCTGGGAAAAACATTAGTTAGCAAAGACAGCCCTGTCAGCACTAGGACTGAGGACATCAAGCACTCCAACCACCACAGGCTTGTCACAAACAGCATCAGTACTGTATGAATCAGACAAAAAATTCCTAACATTAAAAAACGGGCACTTTCCCATAGAGATACTCAGAAGCAACAGATAAGTTCTGCAAGATCCTTGAAGAACTAATGTGACTCCAGAGAAACAAGACATTTTAAGCTCTGTCTAACCTCTTGTCAAGCTGCAGACATTTACTATGTGTGCAATACACAACTTCAATTTAAAATGTGTTAGAGACCAAAAAACAAAATGTTGCTCTATGATTTGCTGGCAGTTAACACAAACTACAATTTATGTGAAATAGTGAAGCATGGACTGGCCATCTGAAGCATGGATGGGGTCAAGCCCTCCTCCAGTATCATGGGTGTGCTTTGGAAAGACCTGAAGAGGTTGCTGGGAGCAGGGAGAGAAGTTACCACAGACACTGCATATGGCAATATCCAGTGGAAAAGGAAACCAAGCTAAACAGAGAAAGAGCCATGGGCTACAAATCTGCAAATCCTGACCTCCATTTGCCTCCACTCTAAAAAATGGTCTACAGACTTCTCTTGGATGGAAATCAGGTTTTTGGTCACTTCTCCAACCGAATCAAGGCGAAATCTCCACAGCATAACCGCAGCCCCCGCCCTGAGTGCCACCCCCGGGTGCCAGCAGCCACCCCCTGCCAGAGGCGGTATCGGGCCATGGACACCTCACCTGCACTGCCCCTGGGGGCACTGAACTTCACCCTCCTGCTGAAGCAAACATTCACCACATCTCACCTCACCTGCTACTCCGAGCTGCAAGGAAGAGTTTGGCCTCCTAATTTTTTTTTTTCTGTAAAGAACTCAAATAGACACTCAAATGGCCTTCAGGTGGAAGCTATAATAAACTTGGAGAATGGTATTACCTCATTGAAGTAAAACACATCTTTGTTTCAGAGAGCAGGCTGGGAAGCAGAGTGGCAGGAAGGTCATCCCCATAAACTGTGGAACCCTGACACAAGAACTGATCTCTCCTGCTTTCAGAAAGGTGTTTCACAAGACCAGCAAACTTTCTTCTTATGGAACCCTCCTCTACTGGCAGGGGTGCAATATACTTCATATCTTTGTGCAGTTAGACAGTCTTAAATACCAATATTATCATTTCATGGGTTCTAAAACACAATGTTTTGAAGTCCAGGACACTTCCCCATCTCCACCAATTTTTTGATACACCACCGACATTGGTAAGGCCCTAGACTTACCTGAAAGTATCAAATACACTCAGCTAGGAGAAACATGAGAGTGCAAAGAAAAATGCACACCCTAATTTGTCTTCATTTACATGCCCTGGCATAAGGTACTTGTGATTTAGAAACTCAAATTATGAGCAGGTCAATCCCTGCGGATAGCATTCCTTTGAGTAGAATAGCCTTTCCTCTAGAGATGAAACCATATTCAAACCATGTCAATTTTAGTAGTTTTCATCAATTTTTTTCCTTCACAAGAAGCCCAATCTGACAAGATGTGGAAGATGAGACGGTGGTGGATATTAGCTTAAATATTTTCAGGTTTGTTTTTTTTTTTTTTTTAATTCTCTGAGTAGAAAGGACGGTTAACACCAACAGCTATAATAATACAAGTATGAATTATTAACACTTAAAATACTCACCCTAAATAGAGCTTGTCTGCTGCACGGGGCAGTGAAGTAACCTAACACACAGACCACCATGGAATGAGCTGCCCCGAGACACTGCTAACAAGATTGTGTCAGTCATTGAAAACAAATGTCTCTAATGCTTTTACACTCCACTGATTTTACCCTGTAATTCCCAGACTCAAATGTTATGAATACAAACCTTATTTGCAGCCATTGCTGCCTGAGAGGTATGTAAATCAGCCCATGAGCCTGCACCAGTCTCATGGGCTGATTTCTAACTGCTCTAATTTCTAACAGCCTCCCTTCCATCAAGGCATACCTAAGTTTCCACTCATATTCTTAGTTGCTGGGTTTTTTTTATGGATACAATTACATAAAAGTAGCTAGTTATGATGAACAAGCACTTAGAAATGCTAACACAGAGCTTGAACTTCCATGAAAGTGTTTCCAAGTGTAATGAAGTAGCTTGTCCAAGAAGCATGGGAGATTCTGTCCTTCCAAGACAACCTAATCACACTGCACCAGTGTGCCAGAAAGCTGAAGATGTCCCCAGAAAACTTTCAATTACTTGATTCAGTTCCTTTCATTAAGCACTAGGTTCTGCAGACCCAGATGCAATTTTGGTTAGGAAAGGCAACAATCAAACCATGTTCAATTTCCTCTACACTGAGCTTTTGAGATTCTAAGAGTCCACACGACATATCAGCTGGTTTTAAATCCCATTGTGACTGGTATCTCTCAAAACAGAACATGTTACTTTAAAACACTCTTTCCAGACCCACTGCACATAAGCAGCAAGGAACAGTGATTGTTGTTACAGACAATTATTATCATCTCCATCTCATTTGAGAATGACTTTCTGAGAAGTACTGGCAGTACTTACATTAAAGAAACAATTTTAGACCTCATTTTTATAGACGATCACCTTGAAAATTACTTCTTACACAGCAAAGACTTTCCCATTTACTTCACTATCAAGAAACAATTTCTGCCCTGTAATCTAAAGAAATTCAAACCAGAATGAGGAGCATTAACCAAACACCTTTCCAAATCCAGGTAAGAACAGAACAAGCCTGAAAACCCTGGCAAAGGGAAAGAATATTAATTCTTTTTATCTTAAAAGAGATTAAAACAAAGGATATGACCAAGAGTCTGAGTACAGGTCCTCCAGTTCACTGATTTTGTTAAAAAAAAAAAAGTAACAAACAATTTTAATGTTACAGCTTTATTTAAAAGAAAGTGACTTTATAGTTTTTGGTAACATATCTTTTACACAAAATTGATACAACAAAAAATAAACTTCAGCAGTGTTCTAGAGCAGATTACAGGCTGTAAACTCATAGTCAAATATACTATATTGGAAAAGGTAATTTTGTTCAAAGCTTATTTACAAACCAGCACCAAGTGATCTCAAAAGTCTAGTTTTACTCAACATGCCAAAAACTTGAAACTCACACTTCCTAAGTAAGGAGTTGTTCAATTTCACTTGTATTTATAATCACAGTTTTTTTTATTTTTTTTTAATTTTTAATTTACAGTAACAGTTGTTAACTGTATGTAAGAAACACATCAAAATTTCCTACAATACCTTCAGTGACTAAAACTTAACTTTTGTACACCTTTGAAAGTTTATAAGGAGTCATGGACAACAAGGTATTTGCACAAAATTAGGAATTGACGTTTACATAGAACTCAGAAGTCCCTGAAGAAATTTCAAAGCCCCGTAACAGTCCTTTTTTAACTATTTCATTTCAGCAAATCAATTTCCTTGATCTTGGATCGTATTTTTTAAACCAACGTCTGCAGTACATCAAAATTCCAACATATCAACAAGCATTACGAATAGGATCCAGCAGGGAAAGAGAAAAACCAAAACAAGCTACATAATCCTGAAATCCTTTTACCATGAGACCACATGCTCAGTAGAAAGCAAAACTCCTCCCAAATCTTTTTTATTTCTATTTTTAAGTTGCCTGAAATCAAGTTCTCAAATAGAAAACCTGTTTTGGGAAGAAACTTTCTCATTATAAAGCCAGTTCCTCAAACATCCCATTTTGGGGGTAACTTGGCTTCATGAAACCCTTACAGGCACAGGGAAAATACTGTCCCCAAATATTAAGGCTGCAGAGATCTAACAGATGGGGCAAAATACTAGTACTCAAATGGTGAAATAGTAGTACTGTAATTCTTGTATTTGCTCTTCTCTGTCATGCAGTCACAACTGTACTTTGGAGAAGACAACAGAGGTCTGTTTCCTCCTCTCTGCTCATCTGCTTCTCACTTTATGACTCCTGAACTAAATCTGTTTTATTATGGCTGTTCATGTAAACGTTCTAGGAACAGAATCAGCAGAAAACTATGCTAATCCAGTAGTGCCAGATAATCTGCAACTTAAAAGTCTTCTCTAGAAATTGAAAAACTTCCTTATAAATTCCACTTCCTTTCCAGGCTCTTTGCCTTTTTCTTTCCTCTGTGAAACATCCACCAATCATCCTTTATCACTGCTCTACACCCTGTGATACCAATGTAAACAAAACCCAGTAGAATAATCAAGTTTTGCCAGAGAAAAAAAGAAGCACCATAACATAGCATCTTTGCTCCTTTCAGAAAGTTATAGCAGCATTTTGAGACCAACGCCTCAGCACTCTAATGCGTCAAGCCTTGCTCCCAGATCCTCTGCAATGCTTTGGGATCCTGGTATTAAAACAAAGAGGTATTGAACACAAGATGTGCTCACGGGAACGTGGATAGGAGTTTCTGTGAACTGTGTGTAACAGACCTACTTTGTGCCTGGGGACATTTACTATGCAGATTTGGTTCTCTTGTGCTGCTGAGGAGTCACTGGCACTGAACAGTTTTGCCATAGCCACCTCTTCCAGCATCATAGTCTTGCCGATACTCATCTCGGACCTAACGAAGGGGGAAGAAAGGGAAATCCAGAAAAGACAAAGATAAACAATTTCTCAAAAACTGTTACAGCAGTAGAATACAGTCATACCAACATCACAACATTTAAGTGGCTACATGGAGCTGTCTGACCAAAGAAAAGGTAAAGTGCATCATGCAGAAGCCCAGAACAGCGTCAACCAACTTCCTCTTTCATGTCTGAGGACTCTCTAACCAACACAGCCCAAACAATGATGGCCAGCCTTGGGCTTTGGCAGTAGAAGCCACTGCCACCTGCTCCACTTGGGGTATGCCAACTGCTGTCCTGTGTGTTCCTGACAGCCCCTTACATTTTCTGGGCTTACTTAATAGCATTATCTCCCCAGGCAGCCAAGAGTTGTTTCTGCAAGTACTTCTAGTGAAATTTACGAAAGAGTTATTTATTCCTAGTGGATTACACTGGCACTGATCAGATGTCTTCCAGTGTTATCTTAAACCATGACTCCTAAATTGCTACTTCTGACATCGTTCTGTGTACATTCAAAATCAAGAAGTTTGGCAAAGTCACCATTCCCTTAAAACCCCAGACTGTACAACAACCTACCTGCCCCCCTGATCGTCCACGGCCATACTGCCTGCCCTCCTTAAACCCTGCATCCCAGTCTGTCCTTATGATCCTGTCATCAAGTCTGGTCCCATTGATGTATCGCATTGCATTTTCAGCATCTCCTCTGGCATAATACCTTAGGAATATGTTAATGAAAAAAAATGGACTCCTATTTTCACCACATGGGAAAATGAACAATACCAGACAGGCTACAAAACCAAGTCTTTGCTTGAACCACTTTTATGAAATTATACCACCTAAGAAAATTCCCAGTGAAAGGGTGAAACATGCAGCAATTCAAGCATTAAAAAGTTTGTCAATCATTTAACAGAACAAAAGTATATTGCCAAAGAGTGGGGAGACCTAGGCATGCTCTGTTCATGCTGCAAACTTTCACCAATCTGGTGAGTTCACTGGAAGCAGTAACAGAATAATCCTCAGAAATGTGCACATAATGAAGTCACACGACGGGGATGAAAGACGCCAACGGAAATTTTACATGTCTGTTTTTATGAAAAGAAAGACCTTTTTACCTCGGCAAGGAGAATATAAATTTACTGCAGAGGTCAACTACCTAAGAGTTGTCTGGGTTAAAGTATCAAAGTGAAAGCAATCTGATAAACCCACTCCACATGCAGTGTATGCTCGAATACAGAATCACGGTTGGAAAAGACCTGTAAGATCATCAAGTCCAACCGTGAGCCCAGTCGTGCTCTCTCTCGCCAGGGTCTCCCACAGACGCTTTAGCAAACGATTAATTTTATCCTCGGACAACTCCCTGGTGACTCAGAGCCCGCAGTGCAAGCAGCTCACCCACACCCTGACCGATCTCGCCACACCGCACAAGGATACTCCACGAAGCAGAAGCCGCAGGCGGTTTTCTTCACTTTGTCCAGCCCCATTATGACCTTCTTAATGTCGCCGCTTTTGCCGAAGAGCTCGTGGATCTGCTCCTCCGTGGTGTAGAAGGAGAGGTTCCCCACGTACAGCGTGCAGCTCTTCCTCAGCAGCCGCTCCTGCTCGTAGCGCGTCCCCTGGGCCGCAAGGACACAGCGTTACCTCGCGGCGCGGCCCGGCCCGGCCGAACCGCGCGGCGCCCGCCCCCGGCCGCGGCTCACCCTGAAATGCTGGTCCCGGTACTGGCTGAGCTCGGCGTAGGAGTCGCTGCGCAGGATGCTCAGCGTGCCGCCGGAGCTCATGGCGGCGCCGCCCAGCCCGGCCCAGCCCAGCCCGGCGGTGCCCGGCCCGGGACGCACCGACAGCCCCGGCCCGGCCGCCCCCGCCGCCTTCCCGCGCCCCGCGCACGCGCCCCGCGGCCGCCGGGCGCGCAGCCAATGGCGAGGCGATGCGCGCTCTCGCGAGCGCGGCGGGGCGGGGCGTGCGGCGCCTCTCGCGAGCGCGGCGGCCATGGCGCTGCTGCGGGCGCTGCTGCTGCTGCTCTCCAGCCCGCGGCTCGTGGAGCGGCTCTCGGAGTCGCGGCCCATCCGCGCCGCCGCCCGGGTCACCGCCGGCGCCCTCACCCGCGGCCAGCGCCACCTGGCCCCGCGCCTGCTTCGCCTGCGCGACGCCTTCCTCGCCGAGCTCAAGGACGGCGCCCGCGCGCGGGGGTGGCCGTGGCCGCGCGGGCCGGGCCGCGGCGGCCGCCCCGGACCAGCGCCGTGATCGCCGCTGCGAGCGGGCGGCAGCTGCGGACAGCGCCGTGATCGCCGCTGCGAGCGGGCGGCAGCTGCGGACAGCGCCGTGATCGCCGCTGCGAGCGGGCGGCAGCTGCGGACAGCGCCGCGGAGGAGACGGGGCCCGCCGCCGCTCCCCTCGCCGAGCGCACGGAGCGCCTTGGCACCGGCGGGTGACAGCGGAGCCCCGGCAGCCGCTCCGGACCCCGGCCGTGCCCGGGCTGTGGATGGCGAGCTGCGGACTGGACGGTGCGTTCCTCATCGCGTGGCCTGGAGCGACTCCTCGGGAAAGCGTGAACACGGGAAGCTGCTCCTCATCGGTTTAATGGATCTCCATTTCAAAGGCAGTATACACGTCCCACGGTTCTCAGGAACAAACAGACTTACTTTATAATCACCCACAATGCTGTGAAGATTGTCACTTTAAGCGCTTGATAGGAAACTTAAAATAAAATCACAATTCTCACAGGAGTACCTGTAACAATGTCTGTTTATACAGGAGTAATACTCTATATTTGATACAGTTTTGTTACAAAAAGGGCTTTAAGTGATGATGATGGACAGGATAACAGACATCTTACAGGAAGGTGTAAGAGATTCAGTAACTATCCTAAAAGCACACCTCAAGTCTATTGTAGCAAGAAAGGTTTACAGAGAAAAAAATTACCAATAGAGCTATTCTACATATAAATGAAAATACAGATACATAATGGAAAATGATACATCCATCACATATAATACCTGGGGAAGGTTTGCTTAGGACACTATCTGATAACATCTATGACACTACAGCAGTTAACCTTCCTTCAGAGCATGTTTCACTGATCCAGCTGAGCAGAGGCTCAGTTAACTGGAGAGGGTAATTTCCACTCCTTTTATCATCTCAGGTGGGAAGAACCTAGTAGTTTTGTAGTTTTCTGCATTGCTGGTAAAATTAAACCTCCAGCATGGATGGAGAAACTGCATCTACAGTGTAAATGCAAAGGTCTGGCTGGCAAGACAGAAGCAGTATATTGTTAATCTGAGCTGGTGTTTGTAGTCCAGATTCTGTTGCTGGCTCTCTGCAGGTTACCTGTGCAGTGGTAGAGAAGTAATCATCCCGTGGGAATGGTGCTCCATTACATCCCCCAAGAGTTTAAAGATGTACCCCACTCAGACTGCCAGAATTTCTAAGTTTTATGAAAATAATGTATAAGATTTAAGTTATTTAAGAAAGCTGAAAATGGGAAGCAGGACATGGAGCACCTGCTGTGGCACACAGTTGTGTTGTCCCAGTGTAAGAGAACAAAAAGAAAACTAACTTGGAAAATACATTTGCTGTCACAATGCTTTCACAATTACTTACACTACTTTGTGAGTCACCAGTACAAAGACAGGCACCTCTCCCCCTGCCTGCCCTCAAACACACACCTTTAACTTACAGGCAGGCAGCGGTGAAGAGTGAACTATGTAGGATGAACATAGAGGCAACACAAGACAAAATGCTTTACAAGAAAACAAGAGCCATGTTCCCTAAACATCTAGGTCATACCTATAGCTTGCAAAATACAGACCATTCATATATTCATTTTTCCTAGATTCTCTTTAGAGCCTGGCATCAACCTGTATTATTCTTGTCTCTGTTGAAAACCTGGCTCTTAAGACCTTATGTAAGGTTGTGTGGGTGAAGAACTGCCAGAAGCATTACCACCTTTGTGAGCAGAAATAATTCAAGTGTCAGATTTGTTTCAGAGAGAGAGGCTTGATCTACAACGCGTGTGCCAAGTCAGGATGTTTTGGATCCGGAAGTTCACGTAGGCAAAACCAAATATTGTAGGTCATGCTGTGCTATTGAGCATATACATCATTGTCAGCTGAAGCCCAGTTGTTGGTGTCCAGTTTAAAAAGGGACTGCTTTCCAGTGGAAAGCCAAGATAGGAGCTGTCATTGCCACTGAGCTGATTTCATGGGAGCAGTCAGCGCACGGGGAGAGGGCGCAGCGGATGCGGCTCCTCCCTCGAGGCTGCCTTCCCTCCACGGCAGCAGAACGGGGGGGATCTCTGACCTGTGCCGAGCCCGTTCAGAAATGCTTCTGGTGCAATGGCACGAAGGATCAAATCCCTCCCAGTTACCCGCTTTCTGTCTGCGCAGCTCCTCGATCCAGCTCCCGCAGGAGACAGTCGTGGCAGAGCAGCGACGGCTGCGAGAGCGGCGGGAGCGCGCAAGGGAAGGAGCGCCCGAGCTGCAGCCGCGAACACCGCCCACCCTTAATGCCATCACGGTGCTGCCCGCCCGAGCTGCCCGGGCGGAACGTGGGTAGCACGTTCACGAGGATGGAACTGTGGCAAGGAAGGCTAAACACGCAAAGCTTGGATTTTAGGATTTAGCACAAGTATTTAGACTGAAGCATCCTCCATGTTCTAAATCAGATTCTGCCAGATCAGTGCTGGGGGTTTTTCAAGACAGACCCGCCCAAGGCAGTGGTGACTGCAGTCTGGTCTAATGAATTTTTAAGAGCATAAAATAAAAGATTACTGAATCAGACCAGCTTTTATCTAAAACTGTAACCTCTCTCCAGCATCTGAATTCATGCCTATTATCAGTAAACATCCCACAGTCCCCAAACCCTGCCAGATTATTAGAGCTTTCAAAAATAAACTTCACATGGAAATAGCTAAGCTTCAGTCACAGTTTTGGTGGGCTCTGAATTCATACTCTCTCATCAGGAGAATTACAAAAGTTCATATGAAATAGCACAGGGTTGAGTAAGTCAAATTTTAAGCAGATTCGATCCAGAACTGGCTACCCTAAGAGTGGGAGGAATGGGAATAAAGAGATGTGGGAGAGCTCCCCGTGCCACTGCTGATGCTGAAAGGGGGGTGTATGAGAGAAGAAGGTCTCACACCACCATCAGACAGTTCCCAAATGAAGTGAAGGACTAAAACTTTGTTCTCCTAAAATCTAAAGTCTCTGATGATCTCTGTTTAGCTCAAGGATGTAAAGTCCTAACTGACTCCTCCAATTTCCACTGGCTAGGACAGGTATTTGTGGTGGGTCTTCCATTGATAAGTGAGGAAATATCAAAGTCTCATTCTTGAATGAGACGCCACATTTTGTAATTGTGGCTCTGACAGTACCAGGGATTATAATAAAGATGTGGCAGTCACTGCAGGCAAAATTGCTTGCTTGCTGCTGTACTGTCTGGCAGAGGGCTTCTTCTCCAGCCCCAGCCATGTCAATGACTTCCACGTGCACATCTGTCTTCTTGATATTGAGCAGAGACCTTGGAGGCATGTAGGTGTGTGCAAAAAGCAGAGTGTAGTGCTGCGGATGCCTTGAGGATGCTGGAGAATGGATGAGCTGCTCCAAGTGAAACAAACAGGGAATGAGCCCTCCCTGGTGCAAGCACCCGAACAGAAGTGCCCCCAGAAGGTTGAACAGAACAATGAGGAGTTTCCATTTCACAGCTCTGTTTGGTGACGCGCTGAACAGGACCAACGGCAGGATGAGAGGGATGAGAAACCGAGGCTCCTGGTGACTGAACAGGGAGAGAAATGCCAAAGGAACAAAATAAAACAGCAGCAACGTTGGACTGCCCTCCGAATGCACCAGGAGCCCAGGCAGGCCATGGCAACGCCATCTGACCAGCATTAACTGGTGGACATATTTCTTTAGCATTTTAAAGCCAGCACTGATGGCCAGAATATGTAAGATACCAAACAGCATTACTCCATTGACTGTAAAATGTGTAACTCGTGGGTGACTTCCATGCAGTGCAAGATTATGAGGATTAAGATTATAGCTGAGAAAATTGAAGGGAGTTACTACCATTCTGTCATGCAGTTGAATGATTATATCAATTAGGCTGCTCTTGTTAGTGCTGTAGATGTTGTCTAAGCTCACGGAGGTAAAATAGAAGGTGTCAGCAGTTATGAAAACAAAAGCAGTAAAACATGCACATAGGATAAACTTCAAGAAGTGGTTTATGAGAGTTTTAATGCTCTTTTGAGAGTCAACAATTAAACCAGCCCAGTAAAGCAGAGGCATTAGAGCAAATGCTAGAAAGGTTGGCCTGTTGAAAAACCCAGCAGTTGTTATGACACCTATGAGAGAGCTGCTTGTAGGCTCTGCTGAGCAGCCACTGGACTTCCTTGAAGAAACCAGTACCATGAGAAGAGCAAAGAGAAGTCCTTCAAGTGTGTTGGTAAATGTTCTTGTATAAAACACCAGCGTGACATAGGATCCAGCAAGAAGCACCAGCGCTTTCCACGGATCTGCTCCCCAGAAAGGGGCCAATCGATAAACGCTATAGTCGAGTATGAAAGAAAAGATTGTAAAAAGCAGGCGAGGAGATACAAGGAGAGTGTAGCTGTTGATGCAACTTGAACATATGTCCAACTGCTGCAAAGACTTGATCACCCAGTACGTAACTCCTGATGTCATTAATGGGAAAACAACTGTTCTGCAAGGAGAGTTGGTAAGGAACTCCCATGGATAATAGACCTGTAGATTTAAAATATCTCCTACAGAGGAAGAGAAAAATACATATAGATAATAAAAAATACATATAGATAATATATTTTATTCAGAAATTCAGCATTAGGGATATTACTTGGTATAAGAGGTATCACAATACAGAGCAGCTTCTAAACTTTTGAAACTGGTGTCAACCTTGACATTTCTAGGAGCGTACCATTCATTTTTACAAAGCATCGAGAAGCCTTTCATAGTAATGTGGCTCGCTGTGACAGAACAGAGCAGGAACCCACCCACCCGGCCAGCCCTGCGGATTCTGTCTGCGCGGCTTGCGGGACTCGCTGTGCGCCAGGGCGGGATCCCCGGGAACACCCGCCTGGCCGGCGCTGCGGGACACGCTGCCCGCGCCGCTTCGAGCCCGCGCGGGACCACCCCGTCCCGGGCGCTCGCCTTACCTGCCATGACCTCGGGCGCCTGGAAGAACTCGTCGGGGTGCAGGTACCCGCTCTGCGGCAGGAGGCACCAGCCCGCCCGCAGCGCCGCCAGCAGCGCCCACAGCGCCCGCGCCACCATGGCGACCGCGGCCCCTCGCACCGCACCGCCAGGGGGCGCGCGGCGCACGGACGAGGCGCCGCAGCGGGAGCCCGGCGCGCATGCGCAGCGCCCCCCGCCGAAAGCCACGGGATCCCGGGATCAGCGAGGCTGGGAAGGGCTCGGGATCACCCGGGACCCAGCACCACGGCCAGTCCTCCTTAAACACCTCCAGGGACCGTGACTCCACCACCTCCCGGGCCATCCATTCCAGTGTCAGTCACCCTTTCTGTGAACTTCTCCTGATGTCCATCCTGAGCTGCCCCGGCACAGTTTGAGAGTCCGAGTTCTATGAATATGTTCTCTCGTCCTGTCACGGAAGGGAGAAGAGCCCGACCCCCAGGCTAAACACCCCCATCCCCTGCTCCCCATGGGACTTATGCTCAGGAGGTTCTCTGGAATGGTGCATCCCAGCACTTCAATGCCTGTCCTGAACTGAGGGGCCCGGAACTGGACACAGCACTCAAGGTGTGGCCTCACCACTGCCAAATGCAGGGGACAATCACTGCCCTGATCCTTCTGGCCACACCGTTCCTGATACAGGCCAGACAGGATGCCACTGGCCACCCGGGCACACGCCGGCTCCTGTTCAGCAGCTGTTCCACAAGTGACCAGAAGCACAAGAAGAAATACAGCAGGGGCCACAGCTGGGCACTGCTTGCCCGTAGTCTTGGGTTTGAGTGCTGGGCACGGCGCCACTGCTCCCTGCACAGACACACTGACCCCACCGGGCACAGCCGGGGGCTGGGATCAGTCTGTGTCCCGCTCCAGCTTCCTGGGAGCAATGGAACAGTGGGCAGTGGAAGGGAAAGGCAAATGTTCATATCCCAGAAAAGCAGTAGTTTAGCTACCAAGCTGGTTAAAGTGTGATTACTTTTCATATTTATTTGCTATTTTCACTTATTTATGTGATTGCTATCTGGCTTTACCAGGATTTTATTACACTACGTATCCGTTCATCCCAGGATCATGAGGTGGTCTCTACAGTCGGAAGGAAAGTGCCTGCCAGCAGCACAGCAATATCTGTGGTTAGTGCAGCTATGGATAAAAATAAAACCTGAATACTACAGCCAGTAGAAAAGGCTACTCAGAAGTGAAGTACTTAGTTTCACCTACAGCAAATACAAATTTCATGCACAAGGCATTGCCCCATGTAGAAGGACAGTCATGAAGTTCTTGATGAAGGCCGCATCAAACTGAAGATCACAGGACATCTCTGGCCAGCCATGAGAGCACTGGATATGGAAAGTCAGTCAACTCAGTGGATGCTTGTGTTTGGCTTTGTTTTTTTCTCTGTCAAAGGGTAATCCCCCTTCCAGTCTCTCTGTGCTTCTTTTTCATCCAGTGACTTTGGAAATTTCCCCTACTTTCTTCTGCTGGAAGGTAGAAGACTTTGTCCATGGGAGAAGCTGGACTGGTCTTTATTCACAGCCTGTCTATTCTCTGTGCACTTACCTCTGTGGCAGCAGAGCTCAGGAGAAGCAGAGTAGGATGGGTAAAGCCGGGATGTGGAGTCGGAGCATAGCCAGCCAAGAGGCCGCTAGAGAGAGAATTCACTACACAAGAGAGTTCTGAAAATTCTTCTATAGGTCAGAAACGCTGAATCCATCTAACAGTTCTTGGGAATCCTGGGTGGTTCAGTATCAGCAACAATGGCAGAGATGCTCCAGTTTTAGACTGATCTTGTAAACCATGTTGATACTGTATTGCTGGTTTCTGCCCCAAATTCCACCCCATCCACACAGACAGGGGCAGCTTCCAGCCCTACCCCACTCCCTGATGAGCAGATGCTGTTGGCACTTGCTCTGCAAAGAGGCAGGAAGAGACATTCACATGGTAGCACAGCATGTTATCCAGACAGCAGCTTTTCTGAAGAGAAGGTGGCAGGAGCAGAGGTGGCCTGGAAGTTCCCACTTGGACTGTGTTAGTCCAAGCATTGTATCTGACATAAAACAAGCAGGGGAATGACAGTAGCCATGAACAAGTACTGTGTTACCTTATTACCTGCCCCAGAGCACTGGGGTGTTTGCATCCCTTCAAGGGACTCAATATATTCACTCCCCAGCCATTCTGTGTATGTCCTCCTCTCTTTCACTGGCACAATTCCAACAGCAGAATCCTTAAAAATCAAGTCTTTTCCCTGAAAAGTTGAAGAATCAAACATTTTGAATCCATTTCCATTGCTGCTGTTTCCAAAGTAGACCTAAAAATAATGAAAAATTCTCAGTATTTTGCAAGATGAAGTGCCATAATCCTGTCATATAACATGAAAGATGACAGGAACCATTCTGTAGATGAAAAATTCATACACATTTGCAGAATCTCTCTTACACATTTACTTTGAGACGCTTCAGTAGATCAGATACAGAATTCTGCCACTGGCAATTACAAGAACAGCATTTGTGATTTTGTGTTTTTAGTTACTCTCTGGAAAAAGAGCTGTAGTTTTTAAAAAATTCTCTTGCCTCAATATTGTTATGCAATATAGGGTTTGGCTGCCCAGGAGTTACAGACATGACTGAAGCCTAGCATGGAGATACTGCTCAGTCTCAATTTTGAACTAATTAACTTCAGGATGGAGAAGAAGGAACCTTGCTGTGGCAGCCAGGCACACTCTGCCTGCATGGTTTACCATGCACATGGCTGCAGCATAAAAAAACCCAGCAAAGTTCTACTGCATTCCAAGGAAAATTCCAGAATGGAGAAGCATTGGCACAACACAGAAACAGGGGACAGCCATGAGAAAACACCTTAAGCTCCATCAAATTACTACTGCAACCAGTGGCTAGGCAAAAAGTTGAAATCCCTTGTGCACCAGGGTGGTTTTACTGGGCACATTACATGGGCTGTACTTTACCTTCTTGCCACACTCCCAACAGGGCTGTGCACATTCTGCCAGTGCCATGAGGCAGGATAAGGCACCGTGGTCCTATTGTCTTTATCCTTGGACTGTGTAAGACCATATATAACTCCCCCCTAAAAATAAATGGATTATTAGTACCTGGGCTCTGTCCAGCAGTCCATATAGAGCAAAAACATTGACATCCGGGTGAACCATAACGGCCTGAGCTGGCACCTGAGCCAGGTGACAATCAGCAAACTGGGTGACTTCAGCACGGGCACCATTTGGACACAGTAACTGGAAATCACTGGACTTCAACTTTTGGGCCCAACTAGCACTGTTTTTACCTGAAAAAAAGAAACTGGTCATTGCCAAGCAATTAATGCTTTAAAGCAAGAAAAAAAAACCTGAATTATAATATAGAAACACGTAAAACTAAGTACCATCTGTGTTCTCAAACACTGTCGAGTGCTTCACAAAGGCCACATCCCCAGAATCCTCTACCAGGCACCTAAAGGAAGTCAAAGATATAAATGCTTTCAATTCAAAGCATCTTTAGGTGAACCACATTTTTTTAATAACTCATAGGTTTAGAATGAAATATTTTTACAGGCATTCCTGCAAGGAAATGTACTGGACCCAAAGTTATTAAGAAGAACCAGAGAAATTTAGCATCTTAGATGGAGAGAAAATAATAAAAAATACTGAACTACAAATTTCAAGAGTGGAATAGAGTAGAAAAAAAATATTAAAAGCAGTGCGGAAAACAACAAGACAGACCAATTTTAGATAAGTCAAGAAACAGAAGATCTTCAGTGCAGCATTCACAGCCCTGTACACTGGAGATCTCCAGTTAATCTAACTGCAATTTCCAAGGTAATTGTTCCAGAACTAAGTTCAGTTTATTCTAATTTTCTGAAGGAGAAATAGCCCACCATGCCAAAGGATCTTAAGACCATGTCCTATGTAGCTTATTCTGTAAGTGTTTTCAAGAAGCATTTCCTAAAACAAAATAATGAAACCAATGAAATAGATGTAAAGCTGTAACTGTGTATGGCTTATGCAGTACAAAATACAAGAGAAAGTTATGACTGGTAACAGTTACCCAAAGTACATGTATTTCAATTGCACCTAGTTTAACATCAACAGTTCTAATCAAATGTGGTAAATCACAATGTGGCTGACACTGTCACACAGAGAACAAGGACTCAGTGGGGCTATTCAGTGCATTTCCCCATCAGAAAAAGCTTTCCTAACACATTTTTTCACTACTCTCTGCAGTTTAATTTGCCCCAGACAGTGGGATATACACAAACTGAATGGCCTCTCACACCTCAATCACATTAGTCTGAAGACAGCCAGAGTTGAAGTAATCTGGAAATCTGAATTTTAAGTCCATCTCAAACACCTTCCATAATCCATTCTTCTTTCAGAGGGGATCATGTAAGTGTCACAGATAGATCTACCTTTCCCTTGTAGAAGACTGCAAACCTCCATTTTTTCACCCAAATTCTACCCTTTTAAATACTTAGAACTTCCCACATCTCTCAATGAATTAAGCACCTTCTCCCTCAAAAACAAAAAAAGTGATCTCCATATAAAGTTTGACTGTATGGGCACTATTATCAAATGCACAATCTTAGAATTATGAGCAAGGCTCCCGCAGCCTGTAACAGCATTTGTTGCTCATTCATCTTGTGACTGGGAGCAGCAGAGGATCTGGAGTTTGCCTGCAAGGCTTGTACCCAGCAGAGCATCTGGACTCAACTAAATAGATTTGCAAAAAGTAGTTCTCAAAATCTAACACTTCATTATTTACCAGGCAGCTGCTGTTGAAGTCTCTTCCCTGAAGGGAAAAGGTGGCTTTTAGCTGTTACATGCCCCATTACCTTCCAAGGTGAAAGTCAGGAAAAGGAAGTACTCCTTCCATATCTAGTTTCACAGTCTTTGGGTATGGCCCCATCTGTACATGTACACTGTTGCACAAAGTACTTGCTCTATTTTATATTATTTTCCCCCCTTCTATTTTTAACATGCTTTGTTTTGAAGAAGATTTGGTAATTGAACATTGGCCATAGCTGTTTGTGTTGTACAGAAATCTACCTTCAGCTATAGCCACCAGTGAATCAGAGTAGTGAAGACACACTCCAGGCTCCCTGTCACGAGCCTGTCACTCTCTGCAAGGACCTGCAGCACCCAGATCCTGGCTATTGTGTCTGTTTCCCTGCTAGAGCTCCCTGTGGATGACCTGCCCATGCAGAGTGGCAGACTCCCTGTCCCACTAGATTACACAAGACTGGAGGCCAGCAAAGATCTACTTGGTGCTCACAAGGTGGGTGCTCTGTGCAGATACACAGGTTGGGCTGTTGGCCATCTGGCTGTCTGCAAGGCAGCTGGCAAAAGCTGTGACATGAGTCAGTGTAATGCCTCATGCCAAACCTGCATTGGTAAGGACATCTGGGGACACACATCCCACCTCTCATTTATGGCACCTGCTGCAGCAACAATAACCTCTGTCTGCTGACTGGGATGGAAACCAGGCACTCCTTGCATTTTGGGAGGCTGACACACTGAGTCACAGCTGTGGGTACCAGTTACCTGAAGGCTCCACTGTAGCTGTAATAACGTTCTTGGCTACTTGCACTGCATTTGTTGTTTCCACTCTCATCTCCAATACACAGCTGACAGAGCTTTGCTGGGTAATTGTCCTGCTCAGCTGAGGGCACACAGCTGGCAGAGAAAAACTCACTCACGGCTGGGGGAAGACAAAACCAACATAAGGAGTGAAAAGTGTGGGCTCTTCACAAAAAAAAAAAAGCAGATACAATATCATGAAGTTATAACCAATGCAGGTTTCAGTAGAACACTAGAAATACAAGTTACAGCTGCCTTACTGGAATTCACAAACTAGAACTTTTAAAATGTTTTTAGAACACTATTTAGCTGACTATGTAATGAAACCAAAGAGATTCCTAGGTAATAGATAAGAAGAAGACAAGCAAAATTAGAATGTGGAGTTCCATGTTTACAGATCTTTTTCTTGTTGTGCTACATTATTTCATTCCCTAATGCAATTAGAAAATAAATGCAATAAAATACTGGACAGGGATGTATCACTGATGCTTGGGATAATGGGATGTGCTGGGGGAGCAGTCAGGGAAGTGAAGGTTCTCCTCTGATATCTGTGGCAAGCTCTGAGCTTCCAGTGTTAAAAGAACATGGACAGAGCTGATACAGTGGAAAGACAGCAGGATGCTCAGAGGGCTGAAACACAACTTGCATTTACCGGGCTGAGAGCTGGACTTGATCAGCCTGGAGATAAAGACAACTAACAATGTATTGTTATCTTCATCTATATAGTGAGTTTTTCAGGAAGACAGAGCCAGTTCCTTCTCAGGGGTGCAGAGCAAAAGGATGAGAAGCAACAGATTAAAGTTATGAGAAGAAAAATTCCGATTAGGTATAAGAAAAGAAATCCTTTGTACGAGTGATGGTCAAGTAGAGGGACAGGGTCCAGAGAGGTTGTGTGTGATCTCTGTCCTAGGACTTACTCAGAACCTGCCTGGACACAGCCGTGAGCAATATGAACTACCAGACCTTTTATGCAGTTCCTTGGAATAGATGACCTCAAACTGTCCCTTCCAACCTAAATTAGCCAATTATTTTGTGATAAAGGAAGGAATAGTTTTGTGTTAGATGTAACCTTCTCAGACCCCTCCACTAGTCCACAATGGCGGCAAACTTAAAATTTCAAGTCATTATATTAAAAACACAATACTCCTTCACAAACAGATATGATTAATATAGAGCTATGAAATATCAAAAACACGTCCCTAATTTAAGTTTATCATTAGACTGTTACTATCTTTTTAATATGTATTACTATTGTCTTACCTTGAGGAACATTACAGTCTCTGTTCTTAATAAATCCCCTCTTAATTAGTATACCAATGGGAATATTCCATCCAGCATTTCTCCCCAGTCCTGTGTGGCAGGACTTCTTCCCTCTCAGGTCACTGATGGTGAATGCATTGGACGCATTTCGTTTCACTAACACCACAGCATAGTATGCATTGCTGCTGTCATTAGCTTGTAAAATAAAAAAAATAAAAAAAAACAAAACCACAACACATTACAGCTTCCCTTATGCATTCCCACAGCTTAGTGATCATCCGTGGATCCATTACAATCATATGGTGGCAACTTCAATTGCACCAACAATCTGCTAGTCAGGCAGCATAGGTGTACTTGGAATTACTCTTCACTTCTGCTCACATTGCTGCATTCACCTCTGGTCTGTAAGCTGTTACTGCTGCACACCTGAGCTGAATAATCTACAGACAAGATGATGAAAGTGTTCTTGTTCCCAGCAGTTCTTAGAAATACATTCCTCTGAAAAACAATGTGTAGGGTATCTCAGCAAATCTGCTTCAATAAGTAATTTTTATGTGAAATCTTCATACCTGCATTAAAACTTCTGTGAGTTTTGCAGCAAATTTAGACTCTGCCTTAATGACACTGTGGACACAAGCCCTCTTAATCAGTGACTCTGAAGCAGGCACATGGACAGGAAGGGTTTGCTTCTAACTAGAACCTATTGCAATTTCTGTACTTTTGCTTATCTTAAAAATATTTTGACTTTGTAAATACTATTTTTTTTCCACTGAAAATATTTTTTTTTCAGAATTCAAAAAACAAATGAAGAGATACAAGACTCAAAATTGCCACAAACTCAACCTGGTCCTGCAGCAGGACATGAAAATACCCTTAATGCAGAAGCTAATCTCATATCCTCCTCTATCCATGATGTGAGGGGAATAATTATTATTTCCTTTGAAAACAGATTTCCCAGCAGGGCTGGGAACAAAGGACTATGTTTTTAGTACTGTTTTCAAACACCCTAGAAAAAAAGTCAATATTTATGTTTCTGGATCTTCTTACCAGAGTAACTTTCTCCAGCAGCTGGTACAAGGCCATATGTCTTCCCAGCTGTGTAAATATCAGCTCCACCCAGAACTACAGCATCACTTTCCTTTTTCTGAAAAATAAAATATACCATTTCTGTGAAAAAACCCAGCACATACTTTCCCTGCTACAATGATGACACCTTTATGGTCACATGTGTGGCAACTTGAAGGGCAAGGCTTACAGCAAAAGAATATCACACTGCTAAAGAAAACCTCCTAAATGTGCATAAAGCATCATCAGTGAAACAGGGACAGGAGATTTCACATACACAGTGCCCTCATGACAACTGAAGACCATCAGGGTTCAGGCTCATTCAGAGCATCTGACCTACAGATCATCTCCTTCAAATCCAATGTTCCTGCCTGTCTCCAAAGGGAGTGCACATATCTAACCTCACTCACCCAGCAGAGAGCAGTTTCTGCTCATTTGGTTTATAGCACAAGGATTGTAGCAATCTACCTGGATCAGCTCCATGCACTCTTCCTTTGTCTTGGCTGAAATACATTGAATTGCTGGCTTCAAATTCTTTTTTCTGAAGGCAACGGCCATTTCACCACATTTCCAAATTTCCTCAGTGGATACAACACACCAGTTCAGGCTTTCTGGCACTGCTGCACAAAATTGAAAAGCAAATGCAACATTCACTTTCTTTGCAATACACAACAAGGATTCACACTGCCCACTGTCACGTGTCCCATTCATGTTATTGAAAATATTTGCTTCTGTGTTGCTCCTCATCCCTCCAGCTCAGACTTACACCTGACCAGGAGCCAGGGCACTCCCCGATGAGCAGTTATGTCCACACTGCAAACCTCTCCACAGCAAAGGAACAACTGTTCCTACAATAGCTGACCATTAAATCCAGCTATAGTATGTTAGTGTAGTGCAGCAAAAAGCCACCCTGAATACAAGCTTCCTCACATCTGACAGTCACAGAGCAATGCCCAAAAGAGAAAAATCAGGAAGGTGAGGGGCTTTGCCACAACACAGATCACATCTGGGAGGCTCAGTTGCCAGGACTTTTAAGCTTCTTAAGGCAAAGATTCTTGCAACTTTTGTTTCTGACTTTCCCATAATGCGCATCAAGTAATTTCTACTTTCTTCTGATAGCATGAAAGACCATAATGCTTCAATAAAGAACAACTGAGGGTTTCTTTCAGCTTAGGGAGGAAATCCTCTGTTAGGAATCCATTCATCCATATTTATAGACTACCTGGGGATTTGTGCAGCAGCACATTATTATTTCCCCTTGTCAGCAGGTAAGAAATTAAGTACCAGGCAGCAGTAGCAGCTTACCAGATTAATGCCTCTCATACAGCAAGAAAAGGTAGAAAATGCCTGCATCTTATAATGAAGTTGGCCAATTTGCACCGGAAAATGTTCTGCAATGCAATATTGTTTCTAGGTCCGAAAGTGATCTTTGCCCATGCTCAAAGATCAGACTGGCATCTTGCCGTAACATTCCAAAAGTGAGAAGAAAATAAAGCAGAATCAAGATGATCTGTGTTATCAGCTGTCTTTGCTTGTTTGGTTATAAAGAGGAACCTACAGACAACTTACTATTGGGGTTGCAGCTCAGAGCTTGCATGGCACGAAGATACTCCTCACCCAGCCATGCCTGGTAATTCTGAGCTGTGATTGCAACAAGCTCTGTGGTGGCATCTCGGAACAGAAGATTTTGGGCCTTGTAGACTGCTGAGTCAAACATCCGAAACTTGGCGCCCACCCCATTAAATCTTTGCTGTAATGTTAAAGAAAGAAGCACGTGTCACAACATTGCTCTATGTGGGACGTGTGACATCCCATACACCTTCAAACCCCGTAGAGCCAAAGGTGCTCAGATATCCCACTTTCAGTCTGCTTAGGCAGCCGGGAGAGCCCTTCTAAAACACACAGGAGCAATGAAGAAACGGCCTCCTACCTGTCCCTGGTTTAGGAGCTGGAAGAGAACTGTCCCGTCTGTGTCAGGCCGCACGACCACGGCCCGAGCGGGGACTCGGGCCAGGTGGCAGCTCCTCCACTCTGTCACATCAGCTCTCCTGCCATCGCGACACAGCAGCTGGAAGTCCCGGGAGCGCAGCCGCTGGGCCCAGGGAGAAAGGCTCCTCCCTGAAACCAGCCAGGATGTGCTTAAGGAACAGGCATCAGGTGGGGCCCATGCTCCTGGCTCCAAGCCTGCTCCAAGCCTCACTTGCACACGTGGAGCAGAACACCCATCTCCTGAGCATCTCTGAGCTATTCCTGCCTGCACAGCATATCCTGTGCACCTTTGTGGTCCTGTAGTCCTATAGCATCTGTGAGACTGCACTGAGCTGTACCAGGGTCTGCAGCAGTATCAAGAGCATCCCTAGTTGTGGGTCATGTACAACTTTTTTTTGTTTTTTTTTCCCCTGCGTCAGACATACTTAAGCAATATTATACTCAAGGTAGTTTTCACATAGTGCCAGACAAGGCAGGATAACTCTCTCCTAGTCTCCACTGAATCCCTTGGCAGGCTGGAGCAATTTAAGAGTCCAGGTCTATATAAAAACAGGTTTCTACTGTTTCCAGAAGCAGGTTAAGATTCCACCTTTCACCTTATACTGAAACTATCAAGCATTTAAAGAAAATCTCTATCTCCTGGTGCACACCTCAGAGGGTTTATCTGTTTTCAGATTTTATCTGTATTACAGCATTTTTTTGCTGATTTCTCAATTCAAAATACAAAGATTTGCTATTATACTGTCATTACAAACACTGTATTTCAGACCTTGCAGCCATTACTCAACAAGCTTCAGGATTACTCACCATCTGTATATTCAGGCACTGTGCTGTGCTTCACAAAAGCGACCTCTCCAGCATTTTCAGCCAAACACCTAAAAAATATAAATCCAACCACAAAGAGGCATTATAAAACCACTGTGCTCTGGCCACTGCCAGCTGACAGCCTGAGGGCTCTGTGCTCCGTTCCATCAGCCACAGACACTGACCTATTTCCTTGTGCTGAGAGTTTTGCTCAAGGCAGAGACTAGAGGCTGTTGGAGCATGAAGTAAACTATCATTGTCATCTGGTGAATATGAACAACATGTTCAGTGCTGCCTGGGACAAACACCATGACCTTCTTTGTCCAGCACAGTTCTGTGTCTAAGGCAGTCACACAGTCCTTTGGGGAATACACAGGGAGGAGCAAGTGCTTCTCATAAGTAAATTCTGCCCTTGTTAATGCTATGACCCGGGGACTGGGAGCTGCAAACACAGCACACAGATGAGAAGGAAGAAAATAAAGATTGGTTTGCAAAAATGGAGGGCAGAGCAACTCAATAATTCAGAGCAGTTAGGTGGGATAACTGAAATAGCCAAGTAAGGCAGCAGTTCAGCTCTCAGGCTCCAAAGATCATCAGATTTCATTGGGAAAGATAAGTCAGTAAGGCTTGCTGAAACACTCAGATTGTATCAACAGCTGCTGGACAAAGCAAATAGCAGCTTTCCCTGCCCAGTATATGTGCTAAATATCTGTTTGGTTTTAATATCCAGGTATTAATACCTGAAACAGTGGGTTAAGAATTACTTTTGATCAGTCAGATTAAAAGCATAGCTATCCTAACAAAACTATAGATTTTCTAACAAGATCAACTGAAAGCTGTGGTTTCAATTTCTTGTCAGTGAGGCCTGAACACGATGACTATGGAGAAGGTACAGCAATAAAAAAATTGACAGATATGATTTTTACCTGAAAGCCCCACTGTAGTCATAGTATTGCTCTTGGGAATTTCGTTCACATTTGTTCTGTCCTACTGAGTCCCCTTTGCAGAGCTGACAGAGGGATTTGGGATAGTTCACACCATTTGCTCCAGGAACACAACTTGCATTGAAATAGTCACTTACAGCTAAATGCAAAATTAGAATGAGGCATTTTTAGCAATGAATAAACAAGATCAATTTCATTTTAACACATCCACACAGAACATCTCTAAAAAGATTCAGAAGGCACAAGTTATTTTCCTCTTAAAAGATAGTTTCCAAGTTTAAAACAATCAAAAACCCTGCAGTCTTCATTAGACCTAGATTATGATCCTACAAGGAGCATCAAAGTCAAAGAACAAAACAACAGCTGAGTCACACATTTCTGTACACACACAGAGGATGCCAAGACCATTGGGAGAGCATTGCTGAAGGGATCTTTGCCCTGTAACTCTTGCCTTTGGGAAGGTCACATGCCACTGCTGCCAGGTGCCCAGTGTCAGTGAGGTACCCCACTGGCACATCCCAGCCCGCAGTCCTGTTGATGCCAGTGTGACAGGAGCGCGCTCCCTTCAAGCTCTTGACGGTGATGTTGGAGCTTCTCTTTACCACAGCCACAGCATAATAGGAAGTTCCAATCTCTGCAGCACAGGAACAAAGAGAAACAACCTGAGTATAGCCCCACAGCAGCATTACAGTGACATACACTGAGTTTTGGACTCCTGTGCCTGCCCTACCCACAAGGAAGTCACTGTGTTCACATCCTTGCTGAGACCCTGCTGACTTTGAATCAATGTACCCCATAACTTTTTCAATATGAATTGTCTTAGTCCACAGGCAATCTGCTCTAACTATGGAGGTCACTCTGCTTTGAAAGTGAGGTTCCTTTTCAGAAAGAAGCTTTCTATGACTCTAAATATATCTGGATTGAATTGAAACCAATATAATTTGCTCCATAGTGGATCTTAATTTTGTTACAGCAGAGTCAACTGATGTCTCTGGAGCATCACAGCTGATTTCATTATCTTTTTTTTACAGTTTAATATAACTCAGTCAAGAGCTGAGGGTTTGAAGTGATCATAAGGTCATTCAATCTGACTTTATTTAGATTAGAAATCATTACATTTCTTCCATTTTTCTCTGATTTGAGCTCATAACCTGACTAATGGAAATAGTCAGCCTCTGGGTCCTGAGGCCCATTTGGTTTTGAGAAGCCAAAGTACAGGTCCCTCACCAGAGTCATGATAATTTTAACAGGGTGGGGGACTGCTGCACATGATCCAAGATGCTATGGCCTGATCCCAACAGCAACTTCTGAAGATGCCTTTGGCCAGGTAACACTAAGACCCAGCTACAAAACAAATCCAGCTCCATCTCACAATAGAGTGATGGGACAGCACTGCCAGCAAACTGCTTCCAGAGCTCTCCCTTCCTTTACATCTTAAAGTTGGGGGGGGGCATCATCCAGCTCTGAACTACACAAATGTGTTGATACTGAGCCCTTAGTCATGATAACAAATCACCACTGAATTATTGTCTCTGCCTTGAAAGGAACTCAAAGCTTAAGGTCATCCAGACAAGAAGCATAACCTAGTACTTCCTTTCTTCCAGCAGGTTATCATACATTAGTAAAAACAAAATCTAATTTTTCTAATGTATAGGACTGAGAGATAAACCTAGTGATTTGTGTTTAGCAATTCATTAATCTAAGAGAACACAAAAAGCAGAGAGACAGTAAAAAACAAACAAAAAACAGCCCAACAAACTTATTTCAGGAACAGCTACTCTGACCTAAATGCTTCAGGACAGACTTTGTCACAGCCCTGTGTCTATTTCCCCTGTCTGGTACAGGCAGGAGCAACCAAGAGGGATGCTGATCACTACCCACTGTTTAGAGTCTTCAAGAAGACTCCAAATAAAATACAAACAGTAAATGCAAGATCTTTCTTATGCATTTTAAGTAATCTAAAAGGTATTTAGTCAGAATATACCTTGATCATATACTTCCCCAACCACAGGTTTCAGACCATGCTCCCTTCCAGCCTGGAAAATCAAACGGCCATCCAGGGTCACTGCATCTGCCAAGTCATCCTGTGCACACACAAGGGCACAATACATGTTAAAGCTTAATTATCAGTAGTTATCAACAACCAGAGTACCCATGCATTTAGAAGAGGCCCTTAGTTAATACGCATTTCTGTTTTCTTTTTTCCAATTATTTTAAGGGCACACACATTTCTGAACAACTCTTACCAAGAGGGATTTTAGACCTCCAAAACTGCCTTCCAGCAGAAGCAATGCAGAAACCAGCCCTGCACAATCATGGCTTCACCAGTCTTAATAGTTCATAGGAACCTTAGAAATAGATGCTGCAGCTCTCTGCAGGATCTTAAAGCCCAGCAGTTAAAAGTTTCATTCACCTCTGTAGCTTGTGCCTCAAAGCTTGAAGATTTAAACAAAATAAATACATATTTAGATCATACACAGATAGCTCAAAATAATATTTTTTGGGGCTACAAAATCTGAATGCCAAAGTGCACTCCAAAGCACCCTACAGACTGCTGGCTTGTAGCTCAGCTCAAGTCATTTTGTGAGTGGGAGAGAAGGTGGCAATGGGTTCCTGAGAAGGAGGAAAGCATCTAAGAAGACTGTTCAAACTGGGAGGATACAAATCTGAGGCATCCACTTTCAGGAAGGTGGCCAGTAACACCAGGTATTTTCTGTTGACCGTAACACCTGGAATTGCTGGAATCCTGCTACAGCTGCAGGATTGCTCTGGAGAGCACAGGATGGGGGCTCCCCCAGCAGCAGGGCCAGAACTGCTGTAACACCCCTGGCAGCAGGATCAGCTCCCTCTGTGAGAGCCAGGAGAGGGCATTTCACACTGAGACAACATACTGCCGAGAAAATAATCAGCAGTGTGACATTCTGCATTTCTAAGCTAATTCCAAGTTTCTCCTCAGTTTGCTTAACCTCTGGTTTGGCCATGGAGGGGGTCATTTAGTTTCTCCATGCCTTGGGAGCTTGCAAAGCATGATCAGGGCAGGGCTGGGACTGCCTAGCACACCACGGCAACTTCCCACAGGCTGAACCACATAAAGAGCTTGAACATTTTTTAAGGGAATGTGTGGAGCACAGGTAATATGTCGATGGTGACATCTAAACCAGATTTGAAGTTGCCATGTAATTTGAAATCTTTTACTTGTTTGGCTTGAAGAAAAAAAAAAGATTATATTCATTAATCAGCTGAAACAATAGAGTCCTGAGAGCTGCTTCTCATGAATGAGAGCTGAAGAAATCCAAGGGAACTTGAAGTGGATTTGGGGTTGGGAGATATTTGCATCTTAAAGAACAGACACAATCTTTCTGAATAACACCTCCACTGGTGAGGGTCAGAGCACAGCACACTGTAGGAATTAAATACAATCTGTGGTTCAGGAGGGACACCTGACAGGAGAGGAGGTGGGAGTTAGAAGGCTCTTGCCTTCAGGGGGAACAAAATGAGCTTCTAGAATTGGTGATGGACCAAAAGTAAAGCAGATAAAATGGAAAGGGCTGACCACAGAAACCATGAGGTATGTTATATGGCCATATTTTCATAGGAAATAGCACTTTTCTGACTGAAAAGCAGAATCTTTGAGCTCTGTTTAGACATGGAGCCTCTGATAAATAGCTTTTGTAAAAATAGCACAAGACAAAAAAAAAGTCTACTGTTGTTTTTAGCATAAAGCAGTTTTAAATAACACACAATTATTGCTGAGGTGACATATGAACAGCAACATGGGCATTTTTTTTCAGCAAGTATTTGCCAATAAATTTAGCAAAAGCATGGGACTCACCCACAATTTTTTAGGAAGTATACATATGATAGTAATTCTCTCTTCATTGTTTTCAGAGGAAGTTTAATTCTTTGTGTCACAACATTTCAGAATTACCTACATAAGTGTTTTAAAGACCTGCTGAAAATCAGGTCTGGTCACATTCAATATTGTCAGCTTCCCTAGTTAAATATTAGATATTTCTTAACTGTTACACATCTTCAATCAAAACCGTCTTTTCCTTATCCATGTGCCAACACATACACAGGTCTAAGTCCAAGTTATGGAGCTACAAAACAGCATCTGCCTCTTCAGCCACTGTGTCCTGCTCCCTTCTTGGCCTCAAGGATCAGAGTTCAGTGCAGATGCCAGCTCAGGGATTCCACACAGTCCTACACAGAGTAGGCTGGCTTGATTATTTAGTAGATTATTAGCACAAGGGGAAAAAAGCAAAAAGGAGATCTAAAAGACAAAGTCTTGTCTGAAGCCTTACAGTGAAAATTCATTTTATCAGAAAGCAACTTACTCCTGCTGTCTGCCTGCCTGCTATTTCCAAGGGCTTGCAAATGCAATTCTGTGAGCTCTATATTTCAGAAGCAGACAATCATCAGCCCTTTGTATAATCTGCTTTGCAGAATCTAACAGCTCCCTCTGTGCAATGCAATCAGCCAAGTGGTTTGGAGAAGATCTGACATTAGTATGCCCTGGCTATTCCCAAGGTGAGATCCACATCTGTATTGGTATCTGCTCTCAGCATTCTTCAATACAGCCTGACACCCTTGTTCAAGAACAGCGTTTATCAGGAGCCAGCAAGGTAGTCTTAGGAACCAGACAGCCATTCTGCTTCACTGACAAAAATTACAAGATATCAGTTCTTGAAATCTGTTCATTTTTTTCTAGCCACATAATCATCTGCCTCATCTCCTTTCAAACTATTCTTTCAGATCTCCTTTTCTTTCTCTGAACCTCTTGACCTTGACAGGCTGCATCTCCACAAAAACCCAGTTCTCAGGCATATGTACAAAGAACATTCTTTATTAGCACAGCCAGCCAGCCTTCCCTTCCCCCACACTCTGCCAGTGATGACAACCATGATTACCTGCCTCCACGCTTCTTCCAACATCCACTTTTTACCTCCTCCCCCTCCAAAGGAAGGAATTCTTTTGCATACATCATTTTGCAAATTCACATGTTCACAGTCTTTAAAGCTTTCCCCAGAGGCACACTCTTTTTGGAAGCTGAGCACACTCTGGACAGCTGAATTAATACAGCTTAATACAGAAGTTTGCCCTTTGCTCACCCCACTTGCTGCTTTGCCTTTCTCTTGTACTCAGTATTGGGAGATTTGATTTGATTACTCTCAGCTCATCTGTTTATGCAGCAATTTCCATAACAGGACCCTGAAATGGGAGTCTGATCCAGAGTTTATCGAAATACAATCTACTTAGAGGCTAAGCAGCACAGCTTTAACTACTGTCTGCATCTTGTAGCTCCATCCTTTCTTAAATATCTGCTAAATAAATCTGACACAATTCTCAAATCAAAGATTACTATTTGGGAGGAAATATTTAAGACCTTAGCTGTGTTCCTAAAGACTCAGTGAGCAGCCAAACAGATGACATGGGGCCATTCTGACATTCAAGTCCATATGTATATTTCTGTGCTTTTTTAATCTTAAAAAAGATATGCCTTGATGTCAGAGCCATGAATGCCAGGAATGCCCTCCAGCTGCCTGGAGGGCCACACATTCACCACAGAACAGTGCACCTTGCCAGGGGATTATTATTAGGCACATGAAGAAATTAAACTAATGACACTGGTGTCACTCACAGCTCACCTTGATCATCTGGGTACAGTTAGCAGCTGAGCCCCCTGCTGTACACTCCAGAGGGGGAAGGATGCCAGCCTCCCTGAAGGCCTTGCTCATGCCATTACACTTGGAAAGTTCTGGTTCAGACACCGTGCACCACCGGACACGCTCCAGGCCGAGAGCTGCAAACACAGCACCAAGAGAGAATATTACAAAACCCATCTGAGCTTTTGTAACAGAACTTACCATTTAGAGACAAACTTTCATTCTGCTTCTCCCTCCAAACAGAAAAAATCAGGGCTCATTTCACTGTGAGTCCTTCGAGGTGATTCCCACTATCAATCCAATTAACATGAATACTGAAGTTTTTTTTTTGACTGACCACAAGATCAGACTGAGACACTGAAATCCAATGGCACTTGTTTCTGACATAAGAAACATGGGTACCATGGAACAGGTCAGGGCATCCAGACTATTTTAAACACCTTGCAGAATGCACCATCTTAATCAAGTTAAAACCATGTGAAATTTTTATCTAAAATGATATGCTAAAAACCAAAGATACTCAAGACAACTCTTGAGTATTGCAAGTTAGTATTTGGAGTCCTGTACTAGCCCTTATTGGTCTGAATTATAAAAGCATCCTTAGGTGCTCAAAAGCCTTGCCACTAGGCTTGTTATGAAAACTAGAAAAGTAAACTTGGCCCTTCAAAACAGTCTTTCATAAGAGATCATAACCACAGTCAGGAAAAGGGGAGGGCAGAGCCATGAATGAGGAGACTCGAGTTGAGTTGTGGAGATTTCCATTAATTAGGAAAGAAAGGTGCCTTTCAGAGGCCTAAATGTCACCCTCCTAAGTGCCAAAGCTACAAACACTTGGTTGCTTTTGCAGGGAGAGGTCATCGTGCGCAGACAGTGCGGTGAAATGGAAACGCAGGCGTGGGACAAACAGGCACGGTCATTTTCGTAAGCAGGGACACAACATTCCACTGCTTGTCTACAATTTCCATTTTTAAGCTGGAGTCTGCTGTAAACCATTTATCATGTGGTTTTCTAATACCTCTAAATGGCCCTCTGCTTCCCCCCCAGTGCCATGCAGCCGAGATGCCACATCTGACAGTGCAAGTTAAAAATGACTCCGATAGCACCCGACAGTGCTCCGTGCACATCCTCTGACTTAGTGCCTGCAGACTAAACAAGCCTGTTGATGCCAAAAGATCCAATACTGAAACAGTGGGCCTGGCTTGCTGCTCCTCTGGGACAGAGCCAACTCTACTGCTGTCAACAAACACTAAGTCAGACTTGGAAAGCTTACAGGAAGCTTTCATGGCAGCATATGCCAGAAGAGGGGGAAACAACTGCCCACCTCTGAGTTGCAAGAATTCTGAGAACCAAGACGGTTGGGAGAAAGCTACAACAGGTCATGGTAAAAATACACTTCACAAAAACTTAGTGTTTGTACTACCTCATCTTTCGGGGTGAAATTTTCACCATTAATTCCTTGGGAGTGGAAGGAAAATCCTGTTTTCTACTTTGAGGTTTTCTTTTTATAAACATAAGCAAAGAGAAATTAAACTGGGGACTGAGTCTCTCAGTGTGTATGTATGCTAAGTGCCATTTTTCAGCCTCAGCATTCTGATTTTACATAGAGACACACAGGAGGTAAAGAATCAAAGTATGAAAAAATCATTAGCCATACACCTGAAACATAAAGTTCTTTTAGCTCTGTATTTCAGCCAAAATAGTGAAACGGCATGAATCCATTGGTTTTTTTCCTCACTCATCAAAACCAAGTGTTTATTGGTCCCTTTCCAAATTGCTGAATTTTGTTCTTAGAGGAAAGTCAGATCTGGGCAATATCCTGGCTTCTTCCTTACAAGACAGCCAATCTGAAACGGGCTTGAGCACAGGTAAGGCCTGCAGTTAGCCTCTTCCTACTGCCAAGGAAAACCAGCTTAAAACATCAGGTCAATGTCTGAACCCAAGGTTATTCTCAATTTTGGCCCTTCTGTGTATCAGTAGATATATATATAAAGCTTAAAAAGGCAGAAGCTGGAAACTTCCATTTGAAATATGCTCACAGTCCTAGCACACCTATAACTATCACTGACAAACATCCCAATAGCTCCTCAAAGTAATGATACCACATTGTGTAACATCAAATAGCTATTTATACAGCTACTACTACAGTATCAAGGGCTTTCAACAGAAGAAAAAATGGAAAAAAAAACAGAAATTAACTGGGACCATTTGTTTTCTGAAGAACTGAAGACTGCTTCAGAAAAAGTGCTTACACCTCTTGTGAAATTACAAGCACTCACCAATACAATTTGCGAGTGACAGGAGTAAGTCAACATGTTGCACAGAGCGCGAGAAGTGAAATAAAGCAATTATTTCTATTTTTATAAAGTAAGTGTTACAGAACTGTTCATCGTTGTGAAAAACAGACACCACTGAACCAGAAATTGATTCAGTGCTGGGGAAATACAACATTTGACACCAATGAGTCAAGATATATACATGATGTTCAATGCAGCCTTTCTACTGCTTTTCTATTACTTCAATCTGTTTATTTTCCTGGCCATATGAAATTAGCTCTAAAGTGGTTCTAGTTTCCTTCTGCTCACATCACACAGAGTTCCCATGGCACAGCAAAAGCTTTTGGAGGGCACTTACCAGCATGAAAGAAGAGAAGATAGAAAACATTTCTCAAGCTCTTCATGGTGAAAGTTTTGGGATCTGTGATTTCTTTTTCAGCCTTCAAAATTCCCAGAGATCAAGGCTCCTGCAAGAATGCTCCCTCCAGCCTGGTCTTAGGTGAAAATCAGTTGTGTTCAATTGCAGTTCGATGCACTCTGTTCAGCAACAAGCCCTGCTTACCTCCGCACGCCTCACCTCGTAAGGAGTACAGGAAAAGAAAGCTTCTCCTCACACTGCCTGTACACTTGAAAAAAAATATCAGACCTGGAAATTGCAACATATCTGCGGCACCAATGAGGTCACTACTGCCTTGGCACCACCCACAGACTTCATTCACTAAATTGCTACACACCGGCACACGGGGGTGGGGTAGGGCTGTGGAAACACATCCTTGCTCTGTGGTCTGTGTATTCCCTATACCTGGGGCTCAGGAAGCAGGAGATTCAAGGGAAGCAGTTAATCTGGCAGAGTAGACAGTCACTTGATGCCACATTCTCAGCATTGTCAAAAATTGCTTAAAGCCATCATTAAAAGCCCAGGCTCTTACAACAGCAAAGCCTGTACACTATACAGGTGGGTACAGCACATGCCAAGTGCACATTTCCTGAAATTTAATAGCAATTGCTATAAAACAGCTGAATCATTCTGGCTTATTTTAAGGTTTAAGAGAAGGCCTAGGAAGGATTCTCTCCCAGAAAGAATCAAAACTGCTGGCAGTAGCTCTGTTAAAAGCTGCTGTGAACTTTAGTGTAACTTCACAGAGCAATCCTCATTTGTGCTGCCTTTTTATTAATTTCTTATTAGTCAATGAACTGCAGCTGCCTGTAACACTTTGCTTAGATAAAAGCTGCTCAGAAACAGAAGGGCTGTGTGATGTGAGTCCTCACACCCAGGGAGGGCATGAGCCACGCAGCTCTGTGCATCCCCCTGTAGGTCCGGGAGTGTGGCATGATGCCTCCAGCACTCATCAGCTACCTGACTGCAGTTTGGCAACTCTGACTACACCTGTAAGACAACAGATGAGTTAATTAATTGCTATTTCAAGTTTAGAATTGCAAAAAATAGAGAATGATCTCTCCAGACTTTCTTCCCAAACAAAGCTTTATGGTTGAACTCTTGGCTCCCTAGACCGTCTGGAATTAATTGTCCCTTTGCTGTCTGAAGTGTTAAAGAATAACCCGGTACCACTGGAGTATTTCCAAATGTTTTCAAGGACCCATTGCTCAGATCCTTCCTGTGCCCTTCCTACTGGCCAGATTAACATCTGAAGCCCTCTCTCCCTGATGTTTGCAGAAGGGTTTACATTCATATGGAGATGACAAGACCGACAGTCCTAGTACCAGTTACTTAAGACTGCAAGGGCAGGATTAGTAAAACATGAACCAGGTACCAGGGCTCTCCTGTGGATCCTCTAAAGGAATGGTTCAGAAGGCAGAGGAGCAGCCTTTTTGTACAGGAGGTCTATTCCAAACCCAGCCCCCTCTAAACAACCACACAAGCACAGTTTGTCAGAATTTAAGTAATTTTTCTATTTGATTCTTAACTCTTGAGTATCTGTGCTTTAAGTTTCTTAACCCAGTTTTCAGCACAATTCAGCAAAAATGCCAACAAAGAAATAATATAACTTACAATAATAATATAGGGTAGCAAATACCTCATCAAACATGTGTCTGTATAGCAATTACAAATAGCTGGTTTATCAGGCAGGAAGAAAACCCACAATGCCTTCACTCGGCCAGCAAAAGAGTTGTAATACAGCAGTATGATGCCATTTGTATTTCCTAATTACTCTAGTTGTTAAATTAGAGGCCTTTAGCAAAATACACATATTGTAAAACATAACTCTAAAACACAGAAAAGTGTACCCAAGAATCAGAAGATATATCAGTACTTGATGCTGGAAAAATGAGACCCAGAGAAACACTAAGTAATGCAAAACCCTGACAATTACACAAGTTAAGACAACAAGGAGCATCAGGGCTCTCAGAATCAACTTTTCTGCCAGTGTTCAAAGGTAACACTGGAAACAAACAAAACTAAAAACACAAAGCAAATGCTCCAGAGTCCTTTGAGATATCTTGATCTGAGACTTGTTTTCACACCCACAAGGCTGCTGTGCAAGGTAACTGCTGCGGACTTCAGTCAGAGTGTGTTTGGTGACACCTGGCTACTACAGGACAAGTGCCTGGGGGCAAAGTTCCCCGACAGCTGCTCAGACACTCCAACACATGAAAGAGCAATTCCTCACAGACCTGCTCAGCTGAACAGGGCTCTTTCTGATGGGTTAAAAAAAAAGAGGTAAAAAGAAGTGTATACAATGCAGAGATCTCAGATGTGTTTGCAGATTTGTTATATTCATATCCTTCTGGTTTTTTTTTTTTTAGAGTTACTCTTTTAAGATGTCTCACAAGACACCTCAAACAATCAGTCACTTTCAAAAACACAACAGTACACTTCCAGCTGTCTTAAAAATTTATGACATTATTTATCAATTTGCATCAATCTAGTACACCATGCACTTTCATGGGCAGGAGTTCTTAGAAAGGCAGCACACCTGATTTCCCAGATCTTGAGAAGCAGAAATTCTTCTGGGGCATGTACCAGCAGCTTGAACTTCCTGTAAGCTGCACTAGCATCCCATGTAACATCAGCAATAATTGTGTCACAAGTTTAAACTTGCTTTTAATGCATAACTTCAGTAGCCCCAAGGTGGCCACCAGTGTTTCTCTAACACCTGATTTTTGTTTACAGTCCCAGTCAATTATTCTAAAGTGCTACAACACCTGTATTTATCAAAATTAAAAACACACTTGACAAATATATTGTACAATAAAGTTTATTAGCTGTTCTCCTCTTTCTAACAAATGGAATGGATAGTGTTGATAATTCTTTACAAACCAAAGCTGATTTGGTTGTGTGGGGATTTGACTGCCCCATGACTGTCATAAGTACATCCCTCTAAAAACAATCAGTTGCAAACAAGCAATGGCAGGTACCAGATAATACGGGAATTAGAGAATTTCATTATTGAAGGTTTTGGTACAACGTATACATAAGATTCAGCACAGAAGTTTGTGCATTGCAAATGGAAGATCTTGTGCCTGTGCAATCCGAGACGAACACGTACAGAAAAAAAATATATTGTTGACTCTGAATTCTCCCTTTGGTTAAGACATGCATATTATAAAGGGGACAGAGGAAGACAAACACCCAGAATTGCGTAGAAAAGAGGAGAACTTGCATGTATTTTTTTCTTGTACTAATATTCCCTGGACTTCATGCCCAGCTATCACAGCCCATTTGATTTTTCCGTGATTAAGGAAGGTAAATTCTAATTTGTTTTTTTTTAATTTTTATTCAAAACAAAAAGCTAGGAGTAGGTGGTAAAAGAAAAATATATATTTTATATATATATTTATACGTGTGCGCAACTATGTAAAGAAAATAATTCCCATAGTTACAGAGTTTAGTTAAAGAAAGTTTAATATATATATATATTTATTATAACAAAATAGGCAGTTATTGTGGGTAAAATATTCATTAAAATCTGACCCCTAAGAACACACACATCTTTAGGCTATGAATCATTCTCTCATTGCCCTAATGACCATCTCTGCAGCTGTTTTCTGAATTATTGCCAATGCAAATTTGGCATTCCTCTGAAAAATACAAGGTTTCCTAGCACCTAAACATATTTTTAGGCTCAAAAAGTGTGACGACCATTATCTATAAAGAATTTCTGTAATACACTATAAATAGTGTTTCATGAGGAAGATTAAAAACATTACACATCTTTGTCCCTAGCAATTTTATTGGCAAAAAAAATGAAAAAATAGATTTTAAGAATATCCATATGAAATTATGAAAATGAATATCCCTTTAGGAGTAGTAATGGGACTTAATGAAAATGCTAACTCAAAATTTAAAAGTTTCTTTCTAACTGCCTGGAAAGAAAAAAGATACCGTGACAATAGGATTGAACTCAAAATAAAACCTGAAATTGATTGCCCTGACCAAACCATGCTATTAAAGTTAAGCGTGCAAAGTTACTCATAATTTACAACTTCCTTGAATACAACTTTTCTTTCAATTGTTATGAAATTTTAAAAGAATGTCTATAAAGCTTTTTTGAAAAATCTTTGAAAGTTACTTTCCCTTAAACATTAAGGAATTTTACCCAGCAATTCCCTCCCACCCCCACCCTAAACTAATAGCTGGTCAGGCCATTCCACTGTCATGTTTGAAAAATGGCAAACCAACAACACACAATAATACAAATTATTTAAACTAAGAGAGACACCAAATGTAAAGCATTATGGGAACTGCAGAATGTGATGGTTAGGGTATGAACCACGCTGGAAAGAACTAGAGGCAGGCTCCACTGGAAGGGCTTAAGAGTCGTCAGATGTAGTAGGTGATGTAGTTAGAAAATGAAAAATAAAAATCTGTTTTCATAATTTTTCCTTTGCTGGAACCCAGATGTAAGGACCAGACTGTTCCTCTATGATCTGTTTCACTTGGTTGTAGATTTCTTCCAGAGTGTCTCCCTGGACAATAGCTGCAAAATATAATGTGGAAATCAGCAATCATCCCTCCCATTCCGTGCAGAAGCCAGGCTGCTCCTTCCCCTCCGAGTGGCAGGAGGATTTCCGACTGCTGAAGGAACAGACTCCTGTGGACACTCCTGGTTTCAGGGCTGGACTGAAGCAAAGTCTGGAGGACACACAAAGCACTTCCTTGGGGACAGGAACAACCTTTTCCTAGACACAGGTTCCAATTTGCCTGAGCCAATTCACATCCTCCAGTATTCTTTATGGCCCAACTTTCATTTGTGTTTCTAACACAAGGCACGACAGTGCAGGGCTGTGTCCTCACAGGCCGGTGAACTCCTCAGCTCTGTCCTGAAGCTGCACAGCAAGGCAGGCTGACCTCGAGATGTCTACCTAGCTCTACCTCTGCCTTTGGCTAAAAAAAGGAGGAACTCATGGAGTTTGTTGTCCAGAGAACAGATTCAAGTTTTATAGACAAGAGGCTTCCTTATACAGTTAAAAGTGCAATCTATACTCATTCCTATCATGTCAGTTGATATATTTTTGCCAAGGCTAGAAATTAACTAGAAATTAGCCAATATGGATGTGTTTTGACATATCAGAATAAAATATGGTCTGGTGAAAATGAAGTTTGAGCTGTTCTTACCAACACTTCAGCCTGGAAAAGCAATCACTGTGAGAAAGCAACTTCTTTTTAATTAGTGTCACAATCTCAGCATCAATAATCCAAGAAGTAAAGTTTAACATGAAAGACAGTTTTGGAGGCAGGTCAGACTCACTCTTCTGTGCATTAATAGAGTAGTGCTGCTTCTGAGATTTGCTTTTGTGCAAATTAGTTCCCTTTTATTCCTACCATTCCATTCTTATCTCTTAAAAACCTTCTCCCCATCTGCAGCTCAATGCTGTACTGCCTGTGGGAGGAGGCTGCTCCATTGTTACAGGCCAAGTATAACGTTCACAGCACAACAGTGCATGAGAAAAATTAGAAATGTCTTTGCAAAGCAAATAGGCCATAAGCTTTAGTATCTTCTCTCCAGCTAAGTTCAACCACACCTTTTCCAAACCTCAGTAACCTCAAAGTTGAATAAGGATGTGCTTTTTTTAAGTCGCTGGAAACAAAACTTTCTGATGAAGCTGGAAAATGTCAGAAAGTCTTAGCGTTTTTAAAACCTAAATTAAGCTCCCAGTAAATTTTTGTCTATTTTTTATATTAACTGATCAAAGGAAAATCAGTGTAGAGATATGAAGATAGCTCTATACCTCAGAGTAATCACAGATCATCTGAAAAACAAAGCTCCCTATCTCAGTGGTTAGGCAAGTACTATTTTTACAGCAAGCCATAAAATTTCAACTCAGGCAAGTGAGCAGTCACAAGCAAAACACACCTGTGAAGTGTTCAGTAAATTCTTGCTCCAGTTTCGTGGCCCTCTCAAATGTCTTCCTGGCTTGCTCTTCCGTTAAGCGTTTATTCATTTCCCTGAAAGTGCAAATATTATACCTTTTTAAAACCAATATAAAATACTTGGAGTCTTTAAGGTTTTAAACTGTTGTTTGAATATTAATCCTAATAAAAGGATTAAATCCTAAAGACACCAAGCAAAGACTGTAGTGGAAACTGTTCTAGCATTATGTTGCATGGAATTGAAACAATTTTGTTTTCAAGCACTTTAATTTGGATTAGAAGCCCCATCTTAAAGTCTCTAAAAATTAAATTCAGGGAATTAAATAATATTTAAAACACACACATTACAATTGTCTGCATATAACTTTCAGTTGGCTTTTCAAATACAACAGTCTCAAACAACTTAGCTTGAGGTACTTTATTTTTACTCACATTATATTTTCCACTGTTTTGGGTTTAATAAAAATGGAGATTGGGTAGAGCTGGGCAATCTGCAACCTTTTGATCGCATTACCAGAAACATCAAGAATGCAATGTTTACCCTAAAAAGTGAGAGAGAAAGGAAAATGGCACTAAGCAAAGTTTAAGTCACAAGTAGCATACTATAATAATTAAGAAGAGAAAACATGTCTCCACTGAAAGCAAGAAAATTAGAATATTTGCATCAGTGGTACTGTGATTTTCACCACTGTGGCACAAGGTCCCCCAATCTCCTCTACTGGATCACACATCACCTTTCTTTCTTCATTCCTTTCTTCATCACAGCTTGCAGCCCAATCAGCAATGCAGAACCATACAGTGGAACAGTTGGACTTCAACTATACCACCAAAATGTTTTATTTTGCTTTGCTTTGGTACTAATTTGAGAATGCTTTACTGAGGTGGCCATGTCACAGATGTGGTTTAGAGAGGAGCCAGATGACTTAACTGGCACACCTGAGGAAGTGCCCACCCCTGTTGACCTGGAAATATGCCACCATATTCCGGTGGAACTGCACACCAGCCCTCTCCTCCCCCAGGTACCAACCAGTAAAAATACAACATTGGAGATGGCGAATGCAATTTATTTGTGTTGATTTGTCATTCATCTCTTGAGAAACAAGTATCCCTTGCCCATTCCTTGGGCACCTGGAAGACAGTGTGATAAGGTTGTTTTCCTCCCCGTCTCTATTCTCCCACTAATATGAATTTTCCAACTCCTCCTGTTCTCAGCAGCTTTGATCTCAGATATGCTCACTTCCACCTCACACTCTTTTACTTCTTTCCTTTCTGAATGGCATAGGATTAATTTTGCATACTGTCTGAAATTACTGACATGCTTCTGCTTCCTGGCAAAAGAAATAACAAGGATCATTTACATTTGATCTCTTTCCCACAGAATCAGAATTTTATTTCAGGAATTTTTAAAGAGCAATGTTCTTCCCACATGAACAACATATATATCTGTTTGCTTTCAGCTAATGGTAGCTGTTTCCCATTTCCAGTCCATGGATCTGGATGCCAACTGGCAACATTTAAAAAAGATGTATGTCCTAGCAGAGTATTTTACATGTGCTGATCTGTCCACATCTTTAAATGTGGCACATGCTCCAAGAACTGAGAATTAAAAGCATTATTTGAAAAAGAATAAAGGACATAGTAAAATACTATTTGCTGTGTTTGGCCCAACAGCTTTAGCCAGGAGCCAAAGGATGGAAGGCTAGAGAGCCAGCACAGTACCTGTGCTGGACCTTATGGGATATAACCATGACAGTTTATTCCAAATCAACAATGACTGTGTATTAACTGTAGCCTTGAGACAGAGATTTGCAAACTGCTGATAATTCCAAAGGAAAGAGGGTATGAAGATTCTTTCCAAGTGAAGATTTGAAAGACAAGGAAAAGAAACACAAGTACATTGTGATACAAGCATGTTTTCATCCAGGGAAGCTATTTTGCTCTTTGCATACTGCATTTAGAATAATATTTGATATATTTTAGTTCCTTTATTGCACTGCATCTGTTTGAGAAGCACCGCACAGCAGCCAGTGCCTTCTATAACTGAACAACAGCATCAGAAAGCATCTTCAGCTGTGCCCGTTGTGAGCAAGGAAATGAGAGAGACAGGGATCAGCTGGAAGCATGGGCAAATGAACACAACTGAAGGCTATTTTAAGAATACTGTTTCTGGTTCTTTTGGGGTAATAGCAGTCACTTGTGTTCTGTCTTCTCCTAAACTGATTGCAGAAAGTTTGGAAATCATCTTTTGTATCCCAGCAATAAAACCCACTGAAAAGACTCATCTTTTCAGCAAGATGGAAAAGAATACAAGGGTGGGAATAGTTTCAGATCAACCAGTATGCAGCCCTGCCATGATTTTGAAGTACAGTTCTGAAGGACAGACTATCGTTTCCCAGAAAAATAATGTCAGCTGCAACTAAGAAATTGCTGCATCTATCCAAAGTCCGTGGTGCCTGTGCAAGAGATTTAACTGCTAATACTTTGTTCTTTGTGTCCATTTATGAAAAGTTCATAGCAATTCTGTACCTTACTAATCCCCACAGATGGGCAAATAAGCACAGCCAATTTCAGGTGCAGGATGGAACTGAAGGATTTTATTTGTGTTACCAAGTAAAGCAACTGCCAACAGATTTATAATGTTTAAGCTATTTAATAATTTCATCATTTAGCCACATATGATAGTTTCACAGCTTTGTTCAGCCTCCCATACAAAACACTGTGTATTTACTTGAACAATTCTGTAATTAATATTCTTTTCTTTCCTTTTCTCACTATATCCCATGGGGCCAGGTTCCACTCCATATGGTGACAAAGACAGGAGAAGGAAACATCACTTGCCCCACAGAATCTCACTGTGTTTGCCCTTGTTTTGCTTCCAGTAAATTCAGTTGCCAGAAATAGCAATACTCAACCATTTGGTCAAAATGGTCTACAGAGTTTTCCAGAGGACTGAACTACAGCCCTGTGGCACATGGGTTACTACCCACACTTACTTTCTGCATGCGCAGAAAACCCTTTTGAGTTCCCACCTAGAAAATAGCTGGCCCTTCTTTCACAGAGATCAGTGAGCACTGGCTACTGTAAATGCACTGGATTCACCAGCAGCAGAACAACACTCATCAACTCAACATGGAACATTTGCAAAAAATTTTCACCACATGATTTCCTTTAAGACAAGCACTTTACTCTCAGAAATACACTTCCCTTTTCCCACTTTTTTTTTCCGGACAGATCAAGACAACTTCAGTAAGACTTTAGAAATAATTAGAATTTGCAAGAAATAGTTTGAATCACTTTGGGATAGAAAGTGATAGTAGGGACAATCTTCAAAATACATGAATAGCTATGGAAAAATACATTAAAAATTGAATTCTTTACATTTACTCTCTTCCCTTTGTTAGATAAAACCACGAGGAGCACAAAGAATAACATTTTTGCAAGTTTTCTTTTGCACAGGTCTATGCCAAAAGGATCCTCATATTAATTAACTCCACCAGCACTACTCCTCATTAGTTAATGATCTGTATATGTGAGCTAGGCTAATTAGCCCATAATTCTAATTACTTCTTCTATTTTCTCTTTAAATGAAAGGACACATTATGGTTGCCCTTTTCCCACAATTTAATCCTGATGCTTTCATTATTCCAAAGCTTCATTATTTCCCTAAATACATCTGTGACAATACACTTTGTTTCTAGTCTTATATAAATTCCTTTAAAAGTCAGAATGTTCCTAATGGCTTCTTGCCATTCTTCTCTTTTTTCCTGTCACACAGGCATATAATCACCCCAGCAAATGAAAGTAAGTGGTACTGATTTACCTTTTCTGCTACTTCTCGCACTGATTGGACACTTGTTCCATAAAGATGATTATTGTACTGGCCAGCTTCAATGAATTTGTGATCCTGAATATCCTTCTCCATTTGCTCTCGAGAAGTGACAAAATGGTAATCACGTCCATCCACCTCATAATCTCGTTTTGGTCTAGTAGTATCTTTAAATATAAACCAGCAGTTTTTAAAGCAAAAAAAAAACAGTGACTTTTTTCCCTACAATATCCAAAAAGCCTCCTATTTATACTCCCAAAATTGTCACAAAGAGATTGATATTAAGATATGTCTATGAAGTTTAAACAATCTATTAACTTTTTTTTTAATCCAACATGCAGAGAATGTCTATAAAAAATTAAAAGAAAAATATAATCTAAAATTGCTTTAGTATTTGCTGAGACTTACGTGGAACACATGAGCCAAATTTGTCTGGAAATTCTGAGATCAGGTCATCATTTATTCTGTCTTTCATGGGTCCCAAAACAATCACAGGTCGAGTGTAACTGACTAATAAACATAAAGGAATAATGTCAGTTGTATTTCATATAACTGTTAATTTTTAAGAGTTCACCAAAATAATCTCTCTCACATAGCAATGATTTTAATACTTAAAAGAATATGTACTTCTTTTCAATAAAAACACATTGAAGAACATCAATCAGTTCGTACCATAGTCATAGTAAGGTGTTAGACTTTCACTCTCAAATCACCATTCTCAGTGATTGAAAATGAGTATTAAATTATGAAGCCTTTGGGAAAAAAACCTTCTCACAAACTAACATCCTAAATTCTAATGGAAAAAATGAAAGAGGGGAGGTTTGAAAATCTTTTCAATTCAAAGAGGCACCTAAGTAGCAGCACAGTTCATAAAATTCTGTGTCTGTGTTGGGAGAAGCTTTTCCTCCAAGACCACAATTAAGCACTCACATACAAAATTACTCAAATATAGTTTCTGTAACTATTAACACCCTTACAAAATTAAGTGTAGTACCTTTTGAAAGTAGTTTAATTACTTATAATAAAGGGATTTTGGTTGAAAATTAAGCAGATTATGTCTAATCACACTGTAAGAACTTTTAAGACAGTAATGCCTAAGTATGTTGCCATGATAATGTAATTTCAGCAGTACAAATTTTAATTTTAGGTTCAATCTGTCTGCACAAATAAGTACCAATTAAATAAAGCCTGGCGTATTAAATATATTTTAATTTGACTCAGAGCTATTTCATTTCCTTTTTATTACTATACTTATAAGAGGAATGTCTTGACTCTAGTATCTATTAACTTATTAACTAAGTAAGAAACATCTTTGCCGTTTCTCCCTTCGTGAGCCCCTCTGGTGAGGGGAAATGGTTCCACTGGAAATCAGTAAAAAGCAATTTTTTTAAATGCAAGTGTAAGAAAATATTTTCTCCTAGTGGTTTCCATTTCATTAAATTTTACTTTTTTCTGGAGAAAATCCCTTGGCAATTATTAACCAGATTAACCATATAGGAAAACCATGCAGAAATGGGAGACTGATTAGAGACATTTCAATTGAAGTTGGTAAATAGATGAATGATCTATTCACATGCTTTTTGCTGTGACAGAAACAGTGAGAATGCTAAAGCAATATGAAACAGAGGAAAAGTATAATTTTTGAGGTTCTCACTGACAAAACTGTTAAGCATACTGTACTTTCCTTCCACAATATAGCCACAAGAAATTACTGAAGTTGCACACCTTTGGATTCTGCACTAAATAATTCAGAGACTTTATTTAATAATTTATGCCTTTATGATTTATTCATTTGAATAACAATAAATTTGAACTTTAAAAGGGTGAGGAAGTTTATCCTGGTGCTTAGTACATAAGGGCATGCAAAGCATTCTAACAATTCAGATTATTTCATACTGAGACAGATGTACAAACCTTCTTGCTGATTGACTGGTTCATATGACAACACATATTCCTCCTGGCCACCTAAAACGTAAAGGCAAAGACACATCAATGTATTTTTTCCTAAAGCAACATATTCGAAGGCAGTCATTCCATGGACTGTGATGATACAGACACTGCTCAGCAATATGCATTACAATGATACTGATGAGGGACAACTTTCGAGAGCGATGAATTGTAAAACTCACAAAGCTAAGCCAAACACCCAACTTTAAAGCATAAGACACATAGAGTAGAAATAAGTTCCTGGGGTATGCTGGCATGTCAAGCTGACATCGAGCACAAGAAGAATTCTCAAGCATTGCTGAGGTGCTGTACCCACAGCCCTGGATGCAAAGCATGCATGCTGTCATTCACTGCTAGAGCAATGCCACCTCATCGGGAGCGCTCTCCACACTCTGAAGCCAGCACTTACAAGAACATTTTTCCATATTTATACATGGCTGCCAACTATGTATGTCAAGGTGTCCATTAACGTTATCGTGAATTGGCATTTCTATAAACATCTTCAGCCACTATAATTCTACCAAAAAAGCTATGAATGTATATACTAAACAACTACTATTTTATAAATTAATTATTAAAGACAAAGTTGAAAGCAAAGAATGCTTTGGATTGTTCTCAGCTCCAGGAAGCACATTAGCAGTGAATGAAACTAAAATAACTGAGTCTTGAATTTTGACAGCTGTAGGCCTCTTAAATGTTAGTGAAAGCATTTGAAATATACCTCAGTTGCCATCTCTCTAAAACATGGTATCTCTGAGTAACATTTTTTTCAATGAAATAACTAAAAATTAACTGTGACAGCAGAGAATTTAAAATTCTGAAGATACAAGCTCAAATTACATGACATTGCTTTGATCTGAAGAAAATACAGTCCTCCAATATTTCACTTGTCTAATTTTGGAACATTCTTTGATGTTCATAAGCCGTACTTAAAACAGGCAAAGGAACATACCAAGGCTACACCACAGTTTATGTAAAAACAGAAGGCAGATGAAGGCTTTTATAAATGCATATAGAGCTTATATATATCTCGTCTTTATGTTAAAGCAAATGCAAAAATATACTTTAAATCTAAATGTTACCATTTCATTAACAGAAATATTTTTCTTATTTTGCAATAAATTTGCATTCAAACTGTCCTACAGCAATACATGAAGGAAGACTTTAATTTCCTAAATTATTGCAAGTGAGGAATACCTTAAGACAGACACAAAACCATGCAACCTGTGCATTTTAATATCTCAAAAAGTTACTCATGCAAATGGATTTTAGAAGGACAGTATATACTTTCAGAACCCTTTTTAGGCTAGGGAAAGGAATAGGGAATCACCAGCTATCAACTCATCTATGAAAGATCCAGCTCACATAGAATTAGATACTTTGGAGAAATCATATTGCTATAAGGTCAAAAAGTAGTTATGCACACTACTAAAGAGAGAAAAACAGGTAAAAAGTATCCCCTGATGAGGGCAAAAAGTATATATTGTCACTGCTTTTCAATACTTTGGAAAAATTAGTATTAATAGAATGAACCTTTTGAACAACCGTACTCATCTGTAATCAAGATAACTTTCATATTAGACAGCAGTAAGAAGAAATTAAAAGAATATTTTAATAAAAGTGCTCAGAATTACACATTGAGATAAACAAATCCATGACATCCATAATAAAATCATGGTTTCTCAAGTAACAATAAAGTAAAAAACTAACTAGTAGTACCAATAACGAGCTTTAAATGTGAATAAAGTGAGCTCTTAGAAAAACCTTGGAAGTGAGGGAAGCAGCAAATTTGTGAAGAAACACACATGGTTAGATAGCTTTAATGGTGTGTCATTAAAAACAATTAAAATTTCTGTTTATCAAATGCAGCTTCCATATGTGCTCAATTCTGTGTTATTCTCAGGGAACACAGAAGCCTCCCTCAATTAGTTTCTTTTCAATTGCAGTCTGCAACACCACCAGCATTTTGCATACATGTATATACATTCTCTCCTTCAGTGTCATCATCTGGAAGAAAATATGTGGCTCATTACCTCTGAAAACATGGACAGCCAAACAAATATGTCTGTTAATGAACCACCTTCCTTATTATCCTGACACAAATTAGGTATTTCTGCAGTGCCCATTGCACAGCAGGCAGCCAGGAGCTCAGTAGGGAACCACTGCTTGACTTTCACTGCTCCTTCTTTTCATGTTTCTCTTCAAATCCTCCACTTTCCTACTGTCCTGCTCTGCTCTACCATGGCTTCTAGGTCTAGACAGGAACCTTACTGGGGAGCTGTTCACTAGAAATTAATAGTGGGAGTCAAGTCCTTGCTGTGGTTTAAGACATGTCAAAACAGAGCAGAGCAGCACCATGCAGCCTATTACCCACCATGAGCACGGAGTGCTACTGCAACTTGGGTAATAGAAAACACTACTGGAGCTTATGCTAGCAGTAAAAGCAAACTGAGTGTGGTATTTAGAACACACTATGTCTCCAGAAAGAGAGAAAACTAGCATGCTGAATTATCAAAACTGACTCCAGCACTGAATGTGTGTCGTATGCTTTGAAGACAGTTCATACTAAGCACCCACACTTGACAAAATAAATGAGCTGAAAGCAAGGGTAAATACATGTTTGCTTATCTGTACTTTCATTGAAGTATACACATATTAAATCTTTAAAATCTGTGAAAAACTTGAGATAGTTACAGCATTATTTAACAGATTATACTGTTTGGTTACACTTCCAGTATTAAGGCTCAGCTGCATATAATAATATTTCAGCATTAAATTTACACTTATATTTAACAGGTCTAGCTAGCTTGTATAATTTTTTAAAAATTAGTAGATTCAAATTAAGTTGAACTAAGAAAATCACAGACAACAATAAAATATCCATAAAGGAGGTTCCCAGTGATTCTAGGGAGTTTTTTAAAAACAAAGACATGGAACAATTTGCAGTACTCCACCAAATACACAAATACAGATTTCACCTGAAGCTGACTGGGAAGTTTTATTTAACATGTAAATACCCAGAAAAGACAGACAGACAAAACCAAAGAAAGAGCTACAAAACAAAGGTTCTGAATAAACAAAGAACTTAAAAACACTTACGGTAACTACTTTCACTATCGCTGGCATTAGAGGTTACATGCTCTGAAATTGCAACACAATGGGAAAAAATAAGGAACATACACCAATGGTATGAGTCAAACAGAAAGAAAATTGACAAAAAATAATCCAGATGAAAGACAATACTCATATCAAAGTGCTGAAATCAATACATACTGCATATAAAAGTTTTAACGTACTTCTCATAGCTCTCAGGATCAAGCTTAATTTCATATGAAAGGAATTGATGTTAATAAAAAGAAAAACATTAAATAGCACATAAAATAAGATTACAAAAAGTACACTAATTCATAATTCACATGTAACCCTGCAATTTTTAAGTGTCCACTTCAGGATGAATTTTGTGTAAAAGCCTTGGGATTATGCATTTCAAGTTTTATGCAGGAAATTTATTGATTACATTTAGTCTCTTGTAGAGAAAATACTGGATTATATTAGAGGAAATACAGTGTAGCATATAACACAACTTGCATAAGGTATGATAAGGCAGTTTTTAAGTCTGCTGAAAAACAGACAAGAAACACGTTCTGTTTATAGAACAGAATCATCTAGAGATAGTTCTGAAACATATTACATAGTTCAAACTAGGTATGATCATAAGGCCATAAAGGCAGCTTATGATTTATGTTCTAAACCATAAGACCATAAAGGTTGCTAAAATCTTCTGGTCTAGACCAAGAATTCTTTTGAAAGTAGCCATTTAGGAACTGAGAAATTAATGCTACAGCTACTAGAATTTCTACTTCACAATTGAGGACAGGTACAGAAGTACACTGGCCCTTACAAGTAATTTCAAAAACACTGTCCCTTACAGTTATGCCTTGGGAAGAAATGCTATCCTTAATGGCCCTGAGCCACATCCCTTTAGAGACTCCTTTTCCTATTGTGTAAGTGCCTAACAGTGCATGTATTTCTGTGATGAAAGCAAGGTCTTGGCTTTTTTTATTTGCCATTTTAATACACTTAGTGGTGGGGTGTGTACGCACAAACAGTTCTGCTAGGAGTACACAGCAACTTTGAATCTGACTGGGTTCAAATAGAAATACAAGAAATGCTTCAAGTCACACCTATCAGCCCTCTGCCTGGTCTAAAATCATCATAAGTGTTCAAAATAGAAAATCTCTCCTGGCATTTATTAAGAAAAAGTTATGTTTGCTTTAAGTAGCTGTAAATAGCAGTCGCCTAGAAAGAGGAGTGAAAACTTACTAGTTAAAGTAGCACAGCAGTGGTTGTACTGTTACTGTAAAGAGCTATAAGGTTATTTTTAAATAAATAAAAATATGAGGACAAGATATAAGGAACATTAAAAAATAATCACCAAATTAAAAACACAGCACTGTTAAGGACAAACAAGAAAGCACTGGTAAGCTTCTGAAAACAAAAAAAATCTAATGTGACAGTCACATAAACTTTACATGTTCCTGAAAGCAAAAACTCCAAAAGATTACAAACTAAGAAAAGCTTATGAACCAATTTTCCAGTTTTAGTCAACCTCCTTATGCCAGTAGAGCACCAATCTCAAAGAGATCTGTCAAAAAAAAAAAAAAAAAAAGTAATTTTCCAGATGGAGGTTAAAATAACTTGGAGTATTTTGATCACTTACTCAGGCCTTTTGATCCCATGTCGTCAGGGACCTCCTGCAGAGTAGTCCCCAGAGGGCAAGCAATAAAAAGACAATCACAAAGAAAATAATTGTCAGTAATATATAAAATTGGCGCTACGACAGGAGACAGTTCCTAGAACATCACAGGGAAAAATAAGTCTACAGAATTTGACTTGACTGGCACATGAAGTGCAATCAGTAATGCAAATGGCAGAGAACACAGTTTGTTTTGAACCCGGTCTGAACTAGCAAATTTATGCAACTACATTTTGAGAATACATTTTTTTAACTGCTGGCAAGAACAATGAAAATCAGAATAACCTCTCTTCATTAGGAAAATCAAATTAGAATGAATGACTTTGAAAAATCAGTCTAAAAGGACTGATTTGAGAAGCTGGTAAGCTCCATTATACTTTCATGAACACTGTGCCTTTTCCAAGTCAGAACCAGGGAAGCATCACTGACAGCACTGGAAGCAGTTACCACCTCCAGTTAGTCAACAGTATTTCTCAGTTTATTCCAGACTGGGATACTCTTCTGCTGAGTTTTATTTTAACAGCAAATAAAGGTTTGCACTGTTTTTGTAGCCTGGTTTGCCACTGGCACCACGAGCTCCTCAGCCTGTTGCAGCTCATGAAACTGTCTCCATGGTAACACCCTAGTGCAGTCTAGCAGGCCCTTCTACTGTGCTTCGCTCTCCATGGAATGCCACATACTTACGGTCAATATCACTGGTTTCCTGCTCACTCTGGTCCTTGTTCTTGTAGAAGGGAAATTTTCGGGAAAAGAGGTTCTTTTTACGCTTGTCATTGAATGACTGCTGAAGAAGAGAAGGAGGGGCAAAACAAAGGATGTCTAATGTCTGTGTGAACAAAGGCCCAGAGCAGCAGCTTTGCGGAAGCTGACTCCTACAACCACATTATGCAGTGCACATCTCACTTTAACACTCATCTTCTCAGCTCTTTAGAAATAGAGACTGGGATTATGACTTTGCTCATATCCTCCATGTTTCACATGCTTAGTATTGAGAAAACTAGTTCATGCTATAGAGCCTGACCTTTATTTCACAAATTTAGGCTTGCTCTGAGTGTTAAAAATAGTGGAAAACTAGGCTGCTGCAAGATGGCCAAACCATAATGACTCAAAGTCAATTAAATCACTGATATTATCTCATTTAGGGGTTACAGTATTAAAAAAAAAAAAAAAAAAAAAAAACCAAAAAAAACCACCACAACCAAAAAACCAAGCTGAGGCTTTTGCAAACAGCTGATATTATAACAGAACATCAGAAGTATTGGGCAGTGCTACTAACCAACTAAAGAATCTCCATAACTTGTATCAGTGTAGGACTTAACTCTGTTCTATGTAAGTCTGCATCCAAATATGAAGATTAACTTGAAAAGACACAAGCTAATTCTATTGGTTTACTGTGGCAATTATGTTTTTCAAGAGTGCACTTATAATTACCTCATGAAAAACCCTGTATATCAAGGATCATGTTCAGCAGCTTTTGACATCAACTGCTCGTGTTGCTGAAGATTTTCTGCATCTCAGTTGCTACAAACATTTCTAGAGTTACTTACATCCATATGAATATAAACTATTATTGTGCTCCTTGAACAAGTGATGCAGAGCATCAATGCGTTTTCATTCCTATATAGGTATATCTATATGTAATAAGCACAGATTTTAGTAATATCTGCTATATCTTCTGCTGAAGACATCACATGACTACAGCACCTTTAATTTGATGTCCCAAGTCAATAAAAAAAAATCTTAAAGAATAAATAAATCAGTAATGTTTTAATTGCAATTATGCCCAAAACTAGAGCTAATACAGCTAACTTGAAGTCAGCAGAAATTCCCTTCCCTCTTTAGGCATGAGTGACTCATCTGACCAGTTTTGCAAAGGCATAAAATTTGCCATATTTTTGTCATTTGGTTTGAAATAGAAAGGATGGCAAAATAGGAAAACACCCAACTTGGTCTTGAGACTGTGCTGTAGGGGACTATTTCTAAGCTAAGCAGAGCCTATATGCAGCAGAAAGTAAGAAAAGCACCACAGAAACATCTTTTAAAAGGTATTGTAAAAAAAAAAAAATAATCATGCATTCAAGACTCTATTAACAAGTGTTTCTAAAATTTGAAGAATGTTAGCTTTCAAGTAATTGTCTTTCTTCAGCCAATGTGAGCTCACATTCCTTTATTACATGCAATACAGTTGCAAAAAGGCATATTATTCTTTCTACCAGCATTAAGCATGTAATTGATTACAGTAACAAGTAGGGGCCAAACAGGACAGAGTTTTTAAAAAAATGGACCACAATTTTTGGTACAATTGAAAACTAGCACTTGGCCTTCCTAAAGAGAATATCTATAGTTGTGCTCCTTTCCTACAGTGCAACACAAAATCTGCATCCTGCTACAGGATTAACAATCCTGGCCAGACATGCTTGGCAATAGCAGATACTTAAACTTCCAGTGATATTTTCATTACCAGCGTTTATTTTAAAATTACTTAACATTATAAGGTGTTAAAGAGGCATATGGTACCATGGGAGCACAATCAGTGACATTGAGCACTGGAAATAACAATACTGTGCTAAGGAGGAAATCCATAAAACCTTTAATTGCCTTGCATCTGTGTTCGACTAAAACTGTTGTTCCACTGTAAAAATTGGTAAATTATCAACCTGACACATAGACAGAAGATGAAATTTCAAGCCAATCATATGCCTGCAGGAACCATACTTGACACAGGCAAATTTTATGTTATGGCCCTGCTGACCTTCTCTAATAGAAGCCAAGTCACTGCAAATGACTTCACAAACGGGAAGGGTAATGTAATCTAGAGAATAAGGACAACAAAGAAGTATGTCCAAAGGAGATCCTGGCTGAGTATACTGAAAAATGTTGTATTGTAAATTCAAAAAAACAAAAGAATCACATTTATAATTATTTCTGACAGTTTGGTAAAAGGAGATCAATGTAATAAAGCTAAAATAGTTCAGTTTAGAAGAGGTGGTGAGAATGGGGAGTCTGTACAGTTAAAATAAAAGGACTAGCTGATTTATTGTGTTTCATAATAAAACATAATCAAGTTCTTCATTATAGTTTTGAAAATATTTCATAGCAATTATTTTAACTGTCTGTACTGTAAGTTTTCCTGAGCTAATATAAAACTTTACATACTGCATGTATAATGGTTAGAGTCAGCTTCATTGCCAAAAAAAGGGAAAATTAAAGTAACATTATACTGATTTTTCATAAAAGATTAGCCAAAATATTACTTTTCAAAGATACCATGATTATAAAAAGCTAGAAGGATTTGCTTATTAGTTGAAAATGCTTAGTAATTGAACTAAATTTTTCATAAGCCCACTGGCAATTATTCACAGGCCTCATAAGCAGGAATATATTAAATCAGAAGCAGCACAGAAAATGAGATAAATGTATATATGAAAGGAACAAACAAGAATTAAATGTAACAATTTTTGCTCCAGATTTTTTACCATGAAAGAAACATGGATTTTAATGTTTGCCATCACTAGGGTTATTCTTGAAGGTCTTAATGTAGAAATTTTCAAAAACTGTATAAAATTGGTATTTCATCCTGTTTATGGAGTATTAGCACACACAGACACGGGAAGGCACATGGTCCATGAGGACATGTATGGTGCAGTCAACTTACTGGGAAAAATATCATCATGACAAATACAGGAGGTATACTTCAAGGAGAAACTCTGATGTTAAAACATACAGCTGAAGCAAAAGACTGAACAGTGTAAGTGTTTGCAAAATGAAAAGTTACTAAAGAAAAAGAACTGCAGTTCTACATCAATGGCAAGCGTAGTTGCTTTTCCACTCAGTATTCCATGCATTTCTTTGGTGCTCTGTTAGTACACAGGGACTGTGCACCAACTCTGCTTTTGCCAGAACACTACTTCAAATGCAGCAGTAATTAACTGTTTGCAGTTAATTGGTAGATACACTCTAAAATCATGCAATTATCTTTCAAATAACATGGTAACATTGGCAAAATTACTTAGTCTATTAAGAAGAATCTGAAGTATTTAAGCCTCTTTTTATATGACTTCTAAAAAGCAAACTCAAATTACCATGTCAATTGATAAAATTTTATTCAAATACCCAACTGTGAATGCACCAAAACAGAAAAATACTGCCAAATAATCCAGTAAATCTCCAGGTCAGTACCATAATTGTGAATCAGAAAGTAGTTAAAGATATTGATTTTCTTTTAAGCAATACTTATAGGAGAAAAAGATGACATTTCATTAATAACTGAAACCTTTGCCATGTAGCAGAGGGATGTATATATGAATTTTAGAGTCTTTATACTTTGCAGTTCTACACTATCGGGATATAATATTTTATGTATGCAATTTCTGAAGTTATGAAAACATTGTAACTGAAATAAATTACTAAAATGCATTTGTGGGATTTACAATAATGACTAAACAATGCTATAGCATTAATGCAATTAAAAATATAATCAGTTTTTAAGAAATAGCTCCCTCAGGAGCATAAAGCACACTTCAGATATTTTGAAATGGCAATATATTATTAGTTTAGAAGACTCTTGCATCTAAAATACATGTGCCTAAGTCTTGAAATTACTAGTCATATACTACTGGTAGAAATGGTAAGGTTGTGGAATTGTTTCTCGAATTTCAGAACAGCCAAAACATTGCAAAAAAGTCTCACCCTCAAAACAATAACAAATTGGCTGCTGTGCCATTATGAAATGGCTAAAATTTTGGCTACAAACATTCCTATTACTAGTTAAGTAGCCCCATTTTTTTCTCACCATTCATTCCCATCACATGTGCTGTGACAGGAATCATACCTGGTGCAGAGCTGTTAGAAACAGCACTATTCAATACTTGGTTAGGATATACAGCTCCTACTACATTACAGTATTAAGAAGCATATATATTTTTATGCTAGTTCTTTGAACAATTTGCAGTGCTTTGGCAATTAAAGTCTGCTTTGGTGCTCAGAATTATTTCATTTCTATTTGATAGAATTTAGTCTTTTCACTCAAATCTGAAAGTGATTCTCCACACACAAAACCGCTGAAAAATGTTACCATTCACAATCCCAGGTGTAATTAGCACTTCATTAACTCACCCCTTTATCTCCTCTTGTTTTGGAATTGAATTTCACTGTCTTCAAACGGGCCCGTTCCTTTTTCTCAACTCTACCACAAAAACACACACAAAAATGTCAGAATCAGCAAACAGAAGCATATTGGTGTACCTTTTGTACTATACATTTGATTGCATATGACACATTCAGAAAATGGAAGCCTGCAATGGAAAGCTGTTATTTCTCAAGTGATGTGCTATGGAACTATTTGGAGTATTTTTTGGCTATACATGTTCAATAAATCCTGAGAGTGCAAAGAGGAATCATGACACAGTAAGTGAACAGCATCAGTTATCAGTCAATAGCAGATTCAGATTCAGAACATCTAAACTCTTATTTGAGTCTCCAGTATGCCAACAAAGAACTCATCTCCATTGACTACCAAAGAATGATTTTCCAGTTTTCCAGGTTCTGGGTAGAAAGAATTCATGATAGTATCATGACTTGAATAAAATTAATTAATACTTTGCACCTTTTCATATATAAATGGTTTATTATCTGATATTAAACCTACAACTTACAGTAACAACAGAGAAGGTGGATGTGGGCCACCTTTATTAATTTCAGCACACAACTCCTAGGGCTAAATGGGGTTTTAATAAACTTTTCATTGAGTAAATGAGAATCCCACTACAGATTACTTAAAACCAAAAGAATCAAACAAGTGGTTGATGTGGTACAGGATTAAGAAAGAGAAAAGCATATACAATATATGTATTAATCTGAGCAGATGTTTAATAGCAGGCATCTCCAAGTCAATAAAATATGCCATACCTCCGTTTGCTTGGGATTACTCCAATTTCATCACTTTCTCCATCTGGAGTTACCTGCCGTGCTTGCCACCATTCATCATCAGAAGCATTAATGACATGGAGAATATCGCCAAATTTGAAGTTCAATCCTTGACTTGGAAGGCCACTATCTTTAGTCTTGTCATAATCAAAAAGAGCTCTACATTGAAAAGAAAATATTAAACATGGAAAAAAGCAAGAAAAAACCAGGAGAGTATGAATAGCATGAAATATGAAGCAAGCTGCTTATGCTATTCATAAATGATTGCATCAGCCTGACAGGTACTTACAAGAAGGATGAATACATTCTCTCATACACACACAGAATGTGTTGTACAGTACCCCCACACACTTCTAAGCTTTAATGAATGAGAAAAAACTTCATCCCGAGCGAACCATTAATGCTTTACAAAAGCTCTACAGGAGACACCTAGTGCAATTCAATAAGTACTTTGCACAGAGCAAGTTACATGTCAGCCTAGGGTAAAAAAGACAAGCAAGTATTTAAAGCATACAGCATGGTCAAAAGTTCTGTAAAGTATACTTTCGTATCGAGTTATAAATTTAAACTATTTAGTAATTCAGTACAGTTTAGTATTGTCTTTAAAATAAAAGTATCATCAGTATCCTGCTCACAGGAAAAAAAAAACAACTTAGAAATATTATCTGGTCACCACTTTGCTATTGTAGTACCCAAAGGCAGAGAACCTTATGCACATTCCTTTGGGAAGTTCCTGACCATTTTGAGAGAATCTCACCCTTTTTCCTAAGGTAAGCCTGTTTTCAAATATCACTCACAAAACCTGAGCAGCAGCTGCATGACTACAGTTTTGTCAACATACCCTCTGGCAGCAAGATTGGTTTATGCAACTGACTCCTGTTCTCCCTTTTACTTAAAAAAGCACAAATGTCTGGAAAGGCACATGGCCCACCACACTATGGAACTGATCTGCTTTACAAGTCATGTCTTTTCTGCCTTTTGGATCATTTTATACCTGGACAAGTTCCCTGAGGAAATGAAGATATCTGCAAGTCTGTTTCTCCCTGGCACAGCTGAGGGTTTAATGAGGACATGGAAATGAAAGATGACAGAAGTCCCTTAGCAAACAGCAAGAGATACTCAGGTTCTGCATTCTAAAGGACTTCTTTTACATTTGAAAATAGTTCATGAACCTCACCTATGTGAAATAAATGCTTGTATGACACAGTCAAAAAAATCCTCAACATTATTTGATTTGCCAGCTCATGTGCTGTCAGTGCTGCACCTTCTGAACAATACCAGAATTCAACTTACTCAAAACCAAGCCAAAGTAGTACCAAGAGATTACAATGTGATGATTTAAAAGGGTGTAATTTTCCTTGTCCAAATTCAGCTTGTTTCCTCATCCTAAACACTGGTCTTACATACCTTTTTCTGCTAGATATTTAATATCACAGAAATTATTAACCCATGTATGTCAAAAACTGTTTACTCCAAAATCTACTTCAGCTTAGTTAATTTTGCTTCCCTTCAGCACTAAGTGAACTGTATTTGTTTATAACCAATAACAAATTGTTTATAGAGAAAAGTAAAAATATTCTGCCAGATCAATTTATCTTCAGCATCTATTGGAAAACCACAGCTGTTTGAGACACCACGCCTTTCTTAGGCTATAAATAGTTTAAAAAAAATCCTAAAGGATTAAAGATTTTAATAAAGATTTTTAGAATATCTACAAAAAGACAGAAATTTTAAAATGGCTTCAAAATATTTGCTGTCCTGATATAAAGAGCCTTATACTTAAATCTGCAATACCTTTAGTTTATAACCTAATTGAGACTTTTAATTTTGAAACAGCTTGGAGGTTGAAATACCACCTTCCTTAGCAGTGAGACCTTCATAATATGATATTTTTGGTTAATTCCACTGCATACTTAAGATATCCTGATTCTTTTTTAAAAAATCAGAACCTATTTTTTTCTTAATAGCCAAAATATTGTAGGTAAGAAAATGATACAGATAGGAAGTAGTTATTCCTCCACATTTATTCTACACGTTTGTTCAAGAAACACTCTGGAGAAATATAATTTCATATCTCAAAATAAATTGCACATAATACAGTATGTACTTTAAATGCAGATTCAAGTTGTATAGATTTTCACTGAATTAATTACATGCATCGTGACATTTATTTCCTGAGATTTCTTGTTAGCATTCAAGCAATAATTTCTACCATCTCCATTTTTAACTTCTATTTTTGAGTTTGCATATAAATTTTAAAAAGCTGTGAGCTTGGCCTAACAGCATTAACATATATGTTGACTACATGAGAGAAAATGCTCAGGAAATGGAAGCAGAAATTGATAAAGCCATTATTACCAACATGTGCTTTGCCAACTAGATAAATGGTTACACAGAGCAGGTTTTGCACAATTAAAGACAGTTTCATCAAACACATTTTCTCTGGTATAGTCACTTCAAGAAAAATAATTTTATTGGGCAAAAAAGTCAAAGCTGATGAAGATAGTTTTATAAAAATATTTAGGGTGTCACATAAGAGTGACAAAATTATGCAACTAACACTTATAGAAATACCAGGAACTGCTAATGATCCTATAAATGACCTCAAAAGCAAACAGAATTAACAAAAATTTCTTCTGATTCCAAGTGATTATCATGGCTTTTCCTGTAAGCCTGGCACATCACCAACCAAGAACTCACTTCACAGCCCAGATGATGCATTTATCTACAAGCTGGAATATAAAATGAACTGCTTCTTTTAACTTCCTGCATGGGGACTTTCATTACAGATTAAAAATGCCATGTATACATTTACTTATTTTAAGTTATAAAAACCACTTAAATTTAGTAATCCTGATCAGCTACTGCTTTGAATGCAGATCTATGGTATTTACAGTAAAGTTCTATTTAAATTTAAATGGGAAGTCCTAAAAAATATTTTCTAGAGAAAGCATCAAGTCCTCCCTTTTATTTCATTTTGTATTACTCAGGAATTAAAGAGCACTAAAAAGGCAACTCAGCTCCTCCATCCACAAGTCTAGAGAAACTGAAATTATGTTGCATATTTCATGAGTGTTATGCTTCAAAGCCAAAAATGTAATGGCTGTGTAACAGTGCAAAATTTTTCAGAGTATCTTGTTACCTGCCACACTCATTACTTTCAGTGTCATAGGCTGTTGACCAAGTTCTACTGAAGCATTTCTTCAACAAACAAAGCAACCAGGAATCCCAGCAGCAAAAGCAGCTCTATGTTTCATTTCATTAAATATTAATTAATTTTACCACTTCACAATAAATTAAGGTCAGCTTGTAAAGGAGGTTCTCTTTTTCTGAGTTTTTCAGAAAGTTGTTTCAAATGTAATGTAATGTTTGAACTCGGAGAATACCATAGAGATAGCCCAATTCAACAGCAGACAAGTACACTTAGCCTGCTGCTAATAGCAGATCTTATTTTTCTAAAGGACTTAGTTAAAATTTTTTAGTAATTTTAAAACTGTTACATTTCTTCAGCTTGGAGACATAATTTTTGTGCTGTGATTCAAGCACAAATCAGCACCATTGTTTGAATTTGGAATGTATTGTGCTGATCAGAAAAATACACAAAGGTAAATGGAATTTTTGATTTTGAATGCTACACACATTGCAAACTAAGGCTTGCCACAGACGATGAGATGAAATATGGAACAGATTTACTGTATTATCATAGAAACTTGATACCCTGAAGGTGTCTCACATGTGCTTTTTGAATTTCCAGATGAGCATATATATCTATGTAGATATAGATCAGATGCAAACCTAGAAACACTATGAGACAATCTGCCTCAGAACAAAGACCAGAAGAAATATAAAGCAAAATAAGAGAAGATACATCAGTACATCTGAATTAGCTGGGGACAAGGGGAGTGGTGTGGGGGGGACAGTAGGATGTGCAAATGGAGAGTCAGCTGCTGCTGAATTGCTCTATCTGTATTGCCCTCCAAGGGCTGTTTCTTAAATCACTGTGCATCATTTTTTGATATAGATACAATCACAAAGAAAAACCTGCCATTTTACTCTAAATTGTATTGTCAGGCAAACACAATTGCCTTTCCCTTAATATTACATAAAACCAAAAAATGCTGTTTACAAGCAGACTAGTCTTAAAGATATCATGTTTACAGGAATACAATGATCTATCTGATTTTATTTCATAATTTGTTAACATAATTTTGAGAAAGCAGCAGAGATGATTTTCAGGGTATTATTCTTTAATAGCTTTTCTGCAATTGTGATTGAATGTCTATAAACATTTTACTAGTGGATTTCCCATTCAATTCAGCATTTTGTTACAAAACTGGCATCCTTTAAGGCATATCCAAAGCCCAGCACTACTGGAAAAAGATATCTGAAGTTATTAAAATTTGCTTTGAAGTGAATTAAAAATACAGTATGACTATACCAGTGACTTATTATAAGAAATAAAGTGGGTAACTAACATGTTCTGTCAGTATCTAGCAATATGTGAAAATATTCATAAAAGTTACTTCAATGGGGTCAAAATTACATCAAAGACAAGACAGAACAGATGAGAACCCTTTCTGTGCATATAAAGCTGCCTCCCAGTCTTTGGCAGCTTTTGGTGTGATGACACAAGCAGATCCCAAAAGCCCTAGCAGCACCCTCTGTAAAGAGATGTGGGCAGAAAAGTACTTTTGTTGTGGAATTTTTGCATTTTAGATATTTGTACTGACTACCAACACTGATTATTGAGCCTCAAAAACCTTCAATGAAACCAGTCCCCACAAGGCTTCTGCCAACACCCTGGAGAAGGCTGCACGTTCTGCAGCAGCTGGCAAAGTCAAAAGCTCAACAATTTCATCAGTAGAATAAAAGCTGCATAAAGATAAAATGCTTGTCAGTGGGTCAAAATACCAGATGTGTGAACATGTGCAAAAGCAGTTTAGAATCTAATCAGGGTATAGCTAACCAAGCAAAACAGAAGCATTTAGAATTGTTTGGGCTTAGGTATATGATGACAACTAAAGCAATAGATCCTGGGATTATGGAAATGAAGATCTTGGCCGAATATCTTAATGTACACTTACCTACCTGTGCAAATTCAAAGATACAGATAACTGTGGGCTCAAGCACTGACCCTTACTATTTAAGGCATTTATTTTTAGAGATTTAAACTTTGACCCCCAAATATTTAAGGCAAACAGAAGTAGAAAAAAAAGTAGGTTCAGATCTGAGAAAACAGAATCCAGCTACTAAAACAATAGGTCTAAACACAGAAAGTATCTGTTAGAGTCAAGCTAAACAAAAGCCATAAGTGTATTTAGCTACATTTGTGTCAAACATTCAGAAATAGTTACAAAGGACCATTACTTTCCTCAGTATCAACACAATTACTCAGGGAACTGCTTGGTGCATGACTTGCTTCCTTTCCCATAGCTCAGTAGACAGAACTCATCATGAACAGTATCTGCTTTGGATGGGAAAAGTCAACAGCACCTGAGCCTGCTTACTTTTAGGAAGGAAACCATGAGGTCCTACAACATTTTAAATCATGTTAACCCAAAACATCCAAACTACTTGAAGGCTTACCTTCTCTATTGAAACATTCTGGCCTCTGCCAAATGGCTACTGATTCAATCCAGAGATGAGCTGATTTGGGGAACTCAACAACCAATTTATTTTTAAAAATGCTATCCTTTTACCCACGTTTCATACTCGAAACATTATGCTTTATCAGTACATGATAACTGATGTAGGAGTTGAGTGACACACGAATAAGCTGCACCCTGCCATAATTTCCTTGTGAAACCACCTATTTTCTCATCTGCTTCATGCTCTTACGTTTCCACTTCCTTGCAGCCTTCTTTATGTTTAATTTGATATGAATAAATTAATGAGGTATACTCAGTTCACTTGCTTTGCATTTTCTCTCTTGGTTACCATGGAAAAATATTCCATAACAAAACTGAATTGGATAGAGAAATAAGGTTCCTTAAAAAAGACAAGAAAACAACTAAAGTCAGCTGAAGGAAATAAGATGGAAATCTGTCATGCCTTAAGAAAGAGATGACTATACATTTGAACTCAAGTACTGAACAAGGGAGAATATGAAGACTATTGTCACAAAAACACAAACTGAACGAAGTTTTTAAGACTTCACATACACTGACTTAAAGAAGAACTATCTGGTTTTGCTGAAGAATTATCATTGTTTTCAAATCAAACTACAAAAAGCAAATAGCACCACTCCTCAAAGTTCATATAGCGTTCTCAGGGATATTACTGCTTTTTCAGCTATATTACAATTATCAGTCTAAGTACGGTTTTAGTTTTATTATATTTGCATAGAAGTATCCCTTTATTAATACTTGGTAAATAATTGTACAGAAACACAAATACCAAAATAGTAAGTCTAGAGGAAAGCAGAAAAACACAGTACAAATACTATGAGAAAGATGATTACCTGACATAGAGGGATCTCTTCTGGCTGGTTCGCAAAGATCCTGATCCTGAACTAATGCTACTGTTCATCATCTGCTCCCGTAAATCATGGATTTTAGCTTCAAAACGACTGTATTCTGTAACAAAGACAGAATTTGGCATGGCAATTAATTTATTGCCAAACTCAGCAATTGAACTGAAAGAAAAACTGAAATATTTTGATTAGACAAAGAAAATATACAAGAATATTGTACTTCAAAATTCTGTGATTATAATCTATAGTTCACAGTAACTATTTTCTTTCAAATTTAGATAAACATTTTTACTAATAATTATCAATCTAATTGTAATAAAAAGACAGTTACAGATAAATTTTAACCCATGACAGAAAGGAAGCTTCAGAACATACATGTGAAATACATGTCTATAACCAAGAACTAAGTTTTTTAAATTTTAAATGTTAAGAAATGGAAATGAAAAATGTCTGTACTTCAAAATTCTGGATATCACTGAGATAAAGAATTTAACACTACAAAGTGGGAAATATGCAAAACATCTTCTGAAATAAGACAATATTCCCCTGAAAGCTCAGGAAAGGAAAAAAAAAAAATCCAGAATTCTGGCATGAATTTCAATCCACTTGTAAACGGCATTAGAGATTCAAACTGCCCCCACAGAAGTATGTACAATGATAATCCTGGAAAAACGGATTGTGTTCTTAAGCAGCACTGTGTACTAATAAAACTATGCTATAAGCATTTGACTTAGCTACAAAGGCAGCCAGGAAAATAGTAATTGCTTCTTCAGGACAAACATCTCCTGAAGTGAGGTACTTACATGCCGTCAGCATAAAATACGAACTCAGAGCAAGTAAGTTTTTCCTTCAGCTGAATAGTTTGGACTTCAGGATCAACAGATCCACTTGTAAACCCTTCCTAGTCAAAGGAAATGTTGTGCAGCCACCACCTTCCCCAGGAGACCACGTGGTGCCAGATTATAACAAGTCAACACTGGCAGAGCCAGGGCGTGTGTGCCACGAGCAGCTGCTGGACGGGCACTGAGCTGCTCTCCTGAGCTGCACCCTCACTCCCTGTGGGCACCAGGTTATTCAGGAAGTGCAAGACTGAGAAAAGACTCTAAAGTAAAAAATCTTGAGAAAATCTCTAAACTAAGGTTCCTTCAACAACCATCTAAAAACTGAATGTTTTATCACATTATGTTCGCAGCAGAGCACCAATAGCATCTATAATTAACTCTATCCAGATTATGAAAATCTGAACAGTCTCTTCAATAACCCTAACTTTTGTCCTTTATAAGCAAAAACTAGTAGCTTTTAAGATATCCTAGTTTTTAAAACAGCACCAAGTGTCTGTTTACTTGTAAAATTCAGATCAAACGCTTTACCACCACTAAATCCAACTGATGAGGTTGTTTGACAAGAGAATCAAAACCATGATTTCCACCACTACCGATGCTATCACTAATAACAAAAGAATGTAAGATAACAGGACAGTAACCAAAGAGGAATGTGAGAAAACAACATTTTTTAGAAAGCAGCATTCTTTAGGGGAAAGGCTCAGATGCAGTGAGGGAACAGCCCAGTCCTGCTGTGCTACTGCTGCCCTTGGGTAAGTCACAAATTTTACTCATTTGTAACCAAGAAACTATAAACCTATAAGACTTTTGTACACCCCTGTGTGAAAGGTAAGTAAGCATGGAAAAGATCAGATAATCCCAGTGTTTTGTTGTGCTACAGCCTGTTCAATACTAAAAATATCTGCAGCTCTTTGCAATAGCTACTGGAAAAATTACAAATTTCCGTATCGTGTCATTTTATTGAAGAATCAGACTTCCTCCTATGCAGCACATAGCTATAAGAGAGCTACCAGGGAGGCTATTTCCCAGTATTGCTTCACTCTATCCTATATTTCATCTTCAGGTTGCTTGTCTTGCAGCTTCCTGAACTAATTTAATTTTTCTCATCAGAATTCCTGGGAAGTAAGTGCTGAATGAGTGACAGGGACATCCGTAGGAGTAAGGAGGAGAATAATTTCACCACAGAGGCTCCTGCCATATGAATAAAGCAAAAAAAGGAAACTAATGGGCTAGGACTGAGAAGGCTTTATGTTCAAAAAGAAGGAGTGCCAAGAAATTTCATATTTAGGAGAAGCTTAAACACTGTGCAGTCAGAATCTGGTGAGCTCTTTTGATGTAGAGCCTGCTAAAATTTGAGTTATATTCCTCTTAACAGAAGGTTTTGAGACGAACAGGATGAATAGAATTCATTTGGTTTGGAGCTAAAAAGTACACAGGCTTTTAAAAAAAGAAACCTCAGTATAGTGCTACTGAAACTAATGCTGGAGACAGAAAATAACACAGCAGCAGGACTCTTGATAGCATCAGAAAAGCAGTGTTAGTCAAATACCCAAAGGATCAGCACCTGTGCCCTGTTGACAAAGTAGAGTTGGTTCAATATCAGCTTTATAAAGCAAAGTGTGAGCTCTGCTAATTTTTCTAGAAGAGGTTATAATTTATCTAGAAGTTTATATTTCTATCTCTGTGATTAAGAGTTGGGTATCAAGTGTCTTTTGCATCTTCAATCTCTTACTTTCCCTTTCAGCTTATCATGCCTAGATGCTAGAGAACGATTTTCATTACAATGCCTTTCTTTCTTATGCTATGCATAATAGCCATATATTTATTTGTCATATAGTGTATGACAAATTTTATATTTGTTCCCTTAAATCACAGTGAACAGCACAACAAAATTCCACCTGGCTGCAACAAAATCATACAATGCACATATAAATATGTAATTTTTAAAGAAAGTTTTGTCATGTCAACATTCCAAAAATGTGGCTGGAACAGGCACAGTGGAAAGGACACTCTGCTTTCTTGGTCAACAGGAAATGAAGAGCTTGGCAGGGAAGGAATGCATTTGATTTCTGGTGTAGTGTTATCCGGGTAACAGAAAGAGCATAAGCTGTTTAAATGAAAAAGCAAAATTATTTTAACCCAAATAAAGGAGGCTGGCCAATGGAACTCTATCTACAAATATGCTTCCACTTTCCACAGCCATCAAAACACTGAGATTTTGAAATACTGTTTTAAAAAGAGCTATCATGGCACATGAAACACAGACACCCACACAAAAAAAAAAAAAAAAATCAAAACCAGAAGAAAACCACACAATCCAACCTCACAATCCTTTCAGTAAGACTTTGGTCAGGCGCTGCTGATATACATCAAGTAAAGGATAAAAGGCAGCAAAACTACCATGAAACACAAAAAAATAAGAGCATTAGAATAAGGGCAACTTTTCTTGACTAGAATTTTCTCAAAGTTTCCAGGAAGTTTAGAGACAGGAAGGGAATAGTATCTACTGATATAACAGTGAGATCAAGGAAGCAAAAGCATGTCCTGCTTCAGTTCATGGCATTTATCCAACAGAACCTCACCATCACCAAAGAAAAAACCCCAAAGCCTACTCAGGTTTATACATAATCAGTTGTTAAGAACAGAGGATGAATACATCTGGGCTCAAGTTTAAACTTTAAAATTACACTGCATAAGCAGATGGTGCAAAACTAGACTAAATCTGCTCTATTCCATGTCTGCATGTATTCCACAGCAACTAGCAAAAAGGAGAGAAGATTAGCAAATCCTAGAAGATTACTCCGATTTTAAGCTCCTAAAGTGATTTTACCTAGAATTCTGTAATATTTTCAATGTCAATATTTACTTGAACAGAAAATCAGAACTCCAGAAAGGATATGATCACTGAAACTCTCCTGGACTGACCATTTGGTGGGCAACAAAACACAAATACACAGAAGAATTGTCTGTGCAGGCAGGGAAGAAGAGAACACGGCTGCAATGGAAATGCCTCTGGTCTGGAGCACACATCTAGCAAATGGGGCAGGAGAGCAGAAGGCTGCACAAGGGATGGGAAATTCAGCAAAGAGCACAGGAGGAGCAGCGGCTGAAGGAAGCTGGGATGTGAGCACAGGAGCAGATGGCAGCACCGCGCTGAGCAGCAGAGATTCTTACATACAGCCAACCCACGCAGAGCTGAAAAAGTTCACTTTAATTTAAAAAGTATGCCCCTTGCTTCCCTCTTCCCATCTGTCTATGGAAAGCCCTCTTTAGGAGGGCCCATTGGATCTGTCTAAGCAGGACTCTTGTTCTGACAACTTTATATAACTACTGATTTACATTCTTTTCTCAACTCGCAGAATATTCAATTTTCCTTTTCATGGTGCCTCCAAAGAGAGGAAGGGAGTCTGGTAGTTAGGATGGCCACCACCACACCGATCCTGTACTGATCTTCCATTTTTCTTTTAAAATGCATGGACCACAATAAAAATATCATAAATCATTTTTGAGGATGTATTTTGCTGCAATGCTTGTCATTTGATAAGAACATTGCCTGGGACAAACCAAAATTAATTCCACATGCTGTTGGTGACTTTCATACACTCTAATGTTTAATGAGCTTGTATCTCTTTAATCACTTGAAAGACTGCACCAAGGAATTTCAAAATATTAGAAAAACTTCATTTGTATTTAGTTAAGAACACTTCCCACACATCCTGGAAAACTCAAAGAGACTAAGTCCAGTCCCTGCTTAGGTGAATCCACTAAAAATGTTGTTGAAGGCTTAGCAAGTATTCACAAGCAATTTTGGTTAGTATATTAAAGAGTAGGAGTGAGGTTTTAAAGGATTAAAACATGTGTAAGCCGCCTTATAGTGTCTATCAGGGCTATATATAGCAAAATCCTTCTTCTAATCTTAATGGGTCCAGTTTTGAAAATACTCTAATTGACTAATCTAGATTACTTGCAAATGAGTAGGACCAGGTACAAAACAAGCAAGAACAGAAACCTGGAAAACCAAGGACCACATACCCAAAAACAAGGCAGACTTCTTTTAAAGTATTTTTTTAAAGAGGTTTTAGTTTTATGAAATCAGGATGCACTGATCTTTTGAACAACCTTTATTTAAGAAAATCCATGTCCTCATCTAGAAAGCAGGGGAAGTTCAGCCTTGATAAAAAACAATTACAGAAAATTAAGTTTTGTACAAGCATTACTGGCTTCATGTTACCCCAGCTAGACTTTTGCAGACAGAAGATGTACAATATATTTAAAGACTAATGCTCACAAAACAATCTTAGCTTATACATACAAAAATGGCACCATTTCCCAGATCTTATTCTTTTGAATTCCACTAGAAAACAGTACATAAAAGTAGCATTGTAAATAGAAAAATCAGCTACACACTAGCAATTAAGCAGAGAACTCTAACAAAACTTTTGTGTTTCCTCTTCTTTTTCTTTTGAATCATTTGTTTTAAAGACAAGAGAGAATGAAGAAAACACAGTTTCTATTAATAAAACTGAAAGAATGTGTGTTACCTATCTATATGAACACTGTAGGTTCAGAAGCAGATGCTTTACAAAAATACTTTGAAATCTCTCGATGTTTTGATTCCACCTTCTCCTAATCTTACACTGATCCACCAGATCACCTAAGAACATGAAGCTAATCTGATCACTTAAACATCTTACCACTTTCAGAAAATAAATGATAATTTTATTTTTGGTATCTCAGGTGAACCCTTGGGAAATAGAAAGGGCTAGTACCCTTTTCTCTCATGACAGGCTTATTTGAATTTTGCCCTGCTCTGGGGAAAGATGAGGTGACCAGTGAATGACTGCTGATGCCAACAGACTTGGCCTGCTGCCTTCTTCAAGGCCCTCCAAGAGCAGGCTTCACAGTTTACATAACTGCAGTTAATGTTATCCACATCCTTAATACAGCTCAGTTCTGATCTAGCAGAGTATAACTACAACAGAAAGCTTAACCCACTAAATTATTTTCTACCCAATTTCGATCAAATATATTTTCATATTTTAAATATATTTGTTTGGCTATTCTATTATTTTTAAACACTTAAATGCATTCAAACTATAATACAGAAATGGCAGCCCACTGGCACCTCATACCTTTTTTGAATGGCAAAACATAACCTTTCAGAAATTCTGAATTGTGAGGCAACATTATTATTACATTTCAGATGGCCTTTTTATTTGCATGAATGTAACAATGGATATCAATGTGAAACACAGAGCCCTCCCAGAATTGGAAGCCTCTGCAGTCCTATACTTCCCCCTTGCTGCTCCTCCCCTCACTACATTCCCTTAAAGCCTGAGGTTCCTGTATTCCTGCTGTGCAGCACGATCTTAATGCTGATCATTCTCAATGCCCACGCCCAGGAGATACACATATATCCAAATTGCTTACTGCTTCCTCTCATTCCTCTGCACCAACATTACAATTCTCCCTTGCCATCCTAGCTCTGCAGGAAACCCAGAGACACAGCAGTGTGGCACTGAGGTGTCGGCCGAGCCAGGGAGCAACACGAAAATTAAATGGCTCAGAAGCCACTGAATTAAAATGGCTTATCTAAACACTTTTGTGTACTGAAGCAACATTTCTTGCTTTGAAACTGCTCCAGGTCACAGTATTTCTTTTCCAGTTGAATTCACAGCAAAGCAAAATCCCTTTTTATTCATGAGTGATGTCTTGAAAGGAGGTAGAAATTTGTAGTACAAGCGAGGGAGTAAGGAAAATCTTCTAAATAAAGATGAAAATGAGAACAACATCCTGACTTCCCAATCACATTTTTATAGGATAATTGCTGTTTCACAAACTCTTGCTTATCTCCTGCATCCAGCTCCAACAGGTCCAAATTCACTGATGTGTCCCAACTAGGGAGATTCTATATGACACCCACGGCATCTATGTACCACAGAAGGATGCACCAGCACAACCCAACAGGTGACCAGTTTCCCACATTAGCTCCTGGCAAGTTGCAAGATAAAGCCTGGAGTCTACAAGGAGAAAGCCTGAGGTCAACTGAGTACAGCTGTGGGGGTGCCTGATGCCTGAGCCACTTCTGTAAACAGCACAACACACTCACATTCCACATTTGGCTTTTTTCTGTCCCAAAGAGTGCTGGCAAGTTGCTGAAATTTAATTCAGTGGAGTAGAAAAACTTTGTAAGGCATCCCTCCTGGAAACTAAAGGAATGCCCAGAAAGACATTTTAAAGAATGTAATTACATCTGTTTTCAGTCAATTCCATAACCAAGGAACATTGTGGAGATTTAAGGGAAAGAAAGGTCAGCAGTTACGTAATTTGAGCCCAAATTCAATAAAATTCATTTCAATCAGTCATAATAGTTTACCCTAAACCCAGTAATTAGGAGTTTAGTTACCATGGATTTGGAGAGATAAGGAAAATTCAAGCCTTTGCATGAAAAGGGTTTTCCAGTGATCTGTTTTTCTATAGTCTTACTCAGGCTTTATATGAGAGAACTGCTTGCAAAAATCCTCTTTTTCCAAAAACAGGAAGAGAAAGACAAATGGGAAATTTATGATAGGAAAATGGGAAATGCGATAGGATGTAAAACCATAAATTAGCATTCCCCACCACATCTATGAACAGACAAACTGTCATATACAATAACAGGGAGTGAAGTGAGCCAGTCCCAAGTGTCTTCCAAATGCTCCTATCATACTGAATCTCTTTACTCAGTTATAATCAACCCTGATGGATGTCTAGAATCTCCTTGATCTGTCCTAGCTGTCAGCGTCTTTTACAAAATCCTTCTGGATTCATAAATATAAATAAAATACATATGCAATACAAGCAGTTATAACTGATGTTCTCCATCTTTATGAAGACATTTGAGAAACACCAATAAGGAACAACAACTTTATGAATATTTTAATACTTGTTAACCTGTTTCCAAGTGGCAGAAGCAAAAAATTAGGATAATTACAAAAACACACACACACATTTTTCATGTTATGACACCAGCAATTTTTACTGGAGAAACAGAAATTCTGCAATGGTAAAAGCAAGAAATGTAGCAAGTCATGGCAGCAACACTTCCAAATATTACAGTCTGGTCACTTGCAATTATGCTAACATATATGTGACAACACCTATTACATTATTTGTTTCAGAAGAGGTGTTTGGTGGAAGGACACTGTAGATTATCTTTCTCTGAGTTTCAAATTGTACAAAGCCTTAAAGCAGCCCTTACCTTCTGGACGGTACTGAGCTACAATAGTCACAGCTTGGCCTGCGTTCTTCAGGGCTGCTGCTGCCTGTTCATGGGTTGCTGCTTTTAGATCTACTCCATTTACCTACAAATAGTACAAAAAAGCCCTTTATCAAAATTAATGCTTGTGTTTATCACCACAGAACACACACACCTGTGGCAAAAAAAGTAACTGGATACAAACTAGTTTCCACGTCATGTGTATTTTCCCTGTTCCCAATATTGTTGCTGAAATAAAAAGTCAATAAAATCCTCTCTCACATATACCCCTCTTAAGAATTACTGAGATTATCACAGTATATCACTCAGTGAATGGTCAATTTTCTTCTTAAGAGTGTTTTTTTTTCTTTTTAAGGAGAAACAGAGAATGGTACTTCTTGTGATGTTTCAGGGACTTTCTTAGCCAAATAATGCCTACAGACCATGCTGTTACCACACCCAGTGACAGGCAACATCCTCTGTGAATCTGGCATTGTTTTCAATGCAGCAGATTTAAGAATAGCATCACAAAAAAAAACAAAAAGAGAGAGAGAAACAGAAATATGTGTTCCACATTTTAGACCAAGAGCAGTTTTCATAGTTCAAACTAAAATAAAGATGTGCTTTAGTATCAGTTTTAGTAACAGCTACTAAAAGGATATATTCCTCTTAAATAACTCCCAAAATACAATGTAATTGCCCAAATATATTATTCTCCACATAAATTAAGTAATTTCACAAAGAAACACACCAAATATTTATGACCTTCAATACTAATATAGAAAAAGCCCTTAGAAAGGTATGAGATGGATCTTTTTAAGACTAACAGGAGGTTCAGCAACTACTCCAGGAAGTAAAGACCCAGTTTTAGACACTGCAGCCAAGAGTCTCCATCTCATTAGAAGGGTTATTTCTGAAACCTGTGTTCTTTCAGTTGAGACTCACACAGCCCTCAGCTATGAGACTAAGGTAAATTAATGTCTTCACTGGATGTCTCAGAGAGGGAAGTGCTATTTTAATCAGGTTACAGATGAGAAATTGTGGTAGACTAAAGTCCACAAAGGTAGTTTGGAAATATATTGACATCTGTTCCATTATCTCAAATTTAGCTCAGTTAATAATATTTTTTGTATATCATTAATCGGTATTAATATGCAGGGAGGGGAAATTTTTGTTGCTATTCAAAGAAACAAAAAATCCTACAGAAATGATACGATCTCCTTTCCTAAGCTCTCCACTCAGGTCAGCTGGCCCTCCTGCAAGGATGAAAGAGATGAAAATTCCTTCTCCATCTTCTCCTCCAACAATGTTGAAACCAAGACCTGTTGATCCTCGATGTAGGACAACCTTTCTAGGCTCCCTGAAGGAAAAGAAAGGAATATAAAATCTTGGTCACTAGATATGAGTAAAAGTAAAATAAACAATTAGAAAAGCTTCTAGACAAAGCAAAACAAAATCCCTTCCCTGTTGTTAGGTGAAATGAACAAACAGAATCTACAATTCTATTCAGCACTAAATGTCATTACTTAATATTTTCCATACTGTTCAAGAACATCAGTATAGGTTGTGACAATCTCAGATACAATTTTCAATTTTAGCAAAGCAACTGCAATTGAAGAAGTTAAACTAAACCAAGTTGTTTTACTCTTTTCATAGGATCCCCTCCTAACTTGAATGAGGGGAGGAAAGAAAAAATATTGATAAAGCCAGTCAAATTCAAATGCAGAAAGACTCCTTCCAAAAATCTATTATCTGCTACTTGATTTAATACAAGCAAAGCATAAATGATCTCAGAAAAAGACATTTCTAATAAAGCAGATAAACTGTGCACTGCATTTCAAAAATCACTAGAGAGCACTAAAGAACAATTAATGGACATTAAGTATTTGGAGGCATTAATTATTAATTTACAGGATAAAGTAAGAAGCTGGTTTTTTTCCAAAACAAAAGTATCATCTAGTCCAATCTTTAAAAATCACTCAATTTTTGCACTAGCTATTAAATCATCTTAAGTTCAAATTCTTAAATTTCACCTTCATCAACTATTATATTTATATTTTCAGAGTACTATTCTATTTCAAATTAATTACACTGTGAAAATCTCTATACATATTGCTCTGGATCACATCAATACATTAACAAAAACAGAACAGAAAAGAGAAAGATGCAGTACCTTTTAAAATAACACTCAATTTATAAACTCCGTTTTGGGATGGAGAGAGTGAAATATGAGAAAATAATTTAAAGAAAATCTAAACATTTTCTGAATAGGCCTTGCATTTTAAAAGAAATTTAAAAACAGCCTTTTACAGTAATTTTAAAGGAAAGCAATAAAACCATAACGATATCAACAGCACATAATAATTTTTGCTTATATGTCTACCTAACCCTAAGTTAAAAACCAGTACAAAGACATATCCTACCTTCCACTACACTAAAATCAATTCTCCAGTTTATTATGCCACTTAGGTTTCAATCCTGGGTGGACCCTGCCTCGGAATCTGACATTAGCCATATCAGATGATGGTGTGACAGAATTCAGCAACAGCATACAGAAAGTGCAGTGTAACATCCCTATACTTGCAGAACAGAAGGGCAACAAAATTACAAGAGCTTCTCTTTATCACTAATGATGAACAAAAGATTAATACAATCTACTGAATCAGTGAAGGAATGAAAGGTCTGTTAATGGGAAAGGATTAAGAGCTCTCCAGCCTTTCTGGATTTAGAATCCATCAAAACAAACCCTTGTCTGTGGGGGCAGGGAGGACCCAAACACTGCTTACTTGAAAATAAGGAAATCTCTGGTCTGGTCATTGTACTATCCTAAAAATCTCTGTCAACACATGCAGCATTTCCAGGGTTTTCTGCTTTTAATGCTATTCTTGGACTGATAAATAAAGTGTGTATGTGTATATATACACATATCAATATACATCGTTTTATCCTTACAATAATGTTTGCAAGAGTTAAAAAAACTAACATCTATTTCTTGAAATAAAATATAGCATTCTCTAGTATTTTGCCCACTAATACATTTTGGAGCTTTGGTTGTTCATTACCTGGTGATCTCATCATCCCCAAGCATTCCCTTGGGAACTGGTGAATATCGCCCTGGTGATGCTGGGGGCAGGGTCTGTCCCAGGTAGGCAGATGGACTGATATGGTTATCCACTGGCTGAGAATAAGCTTCACAGAAGGGGAAAGAAAACAATAAAAGACATTAGGATAATACCAAAAAAGAGCTGGAGAAAATGAAACAAAGGAGTGACCTCTTTTAAAAACTATAGCAGTTGAAATGATATATTATAAATATCACAGTTCTAAAATAGTGTGTTAAGTTTGTACATTCCCCAGTCTCCTCACTAAGTCAGTAAGCAAAGTTTTCAGTTTCATCGTGTCTCAAATAAAACTTTTTTTTAAATAGTTACTGTGGATAGTTGAAGTCCATAGGAACAGTCTGGAGATTTGTCTGTTTTAAAGCTGTCTTTAATTTGACTGAAGCAAAGTTTTAACTGAACCACAATCCAAATAACAGAAGAAATTTAGCATCTTAATGATTCCGATTGATGGAAAATATTCTACAACACCAGGAGAATGGTTTCAATAAATAATTAAGAAGGAGCATGATATTTCTAAGTTAGGCACATCAATTTTAAGTGCTCATTACGGCACAGTCATACCCACTGTTTGCTATTACAAAGCATGTACTACAATTTGAAAAGTTGTTTTCCTGGCATATGTGCTTCAAACTTTGAGACTTAAACATGAAGGGTGCGGACTCTTCACAGATTCAGTATTATTAAAGCTGCCAGACACTTGGCCCTTGCTTGCTGTATCTGATGGGGTAGCTGACCTTTGAGGATTTATACTAAACCCAAAGCTCTTTACCTGAACATAAATGACACAGGTTGATGAAGCAATCTGCACATTCTCTTTTTGTTTTTTTTTCCTTTTTAAGCCATTCTCAAAATGTTTGGATCACAATACAAACTTACCAATAATACTGTTGATATATTTGCTATATATATATATATATATATATATTTTCTCCAAACCACCCAGTCTGGGCTGGATTGTGCCTGTATTGTTCTAGATTCCTAGTAAACCTGTGTGCAGTAAATTCTTCACATGGCATCATATGCATCAGGTCAACACTGCCAACATTTCAGCAAGCATTAAAATCCACCATTAACAGCTTCAGCAGTTCAAAAGCACTGGCTGATAAAGGAATTGTGCTATTCAGACACACCGGCCCTCAGCTGCATGAGACTGTGTAGAACTTCTGGAAATCATAATTCTGAATACACAAGGGGTTTCAGCAAAATTCAGAACTGAAGTGCAAGAGGTACTTGGTGCCCTTCTGTAACAAAGGCAGAAGGAAGCTCCCTCACGCTGCTTGGCTTCATGAAGTCTAAAGCAAAGAGAATGCTGCTTTTGCTAAAACCAAATGATCAACAGAAGCACTCACATTAGAGAATTCCCCAAAAATTAGGAGCTGTTCAACATGTGGAATTCCTAATACAGTTTTTTGGAACAGCAGTAACACACACACTGCACCTCCATTCTCACACTCCCTGCAAGGATTTTATAGATCCCACTTCCTTCTGTCTGTCCCAGTACAACACATAGCTTCTATGCACTAGAGATGTAAGAGATTTGGACACCCAACTGTCAATTTCAAAACTTGGGGTTATTTTAGTCACACTGGAATTTTAGCAGCAGATTTTCACAATAATTACCAAACCATATTGCAATATTTACTTTTCAGTTTAAAAAATTGTTTTTAATGCAACATTATTATTGCCATTGCATTGTACACACGTTTTGCTTAAAACAAAGTTATTTTGGTTTTTCTCAGAAAATTTTAAAGCTGAAGCACAAAAAATGAAATGCAAGACATTATGAGCTCTTTTCCAACTACAGGAAAATGGGTTTTGATTTAAAAACCTGAAAAACTGTTGCACAGTATAGCAACTCTGTACATTCTGTTCCTTCAATAAATTATCTCATTCCACAAAATGAATTTGAAATTGCTTTTAACAAGCCAATGGTAACCATAATTATGCATATTTTATAGAAAAAAATGTAGATACTAATTCTATATTTATTGACTTACAGTACTTCTCATTTGATTGTTTTTCAGGTTCCTGCAACTTTTAACTGCACTGTGTTCAGAAGCATACACACCACCTATTATATGACCTTATTTTTAAAATTTTTCATCCTTTCACCCTATGACTAGAAGTCAGCTATCGATCAATATAACAGTTTATTATTTCAGACCTGTGGACAGTTCCACAATAGCACTGGCTGCATCCTTTATAAAGTTTTACACATGCTACTGCCTGGAACAGTCTGGTCCTCTCAATGCTATGAAAGCAAACCTATACAAGGAACCAAGAGGCTGCTCTCTGTGGAGTTTCTGCACTGAACCATGCCTGCACCTTCCCTGAAACTTTTTCACATGGAAATTATAGCTGACTCATATTCATGAGGAACGTGACAGAAATAAAAGGCAAGCCATCACTTTCTGAATCCTAAATGAGGTCTAAATTTCTACTTCCAGGTAAATATTATTACTGATGGAACTTATAAAAGAGCTGCCTTTTGGATGAACAGAAAACTGCATGCATAAAATCAACTTGCTTTGACAGAAAAAGTCAGACTCTTAAGAAGAAATTCCATTTTGAAATCCACCCTCTCCTTAACATATTACAGTCCTAGACAAAAAGAAAAAAAGGATGATTTCCTATAGTTTTCCTATTAGCTGTAAACTGAGGACACCAACCACAAGTATAATCTCTAAAATGGGCAATAAAATTAAAACTTCATTGTCTTTTACTGTTATCACATATTCCTGTCTTCCTGTACTTAGGCCATTTAAGAAATGATAAGGCATTCATGTCTAGTGAAGAAACTGATTATTCCCTCTCTTCCAATATTTTATTTTTCAATGCAGGGTGGAAATACTATACCAACACACAAAAGCACAAAGGAAAAACTACAAAGTCCACGGAAGTTAGCACAGTGAGCAATCTGTTGCATGTTCTGCACAGTACCAAGTACTGTGCATTGTGCTTTTAGATATGTCTTATAAAATGAGAATTTAAAACAAACAAACAAACAAAAATACCAGACATAAAATAAGCAAGCAAAAACCCCTCCCAAAGGTTCTGTAAGTGAGCAGTTCATATATAATAGAGTGATTACATTACTTGTAGTAGATATGTTCACAGGGAGCCTCTGTGCACATCTTACTTCTTTGTGGTAGGACTGAACTCCTAAGAACCTGGTAAAGGGATTCTCATGGACAGAAATAGGAAGGAGGATTGCAAATACATGTCTCAAAACAGCTGCAGATGAGTAGAAGAAAGAAGCCTGGTAATTCTTTCAACACTGACTCACAATCCAGGTGATCCTAGAAAATACCTCTCTAATAGCTGCTAACTGGTAAAAGCACTGCAGAACCCCCAGTCTAAAGCTCTTGAACCCCATACTGCTCTGCTAAATGCAGTATAAAATACTATATACAGGTGCCACCCTTTTTTGGTAAGAGTTCTATCTTCTTGCAGCTTCTTGCAGAAAGCAGAGGCTTTCTGGTTGCAAAAGCAGAATCAGCTTTTGAGGAGATTGACATCTCCCTTTGAGATTCCCACTGTAAATGTGCAAATGCTGAGAGGTACTGGAAAAGATTTTGTTCTGCTCTGTATTAGAAAAATAGCATTTAGCAGCTCAGAAACATGCAGTTGTTTTTCATAAGTGAAAGACCAAGGAAAAGAGTAAAATGATTTCCTGGAATTAAGTCATTAAACACCTCAGCAAGACCTTTAGGTCTGCTTTGGGTTCCAGCAGTAGGTTCAGTCTCCTCACCAGCTGCAATAACAGCCAGCTGCACTTTGATCAACACAGACACGAGCTCATGGAGCCTTGGGTAGAAAAGGCTTTCCTGTTGTAAGGAAAAGAAACAGACTCAAGTTTCATCAAAGAATCCAGCACTTTGCAGAGGAATGTTCTTTGGTCTACCAGAAAGAGTGAAAAACATAGTATCTTCAGATAGAGAACTCAATGGAACTGTAACTAAATGAAATAAAACTCAGAAAATCAACTCAAAAGTACAGATAGCCTAAAAAGCTTGTCCAGGGTCACTAAAGAACAAAGACAGAGAGACAAGATGCCTGGAGTCCGAGAAAAACTTCCATGACTTTTTTTTTCAGAATACTTGAGTTGGAGGGGAAAGGTTCCCAGAAGCAGCTGCTGGAGCCTGAGGTAGATGACAAGGTCAGGAGACTGGCTTTTCTCTTCTCAGTAAAAGGACAGAAATACACTTTCCACAAAGGATGGGATACTGGGCTACACAGAATGCCACCATCTCTCAAATCACCCTTAAAGGGAGAGCAAAGAGAGAAACTCTGGAGGGAGGATGGTAATGGGAAAAAAGGAGCCTACATGTGTGACCAGGCCATTTATCTCTGGTCATGGATGTGACACCAGGTCACACTTACTGGGAAATAAGGACTCATGGCAAGATGGCAGAAGACATCCTCATGGCAGTTATATGGGATTATCCTTGACAGAACCTCCCTGATCTGTCCAGCCACTGGACAGGGTGAGAAGGTACTCTTAAAGATGGCACTCTCTTATGGCTCCATGTTATGATGCAATTGCCTTCAATGAACTGAGTCTCCAGTTCATCCACCATTTGAGAGAAATTAATATCTCTGCATGACAAGGGATCCAACAATCAACCTTTGCCACTGCCATCAATTTATTAGCACTGGGCAAATTACCAGGAATCAGCTCCTTCTCTACCTTCCTCCCTTCAAACTTTCCACAGGTTTTGTCTTTGACCTCACAAAAGATTAACAAAGTAAATATTCCAATGATTGAGTCAAGGTGCAGTAAGAGATGAAATAGTCCTCTGTTTGTCACATCCCAATCCACTGCAGTGTAACTGCATTACTGCAACATTACCAGGAACATCAGGTAAAAATAGGATTTCTTTTCCAAAAAATATGAATGCCAGGTGAACTATATGAAAAGATTAGTTATATGGAGAGAGAACATGAAGTCTACTTTCTAAGGAAACAGTGGGAAAGGTTATTGAACAAACTAGATACAGTAAGGGAAAATGGCTGCTCTCCAACCATAATATATATGAGTAGAAAACTGGGGAAGTGGAGGCTGAAAATTAGATATGCCAAAGAATGGAGCCTTCAAGAGCATCCCTTTAATAACACAGTGGAGATAAAACCTAATTAGCTCCAAATTGTAATTCAATCAGCTTACAAATAGATATCAAGATACTGTAGCTATTGCCAATAAATGATGGGCTTAAAGGGTACTTCAGTCTTTGTAGCACTGCACTTTAGTTTGTTGTTCCTTGCATACTGTTTTCAATTACATCTGTTAGTCCCAAAGTGTTCCTTTTTTTCTAATGAAGTAGTACCTAGACAGATCAGTGCTACATATCAATTGCAATATCTAATGGCAGGAAACAAAGCAATACCTAAAATAACTCTCCCCAAGAATCATTTCATGTGACAACATGAGTAAAATTGGTCATCCAGAAAAGTCAGTCTATTCAGTCTTGGAAAGATACAGTTATATAATTTTCTTCCCTTTCTCCAGCCCCAAATGGTAATAACCCTCTTAAGTTTACTCAACTCAAATATTTCTTTACATTGTAGTTCAAGCCAGAACTTTCTGGGTTCGTATGTTAGATTTTGAAAATATTCTTGTCAGTAGACCCTTATGTCAACAAGAAATTTTTGTAACTACTTTTTAATACAACATTCACTGGTTTTCCATTCAAATTGTCAATAATTATATCAAAAACTGAAGTCAGATTTCAAGTAAGTTAACATGTAATTTTTTAACACAGTCACAGGCAGGTACCAGAGCAAGAATTTCCCATCCTCCCAGTTCAGTTTATTCATGTATATGCAAGTTGATGAAAAACAGGAAAACATCAGAGCATCACCAACCTCTTTAGTTTACAGGACATTGAACACCCTCTCAACGCATTGCTTTCTACTCTCCACACTCCCAGAACACAAGACACTTGTTCTCTCCCCTTTTACTCATCAACAAGTGATGAGTAACACTGAGTCTCTAGGACTGGGTCATGACAGCCAGAAAACCACACCTGGAGCCCTGCTGCTGCTCTCTTTTCAGTATATGAGCTATAGGATGCTGTTCTGTATTGTATATAATTTTCCTAATTAATCAACTTATATCACATTTTTGCCTCATATAATTTTTTAAAGCTAAAAGTATTTTAAAGTTAAAATACAAAATTGAAATATGTTAATGCCTTTAAGGGAAAATTAATTAAATCAGAAAGATAAGATGAACTTACAGTTTGTGATGTCAGGAGGGGCATAACTGTCATTCATGAACATGCTGGTGGGTTTTGCAACCTTCAGATAAACAAAGTCAGATGTGTTTTTTAAGGCAGTCACTGCTTCTTCATGAGTAACTTCTTCTAAGCAAACACTGTTGACCTGAAGAGAAAAACAAACATTCTTAACCCAGAAAAACATACTGTTTTCATAGGACACTCACTGAAGACTGGCATTGAGAGTCTTTATTAGGATTCACATGCCACAGACATACCTGGTTACATGAAATTATATAAGAGATGTCTTGTAAAGTATGAGAAGGACAAGTATTCCTATCAGACATTATTATAAACTGTATTGACCACAACATTGTAAAGAAGGCACACGTGACTTTGGGGACCTAATGGGACAAATAGGACACTCAAAATGTAGTAAGTGTGCACGTTTGTACTGTGTGCTGCTGCAAGCATTACACAGAGAGAAGTTTCTTCTAATAACAATAAACCCCACATCAACCTGTCATGACATCATTATAATTATTATGTTCCAGACCTTATAACAGGACAATATATTCTGGCATGATGTCAAAACGTAGGGGCCAAAACTTGAGAAGGTCCCAGAATAACTGATTTACATGCCAAGTAACAAGAACCAGTTCAACTACAAACAGCAACTATAGCTACTAGAGTGAAACACTAACACTTCCATTAAAAAAAATCCCTTATTGTGAAAGGGAAAAAACTTCTGCAGATAATTCCAGACAACAAAGGAAATAAAGCTTGTACTGCACTGAACCCAAGGGGCTAAAGACACTCTCATCATTTAACTTCATGTGTAAGAACAACCAGGCTTTGCCAGTTGTTAGTTGTGGGGGGAAAACTGCTTCTTGCATCTGTATTCTTTAAGTTTCCTACAAGTTTTCCAAAAGCCTTTTGTTGACATCTCTTTAATAGATTTTAATTCCTACCACTCTTGAAGACTGAAAAGTCATTTTGCAATATTTGGTAATTGCAGTACAATTTAAGCACAGAGACAGAAAATTCTGCAATGCATACATTCTGCAATGTATGGCTGTGGCTCTCATTTTTCTATCTGGACAAAAAATTTGTGGATTGAATTTCAAGAAGTTGAAAGGTTTTTTACATTGTGCATAGAAAAATCCAACTTTGAAGCTATTTTAAGCTTTTAAAAAAATAACAACGCCATTCAAAAGCATCACAAACACTGAAATGCAATATATGCAGCAGCTTCGCTACAGGCTGGCCAGCCACCAGTACAAGGAGTTCCATTCCATTCTTCTATTTTCAGAGGAGAAACAATCCCATTGCATGTTTGTTTCCAATTCTGTCACTCAGACCCCAGAAAAATAATAGCAGGCATCAGAAATAAACATGCTGATTTATACAGGTTGTGCATGGAACATTGGGCTGAGGAATAGATTTCAGACTTCCTGATGACATGCTGTTGAATGATGCAGATTTAATTTTATCACTGATTTTCAGGCAGCTTAACCACAAATTGAATCATGCCCCTATTGAGTCTAAAAGTGAATGACCATTAAAAAAATGCAGCTCTTACTTACAGCTAAAAGTTTGTCTCCAATCTGAAGTTTGCCATCTTTATGTGCTGCCCCACCTTCAATGATTTTGGTTACATAAATGCTATTGTCCCCAGGTATATGCTGATTTCCTACACCACCAGCAATACTGAAACCAAGACCTGGTTGAAGAGAAAGACATTACTCAAGAAACCTTTTTTGCAAGCATTGGATTTAAATTTTTACATAAATAATAACACTCCTTATATAACACAAATATATAAGAAGGATCTGGCTGAAGCAATCGATGCTTTTCAAGTGAACTCCATAATTTTCTAGAAAATAAAGCTCTAGAAAAGACATAACACGTACACAATTCTGAAAACCAAAAGCTAGATCATTTACTTCATGTTTTGTGAAGTATGGTCACAGCAGAGCTATAAGCATCGCCATGGTATAGCATCTATATATTTATAGCCATATTGCCCAGTAATTAATTTCCCTAAATTATTTTTAATCTCTCAAACATCCTTACTAGGTAGTCCAATTAAGTATTTTACTCCAATTTTAATGTATTTAAAAATTACTAGATATAATCAGAAACATTTTTATCATTTAAAGGAAAATTTGGCATTCTACAGGAACAGTTCCAATTCTATCCTTCTCATGAAACAGAAACTTTAGATTTCCAACGTACCTTTGGGGCCTTTCACAAGTTTGATTTCCACTATTTTTTCTGTGACTGGTTTTCTTCTTTTGACATACAATCTCACAATTGATCCCGCTTCTTTCAATGCTTCCACTGCTTTGCTGTGTGTCACATCCCGAACATCCACCTCATTTACTCGCAGGATACAATCGTTAACCCTGGAGACAGCAACAGTCATGCTCAGCTGTTGTGTCACAGCAGAGTGCACACATCAGGAGCCTGATATTTTATCTATAATACACTAACATACATGTTAATGCATTAAAATACAAAGGTTTATTTCCAAAATTCTTCTCATTCAAGACAATGTTCTAAAATTAATTATTAGTGCTTTAAAATAAATCAAGGATCACTGGAAAACATTTAAGAGGAATATTTAATTCATGGCTGAAGAGGGCACTTTATTAGATGTATCTCATTTTGACAGTGTTTTGAACAGATGTTTGCAAAAATTATCTTTAGTTTACGGTTATAAAACAGAATTTAAAAAATCAAAACCTAGAAGGCACACAATGAAAGCATAATAGTGTTAAGCCATGATATGAACAAGTCAATCTTGCTTTTCACAAGCAGTTTAAGCACTGGCCTTCCAGTCCATTTAACATGTTGCTGCAGTGACACTGAGCCCTCATTTACACTAAGTGCAATGCCAGCCCACCTGTCAGAGTGTCCTGCCAGATGTACCTCTAACAATGGCCAGTAAGCTACAATGAAGCCTTGAACTAAGCTCATTAGGACTAAAACCCATAATACATCAGGTATTTGCACATGAAATGATGGGGCAAGTTCTTGGCAACACAAGAGGGAAAAAAATAGTCCTACAATCAATGTGGACAGCTATCTTTGAAGAATTAAGACACTGAATTATTACCAAGCACAAAAAAGAGTTGTTAATAAACTCAACTACCTTGTGGATCAGAAAATCCACATATGGATAACCAAGAGTTACCCATCCTATCTGTCTAAGCTTTTTCTTGAATTAAGGACTATGAAAGATATGTCATAATAAATTTGTACCACAGAATAGAAAAATTTTACTTAATTTTCCTAAACTGCAGATATTATTAGTTTAGGAGACACATTTTGATCCACTCAAACATTCTTCATTATTTACAAAACACTTCTGTAAGGAAAACCTATTTAACCATTTAATGCAGGAGGATAAAACTATTAAAAGTAAAAGAAAATTTTCTATCCACTTTTTAAAATACAACAACAGCACTTAGTAACCCAAGACAGAAATTCATCTTACCGTAATCTTCCATCCTGTGCAGCTGCACCCCCAGCTATAATTTTGGTAATGAAAATACTTGCATCATCCCCAATATGTGGGTTGTCTGTACCACCTGCAATGCTAAAGCCAAGTCCTGAATTTCCCTAAAGACAGAAGGAAAAAAAGACGATTATTTCTTGGGGGAAAGTATTTTGATGTATTCAATACACTATAGAACCAAATCTATATAATCCTCACTGAAAACAAACATATTCAAAGACAATTTAAGCAGTATGCTACATATAGAACTTCCTTCTATGAAAATAAGTATAATTACATCTTGCATACATGTAAGGAGAACGTAAGTCCTTGTATAACTATAAGAGACAGTTCCAGCCCCAGAGCTTTCTCATTGAACTTGATAAAGTACATAAAATCTTCTATCTCTGATGTGCTAGGTATTTCAGATTATTCATACAAATATTTACTCAACATTAAATTATTAGTAAAACATTTTTTTTCAGAGAAAAGCCCTTAAATAGCTTGTGTCCCACTTCTAATATATTCCCACAGATGCAGAGATTTAGACTGACATTTTTCTCTTCAAGGATTCCTTGCCCTTATCATCAACTGCAAGACCTCTTCACCCTCTCAGTAACCACCAGAACTGCACAGGTTTTAGACAAAACAATTTCTTTCTGTCTTTTTGTTAACAGTGCACCTCAAGTGAACTGAGCTAAATCTCAATGTAGAAAACCTAACAAAGAAATGCACATGACAAAGTGTCACTTGTCATCTCAATATAAAACTTAATAGTATATAAGTAAAAGCCTATGAAAAAAAATAGCAATACAGGAGATTAAATTACAATCTGTGCTGTTAGTCTCTAGAAGTCTAGGTAGCAACATTAAATGCAGGATGTCTTAGAAGAGATCATTCCCCCATTTCACTCTCAATGGTCAAGTATCTTAATAAAACTTTCAATTCCTGCTAAGCAACTGAATGTACTTTTTTTTTATTACGTTAAAAAATCTACCTAAAAAAAAAAAAAAAAAAAAAGAAAAAAAAAAAGTAAGAATTAGTTTGGATTGCTATTTTTCCTATTAAAGTATCATAAATTCCATTTCAAACAGAGTACAGATGACATTTAACATGTTACCCTTTCAAGAGTAATTTCTTCATACTCATAATCTGCATCAGTGCCATTGACCTATAAAAAAGAGAGAAATAAGACTTACAGAGAATCCTACACTTTACACAACCCATTTTGCTTGTCTGGAATTTCACTCCCATCAAATATCAGCTGATTCATAGTGACCACTGGGCTCAGCGGGGACATGTGATTTTCACACCACTCTGTATTTATGAATCAGACAATCTTTTTGTATGAGTTTAAAAGTTGCCTGTTCAGAGAGCAGACTGTTCTACACAACTACTGTAGGGCAAAGGCCCTCTGCTTCTATTGCTAGAAAGAAAAAGTGCTCTGGAGATCCTCAGATGTTCCTCAGGCTATACAGCAACCTGAAACTGAGAAAAAAAAAAAAAAAAAGAGAATGTGGGGTAGAGAAGAATTGTAAGGAAGAACAGAGCAGCATTTTCTTACTGTTGTTCCACACTGAGCAGAGAAAAATCAAAGATTGATGCTTTATATAACCTTTTTATGAGAAATAGACAAGATCCTTCTAAAGTAATATTTAACAACTGTTTATAATACTATTTTTATCATGTCACATATATACTAAAGTTCATCAATTTAAAATAGGGACAAAAAGAGAAAAAGAGAAGAAGAGTTTAGAAGAATACTTTATAAAGCTTGATGAAAAACTGAAATCCTAGAAATCCTGAAATCCTTGTCATCCTCTGGTTAGAAAGGATAACCACATTCTTTGCTACCTACAGAACAAGGAAAGAATCAAATACCTGAAGCAAAAAAAAAAACCAAAATTAACCAAAATAAATTGAATAACAAATTCTCAATCATATTTAATATTCAAGAGTAAGCTTTTTTCCAAGATAACTTGGAACTCAAATTCTTTCCTTCACAGTTATTTACAGCAGCTACAGATAACTCACTGTTTCTAGCCTTTTAGGATTAAATATTTAAGAAGTTAGAAATAACATTTATACTATTACATTACAAAGGACCTTGTCTACCCTTAAGATATAGAATATCTGAAAAGACTTCTGTAGTTTTAACACACTAAAGATACAACCATATGTAGAAGAAAGCATTTTAAAATCTGTCCACTTTCTAGCACAGACTTTAAAAAGGGAATTTCATTCACCCCAAATAAGATTAAGATCAAGCTACGTCCTTCCTCCTATGTTTATTTAACATTTTTAAATGCTCTAAAATCTGGCAATTCCATTACTTTTGCAGGCTGTCTAATATCAAGCTCTTTTATCCCTCATTCCCTAATTGTATCTCCTTACAATAAAAGCCATATCCATTCCACACATAACAGATTATCATCTTTGCAAAGTACCTCAAAAATTATGTCCTTAGCAGTTTGTTCAGTGGAAAAGATAGGGTGGTTTTAACACATGATATTTCTGTATTGAAAAGGGAAGAGGTCCTGACCTTCTGAATACATGAAACCAGATCTATTGCTACACCAACACAAAAGAAGCCACTGTGACCAAGAAGTTTTGATGGCAGCTTAGTCCTTGAGCTATTATCTACAGGAATGACAACATGTGCTAACTGAAGCAGTCATCCAGCATTACAGTACCTGCAAAAGGTTCATGATGATTGATCAGTGTGCAGTGCTCTTTTCTTTTTTATTAGACAAATAACAAGAATGATTAATCATTTCCCTATTCATTGCCATCACAACAAAGCCAATCCTAATATGTTAAACCAGTCTCTTATTTCCATGTACAAAGCTCTGTAATCCAATTCAAAATATCATCTAGATAAACAGAAGCAAACAAAAACCTCCACTGTTTTTATCTTCTCCTTTAGCTTAGTTCTATACTCTCTTTTTGAAAAATTACCTTTGAATTTATTCATCTAACAAACCAAACATTAGCAGAGACAGGAATAAGGATACATCACATGATAAAAATCACTGACCTAGTCAATCTTTTCCAAGTTTTAAAGGGATCTCACACCCACTAAGCTAAGTTTTATTTTCAAGGCCTTCCCATGGATGAAGGACTTTGTATGTAAATGTTGTAATTATGTATGTAAATGCCTGACAAATGAACAGCTCAGCCTCCACATAACTACACTTATTACCTTCATTTTTCAAATAGAAGCAACTAATTTTTATGAATGTTTATAGCACTAAAACTTTAAGTATAGCCACTGCATGAAGAAATGTCTTTATGAGAAGTGCAACAGAATTAGCACATTAAATATTAAAGTATCTGCCTGCACAGTTGAAGAAACAGATTGTTCTCTTAACATTGAACCTCTGGAACCTCAATTGCGTTTTGCACTGTCATACACTGGTACACAGAAAAATTCCTATCTGCATTCTACAACTTTTTTTTTTGCAAAACAGCTATTAAAGGAGTTTAAATAACCATCATCAGAGCTGGCAAAAAAGCACCATAAGTGAGATAAATTAGGTCTTAAAATACAACAACAGGTGTACCCAACTACATTCATAAAACATAATCTAAAGTTATAATTGAAAGCAAGTGTAGACTTACATATGTTGAAGTCTCCAAAGAATCTGTATTCACCAGCACTGGAGGGGGATTTGCCTTTAAAAATGAAAGGGAAAAAAAATTACACAGCATAAGAAAATGCACTACTGATGATAATTTTACAGCATTTAGCTTGCTGGCTTTCCCAAGGTTCTGTTAAAAGGTAGCCTGACCTTGAGAATCTCAAAACTGACCTTCTAAAACATCTGTTACTATCCTGAACAATTAAAAACACACCATTAGATATTAAGTATGATCTCAGACTTCCTAAGTTCTGTCATTTATTACCTTGTTTTTCAAAAGAAAACCTGAGTCATGCTACCATTTGACATGATGCCAGTTGCCCCAGTACTTGTGGTATGATATGCAGAGGTTGTTTTACCACTCACTATCTCAAAAGCAATTTTAAGAGGATCTGATTTCCCTTTCTTCCCATCAGGAACAGTGAACCATCCCCTTCATAAACTGCAACATGGAAACCTGCAGAAATGCAACTTAACCTGCAAAACTGACTTGCAAATGCAAACCCACAGCAGACATACATTTGCCCCACAGCAGCATGGGCTTCCATCAGAAAATTGTTAAGGATTAACAAGCATAAGCAGTCCGAGATTATTGCCACAGAAAGCTGAAATAATATTAGCATTTTTACAAACCAGGAACCAGTAGAGTAAGTTTACACTTCTGGTATCATACACTGAAACTTTTTCTGAGAAAAATGTGGTTTCAACTAAAAGAAAATCCATAGGAAATGATGGCATTTCTCTGAAATGTTTCCAAACAAACAGATTTTTCCCAATTATCCACCAACTATCTGCCTTTAAAATAGACAGCATCTAGCCTGCTCTAGGAACATAAGCCAAATAAACAGTGTCCAGATATATTCCAGATTCCAAATACTGTTAATTATTAAGTTCAGTGGCACTAAACAAAGTTAATCTCCTTATTGCTTTAATGAATTTGAGGGGGTTTTTAATATGCATGGAAATAAATTATCTTTAAAATTAAGACATTGATTTTTTCAATCTCCTAGGTACATATGTGTGTGGAAATAAATTTAGGGACAGTTTAATAGGCTGCAAAAGAAGCCAGTATTAAACTCATGCAAAGGTAAAGTTAAGACCTTTAAAGACATGACAATTGCAGTAACCATATTCTGCATTTTTGCTTCATTATTCTGCATTTTTGTTTCATTACTATGACAGAAACATACTTCTGAAGAATTTATGATTTTAAAAGCTCCCAAACATCAGAAGTGATGACTCAGAAGTGCCTTTCAAAAGGCTGAGATGAATAATCTCCCATCATTAGACAGGAGCCATCAATCTGCTATCAAGTGTCAGAAATTAAGCCTGTGTTATTTAATAAGAATTAAAATCAGGTGGGATTTTAGTTCTTATTAACACACATTAACAGAGCAGACAATTAAATGTAAGAGGAAACAAAAAGGATGACACATATGACTGTCAATATGCAATCAAAAGCCTTTCTCACCCAGCAATTCTCTCAGTAGAAGCACTGGCACATTTCATGAAGTAAAGACATTAAGCACTAGTTATTAATGTCACAATAAAAATCTGACAAAACAACACTATCCTTCACAACTATTTTCTTCCACTAAATTAAATTTCATTTTCTGCTTCTTAATCAAGTGTAGGTTCTATTAAAATAAGAGTAAATTAAAATTAAGATCCTGTACTAAAAATCCCAATCTATTATTCATCACCATAATTTATTGTTAATGTTATAATAAATATAGCTAAACCATATGTTTTTATGGTTTTGCTCAGAAAAAAAGCAAGGTTTAATTGCTCAGTAATGTTCTTTTCACTCCATTTTGGAATGTATTTTGATTTAATATTAGGATTCTGTAACATCCAATTATATTCAACATACACAGTGACAGTGAAAGCTGGTTCCCCATGATTTTTATTTTTGAGGCACACAAGTGTTCTTGTTTTCATGTTAAAAAAAAAAAAAAGACAACTACAAGCAAAATTGCTGTTAGTAGGTGAGCTTTGGTGAGCAGTATGTTTGAGATACAAATCAGCCAACCAATATAAAACCCCTTTTGTAAGTTAAATGATTGTTTCTAACACTCCTATATTTATCCAAACTCTCCATCAAGCAAAAGCAATTTACCATCTTTTTCAATGATGAATGAAAAAAGTTGTGCCAGGCTTTCCAAAGGTACTATCTGGACATGGTTGCACTGGCCTGTCCACCTCAAATTTTGATGTGGGAAGAATCCCCCTATTAGAAGGGAGTATTTCTAAAACTAATCAAATTTCTGGTCTTCCTGGTGGAAGAAGTACAGGTGAGAGATTCAAATAAACACACATCTACTGGAAATTGCACTATAAAACAGGCAACTGCAAAAAGATTTGCTAATTATGGATTATGCAAAAACTAAAAACTCAGCAAAGACAAAGATTACCACCTGTTGCAAGTTTAGTCAAGTAGCCTAAAAGTAAAAATTAAGAAAAAAACCTGATGTCCATAGTACAAAAATTTTCAAGTAATATTCTGGATATCTTAACTTCCTTTTAAAGTTAATAAATATCTGTCACCAAACAATTCCAAAAACTGACCCATCTTTTCAGAAGGTGTGCACTCGTCATTTCAGATTTCTGCACTGCAAGTTGCAGCAAAGTTATAAAAAACTAAGAGCAGAATGACAATCTATTTGCAGAAATGTAACTGCTGGCTATCCTGGGTTGTTGCATAACTTGCGATGCTGTGGTCACATATTCCAAATTACATGGGAGATATTAACATTAACTCATGTTACTGCCTTCACTTGTCTTGAGAGGGTTTGGTTTTTCCTTTGGAGGTTATGTGGACATTATGGGACCTAAAGGATGAAGGTTCAGAAGGGAAACATTTTATGAGCCAAATATGTTAGGAAGGGACAGATCAAAAGATCTTTGTATTCTAAATGTCCCCCCAAACAGTAATACCAATAAATGGGTAGGGAATATGAGACACACCATGCAAGTGCAACCAAAGAAAAACATGTATGAAGTATTTATAGGAGATGAGAAGACATTTACTTTATAAATAAATCAAGCAATAACACTTTAGTACAGGTGAAATGGTTCTAAAGTTATTATGTGAACACAAAATATCCTATTGGTTCTTTGAATTCTTTTGGTTATGTTTTCTTTAGTTTTTTCACAACTTACTAGTCACTTATATGCAAATATAAATATTTTAATGTACTAAAAGCTGTACAAGATTTAGGGTGAAATTCTAGTGTATTTAACAGTTCACCTCAAAACTGAGTATGGACTAGCAAAAGCCATATTTCAACAAAGCAAATAAACAAATTAAAGAAATAAAAGTTGAACAAGTTTAATAAAACAAAACAAAACGGAATAAAAACCTGTGGTATGGTGGATGGGATGGTCTCAGCAGGGACTGGTGGGACAGGGATCACAGGGACAATGGGAGAAGAGGAAGGAACAGCTTCTGTGGGCTAAAAATCACCAACAAAATGTCAAAAATAAGGAAAACTAGAAAAAAACAGTTTAAAACAAACAAGACTCAAATGTAACAGCATAAACAACTATGAACTAGCACAGTTCACATGGATTTGGAGAGTAACTACAATGCAGACAGTCCCTGTGGCCCACACTGCTCATGGCAGCACATCCCCAGCACTGGCAAGGAGCCCAGGGCAGCTGGACATGCCCAGGTGGGCACTCCCCTTGCAGCACTGACACTTCTGGGTCCAACAAAAAACCTGCTCAGGTCAGTGAACAGACTCAGGCTTTTTGTGAGCTGGTTTCAAAACAGAATCCCTTCACCAAGATACAACAGAGTGCAAAAGCAGGGAAATGGGCTGAAATTAATAGCACTCAAAAAAGCGAATATTCCTCTCTGATAAAGAGGAGAAATCAGAAGTATCTTATGGTTTCTAAACTTAGCAAAAATCAAAGAAAACCTATTAGTAAAATGGGTGGAATGTGCTAAAATAAAATCTATTTATCTCTCATAGATATTCACACAGGTTTACCAAGCATCTGCAGACTAGGACAATTTTGGTCTTAGGAATCTTCAATGAATTAATAACCAGGAAACCTACTGGCACTTAAGCTGCACAGGAATAAGATCTCAAACAGCATTTTGAGCAAAACATTGACTCAAATATCTTTGAGATGTTCACACACTGGCTGTCAACAAGCTGTCAGCAACACAAACTGCTGGCAACCATCATCAACATTACAAGCTGAACAGCAGATCAAAGCTCTTGTAATTTAGATGTTCCAAGACATTCTTGTTATCTTTAAAAATAATGAAGCATAATGACAAAAGAAAATACTAAATCCCAAAAGTGAACAAAAACCCCAGAATATAAGAGTGTATTAAACATTTTAAAAGTTTGAGATATCTTAAAATACAAAGCAGCATACATCAACAGCAGCCACCAAATTAAAGAGCGATAGCAAATAATGCTATTTGCATTAAGAGTCCAAGAACAGCAACATATATTAAATGTACATATGGTATTTCTACAGGGTTTTTTCAGCTCAAAGTCAATCCTCCCAAAATGAAAGCTGGTGAAAAACATTGCAATTACTGAAAGATGCAAGAAAAAAATATATTTGTTATATCAACAGTTAATCCTAATATCACTAAAGCATTCTTACAGCTACGGACTAAAGCAGAGTATTTCAAGTGCTTAAAAAGAGGAAGGTAGGGTAGAATCTAAACTGGTCTGGAAAAATCTTAATATGCCTTTTGCAAAGGATGCAGGAAATGCTCACTGCAATAAACCTGTAGTACTGAAATGACAACATAGGCTTTAGATGACAGATCAAAGTAAACAGCTCAAGCAACCACTTGGCCCAACGCATGCAAAAAATGAGTCCCCCCCTTTAAGTCTGCCTTGTTCCAAAGTAAGTGGCTTTCTATGTAGGTACACACTAAAAATCCTATTAACCAAAATTTCAGATATACTGCATACCAAAATACAACACAACACTAAGGCAGAACAGCTAAGCATTAGCTTTACAGTTACTTTACCATTCACTTCCCTGACCTTCCACCTGGCAAAAAAAAAACCATTTTGTAATGGATTTCCTTATGAGCCGAACAACCTGCACCCCTCTCTTTGCACCAAATGTCAGCTTTATTTTCCTGCTTCCTTTCTTTCCCCAATTCCTAATTCCTCTCTATGGATTTCTCATCCCCAAGTGCTTCAAAAACCCTCCTGCAACCACTTCCACATTTTGCCCTTATTATTTTAAAACTGACTTTGTTCATGGTCCTTTAATTCTTCCAGGGCCCAGTCTCATAAATTATTCATAATGTCATTGTATTTTCCCTTTGTGCTGCTGGTTTAGGATCTACTAAACCTTAAAAGTTCCCTGCTCCTCCAAGCATCCTGGCAGTTTTCCTGTAGAGCCTCCTCCAGTACCATGTGGATGAGGCAAGAGGCAACAACACTGGCAACACTTTCAAAGCATGTGCAAATCGAAATGAAGACAAGACTGTCTTCACTGGAAGGTTTCATGGAATACATTGAACTGATGCAGGCACTGTGGCAATCAAAACGCAGGACAATGCAAGAAATTAAAAGATTTTCAATCATTAGATAAAGAGGATCTAGAACTTCCTTATAGCAGAAGAACAATGATTTTATTTTATTAAGACACACAATAAGTCTGCAAATGACTATACAATACAGGTGCCTGTGACAGCACCTGAATAAAATCCCAGGATGTCATCTCAACATGCTGCTGTCCAGGAATTTTTAAGAAACTTTTGTAATTTTAGGAATTCTCCAAATATACACTGAAGTATTCTGACAAATAAAATCTTATTCTCAAAATAACTTTCAATAAAGACATCTGACTAAAACATTTAATGATTCTGGTTCAAACAGAATCAAACCAATATAAAATAGAAGGAAAGTAGCAGGCCAATTAAAAGCCATCTTTTGAATACATATGAATTACAGTATACAATTATGATACATTATTATATGTAGGAATGCATGACTTGAAATATAATTTACTTGAACACATATGCAAGCCTAAATAAATATGCTAACACCTACAGTGAAAAGTCATTATGTAACAATATTCTACAACAGTATTAAATATTAGTATTAAATATTATTAATACTCTACAACAGTATTAAAAATTACTTTATATTTATCAAAGTATAATGATGGACTTTAAAATTGATGTTTAAAAAAATCATTTAAGTGACATGTTTACAAAAGCTAAGATAACAATACCTTTAAGTGATCAACTGAGTGCCTCCAAATCTAACATTACATCCAGATGTTAAGAAAAGTCAGAACACATACATTTTATTGTGTTTAACCCACATGCAGTAAGTCCTTCAGTGAGGAAATACCAGCTAATACATAGGTAAATCAGAGCACCGTACACATCCTCAAGGAGACCAACTAAGCCAGCAAATTCTGTAACACTGGTCTTAGTAAACAACAAAAAGATACACTTCAGAGAGCAAATATCAAGCAAACTAAACTTTCCTTGCTTTCAAGAAATTATTGTAAACTCCTATATTGCATAAAGTACAGCAATCTTCACTGGAAAGAAAACATGAGAACAACTATTCCTTAGCCCATCTGATTTCTATAATTGCTACTTTGATTTCTAGCAATAAAATACAAAAGAAAAGTTAGTAAGAAAGTCATTAAAAAAGCATGAATAAAACTACAGAAAGAAAACAATGCTTTGTACAAAAATGCACATCTCCAAACACGCAGTGCAACACCTACCTTTCCTAAAGAGCAATTAGAGCACGAGCCATCAGACACCCAACCACTGGCAGCTTTTACTTTCGCTGTGCTTTTTGTAGGGCTCTTTTTCACACTGTCCCGTAGGTTTACAAATTTCCCTCTGTGTTTGGCAGACGCTGGCAGCGTGCAGGAACTGAACGGTGCCCAAGCGCTCGGTGCCCACTGCGGGTGCCGCAGCAGCTGCTTTGGCTGCAGGTGAGCAGCTTCGTGTGTTTCCATTCTCGGGCTCCTCATTACATCAGAGCGCTTGAGCGTTCCCATCTCACCACCATGAGTACTCATCAAAGTCACAACACTAAGAGTCCTTTTGGGGGGGAAAAAAAAAAACAACCAACCAAAAAAACCCCAAAAAACAATCCCAAATGGAAAAAAAAAAACCAAAACCACGAAACCCCCAGCCAAAATATAGAGGGAAAATAAATGAAAATATTTCTTCCTGAGGAAGTTAAAAATATGTTTTCTAGATGATGGTCATAGGAAGAAACCCTACATTGCTCTGCATTAGCTAGGTCTGCATGTTGTGTGCTCCCTCACTCTATTTAAAGAGCACCATTGAACCACCACACAACAGTCAATTTGCTGGGCACAAATAATCAATGCAATGCACAAATTATTGAATAGAGGGCAAAAGTCATCTGACTATTATAAAGAAGCTACAAAAGGCTATTTCTCCCATAAGCACCTACAAATGCTTCTCCATTTTACCACCTCAAAAGTTCTCGAAGGCTTACATCTAGAAATTTTTTTAATCCTTCTGCTGTTCTGAATGCTTCATGGGGGCAGAAAATTAATGAATTTACAAGACGTTTATGATGGAAAGTATATAAATTGTGAAAAGGTAGATACATTGTACAAGATTTCAACAATAAAATGTCAAATATTATTTTTAATACCATAATAAGAAAAATTACTTTGTGTTAATAATTTTAAGAGTGGTATTTCCCTGAAATGCAGCAGCACTGTGAAATCACAACTTTCAGGCACATACTGTTTAATTTTTTTTAATTTAAGATATTGAAATGAACATTTAAATGATACTTAAATTCGTTTTTTATTATTCGTTTAGTTTTTAATGCTAAGGATTCATGATCTCTGCATCCTTAGCATTAAAGGATCTATTACATTTTTATTCCGATATTCAAAACAAAAAAACCTCCAAAATTAATCCTTCCCCCATTCCCCAAAAAAGTACAAGAGGAGGAAACAGTTTGATTTAATCACATTGTTGAATATTTAACTTTAGCAGTCTATTTTACATTTTAGAAAAAGGGGAGGGTCAAAGGTAATTTCCCTGCGTCTGTATGAAAATTGACAGCTAAATGCACCAATATTCCCAGCCTTGCAGAGGAAAGAAGTGGAGTCAAATCAGTGGCCACAGAGTCTTCTCAGCAGGCACACAAAACCAGCATCTGCACAGTGTGCACCACCTGCCTCTTGCCCAGTGCATCTGTTCTAGGAATATGCTGTGGATCTGAATTTCTGGTGCTGGGTATGGTGAGAATGAAGGACACCAGCTCACAGGAAACAACTTGATTAGGTCAGCTGTACTGTATTTCGGTAACATGGAGAGGTTTCATCAGTTCACAGAATTAAAATATGGTTATTCTCCATCTCACATTACACCTTTCTACAGCAAATGTGAATATTTAAATAAGTCAGCAGAATTTTTACATGCAGAATAAAGGAACAGACATACAGACCTAAGTACAAACATTTCCAGTTATTCAGAGCATGAATATTAAGAGATAAATAGGTACTGACAGATGCTTCTCTAATCACCAAGAGCTGCCATGTCTCATCTTCTATCCAGAAGGGATGTAATCAAGAGCTGCCGAATGCTTCATTAATGCAATATTTATAACACAGAGACAGAAATGTTCCTGGCCAGTGACAGGAAACCAAAAATGTGTTGGCCATACCAATACTCTCAGACTTGTGCAGGCACACAAGGATGTCTTTGGCCTGGGAAGCATTCAGGAGCTGGAGGACTGGATCCCCCTAATACATGTGGGCAGGTGCACCCAGGTTGTTCTGTTCCAGAGAGCCCAGGAGCCTGTGGGTTTTGATACTGAAGGGCAAAGGCAGAGATAAAGATAAGCATGCTGTGAATGTGCATGAAGCAAATAGTTTAAAAACAGCACATGATAACTCTTTCTCCTTTGAGAAATGTCCACAGATGCATTAATACTGAGCAGCTCTGAAGCACAGTCTTCAGCCTGCAGGGATTACTTGGATGGAGCTGACTTGTGTTGAAGGCCCTGTATCAGTATCCTCTTTGCCAACAGCCTGCTAAATGGCAGCTTTTGTAGACCAAAACCACTTATTTTCCAGAGACATGCAAGACTGCTTGAGGTTTAGTAGGATGCATTTATACTATCCATTTTACTTCCATATCAGTACCCAGCATGACACTGTCTAATTACTATTAGACAATATTAATGTCTATTACATTAAAATGTAGAAAAGAAGCCAAAGAGGGGCTTGGGGTATAAGGCTTTTGCCTTGCATACATAATAAATCCCAAAACACATGATGTTTCAGATTCAAAAGGAACATTTTATTCCTGGACACATCAACTTTGTTGAAAAAACATAGAGCAAGTTGTATGTTGACTAGAACAAAAATAAATTAGCTTTTAAGAGCACTAAGTAAGAAAATTGAATGCAAGGGGAAGAGATGCTGAATACCACATTCTTGCAAACACAGCTGTATGGCTTCCTATATTCTCCTCCAAGCAGAAAAGGGGAAGACAATGCAAAAGATGAGGCAAAGGAATTCACATATCTGCAGTGTGCTTTCAGACCTTATGATTTCAGTGGCAAAAGAAGGAACATTATGCAGCAGAAAACTGCTAAGGGTGTGATGACGTGATTTTTTTTTTTTCTGGTAGTCATCCTGCCTTGGTCTCTGAGGTGATATCAATAAGGCATCAACAATTAAAAGAAAACAAAAATTTGAAGGCAATCGTAGTTCCAAAAGCAACAGTCCAAGCACCAAAATACAGTCAAGGAACAAGAGGTACAGGCAAAATACCTAATCCATGCTGCATAGTGTGCCTTGAGACTGTCCAGTGAAAAAGCTCAGGCTGCATTGAAATTGCAGTGGTATGCCAGTACAGAAAGTGCCTACAGCACAATCAAAGTGTAGTAATGTTTATATATAACAATGTATACTAAATGAAAACACAACGAAAAAAAATATAAAATAAAGAGAAGATAAGAAGAATGTTATTAAAAGAGATTAATCTGATTAATTTGAGAGATATGGGGATCTCTCAATCTGAATTATATTCACATGAGAGGTAAGGCAGAGTCTGCCTTGGAGTCACACTGGTAGAATAAAAAACTCTTGCTGATGTCTAGATAGGCTACCTGGGACAGAGGCTAGACAGTGTTAAAGGAATAAAGCAGAGATTTATTTAAAGGCCTTCAAAGGATGCACCTTGGGCAGTACCAGAGCCCAGCCAAGGCTATACCCAACATGGACACCAGGCCAAGAGTTTTCACACTTTTATAAGTTTTGGTCCATTTCCATACTGGGATTAATTGTCCAATTACAGCTTCAGGGTATGAAGTCCCATCCTCCCAGATTGCTCTCCTCAATTCCCTGTTTTTGGGCCTGAAGCTGCAAGGTGTCCTTGGTTCTCAGGCTGGAAAGAGATTGTTTTGTCTAACTAAACTGTGAGAAGAATTTGGTAACGCTTTATACAAAGTTCAGAGTTACATACTAATGCAGTACAAAATCTGAAAAATATAAAAGCTAAAATTTAGACATCATTGCAAAGCAGTGGGGACACATGCACAACCCAAAGCCAGAAAACAGAGTTGCGTAACTGAAGCTGCACAGGTTTGGCAGATCTTCTGACTGTAGAAAGCAAGTGTTCTCCACAGACTGCTTTAACTACTAGCATAAGTTGCTCTACTCCAATATCAAGCGTTAAGTGATTTTTCATAACCAGAGGGAGTTCAGGATCAGGTTGTGCTTTCATATTAAATACCAACTCTGAACAATTTGTTGCTAACACAAAGCTGAATCATCAATATTTTATTCTTTAAATTACTGCATCAAATATACAGTGCACACTTTGCAGCAATCTGTTAAAGTACCAGCAATCGTCTATAAGTAGTTTTTCTTCAAGAATCATTTTCTTCCCACATTCTCTACTGCCCACTCAACAGCTGAGTAACAACAATACTCATAGAAAGGGAAAATAGTACTAATATTTCACCAGCCATGTCTTCTGCAAAGGTCTTTTTTAAATCTTTGATGACCAACTTTCATGACTTCAAAAAGCAATTCTAATAGCCGGAAGAATAATCCAAAAATAATTTTGTACTTCACTCTTCCCACTGCCTTCGAGCAGATATTATAAAATCAGTAACTTCTGTTAATATGACTTGACTGATGAAAACAAGTCCATATTCATCATCTCTTCTTGAAAGTAGGAAATAAAATATCTTCCAAAGCGCACAAAAGTTTAAAAGTGGTAAGAAACAATTTTGATCCAATACTCACTGACAAAGCTGAATTTAAAAGGCATAGAATCTTTCTAGAGATATATAGGTTAAGGTCTGGAAGTGTAATTTTGTATCTTTTCTCTGAACTATATCCTAGAATGCCACAGGACATGTCACTAGTGAAGTGTGCTATTTTCAGAACTTTGCATCCATCTTCCTCAAAATCACAAAAGTCAATACTCATCTCAAAATACCTTCAGGGATTTATAGACTGTTTCATGGAGTCTGACAGTGACAAGAATAAAGCACAACTGCCACTCATGCTCATTCCCAATCCATGCTATCCAAGTGTGCTGCCCAGAGGATCTAACTCTGAACACTCAGCTAGCACTAAATACATGCACCATCTCTGTCCTATTGCTCCCTGAGTCAGTGCCAGCCTGTGGCCTAGCAGGTCCTTAGTACCACAATGTCAGTGACTTGTGCTGTTAAGCTATAAATTTAAAGACATGGATGTTTTTCCTGAGTGTATTCCTGCACTACTTTAAACAAAATGTAGCTTCAAGAGCATTTGAAAATGAAACATAACACAAGTGCTTTCCTACACCCCCAACTTTGGAGCTCCAAAGAAATCAAATCAAAATGAACAAGTCTCACAAGACCTAAAACCATGGAGCACTATCTGAACATAAGCAATTATGTTTCAAGTCAAGTACTGAAGAATATATCTGAATTTTGAGACCTGCAGAAGCCCTAATTCAGGCCAGGCAGAAGTCCTGTCATTGATGCTAAACCAGTCTAGAGAGCAAAATATGCTGAATACACAGAATGGGAAGCAGAACTGCCGAACAATGCAATACCATTAACAGAAGAACAATTCACTCTTACCTGACCAGGGAAATTATAAGCTTAATGAGGATGGCACCAACCCATGACTGGTTAGGATTAAGGCTTGCTAACATTCTGCACTGATGCAAAGATAACTTTGGGTTTCTGATTTGTGTTACTGACTCCTGCCCTTTTCAGGGGCACTTGTTGTACCTTGCCATGGTAGAGCAAAGACTGATTATCATGGTGTCCCAAGGATAAAGGAATAAAACCCCTAGACCTCCACCTGGATGATAGCCAGGTCTCTCCAAAGAGAGTTTGGACAGAAAGCACAGCAACAAAGAAGCTGGGTCTGAAGCCTGTCAGGAGGGGTAAGTTAGTACACAATGGTTTAACAATGAGATTTTGAGGACAGACAAGGTCACCTTGGAGCTGTAACATCAGTTCAGGTAAGTACTGTAATGAAGATATGAAAGGCTTTTGAATCCCTGAAAGGAAAAGACCCAGGCCTTGTGGATTAAAAGGACTAGTCTGAATGCCTGTGATGTTTTAGCACTTACCTTTTTCAGAGTGAACCACGGCTCTTGAAAATCTTATCTATGTGAACAGCCTATTTTAAAGATGCACCATTAGCATGCTAGATATTCTAAACTGTAGGGGTTATCTGGTTGCTTGATTTTGTGTTGTTGGGTTTTTTTTAACTCAGGCAACAAATTGATTCTCTAACCTAGTTTCCTCCTCAAACCCCACAGCATTTTACAGTGAACTCAAATGAACTTAAAACTCTGAACTTAAAATATAAATAAATAGCTTTGAAGGGGGAAAACAAAGACAGCAAAATATCAGTAAAATCACAGATGGTGAGGATGACCTGATCTGATTTGAAGACAAACACAGTGTGTATTTACTCTTTCAATTCTTCACTGCAATATTTATCTACAAAAACAGCCTAGCGAGGAACAATGTGCACCATAGTTACCACCCAAGCCAAAGTAAAGCAGCAGTGACAGACTCTACTTGCTGAGATAGACTGTAGCAAAACTAGAGTTTTGCTACAGAACTATGAGACAAATGAACCACCACAAGGCAGAAATTTGACCCATGAACTATCACCAATGCTACCACACAGTATCTTATGGTTGTTCAACAAGTAAAATTTTCAGGTGCTAAGGATCTCATGAAAATACAAACAGTCTCAATACAACAAAAGTTTCAGCAACCAACCTGTTCTCTCTTGGTTAAGGTCACAAACTGGACTCTTGAAACCTTGCCTTTTTATGTGAGGTATTCAGAAAGACTTTGCTCAAATTAATTTGTCCTGTCACATCTCTCAGGGACTGAGTTTAATTTTAGTCATATTCCAGATCCATAACATTAAAAATGTACACCAAGTTAATATAAGTTTTAATAAAACTAACTTGTGCCTTTTGTTTTCCAAATACTAAGCAAAAGTCCAGTACTGAGCCCTTTGCAGCAGGTCAGTCATCTGTATTCACCAAGCAACTCAACACCCTAAGCTCAAAGCAGAAGAGCAAGGCTCCTCATTAAATTCATAAGTGCAATTGAGAATGAATTTAATGCATTTAATTTGCAACTTAAAGCAAGGCCTAGAAAGGTCTTTTCCTTTTAAATAACATCAGCCTTAAGAATAATAGCTTTCATTATAATGCTAATGCATCCACAAAGAAGCCCAAGCAGGGTTTTAGCATCAGAAAGAGCCAAGACAAAGAAAAAATGTATTCTAAGACTTTATTATAGAAAAATAATAGCAGCACTCAGGTGTCAATATTTTAGTTTTTGATATTCACAGTAGAAAGGATATGCTGTGCTAAGAAACTGAGATGCGATAAACTGTTCCCTCCTAGGAACATTATTAAATCAAAATACAATGTTAAAGGCTGGGTACTGTTTACATGTTTCTCAGAATACATAATTTGCAATCATTTTTCAATTATTCAGGAAATAAGTAAACCTAGGCAGAATGCCCATTATGTTATTTATAGTTAATTTAAATATCAAAGAAGTCCTATACCTATCTAGCCCTGATACTGAAAAGTGATACACTCAATACTAGAAACACATCAATTACTTGTCAAAACTATCTCACTCCTCTTCCCCAAAAGTTAAAATAACTTGATTAATTAGATTTTTTTTAAATTAAGGAAATCTTCAAGAACCGTTATTCATAACATATGAAAACTTTGCACATGAATATCATCTTATCTAAAGTACAATTAGGATAAGAAACATTCAGGTCCACTTACTTATAGCACCCCACTGCCCTAGAAGTACTTGAAGGACTGGAGTGGTGATGTGATCTGAAGTAAGTCAGTGAATCAGAGCTAGTTTCCCCTTTTAAGCGAAGTATTTACTATTTTATTGAAAACTGTATTAATCTATGAACAATCTATTACCTAAAAATATTTTTATAAAATAGATAAATTTGCCCTAGAACACTGAGCATGAGCAGAACATCATTTATCTCACGTGAACAGCAAACAAAAAACCATACCAGGAAAGTCACCTATAACAACCCAGTAAATGAAATCCATTAGCTTTCAGGACATAAAAGTCAAGAAATAAAGGAAAACTAATTACTTGATTTACACTTAAACTGGCTTTATAGTAAAGCCACTCCATTTACAAAAGGCTTTGCACATATCAGTGGCAGCAGCATTTTATCTTGACACATGCTGAATTCTTCACAAACCTGCACTGCTACTTTCACATTAGAGATCTGATGGCTTCTTATTGCTACCCACAACTGCCAGCTCCATTCCTCAGCTGATTCCATTCATTCTTACACCATGGAGACCCTGCAAGCTGGGATGGCAAACCCAGCATTTTGTGTTCATATCAAACTGACGAAAGCATCCATTTTGCTTGGCACTTCCTTGACTTATTTAGTCTGAATAAAAAGAATATTAACTATATTGACCTGAAAAAAGTGGGTAACAATAAATATGAAAAGTAGCAGATTAAGTTTCTCAAACTCTCATAAAATATAGGAAACAATGCAAGTGTTTCTCGAGTTATGACTTCACTTCCCATTAAGTCTTGGACTAATTGTGACAGGATACTAACTTACATGATAATTTCTGCCTATTTCCATTTAGTTAAGGTAATTAAAGTACCTGATCTATAATATGGTTGAAATTTCAAATTCTCCATTACAAAAAGAGTCTGTAGAAAGGACTAAGACAAGGGGTTTGACTTCTGAATTTATGATTCAGAAAAAGCAAAACAGTATTAATCAGACCCTCAATAGTCCCAACTATTGCAGGAAAACTCTGCAATTTGCTTTTTTATAATCTCTTACACCAACAACACAGCACATTTCTATTAATGTTTCAAGTTCTTAAACATTGAGAAGTTAAGAGACATCAATTAAAACTTTCAATAGTTTAAAGGAAAAAAGGAAGTGCGGTTATGGCCTGCATTTATTTACCTCCCACCACAATTACTGAAAAAGCACTTACTTTCCTATATCCTCAGAACAAGAAGATACCAACCTTTAGCCACACTGTTATAACATTGGTGAGGCCATTGGGTCTAACTGGCGTTAGAACATTGGTTCTCATGCTCTCATTGAGAACTCCATGAGCGCAGCTCTGAGGTTCAGGCTGATTTTGATAAGTGATGCTCCAAAGTTTCCACTCGAAGGCCACTGCCCAAGCTGCTCCTTGCCAAGATGCTCTAACCTGGCCTAGTCCCTGTCTGCCTTTATGGAGTAAGGAACTAAAATAACACGGAAGCAACAACAGAACAGAAAAGACAAATCTGACTCTTCAATACAAGGGCAGGCTATTTCCTTAAAAAATACACTGAATTCTCTTTCCAACACTATCTTGCATTTAAAAAAATTTTGAACAAAATGCAGAAGAACAGGTCCTATAACCCTAACTATCCTCTCCCTTCATTAGGCTACAAACAAGCAGAAGCTGTTCTTTGACTATTGAATCCTTGCCACAAAAAGAAGGCTGTCCAAGTTCATGAAAACTCATGCATTCAGCATTATTAAGCACACAAGTTGTCTCCAGCTCTTGGAATCCCTGTACTGGAATAGGCAGCAATCTCTGAGAGCCTTCAGAGGAAATACCACAGCTCTTTGGCCTGGGTTTATACTCTTCTCCAACCCTCTGCTCTGGCTGCTGCTGAAACCAGGGCACCAACTTCACAGACATGCCAATAGTTTTCTTCTTCAGTTTTTCTTTTCCAATGAGCAAAAAAGCAAGTAGAAAATTGTATTTTACAGTACATTCTGCTTCATCTGATTATGGCTGCTGAAGTTGAAGGACAAAAGTTGATAAAAATTGAACACTGCAACAAAGGTAAAAATGAGCAGGTGAAGAAATAGGCTGAAACAGAAGAAAAATTAACACTGAAAACTATGAAAGAAAAAAGTGAACTAACTGATAGGCAAAAACAAATTAAGTGGTCATGCTATAAATATATAGCTACTTGCTTTAAATTTCAAGAACCAGAAAACAAAATGTAACTTTTTCTGCTGGTTTCTGAAGCTCAAAGCCAAACTAGCAATTGTCAATTAAGTTTTTCAAGTCCTGCATTACTTTAATTTAAGTGACAACAGTAATGTATGGTATAAAAATTAACACCAGACAAAACAAAACTCAACCTGCCAGCACTGCTGCCATTTTCCAAGTGCACCAGAACACAAGATGAACCATCTGTGGTTCCAAGATGGGCAGCATTGTATCTACTGTACTTAGGAGATGGTATAGCAAAAAAAAAAAAAAAAAAAATAAAAAAAAAAAAATACTATTTCTAATTCAGAATTGCCTTAGGGCAGCAGCTGTGAATTCACCTGTTACTTGTATCATTAATCACACTCTCTGAGATTATTAATTTAACCATTATTACTTTCCAGATACATTTCAAGATTAATTCCTGCCACTCTGATCATCTCACGACTGACGCATCACTCAGGGGATGAATCTATCAGATTGCATTTCCTTATGAGACTTGGAGATTTCTGGTCAGGTGATTATGATTGCTGAGTGACACAAAGGCCAGAAACTGAGATCCTATTCCCTGCATTTAGCTTGCACTCTTGCGAGGCTTCCAAACATCCTCTAGACATTTATTCTCATTCTTTTTATTCCTTAGTGTAATTTATTCAAAAACATCAAATAGCACAGTGAACTACAGAGAGAGATAAATTATTCTGATAGCTCCACACAACCAGTAAAAGTTGCTATACTGGATGACAGCAAAGGCTCAACTGGTCAAGAGTCTTACTAGCAGTAAAAACTGACAGATGGGCAAGTAGGAATTAGACATATGCCCAGTAATTTTCCCAGAAAACCATCTCAAAACCTGACAGTCAAGGGCTTCCTGAGCCACTCTCTGTAACATTTTTGTGTCACCTGCTCTGTGCAAATCCATTTAACTCTGCTTTTAATACCATATCCCTTTTATCTCATGGCACCATTAATTTTAACAGACTTTGATGCAAGAAGCATGTTTTTCAAAGAGTTCTGTAATTATAAAAACATTCTGATGACCACATGTTCCCACATATATTTTGATCTACATGGTCTCTGTTTTCAAAGATGTCTGGATGATCTGGAAGTCCTTATTTTCTCATTATAAAAACAAACTGACTTACCATAAAAATATATGTTAATAACTTTGTCATGATAGAGAATATCCCAAAGTTCATAAAATAAGGAAGTCAGACTGCTTAGGTGCAGTCTGAGAAAGTACAGCTTTGCTCCTTTTTAAAAAAGCATCATAGATGCCTCTTCAAAATTTTTGTTCTAGGAACTAAAACAGTTTAAACAAAAGGGTCCACACAACATAACATATAACATAACAGCCATATTAAATGCCAGTTTCATAAGGAATCCTGAATAAATGTCATCTCCTATTGATCATGTGTGCCTCTTAACACATTAATCTAAGTTCTACTGGCACCTGAATCTTATTATTTTTCATACAGTGAAATGAGTAATAGGAAATACTCTGATCTCAAAGCTGGGACCGCCCCAGCTAGTTTTCTTTTTGGAGATAGGCATCTACTTTGGCATTCCACATCTATCTGGGAATATAGTTTTAGGTCTGTACTATCACCATCTTCATCAGCAGTATTACATGGTCACTTTGCATAGCACTTGATTTAGCATCTACTCTACAAGTGCTGCTCTGTAAGGAGGCACAATGTGCTCAAAGTCTAAAAAGCTTTTCTGTACACAGAACTCTCTGTACACAGAATTTTCCCTGCATTCATCTTTTTAAATTACAGAGTTAAAAGGGAAATTAAAAGCAGTAGCAAGGAAGTGCAATAAAACAGAGGGATTTAAAAAAATATATAAATTGCTTTCCAGCAGATTACAGCTTTCAAAGAGCAGTTTAAAGCCATTATATTAGATGATAGATCAGAGATGGTGATGTATTTTAACATTCTCAAGTAGAAACTTTGTCATTATACTTTTTACATAGGAAATACTAATTTATTACCCTGATTTGGCAACTACATCATGTCCCACTAAGCTTCCAAAATGCTTATATTAGTACCAATATTTAAAATTAAGTTTTCTATCTGATTTGGAATACAGATGCCTTTTTCTACTAAATAACCAAGCTTTCTAGTTTCTGAAATCAAGCCCTACATATTTATACTCTGCGACCATATAATCTCCTGACTTTCCTTCAGATGAACTAAGCAGAGGTTCTTGAGTTTTCATGATAAAACAGGTGCTCCTGAATATCATCTACAGTTATAAAACCCTTTTCTGAACACTCCAATCACTTATCATGATTTCAGACTGATTATCCTACACCCTACAGAGCGAATCTAGAGTTCCTTCTCTCTCCAATGGGAAAGATCCCTTCTCACCTGCTACATAACACTGGGTATTCTGATACAGTTAGTTACCTAAGAAAAACAAGTACAATTTACTTAGTAAAATAAATTAGCTTTGAAGTAGAACTGTATCCCAGAAGCACATGCAATCTTTACTCCCCTCCCTACTTTGTTATGAAAGGCAAACATTACTACCTGGGAGCAATGGAGCACAGGCTCCTCAACTGACTTCTGCAGGCATCAGTCTTAGAGAAATAATTTTAAATAAGCAAATACATACATTGTGAGGCAGCACTTATAAAGAGAATAAAAGACCAGAAGCCAGCAGTCTCATCCAAAACACTCCCACGCTACAGCAATTTCCAGGAAGTACCACATGAAGTAGTGGGGAAAAAATTAAGATTCCATCATCAATGAAAAATCCTATATTATACCTGCATCCCATAAAATGTCTGAAGTCCTATTAGAAGACTGACACAGCTGCATAGATACTAGTCTCCAATAACAACCATAATACTAACTTCCATACAGCTTAAAAAATGTTGGCAACTTATAAAACAACCCAAAACCTAAGCTGATTACAAGGACATGAAAAAAAAAAGCAATTCTATTTTAGCAGTGTTCTGGTATACCTTAACTATTTAACTATTTTTCCTGACTTTTTTTTTTTTTTCTATGAAAACTATGCATAAGGTGATCTGATTTTAAGGAAATAATTGCTTAAAAATAATTTCCAAAAAGACTCTTGCAAGGGACAAGAATATACAAAGGAAACACTTTAACAGAGCAATAGACTGAAAATTCATAAATGCCAAGATCAGCTTACAAGAGACAAAATGAGTCATAAATGTCTGTTATCTGTCTGGAGAACACGTCAGCTCAACTCCATCCTAATGTGCAGTTAAACACCAACAAAAAGAGAAGGGCAGCAAATGCACAACAGAAACAAGCTGCAGAGCAAGGCTGATGTATTAGACAAGTGGGTTATAGGCAATGAGATGAAATTCAATACTGACAACAAGTCACATGGAATAGCAATAAACAGCACAGAGACACCCTGAGGAACACCAAACTGGAAAACAAGTCCAGAAGTGCTTTGGTTGGTGGCAAAGGGTTTTTTTTCTTAAATTGTACAAAATAGACAGAAGGGAATCCTTGCTCTACTTTCAGAGGATTCTTTCAGTCTTTCCAAGTCTGCTCTTTTGATATTGAACCTTGAACCTTGTGTGTGCAACCACAAAAGCCTAGTACATGGAAGGGAGCCTTAGGTCTTTCAAAAGGCAAGTATCAGAACTGCACCAGTTTGGGCATCTTTGACAGTGTCTCAGGGAATGAACCATCATGTGGTCAGATGGCCAAGCTGGTCAAGTGGGGATTAGAACTTTAACAACTTGAGCACCTACTGTAGCAGCAGTTTCCAGTAGGTAATGTTGGCAAATCTTAATGGGGCACAAGAAAACTTCTGTGGCTCAGGAGAGTCAGGAAGCACTATCAGTTTGTCTTGGAGTCCAAGCAGTTCCTGGAAAAACTCATATAGTAGCAAGAGGTGAACACTCAAGAGGTCAACGGATGATCCCAAGTAAACAAAGGTATAGTTTAAAAGATATTGCAGCTGAATATATCAAAGATTAGGTGATTTTTTTTTTTTTTTTTTTTTAATGACAAACTATTTTTAGGGAGAACATTGATGTAATTTATTTTGACCTGTATAGAATTAACTATTGCTAATGCTATTTTGGGAAAGACCAGAAAAAGCAGATCCTCAAAAGGATTCAGGGATGATTCGCTAGGTGGTGTGGTATTAACAAGTTGTCAAGTCTCAGTACTAAATTTGGACTCTGTATAACATTTTCTGAGCTTCCATGACAGATGGCACAAGGTTATCAGCCTTTGCTGTGAAACAGGAGAGCTCCTATCCATTCTGTAAGGAATAAAATGGAGAAACAGTGCCAACCGGTCAGAAGGATTTCTCCTAAATTCTAACTGGAGAAACCTGTAGAGCTTTCTTGAAATCATCTACAGAATTATGCAATCTTCACTTGAATTAGATTTGGAAAGACATTTTAGAAACAGCTTTAAAGAAAGCATCCTTCCTCATGGGAGGAATGCATCCACTGGGACCCCTCTGCTACACAGCCTTTACATGATAAGCAAAATGTGAATTATGTGGTTATACCAATAAACAAGAATGAGGCACTTCATTTAAATTGCACATGAGAAATATAACATGAGGAGGTTGATGTTTTCCTTGCATTGTTATCTTTTGTGGATCTATCAAAGTAATTCAAAATTTAACTGTACTGGAAATGATTCACAGTAGGAGAAATTTAAGTTCCTTTTTTGATTTGAAATACAGATAAAAGCAGTGGCCCCAGCAGAGGTTCTAGGAAAAAGAACCAAATCCTTCTCAAAAGATACTGCATAGCAGGCGTGCACATAAACATTTCAATTTCTCTTGTTTAACAAAACAATTTCTTTCCTTGAGTTACTATAAATCTCAGAAATGCTGTGGACACAGCGTTTACCAGGACTCCGAGCTAGGTCTAAGCTAGAAGTCTTAAACTTCACAACAGGATACTATGTCAGCTCCCAAACATGGATGCACAGATCATTCATTCTAAAAGAGTCATGTTTTCTAAAAGCATCTAAGGAGCATCTGTTGAGCTACAGTCTTCAAAGTAAAGGAAATATCCTGTCCATTCTTAATCATAATTGAGAGTGCTGTTGATATTGTGGACCAAAATAGAAGAACAGGAAGAAGACAATTTTCACTTTAGATTCAGTGGTTCTGTCAAGACAGTAATTTAGTAAATAATTGTATTAACTGAAACATGTGCAGCAGCTTTGGCAGCAAAAGAGAAATGCTATACTCCAGGAGCCATGCTAGAGCTGTTCAGTAAGCTGACAGCTGGTGAAAAGACAGACTGGCCTGTATTTGACTTTCAAAATCCTTTGTTGATCAATACAAGCCTCAACTGTGAGGGTAACTATCACAATATAAAATAAATTAGGAAAGTTATATAACAGCCCTAAAGAGTCCTACCTTTTTCACAGGCTTCCATGCACTGGGCTTCATACAGCAAGACCTTGTTAGTCCACCTGAATTAGCTGAAGACAATGGATTAAGAGGGGATCCAGTGTCTGCCTTGCCTGAAGATTCAGATTCCTGAGCACAGTGCAGGCAAAAAGCCCCAGTAGTAGCAGCAGCAGAACTCCAAAAACACAAAATTCTGTGTCTCTTTCTTTGTTTACCAGATTTCTGACTCATTCTGGAAAAAGTAATTTTCTTGAGATACAATGCAACAGAAATATGAAGAAATTATGTTACCAACTCTGAGCGAGACAGAGCCGGGAGAGAACAGGAAAGAGAAGGTGGAACATAAACCCCTCTGGCAGGAAGCAGTGCCTGCAGGTAGCTGGAGCGCCGGTTCAGTTCTTATCACCACTCCCTCAGTTCCTATCAGCACTGCTGCGATTAGCTGAGGCAACAACCTGCACATGCCAGCCCCGCAGTCACAGCAGGGCTTAGGGAACAGCAGAGCCCCAACACTGCACAGGCCCGACTTCAGACCATTGCCCACAGCCGGGAACCAGCAGGAGGCTGACAAAGTCTACACGGCTTTACATGAGTTGTGCCAGATATTCCGAACATTTATCGATACTATTATAATTATAAAACTGCCTATCTCTAAAATGTCAAGCAAATTTCACAGTCTTGAGAAGTTTTCACCTCTACTGTACACAGAAAATGTTTACAAAATGATCCAAAGCTTCCAGAGAAAGTCCTTTGATGCTTTGGTTAAACTACCAAGAACTTCCTGCTTTTTGGCCTATTGATTAGAATACATATTAATGCATTCCTCTTACAGAATAAATTCATACTGCTTTCATCACTGCTACAATGCCACTTTACGGAAAATGCAACCAGTGTCAGAACTAATTTGCAAAATAAACTCATACTTTTACAATTGTGTGATTTTACATAGCTTAAAATCAAGAATTAGGAAGGAAACTTAGTACAGTAAAACTCATGTTTCAGTTTCAGAAGGTGTGTTGCCATAGAGAAAATCATTCCAAGCATGTACTATTTAAAGCTGCTTTCTCCTGCATTCATCACAATATTAGCAGCAACAATATATAAATACTTCAAAACTTCAATATATAGGAAGGATAATAAATATTTCCCTAAGAAATCAATTTTTCAAGAAGTACAGTAAAAGAAGGATTAGGGTAGAGATCTTTTTTTTTTAATCATTATCTTCTTAACACGCCTTACAACACCTCTATGTTGTTGTGTGATTAGATGTAGCATTTTGTACATGCCAGAACTATGTCCACAGTACTCCAATGACTCTGAGAGCAATAGTCTAGGACTGATGATGCAGTAAAACTTTTATCAAGAACTTAAAAGGAAGATACCCTAAGTCAAGAAATGACAGAGCTCAAACAACTCACAAAAGCAGTTGATAAGCTCTGAAATTTAAAATTAAGTTTTTGAAATGGCTACGTGGATTTAGGATGATTTTTCTGTCCTGATCCTTTTCATCTTTCCTAAAATATGTCCTAGAAAATAGAAGTAAAAATGAGCACAGGATATTCAAAGAGCTAAACAATAATTCAGTATCACATGCTGCAAGTGCATGCTCAGTTATATGCTAAGAAAAGTCTCAGCAATTGCTGTTAGAACCAGTTTAATGACATGTGGAATTCAGACAAAGCAGTTTGTGCATTTGTAGCACACCACGGGCCAAATACCAACTGTTAAAATGCTTTCTAAAACATGACAGCTGGACTGACTGGCAAGAACAGGGGCTTCTCTGAGCTCTGGAAAGACTTCAGAGAAAAGCAGTGATCTTGATACAGGTATCATCCTTGACACACTGATGCATATCTCTTCTTAGGACAGCACTTCAAATTACCAGTATTTGTCATTTGCATAATGGTATATTTACCAAGCTCATGGCACAGTTATTCACCCTTGCGACAGTATAAATTTGTTATATGCTTGGTTTTACTGTTACCTTCCATTTTATACCATAGATTTGGCCTTTATTAAAGAAATTTCAAAATCTGATGACAAAAATCGATATCTCAGCTCCTAATCAAATTCATTAATTCTTCTACTTGAGTAACTAACATCACATCACATCACATCACAGAGAATGATAAAGAAGAAACAATAAAGGCATCAAATCCCTGAGAATGTTAAATCTGCTTCCAGGACTCATAAAGAAGTCTGGTGTGGTAGCTGGGCACCATGCACTTGGGCATGAGTGCATTCTTTTGGGCATAAACCAAGGGATAACTACAGCAAAAAGCAGTGCTACCATATCCATCATTAACTTCAGCTTGTTTCTTTAGGATACAAGACCCTACTTCAAAATCCAAAGTCCTTTCACCATCTTGCTGGGGCAAGGGTGACCCAAGCAGGTCCCAGAGCAGGACAGGCACGTCCCATCTCCAGGAGTCATTTCCCTTTCACTGGAGATGGAGGGAACGAAGCAAGTGTGACCAATTTATGCCATCCAAGAAAGCCAAGCAAATGAAGGGACAGCTAAAACTGAGGGCTTTGTAGCAGATTCACAGGGGACACAGGAGACAGCTACTGGAAAAACCACCAAATGATTTTGTATCTGTTAAAAATCACAATGTCACAACAATGACTCGATAAAGCTCACAATCACAGGTAGAATTTCTACAGGCCAGGCCAGAGAAGTAGTTCACATCTAATTCTTATTTGGACTCTGCTAATGTTATTACATTCAAATCAGGGGGGTGTATCTCAAATGAACGAATATAAGGTAACAAAAATGTTCAGAATGCTACAACACAGAACACAAACTGAAGAGAACTGAAAAACAAAATTGCACCACAATGAACAACCTCCAAAAGCCTTTTTCTGTCCTGAGGCAAGAACACCTGCAATGGCTGGATAAGGTGTGAGCATAGTACAGCACCCTTCCAGAGGAAGTGGCTTCAACAAGCTCTTACGTTTTCAGTGCATGACTTCTAAATATGCTCATTAAGGTTTTTTTACCAACCACTAAAAAATATTTTATGTTTTTTCCCCTCCTTCTGGCCATGAACATGTATAAGCCGTTATTTTTAATTAAGAACTGTCACAGCTATGAAAAGATCTGGCAGGCTTTCCCAGAGGTAAGCAATCTTTTCCATAGCAGAAAAATAGAACAAACACTGTTATATCCACAGAATCATGACTTTGGATTGAAGGGATCTCGGGAACTTTACCTGGTCCAACCCTCACTCAAAGCAGAGGGCATTCCATACTTTATTTATAAGCAGATTTCTAGGCCTGCCTAGTCAGTCCAATTCACGCATTCCAATATTATTTCTTCAAGTTTTAAACAAGTGAGAGCAACTATAATATTTATTCAAAAGGTTAATACTATATATTTTTACTTTTAAAAAATGTATTTAAAAGCTATTAGGTCTACCTAATGCATCACTTGGAGTTGTATAATGACCCATTAGAGAAACTATAGGATCCAACTTCCACATCATATACAAGAAGCAACAAAAAAGTCAAAATTCCCCTCTAGGCTCTCCTATTCATTGTTTACTCCAAATCTATAAGCAAAACAGGTAATAATAAACAGATTTCAGAGGAAGTGCCAATTTACCACCCTTGTACTACTAACAGATAGAAATTATCCTAATAAAATTACAGTGTCTGAGGGTAACAAATTTTTCCTTCTTATATAAGTTTTTGTAGTATTTCAGTTAAATCAGTCAAGAGATCTTGACTAATGATGAATTTCACTTGACAGTAGCAAAACAAACCTAATCTCCCATGTTTAAATAATTTTGACATTTCAGTATTATTCCATAGGTCTTAGTCATATTTTCCAAAGAGATACTAATTTTCTAATACCAATAAATTAAAATTTCTCTCAGTGTCAACCTTAAGAAGTCATTCAAAAGCCACACAATTAAAATTTAACTTGCTTCCTTTTACCTGACTTTGAATGATGATTAACACAAACCTCACATAGAGCAGATGGACAGTGAAGCTGAAAAATGTCATGTTTTTCTTACAGACTGCACTACTGAATGTACACCCTGTATGTAAGGGAGACATTCCTTCATCTGTGTATTATTAGTAACCAAAAAACCTAGAAAGCTGTTACAGAATTGAATTTGTTGTGTCAGCTAGAGTTAAGGTTTTAAATTATTTAATTCTTTATGTAAAATTCCTTAACCATTAAATACGCAGTCTATTTGATTTGACATCTTACTAGAGCTATGGAACTGATATTTCTTAACTATGTTATTGCCCTCCAGAGCTAGGCAGCAGAATGCAAACTACATTTCAATATTTCACTGTTTCATTAGGATATCTCATATTTAAAATTGCTGGAGGCTCATCACTTGCAAAATAAATAAAAGTCTGACCTCATTTAGTGTTTCCATTTTCATGCTTTAATGCTAGAAATCATACCGAGCTCTTTAAGATATGAAAATGAAAGCAGACAGAAAACGCCATCCATAAATAAGAGATTATACGAAATCATGCATATATAAATAATTGCTCTTTCTGACTAGCAAGTAACCAGAAAACATGCAGACACAATCACTTTAACATGTGGCATATTACCTGGGTGGAGCTGGCAGCCACAGAAATGCAGTCAATGAAGCCATGTCTCCGAGTGAAAAATGCCACTATCTGCTGCCACCGGGAAGGCTCAGCCCGTAACTCATCTGTTGAGCCTTTCTTTGCCCACTGCTTCTGTTTGGGGCCTACCGAGCTGTGGCTGGAGCCAGCGTTGCCTCGACTGGCGCGAGAATAGAGGAGTGTGTTATTTCCAAAAATGTAATTCATCTCTGCAGCTCTGCAGGTGGTTGCCAGGCAGTCTTAATTCCCTACCAGCTGCTGAGTGGTGAATGAGCAGGAAAAAAAAAATGCAGATAGAATTACAGCAGCATCGTTTACAAACCAGGAAAACAAAATTCTTGCTAGCTGATGCTATTTTTCTTCCACGGCTTTCTACCTCTTACATTCCCTCTCTACCTGTGATTACAATGAGTATAATCTTGAGCAATTAAAAAAAAAAAAAAAAAGGCAGCAAGCAAAGGTTTTCCTTATTTTTCCTTTTCAGAACGCACAGGATGAAAACCTTGCTTTCTCTTCCTAGCTGCCAACAGATATTTAAGGGAAACTGGGCAGCAGGTACAGTACAACGTTACAAATTCACAGCTATGAGGATGGTGGTGGATGATAACAGCTACTGGGTGGAGAAAGCACAGATCAAAAATAACCAAGTTTCAATCACTGCCTGTAGAAATATCCAATAGCATCTTTTCACTTCCTTGCCTGCATAAATTATGAACCTGAAGCAAATAAAACAGGGAATATAGAGCAGAGCTGCACTTTTCACTGATTCTGTCTTTATGAAACCATTCCACAGAGCAGAATTACTTTAATACCATGTTCAAAACAAATATTTAAGAAACAACTGTTGGCTAATTTCTTCTTGTTTTACCCTGTTCTTTTGTGCATAAAACAGCTATAGAGAAAGTGAATTACAGTGCCACAAAACATTCTGTGTTGTGTATCAGAGGATTCCTAGTGAAGTTGTTCTACTGTGGTTTCAGGTTTTTTTAATCCTCAAGAAAATCAGAGACTAAGATTAAACACTACGAGTCCACACTCTGTTCTTATTCTGTGAATAATGTGTCATGTTCATAACACCTATGACCACATTTCTGTGACTGCTGTAAGCCTATTATGAAAACAATATATATATATATCTTTCTGACTCAACATTACTTCTCAAAAGCACAAGAATAATTCAAAACCAAAAAATTCTTACTATTCACTAATGACTTTCCAGTAAGATTATTTTGCTCTCCCATGCATACGATAATTATTACTGTTATAGGTTTTCTCTGCCCTCTTCATAGCAAGAAAAGAATTCAGAATAATTAGCTTAAAGATTATATGGAACTCAAGTTACCTTACAGAACTCACCATTCAAATTTTTATAGCCAACTAGTAAACAAAAAATCCTCCAGCTAACATCAGAGGGATTATTTTGAAATTGGTTAAATGTCAAGCTTTCAATACCAGCTCATCTCTGGAAAGCCGAAAGTTATTAAAACAATTTGTGATATATTTATGCAGTCATGATCATAGCACCAGGGCAATAATTTCAAAACTTAAGAGTTTTAAATAATTTTAAAACTCTTCATACGACAAACAAAGTCAGAAAAATTCCTTACAACACAGGCACATAATTCTAAAAATCCACTGCTTCATGATGTGCATTTTAGTGGAGTTACCAAATTCCCTCACGTACTTCTTGGGGTGCAACATAATCTGCAGTTTAACAAATTCTTACTGACAGCTATCCTATTCTGAGTAACAGTTTTTTTCCCGCTGGCTTCTATTACAAGCAGAAATAAGTACATTAATTGAAATGTGTCTTAGCGAGATCAATGCACCATTTACTTCTAGTCACCAATACAGCTCAATAACACACCACATGCCAATATTCTGAGCACACCTTTCAGACAGACTTTATTAATATTTATAAAATACAATGGCTTATCACTGCAAGTTATATGAAACTGGATCTGACTTGTGCAATGTCCTTAAAGCTATGAGCATAAGATAGATAATGGAGTTGAGAAATGCCTGAGACACAGTAGACTCTTTCAAATGGACAAGCTTCTCATAATGGGAATTTTTTCACAGGAAGACTGCAACACTTCCTGAACCCTACCTTTTTCCAGACACAAAAAACATACCTAGCCTGAAAATGCTATGAATTTATTACCAGAGAAACTGATCAATCCCTGGCTATGACTGAAGGTGTTTGGAACAAGGTACAAATTATATACTTTGAGTACCAAGTCTTTTTATAAAGAGTCAAGGTGAAAATATTTTCAATCTTTTTCTACATATGGCCTTGAATGTCAACACTGCTATACAGTTTATTATATATCCTAGAGAACAAGAATCTGTCTAACATTCAAAAGACTTCAAGAATTCCTTTTTCTCTCTGTTTGCCCCATAGGCCCCATACAAAGTCACATAGAAGAATGTGCAAAATTCTGGAAGAAAATGCCACAATATATGGACAAGAAATGTATCAAGCAGCTATTTTTGTTACTGTTACATCAATCTGTCTGAAGATAAGAGAGGTTTGCTGTGTTTTAAGGCAGATTCTTTCAAGGCCGATTCCCACACAGCCAACAATCCAATATGGCATCAATTACAAAGTCATTTTAGAAATCAGCACTTCAGGAAAGCATCACATGGATAAAAAGCTTCCTGAAAGTGAAGCAATGATGATTTAATTTCATTTGAGAGAGAAATCTAGAAAAGTACTTAAGGAAGAGGTTATGCAATCCTGCTGGTGATGCAAGGCAGCAATCTGTGTCACCTACACTCCATATGGATGCAATGATACCGAGCAAGATCTGCTGACGCCTAAGCAGATACAGTTGCAGTTATTTGTAGAAGCCAGTACGGTGGTAATGAGAAAAACCCTGATTTTTACATGCTACAAAGCAACCTGAAGATAAAGGCAAAGCACAGCTCCACAGATGGCACAAAACAGGATAGCACAAAGGAGTCCAGATTAGAAGAATGGTCACTTGTAGGGCTGAAAAAAACAGTGGGAGGTTGTAAAAACAAGGGCTCGTTCCAGTCAAAGAGCATTTCAACAGAGGGTCAAACACCTACAAGTAGAAACTGGAAAAAGTTCTATTTGCACGGAAAAGGCAATATACAGAGAAAGGAAAATCATCAACACAGATGTCACAGCTGGAATTGCATCTGTGAATGATTGCTTTCAGAGTCAAAAGGCAGAATAGGGAGGCTCATCAGGAAACTGCAGGAAGTCCTAAAAGGACTTCCATCCTAAAGAACTTCCTAAAAGGACTTCCAAAAGAACTTCCATCACCCCTTTTCCATATTCTGGATATTGATCTGATGGGACTAAAATTAAAATCAAAGCAAACAAAAAACACCACACACTAAAACAAAACAAAAAACACTATTTACTATTAGGCAAGAATTGAGAATTTGCAGATTTGAAAAGATTCCTGCCCCAAAACAAAACAGCACATAATTAAAGATTTCTACATCAGTACGTATATCTCTACAGGTTGAGAAATTTACTGCAAGATTCGTCTGCATTTATAGTGGCTGCAGAATAATATTATTTGTCTGTGGCCAATTAGCAAGATACAGTAATCACAGTGGTTATTAAATGTAAAAATCAACATCAAATACTTGGACTAGAATTCCTCTGACTTTCTATCCAAGCACATTGTTGTTATCAGCTTGCTGAGACAAGTCAAAACATGACATAATGCTATATTTTAAACTCAGATAAAGTTTTCCTGGGCATAACTGTACAAGCAGAATGCATACCTAAAATTAAAGAGGCACAGCAGCAAAACCTGTTTGTGAATGAAAACAGCAGTTATATCTCAACTACCCTTTCTAAACAAAAACCAACAGTCCCCCTGAAGCATTTGAAAAGTGTCTTATATTAGTTTTACCATCATTTGGTTGAACAGAGTATTGGCTAAGATAAGCACAGATCCTAAAGGAAAAAAAACTGATTGTCTTAACAGAGAAAATTCAAGGATCACCTAAAGCAATTGCAGGGACTTATTTTATTTTCAATATCAGTTAGGTTTTGACCAAAAACAGAGGAAAAAGAAATGTTCAGAACTTGGATATTCAAACATAAGATTACGCAACTTAAACTCTTCAGGCATGGGAACAAAAGCAATACTGAAAATTTAGATACAAGCTCTTACATTTCTTTCTTACACATTTCAGAATTCTGGTTCAACAAACTTTTACTGGCATAAGTTTAAGGCTCATAAACAAGTATATGCAGTATTCTAAACCAAAGCCCAGGAGTTCAGGACACAAATACTGTGGAGAAAAAAAATTGTCAACCCTTTCTGCTAAGAGATGCTCTAAAGTCTATCTTAACTTTTAGTTCAGATAGGACTGAAGGATAGTTCTTGATCAAATGGCATTTACATAACCAATTAAACGTACATCTCTTACTGGTGAAACCAACTTATAAGTAAACATCTCAGCAAAATTATTCTATAATGAGCTATTTTAGCATAAATATTTAATATAAAAGATCATTACCTTATTACTCACAATACACCTCAGACAACCTACCAATCTGGGCAGATTAAACTGCCTGGTCTTCCGCAACCTGCTCATGAATCTCCTGCCCATCTTTTTGGCACGCCAGACTGACAAAAACATCTTATGTTTAATGCAAGTCTCCTTAGGTTTGCTTCAGTCATCAAAATGAACCCAGCTGCACCAAGAGCTTAGGGAAAATCTCGGGTGAAAAGAGTGCAACCCTTTTCTAGGACGACTTGCTGTTGATTACTGTATCGTAGGTTGTTCTAATGTTTGGATTAATCCACAGTCCATCTGTTACAGTTTTTCTTTCTTGCTCTGTTGACAAGAATTTATTTAGCAGATCCTCACAGAGAACTGGGTAGATTTGGTCAACTGCTTCTTACTATAAAACACAAACTGACACCCTTGCATGTATTTCCATATTCTTCAAATACAGGAGTTTAAAATCAGGAAGCTATCAAGAACTTGGGCAATGCATTTTAATTAAAGACTGCATAACAGCTCCTCTCAACTGTGACCACTGAAGTACGATATTAGTCTGAAAATAAGTATGCCTGAGAGTATCTTCAAGTTTTTCTTCATGATTCCCAGTATACTATGTATGTTCCTAACACCAGAAGCATGGACTTTTTCCTGAAGATGGCAAAGCTTTACAAGTTCTCAATTTAGAAAAAACTAACAGATTGCAACCTTTTCACAATCATAACCCAACTTGCAAATTACATGTTAACCAATCTTTGATTTCTAAATGGAAACCATATCTTCAGGTTAAGCTACCCTACCTGCTCAGACTGAAGCAGGACAAGAAAATCTACTGGAGCAAAGAGGAAGTTAAAATTACTTTGACTGCTGGCTAACCTTGAACCCGCATGGTTCAAATCATAAAGACCACTATCCTTCCTGAGAGCAGAAAAACTCTCCCAATTAACAGAGAAGGCTGGTTTAACAGCAGTTCCACAAGCTCTATAAGACTTCTGGGGAAGCACTTGAGAAAACGCAAGGGATTGGAGAGAAGACACACCAGGAGATAGAAAGAAGGGAACCTATTCATATTATCAGCACCATATTTGGGTTCACAAGGAAAGGACATTGTTAGCATTGAAGGAAGGATGTGTAAATATGCACATTTATATAACAGCTATTTCCATACAGTTTGATGGGAAGGAGTTAAATAAAGGTGCTTGTTTGCAGTTGAAGAAACAAGCAATGTATGCTGTAATACCTTGGTTGGTATAGCTAGAAACCACAAGACTGCCAGCAGTTGAAAGATTATTGCAAAATCAGAGGCTGACTATAGATCACTGTATTTAAAGGCTATAAAACAACTATCACCTGCTAATTTATACTTCTGAATATAAATTTTAATTTCTGAAATAACCATTCCCTAGTAATTTTCATCATTTTAGAGATTCAGTGTTATTGACTGTGGTTTCATTGTTATCTCTCGAGTCAACTCTCTACCAAATGGAGGGGTCAAACTAGCTCATTCTTCATTCCACAGTAGCTGCCCTCTGACCATTCTTGTTGTTCTTCTTTGAGTATCTAAATTTGCCTTCTTAATCAAGATAATGAACGGTGGAGATTTCTGGAGTGATAAGATAATGCAGTTTTACTTCCATTTGCTTCACTGATTATTCCTTGTATTCCATTTGCCTTTTTGACTGTAAATTGAGTACTGAGATGATTATTCTATTAATCTGTTATAACCCTGAGCTCTTATTCCTCTTATACAGAAATGATGATGCAATGAGAATACAGGTTCTTCCGAGATCCTTCTGATAACCTCCATCCACGATTACCCATCTTCTTCCTTACCCTTTACTTTCATTCTCTTGTTGGTTTGGTTTTGGTGGAGAGTTTTTGTTTGCTTTGGGTTTTTTTAACAACTAAATCTCTTTTTTTTTTTTCTTGTTTTATGACAGCTTAAGTCTCTCTGTAATCTTTTTTGAGTTGTGTCCATTGTGTGCATCTAGAAAAGCATCAACATCAACAAGATGATCTTTAAGCACATGCTTTAAGGGATTTGTGCAGCAGAAATTCTCTTTGCAATGCATTCATTGCTTTCTCATCTCTCATTTCTCCACCTGTTCACTGATTCTGCTCTTCAGAACAGTTTTGCCAGGACAGAAATGAGAGCGAGTTCCAATTTCTCCTGTCCCTCCTGGAAGCTATTTTAAGAACAAGTACCACCTTGCCATATCTCATTCCTGTGATACCACAGTCAGGGTAAGCGGGCTATTACACAGCACTGTGGCACTAATAGATAAGCAGCTTCAAATCAGGGTTAATTTCAAACCATTAAGCTTAAATACCATTAGGTCCTGGAAATACTTTCCCAAAGATGACTAAACGTGAAAAAAAGCAGGCATACACGAAGTGGGCACAAGATATTTATTTTAGACACAGTGCATGTAGTCAGCAGAAGTGCTGTGCTAGGATTACAAAGCCTGCCTCGGCAAAGGTTTGGGTACCACTGACATACTATTAGACTTTTCTTTGGAACTATGTGTTTGCTTCACAAAGCTTGGGATATGGGGCACAAAACCACAAGCTGCTGCTTTCTAGAAAAGAGGAGAGGAAAGGCTGAAGGACATACTCCTCACCCTACAGGCATTCAGCACTAGGTCAAATAAAATGCCCGACTAACCTACTGCCTCTCTCAGCAGTGAAGGTGTAGAGTGATCCTTCCCTGCTCAGTACACCATCACAAGCTCCAACAGAGGTTCACAGAGCCAAAGAAGGTAAACTCTGTCTTACTGCTTTTACTCTAATAAAAGACTACTTGCACTCTAATGCAAACTGAGCCTGAATATTTTCTCCCAGATCTGACACTGAAAGGGGTAAGCAGAGATAAAGCACAGGGGTACTGGAATTGGGCAGAGCTACTGCTGCAAAGGTATTCCCTGGGTGCTTTGGTTAGAATTTGGGGGTAAAACTTCCCTCTCTTATTCAATGGGGGGCAGTACTTCACCTCAGTTTGAAGCATTTCATTGTTCAGAAACAAGAAAACAGTAACTAATTTGCAATTAATATCCTAATATTATGAAGTCATAGTTTTATTCACTGACATAACTTTATGTAACCACAAAAGAGTCCTCCAAGTGCTTTAAATGGATAAACAACATTAATACACGTGTTCCCTTTGGTAAAGGGAAGTGGGGATTTTTACTGCATCACCTGAAGCACAAGTGCTGTAGCAGAATACAACAGCCCCAGCCAGAATGACAGGTCTGTGCAGGAGGTGGAACAGGCAGCCAGCAATGGGAAGGCTGATCCCTGCACTGCCTGTCCCCAGCAGGGATGACCATTCCTGGGAACATGTGAGGATAGGAAAGTGGCCAACTTTGCAGCATGAAATACAAACAAGAGTCCAGGATTATGGAACTACAAGTTAAAGACTTCCCCCACCAACCCAAACCTATTTCTCACAATTCCTAGAGTGTTCTGCTACTCCACTGATGCTTGCACAAAACTGTTCTAGAGATACCAAATATGCAACCAGTAGAATGTCTTCAGCTCCTTAGAGATATACTATTCAGTCAGTAATTAAAATTTTCATGTATAGCATGAATAAGCAATTTTAGGGCCCTCACTAGACTAAAGCCAGTACAATGTTCCAACTAAAACATTTCTGTTCAGCTGTCCGTATCTGTGACACATGAAAGGAACAAACCAGGTGCAGGCATTTTCCTCATACCCTTGGAAGATTGGTGCTATGTGAAAATCTCCACAGACAGATCATGGGCAAAGATTTGATTAAAGGAAGAAGAAAACAGAAACTTTTCTCAACCAGTAAGTCTAGCTTCGTGTTACCACATGCAGCCACATGATAGTATCATTTACAAACTTATCAACTACTTTGAGAATTTTTTAAGAACTTGTGCAAATTTCAAATGAGAATTATGGTTATAATGAAAATGCATTGAATATTACAATATTAAGAATTTATTTCAGAGCAGGATAAGATTTACCATGCTAGTCATAGTATATTTTTCCAGTACAAGATATATTTAGCAGCTTACAAATTAATACATGTTTTCTTTAGAGCTTCAGCATTAAAAGTGAAATATTAGCCCCAAATACCAGATATTACAGAAATATATGGAAGCCCCAGTCAGGTTCTACACTCAAATACTGAATTATCATGCTACATCATATATATGAGATAAATAATCTGTCATGCCCAGGTGGTTCTAAATAAAGATTACTGTTTTGGTGGGGGTTTTTTGTCTCATTGCACCATGACCCACTGTTTTGTAGCCCTGTAATAAAGCCCTGTTATTCAAAGCTTTTTGTCCTCGATAGAAAACTTCAGCTTCCACTTCACAATTTAAAAGCTTGCTTGGTACCATATCATATCTGTGCCAGTTTTCACGCGATGGGAATTTTTAGATTATGAGTATGTGATTGCTGTTTATCAAATATTAAATGAAGATTGCTTATCTTCTTGACAGGGGAATGGGCTAACTCAGATTCAGATTGGGTTAAAATACTGCATTTTTGCAATAAGCATAAAAGAATAGAGAGACATATCTGTGCCAGTTTTCACGCGATGGGAGCTGTTTAATACCGCACATTTTAGGTGCAAACCCGTCGCTCCGGAGGGGCAGCGACCCGCTGTCCCGCGGCGCCGCACGCAGGGTTCATGCAGCAAACGCCGCTGCAGCGTCGCCATCTCGCGGCCAAGCTGCAGAGCAGCGCATTTCACAACTCGGGACCGCGCACTGGAGCCACGCGTTCCCAGCGGGAATTTGGAAACCCCACACTGAAGAAATTCCGGTACCAGCTGCCTACCTACCTGAAAATAGTCTTCAAAAACTTTGGTACATAATATCTATGAAGGAATTGAAGTTTGACCATTTTCACTATTTCTTCATGATTCTCCTACCATTAAATATTTTTTTAAAAGCTGTTTTAGAGCATTAGCATTCCATTTCACACAGGACTAGTGAACAGAGGACACACAATCTCCTGGGCCAAGTTTACTTACTTGTTACTTGAGACATAGGAAGCAAACATTTCTTCTTAAACTGACAAAAATCCACTCTAACAAAACCTGTAAGTCTTATTTAAACTTTAAATCAGTACAGCTTGTCTCTCTTCTTTTATGCTTATTGCAAAAATGCAGTATTTTAACCCAATCTGAATCTGAGTTAGCCCATTCCCCTGTCAAGAAGATAAGCCATCTTCATTTAATATTTGATAAACAGCAATCACATACTCATAATCTAAAAATTTGGGATACACGTTTGTACTTTTGGTCATTGAAAACTCTTTGAAATAGCATCCACCTATTCAAGCAAGTTATAAAAGCTGTTTTAAATCTTAGAGTATTTGAAAGCTTCTCTCAAGAACAAAATTCTCTTCTTCTATATAATTGCTCCATAGTGGAAAGAGCTTGCTATAACAGAAGGTATTCCTGAAAATTCAATTCTACTGGCCTCTGCAGCATTGCTTGACAAAGCAACATATGATCATAAAACCACTGACTTCTTCAAACTACTAACTCTGTATTTGAAATTTTAAGTGCATTTAACATTTCTATTTAAAACAAAAAACAAACTCCTCCTATTATTTTATTCATGTCATAAACATGACATTCTCCATTACATTTAGTTTCCTTGAGCAATGAATATTGAAGAAGGTGATTGAGCTCTTGTATATCAGCCAAGATCTGGTCCTTGCACAGTGTACCAAGCCAACCTAGCAAATAAATCACACAAAGTACTCTTAGAGCTGTTGCTGCTAAATTGATCTTCAGCACGAGCTAGAACTATGAACACCTGGCAGATCGTCAGACCAAAAGCAGAGCAGACCAGCTATGCTAATACAACAGCAACCTTGGGTTTTTTCTTCAGGAGAGGTGTAAGCCAGCAGTCAATTAGAATCAGAAATGAAAATTACACAAAATGCTGGTAAAACAACTGAAACCTGGAACACCCACCCCAGTTTTCAGACAAACAAAGCTTTCAACAATTTCAACTTACCATACATTGCTTTGAAATTAACAGAGAGGGGTTACCTGAAAATAATCAGATATATGCTAAAAATGTTAATACAAACTGAGTGGTAATACTTCCCTTATGAACATTCTTCCCTATTGAGTGATGATTTCCCAGCATTTACCAATGTGAGACAGATAACAGCAATCCTCCTCAGAGACTTAAGGCACAGGATTTTGAAAAAGCCTCACCATATTTTGTAACTGTACTTAATTCTGCTTAATTCTATTTTGCAAGTAGTTTTCTTTCTTCCAGAAAGAGCTTAAGAGCTCCTCTCTTTACCTTTTTGATCCCCTTGCGCTTTCTAAAAGGCAAGACTAATGCCTCCAAGAATTAGGAAAAGCTTGTGAATAAACAGAGTTGACCTTAAGTCCCTAGAGAAAGAAGACTTTTATTTATTTCTAATGGTTGCACATAAAAGGTGTTTCATTACTTTCCAAACATCAATAAATTCAGGGAATTAGACACATAAAAAGTGTGTTACCATGTCTAACTTCATAAGCAAGGAAAATTTGAAGTTCTCGCCATTCCCAAAAACAAAAGCTTTGTTTTCTCAGAAGGCTCTTCAGAGGGCAATATAGCCCACTTCTAAAAGGTGATTCATTAGGGCTTAAAGAATTCAGCTTGCCTAGCTGAAGACTATGGAAAAACACTGAGAGTTCATTATGGAGCTATAAGTAAAAATCACTAGTTCAATACCATCATATACATTTAAAAACTTCTAGAAAAGCTGGAAAACAAATGCACTCACACACTGCAGTTGGTTCTTCTACAGAATCCTCACAAGTCAATGATAGAGAAGTGACACATTCAACAAAATTTTTCTTCATAATTGAAAAAAATGGAAATATAACTAGGTTGAAAGTATTTTCTCTTAAAATATCATAGAATGGTTTGGGTTGGAAGGGCTCTTAAGGATCATCTAGATCAAACTCCCTGCCACAGGCTTGAAGACACTGCACTAAACCTGGTTGCTCAAAGCCCCATCCAAGCTGGCCTTGAACACTCCCAGGGACGGGGCAGCAACCCTTTCTCTGGGCAGCCTGTGCCAGGGCCTCATCACTCACAGGAAAGAATTTCTTACTAATATCTAATCTAAATCTACCCTCTTTCATTTTAAAGCCATTCCCCATCTTGTCCTACCACTACATGACCTTCCAAAAATTCCCTCTCCAGCTTTCTTGCAGCCACTCTATGGAGATCTAAGGTACCCACGGAGCCTTCTGCTCTCCAGGATGAGCAGCCCCATCTCTCAGCCTGTCTTCACAGGAGAGGTGCTCCAGCATTCTGATCATCTTTGTGCCCTCCTCTGCTCCAGCAGGTCCATGTCCTCCTTTTGTTAGGGACCCCAGAGCTGGGTGCAGCACTGTGGGTGGGGGCTCAGCAGGACAGCGCAGAGGGGCAGAATCCCCTCCGTCCCTCCCTCCCCTGCTGCTCACTCTGCTTTGGATGCAGCCCAGAACATGTTTGGCTTTCTAGGCTATGAGTGCACATTGTTGGGTCATGTCCAGCCTCTCATCCAGCAGCACCCCCAAGTCCTTCTCCCCAGGGCTGCTCCCAATGTAACAGCATTTGTTCTTTGCAGTTACAGAGGACACTATTGCACACAAACAATTCATGCTATAAGCCTACCACAATGTAAGCCCATCTCATCACTCTAAAGCCCAAATATTCCCCAGTATCAAATAATTTCTCCACTTTTCCCTCAAAACCATCCATAAAGACTCAGAGATGTTACTGAAAACAGCATTTAGTCTGCCACACAAAAACACTGTGCTATTCAGAACATGATTGAGCTATGTCTATCTACTAACACAGTAAATAGAACTGCCAGTTATTACGCCCTCCCAATCCTCACACTCTGTTGTCTAAATCTTTAAATCTGTCTTCAAGTTACTGAAGCAATCTAGCAAATAATGACGCTGCACACTGAAAAGCTCAAGAGACATATATGGCACTTGGCTTATTACATATTGCACATAGATCCTCAATTAAAATATTTACTAGAAACAAAGTCAGAATTGACTCTACAGATTTCTGACTGAAAATCCAAATTAAACCAACAGCCTGAACTTCAGTGCCCATCAAAACTACATCCAAAATTTACCTAGAGTTGTTTTCTGAGCACTTTACTACCATGCATGTCTAGTTAGAAAGTGTAGAACTAAGGCAATGCTTTAATGTATGCTAAGTAAATTTCACAATTGAGCAGTTCCATAAAAGATAGAAAGAGATGTTTTCCATGCTTTTTTTTTGCTAGACAAAATTAAATTCCTGAGAAGCATACCAAAACAGTTCACTATTTAAAAATGCTTACCTTTACTGGTGAAATATGAGAATGGGAAACAAATCCATGGACATTCTCAATCTGTGACAGATTCTTCTCCGATACATGAACCAGCTCTGGACCTGTCACCTCATTGGCAATGTGTGGAGAGCTGTGCTCCTGTGGGGGTGTATCTTCATCCTGATAGCGGTATTTCTGAAAAAAAAATTATAGGAAAATATCAGACCACCACAGAAATGAGAAAAAGACTATCTAGAAAACATAAGTCAGACAGAAATAGTTGTTTTTCTGACCTTGCTGACTTCAAGGCAATAAAATCTATAAATAAAAATTATAATTAGCATTTTTAATTTAAAGATTGATCCTATCCAAAAATGTCCCAGCCCTTTTAGTCCCACCTGGCATTACTATAAAGCTACCTAAACCCCAGGAGGGATTACTGTGTCCATAAGAAACATCCCAACATTTTCTAAGCACATTCACATTCACTCACTACTACTATACTCCCAAGTACATAAATAGTTATTTATAGTTTATAGGGAAAGCATGTCATATTATTAAAGGTACAGAAAAACTTCCTAAACACATACTCATTTTAATCTTGGGAAAAGTTATTCCTGTTATTGAAGTATATTTAGGATAGAAGATATTTCCTTAAGAGTTTCTTTTAAACAAAATTCCAAGATCTACATACACAGCTTAAGTCAAAAATAGACATTTTCCTGGTAATTCTTTTATATATCATAACCCAGTAGATAACTGCAAGTAACCCACTTGTCTATAAGTACAGGAACACTACACCAAGGCAGTATCTGACAAACAGTGCATAACTTCTAACCCTCTCAAAAGTTACATGCAATTTCTATTTCAGGTTACCACAAAGATCCATTCCCTTCATCAAAAACACCTACAACATTACAAAGATAAGATATACAGGACAAATTACAAAGAAACTGCTTGAAATTATGATTGGCTCCTGTAATGCTTGGCATATTCTTAACCCAACTGTAAAGCAGAAGCAATTCAAGTGTATTTTCTCAAAAAATACTAATTAACAAAAGAAGCATAAGACCCACTTCTTCCAGCATAAGAAATAACTCCTAAGAAGAAAGCAAAAGCATTGTAACCTCTGTTTACCACAAGAACCCAGCTCCAAAAATTTCAGACCTTCTCAGCTGGATGTACCAAAGGAGAGATAGTGAAGTCTGACAGTTAAGAAAAATTGCAATGGTTACTCAAAAAGCCCTAATTTTTCCATTTTTGACCAGAGAGGATTCATGAGATAATCAACTTAATAGCTCACTACTACCAGAAAATAAAAGTTCTTTTTCTTTCTTTTCCCTGCAGCAGTGAGATGCGAGATTGCTCAGCCTCAGACTGCTGCCATTCATCTTTTTTCTGAGATTGACTTGTTTTTCACTTATCAGAACAGAACCCTGAAAGGAGTTGACATTAGCTCTCCAGAGCAGCCATATTAAACATTGCAAAGAGAGAAGAATTATAATTTAAACAAAGTGTTGGCCAAAAATACAAGAGCATAAATTAGACCACACTGGCAATTAGAGAAAATAAACATTGAAGCTCCAAGAAGCAGAGAAAATGTCTTACAGCATCAGAGAATGTAGGACTTCAGCGAGCTTAAAGCAGCCTGCTCCACTGATGAAGGCAGTACTTGTGATCCAAAATAGATGTGGATCATTCCAGTTTTACCGTGGTGGCCAGGGCACACACAGAAACATTCACAAGAAGCCCTGAACACACTAATTAGTCAAATAGTCACAGGTCAATCAAAACTCATTTCCTTTACAAAATAGTTAATATCTTTAGACAAAGCACAGAATTACCTCACTTTTTTTCCTGAAACCAGACATATTTATTAGAAACAATTACTTTATTAGAAACAAATACTTCACATGACTGAATGCAAACAGGATCTAGATTTCAGTAATAGATGTATGTTTACATTATAGAGTGTATCAGTGCTTATAATATAATAGTGTATATGAACTTTTAATAGATCGGTATTTCATTATTTTGATTAAAAATGAAAAAAATGTTGCAGTAAAGAATTCTCCCCTAAAAGGCAGTGACAGACACTACAATCTTCTCCAAAAAATTTAAAGTGAACTGCTATTTAGATTTTGATTTAGTATTTGAGATTAATGTTACTATTTGACATGAAGTTGTTTAAGAAAATAGTGCTGTGGTGTGGTTGGCATGGTGGTGTTAATTCATAGGTTGGAGTGGGGATCTCAAAAGTCTTTTCCAACCTTGTTGATTCTGTGATGTGCGTGAAAACATAATATCCACACTACAACCTATTCTGAAAGGTACCATAGCCCTTCACAGGAACTACTTTTGTACAAAGTGCTTTAAGCAAAGCAAACTACTGTATCTTGTAACAGCATTCTCCATGGAAGTGTTTCTGCTGCTTTACTCCAGAGCACCAGCCCTGAATACAGGGCTGTCTGAGGCAGCCCTTCAAGTGAGCTGGTTGGTCACACAGCCACCACTCACCACTGCCCCTTCCCTTCCTCTCCCAGGAGCTGCCAGCCCCTGAACAAGAACTCAGCTGTTCCAGCCATGCCAAGTTAATTGTGCTGCTGCATCCAAAGCCCAGTGCAAGTTCCCCTCTGTGGGGGTCTAAGACACGATTTCACAGCACAGCCCAGCTCTCTCTCTCTTCAGCCAGGGTCTGAAAAAGCAGAGTCCATTCACTTGCTCTTGGGTCAGGCTGCACAATTTCATCTCCCTACCCCTTGCTGGGAGCACACAGCTGACTGCAGACAGTGAGCAAGCTCAGCAAGCTTATCCAGCAGAATGTTTTTTCCCCTCTTCCAGCAGTAACAAATTTTCTGTCATTCCCTGAAGTGGCTCATGACAAGCTGAGGCACACAATAAGGAGAAAAGTAGTTAAAGAGTTACAGCTAACTCACCCCCAGTGCCTAGGAGCAGGTCATTATGCTGCTACAAGTAAGAGAATGCAACCCCAAAACCAAATCCAGGCTCCAAGGAGAGCCTAATTTACAAGAGCCAGCAGAGCAAGGGACTCATCAAAGGAAAGAAAAAGGTGAGGCAAAACAGCTCTGAACTGGCAGACAGTCTCAGCTGCACACCTCCCAGCACTCAATTACGCAGTGGCCAAGTAATTTACCTCCTTTTTAAGGAGCTTTATAGACTGCTTTACAATTTAAAACCTTAATTTTAGATCCAAAGCAACTAAGTGCTAAACATTTAACACATACTTCTGACAGAGACACTGCCCCAGAGTTTTTGTTGCATTATACAAGTGTGTCAAAATTAATTTAAAATATTTCTTCTTTGATGCAACATAGTTAACATGATATCTTCAGGCTAAATTATACCCTCAATAAGTTTTGAAATGTCACTAAACTCTATGGTCACTGGTGTAAACTACTGAAAAATCCATTTATTTTAATAAACCAGTGATGGTTTTCATGCAATGAAACTCATAAATGAACCCAATTCACCACAGTGAAATCATTTTTTAGGGCCACAACATCCTTGCTTCAACTCTCAGCCCTAGCAAAGTTAGACAAAAATAAGAACAAACAAATTATCTGCAAAAATATGCAGGACAAACAAGGATATTCTGAACATTTTATAGCACCATTTATCAAAACAGAGAACACCTACTCACAGGTAAAGCACAGAAATTTTTAGGAAACCTATGCTAAGAGATTCACTTTAGTCTTCCTAAAGACTACAGTCTTCTCTGTACTTTTAAAAGACAGTATTTCTAATTTTCCTTCCTTCTCCAGACCTTAGCCCTCACCACCCACCAGCCATACAATTCCCAAGTTACTGCTCGCTTCCAACAACAAAAGCAACAAATCCCAGGAAAGCACAGTCTGACTTACAGTCTGTCCCTGGGTAAAGTTTTCATTTTCACTGTACAGGTACAACCATGGTGACAAAGAGTTTAAGAATAAAAGAAGACTTGAATAAGTAAATCTAATAATTTGAATTTGATAAATATGCAGAAGCTCACAAGTCAGACCCTTTCTGAGGCAGTATGAACAGGCAGGATGATGAAACCAATTAGTTTTAGATCATTTGCACACAATTCTCCAAGTTTAAATACTTGTTCTTTTTTAATAATGTCTCTATTTTACCCATTAAACTAAATCTGAAAGGAGCCTTCCAAGGATCATACCAGCAATTGAAGTTATTGTGAAGCATTGTTTGACATGTAACACTTCCACTCCTGCGAAGAATTACCTGGATGCAAGTCAAAAACAAATAAAGACTGAATACCTACAGCTCTCACATCTCCCCAGCTTTCACAACTCTGCCACCATTCAGCAGAAAATAACTTCCAACAACTCCTATAACAAAAGCAACAATACAGAAAATTTTGCATACCTTGCTAAAATAACACTAAACAAAAATAATAAATTAAAGATACTAATGCATTTTGTACACGTCTTTTCTGTAGTCTAGTGCTAAACTAGAAACTAGTGCTTAGAAAAATAATAGTGCCTTCCACAAAAAGGAAAAAAGGAGACAAAAGTAAAGGTATGTTCCACTATTGAAGAACTGAAGTCAACTTGAAAACTTATTTGTAAATAACGAGAAGACTATGAAAGCCAAATAAAATCTCTTTGCAAGTAAACAGCAATTTATACGGATAAGTTAAAAGGCAGTGAAAAACCAAAGAAACTTAAGTAATATAAGAAAAGATGATAGTGTTTGTGTCTTTTTAGAACTTTTTCACTGATCATGGAATAGAACATTCAGTATTATTAACAACAGGCATATGATAAACTGAATGATCTGCAATATTGGAAGACGGTTTTTGATCTTTGGGTTTGCATTTTCAAACATAAGTTCAGTATTTTGAGTAACTAGCTGCTTCATTCTCAAATAAAAGCACTAAGTTTTCTCTAATAACTAGAGCTATGACAAAGACATAAGGCATTTCACCCTTCTTGAACAGTTTCAGTTTGACATTGTAACTCTAATATAAGTGGTTATAACATGGTTATTTAGGTCACAGTGTTCCATCATATGTCAAAATGCACAGTTAGTGTTAAACTTATTTATGTAATGCTTCATGTCATGGACATCCACAAACAATAAAACAGATGAAGATAAGCAGATAAATTTACAAAAACTCCAGAAATACTTGTAATAAAGTTCACCTGTCCCAGAAGGCCAAGGAAAAGAGAATAAAGAAAGAACACTCAAATAGTGAATGTTCTTTCCATGTGGCCAAAAAGGAAAATGGAAAACACTACTTGGTGTGATTACTTGTGTGAGATTAATTGTTTCATTGCGTGAAGCACTGGTACAGGTACCCCGCATTACTATTTCACATTGTCATCTAAATATTTACTTGGCATTCAAAGGCTGTATCTTCTCAGCGGACAAGAGCGTTTTATTTTTAGTACTATCCAGCCCTACAACTTTTATTCAAAAACTGACACGTGCGTGGTACAAAACCCCCCTGCACTGGCAGCAGCCACTGCTCAAACAGAAATCCTGCCGCGGGAGAGGCGCAATGCCGGCAGCAGGCGGGGAGCAGGGGGCTCCCACTCGGGATTATCCAGCCGTGCCCACCGCAGGTAACTCCAGGCTGTGCACAAGCAGCCCGGGGCATCCCAAGACGCCCCCGGCGAGGATCCCGCTCGGAGGCGCCGCCTGCCCCGCCCCGCTGCCCAAGGACGCCACGCGGGCGAGCGCGGCGCCTGCAGCGCCCCCCGGCGGCCGCCCCGCGCAGGGGCCGCCGCCATGGCTCGGCCCCGCCGCCACATGCCCCAAGTGCCGCCTGCGCGCTCGCCGGGTATTTTTAGTTTGCTCTTAAAGTGAACAGCATCCCTGCTCTGCAGCTCAACGGGCACAATCCAGCCCCAGAGTATTTTCATGCCACTGCTTTCTTCCCAAGTTGACTGTTTAAACATGAGCGTATCGTATAAATAAAGAGGGTGCAGTTCTATAAAAACAGAAGAACAGAAACCTTAGGGTTATATCAAGTAGTTGCCAAATGACATCAATAAATAGGTACTTATTTCCAATTGAAAAATGCTTGGGACATAGTAAGGAAAAGCAAACTCACAACAAGGCGAAGTATTCCTCCTGGAAATAAGGCATTCAACTTTAATTTTTACAATATTTATACTATCAAAAGAGCCATAAAAATATAGATTCCTCCCTCCTAACATAGGTGACATTCATTCACCATCAAGATTTTGTGTTATATATATGTGTGTATATACATGTATATATACATACATCATACATGCATATATGTGAGTATATATGTACACACACAACTGATTCCACTTTATAAAATAAAATCTAGTTGAAATATTTTTGTTAAAAAATAACAAACATGACTTGGAAACCCTAAATATATAAAGAAAGTTTTAGAGAGAAAGATTTCTGCCTCAAAAGTAACTTCATAAACATATCCCTTTAATTTTCAAGTGGCTTTCCAGTACTTAACAGTCTCCCCATATCCTTGACGTTGCATGTTAATTTTACTGAAAAGAAATTAAAAAACACTTTTGACACAACACTGAATACATGCTGTTTACCATTCTGATTATTACCAACTATATATGTTTTATTCCTCTGAAACCTAAACAGTTGATGTAGTCCTAAAATGACTAAATGCCCGAGGGCACTGTTAAACCCAAACCTGCCACTAACAATTGCTTCCATCAAAATGATGTCAGGAGGCATTTCCAGCCCTGTATCTCAGTGCAAGTCTCCTGTGTATTTAATTCTCTACAGCTGAAGAAAATGAAAGCCAAGTGCAATAAACTGATTACATGATGATTAATCCTGATTAATGAAGAATGACGACATTTTACATGCGGCATTCAGTAAATTCAAAATGTTGTTCAAAGGGAACTTTAAACAGTAGGCATGATAATTCATTACTTATGTCTCCATCACTAAGAGCTCAGATTATTGAGTAAGGCATGGAACAAAACACACACTTACTTAACCAGAAATTTAAGGTACAGTTACATTAAATAGAAAGGCAATCATTCATTAAATGCAGCTTACATTTCCGGGAAAGTCCTTTTATAGACCCACCTTACATCCAAACATTAAAGATATTGTGTTGTTGGTACATGCTACTTTACAGTGGCATAGCATCGGAGAAAAACAATCCAAGTTTTTTATGCTAGGAGACATTTTTTCAGACCCTGTGCACTTCAATCGATCCGAGACTGAGATTCCAGAAAAATGCCTCTGTAAGCGCTGCTTGCTGCCTGTCTTTGACATTTAATCTAGGTCCATAGTGTTCAAAAATAAGCCTTTATATAAATAGGTTGAATCCTTCAGGAAAAATGTTGGTTCACGTTAGAAACCAGATCTTATAAAAAAAGCAAAGAAAAAATCCTGTGTCCATTTTTAAAATTTTTGAGTCAGCTTTAAATTTAATTACGTTAGCGCCAGCTTGAAGTGACAACTGTCTCACGGCCCAAAGTAATACTCAGATCCTCTCAGCCAGAAGCCCGGGTTAGATCCAAGGCAGCTCCACCTGCTGCAGTGCAAGGATTGCTATCTCCTCCATGAAAACAGAAGCAACTCCAGCAGAGCCACTGCTCGGTGTGCGCTGCCTGCTTAGGGGAGGGGCGAGATGTTGCAGCAAGGGACTCGTTACACGGCCCGATGGAGATCAACCCAACGCTTCCTGCAAGGTGCTTTCGCACTGCACCAATGAGCATGTGAAAGCCCATTTTTAAATCAGCTGGGTGTAATTATAAAACCAGGCGCGTTGTAAGCTTAACAGCAGGGAATTTGCTGATCTGCAATTTACACTAGCTTTTTCAAGGAAGTGTCAGCAGACCACAAAATGAATGGCTCTGGGATATTTAATCCTCATTTTCAAGCATTAAAAATTCAAGGTTATTTGACACATCAAAAAAATGGTGTTTAACTGCTGAGTAAAATTCCTAATGGTCTACCAAATGTAATAAAGAAACAGTGCAGAAATATATGAATATTCTCCAACTTCAACACAATAAAATCAGAAGCTGCTGTATTTCCCCATTAGCACTATGAAATCATGAACAATCTGGACTATACATCGACTTGATTATGAAGAGCTCTTCATAAAGCATTTCAAACAACTGTACACGTGAACACTTAAGAGTTCAAGAAAAAAGCTTTCTTCCTTAGAACTGAGGTAAATACAGTCGTAGTCTCCTTAGAATTTGTTGATCTTTGTTGTGTGCTAACAAATCTAAGATGCAAAAATTTTTAATGGGTTGTTTGGGGTTTGTTTTTTAATCAAGCCCTGTAAGATTCAAACTTTATTTCCCTTTTTACACATCCAGGGGTCTCCACAAGATTTCAATCTATGCATACATTTTAATAAATTGCATTACAGAAATTTATGAAATTGATCCAAAACATGCCCTCTGCCATTACACTGTTCTTGTAGCATAAGCTAACTTGCCTTTGCAAAAAGCTTCAATAAAATAACAACAGCCATTATTTCTATTTCTTATTGCATTAAGCAGTATTGTAAAGAACTCTCTTTAGGACATAACTGTTCACTTAAGTTTACACCAGTAACAGCCTTTTGTCATTTCCCTTTTACTTCTCTTGGTTTACCTGATAGGCACCCCTGAGGTAGCAAGTTTAGTGTAGTGTAAAATTGCATCCACACTTCCAGCTCAGAAACTAGTAACTTCATGAATTATACTGAGACAGTCTTCTTTATATAAATGTGCAGATTGATGAAACCAAAACTAAGGCAAGATGTCTGGAGAAAAAAATGTGTAACTCAGCCCACAGTAAACCTCAAAATAAACTTAATTTGCATGAGGACCTCGTTGTTGGTAGACTCTCCAAGGATTACTGATGACAGTATTTCCATATTAACAAGCATAGTTTTCTTTCCACCACGTGCTGTGACCTACAATTTTTCACCAAATAGCCTTAGACATGATTTCCCACAGTAGATCATCTTCTGCATGCAAGTGAAGCAATATGGGCAGGATCCAAGAAAAAAAATCTAACCCTGAACTTAATTGTCACAAAAAATAAACAAAGACAGTAAAGAAACCAAAACTGCACCTTCTTCGTATAGCAAAGTTAGATTATGTTTTTCTTGCAAGAATATCCAAGGGTAACCCAAAGTAGAAAGGTTGACAGAGGAACCTAAAACCCCTTTATGTTCCTTCTGCTGGCTGGGGGTCCCAGTAAATGGACTCCTGATTGCAGAAACAGGGCAGAGCACAACTGAGCACATACTCAAACACCACATGTGGAACACTTGCAAGGGGAAGGAACACAGGCACCGAGTGCTGTCTCTTGCCAAACGTAACAATGTTCCCATCCCACAAAACAACCTTTTCTATGCACTATGGATTGACAATCCATCTTACTTCCATACTTCTAATCACATTGTAATAACATAATTTCTCCCTGAAATAACACACAGCAAAATGCATGGCAATTTCATGACAACAAATAAAATCAAAGAGCCAAAAGCAGTTCCTGAATGTTGCAGAAATAGCTTTTTGTGATGCAGAAAATATAAGCTCTAATGTGCCGTGGGCATAGAAGAATCAATAAGAGGAAGATACAGTCTACACATCCACAAAGGATTCCATCAGTAAGATGCAATAAGGAAGAGAAAGCTTAAGTAACTTCAGGCAATTACATCTACATTGTTGATGAAGACTACATAAAACATCTGAATCTTTCAGCCATATATTTGCAGCTGTAGATAAATAAGTTGGTTACACTACAAAATCATCTTAACCTTCATACAAAGATGAAACTTTTTACACATCTGCCTGCCCACAAGCTTAAAAATTCAATGTTTAAATTTAAAAACTTAAATATATTCTTACATATTTTGCTGACTAAATCCTGAGATTTAACTGCAATGGTTTCACTTGTTCAAAACAATTATTTGTGCCCAAAAGCTTTAAAAAAATGTTGTTAACATAAATCTTTCTGAAATATAAGCACATAGTATGTTCTCATATAGAGAAACATATGAAACAGAAGATTTCCAAGTCTACTTTTGAACTGAACAGAAACATATCCACACTTAATTATTGTTCTGACTCAAACTGAAGGTTGAATTAACATTTCGAAACACAAAAAATAATGTATCAACACAATGACTAAGCCATTAATTAGAAGAATATGGCCTTAACTACCTATCACTTCTCATTGCCAATTCATTAGTCTGTATTTTGTATTATCACATAAAAGCTCCTACAGTCAGAGCTCACCATTTCCATGTTTCCTCAAAAGTGTTCCGAGTGAAAATAACTGGTTTCATCCTTAAAAAAACACTAGCTAAAATGAATTGTCTTTATTTCAGGTTTTGTTTGAATATTTATTTGGCAATAACCCATCTTTATGTATGGCTCCCACATGCATTAAAAAAAATACCCACATCATTATGATCTTCAATTAGTGAGCAAGACTAATTTTCTTGTCTTAATATAAGAAATCTCCCTGAGCACTAAGAATATTGGATAGAGAGAAACAAGAGCTATATAGTATAAAAAAAACCACATATGAGACTTTCATAGAAACTTAATGCTTCTGTTCAGCACTTGCTGACTATTCTTGATGGAACACAAGTAGTACAAATTTCACTGATCCTGTGTTCCACCTGTATCCTCAACACAACACAGGTTAGAGAATAGTAATCTCATAAGCAACAAGACCTGGAGCTCTTAATGAAATTAGTAGTGAAGGTCTAACTTGAAAAATGTGCTAAGTGTTCAGACTGCCAAACTAAAGGGGAAAAGGCTTCATAATTTTTCAGCAGAGCATGTCCCTTAAGTACCACTGCAGGCACCTGTCAAGCTGGTGGGACTTAAGCTTAGGTGCCCCTTCCACAGAAGCCTGAGCTGGTACACTTCTGGGAAGTGGAATACAACCCAATTATTTTTAAAATGCACTTTTTATCATTGGAATTACTTAAATCTAATAAACTTATTTTATCCTGTTTTCTGCATAATCATAGTCTGTAAGGCCTTCAAAGAGTACAGAGAATTCCAAAATGATAAAGAGCTCTGCAAAACAGCTTGGATGCTGGTTTAAGATTACCCTACACTAGCACAGAGCTCTCATGTAATGTCTGTAGTGATTTCTTACTCAAGGAGTAGTAATTTTATAAGCCATTTCAATAAGGCAAATGAAATTTGAACACTAGTTTGAGAACAACTGATGTCTGGTGCAAACTGCATCCATCAGCACCCAGGAAGCTCTTTGGCTCTGCAGTTCTTGCTCCCTGAAGTATCAGATGACCATCCAAGCCAATTTTGAGAGTAGCTAAAAAATGTACTGGTTGTTCCTGCATGCTCCTAAACTGCCAAAAGATCATTTGCACCATTATTTCAGGCAAAGAGGTTTATAAACTAAAAAGACAATAAGCTGAAATTCCCCATCTGAAGGGCATCTTTAACAGGTGTCTATTGTTTTAGAAACATGTTTTTAAGAGCTTGGCAGGTAAACATGTTTGCAGGAGTTAAACCAGCAGCCACTACTGCACATCCAGTTCAGAATGATGATGTGTTTATGTCCTTTTCAAGAAGCTTAACGCTCTCATATAAAAATTTGCAGAATATACCTCTCTGTGTATTAAGTTTCCAAAACCCTGAAGAATACCACAGCCTTATTAACTTCAGAAGGAATGTGAAATGATACTTTGGAAAGAGGAAGCTGATTAATAGTTGCCTTTTTTGTTTTCAAACTTGCCCTGCAATGGCATTTAAGCCTAGAATAGGTCCTATGAATAGAAACATTTCAGTGGGTGTTTGTGCTTTTTCTCCCAGTTTATTCCAAGTCTTAAATTGTTACATATAAGACAGATCTGGGACATAATTCCAATAAGGTCCTTCATAATCCTTGATAAGTCAAGCCAAAAAACAGACAAGACCATCTCCCTTCCCAACTGAGTGACCATCAATATGGGCATTTGTATAAGCTTGCTTTAGGAGTTTTTCACTCCAAAACAGAGGAGGAAAATATAATGCTATATTGGAGAAAGAACAGAGAGGTATCTACATTATCATGTCCTCTATATGCAAAAATAATCAGACTTCAAAATATGTGGTGACAGACTGAAGAGCGTTCAGAGGCAAAACTTCACAAAAAACAGACTTTCCTGACAATCACCACTGAACAGAGGTCCTACGTATTCCAAGTGTGATTTCAAAGATATTTAGTCATATCGTTCATCTGTCAGTTCCTGCCTCTTAGTAATTCTAACACTACAATTTAACTTCAGCCAAACTGACTGAAGGAATAGATGTCTCTGAGGATATCAATTATGTACAAGTTTTTCGGAAGTAGGTAGCAAGCATAGAATAAAAACCAAAAAGTTCTCACCACAGGAAGGGGAAACAAGTGAGAGGGTAACCAATTAAGCAACAAGCAGAATTTATGTAATGAGAAAAGGATTAAGAATATCAAAGGGGAGAAAGTCTAGCAAAATGCTATATAGAAGCTTATATTAAAACAGAAGCATACCTTGACAGAAAGTTACAGGTAGTCCTGTTTTCTAAGGCAGGCATGAAGCTATTGCATATTTTGGAATTAAAAATGCTGAGTGAAACATCTTCCTTTTCTTCTGATGTCTTTAAAGCATTTTAGCACTACTGGAGCATGCTTTATATCTTTAGTTTTCACACACAAAGTTCCTTAGAATGAGAGGGGTCACAGAATTGGCTAGTATGACTACTATGAAAGCCAAAAGTCAACGTTCTTTTTTCCTAGCTGGAAACCACCACAGGCAGGAGAACATCTTCAATACAGACTAGGAAATGACTGAAAAGAAATTGTTCCTTTTGCAATACTTGAAGTTTGATCCAATGAAGACATTGTACATGGAGCAGATAGGTGTCTATCTGACCTTCTGTTAAATTCACTGCAGGCAATTATTTCATTACATTAACAACATCTCAATGAGAAAAAAAAAATAAAAACATTACTGTATTTTGAAAAGATTGTATTGTGATTAGAATAGAACTCAACCAGAAAATTCCTAAAATCGGAATGTACTGCATTGCTTCCAACATATTTAACATGTGCAGAAACATTCCATGGTAGGTTGAGCCTGGATGAAAGGTAAGCATCTAACTAGCCACTCACTCCCTCCCAGGGGAATGAGGGAGAGAATGAGAAAGGTTAAAAATCAAGAGGAGAAACCTCACAGGTCAAGATAAATAAGTGAAAGGGGAACTAATTAAGAAAAAAACCAAAATCCAACCAACCACACATACAAGTGCTGCAAGCCAAATCACTAACCACCAGCAGATCAATGGCCAAACTCAGCAACAGCCACTTCCTCCTAAATTATTGCTGAGCAAGCTATTAAAATATATGGAGCATCTTTTCAGTCAGTTTGGGTCACAGGCTCCAGCTGTATCCCCTCACAACCTCTTGCCCGCCCCCAGCCTATTTGCCAGGACAGCAGAATGAGAAACTGAGAGGCCCTGACACGGTGTGAGTGCTACTCAGCAATAGCTAAAACACTGGCATGTTCATCAACAGTTTGTCACAATCCAAAACACAGCACCATATGGGCTGCTGGGAGGAAATTAACTCCATCCCAGCCAAACCTGCTACCAGCCTGACCTGAAAAGTCCTTTAGTATTAAAAACTACAAGATCTTTGCATTCAAAAAACACTACTGAAATCATTCAGAGTAAAAGTATGTGATTAATCTAAAGCTGCCTTTGATGTGTTGGTTCCATCTGTCCATAGAGAAGAAAAAAAAAAGGATTGATATATAGCCCTAAATGGTTCCATGGAACTCTCAAAAAGATTTCTAGTGAACAATAGACACTGAATCACAAAGATAAAACTGCTGAACTATAAAAGCCCTCCTGAAAGACCCGAAAGCTTTGCAACCTTGTCTCATCCCTTCCTCACACCTTCAATGAAGATTTCACCCACTCTGTATTTGATGTGGATGGACTCTAATCTCAAGTGGTAATTGCAAGGTTATATTCTCAAGGCTATACTCAGTGGGAAAGATTAAATCCAGCAGAGTGTGATTAGCTGGAATGGCTCTCCATAGTGTCAAGACCAGGCTGGAGCAAGGATGTGATTTCACTCTGGATTGCTCCCTGTAGGGCCCAGGCTGACTAGGCTAAGCATAGCCTCCAAAACATGGTTTTCCTTCTGCACCTATTGGGCTTGAACAGCAGGCTAGCTTGATTAAGACTGTCGTGCAGAACTCTTGGAGGGGGAGTGTGATGGGAGGAAAGAGGGACAATACCTTTGAGGTTTATTCTAGTATGGATAACATATAAAGATCCTTCAGTTATTGCAGAACTGCTCAGAATCTGATTCATCCCATCGTATCTTTTTGAACAAACCCCTTCAGGAGAAGCAGTTTGCAGTAGTGGAATACTTCCTAAATGGTCCGTGCAAAGTAGCCACAAAAAGTAGATCAGCTGCTGAATAATTCACAAAGAATTAATAAAGCATCTGTGCCTCCCCTGAAAAAAATAAGGGCAGACTGGTGAAAAACAAGTGAAAATGAGTGAGAGAAAATATATTAATAATACATGTCTTCTATCTATTTTACCTCAAACTACTCCAGATTCATCTCAATTGCTGTTCATGCTTCTTAACACCACATCAAGAAGAGACTGCAATTTGACATATTTGGTGCTACATCAAAGCAGCAGAGCAGAAAAGAGATGAGGCTAACAACCTCTCACAGCCAGGAGATGAAGTGCTTGCACAATACTAGTAACAGTGGGGGCTTTTCCCCCCCTGCAGACAGTGAGAAGGTTGTTCCCAGAGACAAATGCAACTCAGTCCTTCAGTCCTGCTGTTTTAAAAACAGTGAAAACTGATCACATTTCAATTACAAAATAATCTGCTGAGATCAGGATGGAATCAACAACAGTGCTGTTCTGAGGATGCTCAAATACTTGCCATACATTTCTGAATACACAGAGGACTGTCATTAGGTTCTATAACAATTGTTTTCAAAAAGATTTTCATACAACAAAGTTGATAATATGCTTAATGCGGAAATGCCAATACTTTATTTCTTATAACATTCTAATGAATCTAAACATTTCAAAACCAGAGATGGCACCTTCTTCTAAATGGGAAACTATTCATAATGCTACTTTTTGACTCTAATCCATTAAAGCGTTTGCTAGCCTACAGTTTTATTAATTCACTGCAACTCCATCACTTTCCCCATCTTAAAATGCAAATCCTCTTATGGGCGAGGACTACAACTGTCATCTCTAGCCAATCCAGGTGCTAAGGGTGCCAGTGATTTACACTTTGTTATTAACTGAGAACAGGTAAGAAAGGTTGTTGCAGGCCATTGACTCTGCTGCCACTTCTGGGAAACTAAAAGGTAAAGGGAAGAGCTGAGGGGAAGCCATAAGCAGTTCAGAGTAGCACTGACACTGCTAGTAAGTTTGTATCACTTCTCTGCAGTTCTTAAAAAGTATTATTCAAGGATTCATTCTCCTATGTAGTGCTCACTAATATCACCAGTGCAGTAACAGTTTCAGAAATTGCAAATAAGGACTGATTACCTTAATTAACAAACTGAAAAATAGAGTTGGGGTGATGAAGGTTATAACTTGAAAAACTGAAACCACAAATTACAACTGAGTCACCATGACAGAACAGCTTAAGCAAAAAGTGTGGGCACTGTTACTTGACATGAACTTGAGCTCCACAAAGAAATCTCAAATCACATTTTCTTACAGCAGGTTGAATTATCTAAATGCTCATTAACATAAAATGCTTATTCTTACAGTGAAAATTACTGTCAAATTAAGAGCCAAACTTTGCTAAGAATTCAAGCAATGATGCATTAAATGCTATATGACTACCAAGTGCCATTTCCCTCACCACAAGCAAACTTTCAAAATATTGATCCTGGACTCAATGCTACTTATTGACCCCAAAGCTTCTGCAAATTATTAATACAGGTTTCTAAATCATAGCATTTCAGCAGGAATCTAGGGCAACAGTCCTGGCAGACACCAGTCCTTAAAAAACACCAGCAGCTGTTGGCAAACTAATTTCACAACTGTTCAAAACAGAATATTTCTTCTTAGTATGTTTTAGCAAGATGCTACAGAAAATAACACCCTACTTCAGCTATGAAATTCCTTCAGTTAGACCCAAATACCTGAGTGAATGTGACAGCATGCGATAGCTAATGTAGGTCATTCTCCACTTCTTCCTCTCCTCTGTTACCTTTTTAACACCTAGAAAATAGAATGCCAACTAAAATTGTAGAGGGGTTTTAAACGACCAAGTGGAACAAAACTACTAGCTGAGGAAAAAAAAAAAAGAACACCAGAAAGTATTACTTTTCTGTATAAGTTTGAGAGTCAAATCTTGCCTATTGGAAACATTTCTGATCATCTCATCTGATAAAAGCCACCAAAAAAAAAAAAAAATTACAGAGAATAACATCAAGGATAAAGATACTCAGTGGCTTCTATTTGAGAAGCTTAACCGACAAAGCTCTTCATCTTATAAAAAGCAAGCAGCTGAGCTGGGAATATGACATTCAATCTTTAAAAGATGAATGGCATAGAAAAGGCACATAAAAGGCAACTACTAACTATTTAAGACAACACAGGCATTAGCAGACAATTAAATTACCCACCAGATGTTTGAAATCAAAGAAAAGAAAGTACTGCAGAACTCATTGCCAAAAATATAAAATCAAAAAGGAACAGAGCAAATCAACACACCAGGGTCTAATAAAAATGTGTAATCACTATTTCAGGAGTGGGATAGCAACTGAGGTGGGCACTTGTCCTTCATTTACAATCATCAATAGAATCACTAAGGCTGCAAAAGACCTCAAAGTTCATCAGGGCCAGGATCTACCATGTTCACCACTAAACCATAACCCCAAGTGCAACATGCACGTGTCTTTTAAACACTTAGAGGGATGGGCATTGCACCACTTCCCCAGGCTCTCTATTCCAATGCCCATCTGTCCTTTCAGTGAAGAATTTCTTTCTAATGTCTAACCTAAGCCTCATCTTAAGATGAATTACTAGTCAAAGTGGGAAAGGATCAACAAAGCTTACCCACAAGTCCAAGTCCATTTTCAAGGAGTACCTATACTCTGAAGAATTCAATTTGCATCACCTACTACCAGAGCATCAGAGATTCAGATCAACCCAAGGCTTCCCCTGGGCATATTAACTAGCCTTTCTTTAACTAATTAAAGAAAGGCTGATACAACAACAAACAGAAAGGGAAAAGGCAAAGGAAATGAAAATTACGAAAAGCTTAATGCACTTGTGCACTGCAGTGCTGGGCAGCATCCAACAAAGCCATACAAAACAGAATGCGGGCAAGAAAGTTTTCACAATCCTTGTCTGTTTATTTGATCCTGTAAGGAAAGTAATCAGAGTTGAAGTCACTTTCATAGCACTTGGATTGCTGAGGATACACAAGTTTAAATTAAGAAAGGAAGAGATACAACCACTACTTGCCAGAGTTCTCAAAAGCCCTTTAAGACATTTCAGAAAAAAAACAGAGACCACCAAAAGAAAAATTGTTTAGTGTTAGCCATTCTCATATTACAGAAAATCATTAACTAGGCTAATGAAAGCTGGGATAATCCAATTTTCATGAAAATTACCACATGCATATATTTGTATAAGGAATGTGGATGAATATCAATTATATAAAGGAATTTCCAAAATAATACAGGAATATAGAAAAAATAGATAATACCAAAAAGATTTTACAGCTTCATGATCAGCAAGTCCACAAATTAACATCAGCTCTGTAACCTGTAGTTAACCCTTCATTCCTTTTTACCGTTCAAAAGAACGTCCTCACCTAGTTCAAATGTCAGGGGGACGAGGAAGCTTTGCAGGCTCTGGGAAGCAGATCCTGCATTGTTCATTTGTTCACCTGAGCAAAGCCCACTGATCACAGCAGAGGGCAGCAGTTCTCCACTGCCACATTTCCCTGCTGGCAACAGCAACCTTTAGAGCTAAGAATGCAAACCATTAAAGATGAGAGTATATTCCTGCTTCTAAAGTCCTCCTTCTACAGAAGCACATTTCACTCTCTACAATGACAAAAAAAAAAGTCACACTGATATGCAAGCATCAGATCTGAACTAAAAACAAAACCAGAGAAGAAACAAGTTGACTCTACCAGAAAGGTTTCATTTCCTTTATTGCAATCACAATCTGGTGCCCAAGTTGTTTTGATGTGCTGTTTATAAATTGCAGAACACTGGTGAGCCAATGTACAGAACCTAAATTTTATTTGAGTCCCTGAATGAACAGATGAAGAAACATTTTAATTAGTGGTAGAAAAAGTAAAGGTTTTCAGATTGCCAGTTAGCAGTCACTGAGTTGAAAAAATCCTATTTTGAAATTAACTTTCCTGTTTAGAGTTATCAGAGATGTACTTTTACAATCCCTGTGACAGTAGAGATACATTATAATATGCTACAAATGGTGCTCAAAGAATTTGAGATTACTAAAAATCTTTATTTTTGGATCTAACTCAATCTGATGCTTTTTGTTCAAAATGCAAAGTGAGACAGATTTTTCTGCTAGGTCTCTCACACAGCCTAAACACATAATAAACAACTTAATATGATCTTTTAAATCATCTAGCTACATCATAATGAGATTGTGTTATCTACATTATTATTATAAAAGTCTTTTATGAACTAATTACTTTAACAGCAAGGATCCTTTTCCTTTCCAGCTTTAATTTATTTTGGCTTAATTCTTATTATTCCCATTTCAGTATCATCTCATTTGAAAAGTCACTACCATCTTTTGGGTTTGAAAACATATTCCCTAAGCCATCAAGACAAAATCTTCCAGCTTTTTTTTTCTGCCCCTCCTTCCCAGACAGCACTTCCCTCACCACTCTACTAGTACTTCCAGCTGTGTATGCGCAATGTGCAATTGGCCCTTATATAACACACTGCAAAACAGAACTTTTCCATCTCCTCAGAATACCCTGATGCCCTCCAAAGCGTATTTCAATAAGATGCATTTATTCATAACAGATCACCAAGTTAAATACTAAGTTAAGTACTTAGGTCACTAAGTTAACTAAGTATTCCCTCGCCATTTCCTTAGCTTGAAGAAAGATGAAACCCAGCAGGTAAGAAAGATTTCATGTAATAAAGTAGTCCTCCTTTTGCTTTCTTGAGTAACTGTTATTATAGAATTTAATTACAAATAGCAAGAGAAAGGTGATTTGGTTGGGGATTCTTTTTAAAATTAACTGCAACAGCATTATCACTTCAGACTGCTGAATTATGACAGAAATTTCTTCTTCATTTCGAGTCTGGAGCTCTTTTGAGAAGAATTGTACCTGAATTAACTAAACTAAAGCTAAAGCAACCAAAGCAGTAGATTTTTCAGACTCAGACATGTGATATATATACTTGCATTTTACCACATATATGGATGGTTTGGGGTTTGAGTTTGTTTTTTTCCAAAGTAAAAAGAAGACTGAAGAATCAAACCAAAGTCTCCTCCTGGGTAAAACACTTACAAAAACATACAGGAATATACTACAAGTCAAATGTGTACACTTTTGAATTACTACATATTTTCAAAGAAATAATGAGTATACAAAAGTGAAAGGCTATCTTTTAACTCCATGAGAAAAATTGACCAGATTCATAACTACAACATTCCATCTACAGAGTGTTATCCAAGTCCAAGAACCTTACAAGTATGCAAGAAGTGACTGTTCCATTCTGGATTCAGTGCTACCACGTTTGGCCAACCCACCACCCCAGCAGCTGGAAAGCCAGAAGAGTCTCTGGAGTTTGCTTAAGAGAAAAGCTCTGGAGCTTGAGGTGCAAGATGTGCAAGTGGTGTGTCACCTATACAACATGCAAAGCACGCCTCAGCAGTGGTGTCTTCACCAGGTAATAAAGGCATCCCAAATGCAGGAGGCTAAATTCAACTTCAACTATCACACCATTTTTCCAACAGGCAAGAAATAACATCCAGAGAAGTGAGAATTCTCTGCAGTGATTCTCAAAGGAACATTTGAGAGAACTGTGAATGAAGGCTGGTACATGCAGCCCCACCAAGGCAAGAGCAAAAAATGTCCTCAACAAATCTTATTTGTGGCACAACTCACTGTTAGAGCACAAAGACTGAAAGAAGGAAGTAATTATTGTTCTAATGTTTTCACAGCATAGAGGGCAGAGAATCATTCTTCCAGGGAATATGGGTTTGTCACTAAAACCCCCTAAGGCCTGTTCATTCTTTGTTGGGCATTTAGATGAATTCAGAAAATGCTGATGATTCCTGCCCACACTGACCTTTAAGACAGCAGCTCTCAGTTATATTTTAAGTATGCATTAGAATTTCATTAAAGAATGTCCTTCCCTCCTCCAAACCAAGATATGGCAGTGTATGGTCTTCAAAGAAACATACAAACACACTAACCTAACAAGGTTGAATATCCCTTAAATACTGATGTTCTTCACCTGAATATGTTCTCAAAGTTTTACTTTTTTTTGTCTGGTAAACACCAGTCCTAGGAATGAGATTCAAGTAATGTTATTCCCACTTATGAAAGTATGACTAATACCCCCTGACAAAACATCAGACTATGATTAAGCCTCAAATAAAGTGTAAAAACACCCCTCATGTTAACAAAGCCCTGGTGCAATGCACTGCATTGACAAAAGAAGTGATCAAGCACAGTGCTGGCTAGTAAAACATATCTGACTAGCAGCATACCAGATAATCAGCCAGTGAGCACAGCCATCCTGGAATCTCACTTCAAATAAGAGAGGAAGCCTCTTGGGGTTTTTGCCATCAAGAAATCTAAATAGCTCTGTCTACTGAAGGAATCGTGTTGGAGACCATATGCCCAACTTCGAACAACCCTACATTTATTCACCCACTGTTTTCTCCCACTGTTTTCATTACAACAGGAAACTATGCCAAAGTTGTTCACTCAGAGGGTCCAGTTCCATGAGCAGCAGCCAAACTGAGCAAACAGTTTGATTCTGCTGCAGAGAGAATCACTGCTCTTCTCACTTTCCTAAAGTGTTGAGATGTTAAGTCTTACCATGTTACCTGCCTTTCCACAGGCAGCTGAATCACATCAGCTGCTCAACAGTTAATTCTCCATCCCATCAGCTTTCTTGCAATAGTCTAGTGTTTATTTGAATTTCCCATGAGTTGTTTTCACTCAATAGCCAGCAGAAAAGCATACAGAGTTCTACCAGGTTCCTAGCAGGTGAAAGGGGTAGAAGCCTTCTCAGCTGCACCAACTGGGTTTCACAGTCACTCGTGCAGCCATAGATTGAATTATTTTCCCAAAATAAACAAGGTCAGCAAAGCAAAAGTGATCAGGAATGAATGCTTCACCACTCTGCTGCCACTCATCCCTGGAAAATTACTCAGGTTATGATCATCTATTTCAGCTCCTCTGAAATAAATCCACACAGTTCCAGGCAGGCAAATGGAGTCACAAAGATGCTTTGAAGGAGTCTTATTTGTAGGAGTGATTTCAGAAAGTTATTCTCCTTTTTTACTACTGTTTTCAGCATCTCCATTCTAAAAATGTTCCGCACCATTTTCTGAGATTCAGTCCAACTCTCTGGTGCAGTAACCACATGTAATCAATTTGTCATTTATTTCTAGTATTTATTAGCAGCTTTTTCATTTAAAGCAGAAGGAGAAATAAGGTACAAACACACACAATAACACAAGAGCTTCATGCAAAATTCATCAGCTTCATACAAACATCTCTGGTGCCTGGTATCCAGTTTCTTGGAGCACACAAACTCCAGCAAATACCAACATCACTGATGCCAGCATGAATAACTACACAATCCTATTAACTTCTGGGTTATCAATTAAACAACCCTGTATGCTTGCAGCCATATAGAGAGAGCAAGCAAACACAAGTAAACAAAGATTAACTTAGAAGATGCTCTGTATAAGAAGCAAACAGCACAGATTTATAACCTTTGGTCTATATTCTAGGTACATTTTGATGAGACTAGATAATCCACCTAAGGGAAAGCCAAAGAATTCTATAGAATAAGTGCCTCTGGCTCAGGAAGTTCTTGGGTCTTAAACTGCTGTTGGTTGGGAGAATGCCAAATAACATGTTAACAGAAAGAGAACTCCCTTAGAAAGAAGTTAAATGCAGAAAGCTTATTACATCCTTGTAATCCACACACAGTAAAAATGTAAACTTCTATTAATGATTTGCCTTAAGTTAGTAAAAGTTTTCTCCTACTTCCTCATACAGCTTTTTAGATTTTGGATATCAGGCCCCTTCATCATTGCCTCCATCATTGCTCTCTGATCACTCTTGGTGTCATCTTCAAAACTCTGAGAAGCCACTTTCAGTTCCATCCATAGAATTCAAAACACAGTATTTCTTAATTTCTTTAGCTACAACCTCTAAAATTAACCACCAGCTATCTGATGTTGCACTGGGTTTCTTTATTTTCCCTGTAGAGATTAGAAACATGACCCTCTGCCTAAGTTCATTCTTTATATTAAAACTTCAAACTTTTTAAAGGACTGTTCGCAACCACAAATCCAGGCAGTTGGGACATTGTTTCTCCTGGCATGACCACCAGGTCAGTATTCTCAGCATGTATTCCTCACTGATTTTGTCAAATACCCTTTAAGCCCAACATGGCAAACATTCCTCACACACTTGGTCTCCTATTCCACATGAAAGCTGGCCAATCCTTTAGATTGCAGACAACCATCCTTGATTTTGACACTTCCCAACTACCTAGTAGGCAGCTGTTTCTTTGGCATTGCATTGTATATCAAGCTTACAGGCAATAACAATATCATACCATCTGCAGATGCTGCAACACTAGAGTTGCACCATTTTTTCACTTGCCAAAGCTTCTATAAATGATTCTGCACCCTTTTCTTCAACACTGTAACCAGATGACATAGCAAAGGCAAATTATTTACTATTAGTATTCCTCAACTGATTCATCAACTATGATTTACCCAATCAAATATGTTTGGAAAGCAATTCGCTTTTTAGTGAGGACATGGAATGTTGGCAAAAGGAAGTCCTTGGCCAAAACCCATTATGACACTTCATTCAAGTGTGCCAACTTGGAAGAACTGCAGTGTACTATTAAGTACTGAAAATATTTCTTAAGATTTCAGTGTTAAAACTGCCCATATAACTCATTTACATCTCATCAACAATTTTAAATTCTGTATTTTGTTCCTCCACTTAACTAATTCCTTTGGGCCCACCAAGTAATTTCTCCATCAAGTTTATACATAAAAGCTTAGCTTTTCACTATTTGTGTTTTCACACAATTGCCTCTCACATTTTCTACCAACATTGAGATTTTCAGGTTTTATGCATGCAGTACATAATACAGAAGGCTAAAACGCGCATTGCAATCTCTCTTTATGCTTCTTTAAATACTTGTTAGACCTGGAATATAGGATCAAGTACAGTGGAAAACCACCAAGACGGTCACTTGGCTGAAACACAATGAAGAAAGGTTCCGGGAACAGGGCTTGTTCACCCAGAGAAAGGCCCTGGGCAGGAGCAGATAACAGCCTTCTCATGTCTCAGAGGAGACACTAAGAAAACAAAATTGGGCCCTTGTTATGCACAGCAAGAAAACAAAACCAAATCAAAGCCCTGAGTGACCTGATCTAAGTTGATGCTGCCCCTTCTTTAAGCAGATGGTTGGACAAGATCACTTTCAGTGCAAATTCAATTACGCACAATTCATTTAAGCTGAAGCAAAATCCAAAAACTGACTGTAACAACAATGGGACTCTGAACTGCAGCGGAAGGCACAGCCAAGTGAGGAAAGCTGCAGGAATCATACAAACTCAGTGTTACCTTCCCCACTTGAGCCACACCAGCTGTAACTGTGCTCCTGTAGTCAGGCTCCTTGCAGCCACATCATGAGCTCAGACCCAGAATTTATGAGGTCTCATGGCTTAAGATTTACAACTTAGGAAAAAACCCTTCACCTTCCTCCCTTAGTAACAGGTTGATGCATTATACATTTCTCCTCTCCTGAGTTACTGGAGTTTGGTTACGGTCAGAAACAAGGACTGCACCATACTGATAGTGCTCTGCAGACATCCAAGGACACTTCTTGGTATTTTGAAATAAAAATGGTTCAAAACAATTGTTTTTTCACACTTGTCAGGCTAGATATATTATTTAAAGCTATTCTAGATCACTGTCATTTTAAATCTAACTCCTTTACTGGAAGTATACTATGGAACAAAGTTAAGAATGACTGCTAAAAATTGCTTTTCTGGAAGAATCAACGACTTTCCATATTCTGTATTTTTAAGTGCCATGAACTCATTTAAAACTGTGACTTAAATAAAAATCATTACTGTAAGCTCAGCCCACGTGCCTGCTCTTAATAGTATCCATGGTTGCAGTGATGCAAATTTCCCTACCTACATCAAGCCAATGTGCCCACATAAGGAGGAAAAAATACTGTATTAATCAGTATTCTTTGCACTAGATTTGGGCAAAGTAAACCACTTAGAACCTTTGAAGACAGGAAAGAAATTAGTTTAACAACCTTCTTCACCTATTGTGACTAGTTCTGAATTCTGAACTAAGCAAAATAGAAGTATCACAGATCAAATTACAAAAGACTTCTGAAATCCACTAGAAAATTCATTGCACTGGCCAAATTCTTCTCTTCCCTTCTCAGAAATTAGTAACAATGAATTGTTTCAAATATGCCTCCACTCAATGTACACAAAGGGGAAGCACTTAACATTTTTACTAATCCTATCATACATTACATTAATGCTAATTTCAAAATTGCCTTACATGCATTGGTTTTTCTTGAGATTTGAAATACAGGTTTATGCACAAAACCAAGGAACGTACTTTTCATTAGACCACAACTTCCAAGTAATTAGATACACACAGGTACACAGGGAAGCACACAGCTCTTTTCTAAGCCCCACTTTAAATAAACAGCTTTAGTTGATGCTACAATGTAGTACAGCAGCATTTAGTTAAATGAGGCCAAAACTTCACAAGAAGGAGGCAGGAAGGATGAAGTGCTGATAACTCCAGGTAGAATTGCAGCATCAGTCTAACCCATGTAAGTCTGTGCTGTGCAGAGATGATCTCTCCCTCTCCTGTGCAACATTTCTGTGAGCAGTCTTACTTTCCTAGCAGCACAGAGCTAGGCTAATCATACTAGAAAACAGCTCTCTTTTTTTCACAGAATGTTTTCTGTTGGCTTAACTTTCCATATAAATTGTCTTTCTGCTCTTAGACAAGTAGATATGTGAAGGTGAACAAATGCACAAAACAAAACTAAAGACATGCGCTTCAGCTATAAAAATGACAGCTCTGCCTTTTCTAAAATAAGCACAGTAAAATTAAGGTGCATATATCAATATAACTGAAATGAAGTAATATCCAATACCAATCTAACTGTACAAAATAGAAAATTCTAAAATAAATAAAGCTGAAATTCCACAAATTAATATCACTCAAACATTATTTTAAATGGTATATTTAACTTCCAAAAGAACTGTGACAGTTCAGACACCAGAAAGACTCCTTTGCTAGTTAGAGACAAGATAATTTCATTCATTCCAGTCAGCCTTTGCTTCCTTGTGTCAAAAAACCTAGAAAGCATATTTTCTTTTATAAAAGCTATCACTAAATTAATCTAATATTCTTAAAGACACTCAATTTTATTCTACTTCTTGAAAAGGAGAAGTTTGTATAAGCAAGTTTTATGGTTTCAAATTATCCAGAAGAATGCTAGAAGTTAAATCAGTCTGTCAAAAAAAAAAAAAAAAATTAAACTAGCAACTATCTCAACATCCAGGGAAAGGGGAGCAATACAGAACAATTTTACTACTTGAAAGAAAATAAAAGCCTCCAAAAAACCAAACTAACCAAGTCCATATTTCACAAGCACAGTACTAATATATTAAGTTTATGCATGAGATTTTATCTTTAGCAGTTACAAGTGGACTGCATTAAAAACAAACTTACATAAAACTTTATCCTACCACAGAAGTAATGACTCTAAGTTATCTGGGTGTCTTCATCTTAAAGAAGCAAGATGTCAAAATAATAAAGCATCTTGAAATATATCCATCCCTAACACAGCTTGCCAGATTCATCTTCTTCTCTTTGATGATTATTTTAAACATGTCCTGATAAAGGTTATGTAAAACATCATTTGGAATTCTTATTCTGGAATAAAAAGCAAACTACTATTTCAGCACATTTAAAGAGAGTGATTTTTTACAAAAGAGTGCCTTACTGCAGAATGAGGAGAAAAAAAACATTCTACTACACTTTTCAATATGTGCATAAATTAGTTCTTCAAAGCATTAACATCTATGATTGTTCTTAGCAACAACCATGGAATTTATTCTGATGATCTGTGCAGTTTAAAGTTTAAAAAAGATCAACACAAGAAAACCATCAAGGCATTTTCATTACAAGCAGCAAAAACTGGAAGAAAGATTCAGCAAGAACTTCCGAGATTGTATGCATTAATCAAAAGCTTTGTCTTACCTTTGTTGTTACAATGCATAAGCAATCCATTGTTTCAGCATAGCAGGTATATATCCAAACATTTAAAAGGTTTATTTTCAGTCACAGCTAAACACCATCTCAACAGAATGAGAAAAAACACACTTATTTAATAGTCAAAACAGTTGAGTGAGTGCCAGGTTTTCCCTTTGGATTCATTCAGAGGTAGAAACACCGTAGAGAAAAAGCAGCAGGCTAAAATATAAATGCTTTAAGTTTCATGAAAAATTCTTAACCTGTTTTGGTTAACTATAGCTGAAAAACTTAAATGTATCCTTGCAAATATTCTACAAAAGATGTGAAATCCTGTTCCATACCAGTTAAGTACCTCTTCGTATTCTATTTCATATACTCCTCTGTCAGGATTACCTAACACATGAGCATCACAGGGAATCATTTGATGAAATGCAATACAAAATTATTTTACAGCAAAAAATCTCAATTCAGCTTTTCTTAGCTGGCTAGAATTTCTAAAATGAAGCGTTTGTTCAAAAATAGTTTTGGTTGCAAACAAGTATTTCTCCTCTAACGTCATTTCAGCATTTGCAGACTGCAAAATAACTGATTTCCTAAGCAGTAATGAATGGAATATTCCATGTAGATCAGGGAGAGAAGAAAGTGGCAAGGAAAGAGTAATGCATATTGCAAGAGAAATGCTATTTTGAGCCTTGAATTAACCTAGAATTTCATTTCCTTTTGTAAGGCTGTAATGCAGTGACAAGGCAAAGTTTGAATATGCAGGCATTGTCTTCTCAGCCTAATTAGCACGGCTGGGAAAAGTCTAACTCCTGGGCAGAAAAGAACCTCCTGTGTACTCTGAAACACTAACCTGACAGTTCCATACATTGGTAAGCACCTTATTAATTTTGCACAAGAAGCATTGAAAGCAGCTTGCAAACTCAGTTCCCACTATCTTGTCCTGTTAAGACCCCCACTTAACACCTTTACTGGAAACACAATGAAGTACATTGAAAAAAATGTAGGAGTAATTTCAAGCTATTAAATCTCATCTGTATCATTTTGCTTTTACCCCAAGATGTACAACTGACTGTATTTTGCATCAATCAAAACAACTTTAGAATATACTGTGCATCTTGAGCTCTCCCTTTAAACTTTCTGCAACTTTGCTCCCAGCTCTTCCACATATACTGGGAGAAGTGGTGGGGTGGGGGACTACTAAGGGGAGAAGGAGGTATATAAGGAAACTAGCCTTTCCAAAACCACATATTTTATTTTATGGGCAGGTGTTATCTTTATAGGACAAACTTGAATGAAATTTTAAGATAAATCTTACACCACTGAACCACTAAGATGATGATTTTTACTTTTTATGTCCAAGACAAGACAGAGATATTTTTAATTTTTACAGTGCCTTTAAAAATTGTGAAGAATTTCTGCTGTGACCACCTAGGTGAAATTCTCATTGCTACAAAGCATCAGTGGGAAAAATATGCATCTTTCAGACTGCTGAATGGCTGAACCCAGACAGAAGGCTAAAAGTTCTAACTTCAAAAAACAAAAAAGAACAAATTAGGTGGATGAAACATTCCTGAGTCAGAAAAGGGAGGGAGGGATTACCTTCATAGCTGAACACATACAAGGCATCTCACAAAGAAATTCTTGCATTTCCCAAGTACTCTTTTGGGAAGACTGTAAGGTTTGGAGACATTAACAAAGTACAAGTATCCAAAAAGTTAAGGAAAACTAAGGAAATGCATTTTTAGGTAACTTGGCACATGTCCAGTATCTAGGCCAGAAACATCTTCAATGACTAATACAAGACATGCAGTCAGTCCAAATGTACATTTCCTGCACAAACAGCTCTAGGAACTCAAATAGCACATGGAAACTTGGCTTGTCCCTCATGCTCTATCCACGAAGAGCAAAGATTAATAATCCTGCTCACCACCAAAATTTTCCTCAGCCACCTTCATAGAACATTATGCTTCTGCAGATTAATCCTGGCTACAATTAGCTTATGTTGAGAATAAATCACTTTTAGTCTCAATTTTTTGTTCTCTTGCCTTCTTTGGGATACTTTTAGAACTAAGGGTCATTACCATATCATTTTTCTCCTCTTCCACTTGCCACCACCCTTCCAACAAGACCCAAGACTCCTTAGTCCTGTAACAGCAAGCGCTTCCTTCAAGCTCCGATGCAGACTATGAGATGTAAAAGAGGCATACCCAGAGAGGTGAGGAAAAGGCATTCCTTTGCTGAGGATTTGTGATCAAGCTGCTCATCATGAACAGGCACCCTAAACATTTCAAAGTCATCTCATAACAAGTGTGCTTGAAATGTAGCAATGTATGCACTGCACAAATCAGAGCAGGATGCACAACCAAGGTACATTAGAGCCCTTTACCAAGCACTGCAGCACTATGATGAGTTAAAAGCCCTTCTGCTAACTGTACATGGTTCTCTCAAGACCCATCTTCAGCTAACAATGTCCACACACAGGGGAAAAATTTCCATACCAGTAGGCCAAAAGATTTTGTGGCAAACACTAATGCACATTTTCATAAATATAGTGTACAGAAGAGAGATAAACACTCAAAGATAAGAGCACTATGCATAAAAAAATTATTTCCTAGCCCAAAAGCAGTTTCTGCAGCCTTTTCACTGGAAATACTGTATATATAGAAGAAGTAAATGTTTAAAAAAACATTGACCAAGACTCAAATATTCGGGAGGCTTAGCATTTTCATAAGAAAAACAAATACAGCTTTTTGAAAATAAATCACAAAACACATTGAATGAGCAAGTATATGTAAATTTTAGAGATCAGAAGAAAGTTTTTCAAAATAAGATATAGATAAAAAATCCAGAAATAAAACTACTGTAATTAAACAATTTCATAAAATAACTTAGAACCTTCTTTCCTTTAAACTGTATTGTGAGAAGGAACAGAAAGATATTAAAGAACGCACCAAAACTTGAATCATAATCATGAAATGCATGAAGTCATCCTTTCACGCACTGAAAAGCAAGACATTTTCACACAGTGCTGTTAGTCATTAAAACAACTATGATTCTACTGAATTTGTGAGAAACATTATGATTTCTTCAGTGTCATTCATTTGTATTAAAAATAAATCTTTCTGTCCTGTCAGCTCCAAGTGATCCCATTAACAACCAGTAACAACTATTCTATACAGCTTGGCCAGAGGCAAAAAAGCATCTCATTTCACCACTATTCGTGACATTAACATTAAAAAAACAAAGGATGATTCTCTTTCTCACACAAAGGTAAGAGATGGGTTTTTCTTTCCTTGAATTACTTATGAATTCTTGCAGGCTATGTTTGGCAGTCACTTTTTGTACCTTCACAGGCTTATTTTTTTTCCAGTGTGGCAGATTCTATCTACAAAGCCACCAGATAACTAAATAAAGGAAAATTCATGCACAGATAAACTACGCATAGAAATAAATCATGCAAATGAGAACAATGCTTTGGAAAATACTGATTTTGCAAATGAATAATTTCTTTATCTATCCACAAATCTAAAAGTGCGTGTGGTTATTTAAATGCTAATTTGCTCTTGGATTCTATGAGAAAAGCCACACAACACAGAGCTCTCACAGGTGTAACTAGAGAAGCAGGCTCAGCTCAGCCTCGCAAGGGAATGTCAAATGCCCAACCTCAGCATATTTGAGGAGACATATCAAAGACTCAAAGATCAAGCACTATCATATCTGCAAGCATTTTCTCAGCTACATTAGTAAAGAAAGCACTAAAAGAGTAAGATGTCATAATTTATATAGCTACCTTTGAATCTGGCTGCAAGATGTAATTATTACAAGTTTATAAAAAGCTATTAGATTTTTTTAAAAAGTGAATTTTTAAGTTCTCTATTTACTTCTAAATTGAGACATTTAGAAACAGCAGAGTTTTATTGCTTGTGTATACATCCTGAACTGAGCATCTGGATTTCGTTTATTTGCTTTTGAATTCACTTTGATCAGAAGCCTGCCCCTAGAAGACTTTTTCAGCTTTGGTTCAAGACTTACATTCTTTTCCTTGTACAAACAGGCTGAATTTCAAGAATTGAAGGCAAAATATATAGCAAGCCAAATACCATTTCCTTACTGTAAAGTTAACACAGAGAAAGCAAGGAAGCTCCTGAATAGCCCAGGACTATCCTAGCTGCTGAAATAAAACAAGCACATCATGTGTGCAGAGAAGTAGCTGATATAAATAATGGGCAATACACACACACAGATACAGGCATAAAGGACCAGTGCAATAACAGGGAGTACAACAATCAGATATAGCATATCATCAAGCTAACCAGTACTGAATCTTTATAAATATTAAGGCAAAGAAGGTATTTGAACATAGTGCAACAGGTCAGGGATTTTCACTGGAACAGCTTGTTAATACAACAGGTAAGAATAACTTTGTACAGTGAAGGTGAAGATATTGGAGTTAAAATTCAGAAACAGAAAGAGACCATCCTGCACTTTAATAATGTACTCTACATATGCAGGTATCTCCTCATAAGACTTCCACTAAGATCATGATTAACTGCTTGAGGTACCATTCCATTCTGAATACAAACTTCTACTGATTAAACACAGATTTTTTTTTAATTGCACAAGGAACCAGACATACAAAATTCTTTCCTCCAGACTACATCAGCTTATCCTAGTAAGAAGTTATACAAAACTATCACAATTTTAAAAAGGTTATGAAGACATTACTGTTTGCTTTGTAAACAAAGACGACTCCCATACTGTAGGTGAAAATGAGGTTAGTTTAACTTTATCCCTTTTCAAATATTCACATTGACAGATTCTGAACAGAGTGAACACAAGCTGCAGCATGCCTTAACAGCAAAGGAGGTGAACAGGAGCTGCATTAAGAGAAACACAGCCAGTCGTAACATATAATTATTATTCCCCTTAGCTTGGTACTTTGAGTAGGGCATCTAGAACACGGCATTCCATTCTGAGGTCTCAATACAAGGATTTTGATAACCTGGAGCAAGTTCTGCAAAGGGCCATTAGATGGTGAGAGGGTTTTCAGAAGCCTTGACCCTTAAAGAGAGGATGAGGCTACAGGGCTTGTTTAAGCTTGGATAAAGAGTTCAGAACCTAAATGCAGCCCTCCAGTACCTACACTGGGGTTACCCCAAAGACTAAGCCAAGTCCATGTTGCATGATGGAAAAACCCTAGAAACTACAAATAAATTGAAACATAAATTTCAATCAAAAATAGGGTGAAGTTTTTTCACCACGAGGATAGTTAAGCATTGGAACAGATTGACCAGAAAAGTTTTGCATTTCCAGTTATTGAGATTTTTAAGACTTAGCTGGTCAAAATCCTTCCCACCTCATAGGTGATACTGAGCTATTTTGTAATTGCAAGATGTTTAGCGAGTTTCCTTTCCACTCTGCCTTGGCATCAAGTTTTAGCTGAAATTGCAGACCTATCAGCTGTTTCCTTACTTCCTCTTTTGTTTTCTTTGTATGAAAAAACAATTTGGCAAAAGGCCCTAGAAGAGAATGAGCTGGCCAGTCTCTACATGCCAGACACTAAACACACAGGCATGTGCAGATAGATGGGAAAACCACAGATCAGACCAAAGTCCTTCACACACCATTACCCACTAAATACAAAGGTGTCCTCATGCAACTGTGAGAGACTCCAGATTGAGTTCCATGTTCTAAAGCAAAAGCTTTCCTTTGAGACATTGTTCAGTGAGTTTTTTCCAACATCTAAAATCAAATTATTGTGGCTACTTTGAAATTTAAGCTTAACAGAAAAGATCTTAACGTCTCTGTTTTAAAACTATTAAAATACTAAAACAAATCCTACAGATTTAAAGCTAAAGAATGCCACGAGACTATTTCCTTAGCAATACACTACTCAATTAGGTCAGAAATTTCTTCCAGTGATTCCAGTCACTCGCGTGTTTGTCAACAGCAGGTGTCCCACCTAGAGATGGCACCAGAGATCACAGCAAGCAGCTCCCGGGGCCGCTCCCCGCCGCACAGCTCTGCTCACACAGCGCCGAGAGCCTCTGTCACATTTGTTCGCTTTGCCAGGCACACTTGAGCTCAGTATTTAATGCACACAAGGAAAGGGATAAACCATTCGTCCTTTTCAGATTGCACACATTGGTGTTTTTACTAGTTGCTAGTACTGAAAGGATTAACATTCCTTTCCTGCTTTATCACTGTCTTGAATCATTCTCTTCTCTTTTTTTTTTTTAAGTGATTTTTTTCCCCCCATCATTTTGTACTGGAGATTGAAACAAATAAAACTGTTAAATAACGTTCCGAGAAATATAGAGCATGCAAAAGAAAACAGATTGCTGTAAGCAGGAAAACTTGCAATCTGTAGTTCCAAATTTACACAAACTATGGGGATTTCAAACTCCAGTCTTTGGATTCAGAAGCAGGAAGGAAAAAACAGAAGTAGGCTATGTGCCATGAGAAGTCCTCAGGCAACCTAAGCTTGTATACCACTATTCTATGTATATACACAAGCACACATTGCTAAAAAGTCATTCCCAAAGTCAGCTGTGTAGAAAGTTCTTGTAATTCAATCCTTAATCTCTTTAGGGGGGCATTATATTCCCACTCTCATGCAACTCTCACATATACCATTAAAGTGTCAGCTGGAAGAATATTCATTTGGCCCACAGTAACTGCAGCAAAAAAAGTATCAGCAATATAAAAGAAACAGGCTTGAAATACATTCATTCAAAGGCTAACAATCCCGAGCAAGAAAAAAGCCATCCATTCGTATCACCTGTGGGCTCACCAGCCTGGCAAGACACAAAACAGAGTTAAAATAATGTCAAAGTGCATACAGTCTGCTTGTGTCTGGTTAATGAACTAACACTGAACTGGACAGCAGCGTTGAAAGTCTGAAAAGTGAGAATTTATTTTTAAAAAGCTAGCTATGAACAAAACCAGATATACTAAGCCTAAATTCCCCCCAGTCTCTTGTAAACTTCAGCAAGCAAAAAAAAAATCACTTGATTAAACACATGCTGTACTGGAATTATTATGTCCTTGAGTTTATTAAAACCAAATATAAAATTAATTTTTAAAATATCCTAAATAGCTAAAAAAAGCATTACTGAAACCAAAAGGCATTAAGCATTAAAACATAAATTTTCACATAATATACATAGCAAGTATGTGTAATATAAACTGTGAATACATGAGAATTTCTCCTTGCGATTTTAAATCAATTTTAAAATAGTAAGCAAAAAGTATTGCCTACCAGGTATATAAAGGAAAAAAAACAGTCACTGAAGAAAGAATAGAAAGAATTAAGGTCAATAAAAACATACATACATTTATGTAACAATTTTCATATTTATTTGGAAGCTAAACTAAGATATACTAGAAGAGTGATATACTAGAAGAACAATTCAGATATACTAGAAGAAAAAAAATGAAACCAATGCCAAACCACGATTTTTCAAATTTGTTCACCTTCCAAATTAACATGGAAACAGTAATCTAACTAATGCAATACAAGGTAGCATTTACTGTAAGTGACAGAGACTAGGAGAAAAGTTTGTTTTCAGTTTCACATGAACTGGGATCAACATCAATATATGCAGCTATGTTTTTAAATACTGGAAGTAAATCTAAAACCTGACCTTCATATACTGAAGGTCAAACAACTGAAATTTTCCCACTATACTCAAGACAAAAAATATGCAGGAAGACAGGTAGCTTTGTCATAAATGTTCAAGTCCAGGCCATTTGGAAAAACACAGTAATCTATACCGTATCAGGCTCTGTTAGGTAACACCAGCATGGCCATCAGACTGGACTGGAGAAGCAAACAGTGCAGCTGAGAACAGACACTCACAGCTCTGGTGAGCTTTCCCAAATCAAGCAATTCTTCCTTTCAGTGCATTAGTGACCTTGCCATGATAATGTGCCTGTTGTCATTGGTGCAGTGTCAAGGACAAGGCCTGTGTTCCCAGCAGTTCAATTGTACATGAGAAAAAAACTAAAGATGCAGCTCTGTAATTAATTTACACCTTCATCTACAACACAGAAAGATCCAAGGACAACACTACACTTGTATAGGGCTGGAAACAGTTTCTGCAGGGGGTTGGGAGTGAATAACCACAAAGCCTAGATTTAACATCACACACTATTCCCCACTTCAGAAATCTGTTTTTCCTATAGGGGAAGCAGAAAAACATCCTACAGTGGCAACATCATAAGACAAATCTCATAGCATCAGATATGTGCTTCAAGCCCAGTCTGCTAGAATTTGGAGTATATTTACCTAATAACAAAATGTTTTCATAGGGACATGAATCCACAATTCCATTACACTGTTCCTAGGTGCATTTACAGGAAAGAAAAAAACATTTAAGCCCTTTAAAACCATTATGCTGCCTGCAAAGACCTTCAATAAGGGAGACTGGCCATGTGTTATGCTATTCTGGTGCTTAGGAAAATAGCAAAGCCTTATGTAGACCAAGTAGAACAGAAGAGTTTTACACCATACTTATGCCAATAATGTGTTCTTTTAATCTATTAACATGCCATGGTTGACTCACCTTAAGACTCTAAAATTACTCAGACCTTTTCTGAGAAACCAATTGTTAACCATTTAACTTCTATTAGTTTAGCAAAAATGTATAACATTAATTACTTCAACAGCCCATGGCTTCATTCTAGTCTTAGCTGGTGAAGCAGCAACATAATGTTCTCTTCCCGTGGTTCAATTTCTAATTTTATCAGAAAGTTTTCACTAATAACCCAAACTAGGACACATTTTTTTGGAAAACTCTAAGTGATATATAATCTCAAAAGATAAATAAGAGGTTTTGACCTCTTGAACCATGCCAAAAGCTCTACTCAAGTCAGAATTTATCACATTTATTGTTTCTTCCTACCAGAAGAATTATTACCACAGTAGAAAGAAATTGTTTGACAAAGCTGTCATCAACAACTATGACAGCTATTATTTAGCTTATTTATGACTTTCAAGGAGCTACCAAAAAACTGTAGAATCATTCCCTATACCAGTTAATCCTATATCTCTCTCTCCTGCCTTACTTTTATGTATTCAGTTTTTAAAAGATAGAATTTGTCCATTTGCCATTTCCAGGAACTTCATCCATCCACCATGACTAAGAGCAACTGCAATGACTCTCAATTTGCCTCATTAAGTTCCCTGTACATGCAGACATGAAATAAATTATAACCAGCTTATTTCAAAACTGCTCAGTAGACAAAATAAGCTTTGCCTCTCCTTGCCTACCCTCCTGTTTACAGCTCCTTTTTGCTCCCACTTCTAAGAGATGCCTTTCCCACCATACCTGCAGGAAGGGACATTCCACAGCTCTATGCCATAGACTTAGATGATGGAATACAGGCAAATATCACAATGGCCTTTTCCATGCTATTTCTCATATACCCTAGCATTACCCCATTTCCTCCAATCATGATCATTCATTCAGGTGACTGAGGTGACAGTGGCCTTCTCTATGCAATTTCAGGTAATAGATTCCACAGTGACACACAAATTATAATAATAATCTTGTGTTACCAAGATTCACAAAAAAATCAAAGAAAATCTATTCCGACATTGCAAGTTCAACTAGAATTTTAATTCCTCAGTGCTCAATTACTTACAAACCTGAAAAATACAGTATGCCTAGGCTGCTGAGTTTTTGCATGTAAAGATATTTAAATGGATGTTCTTTGCAATATATAACTCATGCCCCTGGCTTGGCTGACCTTTTATCCACGGGTCATTTTTTACTTTCCAAAAGAATACAAGTTTTGGATTTCATCTACTGATTCCTTTAAAGCATTCCTGGTATATTTCATACTAGCTTCAGTATGACAGATTTGAAAAAAGCTAGAATGAGCACAAGCATTTTTTTTAACTGTACAAGCTCATTAGCACATCACACACTTATGATTTGCAGCTAAGTGAACCTTCTTCCACAGTCCCAACATCCCCTGATAAAGGTTCACTCATTAAGGCATCCCAGCCCCTTTCTCTTGCTGAGCAGTACAAGTTCCCAAGCTTCCGTACAAGCTACAGCTCCAGCCCTTCATCTGATCTCTCCCAGTGCTCCTCCTGAGCTCTACAATCATTTCATGAAAATGGATCAGCAAAGCACATTGCCTTCAGTTACTGAGTAATTCACACACTTTTTCCAGTGCTGTAAATTTTCGGGGCACACTTCAAATTAGGTTCACCTCTTTGGGGACAGATAACAGCTCTGATGTGAACATATTAAAGGAACATTTTAAGTTTAAACTGAGCAGGGAGATTTTGTTTTAGTGAAAAATGTACATCAATGTGCATTTTCCTGATTATTTTTCTCACCACTACTCACTAGTGACAACTGGCTGTTTTCAAAAACAAGTCCTTCCAGAGCATAAAGTAGTAACAGAGAATTTCTTATGATCAGACTAAAAAGGTTACTAATCAGAAAGACACAGCCTCATATTTCCCAAATAATTAATGAAGTAATGACTCAAGAGTCACAACTATGGATGAGTATAAGCATACTAAACCTGTCAGCGAGGTTCCAAAATCAAAGCATAAATCCAATTTAATGGTCACTTAATGGTACGTTTGACAAATGAGTTTATAAATTTTTGACTAAGCAAAATGCATACATGTTATAAAACATTTCAATAATTAAATCCCCTATGACTATTGATCTTAATAATGTATATTTTCTTTGAAAATTAATATTTTATAAAATAAAGGAAACTTAGAGAACAATGTTGAACTAATAGTCTCAACAAGAAAATAAGACAGATTTCTATCTCATACCTCTACACTGGGGCTAAGGCTGCTGGGCAATGTTTCTGATGTCACTGTTGTGCTTGGAAGGCTGGAGAAGTCCCAGGTATTCACAGGCTGTATTGGTTCAGATGGCTGTGAGTGATCAATGCATTTTGGATTGTCCAATAAGGTCACTTCATAAAATTCTTGAATATCTAAAGATGCAAAAAAATTGTTGTTAGGCTTAATAGTTACTCTAACATTCTGATTTTAACTACATCTTCCTCCTGGAAAACAAATGAGACATGGCTTCATCAGTGGTGGATAAATTTGCAGGGATCACCACGATCACATGAACCTCCCCCATCGCACACACAGCTCACTCTGTCTCACTCACTCTGGGCTTCTGCCACCGACCCCAGGAGCACAAGCTGCAGCAGGAGCAGCAGATGCACATGAAATAACTGCAGCAGAACAGTGGAAGGGATGAGTGTCTATGTTTCAAGTTCTGGTATACATAATTTCAACTAATGTAGCCTTTGGTCAGCTGAAATCTACTTTCAAGGGCAATACTGGAAGGTCTATTTTGTACATTTTTCAATTAAATGACTACAGAAATAGAAGTATACTGAGGAAATCAGCAAGAGAGAGAAAAGCTGCAAGAAGTTAGGAAAGGGAAAATTGATTAGGATAGGTCATCATCTGCTTTTTCAGTCTAAGTACCAGAAATAGGATGAAACTTAACAGTATGAATTAACAGTCATAGTTATGAACTAATTAACAGCTTTTTCTATAACCCTGAAGACTCAGCTGGAAACTTCTGGGAAACAAAAAATTGGCTGTATTACATTATTTATTGACATCCTACTCATTCCATGAAGCATCAATAAAAATAATACACTATAAAGAAGCACCAAAGGTGTTCTTATGTAGTATAGGTGTATCAAGCCTGCTACCACACCTGCAATCACATCCATAAACACACACATTTAAAAAGAAAAAAATCAGAAAGGGTATAGGCTAAGGGAAAGGCAAACAAATTAAGAAGTCCTGTAAAGCTTTTAGTCTCTTATTCCAAGTAAAAATCTGCTAAACAGATTTGCAAACTCCTGATTATTAATCACACCAACTTCATAGAAGATAAACATACAAGCACAGTAAGCCAAAGGAAATAAGACCCAGCCAAGAGTATGGAGTCTAAGCTGCAGTTCTGTAGCTTTCCAGCAACAGCCCAGAGTCAGTAACAGAGACACAATAACCAATTCCTTTATAGAGCCGCCCCACAAAAGAAAGACCACACAACTAAGAGTTGCAACTACTGCTGCTGGCATTCCAGTCTTCTGTCTTCTTATAGACATTACACTCCTGCTCTCTACCAGTTCAGAAAATTGAAATGCTCAAATTCCATTTGTATCTTTCCTCTGAGCAAGAGTCAAATTCCTCCCAACAGCTTACATTAATTTTTAAAGTTATACTTGCTCTTAGGGCTGCTGATTGGAAGAAAGAGCAGTGAGGGTTGCAGAAGACATTAAGTGACCTAGATATACAGGAGCAAAGCAGCCTAAGAGATACAAATTGACTTTAAATCTATCTTTCACATTAGCTCCCTCAGTTGCAAATTTGTCTTGTAGCTGCATTAACATCAATACATCAATCAAGCTCACCCAATAAAGATTCCCCCCCCCCCCCAAAAGAGAGTACTTTGTGTATTAAAATAGGCAGTGGTTTAAGTTGATTCTATAGCTGCAATCCACAGCAACCAAGCCAGGAAGATCACTACATTATTTATGGGAAGGGGTTATTTGTGCAACTGTTTTGCAACAGAAATCTAGGACACTGATTTTCAATTCGCTACTATTCTTTTAAGTCCCTGCCAGAGAAGATAGCCGTTTATTCCTCCTGCACAACTCTCATTTCAAAAAGCACAGCATTTCCCATACCTCATCTCCACTTCTCCACAGAGGACACTGCAATAGACTTGCTATTGAAAGACGGCAAGACATAATATGCACCACTTAATGAGGGGATTAGTTTATGTTTATCCTGGAGTTGCTCCAAATCCACAAAGTTTCTAGAAACCTGGTGTCTATATGATAATATCTACCTTCTAAAACAAAAAAGTTTTCATTTCTACTATTCAGAATATAAACTATTAAGTATGTACAAGTATAGGAAAGCAACCAATGAACCCTGAACACATTAGGTCCACAAGAATAAAAGCTGATAATTACACTTTTATAAATCCAGAAATCTAGACCATACTAAATTAAACCTAAAAATTCCTTCTTATTGTCTACAGTTATATATCAGCTCACAAAAATATTTCAACACACTTGAATATGTACTGAAGACATGTTAATGATGTGAGCATGCATTAGCCTATAAAAAGTTCTAACATTTATCTAATTATTACAAATAACAGGTAGTAAAATACTAAGTTTAATTCTATTTATGGTTGGATTCCCTCTTCAAGATAGGAAGTGGAATTTTTATATTACAGCATTTTTCTCACATATTAATTCCAAGAAAGATTATATTTCAAACTATGCTAGAGAAAGCTGGCTCAAGCCAGGTATCACACAACACTCACAGGAAACACAGATGGGGAACACTAAAAGAACAGCTGAAACTTGAAAAATAGAAGCCCAGAGTTTTAAGAATCCACAGTGACAAAAAGTGATGAATTGCAGGCAACAGAGAAAGCTGTCCTGGAATTTGATCTGCCTACAAGTAAAACCACATTAAATAGCCAATCAGAAATATGTTTGACAGCACAAAGACTAAAAGCCTATACAAAGCAAGTAACAGACCACCAGTTCTGCAATGCAGGACTCCTACACAAAAGAAAATTATATTTCTTAGCCTCTTAGTAGTGTGAAGAGCTAAGGAATGGTGACAAACTGGGGTTTTTTTATTCTAAAAGAAATTTGCTGGTGTATTGTTAACCCCTTCTCATATTCTCTACTCATCTTAGTTTTGTTCTTTGAACAGGCTTGTTCACCAGTAACATGATACACCAGAAGCTAAAACTGCTCACTTTTAAAGCAAACAAGACTTATCTGCCAAATACAAACTGAAACCCAAATCCACCTTACACGGAAGATCCAGCTTCACTAAAAACCACAACACAGTAATTAAAAGAGCATAACTACAAAAACAAATCATTTTCTTTTCTGAATTATATTTGAAGGCACTTCAAGAGACTACATCAATTCTGTCTAAAGAATCTGTCTCCAAGGACAAGGATTCCAACCAGCAACATAACACCACTCTAAGATCAGTTTCTTCCCTGCTCCTTAGAAATCAAACATAAGGCCTCTGCTTGTTGTTTGTACAGGTATGTTCAGTGTCTGCTACTTTTTGCTATATATTCAGTGGGAAGTACTTGTAATCAGGATAACTTAAGATCAGCACATGTTCTAAAAAATCTCATTGTGTTCACTTATGCATGAACCTTTTGATAACTGTAACTTTGCAAGTGAAAGATGGGATACCTACAACAGCATTTTCTTAAGGGAATAGGGTAACCCTACATACAAGGCATTGCTGATAACAGGCCATGGGCCCTGTGTTAAGTGAATAAGCAGGCCTCTGCACTTGTCCTGTCCTGCCCAGAGCTTTGTTTTAGCCTGTCCAACTCTACCACCAACCACCTAAAGACCAGATGATAGATGACTCATCTAACTTGCATGGCTTTTACTTAGCTTCAGACAACTGTGTGAACCAACACCTATTTCTATAAATATTTTTAATATAACACAGAAATAAATATTTGCTACATATGTTCCATAAATAGTATACATAAATATATGCATATATGAAATCATTCAGTGTTACATCACACAATTGTCCAAAGCTAACTAAAATCCGTACATGAATACAAGTACACCCACATATACAGACTGAATGTACAAATTCACATAATACATACCAATAAAAATGGGTTATTCTGTAGGGAATGGATTACCTATGATTCTAGAACAAAAAGCTACATAGAAGAGCAAAGCATGACAGAAGCCTTGAAAACAAAGACACAGGGTGGTATCAGAGGCCTTATGTCTACAAACAACTCAGCAATTGCTAATTACTGGTTAAAGGAAGTCAGCCCTGAGAACTGGGCAAAAAAAGTTCAAGTGTAACAGGAAAAAAAGAACATCCAGCACATATAAAATACACAGTATATACAAGAAATTTAAATGCAGCTGCAAAGTAGAGAAGAAAGAGTAAGGCATAGAATATGTCAGCAAACAACAATAACCTCAACAAATGAGAAAGAAACAGCCAACACTGCACACCTCCATGGGAAAGATTCCCTTTACTCAAGTCTCTCACTCCCTGCTCTTTTCTGACCAACTTTTAATATGTTCTGGTTTTCAAACAAGCATCAAGCAACTCCATGTAATTTTTTTATATGTTATGTTAGTTTCAGACTTCTGATACTGAACCTTTGTATTATGGTATAGAGGGAACCAATTAAATTTTATTAGCATTTACTACTTACCTGAAACAAGGTTGTAGTTGAGGTGAGCGTCTGTCTCAAGCAATAGGACAAGAGGAAATGACCTCAAGTCGTGCCAGGGGAGGTTTAGATTGGAAATTATGAAAAAATTCTTCTCTGAAAGGGCTGTCAAGCATTGGAACAGGCTGTCCAGGAGAATGCTTGAGTCCCAAGAGGTGTTTAAAAGACCTTAAAAGACTTGTAGGTGTGGTGCTTAAGGATATGGTTTAATGGTGGCCTTGGCAGTGCTGTGCTAAAGGTTGGACTCAATGATCATAAAGATCCTTTGCAACTTAAATGATCCTGTGGTTTATTCTTTTTTAAATTGAAAGTACAGTAACCAAGTGGTTTTGGGCTTTGCATTTTTACAGTTTAAGCATCTTGACTATTTGTGGGTTATAGATGGTTTTTCTTAAATAAATGCCAGGAAATTCCACACAAGCTTAGCATTTCATGAACTTAAACAGCAACACATTTACTACAAGGGACTGCTTTGGACACTGTCCATGTAAACCAGTGAACTGTTGTACTTGCATCGTGCAGCACACAAAGGTGTAAACTGCTACCAAAATATATGTGAATTTAACAATCCCATTTGTGTATGCTGTATTAATTGCATCCTCATCTGAAGGTTCTCAGCTTTGCATATGAGCAAGAATTAATTTAGGAAGCTCATGTTTGTTTTCTGTTTGTTTGTGGTTTTTTTTAATAAAACCTAAAATCATGTTTTGCATTCTAAAATGCAAAGGGAAGAAGGATTTATCTGCTGGCAATTCTAATGCTGGTTGTCTAATGCAGCCCAGGAGACTATTCACCACCTTATATAGCTCATGGTCAACTTTTCATCACCAGGCCCACCACATCCCTTCTTGTAGCACTGCTTTCCAACTGGGTGACACATTGCTCCTACCCAGGTGTTGGACTCTGAATTTCTACTTGTTGGTCTCCATGAAGCTCCTGTCAGCCCATCTCCTCAGCTTGTCAAGGTCCTTCTCCATGGCAGCAGGGCCAGGAATTACATGCTTCAGCTACTTAGTAAATCCTGCACTCAACAAGTGCTCCTTTTCTGATAGATCTTCAACAGCAGAACAAACTAATTTCAGCCAACGCCAGCAAGTCAGCAAAACACTAGATAACTTTGCCTCACCACGCAGACTTTACCACGTAGTTTTTCAATACCAGCTTTTTTCAGGAGAACCTCTCAAAGCCACTGCCCTCCCTCAGACTTGTATGCAACCAAGGAGCTTATGAATTCCATTAGAAATTGACCTATGCTTAGTCCAGTAAGCAATTCCTTGGTCATCTCTCATTGGTCTGCCTCTTGTCAGACATCTGCTCATCTAAAGGGAACACATGCAAATGCCTGGCTTTGTTTATGTTAGCCACATTTGAAAAAAGCAGGTTTGTTAAGAACTTGACTACCTGTGTGTTGTCCAGGAAAAGGTGCCATCCCATTATCAATGAAGTACTTCTCTAAATCAAGGAGGGAAGAGAAAAACAGCTTTATTTCTAGGGCTTCCTGCCAAAGCACCCAAAGCACTTGAAAAACTTAAGTCTTAAAACTACTAGAACAAAAACAAAGGTCAGCATGCTATTTCAGTTCAGCACAATTTGAGATAAATGGTATCTGCCAAATTCTTAACAGCCCAACATAACGAATATGTAGACAAAACAGAATCATGATCACTGTCAGAACAGGCAAAAGAGTCTGCCAACACTACAGACTTTCATTCTTCAGTCATAAAGCAACTCCTACTAACTCCAAGGAAAGCTCAATCATGCATGCTTACTTCATCTGCTATGTCAAGCTAAGAATATCCATTTAATACAAGTAAAGCACAATTCAAAAAGTGCATAATTAGTGATCAACAAAGATGTACAAAGACCAAGAAAAGCTTCATGTCCATTTACCAAGCCAATGACCACAGTTAAGTAAGCATTCTCTTTGCGTATTTAATGGTTGTGTTGTCATGGTGTGTGTCTGATCAAAAATAAATGTTTGCATTTGTACTATAAGAAGTGAAAAACAACCTCATCACAACTCCTGTAAAACCCCTTTCAGGGTTGGCTGTTTGAGGATCTATTTCTTCCTTAGAACTGCTGTACACAATCAAGACTTCCTAAAAATTTAAGGAGCAACTCGTGGTGCAGCTTTCTCATTACAGATTCTGTTCCACAAAATCCTTTGCCACAAGCTGCAGCATCCAGCTACTGACCCCCAGCTCTTTTACCAGCTTCAGTAATTGTGTCCTACCCTTTGAACACCCTTTCTGCACACACTTCTTTGCTTACCTCAAATTCCAGATGTTTTTTTCCATGTCTCACTTCCAGTTCTCATTAATTGGTGTTTAATCTAATTCTTTGCTTTTATCCCTCTAGCTGCTTTTTACACTCAGACAAATTCAATTCCTTACCAGCCTGACCGCTTACACTTTCCAAACTACTCATTCATATTTTCCTCTTTGCTTACTAATCCCTCCTTTGCCATATTTTCACAGAATCAATTAGGTTGGCAAAAAGAACTCTGAGATTGAGTCCAATCTATGACCTAACACCACCATGGCAGCTATGCCACGTGGTCACATCCAGTCTTTCCTTTAAAAGTGCTTCACATTGTCTCTATGCAATTTTCATTCAGAAACCCACAGGGTCTTCTATGTCCAGAATTAAGGTACGAAAAACTGTCATACACAGATGAAAATTGACAGAATATTCTGCTGTGTAAACTTTCTGATTAAATATTGCCTCATACACACTTAGTTATCAGCCTATGACTAAAAAAAAAACAAAAACAAGAACCTCCCAACCCCCCCAAACAAACAAGTATCCAAACTAAAAATGAACTCCCAGCTATCCACCTTCCCCAAATACTTCAACACCAGTTGCAAACCAGCAGCCACTACAACAATGTAATTTTCTCTTAAAGGGATGCATTTACTACTGTTTTCAGTGGCAACAAAAAACTCACTATTAAGCCTTATTTGTAGTATGTCCCCTAGATAATGTCAGTATACAGGACTGATGATGTTTTTCAGCAGACAAATGTATTAAAAAAATCAAACTAGTTTTGGGATGAGATCACTCAACCCTCCCAGCTGAGCTCCCATACAGGTGCATAGCTTTACTCAGATGAGACAGCACAAGCATTGGTTTCTTCTATCTGCAGAAAGCTCAGGCTCCAAGGTAATTTTTTGGCAAGGGTGGCAACACAAGGCTGGATGTGTCACAGAGTAGCATCTCCTCCAGCACTAACACTTATGTGTCTCCTTTTTTTATTTAAGACAAGTTTCTGAAAACCAACTAAAGCTGCAGTGCTTTTACAGTTTGCTCACACACTCTCCTTGCTGCTCCTCTGTCTTAGGCTGACTTTTTCTTTTCAAGCCAAAATAAATCAGCTGTTTTGAGGGCATGGCTGGGAAGATACTCACACATGACAAAACTCCTATAAAAGCTTTACCAAAGAGCTCTAGAGCCTCCCCTGACTTGGGGAAAGAACACAAAGCTAAGGAGGTTATTCTACTGTCAGCCCTACACCTTCTGCAGTCTCTTAACAATCTTGCAAATTTGGCCTAGTTATAACTCAGGAAACCATCTGTGCCAGGAGACTCCAAGTCAGCTGCTACAGTTCAGTTTCTTTGAAGATTCCTTCCCCCTGCACCAAAACAAGCTCCATGTCTCAAAATACAGGCAAAGCAGAGGCACAGGGGGCACATGGCATTCCAGCTGCAGAGCTGAAAAGGATGTTCTGCCCGTGCTGCTAGGACCACCATGGAAGCAGGACTAAGGTCAGGACAAATATCCTCTCTCATGCTTTCCCCCTTTCTCTACGCTGTATCCAGCATTGAAGGAAATGATGAGGGATATTAGGAGCAAATCCAGGAACACAGAAGCAGGAAAGGAGGCAGGTAGCACACCTAGGGAAAAGAGGTGAAAGAACATGGGAAATAAAGCAATGACAGGCCAGAGGGAAACTTTCCCAGAACCTGGAAACTGCACCAATTATTTAAAATTTCTACTGTCTTTTCAGCCCCTGCATGAACAGCAGATTTATTGACAAGGTTTTTTTTTTTTGTTAGCAGATCCTTTCAATGGTAACCCTGGGAAGAGAATACTGCAATTAATATATTCTACGGTGCAGCTATTCAACATTGAATACACAGTCACTGAAATACCACAAGGATAAACTTTTGCCACAATACTATTTATCTGCATACCAGTAGCTGCTCAACTTACTACTTACTTGCTATTTTAGGCTACCAAAAGCAACACCTAATCCCAAAAATTCAGTACATTGCCCTGTCACACACACAAATGCAATACAGGGTGGAAAACACTTTAAAAAGCAAGCTATCAAACTGCACTACATACAAAACAGTAAGCAATTCTTAAAAAAAAAATAAAACAAGAGAGAGGAGCAATGAGACTATTTCACTTATTAAGTACCTTAAAGAGTAAGACATGAAGTTCTTCAAAGACTGGGACATTCAGACAAACTGCACAGCAGAAACACACTAACAATGAGTGAACTAACATTCCAGTCATCTGGACACCAACTAAAATATTTATCTTCCCTCCAGCTGGATGAAAATAATCAAGAACTTAACAACCTTTGTAAACACAACCCTAAGTCAAATTTCTGTAAAACTGACCGACTTCTGTGTATTCAAAGGAGACCAACACAAGCATAACCATAGTATAAGCCTTAGAAAACTTGTCCAGAAGTCAATGAACACCTCAAAGTTGCAAGGATTATACTGCATGGATGCTTCAGCCTCACAAAAATGAATAAAGATGTTGTATCACAGAAGCTGCAATCTGGAGAAAAAGTCACAAAAATGAAGCAGGGATAAGATTTTAATGTGAAAATAACCTATTTAGTACCTGCGACAATTTCAGTAATATCCAGTGTCACAAAGATCCAATTGTCCCTAAACCTTCCTCTAATAAAAACATAATAATAAATCGCAGCAATATTCACTGACTATAATAAGATCCTCAACTTACTGTCTAGCATTTCTGCATTCTTGATGTAAATCCTATTTAGCAGAGTCTGAAAGGTTCTAAGGCTTCAGTAACCGTGGAAAATGGGAAGGCCAGAGCCGACTGGCAGAGTTAGCTGTGCCATCATGGCACATGCTCTATTAACATACTGCTGAAATAAAAGTTCTAACTGAGGTTTCCCCAAGAGCAAGCACTATTGGTTTCAGTTCAGAAGAGGAGCTTGTGTGTAACTGTGTTTGATTTCCAGTTAGCCAAAAAATATAGAAAATATTCCCAAAGTGGCTTAGTGAGGAGGAGTGAGAAGGAGCAAGAAGAGCTCCAGAGCTGCCACACACAGCTGAGCTGAGACCACATGCCAGGTAGCAGGAATGTGGTCAGTCCACTCCAAAGTGGACTAACTTTGAGGAGCGTTGACCCAATCCAATCTACTTCAGTCTAAAATCTAGGGTTGTTTTCCTGTTTTAATTCAGAAAGCCAATGTGGACACAGATGAGAAATCTACAGACTGAGTTTTATATTCCTGGAATTTTCAGTCTGAATCACACTGCTGAGAAACCTGAACAAAGAGCTTATTTCATGGAATCATCAATTGTTTCAAAATTTTCAGAGAAAGGACTTACTTTTCTGAGGTGTAAAAATGTATTAACAGCATTTGTAATATGTTTTGTTCAATTAATAAGGCTCATCCAAACTCTGGTTAAAAGTACCTTCATGTTTACTGGGAAAAGCTGTTCTTTGGTTTAGTAAGGATTACTGAAACAACTACATTTTTTTAATAAAAGTTGCCTACACTGGATGTTTAGTACTAGGAAGAGCCAATGCATAAGCACAATTTTCAAGACAGGTCTTCATGCAAAAAACCTCTAAGTGAAACAAATGACACTGCTTACACAATAAAATTCAACACATTGAACCTTCCCTAGTCAGATTTGCCATCTTTTACCAAAAAGTTTGTATATGCACAGCTACAAAATGATAGATACAGATAGGTAGAACCACCCTACTTTAGGCAAGAAGGGTAGCACAGCCAAATGTATTACCAACATATGTAGAGACTCTCCTAGAATTCCCTTTTTCTGGTGCCAGTGCACATGGAGTTAGTTCTTGTCAGGAAAATTAATGCTTCTGAAGTAGCAAACTACCTTATGTCTCTAGCTATAGCTGTAATATTTTTAATTTTAGAAGTTTATTTTAATACGGTAAACCTCAACATGACACCCATTAAAAGCAGATCTTAATTAAACAAGAATATTATGTGTATAAACAGAAGTCTGTTTCATATATTTTTCTGTCAGAAGTGTTACTTTTGCATGCAAGTGTTTTTCTTCCTATATTTTCAAAAAGAAAAATATATCTGTACTTTTTCAAGAACCTGTAGCTTCTGAAAAGGTAAAAGACTACTTAAGCTGAGAACAGAACTCACCTGCAGAATCATTATCTTACTATTTGAAGAAAAATATTAAACACCTTACCAAAGTGAAATAAGTCTACCACATGGTTCTGTATATGGATATTTTCCTTTGGTCTCTTCATAATTTGGCTCACCAATGATCAGAATATTGGGAACAAGCTGTTTTAACTGAAAACAAGAAATCAAAAACTAGAAAAGACACCACACATTTTTGAGCCTGTACAAAAGGAAAGTGACTTAAAACTGACACAATTCTCCAGTTGATTTTTATTACAGGCCCTTGCTATTAATTTAATTAAAGCCTCAGACATTATTACACATAGCTGGTTCAAGCAATGGAAAATACCACATTATGGAAGACAAAATATAAAAATGGGCTTTTTCAGAGGCTGCTTTAAGGAGGTCACATGTGGTTACAACTTTTGTTACAGATTCAAAGTTCTTAGAGTTACATCACTTAAAATGTAACACTTGCAATGTCGATCCAGTGTATGGGCTGTTCACTCTGATTGGTTTCTGGTCTAATTCAAACCATTTTAAGCTATAATTCAAGAACAAGGTCAAGCTTGTAGATTGCTAAACTAAAACATTATTGAGAGGACTAAAAGGAAATAATAATATAAAAAAGGTTCAAATGAAATTTTTTTTATTCTTCATTATCCAAATGGATGTTACAAAAAACACCCTTTCAATTTCTGAAACCTTTTAATATCTAAAAACATGAAACACTGTTAAAATCTGTAGTTTTCAGGAATATTGAATTTCCTCCATTATAAACGCAAAGATGTATTTCTGTGCATAATGCTATTTATTGCTTGAAAGAACAGTATTTGATTGCCAAGTCAAAAATTATACTAAAAAAGATGCATGAAGTTGACAGCAGATCCTGACTACAACCTTCACAAACCTACCTACTATGGGCCAACAAGTCTTGGATATAGTGCAGTAACTTGGCAGAAAAAGGAGAAACTAAATGGATGAAGTTTGGTGGGGATTTTTTTTTAGAGTTGTTCTATTTAAAAAAAAAAAAAAAAAACCAAACCAGAAACTAAAAGTAGCACACTTTCTGGAAGAAGGATCTACAAGAGAAATAACTCAGTATAGTTGAGCCACATTGAGAACATCATTTGGCTATTTCAGTTGGGAGCACATCACAACTTCTATAAAATGCACACTTCAAATTGAGCCATAAAGCAATAACCAACAGAGAATTCCAGGTAAGTCTAACCCCCAAGCACAACTGAACATTTCATCCAGCCTGCTCCCAGATCTTCATGGAAACAGGACAAGAAGGAGCCAGCTTAAGGCCTTCCCAGTAACTGAAGCCATCCTCCAGATCACAGCCTTTCCAGCGAGCCTCCCCACTCTTTTTTACCCCCATCATGCAGTAATCACACCATAAAAGAAGGTGCTTCCAGGAAAACAACAGCCAGGAGCAGCCTGTCAGGGACAAGAACTCACTTGACATTTGCACAGAAAGTAACAGGTTAAAGGAGAAAGACCCAAGTTGAGAGCATAAATTGCTTGGCAAGTACCAGCCTTCTGCCAGATGGTTTGGGAACATATGTATGCAATCTAATAAACTATCACACAGGGACCCAGGAAATGCAAAGTTAATGCAACATGCCCAAGAAGCACCTGCTGTGCATGCACAGATGAACTCAACAAGAACTAGGGTCCTGTGGTTGCAATGTGCAGCTTCTTACAAGTCCAGAAAACAAGTGACACAGTCCACCCAGGCAACAACCCATTCCTCCTTTCTGCTCCTGCAGACATGAGGCTGCCTGCTCTTTCAAGTCCACTACTACTACTAGGTGTAGAATTATAAACAATGAACATTTATATATGGAGGGGAAAAAAATACATCTTGCAATTTGAATATCTAAGTCTAACAGATTAGTATCTTTTCAATGAAGGGGAGAAAACAGAGTACTGCATGGACCTTGAAGAGTTTTAAAATAAAAAACCTTCATACATACACACACCCAGAACAAGAAAAATGGCAGTCAACACTGAAGTTTTCTGGGTGAAAATAAAAAGTGCTGCTGCTGTACATTAAATATTTGACACAAGATTTCAACATTCTGATCTGCCAAAGAGTGAATCCGTTCACATGGTCCCACAAGGATTATGTTAACTCTTCATCATGGAGTTGATTAGCATCAACTGTGTAGTGAAGAGAAATGCAGAGTTCCTATAAGGAAAAGTCTTTTAAGTGACCTATTTTCACAACTACCCCACAGGAAGCTACATGTTAAGGAAAAAAACCATCACAACCACTCTCTTCTGAAAATCTACACATGATAAAGTAAACACTCCAGAAGAAAGCATTCAGCAGCAATGCATGTTTATGCTTTTCCTGTCCCTGTGCTTTCACCAGAACACAGGTTGGAAGAAGCTGCAGGCCTGTGAAGGAAGATGTGCACCCTAGCACAGTAGCCATGTAGTAAGTCAAGTAACAAATATAGCTACAATGTTTGCCATTAGTCCCACCGATTCAGACAGTGGTTACTATTAAAAGACAAGGATACAGAACAACTTTTATTCTTGAGGGTAAGCTAACATTGACTGTCATAAAGATAGTGACAATCAATCAAGAAGAAACCACTTCTCACTGTTTCTCTGCAGAAGTTTCCAAATAAAGACAGGATTCTGCAAGTTCTATTTATGTTCAGGGTTTTTTTTTTTCAACCAGACCGGCAGGAAATTCAAAATTACATGCGACTTCTTCTATGAACTTATGGGAACATATCAAGTCAAGCACTATAAGGACTGTAAACTGAGATCTAAAAGTGCTTTCTCTATACTTTTATATGCAACAAAGGAGAATACTCTAGTACTCCCTGAAGCATTAGAGGTTTCCTCTCATTTACTTTAGGTTAAATTTGCACTTCAGTTATACACTTTGTGTTGTTTTTAGAGAATCTTCAACCGGAATTGCGGCTTCCTTAGACTAAAAACATTTCAATTCATTCACTAACCTGTTACATACAGACAGAAAAAAAAACACACCCTCCTTAGAAATTTATCAGGTGAACAAAGATGCATGGAGAAACAATCTCAAGAAATCTAGGACAACATGTCACAGAATTAAGAACTATTCCAGAGTTTTAAGCAGTTTAGACCAGTTAAAAACCTCAAATAAAGAAAGTACGTGTAACAAGTGAACTGTTGATCTGTAACAACACGTGTGTTACTATGCAAAACAAAAACACAACGACAAGCACATGGCTTTTAACTTACGGGTAAAACACCTTTTGCTCTTAACAACACAAGCGACAGCATCAGCAAGAACCGACCGGCTTGCGCACGAACTGAAAGAAGCCAACGTTTACCTATCAAAGCCTGGAAAAGGTTACTTTGGAAGATGCTGATGACACGCTCGATGGAGTTCCGCAGCTGCCGATCCTCCGCCTGGCTCAGCTTGGAGCGGTATTCCTCCAGGAGGCGCAGGGCTCGCTGGGTATCTGCAAGCGGAGAGCAGGCACACTGTCCGGGGCGCACCGGGCAGGAGCCCCGGGGATGCAACAAGCCCCGGCGGCCGGGACCGCCCCGGCCGGCGCGGAGCTCCTTTGTTCGCAGCCGGGAGAGCGCGGGCGGGACGGTGCCCCCGGCGCGCTCGCAACGCCCGCAGCCCCGCGGCTCCCGCCAGCCGCCCCCCGCCCGTCCCGCCGCGGCAGCGGCCGCCAGCCGGCGGCTCCGGCGGCCCCGGCGGCCGCGGCCCGGGCGCGGAGCTCACCTTGCTTGCGGACGGGCATCGCGCCCCGCGCTGTCCCGCCCGGGGCTGCCCCGGGGCTCCGCCGCGCGCACTCGGAGCGCGGCCCGGGGCGGCGCGGGGGGCGGCGCCCCCTGCCGGCCGGGCGCGGGGGGTGGCGGCGGCCGCCCCGCCGGACCGGCCCCGCCGCCCGGCGAGCGAGCGGCTCCGCGCGGGGTTCCCGCCGGCGCCGCCGCGGCGCGATGCGGGGCGAGCCGGGCCGGGCCGGGCCGGGCGGGACAGCGCGGGGCAGGCGGCGCGGCGGGCCGGGGCCGGGGCGGACGGGGCCGGGACGCTCCCGCCACCTCCCGCCCGCACCGCTCGGAAATTCCAAACTTTCCAACCAAAATGGCGGCCTGGAGGCTGGGGGAGCGCACCCCCCCCACGTGACCGGGCCCGGCGGGCGCCCAATCAGGGCCCGGCGCGGGGCCGGCACCTTGGCGGCGGGGGGGGAGGAGGCAGGTGAGCGCTCCCCGCCTTAAAGGGGCCGCCCCGCCCCGCCCCGCCCCGCCGCGCCCGCCACCGCCACCGGCACCGGCACGGCGGCGGCAGCGCCGTGAGAACCGGCCCCGGCGGAACCCGCCCCGAGCGCCCCCGCACCACATCGCCGCCGCCGTCCCCGTCCCCGGCGGTGGCGCCCGGCGTGGGCTGCGGGAGGGCGGGAGCGCTCCAGGTGTGCGCCGGGTACCTGCGGGATCGCCTGTCCCGGGAGTGCGGGAGTTTCCGGGCCACTCGCACCGAAGCACCGCCATGGTGCCGTGGGAGTGCCGGGCACGGAGCGGCTCCTGCCGCGAGGAAGCGCAGGTGGAGCCGTGCCCGGCCGCGGGGAGCCCGGGGCCGCCTTTCGCAGGGCCCGGGACAGGCAGGAGGGCTGAGGGACCTCGCTGGCCTCACCGGCCTCCGCAGTCAGTACCACACAGAGCACTGCCACCCACCTGGTGCTGGGGGCTTTTCCCTCAGTCGTCCTGGAAGAGCAGGATGAGGAGGAAGGATTCGAAGAAAAATAAATAGCTTTGGACATAAGGTCAGCATAAGGACATCACAGGAGAAAACATGAAAAGTTTAAGAAATGGGCTGTATAGGCTGACATCAGGGACTGGTCAGAATATTGATAGTTACTTTCTCAAAACTGGCATGGAAATGGTAATAAGTTATTTCAAAGGCAAAACATCTTGTTTTATTGTAAGATGGCAAAGTGGTAACAGAGCATAGAAATAGGTGCTTTGGACAGAAACATGTGAGCTAAATGGTCTTTGCAGCATATTCTATATACCCACTAAAAGGAAATGTATATTAAAGCTGATGGATGTAGGAGCATCCCTTGCTCTAAGAGGGAATGTTAACTTATCTCTCAATGAGATGGACAGTCAACCAGAGCCCCTGATCTGATACACTTCAAACTCTGTAGGTATACATATATGAGAGGCAGAAAGAGACTTGAAAGTTCAAGGCAAATACTGCAGATGGGGGGGGGGGGGGAGGTTGTTTGGTTGGGGGTTTTTTTGGTTTTTCATCCAAGCTCACATTTCCATTTACACTTGTTAGATTTAAGCACAACTGAAAATGTTCAAGAACTTACCCAAAGAACCTAAAAAGAGCCTCCTGGGCAACTCTCATAAATTTGAAGTCTAAAAATCAGATCCAGACTTCACTTTGGCAAGCACCTAATCTTAAGGAATATTACACCATGACAGATCTAACCTAGATCTAGAAAAGGCCTCTCTCTTTTCCCTCCCCAATAGTCCTATGTTTTGTTCTTTGATTTGTGTCAGGAGTTTCTCCTGCTCCCATAGCTATGTACTGTGAAAGTGTTCACACATCTCATTGAAGCAAGCAGAAGATACATTTAGTGCTGACACACAATTGCCCATTTTCTTCCTTTCTTGTTGTATTTTCATATCACAGAATTTTGGCACCAGCTGGTACCAGTTCAGATATTTTGAAATGAAAGCAGGCTAAGAAGAGACATTGGCAGAAGCCTCCATCATCTGGCCTCATCAGTTTTCAGTGTTTACAACAGCAATAAATGTGCTGTAAAGGGGCAATAGCCCTCTTGATGTCAGAGGAATGTATATACAGAAGGAGAGGAAGAACAATCTAAATTTAGCTAGCAGAAAGGAGACATCTGCAGCATTTTGATTGGTTTTGCTGACTGACAAAAATGTATTATTACAAAAATAAACTTTTTTTACTATTAAAGGAACCACTATGAAGAAACTATTTTTTTATATACAGTATTTGATGTTTCCAAGTCTTTTTTTATTTTAAATAAGAGATAATCCCATTACATACGGTCACTGTGCTGGGGATAGCGAAATAATCCCATATATAACACCCTGAGACAGCATTTCTCACTTGTTACTAATGCTCTAGGGAAAAAAAAAAAAAGAAAAAAAAGAAAGAAAGAAAACATCAAAGAGGGGGTCAGGATGATGGATCAGCAAGTCAGGAAGCAATTAGGTGAGCTTTATTGTACCTCAGAGAATGATGTTGCTTCCCGGCACTTCTGTTTCTGTTCTAGGAGTGTATTTGCTGATTGAAAGCAGTTGAACCAGAAACACAGTATTAAACTTCAGTATGAAAAGTGGGTTTGAAATTCCAGCACATATAGAAAATATCCCATGAATGGAAAATTACTTTTTGCTAGCAACATTACAACTAGAGACAGTGTTGCAAAATTGTCCTGTGTTACACATCATCTTCTACAGGCTCCAGCTTCCAGGAAATTGTGTAGTTTCCTTGGAGGAGGGGAAAACTGAGTGTGAACCAGAGCATCATTTGTGCCACGACTTGAACAATATCATTTAAATCAAACTACTACAGGCAGCATACAGAAAAGCTTGTACTCTAAACTGTGACTGATGTGGTCAGTATAGAAGTCAGCATTATGCTTAACACGCCCTGGCTGTGCTCCAAAATGACCCTTGGCATAGGAACTCCAGGACAATTACACAAAGCAGCAGCCCATTGCCACTTTAGTCCTCAGATGCATCTGAGGATGTGACCAGTGGCCTTTTCCCACTGCCCTCAGATTTCCTTTAAAATCCCTTTTGCAGCTGCTGCCAGGAGTGTGCCTGGGATGTTCTGCTGGGATGGTCTCTGGCAGGGACAGGCAGCTTGTTGCAGCACACATACTGCTTAGGAGGGATGTGTAATACAGAACCAGGCAGCTTTTGGCAGCAGGGAGGCCGGCACAGCACAAGCTTTTCCCCTGGAAAACCTTCTATAACAGCTACCTGATCCTAGCCCATGCCATTTGTACATGGGGGGGAAAAGCAGCCCTGTGTCAGAGCCTAATAATCCCAGTTTCATAAACTATAGTGAAACAGAGATGATGTTTTCCCACTTTGAGAAACTATGCCAGAACTTGTTGGCAGCTGCCTGCTCTGGCAAGTGATCATAGTAGTGAGCCCTGCCACAGATTTGTACCTGATCCTACACCAGCTCCTACTCCTCAAAGCAGTCCAGCTGCCACTTTAAAAATGGCTCTTTCTGCTTTAGAAACTTCACCTGGTCAGCTGGCACCACACTACAAGGAGCAAGAATGCTGACAGGCTTCTTATGTTTTGAGGCAATCACAATTTGGCCACAGGCAGGGCAGCAGGACATGGGGGGATTGACTTCATGCCAGCTACCTGGTGAACCCCTAAGTCCCACTGGAGCCAGCTGACAACGTGGACTTCTCAAACTGGCAGTGGCAGTGGATGTGTTGCAGATGATGTCCCACACAGTAACTGGAGAGGTATAATGAACTCAGAACAGGAGACTTCAAAAACCATTCCCTAGATTCACACACAATGTCAATCAACACAAGAACACCAAGAAAAAATGACAGCAGACATCATCACATGGCAAGAATTTACAGTAATTAGTATGGCCAAAAAAATACAGTAGTTACAAGCTGAGACAAATTCCATTACAACATAAGGTAGAATAGATTAAATAAATACAGGTACATCTGTTCATAATTAAAGATGGACACTGTTGTATAAGGTGAAATATTTCTAGAATACTATAATTATAGTATTAATTTTAGTAAAAAGAAATGCTGACTGTTGAAGAATAAAGAGTAAAGCTCAAGACATTTTTATGTGGGGCTTACTAATGAAAGAAAACACAAGAACAATAAAATTGGTGCTCTCTTGATTGTCAGATTAAGTGTCCAAAGTCACCATACAAAGTAGATGATTTGTCTTATTCATTCAGAACTGGGAGTTGATGCTCATGAAAAGATCTCTGACAGCTGCAGAAAAGCTTTCACTTCCCTGCAAACTCAGTGCAATGCTTCACAGCTAACTGGGGAAGCAATGAAACTAATGAAGCCTCATTTTCCCTGCTTAACAAGGAATGAAGCCTGAGTGAAGTTAGCTTGTTCATTATGCCTCCACTCATCTGGATTCTCTGATGTCTGGTAAGTTTGGATCGTGTGCCAGAGCCTTACCTTCCAGGAGCTGTCTTTTCAGAAGAGCACCTTTTCGTTATCATCTGTAATTTTGTGGATTATAAGAGATGCAAATAACTTCTTGTAGAAGCATTCTACTTGAATGAAAACGTGGAATGGTAACATGTCCTTTTTTCCCTGCAAAAGCTATTATATATGGAAAATTTTCATGAGGCCACTAAAGACTGATGATACACTCATACAGTCTGCAGTTACTCTGTCACATAATCCTAGGAGCCAAGTGCCTGTCATAGGTACTGCTAATAGCTGAAATATCAGCTCACTTTTGTCTATCATCTTCACTCTCATGGGTAAAATAAGTTGCTGCCTGTTACATGGGATCTTCAGTTGTTAAAATCATAGTTTTATTTTAAAAAATCACAGTTCAGCAAATTTAATTAAGCCTACTCAATGGAATTCTTATGGGATTATCTTACACATCTCTGCTTATTTATTTTTTTTTAATACAGACAAGTCAGTTTCCCCAGTAACACAATCTTCATAATTTTAATTTGTGAACTGTATATCCAGTTTGTCCTCATAACTGAAACTTGTCTTAGGTTAATTCGATCTCCATCAGAACACAAGGATGTCTTTATTCTTAGCATTAGAGAGTCCAGCTGGGCATGCCTAGTAGATGAACATGCTCCTGTTTACAGGGAGAGTAAGAGAAAACTGGACTTCTTTTTGTCTAAAAGACTATTTATTTTCCCTATCATTGTGCAGTTTGTGGGTGCTGATGTTGTTTGACCTCTTGTTCAATTAGGGATTGAGTGCCATATGTATACAGCAAAGTATTCTTTCTTTTGCTCTCGTAATAAGATTTATCCATCGAGTGAGTTTTACTATTCCAGCAACCTCAGGAACTAGAGCATTATAAGAAATATGAGTCTTCTATTTCCTTATTTAGAATGTTTTATATAAATATATGTACCCAATGTGTAGAAGAGTGCAATTACAATTTTTATAAACAATTAAAATTCAGTGCCTGGCTGCTAATGCTCCAACATCTTCTGGAAGGCTGCAAAACATCAAAAACAAAAGCATACAAAACAATATTAATTATAATTGTTAACAATTACTGCCAACATAACATGCATAAACCTAGACTATCTTCCTCCACACTTTCTATAATCAGGGCTGTGTTATATAATATCAGCTTAACAGCTTCTTAGTTGACTTCCTGATGTAAAGATAAACATCATTATATAACCTGCCTATTTTAACTTTCCTAGTCAAATTAAGCAGAGAGGTTGGTGTGTTGTATGAAGTGACTTTGTCTGTGTGAAAACCTGATGCAAGAAATAAACCTTCAAAGAGCGTGTTAGGGGCCCTTGAGAAGTGTTTTCCTGGGAGGAAGGCAGCAGTTGCTGTGGGGTTTGCCTGACTAAATGTTAAGGATGGTGTTTAGAAGTAAATTTGTGGATTTTTATATGATCACATTATCCAATTAAAACAACAGCTACTAAAAATAAACTAACTCCTCACATCCTATGAAAATGTAACAGATGCCCCCAAAATAGCCAGGCACTCCAGACAAAGCACAAGAAAGGGTTATTAAACCTCACTGTGGGATTCAAACACAGGCTATGTAAAGTGGCACCTTCTCCTAGAAAGGGCAGAAGCCACTCTCACTCTATGGAAATGGAGTAAATATCATGGAAGTGCTTTTTCTCTATCTCTGTGGCACAGACCCCAGCATGCCTTGAAACAGAGCTGCTAACCATAGCTCAGTTTAATCTGCTGATTTTCACCACCCTGGAGTACAAACTGGTGTGCCTGAACCACACGATCCTGCAGCCCAGCAAAATGACATCACAGCATATCACATCAAGACACTTTTGTTTTGCCACCCCAAACAATGCAGTGTTTGTAGCAGGAAGCATGGGACTGTGCCCAGCATTATGCCTCTTGCACAAGGGTGAGAGATACGTGCTTTGCTATCACCACATTGTCCATCATTTGTGCACCTGAAAAGACAAAAAGTCTTTGTATTTTGGGATTACAGACACATGTACCACTTAGATTAGGTGAGTGGGAAAAATAGAAAGGGAGTTTGGCAGTGATTTTTATAGGAGTCAAAATCGTACTTGTTTCAAAGCTAAAAGTCACTCTCCAAATAAACTGTTTTGTTGCAACGTATTAAGACGTTCTACTTCACACCAAACACTGAGTATTTCTGAACATTGCAGAAATACACTGAATGTGTGGAGCTCTTATAGTAACCCCTCTCTCTCCTGGAATGACAGACAGCTAAATTTGCTTAAAATTCCTTCTTCCTGTGCTAACACCTACATTTGAGCTCACCCAATAACTGGAGAAATACATATCTGAGGGTGACTAGCAGGAGCACAACCAGCAGACTGCTGACTTGCCCTTCACAATTGTGGCTCCATCTGTAGCATTCTCCCTGTTACTGGCTGCAAGCTGGACTATGGGTACACAGGGCCCAGGCTTCCCATCTCCTGCCCTGCCATACTCCCTGCTCGTTGAGATTGTGGAAGTTTTCTGCAGAGATCACTTGAGAGGAGGATTTACTCAAGTCAGCATAAATTGGCCCTCCTGGCTCACTGGTGGTGAGCAGGTAATTGAATTATCAGGCACACCTTCCCTTTAATGGTTTTTGTTTGTGTAGATTATTTGGGAGGATAAAAGCAAGTATGAACCACAGATATGTGAAGGAAAAGAGTGGTGTTAAAATGGAATGCAGCTGGAAAATTCAAGAAAAAATTTAGTCTTGTTTAGAATTAAAGGGAGAGGCTGCCAGTGACTGAAGCTGAGGGGTGAGTCCTCCAGTGTCCCAATGAACTGCAGAGTTGGAACAGTGAAGAAACCTGGGAAACTGTCCAGCTTGCAGGGATCTACCAATAAAGAGGACCTAGGGGCTGCAGGAATTGCCCACAGTTAATGGATCCTGCCCTTCACTCACTCCAGGAGTGAGCATTCAGAGGTACTCAAATCCTGCAGCATCCACACAGCTTTTCTGATATATTTTGATATGTGTTTAGGTGAAGAAAATCTTTATAAACCTGCCCTTTTTTCACAAAAGTCAGTCTTACTGACTCTAAAATAAGTTATCAGAGTTCAAAGTCCTGTTACTGACTCAAAAGCAGATTCTTGTTTGTCCTTTCAGTAAATCCTCTGCAGTAGATAACTCATTTAAGCTTTGTTGCTTCTATATCCCTTATCTTGCCCCAATTTTTTAATCAAATACTGTTGCAAGCTGAGGTAAATGAAAATTTTAACATTTGCTGGTTGTAAGTTCCCAAAGAGGTTACACTAGATTCCCCAAATCAGAACTACTTCTGAATACACTAAGTGTTCTGCTGCTGCTGGCAAAGCTGCATGGACAGCTAACTTCTCCAGATGGATCTAAGGGTTCAACTAGATGCTCCAGAAATCTACAGGGAAGCTGGCTGCAATAATCAAGCATGTACACTCAGAGACAACATGTACTGTAAGGCTATTTACTACTGATATTCCAGTCCTTCTATTCCTTTTGTTTGCTTTTTGTCCTCAAAATACAGCATTTCTGGAAGCAATCATTCAACCTTCCTTATTTTTAGATTTTTATTACTGGGAGAAAAAATTCTTCCACTATGCACAATTGTGACTTTTGCAAGGTAAAAAGTGATATCACCAGAGGCTACACCACACTCCTCAGCCCTGCACTACTGCAACAGCAGAGAGTGTTGAGTAACGGGTTTGTCCGATACCAAGACTGACTCATAAGGACAAGAAAAGCTGGAAGACAGGTGTATGCTTGCAAGTCTTGTCCCATTTTTCTGATAATTTGGAAATAAAACATTAACTTCATGGTGTGCAGACCTCTGTCCTGGAATGGTTTGTATTTATGTATTTGCTTAATGCTGAAATCAGTGAAGTTTCTTTAAATGGATGCAGAGATTATGTGGACTAAGATTTAGAGGTACAATGTTTTCCTTTTTCTTTCACCAGTATATATTTTATACTTCACAGAGACAAGCTGATAGAAGAAGCATGCGATGACATGAAAAGCTGTAGCAAAAAAACCACTGTGAATTTGGAATAGTGTAGAGATCAAAGTCATAGCAGGCAGAAGAGAGAGCCAAGAAAAAAAAACAGTCAACAAAAAGAGTCAACAAAGTGAGCCCTTACTAAGGCCATGAAAGGGGAAGATAATTGGCAGGGACCTCAGGAATGAGATTTACAGCAGATCAGGGCCGTACTGATGGTCCTCACAAAACCTTAGTGAGACCTACCTAGAGTTCCACATAACCATGGCCATCTGTGTTCAGCTAAGGTGAATTTGCACTAGAAGGTGGCAGAGCAGGAAACCTGAGAATTCCAGAGTGGACAGCCTCACAGGGTGCCTTCAGGTCAGTAAGGCTATTGAACAAAAAAGAACAAAGGTCCCCAGAAAGCTTCCTGGGACAAGAGCAGTGAGGTTTGGGGCTGCTTCCAACTAGAAAAGTGAAGACAAGTCATTGAGCTGGTTTCAAGGTGGGACTTGATCAGTCACACATCACTATAGAGTGAACACAGTTCCTCTCTGAGCACTTGGTGTCCTTTCCATCTCCTGGAGGCTTGGGGTACTCACAGACTGGATCACGTATTTAAATAGAAAAGTAAACTTCACAGCCAGATTTGGGCTGCATCTATGCTGAAATTGCTCTACACTGAAGGAAAACAGTGTACAACTATTTAAATTTTGGGTTTGCTTCATTCCAGCACACTCTTTTTCATTAAGAGTTTCTCCTGGGCCTTTATTCTTGACATTTCTGGTGTCCTCTGGTAGGTGGTTTTGGACAGTGTGCAGCTTCAAGACTGAAGTCGAAAGTCAGGGGTTCTGAGGACTATTCTGATTGCTGAGGACATCTCTAACATAGCAAAACACTAGATGAGCTCCTCCAAGGTGAAAGGGAGGGGACAGGGTAAAGCCTCTCATAGCTTTGGGTTTGGTTTTTTACTGCTTTATATTTATTCTTATCAAGGATAAAATAGAAACCGCTACTGACAAAAAATAGTATTCTGCTCACCAAAGCTGCACTGAATTTACATTTCTGCTTTAGGACAGATGAGAAATTCCAGGCCTGTGCCCTAAGAGTAGGCTTAAGAGAAGGACTCAGTCCACCATCATTGGTCTGGATTCAAGGGTGACTTCTCAGCTTCCTAATCAGAAATAGCTCAGTATTCTCACAGATCTGGCATCATGCAGATGTAGAGCATGACTTCTATTTCAAAACCTCACTAAGGATTTATTCAATTATTAATTAAAATTCATTTGGTTATGATTATTACATGCTGGAGGAAGCATCCAGTTTCATTGCAAACAGTTCATTTAAAATCTCTGAAGGCATTTCATCATGGAAAACAAAACTAGCAGTCAAAGAAAGAAAACCTTATCATTATGTATGGCATTACATTACAATTCAGAAGGGATTATCTCTGATTCTACTCTCTTTAACAAATACAAGGAAACATGCTGGCTGTTTTAATTATTGTTTGCTAAGGCTATTTATGCAGGGTGCAACTTCAGTGTAGTTCCAGTGAATTTCTGATGCATCTGTGCCTCTGCAGATTTTATTTTTGTCTGCTTTGGCTAAATGTAACTAAAAATGAAAATTTTGTGGCTAGTCTCTGCAGAGCAAGCCACATGCTCATATTTACATCAGAAGCAGCCCATACCTTCAAGGAATTAGCAACTGAGGTGTGCTAATTTTTATATCTGTGGCTAGAATTAGCTGCTAGATACCCATTGTGTTTGTTTTATGTATAGACCCACAGAACTGAAAGCATCAAAACAATGTTGCATGGGTATAAAGCAACCTCAACTCTTACTTGATTCCTTAGGTGAACTCCTTGAGTTTCTGCAGTTACTCAGGAAGAATTCAGTCCTGCTGCTCCCCTGCTCCTCACTGCCCCGACTCCCCAGAACTCTGCTGGCTGCAGCCACACCAGGGAGGGGACAGGAGGACATCCAACCCTCAGCCCTCACCATTTGGTCTAGCCCCCAGTAAGTTTAACCTTTCCACACAATACAAATACTTGCTGCTTTTTAAAATCTTACAGCAGGTAATTTCTGTAAACTCTTTGGATGGTTGGAAAGTACATGTACTTTTGAGAATGTGGAAAACGTAACACTCCCCTGCAGATTTTACCACCTCATACATGGACCAACTCCATTTCATTGCTGGTGGCTGCAGGGGAAAGCAGACTTCAGGCCCAGGCAGCCAGACTCCAATGCCTCACAAAAGCATCTCTGCTAAAGCCAGAGAAATCACTGCACAGTCAGAGTGAAATCATCAGCCTTGGTCCATGACAGTTTCAGCTCTGATATATATTGAAAGCAGAACACTGGTTTTTATTTTACAGACCCCTAAAATCTTTTCAATATCTGTGCAGAGCTGGGGAGTCATCTCTAAGGTAATGAAACAATAGGTTTGGTTTCTTAGTGCACTTTTATCATACAAAAAATTTACAAAAGCAGTCCATCCTACAGAGATCTACAGACCATTTGAGGAACACCAACAGAAGGAAAGATGAGGTGCCATTTGGGAAGTGCAAATGAGTCCCTGCTAGTCTGTAGATGGAGTACCACGAGCCAGCCGGGACCCAGAGTGTCCAGCCTTATCATTTCTATCTCAAGCCCGCTGCTCCTGGTGGCCTCATCCTGGAAAGCTGTAAGGAGACACCACCATTCCCTGGGAGTTACTGAGAGGCTCAGCTGGAGATCAAGCTCCCCTAAATAGCCAAGACCAGTTAAGCTCCGAGGCTGAACCAGCGGCAGCCTCAGAAGCGCCGCCGAGGCAGGGAGCAGCTGGGGCAGGCCTGCAGGCAGTGTGATGTGCTGCTGCCACAGAGCTGGCCCGGGGCTGGCAGGGCAGCAGGGCCCTCGGAGCTGCCAGAGGCTTCCTGGGACACAGGCACCCACTGGAGCATTCCTTTTCTGTAAGCAGACTCTGCCAGAAACAACCTCTAAACCTTCTTCTTCTCACTGAGGAGTATATTACATGGGCTTGGATCTGTTGTACTGATCCCTCCAGCAGCCTTTGCAGAACAAACCTTCCCAAAAACAGCCACTCAAGCTCATTTCTGTTGCTTGTGCAAAAGCATACATTCAGAGAGGAAATTTTGTCTCTACTTACTCAACTCCTTATTCCTCCTCTTATTAGCTAGCACACTGCTGCCAGTATTTCAAGCAGCTGCCTATTGAGTGGTGAGTTTCCATCTGCAGGCAGAACAGCTCGCAGCAGTGCTGTGTCAGAGGTTCACCACCCCAGAACCCTCTGCACTGAAGTAGCTTTCAGTGAAGCCTTCTCTTGAAGCTCTCCTGTCCTCTCATGTTCCTTTAGCTCTGCTCTTCACATTCCTGATCTATTTCCATGGAACATACCTCCTGCATTTTGCATACGTACACGTGTATATGCTGCATGCACTTTATACCACTATATACACCTTGTAGCTCACTGAAATAGTGTTAAAACTCATATTTTACCAATATTGTTTGACTAAACACTATACAGCAAATTATCTAGGTTTACTATCACATTTTGAAAATATCATGGGGTTCTTTTGTTATTCTGGGAGTGAATTTTTTTAAACAGTAACAGTCAGAATGAAGGGTGGGACGGGTATAAATTAGCAGTGCTTTTGTTTGCAGTTTTCCAGGTCACACATGCTTCTCAACAGTACAGGAACAGGAACATCCCTGCCTGTACTGAGCAGTGTTTTGAGGTGGGTAAATAAAGCAGCACAGTCTCTCACAGAGGGTGAAGCAGCCTGATTGTTTGCTCTAATTAACATTAGTGGCAATTTTACTAAGCTAAATTACAACAAGTTCTCTACAGACTCAGACTGCTGCTTCCAGCTGTACAAAACACTCATACATACTTCTGACAATTTTCCTTGCTCTATAAGGCCACAGAATCAGCATTTGGTTGCAGAATATCTATGAGGAGACATAGATGTTTTTAGTGCAAACAGTCAGCTCACACACTCCATGGCAGAACAGTCAATCTACACATTCCTTCCCCTTCAACTGCTTGTGAGATTATTCTGTTAAACATCCAACACTGCCTGCATTTGGCCTACAGCTGCAAAAGTAGCAGTTTCAGGCAGGCTGGTTACATCATTCCATGCTGCTGCAGCAAACCTTGGGGCTGCTGGTTTTAATTTGTGCTATAATGCATCTTCAGTATTGGCCCATCATAGTGGAAAGAGAAAAAATTTTTACTTTTGTCAGCAAAAGCAACAGGCAAAGTTTACACATCACCTGTGCTGTCCTAAGGCGGCAAAATTATCTTGTCATGAGATTGATAAAGGGCAGATAGACTTGTCTGAGGCTGGAGTCCCTGCAGCTGAGGAGCTGAAGGAGCATAAAAGCAGACATCTCCCCCAACCCTGCTGCCCTGGGTCAGTCCCCAGAACACCCTGGGTGACCCAAGTGTGCTCCATCTGTGCCATTCCTCAGTGCTGCAAAGTCTTGTCAGGGGCCCCAAAGTACTCACATCCCACTGAAGGCAGCACTGCAGCTGCCTTTGGACACAGAAACACACCAAGGGTCAGCAGCCATCAGGTACGGCCCTGTCAGAGCAGAAGGAAAGAGTGGCAGCCCAAGAGTGTTGGACTTCCTGCTCCTAAAGCCCTTCTCTCAACTTTTTCAGTTTAATGCCATCCCAGACAGCTGCAGCCAGTGCTCTGCTCTCAAGATTCAATTTCCTTCAAAATAAGAAGTGCCAGTGTATTACCACCCATGAAACTAAAAACAGAATAGAAAAAAAATGATACATATGTAAATCCTTATACATAACTGTCTAAAGTTCTTAAGAGATTGCATGGAAAAGAGACATGGAAATTTCACAGATTTTCAGATGACTCAAGGGGCATCCAAACAGTGACTGTGACTCATGGACTGCGTAGGCACATCCAGGTATGTGGGTAGGACTCTGGAAGCCATATGGTTTCCTGCAGGAGCTGAATATCAGCACAAGCAGTGCTGGGGAGAAGAAATGTGACGTTTTATCACATAACAAACTACTTAGGCACTGTCTGTCCAAGAACTGCTAATGCAGGGGAGCCTGGTAAGGGCTGGCTCCCACCAGCACTGCAGAATGGCATGGCTTCTTTAAAGAGTGGGATCTATTTACAGGAAACTCTTTAGAACACTATGAAATTTAAGGGGGTAAAAGGTAATTATATTCCAAGATAATTTGATTTTTTTGAAACTGGTCTTTGAAGACCTCTCTATAGGAGGCCACAATCTGGCAGAAAAGGAACATTATATGGGACTCTGGCAATATTTAGGCTTTGTGAAAGCAGCTGGAAGCAATTTCATGTGAACTTTAACAATGTTTAAAAATGCACAGCCAAGCTTGGAACCAGAGCAAGATACCTACCCCACAGAGCCAAAGGAGCTGTACCTGCTTAGCTGTGCCTAAATGTGCTGTGAAATACTGCAAGGAAGTATCCAGGAGAACTCCCCCAGCCCAAGAAGGGACATGCTGTAGTTGTCACTGCCGGGCACTGCGCAGTACAGACACACTCTGCTGAGGATGGGGGAAGTACAAAAAGCAGCTACACCACCAGGGAAAGTCTGTACCCACCTCCCACCTCTCCCAAGAGCCACAAGAATTTACAAGGTTGTTTTCCTTCAGGGGAAAAGAACAAGGAGGTAAAACAGAGACTTTGTGGATTTTGTGGCTTGACACAAGGAGTATGAGGCAGGGCAGATCCTTGACAACCAAAAGTGTGAATGTGTGTGTGTAAGAGTGTGTAAGAGTGAATGTGTCTGACTGTGTGATTGTGTAAAAGTGTGTCTGAGTGTAAGAGTGTGTGTGGCATATTGACAGCTACAGCCTGTCATTCATTTCCAGCAAGGCAAAAGAAAATTGAAGAAAAAGACTGGATATTTTTCCCAATATTCTTACAGCAAATTCTTCCCCATTCTGGAGCCCAAAAAGAAACTGAAAAGGAGGGGTTAAATAGCAGCTGCTGTTATGACACTCAAAAGGAGACTATTTTTAGTTAATAGTCAGTATTAATGCAACACAGAATCTGGTGGACATGGTGAATTTGCTCATACAGCTTCGGTCTGACCTCTGACATGAGCAGGAGACAGGTGAGAAGACCAGAATGAATTCATGTTTATTTTGTCAATCAAAGGTACCTGGGGACAAGGGGCTTGCATCCTGCTCCAGATCTAATGGTATTGAGTGCCAGGAGATGGGACATCCTTACTTATGCTCACAGCAAACCTGATCTGCTGCAGAGCTGGGGTCACACCTTCTCTGCACAGCACAGGTCCTTGGAATCCCTTTCCAAAGAAAACTCCCACAAAAAATGGAGCCTGTTCTACCTGAAAGCATGAAAAAACCTGGGGAAAGCCTGTGTAGTGAGATGCAAATCGCTTTTTGAGATCTGTGCTTAAAGAGAAAATCACTCTGTGGCATTTGACCCAGGGCATGTCCATCTCTGTGGCTTTCCAAGTGCAAAACATTTCACCAAAGTGGAGGAAACACAGATAACATAAAGTTATACTCTCTTTTTGGGGTGAAAATTTTCCTGATAAATACATGTAGAGGAGGTGAGTGCTGCTTTTATGTTATAGCAGCTTCAGTGAAGTAAAACAGAGACAACCATCTTGATCTAATAATACACGGGAAAAACTGGAATGACAGAAATAAAACACCCGTCTCTGGGTTGTCAAAATATCTGTGCTGATATGGGAACAGGCAGGAAGACAGCAGAGGGAGAACAGGCTACAGAAACTGTGATCAACCATGAAAATCTGCTTCCAAAATCTGTTAAAAAAGTACAGACTCTGAGCAGTGAGCCCCATGTTCAGGAGTTGATTTGGATGTCTATCCACTATATCTTGTTGGCCTCTGCAGGAGTAGCATTCTCTACTTTGGGATATACTGCTGATACTGCATTGGCAGGAGTCTCTCAGAGAATTGCTGCTCCATCATTTACTTCGTGGATGTAGAGAACATGTCCAGCTACCTGGACAACTATGACACCTTAAAACCTTGTAATTTCAGGACAATTAAGGTAAAAACTGAGACATTTTCTCACATTTTAGAAATCTGCTAGATCTGCTTGAACAGGACCTGTCTCCCAGCAATGGGCAGGGAGGGAGGAGGGAAATACTCCTTGGCAGAAGCACTTCTGATGTGGGAAAGAGATACTATGCCATGTATTACCTCTTGCTCTGCCCCAAAATGAACTTCCTCCTGGCTGCCCTTCTCTGGCACATCACAGATGTCCTTGTCATCCACCATCTGAGCCAGTTTATATCCAGGACACTTCAGGCACACACAAAGCAGGCAATTACCAGCAGTGTGTGAAGTGAGTACAAACTCAGGTGCTACATCCAGTTCACTTGTAGTGAATGCACTTTACATTTCATTCTTGACTTGGCAAGATCAAGCCTTGTATACAGAAGCAAGTCAAGAACTACTAAATAGACAAGCACTGAAAGTCTTATGTAGCTTTTAGATGTTAATCTTTTCCCAGAGTAAGCAATTAATTAATTTCAATTTAACATAATAAAGATGTCTGTGTAAGAGCTTGAACATAACTGATCATGAAATAAACATAATCTAATTCTATCTCACTGATACTGCAATTATCTGCACAAGCAGCTGGCTGGTCAGCTGGATCCCTGCCTCCTCTGGAAGGGCAGAGCACTGAGCTCTGCTCCAGGGCTGGCACATTCTCTAAGCAGCAACCTGGCATGCTACCTCATCCCAGGGGTCAGAGACCTCCCCAGTGCAATGTGGATCTCCTGGAGGGATTTCACTACAGCAGCACAGCCCAGGAAGGGTAGAAGTGGAGAGTCAGAAGGGATGTCAGATCTTTTTAAGAGAAAATTCAACTGAAGTCTAGTAGGTGCCTGGATGGAGGCTCAGGTGCAGGTGCTCCAGGTGCTCTTTGCATCATAAGGAAAAGTGAGAGAAATGCTGGGTTGGGGTAGAAAGGCAGTGGGCATGCTGTGATCCCCCCTCACTGCTCCTGGGAGCAGCCCAGCAGGCACCAACCTTGCAGCTGGTCAGGCTGGCACAGGGGCCACACGTGCACGGATGGCAGGACACAGAGCAGGTTTCTGTGGCATACAGAAGCTCTGGGCTCTCTTCTTCTGCACTCCCCAGTGGTGACTTTGGCTTGGGGGACCAAGCCCTGCAGGCACCCCAAGCCCTGGTGCTGCTGCACAGAAAAGAGCTCTGTGTATCTGTGCAAGACATTGGGACTAGGGCTTTGGGTGCTGTGAAAAAGATCAGAGCAGCCTGTGATGTGGGCAAAAGGCTTCTCTTGCAACTTCTGTGGCAAGTTAATTGCTGTTGATTACAAACCCAGTGCAATCTTGTTAATTTGCAACACGGGACAACAGCCATTTAAGAGAGCAGCAGTGCTGCATCCAGCTCCTCAAGCACAAAATTCTCACATTATTGAACAGCATGGTACAGGGCTTTTAAAGAAACAAATAGGATGCACACCTGGTAAGGGCCAGGAGGACTGGAGAGACAGATAAAAGCTACTTGATTAGTAACAGGAGGTGTTACACTGCATCAGATGTTCTGCAGTGGCACCTTGCTCTCCCAAAGGCCAGGTCCCTGCTGCTCTGGGCAGTGCAGGCAGAAGAGCTGCTGTGCTGTGTCCTGCTCCTGGCACCTGCTGAGGAGCCTGTGGTGCAGCTGAACCTCTGAGCTGTCTCTCATCTGTACTGCAGGAGCAGTCCTGTCCCTTTAGTTTGGCAGAGGAAGGAGGTGACCTGAGTGAAAAGGTGACTTGAGCAAGGCCAGCAGCAGAGCCACTTGCCAGGCTCCGTTGAATGCATGACCAAGATCTGGACAGTGCCCCAGGTTTTCTCCAGGGCAGGGACAGTTCTTTTGCAGCTGGATAAATGTTTACAGCCTTTATGCACAACAGCATTTCAGGTGACACTCTAAAATTCTGCCAGAGCAAGAGAAAGAGCTGCAACTCCTCAGTTAGAGCCTTCAACAACTCTGACAGAAGGACAAAAAAGGGGAATGGGATAAATGCAGGCTGCACCAAAGCAGGGCAGGAGATGTACATTGTTTGTGTGTTTTGATACCCTGGACATATGCTCAGGCAAGCTCGCCAGGTTCTCTTTCACCTCATCTTGTGAACAAAGACATTTCCTATTTCTGAGAAGAACCATTGCATCTGCACAGGATGGCTGACAGTTCTTTATTCTAACACCAGAGTAAATGACTGCTTTATATAACACTCATGTACTCAAAGGTGGGGTTTGTAGCAAATGAGTTTTACATTATTTTCTATTATTCAAATGTCATAACGTCACATACGCAGCTCTGCAGCATGCCTGCCCTCCCCCTAAACTTACATTGTCCCTTTCCAGAGGAATGTGAGCAAGAGCAGCTCTACTGATCTGCAGATTTCTTTGTGGCTGTCCCTGATGGATGATGGTGACATAAGCAGGCTGTCTTGGGGATTTCACATAAGCTGAAGCTTGGAAGGCTGAGCTACACAGAAGAAGCGTCAAAGCACCCAGGAGCCCAAAATAGGAAGGAGAAGGAGGCGCGTGGACTGAAGTGGCTCAGAAGCACTAGATCTGGACAGCAGATTAAATATAAATTGCTGTGAATGTAAGGTTGGTCTAAACCAGCTCAAGCAAGACAGGAATGAGGTGTCCTGCAGAATACTGCAGGCACAGACAGCAGAATGCTCATAAATAAAAATACCTCCCCTCTTTTCCTTGCAACCAAAGTAAGAAATCCCAAATCAAAGCCTTGTTCAGTTGAAAGCTATTAGTACTGAAAATATTTTGGAGCAATTGTAAAAGATAAGTTTTGAAGCAACAAAACACAGGGAACAGTAACCAGAAAGGAAAGGAGCCAAGTGAGTAGGAAGGGTCCTGATGTATTGTGCAAGCACTGGTTGCTACCTTCTACACAATCAGAGGGATCTGGAGTGACACCCAGATACAAACAAGGCTTGCACAGCTCCAGTGGGAATTACAGTACAGTTTCAGCCTCATTTATAGTAATTGCTAACATTACTGCAGCTGGGAATGGTGTGCAGCTGCAGACCCCCTGTAGGGATGGATCATCAACCTGTGCAGGCTGACATTCAGAAAAAAACCCCAAAAATATAAAAAAACAGAACACGTAGATATGAAAATTCAAGGTTTGACTTGCTGCTATATTCTCATGTGAAACTGGGGTGACAGCATGCAGGTGTGTTTTATGTATGTGTGTGAAAAGGGCAGGAGTGAAATCACTGAACCGCTGTTGTCATGTTCAGGGATGACTGGCAGAGCTCAGGAAGTGTTCCTCGTCCCTGACGAGCTGTATGTGAACAGCAATGAGAAATGCTGTCATTCCAATGCTAAATCCAAAACAATGCATTCACCTTTAATCTACTGCATTTTAAAAAGCATTAGTCAGATTGGCACATGACGCTGGTTACCCCAGAAGGAACGGTAAGTAAAGCTTAGAGGCTTCTAAGCAGTTTATAGGCTGCGCGTTATGCTCGAGTGCCTCCTCTAAGCAAAAACGCACAGGATCCTTCATCCCCAACACCTGCAGGAGCAGAACTGACAAGGAGCCACGCAAGGAGCTGACGCAAGTCACAGGGTCAGCCCCCAGCCCAGAGCAGATGTCCCTGCCGGGCTGTCCCACCGCCAGCACTGGCACTTTAGCACCTTGCTCCTGACCCTGCTCCTGCACCAGCATGTGTCACCTCCCAGGCCCCCAGGACTGTGCATCTACCCCTGCTCTACGTACCACAGCCACTCTGGACTCTGCGGTTCACTGCCCTTGAGATCAAGGGAATTCACATCTGTGTGAGATCCTGGGTAAGTAGGTAGAAGTGCACAGTCACAAAAGCGTGGTGGAGAAAATCCTAGTAGGAACTGGGGGAGACTCCCAGCATGGAACCAGCTCCTGCCTGGCGCCGCTGTTGGGGATGACCGGACACAATTCCCTTTGCAGATCGATGTTATTCATATGTAAATCACAAGCCGGTTCAAAGGCTTCTGTTGAATTCTTGATTCCCCCCTGACTCTGGCTTTCACTTCTTCCTCTTTATGCCAAGAGCTTAGTCAGAAGTCTTTTAAATCACTGGAAACATCTCAATTATATTATTAACCAGAATGTGAAGATTTGCAAACTGCAACAGGGGAAGGCCTTGGCTGTCCAAGTTTGAGGGTATGGAGAAAGTTGGATTGCTATTAATTTTTAGCTAAAACTGACAGAGAGGAGGCTAAAACCAGCTGTGATCCTCTCTGCCAGCTCCTCCAAGGGCACAGCAGCCACGAAGGTTGCACTGTGCCCACATAATCACAGGCACCACATGGCTGTCTGGGGAGGTTTGAATTCTCTCTGTTAAGGGAAGGAATTGCACAGGAGGTGGTTTTTTGCATCCTTAGAGGCAACTTGGCAAGCCCCAAAAACGCTTTGTTCTGCAGGCGAGGCTTTGTAGGAGTGCCCCATCACCTGATCCGCATGAATAGCCCTTTTCCTCTTTAAGCTTCACTCCTAGCTGGTGGACCATGAACTGCTGAGCCCTGACTGAAGGGGCAGGGCTGATGGAGGCAGGAGAGCCAAGGACTTAAGCAGTTGCTTACTTACTTAAGCCAGTGAACAGGAGAGCAAAGATTTATCTGCCTCTGAAGCAGAGACAAAGGTGAGGGCGACTACAGAGTGAAGGGAGGGCAGAGACACAGAGACAGGAGACTGCCGTGCCATGGGATACATGGAACCCTTCAGAGATACACAGAGCTTGTGAAAAGACCGTGGATAACAATAAATTATTATCAATTGAGCGCATACTAATTTACAAAATACCTCTAAGAAATATGGTCCTGAATTCTGAATTCCAAAGGGCAAATTGATCTTCTTTAGGAAATGAGAAATCGGCTAAGCTGAGGAATTCAAGACCAAAAGTGGAGGAAAATCTATTAAGCTGCTGTGGTACCTGTATCTCATAAAAAGAGGTAAAAGCAGCACAACAGCCAAAAGCACATTTAACCACCTTAGAAGTTGGAGCATGCAGAAATTCGCAATGGAATGGAACAGGGAAAAAGAGCAAAGGTACCAATGCACACGGCAGGTCAAAAGCATCTGGCTATCACCTCCGGCAATCCTCAGACCAAATGACACCTCACTGGAGGTAATACACAAACAGACAAGTTTAGTCAGCTACATGAGAAAAAGTAGATCAAAGGAAGGAGAAGGGAGGGTCTTTCTACAGAGAAAATGGGCTAAATGCTAATCTCAGGATGGCCCCAAGCCAAGTTAACTCTTCACCTTACTTTTCAATATAAAACCAATAATGTTGGATACGATGTAAGAAGCAAGATGGATAATGTGATAAACACTAATTCACTATTTTTCAGTCCATTTTCAGGGGAACAAAAACATAGTTTGCTTACTGGAGTGGACCGACATAAGAGGCTGCAGAAATAGCAGGGTTTGAGCACATCTGGGACAGTAGGATGCAACTAGGGAAATGCAAAACAATACCTGATCTTAAGAAGGGAGAAGTGGTAAGGAAAGGTTGAGGCTTGGTATTTTAACTGCAGTAGAAAGCCAGATCTTAAAACAAATTTTGAAATAGTACAAGATAATGAAGAACATAGTAGCAATAAACGTGGACTTTGCAAAGAGGAATTTTGTCAGACTTTGTTCTTTCTTCCTTTGAAAGTCAAATGAAGACTTGGAGCTCATCCCTTTGGACTTCAGAGAAGCAGCTGACATGCCATCAAAGAAGGATTAACAAACCAAAGATGCTTCTGCTAAAAGACAAGGAACAAAAAGGAGCTGGCTACAAGGGAAGAAACAGAAACAAGTGTTGAGAGAGGCAGGATGAGCCTGAAGAAGAATCACTATCACAGGTCCATAAGGGTCTGCTATCAACCCTGGTATGTGGTTTGTCTCTCTGGCATAAGAGAAGTTTGCTCTTGCTGCCCACATTCAGGAGAGCTGGATTAATTTCAACAGACATGAAAGAGCACACCAGCAGGAAACCAGCCTGCTTTAGCAAGGACTAAATGGCTGGATAGTTCTGCAAAACCCAACAGGTGAAACCTCATTCCTCTCTAGAGCACACCAGGGAACAGGCACAAGAGAGGAAAGAGTTCAGCCACCAAGAGCAGCAGTGGCCAGGCTGTCTGGTGCAGCAGCAGCCCTCCCAACACTGGGACAGCAGGGCAAGAAGCCAAACTCATTTCCAGATCAAAAGGGATTCACTTGTGAGGAGCAGCAGACAGAGCAGGATAATGGGCACAGTTAAAGACACCCACACCAGCAAAGTCCTCCTGCTCTCTCCAAGTCCTCCAGGGAGGAGAGAAAGAAACACCACTCCTCTCTTGCTGCCTGCTTCTCTCCTCCTGTGCAGCTCCACTCCAGACTGTGCCAAGGGGCTTGTATGGCCACAGCACCTGCAGCACTGCCAGCAAGAGCTGGGAGCTGGCAGAGCTGCTCTGGTGCTGCCAGGACAGACCCCTTGGTGACAGCAGGAGCTCCAGGAGCAGCAGCTTAGGAGTAATTCAGGAGCATTTCTAGCAGCATTAGTCACCACCCTTGTCCTGACATATTCTGGCTGTCTGGCCAAGTTAATGACACAGACATTGCTTCATGGTGGTCAAATCTCTTGGCTCATAAAACAGTAGTTGGGGAGTTGGAGTTTCCTGCCTTTCATACAAGCCAGGAGCCCTTCACCCTCCAGCTCATTCATGGAAGATAAAAATCTCTTGGCACAAACTCTTGCCTCACTTGGAGGGTAATTACATTTTTCAGGCTCTGCAGAGCACATAATACATCTCTGCCCTGTTAATCTCCAGTAAAGGCTGTGACTGATGTGGCTGAGTACCAGCCAGGCACCTCCAGTTCAGGTGTAGAGGAGGCTTTTTACCCATGCATTCTTTTTGTCTCCCATCCCCACAGCCAGCAACATGCAGTGAAATTTAACAAACTCAGCCTGACCTTCTACCCCTTGCATCTCTAACCTGTCTCCTCACCACTGGAGACATGCCCAGAGTTCTGCAGCACTGAGGAAGTCCATGACTTCTTCAGCAAGGGTGGGAAAAGCAATGGGACCTCAAGGTCCCGTGGCTGGGTGCAGAAGGTGAAATGAGCATGTATCAGGGAAATGCTCCCAGAAACACCGTGTGCCTGTAAGCATTACAAGTGCCTGGACCTCCTGGTTTTCCTTAGGAACTGTACATAGACATGGTGAGAGCCAGCCTGCATCAGGTGTGTCCTTCTGTTCTGTGAGATAATGGCACCACACCACTGAAGTCAGTACAGTTCAAAGAAATTAAGCAGCACAATTTTAATTAAAATGTAAACTAATTAACTAATGAACTAATGTTCCCAAGGGACATGGTAAAATATCTATTGCTGAGGCTTCACAGCAAGGCTAATTGCATAGCCAGAAAATTAAAAATCCCTGGTTTGAAACAACTCTGGGAACTGTGCAGAGGTCTCGGCATCATCTTCCCAGACTTCCCAACATTTTTACCCATCCAGTCCTTTTCCCTCACAACTTGCTGCAGATATTCACCAGCCATTTCCCCATCACTATTTAACTAATGTGGTAATACAGACTGTCCAGCCCTCATCCGAAAGCTATATCCCCTTTGGAGCCATCATCTTGTCCCTGCGAGTCTGCAGAGCTCATTTTAAGCTGCTGCTGCCTGCTAGTGGTGCAGTGCTTTGTGTCAGGCCAGCAGCAGAAAAGACTTTTACTATCACAATATTCAGAAGTGTAGTCAGTCATGACTGTGCCTTTGCAATTCTGAATTACAGAACTGAGCAGAAAAGCAAAGTTCTATAAAAAAACCCCCAATATTCAGAAAGGGATTTGATCTAAGCAGGGCTATTCTGGGTGTCTCTACATGGTCCCACACCCATCCCAGCAGTGGCACAGTGAGAGCAGGGGCACTAACCCCTTGGGTTTTTGCTCCACCAACACTAGTCCTTTCAGAGGCTGAACACTAGGATTCATTGCTAGCAATAAAAATGGAAAAATCAGCACCTCTGCTAGACAGCTACAAGGACACCAAGTACTGCTCAGCCACTGTGGTTTTTGTCAAGGTAGCAAAGAACTCCCGCACCACTCCTACAATGATGAGTTCTTGGTGTCTGCAGCAAGCCTGGGTAGCAATACTGGCACCACACCATGCTCAGGAAGGAGAGCTGAGCTTTCCCCAGCCTTCCCTGGTGTTGCACACACCAGGTTTCTTCTGCTCTTCATGGCACAGGACATAAATGGAGAGGCTGCATTCAGCTCATGAAGCTGATGAGAGATTATCCCCAGGGTCTGGGCACCAGGACATTTTGCCATTGCTCACCAGAGGAAGCTCTGGTCACCACCTGTGTGTGCCTGTGGGACTTGACCCTCAGTTATTCCAGTCCCTCAAGCCCTTCAGTTCAAGCAGCAGCCCCAAGCTGTGTCCTCCAAAGCTCTCTACATCTGTGAGAGCTGTCCATGCCTGTGATACCACTCAACTTCAGCTCTCCCAGGTAAAAGAATGAAGTCACAGTGAAATCCATAAATGAATGTTGTCCACAGTCTACAAACCCAGCAATCTGGAACAACTTTTCTACCTCCCAAATCCTGTCTCTTGGTAATGCCCCAGTTCCTGCAGGCTAGCAGTCTCCATCCTTCACAGTCACAGGGAAACTGCCAAATAACAATTTTGGAAAGGTTGCAGCAGTGATCAGAAGAACCCAAGAGGGACACTATAACCAGTGTTGATAAAGTGGTAGCTGGACAGCCAGGGATATATCAGAGGAGAAACACCCCTGTCCCACCCATTACTGCAGAGCAGCACCCACCCTTCAGGAGCAGAATCCTTGGATTCAAAGGCAGAGGGGAGCTCAGGCATGCCAAAAGGCTTCCACAGGGAAAAAAAAATTACACCCTGTCTGCATTTCTGTAGTGTACTTGTTGTTGCCTGTCATGGATCAAGGCTGGGAGGGTCCCACCTGCTCCATCTGGACTCCCTGGGGACAGGACTGGAAAAGGGGGAGATGAGCATTATTGCAGCAACAGCCAGAAACCAAAGCAACCTGGTCCCTTGTTCCCCAGACAGGCCTGAACCTTTCTCACAGAAGGCTAGGGAAGGGGGAAACTGGAAATTACAATTTTGGCTCTAAATCCATGATGAGATTTCTTTCACTTAAAGTAGCAATTACATAAACACTTCTCAGAAGAGAATAATTTCCTGTTTTTTTCAGGAGCCAGTAGGGAGACGCATGTGCAGCATTTGGGGCAGAACAAGGGCTTGTCCTGGGTCATGATCCTCCCCTGCAAGCACCACAGCATTTCTCTGTTCTGCTGCCTATTAATTCCCTGCATCATCTGCCTTGCACTCAGCAGGAATGGCCTCGACAGAGGGCTCTGGAAACATCTGGGTAGCAAAATGATACATGTTTGTTCTTTTTGGTAAAAGAACAATCTTGAGAAATAATAAACACTCACTTTAATAGAGAAGTTTAGTTTTATATTCATGTCTCCTCTAGTAATTGTGTTCACAGAATTGCATGTCTCAAAGCATCTGTGTTCTTCTATTTCCCTTCTTGTGCACGTACTTCAACAATGGTTATAACTCACTGCAGTACCAGCTGAATTAACATCAAAATATTTGCACAGTGTCAAAACAGCAAGCCTCCTGGAGAACCAGAAAAATATTCAAATGGGTGATTTTTTCAAGTGACCTATTTCTCTGGTGAAAAATTTTTGTGATGTGGAAGGTTATTAAAAAAAAGTTTCCATATGTAAATTCACATTAATAACTTCAAATTTTACCCCCAGTTCTCATTTTAATTTTTGTCTGAAGCAGCAATTCCTTGGCATAATCAGTACAACTTTATTTTGGCCTGTCATCTACATGAGATGGGAACAGGTAGAGAAACAGCTTTGAATTGAATCACCAAAAGCTTCCTGATTTACCTCCTACCAGAAACACAAAACAAAACCAAGGACATCACAAGCACATGCAAAAAATTTTCTACCAGTTAACTTTAAAAAACACAACAGGATCATACTGGTTCAGTGGGACAGATCTCAAAAGTAGAACCTAGAAAATACTCTTTAAGTACATGCTAATAATACTTGAAATATGAGTCAGTGTACCAAGCAGTAAAAAAACCCTCAAAACAACCACGATTAAATCCAGCAGGAGCTGAGGGTTTATCATCTCTGAAGGTGGATGCTTTTTGAGACCACCAAGGGGGTATGCAAAGCTAGCTGGGGACCCTGGTTAGGAGATGGTGCCAATTGGCACAGTCTCCAACAAGATAAATCTGAGTTAAGACATTTCTTCAACCCATAGTCAGCATAACCTAATCTTTTTTCACACCAAAACATCTCCTCCATCCAGCCTTGGCTCTTCAGGGCCAAGAGCAGTAGCAAACCTGCATTCCTACAGCAGCATCCTTTGTGTGTTCACTGCCCACCTCAACCCCCTTCCCATCTGACTTCCAGATTAGAAGAAGTTTCTTCTAAAAAATCACAGCATCTGAACAAGCTTTTCCTTTATCATAAATCCATAAATATCACATCTATTTTCAGGAAGCAAAGTGGTGGGGACAGATCTTCCAACAAAATACTCTGCCACAAGACCATCAGCATTCCTGCTCCTGCAATTTGGCCTCATGATCCTACATCTTAAAACTGTTTTCCAGATAACATGCATTTGCTTTATATTGTGGGTAAAACAGGTTTACTCAGCTGTTCTGAGTACAAAAAGTAGCTGTAGAATTATCTCAGAAATCTGACATGGCTTCTTCATGAAAAATGAGTTTTTGCAATCCACAGCGAAGGCTTTTTTTCTGGGTTGCCCAGGCCAATAGTACAAACCCCTGGCTGAAAAATAACATCAGCAAAAAATCACATATATAATATTATCCTATTCTTACTTGTATTGAAATTTGTTTGCTGCTGTACCTGTGCATATTTAGGCAGAAACCAACACATTCCTCCATGTATGAACACACAGAGGAGCAACTGATGTGTTGTAAAGAATTTTCACAAAAGTAAGTCTCTATTGGAGTCAGATGGGTTTTCCAGGGTTTGGTTTGAATAGAATCTTCTGGACTGCAAGTCAGTTACCTTTATTTTTTGCCTGTCTATGGCCATAGAGCTGTGCTGCCTGCAGAGCACTCAGCAATGCCCTGGGCACAGCAGCAACTGCTGTGCTGAGGGAAGGACAGGTCTTGCTGCTCTTCAGTGCCTGTGGTCATGCAGCAGGTCAGGACAGCCCTGGATTTTGGGATGCTCTCCTGGTGCCCAGCAGGACAGGGCTGTCTCCATCAGCTGGGGCAGGAGGCTGATGTCAGTGCTCTGAGCCTGGCACCATGAATGGGGGTAATAACGAGTATCATCACGCAGGAACTAGAAGTAGGTAGAAAGAGAAGCTTTGTGTGGGTGGTGAGAGAGAAAAGAGGCTGATTAAGGAGACAAGGATCAGAATCTGCAAATCACGCAAAACCAGTTCTGTGTCAAGAAGGGAATAATTAACTTGCTCTTTTTTCACTCCAGACAAGCAGCACTGATGTTGATTAACTCCCTTTCCAGCACCAGGTGAAAGTGGACACCCTTCAGGATGGTTTGCTTTGAATTTTTAGTGCTATTAATGCATAGTTTTGCCATTCACGGTATATTAATATGGCACCATAGAGGGATGGTAGGGGCTGCCTCCACTGCAAATCCAATCCTGCTGGCAAAGACACAGGGCCTTGGAGAGGGTCAGTGCCTGGGGACATGGTTCAAGACAGTTCTAGATGGATGTCACAGTCCCAGTGACATCCAGGGTTGTTCTGTGAGTTTAAGAATGCATGAGAGTTACTCCCAAGAATAATTTCAGTATAAAGATTTAGTGGAACTCCTGCTACCTTATTCATTCCTTGGAATTCTCTTCCACACAAGTCTTTTGAACTATTACATCTGTGCAGCTTTGAGCTGGGATCCAGGAACCAGACATGAGGGAGGGAAATATCAGGAGCAAATACCTGCCATGGCAAAGCACAAGCTAAACCCAGCCTGTTGGCAGGTGAGCTCCCTTTTTATGGATCAATACAGACCTGGTATTTCTGCATTACTGCCTAGGGCTCTTTCTTGGTAGGATGAGGCATTTTCTGAGGCTGCAGTTACACCCCACAAGAATATTGCCAGTGGGGACTGGAGTGCTGTGCAAATCATTCCTGCCCTGTATGAGCCTGGGCCCCACCAGGCCGTGGCCAGGCTGCATCCATCTCTGTTGTGCTGGCTACAGCACTGAGGAGGAGAGTTAGCTCTGCTCCTCAAGCTGTAAAATAAAATCTCAGTGTTAGAAGCAGAGGTGCCAGACCTCACAGTGCACACTGCCAGCATCAGCTCTGGATGCAGCACCTGGGGCTGGAGCAGCCCCATCCTGCCCGGGCACTGCTCCTGCCCCCACACCACCACCAGGACAAGAAGGCAGCAGCTGTTGGCTCTTTCTGCCTGCACACAAGAACCCCAGCTCCTGCAGGGCTGCTTTCCAGGACATGAGCAAAGTAGCTAAGTGTCCCAGGCATAAATAGGCACGAAAAAGGACCAGAGGACTTAGTTACATAATCTCTGCAGAAGTCAAAATCCAGGAGCCTTTTCCACCCTGCCCTGCATGCTAGGAGTGGAGGTGGAATAATTCTTTGCATGTTTTCACACACCAGAGAGGACAGAATAATCCTGCATTTAGAAAAGGCAAAGACATTCAGAGCTGTTTTGAGAAATAAATTGTTACAACTCAGGAAAGAGAAAGAAAAAAAAGCCAAACGAGAAAAACCCCACAGGCAGCCATTATTCTGTCTGCACAGGACTTATTTAATAATCCAGTGTCTGCAAACCATAAGTTGAAAATTTTCCCTGTCATACAGCATGCCAGACCACAGCAGCATAAAACAGAGAAAACCTGTTATAAGTGACCAGAGACATTGAACAACTGTGGAAATATTGCCTCAGGCTGCAAGGCCCTTTCCTGTGGAAAGAATATTTTGCAATTGTCTGTTTCTTGCTGACAGCTAGCACTCATACATTCTGGATTTCCTCAAAAAGGCTGTTTAAAACTCTGAACTGAAAGTAGAGAAAATTTTCTTGTTCATTATTCTGATTTATTCATTTCTCCCCCTTCTCTCCTACATCACACATGAGATACTGAAAAGAATGAAAACCCAAAAGCATGAAAAAAATGAATGTGCAGTAACAGGATGCCACATGTCACAGAGGCACCATCACTGTATTTTCCATGTAATCAATTTTTGACTAGCATATGTCAGCTGATGCTAGAACAATTTTGTCACTATTACATCAAGGCTTATTCTTCAAGCAAAGCAGCACTCCATATAATATTTCCTTTTCTCAATAGCTTCCAAAACATCAAGTGAATGAACACTTCACTTGACTGAATATCAGAGCTGAAAAATCCTAAAAAGCTGTAAAGTTCAAGCCTCTATTCAGTCAGTGCTCCACTCAGGCCTCCCTCTTTCCCAAGCTGCTCCCTTGAGGGCTCTAACCCAGCAGTTCTCCAGTGAAGCTGCCCTCTCCTGCCTGCCAGCCCCACCTGGGGTCAGCTGCCACCCCCAGTGGCTGCTCTGGCCACGAGCTGCCAGCTCGTGCCTGGCAGGAGCCAAGGCCATTGAGCTGCCAGCAAGGGTCCTGGCACACATGGCACAGGTTTGCCTTGCAGTAAACAATCCCCCTGCATCTTGACTGCAGTAAAAATAATGTGGCTTTCCCCCTGGGTTCCCAAGGCACATTGTGGAGGATGTGAGCACCAATGGTTTCCATGAGAAGGTTTCTGGTGGCAGGTTACAGTGGTCAGGATGGAAAGATTTCAGGACCAACGAGAAAAACATGATCAGGGGTTTTAAAGGGCAGAACTATTTCCAGAGCATACCTTAGCCACTGTTTCCATGTGCCTTGCTTGTCAGATCAGAGCAGGATTAAAGCAGCAGAGTGGGAAAAAGCAGCAGGGGACCAAAGCTAATGAGAGTCTGATTAACTGAGCTGGGAGGTGATGGCTAACCTGAAAGTAACAGCATTTTGAAGGGTGAGAGCTGTAACAAAGCCAAAAGAGTATCAGGACACATGGGGGTCTTCACCAGGCAGGAAAAAGAGCAAGACAAAATCTCTGCAGAAGGTAACACCTGTGACAGCTCATGGTGGTTGCACAACAAGCCTCCCACTGCAATACACCCTCGAGAGAATTCTTGTACTGCCATCAGGGACAGGTTCTCCTGTTTGAAGGACAGAATCTACAGCAATATAGACTGCAGAGAGGAAGAGGAAAGATCATTTGACAGCAGCTTATATCAGCAAAATCTGAACAAAGTTGATGTTTTCACAAGTCCGTTGCTATATAGTGTAGATTTGCAGAATTCTTAAATTTGCCATTATTTTGAACCCCAGTTCTGTCTCCCATCCTTCTTGCTGTCAGCCTGGCACGCTCCTGTGAGCCAAGCTTCTGATGGAACAGCACTGGAGCCCCAGACCCAAGGCACTGCTCCCTACCATCAACACAGAGCAGTGCTTCACACCTGGGAAGCAGCAGCATTTGCAACCTCTGAGAGCTTTCAAACACTTCAGCACAAAACAGCCTCATGTAACTCATCAGAAATTGAAACTCAAATCCACAGAGTGCAGAGAAATCACAAAGATCTAGAGCTGTTGATTAAAAGGCTTCAAAAGGGCACAGTCACCAGTGTGGGCTGCTGAAGGGGTGAGCTCCCACCCCAGCACCAGCAATAAAACATATCCCAGCCCAGAGCCTCTCCACAGCTCCTCACTCCTGTCCTCCCAGCAAACATCCACCCACGGAGCTGCCTCTATTTAGCCAATTCACAGCTCACACTCACTCCATGTCCAAGCCACTGCCAGCACACAGCTGGGCCACCCTGTCCTGCTTCCTGGGACAAGAGGGCAGCCTCTGCCTCTCTCAGGCAAGGCAGGCTCCTGGCAAAGCAACAGCAGCAGGGAAAATTCCGAGTAACAGGGATGTGAGGAAACCTCTTGCACAGCTGAATCACAGGCAGCTCCAGAGCACAGGGACAGCTTGCAGCACCACCAGCAGCCAAGCAGCTCTGTGCTGCACAGCCCAGGGAAAGCTCAACCCAACACGGAGAAAAACAGACTTGCTGGTAGCACAAGAAAATCCACACAGCCTCTTCCAGCTCCTGGGGGAGGGAGCCCTGGGAAGCTGCACAGCCCAGGGCCAGATGGAGAGGTGGAGCAGAGGGGAGTGACAGTTAATCAGTAAATAACACCAGGATTTTTGGTCCTGCAAATGAATGAGAGCAAGGGAAAAAGTGAGGCTGTGCCACACTGATGCTGGGGCAGAACTAGAAATCTTCCAAGTCCCTGAGAAGGATGCATTTTAAATTACTTTTTCTCTAAAATAACAGTGGTATGTGTAGGAAACAGCACAGGAGATGATCACAGAGGAAGCAGAAGGAAAGCCCTGTAGTTCAGCTTGCTAGACCAGGGAAGGCCAAACAGCAGCTGTTCTGGACAGCTTTAAGCCAGAACATTGAATCACAAGTCAAACAGCAATGATTACCAGCAGAAGCATGAACTTACATCACACCAGAGGGCTAGGAAAACATCATTCCAGGCTAAACACTGGTAGATTCAGCTTGAAAGTCAGGATCACGGTGGATGAGTGTCTTCCAACAAAAAGCTCACATTGTCCTGAAGTTCCCAAGATGTGGGGCTACGTGGCTGGGGATTAGTACCTCCCATGGCTGGATTGTTTTACACCTCCCTAACCCCTCTGCTTCCCCAGCAGGACTGAGCAGAGCTGTCACAGAGCCACCCCCAGTACATGAACTGGAGGAGAACCAGGCAGGCACAGGAGCACCACAGGGCTGGGTGAGGTAGGATGAGCCCCTGCTGGCCCAGGGAGGTGCAAAAGAGGCTCAGGGAAGGGGGACAGCCCTGACACCACAGCACAGCTCTGGCCACACCTGCAGCTGCACATTCCACCAAAGCACATACACAGTGTGGGTGCTGCATTCCCTGTGCTGAGCTCCCTGGGAGACAGGGGTTTCTCCAGCATTGCTGGGAGAGACAGCCCTGTCCTGGAAAGGAGCTGAGCCCATCAGCCTCACAAAGCTTTCAGGATGAACACAGAGCAGGCAGAGTCAGAGATGTACAATCTCCCAACTCATGGCTTGGTTTAGGAGACCCTGAGGAAGCAGGTAACACAGCATAAAACAGCCAAACCCCTCCCTAAATATGGAGAAGATATTTTCTAGAGACCCAGAGAACTTATTTCAGAGTTCTTGCAATATCAGAGGACAACCCAAAATCTGCTGAAGTTGAAAGCAAGATTGGGGTTTAATTACCTTCTACCATCACCCAGGACACAACAAGAGATGATAAATCAAATAACAGGGTCTAAAATTAATTTGCTCATGCAGGAGATCTGTATTGATACTGTTTGAAGGACAACCTTACATTGGTTGCCACAAAGCACTGGTTCTGGGGGCAGAAAGTTTTTACATATCTCCATTACACACAGCCACCCCCAGCTGTTGCAGAGCCCCCTCTCCCATGGTAGGTACAGCACAGCACGATGCTGCTGTCATCCCACCACACTGGCACACAGACAACAAACCAGGGGTCCAGGTAAAACCCTGATAATCTCATACCCTCACTTATAAAAAAGCAGATGAGAGCAGAAGTGATTATATATTAATGGGAACTTCATGAGCTGGGAGAGAGAGCAGCTGCCTAGGCTGGTGCTGCCACAAGAACAAATTGATATCAGCTGGCCACAATTAAAGGCTTGGGCTGTACTTTTGGGTACTTTTTTTCTAAAACAAGGTTTCTATGCATCAGAGCAGTGGGTGTCTGCAGTAACTTCCACATAAGAAGAGTACAGTCCCACTGTTTATGAAGGTAATTACATCATCTGGTTGCTTGAGATAATAACCAAGCAAATTTGAAGATCCATGAATTTCTTCCTGACCTATTTTCTGTCATCCAAGAAGAGGATGGTTTTGCCTTCCCTTTCAGAACTGCATAATTCGGATAACAGCTGTAAAGAGACCAAAGCAACCTCTCCATCTGCAAAGACACTTGTGCCGGCTCCTGGACTGGAACCAGGGTTGTGCAAAAATGACAAGTACATAGGAAGGGAGAGCTCCCTTCTTCCCATGGTTTCTGCACATGGAAAGCATAAAAACCCCATGCTCAGAGTGAATAATTTATTACTGATGCTGCAAAGCCCTAGACAAAACAGATTAAATCAGCTGGCAGTGGACAAGGCGACCAAACATCTGCTTGTACCCAGGTGGTGTGTGGAAACAGGGCTGTGTGTTCTAACATCTTCATGGTTTGAAACTGGAGCAAAACCACATGTGAACAGTTAAAATGGAGAAATTTAAATGTATCCATGGCTCTTGTTGTGTAAGGAGGAATTTCTAAGACTTGAATTAAAGAGCCATTTTAGGTTTAATTTTTAGATTGCAAGTTTAATTGAGAGATAAGTGCTGACCTGTGCACTCTGCATCTCACTGTGCCTGTTAGATCTGACAATGAGCCTAATGCTTTATTTCACACTCATGCACAGTCATGGCCAAGGCAAACTTGGGGTGCTGCTGTCACCGGGCTGAACCAGGTCAGGAGAGGGGAAGGTTCCCTGGTGAGATCTCAGCACTGCCCAAAACAGTTGGCATCTTCTCCCTGCCCAGGCAGATACAGGGACTGCCTTCCTCAGGGCTTAGATATGATCAGGCAACAAATTATTTTTATTCCACCAAAATAAAGCTTTTCCCTTGAAGCTATTGCAAGGGTGGCTGCGATCAAAGGTGCCTGGGAACGCTGCTGGTGCAAACAGCCATCAGCAGTTTGCATGACCTAGGGGTGGTGTAGACTAGGGAGAAGGTGAAGAAGGTCCTGCAGCATCTCCTGTGGTCTATTGTTGAGGACTTCAAAGAGCCCGGGATCTGTAGCCACTGCTAATAGCTGTTATCTTCCAGCAACAGTAATTAGGAACTGAAGGAGACTCTGAAATGGTGACTATAAAAAGCCAATAAAGCTACACCTTTTCTGCTTCGTTTACTTGATTGCTCCTGTTTTCATTATATCCACCCCTCTAGGATGTGGCTTTTAATCCTCCGGGCTGATCTATCCCTATGAATATTCACTGATACACATATTGCTGCTGTCTGAATATCCTGAAGCTGCTATCAGTCATGCATTAATCTGACATGCAGCTCCTTGGGCTTCATCTAAATCACAAGTACAAAATGAGCAAAATGTAAATAACTGGGAGAAGAAAATGTTAAAGTCAGTAAAAGATGACTTATGGTTTTCCAGTTCAGCTTCGTATTAATTTTGCCATGCTAGATTTTGGAGCATTTGTTTAAAGTCCACATATAATTTATGCAAGAGCCTATAAATTTCACACATATGTTGGGCAAAGGTATAGGGAAACAGTGAGTGAGACTGGCAGAACCTTTCCCCAGTGTGTGCCAAGGGGAGGGTAAATGTCCAGGGGAGCTTGCAAACATGACCCCTGCATCTCCTCCCTACATCTACTGATACTTGGTTCTAGGAATTCCTAATTGAGGGGTTGTACTTGAAGTAGTGAGCACCTCGTATTATTTTCTGTTAATATAATGAATCATTCTTTGAATCCTTGTACAATCTTCATAGCCTCTCTGCCACATAACAAACAACTTAAATACGAACTTTGTTACATTTTAGTTTTTCCCCATTTAATGTGGTGAACATATTTCTGCTAGTTTCACCTGATCCCCCCAAACCTCGTTTGACAAGAGGCAGAGGATAACCATCCCTGTTGGTCACAGCACTCAGGCTTTAGCAGACTTCGCTGATTCTGGAGAATTGCCCACATCCCAGGTCCCATTCGCAGTGCGTGGCCGTGCCGCGGCCCAAACCCCTGCGTGCAGGGGATGCTGAGGTGTGTCCCAGGGCGCTGGGGGACACACACCGCTGCCGGGACTTGCCGCGGCTCCGCAGGCACGGCTGGCGAGGCACTCCCGGGCTGCCTCAGCGCAGCGCTCCCCGACCCAGCCAGCCCCGGCCCGTCTGAGCCCGGGCCAGCTCCGCCCGTGTGCGCCCTGAGCTGCTCCTGCTGCGGCCACTGCAGCGACAGCGACGCGGCACGAGAGGGGCTGGCTGCGGGCACAGCGCAGGCTGAGCCAGGGGCTGCTCCCGGGAGCAGGGACATCACTCACCACTATTTTACACATCACTTTGTTCATGTTTCTTCCTCTACAATGAGAGGGGCATGAGCACTTGTGTCATCAGCTGGTGGGGAGAAACAATAGCTCTGCTCAGCTGCCAACACCCGCAGGGGCTGAATCAGCGTCACAAGGCGAATTCGCCTCTCGCCTGTTGCTCGGCTCCGTCATCCCGGTGACTCATCCTGGAACGGGAGCGAAAGGCGGATGCTACCACCTCCTCCCCCTACACCAAAGCGGGAACCAAAGAGGAACCTGTGGCTGGGATCATCTCGGGGCAGGCGAGGAGGGCCGGGAGGCAGCGGGGGGCTCCGAGGGGGCGGCAGAGCCGGTGGAAGGCAGCAGCTGCTGCCACGGCCCCGGGCACGCAGGTTCTGCTGCTTCTGCAGCCCCTGGGGGCTGGCTTCCTCCTTGCTAAACCCATACAGGGCATGAGAGCTTCTCTTTCCTTGCTCAACAAAGGTTCCCCGTAAACAGCGACGTTTCTTCTGCCTTCCCTCGGCGGAGAAAGGGAGATTGTTTGGTTTCCAGAACCCGGGGTCAGCAGAGCACCCGTGCCCGAGGGATGCTTCGCTCCGCAGACCAATTCAAACAGATTGGAACGGGCCGTGGGTGCCCACAAGGAGAAATGAGCCGTGTCCCGGTGCGGCACGGCTCTCACAGCTCGTTCTGGAGCACACACCTGAGGGATGCAGGCCCTGCGTGTACCTCCGGGCGGTGGCACTCCGGCTGGACCCCAGGCTCAGCCTCACCCGTCATCCCTGGGCACATCCACCCTGGGCACATCTATCCTGGGCACATCTATCCTGGGCACATCCACCCTGGGCACATCCATCCTGGGCACATCCATCCCGGGTACATCCACCCTAGGCACATCCATCCTGGGCACATCCATCCCGGGTACATCCACCCTGGGCACATCCATCCGCCCGCAGAGCTGGAGAGGCGGCATCTCACCCGCCACATGATGCCTTGGGAAACGAGTGCTGGGAGCTTCAAAAAAGCCCAAAAGAGCCTGGAAAGGTCTCCAGGAGCAGGGTAGCCTGTTCGCCTGCCAAGCTGGGCGGCTCTCGCCGCCGCAGTGATGCTTCTCTCGTTACTCATCGGCAGCGGAACGCGCTGCCGGGCTGCTGGCGGAGACGACGTGTTACCAAGATTAGACACAAAACGTATTTTACAGGAGAGCTAAAACTAGTCTGAGGGCAATGAATTTTACAGCATGCTGCCTTTTGGAACAAGAGGCAATTAGAGGACAAATCGTCCTTCCTCGGGCTTTGCGGTTGTCAGGGAGCCCCGCGATCGAGCTGCTGCGGGGATGTCTGAGCACCTGGTCGCCCCCAGGGCTCAGGTGAGCAAAAGCACCGCTTGCAACAGGGTGAGGAGGGTGCAGCCATCTCTGCCCTGTGCTAAGAGGCCAAGTGCTGGCCCCAAGGGCATTTTGCCAGGGAACCCCTAAAAACCAGCCCATGGGCACTTCATCACTGAGTGGATCACTCTGGCAGACAAATTCACATTGGCTTAACTCTTTGTGTCTCTTCTGTATTGCTGCTTGCCTCCCTGGTCCCCACAGCCTCTCCTCCCCCAGGTTTCCTCACCTCCATCACCACCCACAGCACAGCTCTGCAGTCCACACCATGCCCTGTGGAGGCTCACAGGAGAGTCAGCATATGGCCTTTCCTGAGCACACAGAGCTGCTGCACACAGGTGCTATAAGCTGATATGGGATAATTATTGGTTGAGGCAAGAATTATCTCACTACTAACAAAAATGATCAAGCAATTAAGCTTTAGGACACATTGGAGATTAGCAGGGATTATAATTGTCAGACAAATATTTTCTGGCAATAAATAACACATGAACACAGATTTTTATCAGGCTTTTTAAGCTTGGGGGAAAAAAAGGTATTTTTTTTCCTACAAGCCTCCCATCTGCAAATGCAGTCAGTAAATTCCATGTACAAGCATTTGCTAGAAAGGAGAATCTCTTCCCCTTCCCTGTGATACACAGGTTCCTCTGTGTATCATCCTATCTTTAATCATGCTTTTTGTGCCTAGATACCACCTATGTTTTCATACAAACCACGTAATATAAGGCACAGGGACTCCAGGTGTTGCTGAGGAGCAGAAAGGGTTCTGCAGGCAACATTTCCATTACAAACTGATTATTCCATGGCTTGTGCCAAGTGCTGCTTGTGTCAGACCAGCTGGTGCAGAAGGGGGCAGGACCCAGCTGCTAAAACCAGGACACCCCAGGGTGCAAGGGCAGAGGAGCATCCCCAGTGGCCCAGCTGTCCCCCAGAAGAGCCCAGGAGCTGGCACAGGGCTACAACACAGACAGTGCTGCTGTGAGGGCAGGGCTCAAGGTGCTTCATTGAGGAAGGTTACCTGTGAGCACTCCTGTGGGGAACCACAGAGAGTCTAGGAGCTCCCTGAACACCTATAAGGTGAGTGAATATGATGAGCTTTTCACCTCTCTCTGCACAGCACAGCTGCTGCTGCAGAGAAAAGCTGCCAGGCAAGAAAGAATTCCCACTGCAGGATGGCAGGTATCACTGGAAAAGCCCACAGCATGGTCCAGCTAATGTGCCATGAGCTGCAGAGCAGTCCTGCACCCTCTCTGAGTATTTTCTGAGGGGAAAAGATTCTCCCAGAGCTGGAGGAACCTCTCTATGGCATTGCCAGCATTACTGCAGTGCTCCATCAGGAATAGCTTGCTTGTGAGGCCACCTGCCCCTGCTCCCATGGGGATTAATGGCACCCACACAGGCTGGTGAATCACTAAGCCCAGGAGAAGTGGTTCACCTGCAGTAATTGTCTTCCCCTTGCACAGTGATGTCTGCAAATAGTACTGACAGCCTTCACTGTGGGGAGCCTTGGAGTATCAGAGTTAGAAAATGGTGTTCGTGTTCCTCCTGACCCTGGGCAGCCTTCAGTTGTTTTGGGTAGCTAATTTTATACCAATAAATAATGATATAATTGATTAGAGAGATTACAGACAGACTGATAAGTGAGCACAAATGACAGGGCTGCCATTATACCAGAGGCTTATGTTGATGCTATGAACTGAAGCTGGGGACATGCTGCTGGAGCCATTGGGTTCTCAGGCAGGACATTGGTGGTGCCCATTGTGGATATGCACCCTGAGATCCTTCCTTTTGTTTTGGGACGTGTTTCCAAAGCTGTTCATTGACAGTTCTTCCAACCTAGTTCTAGTACAAACAAAATAACATTTGTTCTACACAAAGAACAGCTCCCACAGTTGCAGCTGCTGCCCCTTGCAGCAGGGTGAGGGGCAGAGCAAAGACAAGGAGGATTACAAATCAGAGGATGAGGGATGTCTGGGGTCCTGCAGTCACTGCCTGCTGCAGAGCTGGAAGGTGCTACAAACACTGCGGGGCCCAGACACAGCCACACCTGAGCAAACTCCAGGTGAGAGCCTGTCTGGAGTAGCTATCTCTGGAAGCACCAGGATCCATCACAGCCCTGAGACACTTGGTGCTCAAACACGTGCCTGTCATGGTTTAGGAAACTGGGGAGCAGAGGACATGTCTGATGGCAGTGCCTGCTCCCAGCTCCCACCTTGGTGCACCTCCCCACACAGCACATCAAATAAAAGGCAGCAGTCAGTTTATGTCACACTGATAAGAAATTCCCTCCCTGAAGTGCTCCTTGACTGCAGTCCAGTCAGGCTTCCCCTCACCTCCCAGATGTTATGTGACCTCTGGAGCAACACCATGCACCAAAAATGCTGCTGCTGTTCCCATCTGACAGGGAAAGGTTCTCCTATCTGTCACTTGTCTGTGTCCCACGGCTGTAACACTCAGTTTAATTAAAAGCCCACCCCTCCTTGCAAACCAGACACATCAGGAACTCTTGCTAGCAGACAGGACAAGTTGGGCAGGTCTCTGTGCTCCCAGGAAACACAAGAAGCTCTTCTTGCCTCAGGGATAGGAAAGGGAGCATGGCAGACACAAAGTCCAGGCCCACAGGAGCAGATCCCCTCACCCTGAGGATCTCTGGGAAGTCCAGCCTCCCCATCACCCATTTCTGGGGTCACTTATCCCAAAAAAGATGAAAGATCTTCAGAATAATACTTGGCACTCTGAGTTGCTTCCCCTGAGCCTGCTCAGCACTCATACAAACCTCTCTCCACAAGTAAAGGCTGCAGATCTGCTCCTTGGGCCAGGAGCTGATGCTGCCAGATGATCCCAGGAGCTTTGAGGAGGGAAAAGCCACCAAACCTCCGTGACTCACACCAAAACCATGTGTCTGCATTTCCAGCCAGGCCTGCAATCAGGCTGCAAAAGGGCTGATCCTGAAAGGCCAGGAGGGTGACAGACCTGCCTGTCACAGGGGTCACAGCCCCTGCTGGGAACCCACAGCTGGTTCCAACTGCGAAGACCCCCAGGCTGGGAGGAGCATCTCCAGCAGCCACGCCTGCATTTCCCTCTGTGCTCAGGGGCTGCTGCAGGCACTTCAGGAGGTGTTGCCACTGACAGCACTCACACTTTCCCCAAAATTAGGTCTTTTAAGGAATGTGATGTTTTAAAAATTCTGCTGTGGGGCTGCAGTGTGTACTGGTGCAGTTACAGCTGAAGGCACATCCCCCAGCTGGTTACCAGCTCTGCCTGTGTGCTGTCAGAACTCCTGCAAAGCAGTTGTGACTGAGCTAATAGCAGCACTGCCACAGCAAAACCCCTGTCTGCCCTCTGCTCACCACTGCAGTGCCTCAGAAGCTCCCATGTGCTCCCAACTGCTCGAGGGATCAAAGCTGCCAGCTCAGCTCAAAGTGCTGCCAACAGTGGAGCCTAAAGAAGGTTTCAGCCAAGCCCCCCCCAAAAATTCATTTCCTTTCATACTCACTGCAGTCTAACAGACATCCACGGGGCACTGGGTAGTTCCTGGTGGATTCCCTTTCTCTCTGCTGTGTCAAACCACAATGAATGCTGTCAAAAAAGCACATTTAAAAGATCTCAGCAATCCTGGCAGTGCCATCTGCATGGCTGGGAGGAAGGCAGTGTTGGAGTGGTGCTTTCCAGGAGCAGGAGCTCGGCTTGGTGGGCATCCCCTGGAGATGCCAGGCTGTATCATGCATCCTGCCTCCTCAGAGAGCTGGCTATCAGCTGGCTGGGAATTCTGGTGCATTTTTTTCCATTTCTGGGATGGAGTTAGCATGCCTGGATGTTTTTCCTAAAGAATTACACGAGAGGGGTAACAGCAGTCAGAAGATGCAGTTCTCCAGGGCCGCAACATTTCCTTGGAGTGGGAAAGAAAAATGCCTGATGTTATTCTCAGACACCAGGACATTTGCCCACTGCTGCCTCTCCAGTGTGATCCCATGTAGGTGCCAGGCCACATCCCTGAGCCCAGCCTAGGGCCACCTAGAGCCCCATTTGCTCCCAAGGAGCATCATCAGCAGCAAAGTCCCCATTCCAGGAAGGGACAGAGCAGCAAAGCAAAGCCCCAGTGCTGCTGGGCAGAGCTGTGTGTAAGTGGGCACCCAGAGCCAGGTCAGCTCCTGCACACAGACCCTGGGGCCATGTGAGGTGCTCTGGCATGGGCCTTTGAGGGAACAGGTGGGACATGTGGCATTCAGATGGTATGGGTGTCCTGGGAGGGCATCACAGCCCAGACACCGCCACCTGAGCCCTTCTGCTTAGCACAGCTTGAGAGTAGCCAGATCTAGAGGAAACCCCCAAAAATTCATGTTTCTCCTGCTTTACCCTCCACTTAGAGGAATTTCTGATGGATTTTGGCCTGAGTTTCTATTGTGGTGCAAACCAGAGCACAACTGTAGCAGGTCACAAAGTCACAAAGGCATCTGTGTGTAGGATGCAGCCAGAGGCCGGGAGTGGGGATTGTGGCCCAGGGTCTGGGTGCAGCAGCCAGGGCACAAAGGGCCTTTCAGGGTGGTGCCAGGGGCTCAGCCTCGTGGTGTGGTACCAGCCCCTGCCTGGCCAGCAGCATGGTGCACAGCTCAGCTCTGTTTGTGCTTTGTGCCAGCACTGAATCATCCCTGGTGGATGTGTCGCCCCTTGTTCTCATCTGCCAGGGCTGAAAGGGAATTTTCAGGGCCTGGGAATGATTGTTCACCTCCACCCAGCACTCAGGACACCCAGATGGGCCACAGCACCAATAGCAGGTGGCTGGAAGGACTCCAGAGGGTTCAATACAGGGGACAACCTGTTCTCGCAACCACCACCCCCTCAACCCTCCAGTGGCAGCCAGAGCAGGACACACAAGGATTGTATGGCAGGATCCCTGTAACCTCTTCAAGGTGTCCACTGGCACCCCTGCCACATCTCTGTGTGCCCATCTCATCCTGCAGCATCCCCTGCTGCCCCACAGGACACCCACCCACACCTCCTGACTGCACCAAGTCTGCACAGGAAACCTGCTCTTAGAAATAACAGCAGAAAATAAAATCTACCAACCTCTTGAAAACCTAGGAACCTCTTGCTGCCCTTCCATCCCAACTGACCCTGCCAAGCCACTCCCTCATTAGTGCCTACAACACAGGTGGAAGTGCACTGATCGTGCTGAGAATTAGCCCAAGGGATCTCTCAGGAGCTGAGAAACAAGGAAAGAGTTCAGAAGGACTCAAAGGATGAGGAGGAAGTGTTGCATCCCTAGGAATGCTGTCCAGGCAGTATCAATCCAAGCAGGGATGGGCTGGGTTTTGGCCCCCTCTCCCTCTCCTGTGCAGACCCCAGGTTTCCAGGCAGGCCAGTGGTGTTCCTTGTGGGAAGGGCTGTTCCAAGCAGGTGAGCTCCTTGCTGCTACAGGAAACTCCTGATAACAACACAGAGAGGTAGGGCTGTCCCAAAACCTCAGCAAAGGGAATGCAAATCCCTGTCTCAGAAGTCCTGAGGGTGGGGTGGAAGGTGATTCCCTCCTCTGCAAAGATTTCTGCCAAGCACAGCTGATCCCCACAAAGCAGGCTCAGAGAGGCAAGGAGCAGGGTGGCATCCAGAGGAACTTCAGAGAAAGTGCTGCCAGCCAGAGGAAAGCAGCTCCCTTGGCTTCTTCTGATCCAGCACCAGCCCCTGGCCAGAGCACATCCACTGCAGCCACAACCACTACAGCCACATCCAATACAGCCACATCCACAGGCTACAGAGGGACAGCAGGGATCTCTCCACAGGGAGAAGCAGCAGGAGAGTCAAAAAGCAGAGGCAGGACAAAGAGGGAGGTGCTGACCTGGTGCCACCAGGACCATTGCCAAGCACAGAAGGCTGAGTGTGAGCAGTGTCAGCGTGCCAGGAGCATCCTCAGGAGCAGATCACCCTTGTCCCAGAGTTCTGCTCTTGCCCTGAGCTGGATCATGGACTCTGTCCATTGGAGTGGGGGGTCAGGCAGGCATTGTAGGGATGTAGCCAGCCCAGTGGGACTGAAGGCCAGCATCCTCCATCCCCACTCCAGATGGAATGCACAGCCATAGGCAGGGCTGAAACAGGATCCTGAGCCAAGATCAGGGTGAGGAACCCCAGCTGGCACTGGCAGGTCCTGATGACCCATCAAGGAGTAAGATCTTTCTCTGGTTTTAAACTCAGTGCAGATTCAGAGGTGAGACATCAAGAATAACCCAATGTTTTGCTTAACCAATCTATATTTTTTCTGGTCTTACCTTCAGACCAGTCACACTTTCAGTCTCATGTCAACAAATACCACAGTTTCACTGTGTGGTAGATTCGATCCTGGTAAAGTTTCCCACAATACCTCCAAGATCTCAGATAGGGGAAGCACCAAATACTCACCCTGTTTGCATGGATATGACAGAAAACTGCTGCTTTCTCTGCTAGTAATGCCCAGCCCTGGGTGGGCTGGCTCGGATGTTCTGGCAGCATTAAGAATCCTAAGGCCTGAAAAACTGGCTGGAAGTCTCTGTGGCAACATGTTATCTCACAAGATTTATGGTTCATCCTGCTGCAGGCAAAGTCAGAAATACCACCACAGTGATTGCTCCAGCTATTACTGCATTTTTAGGCTACTGCTCTGACATTCACAGCAGGGGAAGAAACGAGGATGGGAACATTTACACTTTCACCTCCAGCTCCAGCAAGGAGCTTTCTGGGGGTTTTGGTGTGGGGGTATTCAGAGAGGAGGCGAACAGGCTCCGGTTGCTTCCCAACTTGCAACTCTGGCTGGAAAATAAAGCTCAAGGATGAATGCCTGCACAAGATCAGGAGGGGAATTTTAGTTTTCTATGTCCTCCTGGGACATAAAGGACTTGAGTCATGGGAGTAGATTATTGGGAAAGACAAGCCCTCTCTCCAGTGCCCCATTTGCTGATGGAGAGGTAAACAGCGAGGGGAGCAGGGACCAGCACACTGAAGCCTGTCAGACAAGCAAAGGGGGGATGGCCAAAGTCCCTGGCGTGGCCTGCACCTGTCTGGGGTGGCTGCAGGGAGGCTGCAGTTCCCAGGGCACAGCTCCTTAGCACCACAGATCCCGAGTGGTCTGTGGGTGGGCTGACCCACTTGCTGCATGGCTGAGAAACCAGAGCACCCAGAGCACCCCTGCCTTGGGAGAGAGAGCTCTGTTTCCCCAGGACTCGTGTGGGTGGTGACACAAGTTTCCCAAACTTTTCTGCTGAAGGTGTCCCACATCACATGAATAATTGCACAACCTTGTGCTAGGGAAGGGAGGGAGAGAATGACTAGAGGAGGTTCTAGCCAGGTCTACTCCCTCTTCCAGTTCATTATGGTGGCAGAGCTCCAGAAAGTCAGAAACACTCATATGTGATCAGGGACAGATGCTGACAAAAAGGCATCTTCAAATAACCACAAACAAAACACTATGTTAGCAAAAATTATTTTAAGATAACAACATACACCTTATCCAGACTCCTCACCCCTCTGCTTCCCACAGATCTGCCTGCTGGCTATGGAAGTAGAACAGCCTGATTTGTGGTTTTCAGGAAACCCTGAGGTCCTCAGACCATTTGGAAGGTAGAAAATGGTAGGCAACCACCTCTACTGTCCCTCACTGGTTTCAGGAGAGCTGCAGGATGGCATCTGTGCCACTGCATGTCCCACTCTGCATGGTGGGGGTGGAGGTCCCCAGAAACACAGGCCAAGCTGGCATGCCCATGTTTGCCATCACCAGCCTCCCTGTTGGCAGGGGCCGTGCTGAGGCTGCCCCAGGCAGTCTGTCCCTGCAGCTGGCAGAGAGGAGATGTGCTGCCCCATCTGGCTGCCAGCATCAGGCCATATCACAGCACTCCTTTCACCCACAGCCCAAGAGAGGGTCCTGATGCTCAGGTGATGGCTGGTGACAAGCAAAGGGTGGCCATCCTTGTGACAGGTGCACAGGCTGCTCCTGGTCTTGGTATCCCCTGTTTCTTGCACTCCTACTCACTGAGGAAGAACTCCTTGCTTGCTGCCTTGGTGGTACCAGGCCAGCACTTCCTCTTGTACAGGGAAGTGTCAGTTTAAGTCCACAGCACCCCGAGGCTGCACAGCAAGCCCTACATCACTGTTGGGAAAGAGGGGAGAGAAACCAGTGCAGTGATCCTGAGTGGTACCTTCCCAGGGAAGTGACATCAGATGTGTGAGTTATGCTTATGATTCCCTTGTTTTCTGGAGAGATACTTTTCAGAGCCACCATCCTTGAAGTCCCAGCAGCTGCACATACACCTTGAAGCAAGGCCCCCTTGGATTCAGTCCAACCTCAGAGCAGACAGGGATTTGACTTTGTAGCTCAGCAACTGAGCCACCTTTATGTTTACTTGAGGACCTATATAATTGTTATATTTAATTCAATTGGGGAAAATATCCTGTGCTCTTCTGTTTAACAATGCCTGAACATGAGGGATCCTTTCCTCTTTTCTGTTTCCAGAGCTGTCCAAACTGCCACTCCAGGGTAAGTCTCAGCCACACCCTAGCTGAGACCCAGGAGGGAGCCTGGGCCAGACCTCTGCCAGGGTGTGGGAGCTGAGGCATGGAAATGGGAGCAGGTCTCCTGAAGGTGTGTGAATTTCTGGCTGTGAAATTATCTCCTGTTTAACTGGGAAATCCCTGCACTTTGTCCTGATAAGGTGGCAGTAAGGAGTTACTAAATGCTGGTACTCACTACCCTCATCACCAGGAACAAAAATTGGGTAGGACTTCATGATTTCCACATTAGGGCTCAGAACAAGATGTAACAGCTGTAGTTGAAATTACTCCATCTCTGCTACTTCCCACCACCCAAGGCAAAGTTATTTTTAACTCCAGGTTCCCTAAGGGATACTGCACAGTGAGATCTGTTACATCATCGCCAAGGGTCTTCACCTGGCAAGAAATCTGGGAAGAGAGAGCCCTTCCTCCAGCCAGCTGGGACCAGACTGGAGCTCAGGTGTGTGCACCCCTACAAATTGACCCTCCCAGGCTCCCCAGCTCCCCCTGAGGGAGCAGAAGCTGCCACTGAGGCAGCCTTGAGAGTACAGAGGGCCAGGTGCCTGGCCAAGTCCTCTTTTGTTCTTTTCAGTTTTCAAATAAACTTGGGCTGAAGCCATTCCAGGAGCTGCAGTGGCATCGTGCAGGCAGACCTCGAGTGCTCCGAGTCAAAAGGACAGTCATGCAAACTCAGAGGGGATTAGCTTTTAATGCGCTTCTCAGGGCAAACCCTGAAATCAGGGGATTGCCAAGATCCCTGCAGAAAACCTAGCCAGCTTGCTGCTCTCCTGACCACAAATCTGCTGCCAAACTGTCCCAGTGTCAGGAAAACTCACACAGAAATGTTAGAACAGCTGTGGATGCACAGGAGCACCTCAGCCATTGCCTCCCCATCACACGAAACCACAGTTCCCTGTGACTTGCACTGCAGGGCAGCGGGACTGTCACATCTTCAGTCCTGGCACGGTGGCACAGCTCCAGAGCTCCCTCAGGCCACCTCATGGGAGAGCTCAGGAGCCTCCAGAAGAAATGTCATGTACATGTGAGTACAGTTATCCCTGCTCAGCTTTATCCTTCTGGCTGGGAATGAACACGTTGCTGTTGAACACCTGCTACGTTTGTTCCCGGGGTCTTGGAGCTAAACTGAGATAACCTGGCAGTGCACTCTGTTTCCTCCTGTCCTGGGGTGACTTTATGATGCTGAATTGTATCCCCACTGGTCTCTTTAGCCCAGAAGTAAGTTTTGCACCTTTAAAACTAGATCTGAGAGTGAAGGGGGGGGGAAAGGAGAAGCGGTGGAATGTCTGAGGCACTTGTATTCAAAAACATAAAGAGTGCTCAGCATTCCTTTTCACAGACTGTGTTGTCTGCAGCACGGACAGTGGGAGAGCTTTTAGGTAGTTTTTTTACCTAGCTGAGGCAGAGAAGTTCCCCAGCCTATGGCTTCTCCTTTTCTTGGAACTGATTTACCCTGTTCTGGACTGAAACACCAGAAAAACACCAGGAGCTCATGCCTGTGGCCCATCAGGGCCCGGGACACTGCATTCCTGCACTGGAGGGATTGATAAGAGACTGAGTGAGCTGAGCTACACGCCATGAGAAGGACTTTCTGAATTTGCCATCTCTTCAGAACAGTGAGAGATTTTATTGTTTAATATTATTCATTTTTAATGCTTGTGAATACTTTGCTTGTTAAATAAACAAGTTTTTTTTCCACTTTTCTCCAAGGAAATCTTTCCCTGAACCAACTGGGGGAAGGGCTGCTTGAATCTGCTTTCTAGAGGGACCCTTTGGAAGTTTCCTCCCAAATTTGTCCTAAACCAGGACATCTCCATATCTAACTCCACTGATGCTTGTATTAAATCCCAGTAGTAAAACTGGGAGTTAGCATCCCAGGTGGAATTACATGATTTTTTATGCTACTTAGCATCTTAAGAGCTGTATTTTAGACTACAAGAACTTCCCTTGTAAAGGCTTTTCTCTCTCTGCCGTGTCATCTGCAACAGACTGTGTTATCCAGGTTGTTTTGCTCTGCTTTGCAATTCAGTCCTTGTGCCTGCTGGGTAGTTCATACTCATGTTTTATCCTAGAGAAGAGTCCTTGTATTGGAAAACAAGGCAATATGTGCTGCACTCAAGATGTAGCTACCACTGCTGGGATTCTGGAGAAAATCAGGAAGGTCTGGAAGCCAGCCAGTCTCTCCCTAGAGTTTATTTGGGATCTATCATTGACCTGTTGTGTGCTACCCTGCTGAATCACTGCTACAACCCCCTCCTGTCTTCAGAGCTCAGTTTCCTTTCCTGATCCCTTAGGAATAATCCATAATAATTCTTTGTAATCTGCAAGAGTCCACTACAAATGCAGGTTTAAGAGCTGTGAATACAGAGTCCAGGCATCTATGTCACAAGATGCAGCACACAGCTGGTACTCCTACATTAAAACCTATCTTGCAATACCTAGTACAGACATGAAGGGCTCAAGACTGCAAATGAACCTCTGAATGATGTGTGTAACAAGCATGAACCTCATCACTACAGAATACAAGCCTTCACCTTATATATTTCAAAAAAAAGAGAAGGAGCCTCTGAATTTTGTCATCATTCATGTATACATTTATTAAGCCAAAGGAGTTTGATCATGTCACAGAATGTTACTAGAGCACATGAGATCTTTTCTTTTCAACTTCACTAATAATGGTTATTAAGTACTTTTTATTTTTGCCTTTCAAGCTTAAAAAAATCACTCTTCCTGAATTCCCCATGAAAGGCTCTTTTTTTTTTCCTTTTATTTTCTTAAAATACAAAACAAATATTTCTCAGATATGTAAACAACCATCATGGAAATGACACTGCTCCTAAAGTTAACATTTTTGTTATGGATGTTCTGATAGATCTATGATATGTGGCATGCATTTCAGCTCAGTGACTCCTTCAGTGGAAGTTATTATTGTTATCATCACCTGTGCTGCAAAACTGGAGGCCTGGTCAGGGTTGAGGGCCTTCTGTGCAAGCTGCTGTACAAATACTTGGCTGAAAATGAGGTCCCTGGAAAGAAGGGCATTCACTGATGTGACTATAACCCTCTCTGCTCCATCTGCTCTGCAATGGAACTCAAGAGAAACTCCTTTCCAAGCTAACTATGGACTTCATGAAGGGAAGGGAAATGTCACTGCAGGGCAATCCTGACACCTGCAGTCCTGTGCGTAAAGCTGCTCACAGTTATGGGAATGCTCATATGAGTAAGAAACTCCTGTGGTGAAAGTCTGCAAGGTTGTGTCCCTGGGCCATTGAACTCCTTTGCAAGAAAGAATGTGAGAAAAGCAGACTGGTTCCTTTTCTCTAATGTTTCATCAGTATAATTCTAAGAGAGAAAGGGATGGGGTCAGTTGCTCAGTTTCAGCACCTTGAGCATTTTGAGTTCTGATCCTCAAGTTAAAGAAGTCTCTGCTCTGCCTTGGGCTACTGTGACCAGGCCTGGAAAAGTCAGTTGGACATTCTTTGTCATAAGGAAGCAGTGGTTTGCCATTAGAGCATGGAGGGATTCTGTTTTATGGTGTGAAGGCTGCATCCTAGGCAGGAATTGTGAAGATTGTGTTAGACCATCAGCAGAAATTATTCTGAAAACACTTCAGAGCAATTGCAGTTTAAATAATCATTATAGCTTCATATTTGACATGAAAAAAAGAAAGGATTACATGAAATAAATAGCAAAAACATCATTGTCCCTGCACAAACATAACATATTCCTGCCTATGAAACATCCCTTGCAAATTACGGCCTTTTAGGTTACGTCAGATATTTAAATGAACCCTTTAGAGCTAAAATACAGTACTCTGAAATGAGGTTAGAAAAATTTAAAAAGGACTAATGGAAAGTGTGTACAAAGCTCTCTTTAAAACAAATTTCCCACCTGGATAGCTTATGAATGTGAGGCCTCAGTAGACGTAGAGCCGGTCTGAGATGGCAGCGGGCATGTGGGTCATGATCTGCATGCGCAGCCACCAGTAGTAATCCATGGGGTGGTAGCGGGTGTAGGGGGCCGTGGAGGTGAGCGCGTGCTCCACGCTCTCGATGACCGGCGAGGTGTCCCTCGAGCCGCTGTTGCAGTACGACTCCATCTTGCTGACCTGCTCGTCGAAGTACTTCCTGCCGTAGTCCTTGCGCACGATCTCGGGGAGCTCGTCCCACATCTTGTCGGCGATGGCTTTGATGCGCTCGGGGCTGTACAGGTTGGTGCCGGCGATGAAGTTGCCGGGCTCCACGATGCTGACCATGACGCCCTGGGGCTGCATTTCGTAGCGCAGGCAGTCGGAGAAGGCTTCCACGCCGAACTTGGTGATGCAGTAGGGCGAGCGGGCGGGGCTGCCCATCCGCCCCATCATGCTGCTGATGTTCACCACGCGACCTAGGCAGAGGCCGGGCAGAGCACAGCTGAGCCGAGGTACCTGGCCTGGAGCAGGTACCTGGCACCACCACCCAACACATTCCTGAACATGCATCCCCCCACCTGCCCACTGCCTGGCAGACCTGCTCATGGCTCTGCCTGAGCAGTGCTGTCCTAGGCAATGGCTTTCAGGTTTGTGCTCCCTGGCTCATTCTACCTGAGGGAACGGGTACAGGCTGACACACAAAGCTTGGTGCTCTGGGGAACATAGGAAAGGCTGGATAGAGCCTCTGTGGGGGGAAACAGGATTGCTCAGCAGAAATTTGGACTGAGTCCAGAAAAGTGAAAGCAGGAGCAAGGAAAGCCTCTGGCACAAAATTTGAGCTTGTTTATTTGCAAACCAAAGGCCAGTGGTGACCTAGAGTTTCTGCTTCTCAAAACGGAATAGATTGCTCCTGTACTACCAATGGGCAGAACCACTTACATCCACTGCACTCTTCCATGTGACAACTGGGTTATGGCTCCAGGAACAGAGGCCTTTCTCCCTGCCAGAAGCCATCAATCTGGGCTGGGGAAAATGCTGGTAAGGGGCTGTGGAAGCTCTAGTCTAGGCAGAGGTTGGAGTTCTCTGTACTTTCTACCAGGGCTCATTGCTAAGTTGTTTTAGAAAGAGAACCTTTGACCTCAGAAGTGGATAACCTTCCATGGTGGAAGAGCTGCTCAGGCCACATCCAGCCCAAGTCTGCAGCACTGGGCAATATTGTTAATGCCTGCAGATGCCTCAAGAGTGAAAAATACTCTCATTTATTTGGGCAGTAGACCCTAGCACAGGAAAGCTTTCGCCTCTTTTGCTGAGACCCCTGCAAGCTCCAGGTCTGCAAGCCTTTGCTGTACAACCCCCTTTTTTCCTACATCACAGGCTCCCAGAGTAACAGTGCAAAATAACAATTTTCCTGCAAGAAGCTTTTTACACTGCTGCTGCCCACCCTGCCACAGCTGATTTTTATATAGCAGGGAGGAATGCTCCTGGCACTGTAATTTATTGTGAGCTGCAGTTTCTGAACAGGTAAAAGAAAATATAATGGATTAAATCTTGCGTGGGATCTTGCAAGAGAAGGCAGCACATATAGGAAAGAGAAATAACTGGTATTCCAGCCTGCTGCCTTGCTGTGTAACTCAGAGAGGTGAGGCCATCTGTGTGTCTGCTGGGGACCACATTCTATCTCTGAGCGCAGGAAGGTGTTGATATGTCGATGGTGCAGAGAGAAGTGCCATAGACCTTCTGGCCTCTAACACAGCAAGATGAGGCAGGATGAGGTGCCTGCTGCAGGGAGAGCCAGTCAGGAGGTCTGCCACTCACCCTTTGACCTCCGGATGAGTGGGAGGAAAGCCTTGGTGGTTCGCACGGTCCCCCACAGGTTCACTTCAGCTACCTCCATGTAGGTGTCCATGCTGGTGAATTCAACTTCCCCAAATGTGGAGATCCCAGCATTGTTAACCAGCCCCCAGAGCCCTACAAGACAAAAATCAAATACCATTAGTTGTGCTAGGTTATTGAACCACACAACAGAACTTTTTATTATGACTTGTGATGGGGAAGACCAGATAGAAGAGAGTCCAGAGTGCACTTCAGTCTCCTGAGAAAATATAACCACCAGGAAACATGCTGAGAAAAGTCTGAGAAAGGCTTCTGTCTGTTGTTTAGAAAAACTCACTTTTATCTGTTGACTGACTGTGTCCAGATCTGTGTTATCAGAACCCAGGAAAGGCAACTTCATCCTGGCCTGTGCTTGAGAATACAGAGCTAGAAAACTTAATTTATATAGAAGATCTGTATATAAAAATTAAATACAAAGAAAATCAAAAGAAATTGGCTTGCAAAATCCAAACCAAAACATTACTGATTGTTCTGCTTTAAAACAACCTTCTGTTGAATGTGGATATCCTTTAGGAGAAAAATGTACTTCAAAGGGTGGAAAGGTTTCAGAAATGTATGAGCAAAGGCAATTTTCACAGTACTGGAGCAGAATATGCTGCTCACCTCAGTAGAATGAAGTAACCAGGCTAAGAAAATCAGTACAGCTAGCCCCTGAACTCTAAATGGTAGTATCTACAATAGCATTAATGATGCCCAGCTAGCTTCATTGAAAATTCTTTGGAAAACCTCTCAATTTCCTTTGCCTTTTGAAAGAGTGGGGGACACATTTCCATTGTTAATTCCCAATCTTTGGGCATGAGGCAGGTTTTATGATAGAAAGGGAGTCACTATAAACTTCAGTTCACAGGAACAAAGTACTAATCCCAGAGCCTTGAACACCACTCTGGTTTTTGCCAATGTCCCTACAGGAGCTAGTGGAGAACAAAGCAGTTTATTTGTAGATGCTGTGTGAAGTGGGAAGCCCCTTTCTGATGCAGTACAATATTCAAACAGGCCATTTGCTCTGCCCTGCTGCTCCTCAAAGATTCATGTCCTTTGATCATGTGCTCAACTTTTGAAATACACCCTGACAATGCTCTCAGAGCTCAGCCAAGGAAGCTCCTGTCCCCTCTGTTGCCTCAGAACCCATTGCATACACCCACCTTTCTCAGGGTCCTTGAGGCTGTTTTGCACATGCTCCACTGCCCGGTCCATTTCTTTGCTGTCACAGACGTTGAGCTGGACAGTTCTCATTCGATCACTCTTCATGGCATCCAGCTCCTTGGAGCCACCCTCCCCCTTGTCCTAGAGGGGAAGAAAATGCTGGTTGTGATCTGGCTAAAGAGCCTGTGCAGAATATCAAACACCTACCAGCTATCAAATCAAGCAAAAGAGTGCACAGGGCAGTCACAGAATATTCAGGACAGTCCTGCAGCCCTAGGAAGAAGGGGAGCAGACAGGACTGGTCCTGCAGAACACCATTCCTCAAGCATCTCCATCTGACCATGAGTCCTGTACCAAGTCAGCTGGTACAAACTGCTTTAACCACCAAGAAAGCAGCCAGAGGCGGATCTCCTGCAGCAAGACACCCAGCAAGCACACCCTGCTCAGTACTAGCTCATGAGGCCAAGCTATGTCCCACTGATGCAGTGGTGGGAATGTGGTGCTATCCTCACTTGGACTGACATGGGGCACAGACACTCACTTGGGGGAGTTATGGTATAAAATGGCCAGCAAGGGGCTGCATATCTACATGGCATGTGCTTTGTGGTCACACTGGCAGCTTTGGGAGCAACAGCTCAAGATGAGAGACTGCTGTCCACTGCTCTCTCCCTTCAACTGATCTGTACACTGGTTTCCAGGCAGTGGAAGACATAACTACTGCCTCCAAAGGACTGCTACAGAGCCTGATACTGAAGAGCCTGGCCAGTCTGTTTGCTGCCAATTCACCCTGACATCTTCTCCAGCATCTTGGTCTCTTCTCTGCCTCCCCCTATCAACTTTTTCTCACTTTTATTTCCCATTTCTGTTCCCTTCTTCTCAGCTCAGAACAACAGTTTCCCCCAGCACACATTCCCTCACAGCTCAGTAAATTAACTGCAGCTAACCCCTGAGATACTTTCACACAGGCCAGACATTGCTGGCAACAGGGCTGCCATGCCCAGAGCTCATCCCTTTGCAGTGGTAAATTCTGGCCAGGGTGCTTCCAGGACACAGACACAGGATGGCAGGATGACACTGGGACTATACCTGAATCATTTCCATTGTTATAAGCTACTAGACTGTGCTGACCAATCCAGAGTACTTATGTAAAGGATGGTGAGATATAACTTTGAAAATGATCCTATTTTGAGAACATTCCTGTCTTTACTATAAGAAGCTCCTTCAGTATCATCCCTCATTAGAAGTCTGTTACTTCCATTTATCAGGATAGACATGGAACATATCCACAGGATCATCTGATATCTGCTCAGCTCTTCCTCCCCTACCGTTCAAACTTCTAGGTAGCCTCGCTCACTGTGTCTGCATCAGCAGGGAAGCATTAGAGTGCCCTTCACTCCTGACAAATAAGGGGTTTTGACTAGATAGCTGTTTTCCTCTGAGCTGGAACAGGCCAATACTTCATAGCAGGCCTGTTTCCTGACTGCTGAAAGACATTAGATTGCTCTGAACACCTGAAGCCACAGGCACTCTCTGACAGAGGTCAGCAGGCAGCTGTCAATGAGATGGAGCTTGTCTGCAGTCTGAGCCCTGGCTGCCCATATGTTCCTCAAGCGAGAGTTCCCTCCAGAGACCACATTTTGGATACCACATGAGGGTGGCCATATAACCTTGTCTCTGTGCCACCTGTCTTCCAAAAATCCTTGTCCCGGCTTCTCTCATTCCTGCGATTATATACTGTGCTCAGAGACATTTCACTAACGTAGCTACCTGACATCTCCTGTCTTCTCCTCTGTGCTTCCATATTCCATCACAGACTGTTAACACCAGTTAGTATTTGTCCTTAAGAGAGGGCATCTACTGCTCTCTCTTCCTAGGGAAGCACACTGACTACAGAAAGGAGTGGTTAGAAGTCTCATGCGCAGTTTGATGGTGGTGTTAGAGTGACTGAAAAGAGTTTGGTGCTAAGTTTATTGCTCACTCAAAAGCACTGTGGTGCCAAAGCAGTCTATATGGCAAAGCATTGGAAAGCATACAAGTGGCAAATGTGGGAATGCCATCAGGGAATCAGCAAATGCAAACATGCAAGTCTATTGAAAAAAAAAACCCATATTGCTAAAGGAAAGAAGGAGAGCGAGGCCCAGGTCCTTCTTTCCCTGATCCCAGTTCTATGAGGTGCAATAAAATCTCTGGGTTGCACCAGCCTTAGAGACCTCATAGCTCTGCTGGGAAGTCCACAGCATCTTCTTCCTCAACCCTGACAGGGTTGGCTCTGCAAGCCAGATCCCTCCTGCCCTCCCACCCACATGCAGCTGGATGCTTGGACAGAGACTCCTGGAGCTGGGATTCTGGCCAAGAATTGGACTCTGGATGTTAACCCACACCCACAAGGCCATTCCCTTGGCTTTCAGCAAGAGCAGATGGGAGATGTTTAAGTGGGACACCTGGTGTGTCCTGGCAGGGGATGCAGCCTGTCCCACAATCCCCAGGCCCATACACAGCAGTGAAAGGATCTTCTCGTGCTACAGCAGGAGACCAATACATCTCTGCTGCCAGCCCCAGGGCACACTGTCCTTGTGGCAAGTGGGCCCAGCTCTCACACATGGAAAAAGCACATGGCTGCCTTGTTTTCCTCTTTCCATGGTCCCTCTCTGGGGCTCCTGGGCTTTAGCTTGTATCTATTTCAGTGTGTCCTTGGTCTCTAACACCCTGTGGCTCTGAGCACTCCTGTGGAGCCCTGCAGTAGCCAGCCTGTGTGCCAGCATTTTCAGAGGACCTCTGCCTTCTCATTCCCCTGCAAGCTAAGCACGCAGAACAAAGCAAACAGGGGTTCCACCACACTCCTGACAGCAGAGACAAACATCACATATGTCCAATGGTAACAGATACAGATGGAAAAATACCTTCTTCATCTTGTGTCAGCTGGCTTCTCCATATATTTACCAAAGAGGTAAAATAAAACAGCTGCAGCATGAGCGTTCATTGGATCCAGTCTACCACTGTCTTTTGGCAATGCAGCATCAACACAACTCTCACATGAGTATATTTGCCACTGAAAACGTTAGGAAGTAACTGTGTGTGAAACAGTACACTATTAGCACAGATCCATCCTCGGGCTCCCCTCAGTCATGACTCTACACTCCTCTCTCACGTTTCCTTTAGTAAAATTACAGCCAGGTGCTCAGGATCTAGCCACTTTAGGAAATCTTTCCTAATAAAGAGTCAGCACTGCAGATACTTTTAATCTGCAGTTAAGGACATGGTATTCCTAAGAACTGTGCATGCCCTGAGGACACAGTGGCTCCCCAAGCAGAAGTCTGCTCCTGATGTGCAGGTGTGCTGTGAAAAACAAACCCATGGAAGCAACACTGAAGTTTCAGAGTAATTTCTTCTACATCAGGGCTAGGTCAAATATATCCAAGACAAAGATTACGTTCCTTATTTCTACCTCTACTTTTATCTAGCATCTAAAAACACCAAGCTTTTTCTGCTGTTAAAATCAGCATCAGCAATAATTATACTCTGATCAGAATTCTGCTTACGGTTTTGCTAAAGAAGCCTGTAGCACAGCAAAAAATCAGCTCAGTATCCTGGAGTTGTTTTGGTTCTACACAGAGTATAATGGCCTGAAGACACATGGGAGGCCACTCAGCTAACTAAGGAGCTTTGCATTTTCCAGTGTTTTCTAATGACAACTGCTGTTACCATTCTTGGCATTCTTGGCCACACAGATTTTGGAACATGGTGTGTGAATTCAGCTAAAGAAGCAGTATTTAATTACAGAGTTATACTGCAAAGCTTTCTGATGGTTTTTCTGTGAGGAAATTAATATTGATCAAAGTCTGAAAGACTTCTGGCATGCTGCTGCATGTCAACTTATGTTGAAATTGTCAGAGACCAAGATTTTCCACAAGCATGTATTCAGCAGAAAAAGTATTGAGGACAACAAAACCAGAAGGGAGGTTACAGTAACTGTTAGATATGTCCACTGAAAATTGTGCCTTTTTAGAAGCTCAGACAGAAGAAATGAAACCCATAAGTAACTTTGCAACTCTGCAGTTTTTGACTTCTGTCAACATAGAGATAGGCTATTAGTCTAAACAGTGTTTTTTTAGGTTTGCAGTGTTCTTATATTCTCTAATGTTGATCTTAAGTTACAAAAGCTGAGTAGAAATATCTATCAAAAAAGTACTTATCTACCCTCTGTCTTGAGCACTTTTAAGAGGCAGCAGTTTGTACCAAGTGTCCTGTTCCGCTGTGACGCCTGTAGAGGGAGCCCAGGTTAACAAATAAATCTTTGACCCAACACTGAGACACAAGACACGGAGCTATCGAGACAGACACCTATCTTGAAAAAATGCAGAAACAAACTACTAATTTAAGCAAAACCTAGTAATAATGAAAAAAAAAAAATACTAGTAGAAAGTCGGATAACATTGAAGAATACCTGGCAAATTCTCTTTAAATAGTATCACTATTCAAGATAAGTTTATAGTGATGAGTGAGCTAAAAGATTAGATCAAACTAGCTGACCCACCCCAGGATATCCTGAGGAGTAAGTTTGTTTCTGTTAGGAAACGGCCCTGGAGCCAAGAAAAGTTCAGTGGTTCATAAGGAGAGAGAGACTAAAACTCTCTCCTGTTCTCCATAACCACCAATGCTTTGCCACACCAAGCTGTTTGTGGCCTGATTCTTCTCTCATTTGCACTGGTAGGACTCCATCACCCCCACAACTATTTCAGGAGACCCTCAATACACACCATGGCATGGCTGTGCCCATGAATATAGAAAAATATGCTCAAAACACATGCCATAAAATCACTGGTGGTTTGGTGTATTTCAAAATTAACCAAATTAAGCCTTGCATAAATATATACCATCTGAGAGCAGAGCCAAAGGTCCAGACTACAGCCTGACATCAAAATTTGCTTATGATTAAGCCTATAAAATTAGATTTGGGCTTCCAGTTCATCAGACATGGAACAGACCACAATGTGGTCTTTTTCAAACATACTAGAATAAGAACCTCCCTAGATACCATTCAGTCCTGGTTCTGCTCTGTGAAATTCAAGCACCTATGTCTTTCCCTCTGGGGTACCAACCACCCTCTCCTTGGCAGAAAGCTGTGCAGAGTGGAGAGGGAAGACTGGAGTTGCTATGTGTCACTGCACATGCCACAGGTGAAGAACAGTTTTTGTTTTCCCTACCTTTTGCAGGCAGCCAGCATAAATAATGAAACCTTTGTCATGTAGGTGCTTGGCCAAGGCAAATCCAAATCCTGAGTCACAGCCTGTTATAAGCACAGCTCTGCTGCCAATCTGCAAAACAAACCAGAACAAAATGCACTGGAATTGAGTATTTGAAATCGGTGATTTGCAGCGCACAGAACAAGTCACATCCTTGGCCAGGAGGAGTCTGTTCAGGGATGTTCTCTACATTCACTGCCAGCTTCTGCTACTCAGTGCCTCCTGAACACAAGGAATGTCACATTTCATACCGAGTTCACTCCAGTGAGGCAGGATCACTGCCCTCCCAACATGGAGCAGTTCAGCACCTCTGGCACAGGCTTCCAAGGCAAACAGATCAAGCAAACCACCATGCTCTGGCAGTTCACATCCATCTTGAAATCTGAAAATATACCAGACAGTTCCCAAGATATATATTCCCTTCATCAGGAACTGTTCCTATATGCTCAAAGCAGGCAGGATTCCACTCCACAGTACATGTAGCCCATAGGGCATAGAGAAGACTGTTTGACTGCAGAAAGGATATAGTTTAATCTTTCTGACTGCTCACTTGTCTTTCTCTCTCTAGCACCTAAGCTCTCTAGAGCTGGGTTCTAAGAACTAAGAAGATTCAAGTGGGGTTAATATATGATATTAGGACCAGTAGGTAATCACTCCTTTTGTCTGGTTGGGCTTTTTTGGTCTTCCTATTTTTCCAACTTACAATTTAAATGGAAGTATATCTCCTTCCCTCTCCAAATTCCTTTTTCTAACCCAAAGACAGGCAGCAGTTAAATAATAAGCAGTTAAATAACAAGCTGAAATGGTGCATCAGACAGCCCAACAGCAACAATCGCACATCCAAGGTGCTGCTGTGGGTGTGATTACATAATAATTGCCTGCAATTCACTCTGACTCGTCTCTTTTAGCACACTATAAATTTGGCTTTCCCCAGCAAGCTCAAGAACTGATCAGGGTGGAAGTTGGATGGAAGCAGCAAAGGCTCCTCACACTGGAAGCCCAGCAGTGATGCAAGAATCACATCTGAGTTCCTCTGAAACTCATTTCCAGAGTTCCAGAGTTATGGAACAAGTTGTGCATACTCCAGCACTGCTACAGTGCTGAGTTCTGTGACACAAGACAGACAAGATGACAAAACACTCCCCTCTGTTTTGCCTGGCACTGCTCCTGGCAAGTCAGTATCTTCAAGGAGAGGGCTGCTAAAAAGGGCCACTCTCCAGATGAAGTAGTGAGGACACACTGATTTATTCACATGTCTTTAAACAACTACACCGCAGAAAGAGTGCTTTATTAAGAATTTGTCATGAAGGTCCTCTCCACTGCAAGGTGGAACATTTAATCTGCTGAGCGAGTTCCAAAAATAGTAAAAACACACTCATATGATTGTTTATTTCCATGCTTAGCAGCACATACTGTGCTACGTCAATGGAAGCTCGGTGCCAGGAAAGAATGTGGAGTATGCTCGAGAGGTCCAGCTTGGAGTCTTTCTAGCAAACTGGAAAGATGAGTTTGGTCACCAGGCTTCAGGGATTTTAAAACCCCAGCTCAGCAGAACCAGTTCCTGAAAACCACAGTCACACTCACCTGATCGACTTCATTTGCATAAGAGCGGCTGCCACATGGGGACAAGAGAGGGACGGAAAATCTCTGCACGGGCCTGTTAAAAAACCCAAAACCACAGAACAGTCAGATGTGGAATATCTTATCCATACTCTGCTGCAGCAACATACACATGGAAAAGGAATGCAGTGCTGCCTACATACATGATGTAGATTGTCACTTGGGAAGACAATCTAGTCTACACTGCTCCTTAGTCTGAGCCTGTGTATGACACATTTTTTTCTCCAAAGACCTTGATGCTATTTCCAGCTGCAGAAGCTGTCTGGGTACTACAAAGTATTCTAAAATAGCTCCTGGTCTGGAGGCACAGGGCTTCTTCTGCCCAGAAAACAGGCAGTGCAGTGTTTGCATTTTCAAATGCAACAACACCCTCACTTAAGATGTGCACAAAGTTGGGGTATGGGAAGTTATTAATTTGTCTGATGAAGGTATTCTGCTGTGGCTTTGTCTCTGACATCCAGCCTGAGGCTGAATTTCCTTGGATTTGTCTCACTCCTTTTACACACAGCTCTATCCTTATTTCATCCTGGATTACACTTCTTCCCCTGCAGTGTCTACCCATTAAATACACATAGATTTTACATCCCCTTTTTGCAACTGTTTAAGCTAAGAAACACTGTCTTTGAGCAATACCTGCCATGCAGATCTGAAGCTCCTCCGCATAGTATGTGTGACTCCCAGAAGAAAAAACATATTCACAAAGACAGACCAGAACAAAGGAACAATGCCTTCCAGGAAATGAGATTTCATTTAGAAAAACTATGTTACCCAGTAGCATCGCTCTGGCTTAAGTCTTGCCATCATTCATCAAAACTGAGCCTGAACACCAAATCAGAGTGACCCCAATCTCTGTCCTTGTCAGTCACCTCTCTGGACTTTATCAGCTTTTTCATTTTTGCTTTGGGCACTGACATTGCCCTACAGGAGCTTTCATCCTTCCCTTGGACTTGCTGTACTTCATCTACTCTCTGGCTCCTCCAACAACATCCATCGTTCCCAGAGCTGCTTTTCTAAGTCAATTTGCATAATCATTCACAATTATCTCCAGCTCAGACATCACAGGCTCTTCCACGGTGACCTGTGCTACACTGTACAGCAGCTTGCAGATTCTCTGGCTCTGAGCCATATCTCAGGAGATCAAGGGATCTGTGAAGGCAGAAGCTTTGAACTAGATGGGAAAGGAGATGACACATTCAGGCAGTGGTGTTCACCCACCTTCCTGAAACAGATTAGTTGTTTTTCTAACTTAGAGTGTCACAAGCCAAATCAGCTCTTGAAATAGCTATAGACAACTTAATTGCTGCAAAGGTCAGTGCCCAGGCAGTGTGTGTTAACATCACTGACCTGCAATCCTGGATTGAAACTCTTACCACAACACTTAGATTCTTGGTGTGTCAAAGTTCCCAGAAATGTTAATAACATTTCTTTTAGTTGAATAAACTTGGTTTTTAGTTTGTAGTGTAACGTTTGGTCCTGTTATTGAGTGCAGAGCACTCAATTCACAATAATTTGTAGAGAACACCTACTTGACATTCTGTCTTGATCTGAAGGCAATGGCAAAAGATGAACAGATGCTGGCTGCTGCTGAGCAGGAAAGTTGTCAGCAGGAAGAGCCAGGAAGTGATGTGAGCCCCCACACAGTACACTAACGTACCATAAGCCATTTTTATCATTCTGCATCATTAAATTCTAGAGACCACAACAGAGACTTTCAGAATGCACAGATGGTCCTCAAATTGAATTTGTCCTTGTAATCACGCATTGCCTTTTGTTCAGTTCCACCAAAAAAAGGAGTCCTCAGCTTGAAATTCAAGTATATAAACACTGCTTCAGTGCATTAAGACACTGGTATAGTGGCAGCACTGCCTTTCAATGAACAGCTGGATTTCCATTGCAGGTTTAGCAGCTTGTGGGGATTTGCAAATGCAATACAGTTTTGCCCTGAGTACAAGACACACAAAGCACAAATACACAGTAAGCAAACAGAAGACGGAAGAAAAAGAAACAAGAATATGCTGAAAATTCTTTCCTCAAGTCAACAAAACATCAGTTTGTAGTTTTAAGGCCACAGCAGATTCCTGCAGGTGAACTCTGGTGTATGTGGAGCAAATAAGAGATAAAAGACCTATGTCTGTTTGCACAGGAAATCTCTTAACAGCCTAGCTATCTCTAACACCCTGTTACCAGAGTCACCCTTGACTGTGATGATGTTGGACCTCTCTATCAGCAGCAGGAGAGCAACACTGGAGGTGGCAGCTCTTGTGCAACAGGCCATGAGCCCCTTCTAAATGGCTTATGTACAATTAGTGGTACACACCCTGCTGTTTGGGAACTCTGCTCTAAAACAAAGCCAGGCAAAGCACTCAACTTCCTCTGAATTTGGACTAATAGGGCTCCAATCATACAGCAATATAAATGTTGGAATTTTTTCAGAGCTAGGAATCAGAATTAGGCAATTTTCTGTTCATCTGCAGAAAAAAACAGCTTAATAACTCAGCCCACTTCTATTTCTCAGTAAAACCCTCCCTCTCAAATTTCTTATTTCATGGGATTTGCTGCCTCTTTAATCACAGGAAATCACAGAAATATATGACAGTTTCTTGAACTGAACCATGGCCTTGCTGATATTCATAAAAACCCTCTTGATGGATACTGAATCAATGCTTTTTTTAACTTTTTATCTGCAATGTGAAAAAAAACCCAAAACCAGTATGTTGTCAACCTCACCTTGCATATAGACTCCATCTCTGCTGTGCTCAGCTCAGTGACTGAGCCCTGGCATAGGTTGTCTAGGCAGGTTCTAGAGTACCCATTCCTGGAGATACTCAAAAGCCACCTGGACACAGCTCCAGGCAACAGCTCAGAGAGGCCCTGCTTTAGCAGGGTGGTTGGACCACATGACCTTCAGAAGTCCTTTCCAACCTCAACCACCTTGTGACTCTGTAAATAAACTGTCCCACTGATATCAATTGAGTCTTTGATGTGTGCTTTACTCAAGATGCACTCTTTCCTCTTTTCCACCAAGTTACTTACCTGAAGCCATTCCCCAGGTCCTTGAAATTCAGGGCTTTCACAGAGAAGTTCAAGAGAGGGCGGGACAGCTTGGTGGCCAACATGTTGTCAACTAGTACACGTCACCAAAAGCAAAACTATTCTTCCTTAGCTCTGCAACACAAGATAGCACCTCTGTTTTAGTTGCTCAATTATTTTGTAAGACATGCTGACTCCATGTATTTTAACAGGAAAATAAAGTCCAAAGGAATTCATCTTCTCCCCTTGCAGTCCCTCACACAGAGATAAATAGCTCAACCTTCAGGCACCCAAGATGCTTTTAAATATGGAAAAGCATTATAAGTAAACTACCAAGCAGGGAGACATTAAAAGAAAATGTCAATTTCTCTTCTGCAATGCATCTTTAACTTGTTTTTCTGAAACAGGTAAAAATTAAGGTACTCACTTGGAATATATTATTTCAAATGAGCTATAGGAAATAACTTTAAACAAAAATGTAATTTCAAGGCACAGGTGATGTTATGCTACATGTTTCCAAAACAATCCTTGACTTTATAGCTAGTACAGCCACGCAGTTAAAAATACATTTTTTGGTAATTAAGTAGCTGGTGATGCTGGACTAAGCACAAGGAACCACCAATAAACTCAATACTGAGTGAAAACATCTCAAAAATGAGACTTTGGTATGGAAAGTCAACTTCAATCATATTTATCTTGGATAAAACTAACCCAAGGCACATAAAACATCTCCCAGTCCCTTTTACTGAAGCTGAGAAACGGTAAATAATGGTCAGGGGCGGTTTGCATCTCTGCCGAAGGCTGGGCCGCCACCGCGGCAGCTTCGGGGCCTGCTGGAAACCAGGCCTGGGCTGAAAAACAGTGAAATTACCGCAGAAAGAGCAGCGGTAGGCACCGAGATGGAGAGGGAGGGAGCAGACAGGGCTCAGGAGGCTCGCCTAATCCTCAGAAATCCCGGCGGTTTGATCCAATTCGGGAGTGCGGCCGGCGTCCCCGCGGGTTTTGGTGAGGTTTCCAGGGAGGGGGCGAGGCCGGCGATCCGCTGCAGGTCCCGCTGGCCCGGCCCCTCTCCGGGACGCGGCTGCCGCGGGCCCGGACGCGCTCACGGCCCGGCCGAGGCAGCGGGGGCGCGGCCGCCCAGGCTCGTGGCGGCCGCGGGAGAGGCCGCGTGGAGATGCCCGCGCCCCCCAGGGCCAAGGTCGCCGTGCGAGCCGGCTGCCAGAGCTCCAGGGACCCTCCAGGGACCCACCCCGGCCCGGCCCGCCCCGCGCGTTACCTGCAGCCGGCGGGTGCCGGGCGCTGCCGCCGTTTGAATGAGGCTGGGCCCGGGCCGCGGTGCCGGGCGCGGCGGGAGGCGGGCCGGGGGCAGGGCCGGAGCGGCGGCGGCGATAGGCTGCGGCCATGCGGAGCGCCGCGGGGCTGCTGCTGGCGCTGGGCGCCGCGGGGGTGCTGCTCCTCCGCCTCCTCCTCCTGCTGCCTCGGCGCGCCCGCCGCGCCCTGCCCGTGAGTACCGCGGTGAGGGGCCGGGCTCGCCCCGCGGCAGAGCCCGCCGGACGCTCCCTGACGCCTAAAATGGCGCCGGGCCGTGTGGCCGGCCGGGCAGGGGCGCCGCAGGTGTCGAGGCCGGAGCGGCGCTGCCTGGGCCGGGCTGGAGGGGCCGGACAGGCGCTGTGAGGGGGCGAAGCGCCGAGCTGGGCACGGCCTAGGGCGATGAGGCCCCTGCGAGGCGCGGCCGGGCCGCTGCCCTCGGGCCCCGCGGTGTGGCGGCTGCTCCCCCCCAGCAGTGCTTCCCTCGGAGGGGGAACATGTTCATGTAATCATAGAATGGCTTCTGTTGGGAGGGACCTTAAAGATCATCCAGTTCCAACCCCTTCCCATGTACAGGGACACTTTCCATTAGACCAGGTTGCTCAGAGCCCTCTCCACCTTGGCCCTTGAATACCTCCAGGGATGGAGCATCCATCCCAGCTTATCTGGGCAACCTGTGCCAGGGCCTCAGCACCCTCACGGTGAAGATTTTTTTCCTAACATCTTATCTAAACCTACTCTCAATTTACTCTCAATCCCTTGTCCTGTCACTACATGCTCCTGTAAATGGTTTCTCCGCAGATAGTAGAAGGCCACAATTAGGTCACCCAAAGCCTTTTCCAGGCTGAACAATCTAAATTCTCTCAGCCTTGTCTTACAGGAGAGATGTTCCATCCCTTTGACCATCTTGGTGGCCTCCTCTGGACGCCCTCCAACAGGTTCATGTTCTTCCTGTGCTGGGAGACTGAAGCTGAATGCAGCACTGCAGGTGGGGTCTCACCAGAGTGGAGAGAATCACCTCCTTTGACCTGCTGTCTGTGATGCTTTGGATGCCCAGGATATGACTTGCTCTCTGAGCCAATGTTTTTGCTTCAGGACCTCCAGCTCAGTCCTTCCCCCCAGAATGGCCAGATAACAGCTGTAGTCTCATTGCAGCCTCCCACTTCACTCCTCCATCCACTCTGCTTCTCTTACTTTCCCTATCTGTGTTCCATTTGAGAAAATTTCTTCCCTTTAGTGAATATTTTCAGTTCTTTTTCCTGGGATTGAAAACCTCAACTTTCCCAACCCTGGAAAAAGGAACAAGCCAAGTTTACTTTGTAGCTTAAAATCAATCTGTTTGATAACATTAGGGAATGGTCAGGAGAGCCACAAATGGGAATGAGATTAAAAAAATAAAAAATCCCAAACAAGTGGCATATAAGAAAAAAATAAATTCTAGGTAAGCATCGCATATTCCCACATTGTCTAGAGAGGCAGGCTATAAAAGTAGCTTCAATTTCTTCAGTCTCTTCTGCAGTAAATATATAATTCTGATAAATCACCTGCATTAGTAAAATAAATTATACTATTTAATAAACTGGCCGTGTCCCAGTAGGAAATGCGGTGTACATTTGAGCTGACTGCAGGTTAAAATGAAGCTGCTGTGCTAGGGCTGCCTGAGCTGTGGGGAATAGTGTTGTGGATCACACAGCAAGCACAGAGAGTGTTACTGTGTTCACATGCCACAGCAGCACTTCTGGTACAAGGAGTTACTCTGTGCTCTTGGCAGATCCCAGGCACGCTGTCCCAGGCACCCTGTCAGCACTGGAGTGCTGTCTCCCATGCAGTGTTTGCAGGGAGCACTGTATGACCCCGAGTGAAGGAGGCAACTGAAGTTCCTCAGAATGCTCATTAAAGTCACTGTGCTGATAACTGGTCCTCTCTGCCTGTCCCAGCATCCTGTCAAATTAAGCAGCAGATTGGCCTTATCAAACTTCAGGAACAGGCCCATTAAGCCTTATCTTAGGACTTTCAAAAGATAGGGGTGATTGGGCTTTTCTGTGTTCAGAAGTTTTTCTAGCATAGGATCCCTATGGCTGGGGGTTGATCCCTGCTGTCATCCCTGGGAGCTCTGTCCATCAGGCATGGCACAAGCAGGCACAGGTACAGGTGTGAGATCCAGTACATCCCCTGGGGTTTTGTATGCTCCTTGGTGCTGCTGGGGCCTCTGTTATGTACCATGTATATAACAGTTTTATATGTGTTTTATTACCAGCAATTAGGGTTATAGCAAATAACAATCACAAGATCCTTTCAGACTGTAAGTTGTCCCTCACTTTCCTCACTATTAGAGGCAGAATAGAGGATTTTTAAACCTAATTTCTGTCTACATTTTGGTTGTGTTTTTGGGCATTTATTTTTAAGGAGCTAATGCTGGTTGAGGATTGAGTATCTTCTTTGTTTGCCTGATCTGTGTTCTGGAAGTGATTACAGTTGCCTATTTCCTGCACACTTCCTGCTCTTTTGGGAAGTCCTTTGCCTTCAAGATTCAGAGGCAAAGCCTCTAGGGAGGTGGGAGAAAGAGAAAAAAAAAGTCAAATCCTTTCTTTTTCCACAGGCCAGATTGCTGAGTTATTGCAGGAGGTGACCTTGACAACTTCTGTGATCTGGTTAATGTTTGATTTTCATCTCTCTTGGAGTTGTGTCACTCCAAATTAAATTCAGACTGAGCACTGTATATTTAATTCTCAGTCATCTTTTGTCCTTTAGTTGTAGCTATCTTTAGACCTTTAATAGAGCTAGTCTGTACCTGGGTGCTCTTTGTCTGAGTATAGGTTATAGCATAATGTTAATGTGGGTGTTTGTATTACAAATGCAGGATAGTCTTTTGATCAGTTTTTGTTTCAGCTTCAGATCTTAACTCTCCTTTGAGAGCAGTTACTTCAACATGAGTTATAGGACAGGCTGTAGCTTTATTTGCATATTGTTTTCTGCTGAGGCTCACCTGAGTTTGTCCAGTAATGGTCTGATCACTATCACTCTGCTATCATTCTTTATTGCTGCTTCACTACACTACATGTCAGCAAAGCAAGAGATGAGGGAGCACTGGTGATTGACCCGTTTCTCTCTGAAAACGTGGCTGGACCGCCAGTGCAATTCATACATAAATATGTTCATATTCCAGCCATTGTGCATACAGTAACAGGCAATGTTAGCCGCTGGTATCTCCAGAGAGATCTAACTGACCTCACTTCCTTATTGCATCCTCTGGATTTTTATTGCTGTATCACGTTATTGCCTCATAGATATAGTTTCAGTTTGGAGCGCTGTGCAGCACAGCAGCTGGCAGCCTTCTAGCTGAGTTGTTAGTTCATTGCTTCACACCTGTGGTGAGGAAATGACTTTCAAGCAAAGACAGAGGGTGAATGGGCAGTGTTTTGCTATAGCTTCTCTTCAGGATTTGGGATTCTGCTTTAATATCTATCTCAAGCCTGTTGTGTCATACCAGATGGAATATCTAATCTTCTTTCCCAATTTACCTGTCAGTCAAATGATAATAATTATGTAGGAGAGAACTGTAGGATTTGATAAGTTGTTCTTAAGACTGCAGAGTTTCAGAAGGAAGCTCTAACCTGTAGTCACATTCCTGTGTGCTAAAATACAGCCTGCAAAGTGCTGCATAGCGAGTGGGAGTAGGTGGGGAACAGACAGCAGCTAAAAGAGCTGCTGTACAGTTCAAGCCAGTGACATCCTGCCATTTGGATGTTCTCTATGCTGCTTTTTCTTACTATGAACTGGTAATCATTAACATCTTTTGAAATGTTTCTGTTTTGCTTTGGCCACTGATACTTGAAATAGTTACTGTTCCAGCTCAGGTATCAAGGCAACACAAATTGTTACAAACCAGCGACTGAATAAATTTATGATTTCGAAGTAGTTGGGAGGTGGTTGTGTTTGTGCACGCAAGTGGAATTGTACCTGCCCTGGCTGCAGGACTGCAAGTGGCTCCTGTGCTGTGGGGCAGGGGGGTGGTGGTGCCTGCATTGCAATATCTGATGGTGTCCTATGACTGTCTTTCCTCACACAGGCTGAAGGGAAGGCGGTGCTAATAACAGGCTGTGACAAAGGTTTTGGACACGCGTTGGCAAAATGCCTTCATGCAAAGGGATTTACTGTTTTTGCTGGATGCTTGCTCATGGTGAGTGGTGAAATTGATCAAAATTTTTCTGATTAGAGAAAATGCTTCTCCAATCAAAGCATCTTCATTTGCAGCCTCCCTTTTCCGTGGTTCAAGAACTGAGAGAGGTGCAGTGGGCAGGGATTGTTATATCTTCCATATCTTCATCTCCCTGTTATATCTTGTACCTCATTCCTTTAATTATGAGCTCTTTAGGGCAGGGCTCGTCTGCACATCTGTATAGTAGCTTGTACAGTGTGGCACTGTTCACTGCTGGAAGCCTCTCAGAAATATCACAACACCATAAATCTGATAGACCAAGATTGTTGTGGCACTGTGGCTTTCTGTCTTCCATAGCATCCCTGTTGCTGTCTTTCACAATGTCAGTTTTTGTGGACACCATCCCCAAACTCATCTCCAAGATGCCTCTTCTGCATTATTAAGGTTCTGTTACCTAAATGTCTTGCAAATGTGCTTCTGCAGCTTCTGTACAAGCTGTTCAGTTTATGGATGGCTGAATAAACAAATTTGTCATACATTTCTGACATCTTTAGGTCTCACTTCCTGTCATGTGTGTTTAGCAGGTGGCATCACTTGTAAGAGATAAGTTTAGACACACTCAATCTGAAGTGGTTGTAGACTCCTCATTCCAGTCCCTGCTCATGCAAAGGACTTACAACTTAGTGTTGTGAAGCTCTTTTTATAAACTGGGCTGGCTCCACTTCTGTCTCAGCTGGGATTTTACCTTTCCTATGCATTTTTGCTGTATTGCTAGTCAAAACTCTGACTAGCAATGTCAGGTGATTTCTGACCTGAACTGTTCAAAATCAGTTAATGGTCACTTATTTCTTCATTTGAAGATGACCACATCAGCACAGGTGCTCAAGGGCATGATGACTACAGATTTTTGAGTACTGTGGAAGGTGAGAACAAACAAGGGTGGCCCTTCTCTGCCTTTGTGATCGTGGCAGACATTATGTTCTTCCACAACACCAGAAGGGAAAGCTATTGTCAGCTGACATATTGTGTAACTTGAGAGCAAGAGAGTCCTGTTGGATTATTGCCACTGTTTGGAAATTTCCATAAGGAGCCTCTGTAATTCCTTCAGTAATCATGTCATTTGCTGCTTTGGGATGCCTGTCTCAGTGCTGATGGCAAGTCAGGCATTTTGCAGAGCAGCAGATGTAGGGAATGGAAAGGAAAGGGAAAATAGGGTGGCTGAGGGGGCTGTTTGGAAGGCTCATGTTAGTGTGGAGCAGAGAGGAACAAGCTCTGTTGAAACCCCATAAGGAAACAAAATGCTCCTGAAATGAGGCCTATTTGCTTGTTTGCTTCATTGCTTGTGAGCTGCTGTAGGTTCCAGCAGGGTCAGAGCAGGTATGGGGGCAGTTGTCATGAAGCAGATGCCAGGCTCTTAGTTCACACCTAGTCGGTCCATCACCACTTATATGCTTTTATACAGAGAATTAAAGGATCCCTGATGTACTACACCACCACAGACAGCTCTTGTATTAAATACAGCATAATAGACTGTGAGGTGCATCAGGAGTTTCTTCATGATCAGATAGTCAAATATAAAGTTACAGAAATAAAAAGAATATTGCACGCAGGCTGGGATAGAACTGGAAAGGATCAAATGGAAAAGGGATTACAATAAGCAAGGGCAAGTAAGTCCACTGAGAATGTTTCTGTTAATATATTAGGATTAAGATGAAAAAATCACACAGAAATAGATTATGAAATAACCTTACAAGTAGAAACTACAGGAAAAGATTAAATAATAATTGTTTTATTTTCTTTGATCTTACTGAAAAAAAAGAAATTGTGTGTGCCTACTGCCAGCAGTTATCATGAGGACTGTAGGCAAGAAAAGGTAAAGAACAAGGGATGTTTATATAAATTAATGTGCTCAAGTTCATCAGGCCTGATGAACTATACTTAAGGGCATTTAGAGGATGAGCCATTGTGATTTCTGCCCCATGGGTGATATTTTCAAGAGCACTGGAGGCCAGGGGATTCCCAGAACCCTGGAAGAGGACAGATATTGTACTTCCCAAGGGAGATAGACCTCTGGAATTGCCAGCCAGGCAGCTCACCTTCAGTGCACTCGATGCAATTGCCACACACTGCCCTGTCAGTTTTACAGATGACTGCATCATAGTGTGATGTACCCTGCCTGTATAAATTTACTGGGAACAAACTGTGCTGTGTCAATCTAATCTCATTTTGGCTAAGCAGCAGAGTGGCTAAAGGAGAGGGAATAAATGTATCCTGAGTGTTTTATCACAGTTTGTTACAGTCCCTCATGAGCAAACTCATCCTCTAAGTGACTGCTGTTTAGTCCCAGGACGATATCCTTGGCAGTACCGCCCGGGAGAGAGTTTGCGCTCAAAAAAAAAATATGTGCAGAACTATGTAGAGAACATTATAGGCCTTTTGGGGAACAGGGTTGCACATGATCCTGACAGGTCAGATGGAGCCTTAAATCAATTACGTGGAATCCAGCAATGACAAGCAGGAGGTGTTCCGCTCAGGAAGCGCAGGAAGGCAGCGGGGATTGGCAGCAGGATGGGAAGGAACTGGCGCATATGGAGCAAGGCAGCTGCATCCATGGGAGTTCAGCATTGTTCATGGCTTCCTGCTTCCCCCTGACATCTCACTGCAGGGAAAAAAAGCCATGGCTGTGTCTGTGTCTGGCTCTCCACTAATGAGCATCTGTGTGATCTGCCTCTCCTCAGCACCACTGCACTGGGATCCTCCAAACCAGAGCAGGGGAGAGGAGTAAAGAAGGGAAGGGGAGGCAGCCAAAAGCTGGAGCAAGTTTCCTCAGCTGGGTAGAGAGGGTTTGTGGAGCTGCTGGGCCTCTCAGCCAGGAGCAGCCCCTGCTAGGCACAGGGTGGGGTGGGCAGGCAGAGCCTGCAGGGCTGCGAAGGCAGGATAACCAGGGGATAGGAGATAGCTGGGAGGAAGCCACACAGTCCTGTTGAAGGCCTGTGGAGAGAACTTGGGCAGCAGGCTGGGCTGGAGCATGATGGCTTTCAACTCTTATGGAACTGGGAAAGGGAAGCTGTGGAAGGGGAAGATTCTCAGAGAGAACAAAAATCAGACAGCAAAAGGAAGCGGAGAGAGGCTTTGCAGAAGCAGTTGGGCCATTGCTGCCAGTACCTCATTTGCTTTGTGCTGCTGTGTGGCTCCGGCTGGTGAAGATCGTGAAAATCATCCCTGCAAGGACAGTCCAGCTGCTCCCATGGGAACTGCTCCAGATGTTATGCCAGCCAATAAATCTACCATGTAAAAAACAAGGAGGAAGCACCGTGTGGTACCTAACAAGGAATGACATAAAGCCCCTGAAGACCACAGACCATAAGCCTATGTTCACTTGCTTCCATAAAAATCTGTAGCTGCTTCATTTGTGAAGAGGTGTTCTGGACAAAATAATTAAGCACTTTGTTTTACAGTTAAATAGTAGCTAAGGTGGTGTCTGCAGCTATGAAAAGTGGTCTCAATTGATATTGCATGTTGAAGTCAGTCTTCCGAAATCAATATGTTTTGTCAATCATGAGTAAATTTGTAGCTGGGAAGATAACTTTGCAGATAGAGTTGTATTGGTGATAGGGGAAAATTAATTTCCATATGAATAATACAAACAATTTTTACTGGATTTTTAAGTTGCCAGTCTATGACTTTGTTTCTCAAAAAGCAAATATTGTTTATTTTATAAGTATTATGCAAGAATAGAGAAAAAATGCAGGGAAAGGTCTTTTCCGTGCTCAAATGTCAATTGGCACTTGCATGCAGATATAGTTATGGCTTTGTTTTATATAGATACAATAAATCTCCCTCTTTACAACCTGAATTAGCTCCACTTTATTCACTGTTAAGTAGTGGAAATTTGCTTTATAAAACTTGGTGAAATGCAGGAGCATCTTCCAGAAATACAGTGAGGCATCATACAACCCTCATCTGTTTCAAAGAGAGTATAATATTTTGGTGGCCGTGTTGTTGACTACTTGTAACACCACTTTGAGATTGTTTTCATGGCTAGATAAGAGGGCCAACACTGCCCGTCACCACATTTGATGTGCATTAGAAAAGCGTCAGACTTTGTTTGCTGTTCCTGTTGTACTGGGAAGGAAGTCAATTGTGAAATGACATGCAGCCATGGGGCCAAGAACTCATTCCTACTATTGTCATAATGCCAGTGTAACTATATATTGATTTTTAAGAGAGCTGCCCTGTTTTGCTCATGTTTGTGATGGACTTCAGCTCTTTTCCTTCATTATGTGTCATTGTTCAGTGGAGTGAAGGTGGAGATGAGATGTTGTATGCTATATGAATTAAATAGTCTGAAATATTTATAAAAAACTAAGCAGTTATGTGTTTTTTTATATCTGCCTGGCTGCAGAGGCTGCTGAGCAGGTGACTGTGGGTGGGTTGTTCGCCTTGTTTGCCCTTGTGCTGTGGGAGTTGGTATCAAGTGATAAAGGAAGAATGGCAGCCAGGCATGGTGACTCACCAATTCATAACTTCTTCCTCCCTAATGAGGCAGAGCTTGTGATTCAGGGAATAGTTTTGTGAATTAAATCTCAAGCCTACTGTAGAACTGTGTAGCTAATCTGTGCTTTTTTCACTTTTATTTGTTATTTGCTACCTGAGCAAGGCTCTAAGGCTTAGACAGCAATCTTGTTTACATTTGACTAAAAAACAAAAACAAAAACAAAAACAAAAACAAAAACAAACCACCACAGTAGTAACAGAATCTCTATTGATAGCAGTGGGATGGGGAGAAAGAAAGGAAAAGGGTGGAAAAGAAAGCAGAGCCATGAAGTTCTTATTGCCTATAGAGTGCAAAAACAAAAAAACAAAAAGATTTCTTCTTTGCCAGAATCTGCTTTCATGCCTCATGTCTGTAATTGTGCTACTGTGTAGCAGATCTTCACTGAGCAGGTATTCCTGTACATCTGATTCCAATTTCTGTACAAGTTATATTACCTGTAGAGCACAGAGACGGAGGAGTGGAGAGTCATCCATGGTTCTCCCTGGCTGGCACAGTATTTCAGCATGTTAGGGATGTGAAACCCATCATGAGGAGCCAAGAGCAAAGTGGGCTTTGTGGTGCTTCAGGGCACTGGGTCACTGATGCAGTTCTGGAAGTGGTGCTGGAGGGAAAGGTGCATGTCTGTGCACCAAGTTTACACCTGTGTGTGCAGTGTCAGTAGCTTCTGTTTCCTGTCCTTGTGAATATGCCTGGCCCCAAGCTGCATTGCTGTTCTTGGTCCATCTTAGTGGGACACCCTTCTGTTCTGCTGAACAGGATGAAAATGGAGATGGAGCCAGGGAGCTGAGGAACATGAAGTCTGACCGGATGAAAGTGCTGCAGATGGACGTGTGCAGTGACCAGGAGGTGGCTCAGGCCGTGGATTTTGTGAAGAGTACCCTGAAGGAGCCAGAAGAAGGTATGTAGAGATCTTTTGCTCACAGAGCAGGCCATGCATTGACCAGGTCTTTTGCTCTGTGCACCATCAAAAGAAGTTTAACAAGCCTGAAGGTGTGTGACAGTGTGTGGCTGGCAGTCAGGCCATGCTGTACCCAGGTCAGTGAGGACAATTGTCTTGCTATTGATGTGGCAGCCACATGGAAAGAGACCAAGACTGGCTGGAGGATTGGGCTTTAATGCTACATCCCATAAAAAGCCATGAGTGGCAGCGAGCCCACAAGTGTCTGTGTCTTTGTCCTTGAATGTCTGCGGAGGGCATAGAAGAGCCAGAGCTTGATCCCTTCCTTGCACTCCTGCTGCATGTGATCCTAGCTCATGCAGACCTTGCAAGTGACCCTATTAATGAAGAGGTGATGGGCCCTGGCTGCTTACTGCTGCTGTCCCCTCTACTGTATATGTACAACTGAGTGCTGAGCTGGAGCACAGATTTGAACTGCCTCCAAACTTGGATTAGTCTTCAGTCAGATCAATCCATGTTTTCAGTTTGCCATGCAACATCCCAGAGGTGATGTGAAGTGGAATCCAGAGTAGGCTTGGCATAGATGACCTTAATCCACATGTCACCTTAAGAATTAGTCCAACTCATGGATCCCAAAGCAAGTCAAGGGAAATAAGAGTCCCATCTTTCCTTCTTAGAAGTGCTTTGGCTGTGGAATGTGAGTTTATGGTCAGAGCCTGATGTGACACCACCTGACTTCTTTAATGTGATGAGGCAAGACTTCTTGCCCTGCATAGGCTTTTCTGCAGCCTCTGTGCCAGTGGCAAGCTGGCCAGCAGCTGTAGACACAGGTGGAAGGTGAACTGAAGTTTGACATCTGTGGCTTCAGGACTTCAGGGTTGTGACTTGTGGGTGGTTGGTCATCTTGAGGCTTGGATGAATCTGCCATGGCACCGGTTTTGTTCACAGCAAGTATGAAGCTAGTAAATAACAACAGCTCTAATCTTCACACAAATTATGTGAGCACACCTTTCCTTCTAAAACAAGCATATGAAATGTAACTGAGTAATGTACAAGCTCTGATCCCACACATGTTCTCTCTGCATGATTTTTCTTCCTACACAATCACCCAGCCCTCATCATGCTTTTCACAGCTTCTTAAGCTTTTCCTGAAGAGCCCAGCAACAGCAGCGGTAGCAGAAAGCCTTTTCCCACTGAGTGAAAGCTTGGAAGGGAGCAGCTCTGTTGCTTCTATAAATGCAGCAGTGTTTGCGAAACCGTGTGTGTTCAGGGACAGAGAAGTCTTGCATCCCTGATCAGCAAGTTGGACTGGTTCCTCCTGTAGCTGTTTGCCTCAGCACCGTGTGCAAAGCAACAAAGACTTCTTTTTAGGCCCGTTGGTGTGACTGAGGTTTGAGACTTTCCAATAAAAAGTGCTCAATAAGTTGGCACTGGAACATAGAGACTATTGAGACTGAGGTGTCTTGCACAGAGGTGTGGTTGCACACTGAATGTGGCCCCAGAGGAGCTAGTGCAGAACAGGTTTTGGGCTGTACAGTTCTTTATACCTCTTCTCCCTATGCTGTGTACATAAGGCTGAACTCTTTTCATAGGAGTGCCCATTTGCTTTTGGTCTCATGCAGTTCCCACTGTATTGTTGATCCTGGAGACATAATAGTGATACAGCTGTGCTCAATAAACACACTGCTGTCCAGAAAACATCCCAGTGACTGGGCTCCCCTTAGCACTTCATTCTGTTTGTAACGTGCCCTGATCTGTGAGCAATGGAATTCCAACAACAAACTATGGCAAATGATTCAGGGACGTTCATGAGAACTAACATCACAACCCAGGAAATGGGAAATTGTTGTACAGAAATTTACAGGAATTTGTAAGTAATACTATGCAGAGGTCAGTTTGTGATTGATAAATCCCTGCCAAATTTTCTCAGCATGTTGTTTGTTAGTGGTGAAATTACTCTGAAATTACAAAGGGATCCCATTCAGGCTGAGATGCTCTGCTGAATGCAGATCAGTGTGAATTTCAGTCATCTTGACTCACTAAAACTGGAGCTTCAGTAGGTGAGGCAGGAATAGGCTGCTGTACACAGCTGTTCAACAGCCTTCAGGGAGAACAACCTTAGCTGGGAATGGGGCAGGGTTACCAGAGCCCATGTGAGAGCCCAGAGTCAGTCTGCCAAGGGCATGTTGATGTCTTTAAATACAGCAGGAGGATAAAATCCATTGCACATTGGCAGAATATTGCAATTTGCTTATAGGACTATGTTTGGTAAAATACATGGTTACTATCTGACTGAATCAATACAGGGTAGAAGTTAAAAGACTTTCATGCATCAGAGTAGGGAGGCTATGGAGCAGAGGCAGGGCAAATAGCCCAAAAATTTCTGAGAGAGAGCTTGATAACTTTTATCAACAGGGTGGCATGACATTGGTGCTTTTGATAGCAATATTGGAGCTCCCTGGACATGAAGACTTCTTCTTAGCCCTGTGTTAGTTCTTGGTAAAATGAAGGTCCTGGAGTGGAAAGGAGCCCCAACTCAACTGAGTCTAATGCAGCCGCAGGAGTCCAGCCTTGACTCCAACACAGTGAAAGATAACCATGGTGTATGGCAGGACATCTAATGAGGAGCAACTCTATTGTCTTGTTCTAGCTCCTCTGTTTGTTCCTTGTGCACTTTACAGCTGCATAGTCCCATGCTTCAATAAACCCATGAAGGATGGATTCAGCCCTACTAACGTTTGCCACTGGGAGTCCTGCAGTAATCGCTTTGAAGGATCAAGTCCTTGCTGACCTACTAATTCCTGACATGTAAAGGGCTCATTACAGAAGCTCTTGGGAAGTGCAGTCAACTTAATTTTGACTGGACTGCATGTTCAAAAGACATTAATTTTTAAATTCTAGTAGTTGTTAGGGTTGGTTGTAAGTTTGCTAACTCCTGCTAAAGTTAGGGTTGAGGGAAACCAAATACTTGGACTAAAACACAGCAACTGTTAACCAGGCCATGAATGTACAGATCAATACCGTGCACACTCCAAAACAGTGAGCCAGAGTTGTGAAGGGGATTGAGAAATAAAAAATACCTGTTTTCTTTCCTTTTTTTTTCCCTCCTAATTGCGGGAGAAAGTCTAGCCCCTTCCAAATTGCAAGATTCAATATAAAGTCAGTGAGTGGAGACAAATCTGTGATCAAGAGGAGGCTTAAAAGAGAGTCAGCCAGATGCAGCTTTATAAAGGCCTGGAAGAGCATTTGACTGTACAGGAGATGGTCTACAGGCAATACTTGTGTGGCCCCATGACTTTCCTTGATGATCCAAACAAGCCCCTGGTGTAGGAAGACCGTATTTCATCTCCTTGCTGGATTTTTCTCTACAGCTTATTTAGATGAAAGTCCCCAGTTTTTTGTTAAGATTTTAAGTTACTGTGAACAATGAAAGTGTTTTCTCTGTGACAGTCTTCTTTGTCCCACTCTTACTCATGTGTTTGTTGGCAGGTCTGTGGGGCCTAGTGAACAACGCTGGCATCTCAACCTTCGGCGAGGTGGAATTTGCAAGTTTAGACAACTACAAGAAGGTGGCAGAGGTCAACCTATGGGGCACTGTGAGGGTGACAAAAGCTTTCCTGCCCCTCATTCACAGAGCTAAAGGTACATGCTGGGCAGTGTGGTAAGGCTCAGAGCTTTTGTAGCACAGCAAAGAGATGTAGCTAGAAATCCAGGCTGTACTTGAGGGAATGCCTGTGCAGTCCAAGGAGGGTTTCTGAGGATGCCATGTAAGCATTTGGTAGTACAGGCTATTCTTGGTGCAGGCCAAGCACCTACACAGCAGGTGCTATCTTAAACATCCAAGATATCAGAGATCTTTGTGCAGTGCTGGCAGATGTCAACGGACAAGATAATCCAGAGCCCACAGAGTGGTCATGTTTGGATAACTGAATCTTCTCCCTTCATGTCATTCCATTCACAGGTGACTTCAAGTAGTGACAGAATAAATAGGAGTCAATGACAGCCATTTCAGATATCTTACAAAACAATGGTATTATAAAACTCTTTGTTTTATATTGAAAAAAGATATGTATGAGCAGAACTCTTAAGAGCTTCTTTAATTAGCATGTGTGGGAATGATGGTACAGGTGTATGTTCTGTGAGGACAAAAGGGGGCTATATTGAGAAGATTGCTCAGATGCCATTCCCAGACAGCAATTAACCACCAAACAAACTCTATCTCACTACAAAAAGCATCTTACCCATCAGGTCAGCAGGTGGATCTCACAGTCCCTCTAATTTACACTTAGGTCTAGAATGAGACAGCAGAGCTGCCCACTTGTTTCTCAGCTGTAATTTTGAGCTGCAGAAGGATGTTATGCTCCATGGCTGTGAAAATCCTCTCTACAAAAATAGCTGGTGGAATTTCAAGGGTTGGTTTGTAAGTGTATCTGAAACCATAGTGCACATGTCTTGTCTTGGATGAAGGCTGAGACATGCACAGAGGGCATGTCTCACTGCTGTCACTGCCCTGAGGCAGTGGCCCGAGGGCTGTCACAGGCTGTTGGCAGGAATTAGGACAATTGCTCTTCACTGCTCCATGAACAGCAGCACAGCAAATCTCCTCTTGTTTGTCCCAGGAATGGCCACTGTAGAGACTTGTGGCTGACCATCTGGGTGAGGGAGTTGTGCTGCTCATGCTGCAGGTGCAAAGAAATCTCTACTCATCCTCTGCCATCCACCTCAGGTCTAAAAGTACACATGTGTGTTAGGTAGATGAGCTGTCAAGCTTGCAGAAAGAACCAGAACACTTGTATGGTATCACACAGAATTGTGAGATTTCAGCTCATGACACTCTAGGCTGGCAGCTTGAGCCCTTCTCTAGCAAGATACATGGATGAGGCACACTCCTGAGGACACACAGCTAGCAGTCTCAAAGATCATGGTACTTTCCCTACCTGGAAATTAGGAGGGAAATATCTTGTGTGCTTTGTAAATTCTTTGATGCAGAGGTAGGCATATGCACCATCCCCTGGAGAACAGGGGTTTGCCTTGCTTGAGGCAGGAGAGAAAAGCTCTGTGATGGGATGAGTATTCAGGATTCGGATTTTAGAAATCAACATCATCCAAATAAGTCCCCTTGTACTGGGGTGTTCCGGCTGCTGCTTCTGCGGCTCATCCTCTCTCCCTGATCTTTTCTCTCTAGGCCGTGTGGTGAATATCACGAGCATGTTGGGACGCATGGTGAGTCCATCTCGCTCCTGCTACTGCGTGTCCAAGTTTGGGGTGGCAGCGTTCTCCGACTGCCTGAGGCAGGAGATGTACCGCTGGGGCGTCCGCGTCATCCTCATCGAGCCCAGCAACTTCGTGGCAGCCACCGGCATCCTGACGGCCGCCGGCATCGACAGGCAGGCCGAGGCTCTGTGGAGTGGCGCCACCGACACGGTGCGGGAGGACTACGGCAGCGAGTACTTCACTCAGCACGTGGCCACGATGAAGTCCTTCGTGAGCAGTGGCCTGAAGGACATGTCTCTGGTCTTGAATGACATCACCGAAGCACTTATGTCCGCGTGCCCAAAGAACTGCTACAACCCCATGGAGACCTACTGGTGGGTGAGGCTGCAGGTGATGACCCACCTGCCCACAGCCATTGCCGACTGGCTTTACATCCCCGGAGCCACCCTGTAAACAAGCATCCTCCAGGCACCTCTCCAGGGCTCCTACTCACACACAGGCTAGGGCTGACCTCTGCACTCCTTTCTGCTGTCTCCCCTGGAGATTCATATGCTTCCACTTTGAGTTATGACTTCAAGTCGTGTGTTGTGGAATGCCAGAACAGCATGGTTTTTTGGTTCTTTTTTTTCCCCTCGTTTTTGTTGTTTGTATTTCTTGGCTGTGCTGATTGAAGTTGAAAGGTGTTTTCCTTTTAACTATGGAGGAAGCAGAGGAAGGTAAATATAATAGGTCAAATATGTGGCTAGTGTAATTAGGTCAGCAGATAAATTTGGCTTATTAATGGGCTCTTGCTTTTTCTTACAAGGACAAACTATTTGCTATTAGCAAATAGCAGAGCAAAGCTGTTGCTATGAGATGGCTTGAAGGGAGAAACTAAAATGGGAAACAAAAGCAGAGTTTTCCATTTGGTTGAAAATGGGTCAGTCACAGCCTTCCATTATTTTCCTGGTACTGCCAAGAAGGTCTGCTGTGCTGTGACTGTCTGCTCTTTCCAGAGAAACAGCAACACTGCCTCTAAACAGCCTCATTACCTAGCTGCAAAGAAAGGTTCTTCCCTCCCAGCACTGTGGCCAGGAGGTGCCAGACTGGGCACATGATGGCCAGTGAAAAGCTCTGCTAATAGTGAGGTCTGAGCCATCTCTCAGCAGCCCTTCTCCACCTGCTGCTGCTGAGTTTTGTGGGACAGGGTTTAAGCTGATGTAACAAACAAATTTGGCTTCTCAGACTATTACCTTACGTGCCTGAACTACTCAACTGTGATACAGACATTGTCCAGCCATCCCCCTGTTTTCCTCTGGCTGGTGAGGGAGATGCTGTTGGCTTTTATAAATCATTTTTTTCATTTATCCTCTGCATTTGGACAGTGATGGGGCACTGTGCAGCTAGTGTGGCCTGACTATGAGCTCTGGAAGGATGCTTTAAGGGACACATTTCCTATTTTTAATATTGCACAATGAAATCTCCATGTCACACAATCATCTTCTCAATCTACCTCTTGATAGCTGATATGATATATCTTGCCCAGTGTCCTGAAGGGTCTCTTGTGTAGGCCGTATGCAGGATTTTGATAATGTTTTCCAAGTGCCATGTCCCTGCCGTGTCCCATTCCCTGTATTCCAGTGGTGACCACTGGTGGAGTAGCCAGCAAGCTGCAGGTGCTGCTGGCCAGGCTGGGACCTGAGCCTCTTACTCTTAGGGACCAGTTTTCCTTCCACTCTTTTCCCTTATGTGAGATTAAGTGGCTGTGAAAAGAGCTTATTGATTGCTCTGTCTTCATCTGTGTCTTCTAACTCTGACTTGGAAACTGTGCCTTAAACTTTTTGTATGCCACTGTCTGCAAATTCTTGGAGTCTGCATGCAGCCGTGAATGCTGGGATGCCTTCAGGAGGAAAGCAGGTTTCCCTTGGAGATGCTGTCGAGGCAGCTTGTCTTACAAGTAACAACTGCTAGGAATACTGCTGTGCAGTTTGTGTCTTTTCCAGATCATCTGCACATGGCGATTTCCTGGGATTTGGGACCTGGAAGGATCCCACTGAACTGCAGCCTAAACAGTAATCACTTCTACTCTCTGCACTGTGAAATGTGATTAATGTTAAGTAGCTCTGATTTGCACAGAGAGAAAAATAAACTCTAAGATTTTTAAAGCATATGTCTCTGGCTCCAGTGCTCATTTCTACATTTGTTTTCCCACCTCTTTTGAATCTGAGGTTGGGATTTAATTAGGTTCAGTAATTACGGAGGTGGTTTAATAATAACAATTAACAATGTTTCAGCAGATAGTGGAACTGTGGAGTCTCAGTGAGAACTGCCTGGAGCAGAATGGGCAGCATGGCCCATTTCCTCAGCACAAGGCAGTTAGAGAGGCCTCTCTGCAAACACAGGCACCGTCATTGTTTGTATTTTGTGTGGTTTCCCCCGAAGGAGATAGTTTAGAGCAGTGCTGTGCATTATTCATTGCCTCAGCACTCTTCGTGTAACTAATCCAAGGGCTCCAGCTGCCTGCTAATAAAGATTAGCTCCTCTCACAGACAGAACAGAGACTGGCAAACCAAGAAGTGTCCCAGGCCATGCAAGGACCTCATAGTTGAGCCAGGGTTAGAATTTCACAGCATGTGAGCCCCAGTCCCTTCCTCTGTCCCCTGAGAAGTGCTTAGGAGGGCTGTTAGTGCCTGATCTGGTTTCTGCTTGGGAGGGGAGCTTTGGTGTCTGGGGGCGAGAGGAGTACATGTTTTATGCCACAGAGTTATACTAATATGGCATTGAGGGCAGATTTTTGTTATGCTGGTAACAGAGGGAAGAAATATAAATTCCAGTTGACCTTCAAAGTCAGAGGACAAAAGAGAGAAGTTCAGTGAAATCTCATGGAAGTCCACCCTCATTGCTGCTGTGGTATCCTACAAGGAATTATGCTGCCAAAGCTTGCCATGGCTTTTTTTTCAAGCACCAGCTGCTGAGGCTGTGGCACTGTCCTACCTTTTTCTGCATGTTTCTCACAATGCTTTGGAAGGCAGTGATGATCCAGCTCCTCAGTGCACCCCTTAGCCTTTGTGAAATAATCCTGGTTTTCCCTTCAGATCAAGAGGTTCTCTGTGATGGCACTAGGAACCAAGAGGTGGTCAGTCCTCTGCATGCTGTGTTTGCTGTGATTCACCTTAGCACAGCAAGGAGCCTTCTGGGGTTTCCCAAGCAATCACTGCAAGTTTAGATTATCCAAATCACTTCAGATTGTGTGATTCTTTGACCAAAACCCAAGCCCTAAATCAGTGTCAAGTCTCAGTGCATGTTGTGGATCTCAAGGCATCTGTGGTTCCTGACTTAGCTCCAATATGAAACCTCCACTAGCAGCAGTGGCAAAGAGTTTATTGAGGGTGAAGGGAATAAAGATTGTCTCTAAAAGCCAAGAGAAACCAAATGTCTCTTCTGAAGGCAAGAGCTGCAGAAGAAGTGGTTCAGGAAAGTTGCAGCAAGTTCCTATGGAGATCCTTCATTGACAGTCCTGTGTTCACCTCTTCAAAGAGCTACACAGAGGATGGGGAATCTAAACTTCTTCTTCTGGGCATCATAAGTCTTCACTACTGTCAAGGGTGGCCAATGACTTAGGTTTGCTGTTCTGATGTGGCTGTAGATCTCAAGCAGCTGTGGAGCTGTCCAGGAGGCTGCTGTACCAAGTGTGGTGCTCCTGAGAACTACTCTTGACATGCTGATGGGAAAGACCCAGCATTGGGACAAATATGTGGGCAGTGGGATGGGATTGCTCCTAGATAATGTTAATCATCATGGTATTTCTGTGTGCCACTTTCTTCCCAAGTAGTAGCACCTGTAGGTGCTGTCTGGTTACTAGTGAAAAACCACAGCACAAAGCATGCCAGAATGTTATCAAAGTGAGTGCTCTCCTTGAGCCTAAGATTATGGATACTCCTGTTTCTGGACAGATGATGCCTATGACTGACTTGTGAATTGGCATTTTCTGCTAGTTAACAGTTGGAATGAAGTTGATAAGTGTTAGGAGAAAGCTTAGAATTTGAGAAGCACTTCTTGCACATCTGGCTTTGAACTTGTAGCTGAGAAACTGCCCACTGCCAGAATTGTTGTTGGGACAAGGAGGCCCGTGATGGCAGTGCTTTCACACACAGCAGTGCCCTGAAACCAGGATGGGAGATTATTCAGGACAGCTCTCTCTGACCCAGGTCAGGGTCTTACTTCTGCTTCTGGTGGCCTCTCCCCTGCTCCAAAAAGTCTCTGTGGGGTTACTGTCAACCAGGCAGACTGTTTCCCCCAGGGCTTTTCCTCTTCCTTGAGAAAAAAAAAAAAAAAAAAAAAAGAAAAACATCAGGACTATAAGTTGGACAAAAATGTCAAATGGAGTTTAGGAAGCTGTGCTAAAGCTCTTCACAACAGCCAATAGAGGTAAGAAGGGCTGCTGAGGTCCTGCCTTGCACAGGGAGGTGCTGGCTCAGCCCTCTGCCAGTGGCCAGGGCAGTGCCTGGGCGTGGGACTTTTGCAGGCTTTGGGCTTTCTGCAGCACCCAGCTCTGCAACACTGCCGCCCAGCGCACCTGCACACAGGAGGCTTCTCAGCCTTTTGGAGACTTGAAGCCCTCACAAACCCAGGATGGCTTTATTTTCCTAGTTTAAAGACCCCCCCTTAAACATGCTGATGCAGTGTAAATAGCAACAGCAGCACCTGTGCTTTTGGCTGGGGTTTTGAAACACAAGATTGCAGCTTCTTGTGTAACCACAATACTGAAAATGTGTTAGAAACAAACCCAAAGCAATATCAGCAGGTTTCTCAGCCAGCAGCCTGAGCCCTGGGGATTGGAGAGATGCTACAAATAGAGAATTTGTAACAGAGCCAGCTCTACCTTCAGGGCCTGGCCTGGAGCCAGATACAGTTAATTCATTCTCAGCAGCATTGGAAGGTCCACAGGGATGTTACTGATACAGCCCTATCATTCTCTCCCCTGGTGCTCTTCGAGGCAACAGTAGACCTGTGTTTTCACCTCAAAATACTGATAAATAATACCTCAGCCCTGATAGCAGCTTATCAGAAGGCACAAAGCAGCTGTGTGTGCAGGTCTCCTGCAGCATCCAGTGCCTTCTCCTGTGGTGTCTTGCAGGGAAGAACCTCCAGAGCCCTTGGCAGGATGGCTGGCAGCATCATCCTGACGGTGCTGAAGGCAGCACTTGGTGAGCCAGGGTTCAGTGCACTTCTCACGGCATGGTGCAGTGAACATGCCATAATTCACTGCCTGCAGGGCAGCTTAATCTGGTACCCTGAGGGTGCTTTGTCTCACAACACGTTTTGCCAAAAGAGCAGTGATAGAAGGCGTCTCTGCCCACCCCCTTGGTGTGGGTGTGCACTATTGCTTTCCTCTGCCCTTACAGAGAAGCTGATTGTGTTTTAGCCTCATATGTATGGCCAGGGGTTTATTCCACAGACAGCGTGGCACAAGGTTGTCCATCCCCCTGAGCACAGCCCCTGGTATGAAAACTCTTTCTTGTGCAGGACCTAGCAGATGATGGTGAGAAGGGCAGTGGAGTTTCCCAGTTGTTTCCAGCTCCAGCACACAGATGAAACAGATCTGGTCACCTGAGATCTTCCTTCACTGTGCTTCACTGGGCTGAATTACTTTTTGTGGTAGAATAATAAACGTAGTGACTCCAGTCTTCTGCATGAAGGCTGCTACAAGTGGCTTTTAAAGTCCTCTGAATTGTTAGAGCTGCAGAAAGGAAGGTGCCAGGGCTGAGGGCAGGCATTAACACCATTGGGCTGCTCTTAAGCAAGCACCAAGGTTAACCATCACCCCACAGGCACCTTGCCCAGGGACCTTGAACAGCAACCTGGGGTGAAAACTCTGCACGGTCTATTACTGCACACCAGAGCAATTGTGCTCCCAGGGGTGTGGGTGACCTTGTGGGGTCAAGTGCTGTAGGAGAAGTCATTTTCCTGGTCAGACTTTAACCAGGGTTACTATGACAATCAGTCAGCAGGCTGTCCTGGTGTCTCCTTCCTGGTTTCTGCTCGCTCAGAGGTGTTGAAGCATACAGAGCACAGCAAAGCACCTTCCCTTTCCAGCTCTAATGAGAGGCAACAATTGCTCCAGGAAGCATGACTAAGGAGGGAGCTGTTGGGAGAGGGAATGCACCCTGGTAAGGCCCCATAGCTCCATCACTTACTGCAGGGAGGGATGTGTCAGTCCCTGTGTCCCACTGGAGACATCCAGTGGGTGTCTGGAGTATGGCTGCACAGCTTCCCTCCCTGTGGAAAGCTGTGCAGGTACTTAGCCTGGCAGCCCTCCAAAGAAATGAGGATCAAGTAAGTACTCTAATACAGCTGAGGTGCACTTTGATAATGAGGAAGTGCCTGCAGAAAACCTGCCTAGGGACTCAGAAAAGGCTTCAAGGTAGCAGTGGCCATCTTTAAAGAGGGTGAAATAGTGTGGTGGCTTGGCTGTTGGCACAAGGTGGCTTTGAAGAGCTGCAGGACAGTCATCCAGTGGGTGCAGGGGTCTGTCCATCCCAACAAGGGACTCCAGCACTGAGTCTTCTCAGGGCCAGCACTGGTGTGGGGATGGAGCCAGTGCTTTTACTGGGAGCTGCTGCCACACCCTGTGCACACACAGGAAATACTTCTCTGCCCATCCTTCCCATATACTCTTGGCCCACACACGAAGTCACAACCTCATGCCCTCCCTGCACATGTTCTTTTGCTGTACACCTTCATCAACAAACAAGTCCCTAAGACTCTGTAGCCCAACAGCACATCTGGATCTTCTTTTTACACCACTGCCACTTTTACACCCCTGAACCACACATGAGCTGCCTGGTTCCCTCAGGCTTTGGGGACATCTGTACAGAGTGGCTGCTCCCTTCCTGCAGCACTAACAGGCACTAAGAGGAGCAGGAAACCCCCAGGTCCCTGTGGGCAGGGATGGCACTTGGCCCAGCCAGCCCAGCTCCTGCTTCAGGCAGCTTTCCCTCCGGCAGGCATAAGTCAGGAGCTTCCAGCTCTGTCTCTGCATAGGCACTAAAAATAAGTCCTAGGCTGATCTATTGCATCCCAAGGAAGTTCCTACACTCCTGTATATCTGTCCTGGTGCAAGAAGTTTTTGTTTTAGTCCTTGGGTAACAGCCATTTCTCAAGAATAATTATGTCAGGGAATGCAAGGTGTGGCATGTGGATAATGCATCCATGTCCTCATGCCAGGTCTCTTTACACTGAAATACACATTAGTATTGTATGTATAACTAGTATTCCTGGGGTGCAGCACAGATAGAAGCATTTTTAATGCTGTCTAAACTAATCACTCCTAAGATCTCCCAACTGGTTTGAATGAAACTCACCATGAATGGTATCTCTGTGCCATTTCATATTGTAACCATGTATTGCACCAAAGTCAGAGCACTGACCACTGAATTTATGTTATTTATTTTCTGTACAATGTAAATTCCAGTCTAGTAAACACTTAGGCCTGTGTTTCAATGCAAGCTGTGTGTGCTTGGGCTCAGTGGCCTCAATGCAGCTATTCACAGGCAAAGCCAAACACATATGCCAGTGTCTTTGTGCTCTCAGCCTGTGTGGAGGGATGAGACTTGCTCTTTCAGAAAGGGTATTCTTAAAATTATCCTCTGACCTGTGGTGTGAGATTGGGGGACTCAGAGATATGGGAAGGAAATGCTGGGCTGGCTGATCAAGAAGTCCTTCAGCACCCGAAGTGCCTTGGGTCTTCCCGGTGTATATGTAAAACATATATAAAACAGCATTGAGGCCTAAGAGCCAGTGATATCTGAGAGTCTGAGGCCACCCCTGCACTCCCTGTGTGATTCCTGGGCTCCTGGAATGCAAGTTACTGTCTTGAATCAGGTTCCAAAGTGCTCTGGCAGCAGGAGAGCCCACATCCCTGCCAAAGGGCTTCCTGCTTGGCTGGCAGGACAGCATAATCTGCAAGAGATTTCTTAATTGCATTCTTTAATGTAGCAGAGGCTGTTCTCACTTTCCGTGAGCAGAGCTGCGATTACCCACTCACTATAAATCTGTGTCATGAGGAAGATGTAGGTTGTATATAGGTCATAGAAAATAAAATTGTATAACTGCATTAAAACATGCCTGAGCTAAGGGCTGAAATATGGCTTAGCTGTAGAAAATAGGGCTGTGGGCTTTAAATAGCCTAACTTGGGCATCTCTTGGACAGAGCTGGTGATACTGTGAACAGATCACTGTGCTTCCTCCGTGAGAACAGAAAATCCCTTTGCAGAAAAAACTCTCTAAACACACTTAATGACATTTTTTAGATAATTTACAGTGTATTTCAATAGGCTAAATGATGCTGGTTGAGAAAAAAAGCATAATGAATCCACTGGGGAATGCAGAGCAGGGCAGGGCAGCTGGGGTGCTCTCTTGTGCTGAGCCAAATCACACAGCCAGGGCCCTGCAGTGCCCACAGTGCTCAAATCTGAGTGGGCATTCTCAGACAGGGCCCACAGGAGCCTGGTAAATGCACATGGGATCTTGCTCCTACACCCACTGGAGATGTCCTACTCTGCCCCCTTAGGCTGTGCCCCCCTTGCTCCTCTCTGTGAGGACAAACCTGGCCAAATGCCTGCTCTGCCTGTATCCAGGCTCTGCTGGGAGAACCCAGCAGTAAATGCATCAACAAGACTTTTTTAACCTAATTTAGCAGCATCAGGCAGCGCTTCATGTGGGGCATTGGAATGTAGCACAACCCCAGGATTATGGGCACTGCTTCAACTCTGGTTTTTATAGTGGGCACATCCACAGGGGAGAGATGGCACTGGGCCAAAGCTTTGCCACTGGTCCAGATCTGCAGTGTATTTCTGTATACAGAGACCTTGTTTTCCTTCTCTCAGTTTTGTTTTTCCTACTTTCTGAAGAGTAAATATCCCTCTGGCTTCTTTCTCTGCAGGGATTCAGATCTTGGTGGCAATGCCAGTTAGGCTGTGTAACCTTCCTCAGCACAGCCAGAAACACTGCTGGCCTGCGTGATAGGGACTGTTCCTTAAATAATAATACCCTTTTTAGTTTTCTAACTTCCTACATTCTCTTTCTTTGGTTTCTTGTGTTTTGAATACATAATTGGATAACTTCCAAGGTAGAAAGCTACTCACTAATTGTGTAAAAATTAATCACAACATCTTTTGTGCACTTGGGACCAAGTTTCCATATCCCAGAGGCCAGTTCATGCATCCGGAGTCTGTTTACTTCCTTTGCTGTCTTAAGTGTAATTAAAAATTTTACACCATTTTGCATAAACAGATTTCAAAGCACTTTTTGCCACTCCTACAAACAGAGGAAAATTCCCACCTGCTTTTCTTTACTCTGTCTTGTCTCCTACTTGTTGATTTTTTTTTACATGCATGTTGCAACTTGTTGTCCAACACAAAGCCCCATTTTCTGGAGAAGAGGAAGAAAAACAAAATGGAAGGCACCATGAATGGTAGTGGCAAAAAGGAAGAGCTGTCTGTGCAAACAATGTCGTCTCCATGGTGGGACTCTCAGCACTCCCAGGTTATCCTGGTTCTCTGCAGCTGCTGAAGTCCCAGCTGGAGACCCAGTGTGGTATGACAGCCTTTCCCTGGGGAGCCAGGTGCCCACCAGGCCTGGCTGGCTGAAGCTGCTCTGTTCCATAGCTGCCAAGAGCTGATACCTGGGTTGTGCAGCAGGACAATCTCACTCCTGCCCTAAGCCAGGTCGGCTACAGGTAGAGTGTCACAGGTGGAGTGGCAGTGCCCTGTGCTAGCCCTCTGCTGGCTGAACTTTATCTGCACTTCCAGCTTGCTCTAACAAGGGGTTTTCTTTGCTGGCAGCACTCAGTGCTGTTGCATCGTCCCACTGGAGCCAGATGAGCTTTGTCTCTGAAAGGGCGACTGGCAGCGTGAGAATATCCCAGCCAATGTGGCGTGTCTGTAAACGCTGTCCCCCCGTCACCCTGGCCATGCTGGGTGGCTCATGCCACCTCACCCCGTGTGTGCTCTGCACCCACCCACCGCTGCGGACCCCGCTCACAGCGCCTGTCCTGCCGGCAGCGCTGCCCCATCCTCCTGCTCCCCCGCGGTAGCGCAGCCCCGCAGCCTGCCCTGCAGCTGCCGCATTGCCCAGAAATGTGGGGGAGGTTTCATTCTTGCATGGAGCATTCCGAGCGTGTCTGGTGCCCCCCCCCCCCTCCCCTCCTTGCCCTGATTTCTCCACAGCTTTCCTCCTTCCTCCCCTGCTCCAGCTTCCTGCCCCTTTATGTGTGGCCCCTCCTCTGCTCCAGGGTACAAACTACTTACCAGGTGGAAATGATGCTCCCACCCTACAATTAGGTGCAATTATAAGGTTATGCTTTTCTCCGAGCCCTTGCTCTGGAGTGGCTCAGAGCAGACTCCTGCTGTGGGCTAATGACAGGTGAGACATGGAGCAGGCTCTGGTCTGTGCAGGCGAGTGGTGCTGGAGGTGGAATGACAGGAGGGTCCTGGGGTGACCACTGAACATGTCCTGGCCAGCTGGCCCCAAGTATGGACTCAGCTGCAGCATCCCAAACCTGCTCCTCTCCAAGAGGTGAGCAGCAGATACCTGGGTGCTTCCTTCTGTGGTCAGCCAGAGCCCAGAAATGTGCCCCTGGGGAAGGTGCAGCCAGTGCTTGTGTGGAGATGTCCCAGCAGTGGCAGTGAGCTCAACTGTCAGCTCTCATCATATGTGCAGTGCCTTGGCACCCATGGGGTGCTCCTTGGCTTGGCAGTGGTCAGTGAAGAAATAGGGCTCCACTGCAGCTCCTGCACTTCTGAGGGTGCTGCCTTTGGCTGGATGTGGGATTTCTTGCAAAGATGGGGTTTCTTCCAGCATTGTTGGTGCTGCTGCAAGGGGGGTGATGGCTATAGCTGAACCCACCCCACCTATCATCTCCACTCCTAGCAGGGCCCAAGGAGTGTCAGCTCCTGCTGGCTCCTGACTTCTCAGCATCCTGGCCATGGCCCACTCCTGCACACTCCTGCAGCAGGAGTTCCATGGAGCATGGCTGGGTGAACACCTCGATGCTCTGGTGTGACTCTGGCTCCAGCATGTCAGGAGCCAAAATGGCAGTGCCCAGCCCAGTTACATCCCTGGCAGGGCTGGCACTGCAGGGCAGCCCTTGGGTACTGGGGCAGCACCTGTGGGCCAGAGCAAGCAGGAGCCCCTCCTGCTGCAGCAGTGTAAAAGGCTTCCTCAGAACCATTCCAGCCAAGGGCACATTGCTGCCCCCGCAGCCAAGGAGTCCTGGCTCCATCCCATAGGAGAATGCTCCATGTGCAGATGTGGATAAGCACACAGTCACACCTCCACATGCAAATGTTCCACTGTGGCCAAGCTGGCTCTTTTGCAGGACTTTCTCCTCTGATTTCTCTGCAGGATGTGGGCAGCTGAGCTCAGGAGAAGAACTGCTTGCTGGTGTGCAGTGCGTGGGGAATCCCACCAGAGCACTGCAGCATGGCAGCACTTGTACCATTCAGGTCAGGGTCTGTCCAGGGATTTCCTGACTTCTAACCTGTTTGTATTGCAAGAGATGCAGGTGAATGTGGGGCTTGCGGAAAGTTTGCAGGATATCTCTGACTTAGACATGGGCAGCCAGAGCAGCCCCATCAAGGACGTGGGGGGCTGGCAAAGCACTAATGAGCTGTATGGAGGCAGGGAGAGCCCTGCATGATCCACTGCCCTGTGCCAGGCACTGGGGCAGACCATGGACCGTGTGCTCCCCTGGGCCGTTCACCCCCAGCTGGTGCTGCTGGCTCCGGATGAGCCGGGCACAGCTCTGGTGATCATTGAGGTCCTAGGACACACCTTGGCTGTGCTGTGTTTCGGGGCACACCTTGGCTGCACAACCCTGGGAGGGGACAGGACTGACCTGTCCGTGGCTCTTGGGGTGGCATTTGAGCAGTCAGGAGCTCGTGTGTGTGTGCATGTGTGAGTAAGGCATGCAGGACAGCATGTAAAAACACACCTGGAGAGAGAAAGTCTCAACAGAGATTAGATTAAAATGTAATTAAACACAGAGAGCTTCCTGTCAATTACTTAACTCTTCTTGCATAACTTTTAGGACCCGCTGCCTTCACACATGGCTGCTCTGCTGTCAAAGGCATTTGCTGGGCACCTGTTGGAAAAAGTGCCAGGTCAGCAGGAACTTAATTGCACCAGTATCTTTTCTTGTTTAGGGTTTAAAAGTCTAGAAGAAAACTGCTGAAACATCTTACAGCTCCTCAGACAAACCTGTGACACACTGCTTCGCGCTCCTCATGTACTCGCAGCAAGTGACTGTGGTGGGGACAAGGACATAGCAGTGGCCTGGAGGATCTCCAGGGCTCAAGCAGGAGGCAGAGGAGGCTGCATGTCCCCCCTTGGAGCATGGCCGTGGCTGCTGCTGGACCAGAGGATGGGATGGGAGCTGCTGCTGTCCCCAGCCCCTCTCAAAGGCTGTGGCATTCCTGTCCTTCCCCTGCCATTGCACCCACCCAGGCTTTAGCAAGTGGCTGCGAGTCAGAGAGCTCTGCAGCTGCAGGCGATGCCCAGACACGTGGGGTGCCTTTGTTTGCCTGGCTGAGCAGCCAAGTTGCAGCCCATCTCCAGCTTCGTACCAGCTGCAGATCTAAGGCAGCTCACTGGCCTGCCAAAAAACCTAAACACGCTGAGGACCAGGGAGTGGCTTGTGCCAGAGCTGAATAATGATGATCCCAGCACACTTATAAAGAGAAGCAGAGAGCTCACCACAGGGCTGTTCCTTGCCACCCTGGTCCTCTGCGGAGCATCACTGCGCCTCGTCACTAAGGTATGTCTGAATTGGAGATTTAAAATGGGGATTGTCTGTGTGCCTGTAGCAGGGCCTGTGCCTGCAGCTGGAGACAGACTGGGATTTTCTTCTTAACTTTGGGAAAATGTTACCACCCCTCCTGTGGAGGAGCTTCCAGCCAGGGAAGCAGAGCAGCCCAGTGCTGCAGGGTCTGTGCATGCCAACCTGCCCCAAGCAGAGCCCAAAGCATGTGGGCAGCATTCTGGCTCCAGCAACTGTGTGTGAGCAGCACAGCTTCTGCTTCTCCTGCTCTGCAGGAAAACCTCTCCTTTCCCTCCTCACCCCATGCTTTTGGGGGTCTGTTCATATTGTATTTGGTGCTGATTTGAATCTGTACTTCCCCACCTTGCAGTGCTGTGTATATCCTGGCACAAAGACCCCTCCAGAGGTAGCTGCGTCGTCTCTCCCACCCTGTTGCAGTGTCAGGCAGCCCTGGCTTACCTGGGGATGTCCCTCCTGCCATGCAGGTGTACACTGCAGGTGTACAGTGCTCATGTCCCTGTCCCAGGGCTCCAGATCTCTGCTGGCTCTGAAGTATGCTCCTTGTGCTCCATCATTTTAAAGCAAACATCCTGCATTTTTCCTTGCCTCAGCTTTGAACAAACAATGATGCTCCTGTGGGTCCCTGGACATTTATCAGCCCTGCATCTTGCTAGGTGTCGCATGTGGGTGATGAGTACAAGAGTTCTCACCAGGCATTGCCTGGCTTTTCGTGGGGCTGCTGGACACAGGCTGAGCACAGGCAGGGCTTAAGACTGTTTTGGGCTTGGGACTTCCTTGGTACTCCTCTAATGATTCTTTCCTCTTTGCTGTGCCCCTGAGGTGCCCTGCTGCATGTCCTATCCCTCATTTCACACAAAGGGAGTGTGTGGGGTCTCCAGGGAGGCCCCAGCTCAGCTGTTTTCCTTCTGCCCAGGTCCATTTCCCGTCTGCATCCCAGCGCAGCCATGCTGGGCCCAGCAGTGCGGCTCTCGGTCCTGCTCAGCCTCTTCAGCATTGGGAAAGGCCAGATGTTTCATATGGGACCATGCCCAGATCCATCAGTTCAAGAAGAATTCGATATCAACAAGGTGTGAAAAGTTTTCTAAAAATCTCGTAGGGTGTAGCTAGCTAAGCTAAGTGGGCATGGGACTGACAGCAAACTGCCTGGGTGCAGGGGGTGGTGGCAGGTCTTGTCACACCTTGTGCCACAGCTGCCAGTGTGGGTCTGCAGCTCTGCTCACCCCCCAACCACTAAAGGGCAAAAACTGTGCTGACAGAGGAGCCAGGCTGCTCTGCCTCAGCTCACTCATGTTAAAAACATCTCTTTAAACTTTCTTCTGTCAGTATTTGGGGAAATGGTACGAGATAGAGAAGCTGCCCTCAACTTTTGAGAAAGGAAGCTGCATCCAGGCAAATTACTCATTGAAGGAGAACGGGAAGTTCAAGGTGGTCAACAAGGAGATGCTGTAAGTGTTTGTGTTCGGGCCGTGTCCTCACTGTGGCAGTGGCACTCCTGTCACCTCTCTTGCTGTCATTGGTGCTCATTTTTCTCTAAATAAACCGTGTCTGGGGCTGAGGGTGCTGGGGGAGGCAGTCTGTGGCTGCAGTAGCTCTGCTGAGAGATGTGGGTCTCTGATTCCTGACAGTGACCTGAGGATCACCAGGTCTCTGTCTCATTGTCCAAGGTTAGTGATAAGAAAATAGATCAAATGTACATGGTGACCTCAGCGTTAAATAGCCTGGATGTCCCCCCTGACTGGCTTGTCAGCCTCAGAGATGTCTGCGAAGCTGGATGCCCTGGTCCTTTTCTGGGGGCATCATGGGGCTGATTATGGGATGGCAGCTACTACCTTGTGCCCCTGTATGCTCAGAAGTGCCTGTGCCCTGTGCTCCTCTCAGCTCCAGAGTAAAGAGACGCAAGAAAAAGGGGCAGGGAAGGCAAAGCACATGAGTAATTTTTACTTAAATATTTATCAGCCTATTTCTGGAGAATTTACCTTGCACAGGTAGTAACTACTATGCAAGGGGATTGGAAATCATTGTCAGTTTAAATCAGTGGTGAAGGGAATGTTTTTCCCTTTATTAGGGAATTAGGATAGTTTGCAATTATCCTGAGGCCTCCTGGATTTTTACACAGAAAGATGCAGGTATTAATTAATCTTATTCCATCACCAGTCTGTGCTGTTGTGGGCTGCTGCTGTGAGGGGCTGAATGGATGAGAGGGAGTGAGCAGTAAATGCAGCGCTGTCCCCTGTGCTCCTGGCATGGCATGGGGACTTTGTTCTGGCTAACAATAAGAGCAGCATAGGAACACATCCCTTGTGTCCAGAGCAGAGCAGCATCCCTGCCGTTCACAGAGTGCTCAGCACTGTCTCAGCAGCATCACTGCTCGGGCTGTGCCTGGCAAACAGCTGGACATTCATTTGTGCCTGCATTAATCTGTGAGAGATTCATCCAGTCACTGCTGTCACGACTGCAGCAGCTCAGGACCCTGAAATATTAGGGATATTTTGGGTGTACATGGCTCCAGCATCAGCTGATCAGCAGCATCCAGGTCTTGAGGCATCTGTGTGAGAATGCTGTTAGGATCTGGGCAGCTCAAGTCATGGGGCTTGCTGCCAGCAGGGCAGTGCTCTGAACAAGCAGCCAAAGAAACCTTGGCTCACCACACAGGTACAGGTAATTTGCGTGTGGAGGAATGTGCAGTGACCTGGAAAAAACCCAGGTGATTAAGCAGAAGTGAACACATGCCTTCCACAACTACCAGGAGCTAAGCTGCTCCCTGGCACATCCAAGATCATGGATGGGAACCTCCCATCCTCCCATGCTGGGTTCCTCTCACCCAGTGCAGAGCAGTCTTGCTCTCTTTCCTCTCTGTCATTGTCACCCAGGAACCAAAGGACACCCAGCTGGCAGGGGTACTTGGAGAGAGGCAGCCTGGGATGCTGGGGTGGTTTAACCTGAGAGACCATCTACCTAGCTGCACCTGGCCCAGGGCCTGCTGTGCCCTGAGTCTGCTGAAAACATCCTCAGGGATGCTGGGGTTTACTAGAACCTATTTCAGCCACCTCTTGGCAGGTAGTTGTGTCAGGAGGGATGACTTAATGGAAGTGAAAAAAAAAAAAAAAAAAAGAGATCTCCCACTTTCCTGACTTTATTTTTCACCTTTGTCATTCTCCCCTTAGTGCCAATGGGAAAATCAATGAAGCTGAAGGAGAACTCATGCACATGGATGTGAAGCAGCCGGCCAAGCTGGGCGTCCGCTTTAGCTGGTGTAAGTGTGTGCTGGGAAGGCGCCACGGCAGAGCTGTGCTCTGAGCTTTGTGCCGTGGCACCGGGGGCAGAAACTGCAAAGCAACGTGTGGAGCTCCCCATGTGACTTCAGCACAGCAGTAAAGGGCTAAAATTGATGTTGTGGCCAGCAGGCAGTAGTTTGGTGACACTGATATGCCATTTACAGCCCCCTCAGTGGTGGAGAACTCTTCACCAGCTGATCTCAAAGCAAGAAAGATCAGCAGCCTTGCTATCCCTCCAGGTCATGTCGCAGATGGGGACAGGGAGGTGGGGAGGTGGCAGAGGCAGCCCCACAGTGCTGCAAGAGCCAAGAATAAGCCTGTTTCTCTGCACACAAGTGGTACAGCTACTTGCCCACGCTGCCTCTACGTACAAGTGGCTTTTAATAACCATTAATAATATGGTTTTGTTAGCTTGTTCCCTCCCTTGTCACTCTAACACTCAACAGGGGCCTGCTGAGGTGCTGTGCCACACTGCACAGCGCTTTCCTCTGTCTGCAGTTTCCGAGCTCTCTTTTGCAGAGGGGTTATTTGGAGAAATGGGTGGAGGAGGGGTAGATGCAAAGGCAGTACAAGACTGTTCCATGAGCACAGCCAGACTTAATTCTGTGCTGCTACAGCATCACTGGCAGCCATTTCACCTGCAGCATGTGCAGCCCCAGCCACCTTCACCGGGTGCAAGCCCCAGAGAGCAGCTCAGCTGGCTCCCCGGGCCAGGGCTCCCCATGGCACTGGGTGGTGGTCTGTGCTCCTCCTATCACCAGTGTCAGCTCCCAGCACTACAGCTCCTCCCTGGCAGCCAGCACCCCCACACTGGTGAGGCTGGGCTGGCTTTCATCAGCCCAGGAGAGTTGTTCAGGTCATAGCTTTCCAGAAAGACCTTCATAGTCAGGGCTTTGTGTCTTTCCCAAGTTCCTATGGGCAGGATAAGGAGTCCTGGTAGGTTTTTATAAATTACAGCTGCCTGTACTGACCACAAGTATGCAGCAGCCAAAGTGAGAACAGTCCCAGCAACAGTGGCTGGGGTGCTGCAGAGCTGTCCAGAGCTGGTTACACACGGCAGTAACAGTGCCCTCCTCTCTCCTAGTCATGCCTGCTGCCCCTTACTGGGTCATCTCCACTGACTATGAAAATTACTCCCTGGTTTACTCCTGCACTAACATCCTCTGGCTCTTCCACATGGACTATGCCTGGATTCTGTCAAGAGCTCCTGACATGCACCCAGAAACCGTGGAGAACCTGAAGAGTGTTCTCGAGTCCTACAAGATCAACACTGAGAAAATGATGCCCACTGATCAAGCCAACTGCCCTGCTGAGATGTAACTCCTGGCATGCAGTGACACAGCACCAGACCAGGGATAAACTTTGTTGCTTGTTTTATTATCCATTAGAATTTCTCTGTGTACCTGAGAAATTTAATAACAATAGTTTCCTCTTTGCTAACAGTAGTTTGCCAGCCCAGAGGTACTCCTTGCTGTCATTCCCCGTGTCGCTTTTCCCCCTCTTTTTGTCTTGCTCTGACTTTTGCAGCACAACTGACTGAGTCAGTGCTAATGGGTGAAAGAAAGAAACCCTGAAGTGTAGACCTGAAACTCTGCTCTTGCTGTGAGTCCTCCAGTAAATGCATGGGAAAGGGTATGAGTTGTGATGTGCAAGTATTGGTTCTGGGGAAAAATTGTTCATTACACAGCCCCATGTTCGCTTCCAAAGTTTGTCTTGATGCTTCTGGGCCTGCCAGGAATCTACAGTGTCTGAGTTACACTGTGGGCACTGCCTTAGCTGCAGCAACATCCAAACATGGCGGGTCAGTCCTGCAGCCTGGGAACTGAGGCTGGGGGTCTTGAAAGTTGTCCAGTGCAGGGCTGTAGGCATGTGTTGCTGCTAAGTCAGCAGACCTCCTTGCTGGAAATCAGATTTTGCCCTTTTAAATCTAAAAATATCCAGAGATTCAGCATCACTCCAGCCCCAATGTCTATATGTGTCCTTCTCTTGCCTCTAATGAGACTGGTTCTGCCCTCCCAAGAGGCCAGCTCTGACTGTACTTGTAAGCAGACATAAAGAGTTGGGGCTGCTCCCTTGTTCTGTCTTCCAGAGGCTTTTCCCTGAACACCAGCAGGCTCTGCCTGACCTCCTGCCCACTGCTGCTGCACGTGCCAAGTGCCCGCTGGCGCTGCGTCTGCCCTGGCAGGTGTTCAGCAGGCACCACGACAACTCTGCTTGAATAGCATTCATGCAAGTCATTAAAAATGAAATAAAAATACCTGCTTCAGGCCTTTTGTACCTTTCCAGCTGCACAACTTTTGCCAGCAGGCCGGGGGGCTCTGTCTGGGGCCTGCCCCTGCTCTGAGGCCACAGCACAGCCACAGCAGGGTTGCACTGAACATGACAGCCATGGCTGAAGGGAAATGGTTTGCTACAGAAGCCTGGAACTCTTTCCAGCTCTCCAGGGTTGGATGTATGGGCACTCCCCATTGTCTAAACCCTGCCAGCAAATTTGTGTTGTGGCTTTGGCTGACAGTGACCCTCATCTCCTGCTGCCTTTACTGACATGAAGAAATAATGACACGGATGTAGAATGCTGTAAATCTGCAGGAAACATTCTACACTTATTTTGGTGGGATCCTGGTGGTGTGGGTGTGCTGCAGAGCACTTTTTTGCCCTGGGAGAGCTACAGGAGCTGAGTAGGAAGCCAGTATATCACTAATCTTTACCAGTCAGAGGAGGCCAGGATGGGAGGGACCAGAAACAACTGCCGTGTTTAAGTCATTATCCCTTTAAACTTTCAAATCCTAATACCACAGTTCCTGTGACACAGAATTAAACACCCCACCCAATTTTTCAGGCTATAAGGATGATGGACACGCCAGGATACAAACAACTGCATGGTTGTTCCCAAGTGTGTCAGCTTCTGGGTGTAATCATTTCATCACTGCTCCATCGGGTTCCTATTTTCCTTCTCACATGGATGGTGCTGCTGTAGCCCTCATCCTGTGTGATGCAAGCCCATGGGGGTGGGAACATGCAGCCCCATCGGGTGGGCAAGCACTGCCCTGGATCTGGCTGGGAACTGGGATCTCCAGGTGTGGCTGAGCAATGGGAATGTTTCACTCAGAGACCAACCCCTGCCATGCCTGGGCCCTCTGGAGACCACACTGGCTCCTGCGTTGTGCCACAGACCCTGTGACAAACCTGGGCTGCTCTGGCAAACACATTGCAGGGACACGGATAGAGGGATAGAGGGTCAAGATGGTACAAAAGAAAAGGTGTCATGTCCACATGGCAGCACAGAGAGCTCGGGGACACCAGCAGAGCTGCAGCCTGCCCTGCACGTGCCAGCAGGCGCACCCAGCACAGCAGCACACACGTGGGACACCTGCACCTGCAAAGCCCTGAGTGTGGGTGGGAGTGCCAAACAGGCACAAGCCCACACGGTCCCAGGAGCTCCTGGGTGTGCAGACCCCACCAGGGCAGCACACACCTCCCGTGTGCGGGCCCGTGCGTGGGCTCTGTGCACACGCCAGAGCTCTGTGTCCGTGTGTCCTCATCGAACTAGGCATGGCTCTGAACAGCAGATGCCAAGAAGATGGAGCTAGGCTCTTCTCAGTAGTGCCAGCCACCAGGATGAGAGGCAATAGGCAGCAACTGATGCACAGGAAATTTTACCTGAATATGAAGAAGAACTTTACTGTGGGGGTGATGGAGCACTGGAACAGATTGCCCGGAGAGGCTGTGAAGTTTCCGTCACTGGACACATTCAAGAACAATCTGGACACAATCCTGTGCAATGTGACCCCTTCTGACCTGACTGATTCCGTGATTCTGGGTCTGTGTGCCCTTGTGCCCTCGTGTCCCTGTATCTCTGTGCCTGTGTCCCTCTGTGTCACTGAGTCCCTGTGTCCATGTATCTTGTCCATGTCCCTGCCGTGTCCGTGTGTCCCTCTATCCCTGTGTCCATGTCCCTGCTGTGTCCATGTGTCCATTTATCCCTCTATCTGTGTTCCTGCGTTGTGCGTGTGTCTATCTATCCCTGTGTCCATGTCCCTGCCATGTCTGTGTGTCCCTCTATCCATGTCCATCTATCCCGGTGTCCGTATGTCCCTCTATCCCTGTGTCCGTGTCCCTGCCGTGTCCGTGTGTCCATTTATCCCTCTATCCGTGTCCCTGCCATGTCTGTGTGTCCCTCTATCCGTGTCCATCTATCCCGGTGTCCGTATGTCCCTCTATCCCTGTGTCCATGTCCCTGCCATGTCCGTGTGTCCATTTATCCCTCTATCCGTGTCCCTGCGTTGTGCGTGTGTCCATCTATCCCTGTGTCCGTGTCCCTGCCATGTCTGTGTGTCCCTCTATCCGTGTCCATCTATCCCGGTGTCTGTGTGTCCCTCTATCCCTGTGTCCGTGTCCCTGCTGTGTCCGTGTGTCCATTTATCCCTCTATCCGTGTCCCTGCGTTGTGCGTGTGTCCATCTATCCCTGTGTCCGTGTCCCTGCCATGTCTGTGTGTCCCTCTATCCGTGTCCATCTATCCCGGTGTCTGTGTGTCCCTCTATCCCTGTGTCCGTGTCCCTGCTGTGTCCGTGTGTCCATTTATCCCTCTATCCGTGTCTCTGCCATGTCTGTGTGTCCCTCTATCCCAGTGTCCGTGTGTCCATCTCTCCCTCCGTCCCGGTGTCCGTGTGTCCGTCTCTCGCGCTGTCCCGGTGTCCGTGTGTCCGTGTGTCCATCTCTCCCTCTGTCCCGGTGTCCGTGTGTCCGTCTCTCCCGCTGTCCCGGTGTCCGTGTGTCCATCTCTCCCTCTGTCCCGGTGTCCGTGTGTCCGTCTCTCGCGCTGTCCCGGTGTCCGTGTGTCCGTGTGTCTCTCTGTCCCGGTGTCCGTGTGTCCATCTCTCCCTCCGTCCCGGTGTCCGTGTGTCCATCTCTCCCTCTGTCCCGGTGTCCGTGTGTCCATCTCTCCCTCTGTCCCGGTGTCCGTGTGTCCGTGTGTCTCTCTGTCCCGGTGTCCGTGTGTCCATCTCTCCCTCTGTCCCGGTGTCCGTGTGTCCATCTCTCCCTCTGTCCCGGTGTCCGTGTGTCCGTCTCTCCCTCCGTCCCGGTGTCCATGTGTCCGTCTCTCGCGCTGTCCCGGTGTCCGTGTGTCCGTCTCTCGCGCTGTCCCGGTGTCCGTGCCGCGCTCCCCGCGCGCGCAGAGCGCCCCCTGGCGGTCGCGCGGGCGCACGGCAGCAGGGGCGCTGTCGGTCCGCCGGCCGCCAGGGGGCGCAGGCGCGCGGGCGGCGGCGGCGCGGGGCGGGCCCGGCCGGGGCGGCGGCGGCGGCGGAACCGGGAGGGCGGCGCGGCCATGGAGGAGCCGTCGGTACCGGACGCCTCGGCGGCGGGGCGGGGGCCCATCAAGGGCATCCTGAAGAAGAGCGGCAGCAAGGCTTCGTCGGGAGCGGCCGTGGGAGCGCGACAGCCCAGCCAAGCCTGTGACGAGGACGATCACGGGTGAGGCCCCGGTGGTGGTGGTGGGCGGCGGCCGGTCCCCGCAGGGCCCCGCTCCGGCCGCCCCGCTCCTTGGAGGGGCCCGCGGGGCGGGAGCAGCCGGGCGGCGTCTCCAGCTGGGGCTGCTGCTGCGCCCCGTGCCCGGGGGATGCTGCGGGGCGGGGCGGGGTCCGAGCCGTGCCCCCCGTGCGGCGGCGGCCGGAGCTCGGCTCCGCTCGGCGGTGCGGGCCCGGCGGGGGCAGCTCCCGCCGAGCCCGGAGCCCGCAGGGAGCGGGGGGATGCCGGGGCCCGGCGGGGGCAGCTCCTGCCGAAGCCGGGGCTCCGCTGGGAGCGGGGGGATGCCGGGGCCCGGCCGGGGCAGCGCCTGCCGAGCCCGGACCCCGCTGGGAGCGGGGGGATGCCGGGGCCCGGCGGGGCAGCTCCTGCCGAAGCCGGGGCTCCGCTGGGAGCGGGGGGATGCCGGGGCCCGGCGGGGGCAGCTCCCGCCGAGCCCGGAGCCCGCAGGGAGCGGGGGGATGCCGGGCGTGCACCTGAGCGGAGCCGGGGAGCGCTGCTCGCATGAGGCCGGCGGGAGCTGTCGCCGTGGCTCCTATCGAGGAGTGGCGGTCACCTGCTGAGTGTGGCAGCTCACAAAGGGTTTCACCGATGCTACGAGGCTGGTTCGCAGTTTGGGAAATGCGTTTGATTTATTCTCAGCCTTCTCATAGGTAGCTCATTTCTTGTAATCTAAAGCATGTCTCTGGAGAAGGGACCTCTCCTGGGTTGAAACATAATCAAGATGTATTCTCGGTTGGGCAGGATCCATCTGTAAAAATCTCACGCTTGAGAATGCACACCGCCTTGAGGTTATTTAAATGACATGAAAATCTTGGCCGAGTTAGTCCAGACACGCCAGAAGTGTTCTTCAGCTGGTCATGACCTGTCCTTGATGATTAAGAATCCTACACTTTTCCTGATGCACCCAGCATGTGCTGCCTGCCGTTGTTCTGATTCTCCATAAAGTTATGATGAGCAAGGTTTGACCTGAACTCAGTGTTTACAAATTTGCTTTTGACAGTTTTCTCTTTTTGGTACCTTATTCAGTATTGCAAGGAGAGAAATAAAATAGTCATGCTGGTCAGTCTTTTAATTATTATGGTAATACTCCTTTCATCTTTGCCTAGTTAAGTGATGAATGTAGTCTAAAGTCAGCAAGGTAAGAAAGAAGAGCTTTTGGGTTGCAGTGTTGCATGTGTTAGCTGCTCCTGCTTTCCAGAGAAAAAATTCAACTGAATGAATGAGATGGTGTTTTTGAAACAGGCGAGTGTAAGTAGCAATATGTTACACAAATGTGATTTTTTAATTTTCCTTTAGTTCTAATATTATGTAGCTTGATGTGTTTAACACCACACCAGACATAAATTACAATTGACTGTTGGTAGCCTGTGTTTAATTTTCTACAGTTTCTTTTGTATCATCTTGAAAACTGAGTAGAAATTGGACTATGAAGTGATGAAAGTATGGTATATTGGTTGTTGCACACAGTAATTTCCTGGGAAGCAGTTAGTGGGCTAGAGTCCAGTTTCTATTTCCTGTTTACCAATGTGAGCCAATAAAGTCAGATTAATTCTGAAATAGCCTTGCAAGTTGAAAGATACTGGCTAAACCTGGCAGGCTGCATTAGAAAATTTCCTGGAAAGACCAGTACAGGGAATATAAAGCTGGTTTCTGTGCAGGTATTATTTTTGGTTGGCAATGTATCAATATATCAGTGTTTTTTCTGATTTCAGCTAAAGAATTTTGGTTTTAGAAGAATGATATAGCACAGTTGTGATTTTCCTTTGAGACTGAAGAGTAGTTAATAAATTCAGGTATCTGTTTTCTTAATTCTTCTGCTTATTTCTAATATTGAAATTGAGGTCTGCAGATCCTTAAAAATATCTGTAGATGAAAGAGCTCATTGTGTCAGCTATCAATCTTTTAAAGCACGATGTTCAGTAGAGCTCTCATGTACTTGCATCATTACTGACCTTGCACTGCTGTTACTGATGGTAACATTGTTTGGAAAATTTCCTTCATGAAAATATGATAAGAAGGAAGCTTGAGAGATTGGGATACCACTGGAATGCATCCTGAGAGCTGAGATCATGGTTTTATGGCAGATGTGTTCTTGGCATACACACTGAGGTACGCCTGTGAGCGAGTGGATGTGGTATTTTACAAAGCAATTATGGAAGTGTGTGTGCGCACAAGCAGCTGTGTTGGAAGAGGTGAGTCTGCTATGGCAGGAGCAAGGCAGGTGTGAGAGGTGTTCCTTGGCTGTCACTGCTGCTGAAACTTCTTGCTTGTCCACACCACCTGGTGTGATGTCAAATGAAGTTATTGTATATTTTTAAAGATGTGAGAACATACAAATGAACACTTATGAGATTTTTTCAAATCTCATTTTCCTAAGGAAGATTAGATTTCCTATTTCTGTATCTGAAGGGGTGTGAGGATGCATTTCCCTGTGATGGTCCTAAGCCATGTCATTAGTGTTGTGCTTTGCAGACATGCATAAGCATGCAAAATTTGAAACAAACAGGAGAGGTGTGGGTTTTCAGAGCACTTAGTCATTCTTCTGTGAGGGCTTTTTACAGGCAGGGGTGAAATTACATGGTTGTCTCTGCCTCTAATGACTTTTTTTCCCCCAGGTTGACTTAAGTTGTACTTTGGGAGGTGTTCCACAGCCAAGGCTTTTAGTGTCGGAATCTGAGTTTAAAAAAACAAGTGTGAAAAATAAAGCCACTAAAAACTTGTTCAGTCTTTTATTTATGACTCACTGACTTGCTCAGTGTGGGCTGTCTGATTTCCAGCACAGTGCATGCCAAAGGGATTGTTCCAAGATTGCCAGTATTATTATTAGGTGGAGTTGTGAGCCTGGACTATAAACCTTGATGTGCTCTGGGCAAGTGAACACAAGGCATGTGAAGGGAATCTCTCCCATCTGTTCTATTTCCTTGTCAGCTGAGCTCTGTCCCTTTACAGCAGCTGTGTACCCTGTGTACCATTGACTAAGTGCTCTGGCTGGTAAAATTCCACACTGAGCATCTTGTGTTGGTCATGGAGGAACTTCAGGCTGTGTTAAACTGGGTAAACTGAGGATTTTTTTGACTCCTAACCAGACAGTTTTGAATGAGTGGCATCCCTAGACCGGAGCTCTTGCTTTGTCATCACGAAGCTCATGACTCCCTGCCCTGCCAGAGCCACGATCTGACTCACGTGTTGTCCGCTTATGCTGCAGTCCTTGTGTTTGCACAAAATGATGAAATGGACCTGAAGCTTCAAACATGAGACCTTGGCACTGGGTACTGTATGCTGAGGGGATTAAGATCATTCAATCTGTATTAATTTCTGGAGTATAAGCCTGTGGCATGTAGGATTCAGCATCAACCCCCAAATCTATTTTTTTTTCTTTTTAGTTTCCCCCCCCCCACTGTATTATGCAGTGATGCTGTAAATGTAGGATGTAGTTTGTGCTTGGAATTTTGCTTTATCAAGTTTGTTTTACAGATGTTATTCTAAGAGCACTGGTGTTATTGAGATTTAATATATCTTTCAGATCTGTTATTGGAGCAGTCTGTGTTTAAACAAGAGCAGTTAAATTGAAGTCTCCCAGCTAACTGCCCCTTCCCACCCCCCAAAAAAACCCCAACAACCACCCCAAACCAAATAAAAAGCCCCACGAAACCCACAAAGTCCTTTAATGTTTGCTTCCTTAACTAATAATTTACAACAAGAATATATTAATTAGTCAAATTTTTGTATTATTCTGAAATTAAATTTATTGGCTTAATCTAAGGGAAAGACCACCTTATATGAAATTTGCAGTAACCTTTTTAGAGAAAATATGGAACATAGTGGTTTGTGTTGATTAAATATTTTTGTGGCTTTTAGATCAGGGGAGGAATGGCTCTTTCTCTGGCCTCAAGGCAATTGCTTTTCTTGTGGCTTATATATTTTGTCAGTGAGCAGTCAGTGTGGGTGAGCTTTAGTTTCTTCAAATATACATAAAATGGTACATTTTTCTGGTTGACTAAGAAAATTCTAGATAAAATAGCATCACTGGTGCCTGTCTGTTTAAGATGTGAAACTCCCTCGGCTTAATTATAGCAGTGACTCACTTGGCTTATTATTCCAATTTTGGATGTCAAAAGCAGTATTAATAATCACCTTGTTCTATGCTACTGATTTCACTGCAGGAGGGGATATGTTGGTTGCTATTGTTTAAGCAACAGTTTTGCTAATAATTATTCCAGCTCCTTCAGCAGAGATGAACTGAAAAGCATTGGATTCTGGTGAAGTCTTGTGGGTTGTAATAAGGGGAAGAATTCTCTTTTTACAAGTTAACTGTAAAATCAAATAGTTCACAAGATAATCATTGAACAAGACCAGGAGTCTCTGAATTATATTAATATGTTTATAGATAATTGACTTTGTTTAGCTATTGTGACTTGTTAGGGAAATTTAAGTTGCACTGAAAATTTGTTATGACTTCAGTATGCACAGAGCAGTATTTAATAATTGTACTTTGAACATGTCTGTGTCATAAGGATATTTTTTGTGCTTAGTGTGTAGTAAAGATCAGATGATGTTTTAAAAATTCCTTCTCTGGTAAAGCAGAGGTAATTGTTTTAGAAAATAAGAAAATTTTATTTTCTTTTCTTATTTCAGTAAAAAATCACAGAAGTGGGATGAAATGAACATCATAGCTACATACCACCCTCCAGGCAAAGATTATGGCTTGATGAAAATTGATGAGCCAAGTACTCCTTACCACAGGTATGCTTGCTTAAGTGTTGGTCTGTGTGCTGCCAGGTGGAATTGTGGGTTTAGAGCAAAGTTTACTTTGTGGGTGATGTAGTATTACTGTGCAGGCCTGCTGGGTGTGTGCAACATACTCAGATCTACAAAGCTTCTAAATAAGGAGAACAGTCAGAAAGGACAAAGTGTGAAGGACAAGGTTTAGAAGGTTTGCTCTAGCAGGCTTTAGCCTTTGAATGGAGTAAGTAAGTCTGACTTCTATTGATTTTATTTTTTTCAGTACTAGAATATAATGTCATATCAATATTTAAAGTTGATTTGGAAAGCTTTTAAAGCATTAAAGGAGTCTTCTAATTGAGTGTTGTAAGGTTTTGGCTGTTTTCTTGAGCAAACTACTAAAAGCAGCTACTTTTTGTTTGTCCTTCAAGCATGGTAGGAGAAGATGATGAGGATGCAGTGAGTGATTCAGAATATGAGCCCTTAAAAGCAGATGTATTGAGTAAAAAGTAAGTATTGTAATTATAAAAACTGACTAAATGTGAAGAAAATCTGCTCTTTCCTGCGGTAGATGCTCTTTATGGAAAGCTGTTGCTGGTTTCTCTAGAAGCTGCATTTTTGCTATTGTCAAATGCAGTGTTTTTCAGTGTTTGATAGTGCTGCTTGTAATTCAGACTTGCACATTATTACTACATACAAATATGGCAAAAATAATGAACAAAACTGTTCGTATGAGTATTCTGAAATGTCATGTATTTTAAATAGTGAAAAACTTGCTGTTTCAGCATTTTGTATTGCATGATTTATGTAGACTGGCAGCTGCAGCTGAAGGTAGAGGACCCAAGGTTATAGCAAGGCAAGAAGAAAGCAGTGAGGAGGAGGACGAGGATGAAGAATTAACACCTGAAGAACGGGGTATGCAAAGTTATTTTCTTTCTTTTGTTTAGACTCTTTTCCTACAAATAGTCTCAGGTTTTCTGTTAGAAATATTTGCGAAGAAGAAATGCTTTCAGAAAAATGTTATTATTTTAAAAAAGAGATAAATAGTGTTTGAACAAATACGCTGCTTTTTTCTAGTCAGAATGTTTGGTTTGAGATCTACATATAAACAGGAATTTGCTGTTGTTGGCTGCCTCCCTGTATACAAGATTAAAGTATGGGAATTCCTGCTAAGACACCTCAAATAAGTTCTGGTTTGGGATTGAAGGAATAGTTCTTCATCTGTACATATTTCAGGTAGACTTAATTCAATGAGTACAACAAATAAAATGCTGCTAATTGCTTGCAAATGATGCTTCTGTTGTTCTCAGTGCAATTGGTAGATGTATGTAATAGGAAGACTACAGTTATTCCGAAGCAAATAGCATCTTTAACAACAATATTGTTTCATGTTGACTTGGACTAGAACGTTTTGAGGGAACAGTGAAACAACAATACTTCTAAGGTTTCAGGCTTGTATTATCTAGCTGGCGCTTCTCAAATTTCCTGGCCTTAACTTTGAGTGTGAAACCATGCTATACTACAGGAAGGAAATGAACAAAGCGTTGGGGCTGGCAGTAAGCAAAATTTACTTGAATTATAATGCATTACTGCTGGATATGCCAATGTTTAATATATGGAGCAGAGCTGGCTTCAGGCCATGGGGAAAGTGGAAAATATTTTCTTCTACATGTGGTAAATATATCTCTCATAACTGACCTTTGGTGGCTAGCCAGGAGTCAAGCCACACATCTGCAAAAGTTCATCTTCTATCCCAGCAGTATGTCTCAATTTGTCCTTGAGTTTACTTAGAAACAAGCTTGTGAAACTTTGGAGTTTTGTGTACTTTTACCAGATGCTTCTTGTGGTTCAGACTTACTCTTAGTTGCAAACAGGTTCTTAGAAAAGTGCTTCTGAGATTCCAATTACTATCCTTTTTGTAAGTCAGACTCATTTTAAAAGAACACTCCACTGCTTGAAGACAATAATTTTTATTCATTGAGTTCGTCTTCAAAGAAGAAACGTTGATTTTTTTAAGGGAAGGATCAACTATTTCCATTTTTTTTGCCCACAGAGAAAAAGAAACAGTTTGAAATGAAGAGAAAAATGCACTATAATGAAGGAAGAAACATCAAACTGGCAAGGCAGCTCATTGCAAAAGAACTACATGGTGAAGAAGAGGAAGATGATGAGGATGAAGAGATGCGTGATGCTGCAGATGTAGAAACAATGAGTACAGAACCTACCGAACATGGTGAGCTACTGATGAATTAAAAAGCACCTGTAAGTACTGGTGGCCTTCTGAGCTGTTGGGAAGTGAATATACTCAAGTGTAAGATGACTAGAAGGAGTACAGTATGTATGTAACACTCAATGAGTACTGTTGCACTCTGTCTTGATAGGTAGACTTGTAACATGGAACAAAAACTCAGTGTTGATAAACAGCATGTAGGCTTTTGTTTGTTGTGGCATAACAGAAAAACAAACATTTCTGCTTCTTACCATTTCCCCAAAATAGCTGACTTTGGGTAATGAAGTTGCCAGCATCCTTTTTAAAGGAAGAGCTGTCTTGTAGTGAACACTTTAATGGCCACATGGGAGAGCCTGGCTTTTTGTTGTGGGTCATTCATTTCCCATTCTGCTCCAAATCCATACTGTAGCCAGCAATGGGAGATTACCATCAATGTTTCCTCCCTGTTGAGAGAACTGTATTTATCTTGCTGAGGAAAAACACTGTAATGTAAAACTGCTGCTAGGTCTTCAATACAGACTTGTCCTTGAGCAGAAATGTTCATTGCTATAGTATGAGATAAGACTCTGGGATAACTTTGCTTTTAGTGCAGCTACTGGAAGAAAGTCTGGGATGTTTAAGTGGGAGCTGTTGCTGTCTCTTCATAGGAAACTCCTAAAACTATAGAGGCTGACACCTTCTCTTTCATCTTTAAACTTCTTTCTGGGTGAAAAGTCTTAGACTTCTGTGGTGGTATTCTGGTGAATAATTACAGTTCACTCCCCACCTCTTTATGTAACAGCACTTTGAATAAATTTTTGACATAAACAAACCACGCATCTGTTGCTCATGAGACTGGTGGCAGTGAAGTCTGTAAGCCTTGTTCATCTATGGTTGGCAAAGCTATGAGATATTAGCATGGTCTGCAGACTTGGGAAGATGCTGCATGGGTTTAACTTGGTTCACATCTGCTTTTCACAACCATGTGAACTAGGAACTCATCTAAAATTCATTTAAATCCCACTCAATAAAAAGGTGATTTGCAAAGTTGCGTGTTTAAGTTCTGTGGATTGCACCTTTTCGTCCTGTTATTTACTACAGGAGGACTAATTCCTTCACAATTGCTCTGAAAGGGTCACTTGGTACGTGTCTGAGACCCATTACTGGACTGACTTTATCCAGTAACTGAACATAGGCCTTATAATGGCTATTTACTAGAACTTCACTCTCCAGGGGAAAGGAGGGCTGCAGTAGCCAACCGTATGAGCCTTCTGCATAGCCTGAAGCTGCCAGCTCTCTGCACTCTGCTGTAAAACAGAGGCAACCTCGCTCCCCAGCTGCATTCGCCAGTGGAAAGAAGGCAGACCTTTGCAGCATTTTTCCATCTCTATTGTTGAAGTCCATTCCACCTTCCTCATAACCAGCTTCAGAGCCACAACTGGTAATTATCAATTTTAGACTGCTCATGGCTAATAGATTCCATAAGTGTAACTTGTCTGCCAGTGTAGCAACCTGTCAACTAACTGGTTCACCTCCACACCATAGCATATAGAAATGCTTTCCATTAAGCTGATGTAGTTCTCAGTTCTTCACTTTTCTATCATTCTGCTTAAACCTTCATGTTCTGTTATCTCCCAATCTCTGTATCAGCTATCACAGCCTTTAATCCCTGTCCTTGATCAGTTCTTCTGAGGTTAAGCACTGGTCTCACTTTTGTAGCAGGTGGTGAATTGAATGCCCTCAGATGGATAATGAGACAGGGTTGGGCAAAGGATGATGAGATACGAAAAAAAAAAAATGTTAATAAACCAGTCTTCTGTCCTGCCCACATTTTAAGAAATTCCTACATTGAGATGAGAAATGTTCAGCACGCATCTATGTTAATGTCAAAATTTTTCTGAAATAACTTTTTTGAGATTACATTATTTATTGCTCTCTCATCTGTATTCTGAGGAAACAGAAAAATCTCCTTATTCATAAGTGTTAATTGGAGCTACAGAAGGTTTCTCAAATAGATGGCTTTAACACTTGCTACTTGGGGTTTTTGGCCATTGTATTTTTGGTCATGGTGTGCTTTTGGTTACATTAAGCACTTGAGTATTTAAAAATTAGGCTGTTTCCTTCATGGAAGGAAATCAAAATCCTATTAATATGTTCCTGAGACCAGTATATGGAAAGATTATTCACCTGGATAACTTTCAAAGAGCTCTCTGACTTGAAACTGTATTTTAAAGTACTTTTGTCTAGAGTAGTAAAGGGAGGGTTTCCTTACTCTTGTACTGGATGATACAGGAGTTGATTTTTTGCAATGGCTTGTTTTGGCATCAAACTGACTAACAGCCCTGATGCTTGCTTTTAACTTCAATGAAAATGTCCTGGGTTTTTTGCATGTATTCTAGCTATATTTTTATAAATTCTTCCATTTGACTTGAGTTCTTGGGTAGTTGTGGAGATCATGACATGATGTGGCTGCCACTCAGCTATTATGCCAGTCAGTCTATGTGAGTGAGAGGTGCCATGCAATGTTCTTTTATTCCAATGGAGTAACATGACTTCTGTAGTATTGATGATTGTTGCAGGTAAAGATGTGACATAAGAGACATTTCTTAGTGGCCTGTTGTGACTCTGGGGTTCCACTGGCTCCTGGGTTGTTTTTCAGCCAATTTGAGAATGTCTTCTCACTTGGAATTTTTTCTATCCATGAAGATCCTTTAAAGATTCTATGCTTCTCTTACCTGATACTTCTTTCTACTCCCTAATTCAGTCTGCTTTGTATTTGAGTAAAACTAACAGTACACTTCTAATCTCTACAGTCTGCTTTCAAAGAAGGGGCTAAAGACTTAGGGCAGGTTGAAGGAGGCTCCTGTCAGATACCACCAGGTCCACTAATGCAAGTTGCACTTCTTGGTTACAGACTGAGATTTCTTGCTGATAAAATGAAGATGGCCAGTCCAGTCAGTGATGGTGAGAACTCTGTATATTTTTGCTCCTCTTTCCGTTGTGACTACCAGTTGTTTTAAATGGATGGATCATTCCTTTCTTGCCTCAAGTAGCCATGTTGTATGGATTCCAGCAGCCAAGCTTTTTTGTGGAAAGTATAAGTTGTAGACTGCATATGGCAGGGGGGTTGGAGCTGGGTGTCCTGTAAGATTCCTTCTAACCCAAACCATTCTATGATTCTACATTTGCTTGCTTCAGCATTTCACCTTCTCTGGGTACTTGCTATTTATGACTCCATGAATAACATAAATAGACTTTGCTAGCAGAAGTGACCTTTGTTTCTCTCCATAAAAACTTTCCCTTTAGAAATTCTCTTTGAAATCACTGAAGGAAATATTCCTGATGTAGGTAAATTTAAGCATGGTGATTTCAGTGCAGACCCGTCTTCTGCTACACAAAAGTATCAGCCAGAGGGTGTTGCCTATAGCAGTTCAATTGACAGGAAGTAAGACTATTGTTCTCTTCCTCTGGTTCATTTAGCTGCATTGCTCTGCTAACCCTGCTCAGATGGCACCCAGTAGCTGAGCTGTCACTGACTGGGTGTGCCCTTTGGCCTTTGGTAGATACAGAATGTATTGTGTTTTCTTAAACAGAGCAAGCATCACCCTAAAGATGAAATAAGTGAGAAGGCTGGGAGCACACAGCAATCAGCTCTGCTGGTTAACTGAGTTGTTTGCTTGTTAAACTGCATGTTACCAAATCTAACTCATGCCCATGCCTAACTGACATTTTAAAAAGAATATTGTCCTTTAAATGAGGTATTCTTTGATCAGCACTGAGGAGGAGTTTCCTCTGATTTATTGCAGTGCTTTTGCTCAAAAGCATGAGTTAACAACTTCCTGAAAACACATTACTGTACTCCTTCATAAGCTTGGGGTTCTTTTATTTCAAGTGCCTCATCTGGAACTGAAATTTGACCTGAGAAGTACTGTGCTTGCTGGTGTTTCAGGAACCTCGTGCATTAGTTCTAAACACCTGAGTTAAATCCTCCCACTTCCGAGGAAATGAGCACGCAGTGCTTGGTGTGCTCAACAGTGGTGTTGCCCATCATTTAGGGCATAAGAGTCTAATAAGTGTTTTAGATATTTCTGCACTCTATAACTAAAAGCTTATACATTGCTAAGATGGGTTGGCAAACATCTTTGGAGAAGCAAAGATGGTTTCAGGAGGATAGTTGTGTGTGTTGTGAAAATATTGAACAGGTGTGAAGAATTATCTGTTTTTTGTAATTTTTCTTATGCAGCACATGTTACTCGTGACCAGCTGGAAAGTGGAGCACACAGCATAGAAGAAATCTGTCCAGAACTGTAACTGCTTGTCAAAGACACAAATATAAACATCGCTTCATGATTTTTGCAATTAAGGCTCTTAAATGTTAAGAAGCATATCCGTTACAATGTTGTATTGCCAAGAATGTTAATTTTAGATTTGTCCATTAGGCAGAAAACACTGTCTAATCGATTTATTCTTGTGCCTAGTATTTCATGGAGAATACTGCTTCATAATTTGTTCAACCAGAATGGCATTCCCTGTATGTATAGCACTGATTATCTTGCGTGATGTACTGTTACTCTTGCTTTGAAACACTCACTATCTTTCGGTTTTACACTATTTATTTGAGAGTGTTCTAGATGTAGTGTCTCATATGGAAAGTTTTGGGATTCAAGAGCCAAACGGTACAGCGAATATCAGATTGACATGTAAGCTATTTATCAGATGTGTTAAGCAGTTTAAAAAGGGATTATTCAAGTCCTACAACTTTTTTTTTTTTTTGTAAAGTATTGACCTGTTAATCTAGATTTCAGTATGTTTTTGCCTGCACCTTCCCAGTGTTTAGAACAAGAGCTGTGCTATTTCTTAAGAGTGGTGTTTGGAATTGGTTGTTAGTTTCTGACTAAAGCAGTACTAGCATCTGGTTGAGGGAGTGTTTTTACACTGGAAGCAGCTAACTTGAACTTTGCATTTAACTGTCATAACCTCTTCCATCAGGACTGGTTGTTTTGTGGAGCTCTCTCTGGCTTATTGTGAGGCCATGCAAGTTCCTTACAGCTTTTCTCTTAAATCACAACCACTGTTACTCTTCTGGCTCTTGTTTCAAATGTTTGGTTCTTTCCAGTTGCATGAACAGTGTTTGTGCTGTTAGCACCTGAGGAAAAACACCCAGCCATGAGTGTATAAATCAGGACTGAAGATGTGCTGAGCCTAGGCTCTGGCTGTTCTTTATTAAAGATAACTGCTGTTGATCTACTCTTTTGGGGTTGGCAACGTCCACACTGAAAACCATTGGTCTAAATCTTCCTGTGTCATTGCAACTTACAGCAACTGCTTTTGTAAAATGAAGGCTTTTTTGAAGCGAGAAGGGAAACTGCCTAATTCAAATACTTGTTTACAGTGTGGTTGTATAGCTGTAAAGAGGGATTCTGCACCTCCAAATTGCTGTAAAAACTTCCCACTGGGTGGAATTTGACTGGTGAATGTTCCAGTATTCAGAGTAGTTCCTGGGATTTATTATACAAACGAAGTACACACTTAAGCTTCAGCTTGATTATGAAATACAGTGTATATCTTAATTTTGATCTGAATTTGATATGTTGCAAAAATCCATATAATTATATGGATCAATTTTAAAATGTCTTTTTCTCCACTGTATATGTGAAGTTTGAATAAAGGAATGAAAGTTATTTTACAGTTACATACATTCTCAAGTGTGAGCTTTCCTGGAGTCCCAGAGAAATTGAGAGTGAATAAGGCAATAGGATGCTGTCATTTGAAAGATTTTTACAGGAATGATTAATTAGACTGGACGCATTGCCAAAGATACCTGTGAATTATGCTGTGTTTTGTAGGGTGCCTTTCCCAGCTATCTCCTCTCCTTAGTAGGGTGGTCAGTTTTGGGTTAGTTAATCTTCTAAGGTCCTGAATTGAGATTGATAGGGTCTTTTCACAAAAAAGAGCTGAACTCTTGATTCTGGCCAGTGTGGTGATGCTACTTTTTCAACATGCTGAGTGCTATTACTTCTTGTATCAAATGTGGTCACTTCCATGGAGTAAACAGTGGTAAAGGGTAAGCATTTAGATACTTTGACTCATCAAGTCACGTACTGCAGCTTTCAATTTGGCTCCTAAGAATAGGATTTCAAAACTTTGTTTGTACCTTTTATAAACCAGCTTGCAGTGTTCAGAATGTTGGCCTGTGTGCACTGAGCTGTATTTCAGACTGAGCAGCTGCTGGCCTGGCCTGCCCCAGCTGGGCACTGAAATTCTGAAATTAAGGTAGAATCCAGCAGCAGCAGCTCTTACCCGAGCTAATGTCCTGCCCTCCTTAACCCCCCCACTTTCTTGTGTCCAAGGCCATTTGGTGCTCAGCAGGGCTCCTTTGTATCTTACAAGGTCTAGAAAGTATTTTCTTTAACAAACAAACTTCTCTCAAACTTCTTCCAATAAAGACCTTTCCTGTAATGGCTTCCACAAATCTAGATGAAATGAGTATGCAGCTTTGAGGGAGGTACACAAATGCATGAAGACGGTTTTAAATTAACCACATAATGTATACTAGGTTCCTTCATCACTCAGGTGATTTTGAGCTGCTTGGGTGATCTCCTTTTTCTGTGCCTCCAAGCACCTAAATTCTGAGTTTGATGCTATTTTGAAACTTGATTTAGTTTGGGGTTTTTTTAAAGGCTTTGTTCTCTTCATTTTCCTCAGTGCTCGCAGAAATTCTGTTCACAGTGCTTCTTTGTCTTCCTCAGCAGAAGTGCAAGCCAATGTCCCTACCACTGCTTCTAAGTGAAAGGCTGGTTTACTTTGCTTACACCTTGATGCATTTTAAAAACTAAATCATGCAAGTTTTACTTTGCGGTAGCTCCAGAAGTTCCATACAGCTTTTTTTACAAAGGGATATCTGATTTCCCTCTGCTTGAGAAATATCAGGAGTTCCCTGTTGAATGGGGACAAGAGAAGAAATGTGCTTTCTCTTTTTACATTTGATGAGGACTTAGCTAGCTTGCATATGGTAAATACTCGTGTACAATACAGAGTGGTGTAAAGAGGAAACAAACACAGTACTTACTTATGTGGACAGTGAGCTCCACAGTACCATAATTGTGAATTTTCTTGCAAAGGTTTAAGTCCTCAAGCTGCATCCTGTTTAGAGAAGGCATTTTCAATATGCTTCCAGTAGGAAGATCACTTACAAATAAGAGCCTTAACTCATGTGTATAGATTTTTTTTTTTCTGTCTATAGCTTCTTTCCCACCAACTTGTATAATTCATGGAAACTGCAGATACTTTTTCCACAGCTAACCTCTCTCATGTGAAATTTGTATATCTTACCAGAACTCTTTGTTTCTGTAACATGCTTTTTTGTGGTATTATGATGCCACCTCACAAATGTAATTATTGTTTGAAACTGGTGTTAAGTGTCACAACATAAATAAAACAATTGTTTTCATTACTACCTTATGACACTAATACTAATCTAATGTTTGGCTTCTTGGAGCTCTTCAGTAGAAACTGGCAGCTAACATTTGCACGTGTGTTCATAGATAAATTCTTAAACCAATATTGTAATTTCCTTATGGCTCTCATTTATAGTAACTTTGATGTAAATTTGTTTGTTCACACAGATTTGCTGGCTTGCCTAGGCCTGAGGGTAGATCTGGTAACCTAAGTCAGGAACTTAAGACAGCAGTACCTCAGAAAAGGCTGCATTTTTCAAGGTGTTTTTGTGTGTTGTAGGATTTAACCACAACTGATCTGTCTCTTCACGGTCAACACTGAGTCATCACTCACTAGCATGGAGTAATGGAAAATGACTAACAGCAGCTACTTCTTAGGAAGTAAAACTCTTCCTCAAAACAGAGCTGGGCTCTTTTCAATTGCATTCTTCAGTTGAAAAGTGGATTTCACAACATAAATGCAGCTTCAATTACACAAATATTAACATGCTGCTTTTCCTGAGTAGGTGTGACTTGGATGCCTAATCAAAATAGTGGTAGTTTGGCTAGTTTTGGTGAGGGACAGCTCACAAAAATACACAGTTACATCCATGTAACTTATAGTTTGGTTCTGACATTTCATGAGTCTTGTAAAAAAAACCCTGACATTCTAAATTACAACTGACTGAACTAAGTGTCCCTCACTAAAGGTACAGCAGGCATCCAGCCTCTTGGAACCCCTCCTTCCACGTTGACTGTTTCTCATTGTAGCATTGAAAGGAAGCGGGGGAGAGAGAATGGGAAGAATATGAAAAAACAAGAGCTAAAACAAGAGGTGAAACTTAGTGGAGATGCTGGCATGAGGGAGGGTATGAAAGCTGTAGGGGGTTTGTGGGCTCGCTGGAAGCAGGTATGGCCTCGCTGGAAGCAGGTATGGCAGCTCGTCAGACTCTGGGAGGAGGCAAGAGTGAACATCATCTACTTCGGTCAGCTTCTCAGCACCATCCCTGTGACTGCTTCATCTTTGACAAGTTAACTTGGATAGCAACTTTTGCTACTCTGTTGCTCCTTTTTGAAGAGGAGTGGGGATGGCTGGTGCTCCTGTCTGTCTGTTTTACACCTGGGAACATTAAGCACACCTAACTGGTTAAGAGATCTTTTTCTCTCTTCTCTTAAACGATCAGAAATCTACAACGTTCTGCTGTCCTTCACTGCAACCTGGAGACTGCAACGTGGTCCTGTTCACTCTGTATCACTCCACTTCAAAATACGATCCGCTCTAGCTCGGAGTATTCTCGGACAAAGGTTCCATAAGAAACCCAAGCATGCACGCTTGATATTCCTTGACAGGAAAACCTGCGGTTTGCGTTTCTCCTTCAGAGACTCCTTTGAGTCTCCCCCCAGTTATTTCCTCTGTGTAGAAGTGAATCACGCCGGAGAGCGGACTGAGCGGGAGCGTTGCTCCCGCCGCTGGCCCCCCAGCAGGGCCGTACCGCCCCGCCGGCCCTGCCCCGCGCCGGCGCTGCGCGGAGCCCGGCTGACCGAGGCCGCTCTCGACCCGGTGCAGCAGCTCCGGGGCCCGCCCGGGCCTTCCCGCGCGTCTCACCCCCGAGGGAGCTGTAATTAAAAAAAAACAAGCAGGCCCGGCCCCCCCCAGGCAGCGTCAGGCGGCGAACGCCGGGCCGGGCTGTGGCGGGGCATCCACGGCCATGGAGCTGCCGCTTGGCGCGGCCGCCTGCCCATTGGCGGCCCGAGCTGTCGCTCTGAGCACGCCGGGGCGGGAGCAATCGCTGCGCTGCCGGCGGTTGGCTGCATCTTCCGAGCGGCTACGCTCATTGGGCGCTCTGCCTACTGAGCCCGCCCCTCTGGCGTTGTGATTGGCCGGCGCGCCCCCCGCTCTCGCAGGCGGTCGCTGCTGGCTGCCCGGGCCGTCAGTCGCGCCCGGGCGGGGCGGGCCCCGGGCGCTGCGGCCACCGCCCCTGCCCCGAGCACCGCCCCTGCCCCGAGCACCGCCCCCGCCCCGAGCACCGCCCCTGCCCCGAGCACCGCCCCTGCCCCGAGCACCGCCCCTGCCCCGAGCACCGCCCCTGCCCCGAGCACCGCCCCCGCCCCGAGCACCGCCCCTGCCCCGAGCACCGCCCCTGCCCCGCCCCGTCCGCCGGCCCTGGCCCGGTCTCGCCTCGCCACCACCGCCAGCAGCCGCAGCAGCGGAGGCAGCGGCGCGCCCCGCCACCATGAAGGTGACCGTGGACTTCGAGGAGTGTCTGAAGGACTCGCCGCGCTTCAGGTGCCGCCGAGAAGGGGCCGGGCCGGGGTCGTGCCGTGGGACAGGAAGCGGGGCCGGCTGTGTGCGGGGCGGGCCGGGCTGTGGGGCGCTGGGGCTGACAGGTGCTGGCGAGCTGTGGGCAGCCGGCCTTGAGCGGAGGGGCGGGCAGGGGCTGTGTGGGTCCTGCCGGGCCTGGGGGCTCTGGGGGGAAGGGAGGCAGCGTGTGCGGTGCTGGGGCCGGGCGGGCGGGTGCGGGCTCCGGGCGGGGGCAGCGCTGGGCAGTGCTGGGCAGTGAGCGCCGCGGGGTCACGCCTTGGAGGAGATGGGGTGAGTGGTGGCGGGCGGCTGGTGCGGGCAGTGCTTGCCAGCCGAGGCAATGTCAGCTGAGACTCAGGCTCGGGAGGGTGAACTCTTCGGTGGTCCGTCTTCCGTTCTTCAGAGTTGTGCTCACATTTCACTTCCCAGTGTCTCCTGCCTACGTTCTGTTGTGTGTCCGTATTCGGTGTGGCCACTGTTGGGGTGCCAGTAGCAAACAAGCTCAGTATCGTCTTACTTCCTGTTGTCAGAGCAAGGCACGCACTCCTTTGTTTTTCCCCAGTCGAGTGACCGGTTGTCTATCGTTGCTGTAGGGTTATTTCTGCTTATGTCAGGCAACATTCCCCTGTCTTTCCTTACGTTTTTACCCATTCTATATATGTATTTTACACCGTTGTATCTAATCAACGTAATTGTGCCTCCCTGTGGGATGTGTGGCTGGTCTGTGCCTACATTCACCCAGTTTCTGTGCCTGCCATTACCCTGCTAGACGATGGAGATGCAAACATCTCCGTGATGTGATGTGGCACTGCTGTGCCCCTCCTGTCCCATGCCAAGCTCATATCTCAAGTGCTTGTGGCTCTGTGGTGAGCTCTGGATGTTGAGGAAAATAGTACTGCTCTTTCTCTACTCTCTGGCTGTATGTTCACGCCTCCTCTTTTGTATCAGCTTTAGCAATCCTGTGGTATCTGGGATGTAGAGGAAGTTGGAGAAGGAAGGTTGGTTGAATGGCTTACCCTTGGCAGAAGTTGGAGTTCCTGTTCTTCCCTCCTTTGCTTCTGCCTCTGCTGCTAGTTTGTCACTGGCTGCTTCTCCCACGGGTTTTTTGGTGACTGTGACGTGTGTTGTTGGATCCTTTAGTGTCTGGGTGCCCTGGCGGAAGAGACTGGATGGTTCTCTGCCATCCAGGTTAGTGAGTTCTGTCAGCATCTCAGAGGGTGTGAAACCTAAAGCTTATGGGGAGTAGAGAGAAGAAACTTCACTGCCAGAAGCAAAGCTAGGGGAAGGCAGTGGAGAGCAAGACCTCCCTCAGGGCTGCAGGCAACTTTTACATTGGCTTAGGTCTTTCACAAAACTATGTCCTGAGCTGGACATGCTTGCTAGTGTATATACATTCTGAGACAACTGAATTTAGTGTTGGTTCATCCCATTTGGTGACAATGCAGTTGTAGATTGGCATAATTTAATCAGAAAACTGTACCAGTAGTTGCATTATTTTAATTACTCATACTTGCTAAAGTACTAAAGACACTCAAGCAAACAAGAAGTTGTGACTAAAATTTGTGAGCAGAAGTGTGCTGCTGTTTTTCCAAGGTAAGTCCTACTAGTTCATTTGAATTCACTTTGTATCATCTCCTTTTGCCTCTCTTGATTCCTTTCCTTCAAGGAAAATAAACTGGAGAAAATGCTTTGTTAGGGTCTTCTAGTACCTCATGGTCTTTTTCCCAGTCTGATACTACTATCTTTGAATGAATTGCAGAAAACCTTATGGCATAATCACTTGATGCCAGTAAACCTTTAACTGTTAGGAAATGGGTAAAATTGCAAGGCAGAATTCCTGTAGTATTTCTGAAAAGGTTCATATCTTTCATTATTAGTCATCAATACTTGTTATAATTTTGGTTATTCTTAATGTTCATATAAATTACCCAACCCAAACAGTAGAAACCTTCTGAATGAAGGTTACTGCAGTGGTTTTACTGAGGGATGATAGAGGCACTAATGTAGAGCAAGGTTGTGACAAAGTCCTATGTTCTTCCAGGGGGGAGTGTGGACATAAAGCAGCTTCTTGCTCTGTGTTCCTTGTAGCAAAGCTGAGCTGCAGCTTTCTCCTGACCTTGCTGAGGAGGAGGGTGTAGCCTCTGTCCTTCCTGTCAGTATACCTGTCAGAGCTCTTAAATACAACTGTTGGGAGGTATGTAATGAATAGAAATGTCACAGGCTACTTTCTTATGGTTGTGGTGATAACTGGGAGGACATGGGTGAATCAGAGTTCCTGAGTCATTGAATCCCTGTTTTCATGGGAAGCTATTTAAATCTTTCAAAACACGCTACTACAGGCAGCTTCAGCCACATGGCTTTTATTCTTGCTTATCTGTTTTTGATGAAGTTCATATTGATATTTCTTGGTTTTGAGATTTAACTGGACCCCAAATCACAGCACCTAAGATCTGTTTCCTTGCTTAAAGTGCTTGTGAAAGGATGGTGAATTGTAGCTGTTGAGGTGCTCATATGTGATTAGATAATAATGACTATAAAGGTTCACATCAGAAGTATGATGAGTTATTTCATAGCAAGGCATACTGTTTTTTTTTTTTCGCCCTCTACCAGATGATAAAGAAGTCTCTGAATTAGAAAACCTGAAGCAATAATGGCTTATTGCATCACTAGATTTGTAAACTTTCAACATGCCAAATCAGTTTGTAGTTGGAGACTTGATGTTTAGAAACTGATTTTTAAGGTAGTGGGAAAGGCTGTGAGTTCAGGCACACTTTTGCAAATGTGTAGCCATGTGTTTTTCCTAAACTTGCTTTGAAAATATACTTGCTGAAATCACATGCTTTTCTGTCATGATCCCTTCTCCTAAAACATGGCCAAAGCAAGGATCTAGCGAGGAAATGTGTTTGCAGTTTGTGTCAATGACTTCCCATCAAATGAAGAAGTTGGCTGAGGAGGGGCCTTGGAGCAGCCCTTGAACAATAAGAACTGAGCTGTGCTGGCAAGTTCTGTGTACATAATCACACATTCCTGCAGTAGTTTTTAAATATGCAAATAGCATTGTGAAATAATTCTTTCTCCTTTAAGCAATGAGAGTTTAATGGAACAGGCTTCTTCATTGCTGTTTCATTTTCAGTTTTTCTTCTACCTATGGAATGTTTTTTCTCAGTGAGATATCACTGTAGCAACCACATGAATCATTGGAACTAAATTACTAGAAAGGAGAAGCAATTTTAAGTGACGTGGAAATACAGCTGCTCTAAGTAGCAGTTAACAATTTTGATAAACAACAAATAATAGAAAAAGCAAAATTCAATTGCTTGTAATCTGTGCAATTGTAGAACTCTCTTCCAGAACATTCAGGCTGATCCAGTCTGTAAAAATGCTTTAATAAATGGCTGTGTTTTTGAGATAATTTCTTTGTCCTTATCTGTCACTGTTGCCTATGTTTAAATTTTTTTGCATTTAAATTTCTATTCATTTCCTGAGACGCCAGCTGCAGAACAGATGATGGGTGAATGAGGTAGATCAAAACATAAATGAAACTGTTGTCAATTACCATTCTTAGTAAAAGTATTTTTGGGTAGTTTCTGGGTATAACTGAGGTTATAGTGTATTCCATTCTAAGGGACTCATGTGAGGAGTCTTCCATTTTGCCTGAGCTAAAGCACTGCTCTGGTGGCTGGCCTGTGTGTGAGGCTGGCTTGTCACCCGAGTTCCTTGCTATGTGCTGGTTGGCTTCTCCTGTGGTTTTGGCCCTGCTCTGTGTGGGGCCAGCTGAGGTGTACCTCATGGTGTACCTGGGGATGCAGGTTGAACAGGACACTTGTGCCAATTTCTGGCTCTCTAGAGTTATTATGGTTTTCTTTCTTTCTTCTTTTGCACTGTTTCACCAAAGATTTGTCACTAAGAATCTGTTTCCCAAATAATAGTAAATGTTTTGTCACTTAAACTATGAGTAACATAAGAAAGTGATTTATTTAACCTATTTGGAGTATGTTGTGTTCAGTAGTCAGACAAATTATCAAAGGTGCCTAACCTATATACTTTGGTCTGCGTATGACCTTCTGTAGAAAATGCAGAAGTAGGAACATGGGAAGAGTTGTCCCTTCAGTGCTGAGTTCCAGTGGGAAGGGTGCTGGAGGGCAGCTGCTTCCTAACCTCTGCGAGTGGCAACAAACCCTCGTGTTCAGCCTGGGTTTATAGCTCAGCCCACCTGCGTGGATGTGGCTCCACGGAAATCACTGAGGCTGCTCCTGGGGCTGAACTCAGCCACATGGCCAGTGTGGAGAGGAATGAGACCAAGAACTCTGCATACAAAATCTATTTTGCTCAGACTTACCTAGCTGTTTTAGAACAAATTTCCAAAGAAATGTTTGGTCTGGGCTTTCTGCCCTTGGTGTTTGGGACTGAAAAGCAAGTTTGTAGCGTATTTGGCAAGAGAGGATGGAAAGAATTGCAGAAGAATAGGAAAAAAGATACAATAAGTCAAAAGAAAAAGCTGCCAAGCATTTCCTTGTGAGTTTGCACTTCGCATATTTCATACTTATGTGGTTGTTAACATTTATAATTTCCTGTATGAGACTCTAGAAGTGCACTTCTTGTAGCTGAAGTGACGTGGAGGACAGTCTCGGTGGGGTGTCAGTAAGTTACACGTGTACAACATCCCTGTTTATGCTGTTGAGAGTCTGGTGGAGTTAAATTCAGTTAAACTGATTCTAGGTTTCTAATTCTGCACTTTTGTGGAGATTGCAGTGACTGTCTTGTTCTACTCAGACTATAGTCAATGGATTTATTTTTAAATCTGTAACTATGTCTTTCAAATGTACATTAAGAAAATGATTGACCTTAAGAAAGGGGGATGTATTTGAGCATAGTGTGCAATGTTAGAGCATTTTTTTTTGAGGGAAATAATTCAAGAATGAAAAAGGTTCATTAAAGATCACTCTCAAATACATCTCTGAAAAATCTCTCACACTGAAATATCTGAAAAAACTTAGTAGTAAATTGTTAATAATCCTTCTCAATGGTGATTAGAGAAATGTCCTGAAATCAGGATGTCTTCATTTGGTTAGTGCACTTACATTTTTATAATAAAATGTATTTTTGTTATTTATAATAAAGAACAAAAAATTGGCTGGCACAGTTATGCATAACAAAGGATAGGGTTATTAATGCTGAATATTTTTCTTTATTGTTTAATTATGATTTATATTAGCAAGAGCAAACTATAAAATCTTTAAAAATCTTAACTGTATCTCAAATTGCTAATAGGAACTTAACACTTTAACTTCCTCAGTTTTGGTCTTTTTACATTTTTATAAGGAAATATTTTAAAAAACCCCAACTGTGAGAAGAGACCTTACAGTGAAAGTAGTGACAAAATCTACACATTACCATGACATTGCTGTAGCAAAGCAGCAGGATGGCTGCTGAAGAACTGATGTTAATTAAGCCTGTACAACTGATCTTTAATGAGTACTTGCAGAATTAGAGGACAGCTTATTTATGTGTGTGTGCAATGGAACTGTAATTATACAAGTCCTTATGGCCTTTCAATTTTTAAATATAGATTTGAAGTGGTTTGGTTCTTTAGCCTGGAGTGTCTCCTTTATGTTGGCTAAGCACGTCTCATGTAATTGCATTAAGAAACCAAAGTTATGGAGATGGTAGTTTTATATTTTTTGGGAGGGGAGGAATAGTAATGTTAAAATCTCTGGAAAAGAAGATCAGTCAATAGAATATTCATTGGGAAGGTGGCAACTATAAAATAGAAATCTCTGTCTTGGGTTAGATGGACTTTTTGGTGGCTCTGTTTTTTCACTGTACATATCTGTGAAACTGTTGGCCTCTGAATAGCAAAGGTGCTGATTTCAGCAATGTTTGCAGCGTCCTGTGATCTTTTTTGAGGCTTAGCTTCTTGACAACCTTGTACTCAGAACCACATTATTTAGTCAGCATTTTTCCAGTTCTTACTTTGTGCAGTGAACAATATGGCTTGAATTATTGCAAACTTTTAGTAGAGTAAATAGTTCTAAAAATTTCCCAAAGCAAGCTTTGTTCTTATAACCTGTTTTGGGAGAAAAAAGGAAAGGAAAACATCTAATTTCCATTGGCAACAGAAATTACAGTTTGCAGACAAGAACTCTTTGTCTTAATCTTGATGCAGACCTTGCTGCCTGAATTTGTTTACTATCTCAAGGTGATACAAATGCAGAAATGTCATGTTTACATAGGCAGGAAATAGAAGAATAAATTCCGAGTAATTCAGGATTTGGGTGTTTTTTTTTTGGTTTTTTTTTGCCTCTCATTTGTACATGCAGAATTCATTTTATGAACATGTGTAGAAGTTTAAACTGTGAAAATGCATTTTTGATCTCTGTAAGTAGATACTGCTATTTTGGGGTTTAGATATTCCTGTGAGTTTAGGCGGCAGTTTAGATGCTTTGCCTTTTGCAAGTGGCAGATTTGTAACAAAAGCAAGGGCTGAAGTTGCTATCTGCAATGGAACACCATGGGGAGGACATGCAGATTAGTGTTGGACTGTAATGTTATTTTAATACATGCAGGAGTTTTCCATACTTCTGTGTGATGCAATGTAAATCCTGGTTTTGTTGTCACTCTTTCACATGACTTAAAGATTAGATTATGAACATAAGAAATAGTAGATTATATCATTATGATCATAAACTGGACAATTTTAAGCAGTCCAGAAGACTCAAACATTGTTTTGCCTTCCTGATAATATTTTCAAGAGGATTCATTGTGTACGTGGCAGAATAATGATTTTATGGTTAATATTTACTTTATGAATATCAGAAGTAGCCAAGCCTCAGACCTAGAGTAAATTAGTTGTAGTTATGATGCACTGACTGTGTGAAGAGAAATCTGATTTATGGAGTGGTCTCATGTATACATTTTCATATTGACTAGATACAATGATAGACTAAGAAAATAATTTGTTGCAAAATAGTTCCTTCAAGTTCCCTTTATGAATGAGAGGATATTTTGAACAGAGCAGACACCTGTCAGATGACTGGTAAACTTAAACAAGTAAGTGGCATACTAGTAGCATCAGTCTTTCTGCAAATCAGGATTCCTTTTTGATGTTTTAAGTTAATCTATTTGATATTTTAAGACTGTAGTATTCAGGCACAATACCCTTGGATAACTTTTGTAGTTCACATTTCAATATTAATGGGCAGTGAAATAGTTGTATTGTGGTTTTGGACAAGAATCTGACAGTAGGTGCACATGCACAAACTACCTTTTCATTTCATGAGTTTGTCATCTAAAGGATGACAAACTTCCTTTGTTAAAGGAAGACCTCTGTTTATTTTTTTCTTGATAAACATAAAGGGCTAGTGAGAATTTGCATGGTGTGAATTTGAGGTTTCTAAGTTGGATATAATACCAAAAAATTGAAGTTGTCACATGTAGTGAAATGTCTTCTGCCTGCTAAAATTTAAAAAACCATATTCTATGCAAGACAATTGCAGATTTCCATCTTTCTTCTTGCCAGATGTTAAGTAGGAACACATGCATATCAAACACGCATTTCTTTGCATTTGAAATGTTCTAGTCTTCAATTTTTAGTGATCTTGTAGTTATTGTTAAAAATATGGATAACTTATGTAATGCTGGAGATCATGTAACAGATTTTAGTGTCCTGGTATTTAGAATGATGTGTTGTAGACGGAAATTTGAATTCAATCCTTTGGAACAAAGGAAAAGTGTGTTATATTCAGAGTTCTGACCATGAATGTTGTCCCTTCTGTCTGCCAAAAAAGAGATGTGCAATATGACCTGGGATATGGGGTTTGGGTTTCTGCTCCTGTGGGCTCTACCCAGGGAGACACAGAGCCCCTCTGTCCCTGTCCTGCGTCAGACAGGGATCCCTCTGCTTGGCAGAGGTGGTGGCTGGTGTGAGTCTGTGCTGGAAGTCCCACCCTCTGATGCCTTCTTAGGTTCCAGATCTCCAATCATTCCCTTGCTGCTCAAGCCACTGGTCAGTGGGCAATAATGGGTGTCTGAATGTTGGTAATTTTTGACTTAAAAAGATGTAGTTTGTGTGGGGTTTTTGTTTTGAGTATTTTGTGTAAGTAATCAGACTCAGCATTTGACTGGATTCTTGTGATAAACTTCAATGTAAAGAACGTGTGGTGTTATAACAATGCTATTGGTTCTGTAAAACATGTTGTTTTTATTATACTTTTGGTTTAAGATAACCCAAATAAAAACTAATGGATGAAGAAGAAAAGTAATGTAAGTGCAGCAGTGTTGAGCCTTGTGTTCTTAACTGGCACTAGCAAAGGCACTGTAAAGACTCACGGGCCAGCTGGAAATGTGGCTTATATCCTTCCTAGACTTCATGTACCATTCATGTATGTTGGAGTTCCTATCTATAGAAAGTGTTTAGTAAATAATGACCTAGGCCCCTTCCTTAAACAGGAAAAGAAGAATGCATCTCATCTGCTGTGTACCATCCCTCCTCTTAAGCCAGATCTTAGGTTTAGGCTCCTTACAACTACTGATCTTGATTAAGATTTGATCCCAAGCAGCTCTTGCTTTGTTTTAGCCATATGTGTCAGGATAAGGTGACCTGTGCCCTGGAAATCAGATGTTTCTGCTCTGTCATTTCCAAAGGTGCTTTAGTTGACTAATTTGGGTATCTGTGCATAGATACCAGTGTTTGATCAGATAGGGCCCACAGCAATAATGGAACACTTGCATTGGCTTTGCCAGACAGGGTTGCTGTTAAGGATAAAAACTGTTCAGGATGACTGAGGAATCTGATGCTTCATTGAGCATGCAGCTTCTGGCTGAATTTGTGTGTTGCTAAATTGGACTCTCTTTAAAAAGACTACACACATTTACACACCCACTCCGTGAGATTATTCCTCAAAAGAATCTACAGGTTTATTCTTGAGAACAATCTCCAGTTTGTGAAGAATGATCTTTAAAAATATTAATTTAATTTAATTTAATTTCTTTTATCAAGTGTCTGATTTTGAAGAATGTATCTGCCTATTTATTCTATCCTACTTGATTTGTCCCAAAAAGAATGATGAAAAATGACAAGAGGAAGCATTGACTGTGCCTACTATTACAAAATATCCACTGTATTGTAAATACCAATCTTGCAAGATTTTGTTTGAAAATATTTGCAGTTGATTTGAAATGAAAAACCTTTAACATGTGATAATTAAAGGATAGGTAAGCTTCTGTGTGGTTGAAAAACAGCTTACCTGCAGTTAGCTTTGGTAGATGAATGAAATCCTAGGGTCTTTAAAATCTCTTGATGACTAAAAGTAGTGGGAGAAAAGATACTAAATGTACCCAGAGAAGTTCCAGGGCTGTGGGTGTACTGCATGCATTTTGTAGTTTTTATATTATAAAGTTCCAAATGCTTTGTTTTTAATAGTTTATCATCATTTGAAATGGATGAGAAGGAAAGGCAACTGGCCTTTCCAAATTTGAGAACAGTAAATTTGAGAAAAACATGAATCCACCACATTTCTCTGTTGTCCTGCTCTAATGCTTATGCACTCTTTTGGTTTGAGATTGAATTTGTTTGACTGGCTGCTTCAGTGCAAAGGCATAAAGGGCAAACAAACTGCTTTTTGCAGTATGTGGGAACGTTAAAACTGCACAATAAAACTCTTAAATTTACATGTAAAATGTACTTCAGGTTACTGAGTGTGATATCCATATAAGTATATTCACCTAATAGCTAAATAAAAAATTCAGGTTCAGGATTTGTGTATTACAACAAAGCTGCAGCCTTCTCTCTGGCTGTCAAATAGAGCATTTGTGCTGAAATATTCAACTTCTGAAATGGGCAAAAAGGGTAAATGCTTGCTGAGGACTCAGTCTTCGTAGCAAATCTGAAGCTTCCCTCAGGTTTCAGTAAAGAAGATCCACCTGATAAAACTGGAATTGTAGACAGCTAATGGTTGTCAGCTCTTCTGAAACATGGTGAGTGAGCTCTGGTTACACAGACTTTGCCAGGTTATGCTGCTTTGTACACAGCAGTGCCCCTCTAACTATGGCATAAGGTTTAAATTAGCAACTAAGGGAGTTACAGAAAGAAAGGGACAGATATTACCTAATTATTCTGAAATCAAAGCAAACACAAGATTCATGTTAAGATTGTATGATATCCTTTTGTTTCATTGGACAGTACTCAGACCTTCAGTTGCCTGTACTTTGCTTGGGGTTTCCTGTGTTGGTGGTGAAGTGCTGCTGTATCAGTTCTGAGCATATTGATCCTGAGAATGCTATGCTGGGGCTGTGTAGTGACATTTACTCTTTCTGCATTGGCTGCAGGTGAGGTACATAAGGGGTGTCTTTCCAAATCAGGGATTAGTATCTTCACTGTTCTTCAGACTGTTATTACTTACAGCTTTTATAAAGGACTTTGACAGGACTCCTTAGCATCTGACTGGTAACTCCAGATCTTGAGGCTAACAGGGTGTATTCGTTAGATGTCCTATCTTGTATCTTTTGCAGTTGGTTGCTTGATGGTTATATTTATGCTTCCACTTCCTGACCTTACTACATACTTGAGTTTTCAAATGTTGAAATCCTTCATTCCATCTGCTGCTTCTGTGTTCAAGATCCTGGGTAGTTGCTGAGATTTAAAAGATTAAAGCAGCTCTGTGATGTTGGCAGATTTTCAGCAGCAAGGCTTTTCTGTACAACACCATCAGTTCCTTGAGCTTCTCTCTGCTGCCTTTTTTTTTTTTTTTTTTTTTTTTTTTGTTGCAAGATCTTGATACTGTAGTCCTTCTTCCTTATCTGGTAGTATGTCCTCCTAAAAAGCTTTTGACCCTATCTTGGATGTTGGAATCACTAGTCAAAAGTTGTGCAGGACATGTATTGTGATGTGTTGCACTCTTCCCAACTTGCAGTGTAATCAATTTATTTTCCATGAAGCTTTCATGGTCACCATTGTGCCCCCATCTTGTTAACAGCTGTCTCCTGATGAACAAAACACTGAAACTGAAAGATGAAGAAAATCCTGCTTCTCAGACTTCTTGTGGAGGAAACAGGTTGCTGATTTCCTACTTAGGCTTACTGTCAGGCTCTCCTGGGGTAGAAAAAGCTTAGGAGAGGAATATTAGGAGAAACCATTGGGAAAATAGCACTGTTAGGCATTTCTGACAATTTACTGCAAAAGAGTATTGAGAGGAAAAGTTGAAAAATTTAGGCCCAGCAGGTAGCACAGAGGTCCTTATAGTCTGTGTGTGATAGACTGGATCATATAGACTGTTATATGCTAGTGCAGGTTTAGTAGTAATGAGTTTGGCTTCCAGACATATATGTTAAGGGCAATACAACTTGTTCCTTTTTGAAGATTGATTTGTTTATAATGTTCATTATCTTTGAGCTGTGTGTAGTCTAGCAGTAAAGAACAAATTAAATGAAGTGCACATATTTAAAGGATTCGTCCTATTTGTTATATCAGACCATATGAATTATTGAGAAGAAACAAAACCTTGTAGATGCAGTGATATCTACAAGCAGACTTTTGCTTTAATAATTTTATAAATTCAGTAAATGCCCTTGCTTTATTTAATTTGATTATTTTATAAGAGAAATCTGACTTGAGAGCCGTAGAGGAATGGTCCTTTTAATATTGAGGATTTGGTTCCTGTGTCTCCAGGGAAATTTGAAATGCAGATAGTGCTTGCTATGTACCTGAAAACTTGGCTTATTCATCAACATCATAATCTTCTGTTCATGTATTTCCATATTTCAATCCCCCCAAGCTCAAAGACAATTTCTGGGATTTCAGGGTGGGGGTTCAACTTTCTGGTTAAAAGCCCTATTGTTCTTGTAGGGCACGTGGAAGTTTTTCCAAGCTATTGATAAAATGTTTTGTGGCAATGACTGAAGAATTAATAATGGAGTACTAACATGAATGAGGAATTTTAGCTGGGTGTGTCAGGGAGAGTTCATCATCTGTTCCTCAGTATGGAGGGGCTCTGTGCCAGTGGGGGAAAAACTCTGCAGTGCCAAACCGGGACTTCAATGGGCTCTATGACAGGCTGCAACACTGTTCTTTCTTCAGACCATATTAATGGTTATGGCACATCCCATAAGTTGTAAAACTCATTCTTATCTCTAGCCATGCTGTTATCCAAATGTTCCATGTATGCTTTCTTTGTCCCTCAATACGTCATGTTTCTTTTTTAGTCTCTGGTTTCTGATGCCATAACACATGCACCAACTGTATTCCTTCTTGGCAAGCTGGTTAATGTGCCTCCAGACACCTTTGTATATGTCACTATATATGAAGGAAATGAAGTAGACAGTGATTGGAGGGAACTCTGAGAAGCTGAAGGGTAGGTCTGCCATCCAGCAGGACCTCAGCAAGATAGGGGAAAGCACAGGTAGAAAGCTCCTTAAGTTTATCCCAGACAAATGTGAAGACTTCCTCTCAAAAGTAACAGCCCTGCGTGGCTGTGCTGGTGGACAGGGACCTTGGCAACCTGGTGACCAGCAAATGGCCCTTGGTGAGCAGTCAAAAGTGGCAGTGTCCAGTGGCATTAGTCACAGTGGTGTGTTCTCCTGGCCTGAGGCTGCCCTCAGCAGTCTGTCTGTGGCTGTTTCTGAACTCGTCTGTGAGCAGTTGCTTTGCATCTGAAGGGTGACCCCAAGGTGCAACTGCTCTGGGAGAAAAGGGAGGTGGGGGCAGAGGAAGAGACAAACCAGACCAAGCAGGTGAGCAAGTGTAGCATCTTCTGCATTTTAATTTGCCTTTGCATCACACTACAGGCATAGTCTATCCTCTGATTAATGCCTACTGTCCTTTTTGCTATCTGTCACCTGACAGGCTCTGACATAGAGGAGGAGACATTAATGTAAATCATCAGGTTCATATTCTTATCTTGCAACTACATATCTAATTTCCAGGTTTTTACACTCAGTATCTTTTCTTTTTCAAGCTGTCTTGAAGGTGTAGTGGATGTTGGCTGAAAGGATGTCATCTCTAGTGAAGTCTAAGTTGTGCATTAAGGAGCTGTTCTGCATAGAATATGTGCAAGTAAGAGAGCTGTGTCTTTCTAAGATTTGAGGACAAGACTTTAGAACTAGTGCCATTGAAACTGCAGTGGTATTTCCATGTCATGAGTCCAAATACATGAATGCATTCAAAAGCCTCAGAATGAATAGCAATTGATTTTGTGACTTGTTCCTGTTCTTCTGAAAGTATATTCAATAAATGAATCAAAACAATAAACACATAAGCACACACTATCAGAAGATATTTTATTGTTGGGCTTTTATTATTCTGAATATTTTTAATAGTGATGTATTCTTTCTAGAATTAATAATTATTAGTTAGTTGTCCATAGCACCTTTGACCTCTCCAGTTTGTTGTTTTTCAGCAACTGATTCCAGCCTCCTCATTTTCAGGAACACAGTCTGAAAATGCAGGATAGAATATGATGAATGAATGAGCAAAAGACTAAAGGCAGGGTGTGGCTTCAGTGACAGATTTTGTTTGAAGAGGAGCTAAATTTAAAAGCAATGGTGATCACCACTGTTCTGTGAGAGTAAGCAGGCCCTGCAGACCCCTGTCAATGGCCATGGTGTGTGTGGTGTTCTGGTCAGCAGTGTGCAGTGGATTACTCCAGCATAAATCATTTCCTTAGCTTGTGTCTGCAGCTTCTGGTCTAAGAGTGATCCATTCTTTTTTCAGAGGAGAGTTTATCCATCTTCAATCTGTTTGGTTCCTGGGATTCTCGTTGTACCTTAACCTGGAAGAAAGTCTTTCACTGGTTGCTTAAAGGGAGTGCTGTGATGGATGTCAGGGTTCAGCTGTCCTTCACATATGCTGGGCTGGGTAACTGATTAAATGATCCTCATTCAAAAAGGCTGCAAAGTCAGCTCTTGAGTTTTCTTCCATTATCTCCTGTATTCCTCCTGCACTGCAGCTGTGCAGGAAACTGTATCTAGCAAACTGAACTGTGTTTTAGGGGGGTGGTGGAGGAGAGAAGTCACAGCAAAGAAACACATTCCTGACAGTCCTCATTACAGAGCATGAAGAGTATGGGACACTGCTCATTTGTAAAAGTTGTCCTCCACCCTTAAGCAGCTGTTCTGGTTTTGTGCGTTGCCATGCAGGATTTTAACATCTTGGGAAGCCACAGATGTTTGACTCATAAACTGGACCTGATTTGATCCTTATTCCTATTGCTGGAGCCTTCTGGCTGAGATCACTGTGACTCAAACCTTGCTCCCAGCTCCCACTTCACTAGGGAGCAACAGTTTTGTTACATGTCAGGTCTGGTACTTGATCCTCAGCTGTTTCACCACCACTTCCTGTGTTTATAGCTGGACAGTGGGGCTTGGCTGTGGACATGACATTTACTCAGAATTAGGACAGTTTTCTGTGAACTTTGTGCCTGACACAGATGTTTCAGAGAGAAATGCACGTTTGCATTCTGTGGCTTCAAAAAGTATTAAATTAAATAAAACAAGGGTAGCATTAACATTGCACGGTTCAGATCAGCTGTTTTTCATGTATCCTGTATTGCTAACCCAGGATGAAGACATGAAGACAATTTTTGTGACTAGGGGGTACATAATTGGATGTATATACTATATTCTGATAGTCTGAGGACATCCTCTCCATGTTTTGGTGATTGCAATCCAGTTTTGGACTAATATCTGTAAATATGTTTGCATGATAATAACTTCTAAGATTTTATGTGGTGGAAACAGTAAAGTAATCATTTCTGTGCAAAGAAACAAAGAATTAAAGTGGAGTTTGCCTGGAACCCTACAGCTGTTCAATCTGTATCCAGATGTAGGGCCCAGATATGCCCTCTATCATATGGCAGTGGTGGGAAACAGGCCAGAGAATCAGGCTGGTGCCTCAGGGGCCTGTGGCATTTCAGAGAGCTGCAATAAATTGGGTGGTGGTGGGATGTATCTTTCCTATCTGCTTTGCTTTATACTTCTTTTTGCTTGATCTACCCTTCATTGTTTCAGTTTCTAAATGTTCTGCTGGTACTTCCATTTGAGCTTATTCTGTCTTAAAATTTGCCTCTTGGAATAGAGGTTTAATTACTGAACAGATGTGTTATCTTTATTCTGCCTGCTCTAACTGCCTTTATCTCTGTTCGTTTTGAATCTTAGATTTTTAGCTCATTAAGTCCTGTGGAGCTAGAACTCTTCTGGAGTTAAAGACACAAAAAAATAATACTCTTATCAGATCTTGCTGCAGTTCTGTAAACAAGCTACTTAATTGTGCTTTTATGTTAATGCCAAAAAAACAAATAAAAATTTGTTGCACTGTGGTTATAAACAAACTAATACAAAATTGCAGTCTAAATATTGAGATGCTTTTCCTTCCTTTGGGTTTTGTTATTTTTTAATTCTCTTTAATGCTTTCTGAAACAAGATTAACTAGAGACTTAAGTGGAAATGAATCAATTATGAAAGAAAATAAAGAAACTAAATGAGAAATTGATGTTGCCTGAAATCCTTCATGGTCTGAAGCTAGCTAAGAGGGAAAAGCCAAAATATAGCTGCAGGGATTGCTTGGATATAAAACGTAGGACATAACTGTGGGAATGCATTGAGGTACAAGAGCTGGAATGCAACTATGTGTAGTGAAATCTGCAAAAATTGGGAATGTTATGTTCAGTGTTCAAGATCTGCAAGCAATTGGCAGCGTTTTTCAGAACTGTTCTTATAAAAAAAACTGCTTTTCCTGAACTTGGGGCCTGATCCAGTCTTTTTTTTTTTTTTTTTTTTTGTGTTCTTGGCTTGTACTCATGTGAACTAGAATGGAATTAGCAAGAGACAGTAAAGCTGTGGTTGTGTGTAGTTTCTCCTCAGTGGTATAAAGTTGGCTTAAGAATTTCCTGCTCCAAATCATTCTTCCCTGCCTATATAATTTTTTCCAGGAAGAGCTGGGTTTTTCTGTAGGACCGAGATGTGAAATGTCTGATCCAATTTTCCAAAAAACATTTCAGAAAACTTCCTATTACTTTTTTTTCCCCAAGGCAGGCTACTACTGGTAAACAGTGTGGCTCCATGAACAGTTATGCTGGAATGACTGAAAGAATGGGCACCCTGTGATGGCACCAGGGGCTCTCCTTGCCAGAAATGAGTCCATTTGGCTCTCAAGGCAACAGCCTGATGAAGCAGCAATGTTCATAGACTCAGAACAAAGAGTCATCCATCCTCAGTCTCCTGTTTTTTCAGGTAGCAATAATGAAGGAGGCGTACAAAGAAACATGAGCTTAGAAGCAAAAAAAAAAGAAAAAAAGTTGTGCTTTAGCAACTTTAGCAATGCTCCATGAAAGCAGCTTTTACTGGCAAGTTAAATTTGACTGGCCTGGAAAATTTGACCAGAGGTAAATGATCTAATCAAGTGTGCCATCCAAACTCCCTGCAGGTTAATTGACCCATGGAAAGTGTTGTTTTTTCTAATCTCATTGAAAGGTTATTTATGAAATAGCTGCCCTATTTGCAGGTTTGAGCCAGGAGGTCACCAAAAGAGTTAAGAAAATTCCCTCCAACTTTCAGTTTCTTTCCTTTGTTGTTAGCTTCAAACATATAGACTTGTCTATGCAAGAACAAAGAAACCTATTTTGGTGTGACAAATATTAGGATTAATAAAATTTGATCTCAAATCTTTATCAATAGGCAACATTTTAGCAGTGATGTAGTTTTTCTTCTTTATACCATAAAATTTCCTGCAATTCTTGTGGTTCTTTAAAATCTGTGCTGTTTTATAGGTGAAATTTAAGTATTGTCACGGCAATAAATGAGTTAAATGAATGTGTGTCTGCCCCTTCTCCCCAGATTCAGAATATTTTTGCTTAAAATTTTAAAGGAAAACCTCTTTTATGCATGCAGGGCAGCTTTAGAAGAGGTAGAAGGAGATGTGACGGAGCTGGAACTGAAACTTGACAAGGTAAGTTTGTAATTCAACAGTGTTTATTCTCAGAAACATCAGACCGTGTGTTTCGGTTTTGTTTTAAAGTTCGCAGCTGGGAAGTGTCAGTGGTCCACCAAGCCCCTGCTCTGCAGAGGGAAGGGATCCAGGTGGAGCTCCCAGCTGGCCTCGGAGGCCAGGCTGGAGCAAAGCAGCCCCGGGCAGCTGAACTCAGCTGAACCCGCTCCTTCCCGGGCTGGGCCTTCCTTGTGCAATTCCCTCCTGGCTGGCCCTCGCTGCGCCCTGTGACTCAGCCCGGGAGCTGCGGCAAACTCCTTCGGCTTTCACGGGAGATCAAAGCCGGCCCTTGGTCATTCTGCCCCGAGAGCCTGTGGCCACAACGGCTCTCTTGCTGTGGGGACATCTGGATACTCTGCTTTAGAGGTTTAAAATCCATGCTGCTTGGTAATCTGTGGCACAGCAGCCAGGTATATGTATATATATATATCCTTCACTGTCTGTAAAATTTATCCTGTGTTTTGTCATGCTTTGTGCATGTATACAAAAAATGATACGTAGCTTCTTTTCAACTCCTTAATAATTGTTCGTTGGTTTCCTCACCTTTGGAAACTTTTGTTATTTCTTTGCTATTATTTTGAGAGTGGCTTATTTTTGGTTTTCATCTGTATAAAGTCTTCTTTCCTTTGCATTTGTCTAAATGTTTTAAATTATTTTTATCTGTGTTTTCACATGGCAGGCAGGTGGCATTTGTTTACCTCCTTAACTGCTTTTTGAATACAACCTTTTTTCCTACAGCTGTGAGTTGACTGCAGAGAGCTGGAGACAAATAATGATGGTGTCAAGCTTGAAGACTTTTTCTTTACTACTTGTAATAGTATTTCTAGTTTTTAGTAGCTAATAATCTAACAATTTGCTCTTGCAAAATAAATTCAAAATTATTCAAAATAATTTTGATTTGGTGTGAATCTTCGTGAAAGTTTTGGGTGTAACACACATTTTTACTGTAGGAATGTTGAATCTGTTTTGGTAGATCAAACAGTGTAAGTATTTAAATGATCTGAAAAATCAAACTTGAAAATTTGGCTTTTCCAACAGTCTGAAAGGATTGTTTTTGGGGAAAAGAATTCTCATATTCCTTAAATGGCATTATTCAGGGCCCTGTAGTACAATACTAAAGTTGAAAGCTAAGCTTCTTGGGTGAGCTGAAGCAAGTATGGCCTGAGGGTAATAATATGTCTAGGCTTGGTTGGTAACTTTTTCTGATCAGTTGTTCATACTAAACTTGGTTTTATTGTCTCACAATTTTGACTTTGGGCTACACTGTCTGCAGTTTTGTGCTCTCTGGAAGAAAGCAAGCCTGGTTCGGGCTTGTGAACTATAAGCAAAGGTGAAGGGAAAAGGTTAATATTAATAGTACTTTGTTTTTCTGTCCATTGTTCAAGGAACTTGGACATTCATAATATGGAAGATCATGCTTAGCTTTCCATTTTTCCTAAGGATCTGAGTCAACATAAAAATTACTGGATAACTAAGGCAGGAAGGATGCTTGGATGGTTTCTTTGCTGCAACATAGGATCAAATGCTTCTGTGTTGCTTTTCATGAAAATTTATTTACCATCCTTGAAAGATCTTTCAGAGATGAAGGTATGAAGGTTCAATCTTCTGGTTTTAGTCTCAGCTTGGTTTAACGTGGGGGAACTCAATCCTAATGTGCCCCATCTCAAGAGAGCATCATGGCAATTGCAGTAACCACTGTCTCTTACGTTAATGGCCCAGTGCATAAAGGTTTAAGAAGTGGGAAAACATTCATCACAAGATACTGAGGACCCTCCTATCAGACTGCAGTACCATGAGGCCTGAAGCAGTGAGTGGTAGAGATGGAAAGCCATCAGAGATTAGTCTGTATGTGAGTTGGAAGCATGATGGATTTCACCTCCTGAGATGTAACCATGGCTCTTCAGCTGTGCTTTGTGCACAGTCTTTGCTTTCCTGTGCCTGTATTCTGAGTGTCTCAGGATGAAACAACTGGGGTGGGTTTTATTTTTGTTTGTTTAGTGGTGTTTTTCCTCAGAAACAACAATAACTTCATCATTTGCTTGGGTTCTAAGCAGTTATGTTTTAGTTGCTGTACTTTTTGCCCGTGTAAAACTCTCTCTTGAAATATGTACAACATGCCAGTTAACAATAAATCAAGTAAAAACTAATTTTAAGTTTCTAGAGTGGTAGGTTTCCCAATAGCATATCTATTGACCTAGAGTAGTATTTTTATAGCTGTTACTATACAGTAGAAAGCTTTTCATAGAATCTGAGGGTGAGAACGTTACTTTTGAAATTTTTATTTTGTAGCCTTAACTAAGCTCAGTGTTTTCATGTTTATATAATGGTGTAAAAACCAAATCAAAATAAGCCTTCTGCTTTCTCTCTTTTTATACTCATTTCAGCTGGTGAAGCTTTGCATTGCAATGATTGATACTGGGAAAGCATTTTGTACAGCCAACAAGCAGTTCATGAATGGAATTCGAGACCTTGCACAATATTCCTGTAAAGATCCATTGGTTGAGGTAAGTTCTTTGAGGTGAAAGTGGAGGGAGAGAAACAGAACTTAAAAAAGGTACAACATAAGAGTTGGCAAGATAAGTAGTTGAAGTTTATAGTATTTTCTGCTTTTTCTTTACTATCTCTTTTAGAATGGAGGTTTTTCCAGCTGTGGTGCGCTGCAGGCATCTGTGCTGTTTAGTTTCAGCAGTGACATGGGTCTGCCAAATTTCAGAAAATTATTATTATTATTATTATTATTATTATGTATACTGGTGATTGCAACATGTTAACCTGTTTTTTTGAGTAAGAGTGTTAAATATGAAAAATATTAATTACTGTAATATTAAATATTGTAAATTAATGTTATAGATTATGTGAGCTTCCCATATCTTTAGTAAATTTGAATTTTTCCTGCTTTTCTTCAGTTTGGTACTTTATATACAGGTAGGTAGAAGTAATATTTTTTTAATATATTTATTTGCTATTACAGTTGTGTTCTCCTTCTAGCCTAGTGGTTTTAGTCTCATAATAGTGCTATAAGGAAAAGCACTAATTCAGTAATGAATTTTCAAATTATTTACTGAAAAGCTATAAACCTCTAAACTGTTTCTTTTGTGCTGTGTTTTTAGTAGGGCTTAACTTTAAACCACTTTTATTTTCTCTCTGTAGACCAATTTGATGAAGTTCTCTGACACCTTACAGGAAATGATCAATTATCATAATGTGAGTATTTCTAGCTGTAACATGGCACTGATAGCTCACCTCCAGTTATTTTTTATAATAGATTAATGGTAAAGCCTTTCTTATTGATAGTGTTTGCAAAATAATGGTTTAAATGGTGTTAAATAACTCTTGTTTTATACTTATAAATATTTTATTAATGTTTTGTTTACAAAGTATTGATAATTATCCACTTTACTGCCAATTTCCATCTTGGTTTATTTTTCATTTGGAATTTGTAAGCTTTGGTGCTCTAAGCCAGAAAATACTGGATAGTTTCTTCTTTTTGAATTAGACTGATGGTAACAGTTACAGACTATGAGCTCATACCTTTGCTGGTCTGAAATAAAGATTATCTTTTCCATAGTTGCTACTTTTTCCCCCTATTCTTTATAATACACAAAATGAAACACCTATGATTTGCATATAGTATTCTTTTTGGAAGGGTAGCAGATTTAGGTAAATATGGAGAAAGGAGAAAATGCTAGGATTTAAGACTAATTGTAATTTTTAGCGTGTCAGAGTTAATCAGAAATGTCAGCTTTCTCTGGTATGAAAATTAATTTGTTATCTTTTCCTTTAAAGACATTGTTTTTTTATTCAGAAGTTTGTTGTTCTGTTTTTTTCCTCTTTCATTGGCCCAACTGCTCTTTGTTAATTTCCCAGGAAATTGCTGGAAACGAACTGAAGTGTCTCCAAAGTGCTGAAAATATGCAGGACAATTAAAATATGGGGTTTTCATACCACTGGGAGTTTAAAAATTGACAAGATAGAGAGAATGGAATGGAAGTTTGCTAGCTTTAATTTAGCTTTCTAAAAGTGTCTGATTAGGTGTTTTTGGTTTTTTTTAACGCATGCTTTTAAAATGGAAGGGAAGCAAAACAAAGCAGATTAATAGCATTGTGTTTGATTTTCTTTCCATTATACCAAGGGTACATATTTACAGCTAATCTAATGAAAACTGTAAAAAAGGGAATAAGTGAACAGTTGTTCTTGGGTTGTAGAGAGAAGGGAGTGCAAAGGTTCAAAGCAGCAGTACTGGAGCAATTATTACTTTCATGTCAATAATTTCTGCAGGTGAACCCAGGCTGCCCTTCATAACACATCTTGGTGCTGTAATCCCTCTTAACCATGTATTTTATCTATGGCTTGCTCTTTTGGACACCTTTGACATAGGTTCTGTATTATTGCTGCTGTTGTTCTACATGACAGTGGCTTGCACTGCTTTGGTAAAAGTTGGCATAGCGCAACTCTTCCTTTTGGGCAGTTTGAAGGCAGAAAGCAAAGAACAAACCATATTAAAGAAGATTTCTTTTCAAATCTAAGTAGGACCAATCTGACTTCTACCCTGCTTTTTTTTCCCCCTCCATGCCCTAGCTGTGCTCAGGCATAGTGAGGACAAAGTGGCTTTTACCAAAGGCACAAACATCAGGAATGAGGCACAATTGGTTTGCCAGACCTGTTGTGGTCCTGCACTGCTTTTTGAGAATCTGCTTTGTGGCCCAGAGTGACAGGCCTGTTGCTCACCAAGGTGACAGAGCCATCAGGAGGGAGAAGCTAGAGGAAGAAAGAGGAAAGGAAGGATGGAAGGGGTAGGAGATGGATGCTCCCACTGAACTCTGGATGACTGGCAGTTTTTTCATATGAGGTTTTGCTACAAATAAGGCCAGGGACCAGACTAATGCAGCATCTTCACTGATTCAGCAGTGGGGGAGTAGCTGTGACAGCTTATGGCAAATAGCAGTTTTCTTAGACTTGGAGTGTATGAAAGGTAGTATGTTGACAAGGCTGTAAATCTAATCAGATCATGGTCTGGGTGCTTCTTTCTGTTCTTGCAGGGGAAATGATGTCTATATATTTTTCTGCCCAGCACATTTTTTCTCTTCATTACAGTAAGCAGAATGCAAGGCTTATATTTCTGGGAGTCCTCTAAACATTTGAGTTCCCATCTGGTTTTATCTTTTGGTAGTGATCTTGATTGGTGCACTCCCCAGGCACTGGCAAGCTTAAATGTCAGCAGTGGGAGTAGTCTCAGCCTGACTTCCAGTTTGTCAAGAAGTTCTTTATACTAGTTGTCTGCTTTTCTGGTTTCCCAAAGTGGGAATACAAACAGGTTCTTCCATGTGTTACTAGTAGATACAATTCTGGTTGGAAGGGGCTTCAGGAGGTGTGGATGGTTTGACTGTCTGCCTAAATCAGGCTCAGATATGAGGTTGAAGCAGGTTGCTTTGGTCTTGAAAACCTTCAAGCATGGAGACTGAATGCAAGGTACAGTACCACTGCTAATGAATGGCTTAAACACAGGTTCTCAAAAAGAGAGATGAGCTGGTAAAGGTTTTGCTGTCAGTACTTGGCATTGCATGGCTTCCCATTTCCAAATCTTAATAAAGAATCTAAGATTCAGAAGATTTAAGAAAAACATTTTTTGACCTTAAACTTGGAGGTTTTGGCTTGCTTTTTCAAGAAAATTATTTAATATTATAAGATTTTTACCTTTTATGAGAGATTCTGTTCAACTGGACCAACTTTATTTTTGTGATGCTGCCTTGTGTATTTCTGTTATGCAGAATTGGAGGTCTATCGGGGTTGAAAATTGAGGCAACATTTTTTGTCTGCACAATAAGAAGTGACAAAAGGATTTGTCCAGTAGCCATTGGCCTGTTCCACTCCATCCTAAAACTCAGAGGGCAGATGAGAAGCTGGAGGAACGTGTGTTTTCATTTTCCAGTTAGAATTTTTTGGGTCATAAGAGAACATACAAATTGTCTCACATCCAGGTGTGCTTTGGCCTTAAAAAATTAACAAATATCTTTACAATTCAAATTAGTTGATTATATTTTGTGCCCCTAGCCTTCCCAAATCATAAGAAATTTTTGAACCATTGCTTAGATCACTTATTCTTATAAATATTCAGCCATTCTTTTTAGTAGTCCAACAGTGAGTGTTTTACAAACATTTCATGTAAGGGAGATGGTACTGAATACTCATGTATGGTATATTTTCAATCCATGCATTTCAATCCAAGCATTAATTTCAATCCATGGTTTTGGGGTTTTTGCCAGAAGTGCATGTTCCTTCTATGGTGTCATTTGTTTTTTAATTGTTGATAAATTGTGAAAGTTTAAGAACAAAAAAAATTATTCCTTAACATTAATGTTCCTGAAGAAACAACTTTGTACAATTAACATCAATAAACTTCTTCTATGAAACTAGGCACATCTCATATTGTCAGGATGAGACAATAAGATGCCAGGAGCTCTTATCTCTCCTTATAACCACAGTCTTTAAGAAAAGAGCAGCAAAAGATGTTTGGTTTGTGTTATTTTCCTTATTTTCTTTCTTATCTTTTATTTATTTCAAAACTACTGTGAAGGGATTTATATTTTGATATTAGGGACACTGTAGTATAATAATAATTCTCATGTAATTCTGCCTAACTGCATTTGTATTTCTAAAATCAGAAGGTATGAGTACCTCTAAGTTACTGACCTACATAATCATGCTTTCTTTCAGATTCTATTTGACCAAATCCAAAGATCAATTAAAACACAGCTTCAGACCTTTGTTAAAGAGTAAGTCAATTTGCACTTGTAATGGGAAAAATATATATAAAATGGAAACTTAAAAATCTGATTTGAGTGCGTGTGTGGAACATCCTTCTGTAAATAGTCACCCATAAATTGAGAAGTGTGTATTAAGGTTTTGTCAAAAATCACCCCAAATCACTGAGGCTTTAGATCCAGCTGCAGAAATGTTGCAATAGGATGAATTAGTGATCTAATTACATGTTATAATTGTCTAAGCTTGGGGGACAAAGCTTTTTTCCAGTAGGCATTAGATGTATTCAGTTACATTTTAGTTTTGTCCTTTCCTTGGAAAAGAAAGACAAGGAGCTTCTGTCATAATTTGTGGATTTCCATTTGACCCAAGCATGTATTGAAGAATACAAAAATTGAAAAAGACACCAGCTATAGCAGTCACAAGCTTGGTCTGTCTGGTGTAGGTTTAAACTCTTTTTGATGCTTTGGAATTAATTTGTCATCCATATTTCCTAGAGATATTAGGAAATTCAAAGATGCAAAGAAACAGTTTGAAAAAGTGAGTGAAGAAAAGGAGAATGCTCTGGTGAAAAATGCCCAAGTTCAAAGAAATAAGCAACATGAGGTAGAGGAAGCCACCAATATTTTGACTGCAACACGGAAGTGTTTTCGACACATAGCTCTGGATTATGTTCTTCAGGTAAGGACAGCAATAAAAGTTACTTTTCAAAACCATTTGTTACATATGGTTAGAGACATGTCCTTTACAATGTTAGAAGTTGTTTTTGTAAGCTTCTTAGAAGCTGTGGAGATTCAGAGAAAAAGGAAGAACTTTATTTCCAAGTAATTAATTTTTTAATAAAATCTGATGAAAATTAATTGATGCATTGCTATTGCTTTAATGCTGTGGTATTCAGTGCTCTTGCTGCAATGACGCAGTTTAATTTTCAAGTTGAACATTAATTTTGAAAAAAAAAAAAAAACCAACAGTATTTGCCTGATACCTAAATATTTAATGAGTTAGATATGCTGCAATATTTTAATATATTTAAAGTAAAAACTGTAAGCTAGCCTAGGAAATAGAAATTACCTGAATAATTCTCATACAGGATGTTTGGTATTTCTGCAATCTTAGCTGTATGTTTTGGGTTGTATTCATCTTGTCTAGATGCCTCAGAGTTTGGCGTTGTACTCTAAGGGGAGTGAAGAACTTAACTATCCTTTACCTTTTTAGTGAAGATCTCCCACAGGATATTGAAAGGTGTTCTTTGTCATGCTGCTTTGAATTCTGTAATACAGTAATAAATTTTCTTTTGATATGTAAAATTCATCTGCTTCATACTTACAACTACAGAAAATAAGATTATTGCAATTCAGATGGTGTGAGAGGTTGGGGACTCCCAAATGGGTCTGAAATTCTCCTATAATCAAAAACAGAACAGCTCTTTACAATTAAGTTGGTTTTATATTACACATTATCATCTTTATTGTGACAGTCCAGTCAGTTATTTAAAGGTTAATTAACTTCTCTATAAATTGCATTATGAGTTGTAAAATGAAGTGGAGCCTGTGAGCCTGGGCATGTTCACAGACATGGTGGTCAGTGGTCAACTCTGAACTCCAGCTTTTTAAACACTAAGGTCATTTTGGTGTTTGAAAAGTTGTGTGAATTATTCCCCACAGGATTATTTGTAGTAGCACTAAATGGTGGGGGCAGCTGGCAGTCACTACTGTAGTAGGCCAGTTCCTTGTGTGTGCTTTGAACTGCAGGTTGTTTGCCTCCTGGAATTTTTATGTTCAAAGTATGAGCAGTTCATGGGATAAAGATGCATTTAGAGTAACTGGGAACAGTTTCAGTATCTTTCAACACGGACAAAAATCAATTAATCTTTAGGAATTGTGTCTACTTGAGTGATTCTTCTGGGAAAATGCTTCACAAGAGTTGTTTCCTTGTAGCTAGATTTGCTGTAGACGGTAATTCAAAACCTTTGCTTTCCTTTTATTTTTATTTTTCTTTGCCTCACAGACTGAGGGTTTATTCTGTACAAGCAAATCTTAATTATTTATGCTGGAGAAAGTTTTCCAAAATAATGACCACTTAAGTGTAGAAATAGAATCTGGTTTTGATTATAGCTTCAGTAGGTTTATTTATTTTGCTGAAATTCTAAACTGACATTAGAGGTGTTAAGTTACAAAATCATGCCTGTTTCTGCTAAGTGAGTCTTTTAAAGTAAAATCTGTAGTTCTGGATGGCAACCTTTTAAGATTAGATAAAGAAGATAGGGGAACTAGGTGAATGTGAAAAATTGGTCACTTTTTCTAATAATGTGGAATTCCTCAAGTTCTAGGGCAGCACCATTAATCAGTGACTTCAGCTGGCTTAAAAGCATAGGTATACACAAAAAGTTAGTGATTGAAACTATGATGTTCTTGCTTGCCTATTTATTATTAAGTATTTTTGGGATACATAAATACTGTGAGTCTGAGGGGAAAAGTAACCCTGCCCCCATCCTTCACTCTGCCCTGGCAGCGGTGCAACTTCTCCAAAGAGTTGGTGGGCTGGCTTAGCTCATCTGCTTGAAACATCTTAAATTCAATCTCTTGAAAATGAGAACAAATATTCCTTGAAAGGTGTATTATATTACTTCTAGCAAGCAAGTGATGTCCTGTATTTTTCCTACTGATATAAGAAAATTGTGACTATCACCATGAAACTCAAGCTTTTTAAGTGTTCTCTGATCACATCACATTGATGAAATGACAGAATTAGAGTGCATGTTCTTTGAAAAGTATTTTGGGAAGTCTGATATTGAGCTGTCATCTTGCAATGTTTTAAGCTTGGATGTGATTATTTGGGGGAAAATGGAAAATAAAATTACTTTAGAATAAAAGGAATTGCTTGTTTGTTCTTTTCTCCTAGATCAATGTTCTTCAATCAAAAAGGAGAGCAGAAATCTTAAAATCGGTAAGGTATACTTTATTCTCTGTATATTAAATATTTTAATCCATCCAAAATTAAAAATATGATCACAAAGCAGTATCTTAAAAATTTAGTCCTTTTATTTATCAAAATGTTATCAGTACATTTGGCAGTTTAGTGACTGTCAGTTTGGCTTTTATTGTAGCTGAGCATACATGTTTAACTGGTTTTGACAATCTGGTTCAGACTTGAACACTTAGTAGATTTTCACTACTCTTGATCCTTTGGTATGTGTCCCATGGTTAAAATCAAACTTTGTTTGCTGTGAATTCTGCTGTTTAGGTCTGATTTATTACTTTGTAAACAGTAAGTGCTACTTATAATCTATTCTAAGATGAATTCTGTTCTTTCTAAGAAGGGGAAAATTTTAATATTAATAGTATGGTATCTGCTAAATTAATATAAAGCTGTACCATTAATATAAAGCTGCATGCCAATTTGCTTCACATTGTATTCCTTTTTCTACTTCATATAATCTCTGTTGAAAGTTTATTGAGATGGAGAGTGACAAATTAAACAGTGCTGTTCTTTCAAATTTGTTGAAGTTGCTCTCCCATAATTTTCTTAATTCCTTAAAAAGCAGAAACTTTACTTTGGGTAGTTTATGACTGCCTGCTATTCTGCTCTGCACCTTCCCAACTTATTTTCTAATTTAAGGCTGGACAGTATTTTCAGCTATGCTATAAAGCTTATGGGTTTGGATCATTAGTAAAATATTCTATAGCCCCTTTCATGTCACAGTTAAAGAGAGATAAAAATTTCAGGTGACATGAATTAGAAGTAGTTTTCTGTCATTAAGTAGATTTCTTTTGTTTTGCTCGAGGAGTTAATGTGATCAACTGATTTCTGAGGTTTTTGGCTTGGTTCTGTTCTTGCTTTACTTTGCACATTTATTTTACAACATTGGAAGCTCTGTGAGGTATTGATGTAAAACTGTCAGGACATGAGAGGAGAAATGAAACCTGAAATTGTAGGTTATGTGAATTAAGTGACATATTTATGTTATATGTGATACAATTTTTGAGAGAATAAATATGTACTTTGTTCCTTCTAGATGTTATCATTTATGTATGCACATCTGGCTTTTTTCCATCAAGGCTATGATCTGTTTAGTGAACTTGAGCCCTACATGAAAGAGCTTGGTGCACAGGTAACAAATTATTTTAAAAATGCATAACTATATGCTGAAATTGAAAAAATCTGGATATATGCCTGCATATCAGGTACTTCATAGATTTATTCAACAAAAAGGGAATTGTAGTATGATACAGGCAAAACATTAAAAATATACTGTAATGAAAGGAATTAAAATAGTTACAAACTGAAAGTTGTCTATTTACTAAAATTAATACTACCTTTAGGATTTACATACCTTAGCATAATCATGTACTGCTCTGTGATGCACATTGTGATATTCAGGATACTGGATTATTTGTTTGTGTATGACCTATGTTTATAAATATACCTAATAATAAAAAGTAGATTAGGCTGGTTTTCCTTCTACTCCTATACTTTATTTTCTGTATAACTTATGCAGTCTGCATAATTAAATTTTGATGTGTGTAAATATAGCTTTGATGTTAGCAACTTAGACCATTAAATGGAAGTATGATTTTAATAAGTAGTGAAAAATACAGTTCCTACATGGAATCCTTCTTGCCCAGTTTTGTTGTTTAAGAACAGACAATTGACACTTCTGGCTTCTCATGAGTGAGGAACTCATGAAAAGCTTAGATGGACCACTGCCAACTGCACACAGGAGAGAGACATTGAAAATGGTTATGCAAATAGATTGGAAAATACAGTATTGAAATGAAGATCTGTCTGTGGTGCAGGAAGAAGACTCAGCAGTGTCTTGACTTGCTTTTCAGTGCAGGTTATATGAGCACTTTCTATCTGCCTCTACCTGAGGACTTGCAACAAATGCGCTGATACAAACCCCTCTATTGCCACTTCCCAAACAGATCCACAAAGGAGCCAACCAGATTTTTAAGGGTCTGTCCAGGTAAAAAAAGCAAATAAATGACCGCAGACTTTAACATTCATATTGAATAGATGTGTCATTGAATGTCTAAATTGTTCTGAGCTACACAGTGGAGCAGACTGGGAGCTGTAGAAAATAACTCCAACAACCCAATGGCTGAATAGTTATTTTTCTGCTAAACTAGGCCCCAGTTGTCTTAATTATGTGTAGAGACATGTCAGGTCTTGATGTAACAGGGGCACCTGAACAGTTCAGGTGGATGTTACTCTTCCATAGTTGTGCCCTTTATTCTTCAGCACCCTTGCAGTTTGGGTTGCACGTGTTGAACTGTTGTGTCTGGCTGTGTAACACGTGTATTCTGTACTTCTGTGGAAGAGGGGATAGGGAAAGGAGACACAAACTATGGAGTTGATAGTGGGTTATGCCATCAGCCAGGCTTCAGTGTTTCCATTTCATTGACGTGATTTGAGCAAGAAAACACAAGGTTATTTTTGAATGTCTGGTCATGCTTTTGCTTGATCTGGTAAAGAGCACTGTGTAGCATTCATTTTGGTGCTGGTATCATAGCAACTGAAGGAGTTAAATTTAGAAAATCCATAGCTAAGAATGTTTTAAATATATTGCATTTGGAGCAAGATGGACTGAAGACCCTAAAGTTGTACAACTTGCAGAATTGTTCTTTTGTAGGAGACCTGGGCATTTAAGTAATGGATATTTTTCATGACAAAAGCGGATTTGTAAATAACTGTTGAAAGTTTTAACAGTTGATGGCTTTGCAGCTAGTACTGTTTGAAGCTTCTGCCTTTAACAAAGTATGTTGTGACATAACGGGGATTTGCTGGATTTTTGTGAAAATGCTGTTAGATTCCTTCTGTTGGTGAGTCAGTTTTCATTCCTAGGTGAATTTTGTGTATGATCTTAATTGCAAGGGTTAACAGCACCTGAAGTAATAAAATTTATCTTAAATAGTGTACTTATGATTTTGAATTATTTTTGTCTGTATTTTCAGAATAACTGTTTTATTGTGATGGAATAGTATTAAGCAATTTTGCTTTCTGGATACTTCAGGTCAGGGTAGGATCCCTAGGGATCCCTTGGGAATCTTCAATAGTGTGCAATCATAATATGAGCTTTTGCATGGAAACTGTGTTTTTTTGGTTCTTTTCATATGAAATGTGGTATTAGCTTAAAAAGAAGACATTTGAATTTTCATTGAGAACACTACTCAAAAAGCTAAATATTGTAGTCTGACTTCATTCTCCTCAGAATGCCAGTTAGAGCATTATGTTTATAAAAATACATTTTCCAGTAAATGCAGTAGTTTGAAAAACCTAATTTTCTGAAAATTATTCAGTAATGCTATAATGACTGAGATTTTAATAATTTAGTTGTGATTTGCTACAGCTTTTGATAGTTATACGCTGTTGGTCTCTTCTAAGATAATTGATGTGCTGCTCACCTGAGTGATAGGAACACACTCTGGTTTGAGCTTGAAAACAAGAATGGTGCAATGCTGTCTTCATAGTAAAAAAAGTAACTGATGGAATGAGTTACTGTTAAGAATTTTGTTTTGGCTGTGGTAAATGTACCCTCAATCACTTGTATTCAAGGTAAATTAGAGGTAATTGCCCTACCCTGAGTGACTGCTTTCTGTTTCATCTAATGGGGTAGAAGGAAGTATTTCTTGGGGGCCATGTGCATATTCCTGAATCTGAAGTTTTAGCAAGAAACTTCATTCCTATAAAATTTTGAAAGCACTTGACCCAGTTCTCATCTTTATCACAAGAAAACGGGTTTATCAAGGGTTGTTGATGCAAAACAATCTTTGAGCTAAGTCTGTTTTAGAGGCTTATGTTAAGTGCTGAAGCTACAAAGATGTGGCATTTGGATACTTCAGCCTTCAATGTGTTCCTGCTTACAAATACCTGTAAAGGTGTGCAAGTGCTGATACGGCCTTTTGAGCCAGAGGGGAAGACAGGAAGAGAAGAGTTTAAAAAAGTAAGGTTATGGAATTGGATCCAGATGTTTCAGCTTTCTGATGGCTCCATAATTGTTGGAGAATGTCTAGCACAAGGGTGTAAGGGCCTGTTCTTGTCCCTATTTTATTATTTATATCATGTCAATCAGGGGAAGTAAAAGGCTGGGGAAACAGCCAGAGCTGGCAGGAGCTGCCACTTGAGGTTCTGAGAGCGGGTGGAGGGGATCTCCCTGTGGGTGGATCAGAGATGTTAGTCATTGTGCCCTGTGCCAGGTGAGGGACCCAGCTGGGAGCTGCTGCTGCTCCTGCTGTTGTGCTGCGGGCCCGGAGCAGAGGCAGCAGTGCCACAGCCCAGCTGAGCGGGCTGAGCCCTGCGCTCGGCGCTGCGCCTGCACCGCTGGGCACGCCGTGCTCCGGTGCCTAATGGCAGCGCTAAGGAGATAGCTACCGAACCAAGTGGTCTTTCAGGCAACATCTGCTTCTCCACTGCATTTCTTACTTAAACATGAAGGCCTGCATAAAGCAAGCAAGCAACAAAACCAAAAGAATCAAAAGAAAACTATAAAACAAAAGCAACCAAAACAAGCAACTAACCACAGAAGAAAGCCATCAAACTTTCTCTTACAGGGTATCTTAAATTTTCTCTTTTTTTTTTTTGTGATTGTAAATGGAAATTTTTTAGCTAGTGTCCTTTTTATCATCACAGACTTTATAAGGATACTAACTTAATATTTGCTGTGACAATCTCAGTTATTTTAAAAACCATATTTTTATTTCCAAAATTAATTTGATTGTCTCTACCTAAGATCTCAAGCAGTCTTGCTCAAGTACTGCTGGTCAGCTGATCAAAACTATTGATACAAAATCCTGGTTGAGACAGTTCTTTCACTTTGTGGGGGAAAAAAATCCATAGCATTTGCTCCTTCTAGTTTTTGCTGCTCCTGCCAGTGCTGCTGCATAGGCCAGCAAGAGCAGCTAAAGCATGAGTCATCCTCTTGGGAGACTGAGCACCAATGCGGTACAGAGTCGCATATGCTTGGCACCATGCTGTTCTTTGAAACAGTTCTCCTAATGCTTACAAGAAATGTACACCTTTGTAGAGGTTAATTCAGGGTGGCAGAGCAGTGTTTTAAACGAGGCTTCAGTGGTTATTCAAGGTAAACAATTCGTGACAAAGAAGTAATTATACTATGCAAATGAAATAAGTCTTGCAATGTCTAGACATAATGTGTTCATTCCTTTTTTTTTTTGTCATCATTGTGAAATCTACCGAGCCAAATTTCTTAGGATAATTTAAAGATCCAATTTTTTGTTTCTCTTTACAGCTGGATCAGTTGGCTGTAGATGCTGCAAAGGAGAAGAGAGATATGGAGCAAAAGCACTCCACTATTCAACAAAAGGTACTTCACAGAATGTAAAAGGCAGGCTGCACGTGCTTTTTTTTATCTGTAGCATCTCTCCCCATCATCTCTGCATCAGAACTATGAGGGATGGTATTTTTAGTGCAGAGACAGACTGATATGTCATCAAGTGTAAGGTTGGATTGCAGATACTAATTTTGTGTTACTGAACAAAATATTATGCTTAGTTTTTACTGAAATATAAATAGAACAACAGGATTTATTTGAATGCTTGGATTCTAGCATTTCAGTAGCACTCCTAATTCCTTTTACCTCTTGAATTGAATAAGCTGTACAGGTTTCTGTTTTCTATGCTGTGTGTTTGTAGAAGAGGTCTATGTGCTGCACAGCCCTACAGCCATAAGTTTCACTTTGGACTCTGCCAAATCCAAGTGCAGCACTTGGAGCTTGTGTGGCAGCTACTGTTCATATGAAGAGCAAAAGTAAACTTTTGTAAAGAGTGTCTAATGTGCTGGTTCACCTGTGCACAGATATGAAATTGAGAAAGTTTAATTAGTATTTTGGGGAAGATTTGTGCAATAATTCTTTTTACTTCTTGAGAAAAATTTAGGTAATTCATGTTGGGAGAATGACTTCTGTTGTTTGGATGTTTCAGAAGCTCTAGATCAGTATTGGTTTCATGGGTATAACACTAGAAATTAAAAATATTTCTACTGAACTCTCTGGTAGTGAGCTACAGGCACTTTTGAAAGGTATTAGATACCAGTTTAAAGATAATGCTGTATTTCTTACTCTCATTCAGATATGTTCTGGAAATGTTCAGGTGACATAAATTTTAAAAAAATCCCACCCAATATAAATGAAATCTGATAACTGAATAAATTAAGGAATGAAAACATGCTGAGATTATAAGTTGGGTCACCTTAGTATGACCTAATATTAATACTAATGGGAAAAATATAGCATATTTGGTTGCTGAAAACATTTTTATCAGTGCATCTTGTCATCCTTTTAGGAGTTGGTGGAAAGCATTAGGATTGCTGTGAAATTGAGCAGATGTGATGACGAGGGTAGAGCTGACATGCTGTGCTTGGAGTCAGGAGATAACTACAGGCAAGGAAGGGGAAGAAAGGGGAGAAATAGGAAAGATGGGACTGGAGAATTAATGTGGAAGGTCAAATTTTAAGTTTTTTGGTCTTGAAAGCTCAGTTTCAGGAATGTACATTAGTTGAGAGGTTCTCTGTTAAGAGAGCAGTGGTGCTTGCTGAAGGATGTAAGTTATGAGCAATAACTTTATCTTTTAATTAGCCATAGAAATAATAACTAGTTACCTTGAATTATGGTCACTGCTGTTGCCAATGGTGTTTACAGTCTTTGTTTTTTCTTCAAATGCTGCTTAAGGCTGCTTTACAGGTAAACTACTTCTACTAGTTTCAATTATTACTGAAACTTTTTAAACTTCATGAAACTCTATAAGCCATATCTGTGTGTAATAAATATTCTTGATTTCTAGTAGGAGTGATAAGCACAATGCTGTTACTTTTATTGTTGCTTTGACAACAATAAAAGTAAACTTTAACAATTTATTGCTGTCTCTAAAATATAATCAGGGCAGTCAGAATGTACTGTGTGTTGTCCTCCTAAGTTTTGTGTTTTGAGTTGTGTTGTCTCCTGTCCTTATCAGTGAAGTCACTGTCGCATTTTGTGCTGATAATGTCTAGACTGTGCTTTATTGGAGATTCCTCTTACAGCTTGTCCAATCATGTTCTTAGTTTCTTATTCAAATCATGTTGTCTGTTTTTGTCTGCTCCTACTTGCTTTTCCCAATCTTCATGCCAAGTTAGCTTCCAGCTCATCAGGATTTCAGAACTGCCTTAGACTCTAGATCTTTTTATCACTTCTTGTCATCTGGTCACCCTGTTCCAGATGACAACTTTATTCCCCATTCTCTTCTCATGTCTTGTCATGTTGCTTTCCACTATGTTTCCAAATCTTCCAATGCCAAATCCTTCCATGTTTTTTAACAACTGAAACTTCTGAAGCTTATTGTGTTGAATATTCCATGAGGTATATATGTATTTAATATACTGAAGTTCTAATCTAATGCTTCAGAATGATGCCTTTCCTTCATTGTGTGGATAAAGAACAGTTCCTTTTCTGAAATGTATAGGTAAGTGCATACGTGCACACACCTACCCACCTACTACCTGTGTTTGCATATATGTGCATATGCATGCAGAATAATTGCACTAATTAAATAACCCATCTCACTTTTCTGTATAATCATTGTCCTACTTAATTAGGCTGTTGATGGAGAGGCTATTAAAAGTGTCATGGAAGGGCTTGGTCACCAATACAGTGTGATTTCTTTTTTAGCAGAGCTGGTAATCTGATTTACTTTTTTTAATTGCTTATAAGCTTTATGGTCTATTTACTCAGCAAATGTGCAGGAAAAATTTTTCTTAACTTTATTTTTTTCAGTGTAAGAAAATATTTTTCTGTAGTAAACAGGAGCAACACATGCTGTGAATTAATGTAGAAATTTCATGATCATTCTGGGAATTTTTTGCAATATATTTTTATAAGGAAAGATTAATATTAAAAGAGGGGTGTCACAATGTCAATACATTAGACATAACTCATGTTTTCTGAGCAGTTTGCAGCTCATTGATGTAGCAACATGTTTAACTAAGAAATATTTTAAAAATCAGTTGCACCTGCAAACAGCTTCATGGCTTTTTGGTGTTTTGTCAGACTTAATATTTTGTTCTGAAATGAGGGAGATGATACAGGAAAAGTATTTGCATTGAAATTCAGATAGTTTTTGTTGTATTCAAATCCCTTTTCCATTAAAGTAAAAATCTGCTTCCAAAGGAGAGCTCAGGAAACAGCTGGAGTGAGAATGATTTGAAAATTTTTAACATCTCGAGTAAACAAGGTGATAGGAAACCAGCTGTTACCACAATCACAAAGTAAGCATAAACCAGAGCCTCTGTTGAAAAGTTGTACATCCTACCTCCTGTCTCCAAAACCAAAGATGTGCTTGTATTTCAAGTGACTTGTTTGCTCAATGACAATCTTGCATTCTCTCCCTCTGTCTTGGACTATAAATCTTGTTACTGGTGGTGTCTGTTGTTTTAAACCCTTCCTCAAGGGACTTTTCTGCTTAAGCATGACAAACATCTCTTGCCAATGGAAAGGGAATGGGAGCAGCTTTCTAAATGGGGATTTTGCACAATTAGTTTCTCCTGTTTACTATATGCTGGCCTAATTTTTCAGGTTAGTGTTTTCTTTAGTACTTATGCTCTCCCATTTACTGCCTTTTTAAAAAAACTTCAAAAATGCTGATTCTCTAAGTAAAAGATAATTTGGGTTACATTGGATAAAAATAAAAGTAAAAAAGTAAAGAAGTAAAAAATAAATTGGTTGCATGTTAAATGTTAAAATATAGTTCCTAAGATACTGGTAAAATGCTTTGAATAGCTTTCATGGCCTGATAGCAATTTTGAAAGTAAATCAAAAGCTCTGCTGCTGAAAAGTAATGGAGGGTTTTGTTTTGGGAACAAGAAAATCATACATGGAGAAAAAGAAAACATGCTCTGGAATAAATCAAGTATGTGTGATGAATTGATACGTTCATACGAGAATGCATTCACTGAAACACTGTCAAGAATATTAAGTGTTCTGTGACACACCAGATTAGTATTATTTCTGGAGATGAAAGTTGTTTTTCCATTGCCAGCTGGTTTGCTGTACCCTATAGACATTTAAAGAAAAAGGGGCAAAGAAAAGGCATGAAAGCATGCTGTATGCTTCACTTACATAACCCATTTCTACGTGTTTCTCTTCCAGTAGCAGCCAACCGTGAAAAATCAGTGTCAGAAGAGAAGCCATAGATGTTTATTCTTTCAAAACTGAATGAAATGTGTGATGTAGCACTTCAGTAAAAATTACATAATACTGGCTAATTTTTTAAAAATTCTGGTTAGGTGAAGTCTACTTTAGTCCTAACTGACACCTAATTAGTTTAATTATGTTTAAAATGAAGTCTTTCTCAGTTGTGTGCCTGCTGGTAGAATACACAATTCTGAATCACATACAGTGACTGAGTTTATTAACATGTGATTCTCTTATGCAGGACACTGGAAAGATATGGGTGGATTTTTCTCCACCCCAGATTATTTTTCATGATTCATTAAACTTTTCCATGCACAAAGATAAAAATAAACTATAATGTGACTGCTTTGGTCCTATTTTTTAAATTGTAGAATAGCAGAGACTAAGATCAGAATATAGCTAATTTAACATCTTTTTCTGCTTTTATCTGTGAGTTGAAATGAGGCTTTTTTTTTTCCCTGATTGTTTTTACTGATCACAACTTTGTCAATAAAGTTTTATGGATAAAGCACATGGAAGCCTTATTCCCTCCCTGCTCCAGCTGGTAGTCTGCCATGTTCAGTTAAGGAGATATTTGACATTTGCCTCTATTACTCTGGTGTATTTTTCTGCTCTGTAAAAGTGGAATTCAATCAGAGAAGTAATTAAAAATGACACAAAATAAATTTCATGAGAAGGCTCAGTATTTTAGATAATTCTGACTGAGAGTGTGGCATGATAAATGATCCATATACACCTTCAAAGCATAGATCTGGAGTCATTGGAAAAGACAGCTGCATTTTCTGCAGCAGTTTTCCAAACCCAGAGGAAAATGTGATTACATTGGACAGAAAAGACTGAGGAAATGTGTGTTGTCTTTAACTAGACAAGGAGTTGCAGGCATCACTGAGGCAAGAAGATGCAAATTTTTAGCAGATTTCATTATGTTTGGGATCTGGTAAGTTAGAGTAATTTATCAGTTTTTGGGGAATGTAGAGAATGTGACATCAGTGTGTCTAAGTTTGTACATAGTGGTTTTCTCCTCTTTTTATTTTGAGAGCTTACATGAAGCCTTTTATGTTCAGCATGTTCTGATCTAGAAAACAGGCAGAAAATCAAAGTTATGAATTGCTGAATTATAAATACAAAAATTTGCTTTTATTTTGGTGAAGCTTTTATTTATAACTAGTATGTTTATTCAGATCAGTGTATGGTAGTGATATGATAGTTCCATTTTCTTTCAGAACTCTTGCACTGATCGTCTGTAAATTCAATAATAAAAATCTATATTTAACCCTTCAACGTTAGGTAATCTATCCAGATTAGTAATAGATGAAAACAGTGAGTAATTGTAAGGAATTTGTGCTGTTCTGACTGGGGAGCTTGAAGGGTCCATTTGAATATTTGTAACCATTTCACTATCATGTGTAATTAACCTTGGATTGGACCAAACCATCTGCATGTATAAGAGTAAACATCATGTGTAGCACGAAAGTTGTGTGCATCCTGGGCTATTTCCTCGGGATAATGACCACGTTGGTGTTGAAGCTACTTTTCTATATATAATTCTTGCCTCTTTTCCTTTATGTATAGACAAATTCCTAAGAAGCAAAGTACAAAACAGAGACTTTCAGATATACTTTTCACACAAAGCTGATGTTAGCAATTTATGAAAAGTAACTACTGAAGTTTCAGGAAAGTCATGTTACAAAATATTCTGTCTTTTCAATATTTAACTTGTTTGGTTTTTTTCTTCCGGAATTTAATTTTCAGTAATGTGTCTCTTACACCTATGTTAAAGGGAAGAAGCCATATGTTGCTAGTCTACTTTAAGGATATATATTTTAATAACAGTGAAATAAAATTACAGCATGTATATTATTTTCAGCTCTGGACAAAGTTGTGAGAAATTATGTCATTCCATGTGTGCTTTTTCATGCACCCCTAGTAGATGTTAGCCTCCCACTCTCTGAATATCTGAATTCTACCTCCCTGGGAAGAGCCCATGCTGTTCTCAATGAGATGTGAAAGCAAATGATTGCCACAATTATTATTAGTCTAACCTACCTTTCCTAAAGATGTGAAGCAATCAGCCTTTCTAAAGCTCAGAAAGCTGCTATTAATTGTTATTAGCTCGGCTTAGTTGTTATTAGGTTGATGGAAATACATATTCCCTTATCCTAGTTGTAATTTTGTAATCTTACCCAAGATCTTAAAGAAAAAATTACTGCCAAGGTCTTGTCGTCAGTGCCGGCACCGTGATTGCTTTACTCCAGAGTTAACTGATAGCATCATCTTTATTTGATTACTTATCTTCTAAGTTCCTATGCAGCTCAGCTGTCAACATGACAGAGCTGAAGAAAATGCTAAAGCACAACTGACTTTATACATATCTGCAACAGGCTGCAGATGTTTCTCAGTTTTAACTCCTAACTTTCATGGCTTCTTCTCCTCTGCTTTTCTATCCCCTTTCTTGGGCATATATGAGAGACCATTTGACCAGACAGTTGAAGCATCAGATGCTCTGTCAGCAATGTTTGCCCTCTATTTGGCTGTAGAGGTCACCAATACCTGAACAAGAAATTCCCCTTGTTGCAGGTAAAGTAAAAATCTTCAGCATTCTCATTGCTTAAAATTGCTTTTTAAAAAAAAGCCATCAGGGGCTGAGAGTCATGGTTTGACGAATAAGGGCTGCAAGCAAAACCTTATTCTTAGATATTTACTCTTTGACAACAGTACTGCTCATACTTGAAGTTTCATTTGAACTGCAGTGTGTTTTTCTTGTTCCTTTGTACTAGGATTATTCCAGTGATGATGCTAAACTAGAATACAATGTAGATGCAGCCAATGGCATTGTTATGGAAGGTTATTTATTCAAGCGAGCCAGCAATGCCTTCAAGACTTGGAACAGGTAATTATTCAGAACCTCTATTTGCTGCTTATAAAAATACTGCTTTTGAATCTGAATTCTCATCTGATTCATAATCTCTGTAACTCATTGAGTCCATAGTTTTGACAGAACACTGGGGTGACTCTGTTAGTTAACTTACAGATCACACTTCACAGCCATTTTTCCTTGTTTTCTGTACTAGTTATTTGCAAACCTTTCCCTTGTGAAAGCATATGCTAGGAAAGTGTTAGAAGACAGAGTAAAATAGAAGCTGTATAATCAGTGGAAGCAGAGAAACACAGTCAAGCACTCAAGTTATTTTTAATGAAAGATAAGCAATGCAATTGTTATCCTTTAAAATTCCTGTCTTGTGCAGTGACTTTTGCTTAGTGGTTTTGATGACCCTTTTGGGAATTCAAAATATATTGTTAGTCATTTATCTTTAACAATGTATATTTTACTACTATTTAAATATTTTTCTTCCTGAACAGGATTTCTTTTACATTTCCAGGGGAGTGTGCTTTTTTCAAGGAAATATATATGCTGGAGCATTTACAGTGTGGTTGGATACAGTTCTTGAATTTTAGATGTAATTGGTTGTGATAAATAGCTCTCTATTGTTGATGTTCTGCTATTTTTCCGTGTTGCCTCTGTTAAACTATTTGCTGTGTTTCAAAGGACAAAATGTGCATTTGAGTGGGTGGTCCCTTCCAATCTTACTTATTCTGTACTTCCTTGGGCATCTCAGCACACCACAAGCTTGTAAGAAATTGGGATCATTTCATTAAATCCATAGACTGATGGAAGGGCTACTGGAGTCAATAAGACTGTATCTATATTAGCAAGTCATGGGCAACTAGTACAAAGGATTTTGCTTTGGGCTGATTCTGGTCTGGTCCTTTGGCCTTATTACTCATCTGTAATTGTAATGTACTTTCTGGGTTAGTTTCATGCACACAGAATTCAGAGTTCTCCAAGATAAATCTATGAAGCATCAAAGGATGGTGAAGGGAGGAAACTGGGACATGTGTGTCAAAAGCACCTTTCTGGTGTAAAGTAAAATGTTAGTGTTATCATACTGAGAAAAATATGCAGTAATAGGGCAGGAGATTGTCCTTTATTGGATTCCCAAGGGGCTTAAAGGGTCCTTTTTGCTATTGCTGGATTGACTGATGGTGGAACTCTGAATATCAGGGCAGTGACATGCGAGAGCAGGACAGGAGTGTCTGCTTCCACATGGCTTAATTCCTAGGAATACTGTACATGTATCTTACCTTGAAGTGATTAGAGAATAGGATTCAATTAAAACTAACCTCTGTGTCTTGGTAATTTAAATGGACACAAAGTAAATAAGCAGACATTGTAATTAAATCAAGATACACAATGACATTCCTACAGATTAGGTTGCAGATTTGAACAAGTATAATAAAAGCATATCCAAGCAGTAATTTAAGAGGGCAAAGATAACCAGCTTGTTAATGAGTCAGAGCTGCCTACTTTTATTAAATAATTGATATTTACTTATAGTTTTTTCTTCTGTTTCTCACAGGAGCATTCAATAAAGCAAACCATTTAACCTTTTTAGTATTAGATCCTTGATAATTTATCTCACTGAGATAGACAAATTGGATGCTTTAAGGCAAGAAATAGGATTGGATATGCTATTTATAAACAGTTCTGAAATTGAATCAATCATTTAAATTTAGTATTCCACATATTCACAAACCATTACTAATTGCTATTAAACTACTTTTATCATATATAAAATATACATTTAAGATTTAATGAAGACAGTTTTTAATTTCTGAATCTAGTCTGCCATTTTTGCTATGTTTTAATAAAGAAATATTTTTGTTATTTCTGAATACATTTGTAGTTGCTTGCTATACTGTAGGCACAGAAGTGGTCACTGCCTGTTTCCTGTGATGGAAGATTTTACTTGTGTGTGTTACTGTTTCAGCTGTGGGGAATTGTACTGCTTGAAGTTTATCGTATATTAGAGATTATAAAGTTTTTCCTATTGCTAATTAAAGTACAAGAAAGGATTTTGTCATTGCATTAAATTGTTTTGTGTGTAAAGTTTTACAAAATACCAAAGGAGGAAACATTCAGAGAATTATGTATTTTATTTTAGGGAATTCTGAGCTGAAGTCAAGACAGACAAGATACTTACAGATTAGCAGTTTTCTCCTTTATTACATCCCCATCTTTGGGGAAGGTGGGTGGAAAATCAACCAGCTGAAGCAAAACTAGAAGAATTTGTCTAGAAATACTGGAATTTCCTGCTGTTCTGAGCTAAAGGTGACAGCACTGGTCTTCCTTGCTAACTGCTAAATGCAGTCAGTAGTAATGAGGATTTTAAATGGAGGCTTCTCTTTTACTCCCATTGGTATCAGTTGGTCTTATGTTTGTTCTAGACCTTTTTAAGAACTCCTTCAAGAGTGAATGAAAGGCACCAAAACCCATTCTAATAGCCACTATTAGCAGATACTTACCAACATTAAAATCAACAGAGAAGAGATAAGGATATGATAGGTTTTGTCTGGGTTTGACACAGCAGAATCATTCTAGCTGACAAATGAGAGAAATGTGGTGTTTCTGTGTACATGTCTTGGTCAGTGAATCCATGGACCCCATAGTGGTATTATCCTGGGAAAAGTCTGGTTGCTGGGGGGAGAGAAAAAAAAAAGATTATAATACAGCCCTTTGAAGGGGGTAAATCTGTTGTGGTGAATAAAAATTTGTTTGCAGTCCAAACTAATGTCTTGCTAGCATAATGAAATTTCTTCCTGTGGCACCTAGCAGCTCATGTTTCATCATCTCAAGACTTTAATTATTTGGGCTTTTGCATCAAGTTTCCTTTCTTGGGACACTTCTGTGTGACACTGGCTTTAGAAACAAATAAGTGTTTGAGCAGGCTGCAAAGTAAACCCTGAGTTATTTGCAATTCAGTGTCACTATATTTTGAAAGAGATGGAGCTTTTGTAATCGCTCTTTGTTATGACTGAAAGGACATAATGCACCCAAGTATTTCAGATAATACAGTTCAGTGGAATCAAAATTATATCCTTGTACTGCAAAGTTTTAGAGTAACAGGTATGGACACCTGTGTTTAGAATGTATGTCTGTCTGTTGGTAAATGATACACGTTATTGTACACCAGGTTTCTTAAGGCATCAGGACAAGAGTTAGATGCATTTATTATGGAACAGTAGCTGGAAAGCTCTTTTGGTTCCCAGAAATTCAAATGAAAAATAAGTCCATATCACAAAGAAATAATAAATGTGTGTAGGGAGAAAAGCATTTGTCAGACCACTAGCTTGAGTCCAAATAGATTGGATGCAATAGATGTATTCCTTTTTAATTCTGCTGTATTTTCAGATCATGCTAATTCTTTTCTTATTTTGGTCATTTTGCATTTTTCATCCCTTTTCCTCCTTTCCCTTATGTTTTAATCCTACCCCATTTTTTCACATGACAGGAAAAAGCCAGATCACATCAGGTACCAACCAGCTTCTTTTATACCTTCCCAATGTTTCCGTGGCACGCAAAAAGCTCTTCATTAACCCTGCATTTAATTTTGATTACTTGCAATGGATGTGTAAGTGACTCAGTCTAAGAAAATAACAGAAGGATTCTGCCTGGGATGCCCATATACCTGCTACTCAATTCCTTTAAAAGATTTAGAAAGATTGAGCTACTTTTTAGCTAAAAAAGGAATTAAAGCCAAGTTTCTGCACAAGATCATTGCCTTGCCTTTTCCCAATTGCTGTTGATGAGATTTTTTTTTGTCTTATCAACTGCATTGGGAATAGACATGTACTTTTAAATGTTGTGCTTTCTTAATTACTCTGTTTTAATTGTGTGCTGGTAGCAACTAGAGGAGAAAACTGTTTCTGAGAATCACAAAGCACAATTCATTGTTTTATGTCAAACTAAAATTTTATTATTTTTTTCAGTATTACTCTCAGTTCTCAGAAATTGGACTTTTTTCTATAGATTTTTCATTGTTTCCTATTTAATAAATACAGTTTTGAATTGTGTAGGTATACATGGTGGAAAGTATTCAGTTTCTAAACAGGAACAACTGTATTTAACCACTATGAAGTAAAACAGTGTAAACTACTGTAATATTCCAAAGACTGTTTTCTCCTTCACCATACTTCTCTCTTGCTTTTGACAGAATGACACATTTAAGGAAAATTTGGTAATAGTCAGTACTTATTGCACACATGATGCCTGGAGATTTATTAAATTATTCTTAGAACCTGATAGATGTGGGTTACCCTACAGCAGCACTTTCAGTACAGAGATTGTACCTCAGAAGTTCCTGGCTGATGCTGGTATAAACCCCCAGCAGTCTGTTTGTTTCAGTAAAGTGTAGAGTTTATTGATGTTATTTGGTTAATGAGGAATAATTCCAAGTTTTTGGCCTGAATAAAGCTGCAGTGGTGCTGACACCTTGAAGGGCAGTCTGACACTTTAATCTCATTAAGAAAAAAACAAAATGTATTAACTCTGACACCTACTTCTAAATTGTGATCTACATTCTAAATTCTTGATCTCATTTGGTAAAAGTTTATTTTAGAAAAGCACTAAAACCTGTACCTTTTCTAGCTGGACGGAAATTTTTTCTTTAACAGATTTAATTTCTCTACTAGGAAAAAAAAGGGACTGAAATACTTTCAAACCTTCTAGACTAGATTTTAAAGATGGCACAAATTCGTGTTACAATTTGCGTGTTCACTTATATCCAACTGATGAGATTAGAGCTTGTTTACTAGAGTAACTCATGAAATATTTAGCTGTAGAACAAATGAAGCATTGCATTAATGAAGTTAATTGCACTTCCTAAGGCTCTTACTAGGGATTTGCTCCATTGCTCGTTGTCTTGGGGCAAGGCTGCTTTTTTTTTTCTCCTTTACCGCTCCCTTTATCACTTAGGCACCGCTTTTCATGTTGTTCTATTTTGTGTTACATTCAAAAAAAGCACATGAAAAATTACATGAGTTTATTTCCTTTTCAAGTCTGCTTTTTTGTTTAGCTTTCTATACTTATATTAGCAATAACCTGCCTTATATTTGGGGCATACTTACTGCATCTGCAAATAGATGGTAAAGATGACACCTTTTCAATAGCAGTGACTAAAACTACTGCTGTTAATAAATTTAAAAAGTCAAGAATGACAGGAGATCCTGTTGTTGCTTTTTAAATTAAATATATCTGCACAACATTTGAAAAGATTATTAAAAGGTAGAATCTCATCTGTCTATGAAACACTAACCTTTCTAATAAATACTAGTTTTTCTGGTTTGGATCTAACATTTTTTGTATATATTAATTTTTCCTAACCATCTTTGTGCACTTCTTTCCAGGAATGGCTTGTGGTGGTTGAACAAATACATGGAGCCCTCTTGTTACTAATTGTAGTAAACTGTAGCTTGAAGCTCAACAGCCTATGGAGAATAAAAAGATCTCTTGCAACACAATATTTTGTGTACTGTTACAATTCAAATTAACTGGCAGTGCAGGAAAAAGTGATGTGTGCTAAAGGTGGGGTATTGGAGATAAATGAGGAATTATGCTGTGGTAAATACACGTTTGCATTATAAGCCTGAACAAAACAAGGTGTAAATTTCACTCAATTGTCTTTTACATTCCCTTCATTTTTGTCAGTGAAAATGAAACTGTGATAATTGGTTAGCTTTTATTTTGTACATCCCTGAAGAGCTAGAAAGGCATGGTTGTATCTAATGGATTTTTTTTCATTAAGTGGTCATTGTTACAGATCTGAGAGGGTTTTTTCCTAAAATGTGAGTGCTTTTTCCATTCTCTGAGATGTATCCTGTGTGAACAGTGAGTTTGACAAGGAAGGATACAGTTCAGAGGAATTTTTAAGCATTATATTATCTTTTTAATTTTACAGGATCCCTTCATTAAATCTTTTATTTGATTTATTTGATTTTCCATCAAAACTGAGGCTTAATTTAGGATCCTACTTAAAAGGTTTTCATTGGATTTTTTTTTTTTTTAGTTTTTATATGCAGTGTTTTTATTTCAGACATGCCCAATGTAGACAGATATGAAACCTGCATGGGATAACAACACTGAAGCATTTTTACTGCTTTAGTAAGTTAGTTCTACTCCCAAAATTGTTTCAGGATTAGTTTACATGGGTTTAAGTATTTTTTTCTATTCAAACTATCTGAATTCATTTATCAAACAACTACTTAAAATTGTAACTTGCTGCTAAAATACTGAAGGAAATGTTATTTAAACTGAAAATGTTTTGTGTGATAGCTTAACTAATGTTGTCATAACATGAATGTGTTTGTTTATGACTCAAATTATTTGAACCTTGCTTTCTTTTCTGTTTTGTGTCTGCTTCCCCTTTGTTCATTATTCTCATGAAATATTTGCCAAAATTGACTGCAGTATTACTTTCCTGAATTTTTTTATGCAGTCTCTTTGTAGACTGTATGTTAGCACATCTCAGTCCCATAAGCACTGTAAAATCAGTTATGTATTCTCTGGCTGTCTCTTCATTTGAATAGGCGCTGGTTCTCAATACAAAATAACCAACTTGTGTACCAGAAGAAGTTTAAGGTAGGAGTTGAAAACTGGCTTGGGATAGTTTGGGGTTTGGGTGATGATTTTCCTGATTGATTGGGGAAACTGCTGATGTGCCTCCCGTGTGATCTTCAACAACCTACTGGTTTTTTCTAAATTAGTTTCTCCCTTTGTAAAATGAGCCTAATAGCTACACTGACAGATTCTGAGATTCCTGTGCACTGATTGTAAGCACATACTCTTTTTGCTGTGGGTTTGGTAACCTAGTTAGAGCTTTAAAAGTTGGTCCCAAAGGGCTTGTGCTTACTTGCTGGCAGTCATTCCATGCTGTTCTCTGAGCAGTTGTGTTTAACTCTTTCAGGACTTGTTCCCACCAGTTACTTACTGGTTCACACACCCAATTCAGCAACTGGGGGAAAAAAAGCACAAAAGCTTGTTACAAAGCAGTCAGGGCAGCTATATACACGTAGTTAGTGTTGAAAATGCACAGTGGCTCAGCAGTCAGTATCTGCCTTGTTGCTGGTGGGAAGTGCAGCTGTTTGATGTTAAATCAGCAAGTTCAGCTCTGCCCCAAGCCATAGAAGCCTTTTCAGTCAGGTTTTGGGCCCTTGCTCCTTTGTTTGCTGTTCTAGAATCTGCTTTTACACCAAGGAGCTGTATCTGTTCTTCAGGTTGGAATAAAAACAGAAACTGTATGGAGATGGTGGGGAAAAAAAGAGGAAAGAGCTTCTGGCAATTAACTCCTCCTCACTGCAAACCGACTGGGATCAGAGGCTGTTCCTTGAATAATGTTTAAGTTTAATGTGTTGATTATTCAGTAGATCGGATTGTAGATCTCCAAATCCACTGAGTTCAAATTTTAGTTTTGAAGGAAAAAGTTAGTGTAACCAGGCAAATAGAATTCAATGATTAATGATTCAGGATTGAATTATTATCTTCTTATCAACTATATTATTTTTTCTCTCTGACTTTCTTGTTAACTTTTATCTCTTAGGATAATCCCACAGTAGTTGTTGAAGACTTGCGGCTCTGCACAGTTAAACACTGTGAAGACATAGAAAGACGTTTCTGTTTTGAGGTGGTTTCTCCAACAAAGTAAGGAGAAGCAATTGAGTATGTTAATTTAAAAATAAAAATCATTACATGTGGTTGCTTTAAAATGTAAGATTAATATTTCTCTTGGGATAGATCAAAACAGGGAAAGTATCTGAAAAATTCTGCTCTCTGAAATTTTGGCTGAGAGTAAGTGATGCTGTGAGAAGTGTCCCTGGTATTTAGTTTACTTTTGGCATTAAAATAAACATGCGTTCTTGTGCTTTTTGCAGAAATGGCTTGTGGTGCAGAGCTCTGCTGTGGCTTAGTAGTAGCTGATACTATCAGCTGCTTAGTAATGTAGAAAATAGGTCTCAGTTTCTCCACATTTGATTGGTGCAATGAGAGAGAAGCACATAAATAAGTTGTTGTCTCAGTGATGATAAATTATACTTCAGAATGCACTAAATGAAACTACCAAATAAAATTATTCTTCAGCTCCAGCAGTGCATGGGCTGTACTTGGGAAATTTTGGCATCCTGCCACAGCAAGGGCAGGACTTGGATTCTTCGTTAGTAATTGTGAGATGTGAAGATTATTTAAGTTTTCCATATGAGGTCAACTTGCTTTTAGGTTTGGAGGTTATCTACACTCTCCACTGCTCCTTACATTTCTCTTCGGAGTAGATTGCTGTCCATCCTGATGTTTGCATTCCCAGATGTGAGCCACAGCATTTTGCTCTTGCTTGCCTGTGCTTTTTCAACCCATAAGTATTGGAACAGCTTTATACTTCATGACTTGCTTCTTTTACTGTTGATGAGAAAAGTAGTTCATTCTTTGTCAGAGAGCTTTAAAATTACTCTGTCTTAATCTCAGTGAATGAAAGTGTGTTTTCAAGGACTGATACCTGTATCTTGTGTCATGGGTGTAAAATGCATTTGAAGGCATAAAAAAGAAAAATTTGGAGTAAGAAAGCTAAGTCATTGTCAGTGTTTCTGAAAGAGCCATTTCTGTATCTATTAGCATTACCTACAGATAATTTTGAAATAAGGAGTTTGCAGCTCACAAAGGCTCAGCTGCTTTGTTATCTTAAAATAAATGTGTTTATTGCATGATGCCTACTAAACTTGTGATAGGAAGAATCTTGCTCCATGAAAACAGACCTCTGCACAATGAGTTGTTGGATGTCAGCTGCTTGGCCACTGTCTCTGAGTACTTTGTGATTTGTCACAGGAGCTGCATGCTTCAGGCCGACTCGGAAAAGCTGCGGCAGGCATGGATTAAAGCTGTTCAGACCAGTATTGCCACAGCATATAGAGAAAAAGGGGATGAATCTGAGGTGAGTTTAACAATCCACCAAACAACAACCTCCCTTTAAATCCTGAAAATTCTAAATACATAAAGCTGTTTTTTATGAGAGAGAAGGAAAGAAACAAACCATTGTTTGTCTTCCAGTGGAAATACAATGAAATTTTGAAGTCTATGAATTGTATCTCATCTGTCTTTCACTTCATCATGTTAATATCACTATGGCCTGTATATTTTTTTGAGATCTCTGTAGTGTGACTAAATATCATAGGATATTCTTATATTCAGTTTTATATATCTTCTAAAAACCTAAACATTTTTTTAATTCTGTGGCTTTCCTTGACCTTGGTAGAAGAGAACTTTTCTTGTATTTTAGTGTACAGTCAGTATCTGTGGGACTTTAATTTCTTTAGTTTAGCATGTCTCTTAATTGGTTTGTTTGTGTCTTATCTCTTTTAGAAACAGGAAAAGAAATCATCCCCTTCTACTGGGAGCCTAGAATCTGGGAGTGAGACAAAAGAGAAGCTGTTGAAAGGAGAGAGTGCTCTGCAGCGAGTCCAGTGCATTGCTGGTAATGCTGCCTGCTGTGACTGTGGTTTGGCAGATCCTCGCTGGGCCAGCATCAACCTGGGAATCACACTGTGCATCGAGTGCTCTGGGATACACAGGTTGGGGACACTCACAACTGCAGTTCATTTGTGCATTGGCTTAATTAGCAAGGGTGGTGTTTGCCTCTTCTAAGGTATAGTTAAAGAAAATTAGAGACCCTTGTTTGTAAATAGAATTAAGGTAACTGCTTTATTTGCATAAATTAATGGTAAATCTGTCTGAGGTAAGGTGTAACAAGTTACAAGGTAATGCTTTTTTCCATGTTGTTTAGGAGCTTGGGAGTCCACTTTTCAAAAGTAAGATCTTTAACGTTGGATTCATGGGAACCTGAACTACTAAAGGTACAGTGTTTTTGAAACAGGTTTCTCTTTGGTACTTAGATTGTTGTTCTAAAGCCTCTGCATCAGAAAGTTCAATGCAGGAAATACATTTGAACCCAGTGTATGTCTTGCAGTTTCGAGCAGAAAATGTTTATACTTGTGTGTTGGTTTATTTTAATTCATACTTTCTTATACTCCACAGTAATTTGTGCTACAAACTTGCAATTCAGAACAACTTACAACACCTTCAGGTTTCCAAGTGCACTCTGAGTAGCAAGTTTCATCTGATACTTTCAACATATAAAAAGGCAAATCTGTATACATACCAATAATGTTGTTTCAGTGGGCTGAAAGTTTTGGAAGTGATATATCAGCCTAAAGCATAATCATACTCAAAAATTTGAATGTCAGCTCTTAACAGTGAGATGTTTCTGGCCTATAGAAAAATACTCATGCAACTGCTCTTGTGTGCCAAATTTCTAGCTTGAACCATGGTTATAAAAATCATGTGACACTGAAATCCTGAAATAGGAACTCATGCATGGATGCATGTATGCAACTGGATAATTCATGCAAGCATTTGTTTCTAGCTTTGATGTCCTGGCACTTAGAAATTGCTTCTCTATTCTGAATAATTAAAAAACAACGTGTTTTGTGGTTAAATAATTTTTTATCAATGTGTGCATGCTGAGAAAACAATCAACCAACTCCCTTGCCCAGTCCAAAAAAAAAAAAAAAAGCTGTACCTCTTGTACTGTTCATGTAAATACCAGAGCTAAGTGTTCTAGTATTCTACCTGATATTAGAAACAAGAAGTCTGTTAACTGCAATCAATAGGGTTAAATTCTCCTGTAAGTAGGTTTTTGTCTCTGTTTCTTTTCCATAGTTGTATCAGATTATGGTTTAGCAAAAATGTCCATTGGGTAAGGTGGAATACAGTTGATTGAATTGTCTTTTGCTAAGGGGCTAAGAAGAGCTCCTGGCAAAGCTGATGGAAAAACACCTTTGTTAATGAGACCTGCAGGTGTCATTCTGGTGGTTGTTTTTCCAGGTACTTTAAAAGTGACTAGATTTTTTTCTTACCTTACTCAGAATTTGGTCTTTCTATTCACTGGTTGTTTCATTATTATTGTATAAACCAATGCTTATTTCTGTAAGTGTACCTTTACCAGTGAAAACACTAAGTTGTAAATACAAGCTGAGTGAGGTTAAAAACAACTGAATACGTAGATAAAGCTTTTTGCAACTATATTTTAATTTATTCATTTTGCTTTATAGCTTATGTGTGAATTGGGAAACGATGTTATAAATAGAATATATGAAGCAAAGTTGGAAAAAGTGGGAGTAAAGAAGCCACAATCTGGAAGTCAAAGGTAGTATTTTACCAGCAGTGCCTGTTGCTTCCTTTTGTTGTTGCTTCCTTCAGCCTCCACCTGTAAAAGATGCTGCCACTTAACTGTGTTACACTCCTTTAGTGTACTCATTTTCCTGTATCCCCACTATGTCTTGCTCTCTCCCTTTTCTCACTCTCTCTCTTTATTGGGCATTCCTTCTGTTGGTCCCTTTCTGCTCCTCCTCTTCATTTGTTCTTTTTGTGGTCACACTCCCTCCTTTTGATGATAGCTCGACAGTATCACTTTGAACATGTGGGTTTTGTTTCCTCTCTGCTGGATACCAGCTCAGCCAGCTGGACTTGATGTGGGAGTGCTCCTGGAAGGAGCCTGTGTCTGTTCCTTTTGTTTACAGTGACTTTGTTCTTCCATTTTTACCTTTTTTGCCTTTTGTTCCCTGAGCCTCAGAATGTTCTCATCTTCCTACCTACATTGTACATGAGCTCTGCTGCTTTACAGCAGCCTTCAAATCATACTACTGCTGTCTTCTATTTCTCTGATGCTAATCTGTGTTTGAAGGTAGATTCCCAATGCTTTGTGCTGCTGTATAGGCTGTCTCTTAAAACTTGCTTTTTTACTACCTTTCCAGTTCTGTGCTGCTTGCTGCCCAGCAGTTTTATAGTATAGAAAACTGCATTTTATGCAGTGTTGGCAATTTGGAGACAGTGATGATAATATAAACAAAGTAGGAATTTGTGAGATATTTTTTCTAGTGGTAACTGCTTTTCAGCAGTTTCAGTGCAATAATTACAGCCACTTTTATCAGTTCGGAACAACTGCTGTTGTGTTTTAAACTGATAGCTTCAGGTTATGAGGAAAAATACTTCAATATGTGATATGGAACTGATTGCTGTGCCTACCTAGGACTTATTGTTTTCTTTTGTAATTTTAATGTTCCTGTAACAAATGCTGCAATTTATATTTACATTAGAAACTAAATATATGTTTATTAACAATATAAACATGTATAAAGGTTTAATGCAGGTAACATAGAGTAACTAATGCTTATTTCTTCCACATACCACTTTCTAAAGTCTCTGTCTGTAAGTAAATACATGTTTGTGAACTTAAAAAAATTACTTCCTTTTGAGCCTTATTGTAAAATTTAATCAAGAATCCTTAAAGTGACAGTGTGCTTTGCATCTTTCTGACAATGTTCTATAGGTGTGTCTTATGTGCAATGCCAAGCTACAGTTTTGGTTACTGACTTTAGTAAAAATAGATATTTTTTTAATACATGAAAATACTAAAATATTAGCTTACTAACTCCAAGAATTTTGTATATGACAGGCAGGAGAAGGAGGCATACATCAGAGCAAAATATGTGGAAAGAAAGTTTGTAGAGAAGCAAGCTGCATCAGTACCTCTGCCTGAGCCTGGAACAAAAGTTTTGCCTCAAATTCAGGAAGAGAAAAGGCACAGTGGCCCTGAAAAATCTCTTTTGGCAGGGGGACAAGGTGCAGCATCCCAAAAAGGTATTTACACACTTCTCTCCTTAGCTGTATTACCTATATTCTTTTTAAGGTAATATATTTTTATATTAATTGACTTCTGCCTCATGCAGAGACTATGGAATCTATTTTATTAATGGGTTGTAGCCTAGTGTAGAGTGTAGGGAAGAAAAGACTTCTTCAGAGATGCAATTTTTTTTTTCACATGGGGAAGGATTTGGAATGGGGATGCTTATAACTCAGAATCATATTAACCACCTTCTTTCCTCAGTAATTTCATCCTTCTTGGTTTTTCCAATAACTTTCTTTCCTGCCCTGTCCCTTCCTTACTGCCCGCTTTGTGCTTTGCTAACCTGCATGTCCCAGCGGTTGCTGTAAGTAGCGACGAGGCGAGGCGGGAGTCTCTGTTCTGTCCTGATGAGCTTGATTCACTCTTCTCCTACTTTGATACCTCTTCAAAACTCCGTAGTAGTAAGTACTACAGCTGTGGCGTGTTCTCTGTTTGCACTAGTGATCCATTGTGTGTTGTGGCCATCTCCCTGCTTCTGTCTCTTGTCTCCAGGCTGCTGCATTGCTTAGTATTTTCATGAAATAATTTAAGCTTTTTTACTTATCCTGATTTTTTTAATTTCTAGTTATCTTTGACAGTTATTATTACTGTAAATGTTATGGTTACAAAATGTAACTTCATATTTTTCTATGAATGTTTTAAGAATACTGAATGAGAACAAGCCATTTTTTAAAAAATTATATTCAGGACCAAGTATAAGAGCTTGCTTTATTATCATGGGATCCGTGAGGAGCAGGTAGCTTCAGTTCTGCATAGTAATTACAGTTTTTCCCCAAAACAGTCCGAAGCAGTGACAGTGGGATCCAGCCAAGCACTGATGACAGCAGAGAACACCTTGCCTCTACTATATCAGCCAACAGTTTGTATGAACCAGGTGTGTTAGGCTTTGCACTGTAAGATGAAAATTTAATCACTTGGCAGCATGTTCTTTTTGTAAAACAGATTAATGCTTTGTGATACAATTCGTGTCTACTATCCTGGTTGAAATGCTTTTAGCAAGGGTAAAATTTGCCTGACCAATCTTTCTTTGGGCTTGCTACCAAAAATGACATTTAATCCTTCTAAATGGGTTCAAAGAACTATAGTTTTTTCCCAGTCAGATGAGGCTGATCCCAAATGCATGATCCTTTTATAAGTAAATAAATCCACAGAGGTAGAATTCCTCTTGAGTCACAGATAGTAGGTTTTTATGTGTTATTTGTGCATTCTTGCTTAATTTTTCTGTTTCTTATTTCTGTGGAATTGACCAAGTCTTTAAACATTGTTCCTTCAACTCAGAAATTCTATAAGTTGATGAATGAAATTATATGCTATTTTTAGCATGCTGTTCTGACAGATATATTGAGTATGGCTTCTCAAAATTTCCAAAACATTTGTTTATAAAGCAGACCTATTATTCTACATCAAACTCTTTTTTAAGGTATGTTTTAAATCCAGTAGTTCACAGGTGTTATTGCGGACAGGCAGCATGTGGCTTGGATTTTTTGTGATTATGTTGTAGAAATATTTATGATGCTGTAACTCACAAAAGCTTCTATGTAGTAACCTCTTTATCTCCCAGACTTCACTCCATATAACCATAACTGAGATGAAGAGAAAGACTGTGCATTAGTCCAAAAGATTATAGCCACAGCAAGTAATTGGTAAATGACAATGGTATCTATTAACAAAAATTAGGTCAGAATAGTATTAGCCTCATACTCTGGTGTTTCACATAAAGATACATTTGTATGACTACATCTTTGCAGAAAATGAGTTTTATTCATATGTTTCAGTTTACAATAAAACACATTCTGACCTTAAATAATTTCTTAGAAATTACATGGAATATGTAGATTGAAGTATATACAAGTGTCAGTAATGTGGAGAGAAGGTTTTCAATGCAGTAATAATTCCATGAAGAGACTGTGCCTGAACACTGGAGCTGAAGGCATCTGTGAAATTCCCCTGGCAGAATGGGGCAACAATACATAGCATTCTGCAAAAGCTGAGCTACCTATTGCCAGAGAAATGATGTTTTGATCAGATTTCCAAGAGGTACCTTATTAAAACAGGAATTAGGTAAGCAATTTTTTTTCTTTTCAGAAGGAGACAAGCAAGAGTCTCCAGTTTTCTGTGACTCCAAGCAGTCTAGTCCAGGATTGCAGTTGTATCAAGCTGCCTTTGAGAAAAATCTTCCTCACATGGCAGAAGCATTGGCTCATGGAGCTGAAGTAAATTGGGTCAACATGGAAGAAAACAAAGCAACACCACTGATTCAGGCAGTGCGAGGGGTATGTGATATACAGCACTAGTGATATGGGGGAGGAGAGCAAGGGAAATGATGATATTTCTGTGTCACTGTGAGCTGTTTGCTTCCATAATGAATGATAATGTGATGCTGAAATTATGCTTACAGTGTTCTTTCAGAGTTGTTTCTGGAATATTTTTTCTTGTTAATGCTTTGTTTGGAATTCTATGTCTAGTAGAATGTTTATGAATTCTGTGTTTAAAGTTGGAAGCAACTCCCTTTTGTTTCATTTACTGGGTGGCTCAGTGGTGAGAAGGCAGAAAAGGTTTGGTTTGATTCTAGAGATCTGGTGCTGAGTTGTTTCTTTGTTTTGATTCCATAGGGTTCACTGGTTACTTGTGAATTTTTGCTGCAGAATGGGGCCAACGTGAACATCAGAGACATGAAAGGAAGGGGGCCCCTGCACCATGCCACAGTTCTAGGACACACTGGGTAACTCACTGCCCCACAGTTTGTACATGGCCATCCTTTACTGTAGTTGTTCATGGGAAGCTTCTTCATGGCCCCAGATATTCTGACATTTTAGTACTATTTCAGGTGATACAAGTTTTTCTCAAGCTCTAGTTGTGAGAAAGGAAATAATATTTTGATTTAGCAGTCTCATCCAATAGCAAAACATATGTGTTTTCTCACGTGGGTTAAAGAAATTGTTTGCTTACTACCCTGTTAACATGTTCTAGATGAACTGCACTATTTTGATATACATGAGACTTTTGATGATTTAGGCTAAATACATTGTATCTAGCTTAACTTTATTAGCTTTCTTCCTTTATTGTCAAAAATATTCTTCAATTTTTTTTTTCTAAACAGACAAGTGTGCTTATTCCTAAAACGAGGAGCAAACCAGCATGCCACTGATGAAGACGGGAAAGATCCATTGAGTATAGCAGTGGAAGCTGCAAATGCAGATATTGTTACACTGTAAGTTGTACATTCTGTTTTCTGACTTGGTAACTTATATTTTCCTATTCTGTTTCAAGTTAAAAATAAAAGAAATGTCAAAGTTCCTGTACATAAAAACAGGGAGAACAAAAGAAAAGTCAAAATACTCTATCTGTAGATGACCTCTTTGATGTGAGATTCGGGAGAGTGTTGCAGGTCTTGCATTGTAGTCTTTTTTGTGCTTTAAAGATGATGTTGTTCCTTTTGTTTTCTGAATGGCAGGTTGCGTTTAGCAAGGATGAATGAAGAAATGCGTGAATCAGAAGGACTCTATGGGCAGCCAGGTCAATACTCTTCTAATAACCACACTGAAATGCAGTATAAGAAGTGTATACAGGAATTTATCAGTTTGCAATTAGATTCTTAGTGTCTGAGGGAAATTTAAGATTGCTTCATACAATAATGTTTTTTATAAACCAACACATTCTAAAGCTTCATAGAAATTCAGTGGTGTGACTTCATCAGAGTACTTAGGGAACCTAAAAGGAGACTGTTTAAAGAGCATCCTTATAGCAGTGTGTTACTACAGCCATGACCACCCTATTTTGCTAGTAGCTGTCCACAGTTTTCTCCTATTGCTGTTCCATTGACATTTGTGTCATGTTAGGATTTACCTGACATTGTTTAGTAGCAGCTTTTTGACTCAGCTTGCTTAGAGACTGTTGAAGAGTTCATCTTATTCCAGGACACCATTCTCCTTCCTGTGGAATGGTCTGCTTTTTCTTTTTTAAGAAAAAAATGCTTGCACACCAGTGTAAAAAATGTACATCAGATATTTCAAACTGCCTCCAGACAAAAATAGGAAAGTATTATTTCCTTAAATTTTATTTTTAAATATTTTTATTTGTTAAGATACTAATAAGAAACAAAGCAGTCATTCTTAACTATGTATTTTTGTATGCAGAGTTTCTTTCTGTTTGGTTAAAAAAAAATAGAAGCTGGCAGATACTTGAGCCAACTCCAGCAAGAAAGTAACAAATTACATTTAATGCATATGTGCAACTTTATTCTCAGGCACTCAGATCTAATTTAAACCATGTTCTGATGTGATATTTGCTTCCATAGGAAGGTAATTTAATATCATGCAAGTACCAATAATGAAGGCACTCTTGATTGTGAAGTTAGACAGCTAAAAATACCCTGCTATTCCTGGCAGAAGTGAAAGGTGAACCTTATTTTTCAGGTTGAGTGCTGGGTACTCAGTTCACTCCTATAAAGCCCTCATGTGTTTTCCACTGACTCATGAGGATTGGGCAGGGGGGATGTTACCAGATTGGAGCTGTAGAATCTAGAGACTGCAGCTGATGCAATCTGATCCAGATACTTTACAGCTGGTAAGGTGAGATTGACAGTAAAGAGTAGATTTGCCACAACAGGCAGAGCTTGACCAAAATCAGGGGCAGGCTTTCATTAGAGTAACTTCTGAAATTAATGCCACAAGCTGGAGCACAGAGTCTCAGCCAGAGAACTTTCCGTATCTTCGGATAGCACAGCTCTGCACCCTTGTTGAAGTTTCTTTTAAAAGTTGGAGTTAATATTTGAGTGTTTTGAATGCTTTTTCTGCTATAGAAGGGTTGTGTCAGTGTAAGAACCTGTCTGCTGTCATGAGGTGTCACACCTTTCTGTGGTTTTAAGGGATGCAGGTCTTTTTCATTGCTTATACATGTTAATTTACCTGCACTGCCCTTACTTTAGAACTCCAGTGTTCCAAAATTATGATTCTAGAAGAAAATAAGGATTTGCAAGATAATTGTATATTTGCTGGTAGCTGTGTGAGGGTAAATATCATTGTATGAATTGGTTGTCATCAGAGTGAAGCCAACTGCCTACTTCCCAGCTCTGGCAATGCAGCTGATAAACAACTGCTCATGTAGCTAATGGCATCAAAATTTATAATTTAAATATATATGGCTGGTTTGAGCTACTGAGAGAATGGATATATTGCTTTGCAAAGTACAGTTGGTCTTCCAAAACATTCCTGGAATGGGAACTAGCTGAAACCAGCTTTAAAAAGTTATTTCTGGTGTAGAAGCCATATTACACCATGGTACTGTTTCTGTATAATACTTGAGTGCTCATCTCCTGGTGCTACACTATGTCTTGCTAACTCTTTGATATTAGCATTGCTACTTTTTCTTCCTACCTTTTCTTGAATGTATGATGTGTGCCTTTTGAGTTACTCTGGTGTGAAATGGTAAAGCAGTGTTACAGTATTTTTGTACATATAAGCTGCACTTTAGGGAAAACATTGCTTGGAACGGGAACTTCCAGAATTCAATTTTAAAGTAGAATTTAAAAATAATTATAAGGTTTACAGTATTAAGCATATTAATGCAACGTACAAACTAAAGGGGCACTTTATTTTAGTCTATTTTTGTATGTAACATTTTTGTTATGTAATAGAGACAAAGCTAGAGCCAATCTATCTTCCAAAAATAGCTTTTTCTTCTTTCAACTTAATTTGAAAGAACCAAATGTGGCAATTTGAACTGCAGTTCTCATTCACCAGTGGAGACCACTTCTGTATTAAAAGCATCATTGGCTTTTTGTCACAGAAGCCTAATTCTGCTTTTGCCCTTTGTAGCTGTTCTTTTGGTAAATGTTACAGCTCCATTCTGTGCTGGTCTCCCAGTGGAAGAAGTTCTCACCTGTCCTGTGCTTGCTTCATCTCTAGAGCACAGAATCACTGAATGGTTTGGGTTGAAAGGGACCTTAAAGATCATCTAGTTCGAACCCCCCTGCCATGAGCAGGGACACCATACTTGAAATTAAATCTGAAAACCAAAAGAGAATTTCTCTAGAACTGACTTTTCCTAATAGAGCAGTATTGAATGTATTAATATTTTAAAGTCTGGGAAAAATTGAGTTACTGCCGTGTTAAATATTTCTGGAAGGTCAGTTATTATTTGTGAAAGTTTTTTTAAAAGAATGGAGTCTCATCTCCAAAAGAATGATAGTTTTGACATTGGAAATGTGCATTAAAAAATAGAAAAACAAAACAATGTAACTTTTCCCAGTAGTGCAAACTTTTAAGCACAACATTATTTTCTTCCACAATCATGTTAGGAAAAAAAAATCTTCATATTCAACATACAAGATGAGAGGGATTTGGGGTTGATTTCTTTGTCATGCTATTAATCAAGCTGTCAGCAAGAAACAGTAGTGCTGGGATCTTGTGTCCTGTGTGACCATTGTGTTGGGAAGACTCTAAAATTTGAATGGCTACATAGCTCCTGGCCCAACCCAATGTTTGATGCATTTAATTCCTCTTGAAGATGAAAGGGTATGGTTCATGTTTTAAAACAGAACTTGAACTCAAAGCCCAAAATTCTCCGGTAGGTGAAAAAATGTGAGAATGAATGAAAAAAAAGTCCATTTTAAAGTGGCAAAATAGTGACTTGGCAATGACTCAAGAAATAATCACTCCTCAATGTGTTTTCCTGTGTAGACAGGGAGGGGGAGGAACACATTTTGGAATATGTTTTAGTAGTAGGGTTGTGTTTAAGCACAAAGGGAGAAGATTTAAAGAAAAAGAAAAGATTTTTAGGGGAAGTATCATTGTTCTTAGAGATCAAACTGAAAAATGTAATGAAAGATGTAGATGAAGTGAATGTAGAAATTTTATTTTTGCTGAAGTAATAGACAAAAATAATTTATGTACAATAATTTATCTACGTAAGACTGCTCTTTTTAAATATATATTTTATTGCTTGCTGATTGTTTCTTTCATGAAGAATTCTGTTTGGCTGTAAGAATTCTGATCTTTGTTTCCAAGTAAATCTTTATTTATGTCATAAATCTTTTTTTCTGTAGAAAATCTTGGTTAGCATTTCCTTGCCCAAACAAGGATTATATCCTTTAACTGCTAATAAATATTTTTTCTTTTTAAGTTGCTTTAAAGTGCTTTAACTTTTCCTTTCTAACTCTGAACTTTCCTCTGTGTGGCTGCCTGTGAGGTACTATTTCAGGTATAGTTTGGCTTTGTTTAATTTGCTTCTACAGAACATGCATGCAAGTAACCAGTCTTTCAGAGTTCACATCAGCATCACTCCATCTAGAAGCAGTATTCATACATGAATTGTTATGCAGTAATTGATAGCACAGTAGGGCATTTGTGCAATGGTGGGTGATGTTGACTATTACAAATGTTTAAAACTGTTTCTCTTCTCTTTTCTGTCTAGGAGATGAAATTTATCAGGACATTTTTCGTGACTTTTCTCAAATGGCATCAAATAATCCAGAGAAGTTAAACCGCTTCCAGCAGTCAGATTCCCAGAAGTCTTAAGTGTCAAGAAGGAAAAGAACCTGAAGCTTATAGTGCAAGTCTTTTTTTACTTTAACAGAATGAATTGTATGCATTTTGTTAGATAGTTTGGATAAAATGACCACTCCAATGTAGCTTTAGATTGTGGTAGCTGGGGAAGTGTATGAGTTGGTTTATGTTCTACAGTACATATACCTCAGCAGCTGAAGATGTTTCAAAGCCTGAGTCCCTGCTAGCTGAGTGCAAAGCAGCCCCTGTTCCACGCCCAGCATTTGCAGCTCGCACTCGGGGGTGGCAGAGCACGGCTGGAGCGCTGTGGGCTCTGAGCACAGGGTGGTCACAGCAGCTTTGCCACCCAGGGTCATCCACTGCCCTCTGTCCCCTGTCACCATAAAGAATGTGCCTCTGACAAGAAGGTCTGGGTTGCATTTTCTGGGACTGTTTGGAAGGGAATTTGGGTAATGATTTACTGAGTTGTCCTTCCATTTGTGGGACTGCAGCTCAACAGATTCTCTTGTTCCTGCGGTGGCTCTGGTTGGAGGTAGGCTGTAACAGATGTGATAGCTCCTGCTCTTCTGCAAGCTCTTTCACACTGGGAGCTCTAGCACCAGGCTGGCCTTTATGCTGGTGACTGCAGGTCAGTCGCAAAGGGATATATCCTGGGGACCAAATTCCTAAGAGCAGACTATTTTCCTTTTTTTTCTTTTCCTCTTAAACTTCCAGTGCAGCAAGTATCCTTCTAAATGAGCATGTGGAACCTTTCATGAAAAATAAACAATCCTTTTGGACATGATATGGGGTTTGTTTGTAGTATTTTGACATGAAAACTTGAAATTTGAGACATGAAAGTAAATGTTGAGCCAACAAAGTTTGTGTAGAATAGTTGTAGAAAGGCTGTTTCTACTTTTTGCTGTTCTCATTACAGGCCCTAAGCTTAGTATAAAAGTCTCATGTCTTGCAGCCACACTAAGTTTAGGGCAATCAAGCCTTTGTATTAGGAAGCAGTAGCCCTTGTATAATTTTCAAGGATGTTTGTGTTGTCTAAACTTAGGTGAGCACAAGAAAAACTAGAATTTCAGTGCACATTTCTGTCAAGTAATGAATGATCACAGTCTACAACTGTGTTGTGAGGGCACAACAATTTGCTTTATGCAAAGACAATTTGCTTTATGTAGTTGTGAGCCCCACTCTGCCCTTGTGCATGTATAAATGGTGTCTCTAGATATATGCTTATATATCAGATTATTTATACCTAGATAATAATCCTCCTAAACCTCAAATCAGCAGATGCAATTCTTTATCCTCTTCTTTGTTTACCCTATGGAGACAACTTAAACAGAGTTTTTAGGTGACACAGTACCAATGTGAGTTTTCAGTAATCAGTTTTCAGTAATTCTGAAAGCTGTGGCATTATGTTGACCTGCTGTTTAAGTGTATTTAGGAAATTAATTGGCTTTTCTCCATGGAAAGATAAGCAAAACTGGGATAAAACAAATTGAAATCTGTAAACTATGGTAACGTTAAACTTTCTGGCATGTTGAGTTTTAAGAAGTATTTCAAACATTTATAATTCTGAATCAAATGTGTAATAGTCTGCATATTATTATTGCTACAAAATTAGTAGTGTTGTAGAATTGTCCAGTGGATTTTATTTCCAAGCAGAATAATCTTACAAGACAGTTCTTGCTTTGTATGTGGTCTAATTATGGTAGGAAAAGCAAATTCTGCCCATTTAAAGTGCACATTTAGTCTGAATAAAAAGAAACTTAAGGATATCACCTGTAAGCAGTAATTTTTAGTAAGTTGGTTTTTAGATAGCTGCCTATGAATTGATAATATACTTCCTAATCAGCAGTATTTACGAGCAAATGGGTGTTTTAGTAGATCTTGGAGAAAGTAAGACTCCTGGTGTACAGATGGGACCATGTGACAATATAACTGCATAATATCCACCTTAGACATAGGTTTTTCTAAATGTTTGTTTTTCTCAGCCTGGCTGGCAGGCAGTGTGTAGTGTGATTGGCTGGAATGTAAAGCTGCCTAAAGCTTAGTGGCATAATTGCTGTCTCAGTCCAGGCTGCTGGAGATCTTCACTGGCCACAAAACCTCTGTGACAAATTCTCCAGGATGACTTCTCTAGACTAAGAAGTTGCTTCCCTGTAGCTCTACACATTATGTATTCTGTTCCCGACTCTCATCTGTCTGGGAAACAGTATCGGTCTCTGTGCTAAAGGATGAATCCCACCTGACTGACAGCTGGTGTGACTCATCAGGAGCACTGGAGTTTTAATGGCTTAGGGAGTAGCTGTGTAACTTGTGATCCTCAGCCTTGTTCCCCTGTCCTTTTGGGTATGATAGGATGTCCAGTATAAACTGCACTCAATTAAAGCCTTTTTCAGGTCAGGTGCAATGGTAACATGTTGCTTATCGGCAGAAATGAATGTACCATTAAATTTGATGGCTCAGTGTCACCAGGCTCTGGTAGGCTCTGTGTTCTAGGTCCTCTGCGACTCACAGGTTTCAGCCCTCAATAGTGTGATTAACACCACAGCTCTGAAGATCTGGATTCCATATCGAGTTTTGACTCATGTTAATATTCTGCTCAGTAATGTTAGGAAACTTCTATTTCTATTCCAAGGGGAATCTAAGTGAAATAGTAGATAGTAAGGTTCCATTGTGGGTTAACATCTTGTACTTTGTACCAGACAATAGAAAGGTTCAATTCCAGTTCATGTTTCTCTGTAGGTATGAAATACAGTAGTGCGGGACAAAGCAGAAGATCCCCAGCACATTTTAAAACCATTCTTCATATGGATTTTTAGTAATTTTCTATATTAGCCCATTGAAGGATAGTATAATATCTTTCCTATGTGTTCCAAAAGTCTCTTGGAACAACAAATGTTGAGGAATTCAACTTACATTCTAATTCATCTTGATTTCAGAGGTGTAATGTATGTCCATTGCATATTGATTAAAGTAGTGTCTGTGGTGGCTCATTAATAGTATCAATTGTTTTGACTGTTCATAAGGTTTCATGTTTTATGTTAGTGTCAGTACATTGCATACAAACTTAAATTTCTGAATTATCATATTGAATTATGCCACTGTCTGTGCTAGAGAGTTGGAATTTGTTTACATTAATTTGGATGAAGGTGTATTTGGATTGTAGAGGTATTTCTTCGCCTTCACAAACAGCCCACATTGCAATCAGATGGATGTGTGTTCCAGGTGCTCATTAGTGCATTGTGGACTTCAGCCCCTCTGTCCATTAGGACCTGATCCAGGAAGTCGCTGATATCAGTGGCAGTCTTTCCACTGATTTTTGAGATTATGGATTATACCATTTGGGGCTTTTAATGTTAGACTGCTAAAGGATCCTGTATTAATACTGCATTTTTTGCTCTGTGGGGTTTTATATTTTACCTGTTTGTATACTGAGCTGAAATAGTTTTAGAAAATGCAACCAGACCTTCCAACTGCTGTCAGCAAATCCCTGTACAAGAGGAAGTTTCTCCTGTTTTGCATTATGGCATCAGTACACGTGTTGTCCAAATTACTAGGTCTCCTGGATAGAGCACAAACTTTGTAGCACTAAACTAAAAAGGTGAGAACTAGAACGAGCGGAGGGTTGAGGTCATGTTTCCAGGACTTCGGTGCTTCTGTGCAGCCATCTGTTTTAAATTGTGGATGTTACCTCTGCTGCTTCAATTTGATAATCTCAAATTACACAGTGACTATAACATGACCCTTTGATGAAACTGCAAATAATATATAAGTACAAAGGACATGATATTTTTACAGTGTCAGAAGGACTTAGCTAATTATTCTGATTCTTCAACACACAAAGTATTTTGAGAATCAATTTTTCAGGCTACAGTCTGCCCCATTCATTATGGACACTTTTTCCCAAGTTGGAGTTTATGGCTTGTGCAGTCTGACAACCAACATGCCTTGCTCCCGTGCTTACACAGCGGCACAGTTTTAAAACAGGGTCAACTCTGGAGAGGCACTACTGGGGAAAAGGATGAGTGTACCACTTTGGTATATAACCTTTCATATGCTTGCTTTATCTTTCTGCATACAGTATTTTCTTGTTTCTCTTCCCATGGAAGGAGATGATAGAGGAGGAAAAATTCCACTCACTTTTCTGTTAGGAGCCTAAGTTTTCCGCGTTTTGACAGAAATCGCCAAGAAATCATCGTTTCCTCAAGCAGAGACGTTACTTTCTCCAAAATAATGAACTTTTTTTTTTCTCCGCGCCTTCCTCTGTACTCGGTGTTTTTCAAGCATTCCAGCAGTAAAATGTAAAAAACCCCTCCCCTTAAGCTGTAATTGTACAGACTGTATACCTCGCCCTCCTTCGCGTTATGTACGGCTGTAGACTTTGTATCTAAACTTGGCTGCGGTGTGTGTGGTGTGTCATCGCGCGGGCCGGCCCGGCGGCGGCCCCGCCCTGCTGCGGGCGGGCCGGGCGCGGTGCCGCCCCGCCATGGCGGCGCTGCGGGGCTCGGCGCGCCGGGGCTGCCCGCGCTGCCCGCAGCCCGCGGCCCTGGCGGCGGCCGCGGCCGTGGCCGTCTGCGCCTTCTACTACCTGGGCGGCGGCGGCGAGACCTTCTCCAGCGCCACCCGCCGCCTGCGCGCCACGCCGCCCGCCCCGGCGGGCCCGGGGCCCCGCGGGCTGCACCTCCTGTTGATGTTCACCAAGGCGGAGCGCAGCCCCGCGCTCCGCGACAAGGCGCAGGCGGCGCTGCGCTCGCTGCTGCGGCACGGCCGCCTGGGCGCCGCCGACGTGCTGCACCTCCACCTCGTCACCGAGGGCGCCAGCCGCGACATCGGGCTCGGGCTGCTGCGGGACCTGCTGCGCGGCGCCGCCTTCCGCCACCAGGTGCGCGGGGGCCGAGGGGCGGGCCGGGCCCGCGGGGAGCGAGCGGGGTCTGCCCGCGTGTCCCGGGTGCTCTTCCCGCTGGGAACCGCAGGCCGGCGGGAAGGAGTCCCTCAACCAGCGGCCCTGTGCGGCTCCCAGCAGAGCAGCTCGCTCCCGCTCTCTGCTGGAGCAGCGCCCCCTGCTCCGGTCCCGGGAGTCTTGCGGGGCTCGTTCAGTGTCCCCGCCGCTGCTGCCTCCGGGGAGCTGGCCTGGTGCAGCCCGGCGGTTCTCAGCTGGGACTGGGCAGCAGCGTGGCCTGGGAGCACCACTGGCACACCACCTGTGCTGGAGAGGAGCAGTTGCTCTAAGCAGTGCTGCCCTCTTGCAGGCCCTGTTGGTGCCGCTTCAGCATCTCGACACAAGGACCACGTGTGCTTGTATCTCGATGGGTTCCCGAGCAGGAGAGAAGGTTGGCCTGCTGCTGGTGGCTCTTGAGAGCAGGAATGGAGAGCCTGCAGGGGCTCTAGTGCATCTACGTCCAAATGTTTCTACTTACAGGGAAATGGTTCTGCTTCCCAAATCCACAGCTAGTGTAGTTTATGCGAGGTTTGGCTTTCCTTCTCATTAAACAGGTGTCTGAAAACTGGAGGAGTGTTAAGTTCAGAGATTCCAGGTAACTTGACTCTCCTGTCCTGAAGCTGCTGCTGCAGAGCATTGTTTGGAAGTTTCCTCTAGTCCTGATGTAACTTTTATTGCTCATAAATCCTGTATTTCATATTAGCTGAACTCTGCCAAGATGAAACTAGAAGTGTAACCCTAACATTTTTCATACAGACACTTTCCTGGTAAATTCTACCACTGGTTTTCTTTAAACAAGTCCTTTCCTAGTAGTGGCCCTCAGGTTATGCACCCATGTTGGGAGACCCATGCAGCAGTGCTTGGCTATCTGGAGGGTGTGCACAGTTCCCACAGGAGGATTCTTGCACTCCACAGCAGGATGGACTGAGTGCCCCATGATGGTGCTGTGCTGATGTGGTGCAACAGCCTAACCCAGGCTGGTGGTATTATGTCTCCTGGAGTGGGAGGACCCCCATGCCACTATGGTGTGCACATCCCTTGCAGTCACCCCTTTGTGTAGGCAACTGCCTTACTGCCATCTGCCCCTCTGGGAAACAAGCTTCTCAGCAGGCAGCCTTGCCAGCCTCCTTTCTCCAGAGTAACATGGCTGGGAGTTGGAGGCATGAAGTGATTTGTCTGTTGTGGATTGGCCCCTGTCTGTAGGTGCCTGTGGAGTCACAGTGAAACCTGGCTCATGGCTTGGTGAGTATGTCTGGTACCAGAACTGGTCTCCTGGGTGTAAGCAGGGCAGCATGATCTGGAGGCCTCAGGTGAGATCTCACTGAGATCTGCTCAGTGGGACAGCTGCTTCTCTTTCCTGGCAGAGCCTGATGTGCCCTGGTTTCAATGGCCAGCCTGTGGTTGCCAGTGTGTTTTGGACCGGACCATTTCTCTGCTTTTAGGTACAGTGCAGAGGCTGCTTCTCAAGCATGCAGCCTTGTCCTAATCCTGTGCCAGTTACTGCAACACCAGCAGGTGACAGCACCTCTTTATTCTTGTTGTAGCACCCCATTCCTCTTCTCTATCAGCAGGAAACTTATGCCTAGCTTGGATTTCTGGTGTCCCTGCTAAAATGTTGAAGATGATTGATCCTGATGCTTGGCTAGCTCCAGCAGTAACCCATCTCTATCCTGAAACCTCTCGTTTCCTGCTCCTCATGGTGCGTGCAGAACTCTCTGCTGCTTGTTATGCTGTTTTCCTAGCACAGGCCCAGATATAAGGCTTGATAAAGGGCTCAGTGGGCAGCTGAAACCACTAAGGCCAGACTGATAAAACTCCCTGAACTTTACCTTTTCTTCATGAGGAAGTGATTCAGGCCCAGCTTTTGGAGCTGCCCTTGCCCTCCCATCCTAGCAAAGCTGGGATCAATTAGCTTCTCTATTGGAGTGAAGCCCAGAGTCAGATATGGATCATAACCACTGGGGGAGGTTATGGGCAGCTTTTCTCTCTCCCTAGGCAGATTCAGGGCTTTCAGCGTGTCCTGGAGACTGCGGCAGCCGGCTGCAGCCCGGGGGCAGTGTGCAGAGTGAGGGCAGAGGGGCTGTGGGGTGCAGGCGGTGGGTGTGTGGGAGCAGCTTAGGCACTGGAGCCACCCAGCAGGGCAGGGCTGGCCGGGCGTGGGCAGTCACCGCCCGCGCTGGCCGTGCAGATGTGCCCAGATGTGCAGCCGGGAACGCAGCTGGCGGCAGAGGGAGCTCCTGCTCCGCCTCTGCGGCCGGGAGGCGGCGGCAGGACCCAGCCCGCGGCTTTCCTGCCCGTGCGGGGCCTCGGTGGGCTTTACCGGGGCTTTGTGACAGCACACGGCTGGCAGGAGGATCTCTGTAGCCTCTCCCGACCCCCGGCCAGCGGGAGGTGTCCGGCAGCGAGCCTGGGCCAGCCTCGGCTGACGCTGCTTACACAGAGCAGCAGCTTGCCCCGTTTCCTGCCACTCCAGGCTGTGTGCTGCAACTCCTTGCACGATTCCTATCTCTTATTGATTCCATTTCCTTACCATAATAACACGGACTGCATGTTCGGCTCTCTGCTCATCCTGGTTTCCTGTTCAGATGAGCCCCACGAAGGACACTGCTGGGTGGATGTAACTGGGCTGCCATCACGCCACGCTTACAAAGACCTGCGAGGATGATTGACATGGGAAGGAGGGAGAGTTAAAGGGAAAAGAAATGCAGGTTGTTTTTTCCTAGTGAATCAGTAGAAAGTATCTGTCATCAGTGTGGGATGTGTGTTTATAAAACTATGTTTGCACAGGAAACCCCTAGAACTTTTCTTAATGTCCTCAGCAAACGTGGTTGGATTTAGCTACAGGGATTTACTAAGAGCTGTTACACAAATAAATAACGAAGTACAAAATTAGCAGCAGATCAACAAGCTGTGCTAAAGTCAGCAGTGAGGAGGGAAGAAGCCTTCACAGTCCCAGAGAGGCTGCCTGGCCTGTGGCTGCAGGAGCAAAATTCAGCTGCTCAGGAGTTTGCTTTGCAGAAGTACAAAAGACACGTTTTTCCTGTTTTCTTTGGCAGGAGTGAAAAGGCAGATGATGCTGTGTCTGAAGTTTCAGGAGTATCTTTCCTATAACTTTTGTCCACTGGTGCTTGGCACTGTGCTCACTTTAGAGGTGACTGGAATTGGTTTGGTATTTTTCCTGCTTTCCTAGGTACTGTACACACCTCAGGCTGCCTTTGCTGGATGCAGAAGGGTGGTTACAGGTGCTGTATTTCTCTTCCATGCTTCTCCAGCCCAGCCAGACCCCAAACCTGCCCCTGCCAAGCTGGGCTGGGAGCAGAGCATTTCACATCCCTGTGCTGGTGGTGCTCAGTTTCATGAACAGGCTGTCTGTGCCTTTGTACCTGGAGAGTAGTGGTGGTTTGCTTGTTTGGTCCCCTGGGGTGGCCGCTGTCACCGCCGTGGTACAACCAACGACACAGCTCAGCAGGGCCAGGGTGAGGTGCTGTCTAATGGTAACGGAGTTTCCTTCCCTGCGGTGTCTTGGGGACTGTGCTGTGCTATCCAAAGCCAGGTGTGACTGCTGACGAGCTCTCCCAATGGACTTTCCTGGTACGTGTTGTTCTGTGTCTTTCCTGCTGTTCTGCTGCAGGCCTTGGCTGCGAGCCCAGCAGCCGGACGGCAGCAGCGGGGCCGCCCCGCCGAGGGACGTGCTGGCCACGGGGCCTGCGTGAGGGCTCCTGCGGCACCCGGCTGGTGGCCAGGGCCAGGGCTGAGCGTGGGTGTTCAGGGGGCCCTCCCCAGGACAGGTCCACAGAGCCTCAGCTGTGCCTGTCCTGCACTGCCCTGCCATGGGCTCAGCCGTCCTGGCCACTGCCAGGACAGGCATCGCCTCAGCGCGTTCAGCGTACCGTGGGTGCCACGAGCACAACCCTGCATCCAGCGAGCTGTGCTCTGCGCTGAGAGCGTGCTGGTCTGAGCAATGTGTTCTGCAAAAAGCTGTGGAAGGAGAAGCTCCAGACTGCTCACTGCCTCAATCAGTGCAGCCCCTTGTGCACCCCATGGAGAGGATGGTCATTGCACCAGCACAGGCTCCAGAGCTACCTTCTCCTGCGAAGCATTTGGCTTAGTTTAGCTTTTCTTTTAATTAAAAAAAATAATTAAAAAGTAAGTGCTCTATCCTGCATGTTTTAAGTATATAGTACAGAGCCCCTTTTTCTTAAGCAGATGAAGTTTAAGTAGAGGAAAGAAGTGAGACTGTAGAACTGTTGAAATAATTTAATTTGAAAGCGATCTACAAAGACTGTGGTTTGTGTTCCCTGCTGAAGGCGGTGCCACCTTGTGGAAGCGTCTTGGTATCCCTCAAACAAGAGCGATAGGTTCCCCTATACAAAATTCAAGTACTGCTGCAATGTCATGTCCTTGCTGTACTTTAGTTCCAGCAGGGCTTTTCTTGCTTTCCCTGACCAGAAGAAGGCGGCACGACCTCAAGTCTCCACACTCAAGTTCCTGCACTCCCCCTTATCTGCACCAGGGTCGTGTCCCTCATCTCTCTTAATTATCCTGAAAATCCCTCTCAATTATCTTGTGTGATTCAGTGACCTGTATCCTTCTGTGAGTATAACAAGCTGCATGAAAGTTCCTGTTCATTGGACTTTGACCAAAATAAATTATAAGCTTGTAAAATGTCAGTAGCTGGCAAGGTGCATTTGGGGTTGCTCCTGTTTCTAGGACGTAGCCACAGCTGGCGCAGGCGTGCCAGGGCCTGTGCTGGTGCATGGGCTCCCACAGGGCTGAGGGATGCAGAGCAGTGCTGGCTGAGCACCAGCAGAATTCCAGCACAGGCAGGCTGAGATCCATCTACAGAAGTTGCTCTGCTCTGCTGTAGCTCCTGATGTTCGGATTTTCATCAGCGTGCTGTGGCCTGTCCTCCCTTTCCCCCTGCAGCCCCACCAGGACGTGCTGCAGAGCTTGCCTCCATGCCAGGCTGAGGAGCAGCAAATCTGGGCTGTGTCCCTGGCCCTGTCACAGCCTGCTTCTGTAGGAGAGAGCAAGCCTTGGTCCTCAGGGTAAGTGATGTGGTCTGGCTTGGCTCTGAACAGCAGCACACCAGAGCCTGGAGCAAACTGTTGCCTCTTCTGATGGACTCCATATGGGAGACCAGATATGTGCTTGTATCAGGCAGGGGGAACAGCCAGAGAAATAGCCCAAAACATGGAACACACTTGGTTGTGTGAGGGGATTCCAGTCTCTGCCCACCTTACAGTTACAAAATGGCTGGAAAAGTCTTTCTCCGTTCCCTGCACTTGACCTATTCTTACATTAAGATGATGTGCAGGGGCCGGGGCAGCCAGGCCGCTTTGTGCAGCGGCAGTGCCACCAGCACTGTTTGTGCTTTACCAACCTACCCCTTGCCCCATGCTGGTGAGGGCTGGGCAAAGGCTGCTGTGTGGTATTCACATTCTCTGAATAGAGAGAGAGACATGATTCTTTCTCCCAGGATTTTTCCTGGGAAGTTGTGAGATGCAGTGAGAAAGCTCAGAGAAAGAAGAAAACATTTCTTATCTCTATTCACTGTGCTGTTTTTTGGCACATGTGGAATGTGTTATGGAGATTGTTTACCAAAGAGTGATTTGTTAATTGGACACTGGTGAAGGTTATTTGGATTGATTGGCCAATTGGGTCAAAGCTGTGTTGCAACTGTCTGGAGACAATCATAGGTTTTTCTTTAGTATCTTTTTAGTATCATATAGTTCTAGTATAGTAGAGTATTAATGTAATATAATTTAATATAACAAAAACAATTTATTCAGCCTTCTGCAACATGGAGCCAGAGTGGAGGGGAGTCACACTGCTTCAATAGCTGCTGGAGCTGGGCCTGTCCCCAGAAGCAGCAGCTGAGTGGTGTTTCTGGTGTCTCTGCCAGGTAATCGTCCATGATGTGAATGAGCTGACAGAAAAGCTGTTTCCTATCGTTGAGGCCATGCAGAAACACTTCAGCGCTGGATCGGGGACCTACTACAGCGACTCCATCTTCTTCCTGTCAGTTGCAATGCATCGCATCATGCCCAAAGGTAGGTCTCTGCTGTGCTCCCTCCAGCAACACAGGCTCTCTTTCTCTTCTGCACAGAGAAGTTATCTGGTGCTATTTCAAATACAAAGTTAATAAACTTTTAGGATGGACTCATGGGATTCTGCTCCTTTCTGCAGAGTGATGGACTCATCAGTCCATGATCACATCCAGGTCTCCACTGGCATGAGTGACAGTAGGTTCTCCTTGTCACATGGCAGCTGGCCTGCCTTTACACCCTGAGATGATAGGAGAGGTGAGACAGGAGCAAGCACTGTTCAGTGTGTGTTTACAGCCCCCTTCCCCTTGTGGTGCCAGCAGAAAGAGGTGCTGTGTGTCTGGTGTAGCTGTGTACTCTGGAGTATCAGCAGAGAGTAGTTGTTGAGTCTTTTCCCTTGGCTTTATGGAGCTTTTGCTGATTAGCAGCCACTGATCACTTAAGTTATTGTGCCTCTGCTGTTATCAAGTGCAGAAACACCAAGAACTCTGCAGGAAAACAAGGCAACTGGCAGAAGGGGCTCGGCTCAGCTGATGCTGTTTTCCTCCCCTGCCTTGTGCAGTTGCCTCTTGTGGAACCAACATGCTGTTTAATCTTTGGTTGCACAAGTAGAGTTTTGTGTCCTTGGGCTCCAAACCCCTTCACTGGCGCTCCTGCAGCCCTACTTGTTCATTCCCAGTGCTGGTCCCTGGGCTCTCCTTGCCAGCTGCCTGGTGGCCTGACACACCAGTGATGGCAGCCTCCCTTCCTGGGCTGGTCACATGTCCTGCCTGGGCATGGCAGGCTGCAGGTGGCAGTGGTGGCAGGGAGCCCCAGGACCCTGCCTGGCCATACACCTGCCCCAGGAGGAGGTGACCAGCCTCTCAAAGCTGTTTGTGGATGTGGGCTGCCTGTTCCACATGTGTGCATGTTCTCAGGGCTAGCACTGCTGGCGCCAGCAGCTTCCTTGGCATCTGGAGCCTCTGCCCAGCTCTAATACTCCCTGCAGACTGCCTACCATGGATCTCAGGTGCACTGTTGCTGGGACGTGAGCAGATACAAGTCCCCCTTTGCCCCTGCTGAGTCCTGTCCCAGTTTGGCTCTACTCAGGAGCTCTTACTTCTGCTCTGCTTCATGAGATTTCCTCTGTCCTTTGTGGACTTGCCCCTGTGCTGCTGGCATGGCCTTCCCACACTAGCTCATTTAACAGTGGGGCAGTGGTGGCCCTGAGGGGGCCATCCAAGCTCACTGATCATTACTCTTTGGGCTCCAGCAAATGTGCTCTTCCTCAGACTTGGGTAATTTTGTGTGTGTCTGGTGCTGTCTGCACTGTGAACACTTTGAAGTACACTGCATACAAATGATGGTATTAATGCTGGCTAATTCACTCCTCCTGATTCCCTACTCTGTCTTTGCTGTGAGCTAAAGATATCCCTGTCGTGCTGCCTGCCAGCAAGAAGCTGCTCAGTCTGAAATGCCTTTTCTCAGTTCATCAACCCTCATCTCTTGGAAAGCTTGTTTGCTCTCCCTCAGCCTGACAGGGGTTTCAATGGTCTGTTCCGGGCACAGGATGTTTAAAGAGGCATTTTTACAGTTTAGTGAGTTTAGTTTTTGTTTCAGAAGCTGCTAGTAAAGCTGATTTATATTTCCCTTGCCAGGGAGGTCAGGTTTACTGTGCTGGGTGCCTGGTGATTTATGGTGCTGGCAGGGCTCACGGGTCTCCTCCCTGTGCAGCCAGCACTGAGTGAGAGGCACCAGGAAAGTGCTGCCCACTCGCAGACTTGCAGGTGATGTGGGAATGGCACATTGCTGCCCTCCTGACCTGACAAGCTGGTATCTACTGGTCTGGAGAAAGCACTTTGGTAAGTTGGAGGAGAAAGGACCAAACCCTCTTTTTCAGGCAGTATTACCAGTTTTCCTGGTGAATTTCTTTACTATTTCTTCTGCTTTGAATGCTGTGTCCTGCCCTTAGTGCTGTGACTTTTTGTGCACCTCTCCAAACACATCTGGCTCCATAGCATTGGCACCACTTTTTGTGGAATCCAGATTTGATTGGAAGCTTGAGCATCCTCTAGCAGAAATGAAGGCCCTGATCTGAATATTAAACTCCCTGGTGTGTTCATTTGCATTAATCAGTCTATAGTGCTTTTTTCAGTAGCAAGCAACCTTTCTACTAAAATTGCCAGGCTTCAGTTTACCAAATATATAATTTTTTGAAGAGAGGCATTTCCATAGATTAAAGATTTAGTGATTTGTTTGGAATCTATGGATTGTGATGGGGTATTGACTTTGCAGACTGGTGGCATTGAAAACTGAACACCAGGTTGTTTCTATTTTTTTTAGGGACTTCTGTGGGACATGTGCTGGCTGCATGCACATTGCACTGAGGTTAAATAGGGTTTGCCACTCTGCTGCTGTCGTTTATTGTTGCTTGGGATCTTTGCCCAAAAAACTTCACATCTAAAACCTGCAGCTGCCAAGTTATAATATAACAGCTTCTTAGCTGGTGTAAATCATGGAACACTCTTGCCTTAAATGTCTTACATCAGTGGAGTTAATCTGATTTAAACCAGCTGGGGAGTTGGTATGCAGCACGCAGAAGTGCAGACTGCATAACTCTTGTCTGTGCTCGAGGCTAATAAATCCTGTTTTAATGTGGTGTGGCCAGACCCAGGGAGCTGGAGCGGTGCTTGATCCATCAGAATGGTTCTGCAAGGGGGAAGTCAGGGGAAAGTTACACAGAGAGGACAAGCAGGTTCAAGCTTAGAAGGAGCTGCCAGGATGAGGACAATGCCAGCATGAAATGGTCTTGAGACTTACAGAGCACTGCAAAGAGGAGGAGGGAGAACAAACTTTTCACTTTCCTTTTCAGTATGCTCATCCAGAGGGGACCTCTTCCTTCCTGACTGGCTTTGATCCCTCTATCACTTGTCATTTTAGTTGTGTAACTTCAGGCAGCCCAACAGGCTTTCTATCACCCTTCTATGGGTACATGAAGGAGTAATGTCTGATCAGGTCTGTCTGACAGGCAAGGTCTAGGGACAGACTCCTGGTGCCACAAGTGAGGGCAGGAGGAGTTGAGGTGACAGAAGGGCAGCCTGGGAAAGCTGGGAGCTCCCCAGGGAATTCTTGAAGCCCATTCTTGGCCCAAGGTAGTTTTTAGAAAAAAGCTGTTTAACAGGTGTTCTTCCTCAGGAGCTGGTGGGCCAAGGGAGGAGCCAGCAGCATCCAGCAGCTTGGATCGAGTTTTGAAAACTGTCACTTGATGTTCAACTCCATTGGTGTTGCTGATGGTGCTGCACCAGGATGGCCATGTGGGAGAAAAAGGAGCAGAGGGAAAATGAGACATGACACAGAAGCAGCTCTGTGGCTTATCTCTGCCACCTTAGAGGAGTGGAGTCCCATTAGTTCAGGGGAGGCTCAGAAACCTGGCTGACAGTACTGTGCTTCACATGGAGTGAGGGTATTCAGCAGAACGTGACTGAAGATGGTATTTGACAAATTGGAGGTAGCAGAGTTTCCTGGCTTCATAGCAGGTGTCCAGACAGCACTTGTGACACATCAGGATCCATGGGAAGTCCAGTGTTCTCCCTGGCTTTAGACTCTGAATGGGGCAATTTCTCCAGCTCATTATCAACAGCTGTACTGATAGTTAATATAAACTAGATTATAATGATGTTTGTCCAGGCAGCCTGATAATGACCAAGCCTCAGTTACTTGGGGTTTGGTGCTGCTTGCAGCAGGATCCAGCTGCTGGCTCCAGCTTGGTCTCCCACGCAACTGATATCAGCCTTTGTCTGCTCTGGGATTACCAGCCCAGAGACAGAGGCCTCTGTGAACATCAGCTTATGCCTTTCCCACCAAGCAGAGCTGGAGGGAAGGCAAAGGCCAGCCAGGAGACGTGTTGGAGCAGGCACTGAGCTGAGCTGTGCTGTGCTGTCTCAGGGCATTTTGCCTGTGCCAAGGCTGGGTACCTGGAGCACTCCTGGCACTGGCTGTGGAGGTGGAGAGCCTGGGAGCTGGGGGAAGGGTTAAGCACAGAGGTACCAGGAAAACAGTCTGTGTACTGGAATAATGCCTCGACTAGTAACTGTCTTCTGCTACTGTCCTTCTGGAGAGGAATTCTGTCCTACAGGCAGCATCCTGAAGACGTTGATTGCTTTGGTAGGGATGTGTGCATGAGCATTCATTGTTGCATCTGCACTGTTTGAATCCACAGCATGGGATTGCCCAGGTCAGACTCTGTTTGCCTGTAGGGTGCCAGGTGCCCATGTGTGGTGTGTCCCCTCAACAGCACCCACATGCAGAGCTGCACTGCACACATCCTGCATCACACAGGGCATCAGAGGTCTTGAGGTGGAGCCTGGCAGAGGAGATGGGGAGGCACCACTAGCCCTTCTTCCTCCTGTCAGCTGCAGAGCAATTCCTGGTGCACAGGGCAACTGCCCAGAGAACTCAGCAAATCACTGTAATAATTGTAATAAGTGAGCATTTTGAATGTGCGTCACTCCTGATCCTTTCCTGCTGGCTGAGCACTGCCATCATTGCTGAGCCCCACCACATCAGGGAATGCAGAGATGCAGCTGTTGGGTGGGAAAGGAATGGAAGGAGAGTGCCCATGTCCCAGATGCTTCAGGCTTGATTGTGTGCTACCAACGGGGAGATGTTGGAAAAAGGCACAGAAAATTGGATTCTGTGGTGGAGTCATGGGAGTTGGCTCCAGAGCCATGTGCTCCCAAACCACAGTTCCCAAAGGATGCTGCAGTAGCTGAAGGGTTTGCTTTCTGGCAAAATTTTTTCCATCTTTACAGGGATGGAGGGAGCATTAATAGTTTCTGATGTGCTCTCGTAACCTCCCTCCCTGCTTTGTGCCACAAGCACATGAAAAACAGACAGATTCCCTTCCCAGCCTGTCTCTGAGCAGCATGCACTTATGTCAAGTCCTGTGATGGGAAGGGAAGACGCTGGAGTGATCATTTTGCAAGCAATAGGGATAGCTATTATAGCCAGCCATTGTTCCTTGCTGGGGTGAGCCTGTTGTGCTGACAGAGTTTTTTTCATTATGCTTTTCAGGAGCATACAAGAGCAGACCTCTGAATAAGCTCACCCCAGGTAAACACTGGCACCTGTGACCTTTTAGAGGGGTCCACATCTGCTGAAATGAGCTACTAACCCCATCTGGCTGCCTGTGGGACAGGCCTGTCCTGGCAGGAGAGCTCCTTGGCCCCAGCCCTGGTGTGGAGGAGGTGCCAGGAAGGGCTGCTGTGATGAGGGGGATGTGGCTGCTGCTCAGCAAGTGCCTGGAAGCCTCCTGGGTGCTGCATCACAGCACAGACCCCTTCCCTGCAGCACTGCTGCCTCTGGGGCCAGTGTGGCCTGCAGCTCCCGGGGGTGGTGTCACTTCTCATCGTTTCCACTGCCTGCCCCTTGCCGCAGTGTCACCATTGATTATTTTTGGATGTCCTAGATCTGTCAGGCCAGGACTGGCTGCTCCCCCCGCTCCCACAGAGCAGCAGGGTCTCATCACCCAGTGCTGTGGTGGGTGCTGCCCTCCTGTCTCCCCAGCCAGACCAGCTGCCCCATTCCCAAAGGGTTGGGAGCTGCTGGGGGTCACCCAGTGTTGATGCCAGGGCTGCTCTCCCCCACAGCCTCTCCCTGCCCTGCCATAGCTCATTAGAGATTAGCAGGAAGAAACAAGGACAAAATCTGCCTGCAGCCCTTTCCCCCAGTGTGTGCAGTTAACTGGGATGTGAGCCCAGAAAATTTGTTTTCCTCTATCTCTTTTTGGTTTCCCTTTCCATTTCACTTGCTCTTTACTTTGCAGTTTTCCATCCACTCTTTTGTAATTTATAGCAACCTAGAATCAAACCTTATTTTGTCTGATTAAAAGGTTTCCTGCTGCTCTTCCTCCAGCTCCAAAAAGTGTTTCCACACTCCTCCCCCAGCAGTAGCATATATTAAATACAAGGCAAACAGCATTTCCACCTCCATCCTGAAACCTATTGCATGCTTAGCAATGTTGCTGCCTTTGAGTCCAGTTAAGAGCCAAAGTGTTGAGTAGTGCTAAATATTAGTCCCTCAGATCTTGATGGATTACAAGGGGACACTTGGATGCACAGGAAAAATTAATTTCCTGAAACAAAACACATCCATCTCCTGCTGAGTCTTCCCCTTCCCTCAGGAGATGGCTGTAGGGTGTGGAGCAAGGTGATCAAAGTGATGCTGCTGTCAATACCTGGGAACATTGCTGCTGCTCCAGACCCCTGAGCTCACCCAGGTGCCTGCCCTGTGTGGGTGGTAGCAATGATTTGTCATCTATCCCTGGCAGACAGCCTAATTTTTTAATTAGCTGATAGGCTGATTAGCTGCTGTGCTGCAGCCACTGCTCTGCTCTGCTGGTGCCTAATCAGTGCTGCAGAAACCTGGTTATCAGCCGGGCCACTGGAGCACATTGGCCCCTGCACTTCCCTGGAGCTCTGTGTGCAGAGAAGGAGGCTGTGTGATGGGGAGGAGGCTGCAGGGCTGTCCTGGGGAGCAGAGGGGACCCTTGGCTGCACGGCAGACGGGAGGACCCGAGTTGAAGCACGCAGCTGCAAGGTAAGCTGCTCTGCACCTTGGCAAGCTCTGCTGATGGTGCTTTGTAGCCTCATCTCTTGGGAGGGTGGGCTCTGGAGCAGCACCATGGCCTGGGAAGGGGGACTGCAGCCCCCCCAGTTGCCAGCACAGTGGCAGCATGCTCTGCGGAGCGTGTCGTGCTTGCACACATGCACGTTTGCCCCTGCCTTGGCTGCTTCCTCTGGGCGAGGCTCTCTGGTGCTGCCAAGGTCAGCTGGGCAGGCAGCAGTGATTAATCCTGGGCACAGAGGGGAGGCTGTGTGTGGAGGAAACAAGGCCTGGCCAGGGGAGCACACAGCCAGAGAGGAAGCTGCTGACAACCCTGCTGACAGCAGCAGGGAGAGCGGCCAGGGGCAACTGCCAGTGCAGGGGGCAAGCCAAACCCAGGGAGCCTGTAATGAAGGGCAGGATGGAGAACCCAGCATGTTTGTGTAAATAAACTGTGTGCCTCTACACTGGGCTTGTTGAGGTGCTGGCATCCCTGCCTGGCACTGCAGCTGTTCTTGTGTCCTGCTGCAGCTGAGGCTTTTAGGGACAGCTGTCTGCTGCTGCTAGGCAGTACCCTCTGGGTTACACAGGGACCTCTGGAGTCTGTCACCCACTCTGCATCCTTGCTTGGCCATGGTGCTGGCTGTGGGAGTGGAGTTTTTCTTGGCCACACGTCTCTCTGAGCCAGTGAGGGCGGAGGATTCTGCTTTCACAGCCAGCACAGGCAGCTTTGTGGATCCACTTGTTGCTCCTGCAGGCACACTGCCCATTGGAGCTGGTGGCCACTGCCCTGCTCCAAAGCAGCCCTCTAAAAGTCTCTTCTGGTCCTTTACAGCTCCTTCTTCCCTTGGGATCTTGTCCTGTCACGATGGGGGTAGCTAAAAAACCTGACTGAAAAAGAACAATTCAGAGAGGTGGAGGGGCAGCTGTCCAGATGTGCCCAGCATTTGTAAACCAGCAGACCAGAGATCCCCAGCCCTTCTGACTCCAACTCAGAGAGCTTTGATTACTTGGCTTTCTTCCTTCTGGTGGTCCAAGTCAAATGGCAAAATGAACAGCCAGCCTCTGGCCCTTCCCCACAGCCTGCTGCAGCCCTGCAACACCCAGAGCTGCAGCCAGCAGGGGACACTCCCGTCACTTGGCTGCACTGTGTGACCCATGCTGGCTGCAGCTGCTGCTGGCCCTGCAGAAGGTTCTTTGAGCTGCTCTGCCTCCAGCAGCTCCCTGTCCCAGCCCTGTCTGGCCACCACCCCGCTCTGCCTCCTGAAGGATGGAGTGGGGTCTTGCCTCCTTGTGTCGCAGGACTGGCAGGTGTTGGCTCCGTGGGAAAAGGCAAAGTGGTGTGCCTGAGTCACACAGCTGGGGCAGCAATCCCAGCAGTGCTCTTGTTGATCTGACCTCTTGAAGTACCTCTGGTTCCAGAAGTCACTGCTGTGATGCGGAGGTGTGGGGAGGTCAAGGTGCTCCCACCTGGTATGTGCCAAGTGCCAGGTTAACAGCTGGACTCTATGATCTTAAAGGTCTTTTCCAGTCTAAATAATTTCATTATTCTGTGTTGGAGAAGTCTCTCCTCATTGGCATGAAGCATCAGAATGCATAAGTCCTTAAAAACAGGTTTGCTGAGACAGGTGGAGGTGCCAGTGCAGAGGATGGCAGGAGCATGGCCAAATTACCACCAGTTTTGGAGGCAGGCCTCAGGAGTGTGTGTGAGATTTGAGCACAGTGCAGCCTGGTGGAGTGATGTCCTATCCCCTCCTGGTATCCCACTGTTGCTTGCAGCATCTCCTCTGCCAGACCAGCTGCAGGCAGGATTTTTTACTCTGAGGGTGCTGAGCTTGTGCTAACATGAGTCTGTCAGTGGGCTGGAGAGTTACAGCACTTCCAGTATTTTGATTCTTGCTTCTACTCTACATCTATTAAACCACTTTTCAGTTATCAACAATACAGACTGCAATGTTTGCTGGACAGCTTTTGCCCTTTGTGCTGTGATGGCAGCTCTCCATTTCACTGTTAAGTTCCTGGACACAGCTCTTCCCCTCTCCACTGCCAGTGGTGACATGCTGTTTCCCTGGATCTGGTGTGGTTTGTATGGAAGTGGAGGGTTTGGAGCCAAGGCCAGCACTTAGATCCCAGCCCTGCTCCTTCTGTCTGGACTCAGCTTTGCCAGGGGAGTGACCCTTATACAGAGAAAGTTGTTGGGATGAGCTTAAATTAATTTGGCTGCAGAACAGACTGTGCTGCTCTCAGCAGACTCCTGCCTTTGCATCTCCTCTTCACCTGACCCTTCATCCATTATCCTGTAGTCATAAACCCACTATTTACATTTCTTAAGAGTCCATCCTCTCATCTCAGGTTAGGGGAAAGTAGTCCTACTATATGGGCAGGTTCAAGGCTGCGCATCCCCAGGTGCTCTGAGCAATGGGAGCAGGTCCTACAGGGGTAATAGCTGCTGCTGCTGGCTCACTGCATGACATGCCCAGAGCTCTGGCTAGATCCACCAAAGCAGCTCACCTCCTCCCTGTGCCCCCTGCTGCCATTTTTTATCATGATCATGCCTGACATTTCTGGGAAAAGCAATTTCATAGAGTCTTACAATGGTTTGTTTTGGAATGAACCCTAAAGTTCATCTGTGTCCAGCCCCCCTGCCATGGACAGGTGTGCCTCCTGGTAGATCAGATTGCTCATCTAGACCAAGTTTGCTACTCAGTGTCATTCGAGTGGTGGGGTAGCCTGGCTCACTGCATACCTCCTCTACCCCTGCTGTGCCTTGGGGCAGTTTTTGGAGTCCATGCTTCCTTGGAAGGGCTGTCAGACCTGCTGCAGAAGCTGTCTGCTGCCACAGGGGCTCCTGGTTGCCTTTCTGAGCATCCAGACAACCTGCTGTGCCCCCAGCACACCAAAGGGATGCCTGTGTGCTGTCATAGCCCCACTGGGTCCTGGCAGAGAATGTGGGCAGCAGGGCATAGGGACATGACCTCTGCCTGCCTCTGCCCCCTCACTGATTGATGCTGCGGGGTGAGGCATCTCTGAACCTGGCCATTCACCTCTGGGCAGGGCTGGGGGGAGGTTTTGAGCCAAGCCTGGAGCACAGCCCTGCTGTAGCTGCTGATAGAAGGCTACAGTAAAAGATTACGAGCTTTAAATGGGGCCAACCTGTGCTATAAAGCTGTCACTGCTAATGGAGACCATCTCTGGTCTGAATGGCACGGTTCCCCTCTCCATGCCGTGGCTGGAAGAGCTGGAGCTGAACAAAGTGGAGGGTTCTACACAGTGTGGCAAAGTTAGAAAACTTACTGCTGAGCAGAACACTCAGCCTTTTCCCACATTTCCAGCTGGATCCCTCTGAGCAGCTTGTGCCTAAGAGAGCATGCGATTCCTCCACCCCCACATGGCAGGCAGGACAAAGCACTTGGCAGAAGGGTGAAAGAGCATGATACATCATAAATATTAGTGCCTGGCCCCTTGCCAGTCCCAGGCAGAGAAATCATCTCGGCCATTAATCTGTGCGTGCAGGCTGCATCTGGCAAAGTGATGCTTAATGTCACTCATGATCACTTACGTCTCAGTGTTGCAGTTCAAAAAAGCCCCTAAAATTACAAAAAATCGAAACAAAAAAAGTACTTGGTGCTTTCTGGGTCTAATTTCTTAGTGAGTATTTCCTGGGGGAAGCACAGGCACAGCATGGACCAGTGTGCTGGGGTGAGCCAAACATGGGAAGCCTCTCACGAAGGGCAGGCTTGAGAACCCAGGGTGTTTGTGTAAATAAACTGTGTGTCTCAATGCTGGGATCTTGTGGCACTACATCCCTGCCTGGCACTGCAGCTGTGCTCAGCTCAGCTGAGGCTTCTGGGACAGCTGGCTGAGCTACAGGGACTCTCCAGAGCCTTTCACCCACTGAGGTGCTGGGACAGGCAGGGTTGGAGTTGGAGCTTCCTCCAAGTTCAGCTTTCATTCTCCACTGTGATTGATTGCAGTTGGTGTTCAGCTGTAATTTTAGAGAACAATTGGATGACGTGGCTCACAGTTGATTTAATTGAAACCTGATGAGGCCGCTGTGCACCAGGGTGAGTGGTGCTGGGATGCTCCTGGGAATCCCATCCCCTCTTCCCAGCCTCGGCCTTGTAGGGCTCAGGCTCCCCACATTTCTTTGGAGCTGAGCTTGTGCTGTAAGTCCAAGGTCCTCTTGTCCTGGAGTTTTGTGACCAGTCTGGGTATTCTCAAGTGTGATAATGTTTTGGATTTGGGGGTTTGTCCCACTGTAGTTTGAGCCACTGGGGAGGTTTAGTGCATTTGGGATACTTGTTCCTCACTGCAGAAATCCACTGCTCTGTTGATTCATATGCTTGAGTTGCACTGGCCATTTCTGAGGCAGTCCAGAAGGCTGGGGGAAATTGCTTTCGGGTCAAGACCTGCTTTAGCCTGTGGTGAATTACTGTGCCTGGGGTTTAAATCTTTGCAAACAGAGGATTATGGTGATGGTAAATACTAGGTAGGCCTGAGGATTGCCATACTGACAGCTGAAGGGAGTATGGCCTTTCCCTTTAGCAGATAGAACGTGGTGGGTGTTAAAAAAATAAGATACAGCCCAAGTTGTAGTACTATTTCTCCTTGATTTATATTTCTGCTTGGGTGCTTCGCAGTGTAAGCAGTATATTTCTTGCTTAACCTCACAGGACCTTTTAGTTCTTAAATGAGGACAATGTGGTAGGTATGACCAATTGCCAAGAGTCCCAGATTAGTGCAAGATCTGTAAAAAATTCAGAGCTGCTGTACAGTCTGGGAGCTGCTGTACAGTCCAGCATCTGCTTGAAACACAAACACCAAGCAATGAATACTTTTGAAAATGCAAATCTGCACTCCTGTGCTGGTGCCTGGCTGCTCTCAGTGCCTCTGGGTCTCTAGTTCCATGGTGGCTTTGGGGGCTGAAAATAGAACCATTGCCTTCTAGCAGCCAGGAGTAGGCCTGTCCCGAGCATAACAGGGTGGGGGGATGAGGAACCATGGTGGCACTGCCTCAGCAACACCAGCCTGATGGGAAGCCTGCCCGTAGGCACAGCAGATGCAGGCAGCAGAAGGTGAGGGCAGGCAGGGCTTCTCCTGCCTGCAGGAACTGGGCAGGAGGAATGATGAAGGCTTGGTTTGCTAATTGCTCTGGAAGTGGTGGTGACAGGCAGGTCTAGCCTGCAGGGAGCTGTAAGGGCACCTGTGCATGATGAGTGGGACCAAAACATGTTGACATGGCCTTACAATCCAATTAGTGCCGAGTGCTAAGCAACCTGGCCAATTTGCTTTTGGCTTTTATAACACATATAAATAGAGGGGGCATTACATAATGCCCTGGAGATGGCTCCACTCGCAGTCCCTGAGAAGGGCTGAGCTGGCCTGGCCAGAAGATAACCATGGCTTTGCTCGTGGTTGGGAGATCTGATGGTTTGATCTTTTGTAGTGCTTGTACTTGCTGCATTGCACTTGGCCTGCTGCAATCCATGCAGCATCCCCAGATCCACCTGGGATCAGCAGTCTTGTCAAGACACATCTCCTTACACACTCTCCCCAGCAGCATCTCCATCCTTCAGTCTTGTGTGCTGCAGAGAAGACTGGGACAAATTTGGGTAGGGGCATTTGCTGTGTTAAGGACTTAGGCCCAGTCTTGAGAATAATGTCCTCCAGCTTTTCCCTGCTCTTGATGTCTCACTGCCAGTGGAAGATGCTTCCATGTTTTGCAACCCCCCTTGCCTCTGAGGATTCCACCATCAATAATAGTCTTCCAGGCTGCTGCAGATCACCAGCAGTTCTGTGCAGGCAGAGGGCTGCAGTCTCTGTAATCTCTTCCTCAGGGAGCCCATGGCAAGCTGCTGAGAGCGAATGGGTTTGTGCAGGTGATTCTGGAGGTGTCATGTGGCAAACTGATGTTGTCAATGATGGAATTGCTTTGGTATGTTGGGCCAGGGATGGATGCTCTCTGGGCTGCAGGTGGGAAACACTCATGGAGTTGGTACCTGAAAGTAAACATGGGATTTTGCAGGGCTGGTGCTACAGAAGCACTTCCAGAAAGGGAGAGAGGCTGGGTTGAAGTTCTTGTTTTTGTCAGCTATATGGAAAACAAGTCTTCTGGAAGGAAGGAGGGAGTGGATAAAAGCAGGGAGTCACCAGAAATTATTTCTGAAGTAAGCACACAGTGGTAAATGCTTAATGGTAGTTGAAGTTTATTTGTTTCATGCAGAGGTTGCAGCTGGATTGTGTTTGCTCTGAGTTGGTTGAGTCTTGCCCATGGAGCAGACCACCAAATGCTCATTGGGTTCAGCTCCTCCGGTAGCTGGTGGTAATCACAGGTTACAGGCTTGTCTTACAGTGCTGATTTTTCTCTTTGTGCTTTTAGAAATAACACGGATCATCCAGGTAGACTTGGACCTGAAGTACAAGACCAACATCCGAGACCTGTTTGATGAGTTTGACAACTTCCCAGAGGGAGCAGTCATTGGGATTGCCAGGGAAATGCAACCAGTGTACAGGTACAGCCCATTCCCGTGGGGAGCAGGGAGTGGGCAGCAGGTGGCTGGTGGCTTCTCTTCAGCTCAGGTTGCTCTTTGGAAAAATACCTGGGGAGCAATGGTCTCCTTGCTTTAATCCCTAGAGGGGGACTTAATCTGAAACTTGAGCAAACCATACAGTGTTGCTGTGGTTTGTTTACTTGTTCTCACACACCATCACAAGACTTCAAGAGACAAATTCTTGATCATCAGTGCCAAAATCCATGCCTGGACTCTAGTACATCTAGAGGCATGTTTGCCCAGCGCTGCCTGCTGAGGTGCTGTAATTGTTTGTGTGTTGGCACTCTGAAGTTTTGGCTGAGAGTATTGCAGAGAATAGGGATTGAGGTTGGGCAACAGTGAGGTTCTGTGTCCCTGGAGTGCACTTCCTGCTTGCCCCAGGGAAGGTTGAAGATACAACTCTTGCTGACCTGGGCTTGCAAGCATGAAGGTGGCCATATGGTCCCTTGCTTTTCAGACCCTTGGTCCACCAGCCACTGCCAACTGTGCAGAATGCCTTAATGGATCTCAGCAGAGTTGAGTTTGAGCATCTGAGATGGGTTGGCTAGATTTGCTAATCCTAATGGAAAAGTTCTTGGAGAAAGATAAAAAAGCCTAAGAGGTCTGTATGTCTTTTCCTTCCCTGCTGGAAGCCTACTTCCCTACTGAGCCTCTTAAGACATGACCAGCAGCACTCTTGGGCAAAGGCTGAGCTGCAAAGATCTGGACCAGCCTTTCTTGCTGCTTGTGCATACAGATGAGAAGAGGATAGAGGCAGAGAGAGGTTCATCAACAGGGGTTGATGGTTGTTAATCACCACCAATTGCTTCCTGGAAGCCTAAACCGTATGACAGAATGTGATTGCTCAAACTGCAGAAGTCACTACTATTTCTGAGCTAGAAAAAAGACATCTCTCTGTGGCTTAAGTGTTGCCTCTCTCCTGGTTTGTACTCTTGGCAGGAAGAGCTGGGACTAGAGGAGCACAGATGCTGAGATCTTGTCTCCATAGGGTGGCACCATGCTCAGAGAGTAGAGGGCTCCTGTATCTGCTTTGGGTGTCCTGACAGGATTTTGGTGCCCAGAATGGTAAATCCAGCCCCAGTTAATCATATCCAATTGTTAGGGCTTGAAGGGGGATGGAGTGAAGAGCCACAGCCTGCGGGGCTGCTCGGCCCAGCAGGGCAGATCCCTGTTGTTAGTGGTGCTGGAACGGGGTAAATCAAGCACTCGTTTGCCTGCAATTAGTACAGGGTGGAATCACTTTGTTTTTGTCTCTGCAGGGTTTTGCATTATTTCACTGCATAACTAAGGAGAGGGGATGGTGATCTGCTGCCTGGATGTGGTTTGTGGGACTGGGTGTGCCTTGAGGGGACTGAATTAAGGTTTGGGGTGCTCTGCTGGAGAGCCTTTCAGCATGGCAGGGGACAAGGCAGGGGATCATGGGGCTGAGCACTGAATACCTGACCCAAGCCATAGCTCTGTTCTCCCCCTCCTGCCACCCGCGGTGGGGACAAACATGCCAAGCAATAACAGCCCTCACAGGCTGCATTCTTGGGCTGAACTTTCTGTTGTTGCATTTTTGACATTTTGGGTCACTTTGGGCTATGTTGTGCTTTTCTTCTTGTGTTGTTTTGATCTTCATGTGAAAACAAGTTCTTGATCTTTCTTGTCGCCAGATCACCCGTTGTGGGGCGAGCTGTGCAAACTCCAACCTGCCCTCCTGCCAAACCCTGCACCCTGTGGGGCTCGCACCTCACTGCTAAAAGGGTTTCTAGACACAAACATGAGCTGACAAAGCATGGATGTCATTGTAAAAAAAAAAAACTTCTTGACTATTTTTATACTTTTAGAAAGATAAAAAATATCTTGTAGGTGTGAAATAACAGGTGTCAATTCCAGCTGTGTTGTTTGCCATGTGTGCAGGCTTGAAGCATCAGTTGGGAAGATGGTTGTGGGGAGGGAGGAGGACTACAGGGCAATTGTGGGGTCTCTGCGTTGCCACTCACATTTTCCTCACCGTTTCACACAGCTCTCTGCAGCACTAGCACTGCCCCAAAGCATCAGAGGACCTGGGGCAAATTAGCAGAGCTGTCCTGAGCTTGCTGATGGAGCTGTGGACTTGTTCCCTGGGTCAGAGTAAGCCAGAAAGGCTCTGGGTGCCATCTTTCCTGCTGTGTAGCAATGGGAAAGATGGATGGAGATCAACCCACCATCTGTTTCCATCAGCTACCTGTTGGCTGCCTGGCTGTGGGCTGCTCTTTGCAGGCACAGGTTGGGGCTGCAGAAGGCTCAGGCTGCTGCACCAGTGCAGTGAGCAGCGCTGGGCACAGACATTTACGGGAAATGGAGGAGTAAGAGAACAGCGAATCGGAAACATCCCGGAGCCTGTCTGCATATCCTGAAGGTAGGGGAAACCTCCAGACAGCAAAACAGGATGGCACGGGAGTGTTTCCACTGGCTTGACTCATGCTGAAAAAATGCCCGGCCACTGTTTGTCTTGGACAAACACATTTCTCTGAGCAACAGGATCTCCCGGCCCTCCTGCCAGGCCAGTGCTGGGATTTAACTGTTGCACAGTCTGGAGTTGATCTGTCCTTCAGGGCCATTCAGGGTGAGTTGGAGGGGCCTGTGGAGAGCAGTAGCTCCTGCTGAAGCTGGACATAGATTACTTTGCAGTGTCTGGCAGGGAGTCCCTGGATGCAGGGGGGCAGGTGGCAGGAGCCTGTGTCATGTGCAGGAAGTGATCTGAGGTCCGAGCCTCCGGCGTCAGGTTTCTGTCTCCAGCCACGGCAGGGAAAAGAGGCACCCGTCCATGGGTCAGGCATGTTGTCCTTCCTGTGGCTTTTGGATCCAGCGTGGGACATGGGCTATGGTCAACACCTCTGTGGATAGGGTTGCGGGCAGAGTTTCATCCCACAAGAGGCTGCCACCATGGTGGGGTTGTTGAGGACACTGGTACTGTGCAGTCGCCTTCTAGATGCTTCTGGGCTTTCCATGGCAGCACCAGATTCGCCCTGGCAGGCTGTTGTTTGAATATTGACCTGCAGAAGAACCTCTTCCCAGGCCAACTTATGTCTGCTCATGTGTCTGCCTGCAGAGGGTTCAGACTGTGGCCAAGATCAGGAGCTCTGGCTTCAGTGGGAGTGATTCTGATCTAAAGATTAGACTCTGCTTCTGACGTTTGCATCATCCAAAAGGCTTTCCATGCGAGGAGGTGCTTCTTCAGAGTCAGAATCTTAATTAAAAGTCCTGTTGTCCCCTGCAGCATTTCAGCTGTTCAGTTTTGCTGGCCAATCCTGCTCACCAGGCTACATAGAGTGAGTGATAATGGTCTGTATAAATATTTATGTTGTACTGAGCCTTCCGTGCCAGATCGTGGTCAAATTGAGAAGTCTAAGCTCTCTGGTGCTCTTGAGCCCTGCTAAGAAACCTGCAGAGAAGCATTGCAGATGTAGCCTGCATGGGAGTGACCAGATGGGCAGGCAGGTCACTGTCCTTTGGGGGGGTGTGTGGGTACATGCCCGACCTGTGGAGCAGCTCAGCCGTGCTCCCAGCAGTGTAGCTGTGCCATGGCTGGTGATGGAAGCACGGCCTGCTGCCCCTCAGCCTGCTGGCCAGGTGTGAGCACTGGGGCCTCACCTGGGGCATAGCAGAGTCTCCAGCAGGGCATGACAATGGCATCCTCACACCAGTGCAGCCCGGACCTATCTGTGCCTCCCTGCCAGCCTAGCTTGGCTCAGCACCTGTTCCCAGACACAGGAGCTCAGTGCTGCCAGGTGCTAAAGGATAGTATTCCTCATTTCAAAGCAGCCTTGTGATTGAGAGGAACAGGGTGGGGAAATACTCTGGCACTCCCCAAAATGTCCTGAAAGCTCTCAGATTACTAAAGGCAGAGCTTAAGCCCTATTCTTACTGTGTTTCCTGGTTCTAGACCCGTCTGGTCACACTGGTGGCATATGAGAGGAAGCAGAGCAGTGGTATTGATTGCACAGCTGCTCTTGGCCTGACCCTGGGCCCGTGTGCCACGCTGTGCTCCCTGCTCCCATTCCCACAGCCATCCCAGCCTCTCCTCTGCCTAAGCACTGCTGCTGCTGGCACTGCCAGTGGCAGTGGGCTCTGGGTGCTCACCAGTGTGCCAGCACCACCTGGGGCCCTCAGAACTGCCCCCATCACACTCCCCTTGAAGGTCTCCTTGGGAAGGAATGGTCAGCTGGCAACAGGGAGGACTTAACCCACAGGTCCTCAGATGGGTGCTTTTACCCCCTCCAGGTAGGAGGAAGATATCTGCTGTGAAGATGGGCCTCAGGAGAAGTCCCAGAGCTTCACAGGTCCGGGAATGCACACAGCCAGGGCTGGAAGGGTGGCTACTGCTTCCATTTCTGCTGTTGGGTGAGATCTTTACTGCTATCTCCCATGTCAAGAAGTTAATTAAAGCTTGAGGCGTCTTGGGAATCTACAGTGTTGGAAATGATAAAAGTTTGTCCAGTAGGAAGGGATATCTACATCAAAGGGGCAGCTGCAGACTACAAAGGGCCGACACTTGGGTCTCTGTGTGGCTGCAAGGCCATTCACCTTTGCCTCTGCCTACAACCTAGGAAGAACTCAAACAGGACATTATTTTGTAGAAAGGAAAGGCTTTGTTTCTGCTTGTAATCATGTGGGAGCTGCTGTAAGTGTGCTGTGTGCTCAGTGACATGAGTTTTGTTTGTTTGAGAGCTGCTGAAACAACCCAGAGAGGCCCATTAGTGGGTGGAAGCGGGACTGTGCAGCTCCGGACACGGAGCCGCGGCGCTTGCGGTGCTGGGTGTTTGTGGGACCTCAGCGGCACCGGCGCTAAGTCACGTTGTCAGATGTTTGGAAGAGGAAAGGAGTTATCCTGGACTGTGAGCAGGCTAATGCTAAATCCATAGCTGGGCCAGGCTGTCAGAGTCTGGGCTGAGACGGTACATTCTGTACCTTCTCTTGGGATCTAAAAAAATCCCCAAAGTACAGCTGACAGCTGCGAGCCAGGAGCAGCTGGATTTTCCCTTGCTGAGGCAGCAGTGGTGGTTGTAAGATGTAACACTGCAGGTGGGCTGCTGCCTGCGATGGAGCTTTCCAGAACTGAAGATAACCATCTCCAGCAGGCAGGTCCTCCTGTCTGAGTTTTCCTGGTTTTGTGAACTTTTCATGCAGGCAGGTGGCCCTGACTTGGAGACTTTACTCTTTTCCAAGGGCTTTTGCCCTGAGGAAGCAGGGATCTGGCTTCCACAAAAGGTTCTGTTCCCCAGGCCCTTCAGGAGTAAAGGCAGGAGAATTTGTTCCTGCCATTTGTGCCATGGTGATGTCAATGCTGCCTGCCCACAGTCCTGCAAGCCCCAAACCCTGTGCACTTTGGATTTTAAACCATTTCAAGACTTTGATTTGGTTTGTAGCAAGCACTCCTGTTCAATGCATGGGGAAAACGGTTCTAGGAATTGGTTTGGCAGTGGCTGCCAAGAAGCAGCCAAAATTACAGAACAAACAGAACCAGCAAGGAATTGGAAGCAGAATTAATTTCAGGAATTCAGCTTTACCTCTGATTTAAAAAATTATCCAAAGAGGTAAAGGGTTGTGTTGTTTACAACTGTGAATATCATTAATATATAGGACCTGTCCAATTTATTCCCACTACGATGCAAACTTGAAATGTTATTTAAAACAATGAGTAAATTGGATGAGATCTGACAACCAGAGCTGTGCATTGATTAGCACAAATAGTATTAATAATATTAAGCAGCAGGTGAGCTTCTGTGAAGGGAGAGCATCTTCCCTGTTCCTGAGTTCCACTGGCAGGCAAAGGTGTCCCAGAACAGGCAGCCTGTGCTTCCAAGGCATGCAGGAAAACACTGCCAGAACAGAGTTTATTTGCTGTTGTTAATAGAAATCTGCCATTTTAGCAGTAATTAGGCCCACAGTGTTCTAGAGTGTCCCTGTGGATGGGTTGCCCCCCTTCCTGTACTGGTGCTGATAGAGGATGGTCTCACACACACAAGTTGTTGCTCTGTGGTGCCATGAGTGCCATTTGCTGTACAGATGGAAGGGAACTGCTGTGACCCAGACAGGAATTTGTGGCCCAGAGGTGGTCCCACCTCTGTTTTGCAGATGATTTTAGCACTGGTGTGGGGTGTACAAATGTTTGGTGGTGTGGAGGGCCGCACCTGAAAATCTGTCCCAAAGAAAGGTTTTGCTCACAGGCTGTGTTCACAAGTTGTCATTTGTCATCTATTTAAGAGTTCCCATTTTTGGACTAAGTCCACGGAGAAATGTCATCAGTGAGAATCAATTTGCTGCTCTAAATACAGGCCTTTTAAAAGTTTGGCATGCTGGCTGGGCTGTGGTAGAAACCAGCACTGTACAGACATAATTTGTGCATTACGTGAGAAGTTTATTAAGGAATTACTAATGTCCTCATCAAAGAGCTCAGTCTGTTGCTTCATCAGTATTTTCCATGGGAGGGCTGAAGGTCTGCCTGAGTTGGACCTTTACCCTGAACCCATCAGAGAAGTGTAAGGTAGTCCTGGTGTGCACACCAACACATCCTGCCCTTTGTTCTAGGATGGAAATTGGCATTGTTTTACCTCGAGTTGACATTTTCCCCTGCAGGGCAAGGACTACTGCTGTGTTGGTGATGCCACTGCATATCACTGGGTACATGGTGCTCCTGAGAAGCATGGAGCCGGGATTTCCTGGGTTGCACAAGCTGTTCAGCCTCAGCTCAGGTGCTGTGGCATGGGCTGGTACTGAACCTGCTGCCCTGACTCGTTAAGGGGTTTAGCAATTGCACATGGAAAATAAGCATTTAGTAACAAGGGCTGCTTTGTTGCAAAGCCGCTGAGCTCACCAGGCTGAGGTCTGGCTGCTAGGGCAGGAGGAGGGAGCTGGGTTGGATGTTGCCCCGAATGGTTGCCTCCCTTTGTGTGGCAGAAGCTTGGAAAGGCCCACTTTCATTGCAGCACTATCTTCTGGAGGTGGGAGCAGAGGGAAGAAGGGGAGCTGTCCTTTTCCTGCATGTTAATCTTAATTGAACACAGAGATGGTAAGGGGCTGACAGCTGCCTGCCACAGTGAGGATTAGCCAAGAGGAGAAGGGTGCAGGGAGGTTTCTTGGCTGTGATCTTACTTTGTGCTAAGGATGAAGGGGGAAAGCCACCATCACCCTCTGAATGTACCATGCCATCATTTCCATCACTCTTCCCTTCCCACTGCCCATACCCTCTCCTCCAGGCAGGGCAGAAGCTGCTATCAGGGTCTCCCCTTTGCTTTCTGCCATTTCAAGCACATCCCCTGTCCCCATCGGGACACTGCATACTTCACATTGGAGTCCCCATCCCATCTGCCTCTTAGAGCAGCTCTCTGGGGCCCTGCAGGTCTCAGGCACCACCAGATGGACAGCTCAGCCAGGGATTGCTTGGTGGGACCACAGCCAGGTGCCATGTCCTCCTGCCACCCTGGGGGAGTCCTGGCAGCACACGGAGCAGGGAGCAAGGTGCACTTGTGCCTCGCTGCTCATTGCACAGGAGCAGTAGTGTTTGCCAGCTGGGTAAGTGCCTGCAGCTGGGGATAACACGGGCAGCCATCCATGTTCTGATTCAGGAGCTGAACAACATATTTGGAGGTAGGAGAGTGTATGCTTGTTTTAGTTGGTGTTTGGGCTGGCAGGGCTGCTGTCAGAGTGGCTCAGAGAGGGATGGCTGGAAGCTCGGGCATCCAGCTGCTTTAGCAGAGGTTTCCGGCTTATCCCATGAAGTTGTTCCATAACCCAGAGCTGAAGTACATGAGTGGAAGTTCACAGATTTTAACAAAGTTTTTCCCATACTTGTTTGCCCCTTGCTGCTGAGAAGGCCCTACAGAGTACAGATGGTGGGTGGAGGGGTCCCTGCTGGCCTGGCCGCTGTCCCCAGCGATTTGGAAGGTGTGATGGCAGCTTTGTGAGCTGGGGCTCGTGACTGCTGGGCTGCGAGGCAGGGGAGGTGCGGCCGCAGCGCCCTGTGCTGGGCCAACAAGGGAAGTCCTGCTGGAAGCAGCGTTTTTTATCTGGGCTGCTTTTGAATGCTTGGAAATGCTCTTCTCCAGATGTTTCCTAGCACACGCCAGCTCTGTTTATAAACAGCTCCTCAAAGCAAAGCCTGTTGGGGCTGCAGGCGGGTGCTCGCGGCAGGCCCCGCACGGCTCCCCTGCACCATGGCACGGGGTCTGGGGCCACAGGTCACCTCTGTCCCCTCCCATCTAGATGGGTTAGAGCAGTTAACAAAAGCCCCAAATGTCTCCTCTTCCTTTCTCCTCCCTTTCTCCTGGCTAACAGCTTCCTGTCCCAATGCATCCTGGTGGTGCTGCCTTCCTGCCCAGGCTTTTGCTGCTGGGGGCACAGAGAGGAGGGCACACTGCCCTGCCTGAGCTGCCCGTTCCCAGGGAGATCCTAGCCACTCCAGGGGCTTGGGTCAGGGAGACATTTCCATTGCATCCAGCTGAGGTTCAGTTCCTTGATGATTATCTCAAGGACACATCCTGACAGCACACTCATCCAGCCCCTGGAGTTTTGCCCTTATGTTTTGCCAAAATTTGAGGTGGGTGCCAAGGGGCAATGTCAAGCAGGACAGAGTGGAGTGGGTGCAGGCTGTGTCAGCTGTTTGGCTGGTTGTTGTGCTTTGCCAGTCCCATCTCCTCCAAAGAGAACAATGCTCTCATACTCGTCACTCCTTCCACTTCTAACTGGGTGGAGGTGCCTTTCAGCCATGCTCTTCTCTGTCCTGGCTCCTACAGGACAGGACCAAAATTGCTTGAAAGACAAAAGCCAAGATAAATCCTGTCTAAACAGCTGCTGCCAGTGGCCCTGCCAGGATACCTTTCCCTTGGTAAGGGAGAGGCTGTTGTGCTCAGCTGTGAGCAGGTTGCCAAAACATCAGCACTGCAGAGCCACCTGCAGCTCATCACATCCTGGATCTCACCTCAGCATCACTCCCTGTGGACGGCCCTGCCCTCCCTGTCAGCCCCACACCCCTCACAGAGCGGGGGGAGAACAGCCCTGTCACAGCCAGTGCTGGGAGGAAGGGCTGAACAATTGCTGCTTGTCAGTCAGTCTGTCTCCTCTTCCTGTAGAAAAGGGCACGTTATCAGCCATCCACAAATCATCTAGGGAACAGCATTGCTGAAAAATTGAGTCATGTGATACAGGTTTGCTTTAGCCCTACCATGGCCTGGCAATGCTGAGCGCCTGGGTGCATCCAATGTTTTTATCCTGGCTGCTTGCAGTGGCTGTAATCTTGTCCCTTAGCTTGGGCAGCATGTTTGGAGGTAAGAATGTGAAAGAAATCAGCTTCACTGCTGGGGAGCTGGAAATGTGCTCCCTCTGTGGCACTGCTTAACCTCTCCCTCCTGTCAGCTTCCAGCGTAATGTTCTGGGCAGGGGGATGACTTTGGCACTGCTAGGGAGAAGCAGAGAGCAGAGGATGCAGAGCTGGGCTTGAGCCACTCCCTGGATCTGAGCACTTCAGGAGGCTGATTGGTACATGGCTGGGGCTTATCTTTGCAGGTTTAGCTTCCCTCTAATGCTGCATGGAGAATGTTTTGCCTCCCTTTTCTAAGGAGCAACTCATCCATGAGTTGTCTTTGCCTGTCCTCAAGACACAGCTGCTCTTCACAGAGGCAGAGCTCTTTATCCTTTCCCCACCCTTCAGATCCAACAAGCACTGCTGCCCATGAGCTCTGATGAGGCAGTCTGTCCTTCACTCCCCTTCCCTAGGAAGCATGGATATGACTGCTACAAGACTGTGCCCTCCTTCCATGGAAAACTGGCACTGGGAAAAACCCTTTCCATTCTGAATCAGGTGGAAGGGAGTGGTGTCAAGACCCTTAATGAAATGGGAAATATCTATGCTTTAATGGAAAGTTTTAAGGAAGTGATGCTGCATGATTCTTGTGGTTCTCCAGATCAGGAAATAAAAAAGATATTCACAGTTCACATCATTAACACATCCACATTTCTGCTGAGGAAAAAAAATAGAAAAAAAATAGATCCTTTTTCTGCTGGGATAATTCTGCTGGTGGCTGTGTAATCCTTGGCCAGTTGCTTTGCTGGGGACGGGACCCAGAGCACAGGCCAGAAGGATGGATTTGATAGTCTGATCTCTGTATAAGCTGTAGGAATCCCTGAGGAAGTGCCTGTGGGAGGTCAACACGTCTTCTTAGAAGAAAAATTTAAATTTAAATGCTTAGAGTAGAGAGCATTGCATCTGGAGCTGTCCCAGGGGCAAATGTCCCTGCATCTTCTTACATCTGAGGGAGTCCAGCTTCAGCTTCCAAGCATGAGACCACTTTAAACATTTGGGTGCTAAATCTTCCAAGTTCTCGTTGCCTTGAGCTGCATGGAGACTTGGATGGTGTCTGACAGGTTTGAAGAGGAACCAGTGGCAGGCTTGCCTTATTCTTTCTAACAGTGTTTCTCCTTGACATTTTCACAGCAAGGTGTAAAAAAACCCATCTGTAACTTTAAGTGTGAGGGCTGGAAGGAGAGAGCAGTGCTGGCAGCCCTGGGCTGTGAGATGGTGGTGGGGTCATGGGTCCCTCTTGCCTTCCTCTAAAACAACAGGCTCAGACTGCTCTCAGGTGCTCAGCTTTGCAGCAGAGGATGCTGTGTGAGGGAAGAAGACTTTCAGATTGAATGGGTGCAATTTTGGAGGGCAGATCTAACTACCTGGGGAATAGCATGGGATTAATTCAATTCCTGCAAGTAGCCAGTGTATGTATGGTGAGGCATATGCTCTGACACAGGACTGAGAAAGGAGCCAAAGAAATTTCTTGGTTGCTTGCTTAGGTAATTGAAATTAGGACACTTCTGATGGTTCACCCAAGGCACTGGGGATGTGGTTTTGTCTCTCTGCACAGCCGTGTGAGCAGTCACACGATCCTGTGTCCACTTGACTCACCAGAGTGATGCTGGTAGAAACAAAAGGAGCTTTGGGATATGGTAAGCAGTGTGGTTTGAAGTCTGGACAATATCCTGTGCATGGGGATGGAGAGAAAAGCAGCCTGTGAAGCACTGGCTGTTCTGGTAGGCTGGGTGCCTCCAGACAGAAGACAAGCATGGTGAGATCCCTTGGTTGTGTGGTAGATCCTGTGCTGTGACCCAGACCTGCCTAGACTTGAGGTGGCTGCTTTTCAGGCTGCCCTCCCTGATATCCCTGTGCCTGTTCTTCCTCTCTTTCCAGGCACACCTTCTGGCAGTATCGCCGTGAGAACCCCCAAACCAAAGTGGGGGAGCCCCCTCCTGATGGGCTGCCAGGCTTCAACAGTGGTGTCCTGCTCCTGAACCTGGAAGCCATGAGGCAATCCAAGCTCTACAACCAGCTGCTGGAGCCCAGCATGGTGCAGAAGCTGACGGAGAAGTACCACTTCAAGGGCCACCTTGGGGACCAGGATTTCTTCACTATGGTGGGGATGGAGCATCCAGAGCTTTTCCATGTTCTTGACTGCACATGGAACCGGCAGCTTTGCACGTGGTGGAGGGACCATGGCTACAGCGATGTGTTTGACCAGTACTTCCAGTGTGAGGGGGAGGTCAGAATTTACCATGGCAACTGCAACACCCCGATCCCTGAAGACTAAGGCACCCGCTGCCCCCAGGGGCAGCTCTTGACTGCAGCAAGGCCTGTAAAGCCATAGTGGCACTAACAGTCCCTCAGGAAGGGTGAACAGTGCTGATCCAGCATAGTCTAAGGGAATCTAGGATCCCAAGAGCATTCAGTATCCCACTGCCTGTAGCCTCACCCTTCAAGAGGAAAGGCAGTTCAGTTCTTGGAACAGGACCTCCACAGCCCCTGTATCCAGGGCTCAGCTCTTGGCTCTGCTTGGCCGAGTCCATGGTGCCAAGTCTAAGTTCATCTGTGCCTCAGCTGCTGGCGCATGGGAACAACCTAGGGGCCATCAGAGACTGCTGCTTTTGCACGAGGCAGGGTCCAGCTCCCTGGGTGCTGTGCAGCTTGGGCTTGTCTGATGGTTGGCAGGAGTCCCCAGTGGGCAGTTGGATTTCATTTGTCACTCCTTGGGTGGCCCATTTCTGCACCTCATGCAGAGAATTGGTCTGGTCCCTCTGGAAAGCAGACACTGTCCTCAGGCCATCTTACTTTTGAAGCATTCCAGAAAGGCGAGAGGGCTTTAAAGACTGAAAGCTGCTTTAAATTGGGTTACTTACAAACAAAAATTGAATGCTAGATAAGCTTTAAAGCCTTCTGTTGGTTCTTATTAGCAATAAAAGCTTTACTGCCCTATGTTGTCCTAGAAGTGTTCAGTGAGTGTGTAGCAATAGGTTCATTTTTCTAGCTTTGCCTTTAATCTTTTATACAAGAATAAAGCTGCAGATATCAGACACACTTGGCTGTTTTTCTGTGGCACAACTGAAGTCCTGTGCAATAGGAGGTTTCCTGTACTTATCATGCTTAAAAAGTAGCTGATGTGTATCTGCTGGGCAGTTGAGTGTGGTGACCCACATAGTTGATCTGTCCTATGTGATGTTGCAAATAAACAAGCTGGATTTTTAAAGATGATTGCCACCCTAGCCAGGGTTGGTTTGGAGGGAGCTGGGAGCTGCCTGTGCTGTGAGTGAGTGAGCTTCAGGCTGAGCACGCTGTTCCTTGAATAAATGCTGCCTTGGTGAGCCTGGCTGGTGGGTGAGCTCCTGCACAGGTCTGTGTCAGGGATGTGCATGGCTCGTTAACCACGTCCAGCCCACGGCTCATTAAGCATGTCCAGCCCAACCCAGCTTATTTTACACTGTGTGTGCATCTGTGTGATGTGCACATGCAAGAAAGAGGCGTGGGGACCCAATTGTGGCTTAGCCTAATAACAGAATGCACCATATACGTGGCAGGAGTTTCCTGGGCTCCTTCTCTCTTGCCCATGGATGAGTTTACTGGGGGAGAGGCTCTCCTCCCTCAAACTGATGTGCAGAGACAGCAGGCTGTGGTATGGGCTGAATCCTGAACCCTGCCCTCTCTGATGTGCTGAACCAATCCATGTCCGAGTAGCACAAAACCTTGTCTTCAAGTATTTTCTCATCCCCAGGGAAGGAACAGCAAAGAGGTGATTAAAGGTAAGGGAAAGATGCAGTACCTTGCTGTGTTAGACTCACATTTTCATGAAAAAAACAAGGTGATCCAGCCTCGCTATGCAAGGCAAAGCAGCCAGCCTTGCTGGAAGCTGCAGCAGAGGAGGATTTGGGGCAGGTGATGCACTGTGATGATGCTCCCTGAAGGATGAGGAGGGTTACTGGTGCTCACTGGTCAGGGCACACTGGTGGCACCGGTGACACATGGGTCATCACATGCTAGGGCAGGACCTTGCCATCAGTTTGGAAATGGCCATGCTGGAAATACAGGCCAGGCTGCTTGTGTCACCAGCACTGGGGAGGGGTGGGGTGGTGAGCAAACATGGCTTTTACTGGTGACTGAGCTGCTCTGGGGTGGCTGTGGGTGTCAGAGCTGGCCCAGAAGGACCATGATGGGTGCTGCAGGGTGGCATCTTAGGAGACAAGGCTGTGTGGGGCCAGGTGCCCTCCCTGCCCCGCAGCCATCCCTGCAGCTGGGCCAGGCCCCCTCTACCTGCAGCCAGGGGATGCTCTCTGTAGGGTTAGGAGCACTTCTCCCTCTCTGGAGTCCCAGAGTCTATGTGGGGGAACATCTACACGTGACCGTATCACCCCAGGCTGAAACCTTTTGCTTGGGTATTTTCCCAAAAATAATTTTTTTATTTTATTTTTTTTTTTTGGTTCAAAATCAGAGTCCACTGGGAAACTCACTGCATTTTTTTTTTCCGCTAGGAAAAGCGTAGTTAAATGAAACATTTAATGGAGGTTTATGGGTTTTCCCCAGGCAGCGCAGAGCCCGTCCGAGCCGCGCGGTGCCCGGGGCCGTGAGTGAGCCCCGGGCACCGCACCGAGCTATTTATGGAGCCCGCACGTAGCCCGAGCCCTGCTCTGTGTAATTATCTCCCCTTCATGCCCTGCTGATTGCCGCACTAATGAGCTCAGCTGCGGGGAGCCCGTGCAGCCCGGCGCAGGGTGAGCTCTGGGGAGAAGCAGAGCTTGCAGCCGTCCCTGAGGGCTCCGCCGGCCCAGGAGCCCTCACCCACAGGCAGCTCCTGCACCGAGTGCCCGGTCGGCTGCGTTTCCTTCCCTTCCTGGAAGAATGGGGATTCTCCTTCCCAACCCTTCTTTGCCCACCCTCCTGCTGCAGCCCATCCTCACACAGGTGCTGCTCCAGGCACACAAATTCAGACCTGAGCATCCCCTCCTGGTCCTGTGATGCTGGCCCAAGGCCAGGACAGCCAGCACTTAGCAGCTGTCAGTTCAATCATGGTGAAAGATGCCCAGAAACCATTAAACAGCACCAGTTTGCCCCTGGGCACTGGGGATTTGCTGTGGTGACCCTGAGGCAGCAGCACTGGGACTGACAGGCAGCTCCTCATCGACAGAGGGCTGGCACCATGTCCTTGGGCCAGCGCTGGTCCCCTGCCTAGCGAAGGGCATCTGCAGACTCCAGAGCCTGCTTATGGGTTGCCTGGAGCCCCTCTGGAGATGCAGCAGGCTAAAGGCAGCCCTTGGTGAGTGGCAAGTGAGGGCACGCTGCTGTGACACGCAGCAGTGTGGGGACACAGCTGTGGGGAGCAGGACACCAGTCCCAGCAGCACAGGCTGGTGACAAGGGATGGGGCGCATTGCAGCCATGGGAGAGCTGCAGTGGCCCAGCCAGTGTCTCTGCAAGGACGTGGTGGGCTTTATCTTCAGGTTACTCAGCCCAGAGCTCCTCCATCACATATTCCTGCTCCTTGTCTTCTCACCTGCTGGCTCACAGCAAAGTGCTGCTCATGTCAAGAGCCCCATGTTTTTCCAGTGTGGAGAAGGAGACAGGAGAGCAAAGAGGTGTCCTTTGTAGAAGATCAGACTTTAGAAATATCTCTTTAGCTTAAGCTTTGGGGGAAAATGCAGTTTCTTATGTTATTCAGCATGCATAAGAAATTGCATATACAGAAAACAGTATTCATGATTTTCTGCCCAGCTTTGCTTCTAGCCCTGTCCTGGAGCCGCATGAGATTTTTGCTCTCCTCTCCTGTGTTTCGTAACACCATCAGTGTTTATTCTCTTACTCATTTGTACTTCTTTCCCATTTGAAATAATCAATTGTTAGTATAAACTCACCTAGGGAGCAATTACTGTGAGCCTAACCCAAACAGGCACCGGGGTGCACCATTAAGAAATATCACTGCCCTCCCTCTCCACAGATCCCAGAGGATCCAGTATTTACTTTTCAGCTCTGCTATTCATACTGAGCGCACTTCGGTCAGCGTGCCAAGAATAACACAAAGCCTAACAACGGGCTTCAGCACTAAGATGGAGTTCCTGGCTTTACAAACCAAAAAAATAAAAAGCCAACCTATTATTTTGCCTTTGCTGAGAAATGCCTGGCAGTAGCAGAGCAGGCAGGCGCCAGAACCACCCCTCAGCCTTCAACAGAGCCATGGGCAGCCTGAAATCTGTCCTGAGGGACACAGAAAAAGGCAAAAAAAAATAGAGCGGTAAGCCTGGGACACGGGTCAGCAACTGCCTGCTTTTCCTTTTAATATGGATTTTATTAGCTTGTTGCAATGTTTTGTGAGCGTTTCCTCAAAAGCTTTGCAGAGCCATGGAGGGACACATTCCCCAGCACCTGTAGATATTTCAGCCAGGTTTTCAGTAGCTCTATCTCTGACCATCACGACCCTCTGCAGATTTAATTACTAATTGCAAAGAAATTGCTGCCCAGTCCTGTAGGCTTTGCATTGCCAGCAGGGTTTGCTTTGTCCAGTTCTCCTCTGGAAATTATTTATCCACTAATCAGCTGCTAACGAGGGAAGCACTTGGAGCAAATTACCTTCCTGAGGTATTTCATGGGCATTAGCTGTATTGTACCAAAAGTCTCAGTGTTAATTTAGACAATTTGCCTACCTGAAGGAAAAGCTGTAACAAAGCAGAGCCTGGAGCTGCCAGAATGAGCCAAGGGTCTGGACCTGCAGGAGGCTTTGGCATTGCCCACCAAAGAGGGAACGCTCAGCCATTTGTGGGGGGTTTCTGAGAGCCAGATGTGTTTTTCCTGGGGCAGATGTTGCCACTGTGGCAGGTAGAAAACCATGTCCTGGTGTTCCAAATCCCCTCAGAACAGATGGACACCTTCGAGCTCTTTTCCTGGCTCATTCCTGATGGATTTGGCTCCGTGCAGCCCTGGCAGGGTGCTTGTCTTGGAGTCTTCACCAGCACAGCTCCAGTGCCAGCTTCTCTTCCTACTCCTGGTCAGCCATCATTTAGCAAAAATTTGTAACCCTGCTGGGGACAATCCTGAAGCTGTGCAAGCCACAGGCTGCCAGCAGAGCCCTGTTCTCAGAAGACAGTGCATGAACTGCCTCCATTTATCACTTACAGACCTCTTGCTCTTAGTGCATTCTGCAGCTGTTGAAATGTTTGTGGCCTTTGTCACAACACATCCCCTCCTTAGAGCTGGTCAGGATAAAGGGACACGTTCAGGTCCTAAGGACAGGATCAGTTTAGAGAATAAATCATTGGTGGGTGCTCTGTGGCACATGGGGCTCTAGGCAATGTGTCAGAAAAAAAAAAAGGTGTAATTTTTTTTTTCCCAATGTGCTTTTTCCTTTAAAATTCATTTCTTATCTGTGCTGGAGGACTTCTCTGGATACCTTGGAAACAGAGCAAAGACATATCCTTCCAGCATAATGCACTGAGCTCAAGAGAGAGGGGAGTTTTATACGAAATGCTTAAAAACCAGCAGCAGTAGGGAAAAAATGTGAGATTGGGCCCTCAGCTGTGGAATGGGGACATGGAGAGCTGGCCAGGTAAAGGATGCTCAGCTGACCTGACAGGCCCTATGGTCCTGCAATAAAAACCATTATCTGGAAAATAGGGTATAATGGTGCCATGGCAGAACCTGCCATGATGCTGAGCTATTCAGGAGAGGGAAATGTAGAGCCAATGTGAAGAACTGCAGAAAATATGGATGATATGGAGCAGTAGGTAATAAAATGGGAACAAAATTCATCACCGGTAGATGCTGGGTAGTGCAGATGTAGAAGGGCATAACCCAAGGGTACAGACAAGAGCTGAGGAGAGCAGGAAGGTGATCTGGGAGGCAGCACATCCCCCAGTTCCTCTCCTTGCTGAAGCCAAGCACCCACCTGGGAGGGAGACCAGGATGGGATCTCCCTCCTTGCTGCTAATGCCCAGCCTTGCCCCAGTGGGCTCAGCAGGAGCACCCACTGCAGCAGCTGTTCTGTGGGCACAGGGCAGGGGGAACGCTGGTGCAGAGCAGGCAGGTGGGCTGCATGGCCAAAACGCCAGGCTGTGCTCTGCCTGACTGTATCCTGCAGGCTGCACTTACAGAGCCACGGCTCTGGCCTTGAACCACCCTTGGTCTGTGCTCCATCAGCCCCTGGAGCTGGGACAGGTGCATCAGCTCTGGGGAATCGCCCAGGGATTAAAGCAGCCTTCAGGTTGTGGACGAGGGTGGTGCAGCTGAGAGAATCAGCAACGTTCACACCCTCTCCTGGGAAAAAACAAAACCTTGCAATTCTGCAGGGTCTGTGCTCAGCAGTTTGGGGAACTCTTAGTGCTACAGAAAAGCAAGGGTGTCCAGCTGCAATTTTTGCTCAGTAATTGGAATAGACATAACGATTTTACAGCATTGTGAACCACTGCTCTGCATAAGGGAAACAGCAGTGCCTGGAGTCCAGCAGGGCTGGAGTGTATTCCAGTTACGTAATGGGAATTCACTGTAACACCTATGCAGAAGGCAAGGAGGATGCCAGTACTGCACCAGTGTCAACAGAGAAGGCTGTCAACCCCAAGTTAGCAGCTTGATTCCCAAGTTAGGCAAAAGGATGGGAAAACTGGTGTAAGATTCACCAGATAGTAAATTTTCCAGGTCAAAAAGATGCAGGAACAGATCTAAAAGAAAATTCCATGTGGTGGAAAAGAAACTGAGGCCAGCAAACCTGCCTGTGCTGACACACCTCAGTGTTTCACATTTTTAAAGCAGCCAATGTTGCAAAAATAGGAAATAGAAGTCAGCATTATTAAAGCAAATGTAATGAAATATCCTATCATGAGTCATTTACTTTTAAACCTCAAATATTTTTCAGCAGATGCCACTAAATTTCTTTCACCAGTCATTGCTCTGGTGAAGTTTTACCAGCAAATAAAAAAGAGGATATAAAATGCAGTGTTTCATCCTCTCCTTCCCTGAAGAGCTGTGTATAATAGACTGCATTATCAGATAATCATAATAAGGGAAGATTTTAAATAATGCTGGGCTGACTAGCGAGTACCAAGGCAGTCATACATTTGTCATAAAAACACAGTACCAGGTTCTTAATGAATAAATGTGTCAGGTGGATTTGGGCTGGTAGCATCAAGTACAAATCCTGAAAAATTACTCTCTGGTCTCCAGTATGAGATTACTGCTGTTTGCAGCTCATCCTTGCCCAGGAGTTTCTGCAGTCTGTGCTCAGCCAAGCCTCCCTGCAAAGGGACCACATTGTCCTGATTCTAGGAGTGAAAAAGAAGCAGAGGCTGAGAAAACACTGTCCAACATGGGGCCTAGAAGTATTTCAAGATTTTCTGGCTGTCCTTTCAGCTTCCAATCCCAAAAGTCCCAGACTAGAGGTATGGGAGGCTGACCTGGAGCCAGTGTCCAGAGGTGATGTGGGTCTTTCTCCCAGTGTCACTTCCATATTCCTCCCAGGGGAGTGATGCCCGTCCTGCTCTGGTGGTTTGGGCAGCTCAGCAGGAACCCAGAGCCTCCTGCACAGGCTGGGAAGGATGTGGTGCAGGATGCTGGGGACATGCCTGTTGCAGCACCAGGTAGGGTGCACATGGGTGCCCAGAGTGGCATGGGAGGGTGGCAGAGCATGTCTGGGGGAGACCTTCTGCAGCCAGAATTCCTCCTGGAGGAGCAGCAGCACTATAAAGTGAAGTCCCCCTGCCCCCACAGTCGTATCTAGGGCAGGACATGGAGTCTGAAGTGCCACCGTGCTCAGCAGAGCAGGGGGGCTGTGGGTGGACATGAATTAAATATAATGGTCTGGGCTGCATTTACCCTTCTCAAAATAACTTTGCTTTTTGTGGAACCATTGTCAGAAAACCACAATTGATACTGTCCTAGTGCTCGAGCCCTTTATAGATGCTTGTAGAATAGCAACCTTCTGGTACTGCCAGAGCAGGGTGGAGGACCTGACCAGAGCTAAATCAGTGCTGTGGCCAGCAGCAGGGCTGGGCTGAAGGAGGGGATGCTTGTGGCTGACCCACACAGGCCCAGGGAAGGCATTTGTCCCATGGGGCCCATCTGCAGCTGTCAGCTGTGGGAGGGCACTGGGATATTTGTGACACCCTGGGGTCCCAGCACTGCCACCAGCCTGCCCAGAGCACACTGCCCAACACATGGGCATGCACCAAGCTCTCAGAGTTCCTCCTACACACCATCTGGGCTCAGACTGGAAGACACAGTAAGGTGCATGCTAATTTCTCCAAATTCCAGAAGCGGGGAGAGCTTCTGAGCTCATTCATTTTGCTTGCAGAAGCTCCCTGGGAGTGGCATGATGCTGTGGAGGAGTGCTGTGCTCTGCTGCTGTCCAGTTTTAGTTAAGAGCCCAGTTTTTTCTAATTTCTCCCTTAAATGTCACAGTCCTTTGCATAAGGAAGATCAAACTGTGATATTTTTAACCATCCTTGTAAAAAAATGTATATGGTGCATTGTGAGGAAAGCTGAGTCATGTATAGAGCCAAGAGGCTCAGCTTGGCAGGGGAGGATGCAGGTGCTGGCCCCAGGAGAGGGGAGCCTTTGTCCTGGACACCTGCTTTGTATGGTACAAAGTGAGCTGCAAGGCCAGGTGAGACAGCATTTATGCTGAAATGATGGATTGTGCTGAAAAATATCAAGGGCAAATGGTGAGGAGCTGGTGGTGCACAGGAGTGGTCCGAGGTGGCACACACAGGGCTCAGCTGCAGGGCTGGGTGCAGTGGGCACTGGAGGGAGGAGCTGCTGCCCCAGAGCCTCGTGAGCCTCCCTGGGCAGGGGCACAGGAGCTGCACCTGCCTCCTTGGCTTTGGAGCTCTGTGGAGCTCTGCTGGAGGAATGGCTCTGGGCTAAGGGTGATGCCAAGGGCTGCTCTGCTTCCCCCTGCCCAGCCTCTGGAGTGTGCCCAGCGCAGGGGCTGGGCAGCAGCACCAGTGGGATTCCAGCACTGGCAGCTTCTCTGCCCAGTGCCACCATCCCTGCCCTTCCACACGAGGAAATGTCTGAGCTGGGAATCGTGCCCGGGTCCTCGCAGGTGGCAAAGCACACAGATAACTGGTTTGTCAGGGCACACCTCTGCTTTGCCACGCTCTCAGAGCTGAAAAAATGAATTCTCTCCTGTAATCATAAAATTCTTTTGATGATGAGAAAAGGCTATTGAAAAGTTTTGTTGCATAACCTTCAAGATCAAATGATGATTTATTCAGAATGTGCTTTGTGGTGTTACATGGTATACAGGCTCAGCAATTAGCTGGAAGCAAATATTCCTCCTCATTTTCTGTGACTGTGTCATTAGGATAGCATTTCACCAGTTCAACATTATCATTATGAACTGCAAATATTGCTGAAGTTCAAACTATTTACTTGTAGTTTACTTTTTATATTATCAAATATTGTAAATTCAGTTTCATTTCTGCCTTGGAAATAATCAGGCAAGGTTTTTTTCTCCTTGCAAACTGCTGTAACAAACAAGCATTGGAAATATGTTGTTATTTCTACAGCTCAAAGTATCAATGGCAAGGAAAACGACCCTTTCAAGCAAATCTTTAATAGTTTATTTTCTGGATGAAAGAAGATCCAAGGTATTGTATCTAATGCACATAGCTTCTGTCTGCTGCTCATCTCTGGTGTCTCCTACACCCTTCTGGGAACACAGCCATACCCAGCACTGATATAAAACCAGGCTTCCTGTTACCTTCCAGCCCCTGGATAAACCTCTGCAACAATTTGGGGGAGGGCTGGGGGAGGGGGATTTGGTGGAGACAGATAGGTGTTTTTCCATAGTTATGGATAAACATGGATCACTGCCATTGTATTTCTCTGTTCAGTGTAGCAGGAAAACTGCCAGCAGGGTTTGTCCTGGGTTTGTGTGCAAGGGTTTGGACTTCCCAGCCCAGCTCCCCCCTGAGTGTGAGGTCTCTGGTGCTGTTTGGGATGGCTCTCCTGCAGCTCCTCTGCTTGCACCACTTTTGTCCTTGGTCAAACAAAGCAAAGTACATCAGAGGGGTCCCTCACAATTTCATTCTTTTGCCTGTGGCTGGAATAGAGTGGGGAAGGCTGTGAGGTTGCTTCCTGTCCCTCTGCAATGTCCCACTGCAGGACAGAGATGTGGGTCACAGCTGTCCCACAGCCCTTGCAAACAACCAGAGGCTGTTTTACTGGTTTAGGAGGAAATTTGATCTCAGGACTCAGCTCATTCCCAGCTCTCTGGCGCCAGTGCCAAGCCTGTGGGACCTCTCTGAGCACCCGTGTTGGAAAAGGGAGTGGGTGGGTTCCTGGCTCCCTGGAACATCTCCTGGGAAGGTCCATGATGCCCTCCTGGCCTGGGGATGGTTCTTGCTGGGGAATGCTTCAAACCAGGATGAGAAGATGCTGGGGAGGTCCTGAGGACTGGAGACCCCTTCTCCTGGAGCTGGGCATCTCAGGGTTCTGTGGATGAGGAGGATGGAAGCATCACCACTAATTAAGAGTCCCCATGTCCTCCCCTCCCCTCTAGGCTTCCACAGAGTACAGTGGGACAGCAAAAGTGCTTCCATGGCTGATCTGGAAACTGTAATTTTCTAGCAACATGAAATTTGTATGTGTGGGAGAGCATTGCATGATCTGAGTTTGATGGGGAAGAAATGCTTTCAGATAGGGCAAAGACCTTTGGTCAGAGGCATTTGATAGAAATAAAGATTGGGGAGAGCAGAATGAACAATGATAAATGTTTCTCACAGAGAGGACAGTTAATCTTGGAGGCCTCAGATATCTTTCTTCCTTCAGACTGATGCCAGGTGAAATACCTGCCAACAGTGTTGTCTTTAAAGCCTTGAGAGCCTGAGAGGAAACTCAAAACCTGCTGCTGATTGTAATAAGTCCAGTAAACAATTTCATCCCTGAAAAAACACTTGCCATGTGTGTTGCACAGAAGGCTTTGCATTGAGAGTCTGAGAGTATAAATCAATATGTAAAATAGATCAAGAAGTGATGCTTTATTCTGCCTGCCCAGGTGAAAGCCCTAAGCTTTGGCCATTCCTTGCTCCCAGACCTTGCTTCAGCCAGGGCTCATCTTCTCCACTGTTTATTCCACATTAGGAGAACATCAGTTGGGCTTTCTGCATGGATTTATATTCACACCTTGTGAACCTCTGCCTCCAAGGGAAAAGCAATAGTGTGGAAGACAATTTCTACTGTCAGCTTATGCACTTGCCAGGAGGAGGCAGGAATTACCTCCAGTCATTATTGGTCATGCTCATAATCCAAGAGGCTCTTTCAAGATGTGGTGGGACACAGGCTTTTTGCACATTAAATGTTAAAAGCTAGTGTCAGCTTTCACAGTAATTTAAGGCTGGCACTCCTACCTGCCTTGCTCTTGCTTCCAAAGGGCATCTTTCATCTTTCTTGGAGGCTTATCTTTAGCAGACATCATAAACAAAAGCCTTTCAACACCCTCACCATCAGACCACCATCATTCAATAGCTGGCCAAAAATGTCAGGTGTCCCTTTTGTCTGGGCGATGGAACATTTGGCTGAGGGGAGCCAGTGTCTGAGGGAGGGCAAGTGCACGTGGGTGTGAGTTTGTGCATGGGTGTGTGGCTATGTGAGGTTCCTCATGCCACCCTCTCCAGCCTCTGAGTCCTGGCCAGTGTCCCACGGGAGGGTGAGAAGGTGCTTTTCCTGGCACACAGGCACAGGGGGCTTTGCTGCAGAACAGGATGTTTGCTCCATGTTTTGCTGGGATAAGCTGAGGCAGGAGCCTCAGAACAGAGCTGCAGGTGATTTGGGGGAAAAATAATGTAAAAGAAAGACATTAAAATTGGGGAGGGAGGTGCTGGTTGTTATTAAGCACAGGGCAAGGAGAAGCTCACCATGCAGCTGTTGCCCAGCTGTCTTAGTGCACCTTGGAGGAGCTTTTTGGGATATTGTGGACTTTGTTTTCCTCCAGCACGAGAGGTGCTGATTCAAGGTGAAACACAGATGGACATTTGGCTGTGTTTTTTCAAACCCAGTGGAGATGAAAAGAGAGCCATGCTTCAGCAGCAGAGCTCTCTCAGCCCTGGCACTGGTGCAACTCCTTCTCCCCAAGAATCCACACACTTAACCAAGGTGTCCCGACCTCCCCCTTCCCAGGGATCAGCCACCCTGACCTCTGTGCTGGGCCCTTCCTGGCAATCAGCAAGCTCCAGGCTAATCAGCACCTCCTGGCAGAGCACTGCCCCAGCCGGGAAGAATGACTGTGCTCTCGATCCGGTGCTGGGAAGCAGCAGGAGCCCCAGCCAAGGGGGCACCCCTCAGGGAAGGCTCCCTGCCTGCTGGGGTGGGATGTCCCAGGCTCCCTGAGAGCAGGGCCCTAGGGAAGGACCCTCATGGCTTGCAGCACACGTGCTTCTCGCAGGTTAACTCCGGGGAGCAGGATTGCTACGTGGCTTCTGGGAAGCCATAAACAGCCACGACCAGTCTTGCATAATGCCACGGTCTGATTTCCAGTGCTGCTGAGCTGCTCCACTGGAAAGAGGAGACACAGAAACTGGGCTGTGGGCCAGTCTGGGCCCTGTTGCTCATGAAGCACAAAGCCTTCTGCCCTTTGACTTTCAAAATACAGCATCCTCCTGCTCCCCCTGGATCACCCCCACCTTAGGCCTGTCAGTGCTGCTCTTGGCTTTGCTGGAGATGGACACGTTGAGACAGGACAGGTGCATCTGCCCCTGCTTTGCTGTCCCACTGGCTTCATGGCGTGGGCACCTTGTAGCCATACACTGCCCAGTGTCCTCTGCAAAACCCATTGCTCAGCTGATATTCCCAAGGTGGCAAATAGCTGTGCTGTGTTCCCTGGGTGGGTGTGTGGCTTCACCCTCTTTGCTTTGCCTGTCTGCCCATGGCTCACAGCTGGGAGGCGCCTCAGCCCAGCTGGCTCACTGGTGGGATGCTGGGGGGGTTTGCCAGCTCCAGTGCCCAGTCTCCAGTGGGACAGGGATGCAGGGGATGCTGCAGACTCACTGCAGCCACAGAGCTTGTCTGGGGACTGGTCAGTGCCAGCAGCAGCCCATGGATCAGTATCTGGCATTGCCATGATAACCATACCATGGCATGCATGTGACACCTTCACTGGAGTGAGTGAGCACTGCTGCACCACTGAGGGATGGTTTGCAGCAGCACTGAACCACCAGGGAAGAGGCAGCCACTCACTGGCAGAAGCTGTTTAGTAGGAGGGGTGTGCTGAGACTGGGATGGGGGAAAAACAGGAAAGGCAGCTGCCTGCTGGAAGGGATTAGATACAGCTCTGAATGTGGAGTAGGGATTACAGGCAGCCCAGCCTGCCAAGCAATGCTTATTGGGAAAACTGAGGAGGAAACAGGAGTATGAATTAAATTGCCCAGCAATTAATTTCTGAGCACTACCTCTGCTGCTGAAGGACTTTTGCTCTATTCTCACAGGTTGGACACAGAAGCCAGCACAGCCTATGCCCAGTTCCTTCAGCATCACACCCAGGTACTTCAGAGTGATTTACAAGGAGCTGTCACATCACCAGCAAGAGAAACAACCCAAAATGATGTTCCACCATGCTCCTTAGGGTGAGCTCTAAGTAATTACTCCAATTACACTCCAAATTACAGGGAAGCCAGTGGCCTCCACACAAGGACAGATTGCAGAATCCATCTTTAATTGTCGCTTGGGCTGTGCTCTGCTGCCTCCAGTTTGAAGTATATGTTCATTTCCCTCGTGGGTCTGTAATCACACTGCTTATCATCACCTTTTTATCCACTCCTCTATTTCTAGCCTGCATGTCAAAAGAGACAGTATATTAATCAGCCAAGCTTTCTTCACTGCTTCTTGTCAGCAGCAAACTGTCTTCTAAAATGGAGCAACCAGTTGCCTTCACCTGGAATTGCCTAGGAGAGGTGTCCATCAAAAGCCAGTAAGTGACAAGCCCATGGGAAGCATGATTTGTTGCTCCAGGTAAATGATGAAGGACAGGGCTTAGCCAGGCAGGGAGAGGCCAGCTGTAAATCCAGATCCCTCCCTCATACTGTTGTTATGTCAATAGTTATGAAAGCCCATCAACAGCTTCTCCCTCTGCCTGCAGCCCCAGTGCATCCCACCAAGCAGGGCTGGCACAAGGACAAGGCCCAAGGCAGGGAGCTGCTCTGTCAGCACAGATTTTGTCCATAGTGAAACTGCAGGGCTGTGTCATGCTGAGCCTACCCACACCTTGGTCACCTTGGATGGGGAACTCACCCAGGCTTTGTCAGGGTGTTTCAGAAGGTGCTCACACACTGAATCCATGCCTTATTTATAACCACAGCCTTCTCTCATCCTTGTCTGCCAAACAGAGGCACTGCCAAACATTTAATCACATCAAAAAGAGCTTTAATAAGCTGGGATCAAGTTAGCCCTTTAACCTCTTTTTCTGGCCCACACTGATGGTGTCCCAGAAATTTCTCTCCATCTTCTGATCCCTTCGTTGGTTTTTGGCTTTTCCTTTGGGCTTTTTCCAGTTTCCCTGCCTCCTGAGATGCTGCCCCTGCACTGGGCTTGGCCCCCAGGGAGGCTGCAGATCCCTCCTGGACAGCTCTGTTCAGTCCCTTCCCTACCAGAGACACCTTTTTTCAGCGGGGACTGTCCCTTGGCACCCAGGACACAGTGCCAGGTGCTGTCAGCACAGCCTGCTCCTGCTACCTGTGCCAGGACAGCTTCACCAGAGCCTGGGCAACTCCAGCCTTTGCTGGGAAACCAAGAGGGTGTTAAATAATTATTTAATAATTATTTAAAACACCTTCTTGGTGTTAAATAATGGAGGGCTGAGCACGAATCCCCACAGGAGGCTGCTGGAACCACCTGGCTGAGGGCAGGGTTGTGCTTGCAGTGAAGAGCCCAGTTTCCAATGCAGAGCCCGGATTTCCAAGGCAGAGCCTGGATTTCCATTCCAGAGCCTGGATTTCCAATGCAGAGCCTGGGTTTCCAATGCAGAGCCTGGATTTCCATTCCAGAGCCTGGATTTCCAAAGCAGGGACTCGGCACATTCGCTCCGGCCGCTGGGGTTGCCAAAGCTGCTTACATCAGCGCCGTCACCAGCGTGACTGATAGGGACAATTGCAAGAACAGAGATATGCCAAGACTTCTTTTTCATAAAACAGTGCTAATTGACACTAATGATAATTCCCCATTTCAAACCTTTATGAACCAAATCCGGCCGGGGCCGTTCCAGCCCTCGGCACAGGACTAATGTCAGCTGGAGGGGCCTGGGACATCCTGTTTACTCCATGGAGGCACGGGCAGTGTGCCAGCGCTGGGACCCCAGGGGAAGTCCCAGGGACCCACAGGAGCTAATCAGGTGCTCCTTTCTACGCTCGCCGATGTGTCAGACCTGCCGATTGAAACATCTAACCCCAGTAGCTATTGTTTAACATCTTCCTGAAGCCCTCGTAGGATGGAAAGTGTTTTATTGTGATTATATTTTATTTCATAGCATGATGTGTTGTTTGGCTTTTGCCTCCCAAATGCTGAACAGAAATATTTATCAAATACCTCTCCTTTTCTGGGTTGCTGCCTACATGATTTGTCACCCTCTGCCTTTCTGGTCTGGGCAGAGATTTTTCCTTGTGCTCACCGCTTCCTTCAACAGTCTCGTGATGTTCAAGCAGCTTGTCAGACTTATGCCTTTTATTCTGATCCTTATTTTTGCAACTGCCTTTATCCTGAGATGTGCAGACCTGTATCTTGTTCTGGTCACAGTTTTGGGGGTTAAGCTGGCATGTGTTGGGGCAGTTCTTGGCCTCTGCTTTGGGGTGTCTATTTGCACACCCTGTTCTGGACAATGATTTCCAGATTTCCAGCCCTCTGGTTGCTCCAGTGGGCTGCGGTGCTCTCCTGCTCTCTGTGGGCATGGACCAGCAGGTGCTGCTCCCCTTGGGCTCTCCAGCCATTGCACCAAGGCAGAGCAGAGGTGGAGGTGGGTGGCTGGGCAGGTTCCTGCAGGTGGGTGCAGTGGCTGCCTTTCTTCCCAGGAGGGGCAGATAAGCCTTTTGTGCTACCCCCACACATGATTTACAGCACAGGAGCCAACACCCAAAGCACTGGGAGGGGGCTCTCCTGGGAGTGGAAATGTGGGCACCCTGTGAGGCAATGCTCTGAAGGAGCAGCCCCATGAGGCAAGTGGCTCCTCACTGCTGTTCTCTGCAGGCATGGGGTCCCTCCATGCACCCCTCCCAGGCAGCACATTGGCTCTGATGATGGGATCTTATGCAGAAAACAAGTTTGGTTCCAATAGCAATAAGAAGATACAAAGAAACCTGCTTTTGAAGGTGTACAGCTCCCTCTTTCCCCAAAAGAAGATGACCTGGAGCAGGTTGTTGATTGCCCACAGGGGCTGTGGCAGAGCAGGGGACACTCCCATTTGACATCTAGGAAGGGTCCTGCCCCTGCTGCAGGAAATAGATGCTGTATCCCTAGTTAGAATAGAAATAGTTGCTGAATGCTTTGTTAGAACAGAAATAGATGCTGTATCCCTAGTTAGAATATCTCTAACACTGCTGGGTGCACACGTGTGCATGGCCAAGGCTGAGGTTGTCAGGTGAGCAGCATCTCCCACTACTGAGCTGCAATCCTGAGGATCCCTCCCCAGTAATTACCCTTCCCAAGGGCTCCCAAGCCAGCAGGTGCCCCAGTCATCACAGCAGATAGGCAAGATACATCTAGCAATTAATTTCCTCTCTACAAATTATCAAATTACAAACTTGCTTTTTAATTATACTCTTTGAAGGAGGTCACTGCATGGCTGGGGCACAGTTCTGCCTGTGGATCACCCAAGAGCTAGGTGGCAGATATTTTAGGTGTCTGGGAATGGTGAGGTCTCCAGCTGGGCTAAATGAAAGCAGCCCTGGGCCGTGACCCTGCTGCAGCCCCCTGCACCTGCCCTGCCTGGCCACCCTTGTCCTAACAAATGCATGGCTTGCTCTGCATCCCTAATGCCTCTTAGCACTTCCTGAGCAGAGCTGCAAGCAGAAGCAGAGTTTGCTGCAACCCAAGGGCTGCACATCCACAGAGTGGGGACCACATTGTGTGGTAGCCCCAAGCTGTGTGTCCAGCATCACTTGTCTCCCAGCTTGCTGCCCCGCATCCCAAAAAGGTCCCCAGCCACCCCAGCCCCAGGACATGTCCACAGGGATGCAGGCCCCGTGTGAGAGCTCGTGTGCCTGGCTTGCTGTCATCACTCTGGGATTGCTCAGGGGCTGACTCAGTCACAAGAAGGGGGAAGGAAATAGGAAGATGGCCACGGGAAGGACAACATCCCAGAGCACAGGTTGCTGTTCCCCACCCCTGCCCTGCACCCACACCCTGGGCAGATGCAATGACAGATGGCTGTAGGTATGAGCAGCACAAAAAGGCTTAACAGAGCTATGATGGAAGGCTGATTCAGCTGGTACAGGGCCTCCTCACAGCTGCACATCAGCTGCCACCTTGGAAGGACAGCTGCATAAGGCTGACAACTCTCCTGGCACCCAGCCCAGTCCCATGGCACAGCACACCTGAACTTTGCCCTCACTGGCTTTTGTTTTTGGCCATCCACTGGCTGCATGCACCCAGATGCTTCTGGTGAGGCTGTTTAGGTGGTTGCAGGTATTTAGGCTATTTAGGTGGATGCAGGCAGGTACAAATACCCCTCTGCTCATGCTGAAGGGGTGGCTTTTCCTTATGCTTGAGATCTGCAGCAACAGTTGGTTCCTCCAGTTTGCAGTAAGTTTGTCAGTGTCTGATCTATCTCACTGCATTTGCTAATGCTATTCAAGTGACTTTTGTTAGGTGTTACATTTTAGCCATGAGGTGCTATTTGGTCTCTAGTGATGGAACATTCATTTCTTCCTCTGACATGTCTGTGTACACCAACTACACCTAGAACATCTGATCCTTCATCCCCTTCACTTTGAAGCCTTGTTTTATTGGTCAGGCAGCTCTCCCCCATTTTTTTGGTGCCAGGATCTTTGTGTGGGCTTGGGCCAGGTCACTGGAGGAGTCACTGAGGGAGAGGGTGCAGGGCAATGTCTCTGTTCTTGGAGATCTCCAAAACTCAAATGTCTTGGTCCAGTGTTTGTAACAGTCTTGGTGGGAGCAGAAAGTTGGACCAGAGACCTCCAGAGATCTTTTCTAACCTTTATTTTATTTTTCTCTGTGTGCTGTGTCTTGCACAGAGCAGTGATTTGTCAATGACCTCATCACCGCAGGGCAGCCTGGTTGCTTCCATCAGCTGTGCTCCCTAGGTCACGTCCTCAGCCATTGCTTCCTGTACAGAGTCTCATCCTTCACAGCACTTGTGCCCTCAGGTCCCTGCCTGCCCTTGTGCTCACAGTTTCAAGGTGTATTTGGGGCTGTTCCCTGGGTGACTCAGATCACTGGCACTAGCAGCATGTGCTCCTTGCTGTTTATGGCACCACCAGCTTCTGTCATCTGCTTGTCTTACCAGGAAAGACTTTTCTAGTCATTTAGTTAATTGGTTAAAGTATTAAATTATGCAACACCATGAGCTGATCCCCTTGGAGCTGCTTGTAATAGCCAAATGGCATCTCTAATTCTCTTCTGCCCTTCAGACTTGGTCAGAGCATCTGTTTGTATGCAGTGTTTTTAAGTCATGTCAGATGGCATTAAAAACCCTTGAGGAAAGTGGATTGCAAGGCATCAACCCAGCCTGTCAGGCAGGACAAGCTGTGGTCTTCTTCAGAAATGAAGGACAACAGCTCTGTTTTCCTGTCCTCTCTCTCCTGACAATAAGATGCTTAACTGAGTGCCTTGGCTGTTGGGCTATTGGGAGGATTGGTGGTATTGGGAGATTTCTTGCCCTGTGACTCTTCCAGCTGAGGCCTCCATGCTCTGCTTGTTGCTGGGTTTGCATCCATCCTTCCCACAGCTGCAGGGTCCCACTGGCTGCCTGTGGCAATTGCTTAGAAACATTAATGGGACAAGGGAGCTCCCTCTGGGAACAGCAAAGACGTTTGCTACCTGCCATCAGCTCCTGGGCATGCCTTGCTGAGCATCCCTGTCCTGTGACAAGGTCTGGGATAGGCAGTGGTTGTAAGGCAGTGGTTGTAAGGCTGTTCTGGGGCTCACCAATGGTGGGCATATACAGGGCCACACTGGGCACAGGGCACACAGGTGGCACTGGGACAAGTGAGCAGTGAGTCATGAGCAGTGACTGTCCACAGCACCTCTGCTCTGGCCTGGGCATGGTCAGTATCCCCTTCCTGATGGTCCTGTAGCTGGACATGCTTTGCTTGGGTGAAGGCTGGAGGCCCCAGGGATGGGGCAGTGTCACAATTCCTGGGGCTAATAGACTCATTTCCAGGTTAAACAGCTGGATGGGTTGGTGCAGGAATTTCTGCTGTGCCTGCAAAACTCATGACCCGAACAGGTGACACACACCTGCCACTCTGGCACGGGGGAGGATGAAGGCTGGAGCTGCCCATCCTGCCACTGGTGGGATAAGAGAGGCAGATGCCAGCCTGGAGTGTTGGACACCAGTGACATCCCACATGCCAAGGACAGGGAGATGCAGCTCAGGCTGCACTGGGAGTGCAAAGACAGGGCTCCAGGCAGTGCCTGAACCTCATCCTCCTGGTGAGGGAAGGAGGAGGAAACACAGTGCACAAGGAGCTTGTCCTGTGGGAGGTGTGGGGCTGCCATGGGGTGCTGGCACCTGGAGCCTCTGCGTGCATTAGCACCTTCAGGGAGATGAGCCCTTGCACCACAGTTCCTGCTACTCTGCACAGATGTTTTCTGGCCAGTTTAGCCTGTCTGTGGCTGTGAGTGTGTAACCCTGCCCTGGGAGGGTGCCTGGCCAGCAAACACTGGCTGGTTTGGCTCTGCAGCAGCCCACCTTGCAGGTGCTGCCAGTGAGGTTGGCAGTGTGGGGAGGATTTCACCCACTCACAGCTGCCTTTTTCTTGGGCCTTTGGTCAGCACATAAGGAAGCACTGGAAAAGGAACAGGCTGTCTGGGGAGAGCTCTGCTGATGCACTGGGGTCCTTTCCAACACCCTGAAGTTAGAGCAGTGTGCCAGGGAGCTGTGCACATACATGGTGCAGGCAGCTGCCATCTCACTGGTCAGACCAAGCTCTGCTTGCGCAATTCCTTTTCACTGTGTGCTCAAGGATAGGGCTGTCTCAGACTGTTCCAAACTCTAAAAGCTTTCTCTAAAGTAGTGGCTGTTTGTGGGGTTGCACTTCTTGTCTCTCCTCCCTGGCAGCTCAAATACCCAGAAGAATAAGCTGCACAAGGACGGCCCCAATCTCGATGTAACATGATAAATTATGTAACACAGTGTCAGAATTATGTATTTCTGAAAGAGAAGTAGGGCAGGGAGCTGCCAGAGACGGCTCCACTCTCTGGTGAGCAACACCCACGAGCTGCTGCTGAATGAACCGTGAGCTGGTGGGGTCACCTCCCTCCACATCCTTACTGCCACAGTTCACTGCAGAATCGGTAGGAGCTTTCAAGACCCATTTTTTATTCCTTCAGAGGGCACGGTGTGTGTGTGTAAACCCTAACAAAGGGAATAAGCAGGTAGTTTGTGCAGCCAGCAGCACATTGCTTGATGCTTGCACAGCCTCTTGGCAGCTCTCAGCAAATTGTTTAACCAGGGCCCTGTGCTGGGTCAGGCCAGAGCTTTCAGAATCCTTTGACCACTGCATTTGCAGAGCGTTTCTTTGTAGTTTCTGCACCAGTACACTGAGCACTCGTGCTTCATCTTCCTCCCTGCGCTGGGGGAAGAGTAAATGCATTGTGATCTTTGCAGAGCTTGTCAGAGGCGGGCAGGGAAAGGCAGAGGCTGAACGAAGTCGATTGGTTTGGGCAATCCAGAGCCTGCAGGAAGAGTCAGCAGCCTGTGTTTCATCTCCGCTTCCTCTGCTCCAAACACAGATGGGAAAAACAGGAGGGGGAGGGAGCAGAGGCAAAGATAAAGTGAGAGACAGAAGGAGTGAGATCTGCTACTGCAGTAACAGTGTTGTTGAAGCAAGCGAAATATTTTAGAGCAAAACAGAGGTTGGGTTTTTTGGCCATGCTGTACTGATTGTCTTGATCTGAGGGACTGGAGTCAATTGCAAATTAAATAATTAAAATTTTCTTTTTCTTCCTCTTAGACTAAGGAATGAGTTCCCTGGCTGGTGGTGGGCTGGCAGGGAAGTTGTGCTCCCGTGGTTGGTTGCCGGGGTAGCTCTAGAGGTGCCAGGCAGCTGTGTGAAGGTGTCTGAAGAAAGTGGAGCCCAGAGCACGCTGCAGCTGTCTGGTGTCCCTGCCAGCTGTGACATCCTCCATGGTCTGTGTGTCTGTGTAATGGACCACAGAAAGTGTACTGCACAAAAGTGTCTGAGGTGAGAAAGAAACCAGTATCTGCACTGGGAGAAATCAGGGGACTGAATTTCCTCTCCTTATTCCCAAGAACAGAGAAATTCTTTCCCAGCAACTCTGATCTGGGTTTTCATTTTGGACCCACCCAGGCCATTGACATCCACGCCACTGTCCCCGGGAGCCGAGGTCTGGGTCATGTGTGTGTGTATGGGGCAGGAGGAGCAGCACTGAGCACAGCACACAAGCACACACCATCTCATGCCTCCCCCATGGCCCCTGCATGTCTGGAGAGGAGGAAATCCTGCCAGAGCTCACCGGATACAGAGGGGAATGACCCAGGCCTCCAGCAGACATGACCTGTTCCCATCCCACCGAGGCCCAGGGCTCTGCCATGCACGTGGGCATCCATGTGATGCCAGTGGAAGAGCGGGGGCACTCATGCGTGTGGGTATGTAGGATCAAGTTCTGAGAGCATTTGCTCAGGGGGAAGAACCTGAGCCATGCTGCTACTTTTCTGACTCCTCCAAAAAGTTCTCCAGGTAAAGCAGGAAGGCAGGATGTGACAGTTCCAATGTCAGACTGCAGCAGGAGGAGGCAGCAGCTTTCAAAAATAACCTTTGCAAGGTCATCCCTGAGCAAGGCGGAGCACCAGTGGTGGGCTTGAGCACTTTTCTGCAATTCAGCTCAAAAAGACTGGAACTTGCCTTTTCTTTATGGGAAGGAAAGCATGTGATGACAAGTCCCAAGAGCTTTTATTTTGAAGCCAAATGCTTAGAGTGCATGAAGACAGCAAAAGCATTTTCCTTCAGGCGATACAAATCAAATAAATGGAGACAGTGCACTGCAATTCAGTGCAGGCAGCAGCCAGCCCAGGCTGCACTCACAGCTCTGCATCGCGGGGGCATCGCTGACAGAAGGTGCCCAGGACTGGCACTGACAGTGGTGCCTCTGCCCCAGACATCTCCTACCCATGGGGAGCCATGTCTCTGCCCTGGTGTGACTTTGCTGGAGCTTTTGCAGTGGGGTTTTTCTGCCTTCCTGTTAAAGCTGGGTGTGTGAAGCTGTCTGTAGAGTTTAGCTGAACTGTACAGAACCAGCTTCAGGAGAAGCTGTCTGGTTTAATAGACTCTCTGTTCAATGTAGCAAAGCTGAGTGGTGTTCCTATGGGAATAGATGTGTTTTTTTATTGTCCCTATGCAAGAGGGATTAGCATTAGGATGGGTAGCTGCCTCATTCTTCCCACTCCCATTTGCTGTGATAAAATAGTCCAGGCTGCCCTGTACAAGAAAGTAGCTGCCAAGAAGGGACCTGTCCTCCTGGGCTGGGTTTTGCAGGGTACTCTGAGCACCGTGAAGATGAGGAGCAAAGCCCAGAAGATGATGCTGGGACTCTGCAGATCTGCCCCAGGCAGTCACGTATGTGTGCCCCTGGGTGGAGGTGGGCTGGAGAGGGACAGCTGCCTGGTGAGACCCAGGGAACTGCTAAGGGACCAGCAAGCAGCACTGGGACCATGTGCACCAGTGCTTGTGGTGGGGAGAGGCTGTGTGCTGGCCCCATCCTGGCAGAGGAGCTATGCAGACAGGTTTTTGGGAGCATGTGAGTGTGCCTTGGGAGTAAGTGAATGCTGGATGCAGTTAGCTCACCTTTGCTGCATTAACGTCTGCTAAACAAATGATTCTGTGTGAAAATTGAATAGCAAGCAGCACTAAAGGAAGAAATGAGCTAGTGGATTTTATAACAGCTCTAGAAACCTTACCCATTCATTAATGGGTTTTACAGCCATCAAAAGCGAGCCATCTTCCTGAAACTAAAACATTTTCTTCACAAACAGCCCTTTAGGTGTTGCAGGCTACTCAAGAGCTGGGGCTTGTTTCTAATTAAAATAATAATTCCCTTCACTTATGTGGTTTGTGGCTTGACTACCTGCCACAGCTGCAAGCTGGAGCAGTTCAGTGGAGACCAGCAGGTCTTTTTTAATCCTCCTGAATGAGGGGGACTGGAGCCCCACCCTCACATGGGTTTGGAGTACTTACCCCAATCTATCCCCACTGAGCAGAAGGTGCTGTGCAGCACAGATGCTCAGTCTTGCTTTCCCTGTCACTCTGGCGAGGAGTTAGTGCTTTGTTTACCCACATCACAAACAGTGCAGGGAAAAAGCTTTTAGTTAAAACCCCTGGAAACAAGTCAGATGAAGCAAAGCTCCATGGCATTGGCATAACATCAGTGAGAAATCCATTTAATCTCACTGATGAGTTTGCTGCATCTTCCTGTTTGATTTATAGGGTGAATGCAATGTAGGCTTTGAAACAACCAGCAGCTCTGATATCCATTTTGGCCAACCTCTGGAACTTTTTTCCAGGGGCTGTAAAGCAGCTGCCCACATCTCCTGGTCCAGCTGCCTTTGATGGAAGGGTTTGTTTCCTGCTTGCCCCTGCTCTGCTCACACAGGGATGAGTGTATAAGTGGCTGTGACTCTGCCTGGCACTGCCTGCCGGGGTAATGGCAGAGGGCAGCATGTTCTGGGGTGGCCCCTGCCCAAGCTGGCTTACAAGCCCATCTCAGCGCCTTGGGACTGAGAGCAACAGGTTTGTTTGCTTCCTTAATGTGTCTCCTTTCACACTGGGTTGGACTGTGTCCAGGCAGGCGTTTATCTCCCATCCCACTGGAAGCTGTGCAGGCTCATGCCAGCTGCTGTCTGAGGAACTGCTCTCCATTTCAAAAGAAATCAAGACAACTTTGTTCCCAAGCCTCTATTAATCATCTTTTCCAACTTCTTGTCTTCTAGCAGCAGACTCTGCTTGGCTGTTTGAGCTGGAGGATATGGGAACCTTGGCTGCCTTATCCTTGGTGTAGCCCATCTCTTTAAGTTCCCTCCTCCTGACCCTGGTCCCCTGCAGAAAGCCATGCCAGGCAGGATGCACCAGCCTGGGCAGTTTGCTGGTGGTGAGAGTGGGCACCATCTATTTGTCCTGCTTGGAATAATGGTCCAGGTTGGGAGGTTTCCCACGTACGTGACCTTGCCAAATTAATCATGGCTGCATGCGGACCTGGGGTCTCTCCAAATCATTCCCAATGTGAATTTAAAGGCCACAGCCAACCCCAAATCTATGCCTGGCTATCTGCCACAGCTGCTATGCCCCACTGTGGGTGTGATCTGTTCCCACATGGGGATTGGGAAAGTCCTTCAAAAAAGCAGAAGTGACCTTGTTGAACAGGTCTGGCCTCCACACCTGCCAGTGCTCACTGCAAGAGCTCAGGTGGCACCTCTGCCAGGTCATTGCAGAGGCATTTGTGCCTCCAGACTTGGAAAAGCCCCTGGTCCTCCCCATGGGGCTGATGCTGTCAGGCTGATGGAGCTGTCAGGAGCTGGTGTTAATCACTGAAGGCACTTGTGGCTCGCTCGTCTCTCAGGCAGATGGGACCTGCTCAGCTGCCCCAAGCCTGGCTGCAGCTGCCATGTCCCATCCTGCAGCAACACCTGCAAACCTCTGATCTCTTTGAGCAACAGCCTCTGCACAGCCCTGTGGCTCCTTCCCTCCTGCCCAGGCTGTGGCACCAGGGCTGTCGGTCTCTCTGCCGTGGGTCCTGGCAGTGCTGCAGTGCCCATGGCACCCACGGGCCACCACCGGGAGCCAAGCAGGCACCTACAGAAAACACCTGAATCCCCAGGGCTGTGAGCAGTCCTGAGCATGATGAACTGGAGGCCAGGGTAAATAAAATTATCCTTTCCAGAAGCTGTGGTCTTGGCACACTGAACTGAGAGGAAAGGCAGCCTTCAGAAGGGCCCAGCCATGGACATGAAGGGTTAAATCATGGTTGACATCCATCCTGCTGTGATTTGTCAGCATGGACACGTGTAGTCTGTGGAGAAAAACAGGCAGAGTAATTTCCTGATTTAAATGAATTTCAGAGACCACCACAGGAAGGAACTTGGGATGTGTCCAAAGGGTAACCAGGCCATGGAAAAATACCAGGCAGGGGAAGGGGCCAGGGGAATCAGAACTTGGATTTTCCCCTTTGTCACTACAGAGGTGATAGCCACCACTGCATTTTCCAGATATGTGTCCAGTTTAAGAAATTTAAGATACTTTAAATGTCATATTGTTGAATAGTCAGCTTTTCTGAAGATAAAAATTCCCAGAGAGCCTCAGCCTTTCCCAGCTAGCATTTCATATTATTTACTGAATTGTTTATTGTACCTGTGTCCTGAGGATAAATCAAAAAAGTTATTTGCTGCTGCCTGCCTTGTCCATAGACAAGACATGGCATTTAGGCAAGGTTTTGTTTGAATCACTGCATTTCCAGAGCAGTGGCAGGGTCCTTGTCACTCTTGAAGCAATTTTGACACAAACTTAGTGACAGACCAGGTGTGGGATATAAATGATAGTACAGGGGATCATGAACTTCTAAAAAATATGAAGGTATGTGAATCTAGAAAAGAGAAGTGAAGCTGAACCAGGCAGCAGAGACCAGAGGGTTGGGTTTGTGAATGTGCTCCTTCATGTCCTGGGGACTCGGGTGATATTTCTGTGCAAAAAAAAAGAACTGGCAAAGCACAGAGTAGTTAGAAATAAAGGCATATCCCATTTATTTTCATCCCAGGGACCAAAACTTCCCTAGCAGCAAAGCTGCTCAGTCATTAAAAGTCAGTTGAATAGAAAGGCTTCTTGCAAGTGCTGTCAGCACCGGCACAGGCTGGATTGCAGAGATGGTATCTGCCAAAAAGAAATAAAATACAAGCTATTAAGAAAAAGTGCTATTTGACCATTAGTGAGTGAATTTATCATCCTGCTTGAGATGCTTGAGTTAGTAGAATAAAAGCCTTGTAGACAGTATGGAGGTTATTATTTAAGGCTATCATCACCCTTAATTCAAAATTCTCATTCCAAGGATGCCAGAGTGATCACTTGGGCTACATTAAGAGCTGAGTAAGCCTGGCTTTTTTTTTTTTTTTTTTTTTTTTTTAATAAGTTCTCTCACTGTTTTCCTGTCTCATGATGAAATGGCATGTTTATAGCATCTTAATAAATTGCTTTTTTAGATTTAGAAATGATATGAAAATTAGCACCATGGTAAAAGATTCAATTTGCTGGACCAGGCTTGGATTTTTTAAAAGAAACTGTGAAGTACATGTGAGAATCCTTAACAGAAAGGGAACCTCAACCTTAATGAATCATATATCCCAGTATTTGCTGTGCTGGGGGTCTGGAGTCTCCCAGACTGTGAGTTAGAAAGCAAAGTTTTACAGAGGGGAAGAGGAAGAATAGGTGGTGTTGCAAGCAGTGTGTCAAAGATCCCTCATTCCTATCCCCACAGTGGGATTTGTGACATGCAATGCTTTTTAGGAGGAAACCTGCAGATGTGTCCCCATCCATAGGGCCTGAGCTTGGTACAGCAGCCCAGGAGCATCCCAAGCAGGCTGCTGCAGGTTTCTGCTGGAAGGACCTGGAGCCCCTTTAGCATTTGTCCTGCATGCAAAATAAATCTGCATTTGCAAATGTGGAAGTAAGTGTTTCTGGGCTCTCCTACCCAGTCCATATTCATGAATGTGCTTTTCATGTTAGTGTCATGCTGCAGTCTCCCTACTTCTTCTGAAGTCAATTCCTTCTTTCATATGGAAATTATCCCCTCCCTCCAAATATATTTTCATGCATGCCAGGTTCCTGGGGCTGGAGAAGGGTTTTCTCAGAGGTCTCTGCTCTTAGCTGGGAGAAGAAAACATCCTCTGGTGACCTGGGGAGTCTGAGGTGACTGCCTGAACACTGGGAACTCTCTGTGCCAATCCACATCAAAATGCTTGGCTGCATTTTCCACTTTCTTTATGGCTCTGCATTGAGATAAAACCTATGAAAGACCCAACAGTAGATTCCCATGCCTGTCGGAGGGCTAAAAATGGTGATGCATGCTGGCCATCCATCCATCCATCCATCCATCCATCCATCCATCCATCCATTCATCCATCCATCCATCCATCCATCCATCCATCCCTCCCTCCCTCGCACAGCACTGGGGATGACTGAGGGAATGGTGCTTATTGCTAGGTAGCATTGATCACTACTGCTCCTTGCAAAAGCTGGGAAGGTCACAAGATGTCCTTTATGGGGTCATTTTACACTGGGACCAGACTGACCACAGGAGGAGCAGCAGTGCTGTGCACTAGATGAGATGAAGATGGGAAGGTGGAAAAGTGGCTTGGGCTGGGGAGGATGCTGAAAAGGACGTGTGCAGGTGTCAGCCCTCTTGGCTGGATGTGCTGTTTCTTGTGTTAAAGTAAAACATTGATTTGCTTTGATTTTGCAATGCATGTGTGCTGCAGGTGGTGTGTATCCCAGCACAGTTAAACAGCAAACTGAAGGTTGATGATGTGGGAAAAAAATAATTTAGGACGGAAAAGACCTCTAGGACTGTCAAGTCCAGTGAATAACAAGGCAGAACAAATATTCCTAAAAATGAAGAGGTAGTTTGAAAGTAAGTCCTGCCCTAAGGCACGCAGCTCTCAGAAGGGGCACAGCAATCCTGCTCTGTGGGATTGTGCTTGGAAATGCTACATTGGTGGCACTTCCTGAGTTAACAGAGCCTGGGGAGGGAAATGGCTGCAGGTGCAGGATGGAAGCTCAGCTGGTGAGCATTCCACGTCCAGGGTCCTCTCCAGGGCAAACGCACAGTTAAAACTGAAAAGTTGAGTTTGTTCCCACACTAACAATAAACATGTAGGAACACAAGACCTGGGAAGGAGACCAACAGCAAGGCTTTTCTCATGGTACCTCAGAGGCAAGAGGTGCAGATACCTGCAATAACTTGAAGTATTAAGCTTAAGGGCAGCTTCAGCATCTTGGAAGCAAGTGAAGTAATTTGTGGTATCCTGTTAGTGCAAATACAGTTCTTTGCAACCAGAAGGAATAAGTCATTAGTGACAGCAAGAAACCACTTGAGGAAAATCTGTGTGCATTGATCTGCTGTTGTGGATAAAAGATATTCTGCTGTGTCTTTGCAAGAGGACAAGTTTGTGACAGACTGCTATTTAGTGTGTATTAAAGATCCCACTGAAACCTCCAGATTTATTTATGAAAACACTCCTGGGGCATCAGCTATACTCCATGCAATTTCATTCAGGCTTTTCAGGGGTAGAGCTTGAATTAAGTGTGTAACTGCCCACGAAAAAGCATTCATTTCATTACTCTCCTGATGAGAGGTAGCAGAATGCACAGCTGGGATTTGGAGGGCTGCATATCAAAACTACCACTGTCTAGACAGAAAATAAATATGGTGGGAGAGACACGGCAGGCTGAGCCTTTGCACTGAGGATGTGGCTGGGGAAGGATGGCAGGGACAGAAGGACGGACCTGGGGGAGCAATGCAGCTGAGGAGGCGAGGGCCTGGTGGCCCTTGAGTGCTGCTGCTGTGGCAGAGGGTGACTAGCAGAGATGGCTTTTAGCTGGGGACTTCCCTCTGGCCCGGCTGTGACACTGAAGGCTTAGAGCAGTTTAAACATTTACCTGCCTTAAGCTTTTAAGAGCTCTTTGATGGCCTCAAGTACTCATCTGCATGAAGAGCTTAGGGTGTCCTAAGCAGCCTTATGTCCTTTGGGAGGCTCAGAGCTTGGAGCTGCAGCTCAGCACCGTGGAGCGTTTAATGGGATTTGTGCTCGGTGCACGGCTCTGCTGCCCCCCTGCCAGCCTGAATGGGGAGGCTGGAGCAGCCAGAGCCACGCTGGGATGGCTGGAGAGCAAATGGTGGGTGTGCTGCCCATCAGCTTGCCTTTGGGGTACATGAAGGTCCCAAGGAAGAGCAAGGACCACCAGGAGTAAGGGCTAAGGATGCTCCTGAAGGTTTGCATTGGCCTGATGCATGCAGGGACCCAGCCTGGAGACTGCACAGCCCCCAGCATCCCTGACTGTCTGCTAGCAACAGCTCTGGCCTTGGCCCTGCCAGTGCAGCATGCCTGCTGCCAGGGAAATAGTTCGGTAGGAAACAGGCAGAGCCAGGCTGGGCTCGTGCCCCAGCAGCCCCTCGAGGTCGGTGTGCCTTGGCAGGGTGCCTGAAAGCGAGCAGGTCTCTGTCCCGTTTCACACAAACTACAGCATCTGAAAGCAAGCAATTAATAAATTCTCCCGGCCGCCCTGCAGCCCCACCTGCAGTCTCCCAGTCAGACTGATGGTTCCCAGCACCCCGTGGCATGGAGAAACCTGCCATCCCTCCTGCTCTTTGCTCATCAGAAGTGTGAAGCTGGCTGGTGGACAGCACATGCTGTGCTCAGTGCTTCCAGTGCAGCCACCAGCAGCACCAGGGATGGGTAAATGAGCAACAGAGCTGTTGGCACAACCCAACATTTATGGCTCTGGCTGCTTTTGGGAAGAGCAGCCAGCCCTTCCTTGCAGGCAGGGCTTGTAGTGCAGGACAGCCATTCCCTGGGTGCATCCACGGGGACCAAGCCTGGCCACTGCAAGCCTGCAGAGCTTGGCTGTGCTGCCACAGCAGGACTGTCCTCTCCTTGGTGACTCAAGTGACTGTCTCTGGCACTGCTCTTTTTCTCCCTCAACAAGCTCCATCCCTGCTTTCACCTGTTCAGGCAGAAGTAGGGCTGCTGTTGTGCTGGTTTCCTAAGGAAACTAGGGGCTGTGCAACCATGGGTGCCTGGGAGGTCATCTCCTCCCCTTCCAGCCATGGCTGCTGGCATGCCTCCTCCTGGGGCCCCAGGAGCAGCAGGAGCAGGCACTGTGGGGGTCTCTGTGCCTGGCAGGGCTGCAGCAGGTGCCTGGCACTCGCTCACCATGCAGACTGCAACCAGCAGCCCCCCACCCAGCAGGTTTGGGGGGCAGGAAGCAGCTGAGGGCAATCTACTGGGGGTTTTGTGGGCATTGCAGCAATGGAGGGTCTGTGGGGAAGAGGTGTAGCTGTTGTGGAGATATAAGGTGCTTTTCATGTTCATGGGACATGCTTTGAGGCAGAACAAGAAAAATCGTCCTTGGCTCAGCATGGAGGCAGCCTGGTGGATAGCTGATGCCCTGCTTCATGAGGCTGTGGTAGCCCAGGGACCCTGGGGATGTTGACAGTAAAATAATCAAGTCAGGGTGCTGCCTGCTCATCCCAGAGGCAGCACTCAAGCTGCCTGCAGAGCTGGGAATGTTTGCAGGGAGCTTCACACTGCAGATAACAGGCACAGCAGAGAACATCACAGCCCACTCAGGGATGATTTATGCCTGGGAAGAAGCAAAGCTCTGCTCTCTGGGTATGTTATCCACCAATGGCTTTTTTGTTTCACTGCAAGGGGTATGTTTTGTACTCCTGCTCAGCCAAATGTGAACTGGGTAACTCCTGTTTTGCATGCAGTTGGCACCTTTCTGGGAACCTTTTAACTCAAAACTTTAGTTTAACAGCTGATTAATATACTTAACCCTCACATGGACCATAGGAGTTGTTTTGGGGTTTTTTTTTCTGGGCTCTGAGAAGTCAAATAATATGAGAATGCAGGCAGGACTGGAGAAAACAGGATCATCACCTCATCTTATCTCATGTCTCCCTGCTCCACCTGAGACAGGGCAGGTGCCACTGGGAGGGGAGCAGTGGCAGTGAACTTTCCCTTCCCCATCTGCAACATGCATTGCATGAGAACATGAACACTGTGAATTGTCCAGGCCTTCTTCTCTTTCCCTGCTGTTGCTGGCACAGATTGCCTTCCCAGCTTGACACTGATGTCCCTGGGGCCCCAAAGCCTCTGGTACTGCTGGACCAACCTGTGCCTGCTGAGTGCAGCCCATGCCCTGAGCTCTCTGTTCCTCCTGCCCTGCTCCCAGGGCTGCCTGACCATCTTCCAGACCAGCTGACCAGCAGAGATTGCCCCAGCTCTAATGGCATCTGTCTGCTGATCAGCACTAACTAAACACCCCAGGAGAAGCAGCATCCCTGTAATGAGATGTACCTGCAGGGAGGGCTCTTGCCACCCTGCATGAAATGGAGTCATGGCTAAAAGTGGCTCTCAAGTAACAGAGAGTCTTCAGCTGTGCTGGAGCAGGCTGGCTTGAAATGCCACTCCAGAGTGAAAATGACAGGGTATTAATAGATGTGGCCCCATCTTTAGCCCTCAGCTGAATGGTATTAGCACTTCTTTTTTAGCACTAAGGCTAAATCTAATTTTATATAGTCTGAGTATCTCAGACAAAATGGAAGGGCCTCAGAACAGCCCTGGACAGCAGCAATGTGCCAGCTGTTCTCAGCACTCTCTGGGTGTCCCCATGCTGATGCCAGTGCTGCATCCTGGCAGAGACTGGCAGTGGGGCCTGAGGAGCTGCAGCAGTGATGGGCTCGGGTCCTGTGGAACAGCTTGTTCCCCCTTGCTGTGGGGAGAAGTTACTGCCAGGGCTTGAGGTTTGCAAGGCCAGTGCTGATGCTGCTCTTGCTTTAAAGCAAGGATTTCCTAGTTAAATGCACTGGGTCCTGTGACCATGGCCATGCCAACATCCTGGCTGCTGCCCTCCCTGCACCAGGGCATCCTTTTGGGCAGAAACCCAGCCTGGCTGCCCTTGTGCCAGGGAGTGCCTCCTCTTCCTCCCCTCCCTTTGTAGGTCCTGGAATTCCTCTGCCTCAGCTCACAGCTTTTCTAGCAACAGCTGGATGCCTGGCACAAGCACTGGGGCTCTGCTGCCTTGGCAGCACCACCACAAATCCACACAACCCTTAGAGCTGCAGGTATGAAGCCAGTCTTGCCTGCCCAGATTACCTGCCTGTTTGGCAGGATAAGACCACTCCTGGCAAAAGCACAGAGGAGAAATCACATCCCTGTGCTGGAAGTCAAAAACATTAATTAAACCTGCGGTATCATTGATTGCTATCTCAGGGGAGAGGCAGAGGGTGAGAAAAAGCTGGGGGGAAGGAAACTCGGGAGAATATGCTAGGAGCATTCCTAACCTTTAAAAATAGGTTGATTATTGCTGTAATGTCAGCATCTTCCTATGGGGAGGCACTTAGAGTAGGTCAAGCTCGTGCTAGGGATTTGCAGGAAGCACACCCCTTTAGGGAAGGGGAGCATGTGTCCCAAGACCCTTTTCAGCTAAATATTTGGTGCTGCCTAGGTAGAAGCCTCATCTCTCTGTTCACAAAGAGGGTGGGCAAAGGTCCTCTATCCTCAGTGTTCCATGGGTGCCTGGCCTGGGGCTGTGGGGACAGCCCTGCCTCCCTGCCCAGGACAGCATCCTGCTGTCCCAGCTGCAACCAGCAAGTGCTTCACTGGCCAACCTGCTTTACCAACACCAGCTGCCACCCCCAGCCCTTGTGGCTGCCGTGCCTTTGGGGAGGGGGTTGTCCCCATGCCCCACACACTCTTGGGGGTATGGTGGCCATGGTCCCCATCTCTTCCCCTGGGGACAAGCAGTGATCTGCTGTTCATAGTGACTGCATGTTTGCATGCATGCATGTTTGGCATGCACCATGATCTCCTGTGCCAGGTCTTTCACTGGCACTGTTGCACTTGCTGTCCTTCTCCTTCTTGCTGCCCACTCTGCTGCCCTGCTGCATGCACAGGCAGGGCACCAACAACTCCAGCCCCTGACTATCCTGGGCACAGTGACCTGCTCAGAGGGCTCTGCTGCTTTGGTGGCCACAGAGACACAGGAGCAGGAGAAGACAGGATGGAGCATGGGGCTGTGAGCAGGATTAGGTGCTGGGCAGTGGGCTGGGTGCCTGCTGGGTGCAGGGCTGAGCAGAGCCCTGCAGCTGCCAAGCTGGCCCAACAATGCACTGGGGTCTGCAGTGGGGAGTGTTGCACCTATTGGGAATCTGTTCTGGTGGCACTGGCAGATCAGGCAATGGCCAGGAGCCATAGGAAGGAAGGTTATCTGCCAGAGCCAGCATGGACAGGAGTCCCATTTCGTTCCAGCCCTTTTTCCACATGAACATGGCAAAAGCACCGTGGCACTTGTAGGTGGCATTTGTAGGCTCCTGCCTACTGATCATTCATCCAGCTTGTCTGACATGAAGCAGTGCAAACAAACCTCCCTGTTTGCTTTGACTGCTTCCCAGGGATTCCTCATTTACATTATAATGAGGTGATATTTTGCTGTATAAGTAAACCTGAAAGTTGATATAGAAAGGACTTATCAACTCTAAAGGTATTTGCATGCTCCCCAGATGGAGGGAGAGAGCCACACTGGGATTTAGTAGGGACAAACTTCAAGTGCTGGTGAGTACAGTGAAGATTTACAGCAAGATGAGAACATCTTGCTCTGGCACTTCATAAGAAAAGTTGTGCCTGGGGCTGTCATGAAGCAATGAGGTGGGGGTTACTGCTGGGCTGAATGTCTGGTGTCTGCCTTTATCACCTGTGCCCTTTGCTTTCTGCTGCCACTAAGGAGAGCAGAGGGCTCAGGTGGGGTGTCAGGTTGCAGGGACTGGGGGAGACCACATGCCCTTGCCTTGCAGATGTGCATGTTCATCCCTCCTGAGGTCAGGCTGGTGCTCGGAGGATCGGACAGTCACACCGACCGGCTCTGCTCCTGTTCCTGGAATCTGTCAGACCCTCACCCGAGCCCACTGACAGCCAGGGGGTTCTGATCAGGTTAAGACATAGTGGTACATCAAAACCCACTAATACCTTAGAGGTTAGTATTGCCTGTGCTGAGCCACATCTGCAAGGGATTTCAGAGTGGCAGCAGAGCGCCGGGCATGATCTCTAGCGGGCAGGCAGGCCCAAGCTCTGGCTGGTGTCTGTGAAAGCCACTTCCCTGACCACTTACCCTGCAGCCACACCTCTGGCCAGAGACCAGCTCCTGCTGGTGTCAACAAACCTGTGTTTAATCTATAAAAAAGCAAAATCTTGCGTTGCTAAAACACTTGACAGGACCATGGTTTCGGAAAGCAATTTGTGAGCCACTCGGCAAAGCACAGCACCAGCTGCAGGATCTGACAGTGCACAGGGAGAGGGCAGGAGCACGGCTGCCCTGGCACAGCTGCAAGTCCAGCTGGCCTGGCTCCTGCTGATGCCATGCTGGCTCCTGGGAAGCTCTTCTCCTTCGTAATCTCAGAGTTTTTCAGACCAGGATTAGGGGGAAATGTATCCCTTGCGTGGAGCTGGACACGGTGGGGAGTGTCTCCTCCACTGGGCAGTGGTGAGGCTGCTCCTGGCTGGCTTTGGGATCTCTGGCTCGGGAGGAGGCAGGGGGAGTGGACAGCATCTAGAGGAGAGCTGGCATGCTGGCTAGGGCTAGAGGAGAGGTGCAGGACCTGGTCTGCTCCAGGGAAGGGCAGCCTGGGGAAACACAGCAGAGAATTGTGCCAGCTGCTGGCAGCAGCCCCAGATTGGAGCTTGGGGAGTCCAGCTGGGCATTAGGACAGAGGCTGGGTCATCCCTCCTGTCCACCAGGGACCACTGCCACCTGGCCCCTTTTTGAGTTGTGCCCAGCTGACCCACATAGCCCTGCTATCTCTGGGAGAGGCAGCTCGTGCTGGCTGGTACCATTACACAACCCCGCTGCAGCCTGCTGCCTACATGAAACAATAGGCACTATTTTTATTCCCTTTCTGGCTGCCACAGGCAGTTCAAGAGTCCTTGGGGTGGAGGATTTTCTCCCACATGCTGTATGTAGGACATTTCAGTCAGTTGTCCTTGTGACCTGCTTGTGCCTGTCCCTGCCATCCCATCATTCCCCTACTAGTACCAGCAGAAATAGGATATGGGGTCAGTGTCCTGTGGGGAGCAAAGCCTGAGGTCAGAGCCTGCCCTGCCTGCAGACACCAGTCGGAGGAGGGCCATATTCCTGGGGAGATGCTGGTTTTGCCCCTGCCCCACCACTGTGAAGGCACAGTCCCCAAACCAGCAGTAAAGAGGAGAGCACCCACACGGCCTGCCCGGCCATGGACACCTCTGAGCTGACCTGAGGGTGGACTTCCCACCTTGACCTTGCCTTGGGGCAGCCCGGCGATGGGACTGCTCCCCATGTCCTGCTCTGTCCCACTGTGAGGCCCTGCCCTGCTGTCCCAGGGGGTAAAGCCCCTGGCCCCCACAGCACCCTTACAGTGCCTGGTGTTCCCCCAGGAAACTGCTGTCAGAGGTGGGGCTGGTGACAGCAAGTTACTCAGAGCAGAAAATCCTCATGTGTGATGGGCATGATCTGGATGGAGCCATTTTCTGCACAATTACTCCAGTTTATTCAGTGTGATAAACCAATATTAAAGTAGGATGAGATGAGGTTTGGGTGTAATGTATCTTCCTTCTGAGTCTATTCACTGCCATATAACTCAGCATTGGAATTTCCTAATGGAGCTGGAAGAAGTGGGGACCTGCAGCATAGAGATTAGATCAGACTAGAAATAAAATTCCCACACTTCCTCCATTAGTTACGGGTACTGTGGCTTCAGACTTCCTAGGCTTTACAGAATGATCTGTCTGCATGCTTCATGCAAGCACCAGGTGGGGGAAAAACAAAAGGTGCTACTACACAAAAAAATCTTTGCCAAAGAGGAGGATGGGCAAAATTAATCTCTCCTGGCAGCTGGCAGTGGGACAAGGGGTCAGGGGATAAAGGTATAGCATGAACAGGGATGGCAATCCATGTTCAGAGTGAACAGGCAGTGCAGCCCCTGTTAGTGTCAGCGTGGTGCCCTCCTGTCTGAAAGCCTCCTCCCAGGGATGCAGATCTCCCTCAAGGAAGAGTGGACAGGGCTGTAATTCCACCTGGCTGACACGACATCAAAGCACTTCTCCCCAGTGCCTGCCGAGTCATGTTTTGCAAGGTGCAATCCTGCACCACCACATCCACAGGTTCTTGGCAGGTTTAGGGCATTTTGTGCATCCCCCAGTACATCGTCAGGTGTGTCCCCTTGGCAATCCAGTTTCCAAAACCTGAGCTGCAGCACTTCTTGGAATAGTCCTGCACGCTGCAGGGCTTCCCTGCTCCCTATGGATTTTCATGGGTTCTAACTCCTCTGGCTGGCAGAGCAGTTTCCTGGGGGAGCTCGGGATAAAATGCCTGTCAGGGAATGCCGAGAAAGAAATGTGGCTACAATTTCATTGCCAGCTGGATGGACACCTTTGTTAGTGATGGAACCCAGCAGAGGATGAGGATGAGGAGGGCTGCTAAAGACAAAGCCCAGTGACTTGGTGTCTCACGGCTCCAGAAAGCACAAGGCATACCCTTGGAGGCACACTGCCAGCCTCCTGGCTTTACCACCACTGCCTCCTTGCTCTGTTTCCTTCCTTGGACCATCTTCCCTATTTTTTCTCCTTGAGCCTGGACCTGCCTCGCAGCTCCTCGGAGCCTCCCTGCCCTGGGGCAGCAGCTCCCTGTGCCTTGCCTTTCCCAGGGGCCCGGGGCAGTCCCGTGGCACGGAGCCTTGCTGTGCTCAGCAGGAGCTATTCCTCCCTGCCCTTTGATGTGTTGCCTCCCTGCTTGGGACCGCTGATGGGGACAAGCCCTGGCCGATGATCAAAGTGTCCCTGCCAAGCTCTGCTGCTGCAGCCTGGCCCAGTCCCTGGGATTTCCAGGTGGGAAATCCCTCCTTGTTGCTCTGGGTGGTGGCACAAAGCATGGTACAGTGGATGCTGGGAGCTTCCTGCATGCTGCTGGGACCAGAGCCAGCATGGCACAGCACTCAGCTGTGATAACAGGGCACAAAACAGGGTTACTCATAAAAAATCACAAGTCAGTGCAGCCAAATCCAGCCATTGGAAAAATTCCAAATATGTCAGTATGTTGCATAGGAGTCTCCTGGTGAACCAGCACGGCATGTGCTGCTTGCCCAGGCTGTGCCAGAAGCTTCTGCCAGGGCATCTGCAGCCCACAGCCTTCTCTGTAAAAGCCAAGTAGAACAATGACCCTGCTAAATCCACTTCCAGCACTGCATTCAGAGACAGCCAGGAGTGACCAGGGGAAAAACAGCTCCTTCACCTGCCCTTGGTGCTGGTCTGGCAGAGGCCAAAGCTGCATGTGTGGGTGCTGGCCCTGGGTCATGGGCTCTGGGGCTTTCCAAGCAGCAAGCACTGAGGGCAGGTGCTCTGGGGAGAGGCTGCATCCCCCTCCAGCTGCCTTCAAGCCCAGGAGCGCCCTGGGTCCCCAGGAGGTGTGGAAGCAGCACATGGCAGCTCCATGCTGCTGGCAGGGCTGGTGGGACCCTTGGGTTTTCCCACATCCCACTCACATTCTCATGTTTTTCCAATGGGAGAAGCCACCTGGCTAATTAAACAGCAGTAACGAGCTTGGCATCACCAGTCATGCCTGAGCAACTGCAAATTCCAATGACACAAGAGGAAATGTGCTGCCTTTTGGGTCGCTCTGCTAATATTTAGAAGGCTGACTGCTGTGTCCCAAGCCCAGTAGGTGCAAGGTATAATTAGAAAAGCTGCTTGAATAGTGTTGTTATAAAAATGATGTTAAAATAATGGTGTGGAAGGAAAAGCCAAGGCCGTATGTTTCTGGGGTGTGTGTGCTACACTAGGCACCATGCCCAGTGTGCTGCAGTGATACATTTTAGGCAGCCTCTGCTGAGGGAAATTAGCATCTTCTTGCTGTACACCAGGTACACTGTGTTCTTCAGATGCAAGGGGAGAGTCATATTTAAAACCATCCAATAGAACATTTCCCAATTTTTATTTATCAACAGGCATCTATGTGTATTCTTTGAGAATGAAATATTTATCTGTAGACACATGCATGCAGAATGTGAGAGTGCCAATGTATTATTTATCACCGCTTCCCTCCCAGAGCTTATAAATAACTCATGGAACTTGGTTGCTCAGCAGACCCTCTGGACAGCTACCTAAAACATCTCCAGCTGCCACACATGCCAGCCCCAGGCAGAGCATCCCCTGCCTCCAGGCCCTGCCAAGGAGAGGGCTGGCAGAGGGTGCCAATGCAGGGTGGCACTGGCCTCACTGTCAGATGCCTCCCCACACACCCCTGCATGTCCTGCTGGCTCTGCACGTGGTGGCTGGTGTGGGTCATGGTTCCCTGGCCCACAGCCAGGGTGGTGGAATCCAGGAACCAAAGAGATTGTGAGCGAGTGGCAGGGTCATTGCTGTGCTCCCCTGGAGGGAACACAGAGGGATGTGGGTGCTAGCTCTTGGCTTAGCCACCTAGAAGGGAAACTGATGCAGCCCTAGCAGTGAGCCAAACATGCTGTGCTGGACTCTGGAAACGTTGTCATCTCACGGCAGATGTCAGATGATGAGAGATGTCACAACACACACCCCCAAACCCCACAGTATGGGATACATCACCTGTAGTGAGGATATGAGAGCTGTGCCTGAGCAAAATGCCCTGTCCTTGAGGGAGGGGTTGGATAGTGGCCACTCAATGAACTCTTGGAATGGGGGGCTGAGCCTGGGGGCCCTATCATGGAGCTGGAGTCTGGGTCAGGAACCAGGCTGCTCACACACAGCCTTTGTCTACCCAGCCTCTGGGAGCAATGCAATGGGCCTTGTGGCAGCAAACTGGGGAGGGGGAAGGCTTAGGGCCTCTGGAGATCTCTGGATACAAACTGGACCCCCACGGTGCTCATTTGGGACACTGGACATTTGAAAAGTACTGTGGGTGAACAAGAGCAGATGGACATCAGACACAGTTTAAGGCCTTGCACATATAACTCTCATTTCAATCATGTAAAAAGAAAAAAAAAATACCCTTCTGCTAGACTCCAATGACACCTTTCTTAAGTGCTTAAGATGGACACAGATAAAACAGATACCAGGGAGCTTTTTGCTTCCCCTGTAGACTGACTGCAGAGAAATCAGTGCCACTGCAGGAGCCCAGGGCCATGAGCTGGAGCAGGTTGCAGAGATCAGCTGTCCCTGCTGCACTGCAGGGGCACATTGAGTTCTGGTGTGGAAAGAAGGGGAGAGGATCCCCTCAGCCAGGCTAGCAGGAGCTAAGGAGCTTGTGCACCTTGCAGGCAGTGCTAATACAGTGCACAGCTCCCTGGAACAGCACGAGTCAGAGCAGGGGAGCAATTACACAGAACCTAAAAAAATATAAAGCACAGTATTAATAACTAAGAATTGCACTAAATTACTTCATAAGTGAATTATCTTCCTTACATTACCTGCTGAGAGGAGCATCCCTGCCTTCTCTGCAGAGAGAAAGGATGGATGGATGGATGGATGGATGGATGGATGGATGGATGGATGGATGGATAAGAGAATGGCTTTCTGAACTTCAGCCCTCCAGCACTGCAGGTCTGTGTGCTGTGCAGAATTGCTGGTGAGTGCTGCTCACATGGTCAAGGGCTCACTTTGTTCAGTGGCCACTTGGGAAATGAAGTGCAGCAGCTGTTCATCTTTGCACAGAGATCCTGCACAGCAGCCAAGAGAGTGGATCTGGCTGCATGGCAGGAAGAACTGGGCAGATTGCTGTCACCTTTGCTGTCCCATATCCTCCTGCTGAGGCCAGGGCTTCTCCAGGAGCCACATGCCACTGGATGAAGGAGGATCTGGGATGACTTGGGAGGCAGCACCCTACAGCCAGCTCAGAGTGGCAGCAGCCCCAGGGTATGTAGAGGGCTGGAGTGTCCTCAGGTCCCATTGTTGCAGCATCCCTGGCCCCACAGAGTCCAGGGGGAGTGTGCAGCCCATGGCTGAGCAGGACATGGTGATACCAGGGAGTCACCAGCTGGCACTGCTGAGCCCTGGCATTCTCTCAGGTGGAGGATGTGACAGAGCTCATTCCCTTCCCAGGGTCGCATCTCCAAAAAAGAAAAGGAAAAACTATCCTGGCAGCTCTGCACGCTGGATTTGCTCAGGCAGGCAGAGCCCCAGGGGAGGCTAATGTGCCTGCAATGTTTGCAGAACCAAAGATGTTTTAACTCCAAAGACGTTTGCTCATCCCAGCTGAGCAAAACTCAGTGCTCATCAGACAAGGCTGCTGCAGGTCCTCAAGGAAGGGCCTGGTGCTGGGGAGCCAAGGGAAGGTGCGACCAGGCAGGAGGCAGCTGCTGGGATGCTGCAGAGAGTCAGCAACATTCATCAGCCTCTTGAGAGCATCATCTAGCACTGAGCTATTTCTAGGCCAGGGCTGTTAGAGGGAGGCATTACGGGACTGTCAGGTACAGCGTGTCTCTCAGCTGGAGCTGTGCTTCTTGTCTTGGGAACAGCCACACAGCATCCTCTGGGGGCTCGCTGGCTTTTGGCTTCACTCCACATCAAAGCCCAGCTCCCTGTGTGCATTTTAACGAGGTTCACACATTCCAGGTTTCTAGGCCAAGCGAGGGCTTTCATCCCATGCTGTACTCAGCAGCTCTGCGTGGAGGCAGCCTGTGGTTCAGTAAGGTGAGAGGCTGAAAGTGGTTCAATTTTGCAACAAGAGCTAAGAACAAAGCACAGATTGTACCATTTAAAACTGGGACAAAACAGAGATGGAAGATTTTAGTGGGATTTTTTTTGTTTGTTTTCTTCCTAGCACCCGGTACACTTCTGTGAGTTGAATTAAATGTAAAGTGTCAGAGGCCTTTGCCTCACACTGGAGCATTCCCATTTGCATCTGAATGACAAAGCCAGGATGAGGCAGCAACCCTGGGGAGGGAAGAAATCAGAAGAGGGGAAAGAGAGTTACCTCAGATTGGGCTTGTTCTCCTGACCTGTGCTATTTCTGGTGTCTGCTGCTGGTTCCTCTCAGCACTACCTATTTTTGTCTTCTGTTTTTTTGTCCCGCACCTAGCACATCCAGCTCATGTCTGGGCCTGGGGTACATAGGGATGACAGCAGGACAAGTAATTAATCCTAGCTGACTTCTCCTAGTGACTTTTCTTCTCTTTCCACCTTGGGTTGACTTGCAGAGCATCTCTTCACCTTGACAAAGACCATTTTTATGTTACAGGGCTCAAAGTCATCATCACTATAATCGTTCTTAAAACAACCCAGCAAAACGAGCTCATAAAAGCTCCTCTTGCTTAATGCATCAGTGGGCCTTTTAGCTCACTTCACCCTGGGAACAAGGCACCCTCAGGCAAGCCCTGAGGCTGAGCCGGGTCCTCTCTGAGCTGGCCCCCATACAGGAGAGGAGACCTCACCCATGCCCAGGTAGGGCACCTGAGTAGGAAACCAAACACAATCACCCAATGCCACATTCCTTATGGATACCACACAGTCCATAGCAGGTTCAGAATAATTTCCATACTCACAGTGTGGATTTTAAATCACCCCACAACCTCCTCCTGAAAACCTGCGGAGCTGAAGCCACTGCAGGTCAGGTTGTGCAATTTGTTGTTGCAAGACAAAGAAAACAAGTTCTTCTTTTTCACAATTACCAAACTACTTCATCGAGCAATTTCCTTGCCTCTGTGCTTTGGTTTCAGTTAACAGCATTCCTCAGGGAGGGAAGGTCTAACTGCCCCTCTGATCAGTAAGTGCCTCACTGATGGTTCTGCCATTAAAGACAATTGTGAAAAGTTGCTGAATTACTGTGACTTCTTCAGGCCAGCAGCGACTGTGCCTTGGTCTAGAGCTGAACCTGGTCAAGGCTCACAGGGATTGCAGGCAGGGGCTGCCTCTTCCCCAGGGACAAACCACATCTGCCTGTCCCAGCGTGGCTCTTGCCAGGGGCTTTGTCCCCGCAGGTGATAACCCTGGTCCCGATAAAACAGCTCCTGCTGGGGTCCCCGCAGCCCCAGCTGTGGGGGTTACTTGGTGAGGCTTGGCACCTGCCTGGGAGAGAGAATGTCACCTTGGCTTTGGGAAGAGGGCAGGGAGTGCTGTCCCCACAGCACACAGGTGTGACAGGGGAACCTCAGGCCCCCATATGAAGCAATTTACTGTGGCAGCAGCCCAGGACTGTAGTGTCCCTGTCACCCCATGCATGGCACAGCGGGAGCAGCAGGGCTCCCCACACCGCAGCAGGCACTGGTGCCAGCGGCACAGCTCGGCTGCACCCGGCCAGGGACACCAGTTTCCCTCCCATCACACCAAGGCAGGCACTGGCACCAGGGCTGTTCTGGCTGCCAGCGGCTCCCAGGGCTGTGCTGTGCCAGGGCCAGACAAGCCAGCCCATCACCAGCAGCTTTTAGGATTGACTTGGATGGGCTGTGGAGTCTGTGTCTCTCCTTCAGGGCTGCCCTGCTGGTGCTTTCCTGGGGAGGGGGAAGCACTAGGACCAGACATGGGGACTGAGGGCCAGGACCTCCCACATCAGCTCTTTTGCAGTGCAAGGGCAGCAGCCCCTGTTTCATGAGGGCAAGACTCTGGGTCTTGGCTCACTTCAGCTCAGCTGCCAGAACTGTGAAGCCCCCGTGGCCCCAAGAAACCCATGGGGGTGCCCAGGCTCCTGTCTAGCCACAGTTCCAACCCCTTCAAACTTCCTGCATTTGTTTCACTCAAGCTATCTGGGGGAAGTAGGGTGTTGTTATGTCTTCAGCTCAGCATCTATTTAGAGAAGGATAATACCATTGTGGGGGAGGACAATGAGAATATGAAATGCCTAAAATTCTCTGTCTCTCGCTATTTTGACTAATTATTTGTTTCCTCCAAATGGGGAGAAAAAATTTCCCTCCTTGGAAAATGACACTGAGATTTAATGGCCTGGCTGAGTGGGATAAAGCATGAACAAATCCCACCAAGATGAGCTCAGAGTGATCTCAGCTATGGCCCTAGTGCAGGAGCTGTGCTCTGCACAGGGCCAGAGCAAGGGAAGGTCAGGGCACAAAAGAGAAGGGATGGCCCACGCAGAAGATGACTGTCCTAGGAGACCTCAGGGCAGAGGACAGCCAACACCCCCTCCTGTCACTTTCCCAGGGCTATGTTTAGCTCCTGGTTTGCTTGGGGAACCCAGATGAGCACCTGGAACATCTTAATGTCATTGTCCCACCAGAGCTGGCTTTAGTAGACTTTTTTTTCCTTTGCAGGATATAACTAATTGGTCCTGACATCAGAGAGAGTTATGTTGGGTCCTGAAATAGCCTTCTGCAGAGCTTTACTTTCAGAGGTGCCATGGGGCAGCGTGAGTGCAAGTATACATGAAACTGCTTTCACAGGGAGTGCACCTGAGTTCAGGTCACGTCCCAAGTCCTGGAAGCCCAGACTGCGGAGCAGAAATAATGAAAATTGCTGGCTTGACTGATAAACCTCACCTCTAGCTTAGCCCAGAGGTGAAATAAGGACTCTCACTCTTACAATTGCTACACACCAGGCCCTTGCAATACCCTTTGCTTGTAGTGGTCCTTGCCCCTCTGCCTGTCTGGTGGCAGCCTGGAGGATCTGATTTCCTTGGTGTTTCTCTCTTTGGTAACAGCAGTGAGAGCTGTGAAGAGGCAGGGGTTCAGCTTACCTCAAAGCAGCAGTTACCAAAAGGTTTGAGAGAGAGCAGAACTTAGAGTAAGTGGCTACCAGCCCCAGCAGACCCTGGTGGACTTGAGGTCTCCTGCACAGCTGCACCATGCTGTATGCTCTGCTGGAAATTTGTTGAGCCAGCGCTGCAGCCAGAGGGTTTTAGCAACACAGTCATGCATGGGGAATAAGTGCTGTGCTGGTGTGGGGGTAACTGCTGTACTGGTGTGGGTATAACTCTGTACTGGTCTGGGATAACTGCTGTACTGGTGAGGGGATAACTGTACTGGTGTGGAGTGACTGCTGTACCAGTACATGTGGGATAGCTGCTGTATTAGTGCAGGGACTCCCCTCCTTGCCATGCAGAGCTTTTGCATTACAAAACACTCTCTAAAGCCTGGACATTGCTTAAGAAAGTAAAATTAGATCAGAGCAGCACTAAAGATAAGCGGCTCAGTTCCCAACCCACAACTTGCCGGAGCTCTGTGGCAGGACAGGAGCAGTGTCACCAAAGGATGACAAGGAGAGTGGCAGATTGCCCTGAGGGAGCATGAAGTCGTGCAGCTGCCCTGGTCCTGCTCTGATCAGAGCTGGATGTGTGGAGGTATTGGGGATGCCTGGGGGGACACTGGGACACGGGGTGGAGTTGTTGCTGCTGAGCCAAGAGCAGTGCTCTGTGCATTGTGTGCTACATCTCAAATGAAGGCAGATGCTGGGAGGGAGAAGGACTTCCCATGGCCCTGGGTGCTCCTCAGGTGTCTGCACAATGGAGACAGCACATGCTCAGCTCTCTGTGGCTGCATCCCTTTGTTCATTTGCCTCCTGGCCATGGTGCCTGTTGCTGCCGGGGCCCTGGCAAGACACCTTCTGGTCAGGCTCTCCTGGGACCCCCAGAGAAGGCAGTGGGCAGGGCACAGACCCCAGGACCTGCCTCTGCTGCTGAGAAGCATCCATTTCTTCCCAGGTGAGAAAAGGCAGGAGCAGGCTGCAGGGCAGACATGGTCTTGGCCACGTTCAGAAGTCATCACTAACACTCAGCTTTGATGAGCTGCTGTAAATGAACATTCCTGCCAGCAGCTGCCTAGGCCTGGCTCTCCACTTGCATTGGTCTTATCTCCTGGGCCACCACAAGCATGGATTGAGCTGCCTCTGGGGGTCATCAACCACAGATTAGGCAGAGAAAGTGTGGGTCTCCCTGCTCAGAAGGAGATATTTCCAGACTATTTTTCTCCACTTGCATCAGAAGAGATGATGTTTTTACACCAAAGTGGGCTAGTTTCAAACAGTCATATTGCTGCTTCTGAAGCTGAAGTTAAAATCCTGTGCCAGGCAGAGGGGAATGAGGCTTCCCAATGCCCAAAACAAGGTGCTGGGGAAATACCATATCCTTACCTGCTGTCTCTGCTGCCTGATCCAATGTCCCCGTGGACTTGTTTTAAGCAGCACAATGAGAAGTCACTGGTAGGAAATGCAGGCAGCTGCTTTCACACTTGACTCTATTGTTTCATAAGTATTAGCAGAGAGATTGAAAATGTAATTATGATAATTAAGTTAAATTGCAATTTTCCTACAGGAGCTACCAAATTATTTATATCAACTTTTCATCCTAAATCCCTTAACTGTTCCCTGCCCAGTGGAGGAGGAACCCTTACTGCTGCCTGCACTGTGTTCCAGTGCAAACAATGCTCAATGGCATTTGTGAAACAGCAGCAAGTGGCAATTCTTACTCAGCAGGAAATTGGGATGGGAAAAGAGATTGTGAGAAACAGTGGTGCTGAGGGCAGAGCACTTGGGGGACAAAGAGCCACAATAAGAGGAGAGAGCCAGAGAGAAGTGTGCAGGACTGGGAAAGGCAGTGCCCAGCTGCAGTTAGGGCTGGCTGGAAGGAGCAGAGCAATGCTGGGCAGATGGTCAGTGGGGCTGGATTCAGGCACTGCCTCTCCTGCCAATGGGGCTGAGGGTGTACCTCCCCCCGTGATTTCTGGAGCTGAAGTGAGCACAGACCCCAGTGTGGCAAGATTCAAGGGCCATGTCACAGCCAGGCCAGCCTGGTGTAGAGCCTGGCTCTGCACACAGAGCCAGCAGCAGCAGCTTTGGTGCTGCTGCTCTGCCACTCCTGCCAGGAACACTGTCAGCCCTAATCAGTGTCACAGTTCAGCTTGTTCATGCATCCGAGCAGACCTCGTGCAACTTCACCGTACCGCGGGAGGAGTGATGAATCCCATCCCAGAGCCTTTTCCTTGTGTCCCCCCTGCTTGCCTGGGCCAGGGCAGCATGTGACACCGAGCATGTCACCCTTCCTTGTGGGGTGGCAGCAGGACCAGCTGCAGGAGGCAGGCTGCCGAGCTGCCCTCCGTTGCGGAGCAGCAGAGTAAGGGAGGAGGCAAAGCTCTTTACTGTGATCAGTTCTCCAGGGTCCTTCCCACAGAGCAGAGAATATATGTTTGAGGACATATGCCCCTATTTTGGGGCATAGCAGCAGATGATGTAGACCATGATGTGCCACACTGGATCCAAGATATCTGGGCAGTGGCATGAAAGCTGAGATGCCTGCAGCTAGCAGACCCTGACCTTCATCAGTCCTGGGCTGTCCTGTCCCAGATCTTGTCCAGTTCCTACCATCAAAGGGGTTTGATTTAAGCCCACATATGGAGCTGTGCTCTGGCTTACCGAGTCTGAGCATGCAGAACATTTCCCAGCTTGGGAAAAAGCATTCTGCAGCCTTTCTTCCCCCTCCATCCCTCAGCAGCAGCATGGACCGCAGTGACCATGGTTGGATCTTGGAGGTGCTGAGCAGCTGCAGCCTGGAGCTCAGCTCCTTGCAGAGCCACCTTGTCAAGCCAAGAGCTGGATTGAGACCTTGTCCTTCATTATATAACTGTTTCTCTGAGTGTTTTCATAGAGCTCAGCCTCCCACCAGGCAGAGCCCCCACCGGCAAGGGGGAATGTCATGGTTTTCTGAATGCATGGCTTTGATTTCCTGCTGGGCTGTAGCAGCGGACAGTTCTGTTCCCCCCCAGTTCATGCACTTTTCCAGGCATTAACCAAGATTCAGGCCCCTATACAAGGCACCAGGCAGCAGGCTGGAGGTGTCACCTTATCTGGGGTGGGTGATGGAGATGTGGAGAGAAGCAGAACCTCAGAGGCCAGGTCAGCTCAGTTCCTCCGTGGGGTTCTTTGAGCCCCACAGATGAACTGACCTGGCCTGGCCTCTGGGACCCCACGCTGTCCCTGCACTGCCCTGGCTGCCTGCCCTCGCATTCCTGTCCTTGCACATCATCTCCTTCCAGCTGCTGAGGAAAACAGCCCCTGCTGCTACCAGGGGCTGGGGTGAGGAGGGGGAGACGCCTTCACAGCACATGAGCTCTGCAGGAGTGGGGCTGCTGCTGACCTTGGAAATGAAGGGTTTTTTTCTTCCCAGCTCCAGAAGAAGCAGGAGGTGGGTTATAGCTGGCTGGCACTGCACCCTCCTTGCAGCACACCAGTTTTTTGCATTATCAGCGGGACCCTGCCCACCCTCACCCAAGAAAAACAGGGGCTGTGCAGTGCTGTCACCCACAACCCCTTGGACAGTCTGACAGCAGGTTGTCTGCCCTGTGCCTTCCCTGCAGGCTGAAACTGGGGAGCTTTTCCCCACTGAATAATAGAGGGTTTGGTGTGATGGCCAATAATTAGGCAATGGGACGGCTGTGATGCCTTGGGAATGACTAACAGCAGTGGGACAGGTCAGCAGCTCTTCTCCGACACACTGCCAAGGAGGAAATCCTGACGCCTTCCTGCTTCTCTGAGAGTCACAGTGTGTGTGCTGAAGGTGACTTGGAACTGTCCCAGGGTTGTATTTGATAACTGAGTACTGCCTGTAGCCCCCAAAAAAGGAAGAGGTTTTTACCACTGACCTGGTGCCACTCAACAAGATTTCACATGCAGGAGTCCAAAGCAGCCCCTCAGCCAGCAGTTCCCACATCATCTCCCCTGTTCAGGCAAACTGGATGTGCCCCATGCAAGGCACATCTCCAAACTAAACTGCAAATAATTCTGGATCTACATCAGTAGTACAGTCTGGGCTAAAAGTCATTTTATGACTTGGTTCATTCCACTTGACCAATGGCTAATTTTTCTGGTTGCACATGATATTTTTTCCTGTTGTGGATGAGGAAGACCTAAAGATGGGAGAAGGGCATGCTAAGGGCAGAGATAAACAAGAAGTTGTACATGGGATCCTGCCAACACATTTGTATGGTCTCCCCTCAGCCTCATTTTTCAGGAGAAAATCTGTAGTACACCAGCAAATACGTAATCAATAAATAGTATTAGCAAAAAGGGCTCTTTTCCACTTAATTTATTCATATTCTGGAGGCATCATTGTTGCCTGAAATAATAATATGTTCTATTTAGCCATAACAGACTTGGGGAACCTCAGGCACTTGGTGAAGCACCTAAGCTGACTTGCCAAAGCGTTGATTCTGTGCATCAGGCTCAGAGCAGAATCATTGCCTTTCCTAGTGCTGTTATAGGTATTTTCTGGCCAATTTATCACATGCTGCCTGCTAGGTCAGAGATGTGTGAAGCTCAGTGTTCAACCTTGCTGTGCTGGAAACCACCGAGCCTGGGCAGGGCAGTGATTTGCACCAGGGGCAGATAGCAATGCATGCAATTCTGCAAGCACTTGTTCCCACATTTGACTTCTTCCCCCACAATTCAAACCGACTGTCAGAGCTATCAGGCTGCCTTTGCTCTCCCTTTGCCTGCCTGTCCCTAGGAAAGCAGTGGTGGGAAGGGGGTGCTGGCTGTTGGGGAGCAGTTGCAGAGTCTGCGCTGCTCTTGGCGCAGCCCTCCCGCCTCCGCTGCGTCAGGGGCTGATTCACCATCCCCAGCTGCAAGGCTGACTTAGTGCTGATGGATGGAGCCGATCGACAGGGAACGTGCCTCTGCTGACAGCCCGAGCAGGGGCACTGCCATGACTGGTGGGACACTGTCAGTGGGCAGCAGCCCTGGCACGGGGACTGGCATCAGCCCTGTCACCCAGCAGAGACTATAAAGCAATTTGTCCTCTATATATGGGTACAGGCCTTTCCCAAAGCCCTGCTACACCTCCCCACACCAGCCCATCTTTCAGCAGTAGGCTTTTCAGTTTAGCAAGCAGCTACTTGTTTAAAAGGAAAAAGCAGCAGCAGCTCAGCCTTTTACTCAAATCTACTAGAGAGAAGGTCTCGCTCTCTCCTCCTCTCCTTTTTCTAGGAAGATGTTCCTTCAAACTTGCTGTGTGAAAAATAAAATGACCTTTTTCTCCTCACATGCACTTGCTCTCATTTGCAGGCCCAGGCATGCTGCTATGGGGAGGGAGGGCAGCTAAGCACACATGAATAACCTCATACCAGCACTGCAGACATACATATGACATTTCTTTCTATGGTTCTAGTACCAAAATATCCCAGGCACAAAGGGATTTGGAGTCTACAACTAACGATCTGTGCAGGCCTCTAAGGAAACCGCACAGTAGCCCTGCTAATGGCTTCAAGGGGAAATGCTTCAGGCCCTGGCTGCTGCTACTGCTGCTCAGGGAATTGTGCTTTTAGCTCTGGCATGCGATAAAAACCTTTTCTCACTGTTGCAGACATGATGGCTCTTCTGGAGAGAGGAAAGGCATTGACTAAGCTCAGGCCATTAACCACCTTTAAGCACACACGGAGGATGTAAAGCAAACACCACCCTGTCATTCAGCACCCAGGGTTAGTTAACAAACCCCCCTGACTCCCCCTCTGCCCTCTCTGCTCCCCAGGTGCGTATTGCTTCCTGCCCCAAGCACTGCCTGCTCCCTCTGCCCCGGGAGAGAGCAGGCAGTGACAGAGAGCTCTGGGCACAGACCTGGGGCGCTCAGCTCAGCCCAGGGCACTTTTGGCAAACCCCATCTTGGGAAAGCACTTTGGGATAAGCTCTCCATGGTGTTTTGTGCCCCTTCCCTCCCTAGGAAAGGAGAAAGGAGCTTTGTCTGAGAAAAAGCAGCAAGACAGTATTTCTTTAGCAAGGTGTGTCTCTGCAGTGCCGGCCTGAGCACACACTGCTCAAATCTCACACCTGCTGCACCTCACTGCCCATCACAAGGCAAGAAGGTGCCTGGGCAAGAAGGTGCCCACTCTGAGAGGATTCCCCCTCTCCCCATTACCCCTTCCCATGAAAGCCACACCACAGCGCCTTCCTCCTCTGACTGACTCATACTGAGACAATGGTCTCGCTGGTGCGGTGGCAGATTTTGCAATAGATTTTAATGAGGTATTTACAAGTTCCGAGGCGAGCTCCTTACACAAGGAGTGTGGCCTGGCCCTGGCAGCTGCTTGGGCTTTTCATTGACATTCCTGCAACTCCAGCGATTGCAGCACAGGCACAGTGGAAAACATTTAGACATAAAAAATGCCGGATTAATTATCTCTTAATTGATACCTCCACTTGGGGACAAATGAAACCGGAACATCTCTCCTGCCCTGGGAGCCTGCCACTTACAAACAGATTTACAGCTAAAAATACCGTGGCAGTCCCGTGGCCAATCAACTTCACTGCTTACCCTGAGTGAGGTTAAAAATTGTTGCAGGCTTGCACGGTGAGCAGCGAGGGACCAGCGGCAGCACCTGGATGCAGAGGCATTAACACTGTGCAGTATCCCCGGTGCCCAGGCGAGGGGCACCGTGCCTCAGGGCAGTCTCAGGGCCCTGCAGTTGTGTTTTCCAGACTAGGATCCAGCCACAGCGCCCTGACGAGAGATTTCTCGTACTTTCCTGCCCATTGTTAGAGGATGCAGAGAGGAAACCTCATCCCTGTGTCTTTTTAGAGTCCTGAAGTGCCCAGTGTGTTTCCCTGTAGTGTAGCATTTCCAGCGAGCATGGGAATCATGCTTGATGCTTGTAACAGCTTTTTCGTGCAGTGCTCTTCCGCACCTACACTTCCCAAGGGATCTCTCCACCCCCAGCTCCTTACAGGAATACACACACAACCAAATTGCCACAGTGACCCCATTTAAGTTACCATCATCTTTATTTTCTTCACATATGTGCAAACAGAGGAGATCGCAATGGTGGTGTTCTTAAAAATAACAAAATGTATTTGCATACATTTCCCTATGTACAGGTGAACAGCCACAAGTAGTCTTCTTTTGCACAGCAAAAGATCTAGAGCATTGAGACCGGGGACAGGACCGGGGCCGAAAAAAAAAAGGGTCAACTTAAAAACAATAAAAAACCCCGAACTTCACAACAGTGCAAACCTCTTGGACACGACAGCACGATGGAGTGACTTTAATGGAGAAAACGGCGGGGGGGGGGGGCCTCTCGATATGAGATTTCTGACTGTAAACAAGGCGCAACACCTCCCTCCCGCCGCCCTCCCCGGGGAAAGCTATTCCAGGAATTTGGCAGATCTTCAAGGGCTGAGCCGGAGGTAAACAGCCCGCGGCCGCCTCCCCTCCTCGGGCCGCAGCGAGTTGGGGTCCGGCTCCGGCGACCACCGGCACCGGCACGGGAGGGGCGGCCGCTCCCCGGGATGCTGCGGGACGCGGGGGCACCGCGGGGAACCGGCGGGACCGCGAATTTCCCGAGGGGCCTTGGCGGGGCCGGAGGGGTCCGGTGCGCCCCGGTGGGGCCGTGCACGCCCGGAAGGGACCGTGCATTCCAGCAGAGGCCGGAAGGAACCCGGTGCGCCCCGGCGGGGCCGCGCATTCCCGGAGGGAACCCGGTGCGCCCCTGCGGCGCCGCTCAGCCCGGAAGGGACCGTGCACTCCCGGAGGGAAGCCGGTGCGCCCCGCTGGGGCCGTGCACTCCCGGCAGGGACCGGGAATTCCCAGAGGGGTCATAAGGAACTGGTGCACCCCGGCGGGGCCGTGCATTCCCGGAGGGAACCCGGTGCGCCCCGGCGGCACCGCGCACGCCCGTATGGGCTCGAGTGCTCAGCCGGTCTCGGGGTCGCCGGGGGGCGGCTGCTCGGCGTCGCTGCCGGGCGGGGCGGCCCCGTCCGTGCCGCCGCTCTCCAGGGAGGACTCGCTGCCCGTGCTTTCCCCAGAAAGCAGGCGGCGGACGCGCAGGTCGGCGCGCAGCGAGCGCAGATCGTTGCCCAGGCTGAGCTCGCCCAGGTCGCGGAGGAGCTGGCCCAGCTCTGGGCTCTCGCCGCGGCCGGTGCTGGGGCGCAGCAGCTCGCCCTCGGGCTCGCCCAGCGCTTCCAGGATGTCTTCGCAGTCGCAGTGCATGGCCCGCTCTTCCTGCTCCTCGCCCAGTAGGTCCTCCGTGATGGAGCCCAGCTTGGGCGCGCTGCGGCTCCGCTCTACCGGCGGCTTGTAGCAGCACTGCCCGTTGAGCAGCTTGCGCAGCGGCACCAGCGGGATGCTCTGCTCGCCCACCAGCTGCTGCTGCTGGTGCCGCGCGTCGTCCCGCTTCTTCAGCCGGCGGAATTCGGCCAGTGCCGTGGCCGAAGTCTGGTAGAGCAGCAGGGCCATGGCCTTCGCCTTCTCGGGCTTGGAGACCAGCACGGCGTGGCAGCGCAGCATCACCGCCTTGTGCTTCAGCTCGTGGCGGTAGATCCAGGCGAAGACACGGGGCAGGCGCGGGTCCGCCACGCAGTAGGTGACCCGGTGCAGCAGGTAGAGGTGGCCGGGCCGGCGCAGCCCCTTGTCCTCGGCGTGGGCCATGCGGATGCCCTGCGCGCTGATGGTCAGCTTCATCTTGGTGCCCTGCCGGCCCGCCTCGCTCTTGCTCCAAATCTTGCAGACGGCCAGGTCGGTGCAGCCCTCACCCTTGGACTGGATGGTGGTGGCGTTGCCCAGGTAGAGCACAGTATACGTGGGATCTTCGCTGGTAACGCGAAATTTCCGCCGCTTGGAGCGGAACATGCTGCCCACGCGGTGCAGGGCGCTCTCGGGGCAGGCGCGGGCCAGCGAGGTGAGGGCCGAGTAATGCACGCTCACCGCGTACCCCTTGGGCTTGCTCTGCCGCCGCGCCTCGCCCGCCGCCAGCTCCACCTTGCTCCGCTTCCAGGGCAGCATGGCCCCGCGGAGCCGCGGCTAGGCGCCGCGCCGACGGCTCCGGGCGCGGGGGGGCATGCCACGGCGGCGGCGGCTGGGCTGCCCGCCCGCCTCACATCCTTGCGGGCGCCGGGCCGCCGCGGCCGTAGATATAGGCGGGCGCCGCGCTCCGCGGGCGCGGAGAGGGGAGGCCCCGCGCACCGAGGGCGGAGCGCCCGCTGCCCGGGCCCGCCGAGCCGGCGGCGCGCTGCTCGCCGCCCGCCCGCCGCCGCCGCTCTGCGCCGCCCGCCGCGGCGCCCCGGCCCCGGCCCCAGCCCCGGCCCCGCCGCGCCGCGGGGCGGGCACGGGGCGGTGCCAGCCCGGCCGGACGGCCCCTATCCCCTCCCGCTCGCAGCGGAGCGCGGCCTCCAGCGGGGAGCGCTCGCCGGTGCTGCCGCGGGCGCGGAAGAGGGGGACCCCCGTGCGCCCCGTCCCGCCCCGGCTCGCTCGCCACGGAGGGTGGGTGGGTGCCACAGCGCTCTCCTGCAGCTTCGTCAGCACCGGCGGGGAGAATGGAGAGGGCACCGCAGGGCATCCGTCTGCCCCAAATCCCCTTAAACTGATAAAAATCCCAGGGCTACTGCTGGACCCCCACGCTCTGAGAGATCCCAGGGCCGGCAGAGCCCCAGCCTCAGCCGCCTGCACGGCCAGGGTGTGCCGTGGACAAATCCCGCTCTTGCAACACGATCTTTCCTTCGGTTTGGTTAGTCCAGCTCTGAGACCTGAAGCGCCTGCAGCAAACACTAGTTATTATGTATGAGTAATCCTTTGCTCTTTATTTGTATGCAGCAGCCGAGAAACAAGAAGCTGTCTTGTAATTTCTTGTTGGGGTTGCTGAGTACACTCACAGACAGAATGAGAAACTTGGTTTCTGTGTTGTTAGTAGAGCTTCTTGTGTCATGTGTCAGATCCTTGCCAAAAAAGAATAGAAATTCTAGCATTGCAGATAATGCCACTTCATCAGGGTTTGGATAAATACAAAAGGTGGGCAGTACGTACTCGTGCAGTAAAATATGTAAACACCTGCCTAAATAATTTCTAGAGCTTGGATCAATTAAACCAGTATGTAATTATCGTTGTTGTTGTTACTATTATTATTATTACTATTATTACATAATGCCATCTAGCAGATTATTTGGGAATTGCAAGTAACCACAAACCATTGCAAGTAACTGCAGCATCAAACTATTAAGCCCATTTGCTTGTATTTCCAAAATCTCCCTCACTGGAGGGCAGCGTGGTCAGCACCATCCCTTGAGACTGCTCAGCCACAGCTGGTCCCAGGGGACGCCTGGCTTCAGCCATGGTTTCCAGAGGCCAGTGGTAGGTGTGGGTCGGTAACATGCTGCAGTTCCTGTCTTCAGCAGCTCCAGCATAGTAGTTTGATAGTGTTAAGAAGGTTGCTGCTTGCCTTGAGAAGTGAATGTGTTATTGCTCCTATTTTCCAGTGAGAAAACTTCAGTTTGAGAGCTGCATGGGCTGGGTGTGCACCCATCAGTGCTGTTGAACTGCCAGGCCCCTCGACGTGAAGCCCAGCACCCACTGAGATGCACATCTGGGCTCAGCACTGTGCTGAACCAAACCCTCTGCCTCTTCAACAAAATCACACTGGGACCTCACAGGAGGGCAGGTGAGGAGCTGAGGTCTGCCCTGACTGCAGAGCCCAGCAGCAGCCCGCCCAGCTGGGGGATCTCTGCTCTGAGCCCTGATGCAGGCTGGGTGTCAGGCACCCACTGGGAGCCCTCATGGTGTTGTTGGTGTGGGGGGCAGGAGGGGCTGTGTGCTATGCTGCAGCCTGTGGCAAACAGCTCCTGCCAGCCTGCAAGACCATCCCAGGGAGAGAAAGACTGATTCAGCTGATTCCAATGCTACTCCAAGTAGCATTCAATGTATTTTTCTTTTGTCTTCTTTGTCTTGCAAGGTGAAAACAGAAGATGCTCCTGTGCGCATAAAATAAATCCGATGGCTTGAGGTAACATCTGATACCCATGCATGGTGTGGCACTCCCAAAGTGCCCAAATATCTGCCTCCTTCCTCAAGGTGTCCTGCAGAACCACAGCTCCTTGGACCAACATTGGACCAACACCTGCCCCATGCTCACCTGCCTGAGCAGTGCCTGTGAGCTGCAGGGCTGAGAGCAGCCCCGTCTTCTCCTCGGAGATGTGTGGGCATGGCAGTCTCTCCATACGAGGGAGTTGCTTTGCCAAAACCTGCCTGCCTCCAGCTGTGGGCAGGGAAACCTGTTCTGAGCCTTTGGCTGGTGGCTCAGCAGGCAGGTGTTTGCTCCAGGTGGGAGGGAGCAAGCAAGGAGACCCACATATCTTCCTGCAGTGCTGCCTCTGGAGGGAGATTAGAGTTAGGGGGGCTGGTGCTGGCACACATACACTTCTGGTAATGATGCCCACAGAGCTGTTTGCAGAGTCATGCTGGGCTCTGCCATCCTGATTGAAGTGATCTATGTTCAGGAATGTAGACTTCAAGTTTTCACAGCATGGCTTGTGCAGGTTGCTGAGCCCCATAGCTTTCCAGCAGCCCTTGGGCTTATTTGTCTGCAAACCCCAGTGGTAAGGTGAGGAGGAGATCTGACCCTTTTGCCCTCCTCACAGCCTCCCCAGATGCAAGGCAGCAGCATTGCCATTTCTATATTGCATTCTCAGGTTCTGGAGTTTTCCTTATCAGGATCTCAGAGACTCACTGGGGGTTCCAGATTGTGGCTGGGGAGCAGCAGCACCCCAGAATACCTGCTTCTGCACCACTTGAAGTGCAGCAGCAAGGAAGGTATCTTGTGGTCGCGTGCCAGCTCGAGAATGGAATCTCTCTTGGCTCAGTTCCTCGCCATGCTTGCTCACCAGTCTGTGTGCCAGACCATTGTAGCTTTCTTTGCTTCACTAATGGGCCCAGTTAATTCAGGACCATCTCTTTCCTGCTACGTGGCAACTGCTTCAGTTCTGGGCACAGATGACTGCCACATGCTTCAGCAGCTGAAGAGCACATTATAAATCATGGTGATCTGTGACACCAATTCCCACACAAAAAGCTCTGAGTTCTGTGCTGGGCTGAGGAGCTGTGCCACAGCCTTTGGGTGAAGTCTGGAAGCAGGGAGCAGCCCAGTTAAGTTTGGGGCACCTGCTCCAGGCTTGAGGCTGTTCCTGTGGTGTTGGATGTCTGTATTTCATTGCCAGGGGGAGAAGCTGAAGCACAGTAAGAGGGGAGCGTGCCCTGTGTGGCCAGGGCGTGCTGCCTGCTTCCCAGTGAGCACAAGGCTCCCACCTGGCCTGCAAGGCCGGCAGCACCCATGATGTGTAGGACTTGCATGCTGGGGGTTATCTGCATGGTGCTGTAGCCCCAGGGGAGTGCAGCAGCCTGCTCTCTATTTATGCAATATTCTAGCAGCTACCAAGCATCACCTGCCTTCGTGCATGCATGGAAATCCAGAGCAAGGCGTGAGAAAATCTGTGAGATACCATCTCTGCCCTGCGGCCCAGAGCCGGCAGCACAGTGAGTGCTGCACTTGGCCCTCGGCAGACCCCACTCCCTGCCACACTCCATCCCTCTGCCCTGGCCACTCCAGCCTGCACTGGAGCCCGTGGTTACACCCCACCACGAGCCCGTAGGTTCAGGGGTGTGCGGTGTCTCTGACGTGCAGACAGGCAGGCAGCTGTCCAATACCTCTGCTGGAGGGAGCTGCCAGGCTGCCCGTGCTGGCTGCCCTGAGCAGTGTAGAGGGATGGAAGGGTCTCTCTGATGGGAGAGAGTGAAACTCTGCAGGGAGCAGCCCCACTTCAGGGATGGCTTTTGTGCCCAGCAGCTTGAATTGGAGCTGATGTGGATCTCTGGTTGGGGAGAGTGGTGCGAAAAGGTGCTGGGGAAAGTTGATATGACAGGACCAAAATAATTCATGGGAATGTACTGATTTTGTCAGTGTATGAACACGTCAGGTTTTCTCCCCCTAGATAGCAATAGAACTTCTTGTGTTGCAGCAGCTGAAGTGACACAAAGTGAAACACTGCAAACCAGCATTTCAGTATCTTCCAAAACAAAGTATTTCAGAGTCTCTATAACTACGCTACATGTCAAAGTGTTGACTCTTTGTTCCAAACCAGGACAGAGGAAATGCTGAACTGTCAGGTTTTTCCATGTAGCGGAAAGATTGAGCAGCTCCTGAGCCTCACGGGCCATCAGTGTGGCAGGCAGGGTGCCCTGGCCCCCAGCCCCAGCAGCCATCAGCCAGGTCTGGCCAGCAGCAAGTGTGGATGGCTGCCTCTTGCCAAGAGCAGGGACAGCCTGAGACAAGTTGGCAGAGCAGGGGACAGCATGACCTGCTCAGGAAGAAGGGTCCTTACCACCCTTTAATGGAAACCACATGCCACCCGTGCTGTCCTCCTGCCTCTCTGAAGGGGAGCAGCACCCCATCCTGCAGTGGGTGTGCCCTGGCAGGGCTCGGGGCTGGGAGCACAGGTGATGCCAGGGCCGTGTGAATACTGGGGAAGGTCCACGCATAGGCAGGGCTGGATTCCCTTGGGGCACCGAGGGTGATGCCCGTGCTGCTCAGGGTGCCGAAGCCCGGGAGCACCCCTGGAGCAGGGGCTGTGGTGCTGCGGGCACAGCTCTGCCGCGGTTGTTTTTCAGTCACCGAGAGAGGCACACCCCGCTTCCTGCGGCCCCGGCGCTTCCTGCGCCCGCTGCTATGATTAGAAGAGCAGCCGGTGTCCAGTGGAGCAGAGCCCTCCCTTGGGTGTCACGGCACCCTCGGGGGCGCTTGCTGGGTGGGCTGGTGCTGGACATCCGTCCTCGTAGCGTGCTGCCAGTCAAGGGGCACAGAGGTGGTGCTGGGGCAGCATCCTCCGCTCACGCTCCATGCTGGGGGCTGCCACCACAGGGCCATGCTGAGGGGCAGCAGTGGGAAGCACGAGTGAGGCTTCCCGGGCAGTGCTGACACAATGGGAGCTGGAGAAATCCCATCAGTTTCCCATCCAGTGCCTTGTGCCTTCAAAGAGGCAGACAGTTCTCTCTAATTAACTTGCCCCCACCCTGCCAGGCAAGGAGGTGATTTTATCTTCATATGGCTGGTGGAAGAAACTGGTGTCTAAAAAAACTCACACGAGGGCCCCAGCGGGATTGGTGCCTTCTCAGGGCTCAGCTTTGGCCAGGCAGCTTTGGCCAGGCAGCTTCAGAGTTTCCTCAGCATGCTTCTCTTTCTAAAGAGGAGCAAGGCCTTCACAAAGTGATGAGCAAGCTCCCACTCTTCCTACAGTGCCAGTCCACTTCTGAGTACAGCTGGAAAGAAGGGGGTTCAAGCAGCTGCAGTTGTGCACAGAGCAAAATTGTCTTGGTTTTCTTTCAGGGCTGTTGTGGGGAGAGCTTCTTAATGGGTCTGCTTGTCAGGCTGAGGCTGGCAGTACCGCTGAATTGAGCATTGTGAATATGAATAATGAATAGCCATCACATGAATATTTTAGAGACACAGCCCTGAGATCTCCCAGTGCTGCCTTAAAGGAACATGGAGGAAAAATTGTCCAGAAAGAACGATGTTTCCTTTAGGCAAAAACTCACTGTTATCACTGGCTTTTGAAAAAGAGCTGCTGCTGCTAAATAATAATTCTCAGGATATGCATCAAAAACTGGAGCAGTGGTTTGGCTCCAAGGCAGAAGTTGTTGGGAGAGAAGCCCAAGTCAATTATTACAATGCTGGAAGGACAGCAGATTTTACTTTGCCTATGCAATGGTTTTGTGAGAATTCCCAAAGCTGTGACCACTTTCCAAAGACCCAGCAGTGCTGGGCACTCAGTGCTTTTCAAAGAAGTGGTGAGAAGTTTTGTGATGCACAGGGGTGCTTTCTCTCCCAGGACAACACCTCAGTCCAGCCCATCTCTGTCAAAGAGACGAGTTGTACAAACAAAGCCCAGCAGCAAAAATTGTGTTCATTTTGCATGCAATAGTAACTACTGCATCATATGGGAATGGGCTGTAAATCAACAGGTTTATCACACTTCACAGCAGCGTGCCCCTCTCCTTCAAGCTCTCCTTGCCTGCCTGTGCTCTTGGCACCCACACTCTGGTGCCAGGCTGCCTCTGTGCAGCTCTTGTGACAGCATCTGTTCCTCAGTTTCCCTTTCAACTATGTCTGATTAATCCATGCATAAATGTCTTCTAGGAGCAGCATGCTGTTGTGTTCAGATAAGACCAGCAGCAGCCTGTCTTGCTCAGGTAGGCACAGCAGAGCAATGGGAGAGGGATGAGAAACATGGCAATTAGAAATATGCAATTACTACTCCAGCTGTGGTAGTTTTGTCACTTGGATGACCCAGTCTGTATCTCCTTCAGCACTACTCTGCTCAAAGTGATCTTCGCAGTGCTGCTGGCATCATCAGACAGAAATAATTCCTTGGTGTTTATGAAATGCCCAGAGACATATCTGTTGCAACAATGAGGGCAATTTGGACATTGCTTAAGTAGGTCCCACAAAGGTGGTAGAAAATACCTGCAGTTAACTGTTCCCTGAAGCACTTCAGTCTAGAAATGGGGAAAGGTGGGGGGGTGGGGAGGGGGGAGGGGCAGAAGGACAACATGTGGGAAAAACATCCCAATCTAAATACAGAGATCTTTGTTCTTCAGGTTACCCTCGAACCTCCCTGCCCCAGGATGGGTTGCAGCTGGCAGAGCAAGCGTCCTTTTCCCACTGCACCAGCCCTTCTGCCCATCGTCAAGTTTCTGTTTCATGCAACTGAACACAGCTGTAAGTGTCCCATGGAGGTCCATTGAGCTCTGCACTCTGTACTGACAGTCTCCAGACCCCGGTGGTGCCGAGGCTGTTCTGCCAGGGCTGTGCCAATGGGATTATTAGAGCATTTTTCCTGTGGTTGGGCAGCCTGGAATGGCACTGCACGTGCCTCAGCTGTGGGGTTAGAAGTGCTGCCAGACCCGAGGCGTGGGGATCAGCCAGGCTGGCTGCCTGCTCTGGCTGGTGATTATGCATTGTAGAGGGAAGGTAACTTTTAACTGAAGTACAAAAGAAAGACAATAATGAGCACTTATATTACTGCTTCAGTGCCCACATAAAGACTTGAGACGGTTTTATTTAAGATTACTTGATTAGAAATTATTTTACTAAATGTCTGCCTGCTGTCTGCAGCCCACCAGCCTTCCATTGAAGCACCTCACCTAAATGAAAAGGTGACTGCTGAGTCCCCTTTCATCTCTCTTATTTGCCTTTAGGAAGCAAAGGAGGGGCCAGACCAGGCTGGTGGTGGCGGCAGAGCCTGGGATGAGCATGGCAAAGGATCAGACGTCCTTGGGAAATTTATGCCATGCAGTTACTGGCTTTTGAAAAGAAGAAGAAAAGAAAGCTGTGTCTTCCTAATGGGCGTTTATCATGGAGCAAAAGAAAAGAGACAAGAAAGAAAAAAGAAGAGAGAAAAGACTGTTCCCACCCAGGGGGTTGTGCATGCTGCCATGCTGTTGGTGGCCAGCTCCTGAAGTTAAGCTTTGTCTGCTTCTGTTTTTCAGGGATTAGACAAGTTATTCTCCAGTTACAACTGATACACATTACAGAGTTGTAGTGAAAACAATCTGGCCTTGACCCAACACCCATAAAGGACAAATCCTTCATAAATCAGTTCAGTGAGCAAGTACAGGTCAAGTTGTTTATTAATTTAACCTGCTCTCCCATCTTGACCCGGACCAGTCACAATGGCTGGTGCTGAAATCCATTCAGTGGTTCCCTGGCTGGTCATGCAATGTCCATCTGGCAAAGATGCCCAGACTCTGGCTAGAATCTGCCAGCAACCTCACAGTGTGCCTCCCACAGCTGCATCCAGGATCCCACTTTGCCACCATCATTCCTCGCATGCACTGTTTGCTGTACTGGGATGGTGGACACTAGGGAAGGGGAACCTGCACTGGCCTGGCTGTGTTACAGGGCACAACCTTGGCTACAGGAGCTGATGGCTTTCCCCGGAGGGAGACAAAAAGTCCTGCCCCCATGGCTTGCTGCCCAGCAGGGTTTTGTACAATGTGGTTTAATAGAATCTACACCAGGACAAACCAGCAAAAGAAAGTGGCCCCAGTGCTGCCGGCACTGCCACGGGCTGGGCTGGGGCTGGCAGCCCTTTGTGCCACCCCGCTGCCAGGGCCTCCAGCTGCAGCACCAACCTTGGGGTGGGAGTGAACCGTGCCCCCAGGCTCATTACTGGTGGGCTGGTGGCTGCTATGGGAGGAAAGGGGTTAGAGCTGAGCCTGAGGAGGGGAGACCCAGAGAGATGTGTGTCCATACTGAGCACCATAGGGTGGGATGGATGGATGGATGGATGGATGGATGGATGGATGGATGGATGGATGGATGGATGGATGGATGGATGGATGGATGGATGGTCACAGAACCAACTGGGTTAGAAAAGACCTCTGATACAGAGTCCAACACCGTATCAACTAGACCATGGCATTAAGTACCACATTCTTAAACAGCTCCAGGGATGGTGACTCCACCAACTCCCTGCGCAGTCCAGTCCAACGTCTAATCACCCTTTCAGTTAAGAAATTCTCCTTCATGTCCCACCTAAGCCTCGCCTTGTGCGGCTCCAGCTGTGTCCGAGCGTCATGGCTGGCGCGGGCCGGGGCCGGTGCGGTGGCGCCGCCTGGTGGCAGCCGCCGGGACAACGCGGGCCGGGCGCGGCGGAGGCGGCGGAAGGGGCCGGGCCGGGCCGGGCCGGGCTGGGGAAGGGGCCGGGCCGGGGAAGGGGCCGGGCCGGGGAAGGGGCCGGGCCGGGCTGCGGAAGGGGCCGGGCCGGGCCGGGGAAGGGGCGGTGCAACGCGGTGGCCGGGCCGCCCCTTCCGTCGGCGGCGCGGCGCGGCAGCACATGGGCAAGAAGCGGGGCTCGGGGCTCGGGCGCTGCCTGCAGCGGCAGCGCGGGCTGGAGCGGCGCGGCGCCTCCTCATGGGTGAGCCGGGGGCCGGGGCGCGGGGCAGAGGCCGGGCGGCCCGGGCTGACGCTGGTGTCCTGTCCTGTCCCCGCAGCTGCACGCCAGCGAGCTGGTCGCCGAGCGCGGCCCGGAGCTGCGGTCGGCGCCCGAGCAGAGCCCGCTGGAGGAGTTCCTGGCCACGGCCGAGCTGGCCGGCACCCGCTTCATGGCCGGTGAGCAGCTGGGCCGGGCCGGGGCGAGGAGCGGACCCCGGGGCGGGACCGGGATGAGTGGGTGCGAGTGGGGGCTGGCAGCGGGTCTGGCTGGCGGGAGCCGGGGCAGGTGGCCGGCCCCGAGCCAGGGCTGGGGTCAGCAGGGACACAGGCTGGGGTGGCAGCGCTGGGGACGGGCGGCTTTGGGTGACTGTCTCTCCTTTCAGAGCGCCTGAACGCCCAGATCGTGTCTGCCCAGAGCTGCACGGGCCTGCTCACAGCGCAGGAGGCCCAGCGCGTTCGGCAGCTGCACCAGGAGAATCAGGAGCTCCTGCGCATCCCACGGAGGTGAGTTCTGCAGGGCTGCCTGGGCGCCCCTTGGCTGTCTGGAGCTCTGTGGCTGCAGCCCTCCGGCTGGCAATGCTCTCCTTTTGGAGAAGCCACTCGCTAACCCACAGGAGCAGGCTGTGACCCACAGCACAGCTGCCTGTGTCCCATGTGAGTGCTGCCAGAGCCAGCCTCTCTGGCCTCATGGTGTGGGTTTCTTGCCCAAAGCTTGGCACTGCTGTAGCAGGTGCATCCAGGCTGCCTGGTGAGACTTTTCAGAGCTCTGTGAGTGGTGAACAGAGAGATTAATCCACATTTTAAGGACCCTGTAAAACTTAGCTCAAGAAAACAGCTCTGTGGTATATAGTCTACATGTCCTATGCTAATGGAGTTTGGAAAGATCAAGCAAAGAAGGTGTACTTAAAACAGCTGAAAATAGATGCATGCACATCGGAAACATTACTTTAGCATAGCTGAATGTATGGTGTTTATGTTCTTTATGTTTACTGAAGTAATGGAGCTGGACTGACTGCTGTTTCTGACCAACCCAAAATGTGCTTGTTATAGGCCACACTGGGATAGGACAACCAGTGCAGAGGACTTGAAGCAAGCGGAGAGAGAGAGCTTTCTCGAGTGGAGGCGACAGCTTGCCCAGTGAGTATGCAGCTTGTGGCTGGGTAAGTAGCTGGTGGCATTTAGTGACACGAGAAGCAGCAGGTTGTACTTATCCTGGTTGGACCAATAAAACTGATGTCTACTCGGTAGCTCTCTATACTTGTCCTGGAAGGTTGGACATTCCAGCCACAGTCCAGCATGCCTTTGTGGTCAGCTCTGCAAAGCTGTCTTGTGTGTGCATGTTCTTTAAAAATAATTCAGGATGGCATGTGATGTTCTTCATTTGCCTGTGAAGTAGAGGGTTACTGGATGTGTCTTTTAAGAGCAGTAGTGCTGCTGTGAATAGAAGGCAGTGCTGCCAGCCTGCTGCATCCAGCAGCTTGTGCTGGTCTGGTGCTGCATCTGCTGCCTTGGAGAATTGGGTGGTATCTGCTCACATTATGCAGACCCATCCTTACCCTGAGTAAAGTTGTTCAGGGGGTGGTAACACCAAGTTAAAGGTTGTATAGAGGTATTTGAGGTAATATCCCCAGATTTTGTTATTTTTTCCAAGTGGTACTCAATTAAGAAAAAAACTACTGGCACTTGGGATAACGTCTCTCATTTATTATCATGGCTCTCAAATTTCACAGGGAGACTCCTGATGAGTTCTTGTTCTTTCCATCTTTTACCACTTCTCCATTGACAAGATCCGAAGCCATTGTGTCACCACTAAACCAGTGCCACTGACAGCAGTGTACCTGAGCACTTAATCTGTTTGAAAAAAATTTAGAAATAGTACCTCTATATGAGTTTGGTTTGATTACTCTGCAAAACTAAGGCCTCCTGATCTAGGGAAGAATTGATAGTGAGCTTACAGCCTGCCATAGACTAAATGTGACATTGTTTTTTCTGTTTTGCCTTAGCCTCGAGGAAGAGAAAAAGTTAATTCTAACCCCATTTGAAAGAAACTTGGAATTTTGGCGTCAGCTTTGGAGAGTCATTGAAAGAAGGTAAAGTATTTTGCTATCCACTTTTTAAAAAGGGATGTTGAATGTATTTTTATGAATTGCAGCTTTTGAGACAAGCTTCAAGTGTCTCAGCACAGGAAAAATTATTAAGTTAGTAATGTTTTATTATCAGCACTGCAGTGGTTTTGTTTTTGTGGTGCCTGCTAGCTCTCAACACTGCGATGTGCAGTGGTTCACTGTGAGTCTCTTGGCCTTCCCCAGTAACTCTGTGCTGGAGGCTTCCTTTGAGAAAGTGCCTCTGAGGTCTCTTGCCAGGATTAACCCCTTCCTCTCCTTCCCAACCAAACTGCAGCAGCTAATATCCAGGAGCAGGAGGCAAGGAGTAAGTAATGTTGGGAAAAAAGGAACCCCTTGTCTCTTTGCCACACAGAGAGGTTGCAGCAGTGTGCAGAAGACAACGGGCTGTCATACCACAGGAATAGCTTTGTTTACTCTGCTGAGCAGTAATACAATAAGAGTGCTATCTGCTACATTAATCTAACAGGGGCATTTAATTTCACTAGTAATTAGGTTTAAGATCATCTCATCTAATTTTCCTAAAATTGAAAAATACTTCACCAGTGAGGTCATGGTGAGCTGGTCCTTTCACAGAAAGGGCTTTGTACTGAGTGCTGCTGGGCCTTTGGCTGGGAGAGTGCTGGTCAGGAGCATCCATTGTAGGGTATCATGATGTGCACTGTGAGTGTGCAGGATGTTTTGAGGTGACTGGAATGTGTCATTAATGCCTTTCTGCTGCTGTTAAAACTTTATTTCATGTAGAGGGAGGATGCTGTCTCAGAAGTGAATGGAAAAGTCACTCAGTTCTTTAACCTTTCCAGAAAATTTGAACTGTTATCAGCCTTTTCCATGTATTTGCTTCAAACTAGTTCCCAGCAGTGTGGTTCAGTAACTTCTCTGTATCCCATCCCAGTACGATGGTGTCATCTTTCCCTTGTATTGATGTTTGAATGTCTGTAACTGTGCAGTCCTCTTTGTACCCATGGGGCTTATTAAATTATTCCCTTGGGGGGATTATTGATTTTTTTTTTAACATACATAACGAACTGCTAGTGAAGCTTGAAATTCTTCCATTCGACCTGTGGTGTTCTGAAGTTGTCCTAACTTAACAGAAATCCCTGTCAAACAAATCAAATTAGCATGTGATAATACATGGCATTTAAATTATTTTTAAATTACTTGCCTGGAGAAGTTCTAGTGGAAGAGGCTGTGGTTAAATTTTCCCCTCCTTTTGACAAAAGAAGCACAAATGCTTTTGGGATCTGAAGCCATTGACTTTAGTTCCTGTGTGGAACTAATGAGTCCTGCTCGTGTATGTGGTGGCAACCTGGTCTCTGGGTTTGGAAAGTGTTTCCTAAAAGTGTGTTGCAAGGCCTTGCTTGCATGGGGGAGCAACATGTTTTACTGAAGTCCAATGTTACTTTTTCATTGTTTTATGCTTTTTGTGACAAAAAGAGCATAGAGGAACTTTTGAAAATACCCAGTATCAAAGACTTAGAATCTGTATGTGGGAGGCTTTGCACATCTTGTTTCATGCAAGGAGGACAACAATGTTCCAGAATATCTCGCTTTGTAGGAAAACTACCTTTTCTTTCTCTCCATAACCACTCTGCCACAGTTGAGAATGAAAATAGACAGAAACAAAGTTGTGTTATCACAGTTTTTAGTACTGTTCTAAAAGATGGAGTACCATTATGTGGTTCTTGCCTGCTGAGCATTTCTGAAGGGTAGATGGGTTGGCAAAACTGGCATGTTTTCTCCCCCTTGCTGTACAGTTGTGCAGGAGAATGAGCCAAGTGAGGAGGAAACACTGTATGGCAGTACTGGCTTGTAGCACAAGCATGGCTCTGTTGTGCAGGTGGGTTGCTGAGATGCTCTGTTCTTCAGTAAAGATATTTAGTGGGATAATATAGTTGAAGCTATTAAAATTCCAAGGAAAACCTAGAAGTCAATAATTGCTGTGTCTTACTGCTTTCTTTGAGGCAAGGTAAGGAGGAGTACTTTATTTGGCTTCCCTTTACTTTTGCAGTGATATTGTAGTCCAGATAGTAGATGCCAGAAACCCCCTCCTGTTTAGATGTCAAGACCTGGTAAGTAAACTACTTGCTTGAATGTTGTCTTCATTTTATATCTTAATGTTTATGTTGTATATTTTTTGCTCAATGCATTCAGCTGCCTTAAAGCTGTTTTGCTGTTGTGCCTGAGTGGATATCTTACTAATTGATGCAAGTATTCTGGTATGAAATTTATTTTTCTTTGTCTGTTGGTATTTCACACAGAATGTTGTGAGTTTAGAGGCTCTTCTTCAGAAGCTACATTGCAGATATTATTTTATTCCTCATTATCCATTAGAAGTGTCCTTACATGAAGGAATTGTTTTATGTAAAAGCATAGTGGAATAAAAGTGGGTGAGGATTACAAAGGATGAAGAATTACTGAAATGACAAATTTGTAATGATAGGCTATAGAACACTGCATTGGGGGACATGAAATTGCCTAAATAGTTATCTTAGGAGCTCCTGCTGCAGGGTGCTGATTAATATCTTGTCCCAGCTCTAAGTAGACAAGGTGTTTGCACGCATGGCCAGCAACAAGCTGTGTTGTGGTAGTTGTATCCTCCAGTCTGTTCTTGTAGCTGCTGCTTAACAGTACTTCCACTAACCTAGGGATGGTAAGCTTGGCTACACTTGTGTGGAGCTGCATGGAGTAATTTGTCTTGCTGCTCTTGTATTGTCTTGGGGTGGAAGGAGTTGAAACCAGAGTACAAACTGATCCTTGTCTTGTTTTCTTTAGGAAAGTTACGTTAAGGAAGTCAGCAATGACAAGGAGAACATGATCCTGATCAACAAAGCAGATTTGCTGAGTGAGGAGCAACGTGCTGCTTGGGCACAGTTCTTTGAGAATGAGGGTGTCAAGGTGGTGTTCTGGTCAGCTTTGGCAGAGTGTGAACGGCTGTGCGGAGAATCAAAGGTACTGCAGGTGACCAGTTCAAACCAGGTCTGTGCTGGCTGCAGCTGGTAATTGCTTTGCAGCTATTCTTGTGATATACCTGAGCACAAAAGCATTATTTTAAAGACCTGTGCAGCTGTAAAACAGCATTTGAAGGCTCAATTCAGAGGCAAAAGTGAGGAGAGTAAAATGGTGAACAAAGTGCAGAAGACAGAAACAGCCCTTGTAGACCTTCTTGCAAACTCTTAACTCATTGAAAGAATTGGAAACCTTTCTGAGATGGATGGGGTGAGGGATGGGGTTATCTGTACAGAGTTTTTTTTTCTTTCCTAGGGAGGGGAGGTGTTTCTTGGAGAATACAAAGTACCTGAAGGCCATTTACCCAGTGGAATAAAATGAGCTGGTGCTGCAAATTACATGTTATCAGTAAATACTGCTTCCTTTTGTATGGCCATTCAGCTATGGAATATCCCATATATCCTTCCAAAACTACCTACTCTGTTCATCGGGTTTACATTCCTTAAAATGTTTTTACGGACTGGTTTAAAAGTGAGACTGAAGGTGTTAGCGCTCTTCGCTTTTTTGGGAAGAGAGGTCAAAATAGTATTTTTGTGAAAATATCTTCATATTTGAATGTAAACTCTTTGCAGGGAAGAAATGTAGAGTTGACTGAAAACAAAAGCTTGAAATTATTTTAATGAAATATTTAGACGTGAAACAAAAGGGCTTTGTGTTCTGTACATTTTGAAAAAACAACGTTCATTCCTTTTACTCTGAGCACTTAATAATGTAAAATAACTAGTGTGGGTGTGCACTTTCATTATTGAGAGGAACTTCTTAATGACTTCACAGAGGAGCTGTGAACAGTCCCTCTTGGAATACTTTTGTCATTCTCTTGAAATGATAGTTTTTCCTACATCCTACTGAAGACCTCTAAAAAACCCCAGTTGATGTAAACAGAGTTGTCAGCTCTTGGGATCTGGCTGATGACAGCTCACTGAGCCAGCAGCAAGGCTTGGGGTTGCCTTTGCATTTCAGCTCTGAACTGCTGTTCCCACAGGAACTGGGCGCTGAGGGGGGAGCAGAGCACCTGGGCAGTTCTGAGGATGAAGGCTCCAGTAAGGAAGACGATAACACAGCACAAGGTAGTGCAGAAGGAGTGTCCACAGGCAGCACTTGGCAAAGTGCAAACCAGGTTCTGGTGAGTGATGATAACAGCAGTGATGAATATGAAGACTGTGAAGACGATGAAGAGGAGGACTGGCAAACCTGTTCTGAAGATGAAGCTGGTGACAACATAAATGCAGTTGGTCCGAGGAGGATGGAAAACAGGACTGATGGTGCTGCAGTGCAGCACAGAGTGCAGGAGCGGAACAGGAACATCAGGAACTTCAGCCATCTGGTACAGAGAAATGAGCTGCTGGAGATATTCAAAACTATGCACAATGGACCAAGGGTGAAGGATGGGGAAGTAAATGTTGGGCTGGTGAGTTGGACTTTGTGCTTAAATGGAACTTACTTAATGTAAATTCTAATTCCATGTGCCCTCTGTGAGAAAAATTCATCCTGCAGTCTCGCCACTGTGGATTTTGTGCAAAGATTAATACTGAAGTTCCTAGAGTTCAGTGTGCCCCTTTGCTTGCCCTAGTTTTTTTTTTTGTTTGTTTGTTTGTTTGTTTTTTTATACATTTTATTGAGGAACTTTTGTGTCAGAGCTTTGTCAGTCTTTTGGCATCACCCTGCCTAGTAACATTTCATTTCTTTGTCATCTAGGTGGGTTACCCTAATGTTGGCAAAAGTTCAACCATCAACACAATCCTTGGAAATAAAAAGGTGTCAGTGTCTGCTACACCAGGCCGTACAAAACACTTCCAGGTATTGCTAACAAATAACATCAGTCTTTTTTATAATTTCTTCTCCCTAGTGGAAGAGACCTTCATTATGACCTAGTTGCAACCACATGCACTTACTGAGAACGCTGCCAGCCTGAACTGTGGCCAGTTCAGTGTAGGTTGAGAGGGGTGGTCTGCATGTATGTAATTTTGGAACTTTAATTCTTGTTTCTAAACTTGTGCTTGATTTTGAGTCACTCATGACAGCTGCTGTGCAATGGAGCGTGTTTTCCATCTCCTGATTTTATTTAGTTACTTTGTCCCTTTTTTTCCTGATACCAGTCATGAAGAGAGAAGCTTTTTAAAGTGAGTGTTCCTCCAAGTAGCTCAAGGTCAAGGCTTCAAACTATCCTCATCAACATCATTGCTGTGAATAAATAGTTTTGCTGATAGTTTCATATTGATCAAGCTTTGATTTTGAGGTAGCAACTCCAGTGCTATAGTGTGGGACCATTGTGGGATTTGTACTTTTCAAACTCCTAGCTGTTTCAGAAGGTCCAATACACTTAAAGGCTTCTGGAGTGCTTTCTCCTCTCCCATCAGACTGGCAAGCTGAAGATCTTGCTGCCCCTATCTGGACACCTTATTTAGGAACTTCGAAAAATGGTGCTGTCTTCTACATCTGATCTCCTTAATTCATTGACTGGGATGAGCAGGGCAGGTGTCTCTGTTCGTAGTATTTCTGCTTATTGTTATTTGTATCCATGTTTCATCTATGCATTTGATTTTTGGATTTTTTGTTCCTTTTTTCTCTGTGGACACTGACTTGCCATAGTGAACTAATGGGTTATTTATCATGTAGACCCTGTACGTGGAGCCTGGCCTGTGCCTTTGTGATTGCCCTGGTCTGGTGATGCCATCTTTCGTCTCTACCAAGGCAGAAATGATTTGTTCTGGAATTCTGCCTATAGATCAAATGAGGGACCATGTTCCACCTGTCTCTCTAATATCCTTTGCATGGGGTTTGTGAGAGTGCATGCAAGGGTTGGATCTGGAGTATGCCAAGTAGCATGATGTTCCAGCCCTGCTAGCAGCACAGGTGCTCATGCTTTGAGGGAGGTGGGACATACTGGATAACACAGTCCTGCTGTGTTGGTCTTTTCCTGTCCCATTTCAACTGAGTTGTTGTCAGACTTGTGCTATTTTTCTGGTTTGCAACAAAATCCAAAAGTCATGCTTTTGTGTGTGCTCTTAGAGTGACAAGGGCAAGATTACTTGTGTAGCTGTAAATCACAAAGTGGTTTCCTTCACTAGCTTATGTTTGCCAGCATATCCCACGAAATATTTTGGAAGCAACCTATGGAATAAATATCATAAGGCCAAGGGAAGATGAGGACCCAGATCGAAAACCAACAGCTGAAGAGCTGCTAACAGCATATGGATGTGAGTGATGATCCTTATAAAACTTGTTACCTTTACTGTGTGCATGGTCCTGAACGTGGTCTTAGCATAACATAGTAAAATTAGGCCCATCTTGGGTTTGTTGTGCATTGGGCCTCTTTGATAGGACTTGCCCTCCTCAGGAACGGTCATTGTTAATGGCTCATCTCCTGTGTGGGTTGGAGTAGTGCTTTGCCAGACTCATCTGACAGAGGTAGTGGTAGTGTGGAAGATACTGGTGAAATGCCCTGCCAGTCTATCGTGTGGTGCTCTTATCCTTTGATACCTCCCACCATCTGTGTCTGAATTAGACTTTGAAGAATACCATGAATTCTCATTCTCTGCCTTTAGAACAAAAAGTTTTGTGCTAGTAGGGAGATGTCAGCTCTCACAATTTCTTTCATGTCAGGATGCCTCTGCAGTACCTTCGCAGTCACCAAAGTTCTTCCCTTTTTTTTCCCCTGCTTTCCCCAAGAGAAGCCTCTTTCTAAGGGAGTATTTTTGAGAAAGAACACAAATGGTGGTTAGGCAGCAGAGATGAGCATATTAACATTCTCTTGTACTTACAAAGAATATACTTTGGATTTCTCTTCCAGATATGAGAGGCTTTATGACAGCTCATGGACAGCCAGACCAGCCGAGATCGGCTCGATATGTGTTAAAAGATTATGTCAGTGTAAGTGCTTCCTTTGTCTGGGTTTTCTTCTCAGAGGTGAATTAGAGGTTGTACTGGAGTAAATAAAATCAACTCTATTTCTCTGGATAAAATCACCATGTATCAAAATATTATTGAAATTGGGCTGCTTTTCTGTTTTAAAAGAATAAATTGAATTTCTCAAGCTGCCTTATCTTAGAAAGGTGATTGCTTAAAAATATGGTAGCAGCTAAATAAATAATCATGTCTCCAAAATAGCTAGCAGATACTCAAGAAATGAGCCCATAATGTACAGCTGGACCAATATTTGGCACTAACGACTTTTGCTCTGAGTGTTGTAATACTGCATGCTTCTTTAGCACCTCTTGACAACTTATTGTTGATAATTTAATAGAATCCTCTGGTGCTCCTGAGAGTTTTGCTCTGTGTTGTTTGCAGCTGGGCATTGCAGCTGCAAATGCTGCTTTGATGTAGAGGTGGAACAGTACTTTAACCTAGGAGTCAAGCCAGTTGTTGCCTGGGAAAAGAAATAAATTGTACTGATAGTCTGCCAGTGTGAGCCCCTAAACTTATGGACCTTCTTAGGGCTGGAGTTGTTTTCTTTCCTCTCCGAGTTTCTTTTGTAATAACTGAGTCCCATTGCTTTCACAGGGGAAGCTGTTATATTGCCACCCACCTCCTGGTATTGACCCAAATGATTTTCAGCACCAACATCAAAGATGCCCTGACAGTACAACTGTGCAGGCCACTGGACAGGTGAAGCCTGAGAAAAATACCAAAGCAAAACAAATTGAAAATGTGGTGGACAAAACTTTTTTCCATCAGGTAAATTCTGGAAAAGATGTGTCCTAGGAATTTTTGCTGCAGCACTCATCTGTAGTTAGTGGGGGAAAGCTGGGTTGAGTTAACGGTGTTTAATGCTGTGGGATCTGTATGTAATTTCTACCCAAGAGCTCACTGTTCTTTTTACCATCTCCTAAATCACTGGAAATGTCCTAGGTGACAGAAAGATTGCTAATGAGGTGTGCACAGATGATTTTTCAGAAGTCAGCAGGGTGAACCTTGTCATTAGGAATCAGACATCAGTCTTGAGCAACCAGGAAGGTGACTGGGAAGAAAGACAAGGAGGAATGACTTGGCAACTGACCCAGAACATGGTTTTAAGCTAACAGGTCCTTCAAACTGGCATTCCTTTTCTGAGCTGATGTATTTAGAGGATGTGATAAGCTTTTTTAACACAATTGATTTAGTACTACCTCGAGGTTTTGACTCGGAACCTGAAATCAGATGAAAAGAATAAAAACTGATTTAAAATCCGGTCAAGAAATCTCACAATTAAGTGGAAAATGGGAATTTTTCTTAACCTGTATGATTCTTGTTAGATCCCACAGGCATCTGGGTCATAGATAGAATGTTCCATTCTGTGTGGTTAGCTGGATGTGAGCACCATTTGTTTAGCACAGCTAATTACGCATTTTAAAAACAAGAACTCAGGCTCTTTAAAAAAAAAAGTGAGCTATTTCAGAAAACTGTGACCTGAAAAGAATTTTTGGGATTACCAGACTGTTGCTCTGTCTGCCCAAAGCACTGGCACAAGCTGCAAGCCCCGTCAGTGCTGCCCACGCTCCAGACTTGAGCAACTTATTTTGGTCTGTGGCTTTCCTGGGCGCCAGATTTATTTGTGAAGACAATTTGTTGTGCACAGAGCAGAGGCTGTGAGGATCCATCCTGGTGCTGGAGCTGATGCTGGCTGGGACATGGTGTCACGTCAGTGGCAGACGCCGGGGACCCGGCACAGCTTGGCAGGACTGGAGCTGCTGGCAGGCTTTGGCTCCTGCTGCGACCTTCCTGCAGCTCTGGAGCAGGGGCTGAGTGGGCCCTGCTGCCTTTGAGCTTGCCTGTGTCTGGTTTTACTGACAAACTGCAGTGCCTGAGTATCTTCTCCTTGGTTGTGTCTCCTTTTCCAGGAGAACGTTCGTGCCCTGATGAAAGGGGTCCGGGCTGCCATGGGCTACCGGCCTGGCAGCGGCCTCGTGCCTGTGACTGCATCCAATCCTGCCAATGTGGTAGGAAAGCCCTGGAAAAAACATGGAAACAGGAACAGGAAGGAGAAAATCCGCAGGATCACAAAGCACCTGGAGGCTTAGCTGTGGCACCAGTATCTTGCCTTTTCAGGGCAGGGACTGCACTGTCTTACAGGCCTTAATTGAGGGGGAAAAAGCAGATAATAAGTGGGCATCACTAGTTCACCTGGGAGCTCTCTGCAGTGGATTGGCCTGGCAGGGGATGAGTGTGCTCTGGTGACTGGAATTCATCCCTTCTGAGAACAAAAGAGACCTGGCTGTTCGAGTTATCTGGAAGCCAGCCCAGACATTTGACTGCTGCTGAAACATCCTTTCAATTGGAGCAGATGGAGCTGTGCAGGAATGTTTTTTCCTTCCATAAAGGATGTATTTTATAGCTGTTGCAATCAAAGCAAGCCCTGTAAAACTGACTAAAATCTTTAAACAGTTGAATTTCAATGAGTGATGTTTGTTACATTTTGAGACACTATTGCTCTTTTTTTTTTTTTTTTTCTGGTCTTTAAGGCTTGTTTGTTGATTTGACAAAATACTTCAGTGTGTTGACAAATGAGGTAGAATGATCTTTATTGCCCTCTTTCTTCTCTGCTATTCTCAGTCCTATTTTGTAGAATCTGTAACCACTCCCTATTTCCCAGCTTGAGCAGAGCACAGCACACCATGCAAGGAAAATGTTGCTTTTTTATCCTTTACACTGAGCTGGTATCAGTTGTTTTTGTGTGACTTCCCACTGGTATTTTAAAACACTGGCTCCATATGACTGGCTAAAAATCTGGTGCTAATTTGTCCTTAAATATACCTGAGATTTTACTTCCTGTATGTGTGTCATGTTCTGTCTCATTCTATTAGCAGATTTTAATTGAGGACATGAGTATTTAGTGCCAAAAAGACTTTACTTACCTGTGTCAGATTAGTGAGATTTACTTCTCAGCTGCCCTACTGAGAAAACGTTTATGCACCTGGTCAGAGCTCTTCATTCCTTGTTCAGCACAGGGAGTAATGATAGGACTGGAAAAGCTCACAAAGACAAGTCATACTTTGTTTTTAGGTAGTGGAAGAAATAACACATGATGTCAGTCTCTTGATACTATAAAAAGGGATTGCTGTCTTGTAATTCTGTACTTTCCAGGCTTTCAATGTGGATGGAGAGATGAAAGCAATTGGTGGGCAAAGCCACAGCAAATGTGGGGTGTGCAACCAAGCCAGTTTTGGCTTTGTGATCCTTTGTGTGTGTCCTGTACAGCCAGTCTGCACTGTGTATGCAGAGGGTCCCCTGACAGCAGAGCTCTCATCTCAGCTCCTGCTTACCCTGGAGTGCCTGCTCTCGAGTTCCTAATTACCTCACTGGAGGGAAGATAGTTCCCTGCTGTCTGTAAAGTTAAAATATAATTACAGTGAGTTAATATGGTCAATGGTATTTTAAGTCAGTGTACCGTAGCAGAAAGTAAATTCTCAGGAGAGACTGGGTAATCTAGCTCTCCTGGAGAAGGTGATCTTTGCCTTTGTTTCCTGAAAAGGTTGTGGCATGACCAAATCACTCTGATCTGACTTCTCCACCCTCCTTGCAGGAAAGGTATCTGCTTTTGTCCCTTAAAATGCTTTAAGGACTTGATTGCTCAGAAGCATTCCTTTATTTTTGTCCTGTTTTGTGTGAAGCTACTACCTGTGAAACTGGAAAATGTTTTATTGAAGATGTAAAACATTTTCTTCTATTCTGTTTTTCTCCTTTTGAAGCATTTTGAATTGTTAGCCCATGTTGCGTGTACCCAAGTTCTCTTCTTTTGCATTGTCTGCCCTTTCCTGTTAGCTCCATGGGCCACCTTGCTGGACAGGCTTTGTCCTTCTGTAGACCCTTCCAAATCTACTGAGTGACAGAAATCCCCAGGGCCTGAGACTTGGGATGACTGCTTGTTGTTTGCAGAAACCTTTTGCCCTGAGACCTGCCGAGCAACTTGCAGTGTTTGCATGAGTGAATGGAGGATAATGTAAATATGACCAAGCAAGTACTGTGTGCCCAGGTGTTAAATGCAAACTGCTCTTTGCTGTGCTAAAGTACTCTTGCCTCAACAGGGGAAGGACTTAAAGACCTGTTAATATTTCATGCTGTTACTGAGCAGTGGGCAAAATAGGTAAGACGCAAATTAATGCTTTCCTGTGGTGGTTTGGTGTCTTGCTGAACCACATCCCTCACTGGGCAGTGCCAGCTGGGCCTTGCTGACAGCTCAGCACAGCACATGGCAGCAGCTGGCAGGCGTGAGGCCATGCAGGCGCTGCTCACTTGTTAGAGCCAGCACAAAGGACAATGTGCTCTGCCCTGGCCACCTGTGAATGAGCTTCTGCTGCTCCACTGCTGTCTGGAGAAGGCCAGTTTCCATTTTGGAGTGCTGTTTTCTTCAAGTGCCTTGTGTGTATAGAGGGAGTGTGCAGGCTGCAACTGGCTCCAGTCTCTTTGCAATTCACAGCACTTCCAGCACCCCTGTGCTGTTTCCCCTTTGCTTTGTAATGCAAGCAGCTTTGCTTTGTAATGCCAGCAGCTTGTTTTCCTGGCTGATGTTGTTACCTCCTGCACTAATACCTGCAGCAGAAATGCAGAATTGGTTTGGGAATATGTTTTGGAGCTGAACTAGCCTTTTATGGTAAGTTGTACTTGCACTGAGAACTAAAGTTCTCCCTGCAGGTCTCTGCTGCCTGGTCTGGAGAGTCTCACACCAGCCTGCAGTCTCTCCCACAGCTCATGGTGTCCCAGGAGATCATGGGTGGGTCTGTGCTGTGTGTGGCACTGGGTGTCACACCTGCACAGCAGTGTGGCTCTGACCAAGGCAGTGGTGGAATCACCAGCTCTGCCCTGGATGTCCAGAGAACTGGGGCTCTGCTTCACACACAGGACTTGTCATTGCATGTCTGAGCTGCCATCTAGGCCATCTAGCTACTACAAAAAAGTGTTTTGCAGTCTTTTTTTGAGAAAGAGCAACATTTTTTACTCTGTTCCTGAAACCTGCAGCATCATGGGTGTGCAGTTTGAGGGGTGGGGGATGCCAGGATGTAAATCCCTAAGCCACTCTGGTGTGGCTGCTGTGGCTCTTCTAACTGTAGTTGGTGGCAGATGATGGAGGAGCTTCAGTCCCCTCGGCTTGGCAGAGCCAGCACTACACAAACAAGTCCTCTGCCCATCACCCACTGCAGATGTGGGGCTGTCAGAGTCAGGTGTCTGATCTTTACCCAACGTCTCAGGTCAGGGATCAGCGGGATGATGGCTTTTTGCACCAGGGAGTCTGCAGCAAGGGACTGCCATGTGGGGTCTTGCTGGTTTTCTGCTGTCACCGCCTGGACCAAAACTCCTCCCTGGTGTCTCAGGAGGCTGAACTCCCGCTCTCCTGCCGTTAGGGGCCGGCCTTGCCCAGGCAGAGGAGCAGCCCTGTTGCCCCCAGCAGCAGTGCTGGGTCCTGTTCCAGTTCAGGATCCCAGCAGAGGTGTGGGTCCCCGGGGACTCCCACCCCACCGCACCCCTGCAGAGTGGCTCACGAGCTGCTCTTGTCAGCTGCCCTGGCAAGGAGGTGGCCAAGAGGACCACAATGGAAAGTGTGGCTCTGGCCATGGCAGGGCAAGCAGCTGAGTCCAGGGCCTTTAAAGATGTTTCTACAAAAGTTAAGCAACTCTTTTCTAACTGCCCTGGGACGCTTGTTTTAAAGTAAGAATCAATCTTTCTTTTTTCCTCTCTGGTCACAGCTCCTTCCCATCTGTGAGGAGCTTCATGCCATTGCCAGGCCCCTGCAGGATCCTTTACCCAATTTGTCTGTGATGAGTGGTATTGTGCTGTCCCCCTTCCCTGTGTGGTGGTTCTAATCCAGCTTTTTTACTGAGTTTTTTCTTTTTTTTTCTGCAGAAATAAAAAAAATATTGGGGAAAAATACCCTGGGGCAGCTGGGAGAGAGGCAGGCATCGGATCTCCAATATACCTCAGAAAATCTCTCCAAGCTAAATGCCTGAGGTGCCCAAGACATCTTGAGACACAAAGAGAGGTCATGGTGAGGACAAGAGGAAAAGAAACCACTACTGAGTCAGAGGAACTCTGCCCCAGTGTTCTTTCTTGCTGTGGTTGTGGGAAAAGGGTCTGTCCCATGGGTGGTGTCAGGGCAAGAGGACTGCATGTGCTGGGTGGAGCAGGCTTGAGTTTACCCTTCTGGAAATGTCACCAGCCCTTCGTCACTTGGGAGCTGAGGCAAAGAAACAGAAACATCGTCCATGAGGGAAGGTCCTGCAGTCCAGCCAGGCTTTTTCTGCCTGCCCAGAGCAAAGGGAAGCTGGAAGCATTTACAGAGCCCCTTTGTTTTGGTCAGCATTGATAGACCAGTGCAGGCTCATCTGGGATTTCACAGGGTTTTCAGCAAGAGTGTGTCTGCTTGGAGCTTCTCAGAACTGGATGTGCTCAGGGCAGTGCAGGGGGATGCTCAGGAACCGCTGCTGTGTGCTCTCAGGGAAAAGGGATTTTCTTACTCTTGACACCACATCTTGGCCACTCAGTGTGCTCCTGAGCCCTCTCCTCATTGGGCAGCAAGGGAAGTGCGTGAGAAAAATGGAAACCAGCACTATTCTGCTTTGCCATGGAGAAAGGGAAAACCAAAAATGTAATAGTTTCAAATGCAGCCAGTTCTCATTTCTGGAAGGAGGCAGTGCAGATCCTGTGCTGCCCTGGCACCCACCTGGGGCTCCCTGGCACCTGCCTGCTCCTTTCTCTTCACAGTTGGGGCTTGGAGGATGTGATGGTGCCGTGGAGCCAGCCCAGCCCTGCTGCTCAGCCTTACTCTGTGCTGTTCCCAGGCACCTTCAGACAAGCTGCAACCCTTCCAGGATCTCCAAGCACCTCAATCAAACAAGTAATAAGCAGCAGAAGGTGCTTCTTTGGGGCTCTCTGGAGGAAGGTGAGAAGCTCTGGGGTGCTACCACAGTCTGCCATGCCATGTTTTGCCTGAAGCACTGTCTGGTGGAGCAGGGACAGTTCTCAGGGTCCATATCTCACTCTACTGCTGAGATATGGCATAGGGGTCCCCTTTTGTCACCACTGACAGCTTCCTTCTCTGGAACTGGGGCTTTGGGAGAGGTGCAGCCTCACAGATGGATTCAAACCCACCAATCTCCTCTTGTGATTGTGCTGCTGTTTCCTCCTGCATTTAGGCTTACAAGCCATGCCCAGTGGAATTGAAGCCAGCTGATGCACTCAGCAAAGCAGGAGAAAGGGACAGTCTGTGGCTCACTGCTGGTGGCCACCTATTGTAAATGCAAGCCAACCTGGTGAGGAGAAATTATGATGTCTGACTCTAGTTCAGAGGGCTGAATGATTTCTTTATTATAACTATGCTATAATACATTAATATACCCTTTAAAGGAGATGCTAAAACTACATACCTACTTTTTCTAACTACCCTAACTCATAACTTGTGACCCTCCTCTCGAGAGTCCAGACACAGGTGGATTGGATTGTCCATCAGACTCAATCAATCCTCACCAGAATCAAATCAAGCACTCACCCCAGGTAAACATTTATCCAAACACATTCCACATGGGAAAACAAGGAGCAGAAATAGAAATTGTTTTCTCTTTCTTTCCTCTGTGAAAAAATCCTGAGAGAGGAGAATGTGCCTGCCACAGCCACCACATTTCCTGGTGATCCCTGCCTGCTAGCTTTAGCACCATGAAACATGGACCAGTGAGATGGAAACCCATCCAGCAGGTTGAATATGTTTTCAGTGTTGTGTGTGGGGGGCTGACCCATTGCTCATGCTCTGCCATGGAAGAAAGAAATGGAAAACTCTGGTGTTTCAGTGCCTTGGTAATTCTCATCAAGCTCTGCTGCCTGGCACTGCCATCCCTCTGAATGAACTGCAGAGCTGGCACCTGACTTGGGTAGTGGAAAATGCACAGCTCATGAATGGGGTGAGGATGGGGCCTGGGGCCACCAGACCCTGCCTGGTTTGCCTGCAGCAGCAAAAAGAGCGTTTGCAGAGCTCCTGCTGATAAGAAGGGCTCGCATTCATTTCCAGAGGCCTGAGCATTTTGGTGAGTGGCAAGGCTCAGAAATCCAGATGCCAGACAATGGAAAGGCTGGAAACATAAAGGAAAGGAAATTCTTCTGCTGTATTGCCTTTCCTATGGCGATAAGATAACCTCAAGTGAAACAAAAGTCTCTGCTGCAGACGCTGGGGTGGGCACCTCGGCTGCTTTCGAAAGCTCAGGAGGATGTCCGTGTGAGCCGGGATCTCCCAAGCCGCCGGCCTGGCTGTCACAGGGGTGTGCAGCAGGCACATGGCGTTCTCAGAGCTTCTCAGTGAGCCTTGGACCAACAGCCTTGGCCTCGTCTGCTCCTGCTCCATCCCATGGGACCATCTGTGTCCTTCATTTACACTCCTCCAAGAGAAATCATAGAATAGTTTGGGTTGAAAAGGACCTTCAACAACCCTCTAGTCCAACACTCCTGCAAGGAACAGGGACATCTTCAACTAGATCAGGTTGTTCAGAGCTCCATCTAACCCTGCATTGAATGTTTCTTGAGATGAGGCAACTCCCACCTCTCTGAGCAACCTGTTCCAGTGTTTCCCCTCACTGTAAAGAATTTCTACCTTATACCTAACCTAAATTAATCCTCCTTCACCTTAAATCCATTACCCCTTGTCATATCACAACAGGCCTTACTAAAATGTTTGTCCTCATCTTTCAAGTACTGCAAGGCAAGTCTAAGGTCTGCCCCAAGCCTTCTTCTCTCCAGGCTGAACAGCCACAACTTTTTCAATATTTCCTTATAGGAGAGGTGCTCAGACTCTGATAGTCTTTATGGCCTCCCATGACTCCCACTGGTCTATGTCCTTCTTATGCTGGGGACCCCATGTCTGGGTGCAGTACTGCAGGTGGGTCTCACCAGAGCAGAGGGGCAGAATCTCCTCCCTCATTTGTTACCATGCTGTTTTGCACGCAGCCCAGGACACGTTTGGCTTTCTGAGCTGCCAGTGCCCATTGTTGGCTCATATCCAGCCTCCCATCCACCAGCACCCCCAAGTCCCTGGCAGGGCTGCTCTCAATCTGTTCTGGGTTGAAATCAGGGCTTGCCTCAACTCAGGTGCAGGACCTTGAACTTGCCTTTGTTCAACCTCATGAAGCTCCCATGGACCCAATTCTTGGGCTTGTACAGCTCCCTCTGGATGGCATCACATCCTTCAAGGGTGTCAGTTGCATCACGTAGCTTGGTGTCTTGCTTTAAATATTATTTTAAACATTTTGGAAGAGCTGAGAAAAATGAGGCGACAACATTTGCTAGTGATATGTTGGAAGCATTGCTGAGTGGCTGAGGGATAGAGTGACATGTTCTATATGTTAGAGGTTATGTTTCAGAGTGGAGGGGTCAGGGACAGTGATGTCCATGTGGGCAGGACTGGGAGCAGGATTAGGTGCTGCCAGAGAAGAGGCTGGTCATGGGAGCAGTGCTGAATGGGAGCTGGTTGGGAAAGGGCTGGAAGATGATCTGATGTGTGTACAGCACCAAGCACCCCCCAGTGCCCTGAGCTAAACAGGCCACAAGAAGAGACACAAGGGGGACAGGTGGCATCTCAGTAAGGGAAGAGGTGAGCCCCTGCAGCACTGTCCTGTCCCAAAGACGAGATGTGATGGGGTGGGTGCCATTGGGACAGAAGAGTAAAGGAAAGAGGAGTGCCTCTGCTGTGTCTCAGAGTAAGGGGACAGGGAAGTCTAAAATGAAGTTGGCTAGAGCCAAATTCAGATTACAGCCTGCAGGCTCAGAGCAGGCCCAGTTTAACTGCGGAAATCATTGTAGGCTATTTTGGGCAGCAAGACTGGGATGAATGATGAGAGGAGTTCAGGGAGGCAGGCCAGGGCTGGCTCTTTGGCTCAGGAAGGCCCCAGGCTGTGGCACTGGGAGCGGCAGGGTGGGCTGCAGGTCACCCTGTGCTGACCTGCTCTGCACTGCCCTGGAGGCGTGTCCCGAGAGCTGCCTTGGTGTTCCGTCATGGACAGCTGCACTTCAGAAAGCAGAGGGATGGGTGCTGTGCCCAGCAAGCAGTGCCTGCTCCCTTCTCATGGGGCTCCTGGGGTGGGAGCCACGAAGGTGCACACTGGTGTTTGGTCAGGGTGAGGGAAGGGACATTTCAGGGATCCGGCAAAGGGAGGAGCCATGCAGGAGGGGCTGGAGCACATCACACGTTCCTGTGGTTTGCAATTCTCCATCAGCTGTGCTTGTCCTCTACCCTGAGGTGCAGCAAGTGGACATCCATGGCCTCAGCCCTTTCAGATCTTGTATTCAGTCCACCTGGAGTTTTCCCATTTGGTTTCACTCAGACAACCCAGCTCTAGACAGCAGAGAGCTGAGCTGTAGGCAGAGGGAGACATGCAGCATCTCTGCTAGGATGGCTGTGACACTTGCAACACCTGTCAATCTCTCCCTTCATCCAGCCCTGGGAAGAAGGAGCCAGCAGCAGAGCAACAAAGAGCACAAAGCTCCAAAACACCAGGTAGGTGTTGTACAGCTGTGCAACATGGTTTGCTGTAACTTCTGCCTGCTCCCAGTAGCTCTCACTGGCTGCTTCTGCTGGGGTATTTGGGGAGATAGCACTGGCACCAGCACTTCTGTTGGAGATCACCCCACCAGCAACCACAGTTGTGCTTAGGGGGATGAAGAGCTTCCCAGTGCATTGCACAAGCAGTGAGGTTGGCTGCAGGTATCCATGGTCCCAGTGCTGTTCCCCTCTCAGGTAAGCTCAGCGGGTCAGGCAGGGGTCCCCTGTGGAACATCATTGCAGGGTCATGCTGGCTGTCCCACTAGCCATCAGTCACCCTGTGCTCTTCTCCTGCCCTGTAGCTCACAGCTCTCTGCTCTGCCTGGAAATGTGGGTTGTGGACCCATTGAACAGGCTTTTGGTCCTCATGACCCTGCTGGGGAGGGTCCCCAGATGGCCTTGCAGCAGCAAGGAGCAGAGAGGTCACAGAATGCCCTGCTCTCCTCCCCTGCCTGGGTGGTTTGCAGGCAGAGATGGGTTCATGGGTGGATCTTGGGCTTCCTGGTGAGATGACATAAGCTCTCCAGGTGATGAGCCTCTGCCCTGGGACTGGGAACAATGTGTCTCCTGTCAAAACCTGTATATCATGGGCCAAGCTGTCCCTGGGGTCAGGCTGAGCATCCCAGGGCAGGAGAGCCACGCTGGATCCCCTGTGTGGTGACAGCACTAGGCTGAGTGCCTGTGAGGTGCCCTGCTGTGCTCCACTGTTGGACAGGATCTGAGCAGCCATTGTGCAAAGCAAAACAAACCCTTCCTATCTGTCCCAGGCTCAGCGCTCAGCTCTGCTTCCAGCTGTGAGGCTGCAGAGCCAGCACAGCCCTGCCAGAGACTGCTGATAACCATCTCCCCTTGCAAAAGAGTTCAAGTCCCTGCTCCAGTCAGGCGATGTCACCTTATCAGCACTTGAAGGCTGCTGATAAAGGGATCAATCTAACTTCAGCCCATGCCCACCTGCAAACACAATGTACTGGGTGCAGCCAAGGTGAGGGTGGCCAGGGCCCACTGCTCTCTTGCCTTCGGGAGGGTCATAGCTGCCCAGACTCCTCAGGGCACAGCCAGGGCTGGGAACAATAGTGGCCCCCGGCGACCACAGGGTGGGCGATTACCGAGAACCATGTGCTCACCCCGGCCGCTGCAGAGGCAATTTGTCAAAGTCCCGTTTCTCTTTCCCTGATAAGATAGGGCTTGAGGAATACAATAATGCTTTTCTGAGACACAATCGTGGCTCTTCTAGCCGGCACACACGCAGGGGAAGCTAATTTTGGCCGTGCTGGGCTGGCAAGGGCCGAGACGAGGCTTCTGTCTGCCGGGGCTGCAGTCCAAGGGACAGGGCAACTCTCTAAGCGCCGAGGACTAGGACAGCCCTGGGGACAGCAGGGTCACTGTCCCTGTGGGCTGGCACACCCCCGGCTCTCTGGGGCACTCCTGCAAGCTTCAATAGCTGCAGAGGGAGCTGTTGCTGGTGGCTTCATGATAGGGAGCTGATATGATGTGGCCCAGTGCTGCAGCTCTGCCAACACCTACTAAGCCCTGTCAGAGTCTGGGGCAGCCGTGGGCAGCAGGGCTTCCCTTGCAGGCACCCAGCACATGTAGCTGCGCCCTCACACCCTCTTCCCTCTGCCCCATGCTTTGAACATTATCCCACCCTAAAGGCAGCACCAGGATGCCAGGCTGGTGTTCATTCCCTGGCCAAGGGAAGCTGCCCACTCCCAGCTGTCTGCTCCATGGCAAGCTGGCCGAGCAGGGGGGAAAAGTGTTCTTGGCTGCCTGTGGCAAACCAGTCCCTCCACAGGCTGCTCCTGTGCCACCACAGTCTCAAGGGGAAAGGAGTAAAAGGCACCATTGACAAAAGCAGACCTTACACAATTCCCAGCCTCCCTGGGAACCAGACCCTTTCAATAACATATACAGTATTTGTAGGTGGTGGATCTGGCTTTCCTCGGGAGGATAATGAGAAGCACACCCATCTGGCAGAGCTGACGTTTCCATTTTGGCATGTTGCTTGGGATGCACTTTCTGCACAGTTTGAAATCTGAGCATAATCCTATCTTCATGAACCACATTCACTAGTCTGATAATGTGACCCCACAAAAGGTCAATGGAAAAGTTAATATAATTTATTGGCTGATTTAAAAAAATCTAATCATCTCTTTTTCCTTTTTCCTGACCCCCCACCCGCACCCAGTGCCCTGCTGACATTTTCCAGTCGTTCCCAAAACAATGGCCAGGGTGGGAATGCTCTGAGCGGGTGCAGCTTTAGAGGAGGCTTTTCCTGAGGTGCTGCAGATGCATCTGCCTGCTCAGCCCCCCATCTCCAAGAGGTGTGTCAGAGGTGATGTGCTCAGCCAAAGTCACCAGCCTGGCCAGGGACAGGGCTGGCACCAGGTCAGGTTTGGGTAGATCTTGTAGTTTCAGTGGTTGCTGGGTATCCTCTGCTCTGTGGGGTGACTGGAGTTCAGGTCCTTTGGACAGTGAGGAGACACCTCTGTTGTTGATCATCTCTTGCCAGTTTTATAGCCGTGGAGAGTAGGGAAGGAGGATTTAGCCAGATTCCTGGGAGGCAGGCAGTCTTGGATGAAGCCATCAAAGGCCCCAAGAACCCTTTTTAGGGACACAGTGCCCTGGGAAGTGCTCTGCTGCTTCTGGAGAAGGCTGCAAGAAGCTGCAGTGCACACGGGTGAGTTCCTTTGCACAGCTGCGTGAAAGGGGACGTGCACTCATCTTCCTTGCACTGTCCTCCCTTTGGGTTTCCCAGCCACCAAGAGCACCCACAGCATGCTCAGCCCGGTGTGTCTGCAGAGCCCCAAGCACTGTTTGGAGAAATTAAGCAGCCAGGTGTTTGTCAGGGCATGACCTGTTCTGGGGAAGCAGACGAGCTTGCTTCTTAGGGTGGAGCTGCAAATGTAGTAATTACAAGCTGTAGAAGTAATTAGACCTTTCTCACTCTAAAACCTCAGGGATAGAGGAGAAAGGACCCCAGAGGGCAAGGAATGGTGGAAAGGATCCAGCAGTTTCTCTTTCACCATTAGCTGCTACTTTGAAGTCGTGGCTTTGGAGCTGCCACACTACAAAAATCATCTTCTGGCAAGAGCAGGGGAAGGAGAAAGCCCAGAGCTGTCCATTACTGTCAGGCTGCAGCCCTGCACGGTCTGTCAGGGTGCTGCCACCGCTGCACATGCAAACCCTGGCTCCTGTCAGCAGCTGTCCTTCCTGGCTTCTTCACAGCACTGCCCCAGGCCTGGTGCTTGCCGAGGAAAGACTGGAGAGATGGAGGGAACCTGAGCAGTATGGCTTGGAAAGCAGAGGGCAAAGGAAACACAGGTAACTTCTAAAGTCAATAGTTTCAGAAAAGCAAAATGATGTTCTAATGTGGTCTCACCTTGTGCTTTGTAAGGCTGGTTTGTGCACAGGGCTGGCCATAGCCTGGGGGCTCCCTGGTTGTGCAACTGCCTGCTGCCCACCCTGCCTGGCACTGTGGGTGCTGCTGCCCACCAGCAAACCCAGCCTCCCTGATGTGGGGAAACTGGGCTTCCTACTGTGAATGCTCCCCTGCCTTGCTTCTCAGTGTCTTGAAGGTGAGCCAACCTTCTCCAGCCCTTGCCTAAGATGTTCTTTGTCCATCAGCACATTTGGCTCCTCCTCTGCTCCAGCTGGTGCCGGGCCATGTGGGCAGGTAACGCCAGTCCTGATGGCAGCAATGCCGCCAGTCTGCAGGGCAGATGGGGAGCCACCGGGGCATCAGAGGGCATTGCAGAAGCACAGTGTCTCAGGTCATAATAAACTCATGGACTTTGCCCATTTAGTTGAAATAACAGAGATGAAAAAGTTATTGAGGATGACTGATGGTGGGTCAAATGACCAGACAGCATAACCTCTTCATTCTCTGAGGCGCCATGCCAGGGAGAAGAGCTGCACACAGGCTTTGGTTTCTGTCCTCTCTGAAAGCAGAGCCTTTGGAGAGCACAAAGCAGAAGAAAGGCTTCCCAGCCCTCTGCTTTGTTGTGACAGCACCGACTGCCAGTCTACCAAGTGCTTTCCCAGGAGGTGCTGTGAGAACAAGGTTGCAGAAATCACTTCAGCAATAATTGCTTCATCTGCCCTGGACCATGCTAAAATTGTGTTGTTTCCAGGTACAAGAGTTGCTCCTTAACCTGGAAGGATGGGGGCATCTTGGTTTGGTGTCTCCTCAGTCTGGAGTTTAGAGCACTTCAGCTCCTTACTGCCATCAGAGATACTGGGACAATGGCCTGTGTGGACCTCCAGTCTGGCCCAGAACAGCTGCAAGACCTGCTGCTTCTCTGCAAATGATGTTGAAGGACAGAAGATGAAATCAAGGGTTTCATATAATATAAAATCAAGTCCAGTTTTTGTTTTTGTTTTGTTGTTGTTGTTGTTGGTTTTGGTTTTTTTGGGTTTTTTTTCTGTTTAGTAGAGTAACTTTGGTGGAATAAATATGTCTTAGAAATTGGGAACTCAAACAAATAGTTCAAAGACATTTTTCCAGTGCTACACATCTAAAGCTGCTCATCACAGCATAGCTTTGTTGGGTGAAGTGTAACAGGGATCCAGTGTCCTCTTTTCCTGCCAATGGTATAAGAGCAAGGCACCAATTCGCAGATCTTGAAGAATGTGACAGTGGTATTTCAGCAGCTCTAATGCTCTGCAGCCTGTGAAGGCTGCACAGTAACTGAAAGGAAATGTCTTTGGTTTTATTCACTTGGCTTTATTCCTAATTCACTCTTTGATGCCATCAGCCTGGGATAATAAGTTTTCAGAGATATGCTTGAAATTAAGGAAATGAGTCTGATTAAGTCCTTTAAACATACTTTGAGAGAGAAATGTACAACAATAGAGATATTAAAGGTCCTATTTTCAGGCAATTCTAATGTGAAATCAAAACATTGAACTGTTAGATGGCAAGATACATTAGCATTGTGTGTGCATTCTTCAGCTGGAGAGGGTATCACCTTCTTCAGCTAGGAGGGTTGCCAGAGAGCTTGAATCTGTCCTCTGTGCTGGGTGGGCAGTACTCAGCAGATTCATTTCACAGGAAAATATTTGCAGCTCAATAATAAAAACACAGACACCTTGCCCTTTGCCTGTTGTATTTTGCTGGGTAGAAGCAATGGTTTCTCAAGAATCTCATGTTCAAGGTATGTATGTGGGGGTCTTTTAGCTCTATTTAGCTAGTTGCTTTATTTTTCTTAGCAGTCCTGGGGTAATTTAGCTGTAAGTAGGTTACCTAGTATGGGGTTTGTGCTGTCCATTGGTCAGGGTGGAACTCCCCCCCATTTACTGGAATATTTCCCAGCAGCTACCTGCAGTGTTGCAGGTACCTACTGGGTCCCCTTGGCAACTTTTTCCTGTGGCTGGGACAACTGCTTCCAAACTCAACCCTCTGTTGTTACGATCACCAGTGCTGATGTGGTGCCCCAGGATTTCAGCCCAGTCTGCAGGTTGGATGGGACAAACCCTGTGCAAGCCATCAGGAAACTGGTGTCCTTGGTGGAGACAATCCCTCAGGGAGCTTTTGTGTGTGTGCTGCACAGCAGCTTTATGAAATACTGTGGTGGAGGTGTGAAAGCATGTAACGGCACTCAGATCCCACTTTTCCTTAAGTATGACGTGAGCTAGGCAAAGGCTGGCAGTCCTACTGACTGAAAGACTTCTGCCTTTTTTAAAAATAGAAGGGAGAGGGAAAGGGACAAGTACCAACAAAAAGGATGCACCAAGTAGCTACACAGTGATTCTATTACAGCTTTGTGGCAGCAGGGAACCAGAAGAGGAGAGTGGAAGGTAAATTCTGTGGAGGGAATAGTCTTCAAAGGACCTGAGAAGTAATGTGGAGACAGGAGTGACCTCCTTTACTGCTTCCCATGGCATGGGGTTAGCGAGAGGAATAGGAAAGCACAGTATTATTTTTTTCATCTACTATAAAAAGTGACTTTTTAAGATCTTATTCAAGTAAATGGAGCAATTAATTTTCCTTTGCCTCTGACTGCTGTTGAAGACATGCAACTTATTAGATAGGCTGTTGTTTTAATGGAAACAGCAGCTAACTAGCCAGGCTATTTTAAACCATGAAGAACTGGATGTCTGGGAAATGGGGGAAAAAGGATTGGGCGGCACAAGAGAAAAGAATCTTCATCTGTGACAATCTTGGGCACTTTGTACAATTTCCTCTTAAAGCGGTTTCACAAGCTCATCTGGCAGAGAAGTGATAAATTGTTCAACAACTCAGGCTTGCCAAAGTAGTTTAAGGAGCTTTCAAAGGAAACTTTTAAAGACTTGTGGCTTTCCCCTGCATGTGAATCATCTTGAAGAGTGAAACTATAATTGCTAACCTCCATTTAATGAGTTACCATATACTTACCTGTGTTCATGAGCTCTGGCACTCAGTTCAAGAGTCATGTTCCCATGCAGATCCCATGCCTGTGTCCAAGAGCCCAGAGGGATGCCACTGCTGTTGCCAACCTACTGAACTTGAAAATCTAAGCTGGCAGAGCCTGCAGGCAACTGAGGTCAGAGAAAACACAAAGGTAGTAAGAGGAATGTCATGTCCACATACACAGCCAAGGCATGGACCTGTGTCCTTTCTCAGTCCCTTTTCTTATGAGCCTCTTTTTGTTTGCCTAAGGATATATGGGGATTAGAGAACATGGGCTATGGGGATTTTATCCCCTATGTAACACACTTGCCAGGAAAATCAAACAAGCAGGGCCAGAGGTGTCCCACAGGAGGCCCCACAGCTGTCCTCAGGGCGGGCTTGTTGGTACAGGGCTAGCAGAGGTGTGCTTGCAGCATCTGGGACCAGATGTGGCCAGCTGGCTGCTGGTGCACGGCAGAGGTGGGTCCCATAAACTCCTCTGAGCTAAGGCACATATTTATACAGCCCTACAGAAAAGGCAGGGTGGAACACGCTAATATATACACATTAAAGAGACTGAATAAATAAACAGTAGGTTCTGATTTATTTTCTCTGCTACTTGGATATCTTAGTTTTGGCACAAGATAGATTTCATACACAAATCTGATCCCCAGATAGGTTTTTGTCCTGCCTGATTTAGAAAACATGTGCAAAGGAGAAAAACTTCACAAATGTTCTTAAAACATAATGATATTTATGCTGTTTATTGCCAAAACACATAAAATCCTTGGCCCCTTTCAGCTAGGTAATATACAACAGGTAACAATGCTGATCTCTGCCCTGGAGGATTTACAGTTACAGATGAGAGATAACAGTGGGTACAGTCAGACTGGGAAAGCACATAAAATGTGATTAGTCAGTCTGAGACTCACTAAATGCTGTACACTTAATAAGCATTGTTTAGCTTATTTGTGCCTCACCTGGGAGAGAGCGCAGGGTTGGTGGGGCAAAACCAGACATGGAAAACAGCAAACGCCCTCGACACTGGGGAAAAGGTGATGGGAGGGAGCAATTGAGAAATGTCACGTGTGAGAAATGTTCTGGTCACAGAAAGATGTAAAGGACTTTTAAGTTTTATTATTGTGACTTGTACCCAGTTAAGGTTTCAGGTGGAATATAGGTAACTACACAATCAAAATCATAATGGGAAGCCCGTTAAGAAAGGCTGCAGGCCTTACCACTCCTCCTGTCCTCAAGCCCCAAACTGCTTACCTCCTCCCACTGAGCAAAGTCTGGAGGAACTACACTGTCTGTGAATGGCCATAACATTTCCAGAAGCACTGACAATGCTGGATTGTATTCTCTGGCTCATTTCCTCCTGCTAACCAATCCCTCTAGGGTGAACAGAATGGAGAAAATTGTTGTTTTTCTTGTAATTTCTCTTGTAATTTATTTTATTTTTTCTACCAGGTTAAACACCTGATGTTTTAAAAGCACTGAATGCTGTGATTTCTAGGTGTACACCTAGAAATAACTTGTGATGCCCTGTGAGCCGTCCCTTCCCTAGGGAAGCTGCAGCCAGGAATGCTGCAGGAGAGCTGAGGTTGCCAGGCACTTCCAGCAGTACAAACCAGAGTGATGCCAAGAGAGCTGGAAAGCAGGGACTTTGCCAACCACAAAATTAATCTCTGAGTTAATAAAAGCCTGCATGGTTTGAGGTTTGTGAAGCAATAAATGAGTTCAAATTTGCCAGTGACTGAAGAAGAAAAGCAATTAGGTGTTAAGGGAAACCTTCTAATGGGTATAAAGATAATACATTAGAATATACAATGTGTTGAAAAACATGATGAGAAATTAATCTTTAATTGAAAATTACTAAAGGAATTTTGACGAAGAACGTAGAAATATATATATATCAAAGCAAACCTTTTAACTCCTTATACTAAAAGGGAATGATAGAGTAAGAGCTTCTGTTTAACAGCACTAATAATTTAATAATATTTTTCCTCTGAGTCATATGATAGGCTCTTTTTACCACTCAGTACTTCATCCAAAAAAAAAAACCAAAACCAACTACTTGGCTTCTCATCATAGTAGTTTCTAAGTCTGTATGACCTAGAAAGCTGTTTTTTACTAATGTGTTTTACCTCTGTTTTTCCAACACCCAGGCAGAAGGGTACCCATTTTAATCTCCCCACATTCCTATGACTCTTCTGGGGACACTGCTAGCAAGTTTGCAAGGCTAAAAGAGGTTATGTGAAAAAGTGAGCCTGAGGAAATACCTCAGTGTGATCCAAATGGAACCTGGGAGAGTCCTCAATCAGTGTGTTGTTAGGTGACTCAAATGTGCACAATTTCAGTGGCTTCAAATGAGGCTTTTCTGGTTTTAAAACAAAACATCTTGCTCAAAAGGGAAGAATAGGCAATAATAAAGACATATATAAATGGGAATTTTGCAGACTGATAGCAATGGGTAGTTTGGCAGTTTGTAAAAGGGGTAACTAGCTAGGGAAATTCAATGAAAATATATTGGCCAGTACCACTGATCACCAGTGGCATTTCCTTGAGGCACAAATTAAATCTTAGTAGTGATTTAGGTTGGATATTGGACAATAAAATTTACAATTAATTGAAAAAAAAACCCTGAAATTATTAATTAATTTTTCTGTTCTTTGTTTAAAAAATTGTCACGTTAGTGTCACTGTATTGGAGGTATTTCACATGGCCTTTCACACGTAACCAGAGTGAATGAAAACCACTGCTTTATACCCATCTTTAAAACTGTCACGCAAAAGTATTTTAAGAATTGCCTGAGAACATCACCAAACTCTTAGTACTGATTTTTTTTACAGTAAATACTGTACCACTGAATTTCCAGAGAATCAGGGGAAGTAACTGTTGAGTCATTACATAAAACCCAGTAACTGGTGTGGCCCGGGTAAGCAGGGACAGAAGCTTGGCCAGGCTGACACCAGCTTTGACAAGAGCGGTGAGGTGTGCAGTCAACAGAGAATCAAACGGTGACAGCAGAGTTAGCACATTAACAGAAAATAGATGGTTTTAGGGTTTTTTCGGGTAGAGGAAGGCGTCCATCTGATTTGAGTCAGAGCAGCTCAGTGTTATGTGTGGGTGGCAGTTTTCTCATTTTGTTTTCCTCTCATTCCCTTAAACAGTGGTCACATAAGTAAATCAACTCACCAGGCCAACAAAAAACTATGTCTTTTCTTTCTACCACTGTCAGAATTTCCTGCTGGATTCCCATGCTGGGCTGACTCACCCCAGAGCTGTGGGGTCACTGGAGCTGTCACAGGAAGCCCAGAGTGGTGCTGGGGTGATGTGCTGTTCTGCCAGATGGATGTAACCCCTGTTCAATCACTGCTGGGGTTACATGCAATGAGATGTAACAGTCAATGGCTGCCTTCATCTGCAATGGAGAACTACTGGAAAAAGTAGTATCTGAAAATAAATATAGATCCTATTGTGGCTTACAAATCCTCCAAATGGTTTGCAGTGCTCTTCAAAATTGAGCAGACAGTTGACAGAAGCAGGGATGGGTTATTAAAAGCAGGTGTAGACAGGACAATAGGAAACATCTCTTGTCACTTCTGTCAGGCTGAGAGGAAGAGCTGAGTGACCCACTGTGGGGCTGGGGTTGTGTCCAGCACCTGGGCTGGGGTCTTTGATGGAGCCCTCAGCAGAGCCCCAGGGCACTCGTGCCTTACAGGGATTGCCCTGAGGTGATCCCCAGCCTCTCTCACCTCTGCCTAACTTACCCAGTGGTCACACTGAGATGTGCAGGGCGGCTCATCTGGCGCCTCGCTTGCCTGGCAATGTTCACCAGGGCTGGGAGCCAAATCCCCCACAAAGCTCTTGGTCCAGTGTTGTTCCCCATCCTGTGACAATGAAGGACTGGAGGTAACACTGGACCTGACTCCACAGAGATGTCTGCTGTAGCTTTTAGGGGCTACACCCAGCCTCCAGTGCCTGCAGGACACCCCACGGCCAGCACACAAGGCCTGGGGACCCTGGCTCCCACCCTGAGGTGGGGTCCTGCAGCCCAACACCCACTGCCAGCCCTGTCCCAAGGGGACGCCTTGTCCTGCCCCGCAGAGCCCCGTGTAGCCATGTCCCCACACAGCCATGTACCCCATATCCATGTCCCCCACATCCATGTCCCGCCACAGACAATGCCCCATATCCACCTCCCGACATCCACGTCCTCCACAGCCATGTCCCCCACATCCATATCCCCACATCCACATCCCCATATCTATATCCCCATATCCATGTCCCCCCATCCATATCCCCACATCCATATCCCCACATCCATGTCCCCCATCCATGTCCCCACATCCGTGTTCCCCATCCATATCCCCACAGCCGTGGCCCTGCAGCCATGTCCCCCATCCATATCCCCACAGCCATGTCTCACAGCCATGTCCACTATCCATATCCCCTTATCCATGTCCCCCATCCATATCCCCACATCCATGTCCTCAGATCCATATCCCCACATCCATATCCCCCCATCCATATCCCCCCATCCATGTCCCCCATCCATGTCCCCCATCTGTATCCCCCCATCCATATCCCCCCATCCATGTTCCCCATCCATATCCCCATATCCATATCCCTCCATCCATGTCCCCCATCCATGTCTCACAGCCATGTCCACTATCCATATCCCCCCATCCATGTTCCCCATCCATATCCCTCCATCCATGTCCCCCATCCATGTCCCCATATCCATATCCCTCCATCCATGTCCACTATCCATATCCCCCCATCCATGTCCCCCCATCCATATCACCCATCCATATCCCCACAGCCATGTCTCACAGCCATGTCCACTATCCATATCCCTCCATCCATGTCCCCCATCCATATCCCCATATCCATATCCCTCCATCCATGTCCCCCATCCATGTCTCACAGCCATGTCCACTATCCATGTCCCCCCATCCATGTCCCCCAGCCATGTCCACTATCCATGTCCCCCCATCCATGTCCCCCATCCATGTCCCCCATCCATGTCCCCCATCCATATCCCCCCATCCATATCCCCATATCCATATCCCCCCATCCATGTCCCCCCCACCCCCCGTCTCCCCAGGTGCCGCCCCGCCCCTCCCCCGAGGCCCCGCCCCTCCGGCCCCGCCCCCGGCCCCGCGCGACCCCCGCTCTTCCGGCGCGGGGCGGGGCGGGCGCGTGCCGCGCCTCCGTCACTTCCGCGGCCGCCCCGCCCCGCCCCGCCCAGCGCGGCCGGCGCGTGCAGCCGGTTGGCGGCCGACCCGCTCGCGCCTCGCGAGGCAGCCGCGCGCGGCGGGCGGGGTGGGGGGGGAGCGCCGGTCCCGCGCCGGTCCCGCGCCCGCCCCGCCGGCGATGGGGCTGCGCTGAGGCCGCCGGTGAGTGGGGCCGCGGGCACGGCACGGCACGGCCCGGCAGGTGAGGGAGGGTCCGCGGGCCTCCAGCGGCGCCCGCGGTCTCCGCCGCGCCGGGCGCGGCACGGCCGCCCGCAGCGCCCTCCAGCCGTGCCGGCCGCTCCTCCGGCCGCGGCAGCCCCCGCGGGGCGGCCCGGCCCGGCGCGGGCGCTCTGGCGGGGCCGGTGCCGCGGAGCGGGTCCGGGGCCGGGCGCGCGGCCGGGAGCGCGGGCGTGCGGCGGCCGCCGGTGTCCGGACACGTGCGGCGCCGGCCCGCGGGCCCGGCCGCCCCCCGCCCGCCCAGGGCCACCCCGGGCTGGCGGGGCAGCTCGGGCGGCTCTCCCGTGCGGCTCCCTCCGTCCTCCGAGCCCGGCCCCAGTTCTGCCCGCGGTCCCGGTTACCGAACAGCGCGCGTTCCGCCGCCTGGGCACACGTCAGCGTGCTCTGCAGTGGCGGGGTCGGTGGGGAATGCTGGTGATCGTGTACCGAGGAGAAACTTTGGCAGTCCAGGCTGAGGACTCCGTGCGGCTCATCCCTTTTTCAGCACATGAGTCAGTGCGTTCTCCTGCTGACAAAGGCTGTGGAGCACTTTTCCAGCAGCTGAGCTGCTGAGCCGGGGATCTCGCTCTGCGAGCGCCTCTGACAGCCACTGCGTCATCCCTAAGAGGAGGCCCGCTATGCCTGTTCAGGGATAAACAGCTACTAGGTGAATTAAACACTGAGACCCTTGGCAGAATTGATACCGAAGGTGAAGATTAACTTGCGTATCTACAGTATTGGCTCTTAAAGCTTGCTGCTACCGTCAGTGCTCTGGCTTGCCTGCTGGGATTAGCGTATCCCTGCAGGTGCTGTAGTTGGAAGAGACTTTTGGAGTCTTCAGGAAGCTGAGGTAGCATAGCCTCCAGCAGTGGGAGATGGTTTACTCTAAACTGTTTTAACGTGAGTGCTGATAGTTGTCTGGCCACGCTGGCTGACTGCTTCCTTCTCTGAGCTTGCTGAGTTAAAATTCGTTAATGTGTTTTCTTTGCAGTATGCACTCACTGCAATTGTATGGTGTTTTCTTAGCAAGGGCAATCAAGATTATGTTTCATTTAGCCTATTCATTACGCTGACTTTTTTTTTTTGTTGTTCTTGTAGGTGACTCAGCTGTTGTATGTATGAGATTTGTCCACACACTGGCTCTTCAGACAGGTTAGCAATATTTTTCAGCCATCAGTCCATCATGTTTGAAAGAATTGCTACTTTTGCCTTTTCTTAAAATTTTGTACAATGTTGTCACATCCTTTAGAATATTGATTTTCTTGATCTTGTGAGAAACAGCTTTTTTGACATTATTTAAAATTTATGGTGTAGTGTGGTCCTCATAAACTTAATGTTCCTGTATCAGTGTCATGAGTGACAGCAGTTTATCTTTATTACACATATACTGAGGAAATGTTTGTCTTGGTGTTTGGCATGACACTGACGGCTATGTACTGCTGCTTTTGTTAGCTGCTTTTTACTTGTTGGCTCATTACAAGTACAGTTTCACAAAGTTTAAAGAAAATATGCTGTGTAAACTTTGAACTGTACAATTGACTTGGAAATTGATTAGTACTGATCTAACCCTTCTAAGAAGTGTATGATTAGCATGACTTAGTGGAACAAAAATGTCATCTATTGTTGGTGTAGTCACGTGTGGGAAAGAACTGTGGCTTCTGGCTACATTGAGTGTTCCAGTGTGAGCACCTAGGCCAGCTGTGAAAAACTGATGTGCTCTAAGGTTATCAGTTTTTAAAGTGCTTTAAAAATGAGTAAGAGAGATCTTTTTGTTAACTGGTTTTGGCTAAGGCTTACTGTCGGTGACACAAGGAGGTGTAAGCAGTGAAAGGGGTCTGAGCAGTTCTGCAGACTCCAGCAGAGCTGCTGGACAGCAGCTGCTGCCTTCCCAAATACCTCCCAGGAGCAGTGGGGCTGTTCCAAGCTCTGCTTGGTGTCTTCCTGTAGTGCTGTCTAGACTTTGAGCATGTTTTGCTCTCCCCACTTAAATTTTTTGTTTGTTGTTTTCTAGGATCAGGCATCTGTTCCTGTATTTATTTTTCATTTCTTCCTAGTCTGTGGAGGACACCTCATGGCATTGGTAGGCACTAATTCATCCCTAACCTGGAGAGAGGGGGGTGAAAGGTCCCAGCTGCCTGGTCAGGAAGCTCACAGTGCCTGCAAGGGAGCGTGGGGGCTGCCTAGCAGGAAGGGAAGTTGCATCATGATGCCTGAGTGATTGAGAAACTTTGTGATTCAGTCCTCTTCTGCTTCTGTGCCATGTGACAGGCATGGCGCATCAGACAAACTATTTTGCTAATAAATGATTTAAAAAGAAGGAAATTAATTTATGTGTTGACATGGAACCCTCAGATTATATTTTATCATTTGCCTTGAGGAGGTACTGTCCTACTGTTTTCTGTGTGGAGTATAAAACAGCTGCCAAGATGTTGATTTTCTGTGGGATGAAGATAAATTCCATTTATTCTGTGGAAGTGAAATACCTTTATATTGTTAAACCCAGGTGCAAGTTGAGTGTCCAGGTCATAGAGGAAATCAGTAGTAGAACTGGGAACTGACTGGAAGGGTCAGGTTTTCATCAAGCATTTTGATCATTGCATCCTTGTTCCTTTTTCTGGAAACCTTCACATAGTGTTTGCTTTATTTCTGTAAACAAATGAAATCTGCAGCAGGGGATTACTTTGACTTAGCTTGTCCAGGGTCTGTTGTAGAAATTATTACTTCTGTTGTGGTAAATGTCTCTATTGAGTGCTGTGCTCAAGCATCTTCAACTGCAGACCAGGGAGTATGGTTGTAACACCTTCCTTATTTATTGTCTGTGTGGTAGACAGATGATGGATACCAGCATCATAAAGTCACTCCAGGACAGAGCCTGATGGTAGCTGGCATGGAGAGAAGATGTGTAATTCTTTATTGCCTTGTGAAACAAAGTCCTTTAGTTATATCTTCTAAAACTCTTATCAATGTAATGTGAACATAGGTGGTTCTTCCATTTGTGTTCAGGCTCATCTTTTCAATGTGCAAGAATTGCCTTGGAGAACAGAGCTTGTATTTAAGTTCAGGTTTTTTTTGGGCAGGAATTATTGGTCTCCACAGCATGACATCTGCTATGGTCAAACCTGCTTTGGGTCTGGAGTCATGTTGTTATACAGATAAATAGTTTTTGTGGACTTGCAGTGGTGAAAAACCTCCCAGCATTCTGACTGGTGCTTGGATATGGTTATGATTAGCATGAGAAAGTGCATACAAGAGAAATCCTAGTTCAAAAATCCTAATTTCACAATTAAACATTGAAAAAAATGTTTTAAATAACAGTAATGCTAAAGTGTTGCCCTTTCACTCTTACACAATGAGCTAAAAATAGTTTTCATTCATAAAAAAGCTGCTTCCTTTGTTAAATAATCTGCATAGCAGAGAACAAAAGTTCATTTTATAGTAAACTGTGGCTGTATTATAGCTTCAAGTCTGACACCTTTATTCCTGATTGAAATAAGACTGTAAACTTTAATTTTTAGTAGCTGAAAAGCAGGCTTGAATAAAAAAGGATGGGTGATTTACAATTTCTGTTCAGGAGCTATGGATGTGATCTGCACAAAAAGCTGAAGTTCTCTGTTTTGCTGCCCCTTTTCTAAAATGTTTAATTTCTTCATGCAGTGTTGTGGGGGGTTGGGATTGGGAAGGGGTCTCCGTGGCTGTGGAATCTTGCTGATTCCTCTGAAGTGGTGCAGCGTCAATCAGTTTCATAATCCTATCAAACTTAGTAGAATTAGCTGCATTTGCATTCATTCTGTGTTTTCATTTTTTCATTGTGTGGTTTTCATTTGAACAAATTTAGCCCTTTTTTTTATGGTTCTGCTTTATTAGAATTGTGACATTACATTGTTCATCTTAAAACGGCCCTTTGGATGTGGTAGTAGAACTGGTAGCAAGTCCGTTACTTTTTAGTTGGATTGGGATTTTTTATGTGGTATTTAAGACTAAAAGATCATCCTTCAAAATCAAAATACACAACTCTTTTTTTTTGACCTTTAGCAAAGTTATATGACAGTGATATTTTCAGTTTAGAGGGTATATGCAGTAACAAAAATGGCAGCTCCTTCAGATTTTATTCTAGCTAGAAGATGTCAAAATGAAAGGTGATAAATGGCAATGGCTGAACATTGTAATGAGAAGGCTTTTGAGAAACAGTAGTAAGAGCAGCTTAACTGACTTGGGATGCAAGAAGAAAATCTATGTAGAATGTGAAATTGAGTCACATTGTGAATAACATGTGAGAAAGACTAGTAGAGGCAGATATCACCAAGGCTGCAGTGCAAATGGAATGGCAAGTAGCAAGAGACATAAAAGTCAGCTACCTGCAAAAGCAGTAGGAAGATTGGGAAATGTAGTAGGGAAGCAGTAGATTGGGAAGTAGTAGGAAGATTGGGAAGTGCCTCACTTGATTTGGTGGGGAGCGCATGTGTCTGCAGGAGATGCAGAACATTTGAAGGGCTCAGTGCCTGTTCTGCTTGTCTTTCACATAGCGTCATGCAGGTGCTTAATTTTAGGGATATTTTTGACAAGGTAGTATTTTACACTACAGTGTACTTCTGCTAGATGTTTCTGTGCCAGCTGCCCCTGATAAGTTTCACTGTACAATTCTCAAAACAGCTAAAAAATATTACCTAGAGCTACTCAGAAGTACTAGAAGATGACAAAGGATGAGTCTTCAGACAGCTACAAAGGAGAAGAGCCAAGAAAGACAAGTGACAGTCTGACAGTTCAGTTTGTCCCAGTTTTTTCTATCAGTTGAGATTAATAAGCAAACATTCTATTTTCAAGTACTTGGAAGATACAGAACCATGAACTGATTTGTGGGAAAAGTAATTGTGTCTGAAATCTTGATACCTTTTTACTGCAGAGCAGAAGGCTCAGTAGCTATAGCAGAAGCCATGGAGGTTTAGTCTCCTGAATTGATTGATTTAGAAAGGTTTTCCTCATTTTAATGGCCTCATAAGTAAATGGAGGTATGACCTGGGAGTAGATGATCCTATCTGGAGAGCTGTAATTAACAATTCGGTGTTAAAATGAGAAGTTGTGTTGAAGGATTCTGTCCTGGGTCCTGGCCTTTAATGAAAATATTAGTCAGCTGGCTGATTAAATTCTCAGGGACTGTTTTGGAGGACATGATGGGAGTTCAAAATAACCTGAAAAAATAGCTCAACATTCAGTAGGGTCAAATGCAGGTACTGCACTTAGGCAGGAAGTGCAGCTGTTGAAATGCAGGGTGAAGATTAACTGGTTAGCTACTAGAAAAAGGACCTGGGGGTGTACTGGATCACAAGTTGAACATGAGTCAGTGTCATGCTGTTTTGCAGAAAAGGCAAATATCTTACTGGGATGTTTAAACAGCAGTATTGTCTGAGAGATGTAAAGTTTAAATCCATTGGCTTTATTTGCTGTTGATGTACAGCCTGTGCAGACAGCATCTGTTTTGGGTGCCAAGATTCAAGAAGAATTTGGACCACTTGGAAGGAGTTCAGAGTAGAGAAATGAGAGTAATCAGAGTTCGAGGAAACAACTTCATAAATGTGGAAGAAAATCCAAGTTATTTTGGCAAGAGATGAGGAGTTTAGTGGGAATGTAAGAGATTTCAAGTATTTAAAAGATTTGTAAGAAGGAGATGCTATTTTCGGTGGCCATGATGGGCAGTTTGAAGTGGGATTAACTTTCATCACAGAAAACGCCTATTAAGTTTTTAACATTTCTCAGAGTTAACATAGAACTTTAAGAAGTCTTTACTTGTGGCCATGAAGAACAAGTTTGAGTGTTTAGAAAGAATGGAATATGGTTTAGGTTGGAGAACAGACTAAACTCACTATTACTGTCCCTTTCATCTCATTTTATTTTGAGCCAGTGAGGAGAAACAGACAGGATTCTTTTTGTCAATCTCTTGGTTGTGTCATGTGAGTGTAGATCTTGTACAGGTTCAGATGGTTAGAGCTGTGGTGCTTGTATTGGTCTGGAAACATAACGTGTTTTGGATTACTTTCTTCTTCTGCGTGCTGCCTCGTGCAAATGGAGCGAGGTTTCTTGTGCTGTCAGGATGCTTAAACATCCTTAGTGGAGGTACTGCATGTTAGCAATTTCTGTGCGAGTTAAACCTAGCAGAGCACTGATGAATTTCCATTAATTTTAGTAGTCTTCGTAGCTTTCAGATTACTGCTTTAGCTTCAGGTAATAATCTTACAATGTTTCTCATCCATAGTTACAAAGTCACCTTTGGCTTTGAGGATCTCTCTGCAGTTCCCTGGTGTGTTATATTCACCACTACAGGGAGCCTAGGTGAGGATGGGCCCCTTGCAAAGTGGAAAGTCCAGTTGCAAGTATATCCATGCTATTTTATATATAAATGTTTTTATGCACTGTTATTATCACTTTTGATTGTCTGCAGTAGACTGCATGGCAAAACAAAGGATCCAGCTAATCCTTGTATTTCAGCAATTGATTTGTAATGTAACTGTGAAAACTGTGTGAAAACATTCCATATAATCCTATACATTTTGCTGCCACATCATGTCTCCAAATCATAGAAGAAAAGTACAGTTCCCCTCATGAACTCTGCCCTTAAGATCTGCTATGGTGTTTCACATCAACAATAGCAAGAGCTTATTTTCTGGAGGCTGCATTTAGTAGAGAGCAGTAGCTGAAAGGTCAATGACAGGGATAATGGTTGGCCTCCAGTGGGGAGATTGTTCAATTGAGTTGCATTACCTGCCTGACTTCACCTTTACCCTGTAATAATATTTATTGAACTGTTTAACTTTTGGGTGCAGGTTTGTTTCCTGAAAAGTCCTATTACTGTTGGCTAGAGATTTTTTTCTCTGAGCAGAGGGGTAATTTTTGTTACCTCTGTTTCTCAAACAGGGGATCTATTTTTGTCATACAGGCATGGAGGGTTCTTAACATATCTGCTGTTGTCAGTAAGTTGTGAAGGCTTGATCCAACGTCCAGTGAATTCAAAGGGTTGTTCCACTGGCTTGAGTGGTCTTTGGCTGAGGATACTGCTGTCTGAAAGTGGTGCTTCTGTCACTAGAGCAGTACTCCAGATCTGACAAGCCAGCAAAAAGTTCTTTTCAGACCAACTGGTAATTCAAACAGAAACATAAAAGAGCTGTCAAATGTGCAGTCTTGCAGACTGCATTCTTTAGATTAACCCTGTCTTCAGTTCATCCATTTAGTGAGGACCTCAAAACTTTAAGTAGTGCTTTGAGAGAGAGTCCTGACATTACTTTCCTGCATTGTCGCCATGCTTTATTGCTAGAGGCAGCCTACTGAGCCTTAATACTGGCAATATTGAAGACCTGTGTTGTGGTGGGGGGTAATGGTGTTGAGTCCTGTTCAGACAGCCAGACTTCAAATGCCAGCAGTGTATGGATGAAACACAGCTTCTGCTGTGTTACAGTTGTGCTGTTGTGATGGCTTTCTACTGCTTGGGTAAAATCAACCTGTGATGAAAGGCATGTGTCTGGAGCAGAGGCAGATGTAATGTGTCTAAGTGAACTGGAGCACTTGGAAAACCATTGTTGTGCAGTCTAAGTTAGTTGAAAGTCTTGTGCTCCTAACTTCTTAATTTTTCTTAGTTCATCTACAAATCTTAATTTTTGATACCAATATAATCTGTGCTTTTTTTATGAATTTGTCTTCTCCAGCAGAAATAACTTTAGTAATGAACAGGCAAAAATAAGAACACACAAATTGCATACCTTTTGTAGGGTGAGAGCACAATGGAAAATAACTTATGGTCTTGTCAGCCTGACAGTGCATACTCAGTAGCGTGCAGATGGAGTTGTCCTCATAGCACTCTTCCTTCTGCCACCTTTTCCATTACCCAGCAAAATCCCTTCCCCAGAGTGGTACAGGTTTTTTAAGTAGGGAGACTGTTGGCATAATTGCATACTGAGCACGTATTAGGAGGACTTTTATGCCTTTAGCTGGTACTGGTATGCTGGTAGCATTTGTAACCCCAGTTCTTATCCCGTGGTCATTTCAGTAGTGACTGTCTGGTGTGTTAAATAGCAGCTGTCTCTGCTGGAGATGCTGCTCCACATAAGTCCATTGCTAGAGCAGGTCATAAAAATCTTTGGCTCTGGTTTCAGAGCAGAGTATTTTGAATTAGTGTAGTCTGCACCTTGCATTTGGAACAAATGTGTAGTCTCAGTTTCCTGCTTCCTGTCATCCTCTGCTGGCATAAATGTCCGTGAAGAAATAGTATCTTAAATGCCAGAATTGTCTGTGTAGCTGAAGTCTGATAACACTTGTATGTACGTACCATTGATGGGTGTGGTAGCAGAACTCATGCAACCTTATAGTCAAGACAGTAGTGCTGGTTGATGAGGTACTGTCAACAGAAGAATGTTTTGGGTTGAGAAAATTTTGGTGTGCACTCTCAGAAAATACTTTCTGTTGGCCTAGCTTAATGGAAGTAGTTCACCTTTTGTAAAGCTCATTTGCTTTGGAGACTAATTTTTGGTAGTACAGACATTATGCTATACCCAGACAGTTTGCTAAGTTTGTGGGGCCGTATTTTATGGTGAATCATCTGTGTGGTGTTTTGCTCTATCCTCCCATCTTACTTTTGCTGGATTCTTGAAAAGTGTGTTTTATATCTATCTGTCACTCTATCAGAGAACATCCTCGTTCTTTGGTTATTAATTTGATTTTATCTAGGTTAGTGTTTTTCAATTTTGAAAGTGTGCTAGATACATATAACATTAGCCAAAAGATAGTAACTGGTGGTTGATTCCTTTCTTAACATCCCATAGAAATGAGGTATGTCCAGAGCTTCAGTCTTTCTCAAAACATTTTTGATTATTTTGCTTATATTCAGATGAAGTAGTTGTTTGGCAGTTTGCTTTTCTGATTGCCATAGGCAAAGAGAAACTAAAGTATGTTCATAAAGCTAATAGAGTGAGGGTCAAAATAAGGGCAGAATGAATCCTCTGTGAATTTAGCAGTTCTTTGCGGGACGTTGGCAAGCTTAAAATATGCCCCAAAATAATCTTTATAACCCCAGGAAAAATCCACCTAGTAATAAATAAGATGACAGAGTATTTGGCTCATGAAACTCTTCAACTATAAGTCCCTGGGACTGGAGATTGTGCATTGGGGATCATCGTTATGTGACTCCCTCTGCTGTCTCCTTGACTGCAGGGGAAATGCACATTTCATCTGACCTTTCTGGCCCATTGTTTTTTTGCTCTATTAGCCTTCACCCCTGCTCTCTGTTCTTCCCTGGCACTGACAAAAAGAGTATGGAATTAAAGCTACTTGGGCATTTAATGTAAGTGAAATTTTGGCAGTCCTCAGTGGTGCTTTAGGAAGGTGACCTCTGTTTTCACCTAACATTTATGAAAAAGCAAGGCTGAAGCTGGGTCAAGCATCTGGACTAGAGCTATCTGGGAAGAGGCTACTTCTGAATATTTGGCTAGATGGTGGTGATATTTCAGTTAGTGAGGTCAATGCTTGAGGAAAAAGCACTCCTTGATACACTTCACTTACTTGAAACATTTCAATCTTGTTTTTAAGGAAACTTTACTCCTCCCAGCTCAGAAGATGGATACAGTTTCACCTGTTAATACTGTTATAAAAATTTTTATAGCTAGGAAACAAAGAAAAGTTCTAAAGGTATTTCAAACAGAGAGAAAAACTCTAGACAAGATATGTTAAGGCAGAATTTCTCCTTTAAGGTAAGCATGCAGGATAAAAGTTGGCTATAAATGGATTGATAAGCAAAAGTTATTACTCATGGGAGAAGCAAGATTCAAGAACTTTGCTGATGGTCGTTAGGACTGAGATTACAGCAGTTGAAGGGATATCCCTTGTCAGAGTTTTGCAGTCTGTTTCCATTATACAGTGGAGATATCTTCCACTGGATGATGTGGAAGTCATTCCCAAGGAGCACAGAAGCACTGAATAGTGTAATTTAAACAGAGCTATTTAAGGCAATGATGAAACGTATTGTAGTAGGATGTGGGGAGTTAATTTAATTTCATGGATTGTAGAAGTCCTTCTCTGAAATACAACTGTTTACTAAATCTCTGAAGCTCTTCGGGGTTTAGGACTGTTCTGAATGACTGGGACATAGTAACTAGATGGATGTGGGCCAAGGTTTACATTACAGGCATGGAGGCATGGAGTTAAATGTTACATGTTAAATGTCCTGTATGTCTGTTCTCTTGTCTTTGTCAAACCTCTTTTCATGGAAATGGAGAGTGCAACTTTTCCCCCTTGATTTTTTTATCTTGCCTCATATGGTAGTTCTGAGGGTAAATTAATAATTTTCAGGAGTTAAGCTGTCAGGTTCTATAAATTCCTGTGCATTAAAAAATTGTCCTGTACAGCAGTTCAATCTTGGAATGGAACTTGTTTGCAGATTTTTCTCTTAATTATTTCAGTTACTGTAATTTGAGATCAAAATAAATAAATTGTCATATGTGACATCTTAAGTTAAACTTAATTCTTTTATACAGTCTTTAACATTAATACTTAGTGTTGTTATGATAGTTTTAACAGTTTCTGTAATGCACAGTATTTCTATTGATTGACAAGTTGTTTGCACACAAGAGCTTTTTCCTTGATGTGTTTCAGATCTAAGTTAAGTGAATGTGCCACATATTTCAGACTTTGTCTCAATTTTTTATGACTATTTTAAAAAAATTGTACTTTTAGTAAACAGAACCCCCTGGTTTAATGTATAGATTTTCTTATAGAATACATTTTTAGAAATTAGTTACAATTAATACAGTCTGTTATTCTGGAATATACTCTTGTGTACTTTTAGTAGTTACGTAGTTGAACTTTGGAATTTTTTTGCATTTTGACTTTAGGAAACTGAGGAAATACTGCTGGTTTGTCTGAGAAGGCTTTGCTGAAAGCAGTGAAAGTTAGTAAGTCATAATTAGGATGGGAAAGGAGTGAAAATCAATTGCTTGCTTATGATGAGCATGACAGCTGTAATCATCGCATGCCACTATATGTGCTTCTGAGGAAACAAAAGTTAAATGTCTAAACTTTAGAGGAAAGTTCATCTCTTGTGATTAGTCTAGTTGTGCTTGATGATCTCCTTGCAGACGAAGAGAAATTTGATTCAAATGTTCTTATGCTAACCTCAAAAATATTTTCCAAGAATTTAAGAGGAAGAGGAAAAAAAGTCATTGCCTCCTTTTATTGAGCATCCATACTACAAAAGCAAATATATCCCAGGAAGCAGATACTCTACATTGCACAATAAGGCGGCAGCCACACAGGAAAGGTTGGGCTCTTGGCACAGCCCCTGAGGGGAAATGCTTCCTTGAAAGGACCCATTGTTGCTGGGTCTGGGTCTTCAGACTCCCAGTTCTCCACTGGAATGGCTGCAGGTCTCTTGGTGCTGGCATGGGGCATCTTTGCCATCCCCATTATCTAACCAGAATAGTCTTGGTTAGTTAATCACATAGAAGGGCTGAGTAAAGTTCACACCTCATGTGAGAAAGAAACTTTGGAAGCTGCCCCAGTGCTCAGCTATTGAGAACTCATGCTGGGTGTAATGGCGCCATGCCTTACCCAAGATATTTGGAACCTTTGGTTTAAGATATTTAGTTTAACTTTCTCTTCCGAGAACAAACAAAACATAGTCTGTGAATTCTAACCCAAATGTCTGGTATACTCTTCCAAGAGATAAAAGAGCTAATAAGCATCCAAAAGAAATGTATCCTTTGTTGGATTCCCTGGCTGTGGGGCAGGTCTTCTTTCTCTCATGGCAGTTAGGTAAGAGACCCAGAAATCTGAAAGGAAATGGGTAAAAACTCTGTTTCTGTGAGCCTGAGAGTAGGAACGAGCTTTGGCTGATTGTGATTTTTGGTGCTTGGTTTCCAGTTTGAAAATTTCATTAATGTGAATAGCTGCTGCTTGAAGTAAGATAAATGAGATGCTGGGAAGGTTAGGTGGTACAACGCTTGACTAATTGTCCTTGAGATGACCAACAGCTTTCCTAAATTCTCTTCCAACATATCTTCAACTTCTTCATTGTTGCTATAGTAATAACAAATTTCTAAATGGTCTGAAAATAATGATCTGATGACCAGTTAGAAAGTGAGTTTTGAGTGTAGTATGGGCTATAGTACTTTGTTATCATGATGAATTGACATACTGAGTTTATTGTTAGATGTAGAATTATCTTTCCTTAATGCAGCCTGTACTCTACTATAAACATTGCAATTGCTCTTACAGCCAGCAAAAAGTATACTTTACAAAGAATACACTCTACAAATGTAAATACAGTTTTAGTTTGGTGATTGTTGGATACAATGGTCTTCCTTAAGCCTAAACACAGAAACAAAAGCTTGTATTCTAACAGAAAGCCTAAGATGGGAAGTGATAAAATAGGTATTGAGTGGAGGGCTTTGTTAAAATTTAGCTCGTGTACTTGTAAAATTTCCATGTATTCATTAAACTATTATGTCATTCTTATTGTTAGAGCTTGGTTAGTTGACTAAAGTGTTAAGCTTTGTTTGTAGTACAAACTATAACCTTAACTCCTTTCAAAATGCAGTTGAAGGATTTTTGATCTCTCATAGTTATTTTAGTTTGTATGTCTTACCCGAGCATCTGTTGTACATTATGTGGATAAGTTAGTATTTAAGGGTTCAGCTGCAAGTTACTGGAGAGCTGTAAACTGCATCAGCTCCCATTTCTGTAAGGTGCATTTCTTAGGATGAGGCTGCCTCTCAAGTAGAGTATCTCTTGTGTTTGTAAACCACATGCTTGTAAAAATACAAATATGTTCAAATAATACTGAAAGCTTTACAAGAGCATTATGTGTATAAGGTCATGGTAATACATATTGAAGTAAAGGCATAACCTTTTGGTTTTTACAGTCACAAAAGTGTGATAGCCCCAGGCCTTGGCTAAGTCATGTATCCTCTGTAACCTGCTTGAGTTTCAGGGTGGTCTTTGCATGGCATGGATTTTATGTTTTGGGGACTGGCAAAGAGGCTCTCTCAGATGGTGTCAGGATTGCCAGGTGGTGTGAGATGTCTCATTGTGCTGCTGCTCAGACATGGATCCTTCCAAGTCCAGGGTGTAGCAAAATCCATCCGGCACACACCATGGTCTGGACCTGGGTACCTACAACAGTGAAGCAGAATCAGAGAAGCAAAAATGTAGAGTGCAGGCATACCTGTGTACAGAAGCTCCTTGGAGACTGAGAATCCAAAAAGAACAACTCAAACTCTTTCCTTAAAGGAAGTAGAGGCCAATGATCAATCCTGATTACAGACTGTTTGGTGATAAGTTGTCATAACATGCATTTTAGCAGGACTTTGAAGCCGTTTGAATATATTTCAGGATTTTTAATTGCAAGTGTATTAAAACAATCCTTCTTTCATTCTCAGTGGCTGCAGTTTCTCTACCTGTCCTGTTTCAAAAGCTGACAGGGAAACATTTTAGGAAATAATAAATTATTTTTATAGACACTTATATCTTAGGTAAAAGAGAAAGACTGGGAAGTAAATACAGGACTTATGTCCAAGACACTGTTGGCAGAAATTTTGATTCCTTCCCTTACAAGCTGGAAATGTTGTGTCTGAATTTGCTTTTTTGCTGATTGATTTTTAGCATGTGCAGCATATTATGAAATATGTTTTGAGAAGAATGTGCTTGTAAGTATTTTATAATCTTTTTTTTCCCTAATCCTTACATTTTCTTAGCCTTGTGTCAAGGAAAATATTTATTTCCTCATATAAAGGAAAATGAAGTGCCATCCCTTTCTCCTAATGGTCAACTGATGCCCAGGTTGAGTTTTCATCTTTCCTAAGAATTCAGATGTATTTTCTTATGGAATATTTTCTTAGAAGATAACATTCATTCCTCTTCCTGGCCCGTTACAGCTCTTCCAGTTTGAGTGTTTCTTCAGTTTTAATTTCATTACTGCCAGTATGGCAGAGATTGAGCTGGTGTTTTGTGTATGTGTAGCAATTCTATATACCTCCATTTTAGTCCCATTGCATGAATCCCAAAAACTTTTTCTATAATGTTTGGAAAAAATGGACCGTTTGGTAACTGATCTCAGTGTGTGGGAATCTCATGGTACTGTAACAAGAATAAACCCTAGTGGTAAATGTTGCTGTTTTATGTCTGTTCCCTTGTAAGGTTGATTTCTTCTTGGTGTTGAAAATATGGCTCTAAAGTGCAGAAATTTTGAATTTCTGAGTGACTAAGTAATGTTTGGCTTTCAAATTGCAAAAAAGCCCCATTTTTTTCCTGTGTTTTGGCAGGTAGTTGGAATACAGTTGAAGATGATGACTTTCAAGGTGTTTTTTATTCAGAAATATGAAAGGCTTTTCATGACATCAGGCTATTTAGAAACTTAATTTTTTATAACAGTGGTGTTAGGTGGTTCTTAGTGGAGGATGTACTTGTTGTAAATAAATTCTGAAAGGGTAGTTTTAGCCCTTTAGTAGCCTATTTGGACCCAGGAGAGTCAGGCAAGTCACTTGCTAGGACAATAGCTCAGATGTCTGGAATAGAAATTGAGTTTGATTGTTTTCTAGACAGGTCAGTCCAGGTTTTTTTTATTCTTAATTTTCTTCCTGTATTAGTTTACTTTGATTTATTTATTGAGAGTAATTACATAGGATGGTGAGGAAGATTTACTTGTATTAATCTCTGCACAGAGGTGAATTTGAAGTTTGGCCTCTTACATGTCTCTTGCTTTTTCTGTCTGCCTTGCTAGATCTTTTTTTTGTATTCTTACCAAAGCAAAGCTGGTTGAGCCTTGCCTTGACAGAAAAGTACCTAGTTTCTGTGATGTTCAGGTAGTGACAAAGTTCACTTTCTTAGCTTTGCTGCACTCAGTCTCTAAAGGTCATCTGCTCAGGTGTGATTGCTTCACTATGCTCTGTGATAAACTGCAAAATGCCGAGAGTGAGAAATGCGTGCATTTCTGACCTGCTGCCTTTAGCTCCTCAAAATGAATGTTGTTGTCTTCACTCACAAGCGCTGTAAATACAAGGAAGGGTTTGGTCAGAAGCATAGATGCTTTTAGCTGGGCAGATAGTATCAGGGCTTGTGCATAGCCCTGCGAGTGTCTGCAGGCTCCTGGGGAGGCATTTGTTGTTTGAATAGAAGGAGCTGGACCGGGCGGCTGATGCCTGGAAGCGCAGCCTCCGCGCCAGCCCGGCCACAGTCTTGCAATTGTTCAGCCACACTGGAGGGAAGAGGGAAAAAAAAAAAGCATTCCAAGCAGTGCCAAATTTTCTTTGATATGTTAATCTTTTGATAACAGTTTGAAAAGCCCTTGGAGACTTTTTTTAGATTTTAGACAAAATAGTTCATTTGTCAGGACTTCCCTTGTAGATAGGGTCCCCGTTATTAAGAACTGCCTCGCTAACTCATGGTAACAAAAGCAAGTGCAGAAGACAGCTGCTGGACTGCTCGTTGGTAAGAGAAACTATTAGTTATCACAGACTTTTTATAAAAATCTGAAAAGAATAAAGTAGGGAGCATTTAAGATACAAATGTGGAAGTTTACTCATCTATTTTAAGCAGACAGATGATAAGAGCATAAGCAAAATTAATAACTTGATCATTTGTTATATGTATCCATACCTGGATTTTATTAAAGACATCAGCTTTAAAAATTATATTTTAATCTGAGAAATTGGTTTAAATTACCCAGTGGTTGCAGGAGATATCAGAAGTTTCTTCTTTGGAGCTGTAATTTAAAAAATTTCTCTTGAAGCTATGAAACTTCCATTTATATTGAAAAACTGGAAGAATAAACAGATGGCAACAACATGTATATTATTTAGTTTTTAAGGATTGTGAAATTGGGACAAATGTTGAGGGCAACAGAGAGAAGATTGTCTTCCCACCCCAAAAATCAAACTCTAGGAGTAAAATTTGCACTGAAGTAGTTTACTAATTATGCCAGCTGTTAGAAAACTGACTTGAGGTAAGCCAGTAGTCCTTTGAAAGTGTGGCTTGCAGAAGTCTTCAGGTGTACTGATGGAGACTAGCTGTGGTACTTTTAGAACAATTTCTGTAATAAATATGCCATGACTTCACTTGCACCCCTTATACTGTTGCTACAAATGTTTGTTACTTACAAATATTTTAGTACAATTGCTTGGTATCCTGGTTGTTTAGTCAGGATAGATGAACAAATACGGAGTGGTATAGTAATTGAGAAAAAGTGCAGCATTTTCTTCATTATGAGAGATTCATGTAGTTTTAAGCTCTGTACACTGCTGTAATTTATTCAGTGATCCAATCTGTGGTTTATTTTAGCTCCAAAATAATATCAGTTTAAGTCTGAAGTTGCAGGTGCTGTCCTGTTCACAGCTGCACACTCTTCAGGACAGTAACAAATTGGAAATGCTGTTCAACTTACTTTTTATATACTGTGTTTTGCAGAGTTGCAGATTTACTGTTAAAGCTTGTGACTCAAAGTTATGCTCCTAGCAGTACTTACAGTGCAGAGGCTCTTCAGCTGATCTCTAGACCATTTGTTGAATCTATACCCACATTGTTACAAAATGTTGCAAGAGGTTTCATTCTCTTAATCTCAGTGGCAAACTGCCTTTTCTTTTACAGACCTTTTTGGTATTTCCTACTACTCTGACTAGAATATGCTTAGCTATACAATAGCAACTCAATAAGTAAAATTTTGAGTGATAGTAAAAGTTATGAAAGTGATAGTAACTTTCAGCATCTCTATTGGTTGTAAGTCTTCTTTCTTTAAAAGATTGCTATTTTCAATTTGTTAAAAGGGGCAGAGTATTTCTCGGGCTAGTCACTCCAGGACCAGAGAGAGAGAAGCTGAGTGGCAGCCTGTGATTTGCATTAGAGGCACATTATATTTGGATATTCCCATGTTCATACTGGTTATTGCAAGTGGATTTCCACCTCACTTCGAGTACTAGTAAAATGTCATGCTCTCTCACTTGGTCTGAAAAGACCAAGGTTTATATTTAAATCTTTAATTAAAGGTTTAAAGTAGTGAAATGTTTAATTCCCCATCATATTATAGAAGGAAAGAAGTAAAACTCAAATGCAGATTGCTAAAGTCTCTTCTGAATCGGTAAGGTTTTTTCAGTCTGACCCAGCAGCCTGAAGTCACCCAAGGAGGCAGTCCTGGGGAGTCCATGTGGTGGTGTTCAACCCCAGCTTTCAGCAGGGCAGTGGGAGACAAACCAAACAACTTATCCATTTGAACTCATGGTGCCATGCTTGGGCTGATGGTGTGCCAGAAGAGATATGATAGAAGGGACAGTGCAGTTCTTTGTTGTGGCATAGGAATAATTTTCATGACCCATCAAGGAAGAAAATATTTCTATAATGCTTTTTAAGTTTAGAGATTTGAATTGGAGTTTTAATATGGAAAATTACCAGCAGTATGAGCCATGTTGAGAATGTGTGTTGAAGGTTGTTCAGTAAATGAGTCTGTATAAAATAATGCAGATGGAGCTAATGATGTGAGTCAGAAATAGCCTCCTAATTCTCCTCATGTATTCCCTGTCTGATTCTACCCAGCTGTTCAAAGAGCTCACTGAAACACAGGAATTACTGCTGGTGCTGAGATTTTCTTTCATACTTCTTCAGTCCCACAACTTGACATTCATTCCCATTGCCTAAATGAAGGCAATTGCACTTCTCTCTCATACTGCCATGGTGTCCCATAAGGTCCCTGTGCTGACATATTGGCCAAATGGAAATCTCAGTTGAGATCCATTGATCTGGAAGCTGTTAGCATTTATTTTTCTGCCTGGTGCTTTCCTGTCTCAAGTTCCTACTTGGTAAGTCCATCAAGGTTGGAGAGCTGCCTGCAGGACCCTTCTTGATATTACTGTACATCAGAGCAGGGAAGTGTGTGCTTGTTTAAGAGCAGCTCAGGTATGATTAACCTGATAATTCTTTCCTGGACCTGTGAACTCTATTAGGAGTATAATTCTGTAAATACCCGGAACATTTTTCTGGCTGCTTGCCTTCTTGATTGAAAATGTGATTTGTAGGGTGTACATAAAGTTGTTTGAAGTAATTAATTCTAAAATTGTCCTTGGGGGCTTTCTTAGCAGTCCTGTGTAGATTTAGGACAGATTTTTAACTGATTCTGTGTATTATCGATGTCTTTCACAGGATAGAAAGCTCCTTAGTTAGGAAAAGTGGCAGTTTAAATGAAAGTGTGGTTTAGAACTTTAATGACTTATGTGGCTTGATATCCAAATAAATCTTCAGTGAAATTATAGTATAGCAATAGAAAACTTTCAGCTTAACAAGGGGAGAAAAATGTGAGCTGTTGTTCCAATCAAAGGAGGCAGTTGTTGCCAAGTTAGATTCCTTCCATTCAGAACAAAATGCCAACTGTATCAAGCACTCAGTTTATAAAATACTGAGCTTCTCACCTGAGACTCAGCTTTGTGCTGTGATGCAGTTGTCTCCTTTGAGTGTGTGTTTTTTCTACTAGAACCTTATTCAGCAGTGGGAATGGATCTCTGAGGACATCCAGTTTTGGTTAGCAAAAGAAACCTTTCCTGTTAGGTTCCTGCTTAATTTATTGGGTTAAGTGGGAAGGAGATTGTGGGTGGCAGAAAACACGTGTGGATGTGATGCTGTAGATAAGCTGCAGGAGATGGGAGGAGGGACCCTTAGAAGCTGGCATTGCTGGTGAATGTAAGTGCATGGATCCAGGGGCTGACTTTGAGAGGATCTGACTTGTAGTCTGGTGATTTGGTTTGTGAAAATGTTGGGGAGTTAATGACAGAGAAGTTGGTAGTATTGTACTTAATGTGCTATCTAATACTAATAACAGCCTGAAAAAGGACAATTAGAGTAGCTGCTTGTGCTGTGACTTAATACTTGAGCACTGGTTATAAGGTGTGGTAGTAACTGCTGTCTTCTGAGAGATTTATGTATATGCAGTAAATAAAATTAAAGGCTGTACCATGTCAGTGCCGAGAATTGCAGTTAATCTATGTCTTGGCAGGTGAGCACTGGCTGTTTAGTGATTTTAATTGTGGTAGTTGTTTGTTCCTGTGCATTAATTATAAACTGTATACAATTAACATGTATGGGGATGCCCAAATGAAGATTAGATACAGTTTTAATTTCAAAAATTTGGCTTTTTGACATGGTACTTCAGATTTTTCTTGCTTATGTGATGAAGATTCTGATAAGCCTCACTGTATTTAGCTTTTGTTTGTAGCTCTCCCCTTTTGGAGTAGGGATCTGTGTGCACTGCATTCATCTCATAGACAGTGCCGTATTTTTTCCATGCCTTTTCTTATTCATGGAAGTTGTGATCATAATCTGTCCTCAAAGCACCTCTCAAGATCAGCAACTGTGAGAGATTTTGATGCAAATTGAATAGTAGCGGAGTTGGTAAGAAGGGGAAAGTCTAACCAAAAAGCATGTCTTGATTTAGAAATAATGAACTGGGGACTAAATGTTTTTGAGCAAGTATTTGTTCTGCTCAGATAAGAAGTGTAGATCTCAGGAGTACTGTGCCTTTCCTCTTGAAGGATAGCCTGAATTCTGAAAGCATCTGATTGGGCCCATTACATATAGAGTGATACAAATGTGTAATATTAACCTACTTTTAAACTTTTTTTTTTTTTAACAGGTTTAATTTACACTTCCTGCTGCATGTAGAATGTAGCCAAGTTAAACTGTACAAGCTTCTTCTTCCTTCTCTTTTAAAGCCTGATGCTTCTGCAGTATTTAATTGTAGACCTCCTTGGATAGTTACTTCTAGAAACTAGTAACAGTGCAAATTGAAGATAAATATTAATACTTTGTCAGTGTTGTGTTTTATATATACACTTACTGAAAGTAACTTGGAACAACCTAAAACTTAGGTGTAAAATCAGTAATGTTGCTTCCATTTTTAATTCTTGTCTTGTTGAAGGTCTTCCATATCTCAAGTCAAGAAGTTCCATATCATTCTAAACATGGAGAAAGAAGAAAAGAAATATGTCAATAAAGCAGAGGAAGATGAGATGGTAATGAATTCTGTTAATCTTTTTTTATACAATGAAAGAAACATTTGCAGGGTTTTCTGCTTAAAGGGGGCATATTACATCGGGAAGTGCATTGTCTCAGTTTAAATCAATTCAGCCATTTTATGAGATTATCCTGGCAATATTTTTTGGTATTAAGAAATTTGTCTTGGGATAGGAAAGGTTTTTGTAGTCCAATAGATAATACATTTTTGTGCTTAATATTTCTACTTTTACACATGAAAATGGAAACAAAGTGAGCTGTGTTTTGGTTTTTTTTATTATTACCATTATTTTATTGTTCTTTGGTTAGTTGGAGTTTCTTCCCTCCAAATTCTGGAGACTTTTTGTTGTATTTTAAAACAGGTTAATGCTTCATAATGCAATTCAAGGCTGTAAGCTTTGACAGGAAAGTACTAGCAGCTAATCTTTCGATTTCTAACCCACTTGGGGCTCAAAGGGATTTTTCTAGTCCATTTGGTATATACAGGGATTTTTGTTTGCAAAAATGATAGGCTTCTGTGAACTGAAGTTCTTGTTTTGTCCTTGTCCACACTGCTAGGAAAAGTAGTTCTTCACTAGACAGCTACAATACAGAAAGTAAACAAATGCATTGTAGAACAGGAGATGCTTATGGCCTGATCACTAAAACTAATATTTTTTTGAGGAAATAATTTTATTTTCTCCTAAAAATAAGCATTTGGTTTTCTCACCATCTTAAACTCTTCTATTTTTATTGCTGAAGAGTGTTTTGGGGGTAATAGAGAATAGGCTTTATTTCTGCTTTTTGTCATCAGAGAAGGTGGCAAACTAAACTTTTGAAAAGCCTTTTCTTAGGAAAGGAGTTTAAACAATTTCTAACACTGTTGAATGAAAAGTAAAAAAAAAAAATCCAAGAAGTTTATGTCAGTATGAACAATGGGTGGGACTCAATGGGAAACTTCATTTTTCAGCAGGAAATATAATCTAATGATGTAATGTGAAACTCAGGAATGTAGCACAGTGTCCAGTAAATCACTAAGTTATTTTCTGTTCCTGGCTGTCATCAAGTTAACTTAGTGCTTGCACACTGAATACTTGGGGTTTTTTTCGTGGGAAAATGTTTTTTCTAACTGGTACAAGTTACATAACCTTTGAGTGTAGCTTGGAGTTTATAAAGTAGCATTTCTTGTTAAATGGCAGGCAAAATAAGCAAAATTCTCTACTAGAAAGTGATGTTTGATATATTTAGGGGCTTTTTTAGAATGTATAAAATTCAGCCTACAGTAGTAATTCAAAACTGTGAATGCTAGCTAATCAAACGATACGTTATAAAATCAGCATTTGACAAAACCATATGCCTTTACTCTTTTAAGTGTTCAACTGACTTGTGCATTGCCATGGTCAAAAATGTAGTTGTTCACTGAGAGTTAAGGCAGGTTGTGTTGCAACCTCTCCTTAGGGAGCACTGCAGAGAGGAGACAGTCTTGCAATAGAATGTTTTACACAGTGTGGATGATCTGCCTCTGACTTTTACTGATGTTTATATTTCTGACGAAGCAAAACAGCGTTCCTTTTTGCTTCCACTCCATCATGTATTAAGTATTCCAAATGTTTCCTTCCCCCAGAAAAAAAAAAAAAAGAGGAAATGGCTTTGAAAATTGATTTGCTTTAAATACTCCACGTTATGAAAAATGAATGTTGGCATCCCGAGCCACAGTAATTAAGAGAGTCATCATTACTTGTTTTACTGCCATGCAGGAGATCTATGGCTATGATCTGTGTCGCTGGAAGTTGGTGCTAGTTGCTGTGGGAGTGATCTGTTCTGGTGGCTTTCTTCTCCTCCTCCTCTACTGGATGCCCCAGTGGCGTGTGAAAGCAACGTGCAAAAGGACGGCGCTGAAGGACTGTGAGGTGGTTCTGCTGAGGACGACTGTAAGTGTGCAGGGGATGTGCTTCTCCCTGCTGGCAGTTCCTTCTGCTTGCTGCAGTACACCAATCCTTGCCTTGCTGTGTAGACATGATTGTGTTTTACAGCACTGCAGAATGGTGCTCCTGTGTGTAACTTTGTGCCTCTGTGGGAAGACTGACAGCTGTTTGAAGTGGGCATAGCGAGTAGTCTGAATTTCAGTTTTAAGAATCAAATACATTAATGCTGTAGTCACCAACAGCCACAGAACAAATACGTTGTTCCTATAAGCTGAAACATGGTTTCCCCTCCCTTATTCAGCAAAGAGACATTTGTGGAAGTGAGGTGTACTGCTGACCCAAGTGCAAAATATGCTTTTAGAATTGTGGAAAGAAAATTATTCTTAAGGTAGCTGATGTTAACATGGAGATATGTTCTCTAATTCTATATGGGCTCTGCTAATCTATGATCTGTGATTTTGCTGCAGCTGTTGTAGTAAAATGCTGTTTAAATGCTCTTTAAGCTAACTCATTTCCCCCCTCTTTCTAAGGATGAATTCAAGATATGGTTCTGTGCAAAGGTTCGCATTATGCCTTCCTTGGGAGCCAGTCCTTTACAGAATCCAAATCCTATTGTGCACAAGGTTTCAAATGGCCATGCTGTTCATTTCTCTGAATCTGCTGCAGAAGAGAATAAAAACGATCCGAGAAAACATTTGCCTGTAAGTAAACTTGCAATACTATGCTGGCTAAATTCACAAGTACTATTGAGAATAAACACACATGGAGCTGCTATTTTGTTTGAAAGGCTAACTCATTCTTGAGTGGAACAGAAATCTCCTCAATAACCTGTTTCTGGAAATTATGGAAAGCTTGAAAGATTAATGTCGAAAGAAAAGTATTCATTTTTTACTGAAGCTTTTCTAAATTCAGTTTCTGTCACCTCTCAGAATGAAGTCAGTCAGAAGAGAGGTGTTAAGTGGTACCAGTTTGACGTCTATGTTTTGTTGCCCTTACAGATTCGTTACTTCACGCATCACAGTGTGAAGTATTTTTGGAATGATTCAGTTCAAAGTTTTGATGTTGTACGGTAAGAATACATTTTTCTTACATGTTGTGCCTCAAACTGCGTTTTACAAAAATAAAATAGGTTGCCAAAGAACATGCTGAAAATCGGTGTTATTTTCAGACAGCTGCTTTAGGGCATTGAGTCTTTGTTTGAACTATAGTGAGGACAAGGAGATTTTAATTCTGTGAATTTGGAAGGAAGGTGTTTGTTTAATCTGCCTTTATCAAGTGTGATCTGTGTAGGGTGACAGGCTGCATGCTTCTGCAGGCTTTTATGCCTATTCTTGGAGTGTTACTTGAGAATCAGAGCACATGTTCATAGACAGTAGTACTTCTATAAACACTCAAAAACTTTGCTTATGATGGAACAACTTACGTTTTTTTGTTGCTGAGCTAGAACCAAAAGGTGTATCTAGGAAGAAGGGGAATTCACCAAATATCGTTTTTGCTCATCTTTGTGTAGGTCTGTTTCTAGGTTTTAGTGCAGTTGAGCTGGATCTGATCTGTCTTTTGTTACTGTTTAGTAACAAAAACAGGTCTATTGCACTGATAAAAAAAGTCTTTTAGTGGGTAGCAGTAGCTTGTGATGCACTGTATTTTCTTTTATCTAGCAACACTGTTGCATGATGTTGAAGAAGAAAGCTTTTCTTTCTGTGACAAGGCATTCTCATAGTGCCACAAGTTAAATGAGCGCTGACTTCTCCGTTTTTGGCAACTGCCCATTAAAACAATAAATTCAGACCACAAATAAAATCTATTTTAAACTTAAATCAGTGTTCACTGTATTGGACTATCCTGTGGAGATGTTTTTTTTTTTCCCAAAAAAGTGTGTGCAAATAATATGGAAAGTTATCAGCAATGAAAACAACTTTAGGAAATTACTATAATACAAGCAACTACAAAACGGAGCAGTCCTCATCTGGGAGGGTGGAAATGTCTCAGTTCTCAGGAGTAAGTAATTAAAAGCTTTGTATGCATTTTTTGTGTTAAGCCTCCCATGAAATACAGTTGTGCAGGTAGTGACACTCGTCATTTTGCATTGTAGACTCCTGTTTTCATGCCTATAGTGCTCCTAATTTAAACTGTTCAAAGGGAATAGTTCCCACAGATGAGATTAAGAAACTACTTGTATGTTAAGAACAGGTATTGGAAAAAAATCATGTGACTCCATGTGTTTAGAAAAAAATGTTGTTCCTTAGCATTAAAGCAGTGACTTGAAACTTGGCATTTGTAGCTATTTGACTGTGCCTTTTGATGTTCTTGTGATAACTTAGCCAATTTATAAGCCCTGGAAAAATCTCAGATATGCCTGTGAAGTTATGTGAGCATTTATTCAATCACATTCTTGCTGATAAGCCAAACTTTCATTTGTTTGATGTATTAGCCACGACTGAGCTTGGCCACTTGTTTAGTCAGGTACAGTAGCTGAGCTGGACATGATTATTTAGCTATTGAATAAGAAAGAGGAGAAAGAGGTGGAACTGAGGCATACTGGATACTAAGTCACTTTTCCACAAGGTCAGATAAAAATGGCCAGTTTGTTAAAACTTTCCTCTAAAGTGTATGGTTGTATAGTGAAATAGTAGATACCATGTGCAAAATAATCTCTGAGCTTGTGAATGATAATTACTCTGAAAAGAAGTATTGGAAACTTTGTCCTTCTCTACGATACATCTTATTCTACTCTTCAGTTTATATGTATAAACCAAAAATTGATATTACCTAATAACATGGTAGATATTCAAGTTAATATTTTCAAAGAGACAGTCTGTGAGACAGAATTATTTATAGTAAAACCATTAAAGCAGTCAGCATGCTTGTAGTTGTGATCTAAGCACAGCACTGCATCGTGGAGAGCATTCGCTTTTGGGCTGCTGCTTACCAAGTACTCAGAGACAGAGCAGTTTGATCACATCATGGAAGGCTTAGCACAACACAAATGGGGGGCAAATTAAGATTTCTTGGGTGACAAATTCAGTCATGAGAGTTTGAGTTTCATATCATTGTTCTTTTTATATTACCATAATATTAAGATCACTGTTTTAAACACAGGAAATGCAAGTGTAATTGTTCTTGGACTAAGTCAGACTTGGTCACATAGCCAAAGAGGATGCAACTCTGACCTTGGATGTCTGTTTTGTTTTAGCTACTGTCAGCCGAATATCTGAGTGGGTTGATGAGTGCTTTATATAATAAACTCTGCACACAGGGATTTTAATGCCCTGGGAATTCAGTCTGTAGCAGTAGTGTAAAAAGCAGAGAACATTGTGCTAGAAGCTCTGTCTTTGCATGGACATTGCACACATAGGTATGCATATTTGCATATAGAGCACCTATATTTAGGCACCCTCTTTAAATCCACTTTTTCCTACAGTAAAAAAAAACTTGTTCATGGTAGAGTGGGGGGAAAGACACAGCTATTAACAGAGTTTTATGTATTGTTTAATTTAAAATAGTATTTTTTAAATCCTTGAGCCAGGTTTAGAGAAACCTTGTAAACCTAGGGCCAAGTCTGTTCTTGTACAAGCAGTTGGTGGAAATGTGATCCTAGGCATTGCAGTAGTGAGGATATTTAAAGCTTTCCCTGTGTTCCAGAGAATGGAAGTAATTGTTATGAAAAATGCACAATAAAGAGTTGGGTTTTTTCTCTTTTTCTGCTGGGACAACTCTGAATCCTTTTTAACAGATAACTTAATAGATATAAAAAACATTAGTATGGAATAATGCTGGTTTTGTCATGATGTCTGAGAAAGACTTTTGGAAGGTGATGATATTTTCCTGTGCATCCAAAGTATATCCACGAAAAATGCTTGGATATTGGGCAGCATACATCTGATTTACTGAGTTTGATAGTTAACACAATCCAATAGCTGTAAATGTAACAATGTTTTAGGTGTTTCTGCATATCTGTAGATTTCCTAAAGCACAGCATTAACTTTCACAGCATGTGGAGAAGTCCTGTGAAAATGAATCTTCTGGTGATAAGGAAGAACTGAAAATGTAGGGTGCTTTTTTCCTAGTAATGGATAACACTGTGATAGTAAGATGCTGTAAAGTAGCTGTGGTATGGTTTTACTTAATAATTTGATTAATATTTTTTTCTAAAAAACTTCCATTACTACTTAGAGTCAAACAAAGGTAATCTGAAGAAATGTTAATCCACATTGATTTCATATAATGCTTTATAAAACTTGCTCACTTTTTAGAAGCCTTTGAATATTAGTTATCCTAGTATTCTACTTCATTTTTAAGTTGTCTCCATTTGGATTGGAATAGGTATAACTATCTTACAGAGTAAGATATATCAACAAGACGACTGCTTTTAATGTGTCACTGGTATCTGAAGCTGTGACAAAACCAGCTAAGAACACATTAGGCCATAGATTTTGTTTTATAAAATGGTGTATACCTCTTGACAAAGACCTAGCTCTTTTGAGTCACTGAAGACTTAATTTTAAATATCAGATTTCTTAAATAACTCATTGACTTTTCCTTTATTTAGAGGTCTAGATGAATCTACCTTCTGCTCTGCAATTCATAATGAACACAGCACAGGACTGACAAAGGGAATGCATGATTACAGGTAATATTGCAGTAGTGTTTGAGGGAAGAATTGTTGATGTTTCATTACCTGTGCTCAGAGTGTTAAAAAACCCAGAAGACAATTGAGTGATCAGTGTCTGATTTTTTTTGAAAATGAGACCTTCATACAGGCTAAAATATGGGAGCATCTGCTTGCTTATCAATTCATCTTCTGGCAGTTTGTATCTTTTTCTGAAATAAAAGCCTTTCCCCTCAGATAATTTTAAGGGCTTTTTCATGTCTCAGTCATTTAACCAGCTCTGATCCCATCAGAGCTTGGTTTCTTGCTCCCTCTTTCATGATTTGCCTTTCTTCATGCTGAGGATAAAACTAAGATACAGGAACTTGAAAACATTATCTTACTGCAGGGTAAGCATTAACACTGGTTTAAGCTTAAGCTAATGAGAATCACGTACTGGCTTTCAGAATGACATATTTAATAACATGGAACCCATACACAGTTTACAGAGAAATCTTGTTATGAAAGAATCTATAAAATAAGGTACAACTTAAATTGAAGTATAAAATAATTATTTTTGTATTGGAACATCTCACTAGGTAAGCATTTTCTGAAAAGCACTTTCTGAAACTGTGATAAATAGGGAGTCACAGATTTAGGGACATGTTATACTTTAGCAGATTAGTGAAATTACTTTGATGTCAATAAGACTCCTAAAAAAACTTAACTTTTTTTTTATTTATTTTTTTTTAATGCAGAAAAGCATTCTATGGAGTAAATGAAATTGCTGTGAAAGTGCCTTCCATTTTTAAGCTTCTGGTTAAGGAGGTAAAATCTTTTCTTCAACAAATTAAAGTAAAGAGGTATATAATTGAAAGTTGTTTCAAGTGCAATGACTACTGGTTGGAAACTTTCCCTAGAGCCCCACATTGGAAAACAAAATCATATGGACAATTTTTTTAAGCTCTCCAGGTCTCCTTAGAGCTAAAGATCAAAGAGGCCTCAACTATAAACCCTTCAGAGTCCTTAGGGAGGACATTAGAAAATACATCAGAATTCTTTGAATGGGTCAGCATCTTACTTATTTTTTGTATTTAATTTCAAACATAAAATTACTTGTGTTCTTCATGAGGAGGCCAGGGATTATATATTACAATATATGCAGCAAATAAAATGTCGTGTTGTTGGATTTGTTCTGTTTGCCTTGTATCAGGTGGATTTGAATAACTGGTTTGTTATCTTGTGCTGTAATAATGCACAGTAGAACTTCTGAACAAAGAAACTCTCCAACCTGATCTAAAGGAGTAAGAACAAATAGAAAATAACACCCAAATTGGTTTAAGAATTATAACTTAAGGTACATCAAATATTCCCATTACTTTATTTTGAGGTGTAGGGGAAAATGCAAGGAGTCTTGAAAGTCTGTGTATTATTTGAGTGAGAACTGTGCTTTTGAGGGGCTGAGGAGGTAGTGAAAAAATTTTGGCAAATCAAACAAGAATTATGTATAAAGAACTGAAATTGTCTTCTCCCTGGAGGAGGATAATTTCAGCTTTGTTCTAATGGAGAACTCATGTAACCTTTTGGTGTAACTTGAATGTTCTGTCACTCTTCTAGGTTCTCAACCCTTTTTACATTTTCCAGTTGTTCAGTGTGATATTGTGGATCACTGATGAGTATCACTACTATGCATTAGCAATTGTGATTATGTCTGTAATATCCATTGTTAGCTCACTCTACACCATTAGAAAGGTAAGTTCAAAGAAAACTGATGCATCTTTTTGGCTTTTTACTGATTGCCTTATTTTGTTGTGAAATTGTCTACAAATCTTTAAGAACTTTTCAAATTATACAGATAGAATATTGTTATGCATTTTCCCTCTTTGAGCTGAAAAATTTTGGATTTATAGTTTTTTTTTGAGACCTTTGCAGACTTTCCACACTAATGAATCAATAGGTTGGCCTCAGATAGCAGAAACACTACCTTGCTTAAATAAAACCCAGACAAAAGTTTGTGTACCAAGTTTTATTGACTGTAGTGATTCCATCTTGCATTGTTTCCTTGTTTGAAAAAGCCCTACAAAACTGAGCAGCAGTGAAGCATATAGATTGTTAAACTGGTGATTCAGTTTGCTCTGTAGACTTAGCTGATGGAAATCAAAGTAGTAATTATCTTTAAATTGCAATCTCTGAATTCATACCAGAGACAAAAAAAAAAAAACAACAAAAAAAAAAACTTCAACCTTAATTCAAGTTCTTACAACTACTGCAGCTTTTACTTTTGTATGTTAATGCCAAATTATTTTTTAATATTTTGCTTGACAGTATATATTTGCTTCCAAAATGCTATTAAAATAAGAGCCTGTACAGGTTGATGCACTCAAACTTTACTTGCCCATAAGTTTTCTAAACTATATTCAAGAGAATATTTTGAGTAGCATTTTGTTGTTAAAGAATGTTAGTAGAGAATCTCATCACTTCTACTGTAGAATGTGCATTTAGAAGAAGACAAGCTGTGCTTTTGAATAATCAATTTTTTTTCCCCTTTGCAGCAATATGTTATGTTACATGACATGGTAGCAGCTCACAGCATTGTAAGGGTTTCTGTCTGCAGAGGAAACCAAGGTAAATTTTACAGTTGGCCTGAAAAGTTGAATTTAAATTGCTCATGAAGTGTGAATGTAAAGTGGGTCTGCATCTGTTATTTTTTTAATCAGCTTGAAATGCTTGCATTCCTTAGCAAAATTGCATGAGAAAAGGAGTTCAAAGTGGAATTTAGATAGTGTAATATGTTCAGGGTTAACCTTCTAGATGGTATTTTCAGAACCTTCTAGATGGTATTTTCAGTGAGTATCAGGTTTGTTCTAGATTAGGTACTTGTCCTATTGCCGTTTCACTTATGTAATTGCCATTCTAATTTTTTTCCTGACTTAAAGATGTGCCTGTGTTGGGTCTCCATTACAATTTGTTACCCATCAAGGGCTGCGAGATGATTTCTGAATTTCCCCTCATTTGAATACCACAGCAGTTAAAGGTGTGGTATCCAAAAAGTTGTGATGCATAATATTGTTTTTAAGACATACATTTGTGTTGTGCTCTTGTCTTTATACTGAAGTTACACTGTAGCTAATAATTTGTAATATCTTTTGTACAAACTTGATTCTTTTCATTGGTCATGATGTATTCTATCCATGTGCTCTGGAGTTTAATCTGTGGTGGAATTGGAGTTTATCAATGGCTTTTTCTGTATATTTTTAAAATCTCTTCATGTCATTAATTTAATGAAGTTATACTTCATTTTATTAGTAGTCGTATTTCACCTAGATCTTGAATGTGAGGCTCTTTATCAGGTTTTATAGATGATGGCTATTTTCAAGTAAACTTGTTTGTGTTCTAATATACAGAAATAGAAGAAATCCTTTCCACTGACCTCGTGCCTGGAGATACCATGTTGATTCCATCCAATGGAACAATTATGCCGTGTGATGCAGTACTGCTCAGTGGTACTTGCATTGTAAATGAAAGTATGCTAACAGGTAAACTAAATTTGATACACAGTGCTGCATGGCTAAAACTATTAGTTTATACCTGTGTGCATGCTCACTTGCAGTATGCTTTAGCAGAACTGGATATGTTTACTTTGTTTGAAATGTGTATGTTCTTACAGTTAGACATGTTCTAAAGTACTTAGGTACTTGTCCTGCTTATCTGCAACAGCTACCTAATACTGCTTAGAAACTCCAAAAATGAGTGTTTCTTGTTAAAAACTTTCTTCTTGATAGTTTGTCTTCCTGCCTCTTAACTTGGTGTTCTCAGTGCAGATGGAGCTCTGAAGCCTGCTTCTTCAGAAAATTTTTGCTAAAACTTTTTAGCTTCTTCCAAAAATGAAGGTAGTGAGTAGAATGTCATACTTTATTTAAAACCACAAATTATTATCTCAAGTTATGCCTGCATACGCTAAAATCAGGGACCTAATGTATTTAAAGGACAGCTTCAATGACTAGGATGGACTTTTTGTTATTCCTAGGATAATTGATCAAATTGACAACCTCTAGAAAATTTTAGTTCAGAGATTCTGTATTCTATCATGTTCAGTTTTTCTCAATTGAAACAAAACTTGATTTTGTTGCTGCTAGCAACTGATAAAAATTGATTGTAACCCTATCTTGAGTGCACCCGGTCACCAAAGGAGCTGAGAATAATTTTCTTCAGCTTCTAGTTTTTTTGAGTAAAGATGGGGGTGATGCTTTTCAGCAAGAGAAGGAAGCTTGTCCTGTTTTTTTGTTTTTTTTAATGAACTGTGTTTTATATCACAAACTGTGATTTGAAGTAAGGGACATAAAAGCTCTATAAGGAATAGAGTTAAATAGCATTTGGGTAAAGAATCTGCTGGGCTGAGGCTAGCAGGTGAGAGACCACCTAATTACATGCTGAAAGGAAGATAACTTCCATAAGTCTGTCTGTGCTGGTGAAATGAGATTATATTATATTTCTTGTAGTTGGGAATGAAAAGAGTCCGTTCTTCTGTGATCTTGCTTAGAGACTTCCTTTCCTTTAAGGTGAAAGTGTTCCTGTCACAAAGATTAATCTGCCAAATCCTTCGGAGTATCCAAAAGCTGTGGGAGATGAGATCTACAGTCCCGAGGTGCACAAGCGGCACACGCTGTTCTGTGGAACCAATGTCATTCAGACCCGGTTCTACACTGGAGAGTTGGTCAAAGCTCTGGTAGTGAGAACAGGTATTGATTCTTAAATTTATCCTTGTTAATGTACTACTCCTATTTGTAGGTATGTGTCAGCTGGCTGATGCTGCTAAGCTTGGGTAAAGGAATATACCCCAAATAGCATGATTAAAATCTTAAAACAGTAATAAAACTAGATGATGATCTGAAGATTAACAGTTGGCAAGCACAAAAGTGAATCAGCCTTCAGCATCAATTTAAAACTTATTTGAATGTGTTTTCTTGTCCTTTAGAGGTTTTTTGGTAGTGTCTTGCTTGAACTGCGTGTGCCTCTTGGAAAAGGTTCAGGTGGATAGTGGAGAACAGCAGATTGGGTGGGTAGTGAGGAACAGCTGCTTTTAGCAGAGTCACTCACAATGCCAAATGTTTTTCTTTACCTATAGTTATTTCAAAGTACATAACATTTACTGAAAAAATAAGTTTCATCTATCTACAGAAATGCTAATTCATATGTTAGAGATCTGGCATTAAATAATAGTCTGTGAAACCAATTACACAAGCAAGTACAATTGTGGGATTTTGCTTTACAAAGATCATTTTAAGAAAATTGCCACAAAATAAATGAATGCAAGCTATAATCCAAGGTACAATAGAATTAGGTAGAAGCAATTGGACTGCATTGACTAGACTGCTGCTTAAAGCAAGTTTTCCAACAAATAACTTCATCCTAATTAGCTGCTTCTTACTCTGATGTATTCTTTTCACCTTCTGTTAGTCTGCTTTAGCAGTAACAGTTCTGATTTTGTTTTATTCTCTATCTTGAGGCTTTTATTAGTCTTTTTTTTCAAATATATATTTTCCTTTCCTTTAACACATCAGCCCTTTAATAATACGCATCTGAACTTGTATTGTTTCTTAAATGAATTTCAAGTGCCAGCCAGTGTGCATGTAGAGTAAGGTGAGCCCAAACAGCAACAGAAATTAACTGCTGAAGGCATGTTGCTTCTGCTTTGCAGGAAGAATAGTACTTTTTGTTTTGAAGTGTATGATACTATGGTCTGTAATTCTTTCAAGGAACATCACCATTGTTCCCAACACTCTGAGTCTTACTGCCCTGACATCAGAAATTGTGTTTGTAAAATGTTCTTTGCCAATGGCAGGTCCAAGTTAGCTCCTGTTGTAAGCAGGATTAATTCAACTGGGCTTTATTCAGGTTTTTTCTATGGACAAATGTGGTTTTTCTGCTGTGGCTTTGTATAGAGAAAAGCAAAGTGATAGAAAATTCTCTGTTCTCCTCTCTGGTTCACAGGAACAGTTTTTGGGCAAGAGGGAATTTCCCTCTCCACAGAACAGGATAGATGTCACAGCACTTGCAGCTTCTTGCTCCTAAAATGTCTGATAGTAAGATCTAAAGTAATTCTCACACAGTGAGATACAAATAAGAATCCCTTTATATAAGTGAGGGAAATGCCACAAACTTGAAAATACTTTAAAAATCTAGTCTTCAAAAGATCTAGAAGAACAGAACTAAATATGTGTGCAAAGACATGTAGTCCTAATCTTGTCATAAATCAGGATATAAGACTGATCTGCTGGAGCTATACTCACAGTACTCTTCAAGTTAAGCCTTTAACATATTTGATATTACAGCTGAAATACAGATAAATTGTATTGATTTCTTTCCTCCTAAAACTCAGTTGATGGATGTCATTGTGGCTCCTATTTGTAATTGAAAAGAATTCAAAACTGGTTATTTTGCTTTAGAAAACACAATTGTGCACTAAAGTTATCTGTATATCCAGTGTGTTCTAAAGACACCCCATGAGGTTTTCATTTATTGCTTTACCCTGATGTCCTCTATCCTGTGTAGCTACAGAACCTTCTGCAAAACATAGGGAAAAGTAGAAAGTAGTTCTGGCTTTTTGAATTCTGTGTAATTCTGTGTTGAATTACCAAGCATTCATTGCTAAATACTCAAATACATACAGACATGGTGAACTTCTCTGAACAGGCCCATGGTTCATATTCTGCAGTAGCAAATTCAAAGCCTGGAGGTTTCATGGCTTTTCATCTGGTGATGAGCTCATCCATTTCAAGAGTGATACCATAATTGCTCTGTTTTGGTAGAATCCTCTGTGCCAAATGTCAGGGTGGAGGGCTCAGCCTTTGCTGTGGTGGCTTGCAGACTGAGAAGCTGTCAGGGAGCTGTCACTAATGCCAGAAGACCTGGCATTGACATAGAAGTTGTAGTAATAGACTTTGAAGTCTAAGCAGATGACAGATGTTTTGGGCAAACAAAATCAGGCATTAATGTTGGCCTCTTTAAACATCGAGGCAAAAGTTCAAGTACGACCTTGGGATATCTGTTGGTTGTTTAACTGTAAGACCTTTAGAAGGACAGTCTCCTTGTTTAGCTGTCAAAATGCCATCAGGAGATGCCCTTCTCAGAAGATGACTCCCTGCACTGCACTTTATTCTGAATCTTTCGTTCTGGCTCTCAAGGGACCTCTTAAGTAGACCTGACATTCAGGTATTTCATGTTGGACTCTGAATAGCTTAATTTTCTTTTTTGTAAGGATTGGCTTAATTAGACAATAAATATACCCACTAGCTCTGCACTGTGAGGGACAAAATGCAGTACAACAAGCTCTGCCAGGCCAAACCATGTGAGGATTTGCTGCTGCTGCAGAGGAGGGGTTTGTTTGCATCAGCTGCATGTCCTTGCCATAGGAGAGAAGCCCTTAGTATGATGTGCATATATAAGCACCTTAATTACAGTATTGCAAAACATCTGCTATGGATATTGTGAAACAGTTGTAATGAAATTAGTAGCTTAAGGGTTTCATTGAGGTTTTTAATATATTTTAATAGCTTTGCTGTTGTTTGTATTTTTAATAACTTTTTTTATTTCTAGGCTTTAGTACTGCTAAAGGACAGCTTGTTCGTTCCATACTGTATCCAAAGCCAACTGATTTTAAGCTCTACAGAGATGCCTATTTGTTTCTCCTGTCTCTGGTGGTGGTGGCAGGCTTTGGGTTTCTATACACAATTGTCAATAGCATCTTAAATGAGGTATGTTTTCATTTCTGGTCCAGAACTGCCTTATTTTAGAAAAGGGGTGACCATGACTTCCACCACGCTTTAGATGATGAGAAACTATTTGCTTTAAAGTGAAATTTTTTTTGCTCTGTTTTATATCATTTCACTATATTTTATAGTGAAATGAGACAAGGCTACTGAGGATAAAATTCAGCACAGAAGCAGAATTTTAATATCTTACAGAGAAATTTGAGTTTACCTTGGTTTCTCTTGACCCAGTTACTAGATTTTTATCTTTGTTATATGTTAGGTTACCATCTGACTTATATACAGTGGAAGAAATAGGATACAGCACATCTAAAACATGCTGCAGGCAAAAAAAATCCTTATCAAGGAATAACCTGATAGCTGTTAAGTTTTTTGGGTGGTTTTTTTTTTTTTCTCTCAAAGATTTTTACATTATTCAGCTAATGTTTTAAAGTAATATATTTCCAGGGAGAAAAGTGCAAATTTGAAGTTAAGGGTTTTGCATAATTTAGGACTGGATTATTGTGGTTGCTGATGGTGGGTGAAGATTGTGCTAAATTTCTGGGCAATCCAGAACACACTGTACTGGGGAAAACAACGTGTGGGTTTTGCTCTTGGTAACACGTCAGTGGGATAGTGAATCTGTAAGCAGTGAGTTCTTGTTCATTAACTCTGACCTCTGTTGCAGGTTCCAGCTCCTACCATCATCATCGAGTCTCTTGACATTATCACTATCACGGTGCCTCCGGCACTCCCTGCTGCTATGACTGCTGGCATCGTTTATGCACAAAGGAGGTTGAAAAAAATTGGCATCTTCTGCATCAGCCCACAAAGGATAAATATTTGTGGCCAGCTGAATCTTGTGTGTTTTGATAAGGTTAGGTGAATTTTGAAACCTTGCTGCCTGGAGGGGTATTGTCTTAGAAAAGGGAGTTTGTATAGACAAAAAGGGAAAACTCATTATTTTTCATGTAAGTTAGATGATTTGTGATATGTTAGCTTCTGGGTATTTGGTATTTATCATCTGTTAATTCTCTAATTTAATCTTCTCTAAAAAGTTGTTGTAATTGAGCTGCTTTCTTATCTCAAGACTCCCAAGTCCCAACTTACTAGCTGCACCTCAGAAATGTGAGTGTTGAGGCTTATTAAGAACTTTTTTTAGCACACAAGCTTCTGAAAAACTCAAGCGTGAAGTCAGACTTTCTCTCACTTTCATTCATTTCAATAAAAAGCTGAGAAGTGTATTTTGTTATTATTTGTTAACCAAACATGAGTAAAAGACAGTCATGCTGCTAGCCAGAATTCTTTCCTTTTGGCTATTTCCTAGATAAAATTTATTTTCCTCCTTAGATTTTATATCAAATATAAGTGTAATGCTAACCATATTATTTCAGCTGTATGTACATTTCAGTTGCTGTTTTAACTATGTAAGATAGTACTAATGGTTTAATACCATTTAGTACCATTTCCATTGTCCCCAGGCCCTGTATGTTGAGATGAAGTGCTGTCATCTTTGGATTTTAAGGGTCTGTTTCATTTGTCCTGTCTCCAGTGAGGAGCGTGACTGCTTTGAATGTTTTTGAAAGTTATTTAACAGGTTTGGAATTTAATTACTAGCAAAAACCAAGGGTGATCTATTTTCTGTCACAAAGTCTTGATTTGTATGTGAAAACAAAAGAAAATATATTGTTCATATTAATTTGCTTAAATAGCTGTTAATTTTTGCTTTGCTGGAAGATAATTTGTTTCCAAAGGCTTTTTCTTCATGCTGTGCTGTTGGTCTCTTTTGCAGACTGGCACACTTACTGAGGATGGCTTGGATCTTTGGGGAATTCAGCGGGTGGAAAATGCTCGGTAAGGATGAACTCAGGGCTATATGTTTACATTTCTGTAATGTGCTGTAGTAATGCCACTTAAACTGTGGTTTAGGTGTAGTGGAAGTTACAACTCCACAGCAAAGCTGAAATAGAATTTTATTAGAGTCTGAGACCTCATCATGGTCATACTGCAAAACTGTTGCAGATACTGTTGCATGCTTCTTTAATCCTCTCCTCCTAAGTGATGACTTTTCGGGCTGCTAACATGAATTAGCTTAGCTAATTAAGTTAAGTATTAAGTGATAAGAGGGCTTTGTAGGAGAGATCAAGCTAGACATGGAAGAAATGAACACTGAGTGTTTGAAGGAGGAAGAAGTTGTGATAGCTTCTGAAGATTCCAGCCCAGAGACTTAATTTATTTTCTGCGATGTGTGAAAATACAAGTGAAGGGACTTGTGCAGTCAATTTTCTTCTGTTAATCTAAACAAACCTTTTGAAGTGGCTCATAATAAATAATTATAGTGCTAAGTATGTTATTACTTCATTGTTTCAGTTTCCTTTTGCCGGAAGAGAGGGCTTGCAGTGAGAGCTTGCTGAAGTCAGAGTTTGTTGCTTGCATGGCAACTTGTCATTCCCTTACAAAAATTGAAGGGGTGCTTTCTGGGGATCCACTTGATTTGAAGATGTTTGAAGCAATAGGATGGGTAAGTGCCTTTTTTTCCTTGAATATTGCATTACGTGCAAGTCAAAGTTAATGAATGTATAAATTAGTTGATTTTTTTTAATACAGATTTTAGAAGAAGCAACTGAAGAGGAAACAGCCCTTCATAATCGAATCATGCCAACAGTGGTTCGACCTTCAAAACAACTTTCCCCAGAATCCAAGCAAGCAACAGATCAAGAAATGGTATAAAAACTCAAAACAATTGATATGAGTTAAAGAAACACATTTTACTGTATGCTGAGTTTCTGGCTGATAAAATTAAAATGGGATCAGAACTGTGAGAGTTTTGATGGTAAAGTTATAACAAACATGTTTAAACCATGTTGTTGAAGGTAGTGATTCAGTGTATGCTCCTTCCAAGGTGAGCAAACTGAGTGTCAGCATTATTGCCTTTACAGATTGGTTATGAAGTACAGTAATGCTTTTTGAGCTTATGCCTTTTAATATTGGTATGATACCAAATTCTTAGGGTTTAATGAAATGCTTAGGTGTGCTCACCTTGCAGTTTCAGTTAAAACAATAATTTGTTAATGTCACTGTGAAGCGTGAAATTCTTGCCACTCTTGTACTTTAGAGATAATATTAAATGCTGAGTAAAAATAACAAAATGTACTTAGCAAATTAAAAGTTTCTTCTAGCTATATTTTGAAGTATTTAAAAATATTTCACAAAGGGAAATTTTAAGCATGTGAGTATCTGTATTATCACAGAGTAGGGTAGTGGGAGGGTATAACAAGTCAGGACATTTGTATGAGTTGTGTTTTATAGTAGGTAGAACTGTCTTTCTTTTGTTCAGAGCTCAGTGTACGTGCACAACAGTAATTTCTGTGCAGTAGTTGACATCTGAACATTCTTGAAACTTAGTACATTATTTTTTGGAGGGATATACTTAATAATCATGTCCTCATTCTCAAACAGCATAGTACTTAGCCATTTACAAAAGCTAAACAAACAGTTTGGACTGTGAAAGGTCTTGGAAATTCTAATTGAGAAATCAAGAAATCTACTGTGTCTCACTTAAAGTAAAGGATACTAAACAGATGCAGTGTATTTACAGTCAGCTTTTATGAAATCCATTGAAAATAAAATATGTCTTGATACAAAGAATGCTGTACAGGTTAGTTTACTGATTCATGTTGAAATAGTTTGTAGCTGAAGAAATATTTTAAATTGATATTTAGAGTGGCTGTATCTTTTTTTTTTTTCAGGAATTGTTTGAGCTGTCGGTAAGTATACATTTTCATTTGGCACATACCTATTTTTCTTAAGATGCATGTGGATGTAACCCTTTTTTTCCTTCCTTTCTTCCTTCCTGTATGACACAGACTGGGTATGAAATTGGAATAGTGCGCCAGTTTCCATTTTCCTCAGTGTTGCAGCGCATGTGTGTAATAGCAAGGGTTCTAGGGGAAAAGAGAATGGATGCTTACATGAAAGGTGCCCCAGAAGTGATTGCCAGCTTGTGTAAGCAGGAAACAGGTAAAGGAGCAAATTGTTTTTATTTCGTCTATAGCTGAGCTGAAATATGAATATTTTAGTAACTGAAAACTTGATCTTTTTAAAGTTCCTGTTGACTTTGAGCATGTCCTGGAAGAATACACTAAGCAGGGTTTCCGAGTTATTGCTCTTGCTCACAGAAAACTGGAGTCTAAGCTTACGTGGCACAAAGTCCAGACTATTAGCAGGTAAGAATGACTTCACTTTTTTATTAAGAAACAGACTTTAAAAGCTGCATGTTTTGAATTAATATATAATTTGTATTTTTGTTTAAATCAATTACTGTTCTTCTTTAGCTTTTTTTCTGTCTTGGCATACATAGTTCTCTACATCCTTTAGTTGTGCCCTGGACACACAAGACAAGGAAGTTTTTTTCTGCAGTGAAGTGAATTCAGAGGATGTGCTTTAAGCTGTAAATTAACTGGAATATTATTTTCATGATGTCTAATTGACATTATTGTGGTGGAAAACCTCGTTTGATTTCTTTACTTGCACATCCTTATATCATCTGTTTTTATTAAGGATAATGGCAAGTAGTGGAAATCCTCCTAAGCATGTTTGATGCAGTTTCTTTGTCTCCTAAAGGCAGCATGTCTATTCTCATTGCAGAGGTTTGAAAGGTAGAAAGGTTTTTTCCTTCAAAGAGTAGTAACCCCTGTGAATTATTTTGCAGCTGAGCCTAGTTTTGTGGATAGTGTCATCTTTCCCACAGTGCTTGAATGTGTAGCACAGCTATGAAAGTGCCAGCTTTGACTGTGTTCTTTTGTATCAGCCCTGTGTGCAAGGTGAACATTTGGCATAGCAGAGAAATGAGTTTTCCAGTTTCAGGTGTGAAAGTCTACAACAGCAGTGGAATACCCAAGACCTGTAAATACACTAACTTTTTAATGGAAACCAAAGGGAATTTGTTTCTCCGCCTAATTAGCTAGCGCCTGTTAATCTTACATGCCTTTGTAACAATGTGGTAGCATTTATGTTAAGGTTCAGCTAATCTGGAAAATAGAGATGTGCACTCTAAACATATCTTAATACTTGGCCTGTGAATGCAGTTAGTTCCAGAGCAGGTTTTCTAACCATAACCTATTTGAGACTATAATTTCTTTTAGAAAGCATTCTGGTGGGAGAAACTGAAAATTGTGCTTGAGAGGAAACAATATTTTCTCACACTGATTTTGAGTTTAAAAAAGGGAAATAAATATAAATTATTGTGATATCTTTCACATCACTTTTTTTATAAAGCAAATTACTTCATGGTTAAAAATACACATTCCTCTTTACTTTGATAAGTAGAAAATCAGGCTTTTAAAGCTACATCTAATAATTGTAAATCTTAAAATCTTCTCTTCCTTGTCTCTTTTTCATCATAGAGATACTATTGAAAGCAACATGGATTTTATGGGGTTAATTATAATGCAAAACAAGTTAAAGCAAGAAACCCCTGCTGTACTTGAAGATTTGCATAAAGCCAACATTCGCACTGTCATGGTTACAGGTTAGCATGTAAACATTGATACTCCAAGATACATCTCCTTCTGGTCTTGTTTTAATTATGTGTATGAAGTCAAATTTTAGTGTTGGCGGGTTTACACTGTGTTTATAGCAACAGGGGAGTTTAGAAACTTGTGAAAATATTCAGACTCCAATTCTTTTTCTTTTTGGGTGCACGTTGCTTTGGTAAGTTGGAGAAACCAGCAGAGGTTTTAATTCCGCTTCATAGTTTTTAGTCCCTAGCTCCAAGTATAAGCTACTTGATACTGAATTGGAGGATGAAAACACTTAGAAGTCTTCCAAATGAGGCTAAGTGGAAGTCCTAGTCTAATTTTGTAACTGAACTTGCAATATGTGTTTGCTTTTTAAATCACAGGTGTTGTGATTTTGGAATGTTTTGCTAGGCTAACAATACAGCTCTGTGTTTGCATGTTCTGTGACTGTAAAAAGTAGTATTTTAAATGGCTGCCTATTTTCTGCCTGATTTTCCATATACACGAAGATTTGGTCAATAAGATATCTTTATAGCTCCAATATAGCTGAAATTTCTAGAGGAGGGGGTTTACCTGGTAGGCTTTGAATGTTGTCTGTAGGCTTGGTTTGCTCTGAGGCTGGCACTGGTATGTGGGCAGTCCTCCTCATAGTTCTCTACAGGCTTGTTAGCTTTTCTCTTACAGGGACTATCAACGTATGATCTTAATGTTTTTCTGACTGAAACCCTCTTAAATGCAATTGTTTAACAGGGGACAACATGTTAACTGCTATCTCTGTGGCCAGAGACTGTGGAATGATTCTACCTCAGGATAAGGTCATTATTGCTGAAGCACTACCTCCAAAGGATGGGCAGGCTGCCAGGATCAACTGGCATTATGCAGATACCCTCGCAAAATGCACTAGTTCATCACCAGCCATAAACTCAGAGGTAATATGACCATATTATGTATATATATTAGAATGTGAGCTGTTAGTTTTACTGTTCTTTTTATGTTATTCCATTAAATAGTAAATCTTCAGTTAAGTGTCAGTTCAGAATTGATATACTGCTTAACTTTCAGATCTTCAAATCCCAAAGACTAGTAAAGCAGCTGGAGGAGGTAGTTTTTCAGCTGTGATATGACATTGGACATTTTACTTGACAGGGTTTTTTCCCCAACATTTCAATCTGTCAGAATTTCTCTATCTGCTTGTAGTTGAAACATTAAACTACATTTTCCTAGTAATATGTGTTTTTATTGTATGAGGTTTTTTTTTTTCAAGTGATCTTCATATAAATGTAGTCTTGTGTAGGATCCCTAGGATTACTCCTCTGAGTATTAGCTTGAAATGGCAAGGTATCTGTGTAAATCCATTACAGCTAGAGCATTAAACTACTTTTGATAGGATATTCCAGTTAAATTGGTCCATGAAAGCCTTGAGGATCTCCAGATGACAAAATACCATTTTGCAATGAATGGGAAGTCATTTGCAGTGATTTTGGAGCATTTTCAGGACCTGGTACCCAAGGTGAGCATTTTACTTGAGTATAGGCACTTTCAAAGGTGAAGAGACTTTGCCCTGTGAGCATTAAGAACTCTTCTGTCTTGCAGCTCGTGCTACACGGCACTGTGTTTGCTCGCATGGCACCTGATCAGAAAACTCAGCTGGTGGAAGCTTTACAAAATGTAGAGTAAGTATTTGCTTAAGCGTAGAAAGTGAGAGGGTTGAATGTCTTTGGTGGGATAGGAGACAAAAATTCTGTATGCTGCTAGCTGTTTTGTCTAAAGAAAAATGCTGGGCTGAGAGAACTCCTTGTGTTGGTAGGTCAGCCTGTTAGCTAATCTACTAGAATGAGAATAGTACCATCTGCTGGCGAGTTCAGAAAGGTTCAGACTTTTCATGAAGTTTTAAGTAAGGAATATGTGCATAAACTGACTAACATGTTTTATAAATGCAGTTGCTTGGCTTACAAAGCAAACCCATCAGATGTCTTCTGTGTATTACAGAAGTATTATCAGGATGACTTCTGTTTACATTGGTCAGTATGTGACTGTTGGTGTTAGGCCTTGCAGCTTTAAAAATACTACAGAAGTGTCATTGCCTAGAGCAAAGATTCTTTAGACCACATTGGGATGATAGAGAGCAATTAACCATTATTGCTTTGATTGACCTGTTACTGTTGTGTTACTTTTCTGTCTACTTCCCTATATGTATAACAGCAACAGTAATTTATTTCAGCATTAATGATCACCCATTGTTATGCAAACCCTGAATAATTCAAAGTAATATAGAAGTAATTAATGAAATAAGCTAAATGGACCATGGTTGGAGAATGGTACAGAATGCTGATATCTGTTTGCTTTTTATAGTTACTATGTGGGCATGTGTGGAGATGGAGCAAATGACTGTGGGGTAAGTATATTTTTATTTTCCATACAGAACCATTCAGTTAAATTGTACAGCTGTAGGAAAGTTCTAAAATGATTTCTATTTCAATGTTATTTGGCAGGCACTAAAGAGGGCACATGGTGGTATATCTCTGTCTGAACTTGAGGCTTCTGTGGCATCACCATTTACTTCCAGGACACCCAGTATTTCCTGTGTGCCAAAGCTGATCAGGTAATGCCACTGACTGTGGATTTAAATGTGTCTGTGTAACTTATTTTGCATGCTTCCTTTTAGTATATATTTGATGCTGCAGGAAACCGGTGTAAATTACAGAACAATGCATACACTTCAGTGGTTCTGTTTCTTTACTGTAGATACTCTGAGTAAAACCCTGCCATACCATGATTTACTATTTTATTGTAAAATCTTTTGTCCATTTAAAGTTAATTTTTCAAAGCATGACTAAGCTTCTACACATTAGTCTCTAATTTTGTCTTAGTCACTGGTAGCTTCCATAAAGGCTGTGTGTAATTGAAAGCAGTAAAAATCTTCAGATAATGGCTCAGCACTATAAAAAGTAGAAGACAAATTCTCTAAATAGCATTTGACCCTATTTTTTGACTCTAGAACTGGGACTTAGGTAATGATTTTGGATAAAGTTCAGCCAAAGAAGAATCAAGGGGTCTGTGGGGAGCTAATGAAGTAATGCATTATCAGAAACATTTCTGAGGTCAGCAGCTCTGTGGCTGTGTGTTTATTCCGTCCATGCAGTAAACTAATGCTTCATAGATGCTTGTGTAAAAAGACTTTAATTTTAAAACCTCTGTTGAAAAACCACATGAAGTCCAAAGAGGACTGAAGTTAGGTGGTGGCTGAGTTCAGAAGACATGCCCACAACTTTGATGTTGAGGGTAGTGTACCATTCTGACTCGTTTCTCTCATGTCTGTAGCCTAATGTCCCTCAAATTAGGTGTGTTTAATTGCAGCAAACATTTTGGTAGGCAGAACTTAACTGCTTGCACAGAAAGCTTTGTAGTTACATGATTGCATCTGTTTTGACAGGGAAGGCCGTGCTGCTTTAGTAACTTCCTTCTGTGTGTTTAAATTCATGGCATTATACAGCATCATCCAGTACATCACTGTTACTTTGCTGTATTCTGTAAGTATTCTGTAAATACCTATGCAGTGTCAACACAATTCAGAGATTTGAAAGTTGATATTTAATACAAATTATTGCAAGTCCCTTTGAGTACAACATATTCATTCAAAAATATGTTTAGACTGAAAGTGTTGCTAGTATTTTGGGGTTTTTTTTCATATTAACTGTACAAAATACATGGTAATATCTTTTTAGAAAAGGCAATAACCAGTGGCTGTGAAAAGAAAAGTCTCTACAGTGAGAAGACCAAATAAGCATGCATACAAAGCAAAAATACAGGTTTCAATTATTTAAAAACTTTCAGCATTTTGAAATAGCCTAACTTATTTTGAAGAGCAATGCATTCCTTTTATGTTAGAATTGAAAGAAACTGGAATTACTGATTTGGGGAGGAAGCAAAATGGAATATTTCCTGTTAATATGATTGGTTTTATAATAGTGGCATGTAATAGAAATCCTGTATTTTAATTTGTATTCTGAGCAAGTTAAAGGTGCCAAATATTAAAGGACCTTTGAGGTGGAAATTTTGACAGCTTTATGAGTACATAGTAAGGCTATGGTGTTTAAAGAACTGTAGGCCTAAGATGTTACTGCATTGGTATGTAAAATTCAATAATATAATTTTGATTACAAACAAATTTGAACTACAAATAGCTTGTCCATCTTGAAAAGGAAATTGTTTCACACTGTGATACTTCAGGAATTGTTTTGTGAATTGTAGAGTATTCAGAACCCCAGCAGGTAAAAAAGGCCAGTTTGACACGACACTGTCTTGTTTATAGAAGGAAATTCAAATAATTAATTCTGTAAAAGTGTCAGTATAAATTTTTTGTGGTGTGAAGAAATTACCAATGTTTCATTTGTTGTTTCTCTCCAGATCCTGAGCAATTTGGGAGACTTCCAGTTTCTCTTCATTGATTTGGCAATCATTTTGGTGGTTGTCTTCACTAGTGAGTACTGAACTGAATTACCATTGTGGCTTCTGTGAACTACTTTTTGCTTGGTCAGATTTTCTTTAATATCTAATTACATGTGGTTTTAAGAAAACACTGTGACATACAGTGAAGATGTTATGACAATTACATCTGTGCATTCAGAAACCCAAACCACCACCGAGTACTGAATTAGATTAATCTGAAATTTGTGGAATGTCGTCAAGCAAGAAGCAGGTTGTGAGCTTGATCTTGGGGAACTAAGTCTTCACAGTACAGGAAGCCAATTTTGCAATCAAAACAGGAGTTACTGCAATATCATCTTGCTCAAATGTTTTGATTCCTTGCATTCTTACTTTGAACTTCTGTCCACAAAATGTTACACTCAAAGTATTGCCTAGTGTAACATTCAATTTCACATACAAGCCTAGCATTTAATTCATTAGCTAACAGTAGAATTCAGTTTTCAAATTTAATAAAAACATCTTAATTGAAGCAATGGCAGTCCAAAAGTGAGGAGGCAAGCTGTAAGTCCTTGTGCCAGACAAAGGGAATTTGGCCAGACACTACTAATTCCTTAAGTCTGATGGCTGCTACTGTCCCCTGCTGTGCTGTGCTGCTGGGGAACCAGCCTGTAGAAGGCACTGTGGCATTGTTCTAGGGCTCTGTGCTCTTTTCAAAGTGGTTTCACATTTGCAGTTCTGGACTGAATTTTAAAGTGATGTCATGAGCAAGCCATTCATCCCACAGAATGTGAACAGGGTAACTCTTGAAAACCGTAATGATGCAATGTGTCATTTGTTTTTTGTTCTCTCTGCAGTGAGTCTGAACCCTGCTTGGACAGAGCTTGTTGCACGAAGGCCTCCATCAGGTCTTATCTCAGGTCCACTTCTGTGTTCCGTGTTGTCCCAGATCATCATCTGCCTTGCTTTCCAAACCTTGGGGTTCTTTTGGGTCAAACAGCAGTCCTGGTACAAGCCTTGGACACCAGACTCTGAGTAAGTGTTTCAGTGGCTCTCTGCAGGATACAGTAGTGATTGGAAAGTTATAGCAATAATGCTGTCTTCTTTTTTGAAGACTTTGAAAATAAAGCTTCTGTATTGCAGCTTATTAGCAATAGTCTGCTGATTTTTTGTGAAAAGCCTAATAATATATGGGAGCTACCCATGGCTGAAAAGCAAAATTGGGTCAGAGTCAGATGGCTTGGTCTAATGACTCTTCAGCTTTGGGACAGCTGAGGTAGAAATTGGAAATTATTCAGATTTATTCTATTTCTTTTATATTATAAAGTTTTGCTTTCCTGTTAGAGTTACAGTAAATCAAATTCATATTTTTGAAAATGAAGAAGTGTTTTAATTTTTTTTTAGATTGCAGTATTTCCGTACCTGTCTCTGAAGTCTGTCTACAATGATTTACAACTGTTTTTAAACAGTTTATGTAGAAAATTTACTAACTGGCGGCATAAAAGAATTTGAAGCTCTGAATTCAAAAAAATTGCTACCTCCCTGCCACAGTTTTGAGTTATTTCTTGCTACCTGTAATATGTTCTCAAGTTTAAGCTTTTTTACTGCTGTAGCAATTTGTTCTGTCATTATTTCTGTAAATAAGTGGACCCTATTTGCTTCTTCTCCATAACTCAGTGTTCGATTTTTTTGTGTTGTAGTGCATGTAATGTGTTGGATGCCTGGAACACCAGCTCTGCACACCATGGGAATGAGACTATTCATGATGAACATTACATTAAAAATTATGAAAACACAACTTTGTTTTTTATATCCAGCTTTCAGTACCTCATAGTGGCAATTGTCTTTTCTAAAGGAAAGCCCTTTAGACAACCATGCTACAAAAATTGTAAGTCCTTTCTTAGTAGATACAGTTCCAAATAAAACTCCTAAGTGACTGTGCACTTGTTGACAATTCTGTTGTGCCACTTCAGAAGCAATAGTGTTGCTAGGATATCATAGTGGAGTTATTCTCTCATAATCACAGCTAGAAATAAGGAAATACTAAACCGTGTGGAGAATTTTGTGTTAATAGTTGTTTAATTTGTAGACGTACACGTGTATGTATATTTCAGCTCCACAAGTGAGCTTGTGAGGAGTCAGGCCCTCTCTCTATGGCTATAAGCACAAGTAATATTGCCCCCATTTTCCTGGAAGGGATTTAGGGGGAGACAGGCAGTAATGAACTCATGATACGTATTACAACTGTCTAAAACTCTTGATTGTGAGATGGTCCAATTAAAATATTTTTTTCTTCTTTTACAGTTCTGTTTGTTTTATCTGTTATAGTTCTTTATGTCTTCATATTTTTCATCATGTTGCATCCTGTTGAACCTATCGACGCATTTCTTGAGGTGAGAGTGAGCAGATCTGTGAGCGTGTCAGCCTCAGGCAGCTGATGGGCTGCCTTTGGGGCAAGTGGGAGCCCTGTAGATCTTTAGCTTCACATCACTGGGTGGGGAAGGGAGACTTTATCCTGCTGAGTCTGTTTTGGATGTGTGTTTACTTCACACGTGTGTTTCTAACCTCTGGCAACTTGTTTCCACAGCTTGTGTGTGTGCCACAGGAGTGGCGCCTAAGAATTGTCATCATTGTTGTTCTAAATGCAGTTGTATCTGTGCTGACAGAGGTAGGAAGATGCTTCTCTTTTAAGTGTTTCTTTTTGCATGGTGCATGTTTGTCTTTTATTTAGGTCACTCTTCACAGCATGCCAGTATGAGTGGCTGCTGTTTTCTTGTTAAGTGTGTATTTCTACAAATGTCCTCGTAAGTGAGATTTAAGGTGTCAAGATTTTATGTGTCTAAAGTTTAATTTAAAAATCTTTTTTATTAAAAGATGGGGGCTGGGAGGAAGTGAAAAGACTTAATAATTCAACTATTTCATATTAAAAGACTCCATTTTTATTTTCTGTGCTGCTTCAGAATAACAACATAGAGAACTATCTAAAATCCTTGGGGGGAGCCCCCCTTCCTTCATTTGGATCATACACATAGCTTATTGTTCAGCGTTATGCAGATCTGTCTGATATCATCAAAGTCCAGAAGTAGAGCTGTTCACACAAATCTGCTTTTTCCATCACTGAGCTTGTCTGAAGTCAATCACTCTGGATGTTGACCTCTTCTGCTGTAATTCCAGAGTTAATATGTGCAGAAACATGCCCTGCCTTTCATCCAGGTTCTTTGTTTTGTTTCCGAGAATCAAAGCTGGACAGATAAATCTTCCAGAAGAAGTCTGGATTCACAGTCAGTTATTTATTTCTGTGGTTAGTTTTTCTCCTTGTTAACTGACGTGTGATTTCCAACCTGAATATGTTTGGGTTTTGGTTGCAGTCATGAGTCACTTTTTTCCTGCAAGATGAAAAGGTCTTCCAACATTATCTAGTGCACACTACAATTATCTGTTTTTACTGTGTAGTATTTTCTACAGCTTCTAATCAGTATTTCCATTACAATGTGAGGGATTGCAGTCAATGTAACCAGCATAATACTTGCTTGGATCATATAATTTTGGTCTTCAAAGAGAACTGCAGCATTAATATTCTGTCCAATTGACATGTTTTTTCCCTTTATTTGTGATCTAGAAAAATTAACTCAAACAAAGGTTGTTTTTTCAGATATTTGAATCAAAATTATCAAGGTTTTGCTTAAAATGTTGTTCCAAATAGAATTTATAAAATACGGTCTTATGTTGCTGCCTATTGGAACATGTTTTTATGTTTTCATGTAGTAGGCAACAACTTGTTTTTCCCAAAATGTGTCAGTAGATACTAATTTTCTTGGCCTCTTGTCGTTGTTGTCAACAAGTTTATCCACTATTTAAGCTCCTGTGCCTTTCTTATGTTGTCCTCTTGCTCTTCCTGTGATGTTTTTCCTTTATGGCCTTGAATTCTTCCGGTTTTGTGGTGTGGTTTTTTTTTTTTTTTTTTTTCATTAGTGAATGCTTAATAGTTTAGGGTTTTTTGACATTTTTTTATTTCTGAAAAGTCAAATTTTATGTATTTTGCCATCTTTACCACTGAAACAAAACAGTTCTTCTGAAGCTTCAGAATTACAGCTTTTTTTGTCTTCTGATAAGATTAAAACAAGCCTAGACAGAAATATTTTCTTTAATTTCAATTTTCAGTCCATTGATAAAGGTTACTGAGAAAAATAAATTTACCATCTGCTTGAAAATTCCTTTGTTCTGCAGGTGATCTTTAACTTTTATAGAATCCGGTGTTGTTTCTGTTCTGGATGTGTAAGGGCTCCAGTAGGAATCTGTACAGGGTGCCATACCATGTATCAGCATGTGGCTCTGGGACAAATGATTCTCCTCTGGTTTAAATACCTGTTCATTAAGTTCCACTTCTGGGCTTTGTTGGTTGTCACATCAGCCTGAAAACTTGTGAATTTCTACTAAACATCACCTAATTAATATAATTACCTGCAGACTGTGTTCTTTCACCCAATGTTTCAAACCTCACCCCACTCTTTCCTGTGGAGATTTGAGTTAGCATCTTGTTTGTACACTTCAGTCATTTAACTTCCATTGCCAAAACTGCAGGGGTGATTTGACACATTTCTTCTAAACAGCATTCCAAATTTGTCTTGTTGCCTGTACTTTGGTAATAAAATAGAAGTATCTACTTCTTTGCACTAATTCTGTAGGCCGTTATGCGTTGTCTTAAACCAAGTTTCTCCCAGTTTGTAAGTGCAAGTTGAATGCTTTGTTATGGCAGACAAGCAGGTGTCCCAACAGAACTGTTGTGTAGCCATCCTCAAATCCCAAACCTTGTTTTACAGTACACACTTCACCTTCCATACCTTGAGCCCACCTCTTGAACTGCATTTGCTCAATTCCAGCTGTGTTACTCTACACTGTCAAGCTTTGGCATGTGGTGCCAGCTCCTTGGGTGCAGTGTGTAGAAATCCCAGGGTATTTCTTTCCTTCACTTCAAGTATAGCTCATTGTCTTTCTATCCTTATGTGCCTGGCTGGATTTTCTGCTCCTTCCACTACAGACCTGTGCCACAGGTCACATTCTGAATATTTGTGAGAGGACACTGGTGGCAGCTCCTTCCATCTTTTAACAAGGTACCCTGTATTTCACCTAGAGTTTGTTCTGCTGAGAGCTATCCCTCAGGAACTGCCACTTTAAGTGTCTCATAATTACAAGATACGTGAGGAATTGGATCTTCCTTACTCACACTTGCCAGTGTGACACTTTTGTGTCACGTTATGATCATATGTAGTTTTGTCATTGCTTCTACAACAGGAGTAGTTTCTGACTGTGGTTGTTTTCTGTTTTCTGAAATGCCCTGAAAAGCTTTTGCTCTTTCCATGTGGGTGCCAGACTAAGTTCTTTCTACCATATGATAGAAAATACTGCACAACAAAGGCAGATCCTAGCAGCTGTTCCTCCTCACCCCTGATGCCTGGTATAGACATGCTTAAACCAGAATGGCTTCAAAAACAAACATCTAACAAGCTGAAGATTTGTTGGCCGATGCTTTATAAAAGCACTATCAAATTCCGTTATTTTATAAAATCATAAGCGTTACAAAAGTCTGACTAATCAGCTCCCCATTTTCAATGGCAGCAGTTAGTCAGATGTTAGAAATGGAATCTGTCCAAGGACCAGAGCTGTAGACTCAAAGTCATGGAAGGTATAGGTTCACACCTGTGTTGTCAGATTTGCTCAAAGCTCCTGAGTCTGCCCATGCATTTGTATGAGAATAACCAGATGTGCTCAACATACTGTTCAAGTTCTGCCCTCTTTTAAAAACCTGGAATTATACATACTACATTTCTTCATTCTTGCTGGTGGCTCAGCTTTGCCACCCCACTGCTACTTTTCTGAGAATGTCCCAGATTTAAAAAAGACTATATAAAAAGCATAGCTCCAAGATGGTTTATGGGGAAGCTGCTCTAAGCACTCATGTCTTCATGTGGTGCTGCATGGGTTTTTAGAATATTGAAACTCATGTATATTTATGTTTTTACCCATATCAATGGATGCGGTTTTAGTCATTGTTTGCTGTTAATTTTAGAGTACATGTTCATATCCCTAAATTTTGTGTGAGCACATTAGAAATGAAAATGTTTATCGCAAAAGTATCGACAAGTAGCATAAACTCTCCGTGTTGCTTGCCACTGGATTAGTTCTGGCTAACACACTGTTTCAGATTTTATTTGTAATGTGCACACTAACAACAAATGATCATTAGTTTCTTTAACTCTTCCCACTCACTGTAATGTCTCACAGAATGTCCTCCTTGATATGATCCTTTGGAAGGTTGTGTTCAATCGAGACAAACAAGGAGACTCTCGACTCACCATACCCCAGCCGCCTCAGGTTGGAGACGAGTATTTTGCTGTCATAATTTGAGTGCATGTGGATTAATTTGGTTTTCTCTCTTATCTATAAGTGTCTGTTGCTTTATCTTTAGCTTAAGTCTGCTTAAATTAGATTTCTGTAATTGGAATATTAAAAGTAAAGGCTTCTGGGTTTATATTTTTTTCTGTATTGACATTAAAGAATTTAGTGTGTGTGCAAGAACTGTGAAGCAAACCTAGAGTATTGCTTTAAGACTTTTCTCACTTCATCTTTAGTTTCCATATTAGTAAATTTTATTTGTGATGCCACAAGTTATTATGCTAGGACTGGGAACATCTTGATTTACTTAGAAGCAATTAAAATAAATTAATTTGGTTTAGAGTTCTAGGTCCTTGTCTGAGAGTAGTAATGTTCAGCATGTACAAATGAAACAAAACAAGATGGCAAATGAAAATACTCTATTACTTCTAAAAGGTTTTTTAGGTGACCATGAATTTTGGTGTGGTCTGCCCCTCTGCTGTTAATGCATGAAGGGAATCTACGTGACTCACATAAAAAACAGCTTTACTTTAAGCCTGTTCACTTATTACTTTTGGCTGATTGTACATTCTTGCTTGCTACAATTATAGTGGTTTGTTTCTCAGCACTAAATTTTATTAAATATATTCACTTCAGATTTACATTTGTCCTTTTGAGGCTGTTGTAGAACAAATTGTTTTGTGGTCACTGAAGAATGGAAACTGTGCTCAAGGCTCACATTTGCTTCAGTTCACCAATTGATAGACATTTAGAGCATGATGAAAACTACGGAATATATTGCCATTAAAATGCCAGCCCTGCAGACTACAGGTGCTCTCTGAGACATGAGAGGGATTCAGTCTCAAGAATAAGGAATGGTGTTTCTCCTCCCCAGCTAATTAAATTACATGCATTTAAGACTGAGAGAGGAAGCATGGGGAGGAAGTCTTAAGTTTAGTAGTTTGTCTTTTTTAATAGCTATTAATACCTGCACTATATAGATTTCACAAGCCAAGAAGTTAATTCTGTTACTTTTGTCTGACTGGCTGCCTTCAGTTTAACAATTCATGACTTTAAAAGTGTTTTGGGAATTTAGGAATTTGCTTTTTCTAGACCAGACTTTTATTCTCTAACAGTATAATAATTTATTGTTTTCTGTTCTATCTGTGATTACTGAAATGACTATAAAATAGGAATTAAAACTGTTGGTGGTCTTAAATGTTACAACAGTGTGAAATATTTGGTTTTTTCATAATGTTTTTTGGATGTCATTGCTACCATAGTATAGGAGAGATGGCCCAGGAGAAGAGTTTCTGTACCACAGGTTCAATCCAATGTGATAATGAACTAGTAAATTGAAGACTGAAATAATAGATTTTTTTTACTGTATTGTTACTGACTTTTTTGTTATGGTAATCCAGTTTTCAAATCTGTTCACTTGTGCAGGAGGCTGGGGACCGCTGTGGAGTCTGTTTCCTTTCTTCCCTGTTTGGTTGTAGAGAGAAGACACCAAAAGCCAAGTATATGCACCTAGCTCAGGAACTGCTGGTAGATCCAGAATGGCCACCAAAACCCAGGACAACAACAGAAGCAAAAGTACCATCCCAAGAAAATGGTTCATATCAAATCATCTCTGTAACGTAGCAGTGGATCTTGGTGGCATGTCTCTTTAGTAGTATTCAGAAGAATGTAATTTTAAGGCTTTATTTGAAACTGCAGTGTGCTAAATGTCAAATTCTAATGCAGATATTTCCAACTGTTTTGTCTCTCTGAATACAAAATTCAGAGCCAGGCATCTTAATGGCTATACATTTTAAAAATGTAAGTTACCTTAGGCAGAACAAAAATTGTGTTTCCTTCCACCTTCTTTCAGATTTCATTGTTCCTAAATGAGATGCATTTGAAGGTTTAAACTGCAGGGCAGTTAAAATAGGTTCACATTATATGCCTGGAATATCTTAATAGTTGTTCTAACCTGCTTATCTGGGCATGTGTTCATGTAAACCCTATGATGTGATGGTTTAATGGCTGTACTAGAGGTGCATAATAACCTTGTCATGGTTTGGGGTTTTTTTGTGTTTGTCTTTTTGATTGGTTGGGGTAATTTTGTTTGTTTAGTTGGTTTTTATTTGACTGATGAAAAGTTTTGTGCCTCAGAACGGTTCTAAAGTTTGTGTGTGTGTACCTCTAAGTTTGTCTCTATTAGTAAGGAGTGTTTCCAGGTGTAATGTTTGAGTTCTAAGTTCAATTCTTTAGTCTGCCACAGCAGGAATTGGGAATGCTGTAGAAGCAATATGCTCTGTCCTTAAGAAATAAGCACATTGCTTTCATGTGGATTCTTGACTTCTCTTCTAGCTAACCACAGGGAAGGCTTAGGTGGCCTCCAGGGGAGGAGCCATTTGGCTACACTCTAAAGTTTTTGGAGAAAGAAGGATGGAGAATCTAAACACTTTCTTCTATGTCATGTTTTATTGCATTTAGCTATGCATTTCTCCACAGACCTTGCTTTTTCCAGCAGAAGGGTTGGATTATCCCTTTGTGGACCATGTTTTATTTGTAAATCTAAAGATAATTTTCCTATATACCTTCAAGTAGTAAGGCCAGAGTTACTGCTGCAAGGGATGTGGGAGGGGAGGTATTGTCACATGCCCACATGTGGGATTTGTGCACATTAAGAGCACAGGCATTTCAAAGAGTCTGCCAGTGTCTTAGGTGCTACATGTAGCTGTATGAAACAAAATTAAGAGAAAATTGAGCTAAAGTCTGTCTTGCTGCAGAACTATAAGGCTTATGCAGATTTTATTTATTTTAAAAAAATTAAAAATAAAAGCTTGTATCACCACTAATGCTGCTTAAGCACTAGGGGTAGCCATACATCATTTTGCCATGAGGCAGTATCAGAACACAAGACCACTAGAAAAATAGGTCTACAAAGAAGTAGAAGCAGACAGCACTTTGACTTGCAAGGCTTAAAACTTTTTTGTTGGGTTTGTTGTTTTTTTTTTTTAACTATAAATTACTTATCTTGAAACCATTGTAAACTTTGTAAAGGTTTGGAAAAGTCTTCCTTAGTATCTTTGGGAAGAAGATAAATATTGAGTCTTGATCAGTCTATTTTTTAACAAGGGCAACTAACTGGTCCAGACACCTCCAAGCTTTAGGAGATCTGGAGTCTGAAGAAGTCATGATTCTGTAGAGATCCTTTAGAGAAGGAAGTGGGGTCCTTTAGAGTAGTTGTGGAATGAGGGCCCCAGACTCACTGGCTGGCTGGGATTGTTTTGAAGTGTGTACATTCTGATGATGGATTTTGAGGTTTTGATGTTAGGGATTTTTTTTCTTTCTTTTTTTCCTTTGTCTTTTTTTTTTTTTTTTTTTTTTTTTCTGGGTTGTCTTGTTTTGTTCTTTTAAATTCCTGTGGAGACAATTCCATTCCAGCCTTGTTTTAATAAGCACAGTTTTTCAGATCAGGCCCAATTCCCTTGTGCTGTTCCATAAAACAGGATGGACAGTGTGCCCTGCTGCTCATAGAATCATTAAGGTTGGAAAAGACCTTCAAAATCATCAACCATTAACCATGTTAATGTCAATCATGTTGTGGTTTCTGCAGTGTTGAATATACTGTGCCAACAGGGAATTTAAAAGTGGTGCTAAATGGTTTGGAAGACCTTTTCCTAGAACTTGGTTGTTGAAGTTATTGCTCCTCCTAAATAGTATGCATATGGGTGTACTATCTTCCAGTCCAGCTGTCAACTCTTTTCCTGATTTCTCTTGTTGTTGTTTGTTTTTGAGGAGTGGAGCAGGGGGAAAGGGGGAAGTGGTTTTCTTAGCATTCATTCAACAGAGCAAGGTTCTTATTATCCTGGCTTCATAAGGTCATAAATATTGAACAACAGTGGTGGCTTTTAAAGGGTCTGCAAACATTGGGTACATTAATTAGTCGTGAACCTGAGTCAGTTGGCTAATTTCTGCCAATGTTGATTTTACAAAATCTTTGTAGGATGGAATAACTGATGAAGAATAATTCTTAGCTGCGTAAGTAGTATTCAAATCTAAACAAAAATAATATTTTAGTTGAAAAATATTGTGAAGCTATGCATCTTGGACCTGGGAGCTGTGACTTATCCTTAAGCGCATAAGCTTCTTCTTTCCATTTCACTGACCATTTTAGATTTGCTGTTTCATGAGAACTGAAAGGAAATATTTGTCTGTCCCTTTTATATGCTTTTGCTTAATACTTTCCTAGATACTGATAATTTTTCTTGGCTTATTTGGTTTCTGAAGCTAGTTTTTCAGTCTTATTCTAGTTTATTAGACTTACCTATAAAGTGAGGAGGAAAACAGCTCATTAAGGTGGGCTTGTCTTTGGAGAACATTTTAGGGAACTCTTCCTAAAACAGAAATTGTCAAGTGTCTCCACTTAACTGAGTGACTAATGGCTCATGAGCACAGTAAACTTGAGTGTTTTGCAAATGGGAGCTTGTTTCCTCCAGGTCTGAGTTCAGGGTTGGTAAATGATCCTGGGTTGCATGCTTGAGCTCTGACGCTTAGTTGAGAATAATAAATCAGCTTTTCTGAGAATCTGTCTTGTTATTGCAAGTTCAGCCACAAAATAAGCTTTTGCATTTTCTGCAATTATTGGGATTTATGCCTTCCTGCCCAAGAGCTGAATTTGACCACCTATCATTTTTCTCATTTTGAGCAGTTTAGTTTTTCTGGTTTTCAGAAATGCAGCAAACTAGATCTGGACTAACGCATTCAGTTTCTGTTTTGAAGTAAGATGAAATTAATTTTGTAGTGAAAAATCTCTTTCAGTGTTCATCTTGGAAATCTAAATTCAGGTGAACAGACCAAGTTAGTGAGCTCCACTAGATACTGGGTAGACATTTTCTTCCTGCTGTATATTTTGGCCTTATGTTGAGGAGTTTGATTTATTCTTAAATTATTTGTGTATGCAGACTTCAATCTGTACGTATTTTATTTTGATGTATTAGGATTTGTAAATATTACTGATTTTTAAATATTATTTATGCACATACTTAAAGGACTGGTCTATCCAGAAAAGCAGTTGCTAAATAATAAATATTACTTTTTAGAAGTAAATTACAAGATCATGAAATTGTATATCCCTCAGGGTTATTTTTAAAGATTTTTTTTCCTTCCTTTCCCTTCAGATTCAATTAGCAGTAACTCTAGTTTCATGTACTATAGAGCTAAATCTACTGTAAAAAGAAAATGCTGCAAATTATGCTTGAATAGAAGCGGCTGAAAAAACCCACAGAACTGACTGTCCGTATTCATCATAACTTTAAATTGGAAACTCTTACTCTTGCACTTTTTAAACAGTTGTTGGATTTTTAATTCTATTTATTTTCTTCTTTCTTCATGAAGGTTGTGCTGAACAGTCATCCCAAATTGGGTAAATAATCCTGTACTGTATATGTGTATATGCAGTATAATACTAAGCAGATGTGGAGTCCTTTTTATGCTGCAAATTTTTAATGCTTATGTTGGTCATCACAAAATGAGAGAGCTCAAGTCCTAGGATTTCTCCCATGAAATTCTGAACTGTAAACTTAGGGTTTTGTATGTCTAAGGGAAAGCTGTGGGTTTTTGACAATTTTTAGAGTCTTGAATATGTTGATTTTATATACAGCAAAGCTTCAGGTTTTTAAAACTATTTTCAACAAACTGCAGCTTGTTTAATAATTATGTGAACCAGAAACTACTCAGTTTGTCATTAATTCCTCAAGCCTAACACAGATTAAAATGTTCATCATTACAGCACTCTCTAGAAGCTCAGCTTCCTTTTATTTTTAAATCTGAAATGATACTACATCTTTGTATTTAAAATATGTATTGCTGCTCTAGAATGGTACCCTGTTGTCAAAAGGCATACATAAATAACTGTACAATAGAATTGTAAATAAACCTGTAAATCATTTTTGTGACTGAAGCTCTTTGAAAATAAAATTAAAATGAACGGATATTTTAACTCTTCTCATTAGTTTCATGGAATTGTTTTAATTATTCTTTATAGAATTAGGTGCAAATCTTGTTGAAGAACACAGACTTACTCCCTCTGATGTCATGGATATGTTGTTCAGTGCCTCTGTGTTTCTGCAGATGGGGGTGGGGAGGGTGCCTGCTGTGTTAGTGTTCTGCAGGGGATCACGCTGAGCAGCTCTTCCTGGTGGCTTATGAGAGCCATTCTAAAGCCTTGTACAAGTGATAGCAGCTTGTTTCCACCTTTGGTTATTCAGATGTTCCTTCTCTTTGGACATGTGGGAGGCATGATCTGAGCTGTCACCATTGTCACAGTCATCTTCAGAAAAATCATGAGGAAATGAAGACACCTTTTCTGTCCTGGGCTCACCTTCTGTTGAAACAGTCATTGGCAGAGCATATTATTTTACATTTGAAGACAGGATACTTAAAATACCTTTTTACTTAACAAAAACGTAATCTTTCAATTTCAAGCTTCTATTTTTACAACTTAGCTTTTCTCTTTCAGAATCTTACAGGTTTTAGGTTTTACTGGCCTGCCACTCCAGAGGACTTTGAGGCAAAACAGAAACTAAATATGTCAACCTTGGAATGCTTAGCCAAAGCATTAAGTAAAAAGCCCCTTCATTCCTTACTGAAATTGCTTTGACTCCAATCCTGCAAGAAATTAAAAGTCAGAGCAGCTTTATGAATGTAGGAGCACTTGGTTTAAAGTGGATGTTTCCATTCCTTCAAACTCTATTTAGCAGACCAGTGACAAATTTGACCTTTCTGATCACATCTCACATTGAAATGTAGATTTCGGACTTCACTCAGATTTGCTTTGGGTTGGCTGAAACACATACGCCAATATCACTGCCAAAGAACCTGCAAGTGGGTTTTCTGCTGTCAGGTGTGTGACTTAAAACTTTCTCCTGTTACCTGAGTGGCTTCAAGCCCTACTTTTGGAGTTACATACAACCTGTGGAAGTTGGTTGCTTGAACAATTGTAGGCAAAAATCTGCTCAGAAGCTTTAAATATTGTTTGGCCTTTGGCCTGGCTCAGTAACTGGGCAAACACGGGTGACAGTGTTATCTAGAGGATGCGTTTTGCTGTTTTACTTCCCATTTAAAGTGCAGTGTCATGGTGAAGCCTGATTGCCTGCTCTGCTCCTAGTAAGTTCCTTTAAAAAGCAGATAAGTTTCTAAGGTACAGCTCAAAATTCCCTTTTCATGCTTGTATGAGTTTAGGAACTTGCAAGACACTAAAAGAGGTAAGCACCACTATAAGCAATACATGTGCTCAGTGTTCTGTATGTTCAAAACTGATTTGAGACTTCTGAGACAATAACAGAATTAATGTATTAATGCTTCTGGCATCCTTTTGTAGTCTTGAGAAATATTACTGCGGGAGAGGGGGCTGAAAGGGAACGAGGCTGTAGACCAGACCTTGGTATATGACCAGCCAGGCTTTTTTGGAATGCCAGGTGTCACAGGAGGGTTTGAGAGAATTTTAATGCATGGGAACATATAATTATGATCTTTATTGTGGGTATTACTGTAATCTGTACTGTTAAAATCTTTAAATGTTTTTTCAGAAAAGACTGTTAGCAGCTCTAGATGTTGGAGACTGGTAGGCTTGTCCAGTTCTTGTGGCAGCACTTAAAACCTTAATATCTTGCAAAGAATTTCTACCATTTTGCTGTTTGTTTGTCAAAACTAGTGCTTTCTAGCATTTCTGAGCATCTCATTGTCTTCTTGTATACTCTCTTATCTTTTGCTAAAAGACCAGGAAAGCAGTCATCACAAACCTACAGGCTAGTGTTAGTCTGTTTCTGATTTTACAGAGTGGCCTGTAGTCACACCTTCCAAGGGACCTGCATTTGCAGTTTCTAGCATAACAAATGGGGGGGTTTTCTATCCATTTGGTTCTCTAGATCCTTGCTTCTCTCGTCTAACTACATCCTGTAGTTCTGTGGTCTTGAGTTGTTGGTGTAGGTTAAGATGTCAGTCAGGGCTTGAAAGAAATTTTTTAATGTGTTTCTGGATGGAGGGTTCTGCTTGGGATAGGTAGAATCAGGGACAGGCTGAGTTAGAAATTTATTGAGGTTAAAGCATCACTGGCTTATGACAGAGAGTTTTGGGGTAGGGAGGATTACTAGGAGGGTGAGATTCTCTGAAAGGTTCTTGTTTGACATGTGAAAGACTTAGGAGGAGTGAAATCTCTTGCTATTTTTTGGTGATGCCTCTGTCTCATTCAATGAGTTGTGAAAAACCCACTGAAATCTTGCTTTGTGGCACCATGTTGCTGGTCATTGAGAACCCTAAATGCTGTGTCCTTCCCTTCTTGAGGGAGAATTAGAGATTTTACCAGACTTCAGTACTCTGCTGAAGCTGAATAATTTTTATTTTTTAAATAACTCCCTTTTGCTCTCTCTCTCTCTCTTTTTTTTTTTTTTTTTTTTTTTTTTATGTAGTAGCTAGTTTGGACATGCAGCTGTTTTGGGTCCATTGTGGTATGTCAGCAGTTCAGGTACCTGAGAAGTTCTCCTGTTCTTCCTGACTTCTCTTGAAGTGAAGGAGGTTGTACCCAAGTCTGTCTATGGGATTGGTATGGGAGAGCTTCATTCTTGCCCCTGAAAAAGAGAATCTGGGGATGGAGCCTTCCTCTCCCCCCATGTTCCTAGTGCAGAGGACTGACATTGTGTCAGCTATCCCAGTTACATCTGTGGAAGTTGTGTATCTATTCCAGTGGTCCCAGCTGCTGCTTATTCTGCTGTTCAGCCAGTGCTTGACATCCAGGTTCTGATACACTTGGGCTTGTTGATTTCATTGAGGAAATATTTCTAGACTGTGGGTTTCTGTTTGCTTTGCTCTTTTAAATATTATTTATACCTACAATGATTGCTTTCCTGTTTGTTTGGGAATGTATGCAGCTTTCCAACTTTGTTGTGTGTTTCATGCAGATGTACCTTTATTGCTACAACTTCCCATCTAATTTTGTGCACGTCTTTCCTCTCATTTCATTGTACTTCTGATACCACTGCTGATAGCTTGTCATTGTGTTAAGCTGTTGAAATGAGGCTTGTTGGTTATCAGAGGCTCACTACTGTCCTGTGCCATATGGGGTCTTCTGTGTTATTTCAGGCTGTGTCAGAAATAGCCTGTTCCTTCTTGTGTGTTCCTGGGTTGTTCCAAGAAGCCATCACTTGAAAATGCTGAGACAGGATTTAATTGGACGGTGCTGTTTTGCTTTTCACCACTTAAAGTACAGGGCAACCTTTTTACCTCCATTGTCTATTTTTGCAGGCTAAACTTTATTTTTAAACCTCAGATAACTTACAATGGAAAAACACAGTGAGTGCAGGACCTTTTGATAATTTTTGAGAATATTTTTGGCATGTAATTTAGTATAATATACTAAACCTTGTCTAGTGGAAGATGTCCCTGTCAGATGGAAAGAGATGATCCTTAAGGTCCCTTCTGACCCAAACCTTTCTGAGATTCTGTAATGCTTTTCTGTTCAAATAAATGCATGTCTTTTGACTACTTAAGGGTTTCATCCTGATTTTTGTCTGCTTTTATTATAGTTAATTGGTACAGATAGACAAGGAATACTTGATTTACAAAAGTTAATTTACCTGTACTTCTCCGTGTAAGCTGAGCATGTCAGAAATAGTCGACAATAAAAGATTTTGAAGTTTGCTTTCAAGGCAAAGGAAATGTTGTACACATTTGCAGGTTTATGATACAATCACACATCTTTGTGAGCTGCTAAGTTACCTATGATCAAATCCTGATTCTCTCTTATCTCTTGTAACAGCTAATGTTTCTGGCACTTCAACAAGGATGTTGGTGTTCCGTTTGTCAGTGATGATCAAGCTTTTCTTCCAGTTGGATGCATCTATTTGTCCTGAGAAGTGTGACTGCTCTTCAAAAAATGCAATTTATTGCTCTGGCCCCCACATAAAAGACCTGGAATTATTAAATCTGCCTTGCAACATGACAGAAATTCACATAACAAATGCTAACATATCATACTTACAGGATGTTTTTGCTAGGATGGCAGAACTGCAGCATCTCATCCTGTCTTCAAACAACATCGCTCTGGTTTCACCAATGGCTTTTAAAGGCTTGGGAAGGCTAAAAGTTCTCAAACTGCTAGATAATAAGCTGGTTGAACTTCCCCCAGAAGCATTTGATGACATGGTGCAGCTTCAGCAATTGATCATTGAAAGTAACAGGCTGAAATCTGTTGTGGAAAATCTGTTTGACAAACTGGCTGGTTTGCAGGAACTTTATTTGAACAAAAACCAACTAACAGCACTTCCCAGTGGTGTGATGAAGAACCTCACCAAACTCAGAGTACTGAACTTGTCAAGAAATTACTTAGCAGCATTGCCTAGAAATATATTTAGTGCATTAGCCAGGCTTGAGAGGCTGATGCTGTATATTAATAGGCTGTCTTCAATAGAGTCTGGTATATTTGATAGCCTGAAGGAGCTGCAGGAGCTTTTCCTGCATTCCAATAATATCCATTCCATTGCTCCTGATGCATTTAATTGTCTTTGCAAACTGAGAACCCTGACACTCTCCAGAAACAGACTTCAGGTTTTGCCTTCTGGCCTTTTTTTGCACTTACATGACCTGTCTAAACTGACCTTGTACAGGAACCCACTGAAGACTCTTCCAGAAGTGCTGTTTGGGGAGATGAGGCATCTTGGTAGCCTTTGGCTATATCACACAAAGCTCTCCACAATACCAGATTTTGTGTTCAGTAACTTGACAAATTTAGAGCTTCTTGTGCTGAGTTTTAACCCAGAGCTTACGGTTCTTCCTAGGAATGTATTCAGTGGCCTGACTGAGCTGCGGGGCCTTTCTCTCCACACAAGTAATATTTCCATTTTGCCAGAGGGAATCTTTTTGAGCCTTCAGAAACTGCAGAACATTTCCCTCTTTGATACAAAGCTTGAGGTTCTTCCTAGAAACCTCTTTCATAATCTCAAGCACCTCCAGAAAGTTTACCTGAATAGTACTAACCTGCAGTCTCTCCCTGCAGACTTCTTTACTGCTTTACCTGAGCTGGAAGAAGTTGTCCTCGATGACAACCCTTGGAAATGCGATTGCCAAATTCTTGGCTTCCGAGAATGGCTGCAAAAGAGCACAGCAATAGTTAAAAATGTGCCATCTCTGATGTGCCACAGCCCAGTGGCACTGCAGAATACTTCTCTTGTGTCTCTAAGCATCGATGACCCAGAGTGCCTGCCAACCACAGCTATGACCTATCAGACATTCAGCTCAACTTATTCCCAGACTTTGACATCTCCTGTGGCAGAGCACTTCACATCATCTCGGGAGACTGCTGTAACAGTGCTGTCTGACATGGAAATCACCAGCACACCCACATCAATTCTTTCTGCAGCTCCAGGTTTTACCTACTCCCATGTTGAAGATGTTGGACAACCTGGGTTACATTTCTCAGATGTTCCTGTCCAAGCTTCTCCCAGCATTATAGCACGAACCAACAGTGTCAGAGGGACAGATTTAACTACTCTTGTCTGGTGGGATGAGTTTCCAGCCCACAGCAGTGCCAAACCCTATTTTAATACCAGAGTTACTTATTGCCAGCTATTCTTGTGTGTTCACTGTTTGATTTTAACACTCCAGTCTGTAGTCATTGTGCTCAGTCTGTATGTGATAGGTAACACCAGGCAACTCTTGCACTCCAGAAATAATCCTGCTCAGCCTGTAGTTTTGATAAGAATATTAAGAAGATAGAGAAATCTAGCCCAATAAAGAACTGGAAGTGTTGCTTTGGATGCTTTTTGAACATTTGAGCAGTTAATACTCGATTCAGATCTGGATTACAGCTCTTCATAGCAAAGACCATGAGGACCTTGTCTTTATAGCATAATGAAAATTAACTTTATGCATCTTGCAGCATTTGCTGAGAACGGCTCTAGTCACTGTAAATTGCTACAGCACTTAATGCACAAACCCAGAGGGCAAGGTGGAAGTACTGTGGTCACCTCTGCACCTGTGCCATGGGTTTCCTTGGAGTGCTGCCCTGTCCCCTGCCAGAGGCTGCTGCCTGCTGAGTGTTCACTGCTCAGGTGGAGTGCCATCAATGGAGGAACAACAAAGGAACATGGCTTCAACTGTGCTTTAGAGATCACCCAAAGCACTTCAATAATATTATTTCCTCTACTGCCTGCAATCTTTTGTCTCCTTACTGAAAAGACAAATGGTGGTTTTGGGAGAAGATGCTGGGAAGGACCTTTAAACAATGGGGATGTTTGCAGAATGGTGTGGTGCAAGTGTCTTAACTTTTGCTTTCCTTCCTCAGCCCCTTTCTAGGACATGGCATGAAGAAGGGGTACCAATTGAAGCTAACAGCAGAGAAAGATGCTGAGCTAGGAAGTATAATCTTGATGTATTTTATTGTTTGATTGGAGATTTCCTGGAAACTGTAAAGTTCCTACAACTCTGGATTTTAAGTAAACACTTTCATCCTTAAAGTTTGGCCAGTGGTCTGCAAAAACAGCCAGTTCCTGGCTGTGTGATGCAGGGAATATTGAAACCAATGTACCAGGTGGATGCCTAGGACTGAGAAGGGGCTCCACAGGGGTGAATTGGTTTGAGAGCTGATCTCGACTGAGCTGGGAGAGAAAAGAATGGTCTCTCCTGGGCTTGGCTGGCAAAACAGCAGCATGCAGCTGAGGGGCAGGAAGCCTGCCTGAACTGAGGGCCATGAAGTGTCACCTCCATTTTGAAGCTGGCTGGGGAATGTACACAGCTTCATCAACTTGGAGTGTTCAGACACATTTTCAGTCTCATTATTTTTTACTTTACATACTGCTGTTCCCTGTCTTCCAGTCCTTCCAGGTGTTGATATGCAAAGGCAATTACTAGGCAGTAGTGTGGGTTTTGGTCATTATACTAACATTTTATTAATACTTTGAATTGTGTGAATATTTTAGTTCATAGGTAGACTGGTGGCTGTCAGACTGCCTGTGCTTTAGCTCTTGGATTTAACTATCAGCTTTTATCTATATTATGGGACTTAGTTTGCTCTTAAAAATGCTGATGTGCTTAAAAACCTCTGGGTGTGGATCCCTGACTCCTTGTGCCAGAGAGCCTCTACTCCATTTTGTAACCTTAGTGACTTTCTCACTACTAGGGAGTTTCCTGGATGGCCTTTAAATGTGTAACAGACTTGAGGTGAAGAAAACTTGAATTTCCTGCAGGTTGGTTATGGTTGGTTCCCTGCCGTGTGTTACTCTAGGTAGTGAGAATAAACTCTGACTGCTTTGTTTCAGGGTACTCTGCTGCTGGGCCTAAATATCTCTTCCAGACTTTGAAAAGAGAGAATGTGCTTCTGTAGTGTTAAATGGTCATTGTCTTGCTGGTGAAGTTTAACAAAATTTAGCAAACCTGGCTAAATGGGAGTTAGAGCTATCTCTAAAGAAGCAGAAATGCAAGTCACTGCAAGTGATGCAAAGCAAGCTGTGACTGGAATCATAAACAGATGCTCAAGAATATTTGCTGCAATATAATTGAGAGAAGCACAAACCCAACAGTGAGCTTTCTCAGTGGTGGTTCTGGGTGGTTGCATGTAGTGTTTAGGAAGAGAGAGTTGTTGCAAATTTAGGTTCTTGGTTGGACAGCTGTAATGACCACTTAGTGCTGTGCCACTCCAGCGCTGTTGCATGGTGCCACGCAGGCGTCTGCTGACAGCAGACAGGGCAGTATAATCAGGACTAGTGAGGAAATTCTGGTTTTGAGTTCTACAAACCATGCTGGTGATCGTTGCCTCAGTGAAGGAAGTGTGCTCCGGGCGCTTGGATGCAGTGTCTGATTTCTAAGGAAAAGCAGTGTGTGCCCATGGCATGGCTACGACACCTTGCTGTCCAACGCAAGGGCAGCAGGGCAGCAGCAGCTGCTGCCTTTTGAACCCTCCTCTGGCTGCCCTGGCCCTGCAGGGGAGCCAGCTGGGCCCCCACGCTGCTCCTTGGCTCCCGATGCTGAGCTGAGCTCCAGCTCTGGCACGTGGGGGCTCTGGCACAGAGCTGTGAACAGTCAAGTGCTAGGAGAGGATGATTCCTCTTCACATGCTGTCATCGGGCTTTCCCCACGCTTGAGCCAGACCAGACGGGGAAGTGAAGTCATCAGACAACAAAAGGCTGGAGCAATGAGTGCCTGGGGTGGTTTACTAACTTTCCTCTGAGGTGTACTGTTTTGAGCTGCCTCTGATTCATTGTTTCTTGCCCAGTTGAGCTCAGCCCTTCCTGTAAAACTCCCTGCCTGGGAAATCCAAGGATATCCTCGTGCATACCCCACTCCTGTTTTTCCTGGAGAAGGGATAGTTGTCCAGGTCAGCATGATGCAGCTGTGGCAGGCAGGAAGGCAGCAGGCTGGTCCCCAGACCCTCTCTGGGCAGCCCTGCCTCACTGCTGCCTCAAAACACCATTCCTTTGTGTGCAAGGATTTTCTCACTCCCTGCAGCCCACACTTGCATCATCTACTGCCCAGCCTTTGCCACCAGGCTAGAAGGGAACACAGTAGGCTGGAGGTAAGAAACTGGAGGTACCTAATCCCTGATCCAGTGAGTCTCTGATATTAGAGAAGAGGTGAATGCAAAGCACATCTGCATACAGTGGCTGAAGGGTTTGGTTCCACTTTCTTGGCTCCTGATGGAGGTGCAGAGTCATGGTTAACAGCCCTGCATGTTATCGAGACCTCCAAGTCAAGGACCTGCTTCCTGGCTGGGAGTGCTTGGGTATCTCACCACCAGGCCAGCTGGGCCAGCCCAGTCATAGCTCGCTCTGTCCCTTCAAATGCTGCTGTAGCAGTTGCTCCTCTTCTCTCTGTTTAGGAAATCCTGGAGCAGTGGGAGCTCTGACCTGCCCTGTACCAAGCCATGGGACTATTCATCATGTTTCTACCTTGATGTCACTACAAATGCCATTCTCCTTTGCTTGTTGGGATTTGAAGCCAGAGTCCCAAAAGCACAGAATTGAATGAACTGCTGCCACAAACAGTGGCAGCTCTGCCTGTTTCACAGCCACTGCAGCAAACACTTCCAAGCCACAAGCACACATATCCTTTCCTTGTGTCCCTAGTGTCCTGGTCCTTTCCATCCCACCACCTCTGCCCCATGAGACCAGGAACTGCAGAAGGGCCCTTGTCACTGCTTGCAGAGGGCAGTGAGCTTGGGCAGCTGCCTGTGAAATGCAGTTCAGTCCTCCAATGCACAGCAGCAAGATCACAGCCTGCACCTCAAATCTTCCCTGTCCTGATGTCAAAGGGAAGTAGGGTGATGGCAGATGTGCTTGGACAAGGCCCCCAGCAGTGCTCTGTGGGTCAGGAGTGCATGCAGCTGCTGGCTGCAAGGCAGGAGCTCTGGGAGCCTCTGCCTGATGTTATGGAGCATTGGCTGTGTCTTCGCTAGGCCTCCAACCAGCACAGCTTGCCTAGGGCTGCTGATTTGGCAGCCCTGATAATATCAGAGCATTTCCTAGGGATGTCAGAAGAGCTGGGAGGAGACGCAGCCCAAGGCATGTTCCCACCAGACAAGGGCTGAAGCTCCTGCTTTGTCCCAGCCAGGGACAAACTAGGGAGGTGTTATGCCTCCATTTTTATAGCCAAAATCTGGGTTTATACTCACCTGTGGGTATCTGTGGGTGGATAAGCCCTGGTAAAGTCTCTTACTTGGGCCAAGGGGGGTGAGTCACTACATGGTGGGAATTTCTGTTCCAGCAGCACCTGGAGCCATCCACCACTGCCCTGAGCCCGTGGGCAATTGCTGCTGTAGGACTGGCATGCCAGACTTCCAGCTGTGCCTTTGTGTCTCTCTGCATCGAAAAAGCTCAGGGCAGAGAGCCAGTGATGGCTGGCAGCAGCTCTGCAGTCTGCTGTTCACTCCTCTGCTGGCTTCTCCTGGGAAGAAATGAGGCCCCCTTCTCCCTTCATGTGTTGGGAAGAGGTCTCTGGGACACTTCACGATGCCAGAGGTGGCTTTACAGAGAGGGAGCTGATCCAGGAAGCATTTCTCAGGGTATGAGCCCCATGCCATCACCTCCCGCTCCAGCTGGTCCTTCACTTTCACGGGCAGTCGGACAAGCTCCTTCCGCTTCGGATTATCTCTGCAGGCGGACTTGGCCGCGGCCCCGCATTCCTTCCAGCCTAGCGCTGCCCTGAGCCTGGGCCAAGCCCTGTGTGCTGCTGCAATCGCTGGGGCCAGGGCTGAGCCTGGAGGAGACGGTTCTGCTGGTGGGGTGAGCCCCACTGGAGCTTGGATGCCATTTCCCGGAGCTGCAGGAGGCCTGCGGTGGGCCCGGGGCTGCTGCCTGCACGGGGGTTCAGCCCCATGGCCGTCCCTGCTGACCGTCCTCGACGGACCAAAGCTGCTGCTGCCCCCCCCCGGGTTCCCATTTTGCAAAAGCACTTTCCCAGGGAAGGCAGGGCATATCCCCTTCCCTTGGGACAGATGATGGCATGAGCAGTGAGGCAGCCCGGGCCCTGCATTCCGCAAGCAGCGAGGGAAATGTCGCTATGGCTGAATCACTGGCCCTATGGAGGAATTCTTTCATTTGGGCTCCTCAAAGGATTCGGGTGGGCCCGTGGTGAGGCAGGGGCTGCCGGTGCTTCTCTGAGGGTGGAGGTGGCCCCAGCAGCACTCCCTGAGGGACTAATGCCCCTTCCTTCACCCCTCAGCTGTGCTGTGAGCCTGTGGGTCCTGCTGCAGGGCTCAGGGGTGTTCGCTGTGCTGGAACACGGGGAGGACTCCCTCTGTGGCCCCTAGCCCAGCCCTCCACCCTGCTCCTCTGCTTCAGCGGTGCTTGGCCCGCTGCCTGCGACCAGCTGGTCTCTGCATGCACCAGGGGCCACCGGGGTGGGGGGTTCAAGCAGGGTGGGCACTTTGCAGCAGCACAGAGTTACTGGGGGGGTCCCAGCACTGCACTGAGGGAGCAGCAGCCATGGGCAGGGCCCACCCTGCCCAGGTGCCAGCTCAGGCACAGCTGGAGGTGAGCAGGGGCTGAGGGGGAGCTGTGTCTGCACGGCGTGGGTGAGCACGCTCAGCTGCTTGGCAGATGAACAGTGTGCTCTCCCAGCCAAGCCTGCAAGCTGCTAATTTTAGCGATTACATGAATTTTTCCAAGCAGTCTCGAGTCCCTTGGTGATTCAGAGCCACTCAGCTTTGCTGCATCCGCCACCCTGGCCGTGGGGATGTGCTGGAGATGTGCCAGCAGGGACAGACAGACACGGGACTGTCCTGCTGTCCTGTACAAGGCAGACAGCTCCAGCAATAAGTGATGCTGCTGTTCTGGGGCTCCAGCATCTCCTTGAAGGTGCAGGGATACAACAGTGTCCAGGGCTTGGTCAGGGGGGCCTCTGGTTGGTGCAGCTGGAGGTGGGAAAGGTTCAGGCTTTCCAGCAGCATGAGACCCACTCCATCCAGCTCCGTGTGATTTCCTGGCTACATGAAACAGCCTCTCCCTGCTAAATGCTAATCTCACCCTCAGTCACAGCCATGGGCTGTCTCTGGAGCTGCCTCTCCCCTCCAGATGTGCAGGGTGGGTATGGGCTGCTGTCCCAAGCAGGGTGAGGGTGCTCTCACACCCTCTGTTCCTCTCCCTTGTAAGTAGCCTGGGGCAACCTCCCATGTGCTCACCTCTGGGAGTGGCTGCTGTAGTGGCTCAGCATGTGCCATCTGTTACTCAGCCCTGCTTTATTTTTAGCTATGTCTTGAAAACAATCATCTGTTCCGGCCGGAAGCCAGAGGCAGTTTCCTGAGGCCTGGGTAGAGGCAGGCGGGTTTTTGTCAGGGCTGTTACCTGGACTGCTCTGAACTTTTCATGGTGCTAGGGACCATAATCTGATGACCCCTCCTGTTGGGGCAGGGTGTTTAAGGTACCCATCCCGGTCTGCCCTGGGGCAGCACTGCTCAGGAGAAGAGTCCCACATTCCTCTGATGAGCTGGGCTTGGGACGGTGGTTTATCGGAAGTGCTGAGGTTTGGTTTCTGTGTTGCCTTGCTGAAAAGCTGTGAGCCTCTGGATGAGTCAGAGTGGGCAGAAGCCCAGCAGCACTGGCAGTGGGCAGACAGAGCCACGATAAGGCTGTGAGAGCCCTGCTCGCATGCCAGACCTGCCCAGTGCCTGACCTCCAGCTGCACTGCTGTCCCAGAAGTGGGGAGATTGTTTTGGGAAATGTGGCTCTGGGAATCCGCTGTGTCACTAGAGTGTGAACTAGAGCACGTGGTGGGTGGTGTTTTCAAAATGCCCATTCTGTGCCAAAATGCCTGGGTTTTGCCCCATGGCAGGCAGGAAGCATGGCCAGGGGTAGTTTCAGCCTCTGCACTCACTTTCCAGCCAGAGGGATCCACGGCCATCCAGCATGTGCTATGGCAGATGGGCCTCCCATGCAATGTGACATCATGGTGGCCGTGGCCTCCAGCTGAGGTCCCATTCCCTAACACGTTCCCATGATCCCTGTCTCCTTCCTTTGAGACTGTCTGGGAACTCTGCTCTCCATCCCTGCAGTTTGCTGTTTGTCCTAGTCTGGTCCCCTCTCTGAGCAGGGCAGCTGTCCCTTCCACTGCCCTGCACGCTCCCAGCCCTCCCAGCATGACACACTTCCTCCCCCTTCTCCGGCAGCAGCCCCACGCTGTTCCCATCCTGAGCAGCTCCTCAGTGCCACCGGAGCCTGAGCAGAGGCTGCTGCAACCGGCGGAGGGGTGGGACGGATGAGAGGCAGGCAGGGAAGTTCCAGCTGCCCCGTGCTTAGCAAGGGCTGCAGTGGCTCTCCAGGAAGCCCCAAGGGGCCGCGTAAGGCTGAGTGTCCTTAGCTGCTTCCTCCCGAATATCCGTTCCCGGTAGCTGCTGGACTGGGACTGCCCGGAGGAGGTGGGCAAGGTGGGGAGACCTGGGCTGGGTGATGGGACCCATGGGCACCCCAGTGCACCCGTGTGTGCTGGGGGGGGTGGGGAGGGGTGGCAGCAGGTGCCCCTGAACAAGTAGCTGGATGCTTTCCAAACACCCCTGGGTACCAGGCTCCATCACCCGTGTGTCAGGACTGCTGAGGGGGCACAGCAGGGGCAGCCACTGGGAGACAGCTGTTGTGCTGCTCTGGGGTTCCAGGGATGCCTGTAGTGGGGGTTCCTTGGCACCAAGGTGTTTCTCAGGGCTTGTGGGCAATGCTCTGGCTTACTGAGGGCTCTCTGAAGCAGCCTGGCCTGTGGCTGGCACCCACAGAGCTGCTTGCCCTGGCACAGTTCTCCCTTCCTAGCAGTGCTGCTTGTGGTGCCCACAGGACAGAGCCCTCAGTGGGTGCTCATGGGTTTGTGGCCCCTTGGCATCTGCGGCTGTGGGGGGAATGAGAGCTGTGACCTGGGCAGGGTCAGTGTGCCAGGGGTCTGCCTGCACTGGTGGCCCTGGGCTGGGGCACAGCCGGAGGTCCTGGCACTTACAGGAGCCAAAGACAGGGAAGCAAGAGCTGTGCCTATGCCAAGGAAGTGCCATCGAGCAGCCCTGGTGTGAACTCGTGCCAGGGAAGGACAGGGTTGTGCCTAGGGGTCTGGCTTTGCTTGTCTGCCCCCACAGATCAGTGGCTGTGTCCCTCTGGAGACCAGGGGGACTCCGAGGGATGAGCCACTGTCTGGGCACTGGCTGACATGAGCAGCATGTTCACAGGGCCCTCTGCTTGTCTGCTTACAAGAGCACTGGGGTTCAGGAGGGGGAAACCCAAAACTCATCCTTGAAATGCTTGCTCTGCTGAGGAAATAGGAGTTGGAAGCAGCTCTGCTCCAGTGCTTTCCCTAACCCCGCCACTGCCCCTGTGCTGATTCATTGATTTGGACGGGTTATATACTGGGAGGGGAAGAATGAACCACACTCTGCTCTCTTGCCAGCACGGAGCTGTGCTCGCTCGGTGCTCGTGGCTGCAGGACACTCGGGTAAGTCTCCTTCTCCTGCTGCCCCTCTGAGTGGACACGGATTCCAGGGACTCCCAGGGCAGTTCTGAGGGTTGGTGGTGGAGTGGTGGGATCTGCACATTCAGCACCTTTTTATTTGATGGAGATGTTTATCTTGCAAGGGTTCTCCGAAAACCTCTGAAACTTAGATGCTGTGGGAGCTGAAAGAGTTACATAGGCGATGTATCCCAGACAATGATCAAGAGAGAAAATTAAAGGGGACAAAGTAATGTTTGGGGGGGACTGATGTTAGGAGCAGTGAGATGCTGAGGGGCTGAGCAGCAGACAATGTTCAGCCTCTTAGTCTGTAAGTTTTTTATCCCTAGAAGAAAAAGAGATAGCTGTTTTCAGCTGCCTTCCTGAAGGTTGCTCCAGTGTGGGTGCTCTCAGTGCTGCCTTACCAGGGAAGGACATGAGCAGGGCTTTTGATGTGCTGAGCTTTTGGGGAAGTTTATAAATATCTTGCTATAAACATAGCTGTTCTTGGATGCAGATTGTTTCCATATGAGAAACATAAACCACGCTGGCTTGTGGAGGGAGGGTTCCTCCCTCCCTGCCTGAGAGCAAGACTGTTGCCTGTGGGGAGGGCAGGGAAGAGGGCAGGGGCTGTGCCCCAATACCCTGGGCGCCAGCTGGGGCACTGTGACCAGACCCCTGTGCTGCCTGAGTCGCCTGTCTGGCTGAGCTGTGCTCAGAGCAGGAGCTGCAAGTTTTCTCCTCCCTTGTGCCACATGAAGCTGTTAATGGGGAGCTGCTCCATGCCAGCCTGGCACAAGGCTGCTGCTTTAATCTAGGGAGGGAGGAAGCTCACAGGCCACAGGAGAGAGGAGAAGGTGTCAGTGGTATCTGTGCTCGTGGGGTAATGGAGAGCTCTGCTGGGCACCACCCTTGACACCAGCCTGCATACACGTGCCCACAGCAGACACCCCACTCATGGTAAAAAAGGCCAGGCTGAGACCTCGCTAGGGATGGGGGAACACAGGGCCAGCCTGTACCCAGCCTGTGCTGGGGAGCTGGCAAGGGCCCTGTTGACCCAGGCTCCTGCAGGACTGGGGCTGAAGCATCCCCGGGCACAGTTCTTGGCTTTGCAACAGGAGCTCAGAGCTCAGAGGGTGCTGGGGGTGCTGGGGCAATGCTGGGACCCACTGCAGGTGCCATGGGCCAGCTCTGGTGAAGGTCTGGGCTCTTTGGTGGTGCCAGCAGGCCAGCGCTGCTGGTAGCAGGTCGCCACACTCTGTAAAACAGGAAACCACACTCCCAGCTGCCAGAGGAGCCAAGAGAGCTGGGACGCCAGGCATGCCACTAATAGCTGTGGTATGGCAGCCAGGCATTGTGGCTTCCAACTCTGTCTTGCTCTGAGCTCCTGCCTGGGCTGAGTCAAACCTTGCCTGCCCCAAGCCTCCCTTGTCTGCCCTTTTCTGCCTCGTTGCCATGCTGGGGGCAGGAAGGCCACAGCCTTGTGGGCTTTTTCCAGGGGGAAAGAAGCACCCATCCCTTGCAGTGGCTCTGGGAGCTGGGAAATTGCAGGGATTGAACCCCTCTCCTTTGTTTTGTGTGCAGGCCCAATGGAGCAGGGAGGCTGGCAGCCATGGCTGCTGCTGCTGGTGGGCATCCAGCTGGCCAGTAGCCAGTGCCCAGAGCAGTGCCAGTGTGTCCGCAGCGCCCAGGTGGAGTGCTTTGGTGCCGACATCACCACGGTGCCCAGCCCCATCCCTGCCAACGCCATGACCCTGCAGATCATCAACACGCGCATCGCCGAGCTGGGCGACGCCGCCTTCGGCAACGCCTCCCTGCTGATCGGGCTGCGCGTCGAGAAGAACATCCTGTCACGCATCAGCCCAGGGGCCTTCCAGAACCTGCCCGACCTGCGCTACCTCAGCCTGGCCAGCAACAAGCTGCAGGAGCTCCCTGTGCAGGTTTTTGAGCCTCTGGACAAGCTGGAGTCTCTGCTCCTCTCCAGCAACCAGATCCTCCAGGTCGAGCCTTCCCACTTCGCCCATCTGAGCAACCTCAAGGAGCTGCAGCTGCACGGGAACAACCTGAAGGAGCTGCAGGAGGGGGTGTTTGACCAGCTGACCAGCCTCACCAAGCTCAACCTGGCCAGGAACAACATCGACCGCCTGCCGCCCCGGGCCTTCGAGCGGCTGGCGCGGCTGCAGGTGCTGAGGCTCTACGAGAACCGGCTCCGGCACATCCCGGTGGGCACCTTTGATGGGCTGCCGGAGCTGCAGGAGCTGGGGCTGCACCAGAACCAGCTGGAGACACTGTCCCCGGAGCTCTTTGTGCACAACACCAACCTGCAGAAGCTCTACCTGTCCAACAACTTCCTCACCACTCTGCCAAGCGGCATCTTCCTGCCCCTGCACGCTCTCGCCAAGATCACCCTGCACGTCAACCGCCTGCGGGACATCTCCCCCAGTGCCTTTGGGCCTATGCCCAACCTACAGGAGCTCTGGCTTTATGAGAATGAGCTCTCCACCCTCCCCACTGCCGTCTTCAGCAACCTCACCCAGCTGCAGCTCCTGGTTCTCAGCAAGAACAGGCTGCGGTCGGTGGCACCGGGGGCATTCCAGGGCTTGGGAGAGCTGCTGGAGCTGTCGCTGCACTCCAATGCCCTGCGCCGCCTGGATGCCCGGGCACTGGAGGGGATGCCCAAGCTGCAGAACATCTCTCTGCACCATAACCAGCTGCAGGCACTGCCACGGGGCCTCTTCAAGGCCACCCCTGGGCTGCGGCACCTGCAGCTGCACTCCAATGCCCTGGAGTTCCTGCCCGCTGGAATCTTCTCCCCGCTGACTGCCCTGCGAGAGGTGAGGCTGCACAACAACTCCTGGCGCTGCGACAAGGGCATCCTGCCCCTGCAGGGCTGGGTGGAGGAGAACCCTCACAAGGTGGGTGAGATCCCCCCGCTGTGTGCCCAGCCTCCCGCCCTGCAGGGCATCCCCATTGCCGGGCTGACACAGGACCAGTTCCTCGACCCCCAGGCCCCCACTGCTGCTCCTCATCCCAGCACCCTGCTCCCTGCTGACACCTCTGAGGCAGCATCAGATGATGCCTCAGCAGCAGAAGATGCCTCAATGGAGCCCCCCACAGGGCTGCCCGCCTCCCCACAGGAGGATGAGGAGGAGAAGAAGGAGGAAGAAGAGAGGGGGCAGTGGGGGCTGACACGCCTGCAGAGTGGCGTGGTGATAGCAGTCATCGTGCTGGTGTGTGTGGCCCTGCTGGCTGCTCTGGTGGCACTGGTGGTCTATGGCTGTAGAAAGAAGAGCCACGTTGTACTCATGAGGATGAAGGCTCCGAATGAAGCCTGAGTATCTGGCAGACCCTGAGGGCAGAGGTGCTTGTGGGGTCAAAGGACATGACAGTCGCTCTGCATCAGTTGCCCTTGCTGACTGGGATGGGACAACATCACCGTGTGAGCTGTGTGTAGCACTGTCCTGCTCTGCTTTGCCCTGCCCCTGCTCTGCAGCAGGGCCTTCCCACCAAGTGACCTCCCATGGCTGCCCACTATCCCCAGCCCTTCCTGCCTCCAGTGCAGCCTCTGTGCTCATTCCCTGCCCAGGTCCAGCAGCTGAGGTGTGGGATGCAGAGAGGGACCCCTCAAGCCAGGAGCCACAGCCTGGCCATGATGGTGCTTTACCCCAAATAACAGGACTTCCCCATCCTTCACCTCTCCTCATTCCCTGCAGTGCTGCTGCCCTCACACTGCCTGCTGCCCTCACCCCTGCCCAGCCCCTCTTCCCCACCTTCTGCCCCCTCCATGCCTCCCCCTTGCCCTGCCTGGGCAGGCAGTGTGAGCCATCGTGCTGGGCCAGGAGCCGGGCGAGCACCTTCGCCCCGGGGGAGCTGCATGGCCTCTGCTGCTCCGTCACTCACTGTGCCTGGGCACGGCTCCCCGTGGGGCTGGGTTGCTGCCAGGCTGGCACACCCTGAGTGTCTCAGCTGCCTCCCAGTTGCCCTCCCTGCCTGCTGGCAGGGCAGGCCAATGCACAGCCAGCACCCTCTCCTGCTCCCAGCATCTGCCTGCTTCCCTCGTGCACCTGCAGCCAGGAGAGCCAGGGGACAGTGTGCTGGCATCAGGGATGGGCAGGAGCAGCCCACCAGCCCTCACTGCTGACCCTGCTGTGGCTGTGGCCCTGCCTGCAGCGCCCTGCCTCAGCCCCACAGGGTGCCAGGGGCTTGCACTGTGAGGGTAGAGGAGTGGGACAATGGGTGTGAAGGTCCCGCAGGGGCTGGGAGAAGCTCCTGTGCTTGTGCTCCTGGACTGCTGGAGCATGCTGGGGCTGCTTCTGCTGCATCCCGTTCCCGGTCCTCATTTCCTTAACACCCTCCACAAGCTAGTGAGCAACCTGGTCCTGCTCTGTTTGATAAAGCTTCTTCATCCTCTTCTAACTCCCTTGAGTGCTCTCCTCTGTGTGCCCAGTACCCCTGCTGGGTGCAGCCCTTGGCCAGGGGGATGCTGGCAGCACAGAGTGCTGGCTGCTCTGCGGTTTGCAAATGGGTGCCACACCATCCCCCCCTGCATCCAGCTGCCTTCTCCAGCTGTAGCATGCCCATGGGGGGATTGAGCTCACCTCCATGTGTGCTGCAGTGGCACCAGCCTGCCTGAGGACTGCTGTTGTGGGACAAGGTGTGTGTTTGGTGTCCACCCTGCAGTGCTGGCTGTTCACACACCTCAGCAGCCAGTGTTGGTGCAAGCAGCTCCACCATGCAAGCTGGTGCATGTGATGGGTCACCCCTCTGGGCAGAGTCCTGCATGGCAACAGGAGACTCATGACTGTGTCACGGGGCTGTTGGGTGCTGATGTGTGACCTTCTCATTAAAGAGCCACTGTCCACTCTGAGTGCCAAGAGCTGTTTATTCACTCCTTTATGGTGGGAAGCACGGGAATGGCCCAGCAGGGCCTGCACTTGATCTCCACTCCTCAGAGATTTTTACAGCATTGAGGAAAAGTCTGTATGAGCTGGTAAGGCTGGGAGAGGGTTAGTGGGCTGTGTTTGCAGAGCCCTTGCTGGTCCCTGGATTCCAGCCTGGGATGATGGACCAAGGAGGGCTAAGCCATACAACAGCAGTGGGTGGGTTTTTGGAGAGTGAGCTGAGACCTCAGCAAGCTTCTCAATGGAGACACTGACTGTCTCCTGCACACTGCACTGCTGGGGTGGTGGGGAGCTTGCTTGGCTCCTTTCAGAGCTGGCTGCCTCTGGATTGTGTCAGCTGTCTTTTTCCATGTGTCACCATCTGCTCCATGAGACTGACTGAGTGCATCCCTCCTCCTGCCCCTGGGGGTGTCTCCATGGCTGCTGCCAGCCCGGCCCGTGCCAGCGCAGGCCCTTGCAATGCAGCTTTTATGGCAGTGTGTGCTGCTCCTCCAGGCAGGTTGAAACTCCTAGAGAATTCAGCAGATCCATGGGTCCCTCACCATCCCACTCCTGGCTGGGATGTAAAATCCCTGGTGACCACCATGATGGTCCCACAGTGGTTCCCTCCCCGAAGAATCATAAGGTTGGAAAAAACCTCTAACCTCATGTACAACCTTCATCTGCCTTGCTAAGCTGCACCTGGTCGCTTCTCTCATGGCAGAGATATTCTGAGCACCATTTCCCAGTGAGATGTAATGAAGTTCTGGGGCTCTCTTAGGGGGCTTCTGGAAGCAAGTATGCTGACCTTGCTGTGGGACTGGAGCCACCTGTGACGGCAGCACCCTGCCACCATCCCTGCACCAGTGGATGTCCGGGGCCAGAACCCCACTTCCTTGCCAGGATGCTCACAGGCAGCTGCCTCTGGCCTCCCCTCGAGTCCCTCTGAGGCTGGGTTATTTTTCAAAGTGCTCCAAGGACACGGGTTGTTGTTGCTGATAAGCAGTGAGGGGCAGCTCCGCCCCAGCAGGAACAGCCAGTCCCTGGCCTCCCATCCGCCCAGAAAACACTGTCCCATCTCAGCAAGCAGCATCCCTGCAAGTCTGCCACAGGTTCGGTGACCGTCCCCGTGATGCCACACTTGGTAAGTGGTGCCCACACTGCTTGGGTAGTTTGGGGCCCTGGGATGGGTGGGAGCCTCTGTTGGCTCTGGTGAACACAACGAGATAGAGGAAAGGAAATGCCAAGCCCAGTGCTGCTCTCAAGTGCCGGAATAAGTCCAGAGAGCTCCACTGTAGGTGGGCGTTGCTCTGGGGTGGGCAATATTCCCCATCACAAGGCAGCACTGGCATGTATCCCAGCTAGGGAGGGGCTGGCAGAGGGCTGGGGGCTACTGCCTCAAAAAAATGCTTCTGTGCACTGGGAATAGGTGTTTGGTCAGGCTAAATATCCCTGCAGCAGGTTGATGCTGCTCTGATTCCTAGTGGAAAAAGAAGTACCCGACAGGCAATTAGAAATACAAGTGGGGCAGCCCATAGCTATTGGCACTGAGCTCAGAGCAGCCCTGCAGTGTTGTCCCCATCACCCAGTGTGCGCAGCACAACCCTGTGTTCCACATATTCTCCTCCCTAGAACCTGGCTTTGTGCCTGTGGAGACATCTGATGAGGGTACAGGTTTCCCCCAAGACTTCCACAGACCCCCACAGGTCCCACCTCAGCTGCTGTTCTGCAGGATGTGGCTGCTCACCACCTTTGGTGAGGGTGGCGTCACCCCAGTTGTCACAGGGTGGGCTGGGGCACAGAGTAAAAACCCTGGGGAGACATCTGGGAGGGAAGTGCTCCCCGTTCCTGCAAGGGGAGTGCTGGGGAGGTGCTGGCAGCAGGGGCTGGTGGGATGCCCCATGGCCAGGGCAGCTCCTATGCTGGTGGTGTCTCAGAGGTTGATCTAGATCCTGCTGCATTTCTGGCTGCAGAAGCCCTTTCCCCAGCAGTGCCTGCCTGTGGGTGCATGGGCTAAGGCTTGGTTCCTTCTCCAGTGCAGGCTGGTGATCTACGTGTTGCTGGGGCTGGGGCCCCTGCTGGTGGGGGCATTGTCCCCATCCTGCCCCCCTACCTGCCAGTGCTATGACACCTCCAAAGTCTTCTGCTCAAACGAGAAGATGCGGGGGATCCCCGAGGGCTTGCCAGGAAGTGCCACCCACCTCTTCTTCGTGGGAACAGACCTGGGCAGCATCCACAGCGGGGACTTGGGCTCCAGCACCACGCTCACCAAGCTGGTCTTTATCAATAACAACATCCAGGAGCTGGAGCCTGGTGCCTTTCAGGGGCTGCCCAGCCTCACTGAGCTGGAGGTGTCAGGCAACCCCTTGCCAGCTGTCAGCCTCGGGATGCTGGCAGGGTTGACCAGCCTCAGCAAGCTCTCCCTCAGTGCCAACACCATCCGCACCCTGCAGCCGGGGCTCTTCACTGCCTCTTGCCGCCTGCAGGACCTGAGCTTGTCAGGGAACAGGATTGAGGCACTGCCCCCAGGCATCTTCCGCCCACTCCGGAGGCTCCAGGCCCTGGACCTCTCACAGAATGCTCTGGCTGAGCTGCCAGAAGGGCTGCTGGCCCCACTTGTCACCCTTCGTGTCCTCAAGCTCAGTGACAACCTGCTGGCACGGGTGCCTCCAGGTGCTTTCAGGGCGCTTGGCCAGCTGACTGAGCTGCGCCTGGATGGCAACCGGCTGGAGGAGCTGCCCCCCGGCATCTTCTCCGGGCTGGGGGCGCTGCGGCGGCTGCAGCTGCAGCACAACGCCCTGGGCAGCCTGGCCCCCGACATCTTCACAGGTCTCCTCAACCTCACTGTCCTCAGCCTGGAGGGCAACAACCTGGCCACTGTGCCTGCCATCCTGTTCACTGGCACCCCTGGCCTCCTGCACCTCTCGCTGGCTCGCAACCAGCTGGAGACACTGCCCCAGGAGCTCTTTGCTAACCTGTCAGTGCTGGAAACCCTGGAGCTCTCACACAATGCCATAGATCACCTGCCCACCGGGGTTTTCCAGGGGCTGGCAGGGCTGACAGAGCTGCAGCTGAGCCACAACAACCTCTCTAGACTGCCGGCGGGGCTGCTGGCTGGGCTGCCCCTCCTCACCGCCCTGCTGCTGGACCACAACCGCCTGGCCCGCCTGCCCCCGGGGCTCTTCGATGCCAACGACGAACTGGTGCGCGTGGGGCTGGCTGACAACCCCTGGCTCTGTGACTGCCACCTCTCCTACCTCCTGCGCTGGCTCCAGAGCTTTGCTGAGCCTCTCATCCACCACCAAGCCTTCTGTGCCAATCCAGCTGCTCTCCAGGGCCAGTCCCTGCTGGAGGTGTCCCGCGGGCAGCTGGAGTGCCCAGGAGCGCACCGTGTCCCCCCAGAGGAAGGCTGGGACACTGATGCTCCGGGGCAGTGCACCTACACCGACCCCGAGGGCACCGTGAGCGTGGCCTGCAATGCCACAGCCTGCCAGCAGCTCAGCCTTCGCCTCCCGCCTCCCGGGCAGGGGCAGGGCCCGGGGGCAGCGTACCGGCGTGCCTGGGTGCTGCGCTCCCGCTGCGGCACGCTGCAGGTCAGTGTCCTCGTCACAGCACAGGGCGGCAGCGACGCCACATCCCCGGCTCTGCCCGCGGGGCCCTAAGGCTTGGGCAGGCGTCTGCTTCTGCTCTGGCAACCTCTGAACCAGCCTGGGAAACAAACAGCTCTCCGTCTCGCTCTGCTACCGCTGCTATGGTCCCCAGCTGTCGCCGAGCTCTCGGCAACAGCTGGCCTGGTGGTATTTATCCTCTCAGCTATGTGTTTCCTGTGTATTTCAAATATAATTAAAATGTATCTATTATTTCTGTGCTACTAGTTCCCATGGCAGAGAATCATTCTGTTCTCCCCGCCACTGTCTGTGTGTCTGGGAGAGGCAGTGAAGGTCGATGTGGTACTTTGGGATCTTGTCAGGAACTGTGCATAGTGTGACATAGTGCAGGTGCCCGGTGCCACTTTGGCATTCTCATGGTGTGCTCGTGTCTGCCCACTGCAGCCACCTTCCCTTGGCACTGCAGAGACAGGAGAGGCCCAGCTACAGCCTGGCAAAGCCTGAGGACAGGGATTTGTGTTGTCCAAGGGAGGTGTGGGTGAGTGCTGCTGGTTGCCCAGCAAGAGCCATGAGCTGCCTGGCTGCAGGTGAGCTCCAGCACAGGTGTGCACAGGAGGGTCCCACCCCTACCCTGTCAGGGCTTGGTCTGCAGCCCTGCAGCCTGCAAATGGAAAGTGGCAAGTTCCACATAAATGAGAGGAAGAACTTTGCTGTGAGAGTGAGTGGAACAGGCTGCCCAGCGAGGTTGTAGAGTCTCCTTCTCTGAATATACTCAAAAGCCATCTGAACAGAGCCATGGATACCCAGGGAACCCTACTTCAGTGGGAGGTTGGACTGGGTGACTTCCACTGGTCCCTTCCAACCTCTCCCATCCTGGGATTCTGATTCTGTGACCTGTGGAGATGAGGCACAAAGTCCCAGCAGTGCTGCCCACCTGGGGGTGACAGGTAAGGCGTGTGCTCCCCTGGGAGGGCGAGTGTGGCTTCACACACGAGGCTCTAAGTGCACAGGTGTCTGTGTGTGTGTCCGTGTCAGAGTGTCCCTGAGTCTGTGACCCGTGTCAGATCCCTGTGCGTGTCAGCCTGGGCCTGTCCGTGCGTGTCTGTCTGTCCCGCGAGTGTCTGTGGGTGTCCCTGAGTGTCCCCGAGTGTCTGAGTGTCCCGTGTCTGTCTGTCCGTGCACGGCGGTGCTGCGGCACCATCTCGTGGCCATCGGGACCCGCAGAGCCAGGGGAGCGCCAGTGGGACACGGACGCACTGGATGCTGACGTCGGGAAGGGGTAAGGCTGTGGAAAATGTGCAGTAGTTTGTTTTTAAATTTGCCAAGAAACGTGTAATGAAACCCAGCAAGCAGAAGCTGAGCTTTTAAAGGAGCAGGTAACAATAGAAGTTTAAATGCAATCAGTGCAATTACTTGCTGGGAAGTAACACATATCCTGTCAGTTTGTCTTTGCCTCAAAATGAGCATTCCACGGGATGCCCTGCACTAGCCAGGGGCTCTGGTCTCACCATGGCAGGGTTTTGGTTTGCACTGGGGTGCAGCACACAGCACTAGGGTCAGCAAGGTGTGGAGCTGTGGGGCTGAGCACAGGGCTCGGGTGTTGTTGTATCTGTTGAGCCACAAATGTTTCATTGTTTATAAGCATGAAGAAAGGCTTCAGAACCGCATTTTTAGCTACATAATCCCGAGGAATGAAACAGCTGTCTGTTGTGTTGATGGGGGTGGTGTTTGTGAAACTAGTGAGCTACCCTGCTGGAGATACGGGATCACAGAGACTATTGCCTGCAAACAGGCTGGCCTGGAGATCTTCAGCTTTCCCTGGATGTGACGAGTCAAGTGGTGCCAGCAGATAACGCCTGGGGAGTACGTGACTGCATCCCCTCCAAGGGGTTTCTGCCGTGGCCTCCTGCACCGGGGGCACAGCTCCTCTGCCGGCTCCCTGGCGTCCCTTATCTCCCCTCACAGACTTGTGTCCTGACCTCACGTGAAACTGAGCCCGTGCCTGGGACATGGATAAAGAGCTGGCCAGGTGATGAGACCCCCATCCGGTGTCCTCACTCCTAGCACGGCATGGCTCCGGTGGCTGAACTCGTTTGCAAGTGCTCAGCCAAGTAAGTGGTGCAAAATGCTTCTTTTTTGCTCTTTACAATGTGCTGGGAGGGGCGGTGGGGAGGGCTGCTGGTTGTTTCTCTGCAGGAAGGAGCAGGGAAGGCTTCAGTGCCATGAGCTGGGACCATGTCTCCATGACTCTGCCTGGCTGGAGTAGAGGACAAGCACGGAACCACAGTGAGGGTTTTTAAAGGGTTTTGGGGGTTTCAGAACTGTCTGTTTTCATCCCCACACACTCATGTTTCCACATTTCACACATTGCACTGCCCCTGCAGCAGAAGTGAAGCAGGCACTTCTACAGCCTCAGCCCCAGCTCTTCCACCCGGGGAGAGGATGGGCAGGGATCAGCAGTGGCTTCTGCCCTGGGAGCCCTGGGGGGCAGCTGCACAACCAATGTCACCTCCCATCCATTTCTCTTCAAACCCAGTGGCTTTCATCTCCAGTATTTGCTGATGCCTCAACATTATTTTAAAAATAACTTCTTATAGCAGATTTACCCTTCCAGAATAAGTTTTTTTGCATGGGCAGCTTTGATGGTCACCCAAGAAGAAACTCATACCTCTTTTACCTGCTCCCACCCAGGGCTGTGAATTAAAAGTTGGAAACATGGTCCCAGTGAGGTGCTCATTGCAGTTAAACCCCAGTTAATGTGTTAGCTGAGTGTTTCCAAATGTTTCCATGGAAGAAGTGGACTCTACTAGTAAGTGTGCATCAGTGATTTCACTTCCTACCAGCAAGCTCAGAGCCCCAGATCTTAGGTGTTAAATAGTTCATCTGTGGACATTCCAAGGTTTTAATGAGCCTTGCTTTAAAGCTTGGTTGCTGTTCCCAGGTTAACTATTTCTGTCTGTCAGAGCTGCATGACCAAAACAAAAATATAGTACAATTAGCAAGAATTCTGAAAAAGAGGTGCTTAGAAGCCATGTTTTAAATCAGCCCTCTCAACTGAGAGAAGCAGCAATGAAATAGCAAGTATACCCAGCACAGTGTGGAAATTCTAAGCACACAAGGTCCTCTGGTCTTGGCTGGCTCCTGGGAGCCTTGCTGATCCCTCATTAGCAAGGACAGGACTGACTGCTTCTGTTGTTGCATGAATGGGCTGTTGCCCTGCTGAATAACTGGACCCACTGGGGCAGCACTAATGGGCAGCAGCACTTTGCCCTCTTCACCCAGGCAGACTGAGCCTACAGTTCAAACATGTGAGAAGAAGGGCCAGAGAACAGTGTCCAGCCCTTGTCCCTCCTGGAGCATCTTGCTGGCATGCTTTCCCTCTGCATCCCTTGGTACCAACAGCAGTGAACTCGTGTAAATGCAGTGTATGTTTGCTTGTCCAATCTCTTTTTCTCATGAAATGAGTCATGGTATGTGAATAGAAGAGTCCTGAGAGCTCAACAACAGTGTGACACCACAGTTCATGAGCTGTGGACAGGGATTCTTGTTCTTCATAACTGATTTTTGAAACTTTTTTTCCAGGACAATGTACCAGTATTTCCTTTTCCTTTTCCTCCTCTCCTTCAATCCCCATAAATGCCAAGATCAAATCCTGGGTGAAGATCCATATGAAAAGCCCAAAGACTACCAGGAGGTCTACAGAGGGACAAAAAATGATGTCAAAGAGATCCCAAAGATTGCAAAGCCCTTTGTTTCTGAGATGATCTTTGTGCAAACGAGCATCACTTCTATAAGTAAAGGTGCCTTCAGGTACATGCCTAACCTGATCAAGATTTTGTTCATTGGCAACAAGATCAAGACTGTTGAACCTGGAGCCTTTGATAATTTGGACAAGTTGAGGGACCTGGACATCTCTGGTGCCTCATTAGAAAAACTATCTGTGGGCACTTTCCAAAACCTCCGAAGTTTACAGAGGCTGGAGCTGAGAGACAGCCAGCTCAGATCCATCCCCAAAGGCCTGTTTGATGGGCTGGAAAGTCTGGGAGAGCTCTCTCTGCACATCAATGCAATCTCTTCTCTTCCAGAAGGCATTTTTGATTCTCTTGTCAATCTAACTTTTTTGGACCTGTCCAGGAACAGGATCACAACTCTTCCTGTGAATGCCTTTAGCAAACTCACCCAGCTGCAAGTCCTCCGGCTGTATGAGAATGAGCTGCAGGACCTCCCAGAGGGACTGCTAGACAGTCAGGTGGAGCTGCTGGAACTCAACCTCCAGAGGAACAGGCTCAGGGCACTGCTACCCATGCTTCTGAGGAGCCTGCCTCACCTGGAGAAACTCCTCTTGGACAACAACCTCATCAGGGTTCTCCCACCTCAGGGCTTTTTTGGTTTAAACAAGCTGAAGTTGCTGACTCTGGGCTCAAACCATATTATGGAGCTCCCCTGCTGCCTTTTTGACACCATGCCACACTTGCGGGAGCTGGATCTGGGCAGGAACAGTTTGGCCACACTTCCAGAGGGCATCTTTGGCAACCTCACATCCCTTGGCAAAATCATCTTGTCCCACAACCAGCTATCAGCCCTGCCAAGAGGGGTTTTCACTGGGCTCAGCAAGCTCTTGGACCTCCAGCTGGACACAAATCAGCTCTTTGCTCTGGATGAAGAGGTCTTTGCTTCTCTCCCAAATCTGAAAACACTCAACCTTCGAAAGAACCAGCTGGAGAGTGTTCCTCAAGGGCTCCTAGACCCTCTGGAGAAGCTCAGCTCAGTGTATCTGAGTGGTAACCCGTGGAGATGTGACTGCAACCTCTGCTACCTGCACCGCTGGATCCTGGGCAACAAGGAGAAGGTCAAATTATCCTCCCAAGTCTCCTGCAAGAGCCCACCCCACCTGGCAGGGCAGGCAGTAACATTGCTGAGGGATGAACACCTGATTTGCCCAGGCACTCTGCCGTTTAACTCCACATCATCACAAAGGACATCAACATTTCTGTCACGTGGACCCATGTCCACAGCAGCACCAGCCATGCTGTCACTGGCATCCTTTCCCATCAGGACACTGCCAACCACTCTTTCACCTGTGGTCACCTCTGCTGTGATGCCAACCGTGCCAATGGAGGCTGCCTTCACCACTCTGTCACCAGCCAAGCCATCTGAGGTCTCTGTCACCATCCCACCACCAGCTGTGCTGCAGAAAGCCTTCAGCACCAGCCCATCAACAACCAATAAGCCCAAGACCTCCACCACCACACCATCAACAAACAGTGTGATGAAGTCCTTCATCACCACACCATCACCAGCTGTGCTACCAAATGCCTTCATCAGCACCTCATCATCAGCTGTGCTGCCAGACACCTCCATTACCACCTCATCACCAACCATGCTGCCAAAGGCCTCCACTGCCACACCATCATCATCAGCTGAGATGCCCAAGGCTTCCATCACCACCCCATCATCAGCTGTTTCATCTTCAGCCATTGTAAGGCTACAGTCTCCTGGGGCCACCCACCCAGAACCTGTGCCGTGCACTCCAGCTTCTGCCACCACACGGGTGCCAACAAGCTCACTGGCAGCCACCACCAGACAAGAGCCTCCTGCTCTCTCAGTGCCCAGGGAGAGGCCAGCCACCATCCCACAGGGAGCACCCACAACCCCCCTTGTCTCAGCCTCCTCCATGGCCCTCTGGCCATTCCCCAGGACTGCTGCTCTGGGCACAGTCCCACTGGCCTCACATTCACCATCACACCATGCTCCTGCACCAGGCAGGGAATGGGGCTATTCCACCACCTTTGACTTGTCCCAGCCCACCGCCAGTGCTCCCCAGCAGACTCCTGCCCCGGCAGGCACTGTCCTGCTCCCAGCACCCCCCATCCCCACGCTACCAGACAGCATGAGCCCCTCTCCAGCCTCCCCTCCCCTGACCCCCAGCAGTCATCGTGCCTGGGGCTTGTCCCTGTGGACCAGCCCATGGCAGTGCCAGGTGTCCCTGGCCTTGGGGCTGGCTGTGCTGGCACTGCAGGCAGCCTGCACACTGCTGGGGGGGGTGGTCGCCTTCCTTCTTCACCAGGACACCCGCCACCACCCCGACCCACCTGTGAGGCTGCTGAGCCTTCAGGCTCTGGCTGTTCCGGGGACCCCCGAGCCAGCCCCGGCACCACCTTGAGCTTTGCTGCCCCTGCATGCCCGGGTCGTGCCAGCTGTCCTCCTTGGGGGTTTGCAGCCGCGCTGGCCGCAGGGTGCGCTGCCCCTGCGATGGGGGTCCCGGCACCCAGGCCGATCCCGGTGTAGGGGGCCGCAGCAGCAAGGCTGTTCTGGGATCCCGGCGATGCCGGGGCGCGGTGTCCCCGCCTGACGGCCCTTCTGGCAAGGGACACTAGATGGCATCCCGACACAGGCAGCGGCCGCACCGCCTGGCCGCGGCCCCGGCACGCCGGAGCCTCCGCATCCGCCGCCGCGACCCGCCGCGCCGCGCACATGCCGCGGCCAGGGGCCATGGAGGGTCAGGAGCCCCTACCCGGATCTCCTCCCGTCCCTGCAAGGTGCTCCTTGGAGAGAGATAGCACAAGGCTTCCTGCCCTGCAGCCTGTCTTCTTCCCTGTGCCACGTTACAGGATGTGTCAGTCACTGTACCACCGTCACACTCAGACCTCTTCCCCTTCTCCCCTTCCTCCTCCCTGATATTAAAGCTTCCTCTGCGTGTCTGATGGGCTGGTGAGAAGACTGTTTTCATCCTGGGCTTTTCTTGCCCTGACCTGCTGTGGGGGATTCCTGTTGCTTGCTGGAGCGTGGGGCCCCCAGTCAGTGCTGGGGTAGGACCAGGGCTGGCCATCCACAGGCAGTGGCACTGTGAGACAATAGACAAGCGTTCCTTCCCACTCTTAAATCTCATGTCCTCCAAAACCCCTTTGTGGTGCTGCCTGTCCAGTCTCTCTGGAAGCCTGATGTTTCAGCATGGCTGGCTATGGCTTCTTTACCATAACCTCACCTGGTGCTGAGCTCTGGCTGCAGGATGGGAGCAGGTCTCTTGGGAAACTTGGCAGGAGGGGTTGATGAGAACCTTCACCCCTGGAGTCATGGGCTCCTGCCAGGCCTAGGGAAGTGCCAAGCTTAAACAAAAGTGGCTGCTCCTCTGTGGTTTCTGCCATCACAGAAAGTGTTGAAACCTTTTCTGGGAAGATTTCTTTCAGGAGAATTTGAGCTGATTAATATGGGGGTGGTTCCCTTGATTTGGGTCTCTATAGACCTTTTTTTTCTCTAGGTTTAGTATTGATTTTGCCCTGTGCAAGGTAAGCTGCTCCCTAATTTGATCACAGTTTCTACAGGGGTGCAGGTGTCTGTCTTCAACTCCTTGCCATTGCAGCTGGCGCCTGCTCCATCTTGTCCTGCCTTTGGGTGTCCTTCCCCAATTGTGTGGCACAGGGGCTGACTGGCTTGGAGGTGTCCCAGGGAAGGAGACCCTGAAAAGCAAAAGTCTGGATGTGTGTTTCACAAGGAAAAGTGGGAAAGCAACTCAGAAACCTCCTGGCCAGTGAGCCCTGAGCACCCCAGTTCCCCTGCCTGATGCAAGACTAGCAAGGGGGAAGGGGCTTTGTGCTGGAGCTCGTGCCTGCAGCTATGCATTAGGGACCTGGATATACATCCTTGCTAAGAACCTGTGCAGTGTTACAGGCCCTTCAGCTACTCCTTGAAGTCCTGCTGACGGCTGTGAAATACGGGAGGCGAGGGGGCAGCACATCTGGGCGGGATGGAGCGAGCGGCTCCGGGGCCGGGGCTGGCACAGCAGGTAATGAGATACAGATGAGGGGGAGGGAGTGTTTTTTCTGGCAATCCAGATGGACTCAGCTTAATACTTGATTTAGAGGGTTTGAAAGCGGGGGCTGGCTGCTGGGGAACAGACCCCAAGCACTTCCCGAGGTGAAGAGGGGGGGGTCTCTGCTGGCTTTTCAGATATTTAATGGCCCAGCGCAGTCTAAACAGGGAAGTACTTCGGGGTGAGATTAGCACAACATAATCACATCTTAAAAGGTCTTCAGAGACACAAGGCACGTCCGCTCTCATATTAATTACTGGTTATTAATAAAGCTGGGGTCAGGCACGAGGTGTTCGCTCCGGAGTGTGCCGGTTCCCTCTTTGCAGGGTGGTGCTGTATCCAAAAGCAGCACAAAGCCCTGCAGCCTCCACCTGTGCCCATCCGGCTCTGGAAGCCAAATGGCCAGCGTTCCTACAGCTGCTTTTAAAACTAATTTGGCCCATAATACCCTGAAAGGGCTGTATCTTTCTAAGTGCCCAGAACACCTCTAAGTGCTTCAGAGTGCTGTAAAATAATAACAGCCAAGGGTGTTCTCAGCACAGGAATTTGCTGCTATGATCGATTTGTAATTTGCAATGAAAATACAGCGAGCGTGTTCCCGGGGCCAGGCTGGTGCAGCTGGCTCTCAGGCACGACTCCGCTCCCTCCACCACTTTAGGGTCAATCCTCAGAGGGTTACAGCTGGGCTGGGAGGAATTAGCAGCTGTTCCCATTTGCCCCTGTTGGGGCCAACAGTGTACTCCAGGAGGGAAGGAACTTAGAGGGATGGATGCAGGGTGTCCTGGGGGTGATGTGCCTGAGCAGCCTGTGGGGCAGCACCCTGGGGTTTCCTGCTTGCTGAGCAAGACCAGCCAGGGAGCACATGGGGAGGGGCAGAGCAGGGGGATCTGCACCAGGGAGATCAGTGTTTGCTGCTTCAGGGCTACAGCTCACTGCAATGAAGGTGTGTGGCTGGGGCAGTGCTGTGGAGTGCAGGGTCCCCAGCACACCCTCTCCACTCTGTGGAATGCAGGGTCCCTAGCACACCCTCTCCACTCTGCTGTGGGCAGCCCAGGCATCTCTTTGCAGCATGCCACTGCACTGGGCAGTGGTTGATAGTTTCTAATCTCAGAATTTCTCTGGTTTCCCTGAAGTCAAGTAAGATTTTATCATTCACAGCACCATGTGCTGAGGACTGCCCAAGATTGCCTATGAACTGAACAAGGCATCACCTTGCTTTGCTCTTCCTCTGCTTGCTGCTCCTTGCACAGGATGCCCCTGGTTCTTGCTTTGGAAAAAAAAATAGTTGAGCATCCCCGTGTGGCATCTCCAGGCTGCTCGTGACACTCTACACCTCTTCCCAGTTGCTGTGACTGCCTGAGTCCCTCACAGCTTCAGGTGACCAGCTGTTAGAAGCAGAGACAGGACACACCATACATGCGTGTCCTTGGGTGGCGCTGGGACCAGGGGTCTCCAGCATGGCCTGGGACTCTTGCAGCTGCTGCTGGCTCTCTTCCTGCCCTTCTTCCACCTTCACCTGCAGGTGAGAAGTGGGTCCCACTGCCCTGTCAGTCATGCTGCAGGACTGTAGCCCTCTGCATGTCAGCCCTGCCGGCAGCCACCCATGCTGCGGGTGTGGTGGCCTGTCCCTGCCACCTGCCTCAGTTCCCTTTCCTGTCCCTGGGGCACCCCATGGGAAGGAAGGGGGCTCGCAAGCAAAACTCTTTATTGTGGCTCCTGGGAAGGGAGGCAATGAACACCTGCATGAGGGGATTTGCACAATAACCTGCACAAGGAGCAAGCCTGGGCCTCTGCTGGGCAAGTCTCACTGCTGGCTTGTGATGGGAACCTGTCCCAGCTCGTGGCCATGCTGCCACAGCTTCCTCCCTGCACGCCTGCCTCATGTGCTGGTGCCAGACATGTGCCAAGCTGTGCTGGGAGCAGTGTCTCAAGAGCTGCTGATGTGGTTCGAGAGGCATGGGGAGCTGGGGGCTGACTTGTCTGTGTGCTGTGGGCAGAGGAGGAAGGAGCTGGTTTAACACTTGTTCCTGAAGGAGCAGGGAGATGCTGGCAATGCCACTGGAGAGGTGGGATGGGCACCATAAGACCTGCAGGTTGAGGACACAATTTGGGGCAGCTCCCTGGCAGAGGAGGCAGCTGCTGGGATCCGCCTCATGCCCGGCTGCACAGGCATGTGCAGCACTCATCCATTCCCTACTGCAGTCAGCAGAGATGGCCTGTGGGCTGCCAGTCATTGCTTAGTGTGCTGCTGTGCCTCCTCGATGCTGGTGATGGTTTTGAACACCAGCACCACTCCTCTGTGTGTCTGCTGGACAGTTTGTCTCTCCCTCTCCACCCTTCACATTCAGCAACCCTCTCCACACCCACTCACAGCACCCATCCAGCCAGGTCAGGCTGCCTCTTGCAAGGAGCCCTGTGAGACACACGGGACAAGAGCTGAACTGGGACATTCCTGCATTTGCTTTGCCCTTGGCATCTCACAGCCCTACTGCAGCAGGAGCCTGGCTTCCCCAGGGGCAGTGGGGCAGCAGGACACGAGGCTCAAGCAGATGGGGGCTGACACCCTGGCATTCTCATCCTCTCTGCTTCATGCCTTGGGCTGTCCAGGCTTTTATCCAGAGTTTGGGCAGGGCATGAGAGCAAGGGCAAGAAAAACAAGCTGGTGCATCCTCCCTTGGGCAGTGAGAGAGCCCGGAGGGGCGGAAGTTCCTGTTTGTTTAAGGTGCAAACAAGTGCTGGTAATCTGCTGCCTGTTTGTATTTCTTTAGAGCCCCTGAGTGTGGGGGGAGTGGAGATGGGGTCTCCCCTTTGTGTGGGGCAGGGTCAGGCTATTGGAAGTGGAGGTGAGAAAACACAGAGGGGCAGCTGGAACCTGCTTTGGGAGGGAAAGATTTTTTTCGGCTATTTATGATAATTAGTGGGAAACGTTCCTCAAGTGTTTCAGATGATTCTGTAATGAAGTTGGGTCGAATGTTTCCGCTTTGTTTCCCTGGAACCATTAAAAATCACCCTTCTTTGGCTGCCTTAATGCAGTGCTGAAAAGGCACAATGGCATAAAAGTGGCTCTGGGCAGGGCGGCACGCCTCCCACCCCGCCAGATAGAGCCCTTCAGAGCCAGATTTTCTGGGCTATAAACCCCAGAACTTGTAATGTTCATGCAGGAGCTGCTGTGCATCCTGTGCCCAGCGTTCCTTCCTATCCCTCATGCTGGTCAGTGTGTGTGAGCACCACTGAGACTGGTGTGCTCAGGGGAGCAATGGCCAGCACAAACACAGCAGAGCGACGAAGGGCAGCCACAGCCATCACTCCAGTGTTTACAGAAAAGCTACTTTCTGCCCGTGGTTGTGCTGGGAATTTGCTGGGATGAAATGGTGTGCTGGGAGAGGACCAGTTTCCATTCAGGGGAAAATGAGGGGTACAGCCCAAAGGAAAGTCCTTCTGATTCTAGGCCAGATCCTGCCCTGTCTGCTGGGCCAGGCAGCACCCAGGAACCAGAGAAGAGCAAGAAATCCAGGCAGGAACCTCCAGCTGAATCATTAGCAGTCTTCAAGAGCTGGCTCAGTCTCCTCTTGCTTTTAGCAGTGGAAGGCTTTTCCAGTGTATGTGATGAAAAGAAAATCCACCTGCCTGATCTCACACATCTATCAGCACTATCTCCCCAGGGATGATGTGGAAAGCTAATGGGAGCTCTCCTGCTAAAGCTGTGATAAAAAGAGAAAATGGCAAGAGCTTTTAGCATACTGGTGGGGGCTGAATGTGATGGATTTTGGCCTCCCCATCAATATTCTCATGTGGACTCCAGTCAAGTTCAGTGTCCGAGGCTGAGCACAGGGCTGCAGCAGGCAGGGAGGAGCTGCTCCCCTCCTGCTCCACTTTTGGCTGGGCAAGGACAGCTGGGGCGTACTTAGGCACTCAATGTGGGCACCTAACTTTGGCACGGTCCTGCAGCTCTGCAGGGCAGGAGGGAGCCATGCCTGCTGGCCAGGAACCATCTCTCCCCAATCACAGGCAGTTTCTCTCAGATAGTGACTGCTAACTGGGACAACATCACCCTTAATGTCCACCCCCTGCCCCGTGGCTGGAGCCAACATGCCCCACTAAGGTACTAAATCATCTGGTTGTGGAGGAGAGGTTAAGGACTAGGAACATGGCTCCCCTGGAGCTGCCCCATCCCTCTGCCTTGCCTGCCCCTGCCATAACCAAGCAGTCTTATCAGTCCCTTCACTCCTTTCAATGGGGAAAAATTTGCAAACAAATTCCTGCCAGCAGGACTTTTGAGCTCTCCTGTGTGGTGGGATAAAGATACCTGTCACCTCTGCCCTGTCCCCAACACCAGCTCATGCTGGGAGCACAGCTGGGGAGGCCCATGCTCTCCACAGGGCTGGTGACTCCAGGCACTGTGGGAATGGGCTGGGAAGGCTCTCAGGAAGTGCAGAAGGGCTTTAGTTTGCCTTGAGATAATGTATGGCTTGCAGAGAGGTTGATGCAATGAGCCCAGCTGTGAGTTAGCTGGAGTCTTTACCTCGGGTTTCTGTTAGGGCAGGTCCTGAGGCACCACTTGAATTATGATGCCTTTGCCAGTTCCCATGTCCGTGCCGCCAACCTTTATTGTGGAAAAATCTCAAGATACACAGTAAAGTTTCTGTGGGAGCTGAGGTAGAGGTACTGGCACTGAGATGAGTATTTGGATGGTGTATGTCTGCAGGCAAGGGTAATGGGTCCTGGGCTAACTGCAGTGCGTTCAGTCTCGGAGATGGGGATTTTGGTGCAGGTTGCTGCCTGCACCACAATGAGCCTCCACACACAAATGGCTCTCTTGGCAAAGTTTGCAGTGGGAAACCAGCTATCTTGGTGTACAGAAGTGATGATATGGAATGTGGCAAGCCCGTGGCTTGCTGAGAACATCACAGCTCTGGCCAAGACTCTGGCAAGCATTGATAGACCAGGTACGTCTGGTACCACCCTGCCAGCACATCTCCACCCCTTCCCTCTGCTCCCCCCTAGGTCCGGCGATTGCTTTCCAATGAATTATTTACATAAGTTCTCAGCAGCGGCCGGAGACAAAACCTCAGGTACGGAGCAGCAGCGTGCTCCTGACCTTTCCCACCGCCGGACAAATGGAGCCAGCAGCACGAGGCGGGCGCACAAAGGCACTGCGCCGGCCGGAGCGCTGACCCCGCTGTGCCACAGCTACCTGCTGCTCTGCCACAATGGCCCCGCGGCCCCCGCCGGCCTGCCGGGCCGATGAAAAAGGGCCCGAGATAATAATGAGCCTGACTACCACTGCTCTCTTCAGAGAACTGAGTCAACTCCTTGGGAAGAAAGGAAAAAAAAAAGAAGCGGAAAAAAAAAAAAAAAGAAAAAAAAAAGAAAAACCCCTCTTGGATAATAAAGAAGTAACAAATGAAGACTGAAAGCCTATAGAAGGCGTCTTAACCCAGTGAAGAAAAAAAATGTCAACATCTGTGGAGCTGTCTGCAAAAACAGACCAAACCCCTAATGAATACCCTCTAGAAAAGACATTCACTCGAGGAAAGGCAAAAGGCTACATTTTTCTATGGAGGTATAAAGATTTTGATGAATCTGCCCTTTCCCTTTCCAGTGCAGTTGAACCAAGCACTAATGTTCATCTTCAGTTGTATTAAAGAGTGTGGAGGGGGGCAGAGGGGGGAAGAGTCTTGATCTGAAAGCTTATGGGGAGGGTGGATTTAGGGAGCCTGGATAGATGTCTGAGCACTAAAGCAAGGAAGAAAAGCAACAGGCATTAGAGAAAATACTGTTTAACAAGAGTTTCCTTAGTCAACCCATTTGAGCAGAGATTGGTGCGCCATAAACGTAATCCTCTTAGTGCTGACTTAAACGTGTTTGTACAAAACAGGGAAATATAATATGAATGTAATAGTCTCGTTTGCTAAAATGCTTAATAAAAAGACAAAAGTCTTTTATTTTGATCTTCAGATCCAGTGTGGGCTTGGGGCACAGCAGATGTTTTTTCAGAAATCTGTTTGAAAAAGAGAGAAAGAAATAGAGAATATGGTAGTGTCCTGGCTGGCTGTGTCACACGGCACCTCAGCAGCTTCCTGGGTTGGTCTCTGGAGAAGGCAGCCCTTGCCTAAGGAGCCCCCAGGCTCTCCGGAGTGCAAGAGGAACCACTGAGGGTTGAACCTAAAAACACTTGGTGGGGAGCTCTTGGTAAGGCAAGTTTCAGGTGAGGGGGCGCAGGCAATTTTGTTTGCTGTGTCCAGAAGCTTTGCTGGGGGAAACAGAGCTAAGGAATAGTCCCCAACTGGAAATGTTGCTGACAGAGTCAGACTCAAACCCAGCCAGAGCCGTTGTGGAGGGATCAAAACAGTTGTCCTCAGGTGCATCCCACCTTGTGCTACAGACTCAGCGGGAAAACCGACGGGTGGAGTTGTTGTAATCACCATCTGAACATCTACATCAATCACAGATGAATTTGAAAGACATGAACAAAATGTTGCATGTTTTTTCTCTTTCTTTTTCCTGTTATATAGATTAATCATAGAAAATACTAAACTGAAATGGCAATATTTGGGTTTGACTTTGCTTGATAAACATCTATTTAACGTTAGCCAGTATGACTGTACAGCATCAACACTTAACTGAAAGTCAGAAACCAGTAACATATTGTGTTTTTTGCACGCAGATATCATCTTGCCCCAGGAAAATATGGTTCCCTCTTGGGCCAGCCTGGGTGGGTGCTGGTGGTTGTTTCTTGGTGGCTCACAGGACTTGGGTCAAATCTTGAATCAATGCCAGGGTTTGTGCCACAAGTTTTTGCCACGATGCCCATATGATGCCACCTCCTGGAAATGAAGGGGTGAGATGGGGACAGGGCTGCTTGCTTTCTGCTGCAGCAAATGTCAGTGCAAACTAGGTAAAACCTATTTCCTGAAGAAAATTTCCACTCTAATAAGAAAATACCCGTCTATTTTGGAAGCACATCAGATGTTTTCTGGTATGGTCCACAATGTGTACAGCAAATGCAAGGCATGTTCTGTGGAGAGCAGATATTTTCCACAATAACAACATATTTTTGCTTAAAAAAAAACACCCTCTGTTCTCTCAATTAAGAAGAAAGGGGAAAAGGCTTTGAAAGCAGATAGTTTCTGACTGCCAGGGTCCTGTGCTTGGGCAGTGCAGCGTGAGCAGGGATGGAGCTCAGCAGTGGAGGGGAGCCTGGGAGTGGGAGGGTGAGGTGGGTTGGTACCTGTGCCTGGCTCTGTTAGTGGGTATGTGCAGAGGTTTGATGCCATGGGGTACAGGTCCCTGGCATCAACCATCACCCTCTCTGTCACTTGTCACCGGGTGGGGAGTATGATGGGTTCTGTGTTTCCCACCAGGCACCTGCTTGGGAGGGTCTGCCAGGGCCACCAAGACAGGTGGCAGCACCAGGCAGAAAACTGGGGCATTTGGAAGCAGATTAGTGGGAACATGCCTATAATGCAGTTCATCCAGGTCTGCGCAGCCAGACGGTGAGGCTAGTAAGCTCTGGTGCTGGTCTTCAAAAATGAGTCCTGGTTTAGGTGTGAACTGGTGAAAAAAGACTTAAACCAGCCAACCTGCTGCCTGCAGAACATAGATACATTTTTGATAATGGGAAAATAGGAAATGTGTTAATTGTTACAGTCCGTTACCACCTTCTTTTCAGAGGCTGTGTCTGTAACTAGGGGAAAATTAAACATGGGTGGCTTTCCCACAGGGCAAGGAAGATCTTGGTCCTTAGGGCTGCTCCTTTGGGCAACAGTGCCCCTGCTCTGCTCTGGGCAGAAAACTCCATGTGTCACATCTTCCCGGTGCCACAGGAGGCAGAGGAAGTGCTGGAGCAAGGCAGAGCAAAGTCCATAAGACAGAGCCGAGGAGGCAGCAGTCACTCGCCGTTTCCCTGCCACCCCTTGCACCCGGGTCTGAACTTGCAGGCGGAGGGCAGCGTGTGCAGCCCCATGTCAGGGAGCAGGGGGGCCGAGCATTGGCAAGTCGGGTCTGGGGCAGATAAATGCAAAGGGCTGAAAAGCACAGCAGCCCTGGGGGCTGGGGCGGCATATCCTTGGTGCCGCCCCCTGCTTCCTCGCACGTCTGCTTTGTTTCTCTATTATCCCACTGGTGACAGCAGAGCCTCCAAACCCTGCTCTGTTTCCTTCCGGCACACCTGGTTCCCGAGCCTCATGCGCTGAAGGCACATCTCTTCACCGGCAGCGCCGTTACTGTAACGGGAACAACGCAGTTTACAGCCCAATAAACCCCAGGTCCTTCTGTGCAAGCTCCCCTTACGTGATGCTAATGCTTACAAGATGTGCAGCGCTGCGGGACGGCCCCGGGAACCAACGCCCAGCGTGTTTTACATTGCTCCGCGGCCGCAGCCTCGGCTGATTAATCCCAGGGACGAGCCCGGTGCCCCCGGCAGCCCCGCGGCCGCTGGGCGCCGGTGCCCGGCGCGGCTCCCGGCTCCGTCCCGCCGGAACGGGTCCCGGCCGCAGCCCACCCTCGGTCCCCGCTGCCGCAGCCCACCCTCGGTCCCCGCTGCCGCCCGCAGCCCGGCGGTGCTGGGGATGTTTATAGCCAGGGCCGGCCGCGGCTCGGCGGGATGCCCGGGCACCGGGGGAAGCACGGCATTGTCTCGCAGCGGCGTTGTGATCACACACTGCGTCTAACGTGATTTACATCCCATATTCGACCTCTGGCGACTTCAAAGCCTGGGCGAGAGGGGGATTAAGTGGAGGAGCTGGGGCCAGGGGAGCCGGGGAGTGGGGGCCCGGCTCACCTTTGAGCTGCCGTCATCCCCTCCCCGGTGGACCCGGGATAATCATCTCCCTTTGTGCTGCCGGGCAAAGCCGGGGTGCAAACACAGGAGCCTTGTCAATATTGGTTTTTGAGAAGACTTTTTTTCTATTCTCCCATGTCTGGAGTTTTTGTACCCAAATCCCTTTGGGGCTTCCCAGTCTTCCCCTGGGAAATCGTGATTCCAGAGGTCCCTGCTAACACCAGCCATTGATTGAAATTTCACACCCACCTGTTTGCACACAAGATTTAATTTGGTTGATTCTTCATGCCCTTTTCCTGCTTAATCGTCAACCTATTGACCTTAATATTAAAAGGGGCTAAGGGCGAGGGAGAGAGAGACTACATTTCTGTAAAGGAACAAAAGCTGCCAAAGAATAAAGTAGGCACAGCCAGCCCTGAGCTAATGAGTCCCCACCACACGCAGGAGCAGGAAGCTGCCCTTGGCTGGTGCTGTACTCCTGTGTGACAGGACACGTCTCACTGACCGTCCCTGTCCTCACTGCCCTTTACAGGACCCACAGGTTCAACCTCATGAGGGATGGGAGATCACACTGCCTGAGCCTGGGCACTTACCAGCCTGCTGGGGCTGCCTGTCCCCCTGCACTTGTCAGCGTGAATGCATCTTGCTGAAATGTGTCCTGTTCAGTGGAAAATGCCATAGGATGGAGGAAACTTGGCTCCAGCAATGCAGCAAAAGGAGCAGCAGTGGACATAGGTCAGGAGTATCCTTCACACCAGCATGGGGTGCTTTATCTGGGTGCTGTGGTGTGACTAAAACACATCAAAGCAGCTTAGTGCCACAGCCTGCCCCCAGGGATAACGCTGCCCCAGGGTAATAGTGTACCCAAGCCCTACTCCAGACCCGGCCCTGGGGCTGGACCAGTAGCCCAGCTGTGCATCCTGTGCATCCAGGCAGGCTGTGGGGCAGAGCTGCCCTGCCTGTGAACAGAACAGGGCACGGGCTCGCTCAGCCCCCGGGCTGGCAGTCACTGGAGCAGCCCTGCAGCGTGTGTCTGTCACAGTGCAGTGGCCAGGCGGCCTCGCTGCTCTCTGGGGGTCAGGCTGCTCCCACACTTGCTCTTCCTCAGAGCACAGGCAGGGGAAGGGCAGGAGAAAAAACTCCGGGAGACGATAGAAGTTGGAGTGAGAGAAACACAGCCTTTCACAGTTCGGTGGAAGCAAGGGTGTGAGTGTCCATTCCTGCTGGCTGGACTGACAGGATGCACCTGTGAGATGCTGGGCTCTGGGGGCAGCAGGAGGGGCTGGGTGCACCAGTACAGGCAGGACACAGCCCCACATGCGGCTGTGCACACCCATGGGGACTGGCATGCCGCTGCTCCTTGCCAGAGGCATGTGTCCAGGTTAGAGGTGGGACCCCAAGCAGCAAGTTTGGATTGGCAATATCAGCCAGCCCAGACCCTGGAGGGCTCTGACCACCTTCCACACATCCCCCTCTTTCATGGGACAGAGTTTTTGGTGGTTTCTGCACTTGCAGATAATCTGCCTGCTGGAAAACCAAAAAGGAAAAGGAGGACTATTTTTTACCCTGCTCTGCCTTCGCTGACATGAAACCGGAGCTGTGTGGGAGCGGGCGAGCGTGTGGCTGTGCTCACACGTGTGTGTGGTGAGCCGCCTGTGTCCCGGCCCTGGCTGGGGCCGTGCTGGGGGAGCGTGTGGGTGCGGATGCATGTGCGCCTTCCCCGGGGGACTGGCTTGGTCTGCAGAGTGCGGTCGTGTTTATTTAATATCTGACGTCCCTTCTGTCTTCAGCACTGACATCAATTAAGGAGTGTCTGAGCACTCATTGCTCAGACAATGAGCAATGGAGCCCAGATGTTCCCTGGCGGTGGCCTCCCTTCCTTCACCAGTGTTATGTGGGTGATAAAAAAATCCGAGGGGGAGTTGCATTTTGACTAGTGTTCCAGGGCCATTCTAGGAGCACACTGGGGGGGCTTGCAGGTCAGTTAACCCAGTGGGGATGCCCACACACAGACCTCAATCCCTCTGAACCGGGAGCTGGGCACAAGCAACACAGGTGTCAGGGAGCAGGGGCTGTCCAAAGTGCAGAAGGTGAAAGCAACTGGCAGATGGGCTGATCTCCAGAACCTGCCTGAGCACCTCCCTGCCCCAAAAGGCTTTCACCGGCTGCACCCGGCTGCCACGCTGCTGGCATGCTGCCTTGCCAACCAGAGATTAACACTGCAGCCTGTCATTTCATAAATACCCTCACCCATGAAACAAGAGACAGACGTGGCCTTATCAGAGAGCCACAGTGCTGCTGGGGCCCACACACACCCAGCTGAGCACTGCGCTGTGCCTTTGAGGTGCACTCTGGGTGCCCCCAGGATTTGTAGAAGTGGAGCAGGGTCAGTGGAATACTCCTGTCTGGTTTGTGAGGGCTGAAATGGCTGGGCTGGGCACAGGAAAGCAGCATGCCCTCTGTGTTTTCTGCCATCAGTAGGATATGCCACCAAGGAAGATGCTCAGATGGCATGTGGCTGGAAGCCCAACTTCTTGCTCTGGCAGGGGCTTAGTATGTACCCAGTGCTAATGATTAGACATTATTCTTTAGTTGGGAAGGAATAATTAGAACAAATGGTACTAGAGACTAATGTGTGGGATTGGTGTTATTTTTAGAAATTATGTCTGTCGTGGTGGCATCACTTCCTTAAAGGACGCGCGTGACAGGGAGCATAACCAGCAGATCGGCCTGACCAGCAAATAACCCCTTGCACGGTTTCCATATTGCCTTTTTAAACAGGAAGGGAACATGATACAAACGCTATGCGAATTATGATCTGAAAAGTTTTCCTGGCAGGTTGTCACATGAGTTGTTAGTGTCATTCTTTGACATGCACACTCAAAGCCTTTCTGCACCAGTGCCTTAACCCTCTCACCCCTCGAGAAGTCTGCCAGGTTGGAGCTTTTCTTCCCCGCCTTTTGGATCTTGTCCTTGTCTTAGGTACACTGAGATGTGATTTCACACCAATGCCTGAGCAAGAGCTCCCCATCTGTTTAATCTTGGGTGCAGCTTGAGAGGCTGGTGAGCCAGGGCAGGCAGGGAGACATGGTGCTCACCCAGGGACTGCCAGGCTGGGAAGTGGCCAAATAATTCCTCCTGTGCACCACCACTGCCTTGCCCCAGAGCATCACCAGCCCCTGAATCCTGTCCAGCCCAGGCCAGGAGCATGTGGGGGCCCACTTGGGCCAGAAGGGCTGTGTGTGTGGGCAGAGGTTCCTGCCTGCGCGTGTCCTCATCTCCTTCTGGGCTGCCTTGGCCGCAGCTCTGCGCAGAGCCCAGCTGCACTCTGGCCAGGGAACATCCGCTGTGGAAACCTGGGAGGAGCTGACAATCCCCAAAGATTGGCTGCACACCCAGCCAAGCAAGAGCTGCTGGCTTCCAGCCTAATTCATTGCAAATGTGCTTCCATGTGGTTCCAATCTGGAGCCCCTGCTCCCCCCGTGCTGCCCCCCAGGGCTCGGCAGGGGCCGGGAGCAGCCGCGCAGGGCAGAGCCGGGAGCAGCCCAGTGCTGGCCTGGGCACACAGCAGCCTCCTTGGCTCCCTGGCCCAGGATGAGTCCCCCAGCCACTTCCCTCCTGGGAGTCACAGGGAACCTCCACAAGGATGTGAGAGAAGTTCACAGAAAATTCCTGCTGGGGACACAATGTCCGGAATGGTCCTCACTAGCCTGCACCCTGTGGAGGGACTAACATCACTCCTTTGCCCTTAGCCCAGCCCCAGGCATCATCTTCCCACCGGGATTTGATTTTCATCTGCCAAAGGGCTTTTGGCAGGCGGCACTGGGCTGGCAGCCAGCAGTGCCCAGCATCCTAATTTAGCCTTCTCTTCACCCTCCCCAGCTGTCGTTCTGTTGTTCACTGCTGTAGTTGCCCCCTCGTGTCCTTGGGCACAGGTGGGCTCTGCGGGCACACACCGCTGTCCTGCCAGGGAGGCAGGGCTTGGGGCAATAGAGAGATAAGCTGAGTCCTGCTGGCTGCCACCAGGGCTGACCCCTGTCCCTGCTCTATCCTGGCTCTGCTGTGCTGTGCCCATCAGCTCTTGGCAGGGCTGGGAACACAGCATCACCCCACGCACCCCTCTCACGATGGCTCCAGCAGAGATGTCCCAGGGCAGTGATGAGTTCCTGAGCCCCTCTGCTCCAGCAGTTCCTTGCTGTACTTTGCTTTCCCCAGAAACATCTCCCATGGGAGCAGGGCAGCTCTCTCAGTCCCCCAGCACAGGTGTTGTGGGGTCTCAGGACCAGGGAGATCCCCACTGACACCCTGGTGCACAGTCCCAGCACCAGCATTTCCAGGCAGGTCTTCTCCTTGTCCCATGCATGCACCTGGGTTTAACATCTCAAACTAGTACAACATATATTAATTTCAGATCTTCTCCCTGAGGGCTCTTCCCTATCTTCTGGGGTTCCTTGCCTATGTCCTGCAATGCCCCTGCAGTGCTGCAAAGCAACTTTAAGCTCAATTTAAAATTAGTCCAGACTCAAACATCCTCTCCCCACAAGCTCACGCATTTGAAAGGAATAACATCAAAGCTTCAAAATAGTCAGTAAAAAAATTGCTCATTAAGCAAAGTTGTGGGCCCTGTCCTCTTTTGTGTTTATCGCAGAACTAGAAATGCCTGGCACAAGGCTAACCCTCAGAGCATTGAAATAAAGTGGCATAAAAGGAGTTCAACTCTCCTCAGGTTTCAGGAGAAGCAGGGTGAAGCATGTGGGGGAGTGAGCATGGCTGGGGCCAGCACCTGGAAAAACATTTTTGGTGTTGGTGCAGGAGCAGAAAAGGAAATGAGCAGTCAAAGAGCTGGAAGCAGCACAGTGGTGGCCAGGCGGGCTGGGCTGCGACGGCCATTGCATCACCCCTCACCAAATTCAGAGCCCCTGCAGGCAGTGCTGTGCTGCCTCAGGGTGGCTGCACTGCTGCCAGGGACAGCGTGGCCCTCTGGGCAGCCTGCAGTGCCCAGAGCACTGCCAAGAGGCACCTGGACATGTCGCTGTGGTGGCGGAGATGAGGAGATGGGATCATCCCGTCACCCTTTGCCTCCAGCCATCGGGGTCCGTCCAGGTGCCGATAAAGGGGAAATCTCCCTGCCAGTGCTTTTGAACCCCGAAAAATGAGCATCTCAGCCGAAATACAGCAGCAGCATGGAGAAGTGGGGAGGCTATAGGACAGGGGTGATCACTGCCAAGGCTTTTGCCACTTGCTGTCACAGCAAGGCGATGCTGGGATGGGCTTGGGTGGACCTTGCAGAGCACAGGGTACACGGGAAGCTCCAAATCTACAAGGCTAGATGCCCTCCCTCCACAAAAAGCCAAGCTAATCTCTTTGATGGGACTCAGAACTGCCATCAGCCTTGCAGGGACAGTGTTGGGGTCTGCACTGTGACAGTGGGTGAGAGCTGATGCCTGATGCCCTGAGAGGTGTTCAGCCCTTGCTGCTCTGGAGTCCTGCTGTGCTGGAGTGCTGCTGCCCTGGTGCAGCCAGGCGTTGTGCTTGTCTTTTTAAGATCAGAAAGGTTTTTGGGCTGACACTAGCCCTGGTACGCAGAGGAAAGTGTACAGCAGGGTAATTAAAGTGTAAGAGCGAGGCTGGGTTTGCCTTTAATGGCTTGCAGCTGCAAATATTTTTGTCTTCCCAAGTCCACTTGTAAGCTGTCTAGCTGTATTTCTCATCCTGGCCAATTAGATTCCCATGTGTGCTGCAGAAGTGGAAATATAGAAAGTGAATAATCCTCCAATTCTGCTCTTTGCTGCAGAGGCCTTTGAACCTCTGGCTGCCAGGGCTCCCTTCCACCCCAGCCCCATCACCACTCCGGGCACCCCTCTCCACACCAGTCCTGGCTCCCCTCTTTGCAATCAAACTTCAGCAAATCTGCTTTGGGCATCATCATGATTCATCTTCAAGCTTTTCTGATCAAAGCTACAGGCTGTTTCTCCTCCCTCCCCACCCTCTTTTTGCTGAGCTTTACAGCAATTTTCCCTTTTGGATGCTGGTTTTCTGCCAAAAGTTCCACTCTAAAATCAAAAGGGGCAGTCCATTAATACCAGGCAGCTGTAACAAGTACACTATTGTGTTGTCTCTTCCAAGGTACCCAGGATTTTAATAAACTGTGGGGTGTGGAGAGCTGGTTGCCTACAAGAAAGGGGAGGCAAAGGTGGAGGAAGAGGGAGCTGGCAGAAACCATGGTACCATAAAATGCAGCCCAGAGGTGCGGAGCCCACGGTGTGCTTGGTGCTGTGTGGTGGTGGGAAGGAAGAGTGAAGGAGGCACTCGGCAGTCTCCCGGCTCTCTTCCAGCACCGGGATCAGGTATCGGTCGGGAAAGGCTGCTCACTTTGATCTCTGTGGGCTGACAAGGCTCTGTGCCAGCACCCATGCTGTGGAAACAGGCTGCCTGCCCTGGCTGTCCTGTGCTGGGAGCCACGGCTGCTGGGGCAGCTCACTCCAGGGCACCCACACACCAGCTGGGAGCTAGTAGGCAGCTCTGATCAGTGCAGTGGGGTGTAAACCTCTCGTTCAGTCAGGTTTGGGTCTCTCTGGGAAACATCCGTGTTATTCTCAGCCCAGCTGGGGTAGGTCTCCAAGACCTTCCCTGTCTCATTCCCCACGGAGGACATCAGCCAGCACCCAGTGGGGCCAAACTGCCTTGTCCAGTCAGGAGATGTGAATGATGCCCCTCGAGCTCCCAGCAGCCATAGCCAAGCTGCTGGAGACAGGTGGGCAGAGCAAACCCCAGACAGGGCTGCCCCAGCAGCCAATTCAGGTGAGCACCCCTTTCTGTAGATCCCTGGAGATCCTGCCCTCTGCTCCTGTGGCAGCACCCTGTGGCAGCAGTTTGCGGGCAGGGAGGCAGGTTTCTGCACCAGTCTGGAGCAGCGGGGCAGAGGGGCCGACCCTGAGGGCTCAGCACTGCAAGTCAAGGTGAGGCCGGGCTGGGAGCAGATGGGACCTGCTCTGCTGGTGAAAGAGCGTTTCTGCTATTTATGCTAAGCGGTGGGAATGCTTCTCAAGCATTTCGGATGGCTCTGTAATGAGGCCGGCCTAAATATGCCAGCATTGTTTGTGGTGGACAATTAAAAGCTCCCCCTTGCCACATGAACGGTGTCTCTGGTGGCGGAAGGGCCCGGGAAGGCGCGGGCGAGGGCAGCCACAAAGCCCGCCTTTTGTTCCGTGCTCCTTTGAACCCGCTCAAAGCCCCCGTTTCAAGGGGTGGCTTTTGTTTCCTTTTCAGCGGGCCTGAACCCAGAGCCGCCTGTTGTTTAGCAACACAGAAATGTGACCTTAATTGACTCTGCTCTCGGGTGCACTGTGTAAATCACTTCTGGCACCCAGGGGAGTGCGTGACGTGCCCCCTCCCTCCCCAGTCCCAGTACACCCGGGAGCATCCTCCCTCCGGCCGCTCTGGTCCCTGGCAGAGTGGAGCTCAGCTCTGCGCATCATTCCCACGTCGCAAGCTGGGAAACAGGGCTGAGAACACTCCTATGTCCATGGCAAAAGGTTTCCCGTTTTCACGGGAGAGCTGATAAAACTGTTTCCCTCTGTTCTTCACACTCTCTTTGCAACCCAGTGCCTCCTGCTTGTGTTTACGGTCCAGCTGGGCTGCTAAACCTCTTCACCTACCTTCCCCGGGACTCACTGGGTTAAAGCTTATTGAAAAATAAATTAAAAGATGATGATGATGAAAATGATTAAGTGATGAAAAGGTAACAACTCCTCCTGTGAACCTCTGACACACACTTAGCCAGACGACTTATTTGTAGGATACCAGGGGGCTGATACATTAACAGATATAATTTGCGGTCTCCCGAGGAGAGGTTAAGGACTGGGAGCACGGCTCCCTGGGAGCTGCCCCGTCTCTCCACCTCGTCTGCCCTGGCCTTAATCAAGCGATCATCTCAGCCCGTGCCTCGCTGGCCCCCTCTCTTCTTTCAATGGGGGAAAATTTGCAGACAAATTCCTGCCAGCGGGACGTTGGAGCTCTCCTGCGTGGTGGGATAAAGATACCTGTCACCTCCACCCGGCCCCGCCGCCGGCTCACGCTGGGAGCGCCGTTCAAGGAGCACCACGCTGATACCCTTATTTGATTACGCCTCTTCATGCCTTCCTCTGTGCGGGAAGAGCTATTCAACAGCGGCACCGCTGCCTTCCCAGCACGGGCTGGCCCCGCTGCTGGCCTTTTGTTAGCCCCACTGGCAGCACGCCGGGCATCAGGGTCCCCACGCCACCGCCTCGGGCCAGGGCTCTTCCCAGTGCTTTGCAACAAGGCTTTGGCCAGGCTGTTGGTTTTTAACTAGAAAAATTGCAAAAATGAGGGGATAATAGGACTTAAATAGAAATACGAATGGCTTCATGAGATAAGGGCTCTGTTCCTCCTGCTTCACCATACTTGTGGCATGATGGAGATGGGGCTGCTCAGTTATCTGCCCCTGTTATCTGTGTCCACTGGGAGATCCCAGGGCCATATTATCAGGATCTGCCCTGGGTGCTGCTGATTGCTGGGTGATCCAGCTCCTCTGTGGCCTCAGGAGTTTTTGGTCAGGTTTGTGAGCTTGCAGAGAGAGGATCAATTGTCCCTCTTCTCAGGAGTTGAAAGATCAGCACCTGGAGATCCCCTGGGCACCAAGAGTTGCAATCTCAACGGAAACACCATTTTGCAGATCCCCTGGCCAGAACCACACACCCCATGTCACCCTATCCACTGCCCCTGAACAGTGCCACATGTCCTCGGCAGTGTCCCAAGCACCACTGGTGACCACCTCACTAGACAAGATGTGCTCTCTGTAGCCCAAGCAGAGGGGACCCAATGCTGTCCCAAGCTCTGAGCCTTTCTGCCATCCCCAAAAGTTTCTTGTAGCTTATTTTAAGTAAAATATGTTGCTTCAGGTGACACTGAGGTGTGAGTTCCCAGCCAGCCCTGCAGCAGCCTGGGGAGGGCAGCCTGTGTTCCTGCCTCTCCCTCTGGAGTTAATCACCTGGGCTGCTTGGAAATGTGGAGCAATTTGCCCTTGTTTTGCCTTTCCCTGCTAGATTAAAGAGCTCTTAAGTACCTGGTTCGTTATTTCTGCCAGGATACTTTCGCACTAAGGTCCTTGGGACTGTAATCAAGCCACCTCTTGATCTTCTTCCTGATAAACTAAGTAGGCTGAGTGTCCTGTCTGCCTCCATCGGAAACGTCCTCAGTCCTTGTCTTGCTCTCCCAGGGCTTCTCTGCAGGCTCTCCAGCCTGGGCACAGCCTGTTTGGCAACGGCTTCAAGTGTGTCAGGATTGGACCTGTTGGTGCAAAGTCGCTCTCCTGTGTCAGCTCCTCCAAAACGACTCTTCAATCTTGCAAAGCCAGCAGTGGAAGGAACAAACAGGCTGCACAAACTTCCCTGACTGCACAGCTGCAAATCCCCCCACAAAGCCTGAAGACTTTGGGCATCTGCCCCTTTTCCCCTTCCCCACACCAAAGTTCACTCAGCATAATCCCCCCTGAAATCTCCCTTCAGCGAGTTCTGCTCTGCCGGGCAGGAGGAAGGCTCTGGGGAGCTGTGCTGCAATGAGCGTGGTTGGGGCTCAGCATCTCAGGAAGAGAGGGATCTCTCCAAGCTGTCAGGGAGGGAGCAGTGAAGGCCAGCCCTTACCCAGGTATCACACCCCTCCCGTGATCCTCAACAACAGCTCCAGGCTCTCAGGGAACCCCGGTGGCTCTGGGGCCGGTTGCTGCCTGTTTCTTCACCTCAGAAGCTGATGGGCCTACACATGGCTGGCTGCAGAGTGGTGACCTGGGCGGCCAGTGCAGCAAGGATCACATCTGGGACCTTGGATACAAGGGGGTCACCTGCAGGAGCCCAGTCCCTTGAGTCACCGTGCAAGCAGCACCTGTGGTCTTCACAGCTTCACAGTGCAGAGAAGTGCCAAATGGGCCAAATCACCACTGTGTTTGCACAGATAAAATGACAGTCTGGCACTTAATTAAACTCATCTTCAGTACTTTACTTTTGACTGAAATACCCTACCATACATTTCTCGGGTGTTTTGCAGACTGGGGTAGCTCGTGTTATCAAGCACTTCCTGCCCTGCAGGGAGCATCTCCCAGTCCCTGGGGCTGCGCCGGCCCTGCCACCCTGTGCATGCTACTGCCCCAGCCAAAAAGTGGCATTTGCAGCACTCAGGTCACTGCCCCCCAGCAAAGGAGCTTTCGACCGAGCCCCAGCAGCATGTCCTGCCACCGGCACCTCCTGAAAGGGACCGTCCGCTGCAGCCCCGGCCCATTGTCCAGAGGGATAATTGGAGGGAGAAGTGAAACGGGGCTGTAAGGAATTCTGCAGCTATTCAACAGGGCAGAAAGCTCGCTGCTCCTGACAAAGTGCTGAGGCTGCTACTTCCATTCTGTGTCCAGAGGGGAGGCCTCTGGAGGGCAACTCACTATTGAGGAGGCTCTGGGGTTGAAACAACACCCGGTATGTGAAGTTTTACTCTTTCTGTGTGAACGTGCTCTGACGTGGCTGTGCACAGGGTCCTTCCCTGCTTGGGGCTTGGCAGGGCTGCAGCTGCTGGTACTTCCCAGCTCACACAGTGAGGTGTCAGGGTGTCCCCATCACTGAGTTCTGCTGACACCAACCTCAGCTCTGCTGCTCTTCTCCCCATGCTGCCCTCATGGGCTCTGCCAAGTATTCATTCACTCATCTCTGGGGTCCCGTGCAAAACTTCCTCAGCCACAGTGACCCCAGAGACCAATACCTGTGCCACCCCAGCACCCAGCAGCACACACACAGCTCCCCCAGACCCTTGCCAGGGGCTAGATTGTCCCCTTCCCATATTTTTTGGGGAGGATGGAGCAGCTCTGGAGCAAGTACCCAGTTTGGGGGTGGATGGAAAATCTGTGCTTCTCTTTCCAGGCATCCTGAGGCTGTGAAGGGCTGGGCAGTGAAGCGTCTGTGTGGTCCCTCCCACGCAGGCAGAGCCCTGTGGAGGGCAGCTCCTCTCCCACACGCTCCTGCCAGTAGCTGGCCGTCTCCAGACATCTTGCATCGCTTTGCTCAGCCCTGCCGCAGCTGCAGCCGAGCTCCTGCTGGGATCTCACATTCAGGGTGGGGTTCCCCCTTCTCCAAAGCCTCCTGGCGATATCCGGCTGGAGGCAGGGCCACAGTCCCGGTCAGGAGCAGTCCCCTGCGATGCTGGGCCGGCTCCGGTGCAGAACTGGGGTCCGTGGTGCCTGAACCCTTGGGGAAAGCTTTCTGACACTTTGCCCGGGCTGCAGAGGGATTGGTGGCAGATCTGGAAGCCTGTGAAGGGGTTGGCCTCCCGCACATGAAGGCTGGAGGGGATGAGGGAGTGCCCAGCTGCCTCCCTGGTGCAGACAGACACATGGGGGCAGTGTCTGTGTCACAGGGCAGTCCCCAGGGATGCTGGTGCTGCCCTTGCCCTGAGGGGCACAGTCCTATTTTACATCGAGATGCTCTTGAAGCAAATGCCTAAGTAATCCCCTTCTCCTTCCTGCCCATTGGGATGACACAGTTCCAGACCTTGGAAGGGAATTTAGCTCTTTTTGTCTCTGGCCCAGTAAACCAGGTGAATGTGCAATCAGCAAACTGCTGGCAATTACAGCCATCACAAATTTCTGCATCAGTGCCATAAACAAGTGGGAGGGGGAACTCAGAGCACAGCATCCCCAAGAGCAAGAGAAGATAAACAGGACTATGTTCCAAGGTTTAGATGAGACTGCAGTCATCCCTAGGACCCAGTGCTGTTCTTCCCAGAACATGGTGCTCTCGTAACACCTTTGCTCAGTGGAACTTACCAGGCTGTCTCAAGCCCCAAAGAAAGCCCTCCTGACCTTCCCGGGAAATGACTCCACCAAGCAATAAACTGGCTCATGTTTACTTTGAGAGGGGTGTCTTGTCAGGCTTTAACACAAGAGGGACAGCTCTGAACTGTGAAATGTGGCTGACACCAGAACCATGGCTGGAGCAACCCACAACCACCAGCACATGCATGGGACCAGCTGGGCCCAAGCCTCCCCTGTGAAGGATGGGAGGCCATGGACAGTCCATCCTGTTAGACCTTTTCCTGTCCTTTTTCACATGGGTGATGGTTAATCAGCTGCAACTACAGCGTGCTTCTCCAGACTGGCAAACACTAGGCAATAAGAGAGCCCCTCACCCCATGCAAGATCTGCAGTGGGGGTGAGGATGAGAGAAGAGGGAGTGGTGACTGTGCTGTGGGCTGACCCAGCCTGGGAGGAGCTTCCCAAGAGGTTCTCTGTGACCCTCGTGCTCACCGTGACACTGGCTGAGCAAGCACAATGCAGCTCTCAGCTATGTCCCTCTCCCCTTTGCCTGTTTTTGGGCTCTCATCCCACAGCCCTCATCCACTACTTCATCCCTCGGAGGAGCCATGACCCAGCTCAGCCTGTGCCCAGCACCAGACCCCATCTCAAACCCCTGGTGCAGTGCCCTGAGCAGGCAGCACTGCAGGCAGGCTCTGCCCACACGCAGCTGAGCCCAGCGGGGAAGGCAGTGAGCGCCAGCCCTGTCTGTGAGCACAAACATCTGCTTGGAGCCTGCTCAGAAACACCAGCCCAGGCTGTCCAGCTGCCAGCCTCTGTTTCGAAGCACAATAAAAGCTGAAGGATGGCTGAAAGGAAATGCCCCGTGGGAAGTGCAGAGCTATGTACTGTGGGATACAGCAGCACTGATCCCACAGTGAGGAGAGAGGCTTGGCTGCAGGGAGCAAGGAAGTCTCCATGAGGCCTGTTGGAGTCTTTGCTGTGAGACCCTTGTGCAGCTGATGACCAATCAGAGCCCTCCAGATGCAGAGCTAGGGATAAGTGCTCTGATTTCCCTATGCATTCACCATGCAGGGGACTGGTTTGGTTGGAAACACTGCTTACTGGAAGGATTTGTCCTGATGCATCATCATCCCAAAGCTCCCCCTTCCCTTCCAGGCTCATCATCTCCTCCAGCACGAACTGTGATGCAGCCCTGAGGGATGTCCTGGCCCCTCTTCCTCAGCCATGCAGGTTTCCAGTATTGCTTTGCATTTACACGTTGCTGTCAAAGGCCTGAGTGCAATGGACCATTTGCTCTCCCCTGCCATAAACAGGATTCATGTCACTGCTGGAACAAAGGCAGGTTGTCTCCCAGGTCCAGACATGAGCCTGTTACTGATGGAGGCAGGAATGAGGCTCTGCCTGATACTGGAGATGCAAAAAAGCCAAATGTTTCCCCACGCCTGGCAGGATCAGCCTGTGTTGGTCTTGCTCTTTATACCAGTGCTATGGCTGCTGGGCTGGGGTGGGGGCTGGAGTCCAGCATCACTCCCTCTGTTTGGCAGATGCCCCATGTGTGTCAGCACTGCCAAATGAGATGGGGGTTTATCTGTGCCTGGGGTACAGCAGGGCTGCGAGGGCCAGAGCCAGGCAAGATACATTACTGAGGTTCAGCATGTGTCTCTATCCTGCTCCCTCTCTTGCTACAAACACTGTCCAGATTTCCAGCATCAGAGGGAGAAACACCAGCCAGATTGTTTTATGGTTTCAAGAACTCATAATGTTTTCCAGAGAACAGAGGTACAACCCATCTTCTGCAGTGGGACAAGCTGTGGGAGCCTCCAGCCATTCATGACAGCCTTCTTTTTAAAGGGATATTCCTGTCTGAGCACTGAGGAGCCACTCTGGGGGTCACATTCACACCACCCTGCACTTTCACTGCTGGGATCAAATCCCCTTTGCAGTGGGTGGCCCCAGTGAACCAATGGGTGCCCCTTTTGACTCCCTGCACATCCCATACTCACACAGTCAGGTTTCATTCCCCGACTCAACTCCATGTTTACCATAACAGAGTCCAGATCTCTGGTTCCTAATTTAACCCTGGTGCAGTGACATGACAACAGGTCAAGCTGTGTGTTCCCAGGGAGAGACCTGAACACAGCAATCCCTGGGGTTTTATACCCTCACAGTCTGTGCTGTATGTGCCTCTTGGTCCAATGGTGTGATTTAGTCTGGGGTCTTCTTGCTCTTCATTGGGTCCTGCAGAGTCTCTGGGTGACTGGCTACCTCCCTGCTGGGCTGTGCCACCCATCCCCGTGTCCTTTGTTAGGCAAAGGATTGATGCCAGCTCACAGCTCCAGCCATTTCCCCCATCCAGGAAACAACCTGCAGCTTGCACACCAATGTACCTGCACTAAGTATATTCCTCAACACTTCTGACCTCCTCAGCAGCAAGAAAAAGCCAAAACAACAGAAAAAAAAAGGTCACCACTGGAAAGGCTCTTGCGAGGCACCCCAGTGCACCCATATCCAGAGCAGTGTGCGCCATCCCAGCCCCAAGCAGGAAGCAGCCTCCTCCTGGCATAGCCTGAGACATGTCCCCCTTGCAGGGCAGGCATGATTGCTGTTGGCCCTGGTACCAGCACAGCAGGGCAGTGTGATGGGAGCCAACAGCCCAGGGATGGTGTGTGACCCCACCTGGGGGAAGAACCCAGCAGAGGCCCCACTCCAGGAGCAATTCTAGGGATGAGTTTTGTTGAGGTGCTATGCAACAGCAGGCTGGATCAGGCAGGCTGTGTCTCCTCAGCGGGGCTTGGAGAGCACGGAGGGAGACACGGCTCTGCAGGCAGTCACAGGGTGACCCGGCCCTGGCTCCCAGCCCCGGCTCGCAGCCCGTGAGCCACCTCATGTCTCAGTCCTGCCGTGAGGCTGAGTCCCAGCCTCTGTTCTAGCAGCAGTGCCCCAGCCATGCTGTTGTTCTGGCAGGCTCATTACAGCAGGTCTGCTTTTAATTAAGCAGGATGCTGCTTTTGTATAGCTGAACCCCTGGGTAGTTTGGGTACAGAGCCTTCACCCCTGCAGCTCCTGCTGCTCACCCCTGTGTGCAGGGCAGCAGGCAGGGGGAGCCGGGGCCAGGGGCTTCGGGAGCACATGCTGGGGAGGTGTGTCCCAGCCACACGGAATGTTGGCTGTGTCCCCAGGGTTACAGGGCATGGTGCAGTCTGTACCATGTCCTGTGGCTGGTGTTTGCTCTCTTGGGGCCAGAAGGCAAAGCCCAAGGCTCTTATCGCGCCAGGCAGATAAGGGTTAATGCCCCAGCAGTTGTGCTGAGCTGGCTTTATTGGCAATAAACCCCCTCTGGGAGCAGCTTCCTAATCATTACAGATTGCAGGTAGCCCTACCTCCAAGGCTGTCCTTCAGCAATAGCACCTCTGCCTGCCCTGCTGCCCCTGCACTCCCCTTGGCAAACACACCAGGAGCAGGCCCCTCCAGCCCACACCCCTTCAGTGCCACACAGCCCCCTTGCAGCCCTCACTGGGGGCATGTGCCCCCAGCCTGTTCCCAGTGCTCAGTGTGGATGCTCGTGCAGGGCTGAGCAGGGAAACAGTCCAGAGGCTATGGTCTGTGTGGATCATATTGCTGTCCTCGGATACCTGAAAGACACTGGAATGGGCAGCTGGTACCCCTGGGGCACAGCTCTGTCCGGCAGAGATGTCAGAAATCACTCCTGATTTCTGAAGGGGGAAGGGGATAAGATTGTCCCAGCCGTTCCCAGCACCAGCTGATCGCAGGGCCACAAATGTTTAATAAATGGGAGTGGAGTCATTTGTCTGGGCTGATCCCCCCAGGAAGTCTGTGCTCTGCAAAACAAACCGGGCTTTTGTTTGACTTGTTTTAAGTTAAACACGTCACCCCTGTAAATCACAGGTCCCCTTCCCTGCCCCAGGGGCAGCGGCAGAGCGAAGGGGGCTGGTGGCCTGAAGGTGCTGGTGCAAGCCAGAGCCACGCGCTGGCAAGTCTGGTCCCAGCCCCGGGCTGTGCGTCCCACTGGGAGCCACGGCTGGAGCATCCCAGCCCCCGCAGCGCACAGCCGCCCCAGCCGGCTCACACGCCCCGCTGCGCGCAGCCCCCAGGCAGGTTTGCAGCGCTGCTCCCGGGGGACTCTCCTCCCGGCTCCCCCAGATCCCAGCTGCCAGGCTGCTTTCTCCCCGCGGGGCCGGACGCCTGGACGCCGGGCCAAGGTCAGCCGTGGGCTGCGGGCCCTCGGCAGGAGCGCGGCCGATGGCCGGGCTCGGCGCGGCTCGGCGCGGCGTGCGGGCGGCGTGCGGCCGCGGCTGCCGGCGGCCGGCCCCGCCGCCTGCCAGCGGGGGCCGGGCCGCTCGTGTGCGGCGGCGGCGGCGCGCTCCCGCCCGCGCTCCCCACGCCGCTGGCAGCCCGCCACCGCGCCGGGGGTTCGCTCCTTTCTCACGACCTCTCAGGTTCCTGAGCTCATCTGGGAGCTATTCATTTCCTGCCAGAAAACAGCCTTGCCTGCTAAAAAAACCACCTTGGCCGCAGAGCGGCCCAGGGCTTGGTACGAGGGCTCTCCCGGCTTAAATCATAAAGCTCCGGCTGTCTGGCTGGAATCAAAGGCAGGGCGGGCGTGGGGGGGCGCGGGGGCCTGTGCCATATGGTAGCACTTAAGAGCCAAGGAGGAAGCAAGGAGGGGCTTTTGCACCGCTCACGAGGAGTGTGGGAAAAGTTAATTGACTTTAATGACAGGTTTCCCGGGACGGCAGCAGCAGCAGATGGAAAGGAGCTGCGGGGATGCGAGGGGCAGCCGGGGCTGCAAGCTCCGTGGTGGGTGGGGGGCAAGGCAGGGTACTGGGAAGGCAGGAAAAGCCCCCTGTGCATGGACCTCCGTGCAGGTGCACTGCAGGCAGGGATTGGAGTACTGCTCCTTCCAGCTCAGTACCCTCGGGTCTGCAAATGCACCCAGAGGACTGGGGCAAAGTGCTGACCAACCCAAGAATGGTCATGAGAGAGAAAGACCTGCCTCCAGCCCTTCCCAGGATCCTCTCCACTACCAGCCAGGGCCCAGCAAGGTGCCCAAGGAAGCCAACAGGAGCTGCATCCCATCTGGCAGCACTAAGTCCAGTCCCTTTTCCTACCTGTCCTGTACACTCCCCATGCAGGGTCATAAGCTCAGCCCCGGACATTCCCTGGCACTCCTCCCTTACCCTTTCCCGCTCATCCCTCAGCATCAGTTTAAAGGCATTTGCTGCACCTGAAAGAGAATTCCCACACACAATGATCCACAGACCCACAGCCTGCATTTGTCATCCCAATTTGTCACGGGCTCAGTGAACTGGCACCAAGAGCACAGCTCTTGGGAATTGCTCTGATCCCCTTAAAGCTCACAAATTCAAGCAGATCTCTCATGTCAACAGGCTGTGGGATAGAGTAAACAGAGAAAGCCTTGGAGAAACCGGCCCAAGCATGCTGTATCTGCTTTATACTAGGCTATTTAAACTCCATTAGCAAATAGGTTCATCTTGTCTTTCACTCTGGGATCTGCTCTATGTTCTCCATTAGCCTACAGCAAAGCCTCTTTTTTTTCTAATGTGCTTTCCAAACCAACTGCTTCAGCAGAAAAGGACTCTGCTCAAATGGAACAGCATTCACTCTTATAGGTGATGCATGACTGGTCTACATCAGCTCCACACAAGCCAAGGAGTTGGTCCGATGCAATTCTGAGACAGGTCCTGCGAGCACTTCTCTGAACACAGGGTGGGCTCACTCCTTCCCTCAGGACCTCCAGTGCAGAAAGGTGACACTGGCTGGTGGAAGGGAAAGATAGCTCAGCCTGTACAGCTACACATCTGCCTTGGGACAACAAATCTGATATTCCCAAGCCTTGCACACAAAACCTGGCTGTGAGATGCCTCTGTGAGGGTGGCAATGCAGGCAGGCCAGCAAGGTGTTGAAGAGGGAAAGGGAGATCAGGTCGTTTAAAAAAAAAAAAAAAAAAAAAAAAAAAAAAAAAAAAAGCTGCCACTGCCTATCTTAGGCACATACCAACCGCCTTACCAGGATGTATTTTCAGATCAGGTAAATATGTTTCTTTACTGGGAGCAAAGCTGGGGAGTCAAACCCCAGCAGGTTTAATCCATCTGGTCTCACTCACCTCAGCTTTCATTTTCCCAGCACCTGGATACAGTCAAGCACCTGGCTGATCCAGACAAAATCCAACAAGCTTTTGCAGCAGGATTTGGACAGAAACCCCAGTGGATCCTGGCACATTTTAAAGCTGTCCGCTCTGAGTTAGGACTTGTTAAGAAGGGCCATGCAAGCCGTAACCTGAGACTGCTGCTCGCCACTATCTATGGCTTGCATCTTGCCTGGAAACGGGGCATCCTCAAGTCACAGGGGTCAGCTGCAGCTCATGATTACAGAGTCCTTGCAGCCCCACATCACTCCCTCGACCACGTGTTTTCCATATAACAGCAGAGGAAATGCCCAACTCTATCAAAACCACATGCAAAGCATTAATCATCAAGCAGAGCTTGGCTGCTGCTCAGGGTCGGGAACAGCTCTATGCTTTTAAGTCCAGGTGGAGGTGGTGCCCAGCGCCTGCTGCAGCCCGTCAGCCAGGAGACAGGAGCACTCGTGTCAGGCTTGTCCTGCGGAGAGCCACTGCTTTTGTAACTCGAGAAGCTGGCAGGCACCGCTCTCTCAATCAACTGACTGGAGGCACTTGCAATTTACACTACAGCCTGGGAAACAGGCTCCTCTGGGTTCAGGGCAGGAGGCTCAACCCGGGCAGCTCAATGTCTTGCTTTACCACACCAACTCCATCAGCCTGAGGTGCCAGAACAGAGCAGAGGTGAGTCCCACAGCACATGCACCAGCTCTGCAAATACAAGCTCCTTTTAACAAGTCTGATTAATTGAGCTGCTCCCAAAGAAGCACTGATTACTTCTGCCCCAGGGCAGGGAGAGGGACCAGGTGATTTCATAAGACAGAGGGGACGGAGGGTCTGAGAGACAGCTCCAGCCTGGCGAACAGGACAAGGCAGCCCTGGAGCAGCAAGATCCACAGGCAGCCAGGAACTGGAGTCCCTCCTATGCACACATGCCAGAGCTCAAATTTTCTCCAAAAGCCTTCCAAAATGGAAGGGATACTTTTATTTTAAGAGCATTCAAGAAAAAAAAAAAAAAAAAACCCAACCAAAAAACAAACCCCCAATCTTTGGTGTCACATAAGGAAAGGGAGGAAGGAAGAAAAAAAGATCTCGTGTAAAACACGAAACACTGTCAAGGGAGTGCTATGGTACAAAGGCAAAATCCAATATGAACATATAATCTATATACAGCCGTGCCAGCAGCACGGGGTGCAGTGCCAAGTCCAGTCCGGTGCCCACCACCCTCACCAGGGTCTCCAGACTGAGTCAGCCGTGCCAGGTGGCGGGCCTGGCGGCGAGGCAGCAGTGGCTGGGCCACCATACAGAGGCAGCACAGCTCCACCAGGAGCAAAGGCAGTGCTGGGGATGAGGAAGGCAAACTGCCCATCAGAGGCTGGCAGCAGCTGGAAGCCACCGTACACCTTGGCTGCATCGGCACCCGGCTTGCAGGGCATGCCCGGGAGTGGCCCCACGCCACTGCCTGGAGGAACCAGAGGTGGCCCAAAGGCTGCGGCTGGTGGCAACGGGGGCGGCGGGGGGGGCGCAGGGTAGTTCATGGTGTTGATCTGGGTCATGCAGCTGGCCAGGTGGCCCAGGAGCCGGGTGCGCACCTCAGTGTTGACGCCCTCGCAGGTGGAGAGGAACCGCGTCACCTCGTTCATGCACTCGCTGAAGCCGGCTCGGTACTTGCCCAGTACTGTGGGGTCTGTGCTCAGGGCAGCTGTGGGAGAAGAGAGGCACACAGCAGTCAGCAGGCTCCACAGGAAAGAGGGGTGCACAGCCCACAGCATTGCATCCTACAGCCCCTCTAAGCTAGGACCCAGATGGGAAAAGCAGCCCCTCTGGCATAGTATGTCTTGTGTTCCCAAGTACCAAGAATTTGGATGGAGAACACAGCCCCTCTGCTACCAAATCCACCAGCAGCAGAGACCCAGGTAGGGAACGGACAAGTCCCAAAAATCCCCTTACTCCCCCATATCCCAGAGACCTAGGTTAGAAATACAGTTACTCCAGTGGCTCTTGTGCCTCTCACACCCCCAAAACAGACCCATGTGCAGAGCACAGCTCTGCTAGCAGAAGGAACTCAAGCGGGGACTGCAGCCCTCTGTGTGCCCTCCAGCACCAGAAATGCACAAACAACACAGTGACGGTCCCAGAATCTCTTTATTGAGGATACTAGCACAAAGCATGATGCCCCTCACCAACTCCCCCGTAGCAGGGATGGAGCACTGTGTCCCCCGTGAAAGCAGGATTCAGGTGCTGGCACCAGGAATACAGGTACAGAACACAGTACCCTCATCTCCATCACTCCCCGGGGATGCAGGTGCAGAGCCTGGTGCTCCTGCTATCCTCTCTACCGAGCAGGCAGGCAGTGTGTGATGCCCCCAGCCCCCGGGTTGCAGGCAGCGCCACCCCAGCTCCTTTCCTCCGGTTCCCCCTCGGGACTCACCAGTCATTTGGGCTCGCTGGAGGCTCCGCAGGTGCTTGACGGTCATCTCCAGAATGTCGGCTTTCTCCAGCTTGGAATGCCGGGAGCTCTGCGGGAACAGGCGGGGCTCAGACCGGCCCGGCAGCGCCGTTTGCCCCCGCACCCCCCGCCCCGACCCCCCTGTGCTTACATCCTTCTTCAGCGCGTCCAGGATGAGGGTCTTCAGCTGCCCTAGGCTCTCATTGATGCGCGCCCGCCGCCGCTTCTCCATGATGGGCTTGGAGGACTACAAGAGAGGCGACAGTCAGCGTCCGGCACGGCTCCGCACGGCGCTGCCCGCTCAGTCCCGTCCCGTCCCGGCCGCCCTTACCTTGCGATGCTCCGCCGCCGTCTTCGGCTTGTCGGGCGTCGCATTGACGCTGGCGGGGGTGGCGGCCACCGGCGAGGCGCTGCTCTTCTCCATCAGGTCGGCCGGCATGGTGCGCCGGCGGGAAGAGGCGCCGCGGCGGCGGCAGCGGGCGGGGGCCGGGCCGGGCCGGGCCGTGCGGAGCGCTCGGGGCGGCGGCGGGGCCGGCGGGGCGCGGGTGCCGCGCGCCCTTGGCCGCCCCTACTTATATAGCGCGCGCCGCACGCGCGCGGCTCGTGTGAAACGTCCCCCGCCGCCGTTCCCACACTCGCGCCCAGCCAATGGGCGCCGCCCGCACGCGGCCCCGCTCGTGGACGGCGCCCGCCCATTGGCTGCGCGCCGCGCGGCGGCCGCCGGCCAATGGCGCGGGGCGGGCGGCCGCGGTTTAACCCCTTGGGCACCGCCCGCGGCGGGGGGGGGGCGCGGGGAGCGCCGCGCTAATTACCGGGTTAATTGGCGCCCGTGGCAGGCGCGGCCCCGCCCGCTCCCCTCGGGCACCGCCGGCCCCGGGGCGGGCTGCGCTGTGGGGGGCCGCGGCCCTCCGGGGTGACGGCCGGGACGCGGCGTGCCGGGCCCAGCTACCGTGTGCGGGGGCTGCGGCGAACCGCGGGGCGCGCCGCGGCTGCTGCGTCCTCCCACGGTGCCCGCAGCATTGCCGCGGTCGCACAGATCTCCCAGGGGCAGGCCAAGGCTCCCCACAGCAGACCGGCTCTCCCCCCCGGTCGCCCAGGCGTCCCCACGCCCGCCCGGGCAGCGCCACGCGGTGCTGCCCTGGCCCCGCAGGAGCGCCCGGGGCTGGCGGGGCCGGTGCCCGGGGCGGCGCGGGGCACGGGGCAGGTGCGCGGTGGCACCTCGGCGCCGAGGGCGGTGGCCGCCGTGGGCTCCGTGCCGTGCGTGGGTTCTGCTGCCCGCTCGCACGCCAGGCCGGCGGCGCGGGCACGGGCGCGCTGCTGCTGCGCTGACATCGGGGGCACCGGCGAAACCGCAGGGAGGGAGGTGCCCGTCCCTCGGGCCTGGCCCAGCCGCCCTGCTGCCTCCGCCGGCTGGTTTGGACAGTTTGTGGGTTGCTTAAAAAAAAAAAAAAAAGAAAAAGAAAAAAAAAAGTATTTTGCCTGGGGACTTGAATCCTTTTTTTTCTCCCCTCCGCTTGACTGACTTTCTCACACTCCTATTCCCATAGTCTGCCAGCTAGGCCTGAGTCATCCTGCCAAGAACTAGACCTGGCCTATTCAAAAATGTGCTCACTCGCTCTTTCTCTCTGTCTCTCTCTTTTTTTTTTTTTTTTTTGAGTATACACAGTAATGTTTTTCCACCTCCTCTTGTACCTGATCTGCACCTGTACAGGGCCAATCCCACACGTATCACCCGATCTTGCCTTTTCAGAGACCGTGAGAAAAATAAAGTTCAAGAAAGAAGAGACATGTTTGCAGATCTCACCGGTGCAAAGCCCTCGTCCCTGCATAGGCTTGCCTGCTGAGCCTTCAGAGTTTAAAAAAAGAAAAATAAATAAGAGGCAGAGTGTCATGTTTAAAACTGCGGAAAAGTACAAATCCAGGCTTTCTTTTAGCTCCTTGATGGGGCCACAAGCCTTTTGATTAAAAAAAAAAAAAAAAAAAAAAAAAAAAAGAAGGCACCCTTCAGCGTGTAAGGTTTAACTTCAGATGAACAATATTTGACGTAAGTTTCAATTATCTAGGTGCCGAAAAGCACTTTCACAGTTCGTGGGGAGATCGGAGAGAACACATTACTGTGAAAACTGCAGTATATTTTTGGAGAGCTTAGAAGTTCTCCGCTCGATCAGTATTTCTTCTAGTGCTTATAATTGCATATATTGGTGGGCAAGAAAGTTGTGACAAATACTGAGCTGGTGTTCCCTCTCCCTCCTGCGGGGATTTGCAAAGGGCTGAGGAAACGCGGCGCTGGGCAGCCCGGTCCCTCCCGGCCGGAGTGAGAACAGGCTGCAATTATGTCTGTGTGGGAGCCGAGGAGCTGCAAACCGCCTGTAATTGCCGGCAACAGGTCGGTGTGTCTGCGGGACGGGAGCGGGGCAGGCAGCAGGAACAAGCTGTCATTAGGGGTTGCCAGTCCTCGCCCACAGCCGGGATCTGGGAATTGCCAGGCAGCGGCTCCCCTTGCTGAGCTCGCACCCTGCCCATGCAGAGCCTGCCGGGTGCCTTTCGCTGTGCCAGGGGATTGGGCCTCTGGAAGCGTCTGCTTCAGCAGAGGCTTCTCAGATCCATCAGCGAGAGGGACACTGGGGTGTCCCTGCCGCACATCTCCTCCGCCGGCTGCTGCTGTGAAATGCCTTCGTGTGCAAGGGCTGCGATCTCCGAGCGGAAGCACGTATACTTGTGAATTCCCCAGGGATCAGGAGAGGAAAGGGAGGATTTGCATGGAAGGATGTCTCTGGAAATGAAATGGCTGAGGCCAAGTTTAGGCTGGAAGGCGGCGGCGAGGAGGTTTCTGACCGCTGAGGGGATCTGCGGCAGATCCTCGGGGCATCTCCAGCCCCGCCTTCTCTTGTGAAAGAGGTGTCAAGGGGGGAGGTGAAACTGAGGTAAGGGACTGCCCAGGGACTGGGAGTCCCTTGTCCAACAGTCCTCCCAAAGTGTCTTTTGCTTTGCTCCGACAATCATCTTGGATTACAAATTGGGAATTGTCCAAAACAGATTTGGGAAGAACCTTTAGACAATGCATTAGGGCTTTACTGACTGGCAGAACATCTTGGAGGAAAAATGTGTTGGCAAGAAAATTTAGACAAGTCCTGGGCACGGGCCCAGGGGTGGGAAGAAATAAAATAGGATGCTGCTGCTGGTGCAGCACGCAGGAGGTGAGGAGGTGGCAGGGTTGGCTGTGCCTGCTCTCCAGTCCTTTAGGAAGCAGCCAAGATGAGCAAAACGTGCTTCTAGAGATGCAAGTGTTTTAATATCCAAAGCTTGAAGGATCATAGGAAATACAGAAAATAGAAAGCAAGTTGCTTGTAAGAACTGGATTGCAAGAGGGATCCCAGGAGTTGCATAGCAAGCCTTTCCTCTTTGGGTTGCAGGCTGAAAACCTAGCCTGGCCACAGCTCAAAGTTGTCACCACCCTGAAGGCTGGAAAACAAGTGCTGAGTCTCAGGGACATGTCCCTGGCACAGGTGTTTCCTCTGGACAGCCCTGCACATGCCTCTGCTCGTAGTTCCCATCCCAGAAGCTGTTGTGCAATCCATATCCAACCAGCTCCCCTGGGAGGGGTGATCTCAGAAGCTTTGGGTGCAGGTTTCAGGATTTATTTCCCCTCTATAAACGTTTGCCAGGTCTTTGGAACAAGGTCACTTTCAAATTGACTTCCTGACAAAGCTCCCTGGATGAATCAAAGCTTTCATGGACATTGCTCCCCTACACACCAGGTCTTTGTGGTAAAGAGGGCAACTTCTGTGCAGCAGTGTCACTGCCTGGCCCCCTCGATTGCAGGAGCAGCTCATTTTGAGGCAGCAGCCTGGTTTTATGGCAGGTCCTGCCCTGTCATTCCACTGGGAACCCATTTCCCAAAGACCTGCTGAGAGGCAGGGTCCCAGCTCTGTCAGACAAGCCTTGGGGTGGGTGTTTGTGGCAGCTGCTCCCCAGAAGCTGGCCTCTTTCAGCTGTTCCCTGGCTGCCACTGCAGAAGAGAGGCTGAAGTGTTTATTCATTTTACTCCTCACTGTGTGAGTCAGACTGGGTGTGTTTGGGGCAGCTCTGGCTATTCTGCAGTGACACCCATTGTGTGGAGGGAGCCTCCTGGCCTCCAGAAACTGGTGCCCTTCATTCTGTTGCCCACACAACCAGGAGGCATCCCTGGGAATGGCGCAGGAAACTGGGATGAAGAGGCCAAAGCTTTGCTTGAGTAGCAAAGTGCCAGTCTGAGAAACTCCAGAATCATTAAGGACAGGTGATGAAGAACCATTTTCATCTCCCCAGCCCATCCCAGCCCAGGCTGGAGCACGGCTCTGTGCTGAGAAAGGCTCTGGGACAAGAGCCAGGATACCTGGATCTCTTGCTAAGCTGATTCCTCTTGGCAGGCTCCTATCCTGCTGAACCAAGGAAATGCTGCTGGGGAGCTGGCGGGGAGGGCATTTTGGCAGCTGTGAAATGCCACCCATGTGGATGGGAATTCCCTTCCTGATACCCATGGCGTTACTTCAGAGGTTGCTGGTTTGGCTAGAGCAGCCACAAAGTGCTAATGGGCATGAGATGGTGCAGCCCCAGCTTTCCCCTGTGTGCCTTTCCAGAGCCCCAGCTCCAGCCTAGTCCTCTGCTGGCAAACAAGGCTGGGTGTTGGCAGGCAGTGCAGCTGGGAACAAGCTCTGGGAACATCCCTAAATTTCCTGTGAGGCTTGGACTGGTATCTGGCACTGCTGCTACCAGCCAGAGGCTGTGAGCTGCCTTATACCCTTCTCTGAGAGATACTGTTTTCATGCAACATGCCCAGAGTTCACCAGACCACTGGTTTGCAGTCTGCTGGCCATGACAGGGGAGTCCACTCCAGTACAACAGCCAGCATCCTTGGCAAGATACAGGAGCTCTATGCAGAGGGACAGACAGCTGAGCCTGCATCCCTCTGAGAACCAGAAATAAATGCACAGTCACTGCCACGCTCCAGAGGGGAGAAGGAGCATCTCAGCTCTCGTTCACTCCCTCTGTGGTGGGAGGTGTTGGCAGTGAGAACCGAGTTATTTATTTATTAAGATCCCACTTGTGTTGCTCCCTGAGGCTGCTGGTCTCTGTGCTGGAGCTGTGCTGCTTGCGTGCTTGCAGGAAATGGAAAGACTTCAAGCTATGAAGCAGGAGTACATATATGAAAATATTGTGAGTTGGGCAGTGGTGGGGGTGGAGAGGACATGAGGGCTCACTGGCACAGAAGATGTCCCTGTCCCAAACACTAAGCGAAGGAACCCTCTTGAGAGCCAGATGAAGGTGGGTGTGCATCAGCTGCACATCCTGAGTCCAGCCTGCAGCCGTGTTGCTGCAGCTCTAGCGTGTGAGCCGCCTGTGATCCCTGACGTGCTGTGGCTGCAGGAAACCCCGCAGGCTTTTCCAGAACATGGCTTTTAAGTCAGATCAGACCAGCGGTGCGGTTTGCAGCCCAGCTGTGCGCAGCTGGGTCGGCGCAGCCAGGGGATGGGAAGACGTGGGCGGGAGCGTGGCGAGGTGGGAGTCTTGCCAGCCATCCTCAGCGCAGGGAGCCTGTGGCTGGGTGTGTCAGCCTGCCCTCAAATTCCCAGCACACAAGCCCTTTTCTGTGCCCCCTCTGCCCTCTTCCCCTGGCCCTGCCGGCGCCTGCAGCTAAGGGCAGGTGGGAGCCTTGGCATGTGGCTCTCTGGGGACTCAACCTTCACTGACTGCAGACTCACGAATCCCACAGGGCCAGCCCTTGGCCATAGTGTCTGTGTTCTTCTGCAGAGTGATCAATCACATTTTCCAACACAGTTCCTTCTCCTTGGCATTAATCAGTCCAAGAAGGCAGCCTGGACTGATTGCTGCCATTGAGCTTTCTGCTAAATTTACCAGCTGATCACCATCTCTTCTCTTCGTGTCATGAATTGGCAGCAGGGAGTGTGATGTGTAAACTTCACGTTATCCTCAAAACCCTGGCAACTGCAATGATGCAGCAAGAAAATATTTGGAACCTTTGGGAGGTGTTGCAACAGGCAGCCCTGCCTCGCTCTGGGAAGCTCTGCTGAGGGCAGTGCAGGAAGGACAGGCAGACCAGGGGTCCTGTGCCCCACCAAGGGTGGGGACAGATGTCTCAGCCTCCCTGGTCTGACCAGGTCCTGCAGCTCTTGGGGCACCAGGCATTTCCTCTTGACAAATAGGAGTGGTCACAATTTGCCAGCCCTCCCATTTCCATTATTCCTGTATCCATTTTTTGAAGAAAACACAGGATACTTCATGGTGCAGTGCTTTCCTACAGCAGAATGGAGCCCTTACAGAACCAGCGTCTTTCTTAATGTGTAAGTAGATGGACTCTGATAAATCCAGGGTACAATGAATCATTTGCACTTTACCTGATCTCCCTGGTGCCTTTAGTTTTGTTTCAGTTTGGCAGCATTATGGAGAGAATTAGCCTTTCTCGCTAATATTGAAATGCACACATAATCTGAATCCTGTAAAATCAATACTCATAATTCAAGGCGACAACAGAGCTCAAATTAGTCCTTTAGCTATATCAAGAGTATCAGGATGATCACGCGTGATTTGGACTAGGACCTCACGCAGACACACGGCTTCGGGCAGCGCAGGGCAGGGTGCTGCGGAGCGCGGCCGGGGGGACGCGGGGCGCGGATCCCGCCCGGCCCCGCCCGGCCCCGGGAGCCGCTGGATCGCGCCAGGGCCCCGCCGCGGCGGCAGGTGAGGTGATGGGCGGCGTGCCAGGGGGACACAGCGACCGTGGATTTTTGTTTGTTTTTCTGCCCAGGGCAGGCAGCGGGAGGAGGGGATTGGAAATCCTCAGCACACTTTGACAGCAGTGCAGGGTGTGTGCTGGAATGGAGTGGTTTCTCCCTTATTTTTCTTTTCCTACTTGCTGATGTGTAGCCAAAGCTCTCCATTAGCGCTTTGGCCGCTGACAAGTGTTAGCAAGGGGTGGGATTTTTGGAAAACTCCTGAGCATTTTCCATTTCCTTTGCCTGGTGCATTGGCTGCACATGTGCTGGTTCAGAGCTGTGTGCATGCCCTGGTGCCAGAGATCATACTGGAGAATCATCCTCATGTGGGCTAATATGAGATCTCTTGCAAGCTAGTCAAGAATTGATGTGTTACTAATTGCTGTAATAGAAAATACTATCCTTTAGAGGATGTTGTTGTTTTATAAACAAGGGGATAATTTACAGTTCAGTTGCTTAAATCATACGTTAATTGCTATGTGTAATGAATAAATACATTTACAAGTACAACATTTAATTTGCACAGATTCCAGAAGTCTAGGCATTAAGAGGCAGATCATTATTTGATAAGTAATCTGGAATGTCGTATGAAATGACATTTATTTTCACATGATGAAATATTCTGAAATGAGATTTCAAGGTCCTTGTCCTTCCTTCCCTGCAGTGAAGGGCAGTGTTGTCATCGGCTGCCTCAGAAATGTGTCCAGGCTGCCTGGGAACACAGAAGGAGGCAGGAATCCTCCAGGAGTGACACAGAGTGGAACAGCAAACTTAGCTCTATGCAAATGCAAGTTTTTAATATTACAAAATGTAAAGAGAGAATATAGAGCCAAAAATGGGGGATATATGGAGCAGCCTGGGAGGCTGCACATCAGTGATGGCAGGATGGCTGTGGGGCTGTGAAAAGCATAGGGAGTACCTGAGGAGTTGAGCTGGGAGTATTGATGATGAAAGGGAGGCATTAGTGCTGCTGCCTGGGCACTGGTGAGAGCACAGCCCAGTGTGAGGATGCAAGCAGAAGCAGCAGCAAATAAACCCAGCAAAGTGAGCTTTTGCAGCCTGCTGCTGGTCACACGTGCCTGGTGGCTGTTGCTTGCTCCATGGGAGGCTGCAGGAATCTGTGCAGGACTGTGTCCTCTTCTCCAGGGAGTGAGGAGCCCTCCCTGCTGCTGCCTGCTGCTGGAGCCAGGGCTGGCTGCTGCTGCCCAGAGTAAGAGGCCCTGCAAACAGAAGGCACCTGTGCTTCAGTTGCTGATATTGAATAATCTTGGGCTACTGGTGCCCTTTTGCAGGCCCATATCTTTATTGGAGGCTGTTAAAGCCAAACCTCCCAACAGCAATAACATGACTACAAAGCATTTCTAAGAATAAAGTACGTGGGAATAAAGGAGATACTGAGATCCCAGCCAATTTCAGTACAATACAAGTCTGAAGTACCTTATAAAGTTAACAAGTCAAATTTAAATGTATACAAGGCTCAGGAGCATACAGGAAACAGGATTGACCAAACCTTTGAAGGCCCATCATTGTCTTTCAAAAAGTTCACTGAAAGGCTCATGTCATAAAAAAAGGTGTATTCACATGGCTGATACAGTGATAAACCTGGTGGAGAAATGCCAGCAGCCAGAGTGGGCAGGGATGCTCCCTGCAGGGATGCTATGGTGGCCCAGCCCCTTGTTACAGAGCGCTTTGCCCTGCTCTCTCTGTTGCTGCACCACAATAAAAGAAGGTTCTTCTGGTGTAAATCTGGGGAGTGTTTGGCAGGTGACTGGCTCCAAGACAAGAAGTAACCCTTGTCCTGGCTTTATGACAGGTCATCCAGCCTCTGCAATCTTGCTGCTGGAGAAGTAAAAAAATAACTCTCCTGCCTTGCCCAGCACCATCTTCATCACACTCCTGAGCACCACAAGCTGCAGCCAGGAGTGCAGCACATGGTGGTGGCTTCCCTGTCCCCTGTGATATCAACACCCTGGATGCCACAGACAGGAGAGGGCAAGGAAAGAGCTAGGAGAGACTGCTTGTGCTGCATGCCAAGGAGCTTGTCCCTGCTTTCTCAGAGCTGAAGACACCTGTAGATTAAAAGGGTCTTCTGTAGGCACCTGGAGAACAGTTTGTGAATTGTTACAATGTGAAAACTATGCCCAAAGGTCCTAAGCCCTCTGCTGTTTAGCTTCCTTGAGCACCAGATTAAGAGCCAGCTGTGGTCATGAAATGCCAGAGACCCAGAGCTCTTTCAGCCTGCCTGAGTGGTGTCAGTGTGGCGAGCTTACCATGTCTGATCTTTCCTTCTCCTTTGTGCTATTTGTGTTTAGCAGGCTGTATTCTGCCTTCATCATGTGCCATTGTGTATTTATACATTTTACATCCATTTGGAAGCAAGAACTGGTGCCACAGGACTTACCAAACCAACCACGCTCTCTAGCAGAGCATTCATGCAAGCTGCATTGCAAACCATACAAAGACTGCAATAGAATGGCAGAAAGAGTCTCAGGAAAATGCCCTGCTACAAAGACATTGGAAAATCAAAGTTGTTTCATGGCTTATTTGTGAGCAGGAAGCAAAACCACCCTGATTTGGTGCCTCTGAAGAGGCCAGCAGAACTGAGATACATGTTGCAGGACTCGGCGTGCAGGAATTCATGAACCATAAGGCCTTGTCAAAACTAATTTTTAAATGAAATGCAATGTCCTAGCAAAACACATGCCTGAGACTTAAACCAAAACCAAAGTACAAAATGTGGCGTTTAAAGGCTGGGTTCCATCTCAAGTGAATAAAAGCCACATGCATTCATCTGAGATCAGATTTTGGCGAGATTTGAAGTTGTGCTCATGGAGGCTGCAGTGAGAGCAGGCAGAGGACGTCTTCATCTCCTCCTACAATCCTGTGCACATGATCAGCCTTTCTGCACTTTAAAAATGAAAAGGTTTCTGACACCAACCCTAGGCCCCCCAGGTGTGTGATGGAGCATCCCAGGGCTGCTCAGCTGCTAGCTGCTTGCTCCACACTATGTGCAGGCAGCAGTGAGGTCACTTCCACCAGCCTGAAAACCTGGTGCAGACCTGCATCTCTCTCCCCTTGCTGCCCACAGTGGATTTGGGACTGTGAGCTCCCTGTGACACCACTCTGTAGCAAGTGTCCTGCAAAAGAGCCAGTATTGAGGCTTAACCTTTATTAATTGGGGAGAGGAAAAAATAATGCTGGAAAATATTGTCAAATACTTCAAATTAATGATTAATTCTAGATGGAGTGATACTGTTTGATGTGGTCTTTGCTGGTTTAAACAGGAGAAGGGTGATTCACTCTAAAGGAATTTATAAAAACACAAGTATTTGCTCATGGACAATAAATACTGGGGCAGATAAAAAGGGGGATGAAGTGTTCAGTGTTGTGATAGCAACTCTGCTTGAGAAAACTTTTGACCTTCTCACATCTTAAATCAACGGGCCCCCCTCCCTCACTTTCCTCCAGGCCTGCTCGGGAGGCTGAGGGATCGGGGTACGTGGGGGCACACCGGGCTCGCCCTGGGCTGTGCTGCTGGCAGGTCCCCCCTGTTTCCCTCTGGTTCCCACGGGGAGGACTGGGCACCCGCCGGCGCCCGCCGAGGGGCACAGGGCAGCACCCGACAGCAGTTTACACAATCTGTGTACACAGCCTAATCTGTCAATTTGCCTGTTGTAAAAGTAAGCGCATAAACCTGTGCTGAAGCGGCTGTGGTTTACAGAGCTGCCCTACCGGGGAAGCTGAGATTTACGCTGTCTAGTGGCGAGAGAGGCATCCCGTCCGTCCCATCCCATCCCACCCCATCCCATGCTGTCTCACCTGTCCCCTCGCAGTGCAGACAGGCAGGCTGCCCGGAGGGCTGGCTGCAGGCAGCGGAGCCCGTGAACAGCCCAGCGGCAGCAGAGGTGCCGGCAGCGCTGCGCCTGCCCCACGGCGCCTGAGAGCCATCGGGTGGGTACCTGAGGGAGGGAGCCTGCTATCTACCTTTCCCGTGGGAATACGATGCAGCTGAGATAACCCCCAGACCTTGCTGGGACTCTGCCAGTGTCATTAAAGTGTTGACATCTGCTGATTACCCTGACATGATGCTGGTTTTATTGAGACAAGATTAGCCACTCGCACTTTGAAGGGAGGCTGGGCACACACGCTAACTGGTGTCCCCTGTCAGGAAGGGCTTCAGAGCCTTTTCCATTCTGGTCTTTTTTCTTTATGAAACTCTAACTATTTATGCCATAAAAATAACAGCATGAGAGTGAGGGCACAAAGCAGGCAGAGCAAAATCCCTGAGCCAGTGTCCAGCCTTTCCATGTCTGTTGTGGGTTAGCCAGCAGTGCAGGGTGGCCCTGGTCACATCACCTGTCAGTGTGGGGCTGATGGAGCAGAGCTGATACCCACAGAGGGGCTGAGCCCCTGCCTGCAGCCATTCCTGCAGCATCGCCTCGCAGGCTGTCAACAAGCCTTTCATCACAGCCCCTTCTGACATCAGCCTTTCCAAAACACCTGAGCTCCTTGTGGTCCCTGTGCTCATAACACTTGGAAGTGACAGCGGCTTCTGGTTCCAATTAACCCAGGGGCAGTTTGGGGACTATCTGATTGCACTGCAGTGGAGGGGAGAGGAGAAAGAGCCTTTCTGGGAAGCAGCGATTGAGAGTGTGGGTGAAGAACTTCAGAAAAAAGCAGATGGTTTCTCTCTTTCCTTCCTCCTTATTTTCCTTGTCTTTTTTTTTTTTTTTTTTTCCTGAATTCCATGAAACAGACAACCCAACAGCACATTTTTCACCATCAAAGCTTTGCTGAAGGGAATTCTCCACTGCTATTTCATTTTTTCCTTATGTTCACAGATTGTAAAGCAAACGGCCTCTGGAGAGCAGGGAGGGCAGATCTGTCCCAGGGTGACAGCGGAGGACTGGCTGACATCCTTGGGACATGACAGGCAGTCCCTGGCAGCTGGCAGCCAGGGGAAGCGAACACGCATCTGCCTTGGGATGCTGGGTGGCAAACATGGCATCGCAGCTGGCAGCTGCTAGCACTGGAATCTGGGACACAGGGATTTGCCAAGGTACATAACCTCTGCCTTGGACACCTGCACAAGGCTAACAACTGTGAGCAGAAGCTGCAAGCAGCAGGGGAAAGCAAGCTCCAGTTCCTGGGCTGGCCCCACTGACTGATGCTCTCCTGGGAGGAGATGCACTCACAGGTCAGCAGAGGCAGGTCCCACCTGGAGCCTTCCTCCCACAGCCTTCCCACGGTCACACCACAGACAGAGCTCCCAAATATTATGTCTCTGGGAGAAACAGGGAGGGAGGAAGCTGTAATCCTGTGAAATCCCAGCCCACACTGTGCCAGTCCTTTAAATTACTCTCACATGCAACATGTTCAATGCCTGTTGAAAGGAAGGTGGTTAAAGGAGGAGATGTAAATGGAAAATAAGCTTGAAGCTTATTTTAAAGATGGAGCTGGAGGGTTCTGTCTTGTTAATAGATCTGTTTTTTTAAGACACCCTTTTTAGACCTGGCAATGCTAGCTGCTTGCTGCCTTCTGCGATGCATGGCAGCACTGACGTGCTCTGGAAGGTACTCTTTGGAAAGGAAGAGTGAGGATTCAGCAAGGGAATACAGCAGAGGGAGGGACATGGCAGCCAGTTGTGCTTGGAGGGCTGGAGGATACTCTGTTGGCTCTGTTCTCCTTCCACCGGTGACCTGGACAAAAAAAAGGGAGCATTTTCTTGCAAAATGTGCTTCCCCAACCAGGAAAATGAGATATGGAGGCTGATGTGGGGCCAGGAGCTCCTGCCCAGTCCCCTGGCATTGGAAGGTGGCTGGACAACATGCTTGCTACACATGCATGGCTGAGTCAGAGGAAGAAAACATTAGAAGGGAATGGCAAAACTGCTGGGAAGACAAATGGGACTGAAATGACCACTGGGACCAAGAGGGTCCAGAGCAAGTCCCAGCTGGAGCAGTCACAGTCAGAAAATAACTTCATTGCTCATTGAGACACGAGCCACATGTGAGAGGGACAAGCCAGCACGGACTGGCAGGCACAGGCATCCCTTGCACTGTGTCTCCATCGCCTCCGTCACCACTGCTCACACAGCAGCGCACAAAGCCTGCTCCTTGCTCTAGGCTGGAGGAGGAGGCACTGGTGAGGAGCAGCCAGCCCCATGGGGTTTATCACTGGGTATGTGTTGTGCTTGTCACCTCTGACATCAGCTCTATGCCTCGAAGATGTCCTTTGCCTAAGGAAAAGCTGCTTCCAGGCTCCAGACCCAGGACAGCAAAAGGCAGCGGCCCTGGACGAGGATGTGGGTGCACTGAAGGGATGGAGCCACCCCACGCTGTGATGCTGCTGGCAGTGCAGAGCCCAAACGCTGAGCTGGGCCTGTCCCCACGCCCTGGGGCTCCAGAATTGCTCACCTAAACTTGGCAGATTTTGAGTGAAAGCAGGCTATTTTTGAAGGTGCTTCAACCCCACTCTATACACGTCATAGGCATGCCCAGTGAAAACAGGGGTACTTCTCTCTTTCTCCCTGCTGCACCCCAGGAACCCGTGCAGCCCCACTGAGTGGGAGTGGGGTCCGTGGGAAGAGGACAGAGCGAGGCTCGCTGGCTGCCCGCCGGAGCCCGGCGGGGCCGGAGCCAGCCCAGCCAGGGAGCTGCTGCTTTTCACACCCCGCCGGGCTGCCGAGCCCCGCTCCCTCCGCGCTGCGCCAGCGCTGCGAGGCTCAATTACCGCGATTACTTCAAGGAGTCAAACCGGCTGCCGGCAGCGCTGGGGAAAATCTTTGTTTCCCGTTTGGCTTTGTCAAAGGGAAGGAAAGAAGTGCCTGGGCATGCGGCGGGGGGTGAAAGAGCCTCTGCTGTGCTGCACGAAGGGCAAAAGTCAGAGGGCGGCTGGGTGTTGGCGTGGGAGGAGGCTGCCCGGGCCAGCTGCCCTGCTCCGCCGCTGCCGCCGAGCCGCGCTTGGGGCTTGGGCAGCCTCCAGCGCGCCCGGTCACTCAGAAAGGGCCGATGAACAGCCCAGGGATTGTAGAGAGATGCAAACCAGTTAGTGGTGGAGACAGCCTTTAAAAGTGAACGTGAAACCTTGGCAAGTTAAAAGTAAAGTCACAATAAAAGGAATTTAAAAGTCTGTGGAAGAACATGCAAAAGGTATTAAAACCTGAAAATAAACATATTTGCATAAAGGCCAGGAGGAGGAAACCAGCCAACAAGCTGGTGCAGGTTGTGAATGATGAACAGAGCACCCAGGGAAGGCAAAGCCTCATCAGCAAACTGAGTGGTGGCTTGAGAATGCTCAGACAGTGCCTGTCACCCTTCCTGCAGGGCTGTGCCAGGAGCCTGTCCCACAGCAGAGGCCTGCTGGAGATGTCTTCTAACAAAAGGAGGTGGCACACATGTGGGACGAGGCAATGCCAACCCAACTGGTGGTACCCAGCTTTTCCTGCCAGCCTAGGTCAGAGGTGGGGAAAGAAACATGAGCTGCAGCCAGAGGAGCTCAGAGGATCTCATGGGCAATTTGGGAGAACTGATCTATAACAGATCTGGGTCAATGCAGCACTTAGGGGAGACTCAGCACCACCTTGCAGGAGGAAGCCATACCTCACAAATCAGCCAGGTGACCAAGCGTGGGGAACAGAGCAATGTGCCGGTCCTGGAGCAGTGAGACATCCAAAAGATCTTGGTTTTTCTGCCTTGGCACCTCTCCAAAAGGCCTGGTGCTCAATGGGCTGAAAGGACATTTGCCTTGCATGGAAAAACAACTGGTTAAAAGACTTACAGACAGCAAAAGTAGAGCTGGCTACTGGGCAGGAGCTATTAAAAAGTATTAAACTTCAGGCTGGTAAAATGACACATGAAAATCGGTATTGATAAAGGCAAAGCAACGACCCACAGGGAAGCAGCCCCCAACAGCCATGCAAAATGCTGATCCCCTCTTCAGTGATGCTCGGAAGGAGTCAGGACAGCAAGCATGATGTATGATTAGGGAAAGAAGAGAGAACAACTAAACTCTTTTGAAGTAGTATATGCAGTGTTTTGGTTTGTTGTTTTTTTTTTTTTTAACAGAAAGGATGTAAGGGAAATAAAGAAGTATGAAGAAAGGCCTTAAGGATGCTTGGGAATAGAGTTTGGAGGCATGATGAGAAAAGACCAGGAAAGATCAGATGTCATGGTCACACAAGCTTGGAAGAGCAGAAGGAAGGTCATAAAGGTCTCAGGAATCAGAGCAGGAGATGGAGGGACACCTGGCATCAAACTGGAACAGTGGAATCATGCTGAGAATATGTCCAAAACAAGAAGGAGGAAACCTTTGCCTTCATCAGCACTGCTCAGCTGTGAAACCCTCAGCCACAGGCTGTAGTGGCAGCCAAAAGCACAAAGTGGGGAAAGCTGCACCCGCTGATGCTGAGTCTGTCTGACACAAGTGCAAGCATCTGAGACAGAACTCACCCACTCCTGAGTTCTCTGCTCCCCCAGTACCTGCTGCCTTCACAGCAGGGCCTGGGGCTCCTGCTGCTTTGCAATCTGGCAATTCTTGGCCCAGGAAAAGGGTGAAGGAACCAGGATACCAGGCCATAAGGCTGAGCTGAGCACACAGAGGCACCTTCTGAGATGCAAAGGGTCAGGCAGGAAGCTGTGTCTTGCTGCTTTGTTTTCCATGTGCTGCACTAGCTTTGAGCTGCCAGCCAGAAATGCTGCCCTGCTGCCTCCACTGTGCAGCAACTTCACCCCTCCCCGACTTTTATGAGCAAGGATTGACCAAGATTTCCTCTGCCACATTGACAAATACCTTGAGTCAGGAGGAAAAAGAAGCTGAACCTGTCTCTGCATTGCACACTGGCATGATGTCATAGGCTCTTGCAATCAGTGGTTTTGGTTGGAAGTAACCTTGAAGAAGTTCCAACTCCCCTGCCACCAGCAGGGATGTACCCACTAGATCAGGTTGCTCCAAGCCCCATCCAGCCTGACCTTGAACATTTCCAGAGATAAGGAAGTGTTATGGGTGTCTGGACAGCAGCTGCTGGGTGCACAGCCTGAGCTACTGCCAAGGGAGGGACACACCAGGGCAGCAGGACTCGTCTGTCAGGGCAGCACTTGGCCTTTGGCAAGTGAGTTTTTTTGGTGCAAAGCCATTTGCTGCCTATCTGACTGGCCAGCCTGCTGTGAGCCTGGAGCAGCAGCAGGAGAGCTCCAGAGCTCCACACCAAAATCCAGGCCCCCCGAGGTCCCTTCTGCCCGCAGCGAGCAGCCTGGCCAGCGCCCGTGCCCGGCGCCCTGCCAGCTGCCCCGGTGCTGCCATCCCGCACGCGAGGGCCGGGCAGGGGCTGCCGCCGGCATCGTTCACCCTCCAGGGCGCGGGCCTGGGGTGGGATTTGTGGAGATTATGCCGGAGAATTACAAAGGAACAGACTTTCCCACAGACGCTTCAATCGCTGCCCTGAGAAAGTGTGTGAGCTGAGGCAGGCCGCCTGCCTCACGGTGCTTTGGGGAGCGCACAGGAACAGCACACACGGTTTTTAATAATTAAGTAACTTTAATTGTCCTGGGAAAGCAGCGCTTGCCTTGGGGCACTCTGCGCAAACTCATAATTAATGTTACCAGGAGAGATTACGGGAAGGAGAACTGAGAAATGATTCACTTTTGCTTTTTAAGCCTCTCTGTGTTAAAGCTGTATTATCCCCTGGTTTAAAGCCTCATTTAGCTGTGAAGAAAGCCAGTGTGCTCACAGGGGGAGGTGGGGAGAGGCAGGCAAAGCACCCTGACAAATTACAAACAGCCGCGCCAGGCTCCACCACCAGCCCTGGCGGGATGGGAGCCGGCAGCTGGCTCAGCTGGGAGCATCCCGGCTGTGCAGAGCAGCAGTGTGGTGGAGAGCCCAGAGGAGTGAAGGATGCTCATCACCAACCCGGGCCCGAGGCTGGCATGTGTGTGTAATTCCCACGTGCACCTTCTTGCTTGAGGGTTCCAAAAGCAGCTGCCAGCACAGGAGTTGCCAGACAGTACCAGGGCAAAGACTGGTCTCTCCCAGTATCCCCAGTGCACCAGAGGGCTAAATCCTGGGAAGCCTGAATTTAGCAAAGTGAGAGCTCCTCCTTGGAGTCAGAGGGTGACAAGCCCTTTGTAAATCTGATTTATTCCAAGTAAATAAAATGGGCATTTAGCACCCTAAACCTGGCTACACTCCTTCCATAACCTGCTCCCAGCCCTCCAGGGACCAGTGCTTTCCAGAGGCAGCACGTCACCCGTGTTAGCTGTGCAGCAAGCCAGCGATCCTCCAGGACACGCGCGGCAAGGGCGGACAAAGTCCCTGTGCTGGGATGTGCCTCAAGCAAGCTGAGCCCCCGGAGCTCCCAGCCCTCCTCCGAGGCAGCTGCCTGCCCCTCTGGCTCTGCTGAGCAGGGGGATTCATTCAGCTCAGCAGAAATGCTGCTGCTGAGCCCAGCCCCATGGGGAGCCCAGTGGACAGGCACTGCCGGTGCTGCACAAAGAGGTGGGCAGTGAGGGAGGGATGCAAATCCTTCCCGGGGTGTGCGGCGCCTGGGATCCGTGGTGCTTGCTGGCGCGTTTCACTCACTTTAAAACCAACAACCTATTGGACTGGAGCGCCTCTTTTCTTTCTTTTTTCCTTTTCTGTTTTTTTTTCCCTTCCGCCCAAAGCAAATCATTGGACTCACGCAGGACACAAGGTATTTTACTCTATAGAAATCCTTTTTTCAGGCAACTATGTCAAGAATGTTTTCATACTTTGGGCTGGATGGGAAAAAAAAAGGGCTTAATCCCCTGAGATGGTTATTTCTCTGAAAACAGACATGCAAATGCTGGACTTGTCAAACCTTAAAATGTTTTCTTTATTCAGGGAATTACTGCCTGCCTGCTGAGCCCGGGTAATGCTGACAGGCTAAGCCCGGGGCCTTGGCAGCAGAGCATGCAGAGTGTGGGAAAGGGCGGCTGAGGCACGCGCCAGATAAGATCATACAATAAATGATACAGCCCTCTGGAGCACACGGCCACTTTCATATGCAAACAGGCCTGCCAGTGCACACACACACACACACACACACACACACACACACACACACATTGCCCAGGCAGGAGGCAGCACCTTGCAGCACGCCCGGGCAGACGTACCTGCACACGCATGCACATGGCTGCAGGGCTGGCAGGATGCAGGGAGATGCAGGGGGATGCAAGACAGGTTTTGCTCAGCCCAGGGAGTATCCTAGGTTCTGGAGCAGGGGACATCTTCCCACATACCCATGGTCTGGCCAAGGACATTCCCTGATTGTCTTGTCATGCCTCAGTAGTTGCATTTTGGTGCTGCTGGTGACCAGGTTCTTGCTGCATCTGGGGCATGGTGGCTTGGAGGCCCTTCTAGAACCCTGTGAGGAAAGGAAAGTCATCATTAATAAATTGGCTACTTCTTTCTTCCACATATGGGGTAAAACCTGGAAACAGGACTCAAATGGCTTGGAAGATGACAAAGATGATCCAAAATGCACAGGTCTTTTAGTTGCATTCTTTTAGCTGTTGTGTTGTTTTGGACCTAAGTGAGGCTTTTTGGTACACATGCCTGGGGCTCTGCAAAGCAGCCACTTATTCTGCCCTCTGGCAGGGCTTCATTTCTAAAGAGAAGCAAAGAGCATGACCCCACTGATAGGAGCAATAGGACTGATGGTGCCATGCTCCTGCTGCCCATGGAGGCAGTGCCAACTTCCCCCAGGCATCCACAGAGCCCTCACTTGAGCAATTTTTGCTTTCTTTGCAATGTGCAAACCTGATTCAGCCGGGAGACGGGCAGGCAGGAGGCCGGCGTGAGCCTCCCTCGAGCTCTAAGTGTGGCACCTGCACATTTATTTTAGACGTGGTGCCTGGCAGAGCTGCCGTCATGGGTCACAGTGCTGGTGGGTCACACAGCCAGCCACAGCTAATGACCCATGTGCTGGGGTAGGAACAATGGCTCTGAGCTGCTGAGAGTGCAGCCAGAGCTGTGGGAGGGAGCCACCACAGCAGCAGCAGCAGCATTTGGAGCCAGAACGGGCTCCCTTGGGGAGTCAGGTGCCACCCCAGAGCAGTGCTGGCACCAGCCCAGGCCCCCATGGGCTGTTGATGGCCAAAGTCACCCTTTCCTGTCCCACCATGGCAGCCTGTCCTGCTCTGACACCACCACCCACTGGTGGTAGGTTCTGCTGGGACATGTTTTGCAGGGTGCATCACTAAGTTAATCTCAGCACAGTTCCTCCTAACCCGAGCTTAACTTTTGACATGGTTACAGTTGTATTTTTAGGGCATGCAGGAGCCTGAGTGCGGGGGCAGAAGGCTGCTGAGCACACGAGGGGTGGCGAAATTGGTGGTCGGTGATGGATGGCTGCCCTGTGCTCCTCCAGAGCCCTGCACACTCACAAATCACAGCTCCTCACTCCTCACTGCTCTCAAGGTAGCTGGGGAAGGGGGAGAGCCACGATGGGGGGGTCCTGGCATCTTCCTCCCGGCTTAATACGGTGCATTCACACAGATAATCTGTCAAGGAAAAAATGAGCCAACAAGCTATCTATTCTTGTCTGTGCTATTTTCCCATGTCAGAAACAGGCTGGGCTGAAAAATGTAGGTTTCTCCTTTCATCTTGCCTTTCAGAGCCCCTGAACAAGATGCCTTTCTTTGCCAGCACTCGCAAGGAGATCTTGCCTCGAAGAGCAGAAAAAGGGGCTTTCTTTTTCTTTCTTTCTTTCTTTTTTTTTTTTTTTTTTAATATCTGTGCCCAGGCTGTGCCAGTAGCAGGGATGTAGAGTAGCTTTTATTTTCCTTGGGAAGGGAGGCTGCTGTGCTGATCTCCTCCTTGAGCTCCCACTGTTGTTACTGTTTCCACTAAGCTGAATTAGGGTTGACAACAAATATTTCCCTTCCACATTTTATTTTTAGCACGAAAAGAAGTGTCTGGGAAGGCAAAAATAACATTTCACCAGGTGGGAGGCCCCAGTGATCGAGAGACAAGTGATGAAATGCTGCTGCATCCTCCCCTCAGCTGTGTGATGCCAACACATCAGTGCTGGACACTCAGCAACACCCATCCTTTCATGAGTGCCAGCATCCTGCTGTGCCTCTCGCCTCCATACCCAGTGGGTCCACATGTCCCTGCTAGCCAGGCATGCTGTGGTGCAGCGTCCTCTCCCTCAGACCACGGGGCAGCAGGGAGCATGAGAGGCAGCAGAGGTTCTGCACACCTCAAGTTTAAAAGGTGGTGGCAATCCTTACCCTCCTCTGTCTGGGCATCTTGGGCTCACGTGCCCTTTTCATACAGTTGCTTTGGTCTAATAAAAGCAAGAAATGTGTTTTTATAGGCTTTGTGGTCTGTCTTTCATTAATCACATTTCTTTGCATTCTTGTTGGTTTGTTCTACTTCAGTGACTGGCAGTGGCCACCAGCTCTCCAGCTGTGTAGGCTGTTCTGCTGGTGCTGGGGTGTGTTTGTTGATTTATGGAAGTGGTTTTCAAAAAATAATATTTGAAATGGCCAGGTAACAGCCAAGTGCAGGGAGAGGACATATCAGCAGCACTTGTATAACAGTGATCCAGCAATCTGGTTTCTTGTAAAAGCAAATAGTTTAAAGGGTCTTAGGCTGTTCTGCTTCCTTCACAATTTTGAGAATGTTTTGAGAATTTGGCAATTATGGTCTTCTTTACTATGGTTTCCGTGACCTGGGGATCACACATGGCAAACAAATAAATCCTTTCTGAGACCAAATTAGTGGTACCATTGAAGCTTACATTTTAAATTTTTTTAATGTATCCTTTTGAAACAAGAGATGGATGCTTTTCCCTTCTCCCAGTGCAGAAAAATGGAAAGTTAGGCTCTATCCCCAAGACTTGGAGGAGTCTGTCCATTCCAATTATCAATGCTAGAGACTTGGTCCTTACAGCCAACGGTGACACACAGTCTTGCTCGACTTCTTTTCCTCTCAGCTTTTCTTGGAGATTTTGTGAAGATGAGCAGAAAGAGGAGACAAAGCTCTGAAAGCAAATGCTTCTTCCCTGGAGGATGCCTAAGCAGCCCACAGTCACTCAGCGTGTTTGGTTCCTGCCACCTGAGGACAGGGGCAGGAATTCCTGCAGGGAAAGGGAATCCTGCAGAAGAGATGGCCAAGAGCTCAGGCTGCCATGAGCTGCAGCAGCAGTGCCTGCTGAGCCTCGCTGGTGCCTCGCAGGGCCAGCACCCAGTCCCACCAGAGCGCTGCCAGAAGGGCTGGGGATGTGCTTCTCCACCAAAATGCTTCTAAGGCAGGGCTGCTGGAAGGAACTGCAGGGAAATAGGGATCAGACAGAGCAGGCAGCTAATTGGGAGGAGCAAGAATACATAGGTAAGATAAAAGAGAATGTTTGCATTGTCTGGAATCCCCAGGCCATCCCAGCTTTGCCTCCAGCAGTTTGGTGAAAAGCCCTTTCCAGCCTTTGAGAAGGTCATGGTTAATCTGGAATCAAACAAAATGAGCAAGCGAAGGCGAGCAGGCAGGAAGGCATGCAACCAGCTCCTTTGACTTTTGGGAGGACTGGGAAATTTGTAAATGCAATTGCTTGTGGTGGTGCAGCACTCAGATTGCCACAGCTTTTGCATGACAGTACCAAGACACCCCACCTAAGGCTGGAGCTGCTCCAGGCTCTGGAGAGAAGAACCCGTGGCCTGAATACACAAAACAGGAGTGGAAACAGGCAAGAGATGACTTTCCCACAGGCAGAGTGGGGCAGAGCTGGAGCCACCATTGCCCCAGTTATGGCTGTGGCCACCAGCTGCCTTGCCCCGGGGGCAGGCTCAGGGCTCAGCTGTGTAAACCTATAGGGACCTGGGCAAGAGCTGGATGAGCCCAGGAATTTTTGGGAGCTCAACGTACAATGTCAGTGGGAGCGTGGCAGGGATTTGAGATGTGACAGTAGGACAGAGACATCTGGGCAGTGTGATGTCACTGCCAGCTCACTCAAGTCTTTGTCCCTGCTGCCAAGCAGAGTACTTTGGGACCTGGAACACTGCAGTCCTTAAACTTCAGCCTGGGAGTCTCCCTCATGAGAGAGGAAGGGGGTGGCAGGCAAAAGCAAGGTCATCCTCAGCCTCTTCCTTCCTCCCACAAAGCTGGGGGATGGTAGAATGCTGCAGGGACCAGGACATGCCTGTCCTTGCTTTGGGCTGCCAGAGAAAAGGGACTGAAGCCACAGGTGCTCCATGGGAATGAGCACTGCAGCCTCTGCAGGGTTGGGAAACCGATGTTATCACAAGGGAGGGTTCACCTCAGCAGAGAGGTGAGGAGCAGCTCCCCCCAGCCCAGCCCCACAGCCACTGCCCCAGGCCCTCTGCCAGCTCTGCGGGATGCTGGGAACCACCTGGACTGCTCCAGCAGACAGGGCAATGCCAGTCACAGCACCCTGTGAATCACCAGCCCCAGCCTGCAGCCAGATCCTCCACCTGGCAGGAGCAGGGTACACCTGGGTACACCTCATTTCCTGACACAGGGGCCTTTCCCTGAACAAGGGCTAGGTCTTGGAACAGTCTCCTGGCTGCAAGGCAGGGCTGGGAGCAACTGGACAGATGAAGCCCTGGAAGATACTTGCCTGGGCCTCCTGGGAACCTGCAAAGTGTTTCTATGGGCTTGGAGACTCAGACCCCCAGCCTTCACCCATGTGTGGAAGGAGGTTCTGAAGTCAACACAAATTCAGAAAAAATACCCAATGCGTGTGAATAAAAACTTATGTGAGGGAAAACATTACAAAGAGGGCCCAGACCCTGGGCAGCTGATCCTCCACTGCTGTCCTAGGGAGCATGTGGGAAGACCCTTCCTTTCCCGCAGCAGGATCTCATTTGACACCTCTCTGGGTGCTCTGTCAGGCTGCCCCGGCACCCACGGGTGCACTGGGACACTGCAAATCCTCTGCACCCCTTGCCTGGCTCCCTGGGCGAGCTGGCCAGCCTGCCTGGGAAGCGAGCCTGCAGTTTGGCAGGAACCGCGCTGCTCTCCGGGCTGCAGCGCTGCCCCGGCACCAGCGCTGGCCCCATGCAGACCCGGCTGTGCTGGGGACACCGGGGCCGGGGCAGAGCGGGCAGGGAGCGTGGGCTGCTGGGCACGGCAACGCCGGGCAGACAAAGGGGAGCCAAACCCCAGGGGAAGGCTTGGATCAGAGCCTGTCCCGGAGTGTTAAGCTGTTCGCACAAAGCTCCTTGAGCGCAGGCTGGCTCTGCCCCCTCCGCTGCCTTCTCCCTCTGCGGGCAGGGCTGGTGCCAACGTCGGAACCTGCTAATCAGTAGCTGCAGCAGCCGCAGCCTCCCTCAAGCCTCCCAGCCTCCCTTCCCTCCCTCCCGCCTTGACTGCCGGCCAAGCGCGGCCGAGCCTGCCGGCGCAGGAATGTGTGAGAGCCATGTGTCACTTCTCCAGACTGTGGGAAAGTGCTGCTCCAGTGAACTCACAGCAGCTGCCCTGCCCCAGCCCCAGCCCCGGCCCTGGCCCCGGAACAGGAGCTGGGCTGGCCGCCCTGGGATGCCGGTGCACTCCCACTCCGCTCCCCTCAGCGTGGGTCCCCTGCCAGCCCCCAGCCCTGCGGGTGACAAAGAACATCTGAGCCCCCAGCGCCTGCCACAGCCACCGCGGGTGGTGAAGGAAGGGCTGCTGACCTGGTTTTCCTTTAGAAACAGTTGTTTCCCTGCACTTTTATGTTGATTTTTTTTTTCCTAGATGAAGGGTGTGGGGTGCTGAGAACAGGAGCAGCCACTCGGGGAGCCGGGAGCTGCTCCCATGCCGAACTCTCACCACCTGGCACTTGTACAAGGCTCTTCGTCTTCAAAGCCCTGGGCAGACAATGGCCCCTTTCAGGCTGCGTGGTGCCTGCAGCCGGCCAGAGCCCTGGCCATGGTCAGCCCGCCTGGCATAGGCTCGGGTCTGGCTCCAGCACTGGACATGCCTGCCCTCTCCTACGAGAGAAAAGCACGATGCTGTGTGCTGGGGGGATGCTCCTGAACCCACATTCCAGCTGCTGGGGGAGTAGTCAGCCCCATTCCTGTTCTCCAGCATCCTCCTCGCCCACCACAGCCCTTTCGGGTGTTGCAGTGGCTGTCAGCACGGCATCTCCCGGAGGAGCTTGGTGCTGGAGCATCAGCATGGCCCTCAGCTCTGTGTGGAGGGTTGGCTGCCTCTCTGTGGGAGCCCCCTGCCCGGCAGCTCTAAACGCACACAAAAGCAAGACCAAGCTGAATAGAGGGTGGGGAACAGCCTGTCCCTTTTTTCCCCCCAGCCCCCTGCCAGGGGATTAATTGCCGACCCAGGGAGCAGGAGAGCTGTGCTGGGGCTTGGCAGGAGGGCAGCAATGCAAAGCACTGAAGCAGTGTGTTCAATGGTTGGCTGGTGCCTCTGTGCCTGCTGCCAGACCTCCCCAGCTTCCTCCTTGCCGTGCTGGTCCCAGCCAACCAGGCTCTACAGACAAGCACCTATTTCTGCCCTCATTTTCATCTCCTTCTCCCAGGCCTGCCATGGGCTCTCATTAAAGCTGCTTGCTGGGGACTCATTAACTTGGCAGGCTCAGTGAACCTGGGTCAATTAAAATAAAGCTCCTTAGCTTCTCTACCCTCTGCTTTTCTGCAGTGTTGACCCGCTCTCTTACTCCTGTCTGCATCCTAAACCAGGTAGAACAAGGACAACAGTCCCTGACCTGCAGCATGTCCTGTGTGTGTCAGTCCCAGGACCACCTCTGCCATAGCTCCTGGCCCAGTTAGCACCAGTGACTCTTGGGGAGCACGCTTGGTGAGAACCTCTTTCACAGGAAGCTGCAGGTCCCATTAGGGTGGCTGAGGTACTTGTAATAAGTAGGGTAGGATGGCTGCAGTCTGAAATTTTGCAATCAACATGCCCTTAGCCTCTGCCAGCACAGCTGCCTGCAGTGCTCCTTGATGGGTTGGTTCTGACCTTGTGCCTGCAGACCCCCAAAACATCTCCCACCAGGTCCCCTTAAAGTAAGAGTGCTGCTCAGGAGCAGAGCCAGTTCCCCAGGCTCTGTGGTGCCCAGCACTTGTTGCTTGGCCAACCCATACTCAGATGCCCAATTCACCTGAGACTTGATTCCACAGCTCTTGATACATTTGCACAAATGTTAAGATGGGTCCATTGTCAATGATAGCTTTAAGGGGTGAGAAAAGAGATAGACTTGCTCCCTTTTCACCAAAAAATTATCTGGATGCTCTGCAGCCAGTGGATAGCTGGAATATCCCTGATAGTGCCTTACTATTGATTTCTTAATGACTCCAGTCAGCATGTTGTGCACCTTTTACTATTTCAGAAACTTTTGGAGAGAGATGCTGACTATCTGGTTAGAGCTATGCAAATTCAGAGGGACAGGAAGAAGCAGATCTCAGGCTTTCACCCCCTTGTAAATCTGTTGTCCAAACCCAAACAAACCAAAGCTATAATAAAATTAGCTTGGAGTCTTTCCTGGGTAGCATCTGTGCAGACTGGGAATCTGCTGCTGCCAGACAGATGATGATATTAGCGGGTACAGAATGAGGCCATGGGGTGTTAGAGACCATGGGCCAAGCCAAACACTGGATGCAAATGCTCCCAGGCTCTGGGAAAACCCTGACCCAGGCACTGACTGGACAGCATGGCCGGGGCTTATCTCTGCAAACTGAGGAAAGCAGTGTGGCTTCCACTGTGGGCAAGTTCCAGCACAGTGAGAAAATCTGGGGCTCCAGCATCTTACTGGCACCTTTTTCACTGCCTGGCCATAACTGTGATGGCTCACATCCTTTCACATTGCAATGGCAATGTCTGATGTGTCACCTGTGCAGAGCTGTGTCCACCCTGGGAGGAGAGGCAGACCTTTATGGCAAGACTGTGCCTGCTGCTCCCCTACTTGTCTGCAAGTATCCCCACATGGCCTCTCAAGTGGAGGAAATATTTGCTGCCAGCATTAGATTTAGATCTAAAGTCCTTGCTTGAAAGCCCTTGACTTGGGACAACTCACATGAGGAGGAGCTGTGCTTGGATGCTCGAGGTCATCAGCTTCTCCTTGCCAGAACAGAGCAAGAAAAGCAAACAGCTCCTGCAGCCCTTCTCTGGTTTGAGTTTTGTTACACTTTCCAAATGCATCAGTCAAATATTCATGAAGGATCAGCCAGATCTTTCCCAGGCTTACACTCAATTCCAAATAAGCCTTGGCCTTACTGACACTCCACAGAGGTCTGATTGCAGTGGCAGGAGGAAGAAACATGGAGTGTGAGGTTTAATGAGCCCTGTGCTATGGCAGCTCATCATCTCTGTAGTGCTGGTCCAGATCCCTTTTAAAGGCAGACTGGGCTCCCGTTGTCGCTCTGCCCCTCCCCTGTGAGTCACTGGAGCATGGATCATACATGTACATAAGTGCTAACGACCGTGTTTATGTCCCAGCTGTATTTCCTAGGCAACATTTGACTCTCATATGATGCAAAGGTGGGAAGAGTGAATTAGCTTGCTTAAACCTTTCCTGTGTTCATGGAGGTACCCAGCAGCACCCAGGATCATGAATGCACCATCAGTGACAGCTCTGTGTGGCCCAGCTGGGCAGAGCCATCCCATGGGAAAGGCACTGGCTGTATCCTTTTGCCTGCTGAAAGCAGCCTGCAATATCTGCTGAATGCTCAGAAATTAGGGGCAAGAAGAATGCAGATGATGGGTAGTTTTTCTGTTTCATAACTCAGGAGTTTGGGGGTGTTAGAAGTTGTTGGGAGCTCTAAAGATAATTACCTGCTTTCCAAAATTCCTTCTCAGGGGACATCTGAATGCTTTTTTAGCAGTTACACCCACCCCCTACCAGTCAAGTAAGAAATGGTGTGCTGTGCATGCAAGGGCTGAGCACAGATATATGGTGGAGCTGCTGGCTGCCCCAGCCCCACTGCTCCAGTGTCTCCTGGCTGGCACTGCACTGGTGCAGTGTCTGAGGAGTCCTACAGCTGTCTGCTGTAGGGTGCTGGGGTGATTGCCAGGATGCTCCCAGGCACTCCTCTGTGTGTGGGGCCAGGGTTGCCCACTGCTGCCAGAGTTGCCACTGTGCAGACTGACTGTGCTGCTGAAGGCACAGCTGCAGCAGCACAGAGCACATCCCCACAGCTCCCTCCCTTTCAGCCAGCTGGGAGGCAGCAGGTTTGGCAAGCAGGGCAACAAAAATACCATCAGGGGATTGCCAGCAGGCCGAGGGGTCTGATAGCTTCCCCTTTGCTCTGACCTTAGCTGCTGAGTGCTCGGGGGCTCAATTGGGATAACGTTTCTCCTCACCACTGATCCTGCTTAGCGGGCACATTGCTGGGATGGCAGAGCCACCCTGACCTCCCAAAACCCAGCACAGCCCTCGGCTCAAATTCAGGGCACCTGCTGCCGTAAGGCAGCTCAGGAAACCTGGCCAAGGGGCTGCCACAGTCTGAGCCCCCAGTAGTGGGCCCAAAGCCTCCCACAGCAGATCCTGCACTGCTGTGTGCAGCATAGTGAGTACAAGGGGGGGAAAGCAGCAAAGCAGGTTCTGCAGCCCCCTGACTACCCTGAGCTTGCAAACACCAGGAGCCCTGTAAGGCACCCATGGGTGCTCAGAAGGATATGGGATCCTGCACTTGGGACAGAGGTGCCACCTTGCCCTGAGCTCCCATGCTGTCGCCAAGGGGCACGTCTTGTCCCACACCAGAAGAAAGGAACTGACATCATCCTCCAGCCCCACAGGTTTCCCCAGAATCAGCACTAGGACACCGTGAGCCGCCTGTCACCACTGGCCCTGGGAGAGATCTGGGGTCACCATCACTCTCCTACCATGACAAGGGAGGAACAGGATGATTTGACAAGAACCCAACTCTGCCAAGTCCTGGGAGCTCCTGCTGCTTTGGAAAAGAAGGGGATTTAGCTGAACTGGTCAAAAACAAGCATTTTAGCCATAAGCTTTGATTTTTAAAAACATTTCCAACTTCAGTTTCTAATTTAAATTCAAAAGGAAAAAAACTCAAAATGCTGTCATTTAAAAAAATCTGGTTTATTAAAACACTGGTGTAATGAAAATAAAAAGCTCTTTTGTGCTTGAAATCCTTACCGTAAAAACAAATGCTGTCTGTAACAAATGCATTTTTAATAGCAAAAAAAAAATAAAATTAAACCAAAACTAGTTTTTTATGCTAAACTTTTATTTTGGTCAGTCTTTGGTCCTATCATTAATCTGACTCCATCCAGGATGTGGGAAAACTTCAGCTTTGAGAATGATAGCAAGCATGGGAGTGGGGCGTGGAAGGAAAGCCAGGACAACTGGACTAGAGCTTGGCTACCTTCAACCAGATAGCTCCAGGGGAAGGCAGGGCAGGAGGAAGACTTTAATAATTAGTTCTGGGATCTCTGAAGCATTTCCAGTTTGCAAATTACCACTGCTTTATTGGGCTCTAATTCAATCTGCTCCAGGACATTGCTTGCAAAAGCCTTTTTGAAGATGAGGTGTGGGAAGTGCCCTGGCCTGGGACTCCTGTGTGGCCATGGTGGCACAGCCTGGATGGTGCCTGCCCTGCCTGGGTTCCACCCCCTTCCCCATCCTTTGCAAGTGAGCAAGACGTGACCCCAGGGTTGCTGGAGGTCCCTGACTGCATTCAGTGGCATGATAAATCCCACTTCTTGACAAGATATGTGTCTGCTAACGTGTGTCTATAGGATCAGGTTTGCTGGAAATCGGGGTCTTTTGGAAAGCCTGGGCAGTGACATCTGGGTGAGGGGCTGGGGAACTGCTCTGTGCTGGGAGAGGGAAGAGGCTGAAAGGACAGTGAAGCCCCAAGTGCCATCAGAGCTGGCCGTGCTCACAGCCCAGCCTAGCACCAGCTCAGCAGCCCAGGCAGCCCCTCCCTGCTCCCCATGGGATAACCAAAAAGCTCCCAGGCTCCCTTCCCAAGATCTCTGAGTGGAATAGGGTTTTCCAGTGCAATTGGACTGGGATTGCATCCATCCCCCACGGGGAGGTCTGGCTTGCACAGACACGCATGCACACACAGCCTTGTGCCAGTGGTGTCCACAGCAACCAGCCTCCCAAAAACTGCCTCCTTCCTCTAGCAGCTGAAAAAATAGTCCCTAACTAAAATGTGGCAAGTCTAATTTTTGGGTGACAGCGCACAATATGGGCAGAGTTTGACTCAAAACCACATGTGAAAAGTGTGTGGTTGGACATTGCCTCCCTCAGAGATGCATTTTTCCTATAAGTGTGACCCCTTGGTTTAAAACTAGATTGCTTTCATCAAAGGAGAGAAGAAATTGCATGAGATCGTATAAGGAGACTAATAAAGAGTGCAAGACTGAAACCCCCTGCCCCTAAACCCTAAAAAAGGGCTAGCCTTGGCTCTTTCCCCCACACATGGCAGAAAGTTCTTGTGCCTTCTGAGTTCACTTCTGAGAATGAAACGCTCTGGCAAACAGGGTGAAAGGAGAGGGTGGAGAAGAGGGAATGAAGAGGATGAATGGGAGGGATCCAGCCCTGTTCTTATCTGATGGCTGCTGAGTGAGGCATGATGAATTCCCCAGCAACAGGTCTGTTTTGTCAGAAGGCCTCTTATCAGATGGCACAAGCCCAGTGGTCTGGCCACGGCCATTAATCACCCACCAGCAGCTCTCCTCCAAAGAGAAAAGTTTTCCCCTCCTTTTCCCCGCTGGCCCCAAGCCCTGCTCCCATAAGCTGCAGGAAGAAACTTTCACCCAGCCAAAGCCCCCCACCCCCAGAGGAGCACAGGAGATGGCCCCGAGGTGGGGATGGTGGAGACCTCACTCCCTTCAGATAAGGGACTGGAAGTGGGTGTGAGGTGTGGGAGAGCAAACCAGTGCCAGGAGCTCTCTTCCCCTCCATGTTGAGTGCCTGGGACACAGTGGCAGGGCCACACTGCCAGCTTCAGCTGGTGTGCAGCCCCGAGCTGGGAGGAGCAGCACTGCAGGGTGATCAGGCACCCCAGACTTCCTGACAGCCCCCTTGTCTCATCCCTGCCACCACAGCCAAAGCTGCAGAGCCTCTGGCCCAGCATCACTCATGCCAGGGGCTTTGGGGAGCAGGTTTGGTGGCCAGTTTGGCTCCCAAACCAGGGGCCCTGGCACCCCCCTTGCCTGTACTCTGTAATCCCCAGGCTGCTGCTCCATCCTCCCTGCACAGCAGCTGCTGGCTGCCCGAGCTGCACAGGGCTCTCAGCTTGCTCCATTTTCTCACGGTGCTTTGTCTGCAGCTGGTGGTGGGTGACAGGCTCTGCGAGTTGAGCTCTAGGAAGCCTCTTTTATTTTATAACCTGTCTTCCCTTGTCTTTCCTGGGTTAGCTGGATCTCAGGAGTGCAGATGCCCCCACCCCGGGGTGACAGGAGGAGCCATGAGAAGCAGCTTTAATGCAAAGCAATTTGTCAGAACAAAAAGAGAAGATGCAAATGTGCATATGTGTCATCTTGTAAAGTACGTGGGCATATCAGAGCCCAAACATCAGGGTGGCCCCAGAAGGTGGGAAGATGCCTCATGATCAAAGATGTCCCTCTGCCCGCATGACAACCCCTTTCAGCACTGAACTGTGCACAGACCTGGATCTCTTGGGGATACCAGTGGGCTGCAACTCTGGAGGGCTGCAAACTGTTCCAGCAGTGAGAGTGTCTCCATGTATCACCATGATGGCACACTGGAGAGAAGTGCTGGATACTAGCTCAAACATGGACAGAGATCAAATCCAGGCAGGGGTAACCAGTATCTCTGAGGCATCCAGGAATGACAGTGGTGTTTGAAAGGCACCCGAGATGAGAGAGGCCAGGGGAGAGGGAAGAGGGGGATCCTCATTCCATCTGGCCATAGATGTCTCAGCCAGACCAAAAGTGACTGGAGACTAGCTTTTCCAAGCCAGAGGAGTCACAAATCCACTGACACACCTTCATGCAGCATGCAACTGCCTTTTGCATGCTTGAAGTGTGCAGAGGTGCAGTTGCATGAAGGAGGCAGATGGGGCTTTTTAAGGGTCACACTGCCTGGAAGTACAGCAGGAGTGTTCCTGTTCTAGTGCTCTACAGGATGCAACTGGAGTGAGATATCTGCCCCTGTCCCTGGCTGCAGTGGGACTGCAGGCTGGAAAATTTCAGTCAGGAGGAGAAGGGAGGGGTCAGTGTCAGCAGCTGGCTGCGGTGTGTTGGTGTTCTCTTACCTCCCTCCAGAGCTGTGCCAGGGCTGCTGGAGGAGCTGTCTGCATGCTTCGGGTCTGGTGCCATCAGCATAAAGGTGACATTTGTCCCTTGGTCACACTTTCCCTATGCCCAGATGGTGCAAAGTCCTCGCTGTCCCTGTGTCAGCTGAGGCATGGAACAGGGATGCCAACTTGGCAGCTGACACCGAAGCCAGACGTGGTGGGGTGCAGGCAGGGGATTGCCATGTGTGACTCCCACTTCAGGGAGCTGAGCACATCCACCCTCCCTGGGAGACTCTGGAACTTGCTGTCTTTTGTCACAAAGAGGACAAACAAGGTTCTTCTGTCTCCTGACATCGCATTCTGTGAGACCTCACATAGGACTGCTGCAGCAGTAGGCCACTGTGGAATGGGGGTTTACTGCCAGAAGGGTCACCCTGGAAAAGCAAGTCTTTGACCCAGAGTCTGACTAAAGGTGAGGTCCATCACTGCATGGTGGCAATCTGTTTGCTCAGCTCCTGGTGGAATCCTGGGTTGTGCCAGTGAGGCCAGCACTGGGCCCCACTGTGCCATGCCAACTTGATGTCACAGGAAGGAAAAATAGCCGTGAATGAGAGCTCATGGCCATGAGTAATGGAAAGCAGTTGTCTCTTGTAATGCCTGGCCATAAAATGCCAGATAGATGTAAAAGTTATAAATACATCACAGAGCAAATAATTACAGCATGGCTCTAACTCCTTGCTTCAGGAGAGCTGCTGACCTCCCTGGGCAGTGCCCAGCCCTGGAGAGATGAACCAGAACAACCTGAGGATGTGACATAAATGTGTGCAAACTCCCTTTGCTGGCAAGTGCTCATCTGCTGCCTCTGGCACTGTGGGTGGGTGCTGGTGCTTGCAGGGGATCTCAGAGCTGCCCAGTGCATTGCTGGGGTGAGATAGCTGAGTTGTGAGATATCTGAGATATCTGAGCTGTGTTGAAGGATGGTGTGTGCCTCGTGGTGTGATTAGCCAGGTGAGAGCCAAGGGCAGACAGGTGCCCAGCTGCGCTGACCATGGGAAGCAGCAGCCTGTAAGGTTTTAGGGGGAGTATGTTGTGATGGCAAGGAATTTTGCAGCATGTGGGAGGAACGGCTGTACAGCAGAGCACTATGAATGGCGTTGTTCATGTACCTCCAAGTGAACATGCATTGAAGGAGGAACAGAAAAAGTCCAGATGTGTCCATCCTACCACCACTATGCAAATGACACTGACACAGCCATCTGGACAAGGACTTAGGATGTTCAGCATCCCCTCGGTACCAAACTGATGGGTGCAGCATTCCAGCATTCCCAAAGCAAGTGCCTGTGGGTGCTCAGAGCAGCCAGACAGGGTCCTGCCAGGGACCAGCACTGGCAGAGGGGCTGGATACACTGCCCTCAGTGCCAATAAAATTACCCTCCACTTGCTTGCCATTGTGGTGGGATGCCAGAAATTTCCCATATATATATGTATATATATATATATATGTATATATATATATACACACACACACTCATACATCTATACATGGCTGCAACAGTTGAAGCAGACCCAAAACCCTTCTAGAACATTCCTGAGAAACCTCTCGCTTCTGCAGCGCCAAGACTTCAGAGCATGGTCTCAGAGCTCCAAAGGTACGACTCAAGGGTGAAACACAAGCCTAGCATGGAATTCCTGCAGGAGGTTTTCACAGAAGGGCAAGATGCAGAGAAGGAGGGCTCAGAGGAACAGGTGCAGGCAGCCTTGCAATGCTTCCCTCTGTCTACAAATACACCAGTGGAAATAGTGAGAGGAGCAGAGAGCAACGATGCAATAAATCTTTTAAAAGAAACAATAAGAGCAGGACAGCTGGCATAAAAAGGAACAAGTTCCCCTGGCTACCAGTGGCTTTAGGAATGAAAAAAAGTGGAGTGAGTGAGGGACAACATAGTGGCAGGGTAAAAACAATGATCCCAGAGAAATTTAAATCCTGGGATCCTGAGAAAGACTCCTGGGAAAACTGGGTGCTTTTCAAAACACTCAGAGGAGAGTTAGTCTCTGTCCAGAATATCACGTCAGGAAAAAAAATGCCAGAGATTGTGTTGCTTAAGCTAACTACAGAAGGTAGAACAGCAAAGAATATGTGAAGTTTTGGATGTACTGAGGGGGTATGGGAAAAAGGCTGCTGAGGGAACAAGTGTGGAGGAAAATCACCCATCTGAGCTCATCTGTGCACTTTACACATTGGTGTTTCTTTCCAAGACTCATGGGGTTTATGCCTAGCCTTCAGTCCCCAGCACCTTAGCCAGAGAAGCACCACTCTAATACCCAGCTCCAGCCTTGGCTCACTGGTGTCTTGGGATGAGTTTTCACTTCACAATAATCTGTTTCCTTCTCTGTCCAGCTGTGAATTTGCTACTATTTAATTTCTCTGCCTTATCCTCTTGGCCTGGTATTGCCAGAGACTCTAACACTGGCTTCTGTGCTCCCCCTGAGTCTCCCCTTCTCCAATGCACAGCCCCTTTCCAACATGAAATGAGAAGCAGCTTCCCCCCAGGCTGCCCCTGTGTATGCCTCCAGCTTGTTCTCTTGGCTACATTTCTGTAGAGGAACATGCTGGAATGCTAAAGCTGTGGTAATGAGTAACACACTTCTTCAATGGGACATGGCTTTCTGAATGCACTGTGCTTTACAGCTACCATAAATAATGAAATCAGTATTTGTAAACTATACTTTAAGGAATCCATTCTTTTCCAGAGATTTCAAAAGCGTGTCATTTTCCAGATTGAGGAAGTTTGCCAGTTCATCTATTTTTAGAAATTCTCACTCTACTGATGTGGTCAAGACAGTCCTTAACAGAAAAGTGTGGCCGCATGCCTCGAAGGTATAAACAGGCAGACATGTGATGGGAAATGCTTCAGAGGTGAGCCCTGCAGACTCCTAGACATCAAAGTTTTTGGGTGGTGAAACTGTAGGGACAAATCAGTGTGTGGGCTGGGGAAACAGGCACTGAAAAACATCTTAGAAGTTACTTTTCTTGGAGACCTGAAGAGTCCTTAAAATAGTGTCACGTCCCAGGAAATGAGACAGATCATGCTGAGGGAAACCTGGCAGCATGGCCTCAGCCAGAAATGCACTTCCTTGGAGTCCTTACTGTCTGTAAACATAAAAGTGGGAGGAAAAACCAACCAAACAAAAAAACCCACAAGCAAGCCAGGCTGTCCAAGAAGCTCCTCTGGGCTGTGTGGCTGTGCCAGAGCCACCAGTTCCCTTAGGTGGTTTCTCTTGCACCCCCCATCCTCATCCCTCAGCCACAGCAGAGCCCTGAGGGTTGCCTAGGGAGCAGGGACAACCCTGCCCTGAGCAGGTGCGAGCCCCAGCATTGTGATAAGGGAAAACAGACCCAAACCTGAAGACCTCCCAGTATTTGATGTCTCCCAAACTTGGTAATGTTATGGATACAGCTGACTGTGATCCTGCCCTTTGCCCTGCCTCCAGAGCAGCACAGCACGATCTGGTCAAGCTGCTGGGACTTAGTTCTTTGAGGCCTCTATTCCTAACTTGTTTAGTATAAATCAAATTTTTACTGCACTTAACATTTCAAAGATGGTCAATTTGATCAATTTCCTTCCTGTGTACATGCTTTTTTCTATTAAAAACTGTTGATTCTTTTGCTTAAAATGTATGCATCTATTTATTTGGTTACTAGATAACAAAACTGGGTTATGCCTTGCTGATGCAGTCTTCTCATTTTGATTAAGATAATGGACCTCAAGTATTTCTCTATGTATTCAACTTAAAAGTTCTTGCCTTTATCTTTCACTTTTCAGGCCCCAACTTTATGTTCCCTGCAGAGAACACCAGCTGCACAGAAGTGTTTCCCCCACTCCACAATGAGACCTTGTCCTTGTTTGAGATACGCTGGCCAACCCCCAGGGGAAGGGGTCATCCTATGTAATTTCAGGTCCCATCTTGGCCAATGTGTCCTGTCTCCAGCTGCAACTCTTCTTAGGTGCTCCCAGGAAAGATTACAAACCCCTGCCTGTGTAGAACCAGTGCCACTTTTGGAATGAAGGACCTCTCTGACTCATGCAGGTGCTTCAATTAGCTTTCAAACTTCTCTCTGCTAAGTTGGACCCCTTTTGCCTCTCATTTCAGCACTTGCCTAGCCAGGCCCTTTCTTGGCCTCTTCTTGTGTCCCCACATTCTCCTCCAGGTGCCAATTTCAGCACTGATCACTGCATCCTTGCAGCTTTTCCATCCTTCTTCAGACGCCTTAGGCCTGAGCTGGGGTTTGGACCCAAGAGGATTTCCAGGTCTTCCTTCAAACCACGACTTTCCCAGGCACCCCCGGCCTCCTGGGCTGACCACGGGGGACCCATTAGAACTGGCTGTGATCCTGCAGCCAGGTGTGACCCCATTCCTGGCTGCAGAGGGTGAGGCGTACACCCTGGGGCAGCCCCTTTCTCTGTGCTTTCACACCTGGAGGACCAAGCAATGGTGCTCAATACATCACAGGCAGGGACAGCCCTGCACTGTGGACACTGAGCTGCTGTGGCAGCATCCTTCCAGCCCATGGGCAGAGCTCACACAAGGGTTTGCAGCTCCCCAAGCAGAAGTTACCCCAGCTCTGCTCTGAGCTGCCTGTTGCGACAGGAGGCAGTGACACACAAACACCTCCCTGCATCCTGTCTCCCTCTCAGATCTGTTTTTTTCAAACCATGAGACTCCCATCAAACCTGGCCCTGCTCCAAGGTTCACACAGGCAGTGGTGGGGTGGGAGGAGGAGGGAAGCAGAGAGCAATCCATAACCTTTGTAGCACTCTTGAGAGCAGCTGTCTGGCAAATGTCAAGCACTGTCTAGGGCTATTTTGGGCACTTTATTTTTATAAAGGATGCTTTGAGCTGGGGGAAGGGTGAAAAGGGGGTTTTCTCATTGCCAGCACCTTAAAGAATAAAATCCTAGGGAGGAAAATTCAGGAACCCTCCTTGGTCATGTGGCTGATGCCACATCCCATTGGAGCATTCCTAGAGGCTCTCAGACAGGCAGGGCATTGGAGAAGGGCCTTAGCTTCTCTTGTGATTGGAGACCTCCTGGAGGAGCTGACACCCCTTGGGATCCAGGGTGAGGATGTGGCTCATGCCGTGGACTTGCAGGTACCATCCCTGCAAGGGGGACCAGCACTCCATGCAGCCCAGCCCCAGGAGGATTCCGGGGTGAGAAACCACCAGCTTTTGAATGTTCCTCCTAAGGAGTCTCATAAATATCATCTTAATTCTGGGTGTTTTCCACTGTTGTCCCATTGAACCCTCCAAGCCCCCAAGAGCCCTCAGACTCCTTCACTTTTAGCAGAGCCAAGACCCAGAGCCAAGATGTTACACAAGGAGAAGCAGAGCATCTGAAAGATCCTTGCCTGAAAGATGTATGCTGCATAACTGGAACAGACAACAGAAAAGCAATCTTATTGACAAGAAGGGATGTTCTTCCGAGACTGGAAACAGTTGCAGAAAGTCAGGGTGTTTGTTTTTGTAACCATTTCTTCCGGTGAGCCTGGAGAAAAAAGTAGTTCTCACTTGTAATAATTGGAGGCTTCATCCCCCCATAATATGCCTCTTTATCAGAAACAAAAGTAGCATGGAAGTAGAAGAAACAACCCCTCGGTATTTTTTACTATAAAATGCTATGTGGTGCATTTAGTGTTTTTAGACTTAATTATCTATTTTAAGATTAAACTGGGATCAAACTCTGTGCAAGGATCTCAGAGCCATCAGTGGCTGGGAAGTTGCTTTCGTAGTAGCTCAAGACCATCAACCACAGTACCCATCTAACCGAGGGAAAAGGAGCTACAAACCACTTCCCATCCCAGAAAAATGCTGGCATGAATAATCCAAAGCAGTTTTGTGAGCATCTGGAAGTTAGCACAGAGATGAGTAATACCTGATATAACTTAGTCAAGAATGAGACACGTCAGGCCAATTTAATTTCCTTCAGCAGCGGGGTACAAGGAGCCTGCAGATGGCAAAGCAGCGGTGGCTGTGGGATGGGGATGCTGTGCTTGCCCTGCTGTAGGACGGGGAGCACCAGGCAGGGTGCTCAGGAGGGTGCAGAGTGAGCAAGGGGCAGTTCTGTGACAGCAGCTCTCAAAAGCTCACTATGGGGCTGGAAAGCCGCAGTTGAGCACTCCCATTAACAGCCAGCATGGAGAAACAGAGAGAGTATTTATTAAATTTGCATGCCACGAAAGGCCGGGGCTGCAGACAGAAGAAGGATTGTGACAAACTGGAGAAACGGGATGAAAAGCTGGGGGGAGACTGAGGAGGAGGGTAGCGCGCTGTGGCGTGCTCCTGCTAGAGGGGGCAGGGGAAGATATCCCCTGGGCTGCTGCTGCCACCTCTGCAGCAGCCCGGAGCTGTGGAGACAGCCCCAGGAGGTGCTGCTGACCTTGCAAATGCAGACAGGAGAGGTTCCCGTGCAGCCCTACGGAGCCTGCAGTGCCTGGGCAAACACAGGTGACAGTCACCTGTGGGCACCCACCACATCTGGGCTGGAGTGCACTGGACAAACTCTGATGCATGTGAAGTGCCATCAAATTGATATACCTTTAAATCACAGCACTGTGGTCTGAGCCATTTCTGTATTAAATTGAAACGATTTAACAAGGGAAGCTGTCAGCACCAGCTGGGTGGCCTCCCTTACGGCTGGTAGTGCAGGCAGGGTAAAAACCAGCAACAACTCAAAGCCTCCTGCAGTGGTCCCAAGAAGCTTGTCCCTTGCTGGAAGGGAAGGCATGCCTAGGAACAAAACCCTGCTACCCAGCTGCAGCCAGCTGCTTTCTGCCAGTCCTGGGATAAGGAATGGCTTATGGTGAGCTACTGGAAGCCACAGTGAAAAATGAAACACAAGTAAATGCATCTCCCTGCAGCCCCTGCCTGCAGTGGGAAGAGGATGCTGAAGGGGGGATATGATGCAGGAAAGCTGGGGGTTAGAACCAGCAGAGCTGTGGGGCAGCTGCCAGCCTGGGCAGGGATGTCTTTCACCCGCAGCAGTGTCAAACAGAAATGGAAAAGAGTTTACTTCTCTCTTTGTCAGCCTGTGGAGCCAGAGTGGAAACAACCCCCCCAGATCCTGTTTTTCCGTACTCTCAGAAGAATGTAAACCTTTTTAAACAAAACCAAAACTTCTTAGCAAAGGAAAAATAGAAAAATACAAAGCAGATCCAAATTGTTAATTTAAGTCAAACCCCAGCAGCTCAACAGGAGAAAAACCCTGGTGGGGAGGCACTGAGACCTGCTGACAATTCAGCTCCCTGGTGGAATGTGACCCCCTTCTTGCCACCCAGACAGGATGTGACATCCCAAAACTGTCCTACCCCAGTCCCAGAGCAGGGGCCAGCCACATCCTGAGCCGCTGTGTCCCCATGAGCTCTCCTGCCGAGTGCTGGGAGCAGGACCCCGGCTCAGTGACAGGCCGGGGTCAATGGGGGTGGCTGGGGCAGGGCAGGAATTTGCCGCCGGGCTCTGGCTGCCTGGCCGGTCCCCCAGTGCAAGGCCATGTGGTTTCCCCGTGCAGGGAAATAAAAGGAAGGCTTTGAAAGTTGGCGTGTGACGGGGCGTCCCCCCGGGGAGCGGGGCGGCAGCGAACGCGTGCGTCTGCGAGCGGCCCTGGCCGGCCGCCACGCTCCTTCCGTTTATTTACGGTGCTTTATCAGGGGCTGTGGGCTGCGATAAAGCTTATGAAAATAAAAGGCATCTCCAGCAGGCCAGGGCGAGAGCAGGCCCTGCCGTTTCTTTCCCACACTGATTAGGATCTGGGCAGGCATCGGCGCTCCAGATCTCGATGAAAGCAGCAGGACCGGCAGCGCTTCCCTTCCTGGCCCCCACTCGGGGCCAGAGGCCGCGAGAGGTCAGCGCGCTGCGGGCTGTGCCCCACACAGCACGGGCTGCACCCACACAGCCCGGGCTGAGCCCCACACAGCACAGGCTGAACCCACACAGCACGGGCTGAGCCCCACACAGCATGGGCTGAACCCCACACAGCCCGGGCTGAGCCCCACACAGCACGGGCTGAACCCCACACAGCCCGGGCTGAACCCACACAGCACGGGCTGAACCCACACAGCACGGGCTGCACCCACACAGCACGGGCTGAGCCCCACACAGCATGGGCTGAGCCCCACACAGCATGGGCTGAGCCCAACACAGCCCGGGCTGAGCCCACACAGCACGGGCTGAACCCACACAGCCCGGGCTGAGCCCCACACAGCACGGGCTGAGCCCCACACAGCACGGGCTGAGCCCCACACAGCCCGGGCTGAGCCCCACACAGCACGGGCTGAGCCCCACACAGCACGGGCTGAACCCACACAGCACGGGCTGCACCCACACGGCACGGGCTGAACCCACACAGCACGGGCTGCACCCACACAGCACGGGCTGCACCCACACAGCACGGGCTGAGCCCCACACAGCACGGGCTGAGCCCCACACAGCATGGGCTGAGCCCCACACAGCATGGGCTGAACCCACACAGCCCAGGCTGCACCCACACGGCACGGGCTGAGCTCCACACAGCACGGGCTGAGCCCCACACAGCACGGGCTGCACCCACACAGCCCGGGCTGAGCCCCACACAGCACAGGCTGAGCCCCGCACAGCACGGGCTGAACCCCACACAGCACGGGCTGAGCCCACACAGCACGGGCTGAGCCCACACAGCACGGGCTGAACCCACACAGCACGGGCTGAGCCCCACACAGCACGGGCTGCACGCACCGTGCCTCGCATGGGGCAGCACCAGGCTCCGTGGTGCCAGGGCCTGCGGCACCAGGCCGGGACACACCGGGCCGGGACATGCTGGGCTGGGACACGCCGAGCCAGGACACGCTGGGACACACTGGGCCGGGACACACAGGGCTGGACACACCGGGCTGGGACACGCCGGGCTGGGACACGCCGGGCTGGGACACACCATGCTGGGCACTGCGGCACCCTGCCCCAACACACCGGGGTGGGACACGCCATTCTGGGCCCTGCGGTACCCTGCCTGGACACACCGTGCCTGGCACTATGGGCGCCATGCCAGGACACCCCGCACCAGGCCACACCGCACCGGGCACTGTGGGCACTCTGCCCTGAGCTGCCCACACTGGGCACTGCAGCCCTCCCCATGTTCTGAGCACCGTGCTGTGCCAGCCAAGCGCTCTGCACCACACCATGCACCCCAGCCACTCTGCACCTCATGCCGGGCACCCCCCGATTCCCTGGGCTCCCATGCTCCTCTGTTGGAACCTGGGGAAGGTCCCTTTGAAGGAGCCCGTGCATATGGGACCACACCAGGGTAAGGCATCCGGCTGGGATGCAGCTGGGGCAGGAGCAGGCGCGTCCCCAGCACGGGCAGCTGTCCCCGTCCCCAGGGTGTTGGCCAAGGTCATGGTCCCTTTCCGCCAATTGTTTGGTGGAGGCCAAGCTGTGGCTTCCTCCTGGTCACAAGTCTGATTCTCACCCTGGTGCGAGTGCCAGAGCTGGGGCCTCAGTCCCTGCCTGGAATGGGCATTTCCAGGGCAGGTGGGCTCCACGGAACAAAGTCTTCTGCAAGCTATACATCCAGAATTCACTGGGCTGCCAGACAGTCTGGGCAGAAACAGGCACATGAGGAACAAAACCCGGGGAGATTTGCTGGCTAGAAAATGGGAGGGGTTAGGAGGAATTTGGGCAATGGCAGTAATGGAAGGTTCCATCCCCCAATTGCTGCTGGGTTTGGAAATGTTCAGTTAAGTGTGGGTTTTGTGGGGGATGGTTTTATTGCCCCTTTTCACCTCCAGCACACTCTGGAAGAGGTGCTGGGAACCAAAACACTTAAAAGCAGCTCATGATGAAACCTCAAACCACACAAATCGTGCTTGGTCTGGGGTTTTCTCACAAGCTCAGAGTACCGGCATGGTCCTCAAAGGAGCCGTGAATCTCTGAATAGGGCTGGCTGGAAGCTTGTGGTTTTAAGAGTAACACAGCTCCTCCTCTCTGCCACCTTTTCCTCTTACTGACTGTTTCCCTGCCTGGAAAAATCAGGTGGATGCTCAGAACCAAACCTTGCTTTGGGTGGTGCAGGATCCTTGCACAGACCCTCCTGGTGACCTGGCAGCCCCCTTCACCACCGCCCCCTGCAAACCAAACAGTGGGGAGGGCTCTTTCCTTTCTTACAGCATGTGTCAAGATTTATGGGGCACTGGCACCAGATCAAAAGCAAATTCAGTCATTTACAGTAAAATCAAAGCAGGCAGAACAATGAATATGAAGTGAGGTTAAAACACCTTGTTACAGGAACAAATTGTGCAGCTGACATCAAAATAATGGAATTTATGTCCCTGCTGGTTGAAGCCAAATTATTTGCAGTGGCATTTGTCGAAGCATGAGCATCAGGAGAGGTGCTTGATACTGCTGCTGAAATATTTTGGGGTCAGGCAGCAGCCTCACATGGCATAAGCAGCAGGGGAGGGCCAGAGCTCTTGTCAACCATCTCACATCCTCTGGAGTGGGAGGATGTGGGGAACCCCCTACACTTTCCTGTGTGGTCCACACAGGACTTGCCCTGGCTGTAAAGCATGGATGCATTTCTGGTCCTGGCACCTGCCCAGGAGATGCTGCTTCCTCCCTAATGAATTCAATGTGCACTGTAGCCCCAGAGCTACATATTAAATGTGACTGGGCTCACAAGCTCTATCCTCCTTATCTGAGGTGGCCACCAGTCTGGGTGGCATCACCAGCTCCTTGAGCGGCAGCTGGAATTTCATCCTGCCCCTCAACTCCCTTGTCTTCCCAGCAATTTTGGACAGCATGTCCTTTTTCTTGCCTGCTGAGCCCTGGCTGTGCTCATGCATCTTGTCAGACCCTGGGATGTCCCAACACATGTAATGGCTCTGAAAATCCACCTACTCCCTTTCACCTTGCCCCTGGCACAGAAGTAACCCCACTGCCACTCCTCAGGGCATGGATTGGGCTGCCCAATGCTTCCCAAGGGACAGTCCCTCCCTGTCCCCTGCCCCAAGGCCTGGGCCAGGCTGGCAGCCCCTCAGGCACCCCCAGGAAGGCAGGTGACACGTCCTACTCCAGCAGCTCTCCCTGCGTGCAGTGTGGCTGGGCTTGTTTTTAAAATGGATTGTGAAGCACTTCATTGCTATGGAGACTTACTTTATGGACAAATAAATATTTATCTGTTTCTCCTCTTGCCTTAAAAGTCTTCTCTTCTCACTCACCGCATCCTTTTGGTTCTGTGTATGGGTTTTATATTGCAGGGTCTCTCTGCTCCTTCCTCATCTTCCTCTCCTGTCCATGCAGTGCATCTCTCCATGTCCTTCATCATCCCTCAGCCTCTTCCTCCTCCTCAGCCTACAGCTCAGTGTCATGGGGCCCCTTCAGCATGTGAGGAAAGGAAAAACCCATCTCAATTTTTAAGCATTTTGCTTTTTGTGAGTATGAAAATTATTTCATCCTCTTAATTCTTGGTATTTGCATTCCAGTGCAGCTGCTTTCAGCTTTTCTGGTCCCAGCACTATCTCCTTGGTTGGGCTCCTGTTACCATGTCCAGTGTTTCTTTCAGGAGGGTCGGTCCCATCAGAGTTGCTCCTCATTGTGGCCCCTGTGTGTCTCTTGGGATTTTTTTGGGGTTTTCAGGAGATCTGGCACAAAGCAAAATCTTCACCCAACTCTCCTGAAACCCCCCAACAAAGCCATCAAAAATAGCAACTGGCAAAGCAACACCACCAATTAACTGAGCAGGGGAAAGGAAGGCAAGACACAAATGAACCTCCTTCATTAATAAATCCTAGCAGCTGTGGAAAGTTTGAGGCAAGTGAGAGCACCCAGACAGAAAATTAAAAAACTAATAAAGTCCTCAGTGTGGGGGCACTGGCATCAGGTCAGCTTTACTTCTGTAGGCACCTCGTAAAGAGACATTCCAGGACACTAACTCATAAGGGAAAGCTGCAGGGGTCAAGGAGAACAGTGGAAAGCTAACCATGGTAACTCAAGTATACTGGAAAGGCAGCAGAAAACAGCAAGGAGTTGGGCTTTCTCTTTTCCCCTTCTTTTTTTCTCTCTCTGTTGATTTTTGGGTGAGCAGAGCCTGCAGTTTGGAGTGTCTTGGGCATGGTGGGGCAGCCAAGCAGAGCCCAGTGAAGAGCTCTCTCCAGTGGGGTGGTTGGGGATGGGAACAGGCTTTTTCCAAGGCAGGAGCAGAAGCTGCTCACTGCCCTCTCCCTGCTCCAGCTGTGCCACTCCTGCCTGTCTGGGATGTGCCATAGCCTGAGACCACCTGCTAAAATGCATGATACTTCAGTGTTAACCATAAATCTAAATGGGAATGTTTTGCTGTAATGGGGGTAAAAGCTGAAAATTATTTCTTAATATTTTGTATTTCTTTTTGTGTCCCCAGACTGGTGCTGCAGCTCTTATTCCTGGAGCATACTCCCCACCCTCCCACTGCCTCCCCTCAGGACGGTGAGGGGAACGTGGAGCCTGGGGTGGAGTGTGCTGCCCACCTGCAGCACACAGCTGGGAGGGATGTGTATCTCCTGCAAGGGAGGTGTGTGCCAGGCCTCTGGGGGGCCCAGAGCCATGCCCAGCAGCGTGCTGGCCTCTCTCCTCTTTTCTAGCCATCCTGGTGGAAAGAACAGGGAAGAAAGTAGTCTTGCCTGCCCTGGGAGATCATGGTCACAGTGAAATCCCAGCCTGAAAATCCTCTTTACAGCTCTTTAAAATAGGTAAATACATCTATCTCAAAATCAGCTTTCCAGGAGTGAGAAGAAGTGTGATGAAGGGAGGAGGCCTGGATGTGTGTTTGTCCCATGGCCAGGCAGCATGCCCCAGGAGCGAGCAGCCAGGCCAGAGGGAGATTCAGGCTCAGCAAGCTGCTGGCCAGGAGAGCCTCTTACAGGACTCCTGCCATTGCATAAAAACCTCCTGCCAAGTGCTGGGCTGGTGTCATCCCTGGGCCATGACTGTCTGTCAGGCGCCTGGAGCAGGATGCACAGCTCTTGGCCAGGCCCCAGGGGAGGCACATCATGGGTGTGGTTATTGCAGAGGAGTGTGAGGTGGTTTCCTGGTCCTTGTCTGGTGGCCAGAAGAAACCAGGAGTCCTGATCCCACACCCTCACCCTGCTGCAGCTCAGCACCCCTGGCTCTGGTTCTGTGCCTCTAGTCTGTCTTTTGGTAAATTCACCTTGGTGTTTGCGTTGCCACATCACCTGTGAGCCCGGGATGCCACAAGTGAGTGCTGGCCAGGCAGCCCTGCCCTGCCCTGCCTTCCTGGGGACACAGCACGCTCCCCGAGGCAGGCAAGGCCACTCAGGGGGGTCTCTCTGGGCTTTCAGGGCAGCGTGCCAAGTCCTGCTGCCCACACAGCTTGCTGAGGGAGCTCCCTCGATTTGCCTGCCCGTGAGAAGCGATGTGCGAGTGTGGGAGCAGCTGCATCGAATATTTCAGCAGAGAAACCTGAGTTTCCCTGCCTTGCCAGAGCCCAGCCTGGAGGGCAGTTTCACAGCCAAGCTGTAAACCTTGCAACCAGGGGTTTCTAATGGAAACATTGACATAACCTGTAGCTGACAGAGCAACAGCTCTGCTCACATTAAGCCTGTATTTTCATCCCTAATCCCTGCAGCTCCTGGCCTGTCTCAGGAACAGACCTGTGCAGCTGGCTGAGCATCCCCAGGGATCCAGTGGATGGCTGGGCTGCGGGGGGTCACAGGGATTTGGCTGCTCCCCACCATGCCAGCCCCACCTGCCACACTGCAGGCAAGGGGCCGATGGCTGGGGAGGCACGACAGTCCTCTGCCACCAAAAAGGCAAAAGAAAGCGGCAGAGTGGTTCAGTTGGTTGTAAAAATTAATGAGTTCAGATACAGACTTGCTTTATTCCGGTCCAGCTGCGTAACCACGGCGATTGTGTCCGGCACACTAGACAGTTACATCAGCTCCACACCCCTGTACAATAAGACTCTGTTTGATCTCAGAAACAAGATCAGACTCCTGGGCTTTGCACATCCTGCTTCCTACATATGTAAAATCATTTTATTACCAGCCAGGAGAGTTCATCTAAGCCGCTCTTGCTGTGCAGCTGATGTGGAGAGAACATGCCCCTGTCTGCACTTCTTTTACCAGATGGAGATCTACCGAGAGATTGAAGAGCTGCTACTCCTCCAAGTTTGTTTGGTTTTGTTATCTTTTTTTCTAAATTCCTTATCTTAGATTGGAAACTCTGGGACAGGACCTGTGTCCTCATGTGTTTGTTCAGTCCCATCACAGTGGGAGGTGTATAAGGCTCAGCTCTCCTGAATCTAAGTGGTAAATAAGCAGCCATGTGTTTCTGCTTGGCTTTACCCCCTTTTTGTCTTATCTACCCAAGAGAGGAAGTTCTTAGAAAAAGCCTGCTCTGCCCTACAAACATCTGCTCAAATCCCCCTCTGTCTGTCAGGTCCATGAGACACTGGGGAGCTGTCAGATATTTTGCATCCTCCCTGTATCCAAACATTTACCCTGTCCCACATGAGTAACCAATGTCACCAAGGCAGTTATGTATGTTCCCAAGCTGCTACAGTCTCAGCCTGACCCCTCAGCACCACGAGTCTCTTTTGCTGACCACAGATCACTCAGCAGAGTTACAGGGCACTGACTCCCCTCTAACCATGGCTATTCCTGTTACATGGTCCCACTGGCACTGTCCTGCTGCTGGCCCCATGTATCCCAGTGGCTGAGCTGTAATACATGGATGCTTTTGTGCTGGTGGCACAGCACTGGTGTGCAGTGACTGCTGGGTTTTGGGATGTGTCTGCAGCGCTGGTGCACATCACTGCATCCCAGGATGCCCCTGCAGCGCTGGTGCACAGAGTGCCATAGGTATCACCCAAATGAGGGCACATTCCCAAAGAAAATGCACTTTTCAGCCCAGGAGTCCTTTGCTGCTGATGTCTGCAGGGCTGTGTGGCCAGAGCTCAGTGACTCACTGCACACAGGTCATCCAGCAGCTGCCGGGTGGTAACTCTTATTTACTGCTCAGTTGTGGTTGGATTTAAACCAGCAGCACAGGGGAAGGGAGGGGAAGTCCCCTCCTTCCCATCCCAGCCCTGCAGAGTCAGCCAGTCTAACTGGAGCAGCTACTCTTGAATGCATCTTGTTTAAGGCTTTGTTTCACCCTGAGTTTCTATCTCAGTTCTCCTGAACTGATTTTTTTTTTTGTTAAATTTCCAGTTCAAAGGCTTCTGGGTTCTTACAGCTTTGGAGAAAGCTCTTGGAGCCTAACCCAGGTCACACACCCTGTAGTCCAGCAAATATAACACTGGGACACATCTGTTCAGCAGCAGCAATGAAAATTGCTGCCAGTCCATACTCACTGTCCTGTTTGGAAAGGAGAAATTGTGCCCAGTGTAGGAGCCACCAGCATGGGCACAGGCATCCCCATGCCATACAGCCCTTATACCCTTCCTTGGCAGCACTGACCTGCCTGAATCAGGCATGACAAAATATGCTGATGAATCTTTTTTTGCTGAAAACCATTGCTAGCACATGTGCCACACCAGATTAAAGTTCAGCTTCCCTGTACATGTCCCCTGAAGAGCTTTGTTGATCAAGTCATGCTCTTGGGGCAGGGCCACCATTCTGATTCACATGTGATGGCACCCCATGCATCCCATTTTTGCCTCCTGGGCCCATGAGTCAAACAGGAATCTCATCCTTTCATCAATTTCCTCTCCTTCCCCTCCAAGCCTTGGTTTGGAGAAACTGAGGCTGGCACTTGCGCAGTGAGAGCAGCTTGCAGGAGGGGAGGCTGTGGGAAGCTCTGGCCATCAGGGTGGACCAGCACTATCCCAGCTGGTTTCATGCTCTTAAGGGTGTATTTATCCCATTGCCATTGGGATAATTGCCAAAGATTTTGCATGTAGCAATGACTTCCTCCTCTCTGGGGTCCTCCCCAGCTCTTCCAGAAACATTCCAGGCAATTTTTTTTTGCTGTGTCTTGTCTCTCCCCATTCTCTCTAGATCCTGTTTTTTGTAAGCATATTTTGACCTCAGCTCAGGACCATGTGTGTGTGTTTTCACAAGCAAAGTAAACCAAAAAAACCCCAACTGTCTCTGCAGCCATTCCATGGCAATGCTGGAGTGCCTGCCGTTGCCAGTGGCTTTTCCTGTTGTTGGTTTGTAATTACCTTGGGATGCCATTCCCCACATTGCTCCGACAACTGGGATTTAAGGCCCTGCAAAGAGCAGAGCAGCCTGATCTCCAAAGCCTCCCAGGTTTACAGCCAGCATCGTTCTCATCAATCATCTTCTGTCAGATGGGGAATTTGAGCAACCCCAATCCAAATCAGAATATGGAAGGGAGGCCTTCCCCAGCCCACCCTCCCCTGTTTGACAGCTCAACTCGAATAAACAAAACCTGAAAGGGCCAAGGCAGCTCAAAAGGAAACTGTAAACGATCCCATCTGTGAGCCTTGGCAATATCTTCTCCAGGAGGGGGGTGTGGGGGAGAGAAAACAAGCTGAAGGGTCTTTTTTTTTCTCTCAGAAGGAAATACCATTGTGTTCAAACGTTGCTACTGCTCCAAATGTCATTCCAGAGCCCAGACCCAGGCTCCTCCTTAGTCAGGTCTCTTAGCCAGGATGGTGGCAGGAGTCTTGGAGAGAGGTTGTCATTTGCAGGGATAATTAACACCAAAGGCAACTGAACACAGGTGAACTGAGCTCAGGGTTCAAGGTGTGGATCAGGGACCAAAAGCATGGTGACACATGATTTGTGTAAAAGTCGTATTCCATCATGAGAAATGTGTTTTTAAGGCAGTAAAACAACATCGCTGCTCACACTGGAGCACCCCAGTTTGCTGTGTTCCTGCCCATGACTCACAGGCACTGGTGTCTGGGTGCTCAGCTGATTTTGGTGCTCCCAGCTCAGTGTCAGCTGGATGGGGACCTTGGAAAAGGCAGGTCCTGGGGTGGCAGTCAGGAAGAGCAGCGCCTATGCTCAGGAAGCAGCCTGAAAAGTTATCTGTGCCCAAGTTTAGAAGTCAACATAGCCCAAGACCATAAATTCATCATCCTTTCTCCATTCTTGAAACTTGCCCAGTTTTCCATTTTCCAGGGCTACAGGATGGCCTGTTAGCCATGTCCCCACCTCCCTGAGCTTTCCTAGGCAGCCTCTGCCTTCTGGCCCCAGACTCAGAAGCTGGGATGAGCACTTGATAAGGGACATTGCAATTGTATTGGCAGCCTCGGTGCATGACAAAAGCACTGGCATCACAAAGCAGCTTTATCTCACCAGGTTCCCAGCTCTGTTCCCCAGTCTCAAAGGCTGGGATTGTGAGTAAGGGCACTTTGCATCTTCAAAGAGCAAGAGCAGTTTCAGGATGAGCCCAGGGTGCCTTGGAGACCTCAGCAACCCAGCCCCGAGGGAGTCTGGAATGCAGGTCTGGGTTGTGGAGCAGGAGCCATGTGTGCCAAAAGGAGAGCCAGGAGATGCACTCGGGAAATGCTCTGTGCATCACCACAACCACTACAGCCCCTGCTTGGTTAGTCAGAGAAACAGCTCACCAGAGGCAGTTCAGAGCAGAAGGCAAAATATTCCAATGCTTTTGATCAACTGTTGGCTTTTAAACACAAGTTAATAGTTAATTGAGAGTTCAACTTTCAAGCATGCCAGTGAGAGTGAAGAATGAATGTTTAAGGCTATGTTAATTGCACTGAAGATGAGCTGAGGCAGGGAGAGGGACCAGCAAGTGATGAAGGGCTCAGGGTGAGAACTAAGAACTTTCTGATTCAGAAAGGTGGATTTGGCTCAAGCAGAGCAATACTGTGGCTAAACACTAAGGAGATCCTGGGACACTGTCACAAGGAAGAGCTTATCACCTTCTGGTGCCCACACTGCAAAAGTGTGCTGAAAAGTTGTCAAGTGGCAAGAGAGTCACAAAAATTACTTGAAGACAAAACTGAGCTTTCTGGAGCTTGCAGAGCTCAACCAATTTTACATGGAAAAATGATCAGGTGGTTAAATTTGTAAAAATGATGATAGGAAGAATTAGAAGAATATTCAATTTAGTCGGGAATGTTATAACAAGACTCAAGCCTAAGAAAGGGACACAGAGCAAATTTAACAGGAAATGGCCATCTATCTTTAAGGGATATGGTCAGGAACCACTGTAACAAGCCAGGGAAAGGAGAAACACATGCTTAGTCCAAGGAAAGATGATTTTCTATCCTTTCCTGGGGCTAGCTCAGGCATTTCTGGGGAAGATGTGATGCCTGTGAAATGCAGACCTTCCATCCTGAATAAGTCCCACCAGCTCCTGCAGTTGTAAGCAACACATGCTCATAGAACCAGGGAGAAAATAAGGGAAATGACATCCAGGAGCAGAGTGGGTGGGTGACAGGCACTGGTCCTGAGCCTCCTGAAGTGGCTGAGGATGAAGTAACTGAGCACGAGAGTGTAATGCAGTGGGCATATGACCCTGTGGAGGGCAGGCAGTTCACTTGGTGCCAGGCTCTTCCCTTCCACTGCCCTGGAAGTGTCACCCCTTCAGCTCCCCAGGCACAAACTCTCCAGCCTTGCCTTGGGATGTGTGGCCTGGCTGGGTCCAGTCCCCTTTGCAAGCACTGTAAAGCAGAGGGGAATGCTGCTTCTGCAGCTCTGCTTCTGCAGCTCTGCTTCTGCTCATTAGCTAATGCGAATTAAATCCCTTTTATCTTCACACTCATTTTCTAAGGATAATAATACCTTTTTGTGTGCACCCACTTCAACTGTTCCCAAACTGAGCTGTAATTGCTGATAGTAATTAAGTTAATACATATTTATAGCCATGTAGAGTTATAGAAGGTCTCCCGTAGTTTTATTTGGGGCATTTTCTTTAACCTGCTATAAAATAATCAACAAGTTGTTCAGTGTTAATTGCTTCCAATGTTGATCTCATCCCCTTGCCTCCAGACAAGGCAGGGCAGCAGATGGCTTCCCTGGATTGCCACTTTCTCTCTGCTCCCACCCTGGCTCTACTGCAGGGCAAAGTGACCTCACCTGTCTTTTCTTTTTTGATCCAGTTTTGGCAAGCTCATCTCTATGGACAACTTTCCAAGCAATCTGCAAAAAGAGCCCTGCAGGGGTTGATGTGCCCATGTCCACATGGGCATGAGGATCATCCACATGAGGATGGGGCAGTGGGACCCTGGGAGAGTACGGGTCCAGCAGGACGCAGTCTTGGCCCCTGCTGCAGCTCTGCCGAGCTCCATGGCAGCAACCCCCCCATGTCCGATTTTCTCCTGCTTGCATGTGTGCTTTTGTGCTTGCCAAGAGCCCCAAACCACTTGGCAAACAGCGTGTGTGGTGAGAGATCACCTCGTGTAATCTCCGGGCGAATCCCCCCATTATACAGTTGGCTAATTAACTCCGGGTACAGGGTCAGGATGAGCTATCAGCTCCAGGAATGTCCTCCCCAAAGGGAAGTAAATATCACTGCAAGAGCAGGGAGCCCCTTTCTATGGCAGTGAATCCTGATAAAGAGCTTCACTCCATTCTCCTGCTGTTGGCTCCAGCTTAGTGTTTTTAAAGCTGATTCTCCCTGTGCTAATCTGGAGGGTCCATTCAGCCCAAAGCTCAACATCTGAGTCTATTTGCGAAGTGTGCAGCTGTGTCAATTTGCAAAGACAAAGGAAAGCTCCTCTGTCAACAGGTCGGGGAGCTCAGGTAGCACGAGCGAATTGAGGGCAAGAAGTCAAAGTGGTTTCACAAACCATCAGACCATGTTTAAATCCCATCCAGCCTGAGAGGCCAGGGCAGTGCAAGGGATAAAGGGAGCGCAAAGGAGTGGACTGAAGGGCCAGGGCTATGAGGCCACCAATTAGTGCTATTAAAGAAAGATAATTAGATCTGCTCCATGGAAACCTCAGAGGAGGCAGAATGCAATTTCCATTTGGGCTTATTTTAATAAAGGTTAGAAGTGTCAGGAGGTGCCAAAATTGCAATGTTGGCAATATGAGCAGGGCCCTCAGCGTGGGGTGGAGGAATTGCAGGGCAGCAGGAGAGGACCACAGCCCTGCAAGGACACAGGAGGCTGTCTGCTCAGTATTTGTGCCCAAGGGATGGTACATGAAAATTCTGAAAGTGAACTCTTCCAGATAAAGAAATCTAGCTTTTTTTAGAGGCTTTGCTTATCCGGCAACTTTTTTTTCAACTCTGCACACAGGCAGAAGCCACGGAAATGCTTAGTGGTGATGTGCTCTGAGCTGAGAGCAGAGCTGGAAATGGTCATTCTCAGGGTGCCCAGGACGGAGTTGTGAGGAAAGCAGGAGTCATCCTGATGTCCCCTGAGAGAGCACAAAGAAAATAATCATGGGAAGGAAATTGAACTTCTCACTTAGACCATTAATCTCAGTGCCATCAGGTCAGGGAAATTCTTATTCCTGGTTCACACAGGAGAAAGAGAGTCTCAGGAAGTCAAGTCTGAGATTTCTGAAATCAGCCTGTGGTTTAGGATGTGGTTTAGCCCTGTCTGGGCAATCCTTAGCCATTGGCAATTGAGGACCATGGCACTACAGAACCTCTTGGTCTGGTGACAGGGACCAGCCAGTGTTTGAATGGAACACAGGAATGTCAGTGAGATTTGTAACCTTCAGAGTTAATGAGAAAAGGGAATAAGGAATCATCACATAGTCAGCGTAGGAGAAGGTCCTAAGTCTCCTCATTTGCAAAAATCTAAAATACTTTTGTGTGATTCAGAGATCTACAAAATAAGCTGTGCTTAAGCAAATCCATTTTGCCACTGAAAACTTCCCCATCAGAAAATCTTCCACTGGAAATAAAGACAGTTTCAGTCTTTCTTTGGATTTTTGAGACAAAAAGTAGGACCTTGGTTCAGAAAGGTTTTGCTGAAACTGTAACTTTGCCTTCAGGTTGACACTACACGTGGGAAGGGGAATTTCAAAGATGATCAGCTGGAAGGCTGAAACAGCTGAACATGGTTGATTTTGGTATCAGTCATGTACTGCTGTCTCCCCCAGCAGTTGGTCCTCCCAGTGCCTGTGGAGCAAATTTAACTTCAACAAGTCCCATTGGGAGGAGATTTAGATATTGTCCATTGGATAAATATTCACAGATGTGCAATAATAAACACCATTAAATAGCATTATTGGATGGAGTTAGCAAAATATACATCACATATAGGTGTATATCTAGTGAGCAGGGAAAACAGGTGAATTCCCCTGTTATTTCATGACACAAGATCCAAAATTAGATTCTGCCCTACTTCTTCATTATAACCCATATTGTCAGGGCACATATATAGAGATGTATAAAATTTGACTAGATACTACATTTTCCTCTTACAGGTGAGTATATTTATTTTGATAATGTCTGGCAATATAAAACCTGTAACATTAATAAACACTGTCATTCCTTTTAAATATATTTCATGATTACCAAATTTTTTTCTTGGAGATAATAAATCACATGAATAAACCTTATTAATCATTTAAGCAGACCCTTAAAACACTGTTGAAAGGATTTTCCAAGTCAAACACCTTTTAAGACTCAATGACATCATGTCTGTCGGGACATTGTTATGCAGTGAAGATTGTGAGACATTTTCCCCCCATAAAGTTGCTGTAATAAAGTTTGTTACTGCAGTCATTAAATAAATGTTTTCTTCTCTTACCTTCTTCCCTTCTCTGGTGCTACCCATTGTTAGGGAGAAAGAGAAAACTTGCCACAGTGCAAAATTTGTGGAGCCTTCCACAAAGCAAAATACCCATTGGTTTCAGGAAGAGTTGTAATCTGTCTTACACTGACTCTAGGAGTACTTGGATCTTCTTGAGCAGGTAGAACAAGCATGGGGAGAAAGAAGAAGGGAAGACACCAAATTCTACCTGGAAATGATGAAAAACTGGCGAAATTATATTGTTTAATGGAACTGAACATCCTGGGAGGAGCTAATCCTCATGGAAGCCTTCACTTTTGTGTATCCTGACCCAGAGGATGGTGCTGGCCCAGCTGACAGGTTCAACAGAGGCTTTGCCTGCTGAACAAAGTGAAGGTTTGTTTGACTGAGCTAAAAGAGAGAGCAGATGAGGGTGATGAGTTTTATCAGTTGGAAGCTGCAGATGTGGGTGGTAGCAACTTCTAAGTGTGCTGAAAGCCATGATAAAGATGATATTTGGTGCCTCTTCCTGCTATTCCAGGAATTGAGCTCTGTGCTGCTTTGAACAGACCCTGGAGGGTGCTGCAAACCCTGTCCTAGCAGCTCCCCCGAGCTCACCCAGCTGTGGTGATGGCTCTTTGGTGGTCTGGGAAACCAAAACCTCAGACATGCCATCGGTGCCTGTGACTCAGATCCGTTGTGTGCCTCCTCCCTCACCCTGCCCAGAGGGAGAGAAGCATATGTGAAAATAAGTTTTGGGTTTGGCTGCTTCCAGAAGTGCCTCTCTAGGCAGATGGTCCCTTCTGGGAAGGGAATGCTGTGGAGCAAGCAGGCACGTGTGTCTGGCAGCACAATGGGCAGAGCACCTTGAAGAACACTCTCAGCCTCAGTGTCTCAGAGCTGAAGACTGGAAGAACCTCCTGAATGTACACACAAAAATCCACCTGATTTCAAACCCTCTGGCTGGCAGAAGACAGTTCCGTGTGGTAGAGCTGTGCCTGCTGCTGGGACAGGGTTTGGAGCACACTCCAGGGTCTGTTCAAAGACCCACCCAGTGTTCCAACTGCCCTCCCAAATTAACATACGCAAAAAAATGCCTAATCCAACCTCTGACTTAGCCCAGCTGCAGTCCCTCCAGCAGATTTCCTTCCCAAAAGATGCCCTGGCCAACTTTAAGACAATTCCCAGGGGCGCATCTGCCTGTTGCTGATTAGAAGTTGTGTCAGATGCCTGTGCCACCACACTGCCCATGATTCCAGAAGTCTGCCTTTGGGGACAGTGGCACCTCCTGCCTAGAAACCTGCATTCCTGGCTGTCTTCCTTCTTGCCTGAAAACTAGTCAAGAGTGCACAACCCTCTTTAACTGAACAATTAAGCTATTAAGTAACTCAGTTAATAAATTCAGATTTTGCCCTAATACATTTCTAATGACCTTGTCTAATAAATTCAAAGCAATCTGGGAAGAATGCTTGTTCTTATATTTTAAAGGCAAAAGTGATTTATATTTGCTGAGAGAACAAAGACAGCCGCATGTGATTTATTACTATCAGTCACTGTATCTTTCATCTCTTTAATTATTTTCTCTACAGGCAGCTTCAAAAGTGCTCTTGAAGGCCGAATGGTGAGTGCCTTTCAAATTCAGATACTGCTTCAGTTGGAACTGCTGATTTTTGCCTTTGTATCTATAGCTTCAAGTATTAATCATGGAAGCTGCAATTTAGTTTGCTTAGGTTGGACTTAATGCAAGAAATGATTTTGCATGCTTGGTACCCTACCAGAGCCAAATGCCTGAAACCTCCAAGGCTTTTGTATGTCAGTGATATTTTCCAGTGTGAAAGCCAGGAACAACTACCAACATCCATAGGCTGATTGCGTTTATAACAACTTTTGTTGTCAGACTATAGGCAGGACATTTGGGACCAAATCTGAAAGCTGCTGTAGTTTTATTGGACAAAAAGACCAACTTTTCCATCCTTCCCAGAGAGGGGATCCTGCTTGGCATTTGCTGTGAAGCCAAAGGAGAAGATGAACTAAGTGTTAGAAAGTCTGAAGCCAGGACAGGACAAACACAATTACATGAAGAAATCAATCTTGTTTCCAGAGGGAAAAAGGCAAGAATCACCACTTAAAAGCCCCCCTTCTGTCCAGGAATGTGGGGAGGTTTCCAGAGGAGCCACATGGAGTTTGGATCCCACGTCCCAGAAAGATAGGGGAGCCAAGTTCATCCATCACTCATGTCCTTCAGAAAGCCCAGCCTAGAGCAATAAGGGAAATTATTTATATCCTTGCTCTCTTATATACCCCAGAACTTCTTAAGATTTGAGAAAATTTGATTTAATCTTTGTCCAGCTTCCAGTCTCAATCAGGGCTCAAACTATGGGAACTTTTTCTGCCAAGGCTGTCTTCCAGTTATTTCCAGGTAGTCCTCAAAACAGGTCTGGCTGGGATTCAGGCAGGAAAAAACATTTCTCCAAGATTTTCTGTGTGGCTTAAAAAGCCCTAAAGGTTTGGAGAATAGTGATGAATCATCCAAAACCTCGATAAGTGCCTGTGTGACTCATGGACAGAATGGACACTGGGGATGTAGGACAAGACACAGCTCGGTCCCTGCAGGGGAACCAAAACTGCCTGTCCTGAGCAGCCCGGGCTCCCATCACAGGCACTGGGGAGGGAGCAGTTCCAGCCCATCGAGGTCTGCGTGGCCTGGAAGAGTGTTTGTGTCCCAGGGCTCCCCATGGGCAGTGTCGCAATCTCAGGCTCGCACACTCTGTTTACGTGACACGGTCCCGGCCACCGGCGTCTCGCTCGGCTCAAGAGCTCTGACTAAACATAACAGCAAGAAACAAGGAGATTCCAAGGTTTCTTCTTCAAATCTCTCCAGACCCCACTCTGCTCAAGCATACATCTTCTCAAATTACATACCCTGGGTTGAGTCTCTACACTCTGAGGGAACTTGTAGCAGCATTTTTTGGTGTCATTTTTTCATGACTGAGACCTAGTCATGCAAACAAAGATTTATTTTTCCTTCTGACCAAAACAACTTTAAGGAGAAAATTCTTTCCCATGACTAAAGCCAGGCTGGAATTTTTTTACAGAATGTCAAAGCAGAAAGTTTCAGGGTAGGGGTCAGTTTGGGGCAATTTTGCACGTACATTCTTAAAATGGGAAAAACCCCACATCTGGTATTTAGTTATTGTCATGCAAATAAGTATCATGGTCTTTACCAAGATAAGAGTCCTTGCCCATTCTTACTGCTAGCTACAACCACTACTAGCACCAGTTGGGATGGTTTCTGACAGCATTGACTGGCTTATGTGCTAGTTTTCATTGTGAATGAGGGGAGCTGCCCAATCATGACAGCCAACTAAAGCTCAGCCATCCTGTACCAAATGCTTCAAACCTCCAGAGGTATCTAAAAATTGAATATTATCACCATCCAAGGGCCAAGATGCATTAACACTGGGACCCTGGGTTTATATTTGATTCAAAAGGCAGTAAGTTACTACCAGGGACAAGCATCTCCTCAGAGGAGTGTGTGAAGGGCTGTGTTCAGCAGCCCAGCTTCTGCTGCTGCACGTCTCTCTCCTAAAGCCATGGGAACTCAGATGGAGGGGCCATTTCTTCTGTGCAGCAGTGGAGGGTGTGGACCCACAGGCAACAAGAGGCAGTACCTTGTCTCAAAACCAGAGACCTCTGCTCTGCTAATTTCCATTATTTTAGGGTATACAGAAAGCAATAATGTGGCATTTAACCAAGTTACCACCACCAAAGTTTTGAACAGTCAAGCTTAGAAAGGTGTAGAACATTGCTCTTACCATTTTCTGCCATGCTGTTATAGCCCAGAGGCTGGCAGAGGGAGCCCCAGCTACTGCTCTGCAGGGAAGTACAACCCTCCCAAAAGCTGCTCCAAAGCCTGGCTGTCCATCTGACTGCCCAAATAAAATGCAGCAACAATGGAAACAGAATTCATTAAACTAAAATAGACATGATTTTATCCTTGTTGGCATAACCTCAGTTCCTTGTACATATAAAGCTTCCATTTGTGGGCCTCGACATTAACAGATGAGTTATTAACTAGCCATGGCTAATTATAGATAGCTGCATCACCTTCTTAAAAGGGAGACATTGTCAAGGCCAGCTAGGGCCAAGGTTGAGGTCTCATGGAGTTAATCTTATTGTAAAAACCATTCAATAGAAAATATTTTGTTTTACCTTCAGCTTCCACTGAAAATCAATTTTATGGTAATTTGAACAGTTTCCTAAAGTGTTTGCAAAACAACCATCAAAGCAGGGCAGAGGTAAAACAGGTTAGTCTGTCTTCATTGTCTGAGCTCTCACTGAACAGCATGTATTGGTGAGAAGGAAATCATTAAGCCTTTAAACTTCCTTTCATTTAGATGATATACAATATTGTTAATGAACACAGTTACGGGCATTTGCCTTCCCCAGCTGTATGACTTTTTACTTAGTACCACACTTTTAATCTTCCCACAGACTTACAGAATTGTTATCCCTGAAAGGAAGCAAGACCTCCCTCACTGATGAAGATTTACTTTGCTAATGCTTTTTGATGAGGCAGGAACACAGCATGGAGGAATTAAAGGAATAATAAAATAAACATTTCTACCCACAGAAAAAGGAACCCACCCTCCCAAAGCACTCCTTGTTCATGGGTGGGTGTCCTGCCTCAGGGCCACACCAGAGCCTGGGGTCCTCCTAAAAATACTCAGCATGGAGGGCAGGGCAGGGTTTGAATGGTGTAAATGGAGAGAGGGGGATAAGTTCTGAGGTGGTGGAAGCCAGTGTTGATGCCTGGACTCTGAGACAGAGCTGATTTAGCAGTGAGAATCACGACCTCTCCAGAAAATCTCCAAATGAAGACATGTGTGACATTAGCTAAGGCTTTCTAATTAATGGAGAAAACAAATCTGCTCCACCCCAGGCAGCTGCAGCTCTAGCCAGCATGTTACTTATTAGCTTAAATTATTATTATTATAAAAAACACTTGACTTTCTTGTTCAAAAAGTAAAAAGGGATTAGTGGGGTCTCTCAGACAGCTCTCCTCAGACTAACCTTCAGCATCTCAGACAAAGCCTCAACCAGAACAGAGGCTTTCTCAGGGCATGGACAAAACAGATCCCAAACGGCTGCAATAGAAAGTCAAAGGCAATACTTGACATGGCACTCAACTCTGTTTGCTGACTTTTCCTAATGCATACAATAAAATTCAGCCCAAATAGGTCACTGCTGCCAATTACCCAGGGCAACAGCCAGACCTGGAGTTGCTAAATCACTGGAGATGCCAGGAAAGCTGCTTTCCCCAAACGTGAAGTAGGTGGAAGACCATAAATGTGAGAAGCACACCAAGAAGGATTAGGGGCTGCAGAACAAAACGAGCTGGGAGAGCTCCAAGTGAGTGGGTCCCCTGTGGCCACCACCCCTCCCAGCTTGGGCTTAATCCAGGGCTGCACAAACCTGTCCCTGGAGAGGCTGCACCCCAGCCCACTCCCACCCCGAGACCAGAGAAAAGGGGGATGATTCATCAACCAAATGAGGATGCCAGGAAACTCCATAGGAAGTCTGAGCTTCAACAGCAAGGGGCTGGGGCTGGCTGCAGTGTCAAAGCTGGCTTTCCCCAAGGCAGCAAAGCCCCAGGCTGCGTAGGAGGGGGCAACCAGGGATGGTGTTGGCATTTGATTAAAAATTATTTGATTGGCAAATCCAAACTGCCTGGGACTTGGTAGATAACAAGCCACAGCTTAGGTGTGAAGAGCTCTCTTTAACCTGAAAGTATTTTCCTGTTAAGCAAACCGTATCATACACATCCCCATCCCTGCCAGCTCTGCTCACAGACTAAAGCTGTTCCCAGTTTTGATGGCTGAAGCACTGAAATAAGTGGAATCCAGTAATTTTTATGGAAATGGTGAACAGCAGTTGGCCCACCACACGTGTCTGTAAGCTGTGCAAAATGCAGTCCTGGGGATAGCAACACCTTTTGGGATATAGGTTGAGTTTAGAAAATGGCTGAGCCTTTTCCATGGTGGTTTCCTCTCCTGTCCTTCAGTCCTTATGGAGAAAAGCTGTGCCTCCCAAAGAGCCTGCCAAGGACTGCAGTGTTTGCGTCAGGAGGATTTTGAGGAGCGTGATGTTCCCCCACTCCCCTTCTGGGCTTTGCGGCCCTGCGTGGTGTGTAATGGTCCAGAGAAAATCAATTGGACACTGCATTTGAGAGATAAGGGCTGGGATATTATTCTGAATAACCTGGTGACCCCAATCAATCTCTGTCCCCAAACCTTCTGAAAGTTTGATACTCTAACCTGCAATTAAGCCTCCACAACCAAGAACTCCAGCAATTGTTCCAGTTAAAACACCTTTATTAACTATTTATTTTTGATTAATATAATGAGATACCAGCCAATGCATTTAAAGGCACACCACAGGTTCTGTCTGACTGGTACATGGTCCAACTAAGGTTTTGAGTTATTTTTCACCTGCTTTTAAAGTTTCTGGGTATTTTTTAAGCTGATAAAACTAAAACAAACTGTAAAATCCCTCAGACTTCCCTTGTAATAGTGACTCTGGGAAAAGAACTTAAGCCAAACTGTCACAATGGAAACAAGAGAGTTTAAAATGTGACAGGGTATGAAAACACTGTCTCCCTCTCCTGAGAAGGAGCAGGGCTGGAATAATGATGGGTGCTGCTCTGGGTGCACTTGTTCCATTTGAATCAAACAAGAAATTATTCCTGGTGGGAACGGCTGCTGCTCAAGGCAAAGCAGATGCAGGAGACAAAGATGAGTCTAGAGAACAAGTATTGAACATAAATGTTAATTCCTCAGATAATAACATTTCTGCTGAGCCAAAATTAAGCTTGCTTCCTGCCCTGTGATGCCTCTGGGACGGATGTCCCCTGCAGTATGCACTGCTGCTGCTGCTGCATGCCCTCCTTGTGCACTTTTGTGCATGGTTAGAAGGGGACAAGAGAGGAATCCTGTGCTCCTCAGGCAGTGTGAGGGCACACAAGGAAGATGCTGTCCAGGGTATGCACAGAAAACTCTTTCCCACAGTTGCTGCCTTCAGACATGGCCAGAGCACTCTTTAGTGCAGCAAATTCCTGCACACAAGGCTGGACTTTTGGGACTTTTGGCTTACCGTCCTGCATAACCCTCAGAGTCCCCCCATAACTCCTGTATATCCATCAGCCACATGGTTGGCCACGCAGGGTCTGACCCTGAAGTCCCCAGGGCACTTTTTCCTGGTGGATATTCAAGTTGGTGAGTGATGCCCATTTACACACCCTGCACAGCTGGTTCTGCCTACACCAAATCCCCCTGAGCTGGCCCATCCAGGGCAGGGGGGAGAAGGGGCCTTTGGCGGGAAGGTGTTTTTCATCACCCCAAGAGCTGTGTCCGATGGCATTGTCAGAAACAGCAGGTAGCAGTGACAGGCAGGGTCATTCCCCTGCCCAGCCCCAGCCCCTATTGTGCTGCCTTTCAGTGCGAGCGAAAGGTCAGCCCGCAGCCCCAGCTCCCAGCCTTCGCTTTTTTGTTACGATTGTCACAAGGTAAATTAATCAGATTTACGGCATTAAGCCTTGCCGTATCTTGAGCCTTTCAGTCCTTTCTGCCCCCAAAACTTCCCTCGTATGAACAGGCTCTTTGTTTATCCTTGCCCATACAATCTTCATTTGGTGACAGGGGAGCGGTAGGGGGACAAAGACTGGAGGAGAGGGCTGCTGCCCGCAGGTACCCCGTGTCACAGTGCTCACTACCCAAAACACTGGTGGGTCCATGGTAGATGGCCCTAGCCAGCTGGGGAAGATCTAGTTTTCAGAGCTGCAATGCCACTAGCACATATTTTGGGAAGAGTTGTTGCCCCTCCAGTCAATAAAAGGCAAGAGCAATTCTGCAGCAGGGGCAATTCCACAGCTCACGCCACCACTGTGAGCACAAAGCACAATTTATGTCCCTCTAATGTACCTACAGCATATGGGACCACTTACACAGTTGTTTGCCATGGTCAATGGGGCTGCTGAGCCATTGGGGAGCTGGGTCTTATTTCACTTTCTGATGGGGATTTGGAAATGATTGGCTCTGCAGCCAGCACAGGGCTCCCCAGCAAGGGCTCCCCAGCCACGCTCCCAGCGTGAGCCGCAGACAGGCTGGGGGAGGTGACAGGTATCTTTATCCCACCACCCAGGAGAGCTCCAACATCCTGCTGGCAGGAATTTGTCTGCAAATTTTCCCCCATTGAAAGGAAAGAGGTGGCCGATATGATCACTTGATTAAGGGGCAGGCAAGGATCACTTCAAAAGACTGTGCTCCAAGGAATTCCCTTCCTATGGGAGACTGATACACTGCTCCCCTCTGTTTCTCACTCATAGGATCTCACATCTACAACTGCCAGTTTAGTCAGTAAGTATTTTTTTCTGCAGAGTATACAGCTTAAAAGACCTATACCTAATCCATCCATATGGAAAAGCAATCTTTAAAGGAACAGCAATGAAACTCAGAGAGGGTAATAAATGCTGCTGCAGTGAAACTCACAGCCAGAGTGGGAATGGGTGGGAAACAGTATCAGTGACCTTATCTTCCATAGATGCATTTGATTTTGATTTGATTATCCTCAGGGCAACTCATAACCATGAAACATAAAATACATTAATGCATTTGTTTTGGGCAATGGCATGCAGATAAGAGGAAGATTATACACCACATTTGAATGCTGGGTTTGTCTTGACTTTTCTGCTTCCAGTTTTTTAACTTTTGCACAAAAAAAAAAAAAAAAAAAGCAAGATGATGGTACATAGAGTGTACATTCAAATGACCTCTCCATAATCAGAAAACTTTTGGAGTATATTTAAATTGAAAAAGGAGAATCAGATTTACATCCTGAAGTCTCATCATCCATCATTCTTTGCAAAAAGACCTCTTTCCAGAGACAGCTGGGAGGCTGACTGCCTTCTCTCCAAAAATAAGCAGCATGGGTGAGTTTGCACCTAATCTTTTGGCCTGGTGCTGATACACAACCAAAGATGTCTGTAACTTTTGGAGTGTGACTGGTGTCACACTGAGTGAAAAACGAGACTTTCTGGTGAGCTGAGAATCCTCTGTGACTCAGAGCTGGTGTGTGAATGAAGCCAGCAGCACTGCATCCTTCCCCTGCATGGGGGCTGGCCCCCTACAACTCCTGGCCATGCTCCTCCTTCTCCAACCCCGAGCCCATGATTCATTAAAACCATGAGGACTTCAAATATCTGGGTTAGATCTTCCCAAAGAGAGGGAGGGTGAGCTTGGCATGAAACCCTAGTTCTGCTGAGTATCCTGTGTGGTCGCAGCAGCAGCAATTCATCCCTAGGTAAGATTCTGTTGAGAGATGTTAATGTTTTTTAATGAAAAACATAATCCAGCTTTGAAGAGGAGATTGATTTGTTTTATTGTCACTCCCTATTGACACGGTTCCACTGGGAAAGCTGCCAGAACTCTCCACCTCTGCCCATCCAGCACACAAGCTCTACCTGCTTCACAGGGATGAGGTGCTTGCAACAGGGTTGGTGGGTTTTTTTGCATTTTCAGATGAAAAAAACCTTAATCAGTATAACATATTTCCTAAAAGAAGAAGATAGATGTGAGTCATGCTTTTGGGCACACATCGACTTAAATGTTTTGCCAGTATACATCAGCTACAATCATCATGGTGATTTCCTCAAGATTAAAAAAAAGAGGAGAAGGGAAGAACAGTCACTCCTGCCTGTGCCTGAATTTTTAAAATGGTGTCAATTTTTTGGCTTTGTCATTATTTTCATTTCCCTCTTCTCCTTCTGCCCTAGAAACTATTAAATCATTAAAATTATTTTAAAAATAGCAAAGCAGATGTCTGGCCTCTTTGATCTCAAGCCTGAATACAGACGAAAAAGGAGTCAAGACTCTTGATTATGGAAAAAAAATGTAGAAGAGAGAAAAAAAAATTCTAACAGGAAAGTCATGAAGGAGAAGATTTGGCTTTGATCTCCACACTGCACTGGCTTTGCTGGGTGGGGGCTCTGCTGAGCAAAGCTGGGCTGTTGTGCGGCTGCTTCATGGGCTCGCAGGGGCAACACTTTACACCATCTGCTCAAAGGCAAACAAGTCACTCTGAGCGAGATTTCCATCCTTTGGCTCTGAGAAAGCAAGCAAAATACATATTTGATGTTTGCAGAATGAAGCTAGACCTCAAATCACAGATACTGTTTTGATTTCTACATAGCTAGCCTCCTTCAGCTGAAGGAGACTGATTAACAGGCTGAAGCCTTGGTTTGCTTAATCATTTTGGTGCCTTATTTGGATACCCTCCTCTTTCCCTGCTGCAGGGAATCCAGAGGGTGGGAAACAACCATTAGATATCAGAGCAGTAACAGCAAAGAGGGTTAGCAGGCATGCAAAGCTAACCTGCTCACACTGCTCCTGGTGTTTTTCAACAGGAGAAAGTATGCTGGGAACAACAAGGGATCATTTATCATGGACTCACTGCTAACAGAGTCTATAGGTATGTTGGACAGAGACTGAGATTTTGGCCACTTACATTTTCACCAGGTCTCCATTGGTCCTTTGCCTTTGAGGATTTGTCATTTCAATCAGTCTCTCAAGGTAGCTTGAATTGATTTCTATCTTGAAGGAAAATTATAAAATTATGAAGATGGTCTGAGAGCAGGACATATGACTCAAATCCATTTGGCAGCTCTGATAAAAATATATGTGGTTCCATGGTGTTTGGGATTGCAAGTTCCTCCAACTTCACATCCCCACCAGCACATTCCAGCCCTTTCCATAGCAAGACAAGAGAAAGAGGACAGGAACTATTTTCTGGACCTGAATTTTTGTCTGAGAAGCAATCATACTCAGAGGAAACTCCAGTAAAAATAGTCCAGTGATGCTTAGCACAACTACTCCTTCCTGAGCTATGGGTTTTACCTGCTGCTTGCACAGCCCCCCTCTGAAAGTCCATCTCAGATGGGGATGTTCTTTCAGAGGAGAAAGAAGCTTCTCCTTCAGAAGGAGAAAGAAGCCCCACAAAATGTGGAGGTGGGGAAATCTATCCCTCACAGATCCCACCTGCATGACTGGCAGTGATGGACTCAAGCTGTAAAGCATCGATCTCCATATGTCTTCTAGGCTTACTTTAGGATTCAGTATCTTTAAAGTTTACATGTCTGAAAAAAATAGATTTCTTCTTTTGTCAGTGCAGCTCCAGGGGACAGAAGAGGCTGCTGTGATGTCTTGGGCACCAACACCCAATGCAACTTTTTTCTGTCAGCAAATCCTCTGTGGATGGTGACTAAAGAGTGGGTGTAGACTAAAGAGCTCCAGGTGTCTGCATCCATGAAGGGCTCCTGGAGAGAAATTCTTCTTTTCAAACATTTGTGTGGAGCCAGTTTCCAGGAGATGATGCTAGGGGAGAGTAATTCTCCTGCAGGATCCATATTATCCAAATTTTTCTGCCCTTCAGGTGCTGTATGCAAACAGCTTCTCACCAGCTGTGACTGCCTCTTTGCCTGTTGGAAAATTTGCCAATAGCAGTTTGAATGAGAGCAGACCAGTCCTGGCAATCTGCTGCTTGGAGTATACCAGGCATCTCATTTTCCAACTGGAAAAGTCTTTTACCTTAGCCCTGCTGATGAAAATTAATTGAAGACACATGTTCACAAGACCCAGAGGACATCTGTGTAAGCATTCAGTAAGATCAAGACTAACTCACACCAAGAATCCATGTGCTTAACCAGCATCACCTGTACTGCTGACTGCTGACATGCAGGAGGTGGCCTCAGCATGCCAAGACACCCATTTTTCATGTTAGCCACACAGGGAACAGCCCTGCTGTCCCTGGGTATGTTTTCAGCTGTCACCTCCCTGGAGATGCAGCCACCCCGGGGCAGACAGTGGTGTTTGCTGAATGCCAGGAGCAGCCTCTGGTGGGAGAGGGAGCCCAGATCTGCTGGGACAGGCAGTGGCATGAGCAGAGTCCAATGGCAGGCAGCTAATGCAGGAGATGAGCAAAGCAGACAATAATTGCAGCTACACAGAGCTGTATCAGCTGGGAGCTGTTCCCAGGGTCAGGGTGGCTGTGGTGAGGCTTTCAGAGCGATGACACCTGGCAGCCTGGTCCCTGTCTTTGGGCTGTCTGTCCCAGCCATGTGCCCTGAGATGTTGGCTGCATCTGGGAGGGTCCTACAGCCCTGTGTCAGCTGGGGAGTGCAGACACCCTCTGCAAGGTGCCAGCCATGGAAAATGCCTTTCCAGAAGGTCAGAGCAGGGACAGATGGAAAATGGTCTTTATTTAGCTTGGAAAGCTTTCCTTTTGGATGGATCTAGCATAAAGGTGGGGTTCCCCCCAAGCGCCCTTTCCAAAACAAGGCAGCAAATAGAACAAAAGTAAAATAAAAAAACCTCAATCACACCCGATCAAACAGAACATTTAACTCATTCTAATAGAAAACAAAAATGTTTTGTTTTCATGTGTTTCACTTATGGTATTTTTGATTAATTTGTTTTCTTTTTTTTAAATCTAAGCTCATGTATTAATTAAAAAATAGTGGGATAGCAGATCAACAAAATACACAGAACTTTCTCAATTCAAAGTATGTGTGTTATATTCTTTTTTAATGTTTATTCCCCATCTTTTTTTTCCCTCCAAAATTATCCACTGAAAGTGATCCTAGTTCATAAACAGCCCCAGCCACTGTGAGCTTGGCCACACAGCCTTTCCACTAGACCAATGACCAACTCATAATGTCAACCAGTGTTATTGGTGCCACTGCTGAGAAAAGGGATCTTCTGATATTTCACCAGCATTCCTGAGACTGTCTGGGAAGTTTGCTCACTGGCCTGCCAAAGGTAACACCACACTTTTAAAACCTGAAGGTCTCAAATTAAGATTCTGGGCAGATGAAAAGAATGTCCTAGGCTGTGAGGGTGTATGAACCAGCATGGATAGACTCCTGTAGTCTTGGTCCTGCTGGTGGAGGCTTCCTAGGAAGGGACAGAATAGGTAGAAAATATGGATTTTGCCTCATCAAGGCTCACCAGAGCTCATCTGGAGGCCTCCTTGAGCAGTCCAAGGGAGACCTGTCTACTTTGAGCTAGTTTGCAGATGAAGTTAAAGCAAGTTAAGTCCAAGTGTCAATTTAAAGCACGGTTGATCAAAGCACAAAAACACAAGGCAGCATTACTCCAAGCTAAGAATTCACCCTGCTGTCAAGTGTCTCCTCAGCACCTCTCCCAGGCACTGTGATCTTTCTGTGGCTGTCACCAGCTGAGAGCCAGAGCACGGAGGGGATCCTCCACTGATGGTGCCTTTGACACACACCAATGAGCACAAGTGAGTCCCAAACTGGGAAAGGCTGGGAGGAAGCACTGGATCCCCCAGCCCCCCTTGTCCCCTGAACAGCAGGAACAGCAATCCCTCCACTTGCTGCTGTGGGGAACATGTGCTGCACAGACATGGCTGGAAAATGTGGTGAGTACTCATCCAAAACCCAGTACAGAATGAACTGCTTTAAAACAGAGGTTTTTAAAAAATAGTTTCATTGCTTGAAAGTTCCTAGTCCCAAAATAAGGATTATTGCTCAGTTTCTGAAAAAAAAAAAGAAAAAAAAAGAAAAAAAAAAGCAGCAGTTAAAGCATTAAATCCCTAATGTAGGCCTTATTCAACTATATTTCTATAGAAAATACTTCTCATTTTCCTGTCTGGTTTGATGCTGAAGACACCTGGTCTTGCTCACTGACAAAAGTGCACCTCAAGGACCACCTCTCACATCCAAGGAAAACAAAAGTGCATACGCAACCAGGAGCATCTTTGCTCCTCTGCCTGCTGTGGATTTTGCCAGTGGCTTTAAGGGTAGCAAGAGGCAGCACAGCACCTCCAACAGAAGCATTTGGAACCAGTTTGCTCTGCATGCTGCTCCTCACTTGTTAGGGATTAAGAAGGAGAGGAGTTTAAAGCTGTGGGCTAGTGGGATGAGCTGGGGCTGCCTCTGGGTGCAGGAGTGGCTGGAGACAGCCCCAGGGAGAGAAGCTAGAGACAGCAGTACTGCCCCTGCCAGAAGTGTGTCCCACAGCATGGCACTGTGCCCTTCTCCCAAGGGTTTGTACTCCAGCTTCATCTTCAGAAGCCTCCTCAAATCACAGGAGGCACCTCTGCCCTGGGCCCTGGGCAGCACAGCCCCTACTTTGGAAAGAAAAGCCCTTCCACTGCTGGCTGGTGTAAGGCACGAGAGGCTGCATGCTATGCCACAAAGCTGCTGCTTGAGGCCTGTTTAACACCCTTACGTCAACAGCCTCCTCCTGGTTCTCACAGGCACGAGTGATGTCAATGCAGTCCAGCCCACAGCACAGGAGTGTGCTCTTGGCCAAAGCAGCTGCAAGTGGTCTCCCAATGCACAGATAAAGCCTGAACCACTTGGACCAAAGCCATGAGCAGCTTTGGGAAGTCCTCAGTATTGATGCTTGCAGCTGGGCCAAAGTGTCCTGGCAGCAGTATGCTCCTGGCCCTGCCCCAAGCAGCACCTTCCCCAGGCAGGTCCAAGAGGCTTGGGATGACATCTCTGCTGAGCTTTGATGGGGTGTCTGGGGGCACATCACAGCCTGCACGGGAAGAAGTGCTCAGGCCTGCCAAGGTGACTTCTCCCCTCCACACTGCAGGCCTCCCTTTGGGATGGTAGAGTGAAAGCCAGTTCCATCTATCCATCTGCTTCTGCTCCCTCCTCACATGCTAGCAGCCATTCTGCTGCTCGAGGTGGCATCTGAGCCCGCTTCAGAGCTAGAGCAGAGGCATATGAAAGCTGAGTTATGGAGAGACTCCTGACAGGCTGGCAGCAGCCTCAGTGACTCACTAACTTGTGATTTCCTCTGTGGTGGTTTTCCAGCACAGCTGCTCCCGGCCGCAGCACATGGCGAGTGCTGGCAGAGTGAGCACCGTGTCATTTCTCAGAAAGCCAGGCTATGTGGGCAACCTGTGCATTGCTCATGCAGATCCCCACAACAAACTCTAGTAATTGCCTCAGAGGATAACAGGCCATAAATCTGGGCAGCTGCACATGTGAGGCACGCATGGTCTGGCTCCTGGAATCAAAGCGCGTGTGTTTTTGCTGTTTGCAGTGGCTGAATGTGTTTCTCATTCTGGATTCCCCTTTTCAGAGGAAACTCCCTCCATCCCCCTCACTTCTCTCATCCTCTTTACGAGAGGACCTCAGGCACTCTGGAAACATGGGAGAGGTTTATACCACTCCCGTGAGACATCTCACAACTTCTTCGTGCCATTTGACACACGAGGAAGCTGCACACAGTGATTTTTTACACAGAGCTTGCAGGAGATGCTGAATGAAGTAATAATTTTCTGGTTTCCTGGCCCCATATTTTTTCTCCAGGTTTGAAATCATAGCATTTTTTTTGTCCATCAATTTGATTACGAAACACCCAAACTGCTTGGGTTACAAGCTTATTTGCAAACCTGAAACTTAGTTCTAGGGTCACAGACCTATTTTGTACAAACTCAAGGCTAAGGTTTGAGTGAAAGAAGAAAGAAATCTTTTTACTCACAACTCCATGGAGGAAAAAAAATGAAATTTAAAGAGGCTTTGTCAAACAAAACCTAACCTGGCCAGTCCAGGAACCCCACACAAAGGGGTATTGTACTCTGCTTAAAAACAGCAAGTCCAGTCTGTCAAGACTGCGTCCTGTACTGCCAGCGCTCAGGAAACTTGGACTCAGGTAGTCAAATAACCTGATGACTTCATGTCTGAGAGCTGGGTAAAAAGTGTCTTTCTGCCTCCTTTCCCTTCCCACTTATTTACAGGAGGGACTCCGCAGGACAGATCAGACTCAAACACAGCTGATAGGAGCAAGAGGGGACAGAGTCAGGGGAGAAGGGTCAAGCACCAATGCAGCCAGTGGGACCAATGAGCAGTGGAACTGCAGCAGGGACCTGCTTACCTACAGGGCTGGCCAGCTATGAACATAGAGAGCACGAGCAAGCAGAAAAAAAAGTGTGGTTGTTGAGATAAGCAACTGGAAGCACAAAGGCACTGGGATGGTTCTGCTCCGTGGCAGAGAAGCCCAGTACTGCACTGCACTGCACTGCACTGTAGTGCCCCAGGAGCCATCCCGGGGTGGCACTTGGAGGTGCCCAGCATCCTGCTGCTCCTGGGGCATGGGCAGAGGGCAGATGAGTGGGGCTGCCTGGGCTGTCCCTCACATCTGCTCAGGGAATTCTACCTGTGCTCTCTGGAGGATGCTGTCCTTATTTCTCCAGGACTGCTGGGGTTTCCTGGCTTGACATGCATGTCCCTCTCTCCTCTAGCAGTGCACTCATATATTTAATTTTCTGCCAAAGAGTAGAGGGTACTAGAGCTTCAACAAAACACAGAGCAGGTATCTTAGCAGGGGTTTCCACTTCAGTGCCACAGTAAGGAGCCCTAGGAGTGGACTCTGTCCCTTGGAACCAAATTAGTGCCTGTTCCCATCTGACAGTGAAACCAACCCTATGGAAATAAAAGCAGCAGCTGAGATCCCTATGCAGCACGTGTGCACATCACCTGTATGGTGTTCATGCAGCTTTTTACAAGCATCCTGGGAACCTGCAGCATTCAAAGGGCTGCCAGCATCAAGATTTCTGTCCAGCCCATTGCAAAGACCTTCAAGCTAAACGAGTGACCTCCTTGCTGCATGTTGCATGTGGCCTGGTCTCTCCCTGATGTGCTCTTTTCCCGTAATGTACCTGAGACTTCAAGCCATGCTTTAAATAAAATAGCTGCTCTGACCACTTATAAGAAGGCAGGGAATGCAGCCACACTTTTCCAGCCATGGAAACCACATGAAAAGATCTCCAGGCAACTTTCCCCAGCATTCTCACTCTCCTTCATACAGGCTAATCCCAAGAAAATCTTGGCCAGAAAAAGATTTGCAGAGCTGTGTGTCATAAATCCAGGGTTTCACTAACATTTGCCAAAGGGTTTTCCCTCTTCTAGGAGGGTGTCTAAATCATCCTTGATGATTTAGGGAAGTTTTTTGGGGAAGATGATTAAGTTAGGGAACAAAAACCACCAGGTCTCTATAGTCAACAGTATTTCTTTTCTGTTTCTTCCTGATGAAACTGTTACTTGGATTTCCAAATCCCTCAGAGAAGCAGCTTCCTATCCATCACTTTTCATTCTTTCTGATTTTCTTCCCTTTTGTTTTCAGCTTTTGTTTTGCATTTTACTGTCAAACACAGGAGAAATATTGTTTCATTTGTAGCTCTCATTACCTCTCTGGTGTTGATACAAGACTGTTGGTCCGGTCTAGTTTGTAACCTGTGAAAAGTCCCCTAGAACACAGCAGGATGAAACTTGCAGGTCATACAGGAACAATTTCAACTGTCCAAGCTAAGCAGAAAACAAAGCCTTTTCTATGAGGTTTCAGGAAAAAAACCCTACAGTTTTAACAGGGAATTCCATTTCCATGGGTGAATTTATAAATAATTTAAAAAATACAGAAAAATAAGCACTTCCTGCCTAGAGATCACTGAAATGGAAAGCACTCCTGGCACGAGCATTGCTTTTTCAACTGAGCTAACACTGTGCTATGGAACTGGAAATGGAGGATGGCTTCTTGGATGTGGAACATTTAACAGGACTAAGGTTTGGGGCTGCAGCAAAACCTTCCTGTATCATAGCTCAAGTGAGTTGACTACATAAGACAGACCTGTGGTGCCAAAGTAACCTCCAGAAGTTTTTGGAGAAAGGACTGGGAACACATACAGGCTAGATTTGGGCTTTCTGGGCTTGACAAGAGTCAGGGCTCAAGGCACCCATTCAACTGAGCAGCAGCATGGCTTGAGGAGAGGATTCCTGAGGGTTTGTCCCATGGCCTTGGAGGACCCTGGGGTTTCCTCCAGAATGAGGAGGATGGCTATCAAATTTTACTATGCCTTGGCCCACACCCTGGCCATTTCCACAGCCATTTGCAACCTTTGTAAAGGAGGACCTGGATGGGCCCCTGTGGCCTCAGGGCCTTCCTTGGCTGCTGCCCTAGAGATGAGGAGGATGAGGATGGATTGTGTTCAGCAGCTGGGCTGGCCAGGCTGTGGGGCACACTGAGAATGGGAGGCTGCAGGCTGCTGTGCCCTCCCAGGTACCAGTCACCTCTCCCATGTCAGTCTCTGCCACCTGTGCAAAAACCCCATAATCCACATGGAAAAAACATCATTTGCTACTTTAATAAGCCCATTACCAAATGGTTAATTTACTTCCTTATGCACTACTTGCTTTCTCCTTTGCTTTTGGGCTTCATGAGTAATTTTTCTCTCTCTGGATTAAAAAGATTTGTTTTTCTGGTAGATGCAGTAAAAGTGCATTTTGTTCCTGCTCTATTATGTGGGCTTCCTATTTGCCATTAAGCCTGTTCATCACTTTTAATGGCTGTTCCTTTCTCTCCTCACAACAGGATGGATGAGGAGTATGGCCATATCCTGAGCAACCAGAGACCTTCCTCTCAGAGTTGTTCCAGAAACAGGAGCTCATCAGCTGCTGCCACACTGTGATTGCTGCTCTGTGTTGGCTAATGTACCCTCTCTTGCCCCTTTCCACAGCAGTGCTCTTTGTCATCTCATCTCTAGTAACAGAACCAGGGCTAGAACTCTTTTTATTTTATTTTTTTTTTTTCCCCAAACTGGTTTTACACAAAGCTGATTTCACATTTGGAGGCAAAACTCATTCTCTTCTCCTTGTGTTTATGCTCAGCTGTGAGAAAAAACTGTAGAAAGTGGGAATGTGTGTGACATGGGAAAGTGTGACAGCAGTCAGAGTCATGTCCCCTGCAGCAAACCTGGCTCCAGTGTGGTCTCAAGCAGTGCTCAGCCCCCTGCAGTGAGCTGCTCTGCCAGGGCTGGCTTAAAGGATAGAACAAGCAGGCGTCTCCCCACCCCCAGGAAAAGCCTGGGCTGCTAAAAAGCAAGCTTGCTGAAGTAAAAATATTTATTCTCAATTTCCTGTTAAATTTGGCAGGAACAATGAATTTTTTCTTGTAGTATTTTATTAGGAGATAGGGATTTAATGGGAAAACCCAGCAAAACAATCTGCCTCCCCAGGAAACAGAGTAAGTCCAGGGCGACGTTTCTCTCTCACAGCTTTAACAAGGACACATCCCTCAGCTTTACCCTTGGACACCCTGGAGAAACCTCTGATCCGGTGGCAGGAGGCATGACTTCACAGCCAGAGGGACCCTAGCAACAAGCCCCTCAAAAATACCTTGAGGAATGGCATTTAGGGAAATAAATGCCTCTGGCAAGAGCAGCAGCAGCACTAAGGTCACCACATAAGCCACTGGCCTGGTCTTCCCAAGCGAGTCAGACTCACAGCCAAGCTTTCAGACAGCAGCACAAATGCAAGCCTGAAATGGCCCCTGGCTTGCAGCAGGCTAGGAGGGCAAGACACAGTGGCTTCTTTTCTAGTTGGAAAAAAAAGCTAGAATGAAATACCTTCATGTTGCTTTGAAAACCTTGGTAAATTATTTCTTTTCCCTACTTTTCTTTAAAGCAGCAGAATCAAAATAGATTCTGCTAAAAATTAAAATAGGAGTGTGCATCAGTGACCTAAATGTTACAACAGACACTGGGGACCTCCCCACTTTGGGTTGGTTTTAAATCTAGTGCTTTGTATGAAATATTACAGTGTGATTCATCATAGAGTCAATTAGGCTTTAATCCAGCTGCAGATTTATCCACTCAGTGGTTAAACCTGTCCTGGTTGCTAATGACCTCTTAATAAGACAGGTACTAGTGTTTTGTTCTAATTTAGAACATTTAAGTCCTGCTTCAAGCTTTTAACATAAAGTGAAGGTTGGTTTGTAACACAGGGAAGCAATACAAAGCTACCAGCATTCATTTTGCTTAGAGCCACCACCACCTTGCAAGATGGGTTAGGGAAGCAGACATTGCGTGTACCCCCCCAAAATACAGTTAATCTCAGAAACGCTTTTGATAGCTCCCTGCCATCTCTTTTCACTGAGGCACTTCACCTTCCCCAGACTTTTCCTCTCAGGAGCATAAGACTGTTTGCAGTAGGAGAGGGCAGTGAGCTGGAGGCTCTGTATGTCCAGAGACACCCATGAGTCAGTCCTAGATCAGGACACCCACAGAGGTTTATCTCTATTTTCTATTTGGAGCCTCTCATTAAAGTCAATCACTTTTCTGCTGCCCTGAGAATGATCTCAGAGACTTTCCTCTCACCTCCCTTCCCTAACACAGAACCTTCTGGACTATAGCCAAGGAAAGAAAGCTCCCCTCCCCACAAGAGCTCCTTATCTCAGAGCAGCCCATCTCCCTCTGGGGCAGCAATCCAAGCTGCTTCCCCTCCTCCTGCCCCAGCACCTTCTGCAGCCAGTACAGCAGTAACTCACCCTTCTCAGGTGAGATCAACTACTCTAAATGCAACACACCCATGGACTTATTTTCCAGTTTTGCAGTCCCTCCTCTTGGTTTAAACACAGCTCTTCATACCAGGCACAGCTGAAGGCCAGTGAGATCTGCACACCTTGGCACAGCACCAGCTGAACCCAGAGCACTGCATGTCTGTGAACCACACAGGAGCTCACCCTGCTCACACTCCTCCTGCACTGGGGCCAAGCTCATTATTGCCCTCCTCAAGGATCGTTCCCTTTTAGTTCAGCATGCAGAGGATGAATGCACTGACTGCAGAGCCCTTTTGGCAAGCAGCTCTATGAATACTGTGGATGCTGCAGGAAATTTGGGGAGCACTAGTAGATGCACAGCATGGGGAGAGAAAAGGGACTTGCAAGGAACTAGGATCTACTTGAGAAATACACACCCATCCCTCTGGCAGCTCGGGGGATGCTAAATAAAAGCTCACTCTGTTCCCGGGAAAGCAGCAGTTTTGTGCACAAGGGAGGAAATCCTGCTGCTACCTGGGAGCTTTCCACTGCCCACTGGGGAAAGCAGTCCTTTGTGCACAGCAGGAGAGACCATCAGTGAGCTCTCTCCTGAATCTCCAGCTGGCACGGCCTGAGCCAACATAATCCTGGTCTCCAGAGCAGCATGTCTCTGTGGGTAGACCTGCAAGGTCAGGGTGTGCCACCCCTTTCTGGCACTCCTGCCCCTGGGGCCTGGCTCCAGAGAGGCTGTGTGTGCCTGGGGTGCCACTGCCATGCAGTCAGGGAGGCATTTTTCACCTTTACTTAGTGTGCTGGAAACCAATTGTGAATACAATGGAAAGTTTCACGCTGTGCAAAAAACTCCTTCCCATAAAGCAAACATCTACAGATGGAAAGTTTTCATTCTGTCTAGTGCCAGAGCTGGGAAAGTAGGACTGCACAGCCACACCAAGAAACAAAATCCTGCAAACTACTGTGCCCAGGATGTAAGGGAGAGAAAACAGGGAAGCAAGTGTGGTGGGCAGAGACCACCCTGTGAAAATCCCATTTACACTTGCCACCCAGTACACTCCAGCGTGCAGTCCAAAGTGCAGGTCTTGGTCTGTGTGACCTGCATGAGCTGATAACGTGGTGCCTTCATCTGAAAGGATCCCCCCTTTTCAACTTCATCGATTTTGTGTATTTAATGGTTTCAAAGACGCTTGTGCTAATGGGCTAACTCTTACTTGGGGAACAAGATAACATCACTGCACCAAAGCCTGCAGCAAAGTCAATATTGACCGAGCTGGCCTGGCTGCATCCTGCCTGGCCGGGACTCCCAGGTGTGCAGCAAGGCTCTCCTCCAGGAACTGCTCAGGTGGGGACCAGTGGAGATTAAAACCAGGAGCCACAGGGCGTGTTAGACAGGAACAGTCTAGAGAGAAATGTGGGGTTTCACAGCTCTCCAGACACAAGCAGCTCTGTTGGCTACCAACGAATAGGAAAAGCTGTGCATGCAAATCACTGTCAGACCAATGTATGCATTATTGATTTTAATAATCAGACACAACTGGAGACAGCCATGAAGTAATTATTCCCATATTACAAGAAAACACACATAAGCCATGGGACATGACAACTCTGCTAATGGAAATGATCTGCAGCTTTCCTTTCTGCCTCATGCTATTTTTCACTTGTTCCTCTATCCCAAACACATGTTCATGTCTAACTGCTCTGAGGCTTTCTATGCAGAACTCTCAGGCAGAAGGGGTGCAGACAGTCCCACTGGAGCCAGAATGAGCCCCCAGCCCAAACATCAGGGCTGGCTGTGGTTCACCTCTCCTTAGACACTCACAGCACACTGCTCAGGGGTCCTGCAGCACGCTGGAAATGCTCTCCCAGGGTCAGACACAAAACAAGTAGAGGCAGGAGGCCAGATGCATAGCAGCTACCCAGAATCATGTTGTGTGGTGCAGGGGTCTCGTGCACAGATGGAAAGGAAAGACAATGTTGGGTAGTTTAAGTGAGGGATCAAGCACTGCAAACAGCAAACTTCCAAAAAGGCAGCTGCTACAAATAGTTTGCAAGCGGCTTTTGCACTGAAACAGCACTTGAGCAGTCCTGAATGATAAATGTTGAAAGGAAAAGTCAGTTCAAAGAGAAACACTGGTCCTCCCACAGGAAAAAACCCTTGGAGGGAAAGAGATAAAGATCATAAACAATTAAAGAGCAATGGTTATTGAGTATGCTACCCCTGTGATTAGAGCTCCTGAATCTGTTTATCAGGAATGGGATGGGTGTAGTGAATACTGCATAGCCAGAAGCATCCAAATTGTTGATGAATCATGAGGGGCCCTGTCAAAACAGACCTTGTGTACAAATGGAAATTCTAGTGTCCCTAGCACTACTGGCTGCTCCAAACAGGAAACCTGTAGTGTGAATTTTATGGTAAACATCTATATCCAGCATTTAGCTCTGCCCTTCAGCGTTAAGACAGGAGAAGTGAGTTTGTTTAGCCAGAGCCTTTTCTGAGTCCACCACAGAGAACAGGATTTGTAATGGGACCTGTTTTTAGGCTGGACTAAATGGTTAACCAGTCTGATTAATAAATGCCAGAAGAAGGAAACAACAGGCAAGTTAAACAGAAGAGAAAAATGTCCCCCTACGTGGCCAGATAGCAAAAGTTTACAAGAATTCTGTATCTTGTGGAAAATTCTCCCCAGCTCTTACTTAACACTGTTTCAGAAGACGTGATTGCAGCATCTCTGAAGTACAGAAGTGGTGGGATTTTCCATATCAGCATGTTCCTGGAGGTTCCCAGCCATTTCCTTCTCTCTTCTCACTTCCTGGAGGAAATGAAAGATGGGACACATGCCAGCTGGAAGGAGTTCTTACTTCAGCAGAATTATCTGATAAAGGATGGTTGGTCATAAAACACTTTTTTGTTTCTTGGGAAAATATTATGTTTTTATCCATTTACTATTAAAATTTACAACTTCTAAAAATTAAAAATTATTTCACAACTTCTCATAGGAAGCACCTGCCATTTTTCCATCTGTGGAAGAACTGAGACACTCAAGGACTTGTCTGGGTTTGTAAGGAGCTGAAGAGCTGTGTGCTGCAGGCAAGAAGTGATTCTAGGTATACGAAAAAAAAAAATCCCAAACCAACCAAAATGGTGGAACATCCAGTGGATGGAAGTTTGGGGGAAGCTGTTAATGCTTGTGATCCACACTAATCTATCTGCTACCCTTATGTGATGATGGTTTTGAGTGTTTAAGAAGTAGAATCTCTGTTCTTCATGCTGGGGAACAGAGCTCCAGAGTGTTACACAGAGCATGTCTGCAGTGAAGCTGGCTGCAGGACTATGTGGAGATGCAGGAACAGTTGATGCTGTAAAATTCTGGGTCAGATATCATCAGGGACAGATAAAGGTCCTCCTGGGCCATCTGTCCCATCACTGCCTTGCATTTTGGGTGCTCTGGGCCACAGTGACAAGCCCACTAGAAGCAGTTGCCAGTTTCAAGTTACCCAGTATTTTCACACACGTGGCCATCACAGCACTGTCTGCAGCACAGATCTGTGAGACTGTTAGTCAGGTTAAAGTCATGTAGGTATGTGGTGACTTAGTCCTTACACATATATACTGGCTTTCAATTTTTTAGCAAGGATCTCTGTATAAAAAGCTGGAAAAGCAAGAGGATAACATGAAACAGAGCCTGTTCTTGCTAGAATTCCCAGTGAGTTTAGACTAGCAGCAATGTGAAAATATATTTCATAAAATGGCAAAAAATTTGCTATTTCTAGAGATTTTTCTCCCCACACTACGTCCTTTAGCCTCCTCTCCCAGGCCAGACTAACAGATGGCTTCTGGCTGATTCTACCCACTGAGCTACTGAATCCAATGAACTGAGGGAAAGCCAGTGGGAAGCAATTCGGGGACTCTGTGGTCTGTTTCTGCTACACAAAAGCCCATTGCTCCAGCTCCATCCTGCACACAAGTGCAGCAGGGCCCATCCCTGCACCCAGCAGCTGCCACGTGCTCTCCCCATGCAGAGGATGGTGGCTGCAGCCCGGCAGGCTCTGGGGGGGACGGGCTCAATGAGGCTCTTGTCTTATTCAGCCTTGTGCTCAATTGCATCCTGCAGCTCTGGAGCCCTCTGCTCATCCTGATACAAACCTGGGAATGAAAAACATGACAAGGCACAGGAAATGTTTCAGTGTGGGCAGAAAGGATGTGGAGATTATTACTGTGGTCTTCCAGCTCAGAAAGCACTGCTAGAAAGGAAAGGACAGAAACTGTTTAGGAACAATTGTTCATTGAGGTCCCAACTATCTAACAATGAACTCAACAGTAAAGTCAAAAAGTGCAAAACTCAAGGTATTTGCACTGTCCACTGCTGGAGCACATGGAGAGCCAAAGCTGGGTGTTTAACAGGGAGATTGACACTGATCTTTAATGCTGCTGAAAGAAATAAATAAGAAAGCTGCTGAATAATATGTTCAATGATTTTTTTCTTCAAGTAAGTGAACAGCTATTAATTTATTTTTGTTTACCTATTAGAATTATTTCTCTAGTGTGGAGCCCTGTTTAGGAAGCAGTCTTTAAGCTCAATGCAGACATTTGATATTCAAAATTGGAGTAGTCTGGGTATGTTGGATTAGACATGTAAACCAGGTGTCATGATTTCTTTGGCCAAATGAATGAAAATCTTGGAAATACTTCAAATGGTCTTTTTTATAGGTTTCAAATTCACTTTAGATAAACATTTGCTAATGACTTCAAATTGACCATGCCAGTAAGCTCATTTGATAAAAAGGAAAGACAAAATGCATACAAAAGGATTGCAAGTACTGCAGTCAGTTCAAACACAGATCCAAGCAGACCATGACACTAAGGAGAGCTCTGTCTGGTGGCACAAAAGTCCAGAGTGTCCTTTGAACAGCACTTGTCATTTCCTTAGGCTGCCATGGCTGCTGCGTGCTGAAATCCGCAGCACGTCTGGGAGTCCCACGGCCCTGGGAGCTGCACAGCTCTGTCATCACGGGCTCTTATCACTGGGGACGTACCCAGCAGCACTGCCAACGCACAAGGCCTGCCTCAGGAAGGCAGTCCTGCATCAGAGTGTGCTCATGAACTCATCTGTTCTTTCAAACAAACGAATCCCAAGTATTAGTCACTCTGCCAAAGGTTGGATCTGCCCCGCTGCTGAGGACACAGGTGTGCCTGGGAAGCACCAACTCCAGTCCTGCAGTACTGCCTGGATGTCTCCTTGCAGGCTGCAGTATTTCCACATCACCCAGAAATGTTGCTGCCTGTAGCTGTAAGCAGTTTGCCTGGCTTTATTTCTGTGTAAAGCACCCATCTCACTAATGTACTCACTGCACCCCTCAGCCCTATGACTGAACAGGACCTACAGCAGAAATGAGCCAGGGATTGCAGAGATATTCATACAGTGAGTGAACATTTTACATTTTCAGCCTAAAAATATATTTGTGCCGAAGTCCTTTTGAGGCTCTTTTCCATAAGCACTCTTTCTCCCCATTGCCTGGCTGCAAGGGAAGGTGGAGAAGCTCATGCAAACATGAGACAGGATCTACTGCTCTCATATAGTGCTGCAGCTCTTCCATAAACACCAAAAAACCTGCAGACAACTATAGGAGCTTTCCAATGTCAGAAAATAAAGGAGTAAAGCCTCAAGAGCAATGGAAATTAGTAAAATCTCTGAATGAAAAAGCATGTCCTCAGAGCCTTCACCCTAAACTTCCCATGCCCTCTGCAACCCCTCAGTCCCCAGCCCTGGCAGCTGAGCACAGCACTGCGAGGGAGGACAGTCCTGCATAGGACAGGGGATGCAGCCTGACCCCAGGCAGTCACCCTCATCCAAAAGGTGATGCTCAGAGCCCAGATGGCTCCGTTCATACAGCCCCTGGCTGGCCCTTAGTGACACACAGCACCAGACACACCAAGGAGAGGAGCTGTAGGTGCAGCAAAGGCCACATTCACAATAAAATCTCCCAAGAGCACATTTTATCTCTCAGTCATAACATCAAGCTCCTTTCATTAGACACCTACTTTTTATTTTCAGTCTATCTGTAAAAACATGATGTCTTTTTTTGTGACATGGTGGAAACGAAAGTACACAGAGCCTGATATTTAAAGTGTAAGACATGTTGGTTTAATCCTGTCAGGACTTTAATGTAGATTATGTAGGGACAGGCAATGACCAGAGGGAGGGAGAGAGGTGTAAATAATCCAGAGGAGTGCGGACTTGTTGGCAGGGTGGATTTATGTCCTGTCTTAATAAAGTGTCCTTTCATCTCTGGAACCTGGGCTCAGAAGCCAGTCTAGACAGGAATTAATGGGGCTCCTTCTCCACTTACAGATCTCAAGGTTTCCCAACACTGAGACCTCAATCAGCCATGGATACTGCTTTTTGCAATGAGCTTTTAAACACAAGTTCTGACCATTCGCCGAAAGGAGTCCGCTGCTTGGCCGGCAGACAAATTAAACTCACTTTCTACCTTTTTATGTGATTACTTTTTCTAGCTTTTTTATGTGATTACCACCCTAAGATGAAGCCAAGCAATTGTGAGTTCTAAAGAGATGGAGTAGGGCATGCCAAGAAGATATTAGTGTGCATTGGTATGGGTTGGGACTTGGTTCTGCCTGGAAAACACACCCAGGAACATGAGTTACTCAGGGCAGTACAGCACTAAGGCCTGCAGATGCTGAGTTGTGTGAAGCCTCCTGTTGTGAAGGGAAATTGTTGACTTCTTTTCTGCTTGCAGCAAACCTTCCCTTCTGTTTATTTATCTCCCTTAGGGGTCCAAAAGAGTAGGTGGGGAAGAAGCATTCAAAAGCATTTCTGGTAAAGGATCTCACTGGAGTGTGCAGTCAAGAGAAGAAAAGAAAGCTGTGAGCAAAAATGTCCATGGCCAGTGGGATTTAAAGCATTTAAAGCAAAATTATTTGGAGAAAGGTTTGTTAAGGATCATAATTTCTTGATCTCTCAAATTGCTTTTCCTGGGAAAAGGTCACATCTTAATCTCTCATCTCCTATGTCCTCCTATGGACAAGCACCCCCAAATGCAGAGAGATTCAGCTCCTAATTTTACATTTGTTTAATCTTCAACAACAGGAGACAGGGAACAGCAGGATGCACTGCCAGCTATTACGGAGCCCCCTTTTATTATGCAAAATTTGGATCTTGTCTAAGTACAAGGCCTCCAATGAGTAAAGACAGAGCCAGTTAAAGGAAAGGAATAGGAGAACAAAGTCCCCAAAGGCACAGCGAGAGGTAAGAGCCCACTGTATGCAGTGATGGACAATGTGACTGGTTCTCTTCCCAGGGTATTTCATCTACAGACATTTGGACAGTACAGACAGAAGTGGCCAAAGAACTTCCTTCTGGGAGCTCAATAGCTGCTGGCTAGGCAGAAGGACTATAATTTGTAAACACTTAAATTAAGATATACAAAAGTCACAGGCAATATGTAAGCAGTCCTCTGCATGATATTTTATTCTGTTTGTATAGCTTAGCACTCAGAATGAAAAAACAATCACGTCTCATTGTGATAGTTGCCCAGGGCTGAGGGCAGTCAGAGCCCTCTCCTTCCTTCTCCTCTTCCCTGCAGGGGCAGTTTATTACAAAAGCTCACAGCTCTGCTCCATGAGGATCCCATGCCTCGGGAAGGAAGGGTGGCAGAGCCTTTGTGTTTGAGGAATGATGGCTGCAGGACCATGGTGATATGCAGAGCTCCATTCATTAAATAGCAACTGCCTTCTTCGTCCCAACCCAGGAATCTCCTGGGAGTGCCTCGCAAAGCAGGAGCCACTGCCAAGGAATGTGATTTAAACAAGCTCCAGACCAAAATGCAAGATAGCTCCTGGCCTGATGAAAACCCAGGTGTCCTCCAGCAGTGAGACCCTGGGAGAGGAAGCTCCCAGGCTGTTAGCTCACTTCAGGATTATACACTTTTTAGCACCTGCTGAGTTCTGCTGCCTGTCCCAAGTGGAACTCCTCAGCTGCAGCAGGAAGCCTTACAGGGGTTGGAAGCAAGGGCGTGGAAGAAGATCAAGGGCTGCTTTGTCATGCAGGGTTTTGCACATTAGTGGAATTCATTAATGAAGCCTGATAATAAAGAGCAGTAATAAAGCACATTAGACCACTCTGCACCTCCAGAGCTGTACTGAGCCAGGCTGTGGCAGGGTGCAGCTCTGGGCTCTCCTAGCTCATATCTCAATCTGCAGCTGGAGCACAGCAGCAGTCAGGGAGATCCAAACCAGATGCAGCCTCTCAGCCTCAAGCAGAACTAATATCAACCAGCACAGCCTTGTGCTCCCAGCCACTTGCCTGGGCCAGCCATGACTAAGTTGGAGGACAAAGCAGTGCAGGCAGTGAAGGCATGTGCAGAGTGAACTCACTGCTTCAGTCCCAAACATGTGTCGTCTCCATGAAGGCTGGCTGTGCTTCCTTCTGCCAGGTCCCACTCTACAGACAATTTATAAACTGGCACAGACTCTTCTGAGATTGTATCATGGTCGTCCTGGTGTGTTTTGGGCTCTGTGCTGGCCAGCTTTTGGTTCACAGCTTCAATCTTGCCCAGGGTTGGGTGTGGAAGGAGCAGAGTGAGGGTGGCAAGAGCTCTGTGGAACAGAGGAGAAATTCCCCATTACACACCCCCTCCTAAGAGCTCACATGGCAATCTAAAACTTCCCACTCCGTGTTAGGTAAGGAATACATGGAGAAGTGGATGGGAGATGGATAGCATTTCATGTGTTGGGACAAAAAATGGGCCCAGTGCCTGTGGGTGGCACAGCCAACCACGCTGTGTACAACTGACAGGGGTCTGGCTGCTGCCCCCACACCACCTCGCTGCCCTGCAGCCCCTTCCATCCCCTCAGGAAAGGATGCTGCCTTGGAGACGTGTCAGTAAAGACCAGCCTGCAAGGTCTGTATCACAACTCTTTTGGCATCTGCATCTGCTCTCTGCTGGGCCAGTGAAGGTGTCAGGGACAAGACCTGAGGCACTTTTTCACAGCAATCTCTCTGCAGTGATTGAGCCCAGTGACTGCCACTGCTGCATGCACACAAGGCAGCCTCTCCCCTGGCAGTGCCATGGGAAGCTGTCACCTGGTACTGCAGCATCACTGACACCTGTCCCCATCTGCCCCGCTGCCTGCAGCTCTGCCACGGCCTGGCCACAGGGCTGAGGAGGGGCTGGGCTGGGCTTTCAAAGGAGCGGTTTGGGTTTATGGCCCCCCAGATTGCACAAGCAATTTGCACAACTGAGCAAAATGCCACCCATTGTGGACCAAAAGGGCCTGGCCTGAGCTCTTCCTCCCACCTGCACTGTCCCCTCCAGTGTCTTGCAGATGCTAATGGGCTGTGGGGGAGGCTGCCTCCAGACTCGGGGATGCCTGTAGTGAATTTTCCTGGCTTCCTTAGATCTGACAAGCATTCATCAAGCAAAACTCAGAGCTGTGTGTCCACAGCGGCTGCAGGTGTTTGGACCCCAGCTCCTGAGTTGGATCCAGCACTGCTGGGCTCTTGCTGTATTGTAGGGAGGACAAGGGAAAGTAGGGAGTAAAGAAATGTGAAGACATCTAAAAAGTGTGAGCTGGATTGGATGGACTCTAGACTGTAATGAGACAAACATGGCCTGTGCCCTGGGAGCAAATCTAGCCCAGCAGAGGTGGCTGCTCTTGTCTAGGTTGGTCAGGATCAGAAGTGAGAGGAGCTGTAAAAGCCATGATGCTCCATAAACCATGCACACTCACAGCCCTCTACCCTACCAAGGTAAAGGGATCTGGGAGCAGTGGGGTCCCATGTCCACTTTCTTTAGTCTCCCTTAACACTTGGCACTTCAGTCCCACTGTGAACCATCCACTCACCTATGAGGAAGTCACCACTGAGTCTCACTTTCAATCAAATGAAAGGTGCCAGAGCATGCCAGTGAGGGATAGGTGTTCTATGAGAGTCTCTTCCAAGCTCCACAAATTGCCATTCCAGGGCTGGCCTGCTGCCTTGAGCACAGTGTAATGATAAGGGAGAATCTCAGCTCAGGAGAAGGAGTTCTTGGTTATCTTGGTAGGGAGAGACATGGCAGACCAGTGATTGAGAAAGGGGTGAGGAGAGATGGATTCACAATCAGTGGGCAGCAGTGGAGTCTCCCCAGATGGATCTGCATTCAGCCAGTGACAACAGAACCTTTGGTCCCAAAGGAACAACAATTTCAGGAGTTTGAACCAAAGTGAGTTGAAAATTGTTGTTAATCACTGACCCCTGTGATGCTGAAAGTGCTGCATTAGGGAGGAGTTGAGTACATGAAACAAAAGCCTACAATTCCATTCTTACAGTGATTAAATTGACAGAGGTTGTGTCCTGCAATGCAGCATTATGGAAGACAAGGCAAACAAGATTAACCCACATTGACAAGGCATTTATCCATGGCTAAGAAGAGACCCATGCCACAGCATCTCTGTTCCACAAGTTTACACCAGCCCACAAGCTCTAATCCCTCATGGCCTGTCAAGCTATTAGGCAAATCTCTGGCTCTCATTTGCCTAATCCAATAGCTCCCAGCTTCATAAGAAAGACCTCCTAGGGGGCCTTAACAACCATGTTTGTTAGGCCTTATATAAGTAAACAAAGCTCTTAAAACCGAACAGCTTCCACTTCCATATGGGATCTCAACACTCGCTTAACCTGGAGATAAACCCAACCACACTCAGGGAAGGAGGATGTGTTTATAACAGGCTGAGTTCTGCCTCCACAATAAGCAGCATCTGAAGGATTTTGCCATCACTACCTCTACACTTAACACCCCTTGCAGAGTTGCCAGGTGCCTTTGTATCATCAAAGATTTATTGCATAGCCATGAGGTCACAGTGCTCAGTCTCTGTTCTCACAGCTTCAGGAGGAATAAGCAGTGTAAAAGCATCCTTTCAAGACTAAGATGTTTTGTGTCCATGTGTGAACATCACCAGGAGGCCAAACACTTTCACAAGTTTGTACACCTGAATCTTCAAATGCTTTATCAGAAACCCTCTAAATATATTTTTTCTGAATCCTACCACTGGCAGCAATACCTCTGACATTAAACAGGATACAGGTATTTACTAGTCCTTGAATTTGAGGTCACCATCACCTCTGCTCTAGAGATATACCCCTTCCCGGGTGCTTTGGCCAAAAATCCTGTGTCCAAGCTCTCTGGATCTCCTGGAGCTGAGAGCTGCTCTTACCCCTGACATATCATTAATGATGTCCCTGACAATGTGGTTTGCTCCATTCTCCAGACAGGAGAATCTTTAGGAAGAGTTCAGGCAGATATTACTCAAGGCTTGGCTGCTTACTTGTCTTTGCCAGGCTTCTGGGGATTTGGAAACTAGACTGAAAATAACACAGAAACAGTTTCCTAAAGGGTCTTCCCATACAGCTCAGTTGAGGCTGAGGTCAGGAAGCCATAATCTCATTTTCTGCCACTTTCTCCACAAAGTGCATTTGCAAATGCAGAGCTGAGAGAGAACATTTTAAGGAGAAACTCACGGCCAACAACAGAGGTCCAGCGAACAGGAGCTCTAGGACAAATACCTCAATGAAAGAAAACCCAAGGGCTGTTACAGACAGTTCTCCACGGCCTGCCCCGACCTTAGGCAATTTGGAGATGATCAGGTTGTGGGAGTAGCAGAAAAGCTCTGTGGAGAAGCCACAGGCAACACCTGAAGATGCAAGGAGGAGCCTTTGTCATGCTGTCAGGACTATTCCATCTCCACCTTGCTTTTCCACCATGCATGATAATTTCAAGGGACGGGGCAAGACTGAAAAATGAACATTTTCACCTGAAAATATTAAAAGGCTTCAAGAAAGGCTTTTTGGCCATTTGAACTGCCAGCCTCTGCACTTGCCCAATCTCCAGGGATGCAAGTATGAAACATTATGTGTTTTCCATCAGTCTGGAGTGGAGCTCCCTCAGAGACTGGTAGTGAGCAGAGACCTGCTCTGGAACTGTAAATCCTTCACACCCACCAGCTGAGCAGCTGTTCAGGTTAGGTCTCATTTGTATGCAAAGCAGTTCAGCCATCAGCAAAGATCTCTAATGATGCAGATCATTCGTGTGTCATCCTAGCAATAAAAGTCAAGGGAGCCCTTACTTGCTTGAGTCCAGCACATTTCAGCAAAAGTGCCATTTAGTAAAAGAAAGGGGATTTCTACTGCGGAGTGTGGCCCACTACCCTCAGTCACTTTCCAGCTGAGATCACAGTTAAATCACTTATCTTTACATTTTCATACAAATCTGATTATCCCCGAAGAGCTAATTGTTTCGTAAGTGCCACTTGGAAGATATCCATTTCCAACACAAGTAAAGAAATTGCACTATAAAACTGTCTACCTTTGCCATGAGTCACTTTAGCACATCGGATGAATATTTGGCACTCTTCACTTTTTCAGATTAACTAGCATATTTATTTTGGAAGAAAAAAAATGACTGCTTTAATTCCATCCCATCAGAATTCCTTAGCTTAGCTTATTGAAACTTTTTTAATAGACCTTAAAGTATGTACGTTATATAGTGACTGCTGATGGAGGAGACATTCACATCTCCTTTTATATAAAGAAAAAGCTGAAAAATATCTATGAGAGCATTTGCTATTTCACTTAGAGAGTCAGTAAACCCTACAGATTATGCCACTTGCCATGAAGAAGGGTTTCATCCCTTTGCCTGAGACCATGAAAACATCCAGCAGGATCTTAAATTCAGTGTCTTCTGGATGGAGTATGTGTTTCTCTTCCAAAGAAAAATTCTAACACATTACAATTAAATTTCTTAAGGATCCATCCTGAGCTAGGCTGGGAAAACCCCTGAGAAAGTAAAGAGGATTCTGGGCTTCAGAAAGCAAAATTTCCTCAGCTGTTCACTCGGTCTCATGAAAAAGTAGTTATACACCTTTACAAAAGGATGTTGCTTAGCCTGAGTAGAAGAATTCTCTGTATTTTCTCATGTGACTGCATACACAAGCTAAAATCTAAAAGACTAACTGAATATTGCTCAGCATCAGTTAATTATGCAGTTTATTTACATCTTTGGACTACTATCTAAAATAAAAAAGTAATGCTCTTCTAGGTGGGCCTAATCTAAAGGTTATATCCAGGAGCTGAAACAAAGAGTTCTGAATCTGAAACAAAAAGTTTTGCATTTTGCCAACTAAAATCCTGCAGGGTGGAGAGACTGCAGGAAAAAGAAACAACAAAAATCATGGGCATCTCCCAGAGTGCCATCAGAGATCCCAGACAAGGGATGTGTCTCTGTGCTGTGTATTCTTGGTCAAGTCACTTACCCCAGTGTGCTATTCATTAACTAATGAATAGCGAGGGAAGAAACTGCAGAGCAATATAATCAAGTGGTACAGCATTATGAGAAAGGCTTGTATCAAAGCCTAATATTTTTATACATGTAGGTGAAATGGATTTATACGGTGACCTAACCAAAGGCTTAAAAGCTGTAGGAAATCAGAGGTACTTCATGCAGGCAGGAGCCTTCCATTGCAACAGCCTGTGCCTCTGCAGGAGCCACATGCCCTCCATTCCTATAAACTGCAAGGAGGATCTCCCTCCCTAGATCAAAGCCTAAAATTGTCAATTAGGAAAACAAATGTGGGTACTAGACATCTTTTTGTGAGTGTCAGCTCAGCAATCACTTTATTACAAGTAATTTTAGTATGGAATGTAGTGCAATTTCAGTAATTTGGCAAAGTACAATGACGGATTGAAGTGCCTGGTGATAGACGTTCATTTCACCTTCTGAAACACAATTATTATGCACTTTACTTAATAATAGTATCTTGTTCCAACTAAAATACACGTTGTGTAATTATTTAAGCTGTAGAATCATAGCAATTAGAGAGGGAAATGGCTGATTAGGTCACCAATTCCAGGTTCTTGCCAGCCCACGATTCTTCCCTGCCCTGTATCAGCTGGCATTTTCCACAAACTCCTTTATTTCAGATGTTTTAGTGATGATGATATACATTAAAAAAAAAAAAAAAAAAAGATACTTCAACCACAGTTGAAAGATTCACCTTTTACTACAAAAAATGCTGAATTTTCCCAGTGGGAAGGGTCTGAGGAGTTTTTACCTTCTTATGGCAGATGGCTGAAATGCTTTCAGCCAGAATGCTCTTCAATGACCTTTTTTCATGGAAGCATCTTTGCTGAAAATTTTTCCCAGTTTCCCATTTAAGTTAAAAGGGTAAGTCCTGCTTTTTAGCTGAAGTTTCTCTTACTACTTTTTGCCTAATCACAGCTTAATATTTAGCATTTGCTAAATCAGAAACAGAAAGAAAGATGAGCCTGACTGAAATTTTATGCAAGAAAAGCCACCATTCCTGACCTATACTGGCAGAGGGGTGCTTGAGGGATGTGTTTTCTTTTTAGAAAGCTCACCTGCCCAAGCCATCTCAGTGCTTGAGGACCATTCTGCTGTCAAATGCTGGCTTTGTGTCTTCTCTGCCCTTATCCATGGGTACTATCCTTAAGAACAGGCACAACCTATGGAAACAACATATCTTAAATAAATGAGAATTTCTTGAGAAAGCAGGCTTTCAATGTGAACTCATGGAAGCAGGTGGGCAGGAAAATCTATGGAGGTGTTCTCTTCCAAACACTGAAGAGACAGAGCAGCAGGGAGCTGCACAGGCAGCCGACACCCCCACGGGGTGGCCACCCCTTACAAGCCTGGCCCAGCTGTGGATGAGCCAGGGAGGCATTGCCAGGCTTGGCAGGGCCAGCAGTGCCCTCAGGTTGCCATGCAGCTGGCACCAGCAGAGGACACCATGCTCAGGCACAGAATATGACAGGCTCTCCTGTCACAGATAAGCTCAATTAATGATTAAAGAGGAAAGAAATATGTGATTCTTCCAGACAGCTCAACCAAGCAAGCAGAGCCACAGCTTCTGTCATCCATCCACAAGCCCAGTCCTGACTCCATCATCCAGCACAGGAAGCAGCTTTAGCTACATGCTATTAGAGTCAACAGACACCTCCTGGGGTAAAATACTTTCCGTGCAAGCCACTATTAAACTCAGCCCCATGGTCCTTTTCCCCTCTATCTCACCAGCTCTCTGAGCCTTCCTGCCTGGTTATTGTCCCTTAAGGTTATCCTGTAACTGCACACAGAGACATGAGTAAAACTGACCCAAAATTAAGCACCAAAAGCCTTCTGTTGAATTTCAGAGTTTTCTGAGGCTTTAGCTGCATAGTGAATGCCTGTGGATCTGGAGACTGGGAGAAAAAAATTCCCCTGGTGCAACTGTCGGGTGCCATTCAACTCCAGCCATGAAATCACAACATTTACTTTGTAGGGCCGTGCCTGTGTCTTGTCAGGGGCACAGCCTCTCACAGCACAGGAACAGGCTCTGTTCCCAGCTCTACCACAGACTTCCCGCATCTGTCTGGAAAAAAATCACTGAGAAGCACATCTGAAAAAATGCTACACACAGCTCCAGACATTTGATCTAACACCTGGCCTAGCTCTCAGCAGCACTGGACACTGCAAACACTGTTGGCCTCGACTGGGGCACTTGTAAAATCCAGACCTGATGGATGCAATGGGGATGGAGGGAACATCTGCTTCTTCACTGCACGACACAGACTTCACATGAAGGTACCTTTTCAACGGAGCTGTGTACAAGTCAAACCAGTTAAACCAGCGAACAGTTGCTCTTTGTTCTGCACACATGCCAGAAATTAAAAGCTCTCACAGTTTGGCACCAAGAAGACAGAGACCCAAAGCTAGTGACTGTGTTTGGAAACAGGAGACATAAACTCTTTTAGTTCTGTTTTCCCACGTGTAAACAGAGGATGCCAATTCCTGCCTGGTACTTAGGACTCCCAGGCATTTGGAAAGCACTGAGGGCATCCCATAGATGGCACAAAGAGCTGCTTGCAATACTTCTGTTTTTAAAAAGTTAGTGAGGTGCTGGCTGGACACTAGTAATGTTTGCTATGTCAAACACAAAACAAGATAGTGTTGCTCACACTATAAAACAAATTATTGTTGAGCATGCTGAATACAGGGGCTGCTTTTTGACATCTCATCTGGTGTGTTATATCCTGTCCTAGACAAAGATGAGTGTGTGAAATAGGTGAAAACTGGAGATTGCTTTAAAAGAAGATAAATACAAAATTTCAAAAGTGTTTCTCTACCTTGCTGGAAATAATTTTTTTTTTTATTTTATTTTTTTTTTTTTTACATAGCTCTCCCTGTAGAAATTTTGAAGTGGAATTCAGCTGTGACAGTGTTTGCATTTGACAGGTGCCTTGTTGGGGCAGCATACCTGTGTTGCACAACCACCACACACAGCAGAGCTGAGCACGCTGCTCTGCAGTGGCTCTGTGAGAAAGGAGCACTGAACCTCATGCTCCAGCAAGTATCCATGCTCCAGATGTGTCATCTCAGCTGTGGAGGCAGAATATGCTGCTTGTTCACTGCCCTGAGTCCTGATCCTATGATTTTGCTGGTGTTCCAGGAGCTGTGTCTTCCACTGCAAGAGCCCTGGGGATGGGTTTGGTGGGTGATGTTTGCTGCCATGGGGAGGAGAACAATCTCACACCTCCTCCTGCGTGAGGGTAATGGCAGGCAGCAAGGGAGCTGCAGGCAGCAAGGGTGCAGCAAAGGTGCCAGTCAGGCAGCACATGGCCCTCACTTGTCACACTCCACCAAGTCTGCTGGGTCATGCCATGGCCAAGGATCACTCCTCATCAGGGCTTTTTCAAATAAGCAAAAAAAGTGAAATGTCAAATGGAATGGAGTAAGAAAAGAAAAGAGGCATCTTATGTTTATTTTATCTCTTTTGCTCCCAGGAATCTGTGATGCCTTAAAAGAGTGGCAACCTTTCTGAAAGCAAAGCTTTTTGATAAATGATGCAGTTATTTATTTTGCAGAAAGCTGAAATATGCCACGATGCCATTTTTAAAGTAACACAGCAGCTAACAAAGAGAATCATGGTGATTTACTGCATGACACTGCATTTGTCTCAGAGGAAGAAAGACCTTGTTTGAACCTCAGGATTTGAACCTGTAATTCAACCAAACTAAAGGCTCTGAAACCTGCAGTTCAGCACTTTTCTCCCTGAAGATAAAGCTAGGTTTTCCTGTTCCCTATGAATCACCACAACCCTGCAGGCTGCTGTGGAACATGAATTGCCCACTACACAAGAAACAGCAGCATCTGTACATCCCATCAGCAAGAGGTGACCAATGCAACTGTGCAGCCATCTGTGCCACCAGCTGCTCCTGCTGGTGGTCTCAGGTTGGGTGCTGAGGGTAAGAGAATGAGATCTGGCATGTGGGATGCCTACTGTCTTCTCAGTGCTGCACAGTTCCAACTTGCTCCACTGTTTATGACCACTTCAGCTTCTCCCAGACAAACTTCTGACAAACAAACAGTTATTTTTCTTGCCAAAATTCCCAGCTTTGCCTCATGCTGCCCCTGCTAGGGTATGCTTTAATGATTCACCAGGAGAAATACATGTAAATCCAGAAGCAACTGCAGGGGTCACCAGTGCCCATTGCAGATTTTAAGCAGAAGGTGACAAACTTGGAGCTGATCTGGAAGTCCTGCTTAACCTAAATCCCCTCTGCCCACCCTGGGATCCTGCATTCATCCTGCAGCTGAAAATGCAAATGCAAACAGATAAATACAATCTTTACAGCTTGGATCAGCACTTGCCTCCTCCGGGAAGCGTGACCCCATTGCTCTGTTGGTTCTGATGCAACAGGCAGCCATTGCACCAGCAAGGACCTCAGAGACAGCCCAGGGCTACACTATCACTGTGAGATAAACACCCTGAATTGCTCAATAGATCTGAGGGTGGTAGATTGTGCTTTCCTATTGGGCTCTGCTGACTGTGACAGCCATGACCAGCAAACCCATGCTGACCCTAAAGGGCTGTGGTCCCTTGGGAGATGGCAGCCATCCTTGAGGGAGTCACTCTGAGCCAGGCTGTGTGCAGGCATCCCCACGCTGCCAGCAAGGGCTGGCTCTGGACACCCAGCTACTCTCCCAGCCACTGGCAGTACTGAATCGTGGCAGCAAGCTGAGCACAGAAAAACAGTGGGTTTCCAAGGAGAGAAGCATGCAGTTGGTGACAGCATTTTCCCCAAGTGTTATCCAAATCTGCAATGAGTTGTAAGAGGCTTGTCATAAATCTGCACTGCCAAACTCTCCTTGAATCTCTCCTGAAACCCAGGAGTGCAGAACCTCCCTCCCCAGAGAGGAGGGGAAGGAGGTAGCTGAAGTGGGTAACCAGACACCTCTTTACTGTCTCTTCTCCCTGCCACGTGCTCAAAGCAGCTTGCCATGGGCACATTTTTGGAGGTCAGACACCGTGGGAAGAAGGCTGCTCACCAGGCAGGCTATGGGAGCTGGGCTCTCTGCCCAAGACAAGGCCAGGAGGAAGGAGAGGCTGTCTCCTGCCCTGGGTGATAAAGCCCCAGCTTTTCCCCAGCTCCTTTGGAGAGCAGCTCAGCTGTAGCACCCGTGCTGTGGTGCACAGGCCCTCTCTGTAGGCTCAGAATCCATCTCCATTCCCAGGGAGAAGTCCTGCCCTCACACACAGTTAGAGAGCAACTGCCTTCATCCTGCACATAGGCTGTTTTGAAGCTCACATGTTCACACAAAAGAGCAGTGGAACTGGGGAAGGGGGACCAGGCAGGTTGTGCAAGGCTTTCCTGTACAAGAGAAGGAGGGGATCATGGCCAGAGCACAGGACAGGGAATTAGGACATCCAGGCTAGGATTTGTGCTGACAGACTGAGCAGCCTGGCAGGCATGGCGACATCCCACATCTGTGTGAGCCCAATCCTGCTTAGCTCAAAGCCTTTCTGCTGAGGTATCCCATGCTGTGCTGATGCTGTCATAACATATTTGTGGGGGATCTGCAAAACAGCTCCAAGAAAGGCTCATCTGTCCCACCAATTGCTTCACTTCTTACCATCAAGCTGAAGTAAAATATTTCCTGGTGTTCTGTGGTGGGGAAATGACATTCTTCTTCTCATTTTAGTGTCAAAAGCAGAGGAATAACCAAAGAAACATAATTAGCTCTTGGGAGATTTTTGACTGGAAGAGGTAAAAAAAAAAAAAAAAATGGGGGCAAGGTCCAAGGACAATAAGGGGGATTCACACCATGCAGAGCTCCCAGATCAGCTCAGCTCCCAGATGCTCCAGGGAAGAGCATCCAAACCAGACCTGGACTGCCATGTGGAAGTAGTTTGTAAGACAAAGAAAGTCAGTGACCAACTAGCCCATGCACACATCCTGCCAGGCAGGTGCCAGGAGCACCACTCCCCTCTCTGTTAGTGTCATCTGCCAGCCGAGAGATCAAGAATGTGAATGTCTGCATCTGCCAGCCCATGGAGCTGGGGTCAGAGCCAGCTGCTGTGACACACCTGTGACACACCTGTGACACACCTGTGCCTGCCTGGCCCCTGCCCCCAGCACTGCTGCCCACAGCAGAGCCAAAACTGAGCACACTGGTTACTGACAGGGCTTTAGCAGCAGGACGAATTAGCAGAGAAGCTTTTGTGGCCTTGGATCTTAGTGAGATTCTCTTCCAAAAAAGCCCAAGGTCTTATTGCAGTTTCCAAGCAGAACAAGATCACCTGAGGACTTTGAAAGGGAAAGAAGAGGCACTTCATTAGTGCTACAAGAGCAGAGCTCGGCAGGAAGGGAGAGCAGAGAGTTGAGCCCAGGCCGTGCACATGGCAGGGCAGCGTTTTGCTCCATCTGTGGCATGGACATCCGAGTATGCTGCATTCCAGGTGAAAGGAATACACACTTGTGCAGTCTTCTATACACAACTGAGATGCCACTTAAAGGTCACACTGAAGCTGGCCTCTCTGTGATTCCCTAGGAGTAAAATCAGATTTGAGACTATAATAATTTAAGAAAAAAATACTAGAATTGCTTTTTAGGCTTCACATAGCCTGGGATCTGGTTTCAGGGCCTTTGCAGGGACATTCCATGCCACTTCCAAGGACTTGTTAAAAAATACTTCATACCAGCAAAGTTCTGGGGGATTTTTTTCTTGCTAGTCCTGCAGGCTACCATGGGGAAATTCACTAGCAGGATTTCTGTAGGACTCTGACTCACAGAGTAACTTTTATTACTGCTTTTAAATGTTTGACTGCCTTTTGGCTGCTGGCAGAAAAGTTATAAAATATTTTACCAGACAAGGCCAGAAACTCTTTATAAAAACATTTTGGCCTGGCATAAAGCATATGTCTCTACTTATCTCTGTAGCATGTGCTCAAAACTTTCACATGCCCCTGGCAGTGGAAGAAACTTTGAATCTTTATGTTTCTAGGCTGTAAATAAATAGAGCATCCAATGTCCTGTGCTCGTGTGAGTAGATCTTCTGGTATGGACATAATCCTGCTGCAATGGGCAAGATATATAAATTTGTAGGATTGACAAGGATGAGGCCCTGGTACAAACTCCAGGTTATGGTTTACCTGCACAAGAACTCTTACTCTTGAAAGTAGTTAATGTCACAAGTTGGGTGGCATTTTCATGCTGTGTGATAAGTTGCTTCTTTGCTTGAAGCCCTTTCCCTTCCATTGTTTTTTCTCCCTTCATCTTCCTCATGTAAATTTAGATGAAACAAAGAAAGTGTCCCACAAACCAGAGCAGAGATGAACTCTGTCCATGTGCTGCATGGAAGAAAGCAGGAATAAAATCACTGCCTCTTTTTATTTTCACAGCAGCAGTGAATCAGGATGTTCTGCTAAAGGGGCCGTTCAACAGATGGACTTGTGCTTGTGTTTTGTTGCTCTGCTCCTTGATTATTTTGTCGTGTGCTACAATGATCAAAAGCAGTGGGTTATCACTAAAAGTGACTGCTGCTCACCTGCTTAGCTGTGCTTCAGGAAAGTGAGGAACGTTTCACCTTCTCGCCATCCCTCCGTGGGCATGAGCCCGCCTGCGGCAGGGATAAAAGCAGCGGAAGGAGGGAGATCTGCGGGTCAGGGCTGAGCGGACAGGGAGCAGCCGCATCCCACCGCACGGAGCCGGGTGTGCCTCGACTGCCGCCAGGGCACAGGGCTGAGAGGAGCCGCTCTGGGGCTGCTGGCCGCCCATCCGCAGCACTCGGGCTCGCTGGGGAGCTCGGAGCCGGGCTGCTCGGGGCTCCGGCCGTGCTGGCAGCAGCCCGGAGCCGGCCCGGGGCTGTCCCTGCGGGCTGCGCTGGGCAGAGCTCACGCCGCTCTCAGCGAGCCTGACCCGCAGCGCGCAGGGAGCCTCGGGCCCAGCCTCTGACCCGCACCATTCCACTGCAGATTAACCTCACATTCCTCATTTCAGTCACTCCTGTCGGGGCGCAGCTGACAGGGGCGGGCCCCGGCAGGCAGGAGGAGCAGAGTGAGGATCCCCAAAGGCTGACGGTGCCCTCTGGGTGCCAGCCCGCCCCATCCCCAGCGGCGCCGGCCGCGGGGCAGCGCCTGCCCCGAACGAGGAGCTGCCCTCGCTCCGCAGGCTCCTTCCCCGCGGGTCCGGCAGGCACAGCCGCGATAGCAAGGGCTGCTGGTGCCCTCTGTTGTCGCACGAACGCATGGGAGCCGCCGGGAGCACGGGAGGACCGCGCCGCCCGGGCCCCTTCACCCACGCGGGGCAAGAGCGGCTGCAGCTCTCGCAGCTCTCTCACCTGCTGGCCGCAGCAGCCAGGGCATCTCAGCGCATCCCAGGATGCCTTCCAGAATAGTTAGGGATGAGTCTGAAACAGCCCATGGAAATCACATCCGGGTTTCCCAACTAAATAGTACACGTGCAATGGAATCTGCTTTTTCTTTTATAAGTTTTTCACCAAAAGAGTAATAAAGTACTGGAGCTGTCTTCCCAGGGAGGTGGTAGAATCACTGTCTCTGGATGTGTTTAAAAATAGACTGGACATGGCTCTTGGTGCTATAGTCAAGTTGAGGTGTTAGGGCATAGGTTGGACATGATGATCTTAGAGGCGTCTCCCAACCTTATTGTCCTGTGATTCTGTGATTCTGAGTGCAGCTCTGCTGTGGCTGACGGCTCAGTACATGCAGTGGCACCAAGGCATCTGTGCTGAGAGCAGAGTCCAGCCCTCACTGCCCAGATCAGGGAAGAGCTGCTGAGGCACACATTGCTTTTCTCGACATGATTTACCAGTGTGTTCCAACACCAACTGCTCTGGTAATATTCCCAATCTGGGCACACACCAAGTACTATCAGGGCTGCAAAGTACTGCTAGGAGTGGCCCAGTGACTTGTGATTTTCTTATAGTCTTGGCCCAGAGACCCCCAGTATGGGCTCTGCAGGCTGTGGCCCCAAAAGACACATCTGACAATCCAGCCCGCAGCACAACTTTCCCCCATCCTCTCGAGGGGCAGCATGCATCCCACCAGCTCCCAGGCAACAGCAGAGCCCTCTGGGCATCAGTCAAGCACAAGGTTCTGGGCTCTGTGAAGCCAGGCTGCAGTCTCCCACCTCATTCCCAGATATAGCAGGGTGCTTACATTCCCTACTCACCCACTAACAGAAGCCCAGCCCTGCTGAACAGGCATCTGTGTGTCCTGCAGAGTCCTCAGGCTCAGACACATTTCAAGGCTTGCAGATGATATGATGATACAGCTATCACCTTTAAAATTAATATATGAAAACAGGTTCTTAACTGGAGCTGGCAGATTTGACCCCATTCAGAACAGAACAGACACCAGCAAGGAGTGGCTGGGTTCCATGTCCACAGCAATGGTCAGCTGTAATTTTTGTGCACATCAGAAGGCAGCACTAATTAATTATTATTTTAATACTATTTTTTAGCATCTATCATAAACAAAACCCCCTCCTTATGGTCTATACATTTTTGTGTAGCCAAGTCTTAGCATTAATTGTTACTGGAGATTAAAAATTGCTATCTGGTCAACTTTTGGAAATTTTATTCTTTGTGAATTATCTCTGGAAAGATGCAATTTCTCCGTAAGTGTTATTAAAAACAGCTGCAACAATTGCAGCCTCTGGTTCCTGTTAACTCCTTGTTAATGTAGCAGCTCAGAAGTTTCAGATGTAGCAATTACATGGTGTATTTCTGCTGTTTGGGAATGGTAGTAATGATGAAAAGGAAATCTCTCCTAAAAAAATTGCACTGCTTCCTTCAAATGCCACAAACACACCTGCCTCCAAAGAGCTCATTGTGAATATCTGTGGGAATTACAGGCTAAGGAGTGACAGCCACAGCTGGGGCAACTCACACAGCCCTGAGAATGAATATCAATCAAACACTGGGCAGTGCTGTGCCTTCAGTGCAGCTGACCCTCTCTTGAAGTCAGAGTCTTCTCTGAGAGGCAGCAGGACTCTTTTTCACCAGAGGAAAGCTTTTCACACAGGCAGTCTCAAACTCTGCCCTGTTGCTGAAGCAGTCAGTCACAGAGCAGAAATGCAAGGCCACAGAGCGATCTGGGCTGTTGTCTGGGCTCTCTCAAGCACAGCTCAGAGCAGACCTTACCCTTGCCATGCCAGCTGCCAGAGCAGCCCCAGCCCTGCACGGTGCTCCCCACAGTCTGAGCCTCTCTGCGTGGGCAGCTCTGCTCACAGCCGAGGCAGCGCTGCCAGACTGCACAGCCTGCCCTTAGGAACTCCCAGATCAATGCTATTTTATTTAACAATCCCATTTCCTTTTCCTGAATTTCTGGAAAGAGTGTGGCATAGATCCAGGTTTTTCTCTTTAAAGTGCAGCCTACACATGGAAATAAAAACATTCAGAAAGGTACTGGGCACGCTAATTGTCTGAACACCTCCAGCAGCCCCGAGATGCTCAAGGAGCGGAAGGAGGTGTGGAGCTTCACACCTTCTGCTGTAAGCACAGGCAGCCTGTTTGCAGTGCCAGGAGTGTTTGTTTGTGCACTCTGTCCCTCAGCTGCCTCTGTCCCTCTGTATTGATCCGCTGCAGGCAGTACTGCCAGGCCAGACCTGGCAGGGCTCCTGCACACAGAGGGATAACGAGCTTTAGGAAGGATTGATTTCATGACAAAACCCATGTAGGAGCACAAGCACACACAGGGCTCTGCAGGCTACAGACCACACAGATATGCTGAACTCCGTGCAGTGGCCTCAATATTATTTAGACCAAGTAAATGTTAATATAATAAATAACAAGTGGCTTAACTGCATTTTGAAGATGGGTCTGATCTTGTAACAAAGCCTTTGTGGATGCCCTCATGCATCTGTATAAACCAGGTAGGATCAGGCAAGTTATAAGGATCCTGTTGTGGTGTAACAATAACATCTTCAGGATGTTTGTGCTTCCATCTGGATCACATCCCCTGAAAGTGCATCAGAAATGTTTCCTCCAAAGGGCTCATCCATTGCAATACTTTACAGTGAGGAGATGACAGAGGAGAGCAAACCCCAGGCTAGAACAGTGCAAAGAAGCACTCAAGTTGCTCTTTCATGGCCAAGAGTGCTGTCTGGTTCATTTGAACTTATGTGGTCAGAGCCTGTTTCAGGCTGAACAGTTTGGAACTGTTCAGCCTGAAAAAGAGATTTATCAATGTGTATAAATATCTGCAGGGAGGGTGGAAAGATGCCAGAGCCAGGCTCTTCTCAGTAATGCCCAGAGAAAGGACAATAGGCAATGGCACAAACTGAAACACAGGTTCTACTTAAACAGAAGAAAATATATATTTACTGTGAGAGTGGTCATAAACAGTGACCAAAGGGAAGCCAAAAAAAATGAAGCTGGCAGTCACATCAAGCTGAGTTCTTTCACTTCTCAGACTTCTTTCTTTCTGAATAGGACAACCAGGGTAAGCTATTGCTAGAAGTATATTTTTAGGATTATAAACCTGAAAATTTTACTTTTTAATTTATTTCTTAAAATAAATTTTAGTTATTGTTTTACTTTTTTGTATATAGTGTTTGGTCATTTTCCGTTTACCCTGTATTTCTCCAGGAAAATAGGATTTATATCCAAAGGCAGCATTTTTCTGGGCTTTTAGATTCGCAAGATAAACACAGTAAAACCAGGTGTCTTGCCTCATTGCAGGTAGAGAAAAGTACAGATTTCTTGGCATCTTAATCACCCCATGAAGATCAATGGATGATTTTATGCTTTTTTTTTGTGGAGAAAGACAGGATAGGGGAAAAAAACCCACATATATTGATTCTTAAGCATCAGTGAAATGAATAATAGGGTGAAACATCCTACGTAAGTTCTTTGCAGGTCTTGTGAAAGCTGCCTGGCAAGGAAATGTAGCTGTGCACGTAGGTTGTGATTATGCTAAAGAGGCACTAAATTAGTACATTACATGCCCCATTTAGCACTACTGTGCAAAATCTGAAAGTGCTAATACATTTTGTTTCTAGGGTCAAGAATCATTAAAGAATGGATTCATGGTCATTCATTAGCCAGGAAATTAAAGTTTGACAGCTGCTTTTCAGTTCTGATTTCTCTTAAATGGCAGTATTATATTAGAAGCCTTTTTTTTTTTTTTAACCTTTGAGGCTGTAGAATGGTGTGTATCATCCCTAAAGCACAGTATCCCCAAGACATGCAGCCAGACTTTCTTCATAAGAGTGTTGTGTGGCTTTGAGGAGTATTTACAGGAGCTGCAAATGCTGCTGTGTGCTCCTGAGAGTGGTTTCTTGCTTAGCTATGTGGTTGTGAATGATCCGGGCTTGGAGCTGTAACCCTTCTCAGTTTGCATTACAAAGGCATCCTACCCTGAGCAAGCAGAAACAGGGAGTCCTCTGTGGGCCACCAGTGCCAGGAGGGCAAATGGCAGGTGCCCATGTGTGTTTGGAGAGAATGAACCTCTTTATTAAAACAAAAGGAGCAAAACAACAACAGTCCTGTCTCCTCTTGGCCGGGCTCAGGGTAGCAGAAACCCTGCTTGGCCACTACAAGGGGCACATAACATGGGGAAAGTCCTCGGTAACCCCCACAGAACTCCTGGGATTAGGGTCTCTGTTCTGCAGCAGCCTCTGCACGTGAGCCACGTCCGTGAGCTCAGTGGCCCAGCTCACGTGGATGCACAGCCCAGCTCAGACACAAGTGTCTGGTTTGCCAAAGCGCTGGCCCAGGGGACGTGCAGCCCACGGGACAGATTAGCTGACACTTGAGAGGCCTTTGTTCCCTCTCTGCATCAGCACCCACTGCAAATATACAGGCAGACATCCCCCTGCACTGTTTTTCAGCTTGCTCCTGTGAAATTTATATCAGCAATAGGAAGGGTCTTGCTTGCTCCACACACAGGCATCCTAATGAGAGCCCTGCTTTATGCCTAGTGCTGTTCTTCCTGACAGGCCTAAAAGCATCTTGTAGCATTGGCTCCAGCCAATGTCTAAGCATCCTCGCTGTCCTATGGAGTTAACCCTGATTTTCCATGTGAATGCAACTAGTTTTGTGCTCATCTTTCTGAAGGGCTAGTACCTCTCTCTGTAAAAAAGCAGCTCTGAAATGGCAGCTTTGCATGGGAGAAAAGGATGACGAAAAAAAAAACCCCTTATTCTTAGAAAGCAAAACAAAACCAAACTAATAAAAAAACCCAAAACACCCCCCCCCTCCAAAAAAACACCGAAACAAAAAAACCAAAACACCAAGCACTCTGGAGCCTATTGATCAGAGCCCATGGGCTGCCTTGGATTAATAATATCTGCATAAATATTGCAACTGATGTAATACTCAAATATATTGCATTAAAAATGCCAACATCCAATTTGATTGACCTGGTTATTTGTACTACAAGAGATGCTCAGTTTCAGTAAGAGGAATAGGGGTATGATCGTCTCTATGACTAAAGAGCAGAACTTAGGAAAAACAGTTATTTCACATTCCACTCACCACAAAACACTGTCCCTTCCAGGCAGACCATACAATAATGCCAAAAAAATTACAAAGTACATCTGAAAAACTAGGACACTTAAATAGCAGAAACAGACTAAATTCAATAACTTACTCATTAGAAATTGTTTCCTCCCTTATAAATTGGTAGAATCGAAAGGCCATACTTTAATGATAAAGATTTGCTTAGTTCTAAAGATCCTGTGCTCTTTGATAACTTTCTGCTGAATGCATTTCCCTTTTTCTGAAATGTTGCTATCCCCAGAGAGCACAGCAGGAGCCATGGAGCACTGCCAGCCTGACTTTAGACTTAAGTGCTTTACCCAGTCCTCTCTCGGAGGTCTGCTGCACCAGAACAACTTGCCACTGTCCTTGAGGATTATTCAGATGCTCTGATGCCCCTTGCTATTACTGTGGCCCCAGCCCCAGGGTGACATGATGCTGAATCTGGGTCTTGAGCTTGGTCTGCTTGGGAGGAGCTTGGTGGAGATCCTGTCACTGCATGATGTGATCCCAGGCTACCTTCAGGGCTCACCTCAGAGCTTTCATGGTGTGCAATGTTTCCTGGATCCATGAAATTATTTACACGAAGTGCAGCTGATGGTCTGCCATAACCAAGTGATTCCAGGAGCTGGAGATCTCCTGAGTACCCAGAAAATACTCAAACAGCCAGATCCTCAAACCAAACCATTGAGAGCTGCTGGCACACAGCTTTGGTGCTTTTTCAGTCCCAGCTCAACTCCCTGTTGTATTGGCTGGTACGAAGACAACTGAGGAGGAATGGGGACCCAAACAGCCCTGTTGTGCAGGGACCAGCCTGCACAGGTCCACAGTCAGGTACAGCCATGCTGTGCCCTTTCCTGTTGCTGCTTTCTGCTGCTGGCCCCATCACAGCCATCCCACTCCAACAGCATCTTTGGGCCGTGCCTCACAATGCTGGTAATTATTCACTTGCTAGGCTGTGAAAAAACAACTCTAATTAGTGTTTTCTGGAGAAGCCCCCTCCCTGCCACCCCAGAAAAGATGCTGCAGGAGGCAGATGTGGAAGCACAAGGCAGAGGGGCAGAGAGGAGGGCGCTTGCAAATACTCCATGAGTCTCCTGGGCCAAGTGTTATCTCCTGTTTCCTTTGAGAGCCCACAAGACACGGCCTTCCCAAAGCAACCTCTGAGGTGGCCCGTTCAGCTTTTGTCTCTCTCAGCAAAAAAATTTCTGCCCCAGCGGCTCTGAACAAGGCTTCCATTAACTCCGTCCCCGTGAGGGCAGCACGTGGGACAAAAAGCCCAACACTGCGTCCCAGCCCTCAGACAAGCCTGGAAACAAACGTTGCAGGAATTTGTCAGAATAAAATCACCCGCTCGGTGTCACTGCATAAATTTACCTACCTCAGTGCCTATTCAGGGCCCTTCCAAAGGGGCAATATTAACAGAGAGAGATCGGACACCATCTCTATAGCAACACCAACCCGGAAAAGTTATGGTTTCCCCAGCAAAGGGAATCCCTTTTTAGGCACACCACCAAGTCTAGGGGTTAGTCTTGATTTTAAAAAACAATTCCCCTTCGACTTACTTTTGTTCCTTGCAATAAAACTTACTTGAGCAACAAGAGCACAGCAACCTGAGTGGAAGAGTGCAACCAGGGGATGCCCAGCACAGAAGGGATGCAGCAGAGGGATGGTGTGAAATGCCTGTCAACGATGTAAATCACCAGCCCGCTGCTGTGGGGAGAGCTTTTCTGGTGACACTAACAGCAAATCCCAGGGTACAAAAGTTATCTGATGTCACGCCTGATGAAAAGCATAGGTCAGAGTTCCAGTTTTCATCAAATTTATAATCACCAACTTCTCATTAAAAAAAGTTCTTGAAATTAAATGAAGTGCCTTTAAACTGTAGATAAAAGAAAGGTGAGAAAGCAAAGAAAGCTGTTAGAGAGCATGACTGGCAGAGGAAAGTGGGACTCAGTGAAATGAGAGCTTGATCCTGCAGAGGATATTAAAGCCAATCTTGCCAAAGATCCTTTAACTCAAATCACACAGATAGGCCTGCTCTATGTGGGGTAGGTAGAAATGAATGAGAATTTAGTTGTGCCCCAGACTGGATGAGCACAATGCCCCAGTTTGTGCACACAGAGATTTGAGGCTGAGAGCAGAGACTGGGTGACTAATGTGAACAAGCAGGAAGAACATTTGGGGAAAATCAGCCCACGCAGGGTTATCCACTGCAGAGCCAGCAGCAGCTCCATCTGCATGCTTTTCATGCTTGTAGCATGATCCAGTCTTTAGCTTGTGGCAATGCTTTCCATGCTGCAAAGCATTCCAAATGCATGGAAGCTTGGGTCTCAGGTGGTGAATTTCTAAATTTGATATGCAAGAAGCAGTTTTGGAAAGCAGTTTGGAAGGCAGGTGATCCAGCAGCATTGCAGAGACTATTACTTCATGATTCTTGACAATTTATTGCATTGATCTGCATTAAAACCGAATGAGAAAGCTTGAAATAGCCCCACAATTATGCTGCAGAGAAGCCTTAGGTGACCTTCCATTAACACCTGCTCTGCAATAAATATTGAGCATCAATTCACACCAAGATGAAAACTGGGCTTGTAGCTGGGTTTAAGAAGTTCTCAGCACCCCATGGCTACCCTGGCTGCAGATTTGTCCTCCTGCACACCAATATCTTAGTGAAGGTATCCCAAATAATGGCAAAGGCACAACAAGCTCTGCCAGTGGGGGCTTTGGGTGGACAGCTGGAGGAAAGACCCTGATGTGCCCAGCTGAGCTGTGGCTTCACACAACTTTCTCCCATTAAAGACTTGTAGATCTGGAACTATCATAACTTACTTTAGTCTAACCTGCTTGTCCAAACTCCAGCTGCAAAGTAAACTTGTTCAGCTGAAATACCACTGGAAAGATTAATGCTTGCAAATGCATTAAGTGCTGGGAAGGCAGGAGCTAAGGCAGCTGAGATAAATAAGGGGAAGTCTACATTTGTACAGTTACATTTCAAATATGCTTGCCAATAATATGTACTTTGATATGGCTTCAACAAGTAGAAAAGATAAATTGCAGTATATTTGCACCTGATGATTTCAACAGGAACATCATGCAGAGGTGCCTTCCCTTCTCTGTGGCTGCTTTCTCTCACAGATACACCAGATTCCTCCCTCTCCTTGCTCCTCCTTCCCAGAGCTCTGGGCTTTCCCAGTTCCACAGCAGTGGCCCAGCATCAGCAAGCTGATGTGCTTTTCAACATCTTCATAAATGACTTGGACACAGCACTGGAAGGGATATTGAACAAGCTCACAGACAATACAAAACTGGGAGGAGTTACTGACTCCCCCTCAAAGGCAGGGAACCCTGCAGAGAGACCTCAACAAACCAGAGGGCTGGGAAATCACCAACCATATGGAGTTCAGCAGGGGAAGGTGATGGGTTCTGCATGGCACAGCCTGGGTGCACAGACAGACTGGGGAATGAGAGCCTAGAGAGCAGTGCCTCAGAAAGGGACCTGGCTGATGGAAAGTTGAATGTCAGGCAGCAGTGCCCTGGCAGCCAGGAGGGACAGCTGTGCCCTGGGGTGCCTCAGGCACAGCTTCACAGCCAGGCAGGGGAGGGGATTCTCCTGCTCTGCTCTGACCTAGGGCAGCCTCACCTTGAGTGCTGGGGCAGTTTTGGGCACCACAATGCAAGAAAGACACTCAGCTATTAGAGAGTGTCCAAAGGAGAGCTGTGAATGGTGAAGGACCTTGAGGGGAAACCGTGTGAGCAGCAGCTGAGGGCACTTGGTCTGTTCAGCCTGGAGGAGCTGAGGGGAGACCTCTGCACTTCCAGCCTCCACCCGAGGGGAAGAGGAGGGGCAGGCACTGATCTCCTCCCTGTGCTGACCAGGACAGCGCTGAGGGAGTGGCCTGAAGCTGTGTCAGGAGAGGTTTGGGTTGGATGTCAGGAAAAGGTTTTGCCCCCAGAGGGTGGGAAGGGGTCACAGGACCAGCCTGGCAGAGCTCCAGAAGTGTTTGGGCGATGCTCTCGGGCACATGGTGTGACTCTTGGGGAAGGTGCTGAGCAGGGACAGGAGTTGGACTTGATGATCGTTGTGGTCCCTTCCAGCTCAGCAGATTCTGTGAAGTTTCCTGCCTGGAGCCCTGGCATTCCCCAAAGAGAGATAATGGTACAGGTAAGAAAACACAGCAGTAGAAAACCCCACTGCATGGCTCATAAAATCTCATATCCATGGCCAATACACAATCACAGTTTATGACAGGAAACAGCCCTCTCCAATACCTGCCAAAAGCTTTCAGAAACCAGTACTGTCGCAAGAGAGGCTCCCTTCTTGGTCTCTTGTTTCTGTCCTGCCAGATTTACTGAATAACCTTCTCTGCAAAGTGATTCTCTCAGTCCCAACGGTAAGAAAAATGTAGAGGCTGATGCTGCATGTGATAAACAGCACAACCCTTGGCAGCAGTAACCCAGACCCTTCTCCTCAGCTGTGACCACAGCTTCTCCTTGTTAAGCTCTTTATGCCATTAAGTGGCCCCACTGGGAACAGCAGAAAGCACAACTGGGAGCATTAATGAAGATCTACAGCATTACAAGAAAAAGCTCAATGAATCAATGCCTCGTGCCTTATTCCCGTGGCTGTGACCTGTCCCCATTAGTAACAGGAGAGGGTTTGAAATGGGAGAGGTCTCCTCTGTCTCCCTTGAGAGGTTTGTTCTGCTTGGCACTGATAGATGCTGCAGCCAGCAGAGGTGACCTGTTGCCCTCGTGCATCCCTTGTGGGGATCCTCACACGCAGCTGTGCAGACACAGCAGCGGGGAGCAGCACTGGCTCTGTCACACGCCCCTTCTGTCAGCTGGCAGCAGCTACGTTCACTGCAAACACCCACCTTTTCTAGTGACAAAAATGTGCACGAGGGCTCAGAAGTGCAGCCAGCAGGAAATACGCAGCAGAAAGGGAGGATTAGGAGATTTTTAGGCTGCTTTAGGAAAACCCAAAAAGCGTGTGTAAGACAGTGGCTTGCTCAGAGGAGAAGCAGTTCTTATGTCCCGAAATGAAGATCTGAGGCACACGTTCAAAGTGTACCAGGTGCATGGGCAGGGGATTAGGAAGGGGCTTTACACCTGCCCACATTCACTCACAGCTGGGGTCATGCTCTGATCAAATGGCTCAGGCAGCAGGGGGGACTGGGTGAAGGAAGGGGTCAGGGGGATGGAGCTTCCTGACCCTTGCAAAGTGATTAAGACAGACCCAGATCTGACACAGCCACAAGCTGCTGTGCTCTGTGAATGCCACCAGCAGCTCTTGTCCAGGTCCCCAGCCCTGCTGCACAAGCCTGTGCAATGAGGAGTGCTTTAAGGGTTCCTGTGCCCACAAGGACTTGCTGCAGGAACAGATCTATGCTGGGTCACACCATAAGAACATAGGGGTGTCTATCTGCAGGAATGAAAATTGGTGAAAACTTGGAAACTTTTGTTTGATGATTCCTGTACAACCTTGGCAAATAAACCAGTAACCCTGAATTGCTCAACTATATTGGATTCCATGCTTAGAGTAATCCAGCCACAGGATAGGGAAATAGATGCATGCGCCTATGCATGGCACAAAAGCAGCTCCAAGGCTGACTGCAGGGAATTATTCTGCTACACAGACCCTGGTCTTCCCTTGGAGTTCTTAGTACCTAGTACTGTATTTTTTGTCAAGAATACTAGCAAGGACTATATGAAATGAAATTAATTTTGCATTTCTTTGCAAAGATTTTTTTGTAGAGACAGGAGTCTTCTGTCCAGCAATGGTAAAATGAGAGTTCAGTGTTCATGCAGGACAGCACTGAGGGCACCTAGGCAGCAATAAGGCTTGTATTGAAGGTACATCAAAAGGTCTCTGGACATTTAGAGCTTTCTAGCAGGCTTGGCAGTAATCTTTACAGTGCATTCAACATAGGTTTGAGACACTGTTAATAATGTTCATTCTGGTACCAGTCAAGCCCATCAACCTTACCCTGAGACAATGGTTTCTTGCAAAAAGGATTAGCAGTAACAGTTATCTGCGGAAAGGAAGCAACAAAAATTTTGGGGTTGTCTGAGATCCCTGTGAATATGTCAGGAAGTCACAGCCATTCCCTCTTAAACCTGCCTTGCTCCTGATAGAAAAAAAAAGGGAGTTGAGTTTTGTGGCTGCTGTGTGAACCTGCTTACCCCTCCCAGTAAGGTAATAATTTATCTGTGAAAAGACTTAACACTCCCCCACCTTGCTATAGATTGCTTAGGCACAATCCACAGCTCCTGCTCTCTCCAAACCCTTCTCCACCTCAACAGCCCACCAGTGCATCTTCTTTCTGTGGATTTCTCTCCTTGGCCTCATGTGTAACCAGCACAGAGTGAGCCCGTTAAGGGCAGGATGTGTTCCTGCCACTTGACCCAGTGTTACTGACACGGTGACCAGGTTCTCCAGATCACTGCCCAGGGACTTGCACAGCCAGGATCAGGGACCTGCAGTTAGGGACTGGCTGGCACCACACACACATTTATCCAAGTGTTTGATGGTCTTGTTCTGACCTTGCCACCAGGCAACTGAACCTCAGGGATTTAGAATCTTAGAAAAGGTCAGCCAGACAGTAACTTTCCCTCAGACTGGAAAATCCTGGAACAGGACAGTGCAAAGCAACCCCTTTCAGCAGACAGCAGCTCCGAGTCCGAGAGGGCCACAAATCTCCTTAGAAAGAGAGGACATAGAAGGGACTTCATCTGTTTTGGCCTCTCTGCTGAAAAGCACAAGGAAAGAGCAGGTTAGCCATAGCTCACACTGAAATCTACCTTTCACAGCACATCAGTGGCCAGTGGTGTTAGCAGTGGCTCCTCTGCCCTTCACAAACACCTTGAGTGCAAAGTGCAATGCCAGCTCTGGGAGCCCAGCTCCAGCTCATGCTGCCTCATTATCTTCTCAGCCTTGTGGAGTCTTTGTCTCTAGTGTAGATGGTAAACTCTCAGGGGCAGTGACCATGACTCCGTTCACTGAGTGCCAGACAACTGCTGGAGCTCAGTTAATGACGAGACAACTCCCATGGGCCCATTGTCTTAAGTGGGAGTTTTGGCTAAGTGAAGACTTCGGAGATTTGCCCAATAATAAGTCAGTAATTCAGGATGCACTTAAAGACACATTCAATGTGCTTTTGCAGCAACATCCTTGGGAAGTGAGCATTTGTACTCCAGAGCACAACTGCGAGGAAGTCTAATATTAATTAGGAAGCAAACTCAAGGGCCCTGAATAAGCCCTTATAACAAAAGATCTTTTATTGAATAACTGTAGAGGAGTGCAATGCCAAAGTTTCCGTGCCAAAGTAACAATAAATGAACTGCAATTAATGCCTTTAAGGCCAGTCTGTAAATTCAATCTTAGCTTAAACAAAACAAGGAGCTTCTAAAAACATCTTTTTAAAAGAGTAAGAGGGGAAAAAGAATGAATATAAACTTAAATAAAATACACAGGTTGATTCAACCTGTTTCAGCTGATAAACGGCATAGTACTTGTTCTGTGCCAAAGTGACACTTGACCTCTATATATCTTCTTAATGAAGTCAGCAGAGAAAGACACCCAGTGAGCCTTTGTAACACTGTAAGCAAGTTGCAAGCTGGGCTTCACTAATGGGAGCTGTCACTTGGTTTTTTCCAGGTCACAAACTAAGAAGAGCAATTAAATCAAATTGGAGGCTGTACAGATTGGAGCAGGCCTCAATAGACCAGGTACCTAAATCATTAAAGACATAGTTCTTTTCCATGATAAATTGTTCAGGAGAGTGAAACATGCTGCTGGTCATTAATCTAGGCTAATCAGCTTGAAAGCTAGGTTGTTTTATTTAGTAATTAACTGGTTATTTGAAAAAAATGATACATGGCCTATAGAGCTGCCATCCAGCAGATAATAATGCAGAGCAGTGGGGAATCTCTTGAGGGCAATTCATGCCTTTTCAATTATAGCCATTGGCAAACTCTGAAAAATGGCTCTAGGTATTTATTGACACGTAGTAAAGAAAAACACTCCAAGCAACATAGCAGGCATCTTGTGCATGCTGGTAATTGCTCTGGCCTGCCCCTTACAGACTGCATTAAAGCAAACCAAACATTTTGGAGGAATCATTCTTCCCATCTCTTGGATTCAGTGTTTGTCAGACCCTTCTGCTGGATCTGGGGGGAAAGAGCTGCTGCATGTCGATGGCCAGCTCTGCAGTAAAGGGGGCCCAGCCTTCACAGGCAGGGGCTGCATCTCCCCACACAGTGCCCAGTAACCAGTCTGGACTTCAGAAGTGTCCATGGGTCCCCACTTGGCTGAGACCAAATACAGTCTAAGCAAAGAAGCAGAAGTCAAATGTCTGCAGAACCTGCTGAGTAAGGGCACCAGCTGATCAGTGCTGCTGTCCCACCTGTTTATGGATGGGCAAAACACACAGGACTGGCTGTGCTGCCCTGAGAAAGCATCTTTGCAAGAACAAAGAACACACTGTTCCTCTGAGAGGAACCAGTCAGGCCCCCCTGCCATGGCAGTGACAGGTCAGTGTCACTCAGAGCCAGCCACAGCCATGGCAAAGCTTTTTCACACTCAGCCCTTCCACTCATTTTGCACGGGGACACCCAACACCTTTGCTCCAGCCATGGATGTATAAATAATTTTCCTTTGGTGACTGAGACAGGTCTTTTAGCATTTTCAATAATTGCATCCAGGTGTCCACAAAAAGCCACCCAAATGCAGGGATCACACACATGAACCACATGTCCCCAGAATACTTTTTGTCCTTTGTTAAGTTATATTGAATACATAGACAAGAGCTCTGGCTCAAAAGGCTCCTAACCACGAAAATCATGCACACTTGTCCTGTTTTTCACTCTGCCCTGGGCATGTGCTGCTGGCTAAAGTTGGAGACAGGAAACTGGACTACCCAGACCAGTGGTCTGATGCAGCAGGACTGCTCTTTTGTTAGGTACCTTCTCTCCCTAAGACTCAGAGGAAAAGAAATGCATGGCTGACACAGCAGCAGAAAGGATCTGGGCTGGATGGAAGGGCAGTACCCTTAGCAGGTGGGTAAGCACTGTGCAGATGGGTAAGCTTGCTGCTCAGTCACTGTATCTAACCAACTGTACTTCAAAAAATATTTCTTCTTTTGAGAGTCTTTGATGGAGATTTCAGAGGCAGGAAGAGAAAAGAATAAGCCTGATGAATGAGGCAGGAAGCAGCATCCACTGTGCAGAAGCAGCATCCACCATGCACACAATGCTTGCAAATACAGGCCATGCAGGGTTATTAAACCTGGTTGTGGGGGTCAGGAGAGCCCCCAAGCCAGTAACATCCCACAGAGCAAGCAAAGCAAGTTCCAACCAGCTTAAAAAAGCACCCGCTAATGAAAAACTTTACCAGGAAAGCAGATCACATCAAGGCCACACAGAAGCCTCAGATCCTTTAAGCTGCACTTTGAAGACCAGTGGTGACAGACTGACAGATAAAGGCAAGGTCACAGGCCATCGAGACCCCCTCCAACACACCGTGCAGCTGAGTTGAAAAAAAGAAGAAAAATCATTGTTGCTATTTGACTAAACATTATGAACTAAAAATAGCTGAATATCTCTGATTAGGAGAATTCCAAGGGCTTACAATCCTTGCCACTTGGGGTCCAATTTTCCTCTCTTTTATTATGGGCATTAGGGTTTGGACAATACCAGGGCTACAGAGGGCGTATGTTAAGTTAGTCTAAGCCGGCACCACGCGAACCTTTGCACCCCGTAGGCTACTTTGCAGAATATTTCTGTCTCCAAATGAGCTGTAAAGGTTGCAGTTTTTTTCTGGCAGCAGCAAGCACAATTCCCATTAACACGTTTCATGAGTATAATTTTCAGCAATATTAATAATTGTCCTCATAAAAGTCCATGAGAGGAACTTAATAGACTAGACTGTTTTATTTCCATGAAATTCCTGCTCTTTTAAAAGCTCTCTATGCCTGGAATTAATATTTTCTCCTTTCAGATCTCAACCAACTGTTTCCAGGCATAAACTTTCCTACTTCAAGTGGGCTAATGCCAAATTAAAAGCAAAGTGATCTAAAGTTCTGCCAGATCCCACAAGTTGGATTAAAAAAAGTCAAAGATGAAAGGGACAGAACTGCCAGTCACCCCCAGATGACCAGGGTGGGACTTTGGGGATCATTAGCTCCAAGAAGGATTTTTTGACTTCACTGAAGACCTCATCAACCTTTGGGAATGCTCGCTGCAAGGCCTGTCCCACAAGGGATGGCAACCAGCCAGATAGGGCCACACAGACAGAAAACCATGATCCAGCTCCAGACCAGGGCCTTGGGCCTGGGGTCAGGTAGTGGAGGTACAGCAGCCAGGATTGCTGAACTGGTTTTGCATGTTTGGCTCATTCAGCCACTCTTAGATTCCATCAGCAAAGCAGGGTACCAATTTCTACAGGCACAGAACACTCCGAGCACTGAAAAACATTCTGGTTGAAGCTGGGAGAATCTGCTTGGAAACCCACGTTCAATACCTTTGCTTAGGCTAGTAGGGAACAGAATAAATAACCTCCAAGTTCAGCATCCAGTCATAATTAACACTCTGTGGTAACACATCCAATTCAAGACAACTCTTAATGCATCAGATAAAAGGCAGAATGAAATATCAGTGCTTGAAACTACAGCATAAGCTTAGACAAAATAAGGTGGTGCTGTTTACCAATGACTGTAATAAGCCTAGCAAATTTATCTGGTGACAGGATCCATCACAGAGGATTGTTACTTTAGCCCTTGATGCTTCTTTATTGCAAGTCTCCCTTAGCCCAGCAGAAGTTTGGTGCAGATGATCACAGTGATCCATTCTGACCCATTTCTACCACCTAGAAATACCAAGGAGTATGAATACAAACACTTCTAAAAAGCTGCTTATAAGCAGGTAATGGATTTTTATTCACTCCCTGACATCTTCAAATTCCCCAAGACAATCTGTTATAGGAAAATAAGGAAAAAATCTCTGATGTAGAAATATTTTTCTTTATAAGATATTTACCTTGCACTGGAAAATCGCCTTGTAAAAACAAAAAATCAAGCAAGAAAAAGCACAAATGGTGGGTCTGGCTCAAATATTTCATGTCAAGGATTGCTGAACTCCTTTGATTTCCAGTGTAAGTGGAAACAAAAAGCAGGAAAAACTTCATTTAAGTCAGTGGAACCCCCACCCAAGCAATATCAAACAACTAATGTTGACAGAAGGAGACCAGATGATCACTGGTGTCCATTATACCTCAGAATCTCCTTTAAACCAAGGAAACTCACCTTACTTCTGTATCTTGGACCTAACAGGTCTGTTTTCAGCTTATTATAAATGAAATAGTGTTACCTTAAAAATATTTACCTGAAATGTTATACCTCTTACTCCTTAATCCTGTTGTCTTCATTATCACCTAAAGCCCTCAATTTTGTGTGGGGGTGTTTGGCCAGGACAAACTTTTCTGAGGTAATTCTGCCTTTGTTCCTCATTAGAGTAATTGCAAACAAAGTTCATATCACTATCCCAGCGATGACCGAGCAAACATAACTAACAGGAATGGCATTCTGGGGGACATGAAAACTGGAATACTGGCACAATTCCTGAAAACAAAAGGATACACATGAACTCTTGGGAATTTATGGCATAGTTCTCCCAAAAGGTTTTGACTTAGACTTTGCACAACCTATCAGTCCTCTGTCATCTAACCTGATGTGGTTTCAAGGCAATCCTTTTGTATCTTGACTACAAATTAAGCCCTATGTACAGGAAAGCTACTTCCAGAAGGACTTAGAAACGGGATTTCAGGCACAGCATATTTCAACCATGAGACATTTCCAGGGAAAAAGGCCGTAGCAAAGCACTGGTTTCAGAATTCTAACAAGAAGAAAAGGCACCCTTGTACTTCTCATCAGCCACGTGGGTTTGCACAATTAAAACACAATAGTTTCTTCCAGGGCTTTGTTGAGCCTGGAATAGCCCTGTGTGAGTGTGCAGTGTGGCATACCCTGCCCATTCTCTTCTCTCTGCAGGTTTGTCTGCCCAAGGCAGCTCCCAAATGTTGGAATGGAGTTGTAGTTTGCTGAGTTTGAGTAGTGCTTCTGATAATGTTTAGGATCAGGTGTTAGTAAACTCCAGGATATAGTTCAGGGCACAGTGAAGCCTTTGTTCAAGTGAGTATTTCCTTAAACCAGAATGCAATTTTCACATTAGCATTTATTCTAAAATTATCAGGCCCAGTGAACCTGACAAATTCTGGGAAAACTCTCCTACCATACATGAATGAACATTTTGAGGGATAAAAGGTCTTATTCAGGGATTTCTAGCTCTTATTCAGGGATTATTTTCATCCTAATATCAACTGTGCAGGTAAAAATCAGTGCAGCCAAAAGTTCCAAGCTCAATGCTTACTATACACTCTGAATATGGCTTAATGCATATTTCCACTTTTTCTGAGGTGGAGTTGATGGAGGCTACTTAAAGACTACTTGGGTCTTTCCCATTACAAATTCTGATTATCAGTGGTTGAAAGAACCACTACCAACATGTAAGTGTTCACAATAAAATTTCTTCTGCTGGTTGGTTGATTTCTTTGTTGCTGTTGAATATAGAGTAAAAAGGCTGAAAAACTCTGGAGCTTCTTTACTTAGGAACTGGATTTCAGATTTATTAGAAGTCTAGTTTTCAAATATGTTCTTAACTAAAAAATTTCCTTTTTGGGGTTAAGACACTGTTTTGGATAATTTTGAAGAATGCATTTGAAGACAACAGTTTCTGAAGGAGCAGAGTTAATGAACTGACACAGTCCATAGGGAACTCCCAGGTTGTCAAACACGTATATGCAGTTTTCAAGGCAGGCACAATCAAACCTGGGAAATAAACAGACAACTATTTTAAATGGAAATATAAAATGTTCTTGCCTTTGTTTAATACAGAACCAGCTGTCCATCTGTAGAGGAATGGGAGTTTGTTACCATATTGTAAGTCCAACTCCACAGTCTCAGCAGGGTGGAGAGCTGCTGCCAGCTGTATTTGGCCTGATGAGCTCCTGCTGGGAGGGAAGCTGGAAGATGCTGCCTCACACAGAATCCAACTTATTCATCAGAAGGCTGCCATTCCCCTTCCCACATGAACTCACTACTGTCTTTACTGAAGTACCTTTCCCCCTCTGCTTCCTTCACCCAAACAGCCCACAGCTCTGCCTGAGCCTTTCGGGGGGCTGCTTCCTTCAGAAGGGAAGACAGGCTCTGCAAGTTAGTTGTGCCATTCCTAGCATAGAGTGCATGTAGATTAATGCCATCTAAAAGGAAAAATCACATGAGCTGAACGTATTGTATAAAAATGAGCTTTAAACATGTGAAAAACTCAGACACCAGACCTGGGTAGCAGCTGGGAAATCAGTTTCTGCTGTATCAAGCTTTGGCTGGCTCAGCCACAACAGCAGCCACTTCTGCCATCCACACTTGCAGGTGACACAAAAATACTGCAGCTTAATGGGATGGTCAGGCTCATCTCTCTCATAAGGCTGATGGCTGCTTTCTTTGTCTACTTCACAGCTATTGCTGGGGAAAAAAAAAAAAAGTACTTGCTTTTGCAAAAGCAAGAAACAGGTCTGACTTCTCCCTCCTGGCTGGGATTTCAGTCAAGGCAGCACAGTGAAGGCCTTGTTCTCCCCTGAAAGTTCAAGACAGTTTTGTTTAAGGGAAATAGAGGCTTCACCAGCTGCTTTTTGGTTAAAGGAGTCTTATAGACAATAGGTGAATCATACCCAAGAGCAGTCACTTGACATCAGCCACAAAAGCTTCCAGCCTCATGATCAACGAACCTCTGAACTAATATGGGAAGAATTACGATGGCATTTTCCTGAAGCGTGCAGCTTTGTCTCTCCCTTTTTGCTGGGAACACAATCACAATCCCATCTCTCATTCCCTTCAGCTCTGAGTGACCCAAGACGAGTCTGAAATGCAAAATGGTCACAGGACTTGTCCTGTCTCAGCACCTGGTATTGAAATCCATGCTGGCCTCTTTCTTTTTCTAGGGCCTTACATTTCTTTTTAACATGTGACTGTATTAACCTCAAAGGCAAAGCTGTTGGTTTTTTTCTGAGGCAGAAAGGAAAAGGAAGCACCAGTAGTTCAACCCATAAAGGAAACAAACAGCATATGCTGTCACTATCTGTGTCTCCATCAAGGATACAAAAAGCTGTGGATTAATTTTTTGATATTTCTGTGGAGGGGACCAATCCTCCAAGCTGGTGGGCACCAGTCTAGGGCAGCAGGATGCAAATGGCTGTAAATGCTCTTTCTTGCAGATTCACCTCCAGTCACTGTTTGGACTAATGTTTCATATGTAATATTGTAACTACAGGTGTGCAGCTACACACTTTCCCAACAGATTGTGATATAGGTTACCAGTATAGCTTGCAAGCTGGTCTAAATAAAGATTCCATGCACTTTACATGCAAAGTGAAGATGTGAAGCAAAGGAAGGGAAGATCTGTTTTAATCTTAACCCTTGACCTAAATATGAAACAAATAACAAAGCTGTAGTGAAAAAAGACTAAAGATAGCAGGGAAGAAAACCATTGTGAATGACACCATAGTTATGGGGCACGTCCCACTGGATCACACAAAGCAGAAGGGACAGGACTTGGATTGATGCTGTGGATGCTGGGACACAAATGGCCCTGGACCTTCACAGTAGTCATGAGGGGGTTTAGTTTTGGAAAGGAGAAGGAAGAGGCAACGAGCAGTGCTCAGCTCAGGTAACGGGATGTTTGTGATAGAATTTTTTCAGCTGCATTTTGGCTCATTACTCTTTTGTATCTCCTAACATGCTCTCCTGGAAAAGAAAGAATTGACAGTGGACTTGCAACATAGCATTTCCTTTTCAGTGGGATTAGTCTTAACGGTACCAATCCAGAGTGATTTTTTTCTGTCAAGAATTATTTTTCAGACCCTTGAAGCCTAGTCTGGGCTCCTCAATGTAGACCTGCACATAATAAAGAAGGGTGGTACAGATAGCTTTCAAAAAGAGAAAGGAGCTCCTTCAACAGCAGTCATGCTGTCACCCTCCAGTGTTTTCAGGAAGAGAGTGGATTGTTTCAATATCAGTTTGAAGTAACCATGGCAGAGATAGATGTTTGGTTTTAGAGAGCAGGCAGTAAGTTTATATTGTCAGAGCAAACACTTGGGACTCCAGAGCACAACATCCCTTGTTGTTTACCAAGTGTGTTATGCCAGAATCAGACGTGAAGATGCACTTCATGGTAACAAAGGAGGACAATGCTTTTATCCTGCAATTGTCAACAGTGTTACAGTGCTGAAGACTTTAGTTCAATATTTGCCAAGCAGTAAAATGAGCAATGCCTGTCAGTTTGTTGACCTAGATGCATCAGTTACTAGAAAAACTATATTGAGCAGACAGCAGTTTAGTTTCAATTGTTGGGGACCAAATTCCAGAATTAAGTGCTATTAGTTACATTCAGATTAACAGAAAGAACTGTTGAAGAATTGTTTGGATGCTGTCATAAAGATACAACAAACAGCCTTATGCTAAGACACTTTGAAAGCAACTTTGTAAGAGCAGTTTTGTCAGAGCCAGGAGCTACAGCTCCTGCAGACTGAAATTCCAAGAGGAATTTAAAATGAAGTAACCATCCTTCCTGGAAAGGCTAAAAACCTTTAGAAAGATGTTACCTTTGCCTTAATGCAGAATAATCACTCTGGCTTCATGGACAGATGTCCTGCAAGCATTAGGCTACAACAAATGTTGGCATGAGGGCACATTTTTACCAAACCATAATTCTGCAATCACCTGCCTCAGCACAGCCAGAAAGGCTTGAGCTGACTACCTATCTCTGCTGGGAAGGCTGATGGGCCAGGAAAAGTGCCTGCCCTTGTCATATATCAGGGCACATATAGGGAGGATTAGTACTCCAGTTTCACCCAGTCTTGGAAAAGCGGCACAGGCCTGAGGCTGACAGCAGTCTAAATGTCCTGTTGCAATTCACTGCAACACCTCCCACTGCCAAATGACTGATCTATAGCTGTAGTCTATGTACAAGAGAGTCACAATCCAGCAGAATGGGCTGACACATTCCTGCAGAGAAAAAGCAAGCAACAACACTTAGTTGGAGCAAAGCTCTAGCATGGTCTCCTCTGTTTACTGCAGGCATTGTTTCAGGCTTCAAAGGGATGACAACACTTAGACTTCAGCTAAAGACCTGACAATCATCTCTACCCCACCAGGCTGAACACGCAACTTCATGCCTACAGGTAAAAGCTGTCAGAATCAGCACAGGATCAGCATTTGGGAGAATCCCTCTTCACCTACATCAGAGTGAGACAATTTTACAAAACCTTGATTGATGTGATCTGCTATAGAATATGCCCTATGTGCTGCATTGGAGAAAAGCTGGCAAAATACTTTTGCCCATCTTGCCCAAGTAATCTCCCTTTCACAGAGCATCCCCTGCCCCTCACTGGCCTGGAACAGTGTCCTGCAGCAATGGCACGCTGCAGCTTCTTCCAACTGCACGGACTCTGCACACAGGGTGTTTACTGACTGCAAACACACCAAAACAAGCATGACAAATACCCAGTATATTAAAGGCAGAGGCCCACTGTTGGCTCCAACCCATGCTTTTCTAAGACAATGCACATATGTCACAGAGATTCCTCTCCAGCTTATCCAAGCTCTCAGAAAGGCTTTTCACTAAGTTTTAAAAGAGGCCTTGGATGCTAAGATACCATTCTGCTTTCTTAAGTAATGTCACAAGACTTCTGGTTTGGCCACACAGTTGCTTTTTAGAAATGAAAAGGAGATTCCGTGCTTCTGCTTGGGACAAGTGGCAAAACCACTGCAATCTTTTTTATAAAGAATGGAGGTGAAAAAAAAAAGGAAAAAAAAAAAAAAGGATCAGGAACTGAGTTCAGTCACTCTGGGAACTCAGCCTTTATGTACTGTTTACCAAAAGGATGAGCTGGGGAAAGGGGTGAGGGGCAATAGTGTGCATTAGGTCTCACCTGCTGATTCTCAGGAGTCATGAATATTCTCATAATCCCCATCTCTTGGCCCAACAGGCTACAGGCCTTTTCATCACAGAGCTTGATTTCAGTGAGGATCTGGGAGCTGCTCTAAGCTTCAGCAAGTGCTATAATATTCCCTTGTTTCCACATTAAAATAACCTCTTGCCATGAACCACTCTCCAGTGTTTCTTTGTTACTCATCTACTAGTGGCATTTGTCTTTCAGACTGGATTAGATAAATTCTGCTTTGGGCTAGGCAGAGATCAGTCAGCAAGTTACGATTTCTGAGGCAGTCATGAGGCAGTCAGCATGTTTTTTTCTTGCATAATTATGCATATGTAATATAAATGTTGAGATACACGTATATTTATAAAATGTGATACATGCCTGTAGCTAAAGCCAAGACAGCAAAAATAAAACTGAAAAGGGACATGAGCAGTAGTAGAGAAATTTTACCATGTATTTTCAAGACAGATTATTGCAAGCATCTGATCTGATGTTCAGCACCTCACAGGCCAGAAAATGTCACCTGGTGAGGACATAATTTTCATGCCCATAGGGCAGAGAAGGACAAGGAAGGAAGTTGTGCTGTCAGGGAAAGCAAACAGGGTGTGCAAAAACATCCAACCAAGTAGAGTCCAGATATGAACCTCACCAGATAACCTATGGCTAGCTCTACTTCCATAAGCTTTATGGAATTCCAATTTTCAGACACTAGGAAGTGGAAAATTATTTTCTTTTTCTGACAAGGGATATATTATTTCCTCCAGCTGATGGGACTTTGTATAAACTGACGGGAGGGAAAAAAGGATTTTTTAAAAGGAAAGCTCTTATTCTCATTATACCAATAGTTTCCAGTGGTAACGAGTCTTGGGTCATAAAAAAAATATTTAATAGCTTAAAAAATGCTTTCTTTTAAAAAGATCTAATTGATTAGAACTTCCAGGTAAAAACTAATCTTCTGACAATTGGTGAGAGCAGAGTTACAATAAGAACAAAAGGAATAACATTGTCTTCCTAGTTATTGTTGGAAGATTTACAAAAATTCAGTTATTTGTATGTATTCTTGAAGGGCCTTATACAGATAATATTCCTGCTGGTCTTGCTTGTGAGATAGTAAGGAAGGCCTACACAAAGCTATACATCTGCAATACTGGAATCTTGTGAAAGCATGAAGTGTTTTAGCAAGAAATCCAGGAAGTGGGGCAGCAAAGCTTTTATCCATTTGGATAAAAAAATTAGTCCATAATTAGTCCCAAATTACTAAATAGTTTGCATATGCAAATAACTTTCAGTTTAGGTGGGTTTGAGATTACAACTGTTTGATGAACTCATCCCCCTGAGATATATGAACACAGCTCAGAGGAATCACAAATGAAGCATGAGCAGAGTTTGTTTTGGGGATATCACAAATCTGTGCAGGATGTGAAAGTTTGCTTTTCAAATGTAATACTACTTACTCCATAACATGTCATTATTATCAGTCTATAACTGTATGCAGAAAATACATTAATATGCATAGGCATCGATGTGATAGGTAACATCCCTTATGCTTGCACTTTCAAACTACAGTCTACCTACAGAAAATCATTAGTATCTACATTTTTTAAGGCAACATGGGGTATGACCATCCTCATTCATCCCCTTTATGCCTGTGTCTTTTGTATTAACTCTGAGGCCTGATGTTCTTACAGATTTGTCTCAATGTCTGTTTTGGCTTGTGGAGCCTTTAGTAAAGGATACCTGCACGACAGTGATGGGCTCCAATGATAAACAGGCCTCTCAGCAGCTCTGTGCTGGGCTGTGGAGACTTGAACTGGACACTTCAGGCACAGCAAACTTACCGTGTACAATGAAGACTTGGACAGAGCAGTATTTTTGCAAGGCCAGAGGTTGTACTTCAATGATCCTTGTGGGTCCCTTTGAGACCATTACTCAGGAGGTAAGAACAGTCCTCCAAACCTCATGGCACTGACAGTGCAGAGGGCAAATTTATGACTCTGGATGCAGAGCTCAGACAACTCTGGTGTAAAAAGTCTCATTGCTCCCAAGGTTCAGTCCTGGCATGCAGGAAGGCTTTTCCTTCCTTACCATCAAAGACATGTTCCAAGATCAATCCCCAAAGCAAACCTGATGCTTTCAGGAAGTGCTGTGCCAATTTCAAACATCAGTCCAAAATACTCCTTTGAAAGCCACTGGTGCTTGGTGTGTGCTGTAGTCAGCTTTTGCCTCAGCCTCACCTCCTGCCCAGCTAAAACACATAACACTGGGCTGTTCAAAGGTCATTCTTTGTTTGCCTCTTGACTGCTCTTAAGACAGATGTTCCAAGGCATGACAGAAGATATAAACACGTGCATACTGGGGGAAAAAAAGATGTCCAGGTGTTTAAGCAATGCCAAATGTGAAAGAATTCCAATTCACTGCCTTCTCCTTTAATCTGGCAATTCCAAGGGACCAAGCGTGTCAAGACTTGTACCCAGAGCACTTTCCACTCGGGTGAGCTCAGACAAGCTCTGCATTAACTCCCCAACCTGCGAGAAAATTATTTGAAACAAAAGGTTCAGATATGTCCTTCTCCCTCCAACAAGCCTGGAAACAAATGGTACAGGAACAGGGTCAGAAAGGAATCATCCGCCTACCATACCAGTGAATTCATTTACCTACCTCAGAGCCCATTCAAGGAAAGGGGTGGGATGGGGAACAAGGAATGATATAAAGCAGAATGAAGCTCTGGGGTCGCTTGCTACATTACAAGATTTGACAGGCCTTTGCCAGCCTTCAGCTTCTTTGTGTCTTTCACATAATAGAGAAACACAAACTGAGCAGCCTGTGATCTGGGGGTTGCGCTATTAGATGGAGCAAACCCTTTGCAAATGCTAATAGTATTGTAGCATCCTGTCAGGCAGCAACACAAAAAAGGATGTTGATTTTCACATGAACCAGAACAGACTCATTGTAAAGAAGGCTGCAATGAATGTTCCATCTCTAAACATCAAAAGCTGCAGGCAATTGGCTTGTGGACATGAGGCAAACACTGCTTCCAATGTTCCTAAATATAGGGGGCATACCATTACCTTAATATTTATTTCATGAGGCTGGCAGAGAGAGGACAGTTGCTTGAAACAGAAGTGAAAATAATTTTCAGATATGATTTCTGTAGTGAAATAATATCTAGATCTAGAGAGACTTTTGTTGTGCAATTTACTGTTTTCCAGCAGTCTGGAAGAGATGATCCTTTCTGAAATATGAATGTGCATATTCAGTCCAAGGTAGAGCTTCCGTCACTTCCAAATTGTAAGGTTGGCAGTAATACAGCACAAACATGCTTGTCCTTTGCAGTTCCAAGGATGTGGCAGCTGTCAGTCCTGTCCAGTAAGTAAGCTGGCTCCTCAAAAGGTCTCTGAAATGATATTGAGAATGTAACAAACAAGCTTCTATTCTAAAACTTACTAAAAAAGACCCTTTTATTTCAAACTTCACATCTCCTATACTAGTAATGGTATAAGACAAGGTGTTATTGCACCACATTGACTGACCTTCAAAAAGTTTGTTGCTGTCCTTTGGGTGAAAAACCTGAGCAAAGCTCACTTTGCTGGTTGTCACTATCAAGGATACTTTAGAAAGCTGTATTAAGGTCATACTGGGAAACCACCACTGCTCTGGAAGTCCTCTTGGAGCTTACAGACTTCCAAGAGCAGCAAATGAACACTCTTCTATCAGTATTCTGCAACACAAACACATAACCACTTGCAGATATGTGCAATGATCTGCTTTTCAACAAACAGGACTAGAAATATTTCTGGAATTGGCACTGGAACAGCACCTAAACCCAATCCCAAGAAACTTGAGTGAATTTCAGAAATGTTTCTAGAACTATTTGTGGTTGGCTCTAGGACTGTTTCATCAGTACTTTCAGAACTACTTCCTCAGTCATTATTAGTCAAAACTAAAATAATGTCTCTGACTTTCAGTACTTCTTACAGAACAGCCTGGATAATTTCACCTTCTGATGTGTTAAAGCACTGAGGTGATGGCAGATGCAAGCAAGATTTGTACACACAGAAATATGCATGGCTTTTCCATTCTAGCACCACAGTATAAACAACTATTACAATCTCTGTACCATTTCAGCTTCTTCACTTTCTATATAGTACTTTAAACTAAAAATTCCTGGCAACAGCCATATGCTGTGCAAACTCTGTGATAACAGCCATCTAGAACTCATAGCACTTGTGAAACTACAGCTTTAGGAGTTACCTATCTTGCAAGGGTTTTATAATGCATTTAATTTATCTTACTGAATAAAAACTAGCGAGTGATTTATTATGGTCTATGAAGATTACTGCAAGGGAAGATGGATTACTGGATTAATTAAAAAATAGAACAGATAGATTAGAACGGATAGACAATAGAACGGATTCAAGAACTTTAAACTGACATTTAAAAAGAAAAAGGTTCCTTGGATATGGTAATTCACTCAGATGGTAAGTTTTTTCAGATAGCCATTAATGTTAGGTTCTTGTAAGGGTACTCCCAGAATCTGAGTAAACTGCCTCTGTACATCTCATCTGTGCAAGGAAGCATTGCTGGAAGATTTCCCTAAACCACCACAGGACCCAGAAACACATTCCAAACAGTCAAAAAACATCTCAGCTGCAACTCTGCAAGAACACAGAGGTATTTACAGAGAGTTCTTATGGCAGTATCTTCCCTGACACAAGAACATCCCACAGACCTCTCCAGTACCAAATCCCACTGAGAACAAAGAGCTCTAGCTGACTCAAAGGGTCCTGGGTCAGTTTTAGAAATTCCCGTATTTGGATATTTCAAATGATGAAATCTCTTGCATATTTTTAAATGCAATTGTTAAGAATTACTAAGCTACATTAAGATACATGAAAATCCACAAAAACCTTAGCCTTGGAACTACATCATAACTCAGCTTATGTTCAAAAATATACTCAGCAAAGAACCAGATTCATGTGGCTTTGCTGGTGAAAGAGCACACCAGTGTGTGTGAAATAACCAAGAACTTCACTGACATATTCATACTCTGTGTTTGGTTTTTACGCTTTTAAACATTTCCAAAATTTTAATTTCTCTCATAGTCTGATAACTTAGGATGAGTTTACTCATAACCACTGAGAAGGAGTAATTCCTGACATTTGAAAAGACATCATTTATATGTTTTTTATGAAAAAGTGTCAGAATACCTGTTGACCATTAGTATTTAAACCTTGGCTCATAAACAGTTCATTTTTATAAAAAGTAGAAATAACTTGGCATATCTACATGATAGCAATGAACATGCTTTGGAAATGAAATAGACATTTGTGGAACAACAATGTTTACATTTGGTGATTCTCCTCCCTAAACTTACAAAGATACAGAAATTTCAGACTAGTCTTGCTCCTTACAATAAATGGCTGTATCCAGAATCTGAAGGTAGCCTACAAAATACAGAAAGTATCGTGAACTTGTGCAAAGTAGTTTGGAATAACATACTCTTTAGTACCACATGAATTTTAGGCATGTCAAATAATTGTGTTTTCTGTCTCAAAACTGTTGTAATATTCAGCAAATCCTTCTCATGCTGCTTGATATAAGATCTTTGTCTACATGTATTACATAAATGGTACATTAATTTATATAATAAAGATAACAGTTGGTACAGTCACTGCTGACCTGGTGCTGACCCAGCTCTTCTGAATCAGGCATTTTGCTATCATTAACATATACTGATAACATTAATGTACACTTGTTCACAACTTAACAAACAAGAAAAAGAAGGTAAAAGTGACTTCTTAGGTGCAATAGCACCGTGTTCAAAACCCACATTTTATTATTCCTTCAGTTACATTTTTATTCAATAAATACCTAGTTTCCATGGAATACATCATGCTAAATCTTAGATGAGTAGCACAGAGAAGTTGGAACTTAACCCACAGGAACATCACACTAAAAGAAATGAATGTTGGGCCACTGGATATTTTGCAACATTTACATTAAAGAGAAGTTTCAAACAGTGATCTCTAGGTAAATGCAAAAGTTTTTGTTTGTTTCTTTGTTTGGTTTGGTTTTTTTTTACAAAGTACAGACTTATTTCACTTACTATACACAAAGGTGTCTGCCTTCAAAATTGTGCAAACTTACATTTCTGAAGTTACCTTCAGAGGATGGTCATGACAAAAGCCATTTTTTTCACTTTTCGGTTCTTAAACACTCATTTTCAGGAATTAATTTTAAACAGAAGATCTCCAAACACTCAGATCACCTTGAAATATTTAACCTTTCAATATAATTTTAAGCTCCATGTTAGCTTTTTGTCCACATAGCTGAATATTTTATGTCCAAACATTTGGGGAACATCTTTCCAAACTTTGTATTGTTTCCTCTCAGAGCAAACCAAAACAGTATCTGTTGGAAAACATTCAGATTCCTCTCTTTTCATTTCTACATGAAATGTAGAATCAAAATCAATTGCCTTTTCAAAAGGGAAAATAAATCCATGTCTGTTTTCCAATGTACATAATCAGACAACTGCAACACAAACTGTTTCAGGCTGAACACCTTCTTCAACACTAGTATTCAGAAGTGAATCCAGATCATTTGTGGCAAAGCGTGGGCAGAGAAATGTGGTGGTGATTACCCACCAGGCACCTATGATAGAGAGCTTTTATCATGCTTAAATTTGTCAGAAGTAACATTTCTATGGCAAAACAGCAAGGCAGTTTTCAGTGCCTTACTAATTTTACTGAATGATAGACATCAAGTGGGTGTGGAAGGACCTTGTGCATAACATTTTTATAGAATTGATTTTGGTCTTACAGTAGCTATTAGTAAAAATTGCATTAATGAAAGTTTTCCTTTGTTTTTTAGTTAGGAAGTTGGAGAAGTTGGAATTGTACATTCTTTTTACATTTCACACCTATTCCGTCAGGTTACTCTGTACCTATGGTGAAGGGAGGAGTTAACAAGGAAATCTGAGTCTGTGCAATCCCAGAAATGAAATGTAATCGGCTGACATTCAAGAGTAACAACATATATCAGGAAAGAACAGGTAAAAGGACCAGCTGCTGACATTACTTCCTGAGCCTAAACCTTTTAAGGTGTCACTGAATAGCAGTCTGTGCTTTCAGGTGAAAGAACTACAAGAATTGCTTGGCTGACATCTCTCAATAGTTTAGGAGTTTAACAAAATCCACCACTTCCTCTCAGGATGTCAATACAATGCTTTTAAATCTGTACCACAGTGATCAGCAAATGCTTCAGCACAGAGCATAACTGATACAAATGGCATTACTTAGAAGGGCATTTTAATGTACATACAAATACTAAAATGTTATGTCAAACTCCCAGCATCATCCGCAGGCAAGAAAATGACAACAGATAAAATCATTTTATGAATCTGATCCAGCTATACCATACAAGACACATATTAAAAATAACAAGCTTTTTTTCCCTTTCAGGAAAAAAGTTCCTTAAATTTACAACTTCATCAAGCTCCCAAGCTATCTCATTAATACACAAATCAGATTCTTCTGTGCATGTGGCTTCAAAAATTAAACGAGCAGGTGGATTTTAACTGAACTTCTCAATCCCATGAGACATTATTTTCTTTCTCATTCAACATTTCAGGATGCTCCCCAAAAGACAGGAAAGAGAATGGGACACAAAAGCCATTTCAATTCAGTCTTTGTGCAAGGTATCCTGGAGAAGCTGCATTCTTGTGTAAAGTTGCTGTTGAAACAGAATGACAATTAATTTAAAATATATACAAATGCATGACAGCACTTGGTCTTACAGATTTGAGAGAAATCCATAAGAGAAATTAGATTTGGAATTTATCTGCATGAAAATATTTTTGCTTTTCTTTAAGAAAAACAAAAGAACCAAAATGCTTCCATAGAAAAGTGTTCTATTAATTTTGATTCCAGCTAGTTATGCTTTCTTCTCATAATACAAATAAAAATATTGAACTGAGAGTAATCAAATAGCCTACAGTGATTCACAATACTTAAATAACTGGTCAGTAATTGTATTGTTATTAAGTTTCATGTCTGCTTGTAGTGTAAAAGCAGCAAGTATAGTTCTGCAGATTAGAAGCAAGAAGCAGAAGCAGCCAGAGAATGGAATAAAACAAATAGGAATTTTCATGAAGTCTGTATGAAAACATGCATTTAAATGAGATGGATAATTTTGTATAGAGCAATGAGATAACTGTAGCAATCTCTTTATGATCAAAACATGATTACCTGCTTGAACAATCTACTTTTCTTGATGGAGGGCTTCTATGAAGGCTTCAAGCTTCTCCTGAATTTCCCGAACTTTTTCTGGTGGAAATAAAAAGACCCCTGTTCAAATACCTATTACTATTAAGTACTCGAGGACAGGTACCAAAACAAAAAAAAAAAACCACCCACACAAAGCCATGAACGAAAACATTCAAACACAAACAAAAATTAATGCTGTCATCAGTATCATCCTAAGCATTTTGTTTTTCAGTTACAGAGGTTTACAACATTTTTCTGCATCAGAAAAAAGGAAAGCCTGTCCTGTTCAAACAACTCCTAAAGATATATTTTATTATTATCCTGCTAATTTAATAATTCAAAAATTTCCTGAAGGAATCCAGTACTAGAAATGTATTTCAAAAACCTGAAATTTCCATCAGATCATGCACAGCAGAACTACTGTACACTTGTTACATGCAGGAAACTGTTAGGTTTTAAATAATGCCAACTAGCCCCTTTCTTCTTTAACCAAATGTCCTCATTCTCCACAGCAAGTGTAACAAACACCATTAATCATTCTAAATAAAGTTGAAAGCTCATGCCCGTTCACCAAAGAGAATTTCAGGAAACTACACGTCAGTATTCAAGACACCTCCTCCAAAGGGCACACATGATGTTAAGAATGTTTAAAATTTGCATTTTATTTTCTTGCATTTCAGTAGTAACCAGATGGATGTGGGCAGAATCTAATTTTATACAAAAACTAAATCTGGGAGGTTATTTGCCGACCAAAACAAGACTTGACCACAACAACAAATAGTTAGAATGAGAAGGCAAAATAGAATCCAAAAAATCCAGGGGTTTAGGCATTTTTCCACTCTTTTCTCAATTCCATACAACACTTGTCATCATACAACCTATTTGATTAATTAAATTGCTTATGAAGCAAGATTTAGAGCGCAGTTGGAATTCAAAGCCTGTGAGATTTCCTGCTTCTCTCTCACCACATCCTCATTTGAAGGTCCTTCTGTGTGCAATAATAGGCATGAAAAACACAAACTTCAGAAATATGAAGGAATGGGGAAAGCAATAGGACAGACAAAAATAAGTTAGATGAGCATAAACACAGACAAATATTTTTTTTCCAAGCTAAAAATACAATTGGATTAAAGCCATATGTTCCCTTGTCAGAGATACAGGGTTTGAGCTTTAAAAAAAAAAAAAAAGTTTTCTTCTCTTTATCAATACCATATGTTATCAACTTTGCTGAGCTGAAGTAACAGCAAAACAAAAAGACAAATAAAACAATCAGCTTTAAATGTGATATGTAAGCGTAAGCAGAAAAAATGACCTCCAAAGAGGTCAAACACTAATGTAGGTACTGGAACTGAAAGTCTGATCTAACAAAATGACAGCCCCACAAACAAAACATAAACATAAAACATTAAATCCAAACATAAACATAAAATCCATACCAGAAGAATAGTAATAATAACAACTCAACAAACCCCTGCAGTCCTGCTCTAACAGAATTAGAAAATTTTAGTGAGCATTTGAAATAAAGTATGGAAAATAGCCTGCATGAGTATGAAGAAACTCAAGCTTCTCTCTTTATCTTGCAACTCTTAGGTGACGAAGGGTAAGCCACTGACACTTTCAACACTTCAGCGTGCCCTCCCCAGTGCTGCTTATCTACAAACAGAAGTACAGTGAAGCTGAATCACACTCAAGTCCTAGAGAAAACACCAAAGAAGCTTATTGAATTTCAGCTGATTTTTTTTTCTTTTAAGTTATTAAATTATAATGATACTAAGTGAAGATTAGAGTCAGTGTGAGGGCAAAAGCTGTACTTTGGAAATTAAGAAACAGCAGTAGCTGATTTTCACCAAGTTAAAAAAAAATTCTGATTCAGTTCAGCAGAATCTTTGAAAGCCATAAATGAAAAAAAAAAGGTGGTCCCATGATCACTTCTCCTTACTGAGCACATTCAAAGTGTTTTCACAACTATCTTTTCAAATGAAAAAAAGAATTTGCATTGCATTCCAGTATATAAACCTCTAGTGTATAGAAAATATGATTTCTATGGCATTAATTCAGGGAACTACTTAGCTCAGCTTTCAATACTGTTGCTCTATGAATGTTTACAAAATCAGCCTTTGAAATAATGTTTTACTATTTCGGATAGAAATAACATTTTTTGACCACTCTATGCTGCATGATGCTTTGACCAACCTGGAAGGTGCCCCTGACCATGGTAGGGAAATTGGAACAGATGATCTTTACTGTCTCTTCCAACCCAAATTATTCTATAATGATTCTGGGTTTAGAAATATTAATCCTGGACCCTGCTCTCCAAAATGAATAGCAGTTGCCCATGATAACTGGGAATGAGCTCTCACCACTCAGAAGATCTCTTTATGTTGTGCTTTCAGTAGTTTTCTGTGGCACATTTTTTCCCCAATTGCAACATGTTTTCCCAAGTGTGTTCTTTGTATTGATCAAGCCATTAGACCCAGTGAAAGCAGACAGATTTAACAGTATTAAATGCAAGTATTTTCCTTTCTTAACCTCTTGCTAATGAAATATTCCAGCTCTGAAAATTAATAGCATCAGCAAAAACCTGTAATTATTATTTCACCCTTAAAAAAAAGCTTTGTGCCAACAAATCTATTCTAATTTTCTGATTAAGGCATATTAAAACAACAGGATAGCAAATATGTATTCCACCAGAATATACTGAATCAGCTGTGTTTACTCAGAGAACACATATACTAAAATTGACTGCATACTATGAGCACTTTATTAGTTTTTATACTTGGACTGAATTGAAATGATTACTTAACTGTAATAATTATGAGGTCTTGAGGTAATTTAATACTTTGAAATAATATGCTGGCTATTCTTAAAAAAGAGCAGCTACAATGAGTGCCAAATAGCTGCAATTATTCATGCTATGCCCTGTATTTTTAGCCATGGTAAAGCCTTTTGCAGCAGCAGATCCCAGGGAACCTGTAACACTCTCCTGCAAGTCCTTTCTGTAGCTCAGAGAAGCAGTCTGCTGAATTGGTTCACTTTTGAAATAGGCTGAGGGCAGAGTTATGCATTTACACAACACTCATCTTACTGAACTAGTAAATGTAAGTGCTTGGATAGAATTCTAATAGAGGAGTGCACGTGCAGGCCCTGCAGTTCTGGGGTGACTGTCCACAGTTTCATCAGCACCATGTGACTTTGTATGTGGAACAGCTATTCATTCTCACAATTCAAGAATCAGATGTTACCCAACTTTAGGGAAAGTGAGATGCACAAGCTCTGTACCCACATTTGTAGGATTTTGACTGACACTGAAATTAAGCTATCAGTAGTTTCTACTTGTAAATTACAATCACTGTTTTGAGGAAAATTTATCAGCATGCCAAACACAGAAAAGCTTCTGGGTTTCAGGTAAGAATACTTATTGGAGAAGTAAATTTAGGGGTAGACAAAAAGTGACCTGTTCCTTTACGTTTTGTGATACTGTGTTTTTCCAAGGATAAGTAAACCACAGATTAAAAGCGTTCAGCTTGCTAGCAAATTACTTCTGTAACTGGTTGAACTACCCAAGCACTTTCATACAATACTCCCATGTCACAAAAGGGACTTTAACAAAAGTGCTACACTTATTACAAGGTACTGTGTAAGTTTTAATACACGTATTGCTTGCACTGGATTCTAGAAAGACGATGTGCTCTTTGCTAGCTCTAATGCAGACCTGAAGTTACAAATAAGCAATTCTTCCAGCACCTGTTAAACACTGATCAAAAATCAAATTAAATCAATGAAGAATAACTGTAACTAAACCCTTGTTTCCATCTTAGAACAGTAAAATTCACAGGCCTAGAAGCAATGAATGGTTATTCTATTTCCCATTTACCCCATGTTTACCTAAAAGATAAGCTGGTTCATACATCAACTCATTATGCCTCTTGATCTGGTCATGAATATTCCCATAATCCTCCCTCCATATCCCATAAAACTTCACTGACAGAATGAGGAAATTCTTTATTCAGATGTCTTGAGATCCTCATTCATGCTCAGTCTCTCCTTATCTCCATATGAAATGATATTGCTACCCGCTCATTTTCTTTTCATTAGTCCTGTGATCCCAGATCTAAAAGGCTGAAAACCAGACTAATTGAACTGTAATGAGGATTTGGAATACACTGTGAACACAGAAAGATGCAGGCACAGATAAGAGTTTGCTTTTCCTGCTATCTTAACTTGGCCAGAAGGGAACCCCCTGTGAAATATTCAGTCTTACAAGGAAAGTTTGCTTTCTGATTGCTGCCTGAGATACCCAAGCTTAACTAGCTAGCAATAAACAGTGCTAAAATGAAGCAGCTGAAGCAAGTTACCAAGCACATCTCCTGAGGTAAGGCCAATCCCAAATAATAAACACAAATTACAAAAGCAAAGTATATTACTGATTTATTTCAAACACACTCCTAGAGGCAAGAAAAGGTTTCTTGTATTTTCCAGCTGTGTTAATTGGCTTACTAAGAGATGTGGCCTCTGTCCACAAAATCTGTCTTATAGTTCTCAAGATAAATTTATTTTGAGACATTTATATACCTATTCACCTGTAACAAACCAGTGATTTTAGCAGAGAGTTTTAAAGATGTTCATATCTGTCTGTGCCAGAGTACATGAGTACTTTCGGCAAATCAAAAAGCTTTCCCCTCCCAATTACAAATGTGCACATATGATATCAAATTTCAATTGCAGCAGCAAAACAAATTCTGAAATCTTTCTGGACACAAATCTATCTTTATTTTGTACTTTGATGAGACCTACAGTACGAAATGACCACAAAAATGTGTTAATATCTTATTATAAACCCTCCTGTTCTATATTAGAGTGACTTCTATCTCCAACTCACATTTACATGGCTTTGATATTTGAAAGCTCATGGTTGTTACTCCTTTTGCTCTGGACTGTGTTTAGACTTAAGTTCTCCCCTTCCTTTTTTTTATTTTATCATCCTTCCTTCCTTAATCTCTTCCTTGCCTATAAACATTCTCACTTCTTGCTGTGCTACTTCTATGTTATGGTTAGTTAACCACAGAGGCAGATATTCAGAATTTACTGCTGTGAATGCATCATCTTTCCTCTAGTAAAAAGGAAAGCCCTGTCAGTCAGAAGTCATCACAATGCCCAGACACACACCATTAAAACTAGAGATGTCAATCCAAAGTTTTCTACTGAAAGCTGATTTTTACCATACGGCTATCTAAGACACAAACTCCATGGTTGTATAAGCCCCTATGAACAGTCAGGTGGAGAAAAGGGGGGTGGGGGAGGTTGGGGAATCATCTCTTTGGAGTTCAGCCTTTTGTGCCACATTCCTTGATTTTCTAAGGGCCACGCGAAAGTTTTAGTTCTTGTTAAAATGGTATGAGATAGCACTCTCCCAGGCACTCCAAATAATGCCTCAGAAGGAAGATTTCCCAGCCAGTTACCTGCAGCAACATGCTTACTCATGCTTTGTGCAAACTGCCAGAATTCCCTGATCGCTGCAAGGTTATGTCCTGCTGAATTTTAGAAAATCCTTTTAAACTACCTATCACATTTTTTGCCAGTTTCCTCTTGTTCACATACCATATTTTCCTCTGGATAAGACTGAGAGGAAAGCTAAAGTTTTAAGGAGGGGGAGAAGGCAAAAAAAGGCAAAACCACCCAGGCTGCCCTTAAAGAGACAGAACATAATTTGTCAGCTGCAAAGACAGATTTATAAGTAGAGGGCCCCCTCTATTCCTTTAAGGCTGCAAAACAGATGGGAAGTGAATGGACAGTCAAAGGGTCAAGAAAACACATGGGAGGTGCTGCTTGTATGCTGTATGTATGTTCCCAGCAAAAGAAAGAGGTCAAGATTGTAACTGCATGGCTGGGTGCTGGAAAGGTCTTTTCTTTAAGCTGTTACAAAGACAAACGCTGTTCTTCATCCTGCTGTCAAGCTGCTATAAATACTGTTTGTCAAGAGAGTTACAGCAGCTAAAAGTTTTTTTTAAAAAAAGGTTGAGCAGGAGGATGAATCATGTGAATGATTCTTAAACAATTAGCTCATTACTGTAATAAAAGCACTGCAGAATCCTGAAAAGTTTAAATGGAATTTATAATAGTTCATATAGTAAATCCATGAATCATTAAGAATATACAGCCTTTAAAATGCAAGCTTGCAGAATGTAGCTGGCATGGTCATTAGTTACTAGTAGTTAGCCTGAATGAAGATGCCACTGATGCTACATTGTAGTAGCTGTCCTTTAATGTTATGTTTTTTATATGTGTTGTAATCTATCAGGACATTTGAATTAGCATCCAGTTTGATCTCCTTTTTCATGGGCATAACAGGAGAAAACATCAAGGCGCCTGTTTCCTATGAAGATACAGTTTTGTTTTCTCTGTTGTAGGCAAATCCACCTCTTAAACAGGAACAGATGACTCCAAGTTGTATATTTAGCCTGATGTAGAAACACAATAAAATTAAGAAAAAAAAAATCTTAGACAGAAAAAAAACCCAAGTCACAGCTGCCATCACTGAAGTTACTTCCTTGCAAGTATTACTATCATATGAATTATTAATCCCTTCATAGCTGCCTGTATGAAACAGTATTACCTTTATTTCACACTAAAGATAGCCAGGCAGCAGCAGAAGCAGCTTGTCTGAAAACACTTCAGCTATTTTTGCAAGCTACTGAGCACTGCAACAATATTTTAGCATTACTAACAATGATCTTCAGCCCCAGAAATGGGAACTGTGTTTTGTGCTGTTTAAATAGTAGGTTACTAATCCATGTCTTGATCTATAGCTGCTCCAGATTCACTGGTGAGAGCTCTCAGTTTAACAAAACAGTTTTGGCCACAAGTTTGCCCCCTCTATGGTGGAATAGAACAGAAGCTGGCTGAGCTTCTTGGAGCAATCCCTGGGGCTCCTCAGGCTGGTAAGCATGAAATCCTGTCTCTGACAGAGCATTTCAGAATCAAGCTATGGGGCTAAAGCAAAACTGACAATTATGTAGACTACTGACTTTATACAACAGACATTTCCATGAGCTATTCATGCTCATGGAAATCCTGCTTGTGTACAGAAGGAAACAGTATTACCAAACTGTGATGTGAGGTCACAAACTATTTCTACACTGTCATTGAGGTTAGCCTAATGTACCAGTGATTATTACCCTGTATTAAGTTGCAAGCTTATGAGAGTTACAAGGTCTGCAATATCAAGGAGGACTTGGGCATCTTTCAGTCCTCTGTCTCCATCTCAGATGTTTTAATTAAAACTGCTCTAATAACTCAGTCTTTCAACAGAACTTAGCTGTGTTCCTTACTGGGCAGCTAGAAAGAGCACAGTAGCAGAATGACAAGGCAGCCTTATAAAACGATCTCATACTTTGTATCAGACTTACAGATACATGAAAACTGAACTTCCAAATCAAAACTGCTAAACAAGAACGAATCAGAACATGGTGATGCTCATAATTTTATGTGCAATAGTGAAAGGCATAGAGGCAAATCAGAAATACTACCCAACGATTCATCCAGTGATGTGACAAAGATAAACTTTTCCTTATGCAGAAAGGATATACACAGTGATGAAGATAAACTACTTACGTAAAGACTACTGTATCCTTAAGGCTATAAAACTGTAAAGACTTTAACATTGAAAATAACTGATATATTTTTGGGTATTTCTCCACCCAGAAGAAAGCATACTCAGTAATTAGTTTGATAACGAAGCAATATGCCATCAGGACTATTTAAAGTGTCCCTAAATATGACAGAAAATGAAATGATTAGATGAAATTTTAGATTGTAACAATAATGTTTAACAGTCAGAAATTTATGTCACCATATCCAAATGGTTCTACTATTTTTCCTTTGCTATCATTCCTATGGGCAAAGTGGAGTCTACTACAATTGACAATGTGCAACATACATGACACTGACCTCTCCAGCTTTTGCAAATGGGAATGTTATATTCCAGAGCTTCATACTACTTTAGAACAAAAGCATATACTGGTCCATTTACAAGCCTGTAATTTATACCAATACTAAATCTCTCTGTGATAAGTAAATCTCTCCATGATAAGTACTTAAATTTTGATTAATAAGTACCCTTACAAGGAACCAGTACTAAAGAGAAAATAGCATCCAATTAGATGTTTTGATCCTTGCATCATTCAGAAAATTTTAGGAAAAAAAAATAAATTCAGCAGACAACACCACAATGACCCTCAAGTACAAGAGACATGGGTCTAGAGAAAGATTAATAGGCATTAAATATGTCATTATTCATGTAGCAGTTTATCACTATTTTTCAATGTCAACTTTAAGTGATAGACTTCTTTTAGTCAGTGACAAATGTGGTGAACTTTGTAAGGATCCGTTTTAGGACCTGGACATTGGTGCCTAACTCTTCATCAATAACTAAGAAATCACAGCAGACAGGCTTTGGTCATCTGGGATTCTTAAGTTAAGTAAACCATCACTCCATCACAGGATATCTGCAAGTGATGTATGTTCTCCCTTGAGCATTACTTCCCTCTGTGAGAAGATGCAGCTTTCTAAAGCACTTTCTGCCATGACACAAAGCAGGAACTACCTTATCTGCACTTTGACACACAGACCATCCTACACATTCTTCTGGTTTTAATTCATTAGTTTCATGCTGCTGCCTCAAAACTCAAGAGAAAAAAAAGAATTTGAACATTTAACCAGTGTCTTTCACATCAAAGTACACTTGCTTGGGTTGATTTCTTTAATTATCTACAGGGAATTAAAAACATGATAGTCATGCAAAAATTATTAATTTGCATTCTAACAAGAAGTTTGCAAATCTACTGTGAGATATTGCTTGGGTTCAAAATTAGGGGAAATCAAAGACACGACCATATAGACTTGATTCCAAACACACTGTCCCCCAAGTTCTTGCATCATGGAGCACCAGGACCTCTACAGAGCTCAAAGGGAGCACAGGAGTCATGCTGCCACCAGCACACTGGTGACACCAGCACAAGCTTGAACTCATTAAGAAACAGACAGCCCACACTTTGTGACTGATTGAGATCAGGGCAGAAATGAATGTGCTCTAAATGACAAGCAGCCCCTGATAAGACACAGGCCATACTAATGTCCTCAGGGAAGCTGCTGGCAGGGGACTGTGTAGCCAGCAGCTACCCTGCACATGCTTAGCAGAAGCTGGAGATCTGTTTGGTAATTTCCAAAGGGAAACAGCTGCTGTGCATCTCTCTGGGTAGAAGTTCACACCTTCTTCCTGGTGTAATGTTCTGCCAGCCCAGGACAAGATGAGTGTTCCTTGCTGCTATGGCCAGGTGAAAGGAGAATGAGATCAAAGCAAGACTGCTGACACCTCTGGAATTGTCTTACAACTACAAAGTAACCATACTTTTACTTAAGTATCTTCTAAAACTCCAATACTTAGGCACTGTGGAAGAAATAAGAGCAAAAAATAACCCTAATTAATCAGATTCTAATAAAATTACTCTCCATTTGCATTTCCTAAGATGCTTTCCTCTGTCTTTGGGCAACAGGTGTGACATTTGGGCACAACCTTCAAATATCTTGAAAGTGATACCTTTTTTCTGTATCTTGTAAACACTGAAAACCACACTGGTTCTGATTTAAGAACTACTAACTACTGTTTTTTGAGCTATTCTCTCTGCCACTAGTTTCTACAGGAAAATTACCTATGATCTGCTTATTTGAGAGATCTTTCCTCCTACATCTGAGTTTTGCCCCTATGAAACACTGTGACCTTTTTAAAAAAGAGTTAAAGCTCATAATAGAAGAGCAAATGGAAGTAAAGGCTTTAGAAAGCCAAGTCAAAGCCTGATTTTAAGGAGCACATGTAATCAACAATGTCATAAAGGATAGAGGTCAAATCAAAACACGACTGGCAGTCATCTAAGGAACTGAAATTTAATTAGGCTACAGTAATGACCATAGTATAGGATTACTTTCACACAACATTTTTGTTCTACAGCTAACAGCAATGAAAGAAAAAAAGAAAGAAAACCATGGAGCAAGTAATTATATGCAAAGTACTCTTCACGGACTTTACCCCCAACTTTGAATAAATGCGTAACAAAAAGGGGACTCACTTGGATTAAAACCAGTTTGTTACACAGAACAGTCACAACAGTACCCACTTAGCTTAGCCAAATCACAGGAACTTCAGGTCCTGAGTCAGCAACTTGCATATGGAAATGCCAACTGTAGCTTTCTACCTCCATTAAAATGGCAAGTTTATTATATGACTATATGATATTAAATCATTCATGCTCCAAGCTGGCAAATGGCTTACACTCAAAAGAGAAAAAGTAAATAAAAAATTTAATGCTGTGACTGAAAAGCAATGACTTTAGATATAAAACTTGAAAGTATTTCACTGTAACTCTGGTTTGCTTAGTTTTTATATGTTTTAGTCTTTACAAGAAAATAATTAAGTTCTGCAAACTATTACATTTCATAGCTTACAAACTTATGACAGAACTAAAACAAATGGCCCTAAGGTGTATTTTCTTCATGTGAGGGCTTACTCCTCAAATGTTTCAAAAAGCTTTTGTGCAGAACAAAGTCTCAGCTAGCCCATGACACCTGTACAGGTGTCAGCATTACTGACAAATGAACTTGGAGGCTGATCCATTCACATTAATTCCTAGCAATTTCAGAATCAAGTTTCCACAGGCATTCCCACCTCCTGCCAATGACTCTCCTGTGCACATGGTTTTACTTATAATTTGGTGAAGAGCTGGGTTTTCTTTTCCAGCTTGAGAGGACACAGGATATTGGATGAATGGAATGCTGACCTAGGAAAGATGCTTTGTATGTACTATGTATTGTTTATCCTGTGGCTTTGCAACATTCATAGTTTTGCTGTCCAAAAGGATTAAAAGGATGAGAAATAAATGAAGATAAGACATATGTCTTTCTTTTGGGTCTGTGAGATTTCAACTCTAGTGAAGTGAATGGCAAAGTTCCTGCTGCCTGCCTGAAGCTTGGATTCACCTGAGGCATTCAACATCTATGTGCACCACCTAGCATGCTTTAGGTGCTACTGCAATAGGCAGAGATGGCACTTAGCTTCAGGATAAGACACTGGAAGATCCACTTCCTTTCTGAAATGATTATAGGATCCAATTCCTAACAGTCTTTTCTTAATAAAGCTTACTAAACTAGTACTTTCCATGCAGTTGTTAACCAGAAATGTGCAGCTGAGAAAAAAAATGAATGTCCTTTACAATCTTCATAAATTACATGTCATACAAACATACCAGAAAACGCCGCAGGGAGAGCGGAGAACAAGAGGGACAAGGAGAGGCAAGCGCATCTTCCTGCCGGCGGCGGGGAGAGCCCCGGGAGGAGCCCCGGGAGCAGCCCCGGGAGCAGCCCCGGGAGGAGCCCCGGGAGGAGCCCCGGGAGGAGCCCCGGGAGGAGCCCCGGGAGGAGCCCCGGGAGGAACCCCGGGAGCAGCCCCGGGAGCAGCCCCGGGAGGAGCCCCGGGAGGAGCCCCGGGAGGAGCCCCGGGAGGAGCCCCGGGAGGAGCCGAGCAGCCCCGGGAGGAGCCCCGGGAGCAGCCCCGGGAGGAGCCCCGGGAGGAGCCGAGCAGCCCCGGGAGCAGCCCCGGGAGCAGCCCCGGGAGCAGCCCCGGGAGGAGCCCCGGGAGCAGCCCCGGGAGCAGCCCCGGGAGGAGCCCCGGGAGCAGCCCCGGGAGCAGCCCCGGGAGCGGCCCCGGGAGGAGCCGAGCAGCCCCGGGAGGAGCCCCGGGAGCAGCCCCGGGAGCAGCCCCGCGCCCCCGCCGCGGCCGCGGGGCGCCACCGCGCGCTCGGCACCGGCACCGCCGGGGCTCACCCCGATGTCCGGCCCCCGTGCGGAGAAACGGCACGTCCAGAACAGAGAGCCGGCCACCAGTGAGGTATTTCTCCGAAGTGTTATACTGGGAACTCAACATTTTCAACAATTGCCATTGTGAAAAACACATATTTTACGATTGGCTTTTCGCAAATGTTACAATGAATACCATATGCGTAAAGTTAGAAAGTTGTGCTGTACTAATTCTCTTAAGTAGCGTGTTAAATATAGTTTTAAGTTACAACATAATGTTGAAATAGAAATCTGTGATGTAGGATTATTTTACTAGCTCAAGCAAGAGATGAGATAATCAAAAAGCTCTTCACACGGAGATGACAGTAACTTGGGGCCCATGAAGAGCTACTGCCTCCTTATCAGGAAAGACAAACATTCTTCCACCTTCTCTCCATCTTGACAGAACCACCAGGATTAAGGAGAAGAAGTTGACAAAAACCAGAAAAGTTCTTAATTTGCAAGGAATTTATGCATCATGTATGAGATATATGAATATGCAATAGGCTATTGCTTTTAAGATTATTCCTTTTCGTGACTTAGTGTCCAAGAGCATCCAGATGTCCGTAATTCTTTACTTTTTATTGCCTTGTAATTGTCCTAACTCTAAATTTTATTACTCTAATCATATTACTATTTTTATAACCATTTTATTATTATTAAACTTTTAAAATTTTAAAAACCAAGTAATTAGCATTTTTCACACCATGTTATAAATAGTCTACAGAAGGGTATGATTTATCCACATGCTATCAGGTATTTCTGCTGAAATTACTAGTCTGTCATTTGTGTTAAAAATAAAACAGCAGAAAATACATTATTCATGTATGTATTTCACTTATGTATTATTTTCCTTTAAAAAAGGTATCGCCCAATAGTGAAGAACATAACTAAAAAGATACAGTTCTAGGGAAGGTGTGACTTCAAATAATTGTCTTTCATAAACAACCAACCAAGCCGCCATTTTAAAATACATGTAGCATTTATAACCTTCAATAACTCCAGAGGCAGTCTGCACAAATGTTGGATATCATTCACTTTGGAAAGTTAAACACAATTACAGGAGAAAACAGTATGAACTTGCAAATGTTCACTGATAAAATTAAAAAATATATATTGACTCATCCATTTTCAAAGGTACTGTAGAAATAAAGGGTAATTAATATCTAAAAAAAAGAGCAAGTGGAAAAGATTTGTGTAGAGGTGCACACACTTGTGTGTAACACCTGCAGTAATTTGAAGGGACTGACTTGCCACCATTAGATTTTCCCTCCAGACGAAAGCTGTGCCTTAAAGCCTGCAATGCAAACAGGGCAGTCTTGCCAAGAGGCTTTTCTGTGAAATTCTCCTTTTAAAATATTAATGTTTACCATTGTACTTTTAGGTCCTTCTATCCCATTTTACTTCTTATGGAACATAGCATATTTAAGATACTGATATAGCTAAGCAAATACTTAGTTGTGTGAAATATAAATTTCAAATCAAAGTCTTCTGTCCCTCAGCAATGAGCACAATCAAGATGCAGGTGCCAACTGGAAAGTAAATGTAATTCCTCCTATTTCTGGTGAAGCTATCCAAATCAGGGCTGTGTTCCCCAAATGACAGACAACTTTGGTGAAGAACTTCAATAAATAGAACGCCCCAAAGCTGTGAGGGAGTTGTGAACAACTGCATTAAAACAGGCTCCCATCAACTACTGAATAAGCCTAAAGTATCCAGTTAGACATGTAAGAGACTGATAGCAAATTACTATTGTTTCTGAATCCTCATAATAAAATATAAACATATCTCATCTGCATAAAACTGCATCTACAGTTTTAAAACATGACAAGAAAAGTATCATGGCTGTTACTTTTCACACAAGAACTTGGCAGTTGTAGCAGATAGACCACTGCACCATCACCTCACTGTTCAGTAATAGGCAAAAGAGGAAGCAGAATAAAAGGAATTACTGTAAAAAAAAACAGAGTAAAACTCAGAAAGCATCATAATACAGGTATATAAATCCATAACATAGATACATTGCAAATAATTTGTGCAAGGTTTGCTCTTTCACCTCAGAAAGGGTTTAGTGGAACTAAGAAAGAGGAAAAGAGTGGCAAGGCTGATTGAAACCAGGAAACAATGTCCACGCAAAGAGCAGCTACTCCGTAAGAACTTTTCAAGTCAGAAAAAAAGAACATCAAGTGCAGGTAGCATACATGTCTGTGAAGTCATGAATGGCAAAAAAAAGAAAAGAGAAAGATTACTGAATGTTTTTCACAGTGCAAGAACTAAGGAGAACCAAATGAAACTGGCAGGTGGCTCAGAAACAAACAAAAGGAAGTACTTTTTCTCACAATGTGTAGTTGAACCCTGGAACTAATTGCCACAGGATGTTGCAGATGCCAAAGTTTACATGAGTTCAAAAAGCAATTAGAGAAATTCACAGGAGGAAAAAAAAAAAACTCCATGAATGCCTATTAATCACAAAGATATTACCTCAGGATTAGGAAATCTTGGAACCACAGATTGTGGGCTGCTGTGAGAGCACAACAAGCAAGTACTACTGTATGGTTATGCTGTTCCCACGCCTGCTCACTGCCAGGGTCAGGACTCTGGGATATATCAACCACAGGTGTATCTTTCAGTACAAGCATTCTTATAGAGTGATTGCATTTTATGACATTTTTGAACTAAATTTTCACAATTCAGCTATTCATATTGTCCTCTGCCCCTTTTTGCACCTTATGATCCTTTATTCCCAAAGGACTGTAATCCTAGGGCTTCTTTATTTCCATAAACTTAGTAACCATTCACTGGTACAATTATCATGACAATACTTAAATTAAGGAATACATCTATGTTACATTTAAAGTTATTTTTTAAGAAAAAGCAAACCTCAGTACATTAAAAAATTAATTTGTTTCAAAGATCTGTTTACACTCTTTAAAATACCTAGAATAAAACTTGCGACATGAACAGTGAGAAGTAGCAAGACTCAGGGCATAAATGTCATACAAGGAATATTCTTTTATAGGATTAAAGTACCATTCAAGGCTGTAGAACACAAACAACAAAACCTGTTCAAGTAAGTTTTGAGTCCTATGTGAGTTCTCATCATCAGACTCAGTCACCCATGTTAGTAACATCCAGTAACCAGTATCCTGAATAAACAATAAAACACTTTCAGTGCTTCACCACTAAAAGACTGATATAACAGAAGTGTGACAGTGTTCCCATATAACCAGCATCAAGAGGAATCATCCCAACCTCAGGTATATAAATAATTTACATTTGCAAGTAGAGTTTCTAATCAGGAAGTGAATCCCAGCTCCATATTTACAAATTTAGACTGGAAATTAGAAGTCTATTTGTAACCACCAGAAGAATGACATCCTGGAACATGTTTTCAGTGTCAATAGTGAGCCCCAACAAATAACTGATTTCAAGACAGAGCTCAAGATATTCGAATCAGCTGGGTTATATAAACACAGCTGCATGGAATAGAGACTGGACTTCATGATTCAGGAGATCACTTCCCTTCCTAATTAAAATACCAATACTTTATGAATGTGTGTCTCAAGAGTCAGGATTTTTTCCTTTAGGAAAGTTCTGAACTTTACTAAGTGCTACAAGAAGGAAATTACAGCCATCTGAGAGTTCAATGCCCTATGCTATCAAAATCTGTCTCAGGGATATAAAAAAAAAGTCTGTACCATAGAAAAGCATTCTATTCACCAAGGAAAAGGCAAAGAAACCCCCTTTTTCAGTCATGTTCCCATAAAAATCACTTAGCAATAAAAAGCATGCAGAAAGAACACAGCTGATCTGAGTACAGAGCTAAGCAATGGTATTTTTAAAATCTTCCCAGAGGTACAATAAAGCAGAACACATCATCATACATTGTTTTGTACCGAGTAACAATTATTTCTTTAGAATAATGTGTGGGGGATCTATGACCTCCTGCATTTAAAGAAATGCAGTGCAGTGACATGTTTTTGCTACACAGTAATTTATGAAATGCAAACTACACACTTCAAGAATTTATACCAGTGCACTGACACCACAGGTTATGAACACACACAGGCTGCTCCTACAGGTCTAGTCTTAGTTTACAAAATAATGACCTCAGCTGCCACTGCTTTGAAATGGGAGCTTATTACTGAGGCTGGGGAAAAGCTAAGTTGACAATACAAAAATTCTAAGTCAATTTCAGTGCAAAATAAAGACATGTTAATTTAAACATCATGGACATGTTAGGGTTTTTAAAATTTGTTTTAAAACGCAGAATACTTGAGGATAAATCAAAACCACCAAGGTTCACTCTATACCAGCGTTTGTACAGGAAAAAAGCCCAAAAAATTCAGCATCCAGCATCAAAGCAATAAAGCATGCAGCACTGCTTGAAAAAGAGAACTTCCTCAATAAAAGTCTACATCCTACTATGCAGCTACCACTCGTTTTACCTCAACATATTTAGAGAGGAGGAGAACCTCTTATGCTGTAAAACATGTTCCACCTACTCTAAAAGACTGTTTACATAAAGGTTGATACAGGATTTCAAAAGCAACACAGGGTGTTTGGAAAAAAATTATGTACCTATCATGAAAATTATGCAGTCATAGCTCCTGTTTCAGAGATCAGTCAAGAAAATCTAGGCAATTTGCCCTAGATCACCAAAACTCCTATTCACAATTCCAAAATATTAAATTTTCTAAAAGAAAACAAACACAATTCACTGGAATTTCTTGGAGGTATTGTTACCTCCAAGTAAGACAGTATTTTCAGTGTAGCCAAACCAGCACTATTAAAAATACCTAGATTTTGAGTTTATTTTACGCAAAACATTTACTTTATATTACATTTTGGATGTAAAAAATGAAAAATATGATTCATACTTAGGTAACAATAGCTATTGCAGGCTTCTCTGTCCCACTGAACTCTGGATATAAGAACTTTCCTAATGACTTTGCTAATTGAAAGAAAAAACACTGATCACAATATTAATTTATTCTGAATTAAATATTCCAAGTTACATTTTCAGACAACAATTAGTTTCTACATCAGACACATGATAGAGGTCTAAGAAGAATGGTCACCTGTGATGTGAACATGCAGGTATTTATGTAACTACAGGAACTTCATTTATCACTACGTTTTTTGTTTGTTTTTTTTTTTCCCCTTTTTCCCTTTTTTCCCTTTTTTTTTTTTCCCTTTTGTTTTTTCCCCTCCCAGACCAGGTGCTCAGCTGGGGTTTAAGTGGAAGTCTCACAGAATGGAAGAATTCTGCTAAAAACCAATGGTATGTGTGCAAGACGAGGTCTATCGCATAAAAGTCAGTCTAAACCTTACTGGATGTGCAGGCAGACAACAGGAGACAACCTCAACCTGGACTGTTACCTTAAAAATTTTCACTGTTTAAAATTTTATTATATTAATCATAAAACCCTAATGGCTTTTGAGCCCGTTTTGAGTGACCCAGAGCATTAAACTCCTGTAATCTCTCTGGAAGGGGAATCTCCCTTTACACATTACTCTGTTTTAACTCCATTTTTTCAATATATTTATGTAAGTGAAGTTACATCTAGTGTAAATTATATTATCACACTATACTACCCATTTCCACCTTAGAATCAGTAAGATCTGACCGTATTTAAGAAAAAATCTGCATGATATTAAATAAATGCCAGCGCATTGTTCATGTGCTGTTCATGTTTTCAGTCTGTGAAAATATTCACACATTCAATATTTTCAAGGACAATGTTAGAATTTGCTTCATTTCAAGCTCATTCCAAAACACTGTAGAGTGGGTACTTACTGAGATCCTCTGCAAGCTGGACTCTCTTGCCAGTTAGGAGCATCACTTTCTTTTCATTGTCTTCAGCAAAATCTTCAAGCACTTCCTTTACATTCTTCTCCAAGCGCCTTACTGTAAAAAAACAAAATATCAAAGCAAGTAAATAAAGTTGAGCGGCAACACTTTTGCAACTCCAATGACCTGAGGACAGAATTACTGGAAGGTCTGTTGTAGATACAATACACATTACCATACTTATTACTCTGATAGGAAAAAAAGCAAACTTCTGAACACAGAAGCCCCTTCTTTGGGCCATTAAAACTGGAAATTCTTTGAGAAAGGTTTTTAAATTTCAAAGGGTATATCTCCCCTGTAAGCAAAATTATTATGGGATGATTTTTTTAGGAGACAATTTTTTGTTTCATGCCCTTCCACTGACTGAGCCTTACCTTCAGTGTTAGTGAGCTGCTGCCTCAGTGTATTTGCTGTAATGGCCAGCATTCGCTGTATTCGCCAGAAGAGGACGATGTCATTACATTCAAGCTGAAATGACAGAACTTGTGCTGTCAGACCTCTGATGTCCAGAGAGAATCCTACACACACAAGAATCTCTTGACACTTTTAGCAGAAACTGTAACCTCATGTGTATATATCCAGACCTTGCACAAAAATTCCACAAAATTACTGGGGTAGGTAGCAAGCAAATACATCAAAAATACTTCACATCATAATTGCGTCAGCCTTATTTAATGCACTGCATCACTTTCACATCTGCTATTTTCAACAGAAAGAGCTGTATGATGGGAAACCATGGAAAAGCAATTTGCACATACTTTATGCAGGCTGGGGAGTGTAACCTAATGCTCATTGGAACACCACTGCTGGTAGAAAATATACTGAGAAACAACAGCTGAGCTCCAGGCTGTGCCTCCCTGCATGACAAATGCTTCTGAAGACAGACCTAAGCCAAGGGTTGTATTTGTTAACAAGAATAGAAAGTTTCTACACCTGCAAGGACGGCAGGAGGGAGCATTAAATTCATATTAGGGCACCTTAAAAAAGACAGGAACGTGATTAGGAGTTTAAGCGTCATGATGAGGCCGCTCTCCATATTGTTACCTCCTTCTCTCTTATCTCTTACAGGTAAACGTATTTCTAAAGTAACAAATATTTCTGGCTTCATGGCTTATTAAGAGAAAAAGTGAGGAGCTCTACCTTTCCAGCAATTTTTCTTTCATTTAAAATGTAATGTTAAGAAAATAGTGTATTCTTTGAGTTATTTGATGTATACAGTCATTTATTGCACAAGCTTGGGTTCACAAAACTGGAAAAGTTATTTATAAAGACATGTTTGGAAACTTCATAGCTGTCCATTTTTTTCCCACTGATCACACATGATTTGAAGCATTAACTATAAACATTTACTGACCATAGTTTTCCTGTAAATCCACAGGAATGTTTTCTAAAATTTTTTTGTATAAGTGAAGCAAACAACTATGAATGGGAAAACAGGAGAAATGGCTATCAAAAACATATCAATAGCTGCACATTACTGGTTTTCACTGCATTTGCAATACACATCTATTAGAAACAAATGTTTAGGTCATGGCTGATACCTAGTGGTCATTTTACATAATTACCACCAGGATATAATTTTATCCATTACAAGCTTCACGTAAAACATGGCTGAGAACACCAGCTATCTGGTCAGCCTGCTTTGAAGTATTTTTAGATTCTTTTTTCAACTGAAATAGAAATATTAAGGCAAAACACCAGTGTTGATGAAGAACATCTGTTCTTCAATTTACCTCTGAGTCCACAAAATGCCTCTGATAATAATAGAAGCCTCTTCGACATAGATTGCAGTGACTCAAAGCGGACTTCAGGAAGTATCTTCTATAAATTTGGTGCCATGTGTCTTTAATCTAGGAAAAGAGTATTTAAATTAGACAAAATAAATAAATACATAAACTCACTATCGTGCTTAGATTAATGATTGCATTTAATTTTAAAATGTAACTCCAAATTCCACTGTTCCTATCATGTAGCAGACATCTAAATATTTCTCAGCAATTTGTTGGCAACTGGAATGTGATTAATGTGCTAGTTACACTTGGCAAACACTACAGATGACTTGTCAATTTAAAAACCTAATCTTCAATGAACATAACTCAATGCTTAAAAATACTGTTTGTGGCCAAAATACGTTAAAATTATATACTAGCAAACATTCTTTACATTAACACTGAGAACACATTTTTGAGTTGTACCCATTAATTTACCAATTAAATCAGATTAAAGCTTAGAGAAATATTTAATGGGTCTTACATAAACAAACATTTATAACTTTTCTTGATTAGGCTTATTATGTTTTAATTCTTCAAAATTAAACATGTGTATCAAGAAGCCTCTCTGGAAAACTCATAAAATATAATTAAGAAAATCAGTTGCTTAGCTAGAAAAAACCTCAATTTGCACTCAGCCTCCTCATGCAGAGGACGTGGATCATTACTATGTCCTTTATAAAAAATGGTATGTGCTGCATAGGAAAGGAGTAGCAGATATTAAAACAACTCTTCTTCCTAGAAGAAGTGCATTTATTAATGGTGCAAAGGTAGCCAAAGTTATTGCAGAAAATAAATCACTGCTATAGAAAATCTACATCTATTACTTATTAATGTCTGAATTTCCATTTATTTAAAATCTCACATTTAATTAGATGAGAGGTCTAATTACCCTTAGAGGCCTTTCACTGCAATGAAATATAGAATTTCCCAGAACATTTCAGATGTACAATACAATCGCTTGGAAAACTCTAAAAATCCTGCCTTCTTCTAAGTATTTAAAAAAAATTTTCACTCTCTTCCTTGTACCAATGACCTGCCAACCTCACATACAACCACACTGAAAGCTTTAAGATACACAGTATGTTTTCACTGTAACATGCTCACAAAGGCCTTGATTACACCTAAACAATACTTTCTAACCAGCTTTGTTACAATGTAGGCAAGAAAATCTGCTCAGCAGATTCTGATTCCAGTCTAAAGGGAGAGATTCCAAAGCATTTGTCTGCTAGCCAACAGAAGTGTGTGAATTGCGTGCAAGCAGTCACTTAGTGACTTGTTTGGAAACATCTGCATTACAAACTCAGTATTCAGATGAAGTATTTTCTTTGGCATCTAGAAAATATTCAGGATGTTCACAGGGGGCTTCCATGTGTCCCGTTATAATTCTGCATCTCACCAGACATGGATCCACTGCTACTCCTCTTGCTTCCAGATTCTTTCTGACAGTCGTCACTTCATCATTTGCCAGATAAGCTGGATGATCTTCATTGCACTTGATTAATTTCTCAAGTTCATGTTTTGTTTCATTACGAATATTCTAGGATAGGAATGATTAGTTGGAATTTATTACTAGTGACTCAGAGATCATCAGCACCTCCTCAATAAACACTCTATTGGCTTAGTAAGCCAGGGCAGAAAAAAAACCTCTGACACTATTAACTATTACTTTTAAGTTACTTCAAAAGGAATTTATGCAAAGACACATCAAATATAGCATTTTAATGGATAATTCACTGTCAATTCAATTTTTTTCCCTTTTCATTATACACAGAAATGCAGAACAAGAACAGAAGGGTGAAAAAAAAATCATAGGTGTTACCCCCTTTCCCCTACATGAATATCTGCTAGCAGGTTTCATATTCATATACCACTTGGGACACTCATTAAAATTGTAAATTTTGACTATTAGTTAGCAGGAACTCTCCATGAGCTGATACCTTTAAGCTGCCATTCATAAAAGTCAACTAATAGAAGCCTAAGTCACTACCTTGCTCCAATAGCTGGCTGCAGATAGGTGACTGTAAAACTTCTTTCTCTGAAACAATTACTTCCTACTCTATCCTTTTAAATTCTGCTTACTTCTTTAAAGTATGAATCAGTCTGAGAAACTGATATAAAAAGCCATCATCTCTGGGCATCGAAAAAAGGTGCAATTAAAATTCAAAGGAAATTTCCAAAAGTTATGAGCAAATGTTATGATGAATATGGCCAATCAGAAGATACAACTGTGATTACAATGCAAGTGATAATGCTATCACATGTTAATTAAATCCAAATACAGCATGACAGAAAACTGCATGTGACTTCTGTTTAGAAGGCAGGCATGAAAAGTATAGAAGAGAATAGCCCAGTTTCCACTCCTTTCATTGATTTGTTTCTATTGCAAGAACTTCAATACACAGGTCAATGACATAACAGCAAAGATGTAATTCAGATGAAAAATGGAAAACAGTTCACAAGTTACTCTGTAGATGGAGCATGGAAAAAGTATACTAAATTCTCCATACTATTTAAAACAATGACAAGTGAGTTTTTTTTTGTAGTCATCTAGATAGTGTAAAGAGAATTGGTAGTTTTGAAAATTTATAAAGTAATAATTTAAATTTTTTATTATTTTTTTTCTTTTACCTGTTCTTTGGTGCGGCTTACCCAGTACAACCATCTTTTTTTCCAGCCTGGACCCACCATATCTTCAATAACAGATTCAGCTGAAAAAGGAGTTATGAAACTAACTATCAAACAAAATACATGCAATCAGACAAATTTATACTTCCAAAATTAAGTACGTGAGCAAGAATGAACATTTTATGTTGAAGAACATAAAATATATCACACTTAGTTAAGTCAGGTATATTTTACTTCAAGCAAGGGTTGACATATTTTACTAAAATTTAAAAAGTACTTCCAACTAGTAGATACTTTAAGAAGTACATAAAAAACACAACAACCCTCTACTGAGACAACACTCCTGGTTCCAAGTCATGCATTTAAAAAAAATCTTACATTGGCTGCAACTTGCATCAAAACTGATCATGTTAGAAACCATAGACCAACTATTTTCCCTGAATTTATCCTGTTCTACATGTGAATTTAGACCATTTTTTGACTCTATAGATCTCTACTGCTTCTCATTCAGTTGCCTCATTTTAAGAGCAAGAGCATGAGAGCTTTTGAGGCTGTATCTTGCTAAATTTTCTATCAGTATCAGTACCACTGCAAGCAGTCACCACTGTGTCAGTTGGGCTGATATGAAGGCTGCCCTTCAGTGAAGCGAGCTACCAAGACTGGCTCAGATTAAAAAGGAAGAAGAGTGGAATACATGACACCACTCACTGTCTTTGAGCCGACTTTGGAGCGTCTCTTCCATGAAATGAATGGCTGCATCCCACTGCTGCTTGTCAGATATTGAGCGATCTTCTAAAGCATTGTGCTGGATCACCCGCTGCAATACACAATGTCACCTTAGCACACAGTAAAGCATTTATTCAGTATTCAGTTCATAACCCATTTTTAGTATTCTTTTCATTTTTTAATGTCTGCTAAAACAGATTATATTGGGCACAAACAAGATATTCAAGAGGTATCTTTCAAAGCACTGCCAAAATTATTTTTGTGTGCCTCTCTTTTCTACAGCCTGCATAAATAATGGAAAAAATGAAGCAAAATATATGAAATATCTCTGGATTACAGAATCTATAAAGATGGAAATGAAATTATGTTATTTTATAGGGTACGCTGAACAGAACAAATAAGCTGATGCCAAGCAACTCTCACCCTTATGCAGCCAGTGGGTTATGAAGGATGTTCATGAACCAACTAAAACAGTTTTATTAGATACTATTTAGGGCAATAACTAATAAAAGTTAATAATGAAATGAGAAACACTGAATTAAAACATAATATAGAAAATGTGAGATGGACACAACAATAATTTTATGATTACAGTGAAAGAATGCAAAAATACTGATTATTCAACTCTAATAAAAACATTTCAAAGCAAAAAAAACCCCACTACATTATACCAGGCTATCTTCTGCTCTTTCATTCCATTTATGTCGCTTAATAGTTTCTTCTTTGACAGCTTGCTTCAGTTTATCAAAGATATCATCATGCTCTTTTCCTTTTTTTTCTGTCATGAAACGGGAAAATTCTTCTTGTAAAGTCTCCCATGCCACCTGTAAAGTTAGCAAACAGTTTCTCCTGATATGGGCTATTACACAATGCACCAGCTGATAAAGGCACATTTATTAGTATGAAAATCTGAAGACTTTCCAAAAAAACCATGCAAGCATAAATCACTGACTTTTCCTTTGCTGCTTTATCCACTACTAATAAAAGCAACACTAAACTTTGTGTTGTATCAAGCAGAATTCTGTTAAACTTGCATAAATCTATTAAATGTGAATATACATACTTGAGGGTTTTTTTTAACATTGTAAAAATAGGTTTGGGTTTTTTCTTTAATAGGCAAAATTCACCAGAAGAGCAAAATACAATGTTTTTGCTCTGAAGCTTCTGGGACATCAAGATCTTGCCAGCCTTTTCTGACATGTAGGCTCGTTAAAAGAACTACAGTCAGCCATTCAAACACCACCTTACTTCGCTGGAATTATACTTTCATTTCAAATTTTAATTAAGTTTTAATTTGATTTTTTAATTTAAATAACTAAATTCTCACCTCTACTGCTTTATTAGGCAGTTGCTTGTCAGTCCACTGCTTCAGTTTGATGTCCACAGTGGTGTTAAACGTCCCTGAGTTTGCAGTCTGTGCTGCTGGCAGGTATATGTTCTCAATCACATGAGTAGATACCCTTTCCCATAAAGTTTTCTCAAGCATCTCCTCCCTAAAATGAGAGTTAGAACACATGCGATGATTTCCAGTACACAAGTGACTAATAGGTGTGCATTCAATTTGTTAGGAACACAGAAAACAAGACTACAGATCACAAGAACACAATACATTGTTCAAGAATAACAGTTTCTTACTTATAATTGAGAATGTTGTTTACTAGAAGTGCATTTTAAAGGCAAACTTCTCCTAGTAAATTATGCAAAAAAAAAAAAAAAAGAAATTAGAAAAAATTACTGTACCAGTGCTTTGGTGTGACCTGAGTCAAACTTATGACTTCATCAAGAATCTCATTCTTTGCTTTCTCAAACAGTTCATTCTGTGCAAAAGGAAATAATAAGATTAAGTGTAGTTTGATCATGTCTCCATACAAAAAGGAAAAAAATCCCAAAATTTTTCTTTAAGGCCTTTAAGCATCAAATGATACCTCCTGGTCATGTTCTGAACAATGTGTGTGCATATCACCAGCTACCCTGGTTTACCGTACATCTTCCCCTCCATCTCTTGCATGCCTTTGTCCAGGCATGGCATTTCAATATTCAGGATCTCTATAAAAGAATTACAAAATGAGATCCCAATTGTTTTGTTATTCTGTCTGGTAGACCAGGGAATGTAACTTCTCTTTGCCAGTTCTGTCATGATCACAAAGAAACACTGACCTGTCCCTGGAGGCAAGCTAGGTCAGGTAACCGTATACTAGAAGAGTGAAAGACTTAAGTGCTGAACATCACAATTTTGAAGAACAGTATTTCCTTCCCCTATAATAATTTACACTGTCCTAACATTTTGAAATGTCAGTACTTTAGGTTAACTTTAAGAAGTCTTCATAAATGAAATTAAAAGGCATAAATTTTAATTCATAGTTTTCAACCCTTTGTAGCACACAGTAATAGCAGTAGTGTAATTTACCCTGTCAAGCTCTCGCAACCGCGGGTAATTGTTCTTCCATTCTGTCTCAAGATTGAAACGTGTGGCTGCAAAAATCAGAAACAGGGCCTTGTTTTTTTAATTGTCCATAAGCACTTCATAACTACCTTAGAAGTTCAGCAGGTCTTAAAATTGCCAAAAATGCTGGTTATGAAAAACTCTACAAGAACTTTAAGTGTGTGTGCAAATAAGCAGAATTTTTTTCTGTCTATGCCAAGATACTCTGTCTACAAATTGCAGAATTCATGCATTAAAAAAGCACAGTGGAGTCATTCAACTTCCAGCTCTGCCCTGGCTGACCAGATGGTACCTTTATATAGGAAGCCATTCTAAACATTTTAATCCAGTGGAAGAACTGTGTTTTGCCCACAAAAAACCCCCAACTTGATTTTTATTCTTCATACTTTTTTACTCCTTTGGTTTTTAGAGCAAGTAGTACTTTGCAACATAAATTACATTATTTTTAGTTTTTGTCTAGAAATTACCTGGGGCAATTAACCATTACTGGAAAATGTTGATCATATCAAACATATGAAACAATTGCCCAAGCATGGAGGCAAAACAGATACAAATGGGAGAAATAACTGTCTAATACAGGTTGCTATTTCCCTTTTTTTTTCAAAACATGTTTACCTTTAAAAGCATCTGCTTGCTGCTCCACAGACTCTCTCACCATTTTCCAAAAGCAGTCTGAGACAGCAAGACTTAAGTTCTTGGTTGTTACTTGATGTGCTTTCAGCATACTTGTCCTGCAAAGTAAGACAGCGAGAGGAAGTTCTCTGTTTACCTATGCTTTCAGGTCCCCATTTTCTCCTCTCTAGAATAAAGCTTTGCTTCTCAGAGCAGAAAATTACATGTAACTGTGTACCTAACACAAATTCCAGTCTCTTCCTCTAAAATATTTAGTGTAGATCATCACTAAAACAAGGGGAAATAGTCCCAAAACAAAACACAGGAACAAAAAAGCCACCCTAAGTAAGTTTTTATTCTACAGGTTGCAGTGCAGGTACTACAGTCCCAAAGATTATGTACTGTACTTTCCTGAGGAATACCAGCCTATGAAATCAAAACTCCACTCAGTTAGCTTCCCTCAGAATACAAACTAACCCTTTGAATACAATATGGTCACACCAAGACAACTGACGCTTAGAGGCACTAACACTCACTTTTGGGCTGGATTCACTTCTCTCAGCTCTAAGTGCTTAGACAGGCTGAAACAGTTCTTGTAGAGCTGATGGAGAGAGACACAAACCTGGGAAGAGTGGCCCAGAACTGCAGTGGAATCAGCTGCTGCGTGAAGATGCCCATCTGTCTCCACTGACTTACAGCAAGCATTAGGAAACCAGGATAAATTGGTCACCTCAACATGGTACTTAATTTAAGCATATTAAATCTCAACTAGTGCTTCCACATTGCAATCCTTTTAAATTCCACAAGAAAAACTGATGCTAGCATTTACCAACACAGGCACATTTTAATAAAAATAACAAAATAGCAACATACTTTAAAAGCTTTGAATTTTGAAAAAATTCCTCTTCATATTCTTTAATAGATTCAATGCTTTCACTGCTGTTTCCTGCAGAAAGAAACGAGTGCTGCAACAGTTCCATTTAGACAGCTTTCTGGGTTACCAAGGACAAAACAATCAGAGCTAGAGCTCTCTTTACCTTTTCCAGTAACAACTGCAAAATAACCCAAAGCTTTCATGGGGAACAGTTTGCCTTCAATGATTTGCTGGATCTAGGAAAATAAAGGATTAAAAAAAATCATTAACTTTGCACAGAGACATTCTCTCCTTCAGCACAGCTTTAAGGCCAGATCTAATCATAGCTGTGCATAGACTACAGCAGGAAGCAGGTTGTCATGAGACTATGAGTTTTACTGAGATTGAAAACAAAAGAAATGAAAAAACTAAAGGCATAAATCTAGTAAGGCAAAACACAGCAGAACACAAAACACAACCAAAATGCCTATATTGGAATATCCTTAGCCTTTTTGGGAAATGGAACTTGCTCAGGTCACCTTCATGAAGGGAATCAGTATTATAGCAAGCTGAGACTGAAGTTCCATAGCTGATCACTAAAAGCAAGGCCTGAGAGAGATTAAAACAACCACCAAAAAATCATCATACTGAATAGAGAAATAATCACTCAAAACTATCTAGAACACGCAGGTGAGGTCCAATATCTCTGTCAGCATCTCAAGTATTTTACCATGTGTGACTTCAGCCAGCATAACATGAGAGAAAGAGTTTCAACTCACCCTGTTTGGACTAGCCACATTCTTCTCTGCAAGATCAACCTTTGTCAACACAAATATTGTCCTTTTTCCTTGGGGATCCATCTGGCTGACTAAGTCTGTGACAATACTGCGCTCTGCATCTACTGACCCATCTAAAATAAATACAAAGTTTCTTTAGGGACTATGCAATCTAAAAGTACTGAAAACACAGTAGCCATCATCAAGTAAGTTTCACATTACAAATTTAACCCAGTAAAAGTAGAGTTATGTCCCATTTTTGGATACACACAGTGGAAAAATTGCTTTGTTCTCAGAATCAAAACAAAGCAGTTCATTGTCGTTTGCTAAGTTTTCAACAAGTACCAGCTTACTCAAAATATTCAACATTATATTATGCTACCTCCAAAAGCACTTCTGTGGAAAATTTGAATTTTATTAGCACCACAATTTCTCTTTAATGCTAAAAAAACTCTTAGCAAAAAGTTGCTTTTGCCACAAATTTTGCACAGATTGCCTTAATTTATAAACAGACATTTCACAGCATGCTCTTTTTTACATTATACAAATTATCACAAAAGGAAAAATACCATTAAAGCATGTGGAAAATATCTACCACCCTGCCATGCTGCAAGGAGAACAGAGTTCAGAGTAGCATAAGAACCATGATTAAAAATATAAATTAATAATTTTTTAGACTGTTAGTACCTTGAATACAGAGGATGATGGCATTAGGATTCTGCATGTAGGCCTTGCTGATGCTAAAGATAGTTTCCTTTGTATCTGGAGCCATACCTGATGTAACAGTCTTGAATATGCATATGGAGATAAATATTTAAAGAAAAACAAAGAAAAAAAACATGTTAAAGAAACCCCAGCAGCTAATGTTCTCATCAGTAACACTACCTCATTTATGTGTCTTCATTTTTTAAATTATTGCATACTCACACTAATGACTCCAGGTAAATCAACCAGTACCATTCTCTGCAAACCAGGACCTTTCACACTTAAGGAGATGGTCTGTGAAATAAAACTGAAATTAGAAGTCTATACACCATCTACTTTGAATATAGTTACATAGGCAAACAGAATATATGAAACTATATGAACACATATTTACACACATTTTATTCAGCAACAATCTGTCATTTTAAATAGGAAGTACAACTTTTAATGCAAGTATAAATGCAGTATTGTTGTATAAACTGATTTTAACAGTCCATATATACTTTGTTTACTGCAAAAATACAAAGTATATGCAGATTGGATTCATCACAGTCCCCCAGCTGAAGAATACTTCCAAAACATATACATATACAGATATTTACCATGAAATATTTGAAAAGTCTTACCTCAGTGCTAACAGTGCACCCTTCTTTCACACTATTTCTCATTCTGATTTCTATTTCATTTCTCAAAGCTGCAAGCTGTTACAAGAAAAGCAAAATAACAAACAAAAAACTCTTTATAACTATGATAGAAGAAAAATTACCTACACAGAAAAACACTTTTAGTTAGAGATTAAGATCTCGGTTTATAACTAATATGTCAAATGCATGTTTAGTAAGTCTGGTAAATGGGGAGGGCACTAAATAACAGATTACCTGCAGATCTCTTCGTGCTTCAAAAAGTGTCTTGGCACAAGGAGCACTCAACATTTTATCCACTTCAGTGATGGCCAAAGAGATAATTTAATAACTAATACAATGCCTTGCCCACTAAACATCCTTCACTCTAATTAAACAGGGGCTTAGAGATCACAGAGACACAACATTATTCACAGAATTACTAGAAGTCTCATTAACTTCCAGTCACTTTATTATACTTACATCCTCCTCTTTGGTCAGATCAAACTCCCGGGAGCTGTCTTTGAACAAAGCCACATGGTGGGGACCTTCACTAAGGGTCACCTAAATGTTAAAATCTTTAATGAGAAGGTATAGCAAATCTAACACAGAGAAACATGGGAAGTACATGGCCCATGTACACTCTCCTCTGTAGAAACACAATTATATGTAATGCTGATTTAGCACAAAATTACTAAATGGTACTGCTGCTAATAAGACAGTACACACAGATCACATACAGACCTGCAGAGCTTCTGCCATTGGCTGAAACAACTGCCTTGCTCATAGGCCATTTTATAAACCTACATGCATGCCTCAACCAATGTCATAACCAGAGGGAGAACAATACAGCAAATGCTGATTCAGAGGTGAGGATGTTTCTTACCTTGACAGGGGATCGTGTCATCATCTCCCCAGACCCTCGAGGGAATATGCGGGCCTGGGCGATCATTTCTAACACGCTGGTTTTTCCTGCACTTTGGTCTCCAACCACCACCACCTTAAGTGAAAGTTTAAAAAGCCATTGGCTTTTGGAAGGATATTTTGGAAGTTTAGGCAAAAGCTGACTAGGAAGACATACATCTGTATCAACACCAGCTGTATTCTGCTTGATAATAAATGCATTGGTTTACAGATGGAATCTTTGAAGAAGTACTAACTTGCAGTCAAGCAAAAAAAACCTGACTTGTGCAGTACAGTACAGTACAGCCCACAAAGCACCCTGCCAGGGTATCTAATGAAAAAAGAAAGGGAGGGCTTGTTGCTCTTGTGGCAGGCAGCTCTTCTTTTCTTGTAGAAAATCCTTTCAGCAGGCAAAACATGATTCATCTGGTAGATGCAGCTTCTGCCTGGAAATAACTGAATCCCGAGTTTCTCCATCTTGGTGGCTTCCTATAGAAGCTACCAATGCTACAGGTGGTTGTGAAAGCCTGGAAGCATTCCTGGCTCTCTCCTACACCAGTGGACAGGGTAACTCCTTCCCAAATTCCCCCCAACAGCAGCATGCTGTGGGGAGATGGATAGGGCACCTTACTTGCTCAGCTCCACTCACACACAGTGGGAACAAAAACCATTTTGCAAAGCTGAGGAGGATGGGGTGCACAGACTGAAACCATTTAAAATAAAAAGCTGAGCACAGCAGCAATAACTGAATCTAGACAAGGTTTATCCAAGAGCCAAAAGAGGCTTAGACTGGTTAAATTGGTTATATTCAAAATTATCTTACTGCTTTTAAAATGAAGACATGTCTTAAGCAAAAAGGTGGAGTTACAAGAAAATAGCCTAGCATTAACTCTGGATTATTCTGGAATATAATACTGGTGTTTCAGTAAAAATCATTGCACTTGTTATCTACTTACTCGAGGTAGGTGATCTTGAGTGTTATAACTGGCATCATAATCAGACAGGATGTCAAGTACTTCAGAATACATATCAATCAATGACTTCTACAAAAAGAAGCACAGAGAGAAAACAGCCAAATAAGAGAACAAACGTTTCAGACTACTACTTCTGTAAATTGGTGTAAAAATGTTTTTACTTTCTCCTGATGGTCTGAAACCACAGCTATCTACACTGCAGCACAGATCTTTGTTCTATGAAATACAATACACAGTAAAGTCACTACTTGACTCCTATGGATGAAGGAGGAAAATGAGAGCTCCTATGTACAAAAGAGAACAACTGAGTGCAAACTTTGCAGCTTTCAAGTTAAGCTAAATTGAGTTTCTTCTATTAAAAATCTAGACTTACTTAGTTTATGAACAATAAACATTAACAAGGATACAGAGTTATCAACCTTATTATGCACAAGTAAGATTCATCTTTCAGATCCCAGAGGAAAGAGTGAAAGAGTATGATCCATATTGGTTAACAAATGACACAGAGAAGCAGAAAACATATATTTTAAAAATGCTCAGGATGTTGGCAGACAAAAACAAAAGCTGGTCTCACTGGATTTATACAGTCATTAAATTATGTTCCCTGACCCCATAATTTACTCCTACCAAACTCAATGGGACCCAATGCACAAAGGTATCAGACTGTGTGTGCAAAAAGAGCAAGATTATCTGAAAATACAATTAAGCTACATGAAAAAAACAAGCCACATTTCCCAATCACTTAGGTAAGTTATTTAGTTAGACATGGTAATTCCTTTGTGGTTTTCAGTTGAAACCACTTCCAAAAGTTACATAGTTAAAAAATAAAGGATGTATAAAAGTCCTAATGACTCAAAAAATTAACACAGGTATCTTAAAACAAATGTTAGAAGTTTATCTATGAATTAACAAATGCTATTTAGAATAGCATAATGGAAAATATGATATAATTATATTTCAATGTGGTTTTGTAACACATACCTTTAACTTCCTCTGATGAATTCCCTTGTCATCTCTTTGCAGTACCAATTTTCTCAATTCTTTGTTCTCCTTCTCTAATCGCTCAAGCATTCTTTGGTATTTGAGCTATAAAAAGTAGTACAAACATATTTGTGTAATTATGGACATAGGAGATTCATATGAGCAAAGTTTTACCTATGAAAAACTTACAATCTTTCAGGCAGATCTTTCAAAAATACAGAAACCTTCATGATCACTAGTTATTAAGAATACAAGGTCACCAAGAGAAGAGTGTTAGAATTACTTTTTATTTGCAATGCAACCCTTTTGCTTCAGAAGTTTTTATAAGATCACACTATTCAAACCTCAGGACACAAATATCAATATTAAAGCATCTTAAGCATAATTTCCAAAGAAGCTACAAATATGGAACCAGACAGAAATCAGTGTCAGTGGGAACCAGCCATTCAATCAAAATGAAGCTTGAATGTAAATGTGCAAGCCTCATTTAGACCCTTTCTTCAGCATAAAACCTCAGATTGAGACAACTGTACCAGCTTAGCCCTATTTAGGAGATTTCAGTAGTACTCTGAAGAGTAAAGATGTGTATAGTTTTGATATCTACTCTGAAAATGTTTTTCTACAATGTGGAAAAGTATTTGGCCTGAGTGTACTTTAAAAAAACCAACAAATTTCAATAAGTTATTAAAAAAAGGTAAGTAATAAATACACTCAAAATTAGCAAATATATAATGAGTTTAGGAAAGCCCTTATAAAACAATGTAGCTGAGCCAAGAGCCAATCAATTTAGAAGCCTGCAGACAAAAGTTGAATTGTACATTAATGTGAGCAAGAAAACCAAAACATTAACAAATACAACTGATGTGCATCATCCCTGAAAAAATCGAGCTTACAAATAACTAGTTCTGTCTTGCTAATCAAGGCGAGATTAGAACTTGGTTGGAATGAGGTCTTGCATTCTGTAAGTCATTGTCAGAGAAGAACAGACTAGACTGACCTTTGGTCTGTGCCAACAGAGGGGACTTTGCATTGATATGTTCAGAGATTGAAAAAAGCACTGCATTTTTACCACATATACTTCAGGTTTGCTTTTGTCTAGTAAATCTGAGTCTGCTGCACATAAATCACTACTTAAGGCATCAATAACTCAGAAAAGTCACCTGAGTGCGTAGTAGCTCTTCCTGAAGTTGATCAATCTTCTCTTTGTCAGAAACCTACAAAAAAAATAATCATGGCTACCATCACTTGTTTAGTTTAAGCACTGTAAGTAACCAAATTAGAAACTGAAAGCTTCATTCCACCTAAGAAAAGTGACTAGACATGCGTTTTACAGCAAGTAAAATTCTTCAATTAGCATTTGAAATTTAAAGCTGATGGAAAGCCCCATCTGCAACAGGAGCTTTACATCAAAGAATTGTCTGAATTTCAGTACATGCAAATGTAAAAATTAACCCTTCAAGACTTAATACTGGGAAAGTGGGCTTAAGGAAAAGCAGCTTCATATGGTGCTGAGATTTCTGGCCACTGAACTAAATGCAGTTTTAGTGGTCAAACCTTCAGGATCTTGTATATCCTCTTTCTGAATTAACACCATCTTAAAGTGACAAAATCACTGAATGCCTGCTTGCTACAGAAAATACTTTCAGGTGAGTAGCCACTATTTATGAATATTCAATAACATGTTTGTTTGTCAGAATTACAAATGTGCTACACAACATCACATATTTTAGATAGGCAGGACAATCTTGAAGGGTTATTTCAAAATTATTTAAATTACATTAAAACTGGAAAAATTAGGATATTATAGTACAAGAGATTTTGAGATTCAAGGAATTAATGTAATAAGATCAAGCACTAAGAAACATTCTAAGCCAAATGTTCCTAAAATGTGTTCATCAAGATGCAGTAAACATCTTAAAAGATGTTTTAAACAATCCCCTTTTAATAACACAAAGACCAAAAGCATTAATGATGGAATACAGATTCTTATGATGTAAATATTTACAAACAATAAAATCTGATGACTGATGAAATATCCAATTTAGAAAAAAATGATCACCTAAACAATTACTGTGTCAATATTTAAATGATGTTCATGTGATAAAGTCCATGTAACATTTACAACTCAAGTTGGCTTCAAATGAGGAAGAGACTATTATCTAATATGCAGAGGACAGCTGTTATTTAGACATAAATTAATTCCATTACTAAAACTTTACAACAGTTGTTACAGACTACAAGAATCTAATCCACAATTATTCATAGTGGTCAATACCATTTAGCTGTTAAGCCTCAAGAATTATGTCTAGACTTTACAGAAAGAAATCCAAGCTGACACTTCCATCTTATTGCCATTATTTTCTTTCATAAAGATCAAAGACAAAATGCTGTAAATTAATTTTTCATTGCTGTTAGTTCAGTGGTAGCAAAAGTACATCAGAAACAGGGTTAGTTGAACAGAGGCATGCTGCAACAAGCTGCTATATGTAAATAAATATTTACATATACACACACCTCCAACAGCTCAGAGATATAAGGGCAAAAATAAAAACAGGAGGCAAAGAGAATTATGTGGAAAGCCAAAAGAAGCAAGAAAATTTAGGAAAGAAAAGGAAAACAAAGTGTTTCCATGTGCTGCAGACTTTCAAAGGAGGTAACATTTTCTTGCTCTCTGCTGTTCTCAAAGGACTTGTGGGGCCATGATGCACCTCTGAAGTGCTTCCCTACAGACACCTCCAACCATGGGCAGTGTCTGTGTGGGCTGATGCTTCTGTTCAACACAGAAAGCCAAAATATTGCACAGCCTCGCACTGCAAGATCTGAAGCAAAGAATTATCTAACACTAGATGATTAATTCTAACAAGGACTTTAGGTAAGTTATGTCAAAACCAACAAACAGCTCTAGAATGATGTCTTTGCCTCAGTGCTTGGTGCAGGTGTGATTTCAATGTTAGTACGTACAGTATTTTGTATACATGGTCCATAATATTGCTAGAAATTTTTAAGTTGCCAATAAAAGCTAAAGCTAATACATCAATTTGGAGTATTAACAGTCACATAAGACTGATTTCTATTCCCCCACAAACCAAAAAATCAACTATTAAAGTATGTTTATATAGGCACATGGGTATTTGCTTAATCCAATTCAATATGGTTTGTAACTCAAGGTTACTCCCTCTTTCCCCATTGCCACCATAAAGAATCATAAGAAAAGAATACTGGAGACTTATTTTTAATCAAGGGCCCTTGAACACAGATATCTGTTCACTGCAAATAATTTTAAACTGATTATGTGCAGAACTACAACAATTTCCAATAATTTAAATGAAAATAAGAAGGCCTGGACAAAATGCATTCAAGCAGCCATGCACAGTGCAGTTGTAAACAATTTTACTGTTAAATACTTAACAGGCTGCCCCCCAAAAAAATCAAGAGAGGATTAAATTTTTGGTTTTAGTACCTTCTCCTGATTGTGAGATGGTTTGTACTGTTACTCAATTTACAACTGCAGTAGATTTAAACAGACTAAATAAATTAAAATGGAAAAATAAGCAAGTAAATTGGGCAACAAAACTTTCAAGAACAGAAATAAAAATATTATGTTTTCTTATAGACATGCAAGCAATCCAACTCAGTTAAAAAATAAAAAGGTTTAGTTTATGACGTCAGAAAGGCCTGCAATTACTTATTTCAATAACAGTCATAATTTGTTCTTCCAAAAGAGAATTTGGACCAATAATTGGCTTCTTGGACCCATATCTTCATATCAAGGTATTAAAGAAAATAGTTTACCATCTTTTTCAAATTAATTCAAATATAAAAGTGTGACAAACAAGACTCATTCTTTGTCTCAAGGCATGTATGCCAAACAGCACATTGAAAAAGTGAAAACTTTCTATGTGCAAAGGAAGGTAGACCTTCAATCCTCTGAAGACACAGAGTACCTGCCATGGAGGACAGGATAACATTTACAAAGACAGCCCTTGCAGTTTCCTCACAGCTTGGGAATTGTGGAATTAGTTGCAACAAAGTACTAAAAAAGTAGAATCTCAATCATAAACAATTGTAATATCAAGCTCATTTTTCTTCCTGAATGTGTTTATTAGGCTGATAAATTTTCATATATCAAATATTATGTTGTTTTTCTAGCAATTTTTACAAGTTCATACATTTTATTATTACTCCAACCTATTATTTCATACTCCAGCTCGCTCAAACTGTATATAATCTGACAAGGGAGATTGGAACTCTAAACCATATAAAATAATATGGCAAGAAAATAAAACATTGAAGTACTACTACACTTTCAGAGAACACTGATTTTCCTCTGTTGATGGACTAAAAAGCATGACAATTACAGCTATGCAAATATGTCTAAAAGTTTAATTCATATTTAGTGCATTCCTCTTTCTGTGGGATTTATCTTCAGATGTAGAGAAGATCAAGTTCTGTATTCAGGGCTCAAATCCAAAGCTGCTGACAAATATGACTAATCAGAAAGCTTTTAAGGAGGCACAAAAGCAGCCAACACAAAGCAATGTGGTCAAGAATTACAGACTGCAACAGATCAGACAACTTAAATATCCTAATCTACAAGCGATTTCCAATCAGCCATATACTAATTAACAAAATGATCAGAGCTTAAATTAATTAAGTAAAGAGAAGTACAGACGTTCAACAAGTGCAACAATCCAGTAAAAATTCTGCTTTAAGATGGAAAACGGACAAGGGACTACCACTGATGAATACACAGTAGATACTGTTATTATCAGCAGTATTCAATTGTCTGTGCAAAATTATTACCAAGGAGCTGCTGTCATTTTCAGATTGGCAACAGTATAAAGCAGGGGAGAGAAGAAGCTCCCAGAGATACATTCCCTGTAAATAACTACACTCTTACAAGACAGAGCTACCAGAAACAAGCAACAGTAAACAGGTTTAACATTAATTCATGTACTTTCCTTAAATGCATTTTTAATGTATGAACTTAAAATAACAGTTTTTATAAAGGCAGAGATAATACAATTTCAAAGCAACACAAAGTACCTCTTTTGCTTTTAACGTCATGCTTTAAATGCAACCTGGTTAAACTGAAACAGGACTACACATCTGTAGTGAAGTTGGCCAATTACTTGTGTCCACGATTTAATCAGTTAGATTTTTCTAGCTCAAATGCAGAAAGCTGAAGTATTGGATTAGAGTGAATGCAGAACATATCGTCCCTTAAGGCATCACCTTTCGCTTCTGCTGGGAAGAGAAGCCAGCGGCTCTGCGTGCTTCCTCTTCGTGCTGCTGGATTTGCTGTTGTAACAGAATGAGCTCCCCAAGCAGGCCCTGCCGTGAGTTTATAATAAAAAGGAGAGGAAAAATTTGGGGTGTAAGGAGAACAAAGTTAAACCAAAAGGCATAACAAGACAGATGAAAAACAGGTGTGAATGGGTCAGTTCAAATGCAAGTGAAATTTCATTAGCAAGATCTCTTGCTAGCTGGAGTGGATAGAGCCAGCAGAACCATGCATTTTGCTAATCCAGGTAGAAAAAAGCAACCAACATTTAACTACATCATACAGTTATAGTCAAATTTAACTAAGCATCTAAATATTTAAAAAATTCCATCTATATCTATCCCAGCTTTAAAATATTATCAAGCTGTTCAGTTCAGCTTTATCAGTAAAAGTTCTTCAGGGGTTTTTGCTTTGTTTTTATTCCTAGCAACATACATAAAAATGATTCTTGCCTGCTATTTAACTTTCTCAAACTAGCAGAAGAAAAAAGTTTCTTGAGCATAAAAAAAAGAAAAACCTCACTCTCCACTTTTGTAACACACTGCAATTTAAATTCATGCTGTCATAACCCTTCCTGATCATTCCAAAAATTCCTAACACTTGATGCTTATTCTTTCACTCATTCAGCATCTCCACAAAGCTTAGTTTTCTTCTCCCTCCACACCAAACAGTCCTACAATGGTGAGCTGTCTTTCAAAATTGGTTGAGAAATACTCTGCCAGCCTCTACTGGAAGTTTATGAACTGTTTATTTCAGAGAATGCAGAGAGGAATATTAATGAACTACTTAAATAAAGCTCTTCAAAAAAAATATTATATCTTCTAATAAAATGTTCAGTGAAATTAAATGTTTCAAAAATGAACTTCAAGAATCAAAACAAACTTTGAAACAGAACTTTGGCATAAGAATTCAAGACATCCATCATCAAGGTATACATTTGTTGCATGAAATACACACACAGGCATGTACACATAAAGGTAAACAACACGAGAATGGATAAATGGAGAGACACAATCAAATTACCAAATATAAACATTTGTTAAACAGTGATTTGTATAATTTGAAGCATAGAAAAATCTTGCATTTTACTGAACCACTTTCAGATTTAATAAATGCCTCTAATGCCAGACTAGCAAATGCACTAAAACTGAGCCAGGAACTCAGGCTAAAGATTTCATTCCTACACAGCAGCAAGGAGAGGAAGCCTCATGACTACATTTAGTATTAGAAGAACAATAATAATACATTGCAGACAAGGAAACCCTCAGTATGACCCAACACATTCCCTTTAAACACTATGCTACGGGTCCAAAAACACAAGAAAAAACACTGAACAGAATCTGCCATGAAGGCTTTTCAGCATTTAAATAGGAAATGTAACAGAAGTTTGCAGTCATCAAATGTAATTATTTAATTAGCAATTCCTTTCAAAGACATCTGGTACATGTGACTCCTATTCCACAATAAAGTATGACAAGAATGATTTTCAACTACAGTCACACCATTTAATAAAATATTCAAATAAAAAATTATGTCATTTAAAAGACTTCTCTGTAACATTATCTTCTTTGTATCTATCAATCAATAATCGCATTATTATTTCCTTTATATTTTAGTTTGTAATTCACTGTGTCAGATGAAAAAATAAACTAACATTAAAAAATAAGAACCTTAAATAGCACAGAACTATACACACTGGTTTCTCACTCATTCTACTAGAAGCTTTTAGAGACCTGAGGATCACATCCTGTAACAATTCTTCAGAAAATTCCTCCAAACAGATAATTTCTAGATTTATCAGTTACTAATCTCTTCACAATGAAACAAATAAAACCAGATCATCAGGCACATTTAATATCATATAGCACCCATACAATCACTTTATGAACCCACACAATCACAGTTCTTAAACTAGCATTGGTTGGCATAGAATGGTAAGCACTGAATGCAAAAAGGCCATCTTATAAATTGTCTTGAAAGTAACAATTTTGCCTGCCAACAAACTTGGTGATTATGCTCTGTTAGGTATTCTGTCTAAATATTCTGTCTAAACTGATCATATTAATCAGCAAATTAACAGTTTCTTATCAGATAAAATGATTAGACCAGACAAAAATTTTTCTTAATGATATTAATTTAAGCTGGTGAATTTTCCACACTACAGTCAAAGTTAAAATGCAGATATTACTGCATCCAAAACAGCCACAGGGTCATAACAAGTTTTAATGATATTACTAGTATTAAACAGAAGTGTCAGTTATTTCAATTATCAGAGACAATAAACTAAGATGGCCACTTTTTCACAAATCACCAGTAAGGTGTTCTTTGTTTTATACAGTGAAACCTGTGCTAAGCAATCACTCTGGAGAAAAATATAGACAGTTTACAGACAATGGGGAAATAAAAAGCTAGGTTAATTCTCATGTAAAAATCTGTCACTGTTCTCCAGGGGGGAAAATGGTTCTAGGATCTGAGCTTTGTACATGTTTCACTATGTTACCATGCAGAATTAATGTAGAATAAATGTATACATGCCTGCATATACAGAAAAGATGTTTATGGAAAAGCCCCAGTTATTGTTCAGAAAGTTTCAGTTAAAAAAATAACTATATGATAACTTACAAATTCCATGATATATATTGTTTTCCTTCCATTTTTGTGAAACAATTTTTTAAAATAGCCACAAGAAAAATAAAAAGCCTTTAAAGAATGAGCAATATGACAACTTAGGAATTTAACAGAAATGTTCATGAAAACAAAAAAAAAACTTCACCTTCATGACTTCAAGGAAAAAAGTGCTAAAACTAAGTTCTCAAAATACAGTAATATTATTTTCTGGAACACAGTAACAAAAATATGATGCTTCATTTAAATAATGTATAAAACAGACTACTTTAAGAAATGGAAATTCTTTAAGACAGAAATTCTTAAGTAAGAATAACAACTGTGAAAATGTCAACAGAAATGAGGTTGCAAGCAGAAAGGCTTAAAAATAAATATAAACACCTAAACCAACTTCAGTAACAAGTCATAAACTCAAGTGCCATGGGGACCATGCCCTGAAAAATTGCAAATGCACATACAACACCTAAAATCACATTCTTATTATGGACCAATTTTCTTAATAATGCCACAAACATTTTCATGTCTGCCTTGTATTTCCTTACACCAAAATGTTTATTATCCCTGCAATACTTTTATACACAAAAAGCAGTAATGCATACTGAACTAATTTTCAACAATAAATTCTTTTCAAGCTGTTTCAAATGAACTTCTGCAATGGGCTACTGATGCACTTTCAAACAGTAAATACCTGTTTATAGAGACATTTTCAGGTTTGCAAGTGAGTAATTACCTTCTTGAACTGTTTGTCATTGTCATATCCCTGGTCAGTAGCCCGGAATGCTGTTTCTCCTGGAGAACCTACGACACAATTGCAGAAACTAATAATCAGATGCAAAAAGCACTTAAAAATTCTCAAACTAGAGTTACTAGAAAATTAAAGCTTCAACCCCTATGAGTTAGTAATTCAATTATCTTTGAAGTTCCTATAAAAAAAATGATCTTAAATTGAAGAAAACCAGTTTAAAACTAATCTGAAAATTTTATTTCTAGTTTATGACTCAGATTAATTATATCACAAGGAAGCAGGGAGCTTCAGTTAGACTATTAGAAGTTCTCAAAATATTGTAGAATTAGTTTTTTGAGAAAGACAGAAGGATAATACAAAATCCGTTGATGTTACTGTAATGAGAAAAAAAATCTTTCCTATTGTAACGACAGGTTTTCAAAAGAAGCTTCTGTAAGTCTGAAATAAAAAGCATCTGCTAAGGACTGTGGCAGAGATATATCAACCATTCATCTCTTCATTTTCACAGGGGAGGACCTAGGCCAGGAAAAGGTTCTTCACCCAGAGGGTGGCTGGGCACTAGAACAGGCTCCCCAAGGAAGCACCAAGCCTGGCAGAGCTCAACAAGCTTTTGGACATCTGTCTCAGGCACATGATGGGACTTTTAGGATATCCTTGAAAAGCGACAGGAGTTTGACTCAATTTTCCTCACGAGTCCCGTCCAACTCAGCATATTCTGTGATTCCATGAAGTATTTTTCAAATAGTTGGAAGGTATTTATAAATCCATATTAAGTTGCTGTAAATAGCTGTATTTATATTGATATTCACTCCTCTTAGTATATAGTGTTTTAACAGTTTGCTGTAAAAAGCAGGTTAAGGGCACGAAAAAGGGCTTTTACACACCTAACAACAGAAGTAGATCAGAAGCTCCTATGACTTCACTAACCAAATTGTAACCTGTGAAAAACCAGCAGAAGAGGGGAAATAAAAATTATAAACACAAAACAAAATGCAAAAAAAGATGAGGGATTCTTGTTTCATTTGGAGGACCACACAATCATAAATGGCCACTATGCCAGTGTGAGTATGATAATAAGTAATAGGCGAGATCTCATTATCAGTCAATAACAACACAATTTTAAACTGTTAAAATTTTAAACAGTCAAAATACATAGGAGATTGTAATCTACTTGCCACTCTGCTGAACTTGGCCCCTACTTAGATTCTTGCTGTGTTTGTAAGATTAATAAATTAGTTCTGCTATTGACAGTATTTCAAAGAAACAAAAACATATTCTTACACACACTGGTATGAAAATATTTTCAAACACACTTAGAACAATGATCTAACCCTTCTCAGAATCTTTCATGAGTACAGATTTATGAGGTTTGATAATTACTAAGGTATATAATACAAATAATCTTGCAGTTTATTATAAGAATGAATGAAGTTTTGAGCTGTGTTCATTACCAAGTCAGAAATGATGATCAAATCTAATTGTTCTCAATTTTAAAAAACCCAACGATAGAAATACCTCATTTAGTCTGCTAAAACCTGAAAACCATTAAGTCGGCTGCTGCCTGGATACACTGAATAGACAAACCATCCCCATGCCTTTTCTGAAGGATTCAGAATTCACCTGCTCCTTTGAAACACTGCCCCACCTAACCTAAATCTCCAAGCAAATTTTTTCCTGGGTGCATGACCAGATGGAAAATATCATTCAATCCAGAAGAATACCTTTGTTACAAATCTCCTATTTCACATGTTTGCAACATTAAGAACCTTCGCTCTTAATAATCCAACTCTTTTCTCCTGTAACAGCTGTGGTATTGTTACTGTCCAGTGACACTCTCACCAATTTCTAGCTGGACACCTCCAGCTTCTCTGACTCACTGAAGAGTTGAGCTTTCAAGTTAGTTTAGAGTTGTACAAGAATTCTAGTTTTTTATTCAATTTCACATTATAGTTCTCTGCACCTGCTACTAGAATTCTCACTTAAAAATACATTACACATACCTGTGTCCACAACTCTTTCAGAAAAGATATTCAATGCAAACACAAACACTTTCAGGATCTGCTTTGTTTTAGTGTCTAAGGACATACATACACCCTCATCATCAAATAGGTTCAGCTTTTGAAATTAAAACTTAGCTGAAAATTTGTTCTCACCAGGAGAAAGAAATCCTTTCAGTGAAGTGAGGCTCTCTCCAATCTTGTCAAAGTCAGGCAGAAGTTTGGCAAGGTCATCTGCATCAGGGAGGGCTTTGAGAAGTTTTTCTAGGAAAACAGTGCAACAGTTAGTGAGTTGGGCTTTTTCCTATTATTTTTGTGGGAAAAAAAAGGCTTAGGCTATAAAACCTAGCAACTGTTTCAGGATATGGCTTTTAAAAATTTTTTTAAACAAGTATGAAGAAGTTTCTTTCCATGTGCACCTCCCCCCCATAACTGTTGGGAAAGACTATCAGATCTGAAAAACCACTTGCTTTTTTAGACTTTGAACCTCCTGATAAGTTCAGGCTGCCTCAGGTACTTTATAATTGCCGAAAACTCATTGCTGCATTTTACCATATTTCATTCATTATTCTTTTACATACTTTGTAGAGGATGTTTTAAAATTACATGAAACTCTAACTATGCTCATGTCTTTAATCTTTTTAAGAAAAGCTTCGTTTTCAATTTCATAAACAAGCCAATTTTGTGATCCTTAAAAGTAAAAAGCATTAGCTTTAAAGTACTATAAAAATCCAGTGTCCACTTGCAGTAAGAACAAGAAAAACTTGTATCAGTTTTCAATCTCTGCAAATATCTATGCAATTCTCACACATGGCATCAAGTCTGGAACTAAATATCTGTAAGGTCCCTCCCAATCCTAACCATTCTATGCAGTAAAATCTTCATAGAGATGATTTTTTTTTAAAATAAGATCACCACATTTCTACCTGCATATAAAATATAAGTCAGTGCTTTATTTTCAGATTTCTGTCTTTCATCTAAAAATACACAAAAGCCTCTACTGCAACCTGAAGACTCAGGAAAGCAAGTGTCTAATTTTCAGTTTCTTTTCTTCTGTTATCTTCAAGATAATTTTGTGGATAGGCAGGTTCACTATTCTGCATTGTCAGCTGATATTTTGCCCACACATATTTTTTACTATCTATTTATATCTTCATTTGTAAGTTATGCATATAGAAAGTAAACACTTTCTGCATAATACTATCAAAACCTGTGTGAGTCCCCTTGATCAGACTGCAACTCTCCTTTTACTAAAGGGAACATATGGCTTTATGAAAGGACCAAGCACATTCTCAAATGAAAGGATGTATTAGGGAATATCCACATTAAACAGAGCTTAATTTCTTCTTACAAAAACACTGCTACAAGTGCTTTGGTGAAACACACATCAAACTCCAAAAATAAAAGTCCACTCAAATTATATCTGAAAAGCTACTCCTGGAGTGAGGCCCTGAGGACCTATACTCCTATGTTTAACACATGCCAGTCCTTAGACAGAGTAACATCATGGCTTTGTGATACCGAAGTCAACAAGTTCATCAAGCTCCCAAATGAAGTCAGGAACAATCCACTTATAATCCTCGAGATCTGGCATCATGTCCTTCCACTGCTCATATGTCTAACAGAGAAAGGAAAAAAATCATGGTAGACATCAAAAAAGAAATGTACATAGAGAAGTGTATGAGAACTACTACCTACACATAAAACATACTAACCCACCATCTTTAGATATGCGTAGTACTTTGATCTTTTAAAATCTACACCTGTTTCCTAAACAATGTTTTCCATATTCACTCATCTTCATTATTATCAGTTAATCAAGCAATGGCATCCCCTATTTTTGTGGCTATAACTAGAACATCTGTTCTGAAGTATGCAATAACAAAGACAAAATGCATAAAGTAGCTTCCAGAGATAAATACCTTCTTAGCTGTGTAGCCACCTCCTACTGCAGATCCTAAGATGAGATAGCGAACTTTGAGAAGCCTAGAGGCTAATCTGGCCAGCCAAAAGTTCCTGTGGAACTGGTATCCATGTGTTAGGTTTAAAAGTTTTGTTTTGTGAAGGGGAAGACGATTCAGAGAAGAGAACTGCTGAACGGATATCCTTAAAGGAGGTCTCTGGAACTTTGAACTTGGATAGTAGGGATGATGTATACTTCGGGAAACCAGATGCAGGTTTTGAAGTGGTGATTTTCTCTTTATTCCATAGCTGCTATTTGCTAGACTCCGGCAGATGACACTAAAAGAAAAAAATTAAACCTTTAACTGATTTCTTCAACACATCATTAACTCAAACACCTCTTCAGAAGCAATCCAAATTATATTTCAGCTGGTTACAGATAATCTTATTACATCACCTTGAATCCACATTTTCCAGCCACTACTGCTATGCTTATGAGGAATCTAAAAAGCTACAAACATTGTTAATGGGTATAGTATTTCCAGTGATTACAGAGACAAAACCTTAACCACAAATTCTGAAGTCTGTTATTGATTACATTCACACTGCAATAAGGCAGTAAAGCAACATGTGTGGTAAAGCATTGTTTGGGCTAAGAGTCCACAGAAGACTTCCAACATAGAAGAAAACTTAACAGTTGGCCTGTCTTATTCTCTAAATGAACTTTTAGAGAACATTAAGTTAGTAGATGATTTCCAAACTCTAAAAAACCCATTCTACAGGAAAAAATTCTTTGTAGAATACATTTGTCCTATTTAGGCTAAGCATGTGCTTAATGACATCTTTCAGCTCCTTTCACTTGCTATGGTTTTAGGATTACAAGACTGTGATTTTGTTTTGGGTCATGCATAGACAAGATTAGCTCTCGAGGTGGCTGCATCATGTGCATTGATTCTTTCATGAAGGAATTCAGATTTAAGAGGGAAAAGTCTGGAAGATTTGACTCTGAAAGCAGAACTCAGCCATAAAAAGCACATTTTAAAACACAGGAGCCTAATCAATCCTGCCTATGTTATGCAAACACATGACTGGAATAAAACCTGTGTACTTTTGATTACACTATCTGCACACTGCAACGGTTTGAGGTAATTATGTTAGTATAGGGAAAAGACAACTGCTCTAAAAAAAGTAATTTCTTCTGTAATTTTTTGGATGTACCATCATATCAGAATGGTTAATAATAAATCATTTAGTGAATACAACATGTGTGAAATTACAAGCTTGAAATTTTAAAAATTGAAAAGAAACCTTGTCCTTTAATGCTTTTTTTCTGTGTTTTCAATATTATCAAGTGCATTTACTTCCAAATGGAACAAATAAAAAAAGAGAAAGTGATTCATATCACTGAAATGGCAAATTACTAATCCCATAATCCTAAACCACTTAAAACGAACAGATTTTAACACAAAAAAGTGAACCATACTTAGTGAAAAATATTACAGCATTTTCTAATAACATGCTTTATGATCTATACAGTTATTTGCCTCAAGATTTTCAATGTACTAGAGACAACAGGCACATTCTTAACGTCCAAAGACGTGAAAGACTTTGTTATAAAAAGGACTTCTAATCCAGAAATTGAGCTTTTGGAAGATAAATTAAAAAGCAGAATTCAGACATTTTTCTCTCTTAAAGACCAATTTTGCCAAAATGATCGAAGTTTAGAAATTTGCTTTAGTGCAATGCAAAGCTCAGTAAAGGAACTCCAGGGACTGCTCTGCAAATCCTCGTTCCTAAGTCACTATGGCTGTGAGGGACCCCCTTTGCTGCTACACTAAACTATCTCGGCAAGGCTAGGCTTTGGCAATATGAATCCTAGAACCTAGAAAGAGATTAACAAGCAGGAACAGAACAATTCCTAAACCAGTAAAGCATTTCTCCTCTTGGACATGAAATTACAAAAGGCTCAGAAATTAGCTACAAATAGAACCAATACAAAAGTGTCTCCACACTTGAAATGTTTAATTTCCCAGTTTTGAAGCCAGATTTTTAAATCAGGGTGTGACAAGCCTGTATGAAGCATGCCAATCCCTGAGCTGTTCATTATTTTGTTTTGCAGTCATTACCATTTCATATATTTATTATTTTCAGCAGAGACCATGTGGTAGCACATACTACTGCAGTCACTCCTCATTATTCTTCTTCACCTGGCCTAAAAGCATTTTGTGTAATATTATTTAATTTTCTTCTCTGTGATTTTTCTTTTGGAACACATTGTGTTTTATAGCATTGTTTGTGTGTTTAAACTGAAGGGAAAATTGAATTCCATTAGTAGTCTGGCAAAACCTTAATTCACAACTTCCTTTTGAGTGTTATTGCATATTTCAAACTCAACTGCTTTACTTGCACATGCAAAACCTTGTGGTTTATTAAAACCCCCACTACTCCTCTATCACACCCACACTTCCATTTTCTATTTCCTCCCTCCTCCTCCTGCTAAGTCTCTTGATAACCAAAAAACCACCTTGAGCTCTTCAATGAAAAGTACAGCCAGACTGAAAAGTATGGCAGAACAATGCTATTAAATGAAGCACTGAATGAGCTCCAAATTTCAAGCTTCTGCAAGGCTGGCTTTAACAATAAAACCATCCTTCCAGACACAAGTGGCTCTGCCTGATTCACAGGCCTGCAACCTGCAACACTGCACTGAGGTTATAACTGTCTTGCAGAACACAAAAAAGTGGCCCGCTAAGCCTGTGACTACAAAGCAAACGTAACCCAACAAACAGCACGGTGGCATTTTCTTTCTCACTCAGCACTAGACAACGCTTATTTTCCCACTGCTGCTCCCAAATACGAGCTGGAACTAGATGATCTTCACGTTCCCTTTCCAACCCACACCATTTCATGACTATGAAATTCTCCGAGGAACATCGTGCTATTATCCACCAGTCACTGCCACTGCGCCAGCCGGGAATGCCATAGTCGAACGGGTGGAAAACAAGCGGGACGCAAGGCAGATGCTGGGAGGGACAACGCCTGAACACGAAAGCGGCCTGAGCTCCCCAGAGCGAGAACGCGGGAGAAGCAGCCCCCTCCTACATGCAGGGCCTCCCCCAGGTCCCAGGGGAGCTGGAAGGTGGGAAACTGCCCAGCCCGGGGCTGCCAGGTTGCCACCTGCAGCAGCCTCAGGCCCAGCCCTGCGCCGCTCACAGCCGCACCTCGCACCCAACCGGCTGTGCTGCTCCGCCTGCAGCCCGCCGGGGCCCGTCCCGCTTACCAAGCCGCCGCCGCCCGCGTCCGCCACATGGCGAGGGCCGGGAGGGAGCGGGAGCGGCCGGGAGCCGCCGCAGCGACAGCCCCGAGGGCAAGGGCAGCGGCAGCGCTTCCGGCACCGCGGTCCGCGCGGCCCGCCCGCCGGAAACCGCGCACGCCGCGCGAGGGTTCCGGGCTCGGCTGCGGAGAAGCACGGAGGGTTTAGAGGGAGCACCGCGGGGGCTGGCGGGCCGGGAGTGCTGGAACGGTGCGGGGATCAGGGATCCCTCACACATAGAGCAGGGATCCCTCATACTTGGATCAGGGATCCCGCACACATAGAGCAGGGATCCCTCATACTTGGATCAGGGATCCCGCACACATAGAGCAGGGATCCCTCATACTTGGATCAGGGATCCCGCACACATAGAGCAGGGATCCCTCACACATAGAGCAGGGATCCCTCATACTTGGATCAGGGATCCCTCACGTGTGGGTCAGGGATCCCTCATACTTGGATCAGGGATCTCTCACACATAGAGCAGGGATCCCTCACACTCCAATCATGGATCCCTCACACATGGATCAGGGATCCCTCACGCATGGGTCATGGATCCATCACACCTGGATCAGGGATCCCTCATGCATGGATAATGGATCCCTCACACTTGGATCAGGGATCCCTCACTCATGGATCGTGGATCCATCACACTTGGATCATGGTTCCCTCACGCTGGGGCTCTGGATCCTGCCCACATCCCCGTGATCGTCTCGGGGCCTCGCCCCTGTGCCCCGGCTCCTCTCGGCATCCCAGCCCGGATGGTGGTACCAGGGCTTCCCTGCTGTTACAGATAAAATCCTGATGAGCCCCCAGCTGTTGTTGTGCCTGAGAAGTGCATGACATGGGTGGCAGCGCTGCCTCGAAAGCTGGAAAACATGAGGCCAAGTGTTTCCCACTGGGCTTCTGTGAGTTGTTGGGGTGTTTTTCTGGCCACAGTGAAGCAGGAGGCAGAGGTGACACCAGAAGAGTTCCTCACCTCAGTCCATCTGCGCTCACACCTCTGGTTAGGTCAATTCTGAGCAGTGCATGCCACACCTGTCCCTAAAGACCACAGACATTGGAGTGTTCACCTGACAATGCCAGTGCTTGCTGACTTTAATAGGAAGTTTTCCTTTGTGCCTGATCTGAATCTTTCTTGCAACATGTCTACAGTGGACATGGATAATATTGCATTCTCCAGTTACATGTTCAAAGGCTGTTGCCATGACTCTTCTCAGTCTCCTTTTCCTTAGATAGAACAACATTAAGCACCTCTACCATATTTTGTGACTCCTTTGTCATTCTTCTCTGTGCTCTCCTGTGGAATGTCACCCGTTGATTCACAGCTTCCTTTCTGTAATGTGGCCAGAACTGGGTGTCATATGCTGAGAAACAGAAAATGAGATTTGGGGTGCTTTAGAGGTCAGGTTTCTGTTTATACTGTGAGATTTTCCAAAGCAAAATAAATTGTATAAGGATGACATAATACATTAGTGTATTTTCAGGACTGGGATAAAAGTTGGGTTGAGGTAAGGCATGTGTTTTTGTCTCTTGCTTGCCTACTTTGTGACTATTTAATTATAAGTTTAAGGGACTATATTTTAAATCCTACATTGCTTTTATATTTTAGCTTGACCAGTTATTTTTGTAATTTATGTATGATTTTTTAAAGGCAAGTTTCAATTTAAAAATATGAATTATGACACTCCATAGGACATAATAACAAATAACTTTTTATGAATATATACTATGTAATTCTTACTCCAAACAGTAGAGAGCATCATACTCCTAAAGGTTCCAATTTGGGCTGCTTTTTCTCCAGGTGATGGTGAACATGCTTAAGAAAATTAACAAATGTCACTATTTTCTTGTCACACTATGGAAGTGATGAATGTTTTGCACCTTTAACCTGTTTTTTCTTTGTTTTCAGTTGTGAAGGTATAAATACTTCTACAAGGGTGTCCTCTAGGAGTGCAGAACACCTGTGAGCTGGAATAAAACTATGAATATTAAAAAGATTGTATGAGCCTTTATTCTTCCCTGGAGACGCTGCTTTTGGTGGGGGCTCTGCATCTCTCTTCTCTGTGCCAGAGCATCCAAGGACCCCTGCTGCACCCCAGTGTGCTACAGACACTAGTGTACTTACACACTAGAGCAAGGGTGGTGTTTGGGAAAGCAGCAAAAGCTGACCAGGCAGAAAAAGCATGTGTGACTGTCCTGTTTTTCACCCCTAGCACCTCCCAAAATAATGAGTCATTTCTCAAAATCATCAGCTTGCCTAAGAAAAGGCACCTTTGCAGTTCTTTAATGTCTGTTACAACTTCTAGATAGCAATGCTCATTTCCCTGTGTAATCAGGTTTACCAGAAATGGAATTTAATATGGTCCTTTTTAGTTTTAGTTTATACTGTGACTCTCATATAATAATTTGAGTTCATTTTTCTTGGTCTCAGAAGAATAAAATGGCAAGATGAGAGGCTCAGAGCAAGTTGCAATGAGAGGAAGGAGAGGGTAGCACTGAAGTTGGGTCTGGAGAGAACCTTCTTCCCCCTTGATCTTGTGCAATAATTCACCCTTACACAGCTTGGTACAGATATATCCTTGTCAGGTCAGCCTCTGGTCTGGGCTCCTTTTCGGGGTGTGGTAGGTGTCAAGGCAGAACAACTTGCCTCCAGTGCTTATCACCAGCATTTTCAAACACATCTATCCCTGTAATGGGCATGGGTGCACATATTTTTGCATTAAGTGACTTAATTCCTTCATTTTCTCTTCTCTGTTTCCTGCATTTCTCCGTTTCAGTTTCTCTGAGCCTGCCCACTTGAGGATAGGAAGTGGTCTTTCCTGTCACTTGAGATATGGACTTGTACAAGTCCATGCCTTGTGGCAGCAAAATGCTGAGGAATAGGAACTAACTTGATACCTCTTGATCTGTTTCAGTCACCCTAGAAGTTTGTTTTAGTTTTCTTAACATACTTGCTGGAAGAACAAGTTTGCCTTTCCTGACCTCACTCCTAAAATATTTCTTGTGTAACTTCTTAAAAAGTAGCAAAGTACAAGGAAATGGTAGTGGAATGGGAAAGAATCACAAGACTGATCAGCAAATGCAAAAAAGAGGTGGCAAAACTCTCAGTGTTGTTTTCCTGCCAGCTTCCTTTTGGCTCTGATTTAAAGGTCAGAGACATCCAGCTTACTGACATCAGTGGGAAACTCCAGTTTTCCCCTGGAGTGCATAAATTACCTCAGTAATATTTCTCAAAGCTGTATGGTGAGGTCAGAAGACATTCTATGCGGATATTCTCAATAATGAATAAAAATCCTGGTTACAGTTCCTACCTGGCTGAATCCTGACACACAATCATTGTATAAATCCACCTGCACAAACTGGGGCCCCTTGTTACAGTGCCAATGCTTGATTTTTTCTACAGCATATGTGGAGATCTCTGCTGGACACTTAGCTCAGACTGGTTGCTAAGAATGTTGACAACAGCAGTGGCTATTGTGTTTCTTATTTGGACACACTCCTGGTCTCCAGTGATTCCATAATCTCTTGAAGAAAAATACTCCCCTCTTGCCCTCCCCTAAAAGTTTTGTGCCAATAGTGCTTGCTTGCACCTACCAGAGTTATGCTCTGGAGTCACATTGTGGAAAACACTTGTAAGATTGAACTCTTTCTTTCTTGCATTTTTGACTGAATTATGTATGAGCCCTCACAATTGCAAAACTCCAACAAAAGAATGGAGGGAGGAGGGATAAAGTGTTACCTGCTAACCCCAGAGAGGGAGGAGCTCCCTACTTCAAACATCATCAGAATGGTAAGGAAGGTGTGTACTTAGAGCACTTCCTCAATATAGAAGTTCAAGCACACTATGCTGAAGACCTGTCCTGAGGGTGCTGTAGAAAGTCTCCAGAGGGTCATTTCATGGGGGAAAATCCTGCCAAGAACCATTATGCACAGCTTAACCAGGGAGAAGAGAATGAGATGGTGAGTTGTATCTCTGTCTAGAACTTTCTTAGCTTGAAGCAGAAGATAGCACGTGTTCTACAATAAAATGCTACAGACTGAAATTGAGTTATTGCTAGTTGGAGTGTTTCCTTGGCAGAAACATAACAGAAAGGGATATAATATTTTTTTAAGCAGAAAGAAAATAAGGTTGGTGTGTCCATTGGATTTAACTGCTTATTCCCTCCAACAAGGGATGATGGCTGAACAGATTATTCATGTGATATTAGATGGAGATAGTTTAATATGAGCTTGAGGGATGAGCCAAACTGGCATCCCCAACCATTTGACAGCTGGGTCTTCAGGATCAGCTCCAGTTAGAGAACTGGAAACCTTGGCTTTCTCCAATGCATAAAAATACCTGCTACGTTTGCATAAATTACTGATAAATGCAGTCTGTTGAACTGCAAGCACTATCTCAGAAGCTGGGATTCCTAAATACTGAAATACTATATTTCTTTCCAGAGTTTCCCAGGGAGAATTGTGTTTGCATGCATTTTGTAACATCTGGAAATAAGTCCTATGTTTACACAAAATCTCCGGTCTCCTGCATGGCAATGCTCTTAAATAGTAATGCCAGTACATGAATGAAGTGAATGCAGTGCTTCTGAGCTGCTTTGGCATTACTGTGTGTTATGAGGCAGCTATTTACATGGATTCTATCCCTCTAATAGATTCTGCTGGAGATATCAGATCCACCATGCAGCTGTACAACAACAGTTCTTAGGTATATCTGGTAAATGCAGTGCTTCTCAAAATTCCTGTGCTGCAGAGCCACTGGAGCACTGCTGTGAGTGGCTGCAGGATTTAAATAGCAAAGCTATTGAAACACAGTCACAAGTTGACACAACTGTTCACGCTCAGAAATCCTGGAAATGTCTTAAAAATCTCCTCACTGAGAGATTTTCTTCCTGTTCTAGTGAAAGAGACTGTGTCATGTGCAAACGTGGATACCTGTTATCTTGCAAAGAAAAATGCAGATTTTCAGACAGCTCTCTCAGCCATCCAGGGAAGGGGAGATGCCACATTTTGCGTAATGCAAACCTGGGGAATGCAGTAGAGAGTCACCCAGCAGCATGAACTGAGCAGTGCAGGAAGCACAAGGCACTGGCTCCGCGGGTGGGGACTAATTAGCTCCGTGCAATGCAGAACCCGACTGGCTCTGCCAGCCAGTTACTAAACCTGCTGGCAGCACCCCGCTCCTGGCTCTAGCCCTGGTGCTGATGTGCCACTGCTCCCCAGCTCCAAACAGCTGCTGGGTTTGTGCCTCTGCTCCACCCTGCCCTGTCCTTCTAGGACTATAAACACTCTGTTGTGCTCTCACCACTGTTGGTGCTGTCTCTAGCAATGCCAGAATTGAGCTGGAGCTGATTAGGTTTAAGTGGATTGTCTGGTGCTGAGTACAGTCACACTATTGTACCCTGAATGTTCACTTCCAGCTGTGCACTTCCAGCTGGACACCCAAGCTGTGGTTGTATGGAGCCAGATTTCCCAAGGATGTTTTTGTTTCTCACCAGTGTCATACTGAGCCCATGTGTTCTGAATCTGGTGCTCAGGGATCTGTGAATCTGAGGTTTTCCATGCACAGCTGCTGTGTGCGCCCAGTGTTGAGTCAGAGAGAATGTCTGTGAATCCAGAGTGTCTGGTAGTTGCCATGCTCTCCATGCCTGCAGTGAGTAGGATCAGTGCTCATTCACCCGGGGTTTCCAAATGGAATTGAAGAAAAAAGATTTGTCAAGCACTTGAGTAGAAAATGCAATTAAAACTGTAGCCAAATTATGCTAAATTAGTCAGGAATGTGTGCATGTTTGTTACATACATGTAAGAGAGAAAAAAAGTATGAGATAGAGAAGATATCCCTGAGGATGTATGAGGTACTGTAAGAGGATGATAAAAAAATCAATGTGTATAGAAAAAAGAGAACAGCTAATGTGTGTATTTGTGTGAAAGGAAAAAATAAAGTAGTATGTAAATGAGAGTTGTGAAGAAAGAGAAGAAGGCTCTCTTTAAGTAGAGGAGTGAAGAAGAATACATGAAGTAAAGAGAATTACTTTTTAAAATTCAAAGCCATGAAAAATATTTTTTGATGTTGTTTTCAACAGTCAGTTTAATCTGCTTGAACTAAAGTATTAACAAGCAGTTCTTGACTTTCCAAACAAGATCAGATCTCTTGGTCTAATAGTATAACAGCTGATGCTGTGCAAGTGCCAGTTCTTCCAGAGTGGAATAGTTCAAGTAATTTGAAAGCATGTAAGTAATTCACTTGAACTCTGGATGTGCAATGCTTCCCTGTGTTGAACCAGCTGTCTTTTTTGCTGAGGAAAGCTGGGGAACCCTAATAAGAAGAAATGTTTTGAAGCTTTCTTCTGTATTTTCATTTCTTGGTATAGCTGAGTGCTAGATAGTCCTAGATTTAAGAGTAATCATTCTGACTCAAGAAATCTAACCTGTATATTCTTGTGTGTGTCTTTGGGATTACTTTACAATTTCTGCAGAATATTTGCTTGAATGAAAGTTCACTCTTCTGCTATGCAACTATAACTTAGCAAAGCACATTCAGAGCATGAGATAAACTCTCTCTCCATAACCATTTGTAGTACCAGAAAGATCTTAGTAGTGTGAGACAACTCTGGACACAGCAGTTTGCCTCAGAGAGGGCTAATAGTATAATTCCCTCCAGAAAAATCTGCTTGAAGATTTTGAGAACTACATTTACTGTGAAATATGAAGAGGAAGGACAACCACAGTTTTATGCTCTCTGTCAATTTGATGGTCGTCTCTGCAGAGCTTGAGAATAATCATTCCCTTTGCACAAAACTTAAAGTGTGAAGTTTATGTCTTGAAATGCAGAATATTGTGATAGACTTTGACAGGCTGCTGCTTTGGGAAGGATTTGTCAGCAGCCTGTCTTAAACATGTGTTCTCCCATTGCTTGTGGCTGAAGGAATGGGAAAACTGCAGTCAGTCAGCTGGTGCACCCCAGTTTACCACTGCATCTTGGCAGCTGTTTGCCTCCTTTGACATGCCACAATTCTGAAGGGAATCTGATACAGGAATTTTATATACTTTGAATTTGAAAGATGTAACTTTAAAATTTGAAATAAAATCTAAAAGGTACAATCTTGTTGCTAATGGAACAGTAGTGAATGTTGCTATTGGTTTTGGAGAGAACAAGAACAAACCTCTGATGAAACAGGTTCTGGTTGGTAAGAATGAGATTCAGTTATTAAATAGCTTGTGAAACTTAGCCAGTCTTTCAAGTCTAATCCTATTATCTGTTGTTATAGCAACAGGTTGTTCATAATAGTGTACCTGATGTTGAGGTTGCCGGAAATATGACCATTCACAGCCACTGCTTAGATTCCCTGGTGGTAGCTACAGGCTTTGTTTTCACCAAAGAAAAAGGTGCTTGAATTTGTTTGACATTTGCATTTAAATTCTGCTGTGCAGATGACCTGGCAGTTAGAGGCAATTTTTATTCTAAACTTAAGTAAGAAAGACTTGCTGGACACTAGAGTGGTAAGTCCTTGAATGTTGGCTTTGTGTGATTGTAAAAGCAGCTAAGAACCTTGTTTGCCATCTGAGCAGGTCTGGCAGCTTTTTCTGTCCAATAATCCTGGCCCCTTCTCAGACCCTTCACTCACAAGGCAAACCATTTTGTTACAATCACTCCTCTACTGCTGTGAGTTTCAAGAGAAAAGGGATGTTAACAGATGAGGAGACAAAATTTTACTATACACTACAATTTATTTTAAAATATTCTATAGAGATGAAATGAACACTGTATACCAGCTTATTCTGTAGATGCTGTTACCTTCAATGAGGAGTCTTACAGACAGCTAATGTTCATTTTATTTTCCACCATCTTCTGGTTTGATGCACTCAAGAACCCAGAATTTTGGCTGTGAACTGTTTTATATGCCAAATGCACTCATTTAACTCTAAAAACTTGTTTATGCATTAGAAAAGTTGTCAAGGTACAAATCTGTATTCATCAGATCCTCTTCTGATGTCTGCACCAGCACAATGAAATGAAACACGGCAAAAGTTATTTTCTTAACAACATAAAACTAACCTGACAGACATGTCCTCACTGCATCCTCTCACCAGGATTTCTGCCAGCCTTGAAAGTATTGTTTGCCATAGTAGACATGCATTTGCTTAGAGATCCTTTTAGCAGAGGCCGAGTGAATCAAGAATTTCTAAAGCCCAATTACTATAAGTCGTTCATGTGGCTAAACAAACCTGCACCATGCATGTGCTTGTTCCTCCCTTCTTCATGCACATTGTGGATACCTCTGTAATGGGTCTAATATTCACCTTTCTGTGGAAGATAGTAGTTTTAAGAATTCTTCTAAAGAATTCCATTTTGACTTATCTGATGAGTGAGAAGTTTCTGCTTCAACAAGGAGTTATTAATGTATTAATTTTTTTATGAATGCAGCATTCATTGCTATAATCCTTCCAGCTGAAAGCACAGGGCCAGAAAAAAAAAAACTCCTTAGCCTAACAGAACATTCTGTACTGAAGTTAAGCTTGAAAGGTTCTGGCTCAGGGGACTTTGGCACAAGTCAAATTTGGAACTCAGTCTATTTCCCTGCCTAGCTTTACTTCTCAGTGATGTGGCCCAGGTGATCTACTCCAGACATTTCCAAAACATGGCAAATTATTTGCTTTAGCATTAGATTCCTTCATTGACATCCAGATGCATCAGTTACCATCTAATGTTTATTCTTTCCCAGCTTACTCGTTGTAGAACTCCTAAACAGCTGTATTCAGAAATGTCACACTCATCAAGACATGAACCAACAAATCTGAACCAACACCTCTGTTCGTATGGCAAATCATGGCCTTGAAGGATCAGAACAGCTCAGTGGTATCCCTCTATCTATCTGTTTCTATGTCTGTCTCAGGAAAGTCCCTTGTGAGAAGCAGCAAGATCCAGCACCCAGCATAATGGATATCTTAAAAAGCATGGTCTTTTCTTTCAAGATGAGCTCTTTTCCTTGTTTGCCTCTCTTCTGTATTTCAAGATGAGAAATACTGATGCATGCTTGGTTCTGGGGAGTGTCTTAGAGTCTGTGGATTCAAATCACTTTTTGAGTTTAAACTACTCTGGAAAAAAGGCCTTAAAACATATGCTGGCACAAGGGGACTCAGATACATACTTTCATATATTGGTGAATGGTTTCCTAGGCAAAAATACAGAGAAATACAGAGTTTTCTCTAGTTTTGTGGTTATGTTGTTGTATCAGACTTGGTAAACCATTGAACATTTCAGTGAAGAACACTGCCAACAGATGATGATCCCAAATGACTACCAATCATATGCAGAGCATCCACCCTCTCTCTTAATTCTATTAGTACAGCCTTACTGACTTCTCAGACATTGGGTGTAAGACACAAAAACTGAAAATTAAAGGAGTGATTCACAGACAGAAGCTAGATGCATATGGCAGCAATCCTGTTCTTCCCCACCCTGATATTCATTCCCATCCCAATTTAAAAATACTATTCCAGTTATTCCAGGTCCAGCCATATACTGAAGGAAGTCCAAAGGCGTGTTCTTTTAAGAGTTCTTCCCTTAGGTGTCTCTGTCTCCTTGGGAGATCCTTTGCCTTGCTGACAGGTGAAATCTGGATCCAAGCTACTAAGCAATCTGGATCCTGCTAGTAAGCATTTGCTGTGAAGAGTAAGTTCACATTGTCCTATGTATTATTCTATATGCTTGTGCTGACACTATTTCTTTAACCTTTTTGGTCATGTTACAGCTAGAGAGAGTTGAATGAAGACCTTTACCTTGTTATAGGAGCATGTTAATATTAATTGCACATGACTGCTACACCAACTATCTCCTAGCAAGTCTGCTGTCCTCCATGGGCTTCCTTCTATCTGCTGCAGAGTTGCTATCTTGGTCTGCTCAGAAATTATAGAAGCCTTTGGAAATGCTTTGTGTGCATCTCACAGGTGGTATAACCAGGTTCTGTGCAGTGCAGGCCACTCTCCTGTGTTGTTTACCATGCTTTTTCCTCACAGTTGCCAACTTCTTCCCCTTAGAAACCTCTTGGAGATTGCCTAGGATGACAGAGTCTGTCTTTTGGGGAATGCCACAAAGCAGGTGTGCCGAGGCAGCGTGTGGAACCACTGGGCAGGGCCTGCATTTCATATAACAAGCAAAGACACCAGCACAGAATCAGGAATTATGCATTAGTCATCCTTACAATTACATTGCCTTTTCTTCTCACCTTATAAATGGATCTTGCAATATCTGCAGCTACAGATATCTGATCCTCAGAAGCAGATTGCACAGTTGCTGCAAACATACTCAGAAGAAGAATTGAGGAACCTTAACCTTAATTCTCCTGGCCACCAGATGTAATTGTAGCCATGGAATCTCCCCTCTTAGCTTAGGCTGCATCTTTCTATAAATGCACTTTATAAATTTTGTTTCACATTTACTGAGTCCCTGCTAGCAGTACTGAGAGGAAATTTGGCCACGGTACCAAGACCTGCAGCTCTTAAAATGTAATGCTGACAGACATGTTTTGGAAAAGTCACCTTGCCTCACTGTAACAATTTCCCCAGCTTTAAAAATGGAATAATAATACATACTCATACAACTAAAATAAGTAGCTTCCTTTGGCCTTTATGTAAAGCATTCTGCAAATGTTTATTAGATGTTCCTCCTAACAGTTGTTATTATTATTATTACTGTTGTTGTTGTTGTTGTCATTAGATGTTAGGCCAATGGCATATCAGCAAGCTCCAAAATCCGGATACTGGAGCTGTCATAGAAGAGGGTAACAGTTACAAAAGCTGTGTCTGTGCCAGGTTGTGCACAGCAGCTCCAGCTGGTGCGGTCACACAGTGTCATTCAGCATCAAGCAGAGACACTGGCTGAGTCTCTGAAGTGTAGGTGCATTACTGCAGATCACTACTAGAGCAGGGGAGCAGTCCTTCTATGGCAGCAGCTCTGCACTGATCACTCACCATCCCCTGGTGCAGATGTACTTAAGCTCTTCAGCTGTCTGACCCTTAAAAAAGCTGATGGTCAAATCTGAATTCCTGACTTGGAATAAAAGTTTGAACCTGTATATTTTATTATCATTCCTGCTCATGCACAAACAAAACAATGTTTCATGCCAAGTTTCACAACTACATAAAAATGGTGGTCAGGCTACAGCAATCAGGATTTTGTGAAGGTGGATGAAAAGTTCTCTTGAAGATGCAAATTTTTGGTAATCACGCTTAGGACACTTAAAGTAACCAAATACAAGTTTTGTGGCTTGTTTCTCACAGTACCATACCTAACAGTAGCTATGGGAGAGCAGTGAGTGACAGGAAGGTATAGTATTCCAGGCATTTCTTTAGGAGAAATAATAATGATTTTTGTCTTCTTTTTGCTGTACAGGACATATTTGGCTACAAAACTCAAGGCTGCCGAAGGGCCTTGTGCATTGCTGGATACATCTTGTCCTGTGGGGCTCTGAGGCTGCTGTTTTACTGGAAGCCAGAGTGGCATGTGTGGATGAATTGCATCCGATGCAGCTTGGAAGAAGCGGATATTGTTCTGCTTAGAACAACGGTAGTGTCTGCGTTAATCTTTTAATTAGTCCCTAGTAAGTGGCTATTTGGAAGGTGAGCTAACTGTAAAGTATCCAGTTAGCTGAAATCTTACATTGCTGGTTTCCTTCAATAATATCTTATGTATACTGTTGTTGATCTAAAGACCTTCAAAATATCCCACAAATTATGTGGATGATGATGATGGGAATGGAGTGTAACAGCTGATCAGACAAGGTGAAAGACACTGGGCTGATAAAACCTCTGATATCTGTCGTTTCAAGACTGTTGTTTGTTCTCAGTCCTTCCTCCTCCCTTCTACCATCCCTGTGCTTTCTACATTGTAGCCTTGTGCTCCAGATCCCAAGGCATCTGTTTATTTGGCAGTATCCAGCAGATCCCATTTTCCTCACTTGGCTGTTCTGGTGAAGATGTCCCTTTCTGGCAAAATTTATCTACTGGGCCAAATTAAAAATTTGTCTAGCAGTGTCCCCAGCAGTGTCCAAGTGTGTCATGAGGGATCAGTAAAAAGAAGAGGCCAAGCCTACACTGCTTGTTTTCTTGGCTCTATGTTTCCATTTCCCCATGTCCAATAAGCTTGCAATCCTGCAGTAAATTAATGCTTTCAGAGCTGGCACATTTGGCTAGTAGTTTCCTGATGCAGGTCTCTCCCTTCTCTCCCTGCTGAGGACTGTGCTGAAGCACTGCAACATGTGCAAACCCTTGGTTTTATTTCATGGAAGTTACTGCAACACTAAAGAGGTAAACTGAGACTTGGATCTGAATCCCAGCTGAGCCTGAATACTCCAGGAACTGGCAGAGTTGGTTTACTTCCAGAAATTTGATTTGTTCTGCTTCAAAGATTCCTGAACAATGGCATTTTCAATGTTTGCAATTACAAAATGGATCACTTACTGCCTCTGTGTTTGAGTTGCCTTCCTAAATGAGCAGAGCAGTATGCAGTTAAAATCCCAGGTTTTGAAAAGCACAGATCTGCCTGTTGAATACTTTATAATGAAACAATCTGCATCCTAATAGTCTGAGGGTATGTTTCTTCTTTTATTAAAAACATCATATTATGCTTAATATCCCTTCTTAATATTCAATTCAATTTGCATTTTTAATTACCTATTCTTGTGTGCAATTTTAAAAAGATGTGCCATGTCAAGCACTTTTCAAATAAATGAGTTTTTAAATGATCCTTTGTGTAATTAAACAGGAATTGAATTATATTGTACATTCTTGTTATCAAGAAGCTTTCTCGAATGGGCTCTGTTTGAAAATTTAAGATTTCCTTCATGATTATTTGTGTTAAAATGACAGTTTTGTTTTGTTTTGTTTTGGCTACATTATGATTATATCAGTTCTCAAATGTGACGGCTACCGCTAATGAGGATACAAGTAATCTCATCAGCTTGATCCTTGGAATTATCTTTTGCTTCACATAAAACCTTAATTCTTAAGTCATCATTATCTCTGCATTTGCAATATAAGAGCCTATTAACTCACTTTTGTTATTGAATTTTGATTCAGTTTAGTTCAAATGATGAGCACCTGTGTTATTCACTGGTTCCCATCTCAATCTGCATCCCAATGTCTACTAATTCTGAAATTTAAATTAAAGATAAATATCAGAAAATAAAGTTATTCTACTCAAAAGACCAGTTTAAGAAGAAAAGCAGGCAAATAAGATATATAAACATCATTAAAGTTCTTCTTTTAATAATTAAATTATTTCAAAGGACTCATATTTGGTACAGAAATCTTTTTTACTCTTCCCTTTTCCTATTAAAGTTTCCTAACTGCAAAACTTCTCACACAGAATGTAAGTCAGTCTCATAGTTGGCTTTAATGCATGTAGTTCAGTGTTTGGGACTGAAACTTAGCATGGGGCTACTCACTACAGTAACCGCTCTAATCTCTCAGACTGTACTACCAACCCTTGTTATCAGGCAGTTCTAATGCTCAGCTTGCTTTATCAAAATTGGGAAGGTCATGAACTCTGTGGTGAAAGCTTGTCTAAGGTGCCATAAGTGTTGACACTTCTTCACTTCTTCCAATGAAGTGTTAACTCAGGAGTGAGTAAGATGCTGGCACTAAATATCCATTTTGCAGCACAGCATTGTGTTCCTTTTGATCTTCCCTTTACAGCACGGTCACTGCATCTCAGATTGTCCTGTGCTGTTTGCCTGTCTTAGATCTTGACCTGGGTGTTCACATTCCATCCTAATCAGCCAAACATCAGACCTGTGGTCACTGAAATATTTGCAGTACTCACATTTTGACAGGACAGTGGTTCTGTTCTTATTCTAATGATTTTTCTGTAAATCACAAGTGTTGGGAGGATTTTGTTGGCTAATCCTTAAAAAAAGCCAGAGTAGTCCTCTAGAAAGGCTACTGTAATAATTGTAATACTGTAATCATACTGTAATCATCCAAGTGAAAGTGAATTTGGTCTGTGTTTGGGGCAAATTGTGACATTTCTCTTCTATACCCACTTAGGATGATTTTCGGACTTATTCTCGTAAGACTGTGACATGGATCTCTGTGTCTGCATTTATCAAAAGCAGATCAGACTATCCAGCCACTGAGGAAGACTCAATCTTCAGTAAAACCATAATGAAGCCAAGTTTGCTAGTAAGTAAAGTATTCTCTGCAGCATCTGGGAGCTGATGGCAAATCTCAGCCATGCTTCATGGAGTAAAAGTGAGCTGTGAAATATATGTAGCTGAGAATCTTGAAGCTTGAGGAATACAGTTCTTTTTCTACAGCTGTAGAAAAAGAAGAGAACTGTACTCAACTGTATTTGCCTCTGTAAAAATCCTCTCTTATTCTGAGGAGGGTTATGAAATGAGAATTCTCACTATTTCTGAGAGAAAACCTATGTCGTAAGTAGGAGAGCTTCAGGAGACTGGGATTGGCAGTCGAGAATCAGAGTTCCAAATAAAAAAAAAACATTCCTGGCACAGGAATCAGGGAATTTAGGGGTGACTGTGTGTCTGAAAGGAGACTGTGCAGAACTGATTGCAACTTCCCCAGTAACATGAAAACAGGGATGAATGCATCTGATAGGGAATAGAATGGAAAAGTACCTGAGCTACATCAGTATTTCCAGAAATATCAATCATCATCACATCAACACATTTTGCTTCTTTGCCTTTGTATGCACCAATTTCTACTTTAAAGAGCTTTTGCTAGAGTCAGGTTAACATGAGTCACTGTTAACTTTTCTTGCAAAAATGTATCCTGGTCTCTGCCAGTCCCATAGATTTGAGATCCCAGTGAGACACTGTGGAGAAGGTAGATGATGGATTGACCCAAGCAGATCTCAATGTCCCTCATGAGCTGAGTAAATGTAATTATTCCATGTCTAAAACATGTACCAGACAGCTCAGCTATGTGTCTTGCTTAGCATTACATATTACGTTTGTATGAGCAATAGGAATGCAAAATTATACATTTGCTAATATCTGGCTCTTGATTATAGATACTAGAGTACTGCACTGAGGAATCCAGAAGAGTTATTTTTCCTTTCAGGAAATAAATTTCTAACTTACTAAAGTTTATTTTTATATCTACAAGAATTTTTAGTAAATATTTTCAATATAAAGCTAACTTCAGCTGAGCAAAGCTGTTGTTATTTCTACTGTGGACATATATTAATGTAGATAAGAAGGTGTAGTGCCAACTATTTTAATCAACTGGCACAATATGAAGAAAGTGGAGACAGATCTGTAACATTCTTTTGAGGATCAAATTAGTAACATAAAAAAGCCAAATATAGCCTCAAATAATAGGCCCTTTGAACACCACTTTCATATCAATCAAAACATCTAGATAGAAAAGATCAGATTTCAAAGCATCAAAGAGAGAACAGTTTAATCCTTCCCTAGCAATTCAAAAGCCTCTACTTGTAAGTCAATCATAAAGTGTTTTTGCCATTTAAGCTACCTAAGTGCACAGAGTTCTGTGTAGTGCCCAAGAGCTGTCCAAGGACCTGACAGGGCACTGAGTCCCTTGCTTCCCACTCCAGTTTTTAGCATTGCAGATAAGATATTTCAGTTCCTATTGCATGAAATCCTAACTTCAGACCTCTTGTCAAGTTAATGACTGTTGTTATAGCTCCATTTTGAGACAGTGGATGAGCTGAGTCTGGATTTCATTGGCCTATAATAATGCTTATTGCACTGGGCAGGGAGAGTTCCCTAGAGCTGATTTCTTTATCACTCATGTGTACAGGTGTATAGCCCTGCCCTCTGCCAGCTGATAGGAAGTGCCATTATCTCTAATAGGCTTTGTTATTGTTGTGCAGGACAGGACAGACTCCTCTTGCAAGCTATAAATGACAGCATGTGTTCCTGATGGGTAACTGCTCTACAAGGGCTCAGCATTAGCAGTGACTCAGTATCCTGGGATGGCCTTTCTTGTCTATTGGCACATCTGTTTAGTTGAAGGACTCAGCACCATGCTTGGAAATGGCCCAAAGCCCCCTGCTTTCACCAAAGCCAGACAGAAGACAAGGGAGCTCTTGGCTGAAGACAGTCTTTTTCAGCTGCCTGTGCATCCACCATGACATCAGTGATCTCTTACATTCATTCTGTGAGATCAGAGTGAAGATTATTCCTTTTTTCAGAAAGAGCACTGCTTTGTACTTGCTTGACCTAAAGATCTGTAAAGTTTACTGGAACCCGCACCGAACTGGGGATCCCCATCTATAATTCAACTAGGGTGTCATTGTATGCAATCCTGTCTTCTTTCCCTCTTTGCCCCCACAAAACTTCCTTTATCTGTATTTGACCCCAGTGAGGATGCCTAGATGAACTCTGTGAACAAGTCTCAGAGTATTTTTGTTTGCTGTGTTGCTGTCTTGTTTTACAGGTGAAAACTATCCAAGTACAAAAAATCCGCTATGTCTGGAATGTCTATGCAAAACAGTTCCAGAAAATTGGGTGAGTTCACTGCACTGGTTGCACAAGCCTCTGAAGAAGTCAAGTGTCTTTGTGAATAATATCCTAAGGAACACACTCCCTTTCTGTTTTAGAGTCCTAGAAGACAACTACAACTGCTCAGATATACATGATAAATTTGGTTCTGGTCTCACCTGCAATGAACAGAATGTCAGGTACTCATTTTAAAACATGAACACTAAACATATTGATTTCAAAGAGATGTAAATTCCTTCTGTTGGTGCACTTCCCATGAGTTTTTTGTATATTTATTAATATGCACATAATTTTAGATGAAACAGCCACACATGTAAATATTGAATGAAAAGGACTAGAGAATATTTATTCTTTGTCAATTTTTTTGAAGTGTCTCAATATTCACCACTGTTATTGCTCTTATTCAGGAAATATGTCCTGTAACTAAGCAGTTTTTATTTGGAGTAGGAGAAAGTCTCTGTGGAAGAGTGCAGATAAGTTGTGTGTTTGCTTCTTCACTGGAGCTCCAAATTGACTCATTCTAGTCAATGAACTTATTCTCATGAACTACTGTATCATTAAGCAAGTTACAGAACATGTATTTATGAAACTCCTAGATAGAGAAGTAGTCTTCAGTTGATTGAATACTGAAAATTCAGCTTCTGACATTAGCTCATATCAAATCTTACATTCCAATAATTCTTAACTTTTTGTAAAGTTATTTGGGTTTGGATCATTTAGTTTTAGATGCAGAATTCCTTTGTTTATGGTCTCTCAAAGTAATTCTTGTATGATGGAAACATTTGCCTAATAGGTTGTGTTCCACCTCTTGTCTGCATAAGTAAGTGTTGCTGGTACAGCCATCTTTTCTGACATAAGCACTGTAGGGACATTAAATTTTTTCTTGAAAAAATATCCTCCCAGCCTTTAAACTGGAATCAAAAGAAGCTCTCATGACTACTGAAATCTGTATTTTCTTGAGCAAGTGACATTGTCACTATTTTATCTGTGAGTGATGTTATCTTTATCCTGTACAGGAGAGTTATATGTGGGCCAAACACTATTGATGTTCCAGTGATCCCTATTTGGAAACTACTCATCAAAGAGGTTAAGCATTTATGTTGCTTTTATTCTAAGCTGCTTGGGAGGCCATGTGTACATATAATTGATTCTATATCTGATTTAATTTCCCACTACTCATTCTTCCAGCACATTTCTTTTTCAAATCCTGTTGAAAGCTGTTCTGTGAAATCATCAAAAATTCCTTCAGTCTCCCTTTTTCCCTATCCTCCATCTTCATACCATCTTCATCTGTGTGTCAGCTTGGTATTTCTATGTATCTCTGTCCTGGGAAATCATTCTATTTGCATTATTAGGACCATTGAAGGTTTTTGAGCTGCACTGGAGGTCAAATCTTCCAGATAAGGGCTGTCTCTTAATCAACAGAGGTTAAGTGATCGGCAGTACCTGGTACATGCCTATGGCTGCAGAGTGCTCCAATGGGCTCATGATTTTGGGCACAGCACTACACAAAGCACCAATATCTCTTTCAGACAGGAACAGCCTATATGTGGCCTAAACAGAGTGTTTGTGGCAGTGTGCTTATGGTATGTGAACTACATGCTCACAGCACAATCTGCTCTTCTCTCACCTTTGTTACATTTCTTGTTAGAAGCAAACAAAACATGGATTGGGCTGAGTCATTCATATCTGAAATAATATCCTGTTGGCCCATATTATTTGTCCCATCTGTCAGATGAAGATGGTCCAATCTGATTAAAGTGACTACTAAGAAAATTACAAAGGGGGTCAGAAGTCACAATATTTAATGTCTCTTATTCCAGACCTTTTCTAACAGGTTGGACTGTCTTAAGTATATTGGGGCCATTTAAATGTGGCCAGCTCTTTACTACTGCTGTCTCTCCAAACAGGTCCTAAATCCATTTTACGTGTTCCAGCTGTTCAGTGTGTGTCTGTGGTTTGCTGAAGATTACATGGAGTATGCCAGTGCCATCATATTCATGTCTCTCCTCTCAATATTTTTGACCATATATGATCTTAGAAAGGTGAGACACCTCACACTTTCCACAAGGCAGATTTACTTTTTAATGTCTGGGACAGGCCAGCATGTTACAACATGCACACAGTGCTACAAGACTTACTCAGAGGTTTAGTCCTCTGACATTGTGTACTAGCAGGTGCAATGGCCTGGCCTCCTAGTCATTATAATTTCTGGTACCTTACCCACATCCTCCCTTCCCCATTCCATTGCTTCACTTGGTAACATTTTGTTATGCTCTCCGTAATTAGGGTGGGGAATTTCTTTCTCTGTGTGGCTGTATAGTTCCTGGTAGAGCCGGAGCCCAGTTTCTGAAGGCTCTCATAACCACAAATAACAAAAGGAAATAATTGTTAGTGGACAAATTGCATAATGTAAGTAAGATGCAACACTTTTGTGTGTTCTTCTTTAATTTATAGCAATCCATTAAACTGCACAGACTGGTTGAGTCTCATAACAACGTCATGGTCACTGTCTGCAGAAATAAGGAAGGTGACTCCTCTATGCTTCTTTTTTTCAATATGCTTTGGTCCTATAGCAATTTATATAAAGCATGTATACTAATAGATTTATTCTAAAGTGGTTTTCATCTTCTGTTTCTCAGCTCAGTTAACTCACTTCTGCACATAGAGTTAATTTGACTTAGAAATATGTTGTAGCATATCAAACATATTAATAATTGAGTGCAGCCTTAGTTGAAAATTGTCAGGAAAACTAAGTAATTTTTCTTAAAGCAGTGCTGACATAGCCAACAACATACCCATTAAATGGCTGTGAGTCCACATAATTGCTCCATGCAAAGTCTGTTCATTGTCAAGGTATCTAGAGCACAGTCCAAAGAGATGAAGTCAAATGAAGAAATTTAGATCCAAGGTTCTTCAGTTAGGTCAATGCAATGGTATAGTAACCATTGGTTGGGATCCTGGCTAGATAAGGGGGAATTCTACAATTGGAACTGATGCCTAGGCTTTTCTTAAATATCGGAGGTTGTATACATAGGTCCTACTGTGGTCCTTTGTTTATCAACCATTATATGGAATTCTATTCAGCAATTAGCTCCTTGTATTATTTTCCCCTCTTGCTACATAGAAATATATGAAACACAAATTTGCATTTTCACTTGTTATTTTCAGGTTTCCAAGAGCTGGAATCACACCATCTTGTTCCTGGAGATATGCTGATTTTGAAAGAGGGCAAATCCCTTTTGCCTTGTGATGCCATCCTGGTCAGTGGGCAGTGCACTGTAAATGAAAGCATGCTGACAGGTACAGCTCATCCCTCCCAGGTTTGCCACATGAACACCATCATTGTCCTATGGCTTCAGCCAGTGACACAGGACAGATGGAGATATCATGTGCATTTCTTTCTGTGAGACAGTCCAGAGCTGGCCGAGCAGGGGATACTTTTGGTTCAATATAATAGAGATTGAATTGTTGTTAATTGTCTAAACAGATAATATGAACTTTAGGAAGGGCAATTTATCCTTTCCTACCTTCATGTGGTACAGGATTTAGGAGGAGGTGATCTGGTTAGAAGGGAAAGAGTAGACAGTGAAGCAGAGTGAGCAGGACAGGAGAAGAAAATGGATATGAAGCAAAATTGTTCCTACACAGAGCCCATAGTCCACTCTGGCTGCAGGAGTTCCTGTCACTCACTGGATATCTCACCGCTGCAACATCTCCAAAGGTGGAGTGTCTGTCCAGCCCTCCAGACACTCCCAATCCTGTGATAGCAGTGGAGGACACACTGGGTGGGAGAGGTCACTGGAAAGCAGGATTTTTGGTGTCGGAGGAGGACACACTTCTATTTCTTGTCTTTAAATATGGTCTTGGACTGAATCAAACTGAAGCTGACAGTTCTGAAATTTCATATAAATGAGAAATTCCAGAAACACATTTCATTTAGAAAACTTCAGCTGTCACAAAATATTTCTTCTTCACCTTAGTGTTTGCTTTGACATAAATAGGGTATTTGTCACCTGTCAAGAATTGAGCTAAAGGCTCTCCTTTTTACTAGAGGGAGAATAGGGGATATCATGTTCCCATCTGCTTGAGGGATTGTGTAGTGACCTGCACGTGAGGTTGAAATTAGGTAAACAATTTGTGGCCATTCAAAGGCAGTCATGCAACACCAGTTCAGGCCTCTTTTCAAGTCTCTACATCTACAGTCAGGGTTTGGAGTCCTTGGACCGCTTTCAGTTCTCAGACTTACATGAAGCTGCTGTACTGATGCAAAGGAAAACTCTTTGGCAGTCTGTTTGTTTGCTAGGCTTTAAGCTCTATTCACTCTGCAGGTGTCAAAATATAAAAGTAAAAATTCTGTAAACTGGTTTCTCTAGATGGTATTCTCTAATACCACCACTAATACTGGTGGTGGCATTAACTTACCACCTAGATGTCTAGGTACTTATTTGAAAGTCAGCAGGCTGTTATTAAGTGTACTGCACTTTTCCTCATCTGAGCTAATCTTCCCTAGGAGAAAGTATTCCTGTAACAAAGATCCACCTACCCCGAGCTGATAATTTCCAGCCCTGGAGAGTGTACTGTGCAGAGGATTACAGAAAACATGTCCTCTTGTGTGGAACAGAGGTCATCCAGACCAAGGCAGATGACACAGGAGTAGTGAAAGCTGTGGTACTGCGGACTGGTCAGTCAACACTTGAGTTCACTTTTCCTTCCATGATTTTTTCAGTGGAACATTCTGACAAAGTATCAAATCACATTCAGTTAAAGGCACTAATCCATATTTACAACAGACAGATGGAGAATCATGATTCTGGGCTGGGCTAAGTTATTATGCATTGCTTCTTTTTGCTTGACAAAACTTCTACAAAAACTATCAGCATGTAATTACAAAGAGGAATTTTTCTTTGTTTCTAAGATATTGAAAAAATCGTTCACCCTAAGACAAAAAAACCTCTTTTCTATATTCTGCAGATAAGGTCACATACACTAAAATGAAACACCTGGGCCTTCCTTCATAAGTTGCAGAAAATATGAATAATTTTGAAGCCCTCCATTCTTTGCAGAGATTTTAAAAAAATATTTTCCCCTTGGAATGCTTTTAATTTGTCTTTCCAGGTTTCAACACAGCCAAGGGAGATCTGGTGAGGTCCATTCTCTACCCTAAACCCATGAACTTCAAGCTGTACAGAGATGCCCTCCGGTTCCTGATGTGCCTCGTAGCATTTGCAGCCATTGGAATGATCTACACAGTGTGTGTATTTGCACTTAACGGGGTGAGTTACTCAATGCAGGAGAAATGGTTCACTCGAAACCCTTTTAAGACAGTTCACTCATTCTCATGCATCAAAGTCAATGTGAGAACAGTTATGCACTGTAAACAGTAGTTCTGCAAATTTTAAATCCTAATTGATTTAGAACTTTTTCAGAAGCTTTCAAGAAATCATTTCATGCCATGATAATTATCTGCCAGTGTAAAGTCCAAGTCACTAGTTGCAAGGTTGATTCTGTAATTCAGCTTTTGAATAATTTTTCCCCTGGAGAATAATCTACAATTAGCTCAGAATATTATTGCCCCTTATGATATCAAAGAAAGTGTATTTAAGAACATATTATTGTGTTTGCTTTGCAGTCTTTTCTTTTTTTTTTTTTTTAACTCCCCCATTGTAATATGTAAATACATGCTGATGCTATCTCAACTTCTGTAATTGTCTTGTCAAATTTTAAGATTGAATCATGGAATGTACTAAATGCTTTCTCTTCTATTAGGGTTTATCTAAAGGGTAATAAGTACTTCATTCTAACATAAAATAGATACAAAATATGATCAAGCTGGTGTGTTCTGTGGTCTGAGAAAATATGAATGTAGGGAGAACCAGAACATGACAGAAATTCAGTACATTAAATCCAGGATAATTTGTGGTCAAAGTCCCAAGTTCAGAAACAGTGATAATAGATCTCCATGAGGGTTTGCAAGTACTTCTGAAATGCAAATTTGCTTTAGTTTACAGTGTCTCAGTCCTGGGACCCCAGTTTAAAAGCATTCAATTATTTAGCATTCATATCAACTGCCCAGAATAATGGTGTCTACATTCAGCATCCTGGCAGTCAGTTTTACACTGACCTCTAAGATTCCAAATTATAGATTGCTTTTACAAAAGTAACTGTTACTCAATGTCTTTTCCTGCAAGTAAAAGCAATTCTTTCACAACTCCTAGAACATAAGGTCAGAAGAAATCATTAGCTCGTATGTTCTGCCCTCTTTTTCATCACCATTCCATATGTCTCACCTGTCACCTTAACATGGAGTTCAGAACTGTGCCTGTAGGCATTTGGATGAATGCCCATATAAACAGCAGATTCCTGTGTGCTGTGTCATGGGAAAATGGGTTTGACTGAGGTAATGATCTAGCTGGCATGTCTGAACACATGTGTTTTGGAGGAGGCTGTGAACCCGGTGGGTTTGTTTGCATGGAGAATGGATGAAGGCCTGGAGGCTGCTCTGAAGCAGTGATGAGGCTTTAAAGCCTCTCGTTAAATCAAGCCTATTAATTTCTTATGGAGATGAATATGTGTTGAACCACGAGCAGAAAACAGAACAGCCTGGAGCACCTGCAGTGGAGGAGAAGGGGAATGAAGAGGGCTCTGTGTAAGCAGTGCTCCTTGCCACTCTCTTCCTGATAACTGTCCTTGTTGTTATGTCAGGAGGAGACAGGAGAAGTGGTGAAGAAGGCTTTGGATGTTATCACTATTGCTGTCCCACCAGCTCTGCCAGCTGCCTTGACAACTGGAGTCATTTATACCCAGCAGAGGTTGAAGAAAAAGGGCATCTTTTGCATCAGCCCACAGAGGATCAACATGTGTGGACAGCTGAACCTTGTCTGCTTTGACAAAGTAATGGCTCTGTGGTGGTTATGCCCTCATTGGTAATGGAGCCATGCTGGGAGTGGGAGGCAGGGGTTTGATTGAGCATTTCCATTGTATTTTAGAAACAAAATGACCAGTGCTCTGTACTTGAGTTCTTGTTGTCTGAACGAAGCTGTGGCAATTTCTTGTTTTTCTTGGAATCTAGGAATTGTCTGGTAGTCCTTTTGCTCTGCTCTGTGCTGGTATTTTCTGGACAGTAACTTCTTAAAGTATGTATTGTTTTTTATTCCTATTGGAGCTCTCATGTGGGAAGTTAATTTAAGTGTACATTTTAACTTAGACTGGCACCTTAACAGAAGATGGCCTGGATCTTTGGGGCTTGCTGCCCTCTGAAAGAAGCTGGTAAGGCTCCTTGACACACCAATGGCATCTAAATTTGGTTAGTGATTGAATTCTTCTACTAGACAAAGGACCAAGTCTGAAGGACAGTCATTGTTGAACAGTTAAGCAGTTAAGTTTGAAGTTTCCCATGTTTAGATTTTAAGTTTTACTTCCATTTCCCCTGGAAAATTAATTGTTTGCCTTATCCCAGGGGTCCTGCTCCACATGCAAAGATACAGCCACTGTTGCCAGCATTTGGCACAGCATGTTTGGGCAGTGTTCAGTAGACAGTCTGGGTTAGATCTCAAAGCTGCAGTGTAACCCCAAACCTTTATGATAGAAAGTTGCTGTTACCCTCAAGATTGATGCTCTGCTCTTTCAGTGGCCTTGATTTTGCCCATTTACATTTCCAGAAGTGTGAATACACAGAGTTGCTCAAACTTACATCGGCTTCAGAACTCAAAGAATCTTTGCACAAGCCTCAAGGAAGATATTTTATAATAATCTGTTCCTCTCTCCATCCCATTGGATTCCCTAACTAGGCATAACATACCTGGTTTGAGCATGTGCATCCCAGCCTTTATAGGTGTATGAAAAGTAGTTCATGGGGGCAAGTCCCCATCTGTGTGGTCTGGGCTCAGGATGGAATTTTAACTGCCCCCAGTTTAGGATTTTTTTTCTGCTAGTCTTATGTTGTTTGGTGTTCTCTGAAAGTAACTTTTATGTTCTCTTTTGCTTTAGCTTTCAGGATATTTACCGTTTCCCTGCAGACCACGGCCTGCCTTGGAGCCCAGTGTTCAAAGCACTGGCAGTTTGTCACTCATTAATTGTTTGGGAGGGCAAGATCCAAGGAGACCCACTGGATGTGAAAATGTTTGAGGCCACTAACTGGGTAAAACTGTGATTTGCTGTTATGCAAACAGTGGGTAAATAACCTTGCCATCTCAGGTTTAGCCAGACACCTATCAAAGTTATGAAATCTCAGGAATTCTGTTAAATAACTTGGATTTATTTTGACACCAAAAATATTTTTGTTCCTCAAAATCATGTTGTGATGATAAAAAAATCCAGATGATTTGTGGAATACTTCAAGAGCAGAGCTTTCTACATTAATACAAATTCTTGTGTATCATTTTCTCATTGAGTCTATGTTATATCTAAAGATGTTTCTTTATTTAATTTTGCTGTAATTAATAAAGGATTTATTGTCAATGAGAGGACATAGTCTATTTGCTGTTCAAGGGTACAGCAGTTTCTTAGTGAACCTGCTGAGGCTTTCTACTTGGTTGCTAAGAGAGGCAGTGGATTTTCCGTGATTGGAAGTGTTTAGTTTGACATCAGACAGACCCCTCCCAGGAATGAACAAGATACCTTGTTTAGAGGCAAGGAAAAGCTCTAAATAGATCCTTGAGGTTCCTTTCAGCTGTACTGATGTTTCAATCTGAAATATTTTTGTCTTTCAATACACAGGTGATAGATGATTCCAGCGGACACCAGAATGAAGGTCGAGGACCCACACATGCCACTGTTGTTAGACCTGGACTTAAAGCCACCACTGTAAGTTACTCTCAAGATTCACATCCACAGTCAAGTTAGACAGTTGGTGTGAGGGTTACCTTTCAGTATAGGAAAGCTTGGGTGTCCTTGTCCAGGAGAACTCTTCCCCACTTTGTCCTTCCTGTACTGCCTGCAGAGCGATTGCCTTGCTCTGTCTGATTCCAGACGCCTGGGGGAGCTTGCTGCTTGCACGAGAAACAGGGGGATGCTGGGTTAGAGATTGTCCAGCTCAGGGATGTGCCTGTCCTCATGGCTTGAGACTCAGTCTGAGCTCAGCTGAGTGGGGAGTGCGGTGGAGTCTGGTGGCTGATGTCAGACCCTTACTGGTGACATACTCTGGTAAGATGCTTTCTCACAGCCATTTTCCCTTTGCAAGACCAGTGTGAGACCTAACAGAGTCATATTAAAAGAAACAGAACTTTCAGTAAGTTACATTTTGTAGTCTGATAAAATTGTCAATGAACTTTTCCTATTGCTTAAGCTAAAGATTTCTGCACAAATTTAATCTCATCTTTATGTACCAGTAATTTTTGTCTAAGGGTAACAAATTAGCCCATTATACATGGTTAGCTTCTTACTATGGCCCAAAGGACAGACCTAAAATCCTTCAGTCTGAGTTTAAAATCCTTGCTACAGTATGTAATCCACTTGCTTTTCTCCTAGGCTCCTGTGGAAGGAATTACCATTTTACATCAGTTCCCATTTTCTTCAGCCTTGCAAAGAATGTCTGTCATTGCCCAGGAAATTGGTGGGGACCCACAGGCCTTCATAAAAGGGGCTCCTGAAACAGTAGCCATGCTGTGTAGAGCAGAAACAGGTAACAAACATTTATAAATGCATCCTAGAAACATACATGTATAAGTGACTTTGGATGGGGCAATGAGATAGAAGGCCAAAATGAGATTTATGTCTAAGACTTTATACTAAAGCCTGAGAAGTGTCTCTGTTGTATTCCAAGTCTAAGGCTAAGCTCTCACATAGCCCTTCTCAACAAAGAAGGATTTTGAGAGAGATAAGAGATAAAAGTAACTACCAACTCCTATACATGATGTACAGTCTCTGGCAGAATAGATATTTGGAAAAGTTGTCTACAGGTCCACCTCCCTCAGAAAAGTTGGGTTTCTTCCTCCAAACCTTGGGAGGGCATCTTAGAGAAGCACATATCGTTCATGACACGCTGGAAGAAGGTACATCTTTGCAATTTAGAACCAAAATTCAAAATTATAAAGGAGAGGCAAAGATTTTGTTATTGAACAAGATTTTCTTTGCTTGAACAAAAGCTCCTTTCTTTGATGTGCTTGGCCTATAAGTAGACTTCAGGTGTAAAAGTCCTCTGGGACATAAACCTTCCGTGCTCCAAGAGTTCCTTTAATTAGAAAGCAGTTAAATGCTGTGATAAACTGTGTTTTCCTCTTTTGCACAGTCCCATCCAACTTTGAAAGCAAGCTCCTACTCTACACAGCACAGGGCTTTCGTGTCATTGGCCTGGCCTGTAAATCTCTGCAGGCAGGGAAGCTTCCTGCTGCTCTAACAAGGTAAGCCATAAAAACTCTGCTCCTGGCCATGTTCAGCCTGGGCCAAGGGTGCCTCACAAAGCACCATCACCACATCACCCCTGCCAAGAGCAGAGTCATAGTACAGAGTTTTGTTGGATTCAGGCCAGTGGGAATCTGATTTAAATCTGGATGTAGGTCTGGGACTAGATAGAGGGCAGTCCTATGGCACATGCACAGAATCCTTGCACATTTCTTAACTTTTTCAACTCTGGATTTACAGAGGAAGCATATTCCTATTACACTTTGAAGACTAGCACATGCCCCCTGTTCATTCCATCATTTACACTACTCTCCTTGCAGATTTACCCATGCTTTCAGTTGAAGAGAAGTCTTTTCAAAATTTTTTATTATCCACACTCTTCCATTAAGCAAAGGCAGCAGATGACTCCCATTACTGTTCTCCAGCCCAGTCAAAGGCAGCAAAAGGCATGCCAAGGGGAACACAGAACTGCCAAAAGATGGTTTCCTCCACAGCTTTCTCCTTGGAACCAGCCTTAGCCCAAGGTTGCTTTTACTGCTGTGCCTAGGGTTAGGGTTATGCCTAGGGTTAGGGTTCTGAAAACCACAAAGCCCAGAGGTCCAGGCACACTGCAGCTACCAAAGGCATGCCAACAGGAAGACAGAACTGGAAAAATATGGTTTTCTCCTCAGCTTTCTCCTTTGAAGCACTCTTAGCCCAAGGTTGCTTTTACTGCACTGCCTAGGGTTAGAGTTATGCCTAGGGTTAGGATTCTGAGAACCATAAAACCAAGAGCAAACTATCTTCTGCTGTTCTGTTAGTTCAATCATTTAGCTTTCTAGCTTTAGCTCTGTTTAGTTACTAAGGAAGTCAGCAAACTCTTCTATTATGCTTGTGGTTTTAGTTTTGTAAAAACTGAGCCTCACAAAAGAGCCCTTTACACATGAATTCATATAGTTTTTTTCCTAAAACTCTTTTGCTTTTGTATGTGATACTCCAGAAACAGCACTTCTGAAATATCTGCAGTTACCGAGGATCTGCTCTCCTCTCTCTTTACTAGCTGTAGGTCCTAAATCAGGTGAGGGTCACTTGCTTTTTCACAGGGTTTTTTGCTTTGCTGGAAGGGCCAATGATGCTGAGGCGGAGTGCAAGTGGTTATTTCACTCTTGTGAGTGGTGTCATAACAAGCCTATCCAACCCAATGAGCAAATGTGTGTGAAATGGCCCAGATTTTGCAGTTGTGTATGCAGTTACAGCATGTGTGATGTTTATGCTGCCAAGAGAAAGGAGAAAGCTGCTGGTCAAACATTCAGGCACCACCTGACTCAGCTACTCTGACTGCCATGCAAGTGTTTGGCATCTCCTTGGTGTCTAAAATGAGTGTTTGAAAGCTTTTCTTATTTTCATATTCTTCAGAGAATCTGTCCCTTAGAGACCTCTAGTTCATGACTCAGGGGTAGGGTATCTACTCAGTTCTGTTCTCAACTGCATATGTTCAATTGCAAAAAAGCAATAGCACAGGTGAAAAGAAAAATGTAGGGGAAAACAGAATTGGAAGAAATGGGGGAACAATTTCCAAATTGCCACAGGCTGTTTGCTTAGGTTCAACTGTCAAGAGGAGCAGACACAATAACTAAGGTGTGTTTATTTGTTGTGCAGTGCTCAAATGAGAAGGTCTAGTGTGCAGGGACTTTCCAAATCAGACCACCACAGTTTGGGAGTCCTGCAGAAAATTCAGGGTCCTGGCACTGCTGGTATTGAAATAGCATCACAAAAGACAGACAACCTGGGACTGCAGAAAATAGACAAATTATTTTAATTCTTTTGAGTTAGGTGGGATGGTTGATAGCTATAACTGGCTATCACCAAATCCAATGGTGATAAAGGTAAAATAAATTATTAAATCTGTTCGTCTCTTTTTGACTGTTAGGGAGGAGGTGGAATCTGATCTGACATTTCTGGGTCTGCTGATAATGGAGAATCGATTAAAGAGGGAGACAAAGCCTGTTCTGGAAGAGCTCACTGCTGCCCGCATCAGGAGTGTTATGGTCACAGGTATCTAAAAATGGTGGATTATTTCTTATTTTTGTGGTCACTGGCGCAGACAGGGAGTCCACCAATGTTTAAGTGAAAAGTCTGCTCTTGTCAACACCACTGGTAGGAAGGCATGGTTATTTAATCCAAGAAACATCTGTGTTTTAATAATGACATAAAGTGAACCATGTTGTTCCTGGCAACTTCACCAGGCCATGTCTGATTCTAATAGAAGCTTGTAATGGAAGCTCCCTATTTTATAGGGCCTCCTGAAATGAGCAGAAATGGGGCATGCGTGCTCAGGACAAATCTCCAAACCTTTAAACATCTGTAACTCATGCCTACCAGTGCCTGTCTGTCCTTTATTTTTTATCCTTTTTTATCCTTTTCTTTTTTGAAATTTTTTCTTGAAGGGCTATTCTATCCAAATCCAAACCAGGGTTTGGATAAAATAACCCCAAGTTTTTCCATTGTCCAAAGACTTGGGCCTCACCTCTTTCTGCCTACATACACCATAGCCAATCAATGATAATCAAGGATACCAGCAGCAACTTAGCACTGAAACCCTCACTGTTTTTTGTTTGAAACAAATAACCTAGAACCATATTCCCCATATAGATTTCTTCAAGCTGAACATAAACATAATTTATGTCCAGGTCAAAATGTTTATTTTCCAAATGAAAATATGTTTATTGATTGAGACACACCTTATCTGCAAAGTTTTAATTTTTATCAAAAACTTTCTTATGCACAGACACTGAAATTTTAATAATTCTTCTGGATATATTTGAAAACTCAGAATTCAGGCTAATGAATAAAAAATTCCTCACTGCAGAAAAGTTTAAATAACACTTCCTTTAATTTTTTTAGGGGACAACATTCAGACAGCTATAACAGTTGCCAAAAATGCTGCCATGATAGCTCCAACACACAGAGTGATTCTTGTGGAAGCAAACAAAGAACCTGGATCTTTTTCAGCATCTATAACCTGGAAATCCCTAGAAGAAAACAAAATTGAAGACTACAGAAGCCTGGTGAGCATATCAGAAGCAGGTTTTGTGCAGCAGGAAAACCAACTAAGATGGAATGCTTTAAACAAGGAGTGGGATTATGGTAGTATAACAGAGAACTGCCAATCACCGCCAGAATATGTGCTAGAAGAGTGTTTATGAAGAGGGGATCTTTATAAAAATGTGCTCCCCTAGAGCTTACTTCCTAGCATTTTATCCTGGGAACACATTTTTGCTAACTGCTTAGCTGGGTTTGAGACCAGATTTGCAGAAATCCCAGAAAGATTTGTCTCTAGCCCTCATGCTTAGCTGATGCCAGTTAAAATGCTTGCTTTTCCTACAAGATTTGATGGTGTAGATGTGGACTTAAAACCTGTGGAGCTGCATTGAATGAACCAGCCCTGTTCAAGCAGGTAGAGTGTTAGCACTTTCCCATACCTGCAGAATTAAAACACAGACCCACTGTTGAGAAGTTGCATATACACAGTGAATCATAGCTAAGCCAGGCTAAGAAATTTATTTAATGAAGCTTCTCCACAGAGAAGCTGGGGAAAAAGACCAGTTACTTTCTCCCTGAAGAATTAGTCTGAAGGTGCTGACCCTTCTCTGTGAAGCACAGAGTCAGGCAGATGGTGTGGAATATCTGCAGTGGTTCCTCAGACTGAGCAACTTGTGCCTTGTGTTTCACTGCACAAAGACTTCCTTAGATGTGGTGCACATATGCTGTCTTTAGTCCCTCTCATTTCCAGTGCAGCCCACCAGATTGGTACTGTTGTATGAATTCTACCAAATGCAACAATCCATGCAACGAACACCCAGTTAACACTTAAGTTACTAACATTATATGCCTCAATCCCTTTACAAATCCAAGCAAAGGCAAGGGGGCTTGAATCCAAGTCTCCCAGAGCCTTCAAAACACCCTCTTCATGGTATGTCCTTTACTTTGTCTGTAGTAGTGTCTGTGCAAACGCAGAGTAGCTTTCGAGGGCCTGGGCACAGCACTCATTCTGTCTCATTTTATAGGAGGATGACAATCAGACTGAGCCAGGAATCAGGCTGGCATTGGGATCAGGCCAGTATCATTTTGCCATGAATGGAAAATCTTACCAAATTGTAGCACAGCATTTCAGGCACTTACTTCCAAAGGTAAGATCTGGATTATGTAACTGGAGTAGCCTTGCCATTCAGGAGATATAATTGTCCCAGTCCAATTAGCTGAAGAGACCTGTATCAGGACATCTTTGGGAACAATTATAACACTGAAATACTTATGGGCTGAATGAATCTCTGATATTATTATATGGGGAAGGATCTGAAAATACCTGTAATTTTCTCTGCACATTAGAGGAGCAGGCATGTCTTAAGGTATGAGGACATGATTTAAAACATTTGTGCCCATATCCCTACCCCTTGTACAGCACTGACCTGTTTTGGAGAACAGGAGAAAATGTGATATTCTACATGGTGCAATTCAGCATAGGTTGTCTGTTCCATGGACAGGATACTCTCATGGATTCTCTTCTTATAACTGCCTGGCAATCTGTGTTCATCAGGTAACTCAAATGGCATACCAGGCCTCTTGCCCTTATTGTCATTGTTACTTTTTCAAAATATTTATGAAGATCCACTTTATCTTTGATCATCAGCCTTTCCTGCTTCAGAATCTAGAATCAGTTGTTTATAAGTGTGATATTTGGTGATTTAAATTCAGATTATTACTGAAGTCACTTACTTCAAGTGTTTTAAAAACAATTTCCTATTTTTCTCCTTATAGCTCTTGCTGAATGGAACAGTTTTTGCTAGAATGTCTCCTAGTCAGAAATCCAGCCTTGTAGAAGAGTTTCAAAAGCTGGAGTAAGTTCCTAATGATTTTGAAATTGTTTGTTGAATTTCCAGGCTTGAAAAGAGTCCAGTAAGAGCTAGCTTTTGTCTAGCATAGAGTTTTGTGAAACTCACAAAACCAAAACCTTCACACATCTGCAAGCTGCCAATTAAATTCCAAAAGTCTGTTAAAAAAGAGACACTCAACTAAGTTCTGGTTTGGCAACCTGACAAAGATCAAATATTTCAATGGTCCTGGCTTTTTTTTGTTCCTATCATCCTTCATCTTTACTTCTCTCTGGGCCTCGAGGATTGACATTTGTCTCCCCAAGACTTTTAAGAATCTCTCCCAGAACTGCAGCTTTTCTGAGCTTGCTGCCATTTTACAGTGCTACTGCTGGCTCTGTACATCTACAGTGTGATGGGTTATAAAATGTGGCAGGGCAGTCTGGATTGTTCACAGTCACAGTGATATAGATATAGAGATATTTCTGAGTCATAAGCATCTTGTTGCCTGTTGTTCAGCTCTTTCCCAAGCCTTTTGAAGATCCTCACCCTTATTTTAGCTAATTAGCTCCCAGGCCTTGTTCTAGAGCTAGGTGAACTTTAAGCCATTTCAGATTATCAACCTGGTTGTGTGCAGTTGTGAGCACCTCAACTGCTGTCTGGCCAGACAGGCATTAACTTTCTAGAAAGGCTTTTAACAAAATCTTGTATGACTTGTATAAATTACGTGCATGGAGCAGTGTCTGATTCCTCATTTGCCTTATCACTTTATTTTTAAGTTACTTTGTGGGCATGTGTGGAGATGGAGCCAATGACTGTGGGGTAAGTGAAATGTTTTTACAGTATATTTTAAAAATGAGAAAATAATGCAATGCCAGTAGAATATTCCAAACTGAGCACATGTTGGAGATGGGAGTGTGCCACTTATTCATAGAGCAGCTGTACTATCACCAGGATTGATTTAGACCTGATCCCACTGTGTGGTCCTTTCCATGCAAGAGCTGTCCTAGGCAGAGATTTTTGCAGTTTGTGATCTCAAAGACTAAAGAGCCAGTCAGTCTTTTGCAAGGTTCATTTTCCTTGCAAAAAACACCAGAAGATTCTCCTGGGGGGAGCAAGCAGAGAACCTAGACTAGCTGCATGAAGTGTGGGAACAAGCAAGTACTAAAAAAGGAGGCAGAGCCAAACCTGTCTTACACAGGTAGTGGATGGATGTGGAGTCTGTGGAAAATGAACTTTCCCATGCTCTCATCCCCATTCTTTCCCTGGACTTGGCATCTCACTGGAGGAACCCTCAGGGTGGAACACACCCAGGGAGTGAAGAGGCACTGCTGCCACAGAACACATCCTGTAATAAGGAGTCACTGCTTGGCTGACATGTAAGTCTCTGTGTCTTCTGGTGAGCACTGAGGAGGAATGTGACTTTCAGGCTTTGAAAGTGGCACATGCAGGGATATCACTGTCGGAGCAGGAGGCGTCTGTGGCTTCACCTTTCACATCCCGAACGCCCAGCATAGCCTGTGTTCCAGAGCTAATCAGGTAAGCATGGGTTTTACTTCCTATTTCATAAAGAAGAAAGTTCCCACTCCTCTCAAACATTAGGCTTGTGTGTTCCCACCGAGTCACAATATGAATATCTAGAGAAAAATAAATGTCTTTCACCTTGAAATTGCCATTTGCTTAGTCCCTATCTGAAATGTCTGTAAGAGACATTAATTATCACAAGAGGAGGGTATTTACTATTGATGTTTCTGTCATCAAAAGTATTTTAAATGCAAAAGAAAGAACAAAATGAACAATGCTCCATAAAGATGAATCAAATGTCCATCAGCCAACCTGTACACAAATTTTAGGTCCTACCTCTGATACATTATGCTACTAAAATATGGTATCTATTATGCCAGGATCCTGATTTTGCTTACTGGAGTGTTTGAGTAGCCAGGGTGAGAGCATTATCCTGATTGGATATTGCATGTTCACTGTAGGAGGAGAGGACTTGTTAGTTCTGAGCTAAGTGATCAGATGCTTGGCTTTGCAAGTTTTTCCTCATATGGAGTGTTACCTACACTATTAGTGTCAGCAGAAAAAATTGCTGAGGTAAATGGCAGTCTACAGGTGACTGGAATCAAGCCTATTTAATGGAACAAGATATCTGCAAGTGATGACTTTACTTTCATTTAGGTCAGATTTTATTTATTTCACCTCCCAGCAAGATACTGTTAGAGGCCTCTCTGCTTGTGACACATGCCTTGTTTTCAAGAGCCTTTTGAGAAAACTGGCACCAGGACAGCCCCACCACCTAATTGCTGTCCTTTATTTGTGCCTTCACACAGGGAAGGCCGTGCTGCTCTTGTCACTTCCTTCTGCATGTTCAAGTACATGGCACTGTACAGCATAATTCAGTACCTTGGTGTTCTCCTGCTTTACTGGGTATGTATTGGGAACACATTGGCTGGAACTGGATAAGCTACTATTTCCTTGTAGGAGAAATAGGACATAAAAACCACATGAAACTGGGAGATGGAGATTTACCTTTACCTGAGCTGCAAACTTCTGTGGTGTGATCATATGGTCCTCCTGTACCCTCAGCAGAAAACTGGCAAGATTCTTCCCATTAACTTCAGCCAGAGGGCTCAAGATCCAAGCCAGGCAGAAAGAAATCTGAGATACTGAATGGTGCTTTGGATGAGGGCATATGTCTGTGAAAAGGAAGAATCTGCTGTAAGCATATGCTGTTACAATTTATTCAGCATTTAAAGCATGAATTAGCTTGACAGTAAGCAAATCCCCTGGAGTGCCTTAAACCACTTTTTCATGGCTTTCTCCCAGATGGAGAGGAGGGCTTTGTGCTCAGAAATAACCCAGCAGTGAGAAAGCAGTCTATTCAAATATTCTTATTTTTGTTGCCTGGAGTGAACTAAAAGTGTAGTTAGTCTAAACAATGTGCAAAATGAGAATATTCACCACAGGCCAAATGGTGAGGAACCTATTGGCAGGGTGGTAAAGTGTGTGGTCTCCTTATCTGCAGAGCAGCATTTCAGAACAAAGACAGTAGCTCCATGGATATAATACAGCTTTCTGGAGATGATAGAAACATGTCCATGGCAAATGTCTGATTTGTGATTTTCTTCTTTGTTTTCCTCTTTTCAGCAACTAAATGCCTTTGGGAATTACCAGTTTTTGTTCCAAGATTTGGCTATTACCACTGTAATTGGTGTGACAAGTAAGCCCCTTAGTCATCCTATGTATTAATGAGAGAATGATCTCAAATATTTTTCTCCTCCTTGGAAGTACATAATTGTACATAGAGAAAGAAAATGGAGGCCAAGCTTTCTGCAGACTAAACATCCTCTATGTAGAATACAGGATGTTTGGATTAGTAGAAGAGGGGTCTTGTTAGAAAAAAGCCCTAAAGATGGGAAGTACTTAGTGGTGCATTTGCTGAGCATGTAGCTTGTTGCTAACTGGGGGATGCCATCTTTAGAACCAAGGAGTAAACCCACAGCAAGTGCAGTGCAAAGTCTATTCATGCACTTTCCTGTTGACTTAGGAAGGCAGATTAAGAAGACACCTGACTCCACACCCAAATGAAAAAGTAGAGATTAGCTTTTATGAGTCCAGCTCACATTTGAAGCTGTAAACCAGAGCTCTGAAAGAAAAGAGAGGTGAAAATAGAGAAGAAAGAAATGACAGATGTCAGACACTACAGAGCAGGGAGCTGTAAGCCAAGAGTAAGAGGGGAAACCAGTGCTGAGGCAGAAAGAGAAAGAGAATGTTATTGAGACAGAATAAGTGCAGGGAGAGTTTTAGAAGCATGAATGGCAAGGACAGGGCCAGGAAAAGTATATACCAAAACCACATCCTGGTATGTTCCACCCTTGCTGGAACACAGGCAACAGGGAAAGACTTTGATGAAATCAAGCCTTAAAAGCCACAACAACACTGGGTGCCAAAAGCTACATTGCTGTAAGTAGTTTATCTGGAATTGCATCAAAGCTTTGTGCATAACTCTTTTACTCAAAGTCTGGATAATTTTGTTAACCCTAAGAACAGAGGAACACCTGTTGTGTCAGGTAATGCTGTCCTTCTCCAGCTCAAATAACCTGGTTAGGTGTTTAGTTCAGGAAGATGAACAGAACACAGGCAGCAAAGAATCCCAACACACAGCTGACAAGTGACAGAAAGAGAACAGAAGAGCATATGTTCATAATCTTGACCTGACAGTAGCCAAATAAAATAAAAAGCCAGGATTTTTTTTTTCAAAAATACCTCATGATAGATGACATTAGTTAACCTCTTCTGTGTCAATATGATTTTGTAAGAAAACAAGTCTGTGTTTTGTACTTGTTACAATCTTTGTATGTTTTATGAAGAATATTACAGACTGCAAAAGTGCCATTGATACAGTCAGTATTACACAGCATCACTGCTTGTATTTTGGATACACTAGTAAACACATCTGTGCATATTTCAGTGAGTTTCACACGTGCCTATCCAAAGCTGGTCCCCTACAGGCCTCCAAGCCAGCTCATCTCACCCCCATTGCTGCTCTCTGTGGTGCTTAACATCCTCTTCAGCCTCAGCATGCAGATCTTCGGCTTTGTGGTGGTCCAGGAGCAGCCTTGGTATTCCAAGACCAATATACACAGGTAGGACCCCTTTCTGGGACTCTGGATGCCACAGGGTTGACCTAGTGGGGCAGGTCTGCATGAAACTATTTGTCAGCTGAACCGCAGGTCTGATGAGCAGCTGCAGCAGATCCTGTGCTACCCACAGGGTGCAAACACTTTAACCAGTGTTGTCTGAGGTCCCTAAGCTCTCCAGCAACCTTGACACACAGTTCATGTGGTGAGAATGCTTCTGCTGAGCACAGAGAGGAGGATTTGGTTGCAGGAGAGACAAGGTTTGAGCTCAAGCTGTAATAAGTTCATCGAGCTCAACCAGTGGTGAGATCGAAGGCATTACCAATATCAGGGCTGTGAGGGAGGATTTCTGATAGTTAGCAGTGGAAGCTGGGGGAAATAACCAGGACAATGGTCATTCCCTGAGCAGTGTGACACTCTTTTTCAGTGCCTGTCTGTCAGCGAACAACCATGAGAGGAATTCATCCTCCAGCCTGGGGCTCCATGGGGTGACAGATGGAGCCCATGAGCAAATAGACAATGGCTTCAAGAGCTATGAAAACACCACAGTGTGGTTGCTTAGTACCATCAATTGCCTCATTGTAGCACTAGTGTTTTCCAAGGGAAAGCCTTTCAGGCAACCCATCTACACCAACTGTAAGTATGGGGAGAGAAGGAATGATATATAAGTCAACTTATATAGGGAGGTCAGTTTAATAGGTAAAAATTAAACTTGACCGAAATTATGGCAGCCAAAAAATCAGGAGAAAGACTGTCATGTGAAGGGAAGATGAGCACATATGTTTGTGACAGTTCCAGAAGATACAGTGAGTTGGAAGAGCTGTTCTTTTTCTGTTTGGGACAAATTCTGCAGCATGCTCTTAGACAGAGCTCTCTTCAGCTCTTTTTTTCTGTTGTTTTTTTTTTTTTTTTTTTTTTTTAATTTATTGAAGAGTTACAATAATGCTGCAGGTTTCATGGCTTTGATGTTTCAGTATAGTAATAGTGAGGAGGGAACGATCCTTGTAGAGAGCAGAAAAATGGGTCATCAGTCTCCCAGAACAAGGCAAAACACAAACGAGTGGGTGGAGGATGACGTTCAGTGCATGCCAGCTGAAGAGAAAATTAATTTACATCACTGGAACATTTACCTACAGATGGAGAAGGCAATAGGTTCTCCATTACTTTGACTCTCTACATCCTGATCAAGAGCAAAGTCTTGACATCACTGAAGTTGAAGGCAGCATTCCTAACCACGTTAGCAAAATCAAGACTATATCCTGGCTGTTTTTCTGAGTCACAGGATATACTGTGATCAGAGAGAGAACTCACTGGAAGGCTATGAAGTTTCTCAGATGTAAAGGTCAAATCAAATGTTCAAAATACCCATTTGGTGTTTTAAATCTGTGGCTACAGTTCTTGCCCCACATTCATGTATAGCCACTTGATTGAGTAAAGGTGGAGTTTTATTCTGTTCATTTTTCTTTTGCTGAAAATTCCTTTCTATCTCATGTATTCTTTTGATGACTGTGTAACAGAAAAATATTGCAGTCTTCTATAGTAAAGGCAAACATCTGAGATTGCTCGTAAAGCTGTGGGTTTCTTTCTTTGCTCTTATCCCTTCAGATGTATTCATGTTGGTGCTCACAGTGCAGCTGGGCATTTGCCTCTTCTTGGTGTTTGCTGACATTGATGATCTCTACTCCAAGATGGATGTGAGTATTGTTCCAAAGGGGATTTTCTTCCTACTGCCAGTCCATTATAAGCACACTGGGATTGTTTTAAGAAGAGGCACAGACTTTTGCAGGGAGACATGGCACCTCTAAAGACAAATCATATTTAAAGAGGTAGATTTTAGATGATGGGATTGTAGAAACTTCTGGAAATATAGTGACTCCAAACTAATATCTGTGCATTCAGCGGGACAGCTACACATGTAATTTTGATTGTTTCAGCACATTGTCCAAGCAACAGAAGATAACATCACTAAGCTTATGTGTGGTATGTTTGTGGCTTGTGAAGCCACGAGCAGAACAGGGCTGGGCTCTGCAAGTTTAAAATAAAGCACCATGTTCTTGTGTTTCTCAAGCTGTGCTACTCTGAACAAAAGTCCTCTTGTCAAAATCTGCCAGTTGGCACTCAGAGCAGCTTTTAGTTCCAGTCCCCAATATTTTGAAGCTTCCCATTTAAATTTTAGAGAGCCTGCAGTTTCCCAAAGCAGGATTTGGGTTTAGAACAATTGTAGGGAAAGACTAGTGGGGCTGCCATGGCAAGAGAGGATCTGTCTTGATCCTTGATTAATAAATACCAATAAGGCTTGACTTAGGTAGTCTGGCAGAATGCAAGCTGGGAGTTGTCTTGTGCAAATCCATCCCAAGGGAAATGTGAGGGAAGGATAGGATCTACATCAGCTGAAGGATGGGGTTGTCAGTGGAGCTGAAAATTACTACATTGAGGCTGGAAGATGTTAACCTCCTCTGCTGTGACACTCTCACAGTCTTGCTGTAAGAATCACAGGAACAAAACAAGAAAAGCACCTCACAGCTATTTTTTCTGTACATTTGCAAACAGGGCAGTGGCTTTGAGTCACAAGTGCTGAACACAGTGCAGCTTCCAGTCCTGTATGCTTGCATGTCAGTTAGTAAGTCGGTTTAGACATGGGATTAATGGAATTTGCAAAAAGAAAGATAGTCAAATATAGTAATTTAAAATCAAGTCCGAGTCTCGATTTTAAATGTCAAAGAGCCCACTTACCACTGCTGCCTGTAACTAACTGCAGAGCCCGGCTCAGCAGGCAGACCCAGTCAGAGAACCTGCCACGAGGTGGCACTTTAAAGCAAGTCATCGTCCTGTTGTGGACGGTGGTGGCCCAGAACATTTTTCAGCACTGCAGCTGCAAGGGGATAAAATGCTTTTGGGCTGAACTGCAAAATTCCCAGCCCGAGCAGACTGGAGGGAATCTTGCAGGAATTGCCGAGAAGAGAAAAGGAAGCAATAAAATCCTCTGCAATTGCCTAGCCCTGGAGAAACTGCCAATCTGAGCTGGCATCTCCAAAAACAGTTCAGCTACAGCCAGAAAGCCAGTCCCATCTCTGGGAAGCTGGAATTGGATTTGGGGCTGAAATACTTAGCTTGAACTATTTTTTAAGATTAGAAATTTAAAAGGCAGTTAGATTTCCTCTTGCAGTTCTAAAGAATGGTTTTCTCTGTTTTTTTCTACTGCATCATAGATTTAATAGCATCTTTATCAGTAATTCCTCAAGACAAATAGCAGTATTAGCTCATCAGCAGGGTAAGCCCGTTTGGGGGTCTGGCTTTTTATGACATGAAGCTGCTGAAGACCTGGAGCACAAGTCATGTAAGGAGTTCCTGAGTGAGTTGTGTTTGTTTAGTCTCAGGAAAAGGAGGCTCAGAGGAGATAGTTACCTGACAGGAGGTTATAGCCACTTTTTCTCTCCCATGTAACAAGTGATAGAGAAGAAATGGTCTCAAGTTGTGCCAAGGAAAGTTTGGACTGGAGATTGAGAAAAAGTTTTAAGTGAAAGGGTTACAGACTGGAACAGACTGCTCAGGGAAGTGGTTGAGTCATCATCCCTGGAAGTATTTAAAAGAATTGTAGTGTGGCACTCAGGGACATGGTGAACTTGGCAATGTTTTGCAATGCTTCTCCTGCTTTTTCCCCAGCTTGTTTGCACCCCTACCACATGGCGAATCTCCATGGTGGGAATGCTTGCAGTCACATTGGCTGTGTCCTTCCTTGTCGAGGTATGCATCATTGGATGTGCTGGTCAGCACTAATTGGAGAGGAAAAATGGTCTAGTCTTGCTCTTTCTCCCTCCTCCTCAGCCCAATTTGGGACTATCTAGCTGCTACCTCACCCTTGCTCCCTTTTCTTAAAGCACTCCATCTGAATGATAAGGGAATGCAAGGTCTGGCTACCTTTTCTTTCCTCTGGTGAGTGGGACCTACCAGGCCCTGCCCCAGGCTAGAAAAATATGGGCAGTCTGTGGTGTTTTCTGCTCAGATCCTGAAGACTCTTAGGAGGAACTGGTCACAGTTCTCTGGTGGAGAACTCTGGAGGAGCTGCTTTGAAATGTGGTCAGTAAAAGTGTTTAAGGGACATGGATGAGCAGAGCAGATGGGAGATCTGGGTCTCCTCTTTTTACTCTGGATGAAGAGTAAAAGGCTGTCCAGGTCCTCTTAAACCCTCTTTTTGCTTTACAGGAAGCTGTCATTGAGAACAGACCCCTGTGGCTGCTTCTGAAAAAGACATTCCGGTATCGCTCAAAGAGCCACTACAAGAGGCTGCAGCAGGTGTTGGAGCAGGACTCAGCCTGGCCACCTCTGAATGAAACCTTCTTTTCAGATTCTGTGGCAGTAACAGTAGAAGGAAATATGGGAGGCCATAGCAATCCAACATTTGACAGCAGTGAGGACTCGCTCTGAAGGAAGCTGCTGTGGTCACATGTCCAGGACAGTTGCATTTGATCTTAAAAGGACTCAGTGACTTAAAAAGAGGAAGGGCTGACTCTCCCATTCTAGGAGTAACCAGCTCTTGTTTGCATCTAAATTTACTGGAAGCATAAATCTGCTGCAGTGACATAAAGCCAAGATGATGTTTCCTCTGTCCCCTTGCCCTTATACAAATGGCTGCCAGCTATAAATTGAACACCTTGCTGAATATTGGTAAAGTATTTGTGGTTGAAACACACTATTGCTATTGCTGTGTCCCTCTGTTGAACTGCATTATGCGGTCCCTAAGGGTGGGAGATGCTCCAGATGAAAAGTAGCTAATTGCAATAGCAGCACTCCTCTGGGCAGATCCACTTTGAAAAAACAAGTAGAACTTCTGATAGAGGCTGCTGAATGCAGGCATTCCTGGGATTCCTTCTTGTGGAGTTTCAGATACTGCTACTCAGTGTCTTGCTTTTTTTATTTTTATTTTATTTTTTTTTTTTTTTTGGTTTTAACGATTCTGGCAATACTTGGCTTCCAGAGCTAAAAGGAGCTGCAAACAGCCAAACCTTTCTGAAAGTGTCCACTCCCAGCACCATTGTGCTTTTCCTATGATGGGAACAAGAAGCACTCTCTTGCTAGCTCACTGCTACCAGGAAATCAGTTTGCCCTTCTAGTTTTTAGCAAGTGATATTTGCATTTTATGGGTAAAAAAATTGTTGACCTGCAGAGCAGAGTTATTTCATTATTTAAGTTTTTTTTTTTTTTTGTGGGGGGGGGGGGGGAGCAGGAGGTGTTTTTTCAGGATATCCATTAAAAATGTAGAGTAGAATGTATGAATTACAAGTTATGATCTCATCCTTCAAGGACATGCTGTCCCTTGTGGTGTGATCTTGCTTTACCAGGGCAGGTTCTGCACAATTGGGCTGCCTCCTGGCATCAGTTTTACCAGTGCCAAAAGAAGCAAACATTGAAGGGATTATTAACCTCAAGGACCTAGGGCTTGAAATAAAAGATGTGGAGCCAGATAGGTCTCAAAATAATTTTTAAAAATTTTGTGACATGCTCTTAAGTTGAACCATCTGAGGTTTAGTCTATGGTTTTTCCATAATTGTAGATACAATTCAATCATCAGCTCAAATCCCTCATCTGTTAACCTTTGATGAAGAATTATTCACTTTGCTGTGCTGTATTTGCCATACATAAATGCAACAACACGGCACATTCTTGCAAGAGTTACCTACTTAAAAAAAAAAAAGCAGCTTCTACCTTCACATACTCTCTTAGCCCTGAGATGTTAATCTCTGATGTTAATCTGCCTTTGTCCTCTCTGCATTTTGCAATTTTGGTCCCCAGCTGGATAAAACAACAAGATAGTCAATCAGAAGGGCTTTGGACCAAGAGGAACACTTCCTTCTGTGGATGAGCAGTGCCGGGGAGCTGTGCCTTCTTAGTTGACTTCATAGTTAGATTAGCCCCAGCTGTGGAAAACAATGTTTTTACTGGGTGGGGCTGAGAAGCACTTTATTACTGGAAACTGTATTTTCCCACCACTGTGTGCTAAAGCACTCATGTGATGCCACAAAAAGCCAGGAAACAGCAAGTTGGGAATAATGGGAAAAATTTGTTTGGTTTTTAGATTTAAAAATCAGCTTGGGAAACAGCAAATCAAAGAAATCATAAATTGTTTTAAGTCAACATATCTGCATCAGAGCAGAGTCTGAAAATAATCTAGCTTGAACCTAAAAATAACTAAGAAAATAAAGACATAATAGCTAAGAATAAAAAGAAAATAATAAAAAAAAAAAACAACAAACTTAACCAAACAAGATTTGGTTGAACTTGAAAAAAAATGTATTTGACTCAAAGCAATTTTATAATCTGTTTTTGACAAGTTTGACATAAGCAAATGGATTAAATACCTTCCTGCCTACAGTAGTTTTCCTAATGGTAAATGCCTGTCACAAAGCCACACAACTTGACACAAACTAGAAATATTTCATATTAATTCCTAGAAATGTCTCAAAAATTTTCATGGGTTCCCAGTTTACAGCAAAAGCCACTGGAAGGCGAAGGCTGGATGCTCTCTGCATTCCTTACAGCCTGGGGCACCAAAGAGCAGGTTTAGCGGAGTTACTCCTGACATGCTGTCTTTTAGGTAAAATAACATTTTTCTGAAGACAAAATTTGCTGTGCTATTATGAACTCTCTGACAAAACTAATGTGTTGCTGCATGTAATACAGTGACAGCAACAGTAGCATTGCAGACCAGGCGTGTGATTTATGTTTAGGTATCACTGACACTATAAAAATATCAAGTCTTGATAAACCTGTAGTAATTGTTGCATTGAGGAGATAAAGAACTGCTTGCCTGCTGCAGAAATACAGCCTTACCTGCAAGAGAGCAGAATTCAGATGCTAGGTAATGTTTAACCTCTGCCGCTCTAAGCACTGTAATAACCTCTGCTCCTTTTCAGAGGGCAGTGAGTCAGGCCAGCACTTGAGGGGACAATTATACAGATTTCACTGGATGCTTTGGGATGGAGTGGCTAATACTTCATAGACATAATCCATGGTGGAAAGCTGGTGAACCTTTTTGGCTATTAGCACACATGATAGGAATGATAGGAAGCTAAGGAGGTGCTGTATACTTGTAACAGCTAAATATTTCCCATATGATGACTGTGTCCCTTCTTGGAGAGCAGTACTGTAAAAGACTGATGTCCTCTTCTGCTGCTGGCCCTTATTCCTGACAGAACTTTTCCTGTGGACAGGGCCATCTTGTCTCCTGTCTGAGCAGCAACACAGACTTGGAGTGCTCGTGCTTTTTACAGCTGCTGGAACCACAGCCAAACCATAACTGCCCTTTCATGGAGGCTCTTGCTAATGATCTTTATTTTAGTCCAGCTGAGGCACACTCGCTCCTCTTTAACAGCCTTGGTTTAGTAGTCCAGAGACTACAAATCACCAGAGAAATGCTGCTGCTGGGCTTGCCTGTGGCCTCAACAGCAGAGTAAAGCACAAGTGTGTTTTAGAATAGAGGGAAATATTTGCAAAATTGCTATTTTTATTTGCTTTTTTCACCTCATACCTTCATTTTCTCGTACGATACAGACACAGGATGTTTTTTTCCTGCATAAATAAGGACACAGAGGAGGACAGATCTTCCTCTACAAAGGACAAAACAAACACATCTTGTGGATAAGAGGGGGAACAGTTATGGATAATTACTTGCTGAGCTTGCATATAGAAATGCCAGGCATGTGTTTTTGCATACAGGATACTGTCATGCCATCTGTGTTCACTTTACTGGGCTGCAGATGCTACATGAGTGTCTTAAAATGGGAGACACCTATGAAGGCTGGGACTCTAAACTAGTATGTGCCTGAACTTTTACTGAAGTATGTTTGAAACCCTACAAAATTCATGAAAAGTTCCAGGGCTCTTGAAATTGGTTAGATTTGATGTTGCCAATCTTTCAGTGCCCACTAGAGAGAGGTTTTGAAGAGAACTCCAGTGTGGCACTCTGAAAAGTTTGTTAAATTTGAATTTTGCACTTCCATCCAAGGATGAAACGTCATGTTTGAAACACTAATGGTAGTGCCTGGAGGCAGACTGGTCCTCATAAGTTGTGGTAATTCAGTCCAGATACAACTTCAGTGTCCAAAGACTGGCACCCTGATTTAGTGTCTGACTTTTTGTTCTAGTGAATGTCAAATAATGCATTACATTTTCAATGAAGGACCAGATTTGTCAGATGATAAATTTGTCAGATGAATAATTCATTTAAGTTCCAATCTTTATGCAGAAAACACTTTCAATGGCTATTTTAGTTCCACTAGCTCTACAGAATAGTTTGTCACTACTTCAGAGGATCCAAGTGGTGAGTAAATCTTCAAAAAATGTCATCTAAACCTTTTGTTGTTAGTTAGGTACCACAATAACCAAAATTATGCTCTCAGATATCTGTGGGGCTTGTGGCCTCTTTTAACATAAAACATAAAAGTGAGAGATGTTGCTATAAGGCTGACAGAATGTAAAGTAGCTAAAAGTATGGAAGCACAAGGAAATCAAACCATCATTTTAGCAGTAGTCTAAGGCTGATTACTGCTGACCTTACAGTCCATTAGATTTTGGATTTTTCCAAGTAAATTTCATATTCACAGTGACTTTCTTAAATCATAAAACATCAAAGTTTTATTTTATACTAACTCAGTTTTCTCCCTCCCCATTGTTTAGGTACTGTCTCCTGAGTAGCACTTACATGACATCAGAAATGCCACCTCTGCTAGATGGCTCTGCTGGGAAATCACATGACTTACAGTCATGACAAAGTCTGGCTTTCGGTTTCCAAAATAGTTGCTGCCAAAGAGATTTGTCTGCCAACATCTTCTAGTTACACACATGTGTAAGCTGATAAGCTGCTCCCCAGCAGCCAGGAGGAACAGCCCTGTCCTGGGGTGCCCCAGGCACAGCATCACCAGCCAGGCAAGGGGGCTCCTGACAAATGTTTTATTAATCTTTAGGAAGACATAAGGCTTAGAAGTCAGCACTGAGAATTGAAGTTCCTGAGAATGGTGAGGTGTGATTAGAGGTGGTGGAGGGAGTGAAGGAGTGGCAGCTCTGAGGTGCACTGACCTGTTTGTTAAGATCACATGCTGCTTAGAGCCAGGCACAGCTTATGTTGCCTCCAAATTCACTGTTGAAATTGTTGTTCTTGAGCTGAATTATGGGGCAAGGACAAGATTCAGCCTTGAGAAGCTGAAGTGCTGTCTGTGGAGTGCTGCCCAGAAGAAATTTTATTTCTGCCTCTCACTGATTTTGGCAAAGTCCATGTGAAAAGCTGGGGCTTTTACCAGCACAGGTGTGTTGGCTGCACATCACAGTTTTGCATCTTCAGTATCTGTAGGATGAGCAGCACTCCCACACTGAACAAGTGTTCAGAGGTGCCAGTGTACCTTTGTACTTAGAGTACCGGTATCCATAATTTTGCAATTGCAATTTTTAAATCAAGATAAAGCATTCTGTCTAATGGACTTGAAGTGACAACTTCATCATTATCTCAGGAGATCCAGTTGCGTGAATTAGATTGCAATAACTGGCAAAGCTCAGACACCAAACTAAATTAGAATTTCTGTATTTATTCTTGCAATGGCAGTTTTGTAATGATAATCTTGACAACTTGGCCATTCTGTTGATATTCTGCAACTATTGAGCACAAATGAACCTTCTACTAAGGGACTGCAGACAGCCAGGCTATATTTAAGGGGCCTGACTCTGGCATGAAGCAGGAACTGCCAAGGGAGATACAGGGGCATGAACTGGAATCAACCAGAAAATTGGATCCATGTCCCCACAGCATGTTCTATGTTAATGAACTAGCATCCTGTCTTTTAATCAGTGATGTGAAACCTCCCTGGGTAACTCTGAGTTCAGTTTCTGCGCTGTTAGCACAGAACTGTTACTTCCTGTTTTTTGTTGACTACTGGTGTCTTGCTGCAGTCACTTTCCCATGCACAGCATCCTCCCAAGATGCACCACCTCACTGAGGAGCAAAACAAAGTTCAGGTTACCATCTGCACCAAGAGAGGAGTGAGTCACCTGCATCTTATTTTCCTCAGCAGCCTGTATAATGAGCTAACATGTTGAAATGCATCTGGAATTGCACAGCAAAGGAGGAATGGGGCAGAGGGAGGTGAGGTGGGCAGGGCAATGAGAAGTATGGACGCAGCCTGTGTGATGCAGTAATGATGCATCTGCAGCATCTGTCATTATATAGTTGAAACCAGTAAATTGTGTTAAGAGTCTAGAACAGCTTGGAAATTTAATTTCACAAATAAACAACTAGATAACAATTCTGGCCTTCCAAGACCTGCTTCATGGCTCTGCTATAGGCTGATTACACAATCTTGTCAAACAGTTTGCAAGTGGTTTTTAAGAAGTCTAGACACATACCTGGCTCCCATCCAGGTATGTGCTTTCTTTCTTGGCCTCAGTTCCTCATTCATGCTCACTTGGAGAGAGAGGTTTAAAGGGCTGATCTTTGAGCTGTTGTTTTTCAGCCAATATTATTTCTAAGAAGCACTGGTTTAAAATAATACAGTGGAGAAGATTACTGATACTGCCTGTGTATGTCTTGAGACTTACTTTAACTGCCCAAAACTTGTGCACCTGTATTGGTCTACAGGAATCTTGTTACTTAGTCCCTGGAGACACATTTCTTTTAGGTAGAGAAAGGTTCTGTCTCCCCTGTGATGCTGTCCTGATTGATGGAAGCTGCACTGTGAATGAAGGGATGTTCTCAGATGCAGCACTGGAGATAGAAATGCTAAGGTTCTCTGAAAGGATGCGTCTCTATCTGTTCTGACAGCAAATTATTTACTATTTATTAGTGTAGTTTGCAGCAGGAGGGAGAAAAACTGTGGCTTGAATAATTGACAGCTGTCTTAAGCTTTTGGATACTGTCATCATGTAATATTCTTGCAGTCCAGGTGTTGAGGTGACCCCAAGAATGTAAAAGTCCTTGTTTCCCAGCCTGCATAGCCAAAGAAGAAGTTGGAATGTGTAGGGTTGGCTTCTCAAGATTATTTTCTCTTATTGATAACATTCTTTCTCTGACCTGCTGAGCTCTGTCTAGCAAGTCATCCATGGCATTCTGTCTGCACTCTAGGGTGATGTTTACATTTTATACTAAAAACTACCTGTATGTTTACAATATGTGTCAATATCTATCATTTGTTAGACAGCGTCTCTACCTTAAGCCAACAGAAAAGTGTTACCATCACAGCAAGACATGGAGGACAAGAAGAAGGAGAAGAAGGCTAAGGCATGCCTAAATCCCTCTGTCTTGTCCCCTTGAACCTCATTATAAAAACCCCAAAATTCTACTTTTTCACCCTGTGTTAATTCAACTACCCACTACTCAAATCCTTGTGGCTTGTAATTCTTCATACAAAGCTGGGAGTTTTTTTCCACAGGCTAAAATCAAAGCCACAGGTGTTTTTGACTTCCAGGGTCTTGAGACAGCCAGGGCAGCCAGAGGTATGTCCTGGGTTCCAACATAATATGACTTTCTTATCCACATTAAAAAAAAAAAAAAAAAAAAAAGCAATTGTATACTCTTAGGAGTAGAAAGTGAAAATGTATACATAAGTAAATGGAGTTACTTGACAGAATAAGTATTTTTTAGCTTTTGGATTCTGCTGTTGCAGCAGTTCAGCTCAAGCACACAAAGCAGAGAGGCCAACGTTAGCCCTAAACATCCAGACACTGCAAAGCCTAAAGTTGGTTCATGGACAAAATGTGACCCAATCTCTTCATACCTAATGTACAGAACCTATTGTACCATGGGTGGGAGGAGGCAAGAAAGGAAAGGAGCTGCTCTTCTCTCTGCCATGTCCCAGCCTGGAGTGGTTCTGGATCTCTACAGTTAACTACCTTGTCATTTTCACTCCTTCCTTGTCAACCTTTTTCTCAAAAGAGACACCCAGGTGTTTTTGGGGAGGCAGAGTGCAATTGGTGTCCCTGCTTCCTACTTGGCTCCTTCCCTCTGAGGAAGACACATGGGCACTGCTGTGGCAGGTGTAGCCACAAAGGAGGCTGCTAATTCAAGGCAAACAAAACTCAGCAGCAGCCTGAGTGCTTTTAATTACCCTGAGGGCATTAGGAGAATGTTCACAGGGCTGTTCAATTATGTCATTCTCAGCACAGTTAATAAATATTCTTAATCTAGTCAATAAACCTTTCATCTTGTAAATGTTAGGGTAATGCTCCTTCTGTTGAAATTAAGTCTTGCTGATTTTGGTGCTTGTCAAATATTACTTACCTTCTGCAAAATCCATGAGACCACAGATCAGAGCTGCAAAGGTCCCATGTCTTTAGGGACTTCCCTAAATCCTGGCAGGCTACATCTCAATTCCAAGCCTAAAGACCATTGAAATCATAAAGGAACAACCATATAAACATGGAAGTTGATTATATTAAACATTGTATTATGTAATTAGTATTGCAAAATATAGTCACAGACTTCAGCACTCCAGTACACGTGATGCCAAACTCAAAGTGTTAATCTTTTCCAGTGGCCAGGACAAATCATACACCATATATCAACTCCCAGGATCATTAGTAGTTATTAGTACACCAGATACTTCAACATCCCAGAGATAATTGTTCCATAATGAATGAAAGAAGAAATTTATTGCAAGAGGAGAATAATCACATTCCCAATACTTATTAAGAAAGCAGAGAGGAAATTACTATCTGATGTAAATTAATGAGATTAAATTAATAAGTGTCAACCAATAAAATACTCCTCCAGTGAGACCAGATTGCAGGCACATAGCACAATCTCTTCTTGGGCCTCCTCCAGTGCTCCAGGGAGGCCCCACTGAGGAGGTGCATACTGAACAGGCTCCCAGCCCACCAAAGGGCAGGCAGCCCAAGCAGTGCCAGAGTGGTTTTCACCAAGGTACCCTTGCAGGCAGTGTCTCACATAAGCAGCAGAACAAAACTGGATCCATGTGTCAGAATAAATTCATGTAATTAAAACCATCCTCTGTATGGTATCACAATGTAAAGCTCTTCTTGCAGATGCATCCATCTCGGAATGTGCTGGTAACCTCTTGCCAAGAACACGAGGAGGAGCTACTGCTGTGTGCATGGATCTCATCAGTCTACTTGCATAATTATTATTTCCTAAATGCTCACACTTTTAAATGTATTCTAAGACTAGCTGTCAGCTAAGCTCCAAACTGTGAGGCAGTAAAGGAATTTAATTCTACTTACAAAATATCCTATTTTATGTTTAATAAGATATAAATATTTGTTGGTTTTATGCGATGTTTACCAGCTTCACAGTGTCTCTGAAGTATTAATTAATTAATAAGCCAATTATGATCAGGCTGAGAACAAGGTATAATGTACTGGAAACAGAAGAGGCTTTGATGGCCCAGAGGCACAACCTGTATTCATTGTGGTTTTTAATAGAGTTGATTGCTTCCAGATTCATTTCACTGTGCTTGTGCTAGCAACACGGGATGCTAGTGGTGATCAAAAATAAATATATCTATTTAAAGTTCTCCTTAACAGGCCAGTCTAAATGGTGATGGGCTGTGTTGTGGTCATACCTCGTCAGCCAGCAGCTTCTTAGGGGGGAATTAACTTCAGTAATGAAAATGACAGTGTCTTCACCCAGCCCAGCCTTGCATGTCTTCAGTCTGAACTGCATGCCCAGGAGGGAATAAACCTCAAGGCTGGGCTGAAAGAGAAAAGAAAGCAACAAAGAAATTTCTTTCACAGAAAGAGACTGAGGCATGGTGTTAAAAGGGTCTAACCAACTTAGCCATTTTTAGCACCAGGGTGGGAGGCACAAGGTGCCTGTGGCTATGCAGATGTAAAATCTGCAGCTGGAAGTGAAGCCGGGGCTCCTCACGGCTTTCCAATTGCTCCCAGGATCACTGGGAGCAGGCTAACAGTGCTTGTCCAGCCTGTGAGTGAGCAGCACCAGCCCAAGCAGATGCACTCCCTTTCCACCTGCAGCCTCACAACACTTCTCCAAGAGCACATCACCAGGATATTTTGAGATCCTTGCTGTGAGCTGTTTCCTCTCCAGCAGGGCTGTTTCTGCTCAAACAGCAATTGTTAAATCGGACTCCTATCCCAGCCCATCAGAGTGCTTTCCCATCAATCTGAACTCATGAGAATTAATCATTGAGTATTATTTGGCCCTCTTAAAAGCAGTGCCACTAGCAATATGCTTTCAATGTTCAAGTTTCAGAAAATCCCTAGTTTTCCATCGTCTGCCTGGGGAACTGTATGTGGAGGCATGGAGACCTGTCATCCACTGGTTGTTTTGGATAAGGAGATTCAGGGAAATCCCCTGGATCTGAAAGGGTTTTGAGTGACTCAGGGCTGCCTGCATTTGTTCTCTTAATTTGATTTGGAAACACTGGAGTCTAAGGCAGGAGAGGGAGAGCATGTTTGCTGCTTGCTGAAAGATGATCAGATCCCATGATGGACTTCATCTTCAAAGGCCCTAGGGAAGCTCTGTGTTCTGAAAGCTACAACTGTAGAACCAACCAGCTTCTTCCAAGCAGAAAGAGCAGGATTTCCTGTAGCAATAGCAGGAAGACAATGCCATGGCAACAATGAAATAAGTCTTTTTTCAAAGGTTGCTCTGTTCTCATGACAATGTCACTGTAACTCCTCAAATTTCAGTTTCCAGTTTTCCAGGATTGTAGATTCAGAAATATTGCACTAATGTGTGTTTATTAAGAGAAAGGCTGGGACAAATGCTGGAAAACAATTGAAATATGAAGAAAAACAACAATATACCTGAGAAGTATGCCGAGATGACAGTTGCTGAGACAATGGTTCATAAACTTGAATTCAGTGGTCTGATTACATAGCCAGAAGACAGAGGATGTGAATTTGTCAAAAACAAAACAGTTGCCTGTTATTAATAATTCACTTTATCAAGAAAGACAAAAAGTTCAGGATGGAATTGGTTTGGGTAATTAATGACCCAGGTAATATCTCACTTTCCTGACCTCTTCTAGGCTCCTGTGGAAGAAATAGCAATCCTGCCTCAATTCCCATTTTCTTCTGAGCTGTGGAGAATAGCCATTGTTTTACAGAAGATCAGGGAGGAACAGTACAACATATACATGAAAGTACCACCATAAATATTGTCCAGCCATTGCAGACAAAACACTCATGTAGAATTTCTTTACTCATACAAAAAGAGCAACATCATAGCATTTTTGACCTAAATCAAAACTTTAATCAAGCTTATGTTGGAGCTGATATCCTAAAACTATTTCCATTGACCCCACTGCAACTGCATGAGAGTCCTCCTGCAAACAAGCATCAGGCTTATTAAATGCCATTAGTTAATGCTACAAACAAGTGTTCATTGCTTGTAAGTTAAAGATGCACAGAGCCCAACAACTAGAGAGATGCACAGTCTGAAGTTCAGCTGCTGTATATCTCTTTGCTGACTTGCATCTGCTGAAGATTTAATGCATAACTAATACTGATATGTCAAAATATCCAGAGCAGATATAGGATCATGGTAATTGAATATGTCACATCAAATATGTTGTGCTGCACAAGTTCTTAAATTTTTTTATAACTTATTGCCTTAAATTCAGCATTGAGTTACTGACTTGTAAAGGCTTTAAATCTTAGCAGTGCAAAGCTCATTGTGGACACGGAAATTACTGTTATTAAGGATAATTGATATTAATACTCGATCCGAGGCTTCTGTCCTCTTGCTGCAAATAAGCACAGGCTTTTCTTTTTTGTCTATCAAGAATATTATAGGCTTGTACTCAAATTTGTCTGCAAATTTGAAACTCTAGTGATTCACTGAATACCTCAAAACAATCCCAAGCAAACACAGAACCAATGATCTGTGCCTCTGTGGTCTGTTATTTTAGGTGTCACTGACCTGCAAAGAGCTCCTCAGTGCAAGAAAGACAAGGAGACACCTGAGAGTACTGCAAAGACCACAAAGATAATTTGGGGTCTGGAGCATCTCTCTTATGAGGAGAAATTGTGGGAGCTGGACCTGCATAGTCTGGGGAAAAGTGAGAGAAAATCTCATTAATCAATATAAATATCTCACAGGTGGGTGCCAGCATCAGTTGATAGTGGATGGGAACTGTCACTGTCAGTTTATCTTTCTACTGTAAAGCTCTCATACCTTCTCTCTGAGAGTTCTCACAGGCAGCTCCTCCTGGCACTGACTCCTTGTCTCTTCTCTCCACGCAGCCAGCTGACTCCTTCCTGTCCCTTCCTGTCCCTAGCACACCCATCTGACCCTACCCCACACAGCACAGCCAGCTCTCCTCCCAGCCCCCCATCCACTCTTTTATAGCACCCATCCTTACTGGACCATCCTTGTTGGACACAGCTGTGACCTGTGAAGGACAAGGCTGTTTCTACTCTTGGGTAATTAGTACAGATGCAACTCCTCAGGGGCAAGATCACCTTCAGCACTACCTCTACTCTCTCCCAATCCATCTTCCCACAGGTGGGTGTCAAGAGGAAGGTGCCATGCTTTTTCCAGTGGAGGAGCAGTGGCCATAAACTAAAACACAGACAGCTTCACCTCAATATGAGGGAGAGCTTCTTTCTATTGAGGGCAGCAGAGCACTGGAAGAGCTGCCCAGGGAGGTCATGGAGTTCTCCCTCTCTGGAGATGTTCACAACCCACATGGATGATTCCTGTGTGCCCTGCTCCAGGTAATGCTGCCTGGCAGGGGCGTTGGACTGGATGATCTCTAGAGTCCCTTCCAAGCATAACAATTCTGTGATTCTGTGAAAACAATTTTAACAGACAATAGAAAGATCTAGTTTAGAACCACATAAGAGCTAATGACACAAGCCTCCAAACAAGCTAACAGCAGGAAGAAATATGTCTTCAACATTATGTTCTACTTATTTAGGTTTCTAAGTATCTCCTCTTATCCTGTCTAGATTGTCTCTCTATTGATTCCAGCTTAATTAATCATTAGGTACTACACCATAAAGCCGTGATTGCAGTGTGTAGTAGAAAGTATATGCAGAAAAACACTGCAGAGTTAAAAGAAACTCTTTGCTTTCAGAATCACAGGAATTATCAGAAAATTGAAAATTTAGTATTTAGAAGAATTATTACATTAACATATAAGCATTAAAGCAATTGTTTCAGTCATGTGATTTACTATTAACAGGGAGCAAAGTCAGGCTCATTGAAGCAGGCAAACTGGAGGGTTCCATTCCAGCTTCCATTGCCTGGTGATTAGCAGAAAAATGCAAAGCAAACAGCTGCTCCCTATGTAAGCACAGCCAGGGATGGTTGCTTTTGAGTGCCAGAGGTAACTTAATGCTTTTAATGACTAATAACTGTCTCCTTGCTGGGGATTCAGAAGTAGCTTTGAGGAACAGAGGAAACCTAGAGGTTATTTCATATCTACCCCAGGGTATATGGAAGTGTGGTAAGGACTGTGCATCCATTGGGGAGAAATCATTAATAAATTGTTTCCTCAGAACATTATTACATTAATAACTGGCAAGGCTTTGCAGATGCATTGGCTACCTCAGTTATGCCTGACATGTGCAGAACTAATGCAGTTATACATGCTTGTCTGGGTGACAATTTGCTGGACCAAATTTCAGGGTCTGAACTAGCAGCCTGTGGCTAACAGCAGGCTGGTATGTGGGAAAATGTGTAAAGAATCAAGAATTGCCAGGTGAAAGTTTTACAAAGGGATGTTTCAGAAGGCTGTGTTCCTGGCTTCCTGGAGGGAGGCTGACAAGGTAGAAGTGAAATGGCATGTTATAACCTCAGTCTGAAACTAAATGTTGTCTTATTTCTAGTAAGTACCTGCTCATAGTGAGGTAAAGATCACCTTGGAAGAAGAAGCCTGAAACCATTTTGCAGTGAATGGAAGGTCCTCTCAGATAATTGTCAAGCACTTCTACAGCTTGCTGCCAAAGTAGGTTCAGAGAAAACAATGCACTTACTTGTCCCTCTATTTTATTTTATGTCAGTGGTGTTCTGTTGGGAGAAAGTGTTTTTCTGTCAGCAGCTGTAACATCACATTTTGACAAGTCCAGGCAAGGTCCCACTCTGCCTCAGGTTTAACCTGAACATCTTGCTTTCAGCATCCTGTAACACCTCAGATGCCAGGGGTGGCAGTGGTGCTGTGAGCAGCTGCATAACGGAGTCACTCCATGGTCACCTCCTCAATTCCAGTCTAATTAAAAACATCAACCCCATGACCATGTGCCAATTCTACAGCCAGCAATGGCCTTGCTCAGCAGGGCCATCAGAAATGTGAAATAACCACCTCTAGCAGCAGAGATCTTCAAATCCTACCACTCAGTCCATAAAACAGCTGGTGCTGGGACAGATTCTCTGATTTTAAACCCTCTAGCCAGAGTTTCAGGTAGAAGAAACCTCAGGCCTCAGTGTTATTGCTGCTGTCATCAGCCATCTGTTCTGCACTTGGGAAACCCTTACAATGCCTGGCTGCTCCAAAGGCTGCTGCAGAGCACGTGGTGATCACTGGCTTCTCAGCACCTCTGACAGAACAGCTGAGGCAGAAAACAGCAGGATAAATACTCAGAGCTAAACCCTCAGGGGAGCAAAACAGTGTCAAGGTTTGAGAATTGGGATTAGGACATTTCACAAGTGTCAGGGACCCACCATGGAGGTCTAATCCTGCCTCAGTGGAGCAGTGGAAGCACAAATACTGCCAAGGCAGCCCACTGCTTTTTCTTGCAGTTAGTGGTGAATGGGCCTACCTTTGGCAGGATGTCTCCTGGCCAGAAGTCCAGCATTGTTGAAGGGTTTCAGAACTCAAGTAATGTTCCTTTTTTTTTTTTTAATTCTGGAACCAAATCAATGAAGTGTAATTGTCCCATCTAGTGCTGCTCCAGGCTGATCTTTCCCACCCTCTCTTTCTCCACAAGCAATCCCCCCTTGCACCCTTTGCAGCTGCTTCTCTGCCAGCTCCCTTGCAGGCACCCCTCACCCAGGCAGAGCCACTGCCCCTCTCCAGCACACACAGAAGGCAGCACCAAACGAGGCTGAGAGAAAAACGCCAAGGCAGACCCCCACATTTACAAATAGTCCCAGCTCCAGCAACTCCTGCACAGCTGCTGGTGCTGTCCAGCAACCTAACAGAGCTGAAAACAACCTGGCATAGTCTGGAGGTCTGAGCCCAAAGATACTCCTCCAGGTCCCCCAAAGGAAAGCTTTCTCCCCCAATTCTCACTAATTACAGATATTGCATTTTAAGCATAAACAAGACATGACACCTTTCTGAAAAAACAATTTATTAATTATGAGGTGGGAAGGATATTTTTCCACCTTGTGACTGCCATGGATTTCAGGTTTTGAAAGTGGTCCATGCAGTGATATCAATGTTAGAACAGGAGGTGTCTGTTACCTCATCTTTCACCTCAAAGTCCCCAGCCTCCAGTGTCTGCTGAAGCTGATCTGGTGAGTTTGCTCACAGGGTACTGCTGCCTGCTCTGAGGTCTATGGAGTTGTGAGCAGGAGTGCAAAGGTCTCAAAGGTGCTTGATAAACCAAGCTTAATTCCTCAGGAACTGTAAAACTATTTAGAAGAATGAGGGTTTGAATTGGGTTTGACCCTCAAATTTCAGTTCTGGGAGTATTTTTTGTGATGTAAGGAGAACTTTGTGCGTGGTAGCTAATATTTCTCAATCAGGTACAGAAGTGGAATCATGTGAAAGGACAAAATATAATGGTGAGCACAGAATAGATTTGCCTGCCCTTACTTAATAATCTTTAAATCCAGGTGCTGCAGACAGTCATGAAGCAGCCAGAAAAATGCCTTTTAACAAAATACATGTGAAGATAATTTCCTGCTTGTGTAGAAATGTGCTTGATTCCCAGAACTGTTGAGCAAATTAGTAATGTAAAAACAACAGCAGCTTAATCTGGGTATTAAAATTCTAGCTGCAGAATAAAACAAAAGAAACAAACTGCTGCAGATGAAGGGTAGTTAATTTGCTCTGCAATACCTTAAGGCAAAAATATTTGTCTATGGAATTTGAACTGTTTTCTAGTATTCTGAGAGACCCTAAACATAGATCCTAAACACAGAAACCATCTGCAGCACTAAACCCACAATACTGTAGCTGTAAGTAGGATTTGTGTTTTCTGTTTTGAGCAGGGAAGGTCAAGCTTCTGCTTTGCTCTGAACAACTGACCATTTAGGGCCTGATTCAGTTTGTTGGTACCATTCTGGTGTTTTGGGTCATTGTTGCATCTCCACTGTTTATCAGTACATGGTTCTCACCATAGGTTTTTATCTTTATTGGTATCCCTCAGTAGGGGAGAAAGACCATACAGGGCTCCAAGTTGAAAAGGTTCTGAAAAGCTATAATTACAGTCAGGGTGTAGATTGACTGTAGGGACCCTGAGAGCTGGGGAAAAGCCCCATAATACAACTTCATGTCTTCCAAAAGAAGAAAGGGAGATAGAATGGTCTGAGTGCTGCCTAGCTGGCTGGTGAAGGCCCAGAAAGAGAGCTTACTGTAAAATGGGACTTTGGGAGACTTGGGGGAAAAAAAACTTGAGAAAGAAGTCAGTGTCTTAGGCAGGTGGCGAAGGATAGTTAAGGAGAAATTACTTGCACAAAAAGCTATCCTCAAACAGATAAGATATTTTTAGGCAAGATGAGTTTGGATTTTTACATTTTAATAAGTCTTTGAATTAATTATCACAGCAGTTGCTAGTAAGTCTCCATTATACTTGTGACAAAAGCTGAAGAGTGATCAGGGACTCCATGCTTTGCTTGAGCTCTTCCTAACAGCAACTCTGTTCTAGTATATCTCTCCCTGCCTTTTCAAATTTGGCAGATTTGAAGGAATGAGCAATATTGCTGGAAGCAAAACCAATACTGGCAAGAAAACCACCACCAGCAGCAGCCACAAAAGGAACACAGGCCATAAGAGGAAGACCAACGACAGGAATGCTGGCCACAGCAACAAGACTTGCACCTCCTAGCCCAGCTGACACTAAAGAAGAAATTGAATTGAAATTTTGAAGTGCTTTCTTGCCCTGTAAAGGGAAAGTAAAACACAGGTTAGAGACATTATAAGCACTCATATTTACCCCCAGACATGATAACTGAGAACAGGCAAAGATAATCAGGGTAATTGAATCCGGGTCAGATATGCGCCATGAGCAGAAGGGGCCACAGCCAGGTTTGTACCCTGAGGAGGTGGCACTCACTAAGAGGGCACTGCCAGGCTGCAGACACAGCACAGTGACCCTCCAGGGGCAGGGGCTCTGGGGAGGCAGCGCTGCTTTGCAGCCCAGCCTGGCACTCGGCTGGCCCCATGCAGGCTGCAGGCTGTGTCCCAGCGCCGCGGCTCACAGCGAGCAGCAGGAGGAGCCCTGGGAGGCACCCAGGGGCTCACCCCGTGGCTCTCACCTGCTCTGAGACTCCTTCTCCATAGCGAAGCATTGTCACAAAGTGTTCACAGTTCTTGAGGAACAAACGATACGGCACCTCCGTATTGATCTGGCGCTGAGCACGCCGGATGATCTCCTCCATTGGGAAAGGAATGCGGTGACAGTCATACTTGTTATTGACACGCCATTTATCATTTTCCACCACTTTCTTCAGGAGCTGCTTCTTCACCATGGCCTTTCTAGAGAGTATTATCCTACTGCTGGCTGACAGGGGTGGGGCTTCTTCTTCTAAGGAAGGCAGGAAGAAGATAAGGGAGGCTGGCAGACCTTCTCTGCCCCCCCCCGCAAACCTCAGATGGCTTTTGAACTGCTCCTGGAAAGCTCATCTACACACACAGGGTCCTCCAGCAGCCCATGGAGGGACATAGGGCTCCTGGAGCACCCCAGCATCCATTCTGCATCCTGCCAGGCTGCACCAGCCTTACCTGTATCAGTCACATGGATGACATATCCTTTCCCCAAGTAGAGGGCCCAGTGCTGGTACCCCGGTCTCTTGATCTCGATCAGGTCCCCAGGGTTGGGGTAATCCATGTCTTCTGTCATATTAAGAATGTATATTTCTCCATGTACAAAAGCCTTCAACTGGAAAACACATGGTAAACCCTCAGTGAGAATTTTAGTTTACTTAGTGAGAAAGTTAAGGTTAAAATCAGTTTTTCCACAGAAAGAGCCAATAGGAAACATGAGGAGCACTTATCCTCTCCCAGCATGATAATAAAGATAAGGCAGGGATACTCAGGGCAAACAAATCAGTGAGAAGCTGCTGTGCCCCATGAGCAGAAGGGGCCACAGCCAGGTTTGTAACCCGAGGAGGTGGCACTCACTAAGAGGGCACTGCCAGGCTGCAGACACAGCACAGTGACCCTCCAGGGGCAGGGGCTCTGGGGAGGCAGCGCTGCTTTGCAGCCCAGCCTGGCACTCGGCTGGCCCCATGCAGGCTGCAGGCTGTGTCCCAGCGCCGCGGCTCACAGCGAGCAGCAGGAGGAGCCCTGGGAGGCACCCAGGGGCTCACCCTGTGGCTCTCACCTGGCCACCATAGCGGAGCTGTGTCACAAAATCCTCAGAACCTCTGCTGAGCACATCACATGGCAGCTCTTTGCCAATGCAGCCCTCAGCACGCCAGATGATCTCCTCCACGGGCAGAGGAGCCCGGTATCGGTCATAGTTGTTGTTGACAACCCAGTCATCATTTACAGCCACCTTTTCCAGGAGCTCCTTTGTAACCCTGGCCTTTCCAGTGTGCATTGACTCACTGCTGGCTGACAGGGATGGGGCTTCTTCATCTGGGGAAAGCAAAGAGAAGATAAGGCAGGCAGGCAGAACTTCTCTGGCCCCCCAAAACCTCAGATGGCTTTTGGACTGCTCCTGGAAAGCTCATCTACACACACAGGGTCTTCCAGCAGCCCATGGAGGGACATAGGGCTCCTGGAGCACCCCAACACCCCCTGCACCCTGCCAGGCTACACCAGCCTTACCTGTATCAGTCACGTGGATGACATATCCATCCCCCACATAGAGGGCCCATTGTTCGTAAAATCCCCTTTTGATCTCGATCAGGTCCCCAGGGCTGGGGTACTCTTCATCTTCTGTCACATCAAGAATGTGCAATTCACTTGCTACAAAAGCCCTCAGCTGGAAAACACACAGTAAACACTCAGCAATAATTTTAGTTTACTTGGTGAGAAAGTTAAGGTTAAAATCAGTTTTTCCACAGAAAGAGCCAATAGGATGTAGCTGATAAAACAAGGATGAGGGTAAAAAGCTTGCACCAGTCCTCAGCAAAGCAGTAGATGGGAGGTAGCAGGGCAAGGAAATGAAAATTTGCTTCCAAGTGCTTGCAGACTACCACAAAAATAATCACAGACAAAAAGTAAAAGCAGATGTGACAAACAGGCCAGTGCTGCTGGGGATCACCTTGAATCGATGATATGCTTGACTTGGTATTTCTTGACTTGGCATTTCTTAACAGGACAGCAGGGGTAAGCAAAGGCCACAATGCTGAACTTGCACACAACCCTGTATTCATATAGAAGAAGATTCTAGGCATTATGAGACTATGTATATTTTATTAAAGCTTTCATTTAATTATTTCTGTAAGGGTAGCAAAAGCAGGGCAGAGACCCTGTGCAGCCAAGGAATCCCTGGGATTTCCCTCCAAAGCCTTTCTCTGAGCTTTTCCTGATGGCCCATCAATGCTCTCTTTCTCTCTGGATTTCAGTCCCAGCAAGCCCACCCACACATTGAAGGCGACAGCACAGACAATATTGCCAACATGCAAACAATTGCTATCTTTGCAGGTAAAGGGAAAGCAAAACACAGGCTGGAAACATGAAGAGCACTTTAATTTAGCCCCAGGTATGGTAATGGAGAATATGCAGGGATAATCAGGATAATTAAGAGACATGTGCCCCATGAGCAGAAGGGGCAACAGCCGGGTTTGTACCCCGAGGAGGTGGCACTCACTAAGAGGGCACTGCCAGGCTGCAGACACAGCACAGTGACCCTCCAGGGGCAGGGGCTCTGGGGAGGCAGCGCTGCTTTGCAGCCCAGCCTGGCACTCGGCTGGCCCCATGCAGGCTGCAGGCTGTGTCCCAGCGCCGCGGCTCACAGCGAGCAGCAGGAGGAGCCCTGGGAGGCACCCAGGGGCTCACCCCGTGGCTCTCACCTGGCCACCATAGCGGAGATTTTTCACGAAGTGCTCACAGTTGCTACCAAACTCACGATATGTCAACTCCTTGTCAATATAATGCTCAGCACACTGAATGATCTTCTTCACTGAGAGAGGTGTGTGGGCCTGATCAGACTCGTTATTGACACGCCATTTATTTTTTTGCACTACTTCCTTCAGGCGCTGCTTCTTCACCTTTCTGATGAATATTGGCGCATTCTGGACTCCCAGCTTTAGGTCCTGTTTACCTGTATATGGCAGGGAGGAGATACAGCAGAAAGCAGACCCTCTCTGCCCCGTCCAAGACCTCAGAGGGGCTTCCTTTGCTCCTGGAAAGGTCATCTCCACACATAGGGTTCACCACCAGCTCATGGAGGGAGACAGGGCGCCAGGAGCACCCTGCACCTTGCAGTCTGCAATACTCTTACCTACAGGTGTTAAGTTGATGACATATCCATCCCCCAGGTAAAGCGCCCAGTGCTGATGCCGTCGCCGGTCGATCTCGATCAGGTCTCCGGGCTGGGGTTTGCAATTGTCCTGTCCCATCTGGGGATCGTGCAGTCAGGGCGTGCGGCTGCAGCCGGGCTGGCTCAGCGCAGGGCAGAGCGCAGCGGGAGGCGAGGGCCGTGCAGGGGCAGCTGCCGGGAGCGCGGGCACGGAGGTGTCAGCGGCGGCCCCGAGGGCAGCGGCTGCCGCAGCGGCGGCGAGGCAGCGCCCGGCCCCGCTCGCAGCAGCGCATCCGCCGGGCGGCCGGAGGTGCCCCGGAGCCCGGGCACGGCTCGGCCCCGCGGGCACCCCCGGGCTGCCGCCGCCGGCCCCGGCTGCCCCCGCCCGCCCACGGTGCCCGCGCTCCCCTCCCGGCCGCGCTCCGCTCGGGGCTCCGCTGGGGCCGGGCCGGGCCCGCTCCGGTGCCGGGCCGCGGCTGCCCGGGGGTGCCCGCGGGGCCGAGCCGTGCCCGGGCTCGGGGGCACCTCCGGCCGCCCGGCAGAGCCGCGCCCGCCGCCGGCAGCCTGGAGGGGCCGCATCCTGCTGCAAACGCCCGCTCGCATCCCCCGAGCTCCGCTCACCTCCGCGCCTGTCCCGCTGCTGCCGTGGGCTCTTCCGGCCCGCTGCTCCCGTTATAAAGCTCACGGCAGAGGAAATTGCGTGAATTCTGCCGGGCTCACTGCCAGCACCCCTCCGGAGCCGGCCCCTCCTATCACACTCCGCACCCACTCCGAAGAAGGCTCCGCTTCCAGTCGTGGTGCCAAGATCACCTGTTGATTGGAAAATCTCATCTTGTACCCGAGGAAGCTGAACTGCCACCTCATTGCAGTGGGCATCTGTCCCCATCTGGTCCACCTGTCCAGTGATGGGCAACAGCATTAACCCTGTCATTCCACGCGACATTACCTGGCAGAAAAACACCACCCCTGGCTGCTGATTAAAACTTGCCTTGGGTACTGTGAAAAACACCTTCACTCTCCTGTGAAAATTTAAAAAGTTTAATAAAGGACAGTAGGACACAAGGACCATAGAGCAAAGGTTATAATGGCCGGCACTCAACCAAGACCACACTTTTACCGTCGGGGATACTCCTTAAATACCTTACATCAGGCCGTTGCATATTCATAGAGCCTTATGCATATCCATAACTAGTTTACATTTTCCAGGAACTATTTTACATGGCCCCTCCTCAGGTCCGCCTTTTTATATCATGTGTTTTTCTTGACTGTGGTTTTGGCTTGTTCTCTTTATCACTTCCTGTGGTCTACACTCTCTGCAGACGGTGAGTGATGATAGTTGGCATATCTGTAGTAGCTGTCCTCATCCTGTGTTAATTGGATGTTATCCCATCCAAGCAGGCATTTTAACACACACATAGCTATTTCTCTACTATGTCTAAGCTTAATTAACAACAGAAATAAAAACTATATCTTTATAACAAAGTTACTTTAACATTACACATACAAAATCCATTTTAACATTTGTGAAAAGCCAATAGTATAATATGTCCTATAACAGGTACCAGTCAAACAGTCGGTACCACAAATGGCAGAGGATGCTGCAGAGGGATTTCAAATGGCCCTGTAGAAATGCACAAGACTATGCAGCAAAAAGCATGGGTTAGTTTTATGTTAACCCACCTGCAAACACACAAAAGAGAGTGAGGTGAGACCCTACAGTCAGGCTCGGGGCTGAACAATGCTGGGGCTTCAGCCCAAGTTTTCATCCGCTGATGTGAACCAGATTCACATGGCTGAAATCCCTACAAAAGCCCCTCCATTTAGGGAGAGGCTGTGCCCGTCCTGGCTGTGCCTCAGAGCACATACATGGATATATTTCTCAGCTTTTGGGAAAAGACCAACCTTGACTGTACTCATTGCCAACTGTAAAACCACCTAACTGGTTTAGCTGTGAAAAAAGTTTTGATTCCATTTCAAAGAATCCAAGAAGGAGTTTCAGCTTCACCTTGATTAGATCATGGTTTCCTGTATTAAAACTAAAAAGCTTTTTGGAATGAAATAACAAAGGGCAGCAGAAAACCAACAGGAATTCTTGGCTTGATCATTTAAAATATAGAAAATTTGATGTTTTAAAAAACAATTAATTAATTCTTTGTTTTTCTCTGCTAGCTTGCAAAGTTTTTGGTTTACCTAGTAAACCAACCTTTCTCAAGCCACAGGTTTTTCACTTCAACTCTTCTGATTCCCTCCCTGATGGGACTGGCAGGGAATGGGCAAGTGGCTGCCTGGTGCTTTGTTGCTGGCTGGGGTTAAACAGGGACAACCAGTTCAGACAAAACCAGCCAGTCTCTCACAGACAGCTGTTCTGCTCTCACCTGTCCCTGCAGTCCAGGCAGTTGCCTGTAACAAAAGCAGCACAGGATTCTGTGTCTCACAGGTGAGCTGCGGGTTACCTGGTTCCAGAATCTTAAGTCTGATGCTCCAGGTAATGGACAATAAAGCACACTTAGCCTGAACAGTTTTCTTCCAAGACAATGCACACATCAGCTTTGTGACAAGGAAATGGTGAGGCTCAGTACATTGGGAGATGAAGCATTGGTACTGCACAGCTCATTCTTTACATCCCACACCCCAGCATGCAGGAACCCTGGCTTTGCCTTCCTGCTGGCTGGGGGAAGATTGATCTGGTGCTTTAGAATGCTTATGAACACTTTGGAATCAACATTTGATCATTGAAGAGAGAGTGGTCACAGCTCTAAGGGTCAAAGGTTCCTGGATGCCTTTGTAATTCTTTAAACTAGTCCGTTTTTTGGCAGCTCAAAGAGCAGAATCTGAGAATGGTTTCAGAGTTGGTAGGGATCATAAGAATCACCTAGCAGTCTTGTTCAGGTTCAAGGCCAACAATCACTGCACAAACAGGGTGAAGTGGGAAATTTTGATGGCACAGTGGAAGAAAGCTAAGACACAAAAAGACATCTGGGGTTTTCCTGTCAGACCTCCCCACGCTAGGGGTCTGCTGCTGCCAAAGAGAGCTAGAAAAGCCAGGGAAAGCAACATTTTGTCGGCAGGTAAAAACGGAGCAAAACACCATCGCACCAAAATGAGAATGACCCTGTAATACACGGAAGGATACAGCCTGTAAAACCTGCCCTTCCTTCCTAACTCCCCAGCTCCCAGGAGATGCTCACTTTAGGCAGCACAAGCTGCCGAGGGTTTCAAGACGTGGCACATTCCCTGCCTGTCCTTTTGCACACCCGGCACCCAAGGCTTTCCCACTCTTACGGGTTTAGGCTTCGAGGTGAATTTTTCCCATTGTCATGGTGAAGACGGTGGGAGTAGGAGAGGGCGACTGCGCGGAGTTGGATGGCGGGTGAATAAATCCCATAACGGAATTGGCTGATAGCTCGGAACATCAGCGGAGTGGTTTGGGGAGTGGAATGGGGTGGGGGGGGGTTTGGCAGTTTTGTAGCTGGTGACGCTCTCCTGCGCTCGGGGGATGCGGAGCCGGAGACGTGGCAGGGCGCCGCGGGTGGTGGTGCGCCATGTGCCTGCCCCGTTGTGTGTCGGTGTCGGTGCTGTGCCTGTCCCCGCGGTGTGCCGGTGTCGGTGCTGTGCCTATCCCCGCGGTGTGCCGGTGTCGGTGCTGTGTTCCGGCCCCGCGGTGTGCCGGTGTCGGTGCTGTGCCTATCCCCGCGGTGTGCCGGTGTCGGTGCTGTGTTCTGGCCCCGCGGTGTGCCGGTGTCGGTGCTGTGCCTATCCCCGCGGTGTGCCGGTGTCGGTGCTGTGCCTATCCCCGCGGTGTGCCGGTGTCGGTGCTGTGCCTGTCCCCGCGGTGTGCCGGTGTCGGTGCTGTGCCTATCGCCGCGGTGTGCCGGTGTCGGTGCTGTGCCTATCGCCGCGGTGTGCCGGTGCCGGTGTCGGTGCTGTGCCTGTCCCCGCGGTGTGCCGGTGTCGGTGCTGTGCCTATCCCCGCGGTGTGCCGGTGTCGGTGCTGTGCCTGTCCCCGCGGTGTGCCGGTGTCGGTGCTGTGCCTATCCCCGCGGTGTGCCGGTGTCGGTGCTGTGCCTGTCCCCGCGGTGTGCCGGTGTCGGTGCTGTGCCTATCCCCGCGGTGTGCCGGTGTCGGTGCAGCTCCGCGCTTTCCCCGCGGCTCCCCCGGCCCGGCCCCTGCAGGGCGGCACAGCGGCGCTCCGTGGATTCTGCTCTTGGCCGCTCTGGGCTGTGCATGTTCTGCTGAAGAACTCTGATTCCTTTTTCCTCAGTTCTGCCGCAAAGACCCGTACTTTCGAAGTCATAATCATTTGAAACAAGGGGTCTTATTTCTCTTCTGAGGAGGTTCCCGCCTTCCTTGGAAGCCTTCTGGCTTTTGTACCACACACACACACACACACTCACCAGGACACAGCTGGAAAACACAGCAAACTCTCAGCAGCTCTTTTTAGTTCAATGGTACACAGAAAGAGCCTCCAGGAGCTAGCTGGTTAAAACAGGCAGAAAAGCCTGCACCCGTGCTCAGCAAACCACTCCAGGGGAGGTGTGTGGGATGGGGAAGGAATAGATAACCTGCTTGCAGTTTCTCCCAGACTACCACAAAAACCACCACACACAATAAAATAAAAGCTCATGTTCCAAGCAGGCTAGAGCTGCTGGGGATCACCTTGAATGGTGACAATCTTGACTTGTTATTCCTTACTGGGATGGCAGGCAGAAACAAGGCTAAAATTTTAAACCAGCAAACAAAGCTACAGTCAAATAGATAAAAGAGAATTTCAGGGAAATATGAGTGTGGATTTCAGACATTTTATTAAGGCTTCTGAATGTTTACAGCAAGGGTGGCACAGTTGCTAGGAAGCCTTGATGGCAGGTGTAGCAAAAGCTGACTGCTGTTTCCAGGAGCTCACTCTGCCTTGCTCTGAGCTCTTCCTGAGAGACCATCATCTCCTCTCAGACAGTGCAAGGCCAATAACAGTAGCAGCACCAAGAAGGGCATTTAATAATATACCTGCTGCACCGCCAACAGCTGCATTTCTGACCTATAAAAGTGAAAGCAAAAAACAGGCTGGAAACATGAGGAGCACTTCTATTTACGCCTCGCCCCCCACCCCGCCCCCCCAACCCCCCACCCCCCTACCCGCAGCAAGATAATATAGAAAACGCAGAGATAATGAGAGTAATTAAACCAGTGAGAGGCGTGTGCCCCATCCCATGAGCAGAAGGGGCCACAGCCAGGTTTGTACCCCGAGGAGGTGGCACTCACTAAGAGGGCACTGCCAGGCTGCAGACACAGCACAGTGACCCTCCAGGGGCAGGGGCTCTGGGGAGGCAGCGCTGCTTTGCAGCCCAGCCTGGCACTCGGCTGGCCCCATGCAGGCTGCAGGCTGTGTCCCAGCGCCGCGGCTCACAGCGAGCAGCAGGAGGAGCCCTGGGAGGCACCCAGGGGCTCACCCCGTGGCTCTCACCTGCTCTGAGACTCCTTCTCCATAGCGAAGCATTGTCACAAAGTGTTCGCAGTTCTCGTAAAGCACATTATATGGCACCTCCCTGTCAATCCATTGCTCCGCACGCTGGATGATCTTCCGCACAGGGAAAGGAGTGCGGGAGCGGTCATACTTGTTGTTGACACGCCACTTATCATTTCCCACCACCTCCTTCAGGAGCTGCTTCTTCACCTTGGCCGTTGTGGCACGTATTGAAGAGCTGCTAAGCATAAGGGATGTGGCTCCTTCATCTGGGGAAGCCAAGGAGGAGATAATGCAGGAAGGTAGACCCTCTCTGGCCCCTCCAGGACCTCAGATGGGTTTCTGACTCCTTCGGGAAAAGACAGCCTCACACACAGGGGCCCATGGAGGGAGACAGGGCTCCTGGGGCATCCCAACACCCACTCTGCACCGTGCCAGGCGGCACAAGCCTTACCTGTCACGTGGATGACATATCCATCCCCCAGGTAGAGCGCCCAGTGCTGGTAAAGTGGCCGGTCGATCTCGATCAGGTCTCCGGGCTGGGGTTTGCAATTGTCCTGTCCCATCTGGGGATGGTGGAGTCAGGGCGTGCGGCTGCAGCCGGGCTGGCTCAGCGCAGGGCAGAGCGCAGCGGGAGGCGAGGGCCGTGCAGGGGCAGCTGCCGGGAGCGCGGGCACGGAGGTGTCAGCGGCGGCCCCGAGGGCAGCGGCTGCCGCAGCGGCGGCGAGGCAGCGCCCGGCCCCGCTCGCAGCAGCGCATCCGCCGGGCGGCCGGAGGTGCCCCGGAGCCCGGGCACGGCTCGGCCCCGCGGGCACCCCCGGGCTGCCGCCGCCGGCCCCGGCTGCCCCCGCCCGCCCACGGTGCCCGCGCTCCCCTCCCGGCCGCGCTCCGCTCGGGGCTCCGCTGGGGCCGGGCCGGGCCCGCTCCGGTGCCGGGCCGCGGCTGCCCGGGGGTGCCCGCGGGGCCGAGCCGTGCCCGGGCTCGGGGGCACCCCCGGCCGCCCGGCAGAGCCGCGCCCGCCGCCGGCAGCCTGGAGGGGCCGCATCCTGCTGCAAACGCCCGCTCGCATCCCCCGAGCTCCGCTCACCTCCGCGCCTGTCCCGCTGCTGCCGTGGGCTCTTCTGGCCCGCTGCTCCCGTTATAAAGCTCACGGCAGAGGAAATTGCGTGAATTCTGCCGGGCTCACTGCCAGCACCCCTCCGGAGCCGGCCCCTCCTGTCACACTTGATCCCCGCTCCATAGAAGGCTCTGCTTCCAGTCGTGGTGCCAAGACCACCTGTTGATTGAAAAATCTCATCTTGTTGACCCGAGGAAGCTGAACTGCCGCCTCATTGCAGTGGGCATCTGTCCCCATCTGGTCCACCTGTCCAGTGATGGGCAACAGCACTAACCCTGTCATTCCACGCGACATTACCTGGCAGAACAACCACCCCTGGTTGCTGATTAAAACTTGCCTTGGGTACCAGTCAAACAGTCAGTACCACAGATGGCAGGGAGATTTCAAATGGCCCTGTAGAAATGCACTGGACTATGCAGCAAAAAGCATGGGTTAGTTTTATGTTAACCCACCTGCAATCACATGAAAGAGAATGAGGTGGGAACCTACAGCCAGGCTCGGGGCTGCACAATGCTGGGCCTTCAGCACACATTTTCATCCTCTGATATGAACCAGATTCACATGGCTGAGATTCCTATAAAACCCTTCATTTCCAAGAATCCATGAAGGAGTTTCAGTTTCAATTTGATTACATCATGATTTCCTGTATTAAAGCTAAAAAATGTTTTGGGATGAAATAACAAAGGGCAGCAGAAAACCAACAGGAATTCTTGGTTTGATCATTTAAAATATAGAAAATTTGATGTTTTAAAAAACAATTAATTAATTCTTTGTTTTTCTCTGCTAGCTTGCAAAGTTTTTGGTTTACCTAGTAAACCAACCTTTCTCAAGCCACAGGTTTTTCACTTCAACTCTTCTGATTCCCTCCCTGATGGGACTGGCAGGGAATGGGCAAGTGGCTGCCTGGTGCTTTGTTGCTGGCTGGGGTTAAACAGGGACAACCAGTTCAGACAAAACCAGCCAGTCTCTCACAGACAGCTGTTCTGCTCTCACCTGTCCCTGCAGTCCAGGCAGTTGCCTGTAACAAAAGCAGCACAGGATTCTGTGTCTCGCAGGTGGGCTGCAGGTAACCTGGTTCCAAAATCTTAAGTCTGATACTCCAGGTAATGGACAATAAAGCACACTTAGCCTGAACAGTTTTCTTCCAAGACAATGCACACATCAGCTTTGTGACAAGGAAATGGTGAGGCTCAGTACATTGGGAGATGAAGCATTGGTACTGCACAGCTCATTCTTTACATCCCACACCCCAGCATGCAGGAACCCTGGCTTTGCCTTCCTGCTGGCTGGGGGAAGAATTGATCTGGTGCTGGGACTATGAATGCTTTGGAATCAACATTTGGTCACTGAAGAGAGAATGGTCACAGCTCCAAGGGTCAAAGGTTCCTGGTTGCCCTTGCGATTCTTTAAGCTTCAGTGGTTTCTTGGCAGCTCAAAGAGTAGAATCCTAGAATGGGTTGGCATTGGAAGGGACCATAAAAATCACCTGGCATACTTGTTCAGGTCCAATGCCAGCAATTGCTGTACTTAGAGGGTGATGGGAGAAATTTCGATGGCACAGGGGAGCAAACAGCTGATAAAGAAAGATCTACTGGGTTTTCCTGTCAGACCTCCCCACACTGGTGGTTCTGCTGCTCCCAAAGAGAGTCAGAAGAGACTGAGAAAAGTACACTTTGCAGGCAGGAAAAAAGTGAGTAAACCACCATCATGTCAAAATTAGAGCATGCCTGTAAAACACTGACTTTTGTCTCCATGGGAAGGCAGGGAGATGCAAGGCTGGACTGCTGAACTTGCTCACAAAACTATATTGAGATACAAGAGGATTTTAGGGCAATATGATTTCATATTGCAGACATTTTATTAGGGATTATTTAATGTTTACAGCAAGGGTGGCACAGTTGCTAGGAAGCCTTGATGGCATGTGAAGCAAAACCTGGCCTATGACCGCTGTGGCCAGGGACACTGCCGGACGTGCTCTGAGCTCTGCCTCACAGCCCCTCAGTGGCACTACCTCCTGGATGCGCTCTCAGAGAATGCCATCGCAACAAGAGCAGCAGCAGCAAGAACGAAAGTTCCTGCAGCTGCTGTAGCACCGCCAGCAACTGCTTTTGTGGCCTATAAAAGGGAAAGCAAAACACAGGCTAGAAACATGAGGAGAACTTATATTTACAACCCCATAGATGATAATATAGAAAACGCAGAGATAATGAGAGTAAATAAATCAGTGACAGGTTGCAGTGCCCCATGAGCAGAAGGGGCCACAGCCAGGTTTGTACCCCGAGGAGGTGGCACTCACTAAGAGGGCACTGCCAGGCTGCAGACACAGCACAGTGACCCTCCAGGGGCAGGGGCTCTGGGGAGGCAGCGCTGCTTTGCAGCCCAGCCTGGCACTCGGCTGGCCCCATGCAGGCTGCAGGCTGTGTCCCAGCGCCGCGGCTCACAGCGAGCAGCAGGAGCCCTGGGAGGCACCCAGGGGCTCACCCCGTGGCTCTCACCTGCTCTGAGACTCCTTTTCCATAGCGAAGCATTGTCACAAAGTGTTCACAGTTCTCATAAAGCACATCATATGGCACCTCCCTGTCAATCCATTGCTCCGCACGCTGGATGATCTTCCGCACAGGGAAAGGAGTGCGGGAGCGGTCATACTTGTTGTTGACACGCCACTTATCATTTCCCACCACCTCCTTCAGGAGCTGCTTCTTCACCTTGGCCGTTGTGGCACGTATTGAAGAGCTGCTAAGCATAAGGGATGTGGCTCCTTCATCTGGGGAAGCCAAGGAGGAGATAATGCAGGAAGGTAGACCCTCTCTGGCCCCTCCAGGACCTCAGATGGGTTTCTGACTCCTTCGGGAAAAGACAGCCTCACACACAGGGGCCCATGGAGGGAGACAGGGCTCCTGGGGCATCCCAACACCCACTCTGCACCGTGCCAGGCGGCACAAGCCTTACCTGTCACGTGGATGACATATCCATCCCCCAGGTAGAGCGCCCAGTGCTGGTAAAGTGGCCGGTCGATCTCGATCAGGTCTCCGGGCTGGGGTTTGCAATTGTCCTGTCCCATCTGGGGATCGTGCAGTCAGGGCGTGCGGCTGCAGCCGGGCTGGCTCAGCGCAGGGCAGAGCGCAGCGGGAGGCGAGGGCCGTGCAGGGGCAGCTGCCGGGAGCGCGGGCACGGAGGTGTCAGCGGCGGCCCCGAGGGCAGCGGCTGCCGCAGCGGCGGCGAGGCAGCGCCCGGCCCCGCTCGCAGCAGCGCATCCGCCGGGCGGCCGGAGGTGCCCCGGAGCCCGGGCACGGCTCGGCCCCGCGGGCACCCCCGGGCTGCCGCCGCCGGCCCCGGCTGCCCCCGCCCGCCCACGGTGCCCGCGCTCCCCTCCCGGCCGCGCTCCGCTCGGGGCTCCGCTGGGGCCGGGCCGGGCCCGCTCCGGTGCCGGGCCGCGGCTGCCCGGGGGTGCCCGCGGGGCCGAGCCGTGCCCGGGCTCGGGGGCACCTCCGGCCGCCCGGCAGAGCCGCGCCCGCCGCCGGCAGCCTGGAGGGGCCGCATCCTGCTGCAAACGCCCGCTCGCATCCCCCGAGCTCCGCTCACCTCCGCGCCTGTCCCGCTGCTGCCGTGGGCGGTCTCAAAGTCTTCTCTACCCGCTATAAATGGGGAGCAGGAAGCGCTGGGTGTAACCCTCCGTGCCCACTGCCGACTTTGCCCCGGAGCCAGCCCATCGAGGCACACCTACCGCCTACTCCAGGATGGTTTTGCTCTCAAAGTTGTTGCCAAAACCACCGTTGGGTGAAAAATCCGATTCTGCCGCCTTGGAAGCTGGGCCTCCCCCTCTTTGCCAGATGCCCCTGCCCTCAAGGGGTCCTTCTGTTCCATGCAGGCAACAACGCTGACACTGCTCCTATACATATGGCAGGATATCGTGTTGCAAAAGAACTCTGGGTCATGTTTATAGTCTGGCTTGCATACCAGTCAACCAGTTCTGAACCCATCAGAAGATGTAAATAGCCAGTGCAAACCGCCTCGTGTAAATGCAAAAAACTTTTCAGCAACAGCTTGATGGATTAGATTTACATTGCCCCACCTACAAACTGAGTGAAGAGGACCAGGTGAGGCCCTTGAGCCAGGCTCAGGGCTGCACAATGCTAGGGCTTCCCTGTCTTGTATTGAATCAGCCCAGGTTTTCATCATCTGATGTGAACTAGATTCAGTTTGTTTAATGTCCTGCAAATGCTATTCTTTTTAGGGACACCCTGTGCCTGTGCTGGGTGTGCCCCACTGCACAGGCATTGAGAGTTCTCTCAGCTTTGGGAAAAGAACAACCGAGACCCTCTCCATGGCAACTCAAGCAGGTCTCAGGCCTCGCCAGCATTTCCTAGAAAGGCTCAGAAGAGAAGAATGTGGCAAGCGATGGATTTGCTGCTCCTCCTCACACTCTCACTTTATGGTTTTGGGCAGTGTTCCACCAAATCCTGTCAATGCACCCACCAGGCTCCATGGACAGGCATCCCATAATGAGCAACATCACCCTGACTGGAAAATGAAGCACAGTACAAATGTAAATTTCTGCATTCTGTGAAATGTTGCAGCTTTCAAGAACAAGAAGACAATTCCCTAGATAAAATAATGCCAGCTCTCTTGTATTCCAGGATGAAGTAGAGACGTGAGAGGTCGATCTGCTGCCCTCACATGGTGATCCCTTGTCAGGGTGTGCAGAGAGAACGCCCTGAGTGCAGGAAAGTTCAGAAGTTCTGTATAACCTCAATAGCTTAGCCATAAAAGAAGTTTCAATTCCATTTCCAGGAATCCAGAAAGGAGTTTCACTTTCAGTTTGATTATGTGTTTTCCTGTGTTAAAATAAAAAACTTTCTTCATATGTAATAACAAAGGTACAAAGTACAACTGGAAACTCTGGCTTGGTTATTTCAAACATTGAAAAACTGCTGCTTAAAAAAAACAGTTTGATTTCTTGTTTTGCTTTGCTTGCATGCAAAGCTTTTGGTGTACCTATTAAACCAACTTCTTCTCAAGCCACAAGTGTTTTACTCTTCCGATTCTGTCCCTGATGGGGCTGGCAGGGGAGTGATTGAGTGAGTGGCTGCCTGGTGCTTTGTTGCTGGCTGGGGTTAAACTTGGACAATCTGTTCAGAGCAGACAAAACCAACCAGCCTCTCACAGACAGCTGTTCTGTCTCTGCAGTCCAGGCAGGTGCCTGCAAGAAAAGCAGCACAGGATTCTGTGTCTCACAGGTGGGCTGCAGGTAACCTGGTTCCAAGCACTGAAGACAGACACTCCAGGTAATGGACAATAAAGCACACTTAGTCTCAACAGTTTTCTTCCAAGACAGTGCACACATCAGCTTTGTGACAAGGAAATGGTATGGCTCAGCACATTTGGAAACACTTTGTAGGCAGGGAAAAACAAGCAAAACACCATCACGCCAAAACTAGAGCATTCCTGTAAAACTCTGAAGGATACAGCTTATAAGACCTGACCTTCCCTCTGACCTCCCAACCTCCCAGGAGTTTCTCTGACTAAGCAGCACAAGTACAGACCCGAAGACAGTGCACATGCCCTGCCTGCTCCTTTGCAGACAGTGCAGCCAGGGCTTTCCCACCTACATAAAGTCTTGGCTGGAAAACCCTCAGCAGTAAATTTTTCTACTTTTTTTGGAATGTTGAGGTTAAAATCACAGAAATACAGAAACAGCCCACTGGAACCAATTGACGAAAATGGACGAAAAGCCTACACCAGTGCAAATGTGCCCAGACTACCACAAAAATCACCACGGGCAATGAAATAAAAGGAGATATGGAACCAGGCTAGTGCTGCTGGAGGTCAGTAAATGGTGCTGATCTTGACATTTTGTTTATTAATGAAATAGCAGGGAAAAGCAAGGCCGAACACTTGAACTTGAATGCAAAGTTAGATAAAAGAAGATTTTGGGGCAATTAAAATTTAGATTTCTAATATTTTATTTAAGTAAAAATTAATTCTTTACTGTTATATTATTAATGTTTATAGCAAGGGTGGCACAGTTGCTAGGAAGCCTTGATGGCAGGTGTAGCAAAAGTTGACAGTGACCACTGTGTCCAGGAGATTCCTCTGCCTTGTTCTGAGCTCTTTCTGACAGCCCATTAGTAGTGCTTTCTCTCTTTGCTGGATGAGTCCCCAGACAAGCCCTTCACAACAGCGGTGGCAAGACCAGCAAGAACGATACCTCCTACTGCTGCTATAGCACCAATAACTGCTTTTCTGACCTACAAAAGGAAAGTAAAACACAGGCTGGAAACATGAGGAGCACTTATGCTCTCCCAGCATGATAATAAAGATACGGCAGGGATACTCAGGGTAAACAAATCAGTGAGAGGCTGCTGTGCCCCATGAGCAGAAGGGGCCACAGCCAGGTTTGTACCCCGAGGAGGTGGCACTCACTAAGAGGGCACTGCCAGGCTGCAGACACAGCACAGTGACCCTCCAGGGGCAGGGGCTCTGGGGAGGCAGCGCTGCTTTGCAGCCCAGCCTGGCACTCGGCTGGCCCCATGCAGGCTGCAGGCTGTGTCCCAGCGCCGCGGCTCACAGCGAGCAGCAGGAGGAGCCCTGGGAGGCACCCAGGGGCTCACCCCGTGGCTCTCACCTGCTCAGAGACTCCTTCTCCATAGCGAAGCTCTGTCACAAAGTGTTCACAGTTCTCATAAAGCACATCATATGGCACCTCCCTGTCAATCCATTGCTCAGCACACCGGATGATCTCCTCCAAGGGGCGAGGAGTGCGGGAGCGGTCGTACTTGTTGTTGACACGCCATTTATCATTTCCCACCACCTCCTTCAGGAGCTGCTTCTTCACCTTTGCCTTTCTGGTGAATATTGATGTGGTGCTCACTGACAGAGATGGGGCTCCTTCATCTGGAGAAGTCAGGGAGGACATAAGGCAGTCAGGCAGAACTTCTCTGGCCTCTCCACGACCTCCGATGGGTTTCTTCTGCTCCTGGAAAGGTCATCTACATACACAGGGTCTACTAGCAGCAGGATATGAAAGGAGACAGGGATCCTGGGGCATCCCAACACCCACTCTGCACCTTGCCAGGCAGCACAAGTCTTACCTACAGGTGTGACGTTGATGACATATCCATCCCCTATGTACAGGGCCCAGTGCTGGTAACCTGTCCGGTGGATCTCGATCAGGTCCCCAGGCTGGGGGTGGCACTTGCCTTCTGCCATCTGGGGGTCGTGCAGTCAGGGCGTGCGGCTGCAGCCGGGCTGGCTCAGCGCAGGGCAGAGCGCAGCGGGAGGCGAGGGCCGTGCAGGGGCAGCTGCCGGGAGCGCGGGCACGGAGGTGTCAGCGGCGGCCCGAGGGCAGCGGCTGCCGCAGCGGCGGCGAGGCAGCGCCCGGCCCCGCTCGCAGCAGCGCATCCGCCGGGCGGCCGGAGGTGCCCCGGAGCCCGGGCACGGCTCGGCCCCGCGGGCACCCCCGGGCTGCCGCCGCCGGCCCCGGCTGCCCCCGCCCGCCCACGGTGCCCGCGCTCCCCTCCCGGCCGCGCTCCGCTCGGGGCTCCGCTGGGGCCGGGCCGGGCCCGCTCCGGTGCCGGGCCGCGGCTGCCCGGGGGTGCCCGCGGGGCCGAGCCGTGCCCGGGCTCGGGGGCACCTCCGGCCGCCCGGCAGAGCCGCGCCCGCCGCCGGCAGCCTGGAGGGGCCGCATCCTGCTGCAAACGCCCGCTCGCATCCCCCGAGCTCCGCTCACCTCCGCGCCTCTTCCCCTGTTGCTGCGGTCGGGCTCCCGGCCCGCTGCTCCCGCTATAAATAGGATGAAGATGGCGCTTGCGTCGATCCTGTCGGGCTCCCGGTCGACGCTGACTCAGTGCCGCCCGTCCGTCTCCTCTTCCATCCCGTCCCGTCCCATCCCACCGCCCCCGCCTTCTCCCTCCCACCGCCTCTCCCAATCCGAACGCTCTGCTCCCGGAATTGTTGCCAAAACCGCGGGTTTAGTAGAAAATGCGATCCTGTTCCCGAGGGGGACCTGTAATTGCCACTTTCCCGAAAACACCCGCAGCTCCTCGAGCCCCTCCAGCCGCGAAGTGGCTCCGGTCCCGCTCGGCCGAGCGGGGAGTGAGCATCCCTCACCAGCAAAGCTTTCGAGAGAAAAATGGGGTGCTGCCGTTCTACTTCTTCGCCATTATGAGACACAAAGGAGGTGGAGCTCTGCGTGAAATAATTTTAGGGCAAAGGGATTTTTAGGATGTGTTTTTATAACGTGGCCTGGGCATTTCCTTTGGGACAGCAGAGGAATTTCATGATTGTGCCCAGCAAGGGTCCTAGTCCAAGAGATAAGCGCAGCTGAGCCCGTACAGCCTTTTCATTTACTGGTGTTGGCACAGTGTGCTAAAACTAATGAGAAAAGTGTCCTCTGGGTAAGTTGAACTAAGTGGTATTTAAAGCCTTGCATTTCAGAAGTCTAGGGAGAAAGCTGGTTGATAGAGAAGATGAGAGCAGTGGAAGATTTGCCATCTTTCTGTCTTCTAGTGACATTAATTATTAATTCAGAAGAGCACTGAACAGCAGTTCTGCTTTCTTTATCATCCCCTCCTTTAAATCTGAACTATTTGCAAAGCTTTGCAGTGGAAATTTAATCAACAAGGCAATTCTTGTGGTATGGAAAAAACCCCAAACATATACATGGAAACCCAGATATCTGCTTTACCTCGGCACAGCAGGGTCCTGTTGCTTAGGGGAGCCTGAGCTGGGATCCTGCAGGGGTGGGAGTGGCCTGTGCTCCCACCCAATGCAAAAGGAGGTGAGTGTGATCAGCACTGCTCGGCAGTCACTGAATCACGCTGGGCAGGCACGAGAGTTCAATAGAAACTGCTACTGAACAGGCAGCAGAGATGTATTATAAACACAGTGAAATTCCAGCATAAAGTTGACAGTTCATTTGTGCACGAGTAGGTCTCTCTCACTGATTCATTTTCATTGTGTAATGAGGTTGAAAGGCTCTTTCTATTCATAGCCTTTCCAAAATAGATGTAGCCTGTGTGTATGGATAGCTGGTGTGCTCTTGAATGGACCAGAATAACCTAACTCACCACAGAGACTGCAAATACTTCTCTGGCTAACAGTACACATGAGTTTATGGGAACAAGGGAAAGGAAAAAAGGTAATAAAATAATAACAAGCATTACATCAGAAAAAACAGCAAGCCCTGTTAAGAAAACCCTCCTGTTTGACCATCCAGGACCCACTCTGGCAGTCACACTTGCTGCACTTGACCTGGGACTGAAGCCCTGTCAGAGTCCCTCTGAGGTGCCTCTCTTGACTCCCTATACACCTCACACTCACACATTCAAAGGCTTCTCACCTGCGTGGTCCCATGTTTGCCATAGCAGAGTTTCAAACATCTGGATCCTTAAAATAAATTAATCATGGTGCAACAACAAAAAAAACCCAAAAAACCCAAGAGCTTGAGCTGGATGCCTCCAAGGAGGAATCCCAAACAAAAGAAACCTTGTAGATTTTGTACCTTCACAGTCTGGGGTCCTCAGCTCCTGATATCTCTGAGTGTCTGTACATGTGCTTGTGTCACAGGTCCCCCTGGCCTTTGTTACTTAAAGGGTTGGCACCAGTTCAGTCAGGCCTTACCACCCAGAGCTCAATCTGCATCTTACAGTGCAGTTGTACACTGAGCTACCTGCAGTATATGTTTTCCTCAACAATCAGAAAGTAACCCGCAACAAACTGGAAAAGCACCAGAAATATTTTCATGGTGCTTTACATGTCAAAGCTTCACTCATAGCCCTGCTAATCCGTTCTGGGCTTGGACAAGACTCAGGCAGTGCTTCAGTCCCTGAGCTTTGTGAGTGGTCTGTCATGGGGTGGGTCTCTCACACAGCATGTAAGTAGGCATTGCTGCGAATACCTTTGGTCTCCTGATGTAGGGGATTCCTCAGTAGGGTCTGGGGCTGAGTTGATGCAGAGCTCCACTCACGTGCATCAGTGTGGCAGCTTCTGAGTTTGCAAAGACCCCTAAGGAGAGTTTATGATATGATCTCATTCTTCAGAAAGTTTTTGTTAAATTCTGCTCTTACTTAGCCCCCACAGGCTGGGGACTGATGACAAGCCTACTTCTTGTCCCCTCCACTCTAAGAGGATAATGGAGGTCATCCTTTTTATTACATCTGTCCTCAGGTGAGCTCAGTGTCTTGTTTCTTTCTCTCCCCAGCTGGACATGCCTTTCCAGAAGAGGGGTAAAAAACTGTGTCCATGTCAGTCAACTAATCCCCTCCTCATGGAAGGATTTGGGTAAAATCTCATGAAGACAGATCAGGTCTCATCCTGCCTGGGATGCTGTAACTAGTTCGTAGAATCACAGAATGTTTGGGCTGGAAGGAACCTAAAAATCATCCAGTTCCAATCCTCTGCCATGGGCAGGGACACCTTTCGTTAGACCAGATTGCTTGAAGCTCCATCCAGTCTGGCCCTGAACTCTTTCAGGGACAGGGCATCCACAACTTCTCTGGATAACTTATTCCAATGCCTCACCACCCTCATAGTAAGGAATTTCTTTCTAAGATCTAACCTAAACCTACCTTCAGATATCTAACCTTAACCTACTCTCTTTCAGTTTGAATTCTGACCACATCAGTCTATGGTTTGTACGTCTCTCAAATGTGTGTATGTGATGTTGTGCAGCACACTTGTGCCATCAAGGTCTGTCTGAAATTCATGCTTTTCAAACATTCTTTGAAGACAACAAAGTCTCTTTGGTCAGTTAGAACATATTTCAGTTTGGGTCTACAGTGTGATATCTGAAAGATATTTTAAATGAACAATGACAAAGATTTTCAACAAATGCAATGATAAATTTATTATAATTTCTTCTCAAAACATTAGAAATATGATTAAAATACAAGAGTAAAAAGTATGACAAATCAATAGGAATAATATTGTTAACTATGCATGTGTATTTGGGCATTCATTTTGATCAAATGCACTGTTCACGATGCAGCCATAATCTTGTTCACGTTCTCTAGCATCCAATTTATCCCTGGACCATTGCAAAGAAGAATCCCTCGTTATTGTAACTGTATCCATCTTTCTCTTCCTTCTGTAAAATGGGGGGCGGGGGGGGGGGAGAAAAAAGAAAAGAACAACCTATTTTAATTTCAATTCTTATTTATAGTGAGAGATGAAGTGAGCATGACTGGAACTGGGTTTTGGAGAAGCTAGAGTTTTATAAAAAGTGATGCAAATGCCTTGTGTAAAAGAGATGGAATGTGTTAATTCCTGATAAAAAAAGTTAAGTTTTCCCTCACATTCCTCAGAAGAGATCCACAATGCTATGGCTCCTTTCTGCTTTTGCAGGTATGTGACTGATGAGAGTTTTGAGGTTTACAGGTGTTAAAAGAGGTGTCTTTGCTGAATGTAGCAAAGCTGGGAAAAGCCTTACCTGAACAGGTACACTGTAGAGGAGATGAGAATGACAATAACAGCTACACCTGCCACAACTCCGATGACAATGGCAACTGTGTGGTCCGAATCCTCTATGTCAGGGTCTTCAGCTGAAGAAAACACAAGAGCGCTGTCACTGAAAGCTAACCATGCTGTGAACAGAAATGTTTTTTCTCCACCCTTGTCTGTCTGTTTGGTTTTTCTGTGTTCTCTGTAGCTTTCTGGAGTGATGCCAGACCAGGTCCTGTGTGCTCTCTGCTATGCTGATTTCTGGTACCTCTCCAGGACCTCTGACCCTTCTCTCTGCTTGGATGAGCACAGGCTCTCACCCACTGGGTTGCTAACCTACATCATGAAAATGAAGAGCAAGGCCAGTCTTCTCTGTAACAACATTTTTGAAAATGATGTGTTTTTGAAAATGATGTGATGTGTTAATGCAGACAGGGAAATACAGAATACTATTATTACCTATTTTTTCAGCCTCACAGTTTTGTCCTGTGTAGAGTTCTGAACATTCACAGAAGTAGAGGGAGGTGCTGTTGGAAGCTTCAGAGCAAATGCCATCATTCTTACAAGGATCTGGCATACATGGGCCACCTGGGAAAAAAGGAGAAACATTTGACTCTCAGATAATTCACCCCTGAATAGAACTGTGCTTGCTTAGATTACGCTGACTCCTAATGCTGCCCATCCCCTGTATTTTATCATGTTTCTTATATCTGACAACATGAATAAGAGAAAGAAACACTGTTTCTCCAGTGAAACATCAGAACAAGATCCCTTGCATGGTTTTCTTCTGTACACTCTTGCAACTATCCCTAACCCAATAATGCCCTTTAAAGTTAGTCAAGACTTCATAGCATCAAAGACAATGTGATAGCGGTTGACTCACTCCTGTAGCATCCACGACTGTAGTTTGAAATGCCACAGATTTCACCAGACCCACACACTTCATCAAAGCAGAAAACAGTGGAGCTTTCTGTGCACTGGCATTTCTGAGAGCAGTCGTCAGTGGTGAATATTTCTCCAATCTGGAAGAACAGGAGTTAGATGTTAAAAAAGGTTAATTAAAATCAGCCAGAAAAAAACATGAATGTAGCACAGGAACCCTCATTGTTCTCTCTCCAATGTTTCCTGATGAATGGCAGGAGGGCAGATTGGGTTTTTTTGAAGTAGTTTGTAAAAAAACCAAAGGAAATGGCTTATTAATGCAGCTCTTTGAAAATCGAGGATGGCCCAAAAAAAGAAAGCAAAATAAGAGTTTGGGGCAGGAGATCCTAGCCCCAGGCAGGGTACATGTGTGACCAAAACTGGGCAACTATTGCTTGGGAGGAGTGGCAGATGAATCACATAATACCTCCAAGGCAATGTGGAAATGCTATCTGTCATTTCAGAGTTTCAGAGGGAGACCAAGATATCTTGACCTCTCTTCCCTTTCTCCAGAAACCAGAATTTTATTAAACAATTGCTCTTTGTTTCTAATGTTTCTACTGCAAAATTACATGCTGAGAATTATGAGGAGATGGTCAAAATAACTAACAAGAGAAAATACTGTTTAGTGCTGTGGGAGCTGTCTAACCCACAGAGAGACCATACCTCATAGTATTTGTTAAGGTATGTGCAGCCACACTGTTTGTAAGGCACACAGTCAAAGCCACTAAGAACATAACCAGGGAGACATTCACAGCCTTCCACACAGGGTGATTCACACTCAGAAGGGCTGGTCAGGTCGTTGCAGGATGCTGGGCATGCAGACATGCATGAGCTGTACTTGCTGTTGGCAGGACATGATATACCTGCAAAAATAAGGAGTACAGTTATAGCAGGCTGCTGCGTGTTACTTCCTTACAGAATTCCCTTTCTGATCCATTGTGTAGGAGGCAATATAATAAATATACACACAGATGTGCATACATATATAATAGTTCTGAAGTTGTAAGTAAAGCACTCCAAAGTCAGGAAATGCATCATCAGAGCTATTTGTATACTGTGCTCTTGTTCCTGGTATACATTGATCTCAAAACAACTTCTCACATGTTCAGGGTTGCCATCCCTTCAAGTGACAGGGCTGTTCCACAACTTTGAGAACTGTGTTTCACCAAAAATACAAAGCCATCTAACCATAGCAGACACAGGGAAAACACGGTTTGATGAATCTCCAAACTTAAAAAAAAAATGAGGAAAAATATGTTTGAGATTATTATTAGTCTTACTCCAGCATTTTTTTTAGTCTGAAAAGTTTCGAGTTTTCAGTTGAATTTTTTTTAATCTTGAAATCTCACAGGCAAAAAAGATAATTAGAATATTTTGTAGATTAAAAGAGAGTTTGAAATGAAATATTTTGCCTTCAGATTTGTAGCTTGTAAAGGTCTTCAAAATTTAAACTTTTTGTCCCATTGGGAATGGGGACATTGTTTCCCTCACAAAACTTCTGATGACATGAAGTTGACAGCTCTGATTTCCTAAGTATCTCTCAAAGCTGGGGTTTAAATGGAAAAGTGAGCATAGGACACAGAAGAGAGGCCAGAAAAAAAAGTGTGCTTAACTGTGAAGAGTGAATGAAGTGTGAATCAACATGTTTTTATTCCCTGAGAAGATTTGATATAGGAAAAGGCTTAAACTTCAGATTTTAAGAGTCCTGTAGGTAGAATCCCTATTTCCTGTTTCTTCCTGTGCTTACCACAGTCTGTCTGTTGCCTCCAGCCATCCATGCTGACTCCTAGCTGCTGACAATCCAGCACATATTCCTCCAGGCTGCGGCACAAGATCTCATCTCCTTCCACACACATATCAAACAGGCAGCTCCTGTGTGCAACATGAGAACACATTAATTCCCAGTACATTTTTTATTGGTTGTTTTCATCTGCTTTTCTGACTGACTCTGAGTTAGTTTTGTTTTCCAGCAAAACTATCTGGCTGATGGGAAACAGAGGAGTACAAGACACCCCAAGGACATGATTGGGAAGATCAGATCATTTGTTATGCAGTTGCTGGTGCTGTGTGAGGTGTCCATATAGGATCATAGCATCATTAAAGCTGGAAAAGGCCTCCAAGATCATCAAGCCCAAACTTTAACCTAACTCTACCAGGCCCACCACTAAACTATGGCCCTAAACTGAAAGTTTTCCTCATATACAATCTAAGTCTTCCTTGGACCAAGTAATAAACAGTTACCTGACTTAACACAGTAACGTCTTCTTTGCCCTCTGCTTCTGTTTGAGGATTCATCTTGCTTATGTAGCACTTTTTAGTCCTGCTAAGTCTTACAGCTTGAATTACATGTCTCTTTCAATACATGGGTACCCTCCCCATGTCCAACTGCCTTGAATGTCGACACAGAATTCTGTTTTATCCCGTGTTTGTCTGCCAGTGCTACTTCTCAGTTTTGCTCATCATTTGAGTATTCATGGCCTGATTTTCAGAGGCATTGAGATCCAAGATTAATGGAATATGCAAATATGCAGCACCTCAGAAAATTCAGGGCAACCACTAAGCAGGTAGAGCAGGCTGCCCAACCAAATTCTAGAGTGAAGAGAAAAGTAGGCTCATGTTAAGAATCAGGATAGTGGTCCACTTTATTTGGCTTAAAGTACTGTAACATTCTTCTCCCAGATAAGAGGGAATTCAGGATTGCCATTATCTGTCTTTCAATATTAGGCACAACTTGTAACTAAAGAAAACTGGCAGCTACTTGGCAAATTTGTGACTGATGATGGATGAAGCATGGAAGATGAACGTGGGGATGAATATAGCTCAGAATTAGGTATGTTGGAATTGTATATGTAGGAGGCAGAGCAACAGTGAAACCCAGAAGAGGGAACTCTCTTGCAGATAACAGTTTAGTTAATCTTCACTAATCTGGTTTTTGTACTTCTCCATGAAAAATTCAAGAAGTGTCACTGAGAGCTTCAGCCTTTGTATATGGCATGATACAAATTTTATGAAGCTAGATCTACCCAATAGACCCAGGTTCTAAAGTCTCACTGAATGTGGATGAGAACTGTATGCACACTGGAAATTCCAGGCTACAGGGATAATGCTTAACTCTGCTGCTTTATCTGTGTGGGAAAACAGGAAAGCTGCTTTGTAGAACTAGTAGAGAAGTAAAACACTGAATAGATGAAAGAAAGATAATCACAACTATTTTAAAATAAATAAAGGGATGTAAATATATCAATAATGGAATCACTGGGTCCACTTCTACAAAGACACTTACCATCTTCAGCTCCTATTAATAGCCTGGAGACTCCAGATGACTGAAGATAGTTCTTTTCAGAAACTATTGCCAAAATGATTTTGCAAATGGGGAGAACAACTGTCTGCAGTAGACACTTACGTGAAATAGAAATCTGGTTTGACTGCAGAATGACACTTGGCAAAAGGACCAGTCAAGTCAGTCAGGATTTGACACCTTGAAGTTGTGTTTTGCTGCTCCAGTTGATTTTCGTTGCAACCTTGGAAAAGCCCTGGATCTGGCTCCTCCTCAGAGTCATTTTCTGAGTTGACATCTCGTCTGTAAATGAAGTCATTATGAAATCATCAGTGTTCTGTGTACATCCAGCATTCATGGTACTATGCTCTGAGCAACACTGCAAGAATACTTCTGCCTTGTGGTGTAAATGTAAGCTTATTCATCTTTCATGTTTTATCCTTAATGGGAAAGAGATTCAGCAAATCAAAGATGTACTGGAGTACTTCCTACCATCTCAGAGATTTATGGATATTTAAAATAAACAGGATATATCTGTAGTTTTCTCCTTGGAAATTCTGCAAGATACATGCCTTATACATTGCCTCCTCCATCCAATCTATTCAATAATAGTTGAATGAGGGATGCAGCTGGAATAAAGTTCTGTTTCTTGGATATATGTTCACTTTCACTGAACAACTCGCTGCATGCCTGAAATGCCAGAATATTCCGATGGACACAGACTCCAGAGCCCCTTTATTCTCAACACTGCCCTGTATATGGCTTTCTGCTATTCTGGCAGGCAAAGTTTTGCAGCCAAAATATATCCAGACAGCTAATACAGTTCCATTTACTTTCTGAAAAAGCTATGTGTTAGTGGCTAAGCAATTTCCAAAGGGCTTTCAAAGTAACAGGAAGGCAGGAAGGCAGGAAGGAAGGAAACATCAAGGAAACAAGAAAAGCCTTTTTCAATGTTGTGTATGGACTAACTAGCACAGAATTTTCCTGACCACAAATATTATGGTCATGTACAGTGAAAAGAACATTTTTACTTTTTGTGTACCATCAAAAAACAAAATAGATAGCCATGAAAGCAAAAAAATGAGACCCTTCAAGAACCTTTTATGGGAGGAACTGTGAATTTATGCTGATGGATTTCAAAGCTACCTTCATGTTCCAGAGGAAAGACTGACACTGAATCAGGATTTGCGCTCACTCAGGCCCATCTAGCACATGTATTTATCTTTGAACAATGAGCTTGGCAAAGACGTTATTCACCCCTGTGCCCTAGCAGTTGTAATGGCTGTGACTCCAAAGAGGGATACTGAACTGGAGTCATGGCACTGACAGTTCAGGCCTTTTTTGGCCAGATAGAAAGGCACGGAGAGTTCCCTTTAGTGATGAGCAGGAAAGGTCCATACACACAAGCAAAGGGAAGAAGAAAGATAAGAGAAATGAGACAGTGTAGTAATTCCCAGAGGTTAACTATGACTTAATTCACTCACTTCTAGTGGCTGTGCTTGCTGTGGATATTAAATAGAAAATCAAGTACCTGAGACGAGAGCTTCTTTTCAGAGGAACTTTCCAGCTTTCACCAAATACATTCACATTTCTCACCCAAACACCGTCTGGATTTTTGAAGTCATTTCTGTATCTCCCATCAAAGTCACCACACAAGCCTTCCACTCTGCTTCTGTAGGTGGTAGCCAGCTTTATGTCTAGGCAAAATCAGAAGGGGAAAAAAAGCTGTTACACAGAAATTGTTGCCACTGAGTGTATGGAACAGGTAGAAATCAATGTCAAGTGCCACATGTCGTGATTCAGATTGCAGGTGGTAATATGACATAGGCTTAATATGTAGCATAAGAGACAGCTCTGAATATACCTGTTCATACATGTATTCACAGTTTCTGTGCTCTGGATTGTGGATTATGAAAAAAGTGATTTTTCACAAGTTTTTATATAACATGATATAACTGCCTGGGTGCTCTTAGTGCACACTGCTTTACAATAAACAGAACCCATCACCCACTTTTTGCTCTTCACTTACAATCCACTTAATCACAGAGAAATGGAATTTCTCTTGACAGACATTTGCTTTCTGTACTTGGAATTTCAGGGTTTGGAAAGATGGCCATATAAATACATAGCCTGGCACTTTCACCATACACTCAGAAATACAACACTATATGCTGCTGTAAATCAGGAGTAGCTGTGCTTTGAGCAGAGGAGGCACCATGTGTCCAGCTGACATGAGTGACTCCTGTATACGTGACTGTCCTGACAAACACTAAAGAATGGGATTATCTGGAGTAGGCTTGAGAGGAAGCATGCAAAATGATACACTCACAGCATAGAGCTTGATCTCAGTCCTACAGCTCCTGTGACTAGGTTCAGCTGGCAAAGGGGCAGATCCTCATTTTGCCCCATCATCCCAATTAACAATTTAAAGTTATTTGCTTTTATCACTCAGACCTTTCTTAATATTTAAAAAGAATATAACAGTCTGACTATATCTCATTTCTCCTAATTTCAGTGGGATCCAGATAGAGAAATGCCAGTTTTATGGTTTTTTTTTTTCTGGTTCCTGGGAAACACTTGTTTCTGGTATTTTCTGGATAATTTCTGATATTTTATATCACAAAGGACCATAAGAGCAAAGGGTGAAGATTTCAAATTTTTCTTTGGGTTTAGACCTTCTCTGGAATGAGAACATTTTTGGGGGCTGTGCAAAAATATTTCTGTAAAGTTTTATAGCATCACTTACCTGCATTTTGATTGCCATCAAAGCTCAGATATAAGCCAAAATCCGTCTCCAGGTAAATTCTTGTTGTCCTCTGATATATATGAATACCTTCATGAGGTCGAATGGGGAGCCTCACTCTCACACCATCCAACTAACAAGGAATGAAAAAAAACTTCCTTATATATAGGCTAAATTAAAATCTGGTTTCTGTACAGGTCAATGCTACAATACAATACTTTCTGGTTTTATGATAAACACATCAGATAATTCAACAGCATTTATTTTTTTTAAGTTAACAAAATCATGTATTGAAGAAAGTGATCTGAACACAGTACTTTCATATCATCCAAATAAATTTCTATTATTGAGCTAAAAATGCAATATAACAGCTATGTATGCTCTTACACACTAATAACGAGGAAGGAAATTAAATTATCCTAACATAAAACAAATCTTTCCTTACCATTGATAAAAATTGGTGTGGCTTTATTGTAAGCCTTGGGATATTTGGTATTTCATTGCTAAAATTATATCTATTGATTTTTTTGTTTGATGTAGGATTGTATCTTTTATAGCTATGGAGAAAAAAGACTCCACACAACTGAAAATCTCATTTGTGGTTACCTCACAGCATTGTTGTAATAATACAGTTCACTTTAATACTTTAATTTTTTAAAAAAGAAAAGTCCATTATTCAAAAGTGTTTTACTCCAAGGGAGTAAACACTTCCAAGGGAGTAAGCACCTTCCTTGTGCTCTGCAGTGTGGAAGGGACTTACCAGAACCTGCTTGTTCTGCCTGAATCGCACTGTGTGGTTGTAAACATTGATGAGCATCTCTTTCAGGTAAGTAATGCGTCGAATTCCACGTAATGGATAGTTCATGCCTTCAATGCTGAACTGTGTCAGAGTGTCAGGTAGGTCAGGGATGCTCTGAGCCAGAATATATGTGTATTTCCCTTGGAAGTGGTGCACCAACCCATCAAAGGTGATGTAGTGTGGGTCGCCCATGATCTGACATTTCCCAAAACCTGCAAGGGAAAAGCTTCATTACTCTCCAGTCTAAATGTGCATCTGCCAGACACCATGCCTGGATTGGTCCAAACTGTTAGATAAAAATGATTGCTGCTAGCATGCAGGTCTGAAAGTAAAAATGGGTGCTCAGGCTTCACTCTACTGAATAGATACTCAAATGGAGAGATGGACAGAGAAACTCATTCTTCTGCTGAGGACTACTGTGAGCCAACTGAGCTAAAGCAGAACATTAGGGTTTATTATTGAGACTAAGTTGTGCACATTGGCCCTCTGCAGAGGAATGACTCTGACACAAGCACAGCTTGAACTGGCCTAATAAGAGATGTTGTTTTCATAACCTCTGCCATGTATTACAAAATTGAAAAGCAGTGTTTAAATTTGGCTGACTTAGTGCTGTCACTGATTTCTGCTGAGGTTACTAAACTGATCATTTGGTTTACCAGACCTAACAATCAGATACAGTGACTATCATCTATGTATTCTCTTTGAAGCTGAGCACAGAGTAAAGTGTTATGACAGGAGCAAGGCATAGGAAGGCCTATTACATTACATATCCTTAAAACTGCTGGGGTGCCTCTGTTCAGACATTTTTCCAAAATATATCAGGGGGACACTGAATTTGCCTTATGCTTTTGTATTGATTCTCACTACAGTGGGACTGATGCTATGCTATTCTTCAAAACTAAAGTGTAGGGACACTATGCAACAACCTCTCTCCTAGTCAACCCAACCTACCTAGAAAATATGGGATTAATTTTGCCTAACCAACACAAATGTTGAATGAAAAGCACCAAAGTCCTCTGACTGGCCTATCATATGTCTGTCCATATCTTTGTTCTAGTTTTGCTTACTGGTTTTTGATTTGATTTTTTTTTTTCTGTTCTCAAATCAACATGCAGTGGAAAAAACAGGGCCATTGTGATGGGATTCACAAGCTGAATTTTGTGTTCAGTAGATGAAGTGGAATTTTTTAAAAAGAAATTTTAGTCCAACAGGTCAGACTGAACTGTCAAATTTATAGATATAAGTAAATTATATCCAGGTATCCATTTCCCTCTAGAGATTCTCTTCATGGAATAGGAACCTTGTATTCAATAACATGTTGTCAACAAAACAGTCAGAATTTCCTTCTTTCCCAGTTAATGGAATTGCCATGAAACAAAGTATGTACACCAATATCCTCCCTCCTTCTGGAGCCCTCAAGTGAACCCAAGTGAAGACCTGCTTGCACATACCTGTTGGATTGCACTTGTGTTTTCCATCTTTGTTCACGCAGGTTTCTCTAGAATCACAGCTGTAGCTCTTGCAACTGATGACACCATTCTTCTGGCACTGGCATCTTTTGGTGCAGTGTGGAGTTATCCATGTCTCTCCAGCCTGGACACAAGTTGTGTTAATAATATGTTATCAAGGTGCTCAGCTGTGCAGTGCAATGAAAGTTCAAAAGCAATGGGTGCAACCTTGTCCAGTTGGCAATTCCACAACTCCTCGATTAATTGTAGTCTCGCCAAGAGCCTGTGACAGGGGATCTCAGTCCATTTGTTTACTGTCTTCAACATAAGAATTTGAACACAAAACTGGACTAGGACAGATTGCCTGAATAATTCTGATCAACTAACTGTTTTACAATAGGGCTCAGTTTTGGCCTCAGGTGCCAAGTACCAAACAAGCTTCTGTATCTCCTAATACCCAAGGTAGCAGCTTTTGCTAATCAGATGAAAGGTATTTAAGAGGTAGATCCTGAAGTCTTTGATCTCTCTCTCTCTTTCATACAAAGATGGGCAGGAGATCAATTTTCTACAAGTTTTGAAGTCAGAGATTTGCTCCTTAATCTACTTACACTGTAGTAATTGTTGTCATCATCCCTGCAGCCACAACTGCTGAGAGGCACACAGTTGCCATTGCTGAGCACATAATTATCATCACATTCACAGCCCTCTGTGCACTCATCTGTCTTCTCACAAAGGGAAGAGGCAAAAATGTCACTGCATGTGGATGGGCAGGCAGAGACACAGTCTTTGTAGTGGCTCCGGGGTGGGCAGGGCAGTGCTGTGTGGGAGAACAGAGCCAGCGTTATTAAATACATTTACAAAGTGCACTGCAAACACTGAAAGCTACACCTTGGCCTGTGGAATGGTAGTACAGAATTGTCTTTTAGTAGCTGATTTTGACCATCAGCTGGTTTTTATTTTTATATTTTATTAAAAAAAACCACCAGCAACAAAACAACAGAAAATAGAACAAAGAATGCTCTCTGGAACTGCTTATTCAGTTTTATTACAGGGTATGACTGAACCACCTGGGACTAGATTATCCAGATTCAGTATTCCAGTTCAGCTGCAAATGCCTCTTTGGGCACTGTGAGAAATGAGACTCTTAAAAGCAAATTCCTTAAAATCTTCAACCTTCCATTGACACAAACCAGATGTAAATTTGGCTTAACTACAGAGATGCAAGAGCAGCATACATGCATTGGTCAGACTGCAGATTCATCTAGCTTCAAACCTATTTCTGACAATGACTAGACATGCATAAGGGGACAGGTCAAGAATAAGTGTAACATGAGAAAAGGTTTGTTAGTTCAGTATTTTCCTACACTCATGGCAAGGAGGTAACCAGGAATTTCTGATGGATCTATTAAACATTCATCTGACTTGCTTTTTAACTAGCTGTTTTTTCCTCCACAACATCATTTGATAATCCCACAATACTAAATTGTTAAAAAGGTCCCACAGATAAAACCCCTCTACATTATCTTTACTAGTTTTTATATAATGTGTTTGTAGCTTTATTGAATGGGTGGAGTAAAGTCTATACCCTGAAAATTAATCTGAGAACAGGGTCCATAATAAATAATTGGGCAAATTGACAGTTTTTGTTCAAATCACAGTAAGTGGCATTGAGTCCTGTGTCCTAACACAGTATCCCTCTTTTAGTCTCCTGGTTATATTATTTCTCCATTTTAAGCTCACTACAATATCTCATCTGGCTACCAATGCCATTTTAACTCCACATTAATATCCATAACTTGTCTAGTTCTGAGTTATCTCTGGGTTTATCTGAACCTGAACACAGTTCAGTGAAGCAATGGAATCGTCATAGTAGAATTGCATTTTGTGATAATTTAGATTTCATTTTCTTTAACTTGTTCAATTAATTGTGCTATTTTTTTCATGCTATCAGTCATTCAGTTTTCATTTTTTTTCACTTGCTTGTGTACTTACGACAGAATGTGCTATTCCTCCATTTAATGGTGATTCCATGATTCTTGCAGGTGTCCACATAGACTTGAACTATGTCGCAGAGAGCTGACTTCATACCATCATACTGGCACATATCATAGATGCAGATCTCTATGAAGTCATCAGGGTTGACTAGACTATGGCACACTTTGAATTTGTCTGATTTTAGAACATTGCACTGTCTTTCAATGATTTGTTTATTCTCAGCAGTACAAGGAGGATCATCATCTTCTCTTAAGTCTGGCAAACAACTGCAAGAAAGCACAGACACAAGCTGCTCTAAGACAGACTGAAATGGAAAAGTTTCTTTCTGCTGAAAAGTAGAAGAGGCTGGAGACTATGACTTCCTTCTGTCAATGGATGAGAGAATGAGCAGAAGTAGACACAACCACCATGCTGTGTCTGACACCTGTTACTTCCATTGAACTTGACCCTGACTAAGGATTGACTTCACAGCTTGACCTTGGATCTGCCTCATCACTGCAAATTTCTGTGTGGTGACCTGAACTGAGCCAGGCTGACTTTAGCTTCCATCTGTGGGGAAGCTTCCTTCCCTACTTGTCTTGCTCAGGTGGAGTGGGATGGACCCTGCCTCACCAGTGAACCCACAGTTTTTTCAGCTGTGTTGTCACATATGGCTCCCTGTCAGCCAGAGAGCAGCTGGCCCTCACCATTTTCTATCACCATCATCTTGCTCTGGGTGTTACCAGAGTGAAATAAAGAGTCCACACTGAGGACTACCTCAAAGACTCATTCTCCAAGTGTGTATGTAGATTGATAAAACAGCTGTGATTTTCCTCTGGCCTGTGCAGTGGTTTCCTGTGGAGATGGCTGTTTTTTGAGCTACAAATTCAATCTGGTATATAGTGTTTATATGTTACAAAGTAGCAGACATTAAAAATAATTGAAAACAATTCACTGTGGTCCTAAAGCAAGGTGGGAGGTATGAAAATTATTTAATATTTACCCCTTATCACTGTCTATCTCCACTTCCCAGCTATTTCCAAACTCTGGGGCAGTGACAACTGTACCATTGGTCAAGGACAGATCATCTTCACGATTACCATTGAAATTGCCACACATGCCATGCACCTGCAGATGGAAAAGAATCATATTCTAAGCATGACTTCTTAGCATCAACTTCCCCAATAACTTCTTATGCATTGCCTGTGAAATAATGTGAGTAAATCACCACCACCAACCAATCCTGTACCAGACATTTTAGACATTCTGACTGCATCCATGGAGAAACAAAACAGAAATTACAGTAAATCTGTGATTCCCTAGGGCTTCAAGCTGTTTATTTCTCTAAGTTGGAAGTATTCCTCTAGACAGTTAATTTTCTTTAACTACCCCCTTGGAACACAAAGAAACTGTTGTGAATAGAAAGAAACAGAAAGGAAAAAATTTACATTTGGTACAATACAGCTACAAAGAAAGATGCAACAGCAAAGCACAGGAATAAAAAGAACTAGAAGTAAATGCACAAACCAGCAGTTTTGAAACAGCTCCAGATGTTTCTATATTAAATCTTACCTGTGAGAAATAAGAGCGTGGGAGGGTGATTTCCAGATGGTGATCGCCATCATATTTCACTATCACACCGAAGTCAGTTTCCACTACTATAAATCTGCCAACATTTCCAATGGACATGCCTTGCAGTCGGTTCTGCACTGGAGTGTAGACTCTCTCATTGTTCAACTGGAGAGATGTGTCATTTGTCAGTATGGACATTATCCTATGAAAGCTCACAGTCTATATTCCTAGCAGTGCTGAAGATTTCTCTGTGACAATTTTAGCTCTTTACATTTCCACCATTCCAACTATGGGTGGCAGGAATCAACCTTTTAGCTGAGAAGGACTGAGCAGAACTTGTATGCTGTGCCTTTAACAGGGAGCTGGAAAGATCCCTGGTTGAGAGCAAACTCTTTCTCACCCTTGGGGCAGACTCCCTGCCACGGCTCCCCATGTTTTTCTAGGCTGATACATTATGCCTTGCTCTCTATAGGTGACTGGGTTGATAAAAACTGTTGAAGTGGGGAGCTTCATATTTTAATTCAGGCAACAGTTCCCCACTCTGGAGGACCTGGGTTTAAACTCTAAGATAAGGACAATGTATCAGGAAACCTAAACCAGAAGCCTTGGGAACTAGTGAAAAATTATATTTCCTCATGACATCCACTTAATGGGGGTGCCCACAAGTGTTAAGCATATTCATAAATGTTCCTTAGGAAACGTTAAGATCCTTTTTCCTACAGCTACTCTAAGTGAGCTAATTTTAAGATACTTCTTGCCAGAAAAAGGAGCACCACCACCTACCATGATCCCTTGGTTTTTCTGAAGGGTGATCCGTACACCATACACATCAATGTAGACTTCCTTCAGGTACGTGGCCCCTCTTAGTCCTCTGTCTTCATTCTTGCCAAGTATGGTTATCGGAATGACATTGGTGGCAGTGTTGACAACCTCAACCAAAGTGTAGGTGCAGGTTCCCACAAAAGTGTACTTCATTCCATCAAAAGTGAAATAATGGGGATCTCCTACCACTTGACATATTGCTTGACCTGAAGGCAAAAAAAATTATGTAAGAATTTTGTGCTGGATTTCACCATGGACTCAGTTGGCCAAAGCAGTTTGCATTAGTATAGCAACCTCATCCTGATCATTATTATATAGGCAAACTTTCAGAGAGGCATCTCAGGTTCATGCCAATATTTATTTGTAAATAAGAAGTTTCCAGAAAACATCCTCTAAATTTAATTTGCAAATTGTATACAAAAGGATGACTTGGCAGCAAATGAACTTCTGTTCACTTCTATATGCTGTTGTAGCTATGATTTATAGTATGGTGAGAGTAATACAAAGCTTTTCTACTTGTCTATATTAAAATACACAATTAACTGTATAAATATAGCTTTAAATATAAAGTAAATGGAATTGCATCTGTATACATCAATACATAATGCACATGTCATTACACAGGCCCACAGAAATACAATTTTCACAGAAATGCAACCAAATTTAAAGCTTGAAGCACTGGTGATGTGGGATTTGAATTTTCATTATCAGGACAAATAGAATCCAAGCAACCCTGCAAACTTTTGGGCAGCATCAGTTTTTGCTGATATCCACTAAAACAAGAGGCCATCTGAGCTTGCAAGACAGAACATCATTAACACTGGCAGCAGTCAGCTGGGACTTCTTTACTATCCCTTATGAAAAGATATTTATAATAAAGCTAGAAGAAGAAGAGGATCTAATGATGGAATTGACATTGGGGAGGTTTGCAGGCAGGACTCACCATTGGAATGACAGCCCAGCACACCATCCTGAATCCTGCACTCCTCTTGGACTCCACACTCCCAGGATTTGCACTCGATGGTGTTATTTGCCATGCAGGTGCAGCGCTCAGTGCAGGGGTAATGGGTGAACCAGCTTTCATTCAGCTACATGGGAAAAAAAGAGTGTCAAAGTATATATTGTAAGATAAACAGGAAGATAAAACCATAAAGGACAATCAAATGATTAGTATTTGAATGTTCATTATATATAGTCATTTGGGCAATTGTAGCCATGCATCTTATGGACCAAGAAAGCTGGCAAAGTCTATTTTGAAATTATTAATGGTGTAAATTGTGTAGTGTTATTAACATGGTTTTTCCCTCACAGTGGTAAAGAATGAGACCTCCTGTTTTTGGCTTTTTCCTTTTTTTCTTTAAATACCTGATGTAACTTACCTGGTGATACTGTTTTTTTTCATCAACACAACCACAGTTGCTTTCTGGCACACATTTGTCTCCACTCAAAACATAGCCTTCCTTACAAAAGCAACCTTCTACTGGCAAAGAACTGCAGGAATCAACTGCTGAGATGTTCAAACAGGTAGAGGGACACCTAGTACCACAGCTCTTGTAGATGCTGCCTCCAGGACAGGGCATTGCTAAATAAAGAGAAAAAAAATATCACTCAAAAGGGCAAAATCATAATAGATTCATAATGGATTTCACCATGGACTCAGTTGGCCAAAGCAGTTGCATTAGTATAGCAACCTCATCCTGATCATTATTATATAGGCAAACTTTCAGAGAGGCATCTCAGGTTCATGCCAATATTTATTTGTAAATAAGTAGTTTCCAGAAAACATCCCCTAAATTTAATTTGAAAATTATATACAAAAGGATGAAATCCAATAGATTTCAATGTTTGCTCCTGAAAATATGCAAAATGGCTGTTGGAAAGTCTGACAGGAGAGTGCTGTGTACAAACCTTTTTCTGCTGATTTAAAGGCATAAAGTGACTCAGTTATGGGAATAGAAGAATCTTTTGCCATACCAGCTGATATGTCCCCATTACTGCAGTTACTATTTGAGCATCTGATATATATTCCAAAGTAGAACTAAAAATCACATTCTGTCTTTTGCTGACACTCCTTTAGAACAATATACTTTCACACCCCTCCTGCTCATGGTACAACTGGGCTTCTATTGCTCAAAACATGCTCCCAAGGGATAACATTATATTTTACAGAAATCCTGAAGTATTTGTCCATTTCTGTTGTCTAAAAAACCACAGAAAAACATGGGTTTGGCTGGATTCTGTTATAAATCACTACACATGATTCTCATTTATTTCTGTCCCTACAACAGGATCTCTTAGTCCTGTCAGAGAATTACAGCTGATATCTCCAGTCATCTAGCCAGATTTCCTTCCCTTGGTCAGGACTTTAATTGCATTTTTATTTGAATCACTGATGAAGAGAGCACTTGAGAGTCAATCTTTATAATGTTAGTGAGTTTTCTCTATTACTATAATGAAGCCATAGATATTTAGGTCCTAGGCCACAGCTTCAGACTATGGAGTCTGAATGTTTGCAGCTTTAATCTGATTTGGAGGGTTAAACATTAATTTCTTCTTCTATCTTCTTTTTATATAAAAATTCTCTGTGCTCTGTCCTCTCAGGGCTGACTTACTGGGTGCTTTATCACAATAATTCTTTTTCCAAATTGACCAGCTCCTAGAAACTATCCATTTTTTAATGGTTTAGTTTAAATGCAGAGTTAATTGTTGATCACATCAAAAAAAGAAAAGAAGAAAAATAAAAAAGGTGCAGATCTGCAGAAGGTAATCCAGTGGTAACTGGTATAATAAAAATCAGTGTAAGACAAAAAATCATACAGAACAATTACGGTTTATTTAAGTATGGCTGACCTTTAGAGGATTTGTTTTTTTCTCTCCAGGTGTGTGGTCTATGGACTTGAATGTCCTTTAGAAAATGCTGCCCAGAGAAGTTGGGGATGCCCCCTTCCTGGAATTATTCAAGACCAGGTTGGACGGGGCTTTGAGAAAGCTCTTTTAATGGAGGGCATCTCTGCCCATGGCAGGAGGGTTGGAACTAGGTGATATTTAATGTCCTTCCCAACCCAAACCTTTTATGATTCTATGATTGCATATTTGACAAGCAGAAAGCTGTCCAGTGTTGCTTAGAATCAGCACCAGTGGTTTCCCTTGAAAGCTTTATTCTAAGAAATAGCAGTTCATTATACTAAATTTGCCATAAGATCATTCTGAAGGGAATTAATCAAGACATGACAGTACTCAGTTTCTTTGCTTTAGAGAGAAATAAAGCACTTCCTAGAAACACCTGCTTTTCAAGGTCTCTCATTTCTTTAACCAAAGGCCATTGATAAGCATGTGTTATGGAGGACTACCAGCTCCACTTACACTGAGGATAGAAGATTTTCACTGAAGGAAAGGAACTTATTTCTCCAATGTAGAAGCTCACAAAAGACACAGTTGAATGCAATCAGACTTTTCCAAGAAATTAATAGCAAATTATAAATATTACAAAACTTTAAGAATTTAACCTGCGCATATTCTAATGTTCTCAAAATTAGTGGTTTATACAAATCCTGGAATGGTTCTGAATCTGAAGTAGGCTCTAGACTCAGAACATTACATAAAAGGAAAGAACATGCATGGAGAAGATAGAGGACAGTGAAGTTAAAATTCAGAATAGATATTTATATCAAAACACTCACGGCAAAGAGTTGAATTCCTCCACTCTATGCATATCCCAGCATTGACACACGACTCAGCATAGGCCTGCAGTCCATAGCATAAGGATGTTGCCTGTCCCCCAGTGAAACACAGGTCATAAACACAGTTTTCAAAGAAATTCTGTGGAGGCACCTTGCTGTGGCAGTCCTTGAAGATTCCTGTGTAAATCAAGGAAGACATATAGAAGGATAGAAACAACCCACTGGACTATTAAGACTGACCACCATGTATTTTCTGTCACAGCAAATGCATTGTGGGTGTTCCAGGCTGTGTGAAGTAAGTTAATCTACTACTTGAAATGGATACACAATGCACAGTATGAGAATGGGCTCCCTGGATCAGGTTTTCTTCTTTTTGCGTAATTGATACAACATAACACATAAATTAAGCATTGCTGCCTAGGAAAACCACTAATTCTAGACAACTGCAAAGAGCATGTACAGAATTTCAGATAAGCTGTCTGTAATACACACACTGACAGTTCATCTGAACAACTTTTAGCAAGCAGAGTGCAAGTCACTATAACCCAAAGAGCAGCTCTGGTTCTCAGATAAAATTCACGGACACATTGGCATTGTCTGAACAGATGGTATATTCTAGCCAGGCACCTATGAGTTTTACATTGGCATTCACACCAGAGGCTTCATATGCTTCCAGCATAAGCTCAGAAAAAGAGACTATAGAGAAGGGACAAAACAAGCTAGACCATGCTCCATCACATGGCTCTACCTGTTGGGTCTGTGATCATGCCACATGCTTTCTTTGCTTCACTCTCCAACACAGGATCACATTGCTCTTCTTTCCCACCACTGGAGCATCTGGGGAAAGCAAGCAAGCCAAACACGTGTTTCACATCTCTTACTATCAGATTTTCAGTGAAAAATTAATAAATGACAACCATACACAAAAGAGTGCATTTTATTTCTGTCACAAGACTTTATCCAGCTTCTTTGAAAAGCTGATGTCAGCCCTCTCACTGAATGGGCTCATTTTTTGATCCCTTCTGTGGGATTCAAAGGCTTATTCTTAGCTGAAAAAAAAAGAGCTATGGAATCCAAACAGTTATGGTTTCCAGTCAGGGAACTGGACTGATGTACCATCCCCCCTCGCACTCAACAAACAGTTCCTGCTTTGGAAAAGGAGACTTAAAGGAACACAAGCTCTCTTATCATTCACTGGTTTATGTGAAAGTCCAGCTCCCTACTTCTAATGGGCAGCTGGAAGATGTAGAATGGTACTGGGTAAAAAGCCAGTGAGTAGATGGATATTTGATTTTAGGAGTGGAGTTTGTTCAGCAAATGCCACATGATGAAATGATTTTACATACATGGTGTTATTCTCAGGCACCAGCCAGCTTTCTCCAAGATCAGTGGAATCACTTGCAATGTTACCATTTGACTTGATATTGTCATCATTTGGATCACCATTATAATTACCTGTGAGGATAAAAAGAGATTTATGGGACACATGAAGTTCAAACCTGTAGAAATAACCTAGGTTTCAGGTTGTAAAATAAATTTAAATAAGATAGGGAGAATATATATGTAACATCAATCTGTACTGAGCAAAATAAGAGCAGAATTGTGTTTTGATTACTGATAAGAGCTGCTGCTCAGACATTTCAAGCAGGAAGTCTGTAAGTTGCTTTGTAACTAGATTACATCCAAGAAAAAAACTTCTCTAAAAAAAACCTACTCATTTTCTTGCATCCTATATATAGAACATTGGACTAAAAATTAAGCAGTGCTATTTGCACCATTATATTCTTAGGCAAGTTTCCTGAATTGAAAGTGTAAAAAACCCATGAAGAGATAATTGAACTAGAAAACTCTAGATGATCCAAACCAAAGAACAATGAGAAACTCACAAGACAAATTACTCTTGTAATTTTTACATGCTAAGAAAAAAAATTTAACTAATCACCAGCTACCACTTACCACAAAGGCCACAGAGCAGACCACTGTAATTAGAGGGCACGGAGACTTCTGCATAGTGATTTCCATCATATCTCACCCACAGTCCAAAGTCAGTTTCCAAGAGAACATATCCACCACTGCTTTGAATACTGATCTTCTTTTCAATAAATACAGGCAAGTTCATTCTGTGACCGTTCACCTGAACAGCAAGTTGTGAAAGTAAGTGTATGGCTGTTAGGACTCCTACAACTACCAGCAGCTAATACAGATTACTGAAAGATAGGATCTTGTGCATAGGGGAACTGGAACTGATTAAAGAACATCTGAGCAAGTTTTTTGGAGAGCTCTTTAAATGAGGTAGATATAATGAATAAAAAGATAAAGTTTTGTTATACACTCTACAGAGATGATAATTATCTACATGTCAGTTAAAATTTATATATATGTTTTTTAAATATGTATTTTTCTTACATTAACTTTCTTGTTTTTCAGCAGAGAAATCTGATTGTCATAGACTTCCACGTGCACTGACTTCACATAAGAGACTTTGGTGTTGGCTCCTCTGTGCTCATTTGTTGTGGATACATTAAAGTATGGAAGACTCTCAGAGGCATTGCACACTTTGGACAGGGTGTAAGTGCAATTTCCCATGAAATTATGGACTTTGTGATCAAAAGTGTTGTAATGTGGGTCCCCAGAGGCACTGCAGGAAGCACGACCTGAGAAGAAAGAAAAAGTCTCTCTCAGTCTTCACCAGATTTTTCAACGGCTTGGTTCCCAGTTTGTTTGTTTTATGTTGTATTTGTGGATTAGATGTAACAGTGATGACATCAGTCAATAGACTCCAAAGGCCAACCCAGACTTCTATCTTTGGACTCACAAGGAATCTACTCTGGTGTATCAGAAATCTATGCCAGAGGTTGATGAAGAAAAGTTGGGTAAAAGGCATTATTAAGACATGGTTACATAAACTGGAGCAGTGAGTTTTTAGTGGCTATATCTGAAAGACATTTTCTGGCTAAACAGGAAAAATTAAATCAGAAAATGTACAGGGCAGATTAGCCAGAATAGACGGATGCATTATCAGCTGTCTGGAGTTTGGTACTCATGTAATTTCTGTAACTTAAATTGGGTATAGCTTTCACAAAATCTGATTCGTGAGCAGAGTCTAAATTGTGGTACCTGGCATAGCTGTCATGGTATCGATGGATCTAACACAAGAGAGAGCTAGAAGAGATGTGCACCAACAGGGGAATTTTCTTCTAGGCAATTCACCAGAAACAGCCAAAAAGCATGATCAGAAAAGGCTTAAGATGTCCAGGACAGAGACAGAACAGTGACTCCATACCAAAAACTCTTCCACAAGCACAAGTGAAATGAAGGAAGAGACAAACATGCCCCATGGTGATGGACATACAGGAAACAAAACAAAGACTTTTAAGGAGCAATAGGAGGTAGGGATGAAACATAGCAGTACCTGGGCTTGGAGTGGGGCTTGTTGGTGAGGTGGTGATTACAGGCTGTGTTGTAGTACCTGGCAAGGGGACCGTGGGTGTTGGTGTCGATGGACCTAGCACAAGAGAGAGTTAGAGGAGATGTGCACCAACAGGGGAGTTTTGTTGCAGACAGCTGGTTCCCTTCCCCTTCTGAAGTACCCAACACAGTGACCAGGCATAGCCAGGACAGGGATTGAAGAGTGTCATCTCAGGCAGAGCTGTCCCACTCCATGGCTCTGCCACCAGCTTAGCTGGGTGACAGCAGCAGATAAGGCACTTTGCACCTGTGGTCAATGTCTTGCCCGTGGGCCTGTAACATGTGAACTAAAACAGTGACTGCAGGCAATGCCAGTGCCCCAGTCTCCCAGAGGAGAGAAGACTCGAGCACAAGGTGCATCAGGGACAAAAGACAAGCTGTGCTCCTGCTGCTAGCACAGCCTGCATCTCAGTCAGTGACATGTCTCAAGCTGTCCTTCCCTAAGCCAAGCCTTGTACCTGCACAGGATCCCTTTGCAAGGGAGACATCATCAGAAGTGAAGGAAGGTAATGGAGATTTGTTCCTAAATAAGGAAGCTGCACAATTCCCAATACATCTCCACACAATTGCAAATGAAGTGAAGGAAGAGTTTCTTCATGAAAGGGCTGGTCTCCCAGAGTGGCTAGTTACGTGATAAATGGGGAAATCTCTGCCCCGTGTACTGCCCCCAGAACTGCCCCATTCCTTGTCTCTGAGATTCAAGGAAATCAGAGGTGGTTAATAGAAGGCTTACCACAGACAGTGCCAGCACTCCAGTCTCCCAGAGCAACGCCTGCCTCAGCACAGGCTGTAGCATAGGCCTCCAGGTCATTGCAGAGCTGCTCCGTGCTGCCACCCGTGGCACACTGGTCATAGACACAGCTCTCAAAGTATGTCTTGGGTGGCAGAACTGCATGGCATGGCTGGAAGGGGCCACTGAGGTTTGTGAGGATTGAACACTGCTGGTTAGCTGCCTCCTCTTCAGCAGGGGAGCAGGATGCAGGTGGGCTGATGGCTGGGTCACACCTACAAAGCAGACAAACAGCCCTGAGTTCCCTGCAGCCTGCTGACAGCAGCCACTGCATTTCCTGACCTTCTCCCCAGCCAGAATCTCAGCTTCTGCAGTCCAGATCCCTCACTAAGACAGGCACCATGCCTGTCACTTGAAAGGGTGCAACACATGGCCCACAGGCACCATTGCCCTGCTTGGTTTCAGGTGGGCAGAAACAACTGACTGATGCAGTTGCAATCCAAGCAGCTTAGGAAAAGCATCCTGCCCAAACTCAGCCTGCTCTCCCAGGGGCCAGGAACCTGCCTTTCCTCCCTTGCTCCATGCCTGCCATCACCAGCCCTCCCTCCTGATGTCCTGCATGGTTCTCCTCTCCAACACTCCCTTCTGTCCTTCATGTGCACAGTGGAACAGGGACTCACGGCCACTCATCATCCGGCACCATCCAGCTGCTTCCAAAGTCGTTGAAGTCGGGTACAACCACCCCATCGGGTCGCATGAAGTCATCCTGCTGGCTCCCAGTGTAGGTCCCACAGAGCCCACAGAGTTTGCCCTTGTACTTCTCAGACACCTTCACTAGGAGCTCATGGTCCCCATTGAACTGCAGCTGCAGGCCCAGCTTGGTGGAAACCTGCACGTAGGAGCCGCTCAGGGAAATGGTCACTCCGGGGGCAGGAGAAGCAGGCAGGGAGACCAGGGCACCGTTGATCTGGAGAAGGGGAACAGAGGGAGACAGAAGCACTAAGAGGTGCCCTCCACTGAGAGGTCACTGCTGCTCACTGGGGTAGTGCCTGTGAGCCAGAAGCACTGCTGGCATGAAAACCTTGCCCAGGCCAACGAGGGCAGCAGCAACTGTACCAATGGCACACTGAAAGCTCAGGAAAGTCACCAAGAATCCGTGTCTGCATGAGCAGCCATATATGGCCCCACTCAGAGCTCTGCCATGCTGTTCTCTGGGCATGCAGCAGGCTCAGGGAATAGCAAGCTCTCCTGGGGCACAGAGGGGTATTTTAAGAGTGTCAGGTGTGTCTGTTGTTCCCAGGTACAAAAATGAGAGGCTTACGTAGACTGCCTTGTGCTTGCGTAGTGCAATGTGGAGGCCTTCGAGGGACAGTGCCACAGAGTCCAGAGCTGTCCAGCTCTGGCTGCCACGATGTTTGTTGCGGGTGGTGACACTGAACCCGAGGGAGGAGTTGTCACAGCCCGTCACCACAGTGTAGTTGCAGGAGCCCTGGAAGTGGTGGAGCTTCCCATCAAAGGTGCTGTAATGTGGGTCACCGTAGATGTGGCAGACGGCAGTGCTGGCTGGGTAACAGCCCCTCTGGCCATCCTGGATCTTGCAGACCTCATCCTCGCCGCAGGACAAGGCAGAGCAAACCATCTGGCCTTTGGCTTCACACCGGCACTGGCGAGTGCAGTCCTCATTCACGGAGGATTCGCCTTCCTGCAGGCAGGGGAACAGCAAACCTCAGTGTATGAGGCAGGAAAGGACAGGCAGAGGAGTGGGCTGGCAGGGGTCTGCAAACCAGGGCGGGGTTTTCACTCACAGTATAGTAGTTGCCCTCAAAGAGGCAGCCGCAGTTGGCCTCAGGCACACAGGTGTCTCCACTCAGGAGGAAGCCAGAGTTACATGCACAGCCCTCCACACAAGGCTTGGAGCAGTTCTGTGGGGCTTGTTGGTCAACACAGGTTGCAGGACAGCCGGTCATACAGGGGTCATAGTAGCTGTTGGGAGGACACTGCAGGGCTGCAATGGGAAGGGGAAAATTAGGACCAGCAAGACTCCAGCCATGGACAGCCTTGTGGGAAGGGAAAGACCTAAGACACACTTTGGCCAGAGGTTCAGAGCACAGGGTGTGGCCCGTTTCCCCTTCTGGCAATGCCAAGGCAGGTACTCACGGCAGAAGGTAGCATTCCTCCAGGGAAGAAGAGTCACACCCGCTGCCTGGCACGCGTCAGCATAGGCCTCCAGAGCAGCACACAGGAACTCCTGGCCACCATTCAGGGCACACAGGTCATACAAGCAGGTGTCAAAGTAGTCCTGGGGGTTGATCACGCCGTGGCAGCTCTCAAAAGAGCTCAGCCTGGTGGTCAGGATGCCACAGAACTGGTCGGAGCGGTAGAGCTTCTCCTCTTCTGCACTGCAGGGTGGGGAGGGGCCGGGGACACCGCAGGAGGGGTCACTGTCTGGGACCTGCCAGCTCTCCCCCAGCGCATTGGAGTCTGCGGCTTGCTGCCCATTGGGCATCATGTATTCGTCGTCTCTGCGGTTGTTGAAGTTGCCACACATGCCACAGGTCAGGTTGAAGTAGGTGGTGGGCACCTTCACCTCCACCGAGTGGTCAGCGTCGTAGGACACTGTGAGGCTGAAGTCTGTCTCCAGGACGATGTAGCGACCACTCTTGCTCACCGTGATGGCCCCTCCTGCTGCGCTCACCGGCAATGTCTGGCGCACGTTGTTCACCTACGGCACACACACCGCCGTGGGCCCTGGGCCTGCCCCAGCCTCCCTGGCTGCTCCTGCCCAGGGAAAGCAGCTGCCAGCCCGGGCACGGCAAACAGCTGCCTGGGATGTGTCTTCACACCCCAACAGCCCTGGGGCTCGCAGAGCTGTGTGCTGGGTTCTGCACTGGGTTCATCATGGCTCATGTTCCCCATTTGACTCTTCCTCCTCCAGCCCCTCCCAAAAGGGAAAAAAAGCCACCTGCTGCCTTCAGGCGAACCGACCCATCCTGGAACTTTTAACACGACAGGCCCTGCCAGCAGCAGGCAGCCCTGCCTTGCAGCCTCACCCCACTTGAGCCAGCCCCACTGCCTACCAGCACGTGGCTCTTCTGCTGCTTGAGGATGACAACGCGCTCTCCATACGCCTCAACCACCACTTCGCGCACGTAGGACACTCGGGTGTTGCCACGGTGCTCGTTCTTGGCCTCCACGTTGAAGTAGGGCAGGGAGGTGGTGTTGGAGCACACTTTGGCCAGGGTGTAGGTGCAGTTGCCCATGAAGTTGTGCGTCACCTTGTCAAAGGTTTTGTAGTGGGGGTCCCCGTGCACGTGGCAGATGCCGTAGGAGTGTTCAAGGCACACGGGTTTCCCGTTCTGCACCCCGCAGTACTGGCCCGCAGGGCAGGAGGCATTGAAGCACTGCACTTGGCTTCCCCGTGCGGGACACGTGCACTTGGAGGAGCAGGTGTCGTCTGTCCAGAACTCTGAGCCCACGGGGTAGTGCTGCCCGTTGTGCCAGCAGCCGCACTGCTGGCTGGGCACGCAGCGGTCATGGTAGAGCAGGAACCCGCTGTCGCACACGCAGCCCTCCACGCACGGCAGGCTGCAGTTGTAGGGAGCTTTTGGGTCAACACAGGTGGCAGGGCAGGCTGCAGCACAGGGCTCGTAGTGGCTGTTGGCTGGACAAGTGATCGCTGCCAAGACAGAGGACCCAGCAAGTTACTTGTAGAACAGAATACACCTTTCTGCTGAATATCCCCTTTTTAGTACAATCTCTATTTCCTCTACTGTCTCTGGGTCTACTTGTATTCTCTTTCCTACTGAATCAAAATGGAAGAGAAAATGCTGCCTCTAATACTGATATCTACCTATATATCCCTACAGCCAATAGGGAGAATAGTTCCTATTCATACCCAGCTCACTCTTCCAATCCTGTCCTGTGTTTTCCTGAGAGTACTGGCCCCAGGTGCCATGTCTGGACTTACGGCAGAAGGTTGCATTCCTCCACACAGGTATCTGGACACCGAGTGACTGGCAGGCATCTGCATAGGACTGCAAGCTCTTGCACAGGGTCTCACGGTCCAGCCGCAGCTCACACAGGTCATAGAAGCAGGTGTCAAAGTAGCTGCTGGGGCTCAGCACAGCGTGGCACAGCTGAAACGGGCCACTGCTGTCAGTGAGGAGCCCACAGAAGTGGCTGCTGCCGATGAGTTGCTTGTCACTCTCATTGCAGGCTGGGGTGGGCAGAGGTCCGGCTGAGCAGCTGTGGAAACACAGGCAGGAGGGCCCCATGGTCATTTGTGGACTTCTCCTGGTGCCTCCTCCTCCTCCTTCCCTTGCCCAGTGTGTCCCTAGGGCTACTGGTGGCCATACCCACCTGCTGTTGTTGGACACTTCCCAACTGTTGCCCAGGGTGGTAGAGTCTGGCTCCATTGCTCCTTCTGGGTTCTGGAAGTCATCTGCTGCTATCCCGTTGTAGTTCCCACACATGCCACACACCTTCTGCCCAAAGGTGCTTGGAAGTGTCACCTCCACCCGATGCTTCCCATCAAACTTGACTCTCAAGCCGAAGTCTGTCATGACCATGGTGTAGAACCCGCTGGACAAGACCTGCACGCCTGCGGATGGACTGCAAGGCAGGATCTCTTCCACTCCATTGACCTGGAAGGACAGGAACCCAGACAGGATTGGAGCGGCCCATTTGGCACAGTTCTCTCCACTCACACAGCCCCACAGCATCTCCCCCTCAAGCTCACCGTCACCGCTCCACCCTGTCTCAGCCTTATCCGCTGGTCAGCCACATCGACATCCACGTATCGGACATAGGACACACGGGTGTTGCCTCCCCTGTGCTCGTTGGCCGCTTCCACATTGAAGTAGGGCAGGGAGCTGTTGCTCTCACACAGCTTGGAGAGGGTGTAGGTGCAGGTGCCCATGAAATGGTGTAACTGCTTGTCAAATGTGTGGTAGTGAGGGTCTCCTTCCACCACACAGGTGCCTGACAGTGGAAAGACCAGAGGAAACTTTCAGTTGAGCACCTCCTGCTGCCTCTTCTCCCCAGCTCACATTGTTCAAACAGTATCTAGTCCACAATTAGTCTATTGGCTTTAAGGACAAAAAATTATTATAATCTATATCACGATAGTATGACTTTTTAGAGACATACATTTCAAAGCTACCCAAACATAACTATTGCTAGAAGCACAGTTATCCCACACAAACCCTAAGAAATGGAAGAGGTTTCAGTGCATGTCTTATTATTGAGGGAGACTGAAATAAATCAAGTAACAGTCCTTAAACATAAATGCACCATGATCCTTCCCAGTATGGATTTTGAAGAGGATGCAGAAATCTAATAATAGCAGTACCTGAGGTCATCCCAGGTGCTGTTGGTGGTGGTCTTGGTGTTGCCTGAGTTGTAGTGTTCGGCAGCGGAGTAGAGGGTGCAGTAGGAAGTGGACCTATGGAGACACAGAGGAAGAAGGGGTAAGTGTCAACATGGGCCTCCATTGTAAGCAGCTAATCCAGCCTTCCTGTAAAAGCTGACACACAGACCTGAGAGACCCAGGGCAGGGATGGCTTTGTTATAGCTCTGCAAAAATGCCACTACCAGCAGCAGAGCTGGGAGATAGGAGGAGACACATCACCCTTCAGTACGCACACTACCTCCCATGTAATGGGCCTTGGAGGACACAAACCAAAAAGTTTCAACAAGCAGAACCAGAAGGGGATGGGAGGTGGCACTACTTGAGCTGGGTGTGGATCTGGCTGGTGAGGTGGTGAGTACAGGCTGCATTGTGGTACCTGGCATAGCTCTCATGGGTGTTGGTGTCAAAGGACCTTGCACAAGAGCAAGCTAGAAGAGATGTGCACCAACAGGGGAATTTTCTTCTAGGCAACTCATCCACTCATCAGAAACCGCCAAAAAACCATGATCAGAAAAGGCTTAAGATGTCCAGGACAGAGACAGAACAGTGACTCCATACCAAAAACTCTTCCACAAGCACAGGTGAAATGAAGGAAGAGACAAACATGCCCCATGGTGATGGACATACAGGAAACAAAAGGAACACTTTTAAGGAGCAGTAGTAGACATAGCAGTACCTGGGCTCGGAGTGGGGCTTGTTGGTGAGGTGGTGATTACAGGCTGTGTTGTGGTACCTGGCAAGGGGACCGTGGGTGTTGGTGTCGATGGACCTAGCACAAGAGAGAGTTAGAGGAGATGTGCACCAACAGGGGAGTTTTGTTGCAGACAGCTGGTTCCCTTCCCCTTCTGAAGTACCCAGCACAGTGACCAGGCATAGCCAGGACAGGGATTGAAGAGTGTCATCTCAGGCAGAGCTGTCCCACTGCATGGCTCTGCCACCAGCTTAGCTGGGTGGCAGCAGCAGATAAGGCACTTTGCACCTGTGGTCAATGTCTTGCCCGTGGGCCTGTAACATGTGAACTAAAACAGTGACTGCAGGCAATGCCAGTGCCCCAGTCTCCCAGAGGAGAGAAGACTCGAGCACAAGGTGCATCAGGGACAAAAGACAAGCTGTGCTCCTGCTGCTAGCACAGCCTGCATCTCAGTCAGTGACATGTCTCAAGCTGTCCTTCCCTAAGCCAAGCCTTGTACCTGCACAGGATCCCTTTGCAACGGAGACATCATCCAATGCTATGTTGCTCCGCACATCTTCACCCCATTCTCCCTCCAGCAAAATCTAAGGGAAGGAATGGATCCAGCATTAGCTCCAGCTGCATGTGTGAAGAGCCACTAGAAAGCATGTTCCCTTTAAGGTTACAGTGATAGCCTGTGGCTTTACCTGTATGTTTCCAGTGGTGTGTACTGTGACCTCTCCCAAGTGCCACCTGTCTCCATGGTTCCCAACTTCTTTCCAGACCATCACTGGCTCATCATCCTTCAGCACGTACACCCGCAGGGCCATTGTTTGAGCAGTTCCATACATGTGGTACCAGAAGCGGAAGCAGAGTGTTCCTTCCCAGCTGCACACTGGACTGACCAGGTGAGCCACAAAACCAGGGAGAGTATCATTTCCCCCTTGCAGGAAGATGTAGTAGCCATCTGAAACAAAGCATGAGCCACATTGTCACAGATGCATCAGAGCTACACAAAGCAGCCAAGGACAACCCAAGCACAGGCCTGGCAGCACCCCAGGACTGCAGCTTCAGGCAGCCAAAAGGAGGGGAGAGCAATCACAGTTCCTTCACAAGCTACAACCCTCCCCAGGCCCGAGTGCCTCTATGAATGTGCTCTCAGGGCCATGGCAGATGTATGCTTTGGACTGGGACATGGCAACACCTCCATAGTACTGTCACAGTCTTCACATGGCTCTGCAAATTTGGAGAGCCCTCATCTTTGCCTTCTGGAAAAGCCAGGATCTTGTAACAGAGTCACAGAGTCATTTGTCTTCCCCAGAGACCGACAGGTCGTCAAGCTGTGCATGACATTCTCCCCTGCATGGTAGGTCCTTGCCTGCTCTGGCGGGAGCACAAAGTGATTGCCAGGGCTGGAAATCCTCCCAAAGCAATCCTCTAGCCCTTGGGGACATGGGACAAAGTGCCCTGGAGGAAGGCCAGCAAAGATGTGGTCTGCGTTCACTGTTAGAAATTTGTTGCCATCTTTGTGGGGACACCCCTCTGCCTGTGTCCTGACTGCTGTTCTTACCTCCAGTTGTGTGGTCAGAGGATGGGCCAGTATTTGGTGTGGGCGTTGGGCCTTTGTTCCTTATCCAGTCAATGCTGCTGTAATCTTCCTGGACCCAGCCACAGAAGTCCTTGTCAAATGTGCAGGCAAAATTGCAGTCTGTTGGTGGAGCTGAACATGGTGCAGAAAGGAAAGCAGAGGATGTAGGTGAGGGTGGGACCTCCTTTTCCCCATGTCCAGCAGGGCTCAGGTACATCCATGGCATGCCCATGGACAAGCAAGGGTGGCCAGCCAAGGGAAAGAGCTTAGCGCAGCCACTAAAAAACTCAGATGGGAAACAAAAGTACCTGTGCTTGTCCCAGGTGACGGTGATGTTGTTGTGTGTGGAGGCAGTGTTGTAGTGCCTGGCAAGGGGGGCGAGGTTGGGGGAGCTGGTGAATGAAAAAGAGTGAAACAGAAGGGGGGGAGGTATGTTAGAAAATGGAGATTTGTTAGCAAATGGGGATGTTGCACAATTCCCAATACATCTCCACACAATTGCAAATGAAGTGAAGGAAGAGTCTCTTCATGAAAGGGCTGGTCTCCCAGAGTGGCTAGTTATGTGATAAATGGGGAAATCTCTGCCCCGTGTACTGCCCCCAGAACTGCCCCATTCCTTGTCTCTGAGATTCAAGGAAATCAGAGGTGGTTAATAGAAGGCTTACCACAGACAGTGCCAGCACTCCAGTCTCCCAGAGCAACGCCTGCCTCAGCACAGGCTGTAGCATAGGCCTCCAGGTCATTGCAGAGCTGCTCCGTGCTGCCACCCGTGGCACACTGGTCATAGACACAGCTCTCAAAGTATGTCTTGGGTGGCAGAACTGCATGGCATGGCTGGAAGGGGCCACTGAGGTTTGTGAGGATTGAACACTGCTGGTTAGCTGCCTCCTCTTCAGCAGGGGAGCAGGATGCAGGTGGGCTGATGGCTGGGTCACACCTACAAAGCAGACAAACAGCCCTGAGTTCCCTGCAGCCTGCTGACAGCAGCCACTGCATTTCCTGACCTCCTCCCCAGCCAGAATCTCAGCTTCTGCAGTCCAGATCCCTCACTAAGACAGGCACCATGCCTGTCACTTGAAAGGGTGCAACACATGGCCCACAGGCACCATTGCCCTGCTTGGTTTCAGGTGGGCAGAAACAACCGACTGATGCAGTTGCAATCCAAGCAGCTTAGGAAAAGCATCCTGCCCAAACTCAGCCTGCTCTCCCAGGGGCCAGGAACCTGCCTTTCCTCCCTTGCTCCATGCCTGCCATCACCAGCCCTCCCTCCTGATGTCCTGCATGGTTCTCCTTTCCAACACTCCCCTCTGTCCTTCATGTGCACTGTGGAACAGGGACTCACGGCCACTCATCATCCGGCACCATCCAGCTGCTTCCAAAGTCGTTGAAGTCGGGTACAACCACCCCATCGGGTCGCATGAAGTCATCCTGCTGGCTCCCAGTGTAGGTCCCACAGAGCCCACAGAGTTTGCCCTTGTACTTCTCAGACACCTTCACTAGGAGCTCATGGTCCCCATTGAACTGCAGCTGCAGGCCCAGCTTGGTGGAAACCTGCACGTAGGAGCCGCTCAGGGAAATGGTCACTCCGGGGGCAGGAGAAGCAGGCAGGGAGACCAGGGCACCGTTGATCTGGAGAAGGGGAACAGAGGGAGACAGAAGCACTAAGAGGTGCCCTCCACTGAGAGGTCACTGCTGCTCACTGGGGTAGTGCCTGTGAGCCAGAAGCACTGCTGGCATGAAAACCTTGCCCAGGCCAACGAGGGCAGCAGCAACTGTACCAATGGCACACTGAAAGCTCAGGAAAGTCACCAAGAATCCGTGTCTGCATGAGCAGCCATATATGGCCCCACTCAGAGCTCTGCCATGCTGTTCTCTGGGCATGCAGCAGGCTCAGGGAATAGCAAGCTCTCCCGGGGCACAGAGGGGTATTTTAAGAGTGTCAGGTGTGTCTGTTGTTCCCAGGTACAAAAATGAGAGGCTTACGTAGACTGCCTTGTGCTTGCGCAGTGCAATGTGGAGGCCTTCGAGGGACAGTGCCACAGAGTCCAGAGCTGTCCAGCTCTGGCTGCCACGATGTTTGTTGCGGGTGGTGACACTGAACCCGAGGGAGGAGTTGTCACAGCCCGTCACCACAGTGTAGTTGCAGGAGCCCTGGAAGTGGTGGAGCTTCCCATCAAAGGTGCTGTAATGTGGGTCACCGTAGATGTGGCAGACGGCAGTGCTGGCTGGGTAACAGCCCCTCTGGCCATCCTGGATCTTGCAGACCTCGTCCTCGCCGCAGGACAAGGCAGAGCAAACCATCTGGCCTTTGGCTTCACACCGGCACTGGCGAGTGCAGTCCTCATTCACGGAGGATTCGCCTTCCTGCAGGCAGGGGAACAGCAAACCTCAGTGTATGAGGCAGGAAAGGACAGGCAGAGGAGTGGGCTGGCAGGGGTCTGCAAACCAGGGCGGGGTTTTCACTCACAGTATAGTAGTTGCCCTCAAAGAGGCAGCCGCAGTTGGCCTCAGGCACACAGGTGTCTCCACTCAGGAGGAAGCCAGAGTTACATGCACAGCCCTCCACACAAGGCTTGGAGCAGTTCTGTGGGGCTTGTTGGTCAACACAGGTTGCAGGACAGCCGGTCATACAGGGGTCATAGTAGCTGTTGGGAGGACACTGCAGGGCTGCAATGGGAAGGGGAAAATTAGGACCAGCAAGACTCCAGCCATGGACAGCTTGTGGGAAGGGAAAGACCTAAGACACACTTTGGCCAGAGGTTCAGAGCACAGGGTGTGGCCCGTTTCCCCTTCTGGCAATGCCAAGGCAGGTACTCACGGCAGAAGGTAGCATTCCTCCAGGGAAGAAGAGTCACACCCGCTGCCTGGCACGCGTCAGCATAGGCCTCCAGAGCAGCACACAGGAACTCCTGGCCACCATTCAGGGCACACAGGTCATACAAGCAGGTGTCAAAGTAGTCCTGGGGGTTGATCACGCCGTGGCAGCTCTCAAAAGAGCTCAGCCTGGTGGTCAGGATGCCACAGAACTGGTCGGAGCGGTAGAGCTTCTCCTCTTCTGCACTGCAGGGTGGGGAGGGGCCGGGGACACCGCAGGAGGGGTCACTGTCTGGGACCTGCCAGCTCTCCCCCAGCGCATTGGAGTCTGCGGCTTGCTGCCCATTGGGCATCATGTATTCGTCGTCTCTGCGGTTGTTGAAGTTGCCACACATGCCACAGGTCAGGTTGAAGTAGGTGGTGGGCACCTTCACCTCCACCGAGTGGTCAGCGTCGTAGGACACTGTGAGGCTGAAGTCTGTCTCCAGGACGATGTAGCGACCACTCTTGCTCACCGTGATGGCCCCTCCTGCTGCGCTCACCGGCAATGTCTGGCGCACGTTGTTCACCTACGGCACACACACCGCCGTGGGCCCTGGGCCTGCCCCAGCCTCCCTGGCTGCTCCTGCCCAGGGAAAGCAGCTGCCAGCCCGGGCACGGCAAACAGCTGCCTGGGATGTGTCTTCACACCCCAACAGCCCTGGGGCTCGCAGAGCTGTGTGCTGGGTTCTGCACTGGGTTCATCATGGCTCATGTTCCCCATTTGACTCTTCCTCCTCCAGCCCCTCCCAAAAGGGAAAAAAAGCCACCTGCTGCCTTCAGGCGAACCGACCCATCCTGGAACTTTTAACACGACAGGCCCTGCCAGCAGCAGGCAGCCCTGCCTTGCAGCCTCACCCCACTTGAGCCAGCCCCACTGCCTACCAGCACGTGGCTCTTCTGCTGCTTGAGGATGACAACGCGCTCTCCATACGCCTCAACCACCACTTCGCGCACGTAGGACACTCGGGTGTTGCCACGGTGCTCGTTCTTGGCCTCCACGTTGAAGTAGGGCAGGGAGGTGGTGTTGGAGCACACTTTGGCCAGGGTGTAGGTGCAGTTGCCCATGAAGTTGTGCGTCACCTTGTCAAAGGTTTTGTAGTGGGGGTCCCCGTGCACGTGGCAGATGCCGTAGGAGTGTTCAAGGCACACGGGTTTCCCGTTCTGCACCCCGCAGTACTGGCCCGCAGGGCAGGAGGCATTGAAGCACTGCACTTGGCTTCCCCGTGCGGGACACGTGCACTTGGAGGAGCAGGTGTCGTCTGTCCAGAACTCTGAGCCCACGGGGTAGTGCTGCCCGTTGTGCCAGCAGCCGCACTGCTGGCTGGGCACGCAGCGGTCATGGTAGAGCAGGAACCCGCTGTCGCACACGCAGCCCTCCACGCACGGCAGGCTGCAGTTGTAGGGAGCTTTTGGGTCAACACAGGTGGCAGGGCAGGCTGCAGCACAGGGCTCGTAGTGGCTGTTGGCTGGACAAGTGATCGCTGCCAAGACAGAGGACCCAGCAAGTTACTTGTAGAACAGAATACACCTTTCTGCTGAATATCCCCTTTTTAGTACAATCTCTATTTCCTCTACTGTCTCTGGGTCTACTTGTATTCTCTTTCCTACTGAATCAAAATGGAAGAGAAAATGCTGCCTCTAATACTGATATCTACCTATATATCCCTACAGCCAATAGGGAGAATAGTTCCTATTCATACCCAGCTCACTCTTCCAATCCTGTCCTGTGTTTTCCTGAGAGTACTGGCCCCAGGTGCCATGTCTGGACTTACGGCAGAAGGTTGCATTCCTCCACACAGGTATCTGGACACCGAGTGACTGGCAGGCATCTGCATAGGACTGCAAGCTCTTGCACAGGGTCTCACGGTCCAGCCGCAGCTCACACAGGTCATAGAAGCAGGTGTCAAAGTAGCTGCTGGGGCTCAGCACAGCGTGGCACAGCTGAAACGGGCCACTGCTGTCAGTGAGGAGCCCACAGAAGTGGCTGCTGCCGATGAGTTGCTTGTCACTCTCATTGCAGGCTGGGGTGGGCAGAGGTCCGGCTGAGCAGCTGTGGAAACACAGGCAGGAGGGCCCCATGGTCATTTGTGGACTTCTCCTGGTGCCTCCTCCTCCTCCTTCCCTTGCCCAGTGTGTTCCTAGGGCTACTGGTGGCCATACCCACCTGCTGTTGTTGGACACTTCCCAACTGTTGCCCAGGCTGGTAGAGTCTGGCTCCATTGCTCCTTCTGGGTTCTGGAAGTCATCTGCTGCTATCCCGTTGTAGTTCCCACACATGCCACACACCTTCTGCCCAAAGGTGCTTGGAAGTGTCACCTCCACCCGATGCTTCCCATCAAACTTGACTCTCAAGCCAAAGTCCGTCATGACCATGGTGTAGAACCCGCTGGACAAGACCTGCACGCCTGCGGATGGACTGCAAGGCAGGATCTCTTCCACTCCATTGACCTGGAAGGACAGGAACCCAGACAGGATTGGAGCGGCCCATTTGGCACAGTTCTCTCCACTCACACAGCCCCACAGCATCTCCCCCTCAAGCTCACCGTCACCGCTCCACCCTGTCCCAGCCTTATCCGCTGGTCAGCCACATCGACATCCACGTATCGGACATAGGACACACGGGTGTTGCCTCCCCTGTGCTCGTTGGCCGCTTCCACATTGAAGTAGGGCAGGGAGCTGTTGCTCTCACACAGCTTGGAGAGGGTGTAGGTGCAGGTGCCCATGAAATGGTGTAACTGCTTGTCAAATGTGTGGTAGTGAGGGTCTCCTTCCACCACACAGGTGCCTGACAGTGGAAAGACCAGAGGAAACTTTCAGTTGAGCACCTCCTGCTGCCTCTTCTCCCCAGCTCACATTGTTCAAACAGTATCTAGTCCACGATTAGTCTATTGGCTTTAAGGACAAACAATTATTACAATCTATATCACGATAGTATGACTTTTTAGAGACATACATTTCAAAGCTACCCAAACATAACTATTGCTAGAAGCACAGTTATCCCACACAAACCCTAAGAAATGGAAGAGGTTTCAGTGCATGTCTTATTATTGAGGGAGACTGAAATAAATCAAGTAACAGTCCTTAAACATAAATGCACCATGATCCTTCCCAGTATGGATTTTGAAGAGGATGCAGAAATCTAATAATAGCAGTACCTGAGGTCATCCCAGGTGCTGTTGGTGGTGGTCTTGGTGTTGCCTGAGTTGTAGTGTTCGGCAGCGGAGTAGAGGGTGTAGTAGGAAGTGGACCTATGGAGACACAGAGGAAGAAGGGGTAAGTGTCAACATGGGCCTCCATTGTAAGCAGCTAATCCAGCCTTCCTGTAAAAGCTGACACACAGACCTGAGAGACCCAGGGCAGGGATGGCTTTGTTATAGCTCTGCAAAAATGCCACTTCCAGCAGCAGAGCTGGGAGATAGGAGGAGACACATCACCCTTCAGTACGCACACTACCTCCCATGTAATGGGCCTTGGAGGACACAAATCAAAAAGTTTCAACAAGCAGAACCAGAAGGGGATGGGAGGTGGCACTACTTGAGCTGGGTGTGGATCTGGCTGGTGAGGTGGTGAGTACAGGCTGCATTGTGGTACCTGGCATAGCTCTCATGGGTGTTGGTGTCAAAGGACCTTGCACAAGAGCAAGCTAGAAGAGATGTGCACCAACAGGGGAATTTTCTTCTAGGCAACTCATCCACTCATCAGAAACCGCCAAAAAACCATGATCAGAAAAGGCTTAAGATGTCCAGGACAGAGACAGAACAGTGACTCCATACCAAAAACTCTTCCACAAGCACAGGTGAAATGAAGGAAGAGACAAACATGCCCCATGGTGATGGACATACAGGAAACAAAACGAACACTTTTAAGGAGCAGTAGTAGACATAGCAGTACCTGGGCTCGGAGTGGGGCTTGTTGGTGAGGTGGTGATTACAGGCTGTGTTGTGGTACCTGGCAAGGGGACCGTGGGTGTTGGTGTCGATGGACCTAGCACAAGAGAGAGTTAGAGGAGATGTGCACCAACAGGGGAGTTTTGTTGCAGACAGCTGGTTCCCTTCCCCTTCTGAAGTACCCAACACAGTGACCAGGCATAGCCAGGACAGGGATTGAAGAGTGTCATCTCAGGCAGAGCTGTCCCACTGCATGGCTCTGCCACCAGCTTAGCTGGGTGGCAGCAGCAGATAAGGCACTTTGCACCTGTGGTCAATGTCTTGCCCGTGGGCCTGTAACATGTGAACTAAAACAGTGACTGCAGGCAATGCCAGTGCCCCAGTCTCCCAGAGGAGAGAAGACTCGAGCACAAGGTGCATCAGGGACAAAAGACAAGCTGTGCTCCTGCTGCTAGCACAGCCTGCATCTCAGTCAGTGACATGTCTCAAGCTGTCCTTCCCTAAGCCAAGCTTTGTACCTGCACAGGATCCCTTTGCAACGGAGACATCATCCAATGCTATGTTGCTCCGCACATCTTCACCCCATTCTCCCTCCAGCAAAATCTAAGGGAAGGAATGGATCCAGCATTAGCTCCAGCTGCATGTGTGAAGAGCCACTAGAAAGCATGTTCCCTTTAAGGTTACAGTGATAGCCTGTGGCTTTACCTGTATGTTTCCAGTGGTGTGTACTGTGACCTCTCCCAAGTGCCACCTGTCTCCATGGTTCCCAACTTCTTTCCAGACCATCACTGGCTCATCATCCTTCAGCACGTACACCCGCAGGGCCATTGTTTGAGCAGTTCCATACATGTGGTACCAGAAGCGGAAGCAGAGTGTTCCTTCCCAGCTGCACACTGGACTGACCAGGTGAGCCACAAAACCAGGGAGAGTATCATTTCCCCCTTGCAGGAAGATGTAGTAGCCATCTGAAACAAAGCATGAGCCACATTGTCACAGATGCATCAGAGCTACACAAAGCAGCCAAGGACAATCCAAGCACAGGCCTGGCAGCACCCCAGGACTGCAGCTTCAGGCAGCCAAAAGGAGGGGAGAGCAAACACAGTTCCTTCACAAGCTACAACCCTCCCCAGGCCCGAGTGCCTCTATGAATGTGCTCTCAGGGCCATGGCAGATGTATGCTTTGGACTGGGACATGGCAACACCTCCATAGTACTGTCACAGTCTTCACATGGCTCTGCAAATTTGGAGAGCCCTCATCTTTGCCTTCTGGAAAAGCCAGGATCTTGTATCAGAGTCACAGAGTCATTTGTCTTCCCCAGAGACCGACAGGTCGTCAAGCTGTGCATGACATTCTCCCCTGCATGGTAGGTCCTTGCCTGCTCTGGCGGGAGCACAAAGTGATTGCCAGGGCTGGAAATCCTCCCAAAGCAATCCTCTAGCCCTCGGGGACACGGGACAAAGTGCTCTGGAGGAAGGCCAGCAAAGATGTGGTCTGCGTTCACTGTTAGAAATTTGTTGCCATCTTTGTGGGGACACCCCTCTGCCTGTGTCCTGACTGCTGTTCTTACCTCCAGTTGTGTGGTCAGAGGATGGGCCAGTATTTGGTGTGGGCGTTGGGCCTTTGTTCCTTATCCAGTCAATGCTGCTGTAATCTTCCTGGACCCAGCCACAGAAGTCCTTGTCAAATGTGCAGGCAAAATTGCAGTCTGTTGGTGGAGCTGAACATGGTGCAGAAAGGAAAGCAGAGGATGTAGGTGAGGGTGGGACCTCCTTTTCCCCATGTCCAGCAGGGCTCAGGTACATCCATGGCATGCCCATGGACAAGCAAGGGTGGCCAGCCAAGGGAAAGAGCTTAGCGCAGCCACTAAAAAACTCAGATGGGAAACAAAAGTACCTGTGCTTGTCCCAGGTGACGGTGATGTTGTTGTGTGTGGAGGCAGTGTTGTAGTGCCTGGCAAGGGGGGCGAGGTTGGGGGAGCTGGTGAATGAAAAAGAGTGAAACAGAAGGGGGGGAGGTATGCTAGAAAATGGAGATTTGTTAGCAAATGGGGATGTTGCACAATTCCCAATACATCTCCACACAAATGCAAATGAAGTGAAGGAAGAGTCTCTTCATGAAAGGGCTGGTCTCCCAGAGTGGCTAGTTATGTGATAAATGGGGAAATCTCTGCCCTGTGTACTGCCCCCAGAACTGCCCCATTCCTTGTCTCTGAGATTCAAGGAAATCAAAGGTGGTTAATAGAAGGCTTACCACAGACAGTGCCAGCACTCCAGTCTCCCAGAGCAACGCCTGCCTCAGCACAGGCTGTAGCATAGGCCCCCAGGTCATTGCAGAGCTGCTCCGTGCTGCCACCCGTGGCACACTGGTCATAGACACAGCTCTCAAAGTATGTCTTGGGTGGCAGAACTGCATGGCATGGCTGGAAGGGGCCACTGAGGTTTGTGAGGATTGAACACTGCTGGTTAGCTGCCTCCTCTTCAGCAGGGGAGCAGGATGCAGGTGGGCTGATGGCTGGGTCACACCTACAAAGCAGACAAACAGCCCTGAGTTCCCTGCAGCCTGCTGACAGCAGCCACTGCATTTCCTGACCTCCTCCCCAGCCAGAATCTCAGCTTCTGCAGTCCAGATCCCTCACTAAGACAGGCACCATGCCTGTCACTTGAAAGGGTGCAACACATGGCCCACAGGCACCATTGCCCTGCCTGGTTTCAGGTGGGCAGAAACAACCGACTGATGCAGTTGCAATCCAAGCAGCTTAGGAAAAGCATCCTGCCCAAACTCAGCCTGCTCTCCCAGGGGCCAGGAACCTGCCTTTCCTCCCTTGCTCCATGCCTGCCATCACCAGCCCTCCCTCCTGATGTCCTGCATAGTTCTCCTCTCCAACACTCCCTTCTGTCCTTCATGTGCACAGTGGAACAGGGACTCACGGCCACTCATCATCCGGCACCATCCAGCTGCTTCCAAAGTCATTGAAGTCAGGTACAACCACCCCATCGGGTCGCATGAAGTCATCCTGCTGGCTCCCAGTGTAGGTCCCACAGAGCCCACAGAGTTTGCCCTTGTACTTCTCAGACACCTTCACTAGGAGCTCATGGTCCCCATTGAACTGCAGCTGCAGGCCCAGCTTGGTGGAAACCTGCACGTAGGAGCCGCTCAGGGAAATGGTCACTCCGGGGGCAGGAGAAGCAGGCAGGGAGACCAGGGCACCGTTGATCTGGAGAAGGGGAACAGAGGGAGACAGAAGCACTAAGAGGTGCCCTCCACTGAGAGGTCACTGCTGCTCACTGGGGTAGTGCCTGTGAGCCAGAAGCACTGCTGGCATGAAAACCTTGCCCAGGCCAACGAGGGCAGCAGCAACTGTACCAATGGCACACTGAAAGCTCAGGAAAGTCACCAAGAATCCGTGTCTGCATGAGCAGCCATATATGGCCCCACTCAGAGCTCTGCCATGCTGTTCTCTGGGCATGCAGCAGGCTCAGGGAATAGCAAGCTCTCCCGGGGCACAGAGGGGTATTTTAAGAGTGTCAGGTGTGTCTGTTGTTCCCAGGTACAAAAATGAGAGGCTTACGTAGACTGCCTTGTGCTTGCGCAGTGCAATGTGGAGGCCTTCGAGGGACAGTGCCACAGAGTCCAGAGCTGTCCAGCTCTGGCTGCCACGATGTTTGTTGCGGGTGGTGACACTGAACCCGAGGGAGGAGTTGTCACAGCCCGTCACCACAGTGTAGTTGCAGGAGCCCTGGAAGTGGTGGAGCTTCCCATCAAAGGTGCTGTAATGTGGGTCACCGTAGATGTGGCAGACGGCAGTGCTGGCTGGGTAACAGCCCCTCTGGCCATCCTGGATCTTGCAGACCTCGTCCTCGCCGCAGGACAAGGCAGTGCAAACCATCTGGCCTTTGGCTTCACACCGGCACTGGCGAGTGCAGTCCTCATTCACAGAGGATTCGCCTTCCTGCAGGCAGGGGAACAGCAAACCTCAGTGTATGAGGCAGGAAAGGACAGGCAGAGGAGTGGGCTGGCAGGGGTCTGCAAACCAGGGCGGGGTTTTCACTCACAGTATAGTAGTTGCCCTCAAAGAGGCAGCCGCAGTTGGCCTCAGGCACACAGGTGTCTCCACTCAGGAGGAAGCCAGAGTTACATGCACAGCCCTCCACACAAGGCTTGGAGCAGTTCTGTGGGGCTTGTTGGTCAACACAGGTTGCAGGACAGCCGGTCATACAGGGGTCATAGTAGCTGTTGGGAGGACACTGCAGGGCTGCAATGGGAAGGGGAAAATTAGGACCAGCAAGACTCCAGCCATGGACAGCCTTGTGGGAAGGGAAAGACCTAAGACACAGTTTGGCCAGAGGTTCAGAGCACAGGGTGTGGCCCGTTTCCCTTTCTGGCAATGCCAAGGCAGGTACTCACGGCAGAAGGTAGCATTCCTCCAGGGAAGAAGAGTCACACCCGCTGCCTGGCACGCGTCAGCATAGGCCTCCAGAGCAGCACACAGGAACTCCTGGCCACCATTCAGGGCACACAGGTCATACAAGCAGGTGTCAAAGTAGTCCTGGGGGTTGATCACGCCGTGGCAGCTCTCAAAAGAGCTTGGCCTGGTGGTCAGGATGCCACAGAACTGGTCGGAGCGGTAGAGCTTCTCCTCTTCTGCACTGCAGGGTGGGGAGGGGCCGGGGACACCGCAGGAGGGGTCACTGTCTGGGACCTGCCAGCTCTCCCCCAGCGCATTGGAGTCTGCGGCTTGCTGCCCGTTGGGCATCATGTATTCGTCGTCTCTGCGGTTGTTGAAGTTGCCACACATGCCACAGGTCAGGTTGAAGTAGGTGGTGGGCACCTTCACCTCCACCGAGTGGTCAGCGTCGTAGGACACTGTGAGGCTGAAGTCTGTCTCCAGGACGATGTAGCGACCACTCTTGCTCACCGTGATGGCCCCTCCTGCTGCGCTCACCGGCAATGTCTGGCGCACGTTGTTCACCTACGGCACACACACCGCCGTGGGCCCTGGGCCTGCCCCAGCCTCCCTGGCTGCTCCTGCCCAGGGAAAGCAGCTGCCAGCCCGAGCACGGCAAACAGCTGCCTGGGATGTGTCTTCACACCCCAACAGCCCTGGGGCTCGCAGAGCTGTGTGCTGGGTTCTGCACTGGGTTCATCATGGCTCATGTTCCCCATTTGACTCTTCCTCCTCCAGCCCCTCCCAAAAGGGAAAAAAAGCCACCTGCTGCCTTCAGGGGAACCGACCCATCCTGGAACTTTTAACACGACAGGCCCTGCCAGCAGCAGGCAGCCCTGCCTTGCAGCCTCACCCCACTTGAGCCAGCCCCACTGCCTACCAGCACGTGGCTCTTCTGCTGCTTGAGGATGACAACGCGCTCTCCATACGCCTCAACCACCACTTCGCGCACGTAGGACACTCGGGTGTTGCCACGGTGCTCGTTCTTGGCCTCCACGTTGAAGTAGGGCAGGGAGGTGGTGTTGGAGCACACTTTGGCCAGGGTGTAGGTGCAGTTGCCCATGAAGTTGTGCGTCACCTTGTCAAAGGTTTTGTAGTGGGGGTCCCCGTGCACATGGCAGATGCCGTAGGAGTGTTCAAGGCACACGGGTTTCCCGTTCTGCACCCCGCAGTACTGGCCCGCAGGGCAGGAGGCATTGAAGCACTGCACTTGGCTTCCCCGTGCGGGACACGTGCACTTGGAGGAGCAGGTGTCGTCTGTCCAGAACTCTGAGCCCACGGGGTAGTGCTGCCCGTTGTGCCAGCAGCCGCACTGCTGGCTGGGCACGCAGCGGTCATGGTAGAGCAGGAACCTGCTGTCGCACACGCAGCCCTCCACGCACGGCAGGCTGCAGTTGTAGGGAGCTTTTGGGTCAACACAGGTGGCAGGGCAGGCTGCAGCACAGGGCTCGTAGTGGCTGTTGGCTGCACAGGCCAGTGCTGTGTAAGAAAAGATACAGATATATATTAATATTTTTAAATTACTCAAGTATTGCGGTTTGTTTAATGTCGTATTCTGGTTTCTTTTTAAATGATTGTGAACATCTTGGATTTAGCAGCTTTTCATGCATGCCTTTGTTTTCTTACTGCTCTTGAATTTATTTTGAGGTTTGTCTGTCTAAACTTTCACTCAGGGAAAGCATTTCCTACGACACGAGGATGATTTCTTGAATTCTTGCATTGGACAGAGGATATCAATGTCATGTTAGGTATTTGTACTAGACATGCTATATTTAGTCTGTAGTTCTGATATGTAATTCCAGACATGTTTTAATGTCTTAAGCCTTATTTTCTCTCTTTCCTGAGGTCTTTAAGGTTTGATAGATAATCAGGATGTAGACACACTGTGTTCTATTTTTATATTTTCTTATATGCATGACATATCACTACCCTTTGCAATTAGATGGTTTAAACACTGTCATATACTAATAAGAATATCTGAGAACTGGAGCTTCCTGAGCAATCTTCTTTCAGCTTCCAGATGTTTATGTGATATAGGAAAATTTTTAATGGCATATTTTCTCACTCTAGCCTACTTTTCTAAGGAGACAGAAATAATACAATGACCCTGTACATTTCTCTGCCCATCCTCCCACTTAAGTTGACCCAGATGCTCTACAGGAAATAAGTTGGTGAGGTTGGCAGAGGACAAAAATATATACAGATTCATTGAAGGAAATAGGCACAAGGCAAGGAGGAGGGATCCTGTGAGCTTTTTCAGCAGATGCAGAGACAGCTCACTCCTGCTTAGAAACCCTATAACCTCTAGGAACCTCTAGGAGAGAAAGCCTCAGTAATGTCCCCAGCCTAGAAAATGTGTCAGATGCAGATTGAAGTTAAATGAGAAACAAAAGTCAGAAAAGAAATTAGGCTTCAGTAATTCCAATATTTTCAGACAAGCTTTTTAGTCTCCCCATCTCCTTCAGTGGAGAAGGCACATGGGTCACTGAATTACTATTTCCCGTACCTTTTATTGTTTCTAGCGGGAACAGATCTGTTCAGGCATTTCAAACATTAAATTTCTATTTAAATTCTGTGCTAAAAAGAATATGGATTTTATTTCCAATAATATATACCTGAATGCTTGGGAAATGTTCTTTATTTACTCTTTACCAATACTCAAAGAAGAAAAATCATTATTCCTATTTACTCCCTAGCACAGACATCTATCTATTACTTCAGTACTTGACACATTTTGTCTTGTACCTCTGTGTGTTTCTGTCTCATCCATCTCTTCCCTACTCTACCTGTGTTCTCCGCATTCAGTAGCATTGTTAAAATATACATTTCACAGACATTTGACTTCAGTCCTAGCCTTTAATTCCAGGCTGCCTGACAGTGCTGGCTTCTCTCCTATCTGAAACCATGAATGACTATGCCTGTACAGGACATGCGATGATTTCCTCCACATCCAATTGGGAAGAATGGTCAGCACTCCCTACTCTCTTATACATATAGGAGTCTGTGCCACTGACCGTGTTTACAACACTGTCCTCCCTTTATCCCAGATCTCCTGCTCAGATAGTCAGAAGAATTCCTCCTTCATCTTGCTCTCTTTGCAGAGAGGAATTCAAAGGAAAGGTCTCTAATTCAATTTTAAGATGGATTAGATGGAATTTTTCCTTTCATTCAAAGTGACTGAACTATTTTCACTAGTATCTTCCCAAAGGAATCAAACTACATATAACCTTGAAATCTTTAGCCTGATCACTCAAGATTCTCAGTGTTACATGAATTCAAAAGAGGGTTGTAAGGCTATGTCATCAGGAAATCCTCATTAAACCCTCCTTGCAAGTGGTAATTTCTTGAATAATCTTTGGTACATACGGCAAAAGCTTGCATTTCTCCATGGTGCCAGCTGGACTCCGGCAGTTTGGCACACATCTGCATAAGCCTGCAGGTTTTCACAGAGGGCTGCATTGCTCAAGTGAAGTTCACAGAGATCATACTGGCAATCTTCAAAATAGCTCCGTGGATCGACCACTGCATGGCAGTTCTGAAATGGACCACTTGGATCTGTGATCAGACCACAGTATGCATTGCTTTGGATCATGTGTTTTTCACCATCAGTGCAGTTTGGAGTATGGCCATCATCTGGTGAGCACCTAATGAAGAAAAAAAATGTAAAAAGATGTGGAAAAATTAATGGATCAACTGTGGATTCACTAGCACCTGAAATGCTTTTGAAATCACATCTGCCAAAACTACCAGTCTCTCCCCAGACTAAACATGATGTATTTCCAATCCCTCTTAGGATAGGAATTCAGATTTTAATAGGATCTCAACCTCAATCTTAAAGATTATCATCCTGAGGCCTGGATGAAACCCAGGTATTTATTTTTTGCTTTCTGGTAAATCAGGCTGTTTACATGGAAGGGGAATTAGAAAGTGAAAGCATTCAAAATTCAAATCCTACTGTCATTAAATAAAATACCGTGAAATAATTAATAACAAGTCAAGTATCTCAGAAGAGTTGAAACAATGTCTTCAAGTATTAGCATTCATATACTAAAATAATTATTGAAATCTTAGTGGGCATCTTCAGTTTTATTCAAATACTAAAATGTACATTTAAATCTACAAAAGGAATTTAGCCAAGTCAATGCTAAAACTCACAGATCATTCTCCCTGTCTGGCCTGTGCTTGTATTTAACATACTCTTTGTGTCTGGTTAAACAGCACCAGGGGACAAAAAAAGCCCCATGGCCTTTCTCTCCTATCAGCAAGGCAAAGCAAACAAGAAAGGCAGTCTCTATTTTATGGGACTGTTGTTTGTTTGCAGCTTTGTGCCCTGGGTTGCATCAGGGTCCCTGAAGAGACCATTTATGGAGACATTACAAAATAGACATTTTTCTTATTTAATTGGCTGCTATTCCTGAAAACCTCATAAGGTTTTTTAGGGTGTAAGTAACCCTAAAACTCAGGCCCAGGGGTCCCTCTAGGGGTATGTGATGTGAAGATATTCGTGCTGTGTGAGCAGTGCCCAGCACCTGGCAGGATACAGCCCTGAACAATAGGGACAAAGACCTTCCTCATGGTGAGGCTACATGGCTGCCTGAGCCCAGCAAAAGCCTGAGCTTTTCCTGAGGAATCATCATGATGTGAGGGAAGAAAAACACTCCTCTGCTCCCCACCCCAGCTGGAATCTCTTTGGGCACAAACCATATGTGGAGTAAGATTTGAATGGGGAAGAAGGAGGGATCACTCCCCTGTCCTTGGCACTGTTGAGGCCACACCTTGATTCCTGCAATCCTTTCTGGGCCTCTCACTAACAGAAAGACCTTGAGGTGCTGGGCTGTATCCAGAGAAGGGCAGTGGAGCTGGTGAAGGGTTTGGAGCACGAGTTTTATGAGGAGTGGCTGAGGAAATTGAGGTTGTTAGGCCTTGGGAGAGGAAAGACTCAGGGGACACCTCATCACTCTGCAGCTCCCTGAAAGGAGGTTATAGTGAAATGGGGGACAATCTCTTTTCCAGGTGACAGGGTGAGAGGAAGTGGCCTCAAGCTGCACCAGGGGAGGTTTAGATTCAGTATTAGGAAAAATTTCTTCTCCAAAAGGGTTGTTGAGCATTGGAACAGGCTGCCCAGGGAAATGGTGAAGTCACCATCCCAGGAGGAACTGAGAAGATGCCTATGTGTGGCATCTGGGGACATGGTTTTTTGATGGATACAGCAGTGCTGGGTAGCCTTTGGACTCAATGACATTATAGGTCTTTTCCAGCCTAAACAGTTCTAAGAGTCTTAGAAATTTTCTCTTTTTAAGCACAGTCAAATTTTCTGTGAAGCCTTACCCAGATGCATAAAGTAAGAACACTGACAAGGACAGATTTTATCCCACATGTGAGACATTTTTGGTCTCCAAAGAAGAGTTGCTTAAAACACTGGTCATTGCATAGCCAACAGGTAAGACCTGATATCCTGGCAGGAGTCCTACCTGGAGTCGTTGTAAACCTGCCAGCTGTTGCCAAGGCTGGTTGAGTTTGCTTCCATCTCTCCATCTGGGTTGAGAAAGTCATCTGCTTTTTGCCCGTTATAATTTCCACATATTCCACAGACTTTAGACATATAGGTGCTGGGAAGAGTGATTTCTGCTCTGTGGTTTCCATCAAACTTGACTTGCAGCCCGAAGTCAGTAGTAACCACAACATACTGCCCACTGAGGGAAATACTGACACCTGGGTCCAAAGTGACAGGGACCACCTGGCTGACTCCATTGACCTGCAGGCACAGAGGAGGGCAAGTATTGTAAGCACTTGACCATTTTTAATGATGACCCTCTTAGATCCCTATACTGACACAGCGAGCAGTAAGATCTCACCCTGTGCTGATACATGTGTGTATATGGCAGCATTATCTAAGGCTTGAGGGCATAACAGCATGGCTACAACATAATTTACTAGTGTGGTCTTGGTGAGCCAGATATAGCTGGCAAAAGTCCAAGACTAAGTGTGATCTGTCTGCAGCAACTGCCTACAGACCTATTCTTTTTTATAATAAAACCAGTAAATAGAGGGATAAGGTAAAGAGAGAGGCTGTTGGATAAATGAGGACATATAACTTCTCTATGTCTCTAAGGTCACATGGGAAAGGTTTCAGTGTACATTTAATCCTTTGCTTCCTTTAAACCTCTGTTGTATTTTCTTATCAGAGTAATCATGAAGCATTGTGACCTGCTGATATGCAGGGGATTTGGCTCAACCGTTTCTACTATCTTGGCCCTTTATGGAAAGGATCCAGAAAGAAGTCCTAGGATGCAATAGCAGGCCAAGTGTACAATTGGTGTAAGGAAAGTCATGAGATTGTCACTCTAGGACTGCCACCTGACCCTGCTTTATGGCAAAAGCCAGATGTTAAGTCAAGTTAATAGTGAAGTGGAATAAGTAGAAATCAGGGAGAAGTGTTCAGCATTATAAACTACCACACAGGACTGGGAAATGACTACCAGCATGAATTTAGGTAATTCAGAGCCTCTTTGCTCCCTGTTACATGACAAACTTGAGCATGGGGGGGAGGCAGGTTAGAAAGGTAGTCTAGCCCACCAACCCCACCTGGATTGCCAGCTCTTAGCTCACCTTTCAACAACACAGCACAGAATTCTAGCCTATGCTTTCAGTTTTGAAATTCCCAAGTTTAGGAATTCCACAGTACTCCTGCTCCTAAATATATGACTGCCCTCTAAAAATTATTGTATAGATGCTGGAAATTTGTAGTCACTGTACAACATCTTCATTCATGCTATGGGTTATGAAGGATAGACTGGGCTCCAACCTTACCTTAACAGCTCTTTTTTGACCAAGGTTGATCCTGTAGCCATAGACATCAATATCCACGTACTGGACATAGGACACACGGGTGTTGCCTCCCCTGTGCTCGTTGGCCGCTTCCACATTGAAGTAGGGCAGGGAGCTGTTGCTCTCACACAGCTTGGAGAGGGTGTAGGTGCAGGTGCCCATGAAGTCATGACGCTGCTTGTCAAAGGTGTTGTAGTGGGGATCCCCATGTATACTGCAAATAGCTTCTGGAGACAGGAAAAAGGAATATGCTGTCATTAACATACAGACCCATCCCAAAAGCCCATCTTCTTGTATCCTCCCATTGCACAATCACCCTCATTTTGTAGATTACACCTGGAATAACTGAAACAGAAAAGGCTGATTTGTATGGCATAAAGCAACCATTAATTAACTAAAGCAAAGAAGCAGTACTGCTAGTAAAAAATCTAAGTGTCCTACAACTAATTCAGTAGTATACGTGATTGGCTAAAATTACCTGTCACTGGAAGTGGTGTAGGTTCTGTTGGTGTAGGTGTTGGTGGTACAGGTGTAGGGACAGCCTCTGTTAGTGGAAAAGAGAAAGCAATACAATGAGTTTGACATTACAGGGTGAACACTGTTTACACACCATCATGCAGGAATTTTCACTTACACCTCACCAGCATGAAGTTAGAATTTCTCCAGTGGAGCAAACAGAATGGCCTGTGTTTAAAATTGGGGATGTGTGGGGGGTTGGGGGTGGCTTTAGCTCTTAGGAAAGCTTATCTGACTGTTAGATCACAGTAACTGATCTCGGATTCCTCTCGGGAGCTGGAAGTGTAATTACAATTGGGTGTGTGACTCCCTCTGGTGTGTGCTAAGACACATGAAGGACCTACTGTCAGCGAGTGCTGGCACGTGTACGAGTGAGATGAACAGAGAAGTTCTTGTACCTTTGTGCACCATCCAGTGGCTGAATTACGTGCTAATACAACTGGGAAAATGAAGAACTGGCTCTCCCTAGCCCTCAAACAAAAAAGGCCCCAAGTATTTTTCATGGAATTTTAAATAAAATCATATGATCAGAGAATGTGGACCTGAAAGGAAATCTTTGTCACAGGTATTGTAAATTTGAAACACGTTAGGTCATTACCTTAGTAGTATTTCACAGAGAACAACACCTATTGAGACCTAATGAAACTTTCTGTAAGTTTTTCAGCAAATTTCTTGGTCAATTCACATTCTGTAGGTATTTCATGCTTGTCAGTAAAAATGGATCCTAGCCATGCACAGCTTGTACTAGTCTTGGCTGATCTGTTACAGGGTCAGAGATCTAGCTCAAACTGCTGATTCATAGTCAAAGCTGGTAGTGCCACTCAGTGTTATTGACTCGTTGTTATTTCTTTTTGTGACATATGGTTGTACTGTGTATTTAATGAGCTTGCATGAACTGATATTTGCTATAAAATGCCAATTAGACCATTTAATCTGGGAGCCAAGATCAATGTGCAAAGCCTTGTCTAGGTTTAGAGATGCACTTCAGCCTTAGAAGTGAAGGTAAATTTTGCTGGACCTGGTGAAAAAGGTCACATTTGCAGAGAAAAGGATAGCTTGTCTTTAATGTTGGTGGTGATGAGGGAAGATTTAGGAAGAAATTACAGCAAAGCACATAACATTGAAATGAAGTGAGCTGTAAAGTTTTTGCCATTTCTCTTTTGTGTTTTGAAGTTCTGAGGGGTTGCTATATTGTATATGGAGTAGAGTAATGGAAATTTGTGTTCAGCTCTAAACAGAGAGGAGGAAATAGCACAGACTTGGATGCAAACACAGACTTACCACAGGGTCCATCCCTTACTCTCACATTGTCCAGTGCTGTATCCCCATACTCTGTCAGTCCTCGGACAGCCTCAAAAATTACCTAGGCAGGACACAAAGTGATCTCTGCATCAGAGACGTTTTGGCAAACACAAAATCATTTCTCTTAGCATGTTTCCAAACTAACCTGTCTGCTTTTTTTGCTAAAAATTGCAACCAGCAAAATGAGGTTACAACAGCTAAAGGAATATATACCCTGTAATAAGGTGAGGACTACAAGAAACCTTGTCCTCTATTTCACCGACTTATAAATTATTAATGAGAATTAGTGGTCTGGATTCTACAGAGGAGTCCAACACAGGTGGCATCCCAAAGTTCAAACCTTGAAATTCACAGCAGACAAACCTTAATTTAATTACGATATCTAAAGTCCTTCACTTCATGATAAAATTAAGGAGGAAGGAAGGAAAAAGAGAGAAAAGTAAACTGAATTTTACCCCGTAACTAACAGCACTGGTGAAACTAGGAGACTGGTGGTTTCTTCTCTTACAGAAGAAACCTCTTATTTCTGGTTGACAGAAATCATGAGGCCATTCTATTTACAAAATATAATCTAAGCAAATCTTGGTTATATTTTCTAGCTTACGTGCACAATATTTTGCAGCCTGCAAGGTGAGAACAAATGCTGACACTGTACAAAGAAATATATTTTGCAAATCTATTACCTTTATCTTCCTCTGTGTTGGAAAACTGTGAGTGATGGCACCATATTTCCACAAGGAACTCTGGTTTCCCTTCCGATGCCACACCACAGACTCCCCTGTGCCATCTTGGACAATCACTCTCAGCTCATTCATCTCTTCTGATCCAAACATGTAATACCAGAAGTCTATGCATATTTTTCCAGAAACAACAGTATCTGGGCTCTCCAGCCTGTTAGTGTCGAAGGGGATCAGGTTACTCGCTTCTTGGTAGATGAAATAACCTTCTGCAGAGTGAAACAAAAATGAAAATATAGTTAAGCTTCTGATAACTTATTAGGTATGATTTAAAACTGAAGTACAATCCAAATCTTCTTAATTTTTTCCAAATCTGGAAGAAATTAAGTCATCATTATCAGTGTAAAAAAGCAAAGCAAAGGGTGTTTGGACTTCACATTGCAATGGTTAACTCGTGCAGTTATACAAAGTAGAGTGTGAGCCTGAGAGCAAAGCAAATATATTTCATCTCACAAGAACAGTTATTCTGGGATCACAGTTAAAGATGTGGGACTCTTTCAAGAGACAGCACTTCCAGACACTGCTACGCTGATCTGTATTCAGTTTCTACTTTCCCCAAAGGAAAATAAGGCAATCTTCTACACATGTTCTTTTGTGGGATACATTTTTTTTAATAAATATTTTGGTCTTGAGATGAGTAAATCCTCGCCACAAGGAAAATTCTAAACTATCAGCATTTTGGTTTGTCTCTAAATAGAAGAAATAGAAAGCAATGCTGATATTTCCTTCAAAATATTTAAATTTGACATTGTGAAAAGGAAGGAAATTTTTCAAAATTCAGGAACTTGAAGTGTTTCTTTAGGATTTGAAATACTCTAGTCTGATTGGTTCAATATGAAATCAGATCTTGCTTTATGAGGGCTGAAATCTTTTGCTTCACATGGGCTAAGATCAAAGTTACCTTTCCCCAGTGCAGCTAAATTCTAGTCTCTCCAATTTGACTATGGAAAAGAATCAAGAATAAATTAATGACCATTTCTGTCTGGTAAAGTATGGCTTCACACAATGCATCTAACATTCAGTCATAGATTTAAGTTGGCAAGAAAATCTAAATCACATTTAAAGTGATATGGTCTATGTCAATTCAAAAAGCAAAACATTATTATTTATGTTAATACAAATTAAAAAGGCTTCATTTTTTCTTCCAACAGGCAATTTTAATTGTTATCAAAATAGAAAAAATGCAGAAAATTATTTAGCAACAATCCCAACTAATACTGTTCTAATCTGCTTACTGACTCTGACAGTAGCTGACCTTTCAGTCTTGGGCTAATTACAGAAAGCTGTATGACTGCAGACTGATCTCTCTAAATGGATCTGCTGGGGCAAGGATAGCGGTTCAAACACACAAAGACGGAATTGTGGAGTATTTTTTTGATACTGTGACCATGTTAGACTCCAGTTTTTAAATCACAGATATCAGAGGATAAGGTTTTGAAAAATATTCTTCAATTTCAGACTTGATTTTGTAACTAGCTGGTGGGAACTTTATCCTGTGCCAGTGCAGTAATTATTACATTTGTTGCCATAAACTGGTATCAGTGGAATTTGCCGAGAAGCCCTCTCTTGAAAAATTATCTGTTCCATGTTACTATATTCTCCGTGAGGCCTTAAGCGTGATACAATTTGCTTTCCTTTACTTCTGTGCACTGATAAAGATATCCAATCTATGATGTGCAAGTCAGTTTAATAAATTCCTGTCTGATCTGATGAAAAGTCGAAGACAGGTGTCAGTATGAAAGGAACAAGACACATTTCTAAGGGCTTCATGAATCTCTTCTCTTTCAAGAAAAGAAGAATAAAGATAGTCAAGCTGTCTTCAGAAAAGGAGAATCAACAAGGCCACAAATGAGCACTTACTTCCATCAGGATAGTCTCCCTCAGGACCTGTTCCTTCAGTTGGAGTGTCATGCTTGGTTCGTATCCACATTCCCTGGTTGACATTGCACGGCTGAGTCCAGTCACAGAATGGCCTTGAGTTATTGTTAAAATCACATCTGGTGAGGTAAGCTGAAATACAGTACATAAAAATGAGGAAGAGGAGCCAGCATGTCCAAAGTGTACCTTGGATGCTTATCAGCACCAATGCCATGCAGTTACCTGTTTCAGGATCCCATATCCTCAAGCCACCTCTTGGTCTTTGCTTGATCCTGTCAAGAAAAAAACGGAGTGAAGCTCCTGTGGAATTGGTGACTCAAAAACTGTTTAAGTAAGAATACTGGGGCCTCAACTTACACCTCTGAGCATTTCACTGAATAACTGAATAGACCCAGTGTTTCACCCATGTCTGAATTTCTCTTCCCATATTGGAAGTTACTTGTAACTTGTTCATGGCAAAGCTCTGAGAATGAGTCAAAGGTAAAAAGGATCCTTTGCTCTGTATCCCACTGAACTAAGATGAAGAGAGTTCTCCTGGGCACAGAGATCTGCAGGGGTTGCATGGATATATCTCAGCTCAGACAGCACCAGGATAATAGCAAAGACTTTCTAGAAACTTGTTCATGGCATTATTGTCCCCACTGTTGCTAAGCAAAGCATGTCAATGCCAGTAAGCCAGTGCTCTGTGTAACTTGGTTACTTGCTGAAAGGCTACATATTTCCTTTAGCCCCTGAAAATCTCTCATGACACAAAGGTTTTATTTCATGCAGTTCTTCTAATCTGCCCTGAAAATGCTGCAAAACAAAAGCAGTTACCAATGTACAGTCCTTGTGTGCTACGAAGTCTTGCAGAGATGAGTTGATGCAAGACCAAAATCCCACCGCAGATCAGAACGTAAATGGCTCTGCTCTTTGGGTGTTTTGCATAGGGAAGGGATGATCCCCAATTTTTTTAGGCAGGGTTCTGTTCCAAACTCTGTGGTGCTCCCTCCTTAATTATCCTTATTGTACTTGACACAGTATAGAGAATCTGTCCTTAAGTGAATGCAGCACAAGGAATGTCTGCACTGCTCAAAATCCAAGCAATGACATTCAGAAAATTAGGGAGATTAGGAGAAAATATCATAATTAATTTGTTGTGAAATGATGCAATGAAATGCAGCAAACAACTGGAAAACAGATATTGATCTTAGGCTAAGGAGGAAAAAGAATATGTAAAGACAGACAAAGTAAGAAAGTTTTCTTCATTGTTCTTCTTGGACTTCTTCTTCCATGGGAAAGGGAAAGCCATGAAAGGGAAGCCACTCAGTCTCTATTCAGTGCTGTCTTAAAACTGTTACACATCAGGAAAATCCTAAAGCAAAGGTTACTGTAGGTGTATTCAGAGTCAAGAGAGTTTTGTAAGTATTGTGGCTATTTGTCCAGATCTTTTCTTTTCAGATGTTCCATTAGAAATCCAGGTGTTAAAGGTTTCTCTCTCAGGCAGAAGCCAGAGCAGAATTAGGTAACCACAAATTTATATGATTTCTTTTTAAAAATGACAAGGTTCAATTGTATATTCATAATTTAAAAAGAGAAGAAACATTCCACATTTTAAAAGTGAAGAAAAGATATTAATCATTAACAGCTGATCTTCCTGAATTAAGCTACATTCAGTATTGTGCTACTTACCCTGTGGTATTCAGCACTGAAGTACAGAGTAAAATTAAAATGTATTTTAAGTGCCAGGGGGTTCCCATGCTAGAAGACAAAGTTAAATCTTCTGTGTAGTTCAGTTTTCATAGTAATCCACCAGCTGTACTGAGCTAGGAGAAAAATGGGATGACCTATGGTGAATCATGTGAATATATTGACAAGAGGGTGGAGGCGATTATAAAAATCTGTCCAACCACGTAGCGTGTTCCCTGGGCTGTCTGCCTTGTGAAAAGCACCTATGAACTGAAGACTCATCCTCTGTGTCACTTTCTTTGACACCCTTTGCTGTTTGCTAGATAAACTGATGTGATTTTGGAATTTTTTCTTGCTGCTCTTTTATATTAATTAAATCTGGAAATTTAAAGGGATTTTTTTTCTGACCTAGATAGCAAGACAACTTTTTCCATTTTAAAACTCCTGCCCAGCTTTTACTGCTAATCTATGTGAGATTTCTCACTCTGACTGAATTTTCTCTCTTTCTGAAACTAGCAGTCAGCAGAACAGATAACATTTCAATTTACTCACAACAGTCAAGTTGTCATGGGCATAATTCAGGAACTTGCTGAAATATTACTGATACCATATTGGTCTTGCTTAATCCTCTTTTTTGATAAAACATCCTCCTTTTAGATTAAAAAAAAAAAAAAAGAGCCATGGTGTGAGCTTTCCTGGCAGTGCAAGGAAGCACTGTACACTTTATGATACTCCTTTGACTCTCATCACTCACAAAACCCAAGTGGAGTAGGAATTTCTCTGCCTTTGAGCTATTTGTTGCAGACCCCAGTGCAAGAAATGCTGCAAAAGAACAGAACGGTAAAGGTCCAAGTGTCAGTGGGAATGATCCCCCTGCTTTTTCTGGACTGGCAGCAACTAACAGAGACTTCATGGAAGCCTAGAAAATTATCTCTTATTTTTAAGCAGGGGGCCCTCCATGTACTCACATGCTTTCCTTCTGCAGACAAGGGGTTTGCTCTGAATCTGGTGCTTCTCTGTATAATTCTGACAAAATGTGAGTCTGTCTTGGAAAGAAAGCAGCCCTCTGATAAAACCATCCATTCATTCACACATTCTTTGACCTCTCCTTACCCACAGCAAGTGTGAGGCCCTGCAGCACCATGAACATCCTCTCAGCCTTGCTATGTGACTTTTCCTGTGACTTTTCTATAACTTCAACATACTGCCATCTCAGGTACTCTGTGAAAGGTGAAATGAAGTACGGATTAAGGCTTTTCAGTGAGGGACAAATATTAATAACCTCTTCTCCATATGGAAAGGATGACAAGGAAATTACTTGTCATTTTATTCCAGTGGGATGTGACAGTATCCCATATTCCTGAGAGTCAAACTGATCACTTTGCAAGCCCACTATTTCTCTCCTCTAATTGCATGCTTTGTATCTCTGAAAAGTGCCTGGTAGACACTGCCCTTTGTATAAAAATACTGGGCTGGACTGCCTGAGGAAGAAAAGCAACATCTGTTCTTAATTGCTAATACAGGGAAGCTAAAATTCTTTCTAAGGGCATTTGCAGGCAATCTCACCAATAGCTTGTTTTACTTCTGCCTTAAATTCAGGGTACGAGTGATGCACACCTGGTTGGTACTGCCTGTGACTGGCTTGTTAGTGCTCTGTGCTGCTGTGTTTCATTCTGAGAGCAGATTTCACTCCATCTGCAGACAGCATTAAATACCTCACCTGCTGCCTGTTGACAAGGCACACTGGGGCTGATCATAGGGACTATTTATATATTTATATTCATACATTTCCCACATTAAATCTGCAGCAGAAGATGCCAATAATAGGGCTTGTCAATGATCGGTGTGACATGCAATACCCTCAAAATGACAGATAATACTGCATACAACTTTATTTCTGGCTGGTGGTCAGAAAGGGTCTCTTCAAGACACTCTCTTAATTTTTGCAGGATGAATTTATGCTTCCCAAGAGACAGAAACAGCTTGATATGCACACAGGGGACAGTGCAATGAAGAAAACAACAACAACAAAACCCCAAACAACCAAATAAAAAAAGTCCAAAACACCCCCCAAAAAAGCCCAAGCAGGATAAATCAAATAATAAAAGAAGCAAACTCAGCAGTTCAACCATTCTAGTGAGTGCTGTCTAGAGCAGATTTTGCTGCACAGTTACTCCAATAGATGTAATTGTCCTCAAGTACCTAAATCTGGTTCCTCCCACTTTCCTGAATGCAAGAGTTCTCTGATGAATAGCAATTGCAATTCACTGAATACCTAATGCTCAGTCTGAGGTGTTGTAATCAGTTGAAAGCTAGGCAGCTTGAAAAGCTTAAAGAATGGGGAAAATTATGGAAAACCTCTTTCTCCTAAGGCATCACTTTGAGGCCAGTTGAGCCTCACAGTGACCCTACAGGAAGCTGCTTACACTGCTACCCAGCACAAAGCAGAGAGGTGACTGCCTGATATGAAATGCTATTGTCTTGTTGGGATGCATTTGAAGCATGTCTATCTCAAGGCTTATTCTGTCTGAGCCTATATCTAGAAAAAATTTAAATTAATTAATGAAATGGCTGCTCTCAAATAGCAGAATTCTGTGCAGATTCCCTTAATTTAAAATACATTAAGTTCTGTAAATTTACACATAGAAACTAAGATCTTTATCTGGTTTTCAGACAGTGTAATTGTATCTCATTGGGCTTTGCGCAGATTTAACTGCACTGGGTTTTTTTGCATCAATTTCAGTTTAATTGATACAATTTGTGTAAGTAAAAGGATCCTTCTGTTGTTTCTGTTCAGCTAATAATTTCTTCCCTGTCCTCAAAATGACTGAGCCAGTTCTTGGAGCCTGTATTACCTCTGTCACTGTTTCTGGAATTCTCACTGACCTATGGCTCCATTCTGCCTTTCCTGACGTTGTGGGTGGAAGGCACTGATAGAAGTCCCATTCCTTCAGAGATCTCTCTCCTCCTGTTTGAGCTACACTCAAGATACTGCTCTGAGAAACATTCACCAAGAAGTTATAAATCAAGCAATCAGCACCCATAAAGCTATAAACAGATAAATTCATATTATACAGGAGTGTAATTAATATCGCTTTTGTACTGTTGAGTAATATATGGTGATAGGCTGATAGGTCACAGAAAATGTTATAACTGAATGTTTGCTTGATGAGTAAAGTGTTTGCGTTCTGTTGAGCACAAACGGAGGTTTTTTTTAACTACTGGCTCTCCAAACTGAAACTTTGGTTTGAAATTCAAGCTATCTCTTTCCTAGTCTGAAATATATAATAATTTTGGAAATGAAATGTACCATTCTTACTAGAATACAGGTGCCAGATTCAAATTTCATTGTCTTTTTTTTGGTTTGAAGAATGCAGAGATAATTGAAATAAAAAGATAGCAGCTTTTTGGCCAGTATTTTCTGTAGTCAATTGCCTAGGGCCAAAATTCCTGAGAGAATTTTGTTCTAATACTGTGATCTAAAATAAATGCATTTTCAAGGTAACATTCATGAGTTTATTCAGTGCTTACAAATGTGTACTATATGGATAATGTATAATTAAACGTGTAACTGGTATGGCCTTCCTTATCTTTCAGCTGAAATGCATAGATATTATTTATAATTTATATTTAATTATTTTATATTGATATTTATTTATTGGGTTTTATATATTATATCTTTTACATTTATTTATATATATATATACATATATTATTTGTATTTTATATTTTATAAATATATATAATTTATATTTTAGAAATACAATATATTTTATTTCTAGCATACTGAGGTAAAGACCATAAAATTCCTCCCAATTAATACAAAAAAGAGGATTTGCTGGTATTCCAGTGGATATTTGAAGAAAGGAAAGACTGTAATAGGTAAAACTCTTCTGAATTTTGGGGGGGCTACACTTACAATCATAAGATTACTAAATCAGTTCATAAAAGCCCAGAAATTTTCCTATTCTGTCTCTTAATAATAGGTAAGATATAAAAGACAACTTTGAATGTGTGTTTTGGGAGTAGATCTCTGGCAGGAGGAAATAGATGATATTTATCTCTTTAACTACCTTCTTTATATAGGATTGGGGATTTTTTGGTTCAATGATAATCTAAGCAACTGGTGAACTCTGGTTCACTGAAGTTCAGTAATTTTATGTCTGCACCTTTATACATTTTACATTTATTATTGCATCTAAAGTGCACAACAAACCTGTGGTAAGCAGGGACCATACCCTAATAACACTTTCTTTCAGAGGCAGAGTGTTTCTCTTTATTTCTGTCCATGGGTTTGTAAATCCAAGTTACCTACAGAGATGGAGGTCTGATTCCACTATTGCACTTTCATTTCCAGTATTCTACTTTTAAAGCTGGTGGTGCTGGTCATAGTTCATTGTGATCTAAACAAATGGGGCTCCTGGCTCATTCTTTAAATATAAGGTGTATTACAACAGCAGCTGTGTCTAAAATTAGCAATCTCAGCCTTGGCTTAATGAATGCTGAGGTCTGGATTTTCAGCTCACCACTGCAGACTCCTTTGGTGCTGATGAAGGAGCATTGTCTCTCCTGCCATCAGCACTCTGGCTTCAGCAAGCTTTCACTTACTTGAACATAATTCTAAACAGCTCTCTGTGTCTATTTGATTATTTTTGCTACAGAGCCCAGATGAATTGGGACCTTTGCCTTCCAACCCAGCTCCTCATGAACTGAGTAATCCTGCAAGCCTCTTAACTCTTTTTTGTCATTTCACAAAGGGTGACTTCTCCGGTCCCCTGTCTTCTGGATAAATCTGCTGCCTCTCAAGTTACAGTCCTGAGGTATGGTTACTTCTTACAGCCCCTTCTGTAAGACTGCCCTCTGAATAGAAAATAGTTTGTGCAATTAAGCTATTATAACTTGTTACTACAGTTGCTTCACAAAAAAAAGTCTAATACAATTTTGATTTTATGTAAATATTTAGAGATGTAAAATTATAATTTACTTAAACATTAAGAAACTTATCAAAATCTATTCATATGGCCTTTTCTTATCTAAATCCTATACTTCCTATGACTACTGGAGTTATGCAGTACTCTCCATTACCTAGACCACAGATCCCTGTCCACTCTACAGAAAAACACACTGAGAGATGACTGAGTTCAGCTAAGAAAAGTTTAAATCCAGCAGCTCCTTCCACTTCTACAATCAGAGAAAAAGGAAAGTTAACCTGTTGCACAGTCCGTCCACAGATCATAAATCAAATCCACTCTGGACCCTAGCAAAGTATGAAGGTTGTGGAATGCATTGCGACTTGTACTTTGTTCTGCACTTGAAATGAAATGAACATTTCAAATGAACAAAACTGAAATGGAACTCACTTGTGTCATTAATAGGTTCAGAGCAGAGTGGTTCTGTTGTTTGCTTTGGAGTGTATTTACACTAGAGTACTTGAGTTTTGAGCTATGCAGGAAAACAAAGCTTGTGTCTCTTGAGGTACACAGGTTCCTTATCAGCAAGGCATTTAGTACTCCAGGTGACACCTGGGTGTGTTTGCAGACTCATATACACATAAAAACCTGTGTGAACAAAGTTTAGGACATATAGTTGACCTCAGAAAATGATTTTTTTTTTTAAGTGAATGACTGTGATTTCCATTTTCAGAAACCAAAGACAGTTGGATAGCATTTCCTAACATATTGAGTCCACTTCAAGTGTGACATTTGAGATAATGTAACTGTATTTTGATCAAGAGAAAATGTTTCAATTTGTGTTCTGCTGGTCAAAATTCAAATTTTACACATTTCTTCTAAGCATCTGTTTGCCATTGAATCTTAATATCAAAGACATATAGATAAATGATGAAGAATATCAACTACCATGATCCTGTAAATTGAATTGTTAATTATCAAAAAGAACACATGCATATAAATTACTTTTAAAATCTAGATTAAGAAATTATCTTTCAACTTTTAAATGTTCTGTGGAGAAAGAGTGTCTACAGCAGTGGATATGGACCCAAGAGAAAAGCCACTAGATATGTTTTTTCAGCATTAGTAGATAGAAGGCGTCGGCAAAATAGATCTCACTGCTGAAAGAAAGCCTGAATGGAGGACGTGAACTGGGAAATGAACATCAAACCAAGGAAACAAATAGTTATGGGAATTCAAGGATGCCAAAGCCATGGCAATCAAGTCAGTGATTTATTACATACCTATTTATTTAAAAGCATCACTATGATAAGAGCAAAGACATAAGTAGCTATTAACATGATTCAGGAAGATAAAATAAAATGTCCTTACAACAAAATCATATATGATCTCAGCAATCTAGAAGCTTCTATGGAAGTAAGCAAATTCTACATGCTTTAAAATGCAGAGCTGGACAACTCTTTATGAGACACCTGCAGAAATGCCTCATTGAGAGCAGGTATATCTACCACACACAATATTCCTTCTTTCTTTTGTTGTACATAACAAAATTGAATACAACAGTTTACAAACCAGATCAATAGTATCAGAATAGTCTATCCTTATTTCAGGATAGTATGCCCATGTGTGTAATTGTATGAGTAAAATTACGGCAATGTCTTGATTCATCTGGAATTATATCAGTCAAGGTTCCCTAGTTGGGAAGGCTAATGGAAATGCATACAAATTGCAGAATTATCAAAAGTAGAAGGAAGCTCTGAAAGTTACCTGGTTCACACCCTGCTTAAAGTATAAGTAACTCCAGGATTATAATAGGTTGGTCTGGCCCTTGCCCAGTCAAGAAGGAGAGACCACAACATATCTGGGTTGTTTTGTGATTCCTGTATTTGACCATTCCCATTATGAAGATTTAAAAATATAATTAGGAGTAGATACCCATCTTGAAATGAGCTTCTCTTCACATTTGCATTCAGCAGTGCATGCAGAAGTATCTATAAATGCGCTCTAGTCAGGAATAACAAATTACAGAGCAGACAAGCCTTTCTCTGGTAGCTGAACCAGACAAGAGAGGACATAAGATTTACCTGGATAGCACATAGTGCTAAAACTGTAAGCGCCCAGATTTTGTGGTGGGCTTCAGAAGTAATTGTGTGATGGCTTAATAATCACAAAGCTCACAACTATGCTTTTTCTTCAGTGCCCTATTCTCTGAGTTTCCAAGTCACCATTGGGTTATATTATCAGATTTTCAAAGTAGAATTATTCTCTCCCCCGCCTTTTTTTTTTGTTTGAGTTTTTTTTGTTTGTTTGTTTTTAAGCAAAACACTGCCTGTAAAAAAAAAATACTTCATTCCATGATTTTCACTTTATGAAAATAATTTCTTAAGCCTAGGATTAAATGGGAGAATTAGTTTAGAGAAATATCCAAGTAAAGCACGGAAACAGAAGCAGAGGTAATTCCCCGCTTACTGGTAATGTTGGTAATACACTGCTTCAAAGAAAAGCAAACCCATAAATCTTCCTTGTAGTTTTTAATAAGCCTTTTAGAGATGGAGTGCATGACACCCCCAAGTCCTGGCAAGTTATTTTTATTTCAGGCCTGCTATTGAAGCATAGCAGAGGATAATCTGTGAGAAAAGCTTTATTAAAAAACAACAACAACAACAACAACAACAACAACAACAACAACAACAACAACAACAACAACAAAATTATGCATACAAATCAGTTAAGATTTTACTATGGAAAATAGCTTTCATTTTATCCCACAGTGCATGCTAATGTACAGAAATAGGTCTCTAAACCACTGTACTTAAGGGACTAGGTGCAATAAATTACTGCAGTTAGTTTCACTCAGTGAAACCACACAGAATTTCCCCTTATTTCTGATTTTTCTTTTTCCTCAAGCTGAGATTTCAGAGCTGCTGCTTTGTTCCTGGTTTTCAGGGTGGAACAGTAAGAGATTAGGGCTTGTCAGATGTCACAGACTGGAAAGGAAACCTGACCTTTCTTTTATCTCAAATGTCTGTTCTGCAGGGTGAGTTCTTGTACCTTGGTCTCCTGCATCCCATGTGAGTCAGCCTAGATTTTGGGACTGGGGATATTTAGCTCTTCACAGAAAATGAGAAAGTCTGTAGAGGAAAAATGTGAGTGAAATTACCTGGTTAGCTCGGGGATTGGAGCATTCACACAATTTGTAAAGCATCTAGGTTTTACCAAAGTGAAACATCAGCAGTGATGGGGCCTGTGGGCACACGAGCAGATTACAGCCCTTAAGGCATCAAGGTGACCAAATTGCATTGTGGTAGCCATGGAGGAAATGAAAACCTGTGCATTAGAAAGTGTGGTGAAGGCTAAGGCTTCTCTCCTTAAGCCCAGTGGCTGAGGCACTTCCAGGCTTCCCTGGTTCTGGTAGGAGATGATGTGCTTTGGGAGACAGGATGGTCAATCACTCTGAGAGCCACCACTGTAAGCCCTGGGGACAACTGGCCTTGCTCAGGACATTCCCTCTGCCTGCCAGAGGGCTGAGGCATGTGCCAGAGATGCAGAAAGAGAAGCTGGTGTTTACAGGTGGTAACAGAAGCAAGGACTTGGTTTTGGGACTCCAAACATGAACTGAAAGCAGCCCAGCCTGGGACCACTCTCTGGCCTTGCAGCAGCCGAGCCCTGCCTGGCTGTAGGCTGGGTCCTGGCTGCCCACAGAGCCTCTGCTGCGCCCAGGCCAGGCTCCCCTCTCTGGGCCCGGGCTGGGCTCCTGTCCTGGGCTGGGCTCCTGTCCTGGGCTGGGCTCCTGTCCTGGGCCCGGCTCCTGAACCTGGGCCCGGCTCCTGAACCTGGGCTGGGCTCCTGAACCTGGGCTGCGCTCCTGAACCTGGCTGGGCTCCTGAACCTGGCTGGGCTCCTGAACCTGGCTGGGCTCCTGAACCTGGGCCCGGCTCTGTTGAAACAGAGGTTTTTAGAATTCACTTAAGTTAACAAAATGAATTAAACATTTATATTTTAGCTTGTAAAATTATGTGTTGAATTTTAACCTTTTAAGTAAGAAATCTCTACCATGGATCCAAGGCTAAAGGAAATGTAAATTTCTGAAGCTTCTTACATAAATAAACAGTACCCAGGGATGCAGGAAATCCGGAAAATAACACTCGTATGTCTCCCCAGCTGTCAGTGATACACAAATAAGCACCAAGAGACTGAAAGCACATGCACAGAGAGGAAGAGTTCAAAGGTTCAGCCATGAGGGAGACTATGAGATTCAGCCCAAGACCACCAAGAGACCCCTGCATGACCACCACAGCAAAACCACGCATGCTCAGAGGGGCGTGGACCTAACTAGCACAGGAGGTGAGGGCAGGCAGGGCTGGGGTTGAATACACATAGAAAAGTTGTGCAATGTATTGAATATAGAACACCTTTGTAAATAAAGATGTAGCTCAGATCAGAGCTCGGGGCACAAGTCTTATAGAGCTATCTCACTTGTGCCGGGCGCTGACAGTACATACCCACTTCATAACTACCCCGAGTTATAAAGTCTGTTTATTTATTCCACATAGGGCTTCACTGTCCCTGGCCTGGCTCCTGTCCCCGTGCCCGGGGGTCAGAGCTGCTGCATGAGGGGCCAGTGCTGCAGCCAGCTGGTGCTGTGGTGTGGTGCCCCCACTGACAGGGAAAAGGAAGAGGCTGGTACATGGGTGGAAGCCATGGTGGGCAGGTGTCCAGCGTGTTACACCTCTGTCTCCTCACAGGGAGAGATTCTCTAGGTTTTACCTTTTACACAGTCACAGGGACTTCTACACAGTCCCCTGTGGGGATTACACATTCAGCGCATCCTGCAGTAATGCCATAGCAATTTTCTGTTTGTGCCAGAGTCACTCTAGCTTCGTTTCTCCTGTCAGGTGATAAGTGGAAAATTCAGTTGTTGAGTAAGCTGATGGCATTGATTTCTTCCTTGAGTCCAAACTTCATTTTCAGAATACCAGGTGTTAAAAGAACAAGCTTTGATGGGCACTGTGACAGCAAGGCCTGGCACGTAACTGGCTGGGGTCCAACAAATGTTGCTGTTTGTGAACCTGTGGAATTACTTCTTCATTGGAAGCCGTTTCTTGATGCCTGTACAAAGCTGTCAACTGATTTATTATCTTCAGACAAAAATGAGAAAAATGAGAAAATAATTCTTTCAGTTATCCCTCTAGATTATAATGTTGGTATTTAGATTTGCACAGGCCTGAAAATCTTGGGCTTTTTTGTTAAGTCAAATATCCAGCTACCATAGCCTTTGGCTTTGTATTCCTTTCCTGAAATTGGATAAGATCATATTCATCTTTCAGACCAGTTTAGTAAGAGTTTTAAGAACATCTTCTGGCAGGTGTGTGTTTTGCCCTGTTGATCTCAGTAAGCGTAGCCAAGGCCACAGATACTTTTGAGCTTTCTTGAACATTTTGCAGACTCCAGACTTGGAATTCTATGAAACTCAGGATAAACCTCCTCAATGTTTGGAAAACAAATTTTTTCTGCACTTGCATGTATCTTTAGGCATCATCCTTTCTTCATATTCCTCCAAACTTTAGGGCTGAATTTCACAAATAATTCTCTCTCTGCACTAGATTGAAGCAAAACTCATGGAGTTAGACACCCTGGCACCAAAATTGTGGGCAATAACAGAAGACAGTAATTTCTCTAATCTTGTTTGATGCTATTCCTGCTAATTGTTGTCAACTCTACTAACTCCAGAGACCATCAGACACTGAGAAGGCTGCCTAAAATGAAGCAAGGTTAAAAGCGTGAGGAGGGGCAACCATTAGGGCTGTCCACAATAATGCTTGAATAATCCCAGTGCTGCACATGATGGCTGTGGTTGAATTGTGCTGTGGTGTTTTAATTAAAGACTTGCTGATGCCTTAGTCTGTAGCGATGTCTGAGGATGTTTTCAAAGAGATGCTCTGGTTCTGTAGAATTGACATCTGAGATACTTGTGTGTGGCCATTCACATGCTTTGAATACCTGAGTAAACCTTGTAAGTAAAAATATTTTTATGTGGTCTCTACCTGGCAGCTCATACAGTTGGAAGTCAATGCAATTCTCTATAAACGCCACATTCCATGCACTTTGCTAAATGGTTTTGTGAGAATGGTTTAATTCTTGAGGAGTTCCTTTCCCAGCTGCATTATTTGCTAAACCCCAGTGGGTAGCTATAAACAAGGGATTATCGCAGTCTGGGTGTGGATTTCAGGCTGATTTCCTGGGTGTATGCTGTTTCATAGTCTGAGCAATGATGTAGAAGAAACCATAAAATCATGACTGATGGGGTGTTCAGATGAGACATTTATGGATATGTTAGATAAGGCAACCTAGAGAATGGTGGTACAGAGATTTGTAGTGCTTGTAATATACATGGATGCTCATTTAAGGGAAACACACAGTTCTACTCGTGTTACCAATGTACAGTCTGTAATTCAAGGAAGGTGACAGGGCTAAAGAAGATTTCCAACAGACTGGATGTTCACAATGTAAAATCAGCAGAATTCAATATCATAAACAGAAGGGCTGATTTGATTTGGGGCTGGGAATACTGAGTCACCTGTGGCAGCTATAATTAACTAAACATTTTTGCTCATTTGAAGCATGCTATTTTAGTCTGGAGTAAAGGTTCAAGAAACCTGCTGAAAACATTGAAATAATTTGGAAGAGAGCAGGTAGAAGAAGGTAAGAATATTGAAAAACATATTGTTGGATAAACAATATTCAAAAATATTCTTAAATGTCACACAGAGAATGACAGTACAGTGAAGGAAGCAACCTGGGTACTTTAAATTATGTCACTATGAAATTACTTAATCTTGGATTCTACAAGCTGTATAAAGGCATGAGGTTTCCTTGGTTTGACTTTTTTTAACCCTGTTTTGCTTGTGGTGAAATGATTTTCTTGTGTGTAGTAAGTTCCTTTCTTGTTAAAACATGCTAAGAAGAGAAGTATTTCATCAGCTTTGTAATTATACATTGAAGTTACCAACACTGTGAGACTCACTGACTCTGCTGCCTCATGGCATTACCAGTAGCTTTTATTAATCTCTCACAGTTCAGCTGTCTCAGTACATGCAGATGATTTATTTGATCTGCCACTGTTTTGGCCTCTGCTTTCTAGGAGCAGAGCATAGAATTTTGTTCCACCTTCCACATGCCTGAGCTGCCCTGCTGTTCCTGTCACTTTGCCCAGGCTGTGGGTATTCTCCTATGTATCTGTGTCCAGTGGAATTGAGGCAGCAGCTTGACAGTGAAGAGGAAGCAGGATACTAGATCTGGTTCCTAATAATTTACCTGTTTAATCCTTAGCAGCACTTTGGTGCTGGGTAAATGAGGCTTTACTCACATAGAGTTGGTCCAGAGCTTGCTAAATGCACTAAATGCAGCCAGAAGAGGAAATTAAATTGCAGAAATCTGAATAAACTGTAGTGAAGTTGAACAGATGTGGTGTTAAAAAAGCACAGTTCTGGTTAAATGCACTTCTCTACCCACAAATTAGTATTACTTTTTAAAGAGAGAAGATACTAGCCTTTAATAAGGGAAGAGTCACTAGAATTTTAAAACACAAGCCAAGTAGAATTTTTGACTGATTTTGGGAGAGGTACTTTTAAATGACAGGTGTTCTGCTTGGAGTGCCCCAGAAAAGCCAGACCTGAGGCTTAGATTCTCCCAAACTGTTCAGTTTGGCTATATCATTCATAAATAAAGACAGCAGAAGTGTTCTACTTTTAATGGTTCAAATTCTTAGAAGTAAGTGTTTGTTCTGACTGCCTCCATTTCAAGACTTTTACCTGCTGAATTGCTGATGGTCTCTGGAAACCAAGTTTCCTCAGAGTATTTCTAAGATAGTCAGGAGAAGTGAAGTATCCTGAAGACTCAACACAGTCAAATGGAAGATTGTCAACTTCTGCCAGTTATATGTAGGTATTTTAGGCTGCCTTTTACTAGGAGCTACAAATGCATGTAATTGAAATGTTTGCCCATACATAAAAATATTTTAACTTCACAGCTAACTAACATAGTTTCTGGGACTTTGAAGACACTGAAAGATCTGAAGTCCTGTAACAGAAATTTAATCTCTGGAAGTGTACATAATCTTATAGTTTTTAATGACTTCTGTGAGTCAGAGGAACTTCCACTATGGGATGAATCAGTGGTAGCTGAAAATCTCTGCATTGCACTGCACTGTGTAGACAGATCTTGAGTCATGCTCTTTAATTGCCTCAGACTGTAGCTGTAGAAAGTACAAAGATAAGTGGAATACTCCAACTGGTGCCCTTTGACATTGCAGAACTGAAAGCGTCGTCATGTAAATGAAATCTTAATTTTTTCTGATGAACTCTTAATCAATTAAGAGTTGTCTGGTTTTCAGGTTAATGGTGCTGAGTAGAAGCTGAACAGGGGCCTTGTGGTCATTCTCATCTGCAAGTGATGGATAGTGCATCTTAGACAGCTTAATATTTTCAATGTTTCCAGGTACAGCAAGGTGGGATCCTCAAATAGGAACACCACAAATCACAAACCCTTCCTGAAACATGAAGAGACATACTCTGAGGTACATATGGACAAAAGATGGTACCTAAAACACTCTTTAGGAATATAAAAGGAATTTATAAAAGGCTAATTAGGAAATTCCCTCAAATTTCTGAAAGGATTTTAAGCTTCACAGAAAATTAACTTTTTCTTCAAGGTTGTTTCATCATCTGTTTCATCATCTCTCTATGTCAGGATTCTTTGATTGAGTTATGGGGTGGTGAACGACACTGAACAATAAAATCTATTTATCTATTCTCACTGCAGTTATTACTAAAGAAATACCACAGTTTCATTGTCCAGCTATTGCCCACAGGTACCCTGAATCTTCCTCAGGCTGAAACAAATAGATGGTGAAATGGGTGAAATGCGTGCATCTAAGTGCCCTCTGCCAGCTCTTCAATTTTGAAATACATGAAGGTAAAGGCCCTTTACTGAAGGCCAACATGAAAGTTTCTTTTCATTTAGGTACTGCAGATAGGTACAGGACAGAAGACCCATGGTTAAATCCTGGTCCTTGCAGCCTGTTCGCACAGAGAAGGGTGGATGTTCCAGTGTGCTTCCAGATGTTGACTTGGCCATACTAAATCTAGTACCAAGAAATAACAAAACCTGGAGGTCAGACAGCCAGAGTGGCTGTGCAATCACCAATCTAGTCTGTAAACAATCGAAATGTGCTCACAGAGTACAGATCTAGTAAGTCTGCTTCATGTGGAAAAGAGAAGGCTTAGAGGTGACCTAATTGTGACATTCCAGTACCTGAAGGGAATCTACAACAAAGATGTAGAGAGACTTTTTACAAGAGCATGTAGTGACACAACAAGGGGGAATGGATTCAAACTGACAGAGAGTTAATTGAGATTAGATATTAGGAAGAAACTCTTTACTGTGAAGGTGGTAAGGCTCAGAGAAGTTGGGGACTCCCCATTCCTGGAAGTGTTAAAGGTCAATCTGTATGGGGCTTTGAGCAACCTGGTCTAGTGCAAGATGTCCCTGCCCATGGCAGGAGGGTTGGAGCTAGATAACCTTTAAGGTCCTTTCCAGTCCAGACTGTTCCATGATTCTGTGAAGGCGGGATGAAAGGTGTGCCAGCTCAAGGTAATGTCAAAGGGTGCTGCCTCTGCCTGTTCAAATGATGATTTTTAGTAACACCAAGTGTTATCATCTGGTTCAGGGCCCTGAGTAGCAAGATACACTTTGGAGATCCTCCATTGTCTGCTTATAGCATAGAGACAAAAACCCTTTCTTTCTCTCATCTGCATCTGTCAGGCCTCAAGGTCTTTCAGGCCCTGCCTGTCTATCAATGCACTTTTGCACTACTCCTTTTCTGACATGAAGCCTGACCTTAGCAGGGACATGCAATCTGTGGGTGGCAATCTGTGGTCTAATTAATGTAATTTTCCTGTATCCTGTCATGACTCAGTAAAATGCACCAGCAATTTACTCACTGATTTTGATCTCAGAAACATTTAGGTCCAGACCCATTGTGCCTTACAGAGCACCTATCTGCCAGTGTGTCATCATAACAGAGATCAAGCAGAGTGTCTCCCCTAGACCCGCCCATTTGGAAGCCAAAGAATTTTACTGAGGGCCCTGCCTTTGACTGTCAAATTCTCTATTGATCGAACAAGACTGTCTACACTGACAGTGAAGGACAATGAACATGAATTATATTTTGGGTGAGGCTTCTGTCTGTGGGTGGGATAGCGCACAGGTCATTGGGTGTGGCAAGCTTATTTTTGCAGCCAAATAAATGTTAATATTTAAATCAGGTTTAGCTTGTTTCATAAACAGGAAAATGTTCTATCCACAAGATGACTGAAATTCTCACTATCCAGAAATGATGACAACAGGAAAGGAGGAGATGACAAAATCCATTGCCTAAAGATGAGGAAGGTACTCAGTGATTACAGCTGAAGGTGCTGCCAACTTCCACAAATTCCTCTTTGCCCTGGAGCCAAGCCAAACCAGAGAGATGGAATGTACAGCAGAAAGAGCAGTTGCTTCCTGAAGAAAGCAATGCCAGATGTGGCAGGCAGGAGTTGATTGCTACTGTGGGACAGAGAGCTGTAGCTCTGTTATGGTTGTATTTCCATTCTGACAGCAACATGTGTGGTGGGATGGCTCATGGCCACCTGTCTTTTTTGTAAGGATTCCTTAGGGATTTCTTGTGTGGCAACTTCTGAAAGAATTCTGCTGTCTATTCAGAAACAAAAAACTTTGCCATATGGCTGCTTTACAATAAATCAAGACATATCAATGTTTCTATTGTCTGATGCTCACCGCTCCACAGTCCTTCCTTCATCCACAATATAATGAAAATATCTAAAAGCCATCTTTGGGCTTCATTAAGTTGGTCATTTTTCAGATGGACTGGACAGAAGATGCATGTTAAACAAATCAGAAGTAATGTCTGATGCACACAACTAAAACAGATTTGTTTTCCACATATCTTTTTTTTTTTTATCACTGCTAGCACATACATTTCCAAAGTGTTATAATGTAGGAATTCTTATTCTAAGCCTTCTTTGTAGCAGTAGTTGAAGGATTAAGACCTGCTTCTTAGAATATATTTTTCTCTAAAAGAAATTTATAACCATAAGACGGTGTTGGCTGTATAAGCCTTTGACAGAGATTTTTGCTGTCAGGAAACCTTCTCTCTCTTGAGTCCCTGGTGGGAGACATCAGATCTCCCAAATAACCTCTGTTCTACAACCTTCCAGTTAATGACTGTTATCTAATAACAAGGCAACAACAGCACACCACTATATAAAAAAGGCATATGACTATCCCAGCCTCAGCTGCACCTGCTGATGCTGCAGTAAAGTTGTATGATGTTGGATAGCACTCCCCCTATCACTCTGTAGAGGGTAGGTCAGTGGATTCATTCACTCACAGAGAAATGGGGATGGACTGAAGCAGCAATCTTCTCTGCATTGAATAGAGATGTATGCAGAGATGAATGTAGAGATGAATAGTCTCAGAGTAGGAGAAGAAGAAAGATGAAGCCTCATCATAATAATGATGTGAAAGGGATTCAGCCCGCTTCCAACTAGGCTCTGTTCTCCCCATATCCTGAAGTGCCCCAGTGGGAATCTCTCCTGAAAATGCTGATGGAGGCATGGTGAAAAAAAGGAGTACAAACTGTTGTCAGACTGTAGCAGGCCAGCATACCTTCAGCAGATAGATTGCTCATAGGTTTCAGAGTGAGGCTGGGGAGTCTCACTTTTCAGAGATATTAAAAAACTCTTAAGACATAGCCCTGAGTAACATGATCCAGAAGGCCCTACTTGAGAGGGAGGAAGGACTAGATGATCTCCTGTGGTCCCTTCAACCTCAACCATTCTGAGATTCTGATTGTGACAGATGTAATCATCATTTTCATTTATCTCGGGCTGCAACAAAGCACATTGATTATCCTAGAAAACCTGTTGCCATATTGCCTTCTGATTTTAATTTTAGACAAATAAAAGATCTTTCCTTTTCACTGTAGGGCATTTAGCCAAGATGATTTTAATGTTCTGGTACATACTTGTTTGCCTCCACTATCTATGATTTTAATTTAAGATGGACTGAAGTCTTTCCCCCAGACTCCCAAGAGCAATCAAATCATGGCCCCTGCTCAGCTGCACTGGGAGGTGACAGTGTGCAATCCCTGCTCACTGGGCTGGGACTGGCAACCAGGGACCATGGGGCTGCCATAAGAAATAGCAGTCCTGCAGTTCATATCCCCTGCAAGGCCACTCCTACAACAACAGACCCACAAACAGTCCTTTGTTATAGGAACTTCCAAGCTTCACAGTCTTGTAAATCACAATTGCATTTATCTAGGAGATAAGATTATTACTAAGCTACTATATAGCTTCACCTTTGCACCTGCAATACTGAAGAGTGACATTATCACCAGCTATAAAGTCAGTCTATTCAGCCACAGCTAAATTTAATTTTAAATAATACATAAAAATGAAAATGCTCAAAAAATTATGGACTTTTTATAGAGAAAAAAGGATTCTGAGCTCAGCTCAGTGAAAAAAAAAAATAATAATTTCACTGGCTTTTTTTTAAGTCACAGGCTCCAAGATACAGCTTCCAGTACACCACCCTGGGATACACACAGACTACTCTGATGTAGTCATAAGAAACAAACAGAGAAAAAAAAATAAAACAAAACTGAATGCAAATCAGACATAGCAGAGCAGATTGAGAATCACAGTCAAGACTTGTGATTCACACAAGATAGAGTATTTGCAGAATGTTGCCAAGAGTGCAGGAGTAGGTTTTGGATACCCACTGATACAATCATGAAAGTTTAGGTTCAGTTTTCCAAATGTCTTTTTTTTTTTTTTTTTTTTTTCCCTCAGCAACAGAAAAAGAAACACTGGCTGGCATGGAGGGAGCCTGAAACGGACCAAACCCAGTGTCTCTGCAATCACAGCAACTAAGCAACCATTGAAATACTAGTGTCTGCATCCTTCTATGCTAAGAAACAGAGAAGAAAAGGAATCACTATTTCATCAAAGAGAAATCTCACTCAACTGAAGTCAGCCTCCTCTGACGTGGGCACCAGTCAGGCTGTTAAGAGAATGCCATGGTAGATTGTTGTTCAGTTTTGTGGTTTGAGCTAACTGGGACAAGGGAGGGAGAAACACAGGGGAAGGCTTTTTCCTTGGCCAGAGGAAGCCAAAACCTCCCACAAATATTTTTGGTGTATGGAAGTACTTATGAAAAATAGTCCTTTTATTTTCATTGAAATCCACAAGTGAAATCCATAATTTAGTACTTTGGCAATGGCAAACTTCTCTTTCTTAAGGGCAAGGAGAGAGCTGGTCACAATTTGTTGGAGGAAAGGAAGAACCTTATTAATGGTAAATTCTGAAAAGAATTCCTGTGTGAAGTGCTCTTATTCCTCAGCTCCTACAAATCACAATGAGGTGATTTCTTCCAGCATTTTAAAGGAAATAGAGTAGTTCATACTAGGCCTACAGTAAACTTGTGCCTACCTATTCCAAACAGTTTGTACATAAAATTTCCTGTCACAGGGCATAACACAGTATGCATTTATTTCTTCCCAACAATATCCTACCAGAATTTGAGGTACAAACGGTTAATGATTCTACTCATTCTAGCATTCTAGTCCCATGCTCTGAGAAATAAGCATGCTCATCCCAGAAGAGCTTAGATTTATTTTTCTTCTTCATGCTGCTGTTTTCTGGTGAAGTAATTGACTTTGCATATCATACTCAGCATCTCCTTGGCAACCTGGAATAGATTTGTCTTGTGTTCCTTTTACTAAGGTAGGCGCTGTCACACTCAGTAGCAGCAGTGAGGAGAGCAAGAGTGTCTGTAGAGGAGAGCGAGAGTGCCTCCCAAAGCCAGAGGTGCAAGCAGCACCTGGAGAGGAGCCAGCACAAACTCCTTCACAGCAGCCCTGGTGCTGCTCGTGACCACAGCAAACACTGCAGGAGGCTGGATGCTGAACTCCATGGATGGTGGTCTGGCTACTTAATCAGAAGTCACCCTGAGCTGTGAACACTGATGAGCCACAAAGAATACAAATTGTAGGGCTTGAGCACCTCTCCTATGAAAACAAGCTAAGAGAGCTGGGGTAGTTCTGCTTGGATAAGTAAAGGCTCTAGGGAGACCTTATGACAGCCTCCCAGTACCTAAAGAGGGCTTTTAAAAAGAGGAAGAGTGTATTTTCACACAGGCAGATAGAGAGGGGAAATGATTTCAGGATAAAAGATAAGAGATCTAGATTAGGTGTTAGAGCCAAGTTCTTTAGTTCTTTACTCATAGGGCGGTGAGGTGCTGGCACAGGCTGCCCAGAGAAGCTGTAGATACCCCAATGCTGGCAGTGCTCAAGGCCAGGTTTGATGGGGCCCTAAACAGCTGAGGGGCTGACTTCCCTGCCCATGGCAGGGGGATTGGAATTAGATGATTTTTAAGGTCCCTTCCAACCCAAGTCTTTCTACTACTGTGTTAAAATACATTTGCAAGCATCAGTATAACTAAACAATAGGGAAGAGCACAGTTCTGTAGGAGATAGTTTTGGCACATTGCCTCTCTCTTTGCTCCAAACCCCTGACAGCAGGCTGCCTGGGTTACTTGAAATGGAATTTGATTATGGCCTGCCAGCCAGAGCCACTTCTACTTTGCTAGACTGAACAATGTGAGTGTGTCAGAACAAGTTCACTGCAAGGGAAACTCCACTGAAGTCAAGAGAGTTGTACTAAGAAAAAATTCAGCCCATCACTAGGCTTTTTTTCCTGAGTGAATCAAGTGCTGATGCAAGCAGGCACTGGTCCCACTGGAATTGGCACCAGCCTTTTGAGAGACTCAGGCCTGTTAATTTAGTGCTGCCCTGCTCTAGGACCAGCAAAATCCTTCGGTGTTTCTTGCCACATGACATTCCTCTGCAGGGAGAGATACAGTTAAGCATAAGTATCACAAGTGCTTATGGCTGTGGGGAAAGCTTCAGGAATATGTCACTGATAAAATACAACTTTCCTGATATGACAAACTGTTTGGGAAACCAGCTTTGAGGCATCCACATGCATTTATCACAACCAAGTTACTACGGTTACTACCAGTGCAGTCCATTTTGCTGCTGATCACATTGCAGAACCTTCCAGCTTATTTATTATGTCATCTCAAATTGCCAAATTCTGTGGCAGCCTGGCTAGCACCCATTGTCTTTCCCTTCCCACTGTTTCCACTGTCTCCAACTGGAACAGTTTCTGCAGTCCCATGCTGAGCTCCCAGCATGGAGTTTAGAGCAAATTAAGCTGAATATATGGGATAGTGTCCAGTGAAATTTGATTTTAAATAAATATTCTTCAGTGAAGAAATTCTTCTGGATGTCCAGCCTGAACCTGAACCTCTCCTGGTGTGATGTGAGGCTTTTTCCTCTTGTCCTGTCAAAGGACTTTTCCAAACATCCTTTGTGGTGATACACATTATAGAGGAGAAACCTCCAGTTTCCAAAGATATCTGCTACTAAGTTTTCAGGCTGGTACATTGATAAGATGTAGAAATCAGAGCGACTGGGCAAAATAGATGTTCAAAGTACTCTATGAGCTCCTCAGCAGCTCCCCATATTTTTGGAAATTGTCTTCCAAAACTATTTTTTAAGATTTTTTCCCCTGGTTTTCTTCTCTTTTTGCAGAATACTCAGTGCAGGATCTCTGTTAGCTGATGTCCACCAGCCCAACTGCATTGCCTCTCCTGGGGCAGTGAAAACCAGTGTCAGGCAAATGTCTGGACAGGCATGGTAGAGATGAGGATACCACCAGAATGGCATTTTTCCAGATTCCAGTGATAAATTTGGTTTTTGTATCTTCAGTGGTGATGGCCATGACATTTTCCTGAAGATTAGTAATGCAAGGAGAGGTTTCTGTCCTTTGGTAATTATAAACCTGAAATATGGCTCACAAAACATGGAAAAAAGCTCTTCCACTATCTGCTTTACAAAATCTATGGGACTTCTAATGCAAATATAAGCTAGAAACTATACCTATGGGCTGCATGAGCTTCTTCTTTATAGGCTAGCTCACCCCTTGGCAGCAGTATCTCTAGAACAGGACCTCTGCAGTTATGTAGGGCTGTCACTGAAGTCACACTACTACAATTTTTTTAAAGGTAAGAAATAGATATGTAAGTATTATCTTTGTAAACAGCATTGATATGTCAGAGATGGGAAAAATCACTGATGTGTGCATGTGATGTACAGGCTGATGCACAGTCTTTGGAATTTCTGAGAAAATGTTGTTAAAAAGGGAACCTATAATTCAAACTAACTGTTCCTGCAGAGAGCAGGTTAGAGGGGGTTGGAATGTTCTCTGAATGCTGGGAAATTTAGATAGTGTGATGGAGACACTGCAAGGGGAACCCAGCCAGGTTTTGATTATTCCAGTTCAGATCAAGACAAAAGAATCAGTGACCTGCTAGATTTAAATAGTCAGTTTCAGTGGCCTGATTCTACCTTTTATGTTAAATCCCATCAATGCTTCTTTTACACCACTTTACAAGCCGTTTGCCTCATTGAGGCCATGGAGTGAGCCAAGCACGCACTGTGACTCAGACACAACACGGATGATGCAAGGGAAACCCTGTCCACTCCTCCCAGTGCTGGTTTTGGCCCCAGGTGTCCAGATCTGTTCTGGGAAATGGCAGCTTCCAAATATGTGCTAATTCATGTATAAGCATCTCTCTTACCTGTCTGCAGCCCTGTCAGCTGTCATACTAAGGGGCAGGTGGAGGTGGGAAGCAAAGCAAATAGCCAACAGAAACACATTTTCTTATACATCTGAGTACACAGTACCCAGCACAGGAGGAGTCTGTGCAGCTCCAGTGGCAGGGACTGATAGGACAAGGCCTGTGGGACACTGGGACCTGCTCTGCATGGTCACAGACATTGTATGGCCACAGACAGATTGCTTTGCTTTGCTTTTTCATATTTTTTCCCTCCTGTAAATGCGGTGTGTGTGCTCCAGCTGTGGAAAATGAAGGCTAAGAGCATGCCCTGAGTCACTGGGTACAGCTCCCCATAGTGCAGGCAGCATTAGCTTCACACCAGCTTGAGTAAGGACTTCAGCTTCCAGGAATTGCCCTGGGCTCTGCATGGATAGGGGTTTGGAGTTCACATTATACCCTGGGCTCTCTTTTATTTTATTGACTTACATGAGACTTTATTCCATGTTTGTACATGTGATGTAAATAAAGAATAAGAAATCTAGTAGCATAGAATAGCAATTTCAAAGGACTAATACTTTAAATAAAGACAAGACAGCTGGTCTCAGAGACAGAAAAATAAGATTGCAACTCAAGAGGCTTAGGCTGAATTCTAATTCTGATGAGCTCTATATAGAGGCTGTGTTTTTATCAATTTTTCTCTTATTGTCTGGCCTTGAAGAAATCAGCATTTCCAAGGCTGCCTTTATAAAATCTATTAATAAATATATTAATTCACCTACTTTAAAAGCCTAGGTGACTGATCTAGTCTAGATTAATTCCCAATGAGATAGAGGAAACAACTTAGGTGTAAGATGTTTTGTTGCTAAGAGGCTTAGAGAGGCATGAATTTACTTGTAGATTTCTATAGATGCATAAATACACATATATACAACTTCTGCTCACAATACAGGAGGGAAGGTTGTGGCATATGTATATTTTAATGAAAAAGGATGAAGAATTTTGTTTAAGCTTTCCATAAATAACACCTGGAAGCAAAGAAAAAAAAAATCAGAATTTCATTATTAAAAGGATTCTAAATCTCTGAGGAAAAAAAAAGGAATTGTTCTAGACCTGGAAATAATTTTTTTTACTATTATACTTTCTACATTGGATCAATATGATAGTCTGGCTTGTAAATATATACAGTTCTTGACAGTGCTTTTTTACATTTAGTTATTTCATGCTTTGTCATGTTTTGAATGCAGATATATGGCCACATATGCAGCTAATGGTGTTTATTTGTTGGTTTCAAAGGCAAGAGGAAGTATCTCCCTGTATTTGAGTTATGGCTGAGTAGATTAGAAGGATCCCCAGCTTATGAATGTCCCCTACATCTAGGGGATATCCCAGCAGCCTTTCTGTTCATAAAATCCATCTTTGTCACAAACAGCAAATCTGGGGCTATGGAATATCACAATCTCATTATGGGATGTCATCCCACAGCACAAATACATTATTCTCAGTGGATTTACACACAGCATAGCCAACATTACCACCTGGATGTGACAGATGTACTGGGTGTATTTACACTGAGACATGATTTACACTTGTCAGGACAGTGGAAAGAATAGGCTGCAGAGAAGACTAGAAGTACTGTTGAGAGAGTTTCTCCTTCATGGTTCCTTAGACACCAGAATCCCTATCCTGAAGCACAGGGTGGGGGAGGGAGCAGCTCTCCCTTGCTCTTTAAGTTACAGCTGGATGTGGGGAATAATATTCAGCTCAGTATTTCTGCCTGCAGGGCCTGAGCTGTGCCTTCCAACTGTGGGAGCAGTGTTACCCCTTACCATTAAAAAGAACTTGTAGCATCCTTGTCAGCCCAGGTCATGGATCCTCCAGATGTATCTCAGCGAGTCAGGGATGTCTGTGTCTGACCAAGTTGCAGGAGAGCTCAAATTGTACAATGTGGAGTGTTCCTCAGTTCTACCCTTTACTCCCAGGGGAACAGCCCGCAGTGACACTCTGGGCACTCCTTCTATACCAAGACAAACAGCCCTTGGCCACACTGCCTGCTCCCTACCTGAAGGCTGAACTGTTGGCTGTGTTGATGCTTGAAACCCATCCTCCAGCTTTAGCTTTGTAGGAGCCTAGAATCCAGATCTGAGCTACACAGGGAACTCTCCTCACAGCACAGGTGTCTGCACAGTTTGGGTACCTTTCCAGCCACTTGTAGGTTACTGATGGAGACAGGGTGTCCAGCATCCCAGATGTAAGGAGCAAAATGCTGATTACAAAAGTACTACCAGTAAGAACATGTCAGAACATACCAGTAAGTACTGGTCTCTCTAACAAGGAGAAATATAAATGTCTGTGAATGAAGGTAAATCAAACTGAAATGGGCAAATCTGTTCCACCAGGGCCAAAAATAAATGTGAGCAAACCTCCAGGGTTCTATGAGATGAGACAAATGAGAGAGGAAATGACCCACTTAGAGCTGGAGAAGTCCAGATAACATATTAACATGGAGAGGACAGCCTGAGGGAATGTCTGCAGAGCTCTGTCACCCACAGAATCCAGGACTGATGGCATTCAGTGTCCTGGCAGTCTGTAGGGCCAGCAGGGACTCACTGTTTCAAGGGCACAGAGAGGAGACTTTCACTCCTTCTTAATGAAGGAGGCAGTCAGAACATCCTTGCACAGGCATTTGGGGCAGCAGTGTGGGGTGCTGCTGTAAAGAGGACGTCCTCTGCTTTCTGAAGACAGGAGAAGCAGCAAGTGCTGCTCTGGGGGAGTAGGGAAGAAGAGAGCTTGGCTGAGATAGAAGCAGAATATGGAGAGGAGTGTGAGTTGTGGAGCTCCCCCTGTCATCTCAAATGGGATCTGGTCCCTAAAAAGTGGGTTATTCTCAACCTTTGCATGGGCTGTGGACTACTACACATACCTAAAATGTGCTCTTTCACATGAACAGCAGGACACAGTGAAGTGCTGAAGAGAGTTCTCAATCCAAATTCAAGGCCACACTGGGTCAATGATCCTCTAGCCGAGCAGAAGGGAAGCAAAGCAGAACAAAGTTGGCATATTTCCAAACAGCAACTTACAATCTAATTTCCATTTCTCAACTATGGGCATTTTAAGCCCAAAGCCTTTCTGAGTAAAGTGTCTGTGAAAATTAGGGCCTTTACAATCCAGAGAGTTTGTTTATGGCTCAAGTCTGCATGAGTCTAGTGCTTGAATTTCTCATCTGTGAAATTTTAATGGGGGAGCTGTAGAAAGAAGACAGTTACGCATGGTTTTACAGTAAAATAACAGACTTATGTTTCAAATATGAGATATCCACAGTACAAAATTACAGTCAAGTACAAAGTGAGTAAATGAAGAAATGAAAAGAAAATGAAAATTAATTGAAAAAAAAACCAAACAACCAAAACCTGCATAAAAGTGAAAATCTGTTGACAGATTATGGTTGTGCTCCTGTGGCCAACAGTGCAACTGGTCTGACTCCTTGAACAGAAGTTAGGAAGATAGATGATCACCCATCTATTCATTTTCTACTGGGGATGTCTTTATTATCTTTTTTTTTTTTTTTAATTTGTGCTACGATTAATTCTGGACTTTAAATATAAATGAAAGTGACTCTTGATATGTTGAAATAAAAATTCACTCAGAAGAGAAATCAATACTGTTTCCTGTGCAATGGCAATGTGACTTCCATTCAAAAATATGCATATCAGACCCTGCTTCTCTCTAAAGCAGAGCAGATTTAAATTCAGAGTATAATTATGTTATTTTTCTAACCCCAGGAAATGGGAAATCACATGCCCACCTAGGAAACGAGCACCTCTAATGACAAAACAGCTGCAGAATCTGCACACAGACACTTCTACATCTCATTAGGTCAGACTTGTAGGGTAAATTCTCAAAATTAAATCTTCTGCAGCCACTGTTGTAGCATGACTGTTACAGATCTTGGTGCAGGGAAAAAGTGGGGCTCCCACCCAGCCAGTCCCCAGTTCACAACTCCCCATTTCCATCTGCTTATGCCAGCACAAGGCTGCTGTGCTGGGACCTTGTTGCTGTGAGTTTCATGGCTGCATCCTCCCACACAACTTGGAAATTTATCTTGACCTGTTTCTCTTGACAGATGAATAAAATTGCTTCTGAATGCAAAGACACACAAGATATAGCTGTGAATAACAGCTACCCTTGATATCAGCATTTCACCTTATTGCCTGATCAGTCAGAAAGAGAAGCAGGGGCTGTCTTGATGGATAAGGGACTGAATTATCGATTCAGTGCTGACTTCATACTTCTCCATAGTCTGTATCTGATTCTAGGCCATTCTGCTCACCCAAAGTGTACTGACATTTACCTTCTCAAATCCATAAATCTTTGACTGTCCATGGGAGCTCCATCTCTAGAAATTCCAGTGATTTAAGTAGATATCCAAGTATGAACATATTTTCATTTGGTTTCATAATAAGGTTCAGGGTTGCTCAGAAGGAAATACTCAGCTTTTGGGTTACTAGCACTTCCTCCTTGAGTGAATCAAGAATGACTTTTCCATTTTCACTCTGCAACTTACTGTGTTGCAGGCTGCCTTTCAAAAGTCCACTGATCAGCAAGCCCTGCAGTTTCACGCTACATCACTGGCATAATATGGCAAAGATCCAGTGCAGGGAAGGAGTCCTGTGAAAATGTTTGCCACAAAGCTGAAGGGAATGGCTGCTCCATTGCTCAAGGTTATCCTGCCTGCAGTGATTTCCAGGAGTCCTATGCATCCCCTTCTCTTAATCATAACACTCAGTTACTCCATCTTGGTCTTTTCATCATGAGAATCCATCCATGGCAGAGGGCAGTCAATAAATGAATTTACCTTGAAGTCTTCAGTGTGTGTTGGATCAGCTCCAAAATGTACGGGTGGCTCTTCCTAAATTATGTGTCTTAACTTTGACAGGCGGTTTTTCCAAGTGCCTCCGGTTAGTCTTCAAAACCCTTCTTTAGGCATGTGGCTGAAGCACCAGAGCTTTCTGAGAGCTTTAGCTGATTGACATTAGTGACATTGCAGCCATGTTTCCAAAATGTCAAAATACACATTTTGTTTGGAGCAGGAAGCTGTCCATCTGAATTTGTTTGCTGTAGGAACAGAAGTTTGTCTATGAGGTTCGTTGTCCATAATATAAGGAAATGTTGTATTTATTTAAGGGTCATAGACCTGTAAATAAATACATAATTAATGCCCATAATCTCAACAGTTATTTCTGCTCTGCAATCTAAGTGAAGCATTTAATGACTGAAATATGGCAAGGTGAATATTAGCCTTTGTGTCTCTGGAAAACTTCCTAGGGCTTTCACTCTGTGCATATGTTGTGTGTATTTTCACTGTCTGTGGACAAAGCCTGGCTCTGTTTCTGTACTTTTCAGTACTTGCCAGTAAGAAGAGATGAGAAAAATATCTGCAAAGTTACCCAGCTTGGTCAAGGGTAATCAGGCTCAAATATGGTGAGGCTGCATGACAATTTCTAAGATGTCCCTGATGAATTGAGTTTCACAACAAAATGTTAAGAAACATTTTGAAGATCACTGAAACCATGCCAATGAGCCTGGATGGATGATACAAATGTCATATTCCTATATGCCTTCCACATGAAAGTGGAAAAATAAAATAAAACTCTGATTTTCACTTTTTTGAAAGTCCCCTTTCCAGCAACACCAGGAATGTGATGCTGGGTGAATGTGGTTGCAGAACTCTCCATCTGTCATTTTCTGTGTTTCTTCACAGACTCATGCCTGTGTGAGAGCTCTCTGAAGCAGAGATCCTACTTTTTTTTTTTTTTTTTTTTTTTTTTTTTTTTGTCACAGCATCTGACATGGTTAAGTTTGAATTTATAACCAGCTCATGTGAACTAGAACTAAACATTTCTGACATGAGCAATATTTAAGAACAAATCAGACTTTTAAAACTGCATGTTGCTCTTGTGCTAAGTTTCTGTGTATAGGTGAATTTTACCCTTTGAGATTTCATCATGGGGCAGGGTTTTATGTTCCAAAGGTGTGGCAAAGTTAGAGATCTAGGGAATACTCATGCCCTGCATCTCATCCCACCTACCCTCTTAATTATAGCAGTGCAAATGTTTCTGAGGCCCATGCTAAGAGCAAGAACAGGGAACTGATCTGGCTTTTGGAAGAAGAAAATGGCTAAAGAATGCAACTGTGTATTCACTACTGGCCCAGTAAGCAAAGTCTCAAACCCTTGTACAGCCAAGGGAGTTCATTGCAGCAAGTGAATGGGAATGAGCAGTAGTACTGGTGGAGTATGGGAACCAGTATGGCTGTTAATATGCTGAAACAGGGTCTGGAAGTGATGCTCTACACTCTTGTCTTCCTTCCAGCTTCTCTTTCACTCCATCAAAGTAATAAAATCTCCTGCCTGCTTATTAAGAGCAAGCTGTGTTTGTTGCTAGTGAAGATGTTGGTTAGGAGAGAGTAGAAACTCTGAACTGATGTTCATTACCTGAATGGGCAGAGGTGTAAGAGGGTCAAGAGGGAGTGGTCAGGTCAGGCGAGGCCAGGGGTGTTGCAAGGCTGTTTCAGTGCTCACTTAGCTGCTCTTCTTCACAAGCACTGATCTACTTGCTTTTTATTTCATCTCATGCAGAGCACAGAGTGCAAGGGGACAGGTGCTCTGATTCCTGTGATGTGCTGAAGTTGATGACTCCTAGTTTGCTCGTCAGTGAAGCAAAGAAAATCAGTCAGCTGAGGTAACACACTAACATGCATTTTGGCCCAAAGCCTCTCCAGCTAGAGCTGTGAGAATGGCTTTTGTTCTGCCACAATGGAGAGGTGAATTCTCATGTATATTTTAAACAGCATGCTGAAAGTAAGGCCTGATCTTCCTTGCTAATACCAGAGAAATTTTATTGAACTCAAGAAAAATTGCATCTGAAATCCCTCACTGATAAAAGGATCAGGTCTTGCAAGTTCTCTGTTATGCCTGTAGAGTTAATTTCCATTAACAAATTAATTTTCTTTTGCTTTTGTCTAAATGAACCATGAGAATCCAGCCATCATTACAAATAAGCATATTAACACATTGTCCTTTTCTGTCTATTGCTTCTCTCCTGTCCTGAGTTGGTTTGGACATGAGTGACATCAGTCACATCTGGAGAGATTGCAACCAGGGCAAGTGGATGTGGCAGAGGAAGGAAATTGCAGTGAAGCAGGGAGGTACTGCCATGAGCCAGTCCAGGAGAGAATTGTGCCCATCTGTAAATCTAGTGGAAGAAGGAATGTGATTTTATGGATTTTTTGTAATACAAGAGGCTGTAAATTCATCTATAATCCAAAATGGACTAAAAATTTCAGCAGACTGTTAATGGAGGATATGTTCACTTATCCCATGCTCACACATCACGTATAACTACAGAATATCTGATGGCTCCTGGGTATGAATAAGACTGGCACGTGCTCTTGTGTTGTCATTGTCTACTTCATTATTATAGCTACAGTTCATCCTATCCCTAATTTTGGTAACTAGGCAGGTAAAAATTCTTGCATCTGCAAGGGTTTGTACACACAAAATTGTATTTTAAATTTGGAAGCCTCTTTTCACCCTTCACTTTCTCTGGAGAATGCATCATTGCTGACTGTTCCCTTCTGTGATGGAGGACCCTCCAGTAGACAGATAAACAACTTGAAAACTTTACTCTTGCAGGCTCACATAGATCTGCTTGAGGAAGCCCCACTGCATGGAATGCCCCAACATATTGTAGGCTGGTTAGAAAAGGCAAACTGGTGTAGTTAGGGAAATCTGCCAGCAAGAAAATGAAATTTCTCTTACCCATGACATTTTCATTGTAGGGATCTATATGGGGAGGACTGTTGACAACTCTCCAAATTTTACAGTAAAATGTGCTGGTGTTATGGATATGGACAGAAGCTGACTGATGACCAGCCTTTTAACTTTAATACACAGTCTATGGTGTCAGGTTCCTGGCATGCTGCAGGCACAGCTTCTATTACACCTTTCCTGCTGGAAGCTGAGTAAATATACTTAAAAAGCAAACTAAAAAGTCACTGTTCATTGACAGTAACTGAACAGAACTGAGAAAGGATAGCTTGAGGAATCAGGAGCTAAATTATCTGCAGACAGCATGGATAGGTAGAGATACCAGCCACTGTGCATTGCAGCCAGAACATGGTCAGCCAGCTGTCTATCAATTCCATAACAACTCTGAATTATGGATCTGCCCACCTCTGCTTGTCTCTTAGAAACAATGCAGTGGGTGGCAACTCAGTACCTGGGCTGGGTTGGCTCCAGGATGATTTGTTGTAGTTTCACCCATAATATTATGCTGGTTTTTATGTCTATTTTATTTATTCTTGAGCAGCTGTTAGAGCCTTTTTAATTCATATTTAAAGTCTTTATTTTCTTTTCCTCTAGCAGCATGTTGTTTACATGCCCTGATCAGAGTAATCCAAGGATGTTGTGAGATGCCCAATTCATGCAGTTTGACTTTCTGCCTAAAGGCAAGCATTTCTTCAAGGCTTGAAGTAATTTATACAGGCTTCCTCCAATCTCCTTTTTTCCCATAAAAAGAAGCCAGTTTTACCTAGCTCAAAATGCTGTTTGAACTCAGATTGTAGCTGTCTATACATCAGTGGTAAACAAACCTCTGCATGAATTGATTGCACTGGGCTCACAACCAGTTTCTGGTGTCATCCACCTGCTTCACCTACTTCAGCTTAGAGCTCTGGGGATACGAAATAAGTCTTTGGAAAAACCTTCTGCATGGACACTTCCACCCCTCCCCATCTGCAACATAAACAGCAACCTGGACTCCTCGGCTCTAGAGCTGATCACAAAGGGCATACAGAAGTATTTTTAGACACCTTGTTTTCCCTCCACACTCCTGGCTTGAATACTGGCTAAAGCAACAGAGAACCAGGTTATGAAAGCCACAAAATCACACTAGAGAGGAGTTGTGGACAAGGTATTGGCCTCGCATGAATGGGATAGGAAATTTCCTTCTTAGCTTCCAACTTCTCCCCTACCCTTACTGGTAGTCTTGCCTGTTGCTTTACAGTGCTTCACCATCACCAAAGGACAGACATGAGCCAACCCACTGCAGACCCACTTGGGGTCTGTGCCAGACACTGGGAGGCTTTCATGTGCTGATACCTCACGTCTTCAAATCAGGACTTACTCCAACAAGGAATTCTTATGTTCTAATTCTTATGTTCTGTACTCTAATGCTATGGAAATAGAGTATAAAAACACTATTATAATTAATACTTCTCTGAGATATGTTGTGCAAGCCAACCTGGAGAGGACAACACTGTAATATTTTTGATGTTATTGTAACCTCGTGCCCATAAGGAAAAGCAAATATCAACTTCAAATTAACTGTGATACATACAGTGAAAGCTAAGTGGAGTGAATGAGGAGAGTCCAGAGATAAAACAGGCTGCTCTCCAGATATTATTCTGAAAATTAAAGTGAGTGGATGGAAGATATGCATCACGAAAATATTCTATTATGCTCAGTGTACTAGAGCAGAACTTTCACCCCCTTTAAACTCTCATTAGAATGCAGCCATTTTTGTTTCAAAGGATTAACATGTTGGCTCCAAAGAGAGAAGAAAAATGTGATTCATGGTGTGCTTGGAATTAGATATTGTTAATTGAAAATAACCCTAGGCACCTACACAGTGCTTTTCAGCTCAGAATCTTGAAACTATTTTGTTTGTATAAAATTCATTCATGTGAAGGGGCTGCTAAAAGACATGTGCAGCAAAAATCTCATCAGAGTAGTGAGAGAGCCCTTGTATGCTTCCCCTGCACACTAAGGCAAACATCACTTATGGGCAGAAGGCTTTTGAAAATGAGGGAACTCAGTGTCACATAGGAACAAAACACCTGTCTGGAAAAATAGCGGGAAATAATTTATTATTGTTTGGCTACAGCTGAATGGTATGTGTAGCTGTACAGCTAGATAAAACAAGTCCCCTGAAAACTCTGGAAAAAAGACACTGGTGCAATTTGACTTCTGTCACTCTGAATATGGAAAAATATTCCTTGTGAAATGATGGAGGTCAGTGACTCTTAACACAGCTTCCTTGCAAATGCTCCTGCTTGGAAAGTGTGGAATCAGGCCCCCACAGTGTAGGGGCTTGCTTAAGGCCAGAGAACCACATAGTCTAGAGGAAATGAAAATCCCTTCAGTCATGTCCTTTTCCCCACTCTCATGGTGTCAAATGAAGAAGAAGCACCATTCATTAATTACAGCAATTTTATAAAATATCAAGCAAAAGCCATTAAATTTATCAAAAGCAGAATCAGCTAATTCAGAGAGTCTCTTTCCTTTGGTCCCTTTGGAGTAGTACAGTGACATTCAGTAATTGTGCTCTGAAGATTTATGGTTTACTTGCTTGTGCAGTGCTGGCACTGATCACAGAATTGCAGAATGACCAGGTTGGAAGAGACCTTCAAGATCATCAAGTCCAACCCTGCCCCAACACCTCAACTAAACCATGGCACTGGGTGCCACCTCCAATATTTTTTAAAACACACCCAGGGATGGTGACTCTACCACCTCCCTGGGCAGACCATTGCAGTACTTTATCTCTCCTTCTGTAAAAAACTTTTTCCTAATATCCAACCTATATTTCCCTTGTCACAGCTTGAGACTGTGATATCTTTTTCTGTCAGTTGCTGCCTGGAGAAAGAAATCAACCCCACCCTTTCAGGAACCACCTTTCAGGAAGGTGTAGAGTGATAAGGTCACCTCTGAGTCTCCTTTTCTCCAGACTAAACACCCCCAGCCCCTTCAGCCGTTCCTCACAGGGTTTGTGTTCCCAGCCCCTCACCAGCCTCGGTGCCTCCTCTGGACATGTTCCAGTGTCTCAACATCCTTCCCAAACTGAGGGGTCAGAGCTGGGCACAGCACTTGAGGTGTGCCCTCTCTAGGGCCGAGTACAGGGGAAGGATGATCTCCCTGCTCCTGCTGGCCACAGGAGGAGCATTCCTGGTCCAGGCAGGAGCCATTGGCCTTCCTGGCCACCAGGGCACACTGCTGGCTCATGTTCAGCCGACTGTCCATAAGTACAGAGGTCCCTCTCTGCCTGGACACTGTCCAGCCACGCTGTCCCCTGCCTATAATGATGCAGGGGGTTATTGTGGCCAAAATGCAGCATTCAGCACTTGGACTTAATAAACTTCATCCTATTGGACCCTGCCCATCCATCCAACAGTTCCAAGTCTCTCTGCAGAGCCCTCCTACCTTCCAACAGATGGACACACAGATGGAGCCTAGCTTAGTGTCATCTAAAAACTTATTAATGAAAGACAATCCCCTCATCCATGTCATCAATAAAAATATTGAACAGAACTGAGCTTCCCAGCACAGACCCTGTGGCATGCACATTCTTCTCTCTCTCAGGATTTTTTCATAGAGGAGCACAGAGGAAAGAAAGAAAAAACAATTTCTATTTCTGCTCTTTGTTTTCATATGTAGAATGTGTTTAAAGAATTTTTTGCCTAGGGTAATTGCTTGATTAGATTCTAGCGAGGATTGTTTGAGCCTGATGGCCAATCCAATCTACCTGTGTCTAGACTCTTGAGAGATGGTCACGTGTTGTGAGGTAGTTAGATATGGTAGCTAGAAAAAGTAGGTATGTAGTTTTAGTATCTCCTTTAAATAGTATATTAATCTATTATAGTATAGTTAAAATAAAGAAATAATTCAGCTTTCTGAACTGGAGTCAGATATAATTGCTTCCCACCAGGTTTGCCTGCATTTGCAATAGACCCCTGAGGAGCACCAGCAGTAACAGGCTGCCAGCTGGGTGCAGCACCATTCAGCAGCGCTCTGGGCCTGGCCATCCAGCCAGTTCTGAACCCAGCATCCGAGGGGCCTCTGGACCCCTCAGATGGGAGTTACCCACTACAACAATCCTACTTTTCTTTTTAATGTTAGAGGTGGTGATCTCTGACAGTTGAAGACTTATCTTTTAAGTTTCTGAACCTCTTGTGACTTACTTTAAGTTTACTGATAAGTGGCTAGGATTTAGAGTGATTGGGACAGTGATATTATCAAAGTCACACTTTGGTACAGGGAGGCAAAATAAGTATCGAGGTCAGGAATTTTGCAAAGTGCCACCAGATGAAATAAGTAACTCTGGAATAAAGATGAAGAGAGCATCACATACTGAAAGGAAAGATCTGTTTGAAGTGGAGAGAGCAGGATGAAAATTGTCATGTGGCTAATGGATGCAGCAATTCCAGCAGGAAGTCTTGTAACTGATGAGTGTATACAACACCTCCAAATGCCCACTAGGAAGCAGAGGTGATGAACATCTTTGATAAGCCATTTTCTGCAGGCTTTCATTCTTTGCTAAGGTAAGGGATGATTTCTCACAGACCTACTAGTCCCTAATGACCTTTTTGGATTATCATCTGGGGCCTGCCACTGCTCCTGGAAACAGGAATAACTTCTTTTCACACTGTGTCTGGGAGGCAGGTAATGAGAAAGGGAAAGATACAGGCACAAGACTTAGGGAAGACAACTAAATCCAAAGTGCTATATTCTGTACCCAGCTTTGGCTTTGGCTTCTCCAAGGAAGAACTAGCTATAAGCTGCATGTAAAAGGCCAGTGATATTAAAGCATTTGGCTCTGAAAGGATCTGGGAATGCGAAATGCCACAGTAGAAGCTATTACTGTTGTCATTTTACTGTGGGCAGTTCACTGTCAGCCTCAAAGAGTGGTGGAGGAAAAGGGTGGAGTGAAGGAGGCTGGAGGAAAAGCCATTAGGATGGGCAGAGAGGGAAATTCCTGGAGTACACTTATGATAGATCTATGGACAAATCTCTCACACCAGAAACACAGAAACGTCAGTGAAAAGGCTCTTATAGTTGTCATCAAGGTCAGGATTTCATAGAGGTCTGACCTCAGCTATATGTAGTCAAAAGTATAGGTCACAGCCTCACAAAGGGAGCTCCAACAAAGCATGGCAGTGGAGTGATATTTGCCTTTAAGCTCTACAATATGTCACCATGGCTTTTATGTCTCATTCTTCTCTTCTATATGTGACCTCTTCCTAAGGCTCTTCATTGAGCTCCCTGCAGAGGTAATTAGTGCATCTCCTGGGGCAGCAAATGTGGAGACAAGGGCTAAAAAACCACATGGGTTTCACAGGAACTCAGTCCTACATTCTAGATACACTGTCTCTGTCCTCAGATAGCTTTCCAAGCACGCGAGGGAGAAAACACGAGTGGTGTTTCAATTAGCACTCCGCAGCTCCCCAGATGTGCCAGGGGTCTCTGAGCCCTGAGTTCACTGCTACACTGAGCCTCCCTGTGTTATTGGAATGGCACCTGCTGCTGTGTGCAATGCCTCCACAGAGCACCCCTTCCCTGCCAGCCCAAATGGAAAATGTGGCAAAGTCACTGAAACTCTTTGACTCTAGCAGAAGGTCGAGTTTGATGTTCTGTTATAAAATCACATACAGGGAGCCTAATGCTTGGCCCTCAGTTTCTCCTGAAATTAAGTGAATTTCCCACAGAAATACAAGGAAATTTTATCTTAATAAACCTTCATTATTTACTGGCTTTACTTTGCTTAAATAACCAGGGGGAATTTAAACTGATCATTTGTTTTCCTGTGGAAAAATCCCATGCACTGTAATAGAGGAGACCCTGAAATGCTTTTATCTTAATTACTGCAGAAAATTACAGAGAATTAGATCCTTTGTAATGGTTTTCTGAATCATCCTTTGGGATTTGATAGCAAGAATATAATTCGCTATTGAATTGTATAGACTAGTGGAATAACAATGCCTCTAGAAAATGTTCACTATCCGCTAATGTCTATGGGGCTTCCCTGTGAAAGTTTTCTAAAAGCTTTTTATTTACAAGTATTTCCAGAGGGTTCTATTATGCTGTTCACCTTTGTTTATAATGCACACTCATTAGACTAAGAAGAGCAAAAATAGACAGTAGAGACCAGTGATCTAGTTTCTGGGAAAAAGGACTGCATGAAATTACAAGACATCATCTTTGTAACCCTGTGAAAATGCATCACATAGCCAAGGAAGGCAGAAAAAAGCTTTCATCCTGCATGGAGTTACTGCTGGCAGACCCTTTCACATCTAAACTCTGCAGCTTTAGGGAGATGCAGAGATCTTTACTTTGGATTAGCTCCATAAACTAACACAATAAGTTGACTGTAGAATTTGATCATATCCTGGAAGCTTGCATGCAAGGATCCATGTTTGCATGTGTAATATGTCAATAATTGTTCAGTTCCTTGTTTGCTTCCTTCAGCTGAGCAGCAACCATGTCTTTCAGCTGCAATCACAGCTCCCTCCTGAGTAGACTGCTGCACATAGCCTGTTTCTTCCTCCCCTAGTACTTGTTACACTGACAGAAACAGACTCCCTGAACCCTGCCCGGCACCCTCACTTCCACCTCACAGACATCAGTACTGGAACCTGGGGAAAACTGGGTCTTAGTTGTGCAGTGGTTTGCTACACAGATCTGGTCTCACTGTTAACATGCTCAAGCATCCGAGGAATCCTCGCAATGGCAGTGTGGTGGAGCACTGGCGGGTGCCTTGTGTATTTGGGAGTGCTACCAAGCTCCTCTTCCATTCCCCTGGTCAGCAGTAAGGGCTACACAGTATCTGCTTTGGGGATTACCATTTCTGATGGGCATTTCTGTTCCTTTATTGGTTTATGCTAACTGCTTTTGCTCTCTCCTTATAGGACCTTGAAGGAAAAGACCTTGCTGAGTGTAGTTGTGTGCTTTTAACAGATTTGTCATTCCAACACCTGATGGGGAACATGCTGAACAGTGCCTGACTCCAAAGTGTGCTGCCAGAGTTACCCTGGGTTTAAGCAGTACAGCTAAAGCTGCCACATGCAAGGGTTTGCAGATCTGGGAACAAGAGAAGTCACAGAAAAGTCTAGGCATCTATCCTCAATCACCCCTTAAAAGTGCCCAGTAGGGAAAATAGAAGAAAGATGTCAACAGCAACTTCAGAATTTTCTTGTTTCTGCAAAAGAGGTGAGGATAGAAGAGGAAACATGGTGACTTTAGGTGACTTTCCAGGTGACAACATGCCAAGCTTTCACACAGGAGTCACAGAGGGATTCTAGCACTAAAGGATACTGAGGATTTTTTTTTTTTTGAGAGAGAAATTAAATTAGGAAAATGTTATAAGGGTGTCCCAACATTGCATACCTGTGCATAGCCCAACACTGCATACCCATGCATTTAAAGTCCACATGACAAAAGGTGTTTGATAATCTCAAACTAAAAGGTGCTTTTTGTTTTCCAGGAATCAATCTCTATTGCAGATATTCATGCGCCAGCTGCTAATACAAAATGCTTAAGGGTAAATACAGGCCATTGCAGAAAACAGAAAACAGCATGCTCAGTACTGGAAGTGGAAAACAGATTATGTTAGTTATTGGATTTATAAGTTGAACTAAAGCTAGAAAAATCATTCATGTGTGTTGCAGTTCTGACCAAGTCCTGTCTCACTACTATCTTTCATGAAAAGCACAATTACCTTGATTTTCCTTATTTTCCTTCCTTTCCTCCCCCCCACCCATTCTTCCATTATTTTTCTTTTTGATTGTCTGTCTTGGCAGACAGACAAGTCCTGTGTTCAGAACACAAACTCCTACTCATTATTATAGATCTCTAAAATGTTTTATCTAACACATTTTCAGGCCGTCACAAATATTACAGTAGAATATTTTTTTTGTTATTATAGATTGTTCCTGCTTTTTGTTTATCCACCTCAGATTTTCCCTTTCTGAGATATGAACCCATGCATCAGCCCAAGCTGTGCTGAAAGCTGCTTCTAAACAGTACAAAAACCGAGCTCTTAAAAATCTGTCAGTAGTGGCCAGATGCAGAGAGATTTTTTAGCGAAGCAGGGCAGTTAAATACAGTACAGAGCTCAAGCCTCCTGGATTTTATTTTATGTTCATGCATTTTTATGAAAGACATGAAGAAATCTATTAGATCCTCATGCTAATGAAAAGGAAATTGATATATAAGTCAGTTTGACAATCATTTACAGATTGGGGTATCTAACAGGAAGCATAATGCTGGAAAAGGAGAAGAAAGGGACTTTTGGCTTTGACCATATGACCAAGGGATGGTTTCCTCTTTGTGTAGATGCTGCCACAGGGAATTGCATTTCCTGCAAACCTCTATTTTCCCATACATTTATGACAGCTAGTATAGGAAAGGGTCTGGGTGTTGGAGTGTTTCATGTTTTCAAACTTGGAGAAGTATCCATCTTTCACAGCTACAGCCATTTTACAGCTGTGGCCATTACACAATGGCCTGGAGAACTGAGCCACCTGTGAACTCAATGTGGGACTTGAAAAGACTGGTACATAAGGAGGCTCCAAAGAAGAAAGAAGTAGCAGGTATGTCTATGTCACAGTTGCTATTTTATTGAGTTTGCATGTAAAGTGCTGTGTTGAAATCTGCTCAAGAGGTGCAGAATTTGATGTGAAACTTAAACTGCTGCTGGTAGTCACCTTGTGAGCAGAGGGGTGGCTCAAGAAATGGTATAATTGGGTCTTGTGGGTCTGTACATCACTGCAGGCACAGACCTACTGGGAACATTTCTGAGCTTCTGGATGGGAAGAGAGTCAGGTTTCTGAGCATACAAGGAAATGAAACAGAAGTGCTAATGACCACTTCTTCATTGTGTTTATATCTGGTTTCCAGTACAATAGGGCCCTGATTATAATTTGTGGGTTTTGATATTATTGTAATACAAGCAATTAGCTACAAATGAACAACAGCAATGAGTAGACAAGCTATACATAATGCATATAGATGTGTAAAGGAGCATGTCATACTGTTTGTGTTCCCCAAACTTCCCCACCAAAATTTATCTATTACGTATGGAACCAAACCCAAACACCAGATCTGCATCCTCTCTGTGGAGGAGAAATTTGCACATGGATGAGGGATTTAATGTTCAGGTCATATCCTTGTACCAAAGTATTAGCTACAGTGCAGCACTGCAACACTCAGCACTGCTCAGATATGAATCCAAATTTTACTGCTTGAGAAAATCCCAATTTCAAAATAAATATAATGCATAAAATTAACATAAATCCAGGAAATGAGCAGCAGAACCCTATACAAACATTGCTTACAGAGATCATGAACCAGCCCACTTAAGAGACAATGAAATTTTCAGATCAACTTCAAAGGTGCCTGGCTACAATCTAATGACACTTTAAAATAATGAGATTAACACATCACCAGTATATTTTCACCAAAGGAAAAAAAAAATAAAGACACTAAGGTAAGGATAGTAAATGATCCACCTGGGGACTTTTAATTGTTGCTGTCTGAAGCTGGTTGAGAATCAGGAGTTTGCTTCTTAGAACCTTACTTGAAAGCATATGTTCTTCTTTTAGAAAATGTTTTAAGCATCCTGAGTATGGGTACTTTGAGGCTGGCTATGACATATGCAATGCTATTGTTTCAAAAAATTTTAATGAGCACAGTTCTGCTGCCATGCAGACGGCTCGATGCTGTGTTCTGCTGACAGGAGGATGCAGATCACAACTCATCACAGGGGAAGGCTGGTTGGTTTTTTTTTAACCTGGAGAAGAATTTTAAGTCTGTCAAGGAAGCAACACACACCTTCTTAAATCTGTCTGAAGATTGTGGTGTGTGCTGGATGCTATTGGCCTGACATAATCCTTAGCATATTGAAATTGTGCATGTAAAACATTCAGAGTTTTAGATACAGACACAAAATCTGTGGCTCCTAGAGGGGGAATAAGGAGGGAGCAGGGCTTGTCATTGTCTCTGGGAAACACCTGGGAGACACTAGGTGTTTGGAGGGGGACACAGCTGAGTATAATCCATGCTAGTTTGCCTGGCAATTTAATGTGACCACACATGTCCCATGTGGAGACAGCTCCATGTGGTGAAACTAATGGAGTTCATGGCATTAGTTATTAGAATTGAGCTGATTTTACCCTAAAAATAGGGGAAATCAAGAGGGAACCATGAAAAGAAAACAGAAGCCAAATTCCTTGCCAGTTCCAGATCTCCAGAGCCTGGAAGTGCTGTGATGGGCATGTGTGACTGCAGTTCCTCAAACTCTTGCCCCTTTGAAGCATGTCAGTTGACAAGCAGAGCCAGGGAAACATCATGAGTCCAGACTTCATATGAAAGACTCTGTATGCCCTGAGTCTGCACTAAACCCAGCTTTTGCAAATCCCAGCCTTGTTGAGCCTGAAGACTGCTACCTGTAAGTGCTGTTCTGAAGATATTTTTGGGGTGTGTGAAATACAGGCAAAATTTCTGGCATCAGAAGGAAGGGAAGACCTGGTGCAAAGAAGTACAAGGAGTGCTTTGATTACACCATGGCATTCTGTGACATTCCAGGTCTATCCAGGAGTCCCAAACATGCCTTGCTACAGAACCAGACTAGGGACTGCTAGTGGAGGGAAAGATCTGAAGAATGATAAAACAGCTGAAGCGCACTAGGATAGCACCAGTCCAATGAAAGTCAGCTCCTGATTAATGTGAAACTAGGTTTTGTGCTTATCTGGGCTCCTCCCTACTGGGACTGGTGTAGATGTGGGAATTGAGGTCCCACAGAGAAAGTGTATGGGCAGAAGAAAAGGGAGAAGTCTTGGCCAGGATTCAGCTATCAATGGGAAGAGCACAGTTGAGTGCAAAGCCAGTGAAGGAGAGGGAGAAAGATGGCACAGCAAGATTCTTGGTCTGCCACTGAGTGACTCTCTCCATGTGAGCAGCTCATTTCCCTGCTCTGTCACTCTTCTTATCTGCACAGACAGCCTGTTCTATAGGCTAGGACCAGGTTTCTGCAACACAAGGCATAAAGGACTCTTGAACATCTTAGAAGGTACTGCAACAATACAAACAAATTGCAGCCATCAGATGGAGAAAATAGAGCACTTCCAGTCAGCAATTTTGTTCCTGGTGAAGTCCTCGTGCCACATGAAGCTTTGAACTACAGCTGCTGTGGTGCTAAGTGCAAAAAAGGGAGGTCTTTCTGAAGTGTACTTTGAAATTTAAAAAATTTGGTACAATTTCCATGAAATGAGGGATGAATTTAGCTCATTTTTCATCATGCTCTAATTACCAACTACAGTGAAATATTCTAAGATTATGTATCTCAGGCTCCATCTTATTTCTGGATCTTGCTCCAATTATTTCCCTCTACAGTTTACAGCACCTAAATGAAATGCACTGAGCATCAGACCATGAGTTGCCTGGTCTTTCTCCCTTGCTACCCTGGGCCAATTGCCCTTCCTAGCTACTGCAGTACTGTTTTGCCAGTTTTAGGATGATGGTATTAATATTTACTTGCTATCCAGCAGTTTTTTGAGACAGCCTATTCAAGTGTGAAAAGATTTTTGAGGTCCCAGGTCATGCTACAGGAAGTGAGAACAGTTATTTCTTCTTTTTCCCATTATTTCTCTGTGGTATGATGTATTTGTGAATGCTGGAAGTGGTACGCAAAAGAGGGTATCTATTCTGCAAGAGAAAAGGAAGAGGAAGTCTATTTCAAGGGAGGAAAAGAGGAAGGTTGTTTGAAGGAAAGAGAGAACACATGGGAGAAAGGAAGGGTGAATGTGAGAGGGAGAGCATAGATTCTAGTGCAGGTGAGAAGCAGTTTAGTAATCCAGGTTTTCACTCTCTATCCGAATAAGTTGAATGTCCTCATTGGCAAGTCTTGGGGCTAGCACAGCAGAGGCCATAGGTTCCTTCCAGGTCCCAAATAATGCTCACAAGAGGAACTTTGAGAATGCTGCATTTTTTCCACAAAGAGTTCAATTTCAGAAAGAAAAAAGATTTGGTAGAAAACTCCAGGCCAATACTATTTGCAATCTCATTCTCATTTATTTGCTCAAGTAATCCCCAGTGCTTGATTTACGTAAGACTTGAATTAACTGTGTATTTATTCAGAGATCTTAAATTACACTGATGTGATGAGGTAAAATTGCAAGCTGATGCAGTTTCAAGGGTATTAACAAGCACATGATGGTGAGGCAGATGCCAATTTCCACTGAGGAATCCAAGCCCATTCAAAGGTTTCTAGAGAAGGTGGTAAGAAGGATCTTTTACAAGTACAGCTGCTTTTCATGAAGCAAAATTTATCTTAGTGCTGAGATGAGGTAGAGAGGTGCAGTACCTGTCAGAGACTTTTGAAGAAAATTGAAGCTGCTTGCTTGATACTGCTCTTGGCGAACAGTCTTGGTTTGAGCTCAGACACTGAAAGCAAATTTTTGGATCTGAGCAATTTCTGAATAATGCATGGTACCAGGAATAAAACAAATTCAGATGAACAGGAAGCATGGAGCAGTTATGAGCCTGATCCAATGGAAATTTTCTCTAAGCATGAAGGTGACTATAACTTCAAGCTGAGGTGCCATTAAAAAAGACAAACTGAAATCACCATTGCTTCTGGTGTTAGCTGTTTCTGAAGTACTTCATGGTTTTCATAGGTGCTTCATGAATTCAGGCAATGAAAGCTAGCATGAAGTTGTCACTGAATGGGATTTAGACTTGTTAAATGAATAGGGAAGAAAATGATAATGTAAGTCTATGGTTGATGGGACCATTTGGAAGTCCACTGAAAGACAGAATCTGAGACAAAATGCTCATAATGAAATGACTGGAACTTCCAGTATTGAAATATGATGCAGCAAATATTATGGTTAGGAAAGAAAGCTATCTGGTCCATGTAGCTTGTGGAGATCATCGGCTTGAAAAAGATGGGGCAGGAGGATTGGGGATGAAAACTGTAACTGGTATGAGAAGATCTGTCTGCTTTGCCTAAGTCGTGCCAGTGATGCATGTGGCAGAGCTGCTGGAGTTTGCACCACGTGAAACGGAAACAAGGATACCCACACAGCTAAAAATGGTTATGACAGGCACACAGGAGGCTTAGAGGTGTTCAGAGATGGACAGGGCAGATCTTGAAGTGGGTTGGGTGGGGTTCAGAAGTTACTGTGACTTCTGCGGGAGCAACATTATCACAAGAGGGAGCTGTCCGCCTGTATGAGATTGCCACCCCGGCAAGAAACACTGCAGGAAAACAGCACCAGGGCCTCAAACCCTGGCAGGGGCAGGAGGCAGGAGGTCCCGACTGCTCAGACAAGCAGTGAGCACAGCAGCCTCGCGTGGAGGACATGGGCTGTGCCGGGCTAGCAGAACTAATTCCCCAGGGCAGGCCTACACACTGCCGATTGCTCTTCTGCAAGTCAGATCCTGCATTGTGCTAGTGCTATCAGTTAATTGTTTTATCGGTTTTTTTTTGTTTGTTTTTCTGTTAGCTTTGCTGGGGAGGAGAAAAAGGAGAGGTGGTTGGTCAAAGTCAGACAAGGTGCTAGTCAGAGGTTCGTGTGACAAGGCAGCTGATCACCAAGGCTCGGATGGTGAATGAAGTCGATGTGTGTCAGTCGGCTGTGAGCAGTGTCTGAGCACAACGGGGCCGTGTACCCAGCAGAGGGCACGGACACACACACACACGCTCACACACACACACACACACACACACACACACACGCGCTCCTGCCCGTACCTCTGGGACATCATTTCTTAGATAATGAGCATATCAGTGCCCAAAACGGTATCAGTGGCTACAAGACAAAGCCAGAGGCATCAGGCGTTCGGCTTGAATGGTTTGTGGTTTCTGTTACAGGGTCCAAACCTACCCTTCTGCTGAACTTCCACTTCTGATCAAGGTAATGGTTCAGAGGAACTCAAGCAACATCCCTAAGCTCAGGTTTAAAGACTGGCATCTGTGTTTACAATGTATCAGGCAAACCAGCCTGTAACCTCTTCACATCCGCCTGTAACCTCTTCATACTGGGATTAGTTTTATCTTCCAGTTATTTATCTGAATGGTCATGCCTGATTTTGGTAGACACATTTTACCACAATCTGAGATTGAGCTGAAAGCTTTGTTTCCTGCCAAGAATCTTGAGAGGATAATACATATCCAAGTAGTTTGCATCAGTGGCATGGCATTTAAATGCCCTGCAGAAGAAAAGAACAATATATTTGTATACTCCCTGGGCAGAAAGACAGTTCTTCCAGTGGATGCACTAAGATATGTGATGGATCATGCTGTATATGTTAAATGATGGGTCAAGGCACAGAAGATCAGGTTAAAGGGAGAAAACCACTGCATGTTGAAAAGTTAGAAGGCATTAAAATTATATACAGAAGAAAAGGGTGTAGTGCTGTTGATGAGAGAAATGGATGAAGATCAGAGGTCTGGGCTCCTTGCCACAGGCTACTTGACCTCAGGCAAGTCTTCCGAGATCCCATTTCCTCTCCTACCCTTTGTCTATGTGGCTCCCATGAGCTTCGAGGCAGGGTTGGTCTCAAGCGCAGGAGTTACTGTACTTTATCTTGGTCGTTCTCCTAGGACATACCATAAAATAATTTCTTATATATATACATATATGTATATATAAAGCAACCTTCGAGATAGCATAAGAAGCTAAAAAGGAATAAACACAGAATGCTTTGGGAACACGGGGGAGGAGCAGAGTTCACAGCCAGTTATTAATCCACTTTCAGGACAAGGCTTTTGCTGAAGTTTAAAACAAAATTAAAATTAAAAAAAAAAAAAAAAGAAAGAAAAAAAGAAGAGGATTTCATCCCGAGCCAGCAGTCTGGCTCCAGCCTCAGCACCCGCCCGCCGTGACGCCGGCAGCGGAGCACCCCCCCCGCGGCCCGGGCCGGCGCGGGCAGCCCCCGCCGCTGCGCTGCGCTGCGCACCGGCGCGGCGGCGGGCGGGCGGCTCCGCGGAGCCGCGGGCGGGGGCCGAGCCCGCGCGGCCGCTTGTTGATCGCGGCGGCCGGCGCCGCTCCGGGCTCCGCGCCGGCGGCCAGCCCCGCGCCCGGGCTTGCGCTGCGCCGCCGCTCGCATTCTTCCATTTTCTTCCATTTCACAGTGCAAACCCCTCCTTTTCCTCTTTTTCTTCTTCTTCTTTTTTTTTTTCCTCTCCCTTTCTTTCCTTTTTTTTTTTTTTTTTTTTTTTTTTTTTTTTTTTTTTTTTTTTTCCTTTGCATGAAGATGGCGGCGCCTCTCGCCAGCAAGGCAGGGTCCGCCGGCACCACCAGCAAGCCTCCCTTCCCGGAGCTGGATTTCCGATCGGGAGCCAGGGTGGAGGAATTAAATAAACTCATCCAGGAATTCACCAAGCACGATCAGAGGGAGTACGACGACCAGCGAGCCCTGGAGATCCACACGGCGAAGGACTTCATCTTCTCCATGCTGGGTAGGGCAGGGACCGGCGGGGCGGGGCGGGGGCGATGCCGGCCGGGGACCCCCGGGCAGGGCTCCCGGCGGTGCGGCGCCAGCGGAGCCTTTCCCCGCCGCGGCCGGGCCGGGCTGGGGGGTCTCCGGTCACAGGTCGGCTCTCACCCCCAGGAAACTAATTTTTCTGTCCTGTCCAACTAGCCTTTGGCAGCGATGTATTTATAAGCACTGAGGAAAGGCTGGGTCGCAGAGCTGACCGGTGCTCGGGAAACACGCCGAGCCTGCAGGACTACAGGCGAGGCGAATCCGACCCTTTATTGTTTTTACCTCCAGCTGTCGACATATAGGAAACACATTTTTAATTTTTCTTTTTTTTTTTTTTTTTTTTTTATGTACCGCTTATTTTGGTTATTAGACCGGTGGATGCTTGTACAGGAGCATCTCTCGAACTGCCTTTCTTGCTTAGGTTGCAAAACTCGCTGCGAGTGGAGCAAGTCAGATTGTGGCGGGGGAGTCTTCATCTGTGTAAAACTTTGAATCGCGGGTAGGGATCCTTAAACCGGGGTGAAACCTGTGTTGGCCCTTGCAGAAATGACCTGGGCTCTAGCATGACTAAGGCTTCTTAAGAGTAACAGTGGAATGACTAACAGCTCTGATTCTCCAGGTAGTCAGTTTCTGATAAATATTTACCGTGAATTAACTAAGAAATCACTCAGACGAGTAAGAGCCTTCAGGATACAAAAGGATGCTCTTTAACATGCAGATTAGGCCTTGAAATCAGTCATCCAAGTTTCAATCATTGTCTTAAACATTCTCTCAAACATTTTTGTGTAAACAGCTGCTGTAGCCAGTGAATGGTTCTTTGTAGCTCAGAGGTGCACATACACCCTTAAAGCATACTTAGCACAAACCAAATGTATGGTCTCCATGTACACTCTGAATAACCTACATCACTTTTCTCATCCAGAAACAGAGCTGTCCTATTGCAATAATTATTGTTTTCTGTCTCACTATAATAGACCATGAACACACCTACACTCTGTAATGAGTATCTATCTGTCCCACTGATTATCTTGTAAGGTACCTGCATAAGTATAATTGCCCACTGTATGGGATTGCACAGTTTTATATGTGTATTGCTTTTTCACCAACGGCTGGACAGGATATAGCAGACTAATTTTAGCCTGAGAACAAGGACAACAAGTTGAAAAGTCAGTAGCATGTATATTTATAGTTGCAGTTATAAATATTTTCCTCTTTCCAGTTAATCAACAACAAAAAATTGTGGTGAAGCTATGGTTGCATCAAAGTCTGTAGGATTTTTGTTCTTAAAAGTCTGATCTGATAAATTTTTCAATCAGGGCTTTAAACAACTGGCTGAGGAAACATGGCTGGATGGGATGGAGCAAAGAAAAGTGGAGAGGAAACAGCTATAGCTGCTGTGTGGCTAGCAAGTAGAGAAAGCTTTGTATGATCATGTTTAAGCATTTATACTCTTTGCAGGGTACAGGGGTCACAGAATTTCTTACTGCCTTTCATGGGACACAGAAATAGAAGAAAGACAGAAAAATAAACTGGAGCATGCCTTGTATGTGCACCCTAATGCCTTGCTGTTCCTGAAACAGGGAGCCTTAGGCTGTTTAGAAGTAATGTAAATTAATGTGGTTGTCTTTGTTAATATAATGACTGGGAGATGAGCATTCTTCAGTCTTAAATGTATAGCTAAACCATTGGTTCCACCAAAAAAACTTATTTCTGTCTAAATTGTACCTGATAATTTTCAGTAAGTCTTGTTTCTGAATAAAAGAAGAGACTTAAGGACTGAGCCAGGACAGAAATGGAGATGGATTTCTGATTTGCCTGCATTAGGCCCAGAAATTGTGTTCGTGAATCAGATCCTTCTTAGCAAGAGAGGCTCTTAAATCTAAAAGGATTTAACTTATTAATAAATAGCTCTTTCCCCTGTGCCTGATCCCTCCCATACGTACTGCTCTTATCTCGTCGGGTGATGATAGGAAAATTAAACATAGCTTTCCTGATTTAATTACACTGGTGTGTAATTGGTGGATGAATGATAGGTGAGGAGACCTTGTGAAGATTCTCAGATGTTTGTACTCTGCATGGCTTGCCATCTAGGTCAGACTTTGCTGTTAATTTATATTAATTATTTTTCATCTGTGTTGTCTTTCCCTGGCTTTAAGTAACTGAACTCTGGGAAATCTAGAGTTGGACTGTGAGAAAATTAGGGAGAGGCACTACTTGTCATGTGTTTGCCCAAAATCTTGTGTCTTAAGCATTAGAAGAGGACTGGAAATGACTTATCTCTCTGGTGGGGGAAGTGAGTATTTTCGAATGTGGGTGGTTCCTGGACATTCACAGTCCCTTTCACAGCCACCAAGACCATATGGTCTTGCCAACACCCTACACCAAAACAACAGGTGTATTTTGGTGCCTTTGTTGGTAAATTCCTGTACTCACTAAGCTATGCCTGATAAATACTCGTCTCTTTGATTCAGGCATAATTAAACTTCAGAGGAAGGAAAGGCTGTAGGAACCAAGAAAAAGAGTGGAGAAAAGACAGTCTTGTGTGCTGGGCAGAGGGCTGGCTAAGAGAGGCTAAGACATCTCTGCCTGATGGTCGTGAGAGGAGCTAACTATTTATTCCCCTAATGACTCATTTTTTGGGGGTTTTGTGCTTAAAGAGTGATAAAAAAGCATTTTTATCAAATGATGATATTACAATCAATGATATTTGAATTTTAAAGTACTTGCTGCCATTGTCATGGGAGGTGTGTAGCAGTCATATTAAAAACCTTCTAAGGGTACCTGACCTAGAGAGTATTTTTCTTGCAATACAAGTACTTTCAGGAGATTCTTTAATAAACAGTGCCTGTCTCTTTCTGTTCAGCACCTAAGTAAAAAGTGCTTTAATGCACAGATGTGGTAGGCTTAAAAAAACCCATATATTATGCTCTTGGGAACTAGAACTTTGCATATAAAATAACTCCTTGAAATTTCTAGTGCTATTGCTGCTCATAACCAGCTCATGTTATTTGGAATACTGACTCTAGAATTGTATATAGTAACAAGAGAAAGGAACAAAGATATGTGAATAAGTGCAGATTATATAGAGCTATATTCTCCACTCCAGGTACACATCAGGGTTTGGTCATCTAGAGCAGTTTTCAAGCTCTTTAGGTTGGTGTTTTGTTTCTATTTCCTACTGTGAGACTTCTCAGCAGAGCCAGAAGACATATGCTTAGGACATTTCATGCCATTCTCCTTCCTGAGAAATCAAATCAAGGAAAGAACTAGTTTAAATTGGTGCTAAAGTGGCCTTTTGGGATTTTAAGGCCTCTAGTGTATCTTTTTGTCACTTCATGGTTACTTCTGTGGGAAGTGCCCACCAGGGCAGGCCATACTTTGAGCATCTGCAGCCAGCTGCAACTTAGAGATGTTGACAAGACCTCTAGAGAGCTTGTCTCAGCACCTGATACAGGAGAAGTGGTGATCCTATTCTGAGATCATTTCCTTATTCTCTGGTGCTGTGCTGGCCATGCTAGCAAGTGTTTGTGATAGAGGCAAGTCTCAGAATGGAAGCAGGGCTGGCATCAGCAAATTATTTCTGCTGCCAATACCAGATTCCCAAATGGAGTGACCTACCCTGCTGAGCCCCTACATCTGTAGCAAGGTTTCCAGCTGTTTCCTGGACTGATGAGCCCCTAAAATATGTGCTGTGGAGGTGCAGATTGCTGTGCTGACAACACAGGTGTCCTCTCAATAGCTTGCCTTTATCAGCAGCTTCTACAAGGAAAGAATTTTCCAGTCTCCCCCTGTACCTGAGGTCTGTGTAGTAGAACAGCATTGGCAGTGGGACTCTTGTGTGGGTTTGTGGCATTTTTTTTCTTCCCTTCCCTCCCTGCCATAACTTGCTGATAAAATCTATTGTAGATTAGATTTCAGGCATTGTTTGAAGTGGTACCTGTTTAGGTATGTGTCTAGGATACATCATGGAAATTCCCTGGTTCCTGTTGTAGTGTCAAGCTGATGAAATAGCAACAGGATTGGAGTGATCTCTCTAGGGTTAAGTCTTTTGTGTGTGTGTGCCTTCCCTCAAGAGAAGCCAATCATGATAGGAGCACACTGTACTCTGAGGCCTATGTTAATAAAGGCTCCCTGCTGGCATTCCCTGTGCTGCTGAATGCATAATGCACAGCTGTTAAAAACAACCTTACTCTATCACAGATTTCATTTCTGCCTTCACTTGTGTCTCCTCTCCCCATAGACCACATGTTTCTGTGTTTGCATTTGAGGCTGTGGGGGTTTCTTGGTGGTTTTGTTTCTCCTAATTAGGGGACAGTGTACCAAACTGGTAAGATAAGCCTACAAAGCACTGGTAAACCTACAACCCTTCTATTTGGTTGTACCTGTCAGAAGTGAGCCGATTTCATCTCACTGGGAATTAGTTAAAAAAGGTTTGGTAGCCTCCTCTGTCTCTTTGTTCAAAGGGATTGTTGGTCCATATATGTGTCATCAGTGAAAATAGATTGAAAATCTTTGTTTCAATTTGTTTTAAGATGCTGATATTTTACTTGCTCAACTACTGTTTTGAAACATTAGTCTGTGATGCAAAGTATTTAGTATAATAGCTAGGAACATGTCCTGAGGGCACAAATTCTCATGGCAGGCTTGTCAGACTGCCCACTGCCTGTTCCTTCAGTCTGTGGAAATATTTGTAAAAGATTTGGGAGAATACTTGCCAAGCCCAATTATGCAATTATGTTTTAAGGGCAATTTTATAATTACAGTGGAGGATGGTAACCAGGATACAGGAGTTGTTGAGGTTTTGACTTTTCCTTTTTTTTTCCTATGTGACTTTGCGTGAATGCTAAAATATTTGGGGCAATTCTATTTAGAAACCAGTTCTTCAACTTTCTTTTAAGCAGCTGGCTACTTTTATAGGTGAAGCTAAATTAGAGATGACTCCATTATGTCTCAGGAAGGCTGGAGGTCATGTTTATTATAGCTTTGGTAATCTGCAGGTTGGATGTGTACTCAGAGACCTTGAGTAGCCCATAGATGATGTCCAGTCTAGAGGAAACTCAGTGGGTAAAGTCCTCCCTGGACTTCTCACAGAGAATCTCCAAGCTGATCAGGTTTTTTTGACAGTTGAGATTGCCTGTCTTAATTTTTATTTGACAAATGCCAGGTTCCTTCTTTATCTCCTGCACAGCTGAAACTTTTGTACTTTTTCTTGGGCCTTGATATGTGCACTTTTGCATCGAGGTGCTCCTTTAGGGGCGTGTCCCAGTCCTTTTGCTGCCAGGATGGTTTTCCCAGGCACACCTCTGAAATCTTCTCCTGCCCTTTTTGTACTCTGCAGGATTGGTTAGGTGAGAAAGTGGCAGGAAGAGATGTGGCTAAGGCCAAGATTGTCTTTCACCCTCCAGTCAAGGGGTCTTGAGTTGCAAGGGCTGCTTCAGCATAACTCTGTGAACAGTGATTGAGAGAGCAAATTGCATGTCCAAGCATATCTGTGTGAAACCCTGTGGTGGCAGCTGCAGGTAGAGGCTCTGGAATAGACCTGTCAGGTTTCTGTGAGTGCAAGAAAAATGACCCGCCCTTGAGTCCATCACCTTTGTCTGGGTGATGATGATGTATGAAACTCACTTGAGAAGCAAGAGCTGTAGATCATTTGCTGTGAAGGGAGAGGCCTAAGAGTTGAGTGCATTATATAGGGTTTTCCCTTAGCAACAGCTGGGGTGGTAAGTTCCATGTCCTAAAAGAAAACCATTAATTCTGGCCATTGGCCTGCTATCCTCTGAACAAGGAGAAAATTCCTTGAGAGTGACAGTCCCTCCATATGTACAACATATTATGTTACATTTAGACTGTCTTTAATTTGTTTATCTTTGGGGTATGAAACAAGCAGTAGAGTAGGTGGAGTTCTGGGGAGGCAAAGGGGAGTATCTGCCCTGGATTTTTCCTTTGGAAAAGCAGAGCTATTGTGGGAGCTAAGCAGAAGGCAGCTTTGGAGGTTGAATTCACAGAATGAGCTGTGAGCCTGCATGAGATCAAGGGTGACCTCTAGCTGCATGGCTCAAGTTATTGGTCCGAGTCTTGTCCTGATGACTCGTGGAGTGTGTGAATTCAGGAGCTGAACTGCAGCTTTATTGGAACTCACAACCATATTTCATAGTTCCCCATCTTAACTATGGATTTTATACCCAGTGAAATTTTATGACTTCTGTTAGCACAAACGTCTCCTATTGTCCAAGTAACAAAAATATAGGAATTGGCTTTTCTTGGTGTTTTTTTTTTTGGGGGGTTGGTTTTTTTTTTTTTTTGGTGTGTTTTTGAATGTTTTTGGTTTTTTTGGGGATTATTTTTTCTAGTGGTACTGGAAGGCAAGTTATGAGACATTCAAAATTAATCTTTCAGCAGCAGCTGATGTTCCAGTTGACAGATGCAGCTATGGATTTTGCTGTGTTTCATTAAGAGAACTCCACTGTTTGCTTTCATTTCTACCATCGTGTTGTGTTCCCTTTGACTGTAAATAGCAATTGTCCTGGACTGGGTAGATTTATCTGTGCCTTAGTACTTCAGCCAAACTGACAGGTCTCTGAATCATGTACTTTTACAGTAGATAAACTTTCTGCAGTTCTTTCAAAGCACTATTTCAGTGACTGTGTGGTTGTATAGGAATCAGTTTGAAAAAGATAGATTCCCTGCTCCCCAACATATTTGACTTTTGAGCTTTTAATAAACACTGGATGCTAAGAAAGTTACAACGATCTTATTAATGCATTGTTTCAACTGTCAGTATGATTTTAACCTAATTCAAAGCACTTAATTAGAAGGTTGTTAATGTATTTTGTTACGAGCATGCTGGTGTCAAAAGTACAAATACCATTGAGTGGGGGTGATTGGTTGCTCTAAGGTTCATAATATCCATGTCTTTGACACAGCAGTGGTAGCTACTGCCACCCACTCATGTTTAGGGCTGTGGGCAGACACTTTCACAGCATTGGGTGGCTTCAGCTGGTAGAACAGGAGGTGGGTGGCATCTATTTCAACCTAAGAAAATCGTTCTGTGGGTGAACACTGAGTCAGAGTGAGGACACCCTAGACCTCTGTTCTGAACTGCCCCCAAATTTATACAGATCTATGCAAGTTTCTGAATATATTGATATGTAGTAGGGCCTTGGTACTATGAGAGGCCTTCCTTGTCTTCTGTGCTTCAGCAGTCTGTGAAAAATGGGGTGGTACTGGAAGAATAGAACATTGTGTTGCTGCAGTTTTTCATGACAGGGTGGTTTAATAATGCAACTCTCCCATGTAAAGGGAAGTCTGGTTCTAAGAGTCTTGCCATGAAAAGTATTTAAATAATGAAGGCAAATAGTTGTCTGTCATTTGGTGTTGATCTAGTGGCTTTGAGATCAAGTAAAATTCAACCTCTATGAGAGAGATAACAGCCTAACACAGTTCTAGCAAGTAATCTTATTTTGTACTGAATGGACTCCAAAGAAAAACTGGGACAAATTAGTTTAAATAATGCATCCTGTCCATAGTGTGCATAGTGATGCAATTTGGCAGTGTCAGGCATTGTCACTCAGTAGAAGGCAGCAGTTTGGGACAGAAGGCAAGGGGGAAATACAAGACATGGCCAAAACTAGAAATCCTGCTTGGATAGCCATTAGAAGTGATTTTTTTTTTTTTTCCTGTTCCATGACACACTTATAAGGTCATAATTTAGGAGAAAAGTAGAGGTTTATGTGTGGGATGTCATTGATCTGCCAAGAGCTTCTTTATGTGGCTTGCAGTCAGACCATACAGAACTTCTTCCACCCACTGATGGAGTGAGAGTTCATAAATGATTTGGTCCAGAGCTGCTGAGCAGCTAGAAAACACTTTCAGTTTCATCTGGAAATAACAAAGTCAGTTGTTGCTTTACTGCATAGTCTGCTGGGCAGTGTCCTTTTTTTTTTTGTTCTAAAATGTCTTGTCTCAACTCTCCTGTTCCTGTTTGTGGGATCTTTTGGCACTGCTCCACAACCCTCTCTCAAGGATGGATGTTTTTATTCAGTGGTGCATATTTGACCTGATTTAGAAAATCAGGTTCTGAGGTTGTGAAAGCGTGGTATTAAACAGCTATCAAAAATGCTGAGACAAACATTGCAATTAGCTTCTGTGTGCTTCCCTTCAGCATTTCTACTCTTTGCATTTTAATAGTCTGAAGAGCTATGATTCTATGGTGCTTTGGGTGACTCCTTTTGGAAATGAATCCTGTGCTAATAGCTCTGGCTGTGTCCGATCCACAGGCACGTGCTTGGAGATACTTTGTGTTTGTTTTGTACCTCACTAATTAATGTATAAGTTAGTGGTAGGACAGCAGGAAGGCTGCGTTTGCTGACACTTCATGAAAGAATGATTTAATCCTTTGTGACACATTCCTGCTGAGTGTCAAAGCTGATAACTCTAATCTCTGTCCCTAGCTCAGTGCAATGGGAATCTGTTCTAGAGGGCATTTTGCATGATCTTGTGAGCTCTTGTAGGTACTTTGTGACCAATTCGTGTAAACTTGTTTTGTACATTGCCACTCTTGAGCATGATTGTACAGGATTGTCTGGTGCACTGAGGAATCTGGAGTTGAGAGCAAACAAAGGAGCTGACATTTGTCTGCTTCAGATGAAGAAAGGGGCGTCCTGTGAGCAGCAGGGAAATGTCCTCATTTCCTTCTAAATGCACCTCTTCCTTTGCCAGCACTCAGAGCAAGGCATGGTTCTGTTGATCCACAGGTGCTCCTTGACACAGCTTTACACTAGTTTGGGAGGGGGAATTATGGACCAAGGGGATCTCAGTGCCCTGAGCTGGAGGAGCATGACTGAAACAATGATCAGCTCCCACTCAACCATGAAACTGTGTGGAATCTGTTGCTCCAGTTGGATCCTTACAAACCTGTGTGGCCTGATAGGATTCATCCTAGAATTTTTAAAGACCTGTTTGATGTTATCACAAAACCTCTCTTAATGACTTTTGAGTGGTCTTGGGAATCCAGAGAAGTCCCAGCTGTCTGGAAGCTGGCAAACATTCCTGATTTTCAAGAAGGTCAAGAAAGAAGACCCCAGAAACTACAGGCCTGTCAGTCTCACTTTAGTACTTTGTAAAGTTATGGAGAAGATTATTCTGGGACATATTGAAAAACACTTTGAAGACAACACAGTCTGATCACAGCCAGCACAGCTTCATGAGAGGAAAGTCTTGCTTGTTTAATCTGATTTTCTTTTATGACAAGGTAACCTAATTACCTTACCATCAGGTAACAGCATCACCAGCCGGCAAGGGAGGGGATTATTGTGTTCTGGGGCAGCCTCACCTTGAGTGCTGGGGCAGTTTTGGGCACCACAATACAAGAAAGACACTCAACTATTAGAGAGTGTCCAAAGGAGAGCTGTGAATGGTGAAGGACCTTGAGGGGAAACCGTGTGAGCAGCAGCTGAGGGCACTTGGTCTGTTCAGCCTGGAGGAGCTGAGGGGAGACCTCTGCACTTCCAGCCTCCACCCGAGTGGAAGAGGAGGGGCAGGCACGGATCTCCTCCCTGTGCTGCCCAGGACAGGACTGAGGAAGTGGCCTGAAGCTGTGTCAGGAGAGGTTTGGGCTGGATGTCAGGAAAAGGTTCTGCTCCCAGAGGGTGGGAAGGGGTCACAGGACCGGCCTGGCAGAGCTCCAGAAGTGTTTGGGCGATGCTCTCGGGCACATGGTGTGACTCTTGGGGATGGTGCTGAGCAGGGACAGGAGTTGGACTTGATGATCCTTATGGATCCCTTCCAGCTCAGCAGATTCTTTGATTCTGTGAAACCCACCCCTCTTCATTTTATGTGGTTCTGAATCCTGGGGTGGATGCAAATCTGTGTGCAGGGATAGCTGAGAAACTGCTCTGCAGTAGTTCTTGAGATACAACAAGCAAAGCTTGCTTCTGTTCTGGCACGGACTGTGAATTGCTGTTTAAAATAAACTTTAATGGTATTAAACAAAAAATGTGCAGCTCTGCAAATAGAGAAGGAAATGTCACTTTAACAACACTTCAGGGCCTCTGAAAGTAATCTTTTTCATTTGCAATACAGTGTGCTGAATGGCAGATCAGGTATTGATATTGACCCCTTGATATAAGGTCTTTAAAGCTTGAGTTACTGAAATATCTGTATTTTGTAGACAGTAGGACAACCATGTGCCAAGAAATCAGTAACTTGAAGAAAATAAGAGGAATGCAAGTCGCTGCCAGCACAGCATGTCTCTGACAAGCTGAATTAAATGCCCATGTTTTTTTCCAATGAGCAAGCTGTAATGCACATCTAAGTGCATTATTGAGAAAAAGGAACTATTACAATTTGATTGAGCATCTCTCAGAGGCTTGCATTATGCAATAAGTTGTCTGTAAAAGTTAGACCATGAACCTGCATTTTTTCTCAATATCCTGTGAATTTCTGTGGATGTGTGAAATTTACAGTTGAGGCAACAATGTTGCAGTGAAAATAACCACTTGACACAGGCTTGTAACATCAAAGAAAGACTGTTTCTTTGCAGTTGTTTTAATTGTCTTGGGGAGAGATTCGTATGTGCCATATAAGCACTAAGCAAAACTATTTTCACATTATCAGAGCTGCAGAATTAAGTTACAAGTTAGTCTGGATAATTAAAGTTTACAAAATTATTTTAATTCTCTTAAACCTGAATCCTGGCTCTGAACTAGGGCACTGATGAGTTACATTAGAAACTGGACAAACCCTCTCACTCGTTCACCCTAAAAATCAGGAATAATCTTTTTATCTAAACTGCTTCCTAAAAATGCAGGTAAAGAAATCAGTGTTTGAAAATCTGCTCTTATGCTGAGACCAGTCTTGTAAGACGTTTTCTCTCTATGTATGAATAACTCTATTGTTCTGTGTATGTCACTGAGTTCTCACCTTCTTTTAAGTGACTCTTTCTTTTCCTTAAAATGTGTATATGCCTTTGTTTTATTCTATGTGGAGGTCTCACCCCCTCTCAACAGAGCTGTTCCAGTCTGACAGGCTGCTCTGGGCCAAGGCCAGCACTGCTTGGCGAGGACTGTAGGAGTCCTGTGGAAAGGATTTCTGTCTGAGGGAGGCAGGAGTGAGGGAGACAAATGAAGAAAATCCCCAGACCCACAGCATGTTGATAGACCTCCTGTTGTTCTTAATTCGTGTCTGTAAATGGCACTGGTTTCCGCTGTTGTGCACCAAGACAATAATAAATAACATCCTTAGCATTTATATACCACTTCACAATTTTCAGTGTGTTCAACACACATTAACTAATTCAGCTGAGATGCACATATTCTGTGAGCAAAACTACTCCTCTTGCTGCCCAGGGGAACCTTTTATTACAGCTGGGACAAAGCTTTTCTTTATACTTTTAACTAGAGCTGTTGGCAGGAATGTTCTATACAGGGCCTGTGTCTTTCTTCCTGAGGGTTTGTAGCATTTGCATGTACCTCTGCACAGGAATTGGACCACTCCCAAGTCATAGGTGATACTATGAAAAAGATATGCAGGGGACTTTTCTTTGTATTTTGTGCTGCAAATATTCAGACCCAGGGTTAATAGATTTGTGGTTTCAGAAGTCACTGAGTTAGCAAAGATGTGGCTACATTAAGTGCATATTTCTGTGCTTCCATAAGGTCTTCAGGAAACACCATCTCCAGGTCCTTGAGGCTCAGGAAGAGAATAAGTCTTTGTCAGTTTTGACTATGATGGATCATCACACCATGTGCTGAAGAAAATTGAGGATGCCTAGTGGTTTTGGTGCACTAGATCCAGCACCTGCTAGACCACCACCTGTCTTTTGGGGCAGGAGAAAGCTCAACAGAAGCCTATTGCCATGTAAGAGGTGTTTTGAAGGCAATTAAAGATATTATGCCCTATTATTTATAATCCTGATTCCCAAATATGTTGTTTGGGGTCCCAGACGTGCACTGGCATGAATCTGATATGTCTGGCATTTGACTTGTTTTCTGCCTTGGCATTTTGCATGCGTGTATAGAGCTGGTGAGAGGGAGTTTGATGCATCCCTGTCTGCATCTTCAAACTGGGCAGGGTTGGTTCCACCTTTTCTTTCCAAGAGTAGCACCATTTTAGCATTCCATTCGGGTGACTAGAAGGTAAGCATCTTATTTAATCAGGTCATATAACGTGGGATTAATGGTTTACCTTGGAAATAGCTGTTTTGTAGTCTTTGTAAATTGGTGCCTGGTACTTCAGAATGGATTTACAGTTGAAACTCTTTTTCTGATCTGAGCGGTTTAGTTACAGCTAGTGATCACACTTCTGGATTTCCTTTTTCTCTAATCTTATAGTAACCTTCTGTTTAGAAGTGATGCCTGTAGTTTTGACCTGAAACTAATTCTGCAAGACCAACATAGAGTATAATTTTGCTATAAATGGCTGTGTGAACCAGGAGCACCATTAGCCTTTTAGTGACCTAATTACACAGGCAGGTAGTGTTTTGAGATCAGAACTCTCATCTTGCTACAGCCCTTTCTTCAGCTAACAGTGCATGAGAGAAGAACAGCATGTTTCTTGCAGGTGATGATTTCTCTTTCAGTGGCTTTGATATCCTCATTTTGTGTTTGAAGGTAATGTGCAGATTGCTGAGTGGCGTCACTCAAAGTGACTGACTTAGCTGCTGTAGCATGTGAAGATGTCTCCAAGACAACTGATTTCCTGGTCAAACAGCACACTGGCTTCTGCCACAAGACATTTTAAGGGAGCTGGTGAGCTGAAGGAGCAAGATATTTTAACAGTTAATTATTAGCACTGTAGCTGCCAAATGCAGCTCAGAGTCTAAGGCTGAAAATGTACCTATTAAACACTGTAAATGAATAACTTTAAATAAAAATGATTGTGTTATTTGATTAGCAAATGGATTTATCAGAAAACTTCTATCAAATAATAGGAATTAATTCCCTCCCTTCACAGTTCTTTTCCTCCAGTTGCTGTGTGGAATTTAGGACCTTCTTTTACTCTCACATTTTGTTGTCTGTGTCCCTTCTACCTTTCAGCTTTGCTTTTTAAGTATTAGTGTGCCATATTTTTTCCAAAATATACCCCAAAAATCAAGTGTTTGTTTCTATTTTCCTTATGCTCTAAAATTCAGAAAGGTTTAGTGACTCCATTCTGTTTTAAAGTTAAGATAATAAAAGCTTGAACCATTGGATTTTTTCCCCTGTGTTATCCCCTCCTCCCAGTCCCCTTTGTCTCCAGAGGAGCAGTGTTACTGAATGGGTGTAGAGCATTTTGAATTTTTTCTTCTGCTTTTTAAATTTTAAACTTGTCTTCTAAAAATATTCCTGTGTCCATCCTGTTTCAAGGTACTTGGTCCAAACCAAAATCAAAAATACCCACATTTTTTCCTGCCCTCCTTGCAAGGCTGTCTGTTCTGCTCAGCTGAACAAACCCCACCTTTGTCTTCTCTTTGGAATAAGAAACAAGCAGGCTTGTTGATTTCTGCTGCATTAATACTTTCCTTCCTCACAGAGATGTGGTGGTTATCAGGGGCAGGGTGGGAGCCGCTGGCTGCTGTTTCCATGAGATCTCCAGGAGGCTGCTGCCATGTGGATCTCCAGCCCCAGAGACAGCACAGACTGAAGGAACACGAGCAAAACATGCTTTGTGCAATGGTGAGACACAGAGAGTGCTGAGAATGCTTGAAGATTTTCAAATAATGTGCAGGAGAGACAGGGGCTTGTATCCCTGCACTGACCTCTGTCCCACGGCACATCTGAACCTGAATTCTCAGCTAATAACCCCTGAGCTGCCTTCTCTGAGCTGCCTGCACTCGCTGGGGAATTTTAGGAATGTGCATTTCAGCACAGTGTTGCTGCTGCTCAGCCTCTGTTCAACTAAGAGCTTTAGAAGCTGGTGTGGTGTTGGTATTGCCATGATAAAACCCCATTGTGGTTTGCAGTATTCTTTAGTTAAAGATTTATTTTCCTGGGTAAGGTTCCATTTAGAACAGCAGGAGTCAACATCAAAGAGCTGGAGAAAGGCCTCTTCCCTTTCCCTGACACAGCACAGCTTCAGCCCTTTCCCTCCACCACCCCATTTCTCAATTCCCTTGTTTTAAGGCATTACAACCTCAGTGACTGGAATATTGAAGAGACTGTAGTTAGTGTTGTATTGCTCACAATTACAAGGGCAATTGATCTAAAGAGGTAAGAGGAGAAGTGGGAGGGCAGAGCTAGTGTCACTGATGCAAACCTCTGTCTCTTGATGTCCCCTCCATGCTGATGCAGCTCCATCTTTAGCCTCCAGCCACTTAAGTAGTTCCTGTTGGAGGATGTGGGAGGTCTGCTCTTGACCCATATGGGAGGAAGTTGGGAAACTGCTCATAGAGGCCCCACCACCTGCTTGGTTTGTGCACAGACAGGTGAATTGTGTGCCTTTGAATTGTGTGCCTTTGCTGAACATGTGTCTCACACAGCAAGGCAGCAGGAGTCTATGGGTTTGTTTTGTAGCAGATAAGGTAACCTGGACACTCAATCCATCCCTGTCTCTGTTTCTGGTGGGTAGTTGAAGGCCCTTCTATTTGCTTTGAAAAGCAGCTGACAAAGGAAGGCAAAGCAATTTGTGTCCTCAGCAGGGCAGAATAATCATGTGACCAGCATCTCTGAAAGATCTCAACAGTGCATTTGGAGTCTCATCCAAACTGTATTAATGCAGAATTCCTACACATGCAGGCATTCAGTGCCACGCTCGATAACTAGGTAGTGATTCAAGCTGTTTGAGATCCTACATGCACTATGAGAAGCAACCCGAACCAAAATGAAAACCCAGGGTGATTCTGGAGGAAAATGTAAGCTTATTTTCAGGATTGCTGCTATTCTGTTGTGCACCAAAGAAGATAATGCTCTGCATTGCACTACAGGTCAGCACTGTTCTGCCTTATTCCTCATTTCTTGGCTCCATATATTTTAACTGGCAAATATTGGTTGCTTGAGCACCTTCTTTTGTGATCCTGCATCTACTCATCTAGGTGCTGGACAAAGCAAGGGTTTGAAGCAATCCAGGGCTTGTGTTCTATATAAAATACACTTAAATTTGTTCCTGGTCATCTTGCAGCAAAGCTATTTGTGCCTTGCCTGTGGCCTGGCTTGCAAGCTGCAAATGTCTGGATAGGATTTATTATCTCTGACCATAAAATTTTAAACTGCTTTTAATGGTAGATATTAAATCACTGCTGCCCCAATTCCAATCTCTCTGCGGAATTTCTGAGTTCCCAGGAAGGCATTTTCTCTGCCAGTAACCTTTGGTTTCTGAGAGCGGAGGAAAGTTACAGGGCTGTTCACAGGATGATGAAGCACTAGTTTGGTGAGGAACCTGTGTGCTGGCCAGTGTCCAGGCATCTGTCTGGCTCCAGAGAGCAGAGCCAGGCAGATCTGGTACGGCTGTGATGTGACTGAGGGATGTTTGTATTGGTGTCTGGGTGCAGACACTGCTGGGATACAGGGACTGAGTGTCTCTGCTCTTGGCTTTGTTCCTCTCTGATTGCAGTATCTTTGACACAGCAAGAAAACTGGAATTCAGTGCTTCAGCACTGAGCTGCTTACAACAAGCTATTTTATTTTTGTACATGTCTAATAAATACTGAACTGTTCAGTGTTGTCACTCAATGTGGCTTTGTCCCTTGCTGCTGGGAGTCTCTGCATAGATTTCTCTTGAGACTGGCAAAATGCTTCCTCTAGGATGGCATGAGATGCACACTCTTCTAGCTGAGGCTGTTATTTGTTAGCATTGCCTAGAGAGCTTTGGCAGCACTAAAACAGAATCTAATGTTTCTTAAATCAATTAATAGCCTTAAAGCCCTTTTCATGAACATGCACAGACAGCTGTGGCAGGTGGGTAGGAGATGTCTTCCTTGCCAAGGAGGGGGAGATGCCACCCTCTGTGCTGCATTTGCAGGGGAGGCAGAGAGCCACCCAGGGCTTCCCACTCTCAGGTCTATGCACTTTACACTGCTCCATCTTCCTCATGGCAACCTACCTTTCCATTTCATCAGCACGAGTACCATTCAGTGTGTTTTGCTTTAACCCAAAGCCAGACATCATAGAAAATCAAGTCATCCAAGACTAGGATGGTAGGAATTGTTTAGCATCAGCATATGAGGAAGGCTTGCAAAACTTTACAGTGTGGTAATTTATGCTGTGGCAGAATTTTTCAGAGTTTGTGCTTGACTGAAGCAGGATAACTCCTGTCCCTAATGTGGTGTTTAAAACCACATAGCAGTGCCTGCAGTGATGGCAGCTGGAAGCAATCTTCTGGACCAGAGTAGCCAAAATCTTAAAAACATCTAATATTTGATAATTTTCATCTTCTGGAAGATCTGTGCTGTCTAACTCAGGGGTTATTTCACTTCCCTTATGGTGGGAAAAGCAAGCTGTCACCAGTAGAAACTGGTAAACCTGGACCGGGGTTTAAGCAAAACCACTTTCAGCAAGAATGCTTTCCACAAGTGGTTCTGCCTGTCTGAAGCTAAAAGGAGACTCTGACTTTTCCTCTGCTCATTCTCACACCTCTAAAGGTTGAGCAGTCCATTTTCCCAGTGCTGCCTTATGGTTTCTTCCCCTATTAGAAAGGAAGTTGCTGCATATGGGCATCCCAGGGTGCATGCGTCTGTCTGTCTGGACCTGTCCCATCAATTAAACAGGAGCTGACGTCATATTTGAAGGTCAGCTGTTTTATAACCTAATATTATCTTCTTTTTTTCCCTCTGGGTTTATTATCTCTCTCCAACCTGCAGCTCAGCACCATCTGGTGCAGGCACACAAGGGAGAAAGATTAGAGAAAGTAAAGCAGCTTTGTTCGCTTCCCCCATGGCTTCCGATGTACAGAGGAGCCAGCAGTCTCTTGCAATATTGAATTTTAAGTGGTGGGAGGGGCTGGATCCTGTTTGCTATTTGAGAGAGGGAAAAATAGTCTGTGCTTACCACCAACCTGTCAGGAAGTGTCTCAGAATTCCTAAGGATCTTACTGTGGCCACAAAATGTACTTTGCTGGCATTTTATTTTATATTTAAACAGTCTTGTTTTTTGTTTTTTTTTTAATGACCTGTTTTTCTCAGCACACATATTTTCCTTACCTGTAAATTGCCAGAAGCACTCCTAAATGAGGTACATGTGCAGTGCTGACCCCAACTAGAGTCTGCTTTGGAGCTGAAGATCTCTGAGCACCTGAAGTGCATTTACACCTGACAGAGCCAAGCTGTCACACCACAAGTATGTTATGCCACACAGAGGTAGCTCCCTCTTCCCTGGTGGCATCTGTTTGCACATGTCAGGGAGGTGAATATTTGCTTAGCAGCCTCAGCCTACAGGGAAGATACACAAGTTGTTTCCATTTCATAGGCAGGGTTGAGTTGCACACAAACTTCACCCTCTCTCCCATCCTCCCTCCTTCTTTTTCTCTGTCCATCTAGAGGTGTGATTGCTTTCTGTCCAAACTGCATGGTGCTTATTTTCTGTAAAGGCAAAGCTCTTTTCTTTCCAGTAAGAAAATGATAATAATTCTAGAATGCTGATCTCCTTGCCCAGCCGGTGTACTTGCAAACGACTATCTTGTTGCTTTTCTTCAATGTTTCAAATTTTGCATTTGGCTATTTTGAAACAAAATTACTTTAGGCATAAATAACTATTTTTGGCTATTGGGAAAGGATAGATAATTGTTGGATACAAATAAAAATGTTGAATTATGAAAACAGCTGGCTGACTGTGATGCATGGCATGTACATGGCACTGTATCATAAGACAGACTCTTTTTTGTCCAACTTTCCTTTGGTGCTGTGTAGCCTTCTCCTAAACTGTGATTTTGTCAGGTCAAGGACACTTCATACAGATTCCTAATTTCTGGAGAATAGGACACTTCATACAGATTCCTAATTTCTGGAGAATAGATCAACTTGGGGGGGGTTTGTGGAGGTTTAGTTTCAGTTTACTCTTCTAAGAAAAAATGGCATTAATTTCTAGCTTCTCCCATTATATAAAGAATCTTGAACAAACAAAAGTACAATTTCAAAAGAGGAAAATGTATTTGGAAACAAGGAGGAAGTCCTGGTTTTTCCAGTGTTTTAGGTTTAGCTCCAATTTGTAACAGAAAGAGGTCTCCTTTCACATGTTCTGATGTGATTCTTTCTACTGAGATGTATTTAAGGTTGGGATTGAATTTTATTCTCTCCTAAATCAGTATAATGTATGGTCTTCAGTGTTTGATTCAGCTTTTCCTGTCCCCAGCATCTTGATTTATACAGGGTTCTCCCTATGGAAGATGCACAGAAAATGGAGCAATTGTTTCTGCATTTGTTGACAGGTATTTAGGTTTGTGAAGGGTACTTTTCCAAGCAGTGAGGCAAACTGAAATCTTCACACATGACATGAAGAGTTGAGAAGGCAGATGCACACGATGGAGGGCTTGACCATGTCACCACAGTCTTCCTAACGTGAATCCTCCTCATCTTGAAGTGAGCTTCAAAATGGTGCTATGGATTCTCATTTGCAGCTTAACTTTGATACCAGTTGTTGTATATCCTGTTTATATTTTTAAGACCATTCTTGAAGTAATTTTAATCACTCACAGCAGTTTACAACACATTTTGTTTCCAGTCCAGACTGACTCAGTTTTCTCTTAAGCACTACATAAGTAAAAAACTCAAACCCTTCTTTGTTCTGTGGTGCCATGAGGGAAGGATAGAACTTGGAGATACTGAAATGGGGTTTGAGGAGAGAGAAGGAAAGTGTGTGAAAGGTTTGACTCTTTTTTGCAAGTTTGCCTAGTTGTTTTTAGTGCTCAAGAGAAAAGAGTGATGATTTTTTTTTTTTAATTCAGGTCATAGTGTGGTGTTTGCAACCTAAAAGGCTCCTAGACATATTGATTTTGTGCTTCTTGTGCTCTCTACAAAAAGATGTCTCACTTCTTTTCAAGGACGGTACAAGACAGCAGTGCTTGGCTTGGATCATTGTGAAATCCCCTTATCTGCCTGTTCTCACTTTATTTTTCTTCCAACTCTTACAGTGTCTTCGTTGGCACTGAAAACATTCAGCTAAGGTTGATGAGGGCAAAACTTAAGCTTTACCTTAACTTCTACTCAACTCTGCAGCGTTTTTTCAAGGATTGTGAGTGAGCAGAGCCATGAAATCCTTTCTATTTTTTTTTTTCTGTCCCAATGGAGCAAGTAGTTTTAATCTGCCTTTTAAAGAGCTGGGAGTTCAGTCACTGATCTATAATGGTGTACTGTGCCTGGTGGTGCTTTGCACTCTGCAAGGAGCTTGGGTTCCTCCATGCCTTTAGTTTTTTCTTCTGGACACCAGAGGATGCATACACATTATGATTACTGCAGACAAGGTTGTACTTGCCAGACTGGAAAATGTCAGGCTTCAGAAAAGAGGCAGCATAATAGCTGGCTTTGCTACTCAAGATTTCTGTCCCAGAAGAGGAACCTGCTGACAGACACCTTGATGTGGCTCCTGGCGCTGTGGCCAGTGAGGCACCCGCACTGTCTGGTGATGTCTTGGCAGGGAGTGAACCAGCAGAACTGTTTCACCTGATACACATCCAGCAGAGCCATCCCACAGTGGTCAGGTTAATGGTAGGCAGTAATATTTAAACCAGCTTTTCCTGCTGAAATAGAGATTTTTAGTTGATATTACCAGTACCTCTGAGACTTCTTGGTTGGGGACAGAGCCCCTTTGTACTCCAGTCTGGGTAAAATAATTTGAAAACTGCAACCTTTGCTTTGATATATTTTCAGGATATAAGTAGCAGAAGCATTTTAAGTACTCTTATGCCTTCTGCTGCTTTGTTAACTTTCATTTGCGTTGGGTTGTATTAACCATTGACTGGACTGTTTGCAGTTGCTTGGTGTTTTGTTCTTTTCTCTTTGCATCTCAGCAAAAATCCCTGCTGACAGTCTGTCAGGGTTTGTCTTACTTGTTTCCAGAGGTTCCTCTTTTGAGGGGTTTGGCAGAGGTTTGCTCACTGTCTGTAGTAATAATTGAGGTGGTTGAGAGAGTTATGAAGAATGAGCTGGATTGATTTCCCTTTTGCAATTGGGACTAGAAAAGCTGATTGCTTTAGTGTGCATCATATTCAAGGCCATGAGCCAAGCTGCTATCAATTTTACCTTCTCCTCCTGTGAAATTACTAAAGAAAAGATGTTTTCCAGATCACACATGTGGAACAGATGTGGCTTATATTACTAGATGATTCAGCTAAGACTGGTGCCAAAACATTTTCCAGAGCTCTCAGCTGGTAGTTGGGTTGAGAGAAGGAATAACTTGACAGAAGTGTTGGGCTGGCTCTGCCCTCTGTGTCTGCAGCTGCAGCTACGTCAGGTACAGTAGCAAAGGTCTAACGGGGTGATGGGATGAGGGGTGCACACAGAGGTCTTGTGCCATAAGGCCAGGAAGGCATGGGAGATGTGTGTCCAGAATTGGGTGCAGCCAGCCCGGGAGCCTGAAAGAAATGCAGAAATGCATTTGTGATAGGCTTGGTTAATGTGTGGAGGTGCTTACACACATCCCATGTGTGCTTCTCCCACTACAGGTGCTCCTTTATAGTCAAATTCCCTCAGCATAGAGATCACTGGGGTCCTCTTGGCCAAATGTATTTCCTTCCAGCTTCTGCTGAGATGGAGAAAATTCTGTTTGCATTAATAGGAATGTGATTAGCTCACCTATTTTTCCCTTTGCAGTCACACTTGGCAGCCTCCCAGAAAGTCACTAGAATGAGCTTTTCTAGGGCTGTATGTATACACAGAATCATGCCAGAGATGGGACTGGGCACTTGCCTGAAAGTCTGGCACAGTAAACACACATTTGTTTGTTTAAAACTTGCTTGTATGTAGACTGAGGAGTGCAGAGAATGAGCAGAAGTGCTTAATCAAATTCAGTCTGCGTGTCTTGCCAGCACAGCTCTTTGGACTTTCCTGCTAAGGTTGTAAATCGGAGCACTTTAACCTAAACCTGGTTAAACGTTTATGCTTGGGTGAAGTCCAAGTGAGGAGTTCTAATGGTGGTGCCTGGGGAGTAGGGCCCAAGGAGGAGAAACTGGTTATTTTGTAACCTATAATAGAGAGGTGTTAATCACAAGTGCTGAACAAGGCGTGGTTTTTATTGCACACAGGGCATTTATGGGAAGACAAGGTAGCAAGTCTTGGCACTGGGGAACGTGGAGTCTATAGTCTTGTGTCTATGATTGTCAGGGAAGACATTTTTGCGAAATGTTTGTAGAGTACCAGCAGCCTCCACCAGCCAGAACATGGGGTACTAGTGGCCTCACTCATGGATGCATCAAAGGAAAGAAATGTCTAGAGGGGATGGTGGGAATTGTCTTCTCTTCATGTTCTGAGAAAAAACTTCTGCTCTGTCAATCTTCTGCTGAAATATATACTACGTTCTGCCTTAATAAAGAGAACTATAGGAAGAACTGCTGAGTCAGGAGGGGGTGGAGATGAGAAATTCAGGGTTGTCACTCTGGTCCCATGGGAAAGCAGTTCACAGCTTGGCACAATAGTTTCTCTCAGTATCTGTCCTCTGGGAGCTCACTCTATGGTTTAGTTACCTTATCTACCTTCCATGAGAAATTAGAATACCTCTTATTGCTGTTTGGTTATTGACTGTGGTCTATAAACCAGATCTCCTGTAGCAGTGAGCAGAGCAGCCATAAAAGCAGTCTCTACTCAATGCCACTGCTACAGCTCCTGGTGGTTTGAAAGAGGTCAAGTGTGGCAGGCTCGGGCCAGTGCTCACTGTTGGAGGTAGCCCGGGTGTCCCGTGGGAGGTGGTGGTGTCTTGAACAGTGCGTGGGGCTCCCCACGCTCCGTGGCTGCCTGGGGAGGGGACAGTGGCTGCACACTCTGCCACGCCTCTTTCTATGTAATTGTTAAATAGGGCAGTTGGGGTCCCAGCTATTCTCTGGCTTCTTTTGTGCTTAAAATGTCTGTTCTCTATCCAGCCACAGGAGATTTTCCTGCAGCTCAAAGTGCAGGGGCTAGTGCTTTCAAAGCAGGAGGCTTGATGTCCTCTCAGGTTAGTAAGGGCAGGCCCTGTCAGCAAAATCTTGCCAAGGTTCTTTCACTTTTTTTCCAGGAAGGCTCTTTCCTATCTCTGCCTATGTCTGAGCAAAAGGTGGCACCAAGTGGCAAAGAAACTAGGCTCATGCTGCAGGGCTTTAATGGTAATTCAATTGCATCTCTTTCGTTTTTTGGTGATGCTGATGGAAGAACTTGAAGTAGGGGCTGGGTTAATAGTGCTTTTGTGTTGTTGCCAGGTTCTATTTAATGATAGAGTACTTTGCAGCCCTGGAATTTCACTCAGAAGTGCATGCATGCTTTGGTCCTAAGCACTAAAATGCTTGATGTTGCAGACTCTGATGTGTGCCTTGATAGGTGAAAAATCACCCAGTAACCATGAACCCAATTCCAGCTGGATACAAAGATGAAGTAAAATGTAGTCACCAAGTTTTTATTACTTTTACGACAAAGATTTGGAATTAAAGTTTGGATGCTGTTTGGATTAAGAGACTATTTCATGTATTCCAAGTGTGAAAGTTTTTAGTCACACTCTGAATAAGTTGCTTAAATATCAGAAGTTTGCAGATTCCTCCCTAGTTCTGTAACCATTGAATAGTGGAGAGGATAGAGTAAGCAAAAAATATTATTTGGAAGAAACTAATTTCTCTCTGCTCCACCTCTTCCTGTGAGCAAAAGAAGGGGGAAGGCACAATGAAGACATCTGTTCCTTTGAACCCACTCACAGACTTGCTTGGTAGTAAAACTAGGGGAGAGGAGGAGAAGATATTGGTGCTGTTCAAGTGGTTGCTAATCGCTTTGAGTACTGTGGGGGTGAGCTTTTATCATATTGACCTTCTTAGGAGATATTGAAAAGAAGCTGGCACTGACCTCTGCCAGGGTTTAAATCCAGGAGACTCAGAATCCCTTTGTGCCCCTTTCAAAGAAGAGACAAATCTCTGTGGTAGCCACGCTGTCCCCTTGCCTCAGGCTAGGCACCTCAGCTGTACTGACCCAGATACTGTGCTCTGGTCTCCTGGATGAGCCCTTCACTGCCTGTGTATCACCATGATCAGGGCTGCAGCAAAGTAAACACGAATCCTGCAGATAAAAAAATCATCCTCTGCCCTGCCTCCCATCCACACTTTGCTCTTGTTATGTGTAATGTTTAAAATCTTGTGTCTGTAACACAGAGCTGCAGGGTCCTCCCCATCCCCCCAGTCCTGCTGCCTAATCTCATTGTGCTGCTTAGTCACAGCAAAGACCCCTCTAATGGGTTTAAGTGGCCATGCTCCTGGCTGGCTGTGCTGTGCTTTCTCTCCAGCCTGGGACAGTGTGTGTAAGGAAAAGATGAGGCTGCACACATCTACTGCCTCTGAGTCCTCCTCAGTGTCAGCAGGTGTCTGCATGAAGATTAGGTTTCCCTCAAAGTGTCATATCTGGAAACAAAAGCCTGTTAAGAAATGCTGAGGGGGTGATATATTAAACTTATGTATCAAACTAATAAAATTTGGCTGAAAACGCTTCTATGAACTCAGCCACAGATGGTTCCTTATAAGCCTTTCCAGGCCCTTAAAAGTGTCGTAAGGCATAAACCAGTGGTTGTGGCACACACTGGCACTGGTAAGGTGGATGAGGGACATTCTTCAGCTGTGGATTTCGAGTCATGTCTGTAATCTTCCATGACACTCTCCCAGAGCCTGCAAGGAGCTCTCAGGGAAGGGCTGGCTGGGAGCTGGTATAAGGTGTATAAGCCTGGAATGTTTGTTCAGAGTGGGAATGGTTCTACCTTGACCAAAGATAACAAGCAGGCAGCTGCTAAAGAGAAGAAAGATGCCTCTGTGTGGTGATGCAAGGAGCAAGTTTGCCAAACCAACACAGCAGAGAAGAAATAGGGACTTTGTTACTGTAAGCAGCACTAGAGCATGATGATACGATTTAAAGTTATGGGGTTCTCTAATTTGTGGCTATAAACCATAGGAACATAGGTAATGGAGGTGAGGAAGGGCTACAGGAGGCCCCCAAATACCTCCCTAAACTGTAATTTGTGAGATAGCATTGAGGTGAGAGAGAGCACCACATCATAACAGTGCATAGTGTGACGTTGAGCAAGGTAGCAGGGCTTGAAAAAGAACGAGCCAAGCATTGACAGAAGAGAGGCAAGTGAGGCTGGTAAAGCAATAGGCAAGAGCAGAGATTGGCACTGAATTAATCTTGTGAGCTAAATAGGAGTTTGTTTCAGAATTACCACTTGAAATTTGAAGGAATGGAGACTAAGGTGTTAAATGCAGTGTTCTAATAGGCACAGTTGTCCCACACCCCAGGGACCCTCTGACTGCAGGACTAAAACAAATAACTACCAGAAAGAAGCAGAAATGTGTTTCTCCATACAGTGTTTTGATCCACCTTCTCTCACTTACAGCATGGAGCATCTTGGGGTGATGCAAAGAGCCTTTGGAGACAGATTCACCCTTAGCAAGAATAGGTGGGAAAACACAGCAGTCCTACCTCACTAAGCTCCAAAGGAGGAGGCAAGTGCCTCTGAACTACAGAACACTGCTTGATGCCTGCAAAAAAGTATGTAATGCATGCAAGAGCTTTTCAAGGGAGAGGGACACAAAGAGAGAGAGGTAACTGATGGGAGACATTCCTCAAAAACATCATGTGTGTACTTGTGTGTAGGTGAAGTGAGCAGCAGAGTGGGAGAACGTTGCTTCAAGGAAACCTTGAGGTTGGGGATGGAGCTGCTGTCATTAAATCCCAGCAGCACCACAAGCTGCCGTGATTCTGCAGATGGCCACTGTAGCACTATGTTTGCTGAGCTTGAAAAGCAAAGCTATAAGCAGAGACAAGCAGGTCAGAAGGAAGGAAATTAAGGTCAAAGGAAGTTCCTTTATAATAAATGCATTAAGGTGGTTAAAGGGGAGTGGCAGATCTGTCAGTAATAAGTTGCAGGACATTCCCTAGGCTGGGATGGTTTTGGTTTCAGCAGAGAGAAAAAGCAGAGCGGAGAAAAGTATAGGCTAGATCAAAAGGTATACCCTGTCTACCCTGTCTAGTGAGTAGGAATTCAGGCTGATAGGCTTTGCTGGGATGTCTGGAAAAAGTTGGATTATATGTGCTAACTTCAGGAGCTTTCCTCATCCTTGGAACACATTGCTTATCTGGAATAAGTGTGAACACAAAAAATGCAAAGCTTAGCCAATTTTATTCATCTGTCAGGGCACTACATGGGATCTGATTTCACAACTGTTTTTAGAGGAGGTTACCACACTGCCTGAAAGAGATTACTGCCCAGTCATCTTAATGGGGTTTTTTACACTGCAAGATAGCTTGAATAAATTATTTTCTTCACTAAAGCAATATTTCTGGCAACACAAACACTGTGCAACATGACTGTACAGCATATATCCTATCCTAGAGGCAGAGGAAAAGCCTCCGTGGATTTGGCTAGCCAATGATGTGAGGATCTTCTAAGTTGACAGGAGTTTGCCTTGGCGGGTGACTCCAGTGCTGGCATGATCTGCAGTAGAACACTCCAGTACAGTGCTCAGGGGGGGTTTTACTGAACAGGAGAAACCTCTGGAAAGCTGAGAGATCCTCCAGGAGCCTGCAGCTTGTGAGCAGAAGCTGATGGGACCTGGGCAGGGCTTGGACCAACAGTGGCCAAGCACCCAACACACACCTACAAAAGAAGCCCCTGAGGAACACCAATGACCGGGAGCACCTCCAACACCAACATCTCCAAGGATGGGCAAACTGGCTGTGGTGCAGCAGTTCACACAGAGGGGTGACAAGCCCTGCAAGCTCAACCAGCAGGAGAGAGATATAGACCAATGGAATTGTATCCTGCCTTCCCTGGGACATACCCAACAGGCTGATAGGGAGCACAATACTGATGATTCTCTATTCTCTCTCCATTTGGTTGAACACAGTGGCATAAAGCATAGGGGACAATGTGACAAGTTCCTCTCTGACATGGCAGGTGTGTCCCCTCTGTGACTGCTCCACCTGCCCAGGTGCCCTGGCATAAAATGAGTGAGGCTCAGCAATAATTGGCCAGTAATGGGTACAATGGTCCATCTAGCATGGAGGTGTCATTGAGATTAAGTCAGCCTATGCCCTGTGTCAAAACTGCTTCCATAAAGGGAAAGAGATGTGCCTCTGCCATAGGAGACTGCCTTCTGAAGGGAATGGAAAGCCCAATATTAGGACCAGTCCCACTTCTTAGGAAAGTCTGCTGCCTCCCTGGGGCCTGGGTTAAAAATGTGAAAAGAAAGTTTCCTACCCTGGTGCTCTCCAGGGCTCAGCACCAGGTCCAGTCCTGTTTATTATCTTTATCAACCATCTGGTCAAGGAGATGGAGTGCACCCTCTGTCAGTTGTGGGTGACACTGCGTTGGGTGGGAGCAGTGATCTGCTGGACAGTAGCAAGGCTCTGTGGAGGCATCTGGACAGGCTGGACCAATGGACCAAGGTTCAACAAAGTCAGGTGCTGGGTCTGCACTTGGGTCATAACAACCCCGGGCAGAGTGGCTGGAAAGCTGCCCACAGGAAAAGACCTGATGTGCTGGTTGACAGCACCTGAACATGAACCCTGGTGGCCAAGGAGACCAGTGGCATCCTGGCTTGGATCAGGAATAGTGTGGCCAGCAGGACCAGGGCAGTGACCATCATGGAGTGACTGGGCACTGGTGACACCACACCTCAAATCCTGTGCTCAGTTTTGGGACACTTGCAACCAGAAAGACACTGAGGTGCTGGAGCATGTCCAGAGAAGGACAATGGAGCTGGGGACGGGTCTGGAGCCGAAGTCTTATGAGGAATGGCTGATGGAACTGGGGTTGTTCAACCAGAGAAAGGGAGGCTGAGGGGAGACTTTATTGTTCTCTATCACTGCCTGAAAGGTTGTAGCCAGGTGGAGGTAGGTCTCGTCCCCCTGGCAACAAGCAATAGTCCAAGAGAAAGTGGCCTCAGGTTGCATGAGGGAAGGTTTAGATTGGGTCTTAGGGAATATTTCTTCATAGGGAAGTTTGTCAAGCATTGGAACAGGCTACCCAAGAAAGTGGTTGAGTCACCATACCTGGATTAAAAGATTGTACATGTGGTTCTTAGGAACACAGTTTAGTGGCAGACTTGGTAGTGACAGGTTAACAGTTGACATGATGATCTTAAAGGTCTTTCTAAACATAAGTGATTCTGAGATCCTGTGAACACCAGGAATACAGCCTGTACTGAGAGTTTGCCTTGGCCAGGCTTATTCTTTCCTCTATCAATCTCCGGACAGTGCCAAATTAACAGTTAATATTTGTATGCAACACTAGTAAGTTTGGACTCTACTGTGTGCTGGGACTTAGAGAACTCTTGAAAGAAAAGGCTGGAAAACAGAACCTGTGAAGTATTGTTCTTCTTTTTCTTTTTGTGAAGTGCTAGCCTTGGGCCTGAAATGTCCTGGATGGAAAAATTGCTTTGAATAACTCATGATGCTGCTGACTTCATGGAAGTGAAATCTCTATGCAGCACTGCTCTCCTTTCTCATTGCCTTTCAAGACAGAGCTTGGTGCAGATCCACAGGGTGCTTCTAGGAAGAGCAAACAAAGGGTATCAGTAGTGTCCTGGAAGCTGCTGCCTGGCCCACAGACCTCTCTAGTTAGGAATGGGGTCTAGCCTTGGGAGCTGGCCCCAGATTCCCTGTGAGACCCCTGACAGATGCTCCTCAGGGGTGTGAGTATCTGCTCTCCTACACAAAGCAAAAGGTCCAGGCACCGTGTGGGGAGCTACAGAGCTGGTGGGCACTGCTCTGGGGGACATTGGTGCTCAGTGCTGCTGTCAGGCTGCCTGGGATCCAGGATGGAGCAGGTTCTGGTGAGAGCCACCCTGCAGGCTCTGAGGAATAATCCTCTTCTGCTGCCTTGTGGTAGCACAGCGAGGAGAAACCTCAGAGTCTTTCATCCTCTCCTGAAACAGCCAGACAGCTGGCTTTGCAGGCAGAAGGGTGGGCTCAGTAGGCAGTTGCTTCTCCTCTGAGGTGGTTGTAGCTCTAGTCTGACAGATACATAGCACGGTGGGATGGACAGGGAAAGTGGGTTTTACTATCAAATTTCCATATCTTCCCTTTAATCCTGACAACATTCTTCTATTACAGCTCTTACAAGTCTCCCATACATCAACTTTAATTTAGCAATGCACAAGCCAGACATAGTTTGTCAGTTCTTTCCCCTGGAGCAGGGTTTGTTGGCCAGCAGTGCCAGAAGGAATGTGTGTGCCCTGGTGCCTTCCTCTCTGCCCCAGTCTCTGTTCTGCAGTGGGACTTGTCTGGACTGATAATACTCATACCATTTAGAGAAGCACTTTGCTCAGACTTGTATTTGCCTGGTAGTGAAGATTTTTTTCTGATTATCAGGCCTGGATCAGAATATGATCTTTCTCTTCCTTCTAAAGCAGCCATAGAGCAGCCCAAACTGTTAGGATATTCCTTTAGAAAAGAAACAGCTTAGAATAATAAACTGACTCGTGGCATTTGTGACTGCAGTCCAGAAGGAGTCTCCCCTATGTGCTTTACTCCTTTTTCCCCTGAAAGGAATAACAGTGAATGGAGTAGAAAGGGTGATATATGAATTTTGATTGTCTTCCATGATGCCAAAGAATTACAGGCACCAATAAACTTACCAGGTGGCCACTGAAATGCAAGCATTTTCATGACCCATAGTGGCAGCATGGACCTTGTTGCCCCATGACACATGAAGTTTAAAATACAAATGGGTTTAAAAGGAGTTGTGCAAATTCATAGACAATTTGCCTGTCAAAGTGACTGTCGAGCACTTACAAGGCTGCATGCAGAAACCTCTAAGCCACACATTGCTAAAAGCCAGGAAAGGTGTTCAGAGGAGGTATTGCTGTAGGCAATTGCCTTTTCACACTTGCCCTGAAGTTTCTACTCCTTGTCACTGTCAGACAGTCCATGGTGGATGAAATGACCCAGGATTGTTATTCTAGTGTTATTTAACAGTTACTCTTTGCCAAAACGTCTCTTCCACCTTGTCATTTTTGCCTTTTGCACAGACTTGTTGCATTGGCATCCCAGTCAGAGCCTTCTTGTGTGAGGCATCACCCTAATGAGTGCTGGAGCTCACAAGTTCCTTTTTCACACAAGCAGGGCAGCTGCTCCAGTGTGGGTGAGAGAGGAAAAGTAGATGCAAGTATCATGAGCAATAACAGTGTTTAAAAATAAAAGGCACAGCCGTTCAGTTGTGCAGGCAGATCAGCTGCTTGGCTTTTTTCACATGTGTGAGCTTCTTTGATGTGGCTGCCATTGTATTTTGGAGCTCGATCCCTTCTCATTCCTTCTTAATTTGCTGAGCCCTTGTCTCCAGCACTTCGACTAAAAGAATCTCCAAGTATGTTCAAGGGACAAAAGCATGTTTTCTGGCTTCTTAAACAACTCTTACTCATAGCAGTGGAATTTAAAGTATATTATCCACCCCCTTTTCAGACCCTCTTTTTAAGGAGTTTGGATATGGAACTCAAGAGTTCTGCTATCAGGGAGGTAACACTGCTGTTTGACCAGTGTCTGAATGGGTGGTTCATACAACACAGATCCCTCACTCTGAGACCAGACAGGGATGTGCTCTGTAACAGACTGTGGGACACAGCCTTTCTTCAGGATTTTGATCCAAAACATGTAATTGCAAAAATTGTTTTGCTGGAACGAGCATTATGACCAAACATAAACAGCTCTTAATTTGTGGCCTGATTGCCTGTGTGTTTCTCTACCTTCCCCTCCTCCACCCACTATCCTCTCTGCTAATTGCTTTTCATCACTTTTATTTAATACTTATTAGTAGATGGGAATATTGTCAGACATTCATTAACTTTCTGTTGAAATGGCTTTTTCCATGGCAGGAGATCCAGGCTCTGGTGTCTATTCTGTAAAACCTCAGGATGGAAATAGGCTTCCCACATGGAAATCTGCTGCAGTTGGATATCTTTTGGCCAGGATTGTTAGGCAAAGGTCTCCTGGCAATGTTCAGTGTTGGCTTTCTTCCTCCTACCCATCTCTTCACACACACACACACAATGTTGCTGGGTTTCTATTCCAGTTCTATTTCTGATGCCCCAGCCCTTGCTCTGCCCCTGTCGCCTTAGCACACACCACGGGGCTTTGAGTGAGACTTTCAAACACACGCTGGGTCAGCTTCTTCACCTCCAACAGCAGGTGACACAGATGGCTGGGCTGATTTTTAAGGCCATACATATGTGTCAGGCTGCCTTAGTGTTCTTCTGTGACTTTAGAAGCCTGTGTGCTCACACATAGTCTGTAGGCTACAAAAACTTTCCACTCAAAGCTCTTTAAGAGCTGTTGAATTCTGCTAAGACTGCTTATATATATCATCTAAACTCTCTTCTCAAAACATCACATTAGCATGTGACTGTCTTCAAAAGCTGCATGCTTGACCTTTCTGGCATATGCAAAAGTGGTGCTATTGATTTTACCTTAGCTTTATTCCTTAGAAGCTCATGAATTAATGCATTTGTTCCTATTTATTTATTATTTGCAACACCCAGCTATGTTACCTCATTACCTACCCCATTCTGTGATCAGCTTTTCCCTTCTAGTAGGAAAGAAAATAAGCACATGCAGTGTGCATTACAAATCACTGTATGCTGGTGTATCTTGGTATTGACAGTGGAGCTGTTCTGCACTTCTGTGTCTTGTGAAAGCTCACTGAATAAATGTTTTATAGAATCCATCCCAGTTCCCACTTAATGGAAAAAAATCTTATTGGTTTCAGTGGTATATGGATCAGACTTATAATCCTATGAAGGAATGTAGTTATATTCTTCTGTGGATTTTAGCATGACTGTATGCTGAATGCCATAATGACTGCTGCAATATTAGGCTGCATATTTTCCATTGAGGTGTGAAATCATCTTGATGTTTGGAACTGCTCAGATATTTTTCTAACTCACTGCTTATCTCTGCATGGGAGCGGCGTGCTGTAATAGCCTTAGGACTGACTGAATATTGCATGTTACTGGACTGAGTTTTCCCTTAATCCAGGGGATTCCTGCAGTCTTTTTGAAAACAAGAATAGGGGAAGCGGAGAGGGATGTGAGAAAGATTTTTAAAGGAATTTGTAATGAACCTTTGCAGACTAGCAGTTAGGTATTACAGGTCTGTTACTGTGGTTTTCTGTATAAACTGACTGATGTCTTACTTTGAAGTCATGCTGTAGATTTCCATCATATTTTTAATCCTTGAAGCATTATTGAAGCATAGCTAAATGCTACCAAGATATTTTCACTAACATATAATATGTACCATCTCTGACAATATTTCGATAAACATTTTTGGCAGGAGTGCTTCATTTACACAGTGATTTAGAAAAGCATCTAAAAATACTTTTTGTGTGTTATTAACACCTCCTGTATCAAGACTCAAAGCAAAATTCTGTGTGGTGGATTTCCTTTCTTTATGCTGTCAGGTTGAACTTGCTGCACTGCGTTCACCCCAGAGAGTTCATCAGAAACTGGCTGCTTTCTCTGCTTCTGTTTCTGGGCTTGTTGCTTTCATACAGTGCCAAAATGGTGACTCCACATCCTAACGTCATGTTTTCTGTAAGGAGCAAGCTTAATAAAACCAAGACGATGCAACTTCCCCATCACTTTCCTCTGGATATAGCTGTTCTTTTTCTGTTTGGGTAATTTTTGACCTTGTTTAGTTTTTGTTGGAACTGACAGCTCCCTCTACCAATATGCTGTTTCACTCAAACTACTTTGGAAATCATTTCCTTTTCATGGCAGAATGGTTGCATGTCCCTTCAGGGTGGTAGAGGGCACAAGATGCAGTGTGCTGGCTGCTGTGTTTCGGTTCCTGTTTCAGAGGGACTTTTTGCTGTAATGTTGCATTTTTGCAGACCACTTGTCAATCTTCTGGTATCCTTTTGCGTGGCAGTGGGAGAGCTAAATGCCACTGAGTCAGAAGGTTAAACAGATTGTGAGGATCAGCTGCAATGGCTGAATGGGGCAGCTGAAGACCTGAAGCTTTAGTGACCTTGTGTAGCACTACAACAGTTGCTTTTCAGATCTGGACATCCCTTTGACTTTTGCCTATGGTGACACAGAGTTCCTTTCATGGGCTCATCCCAGAACACTGATGGCATCAGGACAACAAGATGTATCAAGGGTGTCTTCCCAGATATGGCTGGTAGATGAGAGCCAACCTTCCTTAAGCAGCTCCTGCTTTTTTCTGGATTTTATGTGACCCATCTCCCCATCTATGGCAATGAGCTATAGAGCCCTGCCATCCATCCCCTGTGTGCATGTGGAAATAGCAGCTTCCAGGCCACCGCTGGTGACAGCCTGGGGAGAATTGTCTTGGCACAAGGAGTGCAGAAGTGCTTCACTCGCATTCGGTGCCAGATGTCTACTTATTTCTGACTGCTGGAGTAATGCCAGCTCTGGGGTGGGTGTGGAAAAAGGGATTTGGGCAGTTAAATGCGGGAAGGGGAAGAGAGGTCAGGGCTGGCAGCTCCTCGATGCCTTACAGGATCTTCTTACAGCAGAAGCTTTAAGGGACTGTCTTGCTGAAAACCCATGGGCAGCCCTATGATCTGTCCCCAGACTCCTTCCTGACTACTCTCCTTTTTAAATAGCTGTGTAAAATATATGGGAGTCTGGCCTCACATGTGCTTGGCATGAACAGAGCCAAAATCATGCCATGGGAATCACGCTCATCCTGGGAAGTCTGGCCAGCAGCACAATTGAAACAAGTCAGATATGGATCACAGGGTCAGGATAACGATTAGCCCTACCCTTCCCCTTAGCTGTAATTAGCTGTGGTGATGTTACCCTCTGTTCTGACTTCTCACTGGCATTAATTACAGATCTGCAAATTTCCTGCCTTTCTCTTCTAATTGCTCTCTGGGAAACTCAGAGTTTACACTCCCTGTTCAACGTCTTCCAGCAGCCTTCCACATTGCATGCTCCAGGGCCTAACCTCTGGCCTGTAGAACTGCCTGGAAATGGCCTTGTTTGGGATGCTTGCTCAGATGCATTTCTGAATGCGAGCATTTCTTGTTAGGAATAATCCCTCTGCTTCTCTTGAGCTTGGGTCCTTTCATCCCATTTCATTTTAGATTCAGTCCTGAGGAGCAAAACGTGTTCAAACCCTGCAGTGAAGTTAGCTCTTCCTTTGAGAGAATTCTGTCCCTCACTAGATTACCCTGTTTCTATTGGAGATAAATTCTCTGCTGGTGAGACAGGGTTTGGGAAATCTGAACTAGTGTGGTTCTACATGGCTTGAGTGGCCTGGAATGTGTTCTGGTCCTCTGAGGACCCTACAGCCCTTGGGTTGGATTCCACCTGCTTGAGGGGCTGTGGCTTGAACCCAGCCAGTAGTGGCTTGTGGTCTGTCACCCATGGACTCTCACGAGCTCTGTGCAGCCTCTAATCATTAGGGTCAAATGGAAAGAATAAGTGAGTACTGGTAGAGGGATGAAGGAAGATGACAGTGATTGCACTAAGAGTTATCAGGGGGGAGAAGGATGAGCTGTTGAGAGCAAGTGAGATCCTGGGGGACAGGAATGTGTCAGCATGAGCTGGCTGGATCCCCACCAGTTCAGACTGGGCAGTCCTGGGTAAGTGCTGATGCTCCAGGTGTGCTTTGTCACCCCCTGAGCCAGGCTGGTGCTGAGAGAAGGAAAGCAGCCTGTTTCCCGTGGTAGGGTGCTCCTCTGGGTGTGTGGGTGAGCCCTGCTGCCTGTACCCCCAAGCAGGTTCCCCAGGCAGCTTCTGTGCTCTATGTAGAAGCTCATGTGCTGTAGAACCAAGGTTCTGCACTAATACTTACCTATTTAGAGCTGATCATAAAAATTCAGTCCAGATCCTGTTCTGAGGAAGCTAAATCCTGGGCATCCATGCCCCTGATCTTCATACTTGTTTTACAGTCATTTATTTTCCTGGATGACTTTTCAGCCGTGTGCATTTTGCTCTGTACAGACCTCAGCAAGGTGGCCTCGTGGCTTCTTCAATCAAGCATCTCCCAGTCAATCCTCCTTTTATTTTGGGTGCCACTCCCCTTTCAAGTGGGGTGCGTTTATGACAATAAACATCATCATTAACATGAGGGGGAACATATCCCATAATCAGGAACCTTCTGTTTAGAGAGAAGTGTTTATTATACACAACTTGTTAGGGAGTGTCAATCAGCCAGGCTCTCTTTGTTACTCCATAATGCATCATTAATGATGGCTGCTGCTGTGCATTTAATTTCATTGCACACAAGGGCCTTGTCTCTGTCTCCTCACCCCCTTCCCCCCCTTTATAATCACCAGCACAGAAGAAATTAATAAATCAATCCAGGATAGGAGAGCTACAGACTTGCTATAGGCTATCTTTGGTGTCCTTTCTCTCACTGAGTTGTATCTTACTCATGGAGAAATCTTTAGGATGTCAGTGGAGCTATTTTGGATTACTATTTGCTCTGCATCTTGAGAAAGGGCAGAACATGTATATGCCCACACATACACATGAGCATGGATAACTGGCCTGGAAGTATCTCATGAAAGTGATCTGTTGAGTCCTGGGGATGGATATGCCACATCCTTTTCAGCTCTTCATTTCTGCCCCACCCCTGTGGATTTTGAGCCCTGAGAACATGCTGATGGCTTTGCTGATTGACATCTTGCTCATTCAGTCCAACTCAATTAATTTTAAAAAAGAATATTCAACTGCTCCAGGGCTTGTGAAAGGTGGATGGGAGAAGCAAGCTTACTGGAGGCTATATATTCACTAAGAAACTCAGTGTCTACCCTGGAATTTTTTAGGAAACTACAGAGTTAAAAAAAAAAAACCAAAAAAAGCCTGGAAAATCCCCACTTAACAGTGATAAGAGAAAATGCTAGTTTGTAATGTATTTTGTTTGTTAAATAAATCTAACTGTGTGGTTTGGGATCTGCCTGTTGGAAGCCCTGAAGCTGATTTTCTCCTACTGTCAAAGTTTCCAGCCTTCATCTGCAGCTGAAATTCAGCATGCCAGTAATGGCAAGGATAATTCTGCCTTCTGGCTGGAGTCTGCTAATTGGTTTTGGTTGATATCCCTGTCTCATTTCTTTCTGTTTGAGTATCTCTAGGGTTTTTTTTGAGCAAAGGGGGCCAAGTCCTGGTATGAACTGTGGATACCAAAATCTCTGGTTTTGTCGTACTTTCCCAGATTAGAAATTACTTGTATTGTCTGTATCCTTTCCCACTCTGTGGAAAATCCAGCCCTGTTTTATGGTCCCAAACCAGCTGCTTGAGGTCCATATTGGCACCAAATCTTTCCTAAGTCCTTATGTGGTGCTCCTGCTCATACATGTCACTTAGCTGCACAAGACACTGGCATTTTTTTTGTGTGGAAACACTGCTTTGTGTGGTCATTTGTCATTAAAACAAGGAGTGGCTTGTGTTGAGGATGAGAAACCCTCACAAATACTTCCATCCATTCTCCTGGGTTTTTCCAAAGGAGCTCCACTCCTTATCCTGACATCTGTTCCACAGAAAGACCCCATCGGTCCTGAGGACACTGCACCGCATTGGAGGAGAAAGAAGTTCAGTCAACTTTAGATGGACTTCTTTAATTCCCTGTCCTCACATCCTTGGCTCCAGGCCATAGTCTTTTGGGATTTCCCTCTGGCAAACAGCTTTGGCAGAGTGCTCCTGGCTGGGTTCCAGCTTGTTCCCTTTGTCCCGTGGCTGGGGCCACCACGCCTGGCCGGGGCTTCCGCTGTGTCCCCACCTCCCGTGTCTGCAGGGCACCACCCATCCCCTGGGCACACCACCCCTCCCTTGGGGACACCACCCCTCCCTTGGGGACACCACCCCTCCTTTGGGCACACCACCCTCCCCTGGGCACACCACCCCTCCCTTGGGCACACCACCCCTCCTTTGGGCACACCACCCTCCCCTGGGCACACCAGCCCTCCTTTGGGCACACCACACCTCCTTTGGGCACACCATCTCTCCCTTGGTGTTCTCTGGGGTCACCAAAAGGAAAAGTTCACCTTCCTGCTCTTGGCCAACCATTTGGCCTCTCAGTCCAGAGCATCCTGCTCGGGAAAGCAGAGGGGAGGAGTGAAGCTGTTTTAAACACCTGATAAGCAGAGCTGTAGCAAAAACCCTTGATCATTTTCCATCTCACAAGACTGCATTGCCCTGGTTTTCCATGCTAAAGGAAAAATAATGAGATTTGATGTTTCTTTTCTGGAAACAGAACACTTGAAGTTTTTGAAATGCTTTGTTTATTTTCTGTTTGCTGTTCCTGTACCTAAGTACCTGAAATATTTTTAGATTTTTCCTCTTGTGGATAATTTCAGAGATTTACGTCCTTTGTTTCAACTCCAAAAGAACTCAAATTTCAGAATGTTTCAGTCTTGGCCATAGTGGATTTCTGTCTTCTGTACTGCTCTGTGGATTTATTTGATATTTAAAAAACCACAGAATTCATCACAGAGGAGGACAAATTTTACCTTTTTTCCAATTATTTTTTTTCTAAGACCCACTGTTTCACAGAAAGCATATTTCTGAGGTTGCTGTTTCCTCTTTAAGGTTACTTTTTCCCTCCACTCAGCATTAATTCTAGGGGCCTCCAGTGGCCCAGTAAGGGACCAAATGATCTTTTGGTGCTGGGCTGTGAACACGTTTTCCCAGGATAAAAACTTATTACTTAGGTTAAGGGAGTCACCATGCATTCACCATGGTGCTGAGGGCATAGATGGCCTCTCAGTGTGATAATTTTTAGAGTTTATACAAATTGACAGAGATGCTAAATGCACATTACTGAGAAGAAAATGTGAAATTCTCGCGACCAGTCTCCTGGGAAAAAAAAAATGATAAAAGAAATTTGGCGCTTAAAATTTCATTGTATTCTTTGACCCTGTAGGGCTGAATTCAGATTTCAATAAATGTATATGGTAAAAAGAATTTACCTGCTATTAGTTTCTGCTCTTTTAGTGAAATATTCTTCAAAGAAGACTTTGCCATGTAATAAATCGGCACTGAATTTCATTTCTAGACAAACTGCATAGGATTCTAAACTGTCTAGATCTTTGTTATGGTAGGAAGCTGAGCAAAAACTTGGTATGGAATGAAACTCTCAACTTCATATTCTGAGTTCTTTGCTAAATTTTGTTCCTTTACATCCAGTGCATTTTCAGGCTTGCTTTATCTTGAAGATAGAGCTATAACCCTTGATACCTCCCCCCTCATTCATGTCCGGTGTAGAGCAAAGAATTAATTATGGAGACTTAAATCACTGCTTGAAGCCATAACAGCAGATCATCATTGCCCTTAAATGTCTCTGGCACAAGCTCACTATCTTTGATTTTCATGTCTCACCAGTTGCTATTTTTACATGTTTTGTATGGAAGAGGCTGCACCAAATAAAGCTCTGTGTTGTAATAAGTGATTGAAGACCCTAAAATGGCTCCCACTCTGTTATGTGCATTATAACCTGAATTCCCTGCTCAGCTTTTTCCCTGTGCCAGGAAATATCTCCTACCTTTGAAACTCCTCTCCCGAGATGTAAGATTAGCTTCATGCTGTCAGGAGCTGTCATTTCAGGCAATTAGAAATAGATCAGCTGACACCTGGTAGTTTTGCAAATGCCTTCCTTTCCTTCAATTGCTTCATCTCTGGTTGGATTTGAAGATTATGTGCAGGGTAACTCTTCCCTATCACCCACATGCACTCTTTGTTCCTGGCTGCTGTTTTCTGGCTGCCTTTTCAGTGTTGGTGAAGTTATTGGTAGCTGCTGTGAGGGAGTTTTATTTGTAGTGTAAGAGGGGTGGAAGTGGCAGATTTCTCCTTCTTAACTAACCCAGTGTCTGAAGAAGGAAGCAGAGAAAATAGGAATTGTTATTGCTGAAGGCAGGGGCAAATGAAAAAGGAGCTTTTATTGCTGTAGAGATCTACAGGGACTGGCAGGAAACATGCAGTGGGAGCCAGAACACTGCATCCACAGAGTGAAACTTTTTGCATGCCCTTCGGCTGCATCTTTCATTAGGTGCCTGCCAGCCCTCTGCTCAGCCCCGTCCCAGCCCACGTGTCTGCTCCTGTGCTCTCCCTGTACAGCTGCTTCTGCTTTCATTTGTTTCTAGGTTAAATATTGCCACCTGAAATATGCAGTTCCCAGAGGAGATACAGTCAATGTCAGTGAAAGGCTAGGATCTGTTTCTTTGTATTTTGGCTTGAATTTGGATTATTAAATCAGTGTAAGCGAGTGAGGGGAAGGCTGAGCCATGACACTAGGAGGAGCACAGCTCTCTTTGGTGACCTTGCAGTGCCTCCAGGGAATCCTGTATGTATGTGAAATTATGAACTCTGGGACTTGGTTATGCTGCCAACTTCATTTTGATGTTCTCCCTCTCTCTCTGAGGCTGTGTTTTAACTGAGGCAGAGCTAGCAGGCACTTAACCTCAGTGCTCCACGGTGCAGATGTGCTACCCTAGATAATAACATCGTTTCTAGCAAACTCTTGTTTGAAAGTGGTCTCCTAGACAACTAAGTTTCTTGGCAGGGATCTGTTATCTCTGGGTAGAAGCTAAGCAGAGAGCCTGAAAGGTAACCAAATGCCAGGCCCTGGCCTGTCTGCTATGTCAGACATCTTCAATAGCAGAGGCAGAGGAGGGTCTGCCCACATCCAGAAATAGCGAGGGAGTGAGGCTCTTGGCTCCCTGTGTGCACACAGATGGGGGATAAGATAAAACGAGTGGTCTCAAGGAGCATGGTGTTCAAAATTTTGATTTGTCAGTATCCATAAGCCCCTGAGGAGCCCTTTGGGGGATGTCTGATGGGTGGAAGGCTCTGGGGCTCAGCAGCTCTGCCCCTGGAGCATCAGAAGGGTGCTGGAAAAGGCCAGGACTTGGACAGATGGAGTAATGGAGATTGGAGGCAGAAGACCTGGCCTTGTGCCAGGCTGTGGAATGGGGTGGGCAGATCACAGAGAGGAGCTGCAGGGGGTCAGAGGAGGATAATCCTCAGGCAGCAATGAAGGCTGCAGCTGTCGGTGTTGGAGCGTGGCATTGCAGAGGTTTGCTCTGCTGGGCTCTGGGCATCAGCAGAGCTCTGGCAGTCCTGAGAGCTGGCTGAAGTGGGGCACTGACAGGCTTGTCCCCTTCCTTTGCTCAGTGTCCCAGGGAATGTTCTGGGACGTCAGCTGAAGGCAGAGGAGCCTGGGGATGGGCAGAGCCCTGGACAGAGCCTGGCCTGCCCTGGTGTGGGGTTGTGAGAGCTGTGGCAGTAGCTGGAAGGGAAAGCAGGAGCCAGCTTTTGGATATGCTGGGATGTGTCGCCTTAGAAGAACTGCTGAACTCAGCTTGCTTTTCTGTCCCCCTTTGCACCAAGTCACAGCAATACGCTGTGTGAATGCTTCTTCCAGATGCCCCAGTGGGGCAAGCACTATGCTCCAGTGGGAATAATTGACTCATGCTGAGCAGGGAAGCAAGCAAGGAGCCCAGCAGTGAAGCTGGTGAGGAAGTCAGGGCTCTCTCAGCTCCTGGAAACCTCTTTCCCTGGCAGAGGCGCCCAAATTGTGCTGCACTGCAGGACCTGGCTGGAAATGGTCCCTGGAATAGAGCCTTTCTTCCCTGCTCACTGTGGTGTTTCTAACACCTCCAGTACAAGTGTACATTGCTGCTGCTTTGCTTTGAGTCTGGAGGGAGTTTGCCTGTGTGGAAGAACTCTGAAGGGATGTCAGAGATCCAGCAGAGTTTGTGATGTGAAAGTGCACACTTAGAAGATCACAGCAAGACAGGGACCAGTGCTGGGAAAAGCTGCACTGCACTCCAGGGGAGAAAGCTCTGTCCAAGGAAGAATATACCCTGCCCCTGCCATCCCTAGGGCTGCACGCAGACTTCTTTTTGGAGTGTTTTTCCCAGAACATCACTGTCCCAGGGAACAATACATGGGATGCCTCTGTCCCTTTCCTCAGGGCCATCTCTCTATCTCCCTTCCTATATGAGACCCAGTGGGTTTCATTTTGCCATTTTCTTACTCAATAAATTTGTAGAGAGAGTTGATGCCAGCCATCCAAATGAAAGCTTAGAGGGAATAGCAGTGAGCTGGTTTGTGAAACTTTAGAAGCTGAATTGGACTCTAAAATTAAATGCTCTTGGTGTATTTTTATTTCTGTTTTGTTTTCTTCTACTTTTAAGTGGGACTCATCTCCTTCAGGGTATTTTTGGTTATTTGCAGCTGTGATGGATAGGAGTTGCTAATTTCTTTTCATAAATTTAAGCTGAGATTTTTGCCCTGCCTTAGGACTCCAGAAACTTGGATTTTCAGAAAAAGAAGACAAGAATTGGCAATATGGCCAAATAACAAATACTGAGCATTTCTCAAGCACCTCCAGCACAACTTTGCTGAGTATCTGAACTTGAATCCAGTATAAATACTTATCTGTGGCTCAGGATTTGGAGACTTAGGGAGGAACAACTCTGTAGGTATTTGTTAGGTTGGTAGATGGAGGTGCTGGACAAGAATGGATCTTCTTGCATGTCCTAGCCAAAAATGGTTTGTAACAAAACATAACAGTTATTTCTGCCCAGCTGGCACCGACTGTTGAGAGCTACTGTCTCAGAAGTGTAGACAGATTTCCATTTTCCTCTCTCAGTTCAGTGGGAAGTTTGAGATGGGGTGCTGGCAGCAATTCTGTCGAAGCCCAGCCCCAGCCCTTCTTGTTCTCCTGCTGCAGCTTTGGATGTGCTGGAGCAGGCACATCAAATAGTTACAAAGGGTGTGATTAAGCCCTGGGAAAGAGCAAGCCGGCAGCTTGTTTTATGTTTCCTCCCCTGTGTTTGTGTGAGTCAGGGAGCTGGCAGCAGTCCTGCTTTCACCTCACAGAGAGCAGAAATAAGTGTGTAAGAGCCCCACACTAATTTGCTGAAAATAGCCAAAAGCCAGGCTCTTGAGATACCCAAACGAGATTGCAGCTCCTCCATTTATTGATCCCTTTTCTCTCTGCTTCAGGTTAACTGCTTTTAAGAGACATAAAATGGAAAGAGCATCCATTCTGCCAGTGGTGTGGTTTTCTGTCCCAGCCCTTGCCTCAATGGTGTGCGTGTGTGACCTTGAAGGGCAGACAGTGAGATGCTGTGTGGAGACACACATTTGAAACAATAGAGAAGAGGTAAAAAATATCTTCTACTGTTACCCTGGAGGCTGCTGGCGTGTCATGCCAGTGCCAGGGCCGAGAGGCTGGCTGTCACCATCACACACCAGCTCTGCCCTGAGCAGTCAGGGGCCAGGGGGGTTTACACCCGAGCTGTGTTTGTGCAAGTTCTTGTGGTTGGACGTGCCCCTGCATTTTCCAGTGCAGGGGGCAAAATGCCACCAGGGCGCCTTGCAGTGGTGCCAACTCAGAATCATTTTTTGTTTCTCTTTTTAATCAAGTGTGATGTTAAATTTTATGCTGTCATTAAAACTCCAGCTTCTGGAGCCAGTGCATGATGCTGTGAGAATTCCAGCTTTGTTTCTGAGCAGGGGAAGGAAGTCAGGAAGGCAATCTGGCAGCTTTAGCTTGGGGACAAGCAATGGACCTCGTGTTCCTTCCATGTTTCCATGGGCTAAGTTCATGTTCCAGGTTTTGAACATAAGGGTTGGCAGAGCAGCCTCTGATCCTGTGGGGAAAAGCAGGAAAAGTGCTTTGGCTTGCAGTGGATACAAGGTTTGCGTGATGATCACACATTCAGCTCAGCTCAATTGAGCAGGAGAGGAAATAGGTGAGAGGGGCTGCTCTCACTTCACCCACTGGTGTGGGGAATGCAGCTGTGGTTTGGGGCTCACTGAGCCAGGGCTGTTTGTGTGCTGAGCATCTCAAGCAGGCAGGAGACTCAGACATCTCCCAGCATTCGTCCTTCGTGCAATCAAGCGATTGCTCTTTAGCAGGGCAGGCTCCCCCAAAGCCCAATTCCTGCATTTCCTCCTGCTGTAACCAGTCTTTGCTTCACTTGTTTCCACATTTGTTTCTTCTGTTACACAAGCTCTGGTCTCAGGCCACTGAGATGAAATACTTGGGGCTTTCAAAAGCATGATTCTGAATTACAGAGTCTCTGGCTCCTCTCTGCTCCATGCCCAGCTCATCTATCCTTGGCAGAGTGAGCACCAAAGTTAAGGAGCTCTGGTGAGTGTTGCTGTTCAATGCTTAAAACCTGTGTGTGTTTTCTGAACTGCCACCATTTTGCTTTAAAACCAGACCACATCCTATTAGATTTGACAAGAATTCCTCTTGGAATCAGGAACTTTTATGGCCCTAGGAGGGCTCTCTTTGCCACTTCATTCACTTTTTCTGCTTCCTCTGCTGTTTTCCAGATGTGTCCCTTGTGTTGTCCCTGCATACTGACTTCCCCACAGGAGAGAATTTCCTCCCATGATCCTTAAACTGGACCTCCACCCAGCCCCTTGCAACAAATGCCCTGTCCATCACACTAACTGCTGGGGCTGGGCCCTTTCCTTTTAACTGGAGTGGAATGGGAAAATAGATATGAAGCTTTAGAATTACCACTCACCTCCCTGTTTTCAGACTCCTGGCTGCATATGGGTTGGGGGCAGGGGGGAAAGAACATGACAGGACATCCTGCATCACAGTCCAATACTTGGAAATAAATTCTACAGCTTGAAATAGGCTTGCTGGTAGGTTGGTTCTGGATATGCATGTCTGGAGCCAGCAAGAGAGTATCCCAGCAGTGTCTCCTATGGCAGTGTCTGAGCAGTGTTCAAAGGCTAGGGAGTGTTCTGGGGCAGAAAAATACATGTTTGTCTCCTCCATTAAGGTTTTTGTTGGCCTACAGCTACAGTGTGGGTGTGACAATAGCTATTTAAATGCAGCTTCAGAAGTGTCTGAAGGAGATACCCAGCCCCCCTGAGAGCTGATGCTCTTGCTGGGCACGATGCTGTAGTTCACTCAGTGGCAGTGTTACCAGCACAGCACTTGTGGTGGTAGTTTGCTATTTCTGTAGACTCAAAGGGTGCTTGGGTTTGTTCCTTTGATGTCCCCTTATCCCAGATGTGTTCTGTGTTGCCTGATGTTCACAGCTGTTAGAGCACACACATTCAATTAATTAAACACATTAAATGCACCCGCTTCCCACTCTGAATTTGTTCCTTTGCGAACCCATAACTCAGCTGACACATGAACAGTTTGATGAATCTTGGTCCTACAAGTGGAATCATGCTGTAACCTCCTCCCTTTTCTGCAGCAGATTGCCCGTAGAGGAGGGTCTGTATTTTAAATCTCTGGAAGTTACACTAACAAAATAGAAATAATTCCTTTGACTAAGAAGCTGTTTTTGTCTTCCTTTGTCTCTGCTATTTAGGTGCATTTTAAATCTATTTTGTTCAGAAATCTTATACACTGGATTAAAACATGCAAACACGACTTTACAACGGTTTTTGTTGGGTTTTTTTCTTAATGCTTTCTGCTTGTCCCCCATTTCCAGATAGACTCTCTATTTATTGCCCTGAAACAGTTTCAAAATCCCAACCCCGCTCTTCAATACATGGGTGTATGTGTATTCCTACATGATCCCCTTTGCATTTAATTTTGAATGCTGCTAGATTACTTTTTTTTTTTGCATTCACTATGTTCTGAGGAGGAAAATAAATAAGGGAAATGGATTAGTTAGATGTTGACTTCACCTTTAATCTGACTCTCTGGAGGGCTCTGTCCTTAAACTGAATTACTTGCTTCCACTGAACACAAGAACTGCTCCTAGGCAGCTCTGTGCTTGCTGAGAGTTTACTTGGTTTTTGATGAAGAAATAGAAAATCTAATTTTTGAACTAAATTTACCAGCAATGATTCATTCTCTTTTCATAACTTATCACAATGCATTAGCAATAAATTCTTGACAGTGCTTCTATAAACAGCAGTTGCTCTCCTTTGAAGCCGTGGTGCTCGCTGCCTGTTCCGTTGTGCTGCTGTGCAAAGTGGCATAAATACTCAAAGAGAGCGGCACAAAAGGAGCTGTGTACAGATGGCTTAGACAAAATGCTGGCCTTTTCCTTCAGTCGTCACAAGCTGGAAATCTGGCATTAAATAGGATTTGTAGACAGGTTTGGTGTCCATCTTCTGGCTTATCCCCTCTTAAAGCCGCATCTCGCTCCCACCCCGTACACTGCTGCCGGAGGAGGCGGTGAAAGGGATGGAGCGAGCGGGGTTTGGTAGCCTGGCGCTGGTCTCAGAGCTGTGACGGTGTCGGAGCGGGCTGTGCCCGGTGAGCCCCGTGGGGAGGCGGGGAGGGCTGTGGGGTGTGCGCGGCTCCGCGCCCTGTGCCCTGTGCCTTGTGCCCTGTGCCCTGTGCCCTGTGCCCTGAGCCCTGTGCCCTGTGCCCTGTGCCCTGAGCCTTGTGCCCTGTGCCCTGTGCCCTGTGCCTTGTGCCTTGTGCCCTGTGCCCTGTGCCCTGTGCCCTGTGCCTTGTGCCTTGTGCCCTGTGCCTTGTGCCCTGTGCCCTGTGCCCTGTGCCCTGTGCCTTGTGCCCTGTGCCCTGTGCCCTGTGCCCTGTGCCCTGTGCCCTGTGCCTTGTGCCCTGTGCCCTGTGCCCTGTGCCTTGTGCCCTGTGCCCTATGCCCTGTGCCCTGAGCCCTGTGCCCTGTGCCCTGTGCCCTGTGCCCTGTGCCCTGAGCCCTCTGCCCTGTGCCCTGTGCCCTGTGCCCTGTGCCCTGTGCCCTGAGCCCTGTGCCCTGTGCCCTGAGCCCTGTGCCCTGTGCCCTGTGCCCTGTGCCCTGTGCCCTGTGCCCTGTGCCCTGTGCCCTGTGCCCTGTGCCCTGTGCCGCGGCTCTCCCGGTGCGCTCCCGCCCCCTGCCGCCGGCCGGGAGCGCCGCTCCGCCGCCCGGGCTCCGCGTTCCCCGGCGCCGGCAGCGAGCGCGCCGCGGCACGGCCGAGTGCCGCCTCCTGCTCCGGAAGGCGGTGGAACTGCCAGTAAAGCCTGAAGTCAGATTTGTCAGCAAGATTAATCTGCAAGCACCAGAGGTTTATGTCCAAAAAGGAGACGCAGTAGTACTGTAACTTTATTCGAATAAAGGGAGAGGCCATGGGGCATTCCCCTGGGGTCTCACTAATTTTTGGGGAACGCAGCCTCCTTTTTATCCTCATTTCCCGGCCGCATGTCCCTCTCTCTTTCCCCATTGGCTGAGGTGCTTCAGAGGTACAGACTTCCCTGAACGCCTAATACCTCCGACTGCTTTCTAATGTATCCCCTCCTTTTCTTTTCCTTGTGTCAGTCAGTGGAACTCCTATGGAATTTATGGTTCTTCCCATTGTTTCTTTCATCTCTCAATATCTGGCGTTATTTATCAGCACACCTACAGTTTGTTTGTAAAGACAAATCCCTCTCACTCCTTTCATCAATTAGTGGAAACCTTCCCATTGTTTCTTTTATCTCTCAGTATCTATCTTTGTTTAGCAGCAGACACACTTTTTTTTTTTTTTTTTTTTTTTTTTTTTTTTTTTGTAAAAACAAATCCCTCATTCCTTTTAGAATTAAAACTCAATTTGGTGATTGAATGAACCAGCAGCAAAGTAGAATGTCCTCAGCTTGGGAAAGCAGGGATGTTTTAGCAGCACTGTGATTTCATGAGCCATCTCTCCGGGAAGGGACAAAGTGCTGCTTCTTCATCAAACACAAAGTTCTGTGCAATATTTCTTACTTAATTTTTGAATACTCAGAATATAATTTGGGGCAGTGTGTTTTGTCTTAGAAACAAAAAATTTGCAGGGTCCTCCTAGTGGTGCCCTCTGTATAGGCAGAGGATGCCAGACACTGTTTGCCAGACACATACTTTTGCCTTCTTCTGGGCTGTGTCTGTGGGTAAGAGCTGGCTGATCCCTGAACTTAACTAGGAAGTGCCCCAAACCCCATGAAGTTGGGAAGGAAATCTGAAAGGTGTTTTTACACTCCTCCTCCCCATGGGTTGTTTGTGAGGCAAGAAGAATAGAGAGTTCAGGGGCCTCAGACCCTGGCCCAGCCCATCATCCAAGGCAGGTCTCCCTGGGCACAGGTAGGACAGTACAGCCAGGGCAGCAGCGCAGCTCAGGGTGTGATCTGTGCTTTGGTGATGCTTGGCTTCAGCTGCAAACCAGTATTTGTCTGTCTCTGCCTCTGCCAGCTCCTTCCTAAAGTGCAGCCAGGAGCAAACAAGTAGGATTGTGCTCCGATTTCCTGGATATGAGCTGTACTTCAGCTCTGTCTGACTTCAGGGACAAGCACCCTTGTTACAGGACCAGCTCACACCCTCGTATTCCTGATTCTACCTCATGCAATTAATTCTGAAAACTGTGTTAGCAAATTTAGGCAGTCTGTAATCTTCTTTCTTTGTCTGTTAATCACAGTGTGGGGACCAGCTGTCAGTGGGAAACCAGCAAGCACTGTGTTATTTTTTACTTTCTGTGTAGCAGGACTGTATTCAAACAATATCTATCTCTTTGTGCTGGGAAGTGTTCCCATACAAGGGATAGCAAGCCTTGCAGGAGCTGAATATACCACAGGGAAATTTTATGAAGTATTTTCACAGCAACATCTATAAAATATAGGTGAGGTTTCTAATTACTGAATCCATTTGAATGATCTATATTCTACATGTACCTGCCTCTTCTGAGCATGGATTCTTTATGAGCAAAGGTTTTTAGCATTTTTCATGATTGTATGTAAAAGGGAACTTGTAGGATTAAAATTCCAGATTACCACTGTATAAGACAATAAAGAAGGTACTTTAATTTTTGAAAGAAACTCCAAATGCAGGTAGGCAAATTCTACCATTATATTGTGGTTTTTCCTTAGGGCATTTTACTGGAGTTATATGAGGTTCTCTGTTAAATAGAGTGTAAACAGAGCATTTCCAGTTGTCACATTTTCAGGGGAAAGCTAAGTGAGCTAACTGAATTTTCTATTCTATTGAATTATATTTCTATTGGATTCTGAGCAGTAGTTGCCTTTCCTCTGTCCACCTTGCAAAAATGACTGGGGAAAATGAAACTGGGGAGACATTGTTGTGATTTCATGGCTTGTCTTTTCACGTATATTTGGGCTGGGGACACTGCTTCCTCAAACATGAGGGCATTGGTGAATGGGATTCTGCTCACCTGAGCTTTCAGAGTCAGGAAGGTGAAGCAGCCCTGATATGAGATGAGATATGAAAAATGAGCTTTGATTGTCATCAGCTTTCTGTTACAAGAAGACTTTGAAGTCCTACTTTGTGAAGTCCTTTGCATACATTTCCGACAGTTTCTGGACCCAAATCTTGCTCATGTCATTATTCCATTAGATTTTTAGATGAGACATTGCTTTGGGACTAGGCTATTGGTGGAGACAGCTTCCTGGAACATATTCACGTATTTTATAGTTGATCAGCAACAATTTTGCTTTCTCCTTCCTCCTTCACCTTGCAATGTAACTTTCATCCTGATGAGCCAAGAGATCACCAGGCCTTTCTTTAAATAAATATGTGTGTGAGGCTTTATTTCATTCCAGGTGAGCACAAAAAGGCTTTGCAACAGATGTGGTTGTTCTCTTGGAATTTCTTCTGAGTGAGCAGAGTGGGTAAAATGGGATAGGAGTTCTGTGCAAAGAGCATTTCAAACCCTGCTCCAGGTAACAGAGAATTACTCCAAAAATACAGCCCTCATCTCACTGCAGATGCTTTCAGGGCATTGTCCAGTGAGCACTGCCAGCTCCACCATATACACCTCACACTGGAGGGAGGGCAGCTGCAATACCTGCATCTTTCAGGTCCACCTGGCAATGTGACTTCTTAATGTTGGTGGCTGCATTTCACCTTTGCTGTCCTGTGCCAAAATGACAGTGGCATTTTACTGCACACCTTCACACAAGGTGGTCCAGGTTCTACCCTACTGCTCTTCCCTTTCTCTTTTACTCTAATTATTCAGTTCCATGCTTCCTGGCCACTGCCTGTGCTGCAGGGATAAGAGATCCTTGACAGCTGCTGGGGCTGTGGGTTTGGTGCTTGATGGAGATTGAATCCACACAGTGTTTCCTGCTGTGATCTTTGACAGATGACAGTGCTTACCTACAAAAAAAAAAAAAAAAAAAAAGGCTGTAAAATCTGAGATTTTGGTTAGAAACTTCTGCTGGCTTTTGTGTGCTGTCACATACGACCTCTGCAAGATGAAGCTGGAGCAAGGTGACAGGAACAATGAGACATGGACAGGCAAGCTTGGAGTGCTTAGGTTTTCCTCTGCCTGTCTCCCATGGAAAGTGAGGAGAAATGCTCTTGACGTTTCCATTCACCTCAGGAGAGCTGTTCTGTTTTCTGCTAACAACAAATTTGGCCTGTATCAACTTCTTGTGGTGATGTGGATGAAGAGGAATTTTGCATGAATGTGAAATCCAGCCAGCATATGTACAGCTGATGCTGCATATGGGGCTTTGGCAAAAGCATCTCCTATGGGTGACTTGATCCAGCCCCGCATGGCTTTGGCCATGTTCTCAGTGGTGGGTGGGAAGTTGGGTAATGCTGCAGGAAAGTTTGCTCTTAGCTTCAGGAGCTCAGACACAGCTGTATTGTTTAAGCCTTTTTGATTCCAGCACTCTCTGACAAGGATCTGCATTCCCTGCCTCATCTCACTAGTCCAATCCATGCTCATGTGCAAGGACAGAGAAAAATTATATTGTGCTTCTGGCATTGGTTGTCTCAGCCATATTTGGCCTATCTGTCTTGTCTTCCCCCAGTGTTTGGATACCAGATTTGTCAAAGGGGCCAGATCAGGTCTGTGCAGATGGAGTCCAGTGAATTCTAAGGTTCAGAGAGAAGATTCTGGTCATGTAATTTTCTCTACTTCATGCCTCAAAAAGGCTTCTGAAGACACCTGCTTTCCTTCTGTACTCAGAGAACTCAGGATTTCCAGCACTCTTTTGGTGCTTGGCTGCTTTCCTGGAATCATCCTTCATTCCCTCTTTTCTGACCTGTCCCATTGTATAAACCTAAATAGATTTTGTTATTGGTAGATTAAGAGAATGAAAGCTATTGAAAGGGATGCCATTCTGATCATGTCATTGACCCCAGGAGCCAAGGTTTAAGGAAAAATAAAGGACATGAATTACAGTTGTGGTTATTTGTCAGCTCCCTGATGCTGTTAGTCACCACGTGTACTCCACATGTTAGGTTAGCTTTTCTGGATGATTTATTGAAGAATTGTTGTCAAGGACAAATCTCCTGCTGCTCTGCAAGGTAGAGCTGTTATTATGGAAAAGGCAGGCCCTGAGGATAAGCAGTGTTAGCTCAGGCCCAGCTCATAAGGAATGGTGCTGTGATTTGCCTTGGCTGTGACTTATCTTTGTAGAAAACAACTACTAAAGGAAAAGAAAGCAAGCTGGTAATTTAGCAGCTGGGGTGAGAATTTCTGGTGTGTTGGATAGCTGTAAGCAGGAGTCTTGGTAGAACAGCTCAAAGTGCATTTACAGTGGAGGCTCTTACGTTATTTAGAGCATGTGAAGTTGTGGTGGCATTTCTCTGTGCATAACCCAGTGGCACCAGAACATAAAGTGGTGTGGCAACTTAGCCTTTTCAGGATGGGAGAAAGGTACCAGGCAGTAATTGAGAACGCAAAACCATCCCAGAAGAGCCCAAAATGTTTTTTCAACCTTGGAGTCGAGTTCTGTCTGATATGTACTTGTGCCCTGTGCTGATTGGAGTGAGAGGAGAATGTGTTCCCAGGTCTGGAAGGGAATGGCTTTGCTCATCAGTGGAGAGCTGCCACGTGTTTTCTGTGAGAGGCACCTGGCGCTGACTCTTCAGATTGGGATGAGAGCCTGAGGGAGGCTGGGGACTTTGTTCCCCTGTGCAGTCTCCCAAAGCTTACCCTGTCCTACTTCCACAGTCCTTTTGTGGTGTCAGCAGCACCCGTTGTGACGTGATGGGATTGGTGTTGGCTTTTACAAGGGGAACATCGTGAAGGTGAAATTAAATTTTGGGGAGGAAGACTCCATTACACTGAGCAAACCTGCAGAGAAGTGAGGCTTATTTAGCAAGCAAGGCTGCTGAGGTATTTCTCTGAGTACTGTGAAGGCATTTCCCCAGCAGTCACCTTTTCATGTGTCATGCAGTGTTGGCCATCTCATTTCACTGGAGTGCAGCCGTACCAGGGCCGCCACAATTGCAGATCAGGACAGTCTGCTAAACAAAGTTTAAATAAGTTGTCCTTTTCAATGTGGAAGAAAGATGACTGATGAAGCTGTGTAAGATCTTCAGTGATCTATGGAAGGTCCCATGGTTAGGTGATTTTCTTAATTTCCTAGCAAGCTGGCAAAAGGAAGTCCTTTTGATGTGTTTTGTGAAACACGGTGCTGCAAGGCACTGACTATAACAAAAATATAACTGATTTACAAAGCAATGAGAGACGTTCCAGGCAGATAAGTCTGTCAGTGCTATTACAAACAAAGCTTCAAATACTGCCTCTGGTTTGGGAAATAGCAAAGTCAGAGAATGCTTGGAGATTGCAGAGGGAAAATTATTATGCTGTACTTTCCTTGTTCTTAATACTCTTCTGAAAGCCCTCAGCAGCAGTTGCCCGAGCCAAGACATGTTATTTACCACTCTGAGTTTGTTGTGCTCTTGTGAGGGTCTCAGTAACAGGGAAGGAACTAGGAAAAACAAGGGCAGAACAGCCTCTCCTGCAAGCTGTGTGTTTGTACTCAAGATGCTCAACCTGGTTTGTGCCCACTACTGTTACCTTGTAATCAGATCCAAGAGAGGAATCCTGGTGAGTCTCCCCGAGGGTAACATCTTGCTGAATATTTAGCAGTGCTCTGTAGGGGTGTGAGCAGAAATGGCCCATCTAGACCCTCGTAGCCCTTGCCAAATGTGCACTCTCAGTCCCAGAGGGTGGAACTGTTAAAACAATCTGTCCCCTGGCATATTTTGTCTCTGGCATTGCAGTTCCAGGAGAGATGGTATCTTGTGCCATTTCCAAAGGGAATTTCATGTCTTATGCACGTTTGAAAATATGGACACAGTGTGCAATGTTAACTGGGGTGTAGCAGCAAGTTGTTCTTATAGCTATCCCCTCTTATAGCTATCCCCTGTTCCTTTTGTTTTGCTTCCCAGCTGCTCTCAGACTTCATTACCCACATTTTTCAGACCCTAGAGCACCTCTTTGACTTGCACTTCATATTCCATATAGGCTTTCACCTTTCATCACTCCTATCTTAGTTTGGCTGATATGACTCTGGAGATAAGACTCTTGAATAAGCAGACTGGCACGCTGGAAACCCAGCATGAGTTTGGAACTGACTCTCAAACTCTTGCTGCCCAGAGCAGAGGTGCACAGCAATGCAGGGGCTCCTCTGAAAATGCTGGTTCCAGCTCTGGGAGCAGTCTGGTCCTGCTGTTGTGGTCTCTGAACCCTGACTGGTTTAGCCAAGCAGATCACTACAGAAACACTGCTGCTGGTTTTGGTGCCAGAGTGGATTTAGATGTTTGTGACAGCACCACTCTTCACTGTACAGGCTCACCCTTTGAATATGGGCTCTTTCTTGCCTTTTTTTTTTTTTTTTCCCTGCTTGCACCATGAAACACCCCTTTCCATTGCCAGACAGGATTTCAGCAAGGTGGGTGGCTTCCACCAGGACACATGAAAAATGGAAAAAAAATGGGACACTTCTTTTAATATTGTTTTTAAAGAAGACTTTGGAGGAAGAAGCTGATTTCGTCTACGAGGGGGTGCTGTCGTCCTGCAGTGTGTTCTGTCACCATGTCACAAGATTTCTAAAAGGAGCAGAATCAGTAGGACGCTGGTGTATCAGTCTGCAAGGAGCAGCTTCCTTCCCTTGCATCCCATATTTCACTAAACTGGTATCACATGGTTCAGTCTCCCCACTCTTTTCCCACCCCCTGCCTGCTTCCGCCAACAGTCCTCTCAAAATGTGCTTTGTAACTAAAGACTCCCCTAAAGAGCTGACTCTTCCAGTTCTCCTGCATAACAAAAACTTGTGCTGCTCATAAATAGAATTGCAATTACCAAGGGAAACAGAAGAATCTGCGTAGTCCAGATGCATCAGAGTGGCCTCTCATCCTGTCTTAAAGAAGCCTCTGAAATTCAGCACACACTGCTCAGGCATAGCTGGGAGACCTCTGCAGAAATCTTTCATTTCAGCAGCCTTTGTCTGATCATCCAGGAGGTCAGACTTCCTTAGGCCTTGGGATTTGCAGAATGGTAATGATTTCATATGGAAGAAAAAAGGCATTCTCGAGGTTATGCATCAAAAAGGGTGAACCTGTGAGGGAAAATCAAGAGCCTTGACTATGCATGCTGGGTCCTGTGGAAGGTTTATGCAGCAGTAGAAAAGAGGGAGACAGTGGGATATGTGAGTGGTCCTTAGCTTCCCCTATAGAACAGATCACATATATAAGAAAAATCCCTTCTGTATTAGGCTGCCAGGGAACTCGATGGGGGCATACACCAGTTGGTGCCTGGGTCTAGCTTGGCTCTCAGAATTCCTGTGACAGGCTTCTTCTGTGTGCAAGGTTCTGCTGAGTCTCCTCTGTGGAACCTTTCTGAGCCCCCCACTGCTCCTTTGACCTCTCTCTATTTCCCATGTAGGAGAAGCCTCCCTGGATTCAGTCACTGCCTGGACCATCACCCCATTCAGATTGATGAGAACAAGTCAGACTAACAGAACAGCATCTTGTTTTGCCATGTTTCCTTTTGGTGGCAATGGTTGCACATCTAAAGTGCCAGGAAGAAAGACTTTAAGAAGGAACCCAGAATTAGGAAATGCACATGGTAGAAATAAGTTGTTATGTAGTATTTTTCTTGTGATCAGTTTCTTCAAAGACAAATTTGTGTGTTCCTCCTTATTTACACAAAGCTAGTCATGAAATAGTAGTGGATCCCAGCACACACTGCAATAGTCATGAAATCTGATAATCTTAAATTCTGTAATCTTTGCATTGTGTGGGGTTTTTTTGTTTGTTTTGTTTTGTTTTTAATGGGAAGAATAGTCTCTGTGTCATCTGCATCAGAGTCACAGTTCATTCAAGGATGTGTCCCAAATGTAGGTATTATATAATGTAAAATCTCTTTTCTCTGTTTTTATTCTATTTGTATCTTAGTCCTTGAAGTAGAAATAAATACTTTTTTTTCCCTGACACTGAAGAAACAACAAAGGAATGACAGTGGGTAGAACTCACTTGCTCACTTGTGTTCCTCTGAATTCATGTTTAGTAAATCAACTAGCAAGCCTGGCCTACAGGTGGTGCTCCTGATTCTTACAATCCTTGCCTTTCTCATGCTTGCAGGCATACTCATGTGTTAGAATGCCGAATTTAATAGCTTGGGAAGATCTTAAATTAGTTACGTGTCTAGAAAAACAGAACTCCTTTAGAAAGAAGTGGCAATGGTACACCAGTCTCTCACTTAGCTTTGCCAAACAACCTTTTCAGTGTCACAAAAGGTACTACTGCAAATTATGTGTTTTGCCTGGTATCAGCAAGAGACTTCTAATATATCAGTGAACCTACTTTAATACCATGAGAGATGGTCCTTCAGCTAAAATTTGTTTTGTGTGTTTGACCCTACAAATTCTAGTTTGGTCTTTACAGACAACTCCACAGATCCTCTATAAATTTAATTAGTTTTTCTGTAACCCCTATTGCCTCTCCACCCAGGTGGTCCTGGGACTGAGATGAAAAGAACAGAGCTCAAATTGCCCACTGATGCTATTAAGTACTTGGGTTGAGTACCAGTCTTGGTATTTTTATTTGTATTTGCACTTACATGCTTGCTGAACTGGAGTGCTTATTTCTGTTGTACATTCATGGGCTGTGGAAGCTTGGGGTGAAAGCTTTGTGACACACAGTGTGTGGCACACAGAGTTGGCTAATGGGATTCCTTGAATCCCTTCACATTTTAAATAGATTTGTGAGCAAGGGGGGCAGTTTGAAGACACTGCAAACCCCTAAAGACTTAGGTAATCCTGAATTTGGCCAGCTCAGCTATTTATAGAACATTCTATGCCTATTCTAAATATACTTTCCTCAAGGGGACTTTATCTCAACTCCCCCACCACTTCGGTTGGATCAGCAGTGCTGCTGCGATCATTTAGCAAAAATTCCTTCTCTTGTTCTGTGGCAGAGCTGCAGATGTTGCTGGTTCAGGACTTGAAGGGGAAATGCTGTGCCAAGCAGAGCTCAAGGGTTTGAGTTTAAACTGCAGCCAGCCAGGTAGAGAGATATTGATGATATATTAGATCATTTCCTGTAACCATTTCCTTACTATTTTTCAGTATTTCTCTTCTGCTGGTAGGTCTACAGTTCTGGAGAGGGAAAATCAAGTGAGTCATTGACAGTGTACAGAAGGCAGGGCTTGAGTCCCACTTGCTGCTGGTTGAATGGGGTTAGACTATCAACTCTGTTGCTGCCATCTAAGGACAAAGGAGAGCAAGTCATCCAACAGCAGATTTTGTAGTGGGGAATCTCTTTGGAAAAATCCAGATTTTCTTTTTTAGTTGAAAACTCTGGGATAGAAGTTCTGGCGCAAAGGGCCCACTGCAGAGCATTTTTCATTCTTTAAGTTTAAAAATATTTAGAAAAATGCATCCCTTATTTAATCCTATACATATGAACATTTTTTTCTGTAGGATAATTACATTTTGTCTGCCTATTTCAGGAACATCTGCAGATCTGCATGGCAGACCACTGTCCTGAGGGGAAATTTTGGCTGAGTGTAGAGGCAGGATGGGCCATCAGAACCCTTCGTACCATGAATAGCTGTGCTTCCCCACAGTAAGGGCCAGTAGTACATTAATCTTTGGGGGGGGGGAGAAATTGCTCCTTGTCCCTAAGGTGTGATTGATCCAGACTCTACTTCATGGGTATTATGGGTATTGGACTCAACTTCTAACAGAGGTGTAAAGCACTAAGGCTGCTTGCACTGCTTCAGGGACAGGGTTCAGAGGCAGTGTGTCAGTAGTGTCTGCAGAAGTCATTTAGGTGCCCATTAAAAAACCCCTTCTGGGTACAGCCAAAGAGAGACTGCTAGTTATTTGGCCTCTGGGATAGAGAAGCCTGTGCAAGACTCTGCTGCTCCACAGATCAGGGTAACATAGCTCACTGTGTGTCTAAGCCTCAGAAAATGTTTTTGAGGTTGACAGAAGCTTTTCTTACTTATTACCCTTTGAGGATGAACAGGGCAGCATGTGGCAAGATCGCAGAATGGGATTAGCTCAGGATTTAGCAGGAAGAGTTTCTTAGCACTCTTTTAGAGCTATTTCCCTCTATTACAGCCCTTAGAGCTGCATGAAATAGGAGGGTTTAAGTCCTTGCCTGCATGGCAGGAAATTCATCCCAGCTCAGTACAGAAAAATGGACTGGGTCCAGTGCTCTTGGAAGGAATGAAACAGGTAAAGTGTATTTAACAAGGAATTTCACATGGGAGGTTTCAGGTACACTGAACATTGCCCCAAGATACATTCTGCTTCACACAGAGACCTCTTCCTACAATCTTCTTGGTTTTCCCAAGGAATCAGTGTCCACAGAGCTTTAGATTTTGCTCTGGTCATGGCTTACCTATGTGCATGCAGGTAGTGTTTCCTTGTTGCTGTCCTAGCGTGCAGGAAAGGACAGGTGAGTCTCTCTGAAAGCTCAGCAGTGCCACTCAGCCTGGTGCAGCCCTCAGTGCCTTGGGCTGCTGCTGCTGCTCTCTGCTAGGGTGTCTGTGATCCTGCAAGGATGCATTACCTCAGGAAAGGCTCTGCAGTCACTGGGACTGTGACAGGATGGGTACTCAGACTGTAGTGCTGATCATTTGTGTTTCACATTCCTGATGTGTCTGCCTGTGATTTCTGGGCTGACAGAGTGACTGGCAGCTTTCTGGTTCACTCTGTTATGCCTCTGGCTAGTTATTCCCCCTGCTGTCTTTCTAAGACTAGCTTCCATTTAATGGAAGTTGTCCATTTGACCATGCTTGATGTAAACAAACCATATTGCCTTTCAGAATATTCCTGACTCCTTGCAGTCAGGAATGCATGCCAGCAGAAACTAGTGCGTTTGTACTTGTAAGGAATAAAATCTATCCCTTTTGCAGTGCTTATAACAGCTTCAGCATCTCCGTTCAGAACCACTGGCCTTTGTTCCATCATGGCTGAGGTGTGGTAGCTGAATTGAGGTTTGGAAGTAACAAAAACCATTTAACCACAAGAGGAGCACCAGCAGTGAAACAGCCCAGAAAGCAGGAGCAGGACTGCAGAGCAATTGAAGTGCACAGCTCGATTTTAAGCCTAATTTGAACACTGAATGAGGTGCTAATATCTCAGCTTCCGTGTAGAGTCTCTTCCCAGTCTGCTGTTCATGTTCTATGGACACAGTACAGTGGGGTGTATTTATAGAATTCCCAGTGAAAAGCTGGCTTTGTACAAATGGTATGGGCACTGCAGAGTGAATGTCGTGTCTGGTTTTGGTGCTGAAAGTAAAAATCTGTCTGTGTTCTAGGGAGCTGATAGATATTTTATGTCATTGCAGCTTGAAGAGACAATTTCAGGGCTGGCTTCTCTAATTACCTGATCATTTAACCTGCTTCATTCACCCATAAGAGAAGGATGCATTTCTTTTGTTCATGTTGTCTTGTTCATCAGTAGATGTAAAGCAGATTGTAAAATCAGACCTGCTTGAACTAACATTTGTAGCTATTCATTCACTCATGAATAAACCAACTCCCTAATGCTGGTCCAGCTTTTTTCTACACCAGAGAGAAAATAAGAACAGTGAGTCAATTAATGTTCTTTTCTCTCTATGGAGTGTTGGTGAAACATTTGGATACTCTGGAAACGAATGTCAATATGGTGAAAAACTAGTTTAGTACATGTTTAAAGAGTTACATTTAGTTCTGGAAGTAGCTTTGCTGTGTTTCACCAGAGGGTGCTGGTTTTTTCCATTGCTTGGAATGTGATGTTTAGGATGGACTTCACACATTCCAGGAATGCAGGGAAGGCCTTGCCCTGATTCAGGTGAGACCAAAGGTTGTCCAAATGTTGGGCCTGATGTATGTTTTTGCCACCAAAACCAAAAGTTATAGATACCTCTGACTGCTATTTTCCCTGCTGGGCATGGAATGGGTTCTAATCCTGGTTAGATCCTGGATCTGTTTGCCTCTTTTGAAAGGACTTCTCTTTCTGTCTTTTTCAGGCATGGTTCAGAAACTCGACCAGAAGCTGCCTGTAGCCAACGAGTACCTGCTGCTGTCCGGCGGCGTGCGGGAAGGCGTGGTGGACATTGACCTCGATGAGCTGAACGTTTATGCCCGGGGCACAGACTACGACATGGACTTCACCCTGCTGGTGCCCGCGCTGAAGCTGCACGACCGCAACCAGCCAGTGACGCTGGACATGCGCCACTCGGCCCTGTGCCACTCCTGGCTCAGCCTGCGCCTGTTCGACGAAGGAACCATCAGCAAGTGGAAGGACTGCTGCACAATCGTGGACCATATCAATGGAGCTACCAATTACTTCTTCTCCCCAACAAAAGTTGCAGACTGGTTCTATGAATCCATTAGCATTGTGCTCTCTGAGATCCAGAAAAAGCCCCAACGAGGGATGCCAAAGGTGGAGAAGGTAGAAAAGAACGGGACTATCATATCCATTATTTTGGGAGTGGGCAGCAGCCGCATGCTGTATGACATTGTCCCTGTGGTGTCCTTCAAAGGCTGGCCAGCTGTGGCACAGAGCTGGCTGATGGAGAACCACTTCTGGGATGGGAAGATCACGGAGGAGGAAGTCATAAGTGGGTTTTACTTAGTGCCTGCATGTTCCTACAAGGGGAAAAAGGACAATGAATGGAGGCTGTCGTTTGCCAGGAGTGAAGTGCAGCTGAAAAAGTGCATCTCCAGCAGCCTCATGCAAGCCTACCAGGCCTGCAAAGCCATCATCATCAAACTGCTGTCCCGCCCCAAAGCCATTAGTCCATATCACCTGCGGAGCATGATGCTGTGGGCTTGTGACAGGCTGCCAGCCAGCTACCTGGCCCAGGAGGATTACGCCGCCCATTTCCTCCTGGGTCTCATTGATGATCTCCAGCACTGCTTGGTCAACAAGATGTGCCCTAACTACTTCATCCCGCAGTGCAACATGCTGGAGCACCTCTCGGAAGACACGGTCATGCTCCACGCGCGGAAGCTGTCCTCGGTGCGCTCCGACCCCGCCGAGCACCTCCGAACTGCCATCGAACACGTCAAGGCAGCCAACAGGCTCACCCTGGAGCTGCAGCGGCGGGGCAGCACCACCAGCATCCCCTCCCCGCAGTCCGATGGAGGGGACCCCAACCAGCCTGATGACCGGTTAGCCAAAAAGTTGCAGCAGCTAGTGACTGAGAACCCCGGAAAGTCCATCTCTGTCTTCATTAATCCAGATGATGTCACAAGGCCCCACTTCAGAATTGATGATAAATTTTTCTGAGCTCTCGTCAGTGTTTCTTGGGATTTTTATTTGTTTTGTTTTTTAAAACTCTTGCAGTGTGCAGGTTTTTTAATTTGGTTTTCCTTGATGACTTAGTCTCTTGGTTTCTACATATCCAGCATAGATTGGATCTGGTGAGAACAATCTGAACAAATTATAAATCTGCAGGACAATGCAGATTTTGGAACACTATATTACTATTTCATATGCTGCTTTTTTTTTTTTTTTTTACCCACTCTGCCCCATTGTCTGTGAGTAGTTTCTAAAGGAGGACATGCATCGTAAACACAAGCCACAGTGTAATGTAGGGTTTTTTTCCAAGCTTCCATAATTTATGTACATTGTTGGGCTGGGAGAAAGGACAACTCACCTTCTGTTGCTTCAGAAATTCACTTCTTTTTCCATGAGCTTCCATCACCCTAAAGAAATGAGGAGAGGCTGGGTTGGAAAGCACTGCTGGTAATCTGATGAGGCCAAATCTACTGGGCTGAAGCCCAGTTCATCTGTTCTTCATATTTCTGATATAGGGGAGAAAGCTGACTTTAGAGATGATGATGAAGCTTTTTGGGGAAAGAGTTGTTTCTGTTTTGATCTACTTTTTGAATGTAATTGTTGATTAATTGGACCTTGTACAGTCCAGAGGGTTGTTTCTGCTGCTTTTCCATGCGGAATAAGGTTATGGAATGTTAGTTTTAGTGTGTGTAATTATTCAAAGCCTTATTTAAATTCTATTAAAGAACATACCATTTTAAATGTAATTGCACTAATGAAATCTCTGCCATTACCTCAGTCCCACTGTTTGTGTTTTTTTCATGAATTAGCATCTGTTTAGGTCTCAATATTGCTGATTGCTTGGGACCCCTCCGGTCTCATGGTTTCAGGTGATTTCTTGATTGTCTTTTGTAAAAGACTTCCTTGTTAGCCCGGCTATGTGTGAGCAGTCAGAGTTTTGCATTGGCATATTTCTTTGGATGCGTATTGTGTGTTGCAGTGCATATTGCATTAATATGTATTGCATGTTGTTGAAACAGGTTTACCATTAGATAAGGATGTAATGCTAAAGCAGTGGTATGTGCAAAATGAATCAGCCAGACCTCCAGCAAAGGAGCTACCTTGCTTCTCTAATGCATGTATTAGGCCTGATCCTTTCTGGCAGTTACCATTCCCTGGACTCCTGAGAACTTTCTGACTCACCCTGGGACATGGGAGATCTTACTCTGGTCTCATGTTTGCAAAAGTTGTGTTTGTATGTAAACTTGTGGTGCAAAAGTAGCCTTGAAAAACAGATACACTTTTCTTCTGTGTGTAGGGTAAGATGTATGGTAACAAGGGTTAGTCTGAGCCAAAAATAATTCCAAGAGTTCAAGGATAGAGTGACTTATTGTGGCTGGCTGGCCAGTGACTGATATTTAGGCCTTAAATCAGCAATTTGGGCTTACTGATTATCCCAGAGACGCTGTTCTGATCCAAACTTGATGCATGTGTTAAAATGTGATTATTAGAGCAGGTTGAAGTATTTTTAAAATATTTGACAGACAAATGAGGTGCATATCTAGTAAATTCTAACTGATAAAAATTGTGTATGAAAAATGTGTCACTTTTTCAGTCCAGCCTTTGTGGTAAAGAAACCAGGCTGGTGGAGCAGCACACCAACAGCTTTGGCAACTGCTTTATTAGATGGCAGGGAGGTTTCAATACCTGATCTAGTGCCCAAGTCATGTCTTAAAACTTTAGCTCCTCCATCTCTTGGGCATAATTGAAAACTTCACCCCATTGCTATAGCCAAGATGTTCACATTTACCTGAATTTACTGGTACACACTTACAAGAAGCTCTCAGAAGTTGCTGGCCTGATGGAGTGGATGAGGATTAAACATTAAAGCACAATTGGCTCTTGATCATGAGCCCCAGTGCAGCTGCAGTTTGGTCTGGGAAAGGACATGGATTGACTTCAGCAGAAGCAGAGCTGGGTCCTGCCCGTGTGGCTATTGCCAAAGATGAGTTTCCATGTAAACCTGTGAAACCTGCCTGGGGGAGGCAGGAGAAACAACGGGGAATCCTCTCCAGAACTGCGTGGAAAATGCAGATTTTTTGAAATGGTTTCTTCCCCAGTCTCTGAGACTTCTGCTTGTTGAAAGAAGAGTCTGGGCTGCAGGATGAAGTTTACCATCACCACATGAGAAATCTGCTCAGCACAAAGCAGCAGTAGCCTGGCAGGCAGAGTACTCTCCCAGGAGACCCATTGTCTGTGCCAGTGCTCCTGAGATATGCAGAAACACAGCCTTCCTCATGCCAGTTCAACCTCCTGGTGACCAGCAGTTTGACTAGCCCATGTCAAGCTCTGGTGTGTGCTCCTTTTTTTGGTTTTAATTAAAAAAACATTTTGAAAAGTATCCACCTTGTTCTTCCTGCATTCTGTGTGTTGGTTTTTTGGGGTTTTTTTGTGGGGGAATGGAGGCTTGATTTTTTACTGGACTGAAAAGCAGTTTTCCAGGTAGGTTTATGAGAATGTTATATGCTCTGCCTGGATCACCTGTCTTCCCAGGAGACAGAATCCTAATCTGCAGTAGGTTTGTGTCTGCTTAGTATTTGCTCCTCCCCACATACTATAGTTAAGTTAATGAAGCAAGCTGCCAGCCCAGAGGTGACAAGTGGTTTGTGTATTAGAGAATAAAAAAAACTATTTTCTTCCTTTTCTATTGTCCCCTTTGCCTTTGAGTATATACTGGCACAGAGTTGTGAAGTGCAGAAGTCTCTATGTGGGATTTCAAAGTAGTCAGTGGGTTTAGATACCAATGACCTTTTACTCTTTACTTTCTTTACTCTCTCTGCAAGTTTCAAGGAAACCACAGCGCTCTTCCTATTAGGGAGTTCTTGAAAGTCATTCACACAAGCATTTTAGAGCACTCAGCCCCATGGGGTTAGAGACTTGGCCAGTCTGACAAGCACTGAAATATGAGGGAATTTGCTTTAAACTAGCAATGTAGGCATCTTCCCTGCTGATGTCAAGAGGAGACAAGTCACTGCTGTGAGGCAGAGTCTCCATGGGAGCTTCAGTTCTGCACCCACTGCTATGGCAGATAAGGTTTCTTTTTTTCTTTTCCTTTTGCCCATTAGCCACCTTTCTGCTGACTTCTCCCTGCCCTGATGATGTTGCAAAAGGACTGGGACAGTTTGTCAGGGGTTGGCAGTATGTAGGATGAATCCTTTGTGAGTCTGTGAGTTACTGACTCCTACAGGGTTAAAAGGGAGGGAGTCCCAGGCAAGTGGGTCTGGCTTTGAGGCATCAGAAAGGTGGAGGGGAAGGAAAAGTGCCCTTCAGAGGCTCCACTTCCACCTCCTAGTGTGATCCTCCTTGGGCATCTTGGCTCTCGTCCTACTCTTGGAACATGCTTTTGCCTTTTCTCTTTCCATAGGGTTTCTCTCCGGTAGGGCAGTGGGAGAAGCAGCTAATTTGACTGGTTCCAGTTGTTGTAAGTTCTGGGAGATGCTGAAAAAGCTGTCACTTCTTCAGAAGGACACCTGAGCTGCTGCAGAGGTGACAGAACCACCAGCTAAAGGGTGTTACTCTGTGTGCTATATTGGGAGAACTCATTTGAAGGCAGAAGGGAACAAGAGACCAAGAGCTTTTTGTCAGCCTGCAGTCTCTGCTCCTTCAGGCATGTTGTGTGAAGCCTCAGTCACTCTTGTCTGGCTGTGATAAATTGGTTTCTGCACATATTCCAATACTTTAGCCTGGAGAAGTGTTGGTGCTCTAGCCAGAAAACTACAACTGGGCATCAGAGTCACTCTTTGCAGTGAAATACCAGCAGGACTTTAAGCATGCACTGCCCAAAAGAGAAGCCAGTCCTCAAAAGCCTCTGAAAGAGCTGGTTTTTAGTAGTCTGTTTTCTCTGTTGTCATTGTGACAAATAGCACTGATTTTGATCTAGATTCTTGGACTTTCCCTGATTGCCTTTTTCCAGTGGACAGCAACCTTCTTTTGGCAGCTCTGGTGGTTCTGGGCTGGACACCTGAGCTCTGTGCCCTTCCACTGCTTAGTCTCCCCATGGAGGGCCGTGAGACAGGCTTGAGTCTGCTAAAAATTGACTAAACAGACATTGAAAAATGTCAGTCACAATTCCATTGGGAGATTTGAAAATATGCTTAAAACAAAGCATGTGTACTTTGCTGGATAAAAGCTGATTGTGGTCAGACCAAAAGTAAGCAGACATTTATCATATTTTCTTAACCCATGCATAATATAAGTTGCCATGCACAATGCAAGTGACTGGCAGAGGGAAAGGAAGATAGACTTTGCTAAATATTACTTATTTTAACTTTTTTTTTTTTTAAGGTGTGCATAGTGTGTGCATAGAATGCTTAAAAACATCCATCTGTCCCTTTTTGTGGGTTCAGTGCTGGATGCATTTTGCCACTTTGTCTTGTATTGAAGTGAGGGTGTTCAAAAGGTTTCTGGGCAGCTGAGGGTAATAATGTTCACATTCTCCTGGCATTGCTCAGTGATTAGAAGTATTCAGCATGCAAATAGCTTGTTCAACTTCAGCAAGTACATCATCTCCCTCCTGCCAGCCTTGCTTGGGGTGAGCTAATGGGCTTTTAACATTATACAGCTTAGAGAGCACTGTCTCTAATAGCTCCTGATTAAGCTCTCCAGAAAGGCAAATAACCATCATGGGGCAAAGGCTAAACCAGAGGAGGGTAGAAGAAGAACACCCTGGCCAAGGGACTCTTGCTGACATGTTTTGTGTTTAGGGACATTCAGCATTATATTTAGCATATTTTGGCTTTCAAGAACTGTCAAGTGGATCCAAATTTGTTTCCTCTGAATGCTTTTAGAATAGTGATAAAATAGCCCTCATTCTCTTTTCCTCCTCTTTTGCCATTTATAATCTATTATTTTAGGACTGCTCTGAGGAACTATTGTGTTCTCCTATTATCATTGTCCCTGGCTCAGCACTGTGCTTCCAGACTGAATGTAGGCTTTTGGGGGTTATTTTTATCTTACTGGCCTTCTGTGGCAGAAGAACACACTCTCATTCAGTCTCCAGACAGCCTGATTCACCAGGCAGAGATGTGGGTGCAGATCAGGGGCATCAGGCTCTCTTCAAACTGACTCAGCCCTGTCTTTCCCTCAGTTTTTGTGTGTTAGGAGTATCAGTATGAAAGACATGACTGAGGTCTTGCTAAGCACACAGAAGACATGGTACGTGATTCTGAAGTCAAGGAAGCTCCAGTGCAAAGTGAAAATTGAGCCCAAAAAGCCACTTTCCCCCCTGATTCTCAACGCATCTGACTCCCTTGTTCTAGTTGTATTTTGGGGAGGTGGAGAGACATGAGCTGCTTTCATCCACTTCAGTGGGTACAAATCATAGCTGTGGCCAAGGACATCAGGCACTTGGCTCATTAATGCCTTTGTCTCCAGGTCTCCATTGCTTACGCCATACCATGACATTGACAGGAGGGGAGAGGGTTTTATGATTTGTTCAGCACTGTGCAAAGAAAGGAATGGACATTTTCCATGAGGGGCTGTTGACCTGTTGTGTCCTTCCCCTGCCTCCTGCTGCCAGGGCTTATGCACACAGTACATTAATTGCCACTTCTGTGGGCTGCAGCTGATCACAGAATGAATGCCAAGGTGTTTCTGTGCAAACCAGTCTTTGACCTTCAGCATCCCTTGCAGGGTCAGTCTGCTCCTGACTGTGCTCTCAGAACAGACTTTGGTTGTGTTTGAAGGGTACGGGCTGGGTCTGTGTACACTGATGATGGCAGGCCAGGTTCCCTACAGCTGGCACACAAAGGAACAACTTCACTTGACTGATCTGAAAGACCAGAGAGAAGATAATCCTCCCTGGAGGGAGGCCACTGCAAAGTCTAACCTTTCCAGCACTGTGACCTGTGCAGTGACCAGGAGCAGTCTCCATGAGTTGTGCCACCATGGAGGTGCCCTTGTGTCCCAGAGCTCACGTGTGTCATGGAGCAGCCACAGCTGCTGTGGCTCTTCTACCTTCTGCCACTGTGAGGGATGGAGACCAGAACTTTGATATTTAGGCTCCAGAGCTCATCTGGTCCACCTACAGACCAGTACTTTTAACACCCTGTAACAGGCAAAAGAGCTGTAATGAAAAAAATCAAAGCTGCAACTTTAATTGAGCTTCTCCAAAAAGTTTCCTCTAGTTGCTGATGGTTCTGCCTGATCTTGCTTGAGGTGCACAGTGCTTCTCAGTGCTCTAATTCATTAGATTATTTTGTTCATCAGTGGTGGCAAAACTGGGATTGGCAAGTGTTGTACTCGGATCCAGGACTTCTGTGGGTACATACAGATGTTCTCTTGTGGAATTCTTGAGCTAGTTGCAGTAACATCATCTCTGCTACTGATTAAAATGGAAGGAACAATGGTGGGAAGTCATTACAGAAGGTTTCTAGGAAAGAGCACAAGCCCACCAGTTAAAGGAGATTCTAGAAATGGAACTCGGCTGTTCTGGGTCCCACCAGCCCATTGTGACTAAGTCCACCAAGGCCTATGTTACCATGTCAATAGCACAAAACCAATTCCTCAGTTGTTCTTTACACAAGGCATGGCTCTTTTCACATCAAAGCCAACTGAAGGCAGAATGTGAAACCCAGTGCAGCAGGAGGTATAGAAAGAAATAAGTTTTAAATGTTTTCTCTGGTCTGTTTTGCCACTGCACCCACCCTGCCCCATTCCTCTCTCCATCTTTAAATAAACTCTCCAGAGTTTTTTCTGCTATGCAATAATGAACTCTAATGAAATAAAATGAAATTAAATGCTGCTGAATGGAGCTGCATAAATGCCTTGTCATATTTTGTTATAATCACCTTGTGTGACTTCATCGTCTGTGACATCTGTCTCCAGCTTACTCATGGAGCAGCACGCACCGTGGTGACTGGGCAGAAAAGGAAGAGAAATGCAAGTTCATGTGAGTTGGAGTAAATAATTCAGAGGCCCTGGTTGTTGTTCTTATACACAGAGCTGCCCAAGCTGCCAGGGCAAACTGGTCCAGCACGCACAGAAATCACACTTTCCCAAGGAAAAGCCAAATATGGAGGAAACTGAGCAAAGCCTCCTGCCTGTTACTTCCAGCTCATTGAGCAGGTGGAAACTCAGCAGTGTGGCTGTGAGGGCTGGAGTGAGGCTGCAGGGTGTGGGAGCAGTACCTGCACTGGCACCTGCTGCTGCAGTACTGTGCTTCATTGTGAAACTGATTGAATCCAGTCAGTGCTTCAGTTTGAAAGTCATTTCTGAATAATAGCTCAAGAGAAAGAGGGTGGGGGAAAAACCCCAAAACACCTAAGAAGTAGTAGACTGTACACAGCCCTTCCACAGGGCAGAGGCAAGAGTGAAAAGAAGGTTCACATGATCTATTTTAATGTTGTGGTAGGCTTGGATTTTCTGCCTGTGCCACCTCACAAGGAACCTTACTTTGTTATAATCTGCTTAGAAGGGGTTTTGCTCTGGCAACACAGCTGTGATAACTTTGGAAAGATAAAGCTTTGGAGACAAACACAAACCCTTGTGTGACTGCTCCACTGATCACCAAGCACAGCTGTGGTTTGTGTGTCGCTGCATTTTGAACTCTTAGTCTTCCAATTTCTTGCTGTATCAATGTCTTAAAAATTCTCCTGAACAGTGAAGTGTTTCTTACCTTGATAATTTTGTCTCAAATTAAAAGGAAGCCAGTGCAGTGCAACAGTGTGAGGATGAGGTATGTTCAGTAACTCCCATACAATGTGTCAGGAGATCTGATGATGTTTGCAGCCTGGGTCCTGCCTGGCTTGCCTTTCCTGCCCCTCCATTCCTTCACACCCAGGCACACACAGGAGAGGTCTCAGGTGTGGTCTGGGGGTGCTGGGGGCAGCTACAGCCACCCCTGTGCTGGGCTCTGGGTTCAGCCCAGCAGAGCAGTCAGTAGGTCGGGGGTGCTGTGTCTCTGTGGCTCACAGCTGTCCCAAACCCTGTTGAATGCTGACCTTTCCTTTCAGGCATGGATAACTGCAGCTGTGCAGCTGCACCTGCCTTGAGGAATGGAATGTATCTTGGCACAAAGCTGAGGGCTTATGAATTGCCATGGTTTATGACTGGGGGTGGGATTTATCTATCACAAAGAACTGAATCAATGTGTGTGTTTATTTGTATAAACAGATCTGAGGTCTAAGGGACCAGCGAGGCATTTAGACATCTAAGTCACATCCTCCAGCACTGCTGGTGCTTGTGGGCACAGACCTAGTCCCTGAAACATTTGTTTGTTGCCACTGTCATGTAATAACTCGCCCTGGGGGCTGCCTGGGCCCAGTGTAATATACTCCTCTGGCCTGACTTCAAAAAGGTCCTTAAGATTCAAATGCCATTTCTCCTTCAATAGTTGCCACTGTCTCACTGAGCACTTCCCTTGACAAGGCACCCTGTGAGCCCAGGGAGCTCTGTCTGGGAGCCAAGGGCCACTGACAGCCAGGAGGAGATGGGCTGTGTCTGCCTCCCCTCCCAGGGCTCCGTGCTCTGCTTGGAGACCACGCCTGGGTCTTTTCCTGGGGACACTGAGCACCTGAACAGCACAGCCCCACAGGGGACCAGCCCAGCTCTCGCAAGCAAAGCAGCCCTGTACTGACCTGCTCTCTCCTTCCATGGCATTCACGAGACCACAAGCAGCTCCCATTTCTGGGAAGAGCTCTTTTAGACCCAGCTCGGGTATCTCAACTGCATCTGGCAACAGATGGGAAACATCCACTCTGCTAGCAAGGCTAGGTAATATCTCACAGCAGAACTGCAGCCTCCCAGTCCTTACTGAACATAACCTTCTCATCTCATCTGCCCAGTCTTGTCCCTTCACACATCTGGCAGGAAAAGGCATTATTTTGAGGTCAGGGTGATGATGGGGAAAATATCTGCTGTTGTCAATTTTATACACAGTACTTCAGCAAATGTCCACATTTGCCAGCCTGAATTCAAAAGATGAAGAGAGGGTCATGAGGACAGAATAGCAATGTGAATTAATGAATGTGTTTGTAAAATAATCTCCTGTATGCATAACTCACTTTTAGTATGCGATTTTCAGTCTAGTCACAGAGAGGCTATGTCAGTTTGCACTTCTGCAACCCCTGAAATTCCTTTGCAGTCAGTTAGACACAGCCCTTTCTGTTAAATATACATAGTACTTCTCCAGGTTCATTTAAAGAGAGCGATAATATATCATTGCTCCCAGTAGGGACATAGCTGCCTCATAGCTTATGTCTGCTGTCAGGCATTAAAGCTGGGCTTGAATGGTGCCAATCGATAGTGGAAATGCAGCAGCTGAAACTGTTAAGTGCAGCTTTAATGTTCCTTATGCAAACCCTAGCTCTCACCAGAGAGTACACCTGCTCAAACAAGCAAAGAAACAGGACTGACTCCTCTATTTCCTAAATATTTCCCAATATTTCTCCTATTTTTCTGTAGTTTGTGTATCTTATGGGGAAAAAAAAGAGTTTCTGAATCTGCAGAAGGTAATAGCAGCCAAAATTAAGAAAAGATCACCTCTTTTTTTGGGACAAATGTCTGTTGCTCACGCACTCGAGGACAGATGAGGTATCCTGGGCTATCTCCGAGCCTATCGGAACACAATTCACTGAGTTCTGCCCCTCATCTGCTTAGTGCCTTCCAGTACCTGTCTTGATTCTGACCAAAGCAGGTCCATGTCCCTGACTCGTCTCTAGGCAGAACCAGTGCTTGGCTGTTACATCCTCCTGTGAAGCTCCTGAGCCCCCCACGCTGCAGCCAGCACTGCCAGCCCCTCACCAGCCCCTCAGCCTGCAGCTGGACCCCACTGCCCCTGGAGCCAAGAACCTGCTGCTCACATCAGCTTAGCTGGAGCTGCATGCCCCCAGGAGTGCAAGTGGCTGGACTTGGAATGTGTTCATGCTGAAAAACAGTTCATCTGCTCTGAAAATACAGGTGACACATGGAGGAAGACCAGTGTTTTGACAGGCAGGCCCAGAGGGTTTGGGATCACCACTTTATTCCATCTGTAAGCTGGAGCAATTGCAGTACTGACCTCCTTCTCCTTCTGTCACACACAGCAAAGCAGATTAGAAGGAAAAAAAATCCCTTAGTTTTCTTATTTCTTTCTGCAGGGCAGCCCTGACCTTTGTGGCACACCTGGCCGTGGCTGTGCCTGAGAAGGTTCACCCTTCCCAGCTGGAGCTGCTCCCAGCAGAGGGAACTGATGGTGCAGCAAGGCTGGCACAGCAACAGCCCAGGTGAGGAGCATTAGCAGCCTTTAGCAAGGTTATAAAGGAGGAAAGAGGGACCTTAGGAAGGCCCTGTAGGAAGAGTTCTCTGTGCTCTGAGGGTGATGGGCTGGGGGCTGCGGTCAGAGGAAGGTGAGAGATGGATGGGGAAGTGGGCTTTTCTGTAGTACTGGTATGAATCTGTGCACAGTGTAAAAAGCAGCTCTGTGTCCTGAGTCTGGCCCCTGAGCTTCAGGCAGACCCTGTGGTCATAAAGGGGATCGATCTTGAGCTGTGAAATGGTGGAAAAGGTGAACTCTCATTTTGGTGGAAGTATGTGCTTGCCTTTTTTGCATCTCCATTTCTTTTATCTAGAGCTGAGTGAGATGAAAGGCCAGGGTTTGCCTGTGTGTGCCAGGAGCTGGGGTTCCTAGAGAGCCTGAGGCAATGTTCTGGGAATTTGAAGTAGCAACTGTCCTGTTGCCTGCTCTTTCCTTATGAAAGGATCAAGGAAACAAAACAAGAAGTTACTGTGACTGCCTTCCAGATGTGCTCTCAGGAGAAGTCTGGTTTGGGGAGAGCTGAGCAGGAGACAGTAGTTTGGTCTTGAGAGCAAGAAGCCCTTGGAAAGCCTGCTGGGCTTGAGTTGGCTGAAAATGTTGGTTCCCTGTGTGGTACCACTGCTCAGCCTGCAGACTTCCCTGTTGGGGAATTGTGTGGTCAGACTGGAAAGAAAAGGCACATCCTGGCACACAGCTTTGTTTGCTGCTATCACTAGTAAATTGTATATTAGCAGGTTTGCTGTTATCTCTAGTAAGTTGGACATTAGCAGGTGCTTATACGTGGCTGTAAATCCTTGTGAGATGTTGTGGAGAGAAGGTGAAGTGTTCCCTTGGCTCATGTTTCAAATTTCTGTGCAGGTGCTTTCTTTGACAGAGTGAGTTGAAGGAGCCTGCAAAGTCCATGTGCTTTGTGTTTGTGCTCCAGGGGCTCTCTCAAGGAAGTCTGGGTGCAGTGTTTCTGTGAGCCCTGTTTCTTCTCTGGGTGGGTGCTTGGGGTGAGGGGCTGTTTGCCTTGTAAGGTGCCTGCTGTGAAGCCCAGAGCTTGCCCAGCTGGGCCCTAAGATCTCTTGATCAAGTCAATTCAGTAGCTTGGTTATTTCCTTACTTGAGGTGTGCTGCCTGCAGGTTGACTTAAATGCTTGCAGGAGTGACTTCATTGACCCAAGCAGTGTGAGGGTCCTCAGCAGAGCACAGGAGTAATGGTAATGCACAAGTGTCTCAGGCAGTATTATCAGAGCCCTTACTCCTTGAAGTGTTCAGATTTTTAAAAACAGAAACTATCAGCAGCCTTATTTTGGCTTGTTATATTTTAAAGGCTGTAATTCCTCACCATGCTAAGCTATCTTCTTTCTCTACCTTTCTTAAAGAAAGAAACTAATGGCCTGTGGAAGCAAAGTCCTGTTCTGGAGAAGTGTTGTTTAGACCACAATTCCTATCCTATTGTTACAGCTCTCCTTGCCTGTGAGCACAGCTTATGGGCCTGGTTATACTGTCTCAGCTGATTCTAGACATAGAGATGAGAGCAGCTGCTGTCTCATTTCTTAGTGAAACCCTCATGTGACTTACTTTGAGGGTGTGGAGCCAAGAGAAAGCTTCACTATAGGTGACTTGTTAAAAATGCAAACAAAGCTCCAAAGAAGCAAATCCACTAAGTGCTGGAGAGGCTTATTCTGCTGGCCCTGATGTAAGAATTTCAGGCAGGTCTCTCAGCCAGGTGGTAGATTCATTGTTGATGCTCTCTGCATAGCCTTAGTACATCCATGGAAATGGGCAGAAGTCAGAGTTCTCTAATTCAGAATTTTAATCATAGAGTATGACAAGAAAAGCCACTACCTTCTTTTGCCTCTGCTCTCCCTCCTGTGAGGCTCTAACCACTGCCTTTACCTACCATTTTCCATTACAGATGGTAGAATGGGAGTTTCTCTTTTCTGTATTCCAACCTCTGGTTGAAAGTGAAAACCGAATGGGAAGGGTGTTTCTCTATCTACTTTTGTTTTACCTGGTGGGTATAAGTACATGATGAATGCTCTCACCATAAATGTGCTCCTCTCTTGGTGTCTGACTCAGCCAATTGCTGTTCCTGTTTCCTATCCCTGATGCTTAGTGAATGAGGGCTGTTGATTTCTGTGTGGGGATGAGCAAAATCAGCAGTGATTCTCTAGATCTTGTGCATTTTTGTAATTGCTGGAGGACGTAATTATTCTGGATAAAAAGTCATCTTCCCTCATGGGAGATAAGGTTGTTTCATGCAGCCATTTTTATTCTTGAAATGATAGTACCCTTTTACCTTTGAGATTTTTAACAATGCAGGGAGATAGTATTGCATGACCTTGCTTTTGGCAGTGAGTATGAACTGAAGGCAGCCAGCAATGTTTCCATTTGTTCTCAGCTCAACTTCTTCCTTCCCAGACCTCTTTTTCCTATTTGCCCTTGTAATTGGAGATAAGATGGACGCACACAGTTATGCAGCATCAGAAATGTAATCTAGACATCTCTTCCATGAAGCACATTTCTAATGTGCCCTTCAAACACAAGTCAGATGCCTACAGTCTCTTTTCTGTGAGCTGCTTGGAAAAAATCTAAGCTGCAACCATTGAGGGATACATGTTTGAGGGATACCTGGAGGTGTCTGATGTTCTCACAAAAAGAGCACAATACTTCACTGAAAAGCAGCTTTGCTCAAGGACAGCTTTATCCCCTTCCTAAAAGGAGATCAAACTCTTCATAGGAGGGCAGGCAGGGGCCACTAGGGACTTTGATAAGGTGATGAAAGCCTCTAAGTGTTTCATGTTTTGAGCAGAACAGGAGTTCAGGCTGTGCAGATCATCAGAAGAGGTTTTAAAATACCCTCTCATGCTGTCTGTGAGCAATGGAGGACTAGGTAAAAGATTTGGTTTGCTTTCTGTCTTTGTGCCCTATCCAGGCCATTTTGTTACTGAACAAAAGCCCTGCTTGCTGTGTGATGAGAGCGAAGCAAGTTCAGATTCCCAAAGCTGGATCTTATTTTCAGAGCATCACTGAGGTCCTGCCTTCTGTTCCAGATTGACAAACTTGTAGAAACATGGGGAGGGAAGTCTTGGCTGAGAAGAAGCCAGACTGGGGGTGAGCAATTACATGCTGGTGACAAGCAAGACATTTTGACAACTGTGATATTGAAATCCTCCAAGTATAAGACAATTCTTATTTCCAGGACTTGTCCCTATCCTTGAGATCTCCCTCTTGGGAAGCTTCATGGCTGCCTACAAGAACATCTGTTATTTGGCAAGGCTAAGGCCAAGGAAATGGGAAGCCTGGAATAGGTTCGACAGAAGTATCCAGACCAAAAAAAGCTATTTGGGCAGTACCATTGCTTTGAGACAGATGAAGCTGCATGCAGCTGCTCCTAACAGATGGGTTGAGAACTTGAGGCTTTATTAAAAACCCGAAGGTGTAGATTCTGAAGCCTGTAAATACACAGTAAGTTGTTCAGATATGTGATTGTTCTGAAAATCCTGGTTGTGCTTGGTTCTGTGAGTTCTTGGAAACACAGCACTTAAGCAAATACTACTGCATTTGACTGAGATTGTGATTATGTTCCTTAGCTTTCCCCTCTGCACAAGTCTCTAGGGTGTCTGAATCCTTTAAGTGGTGAAAATGAGTAATGCTCTGGAATGCCCTGGCTGGGTGGTCGATGAAATCCTGTGTTGTGAGGCCCAGTAATGCTGGGTTATCCAGATTAGACACTGCATCTGATTATCCTGCTGATAATCCTACCCTCAGTAATTTAATCAGGATGGGGATTGCAAGGCCAGGATCAGGCAGAAATAATGGGTGATTGCCCCCTCATACATCTGTAGCAACTGGAACTCCTTGTTTGTGGCAATATCTGTAATGCATTTAAATAAATAAACATCTGTGGTTGTGCTCTGTTGTCACTGGCATTGCAATGGGAGTCTCCTGGTGTTTCTGACCGTTTGTGAGAGGTTGGTTATAAGTAGTTTGGGGGCTACAGAGATTCCTGCATTTGCTTTCTTTTAATTCTCACAAAGTGCATGTGTGAGGGAGCTGTTATGTGATGCCAGCTTAAATGAATTGGGATGGTAAAGATAATGATCCAGTCCAGTAAGAGGAACAGATGGTTTCAGCTGAGGCAGGACTCCTTGCCTCCTGCTACAGGAGAGCTGGGTGAAGTGATCCATGTCCTGATCCCATCTCTGGCAAAGGCTCTCCCGTAGTGGGCTGGGAAAGAATCTGCCTGGGTACGTGTTGGTAGTAGTGTCTAAAGGGAGGGGGGCTGTGTGCTTATAATTGAATTTGGGCCAAAAGGCAGGGATTTAGGTTCCTGACACCTGGAGCACCAATCCTACAGAGGAACTGGTACCCAGTTTATTTAGCTCCCCCAACCAGAAATGAATTAATGTGAGAGCCACCTAAACATGTGCACATGGGAATAAGAACTGCTAAATGGAAAATAAACAGGCAACTTTTTCCAGGAACTTAATGAACCTGGCTCTAGCAGCTAAGCACTCTTACTCAGGAATAATTTTATCTTAGGATTTGGGATAATGGGTGCACTTGGAGCAGCTCCATGCACAGCTGAGTGTCACAATCTACACTGGGCTTTTACCACGGCTCCTAAATACTATTTATCGGCAAGGCACTTGAGAAATGCCAATATGCACCCCGGGGGCTCTTGAAGCGAGGCTGGTGCGGAGCTGCCGCCGGCACCGGGAATTCCCGATCCCGCCGGGAGAGGGCGGCGGGCGTGCAGCCTCGGCGGCCCGGAGCCGGAGCCGGGCCCGGAGCCGGCGGGGCTCGCTGCCGGCCCGGAGCCGGGACAGGAGCCGGCGGGGCTCGCTGCCGGCCCGGAGCCGGGCCCGGAGCCGGCGGGGCTCGCTGCCGGCCCGGAGCCGGGCCCGGAGCCGGCGGGGCTCGCTGCCGGCCCGGAGCCGGGACAGGAGCCGGCGGGGCTCGCTGCCGGCCCGGAGCCGCCGCGGCACCCCGGCGCTCTGCTGTGCCCGGGGGCTCTGGAGCGGTGGAAAGCGCACGGGGAGGAGGAGCAGGGGAAAAAGCCAAACGGGAGCGAATGGGTGCTGCGGGAAGGGGAGGAAGAGCAGGTGGCAGCGGGCAGGGAGATGAGCTTTCCCTTCATGTGGCAAACGTGGCTCGTGTCTGAGTGCAGATGCCAGAATTGCAGCGCTTCGTGCACGTAGGAGGGCTGCAGCCGGGGAACGGGGGAGATGCTCGGCTGGAGCTCGCAGCCCGGCATTGCCTCGGGACGGAGCCGGCACGCACTGGCCCGGGCGGTGCCAGTTCAGCGCCGCTCCTGCCCAGGGCTGCCGCCTTAGAGTGGACCTCTGACCCCTGCACTGAGGATGTTGTTGCAGACATACTCATGATGTGGGAAATCTTCAGGATCAAGCATTGTTTCCAGCAAATGCTTTTAGTTTGGAGCCCTTTGACAGTGCTTACTTGATGCTAACCGGAACACATCTTCCTCAGGAAAACAATTCCATTGCTTTTCCTGCTTGCTGGCGGTTTTTTTTTTTTCCCTGCCCAACACCCCCACCCCCAACTTGGCTGCACATCCCATCACTTGGTGTTTATAGTGCTCTTGGCCTTGACAATGCATCTTCTTGTTTCCTTCCTGTCAGTCCTCTTGTTTGCTGCAGCTGATCTCCTCTCATCCTGAACCTGTCTTCTCCACTGCAATGTGGCACTTGTTGATTCCCAGTGCTTTTTCACTGTAACCTGGGCTTCTGCTCCTGTTACTTGGAGGGTCTCAGACTGTATGGTCATGCTGAGTGTGCTAAACTTTTTCAGTTTTGCCACCTTGCTGACTAAATAGTTTTCCTTCTTCTAGCTTTCTTGTTGGCATGGGATTGAGTCACAACTGGCTTCCTGCCACCTTGAGTCAGTCCAAACCTTCCTCCTCTGCCTTCATTTCTTTTTCTGACCAAAATCTCTTCTACTTCTTCTACATTTAAAAAGAAATGCAAGATGATATGCTCTTCTTTCTTGTCCTTGTCTCTTAGATGTGAGCACCAGCACCTTCTCCCATCTTCCAGACTCCCTATATCTATTCCTATCCATGCTGTTATTCTTTCCCTTCAGCCCACCCTCTCTTCTGGCAGCTCTTCCTTAAAAACCAAACTTGCTATTCAAGCCCCCACATGTTTCTCTAAATACTGCACCTTGACTTGCAAAGTGCCTTCATCAGCCATCTCTTCTTTCTTCTCATGTCCTTACTCTTATCACTTGGGATGTTACTCCTCTGTTCTTCCCTTCTCTCCCTAGACTGTTATCCACAAAGTTCCTTGGAGGATGCTGTTTTTCCCTTTGGCCTTTTCCAATCTAAATTTGTTCAAGTGTCCTATATCACTCTGTCCTTGGGCTCTTTCTCTCATCCCTTTACATCTTATTTAACTGATCTAATGCAAGCAGTAAATTGCCTTTGTGGTTGCCTCTCCTCAGTCTGAGAAAAGGAGGGGAGAAGGTCTGGAAGATCTCTGTGCAGATCCAGGTATTTGCCTCAATCAGCGCTTTCCAGTGTCCCCTCAGCTTTGGGTCCGTTCCTGCTTTTCCAGTGACAGCTGACATTGCTGTAAGGCCCTCAATGTGCATGTCACTTAACTTGAATGTGGCACTGGATTCTCAGGTCATAGCTATTTTAATGCATACTTCTCCCACACCACACAAATCTTCACTGGCACCTTTTTCTTTTACTGACACAGTTTTTCCTTCTTGGTGAGAGTGCTCCCAGGCTTCTTCTGTCTATGCTGAGAGTTGATTTCAAGGTGATCCTTTTCCTAGCCCAGAGGAAATATCTGGTGGAGTTGGTGCTCTACAAACCTGACCCTTAATGCAGCAAATACTGTAAACACACCCAAGGGATTGCTGCTTTTTCTCACCATTGAGTATCTGTGCAGCTGGTCCTCTGACAAAGAGAGGAATGTCCTCTTAGCACTGTTTGCTGAAGCTGCTGCTTGGTTCTGATATTTAAGTTTTAAAGGGTAACCACTTTGACTAAGAGATATATACTTTTTGCTAATCAGTCAGCTAAGAAATGCTGGGCAGAAAAGGCTAATTTTATGTGCAGTAGAAAATTACATTCTGGGAAAGGGCAATAGTGATGCTATTTTGACCCTCCTGGAGCCAAAGGGGATCAGCTTTGGGTATGGCTGGGATGGGCAGTGGCAGGACTGTGCTCCTGGGCAGCCTCTTAGCTGGCTAAGCTGTTATGGGCAGCTCTGGTTTTGCATGGCAGGTGTGGTAGCACTGACAGCTAAAAAACTCTGTTATTCCAGGGCTTCTGGGCTACAGCAGGGCAAGGGTGGAAGATGAGTAGAAAAACAGGAGCCTTTCTGATCTCACCTAGGTGTTGAGTGCTTTCAGGACTTGGTTCTTGAAAATGCTTCTCAAACCCAGTTTGGACATCTCTCCTTGATGGGAGGATCAACCTCTCATACTTGATAAATTAAGCTCTGTAGAATAAGGGAAGACTCTTTCCAGGAGTGTGTGGATCTCCCAACTCAGGGCTACACTTGTTACAGTCTATTTGAACATCTAACAGGCAGCTGGTTACAAATGCTGCCCATGATCTCAGTCTTGCTTCATCCTTTGCTGGAAGGTCTGCAACAGAGCAGAGATGGGGAACAGCTGTAAAATGAACAAAATTGAAGAAACTTGCTGGCTACACTGAGTACAATTCCAGATTCTTTCTTGAGTCTCCACTATTTTCTACATTTATATTTAACTGTTACTTTGAAAATGCTGCTACAATGTTAAGAAAGGAGGAGAATTGTAGTCTCTTGCTGAGCTCCTTCTAAGCAGTCATGCTTTGCAAGACTTGGGTTAAAGGCATGAGGTTTGGTTGTGCAGATGGGTGAGGCAGCTTCACTCCTGAGGACTCTTCTTGCTATTCTTTCAGGTGAGAGTGAGTTCATTTAGGATTGCTCTCTGCTTGTGTCAGTTTCCCTTCTTCACTTGTCTTCGCCTTTTTGATTGCACATCTCGCTTTTATTTGAATTTCATTTCGCACTATTTGTCATGACACAGGCCAAGAGGAGTTTAAGCTCTGAACAGGTCCAGCCAAAAGGTTGTCAGTGGTGCTGGTATCAAGCAGTGCTTATCTGTCTCTTGTATTTGAACAAACTGAGTTTTAGCCTGAAATATCACAGACATCCAAGTCCCTGAGGCATGGAAAAGCTGCACTATGAATACACTGATGATAATAGTCCTGGTTCTGCAGGTTTTATTGCATTTGCTATTTTCTAACATTCTGGAAAACATAGCATTAAAATAAACAGGGTAAACACAGACAAATGGAAAAAGATGTTGGAGCTAGATAGGAGAGGACTGTGCTCAAGGCTCTGTTGTCCCCTCCATCAGGGTCACTGGAGCAGCTTAGGATTTTGGGGTTGTCAGTTGGCATTGAACAGCCATCTTAGGGGATATCTCAGGACTGTGGTCAGGCAACCATCTAGAAATGGCTCTTGTGGGGTAGGAACAGGGCAAAGAAATTGCTTTCTGGGCTTTGGCACAGGTCAGCTTGCTGTGATTTCTTGAAATTGCAGATAAAGACTGTGAATGCTACTCAGCCGTGATGGCTGTAGAATAGCAGTGAGCGAATGGATTTTTTTTTTCATTGTAGGAAGTAGACATAGGCAAATAGGATTTTAAGGTGAATAGTCTATTGTCTGCAAGCATTCAAGCACCTGGCTCTTAGGAGGGCTGAGCTGTCAGCAGGAAGCTCTTTCCTGCCTGTACCCTGTAGATTTTTGCCTTGCGTAAATTTCAAATACGGGTAATTACCTTTTCTAATCAAGTCAAAAAGGGACTAGAGCTTAAGGAGCTCTATTCAGTGGCTAATTTTCATGTTTTATCTACTTACATGAAATTCTTAAGCTTTTATAATGGTAGAACAACCTGACTTCAGATACCTTCCTTTCTGTCCCCATCTGGTCGAGGATCTGATGAACTTATTTACTATACTGAATAACCAGAAGCCTGCAGTGGGGCTCAGAGGGTCTGGGACTTATCCCTGAAAACATGAAGCATTTTGCAGCAAGGACTGAGAACAACGTCCACCTCACATAGATTTTGGTGAGCTTGGAGTGCTCAGTATCTCACAAAATGAGGAGTTGAGCTTTGTCAGGTCTAACTACCATTAAAATCAACACCAATACTCCTGTTAGTGTAAATGGGTATCTACAGATGGTTATGAAGAATAATAGCAGAAGAAAGCTGGTGCTCAGAAGGAACTTCCTGTGTTAATGACAGTATGATTCCTCCATCCATGGTTATCTTCCATAGTAATTTTTGACTTTGTTGCAAGTAGTAACAAAACTTCTCCCTTGTTTTTTTGTACTTTTGTGACATAAATGCTTTTTCTTTATTAATAAAATACTTACTGATTAATCTCAACAACATTTAATCAATAATTTTATGTAATTAAACTCTGAGCTAGCTCAAAGGTTGTGGCTTACTTAGGTTTTTATTTCCCACATCAGCTCCTAATGCACTTCCTCTGCTTCTAGCAACTACTTGGGTGATGTAAGGAGGTGACGTCAGCTGATGATAAAGAAATCATTTGTGTTTTGTTCATAACCAAAAGTTATGTACATAATTCTCAGGGTGATGGGTTACAGCTTGTAGAAATGTTTTTTGTATTTTGCTCTACCTATATTATTAAAGATTTCTGGTCTCTGTTTACTCTTCTTCCCCCTTGCTCCCCCACTGGGTTCTTTGCTTTCTCAGTAGTGTTAGAGGTCCTTCCTGCTGCTGCTGTGTCATGGCCTACTTTCTTGGAACCTGCTGCTCTGGCTTGTGCTTATCTGGGCGCAGCTCATGGCACGTGGGCATCTTCTGAGCATGGTGTGGTACAGAGCTGTTTTCTTTTTCTGTCCTTAAGGAATCTGCTCTGCTGTCTAATGATGGTAGCTAGCTAACAATGCCCATTGGTGGTTTTGGATAGATGCTTCAGAGGTCAAACAAGGATTTTCAGAAGCACTTAGCTGATTCTTGCTTGCCATTGCAGCTGGCTTTGAGGTCAAACCCACTCTGAACCTCAGAGTTAGTTACTTCTCCCTCTTGGCCAGAACTCACTGTAGTTCCTTTTTGACTGAGCTGTTCATTGCCTTTAAGAAACATGGTCTTTAAACTTTGTGTAGGAGAAATGCTATTCTGTTGCCTGCAGTGAGAGCAGCTCTGTCTCTGCCTGGGAACTCTTACTTGGGTGCTGAAGTTGGCTTCTGGGCAGTTTGGGAACAGGTTGAGACATTGGTATCTCAATTTGCACTCTCTTGAAATGAAAGCAAAGCTGACTGGTGGCTCCTCTAGTGCAGAGCTTGGTATAGAAGCCGATAGGTCACCTGGCCCCTGAGACTGTGCCTTTTTGCCTTTGTTTCCATTTTGGATGGTCATCACAAGAACCTGGCACTGGTCAAATGATATCCCACCACTGGCAATCTGCTCCCCCCAGCACTTCCAGCTTCATGCAAAAGTAGCCCATGTATGCATGGCAGAATGTGTGGCTATCTGCACAACCCTGCAGGCTGGCTGGTGTCTCTGCCCCCAGGAAGGGAGGTTCCCTCTTAGGGAAGGAGGCTCTGTGCCAGGGTAGCAGATGGGCAGGAGCAGCAGCAGCTGGGAGGCCATGTATGATCATCATGTGGACTTACAATCTGCAGCAATGCCAAAACGGCCACTTGGCTTTATCCTGTCCGTAGTCAGGGCTGTTTCTAAGCCAGCAGCTTTTGGAAAGGTACAGGGGCTGGCAGAGAGCTCTGCTCAGTGTCCACCATCAAGGTGGGGAGCAGTAGGCTCCTCAAGGGCTGAAGGCCCAGGAAACATTTCTATTTCTGTCTGGAGCACCCTGCAAGAGCAGCCAAGCTGAGCCCTTGCTATTCCCTCTCACCTGTACAGGCTGAGCTCTTTGTCAAGCAGAACCTTGCCTCCACCAGTAGGACCTTACACATTGTCCTGCCACCCCTGGGAGGAGAGGGCAGCTCTCTGCTCTTCAGAGTGAGCCAGGTCATCAGCAGCACAGGCTGAGCAAAAGCCCTGCTGATCAAACAACAATGCAGGTGGCTATGAAGAAGTCCTGTGTTCGCAGCCCCGCAAAAACCACTCGAGCCTCAGATCAAGAGGGAATAACTGCCTTTCTCAAATAGCCATACCCTTGCCATGACAGGAGCCAAGGATATGCTGCAGCATTTTGGGAGAGCAGGGTCTGCACAGGGTGGCTTGTGCTTGGATTGAGCCACTTTCTTGGTTGTACTGTGATTGCAGCTTACTCCCAAAGCTTGAGCGTGTGAAGGAAGCAGCCCTGGCAGCCCTGTGGGCTTGATGCAGCAGAGCAGTGCTTCAAAGGTGGTTCTTCCATCTTGCTAAAGGGTGTGAATAGGAAGGATTCCAGGCTGAGCTCATCTGCACCTCCTGAGTGCTGCAATGCTTTCTCTTGCTGTGGTTTGGGGAAGAACTTGATGCACTACTGAGATGCCATTAATGTGTGTGGTGTTATTTGATGCTTGATACTTGCAAAGCCAGAGTAGGCTCAGACTTTCCTGAGGGACTAAATGAGAAACAGTGATCTACCTTGAGCTGGTCCAGCTTGCTTGAAACTTTAATGCAGGATGTACTTTAATGTAGAATAGAGCACAGGCAGTATTATATTTCTTTCTACTGATAAGTAATTTGAAAGATGACCTGTAAATGGCAAGGGAGTGAAAATATTCACTGGATTTCTTCCCTTGAATTTGCTTCTTGCATTGAGGAGAAAAGCCTTGAAGGAGCAAAGGGAGGCACTTCTCTCTTCAAGGTGGCTTTTTAAGAGCATGAATCTTAAAGCCTTGTGATGGTTTCATGATTTGGAAGTGAAATTGTGATGTCTCAGATGTAACCTAGAAAGCTCTGATAAACTGTGATTGAAAATTGAATGTGTGGATTAGTGGGTTTGGATGCTTTGTTTGATTTATATTTCTACCCTCTGTTACCTCAAAGGAAGAAATGCTTCACATTAAAAAAAAAAAAAAAGCTAATTTTGGCTTGCTCTTCAAAAGTGAGACCTCTGAACAGCTAATTCATGTCCTCCTCCTTTGACAGGACCTCCACAAAAACCCCAAACCTCAACCTAGCTTTGCCAGTGGGGAGCGTATTATGGCTGATCCTGTCAGTACACTGGAAAAATACATTTCCTGTATTTGAGAAACTTGCTCCTCACATATTCTGCTGCCAGGCAGTGGGGCTCAGCTTGATGCCTTCAGCTAGGAACTGTTTCCCAGCTTTCTCTGTGAAGCTGTTATTGATGGCTGTTAGCTTTCCAGGGAGTGCACAGCTTTGAAATGAGGCTCTTAGTTCATTGGTCCAGTGCCTGCTATTACAAATGGTGCCTCAGATTGTGCTTTTGGTAAACAGCCTGGCTGTGCCTCAGAAGTTAAGAGTTTCTTTGCCTTCTTTCTGTTGAAAGTTGCTCTTGAACTTGGATGTCAGGAACTTTAATGTCCTTTGAGATTTTGCCTGATTTTAGTCTGTGGGAGTTGATAACTTGAGTCCAAGACTGGCTGAGGAGTTGTGGAGCATTCTCGTGTATAATCTGTATTTTGAAATGTTAGTGAGGACTAATAGACCTTGAATGAGTCATTGTTTCATTGCTTTTCAGAAAAAGCACACAGATTGACCCTGGAAGTGTAGTTGAGTCAGTTTGGCATTGATGATGGGTAAAGATATAGCAACAGGGAAATAGGATCCCACATCAGTCACAGAAAGAATTGATGATTTGACTAGAAGGTCAAAGTAAATGGCTGTTGCTTCTTCAGTTTCTAAGCCTGCTTCATCAGTTCTCTATAGCACAGTTTGACTCACAGCTTGCCTACAGTACCTGACTATTCAGTCCTGAAATTAAAAAAAAAACCCTAATGTCATTCTTCACAATAGTGTAGGACCTAATAAATGGATAGGAGCCAATTTAAATGTGAATTTTATGTGTTGGGTTTTCATCCTGGGCTGTTTCTAGTTGGTTTTTTTGGGGTTTTTTTTGGTGGTTTTTTTGCACTAATGGGCCATCTCTAACTTAAGTTCCCTTGCACTTTGTGGGGTGGCAGCTGAGGTCGGAGCAAGTATTGCTGAACTGCCTGGGCTGTGTGATAAGGTGGAATGATGTGTGCAGTGTTCACCTCCATAACCAAATTCAGGGTTTGGATTTGGGATGGGAATGCCCATAGGTAGTATCTGCATGATGGTTTGCAGTAGCTCAGAATGAGAGACTATGTAATTACTGAGTGTTTTGCCAGTCCTAGATAAGAAGGGAAGATATGAACACCAGGATGTATAAAGGAACCAAGAGTAAAGCAAAAGAGAGGAGTTAAGTGTTCCTGTATTAGAAGCTTATATTGTGCTAGAGCCATCTATCCTCTATTTGTGCAGCTCCCAGGATGCCATGAGCTGCTTTTTCAGTTGCACAAACCATAAAAATAAACACAGAACTGGGTTTTACCATCCCCATTGCACCAAAGTTAAAAATCTGAAAAAAACTTAAGAGGTAATTCCATTGTGGAGAAACTTTATAACAGGGATGAACTCTTTGTTCTTCAAAAAAAGTGACTTGATCCTATTATGAATGTTTTATCAACTTATTAGCAGGGGACTGCTTATTTTATTCATGAGTTGGAGGATGAGTGAAATCCAGTCGTTGCTGGATGCAAAGGTGGAAAAGCATAAAGTAGCCATGAGGTGGATGTTTTGTGAATCAGCATAATTAATCTTGAAACAACATATCCAGGGAAGGCCTGAACCTGAGGCTGGGCATCTCCTGAGAGATGCTCTCCGAGTCTGCAGGTGTTCGGGCTCAGCCCGGCGCGCAGGATCCAGGGAGGCTGGGGGCGAGCGGAGCGGTCTCCCCGAGCCGCCCGGCGTGGCACTTGTGGTCTGGGGGTTTGCGGGGCAGCAGCGGGGCGGCGTTGTCCCGGCCCGGGGCTGCCGCCGGGCGCGGGACGGGGCCGCCCGTGCGCGCTCGCTGCGCGGCGCGGAGCCCGCAGCCGGGCCCGGCGGTGCCGCGGTGCGGGGCGGGGCGCGGGCGGGGCGCGCATGCGGGCGGTGCCAGGCAGCGCGGCGGGCCGCGGAGCCACTCGCCCCCGCAGCACCGCTCGGCCAGGGACAGCTCCCGCCGGCCCAGGTAACGCGTCCCCCGCGCCCCGCTCCGCGCCCCGCGGGCTGGGGGGGCCCGGCGCCTCACGCCGTCCCCCCCGCCGCTTGCTTGCTTGCAGCTCCGGGGCTGTGACAGCGCCGTCCCCACCGCGGAGCGAGGCAGCGGCCGCCGGCTCTGCCCGCCGGGCTCTCGGCTGAGGAGGGTGCGCGTCTTCCCGCAACTTCCCGGCGCTCGCAAGGCTCCGCGATGGAAGGGAAAGGTGGGTCGGGCGCGGGGGGGCGGCGGCGAAAGGACCGCAGTGGCCGGGCTGGTGCGGGGCCGGGCGGCCGAGGCTGCCGCTGTGCTGGGGACATTGCAGCACCGGCGGGGAGCGGGCGGGAGGCGCGTCCCTGCCGATCCCGCGGGGTGCTCGGCCCGCTGCGTATGGAGCGAGGGGAAAGGTGGCTGGTTTTTTAGATTCATTTTCCTTTAGGGAGAGACAGATGTTAGTTGGTGATTTGTTTTCTTAATGCTAAGGATTTGCATAATAAATATGAGGTCCGTCCCGTGTTTTCTAGCCAGTCAGCAATAGGGAGGTTTTTAACAGATGAAAAGCATTTTATGATTAGAATGGGTTTAAAAAAATACCTCGTTTTTATTTTTTTTGTGAAACGAGATCAGGGCTATAGAGCTCTGCCCTCGTTACATTGCATATTTAATACATCAGAACATCCTGATAGATTGGAAGAAATGCAATGAGTATTGGGCTATTGAACTGTCCACCCTAGAAAGAGGAGATAATTAAATCTTGCCTGGCTAGCTTGTGTGTTTGCATACAGAGATATCTCATGCATATATATCCCTTCAGGTTGAGTGTATGCGCTTTGTTTCCGTACATAGCTCTGTGGTCCCGCACACTTATTTACCTATCCACCTCTACAATTGCATTGGAAATCACACATTCAACTGGTACATGAACTACGTGTTAATTGCCAATGAAATACTGATGGTAAGTCAGTCCTTGCAGAGAAAAGGCGAAGTTGCCATTCCTACACAATGTAGCTGCCGGTTCTCCTGTGTAACACAAATCTGTGAGCAGTTTAATTGATACTGATCAGGGCAGTGGGGCGATATGGACGATATTAATTCAAGGAAAACTACGGTAGACTTGTATAACACAATACTACATACCTTCCAGGGAGACGAGCAAGCTATATTTAAATCCCAGGTTTATTTTTGTAACTATCTTGTCAATCAGGGCTATAGTTCTCCTGTGTGGGAATATCTGATTATATGCTGATTAAGGAAGGAAGCTATTTCAATCATAAGGAGGCAGTATGTTCTATAAAGTGCAGTTTCTTGTGGGCAGTGATCAATAAACATACCAGGGCTTGGGGAACACGTAAGTACCTCTCGAGAAAGCGTATCTGCGAAGACTTTACTTAAATTAAAAAGCTCACAGCAGTCACGTTAGCCCTAAAGATAATTTCTGTACTATCCATGATGTTTTCACAGTTAACCTGAGATGGCCACCTTTGCTTTTTGAATATCCTGTTGGTACTTGCCTTGATGTGAAACAAATGGACTGTGACTTCAGAATAACACACTGTGTGCCTTGTCATGCACTACAGGGGCAGGCAAAGGCTCTCCATGGAACTTCAGATGGAGCTCGTGTAGTTGGAGGAGTTGAGCAGGAAGGAAACATCTGCAATAAAACAAGGGTCTAGGTAGCTGGGGGTAAAAGGACCTCCAGAAGGAGGGTTGCCCTACTCCTGTCGTGTGCAAACAGTGACTGTTACGCTGCAGTTGCTGCTGAATTGGCAGTGAAGTGTCTGATAAGGTAGATTTTGGGGCTGCTGATACTTGTGTTTATTAGTTGCAAGATGGGCTCCACAGCAGGGCATGTTTCCAGGTGCTTGACTGGTGGAAGGGATAGTGGGAATAAGTCAAGCCCAAGAGTCACTACTTATTTTGATGCAAAATATTCTGAGCAGTTTGCTGTTATTAGAGATTTTCCTTCATGGGGTAGAAGAAGGGAACAAATACTCTCTGGGTTTCCTCTATCTATGTAAAAAGGAGGGCTGTTGAGAGCAAACCCAGCAGAAATCCAAGTACCAAAATGGGACAGGTCCAAAGCAGGGATGAACTTAAATGGAATACATAAGGAACTTTGGCAGCTCAATGAAGAAATGAGAAGGCAAAGGAAGTCTTGTCACGGCAGGGATCCAATTGTGTTGGCACTGAAGTAGTTTTTGTAACTTGGATAGAGTTGGAGTGGCACAAGAAGGCCTGTGAGGCATGGGTCTCACGGAGCAGTTTTGTGTAGGAGTACAGTCAGGCACAATGCAGAACATCTCCCCAGAGGAAAGATATGAGCCAGACTAAACTCTTCACTTCTTCAGCTTTTGAGACTAATCCTGGATGGATTTGCAACTGCATTGCCTGACTACGCACTGGTTTACATTTTGTTTTCATTACTAACCAGGCCTCTGCATTGCGAGTCCTCTGTTAGGAGATTGGAGAAACATCATCTGCAAGCAACAAAGTCATCTCTTGCTTTTTAAATGCTTCCTCCTGCAGCCTTTCTCCCACCTCTCCAGTCTTCCTCAGTGCAAATTTCAGAACATCTCCAACTCAATGTTGTGCAGATACTGAGGAAGAGTGTGTGCTATATTAAGCAACATAAAGTCTGTTTAAGAAAACCTGCCGTCTGGTCCCTGAATTCAGCTATCCCTGATGAATGCTGTGGACATTTCTGGATAGGGTTTGCTATCACAAGAACTTGGTTGTCTGAATATGGTTGGAGCTGGTGCTTTGCAAAACCTGCAGTCTGCAGTAAAAAAATGGGCTAAAAAACCATCTCTGGCACTGCTTAGAGCAGCCATAACTGATTTCACTGATTGGGCTTACTCACAAGAATGAGGGGAGAAAGACATAACCTAGTTTTTGTGCAGTGGGATGTGGGACTAAGGACTTTACTGTTAGGAATGTAGCAGTAAGAGTACCAGCCAAGAGGGTTCTGTTGAGGTTTGAGGAGGTGGTGCAGCCTGTGCCATCTTCCAGCAGACAAAGCTGGCTAGAGCCAAGCATCTCTATCTCCTCACCATGCCTAAAAGATAAATAACACCCCAAGGAGCTGCACAGTTACCAACACATCTTGGTGATCTAAAAGTAGCATTTGGCCTCATCTAACTTACAGCTTCTCTGACTGATTCTGTTCTGCACGTTCACTGCCTCCAAACCTTTTCCAGAAGTAAGGAGCTTAAAAGTTGTAGCTGTTCCCAAAGCTTATTAGGCAATGGGGGATGCAGGGCACTGTGGGTGAGAGCTCTGTTTTGCATCTGCTACCTGATCCCTGTTCTCTGAATCTCGCCACTACAGCAGTTCCTGTGGGCTGCAGCAGTAAGCGACACACCAGGCATCCCTGGAGCTGGGCTTTGCCAAAGCTAACAATAGTTAATGTGGAGGTTAAAGAATGCTTGGTCATTTGCCAGATTCTTCAGTCACAGTTAGAAAGATGCTTAGCAGAGGAAGGAACATCATGCAGTGATGTTCACACTCAGAGGCTGGAAAAGAAATCAGCCAAGCAAGAGTCAAGCTGCACAGTGTGGAATGGATCCCTGGGTTTCTGGATGGAGTAGAGAGGGACTGCAGGCTAACCTTGCTGCAGGGAGAGCTCTGCTTCTCTGAAAGTGTGATACCCTTTCCTGTACTCCTGAAAACACAGAAATTGCTTTCTCCCTCACTGCTAGAAAGCACAGATTGCTACTTTTATCTTGCCTGAGATGGGGATTGGGGTCTTGATGTGTCAATGTTGTATGGGGAGCAGAGCCAGGCTGCCTGCCTGAACTTTCCTCAGGAGCCCAGAGAGTTTTTGGTGCTCTCTGCTGTCCCTGGAAGTCAGTGCTGGGCACTGGTGGCTCTGGAGTGCCTGGGCAGGCTGCCTTCACCATAGGATGCCTGCTGTTAACTAGGAAATACTGCAGGACTTGTCAGCTGGTCCATGGGGACAGCAGAGCTAAGGCATGCTAGCTGAGATGTGGAGATGCTCTTGTCATTCCCTGAGCCATGGTCCTGCCCTGTTGGAGGGACTTCTCCATGCAGTAGGTCTGCCCACAGGACCCTCATCCTCATGCTCAGAAGGGTGTGTGGGAGAAGCCAGGGAACCTGTCCTTACAGCTCTCTTCTTCTCAGGGTCCCCAAGCAGCAGGGCTTTGAGGAGATGTCTGCAGAGGACATCTCTGCAGTGTGACTGTCCCAGGCAGATGCTGCCACAGTAGTGCTGCTTGAGACGTTCTCTTCCTAGTCACAAAGCTGGGAGCAGGATTTTTGCTTTGTAGAAAAGCCACAATGCTGCTGTTCATAGATATATGATGTTCAGGTCTTTGAGTGGAAGGCCTTAAGCAGTAAAATCCCACTTACTCAGGGCACAGAGTTCCCCTTCCTGGGACTGGCAAACAGGTCTCAGCTCTTTGCATCATGCTGTCTTGTGGACAGGAGAATGGGTAGAGTGTTTTGAATCATCTTGTTCCACCAGAAGTACTCTGGAGATTCCTTGGCCAGCCCCAGCATTGTGGGCCTGCTTCCTCTGTGCAGCTGTCTGCATGCTAGGCCTGTAAAGGACAGATCATCACCTTGAAGAACTTGTGATCAAAACCCAACAAGAGCCGGGGAATGTTAGGATTGAAGACGGACTTTGTGGACAAGGTGAGAGCGGGTAGCAAGTGAGAACATGCAGTTCTGGAGGTTACTGTGCACTGTTCCCACCTTTGTGGCTTTCTTCAAAAATCAAAGGAAAGATCTTTAAGATCCAAGACATAGTTCATGTCCTGCAGCTGTCTGAGATGCTCATGTCAAACTGTACCCTGTAATACACCTTCCTGACGTGTCCTGTGTTTGCTAGAGTTGAGTCTGCAGCACATACTGTCACACATGTGTTGGAGTAGTGCAGATTGCTTTGGAAAAGTCTGGGTCACACAAGACCTTTTAGGTGCTTGTTTGTAATGCAAACAAAACAGTGGCACTGTTACTTTTGTTACAAGACTGTTTTCTTTCTCAGGGAATACTTGCACCTCTGTCAAGATAGTCAGAGGGTTCTTTGAGCAGTGCATTTTCCACAGAGGAGGCAGCTCCATGTTCCCAGGCTTTCCAGTGACGTGCTGTGAGATCCAGGGCATGTCACTGAGGCCAGCTGTTCTCAAACTGGCTGCTTGAAGTTTGACACAGGGAAGCATATTTGGGGAGGTAAATAAATGGCCTGATCTTTTTTTGCTGTCTCCCCCATGCCCCAGGTTGTGCTTTTCAATGTAGATGCCAGCATTCTGTATAGCAGGGGAGCACTTTGATTGCCTGACCTTAGCACCTTACCCCTGAGGCTGGAGTGGGGTGCTTTGAAAGATGACTTTGGTGCTGTGCTTCAGACTGTCTGCACCAAAAGAGGAGGGGAATGTCAGGCACTAATTTAGCAGTGCAGTCTTGCTTTTCTTTAATGCGTTTCTGAAAGGGAGAGAAATGTCTGTTCCCATTGCTTTAGAAATCACATTAAACTCAACACAAATATGAGGGCTCAAAGATAAGAGCTTGGGTTGCTGTGTGGCTCTTGCAAAAATGAGCCAACCTTGGCTATTTGCTGCCACCTAGAAGAGCAGGTAGTAGTCCAATACCTTTATTAACCATCATTTGAAAGCTGCTGAAATTCTGTGGGTGGGCATCTGCAACTTCTGAATGAGAAGAGTGCAATATGGTACCCCAGGAAGTATCTGTGCTCTAACAGGCCTCTAACATGCTCAAACAGGTAATTAAGGGGGAAAAGTAAGTGGCCATGCTCATAATCCTCCATAGCAACAAACCCACCATGTTACTAAACAAAGGTGGGAAGAGAACCTGAATAATACTCTTAAATCTTATAAAAATTGATGCAGGACTTCGTCATAAGGCATTTATGAAAATACCCAAATACTTCAACCCATTTCCACAAGTTACATGGGGGCTGTGGAAGTCACATTTGGACTCAGTGAAATGTGAGAGTAATTGAAAGGGATTTTTTTAATGCATTCAGTTGTTCTGACATGCCATTTATATACAGAGTGGCTGAAGACATAATCTGTGGATACTCTGAGTAATGACCTGCATATAGCTGTTTCATCCCTAGGTCACATGGGGTCCAGAAATTTTTAAAAAATGTGATTTTTTTTTTTTTGAGGCTTAACTTACCACCAGATTTTCCTTATTTGTTCTTATCTTTCCCTTTCTATCCACTCAGCTATTCAAATCTTGTCCAAATTGCACTAATTTCTAATGTGCCATAAAACTTGATATGCAAGAGCTAGTTATTTAGGGAGAATTGCAGAAACTATTTTAGTCTGTGTGTTTTGACCTATAAATGAGGTAACATTATTAATTTTTACATGCAAATCATGGTGTTTATTAGCATGGCAAAAGGCAATTTGACAATGAAAAATATTCCTGATGGGTATAGTAATTAATGCTTTCACTCAAAGTATAAAGGCTTTAATAATGCTGTTATGCTTAAAATGATTGAAGAAAAAGTTGACTATTTTCCTGTCAGTGATACAAGGATTTTTCCTTTTAATAACTCCGATATCCCTGCTTTTTTGAAGTGTTCTTTATAGTCAATAAGACTACAAGTCACCAGGCTAATTCATTGAGTTGCTTCTCCCAGGTCTCGGGTTTGGATGAACCTTTTGATTTGATACTTCTGTGGGGATGCACATTGAAAGCGGTGGCTTTTCTCTTCAGATTGAATTAAACCTTTTAGGGTGTCGTCATGTTTCAGTAGGGATCTTGTGGCTGGAGATGATGGCCGCTCCGTAGAGCGCCGGAGCGATCCTGCGGCGCCGCGTGGCCGAGGGAGGCTGTGTGTGCATCAGGATGTGCACTTGGAGAAGTAAGGCGTTCCTGCTTGCTATTTTTAATAGCATGTGCAAAGCAAGAAATCAGGGAAGCATGGAACAGCATTTCTAATTTGGAAAACTGGTTTTTTTTTTGAGCTGTGCTTCTTCCTTCTGTGTTTCATCCCTCCACTGGAGGCTGGCTTAAGGCTGGCTTTATCTGCCATCAGCCTTCAATAGGTAAGGTTAATTTGCCAAATGTAACTACTTGGATTTTCTTCATAAATCCTCCAGAAGTGCTGAATGTCTTAGTGGTATAATGAGGGAAAGTTGACTTCCTTCTCAGTCACTGAGGATGTATTATTAATGCAAAAACACTTTTAATGCTATTTCCAAAAGAGGCTGGCAAGCAGGAAGGCCTCTTCAGGATGACTGAGGCCCATCTGGTCACTGAGAGTTGTATGCAATTCTTACTCCAATACAAAGTGCTATCATTGTTTATTTTTCTCCCCAAGTCCAGGCAGACAAGTTTATTGGTAGGATGGCTTGCTTCAGTGTTGTGATACCACTATGCAAGCAAATGTGGAACTAGAGGCCCTGAGGGATCTTCCAGTTGATGTTGGTCACTAACATGACCCTACTGAGGAGCTTGAACTCTCTAGTTCCAGATTCTGGACCTTGACTCTTCCTCCTCTTACTGACACTCTGTTCTCCCCTTCTTCTCATTTCTGTGTTTATCATTACTTGGGGCATTGAGGAGAAGGATCCAGATGTGGTTGGTTGGCTGTGATTTGTTTGCCGTAGAGTGGAATTACAGTTGTCTTTGCAGTTTGAAAGATCAAACTTGTATGAAATTGAGCAGAGTGGAATAGAGTTCTTCTTTGAAGGACAGCCCTCAGAGCTTCATCCTTTATTGATATGCAGTCCTGAATATATATATTTTAGGGGAGCACTTCAGTGAGTATGAAACTTGTTAAGAATATTTTGCAGCAGTGGTTTTAGAAAGATAAGAAATAAACACCAAAATATTCCACATATACAAAATTATTGTTTCATCACAGATATTATTTTGAGATTCAGTTTGGTTTTCTGACTTTTTTCAAGGCAAGGACATACAGTATGAATTAATTCTCTGCTTGAGAATCTTTGCACATCCTGTGCTTGCTATGATGCAGAATGTCCATTTCTCTGCCCCTTTAGAATAGCTCTGAATTCAGTCTTATACATGCTAGTGGCTCTACCATACTGTAAGTGACAGGGGAACGGCAGTAATGCCAAAATGAGGAAAAATGTATAATCCAGCACCTTTCAGTAAATGGAGGAGAAAAAAAGTTAATTATACATGAAGGGAGACTTGGATTTCCTAATTTGATACTAACAAACCATTGCAGCATAACTGGGTTGACAGTAGAATAAGCTTCCTCAGCAAGACCTGCTTTTTGTAATATTTCCAGCTTATTTGATCTCTTTGAAGGCTGAATTTGAGCTTTTGAGATATTTTCTGGCCTCGAATTCACATTCCCTTTTAGTATTGACCAGTGCTTCTGGTATTGAGACTGCCTGTTAGCTGGGGCCATACATTATCAAATAATCGCATTGGCAAAGTCATCTGTTAATTTTTAAACTTGTTATTCCTATCAGTGTGCCCCAGTGGAGAAATATCATACTGCAAATTATAATAATTTTGTTGCAATATGAGAAGTGCTGGGGGAATCAGCAAAGAAGTTTAAAAATTACTGTCTTGAGTCTCCTCTTCCAGTCAAGATTTTAAGTGAAGTACATGGAGCTGTTCTTGATTTGCACTGGTATAGGCAAATGCCTCATTTGGTCAATAGGCAAAGGCCAGGTCTCTAATGACTTACTGAACTAAAACTAAGGAAATAATACTGAATATATGGTGTAAGACCTATTTGACTGCCTTTAGACCTAGATTATTAACTATTGAAGAAGTAGTAAAGGTTTGAAGAAATAATTTTGTATTGGTTCAAGGGGATGCTAAAATAACAAACATTTGTGGTTTATTTACCTTTTACTTTCTTCCTGCCACTTTAAAGGCAATTTACTTTATTGGTACAAATTATATAGCCTTGAGACATTTGTATTAACAGCTGCTATTAAAATTGCCATGTGGTATCTTCAAAAGTTGGATTATCCACCCCATCTTAAAAATGACTATGAATTACACTTACAACAAGTGGCTCTGTGCTGAGACTTGTCTCTGCCATTGCTACTAAACATAGTGCCAGATATCTAGATTTACCTGTCAGTTTTATTTGCATGATTCATCTCTCAGTATCGTGCATTGCAGGCTCTCAGACCTAAATGGTGCTTTTAGTGCATTCCCCTCTCAAAAAATATCAACATCCAGAAACATCAAGACTTTGTGGGGTTTTTTGTTTGTTTCTTTAAAAAAAGGAAAATAAAGTCACTAGGGATGAATTTCTCACCTCCTTTGATTAGAAGGTTCCCAGAAATAGTGAGGACAAGCCTGACATATTAAAGCATACAGCCGTGGGCAGTATACAGAGACAAAGAACAGAGTGTGTTTAAAATCTTAATTATTTATAGTAAGAAAATACTGGTTTTGGTTAAATTGTCCCTTCTGTGGCAGCACCCTAAGGTTGATGACAGCAGATCTGAGTGCAGAATTTAGCCTCACACTCTGCTGTCTGTGAAATTGAGAACAGGGCATTGAGGCTGATGCTGAGCTTTACATGCAAGGGGATCTTCTAGTGCAAGCAGTGCTCTGTGCTGTGCAAGTCAGCCAAGCAGTGGCAATTTTTGGATGGATAGCTCATTATAGACATACTGCTGTATATATGAAAACACAGGCAGGTCCTTTTTTATTTAAAGGTTTTCAGGAGCAGTGAATCCAGAAATCTTGCTGAATCTCAGCACTGTTAAAGCTGGCATCACCACCACATGAGCATTGATGCTCATGTGAAGCATGAATTTATGCTCAGTAATCTCAAAGGCAGGGCTGTTACTGTATTCCTGAAATCAGCTTTATTACCCAGAAGCTGCATGGTGATTTGATAATCCAAACCAAACAGAGCATGTCCTGACTGTGGCTCCAGGTGATTTTGAAAGGAGCTGTAGTGGGCAATTGGCTTGGAGAAAACTGGGACCATGTAGGTGGATATCTCACTTCGGTCCTTCCCTGGTACCTTCACATCACTTCTTTAATTTGGCTTTGGCTTGGAGGCTGCCCTTGGCACCCAGCAGATGTGCCTGGGTCTCCATCCTGTCTCCTCACAGCTGAGGACTTTGTCTTCAGAGATTTCCCTGCCAATGAACAGGGAAATCCTCTCCTCAGTGTCTGGAACATCAGCCTTAGGTGGAGTCAGTGTTCTAGCAAAGCCTAAGGCAGGGCATTTTGAGCAGTTGTCTGTCAGGAACACTGAAGTTCAGCATCTACCACTTCTTCCTTCTGTTTTCAATGGAGCTGCCTAAAAATCTTATCTATTTTGCAGAAAATCCAATTTTGTGAAATTTCTGTGCTGAACTGGATCAGACCCAATATTTCCCTTACCATCCAGGCCAGTCCAGGGCTTCCTGGACTCTGCATTTTCTGATGGATCTTGCCTTAGAGTCACAACAGTTTTTCAACACCTGTGGTAGCATAAAGAGCACAAATGGCAGTGAACTCATGTTTGTAAGCAAAACAATTTTACTGTGTGCTGTTTTTGGAAGGATGTATCACAATAGCCAACTCTTAGAGATTTCTGAGGGATTGGGGACTTCATGGGATGCTTTTAAGGCCTTTCCAGGTGGAGGTACATATGAACCATAAAGCTTTATCACTGTTTTTAGCTTTTGTTCTATTTCCCTAATCAACTTTACACATCTTCTCTCTATTGAACTATGGAGCTTAAGTTGTTGGGAAAAATGGTTTCCAGGCTTCCATTTCAACTTCCTTTTAAAAGAGACACAATGCTATTTTCCAGAAAGATACATCATCAGAGAGATACATCATCAGAAAAGCCTGTGTATTCTTCTCTTCAAAAATACTGAGTTTCAGTTCTAAATAACAGTAGTTTGAACTTGTTTTGAAATTATTTCCTTTGGGGGAAAATATTATTAATTACTGTTATATTACTGTTATTAATACTATTAACAAACAATAATGGGTTATTGAAAGCTTTAAAACTTACTTTTTACCTAGGATTTCCCAGGACAGTTCAACAGAATTGATCTCTAAATTGCAGGTGTTACAATTGACTATATCACATATTTCTGTGCAGAAGGTACCAGCAGCAAATGTTCTGCTCATTGTTTGCCAATGGTTATTGGCTCAAATGTCATGCAAAGCCATGTGAAACAGTTCAGTTCTATGAAGATGTGATCTCATCTGGATAGATTATCTTGTAGCTTTAACAAAAAAGCACTATTCAAGCCACATTGTGCTGTCTTGGTCTATGAACTATATGGCTTTCACCCCATGTCCCAGAATAGCCCCAGCTGGCACGGATGGCTGTGGACTCCATATATCTATAGTGGTGCTGCTTGGTCCCAGAAACAGTGACCAAGGTGGCTATCAGCCAATGACTGCTGAATGCCCTGAGTGTAATGAATTGAAAATCTCATGTACCTCCTTGAGTAGAAAATACTATCAGCTTGTCTCTAATTATGACCCCAGATAATGATGGAGCAATCCAGAAATATCACAGCATGGACAGTGAACTCAGTGAACTTCCTTGATATAAGACAAACCTAGATGGGTCTGATACTGGAGCCTTCTTTTTTGCTGAAAGACATATTGGACTGTCAGTTCTGTTCCTGGAAGGGCTAATTACAGCCACATGAGGCAATAAATTAGCTCCTGCTCCTCTGGAAAAGAAACCCCTTGGCTCTCAGCTCAACCCATGCTGGCAAAAAAGTGTGGCGATGGAGAGCCAGTTTTACACAGCTGTGCCAAGTTCAATACACCAGTTTTTAAATCACCTGGGTTCAGACCCTTATATCTGTACTCCATTGGGAAAGAATGGCTACAGAACTCTGGTTAGTGGACTTACTGTGCATAGGGACTGACTTTGGCTCTGCACTTAAGTGTGAGGCTGTCTGGACAGTACGCTCTGGGGTTGAGGTCTTCATTAGCTTATGTAGGAGTAATATTAGGAACCCAGTGTGGCCTTAGTGTCAGATCAGTGGTGACCTGAGACCTTGTCTAGGCAGCATTTACAATGTGGGAGTGGTTGGATCCTGCTCTTGATGTTGTGCTGTTGGCCAGAGAAAAATCATCTTTATGGTCACAAGGAAGAGAACAGTACAGAACAGCAGGACTCCTGGGTTAAATCCTACCTCCCAACTGTAAGTGTTGAAATTACATTTAAATCTTCTGTGCTGCTCAGTGGAATGAAGATTGGTGCATAATGCAGCCCTGAAACCAGGGCACTGATGCTTTGTTTTCTCCTGCTAATCCAAAAGGTTTTGAGCCATTATACTACTAAAGCACATGTTCACCCCCAGCCTAGTGGAGTGATGCTATCTTCCCTCTGTACCTTTTTCTGAAGTTCATAGCTCAGATGTTCTCTGAAACATCTTGGTTGAGTTTAAACTGGAGAGATGGATCCCGTGCCAGCTGCCATCATGACTAGCAAAGTTGAAGTTTACTAGTTATGCTTTGGATGATGAATTCCAAGAGCTTTTCACCACTTCAGCAACAAAAAGAGCAGCAGTGTTCAGTAACTGTAGGTAAGATCATAGTGTTGGGCCTGGAGGCATTGCATTAGGGCTGCAGCAGCCTAAATGGTGGTTGAAGACTGTAGAAGGATCAAAGTGCATCTGACCTGTTTTAGACAAGGACACAAAGAAAACTCTGTTCTGGTTATTTTTTTTTTTCCTTCCAGGTGATCACTATTGTAACATCTTGTATTCTGTGGGTTTTTTCCTTAGATGTTATCAAGGCCTGTATGTTTAGGCAGTCACCTGATGTAGGTCTCATAGGGGTGGTAACATCCCTGCTGTGCCTCAGCCCTAATCTTGTCCCTAGCAAAGATGGTGATGCAGAGGCACTAGGAAAACATGGGGTCTGAGAAGTGTTCCTGTAAGCTTGCTGTGTTCTCTAGGCTGATCTGGGCTCTCACAGAAGGACACCCTTTCAGAAACACAGATGAAGGGACAGAAGTAGCAGTCTACATAGTTGTCCCATTTCTGTTACGATTGCTAATCACCTGGCATTTCATAACATCTTTTCCTTCTCCCATGCTGTCAGCTCCAATACCAGCTGTACAACCTTGCAGTCATTGGGATGGCAGAAGATTGCAATCCCATAATTGTGTTAGAGTTGGTTTGCTGCGAGCCTGGTGGATGAAAATTCCCTTGAATGGTAAATGAAGTCAGGAGCCCGTGTGAGCAAATGCTGGGTGCATCACTGCCCTCCTCACGTTTCGTCCTGCATGTGTAATGTTTCCATTAACCTGAAGGACTCGTTCATCTGTTTGCACCACTTTTCAGGGTACACTAGACTTCTGTGTAAAAGATGTTGCTAATATTTTTCCTACTAGAAACAGCTGATTGATAGGCCCTTCCTGGTGGGACTGAAATCCTTAGGATAAGAGAGAGCTCCTTTTACATAAAACATTTAATACTTTAAAATATCAGATTTTTTATAGAGCTATGAAAATGTTATGGATTGTGTATATAATCACTCTTAATTTTAAAATCTACATGTTTTATGAAATTATTATAGTGACCATATTTTAAGTTTAAATTAGTGCAGTTGGTTTGGCTTAATAATCTGTAAAGGGTTCCATGCACAGTAAACCTAATTTTTCATGCTGAAAAAGATCTTCAAAGACAAATATTTGCAGTAATAGTAAAGTTAACATAGAGAAATTATGTGGAAGAACATTATTCTTTGGGTAATTGTTTCCTTTCTTTTTCTTATGGCTCTTTGCTGGAGGTAAATACCCAGGGCTCTCTTGTCAGTGTGTGTGCTTCTAACAGGTGGCTATTTTTAATCACCTTTCTCTGAAGAAAGGGGAAGAAGAGTTGTGCTGTTTTAATTTTGAGGCATCTCAGGTGCTAGTTGGCTGTTTCTGTGGGTGATTGGATGTATTTGGGACTGTTCAGAGAGGTCAGTGAGTCCATCTTGCCAAATCTTGACAGGGGCACACCACTATTAGTTACATAGAACTGTAAAATGGCCATTGAGAGACCCGAATCAATAAGCACCTGTATTGGTGGGTGCTTTCCTGTGTTTGTCTTGTCATGTTGCCTTTGACTTTTGCAGTCACCCCTGTCCTGGCACTCCCACCTGTGCAGAACTGGCACATCTCAACATCTCAGGCTCTTATGCATCTTATGCTGCTGGTGCTTAAGCAAAGGTACTGTAATGCTCCATGTCTGATATTGTCTGTTTGGCTAATGTTGCTATTTCACCAATACAGGGTAGAACACAAACAACCCAAAATCTTTTTCTGAAAATTATCCACTTTGTTCTGTTGCAAAGCCTGGTCAGGAACAAGCAAGGACAGCTCCTTATGGTGGTGGTGCAGCTCACCATGTAACTGTCCTGGGACTTAGGCTTTGTCTTTGCCAATATTTCTACTTTTCAGCTCTTGGTATAGACTGAATAACTTTTGAAATACCTATTTCCTAAAAAGTTAAAATATTTCAATACTAGCAGTTGTCCAGACTAAGAAAAGATGGAATGTGGAATCTGTGGGACTTGAAGTCACTTCATCAGCATGGAATTGCTTGGTTTAGATTCTTCTGTTTAAAGCTAGATCAGCATCTCAAGGACCTTGCAGGGAGTAGTGTTCATGTGACATTTCATGTTTTGTCAAAGGAGCCCAAACCTTGATTCTCATTGGTTTCAATATTTTTCCTAATGCCACATGGCTTCTGGAGCAGAGTCTGGCAGCTGGACTCCATTCTTTCCTCCCTTCAAATCAGCCTGTCTGGTGAAATGCCAGCCTTTGTGACATACAGCACTGAATTGTTGCCTAGCTCTTTGTATTTGTGAGTATCAGAGCTACAAAAAGGAAGCCAAGAGCTATATCAGTGTTACAGATGAAAATGAGGCACAGAGTAGAGCCACTTACTCAAGGTCACCCTTGAAAGTGCTAGTAAAACTCTCATTCTAGCACAGTTAGGAGTAAAACACCTTTTCCATGATACTCTGAGCTAGAACATCAGAAAATTCATATCTAATGAACGACAAAGACTCCTTATTGCAATGTGAAAGGTGTAGTTCTCCAGGGACTTTCCCTTTATAAGAGAATGGGGGCGTGACCCACAAGTTTGAAGCAGTGTGTTAGTAGGGAAAGTCAGCTGAACTTATTAAAAATATTCTTCAACTATTTTTGGATTAGTTGAAGATGGCAGAACATTTTTATTTGGCCCTGTATGATACTTCACTGCAGTCACTGAGACTGTCTCATTGTTGGAAAATGCAGAGTTCTCCTTGCATAATTGGAGGGGTGGGGTGGGGTTAGAAATCCAAAAGACAATTCTCAATAGTGGTAATAAGGAAAGTCAGGGGGCTTGTTGAGGAAGCACCTGTGACCCTGGATCATATACAGATGACCTCTCTGAGTGAGGATATTATTGCCCTCCTTTGGCATAAAGAAATGGAGCAGCACTAAGTCAGCACAGTAATTATGCTTGCTTTCAGCACGTATGATTCCTGGGTTTAGGGGTTTTAAGGAAATGTGATGTTTTCTGTTATTTACCAATACATAAATATCACAGTGGATATACAGAGTGGAAGTGGTTTTTAGTCTTAAATGAAGATTTTGGTGGAGTTTAGAGAAAGCTAGATCTCTAGGGTGTTCACTTTCTTTCTCTACCTCCCTGAGCATTTCCATAGGAGTACTGTGGTCCTTATAAATTGGAGTTTAGTACCTGCAAGGGCTTTGACTCCAAGCATCAGGCTCCCTGAAGGAGTAACACCAACTCAGAAGAGGGTTGCTCTGAGGACAGAGCAGTGCCTTTGCTCAGGGTGGCAACCATGGAGACTGTGCTTTTGGAGGCATGGCCCATCCTTCAAAGTTAGCCTTTGAACAGCAACTTCAGAAACAAGTTACCTGCTGGAAAATCAGGGAGTGCAGGGACATGGTTACACAGTGCAGATTTAAAGATGTGTTTTTGCCAGAGATGGGTGTGAACTTCTCAGAGATTGAGAGGTGAGTACGTATTCATTAAGATGTGCCTTTCAGCAAGTAGGACCTTGAATCCTAAGAAATTAGGAGAAATAGAAGTATGCAGAAGTATCTATGTGTAGGTGATACTCCTGCCTGTTCTGCAAAAGGAGATGTCAACTCAGTGTTTATTTCTGTAGCCTACACATAAGGATACTTTGAAAAAATAATACCGTTTTGCTGGTCTCCCAGTTTTTATGGAGTATAATTCCTTAGAAAGCCTACACTTAATTTAGAAAATAACAGATATAGCTCTGCAGATTTAGTTTTTGCTTTTACTCTAAATTGAAACTGTTCACTCTGTGGTTCAGTGTCTCATGGCTGAGTGCTCTGTATGGAAGATGGATATTTCTCAAAGATTAGATATTTCTCAAAGTGTTCACAATATCAGCTGCTGTCTAATCGCTGCTCAGTATTGAAATGCAACAAATACTAAGACACTTCTCAAAACTTGAAGGAAAAGGCTCAAGATAAAAACTGTTTTATAGTGTGTGCTTTCTTCAGAAAGCAATGTATGCCATAAGAAATTATTTCTTAGATTTGTGTAGATCTGTGCTGCTGGCTGGTTTTAGTGGTTTTACCTGGGTGACAGGCTTCTTCTTGTATAAGCCAAAAAAACCCCCTTATGTTAAATTCCACATAGAAACCAATCAGAAGCTTAGGGTAGACATGAGAATGTTATTGTAGTACATTCCTGCATGGACTGTAGGTTGTCAGGACCATGGAGTGTTAGTTTAAACCCTGAATACTTTTGTTATGATGGTGCCTTAAAAGCAAAGGGTTGTGCTCCACTGCGAGTGTGGGTGGTGGTCCTTGCTCTGTGGGGGCAGCTGAAGAGCGAGTTTGTTCTGGGCTACCAAGTGAGCTGCCTGAGCCAGTGCAGAGCTCCTGGGGGCTCCTGCTGCTGCAAACCAATCATTCAGCTGGTGCCATCTCACTTTTATTCTGGGCTTTTCCTAGCCCGGGGTCTCTTGGGGCAGTGGTCTGTACTGAGCTGCCCTGGAGGTGTACTGCCCTGTGCAGCTCCCTGTTGCTCCTGGCCAGGAGCCCCTGCAGCAGAGGTGGGGGTTTGCAGGTGGGGCTGGGCTGCTGGCCTGGTTCTGGAGGTGTTCTCACCCTTGGCTGTGTGAGAGCTCCGTGCAGGGCTGTGCTGGGAGGGTTTGCCTTCTCCCAGATCTGCAGCCCTGGTGGGACAAACCTGCTGCACAGAGCTGCGGGAGAAAAGCTGTCAAAAGTGTCAGCTCTGTGACATGTGCTGTGGGACAGCAGAGTCTGCTTCCACTGCTGCCTTGTCCTATGCCAGCACTACTTCTAGGAAGCTGTTTAACCATGTAGATACTGACTTTGTATCTGGCTCTGTGTGAATGACAGAAAAGTGTGCCAGCACTCCAAGTCACTGGGCACAAGCACTTCATTCTTGTTCTTTGCACTTCATTCTTTGCACTTCATTCTTGTTCCTTTTTTTTTTTTTTTTAATTTTTTGGATAGGAAACACCATGTATAGCTATTTATAGATTTACCAGGCCTTTTCTGAAGCTCAACCAACAAGACATTTATGGATGTTCTGTCATCAAGAAAATTCCTTCTTCTGTTGGTTACTTGGGTTTATTGATTTATTTTGAATGATACTTATTAGCATATTACATGGAAGGATTATATTGCAAAGTATCTGACAGATACAGAGTTTCTTTCCTTTCAGTCTCTGCACAGTTATTTGTGAAAACAGGTATGACAACTCAAACCCTCACTCCTGTGTAGGCCATCCTGCTTCCTGGGCAGTAACAGGGATGCCCAGGGGGATGTGGACACAGACTTCTGGCATCCTTATCTGTCCAGTGCAGGAACTTTCTTCCCAATTCTATCTTTATCAAAGTGTGGGGACAGCCAGAGCCCTTCAGATGGATGTTTGAGAGGGACCTGCAAATCACTGACCAAAGCTGAGCTGAGGACTGTGCTCAGTAGAAGGGATGTTTCCTTTTGCTGAGACTCTGCAGCCTCTCAGAGAAGCAGTGCCTTGTGTGTGTGTGTGGCTTTCCTTCCTATCTCTGCCTAAGAAAGGAAAAGGAAGCACAGAGGATGCACCTGAGTGTCCTGAAGCATTCCCAGAGAGCTGCTGTTAAAATGCACTTGGTTTGAATGCAGAGAAGAGGGGTCACGTTTGGCTGCAAGGAGCACAAATTACTGCAGCTTTATTGCAAGGATTTAGGGTGAGAAGGTCAAGCAGATGAGACTTAATGACACACTGGACAAATTAAAAACTCCCAAGCATTAGGTGGTGTGCAGCTTGAGCAGCTCACAAGCTGCTCTTGGGTGCCTTTGGCCAGCAGAGTTTTATTGGAGAGAGAACAGCATCAGATCCCTGGCCTGAGTTTGAATTGCCCATAAGATTTGTACCTCTTGGATCCTCCTTGAGTGCCTCAGAGGAGCTAAATGAATAATGTACAGCCTTGAGGAGAGTAGCACTAATTGTTTAGGAATAACCCTTGCTAAGGCAAATATATTTTAAGTGGAGTCTCAAATGTCTGCCTCAGCAAGCAGTTTGCCTAAGACACTCTGATGGGCAGGTGCTGAGCTCCAGCAATTCTTTTGTGTGGTTATCATGAGATTGCTTAGGTCTGCTACAATATGCAGTATGGTGTGGTCAAAGAAATTACAAAATCATTGTTTGTCCTACAGAATATGGATCTGTGAAAGCCTATTTTCCAGCTCGGCACTTTGGAGAAGTTTTAATGTGGATCTAAGCACTGCCTTGGCATTGTATGTGTGTTTGTGTTTTTGCACCCCACAGAGTCTCATTTGTCAAACAAATTAGTGTCCCACAGGTGACTCTTTAGAAAGTGAAGTCATCCTTGAGTGGTCAATACCAGCCAAATCTGCCCTGAAATAGGAAAAAAATGCCTTCCTTCTTGGATGCTTCTGTGTTGCTTCACCTCAAGCCTTTTGTGCTCTTCTGGAAAGTCCTGGAGGCTAGGATATGGCATTATGGATGATGACAGCTTATTTCTTGTCAGAAGCAGGGAAAATAATTTTTAATTGATTTGTTAATTGCAGATCAGGGTCAAACATTGTGGAAAAGTAATTGGCTTACATTGGTCTGATTCCATATTGGATAAGTGTCTTTATTCTAGCATTGATTGGCTCTGGTACCCCAATGGAGCAGTGCCTGAGGGAATGAAACAGGAGTGTCAGGCTGGGAGTGAGTGTGGGCAGTGCCCAGTGTTGGTGGAGTTTGGTTATCAGGCATAGATGTTGCTGAGCCTGGGCTGCTCTGATGTCAGGACAGGCAGTAGCTGTAGAGAGAAATATCAGGGGGATGAGGAAAGGTGATCAACTGATTCCCTGGTCTGAACTCCCAAAATAACCCTGAAATCTATTTTATTCCGCTATGAAAGAATAATTTCCTTGCCTGGGAATTAACATAGCTGTGATGCTATTCTAGCACCATAAATGGGATTGAGAATGTGATGTTCCCTGCCCTGGAGAATCACTGCCTCAGAAATTTGCTGGGGCTCTGCAGTTGTCACTTCCACATTGTATCAGCATCCTCAGCCTCATCAGAGTTTCAGTTTGAAGCAGCATGGGCTTTTGATTGTAAACCATTTTACTTTTGGGACAGCATGAAGGAAACTGTGTTATGCTTTGCTCAGAGAAGGGGAGGGAGGGGTCTGTGCCTTTCTGTGTGTATTTTTGCAGCACACTGAGCCAAAGCCTTCTAATTTAATGGGAGAGATTTGCAAATTCGCACCTGCAGAGTTTGCCTTCACAGGGTTTTCATGCACAAGCTTTTTATTTGTGCCCTGAGAGCAGCCTGCACCTGGCTTCATCTCGCCTGTGAGACCAGCAGCTCAGATCTATTGACAGTTCCCTCTCTCTGGTAATAAATAAATGTCTCATCCTGCAGCATGGACCCCCTTCAAAGGGTAGTAAGGCTCTCCCAGGTGAGCAAGGGCCAGAAACACAGCCCTGCCCATCTGTGCTGCAGATACTGCCACAGCACAAGTGCAGTGGAACGTGGATGACACTGCTGCTGTCGGAGTCTGCAGATCTCCAGGCTGTCAGGAAAGTTGTTTTGTTGGATTTTTGTGCTTGTGCTCACATGTAAAACATCAAGGAGCTGTCCTGCACAGCTGCCCAGAAGTCTGGCCTTGTTTCTGCTGCTTCTTAGCAGTGGTTCATGCATTGCATTTTTCCCTGAGATGAGTAGCTCAGGCTCCCATAACCATGGAAACCTGGTTTGTCTTCCCTAATAGCTTCAGCTGAGCTCAACATCTGTCTGCTTGGGAGAGGGAAGACTGCAAGCTGCAGGTTAATTGTGCACACCTCTGGGCATGCTAAAACCCTTGAACACCTCCAGCAACACCCTGGTGCACCAGGATGAAGCAACAATGCTGAGATAATGTTTGAGGGGCTTATAAAATATATAACAAGCAGGAGGGGAAAACAAGAGTGAAAGAAGGCTCTCCTGAGGCAGGAAGGTGTTATGAAGCTGCCTAAGAAGATACTGCATTATGGTTGTCTTGCTCTGTGTGTGTTGGCCTGGCATCCTGGGCATGTGGACCATTTTGTTATGGCCTTTAAGCTTTAAAAAAGCCATTTTCCATTTTAAGTTAGAAACCCTTTAAACAGCTTGCTTGTAGCAGAGAAGGAAATCTGGTTATAAGCTCATGAGCATAAAATAAGCTTTGAGATGGGGTAAGTGCCTCTCTGTGGTAACAGCAGGGTTCCATGCAGCTTTTCTCATAGTTATTGGAAGAATGGTTGTTGATAAATGTGTCTCATAGCTCTAACTTGGTGCTGGCAGTGTTGCTGGGCTAGTTAACATGGGGATATGGGGAGGAGTGTTTTTAAAAGAAGCTTAAAAACTAATTCAAGAGGGTTGATTCTGCTGCATTTCTGTATATATACACATGAATTTCCTATGGGCTGCAATTTGAACTTTCCTCTTTGAAGCACAGTTGCAGCCCTGAACTTCAGGCTTCCAGGAGCAGCCCTGATGGTTGCCAGCCTCTCAGAAAAGTCATTGTGGGAGCTGCCAAAGTTCCTTTCCCGATGTGCCGATCCTGTCTCTCTGTTAAATTAGGAGCAGGCCTGGTGCTAGCTTTTGGAAGTGTGTGGAGAAGTTCTGCCCACACCAGAGAGGTGCTTGAAGCAGGGACCTGTGCCAGGATGCTCTGTAAGCTGGAGCCAGAAGCAGAAATAGCAATAACATTGTCCACTGGCAAGTTGCAACCTCAGTGTGTCCATCTGTGAAAGGGAGGTCATAATATTTCACTGTGGATGCCTTAAGGCTTAGTGTTTATGAAACGTTCTGAACTTCGGGGTGGTGCCTGCTGTAGAGGGCACTTACAATGGTCCCCAGATGTCTTTGTTGACACAGCAGGCACATAAAAACACTGGCATCTTCCTAGTGCATAGAACAAAGAGATGCTGGAATTACTCTCAAGAAAAAATAAGAGAGTGATTCTAAACCAAACATTTAATATTAATCTGACAGTTATCGCCTGCAGGTGTTATGAGAATGAAAAAGAAAATAGCAGGTAATACCTAGTATAATTCTGTGTTAAGATTAGTGCCTGAACAATAACAGCTGTTTGGGAAATTCTTAATATATGTTCTTAATATATATTCTTAATATAGCTGTTGATGTTCTACATCTAAGCACAGAGCCATCACACTTTCTCTGTGGACATGACAAGCATAAATCTCTGCTTTCTCCATAGCAGCCTGGCAGGAGGGTTTTCATGCCAGTTGCTGCAGTGTTGGAAGCCTGAGCCAGTTCTCCAAAGTCCCCTCTCAGTGGGGACTCTGGCCAGCACAGCCGTGCAAGATGCAGCCTTGCAATAACAATATGCTTCACAGAAACAGTTCTTAGCTTTCTGGCTCCTGGGTGTCTGGTGAGCAGGGAATCAAATGCTGGTCTCTTGTCTGCTAAATCCAAGTTAAGATCTTGTGTTTGTGCAACCATGTATACAGCAACTGCTGCAGGTTATGTTACTGGCAGTTTAAATTGAGTATTTTTTTTTCTCTGCTGCTTTTTCTTGGTAATAGGTTCTTTCCCACTCTGTATATACACAGAGAGAAATGGTCTGGATACCTGGATAACCCATCTGCTCAGATTACTAGTCTCTATTTCTAACCTGGACCCGAGAAATTTTTTCCTCAAGTAAATTTAATCAAGATTGCTTCTTCTAATTAAGCTTCAATTAAAATGCATTTATATCCAAAAAACTTCTTTAAGAGTCAGCTGAGAGCACTTTTTTCCCTAGGAGCTCCTGGGAGCCAGCAGTTCCACATGTTGTCTGTGTCAAACGTTGGAAGTGCATCAAGAATACACTCCAGCTGTGTCATGGATGGTACCATGAACTGGTCCAGGTCTGCAGTTTTATCCTCTTGTATTAGGATTTTCTCTGGTAGTACCAAACAGAAGCTCTGTTTGGCCAGTGACTATGGACAAGAACATACACACTCTGCATTTTTATGTTTGTGCCTACACACAATTACAAGAAATACCCGTGCTTATTAACTACAACAGCAGCTGTTTATCACACTGTCTGTGCCACTGATAGGAATTAATTATGGCAAATGTTACCTGAACTCTGATAGCAAGTTAGCTTATTTAGAGCTACATTGCAAAAATTGGTTTTTGGCTTTTTTCTAAGTTGCTTCTAGCATCTATAAAGTTACACAAATAAATTCAAAGCTAATCTCTCTATCAGCACTTCAGAACTGAGAGTGCAGCTCCAACATTCAGTTGATCTAGCATAGACACTGTGGGGATATGAGATAACCTGACCTGGAAGCAAAAAACAAAGTTGGACCTTCTGAGTTGTGCTAGAAAATAACTGTTCTGTCTACACTTGAGATCTGGACAATGACTTTGAGTTGGGTCTCAACAGTGGAGATGGGAAAATGAATGGAAGTGCATTTCTGATGAACAAGTTGGCATCAGGAACTGGGCTGGTTATTCTTGTGCACTCATTGATTTGAAGTTGCCAGGGGTGACTTTGGTTTGCTGGAGGTAGTGATAGCTGCTGATTCTGTCTGCTGAATTCCATTTTCCTGGTGACCTGTTTCTTGCCAACCCAAGTCTATTTTTGGATCAAATGGTGAATGAATGACTACTGTTTAGACTGTTTGTGGAGCTGAGCACCCAAAATGAATGTTGATGCAGAAGTGACAAATCATCCCGTGGCTGCTGAGAAGAATATCTGATGATGACTGCAGCTGTGGTGCAGCTCCACTTACTCTTTACATTTCTGCATCAATAAGATAGGTCTACACAGAAATTACAGCCAAGGGTCAAGTTCAGCAGGTAGGCAGCTGGTCAGGGAAGGAGAAAAAGCTGCTGGAAGGGTTTCAGGACATGGTGGTAATAGTCTTGCCTGTCCACTTATTTGCTTTGACACATTGATCAAATTTTGTCCCTTTACCATGCTTTTGATGTGCAGTCAGGTTTTAAATTTACCTATTAAACTGCAAATGCTTGAAAAGTGCTGTCCCTTTGGTGTGTCGGTGTCTGATACCTGGTGCTTTCAGCCCAGGTTCCCATCATCCCTTCAGGGAATTCCTGTTGAAAAAGATCAAGTAGCAGTTTGGTCCATAAAGAAGCTGAATGTGAACATCTAGGGAAATCTTTTCCCCTTCAGGGAATATTCTTTAGAGATTTCAAAAATGGCTTATATGTTTTTGCACTGTCTAATAATGAGCTCTCAAAAGCTGAGGGAAATCTGGAGATGGTGTTTTGGTCTTATTGATGCATGAAACAGGGGATCATAGAAAACAATGGGAAAAATTTAGACACCTTTAACTTCCAGAAGTGCTATAAGTTCAGGCCTCTTCATCCCTGTAGCCAGGCAGAGGTGGCTGTGGCTCATTCAAAGCAGCTCAAAGCAGAAGTGGTTTGTAAAGCTCTGCCTGTGGCTCAGCTCCTCCTTGCAGAGGTGCAGCTCCCTTCAGTGCCTGAGAGCTGCAGCACATGGCTGCACCGTGGCAGCCTGGACTCGCTGGTCAGGCATTTCTGGCTGTCTTGAACGACTGCCTCCTAAAGCTCACTGAGAACTTCTGGTGTAGTTACAGATGCTAAAGCAGGCGTGTCACATCTGAGCCCCACGCATACAGATGGAGCCACATGTGCTGTCCACGTTAGAGAGTAAGGACTGCAGAGAGCTAAGCAGGCATTAGCTTTGCTGCAGAGAAGGTAGTGCTGATCTCAGGATAATGAGATCAAAACCCAGATTTGCTTTGATATGTACAGCCCAGACATGAAGTGCTATGCTTTGTGTAGTGCAGGTTAAACCCAATTACTGCAGCAGCTTCTCTTGGGTTCTCAGGCTAAGAAGTGACTGTGTCTTGGCTTCTAGTGCGTCATGGTATGCCCTGGTAGAGCAGCATGTGTGCAGGAACTTGCTGTGTTAAAGGAGCATCTTTGGTTTACCAGGAGACCTTTATCTGGATTCAGGATCTAGGTTTTCAAATGATGATGTAATCTTGATTCCAAAAAAAACCAGGGACAGACAGCTTAGCTGGTACAACACACATGGAGAAAAGGCAAGGAGCTTCTCTATGCCTTCTATTGGCTGTTCCCGCATGGTTTGGAGCTCAGCTGGGCCTGAAGCTGTGCCTTTCCCAGGAGTGAGGTGCCACTGATGGGCTGCTTGCCACTGGCAGGGGCGTGTGGCTCCTGGCTCTGGCAGCATGGCAAGGCTGCATGTGCTGAGCAGATGCAAAAAAACTTGTCTGAGCAGAGGGAGTCAGAGAGGGGACCAAATGGATCTGAGCTGTAATGCCAAATTTTTGCCTTTTCTCATGTTTGAATTGTGCATAGGTTCCAAATGTAGAGATCCTTTTTGTAAGGAAGGAGACTAATGTACCACAATACTTTAAAAGTATTATGGATGTCCCCATGGGATTGCTTCTGGCATTGCTGCTCTGGGTGTGAAAATGTACATTGAAAAGCTGGCAAGGTATGGGCAGGAATTTTTTGGTGTTTGGGAACTGTAGTGCCTCTTTGAAGAAAAGAAATTTACAATGCTTTGAAAGGTAACAGATTTAATAAATGATTGTGCACTCTTTTAAATACAATTAAAAGCTATATGAAGAGTCTCAAAGTCTCAATTTAAGGCATCTTCAATCACCAGTCATTTCTGGAAAGTAAGTAATGTTTAATTTCTTTAGAAGTGCGTACAGAGCTAGAGCTATGCAACTGAGTCTGGAAAAAAGTCTGATAAAAATCTCTATCACTCCCTCCCCAAATTCAAAAAAGACAGAAAAATACTTCTAATTAAAAATTTAAGAGGTTCTTTGGCTGTCTGGCTGCTTGTGTGTTCTTTAAAATAATACATTATTTTCATCTTCTTTTCTGAAAGATCTCTCTCTGCATGCTCTGAGTACCTCCCTTGCTTTACCCTCCAAGATTCTTAATAAAGGAGAACAAAAACCCTCATTTTCTTGTTTGAGAAGGCTTCTACAGCAGCTGATGTTAGTAAAAGTGAAGATGATGTAAACCTAAGCCCATAGAGCTTTCACAGCTGGATAGAAGCTTTGAGTCTGAATTCTGAAGTCTGTTTTGACCATGTGTTTTTAGCTTCTAGCAGTTACACTGCACAAGGCAAAACAGGCACTGCAAGCCCTGGATGTCCATGGTTAGTGTGGAGGGTTCTGCTCAGAGCAGCACCCAGAGGTGACAAGCATCCCCTGCAGGAAATTATCTCTTTCATGCCCTGTGAGATGGGAGAAGGTGTTGTTGACCTGCATGGGGACTGGGGTAGCAGGTGGGGTGGGCTCCACACTGCAGCTCTGCTCATCAGTCCCTCATTTAATTGGAGTAATTTCTTCAGCTCAGGCTGGGACTAGGAGTTGGTCTTTAGTCCAATATGGAGGTGGGAAAGAATTGGCTCCAGCGGATCCAGCACAGCTTTCCTTGTCCATGAAGAGCTGAGGGTTGTGCTGCTTCAGATGACTAAAGGCTCACATGGACTGACTGCAGAAGCCAGAGCTCATGTGAGCATCTAGTGATGATGCTCCAGTTTTGTTTCTAGTTATTTATGTCTGCTTGTGCTTTGGAAACTTCTTTGTGGGTCTCAGCTACTATGGAGCCCTATTAAGGAGAAAGATTTAAGTCTAAAAATTCAAGGGCTCTGGAGACTGAAATCAGCCTCTAAGGGAAAATGCAGTTTTCCTCAGCTTAAAATAACTTTATAATGTCCTTTACTCTCCAAGGTCTCTTTCAAGGCTCTGCCTGGGTTTGATTTTTGACTTGTGCGGAGTCAGGCTCCTGTGAGAAAGGAGGGCCAGGAAATTCAGAAAAGGCAGCTGGGGAGGAGAAGAGAAGGGGGAAATGCTGATAAGGGTGACGAACAGTTTCACCTTCAGGAGTGATGAACTGTGGGAGAGTTGGCTGCATTGAGGGTCTGGCACAGCTTCAGCACATGCACGTGGGGATGGATCAGCTGAGAGAAATGACTGCATTTATTCAATGAATTTACATGAGGTGCCTGCCTTGCCAGAAAGGGATGGGCTCTCGCCCCCTCCAAAACATCAGTGGCTCCATGCAGGAACGAGGAGTGGAGCAGCAGGCTCAGCAGAGGGACAGGGCTGGGAAATTTTCAGCAGAGCCTTTGCAATGAAATCTGCTGCATGTGCACCTACATGCAGAGAGGATTTCAACTCTGCCCTGGGCTGTGGCTCTTATGAACTGAAATAATAAATGGCTACTCATAGCCAGCCTGCTGCTGGTTGTTCTATAGGCTGCTTTTGCCTCTAGGCAACCTCTCTCCCCTTTTCCCTTAGGCCCTCATTCCTAGAAATCCACCAGCAGCTTTTTGTACTTTTGATTCCAGGTACTAGATTCTGTTCTGTAGTTGTTTCCCTTAAAAACAGTTCCTGAATGTTGTTTGTAGGACAGGAAACACTGATTTGTGCTTAAATGTAAGGGACAGAAGAGGAGGAATACACTTGTACCAAAAGGTTGGAGCTGCAAATGCTTTCATGTAATGCTATGAAAGGGAATTGGGGCTTAACATGGGGAGTTCAAGGCCCCCAGTGCATTCTTAGGGCTTTATCAGAGTGTAGGACACTGCAGTGCAAGCCCTGAGGATACAAACTTCTGGCACCCAGGAGTCGAAGAGCTTCTTAGGAAAACATGCTGAAGAGCTTAAACTACTAGAGAGGTGGTGGACTGCCCACCCATGGATGTGTTCAAGATCAGGCTGGATGCTGAGTAACCTAGTTTAGAGGAAGGCGTTGCCTGGAACATCTTCCCCTGAGCTGGATGATCTTTAACGTCCCTTACAACCCAAGCCCTTCTGTAATTCTACTTAGTCCTTAGCACTGCTGGGTTACTAACAAGGTGACTGTTGAACAGGCTGCCCAGGACTGTGACTGGGATGTTTTTATACTAAAGGCTCTTCTCAGTAAAACCTATGCAGCTGGGGGTCCTGCAGCTGATGCTCTGCTGCCTCAGCTTTCAGAGCCAAAGAATATTTGAAAGAACAGCACATCCCCCAGTCCTTCTAAAAACAACCCACAGTAAGCAATGAATATTTCATTTTAAAATGGGATTAAATAAGGATTGGATTCTTCCCTTTATGCCTGTTATAGCTGTTGCCTTCTGCACGGCTCAGGGTGCTGCAGGATGTGACCTGGGCTGAAGGTTCATGGAGTTCAGGCTCCATCTGAATGTGCATGTTCTACCCCAAACAGTCACATCTGTGGGAGATGATGAGAGATGAGGTACTGTGAGAAATACTAGCTTGGTGTGAGAATGTTGGCCAGCTCATAGTATAGCAGAGAAGCTTCAGTCTTAAAACTTAAAACTTTAATTCCTGATAGATGCCAGAGTGACAGAGTCTGTCCCTGGTGCACATCACAGTCACTGCCTTGGAGAGATGCTCCTGCTGTAGGGGCCTCATGGGACACACAGGGCTGCTCATGGAAAGTCTGTGCTGTAAAATTCTCTGGCTGCTCTGAATTAATTCTTTTTTAGCTAGAAAGTTGCCTCTGAGTAGGGGGGAAAAAAAATCACGCCATCATATTTTTAATGTGTGATTGAAAATCCATGACAGCTTTTATGTCCTGCATTCAGCCTTACTGACAGGTATCCATACTGGTAATACTGTCAACATCAGCTGTAACTGGTTAACCATCATAGACCTATTTTTGTTTGGGTCTGAGTTTGTCTGAATTTTGTATTACCTCTTGTTAGACCAGATTTGCTAAAGGACAGAGCTCTTTGGTCGAATTTCTGCTCCTTACGTAGGTACTTGCAAACTGTGATCAGATTGTCCTATTAACCTTCTCCCTTCATTAAGGAGAACAGATGGTGCTTCTGGAGCCTTTCTCTAAGCTGAGCTTTTGGTCCTTTAATCATCCTCTTGGAGGCTCTTTGCATTGCATTCAGGTTTTCAATATTCTTCTTGAATTGCAGGCATTAAAACTTACTATAATTTTGACAGTGATAATCCCACATGCTGATTTATTTTTTGTTTTGAGCATCCCACATCCAAAATTCTCTGAGCTTCCCTTGAGCAGAGGACCATTCCAGCAGTGTGCTCAGCTTCCCTAATTGCATGTTGACCATGAAGCTCCTGCCAAAATCAATGGCTTCACAGGAGGCTGCCCCGTTGTTTGTGTTGCTCTGTGTGTGGGTGGCAGTACTGAAGTCTCTGCTGTGTTCTTTGGTGGAGGTTATTTAGCCATGTGGCTCTGTTGTTCCTTCTCAGTTATTTAGCAGTCCTACAATGTTTGCCATCCTCAGGCTTCATAAGTAATGATTTTAGATTCTCTTCCACTCATTTACACCACAGAGCCAAGGAGCAGCCTCTGCCAAGTCCTCAACAGGAACATGCATGTATACCTGTGACTATTCAGTCATCACTGCATGAAATGATTTTCATCCATTAATACATGTCATGTTATTTCCTCATCTCAATCAAATAATTGTGTAGTACGAAGCTAAATTCTGTATGAAAAGTCCACAGTGTCATTTTATTGACTAAAATAATGTTGAAGTGTATTATTTTGTACTTTTAAAAAAATCTATTAATACTAGGTACTGTGTATTCTGGAGAATTTCCAATTTATGCAAATTCATTTTGTTACACTCATTTCTTGGAGATAATTCTTAGGATTTTTTATTTAATTCTTAAAATACTTGGCACATCAGCACAGCTTTTCCCAGCTACTGTGACTTCCATGTACCCAACATATTTTAAATTGGTATCAATAATAGAGTGTTTCAGGATGTTCTTTTAAAACTGTGGTGAAAGTCATCCAAACCTGCTGAATTTAGGTTCTGTTTAATTAGCTGCACTTTCAGATTCTGCTTAGTTGGTAGTAGAATAAGGAGTGTGGAAGTGATGATGTAACACATGCAGACACCCCTCAACTACTGCTGCTCTGCAATGAAAAGCGGTAAAAAGATCTTATAATTTTTCTGACCCCTACCATGTGGAACTGATTGAAACAGCAGTGGAATAATCTTCAATTGCCTTAAACTCCACCTATATGGTTCTTAATTTTCCTAGCTAAATTTACCTCTGAGCCTTCCTTTATTAAACTTACAGTTGCTAGTTTTTGGTCCCTTGTCGTCACCTTTCCCTTTCTCCTGGGTGATGTGTGTTTAATCCTGTGCTTCCAAGAGGCTGATTGTTGGACACAGCATTTTTGAATTAGTGCATTGTCATCTGGGTGGTGGTGATAATGTTTGGAGGGCATTTCGGTGGCAGCCATGTGGGACCTCCAGGTTTTTCTATGCTGAAATCCCCTGCAATATTTTTTTATTCTCTATCCATTCCTGATGATTGTTAAAGAACAAGAGTAAAATCTCAGCTTTATCTTTTATCTGAGCTATCATTGACTCAAGGAGAGTTGTTCCTTTTCTTCTGTATTTGCCATTCAGAAATACATTAAAGTCATTTATGGCACCATTGAGGAGTGGAGTTTCAGAAATGAGCAATTCTGGCTTCTCTGGTGTGTTGTAGTCTTCTGCTGCCTAGACAGAGGAAACCAATTAGTTTTAACCGTATGAGAGACAGAGAGGAAACAATTCTGAGTTTTTTCTTTGGGAATCTCTGCTCTGCTGTTGGGTTTCCAGTGAGAAACCCCAAAGAAAATCTTACCTATACTAAATTGTACATAAGACTAACAGTTGGTGGAGCATCATTGCACAAAGTGGATGTTCTCTGTGACCCACAGGGTTCCCAGGTGGAGTGCTTGTTAGCTGAGAAAGGATAAGTGTGTTTAAAAAAGGGTGAATTGCTCAGATGTGGCTGTATGCAGTGAAGCACTATTAGGCCCTTGGGATATTTGCCAGCAAGCTTCAGAAGCCCTGAATTTTTCCTCTTGTCCTGGATCTGGTAGGACAGCAGGCTGTTCTGTTGCTGTCTTGCCACCCTGAAGAACACTCCATGCAAGGTTTGAAAGCTGTTAGTTCAGAGGGCTTGTGGGGATGAAAATTCCTCCCAAGTACATGCATTATGAAAGTATCATGCATAGTTAATAGCTAAAGACAAATGTCACAAGGGCAGAATAGTGCATTATTCTCAAAATATGTAGCTTGAGCTCACCTGTATGCCCAAGTCAGTGCAGTGCATAGTGAGAAAATCAGCTAATCCATAGCATCTGAGTGCAGAACATTGGGGCAGGGGAGCAAATGCAAAGCAACTCAGGCATGCCCAGCTTGCTTTCACTGAAAGATGAAATTATTCAAGTTGTTTTGTGTTGGGCTTGAGCTTTGGGTTTCCTCAGCTTGGTGTAAACAGAGTTCCTTGTTTGTCTTGTGTCTCGTTTGCCTTATTCTTTAAATGGTGAGGGAATTCTTTGATGATTTGTGTGGCACTCAATTAATGGGATTTTTATAACTAGAATCAGCTGATTTGTAGAAACAAATAAAGAAAATATTTTTAAAAGGCTTCCTTTGTGAGAACCACGTCTAAGCATTATGGATGACCTTGATATCGAAACAACAGACACATCACACAGCTTCTAAGTTAGCCTTTCTGAAATCTCATCCACACTCTACCTTTGAAGCAGTTCTTATAAGGATTATCTCCTCTACCCTCAGCCTCTATCCTCCATAATTGAAAGTTTATACAGCAGCCATGTGATTTCAATATGGGCCGCTGGCAAATGTGACTTCTTTAATTCTCTCCCTGTGCCACGATGTGATGGGAATGATGATGGGAGTTGTTACACTCGATAACTACAAGTACTGTTAATGTTGTTGCCAGACAAAACAAATGTTCAACATTGTATGGAGTTTTTTTCCCCTTTTACTTTTGACCCTTCTATCTCAACTGGGCAGAATTGAGATCTGATGAACTCAGACCTACCTGCTTGATGCTGCAGAAGATTCTCTGTAAGTCAATGTCCCACAGTGGGCAGGACTGTTAGTTCTATATTATTGGTATGTTCTGTATTACTGGATATTCTGTATTATAGGCATGTCTGCCTTCTGCACTCTGCTGTAATGTAGCTGTTAATCAGTAAAAACACACAGAATCAAATATGGCCCTTGTCAATGCTACCACTGAGGTGCACTTGCAAGTCGGAGCCCTCGAGAGTAGCTGCAGGTGTTGCCAAGCACACACTGTACCTGCAAGAGGGAAGATGCCCTTTGGAAAACACAGTCTCAGGCTGTGGGTGGTTAGGAACTGATGCTTTAAATTGTAGTTTTGTGCAGATGGCAATCACAAACAGCATTTTTTACCCTTTTGCATTATAGTGTTTTTGCCGTGCTGTAGGTCTGCTACATCTGAATGTGCTCTAAACTTCCAAAGCAGTAGCTGGAGAGGGCAGCCTCAATTGTCCAGTTGGCCATGGGCTGGAGATACTGAGCCTCTATTAATTAGAGCAGTGTGGCAGGATGCCTTCATTCCCTGAATAGTGGCATGCACAGTAGAATGCTGCTGGAAAATTTTCTTCTACCAAAGACACATCTATATGCCTTAAACTTAATGTAGCAAACCCAAGACTTTAAAGGCATCTCAGAGGTCTCATTTGTTATTGCAGATAGTGTGTCTGCTGTATGATGATTTATGGGAGATGGCTTCTGTCTGCTTTGGAGAAAGTACTCTGTGCCCATAAGCAAGTCTCTCTGGCATCCTGTTGGCAGTGGGGTGTGAATTCATTGCAGGGGAGATGTTATTTGAGTCACCTCAGAAGTGACTTATGGTAAATGATCCAGGTTGCCTTCAGGAGCTGTATTTTTGCTATGCTTAATGTTCAAGGCTTGAGATCAGATTTTTGGGATGTTTCCTGCTGGAGCAGGATGGAGTGTTGTATACAAGACAAGGTCAGGGGCAGATCACAGTTGACACTGGGATTCTGCCTGTGTTCAGTAGGAAGCTGGAGCGTTTGTTCCTGGGGTTTGGTCTCAAAGCAACTGCGTGCTTGATGTCACAAAGCCACCCAACACTGAGGCTCAAGGAACTCTTGTTGCTAGAGCAGCTGTTGGCCCCAGGGATGTGGATCCTGTCAGCAGAGCAGGTGACTTTGGGTGATGCAGGTTTGTAGTCCCCCAGAGTGGGTCTCTGAGCAGCACCAGGCTCCTGCTGCAGATCTGTGCTGGCTGTGGCCAGAACCTTCACTCCCACATCTCTTCTGTGCTTCTAAATCCTTGATACTACAGGTGATTTTGGAGATGAGATCCTGGCCCGAAATTGTTCTGGGAAATGGCTCAGGAAGGAAATTCCCCTGAGCTACCCTGCCAGGGGTGTGGGTTCCCCTGTGGGAGTTGATGGTGGCTGCATCCATCCCAGGGCAGCTGCCCTTGTCAAAGGAGAGGTGAATGGGATTTGTGGACACTGAGCTCCCTGAGTGTTATGAAATCTCAGAATCACTGGTTCAGGCAATGCTAAAAAGTGTAAAAACATCAGTGAATGTAAGATTACGTGGCAGTAGCTATGTGATGTGTACCTAAGTCCCTCTCCCTCCCTCTGTTAATACCCTGTAGAAACAGGGTTACTGATCTATACAGCCCATCTTTATGCTGAGAATGGAGAAATCGAAACAAACTGGAGTTGGCTGTGAGAATTCACATTTCATGTTAAATTTCATGTTCCTCATGTGCTAAACATTAAATCAAATACCATTATGCCAACTATGTATTTTTATTATAAGCATATTAATATCTCAGCTGCTCCTTTGACGTTCTCTGTTGTTCAGAAAGACAGTTCTTGGTGTAGAAGATAAAATGTATTTGTTTTCACTGTTAATAAACATCCAGTTATGTTCATTGACAGGACAATGAATCAGTGCAGCAATATGCCAAGTCTGCTGAGGCCACTTCAGGAATGTGGTGCTGCAGTTCCCTGCAGACCAGGCACGAGGTTCTCATGGGTCTGTTGTTTTCTGCTGTCCACCTCAGAGAAAATGAATTGCAGAACGTGGGAACTTTTTCACATGCTGCATATGCTGTGAGCAGAGATGAATAGCAAAGGATTTTGAAAATACCTGAGTCCTCATTTTGGAAAAAGTGGAAAAATGATCTATTAATCTCTGGTGGGATTCTGCCAGTGTGGAGTAAATCACAAGACAGACTTGTTGTCCTTAGAGTGTTATCTTTCTGTAACAGCACAAACTTGCTTATTTAGTGAATAGAAAAGGTTTTACAGCTTAGTTATTAAAGAAGTGAGAACCAACCTGGCTGCACTATGAAAGAGATGTGCTAATGTGATTTCAGTGTGAAATGGTCCCAGACACTCTGCTCCTTGAAGAGCTATTAATGTTTGGAAATACTTTCTAGTTTTAGGATTTGGGAGGAAAAAGTGATTTGATTTTTTTTTCCACTAAGCTTCTCCTTTCTTTCTTTCTTTTTTTTTTTTTTTTAACTTTACGATTGAACCAGAATGTAGGAGAAATTAAACTGTTTTGCTTTAGTTGACAAAGGCACAAATTTCACTTCTGCTTTGTAATAGATTTTTTTTTTTTTTTTTGGAGTAATTATATTAATTTATTTTTGTCTCCAGGCTAAGACTATTTTCCTGTCCTCATCACTGTAGTTGAACATAGGTTTTAGAGTCTGTCTCCTATGTTTTTAGCTTTTTCCATGTGGGCAGGCTTTAGCATCAATAGGGCTTTTTTTCACCAAGCTCCCTTGATCTACAGCACAGGTAATGATATCCAGGGCTCACCTCCTTTCTAAACTGGATCATCTCTCTTCACAGGAAAGAATCAAAAGAATTACTTGTAACAAGGAGATGAATTCAGCGTGCAGTTCCATATCAGATTTCAGTTATGAAAACTGTTATCTTGGCTAAAGGGAATATACTTTGTCCTTAAAAACAATTAGTTCAATTATTTTTTGCTATGCTGCACTCTGCTGATGGCATGTGTGGCCAGTGAGACTTACTTAAAATATGTATGTTCTTAATATCAGCTCAGAAAGAAAGCTATCTCAGCTGGAAAAAAATTAATGGAATGTAAAAAAATAGATTATTTTTCCATCTAACTCTACCTCTATTTAGTTATCTCAGCTTTTGATGTTGAATTTACAGATAATAATTGTAGCTGCTTGAGAAAAGTCAGGGCAAAGAACAATTACAACTATAAACAAATCCCTTTTCAACTCTGCCTTTCCTTCATTCAGAGCACAGTGTCTACAGCAGTGCTATAACTGTGCACACAAATACTCACTTTCCTAATAACTCCAGGAAAACTAATTACTTTTTCAGAGCCATTTGTAGCCAAAGGAAGGTTTTTTGTTGCTGGTGCAGCTGAAGGTCTGGGTTTATTCTGCATCATCATGATAGGATGCTACATCATCATGGAGCAGCAGCAGCTCAGAAGCCTGGTTAGGGCCACAAAGGGTTTTTCAGGCTGGTTTTGTTAAGTCTGTGCTGAGCTTTACTCAGTCCTTGCTTAACGTGCTCTGTGTCCCTAGTTCAGTGCTCTGAGGCTCACTTGCCTGGCTCTGGTGCAGCCCCAGGCAGGCTCCAGGTGCTGTGTGAGGGCACATCTGGCTCTGGCTGATGCTCCAGCTGTGAGTCAGTCACCGCTGCAGGTGCTGAGCTTTGCTCTGGCCACTTCACAGATAATGTTTAGAGCTTGCAGTCAGAGCTGCTGCAGTGCCTGTGGCCGTGTAAGGGCTGTAAAGGTCAGGGCCATCAGCCCCACAGCAGCTGTGGCAGGGGACTGCAGGGGTGGCTTGCTGCAGGTGCTGTGCCAGGCACACCTTGCAGTGTGCAGCACTCTGTTCTTGGAAACCAGACCTGAAACTGCCTTTGTGGTGGAACAGCCTGTTATAGCATAACTACCTGAATTTTTGACTTGGAAAGCCTCTTAATCATCTCATAAATCTAATCAGTGCTGTAATTTTTTGAAAACTCGGGATTCAGCTTGGAGCTGAAGCCAAGTGTTCCTGGAGAAGATCTAAATCTGTTGGAGAAAGTGGATCCTTAAGCTAGAAGCATGACATAGAACAGACACCTGTCCTCACTGTTGCTGTCAGAATTGAAGAGCTGGTGTCCATGCTAAGCAGGTTTTCTTTTGCATCTATAGGTTTGAGGTGCTTTTAACCCAGTGCACTGCTCACCAGATCAAAAACATGATTAGAAAATTAGATGTTTAATTATTGTCTCATTAGTTATACAGACCTGCAGTACAGAGCTTCTCTGTCCTGCCTCTGAAGTTGTTCCTAAAGCTTAAACCTTTAAATATAGGGGTTTTCTGTCTACTTTAAGGCATTTTTTAGAATTAAAGACCAACTGATTTGGCTGTAATTTGTAGCCCAGCTCTCTGTTTGATGCTAGTAGAGTTTGATAGCTTAATGCTCTGTCCAAGCAAGAATGAACCCTTCTCTGGGAAGGGGGAGTTCTCATGAGTCTTTCATGCTTCCTTCGTTTCATCTGTGCCTGGATTTCCATGACTGTGAAATGACTGATAAATTGTGGAGCTGTGAAGGTGCAAATAACTGCAGTGCTCTGGGAACCTTTCCTGTGAAGTGGTAGTGAAAAGCAGTTTTATGGCTATTACTCCTTTTGTGCTTTGCGCACACCAGGCACAATTACCACGACACCACAGGTAGCTGCAGTGCTCCTATAATTAGCTGATGACATGGTGAGCACTGGTGAAGTAAACTTTCCTTGGGAATACACCAGCTACCTACCTAATCATATATTGGAAGGGGCCCTTGGAGCAACAACTAGCACTATTTCACATGTTCTGTGTGTGAAAGCTAGTGTTACAGCCAACTAACTGCCTCACCAAGAGAGCAGAAGGGCATTAAAGTGCTGAATTTAAAGCAACCTGTGAAATTATTTTTGTCTAATAAATCATTTCAGGAGCTGGATTTTGCCATATGCCCAAGTTCCTGTTCCCACCAGCAGCCTGTTTGATCTCACATGCAGTTTTGCACCATGTCACAAAGTTCTCCCTTCTCCCTACCCAGTCCTATCACTGACTTCAGTATTCCTTCATTCAAGTGTGAATGACTCAACGTGGAGGAATTCTTGGAGATGGGGACAAAGCCTGAGCATCCCTCTTTTCTCCCTACTGCTAGCCAAGCCATCAGAGGAGATAAATCCATTTTTCTTTCCCTCCCTATTTGCTTTAAGTTGGCCTGCAGTTTCATATGCTGAGCACTGCTTGCATCTCACCTTGTGCTGCTGGCTGAGTGGGGTTTTGGGACAGTAGAAATAACCAAGCTTGGATGCTGGAGGGAGGCTGCTGGTTCAGGAGGCTACAAAGGTAATGTCAGCCCTGAGCATCCCAGCACGGTGCTCCTTGGGGCTGGAAGGCTCCCCCACAGCCCTCTCCTGTTGGCCAAAATGGGCTTTAGGCAGGGCAGCAGATCTGCCAGCCCCTTGTCTGGGTCTGAGGGCAGAAGTAAGTGTGAGATTTTGGTGGGAAATCCCAGAAGTGCTCACAGCTAGTGTGGCAGCTTGCACCCAAAAAATCCCTTAATATTCATTTTGGTCTGCTTTAAAAGTTGTATCAGGATATCTCCTGACATGAAATGTGGGGATTGATTTCCATCTCTGTCAGGAGCTTCTCAGTTCTGAGGTACCTTCTTCTGTAGCTTCTACAAGCCCCAGCAAAGGCAGGAGTGTGGGATTCAGGAAAGGTCCTTGTGTTGACAAGCTGGTGAAACACTTGAGCAAACACTTGTTCCTTTGTACGGTCCAGGGGAATCTCTAATTTAAATGCTGGTGGCTGCAGAAAATACGCTAATGAACCAAGCCTAGCAGCCTCATTTACCCACATGAAATCACTATCAGCGGATAACTCATTCTCCTGGAAAACACAATAATAGTAATGTAGTATACAGAACACAATGCTGCCCTCTAATAAGTCTGACAGGCAGATTGCAGAGTATATTTAGACTGTATTAGCCAGCCAGAGATTTTAAATGCTTTTATGTGCAGACCCTTGTTTCTCAACTCCTGCTCTTTGCTGGTTGGGCTAAACTAATTAAAGAAAAAGGTACTATAGCTGAGAAGTCTCGAAAAGCTAAAAGCAGGCTTTCTAAACAAAATAAACCTCCTAAATGAACAGCTTTCAATACTTCTTGCAGAAGCAAAAGTTTATTTGTTTTTCTTTGGAAATGGACATGGATATGATGCTATGTTTTGTTCAGTATCTTGGGTTCATCAATATGTACCTTTATTTTTGCAGACTATAAGCACTCAAAAAGACCTGCATTATCTGGCTCTTTTGCTCTTACAACATGAAGTGACAGTTCTATTGAGACAAAAGTCATTTAGTGCATGATATATTGGCCTCTGAGCAGCAGAACTTCTGGTGTGTGTTTAAATGTTTAAAGCTCTTTGTGGCTGAGGTGTGCAGTGCCTGAGGGCTGCCTGCATAGACTTCTTAGAGCATGTAAGCTGTGCAGGACTCTCCTGCTTCTCCTTCGGTGTGCGTGCAAAGCGCTGCCCCTCTGCTTTGGCTGCTGCAAGCTGCCACAGGACAGCTGTGTCCTTGGTGGCTGCAGTGGAAACAGCTCCCATCTCCGTGCTGGAGTGCTGCTTGGGATCTGCTGAGTAAATGTGTCAGGCTTTTGTGAGGAGGGTGTTACAGTAAAATAGCTGGCAGGTGTTGTGGGGCTGTATTTAAAGGGTGCCTGTGGGTTAGAAGGCCTTACAGCTGTGGGAGATAAGTTCCACAGGACATCCCCTCCTCACTTGCACAGCTCCATAGGGACCACATATAGGTGAGTTTGGGGTCTGTGCATCGAGTTGCTCAGCAAATGCACCATCTGGATCAGTCTATTGGTGAAAGATGGTCATGGTCTCGTTGGTTTACCCACATACCTAGAGGAGTCTTTCCCATGTCCTATGCTATTCCATGAGCTGGAACAGAATAAAAAAAAAAAATCACAATTTCATATATTTTTATGAAGATTGCTTGTTTCTTTTTGGGATATTTTCTTCTGAAGAGCAGATTAGCTTCTGAAGCAGTGAACTTGTGCTTTTGTCTCTCCAGACTACAAACACTGCATGTAGCTGGAACTGGCCTGATGTGCGTTCAGGTGGGTTAAACCATTGCAGAGAGATTTGGGCAGGTTCAGGCTCCCTCCTGGTCTGTCTGAATTTGACTTGAGTAGCCTGTTCTTATATTCTCCATGGTGAAAATTAGCCCAGAGTAGGAAATCTTTATCTGTGCATGTAATGTAGAGGCAATATCTGCTGTGGGGTTGAAATGTAGAAGCTGCAGTGTTCAGCCTGTTCCCTCTGCAGCCGGAGTTTGGAGGATGGATTTGGCGTTCGAAGAAATACTGGCATGCTGTGCTGTTGAACGCTGGCCCACTTCAGCTGCTGATGGAAAGATAAAATACATTTTGCTCTTGGCTGGCTTCCTTGCTGATGCTAATAACATCACGAGCTAAGCATTTGAGGGGTCATCTTGAGAGAAGCACAGACCTGAATCCCCCTGCTCACACCTTCCTGATGCTGTTGCCATTTCAGGAAAACTTTGCCGGGTCAGAGATCAGTGTTTGCATGTCAGCACAGTGGCTGCCAGGTGACTCCAAGGGCTGCTGTGCAATGGGAGTCATGATCCAAAGCAGGTTCTTCTGACTGGCAGGTTTCTCCATGCCCACGTATTAATTTTTGCACTTGTACAAAGGTCAGACTTAAGACCTGCAGGACTGCAGCTTTCACAACCACCTTTATAGGATACCAGGCTGAGGAATACCTGGTCATGTATGTACATCTTTATTGTCCTCTAGGAAGTTTTCTAATCTCTTCAACATTTTGTAGCACCCCAGGGAGCTTTTCTGTCTCTGCCAATTAATTTGCTGTGGTTATTTCAATTTTGTTCACAATGTGCTCGACAAAAACTCCTTAAAGCTAGACTCTTCACATCAAGAGAGGAAAAACACAAAGCTGGTCTGGATCACAAGTAACAGTAGGAGACATAATGCTTAGCCATAAAAATTGCATACATGCTTATAAGCTGATGCATTGAAAATGCAAGTGCTTCCTCAGCTGCCTGCCACTATGAATCTTAAAGATGATAGAAATAAACTTTAATTTGTTCATTAGTGTGAAAATCAAGCAACTGCAAAGCCAGCTTTTATTATACCTCACTCAGAGGGATTTTGTGACAACTACTTAATGCCAGTTATTTCTTGATCTGTCATTGTCCCAGATAGCAATCACTTTTCTTTCTTCTAGACTCATAGTGGGAATTTATGCTTTTAGCACCTGATTATGGGACTTTGGTTTTGCCTGGACAGCCAAGAAAGATGGAAAAAAATGGGAAGCACATGGTGTTACCAGTCACTAGTTCTCAAAACAATTAATTGTGACATGAACGTGCAAAGTGCTGTTTAAAGGTTCCACTAGATATGTCCACAATCCTTGAAATCCTTTTCTCCACAAGAGGAGAAGAGGATTTCCAGGACTGCTTAGGATTTCCATGTGTTTGCAGCTTCAGTGCAGGACTTGGCAAGTAGTGGAGGGCTGCTGTGCAGTGCTCTGGCTTAACACAGGGAGGCTGTGCCATCTCCCCTGCTCGTGCTGTCAGGCAAGCTTTGACTCATAGATGTTAATTAACCCCAAATAGTTTTTCAGCCTCTACTGTGGATTTTTTCTTTCTCAGCACTTAGGCTTCTGCATGAAATTGGCATATTTATCCCACATTCCCCCAGAGTGGAGAAATGTAATTCTGTAAGCACCAAATGTCTCTTTTTCTTCCCCTACACAAGACTTTTTATTGGCCTGCTGCTGCAGATCAGTAATTAGCTGCAGAAGGGTTGTTTGCAATAGTATTTTCTACCTGGGGAAGTTGCAGTAGGTGCAGGGTGGCAGAGGCTCAGTCATTCCTTGTGTAGACACCCCATTGCCAGCCCTGCTTCTGTCTGTGCTTTGTCTCCTGGCAGCTTTCTCTAAGGGTGCTGCATAATTGCTCTGCTGGAGGTATTTTCATTAATAATGGAATTTAACTTTTTAATGTGCTATTAACTAGATTTCCCTCCCTTAGGCTAATATTAGCTGTGGTGGTTTATGGGGCTTTTCACGTGCACACAAATGGAATTGTGTGCACAATTTGGACCTGTCACTCAGGGTGATGGGTCCCAGGGCTGTCGGTGAAATTTGCCAAGTGACCTGAGGTGAGGCACTTGGATCCAGTGAATGTGAGTTTTTCAGGAAGACTTCATGTTACTGAACTTAAAAGTGCTGGAGGCTGCTCTGGGAAAGGGAGGATGTCCTGTGCCTCAGTTTTCTCTAGTAATTTTAGTCTAGCTGATAAAATAACTCTGATTGCCTGCAGCCTTGATGCTTCAAGCAATTTAAAATGGTGTTGCCTCTGTTGAGAATTTACTGCCATAAGAAAACTCATGTGCCCTCAAGAAAGATGGCTTGATAAATCTTTCATTTGCAGATGTGAGGAAAGGTGAGGATGCCCAGAGAATCCAGGGGGACTTCATGTCCCTTCCTGGGAGAGTGGCAATAGGGGCTGTCCATGTCCCATCTCAGCTGCTTGGCACAATCCCACGAGGGACTTGGTGTTTTCTTGAAGAGCTGAAAGCCAAGTCAGATATGCTTAATCAGGAAAGGAATTTTGACTGGTTTCAGGTTCCTTAGATTTATTAAAATCTTTTTTTCTTCTCCCGTTTATAAATTAAGGCAGTGCTTTCAAAACTCTTTAATTGGGGCTGTAACAAGGCTCATCATATCTGGAATGATGAATAAAGGGTTTGACTGGAGCATATGTTAATGCACAGAGAACAATGACGCTTAAAATAAATGTCCCCAAAGTGCCATATTTGGCAGTGGCTGCAGGAAATCTGTAGTAAATGATGCAGTGCTGCTGTTTTGCTTATGAGGGACAGAAACAGCAGTTCCTGGCTGGTTCAAGGATTTCATTCTGCTGAGCTCCTGTGTGGGCAGCAACCTACAATGAATGTCTTGCAAGGAGGTTTTCAAAAGTAGCCACTGGTCTGGGCTAAGAGGTTTATTGTCATTCCCTCTCAAAAGGCTGTGAGAAGGCAAGGCACTCCAGCACCAGATGCAGGGACTTTGGGGTTCTGGGGGCTCAGTTGGTTTGAAATATGGGCTGGAATTTGATTATTTATTTAAGGTTCCTAGGCTGCATGTAGTCAAAGTGCTGAATGTCTATTTCTGGAATACACATCTCTCTGCCTCTGTTACAGGATGCCACCTACCAAAGGGGGCTCCTGCATGTTTATTTGCAATTGTGCTATGTAGCCTACATTGCTTGGATGCAAGAGCAAAGTGCAATTTGCACTAATACACAGCTTTTACACTGGCTTGGTGTTTGTATCTCAAGCAGAGCTCTTTAAGCATAATATAAGCCACTTGCTTTTTTGAAATTGATCTTTTTCCTCTTTTGCTCTTATGCTTGCTGCCCTAGCATGTAACTGAAACAAAAAAAAGCACCTCTTACTTGTCACTTGCAAGGGTTTTAGTGGTGGCAGTATGATGGCCCTGGAAAGGCACACATTAAAAAGCTTGTGGGGGTTGTAAGCCTTTTGATTAGTAAGAGATTTATTTCTCATCTGTGGGCACAAAATTTTGTTACACATCAATTCATTAATCAGATTAAATAAAGCCAACCGAGTTGGCTGTGTGCATAGTGGTGTTTTCACATGAAACAAGAAGAGATGGACAGACCATTTATCATACATTAGACAGTAAAGTTCAGCTCAAGCCTTTTGTCTCTCACCACTGCTTTCATTTTAGGGGACAAAAAACCAAATCTGAAAGCACAGGTAAAGTCTGTAACCCTGCACTTCCAGAAAGGGGGTTAATGTAGAGGACAGGGCAGCACAAGGTGGAGAGTGAGGCTGATTGAAGGGTTCTGCTCCAAGAGGCTGCAGCCACCTTGCAGGCTTCCCAGAAATGCATCTGGAAGCTGAGCAAGATGAGGGGAAAGAGAGGGAAGCACTGGGACGTGGGTGGGGGTCGGTGTTTGTGGCCAGTTCTGCTGTTCCATGAGGTGTGTTTGCACCTGCAGTGTGACCCGGGCTGGCCACGGGCACTGGAGCAGCTCCAACACCCCCATGGGCAGTGGGACATGGGACAGCGTGGTCCCATCCTGCCAGGGACATAAACACTGCCAACTGCCTGCCTGGCTCAAACCGAGCCTGGGATTATAGGCCTGCTTTCAACCAGACTGGGCAGGGCCAGCTGTGCTTCTCGAGCAATCATATCCAAGCCCTGTGGCAGGAGCAGAGTGTGGCAATGTTTCTTCTCTCTGACAAATAGAGCTGCTGCCACAGAGAAGATCAGTGTTAGAGAGCTTGTAGCAACACCCTTGTCACAGCTAGGAGTGGACTAGGGAAAGCTGAGTGGGAGAATTATCTGCATGCCTGTGCCAGGATGATCTTTTGCTTAAAGAAGTCAGGAGAATTTTTACCTGGAATGGCTTACAGATATAAACTTAGAGTTATGGAAATAATTTGTATAATTTCCTTAAAGAACTGTTGGGAGTAATGGGCATATAGGATACTGTGTAATAGAGAAAAAAAAAAAAAACCAATTAAATAAAATAGAAACCAACAAAAATCCATCGGAACCCCTCTCCAAGCAAAATAAAAGACCCTGTCTGCTAGAGGGTTTCCAAACCTCAGCTGGTTGTCTTTGTGCTGTGTTTCTTGTTGTTCCATGTTCTGGGAGGGTTTATTAAATCAGCACAGTGCTGAAGGTTTGGCCGACGGGTCACATTTTCCTGAACCTGCTAAGTCAGGCCAAAAGTCCTGCCAGTTGTGACAAACCCTGCTAGATGTGAACTATCCTCCCAAAAGGGGTTGTGGTGCCACTGATCTGTGCCTGGGGAGCCTGCCCAGGGCAGAGCTGTGCAGACACCAAGGAGACAGAGGTGCTTCTACTGAAGACGATGAAGAAAAGGAGAATTGTTTTCTTCTTTTCTGAAAATAGATATTGCCTAAATAAACTCCCAGTTCTTTAAAGAACACCTTAGAACCAGCCTGGCTTTTACAGCACACTGGGTCTCAATGCTGAGTGAAGGCTTGGTTCACTTTCAGTGTTTGCTTTCTCATTAGGATTGTGCTAGGAAAATGCACTGTCAGTTCAGCAGGGAGGGAAATTAGACTAATCCTTTGGGGATTTTCTTGTTCTTACTCCAAGATATTGCTTCATTAATGAAACAGAAGAAAATAGAGGATTTCAGACTTTTTTTCTTTACCAGAAAAAAAGTGATCAAACAAGCTTGTAACAACTTTTAACTTTGAATGAAGAACTGATATGAATTAACCAAAACATTTGTTAAACAGTCTTGATTTTTGATCACTGTGGGAAAGGTAAGAAGCATGGATCTACATCAAGACCAGAAACCTGAGCTGGAAAACCACCTTAAGACAAACCCAATTTGCTCCTCAAGTTACAGCTTCCAACCCACCATGGCTACTTACACAGCAGAAACATAAATTTGTGTTTGTTCTCGCCCACCCAGTTGCTGCTGATGTGTAGGTATGACATCTGCTCCCAGTCCCTGGAAGCCAAAATCTCTGCTTTTCCTCATGCTGTTTCTGTCACGTAGCTCTAAGCAGGCTTCACTGGAGATTAACATGTTTAAAAGCTTGTCCTGTAAATTATCTTCAGCTGTATTAATTGACAAATTCTGTAGTTCTTGCTAGTGTTTCACTGAGCCTGAGCTACCTAAGAGGGAAATAAATGTCACTGCCTTCTCTAGGACAGTGGGACTTCATGAGCTTGCAGTTGAACTGAGACATCCCTTGGGATTGCCTTACAGGCAGAAAAAGTCCTGCAGACTGCATATTAAACTTCCTATTTTTAACTTTATGTCAGGTTTAGAGAGCATAGCAAGACAACCCGATTTTCCCCTGAGGATTCAAGCAGAAATATCACTGTCATTTCAGTTCATTTCTTGGGGATAATTAATTACCGCTGAGGACAACTAATCGTTTTAAGGATTTTTTTTTTTTTTTTCCTTGAGAAGGGCAGGAACAAACACAGGGTAAAAGTCTCTGGTTGACCCCACATTAGGCCAAGCCAAGGCACATGATATACAAAATATAGTAATTATTTGCAGGCCTGAACCCTGGGGATTCAGAGCTGGTTTGATGGTGTTTGGGTTCCTTGGTCCTGTCCATAATGGGTGAAACCATAACTCAGTTGACATAGTTTATTCAGGTGTGGTTACTGATTTCAGGGGACTGTGGATAAAGCTCTGCCTGTGGCAAGGGCCAGAAGGGCTCATGAGTTGCTCATTGGGCTGCTTGGGCAGTTGAGGAAGAAGGGCTGTGATCTTCCTGGCTTTTTTTTCCATCAGGCCAGCACCACAAGCCCAGCCAGGAGGAGCTGTGACAGCAGCTGTAGGTGTGATGGCTCAGGACTGAAAGATCTCAGCATGCATAAGCCTCTCTGATACCAGCTGTGGCTCTCCTGCCTATCATCCCATCTGATAATGATTGCTGGATGCTCTCTGTGTTGCAGAGCCAGCCTCCTAATGACATGGTAAAAAAGGAGCTTGATATGAGCTGCCTTTTGCCAAGTTCAGCTGTGTTCCCTCTGTGGTCCTGGCAGGCCTCATTGCTGTGATAAACATATCCATAACTTCATGAAAAAACAAAGGTGATTCTTCTTCCAGGCCTCTCAGGCATGTCACAGGTTTACTGGATGAGAACACCAGTGTTCAGAGACCCTGTCCCCTTCCCCACACCATCCCTGAATGTATCTTGACAAAAGCATCTTTCTGCAGCTGCTACTGGTACCGGTTTGCAGGCTTGTGGTGGCAGACTCATTATAATCTGATGGTAGTTTTGAGCCCTGACAGTCCTCCTAAATGTCACATGTGAACTTTAGATCATGTTGGCAGAGCAGGGCACACCAAACCAGAGGGAATACATGTTCTTAGCTTCAGTGTTTTTCCTGTGAGCTCAGGACCACCTGCTCAGGTCCTGATGCTGTTGGGCATCAGCAAAGTTTTCTCCCTGTTGTTCTTTCAAATACCTACCAGGGTTTTTGAATATGTTTGCCACTGCTTCTGTACTGACTGCTAGGGAAGTTTGGAAACATTGTCTGAAGGAGGAGAAGCAAGAGTCCATTCCTAATGTGGCCAAAGAGACTTTTATGTTTCAAGAGGTAAAAGAAGAAACAAATGGAAGGTTTTCCTGAACTCTGGTAACTCTAGCTCTCCAGTGGGCTATTAGAAGGCATCTATTTTCCTGATCAATTATTGCTTTTTCTGAGCCCATAAAACCACAAGAGCATTTAGGGTTTCTCAAGCTCTGTTTCACAAAAGCATGTAAGCACCAGAGGCTGTGCAGTTGCAGATGTTGGGGGACTGTTGCTGAGACAATCCTTTCTTGCCAGTGCAGGTGGCCAGTACCAGCACTGCTGGTGAACCTGGGGTTGAGAAAGGGGGGAAGACAGGCATGTTTAGTGTGTGCATCAAGAGGCCTGTCAGGGTCAGATACTGCCCTTGAGTCATCATGGAGCACATCCTAGGCAATCTCACTGGTTTAACGGAGGATTTACTCAAGGGTGATGAAAACTCAGACTTTTTTCCTCATTGTGTAGCCATCATCTCTGACCTACTTGTTCTTATAGCATCAAGAGCTATAGTGTGTACATAGGACAATGGGAAAAAGCAAAGGGTCAGTGAAGCCAATTGTATAAAAACTGGTTTTGTAAAGTAATACTGTAATTATATAACCTTTAGATAACTGGCCCAGTTGAGGATGGGTCTGATCCAGCACTGCATGTTCAGCCTTTCAGTGCATGGCTGAGCCATACATATTTTGAGCTCATCCCAGGGCTCCTGCTGAGGAAAAACATCATGCCCCTCAGGTGGGAGAAACCAAGTACTGCTGGTGCTTACCCAACAGGCTTATCATGCCCATGGCTGCTTCTCTTGTTCTCCTTAGGCCATGGTGAAAGTGTTAATGTAAACCCACAATTCTCTCCATGTGTTTGATATCGTGACTTCCATAGATATGTACAGGGCAATTATATGGATTGATTTCCAATAAACAGACACTTCAGAGCTAAGTGGAACATATTCTGGTAATGTCATATCAAGAATGCTTTATAAATAAGTCATAGCTGTTATATGTGGTGTGAGAGTATCTTATGAATAAGTTAGTCTGCCTGGGGTCAAGCATGTTTTCTTTAGGTCATTGTAAATGTGACAGAAAAGTCACTTTTCTGCCTATACTGTAACTTGCCTAGGGAAGTGGGACAGACTGGATGGTGGGAAGGAACAAGGGCTAGTGGTAGAAAAACGAAATAATGTTGCCTGGACACGTTTCCAGAAAAATCTCTCTATACTGAATAAGTGATACTTTCTCAGCACAAATCCCAAATACACTTCTTTCTTGGTTTACTCTGTCCCCAGTTAACCTGGTTTTGTCCCAGTCTGGCTTCTCTGAAGGAGAGTCATGATGGAGTAACCTGGTCGTTTTAAATGTTCAGCCCCTTGTGCAGTAAGCTTATCTGCAATGGATATTTGGGATTTTGGGATCTGGGTGTTTGGAATCGTTTCCTGAGGAAGCACAGAGAACAATCCTAGCATGGAAGTGTGTCTCCATGTGGAAGATCCCTTATTTTTCAGGCACTTAAGTAGAAAATATGACCGCCAGTGCACCTAGACATCTGTCACGTACCATCCAGCCAGTGTCCTCTCCTGCCTGGGGAGTTCTTGCTAGAATCAAGTGGACAGGATCAGTGTCATGGCTGGGTCTTTACTTCATTCATGCAGCAAAAGGCTGTTGCAGGTGCTTTTGCTGCAGATGACTTCCTCAGTTGTGGCTGCTTTGCTGCTGGCTGCCTGAATTTTGTCCAGAATCAGAAAATACTGCCAACAGATGCAGTAGCTATTTTTTCCCCCCTGCACAGGATTGAGGACAGCAGAGCTTTTACATAAGTCAAGCTTATTCCTGCATGCATGCATGCAAGTCTCCCATGCTGGCTTGTACTTGCAGCTGGTTCTAGCTCTCCATTAAACAGATTCCTGAGTTCCCTGTTTGTTCTTATTCCTATCAAATCTGTGCTGAGCTGACTGAGCATTTAGCAAGAGTAAATCTGTAAGAAGCACTAATTGAGAGCAGCTGTTATTATCTTGAGAGAAACATCATGAATCTTCCCTCAAGGTATGTGTATTTCAAAACTGAGAGAAAATATTTAGACAGTGGCTGGTCCATAGGGGGGAAAAGGAAACACATTTATAAAGAGAGGTCTGATTCCATCTTCACAACCTGCCATTATACCAGCCAAGGAGCGGCAAAGACCTCCCTGGCCAGCTGTCCTTTCTTCCTCCCCTTGCTGAAAACCTCATTCTACACCATGTCCATGAACTTCAAGTGCCCTCCTAAAATCCATATTCCTGCTGGGAACCTGCTTTGAAGCCATCTTGTGCTGATCAAACCTTGCTTATTTCTAGGTTATGTGTATTCTTGGCCATATTTATCTGCACTGGGCTCCAGCGCTGTCCTATAAATACCTCAGGGAGGATCATATTCCCTCTTGCATTCTTCTTTGCTGGGTTTAAGTGGGCCAAGCTGCTTTAGTCTCTGTTGTGCAGAGCTCTGTTTGCAGCTGACCCTGCTCTGCTCCAGATGGGCTCCATCTCACCCAAACTCTACAATGCAAGAAAGCTACTTCTTTAAAGTCTTTCAGGTTGATAGGCTTAAAGATCAACATCTTGTGTGGCATAAGGCTGGAGTCTGCAAGTTCAGCATTTGGACTTAAATAGTTTTTCATTTTTCACACATTTTTAAAAAATTGCAGTATACACAGTAAACAGATGATGCTCAGCAGGGCACTGCATAAGCGGCTTTCTGTTGTGTATTGCTCTCAGTGATGGATGAAATTAGGCTTCAAGAGTTACTGGCAGCCCTTTCCCAGATCTGTGACAGGGGACGTTCTTTGGTGATTTCATTTTCAACTCTTGAGCCATCACTTCTTAAAGTGCTTGTTTAGCTCTGCCAACCTTCACAGAGACTGAGGAATGTAGGAACACTTGGATCCAAATACCTTAAAGGGTTTATGAAGTTCAGATCCAGCTATGAGTCTGGCAAGTGCCAACTAATGGAAGCTGTCACAGTAGCTGAGATTTATGGTTGGTTTTGTCCATTACCTCTCTGACCGTGACCAAGGGCCAGTGCCTCACCAGACCTCTCACAAAGCAGCCACAGCTCAATGGCTCTGTAGGAAAAGTGTCTTCCCAACCTCCAATATTTGGCTTATTCCCTAAAGCAGGAGTGTTATTCTTCATAAAATGTGTCAGCCAGTACCTTTAGATGTTTTTTTCTTATAAATAGATGATCCTTTGTGGATTCATGCCAGTCTCTTCCAGTATAAGGCACTAATACACCGAGTTTCAAAGGCTGTTGCAGCTGAATCGTGCAAGGAAAAAATAGGGTGAATTTTGGAAATGCTGTGATCCAGTTATATGTCAGACTTCTTAAAAATTCTGAATTTTTATTGAAAAACATAGTTGCACATAGTATTGTGCAACATATTCAATGAAGGCTGAGATTTTTGTAATACAAATTTTTCTTTGGTCGTTTAATAGACAACCAGAATTACATGAATTTATTAAGGCTCATGTTAATATCCTTAGTTCCACTTTGTTACTGGACCTAAATTAAGCTTAAATAATTGGTAGAATAAAAGATTTACTAGGAACATGGGAGTTAAATGCTTTCTGATACTTGTGTGGAATGAGTGAATGTGAATGAAGCAGCAGAGCAGCAGTTTTGAGGTGACTGCTTTCCCAAGCTGGTGTAAGCATGCTGTTAATTAACATTTCTCAGTGCTTTGAAAATGTAAATTGCTTTAGGAATGTTAAGTATCATTATTATGGCAGTCTTGAAAAGTAATAGCTTAATCTGTGAAACTGAGTCCATTCTTTAGCATTACAAGTGGGACGATGATGTGGCTGCTAGAGTAGCAAACTCCAATTCAGGACATTTGGTTTAGCTCTTGGGGCTTTTTAGTGGAGTCTGTCTGAGGTCAGCTCGTGGCTGTTTACTGCTCAGTATGAGTGACCTGGAGGAAGGGTAAGGAAGATGAGAACAGGTCTCTCATGGAGAACCACCGAGTTGCTCAGAGAATTAGCACAAGGAGCACAATGAAAGTGTTACTTGCATAAGCAGGATTTGGACACAGAGAACTGAGAGGGTGGCCTGTTTATGGGAAGCAGAAAGTATGCAAAGGCACAGAGCCCTGCTTCACCTGATTTCACTCACTAGTCAGGTGAAGCAGACGCTCAGGACTTGACCTGAGGATTGTGTCTGTGTAGGACAGTGATGGGGCAACTGCTGCCCCAGCAGCCAAGTCCAGCCCAGGGAGCTCTGTGCTGGGAGCTGAGCACAGCAAATGCTGTCTGTGGGAGGGCAGGCACAGAAATCTGGAGAAGTAGGAAGGTGAATATGTTTTATCTGAAATTAGCACTAGTGAGATTTCTTGTAAAATACCTGAAGCAGTTTATGATACTTGTAATTAAAAAAAAAAGATACTGGAGGGGGAAAACATGTCAGAGATAAGTCAGAGGCTAGCATGTGAATGATCATAAGGCATGACTTATAATGAGAAGCTGCAGGAATTTGATTAATTGGAGACTGATTTGATCTGTCTGGTATCTGGACGGAGAATAGTTTTTAATGTGCTGCAAGATCCAGTGGCTGAAATGAAAGGTGGGCATATTCTGACCAGAAATAAAATGAGGTTTAACTGTGCAGCTAATTAGCCATGGGAACTGTAACTGATGCTGAGGATTATGGTGATCTCTTCATTTCTAGAAATGTTAAAATGAAGATTGAATACGTTTTGTATCCCAGCTTTCATCAAAATTGATTCAGGACTATGTCTTGGTTTCTGGGTAAGGTACAGGACCCAAACAAATAATAACAGTGGCTTTATTCATTCACTGTTTTGGGCAGGTTTAATGAGGGGTGTTGTAATTTTAAGTGCTATCAATGAACTCGAAGCTCTAGGGGTAGTTCAAAGGGAAAATTTTAACTGAAATTGCCAGGGTCAAGGTTTCTCCGATGCTGACTTTTAAGAATGTTGAATCCTCCAGAGTCTCTTCATTTCAACTGGAGTTTTCTCAGCATCTATGAAAATACAGCAGTCAGCTGGAGAAATGAGTGTCTCCAGAACTGGAGGTCAAGAATAACCATGCCTTCAAACCCACATCTACAGATTTTGCCTTATCCTGGCTGTGAGGACAAGTTTAGTTTCCTGTGAAACGAGAGTTCACGTTGGTCAGTGTCTCCCAAGGACATCTATGTGACCTGATGAGCTTTTGGAACAAGTCTCACGGAAGGGTGGCTGCCCTTGTGCCCGTCCCCCGGCGACGCTGGCATCTGACGCTCGCAGCGCTGCCTGACACAGAGCTGCTGAGCTGACCTGCTGTCTGCCCAGGGAACACGAGGGCTGTCTTGCAAAAAGAAAAAAAAAACAGTCAGGATCTGGTGTGTGTTGTCTGTAAATGCTTCTGTGTAAAAACCTGAGGAGGGGATGTGTGAGTGCTGCATCAGAGCACTGCTCCAAGCTGGGCAGAGCAGGACTATGAACATGCAGTGCTGCAGGAGACTCAAGCATCATTTCTTTCTATTTTCTCTTAATTTTTTGATTTGGTTTTGATTTTTTTTGTTTGTTTCAATTTTTTTTCTTTTTTGCTTGTTGCAACTTTTTGTTTGTGTGTGTGTGTGGTTTTGTTTTTTGTTTAAACTGTAAGCTCTGTTTTTAACAGCAATTCCACTGAAACAGTTTAGTGTGAATGAGCTAGTGTTTTGCAACAGGGGCATTTTAACCTAAGTGAGTCTCAGTAATACCAGAATGGTTCCTGGTCAAGGAGGGGACCCTTTGGAGTCTGCAGCCTCTGACAGGGAGGGAGATGGTTTGAGGTAGGTCAGCTGTGTAGGGATGGGTGGCTGTTCCTTGCTTTGGTGTGTGTGTTCTCCAGTGCACAGGGAGAGGATACAGGGGATTTGTGTTCTTGAGGTTCTTCTGGTTTGCCTGAACTCACCTCTCTCATCATGGTATCTGCCAAGTGAGGGACAGGGCTGTTAGTGCTCTCTGCTGTGGTGCAGCAGACAAAGAACTAGGTGTCACCAGAAGGTGATGGTATCAAAATGAGACCCTGTGTTCAGAAAGTGCTTTTATTTGCATAAAAACTGCCTAGCCCAGTATTAATGGATACATCTTGCATATATGGGAACCTAAGCATGACCAGTCACTCCAAATGCACAGGCATCAAAATTTGACCTAGTCAAAGTCACACGTTGAAGCAGGAAGCAAAAGCCAAGAATAAATTCAGGGTCCTGAACTTTCCCAACCTCTAGAATGGGAGCCAAATTTCATCTCTCACTTGTAATTATGGTCAAAGCCTGGGCTGAAAATGAGAAGAACTGATTTCTGTTTCTGCTCTGTGGTAGATTTACTGTGTGACCTTGGAGGAAAATGTGTCCTTCTGTGTCTCAATTTACCTCCCACTAATGGCACCAATTGTACACAGTAAGCTTTAATGGACTCTGTTGCTACACCTACTAAACTTAATGGCTCTCCTTGCAGTGGGAGGAAGACCAGATGCACTGTTCGAAGTGTCTGGATGAAGGGAATTTGCAGAAGGGAGACAGATACTATTTGTTTTAACATATGGGCCCAGGTACAAGCCACACATGCTCAGTAGTGGACACCAAGGGATCACAATTCAGCTGGAGCACAGCAGCTGTCTTGACCCTCCTTGAGCTGATGCTTTCTTTGTGTGTGGTCTCACCTGGTCCAGGTGCTTCTGGAGCACCTGGGGGAAGGTGGGAGTAGGGGAGTGGAATTTGTAAGAAATCCAAGACCCAAATTAATCAAAAATTCACTGAGTGCTACACCTTGATGTTATGTGTGGTTGAGCAAATAGAGTATGTGGAGAATTTCTGGCTGAGCAAGACTGTGTCCTGTGCCTTGTTTTCCTCATGCATTCCTCCAAGCTAGCTGTTTTTTAAGTATGCAGAAACTACTTTCAAAGATAAAGCTGATCACTGACTCACTGTGGTTCATAATGCTGAGCTAGAGGAGTTATCAGTCCCAGCACCATGGAAATGAGTGCAGCACCTCTGCTCTGCGCTGCCTCCCGTGCATTGCAGTGGTCTGGCTGGCTCTTCTGAAAAGGTAAGCTAATGTTGCAAAGTTTATCTGATGTGTTTTGTGGTAACTGGTGTCACTAAGTGGAGTATTTCTGGCAAGTGGAATAATGTTTCTCTGTTAGTAGATTAGGTCTAAGCACTACTATCACTTTACACCTTTTGTGCTGATTCTTTATTTCCTAGGCCAAAGGGGTAATAAATCACCATCTGATCTGCTGACCAACCAAAAGCCTGTTCAAGTAAATTATCCCACAAAGAATATTCCTGTGCATTTTACTTTTCAGTTTTTCTAAACCTGATTAAGAAGTCCCTGTTTTGGAGTATCGAGGTTGGTCAGGTCTCAGTGCATCAATATGTCCTCACTTCTAGCACTGGGGTCTCTAGAGCCTTCTCTTATTGATGAATTGTTGGTTTCCATGCTCAGCAAGGGACTGTGGTGCCTGACAAAGACACTCGGCTATATCCAAACCTGTGTTACTGCTCTGGTTTGTTAGAAACTGAAATAGATTCCATTGATTTTTCACCAGGTGCATAATTGCATGCTAAAGGCATCCTTCATCCCAAAAAGCTTATGACTTAGAGAGAGCAAAGGGAGGTTTAAGCCTCCAAAGTTCCTGTGTCAGGTAGCAGTTAATGTGTTCCTTTCCTCCTGTCCAGAAAGAAGGACAGGATTGTTCCTTTGCCATTATGAGGCTTTACATATTTGCATACACCCTCACTACTACTTTTTTTAAATTCTAAAATGATTTTCTCGTAAAATTGCCCTTAATCTCCAGCCTTAAGACACTGATGCATATTTATAACCCGTCCTCTGTAGTTCCTTCTCCCTTGACTTAACCAAATCCCAGTCCTTGCTTGAGCTGGGGATACAAAGCACAAGCTGTAGCCTGAGTGGGGTTGAGGACTGCAAGGGCTCTCTTGCTCTGCTTTTACTCTGTTCTACTTTGAGCTCCAGATGTATAAAGGGGCACTGTTTTGCTGCCTGCTAATGAAGACCTTCAGTGGGATGTAACCTGTTCTTATTCTTATTTGAATTCAAACTCCAGGACACCTGGCTGTCACTGCACAGTTATCTGAGGTCCTCTGTGAGCAAACAATACATGGCAAAGTCCCCCAACAGAGGGGGGCTGCCTCCACAGCCTGCCTCCACTTGATGATCTTAGAGGTCTCTTCCAACCTCGTGATTCTGTGATTCTCTGATTCTGTTGTAATTCAGCAATTCCTGCACCATAATCCCAGGGGCTACAAAAACTGTGCATTGGGTTGGTGGGAGGTGGTTAGGAAGAGCTGTAAAGGCATCTTTTACACTCTGCCCTTGGATGCAAAATCCATATTCTGAGGGAAGTTTTTTTTTTTATTCAGATGATTTCCCAAGCTCTGGTGTTGAATGCTGTGGAAGAAAGTGATTACTGTTGTTTTTGCAGGCAGAGACGAAGTGCAGGGTGGTCTAGTGAGCTGATTTCTGAAAGCTGCTCTTACAGATATGTTTATTGGGTTCTTTTGCTTGTTCTCTGCTTGTAAAGACACAGTCAGAGCATTCTGCTTTCTTTCACCTGCTATTGGTGCATGAGAAAACCCAATTCCCTGCACAGGTCTCAGGAAAAGGTCTGGTTATGTTTTGGCAGGTGGATTTCTACCTGCTGGTCTTTGTAAATTCTTCTAGTATCTGCTAGATATGAAGCATATTCACACAGACAAACACTGCCTGCCTTCAAGAGTGTCTGGGTTTTGGGTTTTTTTTTGGGTGGTGTTAATTTTGGTTTTTTTAACTGCAAAACAGGGGTATGCTGTGGCTTGGACAGGGACATGCCTTTTCCTTTTCTATCTCATCTGTCCATGTCAGCCTTGGCTTCCTCTCTTTGTGGAGATGAAAGAAAAATGTCCCTCATGAGCTGTGCTGCAGAGCTGTCAGCCAGGAGTTGCTGCATGGGTGTCCTCCCTTTGCATTGCACTGTGATGGTGCTCCAGTGGAGCTTCCCTTCCTGGCAAGGCTTCTCAGGAGGCATTGAAAGGGCAGGGCAGCCTCTGAAGGCATGGAGGGCTTTGCATCGTGGCCTTCAAGCATTGGCACAACCCACCTTTTATGGTGCTGTGAGAGCTGGGGCTGGTGCTGAGTGGGACACTCCAGCTGCTGCCAGGGATCAGCTGTTGGGCACTGGCTGAGCACACTCGGGGCCACCCCACTGGGTGCACCAGCTGTGCCAGTTAAGTGGCGGCTGCGTGCTTCATCAGGAGCCACTGCCTCCTGGAAGCCACAGAAATGATAATCTCCACTGGGAAGACAATTTCTGAGCTTCTCCTGTGGAGCAGGTGTGAACTGTGTAGAAGTGGGGTCATCTTTATTTAAGTGCCCTCAACATCAATCAGTTACCAATATTTCACATCCCTTCCCTGGTGCCTTTGGAGGCATCCGACATCCATCAAATAAAGCAGTCTCCAGATGGCCCCAGCATATGGCCCATGTCTCGGAATAGCTGAAATCTAAGTGCTTGCCTCCTTGGGAGGCTGCAGCCCCTTGCTGAGTCTCAGCATCCAAGGGAGATGCCTGCTGCTTTAATCAATGTGTGTTCCATTTTTTTTCTGCTTTGTCATAGTCATAATAATAAGCAAGTCTCGCTTCAGCATCCCTGGCTGCAAGAACCTTTCTGTGCTTGAAATACTAAATGCGTGCCAGTCTCTTTCTTTCCTCTTGTCTTTTCCCTCATCACTTGGATCCTACTGATCTTCTGAATCCTCACAGCATTAATTACCCTCCTCTTCCCTCCTGCTCTCTTCTGGCCTTCCTTCTTCTAATCTTTTATTGTATAAATCACCAAGGGTGAAGGCAGAGTAAATATCAATAAAGCAATTCAAGCCACTCATGATGTTCCTGAGGGCTGCCAAGGGGAATGGCAATTAGTGACAGCTGTGGTTGGTCTGTCCCACTTCACACCAAAGTTTGTCTCAGTCTGTCATCTCTTCATTCCTTTGTCCTCACTGTGTTAAGCATTGTGAAACAGCAAACCAATTCCTGAATCTCCTAGGATAGGCCTCCAGATTTGTACTCCTTTATATATTCTGTCTGATTTGATGCTATAGTCCTGCTGTGTCTAGGAGTACTACCAGTGTAAGTACTGGGAGTTGGACAGCACCCAAGAAAAGTAGTCTTGAGCCTATAATGACCATTTTCCTTGACCCTGTTAAAATCTGTTTAGAGGGAGAGCCTCCAGAGGAAGACACACTTCTTTAACTCCTGCTCGCTATCAAAGCAACAAGTCTTTAAAAAATAATTCTAAAAAATGTGTTAAATTATTGGAGTTGGATGGAAAAAAGTCCCTGCACAAGAACTTCAGATGGAAATCTTCCACTAATTCAGTAAATATATCAGGAAAAAATAAGGTGCTCATTTAAAAGTGGCATATGTGACTAAATACATCACATATTACTGCAGTTAGGGTATGTTAGTAGTTATGATCTGTACATATTTGCTTTGTGTCCAGAAGTATTTTGTCAAGACTTACCTAAATCAAAACTGCAGTTAAAATTCCCACTGAAAAAGGGCCAATCTCTACCAATACAAGCCCTGAAGAGTTGTTTGTGCTGCAGCAGATCTTTGTCAATTCTTCAAAGGTTCATAAACTTTATGAAGTTTACCTTGTGAGTGATGTAACTCTGTGTTTCAGATGTCAGAGGCTGAACAACTTGTATGGGACTCGTGCCCTGGTCCCTAATGGCCTCGACCTGCTGAGCCCTGCACAGGTTTGTTATTGCAGAGCTGAATTCACACACCCTCCAGATGCTGATATTGCCACTCAAATGGTGCAATCTGCTGGGATGAGATCTGCCTTGTGTACTTGTCTGTGTAATCTGTGGCTCAATTAATTTAGCCTATGGCATCCATTCAGAAGCCCGTTGCTTCTTATCTGGCTTAGTGGTAGTTCTCTGCCCTGTGTTTGAGATCAGGGCAGATGCTCCCTAGACTGCACCTGAGATTTTAAAGGTTCTGAAAGTGGAGAGCAGAATGAGATTTTGCAATGTGAGGAGTTACTGATACTTTGGTTTCTCTTTAATTTTCCATGAAACTTCATGCTTTTTGGAGCCCCAAAGTCAACGAAAAACATGTCACTTGAATATTCCAGTCCAGGCTAGTCATGGGTGCACAGAGACATGGGTTGGAAGTCCTGAGGCTTCATATCCCACCACTGTGACAACAGACTGTCAGAGCAGGTGTGCAGCTTATGTCTGGGCTATCTTTTGGGGTGAGACCTTGCTTTATTATATCTGTTTGCTGAAGCTTGTCCTCTCTGCTGCAGCTACCAGCAGGGACTCCTGTTAGCACCCACTGCTTTGGTTGGTTAAATTGGATGTATCCAGTTTATGTTGCCTAAGTCACCAAAGAGGCACCACATATCAGCAACTTCCCAGCATGACCCTACAGCTGTCCCCATCTCTCCTTCTCCCTTCCCCAGAGGTGCCAGTACATGCATGAGTGCTGTAGAGTGAGCAGTTCCCTTGTGTGCAGATGGCAGTGTATTCATGTCTCTTGTAAATTATTTACAAGTCTTGATAATTATGTGCAGGAGGTATTGTGCTGGGATTACATTAATGAATTCAGTCTTGAAGTTAAAAAAGAGTTCATGATGAGAAAAAGGGCAGGACAGCCTCCTCCTTGGCTGTGGGGGTCAGAGAGGATTGGTGGGGCAGCAGCTGAAATAGGCCAGGAAAGTGTCTGGAGTGTCTCTGCATCACCAGTACCACATTTTTCCTCTGCCTAGATCCCTGCTCACTTCCCTCTGCTGCTCCCAAAACCCCATCCCTTCCATTTCCCCCCTTCCCTTGCAGCTCAGTCACCTGTCTCTACCCCACATCTCACTGCCTGCAGAGAGTTGCTTAAATAGATGCTTTGCCATGTGCTGGTGTCCTCATGAGCGATGGGAGCTGCAGGAAGCACCGTCAGCCTGGAGCCTTCCCTGCACCTCATCACAGCAGTTCCAGCTCTTTGTCACCAAAGGCAGATGCCTTTTATAATTGCTGCTGATAATGGTTGTAAGACACATCCTCTACAAGCTGTGAGGGGGTACTTAGCAGAAGGAGAGAAAACTCTTTCCAACCAGATGGTTGTATCAGCACTTGTTTGACGCCAAGGTTGGCTCTTGGTTAAATTGGGATCCCACTTTTCGTGCCTACGTCTGCTGAAGGAAAAAAGTTTGAGTTGGGGCCATGAAATGATTAACTTTTTTCATGTTTATTTCCACGCTTTCTTGCTACATATAAAGCATACAGCTTAAAAAACAGCTATAGGTGTAATAGTTTGGACTGTGGTACTGTACTAAGATGAGTCAGTTCTGTCTCCACTGAGAAGCAGGAAGAAAATCTCTGTGGTTGTCATGCTCTATCACCTTTCCTAATTACTTTGAACATATATTTCTGAAGATGCCCTCCCTATTGTCTCACACACCAAATGATTTATACTGTGCTTTGAAGACCACTGCTGGTGTAAGACCACAGCTCTGGAAGGCACTCAGGAAGGTTTCAAGGATGGTAAGCTCCTTATTTCTGTGGTTATTCTCCGTGCACTTATTGGTATGTTGATGGGTACGAATAAAAGCTTGTGGTTTTTCATTGAGACCTTGTTTGGTCTGTTCAGAATGATGATGCATTATGAAAGAGCAACCTTTATTCTTTTAAGTTCACCTTTGAATACGAAAACACAAGAAAATTGTTGCTTGTACAAACAGATATTGAAAAAAAAACTGTTCTAGAAAACCTCCTGAAGTAAAACTGGGATCTAGAGAAAAGGAGTGGTAGGAGGTGTGAATGGAATTTTGACACAGTTTGTTCATGTAGATGTGGGGTCTGTGACTGTGAATACAGGAGATATTTCCTATGGGTGCTCTGGGTCAGTTTTATGCCCATCATGTGGTGTGCCAGACTGGCTTAGTGGCTTGGGTGGTCAGAGGTTAAACTGTAACTCACATTTCAAGTGATGCAGAGCCTTGTGCCTGTGTTTGAGACTGTGTTAAACTGTATGGATTTAGCCAGTATGTTTTGTCCCCAGATTTTTAAGTCTTTTTCTATCCCACTTTCTCTTTAAAATGCTCATTCACAAAGCTTCATATCACAGTTTTTACCAGTTCGAAAGTTATAATTAAATCAGCCAGAAAAAGAAGAGACTGAACACTCAGCATATCTGAGATGGGATCAATTTAAGACAAAAAGGTTTAAATGGATTAGAAGAGCTTTGGGTGTCATCTGTCTCAGCCTGTGCCTTCCCCACTGCCTGACGTGAATGCCTTGGAGCTGCTGTTGAAAGCACACTCACAGCGTGATGCTATTGTGGAACCTGGAGTCAGCGCACGCTAAACTCCACTGATAGAATTGTGAATTGGATTTTTTTTTCCTTCTGATGTTTTATATCTTCATTAAAAACTAGAATCATACCTAATAGTCCCCAATGGCAAATGTTTGAATCAGAATCTTATAGATATGACATTTTGAGGATTCTGCATTTCTCATGCAGCATTTAATCTGAAATGCCATAAGAAAATCCTGTATTATCTCCTCTCAGAATTTGCAAGCAGGGCTTTGAACAGAAATAGAGTTTTAGTAGAGGCAAGTATCAGTTCTCCAGGTAATCTGATCAATCCTTTCCTGCTACACCACATGTTCTGCAAATGCTTTTTTCTCCACAGTTTTTCATAGTGAGAAATGTGAATAGTTTTCCCTAGCCAGCCAAACCACTGCACTTCTTCCAAGCTGGTGGGGGGGAGTCCAGGCCCAATTGCATATTTTTGTAGGGAATGGCATAATGAAACAAAGACTGTGAGGTCCTTAGCACTTCACTGTTCAGCCTGACTCAAGGCTTTTAGCAGGAGAACAAGTGAAGTGTATGCTGGCAAAATGGCTTTAGTTGCCTGTTGACTGACTGAAGGCAAAATCAGGCCTGTCCAGAAAGACTTTATGGTGAAGTTCAGTTGCCAAGCACTGATGTTTAGTGCCACTTCAGTCTCCTCAAGAAATGTAGGATATTCATGTGGGCAGACAGAGCACCAGTGCACGCGGGGCTAGTACAGCTGCACACCAACATGAGTGAAAACTGAATTTAGGACTGGATATTATGTTGGTGGTAATAATTTTACTTGGAGAATCTTTATTAGAACAGTGATGTAAACGTGGAAGGACAAAAATAGTTGTAAAGGCTCTCTTCTTGCTGTGTGTTTTAGGACTTTTTTGGCTGGGTAACTTTCATTATAATGAGATCTTAGAAATTTTACAGGAGAGGATTCCAAAGAGCTCTGGCACAGGGACCGTGCCAGTCTCTGGCTGTGTGACTTGTCCACATCTGCTGGTCCACATGGGCAGAGCTGTGCTCTATTACAGGCCTTAGCTCTGTGTGCCACTGTTTGCAGGACAAGAGGAAGGGTGAATGGGACAGGTAGGACGTTGTGTAAGAGTGCTGTGTCTTGTATTGCTGCTGGTTTTTATCTTTACTAAGGCTTGTTCTAAACCCTCTTTGTCTAAAATCCTGCTGTCTGAGTCACCCAGCCACGCTCCATGAGAACACGATCTAACCACCGTTAGCAGACTTTTGCTTTTATTATCCTTTGGTCCAGATTTCATATAGCTCTCACTAATTCAGATCTGAATATGAATGCCTCTGTCTTCCCACAGCACTTCTGTGCAACTTCTGTCATGCAAACTTGAGTTTAACTCATCTCTTTCTGTTGATTTGATCATCTTTCCACACTTACTATTGCTTATTCAGTTTCACCCTGCAAGAACTAAAAAGGCTAGGAGAAAACAGGCTTCTAAGGGTGTATGTTTCTCAAGTGAGAAACCATGGATAGCTTTTGTATTTATAATTTTTTTGTTTTGTTAGGATGTTTTCAATATCTCTTTTGTCTCGTGTCTCTGTGCCCTCAGAAAGCCAGTCCGAGCTTGTTCTGTAAAATTGCCAGTCCGTTGTGCAACAACACGTGCTGGATCTTCTATAGAAAGGGAGAGTTTTGCCAAGAAAGGGCATCTGCTGGGCAAGGAGGACTTATTAATGTACAAGCACCTTCTGGCCTCTGTCCCTGCCTTCAGGGCTTGATGCAACGTCCTGAAGAAGTCAGGAGCAGCAAGGCTGGAAAAGGGCTCAAGACCTCCTCACTGGCTTTCTGGTTCCCTGAGCAAAATGTTTGTCAGGCTGCTTTCCATCTCCGTGGTAATTGTATGTTTGTGCAGACATGTCAGTATGGGGAAGGCTGTTACCTTAATTGCATTCAGTCATTACATAAAAGACTGTCAATGAGGAGCTGTAACTACTCAGGAGTTTTAATTATGCCCTGATGTGACGTTATTGTCCTGCCCTTGCACACTTCTGTGGGTGTATTTCTGAAGGAGGTGGCTTTTGTTGCTCCAAGCAGATGACTCCTCTCAAGAAGTTGTTCTCTCCATCAAGGTGACATTCTGGAATGACAGTGTGACACGTAACTGAGGAGGAGGACAAGGAACTGCAACTTCATTGTAATGTTTCCCCATATTGCCAGTCTTTTGCAAAGGGGAATGTTTGTGATCTCCAGGGTTTCCTGTGGCATCACTCTTAATAGCCATCCTTTTAATCATGAAAAGAAGTTGCATCTTCTTAAGAGCTGTACCTTCAAACAGACCAAGAAAGGGCCTGTTTTAGCTCCCTGTCTTGTTTCAGACTGCAGGTCAAGGAGAACTTGGTTGAATGGTTTGTAATAACAGATTAATTTATATTAAATGTCCAGACATATTGGACAGACGGGGAATCTCAAACTGAGATACCCCAGGCTCTAACTACCCTATCAGGGATGCTTAGTGCTTCCAAAATATCTTGTCCCTTTGAGGTCTCCTGACCCCAGCTACAAGAGAATGAAAACACCTTTATATATTGGGTTCTTTCTTTAAGAAGGTCTGTAAATAGATCTTGCCCAGACTGTGCTCTTGTGCCGAGCGTCTGCTGCTTCACATTTGTAATTCATGAAGAGGCTGTAATGGAGGAGTGAGCTGCTGGGCTGGATTTAAATGATGCCACATATTTTTCATAGCACTACAAGAGGGTGATGCTTCTGGCATGTTTAGCTTTGGTGTCTGTTTTGAGGAGGTGTCTGCTGTTGGTGGGGCAGGACTGATAATCAAGTGCTCTACAGAGGCAGAAGCTTTTCCCCAGAACTGGAAGTCTGCAAGAACCTTTCCTCTACCTCCCATTGCTTCCTGACATTGTGGTAAAGGGCTGGTCCTCAGGTCTGGCACAGCACCTGGGTAGAACAAGTGGGATAGTACAATTTGTGGAAAATTTATTTAGTGACTTTCACTTGTCTGTTAGAGGAACAGAAAGCAGCTGCAATGAACAGATACTTAATTAGTACTAAGTGTCAGCTGCACTACAGTCTTAACCTACTGGGTAAGCCATTCCTGCAATAAATAAATGGGATACATCAGGGAAGGTTAGTTTGTTGTATCTTTTAGCAATGGGGAGATATGAAAGATTTTGTCATTTAGGGGCTGGAGGATTTCTTTGCGCTTAGGTCTAAGTGAACGGAAATTTTCAACACTGCAAGTGCAGCTGGATGAATAATTTGTAGTGAATAATATATCTCAAGGCTTTCACTGCATTTGGGATTGACAGAAAACACATCACTATTTTAATTATTGGGAATGATTTGCTGAAATATTCAGGAGCTATTTTTGGTTCCTGCAGACTGTGCATGAAAAAGTTAGCTATTTAAAAGCCAGACTCTTGTCGCCCCCACCCCCTCCCCTGTGCTCCTGTCTGGTCTCCTTTACCCATACAAGCTTCCCAGAGCAGGGCAGCAGGACTCCCTGCATCCTGGCTTGAGACTTAACACACAGGAACCTTAAAAAAAATATAATAAAAGTTATTGGAAGTCTTCCTACTCTTACACTCGGCAGAGGGCATGAGGGGGGTCAGGATGAGGTTGGTTTATTGGCTTCTTGAGGTGCTTGTGGAGCTGAGGGCTTTCTGTGTGACTGCGGTGGGAATCTGCAAAGTGAAGAATGGAGACTTCTGGAGAGGCAAGGAAAGCAGTACAAAAATATTATGTCTCTTCCTCTCCTTTACTTTTAACAGCTTCGAAGCAATCAAAAACTTGGGACTGGCCATCAGCAATTCAGTGTTATCTGAACATTGTATTAAAGGATGTTGGGATAATCCAGACTCCTAATGTGGGGAGCTACTGGTGTAACCAGTTTCCTGAAACTCCTGGAAACAGCTATTTGCCCTCCTGACCCTCTTCCCCTCCTCTTGCCTCCCCAAGGGTGGTACCCCACTGCTGAACTCCACCCATAGGACATGGCTTGCTGCCCACTACTGCAGGGGAGAGTTGGCTGGGGAGGGATGCAGACACTATCAAGAAAATAAGGGAGAAACAAGCTTCTTTCAGGGAGAAGGGTAGGAATAATTGAAATATAAATCTTCCTTCTCATCTGCGAAGAAAGCAAGGCAGCAATTGAAAATGGAATGGATAGACATGAATAAAATTGTTATTTTCCTGAATAACTGAAATAGCAACCAGAAAGTGAGGAGGGAGAAGCAGGTACAGATCAGGCTGCTTTGCCTGGGCTTCTGTCAGCTGCTCTCTAAAATGCTCTGCTACCCTCTGCTGGCTTCCTGAGGATCTGTGCAATCTAATTGCTGTTCCTTGTACAGTCCCCTGCCAACTTTCTGAGCTGCATTGAGGAACCCAGATCTGCTGATGGAGGTTTATATTTTCTCTGATTCCAAAGTAGCAGTACAATAATAATGAAATAGCAGTTTTGTGGTTTTGAGTTTTTTTGTTGGATTTCTAGTTTGGGTTGTGTTGAGTTGTTTTTCCTGTTGTTTGTATGCAGTCTCTCTTGGTCTACAGTTATAATCACAAAAGTAGCTTGGTTGGGATGTTCAAATGAATGACTAATAGCTTTGTAGCTTGGTTGTCTGTGCAGTGGAGCTGTTCAGAGTTTGGGGGTGACACGGGTTTTGTAGTCCTGCAGAATGCAAACCCTTGTCCTCTATTGCCTGCAGAGGACATGAGTACCAGCAGAATCAGTAACAGCCAACATCCCATGATCTCCAGGAGTTCAGAACAGGTCCTGCTCAGCCTGGTGCAGGGGCAGTGTTCAAACCTCCATCATCCTTCACTGTGCCTTGATCAGTCAGTAGCTTCTTGTTTTTTCTCTTTTCCATTTTCCCTGTTCTTTAATTGATTTTTCCATTGTGGCTTCATAGCAGAGAAGCTGTAGGTAGGGATTTAAAGGGCAGTGGTTTGACAGATTTTACAAGAAACTCCTCCCAGGTATTAATTCCTGGGTTATGGGGTCAGAGAGGCTCTTGTGATCTTTCAGTCTGACCTCCTGTGGAGTGCAAGTCACAGGACTGCCCTCAATTGACTCCTGCTTGAAGTGCAGTGCTGAATAAAGAAAATATCCCCTCTTGCTTTGAAACTTTCCAGTGACAGAAGATTCACCTTGTTAAATTGTTCCAATGCTTCAACATTAAATACTTCTGAACTTTGCTTTGTTGAGTTTCAGCTTCCAGCTTTGGGCTTTTTTTGTTGTTGTTGCTTTGTGCATTTGGGAAGCCATAGAGTTGCCAACCAGGTGGAGGTCAGGGAGGTACCTTGGTTGTAAGAAGTGAAAAGTTCTAAATGTTATTGACTGGGTAGGTGTGGGGTGGGATGTGAAATCACAAACTCATCACCCAGAATAAAAAAAAGCAATACAAGGGCATGATGAGGAGTGTGTGTGCTTTTCCCCAGTGTTTGTCTGCACTGGGTATTTCTAGTGCTTACATACTTAAAACAAACACTTAAGGATGATTTATGCAGGTTTTCAAATGAAATCTTACTGCAAAAGTCTTGCAGAGGTTGACTTTAATGAGAAATTTCTTGAATTACAAAAACATTTGTTATTTTGAGTGCATTTTTTTGTAAATCAGATGTGCTGAGGTCCTTTGGGATGTAGGCTGCTACATTCAGCACAACTGCTGTTAGCTTCTTACGCTGTTCCAATTTATGATACATTTTATAAGCAGCTCCATCTATCTCACAGCTTGGCAGGGGTTTGGAGTGGAGAGCAGCCAGTGCCTTTTGTACTGGATTAGCCTGAGAGAGTATGACCACAAGCCTGGCAGGCAGCAAGCCCAGCCATAAGGCCATCTTAAAGGAAAACAGCTTTTTGTGGTTCAGGCAGAGGAAAGGGATGCAGTAGATTTGGGTTACTTCCACCACAGAATGTGCTGTGACAGCAGATGACCAAACTTATTCTGTGGCTTGACCTCCATCAAGCAAAACTTGCTGTTTTTAAAGCCACTGGAAACCCCACAGGAGATGGTGGGAAGTCAGCTGGTGTGGAGGTGTGGGACAGGCTTTTAGGTTTCAGAGTCTTGCTTCTTCTTGGCAGGGCATTGAGCCCAGCACATGGCACCAAGAGTCCTCAGTGCAAACTTGTAATAGAGCTCCTTCCATGGCCTTGTGGGCTGCTTGTGTGAGGCTCTGGGAGCTGCTTATTCCTGTCCTGCTGCAATGTTCCTGCCTGTGAAGTGGGGACAGAAATGCCAAGCTCAGCGTCTCTGCCAAGGCGGACTGTAAGGATTTGTTAACGCACACAGCTGTTGTGGGATCAGCTCTGCCGCTGATGTTCAGCATACCCAATCTATCCTCTGGCATTGATGCTTTCTAAACCAGAGAAGTGTTTTGAGCTGATGCCAGTAGTCATGGGTATGTCTTACAAGATCTTTTGCAGCCAGATGCAAACTTGTCTGGGCTGTGTTTTGGGCTGGCTGGACTCAGTCTGCTTCAAGACTGCAGGCTGTGTAATTACACAGCTGGGGTGTCTGAGCTGAAAAATCCAGCCTCCCAGCAGACCTTAGTAGCCAAGTGTGGTGCTTTGCTGACATGGTTACAAGGCTTTGGGACTGGAGACAGTTTACATCCCTCCCTCTTAGGGAAACTTGTCACTTGACAATAAAAAGAGTGTGGACACTTCTGAAAAGAAAGCATGTGCCCCAGCCTTTGAAAGCCCTGTACCCTCTTCCCAGGAAGACTAAGGGGATGGTATAGAGTATGAAACTGAGAAGGCTTCAACTGAAGTGTTTTACACTATAAAATCACTTTTCAATGTCCATCTTGATCTTGTCAGACCGCAGCTAGTTCTGGAGGAAGACAAGATGCCTGACAGCCTCTAAATCAGGCAGTAAGGGAGGTCACAAGGTATTTATGTGAGCACCTCTGCAGAGGGGACCCCAGACTGCTGCATTCCCCTGATGCAGCCTGTCTGTGTAGTGACAGGAGATGATTTTCCTGCAGCAAATCATGAGTATTTCAGGAAATCTGTATTTCTGGCAGTTCAGCAAGAAAGCACTTAGCAAGCTGAGGATGAGGGCATATCTGTGATCACTGGGACTTCCTGAAAGCTGTTTCTTCCCCAGCTGCCTGTATAAGAGGGCATCAATAATGGAGGTGTGAAAAAGTAGAGAAAGGCAATGAATCACCCACCACTCCAAAAGGATAGGGAAAGAGACAAAGGGAGAAGAGCCCTTCAAGTCCTTAAAAAACAGTCTTTCACATCAGTTTTGGAAACAAAACTGGTAATGGTTAGGGAAGAACAATCTCATCTACAAAATTCACCAGTGGGGTTTGGCTTCTTAGTACTGAGGGGAAAAATGTACTTTGGAAGCTACATTCCTCCCTGTTTTCCAGGGCACTGCACCCTTTGGCTGCAAGTGCATCAGACAACTTTCCCAAAAAGGCACTTTGGGGATGTAGCCTACATCTCTGGAAGGAACTGAATGGGGAGCATGTCTCTGCTAATGAAAGCTGCAGCCAGAAATAAGAGTTCTGGAGATTGAAAACTAGGTTAAAAGCAGCCAGCAACAGAAAGCAGCTGAAGATGGAGTGGGTTAAAGAGCTCTTGAGCATTACACAGTGGATGGTTTAGCTTCTCTCCCAACTCTTGGTAATGCAGTCCTGGCAGATTGACAGGGCTTCTGGGGTGAGTTGTCACAAGATGCTTCAGCTTGTTGGTTTTTTCCCTTAGATTTTTATTTTTAGTTTAATTCTCCCACTTAACACACACTACTGTGACCCCTACTGCTGCCAGCAGTCAAGGACCCATCTCAGTACAACCATAAAACTATGGGAAAGTATTGCCTGTAGTTTCGAAGCAACATAGTATCATTTATAACCCTTAAATATGCAGAAAGTCTGTTGCTAAACTATGCACCACCAAAGAGCAAAGCTTCTGTAAATGCATAAATGATGCTTAGATTGTGGATACAGTGTTTGTGTAAAGAATAAGAATCAGCAAAGCCTTCAGAATAAACCTTTTCTCCCTTTTCCAAAAAAGACTGGGGAGGAGTGCTGACCAGTTGGGCGTCCCACGTGGCAAAACTGCTGTACTGCAGCACATGCAAAAACAGCATCTTTATGTTCCTGCTTGGTCCCAGCCACCAGGAATCTCCTATTTTTCAAGAGCAGTTGTGGGGTAGGAAAATCCTGACAGAAATAAGAATATGAAAGGATGTTCAAAGCTACTGCTCTTAGGAAAGTGGATGGCAGCTGCTCCATCTTCTGTAATGCCTTGTGATGTGTTAACAGAAGAGCATCATTCTGGTCTGCACAGTATTTAATGTCTGTGTTAACTGCCCTGACCCTGGGCTGAACCATCACCTTCACATCTAAGCTCTCTTTTCAGCAGGATTTTTCTGGTGTGTAAAATCTTAGCAGGAGCATTAGATCTTAACAGGACTTACAAATGAGATAGTGAGGAAATATAAAACTTGTAGCATGGAGTAAAAGGAAGTTTGAAAAGTTAGAATATTATATGTAAATAGCAGGGTCTCGGTGAAGTGCAGTGCAAACACAGCTGCTGTGTGGCATGATGGCCAAGTGCCCATTTCCATCAATCCTAGTTGGTGTAAACACCCATAGGAAAAATGATAATTGGCCTCAGCAGGCGTCTTCCATGAAACCTTCCTTGGTGAGAGTGCCACTGTGGAAGAAAAAATTATGGAGTACCAGAGACATGGCCCAACAGTTTCTACAAGGTGAGTACCTAACTGTTAAAGCAAGATGTGGAAGATCAGAACAATACTTTAAAATGAGATTATCCAAGCACTTCTGCCTGCATCCCTGACAGACCAGTGCAGGCTTTCCCCTGTGAGCTGCCCCCCAGGAATTGCTTTGTTCCAGTTTTAGCTGCTCAGACTATGCCATAGGCTGGAGTAGATGTTAGCTCTGAGGTTGTATCTGATTGTTGATTTACTTTGTGTTAATGTAGCCCATTTCCAGATGCTTGCCCCAATGGTGTACAAATAAAGCTGTTGTCTGTTCTATCTCATCAAAAGCACTGCAAGTTTTACCTGGAGACTGGGGCTGCCAGGTGTTCTGTGCTCATTGAGACCTGACCCCACTTCTGGGCTGGATAAATGGGCAAAGAGACAGTTCAGGTGCCCTGCCTGACCCCAGGGGAGCTCTGCCAAGTGGCCAAGCACCAGGAGGGATCCCTGGCTCTCCCCGTGAGTGATGCCTGCTCCTCTGCATCAACAGTCTGACCCGTGGCCATGCTGTGTCCAGTGCACATCCATGGGCACTGGCAGCAATGCTCTTCTCCCCAGCTGCCAGATTTAGTGATGCCTCGTGCCTGGGGAAAGGCAGCTGAGTTACTGCAGCTGTGTGGGGACCCAGAAGTCCTATTTAGGCACTCTTTCAGAGGTTATCTTTGACCATCTGTCCTCTGAGAACATCATCCTGAGATGGATCCTTCTGCTTCTGCCTGCTTGCCTCTTTGTAGCTGGCTGTTGACATTAACCACCTTGGACATTTGTGGCCTTGCCTGACAGCTCTTGCTGCACCCAGGGTGGTGACTGAGGGAGCAGCTGAGGAGCAAGGCTTTTCTGAGCCCTGCCTTGCTCTCACTTGCTATCACTGCCATTCTGGGACCGTAGTGTATAAAAATGGGGAGCATTCTTGATATCAGACTCTCCTCCTTCTGTAACACTGCACACTGTGCCATACAGCTCTGCAGAGCTGAGCCAGAGTGCTTTAGTGCACTGCTGAGTGGTGCTGGATTCCTTATGGCTTCATTATGGCTTGACACTGAGCACTGGGGAATGAAAAATAGATGATGAGGCCGTGACACTTGCTGTAACTCAGCAGGGAAAAAGAAAAGACACCACCTTGGGAACCTGCCTTCCCATTCCTCACAGCTTCCAGTGTCGTGTGCTGCCTCACAGAGTGCCTGGCACTGACCTCGGGAACTCTGAGGCTCTGCTGTCATGAAAAGCAAATAGCTAAACTGTGCTTTACAACAAGCTGCTCCTGTGAGGCTTAAGCAAGGACAAGTTGAGGCTGTGACAGAGGGAAGCAGCAGGAGGTCCACAGAGTTGGGTCTGTTTTTTCTCAGAAAGAAGCCATTGCTTTCCTTTCCCTTGTGCAGAACCTCCAATCCTGACCCAAGGACCTTCTGGAGAGAGGCAGTGATTGCTCTATAGCAGGAAAATGTTGAGCTGTCATTCCCTGCTTCTGAGTCATCCTGCTAAATCTGTGCACAGCAGCTGGCTGAGAAGGGGAGTGGGAGATGGAAAATCCCCTTTAGGATCAGGATAACAGTCAAGGAACCAAAGTGGAGGAGAAAAAATAAGTCAAACCTCTGAGTGTAGGGATTTGAATGTGGGGCTGGTGTTCAAGATATCTAGATAGAGCAAATGGAGTCCTCACTGCTGGGATGTAACATCTAAGGAGGGTTTATGTGAACCTGAATGCTGCATAGTTGAGGTTGCCTCTGTGTTGGAGCTTTAAGCAAATGCCAGCTGAAAGGAAATAATTTTGTCAGTGGTCTGAGGATGTGGATGCATGACACATGAGAACTGGCTCAGAACAGCTGTGCTTTAATTGGACATTTTTCCCCATTGTAACTACTGCTTCACTGCTGAGTTGCGGGATGCAGCTTTTTGGGAATGGAAAGTGATGGCTGTGGTTCCACTCACTTGTGAGCCCCCTGTAGCTGGTAGGATTGTTTGTGCAGGGAGAGAAATGGTGTGTGGAGCTAAGGCAGCACTGGGGACATGGGGTGACTCAAGCCTGCAGTTGCGGTTTTTGATTCTGCAGAGGATTTCTCATTTGAGGGAAATTGCCAAAATTTATTGCTGCCATTGGGTGACATTTGTTTAGATAATGTCTGTGACTGTCCCAAATGCAAACAGGCAGAGGGCTAATGCAGGTCTGGCTAGAGGTCAAGCATGTCCTGTAGCAGAGCCAGTGCAGTGGCTCTGCCAGCAGCCTGGCACACAGCACACTGTGGTGACTTTTCTCAAGTAGCTGGAAAAGGCATCCTGGCCACATGCCATTCACAAGCTAAGGTGAGAATTAGAAAAGGTGTGTTTTAGTGACTCATAAATAGTTTAGCACATGCTGACAGAGCAGCAGCTCAGCTTTAGAATTTCAGTTTTGCATACCTAAAGTGTCTGTTAGAAAAAAAAAAAATATATATATCAGCGCCTGAAATGTATGGGCTAAATTCAGACCTCTTGGAGCAGTATCAGTTATAGCAGGTCAGAAACTGGCCCCATCTCTCTAACATTATTGGAAAATCCTCTGCACCCACCCCTAAACCTCTTAGGGTCTCCTCTAATCCTTCCTCAGTCCATCCTGTGGTTGTAGTTACAGCTTTAGCTTGTGCTGAGTTGCATTTTTTGCTGTGCCAGGTCCATCACATGTGCTGTGTGTAGTGTGGTCCAGGTGTTAAACTCTGCCTCTGGGAAGCAGATAGTCATTGCAATGCTTGACCTTCAAGGCCTCTGGTAGTGCCTGATAAAGAAATGCCTGGCTGATTTATCTGCTCACACACAGAAGCATTTTCCTCCTGTATTTTTCTCTTCTTTGAAATTCCACCCATTGGTCATCCATCTTTTGTGATTTCCTCTTTCTTGCTGTTCTCCATAGCAATAATCACATAATAGCACTCATCTTTGACTTGAACACTTCTTGTTCCTCCCTGATTTGCCAGAATATATATGTTTTGCAATGGGATTTGCTAGAATCTTTGTTCCATCTTAAGTGAAATATCTTCAGCTGCTGAGGAAAGTAGGATTTTTTATGTTCTTAAAGGGGAGGAGAGTTCTCCAGAGGTTGATAAGCAGTCTGTGGGCTGGCACTGCTGTGTTTTCAGCAAAAGCAGGATAAGGCCATTACTCAGTATGTCACATGTCAGCAATGATTCCTGTCCCTGGGATCCAGCCATGTTACCTGTCACTGGTGTGCTTATTGCAAACTGGTGTTGCTAACTTTTAGAAGATTTGGGGCCTTTCTTAAATCCCTGAGCCATTATGTAAGAATGGTAACTTGGCATATTTAGATTTCCTCGTTCTAATGGCTGCAGAGAAAAGCTAACAACAGAAACCTTAAAAGATGCTGGACCATGAGTCAAATGCAAAAAGGAACCCAAAATATGTTACTTAGGTTTGGGTTTTCTCTTACAGCAGAGGGTGGAGAAAGTGATTCTTTCTGCCTTGTAGCTGGCAGGGTCTGAGCCTGGTCATAGCAACTGCCTCCACCATTTGTCCTGAAACTATGAACAGCAAAAAATCATCTCTGTCCCATGAAGCTGGTGTGTGGATATCCATGTGCAGGGGGCTGCAGAGCAGTGGGGGACTTGTGGCCTAATGGGGAACAAGTCAAGTTCATCTCTGTTCACACCGCTGTCAGACAAACACTCCTGGTATTCCTCAGTTGTCTGTGATTGAGAATCTTGCAGAAATGTTTTATTTTGATGAGGTCAAAGCCTTTAATTGCAATTTTATTTTCATAATACTGCTAAAATACTTTAGCAAAGTTGAGATACTTCAGAAAAATGTAATTTTATGGAAAATAATATGTTAAATTATTTTTTTTACAACTGCCCCAAAGTAATAGTGTGCTCTGAGAGAGAGAGACAGGTTTTGGTGTTTTTTGGTTGTTTTTTTTTTTTTGTTTTTTTTTTTTTTTTTTTTTGTTAGCTCTCTTGCATTCTGGTGAGGACTAAATGACATAGGTCTCAGAAAAGGAAATTTTCCAGACAAAAAGTCTTAAGTTCACCTGGAAAAAATGTACCCAGTAGGAAGTCCTGTCCTAACAATCCAGGATTTCAAAGGTGGCTCTTACAAAGGTCTTGTAAATCCCATCCTCAAATCTCTTGAAACATTAATTTTCCTTTACCTACATAGATCCTTTATAACTGCACTGTAATATTATTATTTAATATCTAGCTTTTGTCATTTTCTTCCTTTCAGAGCCAGCAGGGACAAGTCTGTGTGTAGTTCTGATAAAGAACCTTAGCTGTGCTACACTGCAGGCACTGGGAATTGCATGTTCCAGAATAGTGGTCTTTCCAGAGAAATCTCTTTCAAAGGTGTCTCTGTGCACTCTTCAGCCGTGGTGGTCACTTAATGAGTGAGGGTCTGAACTGTGGTGTCCTGATAGTGGCTTTTCTGTCATTGGAGCAGCTGTGAATTGGAGCAGAAAGTGTTTCTTGTACCATCATTCCCAAGGCAGGCAGGCAAGTACTTGCTTGTCTTGATGAGGCTGTGCCACATGTGTTGTATTAGCATGCCAGAATAAATACACTTCAGGTCTAGACAACAGCAAAAGGCTCTGTAAGTGTCACTGGAAGTAGGCAGATGGGGAGGCTCGTGCTTCCACAGATGCTGCTCCCAACCTCAGATGCCCTCTGGAACATTAGGAGTGAGTTTGCTGGAGGGGAAGGGGAGATGGCTTTTTGCGTGGTTGGTCCATTGTACTTTTACCCTCAGAAAATCCCCTTTATTAAGCCTGACAATTTTTCCCTGTGAGGTGGATGGATTGGTTGCACTCCTAGATGAGGAAAGCAGACTGCCAGTTGTTCATGTTGCAGGCAGGAAACTGGAGGGAAAGCCTAGAGCACATCCTGAATTTGGAAGCTGCACCTATCCCAGCTCTGGCTTTGCCTTGGTGGCTGCCTGCTGAAAGCAGAGGAGCCAAGGGGCTGTCGGTGGGCACAGCCCAGGAGCTCTGCTGGCCAGCACAGCCCAGGAACTCTGCTGGCCAGCAGGCTGGCTTGCTGCCCACCTCCAAACCCTGGCTCAGCTGTGATCTGCTGCCCTCAAAACTTGGGTCATGCCTCGGGCAAAGCCATCATTACCTACTGTGGATTAATAGCCTCAATTACTGGAGCCCTGTGGGTCAGATCTTCCCCGTGCTGGCTGCATTACAGCCCTTTAATCTGCTTTCCTCTCTCATAACCTCTGAGCCTGGAGGGATCGGCAGGCGAGGGAGATCTTCTGCCTTCCAGCGTGTTTTCCCTTGGAAGGGCTGCAGATGTGGAGCAGCAGCCACAGCTGGCAGGGGACTTGAACCCAACAAAGAGGTGCACCTAGAAGGTGCTTCTGCAGCTCTAGCGTTCAAAGGACAAACATGGCAACATCTGGAGGTCTGCCATGAACTGCATCTGCAAAAAATCACAGCAGCCATCCTGTGGGGGACTGGCAGTCAGGTTTGGTCATCTAGGTAAGGGGCTGCATGTCTCCTGGGGGAGGGACATCCCCCCAAATTCCTTAATGTTCTTTGAGCAGCTGGGTAAAGGTGAGGCACAAGTCTGGATTTCTAAGATGCCTCCTCACTGGGTGTTTCCCTAAAAGAAAAAAGAGCAGGTCTCTTCAATGGGGAACTTACCAGTGAAGAGGGACTGAGCTGTGCAGTACTGGACGTGCTCTTAAATGATCTTGAAGAGTGAAGGGATGAAGAAGAGACAAAATCTTTGGAGTAAGAGAAACAGAAGTGGACATAAAAGAGCTGCAGAAGGAGCATCTGATATGGAGCATCTGCTGAACCAACAACTATAAACTAGGGAGGAGTGCAGGGTAATGCACCCATTGATGAAACCCAAATATATGGGGGAGTGGTGTATATAAATATATATATTGTGGTAAGTGTAAGGGGTGCTACTGGGGTCCATTTCCTCACTGGAAAAAGACCACAGATAAAGTGAATCTCTCTAGAAGTGCTACCTCAGCAGATGCAAGCAGAAAATATTGGAAAAGGTACAGAAAGCAAATAGGATCTATCATCCTGCTGTTCTAGAAATCCCTGGAGCACTTGCACCTTGAGTACTGTGTGCAGCTCCAGTTATCCTATCTCAGAAAAGATGTGATAGAACTAGAAAGGCACAGGAAACAGTGACAAGGTCAGTGGAGTGTGAAGAGTAGATGCTCTCAGGCAATGATGGAACAGATTAGGCATTTTCAGGTGCCTTCAGAAATTAAACAATTGAGGAAGGAAATAGACAGAGGTGTATAAAACCATGACTGTTATGGAGGACATAAAAGTACTATTTCACAATATAATCTTATAATGCTCACCTTATAACTTAAGGTGAGCATTAAATGATTAAATGGAGCTATTGAGAAGGAGTTTTGAACTAATAAAAGCTTTTTCCTGCCACATGATTAACCTGTAGAACTCCTTGCCAAAAGATAGTTAGGAGGCCAATGGTATTACTGGTTTCCAAAAATAGGTATAAAAAGTAGCTGGGGAGAAATCCATCAAGAGTTCTTAAACACATTGTGAGACATCCTGTAGTTGAGGGCATCTGCTGGGCAGTGGAAGTGGATGGAACAGTGTCTGGCTGCCTCTTTTTCCAGAGGATCTGTTCTGTGCTGCTTATACTACTGCCAAAATGTTTGGAGATGCTCTAGAAGTTCAGGTTCTGAGGAATTGTCACTGTGCTGAAAAATATTCAGAATAACCACTTCTCCCTAATTCAGACTGGAGACATTTAATACACAAAGCCTTCTTTACATGTAATATTAGATTTTTTCTTAAAGTCAGGAAATTCAGCTCCTGAGTGCTCATTACTATAAGCTTTTTATATGTCTCAGGATAAACCTATTAAATGATCAAGGCTATGGGACATATTTTCTTTTGCTCCAGAACCTGCTTTGGTGAGCTCAGAAGGGTCTGAGATTTTACCAAGTCAGTCTCTCCAGCAGGACCTGGAGTTGGTGGTTTCTGCTCACTCTTGTTCAGAAAAGCAACAAAGAAATTATTCTTTCTTGTCTGATGTACAAACTCAAACTCTGTCTTTTTTTTTTTTTTTTTTTTTTGTCTCCTATTTGCTCTCAGAAGGTGTGTGGTATATTTTATTCATGGTAGAGTTTTCAGAAGAATCTTTGCCTTAGTTCAGCTTTATACTGATCAGGGAGAGGCTCGTTCCCTACTTGTACACAAATTTATTGTGTGACCTTCAGCAAACCTCTCAACTTTGTGCTGCAGTTCCCACTGTCTCTGGTGTGATTGTGCCATGCTTTGGTGGAGCTGGGTACAGTAGGAGCTGTATGTGGCTGGTATGTCCCTTGCCAGCTTCATCAAGAGGAAAAGGGTAAGCAGAAATATCCAGAGCACAATGGTGACAGTGGTTTGCACTAAAAAGGGCTTGGCCCGTTTTGGTAGATTTTATTCTTGCAAGGAGAGGTGTTGTGGAGTGGTTCTCTGCCAGCACTGAAGAATATGAAGTCACTGGTCACATATCGACCCATGGAGTGAGCTTGGAGAAATGAGCACCGAGTGCAAGGAGTTCTGTAAATTTACAAGAGGGAGGGACAAGGTGCAAGCTCTGCGTCAGCACCAGCTTGGACAAAGCTCTTAAGGTTAATGGGCCCTTTCTCATCATATCCGCCTGTGTTTGGCCAGAAAATACAACAAGGGCAGAGACTTGCAACAAAACCCAAACCAACCAACCAGAAATAATGCACCTGCACAAGCTGCTCGTCTGTGTACCCATCACAGTGTTCAAAGAACTACCACTCAGCATGGGTGAAAACAGAACAGCATAGACCCAGCACCCTGAAAGATTATTACTGCCTTTGTATGAACACAAGGAAATTAGCTTTCCTGGCTAGTCTCTTCTTGGAGCTTTTGTAGATTTTCTTTCTTTTTTGGCTTTTGTTACAGGTGAACTCATACACATTATGCTATTTTAATACCTAGCAAAGAGCCTTGTCGGCTAAATCACCTTATTTTTCTCTGATCAGAGTGCAGTACATTCCTCTTTTTAGCAGAAGGTATTAATTTAAGTTCCATAATCCTAAACATATTCTCATTTCTATTCAGTGCTTCAGAAGGCCAATGGCATTTTAATTTAATAAGGGAGAAACACACATGACATTGTGTTCCCTGTAAATGTCTTCTGACCTCAGTGAGGCTTTCACAGCTTTCTTTGTGTTCCAGCAAATGAAATCCCTGCTTTTATTCAATCATGCTATCATTTCTAAAACCTGTGTTCTACCAGTGGCTAAAAATCTAAATATCTCTAGCATTTTCACAGTAACTTTTGACATGTTATTTGCTTTATTATTTAGTAGTGTGAGCTCATCAGAGGAGCCATAGTGAGATTTATGCACTGTGTCCCACTGAAGTATTGTTTGGGTACATGCTGTCTCTCTGCACTGAAATAAATTTTATTTTGGTTTACCTTGTTTTCAGATTAAAATGAGTTAACACATCTAGCAATATCTCAATTTATGTCAACTCCATTTATCCTTTCAAATTCTTTAAGCTTTGTATACTGGGCTAAGATTTACCTAATTGGGTACATGATATTACTGAGTATTTTGTGTCATGTAAACAGTTGAGTCATATGCATCACAGTTCTTCCTTTACCATTTTTATGCTTCCATTTTGCTGTCTAAACTTCCTTAAACGTACTCAGTTTGAAAGAGCACGTGCTTGTTGCAGTCCTTATGGCCCTTCTTTGGAAATGTCAGGTAATATTCATTCTTTTCACTGGTTTGAGTCTGCCCCCTTTTCCTCTAATGTGACTCAGCAACTGACCCCATAGTGTGCTGGATAATCAGACTTGCCTGCAAGCTGATGGAAACTCCCCAAAGAAATGGAGTTTATTAGTGGTTTTTATTTTGAGTAGATTTTCTAGGAACAGCTGTGTTTAATGAACAGAGGTCTCAAAATTCAGCTACCTGTTGCATTTTCACTTTTTATTCTAACAAACATCTGTATCAGATCCAAGACACTTGCTCTTGCATGTTCATGGGATAAATCTGTCCATTCCCATGCTAGCTTGACACGTTTAACATCTAAGTGCAACTCTTCCCTCTTACCTAGTGCTGAACTTCAGTCCTGGCATCTCTAAATGAGAGCCCCTCATTTACAGCTCCATGTTGGCTGCTAAGCAAGGAGGGCACCTTGACTTTGGATCTCACTGTACTGCCCTTCATCAGCCAGACCCAGAATTGTTCTCATCTCAAACATGCTGCTGAAGCATTTGCAGAAAGAGGACTATTATTTTTTTGTGCTATTACTGAAGTAGTGGAGAACCACCAGTTCTGTTTTAAGGCTTCACTGTGCACAGGCCTTGTTCCAGCAGGGCTGTAGGCTTGCCCTCTGGTGATCAGGTGTAGCAGAGGACTGAAGGACAACTCTGGGAGAAGGGGAGAGGTAACTGCTCTAGTCTCTGTTTGATATGTGCCCTGACATGGCACCGTAGCCTTTCATTGATTGATTGATGGCTGGGGAGCAGGGATTTCTGAGGAGTGTGATGGAGCAGCAATCCTGGGTAACTGGGGACATAGAGAAGGGCAGTTTCATTAAGCTTTTTGCTATGACTTGGTGCATATGCAAGGTCCTGTCTAAAATAGCTGATAAATTAAGACAGAGTGAGGATTTTTCAGCCTAAGTCACATCAGACAATAAAAACTGAATTTAGCATGAATCCCAGGGATGTTAGTAATATCTTCCATCCTTATAACAGTCCTGACTGTATGCTACTGGTTTTGCTCCTAGCTAAGTGCTGTTCTTCAGCATATGAAGTAGAGTTGACTGGAAAATAAGAGCTACTATTTCATGAAATGTTTAGCATTTTAACTGTTTTTTTTTTTCTCCTTTTCTATTCAAGAGTAAAACTAAAACTGTGGAATATTTATTGAGAGCATGAGAGACTCCAGATGCTCTCAAAAATATTAATTTTGCCACACATGCTTGATAGATTCTCACACCTAAACAGCATTTCTTTTGTTATGCCTGGTTTATGTGCCACAGTATTCTCATCTAGATGGTAACACTCTTTCATCCTATTGAAGTGCTGGCCAGAAGCTTGTTACATCCTGGAGTGCAGTCTCTAGAAAAATATCCATCTCATGAGCTGGTCACAGACACCTGGTCACTTCTTCCAGGTATTAAGAGAAACAAAAGCAGAGAAGGCTTTGAAAGGTGGTGTGTGAGTAGGGAACCCTGCTTGAGCACAAGGTAATTCAGCTAAAAACTCACCCTTGTGCTGGGTTCCTATTTGTCCCTGGAGGGCGTTGCTTTTTAGTGCACTATTACTCAGGTGAAAGAGTTCTTTTGAACAGCTTTTGTATACGACAGTACTGTTTTGTTGAAGGAGTTTTTCTGTGCTGCTGTGCTTTCTAGCCTTGTGTTGTGGGTTTTGTGTAATTTCATGAATTGGAGACAGTTCTAGTTAGTTTCCCTTACCATCCTTGCATGTGAAATATGTATCCTACCTTTCTCAGTGAAGCGCCAACACTGTAACAGAGATAGTTTAAAAGCAGGTAAAAAATAAGGTACTTTTAGTTTCAACGGAGCGCCCTTTGCAGGAAGCTGGTGCCTGGGGTAGGTGGAAAGACGGAGGCTCCCTCGTTTCCAGCGTGCTCGTCAAGGAGCACCTGGTGATTTAAGACCAGAGGGGTCTCTTCCTGCCGGCCGCGCTGGGGCCCCGCGGTTCCAGCCCCGGGGGCTGCAGGGCCGCGCTCGCTGCCCCCCACGCGGCGCCTTCTGCCGCCGGGCACCCGCGGGCACCGGCCCTGCCGGGCCCGCACGGCGGCCACCATGGGGCGGGCGGCAGGGCTGTCTCCTCCCTCCATCCCTTCCTCCCTGCCCGCCGCGACTCGCAGAACGGGGCCGGCCCGCGGTGGCGGGGGGAAGCGGCAGAGCCGCGCCGGAGGAGCGGAGGGTCCCGGCGGCGCGGCCCGGCCCGGCCCGGCCCGGCGGGGGCTGTGCCGGCAGGGGGCAGGGCTGGGAGCCGGCCGCGCGTGTTTCTAGGGCTTGACGTCCTTCCAGCCAGCCCGCCCCGCTCCCCGGCACGGCCGGCCCTCCGCCGGCGGACAAGTCCCGAGAAGTGGCGGCGGGGTCCCCCTGCCTGCCCCGGGATGGGCCGGGAAGTTTGGCGGCGCGGGGGCGCGGCGCCCCGCCGCTGAGAGCCGGCCGCTCCGGGGCCGGTCCCTTTTCCGAGGAGCGGGAGGGCGCCACAAAGTGAAATCCATGAGGATTCTCGGGCTTCTCCTGGAGAAAGGCTCGCATATGCTGCAGTGTCTCTGTGGAAGGCGCCTGAGATCCAGCCACAGCCCAGGTGGGGAGCGCGCGTCCTTGTCCCCCGCCCTCGCCGCCCGCCCGCCGCCGCTCGGCCGGGCCGGCCCCGTTCCCTCGCCCGCCGGGCCGGGCCGGGCCGGGCGCTGTCCGCGGTGCTGACCCCGCCGCGCATCCCGGGACCGAGCGCCCCTCGCTCGGCATCCCCACAGCCGGCTCCCCTCCGCCCCCAGCATCCCTACCCAGCCCGGCCCGCTCTGCCCGAGGCCTGGCCCCCACCCCACCCCGTGCTTGATCCTGCCTGGAGCCCCCACCCACACTGAACCCCACGTGTGTCCTTTGTCCTCACAGAGATTCCTACCTCACACGTGGCCCTCTTTATTGTATCCCACCTGCAGCCCACTCAGGACATTTTTATTCATATGGGACCCCTGTATTTCTCATCCCACCTGGAACTCCCAACTGTGCCTTCTGTTATCACCTGGCCATTATGGGGATAGCCTTCCCCAGAGTGCTGGCCTCTCTGTGAGAGCTTTCTATACTTTGTGCTTCTGGTAGTAGTAATGTCGCAGTCATTTTGTGCTGAAGGGTGCTGAATGAGTTTTTGAATGGCAGTGTACTTAGAAGCAAAGAGAAATCCCTGCCTGCTCCTGATGGGGTGCCTGAGGATACTCCCAACTCCTCTCTCAGCTCCTACCCTGTTGGGGAGAGCATTTCACTAGGATGGGGAAAAGCGCAGTGGGGTGAATTTCTGAACAATATTGGTGATCCTAAACACTTCTCCTGAGTTCTTCTTGAAGAGGGGAATAAGTGCACGAGTGCCTTGGTTTGGTGTGGTACTACCTCTGAGTTTTAGAACGATCTTGTTGAAACTTTTAAAGTGGTATTTCTACAATTTCTTCTTTGCTACACGTTTCTTCCATGAATCAGAATTCTCTCTCTAGAACACTGGATAAATGCCTATGGAATGAAATCCTGTTTTATTGTTCTTATTAATATCTGTACAAGCTACTAATTGGATGCTTATGAGCGTGTCTTTTAGAGTATTTCTTCCTAATGCTTGTGTTGGGTTTTTTTGTGAGATCTTGGTCCTAGAAGAGAAAAATACCCATGCCTCCAGTGCAAATGGTGTTCTCTTGAAGAGAAAGGCTGTTCTTAGGGGAACACTGTTGCTGAGGTAGCCTGGATTCCCTTATGGCCTTGCTAAGGAAAAGCTGTTAATGGTTATAGCCACCCGTTTATGCCTCAATAGCCTCTTCCTTCCAATGACACTCTTGTGTGCAAGTTGCTATCTGTGACAACCTCATGGCTACAGAGGAATCTTTGGGAGAGAATGCTGGACTCCCTTCAAAGATTGTTCTGCCCTGCTTTGAAGAACAATATGATAAATAAATAGAATAAATTGTGATTGCATGTGGAAGCAGTACAGACACTGGTCTCTTTCCAGTGAAAAGCTATAATGGAGTTTTCATCGTAGTGCTATGTGTGAATGTCTGGTTTGTGTCTTTTGGAAGAGCAGTAAAGAAAACAATGAGCTACTGGTAAAAGTGGGGTGTATTCAGGCCACGGGGGATGCTAGGCTGTAACTTTAGTGAACTAGATAGTTTGCTATCTAGTATAAGATACTATACTTACTATATATATAATAAACTATAGTATCCTACTAGTTTCCTGGCTGAGTTGGTTTGCCTTTACAGGTGGATCCTGTGCTGGAGTGTGCTTGATGAATATGTGGTGCCTGAGTCTTTTCTTACACCCGCTGTTCTGAGGAATGGTATTGACTTTGCATAGTCTTTGTATTTTATGATGTTGTGTTGTAAGGAGACAGTCTATGGGAATGATCTCCAACTGAGTTTATTTTCCAGGTACTAACCCCACATCACCCTGAGCCTGACCACTCCAGATGGGGTCTGTTGCTTTGAATCAGCATGCTAAAATCCATTCCCTCTTTTTGGCTGTGTTTTTTCATTTTCTGTTAAGGTTGGGGTTTATGTTCTTGAAAAATGTGCAGTAAAATGAAAGCTTACACGTATAAAAGGGTCACTGTGGGGTGGGCCTGCTGGAGGATAAATCTTCTTGCTAACTTCTTCATAAGCTGAGCATGCCCCAAGAGACAGGTGTATACTTTGGCAACAACCCTAAAGGCGTAGTGCTGTGCCCAGCATGGCTCTATGGGGCCAAGCCAGTCAGAGATGTAAACCAGCAGAATGATTATAGAATTATGGGAGTGGAAGGACTGAGGAAACATCGACTACAGCAGCGGTGGCACAGAATGTTGTGAGCTACTTATGTGTCCTTGATCCTCTGATCTGAAGTTATTCTGACAGGTTGACCAAACCTTTTGCCTTCCTCATATCTATGTTTTCTTTAACGCAAACAACTCATAAGGATGTAAGCACACATTTAAAGCCAGATTCATATTTGTGTGTTGTGCTGACTCAGAGCCTTAGATCACTCCTGATTCTGACAAAAGCTAATACAGTCTTCAAAGAGAAACAGTGAAATATTGAAGGTAGTTGTATAGTACTGTACAGCTCTATTGTGATGTTAGCAAAAATATTAGCAATATTTTTTTATTGTTATGCAAAGACCTCTCACCTCTTTCCTTTATCTAACTCTAGTCTGTTGTTTCCTTATTCTCCACTTCCGAGGTGTACAGACCTTGCCTTAGCAACAGGCTGTGGTTTTTGGAACAGCACCTTGCAAAATGGGGCTTAATGGGTCTCCAAGCCAGCACAAAAGTGCAAGTAATTCATAACAATGCAGAGTAAGAGATTTAGCCTCTTCCTGTGTGAATTTCTTTACAAGTATTTTAGCACAGCAACATCCTGTATAATCTTTCAGGTGCTTCACTTGTTATCTTAGTTTCAGAGTTTGCAAGCTGACTGATAGTATTGCACACGCAGAGCTATTTCCTGATGTGATGGTACAACCACAGTTAATTTTAAGTGTTTTTTTCTTTAATTATTTTCTCTGCTAACACTCTTTTCCCCTTTGCTTAGGAGATGTGGTTTGCCATCCAGATTTCTATTTTTGCTTTTGGCTTCCTAGCCAAAATTATGAAATAGATAGCTACTACACTGTTAAGTTCAAGATAAAAATTAAATAATGTAGCTGTGAAAAACTATTTTGGGTGACCTGTACCAGGTTTGCAGCTGCTTTGATGTAAAAGGCCCTGTACCCATAGACTGCATAGTAGAAGCATGGAGATTTCTGCTAGTGAGTGTGTTTTAGTCTTCTTCCATAAGGATTTCTTACTTGGCTCTATGAGTGTTCTGTCTCATGCCTGTCCTCCCCTTGGCTCCTGTGCAGATTCTCCTGTGGGATGCACCATTGCTAAAACCACAGCTACTTCTCACATCGACCAGCAACAGCATTCAGCATCAATGCATTCTCAGCTTTATTTTCAGTAGTAGAGGTTTAGTTGTATCCAGAGACTGATCTATTATCAAACATTCGCAAGAGTACTTCTCAGTTTAAGTTCCTATTTTGCAAATTGATGTCTTCAGTACAAATTAAGCTCATATTGAAAATAAATCCTGACCTTGGCTTCCATGGGAGTCTCATACTGGTGAAATTTGGAGATGTTCCTGGAAATATACTGATTGATACTGGCTTTATGGCAAATTAAAATGATGTCTGGCACAGTAGGTCTTCATATTTCTCCAGGCATCACAACAGAAAGTTTGATATTTGAGGCAACAGGAACAAGCATTCTGACTAGGTAGGCAGGGTCAGGCTGTGCCTCTGCCATTAATTAGCTAGTCTGTTGCTGCCCATAGACATCTTTGCATTTTCCCTGAGATTATTTATGGCACTGTCATAATGTGTCTGCACGTGCAAGACATCTTTAGATGCAAATGGAATCGCACACATAGGAGGTACAATTCCATATTCAAGAATAGCATTTGGCTTACGAGCAGAACAGGCACTCCATTGTTTGCTTGTGCAGTCATCTATGCATCCATTTACATTTTATTTACATACACACTAGTTCTTGAAAATTTTCCCACTGCTGTTTATTATAGTAAACAGCAAGTTAGAGTGTACAGCAAATACTGCACAGTTCAACTTCAAATTACTGGAAGCAACAGTATGTAAGTGACAGATAGCAGAACCTGGAGTTCCTTGCTGAGTTCAGGGAGCACAGAGAGGCTTTGATCTGTCCAGCTCAGAGTGTGGATGTGCATTGCTGCTGGGAGATGGGAACGGTGGCGTAGTGCTGCTGAGCTGGAGCTGGGAGAGGGTCACAATGCTGAGAAGCTCTGGGATCACACTGGGGGTCATCAGTACATTTTCCTTCACACACCAGGTGTCTGGCCTGCCGTTCTCTGCCACTGTTACAGCACACATTTTGTTCAGGCTCCCTCTTCCTATTTTCTGTTTTTGGAAAAGTAACATTTGCTGACCAGTTGAAGTTAAGTACCTGTGCTGTTCTGGGAGAATGCCTATTGTTGACACTCATATGCTAGTGGAAAGAATACCTTTGTCTGATTTAGTTTAATTCACCTGGGAAATGAATTAAACAAAACTCTGAAAACTCTTTTTTATTGTAACAGGAGCACTCCTCTGGGGTATTATTCAAGAATAGCTATAGAATTTTAAATCCACACTTTCCTTTATTCTGAAGTAACCCTCTCGTGCAGACATTGGCTAAGCATCTCTCCTGGAAGCCCATAGTGCTTCTGAATCTTTGTAAAAAAAATCAGTTCTGGAAATTATGATTTTTTTTTTAACATTTTTATTTGGTAAAATTACTTGGTTTCTATCATACAAAAATTCCAGAGATACAAATGATAATGAACTTAGTTATATACATGTAACCTTCTTAAGTGCTTGCAGCAAGTTCTGTGTAGTTATGCAAAGGAAAGTCTTTCATACCATGCAGGATTTTATTTTTCAGTTTGCAATAAACTATTTCATTAATCTTCAAAAGAAATGCAGGTCCAGGAACTCCCTGGGTGTAAAGTGGCTTAGCAATGCAGACCTGTCAGCCAGATGTCTGAGGTTACAGAGCTGAGCTTCTGGAATTGCTGGATCTTCACTCAGTTTTCTGAGTATTGAAACTTGTCTGAGTCCTACCAGAGCACCACTGATATTGAATCATATTTGAAAAATGTTTTACTTTCTGTGAATGAGCAAATACAAGCAAAATAAGAGTAATTTGAATTTTCTTAAGTATCTGTAATCAGGATGATAAAGAGGTTGGCTGGTTTATAGCACTTCTCACCTAAATGTTTGCATGGTTTTGCAAAGGAATAAAGCTTAACTTCCTTCACTTCCCAATCTCAGCCAAGAAAAGAGTAAGAGGTGTCTGAGGTGTACAATTGTGATGCATTAGAAACTCAAACACTTATGGGAAGTGTTAGTTAACAATATAATGAAATATTTTTTCAGCTTTTCCATTGGTTTTCCTGAATGACTGTGTGTTTAAAATTCTGTGTTGCTATTTTTCCACTTGAAGTGTAACTATAGAATCCAGGGTCAAAGGGAGATGTTTAAAGTTGATGACTTTCAGAGCAGATGCTTTCAGCTTAAGAGCTGTGTGACTGTCCTCAGGTCATGTCCACTGAAGACCAAGGAGTATTTCTGGAGACAGTCTCAGCTCACTGAACCATCTGAGTGCGTATTTAACTCTATTCATGCACCTAGTCCCAACCAGAACCATTACTGAACTATGAGATGAGTGGTATGTATCATCCCGAAAATTCTTCTTGTTTGTCCTGTCCAAAGAGCATTGACAGTAGGCTTGTTTTCTGTTTCCAGCAAATCCCTTTGGAGGTATTTCACAGCCATCAGTTCCCAGATGCAAAGCCCTGTTCATTAAAGAAATTGAAATCTTCCTGCTTTGTTTGTGAGAGCGATCTACTTCTGGCTCACTGAACTTTGTCTCAAAACCAAGCCACTTGTCTTCCCATAGCCCTTTCTGCTGCTTTCCAGAAGTAACCTGTTTAATTTTTTACCAAACTGATGCTAGTTTTAAATTTTTTAGTCCAGGTTGTACATATATCATCAAAAGTTCAGCATAGTCTGAAAACTAGATAAGATTGCTTGTAGAATATAGAATTTTTTCAGTTGTAAAAGACCTCTAAGATTATTGAGTACAACTGTTAACCCAGCACTGCCAAATCCACCACTAAGTGCCACATCTGCATGTCTTAAATACCTCAAGGGATGGTGACTCTACCACTTCCCTGGGCAGCCTTTTCTAATGCTTAGCAACTTTTTCTGTCAGGGAGTTGTAGAGAGCAATAAGGTCCCCTCTGATGCTCCCTTTCTCCAAGTTAAACACTCCCAGTTCCCTCAGCCACTCCTCACAGGACTTGTTCTCTAAACTCTTCCCCAACTCTGTTCTGGAGCTGGATGGATCACCTCGGTGTCTTCCTTGAAGTCAGGGGCCCAAAACTGGATACAGAATTGAGCTGTAGACTCATAAGTGTCCAGTACAGGGGATGCTTGTAATGGATACCAGATGCAATGGTAGTGAGCAAAGCTTTCAATTGTGTGAATAAATGTTTGATTAATAGGCCTTTGAATAATTCTTCTTCCCCTTGGAGGAAAAGAGATGCGTAATGTTTAATAATAAAAATAGTGTTTCTTCCTATAGCCTGAAATGGCATGGAAGGAGGTAATCATGTTTTGTATGGCAAAGCATTTTTCTAAATGGCATGTTTATGCCTTTCTAGCATGGTGGCTGCAATTGGCTGCTGGGCCGATTTGCATGTGCTAAATTGCAGTCCTGGGGATCTGTGAAAACAACCCAGCAAAGCCAATCTCAGCTGGGAGCATGGAAGCTGCTGCTAAATTTGTGATGAGCCACCCCCAGGCCCAGCATGAGTCATTATCATTGTTTTGTTTTCCAGAAGTTGGTACCAAATGCTTCCAGGATCCAAAGTGTGGATTATCTCTGGAATTGTATTTGTTCCCTCAAAGCTTTGTTTGTTCCAGATAAGAGGAAAGAATAGGAAAGAAATCTGTTTTTAAAAAAATGAAATAATTGTCTCCTTATTAGTGTTCTCTTCCTGCTTTTGATGTGCACTCACAGCCATTTGTTCACTTGAAAAGTCACTTTTGCACGGCCCAGCAGTTGCTGCTCGGTCCTAATCAGTTTGCTTTGTGCTGCCAAGGCAAGGGGGGGCAACAGTAAGTACAGTAGGATGAGGCAACTTGACTGAAGTCATTGTTTGGCTCTGGCAGAGCTGAGGTGGGCAGTTTCTGCTGTCTCTTCTTCTATTTACCTTGCTGGTTTCACAGCAAGTGTTTTTATGAAGCCACAGCTGCCTGTGGGACTAGCTGGGACATCCATTTGCTGTAGGTCAGGAGTCTTTGATGTGAGGACTGCAGGGTCTTACACCTGATGCCACTTGCTGAAGTTACTTGTCCGTGGGGAGATAGGACAAAGTATTGAGAGAAAAAAAGACCCTGCTTTGTGCTGTGATTGTGACAAACAGTCAATTTGTTCCCAACTTTTAGCCCTTGTTCCAGGTTGTCTTCTGAAATGGACTTCTTTGATGTGCTGTGGACCATGCAAGTGTACGTGTAGGGACTGTGGGTGGAATGCAGAGGAAATGCTGGGTCCTGCAGAGGAAAGGTCCAGAAGTAGGAAAATGCATGTGTGTGGGCATACAGAAGCATATAAAATTGATTAAAATTCAAAACTTCAACATACAGTGGGTGGAAAAGACATGGACGGAGTGGGAGGCCTACATGAGCATAGGAGTGGAATAAGGAGCTGAGAGCACCGAAAAAAAGGGAACGGAGAAAGAGCAACTTCTAGTGAAACTGGTTTTAAAATGTAGTTAAACATGCTGTGCCTGCTTTGTGGACAGGAGTACCCAATCTGGTATTCCCTCCTCTGCATTACTTATTTTCAGGTTGGGAAAGTCTGCTGGGAGGATCCAAAGTATGTCTGGAGGGAGGGGCAGGCAATGCAATCTTCCTTATGGAGCCGAGGATGAAGCTGGACATACTTGTACAGAGCATTCAAAATGAAAAAGCACAAGGATCAAAAGTGTCCATGACACTCCACAATGCTCAGGCCTTTCTATGACATTGTTGTGTCTACAGATAACCACTGGAACAGTATTGCAATGTCCTCCACACTGCAAGTTCCTTCTCAAGCTCTGGACTTCCTCTTTTGTTGCAATGTGACATGAAAACCAAACCAAAGAAAATAATGATTCTACTGCTGGTGGGACTGGACAGCCAGTGTGCTGCCACTGCTTTTCTGAGTTCCTGCGACTTAGTGTTGCCATTGTTTATCCTCTTCTGTGGCATTCTGGTGCTGGAGAGAGGGGCATGTGAGCCTATGTTGAATGGCAGCAGTGAAATTCAAGTGCAGATCCCTCTCCTGTGTCCCAGTGCGTGGTGTTCCCTTTGCTCTCAGTTCTGTGTGCCCAAGCCCTTTACTTATCTGATGCTTCAGTTTAGCAATAGCATAGGCATATCCTGGGTGGTGTATTTGTGAGGCTGGAGGGACTGTTAGGTGTTGTTTGTGAAAGGCTGATTTCCCCAGGTATTTATGCTCAGTGCAAGCAGGGTATAATCTTTGTAAATATTCAGTTGGTTGATCAGACAAATATGTATATAAATGTTCACATATGGTTTAATGTTCTGTGGCTGTGCTTGGGTGTTCCTCTCTAATAACTCTAATTTACCTTTAATGGTTAAGACAAAGAAACCTGGTTTGCTTTTTCCTCTGTTTCTGTGTTTGCTGGAGTTTCTGTGATAAATCCTTTACTGGGCTCACCCTTAACCTGAAGAGACAGTTGTGGGAATATAAATCATGCTCCCAGATGCTTGCAGGCTGCTTAGCAAATAAATGCACTTTCCCTGTCCCACCTTCCCTGCTAAATGGCTGACACACATCTTAAAACATCTCACTGGAGATCTGTTTTTGCCTTGCAGCTTGTTTACAGCACCTTGGCTGAGAAGGTGATGTGGCTGCATTTTAGGGTTGGTCTGGGGTTTGTTTTTGAGGTCAGAAAAGATCAGAGTTAGAACAATCAAATTTGTTCAGATGGTGTGTGAATCGTGAATAAGGAGGGCAATTAAATGGGAGCATGTCCTTTCCTGAGGAAACACTTTAGTGAATGAATTTCACACTTGTTTGGCATTTCTGGCAAGTGGATCTTGCTGAGAGTGCTCCCATGAGAGCTTCTCTCCTGCTCATCCACAGCTCGTGCCCTTTGGGTCAATACTTCTCTGTCTAACATGCTGTTTGGCAAGGGATGCTCCCACCTCCCAGAGAAGGTCAGGCAATACACTCTAAATGATGGTCTGCTAAGTATAAAAATATCCAAACCAGAGGCTTTTCTTTGTTAGTAGTGAAAAAAAAACTAATTCCAAACTGGCAGAAGGATCCAGACAGGCACACTGCTTTGTGAAATAGCCATGGGTACCTTTTGGGGACTGTGCTAAGGGCTGTCCTGGCATAAGGCTGCGTCTACTCAGTGGGAAGAGTTTACTGCTTATGTGCATGGCCACTGAAAAAAAGTGTTTCAATAAGAAAATCAGGTTTTGACAATGGACTGGCAGGGTGCAGAAAGAGAAATGCAGTGCCCTGAAATGTGCTGGGAAGATACTTATGGGTCCAATTCCCACCCAGAGCAGGGACAAAGGACTGGTAAATCCTGCTTACTCAGCCCAAAGGCATCACTTCTCTTTCTCTCTTGTTGGCCTGCTCACTCATGTGAGCTCCAGACTCACTACAAGTCTCAGACTCACTAGATTTTCCCTGATGCTTCTTTGCTTCTGGTCTGTAGAAGGGGAGGACAGCATAATGTTGGGGAGGAGAGAAAGGCATTGAATCTCTATTTATGGGAATGTTGTTCATTTGGCTGGTAAAATGCTGCTGGGATTAAACATTAGAGGAATGATGTGCTTGTTACTCAGTGAGCACATGTTGCCCCACTAACTACCAAAGGACAGTCATCTGTTTTAGCACTTCTATAATCACTTGTTAAGCTTTGAGACTAAGAGCCAATATGTCTTACTCCTTTCTTCATCTCTGCTTTATCCACAATGGTGTTGCGTTATAGAGACAGATCTTCACTGGGGAAAAGTCACCAATAGAAAGATATAGGGAAGTAGTATCAATTAACAGAAAAATATGAGAGCAATTAATCTGGGCCAGAATAAAGTGTCCATCTAGTCCAATAGCCTTTCTCCATCCCCATCAAATAGGAAAAAGTAAGAAAATCTGATCTGTCCCCCAAATGCTCTCCCAGCTGCTAGCTATTTTCAGCTTAGAAAATTATCTGAGTCAGACATGGTTCAATGTACGTAAGAGTTCTCAGTGGATGTTTCCTTTGTGTACTTGACCAGTCTCCTCTTGAGTTCACGTATATTTTTAGCATCATAGTGTCCTGTGGAAAGGATTTCCCCAGACCTGTTACATGAAGAAGCCTTTCTTTTCCTTTGTTTTGAACTTGATTCTGCTAGCTTTGGTTGGTGCTTTCCAGACACCTGTACTGAACGAGATTGCAAATAACAGACTCCATCCTCCTCTCATGCTACTTGTGATTGCAGAGACTACAAGCATACTCCTGCTAAACTGTCTCTCACAGTTTGAAGAGTCTTGGATCTTACTGCTGCCTCTCCCTAAACCATTCCCAGTTCTAGTAAATGCTTGTTGCAATGAGAGGAGCACAACATCACACACTTGCCTCAGGTAGGACATTGCTTTTCTTCATGCCCAGGGGTTCAAAACCAATGGGGTCAATTCGGCTGGAGAGACAGCAGTTGTCATGGGGGGTACAGAAAGGAAAGCAGGCTGGTGAGTAGGCTGTTATGGCCAAATGATGAGTTCTGTAGCTGTCAGTCCCTACAAGCTTGTGATCAAAGTGGCATCTCAAGCTGGGGGTGGACACAGCCTCAGTGAGCCCTTTAGCCACGTCAGGAGATGAGGATGGCTGTGCTGGAAGCGCTGGGTGTGACGAAGCGTGGAGGATCACCTTGAGACACGACTTCAGCTTTGGGATGCTTTGAGCTCCCTTCTGCCTGATGAGCTGTGCTGGCAGCTGGCTGCCCATGGACCAGAGCAAGAGTAGGGGAGCTGGTCCCCTCTGATATGAGATGCTGCCTCTCATGTCCAGAGGAGAGAAACCAGGATACCTGGGGTGGAACTGATTTAGAAGGGACCCACAAGGACTGTGGAAATTCAAATCCTGTTTTAGTATACGTCTGCATGGTGAGATGAGCTGCACTTAAACTCCATTGATTGCATTGGCAAGATCTCCACCGAGTGTAGGGGAAGCCAGGGAGAGTTGCTCAGTCTGACATTTATGCTGAGGGTACCTGCACATAACTCCACCCTGGGTTCCACCACACCTTCCTCTGCCTTATCGCCTGCCTGTAGTGTGGGACAATGCTGCCTTCTTTGCAAAGTACCTATGTGACTAATCTAGGACCTGTGTGACAACTGAAGAATTATAAGCTTCAAGCCTGTTTAATATTACTCTGTCTGTACACTGTGACTGGGGAAAGGGAGTAAGATTTTAGGAATTTAAGAAAAAATGCACCATGAGAATTTTAGAGTACAGTTGAAATTCCTCATTTTTGCTTTAAGAGGCATTTGAGACCCCCAGCCATTCAGTAAGCTCCCATTAAAAGCACATGCATTACAAATTTCTCATGTAAAAGTATTTAATGTTCAGTAGGAGTGCAGCTTGCCAGGGAGAATATGCTGGCTTCCTATTAAGAGAAACAGATGAAGGCAATTGCTTTCTAAGGGTTAAGTATGACCTGGTAAGCCAAGGCCTGCAGCATTAGCAAGTGCCAGCCAGCAGCTGGAATAGCTCAGTGATGGATCCATTCCTCCAAAGAGAGCCTTGCTCAGTGGGGGTTTCTAATGCTGAATCAGCAACAGCACAGAGGACTCTCTAAAGGACTCAGAGTTAACAGCTTCTGCACACTAAAGGTTAATGGTGCTATCTCAGGAGGTAATTTCAGAAGAAAAAGGTTTTTTTTCACTGTTGTTTGGGGTTTGCCTATCCTCTCTATATTACCTGCAGCAGTGTGCTAACGCACAGGCAAAGTGGGCTGTGACCTCAATCAGCTAGTTAATTTTAAGCCTATGCTTAAGTGATTTGCTAAAACTGTGCTTATTCAGAGAAAGAAAGCTGATTGTATTTTCATTGCTCAAGCTAGGTGAATTATAACATCTAAGTTATTTTAATGATGAAGGGGCAGATTATGCTTTGAAACAATTATTTACATTCCTATGAAGAATATCAGTCAGTATGTCTGATGATTGATAGCCATGTTCATACTTTGCTAATAACCCCCTCAAAGCTACTTGAAATACTGTATTGTGCATTACATTTACATTTTTATCTCTGTAATTTTAAGATGAGCAGAGCTCATTAAATCAAAGTATTTTTATGTCTTGTGTCAATAGAAAATGTTCTTTTAAATGTTCAGAAGGAATTGGTTACAGAAATATGGGAAAGAAAGGAAAGAGATTGTTTTCCTTTCGTGTTCAGTACATTCTTCATACTTTTGCTTTTTGATGACTAAACTGTTCTGTATTTGCAATTGAAAACTGTTGATTGGAAATTCTTGTGAGACTAACATAAATGGGGCTTGATTTTGAAAAATACATTCATGATCATTTGCCTAATTTGTGTGTGCAATTAGTATGATTGCCACTGAAAATGGCCATCTGAGAACAGACTCTTGGAGACTTTCATCTTTTTCTGATCTGTTTTCTCTCTCTCCTCCTTAAGGTGCCAACTTCTATGATGTCTAAATATTACCCATGGACTTGGTAATATGTGTATTGATATCCTTCCCTCTCTTACCTCTCCACTTTCAGGTGTTTGTCAAAAGGCTGAGAATGATTATTCCCTCTGCTTCCTTCTCAAGTCCACTTGATGCAACACAGAAGAGGTTCTTTCATCTAAGTTGTTGATCTTGCAATTTAGAGAGTCAGATGTCACTGGCAACTCTATAGGCCCTTACGTGGCCACAGTAATATTTAAGTAGTTTCTAGGTGTGCACAAAGGCTTACAGCTCTCATCTGTCAGCTCTCTTACTCCCTCCTGAGGAAACCTGTGCTCGCAAGGGACATTTATTGGTGACAAGGTGGAATTGTTTAATTTTGCTTTGTTTTAAACATGTGATGAATTAAAAAGGTTAAGATAGATGAGTCTCTAGAGTATTCCCTTCACTGAAGCTGAGAAACATGGTTCAGGTTAGGGATTTGAAGGGCATGTCAGCTCAAGATATCTTTGAGCTGATTCGGAGTCCTTTTTAGGAGCGTGGTATCAAGGCTGCAGTTTCTCAGTGGCTTCACCTGATGGGTAAGAGAAGGGAATGAGCTTGTGAACCCAACCTCTTGGGGCAATACTCCTATTTCCTCCTAATGCTGGTGCTGGGGATTAAGTCAGTGGGAAACTAACCTATTCTTATTATTGGTATTTTAAAAATTAATTGCTTTTAATCAAACCAGCCATACTCAAGTCATCATGTGGCTACACAAGTGCTGCTGTTGTAGGGAGGGAATCAGCAAAAAAGGTGTAGCCTGAGGCAGTGAGAGGAATGGGTGGAGCTGTTTAGAGCTACTCACACATACCTGGGTTTGAAGCAATGGGCACTGCCTCACTGCTGGTGACATTCACATCGAGTTCATTGCTCCTGAAATGTTCCCCATCCTGAGGTACAGCTAAGTCAGATCTAAAGATTAGGTGTACCTTCCAGTCTGGAGTGTGACTCAGCCCTGCAGCTGCAGAGGTGGGAGAGCCATGGCAGTGTACAGAAGAAAAATATCCCCAGGCTCATTAATAATGGGATAGAGAGCACATACTGCCTGATTGCTTATTGCCCATGGCCTTTCATTAAGAGTAAACTCAATTTTCCCAGTATTGACAGCTGCCTGGTGGAACGGTCATGCTATGTGGCAGGCGCTGAACTGCCAAGAACAAAAGCCCAGATACAACAATATGTCAGGAATGATACTGGCAGTGTATTTTGTTCTTTTCTTCTGTGCTCTATCTTCTTGTTGAGAAAAAAGAATTTCTAGGGACGAGACATTAAATATGTCAATCCTGGCTTGTCTGCTAGCTAGGAAATGCTGGAAAGTTAATGGATTTAAGTGGGGAAGATGGTTCTTGTTTGTACTTGCTTGTTCCTGGGGTTGAGACTCATTTAATTAAAGGAATGTAGCATCCTTTCCAAGAAGTCCCCCAAGCCAATCAAAACCTTTGGGTTTTTTTCCTGCCCAGTCTTTCTGATCCTTTCCAAAGCACAAACATTTATTGTGCTGTGAGGGAGAGCTTTGGAAAGGAACAAGCAGAACATGTTTTGCCAGGGAGCATCACTTTCTGTTGGCCCTAGCCCTGCTCTTCCCCCTGCTCTGTCCAACCAAAGGCCCCCTCCATTAGCATAGCTCGCTCAAGCATCTTCCCTCCTCATTCTGTGAGCTGCTCCAACCCCTTCCAAACATATAATTATAGGCATGAAAAAAAGAAATTTGTTCTTATTCAGCACCTGATAAAACAGTGACTCAGGCATTTTCATTTTCCATTGGAAATGCAAGTTCTCACACATTCGGAGTGCTCACCAGCATGCAGCCTGAATATTAAAGAGAATTCTGTCTGCCCCGTGGAAGGGCAAAATAGTTACAAATGCAAAGTGCCAGGTGGAGGCTCCCACAAGTAGCTTCATTTGGCCACATGGTGAAGCAAACCAAGGTCACTCACCTGTCTCTGCACTTTCCCCTGCAGTGTAGTTATCCCAGCAAAATCTCAGCCTACACCCAGCAGTGGGCTATGGAGACCTGGCCAGATTGGCAGCCTGGAGCTTTCTGGCCACTGGGACTGCATGATCAGCCTGGAATTTAAGACAAATGGTAAGGGCACCTCATCAGATTTAGGATGGCCCTTGTGAAAAGGGTGACGACACTCTGTTCCTAAAATAAACATGTTTCTGTGCTGTGTCAGGAGATGGCTCATACACAGGCTGGAAGGAAGCAAGATACTTGCTGAAAGGCATAAATCTTTCTAACCACCTTCAGTGGTTATTTTTAAGCTCAGGGCACGCAGTGCTATGAATCCCATCCCATTAGGGCTGGAAAAGTGTTGGCCAGGAAGATGGGTGCTCTGGAGCATGAGAGCGCTCTTCTTCCTGCCCACATGACCTGTGCCTTGCAAAGAAAACCCCTGGGCTGTGACAAGACTGAAAGCATGTTGTTTGATTTTAGTTTAAAGTGAATTAATTAAATGGTGTTTTATTGTATTCCACAGCAGCCAGAGTTGTAGGATAAATATTTATACGGAACAGCTACTGAGTTAAGAAAAGATGCACCAGAAGTACAAATATATGTTTTTGCCTTTGCTTTTACCTGAAGGTCCCTGAAGACTTGAATCAATTATTCCTATGGGTCCCTTCAAACTCAAAATACTCTACAGTTCTATGACTTTGTTGGAATCAATTATTACTTATACCCCTTCTGGATATGGTTTTTTTTTGTTTTCATATAGTTCAGGAAACAAATGTAAATGAGGTAAAATACAAGTCCATGAGAGTCCATGAGTGCTTCTCCTTTATCTTGTTGTTAACCTATGCCCAAATCCACCATGGCCTGGCAGCTTTTTACAGAAGTATACTGGACCAAATCCAAATAAGTGTCTAGTCCCTCATTCTCCAAGCATTTGCACTTGCATCAATTGCTGATGTAGCTTAGTAAACAGGACCCCTTGTGGGAAGGACTGTAACATCTCTGAACATGAGCCAAAATCCTTTAATCATAAAGAGATAATCCACTAAATAATTAGAGCCCAGCAGTCTGCAGGGCATGGGGGCTGCTTTCTGGCTTTGCTCCCAAAGATTCAAAAAGTTCTTCAGAAATGGCTGCCCTAGTGCATGATGCAGTGGAGAGAGCTGGGAGAAGACAACATTTCAGTTTGGGTTTGGTTTTTCCCCCATGACAACATAACTTCTAAATAAGAAAAAGGGATCAACATCTTGATCTGTTGGGAAAAAGGCGACATTTCTTCTGAAAAAGGGATCTTCCACAGGGTATTTTTTACATCTAATTCTCATTTGGCAGAATGTGGGTGCATTTTTACTGATGGAAAAAGCCTTTCCATAAATGTTTGAGGATGTAGGAGCAGTGGCACTTTACATATTGCACTCTGTCAGGAAATGAATGGCAGGTGAGTGTGCGTGTATTTGTTCATGAATTTGCTCATGTGTTCCCAGTGCCTGTAGTGCCTGGTGTGAAATCTGTCTGGCTACGTTATAAGCCTGGGTAGAGAGAATTGACAGACTATTAGTTTGACCAGTGTGGTTGGAGAGGTGGCAGTTTCACCCTCCAATCCACTGTCACTTTTGCTATTGTACATATATTGGAGTCAGGAAATAAAGTTGATCTTTTTAGGTTCTTTTTCTTTCCTTTTACATCGAACCTGCTTCAGTGAGTTATTTCGTGATGCTGTGTGACATCCTCATGGTTATAAGAGAGGCTTTGCTGTTGCCCTGTCAGTTGTGGTGGTTGCACATTTCTCTAAGTCTCGTAGCATTTTCTGCTTTGGGTGATCATAGGTCAGCAGTGACAGCCTCCTTGGAGTCTCAGACACTCAGACCTGACAAGTCTCTCACACTGCAGAGCTTGGGGCTCCAGCTTAGGGCTCTGTGTCACCTCTGTCCCCACTTTGGGTGAGGCACATCTCCCAGTGATGCTGCCTCTTGCAGTGTGTATTAGCAATCACTGGACTGGTACCTCTCCCCACTTTTCTTGTAGTAGTAGTCTTCTTTTTTTCCCTTTAGGATGTTTGTAGTGAATCTGAGGATTTGCAGAGCAGAGATTTGCATATTTTCTTTAATCTAGCTAGGTCCAGCAGCAGTCTGTGTTGGTATGTTCATCACATAAGCACATACCCAGAGCAGCCAGTGTGCTGGTATAAATGATTCTGCAGTTCAAGCATTTTGGTTTTTTTTTTTTTCTGCTATTTTTGTCATTCAAAATAAATAGATGTGCCTGCCAATAGCTCAAATATAACTTCAATTAGGTTCAGTAACATTCCATCTCAACACGTACTCCATGGCACTTTCCAGGTAAACTTATATCCCATAACAAACACAAGGATTACTCCTGTCTTGGACTATAGTTAGTATTCTTCCAGTTAATATGATCATCCCTAGAATAGAAAAATTTTGAGCATCCAGCTATTTTCAGCCAAGCCCCTGACGTGCCCAGCTTCTACCACTTGAAGGGAATGTCAGATATTTTCACATGACAGAAGTGTGGCCAAATTCTGTTCTAAAAAATATTCTTAACTTTGGGGTTACTGTTTCTTTACTGTATTTCAGTTTCTATTTATTCTTGGAACTTGCAAGAGATACATATCCAAATCTGCTAGATAGTTTTACAAATTACAGGCTCATTTAGACACATGTGTAGGCCTTTTCCTTTAATGATAACCCTCAGCAAGCTTGAAAATTAGTGATACAGACTGACAGATACACCTGGAGGCATTCACAGCCTTAAAATATCAGCCCATGTTTTCCACCTTTTATTTACTTGTTGGTTTTTGTGTGTACTGTAATATTCATGGAGTGAAACAAAATAAAGAACTGAAAAGAGCATTTTTATGTAATTTTGTGATCCCTGTTAAAGTGCTTTTTGTGTTTATCAGAATGAATCACTTGTGTAAAATTCTGTGCTCTTTTTGCTTCTCCTGACATTGTGAAATATCTACATATGAGTGTAGGGAATGAAAGCACATACAATATGGGGAGCAGAGATGCACGTAGGGAGTATTTGCAGTGAATTCTTGTGATGATCAGGAAAGAGAAGCCTATGAAGCCAGCTTTGAAGAATGTCCTGTGACAGCCAGACTGAACTTGAATGTGTCCTGGCATATTTCCATAACAAACCAGAAAATCCTGCAGTGAGCAGTCAATCGAACGCTGCCCTGCCGGCGGCTCGCTCAGCCCATGCAGGAGCAGCCTCCTCACCTCCCACCAGCAAATGGGGCCTGAGCAGGGTGGGAGCAGCCATGGCTTTAAAACATTCCTTGCCATATGTCACAGCGCCAGCCTGTGAGCCAGCCTGACCTGCCACCGTGCGCCACGCAAACAAAATCCGTGTCCGAAAGATGTGTGCCAGGCAGAACACGTGTTCCTTTTCTCTCTGCTCTCCGGAGCAGTCACTGCGCTTTTTTCATCTGTAGTTTGCAGTTTTTCATCACCTGCAAGTCACTGGTGTTTTCTGAAGGCTGGAAATTGAAAAAGAAATGCACCAATCACCTTCTGACTGCTGTCTGTGCTGTGTCTGCCAGCACCACGCAGATCCCCCGTGGGCATTAAGGCCAATGCCACCCACATCATTACCCAGCTGGAAGGCAGCTGCTGGCAGGGACAGCCACTTTCTGCAGAAGCAGGGAAAGACTAAGGTTTCTCACAGAGTGCACAGATGCTTTCCATGAACATATGCTTAATTAAGAGGCAAACTCACCACCTGCTCTGCAGCGTGGGTATCCAGGCTCCTTTCAGGCAGGTATTTGCTTTGCTGTGTGCTTATGCTTTTACAGGGGTCTGGAAGTGCTTTTGGTAGTGTTTGTGCAGCTGCGCCTGAAACCCCAGGCGTCAGGTGCTGTTAGCATGCAGAGCTGCCAGCTTCATTAAGGTAATTGTGCTCAAGTCCTTTCCTTCCTTACCCGAGTTTAATGAGGAGCCACAGCATCCCCTCGATGCTTCCAGGGGCTGCAGGGAGCTGCACGTGAGTGGAAACTGGAGTGGGTTTGCCCTCTGCCCCTACAGACTCTGGGGCTGCTGCCATCACCCACAAAGCCCAGCACTGGGCACGGAAGGTGAGTTCCTAAAGGCAGATTTTGCTGCTTAAATTAGTATCTCATTTTTTAAAGATGCAAAGAAATTCATTGCTCCCCTTGGAACACTTGCTTCTGCTAGAATGTTGCACAGGTTTGGAACCCCTCATGAGCCCTTGCCTAAGCCTCAGACTCTCAGTCTGCAGCCAAATTCCCAGTGGAGCTGGCAGCGCTGCGGCAGCCCGGGCAGGGATAAATGGGCCATGCACTCTGCAGCATTGGTGGCAGGGACAGATTAACCCTCTTTTGCAGAACCAGTGCAGTGATGGCAGCTGGTGGTGGCTGAGTCCCCTCTCCCTGGGGTGCCCTGAAAATGGGCATGTGGCCTAGCACAAATACCTGTGCTGAAACAGAAATCACTTAATATATCTGCCAGGCTTGGCCTGTTTCCTTTCTTTGGATTGTTCTCTCTGCACCCGTCTCAAAAATGCCTTTTCCACATTCTCTGTGCCTAGTTTGTGATGCATATGACATCTTCAGTGAAAACGAACATCTCTTCTGCAGCATTTTTAGATTTCTGGGTCCCAAGAGGAGATAATGCACAGGGATTTCAACCTGCAGCCACAGAATCTCTACAAAGGAGCATGTGCAGAAATACAAAATGCACATCTGTGCTCCAATCAGGGAAACATGTTCTTGTGCCCAGCAGGTTTCCAGCCTTTTCATTCATTAAAGATGATTCAGGATGAGGACAATTAATTATTCACTAAGAGTCATTTTGAATTTTCACTGGCTGCAAGAAAGTGCCTGTGAGACAGCAGGAAAACAAGTATGGCAGTGAGGGGCTTGCTCCATGCTGAAACATGGGGTCAGAGCCCCCCAAGAGCTTATTAGACTGGCAGCTTGTGGTAGACCAGTACCCCACTCACCACAGAGGAGGCAGCACCCAGGCAGCACTGGGGGGAGCTGGAGCACTGTGCCAGCCTGCCATGAGCTCACAGAGGCAAGGAGCACAGAGCTTGAACCTCCAGGGACCCGCCCAGAGCCTGCCTGGGTTGCTGCACTGTGTTGCAAAAAGCAAAGCTGGTCCTGGACCCATGTTTTTCCAGCTGTGCAGACACACAGATGAACCAGGGGTTTATTGCTCTGCAGGACACGTTTTTCCCTGCTGTGAGACAGAAACCATCAGCTCAGGTATTGTAAGGTGAGAGGAGGAGTGGGAAGCCCACAGCCAGCTCGTATTCAAGATGGTAATAAAAGATAGGGCTGTGTTTCCTACCTGAATGAGTCCCAGGAAGGCTGGTTTGAGTTGTGCCTATGTCCTGCTGCTGAGGTGACACTGGCACAGGGGGCTGTGCCCAGCTGCAGGCTGGGTGCCAGGGATGTCGCTGGTCCCCGGGGAGTGCACAGGAGCTCACGGCACTGGGCTGCCAGCACCAGAACAGCAGGAGAAAGGTGAGTGGGGGTTGGCTTGCTGCTGGCAGCCCCTCTGTAAGCCTGAGGTGATTGCCCAGATTTCAGTGTGAGTAGGAACAGCATTTGCACATCTTGCTTTTGGTGGGATATCATGTGCCCGAGTCAGGGTTCAGCACCAGCAAAAAGTGGCTGTACTTCATGATGTTGTTCACACTGGCATAACAGGCACTGGCTGGGAATGCTTTGTAATTAGTACCAAGAAAATGGGAAGGCTCTTCTAAAATACAACTATCCCATAGAAAGCTTTTACTTTTCCTAGCATAAGTAGCAAGGTAGAACACTAACGGTGCTCTTTTTGAGTCTTTTTTTTCCAAGTGGAGTTAATCTTATACCTGTGCTGCCCAGGGCTGTGCTGCAGATACACAGAAGGCTCTGTTCTGGCTGTACTGACACCTTGTTTAAAACAAAACCTACTTGGAACAATTGCTAAGAGGAGAGCTTGGTGTTGGCCCACTGAGACTTTGCAGTATCCTGTGTGTACTTATTATTTTCTGTGATCAATGGCACTGCAAAGCCTGTTTCCCAGGGTAGGAAATGCCTTATTGTATAAACAGGCTATACTGGGAAGGAAAATAGTACCCAGGAGAGAAAGCAGTGATGCATTAGAAGTAACAGGCTCTATCAGTGTGATTTTGTTGGGCAAGGTAACCTCAAAGATTTATTTAAATAGGGCAGAGATATGAGTGACTGCTACATTCTCATTTTTTAATGCATTTTCCAGTCAGAGAGCAGATAGCAGTAAAGGCATTGCTTTTTTGCAACACAAGCTCATTTAAACTGAGGCTCGGCAGTACTTGTTCTGTGGTGAGATAAAGCAATACCCAACACCTTTTTCTGAGGAGGAAAAGTGGGTATTCAGACAGGAATAGCTGCATTGGTGAGTTTTTTTTTTTTTTCTGTTAATTTTCAGCAAGTTTTTAAATACTGAATAAACTAATACTGAATAGATCTGTTTCGTGAGGGGAGAAAAAAGGAGAACAACTTCAGAGGTTTGCACCTGTTATCCATTCTCAGTTCTTCCTGTGGGGTCAGGATATGGGACCAAGGGAACCATGGAAATTTCCTTTTCCCAGGCGAGCAACTAGCCAATACAGCAAAACCCAGTTTATTCTGTTAAAATGGAATACAGTGCTTGACATAAATGCTGTAGTGGAAAGCTGTATGTAGCAGCCTTTTTCCTACGTTAATTTCCTATTTTATAGGAGAAATTACAAATGTTGGGCTTGCATGACTGGCAGAGCGAGAACTGCTCAAGGCAACATAAACAAATAGCTATGAATAACAGATCTAGGAGTAGACAAATGAACACAACTTGCTTGCAGACAAATGAACAAGCAGTACAGCTAAGGCCAAGCTAGTTAGCTAATGTTTTTCTTTGTAATCTGTGCAGCTACATTACCCTACAGGTGCTAATATCTACAGCTGGTGCATTAGTACATTGGTTTGATTGGTGTCCCTTATAATTTGGCAGTATATCCAGAGATGCTCCCCGGATTTTGCTGGATGTATATTAAAGGCTGCTTAGGTGCAGAACCTAAGCTTCCTATGACTGTGCTAAAACAGATGGCAAAGGGGCAAAAGCTGCCTCCCTTGTAAATACTGTGTGTGAAAAAACTGCAGGTACAGGTTTAGGCAGCTGCCTCCTGCTTCTGAGTGAGTTCTGGCTTGCAGTGACCAGGACCAGGCAGGAGGGGAAGGAAGTGTGCAAGGGGTGGAAAGAAGCACTGAACCCATCTGTTCTCTCTCATTACCTGTAGACCAAGGCCAAGGTGTTTAACTATGCCTACTCCAAGGCTCTGGTCAGCTTCTGACTTGGCTGCCTCTGGCTGCTCTAAAGTCACCTTCTCCTTCGCAGTGCTGTCCCCTGGCCAGCGTGGCGGGCACACTGCGGGGTGCTGCTCTGAGCTGTTATACAGGTGATTTGTTCTGCCCTGTTGCTGGTTGCATTTTCAGCAGGGAGTGAAGGTGACCTTACCTGCACTCAGATTTTCGAGATCCTTAAAGCAGAGCAAGATATGTGGAAGCAAGTGGACATTTCCAGTGTCAGTTATAGACCTTCACATTTATCAGCAAGCAATTCTAGCACTTGGATTTGCTAGGTACAGAGCACAAAGGGAAAGGCAGTTTAATTTAGCACCGGGACAACAACATATCTGGGGGTTTGTGCAGTGCCAAAAAGTTTGGAGGGAAGGAACGAGATTTGTCACACTTAGTCCAAAACTCCAACAGAAAAAAAATACACTATGATTTTAACTTGTTAATAAGACTTAGAATAAAGCTTTGCAAATAAAAAAACAGGCAGGCTTTTGACCTGCAGAGAAATAAATTTTCTTTCTTTTCAGTTCTTCCAAGTTTTTTTTTTTTTAAACTAGCACTGTAAAATGTCACAAATACAAAGCACTTGTCAAACTGCATGCAGATTTTTTTTTTTTTTAATGGGGAGATGATGAAACAGATGATTTCATTGACCTGTCATCTGCAGCACAGGGCACCTGCGCTTCTGTTGCAGAGCTGCCACGCGTGCGAAGGCGTGTGACATGGAGGGGAAAGCCCTGCTAAGAAGAGCGCAGAGCTGTCCCATTTCACTGGGAACAGCAGGAGAAACCTTGCCTTTGGAAACGGGCGGGCCGGGGCCGGGGCCGAGGGGCAGCTCGGGTGCTGGGCCGTGTTCCCGAGCGCCAGGCGGCGGTGCTGCCGCGGGACACAGCGCGCCCGCGGAGCGCCGCCGCCGGCCAGCCCCTCCGCCCCTCCTCTCCGAGCATCCTTCTCCTTTCGCCCCTTTCTAGGCCACGCGTTGTTTTCGCGAGCCCAAATTACGTATTTCGCATTTCTGTTGAGCAGCGAGCCCACCCTTGAGCCCGACCAGTTGTGCCTGTTTTGTCGCGCAGAGGCGTCTGACGCTGCGCATCTGCGGGCGGCGGGTGGCAGCTGTCCCGGCGGGTCCGGCCCCCTGCTTCTGAACGCTGGTGTTCAGAGGAGTATCTCGGGCTGCCAGCAGCTGCATTTCCCTCCAGCTGAGCCTGCAGCAAGTCCGGCCCCTGGTACAATCTCCGGGGCAGCTTTGGTGCGTGCGGGAGCCGCAGCTCCCTGCCCTGCAGGCGGCGGAGGGATGCCCGGCTCAGCACAAGGGGAGCGCTCCCACTCTGCCTTGTGAGAGGGCTGCTGTGTGCAGAAGTCCTGCCTTATTCATACAGACCTTCCAGGTCCTTGTAAGAAAAATTCCTCCGTGTTTATACTCTAAGGTTTGGTTTTTCATTTCTTTTCCTTCACCTTTCCTTCGTCCCCCTTTGCCACTCTTTTCCTCCCTTCCCCCTTGTTCTTTCCCCTTTATTTCTTCTCCCCTTTCCACTCCCGCCCCCGTATTTCTTCTTTTTCTTCCTATTTGTTTTCTTCTTTTTCCATCCATTTTTCTTCCCTTTTTTCTTCCTTTTTCTTCCCTCTTTCTATCCCTTTTTCTTCAGTTTCCCTCCTCTTCGTTTCTCCCTTTTCCTCTTTGTTCCTCCCTTTTTTCCTTCCTTTTCCTTCCTTCCTTTTATATATTTTCCTTTCCGCGCTTACCTTTCTTTAATTTATTTTTCTTTGGTTTTTTGTTTGGTTCGTTTTGTTTTCCCCCCGTTTTCCCCGCTCCCTCTGCTCCGGAGCCGGCCGGAGGGTGCGCGCGGCTCCGGCGCCGCTGGGCGGCGCTGCCGCTCCGCGGCCGCCGGGCCGTGCGGGCGCGCCGGCTCGGGGCCTTCGGGGCGAGCGCTCGCCGGCCTTGAAAATGAGGAAATAGAGAAAGGGAGGCAGAGCGCCGCTTCACAAAGCGTGGGTTAGCACAGGAGTCGGTAGCGGTGTCCTTCCCGTGTAAATTCCGCTCTGCACTGATTTAAGCAGACAGTTAATTTTATCCTAATTTTCTTAAATCCCTGTGGGTTTGGTTGAGAACCTGCCGCGTCTCTTCCAGCACAGAGCGCACGCTCCTGCATAGGGACTAACTGTGCCTCGACGTAGATGCTCAGCCCCAGGGGGACAGCACTGTAATGATGAAAAGAAAGTCAAACTTGGTTTATTTCCTCATTTCACTGGTGATTCTTGTATTGTGTCTCAGTTTCAGCAGCAGCTCTCGTGTGGTCTGGTCGCCTTGTGTGGCAGTGCTCTCCCTTTCCACTTTCCATATTCCACTGCTGTCCCCCTCTGTTGTGTGTCAGTCTCTTATAACAGGGATTCATTGAGTCCCTTCCAATCTTATCCAAACTATTCCACATGCAAAAATAAATTAAAAAAAAAAAAAAAAAGGCTTGTTCTAATCCACAGGCCCTTGGAAACAAAACTGGGAAAGCTTTGGCCTAGGTGCAGCAGTGACCAGGATGCCCTCAAACAAAAATCAGTGTTGGATTTAAAGGCAAAGTAGGATATTTTCCCAATTTTGGAAAACCCCCCTTCCCCAAAAAATAAATTAATAGCCTGAGGAGCTTTACCTTCTTCCAAGTCTTTATCTAATTGCATTTCCAATTTTTTCTATGAGATACGTATTCCAAGATATTTTGTAATTCCCCCCCACCACCCAAAAACAGGTGAAAGTTTACAGCCTTCTGAGGTTTCCTTAAGACTAACCATTCAATGGTTAAATAATGTAGGAAAGAAACAAGTTTAATTTAAAGTAAAATAAAATAGTTCTGTGACCCCAATATTGTTTTCCATTTTTCAAAAATTCATTGTAGGAAAAGAAGACAACTTGGTGCGATACTGTATTTTACTTTTTTTCACTCTACTCACAGGTGTAAAAAAAGCCTGGAAATTTTCTGAAATTGTGTGCACTGAGAGCTGTAATCCTATAACCCTGTGAGGCACAGTCACTCTAGTCATGCTGCTGTAGTTGGATTCCTCACTTATTTACTCAGGATGGAAAAGGATCTGAGTGAGAAGCATCTTTGTGAAGCCCTGGTGTTTCCCCAGAGTGGGATGGAAGCTGCAGGATTAATCCTTGTTTTGCACACTGGAAAGACAGGGCTTCTGTGATGCATATGAGTGTCTTGCCAGTGAAAATTGTTTTGTTGGTGCAGCCCTGGGGAAGTGTGGGCTTGGGTGGGATTAGTGGGTCCCCACTGCTTGCCTGGTGGCACCTCCATCTCCTCTGCCTCTGGGCTGCTGAGCTCAAAGTTCTGGGGGCAGAAGGATTGTGGGTTTGAAAAATAAAGTCCTGGTGAAGCAAGGTGGCAACCTTGTCATTTATTGCAGTGCGAATCCAGGGATCCTGTAAATACGCTGGAAGAGCTGGTGAGGGGGCAAGAGGGGCTGGGGGGCCAAGGCTGCTCTGCAGCATCTGTGCCAAGCTCTCTCTGTATGGCCTCCCAGGGGGGAGCCAGGTCTGCTGGGCTTCTGCTCGAGGTGCAGAGAAGCTGAGCTGCAAGCAGAGGGGAGCTGTCAGAGGTGGCAGCTGAAGAGTGTCGGTCCCTTCAGAAAGGGAGCCCTTCCTGACAGCTCCATCTGTGCAAGCATGGGGAAAGCTGGGGCCTCTCCATCAGCCCCTCTTGCCTGCATTGCGTGAAAAATCCCACCCTGAAATCCATCTGCCCCCCAGGGACGTGTCTTTGCAAGCTGTCCTACGGGGAAGGCTCACAAAAGCAGTATCATCACCCTGATTTCGTGCAGTGTGGGGAGGAGGGTACGCACCTGCGGTCACTCCGTGGTCTGGGGGCAGTCAAAGAGAAGTTGGTCAGGCCGGTGCTTTCTCTTGGCATTGAAGGTGATCTGCAGTATTTGTGTCTCAAATGCTTCAGTGCTGTGCTTGTGAATCAAGCAGAAAGACTGCTTTAAAAACAGGCAGTCTGGTTTTAGAGCTGGCATAATCATAATTCCTACGCCACTAGGAGCAGGGGGGAGGAGCAGATAAAAATCAGAAAATTAGAATTTTTTTACAATAAAAGCCAAAGTGCTAGAAGCCAAAACTGTCATTGTAATGTGAGCTCTTTTTTGATAGTGTCCTATTACATCGTGTAAGAGGTTGAACACGCATACAGATATCTTGGTTGGTAATTATCTGATTTGTGATATGTAGCTAATGCGAATTTGTTGTTCTGTACATTATGCAGCAGCAATTCATTTCTGAACAACATTAAATGGCACTATGGCAGTTCAGTGCAGAAATTACGGGCATAAACATATGTTTCACTTTGGCTGAGTAGTAGCTAAGTCAAGACACCAGCCATGCTGGTCAGGGGACATGTGGGGTGAAGAGCTGAGGGTACATCTGTTCCTAACTCACCCTGGCAACAAAATCCTCCTCTCCCAGATGATGCCGGGTATCCTCAAATTATCCAGCAAGCAGAAAAGATCTGTGCAGACAGATGTGGGTACCAGCTGGCCAGGGGACCCCACAAGTGGGAGCTGACATCTTCCCTATTCTGGAATGAGTTTGTGGAGAGTGGTGTCTCTGCAGGCTGCACCAATCAATAGCAAAGTCTGCAGGAGTGGCTTCCAAATTAGATAAGCTTTGGAGCTGATGTCTGAATGATGGTAACAATATAAACTCTTAACTGAATGCACTCCTGTCACTGCATCCCTAACAACTCTTAGATAAGACTATTTGTATTTTATGGGATCTTATTTGCTTTCACTTTATTTAATGATACCACTAAATAAAAAGCACTCAATAATTGTTGTTGCTTACTTTAATTCATCAATTAAATGTGCAAGGCTATTAGTATAGATATATTTTAAGATGGATCAATTAGCAAAGGTTAAATAAAACACCCTACTGAATGCACATCAAATGTCTCCCCATTCTTAGAGTATTAAAACTAGATTTTTTGAAAGATGGAAAGTATTAGTACTACAGATCAGAAAAAGGGTCTTTTGGTTCATGTTATTGTAGGCTGTGTCAAATAAATTTTTCACAAATGCGTACAAAAAGCCTCCTTGGAACAGAAGGAGCAGAATGAGAGTAGCAATGTGCCCAGTGGACGGGTTGGAAGTGTCTTACTCCTCTGACTGCTAGAAACCATGTCTAATTTCTAGTCTAAATTTATTCTTGGCCAGTTTGTATGTGTTTCCTCTTGTGCCAGCATTGTCCTTCAGCTTATCTGTCCTCTGACTGCTGTTATTTATGCCCTGTGTACATTTCTTTCTGCCTGGGCAATGAAGATCTATGAAACATGCATTCTGCTTTAGTTTGTAGGCAGTTTCACTTTCTTAATTGCTCTAGTGCCAGGGTTTCAAACAACACAAGGGAGCATCCTTTGTTTTAAGAAGAAAAGCTTTAATTGAAGCTGCACAATATTGTGGGCATATTTCCTGTTTGATCAAGGGTTTATGAATTCTCTATAATTTTTTTCAATTTTTATTTTCCCCATAAAATTGCAAAGCTGGGTCAAATTTAAGCTGAGTCCATATCAAATGATTAAATAAATAAAAAAAGAAAGAAGACTTTTCAGACCCTACATTGTGCCAGGAGTCAAGGAAAAAAAAGTGAGAGAATTGCAATAAATGCTGGAGCTATCCATGAGCAAATCATAATAAGGCTGGGAGTAGCATGTATCCTTTTCTAGAACAAGTGCCTGGTGTCTACCTCCTTATGTCAACTGTTTTTTGTCAAGATGAACTTTGCAGGAGTCAGTCTGGTGTACTTAACTGGGGTGAGAGCTGGTGCCTGCTGCCCAGGGCTCTCTCACACACCCCACACAGGGCAGTGGTAGTGTAAGGGATGGATGGTGGAGCTTATGGGGAGATCCCTGTGAGATCTGGAAGTTTGCTTCATTTATGTAGACTTTGATAATCCCAGCTCACGGGGGTTTTTTTGGCTCATGACAGCTAAGACTTGCTGATGAATAAGCAAAGACCTCAAAGTTATTGAAGGTAATGAAGTGTCCATGAATTATGCTCTTTCACAAGGACATGTTTGTGTTGCATATGCTCCTTTTACTGCTACTGTCTTCAGGCTTCTTTACCTGCATCTGTAATGAGGAGACAGACACTGCCCTGGTAGCTACAGATCTACACACCTAATTTCCTAAGTGCCTGACTTCATCAGTGCAGACTTAAAAGTAGCTCTGAGTCACTGCCCTATCAAAGCAGTTTTTTCATCTGAGGGCACCTTCTTGCACCCCACATTTTACAACATTTGAGGTGGGCTGAAATGGGTATTAGAGCTACTAGAAGTATTTAGTTTAGTATTTGAGTTTCTAGAAGTATCTACTGTAATAGACTGAAGAAATAATAGATTTGCCTCTTAACATTGAGAAGGGAACATGTATTATTAGTATTCTTTAGCAAACAGAAGGGTTCCCAAAGCCAAGTAAATGAGCGACAAAGCTTGCATCAGGCTTATGAAAATGAGTTAGGGGAGGGAGACCATCCTTACAACCCTGTGCGTAAGTCAAGCATAAGTCAACTCTCCTCCAGGCTGGAACTGCCCAGAATGTTTTGCTTTACTTCCTTTGTATGGGGAGGTTGCCCAGGGATAAAGAGCCTCTGAAACTGAAATAGAGCCTCTGGAAGACAGAAACACCAGTGGGGCCTAAGTCTGCAGAAGAGCTACCTCAGGAATAACCAGTTCCATGAAAATAATTTTGTGCCTCCTTTTCCCTGGTGCAGATAATCTGAGACTGTGAGAACATTAGGATTTCAACCCATTTGCTGCTCCAGCCCTCTTTCAAGACTGAAGGATGCTTTTTGGGAAGGAAGTCCCAACATGCTTCTGCAGCTGATGGACAGCTGGTCATCTCTCCATGGAGTGCTGAGGATCTCTGTTGCCATATTGCTGCCTGTACCCAGCACAAAGCCATCTTCTCCTTAATTACTAACAAAAATGTCTCTTCAGAAGCCTCCCAATAATTACTCAAGTATCCACTTAAGTGGCTTTTAATTCAGGCTCCTCACCCCCACATGTGTGCATTTTCTAATTGCCAAGCACATCTGGTCTTATGTATAAGCATCTGCCAAAAGAAAATGCTAATACCCTGTCCCCTGGTTGCATGAGCTTCAGTGAGCCCATAGCCTCTCAGGAGATGGTCTTTCCAACAGGCTAGAGCAGGAGCATTCAATCATAATGAAAGATGAAAACTCTTATTGTGAGCTACCCTACATCTGACAACACTTGGCAGTTCTACAGCATCTCTTGTCTTGCTGGCTGCTTTGCCAGCTCCTCTCATTATTGGAGGCTGCTCCTTTCCCCTGTGCTGGGGCAGGAGTGTCCATGGGCTCCTGTAAAAGTTCTGGGGGTAGGTGGCAAGGATAAGCCTTAGACATTTTGCTGGGTGCCACAGCAGACAACTGATATTTCTCATGGAGTGGTGGGAGGTCAGAAATTCCAACTTTGCAGCTTTCTTTGTGGGAGTAGAAAGGGAAGCTCAGGGGATCCTGTCCTCTCATCCTGTAGGACCCAGCAGCATTCAAGAAGGAATGCTTTAGATCATTATATGGGTAAGCAGGGTCTGTTGCCTGTTTCTCCATGACTCACAGAAGGCATTGCTCTCTCTGTTTTACTGGGATAGTCTCCAGACACCAGGTCCAATCAGTGGCCTGTTTGTAGCTGGCTCCAGCAGCCCTTTAGCGGAATATTTTTTCCCGTTTGTGATGGAGACCAAAGGGACACTAACTCTGTCCCTGAGGTGAGAAAAGGAACATGCATGTGAAGAGGGAGGGCAGGCAAACATGGCCAGAGAGGAAGAAAGAAATCACACTGTACAGGAATTCCTTGTCCAAGACAGAAGCTGTAGAGGGGTCATGAATAAAGGATGCAAGGAAAAGGGGCTGCCCAAGTCCAAAAGCTGTTCTTGCAAAGCCCTAGAAGAGCCATAGAAAGTGGTCAGAACAGCTATTGCATCTTCTGTTTTAGGCACTTCAGGAGTTTAACAGTCTGAGAGCAGAAAAGGCAGGAACCGTAATTCATGTCAGAGACACGTGTGAGTGGTACATACAGGCTGGGAGGCTGTGATGGATGCATCAAGAAGGAGTAGCCGAGCAATCAGTAAAGGCGCTTTTTTCTCTTGAAAAATATCACTTTGTCAAAACCATGCAAGGGAGAAATGAAATGGCCATTTCAGATGAGCACGGAGGGATTTCAGTGTCAAGTTTCATGCCACTGCTCTGCCTACTGCAAAAGCAGAGACTTGGTCTGAACAGTGGTGAGACCACCACTTCTACCGCATCAGTGTGCTTTCCTCTCTTCTGGCATTTCACAGTGAGCTCCACAAGGTCCCATTTTCATTTCACCTGGGGAAGAAACACAACTTTGAATGCAAGATTTTCTGCAGAGTAGATTTCTGCTGTAATACCGACTGACGCTGGGTGAGTGTCAGAAGCCAGGCAGAAGAGACCAGTTGTGATTACGAGTCTAGTCTCCACCATAACACAAATCAGGACTGCACCAAACAAGCCCAGTAAGTCCTGTGTGGCAGGCATAATCAATAGGGCAAGAAACTTGTAGCTAAATGGGACTGGGACTAGGTGTTAGAAGTAGGCTTTCTCAGCTGACGGTGGTAGAGAGCCGCATTCCTAAGGGAGTTGTGGCATTTTCAGTGCTGCAGGTGCCTGAGCAGAGATCAGACTATCAGACAAGCCTTGTCAGTGATGATGAAGGTACTGCTGGCTCAGTACATGGGTGACTTCTCCAGGGTCCCTTGTACCCTGTGCACTGTGATATCAGCTCATCTATTTTTGAAAGAGGTTGGCTCTTAGGGTGAAATGATAGCAAATCCATCACAAGTCTTGCCATGTTGTTCTCTTGATGAATTACCTTTGATATTAACAATAAACATGAGCCTTGCCTTGACTTACAGCCTCCAGATTTCACTCTGACTTTGCTGAATTGAGACAGTCCCTCCTTTCAAAAATGTGAGAGATTTATCAGTCAGGGCTAAGTTTTCTCTGTCATTTTCTTGGATACCAAGGCTCTCAACCATTTGTCTTTTGTGGCCAGATTTTCAGCAACACCAAACCATTAATAGTCACAGTATTAACAGGCTAAACACAGGCGAGTACCAAGAGCATTTTCAAGAGTGGCCCCATGTGAATCCCTGTAGATTAATTACTACAACCAAGAGACCAAACTGCTCATGTCTTTCACTATATCCATATTCTTCATAGTCCTCAGATCATCTTTGTTCTGCCACTTCTGAAGTGTGGTAACCAGACTTCGTGACTTGTGATACTGGTGTTTGCTGCACTGATACAAATGTATTTCTACCGATTTGGTAAAATAAGCATTGCTCATTTTTCTCCCTATTGCTCCATCTGTGTCTGCATGGGCTTGGGCTCTCCTAGCTGCAGAAAGCTCCTCTTAGTTGTATCTCTGTCATGGTTTCCAATTCCCAGAGTCACTGCTTTCTGAGGAAAAAAAATTTGCCCAATCTTGAAGTAATACAGGCAGCACAATTTATCCACAGAGATTTGATCTGGATGTGTTAAAAGGAAACTTGTTTCTATGAACTCAGTTTCCATGTCAGTTCAGTTTATTCTCTTCACCAGACTTACTGCGATCATTAATTACTACAACATTAGTCTTTGTATGCTTGGCAAACTTAGATTTCCTTCCAGACCACTGATATCTTTATTGGTGTCTGGATTTTGCAGCAACTCTCAGATTCCAGGGAAAGAGGACATGGGATTTCATTTTGCTGAAGAGATAGAGGAGTTGATTTATTGCTGGAGAGGGAAATAAATTACAATGCAAATAGCAAGAGGTGTGCTTGTAAGCCAGGGGTTTGTGGGGGAAGCAATGCATCCACCCAGATCCTTTTCTCCCAGCACTTTAGGTCATCAGGGGATGAGCGAGTCTTCAAACCTTGTCCTGGCTGCATGACAGCTCTAATCTCATATTTACTTTTAGTGTTGAATGTGCTCTTGTATGCAGGAGAAAGAAGCAGGTTTTGTTAAGTAAGATGCAATCTGAATACGTGTAACTTCAGAGGCATTTCTAGGAAGGGATTAATGTCCCAGCACTCCTGGATTGCAGAGCTGGATGGCAGTGGGAGTACCAGGTCCTGCCAGAGCTGCTGCTTTTCTTTTAAGCTCTGCAAACTGGAAGGACACTTTGCTGAGTGGCAGAGCAGTGGGCTGCCCCAGTGAGGCATTGCTCTGCTGACCCAACAGGATTTGAAATTTGACCTATCTCAGGCTGCAAATCCTGGGCTTCTGGATTTGGAGTCTGAATGAAGGGACAAGCAAAGTTTGGGTTTAGGGAACTTTCCGTGGCTTCTTTAGGTCTGTCAGAATCCATGATGTGCAAACGGACAGATTTACAGGTCTGGAGAAAGTTTGATATTTCTCTTGACAGCTTCCTCTCCCTCTTGACCTATGCCAGTGCTACAAAGGTGCAATAAGGAGGTGGATGTCTTCAGTCTCCAAGCCTTGACCTGCTGTGGAGCAGCAGATGGTCCCACAGCCCTGCTGGAGGAGCACAATAGGGGTTTTGCTCTCCCTCCCTGTTTTTTATCATTCTCAATCACATAATCGGGTTGGTTTGCGTCCACCAAGATCTAATCAGGAATGATCTCTTTGACTTTCAGCAAAGGCAACTTAATGGAAACTTTAAATTGAAAGACTTTTCCTGACACACTTGAAAATGGTTTTGGTTGAAATTGGTGTCTGGCTGCATGGTTACAACATGAGGAGTTTTCCTTCTTCCCAGGGAGAGGGAAACGTTTGGACAGCCTCTCAGACCTGAACCCAGGGTCTTGGGGGCCCTGGCCTGGAGCTGCACTGTGGGGTTTCACTCCCCTCTCTAGCCAGACCACACCACCTTCATGCAGGTGACCTTTAAATCCAGTCACAACCATGTTCAGTGTCCATGGGACCTGGGGATCTCTGGCATCATTGAAACTATAGGCCAAAATGGGCTACAAGTTGTCATCAAATAGGATGTAAAGAGAACAAGGGGGATGGCTGACCTCTCCTAGGGAGAAAAGTGGGAATTGTCTTGTTCCTAAAAGCGCTGCTATCTGAAGGATTGAGAATCTGGTCTAGATGTGTGCATGCATGGAGCATGATGTGTGTGTATTCAGCCTCAGGCTCACAAGTGGGGCTGTTTAGTGGTGGCTATTCCATTATTTCACTTCAAGATTCTGCTCTGCATTAAAAGCACAAGGGATGTGGTATTTTTCCAACATACTGTGAATGCAGATGTAAGAACTGAAGTGAAATTCTCAAGTCCATGCTTTCTTTCCTCTTCCGAGTTCCTGTGGCTTAAGACTATTTGACAGGTAGCCATAGGTGAAAAATCCCTAAGGAAGTGGGTGGAGGATGTTGCTGGGTGTTGGGAGAAACCCAGTGAGGAAGAGGAGGTAGAAGGAGGAAGAAAGGAAGAGGGGAAGCTGTCTGTCCTGTCTTTTAAATTCTCTAGTACAGGCAAGAAGATACTTGAGTTTTCTTTCCAGATGCATGGGTGGGTGTTTCTAAGCCTGGAACAGCTGGCTGTGTGTGTGCCAATGGCTCAGCAAGGGTGGCCTCGTGGCTCTGTCCTGCACAAGGTGACCTGCAAGGACAGTGTCCATCCTTTCATTACTCCTTGATGGGAGATCCTTCAGCAAGGGCCCTTATTACTGAAGTGCTGTGAGGGAGCTGTCACTGGGGAGGTGTTTGCAGGCCCTTTCTCTTGGACTCCTGCTGCTTAGGAAGCCACAACTGAAGAGTATCACTGCAAGGACAGCAGCTTTTCATGTCCTGACCCCATTGGGGAAGGCAATGACAGAATGTTGATGAACAGGACTCTTGGGCTGAGGTGATAAAAACAGATTTGCAATGAGCCCACCTTGAACAAGCCCCAGGTCTGGCTCTGGCATGTGGGACAGGCACTGACCTATCTGCAGGGAGGTCTTTATATGTGGCAACAGTTTGAGAAGCTCCCTGCTACTTTTCAGGCTTCATTTCAGGGAAATGATCCCAACAGGTGCTTCCAGAACCCTGGAGACAAAAGTCCATTCATTCATACAGAAGGCTTCTTGAAGAAAAATGCTTCAAAACACTTTCACTTCTAGATACCCACAGTTCCCTTCAGTGAGGTGAACCCTTCTTGTGTTGCCCTGCCTCCACCTCATATAGGTGAGCAGTCTACAAGGACAAATAAAAGCTTCCGCTAGAAAACCTTCTCTTAAAAAGGAAAAAAAAAAATGTAAATGCATAAAATCCTAGTAGTAGAATTATCTCTTTTTCTTGGCTGCAGCTGGTTTTGTTGTGCTGGTACTGCTTGTGGCCTGCTTTTTGCAGTTGTGGTTTCATTCTACAGTCTGCCAGATGTGTACCTGCCCCTTGCTTTAACATCTAGACAGGCTCAACTTCTCCCCAGGCTGGAGTTGGATTGGAAGACAGCAGCTAAACTAATAAATACTTCTTGTGATGAGTTGCAAATTTTGTTTAATTGAATCTTTGAAGGCAAAAAGGGGAGTGAAGGGCCCATTAAATGAATTATTTCAATATAGCAATCAGGTGATGCAGGCTTTTTTGTGTTTATTAAAAGGCCAAGTCAGCTCCAAAGCTCAGCTGAGCGAGAACAGCCCAGAAAGCTGGCCAGTTCTTGTACTCTGCTGCTGTTTAAGGGCCAGATCTCTCTCCCTGAATAGCATATTTAAAGTGGCCATGTGAATTCTTATTAGGCATCCAAACATAGATACAAACTCATGCATTGTAAACAGAATTACCCTGCACAGAAACCGAGCAAAATGCAGTAAGATCTTGTCTTTTCTTTTATCAGGTTACCCAGGCATGGGTTTTTTTTCAAAAAGTCCGCCCACGCAGAGAGACTGGGGAATGCCAAAGCTGCATGAATTTTAATTATGCTAGACATAAAACAAGGGGCTACCTTGTAAAGAATAAAGTTAATAAAACATGGATATGGGCTTAATTCTGCTTATTAAGCAGCCCTGGCAATGCACATTTTAGATGTAATTTACACAGCGTGGAAATTTGGTACTATTCTTAAGAGGTGTCTGCATGCAGACTTTCAAACTCAACAGTGCCTTCCTATTGGAAGAGATTTGTTGCTATGCTGCTGTAAAATCGTGAACTAGGCCATTCATAATTATTGGCCAGAGATGGGATCCTTTCTTTTTTTTCCCATTCAACTACAGCAATGTGCACACACATTTTAAAGTGGTATTAAATGTAAATCTCTTCCTTAATTTTCATGTATGCATTTTCAGTAGCTCTGCAGATAAAATAGTAAAAATCCTGCATATATTTGTATCTGTCGTTAGCTCTATATGTACAGAATTAGTAAAGCAGAAATATGCCTAATGACTGAATCTACAGAACACAGCCCATGGCTTTTGAAGGCTCTATGAAAAATAAACAGGATATTCTGTTAGCAACCCTGCGGGAATTATTGCACTTCACTAAGGAAAGATGCCAATAACCTCCGTTTTGACCTAGATAGATCATTCTGTTTAGGAAGGTAAGGGAATGCAATTCTAGATCTCTTCTCTGCTCAAGTCACCAAAGCCCTGAAATTCAGCCAGGCCTTCATTTTAAACCTCAGCACTAAGGACAGATGAATTTATTTATCAAGAGAGTGAAACCTCAGAAATGGTAGTGTCTTGTAATATTGATGCTGGTCATGCAGAAGCTTCTGTATGTTTGGGGTAGGGATATTTAGTGAGCACAGCGAGTCTGATCCTTCAGCTGCCACATGGAGTCTGAGCCTCTGCCTGTTCCTCTGTGCTAGATGGGGTCTTTCTCCACATACTGCAGGAGGAGCACTGGCATATCTCTCCAATGTCATCAAAACAGTCTGTCTTGGTTATTTCATGAGTTGGTGCTACTCTTGCATTCTGTTTTTCATAGGGTGCACTGTGCAGCTTTGCAGACTGGTACTGAAGTGAGGAGGAAGCCCGGAGAGAAGGGGCATGCCAGAAAAATTGCCTTAATAACTATATAATATAGATATTATTTTATATTAAAATATGTTTTAAAATTATGTTCCTTAAGGAAAAATGCCATATTGGCCCAGTTTGCTCAAACAATTCAGCTTCCAGTGGTAATAATGAGGAAGGCAGCCTGTGACTCTCACAGAGGCTACGTGGTTTGGAACAGTGTAGGCTGCACAACCCTCAAAGAGGAGTGGCTGATACAGATGAAAATGGAAGATGTTTTGAGCCCTGTTTCCCCAAATGGAAGTTGAAGGAGAGAACTTTCACTATTAGAGATGAAAGCACATGGAGACTTTTCTGTTTCACTTGGCAGCTCACCAAAGGTTATGTTTCACTGGTGAGAATGACAGTTCAGGAGCATGATGAGATTGGCATTCCATTCTCCATCTCAAGACCACTCTGAGCTTCCTTGGTGTTTATAAAAGCTTGGGCTCTTCAGGAAGTTTTGTGAAGTTGGGGCATGATTTGACCCATGCAGATGTACGTGTCAGTTATGTCACCAGGAGCTCATGGCACTGTGCCCATGTTCAGAACCAAACCCTGTGGATGGACTCCTTGGCCATCTACAGATAAAGGCAGACCTGCATGTTGGCAAATGCAACACTACATTCAGTTTCACAAGCTTTGGCTTAATTTAATTCAGTCACTGCAGAAGCAGGAAAGACCTGGGAGAAGCCTTTCCTCCTAAGAGTTGCAGCAACTCTCTTTTCAGATCCACTAATCATCAGGAAAAAACATACTGTGACTGACTTTATCACTGATTAGGATCATTTTTAGGTGCAGAGCTGCTGCTCCAAGTTTACAGCTACACAACAAAACAAATTTGTCACACGTCAAAATAACTGGAACTTATGTAATATGGGGTGGATAAACTGGCATTTTTTCATCAGCAAAAAAAGTATATATATAGATGGAAAAAATCTCTTTCTTGAGAAGATATGAAGATATGCTCACATCTTTTGAAGATGAAGCTTTGGATAATTCACTGGCATTTCAGACAGTGATTCTCTGATTGCAAACAGCTTTCTTGAGGCCATGCCTGTACCTTGTACTGCAGTAATTCTTTGATGTCAAGTGAAATAATCCGATAGAGAAAATTAAAATCTGAAGCATTTTAGCTACAGGAAAGGGAAGAAAAATCTTTATTGATTGGGATGGTGAAATCTGAACAAAAATGTTGGCAGTAGTTAAAAAGAGAGCAACAGCCTGGAGAACCTGATTCCACCTTGTTTTGGTATGCATAGAGACTAAGAGTAAAAATCAGGAAGTAATGCCAGAGTTTAGTTAATCATTATGGACATAGTTGGTCAGTTGTCTTTTTTCCCTAATACAGTAAAATAATTTAGAGCTGAAATCTAGAGGTGAAGAATTCAGAAATTTTTTAGAACTTAGAAGTGAAGTAGTTAAAAAGATTATTTTGCTAAATCTGGTAATTCCTAGGGAGTGTCACCAACTGGTCTAAAATGCTCTTGTCAGCTGGAAACATGCATCATCCGTACACCTTCAGGACTGGCTTAATCCTGTCCTGCCGTTGTGTCCTCTCTTCCCAGCCGAGATCCCCTCTCCCTCCACCCCGACGCCTGTGCGCTCCCCGAGGTGTCTTGCTCGTCTCCTAACTAACCTGGTAGCTACCATCGCTACCTGTTACTTGAACCTGAAATCTGGAGAGCACCGTCCTTGTGCAGCAGCAGCAGCAGTTACTTATCTAGATAACCAAAGATGTATCTCCACCTTCATTTTTTTTTCCGTGCGGTTTTGTGGCAGGAGATATGCGGGAGCCTGCCCAGCACCTGCTGATGGCGGTGTGGGGCCGGGGGCAGCTCGCCCGGCAGAGCAGCCCTCGGGACTGTCCCTTCTCTCTGCTTCCTCGGAGAAGCAGGGAAAGCCACCGACACGCTCGGCTGCCGAGGCTGGGTGCTCGGGCGTTGTCAGCAGTGGCCAGGCAGGCAGTCGGGGCGGCTGCACGAGTGGCAGGCGGCTCCGCCGGGAGGGCTGCGGTCCCGGGGAAGCCCGGCTGCGGGCAGGGGCGGCGGGTCTGCCCGGGCGGAGGGGCAGAGCCGCCGCGGAGCTGCAATGGCCTCGCTTTGCCTGCGCGGTATTTCTCATCCAAACCTCGATCACGTAGGATTGCGTAGAAGAGGGCGAGCGGGAGCAGCTGCAATTCTCTCTAAGCCCGGAGCCCGGCTCCTGCCCGGGCGCCGCGGGGCTGCGGGGCTCCCCGCCGCCTTGGCAACAGCCCGGCGCAGCGTGGGCGTCCGGGGGGGCTTCCCCGGCCCCTCCCTCCCTTCGCCTCCCCCCACCTCGCCTCGCCTCCCCCCTCCCGGCTCGGGCAGGAGGATGCAGGCGGGAAGCGGGCGCGGCTCGGCTCCTCCTCGCTCCGCCGCCGTCGGGCGGCACCGCGGAGCATCCTGAGCCCCGCACGGAGCACCAGCAGCAGTGGCAGCCGCACCCCCCCGCCCTTTTCCTCCTCCACCTCCCCGCCTTGCATCGCTCCTCCCGCCGCCGTCCCTGCCGCGGCAGCCGGGCCCGGGGCCGCCCCGGTGCCGAGTGCTCGGCGGCCGCCCGGTCGGCCGGACGATGTGGGTTGCTGCCGTCGGGGAGAGCCGGTGCCGGGGCAGAGGCGGCGAGCAGGGCAGGAGAAGCTGCGCCAGCCATGGCGCTGTGAGCCCGGGGCGCCGAGCTGCGGCGATGTGAGCCCGCACTCGCGGCCGGGCGCTTCTTTTTTTTTTTTTTTTTTTTTTTTTTTAAGAATTTAATTTTTTTCCCTTTCTTTTAAATTTGTTTGTGGGCCTGCTGCTTTTCCCCGTGGCTGCTTTTTCCTTCCCCTCCCGCCCTCTCTGAGAGCAGAGTGGGTAGGGGGGGAGAGGAGAAAGAGGAGGAGTGCGAACAGAAATGCAGCGCGGCTCTCCCTGAGCCCGGCCGCGGAGCCGCGTCCATGTGCGCGCCCTGCCGCGCAGCGCCTCGGAGCCGCCGCGCCGGGGCCGGGGCTGCCCGCGGGCCGAGGGGTCTCTGACTCATCCCACAGCCCTCGCCGGAGGGCGGCCGGAGAGAGGAAGCGCCGCCGCCTGCGCCCGGGCGGAGCGGAGCGGCACCGCGCCGCAGGGACCGGCGGATCCTCCGCGTCCCCCTATCCTTTGGACACAGCGGACCTTCGCCAGCGGGGCGGCCGCTCCCGGATCTACGCGGCGCTGCGCGCTACCAGCCCGGCCGGGGGTCTCGCCGACGGCCGCCCGCGCCGGGATTTGCGCTCCCCGGGGACAGACCCATGGGCGGCGGGGTCCGGCGTCCAGCCATGGTTGTTAGCCCGGGCGCCCTGCTCCGCCTGGCCGGCTGAGCCCTCCCCGGCGCCGGGACTCGGGGCTGCAGCGCGTTTAGCGGGGTCGTTCCCGTCCCCGGTCCCCGCGGGGCGCGGCGGCGGCTCGGCCCCAGCGCGCCCGGGCGGCGCACCCCGGAGCGGCGCGGCGCGGGGGGCCCATGAGCGGCGATGGCAGCGGCTATCGCCAGCTCGCTGATCCGGCAGAAGCGGCAAGCGAGGGAGTCCAACAGCGACCGGGTGTCCGCCTCCAAGCGCCGCTCCAGCCCCAGCAAGGACGGGCGCTCCCTATGCGAGAGGCATGTCCTGGGGGTCTTCAGCAAAGTGCGCTTCTGCAGCGGCAGGAAAAGGCCGGTGAGGAGGAGACCGGGTGAGTACGGCGGGCCGGGGCCGTGGGAACCCGCTTGGCGGAGAGGGACCCGCCGGGATGGCTGCACCGGGGCACCGCCGGCTGCCGGCTGGGGACGAGGCTTGCTCCGCGCTCAACTTTGGCCTGGGTCCTGGCAGATCAGCTCCCCTGGTCGGATGGGATGGGTGGGCGATTCCTGCTGCCAGCATCCCTTCACGACTGTCCGAAGGGTGAGCACAGAGGGTCTCTAGCAAGAGTGGCCCAGCAGTTTAATCTGTCGAAGCTTCACCCAGAATTGTATTTTTCCACTTCCTCGTAGATAAGTTTTTAAAATAGTGTCTCATTTTCTGCATGGAGACAAGGAAATAGATAAACTGAGGATCAGTTAAAATTGTGGCCATTTGGTTACTAAATCCATCAAGTGCTACTTCAAGAGCAGAGTTTCTAAGCTAATTTCAGTAGCTTAGAAAGCTTTTTTGATGGCAGCTGCACGATGGTTACACCTGATACTGAGTTTTTGAGACCTAGAAATGCTCTTTAGGATAGTCCTTTTTTGTCTTCTTAATTTTCTTTATACTTTTATCCTTGTGTGTGCTCAGCCTTGATTCCCTGTGAAGAACTTCACCCTAGTGTACACCCTAGTGCTCACATCCCCACAACGGAGTCCCACCACCCACAGTTTCAATTCTGAGCATTGCTCTGGGCTCTCAGCTGTCCTTGGTAGGCTTGAGAACTCAGCACCTGGCAAGAATAGGTCCTCCATAGTTTCTGAGTGGAATGATGATTTATGTCTTGCTTTATTTTTTTTTACTGCTATAAGTCACCATAAAGGTAAGAAAAGAGATTGGTTTGAGAAGCTGCTGTGAAGATGTAGTTTTTTCAGATGTTCTTCAGTATGATGGTTAAAAAAGGGGGATACTCACTCACTTAGCCATTCAGGATGTACCAGCAACCTGTGTAACCCCCCACGTTTTCCATAAACATTAGTATTATGTTTGTTCATCAGTCTCTTCATGAAGTCCCTTTTCCACAGCTGAGATCTGTTGGTAATGACTCTCCACCAAGGTGTCAGATGTAGCTAAGGCTGCTCTTCTTGTCTATAGACTGATGTACATGACCTGGACTCATCTGAGCAAGGGAAGGAAATGGGACAAAGCCTCTCACCATAGAAGGCCACTTCTGTCAGAAGGCCACTGTTGTCAAACAAAGGGGAAAGAATATTTACTCTGGATTGCTGTCAGCACTCCAGATTCACAGGCTGTGAGGCAGGAACCATATTTAGTTACAAAAATGTTTGAAGACTCAATGCATGGGTTAGGTTGTGCAAACCCATTTCTTTAATGGTCTGCTTTAAAGCAGGTATCACAAGATGCTGTAAAATACTTAAGATATAGCGTGACTTGAAATATTCAAAGGGGAAAAATTGCCTATCATTTTCTTCTTACTCAAGTTATGATGGGTGGTGGCTTGCTGGACTATCCTATATATTGGTTAATCTGTGAGACAAGACCAGAACACGGCTCTTGCCCAAAAAAATGTTGGCATTTTGTCTCAGGAATCACTCTTTGTAGGATCAAGAATGGGAACTGGGAATCTTATTGATGTAATTTTTTATATTCCTCTTTCCTCTCCATCCTAATCTGCTATTAAATGCAGTCTCCTAAGGATTAAAAGGGCTGGGAAGTGTAGATCTTTAGCTAGATTTCAAGATGCTTTGTCTAATGAAAGTTTTAGTGACTTCCAGCAGAATTTGGTTGGGAAAGCTTTCTATTGGTCTTACCCCAGTGCTCCCAGCTACACAAGTCCAATTCTGCTTCCTTGGAGTCAGTAAATGCCTGTGAATAATTGATGAATTTTAAGAATTCCCTCAACTTTCATGGACTTCCATGCTGAGGAACATTTTTGATAACTTATAGGCAAGAGTGATTTCAGGGAATCTTTTTATTGACTTAGAAGGAGGATCAGCGCTACTCAGTGTTGTAAAAATAGAGCTGCTCAATCTTCAGAGCTGTCAGTCAATTGCTTGTAACCATACTGTATTCATTTTATAAAATCAAAAAACTAGAGGAATTAAGTTGCTATAAAAAAAAAAAATCTTAAGTCTCCTTTCATAGGCTATGGACTGAGTCTGCTTTAGTTTCCTGCATCCATCTTTTAACTAGGGATTTATTTCACTGATACGTCGTATTTCCTGGTCTTGGGCACTCAGGAGGCAGCACGCTACTGAGATTCTTCTGCTCGCATTGTTTATTCAGGGGACTGTATTGTGCCCAGATAACTTGCTTATTTCAGAATCCAGTTTATCACAGAAAATGACATGCAAATGAATTGAAAGTGGTTTAAAGAAATGTGCATACATTGTGCAGTGACCCACAACCCCAGTGATTATAGGTACTTAATGATATGCTGTTTCAGTAGTTTGCAAGTCAGTGAAGGGAATGAGAGAAACACCCTTGTTCAAAAGAGGTACAGTTGTGTTTGGAGATGATACAGTGCTAGGGGATCTCTCCTTACGTTTTTAAACATGACTTTGTCCTCTGGCTATGGAGAGTAGCTGTCAAAATACTTCAGATTTACAGAGTGGTTTTCATTCTATAGCACTCAACAAGCTCTACCAAATGGAGAGGGTTCTTCCCATTTTACAGAAGGTGAGACCAGATCCAGCTATGGAGCAGTTACCTGACACAGAGACCTAATTCCCAATGCTGGGACCAGCACACCACACTTTGGGCTCTGCTGCCACTGAGGTCGGGATGCTGCAGTGGTGGAGCTGTAGCTTGCACATTACACAGATACAACTCTACTGGAGGTTCATGTTCCCTTTGCTCTTTGCTTCTGTAAAGTAACTGTGTGAGCTTACATTGATTAAATAAGATGCTTAATACATGTCTTAATATGACTCAAACAGTGCTGTAACTAAAATAGTCAGTAAAGACGTGGGTGAGCAGGGTTACTTGGCACTGGTTGGCACCCTGTGCTCCACTTTGCAGCCTGTGTGAAGTGAGAGTGACATACTCCTGCTCTCATATGGGAAGGGAGAATTTGCACCCTGGAGCAGTTGAGTCTCGCATATTGGGCATGAGTATTCAGAGGTTTTGGCAAGCTATGGGGAACCAGATCCATGAAGGGATATCTTGTATAACGAAAGCTATCTGCTCCTGGGGAAAACAGACTGCAGAAACATCTCATTTGTTGGTTGCAATAGGAACTGTGTTGTAAAATGAGAACTAATTTTGTCTGTCTTTTCAATAAGCAAAGGCAGCTGTCTCATATGCACACTGCGTTCTTTTAGAGCTTTTGGTTGTGTTTTGCTCCAAGATGACTTACTAGTTTAAGATAGGCCAAATAAGGACACTGAGTGCTGTGGACTAAACTGAACATTTGGACACATGGGCTTAATCCATTATTGTGAGTTAATACAAGTCATTTGCTGCAATTGTGCATCTATAAATTATATATTTTGCTCTGAACCATAATGACTTGATAGAGGATTCAAAAGAAATTATTGTATGGCATGGCTTGTCAGTGCAGGTTCAAGGGGTGGATTCTTCCTCAGAGACTGGTAGATCCAAGAGTTGAATGCAGGAGATGAGACAAGCTGCTCTCTCCATATGACTTCCCTGCCAACAAAGAGTTGAACCAAGTACTTTCATCCTCTTTGTGTCTGAATTAAAGCATCCAAGCGTGTCTCTTCTTCAGCTGTTTAACAGCAGTCTGAAAAGCCTGGGCTGGTGGGTCCAGCTTGTTTGTGAAAGCTGTCACTGTTGCTTCACTAGCCATCTTCTCAGGCGGAGTGCACCCCAGAGAGCTGGGGTAGAGGTGGCTTTCCATCATGCCATGGCCACTGAACAGCAAAGCTGAGCAGTTTGGCAGCTTTGCTTGAAGGGAGACAGACTAGAACATCAGGCACAGTATCTCTGGGGATTGCTAGAATTTTTATCCAAGTGAAACCCACTGAAAGGGTGCTATTCCTTGTGGAAATCATGTTTGAATTGAGGCAGCTTTGGGTCAGGCAATGCCAGGCACTTTGCAGCATTGTCTCAGTCCCCTCAGATGTTGCGTTTATAGGTGAGTTACCAGCTCAGAACGCAGAGCTCATTCTCAAACAGGTTTTTCACCCCAGGGAAAAAAAAAAGTGTTTTTTAAATTTCTTTTTTATCCCCTGTTTGGTACATATTTTGTGCTTTTCCAGGGAAAGATGCTTTTCCTTAAGGATATATAAAGGCTTCTTCCAAAGTGAAGGAAATGGCTTGCACATAGGAAAAAAGGAGTAACTTATACCAGTTTTTCTCTTTGCAATATTTCTCATTTTGAATAATAAATAGAGATTTGGAACTTAAAATATATTAAAGTAGCTATTTTTGCAGCAATATAAGTAAAATATAAGGGCAACTTTAGTTGAAGGACATAGAAGGACTTTGTTCATTCAGAGATTCATTTAAAGCATTTGAGAAGTCTGTCATCTGCAAGCTGTTAAATTCCCCGACTTAAATCCTGAAGTCCATTCTGATTTCATGCAGGGTGAAAATGATGATTGAAGCTTAGGGTAAAAACCACCTTTTTAGCCCATAGTCCTTGCCTGCTTTTGTGGAGTGGTGCATCTCAGAACAGCTGTAATACCTGCCCAACCTGTGGAATTTGTCCACTTTGTTGCTACTGTCTGAAAGCTGGCTGCATTACCCAGGGCATAGCTGCTCCCTGCAGGAGAGAATTCCTTCTGGATCCCAGCTCTTTTCTGTGTGTCCATGCATGTCTGGGTGTGTGCCCAGCCAAGGAGGGTCCATCACATTCTTCTGCCTGCTCCTCTGCAGAATTTGCTGCTGTTTTCTCTATCTAAGAAGTGGCTGACAGGAATGGAAATGGCTGGAAATGTGACATCACCTGGCAGCGGGAGCTCCTAGAAGTGCTAGCTGAGATAACAGCATGGATGCCCGAGTCTCCAGCCAGACCTGAGCCTGGATAACACCAAAGGGAAGGGCACAGCCCTGAGGGGGCAGTGCTGTAAACTCCTTCTGCACCACCCATGCTAATGAATTCCAGCATAATCAGAAAGGAGGAAGAGGCTCCCTCCTGCTCATGCCAGCTCGGCTGATGGGTCTGGGTTTATCCAGTTGTTCCCGAGGGTGGTATCGCACACCTTGGTGACTTGCAGATGTGGTAGATGTCACGGTGCATGACTGTGCTCCGTTACTGGGGGTCAGATAGCAACTCCGAGCTCTCAGTCTCTAAAATTTGGGGAAGAGCTGCAGGTTCCTGGCTTTCTCCAGAGCATGGAAAACTCAGCTGCCAGCCTGCTTCCCAACACAGCTTATGGCCGAGCATGTCAGTCAGTAAGCTGCTTCGTACTGGTTCTGGACTGAATATGGTTGATGCCAAGAAAATCCATGGAAGTTATCCAGGCTCTGAGAGGGATGGATATCTTCTGTCCCCATGGCCTCAGGGGTAGCTGTGCTTGTGAGAGCAGTGAAAATTGTTAGCCAGCAGAGGCTCACCATTAGATCAATACAAATGATTGATTCCTCCGTCACCAGCCAAATGGGAGAGTCAAGGCAAAAAGTGGTTTGTGAGTGATTATTTCCCTTCATCATAAAAGATCCATATAAATCAATTTATTGTTGACTGATAACACTGCTGGGTTGTTTTTTTTTTTGGGTGGAATTTCATTTAGAAGATTCTGATATGTGTATTTTTCTTTAACTTTCAGGTATTCTTCTAAATGAAATGTTCCTTTGAAACAGAAACCCAAAAGCTTGAGTTCCAAAAAAATACCAAAATGGAGACAAGGTTTTCTTTCTTTCTTACTTGCTTTGCTGAATTCAACACAAAATTTGAATAATTCCAGTAGACCAGATACTTCATATTTTAAGAGATAAATTACCCATTAACCAAACAATCATCAGCTTTACTTGGGAAGTGAGGAGAGCAGAGCTGCCGTGGGAACTGATGAAGCTGTTTGAGAGACAAACATAATAATGAGTGTCACTGTGGTGGGGAGCAAGTGCAGATGCAGTTGGGCTTATCTGCTTTCCTTCCTTTCCCCCCCCCAGAAAGGAATACCGTGAACCACAGTGGCCAGGTAGGCGTTTGTTTCAGCCCCATCTGTCTCATTTGATCTGTCCTTCTGAACAGTCATGTGCACATTACTTCTGAGATTTTTCTGCTCCTGCACGGTTGAAATCAAGCTGTGATTTGTTATTAAAATCAAAGGAAGAATTTTATCAAGCAAAAGACATGTAAGAGATTGACATTCCTTTCATATTCGCAAATTCCATGGCTTGGCAGAAGGTGACCAAGAACATAGACAAGAACAGGTCAGAGAAAGCAGCTCAAAAGAACTAATCATTGAATACAGATACATTTTTGTGTGGTCTGTCATAGTGTCATTGCCACGACTGTTGTGTCTTGATCTTGGAAATGTTGTGAGAAGAGACCTGTACTGAAGTCATCTACTCTGTGCCTGGGCTGTACTTGCTGCAGTCTGTCAGGGAACAGTACCTTTGTCCTCTCCTCTCCTGTTTAATACGTGGTTCATCTCCATTCCCCAGCTAACACAAGATTCTTCATGTTCATGCGTTATCCTTTCTGAGCATGGAGTAAGCTACTACACCTGTTTTACCTTCTCCCTCTTCTGACATGCAGCAGAATCCTGAAATAACTCTGCCTTTCTGGAGGCTAGTTTTACTTTGCATCTCTGTTAAAAGCTGTAGGAGAGCCATGGATGCACTCGTGGGTGCCTCTCATCCAGCTTGCAGGAACAGGGGTTTTGTGCTTTGAGGGAGTCATTGCAGAGACTGAGTTTGTGCAGCATGGTCACAGGGCTGTAGGGCTACAGCTTCTTAACAGTACCTCTGAAAATAGCAGCTACAACACATTTCTAAAATGGTAAAGCAGAAGGCATGTTTCTTGAGAGCTGTGGAATATGACTGTGGGATTCACTGTTCAGGCAGACCACTCACTTTGGCTTTTCCAGCCCCCACGCTGCAGCTCAGACATGTAACTGTACTTGTTCCTAGCACTGAAATGAGGCTTTCTGACACTCTGATGGAGCTTATGTGGCTGCTGACAAAATCCACCTGGATGCAAGCTGGCATTTGCCAAACATCTCTTCTGTCCTGTGTTCATTCCAGAATGCCCTGGCTAAAGGTGACAGAGAGACAAGGCCATGAAGCTGAAGGCAGGGTGGTGACCTGGGGCCTGAGCCTTTCCAATCTTCTGGGAGGAGCTGTGGCTGGTTGCTGGTGTGATGAGGCTCCATGCAGCACCTCCAGGCATTTCTGCTCTCTGCCCCTGCAGAGAGGGCTGCACTGGGAGATGGAAGTTAATGCTGGAAGCAGCAGCATCACAGAAGGGATCTGTGCAGCTCTGTTGCTGCATCTGCTCTGTGGCTTTGGGCTTGTCATGAGGAGGTGACTGTTCCTCTGTGCTGGGGTACCCACTGAGGAGGTGCTGCCTGGGGTTCTGCAGCTCTAGGCAGAGCTCTAAGTTTGGAAGACTGTTGAGCTCTTGAGCTCAATGGCAATGGGTGAGGTAGCAGTAGCAGCTCCTCTCTTGTCTTGGCAGCAGGTGCACCTGTTGTACCTGAAGTTATGTGTGGGAGGTGGAATTTTGTGCAATCCCGTCTGACTTGCATCAGTGCTCCCTCCTCCTTCAGTCTTACCAAACACAAAAACAAACTCGATTTGCAATGGTGCTTGGCTGGCCCTGCTGTGTTCCTGAAGAGGAACCCTCAGCTGTGCACCTCTGGCACTTCACTGGCCAGAAGGTGGGCAGCTGTAGTAAAAGGAGAGGAGCAGGTCTGCTGTCACCTGCCTGTGTTCCCCGTCTTTCTTCCTGGGATGTTTTCAGCACAATTCTTTTTTGGAGTGTGCAACTTCATTGATAGATGTCAGAATGGCTGGTTGCCTCTCATGGTGGGGGCTTATGTGAGGGTGAAGATCCAGGGCTAGGTACAACCACTCCAGTGGTGTAGGGCACAGAGCTTCTTTCACATCCCACAGCAGCATCTATGGAGTGCTCTGTGCACTCCTGTCTCACCTTCTCTCCAGCAGCCTGCTCTGTTAAGGGCATATGTTACTTCCAGTGGACAGCTACATGCTGTGAACTGGCAAAATAACCACAGAGAGGCAATGTAATTCTGTTACTTGTGCCTCTTCTCCAGCTGAAACCCGATTGCAGTTATGATAAAGATAAAATCCCCCTTAAATGTTCCTTTCTTGAGATACTTAAGCATTTTGGATTGGAATGAAGGAAAAAAAGAGAGGTCTTGGGGTTAATAGAACATACTCACTTAATTGATATTTATCTAGAATAGCACAGTTGGCTGTCTCCTCCCTTGTTGGCTGCACAGATAGTTTCTTTGCTTAGCAGTTGCCACCCATGTTGCCTCAGCTGCCAAATAAATACATTTCATTCATCCCCCAAAGCAAAACTGTTTGCAAAAGGTCAAGTGGATGGGTCTGCTGCAAAGGAAGCTGGGCTGCAAAAAGCCAGTCCACATTTTCCAGAACATTGAGAAGCAGTAGAAATTAGCAAAAAGACAGCTGGTTTTGGCTTCCAGTGCCCAGCTTAGGGTTGGGTTACTGAAGGTTCCCTGGGGTCTTGGGAGCCACTGGGCTGCAGGAGATGCAGGGATCAGATGCTGGCAGGTCCAGCTGGTGGTTTTCTGGCTCAGCTCCTGTAACTGGAGCCAGGGTGAGTCACTGGTATCGATCTGCAGCCGTCCCTGTGGCCATTCTGTGGTGATCAGCACCACGCTCTTGTGGGGATTGTCACTGGTGTAAAAGGGCTGGCAGAGCATGTGGTGTAATGAGTAATTCTGTGCTGGCTTCTACAGTTAGGTGTGGTGCTCATCAGTATGGGCTCTGCCTGCTGGCAGACACAGAGCATCAGTACTGAAACATTTCTAAACATTTATTTGGGCTTTCATTTAATTTCATTCTGTGCCACTCCTACCTTCTTTGCTTCCATAAACATTTCTTCTTCTATTTTTCTTCCTGTTTCTTCTTCTACTCTACTTTCCATTAAATAAATTCTAAGATTTTAGAGCTACAGCCCCATAGCAGCTTTTGAATGATTAGCAAGCACCAAGTGAAGTTTTAGAGCTTACTGAGCTCTCCTGGGCAGCTGGGGGAGCAGGAGCTTTGTTCAGAAACCTGTTGGAGAGGCAGATTTTCTGTTTTCACTCCATCTGCACTGTGTCATCCTCAGCACACGCATCCCTGGAGAGGGAGCTCATTGATTTCAGCTCTCTTCTGAGATGGCAGTTGGGTGACAGGTGAACCTGCCTGTCTCACTGGAGTCCTGAGGGCTGCTTGATACCAGAAATGAGGTGTTTGTGCTGAGAGATGAGCAGTAGAACATCATAGTTATTTAAAACAGAGCTTTAGATGGAACAAAGTGGATGATCGCTTTCTCACACCTGGAGCATTTTCATTAGTTTGAGGGAAACCTTTGGCTCTAATGGAAAATTAAAATCATTATGCAGATTAAAAAAAGGTGTGTTTTCACAAAGCAAAAGGAAAGAACTTCGTGTCATATGATGGAATTTGGCCATTTTTAGCATGATCTTGCTCTTTGAAGTATAATGTTTCAGAATGGCACAAGCAGCACATTTTCATTATGCATTTGGGTGTTGTATAAGATTTGTTGAAATTTAGTAACAGCATCATTTTAAGTCAAAAATGCTTCCAGACTGCTTCAGAAATGCCTAAGCTGCACTAGTGCAGTGAACAAAACATATTCTTGTAATACAACCCAATTGATTCGAGCTTTAATTTCTTCCACATCACAGGCTCATTACCTGTTAAATAAAGGAGTTTCACATGCTCATCCCATTGGAAAATGCTTCGAGATTGCTTGAGGAATACTGTAGCAAAAGAGGATGTTATCACTTGGGGCTATTTAAAGCTTGCAGAATGACACTGGGACCCAAATTTTTCCCTGAGTTGTTATCCAGTGATTATTCAGGGCACTTCTGTGAGGTCATCTTGGTAGGACCAGGTACCTTCCCCAAGACTCATAGCATCTGAAGTGATTAATTTCTCCTCAGTGCTTGTTGGTAGTATGTTCTGTCCATTTTTTATTTTAATGAATTTACTATTCTAGGTGTTCAGAGCAGAGTGGAAGTTTGATGTTTGTTTCCTTAGTATATTTTTTTTTTGTGTTAGGGACTTCTCAGTGTTTCTGCAGTATTTCAGTCCTGCTGGATTGATAGGGGAAGTGAAGAGATTTAGCATCTTAGAATAGCATAAATCCCAGCACTGTGGCAGGCCTGAACAGCAGGGACGGTGTCTGCCCTGCTCATGTGAGCACTATTAGTGATGAGGTGCCTTGCATGGGGCACTCCAAGGTGAGGAGAGATGGGGACTCTATTGTGGAGTCTGTCAAAACCTCAGGATACAGAATGTGCTAATGTCACCAAGTCATGGTCACCTAGCTGCAGGGCTGAAAGGGACCCTCACTGTTGATTAGTCCAGCTTCAGTCCTACTCTGATTCCAGATGTGCGTTCCATAGAAGGCTGTTCTTAAACTTGTTTTCTGCATCCTCCCACAGAGCAAATTCTGGGTAGAATGTCCTAATATCCAGACCACATCTCTGTAGGAAGCCAGGAAGAAATCTGATAAACAGCAACAAAGTTTTAGGTTGCATTTTGGAGTCAAGAGAACAAAATAAATTCTTTCTAACTGTACACACAGCAGAGCACTGCCACAACATTCCCCAGCATTTCTGAGCCATCAAACAAGTCCTTAGGATGGGTCTGACATGTAGCTCTGTAGGAAACCTTCTCTCTGGGAAGCTGCAGGCCAAGAGGTGCTGCAAGCACGACAAAAATGGCATAGCTGCTTTTCAGTTTCTCCTCCTGTCAGCTCAAGGCAGCAAAGCAAGCAGCTTCTCCAGACATCATCCAAGCTCACCTTTCCAACTCTCTTGGCATAACATATGTGGGAATATACCCTTCCTTCTCTGGTATGAGCTTTGGGCTCAGTCATCCTGAAAGCTCTGCAGTGTGGGTGTTCTCATTTGTTGAATCCTCATGCAGCTCTTGAGCTCCCATTGCTGGCACAGGGAAAGTCAGGATTTTACTCCCCATGTTTCCCCTTTGTGGGTGTTGGCTCAGGAGCTGGCACAGCCCAGGGGGCCAGGGACAACCACGCTTGGTTGGTTCATGAGACACGTCTGCACCCAGATGAGATGTGCTCAGTGGCTGTGAGCTCACACATAATATTTATGCTATCCTCTGTTTCACTCTCGGTGAATATGCTGCAATTTTGGCTAATTACACAATATGTCAGGAATAATTGCAGGGTGTTCCTCAAAATAAATAATACATTTTGTATGCTCTGCTATCCATACTCATGATCAAGCTTTAACCTTCAGTAGCCAAGGCATTGACTGTGCTGGAAAATGACAACTTAGGAGCTGTAGCTACAACTTATTTTACATTAAATTTCTAATTTTTAAAATTCCTTTACTGAAAAAGCTTATCCTGCATAAATTCTAGAACAGCCTTACATCTCTTCTGTATGCCTTTTGTTCCTGCCTGGCTTTGGTTTTATCATCAGAGCTGAAGTCAATACAGGTGTAGAAAATCGCTCTTGAAAGGGAAATATTTTGAAATTTTGTCTGCTGCTAAAACAGACTGAATCAACAAAGCAACATAAACCGCATCCTGGGGGAGGCAAAGACAAACGTGGCAGTGAACTGTATGAAGAATTGTTTTTTTTTAGTTCTCTGGTCAAATAAAAGGAGTTTCTGGGGAGAAGAGGATTCAGACTCAATGCAGTATTTCATTGTACTTAAAATGAAACTTCGGATTTAATCTCTGTCTCTGTTAACATTTTTTTCATTACGTTTCCAAAGAAAATATCATGTCAAAAGAAAAAATGAAAACTTGCATTCTTTTCAGGCTTCTCTTTTTTTTTTTTTTTGTTAGTGAGATGGAGTTAGTATATGGCTTTATCTACTCTTACTCTGAACTTTTCAGCAAAACATTCAGCTAGACAGTTTTACTCAGAAATAGTCAGCAATGCTGTGCCAGAATACCTGGTGGGAGGTGGGCCATCAGTTCTCATCCACTTTTTGTCCCACTGTTTCATCTGCAGTGGTCTTTTGGTTCATTTTTGGCCTGCTGTGATGGCTGTTTTGTCCCTGGTGTTTGTGCAGAGTGGGTAGCTCATGTGTCATGTACATCAGTTTGGTGTTTGCCTTCTGGGAAGACTCACCCACAACTTCATACCTCGTTATCCTTGAGCTGTTGACCTTAGGTGGCTGTCACATGGGATCCAGATCTCAGAGAGTGGGTGAGCTGCAGGGTGACTTCTTTACTTTCTAACATCACAGGCTGTGCTAAGGCCATCCACAGAGATGTAGCAGCGATTCCATGTGGCGCCCCTCATTTTCAATGTTTTATATGACTAATTTCTCTGCCCCTTACCTCAGACTTGTATTAACATCCCTGTAAAGCTGATTCCTTGGATATGGGAGGGCCTACATAAAAGCCACAGATGTGCAATCACATCATTTCCACCTACTCTACAAGTGAGAAATAAGACTTCTCTGGTGGAGGGACTCATCTTGGTTAGAGCAAAGCAGGCATCGTGGAGGGGTGCAGGCAGGCATCTGTGATCCATACTGGAGAGATAATTACTATTCCTCCTGGCAGGTGCCAGCACAGGAAAGGAAATCACTTCTCTGGATGCTCTTTTTGCCTGCAAGGTGCCATTCTGCTCTAGTGACTCAGTGACGGTGACAGGAGGCAATTGCGCTGATGGGTGCTGTCATCGGCTCGCGCCCATCATCCCTCTGAGTTGGGGAAATGTCATTTTTGGAAGCATGTCCTTCAAACAGAGAGGCCATCCCTGCCAGCACAGCCCGTTATTACATGTAATGCATCCTGGAAATACCGGTTGTTTCTCTGTAGTTATTAGCCCTGGGTGGAGATTTGCACTTGAGATGAATAAATACACGAGTGTACCGTGCAGCCCTGTTGTCCCAGAGCCATCTTGTTCTCCAGATGAATGCTTTGTAATTGGAGGGTGACACTGTTCCTGTAATCATGTTAAACTGAAGCTGGGTATGGTCTTTGTTCTGCATCATTGGGAAGGGACCTGGGATTGACTGTTTGGTGCCCCCAAAACCATAGACCTCATGAGCAAACCTTGATGTCAGTAAGTCTGTTTCCATCTCTCCCTCCTACTCACAGACTGAGTGATGTGCCAGTGTCTTAAGCCAAATGGCTGCATCTAAACTGAAGGGGTTCATGGCAGCTTTGCAAGGTGGGGTTGGATGCCTGGCTTTGCTGCAGGGCTCCCTAATGTTTGGGCAGCTGTTTTTGCTCACCATGACCGGACCTATGTGCAGGCAGCCTGAGGAGACATCCAGATAAACACAAATGCTCCCCTCTGTCACTCACTTCCCTTGGCTCTGCTGTTTTTTTGCCCTCTCCCTGCCTGTTACTCAGGATACTACAGGCAGCATTGCCCAGGCCATCCTACTTGTAGGCTTCCTCAAGGAATACACATTCTTCAGCTCCAAACAGTTTTGCTGAGTTTAATGACAGAAACTGGAAAATACTGTGACACTGGGAAATGTCTTGCCTCTGCCTGTGCACTTCTGTGCACTGAGTGATTCCTGAGGGAGCTGAAAACGCTCAGCACGTTGCAGCAGGATTTCCCACCTCCACACCTGCATGACACAGTTGGAATGTCCTCCAGGATCCCCGCGTGGGGCTCACGATGCTCCGACCTGCTCCGTGCGTGACTCGCTGCAGGTGCAGCCACAGCCAGCCATGTGCAGCATCTGCTGAAGGCTTACAGCCATGGTCACTGTGTGGCAGAGTTGGGCAGGGTGTTTGGCCAGAGGAAACACACTCTGGGTCTTCAAGGGCGGCAGCTCCTTTCGCAGCTGCAAGTGGTGTTATTCCTGGGCTTCCCAGTTTGGGTGGATTCAGTGAATTGTAGTGAGTTAAGCTATTAAACTTACGTTGACAGTGATGTGTTTAATTTGAGACAGTCAAATTACTTCATCTTAACTCCAAACACCCTGGAGAATTTGGCAGCTCCTGGCTGGGAAAATAACCCCAACATTTATCTCCCTCAGCTTTTCATCCCCGAGTTCTGTGCTGATGCCTGTCACCATAGTAATCTGCATGGAGCTTGCTGGTTCTCGTGCCAATTTATTACAAGCCTTTATTAATACTGTACTTCTGAAGGAGGGATTTTGGTGCCCTTCTCTGTCTACAAAATTTGTGTTTGCAAAATTTGGCTTATCGAGTATTCTGGAACCCATCCTTTTTAGGGGAGGGGAACTGCGGTTTCTGCAGTGGCACTTAAAATGCAGAGTTAATCTAAGTAAATTAGGAGCAGTTTATGCTCTGACTTGCATGCTGGGTTTGGTGTGCTAAGGATTTGAGTGCTGGTTAGGTGAGTCATAAATCAACCTCCAATTATGACAGCTGCAGCCTGAATGGGGGGAAAATAAGAATAATGGAATGTGTAAATTCCAGGCTAAAATGTTTAATTGCAATAAACAAATGTTTGAAGAACATTTAGGTGAAATATGCTCCTGAGATGTATTACAGTTCCTGTGTTTGCAGTCATATCCTCAGCAAAACTGTTGCACGGGCACAGAAGGGAGTCAGCAGTGTGCTGAGGTGGTTCAGAGGAGAGCTGGAGATGCTTTCTCCTCACCAGACCGATGTCCTTAGGAGGTGCCAGAGGGACTGTTCTGGGAGCCTGCTGCTGGCATCTCTCACAGCCTTGCTGTGCTCAGACCAGACAGAGGCACTGAGCTGCAGTGAAAGAGCAAACAAATGGGCAAGTCTCCTGTGGAAATTCTGCAGTAGGTGTCTTCCTTGTACCTTCTTGCAGGTTGCTGGATAGAAAATTGCTGCTTCCCATCTGAGCTTGCAGAGTCATCTGTTGTTTGACAGCTCGTTGTGCAGAGAGCAGTAACCCCATGAGCATCAGTTTATGCCATAACCCACACTGAGTACCACTGGCACCCAGCACAGTAACTTCTGAAGTAGATTTAGAAGCAGTTCTGCACCAGTAACCTCAAGTGGAAGCTTGCCTGCCAACCAAGAGCATTGCAAGAATACTTGGAGCCAGTGGCTCAAATCCCTCAAAGGTCACTAAGCCCTTCATCTTTTTTAGGAGTTCATTGAAAAGTGGCCCCTCCAAGTTCTGTGCCATGGGTTGGAGAATTCAGATTGAGGCGACTTCCATGAGTATGGTTGGACTCAAAGGACTCAAGTCCTTTTATAATTCCCAGCCCAAGGCAAAGTGGGGACTGGCTTGCTGCAGCCTCAGGTTATTGTGTTGCTGTAATAAGGGGCATTCTGAGAGTTGAAAGAAATGAGACCTTATCAGACTACCTTCCATAGTGGAGTTGCAGCTGGAAGTTGTGCCCTGTTCTTTGTTGCTTCAGAGCAGGGTTTGAAGCAAATTGAGATACCCTACAGTGATTTTAAAAGAGGTCCTCCCCCAGGGGTTTAGTGCTGCTTCTTTGCTGATGGAAATAAGCAGGAGTTGGTGCCTTCAGTGGGGCTTTGCTAAATGCTGCATTGGTGCATAACCTCATAGCTCCTCTCTGCATTAAGGGGAGTTGTTATACTTCTGTGTTCTCCATTTTCCATTTAAGGGGTGAATTCCTTATTCCCCTTAAATAGGAGAGCTAAATGAAAAGGTCATTAAAGAGTAATATTTCTGTCAATGGTCTTGCTCTTTTCCCCACAGCACACAGCAGATATCTTCAGCAATGCCTGCAGCTTGAGGGTGAGGGACATGACTCTGCAGAGTAGCTGATTTAGCCATGATCCTCTGGCCTTCAGTGAGCATGCCCCTGGAGATCAAACAAAGTGCATGTGAGCACCCTGCAACTATCATGTCCTTGGCAAGCCCCAGGAGGATGAAGATCACTGTATAGCTGCATAATAAGGCAGAAAGCACAGCAGCTCATGGTGAACTGAGATGACTTTAAGGCTCAGCAGCAGGACAGCAGAAGTGAATAATGGCAGCATCACATTACCATTTAAGTAGAGACAGGAAGATTAGCAGTCAGATCATGATTTAGTTAGCCTCAGCTGTGCCAGAGGGCTCAGAAAGTTAAAAGCAGGGCAGGCAGAAGTGGTGTGTTTGGCCTGTGGAAAGGGTAACCAAGCAAGATACCCTTCAGGGAATGTTCAGTGAGTTGCCAGTGGATGACTGCCCTAAGAAGGGTTGTTAGGTGACAGCTGTGTCTTCACTGCAGGTAAAGTGCCCAGTCTGACAGATGCTACACACTAGGAGAGTTACATCTTAGCTCTTGCTCTGTGCTATTGTTCTGTTCTGCACTCTGATGTCCCCATGGTGCTTCCTCAGCTTGCTCTTCCCTTGAATCTTCCAGAATTGCCACATTGGAAGGAGCTGAACTTACTGCATCTGCATAAAGAGAGTCCACTGAGTTTTCTTCAGTGCTTCCCAGCCCTCAACAGCTGTATACAAGCAGCTAGAACAAGAGCTTTAAAGTAAACACCTTGAAGTATAGCAGTATTGCTTATAAAGTGGGGATAAAAATATCTCTTTGCATATTGCATGGGAAACCTGGTAGCATGGGTCTTGCACTGGGAGTAGAAGCTGCATGGAAATCTATTCAGTCAGTAGTTTGGGAGTAAGGCAGCAAGAACATCTTAAATCCATTCTGAAGTGCTTGACTTTGTGTTTAGGGGGACACTAATTTGGTGCTGAAGTCTTGTCCATGTTCTGCAGGGAAAGCTGCTTCTATAGCAGAAGGAAAGTGGACACAGAGGAGCCTGAGGAGGAGGAATAGGTTTATCCAAAGTGTGTTCTGCAGTATTGTGCCTTTAAAAGCAAGAGGATTTCAGTCTCCTTTGCTTTATAAGGCTGAGGTTAGGGAGCAGGTTTAAGTTTGATTTGTGATAAACTCTAAGAATTATAGAAAAAAAAATTCTCATAGCAGAGTTTTTGCTTATCTGTGTTGCATTTTTTTTTCCTTTATTTTACAGTTATCTTTCTCTTATTGAATATAGCCTGAAGCAGTATCATTGAGGGAAATACAGACAAAAGTATAGAAGGCGTGGGGTTTTATTGTATTTTTTTTCCCCCTGGTACTCAGTAAGCACTGTCAATAATATCTGCTGGGAAGGGTGGTTCTCTTTTTATTGCAAACCTGGAAAGTTCCCAGTCTATTTCATTGTCTTTCTGTTCTGACTTATGAGGGTGTCTCAGCGTCCTTACTTGACAAGGAGACTTACTGGTTTTGAGGGATTTTTTTCTATAAACTGAGGTTTTCAGCACAAATGCTGCAACATAAGGGTTAGCAGTGCTGGAAGATTGATAGAATTGCTCTGTAGATGGAAAGAAGTGATGTTAAAATATATTATATGACAAAAGTAGGTCTCTTAAAAGTCACATGCAGCATTTTACCTCTGGGCTAGCAGCAAAATTCCCATCCTGTGATTATACAATTTTCTCTTCCGGTAATAGTTCCATACTGAGAGGGGAAGATGGGTAAAACCTTGCCCCTTGTTAAAAGTTGTCTTTGCCTAAAATTTCATCTGCAGGCCTCCAGCCACACTGCTCACTGTATGAAAGGCAAATCCCAGTACCTCGTTTTATGCCCAGACATGAGACAAGAGGTTCCCTGGTGGGAAGCAGCTCCTCCGGCAGCTGTTGTCACCTGTGCACCTGTTTGTGTCTGAGCTGCCTCCTTGGCAGGCACTGGAGAGATACTGGTGGTTTTGGGACCCTATGGGCCTGGCCAGCCTGTGGGGGTTTGGGGATGCAAAGAGAGATCAGTTCAGGTGGAGAGATGGCTGTACTGTGTGAGACAAATCACCCAGTGCTCAAGTGACTCCCCAACCCTCCTTGTGTTTGAGAACTCACTGCTGGCTGTGCACCTCCCTGCACTGCTTCTGTGTTTCATTCAGGTAGCTAAAAGTACCTGAAAGTGCAGCTTCTCTGCTGTAGAAAGAGACCCAAGGAAATGAAGAAACTAGGGAAGGAGAGACCTGTGTGTCTCCAAAATGCTCTCTGATCCTTTGGTGCCTGGAAGAGGCATTTTTTTGCTATAGGCCATCCTAAATGAGTGTGGGCAGGGATGTTCTGCAGAAGAGGATCTGTGTAGTGGGGAAAGACAGGAGCTCTGCTGCTTTCAGACTGTGTTAGGGACAGGAGGAATGTGGTTTTGTGTATGGCTGAGAACTCTCTGCTTCACTCCCTTTGAGTTTTACTTTTGAGTTTGGGTGTGAGCCTCAAAGTTCAGTAAAATCAGGTCATGTAACACAAGATTTCCCCTCCAAGTCATCCCTAGGTAGGCTGTGACTCAGAAACAACTGGCATTATGAAGAGGGCAGTTGTTAAATCTGACCAGGTGTCTGTTAGGTCAGTAAGATAAAGGAATCTGAAAGGGTTTTATTTGCTATGGTGATACAGCCTTCTGATGCAAGTGTTTGCATCTATAGAAGTGATGCAAGGAAGCATCAGGGGATCTTGGGTGCTATTCTGATAAACTGTAAAAATGTCATAAGTTATTAATAACAAGCACATTTGGTCAGTGTTTTACATGGTAGGCTATTTAGTAAAAATGGGAGAGGTTTTCCTGTTCCAAAATCATTTGCATGGTTGAAATATAGTTTGCATCCCTAAGAAAGAGGAAAAGGTGCTATTCCAATCCTATCCTGTAGCTAAGTTATCTTCTGAAGAAAAGAGATAAAGTCATGGTTGTTCTCTCTCCCTGCTCCTCTTCAGAGAGCTTTAAGAGAAGACCTCCCCACTTCTCCAGCACACAGAAAACCTCAGACTGAAGGAACATCTTCTACATCTCTCCTTCTGGGAGCTCTTCCATTTAATGCAATGTACTTCAGCATTAAAATTTAACCAGTGAGTAAAATTAAGGCTAAGATTCATTCAGGGACTCAAACGTAGGTGTCTCATATCAAAGAGTGCCTATTAGTGCCTTTACTATTGTGGTATTAGATAAAAGGGAGGAAAGGGACAGACTTGAGGAGGGTGGTGCAGGCATCTGTGCCTGAGAATGCAGCTTTTCATTTCCTCTAGCTTTGATGTGCTTTTCTAACAAAAAGCAAGTTAAATCAAGCTTCTACATTCAACAAAATAGGTAATTCATTTTGGTAAGAAGAATGAGCTAAGTGTTTTGCTAGGTGTTATTTTGACATATGTTGGCTTGACCAACACTAGCTCCTAGTAGATGACCAGTACTATTGTACTTATTTACTGTCCCAGCATTGAGAGTTGCTGGGAGAAAGCCTGACTGCAGCCTACAGCACTCGCTGCGCTGAAATCACTTCTTTTTTAAGGCAGCATAGAAACCATCTGATCTGATTTATTCAGTGGCTTTTGCAGCTGTGAGAAAGTACCCGACTCTCCCCTGCCTAGTGTAGGGATTGCTGAAACTGAAATCCTTTGTACTTGCAGCCTGTCTTCATCTGAGATCCCTGCTGCTGCTGTCAGTGCAGGAGAGCAGGGTGAGGGTTCCCCAAAGGGGAGTCGTGCAGGGATGCAGCCAGAGCGGGGCTCCGGATGGGAACATCAACAACAACGTGACCACGGTTATGTAACGAGCATGGCTTATTAAACAGCCTCACCAGAGGCATGAAAGGCAGGAGCCTGATGAAATTTTGGTATGCTACGCTGGATTCTTTCCTGTCCATTGAGCCAGCAATAATTGGGTCTTATTTATTTACTTTTGGAGGGTGGTCACATAAAACCACTAAGACCTGTCACACAAGGAGGATCTCCTCCATGCAGCGAGTGTGTCTGCTCACACACAGCTCACTTCTGTTCCAGCAGCAATGCCTTTGACAAGTTTTTAAGCTCACATGATTACAATTGAATTTGGTTTTGACCACTTAGTTTGTTTGGTTGGTAGGGTGACACGGAGACACCTCTGTCATGTGAAGTTCAAGCTGGTTTTGCTTTTGTTCATGTTTTCCTTTTACCCTTCAGCAGGAAGGTATAAAATGTTGTAGAGGCAATATGGAAGAGCTAGCCATGTCCTGGCTGGCTCATGATACATATGGGCTGGGAAAGGTCCCTGTTGGAGACAAAGATTCTGATCTGCCAGAGTGTGTGGCACATGTTTTAGAAGGGGGAGAACATGCAGGATTTTAAAACAGAGGTGGTCTGAGGTGCCCATAAATGCTTCAGAGGTCAGTTTTGGAAATGTCTTGTGTCTGTCCCTTTCTGAATTTTTGTGCCCAAGTCCCACAGAGTTGCACTCACGTGCAGCCCTAATTCAGCACTCAGTTGCTCTGGGTTTACACCACTGTAATACCAGTGATTTAAGCAGCTGTTCATTGGCATAAAACTGGCACTGTGTGATAGTGACTCAACCATACAAAAAGCAAGGTGGTTGTTTTCACAAGCCGAATGAGAAACAATGGGCACGTTCTTTGCAACAGTTTTAGCAAATACTCTTCTGAACAAGTGGCATATTTTAAATACATCAACTGTCTAAATCCTTCCATTTGGTAGGTAACTTTCAGAGAATTGATATTCCATAATCTGTTTCTACTGCACCAAGTATGCATTTCATTTTACCTGCTCATCTGATCTCAATTGTATTTGCCTGTCTGTGTATTATATGTGAATATTTTACAGCCATGCTTGGAAGGAATCACTGAAAGCAGTCTTACCTGCCAAGCACTTCTACATCTACTCAGGGCTTAATGGGGGACAAGGAAATTGGGTCTTGTGCTACTCAGTATATCTGATAATAGTTATTATTTTTATTTTGCAGAACCCCAGCTGAAAGGAATTGTGACAAGGTTATTCAGCCAGCAGGAATACTTCCTGCAGATGCACCCAGATGGTACAATTGATGGGACCAAGGACGAAAACAGTGACTACAGTAAGAAAAATTAGCCTGTTTTGCAACCCAATTACAATCAAATGCATCACCTAGTAGGTCTCACTTGTGCAACTTCATTTTTGAAAAGATCAAATTAGGAGGAAGACAGCTGTTTTCTGCATATTTTTTCAATCTATCTGTCCCCTTTAAATCTTGCCAGTATAATTTCATATGTTTCCTCTCGGATCTTCTTCCCTCCTGCCCCGATTCTGTAACTGCCATCTGGGTGGGGTGGAGAATAAAACCCATGATTTGAATTGCTGCCAGAAGAGAAAGGAGATTATATTTATACACATGCCACGTGGGTAAAGGATACGGGGAATTCTCTCTCCAAGGAGAAGAGGAGAAAGTAGTTTTTACTATTTTAGCCTCAAAATTCAGCAAGCATCAGGAATTTCTAGGCTGGAGAAAAGCAGCTGTTCACTGAAGTCTCGTGCTTTGAGGCTGGTGTAAAGGCTGAGGGTATCAAATGACCTTGTCAAAGGAGGTCATCTTCCAAAACCATGTTCAAAAGGATTGGGTTTGTGCTGGACAGCAAAGTTTAAAAACCATGGCCATATGCAGGAGCCATACTGGTTTAAATGCATGCAAAGCAGTAGTCAGGCTTCCTTTTGAAGAGGAAGTTGTTTTGTCAATGCCAAAGCTCTTCAAAAGGTTAAAAAAGGTGTAGAATATTTTCTGCAGTATCTCTGCATTTCATAGGCATCAGACTGCTGTCCCTGAGTGGGCACTTAAGCTCAGATCCTTGCTGCCACAAATTGCATCAACAGGGTGGGATTCGAGTCTTGCATTTTCTATGTTGGTTTGGAGCTCCCTGTACCACTGCTAAAGGGGTATTTAACCTGGCCATCTTGGAATTTGGCTTCCCAAATTATTAGAGGTGAACAAAAATTAATCTGTGTGGCAGGGTTGATGGAAGCAAACTTCATGTACTTTGTGAAAGGAGGAGCCTGCTTAATTTGCAGACAAATTCTTGTCTAATTCAAAGAAGCTCCTAGCGGGATTGAAGGTGGCATTCCTCCAGGAAGGCAGGGCTAATCTGCAGGTGAGAGGCATCTGTAGGGGTGCAGCACTGACACTGTCCTCTGAAGGTGCACTTGGACAGGGGTGCAGGGTGGCTGCAGCCCCTCAATCCCGGTGTTTACCCCATTCCCAGGAAGCTGCAGGGTGCTGTAGCAGGAGCATGCTGTGTTCTGGGGCTGCCCTGCTGCAGGCAGCTCAGGGCTGGGGCTCCATACAGGAGAGAGGAGCTGTGGGAAGATGGTGACTGAAGTTGCAGGTGGCTGGCAAAGCCCTTGTGGAATGACTCAAGAGACTGCACCAGAAACGTGGCCTGTATCAAATGCAAATGTCAGGTTTTAGTCCCTTTTCATACACTCATATAGAACAAATTAAATACTGCAAATTGCAGTAAGACGATTTCTTATTTATGTGCGGAGCAGAAGAATCTGTAGATTTAGACACACACACACTTCTATGCTCAGAGACTCAGGAGGTCTCCTTCAAAAGAGTCTGGCCTTGAGACACTCACACCAACACATGGGGTGAGTTCAGTGGACTGGATTAGCTGCTTTTACTTAAAAGAAGACGACCTAGGGTGTTCTTAAACTACAGAAAATCCCATTGGAGGCCTATTTGTTAAAAATATGGGAAGACATGCCAGAGGTGACAGGGATTCATTGCCTTCATCTATCACGGAGGACTGAGCAACAAAATAATGGGCTTAAATGGGAGCAGGGATGAATTTAGGTAAACAGCAGAGAAATATAAGAGCAGTTCTGCAATATTTCAGACTGACAGGAGAGATGAGGGGAGCTGCTGCACTCTCAGTGGTCACAGGGGAACCTCCTGAGTTCCTGTGGCTGAAGTTGGGCCCCAGTTGCCCAAAGAGCTGTGATTTATTTATCCCCCCAGAAATGTCAGAGATGAGTTTGGCCAGGTGCTGAGTACTTGAGAGCTGCTTCCACCCAGTGTTCTTAACTGGAAATTGATGGGCTAAAGTACACTTCTAGAGTGTAAATTTATCTGGTGAGATGGCAGCCCTGCCTCGGCAGCTTGGTGGGACAGGAGGCATCTCACTGAAGTGTGCCAAGGCACTGGCTCAAAGTCAGGGACTATGCTGGAAAGTTTAGGCAAGTTTTTGAGAGAAGATCGAAGCCAAAGAATTCCCCATCTTCTGATCTCAGGGGACTCAAAAGAGGGAAAGAATCCAACCTAATATTTGGCTCTGGAAAATGAAATTAGGACTGTGCTTTATTCAATTTTATATAGCATTTTGCCACATGGTCTCATCAATAAATCTTCAGTGTGAATGAACATTTTAGAATATATAAAGCTTCCAGTTACAGCTTCGAAATGAAATCACATTTTGCACTTTGGAAGTGCCAAAATCAAGCTGATTGCCTTTATTCTTTTCTCTTCCTCCAAAAAAATATCAAATTTTGACCAGAAGAAAGTCTTAAGTAAATTGTTTAAGTGAACAGCTTACAGATTTGCCTTCACTGCAGTTTTCTGTTTTGAAGTACTTCTGCAGAAGATTCCACACCAGCCAGTCAGAAGTGTGTGCAAGAGCAAAACTCATCAAAGACTAGAAAAATAATATTTTCCCATCCCTGAAGAGCGGTTGCTTAACTTGCATCCATGGCAGGGAAGGGCACTCTAGAGGGTCACAAGAGGATCTTTCCCACCCTAGATGACCATCTATTCTCCATGCAGAAGTCATCTTAGCACAGTTAAACAGCTGGTGAACGCCGTGTTCTATACATTGCTTTGTGTTCTGTATCCCCGCAATGATTATTCAAATTAACATTGTGAAAGAATGCATAATTTTCATGGAATACATTAGGTTGGTTTACTCTGACAAAATAAATGTTTAAAATGAGACATGCCATGTCCCTCAGATATATCTGATGGAATTAAAAGTTCTAATAAAAACCCAGTTATTTATACAAGAGGAACTGCTAATATTTAAGCAATTTTAAAATTAATTATCTGTTGCCCATTTTATGTATGTTCTTGAAGCTGATGGCATTAATTTTCCACCTCCTCTCACTTCAAGAAAAAAAAAATCCCAGAAGCCAAATTCTAATGGCATTTGAATGGGCATCCAGCCAGCTTCCCAGGAGCCAGCACTTGGGACATCTGTTCCTTCTGCCATGCTGTTAGAGACATGCCATCTCAACGTAAGCAAGGGGGCACATTCTCTGGCTACTGGCATTGGCATATGTGAAGAGTTTTCTTCCCACTGGAATGCATTTCCATGGTGTATGGCTCCTGTTTGTGTTCCTCCTGTGATGTATGAACCACAGCTTGGGGCAGCATCTTTTCCTTCCAGCTCCAGTGATCTCCAGTGGCCTTTCAGGGCTCACTGCTGCTGTCAGTGTTTGCATTGTTGCTGCTCTCCCCTGGGCTGAGCAGGGTAATGCCCCTTCATAAGGGCAAGTGGACTTCCTTGTCTGCCCACATTGTCCTGCTGAGCATCTGAGAAGCTTTGGCAAATGGCAGTACAGAAAGGACAGGTGAACTGGACTGAGCAGGTGGAAACAGCCCAGCATATATAGGATATTTTTTGGGGCTTTCCAGCCAAAAACACCAAAAGATTAAAGAGGCTTGCATTCCAGCATCCCACTTGGGTTATCTTCATCTGTACAGAGCCTTGTCGAGTTCCTTCAAACATTTCTAGGAATGAGCTATTCCATAACCTCTCGGGTGCAGTGCTGCACTATTTTCCTTGTAGATATTTTTCTGCATAACCAGTCCTCATTTCTATTTGAGGCTTTTGTCTAGTACCTCTTGTCCTTTCATTCTGTTCCTCTGAGAAGAACCTTTACCTTCTTTGAGTTAAGCAAATGCAGTTCCCTCTGTTTCTTCTTTTGTTATGTCTTGTACCAGAGCCTCTTGATCATGTCAGCAGCCTTCCTTACTCCCCTCAGGACCTTAATCCTCACCACCTCATGCACTGAGGCTGCTCTGGCCTGTTGCATCCTCCATCAGTTCTTTGTAATTCATGTGCAGCACAAGTGTCTTGCTCAAGAACAAATCCCCTGTTATAAATTACTTTAGCTCCTCTGGCTTGCTGCTGTTTAAAGCTGAGCATGTTGAGTACACCTTGTATGTGGCAGGTCCTGCCTCACTTTGCCATTTCTGTAGATAACTTAGACCCATGGGGAAACATGCTTTTAGAATTTAGCTGATAAATTACCATAACATAACAGTGACAATATACTGATTCATTTAGGACTGGAGTGTGCTAGAAGTAGTAGGGTCAGGTGTAAATACCACTGGTTTAAGATGGTAAGATGTGATGAAAGAAAAGGGGCACAAATATTCAACATCTTCAAGTTTTTTCCATTTTGCCCTTGAAATAAAAGAGCATGTTGCTTCCATGAAGCTGCAGATGGCATAGAATATGTGCCATTTGCAGTAGAGAAACAGTTTTAAAGCATTTTAAAAATTTTCTCACGTCAACATACCGAGTGTCCAGTTCTATCCTACCACAGCTAGTCCTCTTTCCTGTTTTCAAATCTGCTGTTTCAAATGAATCAGGTTTTTTTTTTGAGACAAAAAATGAGACATCTTGCTTTTGAAGTTGATTGAGGAGTTACCCCCCATTTTTGCTTTAAAGCTTATAAGCTTTTAAATCTGTTCTAAATATGAAATACTTATTTGGAAGCATGATAGTAAAAGGTACCAACTTCTACAAAGGTATGTCTAGATTTGAGTGCAAATATAGCTCTGGGAATTTACAGAATCTTCATTGACCCAAACCACTGTGTTTTTTAAGAGAGGAAGATACTTGCTTCCTAAAACTTCTTTTGTTTGGCACTTACCTCTGTCAGCATTGTGTCCTTATGCTTGCCTGCCCACTTGCTCCCCTGCATTAGAGAAGGAGATGCTGTGCCATGATCATGGATCCAGCAGGGTCCCAGGGAGTTTGGGAGCTGGCAGTGGTCCTCCTACTGTAGCACAGCACAATAGGATTCTTCCTTTGCTCCCTTTGCATGTAGAGGTGGAAAGAGATTTGGAAACGTGGGTGCTTCCAAGTGGAACTTCTCTACTGCTAATTCTGGGTGTTATCACCTTGCTGCCTAATGAATGCTTTGAATGGTCTGTCACAGGTTTCCTATGCAAGACAAATTGGCTGTAGGAAATGAATGATGATGCCCATTTTGTTTCATTATTAGCAGTAATATGCTCCATTTTTCAGTAGGAGGAAGAAATAGGGAAGGGGAATTGCTCATAGACTTGTTAATTGCAGAAGGTTTTAGACCTTCATGGTGGGGAGAAAGAGATAGGCAACACTCCTAATGCTGAATAGTTACTCTGGGATGTGTTTGTCTTGTCTAGGGACAGTACCAGAGTAGCACTGTCCTTGACTCCAGTTATTCACAGAACAATACCCAGCCTGGACTGCATTTTCCATATACATCTATTGACATTCTCCCCCAAACACACACACACAGCCACTGGATTTGGTAAGATTTCAGCACACTGATGTTTTACAGAATATGGTATGTGAAAGCACAAGAGGCTGAGATGAGGGGCTTTTTCACTAGACTTGAGATGTCTCCATTTTAGGCAGTTTAGTCTTCATTCGGAATTAAGTAAAAAAAAAATAATATATTCATGTGCACTGGAATTTATGGATCCTCTTTTGGAGGCAACCTTTAAACCAGCACAGCCAAGACACATGGTGGATGTCCTGAGCAAAGTGGCATTGCATATTCTTGTTTCAGGGCTCTTGTGTAGGAAGAGACCTTGAGTGAAGTGTTTCCACTGTGCTTGAGCTTATATTTCTGCCTGACCCTGTGTCCATCTTTCCCTATCTTCAGCTTCCTGGGATGAGCTCTAATTAGCTCTTTGTAAGCTGCAGCACAAGGGATCCTGTGACATCTAGCTCTTGTCCTATAAAGCTCAGTGAAAACAAAGCCATGCTAATGCTCCAGTGCTCAGTCTATCAGTGCTGATAACAGTCTCCTCTTTGAGCCCATGCTGTTAGAAACGTAGCAAAAGCCTGAAGTACATTAATGTATATACTCATGGGAAGAATCTTTCAGTGAGATACAGGGTCTGCTGGGTGGGAATCAAGCAATAAAGTAATTAACTGAGAGGAAGTGGTTGCAATGCTTTAATCAATAAGACTGCAGTAAAACTGAATAATGGAAGATCTTGTCCTCTTCTGTCCTCTCCAGTGCTGGTCCTGAATGGGGAGCAGTGCTGATGTCCCAGAGTGAAGCACTCTCTCTTCTTGAGTTTCTTCATTCCCTTGACAGCCCAGGATCACATGGGCAAACACAGTCAAGTTAATTTGCATTCTTCTGGCCATGGTCACTGTCTGTGTACTCTTTTAGCATATGGCAAATGCAAGAAAGTGTGACTAGGCTTAAATGTGTCTCCAAGAGAGCTAAACTGAGTTGTGTTGTTGTGTTTGCCACAGGCAAAGTCTGTATATGTGCAGTTGGCCTGGCTCAGCTGGCCCTCAGAAAGCCATCACGATGCTCCTGCTTGGGAGCACGGATGAGCCCTTGGCATTGCAAAGGCAGTGATCAGACAGACTGATGGGTGTGTTAAGGCATTTGGGAGGCAGCCAAACTCAGTACTTTTAAAAATTTCCTTTCACCATCAGCTCCATGGCTGCGGTCCTTCCCTGTAGCTGGAAGCAGGATGCATGATCCTAGTGCTTCTAGATGCATGATCCTATTGCTCTTCACTTGTGTGAAGAGGCAGGAGTGGGGTGGGCAGGCCCTGGGGCAAAAGCAACAGTGGCCATGTAGGGGGATGTGTCCATAACATTTGCTTTTCTTTTCCTTCCACAGCCCTTTTCAATCTAATTCCTGTGGGTCTTCGCGTGGTGGCAATCCAAGGGGTGAAGGCAGGTCTGTACGTTGCCATGAACGCTGAGGGATATCTCTACAGCTCAGTGAGTACTTTGCACTGTGGGGCTCCTGGGGTGCCTTGGTTTTGTAGGTGGGAGGAACAGACTGTGCCGGGACTTGCAGCTTTTTCTGAAAACAGTCACAGATCAGCAAACCTTTAAAAGCAGGAGCTGGGGGAGCTGCTGTAAGGCCATGCAATATTCACTTAATAGTGTCTCCATGGAGATTCATGGCAGTATTTCCTGACCTGTGAAGATACACTTTCTGTTCCTTTAAATATGTACTTAATGTAGGTCACATTGTTGAGCATTTGTATAGAGTTGGCTGGTCATATTCTGATTTCTCATTTGTGAAATGGCATGGACTCACTGGGATTGCTTCTGAATTGCACCCAGATACCTTATCATGGGTGGTGCCCCAATGGGCCATACTCTGCTTTTGACTGCAGTGTAAATCCACAGCAAAACCCTGACTCTCTTGGCAGAAATTCCTGTATTTGTGTGGTCTTTTTAATGCACATAAAAGATAAGTGCGGCAATTTTTGCCAACTAATTCCCTTATAACTTTTTTAGATGGCATGAAAGGGCATGAGGTTATTCGTAAGATTCTCATTTAAAGTAAGTAATTGATTTTCACAGTGAATAATTGATTCGGTGATTTATTAAATATGGCAACCCTTTGCCAGAATTTTTATGCTTCAAATAACTTTGTTCTAGTTCTACATAGTAAAAAGGGATAGTTAATAATACACTTCCATTTCTGTAGTTATGATAGCTTTACAGTGCATAGCCAGATTCTAATCTCATCTGCCTTTGTGTAAATTTACAGTGCAGTGATTCTGCTCTTGTCTGGGCACTTTGCTTCAGAAGTGTTGTGAGCATGACGATGAGACCACTGAAAGGACAACAGTCCGGGTTGCTCTATGCAATTTTTTCCTAACTTTTATCTTCCATCTTTATTCCTGGTCAGTTTTATACTGCTCACGTGATTGGGTTTTTGTCTTTTCACTTGGGATGTAACAAGGCTCTGTCTCCCAGCAGCTCAGGGTAGGTTAGTATGCCTGGCGAGATAGGTCTCAATACTGGCTGCGTGTCAAGAAGGGACAGAGATCAGTCTGGATCTCTGTGGATGCCAGACGCTTCCTGTTCTTTCATAGCCCAGTAAACATAATTGACTGCTTCTAAATAAATTAAATTGGTTTACTAACAATGAAAACTTCCTCTCTTTGTAAAGCTATCAGTGTCCTAAAGGTATTACCAAGCATGGTGTGGTACTGCATTATTGCGTGTGTCCCTCTGGGGACATTGTGGGTCTCAGGACTGATGCTTTGCCCTGTTTGTGCAGTGCAGAACATGGTTCTGGCCTAATGCTGAGGCTCCTTGTACCATCACTGTCCTGTAAATGAGGATTGCAGGAAATCAAGAGTGTGTCACAGGGCCACAGCTAACCAACGGGGTCCTCTTGGACCAATGAGTGGTCATCATTTTCTGAACAATTAGTGCACGGGAGGGAACGGTGTGGGTCTTGGGAAAAAGAAGAAATAGAGAATTGAAAGAATGATATTTGGCAGCTGAGAGACTAGAGGAGATGCAGAGAAAAATTTTCCCTCTCTAGTAGTAGTGAGACACGATATAAAGGGTGGGAGGGATGCACCAAGAGGTGGTAGACAGCAGGAAGACCATGCTGTCCAGGAAACACATCTGTTAGTCATTTCAAGTATCCTAAAAAGCACCAGATCACACATGTATTCAAGTGAGAGTGATTTAATGGGCCTGCTTATTTCCAACAAGTGTGCCTGTCTTGAGTAGGTTAATCAGGGAAGGCTGATGGGGAAGGATGCACTGTGGTGGCCGGTGGTTAATGAAGTGAACCTCATTACATGCCACAGCTTGATGGCATTGAGCTCTGTCTCAGCTAATAAGAATGAAACTGCTCGTTTTATCAATGTGATCCAAGGTTGCTGCTTGCAATAAATGTGTGATGCACTACTCCAGGGTGATGGGCCTTTTTGGATGCTTTCCTTGTGATGACTGGTGGCTCTGTCTTACAGCAGTAAATCAATGAATGCACTGTGCATGGGAGCAAACCCCAAGGCAAGAAAATAGAAGACTTGTGGATAATGTGTGTTAGGAGCAGGAAGTGTGGGTCAAGCTCATTGTAAAGGACAAGGGATGACATCAGGATGCCATGAAAGAACTGGATATGTCTGAGAAGAGTTCGACCTCTTCAGGCAGTCTCTTTTGGATGCTGCAGGTTTCCTTGTGGGGTGAGGATCCCCAGGCCGTGCTGCCTGGACCTCATTGCTGACCACTTCGAGGGACACATGGTCCCTGGTCTTTGCTTAGCAGACTCTAAACTACATCTTTGTCCTCTCTATGTACATACCTGTTTTTTTTCACTAGCCATTTTTGGGGATTTCTGAAAAAAAAATGGGTCAATATTCCCCACAGATATTGTTCACTCACATGAGCCAATTGATAAATAAATTGCTTGGCTGCCATCCATGATGCGTGGAAGCCCTGTAAGGACTTCTTAGAACACCCTCAAGTCCAGGATTGATTTCAGATAAAATTGTCCAGGATAATGTTTTTTTTTCTGTTTGTTTGTTTTAGGTTTGGGTTATGTTTTTTCCCCTCCTCTTGAACGCAGATTCATGTTGTAACTGAACATGTTATCACTGTGGGTTTGTTTTGGTTTTGTTTTGTGGGGTTTTGGTTTTGTTTTGTGGGGTTTTTGGTGATGTTTAATCTCTTTGTGACAGCTGAGGTCTTGGCTGACATCCTCTGCCCTGAATCAAACCAGAGGCTGTTATCCCTGGTCTTAGGGATGGCTTGTGCCAGCTCCTTCTGAGTTTAGGCCAATGGGCTCTTGAATGAATGGGCTTAGAATAACCAGCCCCTGGAAAAAGTCTTCCTTGTGTTAATTAGCACAAAAGTAGAGCTGCGTAGAGTCCTCTAAAGCCAAACGTGGTGACACAGCATTTCCTAGAAACTTGCAAGACCTTTCTGATGGCTTGGCCACATCGCTACCTTCAGCAATGAGTTTCCCCATCCCTACCTCATCTGTTCAGGCAGGGATAGTGTCAGGCTGCGTTGCTGGCTTGAAGGCAACCATATATTCCTAGCCAGCTTTAGAGGCCTAAATTTATTAGATGCTAAACCTTCTTTGTTTGGGAAGCAGCTGTTTGGGACTTGTGCATTGTTTACTTACACTAGATACCTGATTTAGTTTCCCCTAGACTAGGTTATTGCTATCTCTGAGGCTGACAGGGAATTAGGTGCTGAGTAGACAAGAAAATCATGCTTTGGTTGGAGACATCCTGCTTTGCAGAAAGTAGGATGCAAACCACTGTCTGCACAGCAAGCTTGTGGAGTCACTTGTGTGTTGTGTTTTGATTTCCTGTAATGTACAGCAGCTGTAAATTCCCTGAGGGTGCACAAAGGTTTCACTCAGCACCTGTTCTGGGGAGGGGCTTGACTCTCCTGAAGATCCACTGTTAGCATTTGATGCCAAAGTAAAAATGCACAGAATGAATGAAGGCAGTGGGTATAACTTACAGTGCCTCAGCACTTGGGAAGAACCTGAGACCACTGGCTGGTTGTTGCACAGGATTCAGAAACATGGAATAAAGAGGTCTGTCCTACTCCAATGAGTTTACAGCCTAATCCTAATGGGAGAAGACTCAGAACATGCTCTCCTGTCTGTCTGGAGTTAATAGTTCTACCACCAAATCAATTTCCACTCCTGTATAACTTCATGAAGTTTCTCCCCTCAGTTCCCAGCTTTCCCTCTGTTATTCCTGCAACAACTCACAGGGGCATAGGAAAGGGAGTGCTTGTGAAGAATTTTGCCTGGGAGGAAAATCTGGTTCTCTTGGAGCAGATCTTCATCATGGGGCAGCAGAGTCTCCACAGGTCCACCCAATCACTCACTGCAGTGAAAGTGCATCTCTCAATATGATGATCATGTCTAATTCAGTGGCATTGCAGCTGGGATTGATTTTGCCCTAAGTGCAAAACACTTCTTGTCTACAATGTATTGCTCTCAGATATTCCTTGTTGTTTAACTTGGAGTTCCAATTATTTTTGAAATGCCAAATTGTGATACATAATTTATTGGGAAGACATAGAAAACCCTAGCAGAGACAGAGAATACAGAAGAAAAAAATGGGTCACTTACAGGAGCTCACTATGGTTTTTCAGTATAAACCTATGAGTTTGAAATGCTGAAATTAGAGCCTGAATCACTTCAAAGATTCCTGCTAATAAGGGAATGATTATGCGCAATAAAAAAAAAACCAAAAAAACAAAACAAAAAAAACCACTAAGCAGCATTGAGAAAACCCCAGTCATGCTAAAAGCTCAGTGTGTCTTTGCATTTTCTTTTCCTCTCCTTTTTTTCTGCTTTATCATTTTGCATAATAAACATGTCTTGAATAATAATGAACAAGCATCTGGGGAAATATGTATATTAACTGTATTTTTAATCTGCTTGCAATGCTATAACTATTTTGCTACAACTCCTCTAGGGTTGCTGCACTCCTGTTTACATCACTCCAAGGTCAGGGGCTGCAATCAATAATACTGCATTCTTTCCCCTAATAGGCTTGGGGTGTTAAACCTGTTCCTGCCAATGCCATTTCTTTAATTCCTTGATCTCCAGTGGTGCTAGTTGATTTGGTTAGAAGTACAGATAGGCCAGGCAGGTATCCTGGACATTTTGCAAACCTTGTAAGAAAGCACACTTGTTGGGGGCATTCCCTAGTTTACAGGCCTCATTAGGAAGCCAGGTCAGTGGAGGGGGAGAGAAATGTCTCAAAGGCAAAGCATAGCAGAAGACCAATGTAACGTGCTTCTAATTTCTCTCCAGAGCTCCTCTTCTTCATTGGTTAAAAGGGGCTCACTGAATGAAGGCATTAACTGGGAGATAAAAAGCTCCTCCTGTCCCCTGACTTTTTAATAAATATAGGAACAAAATGAATATTCAAGGAAGCAGCAGTCCTGAGAAGAGCCAGCCCCTGGGAACAGGTTCCTGCCTTGCATCAAATGTTCCTAAAATACAGCTCCTGGCAGGCACCCTGGCCATGCTGTCCTTGTAGCATGGAAACTTCTAAATACAACTCTCATTATTAAAGTGGGCCCTTTTCCCCTGGTGAGATGCTGCCATCCATGTTGTTCAACTTGTCAGGTGGAGGAGAGCAGCACAGAGCATTTCTGTGGCTCTTTGGGGGCAGGTTTCTCATCTGGCACCCTGCTGAGGTACCTGCATTCCCTGAACTTCCCAGCACAGCGCTGTGGTACAGCTCCCAAAGGGAGGGTGGGGCTGTGCAGCTTGAATTCACATCTAGAATGAGTTAGATCAGACTTTGCTGTTCAAGCAAGAGACCTTCAGAGGAAAAAATCAGTAACAGCAGGGCCTGATCCTGCTTTCCTAGCTGCTGTTACCTTGTCTTATATGATAGCAATACAAATTATAAAGCATAACTAAGCTTCAGTAAAAATATTCTTCTCTTAGCCTTAGTTGCACAAGATATTTAGGAACATGCAATTGTCTACCTAACACCAGCTGGGGGAGCAGGGATGAGCTGTTCCCCTTCTGAGCAGTGGTCTGTCAGTGTTGGAATGAATTATGATCTTTTGTTGAAATTTCATTTTGGAAGAAGACTGGGGGAAAATGCTCCAGATGTGCTGACTCATCTAATTTTGATACTTCCCCAAAGAAACATTACATATTCCCATTTTAAAAGAACTTTAGAGTGGTTTATATTGCCTTATCATTCGTAATAAAATCAGAACAAAATGTTTAGATTTTGTTGGAGCATCTTAATCCCACATGATTCCCTTGAAATGTGGAGGGAGAGTAAAACACCGTCAGGGACGGGTTGCTGTAAATTGAAGTGAAGGCAAGAGTAGAAACTAGAGAGGTGGATCAGTGGAGGCTGGCATCTCCTACAGTGTTTTCTTTGCTGATTCCCTCGAGGCCAGACAGGCCTAGCCCTGGATAAGAAGGCAGGCAAAGCCTTTGGAGCAGGTGCTAAGCTGCAGTAGTGGTGCATAGAGCTTGCCTGGTTTTGTCCTGTGTGTTGTATGTGATCAGTTAATCACTGTCGGGGAAATGATGAGGTTAAAGCAGAACAGTCAATGGCAATGCAATGTCTGAGTTGGATTTTGGAAGGGAACTCTTAACACGTCTAGATTGAGGACAGGACAGTATGCAGGGAAGCCCCTGTTTAGCAGAAAATATGTGCAGGTGGAGCATTTATCCCAGCAGGGAAAAAACAAAAGACAACTGTAAAAATGTCCTTCTGGAGAGGTGTTTACAGCAGAAGTCCCTTTTGTTGCCATTCTTTTGCTAGCTGGGGGTGCAGGACTGGCTGGTAACTGAGCTCCTTTCTCCACTACCTGGCTAATACTTGGCTTTTCCTAAAACTCTTTGGCCTGCTTTGCTTGTTTTTAACACCATTTATCCAGTGCCTATTTTGACAATAAATTGTCATCAAATAATTTGTCTGTTATCTGTTTTCCAGGAGCGAAACCTAGACAGAACTCCAGGATATCCTGGGTTACAGTGGGACTATCATTGGCATTTTATTTTGTAGTGGAGGGAGGACACATGTTGTCCTTCCTGAGTCCAGGACACTGATATGAAAAGAAGCAAGATAAGTTTTGAGTGAGAATATGTTTGACTGAGGTCAGGTGGGTGTTAATGAAATGATTTGGATCTTTTTTCTAATAATACAAAACTCAAATACAAAATGGATAAAACTAGAAAATAGTGTGCCTTTGCCAAACAATGACCAACAGCTCTGGAGGTGAAAGCAGGAGAGAGGCTAAAACATCCAAGGAAAAAACTTTACTGACTGTGCATGTAATTATAACTGTGAGCCAAGTGATAGAAAACTTCGAAAATAGAGAACACTGAATTTTAATGCTGTTTTCTAAGGAAAAGAAAAAGTTCCTGGACTATTTCAAGACAGCCTGGCTGAAACAGTGGTGAATATAGGGTACTGTAGCAGCAAGGCCTGGATGGAAACCTGAACTAGCCCTAATTTGCTCTCAAAGGGTAATGTCCTGACTAAGCATCTGCAAAACAAAAGTAATTTTATTGAGGTCTCTGGATCACAGGAGCTCAGTTCAGGTGCTTGAGACTTTTGTTACCATGGATCCCAAGATACAGGGCTGGCTTCTGACACAGAAACCTTCTGAAGTTGTTGAAGCAGAGGTGCACAGCAGGAGTTAGGAACCTGGCCTGAAATGTGTGTGTGCAGTTCAGTGAAGTGCTAGAATTGCACCTTGGTGCTTTTGTGAATCTGTGTTCCCTGGTCACCCCTGTTGCAGAGATGCAGGCTATGGGGAACACCAGCCTCTTCCAAATGCTTCTTCTGGCATCTTTCTGAATGAGACTTTCCATGCTGCAAGGAAATCTCCAAATCCACCCATCTTCTCTTGCAGTGAAAGGGAGCATGGGGTGGCAGGGGTGTGTGTGTGCTGCTGTCCCTGCTGTGGTGTGGTGTGAGGTGCTGTGTGGTGACAGTGTGCTCAGCTCTGCAGAGCCACGGGATGGCCAGGGCTGTGCTGGGAGCCTCGAGCTGTGTGCAAGCAGGGAGGAGCTCAGGGACACCTTGCCAGCAGCACTGCCCAAGGGCAGCCTGGCAGGACACAGCTCCGTGTCTGCTCCAGGGCCTCCTGAGCCTTCATGGCATCGGAGGTGTGCCAGGGCAGCACTGCAAGGGCTGTGTCCTGTGCACGCTGGCCCTGTGACAGGCCTTGGAGGGCACTGGGCAAGCAGCCCGCAGCCCTGCTCACCCACCACAGCCGCTGCCACAGCGACTGACTTTTTAAAAATATAAGCCCAGCCCTCCTGCGAGACTAAAAATGTCAGCCTCGAGGGGAAATGGCTGAGTGTGTCAGATCTGCTGGTTGTTTATTTCTAGGGCACTTAATTGTATTAGTCAACTTGTACATTTTGAATTAATTAATATCTACTGTAATACTTGGGGGTTTTCTATGTATTTTTTTGCCTCTGGAATGGTTCTAGGGTGGGGCCCACAGGGTTTTGAGATGATGCCATCCAACACCATGGGAACAGGCACATTCAGAGGTCCTTGGTTCTTCAGGGCAGAAGGATGACACAAAGCAGTCATTATTACAATAGAGGCTTTGCTTCACCCTGGACCTTTTGCAGAGCAGGTCAGTTTAGCAATCATCCCAAACCCTCTGCAGCCAGTTAGTATAACCAACATTCTGCAGAGCAGATTGTTTCACACATTAACCTTATTGTGAGCTAAAACACACAGACAACTCATTCATCCCACCTGCTGATCCTTCTCCTGCCCAGGCAGTTGTGACACTGCAGGGTAGTTAGCAGAGCACTGCATGTGCTTGCACATTCCTGTCTGTGCTATCAGGAATTCTCATCAGCCTGTGGGCTCAGGAGTCCTTCAGAGAAGTGTCTGGTGACCCAATGGCCATGGCTGATGGCCACCAGCCCCACACAGTGGTGCAGTGCAGGAGGGAGTAGAGGGTGTAATCATACAGATGCAGGATTATAAGAAATCTGGGATTTTGAGAATTCCAGTACTAAAGTCATGTCTTCTTCTGCATCATGAATAGGAGGAGAAAATCCTCACTTCACTGGAGGCTGAGCCCAGACAGGATGATTCAGAGCAGAGTGTGGACTTGCAACTTGGTCCTTCTTTACCAAACTGAAATGAAACACTCTCTGCTGCACCAGCAGTTGTTTTTAGACTGCTTGCAGGACTCGAGAACCAAGTAATCATAGTTGAACTGGTACCCATTAGGCCTTTTATGGTGTATCATCACCTTTCTGCCTGCAATTAGGTTACATTCTTAATCTTTCGTGACTAATTTCATTTGCTTGCAGCAGTTTTGCTGTTCTTTAGTTACACTTCCCAGCAGCTTCTGCTGCTCACCTTAGTTCTGTCATGCTTTCTCCTGTTCCTTTACCCCTTCTTACTCTCACATCAGTGTGTTTTGGACAACATACCCAAACCAGCAGATTTATCTTAGCAGATGCAAACTATGTATTCTTATGCCTGTGGCTTTCTCAACAGCTTTTGCTTGATTAGCAAAGGAACCATCTTCACTGCTGATGAACTAAGGATTGCATACTTAGTTTTGTGGAGGTTTCTACTCTTCTGTGGAAAAGCCTAACAAGCCCTGAAGTGTTTAAATAATATTAAATTAATCATTCCTCCGTGAAATCAATAAATCCCTCACACCCACACGTAAGTCACAGGTTAATGCAGTGTTTCGCCGTCTCAGCCATTGAGAAGGCAGTAAGGAGCCTGTGAGGGTGCCCTGCCACCTCCCACATGCTGCTGGTATCCCAGGTGCAGAGGAGCTGTGCTTTTGGAGCCGTGGTAACCTTTCATGCAGCTCTTCCCTTCAAGTGAGGGGATTGCAGAAAGCTGAAAGTATTTTGGTATTCACAATGTGCTCCCTAATCCTCCAAATACATACCTATGCACCAGCCCCATGCTGAAAGCTTTCTGAAACATGAACAACCTCTTGACATAAATTAGACGTGGCACAATGATGGTCTTTGTCTCCTCACCACTTTCCTCCTGAGATGACCAAAGGATTTCCTCCTCTCTATAAGACACTTCCTTGGTCAACTGCTGAAGGCTGTGCATCAAATGCATTATTGATAACAGCCCTTGGAAGTGCATGCACACCTTACAGACTCCCAGCTGCTGTCCGGAACGCTGCAGAGGAATGACTGCAGCTGGACAAAGATTATCTGCTTCTTCCTAAAAACCCCCAAGATAGAAATCAGTATAAATCTCCTGCACAGCCTTTTCTCTCCCACCACTAAATCATTGTAAGTGTGAAGTAGAAGAGAAGAAAATAGAACCTCAGGATTTTGAACAAAGCTGTTGAGTGAGGAGGCACCAAAAAAGAATGTCCAACTTTCTAGACACGTGCAGAGTGAGATGAGGAGAGAGATTTAGCTTAATTCTGACATTCCCTCAAGCATAGTGGCCGTGCTGGGCTGTTGGTTCCCATAGCAGGAATCTGAAGCAAGCAGGGGTTGAGAAGGGCAGTTCTTGGTATTCCTGCTCAGTGTTCAAAGTCCATGCACTCATGCCACACATGCCTTTAAAGTGGCTTTCCTGCTTCTGGTAGCTTGAATCCCCACATTGTCCCATATTGCTCTAAGTTGATTCATGTGCACTGCAGAGAGGTTCTCTTTTCCTCCCGAGGCTGGATAACTGCTGGTGGTGGAGCTGGGACAGCTGATGGGTTTGGAGCATTGGACTGTACTTGGTGCCAAGGAGAATCACCACCCTCTGCAGCTGGTGCCTGCTGTCTGTTTCCTGCAGCCCAGTCCTCTGTGCTGTGTCTATTCCCATGCCAGTTAGGGGGCTGCACAGAGCCCCTTCCTTCCCAGCAGGGCAGGGCACACTGCTACAAGCAGGACCTTTGCCAGGGATCCAGCCAGCTCAGGAGGAGAGTGCTGTGCACATGTACAGCAAGTGGGTTCTGTAATGTTGGTTGTTGCCCTCCTAGTTCTTAGGAGAAAAGGTCTCAGAGTTGTTACACTGGCTTGTCCAAAGCAACTTCTGTCTTCTTGCACCTCTTCCTACTGCTCTGGGCATTTTGGCTGGACAAAGCACTTCTCCTTGATTCTGCTGACATGCTGCAGAAGCTGTTGTTAAACAGCACTGGCTATGCTGTCCTTAGAGATATCCTGTGTCTTTTTTACCTCCTGCTTGTCTATCTTCATAGAGACTCACCACAGTCTTGTCCACAGGAGATGTCTGTGGATGTCCTGTGAGATCCCTGTGGGCTCTCCCATTTTCTCTGATAATTTTCCACTCGAATTGGGAAACTTCATCATGTAGCTAAGGAAACTGAGTGTAGAGGAGTGATGTGATATGCCCAAGGTCATGTGTGGAGACTAGATTAGGCCTTCTGTTCTCCCTAATCCTAATACTTTGCCTTAATCACAAGCTTTCTTCTGTATCACTGTGATTATTTAGGGAACTGGTGCATCAGCAGCAGCACAACTTGTTTGTGTAGTATATCGTGTCTGAGAAAATCAGTTCGCTTTCAAAGCTGTGCACTCTGTAGGCTGGGATTGCTTTTCCCTCTGTCTTCCCATTGCATTTCTTTTCTGGCTCCTCAGCATTTATGTCCCTAGCAATCATCATTGAGGATAATGGGAGCAGGCAAAAGAACCACAGGAGAGTCGTGCTTTGCCAGCCATCTTCCCTTGCACATCTTAATACCATATGTCAAGTGCAGTTGCTCAGGGCTCCACAGATATCTCTTTTTCAGCCACCCGAGGAGCTGGGGCTGTTTACAGTGTTGGCTTCACAAGATGGCAGGTGGAGAATTAGGAACTGCTCTTGAGAAGCTCAGGATTGCAGCAGTGCTCTGAAAAGAAACACTTGGTAAAGTGCTGATGCCCCCAGGAGCTGAACAGCTGGGTCTTGCAAGAAAACTATTTGCAGTAACAAAAGCAGGCATGGGTTTTCAGATAGCTTAAAGCCCTGCTTTCAGAGGTATTGAGCACCCAGTACATCCCCTTGCTCTCACTGAGATGAATGTAAAGGTGGCCCTTGTGGGTGCATTTAACTCAGTGTCCACCTCGAGTAAGTGCCACTCACAGTGACAGCTGGAAGAAACCAGTAACAGAGACAGTAGCAGAGTCAGCTCTCTGACAGCTGAGAAAACATTTTGGACTGTGCTGGAATACTTGGTTTTTCAGAGCTAGGTTTAGTTCTAGAAACCATCCAGGTGGATTGCTGGGCAGTCTGGCTGGAATTCACAGAGCTTCAGTAGTGCTTTATACTGCTGGTATAGTGCCATGCACTGTGTCATCCCCTCTCCAGGCATCTCGTGCCATCCAGGCATGACCAGAGACTTAATGAGAGCTGTGGGACAGCCCTAAACTGGTGGTTTTGCTTGGAGGTGGACTGGGTGGGACTCAACAGAAATTCTATTCCATAGGGTTTTTTCAGTGGTGGAAGGAAGCATGGCTGTAAAGCATCACATATTAAGGCAATCAGTGGTGAAAGGACCAGTACAATTTCTGTGGTATTGAAGGGTGTATTTTAGTGTCTGCTGTCACTACCACTGGGTTATACTTGTATTGGGTTATACTGGTATTTATGATATTCATTAGAAAACTGAGATGAGTGTGTTTATTCCAGCATCCCTGAGACTCCTGCTCAGTCTTTGGGTAATGTCCAGTGAATGGGTGCATGCTCATGTCACTGCATCTGTGGAAGACCAGCTCCTTTGTGAGGCATGAATTTTCTGTGAATGTTCTTTGTTAATAGTGATAGAATGATTTTGGTAAAAAAATGGTAATTCATTAGAAATAGTGCCTGGTTTGGAAACTGGAAATTATCGTGTCTTTCTGGGATGTGATAGCAAGATTGACCTGTCTACCTGAAAGCTCAAAGTGATTTCCAGAAGAAGAAGAGAATTGTCTACCTTTTACACAAGAAAGGAGAGGTGTGGAAAAGGGAAAGGTAGCTGTTGGCCCTCTTATGTTTGGTTTGTAACTCCTTAGTGGCAAAGCACCCAGGCTCCCATAGCCTCAGCTTCTTTCATGAGACAGGCGAATTTCATGTAGTTTGTAAAATATTTCTGCATCCCCATAGAAGCTTTTCCCTCTGGATTCCAAGTGTGCGTGTCTCAAACTTCATTGTGTAACAATCTCTGTTTTTGTAAGGAGCTCTGAGAGACAATTTATTAAAGGTTTAGCAGAGTATTTAATAGTTTCTTGCATCTCCAGGAGTGTTGTGCAAAGAAGGTCTTTGTGAAAGTTTATTATTCAAATTTGGAGGAATGGAAGGAAATCAATTTCCTTCTTCAAAACTGCATTTTTTCACCTACTCCATTTGCTTATCACTCTCGGCCTTGCCAGGATTATTCTAATCAGATTTGACATACAAAAAAATAATAACATAAAAATAATTCTCCTCTTTCAAGTCATTGTGAGACTTAAATAAATTAAGACATTGATCAGATTCTGCTCACTGTTGAAGCTGTGAATACAATGGAGGGTACCTGTCGTGGCTGGGGATTGTGTCAGATGTGTGTTTTTTTATCTTCAGAGGGAGGGCCAGAAGGGAGGATTAAAATCAGACTCATCCCTGGGGGTTACTTGGTTAAACCTGTGTTTCAGGTACCACCTGGGATGTGGACCTGCAAGGCACATGGCCACAGTCCAGCCCAGAGGGGACAAATGGCAGAGAAGGGATGCCTGTGTGGCTGCAGGAAGCTGCTCCAGCAACCAGGGCTGCCAGGCTCTGCTTCACCACCACCTCGTGCACTGGGCTGCTGCAAAGGGGAGCCCAGTGTCCAAATTGCTGGAGTGGTTTTCAAGTCTGTCCTCAACCTAATGCACCAAAATGCCAGCCTGTAGTAAGGCAAACACAGCTTCTCTGCATACAGGTTATTTCTGATCTGGCAGCTGTTTGGGAACCTTATTTGCTGTTCATGTCAATACTGATAGCACTCCTATGGGTGCTGTGACCTTGAGCATCCTTTCATTCTTCCTCAATAAGCTCATTATGAGCTCCTAAATCGTCATCAGGGATTTTTCATGAGCTAAAATGAATGTGTCTTTCTGTAAATACTGCCACAATGAAGTATGTTCACCTCTCAGCATGAGGTCTGGGCTTGTGGGTTTGGTGGACAGAGGCCACTCTGATACTGATTCTGGCCCCTTGTATGACAATCTGTGTTTCCGTTGTGTTTGACAGAGAATAACTCTATATTCCATAGATCCATAGGGATCTTCTTGATAGTGGCTAAAAGGTGTGGGTGGGTGTTCATATTCAGCCCATTAGACAATTCACAGGCTCCTGACAGCAGTAGTTTATTTTGAAGTCCCAGGCACACAGAGCTTGGTAGCACCATTTAGTAATAAAACAGGCCTGCAGTCAACATTTTTTAAAGATGTTGTGTCCCTCTTTGCAAATGGGAGTTTGGCTCTTAGGGTACTCTTAGGACAGTTTGTAGGGTTCAGCTCCCTGCTCTCACAGAAGAAATGCCTTGCCTTGACTCGATGATTCAGTTCAATTGTCTAAACCTGGACATTCGTCTCCCTCTGCAAGGTGTCAGCATCCCCTGCCTGGCTTCCACAACACCATGGATCTGCCTTAGGACCTATTTCCTGCCTGCCAGTCCTGTGCATGTCTCACATGCCCCAGGACATCTTAGATGGCACTGGAAACCAATGTTGAGGTAACCAGATCGAGCCCTTAATCTCTCTGCCTCAGCTGCTCATCTCTCTGGTGTTGATAAGATTCCCTTCTCGCTCCCTCGGAGACAGTGTGGAGATAAGCGTGTTGTGATTGACAGGCACTCGAATGCTGTGCTAAGGGCACAGAGCTTGAGTAGGTAAGAGAGTGACTACATGACAGCATGATGGTTTTTTTACATTGTTCTTTACCTCAGAAGATTTTCTCCTTCACATGTCCTTTTTCTATCAGGTTGTTAGTGCTCTGAAAGAGATCAGCTCACATGAGCCTCTCACACCTGACTCCTTCTGACATTGCTCCAGTCCTAGCTAGGTTTCTCTGAGTTCAGCCATCCTGTCCCTATTTGACCTATTTGCCCCATATTGATCAATTAAAGAAGTGTTCCAATACCTCAGCAGTGTTTGGACGCAGCTTCTATTTGAGATAGCTCTATTCATTAATAGAAATGTCAAAAAAAATTACTTGGTTTTCAGGTTTGTCAAGTTGGAATGATGCAGGGAAGTAGGGAAATCACTGTCTGACTTCAAAATGGAATAAATTGGCCTGACACCACCTGAAAGAATAAACCCAGAAGCTAGATATCGTATTTTTCAGCTAAATCACTGCTCTGACACCTAGTTACTTCATTACCAGTGGTGCTGTAAATACTCACAGCTCCCTGTGGTTTCAGTGGGATTTCAAAGTAATCACCAGCCCTGCAGTTCTTTCCCCTTTTATTTACAGACTTCAAAAGCTCAGATTTCTGCTCATCATTTAGGACTCTCTTTCTTGTCGTTTATTTGGAGACTGTCCGAAAGAAATTTTCTATAGCCAGGAGATGTTTTCAAAGTTTGCTCTAAAGGTACTGAACACTGGAAGTCTCTAGAACATAAGAAAACAAGACAGTCAAGCTGTAAGACCCCACTGAAATCTGTGGCAGGGTATGAGTTCATCTCCATCCTAGGGTTTTCCCTGGGAAAGATCAAAGAATTATCCTCTACAGCAGAGGACTGCCATGCTCAGCAGGGGTGATGGGTGCGTTGACGGCAGCAAGAGGAAGCTGTGAAGGGCTGTGTGCTCTGCAACAAAAGCTTCAGCCACACAGTTTTCCCTGTACATCTTTCCAAAGACCCCACAAGAGAGTCTGCAGCATGCACTTCTTAGGTCATTACGTCCTTTTATTTATCTTCACTTTCACAGTGTCCCCTTTCTTTATGCCTGTACTCATCAATTATATCTTCAAATACTTGGGTATAATCTGCTCACAGTAGTGTCACTTCAAATTGTAAAATACTTTATGGTTAACAGTTTCCACAGTTTCTGTGAACACTGATGTAAACACCACTAATGGACTTTCCCTCCTGCAACTCTTGAATCTTGAGTCATTGAAACCTGCATGAGGTGAGCAAAAGCTGACAGGCATTCTGAGTGTGTTTTAAAGTTGGTGGCCTTGCGTAGATTCTCTGTTCACTTTTATTCTTTGGGTTTTTTCCTGAAAACACACCTACGAGAAGGCTGCAGTGGCTGTTGCTGTATTTCCATGCATTGCTAGCCCTGGGAGCCAGGAGCTGTTCATATCCATCTCTGGGGCTTATACAGTAACTAAGTCATAAGGGACATGTGCATATCCTCAATTCTACAGGAAATCTTATACCTGCAGTTACTCCTCTGGTCAAGTTGTGGCTGAAATGAGGAAGTGTTTTTCTTCAGAAGATCCTCGGGGACTAGCTTTTGATCTAGACCTCAGGGCACCTCTTGTGCTCTGCAAAATTTGGCAGCATCCATGTGGTGAAAATATCCCTCCCTGCATCTTTCTAACTCATCTCCCTGTAGGAGCCATCTGTCTGTCTAATCTTCACAGGGCTAACGGATGGCTGTGCTTAAGAGTTTGACCATCCAAGTAGAGTCCTCGAGTGATGGAGCCAATGATGCAATGATTGCTGGGGCATGGTGAGCTCTGTGCAGCCTGGCTACAGCTGCTTCCTTGCTTTCTTTCCATCACTCAAATCTGCAGTGTAATTTTTAAAACTGCCATGGCAGATGACCCTAGTCTTGTGCCTCTAATGCAAATATTGACCACATTTCCTTTAAAAAATGTTTGGAGGAAGGAAGGAGGAATAGCTCAGAGGAGGTACATTGTCATCTGTACAAAGCTAAATCCACATTGAGTAGGACAAAGACTAATTTCCATACTCAGAAGGTGTAATTGCATAGCAAGTACAGTGTGCATGCTTGGTAGGTAAATTGTAACACTCTGAGGCTGTCATAACAAAAATGTTGAGGGCACAAACCAGATTTACATATTTGAAAAAGTGGACTTACACATTACTCTTGCCCATTCAGCTGCCCAAATCAGCTAATGTATTAATGTATTAGCTTAATACATGATAGCCTTGACTCCTCAAATACACATATTCAGAGAAAAATAAAGATTTAGAAGCATTTTTTTCAGTAAATATGGGGATTAATCACAAATCCAATAAAAAATGGCAGTTTTACTTCCCCTTTTACAGTCTTTTATGGTTTGAAAGCATCTGAAATGATGCTATTTCCTGATTAGATACCTTTTTAAAATTTTCTACCAGTCATTTTCCTGTGGCTTTTTTTTTTTTGTGTTTCTTTTCTGTTTTAAGCTACTGAATAGTTCTTTAGTGTGTGACAGCAGAGTCAGCAGAAAGTAACTGTCCAGACTGCAAAAATGGACTTATTTAACCTGGTCTTTAGATTACGGTGAATAAATGAGAAGGAAAAATGTGTTTCTGGATGTTTTCAGCCTTCAGCAATTCAATGACCATGCCCTTTTCAACCTCAGCTAAATGAAATATACACTCCTAATGAAGTTCTGCCATTCAATTATTTTCATGTTTTCATGGGTTTTTGTGGTTTTTTTTTTTAGATCACCTTCATTGCCCAGACAAATGGCACCTCCGTAGCTTTGTTGGTCTGTCCCTTTTCTGCTAAGGATATCCCATCACCTTTAGTGTTGGAATACTTGCAGATGTATTTGAGAAAGCAGTTGCAAGATGGAAAGTGTGACTGAGCCCTCCTGTTCTGTGGAAAGCAAGCTGTGAGGCCCCTGTCAGAATTGGATGAGTCATTTTTACCTAGAGCAATATTTTAATGATGCGATTGAGCCAGGACTGGGGGGTTTTCATCCATCCTGTACAGAGGATGGTGTATTCTGAGTGACTGCTTGTCCTCTCACAGCAGTTTGGAAGGGATCTGCAAAGTTTCATGTGATGTGACAGAGCAGAGCAAATAGGGAACTAATTAGGTGTAGGCACATAGTGGGGTAAAGCAGGTGCTAGAGACAGTGAAAGTGTCATAAAGGTTGGTGTGCAGACAAGAGGGAGGAGAAGATGAGTTCAAGCATTGAGGTGAGTCCTTGGAAGTCCAGCCCCACTGAGAAGTCTCAGAGGAGGGTGAACCTCTGTGTCTGAGTATCTCTGACGTTTTCCTGGAGAGCATTAGCAAGTTTAAAACAGAGAAAAAAACTATTCTTCACATAATATGTGATTGCTGTAAAGAATACCACAGACTGCTGAAGATTCAGGGCTGTCAGCAGGGTTCTTAAACTTTTCATCAGTATAGCCAGTACTGATCCCCACCAGCAACAAAATACTCAGCAGAAGGAAACCTATGTTCAAGAGGGTGTAGGAGCAGTGGGATAGAAAAGATCTTTGGAAGACTGGAGAATTGACTTTGAATCATGGAGAAAACTCATCGCTCTCCTGCCTTAGCTGTTGAGCTCTCTTTCTTATCTCATCATGTTTCATACACTCTTTTCTCCTGATGTCACACGTGCTGGGGGCATTAGCCTAGTGGCCTACAAAACAACAGAGCAAACTTTGTGGGCAGAGCTGGATTTTGCAGCTGGCTTCAGGTCTGAAGGTAGTGGGCACAAAATTAAACACAGGAGATTCTGTCTGAACACCAGGAAATGTTATTTTACTGTGAGGGTGGCTGAGCACAGGCACAGGTTGCTCGGGGAGGTTGTGGAGTTTCCCTCCTTGGAGGGATTTCTGCCTTTTTGATTCCTGGCATTCCCTGGTATATTTTAGTGGTCTCTGCAGATGTCTCTGGAGATTTTTGGAAGACTCAGCTGAAGTGGCTTCCTGGCTCTGGAAGCTAGGGGACCACGAATAGAATAAAACCATCCAGTGTCTTTAGATGCCTTTAAAAGTGCAAATGTGTTGCCGAGATCAGACCTGGGGAAAAAAGTGCAGCAGCATAGCAACCTGCTACAATAAGCTAGTGCATAAATATTCCAGAAGAAAGGTTCAGAACCATCTGCAAAGACCACTAAAACTTAGCAGGGAAGCCAGAAATCAAAAAGAGAGTTAATAATCAGTCTTCAGTGTCTCAGGAGCATACGGGCCTCTTTCTGCATTATGCTACATGAATGTCTTTTGTATTGCAGTATCAGCCTTTAGGTGAAAAAAAAAAGAGGGAGGCACAGCAATTTTAATAAAGTACTCACATATAGACTGGAGCTATTATCTTGCTGGAAGTCCTGGTTGTTTTGAAGGAACAATCTGGTAGCCATTAAAAAATAGCAATAAAAAAATCTCCTGCCCCAAAATTTTGCATGCTTGCATTTGTGTTACTAGTTTCCTTTGTGAGAAGTAGGAGTAAAGTCATAGGAAGGACAGAGAAGACTTGGGCATGAGAAAGTGGGTTGTGGAAGAGATTCTTTATGTCATGCAAAACCTATCACCTCCATGTCCAGATTCCTCTCTGTCCAACTCAATACCACCCTAATAAATCTCCACCTCTTGGCTGATACCTGCATCCAGGACATGCTATCAGTCACTGCTGACAAGGACTATTAGTCATTATTGCCAGGATAGAAACTCAGTCTGAACAGGCTGGATGGAAGAGAAACCAGTTTCTCTGTGCTGAGAAATGTTTGCTGCCAGGGGTGTGTGGCCTGGGAGTCAGCAGAGCTGCCTGCTGCCAGCGCAGTCCCTGCAGCACCACAATTCTTGGGCAACACTCGCTGTTTTAATGAGTAACATGTTCCTTTGTGCATTGCTTCCCTTGCTCTGCGCCAGCCCTCCTCCCAGGTGCTCCAGAAGCCCCGAGATGATCCTGCAATCAGATAATAAAAGTGTTGTCACTTAATTTGCACTCTTGCTTCAGAAGGAAGTGATAACATTCCGATGATCTGCCTTTAAAGGGAGCTCGTTTGTTGCTCTTACTCAGTGAGAAGGGAGAGAGATTGTCTTGTTCCATTTGGAAACTGCAGTATTAATTAAAAGGTTTCCAGAAACCATCTGTGAGCTTTTATTACAACTTGAGGTTTGTTCCCACTTGTTCGAGGGGAGCAGGGGTTGCAGGCTGAGGGCTTGCAATTGTTTAACTTTTGTGTATAGACCCGTGACCACATACAGAGCAAAACTTATTAAAGACAGTAGTGCTGCCTCTCTGCTTTTCCTCTGACAGGCTCCCCAGTCACCCAAGTTTTCTGTATGGCTTTTGCCTCTCGTTTTGTGTCTGACATTTTTGCTACTGGGAGTTTTTTCAGCAGAATTCCTCCAGACGTGCTGTCATGGATTGTTCCAAGCCACAATCCAACAGGACAGAAGGTGCCTGAGTTAGCTTCAGCAGTGAAATTATACAGCAGAAGGCATTATTAAAAGTGGATCTTTTGTCCAATAAATCCTCCTTTATGACTCAGAGATTGGAAGGAATTCAGAGAAGGGCAACAGAAACAATTCTGGGGCTGAGGGTTGAGTTAGAGGGGATATGTTAAGGGAGGAAAAGGTATTAGCATTTGTTAAGGGAGAAAATTAAGAAAAGTGTAATGAGATGTACTGACTAAGAAGGGGGATGTTTTCAGGAAACCAGCAATAAACATAAAATGCTGCAAATTACATAGGAAGTTCCAACCTGGTGATGGACGTGCACTGGTTCAGTGACTTTAGCTGTAAAATGGAGCTTTCCAGGTGTGTAGTGAATATAAATACAGGTATATGATGGAGATCACTGTCCTTGCACTGCTAGGGATGTGTCCCTTTCACCTGGACCTTAACCAAGGGTGGGTTGACAGGGCTTAGTAGTATCCTCTCTTTTGATACCCCTGTAAAAGGGACATATTTACTGTGATGGAAGAAAAAGCCCTCTCATTTGCAAAGAACAAGTAATTTGGAAGCTGGAGAAAGCTTTTATTATCCACTGAGTGTGTGTTAATTAACTGCCTCACAAATTAACTCTTTGTAGAAGGTGCTTAAGTGAAATGCCCTGAAGCTTCTTAAGCATCTTCTCTGGAAAAAGAAGTTGGGATTTGCTGTAAAGTCCAGTCACAGATCTGAGGAGAGCCTGCAGCAATCCTGCAAGAAGGATGCTGGCAACATTTCCATCCTAGCTCCATTCTCTGATCTCTTGGCAGCTTTTCATTTCAGCAATGACAGTATTCTTTTAACCCAGCTTTTGTACCTGTTGAGTTTTCCTGGAAGCACTGTCTCTGGTTTGTGCTGCATGTATTCTAGTCTGCTGGATTTTGTATTGATCATGGATGTCTATGACAGATGCATCTGATCTTAAAATCTCCTAGTTAAAGGAGCTTGTAGACGAGCCATGTTTATGTTTTCCCAGCTCATTAGAGGAATAGCATGTGCTGTATTCCTGACTTTTGACTCTTGGACTTCATTGTGGGAGGGAGGAGAATGTGGTTGTTTTCCTTTTGCTGTGTTTGTGGCTGGGGGTCATGAGCATCTCCTTGTGCCCACTCTGTGTGCCCACTCTGTGGCCTTAATTTATTAGGGTTTTTACTCCTCCCCTCAGCTGCTGCCTGTTACTTGCCTCTTGTGCCACTTCTTTTCTTGGGAAAGCCTCATGGTGCTTGAGGCGGCAGTGACAGCTCTGTGAACACCCCCTGCTCCCCTTTGGGGGACGGGGCTTCTCTATTCAGGGCACATGGGAACCTGAAAAAAGCAGCAGGGATGTGCACAAGGATTAGTCCCAGCCTGTCAGCAGCCCATCAGCACAGATGCAGCAGCGTGTTTCAGGCTGATGCCTCTGCACCTCCTTTCTTCATCTCCCTGGGAAGGCAGGACGGACAAGCCCAGCTCTATTTTCACCAGGGAAAAGTGAGAATTACTCAGCGCAGCTCCGGGCGAGGCAGTCTGAATCTCTGTCTGCGTGATGGGAGTGGGCTGTGCGGAGCACCGGGGGGGGAAGGGGATGCTGGGTTGCTTTGCTCCAGCATCCGTGCCACGGAGCAGAATCCCGGCCCGGAGCCTCCGAGCAGGTTTGCAGCAGGAGCACACGGGGCTTTCTGTGCCGGGCTGGGCACCTCCCTCTGCTCCGGGCAGCGCTGCTCCATTCCCACTCCTAGCAGCCAAAGGTACCAGCAACACTTCTGCATACAGAACTTCGCTAGGGCATAACAGCTTGCATGATTTAATTATTTTAATTGGAATTAACTGGGAAAATAATTCCCTCTTTCAGTAGGAATAAGCAGGATGCAGCCTGTCAGAGTTTTTTCAAATGAGCTCTGCTGAAGGCAGAGGTGCAGAGATATGTAGTCAGCCTGCTTTAATGAGATTTGGCTGCAATTTTGTGATGAAATTATTCTAGGTTAAACTCAATCACATACAGAAAAAAGTGTTTCATTGTATTAAGGCATATTTGAGACCCACAAATCTCAGTCACAGTATTGGTGAGATAAAAACTATCAGAAATTATGCCATTTTGAAAGATTTTCATTTTCTGAATAGATGTTGGAGAACAAATACTGCTCATAATGCTGGGTGCAGATTTACCAGGATGTAATAATTCACGGATTTCTTTCCCAAATAGTTATTAAACTAAGAAAAAGCAGTGCAGATTTGCAAAATATTGAGATTATTATAAAATTCTTAGACATAGACAGTGACCTTCAGCTGAGAGACCGTGAGTTGTTTCAATTTAAATAGATGGAAGACTAAACATTCAACTGTAACTAAGATTTATTATTTTATAAAAATGAAGAAAATTAGTTATAGAGACAAACTAGGCTGTAAAACTGTGGACTTGAATACAAAAGTGTCTTGGTTTTTTTTTTTTTTTTTTTTGTCTTTGTGAGAGAGGTAAAAAGCTGTATAATTAATATACCACACCTAGGAAAAGTCTGCTAGGGAAGGCATTTAGTCTCAGAGATTTTTTTTAAAAGCAACAACCCATAATAATAACCATAGTAATAATAATATAAAACAACCCAGAAAAACCTACATAGATTAAAAAATGGGATATTTGCAGGCAGGAAGTCCATAAAAAATGCAAAATGTGATTGAGTGAGGAAAGGTACTGCTCTTTGGTCAGAAAGCATAGGGGAGAAATGAGAATTACCAATATGGAGAGGAGTGAGATGACCATCAAAAAAAGTAAGAGAAAAAAGAATGAAGAAAGCAAAACAATTAGTGGAATGCTGTTTAGTCACTAGTATATAAGGAGAAGGAATGGTGCTCTTCATCACTTAATCTGTTGCCAGATAGGATGAAGAAAGTGAGTGTTTAGGAAGCAGAATGAAGCAATTGCATCTAAGTAGGAAATGGTGCCCCAGACTGCTGAAGGATGTGACATCCCAAATCGTGAGTCTGTTGACACACAGACATCTGCTCGTTTCTTGAAGGCCATGTGGAAAAGTCCTTCATACTGGGGAATATGGGAAATTTTGTTTAAAAATGAGCAGAATAAACATTATGGACATGTAGAAGCTCATCCTTTTGGCTTCAGTGTAATCTAGAAAGGGAAGAATCATTTCAAACTATGGAGATGAAATGTAACCTGCATTTAATAAAGGTAGATTGTGCAGATTATTCTGTTACTGGTCTCCTAGACAGGGGGAATGCAGTAAATCTGATTTGTCTGGATTTCAGTGAGCATTTGCTGTCATGCCACATGTGTTACTCGTGCAGTTGGGAAGGGCAGGATTAGGAGAAGAGAGGGCTGCAAAGGGAGGAGGATCCCTGCAGTGGAGCTGACAACAGGCTGTGCTGCAGGGTGAGCCTGTCCTGGCTGCAAAGCTGCTGAAGTTTAACTGAGGGGAGCACATGGAAAGCCAGGTCTGGGACATGCTGTCACTGCAGTGGGCAGCTGGAGCATTGTGTAGGAAACACAGGAGTGATTCTGGGGCACTGGGGTTGGTGAAACATCAGTGACACAAGAAGTTGTCGTGTTATGTAAATATTAAAGAACTTGGCCTAGTAATAAGAATTTTCAGTCTTACGTTTGCTATAAATTTGAACCAGTAAGGGAATGCAACTCAGAAAATGCCAAATAACCACACAAGTTGTAATAGGCACAGATCAGCCATGGAGAGTTGAACAGATACTGAAATGCTAAAAAAATCACCACAATCAGTCTTATTTTGTGTGTGAATTAGTTGTATTAAAAAAGGTTGAGCTGAGCAAGTTGAGAGCCTTTTCACATGATCTGCTTTCAACTGATTTGTTTAGTCCCCAGCAAAACGGAAGATGAAAATGCATTATAATTACTGTATAAATTACCATGAGGGGGTAAATACCAGCAGTGTTTATGCTGAAGGCCAAAGCTGGCACAAGAACAAATGGTCACTGCCTGGCAGTGAATCCAATCCAATAACTCATTTAAAAGTGAAACTTGATGAACTTGTGAAAGAGATGATGAGATATTGCCAGGAACAGGGCAGCAGTGGACTAGGAGGGTACTTTGCCTCTAGTAATTTGCCTCTGTCTTAGAACAGTCATTTTTTATTGCCAAAAGTCCAGTTATGGTGAGATTGGTTTTTAAATTGAAGTAATTTATTAATGACATTGAGAGAAGCAAATTATAAATGACCAAAACCCTGTAAGTATTCCCTTGGGAAATTGCAGAAGTGTTTATAAATGTGCCCCTGTAGGATGCTGTGAATTAGAACAGGCAAAAGCAAGAAAATTATAAACCATGGGTCATGGTGCTACCAAAGGCCACTTTAGTAAGTTAGGCCACTTCAGCCTCTGTAAATGGCTGAAATTGTTTTTCTGTGGTTAAACACATGTATCACTAAGGGGCTTTTTCCAGCCATGCCCTGGCTGTCTCCAGGACACACCTGAGTGCCCAGTGAGTGCCTTTTGTGCCCGTGGCACATCTTTGCCAAAAGCAGTGCTTAATTCCCAGAGCTAAATGCAGTTAATCACCTGCTCATCTCTTTGCATCTTCTGTGATCCCTCACTCTTTGCTGAGAAATGCAGATGTTTATGATGCTTTTGTCTCACTTGTGGCTTGGTGATTAATATTCTGCAAGTTGCTGAGCTTATGGGTACCGATTTCCTGCTCTACTTACTGTACTTAAGTCAGCTTGGTTTGTTTTTCTTCCTCTTGCTAATATATCCACCTGGCCAGTTAATTGTGTAGGAAAAGAGCCAGGGAAGACAGAAAAAGCAGAAAACATGATGTTGAGCTCAGCTTGGGAGTATTCTGCAGTTCATTTCTGTGTTGGGAGTGTGTAAGGGGCTGCATGGCAAAGTTTGCTGTGCCAGAGGAAGCTGTTTGTGGTGATGTTCCCTTGATAAGGTCCTGAATTATGAGCAGGAGTGATGGGCTCTGTCCTGGCTTGATTTTGTGGGTGGGCAAACAATGTGTGGATTCTGGACTTCCTCCCCAGAAGCTTGCATAAGGATTCACTGTCATTCTTGAAGGTGAAGAAATATTAATTTTAAAGATGTGTCGCTCTCGTCTTTGGTATCTGTTGCTGTGAATTGATGAGAATTCACACTGCATTTCTTCTTTACCTGACATGGAAAAAGATTTTACAAGACTGGATTAAAACCAAAATCTTGAGGAGAGGTATATGAGGGTGTTTCCCTACTTGCTGGTTGCTCATTACCAGGATAAGGTAGATCCTTGTTTACTGAGGGCATCCAGATTTGCATCTCCAAGCAGATCCTGTGAAACAGCAGAGTTTGGGACCTGGTACTTAGGTTGCATGCTTCTATTTCATGTAAATAAATATCCAGGGGATCACGAGTTAGAACAAGTCCCCAGGACCACCAAGCAGAAATAAGGGTGTATTGGGATGGGGTTGTTCAGGTTGTTTCTGGCTCTCCTGGGGAAAGTGCTCCAGTTCATGGAAAGCATCAGTGGTCAACAAAGTAAGTGAGACAGTGGTCTTCCCTTCCAGCACAGCCTTGCCTGCCCACTGGTCTGGTTTCTTGTCCTTAGCAGTCTGTACTAATTCTTCCATCACCTTACTCTCTGAAATGGAATAATCTTAGTCCTTTTATTGATCCATGTCCATTCAGTCCCAGTTTGCCTCCTGTCTTCTTCCTTTTCCCACATTTCCTTTTGTCTCTCTGGTTGGTGGTCCAGCTTTCTCTCATTTGTATTCAAATTGGCCAACTCATCCATTTTGTCAGGATCCAGCAGAGAAGATAGATGAAAAGAAATCTCTCTGCTGTCAATTCAAAGCAGTCCTGGCACAGCCTGTAACCATCCAGAGTTGAAATTGCCAGGAATTTGTTCACTGGAATGCATTCAGTTTGGACAGAATCAGTAGGAAATAACAGCTCTTGAACTATAGCACATCTCCCCTGTACTCATGTGTGAACTGCTCATTTTCACAGATCATCAGCTTAGCTAAAGCTTGAGTGAATATTCTTTACTCTGAAGAATGAGGATGAGGGATGTTTCTGCAGGAAAACATCACTAGAATTAACATATTTTTCTTATATTTTTCCCATAAATGTCTGAGCTGTCACCACTGAAAGTTTCCGGGTGAATTAATCTCGAAATAGTTGAAATTATCAGTTTAATGGTTAAAACTTGGCAAAGTTATAAGTGTGTGAAAAAGGTGTTATCACAGGTTTTGTCAGACAACCTTAATAATAGTTTCACCTACAACAGCAAAATTCAGTAATGCAGTGTAATTCTGAGGCATCAGCACTGCACGGATGAACACCATTAGATAAATGGGACCTAAGAGAGTGCAGAACACCAGGAGTACCCTGGTACTTAATGCCCTGGGTCTGTTCTGTATTCAGGAGGGTCTGAATGTAATCAGAGTAGAAGCAGCTCCCAGGATGTGTGTGCAGCAAAACCCGTGCTGTGTGCGGGTAGTCCCCAGCACTGTCACACCTCAGCCTCGTCACCTGGCCCACTCTTCCACCTCCCAGCTCGGATTTGAACAAAATTTGTGGTGGTGCCAAACTGATGGATCACCATCCCATTTTCTAAAATGTCATCCCTGACAGCATAGGCTGTGCCAGCAAATGTTACTGAGAACGTCCAGGATAGCAACTCCAGGCCATTTATCAAGTCCATCTAAGGCTTGCAAGATAGAATTTCTCACTTCTCTCAGTAGTGGTGCCAGGAGTAGAAGAAATCCATCCCCAACAGGTGTCCTCCTGCATACCTATGTCCTCTTCTCAAGTGTATTGAACCAATCAGTCCTGGAGCCCATATGTCAGTTTAGCCTATCCTTGCTCAATAGATGGAAGAGAAAGTGTGGGACAAAACAAGTTTATCCCTCCTAGTCATGTACAAGCTTCCTTGCTCAGTTTCTTGACAGTTTATTGAGTTGCCTTTGTTCTGCCTTGTTACAGGAAGCATTGACTTAATGAGTTTCAGTGTTCCAACAGGATCTGTGTGAAAATGTGAAGGTAGAAGAGGGGCAATAGCTGTAGCAAAGAGAAGGGACTGTGAGTTTTCAGCAGTTGAGGAGCTGTCTAAGGCTGCAAGGAGAATGTTTCAGCTGGCGTAAGAGCTATGGACTCCCCAGTGACTTATCACGAGATACTGTGAAAATGATTTGAGCTTTAAGGCATTCACTAACTGCTAGAGATCAGAATGAGACCTAATATAGGGTACTTCCCTATTTCCAATTACTGTCAAGAGACCTTGGTCCTGGCCTGCTCCCATATTTTCCAAAGCATTCTGCAAGGAGGAGATTCCATGAGTCATCCTGGTCATAGTGATAAGCCGAACTAAGGCTGCACAAAAGTGTTGGAAGTGCTTTGCTGCAACAGTAGCTCATGACTTGCTTCTTGCCATGGGGACCCAGTGTTGCAGTGGGATAACATCAGTGGGAAAAGCAGAGCTGTTTCCACTCACTTTCCTCGTTAAATGGGCTGAGGTGTGCAGGGCATTTTGGGGAGTTCAGCCTGGGCTCTCCTTCCGTTGGTCTCCACTTTAGGATCATCGCTGCCAAGACAACCAGACAGCTTCTGCATATGTCTGATAGTTTGGGCAGGCAGTTGTCATGGTTATGAGTGCTGCATAAGAACCAAAATAGATATATAGAATGATGGTGATGGAAGCTGGCACATAGCCTGTCTTTTCTGTACATGAGCTGACAGGATGTGGCATGGAGGAACCACCTGTGCCCTGGCTCCCTCCTGCTCCCTCAAAGTCAGGACTAGCCATGCATTCGGCCTTCCCTGCTGCAGGTTGTAAAGGGAGCCAAGCTGTCTGAAAAAGGCAAAGTGAAGTTTTTCTGGGGGAAAAAATAGACAAGTGAAGATGTTAATTTGTGAGAAGAAGCTCATTTTTTGAGTTTTTGATTGCAGGGTATGAAAAATCTCAGTGTCTGAGAGTGTCAAACTTTGTCTCTCCTTATTTCTTTTTTCGCTCTTGAAGGGAAATATCAACCCATAACACTGTCTTTTGTCCTCTGAAACTGATTGTCAAATGCTAATTTTTTTTTTTTAGTAATATCTTTTTGACTGGTTCTTGTCATCACAAAACTCTTCCTTGGGTTTTGCTGTACAAATGCATCAAAACCTAATGGCATGGGGAGTTCCACTGAAGAACAGTGAGCTGCTTCTCCAGGGATATCTGCTTCTGGTGGCCAGCTGAGCACACAGGGGAAGCAGAGTTCTTCCTTTGCTCTGGCTGCAAAGGTCCATCAGGCCCCTGGAGAAACCAGCCCAGCCTGTGCAGCTGTACTAGTTTGTGAATCTCAGTCACAAGCCCCTGAGAACTTCAAGGCAGAGTGGTTTATCTGTGCAGCAGGCAGATGAGCAGCAGAGAGATTGCCTAAGTCCATCTTCTGCCCTGGGTTTGCAATTGGCCTCGAGGGTAAGGGAAGTCAGAAGACACAAAACAAAAGCATTGGGAGGAGGTGATGGAGAGCTTTAGTCAAAGATGTTGCAGGGTTTTGGACAGAACCTTGGTAAAATTCTGCAGCCAGGTCCTCACAGGATCCTGAGCAACAGAATTTTGATTGAATTCAAGCTGCCAGCATCAGGGCCTGCATTAATATACTTTGTTTCACTACCTTTCCTCTGCCCTCTTTCTTCTACAGAACCTAAAGCTACCTGGACTCTGTAACACCATGGGATGAAGGGTAAAAGCAGAGGGGTTATTCTGTTTTGAAACCTCTTATGGCAGGGTTTTAAATTGGTTTAGGGACAGAGCCTGAGTGTGATAAGGTGTTAGTTAACACGATGGAATAATCAAGTCACTTTGATTTTTCCCCAGGCAAACCTCTCTGCAGTCTATTAAAATGAAATACGATGCTACTGCTGTTTCCCTCAGCTGTAGTCAAGGAGATATTTGTTTTAATTCAGTACGAGATTGCCCCACAGGCTCCGATTTCTACTATCCGTATTGATGTTTGTAATTTATTGCCCTTTTACAATACACACTAAAAGGATGTTGTATTTGCCAGACTGGTTTTTGAGAACTTTATCTCCGAATCAGTCTGTGTAGGATACACTGAAATTGTTCTCTCTGTCGTTAATGTTCTGTGTCATACAATATTAACACAGGCTCCATTCGTTTTACAGGCAGCCTTGGGTTTAGTAAGGGACACAAATAGTATACAACATATTCACGGAATGTAATTATATTATCCTGGGCATGATTAAACAGATGCCCTGTTTGTCCCAGTTTACATAAATGTTCAACATGTTTCTGATCTGCTGGCACTTCCACTGCAAATGGCCTGCGAAGGTACAAGTGACCACACCATAGATGAAAGTATCTGTTACTGTCACGTTCCATCCAGCAGGGATGCATTTCAGTGTGTAATTGATGAGGAATGTTGGGACAAAACATGCTGCAAAAGTGCAAGAGCCTATTTTAAGCTCACAGTTTAAGCCAGGCCCATGAGAACTGAAACAATCTGAAGGTTACAGACGCCAGTCCCATGTGAAGCTGTGCTCAGGGCAAGCCACAGGTCTGACTAGTGGTGCAGGCAGCTACTTTAACACTTTATCTAATACATTTTCTAGTTGGCAAATCTGAGTTTCACAGAACCAGACTTCTTCAAAGGGAGAATGACAAATTGATGAGATGTTACAATATTTCAATTAGATGAAGTGAAACAAAGTTTTCATTTTGACATTGATATGTCATAACATTATGATTTGATTGAAAATGTCCTTTCTGCTATGACAGATTCCACTTTCAGTTCTCCCCTTCCTGATTTTTTTTGATTGCTTAATACATCAATATCTCACCCTGCTTTGAACTGAGAACATTCCAGACATTTCCAGAAGAGACTTTTCCTAGCAAGGCTGTTGGTTCAGTCCCACTGTCTTGTGTCTTGATTGTTTAGCATCCACCACCTCTTTGGATCCAAAGAATTACTGCAACTAAATCTTATGCAACATTTTATATTTCTTAAGGCTGAAGAGAAAGGTGAAAGAAAGGTAGAAGCAAATTTTTTGGATGGAAGAAGAGCTGCTAAACTAATTTAGATCATTCTCCTTTGAGATGTGGCTGAGGATTTATTGTTGGATCTCACTGTACCTCTGTTTGAAATACTTTAGTGAAGCATTTGAAGCATAAAACTCCTTCATCTTTCCTATCCATTACCTCTTACTCTTGCTGGACTCAAAGACTTGGCTTATTAGAAAAATACAATAAAAGACTAATTGCAATGAACAGGAGATTTTAATTACTTGATTTACATATAGAGAATTAGTCTAAAATCAATATTAGGCTGTCAGTAAAGAAAACTAGCTCAGTGGGGTTTTTTTCTGGGTTTTCATGTCAAGGAAATGTAAGTTTAAACAATGCCATTTGGAATACTCTTTGGGATTACTTTCCTCTTCTTCCCTTAGCTATTCATCCTTGGCTATTTCAAGACTTTTTTTCCCCATGAAAATTGGAGAATAAAGGGAACTTCCTATATTATCACTGTACTCATGATAAAAGATACCACGAGTTTTACCTGTGGATCCAGTTGTCAGAAGGTATTAGGAAGGGACGGTGTTGTGCACTGAGACTCTAAAGTCAAGGCTGAGATAGAAACATTGAAAAACAAAAACATGTTGACTGTTCTGGAGGAACAATGTTGTCTTTCCTAGTTATGGCCACTGCTGGTGCCTGGAGAGGCAAACTGACACATCCTGAAGACTGGCCTCAATAAACTGGAGCCGTTAATCTTTCATCACCCTGTGAGCAGTACCTGGTGTAAATTACCAAGCAGAGCATCACTGAGGTGGCACACAATTTGCAGAAGTTATTTATTATCTGAAGTTACCTTTCTTTACTGCAGAAGCTGTTGCAGTAGACTTTCTCTCTTCAACATGAGGCTCTCTCTCCCTCCAAGGTTAAACCAAGTGGCAGAGGGAAGTGCTGTCCTGGCAGCAGGACACTTGCCATGTCCTGACGTTGTGGGCTGACCATGCCTTCGGCACACAGCAAGCATTGGCAAGGGTCTACACCACCCCACCAGTGCCTCTTGCTGAGCCTGGAGGGCAGCCAGCTCCCCTCTCTGCCTTGGGGCAGGATGAACTGTAGATAGGGTCCTGTGTCTCTTTGTACATGTGTGCAATGCCATGCACTGCCCAAATAACAGGAGATTCCTCTAATTTTCATAGAGGCCTCAGGAGACATTTTACTGCTCCTGGAAGTCCCCAGAATTACTGCCAGTGATTGATCCTTTGGGATGGGATGTGTGTTTGCTCCCTGCATTGCCCTTCTGGGTGCTCTATTCCTTCTCATCCACTGCTAGCCAAGAATCCCAGTTCTCCATTAAAACGACTCTCCTATTTAAAATACAAGAATAAAAAGAAGTCATAAAGAGCCTAGAACTCCCACTTGGTGGAAATGAGAGTTACATAAAACATTCAAGTGAATGGACAAAATGGGAGAGAAAAAAACTTTGATGACCTCAAATGGGTAAAAGAAGTTACTTTGGATCATCAGTGATTCAGTTCTCTTCCTGAGGCTTGATTCAGTCATTGGATTTAGAGTCTCCTTGTTAAAAGAGATGTTCAGAGCACAAGGAGTGTATCAAGCTGCTACGGACTTTTGCATAAAGAGGTGTGAAGAGCTTGTTTTGCTTAGTATGTGGGGAAAATCTTATCCCAAATGATCTTAGTAAGGACCTGTCCTGGTTATGATGCTGCTCTGTGTTGTATCTGACTCCCCTTGCCCTTCACACCATCTCTGTGCCCCAGCAGTGGGGTGGGGCCTCCTGTGGAGCCACTGTGGTTTTTGCACTGCAGTCAGATGGGAAAGGCCCTCCTGCTTCTCCCTTTGATATGAGCTTCACTTGGACTTCTGAGAGATGGAAATTCACATTTCACTGGGTCATCCTTCAACACCCCCCAAACTGGAGCAGCTGGCTTGCACACATCCATCTGTACTCAGCTCACGCTCCTGGATTTGAAATATTAGGGGGAAGTGAGCAGACAAGACTGAAATGTGAATTCTTGGAGAATGTAAAGGCTGTTTAAAGAGTTGCTATTCCATTATAGTGATAGTGATCAAGTGTAAACTGAGAGAGATGTTGTGGTTCTGCAGAGCTGCTGCTGTACAGAATTTGTATCGTTCTCATTTGTAGTATGTGACTGTGGATTTCCCATATACTGAACCTGAGATTTCTGTAGCATTTTGGCTCAGGTGTGTAGCATCTGTTTTTGCAGGTCTCTCTTGAAGCCACCCCTAAAATTCTGGCAATTTGACATGAACAATGTTGTTTCAGATTCATCACACATTGCAGGACCATTTTCCAGTTGTGATACGCTCTGGCTAGTTTTAAATTGTCCGAGCTTAAAGGCATAAAGAAAACAAAAACTTTTTAAACACAAAGTTATTTATTTAGTTGTATGTCAAGAAGAATAATTTTTCATCCAGCTTTTCCCCCTCATACATACATAATAAAGGTCAGCAAAACAGAACAATATCTCTTTTCATGGCTGATTCATCACTGACATGAACATTGTTCCTCTTCCTGCCCAGGGAGGAGATAGCTCAGCCTTTGATCCTCAGAGTAGCTGGGGATGGAAAAGCCCTCAGAAGTCCATAATCTCTCTTATTTTTAGCCCTTTTTGCGTTGTGAGAAGGGTCCTGCAGATTCTTCTGTACCAGACTGCCTGTTAAGCTTTGTTGAAGGTCATGATTTCTGTCCCACTTCTCCTAGGGCCTTTCTGCTCCGTGGTGGAGCTACACCTATCTGCACACAGGTGTTGGTGTTCCCTGCCAGGGTGAAACGTGGCATGCATGAAGTCTTCAATAATGATATCCACAAATCTAACAAAGCCATCTGGTTCCCCTTGTGTTCTGACCTGTGGTTGATGGAGGCTGTGGATCACCCACTGACCACCACAGTGGTTTAACTGGGCAGAAATGAGTAAGGGATCTAAAGAAGGAGTATGTCTCAGAGTGGGGAATGCAGACATAATGTTCATTGATCTCATCTCTAATGAGGCATCAAAGTGTCCTACAAACAAATGGTGGGTTAGGGTACACACCGTGTTCTTCATGTTTGCTTTTCATGATTACAAATAACTATGTCACTGACTTGTATTAGATACAGATTCACAGAATATCCACTCAGAGTCCCACAGAATATTTCTGTAAGAGATGAAACTTAAAGGACATGGTAGAAAATGCCAAAGGCCACAATAACATTGTTCATTTTTTGACTACAGAGGATAGAAATGAGACATCACGTTCAAACTTTGCATAAAGAAACAATATTTTTATATAAATGCAAACCAAAGCTCAGAACATTTTGACTGAATATTATTTAGTGGCTCTTGTTCTCTCCCAAACAGGATGTTCCAAACACAGACAGATCCTTTATCTGGAAAAATACATCCGCCTCTTCTGTTCATAAAATATACAATTCCTCAGTCACCATTCACATGCCGTCTATATTACATTGATTTCCTTGTCTTTGGTTGATAAAAATGGTTCCATTCAGGCTGTATTTGAGAGGAGAAACAAGGACAGGCATATGCAAGTGAACACAGCTGAGCTCATATAGCGAGCCATAATCCACACTAATGCCCAGAATTCTGTAGAAGTGCAGCTCAACTATGTGTATGTGGACCAACACAATAACAATAGTTTTGTTAATTGAACACATGACAGCCTCCTGTTGTTACAATAATTATTAATCCCCAATAAAAAAACAGCTGAATGTATCCAGACACTGCAAACATTTTTATGAATTGTGCATTTATTAACTCTCAACCTACCCTGTATTTCTGGAGGGAAATGATTACTTCATCTATTCTATATCACATATGTTTTGAGTCCTGGTCTTCCTGAGTGTCAGTGGGCAGGTAACCATTCCTTATTTGCTGATGACGGGTTTATAACAGAGAATGAAAGGGTAAGTAAAGCTGGGAAAAGCCTCTTAATAGGTACTGCCAGCAGCTGTTTGATAAGTGGGAAAAAAAAATAAGGAAAAGTAACAAAAATATAATCTCAATTAACAGTCTGTGTTGAGGAGGAGCTGTGTGATACATTAGCATCATCCTTTGGGACTGATGTCCACTTACTCTCATGGTCAGGACTGTTTTCATCTCCCATTTTTCTCTCCCCATCTTCCAGGCAGTAGGTCAGCTTAGGCCTTTGCCCAGAGCATCTCTTGTAGTCTCCTCCCTGTGAGGGGCTGTCCTGCCTGTCTTGGAACTTTCCAAACTTTAAATAGCAATATGATAAGGAGTAGCTGAAAAATCATTCTGTTCCATGGAGCTCTTGGTGTCACATGAGCATGAGAGTTTGGGGACAGCTGATGAGATTGGGGTGGCCAGTCTCTGCTGGAGAACACAAACCTGGGGAGAGCCTGGAGGCCTAGACCCACACCACAGACATCCCACTGGAACCCTGTACAACGCACAGATATTTTTATTTTCATGAAGCACTTCCCAATGATGGAAGTTTTAATTTAAGCTTTGGAATTTTTTTAGGCTGTGGGATGCTTTGCTTATTTATCATTCTTTAGATTCACCAGAGAACTGTTGGAGAACATGAGGTGTGAATGTAGTGTGGAGGTCCCCAGGTCAGACACAAATCCTTTCTCAGGCAGTCAGGGCTGGCTGCAGCCATGGTGAGGATGGGGACAGGAGGGTGGGTGCACAGTCACAGAGAATGCACTTCAGACCTTGCCACTTATGACCTCCCTCCTTGGCAAGTTAATCCATCTTTGCTGCTTCCAGCCTGGAGAGCACATCTGGGGACTTGCCCTTGGCCTGTCCTCAGCTGCTGATGGAAAGGCTGAAAAGGAATGGAGGATCTTCCTTAAACAGCTCCTGTGTGACTTTGGGGAGGCCAGAAGGAGAGAGGTGAAGGCACTGTGAATAAACACAGTGCCCTGCTAGCATGTGTAGATGTTTTCCAGGGAGGATTTTGGAAGATTTCCCATGGGAGACATCCAGGCACCTGTGCAGGCTGTGATTCTGAAACCCTTCCTATCAGCCCTCAGATGGGAGAGATCACAGCCAGTTCGTTTGATGTTAGAATCAAATGCGACTACATTTAATAAAGCAGATTCAGGGAGTTTTGCAGGCCCCCTTCTGCTGTTGCTGCCTCTGGGTTTGTTGTCAAGGTTGTTTAACAACCTTGACAAATGTTCTTAATAAGTGACAGGCTGCCTTGGCAGGGTTTCCATGCACATCAGACGTGCTGCTCGAGGTTAATCCAGCCGTCCCGCTCCTGCTCGGGAGAGCCTCTCAGACACAGCCTCATGTTTGGCAGGATCAGGGCTGCCTTGCACTGGGGAGGTCCACATGAAGCCATGTCACGGTCCTGTGGACACAAATGGCAGGGTCTGAAGGAGTGGTAACATTTCTTCACTTTTTTTTTTTGGTTTTTTTGTCCTTGCAGCTGCGACATGTCAGGGCAGACGTGCCAGTGTCATTTTCCATCCTCAGTCAGTGTGTGACATTTTTTATGATGGCCTTTTATAGGCCACATCATCTTCCCTTCTATTGCATAAAAGTCTATTACCTTTTTATGCATCAGTTCAATCTCCTTTTCTGCTATGAACTGCTTTGTGGTAGGACATGTAGGTTCAAAAATGCTACAGTTGTGGATTTGGCTTCCCCAGGAGGTGAATTGATTCAGTGACTTTTTATTTAATCCAACCTTTACATTTTGGGGCTACAGCAATTTTCATTGAGGTAAGTTATGCATTTAATACCTTGGTGGGAGCACTTACATGGTCGCTGAAGGAGCTTGTGCTGCTCTGAGAGGGGAGGTTTTATTGGAAACCCCCAATGTCATATCTGATGTGGCAACTCCTATGTATAGTAAAATAACTTGCATGCAGAAAAATAATCTGTGTCTGGATTTGTCTGTATCCAATACAGATATTAACTGGGAATCCCTGTTGGCAAATAAAAATGGGGAAATACAGTCTGAAGAAGTCTTTGATGGTTTTGACAGTTTGTGCCCTTTTAGACATTAAAAGGATTTTCTGATCTGTCAGGATCAATACTGAGCTGAGCTCTGCACAGCTGGTTGCACCATCTTTCATTAGCACAGGGCCCAGTGGAAGTGATTTGAAATGATCTTGTCACTAGATTTTGGAAATTATTTTTCCTTTTCTCCCCTGCTCTTGATTCAGTAATCAATATCCTCTTGATCTTAACAGAACTCAAATATTAGTTGTAAATAATGATAAAAATCATCGAAAGCTCAAAGAGCACACTTTTCCTTCTGTTCTGCCCAGACAGTGCCTGGCTCCAGGCACTGTTGGCACAGCTGAAGACTCAGATTGGTGGAAGGTGAGAAGCAGGATCCCTGCTCTCCTCTCTGACTGCAGGGCCCTCAGTTTGCAGTTCTGCCATTTTAGGATTTTTGGTATAATTCATCTACTGTTTAAGTCTGCAAGACTTCTGTTGAACAGAGACATTGTAATACATGTTTGCCTGTGTAAATACATGTTTTAGTGCATTTAAAAAGGGAAATTTTTAGTGACTGAAGTTGTTTTGATCAATTAATTGGATTTACAGCCCTTGTGACTAATAGGCAGCTCACTGTGTGAGTGCCCATGTGAGTACCATGTAGCACCTGAAGGTGTTTCCCTGACTTCCACAGAGCCTGTCCACTTGCATGCCAGTGGTAGTTCCTGTTGCAGTCTCAAAATGAGGATTTAGCAGCCATAGCAGAGAAGCAGTGAGGATTCCTGTTACTGAGAATTAAATTACTTTCCAGAATAAGCTGTGGTGAAATGATCCCCAGCACCCTGTGAGGCAGTGGCATGCATAATTAAAAACCAAACTACTCGTGGCAAGTAAATGAACAGAGCATGTCTTGTCAGCTTCCTCTTTTGTCTTTTTATTTTTTGTTACTGTATATCAATCTTTGCTTTGGAGTTCACAAAACTCAGTCATTTGTGGCGCCTCTCTCATCATTAGTATGGCAAACACAGCCAGAATCAGCTTTCTTGTGTTAGTAAAAAACCAAAGCACAGCAACTAACAGACTGGGTCAACTCCCAGTATTCCCATCTCATCTTATAGCTTGTCCATTCAGAGTAGACAAAAAAATGCTCTCCAGCAGATAGGATTGAGGTAATCTGCCAACCCTTCCCTTTTGTGTGTTGTTGAATTTTGCTCTCTGTGACATTCCCTGGCCCAGATTCCCCAGCTGTTTGCACTGGATGCATGGTAACTTACTGCCAGGCTGTTTTCTGGAGTCAACAATCCGAAATTGTTGACTGAGATTGTTGGGGTAGTGACAGCTCTCCTGGAGGCAGAACAGAGAAAAGAGCAAGATAGGTGTGGTTTCTTTCAGTCCTTGTTCAGTCTCCAAAGTTATCCTGGCAGGTCTTATATCCTCTTAAATCCTGCTGATCTATGACTGAGGGAGGCTGATCTATAACCCAGGGTATGCTTGGTTCCATGCTCTAAAGCCACTGGGCTTCACCGTGACGCTCAGGTTATCTCCAGGACCTTGACCTGAAGAAACACACAGCTGATTTTGATGGTGTGACAGAGCCACAGGAGCCCCTTTCACAGCCCAGGAGAGCGGGCCAGGGGCTCTGCAGCCTCAGCAGCCTGACTTTGCTGCAGCAATTTGGATGTGAGTCCATCTACAGACTTGGATGGACTGGGCACAGGGACATGCTCTGTTGCATGGGCTCAAAACTCACCCAGATTGCTCTTACACCATGAGCATGATTACTCTCAAGAGCATGGTCTCTCTCTGCTGTCTCCAGTCATTCTGCTTGCCACCTGTGCCTTCAGCCCTGGAAAAAGGTGAAACTTGAGCCAAGGAGAGAAAAAAATGCAAATAGAGGAATCTTAGGTGATGGGTGGGGAAGAATCCAAATTTCTCATCATTCCAGCAGGTCCCCTAAAATTGCTCAGGATCTCACAGAAATTTTTCTTATCCTGAAAATCAATAGAAGGTAATTAAGTAGAGGTTAGAAAGGGTCCTTGCTGATAAGCCAAATAGGCTTTTGGCTCCTTCCATTTACCTGCCAGGCTCATTAACAAAATCTGAACTGATTCCAAGGACCTGCTTGCTGCTTCCCCTCAGGGCTTGCCCTTCCTCCCAGCTCTCATACCCCACCTCTGTCAAACACAGCATTTTGAGCAAATCACTTACCTAGGCAGCTTTCAAACGTTCTCTCAAAGGAGAGCTGAATTGGGAAGATTTAACTGAAGATGGGTTTAGAAAAAAGCAAAAAAAAGCAAGGACACAAAGGGTCTGTTCCAAGGGGATACAGCAGCAGCTGAAGAGCAGAGGGAAAAAAGCACTGTATAAAGAATTAGCTGCATGAAAGTATATCCAATTTTTATAGACTTACCCAGATTTTTCCACACTCCAGCTACCATTATTAACTGCCTAAACCTGTATTTCTGAACAGAAAGGAGTTATATATCTGAAAAGCATGTAAGTTTGAAAAATCCTTAGGCTCTCTTGGACCCACTGCATCTATGCAGTGACTGCTGTCAAGGTGCAGGGTGATTAGCTCTGCTTGCTTCTTCCAGGACTGTGGTCTTGCATTAGTAAAGCATGGGAGATGCTGCAGCATTTAATTTCAGACCTGCCTTCTGAGCCAGAGCAGCTCTCTGACTAGCAGGCGAGAGGGAAGGAATGGGAATGTGATGACCTGTGCTATCAGTGAACCACTTGAGAAGTCTCCACAGGGAACTCCTGCCCCTGCACAAAGTGGGGCTGGATTAACTTAATGTAAGGTGGGAGGACACATAATTAAAGAAGTTGCTCTGCATAGAAGCGTGTTGTGGTTAAATGGGGGACAGACTCTGAAGAGTCTTGAGCAGTTTGTGTTGAGTTTGATTTAAGCCAACATTTTCATTAATGGTGTATGTGATAGGAGACCATACTCCTAGAAGAAATACGTGGTTTGTGCCAAATTGGGATTCACTTTAAAGGACATAGCCTGAATTAAAGTATCATCTTGATACATTGGAGAAGTACTCAAAATCAATAGAGCAGAATTCAGTAAAGAGAAGTTTCTTATGAGTTACACTCTAGAAAGAAGACTTAAGTGCACAGATAAAGCATGAAAAATATGGAAGGCAGCAACACTGCAGGAAAGAAATAGGAACTTACAGCAGACCACAAATTGAACATGAGTAAAGATTGCTTGGGAATCTTTACAAAAAGAGTACTTTTCAGTCTGGCTCTGAATGGATGTCACTGGGAGGAAAGGTTGTTATTCTGCTTCTCAGGTGAAGGACTGGAGCCAGTTCTGGGTACTCTACTTAGGAAAATGACAGGAAAGCTTGAAAAAAAAAAGGTTAAGAGGAAAAAAGAGGTATGAGGAAAACAATATTGTTTAGAGGCAAGAAATATGAAATACTGGGAGGATGGAGTGCATTTTTTTTGTAGAAGAGAGAAGGTTAAGTGTGGCACAGAGGCATCAGGACTATGACAGGCGAGTATCTATAAAATTTGGTTTGGTATATTTGCTGCTACCTCAGAGCAGATCAAGAGATTTGAGATCTCTAGAGATATACGACAGCAGTATTTCCACATTAAAATGATGCTTGACTGCTTGAGTGTCTTCTAAGCAAAGACATTTGGAATGGTATTCCATCCTCATCTTGTGCATCTGCAGTCAGTGAATTAATTTCTATATATACACAGCAGGCTGTAGGCGCAGGCACGTCACTGACCTGGGATGGCAGGCTGTAGGCACTCTGTGTATTTTAATTCTCTTCAATTCCTCTTCTTCCACTTTTTGAGACCTGTTTGATTACCAATGGCATTACAAGTCATTGAGCACTGTTAATAACCCCAGTTAATCACAGCAGCACATTTCCCCTTGAAAGAGTTCAAATGGTGAGAGCAAGCACAGCCAAATTTAATGTCTCCACTGCAGAGATTATGTGCTCCCAGCTCTTACTGCAGGGCCATCAGGACCAGGCAAAAAGAGAGCTGCAAATGTTTAGTGCTTCTGTGAGCTGGCCCTCCTGGAGTCTCGTTGGTTTCTCAGATGAGGCTGAAGATTTTCCTATGGTTTGGGCCAGGATAATAATTACAATGCAGTTTTGCACACAGAGATTTGCTTGCTGTATGTTTTTTTTTTTTTTTGCATTAGAAGTTAAGCCTCATCCCACATCCTGTTATTTTTAATGAGCTCTGCTTATAGAACAGCATAGCCACTTGTAAGTCTTAATAGTACTAATAGTTACAGTACTTATACATCTTTATGCATCTTCTACTTTGCATCTACATTACAACACAGATTTCCAATAGTATTTGGATAGGGAAAGATGCTTACAGAAGCTTTGTAGGATTTCCAGACATGCTTAAATTACTTAGGTGTCTAATTCCCTTTTGATGCTCAGCTGGAGCTAAGGTGCCAGAGCTGTTTCATATCCTGAGTAAGTGAGTGAAGTGCATGTTGAAACTGCTAAATATCTACCTTTGGAGATGGGCATCCAAGCATGTACTGTGCTCGGGTACAGTCTGGCTGTGACAGTAATTAAAGTACAAAAGACAGATGATTTTAGGTTTAAAAATGCAGGGCCAAGTTTCCACTTGTGACCATCCACTGTGATACGACACATGCAGATCTGAAGCCATTAAACCTCAGGGTTATTACTGATGACAAAATTAAAAGAGCCACTCAAAGTCAATTAATTTTAATGCAAAAGGCCTGTGACCCTCAAACCTAAAAGCACATATGGCACAGAAATGGGCATTCATTGGTTTGAGGCCAACCTTAGAAAGGTTTAACAAAAATGTTATGTAAAAAATGAAATTATTAATATTCATACCAGTCCTGAGGAATGACATTTTGATTTCCTAACACCAGTATTACCATTTTGCTTTTTGTCAGCAAACCTAAATTGATTTTTGGCTCAGTTTTGCCCTTTGAGGTAAATCCATGGTAGTAAAGTTGTACTTTCATAGCTTACTGAGTGTGCATGCATGCATTGGAAAGGTGGCTGTTTTGATGTAAGATGAGAGTCTGTGGGAAAAGTAATGTAGCAGGACAACTTTTAGTAATAACCATTTCTGTTAGCCACTGGTTTGTATTTTCATGGTAGCTGGATAGCCTGGAGCCAGGAACACAGAGGACAAAGAAAAGTTCATCTTCCCAAACCTGGATGAAACTCTGACAGGTAGAGATACCCTGGAAAGTAGCTGGAAGGAGCAGCAGGATACTCAGACAGGCAGTGCCAGGCTCCATCCCTCAGGAGAAACCAGCTGCAAGGGCTGTGCCTGAGCGGGGCTGTCACAGCACAAAGGTCTCTGGAGGAATTACTGGAGAGCCACAGTTGTGAGAGGTTTTTTGCCCTGCTGTTGAGGTTATTTGTCTCAGTTTAAAGAGCCACACAGTGAAAATATTGTTACTGGAAGAATGAAAGTCTTGCAGTGCAGCTGGGCGCTCACTGCCTGCTGAGCAGTCGTGGGACCTTTGCGCTGTGATTAGAAGATGAGTGTGACACTTTTTGTTTTGAGAAACTCTCAATTTAAATTAATCTAGCACCAGAGCACATTTGGGCTGGCAGGACACTCAGGAAATTAGCTGTGAGCCAGGCTGGTATCTTCAGCTCTCATCTTGTTTCACTCTTACTGCCATTGCTTGGTGACACTCAATTTGAAAAATACTGGCTTAGGAGAAATGGGCTTGTCACCTGTCCAAACAGCCAGTCTCCAATCCTCTGAATGCCTAAAGGATTTTCACTAGGTGGAAGGGAAGAGTTCATCAATAATACAAAAGCAGCATTTAAAATACAGAGGTAAGTTTTATCAAGGGATCTTAAAGGTTAAAGAAGATCAGAAAAGTTTTAGCTATCTGTGGGTGGTGTATTTGTCTTCTTTGAAGACACAGAAGATTGCAATTAATATTATATTTGTATTGACAGAACAGCAGGGAAATCCTGCTGCCAGGCACAACCAGTCACTGCCTGTCCTCTCCCTGGTAGAAGTGAAAGCCTTCCAAGAAAAACTGCTGGTGTGTTCATTCAGCACCAAAAAGGCTGCAGTTTTCCATAGGCACCATCAGACCAAGGTGAGCATTCCAAATCCTGAGGTCCCTGATGGCCCTTCCAAGATTGAGACAATTCGCATCAATGTTTTCTCCATAACATGAATAAAATATCCAGACCCTGGGAATCATTGCCCTAAGTACTCCCTTATATGCAGGAGGGATGGCTGACTGTAAATTCCTGGAGAGTCTGGTCCCTGCTTCCAGTGCCTCCAAGTGAGGAGGAGCCAAGCACACTGCAATGAAATCTCAGAGGCAGAACAAGCTGCAGCACCACTTCAGTCCTCTCAATGAGTATATGGATTTGGACAAAATTAAACCTTGAAATCACAAACCATGTAACCCACTGACGCCAAACTGCTGTCTGTGTAGATAGCCTCTTTTAAAAACATGCTCTTCTCCCTGAGCTGTCAGGGCCCCTGTTTTGTCACAGAGCCACCCTGCTGTGACAGGACATGAGGCTCTCTCTACCAGCCAAACTCCTTCTTCTGTTGTGTCTTCCAGGTCCTGCCCAGATTTTTTTTTTTCCTCACTGTATGGCTATATCTGTTTTAATAGAGGACAGATGTCAGTCAAGAATCTGAATACATTTGCTGGACCCCAAACTGTGTTGGGGGTTTTTTTCTCTCTTCCTTTCTCTCAACAGTGGTAATGTTGTCATTGATGAGCAAAAGTAACTGAAATTCTCTGGTGACCTACTCATAAATAGGAGAGATAAACAGAAGGGAGGAGATATCTCTGCTGCCTAGAGTGTTTCAAGCACATTCTGCGTATCTGTTGTTGCATTTTTAGGCTAAAGACATCATAAAGCCAGTAGCTGAGGGAGTGATTATATGACAGCAGTTTCCTACTAAGAGAAAAAAATGCTTTTGCTGGTCCCTGTGTACAGTTGTTGTAGGGTAGTGTATGCAATACCACATGGCCAAACCAGAGGCATTATTTTCTAGCAGAAGGGAGGCTTGAGGTTGGTTTGTGTTTCAGTTTCTGATTGTCTTCTCCTTGTGATCATGGGACTGCCCACAGTGCTCTCCCAGCTCCAGGACTGCCATCCGTGCACGCTGCAATGAGAGCAGCCACAGCATGTGAGCTCTGCTCTCCTCCTCTTTCCTTCTCTCCTCAGTGCAGTGGCAGCTCTGTGCACTGGGGCAGTTCTGTGCAAGCCCCTTCCAGCCCTGGTGACACACTCGGGGGATGAATTTCTGCCTGTGGCTGCTCCCAGCCATCGGTCACTGCTGGCTGCCTCTGCTCCTTCCTTGGAAACAGCTTTTTCATGGAAATTAACCTGTTTGGCCAAGGTTGCTCACTGTTGCTGTTTGGATTATTTTCAAGAGTGAGTTGACAGCAACAGCAATAAACTGTCATGTGTTTGGACAAGAGCCACATCTCTGCACCACTTCCCAGCTGCTGCAAGGGTTGCATACAGGAGGTTTGGAAAAGTTGAGATGTAGACCCGGAGGTTCTTGGATGCAGAAGTGAGGCAGCAGGAAAAGACACTCCTTTTCTGCACTAAAATTTCTCCAAGGCAGGAGGAGAGAGGTTTGACCAATGCTGAGGTTTCATCCAGGGTAGCAGAAATCCCATGCAAGCAGCAGCTGCACATGTGTATGCTGCACAATACATACAAACCAGCTTAGAATATTTAAAATACAGCATGTGTTCAACTCATCAAACCTTTTCTGCAGCACCTGTACAGTCCTGATGCACTGGGACATGCTGGGTATCTGTGCCTGCTCTGTGTGTTCATGTTTCCCGTGGGGGAGTGACAGGAATGGATAAGCCTTAGCACAGTGTGACAAGGCCTCCCACATCCCACAGGGCAGCCAGGATGGCATCACTGCAGGGCCATCCTGCTTGCCTGCAGGGGGATCTGGGCTGTGGAAGATCCCCAGGAGGATCCCTGCTGGCTCTCAAGGTGGCTTGAGAAGAGGAGAGCCTGAATATCTGCTTCTGCATAGGCTCTTCCCCAAATTTCTGCTATTATCACAAATAATTTTGTGATAAGGTGTGGTGATAAGGTCTGTTTATGTACTATGAACTACACATGTGAGAGCAAGGGAGGGACAGGAGACCTCTGTGCCATCCCATGGTGGGCACAAGATGCCCTGTCAGCCCAGACTGCACCAGTTCACAGCTCCTAGTTCTAGTGTTGTGATGTGGGATTAGGCTGCCAGCCAGGGGGCCTTTATCTGTCATTGCTTTGTGCCATGATTCAGGATTGCAGCAGACAGAGGGCAGTCAGTGTGCTGAAATCAGTTGCATGGAAGTTGAATTTCAAGTGTGCAGTACTTCAAGATGGCTTGCTGGCTGCTGGGCTTGGGCTCTCTGTGTTGGGTTGAGATGTTGACAGAGGCCTTGGTGCTGTTATATTCTTGCTCTATCATGCCAGCAGTGTTTCCCATGGGAGAACAATATGTCTCTTTCTCATTATGCTTGAAAAACCCTGTTCCTGTCTCACGTTTCTGTATGTTGGAAGTTGCCAAAGAGAAGTTGCTTCTTTCAGTGAATCGAAGTCAAAATGGAGGGGGAGAGTGGTTAAAGTTTATAGGGCATAGTGCCTGTGACTTGTGCCTGAAGAGTACTGAATTTTTAGAATTTCAGAGTAGCTGAATTTCTAGATTATCTCAGTTATCTAAAACTGTGTCTCAGAAACTGAGGCTTACTGTGGTGAAATAAAGCATTGGAGAATAAAGAAGGAGGTATGGGAAGAGGAAGAAAAATATTTTAAGTTATGGATTAAAGGAAAAGGAAGAAGTAGGTATGATGTGGCATTGCTCATATTGTGAGTCTAAAGGAGACAAGATGTTTGGGGATTTTAGAATAAACTGTCATCCTCAAAAGCATGGGAGAGAGTACATCCCTTTCCGAGTCCAGATTGCCCTAAGAAACACTGTGCAGAGTCATTCCTGAAAGGGCTGTTGTCATATGATGAAGATGAAATCACTGTGCTTCCCTGCTGTCCCAAGCATATTTCTCCCAAAAGTGCAGTCAGTGCAGTTGTTCTGCATGGCCTGTAAACGCCAACACATCTCCCCCGTGCTCTGTCCCTGAGTGCACACCTTCAGCTTTCAAATGGCTTCTGGTGCTGAGGGATTGCATGATACACTTCAGGAATCCCCAGCTTCTCTCTGGTCATCAGATTTGCATCAACTCTTTGCTTTCAGCAATTTCTGAGTATCTGACCACAAATTTTCATAATCCCACAGTATTCTAGTCACTATCTGCACAGATCTGACCTTTGTCCTAGCAGTGGATCAGAGTGGAGAGCAGTTTAGTACTGGGGGAGTTTGCTTCATGAATGATTCATGCTGGGATGGCCCTAGTCCTATTCAGTTCAAAATGAACAGTGAGAAATTGCAGAATTAGAACTCTTAACTGGCAGAGGCCCTTGAAGCACTATGGGACCCTACCTGTCATCACTCTTACTCGTTTTTTCACATGAAGTCAGTGGATGTCACAGTACCCCATCTCAGGGCCTTCTGAGGATCCACAGGTTAGAGGGGTTGTGCAGGTGGAGCTGTGAGCTGCCTCTGGCTCTGCTTTGGCTTTTGATCACCAGGAGATGCTTGTGTCAGAGCGCAGGAGCAAGAATGGCAGCGTGCTCCATTGTGTTGCCTGCAGGGACAGCAGCCCACTGCTTGGAGCACACGGTGTTCAGGAGTTTGCCACATTGATAAAGGGAAAGCATATCAGGTTTTGACAAGTTACACTGGAGGCTGAACATTGTCAGCTGGAGAGTACATGCTAGCACATAGACTGCATGCATAAAAAGCTATTTATCTTTGCAAAGGGAGAAGCTGCTGCTGCTGATAGGGAATTCATTTCCAGAGACCTTTTGGGGCTTTTTGATGTGCTTGGCGTCACTGCGGAGTGACTTTCACTTTCCCAAACGTTGTGCTACTCCTGCTAGAGAGAGAGAAAAGATGGGGCACAGGAACATAGTGCCACGGTGGCAGGGATCTTGGGCTAAGAAGGTGATGTGGAGTGGAGCTTTTGGGTAGTGGAGCCTGCTCTGGCACACCAGTATCTCTCCATTCAGTCCTGAATGCAGTAAAGGAAAGCTTTTACAGTGAAAGCTAGGATTCAGAAAATCCAGATCCTGACTCTGACACAGCCTTTTCAAGGATCTTATGTAACTGACCTCATTTCTCTTAGTCCATTACCTCCTCACCACGGTGGGACTTCCTTGTTGGATCCTTGTGTGAGTGGGATAAATGGAAATACTCAGTTGCTCTGCTGGTAGGCACCATTTGTTTACCTACAGGGATAGACCTCCACCCTTGCTTGTAGTATTATGGATTTGATCCTTCTTCTGTGACCTGCCTTTGTCAATGTCAGTATGGCATGACACAGACAACTATGATGATCAGAATTGGTTTTGGCAGTTTCTAATCTCCTTAAAATATTAGGTATTCTTCTGTCATTTCCTCCCAAACACATTGAAATCTCAACAATGGTGAATCCTCCATGGGCTGAGACCTGACAGTCACTGAGCTGGGCAGCAAAGTACAATCAATCCTGGAGCTGCTCTTCCAAGCTGAGCCCCACCAGGAGTCCTCCATCCTGTAATGTTTCACTGAAGCCTCTCCTGGCTCAGGCCCTCTTGTCTCTCCTTGGGGATCTACATTAGCTCTCACAGCCAGCTCTGAACACAGAGTGCCTGCCACACTTCTGCAGTCCCCCAGCAGGCTGGGTGCTTTACCTAAGTACCAGGACACCCCTGCTGGTCCCAGCAGGCACAAGCTCCCCACTGCCAAGAGCAAGAAGGAGCTTTCACTGCATTTTCCCTGTTCTTACATCTTTCCCTTGGTGCTATTGCTGACCACTGCCAGACTGGCAATCTGGCAGTGCCAGCAGTGCAGCAGTTCTTTAGTCAGTTTTAATAAGTGTGTTTGAAAGAGGCTGCTGGCTGGAGAGGTGTGGAGGCTCATCACACAGCGTGCCTGTTGTGAGCGTATGTCTGGCGTCGGGATGAAGCCCATGGCTCTGGCTGTGAGGCTGCAGCATGGAGGGTTTCAGCTGCCCATTAAAAGCAGCTGATGGATCAATGTTGCCAGCAGACATTGTCCCCTGCATCATGACCAGTAATTAGTACTTGGGGCTCTGCTGTCCTTTTACAATAATCTCTTCTTCCGTCGCCCTTTTCAAAGGTGGCTTTGCATACAAGACCAAGAGTGAAACCATAGCTCATTACTTGATTGCATAATTACATTCAGTTACAGTGTAATTTGGTTATGGATGCAATTAAATGGATCAAGGTCAGCAGTAGGGCTCAGGACACAAGTGGGGTGAAAAAAGGCAGAGTACCACCACGTTAGCAACTTCAGCAGCTCAGGTCAGTGTTTTTGTGGCCATGCTGCTTGTCCCTCTGGCTTCACAAGATGTATGTGATGCTTTTCAGATGGCTTTTCCCATGGCTGTGGGGTAGCCAGCAGTGATGTGGTGGGTGGGCTGGAGAGCTGCAGGCACTTGGATCATTTGAAGAGCCCCTTTGCCTTCCTGGCAGAGATTTTCCACAGGGATCCCTCGAGACCCCTGAACCTGATGGGTTGTGTCCATAGGGACTTTGGGCTAGGTTTTGGGTGGAAAACAGAATGTGACAGCTATTGAAGCAGGTATATTTCAAACATCTTTGCAGTATTTTTTGGATCATACAATTTGTGGAGGAAAGAAATCGGAAGGTTGTAGATGGAGCTTTGTTGAGAGCTGTTGTTTTGTAGTAAGGAGAGAAACAATGCAGGGAGCTTCTTGCACTCTGTCCTGCTGCATTGGAGCATGGATTGTGCTGCACTATGGCATCTGCTTCCTGGATATGGACACTACTTGGTGCACAGACTTTCCTCTCCATTCACAAAATCAGGGAAAGGAGAAACCAAATATATTAATGTATGCCAAGACTTGTAATAATGAATTTATGTTCCTTAAAAAAGTAACTGTAAGTAACTTATGCAACAAAGTTTATGGGAGTTGAGCCCTTCAGAGCAACTTGGTCTATCCACTGCCTTCCAGAGCCTGATATGAATAAATAGTTTAATGGCTATTAATGTGAATGCTGCTGATTTGAGTCTCAGTTCTTACAATATTAAACCCTACAGCCAGTTCTGCCCTTAAGGAACATTCTTTCTGCAAAGGCTTTGTATCCATGCAAATGTTATCTGCACCCTCTGAAGAGGCTGCAGCTAAAGAATTGCTTTTGAAAATGTGTAGCACCAGTATTATCACGCCTTGGTTTTTTATCAAATGTATGCTAATGAAAAAAACAAAAGAACAAACCCCAAGACTTTTCAATATCAAAGTTAAATTTAGAAAGCAGACTTTTTAAAGCATTCTTGTCAGTTGAAAGTTTATTTTTTAATGACGAGCTTAAAAACCAAAAACTCATAACTCTCATTATTTTTCTTTTGTGCCTTAGTTGCCTCATATTTTTTATGGCCCTCTTCTAAGTGAAATGATCCCCATGGTGCTCTTACTTTCTGTGTGTTCCTCTAAGTGCAGTTGCATGTATTTGTGAATTAGCAGTTTGCTAATATGCTTTCCTTAGGTCAATTGAGATGCAGTAGTGTGGAACTAGTAAATAAAACTCAATGATTTGATAAGCACTCTACCACTTGCCTGACTGATTTTTTGTTTCACAGGTTTTCACCTTCCAGATACTTTTTTGTTGTGCTATATGGTGAGGGTTGTTGATGGCTACACTGTTTGTGACAGGATAGGCTGGGACACCTTGCCTGTTGCTGACCCCAAGTGCCATGGATTGTGGGGGCAGAAGTGACTGTTCAGGTCACTTCATCACAGTTTGCCAGATCATTCTGCTTGCATGAAATCCCTGCCTTTGGCTCAGTTAAATCAGACACTTGACACAGGTTATGTTTGTGGGTTTCTCCCAATGCCATAAGTTATATTTCCACAGGACTTCTCATCTTCACCTTCATCTCCGTTGATACGGAAGTGATCATATCAATTTTAATACAAACATTCATAAATCAGTACTTACTCCTAGAACAGAAGATTTAGTCCAGCTTTAGTGATTCTTAGAGGATCCAATTGTGCTCATGTTGCTGTACTAATGATTCAAGACTTATTATTGATGAAAACAGATGGAAACTAAGAAATATTGCAAATGGTAAGAAAGGACTGTTATGCCCATGAGCAAATGGTTTCTTTTTGGCAGAGCTTTTTTGGTTCAATGGGGCCTTTTTCCCTCCCCCAGTCGTGTAACAGCATAGAAGAAAATAGGAATTACATGTTTCTTCTCTAATGATATAGTCAGAACAGCTCTGAGATTTTCTTCCCCTTCAGCATGTTTGCTGAAACATATAAATAAGATTTCTTTAAAATTTATCATGCTAAGGAGGATATTTTCACACCTTGGAAGAGTCCAGCTGTGACGTGTAGTAAACTCCAGGCTTTCTGCAAGCCAGGCACTGATTTCAGATAGGCAGGCTTAGCTACTGCTTTGTTGGTACTATGGCCAGTGTAGCTGTTTGTTGATGTTGGTGGTAAGTGCTGTTTGGAAGGCTTTGTGTTACTACATCCAGGGTGACTGAGGCATTTGAGATCATAAAGCAGCAATCTGAAATGTAAATTCCACATGGCAGAAGAGGACCTTGTGTACAGCCCCCACCCAGGTTACAGTGGGCTGCTCACGTCCCTGTTTTCCAGAGGGCATACAGGGCCCTCAGCCCCTTTTAGGAACACTGACATTTCACATCATCACATGCCTACTTTATTATACCCCACTGCAGTAAGCCAACTATCCAAGCTATTTCTGGGATTAGTGCTTTAGTTAGACCAGGATCACATTTTTTGAAAAATCCCTCCAGTCCGCTTCACACACAGCTCTTCAGTTTGCACTGCAGAGTGCTTCAGGCTGTGCAAACCAGCTTCACTTCTAGGTGAAACTAAACTAAAATAGCTTCACTTCCGGGTGAAATAAACTGAAGGGTTGTCTTTAGGAGTGCCCCTAAAATACTAGATGGTCAGACCATGGGACCAGGTGGCAGCTAGACCAGACTGAACCCATCCTGAAATGTCTACAGCGCCAGCATCCAGCCCTTGGCACCAACAGTTTCACTCTATGAATTTGGTCCTGCAGTGTAAACACAGTCTATGTAAAAAATAATCAAATGCCTTCAGATCTAATTGTAAACCCTGAATCTCACTGAGCCTGTATGCTGCAGTAAGTAGCTACAAATAAAAAGCAGTAATTTTTAACTCTGGATTGCTCTGTTGATTTTGGGTCATATAATTTAAAGACATTTGTACAGTCTTCTGTATACTAGTCCCACAATAAAATGGTCTCCTGCTTTACTGTGCATTGTGCCAAATGGAGTTAGTGTGTTATATTACTCTCTCTAGAGTGACTATATTATCTTAGTTTGGAAGTTGAAGTCATTAGTTGGCTTCTGAACAGGATCAGATGCCAAAGCTAATCTGTGTTCTCTAGCAAAGTGTGCAACAGAGTGAAAAATTTCACTACAGCCACTGCTGCAAAATCCCTTATGATATACTTCCATCTGTCTGATTCCTGGGAAGCAGAGCATCAGCTATGATGGGTCAGCTGGCTGCATACACTGGAACAGCCAGATCTGAGCTGTGGCATAGTGTGGCTCCATTCAAAATGTTTGTACATTGCCCACGGGTTATTTCACATCAAAAGGAAACTAACAGAAAAAGAACAAGTCAGGTTGTCAGCACATACATACCATGGAAATCCATTCAAGGTATTAATAAGCCCAGTATTGTCTGTGAAGTTGTTTTGGGCTGTGAGATTTGTCACTCATCCACACTGTGCATAGTTACTGTGGTCAATATGTGGATGGAAATTCTGTCACAGCAGAATTCCTTAATTCTCAGAAAACCAATGAATAAATGTCTAAAAGCTACAGAAATGTGCCTGCACACCCTCCACACTCTTCCTTTACAGCACCTACCTACCTACCTTCACTGGGGGTTGGGATGATGAGCAGAGGGGTGTCACCTGAGTGTCACCCTGGCAGATATTAAGGGAGCCCCTTGGACTTTTTTTGCTGGCTTTGTCAGCAGAAGTATTGCTGGGGCCCAGGCTTCGAGGCACAGATGCCAGAGGGTTCCCTTTGGCTCTCACAGTGGGCAGCAGAGCTGGCCTCCTCCCAAAAATACTCTGTGAACCTTTTCTTCTCACTGTGTAGGCACTGCAGCAGTGGGTACAGGGCATGGAAAAAGCCACATAAATTGTCACACTTCGTAACATCTCATCTTGGTTGTAAGAACCTACTGGTCCAACACCAGCTCACCCCAGCCTCAGCTGATGCTTTAGACCACAAGACTTTCTGTTAATTGCCCAGTTGTAGCCAATTTGTAAATAAGCTGTCAAAATATTAATAATCTAGCACCACTCATTTTCAAAATGGATGTTTCAACAGCAAAGAAATTGAATTTCCAGCCCTGGTCATGACAGCTCTGAAACTGGCTTAATGCAGGAGAGATGTTTCCAGCATTAAGAAAGATAGAGTGTGTTTCCAGCGAGTCTCACAGTTTGAATTTAAGAGTCAAAGCAGAGAGGCTATCTCAGCACATCAGCATCTCAGGGCTGTAATAGGCCTGGTGAGCTCCTTGGCAAGTCCTCTTATCTTCTGCCCACATGACGATGAATTACACAGTGTCCTGGGTTGTAAGATAAGCTTGTATTCCATTTGCCATCTGTCGAAGGCGAACCGGTTGGACAGGTTTTTTGTTATCTCTCTCAGAGACAATGGTTTGTGTATACACCTTCGACTGATTCAATGAAGGGGGTCCCACCCAGAGGGGAGAAGCAGCTCTCTCGCTCTTCTTCGCGGGACTCCGAGAGAAGCAGCTCTCTCCCTCTTCTTCGCGGGACTCCGAGAGAAGCAGCTCTCTCCCTCTTCTTCGCGGGACTCCGAGAGAAGCAGCTCTCTCTCTCTCTCTTCGCGGGATTCCTGGGGAAGCAGCTCTCTCTCGCTCTCTCTTTGGCGGCACCCGCAGCGAAGCAGCCGGCGCGCAGAGGCGACGGCAGCGGAGCTCAGAGGCAACCCCGGCGCAGAGGAAGACCGGCCCCACTGCCACCAGATCTTCAGAGGGAAACTATACCCTTCTAAAGATCACCACTGCAGCTACAATTCACCAGCCACTGCAAGGGAAGCAAATTGTCCCAGTAGAACTGATACTGGCACCCCGCAGGTTCTGGACTTTTTTTTCTTTCACTGGTTTTGTTTGTACCGATTGCATTTGCCTTTTTAAATTGTTGTCTAGTTTTCTCCTAGTAAAGAATTGTTACTCCCACTCCCATATCTTTGCCTGAGAGCCTTTTAATTTAAAGATCCTCGTAATTCAGAGGGAGGGGGGTTTGCCGTTCTCCATTGCACAGGAGGCTTTGCCCTCTTTCACAGACTCCTGTCTTGTCGAACCAAGACAGAATTTGGCGCATCAACGTGAGGCCCGAGGGCATTGAGAGGGAAAAAGGATTAACAGTTCTTAAGTAATTTGGTTTTGTTGTGTGTAAAAACATCTTCAGCATCACCATGTGGTCTAGTTTACCTTGGTTTGGGTGGCATGTGATTGTAGCTATACTTTTCCCATTTGCAGACCCTTATCTAAAGATGGGTCCTATAACTAAGGCTACGGTGTCTGTTATCAAGTTTGGCTTCTGGGTTAATTGGGTGAGGAATTCATGGATCTTTAATTTCCTCTGGAAGGCAGGTACATGGATTCATAGCTATCACACGTTAACTGTATGTTTTTGGGGTTACTTTAATAACGGTACCTACTGCGAGGAAATAGCACCTGGGCAAACTTTCTCTCAACCTTTTAACCATCTTTTTGGGTCTGCTCCACCAGTTCTCAAAGGGTTAAGATCCTTTATAAGTGCTAATGATACCATACAATGGGTGGTGTTGCTGATAGTCCTGTTATATTTAGCATTCAGAGATAAGGGAAGATTAACCTGGATAACTACCCTCACACCTACACCACAGACTCGAGATGCTGCTGCTCCAGAGCCTGACCCTGCCCCACAGCCCACCTCAGAAATGAACCGCCCAGATTGGGTGAGGGTTCTGGTTAAGGAGATACGAGAGATGCTGAAGGAGTGCATTTCCCCAGCTGGTGAGAAACCGGCCCTTTGCCTTGAGGAGGGACAGTCTAATAGTACAGCTGTGGAACCCACAGATGTTACAACTGTCCAGGTTCCAGCTGAACCACAAAGGCAGTCACGGTCAGCAGCAGTGGCCCCGGTAGAAACAAGGAAGTCTAAGGTGAAAGCAGAGCACCCTGCAGATAGGGACAGGAATGGAGGAACCTCACAACCCACAGGGGAGCCAGAGATTGCTATCATCACCGAGTCCCTGACGTACGAAAGTCTTCGCAATCTGCATAAAGACATTGTGCGACGAGGGCGTGAGGCTTATGCTACCTGGCTACTCCGGGTTTGGGATCTTATGGGTACAGGCGTGCAGCTGGACGGTGGTGAGGCAAGGAACTTGGGACCCTTGACCCAGGACTCAGGTATAAATCAGGTTTTTGTAAGGGAACCAGGGTCCCTTTCTCTCTGGGAGCGGCTCTTAATGAGTGTCAGGGAGAGGTTTATCCACAGAGAGAGAATGCAAGAGCACCATCATAGAATGCGCTGGAAGACCCTCGAGGAAGGGATCCAACAGCTGAGAGAAGTGGCAGTATTGGAGGTACTCTTTGGGAGGGATGGACGACACAATAATGATCCTGACAAGGTCAGGTGTACGGGACAAATGCTGTGGAGTCTGGCAAATCTTGGGCCATCTCAATACGCCACCTTCATTGCAACGATCAATGCTGACACCCACCGGGAGACAATAGGTTCTGTTGCCAACAAACTTAGAAATTATGAGAGTATGATTAATGGCCCAATGCAGGCTCATATCTCAGCTGTGATTAAGGAGTTTAAAGAGGAGATGAGGGAGGAGATAAGGAAGGTTAATACAGCACCCGTGAGAGTCACAGGCCCCAGAATCAGCACCCAACAATCCCCAGCTAGAGAGAGAGGGTACACCCCAAGGGCTAATCTGTGGTTCTTCCTGCGTGACCATGGGGAAGACATGGGGAGGTGGGATGGGAAACCCACTTCTGTCCTGGCAGCACGGGTCCGTCAACTCAAGGAGGGAAACTCTAACCGGGGGAGTTCCACCAAAGTGAAGGTAGCCTCAACCTCCCGTGACCAAGCTTGTGGGTACGATCTGTCAGACCCCCTTGAAGGGACCTCTAGTATGTATGCCCAGGGAAGGAATGATAACCAGTGTTAGAGGGGCCCTGTCTCTAGCCAGGGAGAGGCACGGGAAAACCGGATCTTCTGGACAGTGTGGATCCGATGGCCTGGCACATCAGAGCCACAAAAATATGATGCTTTAGTTGATACTGGTGCACAGTGTACTCTGATACCATCGGGACATGTGGGGGCAGAGCCTGTTTCCATTGCTGGTGTGACAGGGGGATCACAACAATTGACTCTGGTGGAAGCTGAGGTGAGCCTGACTGGGAAGGAGTGGAAGAAACACCCTATAGTGACTGGCCCAGATGCTCCGTGTATCCTAGGCATAGACTTCCTCCGGAACGGATATTACAAAGACCCAAAGGGACTCAGGTGGGCTTTTGGAATAGCCGCTGTAGAGGCAGAAGACATTAAGCAATTGAACACCTTGCCTGGACTGTCAGAAAACCCCTCTGCAGTAGGACTCCTAAGGGTGGAAGAACAACGCGTGCCAATTGCGACCTCGACAGTGCACCGCCGGCAGTATCGGACGGATCGAGATGCCGTGATCCCCATCCACAAAATGATTCGGGAGCTGGAGAGCCAAGGGGTGGTCAGCAAAACCCACTCACCCTTCAACAGCCCCATCTGGCCTGTGCGCAAATCTGACAAAGAATGGAGATTGACTGTGGACTATCGTGGCTTAAATGAAGTGACTCCACCGCTGAGCGCTGCTGTGCCGGACATGCTGGAACTCCAGTACGAGCTGGAGACCAAGGCAGCAAAGTGGTATGCCACCATTGATATTGCTAATGCGTTTTTCTCCATTCCTCTGGCAGCAGAATGCAGGCCTCAGTTTGCTTTCACCTGGAGGGGCGTGCAGTACACCTGGAACCGACTGCCCCAGGGGTGGAAACACAGCCCCACCATCTGCCATGGACTGATCCAGGCTGCACTGGAAAAGAGTGAGGCTCCAGAACACCTGCAATACATTGATGACATCATTGTGTGGGGGAGCACAGCGGCAGAAGTGTTTGAGAAAGGTGAGAGGATCATCCAGATACTACTAGAAGCTGGCTTTGCCATCAAGAAGAGCAAAGTCAAGGGACCTGCCCGAGAGATCCAGTTCCTGGGAGTGAAATGGCAAGATGGACGGCGCCAGATTCCCACTGAGGTCATCAACAAGATCACAGCTATGTCCCCACCAACCAGCAAAAAGGAAACACAAGCTTTCCTGGGTGCCATAGGTTTCTGGAGAATGCACATTCCTGAGTATAGCCAGATTGTGAGCCCTCTTTATCTGGTTACCCGAAAGAAGAATGATTTCCACTGGGGCCCTGAGCAGCAACAAGCCTTCACCCAGATCAAGCAGGAGATCGCTCATGCTGTAGCCCTTGGCCCAGTCAGAACGGGACCAGAGGTCAAGAATGTGCTCTACTCTGCAGCCGGGAACCATGGGTTGTCCTGGAGCCTTTGGCAGAAAGTGCCTGGGGAGACTCGAGGCCGACCACTGGGATTCTGGAGCCGAAGTTACAGAGGGTCTGAAGCCAACTACACTCCCACAGAGAAGGAAATCTTGGCTGCCTTTGAAGGAGTTCAAGCCGCCTCGGAGGTAATTGGCACAGAAACACAACTCCTCCTGGCACCCCGACTACCGGTGCTGGGGTGGATGTTTAAAGGAAAGGTTCCTACTACCCACCATGCCACTGACGCAACATGGAGCAAATGGATTGCCCTCATCACTCAACGCGCCCGTATTAGAAACCTGAATCGCCCTGGGATTTTGGAGATAATTACGAACTGGCCAGAAGGTGAAAACTTTGGTCTCACTGATGATGAGGAGCAGGTACAGGTGACAAGGGCTGAAGAGGCTCCACCATACAACCAACTACCAGCAGAAGAGACCTGCTACGCTCTTTTCACTGATGGTTCCTGTCGCATTGTAGGGATGAACCGGAAGTGGAAAGCAGCCGTATGGAGCCCCACACGCCAAGTTGCACAAGCTACCGAAGGAGAAGGTGGATCGAGCCAACTCGCCGAACTCAAGGCCGTTCAGCTGGCTCTGGACATTGCTGAAAGGGAGAAGTGGCCAAAGCTCTACCTTTATACTGATTCATGGATGGTAGCCAATGCTCTGTGGGGCTGGCTGGGAAGGTGGAGGAAGGCCAACTGGCAACGTAGAGGAAAGCCAATCTGGGCTGCTGATATATGGAAAGACATTGCCTCTCGGGTGGAAAAGCTGACGGTGAAAGTCCGTCATGTAGATGCCCATGTCCCCAAAAGTCGGGCTAATGAGGAGCACCGAAACAACGAGCAGGTAGATCAGGCAGCAAAAATAGAGGTGTCAAAGATAGACTTAGATTGGCACCATAAGGGGGAGTTGTTCCTGGCTCGATGGGCTCATGATGCCTCAGGTCATCAGGGCAGAGATGCCACCTACAAGTGGGCACGAGACCGAGGGGTGGATCTAACCATGGACAGTGTTTCCCAGGTTATCCATGACTGTGAGACGTGTGCTGCCATCAAACAGGCCAAGAGAGTGAAGCCCCTATGGTATGGTGGGCGGTGGTCCAAGTACAAGTATGGGGAGGCCTGGCAGATTGACTATATCACACTGCCCCAGACACGCCAAGGCAAGCGCTACGTGCTGACCATGGTGGAAGCCACCACTGGATGGCTGGAGACTTTCCCTGTACCTCATGCCACTGCCCGGAACACCATCTTAGGCTTGGAAAAGCAAGTCCTGTGGAGACACGGCACCCCTGAGAGAATTGAGTCTGACAACGGCACCCATTTCAAGAACAGCCTTATCAACACCTGGGCCAGAGAACATGGTATCGAATGGATATATCATATTCCCTATCATGCTCCAGCTGCCGGCAAAGTTGAACGGTGCAACGGACTCCTTAAGACTACCCTGAAGGCACTTGGTGGGGGAACATTTAGAAACTGGGAAATTAACCTGGCAAAAGCAACCTGGATGGTCAACACCCGGGGGTCTGTCAATCGAGCTGGCCCTGCTCAGTCAGAACCCTTACACGCAGTAGATGGAGATAAGGTCCCTGTAGTACATATGAAAGGTATTTTAGGGAAAACTGTTTGGATTAATCCCACCTCAGGCAAAGACCAACCCATTCGTGGGATTGTCTTTGCTCAAGGACCTGGTTACACTTGGTGGGTAATGCAGGAAGATGGGGAGACCCGCTGTGTACCACAGGGAAACTTGGTCTTAAGAGAGAACTGGGTGTAAGATTTCATGGTGTGCAGATGGAAATAGAATAAGGGGTGGATAATGTCCTGGGTTGTAAGATAAGCTTGTATTCCATTTGCCATCTGTCGAAGGCGAACCGGTTGGACAGGTTTTTTGTTATCTCTCTCAGAGACAATGGTTTGTGTATACACCTTCGACTGATTCAATGAAGGGGGTCCCACCCAGAGGGGAGAAGCAGCTCTCTCGCTCTTCTTCGCGGGACTCCGAGAGAAGCAGCTCTCTCCCTCTTCTTCGCGGGACTCCGAGAGAAGCAGCTCTCTCCCTCTTCTTCGCGGGACTCCGAGAGAAGCAGCTCTCTCTCTCTCTCTTCGCGGGATTCCTGGGGAAGCAGCTCTCTCTCGCTCTCTCTTTGGCGGCACCCGCAGCGAAGCAGCCGGCGCGCAGAGGCGACGGCAGCGGAGCTCAGAGGCAACCCCGGCGCAGAGGAAGACCGGCCCCACTGCCACCAGATCTTCAGAGGGAAACTATACCCTTCTAAAGATCACCACTGCAGCTACAATTCACCAGCCACTGCAAGGGAAGCAAATTGTCCCAGTAGAACTGATACTGGCACCCCGCAGGTTCTGGACTTTTTTTTCTTTCACTGGTTTTGTTTGTACCGATTGCATTTGCCTTTTTAAATTGTTGTCTAGTTTTCTCCTAGTAAAGAATTGTTACTCCCACTCCCATATCTTTGCCTGAGAGCCTTTTAATTTAAAGATCCTCGTAATTCAGAGGGAGGGGGGTTTGCCGTTCTCCATTGCACAGGAGGCTTTGCCCTCTTTCACAGACTCCTGTCTTGTCGAACCAAGACACACAGAAAGAATGAGTTCCACAGAAAATTGGGTTGAGGCCATTTTCTTCCCTCAGACCTGCACTCTGTGCAGGCTGTACCATTGGGTGAGAACAGGGCAGTTTTGTCTGTGTGTTAAAAACCATAAAACACTTCTAAGACTGTTCTTTACAAGGGCTGGGACTTATTCTCAGTCCTTTTCTGACTGACATTGTTATAATTGCATTATTTCATTTATGTCAGAAAGAGAGGGTGTTTGCCTAGGAAACTGAACTGGAACTTGGTTCAAATTAGCTTTTTCACTCACTGACACCTCCTGTTTGCAGACCATGTAGCCAGCTATCTGCTCTTTTAGTGCTCAGGACCTCAGCATGTAGGAATGATGAGGTCTACCCTGTCCTCCTGTCATTGTGAGGGCATTTTATTGAATGCCCGAGGCATTTATACTCTGTTGTGAACCCTTGAGGATGGTTTTCATAGCAATAAAAACATGAGGAACCCAGTATTGACTGCTTATTTTTCACTAAAAGGTTTCCTTTGACTATCAGAAGAAAATAATCTCATGTTTATAAATGCATAACCATCACTTTAGTTTATCCATTGCAATTATTATCAACAATAATAAAAATAGCAGGATCGCAAACATAACCAAAGGCAACAAATCAATTTATTCTGCCCTGTGCTCAGACTCTGATGGATGCCAAGAAACAGAGATCATAGGTTCAGAGCATCCCATCTGGCTGTGCTTCTAGGATTCTTACATTATTATTTTTCTTTATAGTTATTTCAGGCTTTAGCAGATGAGGCAGTGCGATGCTAATTTAGGAAATCTGTTCTTCTTGTATGCAACTAACATATCTTCATCTAGTGCCATCTTGTCTCATGATCATTATGTCTGAAAGCAAAAATGTATTTCTGGATGGTGTTTTGGAGTAAGCAGAGTTGATAACATTGTTAGCAATTTCAGACACTTTTTCTGGAAAACAGAATATAGAGAAGACAATAGATGAGTTGGGATTCCCTGGTTAGAAATTATCCTGGGGTTTCACCAGATCCCCAGGCTGCCAGGAATGCAGTAGCAGGGACAGTGGTGTTAGGAAACACCCCTTTTGTGGGAAGCAGTTGCTTTCTTGGAAGAGCAGTGCTGCACTGGATGGGCCAAGTGCCACACGAGTGAGCTGTGCTGTGATCACTACTCCAGTTCATAGCAGTCCAAACTTTCAGAGGCTTTAAAATTCCAGCTTGAAACAGAATTCAACATTTTAAACCAAATCAATCAAGTAAATTTCAATCATACCTTATATTTTAAAAAGAAGGGATGAAAATTTTCTCTCTCCAACCATGAATTTGAATTTGGGGTCCATCGTTATGAAAAAGTGAAGCAAAGGGCAAAATATGTGCCTTGCTCATTGTGCCACATGGGTGAGCAGCTCGATGTGCTGGCTTCTGCAGGTCACACTGCCCACAGGGCTGTGCAGTCACTGGTACCCAGAGCTGACTGACAGAGCCTGTTCTCTCATCCAGTCCTCCTGGGCTCTCCAGGGAGGTATGGAAGTGAGCAGCCTTGGCTGGAAGAGTCATCTCCAGTTATGTTCTTGTCAGCAGTCATTAAGCTGAAAGCTGTGTTCCTGTAAGGATTGCGTGAGCAGCTCACCAAAGGCCAATGCAGTTAATTTGGGCAATTTATGAAGTATTTGGTGAAAATGTGCCTGCACCATGGGCAGGCCTGGAGCTGAAAGAAAAAGAACACAATACTAAGATGTGGTGGGCTGGACAGGTGTGGATTAGGATCCCCAAAACTCATTTGCTTTGTAGCCAGAGGGAGACGGTGGCTTGTGTGGCTCTGTGTGTGCTCACTGCGGTCGAGGTAACTGGTTTATCTGGGCTGAAACAGAGCTCAGTGTCTTGCAGGACCTGCCACGGGTTTTGGTCAATGCCCTGCTGCGTGCTGGGCAGATGTCCTTGCTGCTGCAGGACACCTTGGACATGTCCATGCTGCAATCACACCTTTGTCTCCAGCATTCCTCAGTGATGGTGACATGAATTATTTAATCAGTCCTTGGACATTAAAAGGTGCTTGAGGACAACCTTTGTCCGCATATAAAGATCGCCAGCCTAATTACAGAGGCTTGTCCAGCACTTGGGTTTTGCTACCTGTCTAGGAATATTGGATCAGCTCACAAGACTTAGCAGATCTGCACTCCACTTCTTGTGTGGGTGTTTTAAAGGGAAGCCAGCTGAGCAATTATTTGCCTTGAGTACAGAGAGTTCCCACAAAAGTGAGGGCAGATAGCCCTCTAGTTAAATTTTCAGAGGCAGTAAGTTAGGTGACTTGCTAATGCTGCTTCCCAGCTCCCAGAGCTGGAGAACAGACCTGCATGGATGATGATTTATTTGAAAATGTGTTCCCTCCAGCCCACAGATGGTCCAGGCAGAGTCAGAATGCTTTCAGATACCATATTGCCTCACTGTACACTCCCATGTAGCAGCTTGTTATTTTAAAATGTATCTGCTCTCTCCTACTTCTAAAAGGCCACCATGAAGACTTGTCACCAATCTCTTACAGAGCTAGAAGGGGGAGGAAGAGTGGAGTGTGAAGAGTAGAATATCACCTGCCATCTGGACAAAGATGTGATGATATGTAAAGTTTGGATGCACATTTGCGGTTCTTGATCACATGCCAAGAGAGAGCTCAGCTACAATTATTTTAAAGCATTTCCAGACAGATGCAACCCTAGGTCAGGGGAGAAGCTACACAGAGGCAGGTGGGCACTGAGCTGCATTGGACTCTGTTCAAGGCATGTCTGCACAGGGCTTATCCTGCAAGTGGAACCTCTGGGGTTAAAGACCTGTCCTGGCAATAAGAGTATGCCAGGATCAAGTGCTATCGTATGAGGTTTGTGATCACAAATTCCCAGATGTTCTACAACATAGTCTCTGAGCTTTCAGGGGTTTAAATGGGAGTTGGGCATTTGCATTTCATCTGGAAGCTCTAATGTCTTCCAAGAATCCAGTGTCTTGCATATCCATATTGATTTCAATGCTGAATTGCTCAGTGCTGTTAGCATCAGAGGAGTGCTGATGAAACCCTGCCTTAACTGAGGTCAGTGAGGAATGTAGAATGGGCTTTACAATGTAAAGAGCACCATAAAACAGATGCTCTTCTATAGTGCCATCCTTTTCCCTGGGATGGAACAGTGCTTACACAGACAAGTGAACACAATCCAGTTATTCCATGCTCTGCCTCCACAACAACAGTGAAGTGCCTCTGCTGATAGCTGTGCTGATATTTATGATTCCTACTTAATATGTTTTAAATTAGTTGATGACCTCTTAAGTATTAACACTAACATCAGTAAGTATCCTGAGCCAGATTCTCTGGAAGGGAAGCCTTGCCATGCCACAGACTATGGTACAGTTTAGTGCTTTTACCCCATCTGAAGATCTGGCTCAGTAATTGTGCAGAACATAAAAGAGAAACTCATAAGTGCTGTAAACAAAGGAAAACTGTTACTCAGGGAATGTGTTAGTTAGATATTTCAACACTCATAATTAACATCCCTTTCCTAAACTGTGGCACAAACTACTTGCAGAATGGTTTTTTTCTTTTATTGCTGCTAGTTTCAGTGACTAAATTTATTAAGTCATTAGGTTTGCTTGTGGATGTGTGTATTTGCTGTTCTCCTTTGGGTTATAATAAAAGGAGATCTAAAAAAAAAAAAAAAAAAAAGATACCTTTATTTATCTGGCAATTTTGGGAATGGTTGTAGGGAAATGGTGAGCAATATGAACAAAGCTGCCCAGTCTGGGGGGACGCTGAATGAGCAGCTGGGTTTGAATACAACAGCAACCTGTGAGTTTCCTGCTGGCTTTCCCTGAGCATTGCATATGGAAACCTGTCACCATTTCTGCCATGATCTGGGGACACCAGGGGCTTCTGGGGAGCAGATTGGTGGCTCTTGTGATCAGAACCCAGATACACCTTGCTGTTGCTTACTGGGGACCCTTTATTTTGCACTTCCTGGCTGAGGATGCTCAGTGGCAGGGACGCTCCCAGGCCAGTATGGCAGCTGGCACTGTTTTGTTCAGCAGCACCAGGGCTGTCCACTGCCCTGGCAGCAGTGTGATTGCACCAGGGCTACAGCACTGTTGGGTTGGCATTTTTTGAAGAAGCTGGGATCTCTGAGGCTGTCAGTGCATCACTGAATGTCCTGCAGCTTCGTGCCCACAGGTCTGACAGCAGTGCCTCTGCACTGATGTCAGTGGAACTTCTCCAGCTTTACAGAAATGCAGAGGGTCCAGTCAAACTTACTGTGTTCAAAGAGTTTAGGTTAGATCTACCTGGCCAGGCCAGGTGAAAGCTGAGGTGGATTAGGAAAAAACTCACAAACCAGTACTCACAAACCAGTCTGTGCTGTGGTGAGGGACAGATGGGCCCAGACATTCCCAACATCTCCCAGAAGAACCAAAGTGAGAGACTGGGAGAGATTGGCTTGTGCCTGGAAGACATCCATATTTCCCTCTACAGATGGCAGGAGACATACTGGGATCAAGGATAAATGCAACATCTTGGTTTTCTAACCCATAAATAACTTCTGGGGCAATCCGTGGTACCTTAGACCCTCCCTGAGCAGGTCTGACACACTGAATGCCCTCCCACCCCTGCCAATGGCAGATGCAGCCATTTAGCTCCTTTTGCTTCCAGGTGTCATTGAATGTGATCTCCCTTTTTTTTCTGTGTGATAGTACTGCGTTAGGGCTTTTTTTTTTTTTAGACTGAAATTTCCAGTAAAACTACAGTTTGCACAAACCAGACCTATGTTTGTTTTTTCAAAGCAAATCTAATTACTCTTTTTAATACAACTGTCTTTTGTTCAAGAGACTCAATTGAGATGCAAAATACAAGTTGCAAGCAGATGCTAATAATTTTGCATGTAAATTGCTAATTTTTTTTTTGCAAATATTTCATACAAGTTTTTAATTTAACGATTTAAAAAATAACTGCTTTTCCAAGCCACTTGCAGTAATATCTGTAGACACTTAACAAAATACCTCAGGCTCTAAATCTCCAAATGGTAAACAAATAAATGTATTTTTTTACTTTGTATGCAAAAATAATTCAGTCAAAGACATATTTCACATTGAAATAAATTGAGAGAATATTTTTTCTACAAATCACAAGCATTCTCTTTAATGAGAAGACCTGATGGGCTTTCTGAATGAACTAGTTCATGACAGTTCTGACAGGGGAACTCTGTGGGCTTTGTGCAGAAAATAGAGTCACTGTTTATTTCTTTGTTTAAAGACTGAAGATGTCTGGTGATTAAAAAATAGAAGCCATCTGTCCTGTCATGTCTTATACCTGGTCATGCTTTTTCAATCAAGGAGAGAGTTGGAAAAATAATTGAGTGGAAGTCGTTATAACCTTGTTTTTGAAGGTCCCTGCAGCAAGTGAGGAAGTGAAGAGGTGCTCATGACCCCAGGGCTTTACCATAGCATTCCCTCTGGGGCAGGGTGTCCTTATGTCCTGTCAGAAGCATGTGGGGGGCACAGACCGTGGATCTCTTTGTTGTGTTTACCCTCTCTTTATCTGAGATGAAGAGAAAGTATTGGACTCCAGGTCTGCCCATCTAGCACATTTCATCTACAGTGAATTTATCTTATAAACAAATCCAAACAAATAAAAAAACCCTAAATTGTGCGTGATCCAGAGGTCTGGTGAATAGATCAGCAATTTTTAAAAAATATTTTTTGTTACCCCAGATTTCTGTCTGTGCATCAGTGGCTGCTACAGCCTGCTTTGTTATTGTGCAGTCTGTTGTGCTCACCTGCAGTTCTGTCTTTCTTCCCAGCTCATCTCAGCCTAATACAACTGAAACAGTAGTTCCCCCCTGATTCAGCATAATTGCACAATTAATTTTGACAGTGACGCTTGCAGAGAGGTTCTGCCATTAATATCCCAAAAGCCTTTTGTTTCTGGTAGCCCCGAAGCTGACAGCAAAAGGTGTGATGAAACTAAATGATGCAGTGCAGCTGAAGGCTGGCCATGGGGCACCAAGAAGATAGCAGTGAAGGAAAACATAAGGGTTTGCATGTTAATGAGATTTAGAGGACACTAAAAATCCTCAGGAAGTTCTTGGAAGAGTGGCCTGAGTCGTGCTTCTCTGTCCTGCCTCCTCTCCAGTCATCTGGTTCTTTCTTCATCCTCTTGCTCTTTGTGTCAAGTCCATGGTAGTGCCCACAGAGGTTTCTGCTGCTCAGACCTGTGAGGAGCCTCAGTTTGGAGGCAGGATGAGCAGAGCAGTGTCCCACGAGTGGCTGTCTCCATGTGGCGCAGTTGTTGCAGGTGAGATGATGTATGTAAGAAGGGTAATAGTAGATAAAACCAATATTATTTAACTGGAACTTAGCTGTCAAATCTGTGGATTTTAAAGGCTGCTGGATGGACACACCTGGGGTGTTTCATAGTAGAGTTGCCATGGTTCAAATCCTGAAGTGCTGTTTCCACTGAATTATGGGAGATGAGGAATCAACCAGCCAACTCACAAAACAAATGGGATGCTTCTGTTTGCTTGTGGGGGAGCGTAAACATTTAAAGGAAATCAATAGATTTTTCTTTATTTTCTTAAAGTCTTCATTACTTTCATGTCTTTACATGCATTTGCTTTAAAATAATATAAGAACTTTGTAAGTTAATTGGTACAAGTGGGTATACAATACAGCATCTGCTTTTATGAACTACTCCTGCATGTCATAAAATATTACACTGCAGTAATTTTAAAGTAGATATTGAGCTAAAAATTTAACTTGCAATAACTTCTAATTTAAATATTTGTTTTACTTTGTGAAATTACATTTTCAAAATTGATTAGCTTTTGTATTTCTTCTTCATTAAAAATAGTCTTAGTTCCATGTTTAAGTCAAGTTGGAAGGTCTTTCACAGCCCGACAACTTTTTAGTCCCCCTAGAGGGAATTTTCGTGATCAGCTTTTGCTGATGGGGTAATGAAGGCTTGGGGATGGGGATTGAGTTGTCCAGTTTGGTTTGAGAGCTGCTGCCTGGCTGGGGCTGGTGCCAGGGAGTGCCCCCGAGGCAGCAGTTCAGAGGCAGCTCCTGCAAACCCAGCTCCCAGGTGAGCTGTGCCTTCCCAGGCAAGGCAAAGCCTGGAGATAAAGGGCAGATTAAGGAACGCTTAAACACTGTTCTTTTGGGAAGCTACTTCAAACACCATTTTATAGTGCTGTAAGTCATCTAGATCTCTCTTAACTTGTCTCACTCTCTTTTAAAAATACTTACTTCTCTGGCACAAAGGACTCCCTCAGATAAGGCAAAATGGCCTGTTTTACTGATGATGTTTTTACCTGTGTGGTGCTAATGATTGATAAAAAATTCACATGTGCAGCACAGCTCTGCGCTTTCTGCTGTGCTTCATCTTCTGTAGCTTCAAGCCTGCCAGTCTCTGCGGGTCTGTTGCACACTGGATTTATTGTCACACCAGCAACACTTTATATATCCCCCAGATCGCTTGGGAACACATTCCTGAGTGTTGCTGAATGTTCAGAATGTTTGCTCTTGAACAAGGTCTGCAGTAAACACGTGGCATTACTCCAGATGCTTTGCTCAATGTTGGTCATGGGTTTTGCATTGGCAAGGCTGGAGAAGCTCCCAAAGACTTGGGAGTGGCTAAGGTTTGGGAGGGAGCATCAGTTGCCTTTAGAAGCATCTGTCTTTACTCACAGGCCTCAGAAATGCCAGATCTGGGATCTGTAAGAAGGGATTTTTTTGCAGAAATTGTTTTGCTTCAGAAAAGCAATTTTCACTGTGGCTTGAACTTTTTTTGCAAGAATAGTTTCTAGAAAATTAGTGAGAGAATTTGTTTAGCCAGGATGTGTTTTCTGCTCAATCTCAAAGTGTGGGAACAAAACCCCACCCACTAACAACCGCTGAAGGTTGGGGACCCCACTGTTACAGAATCCCCTGGCCAGACAGATCTTTTAAAAGACGTTTAATGTTTCTCTGTTCTGAAAATCTTGAATACTGGGACATAACAAGTACTAGTCCATAGCTGAGTGTAGTTTTGTCGTGGAGACTTCATGCAAAGCCAGGGCAAGTGGCAATGGCACAGCCACTCCCACAGTCCTGGACAGATCCATATGTGCTTTCTTCCCAGCCAGGTGTGGAAATGCTCCTCAGTACCTGCAGAAATACTTATGCCAGAAATCTTGAAAATTACTTCTTTCTCTTTATTGAAAGATTTCTAAGCTTTGTGCCAGTATTTCCTCACATCGCTTTTGAAATTAAATGGTTTACTGGCTTTTGTACTCTCATTTCTTTGAATCCTCATAAATGGTTTAATAAACTGCCTTTTGCCTCTAAGAATTGAAGAAACCTCAATATCTTAGACAACAAGCATTGTACATTTGCCCATCACAGGGAATGTATGAGCAAAGCCAGGGGAAGGCATCAGGGACAGCAAGGGTGTCTCTGCTTCTCAACTCTCTTTTTCTTTCTTTTAAATCCTGGCAAATTTCTGGCTTTTCCTGCACATTTTTCATGCCTGCTCACTGTAGGCTGTTTTGCAAGCCACAGCTCTGCCAGGGAAGGACAGCCTTGCCTTTCAGCTGGGAGTTGTCTAGATGGGTGTTACTGCTGGGAGCTGGCATTGCTGATGCCTGTTGTTTTCTGTTGCTAACTGCAATGTGTGATGCCTAATTTAGAAGATCAGTGATTATTAATTCTTCCATTGCTTTTTCTTCTTCCCTCTCTCTCTCTCTCTTACTGCAGGATGTTTTCACACCAGAGTGCAAATTTAAAGAATCTGTCTTTGAAAACTACTACGTTATTTATTCTTCCACGCTGTACCGGCAGCAAGAATCCGGACGAGCGTGGTTCCTGGGACTCAATAAAGAAGGTCAAATTATGAAGGGAAACCGAGTGAAAAAAACCAAACCCTCATCACATTTTGTACCCAAACCCATTGAAGGTATGGAATCTGCCCACTTTCTCCCTCAGTGGGGTTTGGGTAGGGGGAAGTAACAACTTCAGAGCTGGAGTTTCCTGGGTGGGGATGTTGGGCTTTGAGACCAGAAAGCAAGAAGAAAAGTTTGGAGCACTTCAGATAAGTGATGGGCTGCACTGTTAGCATTTCCTCTGCTTTTCTTCTAGCCTCAAAGGGGTTTCTTAGCTTTGGGATGCTAAAGGATGAATCTAAAAGTCCAGCAACACAAGAAATTATTGGTAAAGAAAAGCAGCCAGCAGTTGCAAAGGAATGTGATGCAGCAGTGATCATAATGTTGTCTTTTCAGAGGATTTTGCCAGTGTATTTCAGTAGATTTCCAGTCCCATGTAGAGTCAGCAGAGACAGGATTTATCTCACCTGATTTTAGACTTTGGCACTCCGTTCATAGTACAGAAGAAAAATGGGTCGTACCAGCACAGCTGTGGATGTTCTTTATATTTCTACCCTGAGATTAAATCTGTTTTTCCTCATATGCAAAGATATCCTAGTTAGTCACTGGGGGGTAGAGTTGTTGTCCAAAGTTAGATGGGATACTGTCATCCCATATGTCTTCATCACAGTGTGAGGCTTCAGTGAAAGTCATGGAGTTGAAGTTCTGCCCTCCTGCTGATGCCTGTCCACTCTGAAGTGTGCCTCACACTCCTGCCAGGACATTTTGCTTTTTGTGGACTGGCCCTGATAAATGGAGAGATAGTGTGATAAGCCTAGTACTTACCAGGTACTAACTTGATTCTGGAAATAGCACTTGCTATCTCTTGCTTAGGAGAAGCACTACTTTTTGATCCCCAAACTAGGTATGCCTTTCTGACCCCATCTTTATCCTGCCATTTGTCCCCTTCAGGGGCACAGTAGCCTGGAGCTGGCCTTGGCTGCACAGCTCTGTGTTCCCTCTCACTACTTCATGTTGGCTTGGGAGAAGGCTTGAACTGATGCTCCCCTAACAGATACCACTCACAAGTGCTGGAGGCCAGAGCTCACTCCACACAGCAGTGGCCTTTTTAAAAGCTTCCCAGCTCAGGGGTGGAATTTGTGAGTGTAAGGAAAAGGCCGTCTGAAGCAAAGCATTAGAGAAATTCAGTGCAGCATTCCTGGAGTATCTGTGGGCTTTGCACAGGAAATGGAAATGTTGAAAGAGCAGAGAATGGCCTGGAGCTGCTTGTCCTGTGCTTGTTTTCAACAGCTTCTCTCAGCCAGGAGCCCTTTGCTGTTTATCTGAGGCATTAGTGGGATTGGTACCCTAAGCCCTCGTGTTGCTAAGGAGCAGGATCTGCTTCAGGCATGGGGTTGGTCACCAGCTTCTCTCTTGCCTTGACCGGAGGAGAGTCTTTTACAAGCCCCAGCTTTCACAGCTGGGCTTCCACCTCCTTCTGGTATTTCTTCACTTCCTGGCTGGGCATTGGCACTGATTAGTGGGATCCTTTGAATCCAGGCTTCTTTTTTAATCTAGCATGCATGGTGTCTGCTGAACAGCTCAATAGTTTCCTTCTGCATTCATTAAACTAGGCCATTCCTGTGGCTCTCCTCGTGGAAAGCCTTGCCTAAAACAGAGCTACCTGACCCACAGCAGAGATCTCATTTCAGCAAATGCCACTCTGGCTTTCATTTTGAGTAACCCAGCCCAGCCTGAGAGCTTCCCTTTCCCGCAGTTGCATCCTCCCACACTTGCCTCAATCACAGCTGTCACATAACCTCCTGAGCAGCGAGCTTTGGAAGTTGGCAGCCAAATTAAGGGCTCCTCCACTCCTTCCCTCCTCCACATGCTTTGCAGTCAGGCTTTGTGAGCGCTGCTGCATCAAAGAGCTGGCAGTCTCCCAAGCCAAGGCACGTGTCAGCTTCCCAAAGCATTCAGCTGTCTGGGACTGTGCCTCCAGACGGAGGACTCTGTTCCCAAGCCTGAGATTCATTGTAGGCAGCAGAGGCTGGTGGGGAGGGTTGGAGTAAAGCGGGTTCATCTCCACGTGACTTCTGTGCACCGCATCCATCAAAGTCCCCGTGAGGAGAGCTTGCAGAGATGTTACAGAAAAGGGGCAATTCCTACCCTGTTTTAACAGCTTCTTTCTCTTTGTTATGACTCCAAGGAAATACTCAAAGCACTCTCCTGCTGTATTTGTATGTCAGTTCTGCAGAATGCTGTGGCTTGCCCCAGTGTGTGGGCTTTGCTGCTTATTCAGGGCACAGCTTCCATCTACAGGAACTTTGCAACTTCCATCCACAGTCACATCCCCAGGTTTTCTGTTACTGGATACCAGCACCAGCATTAGCCCTGTCCCGTGATGGCTGACACAGGAGTGTGTGTGAGGAGGAATCTGCTCCCCCTGGGAAGAAGTGCCACATCCATTGCTAGGAATCACTTCACCTATCATTCAATAGCAGTTATATCTGAGATTAAACTTCCCTGTTGTTTCTGATATACAGAAAAATTATGCAGCAGTTTAGTGAAGAAAGGGTTCACGAGGAAGGGAAACAGAAAAAAGCCCAGATTGCTCCCTAAGCTCATTTGATTCCCATCGCTTCATCCTGCTCACTGAATTCAGAAGTCTCCTTGAAATTGCAAATAGACAGTAAACTTATACATAAATAAGAAATATCCTCACTGATAATTTCTAAATACTCATGGGAGCACATATGCATATATACACAGTGGTATCTGTGTATGGATGTGTGTAATGCATGGCTTTTAGCAGCTATGGCTTTCTGCTGTGCTAAACACTCAGAGTGTTTTGACTCATGTAGATTGGCAGGATGCTGGAGGTAATTTATACAATATTCAGTAGATACCAACTGGAAAAGTTTTGGGTTTTGGTTGGTAGGAGTTTTTTTTAGTTTAGTGTAGGTAGGATTTGTTTGTTTTTGGAAATAAGATTAAGCTTAATCAATATGAAAGCACAAAAAACTTACTAAGTAATAACAGGGGAGACGTTAAGTTCTTCTCCCATCTGTGCACAGGCAAAGCCAAGGCGAACAGCCTGGTAGGCAGCAGTTGATGTACTGTGTGCTGCCAGTTTTGCTTCAAAACACACATACGCAACACATTTATTTTGATATTTTTATTTCTGATCACTGATTATTCAAGCTAAATGAACCCTAAAGGGAAGACATCAAGATTGAGCTACACTGCACAAGAAATGAGCTTGAGTATAATTGTCATTTGAACAACAAGCAATCTTTTAGAGAAATTTCAGTCTCTTTAAGTGTCTGTAATGATTAGTGCAGAACAATCCTACCATCCACAGTGCCTTTTGTTCTTCTAAATATCCAAATCCCTCTCAATGTGAGAAATTTCCAGTCATTTAAGTAGGAATATTATCAGATGCTTACTGTGGATGTGCTCTGTTATTTATATTTCCTTCTTCTTAAAGACATAATTTCCAAATGTAACTCTCCCAAAGAAAGAATTAATTTCCTGTCTCTCCTGGCACAAACTAGAAAACATCTAGGGTGGCAAATCTGGCCACAGAAGCAGAAAACTTCCTCCAAGTCAGCAGAGCAGTCCCTAACTCTGAATTTATGGCGCTTCAGCCTCATGATGCGAACATGTCTCAGATACAAAGGTGACCTGTTAATGGCTAGTCTGCATCCATTTATTACCACTGATGAGTATCCAAGCAGACAGATCTTTCCCAGTGTCATTCCTCAGGGAAATAACATCCAAGTTTTGTTAAGGCAGAGTCCTCAGATGTTGTAGAGAAGTACAAGACTGTTGACTAGGAAAATGCAGTAGACCTCGTGAAAATGCTTCAAAGGTATCACCTTAATACATAAAGCATAGAGTCATAGGAAGTCTTGTGTTGGAAAGGACCTTAAACAACATCTAGTGCCAACCCCCTGCCATGGGGAGAGATGCCTCCCTGCCCAGATTAGGCTGTTCAGGACCTCATCCAGCCTTCCCTTGGGCACTTCCAGGGATGGGGCATCAACAGCTTCTCTGGGCAGCCTGTGGGAGTACCTCACTGCCCTCACAGAGAAGAATTTCTTCCTAATGTCTGACCTAAATATCTCCTTTTTTAATTTAAAACCATTCTCCCTTGTCCTGTTACTACCTGCCTGTATAAACTGTTACTTTCCCAACATCCTAAGAAGTATTCTTAAAAAATCAAACCTCAAAATCTCCACACTCTGTAAGTCTTTGCTAACATAGCTCCTCTCTTGGGTCTGTCTTCCAGGTGGTCAGGCTTTGATATGTTTTCTATGCCACACTAACTTACGTTCATCTATCAGACTCTTGATCATCTTATTAGATGGCAAATGTGATGTATTTTAACCATGATTTTGCTTGTTTTTTTGCTATCCTGTGCTGCCTGTCTTATCTGAACAAAATGTGATTCTACCTGGCAACATCCTTTACATTTTACCATCAAACATACACAAGCTCTCATACCTCTGAAATGCATCAGCTGGGATTTAGAACATGGTAGTTAGAGGCAGAAATGAGGGTGCCTAATCACTCACTCCCTGGTGCCCCTGAGTGCTGCTGCTCAGGCAATTAATTCACCAAAGCATTGGCAAATTCAGCCCCTCGGGCAGACACCAACACCCAGAGCTGTGGTGTCTGTCCAGGCAAGGAGCCTCCTCTGGGCTGCTACCAGAGGATGTGCTTCCACCATCGGGCACGTGGTGATTCTGTAGGGCTGCCCACCTCCTGAACAGCAGCTTAGAAAAGTTGTGGTTCCTCCTGACTCACAAGGGTCTGAGACAAGGAAAGCCACAGAGTGAAGATAGATAGATAGATAGATAGATAGATAGATAGATAGATAGATAGATAGATAGATAGGAAATATCTAATGTGCTTAATAAGCATTTTGCCATATTCTAGAGAAGGGAAATGGAGTTTGTTGCATCCCCTGAACCTCCTCAACTTGCAGTGATGCCAAGTGAGAAATGCTAGGGTCAGGACACAAAATGATGCTTCCAAACTCAGGCAGTCCCTGATGCCCAGGGTGATTTTAGTGTCATCGTGTGGGTGATGTGCCAGTGCCGTGTCTGGGAAACAGAAATGAGAGTGTGATCCTGTGCCAGCATGTAGGCAAGAGTTTGAGCTGTTTCTGGGTGACAGGCAGCCCCTTCCACGCCTTTGCCTTCAGGAAGTGTGGTCCCTGCCACCCCCATCCTCCTCACTTGTACCCTCAGTCTCCTTCCTAATTGGTGAGTTTGTTCTTTGTGCAAATTTTTCCCTTGTGCCTGTGAGTGGCAGGCACTGCTGCTTCACAGGGGAGCAGGGAATCGAAAGCCTCAAGAACCAGATATGGGCACAGCTCCACTGTGTTCACCCCCTTCCATTAATGCCTACAGCTCTTCAGCAGATCAAGTTAACAACACTTTCCAGTTAAAACATGAATATGGATGTGTTGATTGGAATCTGGGGCATAGGAGCTGATTATCTGATTGAAACTCCAAAGCATTAGCTTGGTTTCTAGACATTAAGGGCTGTATTTGGCTTGGTGTGTGGGTGTGGGTGGGTGGGAGAAGCAAGGCAAAGCAGGGAGGGAACTCTTGTTCTAGCTGAATTGCTCATCCTTCCAAAGCTCCTTGTGCTGTGTGCTCCAGCAGACCTCCCAGGTGTCCGGGCATCACTGTCACACTGCTGCTGCTTCACCTCAGAGCAGGTGACAGGGAAGTGTGTCTGCACACACACACACACACATACAGAGGGATCCCAAAGAGACCTGTCAGTGAGTGCTGCAAGTCCTGGAGCCCAGTGATGTACTTTCAAAGCTGTGAAGATCTGGGCACTCACAAGAGTCCATTTGCAAACACCCCCTCCTCAGTCCATGACTAACATCTCCCTGCGTGAGTCACGCTCAGACTCCCTCAGCACAAAGAGGAACAAGCTGCAGTCCAAGAGCCTGTGTTGCACAACATGTTGGGCTGTCTCTGAAGCCCTGTGCCTGTGCAGATGTAGATGTACACACCTGTGTGCCATGGTGCAGGGGGTTTACAGCCCTGCTGAGACATGGCCATGGTTCAGCACATGTGCACAAGCATCTTGACTAGGAGAATACCCAGGCATCTCTTGTGCATGATGCCATGTAAGTACTGCATACACTGATCTAGGTTTATCTAAATACTGAAAATATGCTTGTCCTATACTGCTACAGATTTTCTGGCATGGGCTCTTGGCACAGCCTGTCTGGTACAGAGGCTTTGACAGCTCTGTCTGAAAAGCTCAATGTGAGCAGTCTCCAGCCATGCCCTACATCAGTATTTGTATCCTGCACTAGACTGGAAGATAAAACTTTCCTGCCTTATTTGCTTGCCAGTTTCAGGGTCAAATGTTGTTTACTTCAGTAGTCTGGTTTATATTCTTTACTCTGTGAGCCTTGTTGGCAACTCAAGGTTTTTGCCCAAAGGCCGTGGTGAGAGGCAGGGAGTTGAAGAAAGGCAGCATGCCATGGTGCTGCTGCAGCATTCACCTGTGGTTAAATGTTTGGCCCAACCTGATGGGTTACTGGGGATGGGTGTGGGTGAGATGAGCTTGGTTCTGGGGGAACAACTCATGGAGATCACTCCAGCTCCATCTTGGGACCAGAGAGGTCAGGGTGAAGGCAACAGTGCACTTGAGACAAAACTTGTGTATGGAATGTCAGGGGCACTGGGACAACACTGGCACAAATACATAATTCTGCTGGGCAAACATCACATCCGAGAATAAGGTGAGTCACAGAAGTGATGCACACCCTCAGTGCTGTCCAAAGACTCTGCAGCTCAGGGTGAGAAATCACAAGGGCACAGGTTTTCCTCAGTTGTTAACCATTTCATGCGTTCTTTAGGATTTTATTTGATACTTTGCCACTGTCACCATGTTGTTGAGGAACATTTTCCAAGGTGCGAGGGGCAGCTTCAGGACTGAGAGGGGATGTGAGAACCCTTTTCCATCTGTTGCTGCCATGCTACACATTGTCCTTGCAGCATGCAGACAGCATCCATTGTCTGCACCTGATGAGCAGTCCTGGCATGGCTCATCCTGGCTCAGACCCATGGGACAACTCCTTCATTTTCTCTTTTTTTTTTTTTTTTTCCTAATTTTCATTAAAGAAATAGCTCCAGTAGCAGTAACAGTTTGGAGAGCAGTACCTCCTTTCAGCCTTGCTGGGAGGACCAGTGTGTGTGTGTGTGTGTGTGTGTGTGTGTGTGTGTGTGTGTGTGTGTGTGTGTTTAAACTGCTTTGAAAGCCTTGCATGAAAAATACTCCATGGGAAAAGTAATATATTTTCACTGCTCTTATATTGAATTCAATATCCCTCCTATTAATACACAGTTGACTGCACTTTATCTTTGTCCTGTATTGTTGCACAGTGCTGTAACTGTTTATCTGGTCAGGAGTAAAAGCACAGAGCAATAATGTCATTTTCAGCCTGCCTCTAATTGCTAGGATTTATTTGGAAATCAAGGGGGATTATAGATACAAGCACTTACATTGCCTTTTTGTACATGGGGTGTTTCTTTTTCATTTCTTCAGATAATTTTTAAAGTTTTATTCTTGTTGATTAGCCAGAACCTTACCCTGATAGGTTCTATCCTGTGCTGGAGCTCTGTGCCATTGTCTGTGATGTGACAACTTCACAAAATGAAGCAATACACAATTATTTCTTCATTTCCTAATTTTTGCAAAGATCTGGACATGACATTTGCAGTCTGGACCTGCCTTATGTTCTCATATCCTCTGTGCCTGCCCTTGAGATGCCTCACTCTTTCAATGCCATTTGCACCCTGCCACATTTGCAGTGAGCTCATCAGAGATGCTCTCCTTGGTGTGAACAGCTCGTGCCCCTGCTCTGGCACACCTCACATGGCACAGCTGTGAGGACAGTCCACGTGGTGAGCTGGACAAATGCTTTGTCCTGCCCAGGACGTGGGGATGAGCCATGCCTTGGGCAGACGTTGCCTTCTCCGGCTGTCTGGGCTCCAGCAAGTACATTTTTATAGGACACACACTGCATAGCCAGGGGCTGGAGAGAAGGTGCCCTCCAGCCACCCTGTTCTCAGGTGCTGCCAGATGACCACAGAAAGCTGGGACAGCTCCTGACTTGCTGTCACTGAACTCATCCATGTGTCTGCTCACAGCCCTGACCTTGGCTGGCTGGCTTGATTTACAGAGGAATAAAGAGGAAGAGCCGAGAGCAGACTCGGCTCCCGGCCGATGGAGCCAAATGGGCTTGAGTCACCTCTTCAGATCCACAGCTCAGCACCCAGAACACTTGCATGGCTCAGATGCAGGTGTAGTTTTGATTCAGGTCTCTCAAGGGCTTTTGTTGCAGGTCAAGGGCTGGGAACCAGGTCATTCTTGAACCTGTTGTTAGATGATAATCAGCATCTCAAGGCAGTACATGGCTCTGTGAGCTAAAATGTTTATTTTATGTATACGAATATAACATGAAAAAAACTGTAAAACACATAAAACCTAGAAAGAAGAAAGATTTATCTGTGAGCAGTCAATCTGCTGTCTCTCTCTTCCTTTGAAATAATACAAAGACAGAAGCAAATGGCAGCAAGGGCAAGTAAACAGATCCTGCTGGGTAACACGATCTGCTGCTGGGTCGATAGGGGTTTTGTAAGTGTGGGTGTGTGTATATGTTTGCAATGGGGCTGGAATCCAGCATCATGTATAAAGAAATAATTTGTTGTGGTCATGACTGTCTGTGACTTCAGGGCTGTTAACAGGTGTCTCCTCTGTTTGCAGTGTGCATGTACAGAGAGCCATCGCTGCATGAAATTGGAGAAAAACAAGGACGCTCAAGGAAAAGTTCAGGGACACCAACCATGAATGGAGGCAAAGTTGTTAACCAAGACTCGACATAGCTGACAAATACCCTCCCTTCTTCCAACTCCTCCCCTCCCACCCACCTACCCACCCCACCTGGCGAAACCACACTGAGATGATGACAACTGGGCAAGGCAGGACCTACTGGTAGTGGCTTGGAGTGTGAACTCCAGAATCTTTCTTTGTGTAGGACAAGAAAATCGAAACCCAGATCCTGTCTGTTGCAACGTTTTAAAAAACAACAACAACAAAAAAAAAAAGTGAAGAAAAAATGTTTTAAATCAGGACTCCATTAACATTTTCAAAAGCAAACTGTTTGCTCTGTGATCAAAGGGGAAAAAAATCTCATCTCTGCATAATAATAATAATAACTAATAAATATAATAATAATAATAATAATAATAATAAAGATGTTACCTTTAAAAATAAAACAAAGCTTTTGGAAAATTGAACTTAGCATATGATGTGCAACAAACACATGAGAATTACATCCTGTGACTGTGCTTTCTGTCTTATCCTTTCACCTCACATTCACACTGCTGTTTTTAACATCCGTGCTTCCCTGGGGATGGATGGGATTTTTCACAAAACAGGAAGGGTGGGGGTACATTATGGCTGTGTTGGCTCTGCTATCAGTAAAATATGGCCTGCCTGAATTAGGAGCCTGGCAGTTATGGGCAGTGAAGTAGCTACTCTTTATTCAGCCTTTTCCATCTACATTTAAACCCTGCATAGTTATTTCTTGCTAATGTCATTCCATGAGTATGTTCAACTCAAGTCTGGCATTTTATGCCTTTTTATCATAATTATTTATATTTATAGGCTTGCTTTACTGTATTAGTTTTCAGAGGAATTTCAGAAATAGGTTTTCAGGTCTCACAGGATGAAACAATCATATTTATTAGGGCAGAGTTGGAGATAAAGGTCAGGAGGGATAGCTGCTTGCTGTGAAATATGGAACAGATCAAGAAATGCTGCTGAAATCCTTGCTATCAGATGGAAATGGTAAGGCATGTGTTGTATGAGAGGGTACCAGGGTTTCAGCAAGGGAAAGAGGGATGTGGTGTGGCTAGGAGGGAACATGTGGGGCTGTGCCTGTCCATTTGTGCCAGGGTGAGGGCATTTCCTTCTAGCAGCTGGGGTCTCCCTAAACGCTCTGGCTCCACACATACCACACATGTTCAAAGCGGAGGCTGCAAACCCCTCCAATCCCCAGCTTTACCACTGTGATGGTCTGAGCCCCCTGAGATGCTGGGGCAGCCCGGATTTGGGTGTGGGTATGAGTCTTGCTGGTGCCAGGGCTGCAGATGCTGGAGCAGCACTTCAGAAGTGATGAGTTCCCAAGTGGGAAAAGGCCAGGAGGAGGGCAGTGGGGTGAGGGATGCCCAGTGCTGAGCCCACCTGCAGCAGCCAGGGCTTTAGTGGGGACTGCAAGGCTCTCCCTTGTGTGGTGATTTCTCTCCTTGTCCGGGGGTCAGCAGTGAGCCCTCGCTGCTGGGTGGGGCTGAAGCGTGGGCTGGTTTCCCATTACAGAGCACACACATTAACTCCAGCCTCTGGCCACTTTGGGCAGCCAGGGCCTGCAGGCACCAGCAGCAGTGCTGGAGTTGGTGTGACAAAAACAGGCACTGCCCTGAATCAGGAGCCTGGGGAGCCTTTACTGCTCAGCCATGGGCACAGCTCCTGCGAGGGGTGAAAACTAAAGGAAAAAGCAATCGCCCAAGGGCCTGGAGAGGGAACAGAACAATTCTTTATACACAGGGAACCAGCCTAAATCCTTGCAGTTACAGGCTGTGTGGGTGTTCGTATTGCTCATAACGGGCACCTGTGAAATTCCAAATACCACCTTAATTGTGGGACACCTGTGCCATCCCAGCCAATGCCTCAGCTGGCTGGCAGCCACACAGGCAGAGCTGCTGCTGGCAGTGCCAGGGAGAGGAGAGTGCCAGGCCTGTGCCAGAGCTGGCCACAATGCTCCTGCAAAGCCACTTCTGTCCTGGTGCCTCTGTCCCCACACACGAGGTGACGTTGGGGCGCGTCAGGGCTCAGTGAGCGGCTCCGTGCAGAAAGCAAAGAGACAGCCAAAGCTCAAGGTTATGGAAGAGTCCCAGGATCAGCATGAAAGAATGAATTTCAAGCATGTTCTTTTGTGTTTTGGAAAAGCTGAAACCTTGAAATAAAGAGCCTCTTGCCACGGCTCTGCTGCCCAATGCTGCACCTACAGCAGGGAACCCCTGTGTTACACATCATGTCAGTGACTTACTGCTGCCTTAGGAGAACACACCCAACCCCATCTGATGTAATTCACTGCCTACATTTCATATCCCTCACAAACTAGACAGCCCCCCAAATTAAAGGATCACTGGAGACATTAACACTCAAAGAAATAGAGTCTCAAGGCCAGTATGTTGAGTTAGCAGGTTCCTGAACAGTGCAAGTCACCAAACATGGTTTAGGCACTGAGCCACAAGTTTTCCAGCTGCGCTACTGGAGGGAAAGCCCAGCACCAGCACAGAATAGAACACCCCCAACACACCATGATACCACCAGCCTCTTCTGGGCCTAGCCACAGCAGCTAGCCAAAGGCATTGATGTCATCTAGAGCAGCTCCAGCATGGACTAAAAATTGCTCTGGCCAATGTGCAGGATACCCTTTGCCTAAGTCCCAAAAAGCTGTGGGCAACAGCAGCCCCAGTCCTACCATGTGCTGGTTTTTCCATTGCAAGACTCACCACATCCCCCGCTGGGCTTCTGCCTTGTTAATAGTCTTTGGCCACATCATTACAAGAATCCCTGGAAATGCCATATTCAGCTCTAGATGTCAAAATAATCTGCTTTTATATTCCATGGTGTTTGAGCTGATCACTTCCATGTGACACTCACTGAGTCTGCCCACAGCAAGAGCCAATTGCTCCTGCTCTCAGCCAGTGTCTGCACCACCTCGGAGCAGCTCTTCTGACGTGTTCAATTAAGTGCTGGCCCTCCTTATTCCCTTCTTAACCATGAGCCACACACAACGGCATAAACTGTGATAAAAGCCCTGAGGGAATACTGGGGTTTTTTCCTGACCTCTAGGAAGCTGCAAAAGTCTGCTCATGGTGTCGTGCAGGGACTCCTGAGATCACGAGAGCCCAAACACCAGTGAGGCTGCACAGTGTCCACTGGCACCAGCTGCTGACTGGCTCCAAGTAACCCAACACCCTCCAGATGCCTGGGAAAATCCAGGAGATCCACAGCTTGTAGATATCATCTAGAGCTTCATGCATTTATTTTACTCAAGTGCCTTGCAAGCTCTGTCCCCAGGCTTTATCTCAAGGAGGTAATGTGGGTTTTGTTGATTATCCATCTTTGCTTCCCAATTTTCAGGGAAAAAAGGAATCCACAGAGAATTTTTTTACTTACTTTGAAGTTCCTACAGTCTCTTCATTGATTCTCTCTCTCTTCTTGCTTGGCGTTAAAGTCTTGATAAGTGATGTTTCTTTTTTTTTTTTTTTTTTTCTTTTTTTAGCCACACATACAGCAACCATTTAGGAAGTTTTGTGACTCAGTTTAACATTATAGTGTCCACAACCCTTGTCTGGCTGCATGTGATACTAGCAGGACAAATTTCCTTGCCATGATGGCATGGCTTTGGGCAAACACCTAGCACAGAAAAGTATAGTATGAAAAAAGAAGGATGTTTTTGTCTAACCTGGCCCATAGCTACTGTTAACTCTGTTAAGGCTGCAGCAAAACTTTGCTCTCTGAGTAAGAGATGCTCCTATAAAAGATTCTGAGCACAGAAGTCCAGCAGCAGAAAATACGTCACAGATATATGAGTACAATTAAAGCATTCATTTAGTTTCACCTCATTTTTAATTGTGATGTTGGCGTGGGTCTGGCTGTATGTGCTGTGCAAAACAGCCCCTCTCACCTAAGCATCAAGGACAAAACCTGATAAAATGGCTACAGCTTGGACCATAAGGATTTTCCTGGGAAGAAAATTCAGAAAAAGCTGCAGACAAGCATGCCAGCAAGTTCTGCCACAAGTGTCAGCACTGGCATGTGACAGTGTGCTATAAAGTGAAGCTGACACTCAACAAAGCCATTTATGAAAATTGTCTGTCAACAACATTTTTGTGTTTGCGCTCAGAGAGCTTCTGGCTGATAAAGGCCCACGCAATCCCCCAAGCTGTCACGGGCTTCGCTTTACACCTTTATATCTTAAACTGCACTGACTGTGCACCAGGAGAGCTCCTGCCCCAGAACGGCACCATTGCCACACCCTGAACAACGCCGAGGAGGAGATGGTGTAAGCACCCATGGCTGAGCAGGACTAGCAGGAGACAAAGTGTGCCATCTTTCCTGGTTCCACGCCAGCGGGGCTGCAGCCTGGATGCATGACAGGCATGAAAAAACATCTTGAGGATGACACTTCCTAAAGCAAGGAAGGCATAGAATTCTCATTAGTTAAAGCACACAAACCCAACCTTTACTAATGGGTGTGCAGTAAAATACATTACTTTTAACATGGGGGAGATGTTGGCCCCAGAACATGTCCAGCACTAAAACTGTTAACTGGGGCACAGTGTAGCCCTGGTCCTAGATGGCAAGGATCAGTTTGTCACTGCATCGAGGAAATCAAAAACAAGAAAAGACACAAGTGAGTGTCTTCAGGGACAGATTCCTCTCCCTAAACTGAAACAAAATGTTTTAGTTGCTGCTGTGGGATGACCCGCTGCACACACCTACGAGTAAAACCAAAAGAAAGAGCACTGCACTTCCTTAGTGAAGCAAGAGATGTTTCCATGGCATTCCTGTTTTCCCTCTCCCACCACCAATGCTTCAGCCTTCAAGTCGATGGAAGGCTGTTTCCATGGAGCAGAAGGCATCAAGGCTTACATCCTCCTCACCTGCATGGAGTTAAGCTTGACTGCTCTGCTTCAGCTGCTGAACTACAGCCATGGGCATCCTTCAATTTCCCCAAGTTCTTCTTACCCATCTTTATTAAGGAAAAAATAAAAATCAAAAAAAAAATTCCATAGCCAGGCTGATACATTTTTAGCATCATGTTTAAGAGCATGAAGATCTCAAAACTGTTGATACATTTGTGAACACAAAGTTAAAGCTTAATAAGTCCCATTCCAGGAGAGAGGATTTCTATTCATGATAGTTGCACAATGAAGTGCTGCATGCACAGGAAGTTGGACATCTTCCCAGCCTGCCTCCCTCTTGGACTTCAGGCTCTCCCATGGTAGAGGAGGTCTAGGCCAGCATGGCTCCATCTCACCACAGCATTCACCAGGAATTGTGGTGATGACACAGGGAGTTCACATAGACTCCAGAGCATTCCCAGCTGACATAACTGCAGTTTCAGTGCAGAAAAATTTGACCTTCCATGGTCAAATCTTCTTTCTGGAAAGTAAAGGATCTCTCATCAAACAATTGCTTGAAAAGAAATAAGGGGGTTTGTTTTACTCAAAATACTCTGGTGCAGGCACAGGGATAATCCATCTGTGGAAAATGCCACTAATATTTACTGAGCAATACAAATGGAAAAAAACAAGGCATTAGCAATTATTAAAAAGAAAGTCTGGAAATGGGATCTGAGGAATAGCAGACGATCACTCTCCCAAGAGTCTGTTAAGAACAGGTTATATATTGTTCCATTTTCCATGCTCATTACAATCACTGCCCCAATAATAGCTGAATGCCTTTCTTTATTCTAGTACAATTTTCCCGTGGGAACTAAATAACTCTATGTAAATACTGAGCAGAATTGGTAGAAGAAAGCTGGACGGTTCTGCTGGGCTACCCTTGTGGCAGTCTCATCTTGGGGAGCTGGTTACAACTCCTCTTTCTCATAGCTTGATACAAGAGTAAAGGGGCAGCACTGGGCAGGAGGAGCATGTTGGTCAGTCCAACTAAATGACATTGTGAAGAAAAAAATTATGTCAGACAATAATTTTCAGAAATTAAGGCTTTGGTGAATTTTAATTCCTCGAGCTCTTAAAAAAAAATTGCAGGGAGAAAAAGAACCAGTGGGTCCATATTAGTGCCAGTCCCTAAGCAAGGAATTTGATGGCATTTAAGTCTCTACATCCAGCTCCTGGCTTGTCTCTTACACACAGTGATGCCTCCTTTCCTTTCTCAGAGCTCTGAGTTTCCCTGGGGATCCTCCTCACCGAGTCCTTGGGGCACCCTGGCCCAAAGAGGGCAGAGCAGCTCCTGCTGGGGCAGCAGTGGGAGCCCAAACTCAGTGTCCTGCTCAGGCTCTCAGCTGTGGCCCAAGCCAGAGGGGCTCCTCACAGAGGCCCCCCAGGGCACCTCCTCCAAACATGGCAGGAAAGACAGGAAAACAGAGCTCATTGTCCTGAGCAATTCTGCTTCCCAGGGCCCTGCTCTGTGCAGAGCCCAAAGCAAGAACCCCAAAATGTGAGGTGCACAGACATCAGCTCCCCTGGTGTGCTGTGCCCGGTCTGGGCTGTGGTGCCAGGAGCAGCCATGAGCAGGGGTTTTGGGGATCACAAAGGTTATGAAGTGATCTGATCCCATGATAACAGGACATTGCAAAGGTGAAGAGCTTCTGATTCGACTGTGCCTCACGGGGGTCACTTACACGCTGTGACTCCGACACTGCCACTTATTAATTTTATTTTCCAACTTACTGCACAAGCTGGCAAATCAAACTGTTTCACTCAATTCACCATTAAACAAAGAAGCAAAACAGTGCACAGGGAACAAGATTTACGTGACATCAACTCAATTTGAAGATCAAAAAGAGGTGTGTTTTACTTTGCATTATCTTCATTTTTTAATTTTCACTGGGTTTTGTTCTTCCTGCTATCAGACAGCTCAGAAAGCAGAACTAATAGGGAAAACTGGCTTCTGCTGTGGGAGGAGAAAATGTTATCTCACAAACAGATGGGATACTCTGGTGACTCCCAGCTGAGCTCCTTTGAGCTTCAGATGAGGAGTCTTCACATGAGAATGTAATGAATTTTCACAAGGTCCCAGTTAGGGCACTGTGAGACTTGTCCTTCACTGGCAAGTTCATATGATTCTCCCAGCAAGGTCAATGGGCTGCCAGGTAGGACCTAAATCTGAATTCAGACTGTGCATTCAGAACTTCCCAGGAAAAGCTCCCTGTGGGTGCATAGAGACCTAAATTTGCCATGGAAAAGGGTCCACTTCAAATTACCATCTTTGGATTCCACTTTCATATTTGTCCCTGTAAACCCAAACTCAACTTTCAAATTCTATGGTCACCTCTGTATTCTTGAATCTCCAAATTCAAACACTAGACTGTTTCAAAATTTTATTCCATCTGTAGGATTGAATATGCTTTGTATAAATTGGTAGCATTTAAAAAAAGAAAAACACTCACTCTATTGACAATATTTAATGGACAAGGAACACAATAATCTAGCTCTAGACATACCCAAACTGTGGAGTCCACATCCATGCAGAAATTTAACTTGAACTGCTGCAGTTTGATCCCACTTTATATTAATACAGTAAAACCAGTTTTCTGTTCAGAAATATGTTCTTCTGGACAAGCTACTGCAAATACATCAGCAGGTGGTGGCTTCAGAGAGACAGAATGGCTGCAGTCCTGAGTCAAAGCTGGGGGTTCTTTAAACAGAAAGACATATTCATCAATAAAAGGAAATCTTTCTAAAGTCGACATGGGCTGGTTCCAGGTGAAGGCTTTGTCTTTTCTTTGTAAAATATTTGCCTGCTCCTACAGATTTGCAGGAATAAATTTTACATCTTGTGTAGCTTGTACTAAAACAACTGACCAAAAAGACCCCCAAAATCCAAACAAAATACCCCCAGTTCCATATTGCTACCCACTTGGATTCTGCATTGTTTTGGAAACTTCAAGGAGTTGAAAATCAAACTCACCCCCAGGGCAACTCCAATGAAATCAATGTGCAACCCTGGGAATTAATCTGGCCCAAGCCTCATTTTCTCTTTAACTGCAGGAATCAAGGTCATTTTCCCATCTGGATTTTGCAGAGGCTTCTGCACATACTGATGAGTTATACCTTTTATCAAACCTTGACCCATCATTTTCAGGGCTAGAAAATGATTGCACAGTGTCAGAGGATCACAGGAAATAAGATGAAGTCTCTTGGTGCCAACATCCAGACCTTATATTTACTATGTGCCACCTCTCCTGTGTCCCCCAAAGTTATATCCAGTATCCTTCCAGAGTACAGTGTGGGAATCTGTCCTCCTTTGTCCAAAATCTCACACTTAATGCCAGATGACACCACTCATTCTCTGTCTTCACTTCAGGGAGGTTACTCTTCTCCACATCTGTAGGTTTTATGCAACAGTGTGACCATCATTTTTCTGCTGGCTGAAGGACTAAAAAACCAAACTGTAAGTTTTTGGTTTTGGAGGGGAAGTGGGTCTGTCTGTTTATCTATGCCTATAAGCTTGTACCTCCTCCCTCCTCAGTAATCCCCTCTGTGCCAGCCCATGTGATGTCTGGGTGGATCTGGCCCTGCAGGAACCTCTGATGGCAGCAGAACATCGTGTGGTCAGCCTGCCTTAGATCTTGACTTGGTCAAAAACTGCTTTTGAGAATTTGCGGGCAAAGAACTCATGGGAGCAAGCAATTAGAGCAATTATTGCAAGTTCCAAAAATGGTAGGTACGTCAAAAACTGCGTAAAGGATTGGCTGCAGACTCCTCTCCCTCACAAGGTGGGTTGTGTCAGGCATGCTGGCCAAGGTTCCACCTGAGACATCCAGCCTCATCATGGGGCCAAAACATGCCATTCAAACGTGGCAGTGACTGTAAAACAATGTATTGGAGATAAAGGGGCTGCAGGAGCAGTTCCTGACCAGAAGCAGACTGCACAAGGCTATCTTTTAACCCAAACTTGATATGAGCACATCACCTCCTCGCTCTATAGACTGGTGTGCCAAATGTCTGCTAGGAAATAACACTGAGAAATTTGTGGTTTGGGATATTTTCATATCCTGAGCAGAGGATTATTTGCTGTTTAGTGTGCAATTGATAGCTTTACTGCTCCTGGACAGAATAACAAACAGCTGTGCTGCCAAATAAAAGAGATCTTTTGGATCATCTCAGAGCACCATCTTGGCAGCCTTGGAGCCCCAGTGACTTGCAGAAAGGGTGAGTGGTCGTGGGGCAGGTTTGCCAGCTGGTACAGGCACTTGCAGCTGCCTGGGGCTCATGTATAAAAGATTTCATCACAGATTATTAAAGGCAGAAAGAACAGTTGTAAATCAGAGAGTCTGACCTCTTGTGTAACACAGACTGGTGATTTCAGAGCAGAAGTCAGAGATTAGGCTGACCAGAGCTACTCAGCCTGGCAATGGAAATTCTGCTCTTAGTTCACTGGAAGCTCACATGCCACAGTGTTGTAATTCCACAATGCAGAAGAGAGTTCATTCAGAGGCTGCAGACCAGGTAATCAGATTCTATGCAGGTTTACTTCTTGATTATTTATTCAATAAGGATCACATTAAAAGCCCACTGGAGGCAGTGAAAGACTCCTGTTGACTTTGCAGCAGCCTAAATCAGACCTGAAGCGTTCAGAGTTTTAATATGCACAATTGGAATTTGGTAGCTTCCAGAGGTCTGTATCAAATGATGAACTCCCTTTGGAGCAATGTGCTCATCACACATCTTTACTTGCCCGAGGGTAACCTCTCATAACTTGCTCCAAACAGCTTTCCTGCCTGGATTGGCACTTCCTGGGGAGACCTCTGAACTAGGATCACCTACTGACCCCCTTCCATGCAAAAAGGATTTCTTGGCTGAGATGAAGGAAAGCGTGCCTGGTGAGGACAGCAGAGAGCCAGAGCCAAAGCTCAGGAGTAAGGAGCAGTTGGGGCAGAGCTGTAGAAAGGACTCCAAACAGCTTTGTGTGAAGCCTCAGCTAATGTTGTCTGAACCCTCTATTTTATTTTCCTTTCAAAACAGGACACCAGAGGCACTCCTTCCTCCCTTTCTCCTGCACCACCATTCTTCTCCAGCAAAACCTGAATGCTGTCTTTTGCCAGAGCTTCTGGTGTTCCTGCAGAGCACAACAGACCACAGAAACTGCCCATATGGATGGATTCTGGGGTAAAATCTTTCTGGGTGCAGGGTCACATAAGCCAAATAAAAATGTGGTCTTTGATAACCCTTGCTATGTGTAAAAGCACCAAAAAGAATGATCTGACAATATCTAAATATGTCAGATGTGGAGCCAGATGTGTTACATTGTCTGTTGACCACTTTATTATCTTCTAACCCATCTGTAGAAGATTAAAAACCTATATAATATTTTTTGGTGGAACAGTATTTTTCCAATGAGAAAAAACACAGCCTCTGATTTGTATTCCTCTGACTTGAAATCATTCATTTTAAATGACTGTTTGTTCTGCTAATTTAGAATCCGGGCAGGCATGGAAACAATTTATTTTGGTTTGCAAAAGTAGCTGAGCTTGGCTTTGTTAAGAGCATATGTACTTTGTTGCTTTGGGATCAGTACAGCTCCCTGCTGGAATAAGAGTTCTCCAGAGGCAGGAGCTCCACACTGACACCCTCAGAGAGGAACCCGTCCTTGACTGAACATCAGATCTGTTGCGTTTCCCTTGTCTTCTCCCCAAGAGTTTTTCTAAGAATCACTTAATGAACTAAGCCCTCCATGGCCACCCCAATGTGATGCAGACAACAGATAAATGCTCCCTCAGGAGCCCAGTCTGGCACGGATCCTCTGGCCAAGCTCACATGGGGCTGCTCCACTCCAAAATCCAATGTGACTCGAGTTCCCTGCTCCCATGAAAAAGTCCTTGCACTTCTTACAGCCTCAGTAGAAACTTGGAGTCTCCTACTTCTGGAAGCATGAAAACACATTCAAAAAACCAACTCGTGCAGATAAAAAAGGATTTTGACATCTCTAACAATGGCACTATCCCAGTAAATAAATTATCAACACTCACTTATAATTAGTTTTGTTGTACTTGTACCTGCTTTGCAGCAAATTTCCCAAGACAGAGTTCTGATGTCTTCTAATTTTATTTTCCATAATGTCTAAGCAAAACCAATTTTTTTGAAAAATGCTTCTTGATATTTGAAGCAGAAAAGTAATTGGTATTGAACCAATTCAAAAGCTGGATAATATTGTCTTTCATGATATGCTGGGCAATGACACGGACTCCAGCAACATTACATGAAGCGAGGCTTTTTAAAAATAGCTTTCATTCTGGTTTGCCACTAAACCTCACTAACAGCACATTAAAGACATGTATTTCAGTACCCCAGCACAGACATTTTGTCCTGTAACTCAAAATGTTTCATCTTATTGCTCTGAGGATTCCTGCCAGTTGGCACCTTTGCACATGTGCTAAGTTGCTAAATTTCTAATCTTTCCCCACTTACCTGGTTTGACACAGCATAGATATGTGAGGCAGAGGGAATTGGCCCTGGGAGTGTGGGCACTGCACTTTTGGGGTTGTCAGCCCTTACATGGGCACTCTGCAGTCAGCACAGCAAAGGGCTCCTTGCATAAGCTGGTAAACAACAAAATGTTAGAAGCTGAATGAATTGAAACAATAGCTCTCTAACAGCAGAGTAATTTTCAACAGAGGTGAAAATTCTCTTCTTCTTCAGGAAGAGAAGAAGCCAAACACAGCTGATTTCCTGCAGACAGTTCATCTCTTTATCTCTGGGAGCAGATAGCTCTTCCAGCATCTTAGCCAGTGTCAGGCCATGACCCCAGTGCCTGCCTCACTGCAGACACAACAGTAGGATCCCTTCTCACAGGCTCCTGACTGTGGAGGATTTCTTGCCACTGTCAGATTAATGAGAGTCTCACAGTCCTAGGGTGGCTTTTGCTCTGAACCAGAGACTTTCCTTTCTCCATTGAATGGTACGAAATTAATGAAAATTAACAACAGCCCATGAAGAGAAGCACATTAAAGCTATACAGCTGCTATAAACACACAGAGATTGGGTCATCTCTCCACAGATGGCTGCTCTGAGTACTTCTAGCACTGTTGCTAACTAATCCTATTAGAGAGAGCCAGGACTGTCCGAGATTTCCCAGCCATGTGTCCACAGGCAGTGTGCAGACAGAATTGCATGGCAGCAGCTGCTGACAGCCTGCCTGGCCCTCAGCTGCCTGAATTTCACAGCAGTGTTGTGCTGAACTGCCAGCTGTGCCTAGCTCTGTTCTGGGTTCACCAGGGATCTTCTTCCAACCACATCTGTCCTGCCAGGTTGGTGCCAGAGCAGGGATAAATTCTGTCCAGAGAGTGGCCCTGAGTATCCAAGGCAGGCAGCACAGACTCAGCTGTCTTCACAGAGAAGAAAATTGGCTTTTGGAGCCCCTTGCAAAAATAAATAAATAAATAAATACAGCTCTTAATTCAAATGTGAGAGAGGCTTGTGGCCAAAAATTTTGCATTTTGCAGTATTTCAGAGAGCTCTGGTCTTTGTTCCAGGCTGAAACTCCAGCCCAGTTGGCACACGTCCCATGGGTTTCAGAGCAGCTCAGATTTCATTCTCTAACACACACTGCTGAAAGCACTGGCTTACAAAAGGTGAATTACTTCTAAGAAATGGGCTAGGGCCAGACTGGCCTTCCCTATCACTGGTTGCTGGTGTTTTAGTGTGAATAGCAGGCAGGTAGCTGGTGGTGAAAAGAACCCACAGCAACAGCAGAGTCCCAAGGCTGTTAGAGGCAAAAGCTGCAGCCTACCTCCTGGCTGAGCTGCACAGCTGCAGTGAGGCTGCCCATAAGATGCTTTACAGGGAAGGAATGGAACGACACCTCTTCTGCTGAGCTCTTTACCTGCTGAGCTCTCTGCCAGGAGAGTGAGTTTGAAAATCACTGGCAATCCTCCCTGTGTGCCAGACACCATGGCTCTTTCTCCCTGTGGTGAACAGCAGCCTGCTGAGGATGTCAAATGGCAATTCTGCTGCTGCCTCATGCACCTGAGGGGAAATAAACCATTGCTAGCAAACGTGTTTTTCTGAATGTCCCCCATCTACAGGTGTTTGAATGTTGGAATGAAAATGCCACCTGGCTCTGGGAGTCTGCTCCCAGCAGCAGCACCAGCTCTGCCTGCCCTCACTCTCTGCCCCCTCCCACCCTTGAGGAAGGGATTTGGGCTGGTCCTGACTCCAGACTAGGTCAGCTGGGCTCTATTCCCAGCCCTCCTCCCCCTGCTCCCCGATGCTGTGCAGCTCAGATCCCTTCTGTGAGCTCAGTTTCTGCAGCAGAAGAGTGAGCCATGGGTTTGTGTTTCAAAGCTCCAGACCAGTAGAACAACAGGAGAGAGAGGAGTATGGAGACTGTCCCAGCTGCTCCTGTTTCTGCAATGGCCTGAGCTCAAGAGTTGATGGGAACGGGGCTCCAGCAACCTCCAGCTCTGGTTTTGGAAGTAAATTTCCACACTGACGAAGAGGCACAAGTCTAAATCTCCTTCCTCCTGTACTCCTGCCCATTCTCTATGGTGCCTCTGAAAATTACAGTTTTGCCATTTGAAAACAAAAGTGCTTAGTTGGCAAGAAAGACTCCATAAAGAAAGCAATGGAAGCTGTCACATCTGTACTGTCTGAACACCATCTGTCTCCCAAGTTTACTCTGAAACAAAGAAAATCCCATCCAGTCCTCCTGCAATATATCAGTAAATTGCTTAGCAGTGGCACTTGGAGAAGGAATGAACATATTTCAATTAGACAATGGCATCATTAAACACCATCTCAGTAAATAAAACCTGGAGGTTAACATTTGTAGAGATTAAGCAATCTGTTAAGTAAAGTTTACTGTGGCATATTAGGGTTTTTGTTATACAGCTATATACATGTAGCATCCAAAACAACCTCCTTAGCTTACTTTTAAGATAATAGTTTTTATTTAAGCACATGTGATTACCTGAGAGTTACCTGAAGTCCTGAGACTGGCTTGGAACTGTAGATACCTGCAGAAATAGGTGCATCACTTGTGGTAGAGAAAAAAAGGACAGCAGAGTGATGGAGAGGAAAAGTAAAATCACAGAACTGTTTGGTTTGGAAGAGACCTATAAAGATCAAAAAGACAAAATCAAAAAGATCAAAGCAAATCAAAAAGATTGCTTTAGGGGATGATGACAAATGCTGAAAATGGGATGTAACTGCTGCAAACAGCCTATTTACCTTCAGAAAATCCTAAATCCAGGTTAGGTAGAACTGAAAGCTGGGATAACACCTAACTGGAAAATATCTATCACCTCTGATTTCCAAGACTTTGCGACCACTATGGTTATGACATTTTAATTTACTGCTTTGTACCCTGTAAATCTCAAAATAGCCTCACACATATTTGGTCCTGGAAGGACTGTATGCACTGCAAGCTTAAGCTAAGAGGAGGATCCACTGTTTCTTGGCTGATTTTACAAACAGTCTTTGCATCCAAAGCAGAGTAAACCTGGGCAGGCTTCAGCTTCTTCCAAACTCAGATAAATGTTTTTGATTAAGATAAAGCAGTGCAAATCCTTAAGAAGGCTGCTCCTGCAGAGTGCTCCTGCAGGTCCCTGTGAGAACAGGGAGATCTCACTGTGCTTTTCAAGAGTGGATTCTCTGCAGCTTCAAGGAGTGGCTGCTCACAGCTGCCATCACTGTGACCCTCCATTAACTCTATGAACAAGACATGGGGCAGAATTTGTTTTCAAAGGACCTTGTGATTATTCAGTGTAAAAAGTGACCAGCACATTTGCACGGCAGTGAGTTATTCCTCACAAACAGCCAAAACGAGTGGGCCCATGTTAAATAGGGATAAATGAGCCTCAGGCAAACACAGCCTGTGATGATGCACCTTGCACTGCACTCCCCTAAGTGCTGCACCAGACCCACCAGGTAAAACAGCCCAGAGAGCTGCTGAGAGCTGCTGGAATCCCCTGTACTGCAGCACCCCTGCTCCTGTGCTGCCAGCTCTGTTCACTGCCACTTCCCCCTCTCCTTCAACACCACTGCCCCCCACGCGAGCTGGGAGATTATCCCAATTATTCCAGCTGTTGTGCTACACCACACTGAACTTAATTAAAGCTAACAAAGCATGCCTCACTGGCCCTGTTGTCATCTAGCACTGAAGGCTGAGGATCCAAATGAGCAGGGCTCAGGCTGATGTCACACTTGAGAGAGTTTGGCAGGGGAGAGGGGGGAGAAAACAAAAAAAAAAAGTGTGGATTTTGCATGGCTGTTTTTATCATTAGAAAACTTCAGTGAAGTATTGATAGGGTGGGATGATACTGTGATTCTTGGGGTTTATTTGTTTTGATATCTTTTTGAAATGCAGACTTCTTAGACAAATATTTCTAGGTATACCTTGGATTACCAAGCAGATTTACCTGCAGCTGTGCTCATACAAGGTCCTAGATAGTCTTTCAAATCCAATCACTTGTGCTGATACAGGCAAGATGAAGTCTTCTGCTTTAACACCGTGATGAACACAGTGGCATCATCAATGCATCCACCTGAAACAAAATGGAAAGAATAAGAAAGAAAAGACTGCAGTAGAGCCCACATTATACACACTGCCAGCTCATTTCCCTAAGCAGAGAACTCCAGACTCACCAGCACCAGGGTGGATGATAAACAAGGGCCATGGCATTTGGCAAAAAGAAGTCCATTTGCTCACCCAGCTCCATCCAAACTTGCAGCAATCAGTGCACAAAGGTGCTCAGGTAGGAAAGAGGAATGGAAATAATTTGCCAGTAACAGCTGGGACTGACACTGGACCCTAACCCAGTGCCCCCAGGGTGAGAACAAGCACAGGTTAGGCAGGACCAGCAGCTGAAGGTGATCTCTTCCCCAGGCCTTGCTTATCTAACCAGACACAGCTCCGAGAGCCCCTGCCAGTGGCTTACAGGCTATGGGCTCAGTCCACTTCTACATTTTTGGGCTGCTAATTTTTGCTGTAACCAGCTGAGAATACACCAGATGCCCATAAAACGGCACTTCCCTCCCATGGCTGGTTTTTCAGGTGCTGTTGGGTTCCACATCCCAGCAGCTGAGAGCATCTCTGAGTGAGAAATGCTAAAAGGGGATCCTGAGGTCATCTTCAAGGACTAAGCAACAATTTCCAAACCACAAGGGATTGAAACTCTTCACACATGGCCCCACTCCTACAGACTTCTAAGCTGCTTAGTTGTTTTTAAAAATGAATGATGACATTCACATATCCTCTCTCAATGCCAGAAAGGCCAGAAATTTGCAAGTTTTCATGTGATGGCACTTCAGCAGGCTGAGACGCATTTCTGGGCTTCTCAGCATGTGGATTGAAGCAAACTTCTCTCCATTTTCATCTTTGGTGTTATACCAGGGATGTGCATTCCAGAGGCATTCAGAGCTTTGTGAAAAGCACAGAATAATTTCCAAAATCTAGGTTTATGCTGAATGAAAGAAGGGACTCCCTGTCCCTCTGGCACACAATCAAAGAGGCCAGCCTCCACCTGAGCAACACTGAACATCCACAGAGCAAGCTTTGTGCAAGATTCACATCCTGAATATACAAACTTCTCTAAGATACCATGCAAAAGTGATAACCACACGCAGAGCTCACTTAACACTCAGCACCTCAAGTGTTAATACAGCACAGAGGAAGCCATGTAATCCCTGAAATGAGGACAGTGCTCCAAGAATGGATCGATCCAGAGTTGCCCTTCAGTACCCAGCTGCTGACAGACAGCAAATTGATCAGTGTGGTTTGAACTCCTCTCCTGACAATTCAGGCAGGAGAGGGCCAGGAGCTCTGTAAATGCATAATCTGTGCCTGGCACTCGCTCGCTGTGTTCTAAACCACGATAAAACCTTTGGAGCAAGCTGTTTCCCCTCCAGTTGGTTAACATTTGTATCCAGCTGAACTCCTGGGGTGATAACTACAGCAAACCTCCTCCTCTGAGGCAGATAAATAAAACATTCTGTAAAGAAAAGTGCAGGGTATTGGCACGTCTCTCCCACAGGCTGTAAGCAGCTGAATGCCGCATCCCAGTGAAGGCGAGGAGTGAGCAGGTTTTTTTTTCCCGGGGAGGCTCTGCTCCCTCTCTGCCTTTCTCCCTAGTAACTGATCCATTTTTCTGTTCCTCCTTTCCCCTGGCTGGTGCACAGAGCCATGCCCTGGCACAGGACACAGCAGCATCTTTGCTAATTCTCAAAGTGCCACCTACAGTTTGTGCGAGTGCATGTGTGTGAGCAAACACAGTCCCAGGCAGACATCCTACAAACCATATATATATATAATATATATATATATATCTCTGACTACTGAGACATGATCAAACCAGCCCGTAGCTCTCACATGAGAGGACAGAAATAAGTCTGGAAACGTTTCTGTTCTGGGAGCAGGGGGAAATCAGGCGCTGAGCACACCAGCTCTGCAGGGGCACAGCAAACCCTGCAGGGAACGGAGCAGGGTCTGAGTGCACCTGTGTGCTCTGTGAGTGATCCTCCACTCCCAGCTCACAAGAACTGCCACAAAACCAGAATATGGATCCAGGACCTGTTTTCCTTCAGTGAAATACACCAGTGGATGTGGCAGTACCAGCTCCCCAGAGGCACCACAAAAATGCTGGCACGTGGGGAAAAGCACTGGAGTGGAGCAGGGCAGTGGCCTCCGCAGTCCCAGTGGTTCAGCATCCCCAGCACCACTGCCATCCCACTCCCCAGCCCTGCCAAAAGGGCCCTGCACTGTGCAGAAGCTTTTTTTAGACTGTAAAGAAGGCAAACAGGGTAAATGAAATGAACGCAACAGCTGAGAGGTTTAGGATTTAATCAGAGCTGGCTTCCTACTGCTTGCTTGCTTTCTTCACTTATTTTCAAAGGAAAATGTCCTTGCCCATGGAAAATATAGAAAACCCCCAAACCCAAACAACTATTCCCTATTCCCACTGTGCAATTGAAATGGCAGGGGTAGGGGAAGGGTTTTGTTTATTTTTTATTAATTTTCTTTCAGAGGTAATTTAAGAGAAATAAGAGAGGACTTCACTGATCCTGTGTTGTCACATAGCAATCAGACTGGCTGGGGAGCTCACAAAATCCATGCCTAGACCCACAGGAAAAACAATGGCCAAACACACTCTCAGCTGGAGGTTTTCCTTGGAGTTTTGCCTCCCTCACCTGTTTTGTCTGGGGGGGGGTTGACAGTTCTGTGCAATAGCTTTGTCCTTTCCTTGGGGTTTCATCCAGCCCATAGCAGGCTGAGATGGACTGCCATCATCAGGGGAGCCCCCTGACCAGATTTCCACTGGTGTTATGTGCAGAGCTCAAACAAACTCCCATGGTTTGCTGAAGATCCTGATCCTGGCTGGAAAAATCCCTTCTCAGGCTTGAGCAGATGTTTGCAAGAGAAGACTTGGAGAGGCTGGAGTGCTCTGCTCTGGAGCTCCTCATCCTTTCTGCCCCCTGCCCAACCAACCCTAGAGAACACAACTACAGTCCTCTGTTTGGACATGGGCACACTTGAAAATGGTAGTTTACTGTGATTTCACTTGGACTGACAGGAAAACAGGAACACAGAATGGTTTTTAAATACACCCTGTGGCTAAAAGCCTGGAAGCAGCTGGCCTCTGGCCAGGCTGTGAGAATGAACAATGATATTTTGGGGCAGAGACGGAGGCGAGCCCAGATTCTTCCTGCTATAATTTGACTTTTTTGAATGTACTTAAATGGAGAGGTTGTTAACTAATCGGATGTCTTTCAGTTTGACTCTTAGCTTTGGCTCACGATAGAGCAGATACACAAAGAGCACATTCCCTACACACCCTTCAGTCATCAGTTATTCCTCTCACCCATCAGTTTCTTTCTTTCTTTTGTATTTTTTAATGTTTCTGTGCTGTACATTTAGACCTTCTGTGAGAAAATGAACACAGAAAAACTTTTCTTCCTTTCTGTTCTTAATAAACACTTTTATTCTGCATGTTAACTGATTTCTTGGCTTCTGAAGAAGTAAATAAAATGTACGGAAGTCAAAATCAAAGATGAAATATTGAGGTTATCCAGACTTCTTGTTTCCTTTACAGCTCTGCCATCAACCATTTGAGATTTAATTTCTGTTCCAAAACAGCAAGCAAGAAAAGTTTACAAATTCTTCAGAACTCCCACAGAAAATGGGAAAAAACAGTCTTACTTAACCATCTAGACAACTATTGTGTCTGCTCCAGCTCATGGCTGTCAGACCCCAATCTCCTCATCGGTGGTGGCAGCAGCCACCTCCATCCACAGGTGATGGGACCACACTGACTCCAGCCTGAGGCTGTGGTGCTGAGACGTGTCCTGCACCATCCTGTGTGACAGAGGAAACAAAGTCACTGAGGGCTGGCCCCACACCATTGGGAATGGCACGGAAAGCTCCTTCAGGGTGGGTCTGGCATATTTAGGGTTGAAGGAGCACTTAAATCACTGCTGCTGAGACAGGTTCTCAGCTCCTTTTAACAATACAAGAATAACTAAACAGGACTGTTTAGGGTTTTTTAGGGTTTTTTGATCAGCAGGTGGTCACTCATCATAGCAGATGATCATAGTAGACAGATCAGAGGTACACTACTCTCCTGGTCTTTTCTGCTAGAGAGAGATGTTTGTTAGGGGTGGAGAGAAGGAAACTGAAAATGCAAAAGGCAAACTTGACCAGACTACTCCCACTCTTTGAAAACCCAAAATACATGTGTGCATGCATGAGCTGGCTAGATGGGGGATAAATCCCAGCTGTACGTGGACTCACCCAGCAATATCCTTGTTTGTACTCTTACTTCTTCCCTCTACTGAATCCTCTTGCCTTGGAGCCTTGCAGTGGGTTGAGAAGAGCCCCAGAGAACAGGGGCACTGCCTGGGGATGGTGCCACAGCCCCACACCTGTCTGGAGGATCCTGCTGCCATCGGGAGCTGAGCCAGGTGCCACAGGAGAAGACAAACACAGGCACCTGAAGGTCCCCTCAATGCTTAATTACAAAGTGGGTGGGGTGCTTGTTGCCAGAGGGCTAAAAGGCAGAAAGACAGAAAGCCAGTCCTGTGGCAAGCCTGGCTGCCCTTTCCATGAGGAAAACACAGTTTTGGTGATCCTGCTGCAATCCCGTACCATTTTGTTGAAGCCAGTGCTCTACTATGACTAAGTATGTTTGAGTGGTAGAGGACAGATAAGCCTGAAAATAACTCTCTGGGTATGAGACACAGCAAAAGTCCTTCAAGCAGGGGACACCCTGCAGAGATGTCAGAAATGGGACACTGGGATGGACAACAATCAAAACGCAGAGTTTTTCCCTTAGAGACCACAGTCAGCCAGCTGTGGCAAACCAGTCCAGAGGAAACTACATCCCATGAATTCCAATTGTCATGCAGGGACCCCTAATGCTCTACACTTTCCTACAGGCCTGACACACTCCTGCAAAGCAGCAGGTTCAGCAGGGGAGGTCAAGAAGAAGGTGTGGCACTGCTGAAACAGCTTGATCAAATGAAAGAAGGGGTCCAGTGAGCCCAGTGACCTGGACCCTCGTGTGGCTGTGAAACTGGTTGGCAAAGACCCTCCTCCTCCAGGCTGCCAGCTCTCATCTTTAGCTCTTAACTGGCAGGGATGCAGTTTGCTAACTGCTCTCACAGTGCCTTGCACAAGAGAATCCTCTTAGAAACACTGCTGAAATGGAACCAGAACAGCAGGGCAAACAGGGGCACAAAGTTAATGGTTAAAGGGGCACATTTTGCATCAAGAGGCAGCAGGCTCCAAGCACTGCCCACTCGGCACTGCTGGGCTACCAAAGCTGCCTTTCCCTGGCAGACATTGGCCTGCCTCCCTGGTGGAAATGGATCTCTGTGTGCACGTGTCCAAGCAGCTGGCAGGGCTGTGACCCTCTCCCCTGCCTCTTAAGACACCTACTGACCACGTCCTGGGGAGCTGTGCAGATAAACAATACGTGAGAAGGTGTGTGAGGAGGAGCGTGCAAGACAGGGCGAGAGAAAGGAGAATATGAAAAACCAGACATCTAACAAAGAAGGAGGAAAGATGTTCAGGCAAAGCAGTGAGATGAGAGAGAGAGTTGTTATTAGAGGCAAGAAGTGAAAAGAGGCAAATTAAACACTGGTTCAAACCAGAGTAAAAATAGCACAGGAGGAAAAGGAAAAAGAAAAGACTGCAAAGGAATACAACTGATGTCTTTCAGTAGGTGCTATCACACTCACATACCTGCTCTGCCAGATTTGCAGAGGAGCACACCCTGAAATTACCTGCAGGGCAGCAGGATGGCCCTGGAAACAGCCCTGGCTGTAGCCCTCATGCCCTCCAGCTGGGCCAGCTGAGATAACTAACTGGGGGACTACTGCTGGCCACTGCAGTTAGTTACTCACATCAAGTGTTGACCAGACACTGCAAAAGAACTTGGCTCTGTGGCTGCTTTTTGAGACATCTGCATCTCCCTTCAACCACAAAAGCAGATGGGGTCTGGTCCATGCAGCTAAATCCAGATTAAAGCCAAAGTTACATCCAGATACAAAATTAATTGGTGCAGAATTCTTCATGTTGCAATGTCAAGAAGGGTGTCACTATTAAGATATGTCAGAAAGTTAAGACAGACTCAAAGTCTGTACATTTATACTTGATTTCCAATCTGGAAATTAAAACTGAGGATGAGGTCAAGATCAAAACTTAATCTCAGGTCATGACCTCCCTCCTGTGCCCCATGTCCAGTTGGATCCACACAATGAGCTGCATTAATCTCTGGGGACAGCAAAGAAAACTGAAAGCAAAGCAAAGCAGGAATTTATGTGCATGAAAGAACCATATGACAGGGTCCAAAGCAATAATGCATCACTGAAAAAATATCAGTTTATAAAATGCATCTTGTGGTTGTCTCCCTAGCCCCTTCCCAAAGCAGGCTTTGTCCTTATCCTGGATGCCCAAATTCAGAACCAAGTGTCACCAATACGCATCCCAAGAATGCAGCTGGTACCATGGTGCTTGCTGCTGACACTCAGACATCTGAGGAGGTGTAGGGCACTGGAAAGGTAAAAATGAGTCACTCCACACCTGTGTGCCTGCCCTGCTCAATCCTCATTCCCCCCTGGATTAGCCTCCAGGGCAGGAATGTCTCTAAGGTTTTAAGAAAGCTGTCCTGCTCCCTTTCCTGCCTTCAGTTTTCCTGCCTGACCTTCCCCAGGCGACTCTGCAGTTCAGCTCCCTCCCTGCAAAAGGAGGATCACAGAACCACCCTGCTCCAAGACAGCATTGCAAGAATAAATGCATTAACAGTTGCATTATGCACAAAAGCAATGAGAGGTTGGATGAACATGAAAGATGACTGCACATTTGATTTCTAATGTTACATCCCTGATCAGGCCAAGGAACCTGACTGTATCTAAGGGCCACTCATGCTGACAGCCTCTGGAGAGCAGACAAGACAGCCTCCTCAGAATAATCTCAAAACCCAAGTGGAAAGAGCAGCCCTGGCAACTCTTTGGTTCTGCTGTCACTTCTCTTACAGTGTTTCCCCACATTTCCAGGGGTGCACACACTCAGAGAGCTGGAGATCTGAGCAGAATGAAATACCAAGAGGAAACAAAGCCCTAGGGCACATATTTATATGCAGTCATAAAAACACAATTCTTGCTTTGATTCTGTATAATCCTGACAATCTCCAAGTGTAAATACATGCTTCTCCAACTAATCTGAGGTGAATACCAATGTTAGTGCACCATTTATTTGCTGTTATATGAATACAGGTCTTTGGAGGAAAGAGAAGCTGTGTTTGTGTGTCTGCGTGATAGACTGGTGGGTTTGAAACATTGACTAAACATTTTTGTGCCACAGTTTCATGGGTAGGATTCATGCTATGAACTCTTTAAAGAATAATAGCTCTACTCCAAGCCCCTTGCCCTCCCCTCCCTCCACCTCAGTGTTGCTGCTCTGCTGTGGGAGCAGGTTTCTTGATTCAGACAAGCTGAAATAATAAGGGGAGAGGGGAGGAAGGTGGAGCTGACCTTGTGCTGCACACACTGCCTGGGCAGGAGCTGCCTGGGGACCATCCCCACCCAGCTCCCGCTGGAAAGATGCTCTTGCTGGAGTTGATATTCACACCCACTCTCTGCAGGGCTTGCCAGTGCCCGAGGAGCAACTAACCTGCCACAAATGCTTGTTTAGTCATTTTTAATCCAAGGCATTGACAGGAAAACATAATGTTTTTTCCTCCTTGGCTTAGAGTAAGAAGCAATGATGTCTACAGATTTACTGATGAAAAGCTTCCTAAAAGGAATTCTCAAACAATGAGCCCTCCAAACAGCCTCTCTTTACCCTCTGATTTTCATGCAGCGACAAATTTAGATTTCCTATTACTTATACCTGCTTTTGTGAGGGAAATGCCTTTTTAAAACATGCCAGTGCCTCTTTGCTGGTGCAGTTATCTTGCACTTAGAAAGAAACAGTTAAAAGAAATACATTTAATCTTATGCCAGAGCCAGACCTCCTGTCTCAATTCCTTTGAGTCAATCAGCACATTGGTAGTGCTGTAAATCAAAGGCAATTCTGCAGTACAACACCATTTTGTAAGGCAGGTACTGCCCTGCAAAGGTAAATGCATATGCATATTAACTATCAGAATTTATTCAAAGTTCATAATCTCCCAGTGTTTTGCTGATAGTCTAAATATTTAAACACATTATTTTAGCTGACATATTTAAGTGAAGTGCCAAAGACTTATGTACAGGGCATATACTACAGATGTGTAGATACATCACACATACATATTTATTTCACTACACAAGAAGATGGAATCATTGCTATATCTCATGTAAGGCTGGGTGCTGTTTTCTGTAGATCATGATGACAGCCTCAGCTGGAAAACTACAGGAAATTAGCCTTGAATACTCTGCATAAATTCTCAGCTTTTGAGGAGCTGCAAGAAATCAACTTATATTCAAGTAAAAACTGTTCCTCAAGAAACATGCACATTCTGAAAAATATGATTTTTCAAGCCAGTTTAACTAAAGACTGTGAAGCAGAGGAAATGAATGTGCAAAAGAAAAGACTTGAGAGCACCCTGAGAATATTTAGATTGTTAATTACCAAATATGAACGAAATATTAGTATATCTTGTTATCACTGTATGTTTCAATATCATAACAAAAATGAAACAAGGCTTAAAATTGTAGATTTTTTCCTACAAACCAGAAGTTTACTATGAGTTGTTACCACAGTTATTGTCCTTTAACTAGTAAAAAGGACAGTCAGCTTTTCTGGAAAGCCAGAACATGGCTGAGATACTTTTTCTGATTTAGGATTTCAAATGTTTAAAAACTAGGTCCAATCCATCTCCTGCTTTTCTGCAGGCATGTGAATGCATTATTTGAAGCTCTGTACACTCTGAACACCAGCATCCACAGAAATTCTTGCAAAACCCAGCAGGGAGTACAATATGGCTTGCCCAAAATCAAAGTGGGATCAGCTGCTGCCTTCTCGATGGAACAGCACAATCCTCACACCACAGAACTGGCACATTTATCACCTGGCAGGTCCTTTATGTGTTGATGAGCAGAAATGAGCACAGCTTCAGGAAAGCTGTGATGCAGAGGTGGCTCTCAGAGCACCTGCACTGGACAAAGCAGGGAAGTTCAGCTGCAGAAGCCAAAGGCTCACGGCACGAAGGATGAAGCAGGGGCACCTGCAGCTCTCCCTTCAGTCAGTGCCTCGGGTTCCTTGGACCTAGCACACCTTGACTGCCACAACAGGGGCAGCTGGCAATAAATCTCTGTTACAGGAGCTGTCTGAGGCAATTGGCAAGTTTGTAAGCACAGAGACTTGCACGTACCTGCACTGGGTGTGCACACAGCCAGTGAATTCCACACTGGATGTTTATATAGACATACATCTGGTACATAAACAGACCCAAAAAATGCACTTTGCAATATAACCCATGGCCATCCCATGTGACCTAAATAATTCAAGGGCAGGAAAGCTACATAACATAGTATTTTTGTTGATAACAAAGCAATAATCCCCTTTCTGTGAGGAAATGACAGGTTTGAAATTGCCTTGTGTTCCCAGACTTTAAACTTGGCAGCATGTCGCTTCTTGTAAATGTTTCACTCCAGAAGAGTCTGGTGATCCATTATTAGCAGCTAATTCACTGTCAAGCATGTGGGCACCAACATTTGGACAGGAGTGATGAAGCATCAGCTGTTAGTCTGCTGCAAGTCCCCACGTGTTGGAGAGCAGGAGATTTTCTGCCACAGGAATGTATTTCATGTGTTGTGGGTCACTCTCCTGGTGACAACAGCAATTCAGACAAAGCCTGGGCTTTGCAGAATCTCTTCTCCCTGTCTGAGGCAAAATCCTACACTCCCCTGTCCCATGGACAGAGGGAAAGCAAGCTGTCTACAATAAAAATAAAAATGAGGTGAAAATAAAAATGCGGTAAAAATAAAAATGTGAGTGCTCAAAATTCATGTCAGGCTGAAAAATCACTGTTGGTTAAAAGTACATGTGTCTGCTACCTCAACAATGTTCCCTGGCAGTCAGCTTGATGGGAGCATTCTGATTGATGAAAATTTCCAATATAGTTAAATTCTTTCATAATGCTGTCTCTTTTTTATTTTTTTTAAAACAAGTAATTAGCAATAATGAACAATTAAAAATAGCTTTACAAATATCACCATGCTCTTACACAGGAAATTACTAAACTCATTGTACGCTTATCTGCCACAAAAAAGATTCAGTCAGCTCTTCTATTTAAAACAGCATCTCCCTCAACTAATTAGTAGCATTAGCATTCACAGGCTGCTCACCAGGAGGATCCAAAGACCCTTGTCTCCTGGTCTGGGCCTGGATATTTTGCATCATATTCCCATTAGCTCATGGGGACTTTCTACTACCTGTGTCCTCAGTAAGTCAAGGTTCTCTCGTGTCTTGTCTGTACTTTTGTCACAGCCAAAGCATATTTTGCCAGGAGGTCACAGCTCTGCATGTGAGCACAGTGGCACACAGCACCAAATTCTGGCTGAGCTCACCCACTGTCACCGAGCCCTCAGTGCTGGTGGCTGTATTATCTCCAAGTCCTTTGCAGAGCCATCATAGCAGGCAAGAGCTGTTCAGCAGGAATAACAACATTAGATTTTTGCCTATTCCTGAGTGACAGAAAGAACAGAAAAATCTTTCCAGAGAAGAGGGGGGAAGTCAAATTATTCTGAATATTTGTGAAGAGCAGAAGAGATGCTTTTGAGAGGGGGTTTGATACCAGATTGAAACAAAGAAAGAAAATAAGGAGGAATAGGCACTAAAATACTTCCCCCTTGCTGGGCTGTTTGTCTTCTAGGAAATAACAGACTGAGATTGCACTGGGAACCCAGCTCCAACTGCAAGGGGAAACGCTGTGAAGTGAGAAAAGTTGGCCTGGTGAGAGATCAGACACTCTTGTGGAGTTGGCAGTGATGCAGTAAAGGGTGGGGAGAGCAGTGGGGGTGGAAATTCCATCCTAGTTTGACACTTAGGGAACTGCAAAGCTGTGCATGGAATAGAAGTCGGGCAGCTCTTCAAAAATAGGCTGGGAAATCCAGCAAAGATACAAGCTGTGCTGGTGGCTGCTTATGAAGCCAGGAGCTGTGAGGAAAGGGCTGTGAGCATTTGCATTGCCAGGAGGTGTGCAGAAAGCATTGCACCTATCAGACTGTTTACACAGTGATTTTCCTGCCTTTGGGAGGTGCTCAGACTGCCCCTTTGAGAATCTCATTTTGTATTTATAAGGCTTTATGAACTTGAAAAATCTTTCAGAACTTCTGATCTGTGTGTGATTTCCCATGCTTTTCTTCAAGTGCTTTTCTTCTCCATAACAATGTGTTATTAACTTTCAAAATCTTACTGCATGACTATAAAATTCATGTGAGGTTTCAGAGCATTGAGTTTCAATGGTGCAAACTGATCCATCAGAACCAAAGAAAAACATATTCTGGGAAACAAGAGAGGGCAGGCTACAATAATTCTTCATATGAAGAAAAGAAAGTTGGAGTTGTTTAATAAAGGAAGCACACAGAAGCACACCATATTCTTTATTCACAGGGGGAAGGTAAAGAGAGAGAGAAAGGTACAGTGAATGTGAACATCAAAAAGGGGAGGAAAACAATTTTTGGCCTTCTCCAAATTGTCCTTCATACTGCAGAGTGGGTGCTGTGACATCCATCCATGCATGTCCTCTGGACATCTTGTTTTGTGACAAGACTTAATCTGCAGCCAAAGAAATCCACACAAGCATCCAGACTTTCCTTAATATATTGATGGGTTCTCAGTAAGAAGGTTTGTCACACATCATGAAACTCAGCCCACAAACCCACTTCTCAGACATCCCATGTTCCAAAGATTTGTGGATGCCAAAGGCACAACAAAGTATTCACATTTTCTGTGTGACACAGGCCACAAGATACCAGTTATCACATTTTAGATCAGTAAAATAATTCTCATTAGTATCAGATTATCACAAGGGAAGTCATGTAGTTGTAAGAAAAATAAAAAAAAATAAGCTATGGAGAATCTATTCTGTCTCATCTGTCTCAGAATTAATGACCTTTTTGCTGAGCAGTTCAGCTCTGACTTTAGATTCAATTTTTCTAGATTTGGAAATTGTCAAACTGCCTGGGTGAGACTCTCCAACCTTGGTGATAGAAAGGAACTGACATTAGCTGATTATAACAGCATTTCTAGCTCAAGCATATCTGCATCTCTGAAAATACTATGAATTTTGACAGGTTTTCAATACATTTGTCCACCCACAGAGCTGATGTCATCTCACTTGCTGGAGGAAACTATAAAGGCTAGATTTCCTTTGGCTCAAAAGAGATGTCTGAGTAGCAGCAAAGTCTGTTCTTCCCCGGCCATTTCAATGAGCAGGGAATAGGCAGGGAATGCCCGGGCTGCTACAGGCAGGCAGGGCCAGAAGCACTCAGGGAGCCCGGCCGGGTGTGTCTGCACCGGCACCATCAGCAGCCCGTTCCCATGGGGGAAAGAGACAGAAGTGCACCGTCGGAACCGGCTTGAACCGGTTTGAACTGGCTTGAACCGGCTTGAACTGGTTTGAACCGGTCGGAACCGGTCGGAACCGGTTTGAACCGGTCGGAACCGGTCGGAACCGGTCGGAACCGGTCGGAACCGGTTCGAATCGGTCGGAACCGGTCAGAACCGGTGGGAACCGGTCGGAACCGGTCGGAACCGGTTTGAACCGGTCGGAACCGGTTTGAACAGGTCGGAACCGGTTTAAACCTGTCGGAACTGGTCGGAACCGGTTTGATCTGGTTGGAACCGGTTTGAACCGGTTTGAACTGGTCGGAACTGGTCGGAAGCGGTCGGAACCGGTCTGAATCGGTCTGAACCAGTCGGAACCAGGCTGTTAAGGGAGGAGTATCAGGAGGTGGCAAAGATTCCCAAAAGAGGCTCTTACCCCAGGTATGTTGGTTCAGCTCTCGTTATTCTGTGCTGTCCAAGGGCAGAGCGGGGCAAAAGAGCACGAACAGGAAATGTCAGGGGTCTGTACAGACTTTGGACAGGGTGGGCTTCCCTGGCTCTCCACGAACCCCGCTGGGGCAGGAAGGAGGGTCCAGGGTTATCTGGTCAGAGCCACAGGGTCCCGGGGAAGGGGGCACAGAGTGCCCATGAGCTCACTGTGACACCTGCCCATAGTGCACAGCTCAGTCCCACTGCTGTTCCAACACCTTCTCCTCTCTCTCTCACATCCTTTCCCATGGAGGGGCACCCTGACAGAGGTGTCAGCGTGTCTGTCACTTGTTGCCCCGGGTCTTGAGGCTCTGCATCTCAAAGCAAACTCCTGCCTTCACCCCCACCCTGCATCCTACCAAGCTCCTCACCTGCAGAAAGAATGGCAATATGGGGGCACCTCACTTTTTGTGACATTACTTATGGAACCGGGGAGAAATCCCAGCGCTGCCACACACCTCAGGCATGCACCCCTGGCCCCACACTCCCAGGAGCCCTGCTGGAAGCCAGGTTTCCCAATTTCCCTGCAGATAGTTCTTCAGCCTGTTTGGGAAGGGAGGGAGGAAAGTGGGGAGATCTGATATTGGCTCTCCCTACTTGCAGCTTAGAAATATAAGAGCTGTAAAACTAATCAGTTGGTGAAATTTTCCTCTGTAGGAGTCACAGCCAGTGAAATAAGCATTAGAAAAAGATGGATGTGGCAGGTCTGATTAATCCAGGTGCTTTTCCTGAATAACGATAATTGGGGTTTAGCGTGGCTATACGTATAAAATCAAATTTAATCAGCAAATGGACTGCCTCCAAAGTTACTGCCAACCCACCCTCACATTTATCTAGGTCTACTGCTATAATTTCATTGAAATTGAAGTTTTCACCCTGAAAATTTATTCTTTCACCTTTGATGGCATTTTAATCCTTTCCTTTGCGAAATACAAATTCGGCCTTTCAGTCTAAGAAGTGGAGCTGCATGTTCATGTGCCTGGTCCTGTCAAGAGGCATGAAAGATCAGTGAACTTTACCTCACCTATGGCCACAGGCCTCAGTTAATTCACAGCTTAGAAAGAGGAAACAGCAGGGCAATGCACTGAGTGTCAGCTGGAGCTGCCAGCAGGAAAATTTACCTGAATAGCCAAATTAGAGGAATAGACTACACCAGCTCCAGGAGCAACCCTGTGAGCTGCTAATTGTGGTTGGCCTTTATCTCCATTGGCTTTCTTAGTTACAGCAGATGCAATATGGCTCGTTAGTACTGCAGCACACAAACACAAGTGTAATTACAGTAATTACTTCTCTCAGCTATCCCAATCATAAGAGTCTGAGCACCATCCCTTTGGATAGTCAGAGGACCTGAAGAGGACACTTGAAATGCATCCTGCTCTTGTGATGACATGGAAGATCCTCAGAGACTCTCCAAGTGCTTGTGAGGCAACTTCAAGGCATTTAGTATTACCTTGTTATTTATCTGACGTATGAGGTTCCATGGGTTAATAAGCAGCCTTCTGCCTCACAACACCAGTAAAATCAAGTCTTTGTGATGGTGCTTGGTTATCCCAAAAGAGGGATGCCCCAGCAAAGCAGAGCTCAAACCTCCCTGGCCAACACTTGGTAGCTGTGGTTTGACTCCAGCTCCCTGATCTGCTCAACAATCCCTGGCATCCCAATGTGCCTGGCTCTGCTCACAGACAACAGACAGAGCTTCCTGACCTCCAGCCAAGCCAAGGTATCGCCTGGATTGCCTGGCTGGGATCATCAGTAGTGATGTTCTGAACTCTTTGAATTGTTGCCTGCTGAGGGAAATGCTCATACATGTACACACATGTGTACATATATGTACACATGCTTAGACATGTACAAACTGCTTCTCTCAGCTTCAATCAAAATCCTACTGAAGCCCATGGCTAAGTGACAGGGAGGGACCTGGATGCATTAGGAAAAATGAATAAGAAGAACAACTGGAGCAGTTTGCCTCACAGAACCAGTGCCTGCACAGTCCTGGAAAGTGGCAACAGTGCTCCTGGCTTGTCAATTAGGGGCTGAATTAAAAGGGAATTAATGGAGTTTGGTCATTGTGCATTCCTACAGATGTGGTCCTACTGAGGGAGAAGAAAGCAAGCTGTGTGTATGTACAGACACTGAATTTCAGTATAGCCCAGTTGTTTGAGCTCAGCCTTCTTTATCCTACAACCAGTCTTGGAGTGGCATCCCAGGCTACATCCCTCCCCTGTGGGCTCTTCTGCCTGTGAGGACTTGGCACAAATGCTTAACAAGCCAAAAGTTGGCTCCAAATGGATGAAGCAAACTGGGAAAGCAGCCACTGCCCCAGGGGGACAAGATACAGATGCTTGAGGCCATCAGTCCTGGGGATGCAGGACACATGTTCTCATTGACCAGGATCCCAGCCAGATGCTTCTTTTGCTCTCCTTCTCTTTCTTGTTGCCTTTTCAAGTAGGCTCTTCTTGACTGGTTCTGGGGTGAGCACAGCCATAGGGAAGAAGAAAAGAAATACATGCCCTGCCAGCTCCTGAACATTTCCCAGTGATCAGCTTCTGGAATTTGTTGATCTTCAGCCATTCCCCAGCAGAGGTGAGGGATATTATGAGAAATGCAAGACTGACAGGAAGAAAATCCCTGTCCTTAGCTCCATTTGTGCATCCCCTAGGACTAGTCAGTCATGTGAGGGATCCCTGGGACCTGTGGACCAAAGGACAATGGCCAGCACTCTAAAGTCACTTCTCCTCTGACAAGTCTCTGCAAAACCTTTATAGTCCTCTGCCTTTTACAATATTTTCCAGCTTTGTGATAAGTCAAACTTTATATTTGTCTGATTACTAGCTGCAGGGAAGGGATGATTCTCCACTCTATTGTTCCTTTTCACTGCAGTAAGTTGCTGATCAAATGTGTCCATGTTCATTGTCCAGTCAGCCAAGACCTTTTTCTGTATTTCACAAGTCACTCTGAACTAATTTTTCTTATCATTTGTAAATAAAAAAGGCAAAAGGACCAATATTTACTTCTAGAATAGCTACTGCTCAAATGATATTTTTATTATTTAAGAGAATCAGTTTCAAATATCACCATAGGTGAAATTAAATAAGTTGATATTATCCCTTTGCTTCCAGGTTGCTGTTACACTGCTCTTTTAGAGCACAGACCTCCCCTCTGCCCAACCTGCAGTGGCTGGCACAAGGGCTGATGGAGCACATCCTACTCTGTCTCACTCTGAAAAGCTGCCCGTATCAAGCACGTGGACAGGGCTGCTGGCATCATGTCACATGTGACAGGCAACAGGTTACTCTTGCAAATGTTTGCACAGTGGAAAAGTTCATGGGAACAGGCAGAGGCTTCCATGGATCAAATCTGGTTTTGCCATGCAATATGGGAGCAGTTCTGCAGCAGGTGCACTGCACGGTGGCTGTGCACTGCCACAGTGACACACACTGATGCAGCACAGCTCTGCCACTGCTTTGGCACAAGAAAACCCTGGTTCGAGCTAGGATTTCTGCCCTAAATCAGAAATAGCAACTCTTCCACCCAAACGGGATATAAAATCCCCAAGGTGTTCCTCAAGCTCACCAGACATTAATTGTATCAAGTACAAGCTGAACACTTTTTCTTAGGGCTTACAGCTTTCACAGAGCCATTCCCTTGCTTCATTACAGATTGGCCTCTGTAATAATGGTAGAGATCAAACCACAAAATCTGCATTTCCCTTTAAGCAAATTGCATTTCTGTTGAGGGGCCTGGAAGAGAGGAGAGCTGCCAGCTCTGCATCATTTCCTGAAGTTTCTGCTGGGGGCTGCAAAGCATTTAGTGCTGGTTGTGTTCCAAGAGATTGACCTGTGCTGGCAACACCCTGCCCGGGGCAAAGGCTGGCAGTCTGTGCTCTGCAAAGGGCTTTAAGAGGAATCCTTCATCATCTGCCCTCAGGGAAAGTTTCTTTATCAGGTGCCTCAGGGTTTGAGGCAGCCTGAGAGCAGAGGTGGTGGCAGCGCCTGGGACTGGAGGCACAACCCCCATCAGGGAAACCCTGTGGCAGCAAGGATCCCTTCCCATGGAAAATGTTATTTTGGGCTGATACCTCCTCTGCTTTGGGAAGGGTGTCCTGAGCTGACACCAGTGGGTGATGCTCAACTCAGCCCATTGCAGCTGCAGTTCAGAGTAAACCTCCTAAGATTCAATCTGAGTTTAAATATAAGAGAAACAAAAGCATCTAATACTGGCACAAGCACATCCTGCCTAACAGCTGCTAGAAACCAGGATAAAATGTCATTGCTTTGGTTATTGGGACAAACCAGCCCTGTCTGTGAGGCAGCTCAGCCACAGTCGATGATACAGAAGGATCACTTGATAAAACTTTAACTTTTTGAACCTGAACTAAAACTGGAGAAATAATAGTCAAAGGAAGGAAGCACAGGCTTGAATGATGTATGTTCAGATGATAGTGCATCACAGAAAGCAACAGGCATTTCTTTCTATCAAAATATCCACTTAGATGGAAAAAAAATCATAAAACTGCACAATGTAGCACTGCTGAAAGAGTCCCCAAAAACCTTTAAATGCAGCTGAAATTGGACTTGATATTGATACTTTTGACTTGAGCTCAGACTACAGCTTCTCAGAACCACGTTGCAGAGATTTTGTTTATTACTGGCTGGAGATGCTGCATTTCTCTTCTCATATTTCTTTTTCTTTCCTTTTTGTTCCTTTTTATATTATGGGTACATATATACATACACATACACACACACACACACGTGTATATATATATATATATGTATATATAATGTGTATATATATATGTATGTGTGTGTATATATATATATATATATATATATATATATATATATATATATATGTATATATATATATATATATATAAATATATATATATATAAACAGCCAAATCCCTGCCTTCCTGGATGAATGATGGGATGCCCGTGATTACAGCAAGAATCATACACCCAGGCAAAGACATCCTTGTAACCTGGAGGTCCAGAGGCATCCATCATGCTCTGAGGGACCACTTAAAGCTTCTCAGTATGACAAAAATCTGCCAGTGGAGAGGCAAGCTCTTGTGATATGGTCCCTTCCCTGCCAGGAATCAGGCTGAGATAAAATCACCCTGGAAATTAATCTCTAAAGTTCACTTAAATTAAATAATTATCTGTGTTAAATTAGAACACTTGAAACAGTATAGCATTATAATTTTCCCTCAACTTGAGAATAAATATTCATATTTCCAAGATCTACAGAACACTTCTTCAAAGGTACTATCCCCATATTTTAACCTCAACTGCTGCAAAATGCATTTATTTCCTACTATTAAAAAATACAGATTTTTTGAAGTAAAACTCACTGGATAAATACTTTTTTCAATGTTTTTCAAACCAAAACAAATTTCTCATGGCCTCACAGATCTTCCCCAGGATTCATTTAATTGTAACCTGGACTTGTACAACCCTTATTAATTCAACAATGTTAAAGGACATGTTGTTTGATTATATGAGTTTGCTCTTCAATGGTACAACACTTAGCCATTATACAAATAGACAGAGATAAGTTATAATTAGAGACTTCAGCAATGTTCTAAAGATCACTTGTAATTGGCAACAGCAATAAAAAAAACCTAATTCATTTAATTAGGCCTGTGATAGGTATTATGACTTGTAAAACCTATCTAAGCTTATTGATAAGGAATAATTATTAAAAGTGGCTTCTGTTTACTGAAGGAACAGCAGCAGATACATTATAAACAGTGTTATATCTGCAAGTCTCTGATTAGTGAGGGCATTGTCATTTTTGCTCTCTTTTGTTTTGCTGTAGCACTTGGAAGGGTCTGCAGTGTGGCAATAAGGATAACACTGGGTTTCTGCAAAGATTATGGGCTGCTCATGACAAATTAGCTAAAGATGAGGTCCAAAAGCTCTGTTGTCTGTCCTGTGCCACAAGAACACCCACATGCTGAAAAGGCAAATTAATGTATGAAAGCCCCCGGAAGAGAGTTACTCCAAAATGCCAGGTATGATGACCTGAGCGTTCCTATTTCAAGTTACTGAAGGATACTATTATTTGCACAAGGGCTGGAAATTGGTCTCACACTGTGCTTTTAATGACAAGGGAATATCATGATTTGGAAATCTAAGCAACTCATCAGGAGGCTGGGCTCTTAAATGATGTTTAAATTGAATGGTGGGTAAGATGTTCTCCAGAGCATCCTCTATCAGCTTTATGTTTTGAGTTTTGCCAATCTCAGGGTAAAGACTATAATTAATTTCTCCTTTTCAAACATTTAAATTATAATTAAAGACAACATACATAATAAGAAAGTTTTCTCTTGATATTACATGCAATGTTGGAGTTAATTATTATAATTTTAGCTTGTGGTTTTTATCATTCAGAATTTTAATCTCACTGTCACTCTGAGAGATTGAGGAAAACCTGGAAAAAAATTTGTAATTAGTTTTTTTTTTTTTTTTAAATGCTTCTGTGCACAAGTTGAATGTAGCATGCATCTAATTATGAGGAAAATATTTAATTGGCAATGACTACAAAATAAACTTTGTTCTTGTTCTCAAGAGGTTTTCTCCCTTTTTAAGAAGTACTTTTGGTAATTAAACAAAGGTGAAATCATACACAAAATTGCATTAGCTCATTGACTTGTACATATTCAGCTGGATACAGCTTTGCTGGATTTTAGCCTTGATCACAGAATCACAGAATCTGCTGAGCTGGAAGGGACCACAAGGATCATCAAGTCCAACTCCTGTCCCTGCACTGCACCTTCCCCAAGAGTCACACCATGTGCCCGAGAGCATCGCCCAAACACTTCTGGAGCTCTGCCAGGCTGCTGCTGTGACCCCTGCCCTGGGGAGCCTGGTCAGTGCCCAGCCACCCTCTGGGGGCAGAACCTTTTCCTGACATCCCACCCAAACCTCTCCTGACACAGCTTCAGGCCATTCCCTCAGTCCTGTCCTGGGCAGCACAGGGAGGAGATCCGTGCCTGCCCCTCCTCTCACAGTCACTAATGCTCCCTGCCTGCCAGGGAACAGCCTGCCCAGCCAGGCACAGTCTCTGGAGGCTCAGGTTAAACAAGCTGTCAAGTTTTGCAGAATGAGGGCCATGTTGCTCTCTGGGAGCCACTAAACCACAATGATTCAGGAGAAACCGGCCAGGTTTTGCCCTCTTGGCAAGCTGGGCATGGACTCCGGGTGTCTGGGCATTCTTAGTGCCTGCACTTTGTGCTGGTACTTCCAGAGAGGTGGCAGACACAGCTGCGATGCTGTAGGGCAGCAGAGATGAAATGCCCAAACTCCTGCTGTGCAGTGGGAGCACAGATCCCATCCCTGGAGGTGTGCAAGGCTTTTCCTCCCTGTCAAAGCCCTGCACCTTGCTGATGGACCCGAGCTGGCTCTGCCGTGGCACTGCCACCACATCCCCAGCTCCGTCAGCTCCAGGCTGACACTGAGCCCCTGTGTGCTAGCAAGGGGCAGGCAGAGCTGCTGCTCGCCGCTCCAGGTTTTGCACCTGTGCTTCTGTGAAGTCCAGGGGTGCCCACAGAGAAAATTATAAAGGCACAGGACAATCACAACCCACCCTTGCACAGACAGCTTGTTTCTCCATTACCACACACACAATATCATTCACAGCCCAGGGAGCCTATCAACAACCAGGAACAAACCACATATGTTGTTTTACTCTAGCATGCAATATTATTAATCTTTTTTTCCCTTTCAGTGTGAATACATCTTTGTCAGGAAAAACACTGTTGCAATGTCTGTGCTGCAAATGTCCACACTGACCTGAGCTGTGGAAGGAATTACACTGTTGCAGAGCTTAAAATCACAATTCAGAGATTTTTTTTAAAAGTCCCTCACATGCAGAAAAAGTAAAGCTTCTCCAGACAGAGGAAGACATATTTGCTACACCACACTGGCTACATCACAAGCAGCAAGGACTTAAATCTTCATACACCCAGGTTGTGCAAAGTCTCCCAGGAGTGAACCTGAACCAAAAGGCTGGACATCAAGCTCTGGTGTAAAGACATGAGAGATACCACTTAGGAAGAGAAAAATGACTTGAAAAGAGAACAGGGAAATAATGTCTTGAACACAAGAGAATAACAACTTGCAATTCAAACCCAATTACTTTTTGCAGCACTTAAAGAAAAATTTCTTTGGCAGTGCACAATGCTGAGAAGTTGATTGACAAAATCTAGCATTTCATGGACATAACCTGGCTCAATTTTTTTTTTTGAAGCAACTACCTATAAATCTACACAAATACACTTAGCTCTATTTCATCCTATCAAAAAAAAAAAAAAAACAAAAAAACTGTTACTGGAAACTGGAAAAGGAAAGAAGGAGAATAGGAGTTCGCAACTACCATAATTTATCTCTGTTCCAGAAAAAATCCTGCCTCAACTCTACTGGTCTACTGGGATTTGTGCAGAAAAACAGATTTCCTTAGATTTTGGTGCTGAGCATGTGCTTAGAGAAAAACCTATTTGAGGTTCTTGTCCAGCAGCTGAGTCACAATCAGCTTCCTTGTTAACCTGCCACTGCCATACAAAAACTGAGGATGTGACACAGCAAACCTCAGTACATGCTGTAAGTTATTGAAAGAGATTTGCTGCAGGGTTCTTTGGGTTTTTTGGCTGATGTCAGTCAAGCTGTTTAAGGTTTGGGTCCCACAGCAACTGAATTATTTCTGCAACAGGCTTCAAGGATTAACCAAGGCAGCAGAGATTAGCTATGCCACAAAGCTATTTTTCCCCTAGCCTTTCTCCACTAAGGGAGGAGTTTGCATTTCAGAATTTACAGCATGGCCTTATGAGCAGTCTGGTCATAGCCATCACCCTTGAAAAGCTCTGAAATACCGGGATGCAAAGTGTGAGTTTATTTTAAGCCTCACAGGAATACTTCCTACCTGATTTTCATCTGTTTATGCCACAGTTAGAGTGGCCCATCGTTCAGTGCCACCCTGCTTCCCATGGGAATGAAAGGTCCAGCAGAGCAGGGAAACACAGCACAGGTTTAGCAAGCAGGTTATGACTTCCATGTGGGAGCATGGAACTGCCACCTCCCAGCCCTGGGTCAATAAAGACTATATTTCCTCAAACTCTAAAAATCCAAGTTTCCCTAAAAACAAAATTGCAGTTTTGCCTTCTAACCTGCTGAAATAAACAAGGAGCTTTAGGGTCCTTCTCACTTCCTCCAGCTCGCAGGGTCACACATCCCACTCTTCACTTAGACTTTATTTAGCTCATCGTCTGGCATCCATCCCTCCAAAAACAGAAGGGGACATGTTTCAGATCACCATTCAATCCCCTTCACAGAGAGATGGAATGGCTTGGGTTGGAAGGAACTTGAAATATCTTCCAGTTCCAAGCCCCCTGCCGTGGGCAGGGACACCTTCCACTATCCCAGGTTGCTCCAAGCCCCACCCAGCCTGGCCTTGGACACTGCCAGGAACGGAGCATCCACAGCTGCTCTGGGCAATCTCTGCCAGTGCCTCGGCACCCTCACAGCAACTCCCCCACTTTTGGGCTCAGTCCCTCTTTGCAGCACCTGCAGTGCCTTGTCACTCCCTGAACTGAGCTTTCCATGTCTAGCTCCATGCACGACATTCGTGAAGCATCCTCGTTTATCTGTCAGAGAAACAATGTTTGAGGCAGTGCCTCTGAACTGAGTGATTTGTCAAGGTAACTGCAAGGGGAGGACAGAGCAGTGCTGGGAGCTAATCTATTGCTGCCCTGATAGATTCATGTTCTTAAATTGATGCCTGACACTGCTGGACCTCTCAGTGGAGAAACTGCCCGGACCATTGAAAATGCCATGTTAAAAATACTGGTATTTATCACTTACAGGGTTCTTTATAGCCTTGGATCTATTTACAAAAATTAACCAATGGATCTCCTCCTGTTTCTGTGGTGAGAACACTGTGTAGCTAACATTAATCTCATTTTACAGCAGGGGGAATATGAAGGCCTCATGAACTGGCTGAGCACCCACAGATCTGGCTGAACATTCCAAGAGTAACAAGAAGAGTGCACGTGAGACATAAACCATAAATACCAAACTACAATGAAAAGATTGGTAAGAAACTACATTAAATTCTGTTTTCTCCCAAAGTAATGTAGAAATATGTAGGAAGTGTAGAATTCTGAACTCTCAGTGTTTTATCTGGTGCCACAATCCAAATCCTATTCCTGATGTGCCATTGACCCCTTTACTTAATTATACCATATGTTACAGCAATTCAGCAAAAAAAGCAATGCAGTATCTGGACAGAATTTAAAGTTCATTTCTCCTGTAACTTTTGTGTCGGTCCTGGAACTACACAGGAAACAATCCCTTCCTTTAGAGATCTCACCAATACCACGTTTGCAAGTAACAAGCCTATTTTAAGCCTAAATTATAAACAAGCATCTTGGCAAAGCCCAACCTCCCTTGACTGACCAGTGACTCTCTCTGTGCAGAAAAATGGAAAATGAGTCTCCTTTGCAGGCTATCAAAGCCCTGGCAGCGCTGCAGGGCTGTTTGTACGTGTTCCTCTCCAACGCCTGATTTCAAAGCTGGGCTGTGCTCCTGGGAACTCCCACACACCAGTACAAGTGCTGTTTGTATTACTTAGCAAAATAATGAGGTAATTTCTTCTTTGCCTTGTCCTTCCAGCTGTCACTGCCTGCAGAGGCCATTCCCTGCAGCCTCTGTGTGCTCCTGGCTGTTCACAGGTGCTACCAGAGCTGACATTATCACTGCCTGGCACTTCCCTCTGCTGTTTTCAATTTTCAAATTGCTGTATTCCTAACAAAGATGCAGAATTGAAAGCAGCCAAAGGGAACATTGTACTACAGTCTAAGGGTCTTCAAAATGAAAATTAAACACCTCAAATTCTGTCTGTGCTTTTGGTAAACCCTTGCCCCCCCAAATTATGGTAATCAACACAATATTTTTGACATTTGGAAAGGAAACTACTGAATGGCCCAACCTTCCTTACCTTTAATGTTAATACTGACTTCCCTTAATCCCCACTCTTGAAAAATGCATCAGGCATATGTCTCTGTTTGCAGAGGACAAAACCCAAACCAAACTGCCCAGCATAGCTTTGATCTTATTTATTGAAGTCGTCTTTGTGAAATATTCTCCTTTTAAAACTCAGTTATTAGAAGTTCAGAATAATGAGACCATTAAAATAACTTAGCACAGACTGGGATCAATTAAAATAAATGGGTAGGAATAAGGACTTTAAGAACAAGTTGCTTCATCAGGGAATTCAGCACTCAGCTGTGTCTACCTTGGCTTCAGTCTTTGCCACATGTATATTCACAATGCCTTGATTCAGAGCTACACAGAGCTCAATGTCTTGGTTATTGGATCAACTCAAATGTGCCTTTTTTTTTCTTTTTTTTTTTTTTTTTTTTTTTAAGGTAGAAAGACTGTTTTTTATAAACAGACTGTGTGCCAGTTCACTGTCAATGGATCTTTAGTGGTCTCTTCTTTCTCAGCCAGATGGAATTGCTGTACCGGATCTCTGTGTATATAAACCTATGTTTAAGTTTATTTTGATCCAGTAAATCAGGTATTTAAGGACAGATTATTCACAGGGCTGTACGCCTTTCTGTGGGATTTGGGGAATTTAACCTCCCTTTGTTGAAATTTGTAACCAAAGTACTGAACTGAATAGGGATCAACAAGCTTAACTGGAGTTTTTAGCTCACCAGAGGTGTTGCTTTCTTCCCAAACTAGTGCTAAATCTAAAGAAGGGGAGACATTGCTGAATATACCTTACAAAAAGAGAATTTTTTCTGATGAAACATAAGCCTAGATTTGAAAGCACTTACCAGCATGAAAAAGGAATCTAGGAAAAAAATATAGCAGGAAAAGAAAATCACTTGTAACAGGTGGACAGCCTCTCTTGTGGCATGAAAGCAGATAGAAGTTCTTTATTTTCTGTTTACATTAGAAATAGTAGGAAAACTTTGCAAGAGTTCTTCAAGATCTGAGTATTTTCATATCTGAGATCCAGCACCTTTCCATTCTAGAGGTTAATGAACCCTCTGGGGCGTCAGGAGAGCCCAGTAAGACTTGAGCTTAGCCAGTGATTTTCAGTGCAAGGAGTCAAACAACCAGACTGTCCCCCAGGTTTTTTTAGCCCATTTCTTGTGACCCCTTTGTGTGTTATTTGGTATAATCCTAATCCTACTGCCCCATGACTGCCTTTCCATGCAGTGAAGAAATGTTCCAGCCCAGGCTGCATGGGGCTTTGAGCAACCTGGTCTAGTGGAAGATGTCCCTGCCTATTCTGTGTGTTTTTAAGAAGATAAATTTGTTTTAAGCATACTTAAGACTAATTTTACAAAGCCATTGCTTTCCAGCAATTTCCAGATGCCCAGCTACACCAGGTTTTGTTGAAAGGGCTTCTAACCTTATTATCAGATGGTTTTCAGTAACTCTGCCTAAGCATGAATGTTATCTGAGCAGGAACTTTGCATCACAAGAAACTGCATCTCAATAAAAAGCCTTCAGCAAGCAGCAGCTCTCCAAGGCACAGAATTATTAATGTATTAGAGCATGCTAGTTAAGCAAGGTAATTAATATATCTCTGAGCATTGGGTATGCATGGCCAACTCTGATACCTGTCAGCAAAACATAATCTAGGTAATTTCTAGCATATAAATTGAATGCACTTTTGAAAAAAAAATTCTAATTATGAAGAGTAATTAATTTAGGGGAAAAGCTTGCTTTTGTTTAATTTGGACAATAAATTTAATTATGATAACAAACACCCAGTGGACAAACCATTCTAGAGAACATTATCTCTGTCCACAAAAAATCAGTTTTCTCTCATTTAAAACCTGATCCTGGAATGTCACCAAAAAAAATAAAATAACTGCTTACTGCAAACACCAACATGATTTCCTGTGTCATATTTGGGGATACATCTGGCATTAAACTCACTTGCAATGATGCCAACTGCATACACAGTGAGGTATCACAAACTTCATGATGCTCAAAAGTGTGGGTGAGATATTCAATACCACAGGCAATTGATAAAAAACAAGTAGCTGGAATAGAAGGGTTTTTTTTATTATTATTATCAGCTTCCAGCAGCCTGGGTAGTGCATAGAAAGCAGTGGAACAAGACCAAGGGAAAAAAACTGAGCTGTGCCAGGTTTTCTCTTTTTCTCAGCCGTCAGCCTTAAAAACTGGCAAGGTGGGAACCAAAGCCTGTCCTTCCTTGTCCCCCTTGCATTCAGTAATACCCTGCTCACCTTCTCACAGCAGGTGTTTTTGTGGCCCCAGTGCCAGCCCTTGGGCAGAAGTTGCTGGTGACCCCATTTCAAATAAAGCTGAGAGTCAGTAATGGTACAGCTGTCTCAGTGCTCCCTTGTTTTGCCTGTTTTCTCCTCCCCCCTGAGTGATATGTGTGGACTTTTGGAGCAGGAAATTCAGTCCTTTATCACAACACAGAACAAATATTTTGCTGAGTATATTGGGCTGTGCAGGCCAAGGGAGGAGTTATACTGTGATGACCACGAGGCATTTTTCAAAATAAAATATCCTGCTTTTGCCCATGGCAGAGAGTTGTTTTTATTGACTCTGAAGTGTCACATTCTGCCCTCGTTTGTTCGCATGGGATTTGAGATTAGAAAGTGAATTTCAAGCAGCCAGTTAAAATTGCTGAGATTTGGAATGGGAACAGCATGAGAAACAAGGATTCCCCTGAAGAAGGACAACAAGCCTTTGAAGTCTTTTTCCTTTGCTCAGCCATCTAACTTGTGTGCAGTTCATGGCCCCTGGGGTTAAGATTTGCATCCCAAAAGAAAGACTTGAAAAGTAGCTGGTTTGAGGCACTCCAAATCCAGAGACTTCACAGGCTTCATGGAGAGCTGCATCACATTTCTGGGAAGCCTCTATAACCTCGGTGCTAAGGAGTTGATCCTGTCACAAACCCTTCATACAGTGCTGAGTCAGGTGAAACATCAGCAAGGATGTGGCAAACTTGCTTACTCTTATTTTTCTCCATGATCACTGCTTTCCCTTCCTGAGTACCTGGCTTATTGGGGCAAGTTCTTCACAAAAGAGTGCTTCAGCAATGAGACATGCATTCAGATGACATAAGAAAGGCCACAAAACTATTAAAATAAAATAAAAGGAAAGAGAAAAGGGCACTTGGTCTGCCTGAATTTCTGCTAAAGGCCGTTTGGAAGGTCCTTTAAAAGACTTGAGATGAAATGCAGTCTCGACTTTGAAGTACTGTATATGTGAGCTAGGGATCATCCTGATGGAAAGATTCATACATCCTTCATCCTCCCTCAGAAACTTTCTTCTCACATTTATTGTTTTACCTCCTGCTGCATTAACCTCATTGCAGCTGGAAGTTTCTGAGCTGTATTCCTAGGAGTGAACTCAGGAAGAATTGTCTGGTTTGCTGTTCTCATGTTCAGTTACAGGTGTAGAGCAGGGGTTTGGGAAGTGCCTGTTACTCATTCCAGCTCTCAACCGATCTCAGGCAAGTCACCACAGAAGGTAGTGTGAAAACCTCCCAGAAATGCCAGAGCTCAAGTGAAATAAGACATCTAACAGTGGATCAAGCCAAGCAAAACTAGTTTGGTAAAGAGGAGAATGGGATCAGTATGTATCAAATCCAGCTGGGTACTTCTGCTGCACTGTGAGGCTTCTGAAACCCTGACAAGTAAACCTGTGAGAGCAGGCTGGGCAACCTAAGAGCTAGCTGAGCAAACACACTCATTGTCACAGAGCAGCCTCATGGTCAGACAAGTGAGAGCGTAGGTACCTGCAGCAGTAAGACAAATCTAACAGAAATCCATTTGCAAAGGACTGAGAGCAAACAGAAAGAGAAAAAAATTCCAAGCACTTAGCATAAAGCATCATCATCCTGATACCACAAGTGAGCGCAACAGGAATGAGCAAAATTTCTGTCACTCTGCAGGATACAGAGCCCTGCAGCTACCAGCTTTTCTCATGGGAGCAGGGAATCCCTGCAGAGGCACAAACAGCAGCATCTGGCTCTGGGTTGAATTCCCAAGGTCACTTTTAAGCAGAGCAGGAATTTAGCTGCTGCTGAGATTGAATGCAGTACAAAGCAGCACGGTGGGCTGGCAGGAGCCCTCGCAGTGTGCCCCTGCAGAGCCCTGCCAGGCAGGAGCAGAGCAGGGGCAGGGAGTGCCACATTCAGGGAAGCCCTCCTGCTCTCCCCCTCTCTGGAGCACCGTGGCACTGCCAGCTCACAGCTCCAGCAGCCCTGAATGGGCTGCCAGGACCTGTCCATCCAGGCAAGTACCCAGGAATACACTGTGGGGGTGGAAAGAGATGAAGGATGAAGATTTTATCATTAAGGCTGCAATTGCATTTAATCATTTCACATTATAACTGAGTAACTGGCTTTCAGGTCATTGCCCTACAGAGGCTCTGCTGCGCAGGGAGCGCTGAGACTTGACTGCTTTTGATGAAATGTCCCTGCAATTACAAGATTCCTGGAAAATGTCTGGTTTCAAGACAGCATTTTCTGATTGAAAGCACAGTACAGGGCAATTCCAGCCAGCACAGTGAGATCCCCTCTCTATAGAGCAGGAATCCAAGGCATAGGAGGTGATTTTTCACCAGGGAATTTACAGCAAAGCAAACTGCAGGAGGAGAATCCTGACTGCAGTGTTTGCTTCAGGAACACAAGGGCAATTCTCATTAGCAACAAAGTCATTATTTAACATAATCTTTATCTTCTCCTTGAAGAGAAAATTGGTACATAGCCAAAGGTTTTGTTTCCCACCCATCCACCTGGCCCAGAAGACATCCTAAATTTTCTCATTAGCTTTCCTGCCTGACTCTTCCACCACAGGATTTGTGTGCTTCATAAAAATTAATGAATTAACTCTGCCAGCAGTTCTATGACAACAGAAAATATTGCCCCCACTTTACATATTTTAGAGATGCAGACAGCACTACAGGCTTGCACTGGATGTCCAATTTAAAGGATGGGAGTCTCATGGATTTCTAGAGTGCCTTGATATGTTTATGCTCTGAGAGCAGTTCCAAAAAAAATCTGTTAAAGACACAGATTTGAAATACTGAGAATACAGATGTGACTTATCTCCATCCTGTCTGTCAGGCACCTAACAGAAACTAAATTAGGCCTTTATTTGCTCTAATCTTCCTCTATTGTCTCTGAAGAGAGGTAAAGCAACATGTGTCCACATGGCTGTGCAATACCCACCCTGGGTCTCCTCTCTCCATATATTTTCCTCATAAGTGTGGAATGAGTTTTCTGAGATGGACTAATGAGCACATTTCCAACAGATTTTGTGGTTTAGCTTCCTCTAGCTCAGCACTACTTTGTTGGCTCTTACAGAGTCAACAGGGCTTCCAAATGGCTGCAGTGCAGCAGTCCCTGTTACTGCTGTGGTGCACTTGTGTACCTCTAGTTTTGATATTGCAAAAGCCTACAATAAAATGTCAGTCTGTGCTCCAACAGGCTGATAATTATGAAGGAGCTACTTATCTAACAAAAGAGTGATGAGGATAACAAGAAGATCTGGCCTGTGATGCTGTTCATTTATCACAAAGATGTTAATTAACTTGTGTTAAATCTTTGATGGTCTGGCTATTTGCAAAGGAGAGCCTTCACTGTTTCTGGCCACGAATGTAAGGTGTGGTCTCTAGCCAGGGAGGCAAAAGCAATTTTTCCTGAATTAGCATTTTTTTAAAGCCTCTGGATATGCATATGCCAAGCCTTGGTTTGCAAAAGCACATGAGGGCAGCAAGTGCCTGTGTGACTGGAATCATTACCCAGGCTGCAAATGCAAGAAACTCAGCATGCAAAAGAAATGCATCAAATAGTCCCCACTTCTTCCCTGGAAACACAGACACAAGGAGCCACTTGCAAAACAGAGCCTTAGATCTTGAGCTGCTGCAGCTGCCATCTGCAGACTGCTTTCAAAATGTAATAAAATGCAATTTGAACAGGAGGTAAAGAATGTGATATGTGCTTTATAGCTCAATGATTAACAAAATGAATTGAAAAGACTGAAATATTCATAGCTTTAAATATTTATAAATTAAGTTTTAAAGTCACTATGCAGTATTGAGTTGTCTTTAAAAGTCTGCCAATCTAGGACCTCTCAGTTTCATTTCTGCTTGTTATTACAGTTATTAATGCTCAAAAAATGACAGGTGCTTGGCAAGAGAGATGAAATGCAGCTTCCAAAATATAAACAGCAGCTAATGGTTCTGCACTAGTGTAGGGTCAGCTACTCTGCTGGCAGCCACTGGAGGAAACCCAGCTCCTGATCAACCTGAGTGGATGTGCCCAGAGCCAGACAAGCCATGCTGAGCTGTGCCAGTAAATCCCTCAATTCCTGGCCCTATCAGTGTTAGCAACAACCCATTGCTGACTGTGATACAGGGGCAAGTAACAACATCCCTCTGCCTGGGGTCCTTGCTGGACCACTCAGCAGCGTGGTGTGCCTCAGGGAAAGAGAACAAAGAGCAATTCAACAGAGAGCATTGGCTGAAGCTGTATCTCATTTCTCCTTGTCCCCACAACAGTCTGCACACTGTAGCAGGAATTTCACCCGTCCTTATTTGTCCCAAGAGAAATTGGACAGTTAATATTAAAAATATTAACAATGAGGCTGGTGACATTCCAGTCTGGCACCACCTTGCCACTCAGGAGGAGAGCCCTGTCTGCTCTCCTGCATCAGTAGCTGAAAACATCCCCCTGGAACACAGCCAGTCTGCTGGACACACACACTCCCCTCATGCTCACAAGTGCCACAGACAGCTGAGCACCTCCGGCTCCTCCTGCATGTCCCCCTTGCAAACACAAAGTAACTGTGGCACAGAAGCAATGATCCTTTCAATATTTCTGCCTTATGTTTCTCCTTCACTTCCCTTTCATACTTGTTTCTGATAAATACTCTCAATTCATGTAGCAGCAGGATACTTTTACCCTTTGACAAGAGTCTGCTTCCCTTGACATATCTAAATTATTCTCATTTGATGTGACTCAGATGGGTTACACTTAAAGGGATTACATGGTAGTGCTTAGAAGAACAACAAAAGTCGTCATACTATTTTTTAATATCACTTAAGTAAATACTTACTTAAAAAAAAAAAAAAAAACAAAAAACAAACAAACGTATTTCAGTATTTGTAAGTCTGTGAATATCTGGAGCTTATATCTTTCCAGAACAACAAGAATGAAAGGTCAGCTTATGACTCACAGAAGAAATAATTTTCTTAGAAGGTTCAGTAGTTTAATCCAGAGCATTTCAGCATTTCTTTAATTTTTTGCTTTCATTTAGGATTATACTTCAAATAGAGCTGTATAACATAATGGAATGGATAATCCCATCTATGAAGAGTTCCCAAATGGGATATTATGGGACATAACCAGTGAATAGGATAGTTTTATAAAGATACTTCTCAAACCAGAAGATCATTTCTCTGATCAGCCAATGTTGTTGCATCTGCTCCTGAGCAGTTCTGGTCCATCACAGCCCATGCCATGGGGAGATAAGCATTTAAGAGATGCAGATCACTGTCTATATGGTGATGTAGATTACCTGAACTTCTCTGCTATTCACTCACACTTTCTGGCAATTTCTTGTCTTGACTTAATCTTTTAAAAAGAACTCATTTAAATAATGATCCTTCTCTAACAGTCAATTGCTTTCTCAAAGTGAGCTGATGTAAATCGAGTAGGTGGCTTGTCATCACATCATAGAAACATCAGAGAGATGCAGCAAACTTCATCAGGCTGCAATTAGTACTTTCAGAGCAATTTTTATGGTTCATTTTGTATTGCCACTGCTGGTCCTACATAGTGAGGGTTTCTTTTCATGATTACAAATGTTACTCAAGACAGTTATAAAACTTCTTTCCTTAGAATCACTCCATTTATGGTATTATTTAGTATATGTATGGGGAACTGAATAAATCAGAAAGAATTTGAAAGGCAAAACATACCCTTTTCCAGTTCAGAAAGTGTCTGTGTATATAATACCATCCTCTCAGACACTCTGTACAAAATTATTGGTTTGTTTATTTCTCAGAATAATGACAGCCTTGCAGCTTGTTAGTGAGAAGTCTGTACCAAGGATTTGGTATTTGAAGCCTGACCTTTGATTGGGAAACAACAGCTGAAGTGGTTATTTCTTGTTGTTGAATAAATTAAAGTACTCCTTAGAGCTAGGACTGAAGAGCCCCAGAAGATCTTTCTCTAAGTCTCCAAGTTTCCATAGGAGCAAACACCAGTGGAGTTGCTGCCTGCAGTAACTCTCACAGTAACTGCTCACTGCAGCCCTGGGGATCACAAACAGGGGGGCACTTTGGGGCAGCCTGCAGGATGAGCTGCTGGAGCAGAGCCTGGGGAGGCACAGCCCAGGCACCTCCTGGTCCCAGCCAGCTCCCAGCACCGCCAGCAGAGCCCACCTGGGACTCCCAGACGAGCCCCCAGCAGCCTTCCCTGCCCCTCTCGGGCATCTCTGCCAAGGATGATTTCTTCCCAGATCATCACCGAGGAGGTTTTGATGCGAGGAACTGTCAGAGGAGATAGTTTAGATGCTGGGAGGATAATCCCCATCTATCTGCTTTAAAAGGGAAGTAAATAAAAATGCTCTCCTTAAATCACAGAGGCATGTGGGTTTATTTGGCTGAACATCACCAAGGCATTCGCTCCCTGATCTGAAGGCAGAGCATAAGGGCAGTAGTAACCTGGGGCAGGGGGAATAAAAGCTACAATGGGCACTGATGACATTAAAAACTGCAGTGCCAGCATCCTGCAAAACAAGCTAACACTTTATATCCACCAATTTAATCTGCACTGACGCCTTACAAAGGAGTATCTCATCAAATAGCCACCTAACAGCAAATATTATCAAGGGGAATGTGTGACCATGGGCTATTTTATTCTGCTGAATACTCAGGTGAGCTAGATTTGTGGTGAGACACCTAGCTGCATGATCAGAAGTCAAAGAAATAACAAAATCACAGTTGCTGTCACCGAAAAAAGAAAAAAGCCTACTGAAGAGACATGCAGATGTTCAAGAGTTCAGGTAAATAACCATGGGAACAGAACACCTGGGGAACTGCAAGTGGGAGTTGCACAGCCTTATAAAGAAAGCCAATCTAGTTCAAACATGAGCTTACTTTTGTTTTAAAGTTATAAACTTGAGAAAGGTATAAATACTTAGAGGGTTTCTTCTGCCTTATTTTTTTTTTTTTTTGCAGGTCAGATCATGTTGCAAAAGTGGCTGATCTTTTATTTGAAATCAATGATTGAAACAACCATTTTTACCATCTAGTCTGACCTTGGATTTCTTTGATAACAATGTTATTCTTGGTTGGGATAAAATGTTAGAGAAGTTCTAAGATGTTAACATGTCAGAGATACCTCAGAGACTGTGATCTCTGCCTCACCTGTGGCTCTGCCCATCTCACAGCTGGGTCAGAGCCTGCTGGAGAGGCTGAGATCCTAGAGATGATGCCCTCTGAAATATCTCTTGATTTTCAGATGTCCTCTCTTTGCTATCAGCATCTTGCTGTAGTCAAACCTGACTCTGTCTGACACTCTTGACCCTGACTTGGTGTGGAATTCCAGAGATGTTCATATGTTACAAGAATAATCCTACATTAGAATTTCCGCCTGAATTTCAGAACTTGAAAAGGAGCCAATTTCTTACAATTTTGCAGAACATGAAGACAAAGCTTTCAAATGTCCCAAGATATTCCTAACAAAGTCTTATTCATGCCCTACAAACTTTTGCCTTCAATGTCCATTTTGCCCTGATGAAAAGCAGATACAATATTTATTTGCTTATGTAAGATTGTCTTCTCTAGGCACGGGGCCCAAGTATAACAATCATCTTCTATTGAGAAGATGGCTTTGAACCAAGCCATCTTGATGAAGTATTTCTCATAGCCTCATTTACAGCTGTGCATCAGCCAAACAAACAAGCTACAAACAGAAACTCCAGCAGGAATTGCTTAAGTACCCTGGTACTTTGGAATCTAGGTTTGGCAGAAGAATAAAAACCAGAGAGGGATCCTTTGTGCTGCTGTCTTTTGAGCTCTTTGATGAAAACTGAGGCTTGCAGGGTAATTTCAAACCATGTAACACACAAGAATTGCTGTTGATAATGTGGACAAGTCAAATTAAACAAGCTAACTAATATTAGAAACAAAGACATCCATGTCTGTATGTGTACTCCAGCCATCTAGGCTGAATATCTAATTCATGCCAGAACTGGAGGAGGAATCAATATTATTGTTATTCATTTAATTTAACTCTCACATATTAGCAAAGTTCTTAGAATGAGATAGACAGGGATGTTTTCTAGGGCATTTTGACAGCATTAGTCATAGAATTTATTAAGAAGAAGTCTCCCATTTTTTAAAAGAATATTTTAGACTTTAATGTGAAGGAAATATCTTTTTTAAAACTACATATTTTAAATTTTTTTTCCCACCAGAATGAAAGTCTTCTCATATTTTTGTTCTAGTGGGCAGACACTGACAAAAGTTGGGATGTGTGTTTAGGTGCCTGTGACTCTTTGGGCTGCACTGCTTGGCCTGTTCCTTGGGAACCTCATACTGCACAGCCTGCTGAGACACAAAAAGCACACCTGGAATGTGGAACTCAGGACTACTTTCCACCTCAATGTCTGGCAAATATTTCCTGTGTCAGATGTAGGGCTCTGCGGAAGGAAACCAGAGCCCACAGGCAGAATTACACAGGTACCTGATTTGGATTTGAGAGCAGGCCAGTGCCTCATCCCTGCAGAATAAAAGCTCTTTGACAACTCTGATCTAACCTAAAAGCATTTGCAACTCCCAACATCACACACCTCCTCCAGCACTAAACATTTCCCAAGAGGAGCCTGGAGAGCAGGGAGAAGGAGCGATTCTAGTGAGAATAAAGATGAAAGGCTAAGAGCAAGAAGACAGAGAAGAAGCCGTGTGCGGGTGCTGGGATCCAAAACACAGCCCCCTGCTCTCCTTGATCAGACTCTTTTCCCTGTGTCTGGAAACAACCAGAGCAGCACCAGCTGGAGCTTTCCCCTCGCTGCTGGAGCAGCCCTGCCTGGCACAACAGGCTGGGCAGGAGGGCGTGGGCTGCTCACATCCCCTCTCTGCTGCCATCCCCTCTCTGCTGCCATCCCGTCACTGCTGCCATCCCCTTTCTGCTGCCATCTCCATCCTGCTGCCATCCCGTCACTGCTGCTGTCTCCTCCCTGCTGCCATCCCCTCTCTGCAGCCATCCCCTCACTGCTCACATCCCCAGGCTGCTGCCATCCCCTCCCTGCTGCCATCCCCTCACTGCTGCCATCCCCTCACTGCCATCCCCTCACTGCCATCCCCTCCCTGCTGCCATCCCCTCACTGCCATCCCCTCTCTGCTGCCATCCCCTCACTGCTGCCATCCCCTCACTGCCATCCCCTCACTGCCATCCCCTCCCTGCTGCCATCCCCTCCCTGCTGCCATCCCCTCCCTGCTGCCATCCCCTCTCTGCTGCCATCCCCTCACTGCTGCCATCCCCTCACTGCCATCCCCTCACTGCCATCCCCTCTCTGCTGCCATCTCCTCACTGCTCACATCCCCGTGTGGCAGCGGTGCAGAGATGGGAACAATGCTGCTCCTCAGGGGCCGCTGTGTGAGCTGCCAAAGACCTCGCTGGGTTCCTGTGAAGTGCAGAGAGGAGAGTTTTTTAATTGCCTTATGCCTCAAGGACACCAGTCCTCACTCAAAGGTCAAGAGCATCGAAAAGCAACCCGTTCTTGATGTAACCAGCTTGAAAAAGATGCAGAAGGGATTAAGCCACAGTGCCTGGCACTGACAGGCAGGGGAGGGGCAGGGCTTGCTGAGATGTGGCAAATGCAAAATTGATTTTCTTCTTCATTTAACACGTTTTTCACTCTCTTCCCCCCCCTTCATAATTAAATTTAAAAACAACAGTGACTTCAAGAGGCAAACACACTTAAAAGTTTTAGAGGGGAGGCATGAGGTTTGAGAAAGGAATCAGCTGCAAAGAGAGAAACTTCTGTATTAGGGAAGCTGCAGGGATGCAGATATGGCATGAAAAAGAATTCCCTGAGGAAAGAAATAGTCTTGGTTTCTGCACAGCCCAGAGCTCCTGATTCCTCTGAGAGAAGGATGACATGAACACAGCTGATAAATCAGTGGGGACCACGCCCTTGGTTTACTTAAACTCACACAGGCCTTCCTCATGTTCATTTTACTTCAGATATAGAAAACAGGAATTAATTAAACATCTTCTGAAAGAGGAAAAATACACCATAAATTTTAAATTAAACAGACTTTTCAACTGTCTTCACCTGGCAAAAAGCTGGGAATGTTCTGTAGGTCTGTAACGTTACCTTAATTTACTGCACAGTGGGAATGTTGGGGTGTGTGTGAAATAGGTTGGGAATATTCTAAATTGCAACTATGAAAGTGTCTTCAAATATCAAAGAGCACTTTCTAACTTTTCTCTCTAATTTACCATTCAGTTCTGTTTGGACGTGCAAAACAAAATGCACACACCATTACTGATCAAAACATCTCAGTAACAGGAGAAGTTAAAAAGCCACATTCAGCAACAAGCCTACAAAACAAAAACACCTTTTCTCTTTGTATTCAACACCTGTACTATTGGGAACAATATTTTCTTAAGCTTCCCTTAAACTCATATTTGCCCTCGCTTGCCTCCTTTACGGCAGCTTTTGCAATCTCCAAAGCTTTTGTTTGGAGTTTGGAGCTGGGGACATCCTCCCTCTTGTGGCATATGAGCCCCTTGGCCTGTACCATCAGTGCTTCTCTCCACACTTGGCATCCCTATAGATGCTCTGTTTCATCCAGTGCAGGTTTTTCCCAGCCATCCAAATTAGTCCAGAGCACAGAAACTTTGTGGTACTTATTAATCATCCGAATGCACATGCACACTGTCTGTGCTAGGCTGAAAATCTCACCTACAGGAAGGCAAGAAAAATGTAGAGGCAACAGGAGGTGACCTACACTGTCTTCCCGAGGGAACAATTTGTTGCAGGTCAGTTCTGGCTGCCCAGGGGTGCAGTGGTCCTTTAGACCTGAATTGACACAGGTCTACCATCACTATGTCCTCAGAAAATGATTACTTATTTTAAATTTTTCAAGCCAGGCTAGAGTCCTCAGCTAGATCTGGCTCTGCAAATCTTCTAAGAAATGAACATCTCAACAAGGCTTTTCATGGCTTTCAGCAAAGCATAGGTGATTATTAGAAAAGCCCCACTTCCCAGAAATTTAGCACAGCACTGCCTGGTTTTTAACACCAGTATAAAACACAAACTGTCAAAACTCTCATTTCTGTTTTTCAGCTGCAGTTCAGAAACTGTGCTTCCAAAGGCCCCTGCACCACATAAATTATGCATGAAAAATTACAGAAACAGAGAGTGACTGGACATGGTTGTGACCCAGGGAGCCCCAGGGCACTGCACCATGGCTGCCCTGGTGGCTCAGTCCCTTCCCATGTCACAAGAATTTGAAATAATCTGCATCCTGGAAATTGGAAAATGATGCCATCCATGATGGTATTGTTAATCATGGAATGAGTCTATGTTCTATTCACTATGTCTTTTGTGAGAACCAAGGTAAGGTCAACTTCAAAGCCTTTCTTACCTTGTTGGACCTAAAACAGAATTATATCAGATAAAACCTGAATATGGCAAGATACAACTCATACAATGTATTCCACTGAGTCTGTTTGGTGGGGATTATGAAGATAATCATGTCCTCCATCCAAATACAGATAAAGATGAAGAAGTTTCCTCTTTGTAGATGTCTGAACTGGAACTGTCCAGGTCACAGGACTGTAATGAACTGAGCTGCACTGGGTTTTCAAAGTTCTGGTTTTGTCTTTATGAAATATTTCATAAAGCTTCCTGGGGAAAAGTGTTTTCTATACTGCATGAATTGTGTCAGTGCAGTCACAATGTTCAAACTCTACTCTGTCCTCCAGCTTGAATTTCTGTACAAGGATCAGCTCAGAGCTTATTCTTGGCTCTGCCTCAGGATCTGCCTTGGGATTGCTCTGCCCATATGCTCCCTCCTCTTTTCCCTTGAGAGCAGGAGACACACAGGAGGCAGCAACCTGCTCCAGTGAGCCAGCAAAATCCAAATCCAGTAAGAAGGTGGGAGGTTTCTGGCAAAGAAGAGCCACATCAAAGTACTCTCCAGTATCCCCCTGCCAAAAAGGATTTTGGTACCCCTCCTCTTGCTCTGTGATGATTTACTTCTGCAGCAAGGGGAGTTTTCCATGTGCTTATTAACTGTCTCCAGGAGGCTTTTGGCAAATTACATTGCCATCTTCCTCCTTGACTGCATCCCACTGAAATCTGTATTCCTGTCACCTGCCCCCACCTCTCTTGGTGGCAGCTACTCAGTTCAACTCTTCTTCCACTCTGCATTCCCGTTAGACTAGCAATATCTGCATAATATCTTTGGGGGAAAAGAGCTTTTGAAATACAGCTTTTGTTTTAATGACAGAGCAGCATATGCTGTCACTCCTCCAAGCAGTTTCTAAGTGGTGAAAATGCTCTCAACTTATTTAAGTACAGTATTTTTCCACCAAGGCTCTTTGTGTAACAATGCTCCCACCTCATTTTCTTTCAGTAGCAGTGGCTGCAAACAGGGCACATGGAAGCCAAAACTATACAGGCTGCAACTCAGACAAGAGCTACTCAGGGATGGTAACAGACCCAAAAAACTAGACTCAAAAATAAACCAGGAGGCTCTGAGATTAGGAGTTTTTGAAAGAGCTACAAAGACAACAAACACAGCCGGACTTGCTGTCCTTTTGCATTTTGTGCACATGAAATGCCTTTGGCAATGGATGCTGTGTGCAACTTTCACTGAAGATGCACGACTGCCTTTTGTGCCATGTGGTGGCTGGATATGAAAGTGCCCTCAGACTCAGGGCAGACTCCCATTGCCAGCTCACCAGATGCTTCCTGCCCGCCCAGAGGCCAGCCACAGACCCACCCGTGGCACTCTGCCTGCCTGTGCTGCCAGCACGTGAAATCACTCCCAGAAGCCAAGCACTAGAGGTGTCCCTGGGTGAGTTCAAGGCTGAGACACCCACCCTGCTGGTAAGGCATACAAAAAAGCCCTGGGCTTGGGTTTGCACCTCTGGCACAAGGAGCACTTTCCCCTTGCCAGCACCTGCACGCCTGGCACCTGTGAGCTGGAACAAAACTCATGCAGCACACAGACCAAAGGCAGAGGTTGGCCACGAGATGGGAAAGCTCAGAAGCCACCTCCACACTGCCCAGGGAATTTCCCATGGCTCACTTGTGTACCTCTCCTATTTGACAGCATCATTCTGCCTCTTCTGGCTGTGAGAACTGTGATTCCAGATTGTATCTGCTCCCATGCGAGTCCCACTCAGTGTGCTCACACACGTGTTTTGACTTGGTTTGTTTAGATTTGCAATATCATCCCTGGCTGGACAAATGCAAAGTGACTTATTGGCAAAGAGGTTTTTTTAATTATTGAATTATTTACTTGCTCGTTAGCTTTGATTACGAGTGACCATGAGTTATTTAAAGAAAATTTGACCTCTGAATTCAAATTACAAACAGAAATGACAGCAACAACAAACCCAGCAACAATGTTTGTCGGACCTAGGCCTGGACAAAGGAGCACAGGGCATGAGTGACCTTTTCTGCAGAGGGAAAGGGTTATCTTGGAGCTTTCACTTCCCACGTCAGCAGATGTTTGCTTATTCCCCCAATGGTTCCAGGAGTGAACAGGTAGAGCATGTGTGCTAGAGAATCTCATTATAATACACAAAGGCATCAGAGAGAAGGATGTTCCTGCATTTTCTTAAAATAAAGACAAGAAATCTCCATAACCCAACAAGCACATTTATATTCCCAGTTTTGTTTTTAAATGAAGGTGGTTGGTACCTGTTCCAACAGAATGCAAATCTCCCAGTTCTGCTATGGTGTGCAGCTGACACCCCCTCTCAGACATGCAGCTGGCTCTAGAGCTTTCATTTATTTCAGAAGGTAGCTGAAGTAGGAAAGTGTAGACAGAGACTGGAGGAGTTCCAAAGGCCTCAAAATGTCACTCTTGTTATTAAAGCAAAAGGAGAATGCAGGAAACTGGCTGAGAAAAGGTCAAAAGTTTTTTCGGGAAAGAATCAAATTGCTCTTTTCTTCTCCAGCTGTTACCTGCAGTGTTGTTGACACTTTCACTAATGAAATGTGAGGACCATGCTGGATACATCCCAAAGCAAACCTGTGTATTGGGAGGATGGGATTTGCTCCATCTGATGTCCCAGTAAGGAAACCTTCCCACCCCATGGTCGCTTTTGGATGTGCTGCCCACATTAAAAAAGATGACTCAGGAGTGAGTAGAGGAAGGTGTGGAGTGACTGGAGGTGGTGCTAGCATTGCCACCCCCAAGGCTCTCCTTTGCAGGCAACTGTAGGCTGATGAAGAAGAAACAACCACATCCATCCCCACCAGGGTGATTAGAGAGGCAGTTCCTCAGCTTAGAGAAAATACCCAGCTTGGATTTGCAGTCAGAAGTAGCAGTCTGTGCCATTAGGAGGAAAAAAAAAAAAAATCCATGCTCTGGAAAGGATTTGGCTCAGACTGGTCCTGACAGAGCTGCATGACCCAGAGATGCAGCAGTCAGGCAGTACAGAGGAGCTGGCTAAAGTCAGGCAAAGCTGCTCCAAATATGTGCTCAAATAGAGTCACTCAGAGTTTATTTTTTCTATTTGCTCTGTCTATCCTTCTAGGGTTTTTCTCCTTTGAAGAGTTCCCAGACAGATGAAAGAGAATGGTACAACCTTTGCAAAGAAATCAGATTTGTTGTCTAGACCATCCAAAAAAAAAAAAAAAAAAGTCTTTATTTTTTTCCTCTTTATTCATGATACACCTTTCTCCAGGTGGGAGGTCTCCCTGTCTGAATAACACCCAAGTGGGACTCAGAGGTGGTGTAGCTCAGGCTCCTTTCCTCTCCTGACAGTGACACCAACTCCCTGCATGGGAAGTAGAAGCACCAGCAGGTCCTGGAGATGCCACAGACCTGCACTGCCTCACTTCAGGGTTTTACAGCTCAGAATTAAACCAAAGAAGTAAGCTATAATATGATGGAAGCTAAGGCTTCCTAATGGCAGCTGGAGTCTGGCTTTACCCAGGTGGCAATGCCTGCAGGCACAGCCCACCAAAACCACACTGAACTGCCCCCCTCCATCCACCCTGCCAGGAGAGAGCTTCCTGCACCTGCAGCTAAATTCTTGAACAACCCTGAGTTATGTAAATATAAAAGAGACTATTTTTCCTGTTGTCCCAGTAATATTCCTGAGCAAGTCCCAGATCAGCCAGATATTCCCAAGGGAAACCTGCCTAGGTGGTTTCTACCTCACATAAGGCTGATTCTTATATATATCCTCAGTCCAAGCCATCACACAACACCCTGAAAAAGATTATAAATGCTTGATCTACTTTCTTAAATTCATGTTACTTAAATTCATGTCTCCATGCAGACCTATTCCAGGTCTGTGATCACAAGGCATCTCCAAGCATAAGGGTACCATAAACCTGCCAGTTTCCAAAATAAGTTTTAAAATCCTGTATAGAAGTTTGAAACACATGTACAACAGAACTGCCTGACACAAAATACTCCTGTTCCATTGAATCTGTCCCAAACTGGACTCAGTGATTCAGTTGTGGATATTCTATGTGAACCCTTACATGTACATTGGACAATACTACAGTGTTGTCCCTAAAGCAGAGGTCTTTTACCTGGTCCACCAGAGCCAGTCAACAGAGTTAAGCTGTTTGGTTTTTTTTTATATACCATTCTGTAGAAGAAGGATGTGAAGCACCTAACACCACTGACAGACCTTCTAGGAGACATGCACAGTGTGTTATACAAAAAGGTAACAGAGAAAGAATGATGCAAGAACAGATGATGTGTCATGTGCACTTCTGTAACAAAATTCTTAATGCATGTGTGGTCTTGGTCCAGTTCACTATACTACAGTTTGCACCCAGAAATTTTCCTGGGGGTGTGAGTTTCAGTATTGTAATCACCTAAGGTAACTCTAGGTTATATTTTCATCCTATCAGCTACCACCAAGTTATTATTTAACTTTATACTATATTACAGTTTCTGCTTGAGTTTATTTGGACAACAAGAAATATGAACAAAACAAGTATTGTTAAAGTACTCTGTTCCTGTGGACTCCTCAGTCCTCCATTGCTCTGGCATATTGTCATGGTTTCAAACCACCCCATAGTTGCTGTGAAACTTTTTATCTGGCTTTTTTACTTCATTTGACATCACAGAGGCAGCAGTATCAATTCTGGATTGCCCAGGGTATGGATAGTTGAGTGCACTCCAGTCCTTCCCCTGCTGCACAAGGTCTCTCCATGGCTCTGAGCAGCTGCTCCCATATCTATTTGAAGCTGTACCTGCCAAGAGAATTTTTGTCTTCATCCACCTGTGCACAAACACAGATTCCCTCTTCAACACAAGCTGAACTGTTTGTGTGGGAGCTACTTTTGTGGTTGCAGCTGTAAATCAGAGAAAACATAATGCTTCTTTTTCAGGTATTGAAAAGCAATCCCTGTTCTCCTGAGGCAGAGATCTACAGCTCTGGGGCTGTGTGTCTCTGGTGTCTTATCTTGTGAGTAAGATTCTTGTGAGCAAGATTCTCAGTGGGTAAAAGCTGATGTGCTGCCACGTTCAGGAGCCAGCAGAGCTTTGGGAGCAGGTCCTCACCTGAGCCTCAGCAGCACAACCCTGTGCTGTGCCTGGGCTGATCCTGCGACAGAGCAAACTCGGCTGTGCAAGACTTGGGGAAAAGCAGCTCCCGGGGAAATTGTCCCTGCAGGGAGCAGACAGGGACCTCTGGCTAATGCCATCCCATTCCCTCCTCCTGCTTGGAACAAGCAGCCAGCAGCCCTGCCCAAAAGGCAAAAAGATAAATGTCTCCCAAGTGGATTTCACCTCGCTTTCCCCGTAGGCAGGAGCAGCGATTCCAGGAGCAGCGATTCCCTGTGCAATCACAGTGTGACATTGTGAAGGGCACTGGGGGAGCTCCTTTTGTATTTCAAGTGTAAAAAACAAGTGCCAGACCTTAACAGCAGCTCGTCCTTCTGCAGAGACAGGCAAAGGAGGCTCAGAGGGGCTCACAGCCAGTCCCACACCAGAGCAGATCTGACTCCCCATCGCCGGGACTCCCTGCAGACTCTCCCAGGTCACTTCTCCGCAGGGGAGACTCGCTGCTGTCCAGCACTGCCATCCACCCCACAACGGGAAACTGAGGCATGGAAACACAAACTGGTTTGGCACCCCCACAAGTCTGAAGGAAGGACTGGGTTCCACACCAGGATTAATTTCTCACCTACCTCCTGCCCCTGCCATAGTTCTCCTCAAACCATCCCCATCCATGGGGAGCCAGGGACTGGATTTTGCAACTTTCTGTAGACATGGCTGGGATAAAAGTTTTAATAGGTCAATTAGCCACCTTCCTGAATCATACCAATCTCCTTCTCCTATGGTAGGCATCTAAGCCATTTTCCAGCCCTTTCTTTTTCTCCCTCTTGCAACTAACTTCTGAAAAAAAAAGGACACTTATTCAGACAGACAATTAGAGGAACAGCAAGTCCCCGCTAGGTTATATGACAATTTGTCAGGGTCCCGAGGCCCCCAGGAAATGGTGCAGAGATGATGGATGAAGGTGTGAAACAGAATTGTCACTCCACAGCCGAGGCATTAATCAAGTGTCAGGGTGGCTGAAGAGTGTGGCAGGCGAGCCTGGAGCAGGGGGCACCACGCTGCCAGCAGGGTCCCGCTTCTGGCACCTCCTGCAGAGGGAAAATACCCCGGGACTGCAGCTCTGCACAAGAAGCAAACGGTGCTGACAAGTCCCCAGGGAGTTGCTCCTCGAGGAAGCACTCGTTCTTGCGTTTCAGAGAAATTTGCTCGCAAGCCCTGCTCCGCTCCCCAGAGCCATCAGCAGCTGTGCCAAGTGGCTCCAGCTCTGCCAGTGGGAATGCTCACAAGCAAACCCAACACCCGCTCCACCCCCCTTCTACTTACTAAATAGTTTTATTTCCAAGTTGTTGTAGATTGCATTTTAATGGTAGTTTTTTAGAAATTTAAAAAAAATTTTTTTCTTTTTTTCTTAGTTTAGGCAATTTAAAAAAATAAAAGACCATGTTTCAGCATGAACTGTCTCCTTCCTCTTTAAAAATAAAAACAAGATGCTTTGTCAGCTGGGGGAAATCCCTTCCCTTTATTCTCTAGTGAAGTCGTTCACCAAGAGCTAATTTCACAAAAAGTTTAGTTCCTCTGAAAACTCAGCTGTTAGTCAAGATCCCTATATGTCAAAAATATAAGCAGATATTCAATAAGATCTGTAGAAGGCAAGCTCAAGACAACTTGTGGCTCTAAGCAGGTGTTTACCCTGATCACTATTAAGCTGCTCTTTTCTGTTGCTACCCTCTTCATGTCTCCCTACTATTCATACCCATCTTTCCCCCAGGCTCACACATCTGTAGCTTCCCTCAGCAGTGGATGTAGTGTTCCCACCAGCCTCCAGGCTTGGATCTGTGGTGCACTGCAATAACGGCCTGTGATGGGTCTTATATTTGAAATTTCTTTTAAGACATTTGCATTCAAAACTCCCCTTTGAAGAACAGGAGGGACAAAACCTCAGTACATTAAATTCCAGCTTTTTTCTAGACAATTTAACCTGAGTTGTTAAGTCAGTTTATGTCCAGTGCTGCAGGCTCAACCCTGTTTTTTTGATGTTAACAAGACTTAAGGGTGGGATTTTAGTGGGACCTTAGGAACAGAGATCTCCTGCATATTTTTATAATATGAAGCAGACATCTGTGCATGTACATTGATAACAAGAAAATGCCAGATCAAAAGCTGTGAGTCATGTTACTGAAGTTCTGGGTTTCATGGCACATCTGATAATCTCTGAGCAGGGAGAACAAGCTTGATACCCGCTCATGAAGAGATACTGGGTTTTCCTGCTGGGTCTCAAAACAGATTTGAAGCACCAGATTGCCACAGCTGACAGGTTTAACTCAAACATCTGCTGAGCACAGCCTGGAGGGATCATGTCAAAAGAGAGATTAGGAGCATCTCCTGCTCTTTGGCTGAGAGTGGTTATTTGGTGCAGAATTTCTCTGGTCTCAGAGCAAATGTAGCCCTTAGAGTGTGTCTCTCTCATGAGTGTTTTGGAAGAGGTGTGCAGCCCAGTAAATGAGTTTCAAAAGCCTGACAGGAGCAGGGAAGGGCAAACACAGTGTTCAGCCTTGCCATGTCTGTGCCATGCTGGTCAGGCAAGGCAAGCCTGAATTCCTAAGCAACCTGGCAAAGGTTGAAAGGTCTTTAGTGGCAGCCCTTACAGTGTCTGTGTTCATACAAACTGAGTGAAAATCTAATGAGGAAGGCAGAGAGAGTGGAAAATCTCTCTAGAAGTTCAACAGAGCCACAAAAAAAGTATTCCAGGGCAAAAATGACAGCTCCTCATTGCAGTCCTGGTGAAAGGAAAACTGCTGCCAAAGGGATGCAAAGCCTGTGGGGACTCCTGAGGTTCTGCTGCCATCCTCTTCCTTCAAGGGAGTCCTTCCAGAGCATTCCAAGTTTTCATTAATTTTGTGGGTCATGACAAACAGAGCAGAATCATGTAACTTGCAGATCACACTGGGAAACAACTTTCAATTCAGCACTGAACAATTTCCCCCAAAATCAAACTTCAGCTTTATGCCTGCTTTTACTGCCTCACCATTCCCCACCAAACAAAATACCATGGTTTGCATTTTGCCTTCACCACATGGCGGTGAGAGGGCAGATGAGGACACACATTTTGCATGTATAATGCAACCACTGAGCAGAAGGAGTCTCAGCAGTCCTGGTTCAGCTCTGCAGCCCTGTCAAGGGAAGCCTGCAATGCTGCTGCAGCATAAAAGCAGCACAGTGTCAGGCTTATTCATTAACTAGATGAGAGATGGAAAACCCCTGTGCCAAATAAATGGATTGCATAATCTTGAGCCAGTCTGGAATGCCTGGAAGGCAAAGGAAGGATAGTGAATATTATAAAGCTGCCAGGAATGTTTTCGGCAAGATATATAAAGCTGAGAAAGCATGAGGTGCAAATAGCAGCATATGGTGGGGGAACTCCAAGATTTCCATAAGGGGGACACAAAATTCAATAGGTATGATCAGCTCTTTTTACCTCCACCTTCAGCAGTTACTTGCATATAATTCAGCATAGAAGTCTGCTTCTTCTATCGTCTTTGTTCCCAAACTAGCTATTAAATGAAACTCTAAAGCTCCAGGGTGAGAATCTGCTGCAACAGAAGTTTCCCTTGCTAAGGCATCTTTCCATACCACACAGACAAAGGAAGTGTCTGTCTGAAGGAATTATCACAGCAAGCAAAAGACTAATGGGACCATTCATTATCTTTAATTATATTCATCATCTTCGGGTGATTAGAACACAGTCATAAATTAAGATACATTTAAATTTGGTACATTTGAATGAACTGGATATCCTTTGAATATCTTATAGGAAGTGAATTTGCTAGGAGTAATGATGCTGTCACCTTGACAGGGCAGAAAGGATGCTTCAGTGTGTCAGGGAAGTCAGAGGGCCTTGAGGTACAGTGACAGTGGCATTATGAGAGGAAGGAATCAGCCTTTGCTTTGGTTTCTCTTAGCTGAAGATTCTGAGTGCTCAACTCCCAGTGTTCAGCAATTTCTCAAGCACTGCAACAAAGAGCACAGCCCTTCATACTTTGAAATATCACACAAGAGCTTCAGGACAAGGCTCTCTGTGTGGAAGTAGCTCCCCTTCTGTCTCCAGAGTGGTGAATCCATACACAGATTTATACTTGCACAAGGGTTACAGACTTGGGGCTGTTAATACACTAAACTCATGTAACCCAGGAACAGAAATCCGCATTAAGGCCCAGCCCTTTTAAATCCCTCATATCTTAGTGGCTGCACCATAAATTAATCCAGTGGGAAGGATTAAAAGCTTGTGACTTGAGCTGCACCTTCCTAGGGAATGAGTGAATGAGAGGGTACATCCTTCTCCAGGTTTTACTCCACTTTTATCTATGTCTTTAGAGAAAATTTAAGCAAGTTATTTCCCAGAGAGAAAAAGCCACAGACACAACTCTTATGCTCGCACTTCTCCAGACATTAACTAGCAGAGCTCAGATAACAGATATCTATCAGGTGATATCTATCAGGAGCTGTAATGTCTCCTGCTCCTGGCCCTATGCCTAGGCTGAACAATTTTGTAAATGGCTCAGAGAACAACCAATACAACACATGTGCACCTTGTGCTGCTCCATTGCAATTCTCCAGGGATGGCAAAAGGTGACCACATTTGCCTTTAGAGACAGCAGGTCTGCAACATCATCAGCTGTGTGTCACTCCAGAAGTTGGCCAAGTATAAATATTTTTGATGTGGATTAAGACACATAAACAGGATATGTCAGGTTGGCAAAACCCTCTGAATCCCAGCTGATTGTCAGGGATATCAGTGGGCCTGGTTGTAATTGATATGCATCACGTTACCCTGCATTTGCTGTGGACAAAGAACGTGTGGCCAGCAGGTCCCTGTGGCTTGGTCAGACTTCTTTAGTGGAAAAGGCACCTGATGCTGTCACCAGGGCTGTCCCATGTGAGTAAACAAAAGATCTGCTGTTATTTGTTCCTGGATACAGTTTTTTGTTGGTCAGCCCCTGGAGCACCGGAGTGCTTTACACCATAACAAGAATGTACATCAGCATGTCACAGCCAGCACTTCAGCAGCCAAACAAGCCATTGCTCTTAAGTAATCCACCCTGCCAACACACACTCCTCCTCACTGGCAGCAAAGGAACACCCTCTGTCCAGATTTGGACTTAGCTACAAGCCAGAATTCCTCCATGATCAAGCTATTCTGAGCTGCTTTAACTATCTTTATGTTTCCATTGGGAAAAAAAAAATAGGGAAAGTTTAGCCGGTTAAAAAAAAAAAAAGGAAAAAGCTACATGAAAAGTGATAGCTGGTACATTACTTTGGAGAGATAAAATGGTCAATCTGACTGGAACTTTTATCTGTGAATACATCTGTAGAGCCAGGATTACTTTGAAACAGAAGGAATTCAGAGTAGAAGCAACGATCACTTTCAGAAGCTACTAAGAAATTGCTGAGTTCCTTTAAAATCTCCTTTATTCACACCACCATCTAAATAAGATATGTATAGGCTGCACACATAAAAGATCATAATGCAGTGAATAGAAGCTGAATAACAGCATTGAACCTGAATTTAAATTATTTCAAACAACTAAAAAGAAATCCTGAGAAGAACAAAATAAGCCAGCCTGAAGCAGAAGCAAAATTTAAATAAATAAACAGAATCAATAGAGGTTATTCTCTCTTATAACCCAGTAAAATAAAATGCACCAAAATAAAAGAAAAATGAGGTAAAATACAACCAGAAGAACAGGACCTTAGTATGAAAATGACTCCAATGCATTTTCTAATGAAAATATTTGGAATCAATAAATGCAAATACTGCTTTTTGTGCTGATTTACATCAGGCACATCTGGCTTTATCTGGACTGAAGTCCCAGAGTTCCACTGCCAACCTAAGAGATGCAATACAGATTCTAAGCTGCTGTAGGTAATGGGAAAAGCATTAAGTGAGGATGGTGCTTTAGTCCTTCAAAGCCCCAAACAAGGCTGTTTGCCTGGCACTCTGCAGTACACTGAATAGACTGCCCTGTTCTTAACAATAGGCCAGGGTAATAAAGAATATCTTTTCAATTCCTTCTAGTTATATATTTTCTATATATTTTAGATTTATTTCTTTAGACTGATGGGTTTTTTTTTTCAAAGAAGCATTTAGATTCTAATGAACTGTAAAAATAATTTTTAGAACACACTAAGTTGTTTCTGAGGCTATTTCTAAGTTGTTTAAGAGGCTATTTCTTTGTTAATTTGTGCTCTCCTATACCCTAAATCACAAGGGGGGTCCAATCTCCACATGTATTTTTAAGTTTAGATTACTAAACAGAAGAAACTGCTTCTGGAAGGAGGAGTAACACCCATTTACCTGAAAAAGTTACAGGATCTAAATTCCTACCCCTGACATTCACACAGTGGTACCTTTCATCTGTCAGAAACATTTTATTACTTTCAGCAAAGGAGGTTGAGTAGACAGAGTAAAATGTCACTTTTCATGGCAGTATGCTGTAAAATTCTCCCTCCATTCCTCCCCCAAAAGATCTCTCAGAGAGTGATTACACTGCTGCCATGACCATGAGTCCACATATGCTGGATTGTTTTAGTAACTAAATATGCTCAAAGGAGTTTGAATAGCTACTGATTCTTGGGAAGCTTTAGGTAATAACTCTTTTCACACCCACAACTAGAAAACACCACTTTATTTTCAATTCATGTCAATAATCAAACAGTAGCTATGACCCAGCACTATCTGAACATGAAACACTCAGCTAATCTAGGCAAAAACATCCTCCACTTTTGTTCAGGATGAAAGTACATCTCTGTGCTTTTGTTGTTAGGGATCTGAATAAAGTTTGAGGCTGTAGTTTGGTTTTGAATGTGCAATTTGAGATTAAAAAATGCATTTATACTTACTATTGCATATTCTATGTACATTTAGCCTCTGAACACGACAGCATCCTTAATTTTTTCCATGACATCTCATTGTTAGGCTGTTTAAATTAATTTGAAAAAGTCATTAGCTTTACATTAAGGATTGCTGTGGCACCTGGCAGATGATCTATAAAGTTGTGTTCATTAGTGTTCATAGACTGAGAAACATTATTTAAATGAAGAATAGCACTAATGGTATCTGGCACATAAATACACATCCGTGTTCATCAATGAATCCCACAGTGCATTATCAGTGTTAACCCTCATAAAACCCCCATGGAGTAGGTAGGAGGAATTACTGAGGCTGTTGAGATGGGGAAATGAGGCATAGAGAAGAAATGGGATTACAAATAAATAGCAAATCCAAACACACAAACGAAAAGGGAAATTAACTCCAGTCTTTGTTTTTCATTCACTGCTGGAAAGACAAACCCATCCTGCTCATCCCGTCCATCTGACAACTGAAATGCCTGGACTGACATGGAGGGGACAAACATCTTAGGATTCCCTCAGCTCCAAGGCTTTAAGCTTCATGTGGGCACCAACCAGCAAGGCATTTCAACAGGAGAGAGCCACAGCCACCCATGCCAAGGCCAGCAGAGCCCACCACCCTCCTCTCCCCTGGCAGTAAGTCAGAAGCTCACTGAAGACTGCTGCTGACAGGGGGCTATCAGCAGCACTGGATGCTTGTCATCCCCATCCATTACAGCTTTGACCAGGAAACAAAATCTGCATCCTCCAAGCTCACAGACATACAGGGAGAAGACACAGATGAAGGCTGGCAAGAAAACCATACACTTCTGCATTATGAATTTTTATTTTGCATTTGTATTTTTATGAACACTGGGAAGATAATTCCTGACTGTTTCATTCATCCATACTTCTGCTTGCTAAAAATATTTTTAAGTCAGCAGAGTGAAGATTATGGGGGAAAATGAGACAGTTTAAATGCTCCATATTATGGAGAACAATAAAAAAATGTTTAAAGTTTCCTGGTTTTATAAAACACAATGGACCATGTCTGCTCCTGAGAACAGTTTAAGTACACTGCACCCTATAAGATGTTCTACCTAATCATCCACATTAAAGATCCTCTTGGTACAATCAGGATTGCAGTAACATTTTGCATTAATGCTTGATTTTACCTTCCCTTTGGGAAAGACACAAGAGTCTCTCAGAACTAGCAATTTGTTTTCCAACCCACCTCTAAGGATGGGTCACTCACTTTCAGCAAAGGGTAATCTCTGCATTGTCACTACAGCAAAGTTACCTCTATATCATTTCCCCCTGGGATGGGATTTTCCCAGCAAGAAACCCAACAGGATACCCGAACTTGAAGCAAAAACCAGATCATGCATATACCCACTCTGCCTGATGCAGATTTCCTTTTCCAGTAAAATTTTTCTCATTATTTTACACCATCCAGGTTTGAGATTCATGGCAGATAATGTTACCTTCGAAAACATATCAGCTCTTGATAGAAAGCTTCTGTAGGTGAACTGTATTTGTTCACTAAATAAACAAGAGACAAAACTGTCCTCTGGGTTTTCACCACCATTTTCTGCCAAGAAAACAAGCCCTCCTTTTACCAATTAATAACATGGGCAATGAGCTCCTTACCCACTAAAATTCAGCTTGTTAGGTTGGTAAGAATTATCAAGCTCAACACACATTTCTGAGGGCAGAGGATCGTCCTGCATCTCTTCAGGGCCCTCTCACCAAACCCGTTCTTGAAACATGACAGAGTTACTCATCTGTGGCTTAGCCTGGAAGCCACAAGTTCAGCAGACAGTTCTGGAAAACTTGTGATGCTCTAAACCTAGTTTGACATTGGTAGAAGAGTCTTAGAAAAAAGTCAAACCAAAACTATTTAAGTGGTTAAACAGCAGTTCACCACTCTTGAAAAGAGAGAGGATTGAGAGTGATTGCTCCTTGGCATGGGGATCCAGCAGACACCACAGAGCTCCAGCAAAATCCTGTTCCCATTCAGTCCAGCAGTGCAAGATCTGATGTCACAGCTGCACAAAGCAGGAAGCCAAGGTGGCCCAACCAGGACTAGTCCTCTTGACCTTAGAGGTGGCATAAAATAGACAAGACCTGATAGAAAGCCACTGATGGCTGACACCTTCTCTTTCCTAAAGGAGTCAAACACAGCAATGCAAACCTTGACATTACATCACTGTCAAAACATGCAAAAATGAAGGGGGAAGGTGAGCAAGCTTCCAGGTTAGTAATAGCTTTTGGAGGAGGGCAAGAAGAGCTAAACAAGCTGCTATAAAAATGCAGGTTGTGTCTTGGTATCAGGGCAAAAAAACACAGAGGACTGCAAAGGAGCTGAGGCAGTGAAGGCTTTTCAATCAGTGAGGGACACAATTTATTAGCCTGACAATAAACCCTATTTTTGACCATTTATTGATGAGATTTAAAACTAAACAGACCAATAGTGTACACTGCATACTGCTGCCACTTATATTAACACTGCAGCACATTGAATTAACTCCATCTTTACTTGCTGCATGTTCAAACATTTTTTACCAGCAATTACGCAGTTTGATCAAACACTGGAATCTAAATTCAGAATGCACAAAAACTGAAGGGCTCAACCAAGAAATTATTTACAGCAAGGTCACAGGGAGAACCTACAGATTTTTTGCTCTTTCCTTTAGAACAATGTTATTATTTTATGTGCTGGGGTCATGCTCACCATCTTTAACCTGGAAGAGCTTTGTGCAAGACTAATAAGCATCAGTTTCATGCTGAAAATACTGTATTAGGTGAGACTGTAGGTACACTGCCTAATGGGCTGGGAAGGAACCTCCTCCTAACTTCTACTATTACAGGGATTTTGAAGTGTATATGCTTCCTGCCTCATGGTGAGAAGGAAATTTTTTGCTCCAGAGACAACAGATGCTCTGCTGTTGTTCTGAGTCCAGGGAGAAGCAGAGGCCAAAACCCACAAGAACATATACCCATGACATTATTTTCATATGGTATTATGGAAGAACATTACTTTCAGTTTTCATCCTTGCACACAACTCCTCTGTCTCCTCTCAGACATGACACCAGAGCAGAATCTTGCAGAGAGAAGACCTTGTAGAACAAAGACCTTGCGGAACAACAGCACGACAGACTGTAGGAGAGACAAAAATTGGACAAGGCTGTTTTATGGATGTAATTAAAGAGTTTCTGGCAAGGGTGATTTCTACTAAGGTTATTAGTATAGTTCACCAGTGCAAAAATAAGCAAAAACTCAAAAAGTTGTTGGAAGTCCAGGAAATATTTTATTCTTTAACCTACTTAATTTTATTTCTTCATTTTTTATCACTAAGGGAGGGAAAAGAGGGCATTTCAGCCCTGAACTATAAGGCTGACTTGCAGCTGGTGGCTCAGTAATTGGTATTTATGGCTCAGAACGCATCACTAACACACAGGTTGCAGACTGATATTTTCATCACTCCTTCCTTTGCTCTCAGCTTTGCAGCTATTTCATGCACGCTGGGTTTGCCAATTACCTTCCTGAGGTGGGACGGGGTGATTTGTTTTTAATGCACGTACAATGAGTTCGAATAGCCTGGTTTGTTTTTGCATTTGCAATTTCATGGGGACAGATTCAGGGACAAACACATAGAATAGACAGCAGATAGCCTTGGTAAGCACCTCAAAGAGTTCTTGGAGCTTCATTTCACCCGAGCCTATTACATATCTGTCCCCAAATTGGTTCTTAAACCACCAGCTAGTGCTGCTCCCTTTGGTTTGTGCCTCCGTGCTTCTGGTGCCTTTAAGCTGTTGTGCAGTTCTCATGCTGTGAGCTTTGCCTCCCTGGGGACTGGGAAGGATGCTGAGGGCTGGAAGCTGTAGCTTGGCTAGACAGAGATATTACTGAGAGGGTTCACAGAATGGGTGTGCAGAGTCAGTCCTTTACAGTCCTATGAACGGGGGATGAGATCCCAGCACGAACCAGGAGGTGCGAGGGCAGCTTTCATGAGACATGCTGCTTGTTCTGTAATCTGCAGCCCTAGATTTAGAGTTTTTGAGGAAGTCAAATAGTATCTCATCTAGAATTCAATCCTCTTTCACTCTGTACTGGATTCCTAGAGTCCCAATTTCTCCCCAGGGACAGAACATGTCCTGCCTGAGGGCATGGTTACCAACAAATTGAAAGTGTCACCATTTTGTCATATTTGTCACTTTTGGAAGCAGCATGCTCAGAATTGGAAAAGGAAGTTAAAATATCAAGAGCACAACTAGCCAGAGCCCATTGCATGCAGAAAAGCTGTCTGGGATGATACAAACCCCTGAGTGAAATACCAATTCCTGAATTCATTGAAACTAGTCAGAGTCAGATAACACAGATAAACTCTTAAATACATAGTAGAGCTTAAAAGATGGACCCTATACAGATTTAATTAGCATGCTAGAAATAGAGAAGAGATACTGGGAAGACACATAAATCTGCATTCCTAGGATTTCTGAGTGTGAAGAATGGAAAAGGGAAGGCTTTCATATAGGAAAGAGAGGAAATAAAATATTTCAGCAAACACACAGAAACTTTCCTGTAAATGGGCTGCTGGAATAACACAGGCAGAATAAGCTTCAGTTTCAACTGAAGCATGAAAGTCAATAATATCTGTAACCTTTCTAAACTCTTTGCTCTTCTATCACATATTCAGAGGCTGAAGGGAATAAATCTATTCAAGGTGTGTGTGTCTATACTCATTATATACAGCAGAGTACTGCCTCACAGAGAACCAGTTACTCAGCAGTCTGTCTCATGCTCTGAACTAGTAATAATTAAGGAAAGTGCCATTGTCATTTATATTACTGAGAATTTTACTAACAGAAAATATCCTGTTGTCCTTCCTAAACAAATGAAAAGCTGAAGGATTAAAGGCGGTCCAAATTACCTTTTAACTATCAATTATTTGTCTAAAAATTAGTTTATTATACATATGTTGCAATTCATAAACCATTTTGTAGATATATGCATTGTACGTTAAGAATTAAATTTGCAATATTTCTTCTAAAAATGCCAAACCGACCCATGCTGCCTTTCTCTGTTAAGTTTCTTTGCAAGAGGAAACAGTGCCTGAGCAGAGCAGATCATGTTCTTTTCAGAGAACATTGTCAAGTTTTGAGTCCTGTAATTACTTTGGTTTAGTAATTTTATCCCTGATGAAGGTTTCACTTGCAGTCCATGGAGGGTACCTTTTAATCTGGGCAACAACTATTAGATAGTCCAGACTAAGACTTGCAGTTTCAGGACTGCATTAATTTTTAGCTGACAGTAATGAGACTGTCAGAATAATTTTTACCTCAGTAGAAATAATCTCTCTCAATCAGTGCTGCACAAAACATGCAACAGTCATTCGCTGAACTTCTCTTCTGCAAGTGCCAGATTGTTAGTGATAGGATGAAATAGAAAAAGGCATTGAGGGTAGGCAGCCTTGGCCCTAACAAGGGATTAATGAATAAATAATCTCCAGATCATTATTCCAAAAGAGAAAACCAAGAAGTTGTATCCAGAGAGAATACCAGAACAGACCCCAAATCTCCCAGCTCTCAGGATGAAATTTGGTTTCAACTAAAGAATAAAGATATTTCTATCCTCTTTAGAACACTCTGCAGATAAATTCCTTCAGCTGTTGGAAATACTCAGATGTTGTGGCAATGGGCTCTACATAAAATAGGCAAGTACATCTTGAGAATATTAAATTTATTGCAAATTATTAATTTTAAACAAAGATTTATGATAGGCAATGATTGCAGTGGGAAAAGATCACCATTGCAGTACAGCACATGCACTCACAAACAAGATGCATCAGCAAGAAAAGGGAGGAGAAATCCTTCTCTAACTATATCTCCCTTGGAAAGGCATTTATTTATGGCTGGGCACTGAAGCATTTGAAATACTGATGCAAGACACCAAAAAACCACATCACCAGTGTTCACTGGCTAAGATTCCACCATGAGGACAGATATGGCAAGTTAATAAAAAAGTTCAGGTGTATGTCTGGTAATATACCAAATGAATTATTTCAGGACTTCGGGGCAGGCAGAGGGAAGATAAGGTGGGGATAAGTTGGCTGCTATTGGAACATGCTTTGCTCAAGATGCAGTGATGGCAAATAGCCTAGGTTCAGTGGGCTAAGCTGTGATCCACAGATAAATATAGACTACAAATGCAACAGCACCTACCATCAGATAAAAAAAAAAAAAAACAAACTTGTAAAGGATGAAATGCTCATTTCTGTCTTTGCTGTTGAGCACGAAAATGCTGCACATAACCATGTTCTTTGAACCAGTTCTTTTTAAACACTGATACTACATAGGAAACAAAAAACAGTAGGGCTACTGTTTCCTGATTCCAGCAGGAATCCACGTGTTCCACTGAAAGCGAAGGAAAAATACACATAAATATTTACTGCAGAGAATGCTGAGCATGACACAGTGACTGAGATGACCACTGACAAAACTGCTCCATTACACATCACTGCAGTGCAACACAGCCAGAAGGGGCAGGGGAAAAGCACACTCCTGAATTCTAAACCTGAGCAGCAGCAGGCAATTCCTTGTCTCACATGCAAGACCAGAGCCTATAAGCCCCACTGCTGTATCTGCTGACCTGATCTATGTAATTATTCCAGAGCTCACCTCTGAAATTTTTGCATAAAGGCTTTTTGAGATGTAGAGCTTGATTCAAAGATAGCTGAACTCATTAGGAACACCTAGCACCAGGTTTGAGATGGACTGCAAAGAAAAAGGCATTTCTGTGCCCAGGGCCACGCACCGCAGACCCAGCCAGGCCCCCCACCCTGCAGGATGGACACAGCACATGAAGAGGAAACACCTTCCGTGTAAGGCTCATGCCCAATTCTTTGCCCTGTAACACCAGTAGAATTACCTGTGTGACACAGCAGACAGTCAATGCCCTCCAAGTGACAAATATAAACTTATAAATGATAACTCTGTCAACAGCTTCAATTGCTTAACCACTTTTCTGCTTACTGGCACATTGCTCTCAGGCTGCTTTGGCTGAGGTTTTGTCTGATTCAGTTTCCTCTAGTAAGATGATAAAGCAAGGAGAAACTAAAAATACTCAAAAGCACTTTCCCCAGTTTCCCATCTGACAAATTTCACCCTGTTTCACCGAGTCCATTACAGATGATGACATATTAATTGCACTGTGGGTCGGACAACACAAAGCAATTAACACTTCTGCGGTGCTTCATGGCTGCTCTGTGCAGTTTCCAGGGGGAGGTATGACATGAAATCTCATGACTAACATGAAACCAACTGAAGTTGACACTGAATTTATATTTTTCCATGCCTGCCTAACACCCAGTTCAGTGCCTGCTGGGCTTTCTCTTATAGGCAATCTGGCAGCCTGGAACAGAAGACCTAATTTCTACAGACACGGCTTAAGAACAAATTGCCCAAGTTTTGGGAGAACTGGGGATTTAAAGGAAACTAGATAATGTTCAATAGCCTACCAAAACGAAGGGGAAAGAAGAATCCAAGAGTTCCTGACTTTGGACAATTCATTTAATCTCCCCCAAACCATGCATTCCTGGAATGCAAAGAATAATACACTGGCATTCTTAGGATGAAAGCTATGTTTTTGAATTAAAGCAAAAAAACCACAGGAGGTTTTCTCACATTTCAAGCTCTCAGCATTACTAATAATTTGATTTTATTACAGATAATAAATACAGGCTTGAATCATAGCTTTTGTCTGTAACTTGCCATTGCATCCAGCAGAATCCCCCACTGGAATTTCTCCTAAACAAATGAATTTGTTCCTATAATTAGTCCTAACATTGTTAATGTTTGGGTTTAGGTATTGCAGCTCTTCCCCCAGGTCTAATTACAGCCTATTGCTCTTTGCCACCTCCTACTCCTCCCTAACAAGCACCAGGACTGAAGGGCTCAGCCACAGGCAAGGATGGCATGGATGAACTGATGGGTGCATTTCATCCCTTGCACCAAGGCCCGTGGCCACCATGCTCAAACCACAAATAGTGGTGACAACCAAACTCCTTCCAGCTACCCTGGATTATTTGTTGCAGATGTTTATTGTCAGCTGGTAAGGTGGGAAGGATAAAGACAGGTGTATGTGTTATTCTGGGGGTTTGCTCCATGTGCCTTAGGCACAGCCACAGTATTGACCAATCCCAACAAAAGTGAAAGGAAACTGTTTAAGTTTGACAGAGGTTTTAGCAAACATGGGCACTCCTTCCAGCCTCACCAGGTGGCTCTTAGCAAGCCAGGGAGCTTCAGGTGACTGGGAATGTTTAAAACAGCACTGACAGAACCATCCTCATGCCCAAGTCCCAAGGCTGCAGTCCAGGATGCCTGGGAGGTGGTGAGCTTCCTCAGGAGGGACAGACAGGCAGCCAACTTGGCCTGCTGCACATCCCTAAATCAGTAAGCATTGCATCATTGCTTGTGTAGGTGTATCCTTTACTTAGCATCCTGAATCTGTAGGAAACAAGTTACCTTGGCACTGGGATTCTGATTGGCAAGACTTGTGAAATTTTAAGAAGGGACTAAACTGCTGGGGAATTTCTCTTACAAGATGTATTTCAGCTCTGGAAGATGCCAAGTATTAAGTGTTAAAAGTGTTAAGTATTAAGTGTTAAAAGCAGAATTGTATCCTCTTGTCTCTTGTTTTGAGGCTCTGCTTGCTCTAAGTTAACTGGCAAATTTCTTTTATTTGCGTATCTCAACAAAATGCTTATAATTCTCTGCACATAAATTGATTTAGCAAGAAAAGCCTGAGAGTCTTTTAAGCTGAGCAGTTGGCAGATGCATAGGATCATATATAATGTATGCCTATACCATAAAGACATATATCAGTAGTGGGTGGACTGTATATCTCCCTGTGCACTTATTTCTATTTTATGTTATTTTAAAATAAGAAATACCCTTTAAAAAAGCTGATCGCCTCAGGCTGGCAAAATTTTACAAGGCTCACTTGAAATGTTTTTGCTTAACAGCAGAAAAAAAAAAAAAAGTCATGCATTTGAAAGTGAAAATTTCAATCATCCCAATCCTGGTGACCTCTTCTGGGTATTAAGATGCTATTGGCAGACAGCTCTCTTCAAAAGATAAATTGTGCCTTTCCACAGCAGCAGAATGGCATTTGTTTTCATGTCAGGACATATTGATTTCATACAAATTTTAGAGAAAATAACAGCTGACCACATATATCAGTGATGCCAGAACACCCAAGTACAAGTGCCCTGAAGGGGAGGGAAGCAAGTATGTCAGTTATAGAATCACAGAGTGGCTTGGGTTGGAAGGGACCATAAATATCACCGAGTTCTAGCCTCCTTGCCATGGGACACCTTCCACCAGACCAGGCTGCTCCAGCCCCTGCCCACCCTGGCCTTGAACATCTCCAGGGATGGGGCATCCACAGCTTCTCTGGCAACCCGTGCCAGGGCCTTGGCACCCTCACAGTGCAAGCAGCTGATATCTAACCTAAACTTGCTCTCAGTGTAAGGCCATTACTCCTGGTCCTGGCACTACACACCCTTGTCAAAAGTCTCCTCTCAGCTTTCTTGTCAGCTCCCTTCAGGTACTGAAGGGCTGCAATTAGGTCACCCTGAAGCCTTCTCTTTTCCAGGCTGAACAATCCAAACTCTCTCAGCTGTGTCTCACAGGAGAGGTGTTTCATCCCTCTGATGCCCTCCACTGGACTCACTCCAACAGGTTCACGTTCTTTTTTTGTTGGGGCCCCCGGAGCTGGACTCAGCCCTGCAGGTGGGGTCTCAGCAGAGCAGAATCCCCTCCCTGCCCTGCTTGGGATGCAGCCCAGGACACATGGCCGGGTCGTGTCCTGCCTCCCTCCCACCAGCACCCCCAGGCCTGGTCTCCATCTGCTCCTGCCCACCTGGGCTGAGACCACAGCCTGCCCTGGCCCAGGGGATGCCCCTGTGCCCATTTCTGGAGCTCGCCCAGGTCCCTCTGGCTGGCATCCTGTCCTCCAGGTGTGCCAGCCCCACCCAGGCTCAGGGCTGTGTCTCAGATCTGAGGCATCCCAGGTCCGAGGAACAGATTAATGAGCTGCAGCCACACAGGGATATTGCAGGAGATATTATGACTTGTCTTTGAGGCTTGTCTGGCTTCTGACAGATGAAGAAGGGCCAGCACAGAGGCCTCATGATTACAATGGGGCTGCAAGGTAGAAACTGAGCATTAGCAACCCTCTCCACCCAGACAAGTCCTTTACTTTTATAAGGATGGGAGCAGCAAATTTTATCTCTGGGAAGAGGCAGCAATGAAATATTTTCTTGGAGCTGGGCAAACAGTTCAATGAATGCAAAGTCAACCAGCTGGAAGGATAGAGACTGAAACCCTGCTATCTCTTCTCCGGAAACCAGAGCTGTGTTTGGAAGTCTTTAAGAATGAAGAGATAGAGAAGAAAATGCCATCATGTCTCCAGGCCACAGAACAGGATATTATGAACCCATAGATACTGGGAAGGAAAAAAAAAAAAGAAGTTTGAACATTGCAATCAGTAAACACAGAGTTCATGATTAAAATTCAGCCTCACTACGAGGTTTGGTAGAGCAGCCCAGAGCCACTCATTTTCCCTGCTGAGTTTAGGTGACTTTACCCCAAGTTCCAGCACTGGGAAAGCCAGGCTTTACTCTCCTCCCTCAGCAGATCTGAGGTGCCAAGCAGGAGCTGCTGTGGCAGAAGGACGAGCAAAGCCTCTCTGGTGACAATGAGATGTTCCTGAGACAGCAGCTGCTTCCAGCTCCTCTTCTACACTCCTGCATTTATCTACACCATGGCTTTGTGGAATTCAAACAGATGGGTTTTCCAAGCACGGCTGCTCCTTCTAGGCATAAGAATGCCATTAAGGGCAGCCAGGAAGGAGGCACAGCTTGCCACCACCGAGGGGCTTGCTCCAGGATGAAACAGACTTCTTGCAGAAAAACCCCAAACCTACTTGTAAAGTCTAGCCAGTTTTGCCATCATCTCATTCCCAATTTTACTAGCAAATAAAATGATTGGGCAAACATTGAAATTAATTTACCAGCTGGTTCGAGTACTTATTTCTGAAAACATCTTAATCTTCTGGAAAAGCTCATAATTTTTAATGCAGTTGTCGACACAGTCTTTTAGAAACTGGTACAAACACAGGCTTAAGGGTTTTTTAATACTATTCTTCTCTTTCATTTCAGATCAGAGGACTGGAATTACTGAGGTTTTTAAGCATGACATGTATTTGCTTTTACAGAATGAAAATAAAATAGGACAAAAAGGCTTAAATATTTATTAATGCTTTTCTTTACAGATTGCAAATGGTTTTGTCACGACTGCACACAAAGAACTTTGCTCTGTTCCAGATGAAGTCATTAACTGGGAACCCTGTGTCAGACTTTGGAGACATTTTGACAAGAAAAAGGTTTTCTTCTTCAAGTTTTCAAATCTTGGACCAGAAAATATATATTTGTGGTGTACCTTGGTGAGAGCACTTTACTGATAACACCATTCATATCACATTCTTATTCACACTGAATTAGCAAAGCCATCCAATTCCACAGCTTCCCTACTACTGAAATAATTTTAAGGAAGACCAGTTATAGTAGGTTTTTGGGCACTTGTCTGTAGGAGTGTTTTATTACACTCAGGTAGGAGTAGCCCAAGGGAGAGGAGCATCCCAGAGTTTTGCCATCAACCTGAAGCACATGCTGCACTGGTTTTAAAACATTTACAGAGCCATGGAAGTTCCCAATGACTTTCTGCAAGGTAAAGGAGTCAAGGCTCCACTTTTCAGCCCCTCAGTATAGAATGCACCATCCTCACATATTCCAGCCACTGGTCTTAACCTTAAAGGGTACCAGTCCCCTTTACTCATCAAGTTAACTCCTACTGCCAGGGTCAAGAGGATAGCTCAATCTCTCATTTCCTGTATTAATACAATTTCCAGGCAAGAACTCACCAAGCCTGTGTGGCAGCATTAGATGGGCACTGATTTAATATCAGTGTAATCTCAAAATAAACACACGGCTGGCCTTCCAGTTCCTCCTGATTCCTGCAGGACAGAATTGGCATGAGGAGAGCAATTGCTATGACCCATACTTCTCTTACCACTCTTATCTCATACACTTGAAACATATCTCCTAGTGACAGAGAAAAAAGCAGAGCTGGCTCAAAATGTTGCTGTTTTTAGAGCAGAGGGAAAAAGCAGCGACAACAAGAAGAAATGCCAATTTTTCTGTCATTCATTAAAAACAGAAGGTCCCAAAAGCCTTTAATGCAAAAATCAGATTGTTTGAAGCAAAATCAGAAAACAGATTTCAGAAGCAATCTGGGAAAGAAAATGTGGTATTTTTCAGAAAATAAAAATCTTCTCAGATAGCATGGACTCTGTATTTGACTTGGTTCAACCACAGAGTCCAGGGCTCCTGGTACCCCAGAGGAAGTTCCCCGGCTCCATGCCAAGCTTCAGTGATTGCTGAAGGGCCTCAAAAGCAGAGTATTTATTTCATCTTATTTTCATGGAAACGAAACCCCAGGCAAGTGCCATTGCAATAAAGCAGAGTCAGGGAGATCAGTGATGAGAGCCCTGAGGCTTCTCCCCCTCCATCACCTGCAGCCTAGAAGAGAGCGCAGGGTCCCATTCCAGAGCTGGGTGCTGTCAACATTTCAGCACTGCCTCTGTTTATGTCACAGCATAAAAATGGCCATGTACAGGAAAATATTTGGGATGAGAATTAATATAATTTGGCTTCAAGCCAAGATGTTCTTTGCTTAAGTGGCAAAAACTTCTGAAATAGCTCAGGGCTGCTGGTCTACACATTATACCACAAGGCCCAGCTTTATGCTGCAGGTGCTGATTGAAAAAGCTGAGGAACCTCTGGGTACAGACCAGGGAGCTTTGTCCATCCTGGTCAGGTCAGGTTAGACTGGTGCTTTACAGAGGAGGGAGGATGGTGCCTTGGGAAGGAGCTGCAATTCAGTTCTGCTTTTCTGAATTACTGTTAGTAACACTGAGATTGCACCCAGGAGCCTGGCTGTTTGTTAGGACTGCACCGTGCTCAGCAGTGTGCAAGCACAAAATGAAATTACATTCTCTGAAGAGTCCTTTTCATGCTTTTAAATAAAGACACTAAAGTCATACATGAATTCCTTTGAATCTCATTTATAAATCAAAATAATTATTTTAGCAAGTGATGACAGGAAATAAGTGGCACAAGCTCTTGTCTTTTTCACTGCAAGATGAACCACTTTCCCTGCATTACAGCAGGATTTCCCTCACTTGCTGTCCCCTCTCTCTAACCATCTCCTCTTCCTTCTGCATCCAGCACTGGAACACCAGCTGAGTACTTGACCAAACAACTCATGAAGATGAGGATTATATTATCTACAGAGCACTGAAGAGTCTCCTCACGGTCTATACACCAGTAAAAAAAAGAAAAATTAAAAAGAAATCTCATTTGCTGCAGCTCACAGCTTCAGCCTTTGCAGATATGGCCTAAATATCTGCTTGCACACACTTCACAGCAAGGCATCCCACCAGCCAAATACATAATCCCTCCATTTAAAACCACCCACAAAGGAGGAAAGTATTGAATCATTTTGGGGGCTGGCACAGGAGATCTGCATCTTGCTGGTTTCATTACCTTGAATAACAGCACAACAGATCTGTAAGTCACATTTAATAGATTTTAAATTAATCCAAACCCTAGGTGTAAATATAATAAAATTTTGGATGAGAGACTGTGTTTTAACCCATATTTAGAGCCCCTGTATTTCTGGGACAGCAGGCACTGAAAGCACAGGTGTCAGACAAAAGCAGGCTTCAGCATCTGAGCCACTGCTGCAGTCTAAACAAGAGAGATGCTCCAGCCTTGAAAAAGACAAAGGAGCCAAAATCCTCGATACAAACACTCAGCTGTGGAGGACAGACTTTCCTGGGCATTTAAACCCTGACTGTATTTAAGAACTCCTTAGGACAACTAATAGACACACCCCTCCACAACTGACACACGGATCTGCTGAGCTGCCCTCTGCAGGGACTGCTGCATGGCTGGTGCTGGAATAAGGCACCCTGGTGCTGTGTGCTTTTGCAATTCAAATAATTACTAATGCTGCTTTTTCCTTGTTTGAGCCTTTTATGTACCAGAGGAACATAAAATGCAGCACATTCCTGTCTCTCACTGACAGAGAAACAAGGTTCAGCTTACTCTGTGCTCAAGAAATGGTGACACCAGTCGCAAGATCTCTGCAAAGAGGCTGCACTGGGGTACAGGGTAGCTCAGTTAAAGGTGTTTTTCTGAGGAGATTTGGGCAGAATTTTACCAATATTCCTAGTATTAAAATATTAGGCTACAGATGTTTCTCAACTTTGTGAAAGTATTTTGCACACAAAATCTAAAACCAAACAAAATCCAGTGAATCTGTATTTGATAGAGGTCTCCTTCATCAGGTCTCCATAACATTGATACCAGCTGATAGAAACAATGGGGAAAGTCTAAACTTCAGGCTCTTCCCAAGCAATCATTCAGAAGCACACAATTTTTTAGTCAAGAAACTATTTTTCCTCCTTCCAAGGCCAAGCTCCTATACAAAAAGGCAGAGAAAACTGGTACAAGACATTATCTGAAAACAACACATTTCCAGGTGAAGTGAGGGATTGTACCCCTGGGAAATCCATGTTTCCACTTCCCTAACCTTCAGCTGATCCCTCTCCTGCACTTTGACTCTCATTGCAGCCCACAGCAACCATTGACAGATGGTACCCAAAGAGCTCCTACCCTGCTGCCTGCATCCTCAAAGCAGGCATGGAAGGGGCATTTCCCCAAAGCACATTTAAAATCCTTAGTGCTGCAGATGACAACACTTGGAAGATGCATTTGCCATGTCAATCTGGAGCTTCTTATTCCCAGTAAAGTACTGGGCTGTCCCCCCACACAGGTTTTCTTGTGCTGTTCGTTATTGCTTGCAGCACAAAATAATTTCAGGCTCTGTACTGGTTTGGGAGAGAAGGAGTTACAGGAATGAACTCAACTAGCTGTGCCTGTGCAAGTCCAGGCATCCCTTCTCCTGACACCCCTTCCCATCATACAGGAAACCAGCAGCAATTCTTTGTAATAACCACAGATAGGATATTTCTCCAAACTGTGGGGTTCCCCTATGTAAAATACAAAAGAAAAGCAAATGAGATGTAAGGATCTATGCAGCTCAGGGGAAATAATTCCAAAGATTAAATCTGTGCTGTGCCATCAGCTGATCTTAGCACATTTCCACTGGAGCAGTAATTTATAGCTCTGGGGCTACCACTGCCCGAGCACTGATGGGCATTTCCCAGCTGGGCTCTGACCAGCACAGCCCTTTAGGGAGCACCTGAGCTTCTCCCAGCACCCTGAGCATCAGCAAACACTGGGATGTTCCCTCTCGTGCTTGCAGACAATGCTGCACGAGATGCAGCACATCAGAGGGGTGGGAGAGAATCGGGGAGCAGCAAGGGATACCCAGGGCCAGGGCATGGAGCAAACACGAGTGCTGGAGGCTCTGCAGGACTCTGGGTGCCTGTGCAGGAAAAGCAAAAGTCCAGGAGAGGTCCTGGCTGCTGCTGAGCACTGCAGGGAGGCACTGGGGGCTGCCCACTTAGAGCAGCACTGAGCAAAACCCAGCCAGGAAAACCCTCCCTGGGCTGTGAGGAGAAACCACTGCACTTCAGCAGGGTTAATTCAACCATCACAGGGTTAACCACCACCAGCTTGGCACATAATTATGCCATGAAAACAGAGGTCAGATCTCTTCCCTAGATTTGGGCCTGCTTGTCTTCAAATTTGTGGCAAATAAATCTCTAGTGTTTGGGGGGTTTTATGTGATTTTTTTTTTTTTTTTTTTTATCATTATGGGTCACTTCCAACTCGGGACATTCTATGATTCGAAAATCCTTATGATTCTAAATTTGTGTTCAAAACATCACATAGGCTGTTCTCTCTCTGATGTACTCTCAGACTGCAATGCGTTGGTAAGAATTTTCTGGCAAATGTCAGTTAGTTCTCTTTAGTTTTAGATGAGGGATTTTTTTTTTGTTAATCTGGAAAAATACTGTAGCAGTCATGGTAATTTTTATGTATATTCTTTCTCCACACACAAATAATCCTTTATATAAGGTCCTGTACTACTTTATGCCTCATTTCATTTACTTCACGAGAAAAAAGGTGCTTTACAATAAAGTTTTTCCTTTATCTTCTCCAAAGAAGTGGTTTTCAGCAAGCAAGAGCTAATTTATTTCTTTTAATGGTGACTGCTTATTTCCTCAAGACAAGGGCATCCATAGAAATTGGACATTCTACAAATACATTTCAGTAGAGAAGAAAGGTAGCTAGCTCTGCCTTAAAAACAATAATAATATTCTAACAATAAAATATATATATTTAAGCAAGAGCCAACTGACTTGGACCAAATCTGGTTGTAAAATCGAAAACACAAGCATCAAAGGGCAGGGATAAAATGGCAGACTGCTCCAGGATCTGAAGGTTACTGCTGCATCTCTCTGCATTAAGACATGCTCGTTACAGCCTTGGGGATGTCACCCAGACTGGTAGCACCTATCTCCCTAGGTGGGAAAAAGGCAAATAAGGCAGGCTACAATACAGCCTTCATCTGGAGGATTTAAAACACTGACAACTATTTGGATGTGAGAACTGAAGTATTTTTGATATTGCCTTTGTGGTAGAAAAAGAGATGAGATGGAGTTAGAGGGAATTCCCATGAAGTATCTCCTGTTACTTTGTTGCTGAGAACTATTAAAAGTTCTTGAACTCACATGAGCGAATAAAATTATTAATCTTAAAGATTAATGACAACAGTTTGTCCTTAAGAAGATCATGACCACACTTCGGGGAAGTAAAAGCAATTACAAAATTTTAATGGGTAATGATATAAGCCACCTAAATAAGCCAAAATACTACTTGCTTAGATGAACAATAAGATGATCTTTGAACCAAATCAGATTTAAGCCATCCCTCATACAGAAGTGCTACCAAACACATACATTTAAGAGAGGAATTTCCCTTGGATACTCATCCTGTTCTGGTGCCAGCCTCAAGCCCGTGGCTCTGCACACCAGGAGGGACAGAAGGCAGCAGGAGATGGGTCACTGGAAATTGGCCTGGCAGCTCGTGGTTCCTTCTCATTCTGGCACCCACAGCAGCATTTAGCCTGGCGTGTGTGCAGGCTGGCTGCCAAGCAGCTTTCCATAGGATCCCACAGGCTGGAGAGGGGCGAGGCTCACGGGGCTTTTCTAGGCAGTGCAGGGACAGGGTGTCTCTGCACACGAGGCTGCTCCCATCGGTGGGACACCCTGTGCTCAAATCAAAGCTGGAGAAGCAAGAATTGCTCAGCCTTGACTGAGCTGCAGCACTGGCAGAGCTCCAAGCCTGGCACGTGGTGTTTCTTGAAGGCAATAAACTTCATCCCTTGGCTGGGCTCTGCAGCCCCTCATTCCCTTGAGAAAAGCCTAACTGAGAAGGAGCTTAGTATCAGCACAGAAAATAGATGGCTGGCTGGAAACAGACACTAAGGCTGATTTTATTACATGGACAAAGCTGAGATCTCTGGCAATAAAATGTTTAAATATTCTGAAAAAAATCAAAGGCATCATTTTTCAGAGGGAGTTTGTTCTACTCAATTAGGTCCTAGTTTGGGACTGAGGAGACCCTGGTCCTACTCCTAGCAGCTCCTGGGGTCCTTCAATGGGTAAGGTCACAACCCCTCAGCTTTGCTGCCCTGCCTCCTCCCTTTCAACTGTAGGAGCACACAGGTGGGGATCATTTCTATGCTTCATTAGGTGGTAATTCAAAGCTTAAATGAAACTTATTGCCCTCAAAATAACAATAAATCGTGACATACTCTGAACTGAGCCAGCCTAAGCAATATTGGATCAAAAATTCCCCAAATGTTTTATCCAGATTTCTTACCTGATTTTACCCAAGACACGTCTCATACCAATTGAATTACTCCTAATTTACACCAAGGAAAACATATTGAAATGCTGCTGCTCATAATTCTCATCAGTGTGGGGAAGACAGCTTGCTTTCAGCAAAATCAGGTTAAGACATGGGCAGAGCTGTCCAGAAAGCCTTTCACTTCAATACAAACCGAGGACAGTGGGCTCACAGCCAGCACTCTAATTTTTCAGATTAGGTGCTCAGTCTGCTTCCTTCCCCCTCTTACTACAAAGATTTTATTTCAGATCAAATGTGTTTATAATACATTTACCACTACTGAGAGTTCCTTTTTCAAACAGGAAAATAAGGAATAAAAAGATCTCATACACCTTTTCTGGTGGAGTTTAAAAGTGCCTGGAAGAAATGCAAGCACATGACATCTTTCTATTACCAGGTTACTGCCTAAATACCTAGTGGACCTGCAGCACATGCTGTGTTTGTGCAGAGAGCCTCAAAAATTATATAAAAAACAATTGAGTTCACTCTCCTAAAAATCAGAAACTAGATCCTGATAAGATAAATGAACACTGGGAACATTTCTTGAGCTCCAGCTATGGAAACAATTCCTACACACAGGAGATGAATTACCCCACTTAACTCAGTGAATGTTTTCTCAGCACAGAAAACAAGAAAAACTACATGTAAAAAAAGTAGAATACCTGTCAGAGACTGATTAAAAGCAGTCTCTGATCTCTCTGAAGAGTTAATAAAGTATGTGTTACTTGGTTTCTGTCATTTAATTTTTAAACTCTTAAAATAAGCAAGCACTATTACTTATTCCCATCCCTTCCACCTCCTTAATGCAAAAGCCACTCTTTTCCTTTGTGTCCAAGGAAAAGCAGAGTCTGGCCATGAGCTCCTGCCTCCATGAACATCAGCTCCCAAGTGCTGCCACACCAAGTTTCTCTTGTTTACACAGAGATAACAAGTGTTGGAGCATCTAATATGGTTTTAGGTAAACTATTCTAATATTTGACTTACTAATAATTTATACAGTGTCTCTATCTTAGGTTTACCTGCCAGCTTCCAGTCATGACTCAAGAGCCTAGTTAGGTCTGCTACCACTCTTGAGTTCTCCTCTAAAAATCAATCAGTAAACTATGTCCATCCTTGATTTGCTCTTGAACAGACTTTCTTTAACCACCCTTGAAGACTCTTCAGCCTGGGGTCGTCTCAACAGCAAATTTCTAGATGTTTTCCAGATCCTCAGGATCCCATGGAAACACAGACGCCAGCACCAGGAACAACAGTCTCACAGTACCTGCAGAGATGATTTTGCTCAACATTCCCAAGAACACACATCTACAACCTCACCCCAGAAGAATAATCACACTCAATACCCAATTGCTACTTTAGGAGATTTTTTTCCCCTCCAGTGTCATTATTTTCAAGCTAATCTTCCATTTAGCATGCATGACCTCCCCTTCTTCCCCAAACCTGTCCTTTCTTTCAGCATCTCTCATGCATACTATTTAGATGACCACAATTTGCCAAGAAGCAAAAAGCCCTGTCTATGTCTAATCTGTCAGGTCCTTTTATCCCATTCTTAAGACAGTTTTACTGGCAGTACTTCCCTTGTTTTACTCCTTTGCCCTCCATATTTCAGCTGGGGGTTTTTTTACTTACAAAACCCAACCCCACAGCTGAGCAGGGCTGGACATGTCAGGAGGAAGAAGCAGGGCAACATCGAGTGACTGGCCATAGTGTTTTACTCCACAGAATTTTATTACAGGGACTTGGGACTTCTTTAGCAACACTTACATCCACTCACAATGTGCAGAAAGGAAAGCCACAAACTCCTTTATTCTTTTGTTTCTCTGGTAGATTAAAAAGTTCTGCTTGTTTTTTAGCCTGGAGAATAATAAATCATCAGGAGATGATGCACTCCTTTGACACATCCCCTGGTTCCCATGCAGATCGGTATCGGCAGGAACAGCAGGCTTCCCCAGAACATATGTGCAAATATTCAAGAATAGCAAACACCAAGGATAAACATAGTTGGGCCAAACAGCTTTGCTGAAGAGAAGGGAATGTTTGTAAATGTGCTTTGCAGTATTACCTGCACTAATGAGCCCCCTGTATTAAGTAACCTGGTCTTTCACTCAAAGAAACCTTTCTGATGAAGGGCATGCACCTCCAGCTTTCCCACAGGGCTTAAAAAGGGGGTTCTAAATGAGCATATATGGGACAAAACCAAATTATATACTTATTGCATATTATTCTCCAAATCAAGCAGCTTAAACACATAGCGTTGACGAGAACTGATATTTACTAATTATTGCCATTCATCAAATGAATCCACTGAGCCTAAATGCTGTGTTAGCATTAAAATTTGACATTGAACTCCATGGTTTCTAAACTTTCATAATAGAACCTGATCTGACTAATACATAAAAATGATGTGTCCCTAGGATGATCCACTGGAATCTGTGTCAGTTGAAGAATGCTAGTAATTTTGAAGGAGACACTTCCATATTTTCTAAGACTAAGCAAGAAATTTGAATATTAAGATTCTGGAAAAAAATCCCTACAGCCAGCAATAGAAACTTACCTTCAGTACAAGAATAATAACATTTATCTGGAGAAGCAGTGGCTCAGAACAGATGCTGCCAAAATGAATGATTAATGCACATTAATTTTGGTGAGAAGTTTTCAATTTCAAGTGGTTTTGAATGTAAAAGTAGATTTGATAAAAATAAAGAAAAAATTCTCTTTTCAGTCAAGTGCCTTTTAAATCTCTTTTTGCCTTTTGCAAAACAAAAGAATTTGCATGTGAGTGCCATTTTTAGTAAAAAAATGGTTTACTGAGCTGCAGTTGATTTCTGACTTTCCAGATGCCAATTTTTTCCCATCCAAAAAAAGACCAAAAAAAATTCAAGAAAAGGGAAGTGGGAAGGATACAGTCTGGGAAGAAAGCAGTTTCCAGCCAGCTCTAGCATACTAATAATTAGAGAAGGCAACCCAGAACAACTTTTCTCTCTGACAAACATTGGTTTGAGCAACACCAACAACAGTTGCAAGGAATGAAAGCAACATCTGGTACAGGAAGTTTAGAAGTGGGCTTTGTTAATTTTCAGCTTTCAGAACTAAAAAAGACTAATGCTGGTCAGAAAAAAAAAGGTTTAGTTGGCATTTTCTCTGTTCTGTAAGTTTGCAGTGAGGGAAAGGACTTTTTCAGTACAGAAATTAAGATCTGAATATCAAACCCCAGCTATTCTCCTCATACAGATTCACCCAGAGCATTGAGTGCCAGTGTGTCCTGCCAGCTGTTGAACAGCTGTAAGCAGCACGTGGCACTGCCTACCTGGAGAAAATCTCTCATCTCACACATGAGAAAACTTCCACATGCAGCCACAGAAGCGCTGAAATTTTCATCTCGGCCTCTCCTTTTCTTTGATTTTATGTCAACAGAAGTCCTTTTCTATTAAGTGCTTCACCAGAGAGCCAAACAAAATGTCACACCAGAATAACCTAAAATACATCTTAGAGATCCCTTAATTTGTCAGCCTCTGTTCTTAGTTCTAGCTGTTGTTTCTCAACACCCTGCTGAGATGCAACTTGTTTTCTCAAGCAGGGAATGCCTCAATTTCACCTGGTCTGTGCTGTTCCTTCCCCTGAGACAAGCAAATGCTTCTTAAAATAAGGTAAAATAGAACAAGAAGTTTTTTGGGAAGCTAGCTAGTAACATTTTTTTCCCATGCTGCAAATTAAGCACAAGGTCAGAGAAGAATTTCTGTTTTGATTTAGGTATCAGTCCCTTCACTGGGAAGGTGTTTGGAAATATTATTTTTTAAGAGGTGATTGATGCCCAAACCCAACCTGGAATCTGAAGACAATTTCCTACCATTATAACTAACTAATCCAAATCCCCAATTTCACTGAGAGTGGGGAGCATCAGTGTAAATCTCAGGTTGCCAGCTCCCCTCCTTAAGTAAAAATTAAGGAGACTTCAGCAGGTTAACACATTTTACTTCCACTTGGTGGGGCAAAGGCCGACTCTGTTGTCAGAGGAACACAATTATTTCATTCCAAACACTTTGCCCATAATTCCTTATTAAAGGGACTACTTAATTATTAAGGCTTTTACACCAATTCCATCTAAGCTTTTCCTATGTGTTCATTTACAAGGCAACAGATGAGACTCAAACTGTCCACAAAGAGAGCAAAAAAGCCCCAGAAAAAGGAAGAGTCACAATTGCAAATATCAATCTCCATGAAATATATCAGGTGTCATCATCAACAAGAACATCTCGACAGCCTTGACAGAAATGCAGGAAGACACTGTCCCCATTCTCAATTCAAAATTTAATCAAGACACAATGTACCATGCAAAGATTATATACAGCTGAATCTGCCAAGATGCCCGGTATGAATTGTGAACAATTAAATGAAGAAAACTTGAATTTACTTTGGTATCAGTAGCAAGTGTTCCCTGTCTAAGGTACAAAAGCTGAAACTGCCCCAGATTTCAGATATTTTGTTTCCATAGAGACTCTACACAAACCACAATGCTATTTCCTCATATATATATAAAAACCTGTTGATCAAAATTAAAAGATGGGGCCTCATTTAATTAGCTTAAGTCAGGAGACCTCCCACTGGTAATAGGGCTGTATGATCCCCAGGGCTAAATTTTATATTGGGGCAAAAAAAAAAATATATATATATATATATATACACACGCACACACACACACACATAAACAATTCAAACACAGAGCACACAGTAGCAGAAGTTTCCAACACCTGAGTAGCTCCTCCAAAACACTGCAGAGAGAAAGCACTCTGGAAAAATCAGAGAGGGGGTTCAAGGCTGGGAGAGTGAGGCACTACCTGTGGAGAAGGTGAAGAAGCAGCAGCTGTCAGTTCAAAATGAAAGGGGATAATTTGAAGCAGAAGGATGAGGTGAATACAGAGCCTAGCTTCAGTATGAGCTATGTCCAGCTTATCTAAATTTATCTCCTACTAGTCCATATTTCTCCATAATTATACGGCTGCGTATGCTGAAAACAGAGGAACCTGAAATCTGGGGTCTAAACCAACTACTGTTTCAGAGTAGGGAATGGTATATTTATTTAGCTGACTGCACCAAGAAATCATCTTCCAGAGTAGAAAGAAGTGGGCACAGTGGAAAAAAACTAATCAAGCTGGGAGGTGAACCCTATTCACATTTGTAATAAGGAACATATTTGAGCAAACAGTATTTTCTGTTATTTTCCTGAGTCGTTTCCTTCCAATAACAACAACCAAATAGTAAAAGGGAACTGAGAGCGTGTTACATAGAGCAAGCAGCATTCCTTATGGAGCAGCAGCAGCTCTGGGAAGATACTGTCATCAATCAGAGAGAGGAAACAAATATGCTTTGTCCAAAGTGTCAGCACTGGACCTTGCTTGATTTTTCAAATTAATATTTTCAAATTAAATCTTCAAAGAATTCAAGCAGGATATTTATTGCAAGCATTACTCAAAGTCTTTTGTTTCTGGAAAACAGATTTAATTAAAATAGTGAACATCAATAAACAGATCAAGTAAATATTTTTTATTAGAATGACAGAGCCAGAAACCAAAGAAAAATAAGCCTAAAAGACTCAGAGAAAGCCCTTCCAATTCCATTTTAATAATCAACTTTTACTTTCAGAGCATTCTTGCTTTTTTTCAGAAAGAGATGATCATTATTTGGACCCATTTCCTACAGAAGCACAACAAAGAACTTGGCAGACGTGATCCACCTGGGCACAATTTTCTCAGTCTGAGGTCAGGGCCAATGCCCTGACCCAGGGCATACCCAGAGGGGAAGGTCTTGAAGGGCTACACCAGTGGCTGTACACTGGTTATCTCTGGCTGCTTTTAGGGCTGCATGCCTGGTACCTCAGGAGCTTCATTTAAACTTCTCTCCTGTGTCTTAGCTAATATTTTGGTTAAAATTCACCACTTTACCAGCCCTAAATGGTATCAGGGGAAAGAAGAAAGGAAATTATGAGTAAGGAGAAGAGCCAGTAACTCCTCTTTACACATCACAGCTGAGCTAGTGCAAGAGGTGCATTAAATGTAGAAGATTAGACTGATAAAAAAATTCCCTTTAGTGGAATATACATGAGTAATTTGTGATATCCTCACAGTCTTAGGGCCCTGACTTAGGTTAGACTTCTAAAGCTCTCCCAGCAAGAGAAATCAATACTCAATTTCACAAAGATTTCAGTCTCCCCAGGCTCTGCTCTTCCCCAGGGCACTGCACCTGGTCCAAGCACATCAATATTCCCACGTGCACTGATGTGGGTTCCAGGCCAGGGGTACAAGAGTCCCCAGGGCACAGCCTGGAGCCCCCAACTCAGCCACCCCTGCACCCCTGGGCACGCCAGGTGTTGGGAGCTGGCATGGGAGCATTTAGGGGCCACAGCCCACTCACAGCACACAGGATAAACACAGGGGCTCTGTTGTTGCTCTCTTGCCATCACAGAGGATACAGCAGATCCACAAGGGGAGATGAAGGCTGATACTCATCTTCATGAGCTTCCCTCAGGCAAGAGATCCTTGATGCAGAGCAGCCAGACATTCAGTGGGGTCTTTTTGTCTTTTTGACCTTTTGCTTCTGCAACTATTCAGAATAGGTACCTCTTATATATATATATATATATATATACACACACACACACACACAGAGCCTCTTTAACAGGAAAGATTGCCAAATGCAGGAAATATTTAACTGCTTTTCACCGTGGACACAATAAAGAAGCTGAAGTGCCATTGATTTATTTATGCTCAGAGCACACAGGTTAAGACCTGAACAGATTACAAAAACATCATCTCAAAAATACACTTTCCTTTGGATGAGTCTTGCTTTGATGTGTTTTTTAAGTATGTGAATTAAAAAATATATAATTCCTGATGAAAGTTTTATTAGTCAAATTAAAGGTTTTTAATCACTGCCTATGTCTGGATAGCAAAGAGAAGAGAATATTGTAAATACAGCCTGACCACACAAAGCACATGGAAAGGGTAATGGGTGGCAGGAGGATGCAAAGAAATTACCACAGCTAAAATGGCTCTAAAATAAGAATATTCTAGTGTCAGTCACCCCTTCTAAAAAAAGTGTCAGAAAAACATGCAGCTCTTATAACAAGAACTTTCAATAGCTCCTGAGTTTGCAGATGTAACCTTATAGCTGTAGAAGAGTGTCTATATTTAAGAAACTATGACAAAAAACACATTAATTTACTAATGGTGAGAGATCTATTAGGCTGACTTCAAAAGTCTTCCAGTTTTTAGAAGGGATTTTGAAGCCAAGTGTGTTGTAGGTGAATGGAGACCAGACTGAAAGACAACCTGTATTAACTACAGGGGGTTTAATTGACTGCCCCAACCCTTTCAGTGCCAGCAGAGGTGAAGGAGACCTGGGCCCCAGAACCTTCACTAAAGCAGGTTGCATTTGCAATTATTACTTCCCAGCCCACCTTCACAATTACCTCCTAACCATGGGAACAGGAGTGCATAGATAATGTCTTCAACTTTGTTGCCTTTAACAAGACAGGTTTTAGCAGAGGACTGGAGCACCATGTGAGCAGGGATGACACTGACTTCTGAATTAACGGAAGTGGTATTTAAATTTAAAACAAAAATAGATTCATTTTGGAATAAAAACTGAATTTTCATTATAAGCTACATGCTTGCAGTTGGAAATGTCTGAGGAGGAAAAGATGTGAATCCCATGACAACTGAATTACCATAATGAAGCCACAAAAAAAGGTCACTGTGCTCCCAGAGTGCTTCAGAGGAGAGGCAGCCCCTGCAGGTGCAGCAGTGCTAGCTACAGATCACCTGCAAGGTATGTACCCAAGAAGATGTATGTGGTTCAAGCACAATTTAGGAAAGATGAACTCATTCTAGCAGTGGGCAGGAGGAAGACTATTGGCACAATTTCAGTAATGGAAATACTGCTTTAAGGGAGCTAAACAGACTGGGTTGGTTTAGCCTGTCAAAATGAAGCCTAAGAGTGGATGCAAACCCTTTGCTTCAGGATTAAACAGTAAGAAGGGAAGAACTAGTGGAGCTGGAAGAGAATTCTGTATGAAACCATTGCTGAATGCACGTGGGCTGGAAGTCAGAATGCAACTTTCAGCTCGTGGAGGAGCAGGACCCAGGAGTAACCAGCTCCTAACAGGACAACTGAGGAAAGAAAATCCAACCTGCCTGGGGACAGCAGCCTGCTCGCTTGGCAAACTAGCTCATGCCACTTGTCTGTCAGCACAGAAATCTGCTCACAGGCCTCCATTCCCAAAACATCTTCAAAAGAAAATATTTGGAAAGTGTGCTAAACTTTACTGAATTCCCCAGATAGCAATCTGCATCTCAGTCCCACAGCCAGTGTGGGCAGCCTTAGAAGTAATTTCCTTTTTTTTTTTCAGCTTGCCTGAACATCCCATAAAAAGAAGAATTACTACAGTGAAAGGGAGAAATTGATTATGCACGTAGTACTTTCAAATGCAGGAGGAAAACAAACTAGAAAAAATAGAGCAGAATAAATTGTTTCTGCAATCTCAGCGAGTTAGAGTGAAAAAAGAAAGACCCAGGAGATAAGCAAGGTGGTTTTGTTTTGGTTCTTTTCCCAAAATTTCCACTGGTCTTTTTATACCAAAAGACACACATAATTTTTATTTTTCTGCACAAACATGAATATCTTGGGAAAACATAGTGAAATCACCCAGACAAAAAAAAAAAAAAAAAAAGCAGAAAAGAAGGAAAGACTGTTTTGATGAAAATCCAATCAATAAAACTGCTCAGAAGAAATATTATCTACATCCTGTTTGAGATTGACAGGGGAGGTATTAATATTGCATGCGCTTGTCTAGTGGATAAGATAATCGAGCACCATCAAAATGCAAAGTGGTTCCTGCAACTCCTCCAGCAGTAAAAAAAAAAAAAATCTCCTTTTCCATCTGAATTCCCTTTCTCCTGCAATGCCATCTAGAGGAAAGCGGGCAGAGGGAAGGGAGGGCAGAGGCAAAGGGCTGAGAAGGCAGAGGGTGCCCGGTGAAGGCGAAGCTTCCCCCAGCCTCACAAAAGAAGTGAATTCAGCTTCCCAAATTTCTGGAGCCATTCGAGGCAGCACCAAGCCCTGGCTCTGGCACAACAAATCTCATCCCAGCGGTGGGACTCGGCTCTGGGGCTTCCCTGACACCTTTCTAAGGAAAGCACTCTATATTATAGGTCTCTGTCTGCTGAAGAAATCCTCATAAATTTCATCTCTTCTCCCACTATTTGCATCTGTAAACATATGAACGGAGAATCCTTTAACATCCCAGATTTGACTGGAGAAATAAAATAAAATCAAATAAAACAAAACAATAACAGCAACAAATAAAAGGAACTAAAATGTGCAGTGAGTCACGGGCACCTCCAGGCAAACCAGCAGGATTTGGCTGGGGAAGTTCAGAGCCCAGTTTGCCCCCCCTCCACAGAGTGTCCTTGCCAGGACCTTGAGCACTCCCTTCAGCTCTGTAATTCTGCTCCCCACTCTTTTCTTCTCAGAGAGGCTCCAAGTGCTTGTGAAGGGCTCGGGCTGTGGGACTCTCAGAATTCCAGCAGGCATTGCTGCGTGCCCAGGGTCACATTTTCCAGCAGCAGCTTCAGCCTTGTTTTGTACAGCAGCAGCGACCAGAGCCCCTGGCTCCCAGCTACACAAGGAATAACACATCACTTTGGCACTGCTAAAACCTCAGCAACAGCTTTGCCACGTGCAATACAGAGGATGGTGGGGAATGCATCACTTTTTTACCCTACACAGAATTTAAACAATTCCTCTCAGATCACAGCTCTCAAATACTGCTAATGTAGATGTTTCTATCTGAGGGCTCAAGCTTTCTCCTCAGAGTTCCCCTGGCTTTTAAAAATTAATCACAGTCAAGCTGTAGGAAGAAAAAAAAAAAAGAAAAATCTTCAAAGCTTTTAGGGAATAGAGCAGTTCAGAATATTTTGTTTCGACAATCACTGGCTATATTTTTTTCCTGACAATTTAGAGGATAATTTTAAGCCAAAAAATTAATGAAACTAACAGTAAATAAGACCTTGTTAAGAAATTTTATTAATAGAAATGAGCAAAAGAAAAAAGATGTTATTTGGGTCTGATTTTTCAGTGGTATAGCAGCTTTAAAGGACCTTTTAAGCAGTATGCAGTTTAAATGAATTTACTTTTATAGCAAAAGACAACTTCCTCTGGTCAAGGGAAGGGAAGAGAGTGAGATCTCTGAATGCTCTGCTCAAACACAGATCCTTGTGACTGATAAATCTTAATTCTTAAAGCTGGGCTTGCAGACAGCTTAAAAGCAGGGAAGTTTTACCTTGTGTTCAAGGACAAGCATTACCCAGACATCAAGAACTGAGGGAACGAACAGCCCTGGTACAGCACACCCAGAGAGCAGGAGACTGCTGGGGCCTGGGGATGGCTATTTAAAAAAATAATTCATTCTTTCTGCCACTTAAAATATTTTCATACTTTCTGCCTGTTAAAATATTTTACAAATGTTTTGGTGGAATGCATCAGTTACCTTAAAGAAAGCAGCCTCCTGAGCTCTACTCCATGGCCACACCTAGGCAAGGCTTCATCTCACTGGGAGTGTGTGCTATTAGAACTGAGAACTGGGCATAGAAATAACTTTATAAACAAGCCCTCAGCCTGTTGGGAAGTCTTGGTCTCTGCCAGAAGTGTGACAATCCAATGCCCAAGCTGTACGTAGGGAAGACCAGTTTGTATTTCAAAAGGTGAAAATGGTAACTGAGTTTTTTTGAAAACCCTGGTTTTCAAGAACAGTGATCAGAATCTTTTAGTGACAGTCACCAAAATAACAATTCCTTGTTTCTCTTCTTCCATGTGAAACTTCAAATAGTTCAATTTATCAGTGCTGACGGGCTCTGTACCTGCTGATTTTGAGCACTGACAAATACTATTTCCAAATATTTCTTACAAATCTCCAGAAATGTTTCCCTCTCTTAACATGGACTTTCAACAGTTCTTAAAGAAATAACCTCCAAGAATTTGAAAAATATATTATGAGAAAGACTAGTCAACAGCTTCTAATCTAAATCATAGATTAGTTGCTGGGTCACTTCACTTCCCCTCTGAGCACAAAACAGGAACCCTTTGATGTCTCTCCTTGGGCATTCAGCCTTTACTGACCAAGTAAATCAGAGGATGAACACATGCAAACCCCATCACCTTCCAGACAAACAAACCCCACCATGGGCTGGATGCAGCAGCAGGGATGATGGTGCAGTGGCTGTGTGCTGACACTGTCACCAGACCATGCCTAAGAACACAAATTCCCTATTCCTGGAGGGCTAATTGTATAATTTATCTTTTCTCACACAGGTACCTCTATTTCCTCCTATTTATCTCTCTAGCTTAGTGTAAGGTAGGGAAAAAAAAAAAAACAACAAAACAAAACAAAACAAATCAAGGAATTCAAGCAGACTCCTGGGCCTCAGCAGCTTTGGTAACCCCTCACCAGTTTGTACGATGGTTTCCCCCCTGCTCTCAGCTTGACAACATGCACGTCCCTTACTTCCCCATCAAGAGAACCCAAAATCATTTCACCCTCTGCCTCGAAGCCAGTTGGAACCAGTGGCAAAGAAATAGGCATCAGGACATCTCTAAATGTAATATAGACAGATAAATCTTCTTTCATGAAGCAGCTCCTCTGCTGCACACTGTGAGCTCTTCCAGCAAATCCTCTGCTCCACAGAAGAAATCATCTCCTCAGCTGCTACCCCAGGGACAGCAGAAAGTTCTATAATTATATTACAAAACTCACAAATTATTTTTTTAAAAAATCAAAACAATGCAAAACAGATAATTAATTTACAAAGATAGATAAATGCTGCCTTATCCCTAAGTAGCCCAAGTTCATTAAAAGGAGCAGCATATTTGTGTGCCACATGAATGGCTCTGACCAGCAGCTGCACACAGGCAGAGGATTTTAAATCTACTGGGACCCAGTCCTGTAGCAGCAGTTCACTCAGGTATGCACCACAAACTAGTGCTGGCAGCACTGTGGAGCCCTGAATATTTAGTACCACCAGTACACTGTAGTGCACCATTCCCAGAGTGAGCTGAGGTCCTGGTTTAATTTTTTGTCTCTGTGTACACAACAAAGCTATTGCTTAAAGTGGATAAAATTAGTTTTGATTTTTGTCCTTCGTTGAGTGGTTCTCTATAAGAGAATTTTAAATTTTAGACTATACATGACAAGGTTTTAAAATCTGCTTTCGAAACTTGTCTTTATCCATCTGCTAAACTAGGGAAAGGTGGGCTCTGTGAGCCCTGGGGCCTTGAGATGGATTCAAAAGAAATGTTGTCTAGGAGGAGGAGGCAGAGGCTCAGCTGCAAGGGCTGGGAGCAGGTTGGCTGCTGGTTCTCTGCCAGCTGGGCACTGGCCCCAGGGCCAAGAAGCACACCCCTGCCAGCAGGCACCATCTCCTCCTGGGCAGAAAAAGATTAGAGATGCCTTGGCTCTGGGGACACTGGACTTTTTAATGCTAATCCTTTATCTACCAGCAGAGGAGAAGGCTGCATTCTTTCACTGGAAGCAAGAGGGACAGCAAAGAAAGGTGAGATAAATGATACCCAACACTACTCTTAATACATCCCCCTACAGAGATGGCTACACCAAAAGATGTCCATGTACTAACCTTGATTGAGTGGTTATTTGTGCCCAATATGCAAAAAAAAAAAAAAAAAAATTAAAAAAAAGAAGTGAAGAACAAATCATCCTGTTAGGCTGCCAACATCAGAGCATGCCTTGGATTTTGACTGAGCCAGGACAGAAGCAAGAAGGCAGTGTAAGTCATTCAGAGCACAACTTCCTTTTGGAAAGTTACTTAAAAAAATTAAAAGTCACAGTATTGTCCTAAGGAAAAAGTTTCTTATAGCTTGTGCTGTTTTTATTCCATGAGCCTCTAGGCATGAGATTTCTCTGGTGGCTCAGGCTTTGCTCAGTGCAGCTCCAAACTTTCTAAACAATATCCAAAGTAAGTAGTGGGGAAAAATTAGCTTTGAAATATTTTGTAACCTGGCTTTTAATAACTGATGGGGGAAAAAAGGTGCTGTGAGGTGCTTTGCAGGGCATAATTCTCTCTGCAAATCCTTGTCTTGGCAACCCTTGATGGCAAAAAATATTGAATGAGACTTTGCAAAGTGACTATAAGAGAGGACAGGGTATCAAAAGTCACGGGTTTAGGGATTCCTCTCCTGTCATTAGCACTCTATTGTAAGGTCCTCTGGGGAAATCTCAGCATGTTTTGTAAGATTTCCATTTCATCTTGAAAATGCTTTCCAATCCCCACAGCATGCTAGGCTAGAAAGGGAAACACTTGCATTTTAGCACTGGAAGAAATGAAGCCAAGTGAGAAGAGCCACTTATTTAAGAACTACCCTTAAGAAAAAAAAAAAAAAAAAAGAAAAAAAAAAAAAAAAAAAAAGAAAAAAAAAAAAAAAGAAAAAAAAAAAATCCAGGCAGTTTTCTCCTGAAGGCTGATGTCTCAGCAACACTGTCCTGGGTGGATATCACTGTAAATCTTCCTTGGGGCTGCTTTTTACACCAGCCAATATCCCAGAACCAAGGAACAGCAGCTGATGTAGCTGTACTATTAAATTATTTGGGTTCATAGTGATGTGACTGGATGGTAGCAGGGCAAAAGAAGTCCTGGCTTTGTCTCCTCAGTGCACAGGGCTTGGTGCAGTGCTTACGGACTGGGAGTCAGTGCAAATACCAAATTGCTGTCACCAGCTACTGCAGAGGAGCCATAGGGCAGCAGCTAAGGAATTTGTTATTTGTTGATACACTAAAATCCCCAGTCAAACCCCACCAGCACCAAAGACTGTGGTTCAGTGCCAGCTTCTCCAGCCCCATATGAACCCTGGAGCAGCAGTTCAGATGCAATATGCTTGAGCTCTGTTACTTTTAAAAAAATTGTTAAAACCAGCCAAACCAAGCCAGGGTGGTTGTTTTCCACGGGCACAAAATTTAAAGCAAGTGGCTAGAAAAGTGTCATTGTAATGCCTTTGCATTGCAAACAATCCCCTAGGCTGATTTGTCACACCATGCTGGTCTAAAAGCAGCCTCTATTCAGAAGAGTTATTCCTTAGGGATTGCCATAAAATCTTTTAGCGATCTCTGATTCAATGTGCTTTTAATCCCATAGGAATGTCTGTCATTTGGGGACCTTATAATGGATGAGAGGAGAGCCTATAATCCATCTTTAGAGGGGAGAAAAAAACCAAAACAAACTACCAAATACCAAACCCCAAGACTGTAATGCACTCAGGAAGGTTTACACTTTAACATTCTACTTCACTCTGCTTATTTGTCATTGAGAAGAATGTTATGAACATTTCTTTCAAACACCTCTTTCTAATAATGATTGTTCTGGAGACAAAACACATTTTGTTGTGATCATAACATAGCAGACTCTTTCACCTCCCCATCCCTCAAAGCTTCCAAGCCACCCTGGGCATTCATTTGTAAGGAAGGGCAGCATGTCCTTGAGCACAAAGAAAAAGCAGCGTGCAAATAAATAAAGCAGATTCAATATAGCTCCTATTGCAGGTAACAGGTAGCAGCTGGTCATGCACACAGGGGATTCTCTTTCATTTTAGGGCTGCCTGAAACATTTCAAGACACAATTGATGCTTGCTTCTCCTTTAGCATTTTAGTTTAGAGAAGGGGTATGCTTTGGAAGCAAATCTCCCCACCCCATCCTTCCCTACCCCACTTTATTATGCATCATAGAGCAGTCTCAGAATGCAAGTAGTGCTTTGCTTCCAGATCAAACCAGATTGCAAGATGCTCCCCAGGTACACACCCACATGCTTCACTTGCTCACAGCTGTGCAATCCCTGGGGCCAGGTCAGAGCTATCCCAACACAGCTGCTGCTGCTCACATGCTATGAAATGCATGGGGAGAAGATTTCAGCTCCTGTGAGATTGGAAAACCCCCCTGAGCAAGTGGTGGAAATCCCATCTACCTACAGTTAGAGATCTGGAGATCACTGCTCCAGGCAATCTGGTCAAATTCTACTCAAGTATATTCTTGAAGACTTGGGATAAGGAAAATGCACTCATATCTTACATGTGCATCACAATCCTGTGAAATGCAAGCCTAAGTTCACAGCTCATGCCACTAACTTTAAAAACTGTCTGTCCCATAGCTGTATATTTTGGAGTATAAAAAAAGATTTATAAATGAAGGAATGGGAACTAAATTCTTCTGACTAGAGGCAACAGGACAAAACCCTTAAAATTACTGTTTATTATCAACAATCTCCACTATCAGAACAAATTGCCTATTAGAAGAGTCATATATACACAGGATTTTATCACTTAGTGGTGTTGCACTCTGAGGCTGTAGTAGTTTTGTCCTTATTAAGGGGATGTAAGAGAGTTTTAGGGCACATCCTGCTGTTCAAACAAAAGAGTTAATGGTTTGCAATAAGCTCCCATTACTAGGAGCTGAAGCTGAGGTCGTCTCTGCAGGACACCTCTCAATGAGGCTGTATCTAGCCTGAGCCTTTGAGATAAGTGATCTTAATCCTGCTGACTCCAGGGAAAGCTGGGGACATTCAGTGCCCACAGGGGTCTCACCTTTGCCACTTTGCAAGATGCCTTCACTTGTCCAGGGGGTGTGAACTGAGCGTTCCCTGTCTGGGCTCTTCATGCAAAGCCTTTCCTGAACCAGCCCAGTCATTTTTATGCCCAATCAAAAAAATGGCTCAGGAACAGATTCAGCAAAGAAGTCAGAAATGTGAGGATGGTGCACAACTCAACATCAGTGCTCAGTGAAGTACACAGTACATCTCTCCATCTCTCACCACAAGGGCAGGAGTAGCCTGACTCCCTGGGTGCTCAGCTGAAAGATCCAGAAACTATTTCAAGCCCCCCAGCCCTTGACCTGTTCACAGGGAGTTTGTCTTTGAAATAAAAATACTCAAGATGCCACCAATCTAAAGTTAAAAAGCAATCAAACACTCATTGTTGGCTTGACTCAAGAAAGGACATTAACATTATCTCTGAAGTAGTCAGAAAAAAATAGAGGAAAAAAAAGTCAAGTAACCACCCTCAGGCTGGGCTATGAAAGTCACAATTTAGCTCAGCTTAAGGGTGGCACATATAACAAAATTAGACTTTTTCCTGTGATATAATTCAGATAGCCTTAATGGATTTTTCCCCCCTTTTAAACAGCTGCAGCAAAGTAACTTACAATTATCATATCTTCAATTAAACACACTGTGGGGCTTTTGGGGGACCTAGCATGAAAATGTTGCCTGGAAAAAAAAATTACAAGCTGCTAAGAGTTAGTGGTAAGTTAATTAAGTGAAGATTGCCAGAATGCAACAAACTGGCATGGGATTCACAGACCCTCTTCTCTAGATAAAGTGCTTTGACTCACGATGAAGGCAGCACACAAGAGAAGGAATCAAAAGCTGCTCTGTCTGGAGAGTTCTTGTCATGTGAGGAGCTGTCAAAGGAGCCAGTGCTCTTGATCTCCTGTTATATTTAGTAGAGAAAGTTATGTCCTGAACAAAAAGCAAAATGGAAGAGTTTTGTACAGTCAAAAAGGAATTCCTGACCAGTTCCTGCCCCCACCAGCGGTAACACTGATGTCCATGCTTAGGCAGATAGAAATTTCTTTAATGATCAGGCCCTACAAGGTTCTCTGTTAATAAACCACCTCAGCTCAGCTAATTCGAAGAAAATGGCTGAATGCATTTCAGGGGACTGCACTCAGTCATCAAGCCTTTCAAGCCATAGCTGTCTCCCAAAGGCAGCAGTTTATCAATAAATAGAGCAGCAAAGTGCTCACAAAATCTGCACATTAAAGAAACTATCCTGTTTAAGACTGGACTACTACCATGCTCAGATTCACCCCTGAGAATCACAGTATGAAGAATCCCAGCTGTTTTCTCTTAGATCTTCACGTTTCACTTTTTCTTACTTCCTCTCACTCAAGCAATTGAAACATTTCTTAACTTAATTCAGTTTTGGGCTCCTTGCTGTATTTGTGAACTCCCTGTACGTTCTGCAAGGCAGCACCTTCCACCCTGGGCACCAGGTGGAAAAGTGGCCTGCAGCACTGCCTCCTGCTCCCAGAGCTCCTGCAGGAGCACACGCAGCAGCAGCTCCTGTTGGACACGTGCTGTGCACGGGGTGTGTTACAGTCTGCTCACACTCAGAGCACACCCATCCCTGCAGAGGTGGGCACAGCATTCATGCCAGGGCCAGTCAGCACCCAGGGCTGTGCCCCACCATCCCCTTAGCCCTGAAAACTCTGAGCTTTCTCGAACGCTCTGCAGTTGCTCAGCACAAATGTTCAGTTTTAATGAAAAATCTAAGGAGGAGAGGAAGGTATAAAACCTGTCAAACAAACAAACTGGTTATCTCAGGGATCTAGCCAAAAGGAACAAGCCTATTAAAGGAATCGTTTTCTGCACCAATATGTCACTGCACTATACTCTGTGCATAATAATTACTTAAATCCAGCCATTCCATGCATTATTAATAAGACCAGCCAACCTTAAGTCCCCATGCAGCCTTAAAGCAGATATATTAAATATTCCCAACAGGAAACAGGCAGCCATCCATTATCAGCAATAGACTACACAGTTAAGTCAATGCCTCTTTCAAGAGAGTTTTGTTCCGGTGTAATCAACAAGGCTGCTCTTCCCCATCCTCCAAACTGCCTTTGCTGTCAACCCTGAGCAGCGTTTCCTCATTTCTCTATGAAACATGAGAGATTACCTTTTATTGGTAGCAACAACATCTTGTGTAGATAATAAATGTTTCAGGAACAGAGAAGCATCCTAAGCAATATGACAGCAGAAAAACAAGAGGTAGTGAGCATCCAAGGCTAAAGAATCAAGGATGGGAGAAGAGGGAGGAAAAGTAACACTATTCTTGCTGCTGAGGGCAATGGAGACCTTTGTCCACTGCTCATGCCCCTGTCATGGCTTTAACTTGTTATCATATACAGGCAAGGGTCAATCTACTGGCCTATATTTCAGCATTACTCAGATTTGGGCAACCTTGATTCTTGTCCCACCCTGAATTGTCTCTCTACTCCTCTAATCAGTCTTTCAAACTGCTTCTGTGCAGTTGTGCAGTACTGGTTTTGTACAAGGCCACACCACTTGCAAAATGGTGGTTTTCCACAAGAGGGAAGGGACGTCCTCATGGAGGGGCATGGAGCAGAGCAGGCTGTGGAGAAGGGAAGTGCTTTCTCACAAGAGGATCTGGATCACAACACACACACAATCACACAGTTCTTACATTATAATACGTGACTGTAAATATTGCAAATCATAGTGCTTCTTGCATAGTCCTGGGCCCTGCCCTGTTTGCAATTCCCCTCTATTCTGTAGCCTCCCATGAAAGGTGTGATTATGGAGTGATTCAAAACAGCAGGCCTGGAAGTTTACATGCTTCAGCAGCAGGCCAAGGAAATGTCCACAGATTATATGTTAGGAGAGTATTTGCTATGAAAACGTTTGGCTAGAGATTTACAACGCATGAGCAGTGACAAAAATGTGAAAATTCCTTCCTAAAAAAAAAAAAAAAAAGACATGAGAAGATGGGGGGAAAGTCTAAATAGTAATGGCATGGTATTTAAAAATGTATTCATTTCACTAGAGAGTACAAGGAGCAACAGGAACAAGAAGCACAGATAAGATTTGTGTGCTGGAGGGGGACTTTGCCAGCCAGGCTGCACCAGAGGAGCAGCACACGGACACCATGGTTTTTGTCTAGCAGGTACAACACATCCAAAAGACAAAGATATCAAGCCAGCTGGTTGTGAAGGCAGCCCCTTGGGCTCCTGGCTGTTGCTGGGAAGCCTGGAGTATTTGACATTTTTTATCAGAAGAAATGAGCCTGAAAGGTTTCTGGCAGGTGAGGGGAGGCAGCGCAAGTGGACGAGCGAGTTCTCCGTAACATATAGCTTGTTGAAGGAGAGGGACACCCAATGTAATAGTTATCAATACCTGCATGTCTACTTCAAATTAGATTAAAGTTAATTAGCTCCAACTCCAGTCCTTCCTTTATGTTGATAAGCTCTCAGAATTTTATCAGTCTCCAAAAATCTAGTCCCAAAATCAGGCTGTTTTCAAATGTGAGGTCATTCCATAGTGACACCCTTCACAGAACACCTATCTTGAACTCCTACTATCATATTTTTAATTTACAGCAGAAAATACAATTTTCTGAATTCCTCTCCTGCAGCATGACAAATATCCAATTGCAATATTATAAGGGGGGGCAGAGAGGTGGGGGAAGCAATCCAAACGAGGCTGTTTTTAAAACAATTCTAAAGAAGTTATTAGTAGATTACCCAAGCAATATATTACTGCTGAACAAAAGATGTGTTAGAAAACACTGAGTCATGCTACTGAATTAATGAAATTAGTTTGAAATTATAAATTTTCAACTGAACTCAAGCAGTTTGGGCTCTTCATCAGCTGCTGTAATATCTTCCATACCCTTAGACCATGTTATTCATGTTTTAATCCTGCTCAACAAGGATTGAAAGCTGGGGGGTGGGGGGAATGTCACAGAAATTTTGGGAAGGTAAAACAGCAGGTATCACAGTAACATTAAAAGCCACAAGTTTCCTCACCCAAGACAATTCCCGTCCAAATATTTGCTTTTTGAGGGGTCTTCATTGAAATTGTCACAGATGGCAGGTGCTTAACCTGCAGAGGGTTTAGAAAGTTACTTGCTAGCAGGTATAGTGAAATGGGCAAAATCAGACATCTCAAGGTAACAGCTACCTACACAACCAAAATGAGCCCGTTTGCAAGCAGTGTCAGGTTTACTGCAGGGATCTTAAATCTTGTGAGTTAACATTACTTTTCAAAGTGTATTTTTTAAACCCAAGAGAGTTAGACAAAGAGAAAAAAACAACAAAACAGCAACAAAAAACCTATTCTGATTCTGCTTTTATTTCTGTGGTTTGTTAGACATTGTGGAGCATAGAGAGATAAGATAAGCCAGTCTCAAAGCCTCCTCTTTCTTATGTTTATATCCAGCCAGACCTGCAGCTTATCATTCTGTCATTTAACTCCCTCTCTATTAAGTAAGAAGGAAAGATGAGGGAAGAATTAGTCTGGCCATCCCTCAGACTCTTTCCTGAGAGGAATGTGGCACAGGCTGTAAGAAGAGTTGCTAGAAGAGAGCACTGTGAGCTGATCTACTTATCCAAGGTAGCCAAATCTTTGGAGGCTGAGGAGCAGGCTGGTTATCACCAGAGAGCAGCCCCAAATTCCTCTGTTCCTCTGCCTGCCTTTCATTCAGCTCCTGTTTGAGAGCTCAGAGCCCCTGTCAATGCACAAGTGACAATGCACATTTTTCTTTTGATGATTACCATGATCCTGCTGTCTCAACATGAAGAAAAGACATTTTGATCTTTAAGGTTGTTTTATATTTTTTGTCCAGAACTGGGGTTTTGAACACACAGGATGCCACTGCCTGTGTACAGAAGAAACAACTCTTTTGAGAATGTTTCCCTGTATTTTGCTATCCCAACAGACTTCTTGGATAAATTTCAGACATTTCTGGAGAGACTTGGGCACAAAGGCAGAGCCTTTCTCCTGAAATGCATCAACCTTTTCTAGCACAACTCAGTATTTGCACCATAAATTAAAGTCTATCCCCTCACCCCTGTCCCTGCTGAAACAGGAAAAGAAACAACCTCACCACTGGGCGTGATCTGTGACCAGAACCTGTTCTTTGCCATTTCAGAGTAATGAGCAGCAGGGATGGTGGGGAACTGAATGCATGAGGGGGAAAAGACTGAATTCTTCCTGACTGATTCCAGGCAGGAATTCTGTTTCTAAGAGAAAGACTTAAGATAAAGATCCTGCTTCTTTGCCATGAACCCAGCAGAAAAATTAAACTCAGTAACAGAGGATAGAGAACCAAGTGGAAACTGGGCAGAGAACCATTAACCTTGGTGTACCCCTGTGATTAATACATTGCAGGGCTAGTGGACAGTACCTGCTCCCACAGCATGTGGGGATGGCCACAAACAAGGGAACACATTTGGGCTGCCCTTTTGCTCAGCGGCAAAGGCTAGATTTTTTTTTTTCTAGTGTGCATCCTCACTCTTAAATAATTCATGACATCCCCAGAAGCAGCAGTTTGCTGCAGACATACTTTAGAGCTCCAGGACTTACCCAGAGCTACACACTGTAGTGCAGAATCATGGAATCATTTCTCTTGGAAAATACCTCTGAGATCATTGAGCCCAAATGTTAACCCAGCACTGCCAAGACAGTCAACACTCAGACTTGATTCCCATTTTCTCAAAGGGCTGAAAGAGGAAGCCATCCTTTTTGGGCACTGATACCAGCTGTATCTCCAGTACACCTGGTGGAATTTGCCTGCCTTTCATCTTTCCCTGCTTTAGGTTTCATTCCTCCCACAGTTATTTGGTTTCTGCATGAATCCAATGCCTGCTGGCAAAGCTGTGTGAGACTGAATCCCTTTCAGAAAAAGGCATGTCAGCATGGAGTACTGCATGTCTTGTGAAAGGGAGTTCTGCTAGTGCAGGGTCATTGCAACCAATTACACTGTTCAATTCTTCACCCATCCTGCCCTTAACAACAAAATGGAGACTGGTTTCATCCTCCTACAGTCTCTTATTTCACTTTGCTTTTTTTCAGAGGCAAGAATGCATAAAGCATCCCTGCATTATAGAAGTCTTTCTTTGTGCTGTGCATACTGAGCTGCTCAAGTTATTGTGGGTTTTCACCTAATCCAAATCACTGAGGCACAGTCTGGGAAATGGTAAATGAGGCTGACAAAGAAGTAAGAAAAATACTGTCCAGGGGAAACATTGGCTACAGCTTAACTTTTCTAATTTCTCTTTTCATCTTGATGGGAGCAGTGGGAAACAGGAGGTTCTTATTTCTCACACCTTCTCCAATTATAGCCATTTTTCACACAGCACCTGAAAAAGTCTCAAGGCTGTACTATCAGAAAAATCAAGCAAAGATGAAGACAACAGTTCCAGAAGTAATCTCAGGTGAAAATTAGTATTGTAGCAGCAGAAAATAAAGCAACAGACATTTTAGTCACAGTATTAAAATACAGGATTTCTCACTAAATGACTGTTCAGAAATCACAATATGCCATCCGAAAAAAGCACAGGACAACTGTCCACAGGCATGGAAGCACACAGCAAACCCTGGTGTTAGAGGGGAGAAAGCCTCAAGTCCATCATGGCAGGACACTCGGACTGGGAGCAGGGGCTGTGGGGGCTTCAGCCTGGAGGTGTTTCTGTTTCTGGAGCACACCCCAGCCCCTCTCCTGCCCCTGTTTCTTTTCTCAGCAGTGCAGGAGACAGCCCACGCCAGCAGCCAAGCAGCTCCTGGCTCTCGTACACTGCACAATCCTCCCAAGAGCCAGGTGCTACAGAGCCACGTGCTCTACCTGTCCTGGCATGAAACAGCCCTCATGCAGAAACTTCCCTGCAGTTCCCAGTTTCAGCATATTCCAGACCTTATACTCATACTGTCCCCTGGTGCAAAACACTTTTTTTTTCCTCACCCACCAAATACAATCACCCACTGTTTGACCTTTTTATTTCAGTCTCGCTGCATTTCAGTGTCCTCTCTCCCTCTCTGCCCCATGTCCATTTGAACAACTGGCAGATGGAAAAAGTAGTTTGGTTGGGTTTTTTGCACGCATCCTAGAGCACTTCTGAGGATTGCCTCTTACCTGTGGCTGACTGACTCAGCTGCAGGAGGACATGGCCAGGCTGGGTGGCAGAGGACAGATCCCACTAGTGGAGATGCAGTGTGCCAAACAGAGATCTGTGCAACAATGACTTCCAAAGCACAGGGGAAAGGGACAGCAGCAGGATAAACTTTTGTGAGGGGAAACAAGCTGCCATCCAGGGCTTAACCACTCCCAGCACTGCAAATGAGATTTAAAACAGCTGAGGATGCCAGGTGCATCAACAGCCCAACACACCTCTAAAAGAGAGATGATTCTACTTTTCTTTTCTTAAAAGTGTCCCTGGCATTTCAATTAATGCCTTTAAATGAAATGAACTATTTCCTAAAGTCAGATTTGCAGATCTGCTGGAGTGTAGCAGTTGGAATGACCTGGAAGCAGAGCAAGGATGGTTGGTGCAGGTTGCAGCCAGCCTTCTCAGCTGCATGTGCAGGGGTAGTACAGGGCAGAGGAAAGGGCTCAGCACACAGGGATGGATGTAGAAGAGGTGAGGCAAACCTGTTTAGCAGCTCCACAGATTCTCAACACCAGCTTGTCTGTTCACCTTCACCTTAAGGGAGCCACAATCTGGGCTTGCTCTCACTGCAGACAGATGAAGGATGGGATTTCTGTTTCTTTCAGGAACAACTTTGAGTGATTCTAAGTTTGTTTTAAAAGCCAAATAGGAAAGCCAAAGGTGAAAAATAAGGAAAGTCTATTAAGAGCTTGAAACTGAGCACCTTGACCTTGGCTTTTTGGAAGAATTTTGACTACTACAGCTGCATTTTGATCCCACTTCTGATCTTGTCTTTTAAACATAAAGTCTTATTTCTAGCTCTTCAGCACTAGCCTGAGGCTCAGCTCACAGCCCCACCTGAAATCAAGGTCAGCATGTTTGGACTGCTACAGTGCCCCATGTGCCTGCACCTAACACACCCCATGCCCTGGCCAGAAAAAAATTCCCCTCACTAAAATCAACATTAAAATTAACCCACTTGTTTGGTTTTTTCTCTGAACTGAATCTCATGCTAGTTTTTTAATACAGATTTCAACATTTTGATTTTGAAAAGCATTTATAGAAAGGTAGTTTTTGTCCTCTCACACAGTTTCCCAAATCAGCTTCTAGCATTACACAACTGTTCTTTATCAGGATTTTTAACCCAGTTGTCCTTCTGCCTCTCTTCCATTTTCTGCAATACAAGACTTTTAGGCTTATTCTTCCTTCATATTACAGAAGCATTGTGAAGGAACTCTGCAGTGGAGTTGTCCTGGATTTATACCATTATGAAGCAGGATTTGTCCCTTGAATGCTCGGGACAATATGCTGCCCACTATCATTAAAATAGGGCAGAGAAAAGTAAACTGGGTATAACAAAGCATTTTAACTAGGTCTCCTTATCTGCAAGACCAGAAAGAATGAAAAAAATATATGTAGGCTAAACTGGCAAATAATCTTTTCCCATTGATTTACAGTTACTGGAATTTGTTTGGTTTATTGATAAAATATCTCTCTATTGGGATTCTGTGGGTGATTTAGGGGTAAAATAAATGTCTGGCTATGACTCAGGACTCCTTAATGTTCAGTTAACAGCAAGGTAAAAAGTGCTACATGAAAAAAAATTGCCCTTGTCATCACAAACTATACATCATCAGAAGCCTTGTCCAAATTAATATCCACACCAACACAGCGTGAACTTGTATGTGTGGCACAGCCCCTTTTGGTTACCACAGCTGGCCAGACACTCACTATCCAACCATTTTGATTTTTGCTCTACATCTCAGCACAAAGGGAGAGAATTTTTCAGCTTCTGGGATAATGCTCAGGCTTTTATTACATAGGCAGTGTTAGGAAGCACAGCAGTTTCAGATTCACTGATGAACAGGGGGCAGCTGTGCTGGTCATGCCATGCCCCCAGCATCACCCTGTGCAGTGCAAAGTTCTGGGAGTGCTCTGGGGTCAGGGCTTGAGCTGCTCCCAAAAACTGCAATGCTGACATCCCAACAAGAATGCTTTACCTGTGGGACTCAGTAGTCCCAGACTCAATACATAATCCTGTTTTTTTCTACAGTTTTGCCCTGTGTGGCCTACACGAGCAGTCCCACAGATGGGTGTTGCTACAGTTCCACCCCTGTCACTGTTGCCAGCCACACTGCTGCTGTCAGCATTTCCATCTGCATGGGACTGCATGGACCTGAGCCAAGCAGAAATCCCCAGCCCTGGACCTACAAACTACAGGGACCATTTTGTCCCATCCTCATTAGTGGCTCTAAGTCCATCAGGAGCCATAACTGTTTGAGGGAGGCTGGTTCTCAGACCTGTTCCAGAGGTTACCTTCCAGAAAGCAGCTTCTGCTGATTCATCCCTTACTGACACTGCTGACTTCCTGTAAATGCCTGACCTGGGAATATAAATTACAATATAGGCTGACAAGGATATACCCTCTCCAACAATAACTCAGGCAGCTGTGGTTTCCTAGCACAAAAGCACATCCCTTTTGCTTTGGCACAGTGAGCACATCCTTGAGGGTTACTGATGATGGGGCTCTCGCTGACCTCAGTGGGGCTGGGGTACTCTCACATGGGGACAGCCAAGCTCACACCACAGCTCAAAGGCAGCACAGCGACCATTATTCTTTATGGGGAGAATGATTTATTGCAAAGGACTCAGTTCCTAATGTCTTCATTCTCAGCACAAGCCTATAAATGACATTACTCAGCCTTCTCAGTGTTTGAGATATCCTAGAAAACAGCCACTACTGCTGGGCAGCATGGAAATTATAAGGACTATTAATTCAGTCCCAAGGTTTCAGGGCAGGAGCTGATCACCAAGTGGAAGCAGGAAGGAATCTCTCCTCAGCAACAGCATTATTGCAGAAAGTTATGGAATGAAGTGATCATGGAGCTGGGAAGGCAGAGGAGGGAAGTGGTTTTTAGCATGCAATGGGACCATGTTTATAAAGGAGCAATTGCACTAATATTCACAGGAGCCCCTTTGAAGACACATTAAGTCTGGTGTCTTCATCCTTACTAGAGAAAATGTCCACAGTTCTCCACTGACATCTGTCATAAAACAATCATATAATTCAAGGTTACAGCTTCAAGACTGTCTTAAAGGTACAAATTTGTTACAAAATGCACTACATTAATTACAGCTGAAATTATTCCCAGCATTTTTACTTTGGTACTGAAACATCTGTTTGCATCTGCAATGAGCCTCTCTTATCCCACAGCAACTTGCATAATGTTTTTATTAACACCATCTAGCAATGACAAGACAATATTCCAGCAATGTTTCTCCCACTAACAGATGTGATCTTATTGAAATCTCTCCCTTTGGCTCCCTTTAACTTCTTGCTCCCCTGGAATGATAGGATATAGAGAAAGAGGAAAATAAAACCTACAATGAAGGGGAAGTTAAGCAACCATACTGCAAGCAACCTAGAATAATAAATGATCTGAGTTTTGGTGAAAGGGATCTTGCAGGTTATTTGTACTTGTTCTTAAGACCAACGGTGTGCCTCAACCCAAACTCTTTATTTTAAATGAAGTAAATGTAGCTGTCACTTAAAAGTGAGATGAGTGGCTGCTTTATGGAGCTGTTTACAATGTAAACTCAATCATATCTGCCAAGTACATGTTTACTTTCAGCTGAATTTCTCGATTGAGGATGGGATCACACAAGATTCTTTCTCACCTCCGTCTTTGGTTGAACTGTTTTGCAAGTCACTGTTGCTGCTGGATGCAGTGAGAGTGCTGCCTAGTGCCCAGAAATCCTTTCTAAATTCAAAGTATTTCAGGGCAAAAGAGATCCCACAAGAAGCATGCAGGATGTGAACACACTTTGTTCACTGGATATCAAACAATTTCTCAGTAGGAGTCTTGACACAAGCAGGCTCCTCACAGTCCTCTGAAACTTCTGAGGTCTGGCTTTAAAGTCTGGTAAAGCCATTATTTTCCTGCATAGACCATTTCTGAAACTTTCATGCTTTGGAACTCTCTTTAAAACCTCCTCAGTTTTTTTTTCAGTATTGCTGCCAACCCAGGAGCTGTCCTGCTATCTTGTGACCCAGCTGTCTCTTGAGCCTGAGCTCCACCAACCTCCTCTGCAGTTTCTGTCGTGGCCTAGCAACCTGGCCCAGGTTTGAAGCCACATGTCAGCTCACAAGGAGGGAAAAGTGAACTTGGAATAAATCTTCCAGCCTGTTCTCAACAGAATTGTGCCTGGTGTCTGGAGCCTTCCTGTTGCTCTCTAGTCCCCTTACTTTTTAAGCAAAGGCAATTAATCTGCATGAGAAACTCTGATGATGGATGCAGTAAAGAGTAACTTTATGCCACCAATCAACCACTTAATAGCATTCCTAAAATTACAGCATAGTACAGCACAGTAGTTCCATAGCTGTAAGAAATACTTCTTTTTATTATTATTCTCGTTTAGCCTGCAGTATATCAGGACTTCATTTTCTGAAATCAATAAGAGAGAAAAAAGTCCAATTTAGCACGTGAAAGCAGCAATAAAGTGCAAGTGTCTCTTCTCTTTCTATGTCCTGGTATTGTCCTTCAGGGTTCACTACTAAAGGATTTGCCATCCCATGCTCAGTTTCTCAACAGTTTGCACAACATTTCCTGGGTACCTTAATTGTCCTGGAGAAGGCACAGATTACTGGAGTGAGACTGAACTTTTGTTCCACAAAAATTTACTCCAGCTCTTGCAGGGCTGTCCAACCTAAAATATCCCAAATGTATGTTTTAATGTACCTGAAGTTGGGTTGAAGTTGTCACAACAGTAAACACTTGGGTAATTTTTACATTTTCCTTGCTTTTTAGCCTTTAGAACTCTCTTTTAAATCTTGGAGGCTATAAGTTAATCAAAAGCTTAAATCCTCCCATAGTTAACTGTTAAATTAAATAATTTTTTTTTTCCTATGGGAGACAAAACTACACTCTCATGCACCATCAGTAGCCATCTAGTAAATAGATTCGATCTCCAGCCAAGGTTCTTCTTCCTTGTTTATGTTTATTTCTGGAGATTCCTTAAACATATTAAAATCCCATTACTTCTCCTGCATGTGCAGAGCTGCTCTGTGGGTGTGCCCTTGCTGCAGCCTTCCCTGAGAAGGTGTTGCTGTCACTCCTCACTCCCTGATTGCTGCATTGATGCAACCTGCTCATGATTTTCCTTGAGAGCCCATGTTCCCCCAGATCCCTGGCTCAGCAATGCATCCTAGCAATGTTTTACAGGAGGCACTGGGGAACTTCTGCTCTACATAATTTCAAATTTATCCAGAAAACAACAGACTCGTGTCAGGCTTTGTATGAAGTTGCTTGAACCATATATGCATTGTGAGTCAAAGATACCGATCAAATTATGAAACTCTTGAGCTAAGGCTTGACACACTTCAGATAAACAGAATAATATATCTGCTTCAGTTTCAAACTGGGCAGCTGAGGCACAGCAGGGCTCAGAGTCGTTGTTACACTGCACCAATTGTAGGGTCTTAGCCTGACATTGCTTTTCAAACGTTATTTGGACTCATCCTTTTGGCTGATTATCTGCTCCCAGAGTGGCCTGTACTCTATTTCTGTTTCAGCACTTATTGCCTGTCCTTGTTTTATTTCCTCCTTCTCATAACCTAGGCATCTGATTGATTAACCATTCTTTCTTTTGAGAATGTTGCCAAACTTTCTATTCGGCCCTAACTGTGTTCTTGTGTTTCTGGATCATTAAGCATGTAAATTAAATTCAATTGCAAATAGAATATATAATTGTGCATATGCAGGGTCTTGAAGAATAGGGAGGACTGTAATGAGATAAGATATTCCCACATCTGTAATTCTGACCTACTCAGTCTTTCAGAAAAGAATTGCTCAACAGATTTGAAATTACATCATTTCAAATCATTTTGGCAGCTTTTATAATCAATTATCTTCCTCTTATTGAAGTTTTCTGGAAAAAGAAGGGAAACCCTTTCATCTCCTGTTCCTGGCTGTGAATATGTCTACTACTAGATTGCAATGCCTTTGACTTAAATTCAGATATCTGAACTAAACAGATACCTTGCTTTTCAGTGGAAAGAAATGCAAATGTTTGCATCCTTGAGTCCAGTGGACTGCCTTCATAGATGCCAGTTCTTCCTGAAAATCACTAGAAAACACATCATACAAACCAGTTAACCTTTTCTTCCCTTATGTAGGGTATCCTTTTTTTTTTTTTTAATGACTTTTGTATTACCTTTTTTAACGCTAAGGAAAAATCCTGTCCCTTTATGAGACTTTTTCTCCTAGAAGGAATTTGCTTTAATTTTCGACCATTCATGATGCAATAACATAGGGCTTTGCCAAGGATGTTTCCTTGTGGATCAGATTTACACACATTGCTTATTTCTATCACCATCCTTCACCTGTAGTTCCCTAAATATCAACTGAACTCACTGAGTGTAGAAGTAAATGGGAAAATGAGATCATAAACAGATTCTCTGGGATTAGTGTCCAATAGGGGTTTACTGGCACCTTTGGCAAGGAAAGAGATTTTATCCTTACAACCTTCTGGATGCAACATATCACCTGTCTTGTATATTTTTTTTCATTGTTATTAAGCCATTTGAAATACTGAAGAATAAGTCTGATAAAGCAGCAGTTACTTAAGCAAACCAGCTTACTCCAGTGCCCAATAATCACTATTGCAAGTCTTCTAATAAACAAATAAAGCCATCATGTCTTGGCCAAATTACAGCCTTGTTAATAATTCATATATTGCAAAAAATAACTTGCAATAATTAGTGTATATTGTGAGTTTTCCTATTTTTCCTTCTCAGGGGATATTTGTGATCTGATACTGTTTCATGTATATTACTGTTCAATTCTATAAATTGCATCTACTAAAATATTTTATTTCTTGGCACGAGGTTTATGGTAGTCTTGCAAGCAGGTAATGCTGGGGATTTGAAATCCATGAAACTTTAATGTGCTGTTTCATAGCATCTAGACAGAACTGCCCACAGCATGGGTTCCATGTCTGGGGGAAACAGGATAACAATCACCCTCATGGAAATTCTAATTTCAATTTAGTAGTCCATGAAACTCTGAAATTTACTTTATTGAAAAATTTATGTCAGTAAAGCTTTATTGCCAGGAAAGCAGAATTTGGACATGGGAGGTTCATTAAAATTGCTACAGCTGTCACATTTGGAAATTAAAAAATTATGGAAGTTTAGTTTGCAGAATTTGTCCAGTAATTATGCTTTACTTGTCTAAAATTACAGTCTGCAAGACACTGAGTGAAGAAGTTATTCCTGACACCTTATCTAGACTTTGTGTAATTCCTTCAGCACTGCAGACATCTGCTCATTTCACTGTTGCTTAGTGCCTCTTCATTACCTGCCAGAAGATTTGTGGCCGTGTGGTCTGCAGAGCACTTGGCAGCTGCTGGTGTGGGTGAACGGAGCAGCAGCAGCCAGCTCTTCCTACTCCCCCTTTCCTCAGAAGACTTTGAAATGAGTATCATATTTGCCTCTGCCCAGATTACTTGCAAGGTAAAATATGCAAATAGCCTAGAATTAATCTGCACAGGGGTATGTATGTATTTTCTTTTAAAGGTATCAGTCTACTCAGCTTGCAAATGCTCCATTTCCAGCTGTCAAATCTGAAGAATTAAAATCAACAGCCTTTATTATTTATTGTTCCCTATACCTACTAATAGCCTCTTAATTGTGTTTTGGATAGGGTATTTTTAGAGGGAATCATTAAGTTTTCATATGCTGGCAGACTAGAGAATTAATGAGAGGCTCTTAATTTAGCCATAAACAACTAACTTTATTTAAAGCATTCAATTTCCTGCTATTCATTTTTGTTGCTCTTATCTTCCCATCCTGTCCTGACATCCTGCTGCTCTGGCTGTAAGACTTTTCCTGTATCTCCTTCTGGATATCATGGCCCACCTGGTCCTGCTGCTCCCTGGATCTCAAGGGGAGCAGGGAGCCAGCCTGGGGGCAGTGCTGAGGATGCCCACAGTGGAGTGTTGCTGTGTTATTTGCTGTCTATCCTTACTGCCTCACTCTGCTTTGTCCCTTTGCTTTCTCCAGTGACCCTTTTTTTGCTGGGATCTAGGAGCACATTGTTGTTTCAGCAGCAGAAGGGTTTCAGGGACAGCCTGTGCCAGTGGCTGCAGGCACCCTCCAGGTATTAAATGACTTCTGCACACAGAGAGAAGCTCAAGGCATCAACATGAGGTTTTCTACCAAATAACTAGGGTGGCTCAGCCCTGCTTTGGTCACAGACCAGTTTTAGATCATACTGCTTTGGAGTGGCCTGTTTAAGTCCTACCATGCAAGAGACAAAGAAAGAATATAGCTGGATACACACCTATCAAATGTTTTCAGCTAAGCCATGAGCACAAGAAAAGTTCATCTGATTGTGCCATATCTTTTATCCTTGCTCTAGGATTGACTCCTTCCCTTCTCACTTCCTCCCCCAAACCCTCCCAAATGGCTTGGCTAGACTTTTCTAATTTTTTATTAATCTTGTATCTTATTTTAAATTAGTCTGTATCTTCATCACTAATCATAGCTTCTAATATTCTTCTTCTAATTCCTTTTGCTATAGAGTTTTTCCACACCAAAAGGGAAAAAAAAAACCAAAACCAACCAAAGACAAAACCTCAAAACAACTGATGTCATTTTCTAGAGGCTGCAGAATAGCTGCTTTCCTGTCCTATGCCATTTTCCCAGGATTTTCTTTATTTGTATGTAAACCAGAAAGTGCCAATTGACAGAAATAAAACATACTCAGGGGACCTAATACCAACTTGTTTCTGCAGAAATCCATTGCTCTGATGAGAGCTGTAAGACATTTTTTGAAGGACTCTGCTGGTTCAAGGAATACACTTTTGCTCATTGGGGGGAGAATGGTTTGGGAGCAGAGGCCACCCTTTGTACTTCACTTCTCCTGTTGTATTCAGTGTTTATTCCCTTCCTTCACAGCACAGAAATCAGGCAGGGGACTATGAAGAATGCAGATGGGAACTGCCTGCTCTGTCCCTTCAGGCATGCTTTATTCCTTTCCAGATAAATGTTGTCAGCTGCAACCATGCTCTGTAGAAAAGAGACGTGCTTGGTCAAGAGTAGAAGAGACAAGCAAGGACCTCTCAAGAGATCACAAACCTATTTTTCTGTAGTAAGGAACAGCTAAGATGAAACTTCTTGCCTTTACACCACATATTTATAACAAAAATAAGATTTAAAAATATTAATTTAGTACTAGATGTAAGGGCTGGACTGAGGTTTCAAGAGAATAAGGCATTGTCTTACCTCAAATATCAACATGATCTGGTAAAATATGGAGAAACCCTCATTCCACTGCTTCTGCAGGGTTCTCAGTCCTGTCCTGGGCTGACCTCTGCCGAGTTCCCTCACCTCCACAGCATTGCTGATCCTAAGCCTCTGCAGGAATACCACACCACTTATTAATAAAGCAAATTCCTCACACAGCAGCTGGTGGAATCTCTCTCCTGCTGGCACACCTGTGTCCAGGCTAGGTTCTGACATTTGGAGAGCAGACAGAGCATGTGATTTTTTTTCATGTCCTTAAAGAATGATGCTAGTCTGGCAAAACACAGACACCAGGGACTACCTGCTACCACTCATCTATGTTCATATGCCATTGCCATCCACCTGTTCTGGTTCTTGCATGCCTGAGGTGCTGAGATGGAGCCACTTGCCTCTCAGCCACCCACACTTCCACACAAACCAGGAGAAAGCTGAAATTTCAGTTTTGCAAGCAAGGACATGGCAGCATCAGAGAGGAAAAAAAAGTTTTAAAAACAATTATTTTGGGTCATCCCATTAACACACAATAATGTTAAACCAGGCAGATGAAAAATCTGGAGGAATCACAAAACTGCACCTATTGGCAACAACTGGAAATTCAATTCAGAGACAGGATGGAGGATTGTGTTTAAAACTGCTTATTTCCCTCACACATCACATTTATAACTCCCTTAGTGCTTTCTGAGAATAAAGCCTTGGGTACATAAGAAAAGCCTTAGGTAAGACCTTGACTCCTTGCAGGATTTCCACATTGCAGTTGGGGACTATAAACACAGTTTTCCCAGAGTGGGCTGGAGGAGATCATCTCACCACGTAGGCATTGGAGGGAAGGTGGCACATTGTGTCTATGGAACAATTCAATGAAGGGAAAATGGTGTGTTGGGAAGTACAGTCAGATGCTGGGACACAGATACAGAAAACCAGAATGACCCTGACTCAAGGGCTGAAACAAAGCGGAGAGGGATCAAAATATCCTGGTGTGTTTCTCTAGAGAAGGAATGCGCTGGTTTTCATAGGTGCCATGACAACTGTGACATCCAAGAACGTGGCAAAAGGCAAACAAGGATGGAAGTTTTCAATGTTAAGAAGACCTGCTTCTAATGGTTGTTGTAAAACAAGAGTTTTGGGAATTCAGACCGTCATAAGGGTGACACCTTCGGAGGAGACCATGCTTTCTCCCATCAGAGGGGCTGGAACCCTTCTCCCAGGGGTGGGGCAGTGGCAAACGCCAGCAGGCTGTGCCTGCTGTGACACTGTCCCTCCTACAGCCAGGCCATCCCCACGTGAGCCACACCAAACCCATCTGCATCACTGACACCCTCACCAGGACATCCTCCCTTGCCCTCGTGTGAGGCCACTACACAACCCCCTTGAATGCTGTCCCAACTCAGCTGCCAGCTCCTCCCTGTGTCCCTGGCAGTCACAAATCAGCTGGCTTGCCTGGCTGATGTGCAGGACAACGTAAAGCTGCTACCCCAGAGGACAAAATAAGAAAATCTGTGTTCCCTGCCCTGCCTTTCCCCCCACTGCTTTAATCAAGCTGGTTTTCATGGGGTTTGTGGTGAGTGAAGCAGGCATTTAGGGACCTGTTACAGACACCCAGGAAAAGAAGAGCAAAGGTACCAGGGCCCCTCCTGGCATTGCTAGCTAACAGATTTTCCTCTAGGTGGGGAGACTAGGGCAATCTATTTAAATTCAGGTAATAAAAAAACACATTCTTCCTCTATCAATCTATTCTTGCAAGCTATAAGATGAATAATAAATAAAAAACAAATAAAGACTTGGTATGCTTTTCTAGAAAATGTTTCCCTTTCAGCTAATAGCGATATATCTTTACACCTCCTCAGTCAATTTTTAATCAAAAGTAAAAATACCCTCTTTGACTTTTTGTTCTGAATATCAAAGGCAATTTTCAAAGGTCTTAATAACACTTAAGCACCTAGACTCAGCTGAAAATTTGTGTACATTACCTACTGAATTGCTTCTATGTATGCCTCCAAAAATCTCATCATAAATCCAGAGACAGATTGTGTGATGCAGTGAATTAGCTGGATATAAGCAGGAATGTAATGTTAGTTCAGTGCTTCACCAGGGCTCATTTATCCTGTTTAGAAATATGCTTGTCTGCTTATCCACCTAGTTAGGATGTGATATTACTCCCTGAAAATACACCCTGCAGGTAACAAGAAACACACAAAAAGCAATTTCACTGTAATTGATTCCTTTGTCAAATTGATGTAAAAACAAAGTAACTTCATAAACATCTATAGAGCAAATCTACACTTCATCACAAAGATAAGCAATAGATCTCTTGAGTTATTGAAGATTTATGCTAACGTATATGAGAAATCAGAATCCAAAGAGCAGAATATGTGTCTGTTCACAAAAACAGAGAGATGATGCACACACAGACTTTACATCTCACACCTTAATCACTAAAGGTGTAGCTGGGAGCAATGTATTGTTCCACAGGAGAGCAAGTACCCATATTCCATCACAAAGATCCTCCAGTAATGATGTTTCATCTGCTGGAAGTCCACTCCACAACAGAGATAATCATGACAGCACAGCTGAGTACCTCTTCTCCATCATGCTCAAACACTGGTGACATGACCTTCCTCGAGCTGCTGTTCTGGAAGGTGAAAAATGTTCTGGAAGATTCTTTCAGGTGTGGTGTGGGTTTTGGTGTTGTTTTTTGGGGTTTGTTTTAGATTCTAAGTCCCTTAAATGAGGACCAGTGCTCTAACTTTACCCCCAGTGGCATTCTTATTGTAACCAACAACCCAGTTAAGTAAATGATTCCAAGTAGCAACAAAATGTTGCAAGTTTTCCTTTTTTTGAGGCAAATTGTTTGTTTGACTTTTTTAACAGAAGGGATTTATAATTGACCACGTATTCTGCTCAATCAGACCTTGATCTCAGAAGCTCTTTTATCCATCATTCATATTTATCAAGAAGTCTTTCTTTAATTCCTTGAATAGACCTTAGGAGAGTATTTTAGGTCCTCTATTTTTGCTTTTACTCATTAGGCCACTGGTACACAACAGCCATCCTGGTTTCACCAAAAAAGTAAACCAGAACTTTTCAGAGCTTGGGGTTTAAATGTTTTCTAGCAAGTCTCCTACAACCCTAAATCAGCTTCTTCAAGCTTTCATTTTGATCGCTCTGCATGAGAAGTTTCCAAATTCTGTACATCTGTAAACTCTTACAAATGTTCAGATGGAAATGTGGCCCCCTGGGGCCACAAATTTGAGTCTACAGATGGAAAGCTTTTGTTTTTCCAAGTTGTTTCCATGGGCTTGTAAAACCTAATCTTTAGATCTACAGGGTTCCATGGACCACAGCTTGAAAATCTCCAAAGTAATTCACAAAAAGGTTACTCTCTCCTGACATGCAGGAATGGGTATTGCCCTGCAGAAGAAGTAAAATACATTCTTACTGTAAATGATACACAGGATCACAAAAACATCCAGGTCCACAAATCCACAGAAAATACAAGAGGGATCAAACTTGTGTTGGCTAAAAGACTAATGCCTCAGCCTTGCAGTTATTCCTGCAGGGAACTGAAGGTTCAGATTTCCCTTTGCATCTTCATGACATCACAGTACGGAGTGCTCAGAGAGGAAAGGGTTTTTTTCCCTTTCCCTAGGGTTATTTCCCATGGTCCCTATTCACATAGGAATATTTTTAGAAATATATTCTCCAAGCAATGAAAATTTAGGAATGCCTAGAAATGGCTCGAAGGAAAACTGAACAGGAAATTCCAGAGGGAAACTGTCCCTCCTCCACTAAAAATTTTAAATTTCAGCTATTTAAATTTTCTTAGTTTGATTATCTGTAGTGCTGCTTGGAAATAGAGATTTCCATCGTATATTAAGAAACACACTCCTTAGAGCTCTAAAATTTCAGAAATCATTAAATACGGGAAAGAAAAACCAAACAAGCATACAAAGCCTGTTGTCCTCTCCTGCTCCAAAGAATGCATGGGATTCTTTGGAGAAAGGTAATAAACCAGTGTTGTCCAAAAGCATACCCGAAACCAGCAGAAATTAGCAGAAATTTCCATTTCTTAGAATTCAACAGCATCAGTGTCACTTTCTGCATGGATTGTCTGGGTTCTAACTCAGAGCTCAGAAAATCATCAGCTGGGTGACATGGGTTAAACCCCTTTACACCACAGCTACCCAACCCCACTTTGGCAGCTCTTCCCAGCCTGCCAGGAAAGTGTGGGAAGGAAAACAGGGGAACTTTTGAGGTCTTTTGAGCCTACATTTAATAGAATTATGCAAGTTAGATTTACAGACTAGCTCAGTTTCTCCAAAATATCATGGCATATATTCTGCATCCTCACATTTTCCTCTCTCTTGCACCCAACCCCACACTTAACCACATCCTGCCTTTCAAGAACAGATCTTCCCATAAGGACTCAGGCCTAGTTTGGGAAGGTTCTTGTGGCTTCTTCTCAAAAAGCCCTCATAATTCTGGAATTTTCCAATTAATTTCTCAGTGGTGTCGCATCTCTGAAGGAAAACAGGTCCAAGACATGAATGACATATTTAGCAGCTCTGCAAGCTTTCCCTCTTTTCCTCCCTCCCTGCTCATTATTTGGAGCACATTGCTTGTTCCCTTTCAGAATTAACCTGTGTTAATCTGTCGATCATCTCCCATGCTGTCCTGTGTTGTATCTCCCTCCCAGCATTTCCTTTAATCAATATTTCCTCCAGACACACTAAGTGCAGTTCTTTTTATAAATGAATCTGCTCTCACCCGGGAGATTTGACATTCAGACAAACTAAACATCCCTCTTCATCTAAATAATTTAAGGGATCTGCATCCCTTATCAAAGACTAATATATCAGGCACTGCCAACAAGGCACCTTCATTGTTCTTCAGTGCACATTTAAAGTACATTCCCTACTTGGCAGAAGAGCTCTGTCGAGCCATAGTGACTCAAAGATTTCTTCACAGAGCTGTTGCACCATAAAAAACACCAGCACAAGTCTCCCACCAGAAACAGTTGTTGTGATCACCTGCCCCAATGTGCAGCCCAGCAAAAAGGGAAAATCACCCAGAATAGCTGTGACCAGACACTGTCTCATGATTGAGCTCATGTAAAACTTCCAATACTTAAGGCTCCCCTCATATTCAGATAAATTTTGAATTAGCCTCCCTGATGAACCTACATTTTTCATTTAACCAGGAATTTGTCTTCAGCTTCCAGTCACCAAATATTACATCTGCTCAGATAGTGATGCCTTTATTCTCAGAAAATCTCTTTCCCATTTGAACTCTGACAACATCACCTCTGACCTCTATTTTTGAAAGTTTTAGCTTAAGGCAGATTTCTCCTTGCTTGTATTTCTGCACAAGCTGTCTTTGGAATAGTGTTTCTAAATGCTGGATATCAGAGCAAGAACAAACTCCACCTACACAGAAACACCCCACAGAGCTTTTCTGATGTCTTTCCCCCTCTCCTGCAAATGTGACCTCCAGGGCACAGCCTTTTGATCCTTTGTCCTTTCTCTGGTTGTGGATGGACACCAGCTATGCACGACTGCTGCTGTCAGGGGAAGCTGAGATCTGCAACAGCTTCTGAGGACAAACTTTGAGGCTGGTCCATTGAGGATAAGGAAAAAAACCCTGAACTTATGACACAGAGAGCAGACTTTAGATCCAAAGTTTTCAGCCTGGACTGATGTCCATGACCTCTTTTTAAAGATAAGATTTTTCAGAAAGGAGAAAACATTAGTGGTGATAAGAGCTGTTTACTGTTCACAGAGCTACAAGTGAAGAAAAATGAAATTTCTCCTTTCATATGCTGGTACCCAGGGTAATACCTCTTACTTATAAAAACAACTTACAAGGTGCTGGGAGAATCTTCCTGTCTCCTCATCATTCCCCCTGCCTAGGTGCACCACATTCACTGTAATAGTATTGAAAAAGATAACCACGAAACATTATCCTGTCTTTAACAACAATAAATGTAAGTGCTGAGGAAGGTAGTCAGTAGCAATCACTTTAGAAGAAGCATTAATGGAATGAACTGCACTGAAAGAAAGCTGGTTTTTCATACATTTGCTGAAGCCCTGAAGCAAAAGGGTATATTTTCTTGCAGAACTACAGGGCTGAAACAAAGTACTTTCCAGAGACAGAAAAGCTGAACCAGAAGAATGAGAAAATTTTATGGCATCTTCAGCTCCCACAGCCAATCTGCCCCACCTGAGGCCTTTCACTTCACAACTCTTCTACTGAAAATGAAGCTCACCCAGTCAATGTCAAGGAAACAGAGACTGGATGCAGTTTGCATCCTTCTCTTTGCCATGAAGAGGGGCCAGGGAGTGCCTGATGACCCCAACATGTGGAAATGGCTTTTGGTGAAATTATCTGCTATTAACTGAGTGGGAGAATTTCCATCACGACCAGGCAGTGCAAGGACTGTACTACTAATTTCAATCCTTTAATGTTAATGAAAGAGAGCTGTTGCTGTCTAAACTAATAAGGGTTTTTTTTCACTGTGCCATTTATATAGTAGAAGGAATTGTAAAATAGCTTAATGATAGATAACTGTACTGCTGGAGTTTCCTTAGTTTGTCATTTCATACAAAAGGATCTCAGCCACCATAAAATTAAATTTCTCCACATTGCAATTGTTCAGCAATGAGACAAACCAAATTTTCTGCTAATTGAATGCAGTGAGCTACTTACATATTCATAGCGAGCTGGTGCTTTCAGCACCATTGCACTCTGACTCTGCAGGAGCCTTCCCAGCTGCAGCATTGAGCCAGTAGAGCTGGTGTGGAGCTGGCACAGCCACCAAGTCACCCACAGAGCTGTTAGCATTGGCTGGGAGCCCAAGATGCCACCTTGGTCTTTGTAGGGGCATAGTTTCCTTTCCTTCCTTGAGAAGCCCCAACATGTTCTATTGGGAATGTTTTCTGGAGACTGCTCTCCTGGCTTTGCAGAAACAGGACTTGACAGCCTGAAACACCCCCTGATTCCTCCAACTCACCACTGGCTGCAGGTTACATTTTGCTAGATCATTATCCTCCTGAACTTCAGAGCATAACTATTCAGGAATGTCTAACTTGCAGGTTTTAAACACAGTTCCTCATGGCCTGGCACTAAATAAAAAGAACAATTCAGGGTAAGACATGCTTCATGAATGCCTGTGCTTTGCCTTCCTTGCTGCAGTGGGGATGCTTTCCTTGAGTTCTGTAACCTATGTTTGTCCAGTTTTCCTAGCCCGGTATGCCCTGGAGTTGTTATTACAACGAGGTGTCTGCAGTCAGACCCCAGTGAAATGCCAGTGCTTTGGTCCTGTTCTGTTCCAGGTAATCCTGCTTCATTCACCAGTGAATTACCCTTGCCCATGAGCCTTTCAAAAGGAGAAAGTGTGCCAGCTTTCATCTTTTCCATTATCTAAGGACTAGGAGGTAATGAACAGAAGAACGAGACATAAGAAATGAAGCCAGCTCGTGGCTGTACAGGGGAATTTGCATCCTGCCAGCTGACAGGTAACCAGGGTCACACAACTGCATTCTGCAAATCTGTTTTGCATTCATTGTTGTCAAATTTGCCAACATCAGTCTAAGTTTTAAGACTTCTTAATAAGCCACTTACAGCCCCAGCTACTAGAATTATCCTGTTCAAAAATTTCCGGCTTTCATTTTCTGAAAGTACTTTTCTCATCTCCATGGTTGCAAAGAGCAGCTTGAAGCAAGTATACATTGAACTCAAAATAACATATGTTTTAAAAATCCTTATAATTTCAATCCTCTTATGGTCTCTGAGTAATAGATTTGATATTTTTCAAAACTTGCATTTGGACAGATTGGATGTTAAATATGTGTCTGAGTCTGTACATACATGTGTACACGTACATGTGCACATGCCCATCTTTTCAGACACGAGCCATCCAAAAGGACATAGATGAAAATGAAGAAAAACATAGCAGTGCTTTCAAAGATTAATTTGGGAAGGCACCCATTACAGTTCTATATATTGCAATGTTATGAATAGAAGCAATTCAGAAATGCCTGAAAGCCCCAAAAAAACAGGCTGCTAAGAAAGTGCTGTCAGAGACAAGCAGAGCAATTTCCAGTTGTCCTACTGTGTGAGGAATCAAAAAGCAAGGGTTAAAAGCTGTCAGAGGCCAAAGCATGAGCTTTCTATCCTCTAACAACTAACCTGGACAACACATTTGAGCTAGGTTTCTGCAGGTACTAAGGTATCCAAACTTTTTCTGATGGCAAATTCCCCTGAAAAACTGATATTGCTGTAGATTTACCCCTACTCTCCCAGTTTTGAGGGAACAATATAATGCAGTTCTACTTTCCCTACAGTTCCAGAAACTATCCTGCTGCTTGGCCAGTGGGCTGCCAGAAGGTGAATTGGGTTCCTCAGAATGGAAAGCATGGGTCAGTTATTAATGATGGAATTCATTTTATGCACAGCATTTCAGGGAAGCGCATTCAGACATGTTGCAGCCCTTCATATCAGGGTCAGTCTTATTCTCCACATTCAGCAGTGAGCTTTGCTGAGATCTGTGTGAGCTGCCAGCAGGACTCTGCTCACACTGTCCATGCATTAATCCACTGATTAGTTTAGTCACTCACAACATTCTATTTCAACTCTATACGTTCACTATTGTCTTTTATACTTCCTGTATTCCAGGAATATTATAGAGATCTTTTATTAACACATACACACAGAGATGAGATTTAATCTCTTTAATTTATTATCTATTGTATTCCTAGTAAACCTTTCTTTGCAATATCCAGGCAACACCCTGATGGTAAATCACTGCTGAAAGACAATACAGAACTGCAAAGTATTCTTTATTAAATGTTTTATTTTATTACCAAAACTCTTCAAATGTCCTTAATATATTTTTCAAGCTGTTTTCATTTGGCAGTGAAATGGCTGATCCTTGAAAAGCTTTTGTCTTAGTGCTTAAACCAGTGAAATCTGTATTCACTCCTAGGTGAATTTCCCATGGTTTCCTATAACAGAGATTATTGACATTTTCACTGGTTGCTATGGAGAGGGTCACTGCACACATTTAGTAGCCTGGGAATTGAACATGTCCAGAGGGTCTCAAGAAGGATGGCTTGGTCTTCCAAAAGGGTTTTGAACTTTGGCCAAGAGCTGACCTAGAATCTGTCATGGAGGGAACTGCACCTTCTAAAGCTAAGAAGAAGTGAATGAATCAAGGTCTTGTGGAGAAAGCCACACATTTCTTGAGCAGTGAAATCTGGTACACCATAACCAGTGAAGTTCTTGGCTCCAGGACTCCAAGGGGGCTTTACCCCTGCAAGCCTGGCTCAGTACAAAGCTTTTCTCCAGGACACAAAGCAATGCCTGGGAGGGTGTCCAGCTGCAGCACAGCTTCACCACAGCCTGACCTGCCAGGAGGTGTCCACTGCACTTGCCCACAGCTGCTTGTGCTGTGCAACTCCTCAGTTCCAGTTCTTCCAGAACCATCTCAGGAGCTCTCTGAAAACTGGACCCAGGGCCAAGCTGCCAACTTGTTTATTGACATGCTGCTCCTCAGAGGGACTAAATGAAATATCTGCTGGGAAATACCTCACCGAACTGAGAGCATTAGCTGGGCTCAGCATGGCTTTTGTCCCTTCTGGTACCCATTCTGACTGTCAGTTTGCCACAATGCAATATATTAGTGATGTATTTCTATAAAGCAAACTGAAAAATACTGGCATTATCCTATGCTGTTCTTGGATTCTTTGGAGTGGAATTGTCTTTTCAAACTGCTTAGACCTTTTAGTTTGATGTAGTACTATTTAGCAACCCTAAGGATTAGCCACCTCACAATGGAAACAAACCTCCATATAAATGTCTTTAGTTTTAATATGGTTTTTAGGCCAGGATTTTTATTTTTTAATCTGACCAATATTTATCATATATGTACACTTCCAGATTAAGCTTCTCTAACCTTTTCAAGTTCCAGTTTTCAGGATGAACTGCTTACTTAATAGCCACCATCATAATTTCTACTAGGACTTCTTATAATTCGTATATTTAATTTTTAACTGGCAAAAAGTTTCTAAATGTCTCTAAAGGCAGCCAGTTTTTTACAGGATTTAAACCCAGGAGTCCTGAGTCTTGTTCTGTGTATTAAGTTCCAAGACCACAGCAGTTAAACCCAAGAGACTCATTTTGCCATCAGGCTCCCCATGGAGCTGGCAACTGTTCTAGGATGCCACATTTTTAGCAAGTTTTGTTGCCAGCATGGTGTCTTCAAGGTTTCAGGAGGTTCAGGCCACACACGGCGTGAAGGGCTCATCTGTCCCCTCCCAAGGGTATCTGTGCCACCCCTGCCTGCTCTGCTGGGAGCCAGGCAGAGCACGCTGCAAGCCCTGTGCCTATGGAATTCAGCAACAAAACTCAGTTTCAAATGACACAACCAGTTCTGAAATGTCAGAACAACCCAGGAAATTAACTTTCAGACCAAGAATAGCTGCTGAGGGTGAACCCCTGCAAGGCTGAAGCAATGGCACTCAAGAGTAGGTCATGTTCCAGAGACACAGCCAGGACAGTTTCTCCTTTTCCCCTCCAAAGCTCACAGCCCACATGGCTCAGAGAACCAAGGAGCACTGAGGCTCAGAAGGACTCCCTACTGAGAGCAATGAGCTGAAAGCCTTGGCTTCTGACCTGTGCCTTTTCAGCCCCACCTTCCTGTTCCCTTAGATGAGAATCCAAAAAAACCCATTCATACCCAGAAGAGGGCTTGCCATAGGGACTGGGGAATAACAAGAAGACATTTGCTTTTCCTCATTTCTAAATTCTGGTCTCCTAGTTCTTGTTTATGCCTTGGCACCCCTGATAGTCCCCACTGCAACCCTACAGTCCACCCATATCCTACCAGCAAGCAGTGGAGTGGGAGATGGTACCTGTCTGGGAAAGCACAAAGGTGAAGTGCAGCTTCACCCTGCCTTGGGTGATGGCAATTGAACAACCCTTTTCCCATTAAGACTACGACTTCTTGGTGACTTCAACTGCAAGTTGTCCTTTGCAGTGAGGCCACTGCAGCCATCTCTACAGGCTGTAGCTGCAGCCCAGAGCAGCTGTGACACATGAACAGCAGCTGGTGGGAGGCACAGCTGTCTGCCAGCTCCATGAACTGGGCAACCCTGAGCACACCAGGGCTGGGAATAAGACCCCTTCTCTGTCACCATACTGAAATGGAGGTCCATTTTTCAAAAAACTCCACAGATGGAGCTGTGGCTATATAAATGCCTTCACTTCCCCCTGCAAAACACACCCTGAGCAGACACAGCAGCTCTGCTGCCCAGGGCACTGCAGACCCCAAGGCTCCCAGCAGCTGGGAAGAAAGGTTTATCCAGCCAGGGGGCCCAGTGGGGACTGACCCCCCAGAGAAGACCAAGTCCCTTGGACGTCTTTCTCCTGTGTGAAAAACCTTTTCCCTGATGTCATTTAAAATACGAACACTGTTTCTCTCTGTTCTCTTTCTCCCCGCGAAAATCCCTGCTTTTAACAAAGACTTGAAAAGGGAGAGAGAAAAGGGCTGGACGTGTCAAAGGCTACTATTATTACTCCCTCCTTGTGACAGGCGCAGGGGAAGGTGGCTGCTTAAATTTCTAAGACAGACAGACAATGATAGGTAGCAGATGGATGGACGGGCTCCTGCTGGGAGCAGACAATGAATTTCATTTTGTTACAGCACATCTACTGCAGAAGGGGGATGATACTGCAGTATGTGTGCCAAGTTCCCTTCACTGGAATGGATCCTGCACAGATCAGACTCGCACACAGCAGAGATTTTATATATTAAACAGGAAAGTAAAAGGGCTGACTTACAGCTTTTGTCTTCAAAAATCCATTCACAGTAAAAACCTAACGGGAAAAGGAAGACTGTCCCACTTTTTGCAGTGCCAGGAGAGATATTTTCGATATAAGCAGTCCCTCAAGACGCTTTACAGGTTTGCACAGAAATTGCTTTTCTCCTCAGAGGAGCACGGGCGCCCATTGACAGAAAGCTGGGAGCGCCGAGCAGCCCGGGCTGGTGGCAGGCGGCACAGCAGGACCCGGCAGGAACACCCATCCCTGCAGGGACACCCATCCCTGCAGGAACACCCATCCCGGCAGGGACACCCATCCCCGCAGGGACACCCGGCAGGGACACCCATCCCCGCAGGGACACCCATCGCAGCAGGGACACCCATCCCGGCAGGGACACCCGGCAGGGACACCCATCCCTGCAGGGACACCCATCCCCGCAGGGACACCCATCCCCGCAGGGACACCCATCCCCGGCAGGGACACCCATCCCTGCAGGGACACCCATCCCTGCAGGGACACCCGGCAGGGACACCCATCCCTGCAGGGACACCCATCCCCGCAGGGACACCCATCCCCGCAGGGACACCCATCCCGGCAGGGACACCCATCCCCGGCAGGGACACCCCGCAGGGACACCCATCCCCGCAGGGACACCCATCCCGGCAGGGACACCCATCCCGGCAGGGACACCCATCCCCGCAGGGACACCCATCCCCGCAGCCGATCCTGCTCCTCCGAGCTGTGCCGGCTCTCGGGAGCCCGGGCTCAGCCCTCACGTTCCCAGCAGTGCCCTCGCTGTCACAGCCGCCACCCCCCTGTCCCCTTCCTCCCCATCCATCGCGTCCTGCCACCTGCAGTCAAGGTGAGACGTGAGTGACACGGGGGAGAGGGGAGGGAGGGCTTTTGCTTGAGTCATCTCAGGCACCACAAGGCCTTTTAAATTATGTTGCCGGTTTGAAAATGGGTTTAGAGCCTTCCCATGGTAAATTTGAGTCTAAGCACGCTGCTTTGGCTGTCTGAAATATGGTGTGTACACATACATAAATATCTCCAGGCTGCAACCAAGCCCATCCATCCCCATCCTGGGGCTCCCTATTAGCTCCAAAATCCTGGCATGCAGCCTAAAGACCTTTCAAGTGATGCATTTGGGAATGATTGGTTATTATCTACAAGAAAAATAATTCCCTGGACTGGGGGAGGCAACTCAGCAATGAAGACTCGCATAATCCACCTTTGCCTGCTTTCCAGCCCCAGGATGTTCCCTAAATGACACACCTGCACAGCACAGAGATGGGCAGTGCTCCTGACTGTGCCTGATCTGGACAGCACCTCACCTTCATAGTGGCCAGCTTGACCGTCCTGTTGAGGCTGTTGCTCCTCAAATAAATGCCCTTTTAGAGCTCCCTTTCCATGTGTTTTGTGCTATTAGGATGCAAATCACTTGCGTCTCCCCTCAAACCTTAGAACCAAATCCATCTCCCGCTGCAGCCCTTGCAATGTCACTGATGGCCCCCAGCACTGGAGGCTTTCTAAGTCTCACTACTTAGGACCAGCTAAATATCAGCTCTCTGGCTCTCACAGTATCCTGTGTCATTTAAAATATTAAAAAAAAAATAAAATAAAAGGGAGAGAGCTGCCCTCAGTGTAAGCAGTTAACTCCTTAAACTCTGGAAAGTATTTTAATATTAAGGCAACTCATTCTAATAAGCCCAGAAATGCAAAAATGTGTAAGGCTGAAGGCAAGATGTGGGAGGGTACAGAGGTAAACAAATTAGCATGGAACCCCTCCTGAATTCTTTTGCAACATATTCCAAGCAAGATTGCTTCCCAAGAAAGGTCCAGCCCTCCTTTTGATCCCCAGACCAACAAATATGGCAGTATTTGAAATCTGCATCCCAGTCCCCTGACCTGTGAACAGCAACTCTTGCTCCTGATTCCCACTGGTGAATTAGCAGGGTGCTTTCTACAGGCAGTGCCTGAGGGGAATGAGCTTGGAGATGCACTAACAACACTGCCACCCCACAGTGTGAGCCAGCAGGGGCTGGGCACTCCCTGGAAGGCTCCCACCACACCACAGTGGGTGCTGAGCAGCCCAGGGCTGAACCTTGAGACCATGGCTGGCCCCGTTTGCAGGGAGGGGGTGCAGGTCTGTGCTCTCAGCTCCCTGCAGACACATTTTGGGGAGCAGCTGCAGAGGCAGCCTCAGCCAGGATGGATCTGGTGAGCACCACTGTGATCTGCCCCACTCAGGGACAGCCTGCACACCCCACAGCCTAATTACCAGCAGGTATACTGTTCTCCAGAGACCAAAGGCAGCTGCTCAGCTGCCAATGGCAGGGACTGCTCTGCTATTGAGTGCTCCATGTCAGGTCCTTTGAGCACATGTCCTACTTCCCGTGTCTTTGTCCACATTCCTGCAGAAATCTAACAGGCACTGAATACCAACATCTGAAACAGCAGAAGGTCCATAGCTGCTCAAAAATTTTTGCTTTTCTTTCCCCTCATACACTGACTGATGATTTGATCCCACTTTTGCTTTGTAATAAAGAGAATAAGGACAATGTTAAAGAAATGAGATGTGACGAGTGACCTTCCCTATAAACTCCGTGGGCAGAAAACGAGGTTGACCAGTAAATTAGAAAGTACCTGTCAGAGCTGCCCTTCCAGATCACTTGGAACCATTGGAACCACAAGGGAGAAATTGCAGCTATCACCACGGCAACTCTGCAGACTCTATTTTATATTGACCTTAAGGTACTACTGAGTAGCTAGTGCTAGAAATGAAAATGGGTATGGATGGAGTAGAACCATATATACTGTCACTGATTACCCTTCCTGAAGAGACTCTGAGATTCAATGGGGAAAAAAAATCCTGGGTTTTTTTAGTGGCAGTGACCCCTAAGGACAGGAGAGCCTGGATCCTCCAAGTGGTTCTCATTCTCACTAGAATGACAGAGGAGTTTGGTGCAATCTGGCAAATAAAATCTTCTGCAAGACATCCATCACCAGTCAGTTTTAGTTGACAAATTACAATAGGTGCCTCACATTTCCATGCACAGCAACTATTTCCATAAAAGAATTAGAAAATATGAACAGAAGTTGCAATACTGTTTGACTTTTGGAAGGTTTTTCTTTTAATTTTCTTGCTCGGCACAAAGATCTTTTAACTTGCAAGTTGAAGCAATTTATCTTCATGATGCCACCTGCTGACCACAGGGAAAAGGTCACTGCTGTTACCAATGACAGCATCCCAGCAGAACATCCTCTCTTAGCATTTCTCCTCCTCCCCTCCCTCTTTCAAGAGAAGGTCAAGCATCACCTCTCCTCCAGGGAGGAGTGACTTCTAACATTTCCTCTTTGCATTAGGAGCAGTTAATGGAAATGGTAATAAATCACCATTCATGTTCTCATAGAGACAGTTACAGAGAGCAAAAACCATCTGCCTCTCTGGACTCCCAACAAGGAGCCTTAAGATAAGGGGAAAAAATCATCTTCACACAAACCTCAATTTTTAACCCACAACATGACTAAAACTCCTAGTCCCAGCCTCTTTCACTCCTGTCCTAGAGGAGATGCTGGTGGAATCTTTTGTGTGGCATTGGTAGCTGTGTCGTAGCAGTGTGTCACCGCTGACAGAGCCACTGCACTCCAAACTCTCACAGACCCAAAGAGGGCTGAAAGGAACTTATGATCTCAGTGTAAAGGACAAGGTTGGAGTGGGAAAACCCACATCAAATGATTGACTGAGATCATAATACGAGGTCACAGCTGAGCTGGACACAGTCATACCCACACACAGCCACGTCACTGGCCAGCCCCAGGACACACTGACAGCCCCCAGACTGCAAAGCTCATCAGCTTTCCTGAGCTTAGACCTGTAACAAGGTGTGGGGGGAGTGTGGAACAGTCCCTGCCTCTGCAAAGGGGTGCAGAATGGGATTCTCCTGTTAGTGTACACAGAGATATCCAGGAACACAGGGCAGGAAGACAGGAAGTGATAAAGATGAGCTACATCCAGTCCCTGCTTCCTTTTTCAGACAGATTTGAACTCAGCAGAAAATACAGAAGACAAATTCAGGTGCCTGGTGAAATGAAGGAGATGTGCAAACATTCCAAAGTCTCTGACAAAGACCAGTATTGGTAGTGCAGTACAGATGCCAGCTGTGGAGCTCTGTTAATTAATTTCCTTTTCTCTCAGATGTTAATGGATGCCACAGACTGGCAGTACAGCACATTTGAAACCCCATATGACTGTTCATTGCATTTTCTAGGCAAAACTGGTGGTACTTGTATTTTATCACCTCATTTTTGTTATTATAAGTCATTTCCTTTACAAGGTATGTGGCATGAAACAAGATGCACATGGACTTAGGTGAAGGCATATTTAAATAGGTTATGTTTAAATAGCATCTAAGTAGGTGACAGGTTGTGCTTAACATGTTTAAATAGGCTATTTACTTTTTTTCAAGTTTGGCACTTAATCAAATGATTTGCTTGGCAAGTATAGAATGAGCGTCCCCAAGGCAATAGGAGTCAGACAGAAAGTATAAAGATTGCCTTTTCTGGTGCTAAAATTGCACACAGATTTTTCACACACATTGGCCATTCCAGCAAATCAGGAACCTCATTGATCCTCACATGCTTGCTTGCTTGGTTTCTTTTTTTTATTTATTTTTATGTGGCAAACCATTTGGAAAGGCAGCTTGCAGCTAAGCACGTCCATCCCTCGGCCCCTGGAGCCAGCCTGGCCAGGGGGTGGCTGGGGTGGGATTCTTGCAGCCCTGGTGCTGCTGCCTGCTCACAGCCCAGCCCTGCAGAAGGAACCTGGCCTTCAGCTTCATCACTGCCCTGCTGCACTGAGGAATGCTCAGCAAACATCAATATTGCTTCTGCAGCCCCAGTTTACATGTATTTCTGATGCAGACCATCTTCAGTCAGGAAGACTCAAATATGGAAAAGCATCAAGGCTATTCGGATCTGTATATCCCACATCAAACAAGAACCTCAAAATTTCATCTCATCAGGAATTTCATCATCATACATTAGTGCCCTACCCCTTCTTTACCAGAAGTGTTCACAGACTTATCAGTTACCTTTGGGTTTATCTGCCAGCACACTGAAAAACGTGGGATTTTAAAAAATTAGTTTCTAAGCAACACCAGCAAGTGAACAGTGAACTAGCTTTAAACAGATGGCACATTTTTAGGGTGACAACTAGAAGTGTTCACTGACCAGCAAAAAACCTCTCATATTTCTTTCCTTTTCCTGACCACTCCCAGAGTTCTTTGAAATTGGACTGGCATATGAAGAGTAAATCAGGGTGGGGGAAGATTAATACAGGCCTGCATTTCAAAAATATTGGAGTTAAAAGTTATTGTACATTTGTTCCTGCTGAGGTCTCCTGAACTCTTTATTAGATTTTTTGCCACCTCCCCCTAAGATCAGACAACCTGATGGAGTTACAAGTCCTCATTCTGTTCTTTTCAAATATTTTTCTGTCCTTAAATACAGAAGAAGGGTGCTGTGGGAAAACTTAAAAAATTACTTAGTAATTTTCAGTATGTACCATGAAAATAAAAGGAATGGTTCTGGTTCACTGATACAGCAGAGGTTGATAATTCCTCTGTTTCCTCTTTCCTTCTAGAATCTCTCTGTCATAATTAAAAAAAAAAAAAAAAAAAAAAAAAGGAAAAAAGGTGTTGTCTTCCTATCAGTTCCCAGACCTTTCCTTCCCTGACATCCCACATTCAACAGCACAGCTCTGACCTCCAGGCTGAGGAAGAGGCAGGAAGGATATTTTGACTTACTAACCAAATAGGCAATTTTGCTGTGAACAGCCTAATTTGTTTCCCTTTGTGTCTATCAGAAACCCATGAATAATCTGCTGTGTTCAATTCCATCAAGCTTTGAGGGTTGATGTAGGTCTCCTCTTGCTTTCCTTGAGTTGCTTTGAGAGCTTATAGGAAAATAATGAGGCATTTAAAACTTTTTCAACCTACCTCATCCATTTCAGACACTTACCTAACTCTGTCCCTTTGATCCCCTCACACTGGGAGGGGAAGTGTATTTGAAAGACAATAGAACTTTTTTTAAAAAAGATTATTTTCTGAGGCAAACTCACTTTATGTCCCACTTTGTGGAGAAACAGGCTCTAAAACAGCAGATAAAAGCTTGAGCTTCCTGTCTTGCTCAGGGAATTCTGGTTTTATGGTGGAATTATAAATAGTTTTTCTTATTTTAAAACATGTGAAAGACATCAAAGAGACACAGCCAGTCCCACTCTCTGTGGCAGAATTACAATTAGTAAACTGAATATTTCCATGGACTAAAACAAGAGCTGCACAGCATCTTGGTCACTCAGGGCACTGGGAGGAAACCAAACCCTGTTTCAACACTGCCACGTGGGCCTGGATGAGCCCTTCCCCTTCCCGTTTCCCCTTGGTTTTATCTTGTTTAATCCACATTTCTGTAATTTTCAGTTTCAGCAAGACACCTATACAATAAATTTATAGAAAAGATTGGCATCAACTTCTGATAATGCCTTCGGATGTCTTCAGAAACACCTTTTGTAAACATCCCTCTCCTCAGAGCCTGGCTTTGTGGCTTTTCTCTGCCTTTGGGAAGCTGATCCCTGCTCTTGCTTCCAGGCTTTGATCCCATCATCATTCTCTGCAGGCTTTGCCTGTCCTTCCTCCCGCACAGAAAGGGCTTAGAAAAAGAGGCAGCAGCTCTCCCGAAGCAGCAGCTGTGAGGCAGAAGAGGGAGTGGGAGCTGCTGAGGACACCCTGCAGGGCTGGAGGTGCCACCACCCTGCCCTTGTCCCCAGCCCAGCAGCGGTGCCAGCGCTCCCCTGGGCAGGAGGAAGGTGCTGCTGTGCCACGGGGCAGAGCGGGCACTGCTCTGGGTCTCGCTCAGAGCCTGCAGCACCCCAGAAGTGCAGCGTGCAGAGCTGCCCTTGGAAGGTGAATCAGTGCTGCTGTCTGCCAGCACCTCTGGTGAGGCAGCTCCTTCAGGCTGAGCTGTTAGACAGTTCAAGAGCTATTGGACATGGGGCCAGGTCTTGGCAGGGCTGCTGCTGCTCAGGCCATAATCTCTCTGCCTCTCATTTGTTCTCATTTGCTCCCGCCAGCAGCTCTCATGACAACTCTGTGGCAGCACATCCTTCAAAGGCCAGCAGCCAGATAAACAAACTGGACTACCAGGTATTTCAGCAGCAAGTCTCAGCCAAGGAAGGAAAGACCTTGAGTCCTTATAATAAGGCAAGAGAAGGTAAAGCTTCCTTCCTCCCTGCAAAGTTCTGACCCTTGAAGGTAGATGCTGCCTCAGAGGAGTCAGGATATTTGGGATTGCCTGGACAGGAAGGAGTGAAGTAGGGTGAGCAATGGTAAGCAGTAGGAAAATTATGACATTGTAGGAAAACAGGAAAGTAAATAGAGTTCAGTAGCAGGGGAAATTCCCTTTTCCAGCCCAGCTGTTAGATCAGCATGAGGCAAGGAGAGAAGCAGCAGCACCACTGGAGAGTTCTGTGAAAAATCTCTGCATTCCAAGGTGCTGGGGAGCAAACACACCTCAGGATTTATTCTTGCTGCAGTTCAAGTGTGAGGCTTCCCCAGTGAAAGCTGCCAGTGTCATCTGCTGTGATTTAAATTCCAGCATCCTCTCCCCGCGGGTGTGATCAGTGACTGAGACAAGGCTTTGTTTGCTCTCAGTGGCTGCTGCTGCAGGGCTCCTCCCTGCCTGGGCACCTCAATAACACAGGGCACAAATGAGAAGATGTGCTATGGATTGCAATGTAATGCATGCCTGATTACCAAGCAAATTTGGCCTTGGTGTTAAGGTAAGCAAAGCACTATAAACTCCTTGGTGAAGGATAAGTCCTTTTTACTGGGTGTTCAAATATATTTGTCCCAGTTTAATTGGTTTCCAAAAGTGGCTTTAAATGTGCTTTAAGCCTCCAAATTGCTGGGGAAATCCAATATTTTATCTCTGGGCAATGTAACAACAAATAACCTTAATGCCCATTCTTCCACACAATTCCCACCTTCTCAGGGCCAAGCACGCTGTGTATTTATGTTACTGATTGAAACAACAGTGTAGTCCAATGCTCAGTTTTACAGATCTACCTGAGAGCCATCAGTGCTGTTCAGCTCCATCTCCCAGCCAGGTCATGGCTGCACCACCTGTGGCAGCTGCACCTCCCTCCCAGGAGAGAGACCTTTAGGATGGCAATGCAGATTTAGATGGCAGAGCAGATTTAGGATGGCAATGCAGATTTAGGCACGTCCAGACAAGTCCATGACTCCCTCCAGAGCACAGGGCAGCTCTGTGTGATCCCCATGACCCACCAGGGGGAATTGATCATGAAGGACAAGCAGAGGAGTGGCTGCTGCCCTTGGGAACACCCTTCCTGCAGGCACAGCACAGCTCACAGGGCTCTCCTGGCGCTGACAGGGAGAGCTGCAGAGCTGCACACTGGCACTCCCAGGCTTGTCTCAGCAGTGGGATTCTGGTGGTGTGGGGAATTCCTCTGATCACACCCATTATTCTCCCCATTTCATTATATAATGGTCCCTGGCTGTGCAGCAGCTGTATAAAGAGTTTGGGGCTACTTTAATTTGCCAGAGATTTCATCTGGCCAGCTGCAAACACAGGGCTGTGATTTCTGTGACATGGCACAGCAGCAGCTGCTCAGCCCCAGCTCCGAGATGGCTCTAGCCCAAAAGAAATACAAGGTGCTCATTGACATCAGTTGCAGTTTTGCTTTGGAAAGAAAATAAATTCAACTAATAAAGCAGGACAAATCCCTCTGACACATGCATAGAAACAGCTGCCTAGGAAAAAAGAGCAGCTGCATAGGATTGTGAAAGAATAGGAAATATTTCCATGGATTGGTAAAGTTAGTCTGTGCTCCTTAAAAGCAAGTCATTAAGATTGAGTCATTCTTGTAGAAAATACTTATATTCTAGGTAACCAAAGCACTTTGGCTGTGTTGCCACTGCTTTAACCTCCAAAAGGACCCACACAGAAGCATAAGTGGAGAAATGTGCACCTTTAGGGGCTAATTCTGACCCAGTTACACCCTCTGATTTTTGTAACAACGAGCCAGTGACAGTTCATTCCTTATCCAGACATGTCTGAGCAAAGTGCCATCCCTGAGGTCTGAACTGGGCAATCCAGGTAAAGTGTCCTTGGTTCTCAGGCTGTGACCTTCACTGAGGGCAGGCATACTAAATCCCAGGCTTTCCTCATTCCTGGCTTTCAAAACTCTCTGCAGAGGTCTTCAGGATCATGGATTTCATTTTAAAAGCGAGAGAAACTGAGGCACAGTGGCAACATCCCGAGGATAAGTGACAGTCAGGAGCTCAGATCACACTGATAGCCTTCAGCACACCATGCAACACCACCTCCTAAAGAAGAGTTCAGAGCACCAGGTATCAGTTCAGTCCTGCTGACTCTTGTGTTCTTATTCTTCTGACCTCCCTGAATCCCTCAGCCAAGCCCTTATCACTTCTGCCTCAGCTCCTCTGAGCCTGGAGCAGGTCAGGAGGAAAAAAGCTTCATTTCTTGGTGGGGCTGAGAGAAGAGGGAGAATGACGAGAGGAAAACAAAGAAGTCTTAGTTTGGAACTGTTTAGCCTTTCCTTCTATATTTGAAATTATTTTTTTCATTGCTTCCAGTTTCTGGGCAAGTCACCCCTCATGAGACTACCTTCAAGGGAATCAGCAGAGGATGAAGGGTCTTTTGAGAGGCTTTTGAGAAAGATGAAGGAGGAGCTGTTGGAGACAAGCCAGCTTTCACCAGACCACCTGAAAATCCCAGAGCCGTGGGAGATTAGCTCAGTTGGTCAGAGCATGGTGCTAATAACACCAAAGTCATGGGTTCAGTCCAGGCCATGCACTTAAGAATGGGACCTGATGAACCTTGTGGGTCCCTTCCGACCTAGAATATTCTTGGATTCTGAAATGGGAAACACTCTAGACTAATCTGACCGTTGTCAAAACTGAATCACCTAAACCCATTCTAATTTCTTTCTAAAGGAATAATAATATCTTGTGGGTGAAGAAGCACAAATACCAATGAATTCTAATTTCTTGAGATGTTGCTGTAGGCAAACTATGGAAACATGAACAGGTGGAGCTGTGATGAGCAGAAGGGGCTAGGAAAAAAAACAGACTCCAGGAGCCATTTCCATTGGCTTGCTGACAGACCAAAAGGCAGCAGACAGCAGCCTTGGTCTGCTGCTGTTGAACACTTCCAGCCCAGGAGGAGCAAAGAAGGGACAAATGTGTTTACTCCATCTATGCACACTGCTACACTGAGCACATTGTGGGATGTGAAAGAATTCAAAATAGTTGTGACAAATTATGGCAAAAAGATTCAATAAAGTGTGATTCAATAAAGAACAAGCAAACAATGTCTGGATTTCACCTGGAATACTTGACTGCCCTCAAGGCAAACTGGAGAGCAGCTGGTTGAGGTGGGTAGGATCACGGGACAGGGAGGTCAGACAGCTGCTGGAAAGGCAGAAACCCTCCAGGGGGAAGAACTCCCTCTGCTTCCCAGGAGACACAGTTGGAAAATCTTCCTCTTTACCCAGCACTGCCAGAGCTCTGTCCAGACCCAGAGCCACAGGTCAGAAAAACGTGGATGAAACACAGACTGAAACGTTTAGAGGTACAGAAAATCAGTGAACTAGAAAAGGATGGAACAGGAACTGTTTGGCTTAGAATAAGGAAAGGGGAAGCACTCAGTTCTCAGCAAAAGGTTACTACAGAAAATAAAGTTACAAGTTTGTCTGTGGTGGTCTGGGCAAGAAGGGAAGGACTTGGACTGCAGTAGGGGAAATTCCACAAGTATTCTTAATATTTAGCCAAGGGGAAAAAAAAAATGGAGGACTGAAAATGTTGTGCATGAGAGATCTGGATGCTCCAGACAAAAATCTTACATGAACAGTTTGGAAAAGGATCTTTCAGAGGCACAGCAAGGTGGGTCAATCCTGTCTTTAAACAGAAAGAAAGGCACAGACTTGCGGCCTTTCCAACCCAATTTTCTCTAACTCCTGTGACTTCTATTGTTAGTACTTGCCCTGCTAAAATGGAACAGTTTCTCATCTTCCTCAAACATACTTTGCCAAAGACAGAGCAAGGAAAAAAAGGCATTTTAATTGGAATCTTCTCCATTCACCTCCAGTACATCTCCCACAAAATAGAAAAACAGTTAAGTCATCTCTTCCTAACCACATTCTCCCATGAGGTTTTTGCAGAGAGGAAAAAACCCAGATCCATTAAAAAAGCAATAATGCTTTTTTATTGAAATGAAAAGAACTAAAATAGTTCTTTTCCCCACTGAAAAATAAAGAGGTGAATGGGGAAGCAGCAGACAGGCTTTATGGAGGCGTTTATCTCTGAACTCATCAAGACATCAGTGGTGCTAACATTGGAGAAGGACAAGGTCCTGTGTGCTTAACAGCCCAGAGCAACACTGCAAATTGGGGAAGGCTTTGAAGTGCATTAGACTCCTGTAACCAGTGAAAACTGTGGCAGGGCTGTGGGGGTGGATTTAGGTAAGCAGAAAGTAATTTCCTTCTCAGGTAAATTCAGCCCAGGTATTTCTGAAGACCACAAAATTGGCTCCAGAAAAATCTCTTAAGCAGCAGCTTCAAATGGATTATTCAAGCATTTTACATTTATACTACAGTTTGCAACAAGTAAGGAAGGGGGTTTAACATTGTGTGTCTTCATTCCAAAAAGAGCTGCCAAATTCAAATTGAGGGTCAGATTTTCCTAGAGGAAACCAAGAGATGAGGCTTTTCTGTGGCATCATACTGAAGTAATTCTGAAATTTAATCATGCAAACTCTTTGCAGACATTGACTTTGTGTCTCCATTCTGCAGCTGGCCAAGAAGAATGGTCTTAAACTTTTGCATACACACATATACACTTACAATTATGCATTTTTTTTCTAGCTCATCCCACATAAAATCCTTTTTGCAAACATTGATCTGAGAATTCTGGCAAGAAACAAAAGCACTAAATGAGGCAAATAGAACTATAGCAGGAGAAAAATAGGAATAGAACTGGAAAGCCACATGAAATTTTGCCTGCCATCTCTCTTTTAAACGGCTCCCAACAAAATTCATTACTCTGGAAGATATTGAAAACTCACATGCAAGCACAGTCCACAGTCATCAATCCAGTATTTTCTGTGCTAGGCAGAGCCTTGGGCTGTAACATTTTTCTCCTCCCACCCATGTTTTGACTGGTGAAGCTATCAGACTTCACCTGGTCTTCTCATTCCTTGGCAAAGCCCAGAAAAAAAGCACCAGATATCAGGGAAGTCAGTCACAAAATAAGCCTGCCTTTGTTCACACATATCCAGAGGATTTTACATCACTCCCAGTTCACTGAGTCCCTCTTTGAGAGGCTTTTGGTATAAGTGCTAAAAAGATCTTGTCACTGGTGCTTTATAGACACACACACAGAGGCAGCCTGACTGGGATCTCACAGCATCCCAGAGGGCAGACCCAGGGGAATTCCAGGGACCAGAGCACACTAAGCACTCCTCTTGCTTCCCCCTCACTGTTTTCCAATAAAGGTCACAGGCAAAAAAAAAAAAAATGCTACCACTTAAGAACTAAGTTATTAACAGGAAAGACCCCAAGAAATCCCTTTGCAGGTTCTCCTGAGGACTCTGAGCTGCCATAGCTGCCCAGATGGATGAATGACACCCTGCAGAAAGAGACAAGAGTCCTCAGGGAAGCACTGGAAGAGCTTTATTCAAGAGAGAATTGCATAATGTCTGATATAGGAAAATTTGTGATGAACTGATGGACCACAAGGAAGGAGTTCAAAACACAATATCCAAGGTTTTCTTTAGTGTGAAGGCAGTGAGACACTGGCACAGGTTGCCCAGAGAAGCTGTAGATGTCTCATCCCTTGCAGGGCCAGACTGAGTGGGGCTTAGAGCAATCTGGACTAGTGGAAGAAGTCCTTGCCCTAGCCAGGGGGGTTGGATCAGGTTCCTTCAGGTCCCTTTCCATCCAAACAATTCTAGGATTCTAGGATCACAGGCCAAACAACTCTCTTAGATCTGGCCAACAATGTACATCCTCTGAGGTAATGCTTATTCTCTTTGCAACTGCCTCAAGAAATTTTTAATTCAACTTTTTATCCTTTTCACTAGACATGTTCCCAGCTGGAACAAAATAAATTACCCTTAGCTATCCAAATGAAAATTAAAAAGCACCAGCAAGACTTGACTAACATCTTAAAACATTCCAAATTTCTTCCAAACCCATATTATCATTCTTAACAGGACAGTATAATCAATCCCCTCCTACAGTTCTCCTACACTGTTCTAAGTAGCCTTTTCCTTTACTTATAGCTGTAGTGTTGCACACTTTCAATCTACCAGAAAAATCTTAAAATAGGAAAACTATTTTTGCTCTTTCCCCCATAGTCATCAGGCAAAAAACAGCACCAAAAAAAAAAAAAAAAAAAAAAAAAAAAAAAAAAAAAATCCTGCAAGGTCACCTTATTTGTGTGCCCTCAGACTGGTCTGGATAGCCTGACTTCCTGTTATCCAAAGCTTCATTTTCTGAGAATGGCACTGATTTCAGTAAACCTATTCCCACAGCTTAAGGACAAGCCAGTGAGTTTATTTGAATGACAGCCCTACATACCAATACCTTCATCCTGAGAAAGAAGACAAAGATAGTTGAAATGGTTCCAGCCTAAAAAGGTTGGGTTTCTTCAATCCTGAAAAGAAACAACTAAGGGAAGTATAAAAATATCCATAAAATCAGCAGTGGCATGGAGACAGGGAATGGGCACAAGCTGCACGTGCACCGTCTCCAAATCAGAACTAAGGGCTTTCAGACAAAGCCATGAGAACAGCTTCAAAACAATCAAAAGGAAGTGGCTTTACATAAATGTGCATTGCAGCCAAGGAGCTCATTGTTCTGAATGCTCTGGATGGCAGAAGTTGACACAGGCTAAAAACTGGAACAATTCTCTGAAGAATAAAGTACAAAGACAGGCACTCTCTTTGCTGCACAAAAGCCCTGCACCACAGACTGATGGAAACAAGACTATTTAGAAAACTACCACTGTACTTGCCTGCATGCTGCTGCAAATGAGACACTAGGCTAGATCCAGTGCGTTTATTCTCACATCCTTATGAGATTTTTTTTTCTTTTTTGAATGAGACAAAAGATTGCTGGGAGGAAAAACAAGGTTAGGAAATTATATTACTGAATGTTTTCAGTATTCTGCTAAAAATGGGAGAGAAAGAAGTATTACTTTTCCAGAAACTTCAATGGAAAACAGTGCCTACAATGTTTTTTTCCAAAATGTAATCATGCTTCTTGTTCTAGTACTAACCTTGGTGTCATGCCACATGCTCCTCATTACAGTTTCAAGTGAAGCTTGCTTTGAAGTGTTACTGTGCCATTCAAAATGCACTTGCTCTTTATGTGTGTTCTCACACAAATCTGCTGGCTTGAGCAACAGAACAATTTCTGCTCCTCCTAATTCCTGCTGGCCCTGAAACTGAAGAGCTTTGCCCTCTTCTGTGTGTCACCAAGAGCACTGGTGGCAAAGACACAGCTGAGTACCCAGGGAAAGCCTTCCTGAAGGTGTCAGATGTTGCATAAGGAATTTACATTCAGCTCTTAAGAATTTTATTGCTACAGGTAAGTCACGAGAAGGAGACCCAGGACAGCTCCCAGATCCCTGGTATGTCTTTGGGATTACAAGCTAGCACAAAACTTGTAAGGAAATAGATTTCTAGTGATAAGATCAGGCATAACTAAGAGATTTTTTTGTGCATGGAAAGTTTTTTCTTATATAAAAGCATGTTCAGATTTGCAATGGCAAATGTTATCAAAACTGAAGTGGTCCTGATGCTGCTCTTTCTAGAAGAACTCTGTGGGATGAGCAGGAATTCCATCCCTCATCACTGAGTCTCTCACACACAAAGTGTGAGCTCTTCATGAGGCATTAAAAACAAAGGGAAATAAAACAATTCTACCATTTGGCAACAAAACTTAGGAGAAAAATCTCTCAATTTCATATCGAGGAATGGTTCAGTTACATTTGGATGTGGCTCTTGGCAACAAGTCAAAATTCTGGGCTACTATTTCTCCAAGGTATGGGAAGATGGAAAATATTAAATAATCCATGAGACTTCAAATGATATTTTTTATAACCATTATTGGATTTAGAAGACTTAACCCAAATCTAAGGTGTCCAAATAATATGTCATTCCTAATCACGTCTCCAACATAAATGACATTCACAACCCTATAAAAACCCTCAACTCCTCCTCTTCTGATTTTGAAATTTATTCATAGGAAAACACTTGAGTTATCACTGAGCTGTGATTGCCTCTTGGGTGGCAGGCAGCACTTAAACTGCTCACTGCTTCAGGATGCAACCAGATGAGACAGAGCCAAGAGAATTACACCTGGGCAAAACAGCCCAAATGCCCAGGAGCACTTTGGCTCTAAGTCTCCCTGACACCCGTGGCAGCACGGCCCTAAATAACTGCAGGCAGCTGTGACAGGGCAGCTATTCCAAGCTGAGTTGGGTCAGCGTGCAGCAGTGAATGCCCTGTCCTCTCCAGGAGTGATGGTGGGCAATGGGAAACTGAGACACTTTCTGTTTTTCTCCTCTGCCAGCAGCAGGCTCCAGACAGAGCTGTTGAGACAATCATGACAGTCTCAAAGCAGCTCTGCAGGGTGGGTGGCAATGCAGAAGCCAGCCCAGTGTCCACAGCAAGTCTAAGGATGAGCATCCACAAGTCTGTGTCAGCACAGTCCAGCCCTGAGGAGCTCACAGCAACCTGCGAGCCCAGCTTCTGCAAGCCTGAAAAATTCCACTGACAGAACAAAGTGTGTAGACAGACATTATGGGAAGCAAATTATCAGGATTACTATGGTAACAACAGGGAGTGAATGATGACTTCAAGGTCATGACAACATATGCATCTTGTAGGAACAGCTAATTGTCTGACTCTACTCACTGACACCACATCATATTTTTCACTAAATATCTTAGTATTTGAATTTTGCTGCCTCCAGCTACTATTAGCATATTTTGCATTCATTCTTTGAATAAATTCCCACTAATGTTTCCAGTTAAAGTTCACAAACATATATTCAATTTATATTTAATGAGACAGTGTGAGTTAAGTAAATGAGTGCTAATTAATTGAAGCATATGTATAGTGGGCTGAGAGGACTAATAAGTTAATGTTTGCAGAGAGCTCTAAAAAATGTAAAAAACTATCTAAACGTGAACTGTGCTTTGGAAGAAAGAAGGAGAGTGAAGAGATGAAAAGATACAGAACATTATATCTAACATTTAATGAACACCTCAAAATCATGCATGGTTTGTCATCAGTGTTATCTGCAAAGAGAAACTAGCCACACATTAATTAAAATCTGGTTAATCAGTTGTTACTTTTCAGTTAAAAGTCAAATGGGCCAAGTTCTCCAGTTCTGTCTCCATTGGCACAGTACCACATAACATGACTAGCCAAAGTTACCCAGAGGTTCTGGATAAGCACCACGAGGGGACAGAGTGGCCCAAAGGCAGGAACAGAGTTAGAAAAGTGTTTGAAACCAGTTCCAGTGCTGGCTTGCTGAGTCCCAGTGGTCTCCAGCTAAACATAGAACAGAATTTTTTCTGATGCTCCCACCCATTTCCATGGCACCAGGCAAAATCCCTGAGCTGAGCACTGGGGCTCAGCTCCCCTCTGCCTTCAGGGTAGAAATCACCAAGGCTCAAAGCTTCTGGCTGCAAGCCCTATACACATCTTCCCTCTCCTCCTTCCTGCTCTCAATGATTTTGACTCCTGGGCACTGTCTGTATACTTGGAGACCTGCCTGGCAGCATGAATGAAGAAAAAGAGCACTTGGAGCTTTCTAGCACAGTCTGCCCCTGGCAGGGAAAGGCAGCTTGGTCAGAGTTACCTCCACTGCTCCCTGGGCTGTGCTGAGACAGCTCAGACCCCACAGCCCCAAAGCCATCCAAAGCCACACAGCCCCAGGGCTGAGTCTGCTCTGCAGACATCATCTCAGGGAATGATGGACCCTTGAGCCAGAGGCAGCCAAAGCTGCCCCATGTGTTTTCACCAGCCCTCCCCAACAGTCAAAGGATAAGCAGGGAATATTTGTGGGCAGACAGCCAGAAAGATTGTGTTTCTTTGACTTTTTCCAAGGTAGTTCATTTTATACAAAGCTGGAGAGAAGGGGCAGAACAAAGTAAGTCTTTGGGAAGACTTCTTTAGGCAGTGTAATTGATGCAGGGCAGTATAATTGATGTAGGTTTTTATTAGAAGAGCTTTCCAGGACAACACACTGGTAAACCTTATGCTCCTGCTAAACAGCTCTAGAAATTTATTTGGCTGTCAGAAAACACAGAATAAAATAATCTGCCTGACCTCAAGGAGTCTTTTGACCAAAACAGGGCAAGGAATATGCTTCCCCTTTCACCTCCTGAAAACTTAATAAAATATGATGAAGCAACAGAACCTACCTGTGACAGGCTGCTCAGCACTGGGCTGAGCTGTGTCCTCAGCAGACCCAGGGACTGAATGCACAGGAGCCCAAATTTCTTCCCACCTTCACGTGAGGCACTGAATAAGAGGCCAAACCAGCACAGCATCTGTGAGGGGTCCTGCTGGGGCTCAGGTGGCACTCTGGTGCTGTGGCTGCAGCTCTCTGGCTGCAGAGAGTGGCACACAACTTTCCCAGGCATTGTCCTGGGGAAGGCTGTGACAAGAGCAGAGAAAAGAATGAGAAACAATTCTTACCTTCACTTGCTGCACCTGTTGTGGACATGTGGAATGTGTTATGAAGATTTGTTTACCAAAAGGGGGTTTCTTATTAGCCAATGGTTGTGGTGTTTGGATTGAAGGACCAATTAAGGAAAACTGTATCAGACTGACTGTAAGGGTGATGGGTTTATTAGTGAGTACAGTATAATAAAGTGATTGATCAGCCTACTGAGAATCATGGAGTCAATGCTAATTATTACCCAGCTGGGGGCCTGTGGTGACACGGTACCATGTGTCCCATGCAGGTCAGCTTCATAACCAGCACCCAAAATCCTAAACCAATCATGTACCTACTAACCCCTGAAGTCAGGGGAAACCTTCCAGCTCTAACTCCCACAGGATGGAACAGTCTTTTTTAAACAGTTTCTGGGCTGCTGTGATCTGCCTTGAAAGCCCAGATCCAAAGCAACTTATCCCTGGGAAGATTTGGTTAGCTATACACTCCAACAAATGGCAGCCTCAGTGCCATGGGTGCCTCCTGCCTGCTGCAGAGAAAGGCAGCTCACTGCAGTTTTAGGGAGAGATTGTGGCTGCTGGCCCAAGCACAGCTCCCCACAGGTCAGGAAAAGCTTCTGCAGCTTGTCTGGATACAATTCTGCAGCAGTACCAAGGAAGAGAAAAGCCCTTGTTGGCAGGGGCAGAGAAAGCAGCAAGCTCAATAGCCAGATGCAAGGATGCCTGGAGAACAAAGCAGCACAGGACAGCTTCATTTCTAGAATTTTGTGCCACTGGGTTTCATTATCCCCCCAAAAGGGCTAATGACCTGCTTGCATGATGTTTCTGCTGTCCCACCAGCCACCCTGATAACTTGAGAAGCTCTCTGGGCAGCATCCCCCAAGAAAAAAAATCCATGTAAGCACCAAGCATGCCTCCAAGCAGCTGATGCCAGCATGCCTGGCATGCTGCTTAGAGGAGAACCATGTCATCTTTCAGGAGAATAATCCTCATTTGTTCAGTAGACTTAGGAGGGTCTCATTGGTAAGGAATGCTGCATAATTTATTCGGCAGTGCCTTTCTCCTGGAAGGACATAAGCCATTCTCTTAGGAGACCTACAAAAATCACATTAACACTAATGCGTTCTTTGATGATTAGAGAGTTTCCCTGGCAACACTCCATCAGTGCAAGCTGGCAAAATATATTGTCATAATTGGAGATATTTTCCCCCCTTTGCATTATGAAGTAATCCAGCTGAAGGACTCCAACTGGATTCTTCCACATATGGTGCCTATTTTCAAATAAAACCATCTCTTCTGAGATTATGGAAGAAGCAAGTTTTCAGGAGTTTCCCCACACTATCATTTATGTAGTCATGTGTTTTGTTTAACACAAAGCAAGAACTGGATCTCCCATCTGTTGCTCCATGGCTCATGCAACATTTAGCTGAGTGTTTTGTATTCATTATGGTCACCATTAATAAAACAGTTTGTAGATTAGGAATTTATACCACCTTTATAATTAATAGGAACCTCTTGCTAAATCTCCTCTGTGGTACTTTCTGTCCTAAATTTTCAAAGCACTTTCTCTTCCTATCTAGATTCCACTGGCAGGCCATAATCTACCATGGGGAACTGGCTCAGCTTCTAATTGGGAAAAAAATGGAGACATGGCAGGGCACCAGCTGGTGCAGCTATTGCAGGAAATCACAGCTATCAGACTTAATGAGAGAGACCACAGCAGCTATTAGAGAAGCTGTTGCACCAAACATGGGTAGGATTTCTTTATTCTTCAGTAGATAAGTGCAGTCAAAACCTCAAACATTTGCTAGAAGTATTGATTAAGTTTGCAAGCACCAGCACCCACTCAGGGATACCAACCTGACCATAATTATCTGTGTAACTAAGTCCTGACAAACACTTCCCTGGGAGAAGATAAGAGGCTTTAGGAACTGATACCTGCCAAGATCTGTTCCCTATTCCCAGTCTGGCTACTGAGAAAATTCAAGCAGCTTCAAGCCTCAAAGAAAACTTGAGGCAATCACTGGTGAAAAGACAGAGCCTTGATCTCTCCCCAAAAGTTGGACTTGAAGTCTAATAATGGGTCCTGAAGAAACAGGAAGCATAAATTATTTCTGTTAAAAGTACAAAATTAAAGTTATGTTAATAGAAGTCATTTAGCCATCTGAGCAGTCTCCTAGCAATTGCATAAATTACTGACAGAACAAGCAGTTTCAACCAGAGCATTATTTCATGGACAGACCCTGACTGATTTCCAGGCAAGCAATAACAAGCACTCTGGAGGGAGCTGCTCTAGCCTCAGATGAATGGAATTAATAAGACACAGAAAGCTGTTTAATAAACAAAGTCCCCCATTTTCTCATGTGAACTGTACAGGAACAGAGTATGTGAGCAGGGAAGCCTTTGCTATTTCTCTGGATTTCCCAGACCGTGTCCTCATCAAGCCTTTGCCACTCACTTTAAGCCTATCACTTCTAAGCCCCAGCTGCTTTGATCTGCAGCAGAGAGCCCATGGCACTGCTGACACCTCCTGAGAGGTTTTGTCACCTCTACAAATCCATATGCTCCACTCAAGGCAGTGTTTTGACTGGTCTCTCTCTGCCTCCGGGGACAGAATGGCAGAGTTTTGGTTTAAATCTGTTATTTCCCTCTAAGACTCAGCCATTTGTAGTTCATAAATTGCAGTTTAGCAGATAGATTGAGATGTTCAAGTTTATCTTCCCACACAAGTAACAGCAAATTGTAGTGTGAGCCTTGTGTGCAATTTTGCTCAAGTACCCTGAGGCTGGGAAGTGGCTCAGGGAAACTGTTTTGCTGGAGATGAGCACTTTCCCAGGCACCATCTTTCCAACACAAAGCTCTCCTCCCTCTGAAGTGGCTTTGGGAAAAGTGATGGATACACTGCAGGCAGAAGCTTTGTAAATGACCCAAACAGAAAACAGTGAGCTAAAACTGCTTGTTTGAGAAAAACATCTCAGAACTTCTTACTGAGTTGGAAAGAAGGTCATTGGACTTCTTTTAAATGTGCCTTAAAAGCTTCTGTACATTCCTAGGGAACAGCAACAGTCCTGCTGAATCACCATGAGGAAAAGCCTGTATCTAGGCAGATCTGGCTTTGCAGACAAGCTTCAAATTCCTTAGGACTAGAAGGATTTGAAAGAAGAGCCAGCTGTGCACACGTTTAACACAGGAGAGCTGGATCTCCAGCTGCTATCACAGTGAAGTTTATCACCGTGGGCAGAAATGAGAATGGGAAACTTCTTTTCCTGAGGCTCTTCCTTGTGGAACCAGGGCTGCAATCACAATCAGTTTATCTATGAAGAGCCTACAGCAATCTTAGGCCCATCCATGTCTCCACAGCTGGAGGCACAGAGATAGCACAGTCTGGCTGATACCACAGCAAAGGTAATCTAGATTTTAGTAAGATATAAACTAAAGACTTGTGGCAAATGTTGTTTTTAGGACCGTGATGGTGTCAAAGTGGGAGGAGCATTTCTGTCCCGCTGGATTCTCGGTCTGTGCCAGTGTCATGGGGTGATCAGTCCCAGAGGACAGACTGGCACACCTGCACAGCCACAGGGACATCTCAGTTCTCCTCACAACCCACTCCACACAGAGCTGGGTTTCCTGCTCATGGCAGCACCCAGCAATCCCCCCATGCCAGACCCACCAGGCAGTGGTGAGGATTTTGGCCTCATATTTGCTGAGCTCATCTCCTGTAGGAAGACCCTGCAGCAGTCTGGCATCGTGGCCCCTTGTGCCACTGCATTTCTGGGGAAAAGCAGAGAGATGGGGCTGTCCCAGATTCTGTGGCACGTTCCAGACCTACAGCACTGGTGTGTGCAGAGCCTCACCAGCTCCCTGTGGAGACCTGCTAACCAAATCCTCCTGCTTTTCCAATTGTCTTGCAGATCTGAAGCTCATTAACAGGAACAGGCAGGGAAGGGGAATGGCACAGTGCTCTGTCAAAGGTTCAGCTCTGAGCAGCAAACCCATCACTGCTGCTGCCTCCATCCAGCTCCAGCATGACCTCAGTTTATTTACCCACAGCTCTCCACAACCCACAGAGACATCAAGTGGCCAAAGAATCCACTTGCAGATACTGAGCAGACTGCAGACTTGCTCAGGAAGGTTTGGGAGGAGAGTGGAACATCTGAGTTTAAGCAAAGTTGGGCCATTTACAACCCACAAGCCAGCAAGGATTATTTTCTCCACATGATATTTCTCAACGATATTTCATTTTATTTTTCCTTTCTCTCTTTTGCTTATAAGCCTAGTAAAAAAAAAAAAAAAAAAACAAAAAACAAAACAAAACAAAAAACTGAGAAAACACACAAAATAACCCTCACCAAACAAAATAAACAGAAAATATACTATGTGATCCCTGAAGATTGAATATACACACCCAACAGTCTACACAGACACTGCCCCTGCAGGATGTGGGACAGAGCCCCTCAACACAACAATCTGCTAAAGGAGACCCTGGCACTGGGGCCTTTGCTCAGGAAACAGAGGCACCATGGTAAACAGGTTGTGCAAATTTATTCCCTGGAGTCTGCCCTCTCTCTCCTTCTCCCTGTATAAAATAAAATTATTATTATTATTATTATTATTATTATTATTATTATTATTATTTGTTTGTTTGTTGTTTGGGTTTGTTTGGGGTTTTTTGCCCCCTGAATCCCTGCTGTGATGTTATCAGCAGCACAAAGCAGAACAGAATAGAGGAGAAATGTCTTTCTCTAAGAGAGTTGGAAAAAAAAAACATTTCAAAGCTAATCCTAGACCAAAACTCACATCACTTGCTCCTTTCTACACCTTCCCGTCTGACAGTGACAGACTGGCTGGGGACCTCAGCAGCAAGTCCAGGAGCCCCAGAGGTGCTGGGAGGTACCATCCCCCAGCTGATGAAGCTGTCAGGAGCTGCCAGTACCTTCTGGGAGCCAACTTACTACATCTTGTATTAAATCAGTTGATTCAGTCTCACACCAGAAGCTAAGAGGGTGAGGAATTTATGGGGCAAGTGTCAGAGGTGAAGGACACAGTCACAGCTTTTGCAAGCCAGCCTCACAGATTTCCTGTGCTTCAACTCTAAAACACCTCAACAGGGTCCCTGCTTCCAGCAGTGCTATTTCAGAAGAGACTTTTGCTTTCCCACTCCCAAGCAGCTCCCATCACAGTCTGCAAAAGAGCTGAGACCATGCTCATGCCTCCAGGCTTCAGCTTCCTCAGGAACAATCTTCATTCATTCCCAGGAGCATCCTGCTCCAAGCAGGAGCACAGTCAATCCCTCCTGCTTGGTACAAGTAACTGCTCAAGTTTTCGATTTCCTATGAGGGGAAAGAAGGAAGAATCCTGGGACAAAGACCATGGGCACTTGAACAGAGAGGCCAGGATGAAGGCATGAGGAAATCTGTCCCCAGCCACAGAGCAGAGAGGAAACCATGCACCAGGACCCACCAGGGACCTGGCTAGGTCAGCTCTCAGCCTCCCTGCTGCTGTAGGTGTGCCAGTGTAAAAGGAAAGCATGTGTGATGGGATTGTTACAGAAAGCCTGGATTAAACCTGCCAAGAGACCAGTGTTTCACACAGGTTCAGGCACTCATTTGAACCAATAGCCCTTGCAGTCCTGAAACATTAAATCATGACAAATTTCCCTCTGAGACACACCTTCACTTCTCCTTCTCCCGCTGTTGTCTGTGGAGGTTTAATACCCAGCTCAAATTCAGCTGTCTGGCTCTGGGGAGAATCAAATCTGCATTGCTTTCCGAGCAGCAGAACATGCCAAACCTGTTTTCCTTCACAAGCACCAGGGTGGGTTCTCTTGTTGAGCACCCACAGCAATGCCTAAGATGCCTCTGCCCAATTTCACTAAAGCTCACCTATTGTAGGTTCAAAGGGTAGAGGAGCCCTGACAGAGTTTCTGCTCAAACTGCAGAAAGCCAGGCAAGGAAAAAGGTATATCCCAAAAGAATTTCCACAGAGGAGAGTTCCTCCAGCTCAATCCAGCTAGACAATAACTGTGTTTGACAGAGCAAAGCTTGTTTTACTGCACTTTGGATGTCCTCCCTGGGGAGACCAGAGCTCCCCAGGGTTCCCAGCAGTGCCCTTTCACACGTTTGAAAATAACATTCAGATCAACTCTCTCCAGCTGGATTTGTCTTTCTAATTGAGGTTTAAAAGCTATGCAGTCTGTAAGAACTGACATTGCTGCAGTCTGAGCTGCACAAAGAAATTCCACATTTAAAATGCAAAGTTTGTTTGCCATTACCCTCAGCTCAGCACAGGTCCCAGGAGTGCAGCTGGGAGAGACATCACCCATGGGTGTTCCCTCTTCTGGCAGTGGCACCTCTCTGAAATTGCCCCACTGTCTGTAAGTCAGGACAGAACTGCACCGAGCTGCTCCAGCTCTGTGTGTGTCAGACAGACAACTCTATTAAACCCAAAGGACAATTGTCCTCTCTGTGTTTCTGATTGGTCTAAAACTGTGCTATAGGGGACAATTAATCTTCACAATCAATTTTTTGTCAGGAGGCTAAATTTCAGTTGTCTCAGGAATGGTGGTGCTGGGCTGGTAATAATTGTCTGATGAGGCAGCCTCTGAATTCACTGCCCAAGAGAACACTTTTTATTAATAACTTTTGTCACAAACCACAGGTCCTTTTTTTGACTTTGAGAAAACATGTTGGTTTATTTACTGTGTTAAAAACCTCACGCTGTCAGGAGTCAGAAGATTTGCTTTGGGTTTTCATTGCATTGTGAGACAGGGAGTATTTTAAGTAAGATATTCCCTTTTCCCCAGGAAGGCAAAGCAAACACTCCAGTTTCTTCTAGAAAAAACACAACAAAATTGCTCTTTTTCCTTTGCATTTGTGGCCTTTTCCCCCATGCCCCATTCCATAGTAATCCTGATTTCCCTGCATCTCCCTCTGCTTATTTCTCCACACAGTTGTTTGCTGTCTGGCTGCTGCATTCGGCCCCCAGGCTCACTACCTGCCATCATCCAGAGGGACACAGCTCCCAGCAGATCCATGGAATGCTCACAAGCATCAACTCCATCCATGAGCTGAGGGTGAGGCAGCCCCAGGACTGCACATCCAGGCAGTGCTGAGCTTGGCTCCCTACAGCCTGGGTATTTCAGGATTGAATCCAGTGGCTCTGTCAGTGCTGGAATCACTGCAGAGGCAGGACTGATGCAGGGCTCCCTCCCTTCCCAGGACACCAAGGCTCCCCTTGGGCTGGGGCTCAGCTCGTCAGAAAGCAGCAGCAGCTCTGAGCAGCAGGGCCCGGAGAGCAGAGTGGTACCAGAGCAAAGCTGTGCAGCCAGCACACTCTCCTGGCTCAGTGGAGACATGGCTCAGCCTGCAGGCAGAAGAAACCCCAGCTTCTCAGCAGCCAACCCTCCTTGCTGGGTGCAGAATGCTGCTGGGCTGCCTGAGCATGTCCTGATCTCCTGGAGCCATGGGAGCTGATGCCAGCCTGAGCCAGGCACATCCCACACATTTCCTGGTGGAGAGTGCAAAGTGTGTCAATGCACTGAACTTCCAAGGCATGCTGCTGAAATCCCAGATTTCCCCAGGGGAGGCCTGGTGTTGGCAGTGTGTTTCATATACCTTGCTTGGCACCAGGCACCTCTCACTGGTACCCTCAGCCTTGCCAACACTGCACTTCCACTGAACTAGAAGATGGCCCCAGATTTCCCATTTTTTGCTACTACTGTCCTACCTGTAGAGGAATCCCCAATGTTTCAGGAAATTGGGCTCTTCAGGAGCTACTTTTTACTAGCAGAGGGATACTAATGAATTGAATTGCCTTTAAGCCCCTGCCTGTTCTTTATTTCCAGCTTACCCAGCTAAAGCTTATTTGATTTCAAAGACAATCCAATAAGCATCAGTTAATAAAATTAACTCTGCAAGGATTGGATTTCCCTAGTGCATGAGACAGATTAACAGACAAGCCAAAAGGGAAACAGAGCTGAAAATTCTGTTATAAAAAGGCATTTTTGTTAAATCACGGACATTTCCCTCTGTGCAAGTGAAGGTTCAAAGGACTCCTGCCCTGCAGAAGGCCAGGCCAACACTGTCTGTGTGTGAATAAATCCCTCCCAGGCACTGAAAATGGTCCTGAAGAATTTGGCTTGTCCAGACTGGTCCTGCAGGCCCTGAGAAGCAGGAGTGATGCTGCAGAAGTGTTACAAACAAGGCAGAGCTGCCAGGTCCCAGCTCACTGTTGCAGACTCTGCTGTCCCCAGAGCCACTCTGAGCCCTGCCCAGCCCACACAGGCTGGAACATCTCCACCATGGGAGCACACAGAAATTACCCTGAGGAATGAAACAAATGGGAGGAAGGCTCAGGAGGAGAATGGAATATGCAATATGCTTCAAAGTGAGGAGAGCAGTGTCTGACAGACCTGTAATAGTGCTCCTTTGCATCCTGTAACATTTCTATTGCTGCTTGCATTACCTGATCACAGCTGGAAGAACTCATTCTCTGTTACTGAAGACCAAATTGATCTTTCTATAAGCCCTGAAAACAAAGGTTTGGTAAAAGCTCTCTGCTGTCCAAATATGCTTCTGAAAGATTAGCACCAGATTCAGCTCTGTCACTTTTAACCACAGAACCACTTTCTTACCACAGCCAGTGTACTTTTGAGACAGTTACCTCTAAATGGCTGAAGGCAGAAGCCATCACAAGGACTCTCCTGAGCTGCTGCAATATTTTCAGAGCAGGTTGGCTTTTGAGCACTGGAACAGGAGTAATCCCCTTAGTGACCCCAAATACATTCTCAAGCGCAAAACATACTTTGACACTTCAATTCATATATCATGAAAACACCATTTATGGCAAGGAAAAAAAAAAAAAAAGAGCAAGATGCTCAGCTACAAGGAAATGCCATTAACCAGTAGTCTGGGGTTGCTGCAAGCCTGAGCTCAGCCCATGAAAAATTAAAGGCAACAGAGACCTCTAATGCATCACGTATCAGGAGAACCATTAAGTAATCAGTCAGCATCCAGTTTTATAGGCATTTTGGGCATAATTCAATCTCCATTCATTTTAGATCATTTCCTTAATGAAGTAATGCACTGGACATAAATATTTCAGTGCAACTCTCCAATGCTCTTTAAGTAGTAAGCAGCTTTCAGTAACACAGAACCCAATTAAGCTGTACAGGATAAAAACTGACATACAAAAAAAGCTAAAGAAGGACTAGATGCAGGAATAGTGATGTGCCTAAGTCCACAAGACTCTGGAATATAGACACAGCTGTGCTTCTGAAGAACCATTGAAAACAATAAACAAAATCAGAACAGAAGAAAAATCTGGGGTTATTAAGATGCTATTCTATAGCTAGATTTCCTCTCCTTACAAGTGCACCTCAAGCAATTTGAGGTAAGGACTGGTTTTCTGTTTCAGGTTTGTACAGCACCAGCACAGTGGGATGGGTATTTTGAAGGGAATTTCCCAGTTTTCTGCACAGCAGTGATGCTTTTCCTGCCTTTATGCCCAGCAAAAGGGGAATGGGTTAGTAACAGATTTCCTTCAGCACTAAGGGGCAGTTTTGCTACAGAACATCTCTCCTCCACAGGCTATGGTAGCTCAGTAAGACATTTAAAATACTTACCAGGAGGTTACTACAGCAACCATGTACCAGCCCATGCCCCATCCAGACCCCCCTGCACTGCAGGACACCCACCCCTGTCCCCTGGGAGGGGAGGCTGCCAGGCCAAGTCCTCAGGTAGGCTGCTGGACACTGGGTACCCAGTACAGCCTTACAGAGGTGCCACACATCCAAAAGTCACTGCAAGCTTCAAAGCTGCAGCCACGGGTTTCTCTGGGATTCACACCACAGTATGGTAAGAGTCTTCCAAACAGAAAGCACTGCAAGTCCAAGAAAACCTTTTACTGCCTTTGAACCACAAGCTGGAGTATTTCACACCAAAAGTTACAACAAACATGGGGGAGGTAAGCTAGGGAATTAATTTTAGCATGCAAGAGTCAATTTTGAATCATCTGAAGAGTAAACCAAAGCACTTCACAACAAAAGGAGAGAAATGTTTAAATCCATCAGAAGGATGGGAAAGAGTCTTTCCAAGTGTGAAAAAGCCCATTGCCAGGAGAACAAGCTGGCAAGGGCTGGTGGTAAAAGGAGTCTCTTGCTTCGGGGCACTAAGAGCTTATAGGGGAAGGTGGTGGAGACTCTGGTTCCCAGCTGGAGCTGGGTGTGAGAGGTTGTGTTATTTGTCAAGCAGAACTCCCTGTTCTTTTTGAGAGTTTTGATTTCATGTAATGCTGTAAAACGTGCCAATTTTTTTTCCCCATAATATCCTAGTAGCTGATGTGTTGTATTGGTAGTGAGCAGCATTGGTAGTGAGCAGCATTCCTGTGGCTACCACCCCAAATCTGAGGTCATGGCATCTCTACTCACAGCTCATCACACAGTGAGCTTGCCCTGGGCCTGAGGCAAGAGCCCAGGGAAAAGTACTGCCCCTGATCTTCCCTGCATTACACTGTACAGGCAAAGGGCCTTCTATTGCTTCAATTCTAGTAATTTTTTTTAAAAGTTTTTGGGTGTTTGGCTTTGCCACATATTCAACAATATTAAAATCCACATTTTCCTGCACAGTTTCTGTAATGAAATAAACAGGTGTTCAATACTTCAAATAAGAAAATTGCCTAAATACTATCCTGCAAGCTTTCAATACTTTAGGCACCAATGGCTACTACCACCTATGCTGCCAAATTATATATAAAAACAAATTTAAAGGAACACAGGACTCCAAAGACTGCTGGTCAGCCTAGAGGAGGAGTTCTCTCTGCTGTCAGTTCCCAGCTGCAGTGTGTTGAAAGGCAGAGGGGCAGCTCAAACTGAGCTCAGACTGAGCTCTGTGTGTGAGCGGCCCTGCAGAGAACAGCTGGCTCCATCCAGCTGCTCAAGGGCTGCTCAGCCCAGCAGTGCTCCACTCCTGGGGGGCTCCAAATGCCCTCCTCCAACACAACCAACCCCCTTGTGCTTTGTTTCTACCCTGAGGACTTTGCAGGACTAAAGCACCATCGACCCATCAGTTCTGGGTTTATTCCTGTCTCTGCACACCCCAAAAGCGTGGGCTGCATCTCCCTGTGCCCCTCTGGTCCCATTAGGAGGCACATCCGTGAGAGAGGAGCCTGTAGCTTCTCTGCCGTGTGCTGGTACCCAAAATCACAGCCCCTGGGTGCACAGACGGGTGTGTCCCTAAATCCCTAAACCCACAGACGGGTGTGTGTCCCTAAATCCCTAAACCCACAGACAGGTGTGTGTCCCTGGGTGCAGGTGTGTGTCCTAAATCCCTAAACCCACAGACAGGTGCATGTCCCTGGGTGCGGGTGCAGCGCGGCCTCCGCTGAGCTCCTGCCCAGCCTTTCCTTTCTGGCCGCTAGAGAGAGCCCTGGGATAGAACTGGATACCCTGGGATAGAACTGGATGCCCTGGGGTAGAACTGGATGCCCTGGGATAGAACTGGATGCCCTGGGATAGAACTGGATGCTGCTGGAGCATCCCGAGCCCGGCACGCAGGCAAAAGTAATCATTTAGAAGAAGAATAAAGCATTTTCTCGCCTTCCTGACTAATTTTTTTTCCTCCCCAAAAATTGTTGAATTTTATATTTATTAATCCAAGCTAATGTTCAAGCCTTTGTTTTTAATTAGCTACTAATTTCTCAAGGGACAGCTGGATTGGTAGGTAAACTGCCAAATATCCCTTGTAAAGGATAGTTGGGGAAAAAAAAATCCCGCCAGGAAGGACTGGACTGCACACCATGGCTGGCACCAAAACTAGGTTCACTTGTGTGAGAAATGCAAAGGTTGTTAATACACCCACTAAGTGTGGGGTAGAGGTATCAAAGCATTTCCATGGGAGCTTGGGAGTGCAGAGGTATCACTGTGAGCTCTGGTGGAGTTTTATCTGAAGGCAAAACCACTTTATTTTGCCACACAACATTTTAAAGTTTGCCTTGCTGCCAGGCTGGGTTGGAATGGTGCAGCCCTGAGCTCTGCTCACACAGCTCCCACTTTGGAACTGCCTCAAAACCTGCACAGAGTGATGCTCTGCACAGCTTGAGGAAGCACTAACTTCAGTCTGGGCTGTGTGCTTCCAAGGAACAGAATTTAAGAATAAGGCCTCCAGCTTCTTGCCTGGGTTTGTACTGCTTTTATAAATATTCCAGTAACCCACTAAAATGGCGGCCATATGTACTTAATTTTTTTGTTGTTTTATTTCTGCAAGAACTGCCAACACTCTGTTTTTTAGGTTTACTAGCTCATTTTGAGTGTTTTCTGTTCAAAATTCCGGTGGGCTGAACTGGGTCATAGGGTTTGGCCACCCTTTGGTGACATTTTCCCTTGGTCCTGGGGACTCCCTCTCTCCCAGGGAGTACGTGCTCTATTTGCACAGCTGGCGTTCATGAAATTAGAAGAATTTTTATAGAAACAAAAGTTTTTAGGACTAAAGTAACTTCTAAATTGCAGCTGGTGCTGGGGTCCTGTCAAGCAGGACATCCTAACTTCAAGCAGACACCTTCCCAAGACCAGCTACCACTGTGTCCCACAGAAAAGAAAACCACCCCTTCTTGGCTTATTTGATTCCAACAGGAGCCCCTGCTATCAGCTTGGGCCCAGAAGGGCTCTGGCATTTCCACAGCTAAAAGCAGAAAACAGAAACAGCAGGGCTGGGAGGGCTCAGCTCTGGCTGGCTGTGTCAGCATCCTTGTGGATGAGACAGGCTGGCATTAATGTGCACCTTTGCACAGCTGGTTTAACTCCTGACATCAGGAGAGCCTGGTGGAGCAAGTACCAGCAGAACCTGGTTTTCTCTAGCTGTTAGGCCTTTCCAGTTTTCTTGAGCAGAGACCTGCACTGCTGCTCCTGGTCCCTGCTGTCCCCTGGGGATGGTAACAGGACATAGCTGCTGTCAGATCTGCAGTCATGGCCACAGGGAGCAGCTGTGGCTCCTCTTGCCTCAGGTGTGCAGCTATGCATCCCTGTCCTCCTGTGGGGTGCTCTGCATCGACTCTTCCAGGCTCCCTGTGGCACCAGTGACAGTCCTGTCTGTGCACAGGACTCACAGCCTAAGGCTGGGGACCTTTTGCAGTAGGACAGTGTGTCTGGGTTAGCTAGCAGCCTAGGAAAGTCACTGGGAAGCCTGGCTCTGGGTGCCTCCCTGTGCCTTTGGAGGAGAGGGCACTGCAGGAGCCCCTTCCCACAGCCCTGCCTGATGAGAGGGATGTTCCTGGACATTAACAGGCACCTTCAGGCTGGTCTCCAGTGTTTCATCAGTTGTGAGCAATTAACAATTAAATGAAAAGACACAAGTGAGGTGCTTGAGTGGGGTTTATGCGTCCTTTGGCAGGTTGAGCAGAACCTTTTGGGATAACTTGCTGTGTAGCCAGTAACAGGCAGTCAGTGCCAGTGGTGGGAATAAACCCTGTGTGTGTGGGCATCTCATCCTCTCCCCTTCGCAAACCTCCTACTGCAGTACCAGCACCTACTAAAGCTCCTTTTCAGTTTTGCTGGGACAAAACTCACAGTCCTCAAGCACCCTCTGGTGTCCTGCACATGCATGGACATGTCATCACTCCCTGGACACTGTCTGCACCTGGGGAGGATGAAGAGGGGAGGAAGGAAGCAGTGTGGAGCCCTCTTGGGTCACAACCTGTCCCAGCTCCAAGCTCAGCCCAGGGAAGGGGATGCTGGTGCACTTCTGCTCACCTGGTTATAAACCCCACCAGTGAGATACACACAGGTTCCTCTGGCTCACAATCAAACCCTGAATATGTCAACCATGTTTGCAGTAAAATGAGAAACCATTCAAATCTAAAATAGGCAGGAAAAGCTTGTCCTGTGAGGTGGCATGAGTCTGCACAGCAGTAGAAATGCCACTGGAGCCCTCAGTGGCAGCCAGGGGCTGGCTGTGCCTGGCCTGGCCTCAAATGGCCACGAGGTCAGTCACCCAGGGGGAGTTAGGGTCTGTCTGGGGGAAAAGGGCAGGCTGGGAGCTATTACTAAGCAAAAGCAAAGCCAGGGTAAAGGAGACTTTGTGAAAAGTGGTGTCAGTACTCAGAACTGCCGCTCACCAGCAGCAACATGAAACAGGAGCAGCTTTTGGCAGAGCTGCTTGGGTACTTGTCTGGGGCTCTCTGGGGTCAGGGAAGCACTGACATTCAACAAATACCCAGATGCCAGACACAAGTTCTGTGCTTGTTTTAAACTTGGTTTGCAGCCTGATCCCAGGTCTCATTTAGTAAATCTAATTTTTGCCCTTAACTGTGACAGGAATTCTGGCCAGAGTGATTCAGGATTAACTCAGGGCACTGTTCAAGGACCACTGTCTCTAAAAGAAAAAATCAGAGTGATGAACACATGTACCTCAGACCTGAGATAACTGACTGGTGCCAGGAGCTATCACTTGTTTGCTATCAGGATGGTGCAAAGAATGTAGGGACTAGCTTTGCTCAGTGCTGAAACTGAGAAGGAATAGTTTCAGGAATAAACCAGGGTTTCACAGGGCAGAGGGGATGTTCTCCACCTCCAGCTACGTTGTAACCCACCAGGTCTCTGGAAAATGAACTGGGAATGGTACATACATACCATGTGTACTACAGCAAGTCATTTGTGCCTCAGATACCTCACCTGGTTAATGTTCTGGGTCCCTGCAGCTGTGATTTGTATTTGTTTTCTGAGCAAAAGGAGCATTGGTCCCAGGTAGGGAAGCCCTACCAGCATGGAGCTGGGTGGGAGGTGAGGATGTGGGCATGCACACAGGCAGGAGGCTGCAGCTGCCACCTGCAACTCCCACTGAGCAGAGCAGTGTGAGGCAGCCAAAGGGGCTGTCAGGCTGCTGGGCACCCAGCAATGGTGACTTTTAGCAAGCTCCACTGGCTTAACTTTTTTCACAGATGGAGGATGTGATACCCTCTGAACAGAGAGAGACTTAAGCTTTCTCAAGATTTCTCCTGAGAGAAGCTGTGAGAAAAGCAAAGAAAATCAAAACAACTCTTACCTCATTTGCTACTCCTGTGTTTACACCCATGTAAAATGTAGTATACAGATTGTTTACCCAAAGAAATTACTTAATTAGATTCTAGTAATAGTGTTTTAAATTCATTAACCAGTTAAATCCATGTGTGTGTCAGGACCCACAGGAGTCACGAGTTTTCTAGTTAGTTAGTGATGTCTTGTTAGTATAAGTTAATAAATAATTAATTAACCCTCTAAAATCATTAGTTCTACACATCATTCTTCCATGTCAGACATCCCAACACCAATAGGAAGATACATGGGAAACCTTGATCCATCACCAGTGGCACACTGGACCCACCCACCATGGCACACCCACAGCCTGGGAGCTGCATGCAACTTGAAAATTGAGACCAAAGTTTCCTGGTACAGAAAAAAGTCCCCAGGGGCTCCTCAGTGTCTGCTTTGTGGTCCCTACACCCAGTTCCATGTGCACATCACTGCACCAGGTGGAAGATGTTTCTCAGGGCTCCAGCTGGCCCTGCTCCCACCACAGCCTAGTGCTTCAAAAAGTGCCAAGGCTGGCATGAAAGAAGCCTTTCAGAGAAAACAGGCTGTCCCAGTCACTCCAGACAAGAGGCTGCAATGGGTTGTAAGCTGGCAGAGCTCTTGGCACTCCCAAGAGCCCTGCTTTTACAACCCCTGCCAGCCAAGTGTGTTTTGCTGACTCTACTTCCACTCATTGATAATACCCAAGGGACTGTGAGGTGCAGCTGGTGGAAGGTAAAGATGACATCGAGGCATTGGAAGCACTGGGGTAGTGCTGTGACAGAGCCTAACCTAACCCACAAGTGAACTCTGCTGGAGTCAGAGCACTCACCTGTGCAGCCCAAGCCCCTGGCCCAGAGGGAAAGCCTGGTACACCCTGTGCTGGGATGCCAAAGGACTCTCTGCTTCACTGTGCAAAGCTTATCCTTGGCAAGCAGAGAGAAATGAGTAAATAAGCATTTAAGAAAGGTTTAATAGTCCAGATCTGGAATTTATACTGTGTAACCTTCTCCCTGTTTCAGAATGTTCAGTCACAAACTGAATATGTGACATGACAATGGGATCATGACTGCTCATGTTTGAGCTGCATGTGGCTGCACCCTTAGCTGATGCCTTTGAAGAAAACAGTCAGTCCCAGGGCATTTGCCATTTTTCCCTCTTACATTCTGTCCCACCACTGTAGGTACATAGTGTCTGAGGGAATCTTCAAGCAGGCTTTTTGCAAACTTAAGTCATGTTAATGAAATAAGAAAGAACATCCTATCCTTGCAAATAATCATACTGCTTTATTTTTCAGTATCACAGTCTCAGGAAATGAAACAGTCCAGATCTTTTCCAAGATATTACATAGCATTTTTCCATCTGTCTGTCGACAAAATAATCAAATTAAATACAATTTTGTTTTGTTTGCTACATCTATTACAGTGGAAGAACATAATTGTTGGTAGAAGCAGCTAGGTTTCAGGAACAAAGGGTGGAACAAAGTCTTATTTTCCCCTGCTTCTGTGTAACCCACTTAGGTTTCCAGAAAAGCACACGGAGGGACAGAAGGAAGAGGTGAGTAACAAAATACAGCTATTTATTGAACAAAATGGGGCAAGGCAATGTTCCCTTTACATTCTATGACAATTCAGGAGTAAGAAGCAAAACATGCTATACACACACACACAGACATGATACTTTGGTTAAATGTCATTCAGAAGTTCTATGCCAAACCTGGTAAAATTATAGAGTGAACAGTCAAAAAAAACCAAGAATAGGCTTGCATAGACAGATTATTGTAAGTGTGCAATTCATATTTAAGGATTAGCTTTTACAATGCAGGATACACTTGCAGCTCTGAGGAATTTAAGCCTTCTGACTAATCCACCTCATTGCATGGCTAATATTTAGATTCAACAGGCTGAAAGTTTACCCTGAAGAGCTAAATGAGACAACTGCAGTTATTTATCTGAGGCAATTAACTATATTGCAGTGCACAGATGTAGCTGGAGACAGACCATGGAGTCTACTTAGAGTGAACACTGATACAGTGGAACTTGTTTCCCATGAAGTAGAAAATACTCATTTCTGTGTGCCACTGTCCTCTCTGGGACTCTCCTGAAGAGCCAAAACTGCCCTGTGCCACTGATGGGGAGGAGACGGCTGATAGTATCTCCAGCCCAAAAACTGAGGCTTGGGCAGCTCCTGAACATGAAACCCATGTCCCTCCACCTGTCCTGGGCAGGGCAGTCCAAGTGGCACCTGTGTGCAGCACAGCCAGTACCTCCCCAGCAGTGCTGCACAGCCACAGATATGCTGGAGTGCAGCAAACTGGGATCTCTGCAGGTTTATGCCTGTCCTCTGCAACAAAAAGAAGACAAGCTACCCATGATGTGCTCCATGTGAGGGATATGTCCCATACCCACCTCCCAAAGCAACTGCAAAACTAAGCCCTGAACACCTTGGGAGAGTGGGGCAAAACCAAGTGTCCACTGGCTGGGGACAGATAAAGAGCAAACCTCAGACACCACCACCCTGCTGGGCATTCCTGCCTGGCTCAGGACAGCACCGAGCTCAGGCACCCTCAGGCTGTGCTGGGAGCTGTGCTCCAGTTCCTGCTGCATCCCACACAGTCCTGCAGGGCCAGTGCTGCCAGGAGGGACAGCAGGAGCCATCTGCTCAGGGGACAAGCACACAGGAGATTGCTCTGTGAAGGAAACAGTGAGTTTGCTGGACTGGCTGTGCTCAATTACAAGAGTGTAAACTAAGTAGGGGAATCCTCACACTGTCTCCAAGTGCTCCCCTTTATACATATATAAATTAGCAATCCACAGTTAGTTTGCATACAGGATAATATGAAATAAAATAAAAACCTTGATAATAAAAATATATAATATACACATTGATGAACAGCAATAAACTGAATGAAAACACTAGAATGTAACAGTGGCTGTAATTTGGCACAAAATAAACACACAGATGTCTAGCACTGTAAAAATAACAACCCATTTTTTTCCATAAGTAGAGAATGTTATCAATTCTGATTCAAATCCTAATAGATGGGAATGCAGAGATATAAAAATACTGTACATACAAGATCCCTTTTATAGAGAGAGAAGCCGACTGCAGCATCTAACTTCTATCCTTCTTCCCCAAGAGGAGAAATTCAATGATGAGAATTCATCTATCCCTTAACAGCTGATATTTCCTCACCCCACCAAGTTCAAACCCATGAAGTTCTTTAAAAAAAAGATGAAATCAACCTGTTGGATCTATCCCTGTGACAACTGCTTCTTGCTGCAGAAAGCTGCACAGTCCACATTAAGACAGTGTTTCATAGCAAGGTGACTCAGGTCAGCCTGCTGAAGACATTGAATATCCCTGCGTGTAAGGCACGATCCCTCCAGGTCACCCAACCCCTCTTCTGCAGACCATTGTGCTTTGGACGGAGGTGAGGAGGTGCTGAGAACTCTTGCTGCTGAGATGAGCCTATTAGGAAGGTCAGGAAGTGCCAGGATTTCAAGGAGATGAATTTTCCACGTGGTGCTGGATACCTTGTTAATGCACAGAGTCAGAAAGGGAAGCAGGACCCAAACAACCTGGGCAGGAGTCCCAGCAAGGACTCCAATATGCAACTAAATCCAGAGCAAAGCTACTGAAACTTGGCTAGAGTAAACAAGTAAAAAAACCAACATACTAAACATTTTTATGGCATAGGAAAGAAATATTGCTGAGTGCTTTTTTAAAAGATCAGCTTCATCGTGGCTCTATCCAGGAACACATGTCCAAGGTGCTGATTTTGCATCTCACCTACACAAGTTGCATCTTCTTGACTCTCAGCAGAATTGTGGCCACTGAGCCCCAAGGAAAGTGGCTCTTTGTTCATCCATAATCTTAACTCTTGTTGACCTCAGTAGGACCATGAAATCCCTTTACAAAAGTGGTCACTAAAGATACAAGTTCAGTTGCAACATCTGCCTCAGGAGGTCTCTAACCTGTAGGGCTGCATGAGGACCCCAACATGCACAAGATGAAAAATTGCTCTGTTCTTATCCCATTTACTACCTGCTTTCCTCAGCTGCCATTTCTAGCATTTCTCTCCCTTTTCTAGCAAAGCCTTAGGAACCCTCTTTTCACCAGGACTGTGGAGTAACAAAACAGGAGAAACACAAGGAACAGCAAATTAATAAAGGTAGGGAGAAAGAAAAAAGGATGAGGACTAAGGGAGGATACAGAGCAAAATATCCCATAAAGCATTCAGCACCCTCCAAAGGCATCCAAGGAAGCAGCAACTGCTCCTGGGATCCTTCTCTTGGGCTCTGCCTCTTGGTGTCTTGACCAGAGAGCATGACTGGCCACTAAGGACATCCTACTCCTCCACAGAAGAGGCACTGAGGTGTTCTTCAGACTACCCAGCTTCCAAACTAAATCTACCAGAGTTTTCCCTCACATTTCTATTCACTCCCATTGACACCAACAACTTGCATACTCCCAAGCATGCCTCCTGAACTGACAGGCTCTTTAAATGTCAGAGGGCTTAGGGTCTTCATGACTTCTCTAACTAGGTTAAAACAAAAGCTACACCAGCCAACTGAAGTGTAAGAAAGTCCATCACAGCCAGATACAGAGGCCCATGGAGGGCTGAATTCCCAGCTGGTGATTTCCCCATGCCTTCTGCAGAGAATCACCAGTTTTCTGCAAGCACAGCCAGTACAAAGCTCAACCTCTTTCTGATTTGGCAGGACTTTTCTCCATCCAGTTTTCAGAAGTGCACCAGGTGGTACAAGCAGTAGTGCCTGAACTAGGGTGTTTGTACAAAGTATTAATTCTTACAAACCCACCAGGCATCCATTTCACAACAATAATTACTCTGATGGCAAGAAGTCCACAGGAAAAAAAAAAAGGCATTTTCAGCAGTAGAAGTTTTGATTGTTACACGAAATACAAAAATAAATTCTTACAAAATAAAATATGGATACATGAGGTTGCCACACTGGGCCAAGTTATCAAATAGGAAAGAAAAAAATAGCATCTATGTTGTTTTTTTTTCCTAAATCCTTTTAAACAACATGAACACTTCTGAATTGACAGAAACAGAAAGAGAAGTGGGAACAAGGCAAGGACAAGTAAAATCTAGCTGCTGACTGGGATATTTCCTGAGAAGCAGCAGCAAGCAAGACCTTGCAAGTCACTTAGCAGCCCATGCAGGCAGGAAAGCCACAGTCTGGAAGCAAAGGTATGCAGGTAGCAGGATTCTGCCCATACACAAAGTCCTACATGGAAGGTTTTTGGTTAGGGTATCCCTGGAGCAGAGATCCACTGGGGTTATGTGCTTCTTCACAGGTACTGAACTGCTGCCAACAGGCCAGTAGGAGTATGAGATGGAAGTCTCTTGAGTTGTTGGTCAAGGCAAGACATGGCCTTGTTATGTGCTATTAAACCTGCCCCTGCAACTTACGTGAGAAAGGAGTTCCCCTGTCTTCCCAGTGATTTGGCCCAGTAATTATCCTGACCAAGAACAGCCACAGATAAAGCCTTACAGCTGCCTTGGGGCTTGAGTTGTGCACTAGAGGAAGAGCAGACAGCCATGCTCTCTTCCTGTTTCCTAGAGGTGCTCCCTCCTCCCCACACCCAGAGAGCTGCCAGAGAGCTGCCAAGGCTCCTTTCCCAGGCAGCTGTCTTTCCCCTTTCTCTCTCCAGTGGAGAGGACAAGTCCATGTTTCCTGCCCTAGACATGGGTGTCTCCCCTCCTCTGCACAGCCAGAGGCAGGACTGCAGCTGCCAGAGACAACAGAGAGAATGGTGAGACAGACTCGGTGCTGGCATTAAGGTTGGGCTGCAGGGGCAAGGCAGCCAAGCTCTCTGCCATGAACTGGGCTGGCCTGTGAATAACCAGCCTGCCCTGCCCTCCAAGACAGTATCCAGATGTTCAGCTTTCTGATTTAAAAATACACCTGAAAATTATGTCAAAAAAGTTATTCAAAAGACCAAAGAATTTAAATGCTAGGAGGCCAGGGGAAAAGGCTACTTTTTTGTGCGAGAGAAAAAATTATTTACAAAGAGTGGAGGGAAAACAAGCCAGGACAGAATCACTGCATGGGAAAATATGTACAGACAACAAACCTGCAGAGCCTGCTGTGCCCTAGAGAGCAATGATTTTTTTATTCCTGACTGGAGCTTGCCTGGGGTGCTGGATGGAGCAGTGGAGAGGAAAAGCAGTCAGCACAGACATCATGTGGACTGATCAGCACTCCATGTCCAGCTCAGGTTGCCTGTAACTCTAGATTTTGAATTTGATGCTCAATGCCCATATGGCACTCTCTCCATCAGCCCCATGTTTACAAGACATATCCAAGTTCAGCAACAAGTTACTCTACTCAAGTGCATCAGCAACTGAGCTAAGAGTTACAGGAGATCTGAGTTGGCTTCTACTACACTGAAGCTCAAAGCAGGTGACCACAGAGGTCCCTTCAGACACATAGATCTGTTTGTATGAGTCTTCCCAAACCACAGTTCACAGCTTGTTGAACTCCCTGGCCAATGTTAAGTCATGCACACAAGGTCTAATTTAAGTTAGAATTGTCTTTCCTTTTAACTGTTCTATCCTATATCCTGGAGCTAAATGCCTATACACAGTCTACTCAGATTGTTGAAAACCCTAGAAAGAAATACAGCAGTTAAAAAAAAAATCTGTTTCACAGGCCATTTCTGCCTCATCAGTCTCAGGGTTTGGTTTTTGCTGGTATATGTTCGACAACACTCTCTCCTTCCTGCAAGCTCATATGACTGTCAGGTTGGCTCAGCTGTCCTATCCAACACAGGAAGAAACTCAGTTCCTCTTATAGTTCTCTTTGATAAGTTATCCTAAACGTAAAAAGGACTTGTACTTCTGATGTTCTGCTGCATTGCCATAACCCAACTCACTTCTTTAATTTTCCTCCATTATACATGCATCTCAATTTGTCCTATTCATCAGAGCTCCAGCCAAACTTAAAAATAAAAAAAAGCCCCAAAAGAATGCATGAGGGAACTGTTGAGCCAGCTGGTTGATTGGCACAGCTCAGTGGCAGCTAGATTATACTGCACTGCTCAAGTCATCACAGATGAGTAAGAAATTGAAACAAACAATTTTCCTTAATATGATGACACTTAAAGAGATGATCCTGGGAGTGGAGGGTGGGCCTCCCATCAGGTCAGGAATCGAGAAAGTTGCCTGGCAATTCCAGTAATGTTTGCTACAGAAGAGTCAGTACCAAAGCAAAGGCCAGCACAGTTTAGTGCTTCCTACGGGAACCTGGAAAACAAAACAGAAAGGAAACAGTCTGTGAGGCTAGAACCTGGTGAAAAAATTACTACCTGCAGTCATATTTTACCTGGCCTGCTCTCTTGTCTGTCTGTCTGACTTCTAGGGTACTAGTAAAGTCAAAGGACAAAATGGGAACTACATGTTACATGACTCAAGCAAAAGGAAGGACAGATTCATGAAACAAGCAGAATGTGCATTTCTTCTAGGGTATGAATGGTGCTGCAGCACCATTGCACAGTCTCACTAAAGCAAACAGGCCCTACAAAGTGCCATCAGCTTCCAGCTTGCTTGATGAAGACAGAACATAAGTTTACCAAACTAAATTTTGGAAGGGAAAGTGTCCACATTTAAGTCTCACTAGTGAAGTTGGAAGAAATCTGAGATTGAGTTAAACTCAGACTGCCCCCCTTCCTTCCCCAGAGGCTCTACAGACAACTCAGACAATGGGCATTCAGATTTAAAACAACTGCAGGGGCGACCCTACCCACACTGCTCTGTGCCAAGTGATTTCAGGAAACAAACCAACAAACCAGTGCTGCGATGCTACAGGAATAAAATCAGCCTGCTCTCAGGACAAGTTTCTGTCTGATCATGCCATCTGCTCGCCAGACAGGTGAGGTTCTGTCTTGCATTGGATTGTTTGAGAATAGTGAGTCACCTAAAATCCATCATAATGTTGTCTTCATATTTCTTTGTCATTTGCTATCTGTACTTACAGTCATTCATCTTTAAGAGATCACAGAGGACATACAGACAGCACCTTGACAAATTCCAGGCAAACCAGTACAGTTTTTTAGTGTCACAGCCTGCAATGTGCTCAGCAAGTCCAACCCAAACACTGCCCTGCATCACCTGCCTGCTGGGGCATTAATTCCCCTTCTTTATTTGCATCACTTTCTATCACTCTGTCCCCTGCAGGCTCCTCGTGTGAGGAAAAGGGCTGACAATAACCCAAGTGCTGGGCAGCCCCGGGGTTGGTCCTACCTTTAGGAGAGTGCTCAGGTTTGGGGATCTGGCGCAAGGGGCTGGGCTGGCTCGTGTAATACCGAGAGTGTTCAAAGTCATCGAGGAGAGGCTGTGACCTGCCAAGCAAAATGTCAAAGGAGTGCTGGGAAATAACTCCAAGTCACAACAGTGCAGCAAGAGCAACACCTCAGCTGTCTGGTCTGTTACTGTCAGCTTGATGCCAGCCCTGCCTGGCCCAGACCTTCCGCCTGCAGAACAGCTCCTCTGAGCACAGCCCAAGAAAAGCAAAGCATTTACTGCTTGTCATGAATCTCTTTCATTTAATAATGGTTTAAGTTATCAGGAAATAATTTCTATTATAATGTTTACTGCAAGCTTCACTCAAAAGGACGGCGTTTTAAAAAGGGTTAATCCTTGCACAGTCTTACCCCCAGAGTATTTTAATATGATCTCCCTCAATCTCCACCTGCACCTCCATTTTTTATTTCTTTTGCAAGTTCAACAAGAATTTCTAGGTTTTGTTCTGGAATGGAAATCAAGGCCACTGGGGTCACTTTCATGGTTTAGTACCTCATGAAGAGCACTGAGCCAGAGTATAAAGGGATTCAGAAGCAGCACTGGGCTACAGCATATTCCCAGTTTGGGATGAGACACCCCACAGCACAGTGCTCTTGTTTGCAGGATGGTGTTCACACGTACCAGTGGGAGCTGTGCACAGGCTTAACTGGGAGCAAGGACCAAGGCAGCAGCTGTGCAAATGTATGGTGATTTCTCCTTCCTGCCCAGAGATGACATTTGGTTTCACATCCCCAGAAACTGTTTAACCCTCTAGATGTTTCTCTGCCATTTAACAAATGTCACTGCACAAGCTCATCAATCTCTGTCAGCACTGGGCACGGGGGCCAAGATGGACAAGTGCCACGAGCACGGTGAGTGACGCACGTCACCGAACACCTCATCAGCTCCATGTCCCCCATCACGCTGCTCTCCACCGAGTTCCTTCTGGGTGGGTCAGGCTGGTCATCCCACACCTCCTCCCTAGGACTCAGCTTCTCAGCAGCTTCCCAACTGCATTCCCCACTCTTGCCAACCAGTTCAAGCTCACCTTGAAGGCCTGTCACTTCTGTGTCGCTGAGTTTCGGGCCCTTCTCTTGACCTTGAGCGCGTGGAGTCGCCTGCATCAGGCTGATGGGGAAGAAAGGAAATCAGCTCATCTGTGTGCCTTGCCAGACACCAGCCAGTACACTGGGACTGCCACAATTCCACACAGCCCTTTTGTGCTTGCTTTATACACAAAATTAATTACAGCCAGACATGCAAATGGCAGCATAAGGACTCATTTGCAGTAAAAACTTAGCCTCGCTGTGCCAAACTCCATTTTTGCACTAAAACGTGACAGCAGTAAGGGACTGTTCTGAAGCTGGGGCCGAACAGTCTGAGTGTAATGACTGTGCACAAGGCTGGGCTGAGCAGGAAGGACCAGCTGCAGGCAGCTGTGCTCCTGCAACCACTGAAACTCAGCAAGGAGGCAGAAAACACCAGAGCTGCTGCCATCTGGCCCCAAGATTAACACCACATACCCTTTAGTACCTTAGCAGTGCTGTTTCCTATCCCCTTCCATGCTGGTCAGCCAAGTCTCTCTGGTGTTACTCCTACCAAAACTAGGCATGTTTTGTATACCAAGACTCGGGACATTCATTACACAGCCAGTTATGAGGCAGAGTGACAACTGAAATAGCTTCGTTGCCCTTACACAAACAGAACCAGCTACTGCTTTTATTGTTACAGTCAAGATTTCAGCAAAGGGAAGGTCTTGCACCAGGGACTGACAGTGCTTCAAGGAAGGCCACAAGGTGCTGTGACATCCAGAGCCATCCTCCAAGGCCAGGGCCCCAAGAACTACCTTGATGGAGGCTGAAGCCAAAAGCATCTAAGCAAGGAGGTGTCTCCAAAAGGCTCAGGAAGAAGGTGAGTAACAGACAGCAAGACCTTTTAGATGCATCATCACCTTTTGCTCTCACCATACACACTCACCTCCCTCTGAAAATAGGAATAACATTATAGCACCTTATGTGTGCTGTCTCCTGAAGCCTGGCGTACCTTCCAATCTTGATCATGCCTCCTCTTTTCATAGGAAGACTTTTCTCTTTCTTTCTCTTTTCTTAAAGCCTTTTTCTCCTCAGCCATCAAGAGACGAGCAATTTCCTAGAAGGGAAACACAGACTCTGTCAGGCTATTTTACTGCTCTTGTGGGTTTGAGCTATTCAAACCCTTTCCCATGGACAGCTGCTGAATGGGAAGGGTGCAAATCCAGGATTTCATCCATCTGTGATCAGAAATCAAATGACAGGGTAAAATTAAGACTGGTGACATACAGCATGTCCAACAGCTCCCTGATTTACCAGAACTGCACTTGCAAAACCATCTACCCTCTATCCCTTCCCCTTAAAGGGGGTGGTGGTTCATTTCACAGCATCTTGGATAGTCTCCCATGGGCTTAGTTACAAGAAATGCTCTTAAAGAACCATGAACTTCCTGCCTTTGTCATGGTTGCAACAGGCAGTACAACTCTCTGCTTGGCCAGCCTGAGCATATACACAAAACCCATCTGGGAGAAAATCCCACTGGAGACCCAGGGTTCCCCTACAAGGAAAGAAACAAACTGGAGGGTCAGAGAAAACAACAGCTGTTTAGCAGCTTCTGCAAGTAAAGGAATTCCACAAGTATTTGACTTGCTGCTCACCTCATCTTGGGCTACTTGAGCTGCCTTCTGATCTGCTTCATTAGCCTGGAGTGGGGAAAAAGTGGGGAAGTAAAACAGAGAAAAAATTACCATCTCTGAATTAATCATATTCATAACCTACTGGGCAGGGCAAGTAGGTGCCCATACAAATATACCATCATCCTCTCCAAATACACTTAGCTACCCCAATACTTACCTCACAACCCAACTCCAATCTGCCATTTCAGCTTTTCAGCTGAATTTTGCCCTCATATATCTGCCTGGCCACACCACAATACATTTCCCACTCTGTTGCCTTCTCTCTCAAAGATGGGCAATGGCCTGTCTCACTTGTGAGCTGCTTAAACTGACTACATGCCATTTTCAGCTCCCTGGAAACATCCATTTAATATCACTTTGCTTCAGTACTTTTGTTTTGGAGTGCTTATTTCAAAAAATAGGGCTTTAAAAATTAGTTAGAAGCCAGCTGTCACTTCATATTTGTATGTATGGAAGACAAAGGTAATTAGCAGAATGTACAGGAACAAGACCTTAGGTCTTATAGTCACTCTTATATATTAAGGGTTTACAAAGTAAAGTTGTCCATGCTTGTTGCCTTAGTTCCTTTGAGTTGCACCCTCTCTCCTTACCAGGAGCTCTTCCTCCTGCAGCTTCCGAGCAATCTCTGCATCAGACAACTCCTGTTCCATTCGGGGTCCATCGTACATGGCTTGTTTCCTCCCCCTCAAATTAGTGTCTACAGAATTGAGAGAAAACAATCAACTCAACCATTCTCCAAATTCTTTGGTAAGGAGATCCCCACCATCTCCTCAGTGACCTGCAAACCCCCCACCCCTCAAGAGAACCAGAGATCACCACAGTGCACGTGCCACACCGCTGGTGTGAGAGCACCTTCAGCTGAGGTGCAGCACACACCTTAGGGAGGTTTCTCTGTGCACACAGCAGTACCTGCCACACCCTGTCTCAGATAACAAATGCAACTCCCCAACAGAACAGGCCATGTCCCTTGAAGCAGTCTTTGGTGACAGCAGTACTAGCAAAGGAATTATAATTTGTCACTCTCTGCATTGATGCAAATACAGTGGCAAAACTGGGCAGCAGAGAGCAGCCCAACATTTGATATGAGCACAACAGAGTCTGAACACACTGTTGAAGTAGCATGGGCTGCAAGGGTTACCCAGGACAGGCTCATAAGAGTTTTCAGACAATTTCTTCCTTGGGATGACCCATGAATTTTACAATTCAATGAGAAAACAGAAAAGTAAGCATTTTTGAAGTTCATCTAATGTTCAGTTCTTGTTTTGAGTATAAAGTTCTGTTATTTTAAACCTGATTCACACCTTCTATTTCCCTAAGTGTTTGTATCATGAGAAAGAAGAATAATTGTCCCAGTATCTCCAGAGACAGACACACATTATCTTCCTCACCTTATTCACGTGAAGATTAGTTAGATGCCTTAAAGCATAAGCTGCCCCACACTGTGACAGATATAGATTTCTAAACTCTTACTTTCACTAGGTCACCCCTACTCCACTGTGGCTTTAAAAGTAGAAAGATGGATCTGGATCTTTAAAGCCAAGTGCTTGTTGAGCAAGAACTACAAAGTACACGTTTCCCAGAAAATTCCACTTACACAGAATTTGGCAAGAATCTTTCAAATAGAACCCAGTTGGATGTCCAGTGCCACTAGTGAACTTTGCCCAAAGTGAATTAATTAAGTTGTCAGCAGGGTTTTCAAGTAATAAGTGTATGAAAATTACTGGGTTTTTTAGTGCTTAAGCACAGTGTCCTCACTTACAGTCCTGCATCCTAACTCCACAAAATACAACCATAACCTAACATTCAGGGTTTAGTTCCTTTTTTTTTTTTTCTCCTGTACAAGGAGGCCACCACACAAAATGTATCTCAAAAACAAAAGCTGGTGTTGGCTGGAGTTTTCTGGGGGGAGGGGGTCTTTCTTTGCAGATGGTGTGGTGTTTTTTTTGGTGGGTGGAAGAAATTTGTTTTCTTAAACAAAAGGATACCAAGGGCACCATCTCCAACAATATCTTCTTACTCATCCTCTCCAATGCCATGGAACATCAGGATATAGAGCAAGAACATTAATGGATAAGAAGCCAGGCAAGATTCCCTGCATAAACATTGCAGGTAGATACTGAAGAGAAGCATCTTCAAGGAAGCCAAACATATCTCAGACACCAGTATGGGGCACACAAAGGTCCATCCCCACATATAAGCACACCTTCCCCATCACTTGGTTACCTGGGTCTCGCTGGCAGTCTCCAACCTTCCCCCGGCTCACAGCATGAGGGGAGGGGGAGTGTCTCCTGTGTCCTGCCCCTTTGTAGGCTCTTGCCTCACCCCTCCTATGGTCATCTCTAGATTCAGCATCATAGAGCTTCTCGTCATATGCCATCCTGTGTGACGAGTGGCCCTGATGGTGAGATCTGTGTTTCTCAGGGTGCTGTCTGCCACCCCGATGCCAGGTGTCCTGCTGTGCCTCCAGTTCCATCTCAAGGAGAGGAAGGTGCTTTTCCCTGCCTTGCCTTTGTGGCTTTCTGCTGTGCTGTTCTTCCTCTGTGAGTCCATGCTCCAACTGCAGGTCAGGACTGAGAAGTCTTCTCTCCTTCTCCCTGCCAGCTGTCCTCCTCTCCTGCAGCTCCCAGCTATTGCTGTGATCATAGGCACGGGGCTCGGTCTCTCTTTCCAGGTCAAGGCTGAGATGTCTCCTGGACCTTCCCTGGCTGGCTGTCTTCTGCTCCTGCTGATGGCCATTGTTGGCCTCTCTCAGCTGAGGAGACCTTTGGTGGCCCTCTGAGGTGGAGTGCCCATGCTTGGGGGCACGGCCGGGCAAAGGCGAGGGGGGTCCTCGGTGCTCTCTCTGCTGGTGCCTGCACCTGCCATGACTGTGTGCTCTGGGAGGTTCAGAAATCTGCTCTCTGGGGTCACCCCAGGGCTGCTCTGAGCAATGAGGGGACAAACAAGGAGGGGTTAGTGGTGCAGGGGTTAATGGAGGTTCGAGTACAGACTCACAGCAGGGAGAGGAAGGAGCCTGATATAAGGCGCTGAAAATGCAGGCAGAGCATGATGAAAGAAAGAATAATAACAGGGACAGATAAGGCTTGCAGGATACAAGAGAGGACACAGTGAAATGGCAGCCTGGCTAACAGGGCAGCACAAGAGGCAACAAGGTTGAAGCAGAAAGCACAGGTCAAACCCAAAAGTGTCTGAGCACTTCCTAGACAAGGACAAGTCAATACAGAGACAAATGACTTTAAATTATGCCACTGGGGTTGAAAAACTGCCAAGAGAGCAGCTCATCTCCTGATGATGACACATCACTGCTGCAGAATCGTGAAACCACCTAGGAAAGATTTGCAAAGAAAGGCACAAGATGCTTGAAAAGTTGAGAGACAATGAGGGGCATAAGGCCGGGAGGGGCCAAGCAGAGTGGTCAGGTTGGACCGTGGCTTACAAGCACAGGTAAGCCTTACCCTGACTTCAGGCACAAGGTTTTTCAACAGAAAAAAGTCTCACCTAACTGGGGGAAAGGCACACATAAAGCAAAAAAGAAGAGAACAGGTAGGATAGGATTTTTTTTTTCTTTAAAAGCAAGAACAGGATAGCTGCAGCATCCAAACATCCTCCACCAGACTGTCACGTTATTTTTTGCACACCCGCAAGTTTCAGGGCCTGCACTTATTCATTGTCCAAAAAGAAGTTTCAGCTCTGAATGCAAGAGAGTCATGGATAGAAATTTTAGGGCAGATTAAGACTTCAGAAAACCCAGGCTCCTGACCTCAGCATTGTAGCTAGAAAAGCTGCTTACGTGGTATTTTGGAGGGGTTGTTTCCTCTGTGCTTTCCAGAAAGCAGGTAGAAATTTTCTCTGCTTTTAGTTTCAGTAATAAACCTGAAACAGCTATGAGGATGAAGGCAATGTGCCTGCATACAATCTACTAATTGATTTATTTTTTCAACTAATCTATTTGCTAAGAAAAATCGTTGCACTGAGTGAACTATTATCTCTCTACAGCAGCTTTTCAAAATGAAAAAAAAAAAAGCCTTGAAGCAGATTGATTTGAAACAGAACTACACATACAACCCCCCACCAGAAAAACCCTGCAGCAGCAGAGTTTGTTTTATAGTATCTCAAAATATTTAAAATAGATTTCACTGCACATGAACTGCATTCTGTTTTAATGAATAGCTCTGTCTCACAATCTATCTAGATTTCAGAGAGAGAAAAACAAACTTCACACTAAAACTGAATGTTCCCTTTGACTCATTCTATTCAGAAAAAAACTTTTTCAGGGCCAGCAAAAATAGAGCCTACAGAAAGTCCACCTTCAAAACAAGTCTGTGTGACTTTTATCCAGAACAGGTGTATTTTTAAAAGTCCAAGAAGTGTAATAGGAACTGCTGTGGTTGCTCTTTAACTGCTTGGATTTTTTCTGTTCAGTTTTAGATCATACATATGATTTTCAGAATAGAAATACCCAATCAAACAATCCAAGTGACTTACTGAACAACAGAGACCAGAGCCTGAAAGCAAGAGTCAGTTTTTGAACAATAGTCACAAGAGTGTAAAAATTAATTCAATTTTGTCATTGAGAAAATCTCAATAAATACAACAGCAGAGAGCAGAAAAACACAAAAGAGCAAAGCCTGGCTGTGCTGGGAAAGGATTGCTGCAGGTAACACAACCATGCCAGACAACCCAAGCAGATAATTTGTTTTTGGGGTATTTCAGGGTGATTAATTCATCAACAGGTGCTGGTTCCTGTGGCACCTTCTGCAGGGACCATGTAAACACTCCACAGACCCTGGTGTTACTCTCTGAAGCAGCAAGTGACTGAGTGAATACCAAAATGTTTTTCATGGCACAGGCAGTTCTGGGAGGAACTCTGCCTTTTCTCATGTTTATTTTTCCACTTTTAAAGAGCTCAGATTGCTTTGGAGCAATAGACCTAATCCACATTCCTCCTGGATGTGGATAAATTTTTTACCTCAGTCTAAAACAATAAAAAAACTACCAAAACCACACCCCACGAAAACAAAAGCAATTTAAACAAAGCAAGGGCTTTTTATTTGTTTCAATTTACAAACTAACGAGGACAAGACAAACCAAGGCTGCTGAAGCCTAATCAAATGGTGCTCAAGTAATTAAGAGTTCCCAGAACAACAAGCTAGATGATCCAGGAATAAAATCCACTCCAATTCTTTATAGCTTTTAAGGAGTGCAGATCAAGTGCAGCACTGCTATGACTGGTCAGGCAAACACCTCCTGCCTCACCTTCAAAATTCTGGATTATTGCAGGAAGAAAACTTAGACCCCCAAGATATCCTGCTCTCCAAATCCAAACCACAGTCTTACTTCAGGAAGTCACAGGCTTTATCAGCTGATTTGTTACAAAAATCCATCTTGTCCTACCATCTCTGCATGCACACTTTTTGCCTATGTTGTATTTTTTCAGACTTCTCCCATTTAATTCTGAAAACCTGAAGAGTGCGTTGGCTGTAGGACTCCAAGATCAATTTTTCCCAGCTTTGTACATGTAGAAGGGCTTGTGATCATGAAGTTTCCACTTGGTTACTGTTTTGCACTTTTGAACTTTGTGCTTTGTACTTTCTTGGCTATCTTTGAACTTCTTCCAAATTGAAACTAAAATACTTTATGTAAGTTCAAATAAAGGACTTTAAAACTGCCAATGGCATTGACGTTAAAATGAGAAATGAGGTTTGATCTTCATCTTCACAATCTGTTAATCAAAAGCAACCCATCTTTCCCACCACATTTTTGAAGAAAGAACATAGGAACCACCACCAGCATAGCAAAGCCATCCCCAGATTGCTCCATAATTAAATACACCCTGATTCTCTCCTCCCAGTTTAAAGAATGTCTGTATTCAATCACAGAAGCTGACCAAAAAGAAGCAATAGAGAACTGTGGATCAAATCATTTCCACACTGTATAGTCCCAGATGATAATCACATTAGAGACATTCTGTGGATATGACCTTGTTCTTCAGCAAGTCATTCAAGGCAGTTGTGCTAATTTTACAGCTTGGGTACATACCTGCAAGGAGCTATCTTTGAAACACATCTCCATGAACCAGCATTTATTCCTTCATGTAGCTGTGCCAGTATCACAAATGAACACATGGAACTGTCTCTCTTCAAATGAAGCATGGAATTTCACCAACATTTCTCCCCCACACCCTTGGTGTCACACAGCAGTAACTACTTTATCAGCCACTGTCTTCTTCCACAAGCACTTCTAAGAAATGCATGTGTGGCTGTACTTGCACATACACAAATCACACTGCCTGCCCCTGTCATTTAGGCCACCTTCAAGGACAATAAAAACTATTAAATTGTCTTCTCTGCTTTTTTTTTTTTTTTTAACTAAATACTTCCCAATTATAAAATAATCTGATTCTGACTCCGGAAACTGATGTAATGCAGGGTTAAATGCAAGACTGTAGATTAAAGTTGAGACTGAGGGATAAAGAGTTGTCAGACCACCAGGTTTACCTACACTGCCACGATCCTGAGCTTTTATCTTGCAGAAACATACCTCCATTTTCTGCATAATAGCTCTCTTCATAGCATGTGTGTCCCTGGGACTCTGGGTAGTGCTTCTTGCGCATTTTTTCTTCCTGCAACTCTTTCTGTTGTAGGAGACGGGCAATATCCTGCAAAGATGGAAGAAAACAGACATTAAATCACCACTAAAAAGTATCTCCAGATTCTTTTGGTCAAATTCTTTATTCAATTATTAAAATCCTTACCAAAAAAAAAGTTTTAATTTTTCAGACACAACAGGTACTCATATTCAACCCCTGGACTGGATGAGGCTTTCAAATTAATGAGTGACACAAGGGACCATGTCAGCAACCAGGAGTCAGCCAGTATTCAACCAATAGTCAACTCAGCCCAGTACTGAGATTCCAACATCATGGCAAACTCCCAGGCGCCCACTCCTCTGCACACAAGCCTGATAAGCCCTAATGGACAAAGCAAGGCAGAAGAGACTACATGTGCAACCTCAGGCTTTCAACAAGGATTTGGAAGTCACAGAACTGCACAGCCACTAATGGCAGTGGGCTTGATCTCCTCCCTGCACCCTGCCAAAGAAAGAAAAGCACAGAGACAAAGACTGTCCAGCTAATGGCACTTCTGACTGGAAGGAGTTCCCAGAGCAAACCATGAACTCACTTCACACTGGCTGTAATTTGCAGGGACTACAGGATGCCAGGCAGGGAAATGCATCAGTTTGACAGACAGAGACTTGAAGGAAAAGAAAATCGAAAGGACATTAGGAAGAGCAAACTAGGCACAAGGCAGGAGCACAGTGGGGACTGCAGCCATTTGTCTTCTGTCACAGTTTTGGTAGATATGCCAAAGAGAAGAGCACTCCATTTTTCTAATTGGTTTTCCTTTGAGATGACTAATGGATCAACAAGGCCTAGGAACTGCTAACAGCTCCCAGGGGCTTGCTCCTCTGAGGCCCACGAGCTTGTGAGTCAGTGAAGCCAGTCTGGAGCTAGGGAGCAGGGAGCAAAGCTGGGAGATGCCAGCAGGGCATGCTGCCCTTAGAATGCTATTCATTTAAGCCTTCCTAATCCTCAGGACCTTTACAGAGCCATGCATGTAAAGTGGACACTGTAGGCAGGAAAGGCATGGCTGAAATGCAAACTAAGAGTCAACACCCTCGAGAGCCAAGCCAGCACTGGAGAACATTGGATGACTGCTTAAGTACAAACCATCATTTCAGGATTCAGGTAAGATCTGTTCTGAAACCAGCTTTGTGGAAAATATGGGGACGCCACAGGCTCCTTCCAAAAAAACAAAACAAAACAAAACAAAACAAAAAACCCAACAGAAAAAACCAACAACAAAACCTCCACAAACTCCTTCCCCTGACAAGGTTAACCTTTCTAGTAAGTACTGTAAGTCTATAAATATACAAGCTAAAGCACATTATCTCCAGGACTGAGACAGCTCAGGACTTGCAAATCCACACAAACTACTTCTTACAAACAGGATTCATAAGCAGGCAGGGCAGGCAGGCTTAGTGCCTCATTTAAAATACCTGCACTCCAGAAAGGATCTGCCTCAGTCCTCAGCTACATTTCAGACACACTTGGGAACTTCCCGTGCACCAGTAGGAAAAGAGAGAATATTTATGACTTCTCCTTGCTTTAAGCCACAGTCAGCTGAAGTCTGCTCCCAACTGCACAAGATGGTCAGCAGGGAGGTTTGACAGGCTTAAAGGACCTGTTGTCAGACCACTGACATCCCTGAATTTCTCTACATAAAGCAGGAAGGAAAGGTGCAATTCCACAAGTCAACATTAGTTTTGCATCTCCTTCACCTTCCTGATAAAAATATGACAGACCACTACAGAAATTCTGTAGCCAAAGTGTTCCTCCCACCCTGTTAGCACAAGCTCCTCTTGCAAGCCAAGCCCTAACCATCTGTCTGGGCAGCCTTTCAGTACTTGCTTGGAATTAATGGTAGAAGAAGAATATGAAGTCTTGCAAAAAAACCCAATACATCTGTCAGGTAAGGGCAGATTCTTATTTCAGGCTCTGCCAGGAAATACAGCCTTGTGTTCAAGGTCTTCCTAATATAGAGAATGCCACCAGGCGCCTCTTGAACATCTTGACACAACTCGGGCTTCTCAGAAACCATCTGATATCAAAAAGGGGGACAAACTCCAGGTTCTCACAGGTTCTCTACTCTGTGGGTTTCTTGAAAACTCAATCTGACAGGCTGATCCACTGAGGTGGCCAACAAGCAAAACCCTTTGTTCACCATGAACAAACCACACCACTCACTCTTCTCAAGCAAAAGGAGCAGAGAAACATTCTGAAGTCACAAAAGGAATTTGCTTACAGATTCCTTACAGCAAGAAACTGTAACAGGGTGTTCAGGCTCTGAAAGACAACTGAAGAATGGAGAAGCCAGAAAAAAGATGGCTGGGCTGAGAATCCTGCTGAAAATCTTTCCATTAAAGACAAAGAAATAATGGCCCAGTATTCTCCCAAGAGCAGTCTTGCATTTGAGAAAGCAAGCAGGTCTCAGAGTGTATAAACAATTACAACTTCCTATAACACGGCAATAAACACCTCAGCAAGACTTACCTATTACGTGACCTCTTCATTAGCAAGGCCACTGTCATCAACAACCCTTATGACCCTTGAGTGTGAGGACTATGACTGTTATCATATTCCTGTAACAGGATTCCCCAGAATCTCTGTGCATACAGAGATCTGTCATGACAAGGACTGCCACCATGCAAGTCAACTCCTGTGGCTACTGGCCAAGAAATGTCTGCCCTGAAAGGGCTGCTACAAATAGCCCTGCCATCCCTGCAGCTTTAAAGGTTACCTCATCTTTTTCCTCTTGCCTGCGGCGCTCCTCCGCTTCAAACGCGAGCTTCACTTGGATTTCCTGAGCAATCTCGCAGTCCTGTCGTTCCCTAGAAGGCAAGGAGACAGGGATTACAGGCAGCTGCAGTCACAGGCATCAGTCAGCCTGGAGAAAGGGATAAAAGAGCTAAAAAAAAAATCCACCCAATTTACACAAAAGAATTATTACTCGGTGTTAGTGCAGAGCTATGAATCCTCACCAGGGACCAGGACTCCCTGTACTTACTGGTGGCCAAATTTAGAAAATACTTCCCAAAACATCCACAGAGTAAAAAGTAAAAGAGATTCATGGGCAGATTGCTAAGAAAGGAGATAGGTACCACAAAATAGGGCAGGCCAAGGTAGTGCTCAGGAGTCTGCAAACAGCCTAATTCTGCTGGGTTTTTGTACTTGTGGTATCTAAGGAGAGGTTCAGGGGTATGGTTAATGTAGGCACTTCTGGGAAGTGGCTTTCACATGTAAGCCAAGAAGAAAGTGCAGGAATATGGTACATAAGCCAAGTGGAGGCTGGAGGTGGCAGCTCAGTAATGAATGAGAAATGCCACTGAGGTGGGACAAGATACGAAAGCAGGACCAGAAGCAAGAGAGCAACAAGGGGGAAGGAGCCACTGCCACAGTGCCAGTGTGGATGGAGGAACACAAGACTACATTTACAGGGGACAGGGAGAGATCAGGGCAATTGAGACATGAGAGGTTTGGCTGTGCAGACAGACCAGGAAGGCTGAAAAGCATCTGCAAGAACAGAAGGACTGGATATGTGGCAAGGGTAGAGAGGAAGGACATTGCAACAAGAGGGTTTAGAGAATAGATGTCACTAAGAAACAACTAATTTGTCATAGGCAACAAAAAGGCACACACAGCAGGAAGGAACAGAAGATTATTTCTGTCAACAGCTCCTTGGAAGCAGACCTCTGGACCAGAGTTACCAATAGGTCAAACATTTCAGGATACGAGTTTCTTTTGTTCAGGTAATAAAACCTGGCAATTTTTGTGCATGCCTGTGTGTGTTTCACTCTGGGGACAGATCTGTTCAAAGCCACAAGAGTTCACACAGCAGCAAATCTAGTTCTTGAACTTGCTTTTTAAAAGGACTTTGGCAAACCTGGCACCAGCAGAGAACCACAGCTCCCAGGAAAACAATAGCTGAATAAGCAAATCCTAGGGAGCAGGCTGTCGGTGGTAGTGGCTCCCTTACAACCCCAGGCCCTGAGGACATGAAAGCAGGTAGAAAAAAAGTTAGAAAGGTCAGACACATCAAGGCATTGCACGTCTCCAGTTCCCCTGGCACCTGTGAGCAGAGCTAAGGTGCCAAGTTCATCAGCACAAACTGATTTGCTAAATGCTTAAAATACATCCTATTGAAAACAAACAGGACAGAAAAACAACTAATCATCTTTCAGAGCCAAGGCAACAAGGTCATTCCTCTCTGTTACCAGCAAAGCACCAGAAGTACTGCAAACACAGAAGCATTTTCTTTCTGATGACATGTCTTGGAATACACCACATCAATTCCTGAGAACAACAGTTACAGGGAATTAGATTTGGGGGTTTATTGTTCAGCAGTAATTAAATACTGAGACTTGATTACTTAGTCAACATAAACTAATGTACTAACTTGTGTGAGTGTAAGAAAAAAGGTTCAAAAGCTTTGACAGCTCTTCTTGCCCTTCAGTTTCCTTAATGTGAGCTCAAGTGCCAATCAGACCCCAGAAATCAGCCAGAGCAACATAAACACCACCATTCCTGAACATACAACTCATGTGTCCTTCACTCCTGGGCAGCCAGAAGTGTTAATGTTGGGAAAATTCTACATCAGTTTACAAAAAAGAGAAAAAAACCTAAAAGTTTGTGTGATCAGAAAGCTCCCTCCCATTCACAGGGACTGCATATACTAGTTGCTGCCAGATGAGAAGGAAAAAAAGGGATTGTTTAAGGGAACTGTTCAAAGGAACTGTTCACATCAGTGCAATAGAACTATCACAGCACTGGGAGCAAAACAGGGAAAGAACATATTTTCACACTATTTTATTTTAGCAATCTTGCTACTATGCTTAGCAGTGTGCAGGCTGCTCAGCTAGATGTGAGAAATGCTTTTTAAGAAGCATGAAAATCAGTTTTGATGCTTCCCTGAATTCTTAAAAAGAAATGTTTCTATTCTCTCATTTATCTTTACAAAGTCTTTCTAAGAGAAATTAAGATTTGAAAAAGAGAAGAAAACCAATAAATTTGATGAGCTTTTTTGTTTCCTGTTTCTAAAGTCCCCTTAGTTCTGCCCTCTTACTCCTCCCATCACCTTGTAGCATCAAACTGTCCTAGATGACACAGAAAGCAACAACAGGGATTATTTTGTTGCCAGAACATGCTACTCTTGGACAGGGAAGAGACAGTGGAAACGTACAAAGAATTAAGAAAGAGATCCAATTACAAAAGGATGCCTCTAACTTATTTTACTATTCTTGCAGAAGAGCTCCTGCTCTCAGAAGCAGAACTGCTGCTGACATAACATTTTACATCAGCAATTCTGCCTGTGCTTTGGCTCACAAAGTTCGTAAATCCCATTTTACAGAGTCCTACAACAAGAAAATTGTTTGCAGCTCCCAGCAAGTAACAAAGAAGAATCATGGCTGCCATACAAAATCAATTTTTATGTTGTCATTTACTCACTCACATCTCTAATTTGTAATAGAGACAAAACTATTGAAAAAAAGAACAGATTTGAGAGATACATATGTACACAAGGTCTGGCCCAGTGTGCTGGGAACATTGAAAACAGTGGCTGATCTGTCACGCCCCAGCTTCAAAGCTTTATGAGCTGCTGCTTTGAAGCCAGTCCTCTATCTCCCACATCTGCAACACAGAGCTCTTCTGCTCTGTCACTGGTCCTGTCAGATGAGCCACCCAGGCTCATCAGCTGCCACCAACTGCACCTGGTGGGTGGCATTCCAGAACCCAACAGAAGCCAGGAGGCAGCACAGCTGCTGGGAGATGCATCCTGCCTTGCAGACCTTGTATGTGCAGGGACCCCCATCTACCCACCTCTCATGAGTGGGATCTGGCTGAGCCCTGTCCCATGAACCATCTGTTACATCCAGTGCTCTGCAAGTCCACTCTGGATTGGAAAGCAGTTTGTTTTGCCCTGTGCTGCCATGTTTCACTTCTACACCAGCTCCACAGCTGAGGCACACGGAGAGCCAAACCACAGACCACAGGGTTAAGATGTGGCGTGTGGGGACTGAGCAAACCTGCAGAGCAAACTGGATCAGTCATTAAACAACCTCCCACAGTTACTGCAGAAGTCAGTGACTGCAAGAAAAGGCCAGTCCCCCAGCACCCATCCCCACTGAGCCGCCCTGGAGCAGCAATTCCCCTTCCCAGGTCACTTCACACTGAATAGCTGCAAGCACACTCAGGGGCTGTCGGTGCACCAGGACACCAAAAGCATCACACCCAGTTCCTCAAAAGCATTCATCAGGCACAGGACAAACACACCAATTTCTGCAATTTCCCTATGAGACAGATTCCCTGTAGCACTGGGTATTTCTGTGGCACAGTTCCTTCACTCTCAAACTTAGGGACAAGGTCAACACAAGTGACCAAGTTGCCCCATTTTCACAACAAGCAGTAGAATGGGAAGGCTCCTTCTCATGGGCAGGCAACAGTATTAGTAAGGCAGAAGGGGCTCCAAGACTACCTGCTCCCACACTGCTCTCATTCCTCTGTGCCAAAGCCTGGTATCACTACTTTTACAGCAGTGGACAGCCAAAGAAAAAAAGAAACAAAAGCAAAAGGCTGATGAACCTCACACACTGTCAACTCAAAGCAGCTGCTTTTATTAGTGCTCTGACCAAATGGAACTAGCATTCCCATTCCAAGATCTCCAGCACAAACTCACAAGTCTTTTTGGTGTTTCTGGATTTGAGCACGGGCTTTCTTATCCTCCTCTTCTTGCAGTTGCTTGGCCATCTGCAAGTCATGTTGCACCAGACGATTACGCTGAACATTTGTGGCCAAGTGATGCTCAACTGGAAATAAACACAGACAAGAAGCCTCAAATCAGGCTGCAGAACTTCACTGCGTGAACAAGATAAACCAAGTGGGAGGGAGATTCTAGCCTAAAAAGGAAGACAGATCTTGGCAGGGAAACACCAAGCAATCCCTCTAAAGGTGGGAAAGTCCTGAACTGAAATTATGCTAGCAGCTTGAGATTGCCTCTTTTCAGCACTGAGGGGGCTGTATACGGTTCTGATACTAAAACAAGTTCTGCATATCTTAAACACATCCAGGTTTATAGGGAATGGTTTTCAGGCTTTGAATTTCATTTTCTGACCACAGAAAATCACCCTAGTCAAATGAAGTAGGTCTGGGAGGGTTCACCAGAGGCCAGCGAGGATGAGCTGACCTAAACCACTATTATGGATACTTCCCTAATTTGTTCTCAATAACCTCTGAAGAAGAAAACTCCTCTTACTCTCAGCAGAATCAGTTCCAAAAATCACCCTACTTTTATATTTAGCAACAGAGCAACTGAGGGCTCCAGTGAGTCCTTTACCATACATGGATATTGCTTGCCAGAAAAAATGGCTACATGAGCTGCAGTCCAGAGTCCTCTTTAATTCAATGGTTTCAGGTTCCAGCACCAAGGGCATAAGCAGCTGCACACTTGGTGGAGCAGCAAGAATGGCATTAGCACCTGGTACTGGCAGACACCAAATCCATGAGAAGCTGATTAGAGAAGCTACCACACCTGAAACTGCAACGTAAACATACTCAAAGTAACAGATAAGCATGTAAAAAAATAATAAAAAAAAAAAAAAAGGCACCAGTCACTTTGAAGTTTCTGGTTGTCCTTTTTTTCCTCCTTTATAAACTCTTCTATTGTACAGCTGCCCTACCTCAAAATGTCTGAAAAGGAAGGCTCCTTTCAAAAGGCAGACACTCGTAATTCTGAAATAAGTAAACAAACAGACCTCTTCTGGTGGTACTTCAGGTCAGACTATAAAACTTGAAGCTTCCAAAATTGCTAGTCATTTCTAAAAACCCTGTACAGCAACAAAACCCCAAGTGCACTCCTACATGTAATTTTATCATAAATGGCATCAACAAACTCAACTCTAAAGGAGAGCACAAAATTGAAATATAAAATGCAGCTATCTCTGGGGTACAATGAGAGCTGGAGCAGAGAGAAGTGCAGCGTTACAGGATAGTGAAGACAGCAATAATAAACTGTATTCCATTAAAAGGAAAAAAATTAAATAAAAGCAGGAAGCATTTTTCTTAGCAAAATCAAATAAAGCCAGATATCTGTTGGGACAAGCTTGCTTCAGTTTGTTCTGAAGATCATTGCTACTTACTCTCTTGTTCCTGTAAATTATGGGCCAAGGTATGATCTTCCAGAATAGCAAAGTCTCGACACACTGAACAGGGAAACAAAGTAAAGAGAATTAGCATCAGAAAAACCAAAAACAAACAAAAAAAGAAGCATCAAACAAACTATGGCAGTCAGGGGAGCATATGAACTTCTGACAGTTTCTACTAGCCAAGGTCTGGAACTGTGTTTTTTCCACCCTCCTGCCATCATGTCTATTTTTGTGTGCATTTATTTCTTTGTCCTTGCTGGCATAAAATGCCTTCTCCACTGTCCCCTCGACCTCCACTTCAAGAACAGAACAGTCCATGGATCAGACCTTATGTACAAACTTCTGCATTCCAGTCAAACAGAATATATATTATATAATTTTACCAATGCCCACACTGACTGCATTAAGCTAAAACCAAGGGCAAGCATTTGTGTTTGCTGTGACTTTCTGTGCCAGGTTAAAGAGTCTGAGAATAGTATTTTCATGGCACAAAGGGTACATGCACACTGGCACCTCTCCAAAGCTGAGCAGACTGAGCTCCATGGCTCTCACTGTAAAGCATTTCTATCAGCTCAGATATCATTTTCAGTTGTTTCTTGTAAGCTTCACTGACTGTCTAAAAGCAGATGCTGGATTTGCATCTAGCCCCCAGATAAGGGATCAATCATAGCGTAAGTAGGGATAACGACAGGTTCTTCAAAAGATGATGAAAATGACCTTGAAATAAGTGAAATGGGAAACAGACAAAGTCCCTTTGGCACCAGTTTAAAAGCAGCAGATTTTTGCCAATGCCTATCACTTTCTTACTTGAACTTTCAAAGGAATGCTACCTACGCTGTAGAAAAACACCAGAGTATATTTTTAACTTGTTATGATAGGCAGTAGGGCAACAAAACACAAGCCTCATACATACTGGGACAGGGACAGACACATAGCATCAGGCTCAGCCTTTTGGTGGCAGGTTCACATCAGCTTCTCTGTGAACCAAAGACAGACAGTAACCTGTCCCCCCAGACTGCAGAATGGGGCCCCTTTTCACAGATCTGCCAGACCTGGGGCTTCTGCCTGCTTTGAGGGGAGTTTAAGACAGTGGCACCAAAAAATTTACACTACAGAGGGAGGTCTGTAATTTATTTCTCCCTCAATGTGACAAGCTTAGCAGCTTAACAGCACCCACAGAGGGGATCTCCCACTTGAAACACATCACAAAGCAGAGAGCTACAAGGTGCTTCTGAAGCCACAGAGGGAAATACAAACTCCTTCCGCTGCATTCTACTGGCAAAACCTCTGGGGAAGACCAAGATTTCTCTTTAGCAGAGCATAGGCACAGCCTAAAAGATAAACTGAAAATAACCCCAAAACCCCCAGAATGCATCAAAAGTACAAGGGAAATTTATGAGGATTCTGTTTGTGAAAGTGTTCAGAGTCAGAAAAGATAAAACATTTCCACTACCACAAAGGAAATGAGAAAGTAGCTGCATTTTCCTAAGCCACAATCCCACATGCCTTCCTTTTTCTCACAGATGCACATGTTCCACTAGAGAAGCATCTAGACATTACTCCACACCCAGGTATCCTTCACAAAATATCTGGAAGTGTTTCTAGTTGTCTGTATCAAGAGATCAGATAAAGTTTTACCATATTCAATAAAATTTTTGGTTCAGTCTGCATTGAAAGGTGTTTTAAGATGACAAAAGCTCCTAACAGCCAGAGCAACACTTCAGGGAAGGACAGTGACACTCAGCAGGGTGGAGATGAGGACAAAGGTTACAGTTATATGATCCCACAGTGGCTCACTTTAAGCATGAATAAATCTGGATGGTGTAATTAAGGTTTTGCTGTTGCTTTTTTTCATTGCAACTTCTTTTAAAAAAGGAAAGATGATATGAAACTCAATAGCATTGAATGCTTCCAGTGGCCATTTTTGTACAAAGAAAGAAACGTTGCCTTGAGCATCAGATCTGGAACAGCCACAGCTCAGTCATGGGCAGCAGAGCAATTCACAGGTGACAAACCCAGAGTGCTTGGTGGTCACCAACACATGATTTTTACAGGATAGGGCAAGGGAATCTTGCCCTATAGACTAATGCTGTGATCCTAACACTACTTCAGCTTTCTAGAACGATTGTGGAACAGCCACCTTCTGCTCACAAGAAGCATGATCTGGCTTGCTGGAGGGTCCCTCCAACACATCCAACTCAGAGGTTTGAGCCATGAGTTCAGAGCTGATCAAAGACACCTCAGCACAGAGCCAGTCTGCCCAAATCTAGGGCTGTTATTACTGCCATGTATTCAAGAAGCAGCACTTGCTCTTGACTGCTTAAAAACAAACAAATAAACACACAAAAAAGAGAATGGGAAGATGGGAGGGAAGTGTTATTTTAACTGCAATAGGTCTCTGAGCAAGTCCACAGCACAGCTGCCTGAACAGCTGTACCAGCAAGACAAGGCAGGCAGCACAGGAGCAAGGGTGAACATTTCAGAGCTACACATTTTTGTGCATAAGGATCACTGCTACAAGAAATGCTTAAAATAGTACATCACAGCCCTTCCCAAATCTATCCTGCACAGGCTCACACACTGCTCTGATCCCTGTGGTGTTCAAGAGTTCTGACTTGTCAGTCAGTCACAGTGCAGGCAGACCTTTGCTCCACCCTCCCCAGAGAGGCACACAAGCATAGGAGGACTTTAGCTTTGTTTTTGTTTTTTTACTCTGTTCTGCCCACACCCAGACACATTTCTCTGTTTGAAAAAATATACATTACAGAAACATGCTTGGCACATAGGCAAGAAAGTGGGAGGGCCATGGTAGGACACTGTTTCTTGTCTTTTGACAGTCTTGCACCCACTCCAGAAAAGTCTCACCTCTATCACTGAGCTTTATTCCTACAATGCAGCAATGATTGTGTAACCATTTTGGATTGACAGGCCACTAAAGACTTCCTAAAGAAAGCATGGGCTCAAAATAAAAAGGCAAAGTCCATATAGACTTGTGTTGCATAGACAGGCCTGCTTCTGCGAGATGCTCCTCCAGAGAAGTGCTGGAAGTAGTCCATGGCTCTCCAAACAAACAAGCAAAACAAACTTCAAATTCTCAGTTCTTACAGGCTACAGCTGAAAGCTGCTGGATGTCACAGACATAAAGCAGGGACAAAGGCTCCTGTTTAGGTTGTTTTGAAGCTCAGTGACTGGGCCAATAAGCACATACAGGCCAGAGTACCACCTTCCCTGGTGCAACTTCAAGCTCCTGGCCCAAAGCCACCTAGTGCCATCCCTAACACGGCCACACAGCACCCAGACCTGGGGCTGTGCCCTGCCACCGCCTGTCCCACATCCACACCACACTGACAAAGCAAGTGGGAATGCTGCCCTGGGATGAGCCACCAAGTTGCAGGGCTTAGACATGAATAAAGGGGCTGGGTCTTACACCAGTGATACTGACCCACCAGCAGAGAGAGGGAAGCTGCACAGTTACCTGCACACTGGACACTTCTCAGTGTCTGGGCTCCCTGGTGCTCCCATCTCACAGAGGACAGACACAGCATGGAGCAGACTGGTGGGGCAGCAGAAAGCCTTGGGTTTGTTCACACGTTTTGAATTATTTGAGCATTGCTGAAGAAGCCATTTGGCTTCACACACTCTCCTGTTACAAACCCAAGCAGACAGCTTGAGCACACAGCCCTCTCTTTGTGCTGCCGTGGCTGCTGGCAGGGCAGGCAGCACAAGACCTTTCGTCACTGTCAGAAACTTGGCTGGGCTGGCTGCCTCCAGCTCATCTGAGTACATTATTCTCAAGCCCCATCAGCCTGAGAACAACGTGCTATGGAAGATGAGAACATCCCATTACGAACACAACGAAGCACTGTCAGACAGCCAGGTGGCAAAGGATGGGGACACCTGCACCTCCCTAGCAGATTTGAGGCTGATGGCAGTGCAGAACATTCCCTCACAATTAGACCCAGTACCCACGGCACCAAGCCAAGCATGACAGCAGCTGCAAGTGAGGCCAAGGAAACCAATCCTTGAAGACTCACATCCAACAATGAGGCAACTATGAAATTTCTGGAGATGTGGACTGTCCAAGCATGGTCTGAAATGAAGTTTCGTCAGCACTAGTTCTAATTCCCGCCCAGTCTCAGCAGGGTACAGCACAATCATTACTAGGTATTATGTACACTGGGTTTGTGCTGAGAAATAGGATGGCCTCAAGGACAACAGACTCAATTTCTCCTCTCTGAGAGGCTTTGTGTTTAAGGGAAAAAAAAAATCCATTTCCTTGCTCCCTAACTGTATGTCTAAAAAATGAAAGGTGAGATTAATATTACCGTCACTGTTGCAAATTAACTTGACTTCCCATCCCTGGGCCCTGGCTGGGAGCCACCAGGCAGTCAAACAAGCAGCAGGGGTGCAATCAGAGCAGCCACAATTGGCAAATCCAGCGAAGCGTGGAACATTCACAACAGGTTTACCAAGACTGATTGAGCCAATCTACCTTGGCACAGCAGGGAGCAGACCAGGAATACACTCTAGCACAGCTGTCAATAAAGAAATGCCTGCCCAGGAATCTCAGTAGCTGCTATGGCCAGCAGAGGTGCCAGCTGGGGAGGATGAGGGCAGAAGCATCACCCTTAACAGTGACAGGATCTAAAATCCATGCATGGAAGAGGGAGCTCACTTGTCTTGAGGAAACCCCAAGCTTGAGGAATCTGCAAGCTCCAAGCACAGGTCTTCTCCTCTGGCAGTTCTCACTGGAAATATGCCTTTTTGTGCATTGGTGAATCTGACATTCTTGGAAACGTGGCTGCAGCCCTGCATTTATGGCTGACATAAGAAAGTCCCTAGGTACCACAGCTAAGCAAAATTTCATTAAGTAACCTCTTCTATTTTATATTCTGCCACCCATTTCATTAACTTTCTCCAGCATTACCTCAGTTCCACAGCTCAGCATTTTTACCACCCCAAACTGTTTCAAACAGATCAAGGTAACCACAAGAGTGGAGCAAAGGCACTCTTAGATGTTGCTAGTGATACTCAGGTATGTGACAAAGAGGTAGGCAACACCCAGGAATGGGTGTTGTGGTGCACTGTCTCAACAAGAGGTCAGCCCCTACTGGCTTTTCAAGTGAGGTTCACAGCAAAACACCCCCCTCACTTCTGCCTGAAGTCTTAGATCATGTTTTGACATCCACTGTGTGTCCCAAGGGCCCCCTCAGTTCACGTGGCCCATATAACGTGTCCAGGATACATGCCAGTTCAATGACCCAGGGACCACCGATGCATGTTCCAAGCATTTCCTTTTGGGTCTTAAAAACCATCTCTTGCTCCCCACCCCCTCCACATCCAGCCATTTTCCCGACAGTACTGTGTGCTGGGTAATTCACAAAATAAACTAGGTGTGAGTCATGCTTAGTTTAGAGCATTTGCAGTTCTTGAATTCTAATCTAAAGGACAGGAGGAAGAGGAAAGACAAAAGTAACATGAAAAAGCAGTATCATCAGCTAAAAATTATTTTTAGCACCTACAGAGCTGATAAATTAATGGCAAGCAGCAAATGCAGCCTTTTATAAACCAGCAGTCTCAGTAGGATGCCTGAGTTATGTAGATTCTTGCAGATTAGAAAGCAAACTGGGATCTCTTACAGACTCGTACCAGCAGGGACTGGTCAGGCCACTCAAAGACAGATAAGCCTCCAAAATCTGGGAATTATTTCCTTGAAGCAAAGCCAACCTGACCAAGTAGCCACCCAGCTGGAGGTGAATGGCTGCCCTGAGGGCAGCTTCCAGATAAAGAGCAACAGCTGGGACATTTTCTTCCCAAGCCCAGCAAAGCTGCTCTGTGAGATACATGGCCCAGCCTCAGCAATTCCCATTTCTGCCCTGCCTCTCCCATCACACCAGGAGCTCCTGCTACCACAGTGGGTGCTGGCAGAGGCTGGCTAGGACATGTCTGGCTGCTGTTATACAGATGACATTCCTAGGGCCTTGCTCACCAGGCCCCATCATGCCAAGGAAATCAGAAAATCATGCAGGGAGAAGGTGGATCCCAGACAGAGGGCAGGTCTGGGCAGCCTGGGAAAGGGAACAATTTCTGCTCCTCAGCCACAGCACCAGAGCATCACACGTAGCTGGGAGCTATGAGGCAGCACAAGGATACTGGGTGACTCCATGGGGAACCAAATTGAGGGGTCTCAGCCTAATTCTCAAAATGCAAATATGCAAAATAATAATTAAAAATAAATAAATCACCAAACCATCTTTTTTTTTTTTTTTTTTTACTAGCAGTCTTGGCCTGGAAGCTAAGAACCTCTTGGGATTTGGGAAGGAGTTTATCCTCTCTGCTCTAAGCTAAACGCCTTGAGGTCAAGGCCATGAGATTTTTGTGCTCTGTCTGCACTATTCTCCAACATTAAGCTCTCACCTGCCTAACAATGAAGAATGCTTTAAGAAGGGAAGACTATGCATTTTGGAATCAAACCCTCAGAATTCCATTATATTTTTTTAATCTGCCTTGGAACAGAAATCATCAACATTCACAAAGTGCCTTTTCCAAGGCTACTGATTTGGCAATCTCACTTCTGTAAAGAAGCCTGCACACTGTACCACAGAGCAGTCCTAAAGCTGAGAGAGTATTACTGAAGACCTCAAAGCGGAAGGTGATGTGCTTGCAGTGTAAACAGGAAGCTGGAGATACTCAAGATAGTGGAAAAATAGCATAAGGCACCACAAAAGGTTATCCTCTGAGCAAGCCCCAGCCACAAAATTTGATGAGATTTATCATTCTGCTTTTCTACAGAAGGCTGCCATGCTTTTCATCACTGACTAATTCCAATCTACCTGGTTTCATCTGCAATGTTTCTAAATACGAGCAAATCTTATTCCCAAAGCTTAAAACACAACCCATAGGTTGAGAATATTAAAGACCATCTCTTTGACTTCCAGAAGAAAATGCTGAGTTGGTACATTTCAATCACAAAATCCTAAAATAACTTAGGTTGAAAAAAACATTAAGTCATCAAGTATAACCACTGATCTGGCACTGTCAAGCTCACCACTAAAGGATACTCCTCAGTACCACATATACACATCTTTTTAGTATCTCCTACAATGGTGACCCAAATACTTTCCTGTTTCGACCACTGGTCATCCTTATGCTGAAGATTTTTTTTTTTTTAACATCCCATATAAACTTCCCCTGGCAGTACTTGGGCCAATTCCTCTTGTTCCATCACTTGATACTTAGAAGAAGAGGCCAGTGGCCACCTGGCTGCAACCTCCTGCCAGGGACTTGCAGAGAGCAATAATGTTTCCCTTGAGCATCCTCTTCTCCAGGCTAAACACCTCCAGATCCTCAAGGACTTATGCTCCAAACCCTTCCCAGCTTCACTGCCCTTCTCTGGACTCATTCAGCAGCTCAGTGTCTGTGCTGTAGTGAGGGGCCCAGAACTGAGCACAGGATTCGAGGTGTGGCCTCACCAGTGCCCGGTACAGGGTGACAGTCACTGGCCACACCACTGCCCGGTACAGGGTGACGGTCACTGGCCACACCACTGCTGACCCAGGCCAGGATGGCACTGGCCTTCTTGGCCACCTGGGCACCCCCAGGTCCTTGTCCACTGGGCAGCTTTCCAGCCACTCTGTGCCAAGACTTTCAGATGTACCTAAAAATGGCATTGAGCCTTAAGAAGAATTGACATCCATGCTTTGAAAATTCACCCTTTTCAGCCGTGTCCAGTTGGGTCCCCAGACAGAGTACCCTGAGTAAAAAGAACTGTCCAATACTCCCAAGTCCTAGAGCCAACATTGCTGTTACAGCTGCTGCTTTCTATTGCAGGGACTCAGCACACAGAATATATTAACACTTTAAAGCAGAGAGCAGATAGATAATACGATATGTGTTAATGTCTGCAAGTCATTACCTGCCAGGCTTCATCTCTATAGAAATTTCTTGATTGCCCCAATGTCCATCTACCTGGACAGGACTAGCTACACCCAGAAGATCACCAGTGAGCTCAGTAATTACACTGTGGACCCACCAGTAACACCCAGGTGGATCTCTACTACAAAAACTTCAAGGTAGGTATACTTCTCAGGGATGGTTTGGCTGGTTTGACACCAGTCAAATAGCAGACCTCAGGCAGCCAAACACTTCACTCACAACATCTGATATTGTAACCGAGTCTGTGTATGGAAGAAGATAATCTCAATCATCAGTGAGAACAAAAGCTGTTTGTATGGTTCATCCTCTCCAGTATTTGACACAGCTTCAGTTGACTCAGCTAATACCATATGTGCAAAAGGAACAACCAACAGTAAAGGCAGGGAGCTTTCCTCAGAGTCAGTTTTAACCACTACCTCCCAACCATGGACCACAGCAGAACAAACAACACTGGACTCCAACAGCTGTGCTTTACACTTTACCCCAAAAGCAAACTACCATACACAAAACTGGAGAGCAGGGCAGGAGTTACCTTCACCAGGAGAGGTCAAAATCCCTGGCCCATACAGGCCCTGTGAGCATCACTAACTGTTAGACATGCCTTTAGGTGTGCCCCATGGATCACATTATACCCCTTGTCTGGAAGGTATTTTGGTTTGTTTTGCAAACAGAATGTCATGGCACCTTTAGCTTTAAGCCCAACACCACTCATTTAAATTGGTGTAAGGGAGGGGTAATAGAAAAACAGTGTCTTATAAAAAGTGCAACTCAAAATAGCCACCCACTCAGAAAACTGCTGGGGCATGGAGCTTGCATCTCAAGAGATTCGCACTGTATGTACACTCCCTTACCCCACACCCATCTCCAATAGCAATCACTGTATTCTGTTGTTTTATCTGTTTAATTCAGCTTTTATTTCAGCATTTTACCTAATTTTACACCACACAAATCCTTCAGAAGGACATACTGAGTTTCCCGGATAAGCAAAATTTCTATTCTCTAACACACACTATGTTTCCCAGATAGGCAATGAATGCACAGTTAAACCCCTTGTTCAGTCCAGCAATTTCTCTGCAGAGAGCTGGCAGGTCCACTTTGTGGTTCAGGGTGGCACCCTAGATTGCAGATACTTTACCAGCATTTCTCAGCCCTCAGGCTGTAGTGAATAACCTCACACAGCAGCTCCAAAGAGGCAGCTGAGAGCAGAGGTAATGCAAAGTGTCAGCTCTCATAGGGGTATCCTCTAGCTTTATCCTGAAAGATAATGTAGAAAAATACAAGGGAGACAGGATGCAAAAAAGGAGGTTTGAACGCCCCTCTGGTACAACTTCATGCCCTGACTTAGTTTGGCGACTGCTTACAAAAGGCTGACTGCTGGAAACCTCACACCCACACAGAAGCTGCCAAGTGCCAAAAAAAGGTTCAAGTTCCTCTCTAAACCCACAGTGTTACATGACAGTGACCTGCAGTTGTACAGAGAAACAATAACTTCTGGAAAAAACAAGCAGAATAAAGAGTCCCCAGAGATGCCACCTTCTCTTCAGCCTTTGGACTAGAGCCAAGCTTGAGACTGCTCCATGGCCTGCAGCTGAATCAGAGCTACAGCTGAAAGGACACACCACAGCATCAGTGCATATTCCAACCAGCCAGGTTTTATTCCTCCAGATCACATACTAAGAGAAGCAAAGCTCCAGGAGGATGAGCCTCTGAGCAGCCTCCCAGCCTCGATGGAAACCCTGCCAGCTGCTGCATTCAAAGCTGAAGGTATCTGAACTAACCCTGCAGTCAGCTCCAATTCTTGCACAGATTCCCATCAGCTTCCTTTTCCCTAGAAAGGTGGCTGCTAGGATGCAAGCAAAGACTCCTGTCTGGCACCTGTTCAGCTGCTGCAAGCACTGCAAAGCTACTCTGCAAGAACAACTATCCTCCACTCAACCAACCAAGGCTCTTGGTTTCTTTCAAAACACTTTTCCTTTGCTCCGCTAGCTCCTCACGGGTACTCTCTCCCCTCTCTCCCCCCTTGCTTCCTGTGTTTAAGTTCTCCAGGTTTATTAGTCAGCTCTGGGGAACACAAAGTACCAAAGCTGGCCCCAGATCAGTCAAAATTCCACATCCATCTACAAGTCACAATTCAGTAAAGTTACAGCACTAACAATACATGTTCCCTTTCCTGTCACAGCCCTGTGTTGGCACTTTGCCCTAAGTGCAACTTTAGATTTAAAACGCTGGCATAAAAGGGTAAGAATAAGCCTCTGGCTTTTGAGACCGGATGGACAGGAGGCAGAGCACCCTGCATCATTTTGAAGCAAACTGCTTTGTGGCATCTCAGCCCACATTGCCAAGCATGAGGAAGAATCAGGCTAGCAGCCTCTTCTCATCCCCAAAAGCACTAAATGAGCTCCAGGTCAGTAAAAGTAAATTTTTTTGCTTTGGGAACTGTATTACCTTCAGGTGATATTGCATACTCACAGCTTCTTAAAAAATGAAAAAGTAAAAAAAATGAACAGTTAAATCAGGACCAATTTAAGTTCACCTGTTACACAGCCAGAGTGGATGCTGTGGGCAATGTCAGCTGCCTGGAATAGCAGGTAACTGAGCACCGAGCTGGAGACAAGCTTGCTTTTTCCACCTTGCATCAGGGATGTGCAGAATCCAGGCAGGGCTTTGCAGCCCTAGCCAAGGACTCAGTCCTTCCAGCACTGCAATTAGGGTCAGGAGAGCCCAGCCTCTTCCCAGCATCAACTTCCTTTGGAAACCTGGCACCTGCAGGAGAGCACAGCCCTGAGAACAGCAGAACTCTCTGCCTGCCATGAAAACAGCCAACTCCCTGGTGGCTTGGAAAATTCCCAGACCTTCTCCATGCTGTGCTCCACCACCGTGCTGTGCTCACCTCAGCAGCACTGCCAAAGGCTTCAGGAGCTGCTGGTGAATTTAGGTCATAAATCCTTCCCATCCCACCAGCCAGCATCCCAATAATAAAACTAATACCAGAGCAGAAGGAGAGGCCATTTCTTTGCACCAGGATGCTACAAGTAATGCTTGCTGTAACCAGAACAGATATAATAAGCTGCTTTTCCAGTGCAAAGTCATTGTGCTGTGCAGAAATGGAAAAGCTTTCCACCACACAAGAGGAGGCTCCCCTGAGCCAGACCAGCATTACCCCAACCCATGTCCAAGTCAGTGGCAACAACCCCTCTGCAAGGAGCATTTCCAGCCAGAGCACACTCCAACCTCTTGTCCTGTCTGGATATTATGAGCCAATGTTACACATATAATGCAGAAAGGAATTAAAACCACTGCCTTCTCATTGACAGGAAATAATCCTGTTTGCATAAACTTCCTTCCTCTCTTTTCCCCATTACTTCTCATGTCACTCCTGTCAGTGTCCTTATGGAATGTCTGTGTTTCAGTATTTGCAAATATTTCCTTACTTAGGTCCTTTTCCCCTTTGTCATCACTTATTGAACACCACATACTGAGCCCACATAACATTTCCCCTTAGAGCTGACTCCTCTAGCTACCAAGTTCTGGTTCAGCAAAAGGTCTCGGGAAAGGATGAATGAAAATGCACACAGGAACTCAGTTTTACTGCACATGACTTGTTGCACCTCTTTTGAAAAGAGAAGTGAAGAAAAGTGACTCACTCACAAACCCACTTTGACTTTCTGTCCTGAAGAGCACATAATGCAGGGTAGAGCTACCAAGTGCACATAAACCAAACTACTAACAAGCCAGGCCGAAGACAAAAAAATCTCACTATTTTAGTTTGGGTGACAGAGCATTGTGGCGGTGACAACATGGGTTGGTGTGCAATTAAAATGGCCATCAGTTGAGCTTCAGGAGCCTGACACAAAATAATTGGGCAGGTGCAGATGGGCTGTGCTAGGCTCTGAGCAAGCTTTCATCTACACCTTTCTCCTCAGGAAGCGTAACACTTCTGGCAAACTTAATTCACACGGTGCCTGGGGTTACAGGGTAAATTTTATGAGCACTAAGGCCTAACTGATCCCCTTTGCTCAAAGTAAGGTTCACAACAGCACTGCCTTGCACCCCTTATACAGCCAGCCTGACACTGCACTCTCCTGTTCTCTCCCCTGCCCAGCTAAAAGTCTATCCCAGCAGCCCTACAGTGTCAAGGCCACACAACACTCAGCGAGTTCTGTGGTATCTTTTCAAGTACTGAGAAAGAAAACAACAGGAAGGCTCCAATTTCTACTTCTCAAAAAAGAAGTATAAATGAAGTGTCAAGGGACCTTCATAAAGTCCTATACATGTTCTGTGGAAAAGCCAGTGCTGTAAGGTGAACAGAGAGCATCGCTGACACGTCAGCCTCAGGGGAGGCTGCAGCTTTCCCGGTGGAAATGTCCAGCAAACATGGCCTTTGCTCCCTGCAATGCAGCCAAGCAGCAGCAGAACAGCAGCTGTCGTTATCACCTTCTTGGAGAACAGCTGAAGGTCAAGCCAGCAGTGAATGTCACACCAGAAAATGGACCTAAAGCTTCTCAAGTTTTAAAGCAATTTCACCAACAGACCAACCTCCTCCCTCAGTCCTTCAGCCTTCAAACCAGCACTACACAGGAGTAGTAGTGAAAGAGCAGGAAGCCAACCAGCTGGGGACACTCTGGAAAGGGGAGAAGTAAGCAGGCAGGGAACTTGTCACTTTGTCCTATAAATCAGCACATTCATGTGAACTGGATGACTCTGAGCAGGAAAAAGAAAGCTTATTCCAGCAAAACAGAAGTTTCACACAGCTCCAAGGCATATCCCATTGTTTTTCCAAGTGAGGTTATTCTTGCACCAGAGAGAGCAGAACTGGCCTTTCCTGCTCCTTGCAGCAGTGATCTTCAACTTCTGCCTGGCATCCTCTGATGTTTCCCATGGCCACAGGAAATGAAAGATTAAACAGAGGCCCATGGTGCCCGTAAACACACTGCTCAGCTGGGAGCATTCCTCAGAGACCAGACCATGATGGACGACATGATGTCCTATCATAAGCAGGAGAAAACCCCCCACTGCTATCCCAGTATCCCCAGGAATCAGTGCAAAAATAGGCTGTGTCCCCTCTTACCCCTGTCCAAAAATCTGTCAGGAGCCAAGGAAACATCTCTGCAAAAGGCATCAATGGGAGTCTTGGGGCGTCTTTCTGCCAAAGCTTTTCGAGCAGTCTTTTTGCCTCAGTTCAACCTCTACAGCAGCTCACAGAAGACAAATGTTAAGGATTTAGGGATGGGAGGAGGCAGACCTGCTTGTTCAGCTGCCTTTCAGAGCCAAGAGTACAAAATATGCTAATCCTGCCCATCTCTGCCAAGCACTGCAGACCCAGAACCACTCAATGCAAAATAAAACTTTCAGCCAGCCTTAACCAGAAGTGAAACGAGTGCCACAGCCACAGCCTCAGCTACTGAATTCATGCATGCTGGAAAAACAGATCTCCTATTACCCACAAGAGCTGGATGTGAACCAGTGACCTGTGTCTATGTCCCATCACTCTCCACCTCCCGCTGCCCTCAAGCCATCCATCTTGCCTGAATTTCAAGGAAGTCACAAAGCAGAAAAACATGATGCTGCAAGGAAAAATCCCAGCTGGAGCCAAAGGGCATGGGGCAGGTGGCTTCACAATGACCCGGTTGACCCTCAGCTGCTCTCAAAATTGTTGCCCTGATTATACTAATCCAGTTAAAGGCCAATGCTTCCTTCAGATGAACACAGCTGACAGCTCACCCCTCAAAACCATTCTTCTGAAAAACCTCTAAGCAGAATCTTTCCTCATCAGACACCATGCCAGCCATTCACACTTTCTCAATCCTCTTCCACCTCTGGCAGACATCAAATTTCTCCTGCCCACTCTCATGTTGCTGAGCACAGAGAGGCACCAAAGGCCTCATTATAAGCCAGTAACCTCAGTCTGCTCCATGGAAGCCTGACACATTGCACCTCAGACCTCCTCTGCCTCCCCAGTCACATGGAGGGTCAGTAGCCAGGAGGTTTTTATTGCAGGAGTCTCAGCAGAGGTCATGTTAAGCTGCAGGTCAGCAGAAAGGTCTGTAGCTGGGAGGAAGAGGAAGACTGATGTTAACAGCAAACTTTTATTCAATTTATGCTGAGGCAAAAGAGAGCCAGCCAGACTGCCTGCCCCAGAAAACACCTTGCCAAGACAGAAAATATTCAAGCTCTTCCTGTTTCCCCAAGGTCGCAGTCAGAGCTGTGTTTTTTACTACCACGTTTGGATACTGGCCCCTCAGGCAGCAGATTACAACCAGCAGCATTTGAATGTACAACTCCCAAAAGTCATATCAGGTGCTGAACAAAGAGTAAAAAGCAGTGTAAGCATTGTTGTGTCTCTCCATGCACAGGTGCCACAATCAGCCTTTGTCAAGGCTGGAGCTCCAGACAGTAGTGGCAGGGTCAGTTCTAATCATCAGCCCAGACATACTGCCCTTGTATTTCCTTACAGTACCACTAAAAATAAAATTCAATAAAAACACTTCAACCACTGCAAATTTCCACAGTTCTCCAGAGCTGCACACTACTGGGGCAGAATTTAGAGTCCCTCTCCTTCCCCACCTCTCCCTTTTCTCTCCCCACAGAGGATTCAAACTAGCAGGACGATGAGGAGCCCCTGGGAGAATGCCTGGACCTGGGTTTTTTCTGCTGCTGCCAACAGCTGATGGCTCTTGGACACTGCAATGGATGAGGGACTGAGCCTCAGCCTGAGCAGACAGGCATTCCCTTCACAAAGATGTTGCCTCAGACCTTTGGAAAGGCAACAGCAGACAGGGCTACAGGTACATCCTCCAGAGAGGGGTATGGTCTGCACAGCTCCAAAACACCTCCCGTGCAGCTCAGCCTGCCTCCATGCAGCCAGAAATGCCTCTCAAATCCAAAGGCTCACTCACAGCAGGCAGGCAAAAGAGGGTGGAGCCCTTCCCAAACACAGCTCCTAGTAATTCACCAGGTTACAAGAGATGAGAGGCAGTTAGAGATCAAGCAGAGCCCAAGACAGTTTTATTTGCTTTATAAGTAGCTAATAAAAATAATGTCTCTAGGATGTTTTTATCACCAAAAGGCTCACAAATGACACCTCTAGTAAAAAAGACCTACACACACAAATCTGAGCAATCTCCTGAGGTAGGTCAAAAGAGCAAATAGCAAAGGCTGCTTTGTGAAAAGCAAGTATGTCACAGACGCTTGGGAGATGAACAGAAATGCAGTCAGAAAAGCACAGACACAGATTGCAACTAACACCAAAACCTTCAACAAATAACTTACAAGAGGTTTACTGGCCACAGCAGTCAGATCCCTCTACTACACATAGAAAAATGAATCTGTAACACCAGGCTGCAGCAGCAAGGTGTACTTTATACTAGGAAGTGTGTTTTGAGGGTATATTATACACCAATAAACCCCTGCCCACAAAATAAGCTGGACCAGCTGAAGTGGCACCACTTTCACCAGCAAAATGCCATCAACATCAGGCCTTGAGGTGATAAAAATGTTTTTAGAGATAAAAGAGGAAAGTAACACAAGACTTCCTGCAGCACCTAGCTAGTTATCAGATTTTCACTGCCATCGCTGCACTGAAATGATCCCACTTTTAGAAGAGCTTTTGAGATCACTCCAGAAGAGGAAGATGACACTGTCGTTCAGCAGTCTTGACTACCTGCAGACAGGGATAACTCAGACACTACACCTCCTCTCCTGATGCAGAGCTGGTGAAGAACAAAATACTCAAACCAAAAGGTTGTTCTTCATTGTTAATGAATGACTAAGCCGACCTTTACCCCAGGAAAAGAAAGGGAATGCTTTTTCCAGAAAGATCAACAGTGATTTCTCTATCAGGAACAATAAATATTTCCCTCGGTATGGCAGGCAATGCTTTTCTTTCCTTGGCTGGCATTGACACAGAGCACGAAAAGACCTAATCCAAACCATAGCTCAGTCTCAACACTTTCCAAAACAAAAACAAGTGATGCCATTAAACTAAAAGCGTGACACATGCCTGAGGCTTTGCAGAACATGGCTCAAACCTCTTCTACTTTGCACGTTGCTCTGGCACACTACTTTAATCCCATTGCTATCAAGTAACAACAGATCCCAGTAACAGGACACTCTAGAAGCTTAATCCACACTATACCATAGGTGCAAACTTCCCAGGGACTGGTTGAGTTACACTGCAACGTGGTAAATGTACTTTCATTCAGCATGTATACGACGTTAGCTCAGTTCAGTTAGTTCAATTCAAAAACTAACAAAGGCAAAAGCCAGCCTACTTAAATTGTGAATATGAGCATCTACACAGGGATTTAATTCACTTTAATGAACCCACTGGAAAGGTTAATTGGATTCATTTTCTTGAATTACCAACCATGTGTGGACAAACTCTAAGGGTGAGCTCTTGACCACACTAAAATGGCCAATAACAGTTCTGCTAATGACTTAACAGGACGAACATTAACCCCTAAAACGTCAGCTTCAGCTTTTGTTCCAGTAACGCTAAGTGAAGCATTAAAGGATGATAGGAGGTCAAAAGGAACCCCCAGCTGCCTGCACAGAAATAGGTTTTCTATTCTTGGCTGCTAAATCATCAAATTCACAATTGCTATTTTGTAAGAATTGAAATCTGGGGAAAAAAAAAATTACCAGCGGCAAGAGAAACAAGTTTAAGGAAGTTTGGCTTCTTTTAGTCAGGAAACCATTGCTCTCTATTACTAGAGAGTAAATCTAAACTAACTTGATTATGAGAGAGCTTCTACTGGTTTATATCACAAATCACTGTCAGAAAGAACAAACTATCTCCTACAAAGCTTTCTAAACCCAAAGCAGCTCCAGGGCACATTTAATTGAGCCCAAAGGCACACGTGTGAGGCAGACGCGGTGCTGACAGGGAAGCCGGGGCCAGTCCGGCCCGACAGAAGGTGAATCCGTGCTCTGAGCACAGGCCAAGCCAGCGGGACCCCTGAAAACGAGGGGGGCTCTGCGGGCGGGAGCGGCTGCTTGGCGCTCCCAAGCTCAATGCAGGCCAGTCTTCATAAAAACCAGCAGGTTAAGTGTTTGTAACCGGGGCCTCAAAATCACCAGTCCCCCCTCAAATCGCCGAATCTGTGAATATTCTCAGTTCTGCTCTCATTTTTCCAACGGCCCCAGCGGAGCCTACGACCCCAGCCGAGCCGTATGTGCCCAGGGCAGACACACAGAGACAGACAGACATCCCTGCCGGCCCATGTCCCGCAGGGTGCCCGGGCCGGCTCATCCCCCGCGGGAGCGCAGCCCCGGCCGGCGCCCCCAGCCCGGCAGCCCGGGCGCGGCGGGGGGAGCGCGGCGGCGGCGCCGGCGGCGGCTCGGGCCCGGCGCAGACAAAGGGCTGCGCCCTGCCCCAGCGCCGCTCCGCTTCTCCCGCGGACAAGCGGCGCTGCCCGCCCGACCCCCGCGCTGCCCGCGGAGGGGAGCCGGAAGCGAGGCCAGCAGAGCGGCCACGGCTCTGTCCGGCGGCTGCGGCTCTGTCCGGAGACTGCCCCTGCTCCGCCGCCGGCCTCCGCCTCTCGTCCCCTCCCGCCAGCGGACACCCCGCACCGGCAGCGGGACAGCCGCGGGAACGCCGGGGCCACGGCTGGAGCACGGAGCGCCCCGTCCCCTCCCGCGGACCCGGCTCCCCGCCAGCGCCGCGAACCGCAGCGGCGCCTGGAAACTGTAAAATGATCATGTTTAAAAAAAACACCCCAAACCAACAGTTTCTCTCCCGCCTCGCTCCTCATTTCCCCCACACCGCCCCGTCCCGTCCAGCGCCCCCTCCTCCCCTTGCCGGGGTGAGCCGCACCTTCCTTGACTCCGGGCAGCTTGGAGTGGTCGATGCCGATGCCGGCCATGGCCGGCCCCGCTGAGGGCAGCGCGGCGGTGCCGCCCGCGCCCCGCACCACCAAGTTGGGAGCGGATGGAGCCGGCGCGGCCGGGCCGTACGGCGCGGGAGAGCGGACAGAAAGCGCCGGGCGGGGCGGAGCGGGGCCGCCTCGCCGCCCCTCGCCCCTCTTCCGGGGAGGCGGCGGGGGCGTCCCGGGCTGCTTCCCCCTCCCCTTGGCCGGCGGGGCTCGGGCGGCGGCTCAGCGGGACGGGTAGCTTCCGAGGGCAGTTATTTATACACTTGGGGTTTTAAATTTTTTATTATTATTATTGTTGTTGTTTTATTGTTTGGCGGGGATGGGTGTTGGCCGCTTGGAGGCTACGACTGCTCGGACAGCTCCAGTGCCCCGGCGCTCTCCCGTGCCGCGTCCGGCTGCCTCTGCCCCTTCATGCCCAAGGCATCGCACCGCCGTGCCCGCGCTGTTCCGCCGGCCTGCGGGACGCAGACGTGTCCCGGGGAGGCTCGGAGCCACCGCCCGGCGGTGTCACGGCCCCGCACCGTGTCCCTGAGGGCGGGGCGGTGCTGGTGCTGGGACGGGCACCTCGAGGAGAGGGAGAGGTTCCCGACCGGCAGCGCCGTGAGAGGCCTGGGAGCCCGGCACGGCTCTCGGCGCTGCTCTGCCGCACACGGGCTGGTGCCAGCTCCCGGCGGACACGGGAGGACCTAGAGCTGCTGCCCACCCTGGTTTTCGGCAGCAAAGAAACAGAACGAGATGATGTTCCGTGGGCAACGGGGAGAAGATAAGAGGAAGAGGATTTGGGGTTTAGAGATGTCTGAGCTTCTCTGGGCTGTGCTCAGCACAACCAGTCAGTCATGTCAGCTGTCATGTTTGATAAAAATGCGTGATGCTGAGGAGAATATTGCCACATTTGAAATTAGTTTCTCCCAGCATCTGTTCCAATGACCCATGGCTCTTGTGCTGCTGGTGAGCAGGGGGATACCGAGCCCATTTGCTGCTCCCCCTCTCCAACAGGCTCTGGGAAGCTCTGCCCTGTGGGTGATTGGCATGCGAGCTGAGAGGGAGACAGGAGGATGTCAGAAAAAAACATAAAAGGGAATAATATCTCCATTTTATTAAAAACCAAAAACATTGAAGAAAATGACCAAAAAATTTTATTTCCAGAAGGTTTGCCCTGTGCTGCTTCTGAATGTTCTAATCCTGTTTCCTGAAACTCAGGAGCTGTCTGTCCCAAATTCTGCCCCTTTCAAACAATACTTCACCAACCCCAATGTGGGTATGCATAGAGTGAATTCAATCTGACTGCCTTCACCTTCCCTTCAACTTCTTAGCCTCCTGCACAGAAAAAACCATGGAGTTGGGTGTATTTGTGATCTCTTCCCACATTGCACACACCTAGTACACCTCTCATGTGTGCTGGCACACTCAGAGCTGATGAGCCTCCTGCCTGGAGGGATGTAGCACCCACTTACAGAGAGGTGAGCAGTGCACAGCTGAGCCCCACTCCACAGGTTGTCCATATGATCACACAGATGGGGATTAGTCACAGGGTCTAGCCCCTCCAAGGGGCAGCTCACATAGATGATCTCCTGTCACAGTCCCAGCTCTGCACAGCTCCTCCTTCTAATCCCCCTGCCATCTACACAAGCAGTACAACTGGACTTCTTGCAAATAATCCCCATGGTTTCAGCCAGCTCTGGGCTAATGACAGGTCTAAAATCCATTTCTAGTTTCTCCTAAATTAGAGTTTTTCTGAACTCAGATATTCCTCTGGACATCCTTCACCTTTTTCATAATCAAGCTTTTTGATCACTTAATAAGTTTTTTTTATTGGACAAAGGCAAGGACAAAAAAGAGGCCAAGCAACCAGGACTATACAGGAGAAGTGGCAATGAATGTACTGATCTGACATAGGTCACACCTTTCCAAGCAAAAGTATGGTTTTCTCCTGTCCTTCTCTCGTTATAAAGTATTCAAGTCAGAGCAGCAAAAGCTGAAATCCTGGAGCATTACACAGGAGCTTTAATGCAACAGAGCCACTTTATGGCCCTATATTTATGAACAAAACTTTAAAGCTGTCCATCCCAATGGTCATACACTTTACTCCACACACACAGCTCTTTGCTCTAGTCTTCAGTAATGAATTTATACCATGTTGTCTGTCTAGGGCCAAAACAGCAACATAAATAGTCATAAATCTGCACTGCATTCAAGAGATTCCATGTTGGGATGATGTGGATTTGGCTGCTGTTATGAGTAAACTGTCTTCCTGCATGTGTTTAACTTCACTAAAATAAGATCTGGTACCCAGTGCTCAAAGTCACAGCAGAACAGTTCCTGATTTCAGGTTTCTAATACACAAATTATGGGCTCCTAATACCTTCCCGTAGCTATATTTTTTTTATCTTGCAAGGTCTGCTGAAGCTCAATGATAGCCAGTGGATGGTGAGCTCTGCTAGAACCTAAGGAAACTATGGGAACACAAAATAAATGACATTTTGTTCTTGCTGCTGGAAATGTGGAAATGCAGGGAACATCTCCAGCTGTCAGAGCACAGAAAGGCTGGAGCAGACTCCTGGGAAGGGTAACACAGGCAAAACCCTGTCAACACTGTCAACCTGTTCCCTAAGGCAGTCTATTACACACCAAATATTTTCTTTGCCTTCTTGACATCAGATTTCTCTCATTATAGCTTGATTTTTGAGACATTATTCAGGTGAAGTCTCTGAGATTGGAAGATGGCATGTATCACTTGATTATAGAAGATCCAAAAATGACCACAGCAGGACTGAGGATGAGAAGGAATTAAACAGGAACCAGGGGATGAGTTGCTGATGTAATACTAGCACTGCAGCAGCATTGCATCTTAGGCTCCCCCAAAGGGCTCCTCAGTGTGGTTGATCTCAAATCACCCTCCCAACTCTCACTTGTGTCTGCAAAATGCAGCTTCTAGGCAAAAAGCATGAAAGGTGTTTGTCTGAGAGACTGTCATCAGCTTTTCCTGTGCAAATTGTACAGCAGCTACCTTGACAAGTAGTATGTGTTGCAGTGGGTAGGTGAATCCCAATAAAGCTGAGAAAAGTAACCACTTCCTCTTATTGAAGATAACAAGACAATGACCCTTCACTCTTTTATAAAAGCAGGTACTTATTCTCACAGGACCTTCTGTTGGAGGAAAAAAAATCTATATTGTTTCCCATGAAAAAAGCAGAATTCAATCTGACTTTAACTCTTCTCTCATGGAGTGATTTAATTTAGAAGAGATTTTGCAGAGCACAACCACCTGCTCAAAGCATGACTGGTTTCAAAATCTGATGAGGTTGCTCAGTGCCTTCCCCAAGTGAGGTTTGAAAATCTCCAAGGTTAAAGATCACACCACCTCCCACTGTGATTTTTCTCTCTGTGTCTTGGTGGACTTCTGGCTGCAGCCTGCAAATCTGGACCCTTGTCCTTGCACTGTGTGCCCAGTCTGGCTCTGCTTTCCAGCTGCCTGTCCCCATGGCAGACCACATATACCAGGCACATCGGTGAGGGGTGTGCTGCAGCACACAGCTGGGGCAGGGGTCAGACCTGGCACTGCAGCTGGACTGTGCCACCACACAAATTAAATGCCAGGGAGCTCCAGCATCAGGCACTTTGCCTACCTGCAGCCAGGCATCTGATCTGCCCCTAAACACTGGAATAAACCCAGACTCTTATGCTGGTACACCACACAACACTTTCCCAGCTTTCACAGCAATGAAAACACTTTTGAGAGGATGCACAAAGGATAGGCTGGGATAGTTAAAAACAGAAAAAAAAAAAAAAAGCAACACAATTTGGACTGCCCATCAGAAAAGTCACAGTGAGCTTTGATGGGCAGGAGCTGCTAGACAGGGCTTTGGGACTAGGAGCTAGGATTGCTTTATGCTGCTAAGATCTTTCTCCAGGCAGGGAAAGACTGTTTTGTACTTGCTTCTTAAATAAACTGGGCACCTCTCCAAGTCTCCTGCTGTCATTTTAGGTCAACAGGATAACAACAACTGTGAAATAAATTAAGTCTCATCAAGATGTTCACTTTCAACAGAACAGCCTTTGTTAAAGTCTCTTTAATGATGGCGGAGCTCACTTCCAGCTGATGGGGCTGCTGTCTGAATAGACACAGAGGATAATAATCCTACAGGCAGGAACTTGTGCATCCATTAATGGTTAATGCAAAGGGATGGGGAAAAATGGAACTGGGTCTCTCATGCTATCAGGCACTGCACAAGCCCATATCCAAAACTAGTATGTCAGAGATGACTGATGCCAGGGAACTTCCTTCTGGGGACATGGACTCTGGTTTTTCTCTCCAAAGTCAAATTCCTGTATAAAACTATAAAACCCAGTGCATGACTCCATTCAATCTGCAGGAAGCCTGAAGGATGCGAGTGCATTGTTTCCCCCCTTTGATAAATAAAAATCAAGGTTTGGGGGCTCAAACAGAACCTGTGCCCAGCCCAGTGCTAGGATGCTGCAGGGCCTCCCAGGGAGGGAGACAGGAGATGTAGTGATGCAGGGGATAAAACAGACAGGGGGAAAAAATAACACTTCATACATCAGCCTCCCTGCATTTCTAAGCTAAGACACTTCAAGAGAGGTTTGAAGTCCTGTGCCAGAAGGGGTGGATGAGAGGAAGCTAACATTACAGCATTGGCAAAGAGCGCCAAGAAGCAGGTGTGCAATTTCCTTAGGTAGCTGAATGGTGCCTTTGGGAATTCAGGCTCCCTGAAGAACAAGGAGAGCAGAAGCCTGCAAGGATTAAGGTATTATAAAGCTCACCAGGGGTAATGAATGGGGTGATTGCAAAGAATGAGCAGAGGAAACATAACTTGTGCTTACATGTAACATAACAGGAGCACTAGGAAAATCATGAGCCATGCCACAACAGATCAAGGGGCTTTTTTGGCTGTCAAGTTGGAAAGTAAACATGTGCAAGCTGAAGTGAGATATGCCTTCCAAAAATTTCACTTAGAGGAAAGTATTATTAAAAGTGTTACATAGTAGATGAAAGAAGAAGAAAGTAGCTAAATGTGTCATTCCTTACTCTTATGTCAGAAAATCAGAACCCACCAGAATAATATATTATTCACTTAGTGCACTGCAGGGAGCTGCCTGCAAGCCCATGCAATCAAGACATAAGAAGCATAACAAATGTGGCAGCTAGTGATGAAGCACCTTGGTCATTCTCAGATATTCACAGCCACTACTACCTGGATGAAACCTCAACAAACTGATGTTGTAAAAGGGAGTTTGATGAGGGCTGAAGTTAGTGCAGTTCTTGCCTTGTAGTGACTTTGCTATATTCCACTCAGAAAAATGTATAAGTCTACCTAAAACCAAAAAAAAAAATCTAATATGATTGCACCTGCCCCTCCTCTTCTAGATTAAAAAAGAAATAAAAAAAATTTCCAGTGTTATCACTTGTGCCAGCTTTGCTTCCCAAGCTGCAGGGTGGTAAGGCATGAATATGTCCTATAGCCTCAGTTGGAACCCTCATTTCAAGTCGCTTTATATGTGCAAGTCTACAGCCATAAAATATTGGTGTTCATTCAACAAAACACCCTTTTGCATGTGCAGAACTCTCACAGAGTTTCTCTAGATCAGGGTGCAAATGAAAAGCTAAGTTAGAAGACAGGCTCTACAAAAGGCAAAGTTTATGGTTATCTGCACAGGTTTCAGCAAAACACTACAGCTCTGTGTATGCCCCAAGTCATCCCTTGGGTGACTTGTAGTGACAGTTTTCCAAAAAAAATGGGCAACATTTATCAATAAACCAAAACACCAGATGGTAACTGAGCAGGAAGAGAGGGGAAAGGAGGATGACAGTGAAAGTTGGCACCATTAGCAGATAGATTTGACCTCTACAATCTTAAAAGTGCCCTTACCAGTATTTTTAGCAGGAAATTACCCAGTCCTGTCTTTATTAAAAGTAATACATGCACAAGCTACATTCATCACCCAGGATGAACTTGGAGAAGGCAAGTCAGAAGAGAGAGGGGTCAAGCTCAGGGTAAATCTGGTGGTTTAACCAGGTCATACCAGATCATGCCTCTTCAGGACACTGTCCTGGCACGAAGGTCAGACTAGTCCTACACAGGCACCAATATTTACCATTCAGAAGCATCACTGAAAGTGTCTCTGAGACCAGAAGATCATGGCACATTTCAAAGCAGAAGAGGTTTCCATATTGCCTTCCTCTCCTCACCAGGAACCTCAGCCAAGTCAGTAGGGAGGCTGATTCTGGAAGAGATGCTTCAGCTCAGGATTAAGAGACAGAAGTGAGAACTGGGGCATGACTGCCCCTGCTCTGTGTTTTCTCCCTAGGCTGCCTCATCCCACATCCAACACCTTTAGATTTGTGATTTATTCTTTCAGCCTCTCACTCCAGGGCAACACTTTGGAGCTACCTTGTTCTCTGAGAAGCAGAATGGTTTCCTGGCAAACCCTGGCCTGAAAGCAGATGATCAGGCTGAGATTAAATGGGTCTCATGAGCTGATGGGCAGAGAGGGTGGTGAGGCTCACCTGAGGACACTCAGGACCATTAACACCCTCCAGGCACTGACACTCCTATTCATTTCTCTCACACTGAGAGCAGGTGCAGCTGGATTTGGTGGCACTGCTTGAACCAAGTCTTCTCTATTCCTGCTCTCTGGGCTGTTGAGCCTTGTCAAATTTCTAGTTTAGTTATGTTGGGTTACCTGAAGTCTGAGTAGCTTTGTGGAAAGAGAAACTTCTGCATGAAGGGACAGACTGGGATCATGGGAAGTAGAGATGGAGCTCACATCATGTTCTCGTTATCCTTGAACTCCAGACACAAATGGATGATTATCAATGACATTATCAGTTATCAGGCATTATCAGTGAATGAAAGACTGTGGAGACTGAGCTGTTTTCCTATGGAAAATAAAATACATAAGAACAATAAAATGTAATATTATTTCCAGCACCTGGACTAATGGGGTAAAAGCAAAGGAATTTTCCAGGTGGGAACCTTAGAGAAGCCAAATAGTACAAATCAATTATCCTCTAACTTCAAAAAATAAAAAAAATTGCACCAGTTTGTTGCAGCAACTGCAAGGTTTCTCTCCACCAATCCATCCCCTGAAAGCATCCACTCCTCACAGTGGATTTTCCTTCTCATACGTAAATGTAGCATGGCAGTTCTGCACCTTCACCAAAGCCATCACTTGAAAGCTCTGGCACACTCTCTGCATGAGTTGCTTTGGGGGCTGAACAGTTGCAGTGATCCAGAATTGAAGATTCTCTGCAGCAAAAGAAGAAATCCCAGGAATAGCTCAACTTCCTGAAAGAGCCTGCCAATAGCCCATGAGATCTTGTATCGAAAGGTAGGGAAAAACAGTCAGAGATCTGTGGATTTTGCCTAAACTTAGATGAGATGGAGAAACTCACTTTCTGTATCCAGGCAAAGTTTATTTCACAGCAGATCTCAAGACAGATTGAGATTTAGCCCTTTAGCACTAAATTAAAACAGACTTGACCTTCCCTTAGGGGTATAGTTTTGAGTCAGAACTGTTATTTTCCAGGAGACTGGACTCCTGTGCAAAGGTGGTTCTCATCAAGTTATGGCCTCCGCTTCATGAGAGCTGCTCACCTCTGACCAGTTTGCAGCTGGCGCCTTAGGGAGATGGAGGTGGCTAGAAAAGTGTTCCAGTAGGACATATATGTCCCTCAGTCCAAACAGAACTTTGTGAAGAAGGTGAGCACTTCAGATAGCTGCTCACTAGTTCACAAGTCTGAGGGAAACCATGAGTTTGGTTAATTTGTACATATTGTATCTCCAGGGAAAATTTTGGAATGTTTTCTCAGTAGAGAACTCTTCATTAATGAAAGCATCACATTCATTTTTATAGGCATATCCCGCAAAAAAAAATCTGAGCCTCTCCCCCTCCATTTTTGTTAATACTATATCAAATAATAAAATATTACAAGAGTTATTAAAATGCTTGTCATTCAATACCTATCCAAGACACAGAACAAGTTGTAAGGGGAGCTGGGCTCTTAAAGCCAAAAGCCCAAACATGGAAATGATACTGTCTTTTGGTTGAGATGAAGAGCAGGTACCGTCAGATGAAGCTATCTTGGGTAATCTGGCATGATGTGGTGTCAAAACAGCACACACAGTGAGTCACTAGGAGTGTATGTACAAATCAGAGTTTATCCTGATCCTCTCCCCCATCCCACCACGGGGGGAGTGAGCTGGCAGCTCTGTGGTGCTTAGCTCCTGGCTGGGTTTAAACCACAACAAGTACAGATGATTCAGTTCTGCAGGAAGAGAAGTGAAGAACAAAGCCTAGCACTGTTACTACTACAATATTTTTCTTGGTAAGGTTGTTGTGGAAAAGTAGTAACAGGTCCCTGATCAATAGTGATGGATAGGCAAGAAATGGAAGTCAAACCAAAATGTAGTCATGGCCTGAGAAGGCATGGAATATATGTAGTGTGTATTAGTACTTTGCTCTAAAATTGTAAAACAAGGATGTGTACCCAGAACCAGCATCTGACCTTCCACTTCTTTTTTTTCCCCAAGAAAAAAACTGAAGACTCTTGCCCATCCTTGATGTATTCCATACCTACTGCCAAATCTGCACTCCCCCACTCAGACATAATCCCAAAATAGGGTGTGATGCCTTTCCCGTTGACAAAGCCATAAGTCACAGTGAGCAAGACACACTCAACATTCTCTAATCAGTTAAATGAAAAGAGCTCTCCCCCTCTGTTTCCCACCACTTCAGCACTCATTATATTTCACATTCATTAATATAGGCTCTAGGATGTGAGATGATAAATTACAAAACCCCATTAACCTGATTCTGTCCAAATTGGTAAAATATGGCAGCTTGTACAAATCTTCCTTGCTAACGTGGGAGTCCTCATGCCTGAACTCTGTTAAAGCAACAGCCCTGAAAAAGTATTTTTAATGTGCGTATGTATGGAATGTATATCAACGTGCGTGAACAGTCCACGCCTGTGGGAACATCAGAATTCATTAGATCAGTCTGATATGAGATATATTGAACAGGTTCCATCTGACATATGTTACTGGGCTGTTCTGTCCACTCCCAGCAGAGTGAATCATATTGACAGGTTGAATTATATCTCAAGAGATATTTTTCTCCCCTCCTCCAAAGGCCATTTGCAATCACGGCACATCCACTGCCTCTTAAAAGTGAGCTCATCTGGCGCTGGTTGCATTGAAGTCCTCCACGGTGCCTGAAGAAAGGATGCTTTTGGGCTCTGGGAACGTGGAGAAGATGTGGTCTGCCCAGCTGTGTCTAGGAGTGCTGACCATCCTGACCATGGCTCTGTGTGTCCCGTCAACGCATGGAGACCCTTTTTTACTCCAAGGTAAGCTGGAATACTGGCTACATGACACAGGTAGGTGGTTATCTTTTTTGCTTTGCTGCTTGCCATGGCCAGTGCAACACTCTCTTCTCTGGGGAAGAAACCAAAATGAACCTCGAGCTATACTGTCTGTTAACATGGGAGCTAGCGAGAGGCTTGTTCATACTACCATGAGCCAAAGCTGTTGTTCTGCTCTGCAGCTGGCTGTATGACATCTTCTGCTAATCAGTGAAAATATCAGATCTGGTGAAATCTGCTAAGGGTAGTTCTTTCTCTCCCATAAGAAAATGAAAAAAAAAAAAATTAGAATATCAGACAGTAGCAATTCCAGTATTTACCTTAAAAGATTTGACAGCTCATAAATGTCAGTAGTATGGCGATGCTGAACTTTTTTTTCTTCACTGAACTTCTTTTTATATGTACTTCTCCCATAATTTAAATTAATTTTAACTTGAGTTTATATTGCAGGGAAATGTCAATCATTGGTGCTCTTTTTTAAAGAGGCTTGGCAGTGGACAAAAAGAAAGAGCTGCTAAGTATAGGCTTGAAAATAACATTGCTTTTCAAATGATTTTTCCTCTAATATCACCTATTTATTTTTGTAATTACAACCAAAACATTCCCCCGGCCACTCTATCTAAATCCTGCTTCTGTTTAGCTTTTACTGGAGTGTTTATGGCATTGGGATTTTTTTCCCTGTAGCAAATCCTCCAAAAAACTTAAAGTAGCTATTTTAAAATTATAACTGTCCTTCATACTTAGGAATGAGGTTTATGGCACTCCACACTAACTGCAGGTTGGTCTGCTGGCTCCTCTGGGTTTATTTCCAGGGATCACAATTGGGACCAGCGGCTTCAGCCGCAGTGTGAGGCAGGGTTGAGTCTGGCCAAATACTTGGAGCATCCCTTTGGCCAGCATCCCTCAGCTTCTGCAGATTTATGTAATGTTAGCTAATGGAGCTGATTCCCACATGCTCTTGAGCATCCTTCAGGCTCGTCTCATACAATGTTTTGTTTCATGGGTACCAAGAATAATTGCAGTCATCCCCTCAGAGGGGCTGATAACCATATGAAACTGCGCTGAGAAGTCCTAAAGATCCTGGAAGAAGAGAAAAAAAAGCCTTTCTATATAATTTCTTAGTATTTTCCATGGAATTCTGTAGGCATCTTCTAGGGCTTTGTAGGGTCTGGGTGTGGGGTAGGGCTGTTCAGACCAAAGATTTTTTTGAATGCTCAGTGTCCCTATAAAGTCGAGCTCCTATTCTGTCATTCTCAAAAATTAGGACAACATTCTAGTCTCAGATGACTCTGGAAATCTGTTGAGCAGAGTTGGGAGAGTCTCAGAGCCTCCAGAGAACTGAGCAGTCCTATCCCCTGGGTCTGTTGGTTTCTGCTGAACCCTTGACCTTCACAACCATTAATTTGAGGGCATAGCCACAACCACTAAATAAAACCACTGAGAAAGTGCCCTAAAGGGGCCTCTTAGAGAACCTCAAATTGCTTTAGGACAGCAGCTTGGGGAGGTTTGTCCTGGAAAAATTCTGCATGGTCTTGCTTTAAGTTCCTCCACACTTGAACTCTGTTCAGGAAGAATCCTCCAGTACCGCTGGCAATCAGAGCAGCCCCAAGGCTGAGCGAGTTCAAAAAGGGGCTGTGGGGCTGCAGGGCTTTTCCGTGGTGGTACCCACACCTCAGCCCAGTGAGGAGGGGCTTCCCACCTCTGCCAGCCCTGGGAAGGTGCATGGAGTGAGTGGGGGAGCTCCTGCAGTTTTGGGAAGAGAGGATGTTGTGGGTGCCTGCCTGGCTTTGCAGAGGTGCCCACTCCACCCGCCTTGCAGGAGAGCTCAGGACTGTGTAAATCAAGGGGCTGGCTCCAGCTCTCTGCAGCCAGTCGTGCTGATGAGGCTGCAGTGGAGCTGGCCAGCAGCCCAGGGCTGGCAGGGAGGGCTTCCCACCCCACACCCTTCCACTGCGCAGCCCTCACTGCCTGGACATTTTATCCTGTGCTCACACACCTTCCTTTTCCACTGAGCTCCTTCCACCCTGATGAGTGCTGACAGGAGACATTTTCTTTCCACGTCTCATCCTTCTTAATTTGATTAAGTGATTAACTGCATCAATTGATTAATTGATTCTTAATTTGATGAGATTGAGAAAGATGTGTTTTATGTGCTGCAGAGAACCGAGTGCTTCCAGAGAGAGAAGACACAAATCATGAGAACACATTGCTGACTCTGCTTCTTAATAAGAAATTTGCGTGGCGGAGGCCAGAAAGTATTGGTAAGTGAAGGGGAGAGATCTCTGCTTCTTGAATCTGTGTTTGCATGAATGCAAGGAACCTGCTACTCTGGTTCTTCAGAAATACCAGCTGCTCAGAAAGTGGAAGCAGCACCCAGTATGATGCCTACATGCTATTAATGTCAGATGCTCTCCATCATGGGGCTCCAGGACCTGCTTTTGCAATGCAAAGTAAAGCTGCCAAAACCCATGTGCCCTAGATCCTCAGACACTCAAGACTTTGCTGGGAACACGTGTGTGTACATAAGTAAAAACAAGAAAATTTTCTGTTGAGTCCCTGTGGCCCTACTGTCCCTTAGATGTTGTGTGCACTGCCTGGAGCATGGATCAGCTTTGGGAGCCACCTCTCTGCCCACACCCCACACAGCCCTGTGTGCCTTTGAGAGGCAGCAGCATCTTGTTATCATTTGGGCAGGGGGATTTCACCAAGATTTTCCAGTGAGATTTACTGGGGTTAGGTATAGTTTGGGACAAGGGCAGGGGGAGCTCCTGGGCCTAAGCCCCTGCTGCTGCTGGAGGAGGTTGAGACAACTGGCTTTTCCCACACAGCCACCAAAGATGGGCCAGGGGGAGGCTCTTCCTGTCTGAGCTCTGTGAACAGACACCAAATTTAAAAGCCACCCATCTGTGGCTAAACTCAGACCTGCTGAAGAGAAACTTGTGCTTTCCCTGACATGAAGCACAGCGATCACAAGCACCAAATGGATGACAGAGGTCAGCTATTCCCACGGCCACTGCAGCCAGGGGAGGCTTTGGGCTGGATGTGGTGGTCTCAGAGCAGGGAGCTGCCCTTCCCTGTGAAAACAGCTGAGAGGGGGCTCTGCAAAAACATTGTTATGAAAATCCATTTATCAAACTCACTCAGTGCTCTTCCCCAGAGCCTTGTTAATGCAGCAAGGCAGTGGTTAAACAAGCTTGGGACAAGTAAATAAACATAAATAAATCAAGCCTTGTACTAACAAAGGCATTCTTCTTGCAAAGGGGATGCATTCAAGAAATAACATTGTTATGATAAGTTTATGGATTATTTCACTTATTACTCCTAGAGGAAAGACTGCATTTTATGCCAGACAATCGAATATAATGAATCTCCGAGCAGAGCACAGACAGAGGATTTACAGCAGGCAGTTTCTCAAAGCTTCATCCATAAATTAATTCCTTCTCCCTGTCTGAGATAATCTGTTCCAAATTTCAACTGCTGTTTATTTTGTATTCATAGCAGTCATTGGTCAAATTTACAGTTTGCAAAAAATCAAGCCAAAACAGGCACTTGAAACTCTGAAAGAGGCAAAAATGTTAATAATAACAATTCTTAAGTCACACTTTTGACTTATAGATATGCCTGGGTCTGTCTGTCTCTACCTTATGGGTATATAAAGATATACTTAGGAGGAGTCTGCCTGAGGTCATTGCTGATACTGCCACGAACAGAGCCCACACCTTCTGATTCCATCCCCATCCCCATCTCATCTCTCAAATTGAATCCTGATGTAATGGATTTGCTTAAGACCTGCTGCTTTTACTGTTGAATGAATATCAGAAAATATTCATGATTTTTCAACAAAACTGTTCCTTTCTTGAGGAAGGAACCAAGAAGGCACTCAGCTCTTTCTTGGCACTCTCCTGCTCAGTTTGAAACGTTCCAAAAAAAAAAAAAAAAAATACAGCCCAAGTCTGGCAATGTGGCTGTGTGCTGAAGTCTTATCTGAAATCTGAAATCAAGAGGAATTATGTCTTAAATCCCCCTGATGATCCAGACCAATGCCTGCTGCCACAATAGGAACAGAGAAAAGAGGCAGCTCCAGGGCTTTTTTTTTGGTTTGCTTGTGGGCCCAGCAAAAACATTCTTTATCTCTTTCCTGGCTCTTCTGCTTATTTTACTGCATTTTTTTCCCAAACTAGCACTTAAAACCAGCTGATCACATTGCAGTCCCCTCCCAGAAGAGCTACTGTAGCCAGTCACTCAGCTTTGACTGAACTCATCTGTCTTACTAAAAAATTAAAAAACTCAGTTTGGGTCTGGAACAAGGTACCTCAGTCCTCAAGAGAAGTGAGGCTGAAATTCGCCACCCCTGCAGCTCTCCCTATTGCTATTCCATGTTCTTCTCAGTTCAGGTGGATGTTTCAAATCCTGTTCTTAGGCACCTAACTCTCCCCCCTCTTTCTGCATGGACAGTTCATTCATCCACCTGCATAGTTTTTGCTAGCAGTACAATACTGGCTAGTCTTGAGAGCTCTAAGTGTGACCAGTGGGGCTGAGCCCCAGGTGCCCTCATGCTTCCCTAAGGTTTAGAAGTGTGGAATCTGCTACGTGACTTTTCCTGTTGCTCCACTCTGCCAGCCTGGGTCTTTGCTGATTTATAAATCAGTAAATTATGCTAGGTTAAATTTGCATCTTCTGACTTCTGCCTGCATGGGTGATGTGAGGATAAACAAGTCTTAAAGGAAGCAGTGGGATTTCATGTAAAAGCCAGTGACAAAAAAAGACAGCGTTAGAGATTTGCAGTTAGCAGGATAAAAATTAAAAAGCAGCAGAGTTTCACCTGAATTGGTATCACACAGTAAGTGACTTTATTGGGCCAATTCCCCTATGGCCTGGTGAACAGTAAAGAAGCCTCCCTCATAATGGAGAATTAGGATAAGGTCCCATAGGATTCAGCAGAGAAAACCTGCTTTTCTCTCTGTTTCTGCTGGCATTCATTTGAAGATCACTAACAGGAGTTAAATGATAACTAGATTTTTGCTTGTTGACCTCTGGAGAGGGCAAATGAAGAAATGTTTTTTAATTTGAGCTTCAAGAAGCAATGCAGATACTGATGTTACTCTTCCCCTCTTGCAGACTGGGAGCTGGCAAAGAAATTTGAAGAGCTTGAAGAGGTGAGAGAAGCAAATGCACAGACACATAGATGCATGTTCTTGCATGGGTAGTTAAACAATTGTGTAAGCTGTCTTTAAACTCTATCCTTCCATCTTTGCATCCTCTTACCCTTCTGCCTGCTGGTATAATGTAAGCATGGACTGAGAAAAGGGGAAAGCAGAACCTGGCTAAACAGCTGCACAAGCTGGAAAAGTAAAAAGAGAACAGGGCTATAGACTGGTGCAATAAAAGTTGAGCAGATCCTGCCTCTGACACCAGTGAAAGGCCAGTGAAGGCCAAGCCAGGAAAGAATTAAGCACCAAAGGAAATGTCCATAGGAGAAAAGGAGATCATGCTGCCTTGTACGAGCTGGCTGCATCAGTTAACAGGTTGGATGGAAAGTCACTGCCTGCCTAAACCAGAATTTTTTCTGGACTCTCCTTGTAAGAGTGGCCCTTCTCCAGGTCAGAGCCCTGCTGAGCTGATCAGAGCACACATATACAAATAGAGTCCCTGTCCCACAACCACTGCCCAGGAACAGGGAAAGGTCTGCAGTAACCTTGGCATGGCTCCCATTGTGCCCCAAGCTCTACAAACATTGGAAGTGCTTTTTTTCCCTTCTCAGGCCAGGTCCAGACGTTCCAGCTGTTTGCATGGGTACTGGAGGTCCTGCTAAGTACCACATGGCACTTTCATTTCAGACTGAAAAATCCCAGAGCAGGATGCCAGACAGGAGGCTGCCAGGTCCTCCAGTAGGCTCTCACTCCAGTGCTGAGGGACATAAGCTCTGACTTTTTGAGAACAGCTCTGCCAAAGCAAAAGTCAGGATGGTGGCTGTCGATGTTCCCAGTCCACAAGAAGAGAGTAGCTAAAGATGAAGAAATGCAACAGACTGCCTACATTATAACCAAGGGAAGGTAGCAAGAACTGTGAGGGAGTGAGAGGAGGGACAGCCCAGGGCACTGGAGAAGCAATGCCCTCTGCTGCAGTTTCAGGATGCCTGGAGACTTCTTGTCCCAGCACTGTGCTGATTCTTAGTGCTGCAGTATCCTTCTACACAGCCTCCCTCCCACAGGGACTTACACCCAGGGTGGAGGGAAAGAGCATGGAGTGCCCACACCACTGCCACCAAACAAGCAGCTTAATGAAGGAGGGCATGAGGAGGTACGAGTGCTCCAAGGGCAGATCCTCTGGGAATGGTGCTGCTCCAGGGAACACTCTATGCTTCCAGTGAGGCTGCCAGCCAATCTACATGTAGCTCCTCTGCCCTGCATGTCCCAGCACTCTGTGGAGCTCCTCACGATGGGGCCCTTGTTTACTCCTGTGTTTCTGTTTAAACAGCTGGAGAAGTTGAAGGATCAGCTCTCAGCTGAGGATGGGTCAGAGGTGGCCTATGCCTTGGAAAGTCTCTCAGCATCCCAGCCCAAAAAACGCGGTAGGTTTTGAGTTTGAGCCTCAAAGCCATCCCATCCACCCTCATTTCCAGGGCTTCCTTTGTGAACAAAGACAGTCACAGTAAACATGCCCCAAATATGCTGAAAAGCAGCTGGTTGGCAGGTTTTCAAGCAGTCCTGGGCCTCTCTTAGGGCTGGCTGGTTCAGCAGCTGCTGAGCAGGATTGTGTCCCCCAGCCCTGTCTGCTGTGGAGGCAGATACACCAGGTCTGCCCACCAGGGCCTCACGGAGGCAGCCAGTGTCACATCCTGCTTTTCACAGAGGAGTGTGGGGTTGTATGAGCCACGAGTGCCTGCCCTGGAGGGGGGGAGTTCTGTATGAACACGTCCCCACAGTGCACCCCTCCTTTGCTCTGGCCTCAAAGCAACTGCTGGAGGCATAATGAGGCATGTGGACTGCAGGCATTCCCCTCTGCCAAGGTCAGAGCCTCCCCACAGAGAAAAAAGGAGCACTTGTCTGCTGCTGAAAAACAGCTAAAAAGGATGTGGAAATCAACCAAGAATGCAGGGAACTAAGATCTGCTATGTCCCTCAGTTGGTCTCCTAGCTTTGTTTGTCCAGTCTGTATCCAGTGGCTCAGGAGCATTTTGCACGAGTGCTCCTGTGAAGCTGCCCCTGACAAGCACATGGACAATGCTGCTCATGCTGCCTTTCAATGGATTCCTCCACAAAGCTGTAGCAGCTGTGAACCAGAAGTCACTGATGACAGATCTGGCCTAAAACCAAAAGAGCTGGTTCTGCCCCTAGCCCACATGCTCTGTGCACGTGGAAGCTGACAACTGCCAGAGAGCCAAGAGAAAATCCCTTTGTGCCAGAAAATCCCTTTGTGCAAGGCTTGCTTAGATGCTTGGGTGATCCCTAGGCAATATGCAATTTGTAAGCACCCCTGGAGGCTGTCATTAATTTGGCTAATGTAATTCATGCCCCTACCAGTCTGGAAGGTTTAATGTAGATAAAGCTACTTCCCGTTGCCAGGTTTAAATCAGATTCTGACAGATATGAAAGCAGGGAATCTTTGTCTTCATCTGAAGTCCTTCCAGTCTGGGAGGAGCTCGTGTCTCAGCATGAGCACTGCTGATTCAGTAGGAGTTTTCATCCAAGATCCTGCTTTCAAAAACCAGGTATAAATTTCTTCTCATAATTGATAACAGGAAACTCACATGGGATTCATGCTGGTTGTGAAACAGTTACTTTTTCCAAAACCAAAATATACATCCTTCCCTAATTTAGTCTTCTTAGAAGATTCTACAGAAATACATGTTTTTTTGTAAGATGATTGATACCAGGGTGGTAATGGCTGGGTTTAAAAGAAGTAAGAACCAGATCTAATCTCTCCAAGTCTAATCTCTCCAAATCCTGCTCTTCCAGTCAGCCACAGGTGCAAACCCCTGCACACAACTCTGAAACAGCAAAACTGCTGACCAGTAGGCAGGAAAGAAAAAGCTAGTTCCTGACATTGCTGAAGTAGAAGAAAAGGAAGCCTTTTAAATCAAGCAACCTGGAGACAACTTTTAGACCCCATGTTTACACTATGAGCAGCGAAAGGAAACACCTTCTAAAAGTGTTATATACACTCAAAGCTGGTTATTGAGATATGTCCTGAAAGCAGAATTCTGGCTGCATGCTCCAGCTCTCTCAAGACATGGGTCTTTTGAAACCTTCTCCAGGGCTAGAGTGGGAAGCTGGAATAAGTCCCTTGTATGCTAACATCTTTCTCTTGTATCCCTTCACAGCCTGCTTTTGGAAATACTGCATCTGAAGGCTTGTCAGGACTGGAGGATGAAGATGAGCCCTTCCCCAAACTGCCTTGCTGGGTATTAACATGTTAAGAGTTTGTTCTGTTCCCTCATCGTGCTGCTAATCTGGAAGCCACCCTCCATGAGTGCACCACAGCCAAGTCGAACGGGGCCGTGACAGGAGCTGGCAGCCCACTGCCACTCTCTACTGTTCCTTTCTTCCAGGTTTAACCTGCCACGATCTTCTACTCAGAAGATGCTTCCCAACTTTCTGTGCTGTCCTGTGTGTGCCATTCAGGCTGCTGCCACTGTACACTCTCCCCCTTCTCACCAGGTGCCCTGAGGCACTGAGCACTAACTCAGCTTCCCCAGGCCTGGGGCTCTGCCCACCCCTGCAGACGATGCTCTCAGAGGTGTCTGCGTCTCCTGTCACCTCCTGAGCAGGTCTCTGCTGCCCTGGTGGCTGCTGCTGGGACAAGAAGGCAGGCTGGGTGTGATGTGGGGGGCTCAGGGCTGGATTGCTGAGCCAGAGCTGCTCCTCGCCGTGCCCCACAGTGTGCACAGGGGAGGGCAGGCAGTCAGCCCTGGATCCTTTGGATACCATTCCAATAAAGATTTTCTGTTGCACAGAAGCATGCATGTCTCAGTGTTTGCTTTCGCAGCCCCTGCAGTGACCCGAAGTGCAGCACATTTCCCTTGATGCTGGCTCCTGTTACCTTAATGGTTCATGTGGAGTTCACAATGGAAGAAAGGCTCCCATTAAACACCTAGGGTTTTAATGTGCCTGAGAAATAGACCCTTCCTTTTGGCCAGGATTAGGAATGAGAGCTGGGTCTTTTTTAGAGATATTTATGGGATATTGTCCTCATTGGATTGGACCTGACCCAATGGTCTCTACCTACTCACCCCAAGGAGATGTTTTGAGCAGAGATTTTTGGTTCATCTGGCTGGTAAATGCAGGTGCTAGCTGGCCTTCTCTGCTGCAGAATTATATCTGGCCCTGTCCAAAAGGAAAAGATCACAATCCATTAGTGATTCCTACATATATTCATCTCAAGTCACATTACCCACATTTATTTGCAAAAGCAAAGGACCTGATTCCCGAAAATGTAAATTCAAAATAAATCCCAATATCAACTTTAAGGTTTACAACAGTCTAAATGAGAGCAGGATCTGGTAGCCACTGTGAATATGTGGAATGATTTTGACTAGCATTAAACTGCCTCTCCAGCTCTGTTGAGCCATGTGATTTAACTGCAGTTTGCATATTACATATTCTTCCAAACGTTACCTGTGCCAAAGCTGTAATTACCATCCTAAGCTCACTGCCTTGGGCTCTGGCAAGGAGCACAGGCTTACCACAGCAGTACCTTGCATGCACTTCATTAACAGGAGACCTATTCATCCTGTTGCAGGCCAAAGCCAGCATCTAGGGAATAAGGCCAGCTTGCTTGATTATATCAGTGAAGACTAATGGCATGCAAAATACAGTTTCCTGTTACCATTAGTTGTTTGTTATTTCTTTGGTGGTGATTCAGAACCCATTTCCCATTTGTTCTTTGTTGTTTTGCTGCTTTTGTATGAGTGAAAAAGGTATGTGGGAACACACTTCCACATACCCTCACGTTGGCACCAAATCCAGGAGAAAATTATAACCTATGGACAAGAATAGTCTCTCTCTTTCTTTAAAAGTTTGGTGCCCCGGCTGAAAGGGAGGTGTGTTCCAAGAGTTTCACTGGGTGCCCCAAGGAGGTGTTGAGCTCAGGTGATTTCAGCTTGCAGGAAACCCCAGTGTAAGGAAAGGCCAGAGCAGCAGGCTCCATCTGCCCTGCTTGCTGTAGCCATGCCTTCCTGAGCCAGTGTGGCAGCTCGTCAGCATGTCAGGCAAACAAGTACTGCATCTGCAGATATTTAACAGCTTGCTCTGACCCGAGACAGGAATTCCCCGGAGTGCAATGCATCATGCTGCTTAGTAGTGATTTCCTGCTACATCCTATCAGTGTGGTTATTTAAGTGCTTGTGGTACCCAGACTATCCCATTTCCTGACAGGCACTCTATACTGCTGCATTAGCTGCTTGAGTTGCAGACATCAGCATGTATTGAATGCAATTTATTAACTAATTAGAAGCAGAGGTGATATTGTTCCCCCCAGGCTTACCCTCCACATGGAAGTGTGGGGGCCCTGTCCTTTCTCCTAAACACACAGAACAGAAACCTTTCTCCTCCACAGAGTGGCTGCTCACATCCTACCTATGCTTGGGCAGTCACTCTTGTTAAAGTTAATGACCCACAGGCAATAATTAAAGGGATTTCCCTGAGACATTGTAGTAGATCATGTGGATTTATTAGGGGAAAATCCTCACAGACATCTGAATGGATTTGCAAATACAGGCAGCACAGGACAAGTCCAGTGTGCAACGTACGCTGCAGTTTATCCTCATTTCACATTTGCTGATCTCCACTCTGGAGATCACTCCAGCACTATGGCTGGAGCCATCCAACATTGTCTACAAAACCAAATTGTGGTGTTTGGCCTTTCAGTCATCATTGTATTTGAAACAGCACTTGCCAATGTACAGATTTTAAAGAGTGCTTCTTGAGCCATGGGAAGTCTCCGTGCTCTCAGTGATGGACAAGGCAAAAGAACAGAAATCTGTTGTTTTCTCCCAGGTAATCCACACAGTGAGGGGGGAGCAGGACTGAAGCTTCCCGCTCCCAGTTCTACCAACACCACCAGAGACCCCTCTGTCCTGCTTTGCTTTCACATTTCCTTTCAGATGAAGGAACACAACTTCTGCACACAACTTTCAGCATTTTGGAAGCCCCAGCTAACACCTGCCAATTATTAAATACTTCTATGATCCAGCAGTGTCTTTGCAAAGCTGCTGTGTTTGCACTAGATTTCTCTGGTCTCAGTCTCCAAAAATATGTCAGGCACTGATTCTGTCCATGGCTCTTTTGACTGGCAATGTTTGAGTGGTCAGGTCACCACTTCCATAATTTGTCCATGTCCCATACATATGGCTGCCCTGCAAGCAGATTATCTGCAGCCTGTCTGGATGAACTCAGTGCAAGAAGATAAAGTTCCTTAAACTTCAAGGCAGGCTCAGGATGGATGGTGGCAATGCACTGCAGAGGACTGCCTGGGACTGCATTTGCAGGCTTGCTTCTGGCATGGACTGAAACTCTTGAGTCAGTCAGTCTGCATGCACCCACCGAGCCCAGACCCTTCACCTGGAAACTTAAAGGCAGAAAATTAGCAGTGTGACCAGGAGAACAGCAGGAACCAAAAACCCAAGAGCATCATATATGGACTTACAGGCCTTCTTTTTTTCTCTGACTTTTGAGAGCTTTGTCTGGAAAGCATCTGCAGTGCTTCACCTCACACACAAGCATAGACAGCTTACCCACCAAAGGGAGGATGATGTCCTAACTCAGCTACAGTGCTCTGGTAGATGGCAAAGATAGGGACACCTCTTGATGTGAGTCGCTGGTTTGTGCTGCTGCTCTCAGCAGCATCAGCCTACATTAGAAATATCAATAAAAGTTAAGTTACTTGCAGGTTTTCTATGCCTGGGCCAATCTTGGTCTCTGGACAGGGCTGGAGGCAAGGAGAAAAAATGGAAAAGGCCCCTGTTATGTCTGAACACATGAATTAGATGTTACCTGCCCTTCTGAGTGGGAGCCTCATCTCTCACCATGTCTGAACCACTGCAATTGTCCCAAAGTCCCAACCCTCACAACAGCTTTTAAGTCTCATTGATTTCCCAAATACTTTTTTTTCTTTTTTTGGCTAGCTGGTGGCCAGGTGCTTTGTGTCTCATACAAAATTAGGAAATTAACACTGAATTCCATCCCCAGCATTGCTTCCGGTCTAATAAAGGATGTTTGGCAAGAATAACTTTATTATTCCTTAATCCTGCATAATCCCTTTCTCAATGGATCTTCTTTTGCAATGCTAAGGATGATTTATATCCCAGAATAGCAATCTGAAGAATTTTGCTGATATGGACCAAAGTCCAAGAAGGAGAGAGAATGTGAGGGTTAGAAAACATCAGCTAGGAATCTGAGCATTGAGATGTCAGCAGAGAGCTCTTCTCAGCTGCATTTTATAATCTGGAAAGAAGTGAAAAGGATGAAAGAGGATTTAAGATAACCTGTTTTACTCTGAAATGAAGTGGAGAGGACATGTTTACATTTTACCAGAGTGAGAAATACTTGAACTTTTAGAGCTGGATTCTGACCATGCCCTGTGCACATCAAGAGGCTAAAATAAGGCATGTGATGCAGATGGCCTTGGAAGTGGGTGACTTCATATTTGGACACTATCCTATGTTATGCATAGGGAGGAGTGAAATGTATTCATCAACTAAAAGTCTCACCTCATTTCAGGATCTGCCATATGATGAAAACATGCCTAAATATAGTGCAGAGATAAGACTACTCAAAACATCAGGACAAATACTAAGGTCTTGTCGCTGCTCTTATTCAGACCAACTCCTAGTGAAGGCAGAAAACAGCTCCTCCCAAACAGCTGTTCAGATGCATTCTAGCTTTGTCCCTTAACTGTTACATCCTCCCTTCATCTACTGATCAGATCCCCTCTAGAAAGAAATGTGCAAAGCAAACTCTCTGCTTTTCATGGACTGCTGTTGGCATCTCTGGAAGTTTTATTTTCAATCCAAAAAATCTCAGTCCTGCCTAGGATAAAAAAATTCTGCAAGTTTAACAGATACATGCCATGCCATAAAAATATATACATATTCTCTGTTCCCTCCTACCAGTGACGCTGTGCACAGCTGTGAGAGCATTCTGACCTGATGAACTGAACACGTTATTATTTGTAAATGCAACGTTTGTAAAATGCAACTTGAAACAGATTTTGCAGGAGGACAATTCCTTGAGTGCTGTATCATTAGGCAAAGACAAGATATGCTGTGATGCATCTTCCAAAGCTCTGTAATGTTTCCAGTACAGCATCACTCATTCAGAATAGAAGCATCTGTAGAAAAAAAAAAAAAAAAAATAAAAAAGCAGTAAACATTACATTTTCCAATATCAGAAACGCAAGGCTAGGGCAAACACACTGTAAGGTAGAGTGGAGGAGATTAAAATTTGGAATACTTGTTTGCTTGTAGAGAGGTACTCCGTGGGAAATTAGGGTGTTCCATGTCATAAGAAGCCAAAATTCCATAAGCTGCTCCTCCCAAGCCTGCTGACATGACTGAGTACCTCCAGCAACAGAGAACACCTGGGTTCTCCAAGCCTGCCCACACCTGGGATGCTGTGGCTTACCTGCAGGAACTGCTAACCCCTGGTGTTGTCAAGGTGGCTCACTCCAATCCGGTCCAGAGGAACTCCAAACCTTCTCTTAGGCAGCTCAAGCACTTTCCTGCATGAGGAAAATGAGCAGAGAGAGAGGGAAACAAATGGGAAAAGACATCTATGAATAATCAAGATGTTACTTTGATTCCTGCATTCATGCCACTAACACCTTATTGTTCAGACAGAGCAGTGTGCAGGAGCAGCCAAAGATGTGAGCATTTAAAAATGAGATGCTGCTCTTGTCTTACAAAAGGCTGTAGCTGCAGCTCTTTTACAGACTGGCTGAGCTTGATCCATTATCCCTATTTTTATTCGGCAGCAAACTAACTTCAAGGGTTAACTGCTATTCATAAAAGAAAAGTGATACACTGCATTTCTAAAGGGGAATTGTTTCCTGCACAGCATCACGTACTGCAGGTGACCCATTACCTGGGTCTTTGCAAGCTCCAGAGCCAGCTGGGGCTAAGATTAGCAAGGAGGGAGGAAGTATTGCACAGTAATAGAGGGGACGAGTCAGAGATGCTCTAACAGGGTTTTTCTATAGGTTCTTTGGCAATGTAGTGTTCATCAAAATTGTATGGGAGTAGTTCTTTGATGAGACTGAAAATGGGAATATTTTGGGGTTGATTTTTTTCCCTGTATATGGTAAATTTCCTGACAATTTGATGAATGAGGGCATGAGGAATGCGTGAAAGAATTTCTACACAGCGATATTTTTTTGCTGTTCTTTTTATATTAAATAATAAGTTTTCCCATCTTAATTAAGTAGTTTTGGAGCATTTTTTTTCCACCAGAAGAAGTTTTATTTTAATTAGTTGTGGAAATGGCAAGAATTCCTGCAGCTGAAAATAATCTCAACTTTTGCCCTCAGAAATACTTGTCAGTGAAATGCAAGTCCAAGAGAAGCCCTGGAAGATTAATTCTTCATCGGTCCTTATTGAAGAACACAACTAAAAATAAATTTTGCTCTGTAAGTTGGGAAGTGCAAAGTAACAAGCAGGAGAGAATGCTATTGTGCACTCGAGTCTAACTTTGTACCAGCACTGTTAAGCTGCCTCACCCTGGGGTTTTGGGGCTGTGCACACCCCCAGAACCTTGGGCTCGTTGGGCAGGCTCCTTCCCTCGCAGCTCTGCACGGGCTGCAGGCCGGCTGCATCGCTGCAGCATGCACACCCTGCTGGGTCTGTCCTGGCTGCTGCTCAGCTGAGCTCAGGGTTTGGGAATTGGTGCTGTGTCCCGTGTGAGGAGAGCACCACATCCCTGCTGGAGCAGCTAGAGAGCATCACAGAGGAAGGGGAGCCTTTCCTTTGGCCTGTCCCTTCCTGCAAGGCTGCACCAAGCCCTGGGGGAGGCAAGGGGGGGAAAGCCAGGATGCTCAGCCTGTTCCCTCGAGGGAAGCATTGCTTTCCCCGCGGCTGGGGAGGCACAAGCAGGATGCTTGGGCTGCCAGAGCCACCCTGAGCCTGCCTGGAGAAAAGGAGAGTTAACTGCCCATAATGGAAGTGGATGGCGAAGGTGGGGACGGGCGGTGTTTCTGCCCTGAGAGCTGTACATGCCATGCCCTGTGCTCAGAGCAGGATGAGGAGCTGTACATGCCATGTTCAGAGCAGGATGAGGAGCTGTACATGCCACGTTCAGAGCAGGATGAGGAGCTGTAAGTGCCATTCTCTGTGTTCAGAGCAGGATGAGGAGCTGTACATGCCACGTTCAGAGCAGGATGAGGAGCTGTAAGTGCCATTCTCTGTGTTCAGAGCAGGATGAGGAGCTGTACATGCTATTCTCTATGTTCAGAGCAGGATGAGGAGCTGTACATGCCATGTTCAGAGCAGGATGAGGAGCTGTACATGCTATTCTCTATGTTCAGAGCAGGATGAGGAGCTGTACATGCCATGTTCAGAGCAGGATGAGGAGCTGTACATGTTATTCTCTATGTTCAGAGCAGGATGAGGAGCTGTACATGCCATTCTCTGTGTTCAGAGCAGATGAGGAGCTGTACATGCCATGTTCAGAGCAGGATGAGGAGCTGTACATGCTATTCTCTATGTTCAGAGCAGGATGAGGAGCTGTACATGCTATTCTCTGTGTTCAGAGCAGGATGAGGAGCTCTCCGTGCGGGCGGCAGCGCTGCCCAGGTCCCCTCTTGCGGCCGCCCCGCGCCACGGCAGCCCCGGCACCTCCGCAGTGTCTCCGTGGATAAAGTGGTTTTTCTACTTAAAATAAAAGGCAAAGTGGCTTTTTCTACTTAAAACAGCCTCGTCTAGGATCTCCGCAGGTTCTTTCTCCCTGTCTGCCTGTGGTTCTCTCTCGCTCTCCTGCCTCCTGCACGCTTTCCCGTGCTTTCCAAAGAGCGACGAGCCGATGCTGATGCTGGACCGGGTCTGGGCTCTCCTGTCACCAGTGGCTGTCCGAACAAGCTGTTAAATTCACTAACATTTGATCTGCTCTTTTCCAAAAGTTTCTGCTTTGTGCCAGGCACTGCAAGCACTGCATTGTTTCGTGGGGCTCAATCTGTTTTTCAGCTCTCACAAATTAATTTCCTGGCCTCTAAAGGTGACTGGCTCAGCTCGTAGAGAAATGAGCTGTATCTGCTGGCTGAGCCCCTGTGACGGGATGCTCAGTCCTCGGTCTTACTCCTCCAAGTGCAGGAGCCTCTGCCCGTCTCTCTCGAAAGGTACTTTTCTATGAAAAGCCTTATTACTCTTTCATAGCATCCACCTGATCTGCGGTCCATGCTGATGGTAATGTCAGCTATTACTGCTGTGATCAAAGCAGCTCAGGTGGTTCTAATAAATGGCTCAACCCCAAACTTGAAAGGTAAACAGGTCCCCCAAAGTGATAATCCCAACTCAAAACTGCAAACTGCTGATGCTGCTGGGAAAGGGGGAATTTTGTGCAGTGTGTCACTCATTTTCATGAGCTCATTATTCAGAGATTAACTGTTTTCCACCACCATTTCCCTTTTTATTTTTTGTTTGTTTTGCTTTTTGCTGTTGTTTTGTGGAATTTTTTGCTTAGTTTTTCCCTTGTACTGCATATAGAATGAAAGATTTCTATCCAAAAATACTTGAGAAAAATTGGGAATAACATGTACCTTTGCAAAAAGTATAGCTTCAAAAATGACCTATTTTTTCTTTGCCTGGAAAGGAAAAACATTCTAAAAAGCAAATGAAGAGTGAGCTGATTTTGATATCTTGAAGAGGCAGACAGAACAGAATAATTCTACTTAAGGTTTTAAGAATTTTGTATTTTATCACTTTTGGCTGCAGCCAAACAGTCCTAGTGGCAGACTGGGTGGATAAATGGAAAAACAAGAAGAAAATATAGCAAAACTTTGTTTGAAAAAACTACTTGTAATATTGACTGTCTCTCGTGAATACTTTCCATTTTCAGATTAAGCTTTAAGCATGTTATTAAATACTTTGTGGCATTAGGGATTCCATCCAAGAGAAGACAGTTACCAGAAGAGCAGAACAAGACAGGCAAGCTCTCTCAGATACAGGGAACAGCCCCTAAAGCTGTGCCCCAAACTCTCTGTCTCTCCCCAGCCACATTGAGCATCATTCATTGCTTTAGCCCTGTTATAAACAAGTTTATCTTCAAACACACATTGCTGCATTGTTTAAACCCTGACTTACCCAAAGCTAATGGAAGTCATGAAGCTCGTTCTACTCCCTGCCTGCCCATTTTCATGATGTGTCCTTCATCTTTGTATTCAAAACATCCACTCCACCACACCTTCTTTCCATCCCAGCCTCAGGAGCACCCAGCCCTGCTCTCTGCTTCTGAACCTCAGGCACATTTCTTGCTTTAGCAAAGCTCATGATCGGAAATGTAGTTTTAAACTGAATGTTAGTTCACACCAGTGAAAAGAAACTTACTGGAAAATCACATGCACTGAAATGTTGTCTGGTAGCTGTGCAGCACTGTAGGGATAAATGAACTAGTGCATGTGTTACACATCATAGCTGAAGGATGACACACAGTTTGAAAGGCTTCTGATCAGAAGCACCTCACAACTGGCCAGCAAACCTGCTGGGGGCTAAAGCTAACCCATCAGTGTCCAGAGCACCTAGCAACAGCCTTCCTCCAACTTTATCACTGGCAGGAGCATTTGAGAGTTTACCTCTGTTTGCCTTTAGCATCCACAGAGGATGAAGAAATTCTGTCAATGGGGGAACCAAATCCTGGGAAGCTTCTTTTCTTCTTGGTCTCAGTCACCTCGTTCTCCAGAGACACCAAGTCATCAAGAAGGAACAGTTTGGCTGCCAGGTTGGTGGTTGACTTCTCTTCACTGGCAATGGGATAGTCTCCCACACCCAGAGCAGCAGAAGGCTCCAGAGGCTGCAGAAGAAATCAGTAAAATTTCAGTCTGCTGTCTGCTCAAGTCCCAGGGGAAAACAAAAGAATTCAACCAGTGTCATAGGAGCAGTTCTGTGAATACAGAATTACAAGGACACTGAAACTGGGACAATGTTTTAAAATTAAATTCCTTCTCTGAAATGTGTCCTGTTTCCATTGACAAGATTTTGCTATCAAAGTCTGGACATTTTTTTTATAGAACTGAATTTGCTTTCATTATTATTGCAAGAAATATTAAAACTTGTTACTTCACGAAGCTTATTTCTGCAGGCCATCCCACTATCCCTATCTCAGCACTGTGATTAGCATCATTTATAGCATGAGCTGACTAATGTAATCATTCTGAAAAATGCAATCTCCATTGCCTTACTCCAATATCCATTCTGATATTTTTCAGGAAACTGATTTTTGTTTTTTAAATGAATGCTAATAAGTAGTAATGAAAACTTCTACAGAAGTTTCCATCCATATCTAACAAATTAATTAATTGTTATGCAAAAACTGTCCCCCAAAAAAACTTGCTCAGCCCTGGCATTCAGAGAAATTATGCAGTAACACTACATGGGGAGGAGGAAGGGATAGAACATGCTCTTGAGTTGAACCTTAATTACAACATTAGGCTTAACACCATTTCAAAACCAAATTTTGCTATAAGAATAGCTGAGAATACTGGGGTCTATTGAGAAAGAAATTAAACAAGTCAAAGTGAAATAGTTGCCTTGCATGTGACAGAAAATTACAGGGCAGCAGTTATTCTACACAAGCAAACTCAGATCGTTGTCTCTTTGAAGGAAATGCACTTTCTTGTTTACTTGATCTTCCTAGAATTAGATAGAAACATTACAACTTACTCAGATAGAAACATTACAACTTACACCATCAAAGTGGTTTTATTCTCTTTAGGAGCACAGCACTACTGCTGTTATTCACACATGGTGGGTTCAGTACACGTGTGAAGGAAGGCAGCACAGGGATGATGCAATATCTTTTTCTACTCCAGTTGTGGTGGGGGTGTTCCCCACTACTGATGGGTGGCAGACAGTGACGGAGTGCATAAAACTGTGACCTTTATATGAGGAGGAGCACACGACCACAATGATCACACCAATGGTGTAGCACTGTTGAAACCTTTATAAAGGATCTCACATTGTCCCGACTCTGCTTTTTGTAAGCCTCAAGTCCACAGCACAGTCCTTTCTGTTCTCTTTTAGGGTTATAAAGCTTTCATAGATGTTTGCAACTGAATGATGCTTTTGAAAAAGACTGAACCCTTCATTCTGGTTAGTGGGGATAAGTATCTACAATAACAGTTGAAACTAGAAGAGAAAAAAGAGCCTCTGCTGTTGAATACCTTGCAACTCCACTTACTTTTTCTTCAAAAGATATAATGGAATTGTAAGAAGTGACAGCTAGAATGATAATCAGAAGTAGAAAACAACTTTTTTCTTGTAAACCACTGAAAAGTACAATTTCACAGATAAGCAGAGATGAGAGTGGGTGGAGGTGGTATAGTGGAGGGTTTGCAAACTTAGGAACAGCAATGAAATGAATAAAAACTAGTAATTTTTTTCCTCAAGAGAAAGAGCTTTCCAGTCCACACAGTGAAGTCACCAGATGGTGGATTTAAAATAAATACAAGAAGTTACTTTTTAAACACAGAACACAGATGAAAGGAATGCAATGGCAAAGAATGTCATGGATACTGAGATTTTAAACTGGTTCAAAGACAAATTCTGGCCCATCAGCAGCTAAAACATGCCCTGGTCCAGTGCAGGTCTCTAGATCTAGAAGTCTGAAAAGATGTTCTGTTCTTATATTCTTTTCACAAAAATCTATCACTGATGGAGGCAGGATACCAAGTGTCTGTGGCACCAGAATAGCAACTGCTGCAGCACTTTTGGAGAATCAGGTCATGCTTATGTGAAGACAGAGAGGAAGGTACAGGATCCATCAGTATTCTTCAGTAGCCATCTAATTTTTAAAGTTGATCTTAAAGCCTATGTAAAAACCCTAGAGGCAAACAGTGCTAATTTTAGTTAACTTTTAGATACTTGACTTTATTTTTTTTTTAATGTCATGAAACCATTACATAAATACCTTTTCTGCCAAATCTGCCTTATGTCAAGATGACATAAACATAGGGAATGTAGTAGAAGTATTTTCAGGTGCAACCCCTACATATTATCCTGGGTGAAACAGGAGACAACTCATCCATTAATCTGCTGCTTTCCTTTGCAAGCTTAGGCAAGTGACTTGGCTCCCTCCCCCTCCTGGTCTAGTCCATCTCCTTTAATTTGCAATTTTTGTGCAGGTGGTCTTCTCCTGGGAATCTCCTTATGGCTTCTGAAAGCTTCAGCTTTCTCATGTCATTATTTGTCTGTAAGAAGAAGAATTAAACTTTCCCTTCAGTGTTAGAGAAGTTTGCTTTCCCCCTTCCATCACCTCCTTCCCCTCTTCAGGAAGTCCTCTATCCACTGGACAATGTTTTAACACACAGGAAATCCCCAGGAGTTTCGGGAGAGGCTGTGAGGATTTGGGCGAGGCCTCATTCAGTCTGTTCCCCTAGTGCCATGCAATTTGCATCTCTCTCTTCTTGTAGCTCCTCCTTGGCCCTGACAGAGTCAATAGTGATCCTACACCTTCCAACAGTGTTTGGGTACTCCAGTGTCCTCCTCACTCTGTGGCCAAAAATGCCCAAGGAAGAGCAATTATGTGAGAACCACCAGAAACCAGAAACCTTCACCTACCTCTGGAGCTGCCTGTGCAAGGAGCACAGAGCTGGAGTCCCACCACAGCAGGGCAATCACAAGGGCCACATGCACCACCACGAGCTGGAACTGCAGCATCTGCAAAGGAGAACAATCTAGAAATTATTCCACAGCTGCATCCCCTGGGGAATCTTGCTCCACAGGTTTTAAATGAGTAAAAACAAAGGGAGACTCTCCCCATGGCTGTTAATAAGTTTTATCTGCCAGAGTCACTGCATAAAGATCATGCCAGCTGAATGCTCTTCACCCTTGCATGCAGAATCAGCTCCCTCCTCTGCTCCTTCCCACACAGCCCTGCCAATCTTTTGGTTCCTTTCTGCACAGTGGTGCCATCCTTGCAGCAACAGCAGTGAGGAATGTGAATTTGCCTTAAAACCAGATGAGCTGCATGCTCACTTGTAAGCAGGGAGACTTTGGCTTGTAGCTCAGGCTGACCCTGACCTCCCCACATGCTGGAGAGGTGCTCAAAGCTGTGACAGAAGTCACACACCCCTCCAGTAGTATTTTGAAGGCAAGGCTGCATTTTGCTAGTTCCCAACACGATCTGGTGGGAGCCACAACTTCCAGTGGCATCCTGCAATAAAATTATTCACAATAATCTTGCACAGGGGTGTGTTGCTGAGATTGGGAGTGGTCTGACCACATGTCACAGCTGCAGAACTGCAGATGCCCACCAAGCCCTTAAATAATGCAGGGAGTTTTGGGAGGCTCAGGATGGGGAAGGTGCTTGGTTATCTCAACATGGGTTTAGCCTACATTGTTTAAGTCCTTGTGTGGATCCAGATCTTAAAACCTGATGTGCCTTCAGTTCTCCAGGTGGGAGTATTTCAGATGATGTTAGGAAGAGCTGGGCTGGGGCCTTTTGCCAAAGGCACCTGCTAATTTTCTGTTTTCTCTGTCTCCAGGTCATGCCCCAGAGTATAATTCAAGTCTGACTCTGCCACTCTGTTGACTCTCCACTTGGCAGAAGCAGAAGCACAAAGAGTTTATTAATATACACACACACACACACACACACACACACACACATATAATTATTACTATTGTCCATAGGGGATGGGCAGTTAGGAAGAAAGCTGCTGGTCACTCTGCAGGGGTGAGGCAGACACTCACTGGAATCAAAGGATAAAGTCAAAGCACTAACCACCTGGTACCACTCAGCCCCACAGCAACAACCATTGCTTGACATAAATACAGAGGTCTGCCTGGGTGTTTTTAAAGCTGGAACCCTCTACAATGTATATTTTTGTATGTGGGTGTGCATTGAAATTTGAAGTAGCAGTCTACTACCTTCACAGATAACCACATCCTGATTATTTGGATACAGAGATGTAAAAATAAATGGCAAGGTTAAAAACATATGTTTATTATGGTTTAAGATCTATGCTGGTAGTCATTCAAGCCGAAGACTAAAGAGCTAAAAATAGCAACTGGTACACTAATGAAAATAAACAGTAAGGCACCTGCAACACTAAAGACATCTGATTAACTGGTCAGAACTCGACGCCAGTGAAATTAGAAGCAGAGGAAATTTTAAGGACTTAAAGCTTGGCTCTACTTCCCAAAGAAATAAGCAGCTAAAGAGGTGGTGTCATGACTGAAGAGGGAGCAAAACTTGAGTCCAGCAAGACCCTGTTGTACTGATTTGGGACCAAGCAATGGGACCAAGGCAGGAGAAAAAGGCAGGGTTATTGTAGTGGAACAGTTTGGATTTAGAAAAACAATTGCAAAACTAGTAATGCAGTGAGGATTATGTAAATACAATTAAAATCACACTTTCTTCTGCCAGTCTGGGACTTAGTTTGACCACCTTCAGCCATGTTATAGGACCTTGGTTATTAAAAGAAGCTATTGGTATTTCTCCTTGAGCTTATTTGTTGCAGCTGGCCAAGCAGAGCCCTCTGGCCAAAAAGGGGTTTTCCCAGCCATGCACTGGCCATTGCTTCACCCCATCCATATTTTACCTTGACACATTCCAAGAGAGGCTTTAAGAGAGGCTGGACAGTATTTGTTCCTGAAGGAGAATAAGCAAAGCTCTGACAAGCTTTTCAAGATGCACCCTTAATTGAATTTGAAAGTCATTGTATTGAAATTGTATCCTTCCAGAAAATTCTTCACCACCAACTTCACAGAGCTAGGTCAAGGGACTGGTCTATAATTCCATGTCTGTATTATCTCAGGGTCTTGTGTTATCTGACATAAAATATGGTTTTCCCTTCTCTAAATGCAATTTCAAGTCTGAAATTCAGGCATATTTATGTGTCTTAGCGATACTTTAGCTTGAAATGTGTCAAAACTAAAATTCCTCATATAATTAGGTATCTTTGTTGCCGGTCCAATTAAAATAAAATTAAAGATAAAAGAAAGAACAGTATTCTACCTTATCAAAGCAGGATAAACATACAAAACTTTTACTTAGGAAGTGGTGCAGAGCTGTTTTCCAAGAAAATATCACAAGAAAGCAAAACGCTTTACCAAACAGAAACTGTTAAGTCTCCAACATCAAACCAAAAGACTTAAAAGATGTTTTGCTTACAGAGAAAAAAACAAAACCCAGAATGACATCCTGAAGATAAGTGGGCTGAACAAACCTCAGACAGAATGCAATTCATCACCAAGCTCCAAACCCATTGCCTGTCAAAAATGGTAACAGCCATCATTGTTCTTACCCATTTGAACCACGATATTTCACATTACTGTGGAGATTACTCTGCAAGCATAAATCACAAGGGGCTTATTTTTCTTACTGGCCTGTTAGCAAGAGAACCGAGGCAAGACATCACGCCTTGCTCTGCAATCCTTCACTCCAGCTGCCAGTCTGTGCTGATGGCTGTGCTCTGCTCCTTGCTGGGACACCAGCACGGGACATGGCCAAGCCACCTGCAGCGAGGACCTTGCTCTTGCAATGAGCACCTCGTGGCCAAGCCTAGAGCCCCTCTGGTTTTGCCTGGGTGCCACCAACATTACCTGGTGCAGAGCCAAGGCTCGCTTCCCACGGGCATTGGGAAGCTCCTGGAAGTGCCTCTTTGGCCTCCAGTGCTCCTCTGATAACTCTGGGGTAGCACTGGGGAGCCTTCATCACCTGCTAGCCAGGAAGGTCTCTGGGACTGTGCAGATTCTGGCCAGCTGGGGGAAATCAGAGCTGTGTCTGCAAGCCAGTCCCTGAGCTGTTTTGTTACTGCTCCAGCACCACAAAGTAGAATATTAACTGCTACTACCTATCTTAATTGAGCTGATTAATCAAATTGAGTACTCACACTGGCCTCGCTATGCTTGCATTGCACGCCCAATAGGAATAAACCTTGTCCAAAAAAATTATGATGGATTATTATCTTACCAAAAGAACAACTTAAAAACGGCTTGTGTGAAGCTCTAAGAAGCCTGCTCCTGCTGGAAAAGATTTTCCTTACTTTTAAAAGTTGTAAAAGGTATCCTCTGATCATATATATCACCACAAAGCAAAAAAATACTGCCCCTACCACCAGCCCTAGTGTTTTCAGCACTGCTGAAGGACCCTGTGTTTCTCAGGTGCATCTTGTAGTTATGTAAATGTCAAGGAAAAAGGATAAAAATCAAAACAAATCCCACCCTTAGAAAAAACAGTAGATCTCAAAAATAGGTTAGAGTGGTGTTTTTGTTGTCATCTCATAGACGAAATATGGAGCATTTCTCATATATTGCTTTCTAAAAGGTACTGAAGCCACACATTGAAACATGGGACTTTTGTGACAAAATGAAATGTAAGCTGCCAGTGTCAGGCTCTTTATGTTATTAATAATGTGTTTTCTGAAGTAAGTGTAGATTTTAAAACAATGCTATATATTTTGTTACAACTGACAACTTCTACAATGTATTTTTCCTTCTATTTTCAGTTTCATGACTATATAGATATATAGAGGCAGGTAGGTTTCATCTAGTGGAACCAGAGAGAACTTAAAATTCATAGACTTATGCAAGAGGCTTATGATTAGTTATTTTGAGATAACTAACTAGGTATTTTTGTGTCCCAAAAGAAACTTTTTGTCAGACAGTATTTCAAGGCCAAGCATGCTCCACTTCCTGAAAATGAAGTTCCTTCAAGTTTCTCAAGGTAGTCAAGATTTGTTGATTGATTTCTAAATCCTTCATTTCAATAAGTGCATTCCCTGTACCATGATTTCTGGTGTTCAGTCCTGACATGTTCTCATATCACCACCTTTTCCTGTTTGACAGCTGTGCTTTGGCTCAGAAGATGCTCGAGCACACAGAGTTCCTATCACTTGTACTCAGATAAAACAGATTTTTATGTCATGGTTTCAGTCGTGGTTTAGTCGCTGCAGGGCTTGCCTGGACCCTGCCCACCCAGGACACAACATCTGTGGGAGCAGCACTCACATCATGGGCAGAAAGGATGGAAAGGTGACCCTCTAATTCCCATGAGGAACTCAAGAAGTATATAAATGAACACAGCCCTTCCAGGGCACCTTTGCTGAACAGACACAAGCATGATTCAGGAACAAATTAACTGACAGAGGTGGGCAAACACTTGTGAAAAGACTAGCCAGTCATGGTTCTCATCTTTTCCTTTGAAAACAGGGCATGAAACCAAATAGTCATGCAGGACAAATGAGGACAATTTTCTTTAGAATGGGCAGGAAGGACACAGGTTGGACATCCTGCAAAGCTGGCTGCACATATACACTATTACACTGTGTAATAAATCCATTTTTAGCAACAGATTTCAAAAACTGAAACCCCCAAACTTGCATTTATACCATAAAAGTAGGAGACATGAAGCAGCAGACAAACAGAAGTGAGGAAGCCCATCTGAAAGCTCAGGGGCTATTAAAAAAGAAGGGTGCTATGAAGTGTAAGAAAATACCTCTTAGCGGGAAAAACCTACTTGCACATTTCCTCAAAAGATAATCGAGTGAGCTGCAGTATTCCTGGTATGTACAATGGAATACAAAATGTTATTAGACTATTGTTCATTGCCAACAACTCTCAACCCTACACTGTTTACATATGTACTGACTAAACATGACAACTTCTCTCAACATTCCTAACAATTTGACATTCAGCTTTCTTTCTTCTTTACCACAAGAGCCAAACACTTTTCTTTATTAGAGTGCCATCTTCAGAACTTCAGAAGCAAAAATAAAAAGTCTTTCCATCAAGAAAAATCAAGAAATAGATTGTGGTTTTCTATGTTAGAAAATATTTTTGACAGCATTGAAGTGATAAGTAGAAGATCTTTACACCAGGTATAAAGAGTATATTAGCAAAATAGGTTATCAATAGAAAAACAGATATAATTTAAAGTATAATAAAAATATCCCTCAAGATCAGCTTTTAAGAGATGAGAATGGCATTGGAATTTCTTAACAAGATTCAAACACTGATACTAATTTACTCGAAAAACACCTAAACATTCTGATCAAGGGTATTACTTGAAGAAGAAAAGTCTTGGAGGAGATGGATTGCAAATGTAGATTAGAGAGTAACCCGTCTCTGTGAGTTAGGTAAGAAGAGAGGGAAAGCTGGAAGCACTTGCCATCTTTGTCAGGGTCGAACAACAGAGCTCTTACCACTGTTGTGTGTTTTAATTGGCTATTCAAGAAGCCCAGAAAGGCACTTGTCATTCATTCACAGAGTGAAAACCAAGTCCTAAACTGCCAAAATCAGATTGGCAGGTATTTATAAAAAAATGAAGAATGCCTGGTCCAGTCAGAAATATTTTGCAGTTTTCTCATAATTTACAGCATGGATTTGCTTGGTTTGAACTGGGGGTTTTTGCCTGTTATTCCTCATAATGTTCAAAGTATTTTACAGGAGAAGTATGTTGAACTGCATTTTGAATACAAGTGAGCAGAGACAGATAAATGCAATAATAAGTTTCTTGAGTTAAGCAGTGGGCAGAGGCACAAAATGTCCTCTCAGCTCCTCGGGTTTCAGCTCTGCACTCCCCATGAGAAAACAATCACTGCAAACTGAAAGACCAAGTAAGGAGAGTTAAGGGCACTGCATGCTACTGCTTCAAAAATTAGTGGATTCTGAACTTTATTGTAGCCTCTGGACATCTAAACCAAACGTTATTTGCATGTATTCACTTGTAAAACTTCAGTGTGGGAGGAAAAAAAAAGCCCAGTGAAATAGTTTTGAACTCAGAATGGAGAAATTACAATTACTATCACAGAATAAGAGTCTGCCTTCAGTTACAGGGATACAAAACTGAATTAGCCAGATCACTGGACAATTATAATTACTCTGTTAGTGTAGGAATGTTTTTGCAGTTATTCTATTATTGCAGGAATGCAGCAGAATCTGGATCAACATTTGTCTAATATGGGATATAGCAAAACCCTTTCACAGATCTATAAATTATAGACTTTTCCTAAATAATTTATCTCATGTTTTCCAATATATTAGATGTAGCAAATTTGTCTACCACATTTGATATTTAGTAATGCAAAAGAATTAATCTGTCACAGGTCTTTAGCTTATTTTAAGAGGTAATATGCATTTGACAATAACTTACACAAAAGGAAAATCCATAACAATATAAACAGACAGCAGTTTACTGCAAAGCACTGCAACAGCATAAAAGTAATTTGTCAGTGCTGCAAAATGCACTGACACATTCTTTTAAAATATTGGCTGATTAACTGAGGGAAATAAGCTTCCACTGAATATTTGTAGCTCTGTCTTACTACCTAAAATCCTAGGTGACAGGAACCTTATTATCTTAATTCCAAAGTAAAAAGTACTGGAAAAAGTACTTGTGCTTTTCCCAAAAGATCTGGGCATCTTTATGTCTTTTGCATGTCTGTTAATTAAAAAATAAAGAAAAATAAAAGAAAAAACAAAAGAAAACATCAAAAAGAGGAAAACACAGAAGGGAAACTGCATCTGTAAAGACAGCAGAAGACACAAAACATCCCCAGCACATTCTGCCCTCACTCCTTACCTTGCATTGCATGCAAGCAATTCCAGCCTTAATGGTCCTGCTATGTTCTTCCTCCTAACTTATCCTTAATGTTCAGCTTTCTTTCAGAGTTTTTATAGTGTCTGGTGTAGGCTACAAACTCCAATCACTGCCTTTGCTTTCTCTTACATCATTTCTAAAGATTTTCCACTGATCCTTGCCCTAAACCTTTCTCTGTCCTGCACTCTCACACACGTATTTGCCTCACATTTGATATATTTATTGCTGTGATCAAAATGATTAGGTTGTAATTAAAGGTCTAGGGGTTAGTTTGGGGTTTTTTTTCTTTATTTTCATTTAATTTCAAGATTCAGACAGCCGTGAGTGTAGAAAGATTTTCAGCAGCATCTAAACTCTCACTTTTGTAAACTGCAGTACAGAAACACGATGTCCTGAGTCATTACTGGGTTTTTTTTCAAACTTTGTTTCTTGGGGACACCAGAAGGACTGTATTAGCTTCAGAAAGAAATCAGTGTGTTTTTAACAGACCAAACACCTCTGTAAGTTAAGCATTAGAAAAGGATTGTGCTTTGTAAAGCAAGTGACAAGAACTTAAGTCTTTCAGACACAATTTCTGTTATTAAACTGTTAAGTTATTGAATTGTAAAGCATGAGCTATGAAGATATCTATCTTTCCTAGGCAATACCAGAGGACTTGTTTCTTTCCCTGTTTGCCTGCCTTGAATAAGTCTATTTTCCTTTTTGCCCCTCTTTAAAAATCTCAGATTTTAATAGATTTGCTGAGCATTTTAGACCTGTTTTGGGGTTTAAAATTCTGACCAGTGCAGGCTCCTTAAGAGTTAATTCACAGTAATTTTATTCCCTAAATAGAAAGGCACAGTACTTTGAAAGTACCTTTTACTCTGACTTGCCAAAAGCTGTTCCTACAAGCCATGGACAGTAAAAGGAAATCTGCAGTATGTGGGAAAAAATTGCCAGCCAGGAAGCAAACATCATGATTTCATTTGTCTTGATCTAAGTGATTAGAGAAAAATAAGAGTTTGGTCATACTGAGGCAAAGCAAGGACTTTTGCCCCATATCTGGACATGTTCCAGGCCAGGCTGGATGGGGCTCTGAGCAGCCTGGTCTAGGGGAAGGTGTCCCTGCCCACAGGTGACATTTAAGGTCCCTTCCAGCCCAAGGTGTTCTGTGTTTCTATAGCATCTCTCAGTGCAGGCCAATATGGGAATGTGGTCTAGAGCAGATCTGCAGAAATCCTGCCCAAACACACGAAAAGCTGCCCAGAGGAGCAGCCACACCAGTGTCAGGCAGGCTGGGACTCTCCTCTGCAGGGTGTAACAGAGCAGTGATGGCAGCTGCAGAAGTCCAAATGGGCTCTGTGGGTGGAGCAAGAGAATCAAAAGAGCAGAGCCAAACACCACCAGACTGCTGAAACACAGCTGAAAATGCTGCTGCACAAAGAGAACTGGGCTGAGGTCCATTTCACTGCATTTAGGTGGTGATTTGCTGCTGGGAGTCCAAGGACACAGCAGTACTTGACCAATGTGTCTAAAGCAAGCAAGCAGGATCTCAGGGGGAAAAAAAAATATCATGACAGCCTAGCAATGAGGTATTATCAGTTTTTGGGCTACCTTAGTGACATATGACCACAAGGTGCTGCTGACCAGCTACTGCAGTACCAGGTACTGAGTTTCTTCTTCTTTCTTCTGTTGGCAGGAGGGGCACAAGGTTGCACTCACAGGCATTTACTCCTCTTGGGAGTTCTTACAGCTTCTATCTTGAGGTCTTCAAGCAGAATCTCTGCAGGACTCCATTCTGCCACCCTGCTTGGAGTTGATGTGGCTGGTAGGAGACCTGGGCTGTGACACTGGGAGTAAGCTGATGACAGAGAGCTGAGTGCTGGCAGTGAAGGTGTTTCAGTGTTTTACAGCACAGAGAAAAGTCTGGAGAACAGCTGAGACTCAGCCATCCACAACTCAGCATGTCACAAGAGTGAGGGAGAGGGGGGAGGACTGCAGAAAAAAACAGCAGAAGTGCAGCCATAGTGCCACCTCCTTTAGCTCCAAGAGGGTGTCTAAGAACTGGCATCAAAATTTTCTTTTATCTTTGCCATCGATCAGCAATGCTATAGCAAAATTCCAGCCACTTTTGTTTTACCTATTGGAGCTACTCTGAGGTTGAGGCTCTTCCTTTAAGAAAAGTTATTTTCTATTTCACAATTTATCACTGTATCCTTCCTATAAAATCTAAAATATTTCAGAAATGGCTGCTGAGACACACAACTATCATCAGCTCTGACTAGGAGGTGTGAAAGATTCAGACCTGGATAATTTGCCAACTTCATGGGCTGTTTCTGACCTTAGCATAAGAATTCTACCAGTACAAGTGGTTTTTTCTCTCTGGGGAAAAAGAAACCCCAACAAACAAACCAAACAAGTAAGGAAATAAACAAAATTAAAAAAGAAATACTACTAATAAAAATGAATCATGTGTTAGAGTGTTAACATTAATTTCCTGCTCTAAATTGACTGTGATTTATTAACACTTTTTTGACACCTTCTAGTGAAGACTGCCAAGGAAGCTTCCCAGACAATGAAAAAGATATATGGTGGTTACTCTGCTGGCAGAATACGTAAGGAACAGATATCCTCAGCAACACTGTGGTTTAATTATACTTACAATATAATTAAGTTAGGGCAACCAAGAGTTTGGAAGGACTCTTTATTGTCTTAACAAGGAATGAATAACAAATATAATGTGATTTTTCTCAACTATGAAGACAAAAAAAATAATGGAAAATTTGAGGAGGTAAGGACACAAGACATGAAGCTCTTTTTGTTACCAAAAGAAAGACAAACTTACCTCCCTAGTGCCCTCATGGTCCCACAAGAATTTCCGTAAATCTTTCAACACTGGTTTGCAAATCAGTTGAGCTGGCTGTTTTCCTTAAGTAGACAAGTTCTGATTCAGAGAGCAGGAGTTAGCAGGTGCTCACTTGTGTAAGTGTTGAGCAATCTTGCTCTTCAGCACCCTTGCCTGTAGAAACTATATTTGGGATTGTCAGCCCTTGTCTATAAAGGCTTGGGAATGGCACATGAATACAATGCTTGATATTTCTGCACTTTTAGTCCTTCCCTTCTCCCACTAAAACACGCAGCAGTGCTCTTACACCCCTGTGATCTAAGCCACAGGAGCCTCCTCGTTCTATCACTAAGTTGTCCCACGGGAACTTCATCTTCCAGTCTCTTCAAGGTGTGCAACCCTTTCCAGCAACCACTGGCTCCTCACACAACATCACTCCATAAACCAGTGTGAGCAGTGCAGGGCCCAGCAGGCATCGTGGCCAAAGCAAGACTCGTCCTCAGGAACTTCTGATTGATCTGGCATTGAGTAACAGCTTGTGACCTGAAGCATTCTGATTACTTATGATTATACATATTATACATATTTTCACTAAACACTGAGTGTGTCATCAGGAACACTGATTGTGTCATCAGTTCTGAGTTTAACATGGAAAAACAACACCAGACTGAAGTTAGTAAAAGTGGACATTTTTCCAGGTTTGCAAGGTTTGCCCCAAAATTCTAAGAAATAATCCAAATGCTTTTTTTTAATTTTCAAATTAAAAATGGTATTCTTTAAAATAAAGAACTGTTTTTCATGAGCTGGGTGCTCAGCTGATACTGATTCATATAGCTCTGAGATAAAAAAATGAGATAATCCAAATTACAGTGACTTCAATTTATTTTTACTTCTTGAGACAATAAACTCTTCAGATAAAATTGGCCCAATTCTGACACCAGTCTGAAAAAGGAATAGCATTCCATCAGATTAAGCAAAACACAGCATGTTACAGCTACATTATTGGTACAGGGAGAACATCCAACATTACTTTTGTTGCATTTACATTCATATCTTGTCTGGAGAATGGGAAACATTTAAAAATAGCCACCCCAGATTTTTAGTCAACACAAAAGAGAGAATTTCAGAAACCAAGCTAATTCCAACCTATTTGCATGTAGATACAGAGAGCCAGAGAGCAGATGACTCACTGTAAGACAGTCTATGGAAAAGAAACCCTGTATTAACAATATGCATGAATGTTCCAATAGAAGGTACATTCTACCTTGGAAGGAAAACCTATGTTAAGACAGCTATTTTTAAATCTGCAAACTATCAAAGTAGGCTTTGCTGTGTCACTTCCATTTAAGATGAATCCTTGCAGCTAGATAGAGTTGGAGAAACAAAAGCCACAAAGTGAAGGTAGAAAATAGCACCGAAGACAGTAACTTTAGGAATGTTTGGCTTCCTATGAGCAGTTTCTATATATGTACTTTTTAAAAGTCCTTTGCGCTGGAATTATGTGCTTGTGGTAGGTGCTGGGTCATGACATGTATGAATCCATGAAAAGGTCTCAAAAAAAAAACAAAAGTCCCAAAAAGGACAGCTTCTTGACAGGTCCAATAGGTAGAATAAGTCCCAAAAAGGACAGCTTGAAAGGCAAGGCACGCTCAGATACAGAAGTTTGTGTTTGGAAACAAAAGATCTCTGGTGCCCATGCCATTGGCTCCCAGCCCAAGATGGACGTGAGGAGTGAAGATGGCCAAGAAAAGCAACAGGACCTTTTGTGCTACAGACACAGTGGTCCATGAGCTGATGGACAAGGGGTAACTAACACATGTCTCAATGTGCCAACCAAACAGTAATAGTTCTGGGCCAGCATCAACCTGGTCCTGACTCAACTGGCAACACAGAAATGAAAATGAGTAGACTGTAACTGTGCTCCTTGGAGTCAATGCTAAATATAAAGATAACAAACTGGGAACCAGCCCCATCTTTCTGTGCTAGGACTGTTGATGTTTCCCCACTGCCTGCCTTGTCAAAGACACGTGTGCTGATGCCTCCTGCCACTGAAACAAACTCTTTGTGGCCCATGAACCCTGGTGCCACAGTACACAAAGCACAGACCAGCGAAGTGTGCACACACTTCAGCTCCAGAGCCAGCCACAAACGTGGCCATGCAGCCCAGCGCCAAATGTGCAGCAGCAGCTCAAGTTTAGATACGCTCAAAGAAGAAAAAATGTGTCTGCCCTAAAGCTGTCCTCATCTCAAATTTCATTTCTAACAACTTTTCATCATCTTCATGCAGAACTGAGAAGTACGGTGGAGTTTTGTTTATCAGCATCAGGATGAGAGGTGCAGAAGAAGTAAAGAAAGCAGCTAAGCAGCAAAATTATGACAACAGACTGGGGAAAAAGAAGAAGGATAGATATTCTTAAGTCAGATGCAGAGGTGTGGAAGCTGGACAGATGCTGGACCACTCACAGCATCACAGGATGCTGCAGGAAATCTCACCACCCATTTCCAACCTTTACCTGCAAGTAAAGGATGTCATGTGAAAGGTGAGGCTGGGAAGCTGTTTCTCCATGGAAATAGCTCCTGCACCAAATGGTATGAATAAGGAAGGTTCTGTCCCCTCATTCCTAGTAAGTCCACCCCTGAGATGGTGGCTTGCAGAGCAGGACTATGCTGTGTTGGAATCCAAACAGAGCATGCTGTTAGTGTAAACCCAGGAGTTCAGAGCAATTTGTGCTGGCTGATTTGATTTGTTTTCCCCTCTGCTTTGCTCTAGTCTAAATGTGCTTATAGATTGGTTCTTTCAAGGGAACTAGCAAACAAAAGAAATAGCAAACCTTCATTACAGAAATGAAGGTCTCTGGTATTTCTAAGAATTAACCATCTCACAAGTTTGTAAATTTGTCCTAACACTTGAGCCAAGTTCTGGTCCATTACTTGTCCACTTCAGCTCATCTATTACTTCAGCTGGACAGAGACCTGACTCTGCTAGACTGCACCTTTCTGCAGCTCCCAAACAGCTGCAGCTCCCGAACAGCTGCAGTTCCCGAACAGCTGCAGCTCCGGAACAGCTGCAGCTCCGGAACAGCTGCAGCTCCGGAACAGCTGCATCTCCAGAACAACTGCAGCTCCTGAACAGCTGCAGCTCCGGAACAGCTGCAGCTCCGGAACAGCTGCAGCTCCGGAACAGCTGCAGCTCCGGAACAGCCGGGTTATTCGGGGTGTCTCAGGACCGTCCGTTCCAGCAGACCGCTCGCAGTCTCTCGCCGCCCTCCGGAGGCGGCCGCACCGTGCGTGGGCCGAGCGGCTGCGGCCGCCGAGCCCTCCCGCAGCCCCTGCGATCCTGCCGGCAGCAGGAGGGAGGTGTTGGCTGGTTTGAATAGATCCAGGTAGGCTTACAAAGGACTGAGCACCGATTCCCGGCTCCTCCGTTGTTCCTTCCCTCTCCACCTCCGAGCTCACCCCACTGGCAGCGTTTTCCCTTCGTGCATTTTGCAGTTGTGCCATGCAGAGAGGAGTGAAACACTGAACCATAAGACACAGCTACAATAAAAGACAGTAAAAGTAACTGCCAAACTAAACTCTTGTTACAGCTTATTTTTTTTCACAAGCAATGTGCATTGACTGTGCCCACATGGTCAGGATGTGCTGGTATGAGAAAAGCAGCAAGCCCTTCTGTACAGCTACACACATTACTTTCCCTTGTCTGGAATAGCTTGGGAGCTTTAAAGAGAGGAATACAAAGAGTGATGAATAGTAAGTGATGAATAATAACCTGCCACATAATCAAGTGATGAATCTACTGGTGTGCAAAGGCCCTCTTTGATTAGGTGGGTATTTAAGGAGAAACTGCTCCGTACAGAGACTTAACATCAGATCCTGGAGGCAGGAATAGCAAATGGCCAGGTTTCTCCAGATACATCCTTCCTATTTTTTTCCAGCTGGAAATTTTGTCTAGTTGGAATTTAGCAATCCTTTACATTTTCTTCTGACAGGCTGGCTGGATGTGCTGTTTTGCCTGCATGTGGAGGGATTCTGCAGGTAACCATGCATATGCACAGACCAATATTACCCTGGGATTCAGGAGAGCTGTGTTCTGTTACAGAATCACAACATGGTGGAGCTTGGCAGGGACCTCTGGAGATTGATTAGTCCAACATCCCTCCTCAAAGAAGGGTCAACAAAAGCAACTTTTTGCCAGTGCTCTCCATGACCTCTCTGTCCCAGTCTCTAGACTTGCAGTGTAGTGTATATGTGTGCATAAGCACCTAAAGAAAACATAAACCAAATACAATCCAAGGCACCTGAGCAGCAGGACAGTGAACATTATCCAGTTCCTTCTGCATGGAACTCATGCTTGATTAAAACTGAGAGCCTGACAGTTTCAGAAAACTCAAGGTCCTGATACTGGCCTGCTTATTTTTGCTGTGTTTCCTTGTCCACCTGCACTGTGCCAGCCACACAGTCACACCTTTCCTCTTTGCAGGCCAAGGTTTGTCTTTCATGAAGATCTCTGGGTTCCTTCATGGGTTTCTCTATCTCATTCAAAGTTGTAGTGTCCAAGCCCTGTGAAAATAATCAATGATTCATATATTTTCACACCACCTTCAGGAGCAAAGAAGCGCAATGATCCCCTGCCAAATTTCAAAGCCCAGCTCTAGAAGTGTCCCAGCCCCTCAGCATAACTCTTCCTCTGGTCACACACAGAGGAAACAGGCTCGTGCCATGCAGCAGCAAGTCCCTGGAACTACAGGCACTGCTGCTGGCATCTTGACCAGCTGCATAAATCACCAGAGATTCATGTGAGCTGTGTAATCCTCTGGGCCTCAGTTACTCACACCAAGCTGGGCGATGTCCCAAAGCCACACACTGCCCTCCCTGCAACGTGGCTGCTCTCTGGAGCCTGCCTGGTGCCTCTCCCTACCTGTCCCTTGTCTTCTCCAGAGGAGGCCTCCACATCCTACACAAGGACCTTAGAAGAGGGGACAAACCCACCGCCCTTGCACTTACTTGCCTCATTGATCCCAGGTGTGAATTCCACATTGTGTGTGGAAAGTTTGTCCTCTACCTCCACAAAGGCAGACACACTGCATTTGTGCTTACTTTACAATTACACTTGGAACCACAGAGCAGGAATATAATATAGTTTCTTATGTAACCATATATTTATTTTGGTTACGTGTAGCTTCGGGACAAATCTGAAATGGTGCTGGACCGTGCTGCTGCCCTCAAAAGAAGTTTGTCAGCAGAGTAACAATAATGTTCTGCTCCTGAAAATGATGTGCTGGGCTTTATGGTCAGCTTTTAGGTTTGAATGCTTTTTTTCCACTTTGATATTTGAGCCCTCCCCACAAAGCAGTTCCTTTGAGTGTATACACAGCTCTCCAAGCAATGGTCATGAGAGGACAGAGACAAAGCACAAAAAAAAAGATGCTTACAGCATCTGAAAATGATTTGCAATCTCAGCCACAGGAGCTCAGTCTCATTAACACAGTCATTTATATACTGGGGATGGTTTTCCTGATGTTCTTCTAGAAATTTGTTTCGGAATTACTAGGTATCCAAAATGCATTCGGAACTAACCAGCCAGAGGAGTGAGATGGAGCAGATAATGCTGACTAAGCACCCCAATCCCTGTCTCACAGCCCCAAATCAAGCACGTTGCCACCAAGCACACAACTGCAGTGACCAGCCAGAGAGGATCTGGAGCTGGGTACTGAACTAAATCCTGTAACACAAGCTGGGATGTTGCATCATAAGAGGATCCTTCTGGGATCTGAAGCATCTACACTTGCCACAGCAAAGCCTCGTTGTCTTTGAGAAAAAAATGGCATTGGGAGAGCATTGAAGCTTTGAACATCAGATCTGCTCAAGGTAAACACAGAAGTAGCTGAACTTTTTTGCAAAATCTGCGATAAAATAACAGATAATAAAAGTACATGATAAATAACACAAGGAGCACATTAAACAAAACAAAAGAAAAAGTGAGGCAGGCTACTAAGCCTGCTGCTGAAAGAGTGAGAGACCTGGCACACTGCCACAGATAACTCACCTCTGCTCATCCTGTGGGGCACAAACCCTGCCCTGGGTGGTGCCATGTCTGCACACAGACATTCCTGGGCACACAGCAGTGCCACTGGTGTCAGTCCTGCTCATACAGAATGCTTGGAGAGCTCCAATGCTCTCAGGAGCAGGGAGTGCTCCTGATTTGCTCCTGATCAGCATCCTGATTTGTGGAGAGTTTAGTTTAGCCCTCAGTAGACCAAAACAACCAACAGGGAGAAAAAACAGCTATCCCTGGTTCTTCCCAGCCCGGACAAGGGACTGGCTTCTATTCAGGGTGTTAGAAGTGGAATAACTGCTCTCAAGTCAGTACCTTGGTAGCAGAGAATGCTGTCACTGCACTGAGGCCAGCAGTGGCACTGTGACTGGCACCAGTACAAACAAGACCAAAGCCTGGCTGCACAGGCTGAATGGAGACCAGTCAGACCCCTTTTCTTCAAGGCATTTATCACACACAGACACTGTCCAAAGCACCTCAATTCTGCCCTTCTTCCATCTCTTTTTTCCTGGAAGCTCCTTGGACCAAAGGGATTCCCCCCTCCCTCCATCTCCTGCCAAATAACTCGGTATGACCAGCAGCACCCTGAGAGCAGCCAGGGCTGATGAACTGAAGCCTCTCTCTGCCCCTGCTGCCTGCCCAGGCTCTGGAGCCTCTGGGCAGCCAGGCACATCACCCAGAGACTGCCAGGGGGTTTCCTGGGGCCATGGGAAGCACAGGGTCAGAAAGCTCTGAGCCATGCAGCCCCACGGTCAGGGAGGAGAAGCTCAGCCCAGGGCTGGCAGTGACTGATGACTGTGGGTGCTGTGAGAATTCACTGCTCCTCACCTTACCAAAATGTTAGAGAGTAACAGTGCTGTTCTTAAAGCACCACAGGAGTGCAAAGATCTGTGTGAATTGAGGGGATAATCACCATGCAGGCAGAGCAGAAGCTGTTTGACAGTGTTGAAATTATGTTCTTTGGTAGCCCTCGGATTTGTCACATGACTTGATGCACCAAAAACACCCATATTGTGTTTTTATGTCCATGACAATTGCTTTTCCTGCAGCGGACAATGATTTGTAAAATTACTTTTCTTATTCCCAAACCACTCAAAATTTTGGAAATTGTTTTCCACAAACTAAAACTGGTTTAGAAATAACCTTGGCTCAGAGAATGGCCCTGTTGTAGGGCTTTTGCTGCCACGATAGCCAGCTGGGAGAAGACAGTTATTTCTAAATCACTCTATTTTTTGCATTCATATCTCTTTTAGAGCAAAACAGCAGCAGAAGCAGTATTATTTCTGTTGTGTGTTCTGAAATAGGACTGGCTCCTATGAACCACAACTTATGATCATCCCATCATAGGCATCCCTGGCCATTTCATATGGCAGTATATCCACTGTCTGCCCAGTCCCGAGCCCTGAGATCACTCTGGGGCTACAGAGGCAGCTCCTTTTCTCCTCTGTACTGCCATCAGAAACACAGAGCCCACTTTACAACAGACAACCTTGTGTAGACAAAATCCTGCAGCCCAGGATGAGCTGGGCCTTAAAGGTGATCTAATTCCAACCTTCCTGACAAGGGCAGAGGAAAGGGAAACCCATCTATGCATGGGCTCAAACCTCAGCTTTTCAGTTATGAGCTGAACATGCTGATGGATTGCACCACAGAGACTCCCTAGTTACAACTATCTTCACCACAAGAAATAACTTTCCTACCTAGAATAAAACTACTTTCTGAAAAACATTGATTCCAAGTAGCAGAAATAGCACACAGACCAAGGTGGCCTTTATAACAACATTAACAGTGGTTCAAAACTGCAGGGCCAAGAGTTCTCTTTTCCCAGGGACCCATCAGCAGCTTCCCCATCTGCAGTGAACAGCTCAGGCTGACAGCTATGGCACCTTACAGGATTAGATCCCACATTTTGAAAGCTCGTTCCAGTAGCAAGGACACAAATTTGATGTCTTCTAAGCACACTGAGGACTGAAGCACTGAAGTCTCAATCATTTATCATTTCACTGGGCTCTTCACATTTGAAGAGATCAAATGTGCAAGCTTAAAGATTCCCAGAGAAATTAAAGAAATTATTTAATGGATCAGTTAGAATTTTTAAATATTTATCATTTAAAGAGGAATTCAACATCTTATTGAAGTGGGAGTAGAAAAGGGGGAAGAGAAAAAGGAAACAAATGAGGAGAGGCACCAAACTGTATTCCAAGTACACACAGTGGAAAATGCAGGTCAGTGCCAGCAGCCTAATAATCCAAATTCTCTTTCTATGCACTGACCTCTTCTGAGTAAAAGAGAGAATTTAAAAGCTCATAAATGATAACTGTACATATTCTGGAAGCAAACCTAAAAGTGCTGCCAGGAAAAATCATCCTTCTCCACACAGGGCCATTAACACATCCCCTTCCAGCAGGGCAGCAAAGGTCACACCTACTCTGGAGGCAGGGGAAAGAAGCAATGTTCCTTACCTGCCACACACAGTCCTCAGCACAGCAGAAGGGTGAGCATCAAATCTGAGTGGCAGAGATGGATTTCAGGGCTGGCAGGGCTGATGTACCACTGAGCACTGGCACCCAGGCAGGCACTGCAGCTTTCTGGAGAGCCCAGGAGTGGAAGCAGCACTGCACCTCCAGGAGTCCCCAGCAGACTCACTGCAGGTCACTTGCCCCTTCCCCTCCCACAGTGGAAGACAAGAACTGCTTTGGTTACTGCCCTCCAAAGAGCTGCCAAATAAGAAAATTGTCCTAAATGCTTTTTTTTTTTTTTAATGACAAGTTTCATCCCTTTTACATGCTCCAGATGGCTGTAATAGCAGCAATAATTCACCAAAATACCAGCAGATAGATCCACCAATAGCATAATTCTGTACAGGGCTTTATTTTCCCTTGTTCTTCATGCAGCTAAATGCCCACACACATCTCTGCATTATACTTCCCCTTGGCCCCAGTGAAATGGAAGTACCACTCATTTTGCACACCCACTTCAGACAAGCTTTGTTTAGAAACTTTTTCTGGCCATCTTACACACTGATTGGGTCAAATTTGCACAAAGAGGATTGCAAAATCTGCCCCCAGCATTTCCAGTGGAGGATATTCTTGCCTACCCCAGCTTTGCCTTTGGCCCACCTGCCACGGCTGTTGCAGGGTTGAGGCAGTGTCAGTGCTACAAGCAATGAACTAAATGTTCTTTAGAGGGGATAAAAATCCTGAGAAATTCACGAAAATCAATGGAGATATTCCAGATGAGGGAGGTATATGGCTCAACAAAAACAGTGAAGCTGAAAACACACAGGAGATGATGTCCAGACAGTTAAGCTACCCCAGCTCAGTCTGCCAGGAGCTCAGCCCTCAACACCCATGCAAACCTTCTGCACTGCAGCTTAACCCTGACACTTCTCTCCCTGCCACTGGCCCCAAGCTGCTCACTTCGCTGGCTCCTGCTGACTTGCACTGGGGGCAAGCTTAACCACTGAAATTACCTTAAAAACACATTTGGGGTGCTCAGGAGGGGTACCCCGAGTGCCTCTGTGGGTGACTGCAGAGCAGACCCTTGTCAGGCTCGGGGGATCACTGCCAGGGGAGGCTTGGGGCAGGAACACTGAGGAGATCCTGCTGGACACGGTGAGGGACACACAAGGACACAAGCACAGGATGAAGAATAAACTAGCAAAAGAAGTGTAAGGTTTCTTGTATGTCACAATATTATTTTGGTGTTACAGCTCCTCTGTCCTCAATAGCATTCTGGTGTAACTGAAAGGAAAATGTGGCTCAGGGGGACTGGAAGCCTCCGAGACCAGCTGAAAACAGAGAAAACACCACTCCACCAGCTGAAGCAGCTTTCCATGGGGCACATATCCTGAAAGGGGAAACAATTCACTGCACTGAGCTGCAGAGTTTTTCACAATGACTTTAAATCAACTAAACTTGCCAACAGCTGAGATTTTGGACAATAAACTTGGCTGGAGATGAGCCAGCCTCTGTTAGGCTGGGATCCTGCCCTGTAAGTGCCTGGACAGAGTGCTAGAGCCACGTGTGCTGAGGGTGACAGGGAAGATGCTCAGGGGACAGAGGCTGAAATCAAGGCAATAGCTCCAGATAGAAAACAGATTTGGCTGCAGCTGCAAAAGCAAGGATACACAAAGGAGGGCAAGACAGGGCTCTTGTCTTTGCACAGGAGCACCTGGACTGGAGGGGTGAGCTGGGTGCTCACATCTCCTCTGGGAACAAACATCTGAATTTAATGCACACACTTTGCTCACATTTGAGAACATTAATCCAGCACAAAGACAAGAGAAGTCACCAGCTGTGTGCTGATGAAACCAGAGCCTTGGGCTACTTCAGGGACTTTGCTAGGTGTGTATAAATAAACATGGAAGACTTCACTGCAGCAGTTTAACAAAGTGCCAGAATCCCTTCTGAAATCTTTATGAGGTGAAAATTAGTAAGCAACCTCTGCGAAACCAACTGACATTTTTCAATTTATGAGGCTTCCCATGTCACAATGTCTATTATTTTACACAAAGATTTTAGTTTAAAAACCGCCTCTCTGAGCTATGCTGAGATGAGAAGGCTGCTGAGATCCTGGGCTGACATCCCAGGAACCTCAGCAGAGTGCCTGGTATTATTCACAGTTGAATTTTCTAATCAGGTGATACACATTTCCAAAATATCACTGCATAAATGTCCATTGGTGGAGTTATTTTAAGGCAGTGGTTCAGGAAGGCACTTCTTGTGCCTGTTTCTGAATTGACAGAATGCCTGCCTGGAATTTGCTTAAGACCCTGCTGTGAAGAGAGACTTTAATGGCAAAGACAGCTCCAGGATCACTTACTGGAAGAGATTTTTATCAGTTGATTTTCTTCTCTTTGTACTGGTGTCAATTAGAAAAACAAAAATTTGTGAAATTCAAGGCGTTAGCCCTGGATAAAAGAAGACTGAAGCCTGAACTGAGCCATATAAAGCAGCTCCTGCCTTACAGCAGTGGTATTTTCCACAGATAATCTGCACTGGAATAGATGGAAACAACCATTTTCTGTTTCCCTTTCCAACATCCCCTGTCAGGGGCAGCTCTGAGGCAGTTCTGTTGAAAGTGCAGCCTGCAGGTTGTGGGGTGTCAGAGTCAGTGTTTGCAGTGCCAGGCAGTGATCTGAAAGGCAAGTCCAAAGAATCTCTTCTGGTCCTCACTTCAAGGCTCTGAAAGGCACATACCTTCATCCCACCATCCCTCACATCTTCTCTCTGGGAGTCTGACTAATTTCCTTGGTTTTGTCTTTATCTCTGCTCCCTGAACATTTTTCAAGTTAGGCTAAATGCTCATGAAGTTGCTGCTGTAGAGGATTGATTTCCTTTTCCCTTCTAGAACTGAAAAATCCTTCAACTGCTGCAGGTAAGTATTTCACAAAGATGCTCATGAAGATCAAAATATTTATGTTCCTTAAGTGAACATAATAGAAAATCCAGGGAGCCTTAAGGTATCTGCTGTTGTTCCTTAAGATAGACTGGAAATAATTTTATTTCTATTTTTCTTCATTAATCAGTATTTCATCATTCCTTCCTCACTGCTCAACTTCTGTAAGAACATTTTGTGAGGGACTTTGTCATAGACTAATGGTACTATGAACAAATCAGACCAGCTGAACCTCCTTTAATTATTATTTTCCAGCACAGAAAAGGCCAATAATTTTCACTTGAGAAAGAAAGTGCTTTAAAATTTGCTTTGGTGCCTTTGTCATCTATATAAGTGTGAATTTCAACTGCCCTCTTCTATGGAAAACAAACAAATCAGAAACAGTGAAATTGCAGCATTTTATATGTTCTCCTACTCGTGGAAATGAGTACAGGAGATGTACTTTGGAGAATGAGGAGCAGTGTCCCACCTACACTCAAATACTGCACATGCAGAGCCACAATTGGTGTGAAAAGGAGGTGGCAGCAGAGGAGCAGAACTCCTTCATGACCTCCCTCCTATGCCCTGCCCCTGCCTGGCCACCAGACATATTTCTTAGATTATTTAAATTCTACCTTTTTATACATAAAATGAGCTTCCTGTTTCCCCTTACCTCTGTTTCTACTGCATTTCAGTGAAATTTTACTTTGTTATATTCCCACAAGTAATTTAACAGAGGAGTCTGCAGAGTGGACAGCAGAAATAATACACTGGACAGCAACATATAAGCAGCAGGGACAATGTAAAGGGAGACATTAGAACTAGTTTAATTCCTTTTCTACTAAGTATTGAAATCTCCTGCTTCTGTTGTTATTTCTTTTCTGCTGGGGAAGGACTATCACGAGAAGAAGGAGGAATGTGTTATAGGACACGTGAAAGCACAACACGAGCTACTTGTCATTTGCAAGGTAAAAAAGAAGGCTTATTCTCTGACTGACTTTTATACTTTTTCAAAGGTGACATTGGATTGGAGAGTGAATGGGCTACCTCTCTAAAGACATTGGACAAACCACTAGTACATTAAGTTTTTCTACCCCCATAAAAGAATGTAAATAATATGTTGTTTATAGAAATTGTGTGGGAAAGTTCTTCAACAGAATATAAACTCAAAAGGCTTTAGAAAATCTTAAGAATCAAGGTAACAGGAATGCCTTCTGGGACACTTCAGAATTCCCTTATTGGCAGGCCAGGATTGAAAGGTCCCTGTGAAAGCTGCTAAGAGGTGCCAGCTGCCCTGCTCAGAACTTCTGAGCATCCCATCCAACAAAGACTTGGGCTTCCTTTGGAGCTGGGGAGGCTGAACTGAGCCAGCCACGGAGCTGCTCTGGACAGATTCCACAGAGCTGGGAGCCCCAGGCTCACTGCAAGGGCAGGGGGTGCTCCCCATGCAGGGGCTGGGTTTGTTTGCTCACAATTCCTTCTCCCCCTTCAGGCACTCCTGCATCTGCCTGACCATCCTGCACAGGGAAGCCGAGTGCCACAGAAGCCACCAGGACACTTTTGTGAAGAACTGTTTGGAAAAGGGAATTTCTGATCTGTGGGAAGTTCCAGCATTCTGAAATTTGCTTTTCTTCCACATGTAAATGAGAGGCCAAAATTCCATGGTCTGTGTGGAATGGATCTCCTGGAGAGGAAGAGGGGGAAGGAATGGAGAAAATTAAGAAACTTTGTTCTGAAGGAAAAAAAAAGTAAAATCCTGTTGATACTGTTTTGATGAACTTTTCCACTTTTTAACTTCTACTGGGACCAAACCAGGCCCCTGAGAAGACTCTCAAAGTTTGCAGCTCACAGGGAATCTGGGAGAGATACATGAAAAACAAACAAATAACTAATGATCAGTCAGAAGCCCCCTTATAAAGAAGTTATTTTCAATTGTTTTTACATTTCAAACAATTCACATAAATACAGTATTTTCAGACAGATATATAACTCCTCAAAGAGTCTAGCAAATGCTTTAGGTATGGTTTTCAATTTCAAAATATGTGTCCACACTGAAAATATTTACTCAAGCATGTACAGTTGAAGGTTCATTTAACTTTTTCCTGGACTAGTTCCTATTCATTCTTAACCCAGGAACATTATTTTTACATTTGATACAACATCCTGTTGATTTCTAAGCAAGTTTCACTCCCAGTTTCAGCTAGCTCTGGGTCTGCTATTTAATTTTTTAACCAAAATCTATTGGTCTTTGGTATGTCAAGTCAGCTCTTTAAAGTTACATAAATAAAAGGTACTTACCTTTCATTGAAACAGAAAATCCTTAATCATTGCGGTCAATAATCTGCAGCATTCCCCTGTGCATGACTCATGAAATTTTGGGATGCTCATGGGCATAGCAATATGCATATTCCTGACAGTCCTGACTCCCACCTTCCTCTTTTTTATCATATGAAGTGGCTAAATCTGCTCAAAAAAAACCCAAAAAAACCCCAAAAAAACCAAAAAAAAAAAAAAAAAAAAAACAAACCAACACTCTTAGTATTTTTATCTTGAGAAAAACAAACTTCTAGAAACGACAGAAAACAGAAGAGAGTTTACTACCAATAATTAGGTTTCCAAAGTATTAAGAAATGACTATGGAAAACTTTAAGTGAAGGTGTCAAGATTGTTTGTCTGCCCCAGAAAATGGACAGATGACATTGTCAACAAATGTGAAGTGATGCACACAGGAAGAAACAATCCTAAATACTTCTACTATGTCTGCATAGCAAAGGGCTTTGAGCTGACTGTTCCTGATGCAAAATGAGGACCAAGAGGGGGTTTGGCAGGGCTGCCTCTCAAAATGCTTGGTTCCAATGTAACAGTTTGGGATCTTGGATTGAAAATGACAGGAAATATGCTCAAAAACCAGAAAGGACCTCTTTTTAACCAGAGTGTATTTTAACAGTGGAGCTCCTCGTTCTAGATGCCAAAAGCTTGCACAGATTCAAAAATAAAGTCACCAAAGGAAAATCCCTCAAGGATTATTAAGCACAAAATATTGTGTCTGGTTCTAAAATCCCTCAGCCACAAATTGTTAGAGGCTAGGAGAATATTTGAAGGAAGTGACAAATATGCTTGCAGGATTGGCACTGTCAGAGTGAGTATCCTGAGAGACGCCTGGGCTGACCTGGTATGACTGTTCTTGCACTTTTATATCACATTTTCCTGTTGCCTTGTTATCAGAAAAACGTAAAAAATAAATCACTGAAATGATCAATTACATTCACACACGCCCCATATTTTGTTCAATAGACAGAGTTGGTACAGAAAATTTCAAACACAAAGACTAAAAGTTTACTAAATTCAAAAGGAAGGGAAATGCTAAATGTTTACAAGTTAAATAAGAGAGAGCTATCTGCCCTACTTGTAATTAAAAAAATACTTAGAGTTCAAGTAGATAGCAATATCAACAATTTAGGGAAATACAAAATACAGCAATTATATAACTGCTCATGAAGTGAGCTAAAGAAATTCAGAGAAAATCTTAAAATGTAAAGAAATTCAAATATACAGACACATATTATGCATCCAGACACAGTGTGGTGGCATTTGGCATGTTTCCCACAGACTAAAAGACTCTAGTGTTCTAGAGATATCCTCTGCAGTAAAAATTCAGAATCCTAGTAAACCTAATATTGTTCCTCCATTTGGTAGGAATTTCTTGGGTGCACATATACATGCAATGTCTTAGTTTGAGAGGCCAATGCCAATTAAATGTAACTGCTTCCCCTGTGGACTTAAATCATGGCTGGATGGTAAATTAATATACTTTTATATATAGCTTGTTTCTAAGTAATTCTTCTTCAGCAGAATTCTTCTTTTCCACGTAGTTTAGAACAGAAGCTGCCCTTGTTCTCTAGCACAACCTCTACTATGAAAGCACCAGAAGAAAGTCATAATATTGAGCAGGCACCTCCCCTGTTTAACGGTGTAGAAATGTCCTGGTGCCAGTCCTGTGCTTGGCATACAGGGAAAGGTTAAATAAATTAAACTTCTGCAGCCCAACTAGTGAAACAAACACCAAACACCACTGAAATGCTACAGGACATGTGATAACCACAGAGAAGCACAGGAGAAATGGAAACACTAATGATGGAAGGGCACTGTTTAGGATAATTTGTAGTCATAGGAGGATGCTTTAAAAGTAAGTGCAGGGAAAACGATGCTGGAAATATTTCCTAATGGGGAAACCTAATAGGCTGTGGAATAATCACCCAGGGGAGAGGAAGGAAGTCCTTTTGACTGAGTCATTTCTTTCTGGACCGGGCAAAGCAGGGAAAAAATGTGCTGGCAGACAGAAAGACTACCAGCTCTGCTGTTCAGAAGCCTAAGACATTTCTGTTCTCAACAGTAGCAGTTTTAGTCAGAGCAAAACCAAGCTCATGAAAACATTTTTAATTGTGCATGAAGAGATGAGTGACTTCTGCAATCTCTCCCTTCTCTTCCTCAGATTTAATTTATTTACATACATTTATGACTCCTTCTTAAGCTGCATTTCTAGAAGAGAGGTTTCCAGGGCTGCAGTCATGTATTGCCTTTGTCCATCTAGATGATGGTGTGTGGCAAGAACAAATGCAGCTTTATCAGGAACTTGTCCTGATCAGGCTCCAGCCAAGCATGACTAGTTTAATGTGACAGATAATAGAATGAACGGAGAGTGAGAAGGGAGGAATAACAAGTGCCAGGGAAAGATTAGATTCTCCACATTTCTGCATTTATTGACCTTTTCTTCTTCGATATACCATTAGTCACCCAGATTTACAGCTTGAGATGGCAGGCAAGCTGTCAGGTGCACTGCTGAGGTCATTGGTGATGTTATGAACTCTACTGGAAACTGATTTCATTAAACAAAACGATGTGGCTTGGCATTTGATGTAGCAAATATCTAACTGACATTTTTAATTGCTCTTTGTACAATTCCTTTGTAATTAGTGAGGTTATTTTAACAACTTTTTAGGGACTTAAAAATTTTTAAAATTGCATGTTGGGTACCAAAAGCATCCATCCCTGATGAGCAGCCAGTGTATGTGAGTGCAGTCTGGCATCACTGTACATAAATCTGCAGACCAATCTGCAGAGATGCAATATTTTATACTGAAGTTTCTTGAAGGCTCACTTCTTTGGTTTTCTTTCAGCACCCTCTACATCAGGTATTCTGTCATAAATTGGACTTGAGTTGCAGTTTACTCATTAATAAAATACCACCTCTGGGACTTAATGCAGAGAGAAAGTAAAGAACCTAACTGCTTCTGGCCAGCAGAAAGAGTTCAACATACAGGACACCAGTCTGAAATTATGCAATAGTCCACAACAGTGCAAACAGGATTTTCTAACCTTTAGACCCACAATCCTGAAGGAAAATCCTTTACACTGTTTAAAGCACATGCAGGTTTTTTAATTTTTATTTAATCTTCATTCTGAGCCCAGCTGTTACTGTGTGTTCACTTTACTCATTACTGTCATGGTTTAACCCAGCCAGGAACAAAGCACAAAAGTCACTCACTCCCTGACCCCAGTGCGGGGAAAAGAAATTTTCAATGTTATAAGTAAAAAAAATCAGTGAGCTAAGATCAATTTTATAATTGAAGTAGGATAACAATAATAAATTTTAATGAAAAGGAAATTAAAAAAATGAGAGAAATAATCCTCAGAAAGGACAAGTGATGCAAGTGAAAACAATTGCTTACCATCAATTGACAGATGCCCAGCCAGCTCCTGAGCAGCCTGACCTTCTCTCTAGCTTCTGGCTGAGCATATCAGATGGTCTGGAATATCCTTTGGGCCAGCTGGGGTCACCTGTCCCAGCTGTGTCCCCTTCCAGCTTTCCATGCTCCCCAGTCCCATCACTGCTGGGATAAGGTGAGACAGAAAAAGCCTTGGCTATGTGTAAGTGCTGCTCAGCACCAGGTTCTAAAACATCCTGGGAATTCTCAAAACTTCCCAGCACAGATCCAAAACACAGCCCCACATCAGCTACAGGAAGAAAATTAAAAATATTTTAGCCAAAACCAGCTCAGTTACATCAGTTGAAACAGTGTAGTTATACTGAAAAACAAAATCCCCACCACTGGATATGGGTAAGAGTTTGATCACAGTTCAACTGCAGCCTGCAGGAGCCATCCACACATTCATCTTCTTAGAACACTCCCAGGTTACACAGCTCACCTCTTCTCCAGGGACTCTGGAGTGTCAGTGCAGGAACACTGATGGGTCAGTCAGGGATTAGCTGCAAAAGGCTCTACACCTTCCCAATGAAAACTCTGGTGAACACATCCATCACTTTGGAACCCCAAAGTGAGGACAATTCCAGGGTAACTGCTTGCCCCAGCCATTCTGCAGTAAAATAAAAAAAAAAAAAGAAAAAAATGTCTGGGGTAAAACTGCTCTGTAAGGAGTGCCAGCAGGACAGGAAGGGGAATGGATCCCTACTGCAGCTGAGACTGTCTTGGGTAGAGCAGATGAATGATCCTCTTGAACAGTTCCTTCTGTCTTCTGCTTCCACAGGTGAGGCTCCAGGTCAGCACATTGCCTGGGGCTGCTCCACAAGTTATGTACAAACAGAACTCTCCCCATCACCTTTCTGCTCCTGTACACATTTGAAGGAACCAGGAGCAACTTCACCTGGATGAAGCTGATTGTGTCACCATGTCATGAGCACAGTTCACATTTTATTCACCCCTGCAAAGGAACCAGGGCACTGTAGGTCACCAGGGTGGGCCTGGCACAAAGCAAAGGGGGGGACATGTCACCTTAAAAGTTCTTCCACAAAAAGTGCCATATCATCCTCACAGTTCCTGGACCCTCAGAGTGAGAACAAGTAGGAACATCCTCTCTCTTCCCCCAGGGCAGAAGCTTTCAGTCATTGCACAGCCCAGGCTTCAGCAAAGCAGGGTGTACATCTGCAAACAAGCTCACAGAACAGTAAGGTCCAAATACTCCCAAACTCCCAAATGACATCAGATTTTCTTTAATTATTGGATTTTTAAACCATTGATTTTTTCGTGGTGGAGGCTCGAGAACTATTGGAAACCTTGGGGGGTGGAGGGGTGCCAAAGGCAATTGTGGCCTGGGAATATTTGCCAGTTGGACTATGTGATTTATTTTTCATTCTCAATTTTCCCTGTTCTCCTTTCATATCCTCCATTCTGGCTTGCTGGGGTCTGCAAATGCCTTGATCTAGAAACTGCAAACCCAGGCTGCATTGCTGCATCAGTCCCTGAAACTGAGAACAAATGCAACAGTGAGCAGCAATTTGAGATACCAGGAATCCTGCCTTTAACAGCCTGCACTCACTAGCCCAAATTCCCATTGAACTTTGAAGGCCAGGTCTGCTTCTGTTTGCAGTCTTTCAGCTTTAACTGCTATTCCTGGTTTATATGAGGAATACAGTTTGGAATATGGGATTCATTTCCTATTCTAAAGAAAGAAAAGGGAAAGAAAAAGCACAGTTTGGATCCAGCTATCTTGCAGCCTGAAATTCTGTTCTGTATCTTTTCCTTCCTATGCTGCAGCCTCCTCTGCTCCTTCTGCCTATTTTCAGACAAACTGCTGAGATGCTGAAATTCAAGCTACACAAATGTGCATCATATCTATCACTCACAAAGACTGTGTTATCTTCCTACCCACCCTGCCTACATCAAAGTAAATCCTCTGGGTGCCTGACACAGAGAAGATTATCATGCAAGTATATCTGGAGTTCTGCACAGAAGTGCTGCAGCTGCTGGTTCTTGAGGCTGCTGCCCACCACGCAGATGTGCAATACTCCCTTGAACTCAATCCCCAGCTGATGTGCCAGCACAAAGCACCAAGACCCCTCCTTTGGAAAAGATATAAGGTGTGGGGCAAAAGATGTTGATCTGCTCCAGCTGGCAGAGAGGCAGCACTCCATACCAGCTGCACACAGAAGGGAGAGCTGCAAGAGTATTTTGGATCTCACAGGCCCTCACCATGGAGAAGAGCTGAGAGCAAAGCCTTTTATGTAATAATCTTGAGGCATTGTCAGCAGCAGAGGTCTGAGGGGAATGCCTAAAGCAGGAAAAGGACTTTATAGATCCTAATAAGGAACAATCACATAATTGTTTGGGACAAACTGGGGCTGAAGATGAGCTCCTCCATAGAATCTCATCAACATGAGCTACCTTGCCAGGGACTGAAGGGAAACATACAGCCTTCATGCTCTCAGAACAAGACACAAAATAGCATAGATGGATAGCCTGAAGATTCCCATTTCCTGCAATTCTTGCAAAAGACTCTCAGTGGCCACTTTGTAATCAGTTTGGTGCCATCTCCTTTCTGAACTCTTTCATCTTTTCCTCATGAGTCATCTCCTGCAGTCCCTGAAGCAAAATAGATCCACATTTTGGATAACAGAAACCTTGTCCTACACACTGGTTTTATCTTTAGTAACCTGAGCCAGCAAGATACCTAAACACCAGGTGGGTTTTCACAATTTTGCTAAGAGAGCAGGAAGGGGAAGCCTAACTGGAAGGCAAAGCTCAGATACACATGGCATGACATACACAGACTGCATGGCACAGCATGAACATCCTTCCTCCACCCCCAGCAACTTTTCAGGACTTGATCCACTAGCAGCACACAGTATGCAAAACACTTGGAACCCATGGTCTTGTCTGGAGACTTTGTCGTATTCCTCACCCAAATTAAACTTCTCTTTTGAGAGACTTACCAGCAGTTTCACAGCACTTCAGCCACTCCTTTGAGAAAGGAGGAAAATACTCCATCATCTGGATATGCCACAAACATCAAATGAGGATCACCTTACATTAACAAAGTAGAAGCACACTACATCTGTGCTTGTCCAAATTATCTGGCAAAAGCCAAGTATGCTGGGAAAGAACAGATAGACCAGGACAAAACAGAGGAGTTATTTCCTCACAAAACACATTCTTAATAAATAACTTGAACACTTTGCTAAGAATAATTTGACTGGAACATTGGACTTAAACTGTTTAAAACTTTTATTTTCCACTTGCTCTTCATGCACAGATTCTGGGACAATTTAATTTGTTTTTACTGGATTGGCTGTCCAGAATTATATCCCAGCATTGCAACAAAATTACCACTGTTCCTCTTTGTGTGCCTTCTCTCTGTTTTAGCCTTCTTCACTGGTATGCAAACCAGAAGTATTTCTATCCAAAGCAGAAATCCTAAAATGCAACTGCGGGGTAAGATATAAAGTGCCCTACATAGCTGATCAGGACATAAACAACCACAGCAAAAGTTGCTTGCTAACCTCCTACCATTCAGCAAAAGAAGGAAAGTCAAGAAAGCACTTCCTTCCCCTCACCCCATCCCCTCAGTTTTCCTTTTCCTACAACCTATACAGCTCCCACGTACATGGTTTCATTTGCAGAATTTTAGCTCATCCATCTGGGTCACACATCTGGTGATCTTCATTCAGCATGTGCCTTCCCCAGACATGATCTCAGCTAACTTGTGTATCACTTACCCCAGCCCTTTCCTTCCCATACAAATACCAGGAAATCAGGTTGAACTGGAAGGCAGGTGATGAAGGTGATGACAGCCTGAGGACAATTTTTGTGTCCTGTCCATGAAGGGCTCCAGGCCTTTGGAGCAGCAGCACCTGTGATGCCAACACAGTACCTGGTATGTTTGTGATAAAGATAATAAAAACACCTCCTGCTGGAAGCTCTCACTGCACTTTACAGCAGTGGGATGTAATTACCTACCAGAAATGGAGACAAAGGGATGGGATGTGACTCCTCTACTAAGGTCATCTACCTAATCTAGAACAGCCACCAATCTTACAGTTCAGGACCTCCATGTCCCTACTCAATGCTTCTTCCAAGTGAGCCTGACAATAAAACACACAGGACTAGATCAAAATACAGCCAATTCTTTCTTAAATCCAGGCTCTGCTCTACCCATCCATAGCAGCTGAGACTTTCTTTTTCAAGCACTCACCTTAATTTCTGAATAAGATGATCACTGTGTACATCTTGGTGTTGGTTACTCTCTGTGGAAAAGCAGGGTTTTAATTTTGTAAAATCTGAGCAGGGGAGGGAAAAAACCAACAAACCAACCAAATCAGAACTCTACTTTTAATTCAAATTCCTCCAGAAATTATTTTGGCCTGCTTCTTAGCCTGTGAGCCAACAATGAGTAAGGGATGAATTTTTCATGGCAATATTAAAGCAGAATTAGCATTTTCTGAGCTTGATATTTTCTGCACTTTTCCTCACAATTAACCTCTTTGCTGGGGATATGTGACCTTTCCCAATTCAGAGGAGGATTCACACCAAGGCCAAGCTCTGTGATAACCCACACAGCTACAACTCACAAAGTTCAAATGATTTACACAGAAAATCACCAGGCACGAGGGGAAGACCCTTGGCTTATGTTCAGGCCAGCCCTCCTGCAACTTCATCCAGCCACAGGGTGAGACAAATGTGAATTTATGTCACTTTTTACAGAGTGGCCAGTGGCACCAGTAAGCCACCGTGCAGCACCCAGTGGAGGAGCCACCCCTGTGAAGGCTCTCACCTCTCTGCAAGTGCAGATCTGTCAGACCCAGCTTAGCATGAAATAAAGAAAGTTTCACTAAGGCAACGAGACCTTACACAAAGGGAGAGCTGAGCACCTGCACCAAGGCAGTGATCATGACTCAGTGATCTGCAGCAATTTATCAAGTCCCAGCAATGTGAGCATCTATCCAAATTCAAGTGATTTCCCAATTTCCCCAAAGAAGCCCAGAGCACAACAGAATGAAAAGCTTCTCTGTTTCCCAGAATCTCAAATACCAAGCCCAGGTTCCCCTCCCTCTCCTGATAATGAAAAATAGCATTCAGGTGTATCCTTTTATCAGAAAACCATTACTTCTCTAATTGCTCCACCATAAGAGTTTTTAAAGTATCATTCATTTAAACAGCTCCCAAAAGCACTGAATCTGTACTAATGAAGATTAATAGCAGATTTGCAATGACAAAGCTTGGAAAGGGTATTTTTATAAATTAGCATTTCACCAAAAATACATTTTCAATTGTATATTACTAACTCCATGGCTGCCCACTGCAGGGTTTCCTGGAATTTAGAAATAAATGTATTGCAGGCTGTGGTGTATAGGACTAGATGGGACATCAGTGTGGCAATTTCTGTGCAAGACAAGACTTCCCTGTTATAGGATTTGCCATGCTATCAAAGCACTTATGCAATCTCTTGAAAGGGAAATATAGTAGAGTTTTACACAACGGAGAATCATTATTGCAGCATGAGACTGTTCTTCACAGGTAAGTGATCAATGGGTCAATGGGAAGAAAACAATTATGCCATTTCTGGTGACATTTGGGTATAAAATGCTCATTTCCTATACACATATCTAAAGGTGAGACCCTGAGATCAAACTCTATGTTAGGCACTAAGAGAACTGTGAATTATATTAGTCAGAAGTCAGATGCTTTCATAACACCCTGAAATTATGTGAGGCCATTAAGTGTCTGGTGCCACTCTAAATGGTTTGCTGCACCTCATTATTCATGCATATTCCTTAGGGGTTACAAGAACTTAGCATGTAAGAGCTCCCAGTGAAATCCAGCCTCACTGCATAGAAATAAAGAATAGGCATCAATATTGAATTTTCCAGAAATCTGAACCTAAAAGTTTTCACAGGCTTTGCAGAAAGTAAAAGGAGTGGGGTAGGATGCCCAGCAGTTGGCAGTCCCAGTGCTCACCAGTTTTGCTCTCCAGTTTGCTCTGGACCAGCCCAAATGCACGTAGGGTGCAGAGTGGTTTGAGTCTCAGCCTTTGCTGGGAAGGAGCAGCACTAGTGACAGATTAACATCCTGCAGGCAACGGCAGAACTTCCTTTGGCTGAAGACTTGATCTCACTTTGACCACAGGCAAAGCTGGAGGGACTTGCATCCAACTGTTCCCCTGAGCAGTGGGCAGCGAGTGCCTGGCAGGATGAAGTGGAATTGGAGTGAGATTTTATGGAAAATATTTCTGTTGATACAGTTCTCTGTGTGCCTGGGCATGGCAGAATTGAACCCCCAAGAAGCTCTGGCAGCCACAGTTGCTGTCAGTAAACCCTACACTGCTGAGAAAGGACCCTGACAGGGGAAGCACGTGAACAGCAGCTTTGCAGAAAGGGCAGAAACAACTTCACTTGAACTACAGCAAAAGGAGAGGGGGCGACCTGGCCAAGCACCCTGTGCATTTACACTGAGTGCCCAGCACAGTTACTGCAAATGATATTAGGACCAAAGGAAAAAAGACCAGACTCAGAAAAGCTTTCCTCTGGATTTCAAGTGTGCTCCAGCTGCAGAGCTCCTAAACAATTTACCTTTTCAGGTATTCTGCCAAAGAAATCCAGGTACAGATTATGGGGAAAAGCCTGAAGAAACAAAGAACTGCTAGATATTAAAGATGGAAGCTAATTTCCCTCTGTCTCTCTTGTTAGAGAGGTCAATTCACCTCATTTCTCCCACATGTTCCTGCTCAGGCTGACACTTGCGTCACTTGAGCCAAAGAGGAGCATCAAACTGGTAATGTTCCATGTTTGGCAGCAGACACACAAACAGCGAGGCTGACTAAATGCCCTCAGTAACTTTTGGTTTATGTATGAGCTGACAGCACTCTGACACTTGCAGGAGGTATTAGATACCTCATAGAATTGGGCCAATAGCCAGGGCACAGATCTGGCACACGGGAAATAATAAGTGGAGTATCTCCTTGTAACCACAGCAACTTGAAAAACACAATGAAAACAGTGCATATCCCTGCAGAATTATTGAAATTGAACAGACATATATTTTTGAAATAGTGAAATAAATATTATAATGATGCTCCTGGACTGCAGAACAGATCCTACCTCATGCAGACGTGAATGTCAGAAAGCCAGATGCTGTCTATTGATACTGAAACTTCCTATAATCCCCTAAAATTTGTTGGATAACATACAGGAACTGATTGTACCAAAGCTGAAAGGAACAAGAACAGCCCTGACACTTACACAACTAAACACTGGGCAATACAGATAGTATTTCAGAACTTGGTCTTAACCAAACTTTATTTTTTTTAAAGGCATATTTATTTACTTTCATGGATTGTGTGGTAGAGACCTCATCCACATTATCAGAGTTTGCATCAGACAGACATGGCTTTAGAATGTCTGTAATGTAATGTCAAGACAGAAGGGTAATTGAATGTCTTGAGATAGGGGCTCTGATGCAGAAAATATGAAATTATTATACACTCCATCAAGCTCCTCTCAACAGTTGCAGAGCATAAACTATAAACTAATTCTTGGAGATAAAATATGTGATCATAATAAGAAAAATACAGTAAGAACAAGAATGTCCATAGTCAGAACCAAAGTGACAATGGTTAGTAGAAGGCCCTTTTGGGTCTTGCTGAGTTACAACTTTCTCATATTGTGTCCATGAAGTGATAAGGCCAAAGAAATTTTTTTTCTGGATCAATTAGATACTACAGCAATACTTAATTTAGTCTACCTGAAATTCTGCACTGAGCCTGTCTAATTTTCTTGTCACAGTCAGGATGGGGACACATTCAGGTGAAAAGAGGATGAAGATGAATCTTTATCCAAAACTTGAATGAAAGCCATGAACTTTTCATCAACATTTTCTTCCCTAATGACTAAAATTTCTGTTTGCATGTCCCTGATTTCCAACATTACAGTTATTAAAGGTAGGCATTACCTTGAAGATAAGAATAGTATCAGGTTATGAAGAAGTTTGCAACAGTACAGAGCTCTTTAATCTGTGGATTTACCTAGAGACTAAAAGAAGCCTCAAATACACATAAAAAACTGATGATGATAAATAACCTGTGCTGGGTTCAGTTTACAAGAAAAAAGCCCAGTATTTCAAGTCAGCCCATTTGCGAACTGTTCCTTGGTAATTGTAGGAAAACCCGAGGGCATGGCATCATTGTGCTCATCACTCTTTGTCTCAGTTTCACAGCATCCAAGATTAAACAAGAGCCAGGAGGAATCCTAGGAGGTCAACCTGATCCAAGTACTTTCAGTGCTGCAGATCCCATACCCCTCTTGGACAACTCATGCTTGACCTTTGTTGCCTTTCCATAAGAAACCTTTGCTGGGAATTGCAGCTCACACAAGACAGTGGCTTGCAGTTGCTGTTTCACACTGGTGAATCCACTCCAACCGCACCAGATCCTTCCAGAGGCTCATAAAAGAGGACAGAGATCCCTCCCTGCTTTATGGGAAATGGACCACTGAGAGACCAAGTGAGAATCCCAAAAGAAAATATACAGCATGCAGTAGAGCCAGAAAAAGAGTCATCGAAACTAAGTGTTGTCAGGTGTTCATTGAAAAACTGCAGTTGTGTTTCCCACTGGAGAGCTTCTGATCCTAAACCAGTGATCCAAGGGGAACACAAATGCCACATGCTGTTAACAAGGCCTGTTTCCATCATAAGTATACATTTATCTCATCATCCTCTTTCTTGGACCTGGATTTTTTCATGGTAAGTCACTAACATGTCACAACAATTTCCTGAACTGATGCCAAAGAAACTGTTGCTTGTGATTGCTTTAATTATATCAAACCTCTGCCTTGGTTTTTGGTTTGGTTTTTTTCAGATATATTTTATCTGATAGCTTTTGCCTTAGACAGAACTGATGCTGACAAGCAGCAAATTCTCAGCTTTGCTGCTCTCCTCTGAAAGAGTTGCCTTCCTCTGCCTTTCACCTGAGCAAAGGGAGAAATCTAAATTCAGTCCCTTAATCTTGCTGCTCTGCTCCATCATTCCTCAAGTGCTACCAGATCTAAGCAAAGCCACACCAACCCTCTGCAGTGATAGTAATCCTTTCACATACAGTTTCCCAGGACTGATTTTTCCATTAAGTTCTTGATCCTTTTGGTATGCATTGTTCTGACTTTATGAAATCTGAAACTTGTCACTATAGGACACGTGAAACCACAATGTGAGCCACTGCTATTGCAAAGGTGAAAAAGAGGAAGTTTATTTTCTGACCCCAGCATTTATACTTTTCCAAAGGTGACAGAGGATTGGAGGGTGAATGTGCCACCTCTCCAATGATATTGGACAAGCTATTAGTACATCATTTTTTTCTGCCTTTATGGAGGAATGCAAAACAATCGATTGCTTACAGAAAGTTGTGTGAGAAAGTTCTCTACAAGAATGTAAACTCAGAAGGCTTTAGAAAATCTTAAGAATCAGGACAACAGAAACTCCCTCCTCTTGAGGAAGAAAAGGCTTTTGCGTGCAACACAAAGCACCACAGCTCCGGAGTGGCAGTGTCTGTGTGTACCTGTCTGCACACGCACCACGTCCCTCTGCCAGAGGGCAGCAGGAGCACCCAGCAAGAAACTGCACATCAGAGACCCCAAAGCAGCAAAGAAAACCATCCAAACTACCCAGACTTTCTGCAGCTGGAGAACCTGCATGTGACTCTCCCCATCCCTCTGGAGGTCTGGGTGCTGCAGCTTTGCAGAAGCAAAGGCGCCCTGAGCAGCCCGAGTGCAGCAGGGCAGGATGCTCGGGCAGGACAGCCCCAGCTCTCTGCAGGCCACGACAGGGAGGGGGTCTGGGGGCTCTCAGGTGCATTCCTGCCAGCTCCACGTGCTGGGGAAGGAGCTGCAACCAAAGCTCCAAAGAATGATCTGTGTTGGCACCCTGCGGTAAGGAAAGCAGGAAGCGCCAGATCTGATCAGTCCAGCAGAGAATTCCAACCACAGGCTGGGACAGTGAATCACCAACCAGCCCAGAAACATTTCCTTCCATTAGGCAGGGGAAAGCCTCAAGAATGAGAGTTTATTCCACTTCTGGTTTTAATTTCCACTTTGTGGTTAGCCTTGAAAAACTAATAAACATTTAGCATATCTACCACATAATTCTATGTTTGCCTGCCTGTACAGGAGATGTAGGGAGCAAACACTCACAACAGATTTTAAATCAAACTGACAGTCATTTGTCTGCACCAAAGAATTTTTTTTTTCTAGTGACAGCTTTTCAACCCCTAATAAATTTGAAATCAATTACATAAATGTGCAAACAGAACAGAAAAATAAATTTGCTAAAATATATGTGCGTGGTTATGTGTGCAGATTCATTACAGGCTGGAAATCTTCCCACAATTAATCAATTCTAAGTGTTTTCCAGTTTTTAAGAATGCTGCTCTCCTGAAGCCAGTCCAGCCACACAGTGGAAGGCTCCTGGAATTACATCAGCCTATTTCTGATCACTTCCCATGTATTGACACCTAAACTCTCTTAAATTACCAAGATGCTGCTATTCTTCAGTAGCCTACTTGTTCACCCCAGGTTAACAGCCTTCAAATGACCTATACTTAATACCCTTAACAGCCAAAAGCCCAGGACATTGTTTACCTTAGCTGAACACCCCTCCCCATTTCCAAATCTTCTCTTCCTCCATCACTCACGAGCCTAAATAATGCATGACAGTTCACATTAAGACATCACTTTCTGTGACAGTTCTGAGATGATTCCTCAAAGAGCTGCAACTCCCTTTGTGCAGCACATTTTTAATGAGCTTTAGGAAGGGCTTTATAACTTCTCAGAATCAATCTGAGCCCTTATAACCACTCCTCAATGATCTGCTTTTCAAATAAAGCCTTGTGGTTTTCAGCTAGGAAGATGCAGAGCTGTGTTGGTTATCTAAGCATTTGTTGTAGTGAGAGAGGAAGGAATATAAAGACTGCCTCAACCTGAGCTGGCAGCTGGGCTTCCCAAAAGGAGCACCAGGAAAACCACAGAGTGTGGTGCAGAGGGCTCTGTAGGATGCAGGAGCCTGAGAAGGACAGAGCCAGCACATGAAGGGATGTCACCGAGCCAAGGTGTTGCCATTATCTCCAGTTTCCAGCAGGATGTTCTGTACAGGCTGCAGAATGTCCTGAGGCTGTGCCACGGGCTGTGCAGGGAGAAGGGTGGGTGTGGGGGGTGAGTAATGGGATACAGAGCAGTTGGAGAGTCCTGGTTTGTGTCCATCACATCTCGTTTGGGGCCCTGGGTGGGATCACTGCTCTGCTGACGTCAATGGCAAAACTCTGCTATTGCTCGCCTGGGCTGGGATTCACCCTCAAGAGCTGCTGGCACACCAGGAAACCTGCCCAAGCCCACAGGTGGGTCTCCCCTGTGAGCTACAACACACAGCTCACTGAACCACCAGGGTGACACAGCTGTTTGCTGTACGTGTGAGAGTCTGCACCAGAGGGGACAGCACCTAGTAAAGTAAATTTAGACACACACACAAAAATGCACTGTTGCCACCCCCACAACAGCAGCATCCTCTGGAGCTGGTTAGTGCAGGAATCTGAACACAGTCCAATGCCAGCTGTAAGAGAAATCACACCACAAGCAGCTTGATAAATAAACATTGAACAAGCAGCAGAATTTTGCTAAGCACACAGGAAAAGCTTTGTTTCAAAAAACCCAACTGAACAAAAAGCAACCATCAAACAACAACTAAAATAATATCAAAACTCTAAAACCAGAGTTCTCTGTGTTTTATGCACTCAAAAGAACTTCACTCAAATAACTTCCTCAATAAATGAGCTGCAACTTCATTTACAATACACAATCAGGTTTAGAGCAAGTCACTGCAATGACCCGGCTATAATTACAGCAACAGAAGACACTGAGTGCAACACCATAGTGTGACACATTCGTCACTAAACATGCAACAAAGCACCTGCAGCCAGTCCCAGCACTCCAACCCCATCATTCACTGGAGCTGGATGGAGGCAAGGTCTTTATTACCATGACAGATTAGGAGGTGTTCAGGCGCCTGGCATGCCAAGAAAGCATTATGCCACTGAATGTGAGAGAGGTGACACACATTGCAGTAGACTATTGCCATGCAGAGAAAAGGCCAAGTTACAGCTGTAGCTACCCCACTCTGGAGCAGACAGTCTAACAAGGCAGCAGGAAAACAGGGGTGGATATTTAGCCAGTCTCCAGTTAGATGTATTTATGAGTTAAATAATGCAAAATGTTTCTTGCAGTATTAAAGCCACAGTGTCCTTCCCACAGGTCTGTTGCTCAGCCTTAGCACATAATGGATCCATGCTCCTGCCTCAGTTTCCCTCAGGTGAGCTGGCTAATCCTAATTGATTGTACATCTTCTCATAGATAAAATAACGGTGTTTTAAATAAATTACTGTTTGGTTTTTGTGCAGCATTTTACACTGACTATAAATGCTGCTTCTACAAATGGCTCCCAAAGCAAACTTGCAGCTTTACATTTCCTGCAATTCCTTGCTGACTGTAATATTGCTTTAGCAATTATATGGATGCTAAATGAGAACAAGCCAAGCACTTAGTTTGGGAAGGGTTTTAAAACTCTGATAAAATCTGATTCATATTTTAACATTAGTCAATCTTGCAGTTATGCAAACATAAAGCAAAAGGATCCCTGAAAATGTGTATCGTACACAAGAAAGTTACAAAAACAGTGATTCAGGTTTGAGTACCAATGAGCTATTGCACAATTCAAACTTGTGTTTACCTCAGGCAGCTCTCAGCCTGCAGCAGAGCAGTGTAAGGCAAACTGAATTCTCTCTTCACCCCTTTCACATATTCCATACTGCACAGCAAATTTCACCCCCTGGATTTCCACTTTTCAGAGTTATACTCTGAGATCACTTTAGAAAAATATACGTAGGAATTAAACTCTAGACTTGATGGGCTGCTCCAGGAATATTTGTTTCCCAATAGTTTCCTGTGAAGTAATTGAAAACCCAGGATAACTGAGCCCTGTGTTGTCACACTCGGATGTGCTTCAGTTAAATGTTGCCTCACATGGTCCCATCAGCTGGGGGATGGTGATCAGGGACTCCTGATGAGCAAATGGACCTGAACTTGTTTGCTGGCAGCCAAGTCTCTACAACCTCTTTGGGATTACATGGCTCCTGCAGTCCTCATTCCCCTTAGCTGGAAATACACAGGACTCTACTGCCAGTGAAGAGTGGCACCAGAAGGAATGCAGCAAGGGCAGGGGTTGTCTTCTCTCTTCTATCAGACAGCTCTCTCACTAAACCTTACCCCACAGCTCTGACACCCTCAGAGAGCCCAGGTAATGAGTTAGAAAGTAGTCAAAAGTAATTTAAAATAACAGGCAAAAATTAATGCTTGCAGCATGCTTGACTGATGGCACACTGAGGTGAGAACCACAGGAACAGAGACTACATCAATTACATTTCCAGTTTTCAAATACACTTATTCTGCCCTATTATATTAAACAATTACTCTTTGTAGCACTCATAAAAAGTATCGGTTTTTCACAACTGTTATTGTACTTGCTCAGCATTCACATGTGGCATTTCAGCAATTTCTGTTGATACCTAATGATCCAGCATCCCACAGGCTGCTTCCAGGAAACATGTGCTTCTGCCTCTCTAGCTGTCCACAAATTAAAATGGGGTCCCAGAACAAAAGAAACCTGATCTGTGAGGAAATTCAGATCTGGATTTGAATTCCAGTCCAAACATCACATCTGGTTTAAAGGAAATAAAACAATCACACACACATTACACATACAGAGATCTGCACTCCCCTACGATTCCAGACCAGGGGCTAGGATCTATTTTACCTTTATTCAACAGACTTCCTAGATAATGTATTTTCTATTAATTTCTAATCTTTACTCACAAAATGCTTGCAAAGAACATGGTGTGTGTCTTACTGGGGCAAACAGAATAAAGCCAGGGGAGGTTTCAGACACCATGAAGAAGACTCCCTCTTGCCTGAGCTGCTGGCTGGAGGAGGGAGCTGTTTTCCTGGGACTGCCAGGCTGGATCATTCCCTCCTGAGGCCATGCAAGACAAAACGCTGTTCCCCGAAAGCCCCTGGCTGCCGGGGATGCCCCGGGGAGAGGCGGCCGCGCTCCGCTCCGCGGGTGCCGCGAGATGGGGCTGTGTGCGCACGGACAGACGGACACGGGGAGATGATGGGGCTGTGTGCGCACGGACAGACGGACACGGTGAGCTGGGGCTGTGTGCGCACGGACAGACGGACACGGGGAGCTGGGGCTGTGTGCGCACGGACAGACGGACACGGGGAGATGATGGGGCTGTGTGCGCACGGACAGACGGACACGGGGAGATGATGGGGCTGTGTGCGCACGGACAGACGGACACGGGGAGATGATGGGGCTGTGTGCGCACGGACAGACGGACACGGGGAGCTGGGGCTGTGTGCGCACGGACAGACGGACACGGGGAGATGATGGGGCTGTGTGCGCACGGACAGACGGACACGGGGAGATGATGGGGCCGTGTGCGCACGGACAGACGGACACGGGGAGATGATGGGGCCGTGTGCGCACGGACAGACGGACACGGCCCACCCGCGGGAGGGGCCGTGCGCCGCCGCCCCGCCGCAGCAGCCCCGCAGTCCGCTCCCAGCTGCACCCACTGCCCGGGACCCTCTGCACCGCCGCGGGGAGCGAAGAGCAGCCCTGCCCTGCCCTGCCCTGCCGGGTTCCGCTGCCTGAGACACAAGAACTCGGGGGCAGAGCTGCCGCTGGAGGCCGGCAAGGACCAGCTTTCCTGCCGAAATCCTAACCGGGAAGGCAAGACTCAGCTAGGACGAGAGGCCCGTGGGAGCTCAATACTGATGCTGAGACTTTCCCGCTGAGTGGCTGGGGGGAGGTGACAGGCAGAGGTGTCCGAGGGGTGTGTGTGTGTCACTGCATAAAGGGGAGGATGGACCTTGCCTGGGAGTGTCTTGAAGCAAAAGACAGCACCTGACATCAGAAACAGGACAGCAGGTTCACCAGTGGTGAACACTGGAGACAGACCCCCTGGTTGGGGGGAGCACAATGCTCTTTTATTTTAAAAGGACTAGTGATGGCTGGAAGGATATATAAAAAAGGAAAAATAAAGTGCCATTAGGTCCAGAAGACTACATGTGTTGTACACGGGGGCTTGTGTACAGAACATTCCTTAGCTGTCTTGCAAAACAGAAATATGAGTAAAATGCACATCAAATAACTCCATAAGAAAGTCAAGACTGGAGCAGATGTCTCCTGGCCCTTAAACAGGCTCTTGTGGCAGAGGCAGGGCCACAGACAGCCCCCTTTGTAAAGCAGCCACTTAAACTGCCCCCAAAATCTGCTGCAGATACCACCCACACCCTACTGCTTCCTCCCAGGGGCACCTCTGCCTCTTTCCTTGATGCTTGCTCACATTCAGGGTTTCTGCAGAAGGAAGAGCTCAGATGATCTGCTATCAGTCAGATCATGGGACAGCCAGCACAGCCTGTCCCTGTGCCACTGGGCAGGTCAGCTGGGTCTGACAAGTACACACCACAGGTGGGTTATTCCAGTGACCCAGACATGCGGGATGGGAAGTCCCACCTCCATTTGGATGGTACGTTTTGGTGATTTCACATAAGGGGTCTGGTCTGTGTGGAATAGCTCCACACTGGCAGAAATGCACAGAGGTGAGGCAGTAGAGAGAATCCCCCGTGATTCCACACTGCAAAGCAGATTGCAGGGGCTGTCCTTGGTGATGTCTGGGGTGCCCAGAGATGTATGCATGGTGATGTGAGGCTGGAGTAGGAGATAAGAAACCAAAGAGCCCTGTAAGAAACACGAGCACTAGAGAAATTTCAGCAGACACAGTATTTTTCTCTCACCAAGGCTGAGCCAGTAGGTGCCTCCCAAGGAGGTTATTCAGAGTGCTCCTCTTCCCTTGGCAGCAGGGCAAGTGCATTTACTAATGAATAGGACTCTTAAAAAAGGAAAGGAATGTTTTCCTCCCTACACATATTCAGAGAAGCAGAGAAGTTTTTCGTTGTTTTTTTCTTCACCCCCTTCTTCAAGATTCTTTCATTTGTGATTTCTAATCATCATTCCACTCTTCTTTCCCTCCTTTTCTCTACTCCCCATTCGTGAGTCACCCCCCCAGGCTTGGCACCTCTCCAGACCAAATGAACTCCAGGAAGGTTTTTTTCCTCTCCTTTCCTCACCACCACCACCTTCTCCTCCCTATTCAAGCCGAACCTGTGGACAAAATAAACGCTGGCACTGGGTCATTGTCCTTCCCCTCCCCATCACAGGATTCTGAGAGAGGATTAAACTAATCTCATACATTGACTCGCTCCTGGGTGCTGGCCTGGACTCCTGCCATGCAGTGAGATGGCACCAAGTGCAATGGCCCAGGAAAGTGTTTCTGCAGTGACTTCCTATGCAAAGGCAGCAAAAGGATCCAGCTCAGGAGGTGGTGGTTCTATATTGTGCAATGTCAATACAGTCGCCACATTTAACACATTGTCTTGATTTAAAAGGTCAAAATATAAAAAGAAAAGAAAAGGAAAAGAAAAAGAAAAAAAAAAGAACAAGAAAGCCTAGGAGGTCCAAGGCATTCAACAATCCAACCAAACCGATCATTTAAGTGTTTCTGCATTGGCTCATTTGTTAATTAATACTTAAGCAAAGCATACCCAAAGTTGTGCTGCGATGGGAGGGAGGCTACTGGGAGTGGGAATTTCTGGAATTAGTTGGGCTCTTGTATCTCCCTTATATTCAGACGATGCAGCAACCTCTAGGAGCTGGCAGTGCCTGCCTGCAGGGAGCCCAGGATCAGCAGCCTTTGAAAGCTTCACAAAGGGGGACAACCATCACTGCTGCCTCTCAGCAAGTGGGAGACTTCAGAAAACACAGTGATTCCCACAGCCCACATGGGTAAACAAATGGATTACTCTGAAGCCTTAGTTTCAGAAAATACCAGCTCACTGCTGACATCCCTGAAAAGACACTGCTAGGGTTCAACTGCTTGGATAACTCTAATGAAATGAAGCTGCTGGGCTGGGCTGTCTGTGCAACTCCAGCAGCCTTCACTGACTAACACAAAGCTACTTCTGTCCAAAGATGTCAAGACATTCAGCAGAGAAGGGCACAACTCAGCAGAGTTTGTGAATCCTGTGAGTCCCATATAACAATGAGTTGACTTTGATGCAACACGTTTTTAGGCACTAGTGGATTTTAATTGGTCAGGTTAAATCAACCTCAAGAACCACATGAGCATTAAAGACAGAAATGCACAAATGATTGAGGATCTCAGTTTGCCATTGATGGAGAGTGTATGTAACACATTTCTGGTATAAAGTGATGCTGGCAAGGCTTGGAATACCAAGGTGTATGCATATAGAGGAGCTGTGGTCCAATGCCTACAGTGGCTGTGTTAGCAGCATAATCCATAGGGGCACAGCCTGAGGGAGAGCTGTAGAGCTCTGCCAGGCCAGCTGAGCCCCTGATTCAGAGCTCATCTACACAGCCAAGGCATCCTGGTGGCTCTGAGTCAGGAGCTGAGGTTATTCCTCATTCCATGCCACAGATACCTCCACATACTTCAGCAACACGCTTAACCTCTCCATGCTACAGGTTCTCTTTTCTAGGCGCAGCTAAAACAGCCAAGGACACCTTCCTATGCCATCCACCCCCACCCTCTGTGTGCAAACTGGCAGAAGGGTAAAGGTTGCTGGGAAGAAATAACTGCAGAAAAATTGAAGAGTCAGGACATGACCAGAGCATAAAACACTTCCTGATCCATCTCATGCAGCAAGTGCTAAGGGAATGAATTCTCATTTCTGCATCAGTCTTGCAGCTGATGCCTGAACAGCTCTGAAACAATCCACAGATAGCAAACAATTCCAGTCACAAACACCCAGGCACAAATGTCTAGGTGGTTTTAGAGTGAGCAATTAAATCCTGTGCTGGATAAAAATGTTAAAAATGCATCACATTGTGGCTTTAAATAGTCTCTTGTTGGAGAACTTGGTCTCACTGCCAGCTTACACTTGGGTAAACTGTTTTTGCCACTGCTGGGATTTGCTGAATGTCCATCAGGCAGTTGCATCACACACTGAATAGTTTGGCATTACCTCATGCCTTAAGGGAAAGGCAGAAGAAAATGAACTAGCAGCCTGTTTTCTGTCTACTTATTTATTTACTTTGGTGAGGAGCTTTTTTATTTGCTTTTGTTTTGGGAGTATTTTTCTGTCCTTTCCCTTCTGAGCTAAGGGTAACTTGAGTGCACAGCAATCAAAAAATGTGGTGAGGAAAGTACTTTGGAAAGTAGTGGGAATGTGGAAGGCAAAGGAGAGAGAAGGAAAAATGTGAGTCAAAGGATTAAATCCAAATTCCAGTCTGGGACTTTTTAACGAAGATGGAATACTGACTAGTTGAGCAAATTAAAGTTTTTCAAGGGGGTCTGGGGAAGTGATTGGTTTCTATCCAAGCAGAAAATGTCATTCTTCTCCATCAGTACCAGAGAAAATAAGAGAGACAAAACACTCCCAACCCTGCTCCGAGAAATCTGAAAAGATGGGAGAACAGACAAGGACAAACAAGCAATTAAAAGGAAATTGCTTCTCTCTCCCCACCAAACCTTTTGTTTCTTCCCAAATGAAAGTGGAAAAAATTGATTAGGGGGTCAAAAGGAGGAAGAACAAGAACTGCATCACGTGCAGTGCCATGTGAAAACAGACACTGCTCCACCAGGGTGTGGGCAAAAACCTTGCCACAGCAATGGGGCTAAAGACCTGCAGGAAGGGACAAAAACTCACTTCTCAACCTGTTTGGGTTAAGCCTTCTTCCCATCTCTGCAGCTTACTTCGACAGTTACAGTTTCCCTGCCTAAGTCAACCATGACATGACCAAAAACTTAGAATATTTTAACCTGTGTTGTTATTATTGTCTCTTGAAGCCACTCTACCATCTCTCAGTGTGGTTTCCCAGGGGACAGCAAGCACACACAGACCAGCATCTGCTCACATCTTCAGCTGGAGTCCCTGCCTGCACAGCAGGTCAGCAAAGGGGAAATGTGCCCTCACCTCTGTCCCTGCAATAGCTACTCCCACATCCTACTCAAATCTGGTTTAACAGTGGAACAAATATTAGGCTGGCAGAGTGGATAAAAGAGATGCTCAGCATTTGTTTCCTGCTGGCCTTCTACCACACAGAGCTACAGACAGCAACTTTGTCGACTTCTTCTGTAGGATTCACACAGGGACTTCCCTTGGAGCCCAAAGCATAGCAGCTACACAGGAAAGGGGGAAAAAATCATGGGACACTAAGTATAAACTTTATTTTCTGCTGCAGTACAGTAATTTTTAAGGAAGTAAGATCTTTGCAAGAAATCTAGATTCCCTTCTATGCCCGTGGTCTGCAGCTTCAAATGGTTCAATCTATCAGTTCTGGATGGAACTAATTCATACCCAAATTATCTGAGAATTCAGTACTCACTAAGACTGGAATATAAGGCTAGGAGAAAATGATGTTAATAAAATAAGTTTTATACAGAAACAGTGTTTGCTGCATTGGATCAGAGTAAACACCTCCCCAAGTAAGCAGCCTTGACAATGGCCTCAGTAGCTAGACAGAGCACATATGTATGATATTTCTCTCTTTAATTCCTCTACTCTCCAACTATTTTCAGCCCAGGATCTTCTCAAGTCAGAGAGACATTTTCAATGGTTGGTAACTGTGGCTGGATTTCTCCTTTCTGAACTTTTCCAGTCTTTCCTTGAGCACAAGTCCAACTTTAGCCCCTACAACATTTTTCAGCAAGGACACTCCAGTCTCTAACATGGATTGTCTTTCAGGAGTTATTTGAAAAATCAGGCAGTGATGTACATGATCACTTGGTGGTTTGCAAGGCCTGCAAAATTCTCAGCTCTTCTCTGTTAAAACCAGTGTTTAACACTTCACAGGTGGGGAAATCCAAGCCACCTCTCCTGCATATCCAAGCTGTCTCATAGGATGAGCTGTGGTAACATGTACTGGGCAGCTCAGCTGAGAAAAACTCATCATCAGAGATCCTAGAGCATATTCCACCAGAGTAGCTGGAAACCCTCTTCAGACACCCCCCCTAATTCCACCTTACACTACAATATCCACCTGTGCAGAGCTTGGACAGTGATATCCACACAGCCATGATAACTGTGAATCTGTCAGCAAAACAGTGTGAGAAATCATATCAAACTACCAGATTTCTTGAGAAGCTTGAAGCTGGCACATTTGTAAGTGTTTCCTAGAGGTCTGCATATTTCCAAGGAAACCTGAGAAAAAGTATCACTGATTTGAAATACAACCACTCAGAATTTTGACGAAAGTGAGAAATCTAAGACATTTTGTTAAGCTCCACTTCAATATTTCAAACTCATGTGTGACTGCAAAAATGAAGTGACAAATTCATTGTGAGAAACACATTGGTAACACAAAGGGAAAAGCCACATGAATTTCTGTAAAGTGTGAAGGCTGATTCCAGCATCTCTCCTGTTGGGCACACATAGCCAAGAAAGCTTTCTACAGTAATTTAGTCTGAGCCAGGAGACCTATGGCCAGCAGCAGAGTCTCATCCTTCTGACCCTTGTTTCACCACATTCTCTCTAGACACTCTGGTGCTGGGGAGGTTTATCCTGGGAAACTCCTCAAGCATAAGGCATTAATGACAACTAAATTTTAGAGGAATTCTTGCACATGTAAAATGAGAATTCATTTTTATGTTAGATAGAATAAACACTCAAACAGTCCTAACCTCTGCACATCAGAGAACAGGCTGAGCACTCATTACCTTCAACTCAAACTTCCCTTAAGAATGTTATAGACTGTATTTTTTTCTATTTTCTCTTAACCAAAGCATTTTTATTGATATTTTCTGGACATAATACATTTATCTACTTGAGATATCCACCCTTTACAGTACCAATTTATGTAATTAAGTGATGTCATTATATACAAGTGGCATCATAATCCACTTGTAAGTGCCACGTAGACAGACATTCCCCAGCAAGCTGAGGAGGGGCAGGGCAGTCAGTCTGCACTGGGATTTCATTTTGCCCTGGAAGCCCTCTGCTCAGAAGGGCCAGGTTCAGTAACCCAGAGGTGCTGGTTAACCCAGAACAACAATGCCTCACTCGTATATCCCAGGCTTTGGCTGGTGCTACGGCAACCACGAAGTCTGGCTGGGACATTTTAATTATACTCTCAGTGCTGGAAAACAAACAAATTTGTACAACGCACACAAACAGTCTTTTCTAATCTCTTTTAATGGAACTCTGAAGACCAGACTGTCAATTGTCTGCTGTGTTCTCAACAATTTGCTAATGATAATTAAAGATGCTCAAAGTCTGCCAACTATTTCAGCACTCTATTTAACCAAGAAGATAAGGGTTCAGGAGGAAAGCAAATGAAATAAACTTGATCCAAGGAGGAGGTGTTGCCTACAAAGGAACCCGTAAGGACATAAAGATAGCAAAGGCAGAGTAAAATGTTTTCTAATCTGCACAACAGATACACAGGGAGATGATGCCAAAACCTTGGAATGAGATTACAAAAGCAGGCGAGTAAGTGGATTCTTTTCCTTTCTTTCTAAAGGATTCCATCCCAAAGAAGTTGCTTAGACAACAGCAACCCCCTACCACACAATCTGTGTATGAAGAAAAACAAACCCATGCTGTAGTAACAGGAAGATCAAAACCTGGGTTCTGGTTGATTTTTGGGGTTTTTCCTTCAGCTGAGAGAAATGAAATACTCATTGCATGCCCATTTCTGCAGGAAAGGACCATATGGGCAGTGGGATATCGGGCACGCAGGCCCCAGAAAGCAGGAAGAGAGAAAGTAGAGTGGGCACCTGTAACTGGAAGTACAGCTTTGGTTGTTCTGAAGTTCTGCTGAAATAAGGGTCCTGTATAAATTCTCAGTTCCAGAGGATCATTAGAGCCATTCAGCTGACTCATGCCACAACATTCACTTGACCACTAAAGCTGTGAGTTCTCCAACTTATTTTTAATAAGATCTACTGTGGCAAATTCCTACACGTGTGTCAACACATGCAGCAGGTAAGCAAGCACACACCTGTCCCCTTGTGAGTCTGAACTTGTTGCCTTTCAGGAAACATCTTTCCTTTCTTAAGGTCACCAACACTTGCAGAAGTTCCTCTGCCATGATCCAGTGTGATCACAGGCCTGCTGTCAACATTTTTACAGAATGTTATCAAATTCATACTCTCTGGAAGCCCCATACATGCAAAATTGTAGCTATGGCCTTCTGGCACCCTTAAGCATTAGGCTCTTTGTACTTCTACTGGCTTATTGCATTATGTTCTAAACCTGTTTACTCCATGAGTGGGCCTGTGTTTGGAGCAGCATAACAACTTCCCAACAGAAAAATAATAACATGGACAAAACATTTGTATGAAAGGGCAAAAAGTTCTTACTAGGAAGAACAGTCTTTCCTTATACCTGAAGGAGCTCTATCTGCCCACCTGTTTTCTGAAGTATCATATTCAACTTCTGCTTATTTCAGTCAGTGCCAATGACTTCAGCAACACCCACTTGGCAGGACTATGTTCCCTTCATGTGAGAAAAACAGCAATGGTTTTCCAGCAGATTGCCCTCCACATCATTCTCAACTAGAAACTCAGTGAAAACAGTGCCTTCCTTAATTCTTAAATCACACTTTTCCCCCTCCAAATGGCTGGGACTACAAACCAATAATCAGAGACCCTTATTAAATGTTAATTTTGAATCTGTCCATATAAATGATCAATTAGCTCTTACTACTGGAACTATTTTTATAAAACACATTCCTGCTACGTTTCAGATAATTATATTTTCTAAGAAATTCACATTTTTGTAGAAAACATGCAACAGTCAAAAGCAAATAGAAGCCTACTTCCTGTAAATTTCTATTTTCAATGCAGTTCCACTTTTAGTGTAATTTATCATTAAAATCTTTTAAAATAGTAGTGCAAATTAATGTAAATATTGATGGGTTTGAAAGCTTGCAGCGTTATGTTAGCACTTTGGGGCTAAATTGTCTTTATTTTCCCCAGACTTTCAAGCTCCCAAAGTCACATGAAATAGGAGTCAACTCTACCAAAACACATTTCAGATTCCTCTCAGCTTCTTTCTGCCTAGTGGCAATAACTCCAGAAAGCAGGGGTGCCTCAGCACAGAGCATTCCTTGCTCAGAGCGTGTTTGACTTGAACCAAGCACTTGGCTCGGCAGTGACAAATCAGGACATAAGGTGGCATTATTGCCCTTCCTTAACTCTGCAGGGCCAGACTCCAGATCTGCATGTCAACAGTGCTACAACATCGTTGTTTGGCATTCCAGAAACAGAACAAAACAATTTTAAAAGAACCAATGAGAAAATCAAGTCTGCACCAAGTTGCATTCAGAATACAAGACACAGCCAAGTCCTGGCTGTTTCCTGACTTGAAATTTTCCTCAAACACTGTGTGTATAAAGTGGCCTGACTGGAAAAAAAAACCTAAAAAAACCAAAACAAAAACAAGAAAACCCCACCAAACCTGTTAGGTTTCTAGTGCATTAACTGTACAGAACTTCTGAAATAACATTTTAAAAATCTAGACTTCATTTGTAGCCTTGACTCGGCATTCAGCTGTGATTGCCCACAGCAGGAACTCCCATCAAATTGATACAGATGCTTGGAATAAAAAATGAGAAAGTAACGGCAAAGGATACAGGAACATAGTTTGCAGGTTCATCTGTTTTTAGTTCACACAAAAAATGTAAGGATTTGAAGCTATTTTTTTCATTAAAGAGAGCTGACAGCTGTACATTTCAGATAGAGGAATGAAAGTATAAAACAGGGAACCAGCTTTTCCCTGCTCTTGTCCAACACTTGTAGTGTATTTGGATTGAGAAACATCTTTTTTGCCTGTTCAGTCCAGCAAAAGAGAAAAGTAGCATGAGACCAACAGCCACATGTGAGCAAGTTTCCAGTTCCAGGTACATACAGGATCTTTCATTCTATAGTTGGAAGCCATACTCACAATGAAAAGGGGAAGACTTCAAATAACACCAGCAGTTAAACAATGGAATTGTTTCCCACACAATGGCACTGTCCTTCACACAGTGACACTGTCCTTCACACAGTGACACTGTCCTTCACACAGTGACACTGTCCTCCAGTACTTCAAAATCAGGGCAGGTGCCTTTTGGGAGAGGATGTTCTAACCACATACAAAACCCCAGTGTAGAGAGAACTGACAGAGCTATATGGTGTCAGAGGCAAGGTGGTCCCTTTTGGGTTTCAAGCTCTGTAAACACTTGATTCTTCAAAACAAAATTCATTGCAATATCCCCAAATAGCTCATTCATTGATTTCTCCTAACAAAATACACTCACGCCTAATTTTTTTATTATGCATCTAGCACAAAACTCACCAGTGTCAGGTCCATGTCTGTATGAATAGAGGTTTAAAGATGAAAAGCTCTGCAGGTGTAACACAGACTGGCACAATGTCCTCCTCTGCAAATCTTGTGCCACTTTAACACTGAGACATGGGGGCCAGAAATAAGCAAAGGTGGGAAGCATCTAGGGAAAACCATCAGGAACTCAAGACAGCTCTGAAAAGGATTTGTTTGTGCTTGGTTACTGTGGCAGTGGCAGCTGGGGTAAGCTCCAATTACATCTGACCCGTTGCACTGCTTCCCTGAAAAGGAGCTCATCACAGTCCAAGAGATGCCAAGCACAAAGTGCTTATTTACATTTGTCTATCTCTGGTTCCATTAATCATGACCTCCTGACAACTTCTGGATCCCACTTTCCTCTTCCCCCATCTTGCTGCAGCCCTGAAGGGCCTCTTTTATCAGGCCCATCGAGCCAGCACCATGATCCCCATGAAAGCTCCCAGTGTGGCACTGGCTCCAGTTCCTTTCTTTGCAGCACTAAGAGTCCCCTGACCTGGTTATTAATCATGGCTCACTGACAGGGCACTGAACTGTCTGGAGATGAAACTTCATATTCCTATCCAGGGCTCCCCAGGTAGGACACGGAATTTGTTTCATCTTTGTGTAATCAAGATATAAAGCACTAGGGGAGCGAATTAACCCCAACTTCAGGTTCATAAAGGTGTCCCTGCTCTGTTTAATTAAATCTGTCTTAAAACCTTCTAATCCCAAACTAAAGACTTAATAATGTTCAGGAACCTCTTTTTCTTTACAATATATTGGTATAAACTGCTGACAGCTTAATATTGAAATAAACATGCTGCTCCTCTACCTTGACCTGGCCAGTACAAAGACCAAAGCCCACTTGACTAAGACCAGCTTCTCCAAGAATGGCAAGAGGACAGTGAACCACAGGTGTTAGGTGTGTAAAAACCTCTTAATTTAAACCTCTTAATTTAATGCTACAAAATGTAGCAAAATGTACAAAATGACTGGGAAAAAAATTTAAAAGATCAAAATAAAAATCATTAATGGAAGCAAGAACAGAGTGTAAAGGTTTGATTCTTTCTCTGAACATGCAGAGACCTGTGCTTTTAGACTGAGGATGGCAAACCATTACCCATGGGTTTGGGTGTATTACACTTTCCTTCAAGAGAGTTTTGAGGCACTAAACCACTTGAGGCCTGTTTCATAGCAGTTAGAGAGAAACTCTGCTTAGGCTCTCCAGATGTGGTGGTAAATCTGGTTTTGTAATTCCTTCTTAAAAAAAGAGAAGATATGTTTCAGATTGTGATTAGCAAAATTCAGACCTAGATCAGAGCCTTTCTTCCCTATATTAAAAAACAGGTAGTTGGATTTGGAAATTTGGTACCAGGAATTAAGTATCCTGGAATATTGATCTCAGCATCTGTTTAGTTTCAAGAGGTAGAAAACCATAATCAACATTTTAGAAGATAGCTTGTGGAAAGCAGAGTGACTCTACACAAGATCTTTAATGAGGTAACTGCATCAAGAGAACAACAATGTGGTTTAGCATTGGAGAAGGAAGACAGCAGGAACAAAGCAGAGGTGTACAGAGGCAGCAGTGCAGGCTGCAAGGAATGCCAGTCCATGCCCAAAGTGATTTATGGGAGGCAGACCTATTCATAGCCCTCCATCCCAAATCCATCCAGGTCCATTTGAGGAGGGGTACGACTTAGAGTGGTCCTCCCTTCCTGAGATGTCCTGCTGCGCCTCAGAGACAGAGGACAGGGAGAAAAGCAGAACACTTGGACACAGCAAACACTGCGTCCCAACAGAACATGGAGCAAATGGAAACGGTTTCTGCTCTTTCTCTCCCTAAGAGGATTATGTCAGCAGGGCCTGGCTGGCGTCTGCAGCAGAGCTCAGCGCCAGCCACCACGGCAGCCAGCCCTACCCTCCTGTCAGAAGCTTTCATTAAGACTTTGGTTCCCTGTTGCTCACATGGCGGCTTGCACGTGCTCCCTAAATATCCTGCATCCACCTCCAAGGTATTTGCTGATATAGAAATCTCTTCCTCCCCCTTTGCCCCTCCTCCCAAGAACCTGGGGCCACAGCACAAATCACCATCCTGCTGAGAAATTTTCATTACACAAGGATGGGACCGAGGACTCAAGCTGAATGGGTATTACCAGAGAGGCAAGGGCCTTATAACTGTACATGGTGTCTGCTCCTCTGACCCTGCCTTCAGTCAGCAAAGGGTGCACATAAACCAGCAGAGCACAGCAAACAGCAGCCACCCCCTTCTGCTCCTGCACTGCCCGTGTTGGGAATAACCAAAGGAGTTCCTGGCCAGCCCCGGGTGCTCTGCTCTGGCTGCAGAGCCACACCACGGGTTGGCACCTTGGACTTCCCTCATTGCTAAAGGGGTATTTAAAACCTTAGAATGAAATAAAAATCCCAAAATCTCAAAGACAGACACTTGTAACTTCTCTTTTGCAACCTGCCTTGCCCTCAAGCCTGCCTCTGCCCTGTGTCCTCAGACAGCCAGAACAGCAATGCAGATCCAAGGGGGTGAGATCCATTTAGCTCAAATAGGCAGGTCAAAGGACAGTCCTAGCCATTTCTAATAAAACCACAAATCTTTAATCTAGTTTTGAGATGAAAGTGAGGGATTTTCGCCATTAAGCTCAGAGGAGAAAAGCCAGGATCCTTGTGGTCAGTCACACAGTTAAATACACCCAGCTGCAAAGAATGACATATTGTGGTCACAGAGCCTGCAAGTGAGGATGGTTTTTCCCAGATATTTAGCTCCCCAGCATCCCAGTAATAAAGGATAGCTCTACCTGTCTCCAGGTAACACTTCCAGCAGAATCAATCAATGAATCTACATGGAAACCAGTTCATCCCTTTAATCTCATTTCTCTTTTACCAACTTGAACAAAACCAGGAAAAAGACTTGCCTCTGATTGTACAGATAAATTAAAGGCAATTCCACTTACAAAATACAGCATATAAAGTTGCATATACTTCTTCAGAATAATCAGCACATGTCAAAAATCACTTATAAATTCCATTTGTTTGAAAGCATGGATTCTTCAATTTTATGTTACTTGTTTCTGAAGTAACAACTTCTCAGGGCAGGAACCAAAGCATCAGACAAGTCAAATGTACCATCTAATGTGGAACTACCAACCTTTTTTGGTACTTCTCACACATGATACCTGCCTCCAAATAATAGAAGTCTTTTTTATTACCCCTCTCAATCATTTGGAAAATAAGAACTACCTTTACTTGAGTGTCTTTCTTTGTTTTCATTCTATCCCAATTTGTATTCTGTCACTGGAGAAGTCATACTTAGTTCCTTTTTTTCTCAAGAAGGCTTGTTTTTTACTTCTTTCCAAAGACAGAACAATTTGGAGAAATCAAAAATCATTAGCCAACCTTTTATTTTTTAGGAGGGATGAGCCTGTAAAGTGTTGGATCAGGTCCAATAACTTATCTTTGAATTTCTATGGTGATACACACGCAAAAATCAAAGACACTAAAAATATTCATATTTCCTATTTAAGTCACAGAATATTGAACAAAATATATTTCCATTTCAAAGTTTATATGATATTGTATTTTTCATCTGATTATTCTTAAAGCTTTAAATTCCTTCTTAGCCAAAATATCCAAGAATGAGCCCCTCCAGAAGCATTTAGGAAACTACACATTTGTAAACAAGCACTGCTGGAACTGTGACAGCAGTTTCACCAATCATATCTTTCACTGGGCTACCTGAAGTCCTCCTCTTTCCATAACCATTTAGTCCTTTAGCAAAGAAATACAAGGACTGCATAAGCTAATGCTTGCAATCTGAGATGCAAAACAAGTCTTAACTCTAGGTTTAAATTAAAGATTCAACTTTTAGCAGAAACCAAATATCTAAGCAACAGCTAGAAAGATGATAATCTGACATATTTATAGGGATCAGGCTACCTGTACATGAACACACACACTGTAGATAAAGGTATGGTACAAACTACTGATAAAAAATGTAATTCACAAGTGACTGGGTGCAGCATGCCTGTAACCCAGGTCTGAAATATAAGAGAGCCTCAGTGACAGAAGGGTATTTACAACCAGTGATTGCCTGAGGTGGCCTAAGGCAGTTCCACTCGCATCTCAGAGGGGCAGCATGTTTTCCAGAGTGCTGACTAATGTTACCATCTCTTTGGGATGTCCTTGTCCATCCCAAGTGGCAAGAAGCCCCAGCAGAGCCAGTCAGGATAGCCTGGACAGGAGCCATAGGCACAACAGGTCCAGGCACAGGGCTGGGGCAGAGCACACCACTGACAATTGCTAATGCTGGCTTTGAGCACTTCCCAGACTCAGCCCAGTAATTCCTGGGCAGCCTGGCACCCTACATCTAAGACCCAGGCAGGAAATAATGTTTAGAAAGGCCATCCTCAAGTCAGCACTTGGCATTGAAGGGTCCAGCTTTCTGATAAAATCTGTGTTTCTGGACCTTCATGCATTCTTCCCCAAATACATATCTTGCAAAGTCAGTGGAGAAATCACCTTGAAATGTGTTCTGCTAGTCTAAAAACATTTAAGAAATTACCATAAGAGCCACTACTAACTAAAGCCCACCAAAACAACGGGACCTTTTTAAGAACATAGAATTATATATGGTTAAGTGTGTGCAATATATGCATAGTGCCTATGTCTAATGCCATTGTATTGTAAGCAAGTACCTGTGCCATAAGGGAAAGTCACCAGGATGAACCTGCATCGTGCACAGCACCAGATTCTGCTTTATATGCACAGATCCCAGTGTAAAGGCAGATGGAGGGGCCAGTTGTGTTAAACCCAGGTGATTATGTCACAGGTTTTGGGGGTTTGTTTTATGGTTTTTTTACCAGCAAACTCTCCATTAACTTTAGTGAGAGCAGAAAGCAAAAGGAGAGGAATTTGTGAAGTTGGTAGCCCATATGGCTGGTGGGGAGTTAATCTGTGTCTAAGCAGCAGGTCGCATGAGCCAGGCTGTCTGTTGGGGTTGTTAGTAACCTAGGGGCAGATCATGGAGCAGCAGGGAACAGGATAAACTCAGCCTACAAATACAGTCAGGAATGTGGCAGGAAATTATTTCTGAAAACATACTCTGAAGCATAATAGCAACGATCAGACGGTCAGGCTGTGTGTATGAAATCTATCTGGACTCGGGGCACACTACAGGAGTGCACACAAGGGTGTGATAAAGCAGATTGGGTGAAGACTCCTGTGTCCATACATGCATGTTAAAAACATAAACTCTGCTCAGAGAAAAAGTGCAGGCACACCAAAGTATAGCTAGACAAACATTGCTTCTCCTACCACAGTAAGCAAACGAGAATAAGTTTTTTGCTTATGTTTCATGCAAACCATCTGCCACACAGCTTTATAAAATTATTCATTATGTCAACACTAAAGAATGAAAGACAGAATTAGCAGAAATTGAAACGTTCAGACAAGGAAAGAATTTTTTTTAAAGGGAAGAATCATAAGGCAAACTTCAGGTCATAAGAACAGCACAGGACAAAGCCTTTGCACCCCAAGTACAGACTGACATCGGGCAGGGACCAACATGTGAGAAAACCAAGATTCAGGTGGCACTGATGAATACAGCCTGAGGCAATGTGGAGGAGTTATTTTGGTTACACCAAAAGAAGCAGGGAATCTAATTAAAATTTTAATTTAATTTTTAAAATGTCACTCAATGAGAATTTTGAAGTTCAGAGCTTTTTCAGCATTCAAGACAGTAATAAGACAGCAAACAATTGTCTAGGCTGGAACACTTTATTTTCAACCATCTTTTTTACCTCATCACTGGCATAACCCCAGATAACATTAACCCTCCAGCTATTTTCAACTTTAGGATAAGAAATAGTACACATTGGACAGTTTAAGCAATATGACACCACATAGCTGGGTGATCTGCCCTCATTTTGAGAAGAAGGGGTAAAAGATAATCAAATAATCTTTGTGATAATATAGATTTAACAGCACCAATGGACCATTTAGCTCTACAGCCTGTCTTCTGCTGTGGCTAGCAGAGGTTGTCTAGGAAAGTATGCAAGAGCAGGGCACTGCTTCAGACATGTACTCATCTACTTATGAGGCATTTCAAACTCAGGAACTTCTAGAAGAATTATCTTTGTATTTACTACTAGTGATCAGAGCACTAGCAGGATTTTATTTTAGCCTCAGCAAAGAGCAGCCCTCTTTACTGACCATAACAAATTGCAAGGCAGTTCAACTCAGAGGGAAAGACTCAAAGCTTCCCAAGTGAGAGGTATTCTTCCCAAAACTTAAGCACCAGAACAAATCAAACATGACAGATGTCATTTGTATTACATATTAGGGGACTACAGGAAAGCCAGGGCCCACCAGCAATGTGCGATTTCTAAAAAACCCCAGCACAGACTGCATAGTTAAAAGAAGAGAAAGCAAACAATATAAAATTATTTTTATGCAATGACTGATATTCTTTGAGACCACTTGGAAACAAAATTTTTCTGAAAGTAGCAAAATGCTAAAAAGTGAGTGAAAAATAAGATTGCTTTTTTAAATAGGAAAGGCTGCACCTTGCCCCAGGTAAACACTAGAATGCTATTTTGGTCCATGTACAAAGTCAGGCATCAGGAAAGGTGTAACAAATTACATTTCTCTAGATTAATGCCTGTCCCCAAAACTGTAGGATGACAGCAAAAATTACAGAGAAGAGCTTCTCTCTAGAATACAGATGAGCTTTGGAGGAGTATTAGACATAAACCAAACTTCAAAGGGAAGAACAGGTCAAACTAAGTGTGAAAAAATCCTAGAAGAGGTTCTCCCATGACCTTCAGTCAGAAATTGACAGTATTTTACATCCAGCAAATAGGAGGAATAGAGAGGCAATGGCTGGGCAGAAGCACTGCATGCTACTCTCTGGATCATCTCTGTATTTGCCCACCAAGTTTCAGAGGTGCTTGTCCTAGCACAGAAAGACCCTGTCATGCATTTAACTTGGTCTCAGCCAACTCTCCAAAGAGGGGAAGCCCTGCTTAGTGTGAAAGAATCTTATCACAGTCTCCTAGAGAAGCATGCAAAAAGAAATCAGTCTTTAGTGGATGAATGGAGTAGATCTGAGCATTCCTTGGACCTTAGCAACTGCAGGGCAGCCCCATGTCCTTCACTGCCACGGGTCTCGCACACTGCCAGCCCTGTCCCAAAGATCAGCAGCACTAGGGATGAACGTCTCCTGATCAGAGTACCTCTGGAGCTAATTAGCACATTTACACATGAGCTGAAGGTGAATACTAATGCTTTTCCTCTTCCTTAACCATCAGACTCTACCTTGATCACACAGATAATTGTCCAAAAATACTATGTAAAAAGCATCACCTGAATTTCAAGATTCATATGGGATTCAAAGCAAATAAACTGCTTCTGAATATTCTTTGCCTCAAAAGTTTTTCCATTTATCTTCAAGTTCTGCTTTTCTGCCTTTCTTCAGGTTCAGATATTCTACATAAATTTGTTCCTACACACACCTCTCTAGCTTGTTACCTTTAATTCCCAGAATCCTTCTTCAGTTCTATCCTAGACCTGCAGTGTGACCTCAGACTCCAGCTATCACACGTCACAAATACTGACATATTGGTCTTGAATTCAAAGTGAGATTTACTCCAATACGTTAGTTCATATATGAAAAAATTCCTTCCCTCCTGCATTTGCTTCCCTCATTTAACCATCAGGTCCTGCAACAGGTCAAAATATTTCTCTGCACTGAGAACCACTCGTTTCTGGTGAGCAAGGAAGACAAAAAGGAGCTTCATCTCTTCAGCAGCTGCCTGCTGGTCCTGGCCCTCAGCAGTGTTTCACTGTGTATATAAGTTATTTCATCAGGTATCTCAGCTGACCAGCTGTTATTGACCAAAGAAAGACAACACTGAGATCCCAAATACCTCCATACTGAGCACACAGCTCCCATCTCTGATGGGCTGAGGGTGCTTTGCACTGCTCAGTTCTTTAAAAGGCAAATCAAAAACTGTCAAGTTAATGGGGAGGTTTTGTGTGTACTAATTATAGAACACAAACCCTCATTGTCTCTGTCCAAGGCTGGGTCACACTCTTGTTACAAAGCTTTTGTGACTCTACTAATGCCTTTAATATAAGCTCCTATTAATTGTAAAGTCAATTCCTAAGCCCATGCTACTGGGTTGCAGAAGCCAGGCAGCTGACTATAATTACAATGTGCTTACAGTGTGCTTAACCTACATTTATAAAGCACGTTCATTCTCATTATTCTCTTTTAATTTGGTGCAAGATTGACAGTGTTTTGATTTTACTCCACAGATCAACTCTAGCGTAAGCAGCAGCCAGGTAAATATGCCATGCTGTCCATGTGGAAGGGGGTGACACAGCACTTCATCCTCCCCTGGGTAACTGGAACCACACTGTCCCTACAGCTCTCTGCAAGTTGGTTTGTTTTTTTTTCTTGCACATCCTGGCTCATTAGAAACCTTTATCTCCAAAACAACCACCCTTCTAGAAGGCACAAGTGGGTGTCCAGGGCAAACAGGAGCTCCTGTGAGTGTCACCACTAGTTAAGGATCCACAACCTTCAAAAAAAGTTTCCCTATCCATGAAGGCACCAGTTCCAGTCCACTATGCAATATTTAAGCAATTTTAGAAACTAAATTAATTCTCTTCTCAACCATTTCAGCCCAGGTCTGTACTCTACAGGTGAATGCAGATCAAGGGAAACATTGTTTTGCCCATTTGCTTTTTTGTCTGTAAAGAAAACCTCAGAGAAGCCCTGGAAAAAACCAGAATGCTGCATAAATTGGGATGGAAGCCAATTCCTCCTTTACTATGCTGGCTGTCCTCCCCATGAATGTCTATTTTTGAATGACTTTGGGGCACTGAGGCATTCAGGTCTTCCTGGTGCTACTGCCATGAGCTGCACTAGGATCAGGAAGCTCAGTGCTTATGAGGGTGGAGCACTCAGAGCTGAGATGGGCTCAGCCTTCAGGGTGACAAGTGTGGCTTGGCTGCATCCAGCACCAACTCCATTCCCCTGACACTCCAATTAGCAGGTGGCTCCTACCTACAAAAGTTCTCCTGGGTAACAAACTCTCCTTGCAGCAGGGTCCAGTTTTACCTTTCCTCTTCACCCATCTTCTCTTGGTTGTTCAGCAAATAATAAATAGCAAACAGACAGCAGAACAATTAGTGATTTGGATACCATGAAAGAAGAATAAAATGTGGGTTTCCTCTGAAGAAGATTTAAAAAAGGTATCAAATATAGGAAATGTTGCTGAAAGAGGTAAGTGAATTTATTTTATGCGCAAGGAGTGCAGGACAGGAAGCAATGAACTTCAGTTACCACAAATTCAATATCAAGGAAAACCTCTGCAGTAAGAACATTGGCATGCTGGATTTGGTTGACAAGAGATCTTCCATTCTTCTCTGTTTTTAAGAGCAATCCATCAAACACAGTTTGGCTAAAGGGCAGCTCATTTTAGAGCATACAGAGAGACATAATGACTTACCAGGATTTCTTACAGCCATCTTTTTAAAAATTCTTTTAACGGTTATATTACCTTTCTTTGTGTGTCTACCCATTTCTCTCTTATTACCTTTTTCTTTGGCAAAAATAGTTTTAAATGGGTACACACACCCTTATTTTAGAACTTAATACCAATATCCAATCTTTCTCATTTGTGTTTCCTCTCTTGAAAGAGATATAAAATCCCTCTATTTATTAATGCAACTACACTGATAAATATTTTCAAGTCAAAATGTTCTTTGGAATAAGGTGAACTTATGTATACAATACTAACTTCAAAAAAATTCACTTATTTTTAACAATAGGCTCTCATGGAAAAAATATCACTGTTTTAGAAGACAGTTTTCAGCAAAAAGGATCTTTGACTTATGTTTTCAAAAGAAAAAATAAACTTCCTAATTTGAAGTTATTTCATTGTTCCTTGTATGATTCTCTCAACATTTCCTGCATTAAACTTCCCATTTACATATTATTTTTATTTCTTTCCTTGGGTATTTTTCTAAAAACAAAGGCCACCAAAACCTATAAACTGGAAGTGTTTATATTGCATATTAGATCACTGCCCATGCACAGGAGCACTTGTTTAACACATGCTCCAGCAATAATATCTCAACTTCACAAATTCAGAGCCTGCTTAATCTCCGTTTAACAAAATCCAAACAGGCAAGCCCTGGGTCCCCAAATGCTGCTCTGCCTTCATCCCAACAGGTGGGCTCTGGGCTCCTCTGTGGATGTGATTATTGCTGTCCAATTCCTTGCCTTTCTCCCAAGGCCATTCTCTTTCTGCAGGACGACTCATTAACCCCGTCCCCGGCAGGGAGCTGACATCCAATTAACCAGCTGACAGTCCTCCAGTGGCTCCCACTACTCCTCTAAGGCTCTGTTTACAAACACAGGCTGCTGTGCCCATAAAGGAGGGGAAGTTACAAGTCCCCCTGCCAGGCCAGTTTGTTCAAAATGTTCAGAGGCCTTTAAACAATACTTCTGTAGGGTAAAGATTGGGCATGTTGCGTGCAGTGGGATGCAAGTCACCCGAATGCTGCAGCTGCATTTGGCGGGAAAGGGAGCAGCAACTGAAACAGGAGCATCAGGACTCGGGCCCCAGCTGCAGCTGGGAAGCCAAAAGAAATTAGCAGATAGGGAAATATCACTGAATTCTATATGGGAAAACACCTACAGTGCTAATCCAGAGTGATGTAAAGGTCTCTCTGACAAAGAAATAAACTTTTGAGTATAAAACCACAGGTGTTGCAACTCCTGCATGAAGGTGTGAGTCATTTTACCAACACATAGCAAAGAAGCTCCACACACTCGAGCAGGAACATGATGTTCCTTGCAGAGAACAGAGATTTTCAGTTTGCAGGGACTCGTTGCAGAAAGCCTCTGCCTTTGATCTATATGTGTTGCTCTCATTCATTGGCATCGGGAGTGCTGCTTAGATTTTTTGTCATGACCTTGGCCAACTCCAGAGAAAAAAGGTGCCCAGAAAACTATGATTATTGCTACCCAACTTCCACTTGGCACCAGCTAAAGCAAATACCTGCTTCTACTAAGTTACAGGTCTGCCTTGGCATAACAACTTCAAACTTGTCAGGAAAGCTTCTCCTAACTTGGCAGTTAGGAGATCTCCCTTGCAGCAAGTCTGAAATTAGACTTCAGATTCACATGTTTCTGAGTATTTCTGAGTATTTTTGGGATTATGAGCTACCTCCTAATTTTTACCCCCAGCTACCTTTTTGAGTTAGGTAGAAAACCACAAACTGATCCAGCCAGTTTCAAATCTGAGCCAAATTCAGTTGAATTTTTCATAACCAGAGTCTCATCTTCATACATAACCTGCACTTGCTACAAACCAAGGCAGTGGCTGATTTTTGAAACACTACCTCAAGAAGGTCTCCACTGTAGTACACTGCATCTCTGGGTATGAAACAGCAGAAATGATCCCAAGAGAGATAGGGAAGCACCAAATCCTAGTTCTTCTTTCCTCCAAAGGTGTTTTGTACTGTGCAGACACACTTATAAAGTGTTATGCTGGGATTAAACGCCCATTCCTTCAGAATGTTTGGGCAGAAATAAATTCACTCTTTCTGCAGACCACGTATGCCCACAAAAAACAAGTCTCTAACTACACTGCTTTGAATCCTATGGCATAGACCAATTCACTTGTGAAAGACCAACAGATGGACGGAAAGAGACACCCTCCTCCCCCCTCTGCCTGGTATCAATTCCCATTAAAGGCTCTCCTGTGTCCAGACTATGCATGCTGACCACTCAATGCAGGCAAAATTGCAATCCACCTTGATTAACTTCCTAACAAGTTCTTTGCGCCTCCCTCCTTGTTCCTCTACCAGTCACACTCCTTCTCTCTAAAGTTTTCCTCTAATTAATTCCATATTAAGCACTGAAAATCGGCAGGGTCCTCTCAGACGGCCCTTGTCCCTTTCTGTGCGGACCCTCCGGGTCCCCAGTGCTAAGCCCACTGGTATAAAGCTGACATCTGTGCAGCAGCTCCCAGGCTGCACTTTCAGGTACAGCATGTGTTGCACCTTGAACTACCGTCTCATTTCAGACCCCACCGTTGAGACCAATTAAGTACAGAGCATGCAAGGAGCTGACCGAGTGTCGCATGCTGGCTATAACCACAAGGACTTAGAGGCCCCAAATCTGTTATTACCAAGCTGTTCCTGACAGCAGCATGCTGCCTGCTAACAAAAAGAATAGATTAAGATCAATCAAGTCTCCCTCTGGCTTGTCAGTGGGACTTTGGAACACACCTTCCACCCAAAATTTCCCTCCTCTCCTTCTTCTGAACACCTAGGCAGCTCCAGGCTAACAAGGTGGCTGCGAGTCAAGCATGAGCTGAACCATATGTTCATAATTAGTTAACTTCTTGCTTTATTGCTAGAAGCACTATCAATAAATCAGTGACAGCCCATAGTGGCCTTAGGAGATGCAACAAGCCACCCCAGCCAGCACGGGGCCCTCCCCTCCACATGGGCAACTGGCCATATTTCATTCCAGCTGTGGCATTGTGCACTGAATTAACTTTATCCTCAATTTAGAAAGCCAGCATGAAATCAAGAGACCTGAGGGAAAGAATAAAGAGAAAGAAAGAGAGAGAGAAGAGGAAGGGGAGGGAGGAGAGGGAGAAATCCTAGCAAGTCAACTCAAAACACAGTTTGGTGAGTGATCATCTGCAGGGATGGTGCTGTTTAACCCATTGCTGCGAGGTTGCTTGCGGGCAGCACATTAATTAATAAGAAAGAGCTCTTCTGCCTCTTATTGCCCAGCGCTGCAATTGAAGGTTTCTTAGCAAAAGCTGAAGGGGGAACCCAGTGAAATAATTGTTCTTTAACCAGTCACTGTTAAGTTGCAGCCTAAATAGCAGGTAAAGACAGCAATAGGCAACAGTGGTGCCAAGATGTGTCTGGCTGGACACACCACGAGGTCTCGAGGCAAGTGCACTCATACAGAGCCCTGTTCAGCTTGAGCAAAGTGCTGTGACAGGTCAGATATTCCCAGATCTGGGAAAGCACATGGTGACTGTCACGCTGCTGGCTGTTAGGCAGATTCCCTGTGGCCAGTGGAGAGTGCTGGAGGCTTCTACACAGCAATTCACAGCACCTGAATCCAGAGCCTGCCCCTCCTGTGGTCCTCACACCTCCATGTACTGCAAAGTTACACAGGCAACCTGAACTTCACCCACAACTAAATGCTGAAATGCTTGTAGTTAACTCATCCTGGGATTGTTCTGCCTGCCTGGACATTTAACTGAAACACAGCCTGAGCTCGCAGCGCTCCCACTGGCAACTTTTATCTGGTTGAAAATACACCTGAAAAGGTAATTGCCATAAGGCATAAGTGCTATCATGCTCCTGGAGCCGATGGAATTTTGAAAAAGCAGCAAGCAGCACAAAATAATTCATTTCTCCCATCCTCAAAACTTAAATCCAGCTGTAAGACCCTAATTGAAGGTTTCCTGATTTACTCAGCTGAACCTTCTTGCTGTGCCCAAGTGGGAGCAAAGGGAGACATGCTAGCAAGCCCTCTAGTGTCCATCTGCAACATCCTTCTATAAAACACCCCAGGGTCCAGGAGTGTATGAAAACAAAAACACTGTCAGCAATAAGCTAGCCCTCTAAATTCACGATACCAAACCACAGCTTTGAAAGAATAAAGTCTAAAATTAGTGTTACACTTGGAAACAAAACTGACAGCAATTACAGAGGGCTATTCCTCAGTAAGAACATCTATCACAATATCTTCCTCATCACACATTTAGGATGAATAAAGCAATAAAAGCAAGTTATTGAAGGGCACTTTGCAGGCCAGCATCCAACTCAGAATGGAGCACTGTAGGGTCTTTCAGTTCCCCAGTGAAGTATTTTGCTCCAGGGGACCCCACTCCTTTGTGCCTCAGGCACCAAGGGTGCTTGCCCAGACTCTTCCTTGTAGATTTGTATCTCCTTGATGCTGGAGATTACAGAAAGGTCTAAGCCATGTCCCTGAACATAAAACTCTCTTAAAATTAGTGGAATTGCAAAACAACATCCAATAGCTAATACCTGATACTCACAGATTAAATTAGTTCAGTTCAAATGAAGCTGCAATTTCTCAAACTACATCTTTCTAGCTCTAAGAAGGAGGTCAGCAAACATTGACCAGAGCCAACAAGGCCCCCATGTGCATGTCAGGAGTCTGCTGAGCTTCAGTGCTGGCCGTGGATGACAGAGCAATCACTGCAGCTTCTGTGGGTGGCAAGAGGTCTCATTTCTGTCTGACTAGAAAGAGAGAAAGGAGAGATGATACAGAATCCACATGAGTTTCTGGGCAGCTCAATAGTTGCCATTTAAGCCTCTGTTCCTTCCAGTGACTTCAGGACACTCAGACACAAGAACCTGGAGCCACATCTCCCTTCCAAAGCCTGCTCTGTTGCACTGTACTAACCTCTTCTTTCCCTGCTGTTCTATTACAGTTTGCAATGGAATTGCAAAATTACAGTAAGCCATGGATAAATCCTGCTCTCACATCCAGGAGCAGTTAAAAACCAAATACTTCTCTTGTTTCTTATTCACTCTTAGGCCTTTTTACATTGCTTTAGCACAGTATGAGGCTGCCAAATGGATACAAACCTCCCCCCACCCCTTTCTCCTCCAGGATAGCATAAAATACAACTGGACCCAAAAAAATCCTGTCTGCAGATATTATCCACTGCACATCATTCCTACAAGAGAAGTCATGCTGCCATTGAAGTATGTAAACTTTTGGATAAAATAAAATTTCAACAAAAATTCAGGGAAGAAAACAGCTCTGATGTGTTTTGAATGGAATTCTTTTAAAAGGCCTTGGGATTTGGAAGACATTTACTCTTTTAATCCATTATATCAAAATAATTGACAAAATAACAATGAAACATTTTGTTCCTTCCTAAAAACAAAAACCAAAGAGGGGAAAGAAAAAAATCTCTCACAGAGAATTAAAAAGCATTCAGGTTTCATTCCAACGAGCTGGGCGTCAGGACCTTGGCATTCTTCAAGAAAAGAGATTATTGTCTCCAGCCAGCCCTGGTATAAGCCTGTAAAATCCTCTGCCAATCTTTTAGATGAATTACCAGCCAACTAATTCCTTTTCATCACCAGTTCATCGAACACTACCTGCATGGACTAGGAGCTGGAAACTTGGTGTATACAGAGAGCTGTTTTACTAGGATATCTCCCCCAGTGACTTACTGCTTTAACTCAGCCTTGAAGAGTATGCACAAAAACCCTGGCATCTTTCTCAGCCCATGACAACAACATCCTTCACCTTCTAACCTCCAACACATTTACACACGTCCTAAAATCTTTCTTTCATTATTGATTAGGGAAGGCAATGCCATACAGCTCTGCAATGAAGAGATGCCCTCACACATATTTACTCAGATCAGAGATCTCTGCCAAACATCCCAGCTGCCAGCCAAGAATGGAAAGTGCCCAGCTCTGCACCCAAAGCAAGATGGAGAGAAGCCAGACTGCCAACTCCTGAGCCAGAGCCAAGAGCAAAAGCACTGTTCAGTAGGTGAAGCCCAGTACATTGGGCTGGCAGCACCGTGCACACAGGAGAGGAGGAGCTCACAGGCCAGGTTAGAAGCAGGCAGATGCACACATCAGTGGATGATTAGACATGAGGCCCCATTCAGATCTGCATCTGGTCCCATGAAAATTCATCCTAATTTGGACTAAATCCGTGAGCTAAGCTTTTCTGGCAGGTCTCCCTGCAAAATAGTTTGAGTTCCACAGAAAGCACCATGGAGAAAAACGTGGCTTTTTAGCACATGGCTCTTTCTCTTGTAGGCACAACAATTTCCCCCAAACCAGGATGGTCAACACCCTGAGCACACTCAAGAAAAACTGTTTCTGCCATCTGTTATTCAACCCTGGGACTACATCAGGGTTTTTGTTTGCACTGCTGAATCACTTTCTATGGTGTAAGGGTTACTTAGCTGCAGCATGGCAGCTCAGTGCAGTGGGAACCTCTGGAATGAGGGACACAGACAGCAGCAGCATGCTGCTGATGCCAGCCAAGAACAGACTTTGCTTCCATAACTACATCATGCTTTATATTAAAACTCCCATCCAATTAATCCGCAAACAAAAATTATCAGTTCACAAATAATTTACTCTTCTGGAGCCAATTGGTCTCAGCCAAGAACAAAGGGATGTATTTGGCCAGGAGCTACATGAGGACATTTTTTATTTCAGAAATGTGAAATCTAAGCAGACACACCAGTTCTGAATGATAGATGAGGAACTGAAACAAAGATGCAGAGACTGACTTAGGACTGTACCGTAAAATGGGTGATGTTCTGAAATTTCAGGCATTTAAGTGCTAATATAAAACTGTACAACATCAGAGCTAGGAATAGAACATATTTCTCTTCCATACACCAATCAGATTGGCAACAGTAACAAATTCACACCTGCAGTCTTCAGGAGAACTCATCAGCTCATCAAAAGCTAGCCCTAAGATCAGGAACTCAGGGTTCTTTTATGATACAATTCCAGCCAAAGGAAAGGGCAAGAAAACAGGCAATAAATAGAGCCTGGGATGAGTTCTGAGAGAACATGTCCATAGGATACTAAATAAGTGCAATTAATGTCCTCCTCTGACAAAAGATCAATATACCCAGTAGAATTAATGAAAGCATTCAAAAAAAAACCAAGAATTATAAAACTCAATACCATTTTATCCTCTCACTCTCAATGACATTCTGCAAGCAGTGAATTCTGCAAACATATTTTGTGCTCATAAAACTTGCACTTTTTCCATATGCCTTTCCATTTCAGGAAAAACTCATACAGGTACCTGATGCTGCAATCAAGTGCAATCTAGAGCACTGCTTCTCAGATGGCTGGCAAACAGAATCACAATTGCACAAATCCAGACAAACACAGCATAGAGTGTTGTTCATAACACATCAAATGGCACACAGATAAAACCAGAAAAAGCTAAACCCACAAATGTCAGGTTGGAAATTGGAGTGAAATTCTGAATAGCACCAACATCACAAGAGCAAGTCACTTCTAGTCCTAGATCTTCACGAGGAGTTATCTGTGCTTACCCAACAGATCTCTTTTCAAAGCAGGGTCTGCTGCTCCTTTTGAAACAACAGCTACATCCACAGGAGAGACCCAAGACTTGCTGTTAGCAGGGGTGATAACAGATGGGGAAGCACTTGTGGACACAACACATGGCACAGATGTTATTCAAACATGGTCCTTAAACATTTCACCTCAAAGGATATTCTATACATAAAAGTGATATTATCTATTTAGAAAACCTTCAACGTTGTCAGATAAATTCCATCCTTTAGTCACCAACTCACCACTCTTGCCACAAGAAACTGCAGATAAACCCAGAAAGGTGTGTCACAATTTTTCCATCTGGTAGTCATCTTTTTTTATTCATTCTAAACACTTGTGGAACTACACAGTACCAATAAGTATCAACATGGACGAGCTGGAGTCCAATAGTACTGAAGACTCCATTTAAATTAACTGCATTTTATAGGCAACAAAGCCCACAGGTGTATTTACTGCCACCTGATAGTGATTTCAAGACTAGTAACCAGTGTGAGAGAGTGATGAGAAAGGTGAAGGCTGCCCTCAAATATACCAGGAACATACAAAAGAGAAAGATTTCTCCCTACTTTTCTCTAAACAATGGTGTGTTACACAGCAACCTGAGTAATGTTGGTAATCCATCTGAGAAACAGGTTAATATCAGCTGGAATATTTTCAGAGATGGGTTCCTAAGGTTAGGAAAGACTGTAAAAGAACCTGTCTTCTTTGACCTCAAATAAAAAACAATGTGTGACAGTGCTTTGCAAAGACATCAAGGCTAAACACTGGAGAGGGAGATGAAGTGTCTAAACTAGAGCAAGAGTTTGGCACAAGGACAAAAGGGATTATACCTACTATGAATACATTCAGCCTGGAAACTAGAAAGTGTCCAGCCATCAGAGCTCAGAGTACGGTGTAGCCTCACAGTGGGACTAACATAAGGAAAATAACCTAATTAGTTTTAAGAGGGAGATTGAAAAGTTTAAGAATGTCTCAACAGCAGGGGACTGGATTTGGGAAGTGCCTTTTAGTCCTGCGTTCAAGGAGGAGGACTGATCAGAAAAACAGCCAGAACATGTATCTGCATAAATTCCCTTTCAAAAGCATTTTTGCAAATCAGTCTCATCAGGTTTAATTTCTCACACCTTTGTTTCACAAACATGATCAGAGGTTCATGCAAGTGCCAGGAACCCGTGTGTACCTGTCTACAGGTTAATATCCTGAGTTATAAGTGAGTCTCTGGTTTGTCACCGGTTCACTCAACCACTCTTAACAAGGATAAGAAGCAGTGTAGCAGTAATATGGCAGGACAAGTAAAGAGGACTTGGGGTGGGTTTGGACACCAGTGCAGGTGTCAGCACACAAAGTAACCCAGACTGTAACTGTTGCAAGCCTGGTATAAAACTTATATTAGTATTTGTCAGTTTTATTTTCTTCTGTGTACCATCCCTTCTGAGAGCCCATTCATTATGATGCAAATGCAACTTTAAGGCCATTTTTACATAAGAAAGGGATAAACCAGAAAAAAATGTTGTTTCTTTATTTTAATATTAATCTGAAGGATTAGCTTTACCACTGTTGTTTAAACAAAAAAAACCATAGAAATTACAAAAGAAAATATAGGTACAAAAAACATACAGTAATTAACATACTGCAATACACTTAAATGTGTGTTCCAAGAACTTCAGAAAAGAGTTGCCATGACATTCAAAGTGAAATCTTCACTGAAACAATATTGTAGTCTTGATAAACATTTTCCCCCAGAATTTTATTCCCAATTAAAGAGGTCCATCATTAACTGCAATAAGTAAAAGCTCCAGATGAAGAAGAAAATCAGCAGATGATCATTACTTAGTTTTGTTTTACACACACACACGAGTATGATTACTACTGTGACTTCAACCTCTTCCATCACCATGTGTCATCATCCATGCACCATTTTGCAAAATGAGGTGTTTCTCTCCTACAACAACAGCATTTTTTTGCTTTGGCAGTCACCCAAAACATATCTCTCCAAACCTATCAGGGCTCTGATTTGGTTGTCTTTTACCCATTACCACCTCTCACTCCCCAGCATATCAGGCTCGGTGAGTTGACGCAGCCAACCCCACACCCACTGCGTAGAACCAACAACAGGTGGGTGTGAGATGTCTCTAGACAGGGAGAATCCACACTCTACCTTGGCAGCTCTTCCAGTGCCTGCACCCTCAAGAGAAAGTTCTTCCAGATGCTGAGGTGAACTTCTTGTGTTCTAGTTTATGGCCATTGTTCCTCATCCTGTCACTGGGCACCACTGAAAAGAGTCTGGTACCTGCCTCTTGACCCCCACATTTATTAATGCATAAAAATATAAGATATTTATATACATTAACAAGATCCCCCTAAGGAGAGGCCCCGTTCCCTCAGTCTCTCCTCCTAACAGAGCTGCTCCAACCCCTGATTATCCCTGGGATGTGCTGTTCAGACACCCAACTCTGCTGTCCCTGCTGCTGCGCCGTCAGACGAGCCGCGAGGTGCCACATGGGGAGCATCCCCTGCGCAGGGCATCCCTGCTCTTCACCCACTGCAGGCTCCTCTGCACCCGCAGAGCCCGTCCGGGGCCAGGCGGGCACCTCCCGAGCTGCCTGGAACCGGGCACGGGGAGCGGAGCAGTGCGGGCACCGGGAGCGGGGCAGTGCGGGCACGGGGAGCGGGGAACTCTGGGCACCGGGAGCGGGGCAGTGCGGGCACGGGGAGCAGGGCAGTGCGGGCACCGGGAGCGGGGCAGTGCGGGCACCGGGAGCGGGGCACTCTGGGCACGGGGAGCAGGGCAGTGCGGGCACGGGGAGCGGGGCAGTGCGGGCACGGGGAGCAGGGCAGTGCGGGCACCGGGAGCGGGGAACTCTGGGCACGGGGAGCAGGGCAGTGCGGGCACGGGGAGCGGGGCAGTGCGGGCACCGGGAGCGGGGCAGTGCGGGCACGGGGAGCAGGGCAGTGCGGGCACCGGGAGCGGGGCAATCCCGACACCGGGAGCGGGGCAGTGCGGGCACGGGGAGCGGGGCAGTGCGGGCACCGGGAGCGGGGCAGTGCGGGCACGGGGAGCGGGGAACTCTGGGCACCGGGAGCGGGGCAGTGCGGGCACGGGGAGCAGGGCAGTGCGGGCACCGGGAGCGGGGCAGTGCGGGCACCGGGAGCGGGGCACTCTGGGCACGGGGAGCAGGGCAGTGCGGGCACCGGGAGCGGGGCAGTGCGGGCACCGGGAGCGGGGCACTCTGGGCACGGGGAGCGGGGCAGTGCGGGCACGGGGAGCGGGGCACTCTGGGCACCGGGAGCGGGGCACTCTGGGCACGGGGAGCGGGGCAGTGCGGGCACCGGGAGCGGGGCACTCTGGGCACGGGGAGCGGGGCAGTGCGGGCACCGGGAGCGGGGCAATGCGGGCACTGGGAGCGGGGCAGTGCGGGCACCGGGAGCGGGGCAGTCCCGACACCGGGAGCGGGGCAGTGCGGGCACCGGGAGCGGGGCACTCTGGGCACGGGGAGCGGGGCAGTGCCGGCACGGGGAGCGGGGAACTCTGGGCACCGGGAGCGGGGCAGTGCGGGCACCGGGAGCGGGGCAATGCGGGCACCGGGAGCGGGGCAATGCGGGCACCGGGAGCGGGGCAGTGCGGACACCGGGAGCGGGGCACTCCGGGCACGGGGAGCGGGGCAGTGCGGACACCGGGAGCGGGGCACTCCGGGCACGGGGAGCGGGGCACTCCGGGCACCGGGAGCGGGGCAGTCCCGGCCCCTCAGGAGAGCTCCGCTCTCCCCGCCGCTCTCCCCGCCCGGCGGGGGTGGCGCGGGCTGATGACGCCATCTTGGGCAGCCCCAGCATGGCCGGGCGGTGAGGGGCCCGGAGGCGCTGCCCGGGAGTCCGCGGGGTGTTCGCCTCTTCCCGGGGCTGCCGCGGGCGCTGAGGGCTTCCCCAGCCTACCCGCCCCGGGACGTCTCCTCTCCCGCCTCTACCCGCCTGCGCCGGGCCCTTACCCAGCGCGCTGCCGTCCCCGGGGCAGCGGTGCTGGCCGGGGCTGTGCCCGCTGTGAGGGAGCCGCCGGCGGCGCAGCGCCCTGCGGCACCTCAGCTGCGGGGCCAGACCCGGCCCAGGAGCTGCGCTGGGCCGTGCGGCGTGTGGGGCGTGTGTCCCACAGCTCCAGTGCCTCAGCAGCCAGCACAGGACCGGCCGTGGCATCTGAAGGGAATGGGTCATCACAGCAGTTATCAAGTGCTGCTACGCTGCGGGTTAAGAAATCTAAAGTGTGACCCCAAACACTGAGTGAGAGGCCTTTTTGAAATGCTTCTGTTGGGAAAAAAAACATCAGGCAGGAGATGGCAGGGGCTTAATTTGGTATAACTGTCAGTTTACCTTGGGCACCAACCTAGGAAAATGGCCATAACAAAAGAATGGATGGCAAATGGCCCTCTTGGTTTGTCCCTCAGGTATTGCCCCTGAGGCTTGCTCATGGGAGAACAGCACTGAGCATCCTGCAGGGGAGGAATTAAAGACCATCCCATATGCCAGCACAGCCTGCCCTCGGCCCAGCCTCATCCTGGCTGTCTGCAGACAGGTCGGGATAGCACCTGGAACAGCCCTTGCCACAGCAGGGGCAGGTCCTGGCAGAACAACTGCTCTGCTATTGGCTCTATTCCCACCATTCCCTATGCTATTCAAAGGCAGACCCTCAGTGAAGATTTTTTTTTGTTTGATTTTTTGGTTTTTTTGCTCCCCTCTGGGAAAAACTCAAGTTTATCCATGGATTTTGATTGCTATGTAAATCTGATACAAAGCAGAAGTGACTATATGGAGACAATCTCTGCCTTTCACAAACCTGTCCTGTCCATGGCTTTTGCAACATTATGGTAGTAAATCCTTTATGATAATAAATCTTTTACCACTGCCACATTTATATCCTAAGATCTTCTAGAAGTCCAGGGCTTGACAGAAAACATTCTTGTTATAGTGAAACATTTGCAGAAGCTTGTCCTTGCAGACTCTGTTGTTCTGAAACTTGCATTTTCCTTCTCAGAACGGTCCCCAGAAGTCTGTCCTCTGAATCATATTTGCATCTACACACCTCTGAGAACCTGGGCAAAACCCCCTCCATCAGCCAGGCAGGTTGGACAGACTTGCTTCTTCCTGCTGGATTTTACAACTGCAAACAAGTCTTCAAAACAAAACAAAACAAAAAACTCACCAGCAACACCAGCAGCCTTATTCTGAGCATGTGGGATGCTTCCCTGGAAGCCTGTTCATTTCCTGGAGTGAAACTCAGACACACCAGTTCACTACTGCCCCGAAGTGTGTGGAAACTTTTTTTTTCCTTCTCCCTCCTTTTCTTTTCCCTCCTTCCTTGTGTTGATTTGTGGGACCAGAATGACTTTGATTTCAGCAAGTTTGCTGTTTATTCACGTCACAAGTTTGACAGCTTTACACCAAATCAGATTGCTGGGTTTCAGGAGAGCTCTGAGGCGTCACTGGGAGCTCCTTTAGATTAAACTCGCCTCCCCGGTCTCCCCCCTCTCCCCCTCCTTCGGAGCCATTTAAACCTCTCTGGGGCTTTAACAGAAACGTGCTCCCAAGACCTGCATTTCATTCTGCCACTAATATGGTAAGTGCTCTTTGCATTTCTCTCGACCTCGAGGCAGAAGAGGAGAAGCTCCCTTGAGGGAGTGCAATAGATTTTGTGCCCTCTTAAGATGGGAGAGGGCTCTTCTCTACCTGCCAGTGCAGTCTCTGCTGCTGTGCCTTCCCATGGGTGGGCAGACTCCCTGACTGAGACTCCCAAGTTCTGCCGTTGCCTTCCTTGCAGAGATTTAGAGTTTCTGCAGATGAGGCTTATTTGGAGGAGGGAGAAAGGGTGAATCCAGAGACAAGCCCAGGCTTTGCGGTCTGGAACTCCTGCAGAACTGCAGGGGCAGAAGAGAGTGCGAGCAGCCAGGAGGTGACTCTGCTGGCTCTATGCTGCTGCTTTGGAGCTGAGTCGAATACCCATGGTGGCAGGAACGGTCTGGCCAAGGACAGCACTGGACCTCCCTTCACCCTAAACCCACTCAGCACCGTAGCATTTCCCAGGGGTTTGCAGGAAACTGAGCCGCCTCCCTGGCACTGCTGTGCCCGGAGTCCCAATGCTGCGGGGGCTGGCGGGGCGGCACTGCCCACGCTCGGCGCACGGAGCGGTGCCACCGGGAAAACGGGGAGCGGGCACCGGCTCAGGGCTGGGCGCTGCCTCGGGCGGTGGGGCTGCCCCGCGACAGCACCTGAGCACAGCCCGGCCGGGACAGCCGCGGGGAGAGCGCTGCCCCGCCGGGGCGCTTCTGCCGGGGCGCGGCGGGGCCGGGCTGGCACCGCTTCTCCGAGCGCCCCATCGCCTCGGCCCCTTTCCCTCCGCAGAGCGCCGGCCGGCCGTGCCCGCAGCCGGACTTCGCCGGGGGCTCGGGCTGCGCCTGCCCCTGGTCCACCCCCGCCGGGGTTTCCAAGGAGACCTGGGCCGCCGTCTGCGCCGCGGAGCCGCCGCACAGCCAGGGCGGGCGGGACGCTCGGCCGCCGGGTGAGTGCGCCGGGCGGCCGCCGGGTGGGCGAGTGCGCTCGGCGGCCGCCGGGGCGGCGGGAGCGGCCGCGCTCCCCGGCCGCGCTGGGAGCGGTCCGGGGCCGCGCTAACCCCGCTCTCGTCCGCAGGCCGGTTCTGCAGCCCGCAGCTCGGTGCCCAGGACGTGGCGTGGCAGGGAGACCAGCTGTCCTCCCAGCTCTACAGAAACAAGCAGGTAAGGGCTCTGCGCCCCGCAGCACCTACGGATTCACTCCACGGAGCTCCTGAACTTTGTGTCACGTATTTCACCTTCTGGGTTGGCTTATGGCATGTCTCCCTGTCACTGGCAACGATGTCGGAAAGAGACACAAAACTGCTGCTCCTTGCTTGATGTATTTGTCTCCCCCATGTTGTCCTGTGAAGTTGGACCAACTGTGGTGGGATTCCCTATCCATTCCTCCCCTCTTATATCATGTTGCATCAGCAGTCTTGGCACTAAAGAAAACTAGGGGCATGAACGCTGGGGACCTCAGGCTCGGATGATGCTGTTGGCTAAAAATAGGTAGTGTGTGTCCTGATTCCACCAGGTTTAACTTCATGCGAAATGATTCCACCAGAATTGCCTAATTACATAGAGGATCAACTGTTTTGACCAACAGGTTTTCCTTGTTACTTCATTTTCTCTTATATTTCTTTTTTTTTTTTTTTTTTTTTTTGTAAATCCCAACGAGACAGGAGAAACTCTGAACTGTCTTCGATGAAGAAACTCCAGTTTGATGATTCTGATCAAGTACTTGGAATGATGTTTTGACACAGTCAAGTCACTGAAAATTCATATATTATCTTAAAGGTCCCTGGAATCAAACCATAGTTCCAGATGTCAGTGTACTTCTTTCTCTGGCTCTGCCTCAATCATTTAAGTCTGTTTTTGACCGAGTCTATGCTCAGAAGATGCCTGTAGTCCTTGGCAGAAGATTCTTTGTCCTCCTAAAGAAGTCCCCAGAGCTGTGATCAGGAGCCAGAAATCTATCTATTAACACTTAGATTTTCCATAGAAAATGGCAGATACTTCCCATTTTAGGTGTCTGCCATTCCTGTTCAGCTTTTGAGACCAGGGATTCTCTCAACTGTGTATATGTACCAGGGCTGGCACATAGGGTCCAGAATTGAAGAGATCACTGAGTGCTGCTTTATCATTAAGAATGGCAACTGCATCTTCCTTCTTTACTCTATCCCCATAAATTGTTAGTTTGCAACTTCTCCTTTTTTTTTTTTTTATCAGCCAGCTATAAATGGGAAGGAGGGGTGCAAAGGGATGTTTACTGCAGCTCAAGAGGAGATGCTGAAGCTGCTGTCATGCCTGTGACCATATCTGGCTGCTCACAGGGCTACTTGTAATTAATTTCTATTGTTATTCTGTGGTTGCAGGTTTTTTTTTCAGAGAAATCTTTTCAAACACTCACTTTAAGATTAAAGGAAGTCAAAAGTGAAAACTGAACAGTCATGCCACTTAGATTTATAGAGACAAGAGGCTGGAGGGGGTGGGTTGAGCTCACAAAGCAAACACCCAGACCATCAAATCCAAGCAGCTTGTACCAGAGGGCAATTGCTATTAAGTTACAGAGTCAACATCTATTCATCAATATCTCTATTCCACAGCTTCAAGATACTTTGCTTCAGAAGGAAGAGGAACTTGCTAGGTTACATGAAGAAAATAATAACCTCCGACAATACCTGAATTCTGCCCTGATTAAGTGTTTAGAAGAAAAAGCCAAGGTATTGTGTTCAAACCTGTCATACAAATGTGTGCAAAAGGAACAGGTTGATTAGGTACATGCCAGTAAAATATATGGAAAAATCTAAGAGTGTAGACAACCTGCAGTGGAACTCACATTTAAATTCACAAAGGTGACAGTTTGCTCCAGGAATGATATCCTGGCAGGTTCTGACTCTGAAGACAGTGTAGAACTTGAGATAATTAAGTTTAATTTATTAATTAGCTATAAGTAAGATAAGATTATATAGTCAAGGTAAAATTATTCTCTCCAATGCCTTTTTTTTTTTCAGTAAAAAGTTCAAATTTGAATATATGTATTTTGAATGTCTCTCTTTTGTAAATTATCCCTTTGATAAGGATTTTTTTTTTTCCAGCCAATTAATTAAAAAGTTGCATGGGTTTTTTTTTAATGGGGAAATACAAAATGAAACATTTCAGGTTGGATGAAACATTCTGTTAAACTAAGTATAAAGGGTCATTTTTTGAACATTTGGATTCTTTGTCTCTCATGTAAACAAAAATAAAGAAAATAATCCTTTCTTGTCAGCTTAAAGACATTTTTTGCTATTCCAGCCTTGCCCGTGAAACTGAACTATTGATTATTTGCTCAACTCTGTAGATTGGTCATGAAGTAAAAAAGACTGTAGGACATAGGAGACTTTCATTTTCCATCCTGTTGATGAGTTGATAGCATGGCATCTTCCTTCCCATGGCCAGACCTGGCTCCTGGCAGTAGGAAAGATCTTCTTCACTGGGCACAGCAGGGAGACATGGCCACGCCCTGTGTCATGTGGAGAAGGGTCCAGTGTGGAACTGTCATGGGAGGTGTCTGAGCAGTAATCCCCAGATGGTGAGGAGCTTCCTTGTTCATTTTGCCTTCATTTGACCATACCTGGATGCCTGAAGGGCCTTTGTCCTGGGATAATGACAACTGAGGTGAATTGATGAGTGCAGTGCCACTCAGGCTGATGCTCTGGGCACTGCCTTGTCAGGATCTCCCTTTCCCAGCTCGAGTTACCTTTGCATACTACCTCTTTGTCAGGCTGCCACTTTGCCCCCCATTCCCTGCTCACCTGCAGAGCACTTCTGGCACAGAGACAGGTGGGAGCTCAGGGCTAGGAATGCCATCAAAGCACAAGTCTTATTGACATGGTCACACTCTTCTCTTTCAGGAACAGGGTTGTTACAGACACTGTAAAGATAGAAAATAGTTGGTCATACCCATATGTTTAAGCAGAGGGTAAAAAAAAAGTCTTTGTAAGGACAGGAGTAATCAAGTAGTAACCATCTTGTGCATCTGAGGCCAGAAACATGTTGCTCTCAGGTATCTAGAAACTCAAATTTTAATCTTCTGTTTCCACCTTGTTGTTTTGGTTTTTTTAATAGAAACTACTGTCTGACCATGGGCAAAAAACCTCTTCTATCCTCAAAAGTACCAAGAGGAGATTAAAAGAGGACCACTGCTTTGTTCCTCAAGAAACTCCTCATGCTTCCAAAGCTAGAAGGAACCTCTTCAATGAATTCACTGCCTGTGAAGAGCAAGCCAGCCCTGCTGTGGACAGTTGGGTCTTGCAGACCTTGGGATTAAAAGATGTGAACACCATTGATGAAGCTTCAGCTAACTACAGTGCCCTGTCCCCAGACCTTGGAAAAGACTCATACTGCCTGAGCCCTGGGGGAGCAGCAGACTATGAGCAGAGGGAAGGAGCAGCAGCAGTGTTTGGCTGCAGCCATGTTCCTCCAGGCAGCAGCAGCACCCATCCATGCAGCGAGGATTCTCCTTTCCTTCCTCAATTTTCTTCAGCACCATGCATCTCCTCACCAGTGCCAAGTGTTTCCTCCCTCCCAGCCTATGGGTTGCCTTATTTGACTGGTGGTTTGTCACCCAACAAAACAGAAGTGGCCTTCACAACGTCCCTGAGTCCCCACCGCAATGTGAGAACGCACAGCTTCCACCAAGGACAGGCCTTTGTGCGCAGGGACGACGATGGGGGGTGGAGATTCACCTGGGTGCCCAAGCAGGCTGAATGATGCACCTGATCAAGGTCAGACATAGAGGATGTAGGAGTCACACTTCACCTTGTGCATCAGACAGGTGCAGGCAGGAAAAAGGACCCCTTTTGGGCTTCTTTAAATTCTACTTTGTCACTAACCCACTCCTCATTCCCTCACAGATTTTCACAGATGTGACTCCAGATTGCACTTGGACAATTTTCTGCCCCAGACGTTCAAACTGGATTCCTTTCTCTTGTGGCTATGTTGAGATACTTGCTTTTACTTGTTTCCTGAGGTTTTGTCATCAGCTCTTCCTTGTTACTGGTAATTTCCAGGCTGGAGGGCTTTCACCTTTAATGGTAACCTTCACATGCACCAAACTGAAAAGCACTTTGGGAATACACCTCTCTCACTTTGGAAATAGCACCTGTCTCACAGATATCCACAGATAACAAAGGAGGCATATGTTGGAGGCTGAGGATCAGCAGTTTCTCAGTGATTTATGTCTCTCTTGACTACACAGATAGCCTTGGATTTAACAAGCATCCATGGTTGCCTTAGGTGCTGCACAAAACTGACCTACCTGCAGTTCCATGGTGCTGTCACATTCTTTGATGATGCCTCAAAATAAAAACAGGATTTACTTCTAATGCTCAGAGGCTGCTTAGTTACAAGAGATTCAGCAAGGGCAGGGGATCTTCCTAAGGTGTGATTAAGAGACTGATGTGTTTACTAATACATTTTAAAGGTATTTTGTCTATGAACAAAGGGAGTTTACATGTGGGGAGGCAGTAGCACTTAGTGGTTGGAGCGGGTCTTTGGGAACCCCACCTTCAATGCCAGCTTCTGCCTCTCTGTCTGCCAGACTGGGATGGGCTGAGGGTAAGACCAGCATTACTTTGAGAATGCTTTAAAACTCTCTGAGAAGGTGCTCTAGCACTGCACAGGACTTACCTTTCACTAGTGCTACTAAATTACATTAATGATTTGATGATATGAAGTCAATGGACATGAAGTAAGTTCACCAGTACTGTTTTTTGTTACTTTTGTCTTCAGTTCTACAGTAGTTTGATGCCTGAGTATTCAAAATAGATTGGCTTGGTTATTCTTGCTTTCAGAATGGGGCCACTGACATTGAGGAAGGACTGAAGTAAAAATAACCAAAATCAAGATTTTTTTTTTTTTAAGTGGCTTATTTTCATATAGAAAACAGAATATTCCTCTGTTTTTAGAGGATAAAAATATCTTCTAATAGCCTGTTGTGCCTTAGAATTGCAACATTTGAGACATTCCATCAGGAGCAGTAATGATTTCCCAAGGGACTTCTAAATAAACAAACTGTATTTCTGGGTAGTTACTTTAAAATGACTGTGGCAGACTTCCAGAATAGGCAATATGAAAGCACTGATTGTTGGCATTATTTCACTGGATTAAAAAGTCAACTAAACTAAAAAAACACCACAACCCACACAACAACCACTGCAGAAGAAAACCATAACAAAAACCTCAGTAAAACCCAAAAAAACCAAACCAAACAATGCTCATGGAATAAATACAGGTATTTGTTTGGGGACTTTGCTGTAGTCCATAAAATTGTGGTAGATTGATGGAGACTGATCAGATAAGACCACTGTTTCTGTAGCACTTTTCTGCTTTTCAGTGAAAGCTGAAAAAAAACCCCTGTCCTACAAACAACTCATTTTTTTCTCAATGCATTTCTTTCCTATTATTCTCCCCTTGCCCCACTATATAAGAGAGCAATGAAGAAAATACTCCTATCACTGGAGTTTTGTTGATGAGTGTGGTACTGTAGAAAATGCCTGAACTAAACCCGAGTATGTGATGGGAACCCCTGGTAGAGGTGATGTGGAGGATGCACACAAACTGGGAATAAGGCAGTGTGGCCAGAGGACTGCACCCAACACAGCTGTAGATGCCACATCTCTCAAAGCAGCTGTAAAACAGAAGTAGAGAAACATCTCTGTTTTCTAACACTAGAGAATGCTATTAGATGTGAATTTTAATGCTATGGAGTCAGCAGCACTAATAAGTGCTTTTATACTACCAATAAATCTTAAATCAGGGCTTTTTTCTCTGAAGTGGGAGAAAAGCTTTCCATTTGCCTGACATTTCCTTTCCACATTTTTATATCACTGCATGTGAGAACTTCTGCAGAGAGCCAGAACAAAAGTGTCAGCTCTTTGGTACAATCCTGAAGTAGGGTTCCAGTAGGAACAAACTGATGCTTGAGCCTTTGCCAGCCTTTTGTACAGGGGTGACTGACCCTTTGTCTCATAGTAAATAAATTATGAACATGAGAAAATTATTTACCTGAATGAATCCTCATCTTTTCCAGTGGGTTCCTGAATTTTACTCTATATGAAGGTACTGAGTCCTGTTGGAGAAATTGTTTTCTGAGCCTTACTTTACTGGAGTTCATTTGGGTAGAGTATCCCATGTGCTGCTCCTGTCAGCTGATGGGTGCTACTGATCTGCACATGCAGACTTAAAATTCTGGTGTAGGCAACTGCTTAAGCAAAGTTCTCAGTGGTAATGATGCTACTGGGTACTGGAGGGAGCACACTGGAAAGGAAACAGAAAAATCTCCAAAGCATTTTAACAAATAAGAGTGGTTTGTTTTACCCTGACACCACCATTTGAAGCAGTATTTCCTGAGTTTCATGAAGAATAGAAACAGGATTTGTCTAACACCAACCCACAGCAAGCAAATCAGCACAGTGACCAAACCATTCCTTTAGATAAATATTGCTCCTATTGCCAAAAGAAAGCCATTGCTCAGCATACCTCACTCTAAACTGCCTGCTTCCTCTGAAAATCCTGCCTTCCTACAGGTGTAATAGATGTGGAAAATGAGTAAGGGGCTGAAGACATCTCATGGCAGATTGCTGTCACATGGAGAGATGTGAGCACAGTTACTGACTGGGCTGGTGCTGGGTGGATATGCTGATTGAACCTGCTGTGTCCCCATGATTTCCTTGGGCCTGGAAGCACTGAAGCTCCATTAACATGGTGCAGTACTTTGGCCTGCAAAGATGTGGGGGGAAAGTTCTTGCTGGTACAAAGCCTAGATGGAGCTGTGAAATGGGTGTTCAGTTTTGTTTTGTGCTCCATCCTCCCTGTTTGGCCTTTTGTATCCATTCCCAGTGGAGGAAAGAGATTCAAAGCCACTCTGCTCTCATGGAATGTCTGAGGTAAAGCCCAGGGAAGCCCGTGACACATTCCTATGCCCCAGAGGTAGCTAGAGGTCAATGGCAATGAAAGGAAAAAGTGGAAACAAAACCCAGTTCTTCACACTGCCGTCACAACTATGTAGCCAGGAGATAGCAGAGACAAGTTTCAGCTTGGTACTGTATTTCTAATTTCAAAAAACAGGCAGCTGGAAACAAGGGCCAGAAGGAAAAAGATCTATGTTCTGATGCTGCCTCTGGTATTACAGCTGGTTTCTATGCTTTGGATTCTATGGAATTCAGCACTGGACCAGTTCATAGCTATTTAACAAGAAAACACAACTCTTGCTGCTGCAAACTCCAAGAAGTTCCCTCTTGCCAAGGATCAGTGCCAGGCCCATAAAACTCCAGGATGGGGAACTATGACTTGAACAGCCATAGGGCCCTGGGTGGTTCTTTGAGCAGCAGTGAACTTCCTTGTCTGTAAATATTCATCTTGTATTAACATAATTTGTTTTATTTTTTTATTTGAAGTTTGTTTTATTATGTGAATGTAATGTGCAGCTGCATTGTTTAAAATAATCCATGCTTCTAGAAAGGTACTCTAACAGAAATGGAAGTTAATTTAACACTTAATATGGTGATGTTCCTGATTTTTGTGATTTAAAAAGGCCATGATTATATGTAAATGTCAATTTTACTATTGTCACTAAGTTATGTCTAATAAAACTTAACAGCCAATTGATGCAATTCTTTCTGCCCACTTTAGCACCTATTAAACCATGGGACTGTTATTCACACAGCACAGCATCCACCTGGCACCTACATATCTCCCCAGAGGACTGAAAGGGACCTTCATTTCCTGCAGTCACAAGTGTCCACACAAGGACATGCCATGATTTTATGATACCAGATCCATCTATACTGACAGCCACAGGTGTGCTCATTTCAGCCTGGGCTTGCACAGCCTATTGCAGTGATCCATTATTGCATTGACTCTGGAATATATGCCATGCTACCAAACAGCAAGGACAGAGGGAAATATTGTGCTTTTAGTCTCTTGTTTTTGCAGCATCTGCCTCTCTCACTTATACCTTCCTAGGCAGCTGAGCATCCTGATCCAGGACAACCTGATTCATTATAGTACTTTCATTACTCCTGATTTTGACTCTGAAATGATGAATTGCAAAATGGCACTGAGGTGTCACATAAAGAGACTGGAGGTGAGACAGAAAAGCCTGATTAAAAAATGCAAACCTTTACTTAGATCCACTTGACAACAAAGAAAAGCTGTGTTAGTTATTAACTTGCCCTTCTGTACATGAGCAGGTTTATTGGTAACCATGCAGCAGCTGGGACCAGAGAGATTTTTCATTGGAATGGAGATGGCTTATTGCTGATGAAAAGACACAAAGTGAGCCTTCCTTAATCTCTTTGCCCTCATCTTGAAGCCATACTACGTCTATGAGATGATTCATAAACACTCTGGCCTGTTGCCAGATAGCTGACACCCTGTCGTAAAGAGAGAGCAGTCTATAAATAATTCGAGGAATGAGCTGTGATTCACCTAAAATGCCATCTCTCCAGTCATTCCTCTGTTTCATTAGTTGTGCATCACTGCATTATTTAAGGCTGAATGCTTAAACATAGTGTAGCCCAAGGAAATCAGTATTATAATAGTGCATAAGGAACAGATTATAAAAATCGGTATGAGTATGAAGAGCTTGGAGGTCTGAGGTCCCCATTTTCCCTAATTTATTTTTTAAAATCCCACTTGAAGTGTGGCTTTAGTACTAGTATGGTTAGCTGAAGCTCCCAACAACTTCTGCCACCAAAGCTGTTACTAGTCAAAGATCGCTCTGAATATTCATTTACTAAACAATCTTTGCATGTGTAACGTCTCCCACCATGACATCATTCTCCGTTAGTGATCACAGAACGCAGGGTCAGGAACTGGGAGCTTTGTGACGCTTTCAGGAGCACAAACAACGTCATCGAAGCCAGCTTCCAGCTGCGCGGAATGGGGTCCTGACAGCCCGATGCGCTCTCGGTGTGCCAGATGTGCCGCGCGAGGCCAGCTGTGCAGAACGCGAATGCGCTCTCGGTGTGCCAGATGTGCCGCGCGAGGCCAGCTGTGCAGAACGCGAATGCGCTGTCGGTGTGCCAGATGTGCCGCGCGAGGCCAGCTGTGCAGAACGTGAATGCGCTCTCGGTGTCCCAGATGTGCCGCGCGGGGCCAGCTGTGCAGAACGCGAATGCGCTCTCGGTGTGCCAGATGTGCCGCGCGAGGCCAGCTGTGCAGAACGCAGCAGCCGAGGCCGCAGCGCGGTGGCAGCCGGAGGCGGTGCCGGCTGCCGCTGCGGGGCTGTGTCCCCGGGCGGTCACACCGGGGGGTCTCGGCGCCCCCGGGCCGCCGCCGGCTCCGGCACGGCCCGCCCGGCCCTGGCCAAGGTGCTGAACCGGGCCCAGGCGCGCTGCGGGCACGGCTGCGGGAGCCGCGGGGCGAGCGAGGGTCCCGGCAGACACACCGCGATATCCCCGCTGCCCAGCCGTGGTGCGACAGCTGGGACAGCCCTGTCCCCTCGCCAGCAGCTACCAACTCGAAGGACGCTGTCGCACCTGATGGCGTTGGTTAGGAAAATGGGCTTGCTTTGATCTCGAGGCAATCTTTACCTGACAACACGACTGGGGGCGAGGAAGCAGGGAGGGATACCACATCCACGGGGCTACATCCCTGGTAACCATAAGTGACACTTTGCAGGTACACGCAGTGCTGGGCTCCTCTGTCCAGGCCGTGAGGCAGCTGGGTGACAGGCAGGGTAATTTCAGAGTATCCTACTCTGTATCACTGCATGTAGAGGCAGTGTCAGCTGGAAAGCTCCCCTTTACCAGTGGTATGAACTGCAGCTTATCCCAGATACAGAATAAAGAGGTTATCAACTGCCTCCCAGCTGGGACAGAGAAACCAAAAAATCCCTGTGACCTTTGAGAAAAGCATCTATGTAACCTCCAAAGCATTGCACGTTTGATTATAAGCTTGATTCTACAGAAACACTTGTTACTACAGATTTAAAATAATCATCACTCTATGTTATAGGATTATTTAGACTATCCAGGTAGGAATATGATCTCCATTATATAGGAAATTATATCACAAATGTTAATCACTCTGTAGTAAATTTTGTTCTTCCCCAAGACTAGGATTCCCAACAGCCTCCCACCCACATGCTAAAAGGTTTTTCCAAGTTACACTAACAAGTAGAACCTAAAATATACATACATTGTTCTGTTTTTCTCCAACATCCACTCTGGAATTACATGAAAGACAGCTGCTGCAATGATTTTCAGTAATCAAGAGAAAGAATATAGTAATAACTACCTTTCTGCCGCCCTCCTACTTTTTGCTCATCTAGTCCAATTTGAAATCCAGGCGCTCCAAATGATCCAACAACATCAAAAAGTGATGAAAAAAAGGAAAACCTATGCTGATGGAAAGACTCTAGGGAGACTCTGGTTTTAAGAAAAGTTGGCATCTCTTTTGGTTATAAAACCACACAGTTCCAAGACACAAGCAACTCCTCTTCCTAAGAAATACACATTCTTGTCCAAATCTAGACAAAATCTTCACCAATAGTGAAATCCAGGTCAGTTCATTCCCAAGTTCTGAATATTACTGTAAAGCAAAGATCAGCTCAGCAATATCCAAACTCAGCTGTAATTGTTGCACCTGCTTTGAGTTCCAGTTCCCTCCCTTGGAGATAGAATCAAACAAAGCAAATAGGAATGACAAGATCCCTTCTTGCTTCAGGAAACAGGGCTAATTTTGTTTATCTATGGGTCATGAAATATTTAGTGATACCTTTCTGCAGGTGAATGGAGCAACACTGACTTAGTACTGGTAGTATTGTTCAAACCTGCCAGCTTCAGTTTCCTTCAGAGCGTGATATTAGCCTGGTAAATTTTTTGCCTTCTTACCTGAATAAATCAACAACATTTCTAGGGGAAAGATGCCATGTTCCTCCACTACAACAGTCACATTTCAACAAAGGTGTTTTTCTAAACTTTTACAGTCTATAAGAATTGCAGTAACCCACTGAAATCAGCATGACTAAGTCCAACCCCGAGAATAAAATGGAACTTAGAGAGCTTTAAGTTTCTTCTTAGCAAAAGACCTTTTTTCAAAATGAAATATCATTACCTCAATGGCCCTGTGGCCATTCCAGAGGTATACAAACATTTGCTGCCTATCTGTAAGCCATTCAATAATAAAGATCTTGATACTGTGTAAATATTTAACTACAATAGAGGATATAAATCAGAGAAAGTGATTCTGTTTCATTTCACTGGTGGCAGTAAATCACAGGCTATTCAGACTACTGGGCTACACCCAAATAAATGACTGAGCTGTGAATACAGGCAGACATTACCTAAAATTTCCTGTAAAGCAAGTCCTAATTTAATCCAGAATTCACAGAGGGAAGATTAGCAGTACCTCAACTCCAGAAACCTGAAGCACTTCCAGATATTTTTACTGTATCATCCAAGAAGGGAGAAGTTGCCAACACCGAACCTTTGGACGAGTTCTCCAGAAGATGTGACCAGAAACGTGAAGGGGCTGCAAAAGCTCTTGAGTTTGGGGCCCTGGATATTAATGACAGATGCAGCAGAGAAAAGGAGTAGCCACTAAATTCCAGTCTCATTTAATCAGATAGGATTGAGTATAATTAGAAGCAGCAGCATGATGGAGCACAAGAAACCAGTCAGCCCTTATCCAAGGGCTGATCCAGGTTTCTGTGCTATAAGAAGGTCCTGGAGCTGCCACATGAGAAACAGCCATGCTGTGTGTCACTGCTCCAGGGATGCAACACTGGGATCCACATCACAACAGGGACATGAGTTCCCTCAATGCACTGCAAATTGGAAGTTAAAATCTTCCATGACTTGGCTTTTTCTATGAGAATAACAACTGCAAGTGCATGAACTCATGCTCAGCTACAGCAGCAGCCACCAGGGACTGAGTCACTGTCACCATTCTCCTGTGAACTGCCACTGCAATTCCCTCTCTGGCTATCTGATGTGCAAGGTTTGGTGCCAGCCCTGGGTCCACAAGGATGGGTCACACTGCCTCATTTCTAAGAGCCACCAATGCAACTGCTTGTTTTGTCAGGACTTGTTTATCCTCACATCCTCATTTCTGCCTTTCCCATCCTCTGCCATCAAAACACTTCAGCCAGAGGAACAGTTAGTGTCACCCAAGTGGCTTACAGACCCCTTCTGCAGTCTTTAAAGGGACATCAAGGAGACAAAAGACCAGACAATTTGAAAAAATTAAGTAGGAATGAGATGCTTCTACTGGGAAAGTATGGGATGCTACTCTTGACAACATATCACTGTCCCAGGGCACCTAACAGGGTCTCTGCTTACCTTTTGCTTTGTTCTGGAATGGGCTCTTTATCAGAGAGAAAAGTACTATTTGCTTATGAAAAGATAAGAAATGGGTTTATTTTTATCAGTTTAGTCTTAAGGTTCATCTTCTTGCTCGCAGGACACCTCATCCCATCAGTGCCCATCTGTGGGCCCAGCTCCACAGACCCATCCCCAAGGGGAGGAAGAGGAGGGTGAGCCAGAACTCCAACAGCAATCAGAAATTCTGCAAGACAGTGACTGCAGAGACAGCAGGTATAAGCTATACATACTTTTCTCAACTTCTCCAAGCTGTACGGCCTCACCTGGGGATGATGACAGTGGTTTTTTATCAGCAAGAGCAAAACTTCCCTCTGCCTGCCCTCTTTTTCCACTTGGCCCACAGGCAGGTACAAGTTCAATGAGTGCCTGCAAGCCCCAGTGCATACAAACGAGCCCTGTGCAGCATTATATTTTGGTTTTCTCTACCCTCCCTTTGTGCTCCCCTGGCTAAAGTCAATGAAACATTGAAAGCATCCAAGTAAATCGGTCTATTGCATTTTCTCATCAGCTTAAAATGCTCTCCTTGGTGCCAAAAAAATGACAATCCACTGAAGAACCAGGCTTGCAAGATAGTTGTATTGATGCTATTTCTTTTTGCCTTGCCATCTCAAGAGGCCTGTTGGCAGGGAACATATCCCCCTGCTCTCCAGTCCAGCGTGCCATAGTGAGCACAAAAAATTGTACACATGGCTCTGACAGAGGGTGTCCCAGCAGAAACCTGCCCCACCAACACTTGCCTCCCACCATGGTCATCCTAAAACAGGTCAAATTAAATGCACCATAATAAAATAAAACTACTCCATAAAACCCTGTCATAAGACAGGAGCCCAGACATGTTTTGTGTGTTACCCACCCTGAGGGACAGGGCTGAATCCATGAACCACCCTGAACTGAAGGGCTTTGGGGTTGGGTGAGCCCCAGCAGCCTGAGCCCTGGGCTGGCAGCAGGGTCTGAGCCCTCCTGAGTGCCTTGAGCAGAGGGGGAGCTGGGCAGAGAGGCAAGAGAGAGGCTGGGGCAGGCTGTGGATGGCTGGCACAGGGCAAGTTCCTGGGATGGCACAGCCACTCCTTAACACGTGGAACACATGATTTATTAACGAAGAAGCAGACCCAGCATCCCCAAGAGTCATGTTCTGTAACACTACCCACTCCTCTGTCCTGCACTGAGCAGTTTAAGCCATGGCAGCTACTGCTGTCACCAGCAAAGCCCAGGCTGCCTGTGACCACCTCACCCTGCTCTCCTCTGCCACAGCAGCAGAGGGGAGGCACAGAGCCCCAAAGAAGGGAAGATGGGAAAAGTGGGTTATCCACTGTTGGAAACAATGAACATTCACTACAATTATTATTTGTAATATAGTATCTGAACACAAAAAGCAGAGTCTGAGCATCAGCTCAGAGAAAGGAATTAATTGCTAAGTTGCTTGTGAGCAGTTTAGAAACGCCTGTTTTACAAAAGTCTGGGAAAGTCTTAGAATTATAGAAGAGATATAAAAAGTACAACTCTAAAACTCTGTAATAACCTTCTTCTGGCTACTGCCTGAGTCCCAGTCAGAAGAATTAACATGCAATGGGAGACAGCAGTCAAGGCTGGAGTAAAGGGGAGCAATAGTGGCATGTTTTTCTTTCTTATTGATTTAATTTTCAGCGCACTCTGGAATTGGCTGTTCATTTCAGCATGGATGCACTCAGCAGTTTGTGACACACTGTGCTGCTTTGCTCTGCCAGCTGTGCTGTGCCTGCCAACATTTGTTGAGAAATAACAGGAGGTCACACATGGTGTCAAAAAAAAAAAATACCCCTGGCACAGCACATAGAAAAAAGGCATTGTATTAATGGCAATGAATTCAGACCTACTGATGGTGGAATTAATGAAATCCATGGCTGGCACTCTCTTTGCATCCCAATGGAGGCTACAACAAACAAAGAAAATGTACTGGCCACTAGCCCACGGGGTCAGCAAACCAGCCTTGTCCAGGGCAGCTGGAAGCCCATTGCCTTCCTTGGCAGGCCCTGAAGTGGAGAATGGAATTCAAGTGCTTCCCTAGGACCTCTCTTCTCTGACTCTAAGGCAACAGGAAACCAGGAGACCGGGAAGCAAGGAGCTAAGTAATGCTCATGGAGAAAAAACAGCATGGAATGGTGATTTGATTTGATTATTTCAGTTTAATTTTCTTGGTTTCTAAGCTCTTTTTTTATTTAGATACAAGGGAAGGACATCTTTCCTTTTGATTCTTATTTGCCCCGAATCTGAAACTCATCTCCTAAGCATCAACATTTACTTATTGTTCTTTTCTTTCCTGAAGAGTTTCAAGTCCCTTTCAGGAAACCCTCAGAAACATTTATGCTGGCCTTTGTCTCCCCATTCTCTTTATGCTGCCCAGAGACAACTAAGGACACATACATTTCTACATAAAAACAAAATTCCTCACAATAAAAGCAAGGATTTAGTTAGTTCATGTGCATCCATCCTTGGACATAGTCAGCAGGTGGCTGGACAAGCCCCTGAGCAACCCAGTTCAACTTGGAACTTACCCCTTTGAGCTGAAATGTTGAGCTGAAAACCTCTGTCTCTTTCTACCTTCAGATTTTCAATATTTCAGTGATTCTAAATCCACATCTGATCAGCCATCTCTTCATGTACTATTTATGTGCAAGTGAAAATCAGTCAGCACTCACCTGCTTTAGACCAGCCAGCCTTAGCTGGAGCATGACCCACCACTTTCCATTTCTCCCTATAAAATAGGACTATAGATTTCTGCTTTTATCTTCACATTTTCTACCTTTGTCCAAATGCATTTGGAAGCAGAATCCAGAAAATGCAGCTATTCCCCAGGCATCTCAAAGCACAAAGTCATTTGTTGATGTTTCTGCATTAACCCCAGCTGGGTGTTCATTCCCTTTTGAAAGAATTATTTAACTCCTGCTGCTGTTCAAAAATATAGTTGGGTGCACCAAGTCCCACACATGCCAGTGTCAAATCTGGAAGAACCACCACTGATCAAAAAGACACAAGTAATTCCTTTCTCCTAGGGCACTTTAATGCAACTCTTTCATGTTTAATGTTTAATGTGAGTGGAATAATAGTTTGTCTCTTGCTATTCCCCATTAACACAGATCAGAGGCACCACATGCTCACATTCAACTTAATACTTCCCAGTTGGTCACCCAACCAGTAGGTTCAATATGGGGAAAAGACTGAATTGGAAGCCTCTCAAATAGTTTCTAAAAGGCACTAGCTAACTATGGATGCAAGCCCCTCCTCCAAATGTATTATTCTGCAATTCCACTGTAACTCATCCCTTGTAGCAACCTGAGAAATCTGATAACAATTTTTACCATTACAGATTGACAGTTTCTCCCTAAAGCTAAGCTGAAAACAGGTGATTCTGTCATTATATACTTTGTTTTCTTTTTGGAAAAAAAGATAACTGAACAAGGAAAATTAAGGATTTTTGTGTCAAAGGCTTTGAAATAGAACATTTGCTGTTCATTTTATGCCTGAACTGGAACTCTTCTCAAAATCAGTAGTATCCATTACATCCTCTCTCATCTGGAAGATCAAACTGCCCATAGACAAAGGCCCTGGAATAATCAGTTTTGCACAAAAACTCTGCTTAAGCTGAGCAAGAAGGTGGACAAAGAGACAATAATTAGTGATTTATGGAAGTTCAGCTGTTTCTCCATGCTCATGACCAGCCTGCAGCAGGGAAGCATTACTCATCAGCTCCAAGGAAGCCAACTGTCTATGGCTTGCAAGTAAGGAGGGACTTGCCAGATAGTACCTACCAATGGTCTGGTCTTGGGGTTGAAACCGCGTTTGGAAGATGGAGGAGGCAACCATGTGTGCTGATAAAGCCAACAAACTTGGAACCAAGGTCTTTTGTTTTCTTTCCTCTGATGCCAAGGAGAGGGGCGTGCCTGAGTCTGCACAGAGAGTTCCCACTGAACAATGTCAGACACTTGCCAGTTTGGAGGTCTGCCAGTCTAGGGCCACCTCAGTGAACTCATATGGCAAGGCAGAAGGAACACACAAAGACCAGACCAAGGTTATCACAGTCTTCCCAGAGAAGGCCAAAACAACCATTTGTCATCATTATGTTCATTCTCTATTCTTATTTCTATGCTCCCTAGAAAATAAAGTAATGCTTACTAAGAAGTAAAAAGAAGGAAGAAACAACCTGAATATCTGAGACTGGCTGAACTGATGGAGAAGATGATGAATAACCAGCATGGCTGGTAGAACTCCTATTCTTCCTTTATGAATGTTATACAACCCACTGCTTAAAATATCAGAGCCTTGATTTATTACTTGCCATGGTGTAAACAGGTTTTGATTGCTTGGCACCTCTCTTCTGTCAAAAAAAAAAAAAAAAATGAAGCAAGTGTCCACCCATGGTGGTTTTCTATGCATAGCTGAGACTCACTTTTGCAGACTCAACTTCCAGCAGACTTCTCAGCAAGTACCCTGCTGGACTGGAACTCATGTCAGTCCAGTGGAGTCTCTACACCTCCTACCAAAATACATCAGCATGTGAAAGCCTGGAATGAGGCATATAAGCAGTAAAGAAACAGAAACTAGAGAAAAACAGATAAAAAGTGGGGAAAAATGGGAAAATGCAAAGACAAAAATGATAGTATTTTACCTTTCTGTGGTATTTTTTTCTATTAATTAACCTATATTTGCAGCATTTTGCGCTAGTCTCTAGTTTTGCTCACTTCTCCTTAGAGAAGAGAGAAATTTCCTGGTCAGATTTGCCTCTTCACTATAGTCTTACATCAGGTAGGAGAGAAGAGCCCAGCACCACACAGCCCACAGCTAAAATGTGCCAGGGTCAAAGATCAGGGACAAGCCTTGTCTGCCCAGAAGGGCAAACTGGAGCACAGACCCTGAAACACGCAGCTCCTGATTGTACCTTCATCTCCAGCTGTTATCCCCACAGCCCCACCGAGTCCGAGGTGCCTGGCAAGAGAGGATGGATGGACATCCTTGCCTCTGACAGACAGCCCTGTATCACAGCAAAGATTCAGCCTCTGCCTCACATCCATCATCCTGCTGGCTGAGCCTTCACACAAACACTGACTGTGTTGGCTCCACAGATCTGCTCCTGTAATCACAGCACTGAGCAATCACTGAGGGACAGAGCAATTCCAAAAATCACAATTCAGCATGAAGTGACACAGGAGAATGAACACAGTCATGTTGCATCCTACCATGTACCACTGCAATCAACCCTCCTCAAGCAAGAATTAGGGTGTCAGAAGGTGTCCCAGGAAACAAACCAACCAATTTGGACTATTTACCCAAAGTTTTCCCACTAGGGACATAAGCTCTTCAGACTGTCCTTAAAGAAATCTGATTCTCAGCCCTGGCAAATGATAACAAGCAGAGAAAATGGTACACTCAGATACTTCCAGTCCCATAAAATGATAGGGTTGTGATCATCAGCCCACACAGGAGGAGGATGGCTGTGCCAGGTTAATGCCAAACCAAGGAAAGGCAAACAGAATGGGCATGGGCCACCTGTGGAGGCGTGTGCATTAATTGTGCTGTCCTGGATCATTTACGCCAGCAGCCCTTGATTTGCTGCTTCCTTGTTGACACTAGGTCTGGTTGAGTTGTTAAAGAACAGCAGAGGACACTGGAGAGTCTTCATTGTAACTGCTGAATTGAGAGCAAACAAGGAAGCTAAAATTAATCACTTGCACTTAGGTTGCCATCAGGGTGCACGACACACACCACAGTTAAGCTCCCTTCTTCTACAGAGAGAGCCTTGAATGCTGTCCTGGCCCAAAAAGGAGATGCAGAATAGCAGGTCCAGGAGCTACAGTCAGTTTGTGTAGCTAAAAACACCTCGTCAGGACTGTGAAATGGTAGGGTATGAGCTCCTATCTGAAGAGATCACCTGAGGGAATCAACATGGATCAGGCAATAAGGCAAGCTGTCAGCCTGGCTCTTTACACTAACCTCTGATGGTTTTACTTCTCCTCTAGTCTGATCTCTTCAGTATTCTCCTGCTGTCCATCTTCCTCCTGGAAACACATCTCACTTTCTGGGGATCAGCAAAGGGAACTGTGCAAAGTTTGCAAACACTTTGCTATCTTTGTTTCTCTTTGAGGGGGAAGTTTGAAATAACTGATCATTCACTCAAGTCAGAAGAACTGCTTGGTTCTAAGTTATTCCCCACTAGTAAAACCCCTCTGCTTTTGGGTACTCAGCTTTGCAGTCAATCATGGAAATACTATTTTCTCTTCAGCCACTGTGAGTTTGCCTCTGCCAACTCCACTCTCTCATTTCTGATGGGTATTAGGAGTCAGCATGACAAAAATAATAGCAAAAGTTTAATAGCAAACATCATCTTTTGAAGAGTTCCATGAATGTCTTATCATGTATGAAGAACCAAGGTCTTTCTAGAGGTGAGAGTAAAACAAGAAGAAATGCAGCACAAATTGCTCTGGGGGATAGATCTCATGATGGAGCCAGAGCTGCCACACCAGGAACAAAACCCTCGTGTCCCTGGAACAGGTGAGTAATAATTCTTCTGAGCCTCTAGCTCCTGAAGGGCAACTACACAGCTTCATTTTCACCAGTGCTGAGGAATCTCTGGCAGTGAACCTTGTGTTAAAACTATATTCCTGCTTTAGAAATCAACACATTCTAACAAATCTCCCCTGCACTGTTAAAAACCTCTCAGCTGAAGCTCCAGGGCAGGAGCTACCCTGGGCCCCAGTGCTCAAGTGAATCTTCAACCATCTGGTCTTCCCAAAGTCCTTAAAACACTGATGCTAAATGGTTTTTGGGCTTTACAACCACTGTTCAGTCCATGGAAAACAGATATGAAAGATCAATTAAGGGACAATTGATTTCAAACTTGCACCCCTGTTCTCTCCTGCTGGATGTGCTCAGACACAGCCCACTGGTGGCTTCATCTGTGTAGAGGTGAATCTGGGGATTTTTAATTATTAAAAAAAAAAAAATCTGCTTGGAAGGATTTGACATATAAACTGTGATCAGCTTGAAGCATCACAGTACAATACTCAATTTAAAAAAAAATCAAGTGTAAAACCTCATTTCTCATTGCCATCTTCTGGCCAGAGCAGTGTAGTGTATTCTCTTACTAAAACAAGCTGCAGTGTAGAGCACAGATGTGCAAGATGCAATGCACCAGTTGCACAAGTGCAACCCAGGTTTGGCTGCAGTATGTGCTACTGTACAGGCAGGGTATGAAAGCAGCTATCTGGGATTCACCATCCAGCTGGAGCAGCTGCTCAAGAAGTGAATCTGTGAAAAATTATACATTTGAAAGTATTTGAAAGCAAATCTCACTGAAACCTTTATCTGAAATGGCATTTATCCACCATGTTCTTTCTCAGACTCTAGTTACATTAAAATGGTTATCAATAATTTCTACACCCTCATCATGCTTAAAGGAAAAATACCCTTTAAAAATCACTCTTTAGTTAACCTAATCTCTTCCAAACCAGTGTCCTTGAGCAAACTGTAATCTTGGGAGCTAGACTAGTACATCTATATTCAATGAACAATACTTGCAATAACAGACCACTTATTTCTGATCCAGAGGCCAAATTAGGCTTGGCACAAATGCACCACGCATCTTGCAGTAGTCTGATTGTGCACCTATTGGCCCACTATTCAGAGTTACAGTTCCAGTCAGCCTGCAAGTTTATGTTTATACACCAAATAGACACAGCTAGGAGATGATGTGGAGGAGATTGATCACTGCTAAACTGATCTGACAACTGGATGGGAAGTGACTCTCCCTGTCCTTAGTTCTTCCTGCTTTGTAGTCACCTGCACAAGTGAAAGACTCCTAGTCTTAGCAGAGAACAGTTTTCTCTGCATCATTGTGGAAGAGCATTGCTCATAATCACCTTTCCCAGTATTTTCCCATCTTGAATACATCATCCCAAGCTGCTTCACCTAAAGGCCATTTAAAATACTCACAATGATTCCTCCAGATTTCCACAAGAGTCAGTGCACAGAGGTTTTGTCCAGCTCTCCCTGCAGAGGGGAGGACAAAGCAGAGATCTGGATGCCCTCTGCTTTCCTTCACCCTTGTAGGGGAGCACCTGCCCTGTGGCCATGAGTGACACCCCAATGGAGAAGCAGCTGTATATTTACACATTACACACCTCTTGGATCTGTAAGAATTTTGACCATTTTGGACCAATCCCTAACCTCTGCTGCCTTTAATTAAACAAATTAGAGGCTTTAAATTTAAGATAGAATAACAAGAAAAGAGCAAAGTAAATAAGGTTAATCAAAGGGAATACAATGTAGCAGGATAAAGCAATAAACCCACAAGCATTGTAGCAGTAGGTATTTGCAATAACCAAGTTCCCTACTCCTCTTGCAGAAATACGCCTGAGTCAAGGAGAGGTACAGTGCCAGAGCTGCTCCAGGTGCACTGGGAGGCTCTGTAATTCTTCTCCAGAGCAGCACAGCACTGGAATTCTGCTCTTGCTTTCCCAGACATTCTTCACACTGCCCTTTTTCCCTGTGCTCTCTGTAGATAGTTCAAGTCCTTCCCATGGAGCATCAGCACATGCTGGCAGCGAGAGGGTTGCTCAAGGAGCTCATGAAGATTTTCCAAATCCTGTGCTACTGTGACAGTGCTGACAGTCTTTAATAGTCTCAGCCTGGCTGCTCTTTTCCCAGTTGTGTTGCTAAACTGAAATGCAGGCAGTTTCTTTTCACCACTTGTTTGTAATGGCTTTGTTAACACTCTGATCTTTTCCTCATGGTCTTTTACCATGACATATTTTCAAAGACCCATTTGTTCTCTGAGCCTTGTATTTGAGGACAATATGCTGTATATTCTTGCTTTACAAAAAAACATGTTCATAAATCCATATTCCCTTTGGGTTCCCTCTCAATTATTTAAACTGTTCCTAGAAAAAGATGGGGATTATCTAAACATATAGTTGTATTTGTTTATAGAGTCTGCTTTACTCAGTAACTATTTTAGAATACTATTAGGATGTTGAAACCAAATCAGATTAGGCCTGTCTCTTGTATATGTTTATACAGACATCAGTCTTCAATTGAAGTTTTTACCCACTAGTGCCACTGCTTTTCTGGATAAGTAATTGTAGCCAAGCTCCATGAAATAAATTCTTGTTGTAAGAGAAGCCTGAAGCAGTTCCTTCATGAGTACCTCCAGGAAAGGTATCCAGATTTGTTTGCAAGCAACTTTACCTTCCAAGTGGATGATTGATGCCATTATTACTTGTTAAAGCATTCAAATCACATCTTGGCCATCATTATTATATGCTTTCACACACAGCAAAAGCTGAGTTGCTTTGAATAAAAAATTTAGACCTTGAATCACTTGCAGTAGAAAAAGGGAACAGATGATATCACCTGAATGCTCCTTTTACAAGCTGTACAGCCTGTGAGGCCTGGAAGGCAATAAACAGTGATAAGGAACATATTTAAGGAGAGCAAGTAGCAGTGAGAGACCCAACCAAGAGTTATGTTTTCTTCCACTTATTCTCTGAGCAAATGTAATACTTTTTTCTTGTTCAACTCTGCCAACTAGCTCAGCTAGTTAATGGATCATTCACAGTGAAAACATAATTAGCAACAATTAATAAAGGAGAAATGGCTTGCATAACAGCCTACACAGGACATCGTGCCAGGAGACCACTTATGAAACACCACTTATTAACACCATAATTATGACTATCTGCTGCTTCCATTGTATTTGCAGCTTTAAGCTCCACAGCATAAATTGTGTGCAAAATAATGCTGTAGGACCAAACTCCAAGCACCTAATAAGTAGATCTAAAATGTTTGGATCTGTCCCACTAGCAACATTTTGCACCATTGGGTGCTACTACAGATGCTGTGTGAAAAACATATGGAAACAAATTGCTGTGCCCTACAGCTGTGCCTGCAGTGGGTGCTGGCAAAATTGCAGCAAAATCCAGTTGAGACGGTTGAGATTAATTAAATGAAACAGCTGCAGCTTTGAGGCAATCCAGGAGGCTTCTCTGAATTTATGCAAATAAACATTTACAGGACAGAAAGGAATCACAACAATTTAGGGTTTCCACCATGTCTTGGCAGCAGCCTGACTCATATCTGCTGTTTTGGTTGCAGAATATTTTATACTGAGGTTGTCAAGCAGACAATTCATGGACTGTGTAGAGTCCCTGGATGCACAGGTGGCCTCCATTAAGTGCCCATATGCTCCACAATTTCAGCTTTCAGAGAGTAAAACATTTTCAAGCAAAAAAAATAAAGATTAGGCAGGCTGGCCAGGGTGAAAAATAAAACATAAGTCAGAGGAAGATGAAACAGAAGAAAATGGGGAAAGGACGAGAGAGATAAAGCAGCAGTTCATGAAAAATGAGCTCCCTCACAAAGCAACTCTGTCAAATATGACAGATTGATATTAGTCTGTTTGGTGCTGAATTAAAGACTGGCATCACCTGGGATGGCTGTGCAAGCCCTGCCTGAAGGAGCACACTGAAGAGTGCTTGACCCCACATGTTACCAGTTACCAAAGCCAGCAGGACACCCTGAACCCCAGGATTCATCCCTCTCCCTGGAGGACAACAGCCCTCAGCCTTGTTCTCTGATCTCAGACCACTTTAACCAGCTTGTCCTGAGCACTCAGACACGACAGTTTGGATTCCAGTCGAGCAGCATAAAGTGCATGGTCTGTTGCAGCTGAGGCAAGGGAGATTCTGGCAATGCAGCCCCCATTGTTTGCACAGCAAGGGCTCTGGTTTTGTTTCAAAACACAATAGGTTGATTTGAACGAATTTTCCCCCTTGAAATAACTCGTTTAAATCACATGACAAAATAGATTTTGAAACAAAAACTAGTTTTTCAAACCCCACAGCTCTTTCAAGAACTAGGGACTTGGACAACATGTCCCCTGCACTCAGCACAGGTGAGGCCACGCCCTGAGATCTGTGTCCAGTTCTGAGCCCTTCAATTCAGGAAGGACATTGAGGGGCTGGAGCGAGTCCAGAGAAGGGCAAGGGAGCTGGGGAAGGGTCTGGAGCTATGAGGAGTGACTGTGGGGTGTTCAGCCTGGAGAAAAGGAGGCTCAGAGGAGACTTTCTCTACAACTCCCTGGAAGGAAGGTGCAGCCAGGTGGAGGTCAGGCTCTTCTAACAGGCAGCCAATGACAGGACGAGAGGATGTAGTCTCAGGCTGCACCAGGGAAAGTTCAGGTTGAACATTAGGAGGAATTTCTTCACAAAAATGGTGATTAAAAATTGGGATGGGCTGCCCAGCAAGGTGGTGGAATCACCATCCCTGGAGGTGTTTAAGGAAAGACTGGATGTGGCACTCAGTGCCATGATCCAGTTGACATGATGGTGTTTGATCAAAGGCTGGACTTGATGATCTCAGAGATCATTTCAGCCTAATGGATTATGTAAGTTCAAGTATTTTCAACAAGCAGGACAGTTAAACATTTCCCAAGGCATTCAAAGAAGCAATCCTAGTTATGTATTCCCAAGAGTAACCATGTCTATCTGCTAACATACCTCACCCACCTTTACACACTGCCAGTGACAACAGCATCCCCTTTAGAGCAGGGTCTATTATTGGTAAATCCTGAATTCCAGCCCTCTCTGGTATGTGAGCTTATGAAAAGCAAAACAAAAGCAGCCGGAGCTTGGATATTACTCCAGTGAGTATTTACATTTGAGCAGCACCTGGAATCATGACCAAAACCACACAAAGGTAGGTGCTCCATAGGCACTGAAAAGATAACCCTTGACAAAGAGAGTTTACAAACTTGGCATACTATGGGGTCTTGGTCATGCCTATTCATCTACTACTGACATCTGCAAGGGTCACAGACCTGACACTCTCTGTGCCAAGGCTGGCTTCAGCAACTGCAGGGTCCTGTCAAGGGCCAAATTCCTGCACCACACCCAGCTAAGGAGTGTGCAGAGGAGGCAGAGGCTGAAAACAGGCTGCTGCAACTCCTCCTGCTCCAAAGCAAGGTCTGCATGGGGTGCAGGAGCAGTATATTCCTTACTCCCCTTTTGTCAGAATAGAGAGGAAACCCTCAAAGTAAAGGCAGATCTCTGATGCATTTAACCACACTGAAAACTGCCTGGACAATTCCATGGCAATACCAATTGATTTAGAAAATTTAACTACTGCATTGAAATCTTCTGCATTCAAGGTGCCCAGCACATTTGCAAGGTCTGACTGGCAGCAGTGGGTCTCACCAGCCAGGAGCCCATCCACAGCACCCAAGCAAGGCAGGCTCAGCTGAGAATTCAGAGTGCTGGAGAGTCCATGGTGATGAAGCAGGTTTGAAGTCAAACCACAGGTCAGACTCAGGTGGAGCCAAGCAGCAAGGCACATCCAGGGCCCGGACAGAAGTCACTGTGTGCACTGGAGTCTGGTTCAGCGGGATTCATGGAAAGGAAAGTGCATGGCCAAAACACAGACCACACCATTCCTACAGCATAGCTCAAAGCAGAGCTCAGTGGCCCAGTCTGAGCCTAAATAGGATCCCTGGGCTGATGAGCAAGGGCTGTGGGTGGAGGTGAGGCTGATCAGGACAATGAAGAGCTGTTGGTGCAATCAGGGCCCCAGCACGTGTGTAGAAGAGCAGCTTATGGGCTGTGATGGCACTTTTGTCAGCAGTGCCACTGAGCACTAGAAGAGAAGAGATGGAATTACTCTGGGATCCTGGGGGGTTTCTGCAGTCTCCTGCTTCCTTAGTGCCCATCCATTTTAATCTATCCTAGCAAGAACCTTCTGAAGCTGTGGCTTGAGCCATAAACATTTGCCTCTAAGACAATGGAAAGCTCAAATAAATTAATAGAAAGCTCTTTTCCTGTTATTGGAGTGGACTTTGAATCATCATGCAGCAGCACATCAGCACCTATTGTCTTGGCCAGACACAGAGGCAGTGTGTGCTGAAAAAATCATTCCCACTACTCATCTGGCTGCTGAATTAGAGGTTTGTTTTTGCCACTGCTCCCTCTTCAGAGTTGCCATTTCATTAGCTACAACCATGTTGTGCATCAGCCCCATCACCAGCACTGCCCCAGCTGTATCTCAGTTGATGACATATGGGAACACAGCTCTCAGTAATTCTTTTTCCAAATCATTTGTCCAAAATGGTATATATTGTTCTGACTGACTGCAACAGGAATTTGTTTGTGCTTTTCTATCCAAAATGATATTAGAGGTAAATATTCTGACTTGCTGAGGAAGTGCCAAATGGAGATACACTGGGTATAAAGGCCTGTCTGTCTACACAACAGTTAGATATTCAGCTAAAGGCAAGACAAGTTTGGTTTGAAACAAAAAGTACTCTTAATGCTTGAAATTAAAAGAAACGTTGCAACCTGAGGGAAGAATCTTCATGACAGCACTGCCAGGCCAGAATAAAGGAAAACTGACTGAACAAGACAAGAAGAAATATTCAACAACACTCTCAGCTTTTGGGGATCTGCTCTGCAGGTGTGCTTGCAGGGGCTGTAGGAGCTGTACCAGCTCAGTGCATATGGAGACAGCAATGACACCTTGCTGCTGTGCTGGCTCAGATATCAGTGTGTGTGTGTACATAACAATTCAGATTTCCATTATATTCTGATTGTACTCCCTTTTCCTCCAGTGGAACACCCCCAAAGAACTTCAAACTGGAAAATAGAAGAAGAAATGCCTAACAAAAGAACCAAAGGCATTTCACCTCAAAGATGCAGGGCGAATTATGGACCTAACTTGCCAAAGATGATTTCTATTGTTCAGATTTTATTTTAATAAAAGAATCACTGAGTATTTTTATTCTGTTATTTCTTGTTTCCTCCTGATAGAAGTTTGTCTGCATTTTCAGCATACTATCATCAGTAACTTTTAAGTGTGGAATGACTTTCACTTCACCTCCTTTTTTACCAGCCAAAATATCCAAGCTAGAACCCTGTTGTATTTGATTCAATATAAGCAGTGAACACAATCCAAGAGCTCTAAAAACTATAAGAGATTAAATACATGAAACTAAAAGAAATTAATACATGAAGAAATGGCTGATAGGGGAAGTCGAAGGGATGGTGTATTTCAAAGTCAAAGGTGATGTTCAGTGTATTTCTCTTGGTAGATATGAGTGTGGTGTCCAGCAGCCTGAGGGCTGGCAGCTGAACTGCTGGGAGCATTGGTTCTCAGGAAGATGTATCCTATTCAATTGTTTTCCTTTTGCTTGTTGTTTGGTCTGTATTAATCTTCTCAGGGCTTTTTCATTTTGTTTAATGTACAGAGAGCTCTTAGCAGAATAGACTGTGTTTCTAAGAGAAGTTCCAGTCTGCCCTCTAACCACAGCACCCACTCACACCAGAAATCTCCACTCTTGTCCATTAGCAAGAGAAAATGTGAGGGAGATCTGCCGTGGAAAGCCCAAGTCAGGGAAGGAAAGCAATACCAGAAGCATTTGGAGAATGAGGACATGGCAAATAGTCATGAACAATTTCCAGAAATGTCCCAGGAGATCATTGCCTTATTCAATGCCTCTCATTTCTGCCAGACTATTTCTGTCTCAGCCCTGAATGTGTCCATCTCAGTATGTGCAGCTAGCTTGGTAATTTTTAACTCATGGCACTAATTGAATTGTTATTGAATGTGATTAATTAGCACTGGAACAAGCCTCTAACAAAGAACTTATCGGATCCCTCCACTGACTCACAGCTTCCCAATGGCTTTGAGACTTGCAAATTGGACATGCTCCTACAATCTCTGGCAGGTCTCAGGTATCCTGCCTCCACTGGAACCTGCTGCCTTATGCACATGATGCCTGTATGGGCAGCCTGGGCCCCCTCCTCCCAAAAATGAGTCTCTAGGGCGGCAGCTTTTTTGCTTGCACATTTCCATCTCCAAGAGCATCAAGGCTGGCTCAGCAGACCTCTGCAGACCTCTGTTCAGAGCTGCAGCACTCCAGCCAAGTAACTGAGCTGGAATAATGCACATTCCATAGCAGGACTGCAGGAGGGTCCTTCAGCCTGCCTGGGCTCCTAGACTTCAACAGGAACTTAGATCTTTAGTGCAGATTAGGGTTAAATATCTTTGTGGCACAAACAGGGTGGCAGGAGCCTTAATATTATGTGCAAATCTCTTAGAATGAATTAGGATACTTCAGGAGATATGTTGTGTGTGTCCAGGAAGAGACAGATGCACATTCATCTCAAGTGCAAGACTTTCCATGTATCTTGTGGTATTCTTGGCCACAATGATGTCAAATAACACTGATTTCCCAGCCTGATTGTTCCTGTGATGGAAAATGTAGTTTTAATTAGATTTGACCTAGGCTTTTTTTATTTCTTTGGCCATATTTTCCACTATTTCCCATGGGAGAAAACAAGGAATATTTCACTTCAGAGGTCCCTGGGCAGGAAAGCTGCTGTACTGCTGTGTTAACTGGAAATCCTTTGTAACAGGTGTCAAAGAAAGGAGCACTTTGATTCCAGGAGCTGCAACTTTCCAGCCATGCACCCAGGATACAGGCTCTGCCTGGACAGTTCCAGATGATGCTTTTGATGTTCCTGTGCCTTCTACTGGGCATGTTTTGTACAGGAGGGGAGCACGAAGACAGTCAGACAGCCAGAGGGAAGGTTTTAACTGAGCTACTTGTCAACCAAAATATCATTTTCATCTAAATGGAAAAGCAGTGTATAAAAGCCAAAAATAGAATGGTGTTTTTCTAAACCACTGAAGAACTTTTACATTACACATTTAAATTTTTTATTTCCAAATTGTCTTTCAAAATTAAATAATAATTGATTTTTTTACTTCTTTCAAGGGAAGCCACATTTGTTTTTAGTCTGGAATTCAAAATATGCTGAAATAGTGACTTGTCCTGGAATATTCAGTTCTGCTGTGGGACAGCTTCAGGCCAAAATCAGTCAAAAACTGAATAAGTTTTTGACTGTTTGATGACAAAGGTCAAACAATCTGTGAGAAATTATCATTCCCTGGAAATTATTTCAAGTATTGAGGTACCTCTTCTGCATGCATAAAATTGAGCTTCCTTTAGGTGGTTACATGAACTTGAGACTTCAAATAAGCTTAGGAAAAGTCTTCCAGCTTCTCTGAATTTAGATGAGAGAATTCAAGTCCTGGCGTAAGCAACTCCAAATTTATTAAGCAAAATATGGCCAGGGAATTGCTATCTCACGGAGAATTAGGGAAAATAAAATGGAAATTTAAAAATAACCAAAAAAAAGGAAAACAAAACAAAACACAAAAGCATGGCAAGGCTTCTCTGTTGCTCTGTTCAGTGCCCAAGCAAGACACAAAATCCTGGTGCTCTTCACCCTTGGCCCAGCCATGAAGTGCTGGGTGGGTGGCAAATGGAAGCTTTGGACACCAGACCCAAGTGCCCACCCTGTTCTCCCTGGCTGAGTACGTGCTGCTGAGGAACCCAGACAGAAAAGAGATCCAGCCTAGCATCAGCTCAGCTCAAGTATTATTTTAAAACAGCAGGTATAGCACACTTAGACAACTGGACTGAAAAACAAACAGAAGTATGTTGATAGCTATTTACACTAGATTTAGAGTTCCCTTTTCTGTGATGTCTCAACTTACAAAAAATACACTTATTTAATTCTAATTTTCCAAGGCCTTCGTATATTCATTGTGGCAACATGCTTTGGCACCTGAGTCCAAAGAAAAACAAATGAGGACAGAACAAATATATGCTAAGAAAGTTCAGTGCTGCCCACTTATTTGAGTTAATCATCTCATCTGTACATGCTCAGCAAACAAAAGGTGATCCAAATCAGTTGTCCTCCCTGTTTTGCCTGGGGAACGTAGAGCAGGTAGACCATGTCATGTGGGGAGTGAATTCATCATTATTTCTCCTGCCAGCTCACCAGAAGTCCTCTTTTAGAAGTTTTGGGGTTATTTGTGCATCCAAGGGAAAAAGGAAAAAAAAAAAAAAAAAGGAAGATTTACAATAAAATTGTCAGGTTTGGAATTAAAAACCCTCTCATTCTTTCACCAGTGGTGACTTCAGTGGGTGTTTTGGAGCAACTTGGAACACAGACTGGCAGCTGTATTTAAGCAGTCTTCCTTTTTCCCTCTGGGCTCTGGGTCCCTATCTGTACACATTTTTCCAGCACTTTTCTGGCTCAAAGAAGTTTGGAGACAATAAAGAGGCTTGGCTTACCCATCTTAAAGGGCAGGTCTTGGACTGATGATAAGGGCAGGCAGTGAACTTTTGCTTTGAATTTTTCATCACTTCACCAGCTGCACTTTATCTCCTTCAAAGATAACCCATGTAAAATCCCCCTGTGGGGGCCAGAGAAGGGATTTCCCCTGTGATATTGGACTTAAAGGAAGATGGAACAGTTGTTCCCACTCATTCCCCATATAACTCTCCTGTATGGCCAGTAAAAAGTTGAATGGGAAATGGCAAATAATTGTGGATTACAGGAAATTAAATGCCAATACAGCACCTTTGACAGCAGCAGTGCCTAATATGACTGAATTGATTGTCATAACACAGGAACAACCTCATCCAGTTTTAGCCATCATTGATGTTAAAGATGTGTTCTTTATGACCCCACTTCAGGGAAATGACCAAGAATATTTTGCTTTTATCTGAGAGCAAAACAATTGGGAAGTTAACAGTGTCCCAGACTTCTCCATTATTGCTGCTCTAGTGGCTTTATGCCAGACAAGATGAGATATTTTCACTGATGCTCCACTGTGGATGAAGCACTCTTCAAACCAGCTCCTGGCAGCCCTGGCAGCAGCACAGATGTGCCACAGGAGCTCAGGACCCTGCCCTGGGCTGGGGACAGATGCTGGGGACCCCAGTCCTTGCTGTCATCTCCACATGGGCATTGCCACCCTAACAAGTGTGAACCTACCCCTCTCTGGACGTGTGCCTCACAGCTTCTGGGGTGTTTCTTTTGCAGCTCCCTGTCAAGAGCTCCAACTGTCTTCTAGCATCACAAGATGCAACTTCTGCCCAGCATGGCCAAGACACGTCCTTAGATTCCATGTGTTTTGAGCAGGTATTGGAGGAACATTCGCTTACTACCAACTGCTTAAATTCCTTTTTTCCTTTCCACCCAACAAATATTTCTCCAAGCCAAACACAAAGAGTTATACTGTACACAGTCTTTGAAATGTACACTTCATTTTCAAGGAGCTGGCTTCAAGGAGGGCAGCATACTTGCAGGTATTTTGAAGTAGCAAAAGAAAAGAAAAAAGATAATGCAACAGCAGAGAACTGAAGCGTGACTTTTCTGATGTTTGGGGGTTTTTTTCTGTGCCAACAAAGATTCAATAGTGGAGGATTTGTCTGCAAAGTCATTCTTTGCCCTCCTTCCTTTTGTTTCCATTTCACCTCCTCCCCCTCAGCTCTAGTAATTCTTTACTCTCGTGATAGTTCACAAGATGCCTCATTTGCAAAATGAAGTATGACCAGCACCTGTTAGGTAAAGGAAATCATGGCCAGCAAGGTGCTGTAACCTCTTGGCAGGATAAAAATAGACCAGTGAGGTGCTCAGGTGGGAAATCACCCAGGTTGCAGGAGCTGGTGGGTGTTGCAAGATGTATTTCTCCTTTCAGTCAATTATAAACCTCTGTGTTTGCAGAAGTGATACATAAACTGCAAACACAGAGGCTGTGACTATTCAGATTCACTGAGTCGCTTATTTTTGCTAAGTTCAAATATGCCTTTAAATCCCAAAGCCCTACATTGAGTTTCACAGTCTGTGTTTGTAAGAATTTTCCACATGCAGATCTCTTGTCTGTAAGGACAGTTGGCTGATTAATTCTCTCTGTATCAGTTTTCTTTCCATTAAATCTGTGTCCACAAAGGCCTGGTAAAACAGTGGCCAAGAAGAGGGCAAGGCTTCTCCCAAGATGGTCAGGAAAAGGATAGATCCCAAAATTCAGATATCTACTAAAGGGCGACTGCAGTTACATGCATTGCCCTCTGCAGATGACACCAAAGAGGGTGTAACACATTAAAAAATGCCCATAAATTAGTATCTTGGGTGCTGATGACACAGCATTTCAGTGTATGAGGCCTCATAGAGATAAAAATTAAATAGAACAAATTAAATTCAATAGGTTGTAATTCTGTCAGAGTTGTTAATCCTTTATATTTCAATATCTCATAATTTCCTTAACAGACCTGCAAAAAGAATGTTTAAAGTGTCTTGGATTATAGAAGTAACACATCTTATTAGAGAGCAAATTTTTAGCCAAAGGGGTGTTTGGCAAAAAGCAGGACTGTTGATGTTTTACATAATCCTTTCTTTTTCCAATTACAAAATATTTATAATAAAAAAACATATTGCAGATTTAGACATCAAATCTGGCCCTGATTTACAGCATCATCATGAAACTCCTCCTAATTATTTATGGCAACTGCATTGCTTATGGGTAAGAAAATTGTGGGTAAAGTGATTGTCTCTTGTTACTTAAATGTGGGTAGCAGCAGGTGACTGTGTTAGCACCTGTGTGCAAGTGTCTGTTAGAGAGAGAAAGATAAAAATCTCGATTTCAGTAGTTTTATGGAAAGCCCCACAGAACAAACAAATAAACCTTTCCCAATCTGCCACTGCAAGATCAGAGATCTTGTCAATAGCTGAACAAAATTATCCAGCAGCTCACTTCTGGGTGGTGTTTAATCCTTGGGAACAGTGAAGTGGCAGAGGCAGCCTCTGCTTTTTGCCCTCCACATCTTCTGACTCAGCTTGGATGGAGCAGGACACCTTGCTTGACAATCATTGCTCATCCACCTGCCTGTACAGCAGCTTTGTGAGGACCAGGTGTGTGTGTGTCAGACTATCTCACTTGCTTTCCATTCCTCCCCTCTGAAAAGAATCCATCTCAGTTGAGTTGATTACATTTCTTTGTCACCAAAAAAACCCCAAAGTGTGCATTCAGGTGAGAGAGTGGGGTGGACATCCAAGTGCAACGGTGAGGAGCACTTAACCCCACTCCCACCAGTGCAGCCTCCCCCATGCTGCACCCTCTGCCCCTGTAACGCTGCACTTACTGCACCTGAGGAGGCTGTAATGCATGAGAGATTTAATTAAAGTCATCTGGAGGGGCAGCAGAAAGGAAGGCTGTGGGAGCTGATGGGATGTGGGGATTTGCACCTGCGTGATGATCAGTGGGTTTTTGTCCCCAAGGCTGAAGAACAATCAGTACTGGGATGCTGGTGCTGTGGGTGAGTGGGATCACACCCCAAAGGATGGAGACCTTGATGATAAATAGGTTTCTAGAGATGTAGAAAATGTTTTGGCGTGGAATTTTATACAATTCAGAGCTGCTCTTTAAGTCTCATAGCACAAAGGGGTCCATCAGAAGAATCACAGATTTGCTCCCTTTCCAACGAGGGATTCCCAGACCCAACAATTTACTACATTGTAGAAATAAGAATTTTATCTATATGGAAATTTTAAAAAGAACACTGATATTTTGAACAATTCCCATCTGTGACAACAGAAAAAGTTGCATTTCACAGAGCTTGCAGGCAGACAGGTAACACACAACACAGCTGGACTCAATTTTGCACATTTACTTTATGGTTGTACTGGAAGTGCTTAGATGTGAAGCCTTCAAATTTGCTGAGGATCACCTGTGGATTTTCTAAGACTACATTTGCATTAGCAAATAGGATTAACTAAGAGGAGCAGAGCCATGGACCAGGAAGATTTTTGCTGAGGACTTGACATCCACAGTAAATGCATTTCATGGTTTTATTGCTTGAGGCTTTGGTGTTTAATTTTTTGCCTTTTTTTAATTCTTGCCATTCACAGTCTGGTTCCCAGTGGTGCTGGGAATGGATTAGGGAGCTACATATTCCAGACAAGTTTCTTTCAAAGGGACAGTAATTCAAGCATCCTTAAGATGGCACCACAATGCAAACCAAACTAATTTTACAGGGAGCTCCTGATCTGAACTGAAATCCCAAAGCAGACACATACTCAGGGCTTCACAACAGTCTAAATCAATGGATCAGTAACCTCAATTAATATTTGAGAAGGAAAATATAGTCAGTAGTCCTCAAGTAGTTCTATTCTCTGGGATTGCACCAAATGAGTCATTGTGGTTACTAGAGTTATTAATTTATGTGTTTTATCAACACTCCAGTGACACATAAAGCTAATGCTAAAAATTCCCATCTTGAAGAAAGTTGGGAGAAAAAATAGGGGAGGGCGAGAGGACTGAGAAAATAAATAAAAAAATAAACAAGAAATTTAGCATGAGATAAGATCAACACTAGTATTCATTTGTCCTAAGTGTTTGAGATAAATTAAAGAATAGAGATCTTATCTGGGCAAAATGTGCATCCAGTAACCTCCTTCCCCTCCACTGAAGTAGGAAATAAGTAGTTTATGATCAGCTGCGACAATCTCTACTGAATGGCTTTGAGGCAATAAATCACAGAAGCTGGTTTGTCCACATTTCTTTCTTTTCTTCAGACTGTTTGGCTAAATCTCCCACGGAGAAAGTTACACCATGCAGGGGATTCAGCAAAATGCATGAAAAATGTACTCATGTCACCTACAAATTCCTCAGTTCTGGCTGAAGTCCAGTTGTGGCTTTAATACAAGACAATGCCTTACTGCTCTCCTTCCCTGAATCCTACAAGGGCAGCTGTTTAAACATTTATCATTAAATGTTTCAAAGAAGAGAGCTCACTGTAGCACAATGATGCCATTTGAGCTTTCACGTTTGTTTCCGGGACTTATGGAACACGTGCGGGTTGGGGTGGGGTCATCCCATAGCCCCACAGTTGGCTGATTTTGCTCACATTCATGCTGAGTTCCTCACTAATGATTTTTTCTGTATGTTCTGATTCTTCACGAATTTGGTTTAGCAAATCCAAAGCTGTGGCAAAGACCCAGCATGTTGGGAAAAGGCTTCCTTACAGCTGCATGAAGGAGGAATTGAGCCAGAGGAAAGCTGGCTTGCTTTCTCCTGCTGCTTCCAACTGTTCTTCATGTCTGTTCTCTGCAATTCAATTCTCAGATTCATTTGTTCCTGTCTGGGGATGGTGTGGATGCAATAGGTCTGTAGGAGAAGGAGGAGGACAGAGAAACTTCCTGAAATAGAAATGTGTAGAGCTGCTCAAGAAGAGAAACTCCTTCTGGCTCTGACCCTTCCTAGACAGCAAATAGTTGCATCTGGGAGATGCAGATGTCTTTGCCAAGCTCCTACATGTTTTTAAATGGATCCACTAGTTGATACAGCACATTGGAAGAGCTGGATCTTTGGACTGAGCTGGTATGGCCACCCCATGCTCACAGGAGACCACTTACATGGGGTAGCTCACAGGGTCATTCTCCTGTGGACAGACAGATTCCTAAAGGGACAGAAGTCAGCCCATTCCACAGCAGGATACCAGGAGTCACTGTCTGAACAACCTTCCAACCAGAACTAGTCATGAATCAATGATCTAAAACCATAAAACTCTGATTGCCACTTTCAGAGGTCCTGTGGGGCTGTGGATCTCCTCTGTGTTCTGAAGACATGGTTTCAGGCAAAGTTTAGTTTCTCCTGAGAAAGGAGTTTATTAAATGCCAGTGTGGACTTCATGGCACCTGTTTGAAGGCTCCCAAGTCACCTGTGCTCTTGTGATGCAGCAGGAGGCAACAGCATGGCCAGCCAGCCTTCAGCCAGCACCAATCTGAGCCTCTGTTTGCCTTGCAACAGCCCAATTTCTTCAGCTTGGGTGGCTGAAATGAGGCAGCTAATGCTATACTTAATGACCTATTTAATGGCCCATTTTCCAGAAGTGATGAGAACTTACAATTATCTCTGTGCTCAGTGTGAGCTGTGGCTGCTTTGCAAACAAAAATCCAGACCAGGCATTCAGCTACCCCACTTTAAACAGGCAAAAGTAAAAAAAAATTCTCAAGTCTTAGATCCTTGTCCTCCCTGCATTAATGTCAAACATCAATACATCAAAATAAAAGACATCCTCCCACTGACTTTCACAGGACTCTCAGTGTGACCTGGGAGAATGGCTCTTTCCCAAAAGCACATAGCCCCAGCCAGTGGCTGAGCAGCTTCTGCACACTCTGGCCCCACTCTGCATGACATGTGCTGCTCACACTGGTTCACCTGTCTCTGCTGAGAGCACCACTTGGAGCTGGGTGCCCATGGGAGCAAATCTGGGGTCCTGTTGACAGGAAAGTCTTTTGGATTGTCAGAGACCTCCCTGACCAGTACATCCTCTCTGCTCATTTCAGGGTAATGGAAGATCTCAGCTAAATGGCTCAGTGTAAGACATGTCCACAACTCAAAAAGCAATTATCCTTTCCCAACAGCCAGGCCTGAGCACAGGCTTTGTTGATTTTGGCTCAGACTTGGGAACACTGACTCACCTGAGGTGCTGTTTATGAGTTTGCCATCACATCTATGGACTGAAAAGCCTCTCCTGCACAGCAAAAAACAGGCTGGCACTCTGCAAAGGGAAACCCTGCCACTCATATGGAATCCCTCGTCAGCTCAGGGCTGGCTTTTTCCACGTGGGGATCAATCCACCTCTGTATCACCAGGTGCCATCAGCCAAACTGTCCCTGCCACGTGGGCTGGCCCACAGCAGCCACCACCCTGCACAAGAGAAGGATTTAGTAATTGGCAGAGCATAGTGTGAAGGAGGCTGTGACTGCAGACATGGATTTCAATTTCAGTATTCAAAAACTTCCAGGTAAATTGGTTGAAAAACTGGGGATTCGGGTTAGTGAGAACAGTGGAAGGTGTTTTTTAAGTGTTTCACTCAAATTTGGAACACTTTGGATTGAAGTATGTTGCAGGAAGCAAGTCTTGAAGCCCAACGTTTATTTTTGAAGCACCAAAATATATCTGATGTTAATTCAGAAGGCTTAATATTCACCAAGATACTGAGAATCATGAAGTTCAGCATCACAAGTCTCATGTTGAAATAGCCAGGGCTTCTTGCTGCATAAACACTCTCCAAAGGCCTTTCAGTGCACACCAACATGAAAACAGCTTACTTTTGGAATAATGTCAACAGATTTTACTCCTACACATGAGATACTTCAGGCTTCATTGGCATCTCTTGTTATCCTGGCTTAGGTGGGTTTTCACATGTTGAGGCTGCAGTCATGTTTTTTTCAAAAGAAAACTGTTTTATTGCCCTAGAGTTGTCATCTCTATGTTTTGCTCTCCCAGGGTCTTCCTAGGCTCACTCAGTCAAATTTTCCCCAGCTTGCTTCACACTGACTTCCAGGGGTGGTTTCTGATCTGCCATGCAAGATGAATGACCTAATCAATGTCCAAACCACTGCATACATTAGGAACTTTCACCCCAGAAGAGAAAAATAATAGGTGAGAACATGGCACAGCTACTTTAATTCACAATAGGCTTGCTGAGGATGAAAAGGTGGCTGCAGCTTTCTGCTTCTGATATCAGCCTGGAGGACACGGTGCAAAGCAATCAGGCAGCATGTTCAAGAGAGACCAAAGGAGGTGTATTTTTTCACACAAAGCCAAGTAAACTTCACTACTTCAGTGCAAAAGCACTGTAAATACCCAAGGGCTACTGGGATGCAAAAAGTAATCAGAAGCTCAAGAAAGACCTACATGTTTTCTACAAAGGTCTGAGCTCTGCATCCTGAATTATCCAAGATACAGTTGGCTGGGAGGACGTTCTAGGGAAAACAGCTCAGTGAAGTTTAGCCTTGGCATCTCCTCGTAGCAAGACTGGATGGAAGCTGCACAGCAAGGACCTTGATCTTGAAAGATGATTTTATATAAGAAAAACATTATCATAGGTGCCACCACTGTGTCCAAAACCAGAAACACATGAGAACTGCAGTCTCTGGGCAAACTTGAGTGTGTGCCAAACCAGGTAAGTCAGCAGTGAGGCTGGGACTGTCCAGCTCTGTCCCTGCAGGCAGAACCACACCAGAGCCTCATGAGACAAAGGCAAGAGCCAGGGAGCCTCCCCTGAGGGTTGCAGGTTTGTTTTCTGGAGACCTGCTTTGCCCTCTAGTGACTGCTAAGGATAAACCAGGAAATCTATTCCCATCAATAAAATTCATGTCCAGCTACATCAGCTGGCTGGGAGACAACCAGTGGGGCTGTTCTGACTTTGTTTGGCCCAATTGAGAATATTTCTCTCCCGAGGCAGCCTGTCCATGCAGGATAGAGCAAGGGAAGGAGATGCTATTCAGGAAAGTTGAGAACAGACACCCTAAATTAAGAAATGAATGTCCAAGGGATTGGTAAAGGAAAATCCCCCAGGGCTGATGCTATTTCTAGTCTGCACATGCCTTGGAACTGAAAAGAGACTATTTGGGGGGAAAAGAAATGGAAGAATAATGGAAGCAAAAATAGTTGCTCCAAATTCCTTTCCAAAGCCATGTTGCCTATGAATCCTTTGCAAACAAGTGACAATTCATCAGAACATGAGCTCATATTTTGTGATCTGTGAGGCCATAGACTTTGCAAGATACAGTCTGTGTGGCTATTAAAAGAGCTCTTTTTTGAAAAAATAACAACACTTATCTTTGTTTAAAGAGTAGCAAGGGAAGAGAGGGATTAGAATAGATATCTAGATTTTTGCAATTGCTGTGCTATATGAAAAGCAAACTCTTGAAAAACACTGTAGAGAAAACTTTTCCTTTAAACTTAAGAATAAATTCTTATATTTTCAGTTTTGAAGATGCTTGCCTGTCTTTGCTAAATTAGAGAGACTTGCTACAATGAAAAATAATCCAGAAATGCAAATGGAGTTGAATTCCTTAGTATCATAGAAATTACAAGAAATCTAACTTCCATTTGGAGACTCTCATTCAGCCAGTTTCTGTGACCACAAATAGGATTATTATCATGTGATTGAAAAACACTTTTCCTGTGTATTCATATATAAACTCTTTTACAGAAACTCAAATTCAGTCAAGATGCTTTGATATTAGTTTTTTTGCAAATACTAAGACAGGAGAGACATTTTGTGTTCTAATGCTCACTTAATAAAAAAAGCCTGGGGAACATAAATTAATTTTAACAGAAAACTTAAGCCCAGAAATAGCCTTGAGCTTTTATGCAAAGGTTTATTTATAGGAATATTTCAGGCAGGCTGGAACCATTCTCAGACACCACTGACTAGAGTGAGGGGAAAAACCAAACACACAAACCAGAACAAGAACAAAATAAAAGACAAAGTCCACCCCAGCTAATCTGTGAATGAAAGAGGAGAGGCTGCATTAGATGACTTGCTCAGTCACTGATTTCTAGACATACTTCATTAGACTATTACAATAACTACAGTTGTGCCTAAGAACTCAGTCCTAAATAGGATTTTTTGCAAAGCTGTGTCATCAGCTGGGATGCTGTTAGCAGAGGAAAAATATTAGGCTTGGGTTATGATAATGCTCAGACATATTGCAGGACTTAAAAGAAACTGAGACTCACACAAAGTCTGTAATCATATTTGAAACCACTGCCAATCTGTCAGCTCCACGTTCATACTGGATAACCAGAGCTTCCCATTAGCATCTGTAGTTTTTTAAGGATGCTGCTTTATTTGTTTTTCTACACCCAAATCATTTTCACAAATGGTTTTCTGACAGGTTTTCTAAGCTACAGCTACCCAAACTCTGCTGACCCATGTCTATGCTGGGTCTGACATGGATTTGGTGGCTTGATTCATGCTAGTAGATGATTAAGAGTGGTCTTACCTGATTTTTAACTTTATTCCTCCAAGAATAACCATTACTTGCAAGGCCCACATCCCAAAAGATGGGCTGTTGTCTGAATCCAGTGATCCTGCAGAGAGCTCCTTCCCCAGCAGCCACCAGATGGCCTGCAGAGTGGTGCTGCACCTTCAGCAGCTCTTTCAGGTTAGTTGGAAACCAGCTCTAAAACCAACACCCCCAAAAAGTGTCTGTGGCACATGGGCTGTTCTCGCATGGGCAGATTGTTTACCTGCATTCCCCATCATCTGCAGCACGTGCAGGTGTCTATCCAGGCTTGGCTTTACCATCCCAGCAGACTAAACACGAATGCAGACAGTCCTTCCAAAGGAGGCATTCTTTCAGAACAGCTGGAAAATGCTGATAGCCTGAAATAGTGATTTTGAGGCTTTTAAAAACTACTTTCTGGGTTTTGACCCTTTAGAGACATAGGTGTGACTACTCTATAACCAAGCCTTCAAGATCTTGATTCTGATAATAACCAAGTGCATCAGAGGAAGGAAAACCACAGCAGCAGATACTTGATAGACTCTGGCACAGAGTTTGTTACTGCATGTTAGTTTGCTGCTGATCTTAGTAGCTCATAACTGATTTAGACCTGAAAAACTAGAATGGAATAATTTGATTTTCATGGATCAGACTGTTTAGCTCTTCTTGACATCTCCAAGAGGTAGAAAGAGCATCAGAAAAAGAATGTGTAGGTCTTTTCAGAACAGTGACAGCTATCCTGCAGACCAGCTCAGGAGTGTCTGGAATCAACAGAATGGGTTAATCAGAAGTATTTATTCTCTGAGTTCTCATATTTGTACCTAAGTGAGCCACTTTCATGACCATTTCTTGTAGAGATGTGTCCTTTGTGGCAAAGCCATGGGTATTACCAGGCAGTTCCAGCTCTGCAGAGCCCCAGGATAGACTTGGACACAGCTGAAGAAGCACTGAGGTTCCTTGGGGGAACTCCAAGGATGGCATTCCCCTCAGCCTGGGGAACCCAGGTAACACAGACAGACAAGTTTACTCACACTGCTGAAATCTACTCAAGGCTGATCTAACTACCCTAAAATTAGTAAATGCATAAGAGAGCACAAACTCTCTTCAGAGTTGTCCACCTGTACCCAAGTCACAGGTGCAGCTGATAAAGTCTTGCAGTCCCATGAAGTTTTTCCCCAAGAGTAGACAGGTGTTATCACCATGTACATCCCATCTGATTCTCTGACTCTGAAAGTTTCTTTGTGTCCCTTTTTTTTTTTTTTTTTTATGAGAGTCCTGAGAAGGCAACATTTTGGCTTGGTGATCCAAAAGGAGGGAGTTGGGGGTGCAAGGGAATGAGGAACAGGCTGTGACAAAAGATGCTACTGACTTACTGCTTGTGGGGGAAAAGAGCAAACATTGGAAAAAAAGCATATTAAAACTGAAGAACTCAAAATTAATCCTGTTCTATTTTCCACAAACAAGTAAATTCCAGCAGGCCAAATTGTATAACAGAATAGGCTACTTTGAAGGAGCACAGTGAAAGAATGATTTCAAGAAATATCCAGACTTTAAAAAACTCCATGTCTTCAAACTGGCAAGGGTTGCTGTAATTCCCCCTGTTGTGCTTATTGAATGAAATTGCTTAATTAAAACTCTGAACCATTAGTGATTTGATTTGAGGAGGCAAAGACAGCATCAGAGGTCTCAAAGGAATGGTAAAGGGCAAGCAAAGTACTTCATGAGAGGGCAAAGAGAGGCTCTGGGATTAGCCTTTCCAAGATCCAGGACATGAGAGTAGTTACAGAGCATCCCATCACTTGTACTGAATGGATAATGAAACCATAAGGACCTGGCAGCAGGGGTTTGATGAAAACAAGCATGTCAAATCAACCTGAATCCCTTGAGAACCTTAGTGACCTGATGGAGAAGAGGGGACCAATGTTTGTAATGTGATCCTAATTGGAGATCCTGGTTTTCAATTATTTTTCCTTTCATATGTTAACTGAGTAATTGGGCTGTAATCACTTCTAACTCACAGCACCAAGCAGCTGGGCAAGGAAGTGCTGATATTTCTGTCATTCCTCTGGTACATTTTTGTCCCACCAGTTTCATTATATCAAGAGCATCTCCTGCTTTCTTACCTGCAAAAGCTCATGTCCCCACCATAACAGATGACACTGGGAATTTTAGTACAGACCTTTATAGATCAGCACCCAGAAGGCCATTGCAGATCATAAATGTAGTCCCAAAACAAAACTCTGTGAAGTCCAGAACAAAAGGCTGGGTCTCGTTTGCACTGAATTTTTGAGTAATTCTTTTTTTAAATTAAGGGGTTTGTAAACTCCCCATACCTTTATTAGGTTTTTAACCAAAACTTTGGCTAAATTCTTGCTCTAGCAGTTGAGTGCATTTGTGAACTACATTCTGTACCCAGCCTTGTGGGTATGTGCCCAGTGTCAGCCAAGGGGTGAGTCTCTTTTCCCTTCTATAGCCTATTGAGATGCTTTCTACAGCAAGCAGAGAGAGAAAAGAATTCTAATCTTGAACCAAATTTCATCTAAAGAGATCTGCTTTGCCCACCTCCAGCGTTTTGAGAAAAAGCTGCCATTCCTTGACATGGTGCAGCATTTTCTGATCCCCTCTACCAGAGTCCCCTTCAAACTGGGAAGCATGAGACAGCAGCTTGGCAGAGCCTGCTTGACAAGACTTGACATCTAAATTGAACATCCAGGCCTCAAGTTCCTGATTTGATTGAAAAGCCACTGGAATTGCTTCTTGGTGACTTGTGGGCTGCAAAACTGGCTGTGTGCTCCTGCAGATAAGGGCTCCTTTGTGCCGCGTTGTGTAACGGCTGCCACAGGGTTGATGTGGGCCAGGCCAGAAATAACTTCTGCATAAATATTTTTAGCAAATACTTTCTGCTCTCTTGAAATACACTGGACAGCTTGAAGTGTGTGTATCTGTGTGTGAAGGAGGTGGGGGGGGGGAGCTAGCAGGGCTCCCATCAGGAGCACAGAGCAAATATCACAGCGCTCCCGATGCGCACGATAACGCGGCCGGAGCTGACGCCTCCTCCCAGGAGTGTCCAGAGCAAGCAAGATGTCTCCAGAGAGCTGCCTTATCAGAGTGGCAAGGCTTGCTGGGCTGTGGCACAAATATCAATGAGCCCAGTGCACACAGGAGGTGGATGCCAGCACAAATGCTCTGAGCAGGACTAGCCCCAGGCAAGCCCTGAGCTGCCACCCTATCTGAAGGGCCCCTTCCAAGGCATCTCCTGAGCTTTCTGATGTGCTTAGAGCAGAGGGAACTGCTGGTTCTATTCCCTGTGGACATAACCTGCCTTTTGTTCTGCACCTGAAGGGCCCTGTCTGACTCCAGCTGTAGAAAACACCACTAATCTCTACAGATGAGTGCACACATAGCAAGGGTTAACAGGGAAGCACAGCTGCTAGAAGACCCCAGTGACAAGAGAAAAACAAAATGAACCCTTTACTCTCATACATTAGTCCTTACACTAGGAGTCCAAAGATGCCTGAAAATGAAGAACAGGACAAAGTAACTTATTCACATTTTCTCCCCACCCCAGAGGCACTTCAGAAAAATGTGATACACTGGCAATGTGCAAAACAGCCCCTACTGGCTATGGCTGGTGGCACAGTGGGGAAGGTGCTCGCTGGTACAGATCCCATGTCTTTAGAATTACTGATTTTCTGACTATTTCTGTGCAGAGCAAGTCATAAACACGGTGCCAGGCGAGATTCTCTGTATGTCTCTTCAACATCAAACAGATCAGGAGAGAAGGAGTAGTAAAAAGCTGGGAGGAGGGGATCAAGAGAGGAAACAAAATGGTCTGGATTGATGCAGACTGTGATTGTCCACCATAGCCTGTGTATTGCAACTGCTAGTGAAGGGGATCTTCATAAATAGGGTTAACTTCACAGAAACATGGAGAGGGAGCAAGAACACTGAAGGCTGTTAAGCTCTCCAGTTAAAATATACACTTGGCATGCAATAGGACATGAGGATATGTGAGTGAGCAATCCTGTCTAGTGCACTCTGCAGCTCCTGGGACTTTGCATCCCTGAAACTCAAAGGAGCCTGTTCTGAAATTGGCAGGGAAGCACCAGCACATTTCCCTTCAGTTTTTCCACAGAGACAAGACAGAATTCGCATTTCAACTGAGCAAATTGAGCTTAATGGCTGCAAAAATTTCTTCCTCTGTTATGAAGCCTGCATGTAACCAGGGGCATTACCTAGACTAAGGTATCAGGAAGCACTCAGATATCCACCTTTCAGAATCTTTTATCAAGGGAGGTAATAAGTCATACTTTACCATAGTTATCTGTAGGAGAAATGATCTCTGGTGACCTTCTCAATGTGTCTCAATCCAGCCCCAGTTCTCATATCTTTCTGTGAGGGTTAGCTTGTCTAGCTGTATTCATCAGACACAGCTGATGTGATTAATAAATGTTGACTGATTATTTAATGGGGTGACCTCAAGAGAGATGCTCGAGGAAGTAAAGAAGTTGTTACAGGTGGGACTTGTTGCAAAGATTTTTCCTTTCCACCTGCTAGCAATGTTACTTAATTATTTGGTGCCTTCTAGCTTTAAAAAATGAAGGAAAATATTCATGTAACTAATCTAATATTAATCCAGTCTGCTCTGCTTGTGCAGACAGGAATGAGAGGTAGCAAGAGCTTCAAACTTTCCCTAGTTATAACAGGACAGAGGTTGCAGCACAAGGTATTTTGAAAAAAGGGCCAAATGCCAATCTGAGAGGAAAGCAACAAAAAATCAAATAATGAAGTAGGTCCAATTTAGTGATAAAGGTGACAATGGGGAATGCTGCTAAGGTGGCAGCCAGGCAGTCAGGAATTCTTGACAATAGTCCTAGAGCTTGCTTTTGGGCAATTCTCTCCTTATTCCAGTGTTTCTGTAAAAGCATTGACTAAACAGAGAATAATAAAGGTTGCCTTTAGTCTATTAAATGAGTGGTGACAGTTTCACTTTGTAGTAATATAATGGAGAGCTGCTATTTGCCTGCCAAGTACTGTATTTCCAAAAAAGGAAAAAAATAAAAGAGGAAAAAGAAAGAAATAAGAAAAAAATAACCCTATCATAAATAAAAGTATAAAAGTACAACTGGAAGTTCCAGGATGAATACAATTTTTAAACTGGAATGATGTGATCTACTTTCTCTGCCACATCTTTCCTTGTCCCATATCCTTTCATAAGACCACCTACTAGAGACTAAATATAAGCCACTGGCCCAGCTGAAACAGCCGGTGACAGGAGGTGACACCCTGCAGGCTGCTCTGATCTGGCTGCTCCAGCATTTTGTGGTAACTGGCAGACACGTCTGCACACAGACGTGGGCCAGGCTGGCTGATGAACTCAGTGCTCCAAAGCATCTGTTGTGTTGACCTCTGCACTGGAAGCAGGGCCAAAGTGAACAAATTTAGCGTACCTCGAGGAAGTTTGCTGTCAGACAGCTGGGATTGCACAAAATAAGAGTAAAGTCCCTTAGAGAAGGAATTCCCTGACATCCACATAGCACCTGGCACACTCTTCCTTAGCCATGGAGGATGGAGAGTAAGAACATGCTGGAGATTGAATTATCTGGCTACTGATGGAGCAGGGGGGTGTAAGGGCAGGAGATAAGCTGCTGTACTTCAGAGAATTAGTGAGAGAATGCAAGCAAGCAGGTTGGGATGGAGTGCAGGCAGATGGAGAGCCCCAAGCACCTGCTAAGTCTGCCTCTCTCTAATAGTCAGGGTGGTGTGCAGAGCAGCTGGAAATACTTGGATGCTGCTTGTGTGCATGGTAATGGTTACCAGGAAGCTTCAGACTAGGACAGGTAAGACAGAGGGGTAACTAGGTTAGAAAATGAGATGGGAAGCTAAATCGTCTTGATCTAGTTTTACAAAGTGGTGACCTTGGATACCCCCTTGGCATAAAATTCATGTAAGAAGAATTGCAAGCAGCTGAGCTGGACTCAGCAAAGCATTAAGTTTGGAGTGAGTTCTGGGCATCTTCCCAATTATGTCTGCGTGTAAGAGCTTGGCAGGAGTGAGAGGCAGCATGTGGGAGAGGTCTGGCTCACTGATAACAACAAAAAGAAACAGGGTGTCTCCAAGGAAAAGGTTAACTTAGCCCAGTCACTTAAGTCTTCTTATTTAACCCCCACAAAAAGCAATAATAAATGCTTAAAATTAGTGATATGAATGGATCCTGATGACACTGTGGGCATTTATTAAACTGTAGCCTTGAAGCCCTCAAGGGAACAAGGAGCACCAAGCCAAGACAGCAGAAAACTGGGATTCAGCACTAACAGAGCAGCCTAGCAGGGGGTCTGATGGTAATTTCATGAGCTGGGTAGTAGCTACATATGAACATACCCCTGAAATACTCACTTTTCTTTATTCAGGTCCAACTTGGTGCCAAATGAGCCAAAACTATTGTTTGGGTCAGGTAGGACTCTGACAGTATTGTGCTTCTGGAGTGGATGAAACCTGGTAAAACAGATGTGGGTATCAGGGGGAAACACCAAATATTTGTTGGCTGATTTGGGGTGGGTTTTCTTCATGTATGCAGATCTGAAATGGATAGTAAGTGGGTTGAAACACTGATGTTAAATGCAGGTAAATGAACATGTACCAGGGAGGCTGACACTGAATGGGAGCCAGCAGCTGCTCTCTCCTGCATCCCCAAATGGAGCAGATGCTTTCGAGGCAGAGATGTGAAACATAATGATAGATGTTACTCTTGCTTGCCTCCAGAAGGGAGCATGCAATTAAAATGTAAGCATGAATGGAGCAGAATTTTCTTTCAGTGGCAACAGTGTTCATAGAAAGAGTGTGAGCAAAGCAGAAGGCATGGATTGCTGTCTGCACAGACATCCCCATTTGTGTTGGCAGTGTACAGAGGAGAGAGCTAGTAAGGTATTATTCACAGCCAAGTTCTTGGACCTGATACACAAACATGAGTGTGATTTGAGGAGCTGATACAATCTGATATGCAAACATGTTGATTTTTTCCAGCAAGCTGTAAGAATATAGTTTGAGGCTTTTCAATTGCTAGAGGGCTGGTTAGGGAGCTCACGGCAGCACTGACCTAAATCTTTAGTAAATCTTAGCAGACTGGGAAACTGCAAATACTGAAAACTGAGAATGTTGGGCCAATATGCAGAAAAGGGCATTTATAATCAATGCAGATCTGATTTGTTTATAATGAAATCTGCTTTCCAAAGGAAAATGCTGTTTTCATTTAAGTTGAAATGTTTTAAAAGGCACTAGTCTTGACAAAGCATGTGTAAGCAAAACAGCAGTGAAATACCAGACTGATTTTGATGCTCTCAGTATAGCACATTTTGAGCTTTGTTTAAAAACTTTTCAAAATGTATTTATGTTAAATAAAATATAATTTTAAATGGCAATCACGTTTTCCATTTTCATGGAAAATTTTGATATGGTCTTGTGCTGATTTTGTTCTGCTTGAGGACAGAAGAGCAGGAAAAAAATAAAATCAAAGAAATGGGATTTGCAATGAATGGAAAACTCAAGTTCTTTGTGATTATATCTAGTGCACTGCAGGCTCATTCCCAGACTGATCAATATGGAACTGCCTATATGTGGAATTTCAAGGTGTCACTGTAATCAGCAGTAGCCAGTGAAAATGGCTCAATGGGATCAGATATTCCCAAATGATCTTTTTCCATCAATAGTACTTCCAACTTGGCTGGTAACTGTGGGTACTTAGATGTGGTAATGTTTTGTAAGCATCACCCTGCACACATTAATAGCAGGCTTTTGGGTCTTCATCCATTAACCTATAGATCTCAGAAAGTAAAAATTCATTATTGAACAAGTTTCTCACGGGAGTCAGTGGCTCAGTGTCTTCATGGCTGATCTGGAGATAAATAAAACATCATTTGCTAATAACCACAGCAGATGGAACAAGGATTGCCTGTCATCGCTATTTCCCGCTTCACCAAGCATGCAACGTGATCTGCCTTGCCTGATGAACTGGCCCCAGGCAGGCACAGTGCACTGTAACAAAAAATTCATCTAAGATCATGCCAGTGGAATGCCCAGAGACACCTCAGCCATAGAACTTCCTTGGGAAAGGTGTTGGACATGACAAGCAATCAAGTCCAGTTTCCCACTGAGATGCAGTGGGATGAAGAAGAGTGTCAGTGGGAAGCAGTGAGTATCTGCAGGTCAGGGACTTCCCTTCCTGGTTCAGCCCAGGCAACAGGAGAGACACTCTGCCACCTATTTCTCCTAATTTCTGCCACCTAGTTCACCTGAGGCCAAAGAAAAGGAAGAAAAAAACCTTTTGGAAAACAATCCTTTCGTGGATAATGATTGTCAGGTGATTTAGCAAGAGAATGCAAGTACTCCCACAAACAGAAAAATACCTGAAAAGTCTCTTTGCTGCAGCAAAGGAGTAGAACCATCACCCCATCTGGAAGCAAAACCCGGGTTACACAACAATCAGGCACAATATTAAGACTGAGGCTGAATATTCACTTGAACAAATACTGATGATTTGGAAAACTTGTCGGTGTTTTCAAGCCAAATGAGTTTGTGGCAGATACATTTTAGTGAAGTACAAATCATTAGCCTGATTACAGGCACATCAGTGGAAATGCTGTGTCCCCTCATGTCTGGTCATTACTGTGTCTGGTGCTACAAAGAATTCAAGTCATATTCTTCTGTAAACCTATTCTGTAAACCTTCTGTAAACATAATCTGCAGCATCTCTATTTGTCATTAACATCTTTGCAAAAGGAGCCTGCATAGTACGTTTATGATGCCATTTAAGAGCCACAGCCTTTTCCCAGCATGACCAGTGATGGTATCCAGTGTGAACATCCATGTGAACAGCAGTCAAACTCTGGCACCTCTTTCACCTGGATTTGGGCAGGCACTGCAGGGTCATTCATGTTGCTTTCTGCTCGGTCCATAATGTTTTAACTTGTGCATTTCCAGAACAGCACCACATTTCTTTGGATGCCAGGTGAGGCCAAATGCCTGTGTGGTGAGCAGGGAGCACATAGATCCCCCTATAGACCCTGATATGTTCTGCCCTCCCCTGCTTGACATGGCTCTGGTTATACTCCTAGGCTGGGTGTGTCACACAGGGCAAACACTGTCCTAGAGGTGGTGCTGCCCTTCATAGATATTGGTGGTGAAGCAACTGTGGAAGATAAAATATAAATGTGGAGCAAGGATTAAAGGTTGGAAGCATTTTTTTCCCTATTTCTGGCATCTGTTGGTTCCTTCACAATCTTGTCATTGTTTGGGAAAATGTCTGCTATAAATACACTTAGATCAGATGCTCTGAGATCAGCATCTAGTGTAACAGATGAGAATAAAAATCTGTTTGATGTTAGAAAGAGAGTTTCTTTTAGTTCTTGCAGGTTAGTGATTCATCTGGCATTTCAAATGTGAGAAGCAGCCCATTATTTGCATGTCCAGTGGCACTTGCTAGGGAGAGACCTCCTAGGCACCAGAACTTTGCAGTCACTAAAGTGAAGACAGGTTGATGTTGAGGTGGACCTGGTGGCTTGTCTGTGTCCCCTAACTGTTTAGTTACCCATGTTCATTGTCTTCCTGACAGCACCAGCCTTCCACAGTTTAAAAACCTCTAGGTAGCAGTGGAAATACTGTACAAATGGCTCTGCACGTCATCACCTGGTAGCATTCTACTATTGCATGCCATAGGTAGGATATTCAACTTTGTATTAATGTTTTTATATTAACATATAGCAGAAATTCTACATATGTACTAACCCTGCTCCTGCTGAACTGTTCTTTTGAAAGAACCATGTGGGGTGAAGGAAGTTGTAATACTGTGCTGCCAGTTAACTTTGGAAATTACTACATTTTTTATTCAACTGGCAAATGCACGTGTACCAGAGAAGAGAGCAGTGACTACAGTCCATCTGCACCAGTAGGTGTCAGATGGGACATGAACAGATTTTAACAGATTTTCAGAGAGTAGAATTCAAATCTGCAATGAGTTTGTTCTGGTCCTAAAGTAGGACATTGAGATGGGATATAGGGTATTTCTAACACTTTCCTTAGCATGAGAGACAAACTCAATGGAAATTGGTTCTAGGGCTTCCTCCCATATCCTTGCTCAGACATCCCTCCAACATGAGGGATGCCTTTGGCCTCTGGGATCTTGGCCTTGGGAGGCAGGATCTCTGCACACACTGTAAATCCACCATGTCTCACTATTTGTTACGAGAGCAAACAAGACCCTGAATCCATTTGATGAGTCAGAAAAGAAGTGGGGAAAATTGCACTGTCTCTGTTGAAGCATCAGGAAAAGCAATGGTCATTACTAGTTTGTTTTTCATGAAGAGATGACAGTTTGCCCCAAAAGCCTGCATTTGGCCATTTTATGCATCTGTGAGGAGCTCCAGCTGTTGTTTCCTCTATCTATGCATTGTTGTCGTCAACCAAGACAATACCACATTCAAATAAGGGTGAAGTCTGTAAATAAAAGCTGTTTAAATGCCAACAAATAACAAATATGTTGACTCTGGAGGCTGATTGATTACAAATTATTTATATTTTGCTGCACTTTTCAGCAGACTAAGACTTACTGACAGTACCATCCCACATTTAATTGTAAGCAACTGGAGTAATGTCATGGCATTTTGATTACGTCTTACAACACATCCTGCAATGTGTCAGCTTGCTTTCCAAATATCTAATTCCTGCTTCTCCTTTGATCACTGAGAATAGCCACATATAGACAAAGCTTTTCTGAGTAATTTACAATGTTTCTGATGGAAATTAAGGAGAAATCCACGCCTGGAAACTTCTCCAGAGTCTGAATTTTTAACTCCTATGAGTTTGTAAGGTTTGTTGCCCTTATTTTATTTTGATTGACTCAGCACCAGGTTTTTTGGTTTCTATTTCTCAGTCTTTCAGGAAGCTGTTTCAGTTGCAGGAAGCTTTTAGGATTCAGCTCACAGAGGCTTCTAACAGGAGAACAGTCAGCTGTGCTTGATCTCAGAAGGAAAGGGTCAAAAAAAGTCAGGGCAATACTGAGGAAGAGGGTCTGCTGAGGGAAGGAAAGTGATATATGAATTATAACTGGATTTCAGCACTATTAAAATGGGTGAGATACGGCCTCGTCCTTCCTCACAGCTCCAGCAAGTTCACCTGAGGCTATCAGATAGGGGTCCTGGGGCCACCAGACCTTGTACCCCAAGGGCTCAGATCATATTTTCAAGGCAGAAGAAAAATAATTGCTTGTCAATCTGATACACAATTACTGGACTGACTAGAGTGGTCAAGGGGACCTTTTTTGGTCTTATGGAAAGAAAACAAATGCAGTGTATTAGCAGGTCTGTCATGCCAAAGCATCAGCTGAAGGCAAGCAACTGACTGCCGGGATTAGCACTCTTCCTTAGTGGGGAGAGAAGTCTTTACACAATGTGGAATGAGGCAAATGAAGTTTTCAGTGCACGAGAAGAATGGGAAACACTGCTGACAGCCAGCTCAACAGGCTGAAGAAACAGCAGCCCCAGGGAAACTGTTCAAAGGCTTTTTTGGTTATTTAATGAAGTGTGGTTGAGTTTTGACCCCTCAGATTCAGCGCTGGAGGTTCTCTGTGAGCATTTGAGGTCTTGCTCCTACCCCTGGGCTCATTAGCTACTCAGAGATTTTTTTTTTAATCATATTCCCTGTAATGGTTTTCTTTCCTGCTGCATGGAAGGCCACTCAACTGACAGAACAAATTCCTCATATGGTGAAGCAGAGATAGGGACCAAGACCAGGAGCCCATGGAAAGCTCAGGGAACAGGAGGGACCTCAGCCAGCTTGGGCAAAACATATCTCCAGGCATAGCCTGGTGAACACGCAGCATTTACCAGTTCCTGTGGAACTTTTTACAACAGCAGGTTAAAGAAATCAATTTTATTTATAGAGAAAGGGCTTGTCTTGAAGCTGTTGAGCAAGTTCTTATAGACCACAGTGGATAACTCGGTGGCAGGGGCTCCCATTACCCTCATCAGCAAAGTTTTAGCCTTTGCAAAATGCAGGCTTGCTCCCCTTTGTCCAGAGGTTACTACCAGCAGGATGGCTTCTCCCTGCTCCCTCCCTCCCAGGCCCCAGCTGGGACCTGCCTCCAGCACCCGACCCCAGCAGCAGCCCTGCTGCAAACACAGCCACGGTGTGGAAAAGCAACGCCAGAGAAACACATGTTCAGCTCCACTTTGTAATTTAAATTCTGGCGAAGCAGCCGGGCGGGAAGCCCCGGCCGCTGCTCCGTGCATGGCCCAGCTCCCTGGCTCAGGTCAGCAGCAGAGCTATTGCTGCAGTCCTCCATGGGGCACGGCGCTGACACAACGCACCGCGCCGGCCCGCGCGTGGCAAAATATCCTGAGGCCGCGGCGAGTTTCTGTCTCCGGCCCGCGGGTCAGAGCACGTAGAAGTCGTTGTTGTTGGACAGGTCACTGTAATGGCAGAGGGCGAGCGCGGGGCCCTGCGCCGGCGGGGGCTCGGCCCGCGCCCTGCCCTGCGGCGCCTGCGGCGGGGCCCTGCCCGCGCCCGGCGGGCAGCGCTGCCCGTCCCAGCGGGGCTCGGCCCGCGGCGCGTGCCCGCCGCCCGCGCACCGCGGCCCGCAGCAGCGGCACGCCAGGAGCTGCCTGGCTCGCCGCTTGGCCTTCGACGCGGAGGCCGAGCCCGTCCGGCCCGGCGTGAGAGTCACGGGAGTGGCACCCCGGGGGTCGGGCTGCCCTTTCAAGCGGCTCCTTCTCCTCTGGACGGGGTCCAGGCTGATGTCGGACTGCGAGGAGCAGCTCTCGTTCCAGCCGGCGCTGGCGCTCAGGCTGCGCAGCGGCAGGGCCAGCCGCAGCGCCTTCCAGAACTGCGAGCCGGAGCGCTTGGACTTCTCCCCCTTCCAGGTGACGAAGGAGACGGATTCCTTCAGCTGGAGGATGCTGGGGTGGGTGCACTGCAGCGGCCTGTACTCCACCACGATGAGCTTGGTGGCTATGGCGTTCTGGCACATGATGCCCAGCTTGAACTCCAGAAGGCTGATGCTCTTCTCTGTCAGGTAATCGGGACTCAGGACCACGATCATCCTGCGGCTCCTCTGGATGAAGTCGAACACGGCTTCGGTGGTATCTAAGAGTACAGGGGTAGAGGAATTGGGATGCACAAAGAGAAGGGAATGGGGAGAGAAAAGCTAAGGAAGCTGTTCGGTGGCACACCTGCACAGATCCCTCTTCCCACAGAGGGAAACCTGGCACAAGCTCTGTGACTTTCAACTTGCCCACACTCCTGCTGGCAGCATTTTTGCTGTGCAGGGGGTTTTTGAGAAGGCTGAGGTGGTAAATGAGAAGACAGGATATGCCATGATTGTACTCTTGACTTCTGCACAGCATCACTCATGCCCAGAGAAGTGCAGGCATTTGATAAAGGGTGGGTCTTGTTTGGGAACCAACTGCCCACAGCTTGAGCAATTCTCTGCATTAGAGCATCAAAGCAATCCTGTCATCCTGCCCCAGCTCAGACTGCAGGGGCTGACCCACCTCCACACTGTCATGCTCTCTCATCTTTAAACCTCCACATTTAGAAAGCAAAAATGTCATCCTTAAACCCCTCCACCAATTCCCCTGAGCATCATGGGAGGTGGAAATTATGTCCTTCAAAGCATTTCTTGGGATTAATTGCAAGTTGTAAAGCTCAGGAGGAAGCTTAGCTGAAATGGTGCCAGGCAAGAGCAACATCTCTTTTATTACCAATTTTGAAAAGCAGCAAACATGAAGGATGTCCTTGGACTTCTACCTGTGGCTTGGGATGCAGAAAGTATATTGAAGGTGTAGTGGCTAAAGGGTGGGCAGTGGAAAGGCTCAAGTATATGGCTGTGGCACTCAGCAATTTAACAAAAGCTGAGTAATAAAACTGTAAAATATTTCAAAAACCCATACACTTACAGTGCCGCTGCCTGAGATGAGAGGGGACCCAAGGACAAATTGGTGTTCAAGCAAGACAAAGATCATTAGAGTAAGAGCTGTTGTACATTCAGAGAGAAAAATCTGCCTCTAGGAATGTCTTTCAAATATCTGCTCTGGGAAGAAGGGCTACCTCCTGCTTCCCTTCCATTTCACACTGCTGAAGCCTTCAATCCTCAGGCTGGAGACTCTCCTCTCTCCCTGACAGCAGAACACTGCTCTTTTATATGAATAAAAATACTGTTCCTCCCTGCAATGGCAATGCCTCTTAATTCTCCCAGCACTTGGCTGTCTCTTATCTCACAGCAGAAGGTGTACTGTGTTGCATCTGAATGCACCTTATTTTAATATGGTACAGAGCAGTACTTTTCAAAGGATAACTAGCTGTAAAACTCATTGTCCTTAGATTATTTGGAGACCCAGATAGGAAAAATGATCATACAGTAAAATGCTAATGGACAAAGTAGGGCACTGTTCGGTTAATAAAATATTGGAATCAAAATCAAATTATTTTGAGGGTGTTTTTTTTCTTTTTTTTTATAAATAGTTTGGTGGGATTTTTACCCCCAACACACACAGGAAAACACTGATTCATTGAAACCAAAAGTAGATGGTAGTCAGTTCTGTCAGAATTGTCACTTACTACCATGACATGTTTTTACCACCTATTTCAAAGGCATAAAGAATTGGCAGCAATCTCCCAAGTCTAGACCTCATTCAAACTTTTCTACAAGTGATTGAAATCTATTTTGAAAACAGCCAGGTTTCAACAGTTTGTGAAAGAAAAAGCTCTTTTGCTGTTTGAAAGGTCTTTCTTTTTGAAACTGGAGTCACAGAACCACAGCAAAATGTAAGCAGGAGCAGCCCCTGGGAGATCTACCTGCCTGCTCAAAAAGCCCAGCTTCAATTAACATGAATTACTCTGATGCTGCTAAAAGGAAATGTTTTGATTGAGGTGACAGTGCTATTTTTCTTTTATCAATTCTGAATTTGCAACATATTTTGAGATTTTTTATTTTGAGATTTTGAGACTCAAGATTTTCCAGTTTTTTTTTTTTTTGTTTCTTTTGCAAGGAAGGTGTTCAAATTCCCAAAGATAAATTTGATTTTGAGAAAGGGATGCATTTAGACTTGGCTGACCAGGATACTTTGGGATGTTCAGTTTGCAATGTTTACTCAGGTCAGGAAAAATCCTGAGTAACACTTCACAATATGCAGGTAGAATCTTCCCTCCCAGTGAAGCAGCACTGGATGGGACAGGCAGCAATAACACTGCAGGGGCTTGGGGATTCAATACTCTTGGTTATCCGCTTTTCACTAAAAAACCTTCCATCTTTGCTAAAAGTTTGCAAAAGGCACTGTGTATTTTTACTGGTTTACTTGTGTCTTCCCAGTGCACCCCAAAGATGTAACAGATTATAAGGATTATGGTCACAGATCCCATACTCATAGACTTCAAATCCATAGATGGTCACAGGTACTCATTTTGCTAGTGGTCTGGAAGTGCTGGGCTGTCTCTCAACTTACCTGCAGGCAGGCAAACATAGGAAATGGGCAAGAAAGTGACTTGAAAGAGAAAATAGGAAGCTGACTGAACCTAGAAACTGATGGGCAAAACAGCCTGGGAGTGAATTTGATTTCTGTGGTTTTGGCAGATTTCTAAAATTCTGATTTGATATTTAAAGCAGAGATTATGTTGCCTTCCCATCTTTCTGTCTTGTGATTGCCAAGTGAGCACTCTTCAGATCAGAGACTCTGTGTGTGCATGTCCACTGCTGTGAGCTATCTGAATGCTGTGTGTCACTGTGTTTCTGCTTAAATGGTCCTGGGAGCTCAGGTGCCTCTGCAGGCACAGCATGAAACAGCCAGGAAAATGTCCTGTTCCAAGGAAGAGCCCCAAATGATGCTTGGACTACACACAATCATCTTTCTTTAACAGCATTTCGCAGATGTAATGGGAAGATGGTACTTATGAGAAATGCACAAGGACTGAAATGCAAAAATGAAAATGTTTTATTGAAAAGCAAAATAAAATAATACTGACACTTCACAGACCAAATCACACAAAGGCAAAAACATACAGAAAAGGGAAAACTCTGAACAGCTGTACAACATCAAACAGCACAGGAAGGGAAGATATTTTTTCCAATTCGTGCCACGCTGTTTCCCGATGAAAAAATAATGAGAAACTTTGCATGAGCTACATATTGATAAGTGTTAGGTTAGAGCACAGAAACTCAAATGAATCAACTGATTCAGACGGATGCTGTGACAGAATCCCACAATGGAAACCGTGTGTGGCATAGAATGAAATGACAGGAGTATCTGAGGCACTAGCAGATCTACTTTACAGTTGGGACTGGGCTTTACCCTTGGCCTGAAATGCCCCAGCAAAGCCAGTGGTAAAGCTCCTGGGTGAGGGGAACCTGCTTCTGGACTGCACGCTGCTCCCTCTGACCTCTCAGCCCCTTTCAAACCATGGCACCTTTTGCCTTGTGGCTGCTCTGCTGATGTCTCTCAGTAACTCTGTTCTGGGGTTGCAATGACACCAAAGGCCACTGCAGTGTATGCCTGAGAAAGCCCAGGTCTATTAATTATTTGGAAAACATTTTCAATAAAATCAGCAAAATACAAGATGTGGATTTAAACTTCCTAAAATAATGAGACTTACTAAAACATCAGCATAAAATCTCTTGGTAACTCAGACAAAAGTGAAATGTGATGTAGTGAAGTCTGGGATTTCAATTCAATTTATGAGTATCTGGGAGTCAATATTTTAAAAATCATATGGGAACCTAACACAGCTCTGTTTTGTCTTCAGGACCTTCCCTCTGCCTGCAGATCTGGCAGCTGATTACAGAGATGCTTAAAACACACACAAAAAGGGGAAGCTGGGCACAGTGACAGGGTTGCAATGGGTTCACCAAGCCAAGCACGGGTTTGGGTTCTATCTCTTATAAATGAAATTTTCTGGAGTGTGGGAAGCAGTTCTGTCCCTCCACAGACAACCACAGTAGAAAAGCTCATAACAAAACTTTTAAGCACCTCTGGGCAGAAGAGGAGCTCCACTGCCTCCAGTGAAGCCGACTGCAATTTTATCAGCTTCAATCAAAACTTACTTGGGTGGGAAAGATGAAAAGGACAGTAAGAAAGAAACCCTATTTGTTACACATCTGTACAGTGTCCTGGTTCTGGCCAGGACAGGGTTAGTTTTTGCAGTAGTCAGGAGGGGGCATGTCCAGGACACTGAAGTTATTCTACACCACCTTGCATTTGCAAAGGGTGGAGGGAAGGGGGTCTCTTTTGGAAATAAAGGGTCCCAGCAAAACACAGCTGGGCCAGCAGGGAAGCAGAAGGAATGGCTGGATATGGTCAATTGTCAGGGGGTTTTTCCATGGGAATTATTCATTTATTGTACCCTCTATCACCACAGTTATTGTTGCTAATGTTCATTTTCTTATCTCAGTGTGGTTTCCAGTAAACTTTTCTTATCTCACAGCAGGATCTTTATGTTTTGTGCCACCAGTTCTCCTCTCCCTCCCTCCCTCTGTAGAAGGAGGGAGAGGGGGGAAATGAGGGGCACATGGTTTCAGGGGGAGCCCTGAATTGTGGGATACCATTCCTAAACACAACATACAGTACCTGACTAAGGGAATGGGGGCTGTAGCTCCCTGCAGCCCTGGAATAACATTATTAATCATAAAATGTTAAGGGCAGAAGGTTTTCCTGACACCATTCAGTCCCACACCTTTAAGGCTGGGCTTTTTACTGGGATGCCCTCAAAACTCCCAGCTCAGCTGGGTGAATAGTGCATAGACTCCTAATTGTAATGCTTTTATAGTGCCATTATGAATGCTTATGCCTCACCCACAGGACACGAACAGGACAAATGCATGAGTCAAAGGTGACTCAGGAGCAACCATCACCAATAAAAATAAGCATACACTTGGTGTGTGTAATACTGAACTCCACAATTCAGTGGGCAGGTCCTTGCACTAAGAGCTGCAGGAGTATGGAGACACCCCCAGAGCCTGAAGTTTTATTTGAAAACACTATGAACCATAGCACCAGTCAATGCCAGGGCCCCACTGTGCTTTGGTTTGTCCTACAAGAGAGATTAAAATCCCCTCCTCAGCATGAACTGTGTGATGGGGGTTGACTCACCATGCCCTCTCCTGCTGAACCAAAGACACCTACACAGTGGGTTTTTGTGCTTCTGCTTTGTGCAAATGTTGCAGAAGCTGAGATACACTCTCTGTTCTGCAGCTTTGGGCTGGAATCAAGATGGGGAGAGACTTGCTTTGTAAAGCCAAAGCTCGTTTAAACCTAAACCCTGAATTAGAAATGGCAACATTGTTCAAAACCAGGTACTGAAGACAGAGTCTTTATAAAATCATAGAATAATTTGGGTTGGGAAGAACCTTCAAAGGCCACACTGCCTGCAATAAGCAAGGACATATTCAACTGGATCAGATTGCTCACAACCTTGTCAAACTGGGCCTTGAATGGTTCCAGGGATGGGGTATCCACAACCCTTGGCAACTCGTACAGTGTTCTACCACCCTCATTGTAAAATATGTCCTCCTTAAATGTAGTCAGAATCTACTCTGTTTTAGTTTAAAACATTACCCCTTGTTCCTAAAAGGGTAATTGCAAAAGGCCCTAATAAAAAGTCTGTCCCCACTTTTCTTATTGGCTCCCGTTACGCACTGAAAGGCCACAAAAAGGTCTCCCAGGAGACTTCTCCAGGGAGAACATCCCCAGCTTTCTCAGCCTGTCATCACATTCTTACCTACAAGGATAGAACTAGTAGTTTTTAGGAAGTTCAAGTAAGTTTCTGGGGTGTCCTTCTGAGCTGGACTTATATCCATGTCATTCCAAAGACCTTGGAAGCACCTTGCATGATGCTGTCCCCCAGCCAGTGGCAGAGAGAAGTAGGCAGGCTTAGTAGTACACTAGATTCCTTGTAGTGCTTGTAAAGTCCCTGAGTTTACTCTACAAATAAACATCTCTTACATGCTCCACAGCCTGTACCCATGAGAGGTTTCCCTGGATTTCAAACAGCTCTGAAGGATCTGGGGCACTTGTGAGATTGCAGAGTCCCAGAGACTGTTATTAGGTGTGCTACAATACAAATAGCACCCAGTAGAGTTGTGGGTGTTTTTTTTAATGCTTCTCTAACAGCCATTTCCCATTGCCAAACTACCTGGATGCATCTGCTTCAAAGGCAATTTGGGGAACAAAGATGAGGAGCTTCAAAAGTCCATGCTCTTCACAATGCAGCAGGAGTCTGTGATCCCACAAGTGATTGGGACTACAGACCTGGGCCATGCAGGAAAAGCTGTGCACTGGAGCTGCCTGTCAAATTGTTCCTCAGCCTCTGCAACAGGGACTGAGGATCAGAAAGAAGTGAAATCATTTAGGACTGGAAAGAAGCTCTGTCCTGGATGCTAATGAAGGTCCCATTGGAACTGGCCATGCTATCACAAGGTGCTGAATGCATCCCACCTAGATCGCAAATTTAGACCTTAAGCCCAGGGCTTGTGTGGGTGACAACAAGGACATACATTTGCAGAAAGCAGGTGTTTGCATTTTCGGTCTCTTTAACAACAGAGCAATATCAAAGCTGCAGAGAAAACATGACTATCCTCTGAAATGCCTGGGACATGGTCCTTCATGGAAAAATCCCTGTGTTCCTCCCCACTCCCTGGCCTAATTTGTGGATTTTTGAGGAGAGTTTTGGTTTGTTTTCTGATTGTGTCAAACATTTTTCAGGGATATGCATCAACCCATCAAGGCTTAAACTCCTGCTAATTTTTTTCACTGGCATTTCCACCTGCAGCTGCTTCCAGAACCTGCCCTTTGGGAACTTGGATTTCTCGCCTTTCCATTTAATGACATTCAAGGCCGCCTTGGCCTGCTTCAGCTCCTTGACTTTGCTCTTCTTGATGGCTTTGTACTGCACTAGAATGACTTTGATGTTGCCCTTGGAGGCCATATTCTCTAGGCCAGCCTTGAGCTCCAGCAGGGCCTGTGTCCCCTGCAAGACGTAGTTGGGGCTCAGGACAACAAGCAGACGTCGACTTTTCTGGATGAAGCTCAGGGTTTCGTCTGTGACAACTGGGAGAAAGAAACATTGAGGTGGTTAGTGATGCCCAAGAACATGCTGCTGAGCTGCTGCTGTGACACCAGGTGACTCTTGAAAGGGACAATAAATCCTTCGGAGGCCCTCTCTAGACTACACTGGTGCTCCCCAACCCAGCTAGTGACTCCAGGTGGGACTTCCTACACCAGGGCTGGTTCCCACTGCCCCATACAGTGGCATATTCTCCATCACTCCAGACTACCTATAGATGCCTTTCCACCTTCCTATGCTACACAGAGATAACCAAGAGAGCTACACCTAAAAGGCACTGTACTGCACATCAGTGACACCACCCAGTGCTGTGAAGATGCCTTGTGACCAAGAGGGCTGCTGATCTCAGGCTGAGATTTAGCTTCCTTCTAATGACAGGGGAAAAAGCAGGGAAACTGCCAGCTGCATAACACATGAATTCAAGGGAAAGAGTCACCCTGGAGAAGTTTCAGGAAGCCTGAATGTCTGTGCTTACATCCTCATCTGGCAGATGTCCAGAATGACTCTGGATACTCCCTTCACTCCTCTTGCTTCAGTTTCCCCACACAAAATAAGTATTTATACCGTACCCAAGTGTCCTCATGGGATAATTTGCTTTGGTAATGCTACTGTCCTAACTCCCATTACTCATCCATCTGTTCCTGCTGCTGTCATCTATGAAAGCAGATTAGAACATTTTTAGAACTGACTCTGAGGACTTTTAGTGAAGTGTCCCAAAAATGACATCCTTTGAGCTAGAGAAATGTCATGGTAACTGTGGATCCTCTTTAATTTTCTAACATCTGCAGGTAGACTGTCCTTGGCCACCATCTCTAATTAATGTGAAAATCCCTTGTAAGTGTGAATCCAGGTCCTTGTACTCTCTGCTGCAGGATCTCCCACACTTCTTTGATAAGGGAACACTCTTGACTGGTCAGAAATTACAATGGAGAGTAAAATAATGCTGACAGACAACTTCATTTAGCTGTCAGGCACGTTTGATTAGTTCCTGTCAGCTAACTCACGGGATAATCCATCTCCCACTGTTTCTTCATCAAGGACAACATAACTCTCTACCCATGACACAGATGTACACTCTGGAGGCATGACACCAGCTGCCAAAAGCTATTTCCTGGCCCGCTGTGCTTTCCTGAGAAGGAGATTAGTCAAATCCTGGCTAAGGAGCTCGGGGAAGCCCCAGCAGCATCGCGGATGGCAGTGCGGTGACAAACCACTCCAGCAGCGCTCCGCAGGGCTGGCACTGGCTCGAGGCTGGCAGGGACTGAGGGGAGCACAGATGGAAACGTTTGGGGGTAAGGTGAGGGACAGAGAGCCCAGAAGAGCAGTGCTGAGAGGAAAATGACACCCTCTAAAGTGAACAGGGCAAGAAGCAGCAGAGGGAACAGGAGGGAGATGGACATCTGGTGAAAATGACTCAGAGCAAACCTGTTCTGAGCCTGACAATGGCATCAAGCAAATTGAGCCTGGAGGGTGCCCTGCCACATCATTCAGGTTCTCTTCAAGAAGGAACAGCACCAGGACTGCAGCTGTCTCACTGAGACACACATATTTATTCACCCTCAAAGTTTAAGGTGCTCCTAGATCCTGGCAACAATCTAGGAGGGAAAGATAACAGAACCCAGACTGATTCTGCTCCCTTTGTCAGGCAGGTGGGCTGAGAATCCAGCAGTCCCCTCTGTTCCTACTCAAAAGGGACACCCCAATGGACTTTCCCAGCACAGGTTTTGTCACCAGTGGGGTCCTGAGCCAAAGCCCATATATTCAAAGAGGGGTGGTCCGCACTGGCAGAAATTCAGACTTTGAAATTGTAATAGGCATCAGGACCATACAACCAACTCAGCCTCCAGAAAACTAAAAATCAAGAGTGTTGTCTATATTTGTGCCCTTGCTGTGGAACTTGCGTGAAAGTATGTATATCTGGATAGCTTCACAAACTTCCATTCTTGGTGATTCCCTGCCTCCCTGAAGCAGACATTATGTCCAGAACCTTCTATGATTTATCTCAAAATGGTAAAAAATAATTACATCTTACTGAAGAGATGAGTCTCACTACTTGCAACAAAGTCCTCTTAATAACAGCAGCTAAACTGATGCCATATTAGACACAAACTCCCTAATTAACAAGGATGAATGGGATGCACATTATCTTCTCACTGATTTTGACACCTTCCACTCCTTCCTGAAGTAGACACTCCTGGTTTTTACCAGGATTCTCCATTACCCTCTGTGAGCTGTTCCAGTACAACACTTTCCCTGCCTCTTCTAGCCTTGACTTTGTCCCATTTTTTAAGGCAGCTCAGAGGGCTTGCATGAAGGTCAGTTTTCTGGGTCCCCATGCTGACATTCCTGCACATCACTCCTGGAAAGAGAGACTGAAACAACCAACCACCATCCCCACAGCGGCCATTTTGGTGGCCTGGAGCATCTGCAACACTGTCATATGAAGCAAAAACATTAGAAGACACTAAAAAGAGTTCATGAACAGTGATAGGGAAAAAACCAAAACATAATCTGGATAGGCTTGTTGCAATCAATGATCAATACCTCAAAGAACAATAAAGGGGACGTGCACGGAGCACAGCTCCCTGTGAGATACTCACTTCCCCCAGGAAGGCTGTCTCTGTCGAAGATGCACAGCTTGTACCCAAACTCGTTCTCCAGGACTCCCCGCAGCGTCAGCAGCACAAACTCCTCCTCCTCCGCGTTGCGCGCGTAGGACACGTACACATCGTACTCCTTCCCGTCTGGGCAGGGGAGCACAGGGAGACACAAAGGGCACAAGGGACACCTGTGACACTGCCCATGCTGGCCCTTTGACTTGCAAGAGAAGCAGGTAGGAAGGCTCACTTGGAGCCCAGGCACTGCAGGTTTCCACAGACCACCCCATTCTGTCCAGGCTTCTTTTGTCTTTTGTCATCTTTGACTCTGCTCCCTCTTGCTGCTGTCTATCCACACGAGCAGTCCCACCAGACAGAGACTTGCACCCTGCCTACACCCTCTGAGAGCTGCTGCACCCCCATGGCAGGTTCACACCCCAAGCTGCAAGGGCTCAAACACCCTCCTCCTCCTCCAGAGGAGGAAATCTCACCTCAGAGTCCCTAGCAATGAACTCCCAGTAACAGAGGGAAGAATTGAGGACAGAACGGTGATTTCCACATCCATCCTTTTGGATGCCTTCCCACATTTTAAAGCAGATCACTCATGAATCCTTTACATAGAGTCACCAGGGAAACAAGGGACTTATTGAAACCTGATGACATATCTTGAAAATCTAGATGCAGCTGGATGATACAGATAGATTAGCAGGGCAGGGCCATGGGCAGCCTGGCATGTCCATGCTCCACCTCTGTAGAGAATACAGAGGACTTCTTTCTCCTTTTCCCTGAGCCAAAAGCCTGACTCCCCTTGCTCTAATGAACAATGACCCACACAACTGCATGTAGATAAAGAAATGGAAGGTCAAAATGTCATTATGCTGTGAAGAGGTTTAAAAATAGCTTATAGGAAAACTCCTATATGAAAATAAAGAGCCTGCAGCAGGATAAATAAAAGAAAGCATTTTAACTCCTTACCTAGAATGGTTTCATCTGTTCCAAAATGAGCCCGATAGAAGAGGACCATTTCAAGCCAATACACATGGTAGATGACTATGAGCACCACAACAAGCAGGATGGTGGCCCCCAGGCCACAGGCCAGCTCCACAGTGTACTTGGGTGCTACAACTGAGCACAAAAATAGACAGGGGGTCAGGGTTAAAGAACAGGTTGGACTTTCAGCTGGGCAGGAACAAGCTTCTGTCATGTGCAGCCAAACACCACAGAGGAACAGCCAGGAGCCAAGCTGACTCTTCAAAGTAAGGTGGCCAAGCTAAGGCTTTTCTGACAGGACACGTGATGGCTGGCCACCCTGGACCTCCATTCTGGGTTATTAGGTCTGGTTCTGCTGGCAGAGCAAGTCCAAAGCACAGGCTGGACTTCTGTCTCTGAGTGAGGCCCTGGGAACAGCCAGGTGATAGAATGACATGTTGGTGTAAGAAATCTGCACAGTCCAAAGCCAGAACATGAACATGACCTTCTCAGCAGTATCAGCAAACTCTTGAGGGAACACAACTGCTCTGACTTCTAAGAGATCCAGATAAAGCATCTGCAGCAAAATAAAGGCAATGGTTACCATCCTCCTTCCCTATCAAACAGACACAGGTCTCGTGGCTTGTCCCAGACTGACACCCAGGCTATAACTAGCCATGGCCTGACTCTTTTCTACCATGAAAGAAGAATCAGAGTTCCTTACATAAAAGCTGAAATGCTTGCAAACAAACAGGGCAACCTGTGGGCATCAAGCCAGAACATCACAGGCCCCCTACAACTGTCAAACCACTGCTGCTTCTTTGTACTATGGACAAAAAATTTCTAACTGTATCCCTGGGCAACTCTGTGGCAGCTGATGTGCAGATTGGCAAATTGCACAGTAACAGAACAACAGGGAGTGGAAACACACCAAATTCCAATATTTAATAAGTTGCTAATAAAACTGAATTACAAAATCAAAAATGGAAAGAATTTATCAATGTTCATTAGGTGATGAGCAGCAGAAGTACATGAGAAGGAGAGGGAAATCATCCAGAAAAAGCAAGAAATGCATATGACCTAATGTAATGAAACAGTTGGAGCCAATATAAAGAGTCACTAAAAGCCAGGTGCTGAGGGGTTCTGGCATGCCTGATGCTCTTATGGGATGTGCAGTGGGATGGGCTGCACTGAGCTTAGCATAATGTTGCTCTGCCAGCAGCAGCTAGGGATGGTTCTTGGATTTTACTGTGGAACAGAGCAGGAAGAAGGAGTGGTGGGTAACCATGTCTGCTCAGAGCAAACCCACTCAACTAACCAAAAACAGATGTGGGGAGGAAAAGGGAGGATAGTACAGATCAGTCCACTAGAAAACAGTATTTAGGCACTGATATTTAGAGAAAGAATCTGAGTATTTCAGATTCACTTCTGTTACATGTACAAATATTATCACCCTAAAAGTATTATATATGGAGTATGAACTTACTGACAGATGGTTTCAGCCTTTCTTAGTTATGTGTCTGGTCTATTGTTCCTCCCTAACAATCCAGAAAAGGTTTATCTCAATGGAATGAGACTAAAATAGAAGGAGGACAAGTACCAAGAACACAAAGACGTTCCAGTAAAGACCTCCAAGAGCTTTCCCATGCTTATAATGCAGAGTAGAGGGAAGAAGGTGTCTGCTGTGAGCTACACAAGCCATGGCAGCATTTCCTGTGGGAGAGGGGAGTTCTGGCTTACACTAAAAGCAGGTGTTGAAGCTCTAGATGAGGCTGATAACGAGGCAGAAAAATCCACCTTAATCAGGAAGCCTCACATAGCTTTTATTAGAGAGAGGTGGGTCTGGGAAACAGGAGCCAAATCTTTGATGATAAAAAGATGTTGGAAAAGCCCACATGGAACAGAGCTGAATCAGTCTATACCATCCATGCTGAGGTGGCTGTATCTAGACTGCAGCATCATAACAGCAAGGAGTAAAACCAGCAAGCACCATGGTGTGACTGTCTCACTCCCTGAGCAGTGCCAGCAAGTGTCTTCTGGAGGACGCCAACTGGTTGTGTCGTGAAAAACCCTCACACAACCAAATAACCTGAAATAATTTCAAGCAGCCTGTGCCATGGGATAATGACAACAGATCTGTCCTTTCTCTAGCCACAAACTTGCCCATGGAGGGGGGCCCTTTGTTCCCTGCCTCCAAGAAGTGGTGCAGTATGACAGCAGTGCCTACAGAACAGACTGTGTTAGGCTGACAGGCCTGATGGAGCTGTTGTCCCTTTACTGTTTAGCAGGCAAGGCTGAAGGCAGTCCACAGCCCCTGCACAGCCCCTGCACAGCCCTGCACAGCCCTGCACAGCCCTGCCCTGCAGGCTCCGTACCCTTCATGCGCACCACGGCCTGGCTGCGCTCCTCGCCCTTGGCGTTCCTGGCGTGGCAAGTGTAATTCCGCTTCAGCTCCTCCGCTGTGGCTTTTGCAACTGTTAGAGTCCTCACCAGAGTTTTGTCTTCAAAATCTCTAGTAATTTCACTGTAAGAGAAAAACTAGAGCATTACACATGTGAAAATGCAGCAAATTTTTAGTGACAGATATTCCTTTCCCTGATATAACCTCTTCCGTTAAAAAGGCCAAAACACATAACTTGGTATTTATAAATCAATATACACTTCAGACTGTAATACAGCTGCAGCTATTCCTTTATCTGATTTTCCTTAATATTTATTTTACTGCTCATAATTTTCTCATTGCAGCTGTGCCACATTGCCTTTTAGAGGAAATGGAAGTTCTTGCCTATAAACAAGAAGATCTCATGAACTCAAGAGTCACAGCTCACGTCACATTCCCTATGCAGTCCTGGATGAGTCACTTAGTCTCTCTCTGTCTGAACTGACCGTCTGCAAAATGAGGATACAGTATTTCCTTTTGCCTTTCCTTTTCCTACATTGGTTTGCAAATCAGCTGGGGCAGTGACTGCCTTCCACTTGTAACTCAGCATCCAGTAAATGGGGTTTTGGTCCTCATTTGGGTTCTTTATGTGATTGAATCTCTATTCTTCCACATCAATACTATGTATACATAGTACATATTACATTTTTGTTTTCAGCCTCTGTTTTACTGAAACACTTTTACCCCTTATGCTATTTGGGAACACTCCTCTAAATAGAATTGCCAGCCCCTGTTTTTTAAGTCCCATAACAACGGCAGCTGTTGGCATCACTGCCAGGACCTGAACAAATGATGATGTGAACTGGTTAACAAAGCTCCCTCAAATCCATTTTGTAAGATGTGACACTGTCCAGGTCTGAAGGCCTCCTCCTGGGAGATCCTGGTGCTCATCACAGCATGGGGCAGACACAGGGGCTTCTGATTAACAGGGAGACTATACACTCCATTAGGACTGTCACATGCCTGCACCCACACAGACCCAGGGGATTAGAAATGATGGTTCACATTGTATGTTACCTTTGTGTGACTTTTATCTTGGGGTCCGTGATGTCAACCGTGTTTCTCCCATCTATGGTCCACCACACCTCAGTCCGGGAGTCCTTCAGGAATGTGAAGAAAACCTCACAGGGCAAGATAAGGTCATCACCTGCAAAGAAAGGACCATCATCTCCTAGGAGAAAAGGTATTGCAGTGCAGGAACAGCAACACCTCACTTTAATGCCTTCCAAAATCCTACCAGCCTATGCTCTGCCTCCCTTCAGGAAAGAATGAGGCCAACATCCACTTTCTGACATAAACTGTAGTAACAGCTTAACATCCCTGGACATGAGGATTTGTGACAGACAGATAAATAGAAAAAGATGTCCTGCCTTCTCAAATGTGTTACAAATTGCATGACTGCATGAAGTGACACACCCAAAGGGACATGCTCCATGCCAACCACTTCCTTGGAAGTGCTAACCAATCCCACTGCACATGGAACAGATGCCATAAAGTGAAGGCTCAAGCTCCGCAAAAGTATTTTGGAAATACTTCTTCAGAAATTTGACTTCTGCTCAAGATCAGACTTGGGAGTGTGAATATCTTGATGATCAGTAAGTCATTTTATCTTACAGAGGACTATGGATGAAATCTGACCTGAGCCAAAAGAGCTGTTCTTTATGGTGAATACTCTGCTGCTAATCATCATCAGTGCCACTACATTTATTACAGCAATGTAATGGGACATAATCCATTTGATATAAGGAAATGCTCCAAAAAGCTATTAGGCAAAACTGACAGTGTTGGGGAAGGGGTGAGGGAAAGGGTGTGGTTACCCCATTACCCAGTGCTGTGAGGTCAGCAAAAGGAGAGCTGTCATTAATTAGGAAGTCATCAGCCAAAAAAAGAGGACATGGTCAAGAATTGGCTAGAAGACTAAAGCCACTCTAGGGGTGAATGAGGGAGGATGGGAGCAAACCACTGCCAGGGCCAGGGCTGAAACAAGGTCCTACAGGAATTCTCTTAAGCAGCTGAGTGTCCCCATTTCATCTGCTTCTGCAGCTGCAGTTCTGTATCATCATGCCTGAATATCTGTCTTCAGTTTTGCTTGCAAAAAATCAGCTTTTAAAGCTGTGCTCTCCAGCAAAAACTAGCATCCCACACTGTCCACCAGGCAACCCGTGGCAGCTCGAGGGGTCTGCGAGGGAAAGCGCCGGGGATGCAGTGGCAGGGTACAGCTTTGTGCCTGGCTGGGTCTCCCTGTCCCACTGGCACGCTGTGGGTGTTGCACTTTACCTGCTTCCAGTTCGTACACAACTTTCTCATTTGGAGAGGTGAACTGTGGTGGCAAGGCCTTGTTTGGAGATCCTGCAGGAGACAACAGAGAGCCCCCATGGGGCCCCAGACTTCATGAAAATCTGGAATCCTTGCACCCTCACTTCCTGATGCCCTCGTGCCACACTGCACATTCCCCCAGCTAACTCATGATGCATTCCTACTGTGGAGTTCTGTGCACACACAAATCTAATCCTAGTCCCCAAACTCGGGGCCAGGTCCAGTTTTTAAGGCTCCCCCAAAGTTTAGGTAAGATAGTTTGAGCCTCTCACGCGAGAAGAGCTCCATAACCTTCTCATCCCCCACAAGGCATAACCTGCACCAGTTTCTTTTTACTGCTACTTCTAAAAAATAAAATACAAACCTCATTTCGTGTCACAAATATGTATTTCAACCCTTAAAACAGCTGTTTCCATGGAACTCAGAATGTATCCTAGGTTTTTAAACCTAGGATACATTCTGAGGTTTTTAAATGCTCACTAGGTTTTTAAACTCTGCAAATCGCTGGCAGGTAGGCTGAGCCTCTGTGCCTGAGATGGATGTGTCCAAGCAGTGGGTACCTGGAGCTCTGTCTAGTTGATTAGTAGTTTCAACCCCAGCACAAATGGCTTTGAGATTCGAAGAAGATCAAGACAAGTTGGCTATGAAGTGACAATCCCACAAATAGTGAGGAGCAAGGGGCACAGGAGACCACGAGCAGGAGTGCCAAGGTTATGCATTCACATGCCAGCAGAGGGTACCCCTGGCCATCTCATGGGCTGAACCTCAGCAGCCTGAGGCTGGCCACTCTGTGTTTGGGGCATTTGACAAGGTGGTAGGAGAGACATCTACTGCAGTATGCTCTGGAAAAGTCACACAAGTCTGACCCCAGCATGAAAAACACCGTCAGGTCAGCTGGATAATGCAGATTAACTACAACCACAAATGGATCCTGCAACAACTCTCCCAGCCATTTTTACTACTTCTGAAGTCACCACATGCATTTTACACATTTTAAAGTCATTCTTACCCACCACCTTCATCTTTATGGTTCTGGTGAGATTATAGGTTCTTCCGTGGTCCTTGAATGTCACAATGCAAGTGTAATTCCCTTTATACGCACTGCGGACAATGCCAATGACAAGCTTGGGCCCTTGGGGATATCGCTCATGGAAACCATCCACCCAGTTGCAGTCCTGGAGTCAGGCAGAAAAACACTTGAGTTTGGGACTCAAAAGTACAGATATTGGTTTAAATGCTTCTACAAAGATCTGGTTTAAACTATTAATATGGCATTTGTGATCATGATGTAGGTGAGACCTAAATACCATGAACTTCGAGCATGTTGGAGTATAGACTGCTATGTTCACCTTGAAAATGAATGATGAAGCAGATCACCCTAATAACTTTATCCCACTTTAAACACAGACAATTTTATAAAGGAGAGATCTCTGATCCAGAAGTACCTTGGCAATCAAAGTGAGCACCTCAGCAAAGTGAAGAATAAAGTAAAAAGTGATAAGAAGAAAATGATGACATATTCACAAACGGATACTAAGACTAAAGGACATGTACCCCATTGATGTCCATCTTTCGGGACTAATCAAGCTCTCCTGGCTGCCTTCAGCTGAGGATGAGGCCCCAGAATTTGCAAATAGCAAACGAGAATCTATAGTACATAAACCTTAATAACTCCTCTCTTTCTGTCAGGCGAGGCAGGAAAACTGCCAAAATACCAAGCTGGAGATCCCTTTTCAGAAAGAGGTTATGCAGATAACATCTTGATTGTCATAAAACCCAAAGATGTGCACATTTTCTAAGAGATTATTTTTGAATGGTACATTTCCAAATCTGATACATCCTAATGGGGTAGTTTAAGACAGGGGTCATATACCATTTTTAATGATTTTTATTAGGCATGAGATGACTTGCTGCCTGAAAAATTACTTCCAAGGGGCGTTTTGTTTCATTCTGCTAATTGATTGCTGAGATGTGAATTTCAATGAATGATATAAATAAAGCATTTAAACTACTGGAGTGAAATGGCTTCTCTTGATACAAGAGGAAGTTTTTCCTGAAGGGTTTTAGAGGTGGGGTTTTCCTTTTGGGTATTTTTTTTTTTTTTTAAATCAGCAGATACCTTTTGTTGTCAATTGTCAATTGTTGACAATTTCCCCTATTATTAAATTAATTTATACAAAATCTTCTATCTAGAAATACAAAAGCACTTTATAGGATGTTATTAAAGAATTTATTCCCATAACTCTCAGACTTTACATCCCCTGAGACTTCTTATTCTCTACTGACTAAAGGCATCCACCTAGAGAAAAAGAGTGAAATCAAATTTAATTAAATTGAGCAGTAATTCTGTAGGCAAGAGCCTGAGGATGTCTGGAGACAGTCTAATAATCAGAAAAGTATGAAGGGTGGGGTAGAGATGCATCAGAAAAGAGGTTTGCTGAATTGTGTCAAACAGGACATGCATTGTCTTTGCAGAGCCTGATGTACAATTTCACTTCCTGACCTCAGAGGATTTTGGAAAGGATGCAATTTTCATTAACAGGTGGGGGTTTTTAAAGAAGAGGGAATATGAATGACAGTTTCCTTTACAGCAAAGTGAGAGGCTCACACACAGCAGGTCAGGCACACTGCCCATAACTGAACTGAGCCACCTAAATCCCTCTTAGGAGTATTTTTCACTTGTGCATGCTGGTCAAAAAAGCTTCAGTGTTAGCTCTGAATTTCTTTCCAAGAGCAGTTTTATCCTTGAACTCAATGGAAGAAGAGCTCTTAAAATTAGTAAAGCTTCATTAACAGTATCACCACTGGGGAGACTCTGAAACACAGTTCCATGACTGTCATGCCAACCACTGCTTTTTCACACACACCACTGCATCCCCCTGCTGCCCAAGTAATTTCTTACCAGATACCACTTGACAGTTGGTGTCACACTGGCAGGGTAAAACCCATCAATATCTGGACATGTGATCTTCTGGTTGGCATGCTCCAAGTAGAACATCTCCTCAGTGGGTTTTATGGAATGGCTCACACAAGAGTGCTGGTCTTTTGGAACAACTTCCAAGGGAAAAGCAACTTTGCTGCAGTAGGTTGTGTTCCTAAGGGTGGACGAGAACAGGGCTGATTAGTTGAAATTTGTTTACTCCTACAGCAGTGGAGTGGAATGAAATAAAAATTACATCTGCAATAACAAGCATCATAGTACTGATGAGGTATGTACAGCCTTAGTTGACTCATAAATGGGAAAGAAAACCCCACCAGAAGTAGCCACACAAGCTCACAAAAGCCTATAAAGATGACTAACAAGCAACATCCACTCCCCTGCTGCTAAAGCAGATCATAAGGTCAAAGACACAGACAAAAGACAACGTGAGGAAGATCAAAAAGAGCTCTTACGCATAGCAGATGCTACGTACATTTTGCACCACAGTTAGAGACACTTTTAATTTCCTAGAAGTCTGAATCTCATGAATCTTTGCCAAATTAGCGTGCAGTCAAAACATTACCCCTGCATCTGAAGCTATTTTTACTCTAGACATGCAGATCACTTCTTAATGGTGAGTGCCTGTGGATTTTGCCATGGGCACAGCAATAATATTTTCACGGACACTTGCAGCAAGGAGAGGCACGCTCATTAGTGTCTGCAAGGCTCCAAGCATTATTGCCATGTAAATTGGCTCAGCACTGAGCAGTCCTATAATTGCAACATTCTTTTCCCATTAATGCTTTTGTAAATGGCAGTCTCCCCACAGAAAGTTCTGGTGCTAACAGCATCATTTCCTCACCTCCACAAAAGTTCTTTGCTTGCACTGAAGATGTACAGAAACTGCACCACACAACCTACCTGAGCATGCAGGTGTAATTCCCAGTGTCATTGAGAAGAGCAGGCCAGAACCAAAGGGTGTCTTTATCCTTACTGATGTGATTGTCAGGGAGACGATAATTAATGGGCTCCTCCAGATCCCGGTCCTGCGCGATCCTGTACCAGATCAGGGTTAAGCCAGCAGAATGGGCTGTGCTATAGTTGTACTTCAAGAAGGTCTCGAAAAGTGGGCATTTGATCTTGGCAGGTTCCCCATCATAAATCTGGATCTGCTTCATGGTGTCCACACCCCAGTCATCGCAGCGTTCTGCAGCCAGGAAGAACAAGGTGCCTTAGGCTTGCAAGTCAGCAGGAGGAAAACAGTTCTGCCCGCGCTCCCCACAGCCCCTGGTTCTGTCCCGGTTAAAATCAGAGACAAAACTGTAGTGTTTTCAATGAAAGCAAACTGAGCTTTTATAAAACAGAGCAAGAACATTGTGTTCATTTATAGAGAACTTGGAAACTTCTGTTTTCATTTGTATACCTCCTACGTTTATGCCAAGCTATTTATCTCTCATCAGGACAATAGAATAGGATATTCCTGCATAAAACCAGGCTTCCTACAGAGCTCCAAGAAAATTTACCACAAAAGTCTTATGTGGGAAGATAAAATTTGGATGACAATGCCAGAGGTGTGTGTGCATCCATACACAATGATAGGGAAGATGGAAACAGACGTGCTGAACTAGGAGGAAAAAGAAAAAAAAAAATCAAACATCAACCCTCCCCTAGAGCTGTGGGTCACTTTTCCTGCCAGAAGAAGCTGGACTGTGGGTTACAGAAGTGAGGACTGTCTTTCCTGTGATGGACTGATGTGACACCTGTGCACACCAGCATAACACAATGAGTACAAGCAGTAATAAGTGACACTGGAAGACTGTTGATAGTGAAGTGTAGAAATGGAGCCAAGGGGGCAGAAGGGTCAGTACAGAGCAGGGAGCAGCAGGTTCTCTTGTATTCCCAGGCAGTGCCCAGGTGCAAACCCCAAGCACAGTTCAACAACAGCCAGTAGCTCAGTGTGGCTCACAGCAGACTTGGACTGACACAGAAAACAGCCAACATGAAAAAAATAAAAAGCTGTGTAGAGCTTTTTTTCTTTAATTACTTTCTTTAAAAAATATTCTTGTCATTGGCAGATTCACCACAAAAAGCACAGTCCAAACCCATTTCTCTTCCAAGGACTCTTCTCCACTCCATTCCTCCTACCCATCAGGATGTCCAGGCAGGCAGGGACTCGGTGCAAGCAAAGCACAGTCCCAGGGTGTCAGCAAACCTGGGAGCAACCTGCACTGTCAGAGCCAACTGAGACACATGGAGAAGCTGCTGTCACTGCACCTCCTGCCTCCCCACGCTGACAAGGCAGAGCACAGCATGGCACACTTCCCAGTGCCTCTCTTGGAGCTGCTGGGAGGCATTTGCTAGGGCAGCCTGACGTCTGAGAACCCAAAATGAGTCAAACAGGAGAGGGGTGTGCTGCCTGCAGCAATCCTTGGGAGCAGTGTCTCAGCACATCACACACAGGCTCACCAGAGAGGACACTGCAAAGCCTCTCCCATTTGCAGATATTAGAAGAACTCAGACTGAGAGGAGAAACAGAATACAATCTGCTCTTTGAGCCCAATTCTTCTGAATTCTTCTGAACTGACTTCACAGGCCCAAAGCAGATTTCTGGCATTTATTCTCCCCTAAATAGACAGCAGGATGTAGCTTGATCCCAAATTCATACTTAATTAAAAAAAGCAGAGATAAACCTTTGAGAAGACAAGCCTGCAGCACTTAAATGCAGTAATGCTAACTCCTATGGCTCAGCAATGGTTAGTCATGGGCAGGAGGAATCTGGGCCAGTAAGAATAGAAATGTTTTCTGGCGGGTTTACACATAAATGTAAATGCAAGCTGCACTGCTCCTCCTGCAGTATGCCAAACACCCATATGACAGAGTGCTACTTCTGGAGGAAGAGAATGAATTGGGCTAGGACGAGGCGGTGAAGCTACCCAGAACACAAACATTTGCTCAGAAGAACCCCAAACCCAAATATCTAGAGAGTGCTCATCATCTAAAAACATACAGATCTTTCAAAAGTGCACAGCATCACACACCATGGCTGCTACCACAGGCAGTGCCAAGGCTTGTTCTCAAAGACCAAACCACTGCTGGAAGCCTCGCACCCTGGGAAGGAGCATAATGACCCATCACCGCAATGATCAGGGCAAACTGGAACCAGCAGACTGCTTGATGCTGGTGGGGCCAAGAACTGGGCATGGTCAAGTGTCCTTAGAGTGGTAATGAGACAAATGAGCCTGCAGAGACTGCCTGCCTGCCAGCTGCATGATGAAGCATGGACTGCTACTCATGGAGACAGGGCATTTTTTTTATAAAGAAAGGCCTCCCCTCTGAAAGGAGCAGACCTGGCTCTGTAAATCTGCATGCCCAGGTTCTCTTCTCAGCATCTGACTTGTGTCTCCTCTTGGGCTGCATAAAGGCAAATCACCCTTATTACTTCAAATGGCAGGACTGGGGAGAGAAGAAACTATATAAAACATTACTGTACTGAAATTCTTGGAGTCAAGATCAATGAAATTTGCAATCATGAGCAGCTCTGCATTTTGCAACAGCCCATAAATCAGCACTGTAAAACTACTTACCCGTTCAACCTGAGTTACTGAAAATAAAAACAACTATTTTCTTTTTTTTCCTTCCTACTTTTCTTTAAAACAATGCCCAGTTTCCCTTCTCCCTGTGCCATGCTGACAGTTCCACTGATGTTTCTACAGTTTGGGGTGTTTTACTCCCAAGACAGCTGAGCTCTGCCTGATATAATGTGTGAGAACTGCAGGGCACCCCTCACACACACCTTTGTGAGCCTCCTCCTCCTCAGCTGTGATGGTGCTCTTCTCCCTGTGACAACAGCAACCTTTGCTGTGCTGGCACTTCTGCAGCAGAGCCCAGCAGATGGGGCAACATGTTCACACACATCATTAAGTAAAGGGAATATTTACATTATTATTGCTATAATTTTATTTGCATCCAACAGCTCCCCACAACATTTTGTGCTCCTTCTACTATTTTAAGGTCTAGTGGATATTCAGAGCCTACTTGCTGCTAACATCAGCATGCAACTACTTGTAGTACTGATTCCAGCAACAATGTGATTTGAAGGAGCACTGCAGAAAAAGGATGCAAGGATCCAGTTCTAATTGTCAGAAACAGCACTAACTTCTATGGTGCTATGCCATTTTTAACAACTCACACTTGTTTTCACTGGCTGAGCCTCAGAAGTGAGTTTTTTCTCTCTTGAAACATTTCCTGCACAAAACACCTGCTGGAGTTAAGAGCAGCTCCCAATTAAATCAGCTGGGATCAGAATTCATGCTGTGACTCCAGAGGTTCTCTAACAAATGGAAACTAGTGAGAAGATGGAGCTATATCCAACTCCACATCTCTTCTATGCTGCAGCAAATGGAGCACTACACATATACCTGAGGGACAGAGTAGAATTCTCTAAAAATACACCATCCCACAAATGTACAATCCTAGAAATGCCTCTGCAAAACGATTTTGAAAGAAGCTACCTTGTGCTCAGTACCAATCAAGAGCACTGCAGCTCCCTTGACCTTTCTTACAGCTGAATGCCCTGCAGTTACACAGCGAGCCCATGACCCACAACAGGTGGGGTCTCACCAGAACAGAGTAGAGGGGCAGAATCACCTCCCTTGACCTCCTGGCCACACTTCTTTTGTTGTGACCCATGACACAGCTGGCTTTTTGGGGCTGCCAAGTCATATCTCAACAGCTTCCTACTTTCTTCATCTGTCCCTGCTGCATTAGCTTAAAGCAAAGCTGGTATGAGTCAGCCTCTACCCAGGGGCACAGCAAGGCCAGCCTGTTATCATGATGCACAACTCAGCATTGATAAGGCAGAAAAAGCTGATCACACAAAGCAATTAAGCAAGAATTAATCATTACTGCCTTAAAAAAAAATTTCCTCACCACCATCTTTCAAACTCAGTCAGTGAGAAGGAAGGAGAGGAAGCCAGGCTGAAGGAGAAGCCATGCTGTGAGCACAGGAGGCACCAGCTGTGGCCAGAACTCCCGTGGGTGCATCTCCCATTTATGCCAGTGCCAGGAGCACCCACTCTCCCCACTGTGTCTGCATTCTTCCTTCTCCACCCTGCACGAGACCACCCCCTGTTCCCTGGCTGTGTTCTCTGCTCAGTAGCATCCCATCTGACCATAAAACAGGGCAGAAGAAGAGAAGCATGGAACAAAACAAATGAGAGGCTCTGCCCTTAAGTGGAAGAAGAGGCACAAACCAAAACACGCTGAGATGGGTGGGAATGACACAGAAGTTGGGTCAGGCCCAGCCAAGATCAGCTGGCTCTCACCGTTTGCTCTCACTACTTCTGCAGCAGTGACAGTGGCCACAGAACACCTCAAAACTGGTTGTAGCTGAATGCTGCCTTGGAGGCTCAGCCTAGAAGCTGTGCCAACTCTGCAGAATTTATAATCTCACTTCCAGCGGAAACGCATCCAAAGAGGCCTCTTATAACCCCACTGCCTTCCTCCCACAGCCTCTCCAGTAGAGCAAGGAGGTGGAAGTGGTCCTGGCACAAACCTCCTACACAGCCCAACCCCATCCAAGCAGTTCTGTGATGGCACCGGTGACATGGTTTTACACTTCTCCCAGGTTTCATCGTATTCATCCTGTGCTGCCACTGAGCCGTGGTGCTCCCACAGAATTCTCTCATCTGGACTCTGCACACTAGGATGGAGACTCTCTCTCTCCCAAAGTGCTTTTATCATTTGAATAGGTACGGCAGCTCAGAAAATAGGAAGGAAAAGGACCTTCTGTTGTAGCACAGTTCAGTTTTGAAAAGCACCTGTACATGGCAGTTGATTAACTTTAGACCCTTAATGTCTAATTTAAACAGATGTGAAAACCTGCTTTGGCCAAAGTCATGGAAAACAAGCTGACTGCAATAAACATTTGTTGACTTCAGGGGAAGCAGCCAAAGCAAGACATACAAAAAACTATGGCTCTGTAATGGAGCCCAAAGCTTCTGACTCTAAATCGCCTTTTTTCATCAAGCACAGCCTGTAACGTGGGGTAGTCTTTATTTGTGTCTCTTAGAACTCCTCCACAGTGAGCTCTGTGACTTCACTCTCTATCTGTGCATAAAGCTGTTTACTGCATGTGGCAGAGTATTTTGGTTACCCCCAGCAACTGGGCCAAAAAAAAAAAAACCCTAAAAAATTTTATATTCAGATTTCTCTAGCAAGCTTGACATATTTTTCTAGAGGCTTTCTTTAAATTTGAGATCAAAACGATAAAGGTAGGGGCATGAACTGCTTCTCTGAAGGATAAGAAGAGCAAACAGCTACTTTCAATCCCACTTCATTGAGAAAATTTATGCGTGAAGCAAAGCAGAGCAGCATAGGAAGAGGAGAGGGACAGGAAATGGAACACCCCATTGCAAAGTCATCTGCAGGAGAGGCAGCATGAAAATGGGGTTTATCTGATCAGCATCACTGCTGAGCTGTGCTTAAGCTGGCAGGGGCTCTTGTGTGCCTGGGACACCGCACTGGGACTTGACAAGGTCCAGGCTAACTCCTGGCTCTGCCAAAGGCTTGCTTAGCTAAACCCACACAGCCCAGTTAGCCTGCTTTAAAATACAGTCAGCAATTCCTGCCTGTCCATCCCACAGGGATGTCTGCATTACAAAGATGCTGCAGCAGTTGTCCTCGGACAAGGATGGCACCCAAACAAACACAGCAGGCAGTAAAACGCACTACAAGGGTCCATGAGTCCAGCAGTCACCTGGGTGCCACAAAAGCTCTGACAGAGACAGCAAAACCCTGCAGCTGTGGCAGGGGGACCTGACAGCTCCCTGAGGCCCTATTTGATACACACACAGGAGCAAAAGTGACTGTTCAATCCTGTATCAGCAGCACACCCAGAAAGGGCTGCTTTCCTCCACACACTCCTGCACTTCCACGCAGATAGGCCACACCATGATGCCTGCACAGAGCTCACCCCTCACAACCCATTTCCTCAGCTGACAAGAAGCAGACATGATGTTTTATCTCCTCAGTGGGCACAGCTCTGGCTGGTGTGGAGGGAGGCTGGTGGCTGTGGGGACAATCTGCACCCAGGTCAGCTCTGCTCCACGGGTTTTATCTCCATCCACTCAGGGGTTGTGCAGCTTTCAACACCCTCAGTGTCAATGACTTCATGCCTCCAAGTGCCATAAACTTCTACAACCACAGTAGCTCACAGATGGGTATGGATGGTTATAAAATCACGTCCTAAATTAGGACAGCAAGAAGCAGAGATTGGAAGAGTAGGAGGAAGTCAGGAAATCCCAGGAGATGATGGTGGGGGAGGGATTTAGTCTCTTTAGAAAACAATAATGCAGTTTAATCTGTTTTTCTTTTGACTTTACACACTAAAATAAGCTTCTCAGCTTCTGGGGCTGTCACAAATCATAAAGAAAATAAAGCAACTGGAACCCCATCAGTAGAGCAAGAGCTATATAGTAATAATCCTGAGGAGCTGCACAGGGCTTTCCACCTTCAAAGTGTTTTACAGATGGTAGTTTATTAATCTGCAAATTTCCCCTGGCCAAAAGTAACTGTTCTGCCTCTCTGCTAAGCATGAGATCCACAGTGCAGTTCAGCACTTGGGAGAGAGTGCAGGCAGTGGCTCTGACCTCTGGAGCTAGACCTCTGTTTCTTTCTCACTGCAGCCAGAACTCCACTGCTCCAGCCACCACCTGAACACAGAAGCATTGATGACATCTGGCACTTTGGAGCCAACTTCAGAGCAGACAAAACCAAAGTAGCTGAAAGCCTCTGATATGGGGGAGTGTAAATAGACATGTTCACAATCCAAAAAATAACAGCAAATCCTGAAATAAAGCTCCCAGGAGATAAACTCCTGGCTGCCTTCCAGCCACTACCTGCCATGCCTGGGTATCATTCTGGCCCAGTCCTGGGCTCATCCTACCACACAGCCTGTCTGATAGCCCCCAGGGGAGCTACAGAGGCATTTCCTATGCACACATGATGATTCCCCCTACCAAAGGGCTATTTATGCACAACAGGTACCTACTCACACTACATGGGTCCATTAGATAATCAGCATGAGGCTGCTCCTCCTCTCCTGGCAGCAATATTCTTCTGCTTTTGCAATTCCCTAAGATAGTGCTCCCAACCACGGTCATCTCCCCAGCCCTCACACTACAAAAGCTCTTGGAGGGTGAAGAGAGCAGCCTGGTTAGCAGAGAGGAAAAAATGGAACAAGAAGCCACATCTTATTTATAAGTTGGTATCTAACATTGGCCAGCTTCATTCAGAAACAAGAAGATAACATTATTCTGTATTCATAGTGGCTGTTATGTTCTTTGAGTGGTCTTTCATCTCTTTTGAGCCAGTGTATATTTATATGACTTCAGCAGTGCCAAAGAAACTACTGTACAACCAGACCCGGGTCCATCGGTTTTGTTATCCTTCCCTGGCTATCAGAACATCTGGGCTCATTAAACATCCTAAACATGAGTTCCATCTTAAGGATGCCTTAGCTAGGCAAGGAAAGCACAAGACCTTGACTAGCACTGTAAACACTGACCAAAGGTCGTGAGTGATGCACTCGTGCACTCCACACACTGCAGATCACGTATATTCTCAGGACTAGGAAAAGATCTGCCCACGCGTTCAGCGCGAGCAAACAGAAGACTCAGGCACCAATTCAGTCTCAGGCTCTACATCTCTTACTCTACACTACTCAGATCACATTTCTTCCCTCATACAGCTTGCACCTCCCTTTCAGCAACTGATTTTGTTTCAGCACCAGCCTCCATACGCAGCAGAAACAGCAGAGCCCAGAGAACAGATGTTTAGAGCCACAGTGCTGTAGGCAAAATCTGGAGGGGAAATAAAGTTTGTGGGTTTGCCTCTCCAGTAGGAAGCAGGGTGAAGCATAATGCTAAAGCTTTCTGACACACTGCCAGAGAGACTGACAGCCATAGTGGCTTAACTGGAGGGAAAGGCCACTTGCAGCCAGAGCAATGATGGTATTTTTAGAGCTGAAATTTAACAAGTGTTGGTTCCTCACCTCCTCTGTAAGCTCATAGAACTTGGGACGCAGCAGAGCTGGTACCCTTGGCTTGGGCAGTCCCTGGTCAGTACTGCTGACCAGATTGCTCCACTGGGAAGGATGGCAGAGGCAGGAAAAGTGGCAGCAAACCACAAGACAACTCCTGTCCCTGCCTTCAGCCTTCCTCAGTCCATCCTGGGCTGGAGAGAGAGCTGGTCTCAACAATTACATGACTTAATAGTCAAAGTACAGAAAAACTCATCTGAAATGACAAATCTCTACCAAGTCACACATGTTAAATATCCCAGGAACCAGGCTCCAAAGTGAGAGCTACCCATCTCCATGGCACTGCTTGATATTAGGTGACCACCAGGGCAGCTGTAGACTGTGCACAGTCCTTCTGCATTCACTCCAGATAAGCTCAGCTCTGTTCCCCCCACCTACATACCCTGCTCCAAGAAGGAAAAGCAAGCCCAAATGCTGTAACATTTCCAGAACAAGGCCACTACCATACTGCTATGTATTTATGACTTTGCAAGAGTGAAACGAGCTCCAATCTCCTTTTGGTGCCAGTCCCAGGAAACCCTGCAGTGAAACAGAGGGCTGCACAGACGGCTGCCCCTCCATCCAAGTACAAACAGCCATCCAAGCCCATCATGAATAATAAAGGACATTCTGACAGCCCAAAACGGTTGTCCATGGCACAAAAAGGAAGCTTTGAACTAAAGAGTGTGTCTGACACCCACAGACCTGCAGGAAATTAAATGTGTGCACTGCAGCGGATTTGCAGGACAAGCGTGTTTTAACTGATCACGTGTCTCATGTATTGAGACTAGACTTACAATCTTGCAGCACTCTACAAGGGTTCTGGCCACCCTGTACAGCAAATCTCTGCTAAAGAAGAAATGTCTAAAAATTACTAAATGCCCTGCAGAAATGCATGGAAGGTTCTGGTTCAGCCAGATCAATAGGCACGAGCCTGTGGGACCCAAATGCCAGGGTGATCATTTCTGAAATCAGCTTCTTCTCAGCCAACTGTGTTAGCTTTTAGAGCTGCTCTAACATTTCCTGGGCAATCCTGATTCAATTGCACCCACCTCTCATTTCTGCAAAATCCCAAGATGACTGCACGTGGGGTGTTGTAATGCTGCCTCAGCAGGAGGAGGATGTTGCGTTGGTGGAGAGCAGAACAGCTCGTCCAGAAGCACAAGCAAAGCAGGGATTTTCCCAGCCAGCAGCTGAGATCCATGTCGCTGGGTTCCTCCTTCCGCACACACTCCTGCAGCCAAGGGCTTAGTGGAGGAGACCTAGGCTGTGTATTCTTTCTCCTTTGCTGTTTCCCCTTTGCTCACCACTTCCACCCAGCCCCTGTTAGCCAGAACAGGATATCCTCCACTAAAGATCACAGCCTACTGGGGGTGCCAGCAGCCCTTGGGCAGCCCAAGGAGAAAAACCTCCCAGGCTTCAGCCTCTGCAATGAACACTGCACTGAGATGAACCTTGCTGAAGTGCACGTTGTGAATGTGGCACACAATAATTCAGTGTGGTCCAAGACAGAATGACAGAAGAGCTGTTCATCTGCTCGGGGTATATTGTAACTGCTTGTTTGCCAGCATTGCAGAGGGACAAGAGTTCATGAGGGGACTCGTCAAACCCCTGTACAGCCCTTATTTCTGAACATTTCCTCCCATAAAACCAGCTCCTGTTCTTTCCTCCCTCCCCCTTTCCACTTGCCTCCTGCAAATCATGCTGTCTCCTTCCACCCCCAAATAGGAAGTCCGGAGCCGAGACATGCACAATCTGCCTCTTCACAAGAGCTGGGCTGAACCAGTGCCAGAGGAGCTGCGAGCATGACAACATATTTCCTGTCAGGAAAGTGACTCAGTGAGACGGCTATCAGAGCTCCTCTTACTCTAGAAGTTCCCCTCTCCCCTTGCATTGCTAAGGCATGAGTCAGAATTGGAGAGCTGAATGTCAGTCCCCTCCAGATCCAACCAGGGATAGCAGAGTTCAGGTTCAAGCCTGGGTCCTTCCTACAACTCAGGGGCAATAATGATGCTGACAAAAGGGACAGCTGGAGTTTGCAAAGCACTTTTAGGTCGACGTGCTGTTGCTATTTGCTCATGCACCTGTTCACACCACACTGGTTGTCTCTACACAGAGCATTGTACAACAGTCCCCCAGAACCAACACTGTTCATGCATTTCACTAAAGTATTCTATACACAACCATTTAATCCATAAATACTGCAAATGCTCAAAACTCACTGCAGGCAGTTTTCTTCTCTGCACAGTAAGTGGGCAGGTCCATCACATGCCACATCCTTACCTGAGCCTCTGCCAAAGGTGACCATGGACAGCCAGAGCGAAACCAGCAGGACACTGACCATCTTCATCCTGGGAGACAAAACACACAGACCTGGTTATTTGACACTGTTTTACCATTGCAGACCACTTTTTAACTCTATGTTTATTCCTCCGTTCACCCAGTGATCCTTCAATTCTGGCACATCCCTGTTTTATTTCATTAAGGTTCCTTAAAAACAGCACCCTCATGGCAGCATCACTCTGCCTGCAGGCAGCTTGCCAAGCCTGGGAGGTGATGGCTCTGAAGAGGATAGTCCAGCTCATTGATTTAAGCCATCAGAATGGTCTATATCAGGGAGCACAAGGAGTCAAATGGATGTTTGTAGGCTACAGATCCCAAGCTTTGACTCCCAAAAGAAGGTTCTTTGCCAAGACCTCCTTCTGGTTATCTCTAAGAACAAGTGCAAGAACAAGAGAGCTGCAGCACACCTGCACTGAACATGTGTCCCACACTCTGACAGGACAGCCACACCAGAGCAGCCCCAATTGGCAAGGTGTGCTGCCAGTGACCTGCAAAGGCTGCCAGAGCCTGCTTCAACCTGCTCCTGCAGGCAGAGGAGGCAACACAGAGCCTCACCAGCTCCTCCCAGTCAAACCCTCCTTGGAACTCGCAGGAGTAAACAAACGCCAGGTTTGTACACTTTTTAGAAAGGATCTAAACAAAGGTTTATATTTTCTAAGCAGCAGTGATAAGCAAAAAACAAGCCCAAACTTTTCCATTCCCACTACAGAACACAATTTCCTGTAATTTGAGATAAATGTACACTGGGCTGCCCACTCCAGTATCTGGCATTCGGCTCTCAGAGCTGCTCACTCACTGGAATTAAATATCCCTCTGTTTCTAGGTTTTTCAGGATGCAATTTATAAGCTGGTAGTCATGAAAACTGACATCTACTAGATGCTCTCTTTAAAGGGGTTAAGGTCACATTTGATATTCCTGCATGCTGTCAGATCACAAAGGGAGAAGAGATGGTTAAAAGGCTGAACTTCATCAAAGCATCTCAGCTCTGCCAGGCAGATGCAGTAATGAGCATGGTGATACTGTCAGGAATGTGCTCATGAGATGACAGAGAAACCTGCTCCATCGGGGTGTGTTAAAAGTGTGGGGAGAGAAGCCACAGAGCTCCCTTAAACCTCTCCCTCAAAAACCTGTCCAGAATATATGCAGTATACAGAGGGGCTTTGAGCATAAGCAGAGGACACCTAAAATTGCACAGATTGCAGAGATTAACAAGAATGCGACACGTGAACTGCACTACTCAAAACCCAGCAGCGGATATTGAATCTTCCTTTTCAGTGCTTCCATCTGAAAAGCCTTTGTGCGATGCCTTCCCTCTGCTGGGCTCATCTCAAAGAGACAAAGGCAATCTGAAGCATGCCTGTTCTTCCCTGCACAGCCCATGGAAAGGGCTGCACACTGCCTCTGAAGCCATCAGGCTTCAAACATGGTCAAGAAGCAAGGAATAAAGTGAGGGTTTTTTTTCCCTGGGGTCCAGCTCAGGGGGCTGAGCATCCCCTGCCACATTCCTCCAAATTTAAATGCCAGCTGCTTATCAAACCCCTCTCTATTGCCACCTACAACCAGCTCCCAATGTTACTTAAGACTCCATAGAGAAGAAACAATATTAAGTACTCCCACCCCTTGGAAATGCTGAAGAATGATAAAACATTTTTATGCCATCAGATTGGACAGAGAAATCCGACATGCTGCACTCTGGTGGGTATTAAGGAACTTTTGGTAATTGAGATGCTTGAAGAGAGGGGGTGTGAAGAGTGGCAGGGAATCATTCCCATAATCAAGATCCCTCATGGTTGGTTCCCTCTCCATTTGTCATTAGCTAAATGCACAGCGTGTCCTAACTCACCCTTATTTTCCAGTGACTCTCTCCTGCATTTTGCACAAATCAGACTGAATTCAGCCCTGAAGCAAGCAGGAGCAACTACAGACTTTGGATGAGTTTCCCTTGTATTGAGCAAGGCCATTTGCGTGGCCTGAGGCCAAAATAAACTACTACACTTCACTCGGTGATACATGAACTCTGCAGTGAGCTAATATTTACATCCATTAACTGTGCTCACAGGAACATGCTCCTTTCAACTGTCTCACAGAGCCACCAGGTCTCCATTCCCATGAGCAAGGTATCCAAGATTTCCATGCTCTGCCTACCAGTAGGAAAATCCTTTTTTTCTTGCTCTACGCAGCTATAAAATCAGAAGCCTTACACACAAAGTGATTTACTTCTGGTTCATTCCAGAAGATCTTATCAGTGGAGACAGACAGACACAGAGCCTGTCAGATTACAGCAATTTCTCCATTACAGAGAAGGGACACAACTGACCACAGCCCTGGCTGCTCCCACTCTACACAAAATGCAAAGGACCATGGAAGGGACAGGCACAGAGTCAAGGGCTGGTCAAGGGGAGGCATCACACCCTCCTGGATGCCCTGACCATGCCAGAATTTGCCAGCCCAGCTCCATTCCTGTGGCACACGATTACTCAAAAATACTCCAAAAACCAAATAGCCCCAAACCTGTGAAATGCCCCCAAATAAAAAGGTCTTCCCACAGCAGTGCAATGGTGACACCAGAGAAGAGCACTGCATCCTACTGCAGAGATGGGTGGGTTTTGCAATGCCCTTAAGAACCTCACACCACAGGACTACAACCCACCCTGGTCTTGCCAGGAACAGAAGAGTTTTCTCAATCTTTCCCAGCAACCTGCTGCTGTGTTTCGTGACAGGACAGAGCATGCTGATATTTTTCCTGCCTGTGATGCAATTCCAGCAGTGTCTGACGAACTTCTTGCACAATTCTGTAGCACTGCATCAAACACCAGCTTCTGTGGCTGCAACCAAGGGAGCCAGAAGCCACAGAGTGCAAACCCAGGCTGCATCCAGAAGGCTTCACCCCACTGCATCCACCCAGTGCAAATAAAAATAAAAGGAGAATAAAATCGGTGAGCAGGAGAGTTACCAGCTCAGAAATCACACAGCAGCTAGAAAGCAGACAATCAGAGCAGCCAGAAGGCAGCTGGAGAGCTCTGATACATCCTCAGCACTCCAGGAACTTCTCACGAGACCAATATACTCCGAGGTGCTCTTAATGTCTCCATAAATTAACATTTTAATAATAATTCATAGAGTGGTTAGGGAAAACGATCCATCACAGCCCTTGCTAGAATTTTTTAAGGACTTAACTTGAAATATTCATTTATTTCAAATCAGAAATTGTTCCCTTTTCCTTCTGGAGCACTTTTTTCTTCAAACTTTCACCTTCCGTCTACTGAGGAGCAAAGAAAAGTAGGGTGGGGGGAAGCACAATCATGGGCATGTTTCATGCTCTTAACATCAAAGGAAATGGAAAGTCTAATTTTTTTCATTTTATACTGGTCACAAGTGGCATTTCTGTCAGAAAAAAAAAAAAAAAAGAATATTTTTATATAAAACACCTTTTACTAAAACACCCTTGCCAAAGAGACCTCAGGAAGACATCATTCCCTCCTGCCTTTAGCAGCATGGACTCTGCAAAGCCCACACACTTTACCAGTAATTATAAAACCAAAGACAGATGTCAAGTAATTAACAAAGAGAACTGCACTCAAAGTAACTACTGCACACCTATTCTCAAAGACACTGTACCAATTTTACAGAACAATGCTGCATTTTCCAGGAAAAATGCCTTTGTCCCTCCTAATCAGAGGCCTCTAGGGAGAGCTGATAGGTTTTTCATGGAGAAGTCACACTACAGCCTCCAGAACAAAAGTGCCCTTCAGAACCTTGCCACTAAATTCTCTGACTGAAAGGGAGTATAAAATAAAGCAGTTTTTGAAAGAGGAAATAAATAATTTCAGCCAAAGCATGTTTTGCATAGTATTTTCTTTCTGTAATTCTGTCCCAACTCAAAAGCATTTGAGAGCCCCAAAAAGTGGGATACAGACACAGGAAGGCTGGCAAAATCTGGAGTGGGCTAGCTTAGGAAATGCTTTGGTTGTATGGATTGGAGATGAAGGTTGATGGATGGGCTGCAGAGCAGAGCTGGTGCTCAGGAAAGGGGCTCAGCTCTCTGCTCCCAGCCACAGCATGCCCATAAGCCCTGGGTCCCTGCATCATCACACAGCAGCACTGGAGAAGGCTGCTCAATGAGTTTGCTGGGTTTTCTTATGGGGAAAAATAGATGTACAGCTCAAGCATATTCAAAGAATCCAAAAGGCAGACAAAGGGCAGCCTGAAAAAGCAGCTGCAGAAAAGTAACAGCAAAAAACACTAATGGAAAATGGGAAAAGGCCCTTCAGCCCCCCAGGAAACACTTTTGCTTTTCAGTATGTGCAGGAGTAAGTCAGACAAAAGGAGGGATTACTGTAGCATAAAGCATCTCGGTGCCACTTAGCCAGGGCTTGCACAGTGTTCCTCTGGCCCTGCGTCTCCTGCAGAGGCTGGTGGCACCGCCTGGCACTGCCCCTTGCTGTGGTGCCCGTGGTACCACTCTGTCCTGCCCAAAGGGAGCCCCTCCTGCCCAGAACTGGTCAGTCCCAGGGACAGCCCTCCAGAGGAACAGAACGTGACACCCAGGCAGAAAGACAGGCCATGGCTTTTGGAAGCCCAGCCTTTACTCCCCAGGAGGAATAACCACATTGATGGCAATTTCCATCCCCAGACAGCTCCCGGGAACAGAGCAGGGAGGAATGCAGCAGCAGTTTGATGATGAGCACCAAAAGCAGCTCGCAGCACTTGCCCTGCTCTCGTGCATGCTACGCCACACTCATCACTTCAAACACGGCCACTTTGACCAGAGGGCCCCAACCCTGCCCTTGGAAAAAACATTCACATCTCTCCTGAGGGCAGGGAGCCCAATTTGTCTTGGCAGCAGCTCCCAAACAGCCAGGCACATCTCAGGAGGAATCATGCAGAGCCAAAGCCTGCCCTGCAATCAGGGGTATCACAGGAGCCATAGGTGTGACCCAGTCACTGCATCTACTGGTGACACATCTAAGGCAGGGACCTGCAAAATCAGTGCTGGAGTCCCACCTGTGCCTGGGTAGCTGCACTCACCAGGCCACCGCATGCCTGACATCAGAGCAGGCTCAAAGGAATTTGTTTTGAAATATGTCTGTTACAGAAGTAATTTATGTCATCAGAACTACAGGAAATGCTGAAATTTGAGTGGCCTGAAAGTTTTTCACCAGCTAGAGTCACAGCAGATATTATACACCTGCTTTTGCAGAGGGGAACAAGAATTAAACTAGTGGGAGTCAGATGGAAAAGTGCCCTGCTGAGAGGTGTCTCCTGTTGCCAGCATAAAGGATTTTCTGCCTTGCTTGGTCAGACCTGGCCATTGGCAAACAGCTTTACAGCCAGAGATCCTGACTACCCTGAAGAACAAAAATACCAAACCAAAACCAAACACACAAGAAAATCTGGAAACAGTGTTCTTAACCAGTGGCTCAGCCAGCTCACTGCCAGCCAAGGACATGACACCAGGTATCCAAGGTGGCTCCATTTGCCTGTCACCCACCACAGCTCCTCCCTGCCTTCCTGCCTGCACATCCAGGCCAAGGGCTGCAGCTTGATGGCTTTTAAATAATGACATTTTACAAAATCCCCAACACGGGGATGAACAAGCTCAGCAGTGTGATGCTCCAGAGCCACCATGGGAGGTGATCCCAAGCTATTTCTCCTTCACTGGAGCAGCACACATTGCAGAAGCAAGGCTGCCCTTCCAGGAGCACCAAGAGCTCCCCAGGGCAGAGATGACAGCAGCCTCCCCTCAAGCTCAGAGGCTCAGGGAAAAAGTGTGGAGACTTTCACTCATAGTGAGTCATTCCTGGGAGCTTCCTTGGTAGTGCAAGATTTGCCAGTGCCAATGTTTGGGACATGGAGGTGAGATTTCCAGGCAGGGAATCTGTGATTTGCTATTGGCTTTTACATACCATCTCCTGGCATCCTTTTGGCTCAGCAGATTTAATGCTAACAATGAGAATTCAGAGGAAGAAGGTTTTTTTCACCCTCACAAAAAAAAAGAAGTGCCATCTAGGCATGTGGAGAGAAGTGGAGGGGGTGGGGCTTGAAAATGTACCTGAAGAAATTTGCAATGCCCTGCTTCCCTTTGCAGTTCTCCTGAGGGTCCCTCAGGATTTGGAAAAGCAGAAATGCTACAGATCTTGCACACTGCTCTGCTGGAGTCCCAGGGTGCCACTGATTATACTCTGCCACCAATTTAGCCAGCAGAGCACACTACATTTCATACATAGAAAATAAATGAGCTCCCTGTCACCTCTACAAAATGTGCACACCTGGACAAGTCAAGTAAGCAGCTGGGACTATTGCCTAGAGATCTGTGGAGTGGGCTGGAGAGGGGCAAGTAGAGCCACAGCTATAAAATCAAACAGCACAGATTACAAGTGGATCCATGCTAGCCACTGAGCAGTTCAAACATTCAAGCTTCAAGAGCACTTCTGCGCTCAAGCAAAAGGTATCCAGCTAAGATAGTCTATTTTTTGTGTGTGAATAGCCAGGGAATGAAAAGTTTCCAACTGTGCTTCAAAGAGAGCTGAGATCTTCCATGAAGCCAGACACAATGCTTCTATTTTGGACAGCTATGTTATAGTCAAGGGAGAGTTCTGAGAAACACCTATTGTGTTACCACAAAATAAACTGAGAAACCAATCTTTGCACAGAAAAAAAGGAAATATGCAATCAGTGTGGCTCAAAGACCTGAGAAGACTTAAGGAATCCAAAGTGAGATCCCCCTTCACTGGAAAAGTTTCAATTAACTGTTATGGAACACTTGGAGACATCTGACAACAAGCACTTGATTTATACATCCTGCCTCCTGACCTTTTTAATGGTATTACAATGTAAGCAGCTCCACTACCCTCCCTAGGAGGTTGTTCCACTGCCCCAGTGGACAGAGCAGCACATCCACACTGTGCAATGATTGCACAGCAGCAGCCCCAAGCTAGCTCAGCACAAATCTCTAAATCCAGAGAACACAGTGCACATTTGAGCAGGTTTTCAGATGGGCTTCATGCCTTTTTCAGGACAGGCCCAGGTCTCTCAAAGCCCAGAGCAGCTTTCCAGGAGATGCTTCCTCGCAAGCCCAGCCTGGTCCAACCAGTGCCCTGCAGCCCCACTGCACATCTCCCTTGTGGAGCCAGGGGCTGCACCCAGCCCTGCTCAGCACCACCTGCAATACACTCTCAGTGTCAAAAACTCCCCCAGGAGTTTCTTTTCTTAAGTTCAAGTCCTTGCTGGCAGCTGTGTACCTGCTCCTTCACTTCATCTCCTCCCCTCACAGCACTGAGTGTTTGAGCACCACATTCCCAGGATGGCTGCTCCACATTCAGACTCCCTTCCCTTCCTGTTACTCCAGAGAGGGACACAACAGGCAAAATTCCTCCAAGCACCACCACGCTCCAGAGCACATCACTGTCTTTCACTTCCCTTCCTAAAAATCTGCTTTCCTGTGGTGCCACAAATTCCCCAGGCAGCTGCAATGTCTCCAGCACTGATACCAGCTTTGCCCGTGCTGCTGCCAGCAGGGAAGCCCAGCTCTTCCTGAGGCTTAGGAGAATGGTTTCCTCAAGTGACTCTGGGTATCCTGAGATGAGCAACATACTCAAGGGTATAAGCAAGTCAGATGAGTTTTTCTTTTTCAAGTTTGGGCCACACAGCATTTCCACACCTAGTACTTATATTAATCATGTTAATTTAATCCCATTTAACCTTACAAGTAAAAGCAAACAAGAATAAGACATCAAGATGCTTCAATCCCTGTCCTGCAGCTCAGACAGGCTGATCCAAGTGTGCTTTATACATCAATCAATTTAAAGCAATATAAAAATAGAAAGCCCAGGAGCTACCAGCCTCCCCCAAGACAGCACCTCACTTAAAAGCAGCTCTCTGGAGGTCCTTCCACATTCCCAACCCACCCACTTGGTCCTCCTGGTGACTATCAGAGCAGCTTTCTTTTGCACACCTGTCCCTTTCTGGCCAACATAGTATAGTTGCATTCTGCAAAGGGGACTAAAAAAAGCTGTGTACACACAGAAAAAAGGAGGAGAAGAGAAACAAGAGTGAGACAATCCTTCCCCCTGTGATGTGTATTCCTTTTGCTCCCCTTGTCTCCAATTTCCCTCTGCAAATATTCAGTCACACCATCACAGAGAACTTGCTCAGGCTCTGCCTGCACTGGCCCCATCAATGCCTCTTGAAATTCAACCTTCAAAGAACAGCACCCTGAAATTTCAAGTCCAGGAGCCTCCTGCTCTGTGACCCACAGCCCCTACACAGTGGGAAAGCTGAGATGGAGCTGCAGGCAGCAGTATGCTGGGACTGTCATCAATATTAATTATTTGGGGAGAATATGATTGATCTCACAAGGGCAATGAATTCATTTCTCCAGCTGAATGACAAACAAAAGGGAATACATGCGCTGCTGACATTTCCAAAGGCTACGAGGTGCAGAGACACAAGGAAATACTGCTATGCACTAAAGCCCTGCTGCAAAGGGCCAAAAATTTGAAAAGCCTCTGAAATTTTTTTTTCTGAGCACCTTCAGTGCCAGGAAGTAGATGCCTTCATAGTCTCAAATCTGTGCTGAACCCAGCCCTGGGCTGGCTCACATCTTTGCATTGAGAGGAAGTAATCACTGAGTATCTTTGGGAAGTTGGTGTCGTGGTTTGACTCTGGCCCAATGCCAGGCACCCACAAAGCTGCTCGCTCACCCTCCCCTCCTGTGCCACAGCTGGGCAGAGGAGAGAAGAAATTAATGAAGGGTTCATGAGTTTAGATAAGGACCAGGAAAAAACACTCCAAGGGCAAAACAGACTCAGCTTAGAGGTACGAAGTGAATTTATTACCAGCAGAGTCAGAAGAGGATGATGAGAAGCAAAAGAAAGCCCTTAAAACATGCTTTTCCCCCCAAACCCTCCTTCCTTCCTACCAACAGCACAGGGAGATAGGGCATGGGAGGTTTTGGAGTTTGTCACTGAAATTTTCTTCTGCTGCTCTAGGAGAGGAGTCCTTCCCCTGTGAGACCGTGGGGTCCCTCCCACGGGAGACAGCTCTCCATGAACTTCTCCAGTGTGGCTCCACTCTCATGAGCAGCAGTCCTCCCAAACCTGCTGCAACTGAGTCCCTCCCATGGGCAGACAGCCCTCCCAAAACTGCTGTGGCATGGTCAGTCTTCCATGGGGTGCAGTCCTCCAAGGCCAGGCTGCTGCAGCCTGGGAGCAGGGCCCCTCTCTCCACTGAGTCTCCCACTGGATCAGAGCCTCCTCCAGCATCCACCTGCTCAGCCATGGGCACCTCCCACACGGGAGGATCTCTGCATCCCCCATGGATCCCCAGGGGCTGTGGGTGATCTCTGCCTCCCCCGTGGATCCCCAGGGGCTGTGGGTGATCCCTGCATACCCCATGCATCCCCAGGGGCTGCAGGGGCTCAGCTGCTTCACCCCAGTCTCACCAAGGCCTGCAGAGGATTCATGGCTGCAGCACCTGGAGCACCTTCTGCCCCTCCTGCACTGACCATGGTGTCTCCACATTATTTCCCTCACACGTCCTCACCTCATCCTCTTCTCTGACTGGAAGAAAAACTGCGCCTGCCCCACTTTGAATTGATCCCTTCCCAAATACGTGATCACAGAGGTGCCACCAACCTCTCCAACTGGCCCAGCCTTGGCCAGCAGCATATCCATCTTCAGAGCCACCAGGGACCAGCTCTGCTGGACATGGTGGAGACCTCCAGAAGCTTCCCACAGAAGCCACCTCTGTGGCCCCCCCATCACCACCAAAAACCAGGCAGTGCAAAAACCAACACAGGTGGGTTGCGTTTCCCTCCTGCTCTTTGACATTTCATGTCAGCAGCTACAGAGTCATTGCACCTGACAGAGGAGGGGGCAAAAAGCATTTCTATCCCTCCATGGGGTCAGGGAATCTGTGTGTTTGAAACCTCCCAAGGAGACAGAGTTAAACAGGCTCCCAAAATTCCACACAGCAACATGAGAGAGGACAAGGAAGGAGGAGAAAGGTAAATGCACTGGGGCTATTTTTTAAGAGAATGGGTATGAGGGAAATCCCATCCCAGTCCATAGGGATGTTATTTCAGTGGAGTCTGAGTTCTGTCCTTCAGTCACCCCAACACAACCACTCAAATGCAACCAGCACAATTTGCTAGAGCAACACATTTTGGGATCCAGCAGCACATCTGTGTTCATTCAGAGAGGCTGGGTGCCCTCAAGACCTCCACAGCCTGACAGCTGGGCAGCAACATCCTCCTCCCACTACCCAGATCCCTTCTTAAAAGAAGGGCTGAGAGGTATCTGTGCTTGAAGAGGGGCTATTTCTCAACAGAACAAATCCAATTATTTGTATTAGAGTGAATTTGCATGGCTCTTACTCACAAATTAAGTTTTTTTTTTTACACATCTCAGAACTTTGACGCAACAGATTGCTAATAAATTCATGTAGGTGGGGCTCTGGATGTTACCATAGTGGGAGGGAGGTGAAGTTTTACTTTTTGCAACAGGACTAACCTGAGAAAAAATAACTAGGAATTTGGGCTCCTTACACTGCCATTTACTAGGCACCTGTAAGTCTCTAAGGTTGAAGATTTTAAAACAGTCTCTAGTTTAGGGTAGAAATATGAGCTTCTGGCTAATAAACATGAAATCTGTATATAGGCATCAATCACCAAATGCAGTGCATGAAAAATTGTAGTGCCTCCCTGCTAATCAGGCATTAGAGAGCCTACAAATGGCTGGCCCCTGAACTGAGTGCATTAGTAGAGGCTTCAGAAATCTGTGCCTCTGTTTCCCCAGCCACATTTAGAACAGCCTCTCCCCATCTCACACCACGGCAGCGCATCTTAATATCTCCTAAGTGCTTAGAGATGCTGAGATGAAAGATAACATATGAGTGCAAAGTATGGATTAATTCCCAGTGCTCAACAGTCAGTGGAGCTGATGGGGCTGAAAGTAACACATACCCACCACAAAAAACTGGGGTTCTAAGCCTATCTTAAACAGTAACTACTTAAGGAACAGGTCCCTTGGAACAAGTAATTTTGGGGCCGGGAACCCAAGTAATTACACAAGTAATTTTGTGCTCCATAGCTGGGCACATGGAGCCCCAGCAGGCAGGAAACAGAGAAATGCAATACACTACTATGAAAAATGGATGCTTTTCCAGAAGGTCTTCAACCTGTTCCTATAGAATTTGGCAGTGGGATTTGAACTCATTTCAGTTAGAGCCGTTCACATTTTAGCAACCACTACATAAAGAACATGACCAAACATAATTTGAAAAGCTATTTCAATTTCTGTTTGTTTTTATAAATTATTAAAAATCCAGTTTAAACAGTGCAAAGAAAACTTTAAATTGAGCAAGAGAAGTTTTGGCATCCTTCCAAGTAGAAGGCAAACCCCAAAATGTTACTGAAAATCCAACAGATGGGCGTTATTTTTCACGCTTTAAAATTTCATTCCTTTGCACTGAGATTAACTGTAATTAGCTCTTTATTTACATCTAAAACAAAAAGTAAAATGATAAAGAAAGGCAGCTATAACCACAACTCACAGGCAGAAAAAGGCCAAAAAAAAAAGAAAGTCAACAAAAATTCCCTCTGAGAAGAAAACGTCTTTCTTGCCAAGCAGCATAATTGTTACAAATATATAGTTAAACAACTCCACAACATCCTGTCAGCGCTAAGGATAAACATTTAAGTCACAGTTTCGCAAGCCTTTGCACACAAATTGATCAAATACCTAAGAATCTTCCTCAGAACACTGGGAAAATCTCGCATCCCTCTAAATAAACAGCGTCAGGCCTAAGAGAGGCAAGATACTCCACCACACTTTTATTTCAGTAATGCGAGGGATTAAAGAAAACTGTGAGGAAAACAAACAAACAAAAAAAAGCAAACCCAGCAGCTTTCCCAGATAAAGAGAGGTATTAAAACTTACTCTTTTTATTTGCTTTTTTTTTAAAGCCTTCTTCTAGTTCTGCTAACACCTTGGCTTAATAAAGCTGAAGAGGCTTCTTAAGTATTTGTGTAAGTGAATGACTGATGTTGTATCTTCAGCTGCAGCACAGCAAAGCTGTCCAGGGAGCTGCATGGGGAGCCCAGCTCCATCCCCTGACCTGGCACTGCCAGGCTGCACCCAGGAGCTCCCACCAGCACCCAGAGAGCCCCCAACCCATGGCCACAGCCAGAGCTGCAAGGGTTAAACAGCAGAGCTTGCCCAGCCTTGCCTAAACAAGCTGTTAGCAAAGAAAAAGAGTGAGTGGGCTTGAAGGCAGCCTCAGATGCTCCTGAACCAACTGGAAACTCTGCCATGGCAGCTCAGGGCTCTCAGTGCCCGTGATGGACTTGGGATGGGAGCGCTGGAGCACGCAGGGCTCCTGCCAGGCAGGGCACGGGTCTCCTTCTGGGAGAGCTGGGAAGAGCTGGTAGCTCCTGATGGCCCTACTCTGAGTGGGATTTACAAGCTAATGGCTCTCTGGCACCTTCTTAGTGTTCCCAGGAGAAGAAGCCACCTACCACTTCCCTGACTGAGCCCAGGATTCATGGAAATGTCTTATTCTCTGCTGGAAATAGAGCATTTCAGTTAACAGTCTCTTTTTGTTAACACATGTAAATGTAAAAAGACTCCATAAGAATCTATGTAACTTTTTCATCTAAATATCATGTCAACACATAAGAAGACAGAGTAGAGGGAGGGAGAGGAGGGAGGAAGAGGGAGGGAGATCCAAACACCAGGGACCTTGAATCCACTCACTGCAAAAGTTAAGGACTGAAATAATTCTCATTTACTCATATGAGAAAGTGAAACTCTCACTTTCTCACTCTCTCCTTCTCTTTCCCTAACGCTCTCAGATACTTCTATCTTTAGCCAATTATCCTTGCTGTAATTTTCTTTAAATTGTAATTGGATAATCATCCAGACTCAGGGGAAACCTTTGTCGGAGGAACTCCTGGGGATATACTCCCATTTGAGGAAACTGAGAGTTGTTAGATTAACAAAGCACTGACTAAAGACATGATTCTTCACTTGTAGTGAAGATACTGTTTTACAAGCAACTATTTTTAGAGAACCTTATAACAAAATATACACACTTGTACACTCATTTTCCTGTATTTTATTTTCTGTAAAATCAGACTCCTAGATTATGAATATCATGTTCTGTGCATGTGTCTTACTGGGATCTCTGGGGCTGAACACAGTAAACACAGTGGCCAAGATCGAAATTCCCTAAAGCACAGGCAGGCACCACTGAAGTAAATTCCCCAGCTCAGTTCCCTTCCTGCATCTCTGAGCTCATCTGGCTCAGTCGCGTGCAAAAGCCTCACACGGACCAGCGCTGTGGCTGGGAAACGTCAGATTAGCCCTCTGCCTGGCAAAAGCACTGCTGGGGTGGGGGAGAAATCCTAAAATACCTCCCAAAAGAAGCTGCTTTGTTCCGGTTCAGCAGCGAATCTCAGCCGCATGTTTTGCTGATGGTGGAGCAGAATAAAGCAGCTACACAGACCGTGGATGGCAGAGCCCCACCTGCACACACAGAGCCTCCTGCAGGGTGTGAGAAGGGTCAGCTCAAGCATGGCACACCTGAGCCAGCTCTGCCTCCTTCTGCCTTCACATCTGTCCCACCCTGCCCAGCCACAGATGCTCCAGCTGCCCTCCAGGTACAGAGCTGCCACCAGCCAGGCTGCATCAGCCTGGCAGCACAGACACAGGCTCTGCTCATGGGGACACTGAAATCCATGAGCTGTGTCAAGAGAAAGAGAGGGGAGGAAGGAGAAGAGCAGAGCTCCACTGTAGAACGTGTTTTAGTTCCCAGATAACGTGGCGCTGTTCACAGATTTCAGCTTATATAGGCTTTTCCCTATTTCTATTTTTAATTCCCAAAGCACTCCCCATTACTGTATGGTAAAGAAAGAAAAAAAGATATGAATGCGTTCACATGCTGATACAATCTTCCTAACTGTCCACCTGGCTAATGCAACCTGTGCTCTGAGAGCCAGGCTGGGGCACCTCCACTCCCACACCACCAGTCACAAGGGCTTTATGGCAAGTTTTTGCAAGTCAGAGTCTTGCTGAAATGGGAGGACATTTGACAAGAGAGGGGACCCAGGACCCACGAGGGAAGAAACATGAATCATGTGCCTGCCAAAATAATCAACAGAGAAATCCAAGCAGAAGTGAGGAGAAGGAATAAAAAAACAATTTTTGGACTCTTATTCTGAAGGAATATAATTCTTCCTCCCTAGAGCTGGCATCTGGTTCATTCAGGTCTTGAAGGAATAAGGTTAGGACAAAATCTTTCTGCCTCATTCTTCCTGAATGCTTATTTTAGAGCTTAAAATTACAGCTCTGAGGCCAGCAGGGAGGCATTTCCCACACCTCCAAGTATCCAGGCTGCTACACCACTCCCCCTACCCTCTTAAGTCTCTCTTATCTGTGTGTGCTTTGTGGTGCCAGGTGGTTTTGGGTAGCACTACCTGACCTGGGGATGAGGCTGCTGGAGCCCAGAGCAGGGCAGTACTCATCTCCACTGTACATGCTCATGCTCAAATGCAGAATACCTGCACAGACCAACAGTGTGGAAAGGGAGAGCCCAGAAGTGTTCATATGCAAGCTTTCCTTCAACACCCTGGAGGGATCAGAGGACCTTCTGGATTCTGGGGAGGCATGGACAGACATCATCAAGCATCATATCAAATGCAGACCCTTTGAACTTAAGCTAGAAGCAGAGACTTGAAAAGCAATCCCAGGGCTGTGTGGATGCAGCCCTGCCCTCTGCCTTGCACAGAGGCATGGAGTTAGAAACATAACCTCTCACCCCACAGCCCCTTCCTCCAGCTCCATGCAGCAGCTCCCACCTTCCCAGCTTAACACTTCCCAGTCATTGCAGTGCCCTGCAGGCTTCCACCACCCCAAGTCCTCTCAGGCTTACTCTCCATGTCCCTCATTATCCTGCATCCTTAGCTGCTCCTCCAGACAAGGTGTTCCTAGCAACAACACCATGCCTACGTCCAAGGAAGAATATCTGGTGTTTAGAGTTTAATCCTCTCTGCTTGCCCCCTCCTGCTCACCACAGGCAGGCAATGGAGACAGAAAGCAGGAACCTTTCCAGCACCAAGCCTGCCCACTCGAGAGCCTGTGGGCTGGAGTGATGCTCTCCACAAAAACAAGGGATGCCTTTCCTGCAAGGAATACAAGACAGCAAGTAAATCTTCCAGAGCTGCCAAAAGCAACCTGTTATAAATGACCCTCTAAGTTATGAGATATGGACTCTCCACCATACAGTTAATAAATAACACTTCACAATCCTTCTAGGTATGGAAGCTTACATTGGGTGACACTTCTGCTTGCCCGAGAGGGGCACAGTTCAGGAAAATAATACTTTTTAATTACAAAGGAGGTAAGTGTTTTTAAAATACAAGGAGCTTGCTGTAATCTCACAAATCCAGAAATGAAAAGCCTTTCCTAGGACAAAAAAACCTGAATGCATGGGAAAAAATCTATCATTTTATAAAAAAAGAAAGATCTCTAAAGCCAAACCAGAATTTTATCCACGCACTATAACTAGCTATTCACAAAGCAGAAGTCAGGATGAAAAGAGTGTGCATGTGACAGGGCATTTATAATCCAGTTTACTGTGATATCCTAAGGCCCCAAGATCAGGATTCTGTTGTGCCAAGCACTGTACAGGCACGCTGCAAGAAACCAGTCCAGAGTGAGGAACAAGCACTGCCACTGTAACAGGGGAAAGCGACATTGGCACAGAAAAGGGACACCTGAAGTAGTGAAGCACTGATGGTCTCCTTTCTCCCCCTTCTTTTTTAGGAAACCATCCAATTTCCCTGCAGATACACCCCTCGCAAAATAAAAAAAATAAATAAACCTCCTTCACATAAGGGGGCAGCTGCCCCCAACAAACACAGCAAAGGCCATCTTGCTGCCAGCATCAAATCGCTTCCAGTCTGTTTTCTTGGACACGTCTCTTCCACTTTATTTCCCTGCTACGGCTTAAGCCTTCCTCTCCCCACTTCCATTCCAGAAACCCGTTTGACAGCAGAGAGCAGGTATCAGAGGCTCAAGAATTTGCAATCCGGATGAAAATCAAAGTTGCATTTCTCCGCGCGTGTAGCGCTCCAGCCAGGAATACCCAGCTCTGCACGGCCCGCGGGAGCGAATGGAAGGAAGCAAATCCCTCCGCACGCCGGGGACCGGGGGCACGGCCGGCCCGGCTGCGGAGCGGCGGGCACAAACCCGCGGTGCCGCAGCTCGCTGGGTCCCGCACACCGCGGGGTCGCCGGGGTGCGCGGGGGTCCGGCCCCGCGGCCGCACCGGCAGCATCGCGCCCACCCCCGCTGCCCATCCCCGGCCCCGCACGCCCGCTCGCACCGTGCCCACCAGTCCTCCGCCGCTCCTGGCCGCCGGGCGCTGCTCCTCGGGCTCTCCCGAGCGGTTCCTCTCCTTTCCTTCCCGTCTCCCCCCGTGCCAGCCGGGGAGCGGGGGCCGCTGCCGCCTGCGCGCCGCCGCCGCCCGGCTCCCCCCGCGCCGGGGCTGCAATCCGCCTCCTCCGACACAAACTTTCCCTTCGCGTGCGGCGAAGTTCACGGCCGGGGCGGGGCGGGACAGGCTCCCGCGTCCCTTCTCCCTGCCCACGCCCACGCCTACAGGAACACGGGCGTCCCCCCGCACCCTCGGGCAGCGCGGCTCACCTGAGGACGCGGGGAGCGCACAGCGCCGCGCTCTCCTCTTCTTCCTCTTCCTCCTCCTCTTCCTCCTCTTCTGCCTGCTCGCCGTCGTGCCCGATCCGCGCCCCCGGGCTCGGCTCCGCTCCGCCCCGCCCGCCCCTCTCCCCGCGCTCCGTGCGCGCTCGGGGCGGTCCCGCCGCCCGCGGGGTCACTGCGGGGCCGGGCCCGGGGCCGGGGCAGGCACGGCACGGCACGGCACGGCACGGCACGGCACGGCTCCGTCCCTCCGCAGCTGCCGGGCCGGGCCGGGGGAGGCGGGGTGCGAGGCGGGGTGCGCGGGGCCACGGCTCCCTCTCCTGGCCGGAGCCGCCCTGCCGGCGGCGGCTGCCGGGCCGAGAGGCGCCCGGAGCCCCTGGAGCCGGCCCGGAGCCCCTGGAGCCGGCCCGGAGCCCCTGGAGCCGGCCCGGAGCCCCTGGAGCCCGCCCGGAGCCCCTGGAGCCCCCCTGGAGCCGGCCCGGAGCCCCTGGAGCCGGCCCGGAGCCCCTGGAGCCCCCCTGGAGCCGGCCCGGAGCCCCTGGAGCCGGCCCGGAGCCCCTGGAGCCGGCCCGGAGCCCCTGGAGCCCCCCTGGAGCCGGCCCGGAGCCCCTGGAGCCGGCCCGGAGCCCCTGGAGCCAGCCCGGAGCCCTTGGAGCCCACCCGGAGCCCTTGCGCACTTTCGGCGTGGAGCGGGCTGGCGGACACAGCCATGCCGCTGCCGCAGCCCCTGAGCGCTCTGCGGGCCACCTGCCCCTAGGAAAGTAAAGTTTGCCATTCTTCTCTCTGGTGTGCTGCGATTCCTTCCTAGTAATTTCTTCCCGTGGCTTCCTGGACATTCTGGTGCCACCTCGTCCCAGAGAAGTGGCACCGGTTTTGCACTATCGCTGGCACAGATACAGCCTTGATGAGGATGAAATTGTTGATGGATGAGGAGTGGGCAGCTGAAACAGATTGCAAGGGCAGTGTCAGGGAGTCCGAGGAGTAGAATAAAAATCTGCAGAGATTTGGGCCAGCAGCTGCTCCTGGAGAATGTGGCCAGCAATTTTAAGTGCAGCCCCTAGTGTAGGAGTGCCCTTGCCCAGGGAAGCTTTGTCCTCTCCGGTTGGCCTGGAGTCTCTTTCATCCTGGCAGTGAGTCCCCTGCCCTTATTGGTACTTTTATCACATCTTGGCAGGCTGACAGCAGAGAGAAATGGCTGGACACAAAACCTGTAGTGCTAAGGAAACTCCTGTCTGCTCAAAGTGCTGCAGTGCTTCTTAGCAGTGTTGGCTACTACACCTGGACTGAGTTCAACACCTCGGTTGTTATGCTCAGAAGGTGATTCCAGGATATCTAGAAGACCGAATTTCATCCCATCTCATGGAGCTCCTGTGCAGGAAACCTGTCCTGGGGTGCAGGGTCTGGCCAAGGCATCACAGGCATTGATAGCCCCCATCTCCCCATCCCTCTGCATGGCTGCATGAGGCACTGCTGCACACGTGGCTGCTCTGAAAGGGGTCCCTGCCCTCAGCAGCCCCACCACCTCTCCCAGGTGGGCACACCTGAAGCTCCCCCCACCCTGAGGAGCTGCAGCCTGGCTGTGCCACTGGCTAGGAAGGAGCTGTGGTGGGAAGGCAGTGCTGTTCCTGCAGCTCCAGCAGGAAAACTCTTCCTCCTGTACCTCTCTCTCCTTCCCTTCCCAGGGTTCTGGCACAGCAAAATTAGGCAGAAAGTTTCTTATCTCAGCAGCTTCTGTGTCCTGGTGGTGAATGCCCTTGAAAATCTGCCTACTTGGCTTGTGCTTAGAATCAGCTCTACTCAAGCCATCTCTAACCCAATTCCATCCAAATATTAAAGCAACTTGTTAAGGCAGAGCTCTGTGAAGACTAATTTACCCCACTCTAAGGGTCTCTATTTTGTTCCATGCGACCTGCACTGCTCCAGGACCCCATCTTGTCTGGACCTACTTTAGGTGTCTGTAAAACTTGGCTGCAATACTGAATATAGATAAAACTGGAATAGCAAGGCTCAATTTATGAGCTGTATTTTCCAACATACTGAGAAATATATGCTTAAAATCGCCTGTTGAAATTTGACAGTCCACTTTTCTCAGAAAAGATGAAATGACAAAAGGGTTGCATATTTTAGTCATGATACCTAATGCAGCTGTGGGAGTAGCTCAGCTATCTGATGATTGTTACAAGAATTTAATAATAATATTAGTAATAATGATAATATTTGCTTGTTCTGTGTAATATCTGCCATCCATAGATACTGATCTGGGATAGGGCATGTCATGATTCTTGTTTGGGAGGATCCAGGTACTGTTGCAATACTGGTAATGCAGGTTAACAGTCACCAACACACACACCCTGGGAAATTCGTACTGTTCCGAACTCCAAGCTTGCCAGTGCAAATTAGGGTCTTTAGGCCAGGGTCATTAAGTTTCTCTGATCTTGATGAAAAGCCAGAATTCAACTTTAGACGTCATTGAAAGGCTCATAAAATAAGATTCAAGACCAAATTTCCAGAGACTGGTTAAAAGCTACAGCTGATAGCAAAGCCCTAAACCACACCTGCTTATTGTGTTTTCATGGGAAAGATTTCAAACCCTTTTGTTTATGGATCAAAAGAATAAAAAATGTCCTACTGTAAAATAAGGATAATATTTCTCACTTGGGCTCAGTGTTGTCATAAGGATATTTTTGTATTGCTATTTTTTCTCCCATCCTCTCTCCACACTTCTACATGCTATTTCTGTGCAGGTTAAAATGCAACACAGTTACACCCTAGAGTGAATTATACTATGTTTTGAAGAGCAATTCAGCAAATAGAAAACATTTTTAAGCTCAAAAAGGCAGCATTGTTCCACAATTTTTGGACAGGGAGCAAAGAGTAGCATTACTAAGTGAAACCACGGGGGGGACTTAAAAAGCAGAGGAATGTGTTGGTGTTGAGCCAGGACACTGGAGCTTCTGGCATTGCAACTGCTGTGAAAATATTCCACAGACTCCAGTAACAAGTGGCCAAAGGCTTTGTTTTGCTGCTGTTCTATTCCTGTTAGGCAATTTAAAGTTACAAGCACAAGAGGATCCTGGATCATAGAGCCCAGTTCTCTGCTATGCAGGAATAATGTTGTTTATGGTCCTTTTCATGAAAGGACCATGCTCCGATTTTAAACAATTTTGTGGTTTTGCCTGTTACCCCACTGTGGGATTCTCCTAGGCTGTCCATGTCCCTGCTGGTCAGGAACCTTTCCCCACATGTTCTGGCACCAGCACTGGCTCTCATTTCAGTAGCTGTTTTGCTCACTTCTCCTTACTCAGGTATTTTTATGGAGATGGTTCTTGTCTGCCTTTCTCGCTGAGCTATGGAGGACTGGCTTTTCAATCTTCTTTTCCGAATGACTCTCAGTTCACCTCAGACCTCTTCCCTCCATCTGCTGTGGTGTCAATTAATCTCAAAGTGCACATGGATTACCAAAAGTAGTTAGAATATTAAATGGGAGGAGGTCTCACTGATGCTTCATACACTGACATTAAAGTGCCCATTTCTCTCTGAAATATCTCACCTGGTAATCCCAAGACTGCACTTCTCTTTCTGCAAATAAGCTGTAGTGGTGACCTCATATTTCTCCTCCATTTTTGTTTGCAATACTAAGTTCCCATCATCGATCAGAAACTTGTTACTATTCCCTTGTCAGTTCCAAATTCCCTTGTTTTTGCCCCAACTCTCAGCCTGCACAGAGTTTTCTGATATGTTTGTTCTTAGCCAGCACTTCTGATACCGGGAGATCAAGGTAGTTTCATAACCTCTAAAAGACATGTTCTTGCTTGTTACTCACACCCACCTAACCCATTTTTCCTCCTTCCTAGTTCAAGAAATAAGCCCTAGACTACACATAATTATAGTCTGTGCAGTTATAAATGAACGTGCCTTCTGTGTTTGACACCTACCTTTTAACTGGCATTGAGAGGAGCACACCTGATAACCTAAGATACAGGACACAGGGAAGATGGGAGAATGACAGATATTTCTGACATAGCAGCACATGGACCTCCCATCTGCTTCTGTCAAGGGAGCTGATGTTACCCACACATGGAGCTGAACATTTTCTGCTGAGACCATTTTGCAGTGAGGAACCTGTGCCTGGCTGAGCAGGCAGGCATGGCTTTCAGGCAGGTATGGCCTGCACATTCACCAAAATGCATGAGGAGTCAAAATTGCATGTGTCAGGTGAGCCTGACTGACACAGATTGTGTATTCTCTGCTGTATTGTCTATGTCCAAACCAGATCCTGGACCTCACTGCCCAGTGAGGCATTTTGTGTGAACCTCTGCAAGAGCCCTGCACAATGAGGAGGGATTGGAAGCACAGCTTCGTTATGTGTTCATCTGTGTTTATTCCTGAGGATGTAGCACATAGCTTTGTCCATGTTAATGTGCTAAGTATCATTAGTGTCTCTTCCCCTGTGTTAACTACAGTGGTAGGACTGCTAATACAAATGGCTCTTAAATGGAAACTTGACCTTACATGACTTGCATCCAAGTCCATTTAAATCTCTGTCACACATGTTTTGATACAGCCTAAGGCTGGAGATATTTCCAGTCCTATGAGTCTGTGTTTCATACAAACTAAAGCTGTTTCAAAGCAGTGATGGAGAGGAATCTCTTCTCATCCTACTGAAGGCTTTGGCTTTTGGCAGGTATCTGACCCACAAGTACACACACATTGGGCACCATTTGTGTTTAGGATGCCTGAACATCCTTTTGCACAGTGTGTTCAAACACACCAAATTTGTGTAAATTGCCTGACTGGGGAGGCTGCAGGAACACTTAAACTAGGTTGGCATTTCTGTTGGGCAAGACCAGCATCTGTCTCAGTCAGTCTTTGAAGAAAACCTCCAGCCTGGCCATTAATTAGGCTGCAGTTTACCTTGCTTGCTCAGTGATGCCAGTGAGAAGTGGCAGGCTGTCAGCAGATTAATAAAGCTAGATAGGCTGAACACAGCCTTGGCATCGAGGCAATTCCCAACTGATGGGCATTTCTTCAGGGAGTGGGTCTCTGGAGATGATTTCAAACTCCTGGCTTCTCTGGCTGATGGTTTGCTGACACCAGTGCAGAAGGGAAAAGGCACTGAATTAACCCATTGTCTTTCCTGGGTAAATGGAGCCAATTAAAAGATCTTATAAAATCAAGAAAAGGCTTAAGACAGTGTGTTTTTATCTTACCTATTTGTAAGAGTTCCTCCTGTCTTGACACAGATGCATTAACAGGTTTTCAACTGTCTTTTTTTCTTAACAAAACCCAACTTCTCTGGATAACTGTCTGATAATAAACTGCAATGGTTATGGAAAAAAAGAGATCGTCAAGTGTGGTAAATGAAAAAAATTCCATTTGCATATTCCAAAATCATATTGTTATAGTCAATAACAGTTTATTTTCCCCTAAAAATGCAAGCTCATTCTGCAGAATGACTTTTTAAATCTTTGATTTCACTTCAACAGTGATGAAGCAACATTAACCTTTAGACTCTGAGTTTATCTGCGCATATGTTAAGGATTTCTTAAGGAAAAATTCTTTTGTGTAGCTCATAAAAAGATTACACAAACAACAGAAGATTTTAGGAGCAAACTCAAGAAATTGCAGAAAACCTTACACAGTCACTAGAAAGGGCAGCTGCAGGTTAGCAAGACCCTGATGAAGGGAGATGCTGTTACTTGCCAAAATCGGGAATCCCTGTGTAACAGACTGGCATGTTCCAACCAAAGGGCAGGACCCTCTGCTCCTGTTAATCAGCACTGCTAATGGAGATGTAGCAGTTCACACTCATGGAGGTTTTTTGGCAATGCTGATTGCTCTGGTTAGGCAGAATACCCATCTGCACAGAGAGTGATTTCTGGCATCCTTGCAGCTCTTTTCCCAGGTCAGAGTATTTCCAGGCTTTTGAAATTCCTTTCTCATAATAGCTGCTATCCATCCTTATAAAAATGAGGATAACAGATGAAACTGAATGGCCAGTTTTGCTCTACCTCTATTGACCTTACTGGATTTACATTAGAGAGGATTTTGGAGTAATAAATTTGCATTTGCACAATTACTAAGAACGTGCTGTAATTCCTCCCACCCTGACTGCTATTGATTCCCAGGTGCCAGTGCAATGCAGCCCTGTGCCACTGCAAAGGTGCAACAAATATTGTTAGCCTCCCAGAATAAAACAAGCCTGGACAAAGATTTTTGAAGGAATGGGTGAGCCACAGGAATGTTTCACTAGTTTTGTGGATGGTGTTCAGAGAACAGCTGTAAAGGCAAGCAGAGGAAATATTCAATTTATGTGGAGAATGATGAAAAGCTGCTGCCTGCATATGTGGGTAAAACCTCCAGCTCTCACAGGAGTGTGGGATCTTGAGGAAAACACTTCGTTTAGGGCAGTTAATGACTGCTAAGAAACTTGACAAAAAGGACTGAATTAAGTCAATGGAAATTGGATGGATATACAGGCAGCCTTACTCTACAAGTCATGCTTATGGAAAATGCTTTTTTTTTTTTTTCCTTTGGAAGCAGATCTCCCACCTGCCTCTTCCTTATGAAATGAGAGATCTTAAAGATCACTGAAGAGGAGGGAATCAAGCAAGAGCGACGCATTTGTTAGCAAGTCATAAATTTGCAGGGAGAAAGCGCGGGGAGCAGAAAAAGAATGAACTCGAATTTCACAAGGGCGAGAGGCGCCCTCGAAGCCCAGCAGTTGCTCGGCTCCTGGCACAGAGCCATCAGCTGGGAGATGCAAAGTCGCGGAGCAGCATCCGACAATGAAGTTCACAAGTCGTTAACCAGCAATGTAAAGATGTTCTCGGCAGGCTGCAAGTGAAACGACCTCCCAGGTTTAACACTTAGTCTTCATAATATGCCAGAGACATTTCTGAAGAGAGTAATTGGCCAAAAGGAAATGAACGATAAACCCTACGATGGAAGTCAATGCTCCTGAGAACTTTTAATTTTTTTGCAGTTAACATTCTCTATATTACTATTTCTCTGTATGTAGCATGGATGAAAGATCCTGGGTGAACTGGATGAACTGCCCACCCTGAGAAGGCTGAACTTAGAGGACATTTCAAATCAAGGTTGTTCATCCTGGTAAACAAAATCTTCATCTGATCTGAAACAAAAGGTGTCCTTTCATGTTTGAGCCACTCAACTTTTTTTTTAAACCACTTAAAATACTTCAGATTTGCATTTTTTTCTTTAAGATTTTGACTTCTATTTCAAGCACATTAAAATTCTCCCCTCCACTCCTTTTTAGTCAAAACTCTTCACTGAATTCTTCTTCAGTTTATAAATAGTTTTGGTCCCTCTAAACCATCATTTTTATGACTTTCATATTTCTGGAAAAAAAGGCGCTGCTATTATTAGTTATCTACAGTCTTCATGACATTACCCAAAGTATTGTCAAACAACTTCTGTTCCACTGTTACTGGGAGAACACCCTATCAAATGGATGGGGGTTTTTCTTTGGGCAGTCACTTCAGACAGGTTTCTCAACCCACAGTTGTGAAATCAGCTAGCAAATTGAGGTTGAAAAATACCTTTGGAGGAAATTTCCAGTTTCTTCTCACATGGCTGTGTGCTCCCAGTAGCCTTTTGCTTGAGCCCATGCCACCATGTTCAGGTTCACCAGGAACTACTCCTGTCCATGTGGATGGGGAATACATGTGAGATCCCACCCTAATGGACAAGTGCATTAGATTGGGCTGAATTAAGTAATGAAATTATCTTGTACTGGTGCTACAGTATAACACAGGAAATTTAGTGGTTTGGATATCAACACAGGTTCATGGGGAGGGAGCTGTTTACAAATAAGCTGTGACTCCCCATTACTTTCCAGATATATCTGTGGGTAATATCTGGTTAATTCTTTCCTTTAGCTCCACCTTTCTGCTCTTGCCACACCTGAGATATAATTACAACCTGTGTTACCTGTACTTAAGTCAGGTTTAAAGTACAACTTTTAGCATATCCAATGAAATGAAAGTTCTCCTTTGCAAAGGGTAATAGAAGAAAAGGTAATAGAAAACAAATGTTACTTGGCAAGCCAGGTAAATAACTTCAAACCTGGAATTCCTTGTGAAGAAAAATACAGGGCTACAACTCTTCCATTCTCCATGAGCACTCCACTCTGCTGGTGAAAAGATATTTCCTTAAGCTTTTCATCTGGTGAAATCACCTAACCTTTCCTTTTCAGACATGGAATTTTTCTGCTCACACATGCTGTCAGTTGTTCTGTGAGGTTATTTCTCATACAAACCAAAATAGTTCCTGGTTTAAAGTGTTCCTCAACCTGACTGTTCACATGATAAATGACATAATGGAGTCGCATTCGTTAGCACCAGAAGCAAACTCCAAAATAGAAGCAGACAATTACTAAACAAACATTCTGTAATTATCTTTTCTTTCCTGACCAGCTGAACGATGAAGAAAGCAGCAATGTGTGGAGCTCATGATTAGAGCTGGTCATTTAGGCAAAAAAAAATATCAGACTCTGGTGTATTTCATCAATCAGAACGTGGAGGGAGCTGGTTTCAGCCGATGGGACCAATATTGTGGTAGATGTTGATCATTTTCCCAGTGTTGCCTCCCACTGACTTCCCTTTTTATATTTTTAATCTGTCTCCTAAATCACTTCATGCAGCTGTCTCTGCCTTATTTTCTTCTGTCTCGCATAAATAATTAATTCCATTGCTTTTGGTGTGCCCTTGACCTTCATCCACTTCCAACAATTTGATATAAATCTTTGGACATATTGCATTATATATTCCATTATACATGTTTGAATTCTACATGGAGGTGTTCACACACTGTCCTGTCCTCATAAGAACTGTAAGAGTCTTTTACAGACCTTTTTTACTACTTCTTTGGTGCTCATTAGTCCATTATCTGGCAAAATAACAGACTTATTCTGAGGCACACCACTATTTCAATTACAGAATGATCATAATTAGACTTTCTGCTCATTAGGACTTCATTGCTTCCTCTACACATGGGAACCTGTATAAATCTTAATTAAAAGAAGAATTGCTTATTGTTTAAACATGAGTTTAACCTTAAATAGGAATCTGGAAATTAAGGAAAAGTTTAAGTGCTCTTTTACATATAGGTAAGGTAACACTTACTGATGACTTACCCAAATGGAATAAGTGTTCCAGATGCTCAAGGCAGAACAGCTGTGGGATTATTTGTTGGGGATTCAAGGAAGGCTCAGGGCAGTTCCTGCCTGATGTACTGTTGGGTCCTTTCCACCCCCTGCCTGGCAGTAGAGGGGCAGAGAGTTTGGTTTCTTTTAGATTACGTGTTAGGAAGAAATTCTTTACTGTGAGCGTGGTGAGAAGCTGGCACAGGTTGCCCAGAGAAGTTTTGGATGCCCCATGCCTGGCAGGATTCAAGGCCAGGTTTGATGGGGCTCTGAGCAACCTGGTCTAGTGAAGGATGTCCCTGCCCATGGCAGAGATGTTGGAACTGGATGATCTTTAAAGTCTTTTCCAACCCAAACCATTCTATGATTCTTAATATGCCATTCTGGCAAACATTTAATTTATTGAATGAAGAAGCAATTTCTTTCAATGTGAAGCAAAAATTGTCACTGGGGAATATCTTGAAGGGGAGAGCCTGAAGTGTAATAATTATTTGTTAAAAATATTCAGCATGTATTTACAAAGATTGAGGCACAACTGCAATGCAGTCTGATGTTTTGCCATCCCCAAAAGTATTTATGACAGATATTATCATTAGTTAACTCCTGATGAGCCCTAACATGGGAGTGTTTGGGACCATGAATTTTTGTGGCTCTGTGGAGATGGTTTTCTGAAAAACCATGGCCTAAGTCCTCAGTGGGGTTTGTTCTGTACAGGGAAAAACCAAGCTGAGGGGATTGCTAGAGACTTGCCTGCAGCAGAGCATGGACACCCAGCAGCAGCTCATGAGCCCCTCTGGCCTCCTGCCTGCCTGCCTGCAGAAGAGGGAGCTGTTCACATCTCCAGGGAGCAGCTCTCCAGCTCTCTCCCACTGTAGCCAGGTGTGCTGTACCTCTGGAAGTAGCTAAGCAAGTCTTTTGTGTTGCAGTTACATATCCAAAGGGCTTGTGCTTTTGTTATTGCTGGTAGCATCTGACAGCTCCTCCTGAAACAACTCTCCAGGCGTGCAGCAGATAAAGTTTGGTGGTACTATGGATCAAATCAACTACTTCTGGTTTCTGTAACAAAATAAGGAACATCCCAGCCTTGTCTTTAACAAAGAAAGAAGATTTAATTTGCAAAGCAGTAATTCACAAAGCATCAGCTGTCCTCATTCTATTATCCTTAAGATTAGCCAAGAGAAACGTGGAAGATCAGTCCTTTTCCCCTCCAAGCAGTGTTCAGGGCTTCAACTGATACCAGTGCTTCCAAGTAAAACCAGCTCTATCTTATGGGTTTTTTATAACAAGGAATGGATTAAAGATCCAAGCAGAACTACTTCATCACCCTGGTTTAATGACATTCAGTAAATACAAGTGAACCACTTAGATTCCAGAAGCAGGAGGAGCAGTAATTGATTAAACCTTAAATGTTCAAGATCAGAAATAAAGTCAGGGGGATGCTGCAAAAAGCCAGGAAAAAGCAAGAAAAACTGATTGAAAGTCCCATCAAGTGCTAAGGGAGCATCTCATCCTCCCAATGTCCAGGGAAAACATTTATTTTTATAATAGTTTTTTTTTTTTTTTTAATCTGTCAGTATCACCAAACTCATTCTGCTGGTAGACACTGTTCTAATCTTCCCAATTTTTATGCTCAGTAGATTATGCAATATCAGATAGAATATAATTGCTCAAGGATTTATGCCTTGTGGTTTAAAGATGCAGCCTGAAGTGGAAGTGCTGGGACAGAAGTGGCTGGTGGTGAGAGCAGGGTGTGGCAGGGACCAGCAGAGCTGCTGGCTCAGGGCTCACCTGCCCACTTGTCAGGCACACGAGTTTCCCTGGGAGAACTGGGAACCTTTTGGCTTCAGTAATGAATCAAAAAAGTGGAAAGATTGTTCTAAACACTCTTAAAATTAAATATATGGAGTTCTACCTTTTTATCGGGTGAACATTTGTCCTTGTTTCATGCTAGTGAAATAAACACTCAGATTTTTAGAGGTATCATACAAGGGTTGAATTGCTCAGGTATTGAGAACAGTGTTATAAAATCAAAGCTCATGAAATTACAAATATAAAAATCAGGTTTTTTATTTCCTTACTTTTTGAAAATATCTCTTCTGCTGTTTGTTTAGACAAAATTATTGAGTATGGCTCACATTAATTTGTTGGGGTTTTTTCCAAAAAGTATTGTCTTGGTAAGAACAGAAAATTCTGTCTCTCTGTGCAGTCTATCTCTGCATACAAATGATTGTTTTTAGCTGTGATTTTCTAACTCCCGAGGGAATTAATGAGTAAAGATGGGCTCTCCATAATGCATGCATGTATGTGTATATGTCTGTATATACAGTTTATGTTGCTTATTTATTATTTATGTCACAGGAGCTTATTCAAAACATTGCTCTATCCTTTTTCTTTGAAAATATTCATCTATAAAAATTATTGATCTGTCTTTCTTCCTTGTCCTTCTCAGTGGCAGCTCAGGTCCCTTTTTGTGGTCCCACAGTGGGTCCAGTGCAGTGACCCAGCCTGTGCCAGGCCTGGGCTGGGAGCTGAAGGCTCAGATTCATTCTTAGGGTTCCAGTTGCTGGCTCACCTGAGACCTCCTGTGGGACACCAGGTGAGCCCCCAGCAGGGATGGCAGTGGGGAGAGGGGCTCTGGACAAGGGGGATTCAGTCCACGGCCCCACCATGGAGCAGAGCCTCCCCACGCCCTGTGGCCCTGAGGAAAGCCTCCACCACTCCCCAGGGAGTGGGACCAGAGACTGCAGCATCCTGCTGGCAATGTCAGTCTTCTGAGGCAGAAAGACACAGCAGGCTCTTTTGATTAAAAATAGGTCAAGAATTAATTGAAATGAAGGAACATTTTTGGTAGTGCAGAAATTTGAACCAGAGCTGAACCTTCCTTTTTTTTTCCCCCCATTTGATGCTCAGTATTTGAAAGATGCGCAAAATTTCTGGATTTCTGCAGTTGGTGGTGATCCAGGAATGTAATAAAGCTCTTCCCTCACTGCCCTCTCCTCCAAAATAATTCCTGAAGATTTATTCATCATTTCACACATCACTAAGTAAACATCCCCCTTCCCATCACTGGCCTGATGGAGACTTAGTACATTACTGTGTAAAGCAGAATGATCATGATCTGAAATGCAATACACAGGCAATCTCAGTATCCTTGAGGTATCTCTGCCAGGAGCATGGAAAGCAGTTCAATTTCAAGAGTAATGAGACTAATTTGCAAGTCTCTTCTACTGAGCCTTTTGTGATTTTGCTGTTCTCTCCTACAGTTACAAGTCTTGACTAATAAACAGTGTTATTATATATAATACAGAACATTTCCATGTCTCACTGTGCAGTGTGGCTGGAGAGGGCAGAGCGCAGCTTGAGTTTTGTAATATTTTCCAATTAGATGACCAGACATTAGTGTTCAAAATTCCTGTTTGGAGGAGGTTTGCAATCATTGTTCCTTAGCAACTGAAGTAATGTTAAATTAAACTGATAAATGGTGTTCTAAAAAAATATATAAGAACTTAATCACAGTGATTAATTTGTGATGCCCTTTTAGGAAAGGTTTCCAGGATGTGTTGTGCATTTTCTATCTGCCAAGTGCAGTTCTTCATCAACTGGGTACACAAGCTTTGAAAAGCTGTTCTCTGATGAAGTGTAGAGTAGATCTACTCACTCCTCCCAGCTGATGAGGAAAGATCTACCCCTTTGTGAAAGTTGGTTTGTTTTTTTTTTTTCACCCTGCCTGCAGTCCTGGGAAGTCCTGGCCAGGCTGGGAGATGTCAAAGCTGTCACTCGAGGCACAGATCAGCCCTCAGGGCTGGGACATCAGGAGATGATGTCCCAGCTCTGATGCTATGGACAAACTCACTACAGCACCTGTTTCTACCATGCTGGGCCACTTCTTCTCATGCACAAAATACTGAACTTACAAACAAAAGTACAACCTCCACACCCCAAACTATGTTTTACCATTCCTCCTCTGTCTTTTCCTCCTTAGTTTAATTAAAACCAGAATTTTAATCCAGCAGATGGAAGACTTTGAGACTAAGCCTACTCATTTCTTGGTGATGAGACAGAGCCTGCTCTGTCCACTCAGGGGGACAGGCAGCATGTCCTGCCTCCTACATGATGCTCCTCTGTTTCATGCTGGGCAGTGTGAGACAGATTTCTGAGGGGGAGAGGCAGCAGGAGTGAGGTTTGGGGTGCATCTCATGCACAGAGAGGTGATACTGTGCCTACAATCCCCAGCCCACCCTGGGAGTCTGCCTTTAGGAACCTGGAGAAAAGGACCAATGCTCAGGTCAAGGCAAGGCTGCAGGCACTTTTTCTTCACTGAGCTCCCCAGCCATTCACATCTTTCATCTGGACTATCCTGACATGTGCCACTGGCCTGCCATGACTTCCAGCTCCTTCACAATGAAGTCACTAGTGAAAAGCTGCTTGTTTTATACCCTCCAGCTCCCTTTTCTTTTCCAGTGATTGCTGTTGATTGCTGGCAATCCTTCTGACATGTGCACTTAATCAGTTTGTGACAGGAAGATGGGTCAATAGGCGAGCTCTGAATAAACACTAAGAGCTCAAAACTGGAAACAGGAACTGCTGAGCACAATTCTGGTGTCCTGGCTCCCACTACAGCCAGAGGAAAGTAAGAGAGTAATTATGAGTTATGTTTCTTCTGCACCTCTGTTAGTGTGAATCTAGTTTATGCATCATAACAGAAAAGCTTTCCAAAAAATATTGTTCTGCAAATTTTCCACAGCGATGTCCAATTTTTCTTCTGAATTATGTTTGGCTCTTGTCCTAAATAATTTCCAGCAGCCTTGGATTTCACAGGGCATTTATGCAGTTGCTGTAAAATCTTCTGATGAGTTTTAAAAAGTTGGATTAAAGGATTTGACATCCATGAACTACCTGCCAGCTGGTTGACAGTGCCTTCCAACTTCACTCCCTTCTGTTGTTGTTATCAAGGAAATTTTTTAACAGAGAATATTTCCAATTTGCCTTGATCATGGCAATGATTCTCAAAGTATGTTCTTTGATAAAGACTGAACAATCCCAGGCTGTCCTCCATCAAATCAACAAATCACTCTCATTGGAGTGCACAATCTTGGGGTGTGACCTGATCCTTTCCTCTGAAGCCATTAGAGATGGAAGCACACCCCTCCAGGTTAGATATTTCATCTCCAGGTGAACCAGTTCATCCTTAGGTTGCTCCATCTGCTTTCCCAGACAACATAAAGCTGAACTTCATCACATGTTCTCCACTCCTCTTCTTAACAGCTTTTACAGCAGGAGTTATCTCTGCTTCTTATTCTGCCAGCGTCACCCTCAGAGCAACAAATGGGTCACTTGCTCCTGGCAGTCTCCTCCTGCCTCTCATGGCAGTCCTCTGTGATCTCTCCCTGCTATGCACAATCAAATTTTCCAGTGTTTGTGCAGAATAATAGCCATCCATGGAATCTGTGCAGCCCAAACCATCTTTCTGTTTGGCAAACATGGCCTTTCTAGCATCACGTGCCCAACAGTCTGCAAAACACCAGACTGTGGCCCCAGACACTGTAGACAGAGGAGTACAGGAAGCCCAGCTAACACGCTGATTTTAGTGGAGTGGGTCTGTTTTAATGCAATGCTCCTACTGTTCTGTTGTTTTTTTAGAAAATGTCATAAAAATATTCCTAGACATCTTGTGAGCACCAAGAAAACAGATGTTTTGTTATGGACCACACAAGAGCTTGTTGTTTCCTCTCTCTTTTAATGTCACCACCCATGAATTCTGTTTATAAGGTTTTAGATAGACCACTGTGTTTCCCTTGCTCCATGCTGTCCTCAAGCTCTTCAGGCAGACAGCAGCTCTGTCACAATTGGATGTGATACTGGCACTTACCTTCCATCAAGGAAGACGATTTTCCATAGTGTAATTCTAGATTTATTGAATCAACTCTTAAACCTCAAGAGGTAAAGTGGGCTGTATTTTATACAGAAAATGGTTTTCCCTGCCAGATGAAATCTTAGAGTGTCTAATTTTATATAGCTGCCTGGATATTTCTTCTATCTTGGTATTAATGGTGATGGGGCAATTTAGATTCTGTAGCAATCTGAGATATCTGGATTTACAGAGTTATCAGGCCAGCCACTTACAGGCATCTTTGCTTTAATTGAGTTTAGTGCTGTGAAAATGATGAACTTGATGAAGGAAAGCCTTTTCCACTTGCCTTAAGAATAAAGGGCCAGCTGAGGCAGGAGCAGCACAGTGCCCTCACTGCCAGTGCAGTGCCACAGTGGGATGGCAGAGCGATGCTGCCTGGGAGTGCTCACAGCCTGTGCACAGCAGGAGGGAGCTTTGCTGCCTTGTGCTGCCTGCCCCAGAGCTTGAGCTGAAGCAGAGCAAAGGGTGTTCTAGACCTGGTAACTCTGTATTTGAGGTGCTTTTGTTTGCATCACCTAATCTCCTAAAGGAAAAGGTGGTTTGGGCACATGACTGATGAACTGATGTCCATCTGTCTGAGTTCTCTGGCTCCATAAACTGTCGGCCATTTTTAGCCTGATTTGAATCATCCCAAACCAACTCAAACCTAATCATGACTTCCTACAAGTTAAAAAAAAAATAGTTGACAGATAGAAAAGATAGAAAAGAGAGAACTGTTAATCCTCCCCTGAGGAGCAGGAGGAGGAGGAGGACACATTAAATGCAACAACACTGGGACAATACGAACCTGGAACTGTCAGACTGAGACCTCAAGTGGGAAAGGACCATCTCCCTAACCAGGACCAGCTTCTCAGCTTTACCCAGTGCATCAGAAATGCCAATCTCCTGCTGTCTCACTCAAAGCCTGGCCACCCTCTCATTTTTCTCACTGTGTTGGCAAGAGATTTGTGAGTACATCACCATGTGCCATTTCAAGCTTCATTTGAATAAGCGTCCCATATAATAGACTTTTATAGCTCTCTTCTGTGAATTCTAAATTAACACAACTAATTAAAATGTTCCAAAGTTTTATGTAAATAACTAATTAGCATTTGAGAAGGAATAGTAAATTCACAGATGGTCATGCTCCACTCAGGGCCCACTGTGCACGGTGTTGGGCCCTTGGTGCCACATCCTGCCTGGAAGGACCAGACTGCCCAGGTTTCACCCCAAGGATGACCCAGCACCATCCACCCTGCCTGGGCTCTGGGAACTCTGCATCTCATGGGATTAGGCCCATTCTCTCTGTCCCTGACATCAGGGCTTGCAAGAGTAAGGAGAGCACAGGAGTGTGGATGAGAACATCAAGGAAGAAGAGGTCTGTGCACAGGAGATGAGGTGAGTGTCTGAGCTGTGATTTTCAGTGGTTGCACTGGCATTGCTGTAAGGATGTTCCCCTAGAAAACCTTCCATGGGGATACCTGTTAGGAGTAGAAGCTGCTATAATTCACACAACACAGCTGAACCTCAGCACTCCTGGGTTCCAACCTCAGCACTCCCACTGACACCCTGGAAGTCTGTTCTGTCACACAAACCATGTGTCCATGGACCACAGCCGGGAATGAAGCTAAGTATTTTCTTCCTCTTTCATAGGATTAGAACTCATTGATATCTGTAGCACAGTGAAGAGGTGATCCAGGAGTAATATCTTGTAAGAGTGGGGAGATTTAAAAAATAGACCTGCATCTATTCTGATTGCCATCCAGGTGGAAGCTGGAAAGTGCCCCTTCTCTGAAATCTGGACTCATATGTACCAGGACCCCTACATTTATGCAGCCCATGGCACCCTGCACATCTAAGTGCTGTTGCAGCACAAAAAGGACCCTCACAAATACAAGGAAGGAGGTGGCCAGTTGGAGTTTGCTCTAGAAGACAGATTATCATTAGAGCAAGCGAGGAGGGGGAATTAATTTTCACTTCCTATAGAACAGGTCCTACAGGATTAACCTCACCTGTTCCAAGGGCAGCTCTGACCGTGCATCTTTTGCTCCCAGAGCTGCAAAGACCTGTGAGAGATGGAGGGGTTATAAAAATCTGCTTTAGGCTAAGATAAGGGGTTTTGGTATATTTGAGCAGGTCTCTAAGGAGGGAAAATGAGCTGAGGAAGATTCATGTTGCTAGGACAATTTTTCTTGGCCAGAGGGAAATTGAGAGAGCAGAAGCAGGAGTCGGTGGGGAAATCAAAGGGTGACTTAAAAGAAAGGAGTGTGAAGTGCCTGGCTGTTTGTGTTGAAATTATAAACAGGAGTGTGTTTTTCAGATATATTCTTGGGGAAGATGTAAAAGTGGGAGATTAAGTAAAACAGTAAAGCTGTTGAGGGGGAGAAAGGGCTAAGCTAAGCCTTCCTATTGCGTGGTCTTATTTTCAGTCCCTGTCTGCCCTGGAAGCATCCCCCATATCTCTCTCTGTTTATACATGCAGAAAACTCCTGCAGGGTGGGGAGGAAGATGCAAGCTCTCCATCTGGTCTTCCAGACGCTGTTTCTCATCCTGGTACCAGCCTGGAGAGGAGGTGAGCTCTGAATTGAGTGGCCAGAGGGCAGCCTGGCCATGGTACAGGGCTTTGGAGGCTCATGGGGAGGGGAAGCAAACCCAGAGGAGCCTCATTGTCTCATCCTTACCCCTGATCCCAGACATGTTGCTACAACATCCTCGGGGAGCACAAGGTGGGTATGTACACAGCATCTCACCCCAAGCATCAGCTCACTGTTCCTAGGCGGAGCATTTGGAATTTTATCTGTCTCAATAGGAAGCTGGAGAGCAGCCTGCTGATCCTGTGTTTCTTGAATCCATAAGTGCTGGTGTCAGCCCTCACTAATTCTGGGCACACAGGAGCATGGCTATAGCCTGTTCTGAACTGAGTCTGCCTGCAAGGAAACGAGGGTCTGAAATCACTCCCCTTCCCTGCATGGAGCCCAGGTGGGCTGGGGGTGCTTGGCAGGGGACAGGCTGCACTTGAGGCCCCAACAATTCAAAATAAACCCAGAAAGGGCACCTGGATGGAATTCAAGATGCATGGGAGGCTGGTAGGCAATCAAGTGTGGTAAAGGTATTTGGATCATCTGAGGAAGGCTTATCATCTTAGGCTGAGATGTTAGCAGGTGCCTACACTTAAGGACAAGCACAGGGTGCTCCTGTGGTGCCTGGAGCCCGGCTGTTGCAGGGGGCACAGGAGACATGTCCCTGTCCCTGTCCCTGTCCCTGTCCCTGTCCCTGTCCCTGTCCCTGTGCCCACATGACCCCTCTTGCAGAGCAAACCCCTGGACCACGGGGTTTTCTGCTGAAGAAGCACATGTGCCAGCTGATAATGACCAGCATTCATTTGTATTTCAGCATTCATTGCTAAACGGCTCTGCCTGGAAAATTGCCTTGAAAATGTGTTTCAGGATGTGCCAGATAGTCTCATGCTAATTTCTCAGCCAAAACCTCCCATGTGGTGTCCAATGTGATATCAGTAACTCAAAGGCAGGGGAAAATGAAGCCTCTATTTGCTTTCAAGCAATTTATTCTCTTGTTGTCTTTTTACATCCAGCAGCTAAGTAAATTACAGGGATGAAAATACTAAAGGATTTCATTTTTTCACTCTAATTTCTTAGCCCCTCGCAACTGAATAATAACCAAAAAAAAAGGATATATTATGAAAAAGTACTACAACCTAACTATAATTTTTAATGATTAAATCAATGTACAATTTTAACTGATTAAAAGTAAGAGGACCTGTTAGAGTACAAAGAAAAAGCAGCAGGCTTCAGAGTTCAAGTAGCTGTGATCAGCTTCAATTTCATAATAGAAAATGAAAAGAAAAAATTTCTGCTGGTGATAACTTTGTATTTCTGGTATACTTAATCTTTTTCTTTTTTTCAAGATGTTTTTAATTCTATCAGCTTTAACCTTAATTCTGCAGTGTTTTGTGTTTCTTAACTCTTGAGGATTATCCAGCCCTTTGAACTGATTTCTGATATACTCTGTGTGAGGTACTGTGGTATCTGGAGAGATGAAGATGAAAGAGCTCTTAAACTCTTTTACCAGGTGGGCTGTAACACACAGAATTCCATGGGTTTTTGGGAAGTCAGTGATAAAGCTCAGAATTATCTCATATCCTAATGTCCAAGTTGGAAATAAGAGAAGCCAAATTATCATTCAGATGCAATAGATCTTAAAATATAATTCTGAGCTCTGCATTCTCATACAACAAAACAACTGCTAGGCTTACCCAAATCCTGTTATTTTGGCACCTTTTATTTTTTTAGGATCCAACTTGAGCTTTAAAGATAAAATTCAGCTTGGAAGAGGGAAGGAAATAGCCACTTCTCTAAACTCTTTCAGCTTCACCCTGCCCCACCACAACACAGCTCTCAGGAAATCACTGCACACTGATTTCTGTATTTAATGGTGAGAGCAGAGTCAGCACCAAAGTCATCAGCACACACAAAATATTTGCTGGCAATATGCATTCTCAAAGTGCAAGAAAGCTCCTGCCTCAGTCCTTTCAGATAAACTTAATATTTCAGTTTTTACAGTATTTATTTCAGGTGTTCATTATAAGGTTGGAACAGCAGTTTTTGGACAAATCACAACAGTCTCACACAAAACTTCAATATTGGGACTTCAGAGAGTTTTAAAGCTTTGATTTCCCTGAATATATGAACACCTGTGTATTGAGTTCAGTTTTCTTCAGTTCTCAGCATGAGATATGCATGCACATATAGGAGAAATCTTGTATGCATAACCTAGAGGAGATTCCTTTATCTTCCTGCCAGGCAGAAACCTTCACTGCCCCCATTCTCTGCTGGATTTTCCCTGCTGATTCACCAAGGCAAACAGAAAGGCTCTCTGGACCATCCAAGCAGAGGAGGTAGCTGCAGTTGCCTCAGATGTGAGGGGTGACCCCCGAAGCCTGGCTCCTGGGGAGGATGCAGCAGGACAATGCCATCCTTGTTGGCATTCATTTCAATCCGTGTGTGAGTCCCTCCTTCCCCTGTGCAGCACATCCCCCGCACGGGCTCACAAAGGGCTGCATTCATCGGGGACCAGAACTGGGTATAATCCTCCTGAAAGAGGAGCCCGTGCCAGCTCTACCAGGCCTTGCTTTAAAATGTTCATCCTTCCTCACTTACTCAGCCCAGGGCCATCTTGGCTGACTCTTGTGCACATGGAGGGGTTTGAGGGTTAAGGACCCACTGGGGTGGTTCCATGGGATGGGGAAAGGGCTCCCTGGGTCAGCAAGTTGGAGTGGTTCCATCTCATGTGGGAGCTCACTGACTTGTGTCCCAGGAGCTGTTTGGTTTCATGCCCACACTCCTCCCACGGACAAGCTGCTGCTGAACCTTGCTGCTCTGGATGGGGTGAACCTTCTTTGCATTTCCAGCCTCAATTTATTTATGGTTGGTTTGCTGTCATTTGTTCCCGTGCCAGCACTGGCCATTAGCTTAAAAAGCTCTCCCCAGTGCTGGATTTAGTTATCTCAGAGTGTGTGTGTAGGGAACGAGCAGCTCCTTGTGGCTTCCATTTACAGAAGGTGAGACCGAAGCTGCTTTAGTTCTCCCGTTTCAGAGAGGAAATGCTCAGTCCTCCCCATTGCTCTGGTCTTCTCCTGGGCTAAACTGACTTTGCCTGCTGAGCCACCCCAGGCCAGGCCAGGTGGCAGCCTGAGGGAGCCTTGATGCCAAGGATGTGGCTGCAGAAGCAAAGACTGAGATGGTCGTGGTGGTGCAGTCAAACAGAGAGAGGAGTGGACTGGAACTGGAACAAAAATTGATTGTGGTGGTGATGTGAAAACAATGCAGGATAAAAAAGTGAACACATGCTTAACACTTGTCTGTTGACCTTAATGTAGAGAGTGGGACTGCCCTGATGTTCCTTGTCTCTCTTCCACATCTCTGTGTAATCTCCATGTCCCACCTCTCCTGCTGCTCGTCTCCTTTTCTTTCTGAGTCTTTGACAGGCTAATTCTGGACTGTTCTGGGAGGCTGATCAGAAACTAGCAAGGTGATTGCTTTCCCAAAAGTCATCCCCAGCAACCATCAAATGCACTGAAGGCAGCCTAGGAGGAGCTTGAAACAAGTTTAGGCTGCTAGCTGTGCATGCAGGCTGCAAGATGTTTTATGTAGGCTTCTGTTTGCCAGTGAATTGCCTCCCACTCTTACCAAGATCCAGAAATCCCCAGGATGTTTCCTGAAATTTTGGCTTAATCTAAAAGCATATCTGAAATTAATTGTATGAAACCAAATGAAACACAGCCATCCGTTCTAGTGCACACAAATACAGTTTTGAGCCCATTCCCTGAAATTCAGATTCCTGATGCAGCTCTGGCCCTCTCAGACTTGACAAGGTAAATCAGCTCCTCCCAAATTCCTTCTGTCTCCCCATCTTGCACTCTCTTTCATTTCTTTCATGAAACCCAGCAAGAGCCAGCCCCCTGTGGAGGTGTTTTCTGTGGCAACTCTAGAAGTCACCCTTAGAGTGATCCTAAAACTGTACATCTTCCCACTGAAAGGACCAGGCACTTTAAGGAAAGCCATAATGGGCAGTCATAAATTGCCGAGTGTTTGGGTTGCTCCCGTTGCTGCCTGGGAGATGCATTTGTCACCTAGCAACGACATAAGGTGATGAGGAAATAACAGCATGTTAATCTAAAGGCCATGAGTTAACATCTATCAGGGAGCAGCCTCCCAAGTCCATCAGCGAGTGAATATAATTGAGGAGGAAAGAGATACCAAACTTTTCATCCAGTAAGTAGAAGAAGAATCTTCATGTGTGTGTGCAAGTGTGTGAGCATGTATCTCCTCATGGAGGGATGACAAAAAACCTCAGACACAGAGCTGTGCAGAAGATGAGTCTCAGTTTTTCAAAACCCAAAGGCAGCAGTGCCCCAGCAAGCAGGGAGCAGCAGGAGAATGCCAGCCCACTGTGAATTTCAGTGCAAAACCTCTCTGGGTTTTGGCGTCCAGTCCTGACTGTCTTAGAGCAAGTGCTGAGGCTCTTTATGACATTCATGTATTCAAGCTGCTCAACTGATCATGGAGAGGGAGAGATTTCCTGCTGAAGCAGTGGCTCTTTTCACTGTTGGAATCACTCCTGAAGCAAAAGACTGGGCTATTCATGGACCCCTGTGACAGCAGCTCTCTGGCCACAGAGAGAAACACACAGCTTTCTTGGGTCATGCCAGGGAAAGTTGTGTGTTTCTCTCTCTGGCCAGAGAGCTGCTGCCACAGACCCCCTTTTAGCCAACTCTCTCTTCTCTTGACATCATTACAGAGGGTGCAGAACAGGCTTCAGAAATTGCCATCATCCCTTGGAATCCTGTATGGGTCCAACCAGCAGAAGACATCAAAGTTTGCCTCAAGACCAGGAGCTGAGCAGTGACAGAATTCAATTATTTCCCTTTTCTTCTGGAAATAGGTCCCGAACAGATGCTACTTGTTATTTTTCAGTACCAGGAGCTCATTGAGGTACCTGCCCCCTGAAATACTGGGGTTGATCCATTTGGTGGCTCTAAATTGAAAGTACCCTGGGTGCTGACATGAGGGAAGTAATTGTGTAAGGAAGAAAACTGAAATTAGTTCAATGATGGATGACCTCATTGAAGCCTGAAATTGTAAGAGTCACATAGTTCCCAGCAAGACTGTGCCCATTTTTATACTGCAGGAGCTTTTTCTTTAAGAAAACAGCTAAGAAATTGGTTTAGCAATTTAGTGTTGAGCAGCACTGAAAAGGATTGGTCTGAAGAAGGACAGCATGTTCAGACCATTTGTTTTGTGTAGCACATGCACTTAGCACTATCATGAGAGATGCTTTCTCAGCGAGCATCATTTCAGGAGCTCGCCTTTCATTAGTGCTGATCTGAAAGTAAACATTACCCAGGGTTTGGCCTGGGTTTATGCAAAACTTGAGCATTAAATAACAAACCCGTGTTATGCATGTATATCACACTTGGTTAGATTCTTGACCTTTCAGCTGAAGCAAAGCCATAGAGGTACATCTCAAGAGCAGCTTGGCTTTGTCAATCATTACAGAAGTAATGGCATCCCAACATAATACTTAACTCTGGAGTGACAGCTAAACATATTCATGGCAACACCTTTTGTGTAAAAATCTGGAAGAACCACAGTTAATGGTGCATTTCAGCCACGGGCTGTAAACTTCAGTGACAACCTATTACTGACTGCTGAACAAACTGGGATTGTCCCTTCCAAGGGGATCAGAGCTATGGTGCAAACCATCTTCTACCCCTGTTTAACCACATCACCTGCAGGCTCTATAGGAATTGAATGTGCAGTGAAATTTTGTGTCCCTTGTAAGAAGCATTGAGGATGTATGGGGTTTTTTAAGCTGCATTTTCCTGGCAAACCCTGACAGCTGCATAACAGCAGTACTGGTGCTGGTGGTAGGTCTCAGGGTGGGAAGGGTTTCCTTCATCCTTGGTGCAGGTTTGAGGTGGCAGGCACAGTGCACAGGACATGCTTAGAGCTAACTGCTTTTTCTGTAATGCCAATATTCCATCTGAAGGCAGCATGACATGAAAGTGTGGCCCCACTGCACAGACACCAGTGACTCTCTGTTTGTAGCAGGTCATGTTAAATGCAGCCGTGGGTTAATATGGAACTAAGCCTCAGCAGCAGGAATTTGTGAACAGCTAGGAAAATACCGAAACAACTGCAAGGTGCTGACCTTAAACCAATGTTCCTTTAACTTCTGGTAGCTGTTTGTGTCCCTGCAAACCCAAATTTGCTCCCTGGCTAGAGGTAATTTCTGAGGCTCAGGAAGCCATTGGGTAACGTGTTCTCTGGCTGCAGGCACGATGTGCAGAGAAGTTTTTAAAGCACCAAATTACAGAGGGTAAAACACTACTGCAAACAAAGCTCTTCCAATGTTTCTCACACTAATGGTGCGGAGACGTGGAGCTTTGTGTTTAACTTCATGGATCACAGCAGGAACTGGAGTTCTGTGCTTAACCTTCTTCCAGGTAACCAAACCCTTCATTGGACCAGGCTGATTTTAGGGATTTTGGGAGGGAGAAGGTTACAGTTACAGCTTTTACATAATTTAGTCATCAGCTTTCTTTTTAATTATTATTTTGTGAAGGATTTTTTTTTTTTTTTTTGAGGACCTAATGAATTTGGGGAAGATTTAATGCTCACAAAAATTCCAATTAATGCAGAGAAAACACTACTGCCTTTGTCCTTCATTCTGTCTGTGGCTATTGGAATGGAAGAGCTTGGGGCTTTAGCAGCATGGGTGGGTGTTTGGCTGCTGTGACAGATTCCTGCCTCAGAGCAGATGCACTTTGCTGCAGTTTAACTACGCTAAGGTGGCTGTGCTGAGCTGGTTTGAAGGATGATAAAAGAGAGGCCAGAGGTTGTCATTCAGCCATGAAGAATACTCAGGGCACATGTAATCACAGCAGTCAGCTATCTGCTTTTGACTTGTTATTTAATAATCAGTTGAAATGCAAAAAAACCCAAAAGAATTAAAAAATTCTGCATATGCGACATGGCAAATTAGCTCAGTTTTAAAAGGACATGTCTGGAAGAGTTAAAGCTTCTGTCTTTTTCTCTGTTTCTCATTTGAGTGTCAGCCACTCGTAAAATTTCACAGATAATGCTTTATATGAAAGACTTACTATATCCAAAGACCTCTGGTGAAACTAGGGACTGAAAGGCACTGTGTGCACAGGACACATTATAGAGATCTCAGGGGGGATTTCTTGTTGTTTACAGTGGCTTGAGCTTTGCATAACAAAAAGCACCTGTTATTTAGATATTTTAAAAGAGATTTTTAAGTTATGCATATTTGATACAGATTTCTAGTTCAGAACCAAACCTTCCAGTTCAAAGTCAAAAATCTCTAAGTGTTTTGGATATATGCAAAGGGAAATGCAAAGTAATTATTTACAAATTGCATTCTAGTAGTTTTTTTTTGAGAAACAAAATTAAATTCCTCTATCTTGTTCATTCTGCTTTCCAGGGTTATCACAATTCTATACCCGATCTGAATTTTTTTGTAGCAACATTGGGCAACTGTAATAACACACCTAACACCAGTCAGCCAAAAGAATCTATTGAATTGGATTCAATTATACTGATTAACTGCTCTGCTTACTTTTTGCACAGATAATATGAAACTGAGGCTAAGATCAACAAGGCTTACAAAAACAAACTGGCTTAAGCTGAGAACAGAAAATATACCTGAAAAACAAGTTTCAGGTTCGCATATTTGCAATACCTGAAACCTGACTCTGGGAATGATGCACCACTACTATCTGAAAACAGGAAAATGCTGGGTAGGGCACACTTCTGGTCAAAACAACTCCAGTTTACTGCTTCATTCACAATTATCTCCCACCCCCCCAAAAAAAAAATAAAAGTCACAGAACAAGAATTTGGTTATGAGCATTTTCAGCAGGTATTTCTGAATAGCAAAGCCCAGTGCAGCAAGAAGGTCTCAGGCTCCAGCTGGTGTTTCCCTGCTCTTGTCTTTCCCTCTTTCACATCAAAAGGAATGTTTTCTCCTTGGCCTAGCTTTCATCTGCAAGCTATTGAATTTATTGAGCTCTTGGTGAGGTTCTCTCTGCTGGTTTCGATTTGGGCTGGCTCAAAGCAGAGACCCACAGAGCCAGATCCCTAAGGAGAGGTCTGCTTTCAACCCTGCAGGATCAACATTCATTTTGCTCTTCCCCTCCAACTTCCCACTCTAAGAACAGTAATTATAGTGGTAAATTGTAAAAAACCAAAACATACCTGCCCTTTCTGATTTGCACATGTGTTTTCAGTCAGCAGACTCTGGGTCCAACTGTGAGCTTGGCGAGAGGTGAGTGTGGCTTCATTCATTCCACAGCTGCCCCCACCCCAGGCTCTTTCAGGGGTGCTGTGCTCCTGCCTGGCACACCAGCACAGCAGAGGAATGAGGAATTCCAGGACAAGACCATTTAGGGTTGTTTTTTTTTCCCAAAAGAGAAAATAGAGGCTGGCAACCCTTTGGGTTTTCAGCAAGAATGCTGGTGGGGGGTGCCAGTGGTGAAAGGCAAACAAGCGGCACTCTGCTTCTTGCATCATCTGCATTGCTCCTATCCACATAGAGAAATTTTTAATAGCTCCTTTCATGGAAGAAATTTTCTCAATGTTCTTCTTACTGATGGTGCTTGTTTTTGTGCTGGTAGGTGTGCTGGGGTGGGTACAGCTGCCCCCTCACACTGGACTGGAAGTGCTTTTTATTCTTCGATTTTCAGGCGCGTTGGACAGAGCGATGAAAACTTTAGTAGCTGGTATGTGTGGTAAGTTTCAGATCTGCTTTAAGGGGAAAAACTGGCAAATAATATTCTTTGATGGATATATGGAGAGAAAGGCATTAAGAGAGACTGATAGCTAGAGAGCATTGCTCCTGGGCTGTCCCTGTGTTCTGTCTTTACAAACTAATGGAAATCATTTATCCATATCCTCCTCACTGTACGCTGACAACTGAGCTGGGACAAAACGATGGATTGTGTCAGGGAGAAATGTTTGAATTTCCAGCCAGCAGTTGCTGCTGAGCACTCAGGAGTGAGGCATTGGTTTCTGGGGACTTTGATCATGTCCAGTGTGCTGGTGGGGAAGCCACAACATTTAACAGCTATTTGCAAAAGATGTTAATGAATATATTAATTTGAAGACACGCAGCCATCTGTCGGTGCTGCCCGCAGATGGTGACAGTCCTGTTCCTCCCCTGCTGCCTCTCCTTAGGTTCCTGGTGCTGTTTCTCCTGGCCGTGCTCCTGTCCTGCGGGGCCTGCTGCTGCCTGCAGCGCTGGCTGAGGCGGCGGAGCTGCCTGCCCCAACGCACCGTGGCTGTCTTTGCCCTCAGCAGCTCAGACGCCTTCTGTGGTTAGTCCTGTCCCTGCTGCAAGGTCCTGCTGGCCCTGGTGGCCTTCCTGTGGCCCATCCATAACCCAGCAAAAAGCTGTGAGGCTTGGGAGCTGGGGTGTGGCTGTATTGCTGGTGAGCAGTGGGTGCCCAGCTCTGGCATCTTGGGGACATGTCCAGACCATGAACTGGGGGTCTGAAGCCACATCCATTTTTCACTGAGTCACACCTTGCTGCTGTCCCTATGTGTCCATGTGTCCTAAAGGTGCCTGGCTGGGACTTGGCCAGGCAAACACTGGAGGTGTGTGGGACTTTCTCCTCAGTGCCAGTCCACGCAGTGGCTCAAGACATGCAGCTACAGGCTCTGGGGTCAGGCAGCCCTTTCCACTGTGTGTCCTTCATTTCTCACAGGCAAAACTGTACTGGTCTAACTCGAGCCACCCCAGTACAGCTTGGCTGGCTAACACACCCTGGTCCGTCAAAAGATTGTCCTGGTGGGTGCTGTTCATTGTGGCAGCACCCTCAACATTCCCCCAGGAGCACCCAGATTTTGAGGACTGGGCTATAATGACTGTGCAGCAAACAGAACTGATCTGGAGTATGGCCAGCAGCATCAGCAGGCTGGGCCAGACAACATCCCTCCAAGAAAAATAAAACTAATCCTGTCATTAGGCTAAGCCCTTCCCAAAGGACATATTACCTGCTTTCTGGGTGGTCATAGACAGTGTCTCCACAGGGAGGACCCGCCCAAACCCACCCAAATTCCTCTGTCCCAACTTCTTGTATCTGGAGTTTGTGGTGAAAGACTTTGTGATGCCATCCTTCAAAAATTACATCCATGCCTTTCTTGTTTCCAAGTGGTTTGGCAGCTCCTCCTGGGTTCACCCCTCTCACTCCCACACTTGCCTTCATGCCTGTCTGCTGTACAGTTGTGACTTTGCTTTTTCCCCAGCTACTGAAGCACCTCTGTGCCCATTCTCCGGATCCCTGAGCCCCTGCACGACTGCAGAGGTTTCCTCTTCTCCTGCCCCACGTTTCAGCCTTGGGGGAACTGAGTTGCCTCCATCTTACGAGGATGTCATGAAGGAAAGCAAGCTCTAGACACCACATGTTGGCTTTCAGTGATCCTACTTGGTTCATCAGAGATCTTCCGTCGTGCCAAAGGGGTGTGTGAGATCGAATCAGCCTTTTCCACAGGTTAGCTGAGAGACTGAAAAGCCGCACATACTTCATCTGAACCTGAAAGACGAGACTAAATGCAACAGAATAAATGCCAAAAGTACGTGTTGAATCTGTCACAGGAGTTCAGCTTGACATTTTGATATCTCTGGATTTCAAGAAGTTTCTTCAAAGGCCTGTCTGCATTTGGGGTTTCTGGCTCAGCCTCTAGATTTATCTCTCTAAGGCTGGTTGAGCTGGTGCAGCCCCATGTATTTTAGGACCAAATGTTGATAAATGACTTGGTAGTTACTTCTCAAGCTTGGGCTGCCTCCTTCACTCAGTGCTGTGCCAAGAAACACCCTCTGGCAAAGTCATGTTGTTCTAATACATTGCAATGCAATCGTGCCACTCTGTGATGAAAGATCATTTGCTATATTTAAAATATTTAGCACAGCATATCAGATTTGTCTAGTGCAAAAGGCAGCAAATTTATGGCCAGGGAAGAGAAAACAAGAGACAGGGATTATGTAGGAGTAACAGTGGCAGGAGCTGGTTACAGAGCCTTTAAAAAAAGTTAGTTTGCTCATTTGAGCTGTTCTTAATTTCATGATGACTGTTCTCAGCTACTCTTGCTCTAGCATTGCAGACCAGAAGGTATTGAATGGTTCAGAACCCATGTGGAAGTTCCACACAGACATGAATTAGGGGCTTAGGTACTTAGTACTTCACTAGAAAAATCTATTAGGATAAAGAATGCCATTTTCTTTGAGGTGATTACTGCAGACAGGATGGAAAAACTCTTTAGGATGCCATCCAGACTGCCTTGTGCCAAGAAGGATCAGCTCAACTAAAGTCATTCCTTGGAGGTATTAGCCTAACTAGTTCTCAAATTACAGAAGAAAGATGCTGAATTTTCCCCTTAGCTGGATTCCAGATGAAAGCAAAGATTCCCCTTTGTTTGTCCTGGGCAGGTCACTGAAGGCTGAATTCAGCCTGCCTGACCTCTCTGCCTTTGCTCTCTCAGTGGCAAGAGCAGTCAGACCTCTCCTGCTGCCCTGGTCTTGTGCTCTGTACTCCCATGGAGCCATGAGCCCAGTTTGGGCAGCTGGGTCCATCTGGGATTAAAATCCCAAAAATTAATGGGAGCCCACAGCCTGCCTCATGGAGCACCTCCCCACCCATAAAGTGAAGTTAGCACCAGTTCCCATGCTCAAGAAGGAAACTGGGAAGATAAATGCACTCAAGGTTATCATATTCTTATAATGATTCTATGTAAAGAATTACAACATATTTTGAGAAAATATTATTTGCCAAAACCACTGCAAATTATCTCTCTAAAATCTTATTTTAGAAGCAGTTTTAATGTTTGACTTTTGTGTGAAAGGGACTACATGTCACTTGTAGCCAAATGAATATTTGTGCCAGCAGGCTAAAATATTACTGGGTTTATTAATAAAGAAAATTAGCAAGTACAGACTCAGCCAGGGGAGAAATCGAGCAACTTCTGAGTGTCCTTTTGCTGGCTGATCTTGGTAAGAATTGCAGGTAATCAGTACCACTCAGGATCAGATCTTTCATGTACATAACTGCTTCCACCATTCAACCCCTTCAATTTATGCCCTGGAGCATGAGATTTGATTATGTTTGTCACTGCAGCTTGCATAGCCTGTTAGTGGGCATTAAATCAGCTGTCACTTGATTCCCACCTACACACTGTTAGCTTCAGTGACCCCTTCATGGCAGAGAACTCCACAGGTTGTCTGCATTATGTGCTGCATAAAACATTACTGCCTCCTGTTTATTAATGGCTTGGCTCTAAATAAATTGCTGCCTTTAATTTTACTGAATGTCACCTTCTAATCAGATGGCTGGAGAGGCTAACAAGCAAGGACTGCTCAGGTTTCAATGCCTCCAGTCCCTCTGCATCCCTCTTTCAAGGACCTGTGATTCCTGAGCTGGTAAATCCTTCCCCAGCCACCCAACACAGGGCAAGACTTTCAGCACAAAAAACATTCAAGGGGAAGGGGTTTGTTCCCCTACTACTTGTGTGCATTCAAGTGCATTCAGTTTCATGTTTGAGGTGCTTTAATTAAGCACAAAAGGAATCAAATTTTTCCATCAGAACTGCTGTAAAGTAAGCTAGTGGCTGTCACAACATCAGGCTCCATCTGGAGTCACCATCTGTGTGCCGTGGTACCTGTGCAACATGGCAGGAGCCACAGGATCTTCCAAAAACTGCTGAAAGCCAGGAGGTATCTGCAAGAAAGAGCACATGTAGAGCTGCTGTGGGGAGGACATAAACTAATATTGCTGCTGGCTTGGGGTAAGGAAGGGAAGTACCCTGAGAAGGGGCTCAGAGCCCTGGTCCTTGCCTTCCTGATCACTGGAATGGAGAAGAGGATGGGTTTAATTCTTCTACAAAAGCAGTTTGGGTGGCTCCACCAACCTATTATTCCCTGTGAAAGCTGCTTCTCCCAGCTTCCCACCTCACTCCTGTGTTCCCCAGCAGAACGGACAAGGTTTCTCCAGACCTGTGTTCCCATTCTTGCACAAGCAGAGATTTGGCTGGGTAATTGATACTTTTTTAAGTACTCAGCTCTTAATGAGGGCAGTTAAAGCAGTTTGCCTGATGTTTCCAGAATTGCAAAGAAAGAAGAACCATTTCCTTATAATTCATCACTTTAGGAATAGGGTTTACCTTGGAAAAGCACTTGTCCTGCTGCAACTCTCTGGTTGCAACTCATCCTCTGATTTGCACTTCCTGCTGACTTTGAGAAGAAATGGCAAACAGCTCTAGAAAAAAGCAGAAAACACTAGAAGGCAGATGTGTTTCTGGGGGAACTTGTCATCAGCAAGACTTGAGGGGGAAAATGGGAGTGGTGCAGAGGAGCCAATTCTTGGTGACCAAGAAAAAGACAAAGGGAATGTGGTGAGGCACACGGCTGGACTTTCACATCTGCAGATTAAGAGCTGAACAATAAAGTAAGTCATAAAGTGGCTTTCAGGCAAAATAGAGCAAAACCAGAGGTAGCTGAGCCTTAACAGGGCATCAGTTTGGAATGTCAGGAGGGTTGGACATGAAAGACGAAAAAATAATTTATATTCTCATTAATTTTTTTTTTAATTGTCATCCAAAATTCTGCATTATGGGCTGAAGATTTCTGTGCAGGGTGAGGACAGGGCTGGGGACAGATGCCCGCTCTCTTTGGGTCACTAGATGGCACAATTCTGGCTCTTTTCTTCCTTGCTCAAAGGCATTCCACAGCAGGAACCCAGCAGCTACAGGGAGAAAATAGTTCTCGCTGCCCTAACAGCGGTTGGACAGAGTATTTCAGTCATTAATCACTTACCCACAATATTTAACAGATACAGAAGAGCAAACTGTAGGAGTCCAACCCCAGCCGAGAGAGAAAACCTTGCATTCGTGTTGGAATTTTACTTTTCTCGCCTGGAAAGTTTAGGAAATTACTTTAAGTAGATGTGTCTAATTTGAGACAAAGTCTTCAGCAGCTGAAGATGCATTGCTGCAGGTGCACACTGGGGTCTGAGCTTTGTAGCTGCCAGCAAACGTCTAGGCAGCCTCCAAAATCAATCCCCCATGCCCAAGGGCTGGTCCTATTTGTGCTGCTGCCCTCTGTGTGTCCTTGCAGGCCAGCAGTGATTCCCTTCACAGGAGTCAAAGCAGGTCACTTGGCAAAGCACCTTCTGAGCAGAACCTGGATGTGGGTTAGAGAGACACGACACTCAAAGGCAATTCTCTTTATTATATCCCACTGATGTTACAACGTGTAAGAAAAGCACAGTTCTGCACTGCTGCTTCTGTCTACTGGAAATAATTGTTCACATCCACTGAATTCACACCAAAATCACATGACAACGTCTGTGAAAAGGCAGGAAATCCATATCCTGGGAAACATTGATGCAGCTGCAGTAGGAGACAGCCTAGTTCACAGGGTCACAGTAAGAGTGAGCACTAATTACAGCTGGAGATGTTAAAAGCCCTCATCAGCAAGGCTGATCTAGGCAGGGAGAGGACAAGATGCTGCAGGCAGAAAAGGACAGCCATTGCAGGTGTCATTTTTTTATATCTCTCACTTGCCTGTATTAAAATGGGAGATCAATATTTATCTGTAAGGCATGGAATCAACTTAGCACAGATCTTACCTAAACACTTCACTGTTTTCCATAACCTGCAAGCAGGCAGATCCCTGGCAGAGGGCAGGAGATGTCCGGGGAGAGGCCAGCAGGGAGCCTCAGTTCAAGGAAACACCCTGGGGCAGGCACACAGGCAGGAAAGGTGCTGCTCCCAGCTCTCAGCTAAATCCCTGACTCTCCCTATGCCCTGGGAAATGAAGACAGACAAGCCCAAATGTATTAAATTCCCCTTGTAAGCTAGTGAAAATATGGAGAAACCTAAAAAGCTGTTGGAAGTGATGGATTAAATGTTCGGCCTCAGCTCAGCTGGAAATTTCGACTGAGCAAAAAGCCTTGGTAAGCCAACAATAGCCATGAAGAGGGGAAAATCAGTCTATTGTCATTCCTAGTGAGCTGCTACTGAATGGAATGCAGGTAAGTATTAAGGAAATACCTTAATAACTGAGCTCACCTGATACATCTTTAGCCCTAGGGACTGGTTGTGATTTTGAAGGAAAAAATATGTCCTGTTTACTTTCTGGGAAGGTTTCTGGCTAATTAATATATAATTAAACTAGAATAGATCTGCATTGTGACCTGATAATGAGCTAATGAGGAGTGAATCCTGCAGTCATGAAACCAGTGTCAGTATTAAATCAAACAGGAATTAACAATTAAATATTAACAGCTGATCAAAACATCAGCTAGACTGTCAGCAGAATTTGAATAATGAAGCAATGCAGTACTGGACTGGTTACAAAACATTAACCTAGCAACTAAGAGTTGCTGTGACCTTTTCCTGGTCCTCTTGTGCAGAACCTCAAAACCTAACATAGAGTTTGGCTAGAATATAAGTATGATTAAGGAATTAACTCTTATCCTATGCAGATACTGAAGAAAAGAAGCTCACGAGTGTTGATGCAATAATCTTGATATGCAAAGAATATTTGTACATAAACTCTTTGGATGTGAAGTGTATTTGAGGAGGAAGAGTTAAGGCAGGATTTGTGCTCTATTTGTGTACCCCAAGAAGGAACACAGGGCTGGAGAAGAAAGAAACTAATCCTTCATATTCACCCCTCATCAGTGTATAGATATTCAATGCCCACTGAGCCACTGCTTGGTGTGACCGACTTATTGCAAGTCACAAAACAGCTCCCACCACCTTAAAGCAAACTGAAGACCATTTAGGACAAAGGCCCAAAATTTTCTTCAGTCACCGAGCAGGAGAAATCAGTGATCTGAGATTTGTAATTACACCTGCATTTCTTCTCTGTTAAACAAGAAATAAATCTTCACAGCAAGAAATAACCTTTGTGCTCAGAAAAAGCTATGGAAAGCAAGAGCAAGAGGCTGGCAGGCATCCCTGAGAGTTTGTGGGGAGGGATAATGTGCTGGCTGCATAGACTGGGGAGTTTTTGACTCAGAGTTGATGTCTTTGCTGGGTACCTCCTCCCCAGGAGCAACTCTGAGCTGGGTGAGGCGGCTAAGGCTGCCTGCAGCATCTCTCCTCCCTCGGGGAGGCTGAGGGAGCATTTGCCTCTCTGGGCAGGAGTGGCAATGTGGGCAGTGGAGCAGTCACTGAACACAGCTCTGCCTCTGGGCAGAGCTCTGGGGTGTGTTCACCCTCCATCTCCTTCCCACTGTGTCTCTGAAGGAGTAGGGGAGCAGGGACACAGCCCAGGAAGCATATTAAAAATTTTTCCCAAGTTTCCCTACCCTGGCAGAGAGCATCAGTGTCAGCTCTCCTGCCCCAAAGACCCACAGAAAACACATTCCTGATGGGGCTTTAAAAAAGTATAAAAAACAAAACAAACAACCTCCAAGCTCCGAGTTCAGTTTCCTGCAATAACAGACAAAAATTCCTGTCACCTCCAGATCTCTTTGTGCATTCTTGGTACAATCTGTGAATTCATCACATCGCTCATAACTCTTGTACTCGTTGTCTCTCAGGACCTTGTAAAAAAGCCTCCATCACCCCTCCTACTGTGTTTACATCTGTTTGATATAGCTCATCTGTTGGCAGTAACCTGCTCTCAGTTTGGCTGACATAAACGTCTGCCAGCCCAAGCAGCACGAACTCTGCAGGCACAAACTGCAGCACGAACCTCCCTTGCCTGAGCTGCCACCAGGGCTCTTGCTGGGGTGGCTGTGCTGTGCTCTGAGCCCTGTGGAGGTGCCTGGGCCTGCAGCAGATCCATTTGGACCTGCTGTTGTCCTGTCTGTTCCATGCCCTGGGTGCTTCTCGACTCGGAGCCATGTCAGGGCTGGGTTATGTTCTGGCCTTACTGGTCAGTTCTGTGCTGCAGCACAAGGTGCTGCTTCCAGGGTAACCCATCAGAGGACTCAGCCCTTCATTTCCATCATAGGAGTTATCAGAAATGCTGCTTGGGATACAGCTCACTCCAACCTCAGCCAGCCCATCTCCCTGTGGCCCACTTAAAATAAAGTTTCACTGCATACTGTCTGGAAGAAGGAAATCCAGCCTGCCCATCAAGCAGTACATGGAAGAAGCCTACTTCTGGTAGTGCTTCAGCACCCACAGCTGTGCACCCCCAGCTAAGACTCCAGCTTTGTTTCTCCACTGCCCCTAAGGAGATAAATCTCTGTGCTGGGAGAATTTTCTCAACCTTCAGAGGCCATGATATGGTGTGGTGCCCATGGTCAGAAAAGACTGAATTTGGACAGCTCCTACCAACCCTAAGAAAACACTGTCTCAGTTTCTCTCTCTATTAAAGGCATGAAAAAAATGTTCACATCCATCCTTAGGGAACATGTTAAGCCATACAGGGGCTTTCCTCCCCCACTCTAGTGAAGATCTGGCTGATGCCCCAACCTCATCCAGCCTATGGCAGCCTGGATTGCAGCTGGGGACAGCAGTCCTGAATTAGGTTTAATTACCTTTTGATGGAAAGAGACAATAGATTTTAGTATCATTTATCCTAGCTTCCAGTTAATGTAGATACATTGTAATGCACAAGTTCAGATTTTGGATCTTCACTCATTTTGTTCAAGAAATGTTTTTATTAAGCAGAATGAAGCTGGTAATTTCCAGATTTCACTGAGTTTAGTAGCTCAGTGTACCTTTTAACTCTAACTGAGAAGGACTGTATTTTTCAGGGAAGAATACACCTGCATTTATAGTCATTTGTCAGTGCAGATTCATGGACAAAAGAGAGGGTCAGACATTTAACACAGCTCTTATCTCTTGAAAAGCTCCCCAGCTGCTTGTAAGAGGGGCAGACCCCCCTACTGAGTGAACAGGGTCCAGATGTTGGTCAGGCAGTCAGTCCCTCCCTTTGTCAGGATTTTCTCCTTTGTACACTGTGTTGACACATTGCCAGACGTGGAACAAATCTTGCAGTTTGGGGGTCTTCATGCAGAACACTGCAGTCTGATTCAGGAGTGGCTGATTTATCTCACTTCCACCAGTAGTGTTGAGACAAATGCTGGAAAGAGTTTGCGTTGGTTATTTCAGCCTGTGCTTATGCAAGTGGTCTCAGTACTCAAGCGGATTCCAGAAAGCAGGATCTTCTCAGAATTTACTTTCTTGAAGGAAAAGTATTTCAAAGCTGTCATAATGCAAACAGCGTAGGATATCCTTGAAATTCAACTGCATCTGTATCACAACCACAAGAGCTTGAGTCTCTGTGCAATTACAAATCAAAGCAGAGCATTTCTGGAGCACTTACCTCCTCCTCACACCCTTGTGTCCACCGCATACATTTTGGAGGTGGCTGTTTGTGAGGATGGCAAATGCACGTTTGTCACGACGGTCGCAGCTGAGGAATAGCCTTTCCTCAAGGAGTAGGCAGAATGGAATCTTCCAGAACTGGTCTCTGTGGGGCACAGGGAGAGACATAAGAACTGCTAATGAGTGCTTGGTGACTTTCAGCTGCAGAGTTTCGTTATTCAGGGAAAGCAGGACTCCAAGATGTGACACAGTTACAACACATTGTATGTCATCCTTACACCTCAGCTCCCACATGAAAACCTTGACGTTAGAGCTGCCTAAGACTATTCCCATTTTACAGCTGAAAATACCGCCACTGGAGATGAGCAGCCATGCCAGAGGACTTTCCCCAGCCTGTGCACCTGTAGCACACCCTGAGCAAGGGCTCCATCCCTGGGCTGTGCTTCAGCCGTGCTTCCTCACCTCTGAAGAGATAGGTGCAGCAGGTGAGCAGGGACCCGGATAAGAAGCAGCCAAGTGACCCCGCCATGCCAAGCCAGCAGGACCAACCAAACTTGTACTGGATGCCCAGGAACACGTTGTGGAAGAGCAGAGAGGAGCGCTCTACATAGACATCCACGGCGTACCACACAGAGCCCGTGATGCCAGGAAGACCTGCAGGGCAGGAGAGAGGTGCCACACTCTGAACTCTAGGGGATCAGATATACACCTACAGCTGCTGCCTGCTGGGTCAGACCCCAGGGTGGGAAGACCTTCCTAGGGCAGCAGGTTTTTGCCCCCATCCATGCTGTCTTTGGTGGATTTTCCCTGGCTGATATCCTGTGCTGCCAGGCAGAGGCTGCACCTCGTGGCTTGGCACTCACACACACTTCCAGCACACTGGCAGCACTCAGGTTTCTGCAGCTGAAGGCAGGAAGCTCCTCCCCTCTCAGCTGCTTGTGAAGTTGTCTCCAGAATTCAATTTTCTGATCTGTTGTGATTTTCAGAACTTTGATGATGCTTTTCAGACAAACTGATAAGTGAATTGAAAGATGCTTAAAAGAGCCTCTCAACATTTTACATGTGCTCTCAGTGGCTGTGGTGAGTTATTAAATCCGCTTAGACTGAAGAAGAGGTAGCTACTTGATACTGGCATAAAGTCATATTATTTGGTACCTAGCTGGCTATTTATTTTCGTGTTTAAAATTCCTCCCACTGGCTGTAACAGCAAAGCACCTCAGCCAGTTGGGTATTTATCACCTGGAAGGGACAGACATGTTATTATTCTTTTATTAGAGATCAGCTGCAGAGATTTTGGGCTAAGTGACTTGCCCAAGGTCACACAATCTGTGGCAGAGCCAGGAACCAAACCAGGATGCCAGGACTTTCTAGTCTTTCAGCAATTGTCTAGAGACCTACAGCAAGGTCTGTTTGCTGTATCAATAACCTCAACTGCTCCATGGTGACACAGCAATCAATGGAAGTCAGTCAACTCAAAGCCAATTCACCTGGTCAAAACATGAACTGAAAGTTGAGATAAACTCAACTACATGCTGTTTGAGGCAGGTGGTGAACAGAAGAAGCTGCATTACACAAATAAATCAAATAAAGAGCTTTTCTCCTACAGAAAATCACCAGCCAAAATAAAAGGCTTTAAAAGCTTTCCCACTTTGCTAAAGAGTGTGCTACAGAATGGGGACACAGTGGGGAAATACCTGCAAGGAGCAACATAACCCCAGACACCAGGCAGATGCGCAGCTTGATGAGCGGCTCATCGGGAAGGAATTTCACACAGTCCAGTCCCAGGACCAGGAAGAGAAATCCAAACCCTGACAGGAGGTCTGCTGTTATCATCATGGCTCGGGTCAGCACCAGTTTCACTGCAGGACAAAAGCAGATCATTCCAGTGCACAAGGAATGGAAATGTGGGCAGGTAATGGGATCAGATACCAGAGGAACATTTTTTTCAGATGTTCAGCTTTTTTCAGCTTCCCTTAGGAGTAATACCTGACTGAGAAAAGAAACATGCCTCTAATTATCTGTCACTGAGTAGATACTCTTAGTCTGCACTCAAGTGTCCCCACCACCTGTAGAAACATCTCTGACTCTTACATACCAGAATGCTCGGCGTAGATGGAGTCGTACTCATCACAAGTTTGGATCCCATCAAAAACGTTTGTGACACATTCCCACCACAGGCCACGGCATTTTGTACTCACCTGTGGATTGAAAAGAGGAAAAAGACCATAGGTTAAAGTATCCACCAACGCAGCAGGTCTTAATCCTTCAAGAAATCCTGGTCCCGCTACAATGATGGCAAACCAGAGTGTTTAGCTTGAAGAGAAAAAGAAGAAGCATGGAGAAAAAGGACAATGTTTTCTACGTCCCTACTAATGTTTTTACATTACAGCAAAAAATTCAGGCTAGATATTAGGAAAAAAAACCCTTGCCTACTAGTAAGGATAAAAAATTTAAAGGAAATTTCTGGGAAGAGCTGGGGGTGGCTGACCAGAAAGATCTAAGAGCAGGTTTGCTCACTCATTGCCAAACTCCTGTCTAGGCTGAGCTGGGCAGGGCCATGGACCTGACAACCCTAGATTTTGCTGTCTGTGCTCCCCTTCCTTACACCATCCTCCTGACAGAGGAGGAGCAGCTCAGAGAATGGGAGGGGAGTGCAGAGGAGTCTGGATGTGAGCCCCTCTGCAGACAGCTGGGGATGGCTGTCCCAGAGGACTCAGCTGTAAACACTGGCTGGAAGAGCAGAGGCAGCCGGTGCTGCTCCCTGGGGCTCCCAGTGCTGCCAGCCGTGGGACCACACGTGCCCAAGCCACACTCATCACTGAGACATCCAGACCGGGGCACCCAGGCAGCAGCAGCGTGGTTCATCGTCTCCACTGTCCTCCAGCCGTAGATACCATTCCCAGCCCAGCCTTCCATAAATCACTTTAATACGGGAGGCGTTTCCATTACCAATGCAAATATGGCAACAAGCACCTTTAAAATATTCCTGGAATTGCTCATACGAGGAGCAGGGTTAATGTAGGTGCAGCTTTGGACTCCAGCCCTCCCACTTCTGCCAGCAACACCCGCTGCAGTTAATGGAAAGAGAAACTCTTACAGCAGATGAGTTTCACACAGGGGAAGGGGACCAGGCTTGCTTGGATGATGCAATAAATTCATTTTTCTTGCACTGTTTAAATCACAAAGCAGATAATAACACATCTCGGACACATAATAAAGTCTTATTCAGGATGTACTGAGGTCTGTAGCCAACTGTAATATTTTCTCCACCACACAATGTCTGAGCCAAGCTGTGCACCTCCTCTGTGATACTGCCTCAAAGGTGAGGAAATTGACTCACTACTTCAGACTGGCAGAAGAGATATTATTTATATTTGATTGAATATAATCTGCATGTTTTGTTTCATGAAAATGAGAAGTGCTTAACATTTCTGAGAATTTCATGGCATATTTAATGAAAAATATGATGAAAAATGAGAAGCAGTGATGGAAAAAAATAATTTCATTGATTCTGTGCTTTTCATGAAAACAGAGTCTAGTAAAATAATTTGCTGTGTTTACATTTAATGTATTTGCACCGTGGCCCTCTTAATGCAGTTGCAGGTCCCCTTCTGTCTTAACTCACCACTGTTCAGGCTGTGCTTGAAATTAGCATATTTTTATTAAATTACATTTTGTTACACTTGTGTTTATATAATTTTTCTTTCCTCCCAAACCACCACAGGCTTATTTATACTACTCTGCATTCAGCTAATAATGTCACTTACTTCCTCACTTGCTGATATTATTACTGTTTTTTAAATCTTACAGGCAGCATCTACATCTAAATTATTTATAAGGAGACTAACAGGATTCCAGGCTTTGTCACCCTCCAAGCAAAACAGAGGTCTTAAGCACAACAGTTATGGTCTAGCTTGTGAAATAACCCCTTCCCACACTAACAAAAACTTGTTTAGTGTTTTTCAGTTGTCACTACTCCTGCTACAGCCAGCACAGGCAAAGCAGGAGCCAGCTCATCTCCACAGAGCCAGTGTGCAGCCAGGGATAACTGTCCTATTACCTGGTGCAGGAGGGATAAGAACAAGTGTCACTGTGGGACATCTGGCTGCCCTGTGCTGCTGCTGAGCTATTCTGCTTTCTGCTGCCAGGGTCCAACACTTGCTCTCCTCTGCTTTGTGCACTGTTGAACCGTCTGGTTGTTAATCTTCTCCCAAGCCACCCTTGAGCATCTTCCCCTGTGCTGACAGCTCAGACCCTCAGGCACACAGGAACTCACTGCTGGAAAGGGGACACGGGCCAGGGCATGGGCATCATGCGGGGACATGGATTTCCCCATCCCACGGCTGGACTCCTGCACCATGTTGGTAGCACTAACTCCCCATCACCTCTCTGTACCCATAGCAGATCTGGTCCAGCTTCCCAGGGCCCAGCTGAGGACTCCCTGAGCAGCCAAACACCACAGCCATGCCCCTCATCCCCCACTCCCATTACAAAACACATTGCTGCGACCTGCTTTCCCTAACACAAGCATGCATGTAAAACATGAACTGCATAATGACTGTAATACATATAATGATACCCTATTCATAATGTATAATTAATATTAAAATTATTCTCATAGAGAAAAAAAGGAAAATGACAGAACAAGCACACGCTTCTCCTTCTGGGGAAAGCGGAGAAGACAAACACCTAAGTGATGTTAGTCACAGTTTACCACACTCTGAGAAGGTGCCAGCAGACAATGATTACAAGCCCAGCCTGAGAGTAAAACAGGCAGCATTTACCAGTAGTGGTGGTGTTTATAATCCATCTGCAACAGGGAGGGACTGTCTACACAATACAACACTCGTTGAGAAGCAGATTATGGGCTTTTTCCACTACAAACTACCACAAAAATTGACCCAGCCCTTTCTTGATGCTTCACAGGGAGTCACTAACTTAAACAACTTTCTGTAACCTGTTGTTTCTCAAGGGAGCTGAGGGGCTGTGAAAGTTGAGTCAGGGCTCCTGCAGCCTCTCTGCAGGTGGCTGCTCCTGGCACTCCTCTGCCTCTTCTTCCTGGGATGCTCCTCTCCAGTGGGACCACAGTGAGGGCTTCATCCTCCCCAGCTGCTGGGCCAGGGTCAAAGCCAAGCAACCAGCCCAGATCCAGCAGCTGCTGAAGGATGGATTTCCTTCTCCTGGAGTCAAAGTTGCCTAACTTACTCTTTTTCCAGCTGAAAACAGGAGTCACCGCAGACTCTAGCCTTTCTGGCCGTGGACATTGCACTGTTTAGAGAGGCAGTGAGTCATTAGGGTCATTAAGATCAGTGGTCAGGTATTAAGGCTGGGGGCGTTTTGCTCCATTATTTAGTATTCACACTCAGAGCCGGAATGTGAGAATAGTGGTTGCTAACGACCAAACTGGGTGTTAATGGAGCACTTCGGACAGCCCATCGCAGGAAGACAAGGTTACATAGCCTCAGGGTAATGGACCAGCTCTTTATTAGACTCACTTTGCTCAGGAGCTGGGCTTCTCTCATCTGTTTTTTTCCACAATTGGAGTCCCTTGGCTCTTCTGAGTATACTGATACCTTCATCCGACTACTTCCTGAAAGGAATCTAAAATATCTCCCAAATGGAGTGTCACATCCCATCCAGCATCACTGGGTGCATTCTTTTTGTCCTGAAAAGAGGCTCACTGAGCAGACATGCTGACCACCAGGAACTGCACTGCACTGGATCATCATCTTGGCACTTATATCCACCTTTCAGCGTTTCTGACAGTCAGGTTGTCAGGATATCTTGTGGCATAGAGAAAAAAAGTTTTTCTTGTAATTTTATCCTTCTTCCCTTGGATAATTCACCCCTTCATATGCTGCAAAGAAATGCTGCATTGCAATCACTGAGGGCAGAGGAGCTCATGGTTTCATATGCTGGATAGCAGATGGAAAGTTTGCTCCTGATACATTCAGTCAAACTTTCTGTCCTGGAAGGTGTTTCACCTTCACTGCCTAAACAATCCAACTTGCCAGAGAGCAGATTCCTACACTGTGGACCTGCAGCTTAAATGTACAGAAATGAAAGGCTGTGCTGGGAAGAAAATTGCAAATTCACAGTATTAAGTGCTGGAGAAACAGTGATTATTTTGGGCCTGGAGGCTTTGGGGTACATCTTGCCTGTAAGCAGCAATCTGCTCCCTTGATTGCAGTTACCTTTTGCCAATACCTTTATCTAATATGAGAGGGCTACTGTCCACATGAGTTCCAGGAGATATTGAGTCTGCATGCTCCCCTTAAATTTCTGGTAGCCCTGTAGCTCAATGGCTGGTCAGAAAAAGACTTGAAGAGCACAGCTGTACATACTGGATGTCTCCGCCAAAAGTCTGAACCATAGAACTAAAAACATCTTCAAAATATCCATACATGTTGGGGGTACAGGATAACTCTTCTCAAGTTCATGCACATTTAAAACTAGAGCCTGTAGAGCTTTTCTGAACTTATTAAGTAAGAGTAAATTCTGGATTAAAAGGTCTGGCAAAGAGAATTTCACAAAATATCACTTTTATCTTGCTCTTGACACAGTAATTATTTTCATTCTCACCCAGCACAACAGGGAGAAAGAACATGAAAGTGGAATGGAGCAATGGCAGCGGGAGCAAACTCTCTCTAGGACACATTGGTTTTGGTGATCAGGCTCTCCTCACCCCTGTCTTACCTCCAGGGAGTCATCAGCATTCACCATCCAGCAGTCTGTCCAGGTAGATATTATCAAAAACAAAGCAGAGAAAAAGGCAAAAAAGAAGCCCATGTATTGGAGGAAAAACTTCATGCCAGCAGGTACTCAGCACATCCAGGGGAGTGCGAACAACAGCACCCAGCCTTGCTCCTGAAGCCAGGGCAGAGACAGAGTGCCAGTATCCCAGATGCCCAGCAGTGACCACGAGGAGCAGGACCTCCTCTCTGGTGCAGATGCCATCTGGCAGTGATGGCTGCAGGGCAGTGCTGACCTGCCAGGGGTCAGGAGGAGGGAGAGAGCACCCACGGGAGCCGCTGCAGCCAATCCGCCCTGCACCGCTACAACTCCTGTCATGCCTGACTGAAGAGAAATGGGGCTGTGCACAAGTGACACGCAGGGAGCTGCAGCCCTGCACTGGCAGGGGACACAGGTGTCATGGCAGGTTTTGTCAAAATAGGGATTAGAAAAAAGAATCAAAACTTGTTCTCCAGGGCAGAAGTCTTGAGCTTTGCTGAGGGACACAGAGAGGAGCTCTCATGTGCACACACACACATTTGTTCCCTGTTCAATGGTTTATGCCTTAGCAGGGAGCAATTGTTAAGTGTCTTGGTGTAGATCCCAGGCCCCTTGGTTGTTACCCTGTTGGTCTCTGGTGCAGTGATGGTCTAGTTCTATGCAGAAATGTCACCAGGGAGGAAAAGGGAAAGGCACTAGTCATGGGCCTTCAGAGCCAACATCCACCCCCATCCCAGATATTCTGAATTTAAGTCAAACCTCGATACCTCTCATACCCTAGGCCCCAATTTGTTCATGGCATGGGTACAACTCCCATGTGGAAATCTTGAAGTTTCCAGACTAGTGCCAGTCTGGTTGGAATTTCCCTGCTTGCTTACTCTGATTGCAAACTTCTGTTTTCCTGCCGGACTCTGCAGGTGAGCAGGGGTCACACAGGCTGCCGGGGCAGAAGGCTGGGGCCTCTTAAGAAGCTGCTCAATGTCTCCTCCCATGAAGTGCTGAGAAAGCCATCAGGGCTCCAGAGCACCTTTCAGGAAAACTAAAGGGGAATGACTAGAAATTCCTCCCACCGCAAAGGTACAAAGCACAGAAACCACCGCATCCTCAATGATCATTGTTTTTGGATATAAAGAGAAGCAGTAACAGGCTGAAGACCTGCCTTGAATGGGCAAATATCCAACACGGGGCAGAGGAGCGGACTTGCTCTGCGCTCAGCTTCGCTTCCAGCTGCTTGCCCGAGCTGGCGGTGTGTGTCTCTGAGCTGTCACCTCCAGATGGAGCCAAGCGGCACCTTTACAGCACTGCTCAGCTCTGCTGCTTCTGCGGGATTCCCCTTCAAATGCCGCAGCCATGAGAAGTTTATTCTTACAATAAATAGCCCGTATCATTCCAATCACAACCTCGTGAGGCGGTTTTGCTGACAGATATCACAGCTTTTACCCTCGATGCCAGGCTCACCTCACTCCAGTCCTCAGAGATCACCCTGTGGAACAGGTCCTCAGCACACGCTTTGGGAGGCTTAAGGGGAGAACAAAAGTCCCAGGTCATAAAGCTAGGGCATGCAGGAGGCTCTACTGCTACAGCTTTCTGCTTTCTGTTTCCTAATTCCATTTATAGAAGCTGACAAGTGAGGAACTTCTATTCTTCCATCTTTCCCAGATGCAGGTCTTGATGTGGTTATGTGGATATGATGCTTTCTGCTGAGTTTTTTGGTATCCAAATATCTGGATAAGTCAAAGAAACCTTCATGATCTTCACTTCATGGCTCTCTGTGACAAGGGTAGCTTTAAGTCTTCGACAGTTCCGATCCATGGGGACATGGCAGTGGCCACACAGGTCCCATAAAGGATCATAGCTTTCATTAGCACATACATGTATATAGATTGCACTTGTCTGAGACAGGTACAAAAACACATCATCTTCCTATACTTGCCTTGTTCTGAGTTCATTAACCTCTATCTGCACCCATTTTTGAAAAGCATCCTAGTTAGTTGTTATTACTGGCAAGAAAACAGAAAAAGCAGTGTGGTTATCTAGAAAAAGCCTGAAAAATCTGAGACAGCCTTCCCACAATCAGCATAAAGTCCTTAGCAGTGTCAAGACTAGAGGTTAACAGCAACAGAGCCTGGATTAACTAGGAAATGTGTTATAGCCATATGAAATGTATTATAGGCATTGCCTTCTCTTTCTATCCTGTCTGTCCAAAAACAAGCCACTTTCAGAGAGGATAAGCCCAATGGAAAGAAAGGGGACATTTTCTCTTATTTGGTGCATGGTGAAAGTGTCTCAATACAAGCATGACAGAGGTAGAAAGTGAAAATCTCCTGTGATAATAGCCAGAGAGGTGTTTCTAAGCTTTTGTGCTGGACACATCGTACTTTGTTCTTCCAGCCCAGCCCATGAAATGTCCACGGATGTCAGAGCAAGAGGCAAACTCCACTAAGGAGTGGAGGCAGCATGTGAGGCACCAGTGCTGCCTGTGCTTCACTCCACCTCTCCACAGCTGTTATTGTAATCCTGGTGATGTCTTGTCTATTTTCTGCATGCCCAGCAATGTGTTGCTGTCCCAGCTCCTTCCACCTCCCAGTGTTCACCTTCCCTGCAGGGCAGGGCAGGTGAGTGACCCTTCCTAGAGCAGGATTCCAGTGCTTCCCTGGCCATGAGTCACTGGGGGCAGGAAGTGGTTCCAGCCATTTGCATCTAGCTTGGGGCTCTGGAGCATCCTGGCCTGGACAGCAGAGCAGGTCAGGATCCTCCAGTTTTCCCTGGTGTAAGGCTGCTCCAAAGTGTGCAACACAATGAAGATGGTTCGTGGCTTTTCACCTGGTGGAGAGACCAATCCCATATCTGGTCCTTCTTTAGGTCTGTGTCTTCAAACACACCCATCGAATCTGCTGTAGCTACTAGAAAGAATGCAATACCCATTATTTGGTAGAAAATGGCAAGGTACATGTTTAATACTCTTTATTTAGAACAAGTCACATCTTCTTGAAGTAAAGTCTGTAGCAGTTCCTCATCATGGTCTGCTTTCCTAACTTGCATGACAGATGTCCCCTCAGCTCCAGAAAACAGCTTTCCCAAAATAAACTCCCAAGATGCCTTTGTATAGCCCAAAACCTGGCTGACATGACGCAGGGTATCTTTCCAGTGAATTTGTAGGCTGTACTGCATATGCTAACTGTGCTTTGACACTAACAAAACATTTGGGTATTCTAATATTTGATTGTCAGAGCTTGGCCTTGTCAGGCTCTTACTCAGTGTGGTATTGATGCAGTAAAACTTTGCTAATGTAAGAGTTTTATCACCTTGACTACACTCAGCCCCAGCTCAGGGATAAATGCACCACGGGTCGATTGCTTTTATTACTCATTAACACAAGGGGGTCTGTGCTCTCTGTTAAAGCCAAGCTATTTATGTTAGAGATAGAGGAACTACCACCAGTCTTGGGAGGTGGTTTGTCACCAGTCTACTGACAAAACCATTTTTGCAGCAACATCCCACTGAGGTTGCAGTCCCATGAGCATAGAAGTGTGGTGTTCTGCCTTTACTTCCCCTGTGTCTAATACATGGTGTAGCAGAGGGCCTGGAGCAAGAAGGAAGTGGTGATGCTGTGCGTTCATGCATGAAATACAGACCTCTCTGCAAACAGCAAGCAGCCCATGAGGTGACTGGTGTTCAGGGCCAGGGGCTTGTCCAGCAGGAAGGGCTCAGGAGTCAGAGGTGATGGAGAGCTTTGGAAGGGGTTTCCCCAAGAGCTCTTCTGCTCCATAGCCTTGTCTACCAACCTTTCCCACTCCTCCCTCCTGGTTGTACCGCCCCCATTTTCCTGCTTCACACATCACCATCCATGGCCTCAAGTATGTTCAGCTCCTTGGATGTGAGATGTGTACATAAATAAATTACAGAGTAGTGTGTAATGTACCCCTTCAACCATGCTCATACAGTCACAAAACCTTGGGATTTAGTTTGGCTTTGGCTCAGTAACCCCAAGGAAAATAGTAAGACTTCTGAGCAGCCTATGATTTTTCAAGCAGGCAATATATAAGATTAAAGGAAAATAGGAAAGCAAAGGCATGTTCTGGTAGATGAGAGGTTAAAGGATTGGTAAGTAAAAACCGTGTTTGTACATGTGTGTGTGTCTGTATATGATATACACAGGTATGATCCTTGCACACCCTGCTTTAAAACAGCTTTTTTAGTCACTACAAAGCAATAAATGCTAAAACAAACATTTCATTACAGTCTTTTCAGGTTCTCAAAGCACCATGTTCTCCTCAGTACAATAAATTTCGTTTTATGGCTGCCTATGAAATCCCACACCTGAGAAACACATAATCTCGATGATGTATTACTAACCCCATTTTAGAGCTGGGGAAAACGAGGCCCTGACTAAGTGCCTTTAGATGGAGAGCGAGGAGTCCCGCTGCAGTTTAGCGGCGGGGCAGGGCTCCCTGCCTGGGCGTGCTGCGATCCCTATCAGTGAAACCGCGTGTGACCGCTCTGCTTTCCGAGAGCCGCCAGGGAATACGCGCTGCCCGCCGCTGCACACCAGCTCCACGCAGGTGTGTCTTGGCAGAGGAGCTGGGCAGTGGATCGGACACACCTTTTCTCGGCATGTCACAGGTTCCAGTCCACAGCCCTCGTCCCCGGCACCCCGGGGGCTGTTGATGCCCTGCCACGTCCCTGCGGCGTCATCCTCATCCAAGCGCGTCTTCCCCAGCGCGAACTTCCCCGTGCGCTGGTACCAGGGCGATTAAACGCGCTGTGCCACTGCTAGCAAGCGTGCAGGGAGGGAAGGGAGAGCATCGTGGGCATTCAGCACTCTGCAGAGCAGCAGAGACCAGCACAGGAGGAAGGTGCCGCGGTGGAAGGCTCTGTGTCGTGTCCCTGCTCCTCTGGGACACCTTAGCGCAGGGAGGGGCCGTAGGTGCGCCTGGCTCTGCAGGGCTCTCCTGGCTGGAATCCAGGACTCTGTGACTCACTTCACAAGAAACATCCGCTTCAGACATCCGTGCCTCTCGCTGATACTCACCAACCTGCTTATCAGAGTGACGAAAGACCCTCTAGAAGGCTCATCGAGAAAGGGATGAAAGTAACTAGGGGGTTAGAAATGCACCGTTTGGTAACAGGATGTTTGGTCTGCTATAAAAAGCCCAGGAGAACAAGAACTGTTGTCTCTGAGCCACAGAGAGAACAGTTGCTGCTGTGATTCACAGACCATGAACACAGGAGAGTTTTGAGATGTGGTTAGATGAGTGGGGGCCAGGTTTGTGTGCAGGATCTGCAAGGAGTTTCCCTGCAGAGTTCTGGGGCTGTGACTTCCTTAAAATCAGTGTCTGCCCACTTGCCTGGCAGTCTCTACCGACACACTCACTGTCCTGTCTCTCCTCCGCACTGGAGTCTCTCTGTGCACTAAGAAAAGAAAGCACAGCACGTCCTTTCCCTCTTTCTTTTACCTCCCCCTATTCTGCCCTGGTCCTGGTTCATGTAGGGCCCAGTTTCTGTTCTTTAGGAAGATGTGTAGTTCCTCACCCACGCTCTCCCAAAGGAGATCACCCCTCCCCTCTTTTCAGGCTTAAAGCTTCATTTGCACCTTCTTTGTCAACAGCACAGGGCGTGGGCTCACGGAGCGCTCCGAAACACCCATCGGCAAAGCCTCTGTGTACATCGGGCTTAAGGGAGAGTTTCACCAGCAGGGACACAGCTGTGAGAGAAACACCCCCAGCCTCTGACCTCCAGCCAGATAACTGGGGTTTTAAACTCCCTCCAGGCATTGAAATATGACCTTGGGTTTCCGATGTGCTCTCCCAGTCCTAGCGATAAAGGGTGTGTTGGAAAGTCCAGGGAAGAAACTCCTTCCCTCCTCCTCTGCCAACACACAGTTCTGCTTTCAGTGCAGATGAGTCTTGCACTTAGCCAAGGCTTTTCAAGAGTTTCATTTCCTTACAGGCATTAAAATAACCAGCCACATTTAAATACTCTCTGTTTAACTCTGCTCCCCACTGAAAATCCCACTGAAAAATCCAGCCATGCATCTCATGTCTTGGGCTACTGAGTGCTTCAGAAATACCCAGCTCTAATTTGGGTGTCTTAAAGAGGAATGACCACATTGAATGTCAATGCTTACAAATCCCATCCTTCTGCTCCTCTCTGTTTCCAGAGACAACTACTTGTTGGAAAATGGTTGTACAGGGCCACTGTACCTCTGAGGATGCTGACCAGTTGTTAACTTTTTCTGGCATGTCATGAGATTTCCTACAGCACAGTAAGCTGTGTATCTTGAATCGTTCCAGTGTCCAAGGACAGTTCAAATAGGTTTGGTGTTATTGATCCCCAGAGGAATTCCTAGCAAGATGTGAAAGGGACTAAATTCAGCAACCCGAAAAAGACATGAAACTTCATCTCCTAAGCTTTGCATTGCCCCTAACAGTCTGATCTAGAAATCTGGCAAGAATTTGTGGCGGAGCCTTTCTAGGAAGGACACTTTATCTCCCCAGCACTAATTATCTGATATGTAATAAGGGCTTAGGAAAAGGGCAGAAGTTGTGGTCTTGGCACAAAAAGGTGAGGCATAGCCATAACCTGAGATGAGAATCTTTGAGTAATTTCTAAAGTGCTGAGTACAGCTTGGACTTTTTCTTGGTGTGAAGGTTGCCCCCAAAACCAGCCTCACAGGTACTTGATGGCTCACTTGGTCAGTGGTTGGGCAATGTAAATGGTGGTAACTCTGACTTCACAGAGGTAACTCTGTCTTCAGGACTGTCTGAACAGCAGTTCCTGTGGGAAAGGACCTCATATGTAGTCATTAGGCATCTTTTCTCCTCCCCATCTCTTTGTAATATCATTCCAATGCCTTCTTCCTCCCTTCATCTGATTTCAGCAAGAACAACCTAAGGTTATTCCAAAGAGGAAAATTTTTCAATGGTGATTCTGAAGGTGATCAGATTCTTACCAGTCACAGGAAGTTCATTTCATAACTAGGGTATCAAGTTCATAAATTAGCATGTGTACAATCCATCATTGAGTTCCTGGTGGACACTTAGTAAAATTTGTGTATAAAAGTGATTCTTGCTATAACTGGTCTTGGAGGATCATGACCAGGACCTTGGAAGCATCAGGAACATGATGAGAGCAAACAGGATGGATAGATGGCAAGCACTAGATCTTTACAGAGCCTGTCTCCTGGAAATGCACTTAGAAAACTCTTCCATGGATAGTACCAGGGATGATTTTTATCTTGTCAGGACCTTGGTGCACAGCTCTCATGGCTCATGGACTGAGCATGAAACTCACACACACATGGATCTGCCTCGCTCTCAGTCCAGCCTGGGTCTCACTTATTCTCCTTGTTTCCCCTCTCCTGCCCTGGGGCTGTGACACCAGGGACTGCTGTGCTGTGCTCCACGTGTTCCTCGTGGCACATGGGGGAGAAAGTGGCCACATTTCGGGCTGACCCTTCTGACAGGGCACACTTTCCATCTGCCACATCACTGCTGAACCTCTTGCCCAGATGCCTCACCACACCTGTCCCAAGATGACACCCTGATTAGTTTCAAGCCTTTTGAAAATTACATTTGTTGATGTGAATTTGTTGATTAGATGTAAAGCTACCCTCTATCTACAACATTTAACTCCCTGCTTTTCCCACCATTACCTCTCTAGTACTATGAAACTCATTGTTTCCAGGAATTTGATTGTGTCTGCTTTTGTTTTCTATCTGGCTTCTGGTACAGAATGTCCAGTGAAATAACAATACTAAAATAGAAAAATTGAAAACAAAATAAATCCTACCATACGGGTCAAATCTCTTGGCCTCCAAGGGTTGGTTTTTGTGCCATGGAATCTCTATCAGAGCTTCCAGTATTGCTTTGAGAAACAACACATGAGCAGCCAAGTTCAGGACCACCTTTATTCCTCAGCAACTCACTGCCTTGCACAGGCAAGCCCTGAGATCTGAGAGCTGTGGGTAATGACACACAAAGTACAGCTTTACACATGCCAAAACCACTTACTCACAGATGAGAAAGATTCCAGTGTTTTTGGGATATTCTGAGGCACAGTGTTGGGTCCTGTAGTCATTTGTCGGTTGCTAATTCAGAAGAGAAGAAAAAACAAAGGTAACAGGTGAAAACTGAGAAGCCAGGGAGGAGACATGATTCCTTTCAGATCCCTCACTATAGAGAGGTTTGGAGGAGAAGTCAGGAGTTCAGCCAGCCTCACACAACTTCAGTGTGTCACATATAAACACATTTTAGCTACAGCCAGATGAAATCCTTCATGCAAAGAGTGGAATTAAACTACTCCCAAAACTGTAACCTTGTTACAACTGGTGGGAAAGTATAATGTTTGAATGACTTCTAGAAGAGGGTTGATTATTAGCTTGGTTTATCTCCAGCTTGGTTTATCTCTATTAGGAATTCCAGGTCATGTCTGCTGACCAAACATAGATAGGTTTATGCTTTTTCTGTCCCCAGTATTTGAGAATTAATAATTACTACAGCCTATTTTAAATCATATTTTCAGAATACATTCCCTGTGTGTAATCAGTATCAAATAAGTCCTGTCAGTCCCTCCAATGGATGTTGCCTCCATCGACCACAAATTTCAGTACCAAGGAGGAAATCTGAGTTTTGCTCCTGGAAATTATGGCTTTAATTCATCTGTGTAGGTAAAAGCTCTGTTTTTGGTGCTGTTCACTGCCCTCTGGTTTATGGGCAATGGGAGTAATTTGAAGAAAGTCTTCTCCAAGTTTTTTTGTAAAACTTTGTACTGGATGGCAGCCCTGCAGGAGTGAGCAGCAGATGAAGGGTTAAGCTTTCCTTGTGCTGTTGCTCTCTCCAGCCCTGAAAGCTGTGATCTTTGGCTGCTTTAGCTGCCACCATGGTCAAACACAGTCTGCTTCTCACTGCAGACAAGGCTGGACACAATCCTGACTAATCCCAGCGAAGATTTGCAGAGGTCTTAGATCCTCCTGACATCTGGGCAAAGACATCTGGGCGCTGCCTGCAAAACAGAGCTTGGAGCTAAGGTTCAGCAGGGGTGTTTCTGCTGGACAGATGGAGGAGTAAGTGGGAGAGAGAGAGAAGAAAAAGCAGCCTACAGATAAACAACGAAGTCTTTTTAAAGTTTTTATAGACAATGTAAACCTGAGCTAAGCACATGTGGTCGTACCAGCCTGCCCTTTTCCTCCAGGACCTTGGGGACTTCAAATGAAACAGCAAGTCACAGAGTTCAAAAGAAACAAGGTGTTGCACTTTTCCTGTGAAGTACAGAGTAAATCTGCAAAAATCCTTCCTGCAGAATGCTGCAAGTGCCAGAAGTTTAAAAAACCAAACAGCTGAATTTATGAAAGGAGAATCGAGTGAACAAAATTAAAGACAAAAGTACTGGCACCGCCTCAAGATTTATTCAGACATGGATCAGAGTGGGCTATAACACATTTTGGGGAAGGGTCACTGTTCTTGCATAATTTCCTGGCTCTACAACCAGCTGCCACCAGAAATATGGGCTGGAGTGCTGCTGTCTGGCCATTCCCACATCCCACAGGTTGTGAAGCTTGTGCCTTCACTCTGAGACCAGAGTAATGCAGCTGTGCCTGCTCTGCACACCTGCTGCTCTGTGCACCTGCCCATACTCATAATGACTTACAATCAGATGTTTACCCTTATACACGAGTTTCAGCTCAAGGATGAATTCAGGAGAGTCTGGGCAAGCTTTAGTGTATGCAAGGACAGAGAAGCACAGGTGAGCCTGTGCTTCCCAAACACAGGCAAGCACCGTGAGACCTTCCCCGAGAAATGTCTGAGAGGAGGAAACCAGGCTGCTCAACCTGCAAGTCCTGGCAAGTGTTAAAGCTTGTTTTTGCCAGAAAAGGAAACAGGTATCGTTTACTACCCACAGAGCTGAGATCTCTGCTGAGTACAGCTCTGACTCACACCCCTAAGGGAGGACATGACCAAGGTGTTGAGCATTTGGCCGGTGCAGGCAGGGCTGTGGCACACAAGGGCAATCTCTCTGAACAATTAGAGGAGTCTCTCTACCTGCAGACAGAAATAACCCAGTTTGATTTCAGGGATTGTCTGTACACACGCCTCTTCTCACTTGGTCATGCTATTGTAAAGGACAAATATTCAACTTGCATGTTTACTTTAAGAGCAGGACAATCACTAAGCACTGTCACTAAGGGAGTACCTTTAGCCTAAAGAATACAGAGGAGATTGCAACATCTTGGATAAACTCAGGTCTTTCAGCCAAGATTAATGGTCTGAAGGAATGGCATTTCCCAAAATCAGGTATAAAAACTAGGTGAAAATAGAGTGAAAAGTCTGTGGGATTTCCAATGGAAAAAAACCCAAAAGAATCTCAGGAAGAGAAGGAAAGACAGTGACTATGAATAAAAAGAAGTTTTATTTTGCCCATTGAGACAGAGTCAAAAATCATCCAAGAAAAGAAATCAGATTTTCATGACTCAAATAAAGGAAGGAAGTTCAGAAGAGGAGCCTAGGTTCTCTCAGGGATACTGTAAAATCCTCTGCAAATTCCAGAGCACTGAGAACATTGATGACTGATGAAGGAGAAAAGTGGAGTTTCAGTGTTTATCTTGCTATGTAAATTCCTTGTGATGATTCCACAGAAATAGTTTCTGGGTTTTGAAATCTTTCATGAAACATGAATAGAAAGTATCAACCTTAAATTGTCCCTAGAAAGCAAAATACAAATTGGGTGTTCATGAGGCTGGCATTGTGCATGAGGGGACTGCGTAAACTCTGTGTACAGATTGTCAGGGATGTTCAGTGGTCAAAAAAGCACTGACAACTTGTGCTGCAGCCCATGAGGGCTGTAGAAGGTCTGAGAGCACATGGACATGTGTCCTGATTGCCTTTCAATGGCTTTGTTTGACCCAAGGCCACTCTGTCACCCAGTAGCACTGCCCAGTGCAGCACCATAAGGGACAGAGGAGCAATGGGATGGCTGCACAGCCCCTCAGGAGCACAGCATCCATCTCCAGGCAGGTGTAGGCTGCAATTCCACAGTAATCCTCACAGAATATTGCTGTCTCCAGTTTCAGTTCCATGTCCTTCTGGAAGGGGAAGACTCTGAGCACAAACGCTGTCCTACGTATGAGCAAGCAGTCAGACTCACACTGCAGACAGCTTTGGCACAAACCATCCCCAGAATGCCACCAGGATAAATTCTAAGATAAATCCTAAGCCAAATTTTCCCAAGGACACAGTGGCCATGAATTTCAGTCCATCCAAGAGCTAGCAGCATGGTCAGGGTGCAGCAACATGCATCACATGTTGGTTGCATGCATTTCCCCAAGATCAGTCTTGATGTGCCTCCCAGTGCCAGTGCAATCAGATCATTGGTACCCAGGACTCCTCCCTGTACTTTCCTAGAAGGTTCAGTATAAAGTCCAAGACCTTCCCATACAGAATGGTTCTGTTCCCCCTCCTGGCTGCTCAGAGCCTGCAGACAAAAGAATCTAAACCTTCTAAAAGTGTCTCGGTAACTTTTAACCCTGTCCAGAGCTGACCTTGCACCTTGCAGGAGTCAGTGAGGAGCTGCCCAATCTGTCGGGGTAGGGGCTGGCAGGAGGGCTGGGAAAGGGATGAGTTCAGTGCTCTGAAGCACCAGGAACACTGCACATTCCTTTGGAATGGACACTGTTGGACTGAAACAATTACGTAGATGCCAATGGTCAAATCCAGACACTCCTAACTCCGCTCTCCTCAGGTCCACATGAGTTTCTGCCCTGCCTCTTTACCAGGCAAGGAATGGTTCCTGCCAGGAATCAGCTCCAACAGCCAGCACCATGCTGGTTTCCCTGCTCCCTGTATCAGAGTTCTTCATGAATACACAGATAAACTAAGCTACTTTGTTATTTCTGCATTGCCAAAGAAAACTTTGTTGCTTTCTTCTTCTTCACTCCCAGAAGTATAAAACTGTGGTCCACAGAGACACAGGAAAACACCATTTATTCATGTGCAGAATCACAGTTCCTTAATCCTTCAAAAGTCAAAAAAAAAAAAAAAATAAAAAATAAAGACATAATTGGAAAAGTTTGCTACCAGGCAACTGGGGTGGATTTTATCACACCAGCATTGCTGCCTGGACACGGAGACCTGCAGCCACAAGTGTTTTCAGAGCAAACCAGCCTTACTTTGTCTCTGGCCGGTGGAGCAAGATTGCAGTGGCTTTTCTCCCCTTTGACCCCCCTGACATTGCACAGGACAGGTCAGGTAATCACGAGTCTGTTTGTTTGTCCGTTTGCAAATCTCAGGAAGCAGCTCCAGCAAAATCTCCTAAGTCATCAGAATGCAGCAAAGCACGGTGTCAAAACAATGCAACCCCATCCCTACCTCCAGCAGGACCTTTATCGGGAATTATCACCTGTTTATCTCAGAGTTTGGGATTACAGCAGGTCCAGGCTGAAGGACCCCTCCATCCAGCCTGTGGTGAGGGCGGGCAGCACCACCCAGCCCACGCTGTGACCTCTGAAGGAGACATCATTTCCTCACTTTGCCTGCTATGAGTCCAGATGCGTCAATATTCAAATATTCGTGCAGGAGAAAGGGGAACTACAGTAACTGGGCAAACACACACCCAAGACAGAGGACACTCCTTCCTGGTCTGTAATCCCCTGGTTCAATAAGCCTTATTGAGCCGGCAAATCACTGAAGTGAAATTTCTCCCAGTAATGCAGAGGTGTACTGTCCTTATTAAAATGGTAGGTTCAAAAGTTTGGATTTGTTCGTGGATGATGAGTGTTTGCACAGCTGCCTCCCTGAAAGCCCTTCAAAATCAGAGCACTCATAATTCCCGTGGCTGCTCTACCTCCTGCTCTGTAGCTGGTTATCCCACGTGTGCTGCTTGTCCAGGAGGCAGGCAGCGAATCTGCCGGGGGAAATGCCCCCCTGCCTTGCCCACGGCACGGAGCGGGGCTGGGGAAGGGGGTCACACAGAGCAGGGACAGGTGGAACCGGCACGGCCCTGTCCCCACTCCCCTGCCCGCTGTGCTGGCGCCGGGAGAGACGGAGAGCCAAGCTTGCAACGCCAGCCTGTGAAGGACAGCAGCGGGCTGCCAGTCCAAGGAAGGCGAGTGGGGCTCTCAGCTCGAGGAGGGGGCAACCAGGGCACCCTGTCGAGGTGCCAAAACACCCCGGGGTGCCAACGCAGCCCGCCCCGTGGGGGGACAGAAGGGATCATTGCTCCTTAGGGAGGGGCGGTGCGGGACGGCGAGGGAAGGAAGGAGGGAGGGAAGGAAAAAGGAGGGAGGGAGAGAGGGAAAGAGGGAAGGAAGGAGGGAGGGAAAGAGGGAAGGAAGGAGGGAAGCAGGGAGGGAAGGAAGGAGGGAAGCAGGGAAGGAAGGAAGGAGGGAAGCAGGGAAGGAAGGAGGGAAGGAAGGAGGGGAGCAGGGAGGGAAGGAAGGAGAGTAGGAAGGAGGGAAGGAGGGGAGCAGGGAGGGAAGGAAGGAGGGAAGAAGGGTAGGAAGGAGGGGAGCAGGGAGGGGAGCAGGGAAGGAGGGAGGGAGGGGAGCAGGGAGGGAAGGAGGGAGGGAAGAAGGGTAGGAAGGAGGGAGAGAAGGAGGGAGGGAAGGAGGGGAGCAGGGAGGGAAGGAGGGAGGGAGGGAGGGAAGGAGGGTAGGAAGGAGGGGAGCAGGGAAGGAGGGAGGGAGGGGAGCAGGGAGGGAAGGAGGGAGGAAGGAGGGAGGGAGGGGAGCAGGGAGGGGAGCAGGGAAGGAGGGAGGGAGGGGAGCAGGGAGGGAAGGAGGGAAGGAGGGAGGGAGGGGAGCAGGGAGGGAAGGAGGGAGGGAGGGGAGCAGGGAGGGAAGGAGGGAGGGAAGGAGGGGAGCAGGGAGGGAAGGAGGGAAGGAGGGAGGGAAGGAGGGTAGGAAGGAGGGGAGCAGGGAAGGAGGGAGGGAGGGAGGGGAGCAGGGGTCGCTGCCGGGCGCGGCCGGGGCTGCGCGGCCCCCGCGGGGCGGGGCCGGGGCGCGGCCGGCAGGGGGCGCGCTCGGCGCGGGCTCAAGAGGCGCGCGGGGCGGCGCGCGGGCGGCAGAGCCGCGCGGGGCAGAGCGGCGCGCGCCCTCCCTCCCTCCCTCCGTGCCTCCCTCAGCGCCCCCGGCCGCAGCCATGGCCAGCGGAGGCCTGCAGCTCCTGGGCTTCGTCATGGCCTTCCTCGGCTGGATCGGCATCATCATCAGCACCGCCATGCCCCAGTGGAAGATGGCATCCTACGCGGGGGACAACATCGTCACGGCCCAGGCGCTCTACGAGGGGCTGTGGATGTCGTGCGCCATGCAGAGCACGGGGCAGATCCAGTGCAAGGTGTACGACTCGCTGCTCAAGCTGGAGGGTAAGCTGGGGCTGGGGGCGGTGAGGGTGCCGGGGTGTCCGTCCCGTCGGGGCCGTCCCCTCCGCCTCTCGCTCCGGCCGGGCGGAGGGCACTGCTCCCGCACGGTCACTGCCCCGCGCCGGGTCGGTCCCGTCCAAGTTCAGGATGAAATATTTGGACTGGGTTTGCCAGTCCTGTTGCACGTCCAGTGTCCTGTGCCGTCGTCCGTGTGGTCTGCCCCGCCCGGGTGCCTGTCGGCTCTCACGGGCTCTGTCCCGCTGAATTTACTCAGCCTGCCCCTTCAGGGCTGAAGGTGCAGGGCTCGGGGTCCCCCATCTCTTTCTTGACTCCTCATCCTGTCGGGGTCGGGTGCGTGTCTCTTGGGGCTCCCCGCCGGAGCTCGGGTCGCTCCCCGCTGTCCTGCGGGGCACCCTCGGCACAGCCGCCCCGGGAGGGGAGCGGGGCCGCTGCAGGGCACTGCCCGGGCAGGACCCGAGCTGCCCCGCATCGCCCTGCCCGCTGATTCTCTACGTGCGGTCCGGAAAGCGCCGTGTTTGCGAGAGCTTTTGGCTGTGGGGGTCCAGCCAGGGACTGGGCTGCCCAGCTGGGCACGGCTGAGCGGCAGCAGAGCTCAGCAGCCTGGCTGGCGTGGGCTTTTGGAGCACGGCTCCTGTTTGCCTTTGACTGTTTTGGTCTTTGTTCTCTGGGAAAGTCCTCCCGTGGGGCTTTTAAACTGAGGGCTGGCAGGTGAGCTGGCGTCCTGCCCAGGTAGCGCTGTCTGGAGTTTTTAGGCAGGCTGGTATGCCAAGATAATATTTGGGTCTTTTATCTTGTCCCAGGACGGCGAAGCCATGTCGTGCAGGCAGGAGCTGCAGCCCGGCCGGCTGGGGTGGCACTAGGGTATCAACCGGGCCGGCTGGGGTGTCATTCGGGTGCTCAAGCCGAGCTGGAGCCTCATAGAGGGCACCCAAAGGGGTTAAAACAAATGTACTACTTTCTCAATACCCCTTGTCTCATCTCGAGTCCTGGTACACCCTCGTCCCTCCCTAATTAATAAAATAATAATTGCCACCTTGGTCACCTTCTCTTTCCCAAAAGAATGAGCAGGCAGTTTCACGTAAACCGAGGTCCGCGGGGAGTGTCCCCGAGTCCGGCTGCCACCAGCCCTTCCTGTGTGTCAGCGGTGAAGCCGGACCCACCTTCGCGGCCAGCCCAGTCCGTCGCTCCCGGTCCCTGCCCGAGCTCCGCAGCTGGCGGAGGTGCGGTCGCTCCCTCGGGGAGCGCTGCGCACCCGCTCGGCACTCGCGGGGTGCGGGGCTGCGCTGATCGGGGCAGTCCGGAGTGCTTGGGGTGCTAATTATGCGTCAGCTCAGCTTCAATCCTCTTATCTCCCACTGCGGGTGGGGGGCGAGGATGCCAGCAGTGGCTGAGGAATCTCCATCCACCCCCTGGATGGCTTGTGAAAGGTATCCTTGCCTCGGGGGTTGTGTGCAGCCCATTGTGCTGTAAATGGAGTCCGCCTTGAACAGGATCCCCAAAACCTGCCCCAGGCCCTCCTGACCTGGCCATTCATGGCCGAGGCCGAAACCAGCTGCTCCCCTCACCTTTGTCCTGCGAACAATACGGGCTCTTCTCTTCCAGGGCTACAGGGGAGGGAGGTGACAGGGACCCAGGCTGAGCTTGTGGCGGTGGCCTTTTCTGTTCTCGCCACCGAGCTCTGCAGAACAGTATGACTGAGAATTCTCAAATAACAGGGTATGTTTATCCTCACAGGGAAAATCGGTGAGGGCTGGCAAAAGGGCTCCTTGTTCTTGTGTTCCCTCAGCTTGCTTAGGCTGTGCCTTGCCCGCTTTTAGGCAGATCATGCCTGGGGACATACATCTTATCTTTTGTTTTCCCTCCTGATGTCCCTCCTGCAGTTACATAGGCCTGGGTAGGGACCAGCAGTGTTGATTTGGGTGGAGGTGCCAAAAAAATCCCAAACCAAAAAAAAACCCCAAATCACTTATACCCAATTCAACAGCCAAACACTGGGACAGGTGCAGTGGAGAGCTCCCTTACTGTATTCATCCATGTCCTGGTGGAAGTGGCACAGCTGTGTGGGTAGAACTTCTGCCTAGCCATGCTTTCCTGCCAGGGCTTCATATGCCCCAGGTGCTCTGGGCCGCATGTCAGAGCCGTATGCACTGATGGGAAAGGCTCAGATCTGTAATTACTTTGTCCCTGTAGAAAGGACTGAGCCTTCTTGCACCTGCAGTAACTCGTGTTTGTGGGAATGCTGGAAGGCTCTGCCAGCAAGTTTTGGAACATCTGGTGGCTGTTGCCATTCCTCTGGATGTGTCAGTGTTTGGCTGCAAGGCAGAGATGGGGTTGGCATAAGCTGATGAGCACCATTAGCCAACCAAGAGGGCTCCAGCTTCCCGTGTGGGCACCCTGCTGGAGTGCACCCGTGCTGGCACTCCTCCCGCAGCTGTGTTCAGCTGAGGGCTTATGTCACTGCTCCTATTCAGGCAACAGAAAGGCTGCGTTTTGCTGGCTTACGTGAAAAGCAGTGCGTGGCCACACGCAGACATAGAGGCAACAAATGCCACCCTTGCAACGAGGCTTTGTTGCACAGCCTCAGCATTGTTCTTGTGGCCCTCCAGCATGGTCTATGGAGCTTAGCCCAGCTTTGTGCTCCTCGGGGTCTCAGGGGGATGGTCTCAGACAGGAGGGAGTAGGGCTTCTGGTACCTGTCACTGAAAGTTTCCAGCCCCACCTAAACACATTCTCCTGTTCAGGAGAGATGTTGTTCTGGATCCTGTCTAGGCTGTTTTAGCAGAAGATACTCATCGACCTGTTTGATTTTGCTGGGAGAGGTTCTGTGCCTGAGACAAGCTGAGACTCATCTATCACTTCATCACCAAACCTAGTACATCCACAATGAGCCTTTGTGCCCTAGCCCGGAAAATAAACAAGGTTTTGAATGCCCTCTGGGTCAAGCAACATGGCTGAAATGTGAAGTCTTCCCTCCTATACCTTTACCACCCGGGCTGAGCCTGTCCAGGAGCTGGGGAAGAGAATGGGTGGGGGGGAGGAACAGTTCATGCTCAGGTTACTGATGCTCAGTTCTGGTGGTAGGGGAGTTAGGATGGTGGCCCAGGGAAAGACAAAGCATGAGAGACATGTGTCCAATTCTCCATCTTTAGATCTTGATTAAGCCGGTAGAACCTGCTGGTATCTGTGCTTTCATGTGGGTTAAGGGTTAATTTGCTACTGTGTTTCTCAATCCTGTTCCTTCCTGATGAAAAATCATGATTGAGTGATAACACAGTCTCACTTGTGCTGGCTTTGAGAAGGTAGAGGGTTACTTGGAATGCCACCGAGGCTGTTCCTGTGCAGTGCCCTGGTGTGCCTGCAAGAGGGGATGCATGGGAGTCTGTCGCAATACGCTGGCTTTATTGCTCTACAAGCAGCTTCTAAGCAGCTTTTAGTAGCTGGTGTTACTATGTGTTACTAAATCTCTTGGTAAGGGAATTTCCAGGCTTTGTGGGAAAACAGGCTGCCCAGGTCTCCTCTGCCCAGGAATCTGGAAATGGTGGTATCATGCTTGTCTTACTACCAATCTTTATTTGTCAGTAGGGTAGGAGGGCACCAAACTTTACTTGTTTTCAGACACGCAGAGTACAAGGTCACTGTTACCTGCTGAACTTGCCTCTTGTGCACTGGACATGCAGTAGGGAGTTCCCAACCTTCCTATTTTGTAAGAAAAACAAACAGTGCCCAGTCTCTTGTCCTGCCTGGATACCTTGGTATGATCTTTTAGACTTGTAGGGAGGTGCTTTGAAAGTCTCCAGACTGGAGTCTGATGCTGATGGGTATGCAAGGTGGGCTTTTGCAGGGTCTGGTAAGGGGCTTGAAAACCTCCAAGCCATTAGTAGCTTTTGTGTGTATACTGAGAACAACTGCAAAGTGTGAAAGATGTTTGCTGGCCACTCTGAAGCTGTTTCTGCTTGCTCAGATCTTCAGTCCCACCTGCTGCACTAAAGTAACTTTCACATGCTGACAGGGCAGACCGGCAGGATCTCAGCCCTCGCTCCTTTCAGGGAATCCAGCTTTCATGAAACCCCGGTAGGAAGGCTTTGAAGGCTGCTGGCTTCTCTCGGAGGTGGACAGTGGAACATGCTTCCTATACTGCAGGGGTGCTTGTAATTCCTGGGTAACTTCCCTCATAAAAATTAGAGGGAACTGCACAGCCTCTGTTTCACCTGTATTTTGTCATCAGTTAGTTGGATGAAGGCCCATGGGAAGGGAAGGAAAAGTCCCTATTTTAAATTAGGGTAGTTGATGAGCATTCCTATCAGAGAATAATCTGCACACAAAGCCATTACAGCAATTTTGCTTTACAAACAGGCATTACAAAAATCCCATGGCACTTTCCCAACAGCTTTTCTGTAATATAAATGACATAAAGAGATTGAATAAGGGAATGGGATGACAGAGAAAACCTTCAAACATCTGCAGGTGAAGTACTTAAGTATTTTTTTATATAACTAAGCAGTTACCAGCAATTACTTCTGTCTCAGTTAATGATAGTTGTGGGAAGGAAAGCATATTACTTAGGCCTCAGATAAACTGAATGAGGTTGTTTGTGTCCAAAACCACTAACAATAATTCTGAATGGTTTGTTGGTATTTTTTTTTTTTTTTTAAGATGTGGGGTTTATTCAGTGAAACAGGTGTGAGCTGCAGCTGCATGTTTGTGGACTTTGGGGTTTTTGATGCCCTGTAGAGTGCACATATGTTATTAATTGTCATTGGGCATTTTAAGCCTCTGTTCTTCAGTTCTTGCTGCTTTGTTGCTATAGGGTTTTCAGGCCATGTCTCTCATTGCTAACCAGCAATCAAAAGGCTTGGCTTCAGAGTGAATACTGGTTTGTATTGACAAAACACTGTTGCCATCTGACAGTTCTTGTTTGGTGCCGGGACAGTTTGTCTCACCTTGTGTAGGACTGTTTTTATCCCAAGGGCTCCCAAGACTGCCTGGGTTTTCCTGTTCCTGTTGGTGAGACAGTTGCAGCAGCAAGGAGGATAGGGGAAATCCTGTTTTCCCTCTAATATGGTAGAAGTTGTAAAGTTAAATTGCTGTGGATTACTTCTACTTGATGTCAGTAGTCTGTCCTGTTTAGCAGGTTGAGACAATATTGTATAATTTTGGATTTTTAAAGCATCTTGAAAGGCCTGTGTGAACAACAGAACTATTATTAAAGTAGCTTTCCCAGCCCCTGGATGTGGAGCTTCCATTGACAGATTGTCTGTTAATGTGTAGTTACTAACTGGTAGCTTGTATGATGATTAACTTTGGCCAGTGCACTGTACACATTGCAAAAGCGCTGCCTCCCAGGCTGTGCTGGGAGCACAGGGCAGGTGGAGGATGGTTGGCTAACACAGTCATGTCACATTACAGCTTCTTGGGACAAAGGAACAGAATGTTCTGCAAAGGCCCAACCTGTTCTGCTGTCCCACTGCAAGTTTCCTACATGTTTCTGTCCCTTTGTGCCATGGAGCCATGCATGAGGAGGGGGCGAGGGCAGCAGGACTTGTCCCACCAGCGCCTGCTGAGAGTGGGCAGCCCTGGGGAATGCTCACAATGCTGTATTTTGTTCAGCTGCTTCTGCAAAGCTGTCGTGGCATGCATCCAATTAATACTTATACATCTTGAGATTTTGGTGCATTTCACAGTTGGGTTTTTAGAGGTCATAGAGACTTTTTCCAGCATTTTTGTGTGTTTGTCCCTTGGCACTGTGTGTGAAGGTGAAACGTTTTTTCCTGCCCTTATAACAGTTTTTCTAGTTTTTAGAGATAGCATTGCCTATTTTGAGCTTCATGAAAGAACTCTTTCAAAACCCTCTCCTATAAAGTAATTTCTTCTGCAGTAAGACTGACCCAAACGTACTGTAGTCTCGATAAAACACGTTTGGTACCTCTGCAGAACATACAGTTTCTCATGCCTAGTACAAACTGGTATTCAGCCATGGGCCTCTCCAGAGCTTCTGCTGTAGGGCACAATTTAGCCTTAAAGGTACGGCAGCTGAATTGGTTGCCTGGGTGGCAACCTGTCAGCTGAAGCCTTTCTGAACACTGGCATCACTTTTGTCAGGTAGAAATTACTTTTGGAGTGTAATCTCTGACAGTGGAGATAAATCAATTAAAAACGAGTTTGGATACTGCAGTGGTGATTTATGCTTAAGTGACAACTGGCTTTGTTAATGGGTTTCTATACATGCAGCAGATGGGTTTTGATTAACACTTGGGTGGTGCCGAGGTGTGTCACCTTCGCCTTTGAAGGAGGTGAGAGATGATATTAGCCAAGCTGATTGAGGAATTTTTCCCAAGAAAGCCAACACTCATCTTATGAAAGTGTGTTCCTTCCTGTTGCTCTGTTTGTCTTTTTGCTGTGTTTTGGTTTCACAATGTGTTTACAGAACAATAAGATTGAGCGAGAAGGGGCAGATCCAGATCTGTTTTAGAGCAAAATTAGAGCCTGGTGTTGGTATGGGTCACAGGAGTTTTCCTGCACAAGCAGTTCTGTGGGACAAAGTGTAGTAAAGAAGCTACAGAGCATGGCTGTGTGGCTTTGCTCTCCTTCTGGCCAGTGCCAGGTCTGAGCTCGGAGTTTCAGATTGGGCCACAGAGCCCATTGTTGTGGCAGGGACTCGGATGGGTTTGCCATGCCAGCCCTGACTGAGTGTGCAGGTGCTCTGTTAAAGGCTTAAATCGTGCAGTTCAAGCCTGAAATGCTTTGCAGAGCTCTATGAGGATGCAGTCAGGGTGTTTTGAGGGGTGAGCTCCAGACCTGAGATTCTGTGTCAGGGGACACCTGTGCCTTGGTTACAGCATGCTCCTTGGAGCTTATTCATTTTATTAACCAGCCCTGTTTGTTCTCAGGGCTTTAAAGGGCTCTCTATATGAAAATTCATTCTGTTCAAACAAACCTGATTTGCCAGACAATAAAGCTCAGGCTCTTATTTCACTGCTAGTCAGGTGTTTTGTCGCCTGAGGGTTTTTTTAGTAATGCCTGGGATTTTCTTGATACCAAAGAAAAGCAGTAATGTAAATTAAGTTCAGTAGCTCACATAGATAGTGTTAGTGTGTCCTCATGCATTCAGGTGTCTCCATATAAAAAACAAATCCCAAGGTACATCAAGTCTGCTGAGAACTCACTATGGGAGGCATCATCCCATGCTCCAACTCTTCAAAAGCACAAGAAGCTCTTGAAAACATTTGAGTATCTTAGTCGATTAAGCTAAATATTTTATATAGAAAAGAAAACAAGGTATTTTTCAGTTGCCTGGGAAAGTCCTATTTCTTTTGCAATTGTATTTCTGTACCCTCTGGGACTCAAACTGAGAATAGCACAAAATCAGCACTGAGTTATTTGTATGAAAGACAGGTTTTGGAAATGTTGAGCAGTAAATGGTCCTTGCTGTCTGCTGTGGCACTATTCATATGTATGTCACTATTCATATTAAAACATGTGCTTAAGTACTTTGTCAAGGTAGAACCTAAATCTGAATTATTCTTTTGATAAACAGATGTGTCCTTCCAATTGGGATTCAAATGATCAAGGAACAAAAGAAGTCTGAGGGCAATTCCCAGGTCATTTCCTGCGAAAAGCCACTGCATGCCCTTGTTTGCCATGCATTTTAGAAGAGGCAGAGTCCTCTGATCCTGATGCATGATCCTTTAGCCTTGAGACTAAAGATGAGAAGGAATGTCTTGCTTGGCTGTATCCTGTGTATTAAGGAGCAGGAATATTTAGATAGATTGCTGAGCCCAGTAGTTTTGATTTGTATCTTGAGTTTACTTTGTGGGTAACTCAAATCTTATTGTCTTCCAGGCAGTCTGCAGGCCACAAGGGCTTTGATGGTGGCTTCAATACTCCTAGGGCTCGTCGGAATATTTGTTGCTGTGACAGGCATGAAATGCATGAAGTGCATGGAAGATGACCAGGTGAAGAAGATGAGGATGGCTGTCTTTGGTGGGGTGATCTTCATCATTTCAGGTTGGTAACATACAGATGTGTTGAGTGTTAAATGTGCTGTTTCCTAGGTGGCATATATCCTGTACAGGATGTGGGAGGGCTTGACGTGTTTCTCCAAGAGCATTTTGGTCTGGGAACTCCTTAGAGGGCTCTGCTCAGGCTACCTGAGGCACCTTGGCACTGGCATTACAGTATATGGACTTCACCCTTTCCATATCTGTTGGCAGAGCTGACTTTGACCCTGCTTCAGTGAGAAAAGGCCGTCAGCAGAGCAGTCCTGCCTTTGCTGCAGTGTAACTGTGGGAAGCCTCAAATCCGTTCTCAACTTCTCTTCCAACCAGCACTAAATAGAACTGCTCAGAACTTCCAGGGTAGCAGCAGCTCAGCTTTACTCCAGATGCTGATTTCTGCTGCATCCTTATTTTTGCAGTGATTTTGCTGATTGTTTTTTCTTAAGCCATGACATTTTGTTTTCTTTGTGTGCAGGTCTGGCAGCGCTGGTGGCCACATCGTGGTATGGCAACAGAGTGGCTCGGGCCTTTTATGACCCTTTTACCCCTGTCAACACCAGGTACTGACCCATTTGGTATAACACACTATAGTTTAGCATGACAAACACTCACAGGGCTTAGGTTTGGGTAGCAGTCACTCAAAACAAAGAAAGGGAATTTTCTGAAGTAGCTGGGTTGGCTTCAGGCTGTGCAGAAAGAACTGGGACCAGATCTCATTATCCATGTGGCTCTTGGCTTTAAGGTAACATTACTGCCAGAGACATCACTGGTGGGACTTCTGTGATTTTTACCCCACTACATGCTAAAGGACTGGTTTGCACAGAGCTTGCCCTGCAGCTGTTGGGGGTGACCCAAAATACTGGAGAAACCCAGCTCTGAGCTTCGAGGGTCAACAAAGCCTGACTGCTCCAAGCTGTTGCCTTTTAGGAAGCCACGTCCATCCCAGTTTCTGCTTCCTTCTGCTTTGTGTGAATGTATAACTAAAGTGATACCTCTGGTTTACAGTGATTCCCACTTTTTCTCTTCTTTCTTCTCCAGATTTGAGTTTGGATCAGCTCTCTTCATTGGCTGGGCAGCTTCATCTCTGGCCATACTGGGGGGATCCTTCCTCTGTTGCTCCTGTCCACGGAGAGAAACTTCATATCCACCCACCCGAGGCTACCCAAAAAATGCCTCCTCCACAGGGAAGGATTATGTATAATGAAACAAACAAGAGGAGCCACCAGCACTGGTAGTGAAAGCATTTTGGAGAGGACACTACAATGCCACTGTCCTGAGCAGAGTCCAGGCTCTAGGTTCTGCCTTCCTCTTCTCCCAAAAATGTGTATATTTTTGTAATCCTCTTTGCTACTGGACGCAACTTCTCCTTTCTCTCCCAGCCCATGGAGGAAGGCTAGCCTAGATTCATAGGTATTGCCACTGGAAAGATAAAACCTCCAAGCTTGGGTTAAGTTTAGTATTTGGGAGTAAAAGGGAAAATGATACTGTTTTTATAGACGGATGTTGGTGCTTTTTTTAGTTGGTTGTTTTTATTTTTTTTAAAATAGATGGTAACAATTCAGTCCCATAAGTTAGAGCCCAGTGTGGTGTGTGTAGAAATTAAAGGAACATATATTATATACAGAATGATGAAACCAATAGCTTAAGGGGAAACATAATTTTGGGGAAAAGACTTTACATGTAAGAATGTTTGAAGAGATGTAAAATGCTCTTGTACTGTCTTATTGGCATCATCTTCAGTACCCTCCTTTCCATGCAGACAAAGGGTCAGAAAAAAATTGCTGTGGCTTAAGTGGAAATCCGCTCTGTTTGTGCACATGCTGTTGGCTAATGGAAGATGCAGTGTAAGGTAGAGACCAGAGAAGTTACCAGACTCCAAAGCATCTGCAGGTTTCCCTGGTACCAGGGAAGAGCTCAAGGAAAAAGGATTGCCTTCTGTTTTCACTGTGTGTCCCTGGTGAGGCTGTGGCTGTTCCTTAGACACTGAGTGCTGCCAGTGATTGTTTCTCCATGTTCCCCTCCTGGCAGCTGAGCTTGAAGCTTTATCCCTGTGTGTGGTACAGGTCACCTTTTACACTCTCCTCTTTCCTTGAGGCTTTCTCATTTGGGCTTAGTTTCCCAATCTCTGCCTGATGCAGCTAGCTGTGCTAAACCAAACTGAATGCACTGCCACTCCCTGATGTTTCCCCAAGGATACCTCACACACTGCCATTCCATCCTGTCTATTTCTTGTAAACACTTACAGTGATGATATGAAGGCAAATTCCAAGAAAACTGACCCAAAGGTTATGGCATTTGCTTGTAATCCAAGCTCACCAAAGAGGAAGAAACAAACATTTTTAAGATATAGCCATCCTTACATATTAAATCATACCTAATAAAATAATAATGCTGTTCATCAAAGGGTCCCACCCCTTCCCTGAAACACCCACTCAGTCACTTGGTGTTGGCTGACACTGGGAGTTAAGTCTTGCGATTCCTAGAGGGATGGTGCCACTTCTCCAAAGCTCAGCCTTTTTGTATAGAAGGAAACTGGTGCTTCTGACCAGGCTTTATAACTGTGTTTATGTTCAGAGGCATCGTTTCCTTCTGTAGACAGGGAGAGCCTCTGGCTGAGCTGTGTACCACATTGGTGGTCTGTACAAGCCTTGTACCTCTGTTGTACCTGACTCCTGCAGCATAAAGTTACTAAAAGAAACCAACCAGAGCATTTGCTTCAGGCTTGAGTTGATGTTGGCCTGTACTTGGAGCTGGGCCACATGGCTTCCCCTTCTCCATGGGGAATTGCCTGTGCACAGCAGCTGCCTCGGGAGACCTCTTGTCTTGGGAGGTGGCAGCTCAGGTCACATTAAAGAGCTGCTGAAGTCTGTGTTTTTGTATTTGCATTAACCTTGAGCCAGGGAGCAGATGCTTGTACTGGGAACTTGTACAAAGTGTTTAAACAATTTCAATAAATGGACTTTTTTAAGGAAAATCAGACTATTACTTCATTTCTTGTTTTTGAGCAGAACTTGGAACAGTGCACATGGAAGTGAAGAGTGGGACTTGGGCTTTTGGGAGCCTGCCTGCCAGGATGGAGCTTGTTTAGCTGTGTGTATCTACAGCAGACATAGGTGGGGACAGATCTTCTGCAGTGAGTCAGGCAGTTGTGGCCTCTGGCAGAAACTCACCCAGTAATTGCCCCGATTGCAGCCCAGGAACCAGAAGGTCTGCTCTGCTCCTCGGCAAGGCAGGCTGCACCCTGGGTGGAGCAGGAAGGGGCAGGGGCAAGGCAGACTGTCCCTGGCAGGGGAGTGGGAGCTGCAGGAATGGGGAAGGGATGGGGCACAGAGCCAAGGTGTAGGAGAGGTGTTCTGTCTTCAGAGCAGAGTCCTGCTGATCCATGTGTGACTTCTTCATCTCACTCTAAGGCCCTTCAGGGAGCATACTGTTCTTCTATTGTGACAGCACAACCTTTTTTGCAGACCAGGTAGAGAATGGTTCCTGTTGGGCATGGGGTCTTACAGTCTGCAGTGATCCCTGGCCAGGACAGCAACACTCTATCCCCCTGCTTCTACCTGCCCTGGAAACCTTTTTATGTCCACTGGGATTTTGAGTTCATCCCTTTCATATTTTTAAGTACTTGTGATGAGAGGCAAACTGTATTTTAAACATCTTCTTAAGCTCAGTCAAGGAGCTACCTCCTCTAGCCCCTCAATCTCCAAGGGCTGTTTGCTTTTGTAATTACAAACAATAGGAGCAAAGCTAATTAGGCCTTGTAAAGCTGGCAGAGCAAAACAGCCAGGCATGTGGCTGGCTGAGTGAGCTTGCAGTGCCTGGAGCAGGCTGGTTGCCTGGCATAGTTTGGGGTCTATGGTCATTCTTATTCCAACCTGTCAATTAGTCAAGGATTTCCATTGAGATTAATTTTTTCCCATGTTTTCATGCTTTCTCCCTCTCCAAGGACTCTTGCAACTTCTACTCTGAGGTTTCCTGGGCAGAAGAAAAGAGGAAAGCAAACCCACCTACAAAATGGCCAGTAAGACTTCTCAGCAGCTGGCAAAAATAGACCACTGCAGGAGATGCAGATCTGTGTGTGAGGCTGGCACAGAGGCAGGAGCCAGAGGCTACCTTGTTTGTTTGCTATATTTTAACTTGGCTTTAAAATTCAAAGCCAAACTTTCATTTCCTCTCCCTTTCTGCCATGATCATGCAATTCTACTTGGCCATGTTTCCTACAACCCTTTGGCCATCTCTGCTGTAGTTTACATAGAAAAGGAGTGGGAAATGGCATGGGTTGAAAGTTGGGGGAGTTTCTCACTGGATTTCAGTCTTTACACGTGACTGACATTCCTGCTGCTAAAGCCATCTTGCAATGAAATGATGGCATTTGTCTCTGCAAACAATGGGAACTTTGACTGCTTTTTGGCACCTTCTTCCATATCATATTTATTATTCACATGGTGCCAGAGCTCTGCATACTATGCAGGGAACTTCACTGTCAGTGGGAATTACATGCTCATTTATATTGCTTAGATATTTTGAAGGAGTAAGAGACCTCAAGATGTTTTTGGAATAGCATCAGCCTGTTGGATTTCTTGGCTTCTCCAACTCAATAATTTTAAGAAATCATCCATGCCCAATGCCTTTTTCAGATTCAGTTTCTGATTTGCACAGGAGCTTCTTGTAATAAATTTGGCTTTGTTTTCTGTATGGCCCTGAACACGTACCTAAATAGTATTAAAGCACTGAAAACTGACATTTAAGATCACAGAAACAGCTAAAAGACCTAGTGACAGCTGTTGACAGCTGTTTGTGAAACACTTATACAAGCTCAGAATCTTTTTAATATAAGGCAGAAGCAGAAATAATGGCATTACTGAGGGAATGAAGTTAATGAAGGACTTCTTATTAAGAGAAAATTCCAGAAATGTTAGTAACCTGAAGCTGCTCAAAAGCAGCAGATTTACAAATCTAGATGAGTAACAGACAGACAGAGCTTGAGCCTTTGTCCCTGAGCATGGAGACATTTGGAGTAACTTTGGGGCAGGCAGTGAAGTGACAGTGATGTGAAATTGTCTCAGTCCTTTCACAAAGGACAGCTAAAAGCTGCCAATGATAGCAGGGTCTTACACCTAAGCCTACCTGAAAAGTTATTTGTGGTCAGCTCTTTGTACAGTGCCAGCTCTGCAGTCAAATCACAGAACAGCCTGGTTGGAGGGGACCTTTACTTGTCACTTTGTCCATGCCCCCGCAGTGTCAGACCTCACAAGTGGCCAAAGCCCTGGCAGCTAGCCCATCAGGATTACTTGCCCACAATGCTGTTTGCCCACCACCTTAGCACCTACCAGCTGGCAGAGGAGATGGCTGGTGTCAGGCAGGGCAGAGGAGCCACAGGCTCACCATAACCACGTGTTTCAGCCAGGGCTTTGCATCCAACTGAGCTGAGCTTTCTGAACCGGCCTTTGGATTGCAGCACAAACAGTATTGCAAGGGTGTCCTCGCCATCCGCCTTCATTAGACTTCATTCCTCCACTCCCACTGGTTCTTCAATTTGCCTTGTAGCTGTTTCCCTGCTTCTAGAAGTCCAGCCTGTGACAAGGAGCTTGTTCTTCTATAGCATATTGCTCTTGACCCTTTCTGCAGCTCCTGAAGTCCTGTGCTCGGGTATCTGCATCACTGAGCAGAAAGGGAAAATCACTCCTTTGTTGAGCCTCATGTGCTTGATTGGAAAACATCCCAACTCCTACAGCTTTTCCAGAAAAGCCCTGCCTGGATTCCTAGCATACTGCATCAGGGATTTTGTGATCCTAGGGTCTACATTTTCTGCAGGGACCTGCTGTGGATACCAGGAGCCCCTTGAGCTATGGAGCCTGTGGGTGCTCCTGCTCTGCTGCCACAGGGGCCATAGGGAGCCTTCAGCTGGTGGGTCCTGCCTGGGCGGGGGACCAAGCCCTGGGTAACCCACCTGGGTAACACATCTGCTGGGTTTGCCTTGAGGCACAGATGCTGCTCTCCACTCCCATCTGGTTCATCAGCCAGGCCCAGGAGTGGGTTTCATGTCAGATGTTGTTTCCCATACTTTTGCCTTGCTCTAGAATGGCTCTGCTTCCATTGTGTCCTGATTCACTGTAGCTATACAGGTCCTCCCTCTGCTAGAAGAAGGACTATTTGGAAAAGTGTTTGCATCACCAGACAGGTCCATCTGACCATTCCAGGCTGTTGCTGGCTGGTACAGCCAGGCTGGGTGGCACATTCTGGGACATTGCACAAGTCTGCATTCTTACCATGATGTTTTTGTACTTCACCTACCACATCATAAAATTCCACACTTGCCTCTTGTCCAGGAAGGTGAAGGATGTGATGACATAAAAAACTGTGTTTTAACATCAGGGCAGAGGATCCCCAGGACTGAGGGGTACAAAGACAACATTTGCCAATGTCCTATCACTTGCAGGTGGGTTTTAATGGGGAAAAATAAAAAGGAGAAAGTGAGGGAAGAACAACATATAACTAGCTATTGCCAAGTTTTCTTACTTCCTAAGCTCCTGGAAAAGTCCCAGCTATGTGAAAGCTGCTCAGCGCTAGTACCAGTGTTCTCCCCTGCCGTGGATTCACCTCCCACTGCAGCCAAGGGCTTTGACTTTTAGTTTTGAACCACACAGCAAGGTTCAGCAGGTGGGAGGCATGGGATGCTGCTGCTCCCAGCCCAGCACTCCTGGCTGCCCTTGGAGCCAGCTGCCCCAGCAGGACAGCAGCCGAGGAGCCTGAAAACAAGCCCAGCCAAGGGAAAAAAAGCAAGAAATAGCATTCTCATTACAAGGTAAACAGTATTAACTCCGTCTTGGGGGAGTAGAAGCCTCACGGTGGTGATCGGCTTTTCTGCCCACAACCGTGGAAGGGCGGTGGAACGTGCTCCACCCTCCCCTTGTGTAACACTCCCCACACAGCAGCTGTAAATAATCATTTACCTGTGTCTGCTCCTCTATCACGGCTTTTCTCGTTCAGTGCAGCTCCCGGAGGGGTGGCTGCCCTGAGGTGTGCATGGCACAGCCCCAGTCCCGAGGCTGGCAGAGCTGTGTCCCACCAGCCACAGCTGGGAGCCCCGGGCTACTCCTGCGAGCAAGGCTGGCAGCTGCGCTAAGGGGGATGGGAGAGTGTGGGCTGCATTTGTTGTTTTTTCAGAGAAAAGAGCTCAACGGTTCTTTTTAATTATTGTTTTCCCAGACCCACAATAACATTTCTCCACACTGCATTTTCTAGAAAAGGTCTGGTAAAAACACACTGGCCAAAACATGTGTTAGAGAGCCAGGTCTGGTTGTTTATCTGACTCCAGGATTTCAACACAGGTGCTCTGAAGTTTTCTCTGAACCTTCCCTGACTTCAGGTTCTCAGAAACTTGGGACAGGAAGGGAAAGCTAGTCCCTTCCTCTGTGCTTTCTTCCCCCCTAATGAGTAAAAATGCCTCAGAACTGACCCAGACCTACGGGTAGTCGCTTTTGTTGATATTTACTGGCCACTGTCATATTGTAACATGACAAAAGCATCCTTTGGGAAGTATGCGTGGGATGGATGCTCTGGGAGCATGAGCAGAAACGTGACCATGCCCAAGCAGCCCTGTGCACAGAGCAGGGGAGATGAGGAGGAATGAAACCCTCGGCCACTGCCTTCCTTCAGGGAGGGATGTGGCCTTGGCCCAGCAAGCAGAGTCTGCACAAGAGGGAGTCTAATTTACAGTGCCCTGTAATTTGCTGATGCTGTAATATGTTTAGCTTGGGGAGAAGGCTGTGTTGATGTTAACGTGTTCACTCACACTGGAGCTGTGGTGTGTTCCATCCACATGGAAAACAGCTCCACAGAGGGCTGGGGCTGGGCCATCCCTGTGCAAATAATGGGCAGGAGCTCAGCTGGGGCTGAGCTCTGTGGCTTTCGTGGGTGGAGCAGCCCCTGAACCCTCCAGACCCAGGTAGGATGTGACAGCCCAGCCCCTGCTGCAGTGACACTCACTCTTCATTAAGAACTACTGCCAAGGTTAATTAGACTTCAAGTGTCAGCACAGGACCAAGCAGGATTTTCCTAATGCTTTTGAGCTGGCCCCAAATCACTGATTGCGGTGTCAGAAAACATAGCTCCATCCCCCATCTATGACTTTTCCTCTAGCTGGTGCTGGTTTTGAGTCCAGGCAATGAAGGTGAGAATATTGTTGTCAGTACCAACAGTGATAACAGAAACACTACACATGATCTCAACACACAGGCTGGGGAGCCAGGGTGGTACTAGACAGACACACGGCAAATAATTACTGCTCTGTGATCAGGTCCTGCTTTGGGATACAACATTGCCCTGGCTCAAACACACCTCTCTGTTGCCTGGTAGAGCTGTTAGCAGTAATTGCTTACACTTGTGCAGCCTTGAGCTCCTGGGACTGCTCCAGGCTGTCTGCAGCATCTTTCAGGGTAAGACTGCAGGACTGAGCCCTGAAGATACAGAAAACACTTGTTTGAAATTCAAGCTAACTCCAGAGCAAGTACTTCTCTCCACAAGACTTATGTGGCTCTTTATACCTAAGTTCTTCATCATCTTCAGAGCAGCCAAGTGAGTTAGGACAGTGTCTTCACTCTGCTTACAGATGGGCAGCAGGCAAACCATAGCCCTGAACCCTAAATGTCTGAAACCAAGTGAAGTGCCTACAGATCCAGGAGGCTTTGAACTTGTGTCTTCTGTCATCTGTGCTGGTGCTTCTCCTCCTCTAAAAATCCACCACACGCCCAGAGAGCTCTGTGTGTGTTGGTGTGGGGCTACCCAGAAGTGAGGAGTTATTAACTCTGCCTGTCGTCAAGGATACAGATGGACCACTCAGTCCTCAAGCTGCCCTGGAAAAGGAGAAGTCTCCCTTGCTCCATCCTTATCAGCCATATGTTCTTGAGTCCTTCTTTTTGCCATCTCTGGACTCTCTTCACTCACCCTTAGCTGAGTGAAGAGTTCTCTGCTGGGTTTGTCAGCCCAGGGTCAGGCCAGCAGAAGGCAGGGAGCTGGGCTGACACCCTGCAGCTCAGAGGCAAGGGAGAAAGGCACAGTGGTGGGGAGGACAACACTTCTGGTACCAATGACTCCCTAGGCAAGGCAGGTTAGCAAAGCTCCCACGCTTTCCACAGAATTCCTCAGAAACTGGAACATTAAGTAAGAGACTGCCTGGAGTCCAATGTTTCAGAGGAATGATGAAATTTTCCTTGCACACACCTATTTCTACTGAAGGCAAGAGTTAGTCCTGATTCAGAGCAGCTCTTATCACTACAAGACAATGTTTTAATAAGAATTTCCTTACCATTTGTTCCCAGAGCCAGGCTCAGGCCAGCTTTGAAAGATGATGACCAAAGTTCAGAGCAGATGAAAATTGCTCTTACAGAATTGCACTCAGCATGAACCTTTTTCCAAAGAAGACATATCAGGTGTTTTGAAAGAAGTTAAAAACATTAATTACAGGCATAGCAGTAGTTCAAAATGTGACAGGCCTTTTAGAACTTGTTGCCATAGATCACAATGTCAATATTGCAAAAGAGTAGTTTGTTTCTATCATAATCAAGTTGTCTGGCACTGAATAATGGACTACTGGAGGCTGCCTCTTTATCTTGGCATACACAGAGCTCAGCAGTGTGTGTCAACACCAAGAACACTTGAAGGATTGCATTGCTTTATCTGCTTGGACCCAAAAATACAAGGGCTTTGGAGGGGATTCAAACTGTTTTGTAAAGTATCTACTCTAAGCCAGCTTACCCCCTTCTAATATGGACAAACTTGCTTATCTGTGTCCTGGTGTTCAGAACTTAGCCCTCCCTTTCCTCCTATTATTCACCTGGGTAATGAAATCTGCCGTGTGAAAGGGGCAGTGACACACAGTGCACACGAACTTGTAGAGGTTCCCATTGGTGCACTTCTACCCAAATTATTTTAGTGTTACATAAATGGTGTCAGCCCTCAGCCCCTCTGAGCAGTGGCTTCAGCTAAGTTGTGCCAGGTGCCATACAAACAGCTCAGAGCTTGGAAAAATACATAATATATTAAGGGTGGAACAGAACAAAATATATACACCTAAATCAACTTGTTCATGCATGACTGGAGTACAGTAACAGCTCCAGTGAAGCAGCCAGTGCTGAGCTCAGTGTCCCTGAGCCTGAAGCACCTGGACTCCCTTCTGAGGCATAACTTGGCTGTTCTACTAATTTTAAAGAAGACATACCTTTGGAAATGATATGACAAATACAGCACAGAGGGTCTTGGAACTGACCATAGTCTTGTCCCTCTTTAGTTCACTTAAGCATTTCTTACAGAATGGCTGCAGATGGCACATTGAGTGCAGGGCAAGCTCTGCTCCCTTCCTGCTACAGCACAGATGTGCAAGTAAAGCAGTGGATCTGCTAATCTCTTCCATGATGAGATTTAGATAAAGGCTTTTCTGAGACTCCCCTGTGACATGGGTAATTTTGATTCACATCTCATGGACAAATGGGAGCTAAAAGCAGTGATTACAACATCCATGACTTCCCACAGGAGATTCTTTCAGGATATTTGAGGTTTTATCTTTTTGCAGAATTAATAGAAGTTCAGAAAAAAATGCTGATAAAACCTAAACACACACTCTTCCTTCTTTCCATGGAATTCAACTGCAAAACAACTTACAATGTAGTTAATAAAAAATGGAAAGTTTCCTCTCAGAGTCATAGCTTTTCCTCTCAAGAGCAATTGAGGCGATTTCCTATGAAAGCCTGTTTCTGCCCAGTGCCAGTAGCAGTGTTTTCCTTCCCAGGATAGGTGGCTGCACATATTTGTGGAGATCACCTGTGCACTTGCTGTTGGATGTGCCATAACACCCAGCCTAGGATGGCAGAAGATGTCCCTCCCCACAAGCATGGGTCTGCTCCTAACACCAGTAATTCTTCATCCTCGTGATTCTTGGGGCTTCTGTTGGCAGTGAAATCTCTTCCATGTCAGAGATTTATTTTTTCCTGCTGGATGTTTCTCATGTGGCTTTAATTCTGTTTGTGGAGGCAGCTGCATGCACAGATCAGAGGAACAGGCTGGGCGCAGAGTCAGCTTCCCACAGCTTATCTCTGGTTGTCTAGGGCAGGTGGGGAAGGGAGGATGTGGGCTCCATCCGTCCCAAAACCTGTGGGATGGCTCAGGATTGTTACTGTAGTGATGATATCTTCTTGTAGAGAAGACCAGAAGAATGTGGTGGGTGCAACCTGGGACACATTCCCACACCCGCCTCTGTATATTTACACTCATTCAGCTCCAACATCCCATTAAGACTGATGGAAGCAATTTAAAAAAGCAGCAGTAGCTGTTCTTGCTCATTTGTGAACACCAACTAGTGAGATTCTGTTACAGATGAGCAGTCAGATTTTAAGCTGACTGGTGAAGTTAGGCTCTCAGGGTAATTCTGTCTTTTGGAAAAGTTGTGTGTGTGATTGTCAGTGTAACATAACCCAGCCCAGCACAGGGAGCCTTCCAGCAGGGAGAAGTTTAACTGCTCAGTAGAGAGGAGAATGGGGATCTGTTCTGACTAGGACCAACAGGAGAAAAAGTGTGTTTATGCAAGCATGCATATCTGTAGGTGGCACACACACACACACACACACACACACACACACACACACACACACACACACACTGGACTGTTTGCAAAGGCCAGTGCCAGAGCCTTAGACATTATTCCATCATCTGCTTGAAAAAAACTTCTAGCAGTATCATAAGGGTAATGAAAGCTTGGAACTGCTGCCATTTGTGGGGCAGTTTTTGTTATTTTTGTGTGGAGATCCCACTGGGAAAAAGGTTGAGTCCATTTGTTTGTTATAACAACACAGGAAGGGAAGAAGTTTTCCTTTTATCCTGCTAGAACAGCTACCTTTGGCATCATATCCCTTTTCTCATCTGGTTGAGATCCATATTCAAACCAAGAGAGTTTGTCCATAGCTACCATTCAGTAAACAGTAACGAGCTACGAGCTACAGCTAGCTTTTATCTAGATTGAATTAAGCAGGCAGCAGATGGAAGATGTAACAGGTTCACCTTTCCTTTTGCTGGAGCAGTAAGGGATGGCTTGGACCCACTAGGAAAAGGCCTCCTTTGATTCTGATCACAGAAGATTGTGACTGCAGCTGATTGAATAGGAAGCCCTTGAGTTACAAATAAAACATCATAAATGTGGTTGACAAGCCTCTGACAAAACCAGTGGTGAACCCTGCTTCAACTGGGTGCTCACATCAGTTCTAATCCAGAAATGATCACAATCTCTGCAGACTTGTACTATTTGAAAATGCCATCAGATTTTTCTGACCTAGAAATGCCCTGAGGCAATCCTCAGGTATTGACTCTGGACTTCCAACAGCCACCGAAACTTAAACTGAGTCCTTTCTCATTTTGGATAAACAAACCACCCTTTGCCTCCCTGTTCCCCATCCAACAGAACACTCACTCTTGTAAATGAAAGCAAGCTAATTTACTGGTCTCAGCTGCTCTTTTCCCAACGTGATACTCAATGGTGTGAGTCACCAAAAAAGGCTCTCCCCTTTTCCATTAAGGTCAGCAGAAGCTTTAGCAGAGAGTAGGTGCCTGGTCATAGCTCCAGGCTGAGCTGGCAGCACCAGCAGCAGTGTCCAGGTGGAGGAAGATTTTCTGCCACAGATACAACACCGTAATGTCAGAGGAGGTCAGATAAGCAAGATAAGTTGCATTGCCTGAACCTTCTTTTTTTAACAGCTCTTTTCGGATGCAAATAATTCAGTTTAATACAGGTAGGTGCTGCCCCAGGTCTAAATATAATTTGAGTGACAAATGAGGAATGGCTTAGGGGCAGGGAGCAGTCACCTAACTTTAGAAACAGTTTAATCTCTCTTTTAGAGCTGCAACAATGAGGACTTTTCTTTGTGTTTCTGTCCCCAAACAAACTTCCTTTGTTCTGGTGCAGTTTCTCCTCCCTTGGAATTTGCTGTCCCAACTGCCTCACTCCAGTCATGCTCAGGCTTGCTCCAATGCCAGCAGTGTCTCAGAAGCCTGATGAAACCTGAATGATCCCTTCTCCCCCTCAATGCCTGTGTCCAACCATCCAAGTAGAAGCCAGGAAGCCATTTCCTGCAAGTGTTGGCCCAACAGCAGTGCACGAAGAGCAGGAATGGAGGGATGGCACCTGCTGGAGCCCAGCCTTTGGGTACAGATACAGCCTTTGAGTCACTCAGATGTCCAGAGTGGTGCTTGACTCACCAGGAGCATGTGAGGCTTGTCCTGAGTCCCTGATGAGTGTTTTCACACCCAGACACACCTCAGCTGGAGTGGAGGACAGGAAGCCACCAGCTCAAGGTTAGGGCACTGCCCTGGGGGGACTTGGAGTTGCAGCTCCAAACTGACCAGAGCAGGAACATGAATGAAATCTTCCCTCTTTCACATGGATATGCCAAAGGTCAGCACCAGCACAGGCTGCTTTTGTTCAGGGTGGCCCTGGCTTTGGCTTTGAGCGTGTCTAGGCAGAGAATGGGGAAGTGCACACTAGCTCCTCAGGGAGTCCAGCTTGAGCTGCTCCCTTTAAGGAACCCAGCTCTTGGACACCTTGGCACAGCTTGGTGAAAGCCTGGGATCCTGATGGGTACAAGGACACTCTTGAGTGAGGAACTACAGGCTAGGAGCCCATCCCATTCCCAGCTGAGACCAGTGGATCAGTCTTGGAGGCTGACTCAGCCCAGCTCTCCCCTTCAACCTTACTGAGGAGCAGCTTCTAAGTCATGGTGTGACTTCAGAGTCAGGTGAATCACACACTTGATCAAGAGTCACTCTAAGATTTGTGGATTTGAGTGCAAGCTTAACTGTGGCCATATGTTGAGGTCTTTTTCTAAAGGGCAATGTCACAGTATGGTGTCCCTGGCTGGATAATAATTAGTATTGACTCTGTGATTCCAGAAGGCTGATCAATCACTTCATTATATTATACTTATTAAGAAACCCATCACCCTTACAGTCAGTCTGATACAGTTTTACTTAATTGGTCCTTCAATCCAAACACCATCACCATTGGCTAATTAAGAAATCACCCTTTGGTAAACAAATCTCCATAGCACATTCCACGTGTACACAACTACAGGTGCAGCAAGTGAAGGTAAGAATTGTTTCTCATTCTTTTCTCTGATCTTGTCACAGCCTTCCCCAGGACAATGCCTGGGAAAGTTGTGTGCCACTCTCTGCAGCCAGAGACCTGCAGCCACAGGGCAATGTCAAAATGCAAAGTCAGTGAGATGCCTGCTCCAAGAACCCCCTTCCATTTCATTGCTGCTGATGGAGCTGTGCAGACATTTCTTCACACAGAATCAGAGCAGTCTGAAATCTCCTGTGTCATCCTTAGCCCTTATCATGTTCCTCTACACATAATTGCAACAGGTAGGATCAAGCCTCGAGTGAAACAGCAGCCCCGTGTTCAGTGAGGGATTCTCACTGGTAGTGTCCAAGCCATGTTGCTCAAAGAGCCAGTGTGAATTTGGGATCTGGAATCATCAGGGACAGCAAAGGTTTACCTGGAGAGGCTGTTTCCATCAGCACTGCATGCATCTGCCTGTGTGATACCCACTCTGAAATTGTAAATGGGTGAGCAGGAAGGGACCCACTCTGTCCTTAATCAAGCCTGTATTTACACCCTCACCTTAGCTTCTTGCTATATCCTGGTTTGCATTTTGTCCTGTGCCTTGTGGGAGCAAAACTCAGGTTTCAGGAAGCGTCTCATTAAATTTTCCGTATTTTGAAATGGAGTGACTCACTCTCACCAAACCAGCCACTGTTTTGTCCTTGCTTTGTGCACTGAGACAAGGACAGGACTCACTCCTGCCCCATGACTGGCCCCAGAATTCTGGAGAGTTGGGGGTCCAGGCAGCAGCAAACACTCATCACCTTCCCCCTCAAAAAATGTCCCTCTGTGGCTTTTAGACACAAACATGAATGCACATGAAAGGGCAGTGGGTGGGGGCTCGTGCTGAATAATAAACAGCAGCCAAACAAGTCGAGCAGGTCTGTGGAAGCAATCCAGGCAAGCCAAAAAGATCGGTAAAGTGAGATGTAATTATAATCCCTCTGAGCTGGGACACGAGGAGGAGCTGAAGGAGCCAGGACACAAACATCAGCCATGCGGCCCTGCTGCACCAGGGAGAGCTGAGTAACAACTTGTTTACAGCTTCATCTTCCTCCTGGCTCAGCCAGCCCCACGAAGATGTCACTCTGAGCACCTTAGACCTTGGCCAGGACACTTTTTTTTGGGGTGTAAAAGGAGATAGGCAAGAGGCACACAGATACATAGGTCAAATTTTCTTTTTTCCTTTCATGTGTCCTATCCTATATATATTTAACTATATTAAATATAGAACAATCTATTCAGGATTTTCCCCGTTTTCTATTGTGTGTTGTGTTTCGCTGGTGTGTTGATGGAGGAACTGCAGAGCAATAGCTCACATGCAACAACAGTAAAATGAAAGTTCAGAGCCCAAGCAAATGGTCTCCAAAATTCTGTTACCCTGTTAGATAATAAAGAAGCCAAAAGGTACCTTGGTTATCACCAGAAAATAGCCTGTGGGAAAATCCTGCTCATTCAGCTGTCCCTAACTGGTTTTCTTTCTTTAGCTGTATGAGGTTTCCAGTCTCAGTTGTCCAATGGCACAACATGAAAGGGTGAAAGGGTGGCCCTTGGGAGCCAAGTGCCCAACCAGAAGCTGAAAGAAACCAGTTATAGCCAAAGAAAAAACTTAACCTAATGAGTATCATCAACAGAGAAAAATATGAAAGCAGGAGAGTTTCAAATTGTCCTGTCACTTCAGATAAGATCTGACTTTCTACACGTAAAAATGGAAGTAAAATTAAAGGGAGTGGGGGCGAGAAAGAAGCTGGGGAAGTGCTGAAAGCTTTCAGGCTTTGTTCTTTCATCACAAAAAAGAAAAAGAGGGGCACGTTTTCCCCTTTGTAAGTTGTATTTAAGAGCTAGACCCTTCTTCATTTCGAGCCAAGGGAATTTTTGCTTTTGAGTTTGAAAAAAGCAGAATCAGGGTCATGATTTTTAAAAAGCTTAAATCCCAGGCGTGTTTTAGAAACAGATTCAAAAGCACATGCTCACTGCAATTATCTACGCCTGCGGTGTTTTCAGACATGTGGACTTCAGGAAAACAATAGCCAGCCCTGTTATCAGCACAAAGGAGGATCAGTTTGGAATTACCATACCTGTAATGTAGGCAGCCCTCAGCTCTGAGGGCTTCTATTCCCACTGTTGTTCAGCTGTGAATTTACTTACAACATTGCTGGAAAAAAAAATAAATTAAAAAAAAAAAAAAAAAAAAAAAAGGGAGGAAAGAAAGAAGGGCATTCCTGACTGAAGTGTAGAGCAATTGAGAGCTGGCACCCTCTAAGCAATAACTCTCAGCACAGGTCTTGCCTAAAATCAGGGGGATATTCTGCTACTGGAAACTGATGGTTTTTAAAGCAGGAAAAAAAATCAGAGAGGAAGTCCGAACACAGGGATGCTCCGGCTCCAGTGCAGGCACCGCACAAGGGTAAGGAGGTGAAGGATGTGTCCCTGGCTGGAATATTCCCCTGTACAGGAGCCAGGACTCCTTCCATCCATTTAAAACAAAGGACCATGATGAACCTCCAGAGAATGGTTTAATAGAAAGGTTCGGTGCTGGTGGCAAATACGCAGATGCTACCCGGTGTGATCACTCAGAGGCACACACACCTCGGGTAGCTGGGCTGGGCTGCTGAAAGGCTGTCTCTTGGAAACCCTAAGCTTGTTATTTAGGTTAACTGCATGTGAATTTTTTATGTATTTGAGTTTAAAACTCCCAGGGATAATATTGTTGAACCTCAGAGAGCTTGGTGGGAATCAGGCATGGGCAGACAAGCCTTAAGGGCTTGAGCTGGGGGGAAAAAAAAAAGTGATGGTGATTTTTAGCAGGTCCTGGCTCCCCTGAGCAGCTCCAGAGGAGGTGGTCCCTGTGTGGTGTTTGCATTGCAAACTATGCTGAGCAGGCAGTGACGTTGCCTAACAAAAGTACCAGAAACATCTTAAAAACATCTAAGAAATCCTGGGTCTCTGTGTCAGGGGCTACAAAACCTCAGTGGCCTGGGTCGTGGATCTCTGTGCAGCCGGGGGACAGGACCCACAGCCCTGTCCGTATCTGCAGCAGCCATCTCGGCTCCTTCCGTAATCGATGGGGAGAAACCGGGAGGAAGGCGTGGTTCATCCCACCTAAACCGGGAGGAAGGCGTGGTTCATCCACCTAGTTCATCCCACCTAGACCGGGGGAAGGCGTGGTTCATCCACCTAGACCGGGGGAAGGCGTGGTTCGTCCCGCGGGTCGCTGCCCTCCTGCCGGGACTGCTCTGCCCGCCCGTGCCGGCGCTCCCTGCCTGCCACCTGCCTGCCACCTGCCCCTGCCACCCGCAGCCCCAGGTGTCCCCTCGGGTGGCCCCCGAAGCCCCGGCCCGGGCAGAACGCTGCCATCTCCCTGCTGCCGGCTTGTGCTGAGAGCCGGGATGGGGAGCAGCACCCCCAAACCAGCGCCTGCCTCCTGCTCGGGTCACCCCTTGCTGGCACTTGGGAACGGGAGCAAGTCTGTGTCGCCCTTATCTGCGCGATCTCCGCTGTGCATTTCATTTCTCCGTGTGCCACAGCAGGAGCTGACACCTGCAGCGGGTGTGATTCGTGTGCCATCACCACGGGTAAGCCCCGTGGTGGCGATCAGCAATCCCTTCTACAAAGCGGGTTTCCAGGGTACTGAGCACCTGTGAACTGTGTCACGCCGTAGGCAGAGCGCTCGGGAAGCTTCTGGACCTTTCTGGTCTTTGGCAGGGGCACCCATGGGTTCCCCCCTGCTCCAGGCTAGCCAAAATTGTGATGCTGCGTGGCAGGGAGCCAAGGGCAGCCCTGCCAGAGGGCTTTCCTAGCCTGGGGAACAGATACCCAAACCTCCCTGCAGGCTTACACGGAGGGAGAAAAAGCCAGCAAGAGAGAGGCTGGGGTGGGGAGGAGGTAGCTGGGGTGATCCTGGAGGGGAGGGTTGGTTTGGAGAGGGGGAAGGGCTTGGAGGCTTGGCTAGGGAGGACAGGCTGGTGGAGGTGTGGGGTGAGAAGGTGACAGTGGAATGTGGGGACTCTGAGAGCAGCCTTGGGATGGGATGGAGCTGGGAGAAAACCAGTGGAGGAAGGGCAATGAGGCAGATTGTTTTCCAGCTTTCTGTTGCAAATGAACAGAGGTGGGAGAGGCTCTGAGGATAGATAGGGAGATTCAGCTAATCTCTGTCAAATTAACCATTCTTTAAAGACTTGCTGAGTGGGCAGTGCATCCGTGGGGGATACCGTGCCACTCTTGATCCTTATCCTCCTGTGCCCGTGGAAATGCACTGCTCAGCACTAGGACAGTACGTGCAGAGCCTGAGTGAGTCTCGGCTGGGGGCTGAGGGTGCCTGTGCCACCCTCACACCCCCGGGTCTCGGGCACACACCGAGCCTTTGGTGGAGCTGGACAAAGGGACCTGGGAGAGCTGGTCCTGCAGGGAGCCCGGCAAAGCCCACCTGACACCTTGTGCCCAGCTCTGCTACGCACTGGTTAAAGTCAGCTCCATCCTCAGCCAGAAAAACCCTCTGATAAGCAGTAAGGCAGCCAGCTGCATATTTACCTTGCGAGGCTGGCCAGCGCTGACACGCTTTGCAGAGCCAGGCCCGCTGCAGTGCGAGGGGGAGTGCCCGGAATGCTGCGGGGAGGATTTATGGCTGTTTGCGATGGGGGTCGCTGGGTCACCTGGGCCGAGGGGGCCTCCAGTCCTTCTCCCTTGCCAAGAAAGACTTTCCTCGCTCGGCCTCCCAGATAGTTGGATCGAGCAGCCCCTTCCCAGGGAGCAGGGTCACTTCGGAGCAACTGAGCCTGGGAAATGAAGCGCTGGGTAGGGCTCCCATCCCGCCGGGAGCAGCATCCCGCTGCTGGGATGAGGAGATGGGCTCAGAGGGCTGTAGGGAGCTCGGCAGAGAAATGAACTGGGCTGCAGACATTGTTCCGTATTGCTGAGTTTTTTTTTTTTTTTCTCTTTTGCCAGCTGACCATCTCTTTGTACACCCCCACCCTTCCAGGCTGCCCTCCCAGCAAGTAACAGCAAAAAATAGATATTTCCCAGGTAAAATGGGGTCAATGCCTGACCCAGGAGGGGTGCATAGGGATGGACTTTATTTTCAAAGTGCAATGGCTTACAGAGACTGCTTTACCAGCCAGCAGAGCGTTCCACAAGGGCTGTAGCACCCCGATGTTCACCCCAGCATGGACTGACACAAACGCAGCTACAGCTGAACTCCCCCAGCTCTGCTCACTTACTTGCTGGGTTGTTGGGGTTTTTTCCATCTTTTTACCAAGAATGCAGGAACCTGCTGCTCCTGGATGACTCTGAGACGAGTTTCCTCTTCCAGCCCTGCCACTTCCAAAGCGGAGGGGAGAGTGCAGCCAGCCGAGCTGCCCGAGAGCTGCCGGGTGCCAGGGAAGCACTTGGCAGGGGCGCTGAGCAGCCTGCAGAGCCCAAGCAGCTGGGCTGGCACAGGGAAGGGCCCTGGGCACCAAAGGGAGATGTGCCGGGAGCCCCGTGTCCCCCCTGGGCAGGACACAGCCGTGAGGAGCTGGGGGACATTGGTCTGGCCACTGCTCCAGGGGAGGCTGTGTGCAAGGGGGGCTCACAGGAAGTTTTCCACAAAACTGGATGAGGTCTCAGGGCATTTTGAGTGACAATAGGTGACATGTAGGCTTTTCCTCTGAGAGGAGTTCTTGCAGGAAAAGGCAGTAATCTGAGTAAGGTCTAGCAGGATTTCCTATAGCCAGGCCCTGGGGACAAGGTCAGTCTTTCGGGTCAGTGAATATTGTATATTTATGCTAATTGAAAAGCTTGGCAAGGTGAAGGCTGGCTCTACAGGTTCATGGTATGGTAGTCCCACTCCCTGTCTTAAACTGCTGAACACCATTTTCATCTTATTTTCCCAGCAAATGCCCTGAAAAAATGTGGGTGTTTCTGCTGTTGGCAGGGCACTTTTGTCCAATCCCGATTTCTCACGTAGTTAGGAAACCAGTCGCAGAGCACCACAGATTCTTCTAAACACGACTATTTCCCAGCCAGGTGAGCTTCCACCTTCCTGAGGCAACATCTGTGGCCAGGTGAGAGTCTCTGTGTCCCTCTCCAGCCCTGCCTGGCCGCACCACGCCCGGGGCTTTGCAGGCAGGGGATGCTGCTGCTCCTCCTCAGGACCTGCTCTTGCAGCTCCATCTGCAGGTGCTCACTCAGGCTGTGCCTGCACTGAGCTGCTCCCCGGAGTGTGGATTTCCAACCTGACTACATTGTTCATGCTGGGCTTGCACAGTCTGCTGCTGTCTGTCCCTTTCCATCGGGTTCCTGCCCTCGGTTGCACCACCGACACCGGGGTGCTGCTCCTCCTGGCTGCCCCACTGGCTGCCCCTCCACGTGGTGTGTTCTCATGCCTTGCCTCCAAACTCTTTGAACCAGGCTGTAAGATCCTTCTTATCCTACTCCAGATCTTCCCTGAGAGGATTTCTCTAGGACAATGATGAGAAATTCATTGTCTAGCTATGAGGAGGGGAAGGGTGTGGGGTGGAATCTTTATCTCCCATCCCTGCTGGGACATTGGCTCCTGATGTGATATGACCCATTTGCTGAAAACCACATTTTCAAACTGTCCAGCAGTGAGAACACCCAACAGTGCTGGGTGAGAACAGTCTCTGGAGAACAGGAGCCCAAAGCCACGGCAGCAAGTCCTGGGAAGGGGGTCCAGGCAGTGTGCAGGGCTCCTGTACCCATCTGCCCATGTTACCCTGTGTCACAGCAACTGTTCCTGGGCAAGGCAGGAAGGTGTATTTGGCCTCAGTGCAAAGTCCAGCAGCAATTAAAGCAGAGCCTGTAACAACATTTCATCATCCCAGCGTCCCTCTTCACTCAGTGCTCCTCAGGGCACACAGGGCACTGTGGCAGCTTGTCCCAGCTTTGTGCAGCCTTTGGCTGCAGCACCTGTGATGGAGGCTCTCACACACCTTTGAAACCACAGTCACAGGGTTTCTGCATCAGTCCAGGTGGTGGATAGTCAGGTTAGGATCTACAAGGAGAGGATATGAGGGCTGAGGAAGCCTTAAACACAAAAAACATCTCCAGATCAAACTGGTACCTCAGGAGCGGTCATGACTGAGGAGGGGCCTTTGGTCTTGCATTACTAATAACATAAATCCTACAAAACCTAGTGTGGGGTTCACACAGGCAATTTGTGTCCTCTTGGCTGTGCTTTGTGAAAGACCTGCTCTGAGATGCCTGTGGGCTGAGCCTGGCAAACTCTACACAAGTGGGAATGTTGAGATATTGGAGCTGACTCTGGGTTTACTTTCCAGGAAGAAAAGGGATCCTCTGCCCAGGGCTGACTCACTGTCAAATAAGACAGGAGGTTTTCAGGAGGCTGTTGTACAAGATTATAAAATGAAGAGGAACACCAGTCTACAAGGCTTTTACCTAGACAGTTTTCCTTGATACAGGAAAAAAAAAAATGAGCTGGAAGTGGTGAGTCCATCAGGTTTCCAACTCTGTTTAAGGCAAAGTATTCAGCCTGGGCTGCTCATGGGATGTGTGTTGTTCCTTTAACCTAAACAATCATGAGCACAGTCCCTCCTGTCAGCCAGATGAGTACTTTGCACCCTGTCTCTTGTGCCACATGCATGGGCCTTGCTCATCCTCCTGCCTGGAGAAGATAGCAGGAAGGGCAGTTTGACTACTGGCCTAGGGTCTGAGAACTGTTGGCTTTGAATTTTGGGCTTGGAGAAATTCTACTACTTGTGATATATAAAAGTGGGGGTAATGATGGCTCAGCAAAAGTTGCTTAGAGTGATTATGGGGGTTAACTAGTTAATCCTGCAAAATGCTGAAGGCATCTGAAGTGTGATGGTTATATTACTGCCTTTCATACAGGCAAACAGTGTTCACTTCATCTTAAAGCAGACTTGTCTCATTAAGACTCCCAGAAAAGTTTTTGCAAACTCTTTGTGTATATGACCTTGTCAGGACTGACATGACTAGTCTCTGTGAAATAAGCTGTTGTGATCCTCTTCATTTTTCTAGCAGGCAAGTGTAATTCTTTCATCAGCTCACTTGTCGGATGCAGAGACCAACACCTGGGATTTCAGGCTCCTGGACCAAGTCTGGTGCCTTTTTTGGCACAGCTGGGCTGGTGTTGGACTGGCTTCAACCTGCAGGTTTGCAAGCTCTCCATCCTGAGTAAGCTGGCAAGAAGCACATAAAGAGCATCAATCCATTTACACATTCCCACACGGTAAATCCTGGCAGCCCTGTCTGGAGCAGAGTGTGCCTCGAGCATTTCAGAACTAGGAGTGATGCCTTGTGAAGCTACCTAGAACAGAGTTAAAGGAATAAAGTAGGTATTTATTAAAAAGGCCTTCAAAGCATACACCTTGGGCAGTACCAGAGCCTGGCCATGGCTCCACTCAAGATGAGCTCTGAGTCAGAAGTTTTCACACTACTCTAAGTTTTGGTCCATTTCCATATTGGGATTAATTGTCCAATTACAGCTTCAGGTTATGAAGTCTTGTCCTTCCAGATTGCTCTCCTCAATTCACTGTTGTTTGTACTTTTTAAGCCTGAAGCTACAACAGTGTCCTTGGTTCTCAGGCTGGAAAAGAATTGTTTTGTCTAACTAATGAAGGTCAAATTTATCTACTAATGCAGTATAGAATGCAATACAGAATTCAATAATAATGCAAAAAGAATCTGGAAAATATGAAAGCTAAAACTTAAGGCATCAGGAGAGGGCAATGAAGAAGAAGCTGTTGCAGAGAGCTGGAAAAGGCGGAAGGTGAGGAAGAAGCTGGAAAAGGCAGAAAGTGAGGAGGAAGCTGGAAAAGGTGGCGAGGAGGAAGGTGGAAAAGGCGGCCGGGAGAGGAGGAAGGTGGAAAAGGCGGCCGGGAGAGGAGGAAGGTGGAAAAGGCGGCCGGGAGAGGAGGAAGGTGGAAAAGGCGGCCGGGAGAGGAGGAAGGTGGAAAAGGCGGCCGGGAGAGGAGGAAAGTGGAAAAGGCGGCCGGGAGAGGAGGAAGGTGGAAAAGGCGGCCGGGAGAGGAGGAAGCTGGAAAAGGCGGCCGGGAGAGGAGGAAGGTGGAAAAGGCGGCCGGAGAGGAGGAAGCTGGAAAAGGCGGCCGGGAGAGGAGGAAGGTGGAAAAGGCGGCCGGGAGAGGAGGAAGGTGGAAAAGGCGGCCGGAGAGGAGGAAGGTGGAAAAGGCGGCCGGGAGAGGAGGCTCCGCGGGGATCCCGCGGCGGTGGCGGGCAGAGGCCGGCAGGTGGCGCTGCGGCGCCGGGCGCGCCGCGGGCGGCGGGAGCGGAGCCGGTGCCGAGATCCCGGGATTGTTCCGGGATTGTTCCGGGACTTCCCCGGGATTTTCCCGAGATTTCCCCGGGATTTCCCCGGGATGCCCCCGAACCCTGCCCTGCAGGCACCCTATCTTCGGCTGCAAGGAGCCCAGCGCCCCGAAACTGCACGGCATCGCAGCCAGCCCCGCTGTGCTGCTGGACACCGGCCCGTGTCCGCCGGGCTCGGGCCGGGGGCCGTGCGGAGGATGGGGAAGGAGCGAGCAAAGGATGGAGGCAGGAATTCTCCCAGGAGCCGCCTGCTTCTGACCTTCCTTCCATCGCCCCTTTCTTCCCCGCTGGAATGCAGGGGTGGCTGCTGCCCGCCTCGCAGGGAATGAAGGGCCGAGGGGTGGATCAGAAGGAAGGCATTGTGCCCTGCTAATGCCCTCGAGCCCACACTTGTCACTAAAATGTGTGACTTTGTTCCCAAAGCGTGTTTTCTGCCTTCCCAGTGCAGCCAGGCGACTTTGTCCCTGAAACGCTGAGTGTCCCTTTCAAGAGGCTGCCAGCCATAATTTCAGACATCAAATTGGGATGGCAGAACTGCTCTGTGCCTCACCTGTGCTATCACTTCTCTTTTCTTTGCCTTGTACATCTTGACTCTCTTAGCAAGAACTCTGTAAACTCAATCCTCATACTTCTGCCAAATTAAATTTCTGTTTTACCTTTCCCTAGTAAAAGGAGATGGTTTTCAGGTGGCAAGGGCTGCCTCCTCCAAGAGGGCATGAATCGAGGGCTCAGGCACTGCTGTTTTGGTGGGAGTGATGGGACACCAGAGAGCAGCGGGATGTGAGGGGGAGCAGAATGCCACTTGGACAGGTTATCAGCCCTCTGGAGGGACAGGAAAGTGCATGGGAAGGGAAACAGAGGGATCTTCCACCATGGGCTGATATTTTCCCATCATATCTTTTAGAGCATAAACTCTCCCAGGATGAGAGCCTGAGCAAGCATCCCCGTGCCCAGGAGCAGGGGGGAATCCCTTGTGGTCATCTCTGAGAGGTTTTCTGTCTCCTTGGGCTTGTCTGCACCCAGCATGACCCTCATACCTTCCCCTTGGCCAGCTTTGTCTCTCCTCTGCTTTTGCTTCAGTTTTCAACTATCCTCCCTGCATTCCAGCTCCAAGGAAGAGCTGGGAGAGGGCAGCAGAATGAGACAAGGAGCTGGGGTGGGAGTTAGAGAAAGACCAGGGTGGTCATAACCTCTTTCCAGTGGTTCATTCTCCTCACATGCCCCCCACAATCTCAATAACAATCATCTCAACTCATCTCAACAATCTCAATAATAACAAACTCAATGCAAACAATAAGTTTGCATCCCAAACTTATTCTGCAGTACAGACCCCTTGCTTGCTTGCTACCTTCCAGCTCCCAAAATACAGCCTGCACAGTCCTGTTCTTTAGCACTCCTATACTCTCCTTTTTGCCCTGCCTCCCATTCCAAGGAGAGAAGGGAAGCCACTCTCGCTGTTCCAGCTTACAGGGCACTGTATCCCCTTTCTCCTCCCAGCACTCATCCTGGCCAAGCAGATGAGGACAAGGGGCTGTGGACAAACATCCAGACTCCTGGGGCAGCCATAGAAACCATAACATTGAATAATACTCTCCCATGATGCCCAAGCCAAGGGCTGCTCCTTGCACATGCAGCATGCTGAAGCTGGCCTTGATTTTCAGCACACTTGTGAGGCCAAATCCTGATTTATTTATGGCGGTTTTCCAATCAACTGGAGTAGACCAGGACTTAGACTGAGACACACATCCTCACTAATGTTTCATAGAGCTGTACTTTCTCTTCCAACATGATGGTCTTGTTAGTAGCTGGAAGGCTTCAGAAATGTGCAGAACAGATGCAGGTAATTTGGGATTTCCAGTCTTGGGAATATTTTGTGCACATTGGAGTCAGTGGGAAAGCTACCACCGCTTCCAGTGGGTGCTGGAATGCCTCTGAGCTATTTGGCAGAATAAATTTGATTGCCTTAATGAGTAAAGGAGGGCTTAGGTTTTCCACAGGATAAAACAATCAGCAGCAGTGAGCTCTGGAAATGGCTGTGTTATCACTTAAGTCTCTCATAAAATCAGACCAAACCCAACAACAGCAGCAAAGTCCTGAGTGACGGAAAAAGGAAACATTTTTTTCCTAAAAGCTCTGGGAATTTGGAGCACTGGGAACCATCTTAGTGGAGGGCTCAGTTTGAAAAGGAGGGTGTTTCTTAACCCCAGTTTGTTGTGGGAATATGCAGCCTGGTATTTCTGTTCTGAGCAAAGATCTTATCTGGAAAGTGAGCCAAATTATCCAAAAGTCATGTGTTTATCCCATTTCTATGACACAACAAGGTCCAAGTCCTACTCCACAGACTCACACAGCTGTGTGTGCAGCAGAGCTCATTTCAGGATGACCTTTGAGATGTGGATTTCCAGGAGTTCCACAGTGTCCATGGGCTGCTTTTTCCCACATCATGGGTGTTCCATGCACTCAGCTGACAAAGGCTGTGCTTCCTCCTCAACACCCAGGGAAGGCTGCAACATTGGAGTGAAAGGCTGAGATTCAAACCTTTGCTGCACCTCTTCTGTTCTATTATGCCCTGATTTCCCTTCCTCCAGTAAAGAACCTCTGAGAAGAGGTTCAGCAGAGGCAAAAAGAGCCCTCCATGCAAGAACCACATCTCTTGCACAGTGGAATGACAATTCACAGCTTCCTGTTACACCGATGGGTGACAAGAGTGTCACCTGTATAGTGGGGAGAATATTCCCAGAAGAGCTGAGGACTCTTGTACTAGATACAAAAGTATTTCACTGCTGAGATTTTATATCATGAGGCGTCAGAGGCTGTTTAAAGAAATCATGAAAGCCACAGCCCTCTGAGCTTGTTGCTCAGGGAACTGCATGCTTTCCTAATTTGGGAACAGGTGACGGAAAAGCCTCCTTCCATTATCAAATGCTCATGACTGACCCCAGCCAGGAGAGTGTTTTCCCTATAGTATATTTTCCCTTCACATCGTGTTATTTCATCAGTTTAATATCCCCTGCTTGCACTTCTCCAGTTCACAGCTACAGAAAGTACCCTCAGCTGTGGCTGTGCTGCACGTAGGAGGCAGTGACCCTGGGGTGACCCTGCACTGACTTCACTGGTGCCTCACAGTAACCTACAGATAGATACTGGTGCCGTAAAAATGGTTTTGTGAGAGGCATAAATACAAACACTGTGAGATCACATATTCCGGGCTGTAACTGAATGCAGACTCTTGGAAGAAAAACAACTCAAAGCCCTCCTGGAAAAAGCTGTCAAGTACAAGCACACTTCATAAATTTTTCCACAACCCCAAATGTACCATGCAACAAACAGGCTACTCTTAGAAAGTGGGGCTGTGACCCTCAAAATGGCTGGGCATTATTTGTATTAATTGCAATCTGTGCAGACTGGGGATCAGGGAGGGTTATCTCAAGCCCTTGTTGTGTTGATGTCCTTAGGATCTCTGTGGGAACCAAGACCATCAGGAGGGAGTGGTGCTTGCTCTGCAAAGAGAGCACGGTGCCCTTGGCCTGGTGCCACACAGCAGCTCCCCTTGCCCAGGGAATGCCCAGCGTGGCTGTTTCAGGCAGTCCCAGCAGTAAAACCAACCAGTGACCCAGGAGACAGGAGATCAGCCCACCCAGCCCAGCACTGACAAGGACAAGGAGGACACAGACTGTGCAGGAAACTGCTGAACCTCTGTCTTGCTGGACTCCAGTGCCACCAAAGGACCTGAGAGTCAAACACAGACCTGCCCAATACTTTAATATTTGCTGTCTTTTCTCCCTACTTCTAGGCAAGCCAGAGCAAGGACAATCCAAGCAGGATTCCTAACAGCTTGCTCTGGAGCCATCATCCTTCATATTTCCTTGGAGAAGGTTAACCATCCTGGCAGATGCACCTGCTTGCAGTTAGAACAGCACACAACTGCTGTGCATGTGATTTAGTGCCAGTTTACCTGTCTGTGAAAGGTGCCCTAACAATGACAACTGCAGCATGGCCATAGGGAGCTCAGAGCTCCCTACATTCCATCTCACACTTGTCTATTAGTGTCTGGGGATGTTGCACAAATGCCTAGAGCAGGCAATCAAAAAGAATTATGAGCTTAATTAAAACCCACCATGACCATTTAACTAGGCATAATGAAGCTATCCAGCCTGGAATTTGCCCAGCACTCAAACACTTGCTATTTCAAAGGAACAAGAGTGGCCAGAAATGGTTTTACAGTTCAGGGGAAAACGGCGTGTCCAGTCCTACAGTCCCTCTACATCCATGCCAAGGCCTCAGAGCAGCACAGTTGTTTGTGCATCTCCTGTTGAGCCCTGGCTGGGCACAGAGCCACCCTCACACAGCCCCTGCCAGGAGCTTGGCCCCAGCTCAGTGTGCTGCACAGCACCTTCTGCCACTCTGCATGCTTTTCTCCCTCTTTCCAGCAGTTACTCTTTAATTATTCACTGGAGCAGGGACTGGATGCTGTGACAACAGAGCTTGTGCCACAATCCTGCAGAGTCCCTCCCAGACCAGTAAATAGTTGTTGATATTGAAAAGAATCCATCTGGGCTTCTGCTCAGCCTCAGAGGAGGAGAATGCAGAGGCTGCACATGGCCTCCACTGCCATCTCCTACTCATGCTGCTTTTGATGAGGCTCAGCCGTGCTCCTCGGGGCTCTGTCCCAGCAGCACAGGCACATCTGGCTGGGGAGGGATGCCAGAGCCTGGCCATGGTGCAGGAGCCTGTCTGCCAGCAGGGCCAGCCCTGGGGATGCTGCAGAGTTGTCCCCACAGGCCCCGAGCATGGGCTGGGGGCCCACGTGCACTTCTGGGCAGCACCTCCCAGACCTTCCTGAGACTGTTCAGCACTCTGAGCTAAAGGTTTCCATGAGATCTCTGCATCTCAGGCATTTCCGTGGTTTTGGAATGTTTCAGCTGTAATTGTCCTATTCTCTGTGGCCAAGGTTTGGGACAGAAATGTAGTTCTGTGCATTCTTGCCTCTGGTTTGTTGTGAGAACAAAGTGCTGCCCAAGCCTGGAGGTTTGGCAGGGAGTGCCCACTTTGAGATTTTCTGCTTTGCCCAAACTGGACAAGTCACAGGTGTCTGAAAAATTTCTTGTAGCACTTGCTCAGTGTGATGGGGCTTGATGATGCTCACTGGTATGGCTGATGTTAATATTAAGTTGTGTTCTAGATAGAACAAATATGCCACACTCTGAAAAATCAGCACATTGATGGCCCAGTAGGCACACCAAAATTTGTTGTTATATTCCATTTCATTTTGTGTAGATTAATTTTATACAGCTAACATGGAGTTAATAGTATTTATTTCTTGAACAAGGAAATTAATGAATGTCAGAGCAACATTTAGAGACAGCACAAAACAGTCAGAGAAAAGTTGAAACTGAAGTTGTGTCCTCAGAGCAGCATTTAAACACTTGCACTGAAGCTACAAGCTGAAGAGGAGAAAACAAAGGATAAAATTGTTTAATGTGACATGAACATCTACTCTGTGATGTGAGCAAACCACAGTGCTGAGGGGGAAGGAGGAAGGAAGAGTCAATAATGGACAATATGCCCTGGAGATCTCCTGTAGAGCACTCAGCTCACAGGAAGAGCAGGAAGCAAAACACCCTCAGCTCTGACACCCTCTGATTTCAGAGAGCTTCACATTATCCTTCATTCTCCTTAGCCAGTTTAGGAACAGAGAACTTCCTTGCATAAAGCCATTTATTTGTGGTTTGCCTTCAGGCTCCCTGGCTCTTCAGCCTTGCCTGGGCTTGCATCACTCCTGTGGCTCTCTGGGGTCCTGTGCCTCCTTCAGAAGCCTGGCCAGGCTCAGCATGGATGTCTTTTCACCTTCCCGGATTACTGGATGAATGTCAAACCACCTAATCCTGTAACTCACAGTGGGGGTTCATTTCATTTCTTCTCCCATCTGCAAGGTGCCAGCTTGGGGCTGAGGGCAGGGAAGGCAGCAGGAGGCTGGGACCTTCTCCATAACTGGGGGATAACATGGGATGAGGGAAGGGGGAGCTTCCCTAAGTTTGTTTTTGTCATGAACTTGGGCCTCATAAGTTTCTATTTTATTAATTTTTCTCAGTGTCTACCTGCTTTCTGTTTTTATGTTGTGAGATCCTGAGAGAAGTGGACTGAGGTTTTTTTATTCTGGATTTTTACAGAACTTTGCGCAGACCCTGAGTGCTGTCATAACAGATAAATTATGTAAAAATTCCTGTGTATATAATAGGTTATGTTGTTTCCTGGCCTCATGATGAGGTGTCTAATAAACATTGCATCTAATTCTTGGCCCAGCTCCATAACTGGTGTAAACCAACACAGTTCCCTGTTTCTTGTCCTGTGGTAGCAGACAGCCACTGAAATACTTCATGTGTGGAGAGACTTCTGATTTTCTCACATGCACATGTCACTGTGAGAGATCCTTTTGGTGCAGGGCAGTGTTAATTATCTCAGCCCTTCAGAGGGAAGGAGTTGCCCCAGGGGGATGATCTTGGATCTGTGTTTTGCTGACCTTACAGTCTGTGCTGGAAATCAGCAGAAGCTTTTTGAGATAAATGGGTAGCACTGATACATGGCAAAAGTACAGCTCAAAACATGTTTAAGGAAGCGATAACTTGGTTTTTCCTCTCCTAGCTGTAAGGATAAAGGAGTGAAAATATAGCTAAGACAAAAACAAGACGAGGACTGTTGGAGGCCTGGGGAGAAGAGGTTGGGCTGCATTCGTGGGTGCCTGCCTGGCACTTTCTCCCTGACATGCTGAGAGGCAGTTCACATATGCAAGAATTTATTGTCGGGGTGTCCCATGTCTGAATGTGACAGAAATGTCTCAGACTTAAGATCTTCTGTGCTAAGTGCAGAAGTCTCCATGGCCAAACCAGTGCAGAGATGAAGTGCTTTGGCATCAGCTGGCAGCTGGTTTCTCTTGTATTTGGGGCTAACTCTGCCACTTCTGTGTTGACTCTGCTCATCGTTCAGGGCAGAAGAAACCCAGCCTTGACATAGCTTTTGGGTTGGACACAGGAAAACCTCAAGCATTGCTTTTTTGAGCACAGAAGCTCCTTCTATTCGCACAGGAATGTTTGTGTGCTTGTGAAGCTGGGGGTGCAGCATGGGAAAGAATGAGTTCCTGTGATGTTTTGTGATGAAAAAGTGGACACACAGTTAAAGAAAAAAGGTCCCATTTTATCCCAGCCAAGCCTCACTGGGGAAACTCCAACAAAATCAGTGATGTTTGGCCCAGAGAGTGAGCATGTTGGCATAAGCATAAAATGAAGCATCCAAATGGTCACAGATGATTAATGAGAATTCCTCATGCCTTTACTGCCATTTCCTCCAGCTGTCCGAACTCCTTCCACACCATTCTCCCATTGCAGAGCAGGAATTAGCCTCCTTTTTCCTAAATGCTACATTTGGGGAAGGCATCTGATTTGAACAGGCTCTCTGTGCAGATGGGAATGGTTTCAGATATTGAGGGGTTTCTCTTAGCATAAACATGCTGGCTCCAGCTTCCCTGGAAAGCCAAACACCTCCCTTGGGCTCCTTCAGCAGGCATCATTTCCCCTGTGGAAGGTCTGTGTGGGATGGATACAGCACCAGCTGGGGAAATCCAGCACCAGCTGATGGGCAGTTTGGTACCTGCCCCGTGCAAAAAGGACAGAGTTGTTTTACTTTGGGTTCTCTGCTTGCTTGTTATTTCTTCCTGTCAAGTTTCTCCCAGAACTGAATAATGATCTTACATGTGTCCTTATCCAGCCTTCAGCCACATCTTCAGGGGTCAGGGCAGGGTCCTGTGGGGCCTCTGCAGAGCCACGTTTAATGTCCTGCAGAGATCTGCCGTGACTGCTGAGGGAGGAAGGCCACAGACTTCTGGTGTTCCTGTCAACCTGACCCTCATGAGCTTGAAAAATCTCACTTCACTGGAGCACAGTGCTCCTAACATGTCTTGCTGATCCCTCATGAGCAGGGAGCAATGCTCCAAGCTGGCTTCTTTGCTCCCAGGTGACCTCTGGCTGGAGATGTGCCATGCTGAGGATAGGAGCCAAAGGAATGACAGCTTTAAAGCAGCTGGGGCTTGAGGGTGGGTGACCAAAACAGCCCTGGGAGGTACCCTTGGGTGCTGCTACCTGGTACTGACCCTGATGTCAGTATTAACCCTCAGCACTGTCATCACAGCTGCATTTTGCTGTCTCCTCTCCTCAGGTTCTGTCTCTGGCTGCTGTGCTGTCCATGAGCCATCCCCTGGCCTAGGGCTGCCCCTTCCATCCCCACCAGGATGCTGCTCTTTGGGGAGGGAGGAGTTGAAGGAAAATGCTGTGGGCACTGCCACTCCAGGTGCCATTGATAGACCACAGGATCCTGACTGCAAGCTGCTTTCATGAAGCTGGGGAAAATCCCCTGAAGCCCTTCCAGGCAGGGAAGCTGTGGCCAGTGCAGTGTGAGCTATTCTGCTCAGATGTTAGTGCAGAGGGAGAAAAGTTTCCCAGGGATAACTCACAAATCCCTGAATGTGCTGAGGCTTTTCTGAGATGAGGTCAGCTCTCACAGAAGCAGGACTGCTGAAGAAGGGGGTGAGCTGATGGCTTGATCTCCATCCTGTGTGAGTTCAAAGAGACACCACAACAGCCCTGGTGCAGAATCCAGTACTGGCACACATCCCTCTCCAGTGGCTGAGCAAATGCAAGGATCCCTGCCAGCCTCCCCTTTGCCACCTCTCCCTACTGGATTAATATCTTCAAACTCATCTGGAAGCAGAATATCAGCAGTTCCTTGGGATTTGGTCAGTGCTTATAGCCAGCAGTGTAGCAGGCTTAGAGGCAGACACAGAAGCAGAAAGAAACACAAGGAAACACTGCAGGCAGTGCTAACATCAGACATGCTTTTATTTCAGCTTTCAAGGTGGTTTTCCAGATCTAATTGTGTTCAGTAGTTAAAAAGCACATTAATTTCTTTGCTACCTGCAGCATATTGGATGTCCCTGTTCTTATGTTGTTTTGATTTCTAGGTATTTGAGGGTTTAATAAGGTCTTGTGTTTGTTCAAGGAATTATTGCCCACCCAATTGAAAGATAATGGGATGCTGTAGCCTTGCCAAGTGTTTTTATGCTTCAATAAAACAACAAGCAATTTACACAAGGCAATAAAAGGGTACCCTGCCTCCTCAATGAAGAAACACAAAGCCATGTTTGAAACCACGTCTAGCTCAGAAAATAAATCCACCCTTACTCAATGCACTCCATAAAACTGACGGGGTACAAAATCCCCCATATGCTCTCCTTTTCCCAGAAGTTTGGAAAATCAGCACAAGATGTGTTTGAAAATCCTATAACGTATCGGCAGAATTTGTCCCAAGACACGTTGTGAAACAACAGACTGACTACTCATTAAGATCCCAAAGGGGCATAGGTTTGATCATATACCCCATCAATCCCTTATTTCTTTTCTCTCTGGGCTCTGTCACTCTTTGAGCCTCACCTGGTTGTGTGGAAGATTGAAGAAGCCCCTCTGATGTAAGGAATTGCCTCTTTGCCCTCTCTGCTGCAGGGCTCAGGAATTTGAGGGCATTTTCCACACCGGCATTCAGAAAATTTTGAAGGCTGTGCTGACCTTTTGCCCTCTGAACATCTCTGGCATCTCTATTCAAGGCCTGACAGCATCCTTGAGCTCTCAGGGTGGGCTCTTGTTGCATTGCCTGCTTCTTCTGTAGTAGCAAAGGAAAATTTTGGAGTTCCATGGAGACTGTAGCAGGGAAGTAAGAAGTGTTTTGTCACGTGTCTTACCTCAATTAGAGTCCTGGGCTTCAAAAGCCTGCCTAGAGCTCCATCTGAAAGACCTCCTGGCCACAAGGATGCTCTGGCCTGCCCCTTCAGGGACTGCCATGCAGGAGAGATTTCAAGCTCTGTTGTGACTAAAGCGGCAAGAAGAGGTCTGAGCCCAAAGTGGAGTAGAACCCCCTTCTTTTTCTCACATAGTGCTTTACTCTTCAGCAGAAAAGGGTTTCTGCTGGGTTTCATCTTCCAGTGGGAAACACCACCACAAAACTGAGCTTTGGGTTTTCCTCTGTGCAGCAATTTGTGCTCTAAGTGTTGCTGTTGGTAGTGCAGCAGGGGCACCACCTATAAATAAAGGCTCAATTTTGCCTTTGCAGATGCCAACCAAACTGAAGCCCTGAGGCACAGGATGGCAAAAAGGATGCACAGCAGCACTGCCCCAGATTCCAGCTGGGAGCCAGCGAGGAACACACTCCCCCCATTCCCCAGTGAGTCCATCCAGCCCACATCCAAGCATGTGCTGGTTAAAAGCTTGGAGTCAATCACAACAGCATTGTCCCTGCTGGCACGAGGCACCCCCAGAGCAGCATCCAGCTGTGGCCTGGGGCCTCCTGAGATGCTTTTTAGGTCTGCATCTCCACCCAGGTGACTGCTAATCCTCTGAAGTGCTCTGGTAACCTTTGCCTTGGGGCTCCCACCAGCCTCTGCAGCAGCTGCTGCTCTGAGTGACCCTCCTGGCTTACAACAATTGAGGCTGTTTAAATAAATAAATACACAATCTGGCCCATTGCAAAGCCAGGTTCAGAGCAATCTCTCCTGATAAAAAAAGGTCAGGATCTCCTTAAATAGAAACATGCCCTGGTACTAAGATTAAAGCTTTCCCATATCTCTTCTGCCATTAAAATCTCACTTCTCATGAGAAACATCTTTTCTCCTTCCATAAAGGATCCAGCTCATTTGAGCCATCAGCTTGTCAAAGTATGATAGATTGATGCAGCAAAAGGTTGCTGAGGCTTTTAGCTGTTCTTCTCTGGACATAGACTTCAAGAACCACTCTTGACCTGGCTACAGAGCAAATTTCACTCCTAGTCCTGAAGGTTTGGCCAGGGGGATGCTTGTGAGACCAGATCACTGCTCTCTGCAGAAATTACAGGGGTCAAAGAAGTAACCACAGTCTAATTTCTAACAGCTGAGACCTTCAGTGCAAAGAGTTGATACAAAAGCAGCACTGTCTGTGCCTTACTTCTTTTCCATTAAAAACTGGAACAGAAACCAGAAAGTTAAGGAAAACTGAGTCCTTGCTACTGTGTTTAGACATCATCTCCTCTTGGCTACCCTCCAGAATCTTTCTTTGGACAAATCCCAGAGGTAATGCAATGTAGGAGAAGAGGGAGCAAATGCACACTAGGGTCTATTTTTAGTGATTGCACTAAGGCTGAAATCTGTTCCCTCCACCCAGTCCATCCTCAGCCAAAAAAAAGGCCCCAGAGAAACTGCTGAAGCTGGTCTGAACAGGCTGTGCTCCCTGCTTGGGTGCTCACCTTCCATGCCTGAGCCAGCAATGGGTGCCCCCTCAAGGAGTCAGGAGAGCTGGTTCCTCTGTCCTGGGTGATTTCAGGCTGCTTGCTTCCCTGCCTGGGTGCACAGCATGTGCTATGCTGGGAATCTGCTCCCTCCACAGCCTTCTGCTGCTCCCCTCAGAGAAACAGCCACTAATCAGAGAAACATCAGCTTTCACAGAGTGCTACACCACAGGGAGCACAGAGGCCATTCCCCTCCCCACTCTTCAAGGGTGTTTCTATTCCACAGCTTCTATAATTACAGGGAACACTTCAATGAGACAGGGTATTTGCTCCACTTCACTATCACCATCTGGATTTGCTGCTCTTGCCATATGTCCTACACTGATGTCAGAGTCCCCCTCTGTGCCTCCACTGCTGGCTGGTGTGCAGTTGTTTGCCCTGGAGCTTGGCATCCCTTGGAAGGGTAGGAGAGGGTGGCACGGGGAGCCTGAGACAGAAACTGATCTCACAGTGCTGTTCTTGAGCAAGCTGGAGCCACTCCAGGACTCCAGGAAGGATTTGTCCTTACACCACTGCTCCACCATATCCCAGGGTTTCTGTATCCAGACTGTCTGTAATTTACACCACTGTGAAACCAGAGTGAATTTGCTGCTGCAGGGGAGTTTGTCCAGCTTTCAACTTTAATGAAGCCTAAATGTTATCCATGGGAGAAGAGAAGGAAAGAGAGAATGTCATTGCTTGGATTGGCAGAATCTTTTCCAAACTGAATGTTTTCCACTGGCCTGCAGTAGTTCAACAAATAATGACATTAATCCACTCCTTCCGAGTCTCCTTCCTCCTTTCACCCCTTCCAGCCCCTTCTCCAGCAGCAATGGTCCTACAGAGCATCTATGCACATCCATCTCTCACCAGTTATTGACACAGGTACAAGGGATGGGATGAGAGGAAGAATGATGCTGCAATCTCCTGAATACCTTAGCTGGCTACAGAACCTCAGCTGCTTTATTCCTTTCACTGGAGCTGACTGAGTGTTAGGAGGTTTCTCATGGACTGGGGGGTGCAGGAGGTCCCCCTGCTGCTCTGTGTTCCCAAGCTGGTGCCAAGCATGACAGTGTAGGTGTTATGGACCCACTTCAGGGGAATCTGGGCATGGCCCATCACAGGCTCCTGCAAAACTCTGAAATCTTTGTGTTTTCTCTCATTTGCTCCAGGGCCACACAGTTGGCTCCAGCACTCTGACTCCAGTATTACATTTATAAAGAGTGATCAAGAACCCCCAGAGGACTCTGCATTACACAAAATGTTAAGAATTTCAGTTCTGCTTCTTTTCCCAGGAGTAGTTTCCCTTAAAACAGGATTTTGCTGAGATGTCCTGGGTTGGTTATTCCCTTCCCACATCTGGGTGGGAAGCAGTGTGCCAGCAATCTGTCTGCCTAGCAGCTGTAGTGAAGTGAGTTTTATGTGTATAGCATTAGCAGAACATTTTAGGATTCTCTAGGATGAAAACTATGGCCATATAAACCTAACACCTTGCAGTTAAAAAGATTCAGCCAAATGTGCTCTGGAGTGTAGTTTTAATCACCTCTGGGCCTCTCTCTCTGCATGCAGTGTGTCTGTGATCTGCCCCAACAGCACTTCACCCTCATGAAGGTTTTTGATTTTTAACCAGGGCAGGTCTTGAAGGAGATCAAAAGCTATTCAAATTTATATTTAAATGTACATCATTTCTTCTGCTTTCCCTTGTACTGCAGCTGATAGGGCTGTAGATGTTTGCACCATTGATGCAGCTCAGTCAGAACTGCATTAATGTACAGGAAAGGTAGACTGTGAAAGGGGAGCCACAGAGAGCCCAGTGCTTGTGAAAGAAGTCAGCTTAATGTCTTTCATAGTCTCTCAGCCCTGCACTTTTTCATTGAATAATAAAATTAAAACTGGGAAAGGCTGAAAACACAGGAGTCCCCTCTACACCTCTGCCACTGGTGAGAGCCTCTGGTGTTTGCTGTGGTCCTGGTGGGGGATGCCCGGAGGGGGTGGAGCACAGTTATCACTGCTGGTGCTAAACCAGGGAGCTCCTCTCTGCTGTGTCCTGCCACTGCCAGATTCTTTTGTCATTTCCTCAGGGGGCTTTGCCTTTTGGGCTTCCACTGCTGCTCTCTTCACCCCTCTGGTTTCACAGGCAGGATGTTGGGTTTCCCACTGTGACAGCTCTCCATTCTCTCCTCGTGGGTTGCCCTCCTTGCGGGCCTCTTCCCCTGCCTGACATTTCCTTCTTTCTTCAATAAGTTGGGGTCTGGCTCATGTGGAGGGCTCTGTGGGGAAGACAAATATTTACTCTTGGAGTCACAATCTCTCACTGCTGGCCAATGCAGGGAGAAAAGTCTCTGGGTGAAACCTCACTGTTTGCAAAATAAAGTTTTTGATAGGATGTAACATCTACCTGAGCTGGCTCAGCTGCCCCATGGCTTATGGATAATCTTATTTTAAAATGTCTTCTGAGTCCTGAATGATATTTTGAAACCAGAAAAGAGCTGATAAGAGGAATGACAAAACCAAACCAAATCAAACTGAACTAAAAAAAAACACCAAAAAACAAACCAAACCAAAACAGAAACAAAAACAAACCCAAAAAACCTCACCAAATCCAAAGCATCAAGGAGCTCAGATTATAAATGAATGCATACAAAAATTAAGCATGAGGTCATACAGAAGAAATATATGGCCCCACTGGATTTAGAGGTAGTTATATTGATTTTAATGAGGGTTTATTTGCCATTTCCACTAAAAAGACACAGACTGCTACAGATAGCTTTTGAGAGGCCCTTGAGTATTTCCCTGTTGTCCCACTTCAGTGTCCACATCTGACTTTCACAAACTCTGATTCTTCCATGTCACTCAAGTCCTCACTCAGCTGAGGTGAGGCAGCTCAGGCCTCACACTTCTGGCAGGAGCAGCCCCATTGCAGGCAGCAGAGCTGCCGGCACAAGGAAACCTGGGAGTCAAATTCACCTGCTGTTTACCCCTCAGGCTTTCCAGGGCAGGATTTTCATGGGAAGCTCTTCCCTGGAGAGGTGGTGAGTCTGCAAATGCCCACACCAGCTGCACGGCAGCTTGGGCCACTCCATCCGCACACGCATCTCCATCAACCTCATGTTGGGCGGAGGAGGAGCTTTGCTCTGTGTGGCCTCTCTCTGCCATCCCACCTCGCTTCTCCACTCGCACACCACCACAGAGGGCTGCGGTTCATCCGACAGAAGTGTCTCCTGTGGCTCTGCAGGAATTGTGTCCCTCAGACCCCACTGGAAGAGGCCGCCTCAGGCCGCCTGTGCCACCGCCCCGGCGCTCCGTGAGCCGGGAGCTGCGGCCAGGCTCCGGCTGTGCGAGCGCACGCTCTGCACTTGACCCATCGCCGTGGCAATGTCACCCACTTCTGGCCAATTACAGCAGCCGTGAACTGGACCCTGCTCACGCTCCGAAACTGCCACAGCTCGCAGCTGAACCTCAGACAGTTACACAATGGAACCATTCACACGTCTCATTAGCTCCGGACCGTGCATTGAAAATAACTGTGTCATATGAGTCTCCGCTTAAATTTTCCCAGTTTATATCATTTATAGGTACCTTCCTGTTCATAACAGCCACTCTAGTTATGTAAAACTTTTTGCCTGTCAGTGTAGGAAAAGTGGTATGTAGACGACAATAGAATAATTCTTTAATGTTATTAATTGTTGTCATCCCAAATAATATAGGCCGTAGAAGTATTTTAAATCCAGGCTCAAATGTGACAGGCATGGAGCCAACTCCTTCAAGACACCAGTGTGCCTTTGGTTCTGTATTTTATAATTCTTGAACTTGTTTTTATTGTTTTTTAATTTACAACAGCAGTCAAGTCGAAGCTTCCAAGTAAGAAAAGTGTGAAGACACTTGGAACTCAAAAAGGCTCATACTATTGTCTACACATGGGAAGACACAAGGATCTTCTGCTTATGTGATTTATAGGATTGTATTTCTCTGCCGAGTGCCAACAGCAAGCCTTATGTTGTATTTGTCTGTGCTCTTGTATTAAGGTTTTTATAACAGATGCAGCACAGGGGTTTCTGTGTATCACATAGCACTTGCAAACTAAAGCACACATGTCCAAAGCTTCAGGAGGCACAGTGGAGGGATGATTGCAGAGATGGCTTTGGGGAGTTAGTTTCAGTTTGTGCTGCAGTGGAGAAGCAATGGCAAACTCTAGAATACAAAACCCTGTTCAAAACAGGCAGAGGTACAGTAAATCCCATAAAATGAAGCAGAGAGACAGGACAGACAAGGACAAAAGAATGAGCTGTCAAGGCTGGTATTAATAATGGTGTGCAGCAGAGAGAGAAATGGACAAGCCTGTGCCAAGGCAACTTTGCTGGATGCTGCATAGGAAGATATGAGATGACCTTGACAGTCTGTGTGAGGATACAAGAGCAGGTCATGCACTTAGAGCAACACTGTACACAAAGCTTTGCTGGCAATCATTTTGTGCTTCTGCAGAGGTAATGTCAAGAGGAAGTCATTAAGGAAAACGAGGCTGTCACCAGCAAGATATGAGGTGGACATGCATTGGAGAAATGTCAGGTTAGAGGGCTGCTAGGACAGAGGACATTCCAGGTTCTTGAGACAGAAGTTTATGAAATAACAACAGCCGGCGTCTGATCACAGGTCAGAAGTCTGGGAGAAAGTGATAGCTGCTCCCAGGTCCTGAGCCAACAGAAATATTGCTAGAAGGAACTAAAAGTTAAAATGCTTTGGAAGAAAAAATAAAGACCTGTTCACCTGTGCTGACCTCAAGTTATCAGCAGCCCATGCAGAGCAATGCATCAGAGACAGGCCCAGACATACAGGGGGACATCTGTAGGGAAGCAGATTTGTGAGCCACCAGCAAAGAAACAACAGGAAAAGCCTGGAGCAGATGCAGAGGCATCCCCAACAGCCACCTTGTGATATTCCATCCATGTTCTACACTGTTGCAATGTGCTCCAAGATTAAAAATTTACAGAGAAAATTCCTCCTTGGTCACTCATCCTTTCACTCTGCCCAAACCCAGACTAGTTTTATACAACTCCAGTGATGGATTTTTCCTGGAAGGAGAGTCTCAAAATATGGTGCATGATTAATACTGCAGCACATCTTTTCATTTGGTATTCATTTGCTGACACTTACTGACATTCACAAACACTCACACCTTCTTGAATAAAAAAGGCGTTGGTCAGATGGAGGCATTCTATGGAATTCAGGTATGGGTTTTGGTCTAAATAATGAAGTACTTAATTAATGGATGTGATATATGCAATTAACTTTCAGTTTTGTAAACGAGGCAAAACCCAACGCCCTTTAATAAGGGTATGTTGTAGTTTTCCATCTGACTCAAAGCTCTCTATCTCACTAAGGTACATGCATGAAAAGGTCACCTGTGTTTCATCTGGAATTATAAAGTTTGTCCATGATTAAATACGAAAGCAAGTCTACAAATTAAACAGAGAGGGCTTGAAACCTAGGTCTGCTTGTACAGTGCATGTTGGAAAGCTATTTTGAATGTAATTTTAAGTTTTGCTCTTATCTTGTTGCCAAATCATCAGTGGTTTAACTCACATATTAGAGTTTTCAAGCAAAAAAAAAAAAAAAAAACCTAAAGCTTCAGATGAACCTATTTACGTAGGAAAAGGTTTTTCAAAACAACTGCACAGGGGCCAGGATCAACATCTGAACACAGGCTGAATTCTTACATTTTTAGAATTATTCCTTTCATTAAAGACATGAGGGATATCTCAGGCATCTTGGGGCCTGATTCAGAGTTGTAACATCCTAAACCAGTACTTGCTGTGCTGGATGAAACCCTCTCTTTATACTTGTTTTGGAAGCAAAGATTCCAAACCCAGTTCCTTTCCAGCTCCACGGAGGCAAGCCTTGCCTATGATGCTGATGGCTGTAGCAGCAGCACTGATGGATGTTATAGTGGAGATCTTCTGCAAGAACAAGACTCGCAATAACGGGACCAGCGAACTTCTTTTCATCTGCTTGCTGCTCTGGCAGTGAGCAAGCTCGTAAAACGGAAAGTGGTTGTTCAAGCAACTGCACCGAATGTTGGAGAGATACCCTGGATTAAGAGCCTCGTTTGTGCCAACACTTGTTGAGCTCTTTGTTGCAATTAGCTAACAACAGACCATCAAGGTAAGGGAAAGCCAAATGTCTGTGAACAAAGAAAGTGTGACTCCAGGCAGGGAGACTGCAAAGTGCCAGTCTGGTCTAAAGCGAGTGGGTGCCTACAGAGAAAACCCTGCAAGAAGGGCAGCAGAATAGGTCAGAATAAATAACTTTTTCTTCATTGTTTTAAAAAGGACTTTTAATGAAAATAAAGATCTGGACCAGAACATGCAGCTGGGTGAAATAAAACATTTTGTTTGACTTCTTTCTCTCTCCAGTCACTTACGTACTTTCTGCATTCCTTCTTATGAAGGGCCTGTTACTACTGCGAGCACAGAGATGGTGCTGACTTGGAAGCAATGTGGAATTGGGCACAGCACTTCTGCAGACAGACCATCTGAGATGCACCCTTCAGAACATTCACCCAGGAAACCAAACATTTTATCCCCGTGATTTGGGGCAGAGCTCTCCCCAGCTCTAAACTTCAGCAGTCACCAGTGGCACCTCTGGAACTCTTGAGAAGTTTTAAGTGGCCCTCTCATAATGTCAACTCTGATCCCAGAGGAGTGCTGATAAACTTTTCTTTGCAAAAGCCTTTATCTGGACCTGAGAACTTTATTTTGCACAGGCAAACAGTTACAGTATGTATGCCTCCCACTGCAGATACCCTTTCAGGTTGGGTTCTCCTGTTGTGATACCCTCCCCAGCATGCCAGCCTGGCAGGAAGAAGGGTGGAGGGACACCCAAACCTTTAAAACATTTTGTGCCAATTTGCAAGAAAGCAACAAGGACAATTGTTATGAAATCTTTGCCAGATGGGAAAGATCTTCACCAAGAACTCTAGTAATCTCTAGTCATGTGGAAAAAAACTTATTTTATGAGAAACTGTGGTAAACTGACTCCATAATCTGATCACTTGGCCAATGAGAGGCTCTTGAGCCCTGTTTGTGATCTGGGACACAGCAGTATAAACAAGGCATGATTTGATCAAAGTCCCTGGAGCAGCAAAGGGGGATGCACAGCATGACCGTGAGGAACATCTGGCTTATTGCAGTAACAAAGTCTGGACCAAGTAGATTTCAAGCATCTCACATCTGCAGCTGTTTTAGTCTATGAGAATATAGGCAATATCTGTAGAGATATTCCTGAAATGCCTGAAAGAAATAAAGCCACAATGCCTTGTGAGAAACCCTACTGAGAACAGTGCTATATAGCACAGAACAGAGACCCTACTGAGAACAGTGCATATAGCACAGAGTTTGGAGCAGCAGAGCCCAGAACATCTTACAGTGAAGCACCTAGCCAAATCCAGGGTTTGGTCAGTCACCCTCACTCAGAAACAGACCATTTCAGCCAAATTAATTATGTTAATATGAAAAATTTCTTGGTGACAGGTGTTCAACACTGAGATTATTTAAAATGCCAACAAAGATTTTTTTTTTTCATGTGTCACCAGTCTGCATTGCCAAGCGTCTCGTCACAAGAAAGCATTAAAATTCATGCAAAAAAAAAAAAAAAAAAAGTAACATTTTTGGCAGGGCAGGGCATTGCAGCATTGGAAGACAGAAATCTTGGAGGAATCGAGACAAACACACAGCTGGAAGCTGAAAAAGCTTCGCCAGCCACTCACTGTGCCCATCCCAGATTATTTATTTGCAGAATTCCCGAAGGCAGGAGGGTGCCGGGGTAAGAAAGGCGAGTGGGGTGGAGAACCCAGCGAAAAACGGCTCGAAGCAGCAGCAGCCTCGCAGGGAGACAAAACCAAGCATCCTTTGAATACGGCCGCCAGCGCCGGGATGCGGGGCGGCAGGAGGAGGTGCGGAGCGCGGCATGGAGAAGCGGGAGGAAAGCCTGCTGCCGCTGCCATCAGCGCGGGACGATTCACATTTCCCGACGTCACTCGCAAGCCCCTGCGGCCGCGGGGGAGCGGGATGCTCCGAGCAGCCCCGGCCGCTGCCGCGCCCCCAGCCCGTGCGGGGGGGCCGGGCCGGCGGCGGGCGGGGCGGGCCGGGCGGCGGCGCGGGGCCCTTTAAGAGGTGCCGGCGGCGCGGGAGGCGGCACAGGCCGGGCGTGCGTGGAGCCGCGGCCACCGCACCGAGCCCCGCTCCCACTGACGGACCCCCGCGTCCCATCCTGCCGGGATCCATCGCGCGGATCCCCGCATCCCACCACGCCGGGATCCGCTGCGCGGCGCCGCTGCACGGACCGCACTGCGGGGAGTTCCGCCGCGCGGAGCCCCGGCCCCTCCGCACCCCGCCGCCGAACCGCATCCCCCGAGCGCGCCCGCAGCGCGCTGCCCACGGCGCGTCCCGGCGGGCATGGCAGCCGGGAGCCGGCGCGGGGGGGCCCGGCCGCCGCCGCTGGCTCTGCCGCCGCTGCTGGCTCTGCTGGTGCTGCCGGTGCTGCCGGCGGCGGGCGGCGGGTGCGCGGCGGAGGGCGGCCCGCTGGAGCCCTTCGATGCGCTGTACGCCAGCGGGGTGGAGGCGTACTACGGCGGGGACTTCGCGGGCGCGGCGCGGTGCCTGGAGCGGGCGCTGCGCAGCCGGCGGGAGCTGCGGGCGGCGCGGCTGCGGTGCCGGCGGCTGTGCCGAGCGCAGGTGCGGCTGGCGGAGCCGGGCCCGGGCTCCGGAGGGGACCTGGCGTTCTTCGGCTCGGTGCTGCGGCGCGCAGAGTGCGTGCGGCGCTGCGAGCAGCCGCGCCTGGGGGCCGTGTCCCGCCACCGCGCCGCCGAGGAGGTGCGCGCCGACTTCCAGCGCAGGGTGCCCTACAGCTTCCTGCAGCGCGCGTACATCCAGGTAGGCACCGCCCGGCCCTCCTGACCGCCCTCTCCAGAGGGTTCCCCGCGCTTCCGTACCCCCGAGCATCCCAGGTGTGCCCCCTCTGCCATCTCTCCCGAGCCGTACAGGAATGGTCCCCTAGGACGTTCTCTCTGGTGTGTGCGGCCGGTGGTCATGGCTAGTTCCCGAGACAGGGAATCCTGGATGGCAGCGTAGATTCTCTCCACTTTTGGTTAACCTGTGCTTTTCCTGTCTTGTTTTGAGTGGTTTTTCTATTTGCTTTGGGGAAAGGATGCTTTTGTTTTACTGTAACACAGTATAATTATGAAAACTGTCTGCCTTCAGTTTGTAGAAAAAACCCCAGAAACCCCTCAGTAACCCCCCAATGCCCTCTGCCAGAGGTGTTTCCGTTTCAGACAGCCTGAACTGATGCCATGCTTCAGGCGTTGGGACTGTAGGTGAAGCTGGAAGGTACATAACCTGTGTTCCAGGGACCTGATGGTCATTGTCCTGATGTGCTGTGAAATACATCGCAATATTTCTGCAGCGTAACAGTGTGCAGTCGGTATTCAGCAGCTGCTGATGTCCTGAGTGTCATCCCCTTATCCCAGTAACTTCTGCCTTATAACTGGTGCCTTCTCTGAGAAAAATGGTGGTTACTCTTTGAACTTCCTGGCCAAAAAAAGAAGAAAAACCCAACTCCCTCCCACCAACCCACACCATGATAATGGTATTTTTCTTATTCATTCAAGACTTGTGTTCTGTCAAGCCAGCTACCTGTAGTAAGTCATCCTGTTCATGACTAGTAAGGACAGAAATTCTGGGAATTTTGTTTCATGCCAAGTGGAATGTTTAAAGCATTTCTGGAACATCTCCCTGTGGATTTCTGCTTTATTTAAGCACATTCATAACCTTTTGGTTGCTATAGGCAACTTAATAGGTGAAAACCTGCATAGCAGAGCACGGGGAGGGTGATTCTGCTGAAATCCATTTCTAAGTGGACAAACAAACATCTTTCCTAGGCAGTGCTGGTGCCTGTGGTGCAGTTCTTACGCAGCAACACATCAAGGAGGCAAACAGTCAGCACACTGAAACCTAGTGGAAAATCATACCTACATTGCTTTTTCTATGCTTCCTTTTCTATCATTGCCTTAATGTCAGTTTTACAAGTGAGGGACTAGAACTGCATTGGCTTAAACTCTAGTGGTCATGTGATACATAGAGTTCCTGAAAGGAATCCTGGGGGGGAACTGGAACTGTAATTTGGCTTGTGTGCAGTGCCAGTGCAGCTGATGGTTTTATATAAAAGATATTCTGTGTAGTGTCAGCATCTGTGGGAAGTGACACAAAATTTGTTATGCTGAAAAATTAAGTGATTTTTTAATCTGATTTCAAAGCCTTTTTCAGACTCACTGATGTCAATCTCACTGAAGAACTTTCCCCTAAATTAAATGATAGGGTTTTTGTGTCCCAATTCAGTAATATTGATATATAAAACCCAGAAAATTTTAGGGTACGGGCTGTTCTTGCATATGTGCTTCTGCTGAGATTGAGGTTATTTTCCTCATTTAAAATGCCATTCTAAGCTTATCAAAGCAATGTATTGAAAACAGCCCTTTTAAAATTTATTTTTTGTGTGACTCATCTTAATTTGTCTTTGCAACATCTGGGGATTTTACGTTCCTGCTAATGCTGATTTCACTGCTTTCAGATGGAGTAGTGGATGTTTTTGTTATCTGCACGGCTGTCCGGGTGTTAGGCATTGGAGCCAAGGGATGCTACTCTCTGATTAGACTTTTTTGTGTTTTTAAAACCTTTGTCTTTAGCCCTTTCTGATGCTCTTGGGTTTTTAAGCAGCAGTCTGACCAGCCTGGTCCCTTATAGCACCCTGCAGTGATTTGTCCACATCCTCACCTGGCTGCTGCCTGTACCCGAGCTCTGCTCCCAGGATTGCCCTTTTGCTCTGGCTCAACAAGTCTGTGCACAGGAGAAAATGCCCCACGTGGGATTTGCCTGCACTTGCACCAAACATGAGGTCTGCTGTTGTACACTTGGATGTGAACCATCCCCTCATGCCAAGGCTGAGTGCCAAGGCTTTGGCATGTTCCCTGGGGGCTGGGATGCATCAGCTCCACACCCTCTGGGTTGACTTTGGCTGCAGCATCTGCTCCGCATTTTGTCTGAAAAGAGGAGCTTCAAAGTGGGGCTTCTGCAGAGCCCCCCTGCCGTGCTGTGGGTGCACAGACAGGCTGCACAGCTCTGGGGGTGGCCGCTTCACCTCGGTGTTCTGCTTCTTGAAACCAAAGAGGAGATGAGATGAGGTTCAACACCCGGCTGTGTACCCTGTCCAGCTCCTCCCTGGGCTGCATCACGAGGCCGAGATGCTGAGCACCAGTACAGAGCCCTGGGAGGATGGCAGGGTTTGGTGCCATTTGTGGTTGGAGAGAAGAGAAGCAGCCTGGAATGTGCTTCCCGCCTCCCACTCCTGCTGACCTCGTGCCTGTTTGTTTCTCAGGAGGGGAGAAACACATCCCGTCAGGAGGGAGTGACAGAGCAAGGAACAGATGAAAAAAATCGAAGGGTTTGGCTCTTGTGCAGTGCTTTGAAAAACGGTGCTGAATATACATGAACTAATTCTTGCAACACTCCTGTGGGGTAGGAAAAGCAAAGGCTTTCGGTCCTGCTGGACAGATGCACAGCCAAACGTTGGCCAGCACTGTGTGTGCCTCGGCTGTTTTGGGAGCAGCAGAGGCACCCAGATGCCCTGGGAGCAGGCAGGGCTCCCCACTGCCTTTTGGTGCCCTGGCAACAGGCTGGGGTCTCCCACTGCCTCTGGTCTCTCTGAGCAAGCACCAGCACAGCCTGGCCCCGTTGTGATGATGTGAATGAGACCCTGCAGTGAATTGCTGGAAAACCGGTGCTAGATTTGGAAGTTTTGGACTTTTTTTGCTACTTCTTTTTTGGGACTTTTAAAACTGATGATAGCAGCAGGTGCACTGGGCTGCATTGCTCCTGCTTCTGAGCAGATGCTGAAGAGATTCCTGCACAGAGCATTGTAAAGGGGCAGAGAGGTGATGATGTGTGTAGGTGAAATGCCACTGCTACCCCTCTACAAAAACATGTTCTGTCAGCCTTTGATGTGATCATCCCCATCATCCTATCAATTATTTCCTAATTTATCCATACTTCCCTGAAACAGAAACAGTGATCTTCTGAAGACCATTTTTCTATTTCACAGACATGATCTGAGTGTTTCTGGTGACTCTGGCATGATGTGAGGGGAGGCTGTGGTGCACTGCAGGAATGGGGCAGCCTGTGGATTCAGCTAAGGATGTCTGTCAGCTTTGGGCTCGGGGTCAGGCTCCTGAAGTTGATTGCAGACTACAGACTGTAGACAGATTGCATTGAACAAGCAGCCTGAGTCTAAATGTGTTTGCAAGGCTACTTTGTGGCTTCTCAATATGTATTTAAGTAGGAAGAATCCTCCTTTTCCTGGGAGAGCTGGTGTTTTCAGGTAATTTGGAAATACAGTGGGTGTATCTGTTCGAGGCAGTTAGGGTGGGATGGGTTTGAGGTGTGGAAACAGAGAAGGAGATGAAAACATGCAATGCATGTAGTGGGCTCTCCAGCCCACACTGAAAAGGTTCTTCAGTAGTTTCTGCTGTCACGTCCCATGGGCTGGACAGTTTGCCAAATGCTGGTGAGTCTCAGTTCTGTGCTGGCTGCTTGTCTTTGTCAAAGAAATAACCTCTGGGCTTGGCAGGTGGGTGTGGTAGGATCACTTTGCCCTCTTAAATATTTTATTAGTCATGTCCTGCTTTTTTTGCTGCTGTAGTCATCTTGTTTCTGTAAAAACCTAGCCTGCAGGCCATGATGTTCCTAACCCTGCTTTTTGGAGTTTTCCTAGCTCTGAGAGTGAGTGGAGGAGAGAATGTACACAATGTACACCGTGACAGTGTTGGCTGCTGCGAGCTGCTGACTCAGGAGCCGTGTTGGAGCTTGCCCTGGATGGTCTGCCATGAACCCTGTGACAGAGCATTACTTCCAGTCCTCAGTCTAATTTCTACAAGTCAGCTTGGTCCAAAAACAACAAGTAACCTGCAAAAGTTGATCACTGTGTCAATTGCAAAACCAAATCTTATTTCTCTCCTACTTACTGACCCTCCCCTTGAGGTCTCTTTCCTTTGTCTCATCCTGTTACCAGCCACAGCATTCCCTGGCCTGCTTGCTGGGTTGATGACTATAGCCTGTTTTAATTTTCTGTGGATATTGGTGTGCTGTTGCTGAGCATTTCCTCCCAGTTTGTAAATACTGAGTTGCAGTGGTCTGGTCTCCCCACTTGCCTGAATGCCCCATTGCACATCGGTGAAGCATGGCAGCAATTGTACATATGTAGTCTGTAACCACCAGCCTTAGATCTAGATGAGAAAAAGCCTTTTAGCCTGTGCTTGGGTTTAAAACAATAAATAAAACAAGTCCCCAGCATGCTGGACATTGCTTCTCTCTTAGTAATGCCAGATTGTAGGTGGAGCAAAAGGGGCCAGAGCCTGACTGTGTCTGGCTTATCCTGACTTTGGCTTGAGCTATCCCTTCCTGTGTCTGAGATGTTCTTCAGTTCCATTACCATCATGACTTCATGTGTTGCAAGCATAAAACAATAATGTTTAGGTTTTCTGTGTTGTAGGAGAGACTGTTTATTTGTTCTTTAAAGCTGTTCCTTTTTTTCTAAAACAAGGTCTTGTTTGGGGAGAACTTCCACTTTTATCTTCAGTGCTGGGTTTTCCACACTGCAGCAGATGGGGCAGTGCTGGAGACACTGCTGGGAACGTGTCCTTGGTCACACTGGGCTGTCCTGCCCATCCACACTACCAAGATGAAATGCAACAGGCACAAAAATCACTTGATAAAGTGATTTTTGTGAGAGGAGAGAAACAAAAGAGACAAAGAAACAAAAGAGACGAGAAACAAAAGTGGGAGGCCAAATTTCAGGAACACTTGTGATACAGATTATTGCCTGGCTCTAGTTCTGCCTTTGAAAACTCCCTGTTGATGACAATCCAGACCCAAGGGAGGAGAGTTGTGTATGTAAACCTCAGCATTTAACCTCTCCAGTCTAGTGGTTCTGTCCTCTGCCAGTGCTTCTGTGATCTCTCCACGAGCCACATTTGGGTGTCAGAGTGCCTGTACCAACCCTTGGGATGGTGGTTGTTGAGACACTTCAACCAAATCCTTTCTACCTCGAGTAACTACTCACTCGCTGCTCACCTCTGTTTCACAGGGCCAGGGATTTTTGTCTCTGTGACAGAATGTGGATCACCTTCCTAGGGGCTGTGGAGTGATTCTGGATTCACACCAATGTAGTTGCTTAGGGAATTTGGTTTGTTTCACTCAAGGACTGCTGTTTTCCATGAACATTTTGCTCAGTTTTCCTTTGTGCCACAATGCTGCATGGAGCGAAGCAGATAATGGGGTCCTGTCCTGGGTCAAGCCACAGCCTTTGGGGAAATGTGGTTTCATGTGCAGCATCTTGTGGGCAGTGACACAGGATAATGTGTAAAACTTCTTACTTTAAAGTCTTTGGGGGAGCAGCTGTTTCTCACCACAGGCACCACCTGTCCTGCAAGGCCTGCCTGTGCAGTTGGTCTTGTTTTTGCAGGATTTATGTGACATCTCAGATGAAGACCTATAGTAAAACTGTCACATAATCATTATTATTTGGATTTTTACTATTAGTGGTGTTTATTTATCTTCAATCTTGAAAATTGGTATTACTCAGATACTGGATAAATAAACAGATCTGAGACTTAATCTCTTGGAACGTCTCTTTATTTAGATTTTCTGAGAAAGCATTCCTGCTCCTCAGCAGAGGGTAAATGGTAGTGCTCAGAAAGTTAAAATTATTTAGGACAAAAATAAACTCAGTTTATGGGGATGGAAAACTTTTGAGTCTTGATGTTTGGGTCAGTGTCCTGGGTTTAGAGCAGGATATTTAGTCCTGCCATCAGCCCGGGACACTGACCCCACTGCCCCTGCTCCTGTTCTTGCTGATCAGTTCAAATTAAATACTTCTAAAATGTTTAGAGTTGAAAGTATTGTCAGAGAGGGAAAGAGGTGACCCAGTGGTTCAACTCCGCTGCTAGCACATGCAGACTAGCTGCATCTTTGTCATGAAGGCATCTCAGTGTCTTCACAGGAGTCTCAGTCGTAACTTCTTGGACTTGATTATGGGCTTGTGATGTACTAACATTTAGACAAGCTGGTTGTAGTGATTTTCTGCTGGTTTCTTTGGTTTTTTGAGTGTTTGGGTTTGGGTTTTTTTTTTTTTTTTGTGTTTGTTTGTTTTTTTTTTAATACAGCAAATCCAAAAGCAAAACTAAGGTGTTTGCAGTTGGCACATCATTTCAACTGGTAGTGAATTAGCACAGCACTGTCCAGCAAATCAGGATACAACCAGTAAACACCTACTGGTCTTAGACACACTAAGCTCATTTCATACAGCCTAGTAATCATCCATTTGATAGCCAGGGCTGCTCTTTTTGTCTTGCCAAATTCCTCTTTCTCACTTCATAACTATGCAGTTGTGCCAGGGCTTCAAAATCACTATACAGAATAATACAGAAAAGCATACTAATTGTAGACCCAGTGCAGTGGATCCTAGCCTGCAATATTTTGCAGTCTTTTGGAGAAAACAAAGTAACCCTGAATTCCCCCTTATTTCTTGGCAATCATTGGTGAGGTGGCTTGGATGATGGATGAGACAGGTGTGACTCACTTGGTTTGAATGGATTTTTTGAGACCTTGATTTAAAGGCCTTGCAATGCGGGTTGATATCCCAAGTGGGATAACAAAACTGGGCACCAGCAGTGCAGGAGAGCCCAGACTTCTGCTGCTGGGGTGGGACCCAGGAATCTGCCCCTTCCCTGTTCCTGCATCTCTTTAGTTTCTCGTGGTTATTGCACTTTCCCCTGCTGGCTGCTCCTTGGCAGAGCTTTGCTGCTGAGCTGCCCTGTCCATGCGCCTGGGTGTGCTGGGATTTGTTAAGTGGCTTTTTGAGCTGCCTGTTAAATCTCATCCATACGTCTGAGAGCTCTGCTCTGGCTTCTGCAGAGCCTTTTGTTGTCCTTGGCCACAGGAATAACAAACGGCAGCTGATGATGAACTGCATGTGAATGAGCAGTGCAGCTTAGCCCTGCTGAGCAAACTTCTGCCCAGTACTCTTGAGCTGCGGCTGAGGTTTCAGCAAGGATTATTCCAATTTCTTGTACAACTGGTGATTTCATCCTGGATGGCACCAGCAGTGGTGAGAAACCATCCTGTCAGTAGCTGTTCCTTTACTGCCAACCTCCTGAGCAGTGCTGGAGCCTTGCTGGCAGGATTCTGGGCTCAGAGCACTGCTGGGTGTCTGGAGCAAGGAATGGAGGGGTTATTTATCTTAGTTTTTTCCTTTGGAGGTGGTATGAATTAGTCATTGTGATTGGGTTTGTTCCCAAGGAGTGGGAACCCCTGTACTGTGCACAGGCCATGTTTCCATGTGTGTAGTCTGGGCTGGGGCCAGGCTGGGTTGGGATGAATTGAAGTGAACCCGGAGTGACCCAGCTGAGGGCCGTGGGGTTTCTCTGCTGCAGCACTGGGGAAGCTGAGATCAGAACTTGGCCAGTGTGTTTCAGCAGTGAGGGATGGCAGGAAGGAGGGCATGAACTTCCCTGGATGCTTTTTGGTTCCAGCCAATGTATAAGCAATAATAATGGACATTTTTATTTCTTGGCCATGAGCTGGTGATGACTAATGAAGGCAGGGGGTCTGCCTGTGGGTGGGTTCAGGCAGCATAGAGCTGTTCCTCATCAGCCTGTACCTTCTCCTTTCCATGACAACTGGTCAGTTAAACAGACCCTCCAGGGCTGACGTCAAGGGTCAGGGATTTGGCCACCAAATAATTATAGCAACAAAAATAGCATCACTTCCCCACCCCTTCCTTCCCACATGATCCTGCTGAATCCCAACTCATGAATGTCCTTTTTTTTTCTTTCGTGGATGAGAAGCAAAGCCCACATGTATTAGCTGGAACATATGGCAGGGTTTGGCTGCAGCCCATAAGTTGTGAAGGCCAAATATTCATTTGTAGCTTCTTGTTCACTTAAAAAAAAAAAAAAAAAAAAAAAGAGGGGAAAAACGTGTTCTTTCAGGATTGGATGAAAGGCTGAGTCTGTGCTCGTGCTGGGATGGGAAGCAGCTAGGCTGTGGGACAGCACGCTGGCTGTGCTGGTGTGATGGGGAACGTGTCCCCTCAGCCACTGAGAGGTGGCCTGGTGGAGTGGCCGCTGTCCCCTGCTCCCTGCCCTAGTTTCTGCTTCTCAGGTCAGGCAGAGTTTGCAGACAGGCTGCTCAGGAGAATGTCACCAGAACCAGGGGTGCAGAGCAGTCAGCAGGTTTTGCACGTGGGTTAGCCACAGACAAGAGAGAATTCTGTCCTTGTAGAACTAAAGATTTTATTAAGGGTCATGGGAACATCTGGGAGAGTGCAGAAAATTTGTGAAGGAGAGGAAAATGAAGGGACATTGTCAGAAATTGACTGTCTGCACCAGAATGTACCTAGTGTACCCAAACTTAAAAAATCAGAAACATCCCAAAAATGCTTGTTAGACACCAACATGCTGCTTTTCACCATGGACTTTCCACAGCAGCTGCAATGGTGGCCTTGATCTCACATCATATTCCTGCAGAAAGATGAGCCTGAGACTGTGCTGCGTCCTGTCAAAGTTAGAGGGGGAGCACATGAATCCGCAGAGCCTTCTCCTTGGAAAAAAAGGGTGGGTAAATCCTGCCTCAGAGGATTGCAGGTAGGGCACTGCCTACACCCACAGCTCTGTGAGGTCAGGGCTGGACTCCCAGGGGTGCAGTGGGGAGATGTGCTGAAGTTCATTGCCCAGGGCAACTTCTTTTGAAGATGGAGCCATCCATATTCCTTCCCTGGAAAGATGAGTGGTGTACCGAGAGAAAGAGCTTGGAAAACTTCAGAAAAAAAAAATCCTTCAGAAAAAAAAAATTCTTCAGAAAAAAAAAAAATCCTTCAGAATATTTACCAAAGGTGTTGCTGTGACTGCCCAGAGACTGAAGCTCAGTCTGTTGGTTCCCTTGCTTAGAAAGCTGCCTTTAAATTGGTTTTGCCAAGGCACTGCCTGTTCTAAGGTTTATATATATTCTGGGGCATCTGTGACCTGAGTTATTCTGTGTCTTTGGAAGCAGATGAGAAACTGCAAAGTTTAATTGAAATAGTCTGAAAAGAAGATTTTAGTGAAAGGGAGGAAAATGTTGTATCTTATCCCCATTTTTCCCATATGGAGCTGCTGGTCTCTCTGTTGCAGGGGCTGAGAATGGACAGCAGTTTTCTTACCTGTGGGCACCACTGATCCTGGGGATGTGTTTGTTTGCAGGCTGTTAACCAAGAGTTGTGAGATGCACTGAGCTCCAGAGGTGGGTGAGGAAAGGCTGTTTTTGTAGAGGGAACTCATGATGCTTCAGGAGAGGCTTTTATTGCATGGTGTTGCAGAGTCCTGCTCTGTGCTGCTGAGAGCAGGTGGTTGGGGCAGGGTTTGCTGAGTGAGTGGTGCTGGTGCATCTTGTGCTCTCAATTACCCCAGTGCACTCAGCACACTGTGTAGGCACTGCAGGATGCTGCTCTAACTGCAGATCCCATTGTGGGCTGCTGGGGAAGCTGGTCACCGCTGTTCCCTTTGCTTTAAATCTCTTTTAAGGTCTTTAAAATGTCATTTAAATGTCTTTTGGCACATGGTTGTTCCTTGGTTGGGAGCTCTATTCCATTTTCTTTAACATAAGTGTTGCACCGTGGTACCCAGGTGGCTCTGCTGCATCTCTGGAGTTGTCACCCCAGGGTCAGTCACAGACTCCTCCAGCCAGCTACCTTGGCTCACTGCAGTGCTGCTCAGTAAAACTCAGTTTCAGCTTGATTCCTGCTACAAGGCAGGCAAATACCAAATAAAACAGTGATGTGCCACTTGAGGAAGCAGCTTGCCCACTCAGCTGTCAAGTGCACATCCCTTTTGTGCAACCTAGGCTGGGCTGCAGGATTGTGGTGGCTCACTGTAGGCATGTGCTGTGTGCTGTGAGGATGCAAAGGACATCCTCAAGCTCCCCCAGAGCTGTTTCCTCAGGTAATATCCATGTCTCCAGCTGAAGCTGGGCCCGGACTGGCTTCATGCAGCACTTTTGCCTGCATGGGGAGCTGAAGCTGTTGCACCCCTCCCTATCTGCCATCAGCATGACCTTTGTGTGCTCTCCCAGCCACCCTTCCTGCTGCTGGAGTTTGCTCTCCACCACCCAAACTGGCAGAATCGTTCTCACTGTACCCTGAGCATTCCCTGACCAGACTCACCACCCTCTGCAGGGGCAGATCCTGTGCACACTCAGTGCTTTAATTAATGCTGGTTCAGGTCTCATTCCTGTGGCCTCAGTGACTTGGGTGTAACAAAAGCTCCACTTGGGACATCAGTGCCTGGTTGTTCCCAGTGCAAGCACTGTGAGAGGAGGCAGCTCTGCAAGGACTGCTCTGCAGAGGACAAGGCTGTAGCTCCCCAATGGCCTGGGATGTGCAGGGCAGTTTCAGTTCTGGCAGCTGGACTCTTCCAGGAGATAGCTGAAGCTCTGGGAGTTGGAGTAGGCTATGATTCTTTAAATGTTGCCAAACTCAGAGCTGAGCTTAACAAAAGAGATTTTCCTATCTTGAGAGAGTGATTCCAACCTGATTACTGTTTGGGTTGTTCAACAGAACAGTCCCTAGAAAATTACTTTTGCAATGTAGCACAAGGCTTCTCACAGTGGCATTTTTAACTCCAAATCACCGTTTCTTTAATCCCTATGCTTCTGTTTTCCAAATATATTTTTGGATCCTTGCTGTGAAATCTGGCTAGAAGACAGACTCATAAATAAACCATTTTTAGCTTCTTACAGTTTTTGGATCAAACCAAACCAGGTAGAGAGACCTGAATGACCATTAATCTGGACTTTCTCTTTGAAAGTTACAGCTCTTAAAGTTGTCACTGACTTGCAACAATCAGTGCACTCAGATATCTTGAAAAGCACAGTGTAGAAGCCATAGTGTCCTTCATGATGCTTTTGAGAAGTATTAGATAGTGAAGGTTTGCATGTTTCAGGCTTATTGTTTACATTCCTGTCCTTCTGCTGCTGTTTTATATGGTGGATGTTACAGGTCAGTTCCTAAGTGTTGGAACCCTGCTCAGAAAGGGTTCCAGGTCCTTTGGGATCTTCTGTGCTGCTCTTTGGGGTTGCCTTGGTATGGCAGCCAGCCTGTGCCGAATAACAAAGTCCTGCTGAGTAGGATTGCCAGCTGAGCTCTTGCATGCTCTAGGTGTGTGTTACTGGCTTTTCTTGCATGCACAGATGTGCATGGAGCTGGGGAGATGGACAGGAAAACCCTCCTGGTGTTTGCCTGTGCTGCACACCTGAGATGGGAGGGAGTGCTCAGGTGTGAGAGCTGGCAGTGCTTAGCCCCTGAGTGAGGGATTATTTCATCAGGCTAAGAAAGTTCTCAAGCCCAGAAAGGACTGTGTTTGGGAAGTGATCAGGATTACTGTGCCAAGTGAATGCTGATGTTGCTATCAGTGCTTTTAAGTGCCACTTGGTCAATAGTGGCACAGCTGGGTCAATAGTGCATTATGTCAACCACTTTACTGGCCATCTTATTTAAGACACTTAATGGCAGCTTTGGAAGTTATTCTCTGCTATTGAGGGAGGAGAGCTAAGCCCAGACAGCTGAGAGTTCAGCTGTATTTAATTTTGCTGTTTGCTCTTGAGTCCTAGGGCTGGAAAGGTAAAAATTGTAGGAAGACAAGGAAGGCAGAATCTGCTTTTCTTTTCATAGTCTTCTCTGTGTCAGGAGGATCATCAGGCATTTTGGAGGTTATCCTTGTAGACTCCCCTATTGCAAAACTGCAGTAGAATTTTGGCTGTGCTGTATTCTCCCTTTTGTGTGCCAGCAAGTTTGGCCCTCTGCTCTTATCTACACTTACTGCTTTAGCAGTCCTGAGCATGGAAAACTAGATCTGCTTTTGCTTAGCACTATAAGCCAAAAAGCAGCACTCAGTTATCTCTTGTTTCAGAGCCAGGGTGCTGCTGAATGCAGAGACTTTGTCCAACCAGTGACAGGTGACAACAGAAGGATGTCAGTGCTAGGGAATTTCAAAGAGAGATATGTACCAAAGGCTGCTGAAAATAGCAGGGTTTGAAGCCTTCTGAGCTGCACACTTTGATCTTGGTCCATGCTGAGGACAACTGCTCTGACTGATGGACTGCACTGTAAGCTGGTGATGGATTTAGCAGAGTCCTCACAGATGTCTGGATTTGAGACCTGCTCATATTAGCAACAAAGCAGTGTAAAATGTCTAGTAGTGTATCTGTCCTTTAATCTGAGAGCACTGAGATGGAGGTTGTTAGGATAAACGGAAGGGAGTGTGACGCAGCTTATTCAGAAAGAAAAAGAGCTGAAGTGCTGCCTGTATTTGCTGAGGACTCACATCTGTTCTAATGACTCAGGTTGATGCCTGATGACTTACTAAGGCACAGCTGCATTGTGCATTGAACGTGTGTGTTGAATCCAGCCTGTGGGGTTTTCGTTCTGCACAGTGCTCACATGGGATCTGGCAGAGCTCAGGCTCAGATGCAGCAACAGCCTGATGGTCCCAACTGTGTTTTATTTGGGAGTGTGTGACCCAGACACCAGGACAGGAATGGCTGGGCTTGCTCCAGCCCAGCACCCCATGCCCTGATGTGCCCATCTGTGGGATGGGTTTGATGTGCAGTAATTGCACACCAGGCATTGTGAGACGTGGCTGACATCACACATTTGGAGAGTGGCAGATGCACTGCATGGTGTCCCTGCTCTGTGAGTCAGTTCCAGCAGGAACAGCACACACAAACAGTAGCAGATTAATTAAAGATGTCCTGTTCTGCAGAAGGCCAATTATGGAGCAGTTTGCTCAGAGTCAGTAGTGCTGCCTGGCTTATTAGCAGGGCATGAGCTGACTGTCCCCTCAGAGGAGAGCAGTCATCCAGCTGTGGCAATTCACTGCCACAGCTGTCCTGTACGTCCAAGAGGAGATGTAGATGTCAGCCCCGCAGGTCCAGGGCAGGTCAGCTTCCAACCCTTTGTTAAAGCTGCTCCACAGGCAGTAGAGCAGTGTCTGTATTCCATACAGCAGATATTTGCAGTCAGGTGTTCCTTACTACCTTTGCAGAGATCTCATTGACTTCAGTGCCTTTGGTATGTTTATTCCAGATGTTTCTCCTTGAGCTGCTGTTGCTGCTGTTTAAAGGGCCCTCAAAACCTGATAATATGCCTGGGACCTGGGTAAATTGAGCATTTCGGACGAGTGGGATCCAAAATCATCACCAGGCTGCAGAATAATGGTTGTCCTTGTTTTAGACCTTCAAAGCCTGATAGGATCATTGTAAAAAATGTGACTCAAGGGTTTTCTTTGGAGTGGTTCCTAAGTTACAAACATTTTCTGATTGGGACCTGGACCGAGTGTGGAAAGCCAGCTGCCTTGTCCAGGGGCAGCAGCTTGCATTTAACAGGACTCATCTGGCTGAGGATGAAGGGTGAAGTGTCCTTAATGTCCTAATGTCCTAAACCAAATCCCATCCCTCTGCCACACTTAATGGCCCAACAGGCCATTTATGTCCAAATGCCATAAATCCTACTCTATAGCTCACCATAATTTACCCTGTGAATCTTTTCTATGCACATCCCTATTTCTTTCTGGTGAACCTCACCAGAAAGACCCCTACAATCAGCATGAACTACTGCAAGGAGAGTCAGACTCATCAGCCATAGGGCTCAGCAGGGCTGACAGCTCATCTTGTCTCAGCTGCACTGCTTGAGGAGAGTTGCTGAGAGGGATTCTCCCTTTCCAGCAAGGCTTTATCTATTTTTCATATTGCTTTACTATAAACAAACAAACAAAAAAATCATTGCTGGAAAAAGAATTACTTCAACATCCACTGAGATTTATTTTGGAAAGCTGATACTCTGCTTGATTTCAAATTCACGAGATGAACTGAAATTTCAGCTCTGGTGCATATTTCAATTTGTCTTCCACCCATAAGAGAGCTGAAAAAGAAATGTAAGCAAGAAAAGTGGGGCAGAGAAGAGAAGTAGCAAAGGAATTGGGGAAAGGAGTCACAGCATCAAATGTGTTTGACAGACTCCTGTGCCAAACTGTAGGAGGGGGTCATGGGGACACTGTTGTGTTGAGGGGCACTTGCCTGTACCAGGGTTTGAGGAGGATAAGTAGTGATGGGTTTGTTTGTTTTGAAAGGAGGAACTTGCCAAAAGGTTAGATTTGAACTTCTTCCTGTTGAAAACTGGAGCAAGAGTTCCTGCTGGGACTGAAGCTGCCAGGCAGGCACTCTGTGGCTGGGAAAGAGGGAGCTGATGGTGATATCTCACAGGGTCTAAACCCTGCACAAAGCAAACAGTTGCTGTTCATGTCTCTCAGCTTGTCACTTTTGAAGGTTTTGAAGGCCATGTAGCTCTGCTTTCACTCCCTAAAGCCTGTGTGCCAGGTGTATGGAAGAGCCAGCACTGTCTCACAGGGGATGTGGTCCTTCCTCAGGAGGGACTCATCCTCCAGGCCAGGCAGGCAGAGAGATTTAACCAGGGTTATTCTCCAGTAGTGTGTGCATTGGGTTTTCACATTGCTGAAACATGTCCAGACATTGTTATTGCTTTTTCTCCTAGTTTATAGTAGAAGATTTCATATTTACAGTAAGACACTGGTCTTCAGCAGCAAGCATAGTCACATTTCTTTTCTGAACTACAGAGACATGGATTGCTGCAGCAGAAAATTCACAATGATTGGTGTTTTGATGGTTCCCATGTTAGCAATTGGGAGCATCATAGCCTGTACATAAGCACCTTTTCTACTATAAAGTGAGGCTTTCCAAGAACTTTTGGCTTTTGCCTTAGCAAAAAGGATATACTTCCCTGGCATGGGATGCAGTACCCCAAACTCTGCTTTACCCCAGACATACATCTTTGTATCCAGTTGCACAAGAGTTAGTGTGTTAAACTGCTGTGTGGTATCTTCCACAGAGCTGGGCAGGGAGGTTTGTAAATTTGGGAGCTCTTGGAGCTTGTTTGTGCATGCACACTCATGTGCACTCATGAGTGCAGAGCCTTAGGAGCGAGTGTAACAGCTGTATTCCTTGAATCTTTCCTAGTTCCTCAGTAGAAGAAAACTTGCCAAAAATACGGCACCCTGAAGTTGTAACTGCTCTCTTTGTTCTCATTTGCTCATATCTCCAGAGGAATGAAATCATTTATTTGATTTGCCCTGCTGCTTCACACTCCTGCTTATGAATGGCTGGGACAAGACTGGGAGTATGAATAGCCTGGCTTGGAAAGATGTGTTCACTTGCACGTTGGTGTCCAAACAGAGTAGCTGGCTCTGAAATCCTATCAGTAAGGCTTCTGAGTAACTTAAAACCCTTCTCGTAGATGCTTTGAATTTCTTCCACTCTGACATTGTGTAAGCCCCTGTTGAAGTTTCATTACCTCAGTAACCACAGAAAAGCAGCCAGCCTTTTCACTGAAACCTTCCCCACAAAGGTCTGGATTCATTCCCTCACCCCCCTTTTACCTTGAATGCAGAGCACAGCTTATTGTAGTTTAAGTAACAGGGGAGAAGGCCAAGACTGCATATGGATGTGGGTGGCATCATGCTAAGGAAGTAAGAATGTGTCCTGACCCCTGGCTATCTCTGTGCCACTCTGCACTAAATGTGGAAGGAGACCTGTATAATTTTCAACATAATTAGGATATTCAGTACTTTCTTTAGAGTAGCTTATAACAGTTCAGTCACAAACAGCTGCTGTTTCATGGGCCATTCTTGGTATTTTCTGTGCTTTAAATAACTCCAGAGTTTCGTGATGTGCTCTGGTGAGACTTTTCCCTACTTTCTCTCTAAAATTTGTTTCAGAGCCTTGTGTATTGAGTCATTGATTCACCATTGGTTTAGCAGGGCATTGTGGTGTGAGCAGTCAGAAGATTTCTCTATTGCTCATTCTCTTAGGGGCAGTATTCCTGGCAGAGGAACTACAGCCCTCCCCAGAATGGTACAAGTCCTCCTCAGCACAAATATCCCCTTCCCACATTCACTACCAAGCCCCATCCAGGTTGCTTCTGGCCTGACTCCTCCTGCTACTTGTAATATAGATCAGAAGAGTTACCCAGGAATAAAAAAATGTATTTTTTTGCCAATTTTTCATCTCATCTGGTTGTACCCATGGAGACAACCGCAGTATATGCCACTGCTATGTAGAGAAGCTAAAATATCCTGTTAAAAAATTGAGACAAACCTCTGCCAGCAGCCACTACATGGAGGGCTTTTCCTTGCTGTGGAATACTGCTAGAATATGGGAAAAGTTTTAATTTTTGCATTTTTTTTTCTTGGTTTGGTTTGGTTTTTTTTTGGGGGGGGGCGGTTTGAGTAGCTTAAGCCCAAACAACTGAAATTGATGGCAAACTGAACATCAAGTGAAAAGGTTTTTTATTTGATCCCCACAAGTTACCAGTTTAAATCAAATCCAGTTCTACTTGCTGATGCTTTGAGAGGAAAAGGAAAGACCTTTTTAGACACCAGGCAGTGTGTTACATGTGCCTCCCCAGACACTCTAATTTTCAGCCTTTTTAATATTCAGACACCTATAAAATTAGGGGATTATTTTGTTTGGCACAAGATCATGTCTATTTTCAGAAGCACCCAGAGCTGCTCTAAATGCTGCAGTTACTGCTGCTGGGGGAAATGGTGCCAGGCAGCTGCTTTTCATTTCTAGGGAATTTAAGAAAAATTGACTGTGCTTAGCTGATATTTTGTGTTTAGTAAAACCTTTTTCTCCCTCAAAATTTTATTAATTGCATTATTTGTTGCTTAAGCAGCAAGGTAGCAATCAGGCAGAAATGACTGATGTTATTTGCTCATATGCAATCCAAAGTTGTTGAAGCAAGGAAAGAACATGAGAAGACTTCTCGGTCCTGAGAAAGAAAAGCTCTTGCATCTGGCTGTGCTGTGGGAGATCCAAGGCAAGAAGTTTACCTTAATTGAGTGAATAAGCACAAAACCCCCATCTAACAGCTTTCCTCTTTCATGCTGGTTATGGCTTTTTATTTTCCCTTCTAATGATTTTGTCATGTGTAGTCTGCACAGAGCCAGTGTGATTCTGCTCTGTGCTACAGGATGGGATGCTCAGAGCCAGTAACAGGTGTACAAACTTTTGGAGTTCTTTCATAAAGCCTGGAGTGCTTGCACTGATGTGGTAAATAAATTACTGAGAGTGTACATGTTCAGCAAGGTGAAAGCAGGGAGGAGAGTTCCTGCTCTTGGTTTGTGCCCGTGGTCAGAATCTGCTGGGCATCAGGCACTCACCACCCTGGGAAGATGAAAAGATATGAAAGCACTAAAAATGTGATCATGTGCTTTGCCACACATCACACCGTATCTTGTTAGAGTTACTCAGTTTGGAAGACTTAGAGCCCATAGAAAAAGTTAAGAAAAAGAACCAGAAAAGCAATGTATGGTGGAAGGGTGGCAGTGGGAAATGGACCAACAGGACTTCTCTGCCCTGCTCTGGGGAGCATGAGCCTCTCCAGTGATGTGAAATCCATCCCTTTCTTAATTTGTTCATTAATTTCTGTGGTGTAGCTATTGAAGCTATTGAAGCTCCTGTGCAGGTGGGAGGGTTTGCTCTGCACATTTTCATTGCAAGTAACTGCAGAAGGAAAGAGGCTTCGCCACACCACACGGGGGCTGAGCTCTGTATGTTGGCGGGAGGAAAAGAATTCTCTTCATTAGCAAGCTGTGAATGTTTGCACTAAACGTGTTGTTGTGAATTGACTCCTGCAATTCATGTCCTCCCCATGCCAGATGCTGTCAGGCTCATCAGTAAAGCCATTATTGGCCACTGTCATTTTGGTTAGACCTGACCAAACCCACCCACATGGGGGGCGAGGGAAAAAAATTCTTGGTGCATACACACTTATAAATGGGTGAGATCAAGACACACACTCTTGGTCTTGTTTTTATTGTTCCAAAGACAGAAGTTAGCCATGTCTTTGTGAGGATGCTGGCATTGCCCTGGGTCCCTCTCTGGCTGATATCCAGGAAAACATTTTACCATAAAAGCTGTGCTGCTAGGGCTGCTTCCCTGAGACAGATGACATTTCACCCTCCTTGCTGAGAAAGCCTTGCTGTAATCTGTTAGATAAGGAAGGTATTTTTATTTCACCTCCAAATACACTGCTTGCTCAGAGCCTGGCTCAAACTGCCACAACTGCACATTTTTGCAAGGAGAGGGGGAGGCTCTTGTTTACCACAGATGCTGATTTTACCCCCTGACAGCTTGCTGAGTCACACAGATGCAGCCCAGACATGATGTAGGCTGCATCTCAGACTTCCCAGGTTTTTCCACCCTTGCAGACCTCCCATTCTGGTTCCAGCTAAAAATAGAATTGAGAGACTTGATTCATCCTCCAGAGAAAGAGCAGGGGAATGACCTGGATTTTCATGTCTTTTCCATGCAGGAACTGAAGTTCCAAAGGCAAACATTGGTGTTGGCTCTTGGAGAGACGATTGGCTTCCTGCTTCATTCCTGGGGACTCAGGACACTTTCTAACTGCACATTTTGGGCTGTGTGCTAGCTCCTGTGGCACTTAGAGATGGGAAACCTTGCTGGGCTGGGAATTTGCTGTGCTGCTGATTCAGGAAGGCAGATGGGGAAGATGCTGGAAGGTGCCTGTATTGTGATGTGTGACCAAGCTGTCTCCAGGAAGAGCTTCTGTGCTTCTTTCACAACTTCAGTGATAAGCAGCCAGCCTGGAGCAGAGCCTGGAAAATGTAGAGAGTCATGGGCTTTTTCATTCCTGGTTGTGCACAGCTTCTTCATCTTGGCCCTTGAGAAAGAGCAGAGCTCTGGTTTATTATTTTCCAGCTCACAGCCAAGGCAGACTAGCCTCATGGAAACTGGATCCTTGGGGAAGGAAAGTTTAGAGGGTGTTGGTTTGTTTCCTTTGCCATTTATCTTGCTTGAGGAGATGATGGACTGGGAATGAGGCAGGTATATCACCATCTGAATAATGTGGATTGCCTAGTGCGTTTTGGGATGAATCCCAGTTTCCTTTGGCTTTTTTTATCCTAAAACGGGTCAAGTGCTTATGTGAATTTCACCAAGTGACTTGTTGGTGCTTCTCAAGCAATAGAGCTTCAGTTGAATGGAGGCATGTTTCCCAGCATGAGGAAGGAGAGGCTCCCGAGTGCCCTGGGTGGCAGCAGTAAGTCAGGCACACGTTGCAGGTACCAGCTGAGGAGAAGGCTGGTGGAGACAGTGGTGCACCAGTGCCTGCCTGCCCTGACACACTGATCTTGCTCTACACATTCATGTCTTCTCTGTTTTCAAAGATGTCCATTATAGCAGTCCCCCAGCTCTTTCTCATCTCTTTTCCCTTGTCTGTACCCTTGGGTTCGACTGGGTGCCAAGGGGCAGCACAAAATCAGAAATGCCTGACCAACACAGGGCTCCTTTGACTTCTGGTTTCAGGAGGAGGCAGAGTTGGGTGAGAAACAGTTTCCTACCTGGAATTTCCTGTTTGGGTGCTGGGAAGGTACTTAGGGATTCCAATCTTAATTACGAATTTTCTGTTCAGTTAAGATCCTTCCCAGATAAACTTGAGACCAATACCAGATGTGTCACAAACATTCTGCTCCTTTGAAGCTCCTTGCAATAACAGGCTGTGGACATGCAGTGCAGCGCAGAAACTACTTTTGAAAACCTACTTGTCCCAGGCTTTTTGTTATTGCTGTTGTTACTCTTAGGAACATTTGTGTGCACTAGAAAATACATGATTAATGGTATTGGGGAAGGAGGAGGAGGTTTGCTTTTGGTTTTTGTTTTTATGCAGCTGACAGAGAGAACAGCTGTATCCAGTTACAATAAAGGTCCCCAAGAGTGGCCAGCACTGGGCACTCAAGGAGAGACAGAAAAACATGTTCAGAGCACAAACAGGATGCTTGTTTTCACTATAAAAGGCAGTTAGCAATTACAGTGCTTCATTAGGAACTGCGGCAAATGATCTGGCCTGGCAAATTTTCTGAATTAAAAGTGCTCAAGATTGTTCAGAAATTGTAACTAATTCCTACAGATCATAGATTCATGTGAATGCTGCATTGAGTGAAAGATTAAAAACTTCTATAGTCCAGCCATCTGCTTGGGATGGGTACATGCCAGATTATTATATGTGTTTTTAAAATCCTCCTGAGGAGAATCCTGAATTCCCAAAGAAAATGACCTTGAAGTTGGGTATTCTTTATCCTGATACCTAGATAAACATTTGTACGTGGTACAAACAAAGCCAGTGGCTATACTCTGGTTCCTCATCAGCTTTCTTTTCCTATGTCAGCCTGCATCTGTAGTGTGTTTCCAGCTCCCCTCTGTGTTTTCAATTCTAGCTTGAGAAAGCCAACTGCTTTCAGTCCTCCTTCCTGAACCAGACCTTCCAGAGTATTTTTCTCTTGCCTCCTGTCCGTGCCCCAGCTGTGCTGGGTGTGTTTTTAACTTGGTTCCACTTTCCCCAAAGCACAGACTTTGCATTTCTTGCTGCTGGTGTCCTGCAGTGGGAATGCCAGGACTGATGCTGCTGTGAGATAGGCTGTTTGCAAAAGCAGCCCACATTCTTTGGGTTATTCTAGCCCTTACATTTCTGCAGAAATCAGATCATTTGCAGGGCACCTGTGGCCTTTGTGTTTGTAGGTCCAAGGCTGAGTTAAAGGGAAGAGTGCTTGTGAAAGGGCCCTTCCTGCTGAGGGAGGCTCTTCCTTGTCCCAGGCATGGGCCGGGGGGATGCTGCCCACCCGAGAACACTGACAGCATGTGCAGATGTTTTGGGGACAATGGGATGGACAAAGGCAGCGTTTCCTGTCTGAGTAGGTCTATTTGCTGAGGAAGGTGGTTTCAGGGCCAAAAGAGCAAGAGCAGAAGAGTCTCTTGGGTGGTTTATGGCAGTGTTTTTCCAGAGGAGATGCTGATTTAATACTTCCTGTTGTTCAGTGGGATTCTGCAGTTCCCAGGGCAGGAGAGTTCATGGTGCTGAGCCCTTGTGTAATGGGGGGCAGTGCAATGGCCACACGTGCTCCCCACGCCAGCAGATGTGGGAAATGCTGGGTGCTGCTGCCTGTCAGGCTGGAAAACACTGCCAGATTCATGAGGAGGTCTGGAGGGCAGGGGCAGAACTGCAGGGTATTGCTCTGGAAGCAGCTGGCACTGAGGGAGCCTCCTGCCTTGCTGGGAGCTGGGGAACAGGATAAGGTCATAGCAGGGCTCTGAGCCAGCTCCACAGCTCCATGAAGTTGCAAGTGCTGGTGAAGACAAGAGTTCCTTAGTGTTCTACTTATAAGCAAATTCCCCTGCACTGGATTATGAATTATCAGATCCAGACAGAGGAAGTCTCTCATAATTCTCTTCCTCTGAGGTAACGCAGATTCTTTGTGAATTAACTTGTTTTACAAACTAGAAGCACAGGATACAAAAACAGTGGTTAAGAATCTCCTCCAAGTAGTACTCCGGTGGATGGAAAGTTAATGTAGGTCAGACAGCTGTGCCAAATCCCAGCTATCCAAACTGGGTAGCAGACTTTCTGCTTTCCTGTATCCCTTCACATCCTAGATGATGTAAGCACCAATAAGCAGCTCAACACGTGTCTATTCCAATCATGTCAATGGATAAAGCCACACAGAATTTGTGCTCCTTGGGCTAAAGTTGTCTTTGGAGAGCTGGAGATGTGTTTTCCACTCCTCCCCTTCACTCTGTTATCTCCAGAGAGAGCTGATAACCTGTCTTCCCTTCCTCCTGGTTTTTTACTTGCCATAAACTGCTGATAGACAATAGCAGTCTGTGATGAGCTGTCACAGAACAGGGTTATCATCCCATACCACTGCAAAAGTGACAAATATTTGATACCATTTGTTTTTTCCTTTTTCCCTTTTCCATTTTCCATCCTATAGTGAAGTTAAAGTTCACTTGTTTCATTTTGTCAGCCTTCCCAGCAGCAAGTAGTGCTTGGCAGGGTAACACTGAGAGTTCATGGACCAAAAATTATAAATACCTTGAAATTTAGGTTGCATGCTCCAAATTTCAGTTTTTATAGGGAAAAAAGTATTGTTTCACATTACAGAAGGGAAGTGGAGAAAATCAAATGCTTCAAGCAAGGTCTTGTCCAGGAATGGAATCCAAATAAGTGCTGTCAGCTTGTGGCCTCTACAGACAGAGGCAATTTGGGAGGGGGACATGAGCTCAGCACTGCACTCCTGTGTCCAGGGACTTGGCCCTGCTGCTGCTGGAGGATGGGGAGAAGGGCCAGTGGGAGTATGAAGATGCTGCTTCCAAAATGAGGAAGCCTCCTTAAAAGGAGGAATTAGATGACAAGGGCCCTTCACACTGATCACATGAAGGAGGAGATGGACACATGTGGGTGTCCTCCATAGGTGACCTCTGTGAGTGATGATAATTTATGGAAAGGAGGGCGTGTGCTGGGGGTCCCATCTGGAAAGTGGTTTTCCTGTGAATTCTGGATTGCAATGAAACCTAGGTGGGAGGAGAGGTGTGTGAGTGACATCTATCCTGCAGAGTTTTGGGATGCTCCAGGGTTATTCTGGAGTGTTGACTACCTGGATTTGTCACTTCAGTATAACCACCAAAGTTCTCACCACGTGCACACCTGTGAAATGAGGCTTGTAGCCATGGATAAATTAATTCTATTTGGAATTTTCATCATACATACATAATAAAAAAGACCAGGTACAAACTTGCATAAAATTCTGGATGAGAGCTGTTAGAAAGAAATTTTAGTAGGAGATGAGCAGTGATTTAGTAAAGAGTTGAACTGATATGTTTCTGCTTTTTTAATTGAAAAAATATCCAGAGGAGAAAAAAAACCAACACAGTAAATCTCTTTCAGGAGCTGGACACCAATGTTTAAATACCCGCTTTGGTTTTGCCCTGTGGTGTGAGAGAGTAACCCAGTTCAGCAATATATTCTGATTAATGTGTCAGTTCCCTTCTCTGGAACACGGAGATCAAAGGTTTTTTGAAAATTCTTCCTTCCCACATGGAGGGCTATTCCTGGTGTTATTTTTGGAACTGGGGTTACCAGAAGTTTTCCAGGAAGAAAATTGCAAATCTCAGTGCTCTGTGGGCCATCTGCTTAATTTAATTTTTTTTCTTACACGAGACACTTTGGAGCCTCTACACAACCAGACAGTCGTGTTGACTGATTCTGGCGTGTCGCAGAACAAGCACCTTGTAGCCTGAACCAGATGTGGGGAGGCTAATGAGGTGTCTGTAACCTGAGTGTGAAAACCTGAAGCTGCAGCAAAAATTTGGAATTTGATAACTCTTGAGGTAATGGAAATTAGTGCTTTAGGCAGAAGAGAAAGTGCATGTTTGGGGTAAAGTGCTATTAAAGGCAATGAAGCAGTGCATTAATTAGAAATTAGGGATATTACCTTGAGAGTTGAATACTGACTAGAAAGTGAGGTCCCTGGCAAAACTTTTGTGATATACTTCTTTCTATTTGGTTACTTTTAACTGATGAAAAAACACAGCTTGCAAACATGGAGTTTAAATCCATAGTCCACGTTTACCTGGAGTATGATTTCCTCTCTTGCACTGGGAGCCAGAGCAGTGCTGGTGGGAATTGTGGTGAGTCCCTGCACAGGGTCTGGAGCTCAGGAGCGGGCCATGAGTGGTGACACACTGCCACTTCTCACACTAGTCACATGTAGATGGAAATGGGGGCATTAGGGAAAGAAACTATTTTGGAAGCCACCTTTGGGATGCTGGATTTTTCTTCTGCTTTGGCAGGAGCAAGAAAACTCAGACTTCCAGCTGGTCCCTTCAGACCACTGTCAGTCATTTTGACATACTTGGACCTCCAGCCCTATAGCTCAGATCTGTTAGTGACAGTATTTTTCTCTTTACCTGACCTTTTGACAGCTCATTTGGAATGGGAAAGCTTGTTGGGCAGCACAAGAATCAGCCACTCTCATTAGCTGGAGATGTGGCTTTGCCTTCACTTTTCTGGTTCTGGATCCTTGACATGCTGACAGTGGGGCACATCCCACCATCCCTGGATAGCTGGGAGTCTGAAAGCTATCTCCTCAGAGCTGAGACAGGTCCCCCATAATCCCAGTGCCCATTGCCTCCCTGGGAGCTGAGCCCAAGGACTGGTACCAGATGGGGCAGCCCAGGACATGCAGTGCACACTGTTGCCCATGTTGGTGAAATCAGGGCTGTCCTGTGCGGTGGTTTTTAATCTGAAAATTGCAATTTGGCGTTCCCAGGGGTTTCAGGCTGCAAAGATCTCCCTGTTCTCCGGGATGGGATTCCTGCATGCTTGCAGCATAGCACAGGTGTTGTGAGCTGGAGTGGGGACAAACTGCTTGTGCCTGACCTGGGGCTGTTAAACTCCCCTCAGATATGCAAAACTACACTGAAATTTGAATGCAAAATTTTTGTAGCATCATTCTCATAAAATATCAAGGAATGTTTTTATCATCTCTTAGAAATAGAAGGAAAACCCCCATTAGCTTGGGGTGTCTTGCACCCAGGCACTTCACGTGTTACAACTATCTAGACAGATAGAAATAACTACTTTAAATCATCCCTCTTGCTTAGGGCTTTTGCGTTCCATTGGGAGAGGTTCTTCACTCTCTCACTCATATTCCTTTGAGAAACTTCATATGTTTGTTTTCGTCTTGTCTGTTTGGCATGCTGAAGCAAAATGATGTGATTGACCTTTAGGGTTACAGATGAAGCCTGGTTTCCGATCCTTGTTAATTTAGGATAACTGCAGGAAAATCTCAGAAGCACTGAGATTGATATTTCAGATGAAAGCAGAAGCTGAATGGCTTGAAGAGGTTGAGCACTTGGGAAGTTTGTAAATATTCAACTGAGAGGAGAAGAGCGTGTGTGTGTGTGTGTGTGTGTGTGTGTGTGTGTGTGTGTGTGTGTGTATGATTTACTGGGTGTCCTTGGCAACCTTCGCCTGTTTATTGGAGCAGAGCAGGAATAGCCATTACGAAAAAAAAAAAAAAACCCAAAAAAAAACCAACCAAGAAAAAACAAAAAAAACAAAATAAAACAAAAAAAAAAACACCCCCAGGAAATCTTTTTAAGTTTTGCTCCTGCGGCGCTCCCCGGTGATCCCAGCCCAGCCCCGGCCCGGCGCTGCTCGCTCCGCAGCTGCTCCCGCTGCCTGTGGGAGATCCTCTTGGCATTTTTCTCAGGGATCTCGGAACGTGCCTGCAGCACCATGTGGATCACATGGAGCCATCCCAATTCCCCGTCCGTCCGTGCGATGGAAACCTGCCCATCCCTGTTGTCCGCTAGGCCCTCCCAAGGGAGGGAGAGAGAAGGGAGCAGCAATATCCGAGTTCAGCTCCGAGGGGCTGTGGAAAACCAGCCTCTCTCCTGTGCAATCTGCTGTAATAAACATCAGCCCAGAGCCTGGGACAGAGGGATAAATCCTCCAAGACTCTGCTGAGGGGCCACTCCACGTCACCATGGCCCTGTCATACAACGCTGAATATTCAGCGAGGTTGTTGCTGTCAAGTGTTTTGGTTTAAGCATCAGGCTGACCCTGCTGCGTGCAGCATCCCTGTGTGCTCGCTCAGCCCCCGAGAAGTCGGGGCTCTAATGGAGCGAAGCTGCGGCAATTCACAGGAAAGCACTGGGGTAATTACTGACAAGGCTGTTTACATATCAAGTTCCCTCGCTGTGATGCGCTGATTTGGCACTTTGTACGCAGCTGCCGGTTTAATGCTGAAGCCAGCCTTTTCCCAAGCTCGGCTGTGAGAGAACCGCTTAAAAATGTGTTGCCTAATTGCTGTTGCTTAATTAACAGTAAGAGCATGCCAGCTCTGCATCTTGGCTGTGCCGGGGAAGGGAGGCAAGCAAAACCGGGAGGGGGAAGCTCAGAGGAAGCCTGGAGCACAGTAGGTTTGTGCAGGTCTTAATGATCTGCCAAGCACTGCTGAACTTTTTCACCGGGTGGTAAAAAACTGTTACAATTTTTTCTTTCTCCTCTCCCTTCTTCCAAGCCTGAGAGGCGGCAGCTTGGTACGGTACAGGTTGGAAGGGAAGGTGTTGGGCTTAACAAGTCACAGAGTATTCTGAGTTGGAAGGGGCCCACAGGGATCATTGAGGCCAGCTCTTACATGAATGTCCTGGAGGTTTGTTTCTGCTGCCTCCGTGTTTGCTTTGAGTGTGTGGAGCGTGGGTGTGCTGTGGCTGCACATCTGGGGTCAGTCAGCATGCAGCACTGCAGCACCAGCAGGGTTAGCAGCAGGGGCTGGAAGCAGAGGGGCTGCATTACTGCTGGGCACTCAGGGGTCTCTGCACCCGTGGGGTGGACAAGCCTGGTGCTTCACCCATCTCACTCTTCAGCTCTAATGCCACCTGATTTTTTTTTTTTTTTTTCATTTTTAGTATTTTACTGTCTTGCAGTACTGGACTTGGACTTAGAGAGGTAGGAAAGGCTTGTATAATCTCCTCCTGTTTGCTGCCTGTGCAGGGGTGCTCTCCTGGCGAGCTGGAGGCTGAGCAGCATTGGCCTGGCTGCCCTTCCTGGTGGGAAGTGCAAACAAGAAGGTGCTGATGTTCAGGCTCAGTCAGCAGCCCCCAGCCAGCCTGTTTTTAGCATTAACTGTCTGCCCAGTGGAAAGGCCACATTCAAGCAGGATATCCCTCTGTGGGTCTTGGATGACTGTGGCATGGATGAAGGTATGAATGAGTGGGTGTTCTTTGCTGCCTGCAGATGTGTATGTGCACTCCTGCCCTTGGAGTTCAGAGAGGGGTTTAGATCCATCTGCAGAAGAGCACTGAGCCTCTGCCGTGGTTAAGTGGCTGTTCAGACTTGGAAGGAAGGAGTGGAACATAAGATCAAAGGCAGATAGATGAGGCTGTAGGTCTCAGACATCTGCTAAGTGCATTGCAATTGGCTGTGCTGCAACATTAAATTCCCAATGCCTCTTGCAGAGGAGAATTCCCATTGCCTGCATTACATGGCAGCCCAAATACGCAGCCTGTGCTGTGCTGCAGTAGAGTTTAATTTTTTTCCAGACCAGCTTTTAATCCACTTACTTTTCAATAGGCCTTTTTGAACATAAATGAATGTAATTAAATGTGTGTTTCCCAGCTGGGTGAAGGCAAGGTAGAGGAAGGCAGATGGCCTGGAAGGGAACACAAAGACTTTGGAACAAGCTGCTGTGAGGTACTCTTACGTGGTTTTTGGACTTCATGAGCATCCAGTGAGGGAGGTGCCAGGGGAAACGTGGGTTATACCCATGTGAATTGCCCTGATCAGAATCCTCCTGTTTGTTGCAGAAGTGCGTGGGACTCATCAGGGGAAGTGGTGAGGAAATGAATGTCTTTGGGATCTTGGTTATTGCTCTGTAGGAGTGTGAACAAGCTGTGCTCTTGCTGTAGATCTGTGGCAGCTGTGTCATCTGATGTGGTGCTGAGCAAAGAGCTCTTCAGGCCAAGGGGTATTGGTGTCCTTCAGTGCTTTACAGGATTTGATGCGCCAGAGTAACTTATAAGATACCTCAGAGTGTGTATGTGAAAGGGAGCATCTGGGTATGAATTCAGGTCAGATTTAATTCTCACACTGCTATGAAGGCAATTCTTCATTTCTTGTTCAAGTGTGGAGCGGATTGATGTGGACCAGTGGAAAATACTTCAAGTCCTTTGACTGGTGGGACAGCAGAGTTCAGTGCCTGCCTGTGATCAGATAAAACATGAAGCTTGCTATATGGACTGAGAAAAAGGAGTCCCACAAATATGTCCATAAGTTGGAGTTGCTTAACAGGACCTCCTGGAACTGAATCTTTGGTTTGTTTGCCCATGATTCTGGGAGGTGAAGTGGGATGTAGTTTCAATGCCTGAGTTCAGTACTTTCAGAACTAGACTGTAAAGATTTTTTGAGGGAATTTCTCTGCAAGCTTTAAAGGGAAAAATCCACAGTTTACCATCAAATCTTCTCCCCAGGACAAGGTTTCTCCCAGCAGTGCTCTCAGAATGTTCCCACGCATGCTGGCCCCAGATCAGTTTGACACTGGAGGAGGCTCAGGGTGCTGCTGGGAGCAGATCAGTGGCCAGGCTGTGCCTGGGGAAGGTGGCATTGGCTCAGGGTCAGCTGCTGGAAGGGAAGGTAGCCTGAAGGCTAAGGAATAGTTAAACTATTGATACCCTAGAGCTGTTGGCCACTGCTGGCTGGTGGAAGATGCTGCATGTTTCTGAAGCTCTGGATTTCTTTCTCTTTTCACGCAGCCAGTGCTAAGGCATTCTTGCACACTGAGGAAACAGTAAATAACTCTCAGGCTGCAGAGCACCAGTTTTGTTTCAGCTGCAAGGTCCTGAGGTGTGTGGCATCTCCCATCAGTGGAGCTGGGAGAAGGGGCAGGAGCAATGTTTTTGAGGCTTTGGTGGCGTGGCTGTGGCTGCCCTGCTCCTTCCCTCGCTGTGGCAGCTGCGTGGGGACAGAGCTGTGCTGGAAGCAGTTTGCTGCCCTCGTGGTGACAGCGTGGAGATGGAGCACAGCTGCTTGCAGGGGTGACAGATGACAGAGCTCCTGCCATGGCCTCCTCAGGCCCCTGGCACCACTCCCAGAGCTGCTGCCTCAAAGCTGCTGGGGGACGAGGTCGGGGAGGGGGTGCAGGGGAGCCAAGGACCCACGAGCTGGGGCAGGGTGACCTCTGGGCTCTCCTGTTCCCTCATGAGGGCAGCAGGGCAAGGAGGGGGGTCAGTGTTTCCAGTCTTGGCTTTTACGCTTTATTGCTGCTGCTTTCAGCAAACTGGTTTGGCCAGAGGATTTCTGGGGGCTTGCAGACAATGGCTGCTCACATTTTCCAGCTGTCAGATACTTAATGACATTAACTCCCCAGCCTTCTATTTTCTTTTTTACTAATTTACTTTATTTTTTTTCTCTCTGGCACAGCCAGCTGAAGTGCTTCCAGCAGCCAGATAGACCCAAATCCTGGCCCCCATCAGATGCCTTTTCCATACACAAAATGAATTATTTCCTTGCTCTCCTCTTCCACTCTCAGGGACTCTGCTCTGCTAGGTGCCCTTCAGCAGCAAAGGAGTTTCTTGCTTATTGGAAGTAAAGTGCTGAACATCTGAGATGCACTGGGGATCCCTGATCTTTCCCTCCCCTGGAGGAGCTGTAAATGTGCATTAACCTTACGGATGTGTAGGAGGAAAGTGTCTCCCCCTTGAGAGCAAGGAAATAATTCATTTTGTTCATGGAAAAGGTATCTGTTCTTTGCACAGACAGCTGAAAGCAGCAAAAGCCACAGGGTCTGAGCCTCACAGAGAAGGGGAGGTGCAGGCTTTGCCAGCTGCATGGCCCTGTCACACACAGCCACCAGTGTCCCTGCTTTGCCCCTTTGTGGGCTCTTCCTGCAGAGGTTGGCAGGTCCCCATGGCTCTGAGTCAGTGGCTGGGCTGCAGGGTCAGCGCAGCCCTGGGCAGGGCGAGCTGCAGCCTCAACCCTGGTGTCTGCAGGCACTCCTTGAGCTGTGCTGGGCCACTTTGTTCAGTTATTTTTGTCAATTAACAGACAATTTGCATCCTGCTTTCCTGAAGGGAAAGGGTGGTCAGGAAGAAGACACTTGGCACACAGGAAAGAAAGGAAAAGTACCTTTGAACTCTGTCCAGCTGCTTGAATTCTGGAGTTGAGGTGCATCATACCACTTCTAAACTGCTAACTGACCCTTTCCACCTGGCTTTGACTCCAGGCATACAGTTTGCCCTTGATACATAATATGTGATATATATATAATACAATACAATATATAAAGTGCGTGCAGGTGTACAGACAGTTGGCATGCTGTCACAACATGCTGCTGCTGTGTGTGAGCAGGCCTGTGTGTCGAGATAAGAGCTGTAATGCTTGAGGAGACTTTGGCCTGGGAACATCTCAAAGGTTCACAGTGCGTTTATGCCCCACGGTGGGGCATACCTGCTAGCTGTTTGCTCTGGATTTTGCACAGGATCTGTACAAAAAAAAAAAAAAAAAAAAAAAAAAAAAAAAAAAAGCTCATTAGATCATTTAGGAACTCAGAACTCTAGAGAGTTTCAGTAAGTTGCTTCAATTATTCTTTGGTACTACTGCTTTTTGTTTTCTTTCTCTTTTTATAATGCTATAGCAGTAGGTAGTCACAAAAGGTCAGTGCTTTAGTTTATTAATCAGTGTACAGGCATGTTAGCAAATCCTTCCTGCCCCAGGGAGTGTGGAATGTGAGGGACACAGCCTGGGAGAGCCACGGCACTAAAGTCTGGCAAGATCTAAGCTGTCATTCTGTGTAGCAGCAAGGAGATGTCCTCTGCAGGATTTAAGAGCTGAGAGCCTTAAATCAGCCTGGGTCCGACTCGTGAACCAAAACTCATCATTGGAGTTGAATGTCAGCAAAAGCATCTTTGCTCCCCTTTGCACTGAAGAAAGTGAACTTCAGTTGTTCTCAGGGGTAGCAAGTGAGGCTGTGCTTCCCCCAGCCATCAGAGTGGGCAGCGGGACCACCTGGCTCGTGTTTCCCAGGGGCTTGCTTTAGCCTGCAGACACTTGCCAATTTGCCAGCAGTGCAAAGGCAGAGTGTGGGAGGATTCCCATGGGGTGGTGAGTAGGAGTTGATAGCTTGTACCTCACAGACCTCCCGATGTGCAAGAGAAAAACTCAAGTATAAAGGGCACTGAGGGCTGTTGTTCCTGCAGACCTGACATTATTCCAGTCCACTTCACCTGAGGCTTCTCCCTTTTGCACCGTTTCATTTTCTGCTTCACTGCCAATGAAAGCAATATTCTGTTTTGATATTATTAGTGCTAGAAAGCCTAATCAACCCTTTTCTTTCCTTGACAATATCTGCCCTGCCTGCCTGAGAGCTGATCCACCCTGCCCAGCCAGTCATGCAGCAGGATTTCCCAAGGGCTGTGGCACAGCATCCTCCTCCCTTTCTTGGTGTTTTTCCTATTTACCAGGCACAGAGGGCTGTGGGAAAGAGTCAGGCTGACTTTGTCATCTCTGAACTGACACATACTGAAGTCATTAACTGGACTATCACATCTCAGCCGTGGGCTGAAACTTGGCAAAGAAGATTATGGGGCAAAGTGCGTGTGTGGAACAGGATAAAGTGGAGTTTCCTGTAGGAAGCCACCTGGGTCAGGGACATAAGCAAGAGGGGTCACCATGACCATGCCTTCAGATTTCTTCACAGCAATATGATTTATGGGCTGGGCACTCATCCTAGTTCAGATTTCTTTCACTGGTATTTGTGGGCTGTAGTTCATGCTGATCTGGTGTGCCTCTGACCCCTTCTTGCCAGCTAAACACATGGTTGAGTCTTGTTAGGGTCATTCATTACAGTGGTCAAAATAGAGTCATACAGATTTCTCCCTAGGAGACTTCAGAAATACCCCTCTCCCCATCTGCAGATTGGCTATTACCAGCCAAGAAAGCTGTGAATTAAGTTCCTCAGAACCAGGCAAACCTGGGGTATCTGTTTGTTGCGTCAGTTTACCTGGGGTTGTATTGTGGCCTCCCCTTAGCCTTAGGAGATTTGCCATTGACTCTCATGGCTCTAAGTTTTGATGTTTTCCTGTACCTGTATGTGAGCTCAGAACCACCCACTGATATGCAGTAGTTGAGGAAATACTTGGGGCATGTGTTATCTCTTCTGATGTTCAGCAGAGGGTAGGCAGGGAAACCCACCCAGCACCAGTGTGGTTGGCAGCACCCTATGAAGTGTGGTGCCCAAACTCACCCATACAGGGCACTGGCTTGCCTGCTGTGTGCCAAACATGTGGACATGGCCACCACTCCACTAGAGCAGGCGTGGAGTGCTGGAAAGGGCATTTCCCTCTGGCAGAAGAAGGGCCAGAGCCCATCTGTGTGTCAATGCAGCACCACCATGCCCTGACACCTCTCATGCTTTGCATACCCTGTTTCCCAGCTGGATGCAAGCAAGGAGAGCTGAGGGGGATTTTCTTTCATTTTGTTTCACCAGCTTTCTAGTTTGAGCCTGCCTGTCACTTCCTTGCTCCAAACTACTTACTTGGCAGGGTCAGGAGCGTGAGTCACGGCCATGGCCCAGGATCCTGCCTCCTGCTTTGGCCAGCAGCACTGCAGCTGGGGCAGAGCAGATCTGCTGCTGATGCTGCAGTGTCCCTGCTTGTTGCAGGGCATGGAGGCACTCACCTGGAGCAGGGGAGAGGGTAAATTGATAAGTTAATGAGCAAAAGCACTTATTCTGATGTCTGAGCCCAGACCGTTGTCTAATGTGTTGCTTTCCAAGGACAGGGTTGTGCACACTCACTTGGTAACTGCAGCAAACTTCTCCCAAAGGCAGGGTCACTCTCAAAAGAAGTCGGTGGGAGATGCATTTACATACAGGCTGTCTCTAATATCATAGGCTGGGAAATGAAACTGGATTCTAAAAGGAGATATTCCCTAGAGATTGAATGGGCTTTGCAGAATTTGTGCTGAATCGAGATAACCTTTCCATGAGGATTGTAGGGAGCACAGGTTGTGTTCTGTCTGATGGTATCTGACTGTGTGACTTGCACTGGACCCACTGCTGGAAGAAGAGAAGCACTTTCACTTGGCAGCACAGTGAAATACAGGATTTCCTGGAGATATCCCTTCTGGTGTCCATAATGGCAGGATCATGTGGGCCAGTCCTCAGGGATTAATCTCTTGCACCCACTGGTAAAAAAAAACAAAGAAAGTTAATATGCAGACCCTTAGAAAAACTGCCTGGCAAATTTGTTGGTGAAAATGCCAGTGCCTGCTTCTAATAAGAAAGACAGGGAGGAAGGGAGCAATGTTTTGTTTCTGGTGTGTAATGTTAAAAGCAAACAAAAAGCCCTTTTAGGGATAAAGGAGACTCTCAGAAGTGCTGTAGGCTGCTTGAGACGTGCAGAACTTTGTCCACAACCTTGAGGACTTCCAGGCCAGCTTCAAGCATCGTGTGTGTTGGCCAGACAACAATGAACCCTTTGAACACACTTTGGGTCAGGGTACTGTTTCCTTGGAGGGGGAAAGGGAGGCTGGTGCTTTGGTCCTGTATCAGCAGTGGTCTGTGGTGAGCCGCAGATGATTTCAGTGGATGGCAGGGCTGGCTGTGGCTTCTCTGGGCAGGGCTGGCTCCTGAGGCACTGAATCCTCAGCAGCGGGTCTGCTGCAGAACCTTTGCTGTGCAAGACTTGAAGTGCCTCTGCCCTAGCTCTGTGGATTCAAAGAGAGCTTTTAAACTAATGTGGGAGTCTGTGAAATTACCCTGCTGCGATGTGTCAGCTGTTGACACAGCAACATGACAGTATGTCATCACTTATTTCCTGCTTGAGGGATCATAAAGCCTTTTTGCATGGTTTGGTCCCATCTGTTTTCCAAAAGAGAAACTTTATTGTATTTCTCTTGCTCTCATTGTCCTCCTCTTCCAGACTTGGCCTCTGGTGCCTTTCTGAACCTCATTCATGAGCTCTCTGGGGGGAGGTGAGAGAAGGAGTTACCCACCTTTTGTACATGTTTGGGGCTGCACTGGCCCTGCTCTGAGCCACCTCTTTGGACTGCTGTCATCTGCTGACAAAGAGGACTATTCTGTGCAGTTAATGGGTACCTAAGTCTGACCTCTTTGCCTGAACAGCCTGGGACCAGAAATGCCAGCAGGCCAGCTGACCTGTTGAGCATGAGACAGAAAAGTGTGATATGGTGCTCGGGAAGCAGTAGTTGCTTTGCAGCCCTGGTTTGAGCATCTGGACATGGTGGGAAGCTCTCAGCCCATACCCAAAAGTGAGTTTGAATCTCTAGCTGCAGTGGGAAGCCCACCCCGTCCTGAGCAAATGCAGGGATGAAGCTCCTGAGGCTTTGGTCCTCCCTGGTGCTTCGCTCAGAGCAACTGTTTTTTGCCAGCAGTTGAAAGCTGCTACTGTTGATGTTGGTCTGGTGTAAAATCCAGTCCAGAATTGATGGAAAATTGGAAGTTGTCTTTCCTGCCCCATCACAAGACAGCTTTTGCTGCTGGTGGTGTCCTGCAAAGCAGAACCTCTTCCCTTTACCGGGGCAGGAACAGGCCTGTGCAGCTGCAGGCGGACACATGGGCGGTCTCACGGCAAACCCTTCGGAGAGCTGCTGAAGGAGCTTGGCTCAGGTCTGTGTCAAGTAGGATGAGGGAGGAAAACGCCTCCAGCTTGTTTGTGGTCTGGCAGCCAGAGAACTTTCTGCTGCTGTCACTGGAAACCAGTGTTCTTTTTTACATGTACGTCGTTCCTGGAATGTTTCTGCTGCGAGTGGCTGTGGCACAGCCCGGCACCGTGAGCTCCAGGGAAGTGCTCCCGGAGAGCCAGAGGAGAGGGATGTTGCTGTAGTGTTAGGATGCTCTGTTCTTTTAACAGTAGTCTGATCTGGGAGCAGATGAATGTTTCTCCAAGAGCTTTTTGAAATTAACAGCTGTTGTTCACTAAGTCAAACAGAAGAGTTTTGTGGAAACTAAGCCCAAACTGATTCTCTTAAAAAGCAAAACCAAAATTAGATGCGGTATTATAGTTATGTGCACGTGCCAGAGGCTGAGTAAATGTAACAACAGACTTGTGACTTAGTCTTCACGCTACTTAATCCATCAATAGTTGGCTGTAAATCTCTGTTTAGAACAGAAATGTTGGAAAGTGCTGCAGCTCCTGCGCCCTGGCTGGGATGCTCTGAGCTGTTAGAGGTGCGTGGTGGCAGATCCTTCTCACTGGCTGTGATGGGGTATCTCAGGTTTTGTAGTTTCCCCTCAGGGGTTTGAGGCGAGTCCCATAGGATGTCTTTACATCCTGCCAGCTTTGCTGCCCTCTGTGACTTTCTGTCTCTGCCTGTGTTGTCACCCTGGATTGTGTTTAACCAAGTTAAAGGATCTTTGTGAACCAGATGATGATTAGCATCCTTACCAGAAGTTTTGTTAAAGTACTTAGCTATATTTCATTCTAAAAATCCCTGCACTGACATACCTGTTTCTTCAAATTTTATCTTTTCTGTGCCAAGGAAAACCAGACTTGGTACCAGTGAGAGAGAGGCCAGTTTGATTCTGCTGCTCCAGGCCAGAAGAAACTTAGTGGCTTGAAGTCTGCTAGATGGCAGAGTTCCTTTGCCTTCATCCAGGTCATGTGCTGCCATTGGAGCTGCTTGCAGCTTTTATTTTCTAAATAAGTAATTTTAAGGGTTCCTGAGTTTGCTGATCAGTTTTTCAACAAAATGGAAACATTTGCAGAAAGCAAAAGGGTGAATCAACATCTGGCAACTTCCTCAGCCACTATATTTTTTGTTCTTTCTTGTGGATAAACGCAAAAAAGAATTCAAGTGAAGTCTTTATGCACATAAAACCCTCACTGTCCAAGCATGATTGATTAGGGACGCTTGCTGTTTCCCTAATTCTCTTTCTTAATCTTGGCACCATCCATGTTTTCCATCTTAACTATTTCCAGTGGAGATGAAATGTTTCTTTGTGGAGGGACAGGAGGCACCCACCCACCCACATCGGGGGTCCTCAGACAGATGGGTCAGTGTTCCCTGCTGTGGGAGCAGGAAGCCAGACCCTGGCCACAGCTCAGGGCAGCAAAGCCATAGAGAGCCTGACCCTATTTGACTTCTCTTTTCTAGATCTTGGTCTTTATAAACAGCTTGTTATGGTATTTGCCTTTCAAAGAGGAGCCAGGGTGTGGATGGGAACAGTGACAAAGAGCCACTTAAAAGGACTGAGTGAGCTCTTACAGGAGTCCACTGCATCAACAGAAAAATCTTGCAATGTCTTAAGCCCTGATGTGTCATCTGAGGTTTTTAAATGCTGTCATTCAGCCTCCCAGCAGTCAGGGCCAAAAGGTTTGTGCTCCTGTTTAACAGGGAAACTGAGTCATGGGGGTGCTTAGTGCCTGGCAGAAGAATTCCTGGTAAATCAGACCCAGAGCCAGCAACTGAAAGCAGAACCCCAGTGCTTAGAAAACACTGGCTTCTCACAGGAGCATGACTTCATGTGTTCCTCAGCAAGGGCACACAGCTCCTCACTTTTTGCATAGTCGAGCACAGCTCTGCCCCAGCCAGCAGGGACTGTCTCCCAGGGTGATGTCAGTGCTGGGGCTGCTGCAGGGGCACAGAGCATGCCAGTGCTGTGAGGGGTCCCCACAGTGTCCCTGAGGGACACACAGGGTATCCTGCTGCATTCCTGCCCAGCTCCCCACGGGCTCTGGGCTGGCAGGGCTCCTTCCCTGGAGCTGCCCCAAGCAGCTGCTTTCTCCATCTCAGGCAGGCAGAGCAATGCAGGCAGTGATGGAATAAACACCTGTGTCCTGCCTCAAGTGACACGTGCATCCTTTAGGATGTTGCTTCCCGGTGCCAGTTGAGAATTGAGGAACTGAGGAGCTGGTGCTTGGGTAGGAGACCAGTGAAGGTCATCCATCACCACGGATGCTTTTCAGCTCTCAATATGAAGGAGGTTGTGGAGGGGTGTGTCTGTACAGGGTTTCAGCAAGCAGGGCCACAAGAGTGTCAGAAGATGGAGCTTGACACAGTCTGATTAACTTCATCCAGGCTGTGGCCTGGCTCTATCCACATCTGTCTCAGTACAGGAATGTGTGCAGACCAAGTGCCCAGTCTGTGCACTGCTCTTGCCCAGGGTAGTGGTCAGTGTCTTATTTCCAGCTTGTAAGGAAGAAGGATGAAGGTACACACCTGGTAGGAGAGCACACAAGAGTCAGAAATGTGGGTTGTGCTCCCTTAGCACATCTCTTGGCTGCTCTGAAGGGCAGACACGCACCCACTTCCCCTTGGGTCACTCACTCCTTTGGCCACATGTGAACTGGTCAGACTGGGAGCTGACACATCCCATCTGTGTCATTCTAGTAATTCTTGGGAAGGGAAAACTGCACCACTGGGAAGACCCACTCTGCATTTCTGTAGCTTCTTTACCAAGCCAGGATAATAGAATCAATGAGAATGCCTGTAAGCCTCAGTCGGTGGAAGCACAAGCTCTCAGCTCAAGTCTCCTCGCCTTTGTTCTCTAAGCAGGTTTGCCATAGGTCTCTCCCATTGGATGGGGATGTTTGGCAGCCCTCCGGGATGGACAGCAGCTCCTGGGCAGCTCACGGGGTAAAAGTGATGCTGCAGCAGCAGATCTTGCGATTTGGTGCTAATGGCACTCCATTACTGTGCATTCGTAGGGGGGTTCTTTAAACACTAATTAGCCTACAGTTCGATTTGATGCCGATACTCTGGGCTCTATTACAAGTCAGTAATTGTAACTCAACATCCCAGTGGGGCCCCATGGCACAAAGGAGGGGTTTGAAAGCGCTGCTCTGTGTGCAGCACATTTGGCAAAGGCTCCTTCATCCCACCGCTGGATCGAATGTCCTGATAAGAGGATGGAGCTGCAGGGCTTGTTTCACTCCTTCGAGGAATGGCATTAGGAGTCGGCAGCCCCGAGGTCTGGTTCTGATTTTGCTGTGAGACCTCAGGCTCCTTACCTGCAATTCAGGGAAAATGATACCTCTTTGCAGGGGCCTCGCAGGGTTCAGCTAAGATTAATGGAGGAGGGAGGGGAGATGAAATATCTGTGGCATTTTGTTGTTACTATTAATGATGTAGAGTGAAGCCAGGGCATCTCTGTGAATGATCACTGCATTTGCCTCTTGAGATCTGGCTGTGTTTTTGCCCTCCCCTACCCTCTCATAATCAGAACAAAGTTAAACTTTGTAGTAGAGGGGCTCAGAAACCAGTATTTCTCAGTGTCTGAAGAAAAAGAGGCACGTTTCCTGGTGTAATTAGGTCCAGGCTCTCAGGAAATGAAGGCTGTCTAGCTGATAAGTGTTTAGTAATGATTACCAAGCCAAAGCTGGGGAAAGCAAGCAAAGTGTTTTCATTTCAGAAGCAGCAAATCCAGCTGAGACTTGTGGTGTGTGTCATGTATGCAGACAATTGTCCGAATGGTATGTGGCCTCACTTGCTGGAGCATGAGCCAAATCTGCCCTGGTGCAGATCCACAGGAGCCTCTGGAGCTACCCCAGGAGCCTGAGAGCAGAGCACACATCTCCATACAGTGCCCCCGGCTGTCAGAGGTGTCATTCTGGGGACTGGTGTCAAAACTCTGCTCTCAAGGCCAGCAATTCCTCTCTCAAATTAGTAACAGTGCTCATCAAAGCTGGGGGAGCTGGAGGAGGATAAGAAGCACATTTGCAAGGGTAGAATTACATCCTCTCCAAATGAAATACACATTTCTTCAGTGGTGCTGGGTAAACTGAATGTGGCAGTGCAGGAAGGTGGGTTCTTCAGTGTGCTTTTGTTCTGTGTGTCAACCCTTACGAAAGGGAGTGTCTCCCTCAGAAATTTCAGGGTCAGATTTTGCAGGGAACTTGTCTGGAGGTTGCTCTGCTGTGAAGTCAACACAGTCAGTCCCATGCCAAGATACTCATCAACAACCCTTGAGACCTGATGTGCTCTCAATATTCTGGATGAGAAGGTGCCTTGTCCCTTCCCCTGCCCTGTTTTGTGTCCTTTAATTTCAGAAGATGCCTTTTGGTGGACACTCTGTCCATGTTGTATTCAAATGGGTTTGAGTTTTACAAACATTGAGCATTGGAGGAACTGAGGAGTTTTGCAGTGCTGCTGCAATTCCTCTTGCCTTCCAGATGAGTCAATGTGCACTCTGCAGTTCCATGTTTTCTGAAAACTCTGATATAGCCTAGTGGTAGGTCTTTCTCTACCACTCCTGTACTCTGGTGAAAATAACATGCTGATGCCTTAAAATCTCTCAAATCCCTTATTTATTGCAGCCTGTATAAATGAGTTTCAGAAGGGATTACACAACTCCCAGGAGGACAGGGCCATCAGTGGCTTTTAAGAACAGTGGTCCAGAGGCAAATCCTGGTTCAGGAAGCCTGTAAGCTGCTGGACATTGCTGACAATGCCCTGTGTGTGAGGGTCACTGTGTACCTGCCATGTACTTATGTCTTGTCCACAAGTGTCCACCCCTGGCCCCTGCTGGGGGAAGATTCCTGGGATAATCAAACCTTTGGACTGAACTTGGCAGCTCATACAGGTGGGTGTTCCTGGCAAGACCTCTCCTTTGCTTTTCAGAACCAACCAAGATTAAATTGCAGAACTATGGATATATTTTCACTTCTTCCTTGTACTCTCTCTCTTTCTCTGCAAACTTTGTTTCCAGTGCAGTGCCTTCATGCTGGCCCAGTAGTGGAGAATCAGTACTGAAATTTCTTTTCAAATATGGCAGTTTTCTTCAAACCCACCTAAGGCATAAGCTGAGTTTGCTTTCCCTTGGTGTCAGTCAGTTCCCCTCGTGGTTACCAAAGCCCACCCCCAGTCTGTAGATCTTCTACAGACTTTGCAAAATGCTTGGATTGGAATCTGATGGTTTATTTAATCAGATCTGCAGTGCCTTGATGTCCATCACTATCATGATGGCTTCCATGAATTCAGCAGCTCTCAGGCATTATTTGCTGGTTTGTGACTTGAGCCCTGGGAAAGATATTCAAGAAATATCGTGTCTGGAAAAAACATGTATTAAAACCATTTCCTTGAAGACTGTCAAGGGTTTTGGGTGAGGGAACAATGCACAGGTATGCTGTGCATCTCTTTTCTTGTTGAAATTTATGGTTTGTTTGCTTCTCCCTTTGCTGCCCCATCACAGATAAGGGCAAGGAGAGATAACCTCTTCCTCAGATAGCACAATCCTGTTTGCAGCCCACCCTCAGGGCTCTGCACTTTGCTTTTCAAACTAAAGCTCTGGTGCTATACCATAAACCGACCATGGTGACTGAGTCAGTCAGCACCTTCTTCAGGAGAAGACCTTTCTATTGCTCAAGGCAGGGAGGCAGTCCTCAGGCTGGTACAGGCCTTAAGCCTGTTGACAAAATCCCATTTGTAGCATAAAAGGGCTGCAAAAAACAAGTATAATTTATCACCAGGTTGCTGTGGCTTCCTGGCTCCAGGATAGTGCTGGAAAACCATGTGTGTCTTCTGAGAAGGGCGTTTTCTAGGGACACACGTAGCTGTTTGGATGTTGTTAAGTAGCAGCAGACAAGCATATACATCTGCACAGGAAACTTTGGCTCCTAAAGGGCATTCCACAGTTCATCAAGTCTGACTCTTCTAAGAGGTGCTGAGCCATTGCTAAACTGTAGAGAGGGAGGAAAGTTTCTGCTGTAAGAATTTTTCTGCTTGTCTCAGATTTTTCTGTTGTGTTTTTCTTAAGTGTTTTAGTAATTACTTCCATAGAGATAACAGTGTGGAGACAGCTGGGTTAGGAGTCTGACCCAGTTATCAGTCAGTGCAGCTTGATTAGCTGCAGTGTCCAGGGAGGCAGGATGCTGGAGAAAATTCACATCTAAACTGCAAAGCTGCTTTTAACTGCCTGCCAAGTTTGTTTACTGGTTTTCCTCTGAAAGCATGAGATCCTTCTCCCTCGATAGCAAAGGCTTCCCTCACTCCTCACCAGTGTCTTCAGTAAGATTCACCTTTCTTCTCCCCAGTATTTCCACGACTCTGGGGACCACTTGCCTCTCAGTTATCAGTCATAATATCAGATGAAAGCTCATTATTTGTCTAACAGGCAGTGCCTACAGGAGTGCTGATGATCCCTGGGGAAAGGATGGTCACATCCTGCTTTTTCCCAGCTGCTTGATTTCATTAGCTTAAAATGCCTGGGATAATCTTTGATACTTTTCCAGCTGAGGAACCTGGAACCAGATATCCAGGAGGTAGGACATGCAAGAAAAAAATTCTGCCATGGAAAGCCTGGCTGGTTTTATACTGTGAACCTTTTAGTACCAAGCACTGCTTCTTGCCATTAGTGTGTGAGTGTATTTCTTCTCCCATGCTACTCATCTTCAAGGGAACTGGTTAATTACCTGGCCAAGGAAAACTCTGGGGTGTAGGAACTTCATTGGTAACCATCTGCACAGATTCCTGAGGGCTGAATACATCCCACCTTTTCCTCACTGAAAATACTGTTTCACACACAACTCAGCTGCTCTCAGAGTTTGTTAGGCAGAACTGAGTGTCTGCCCAGGACAAAATGTGGCTCAGAGTGTGTTTCACAATCAGTCACATCGAAGGGTCAGTAAACACAAACACATTTCCCACTGTTTGCTCTGCAGATGAATCCTGCAATGCTTCAGTGTGTTGGAGATTTATATGGGAAGGGTCCTTCCTGCTGGGAAGTGGTTTTGCTGTGAGTAAATGCCCTGCTCCTTGTGCAGGATTTGTTGTACAAGTGTGCACTGAAGCATATAGTACACAGCCAGAAACGTGTGGAAATCTTCATTCTTTACAAGCCTGGGAGCAGTTCAAGAAGAGCATGTCAGAGAGGGAAGGAAGGGAGAATGTGAGGGTCAATCTAATTTGTTTTTTTAATGCTGAGTGGCCCTTTCAGACAGGGTTGTCCAGTCAGTCTGCCCAGCATGAACTCATGCACACATAAAATAATGCCAGCATGGCTCAAGTGAGAGATTCATTAAGAAAAATGATTTCTGTCTTAATTAATTATAAGATTTTTTTCCATAAAGAATATTGAAGTGGTGTTTGGTTTTAGGTTTCCAAGAATCTCCCAGTTGCTGGAGACTTAATTCATCATCTAGTTAGCTCACTTGACCACACACCTACCAAGCCACATATGTTTGTGTCCTGAAAATTGCTTGTTGGAATACCAAAAAACCCAAAGCCATTTCTAAATTTCCTTTCTCATGAGAGATTTTCCCTGTATCAATCCTGCAAATTCGTTCTGTTTTGGATTTGGGTCTACCAGAGTGATTGGTAGGCAGCAGCACACAAGCTGGGGTGGTCTAAGAGGAACTGTCCAAAGCAGGCTGGAGGTTGTCTTCCTTTTGAAAATGAAAAAGCCTCGGAAAAGATACATGTGAAGCCTCCAGAAATGCATCATTCTTGCCCTCTGTCACAGCAGTAGCAGGGATAGGAGGCAGCCCTGTTTATCTTGAGTTGGAAGACAGGAAACTGGTAAAAGGTTTGGAGAGCAGGGGATGGTGTGGTACTGAATTTAGAGATGCCTTCACACCTTTGGTTCTTGGTACCTATTCCCTGCACTTGATTAAGATCCTTTCCTGCTGTTTGCTTGCCTTTATCTCTGATTTTGGTGTATCTGTGGGGTCAGTTGGTGCCATAGTGGGCTGCAAACACTTCAAGCATCATTCTGCAAATGTGTGACCCATCAGCAGAAGGAAAATTTCCTGATTAACTTCTCTGGAGAATTTCTTCCTCCTTATTTGCAATAATAAAATAGTTGAGACAAGGTCAGGTGCTATTTATAGCCATCTCACCGCTCCTTGCTGCTTCTGGCCTGGGCAGTAAGCTCTGCACAGACACAACGAGATTAATCCTTCATGACACTGAACCTTTTATTTCCCTTGTTGTGCTTGCAGGCTCCAGAGCCTCCTTGCTCTGCTTTGCTCTGCACTAAGCCTTCAATGCAAGACAGCAGCAGTGCAGCTGTGGAAAAGTTTTGAAAAACATTATCTGTTCAGCAAACCAGGGATTGTCTGCAAGGTTAGAAACTTTGGTTTCTAGGTCAGCTGAATGGTTTGAAATTTTTCATCACGAGCTCCATGCCAGATATATATGCTTTGCAATTAACTGAGGTTATGTGCAGGTAGGTCCAGTCCTGGCAGGGCAAGAAATGCTGAGGGATCTGACATGTTTTCCAATATATAAACCTTACTTCTGTTCCCCTCAAAAAAAAAAAGTTATAATTGAAACTATATTTTTTATGATGAAGATACCTTAATATAGAAGCAGATTGGATTATGTTGGAATCCTGGATGCTGAGAATTTTAAACTTTATGTGCTTAAAGGCACAGACCCACAAGAGAGCACTGCATTTGACCTGATGTCGTGGAACAGGCTTTAGAAATTGATTAATAGCACTGGGATTATGGTGTGTAGTTGTTAGAAGTGTGTAATATCACAGGGTGGAAAACCTAAAGTTTGGGATTTTAGAATATAGAAATAAATATGAAGCCAGATGGAGGTTTTAGGGCAGAGGCAGGTTCTTCTTCTTTTCCTTCTTCCTTCATCTTCATGGGTTTGGGTGATATTTTGTAATTGGACAAAAGTCCGCATTGCTGGCTTTGAGGGATTAGTTATTTGGTTAAAAGGGAAAATAATCTAGATGTCAATTCTTAATTGGATAGTTTAGTCTTAAAAAGACCTTGTAACAAGAGATAGTTAGCCATTTGCGCCTTGCTAATGAAAAGCTGCTGAACAAATGATTATAAAACTGTTTCACTGATAAGAAATAATAATAAACACCTGAGTCTGAAAGTGGAATGCCGTCTCAAATGCCTTCAATCCCGACCTCGAGAAACAGATAGGATTAGGACAGTCAGCACAGAATGCATGACAACTGCCAATACCTGATGTTAAATTCAATGCAGTGGGAGCTCAGTATGAAAAATAGTCTGAGGTCTTGGTTATATCACACCTGTGACCTCTTTTCTCAAGCAGTCAGAATCTGTATTGCTTTGGCTACATTCTCTGAAGTCCTCTGACTTTCACACCTCTTTCATCCTTGTTTTTTGCCCTGAAAAGCTCAGGATGAGCTGGAAGCAGCTGAATGCCTGTAGTTGCTCTGGTTACAGCAGCTACCCACTGTAAGCTGCAGTGTCAGTGTTCAGCACAAGCAGAGGTGGTGGGAGGGCAGCCCTGGCTGCATGAGCTGACTGTAAAGCTGTGCAGTGCTTGTCTCACAGACCTGGCACCCTGCCTCTTCCCCTTTCTTATCCCCACTGCCAAGCTCCAGAGAGCAAACTTAAAGCACTGCAAGTTTTGGGTCACTGCAGCTGAAGCCTTGGTGCTGCTGTGAGGCCTTTTCCCTAGGGAAGGGGACAGCAGTTTGTGCCAGCTTGCTGAGCATCTGGCACCAGAGGGGCTTTGGTCAGAATTCATTTGTCTGCAAGGAGTGAAGGCAAGTGTGAATTCAGAACATGTGCCTGCACATGGAGCTGAGCCAGTCTGAGGAGTCAGTGATGAGATGAATCCTCTGTGTTCCTCTAAATTTAGGGGACCCAGCAGCTGAAGTGGGGGTAAAATCAAGCAGCAAGTTAGACATGTTTCATTGAGACAGCTTGTTTTAAGCCCAGCAGGTTGGGAACTGTGGCATCACAGGTACAAATCAGGTTGCTCAGCATGGAGTTTGCTGCCTTATTGTGTTATGTGTCACCATGCAGCCCATGAGGGCTCCATAAAGGATTTTCTCAATGGTTATCAGTGAGAATTGGGTTCAGTTGTCTAGTGATGATCAAGATGCTCACTCCAGGTCCTTTCTCCAGCCCGTGTTTGTTCCTGCAGAATGCTCCAGTTACAGCAGCCTTCCTAGTCCAAGCCACCTCTGCAGGCTGGAAGCCACAATCCCACTGAAGCCCAGGCCAGCACTGTCCCAGCTTGGAGTGAAACTGAGCAATTGCAGTTTGCTCAAATTCTTTCATCTGAGGTTCTGCTGCTAAAAATATTTTTTTCCTATTTTTCTGTGAGATGAACCACTCCTAAATCTCAATGAGGAAAACAACCACCTTCCAGCATCAAAACCCAGCATCACTTACATGTTGTGTTTTCCCCTTCTCAGCTCTAGCTGTTGGCATGTTAACATCAAAATGGACAGGGCAGGGTCTTCCCAGGGCTTTCTCAGTGATGATGCTCTGGGTTTTTGTGTCTTCTCTGGCTGAAGTACACAGGGTTTGGTGCAAAGCTGCAGCAAGAGTCCAGCAATCTCATTCCAGTGGGGTGAGCAAGCAGACCTTAGAGCACATACGGAGGTTGTGAGTCGACATTTGTCATTTTTTCCTTGCTGATTTTCATTCCGCAGTTGTTATGCACTTGCACTTGCTTATGGCCCCCAAGTTGCTTGCCATCCAAATAAGCAAATTACTACTCTGTGGGAGAAATGCTAATTTTTTTATTGTTATTAGTTAAAAACAATGGAAAATCAGGCACAAAGAAAACAAAATAATTTTTTTCCAGTGGCTGCACAGTGAGATTGTGACAGGGCCAGGAACTGAGTCCAGGTGTCCTGAGCCCCAGCCCAGACCTTTAAGCACCAAAATATCCTGCTCCTTGTGAAGTCAGAGTGTTTTGGCAGAAGTTTCCCCAGAGTGTTTCATAACTAATGTCAGAGCTAGATGCTGAACGTGTCTTACCAGTTAGGAATTTTGCTTTTATATACACTCACTGACTTAAAAACTGCCCCCAAACTTAGCAGCTGTTGGCTTCTTTGTGTTACTTGTCTTTTTCTAAGGCAAATATGGAACATGATAAATTGAAAGCTATTGAGTTGAAATGTTCTGCTTCGAGTCCACTTAGCAAACTCCAAAGGTCATCTCTGCTGTGTAGAGACAGCAGGACTAGACACAGAGTGAGCCTTGTTTGAATTTTCTGCTGTCTAGAAATCAGGCTTGTCCTATTTCACAGGGATGGATGTTATCCAGAAGAACTAAGCCCATCCTGGGATCTCTGACAGTTTTTGACAGTTTTCTGAAAAGGATCTAGAGCTAAGGGGAAAAAGAACATCCCACAGCAAACTATTGCAGGTTGTGCCTTGAGGGACCACTTTCCCTTTTGAGAGGTCTTTAGTCCCTTTTAAATCTGCACAGCCAGGGTGCTGTTTGTGAATAGAAATCTGTAGTATGGAAGAATGCAATTCCCCCAGGCAGCTCAAATAGTGACTTCTTAGCAGTCCTCTGGGTCAGGTCAGCAGCTCACAACTCCAACAAACCTTTTGGTCCATCTTGACTGTCTCTAATACCCAGCTGCAGTGGCATTCCCACAGACACTCAGCAGGACCTGAAAATTCCCTTTGTGAGATGCTCTGGTCAGTCCTTTATCCCACATCCGATGGTGTCCAGCTGCAATGAACTTTTCCAGAGTAGGATTATGTTGAAATGATCTATTTCAAAATGGAATTTATGTTTCTGAAGAGGAATGTCTCTTTAAAAAAAAAACAAACAAACAAAACTTCTACTCTGAAGGGGTTTTGGTTTTGTATGTTCTGTCCTGGTTAAAAATTTATTATAGTCATTTTTCATGCCTGCTGGAAAGCCAAGGGATTATTATGGAGAGTGGTGTCCTTTGGAAAACTCCAAATGAAAGACTGGAATCGATGTTGTTTTTGCAGTAAAATCTGGCTTCCCTGCACATGTTGTCAGTACAGAGATAATCCTTAAAAGCTTCTGAAGTTTACACAAGGCAAATGTTTTGCGTTTCTGTGGGCACTGCAGCGCAGCTTGCTTTGGTGCACAGACGTGGGGCAGGCAGGGATGCCGTGGCTCTCACCTTCCTGTGGGGACATTCCTGTGTGCTCCCTGGGCTAGCTCTGCCCTGGAGCCTGTCTGCCCTGCTGCTTCCCTGCAGCTCTCTGTTCTCATTCTGCTGCAGGGTTTGTCTGCTGGGTGCCTGTGCAGGTGACCTGCTGGACATGTCACGTGGATGTGCCTGAGCTTGCTGGCTCTGGTACCTCAGGAGCAGCCTTGCAGCAGTGGCACGGGGCTTGGTGTGGGTTTTGCTGTCAAGGAGAACACTTGGACACAGCCTAGCCTGGGCTAGCATTAGCCTGGCCCTGGCTGACAGGTTTGGGTTGGACTGCTGATGTATCCCAGGGACCTGACTGCAGCTTGCTGGTACTCAGTGGTGTTGGCTTTCTTTCAGAAGCAAGTGTTTAGTGACTTCTCTCTTGCTAGCTCGGGCAGAGGTTTCACCTGAACATCTGTTCTGCTCCTGATTGCTCCCAGCAGCTGCCATGGATGTGTTTGGCAGTAACAGTTCTGTTTGTTTATGAGGCTTTCTCCAGGGTGAAACTGATGTCTGGTCTCAGTTCTGAATCTCTACACCCAAAATAATTTGGTATATCAAAATAAACTTCTCTTTATACCTCTGCCACCATTAGCAGAGTCTGGCCTTTTGCAGCTATACACATCTGAGCTTAATAAATGGTCCTCAGTCCCTGATTCCAAGCAGAAGCCCTCAGCCTGGACATAGCTCAGACTCCAAGGCTTTTAGAGAGAGAGTCTTTGTAGCTGCTTTCCCCTTCTCTCTCCATCTCATATCTCATGAGAGCATCTTTCCACCTGGGACTGTGCAGGGGGTTGGGGTAGCTGAGTTGAGAGGAAAACAGGCTGGATCCCATCACCAACAGACCCTGTTGCAGTGACTTGTCTGGCTCTCAGGAGCTCCAGCTTTTTCCATTTCACTTATATGGGGCTTTTCTCTCAATTCAGCTTTCTTCTTTAGCCTCTGCATTCAGGTTCTCCTTGGTTGTCCCATCATTTCCCAGTCCAATGGTGTCAAAAGGATGGCAGAGGATGCAGCATGAACTGCTGTGTTCACCTTCTACATCAGCAATCTCACTTGGTCTTTCTCACCTTGTTACAGCTGAACAAGCTGGAGGAGGCAGCAAATGCAGCTCACACCTTCTTCATGGCAAACCCTGAGCACATGGAGATACAGCAGGACCTCGAGAAGTACAAGACCACGTCAGGGAAAGTCAGCTTGATTGACCAGGAGGCCAGGCAGCACATGGTGAGTCTGAGGCTGAAGAGGTGCCCAGCTTAAGTGTCAGGAAGTCTGGAGAGGAGAGGCTGGGAGGCCAGAAGGGATTAATCTATGAATGGGGAAATTCTTATCAATACAGCAAAAGAAATGCTCCCTTTCAGCATTTTCCCTTAAGGCAAGCCTGCTCCTGCCTTCTCTAGGCATTCTGCTCTTTGTTTGAGAGCTACATCCCCAGGCTGGTCCCTCTATTCAGAGAACTCTGGGCTCATCCATGGCTGTGAACACACACCAGCAGACAGCTTTGATAGAAGCCTCCAGGACATCTCAGATCCTGTGTGTTTCCTCCATGATAGATCTTGGCTCCTGTGTGTTTCTTTTGACCTGAGCTCTGCCACCTGGGCAGGGTACATGCACATGGGTGGCTGTGGTGGTGAGGATGCAGAGTGGCAGGAAGGAGAGTGTCAGCTGTTTCCACCTCCACAAAGCAAAAGCCCAAGTCAAATGCCAAAGCCACCCCCTACTTCCCAATTTCACGGGAGCAGGGATCGCAGTTGGGTGTAATTAATGGAGGTGCTCATTAGGGACCATTTGAAGAAACAATTAGTAAAAAATTAAAACATTCTAGGTTAGGACCAATCTGTTCCCTTGGCATTCAGTGTTGTTGTTTGGTGGGAAGGTAAAGACAACAACACAAAAAGAAAACCCAAAAAGGACCCCAAAAAATTATTATTCTTTTTATATAATGCTAATCTAGGAGTGGCGCTAAGGATTCTCTTTAAGTATGGAGAAGTCCAGAAGAGCATTTAGGCAGGCTATTAGGTTCCACTGGTCCATCAACAACTTAAACATGGTTTGGTACAAGTGGTTATATCTGATAGGTATCTGAGGAGATGGTCCTGTCCCTGTGCCAGACCCCTTGTACCTCCTTTTGAGAAGCATCTGCAGGTGGCAAGGGCAGGGTGCTATGCTCCAGGCAGCATGGCCTGCTCATGGTTTGTGTTCTGCCTGCCTGCTTTGCAGGAGGACTACAGTGCTGGGGTGAGGCACTATGACAGGGAGGAGTACGAGCTGGCCATTGAGTTCCTGGAGCGTGCCCTGGAAGGATACTACTCCGAGGATGAGGATTGCCAGGTCATGTGCGAGGGACCGCAGAGATTTGAGGAGCACGAGTACCTGGATTACAAGGCTGGTCTCTATGAAGCTATTGCAGGTGAGATGTTTTTGCATTTTTAGAGTTCTCACCCTTGGCCCTGAAATGTTTTTAGTTACTGAGTTTGGGCCTTTAGCTGGATTTGTTGAAGGGTCTTCCCTTCATCTCTGCTGCTGGTGAGTAACGCTGCAGGAGGCTCCTGGAAGCCCAGAAAGTGCAAACTCAGAGGACAGTGAACTAGAATATCTCATTTTGGTTCTGAACAGAAGCTGAGGTAGAAGAATTACATTTCCAGACACGTGGAGCATTTGCAGCTTTCTGTTGGAGCTGGAAGTTTAGGTGCTTTACATAAACTGCTCCTGTTTCCCCTGTACACAGTCTCACACACCTCCCTGGAATCTAGACATTGCTGGCCTTTGTTTATGTTTTCTGTTTCTGAGAGCATGTGAAGAGAGCAGCAGAGTTCTCTTGGCCATGTTCCAGGTGGCCAGGAAAGCTGCCAAAAAGGCTCGTAACATGGATTTTCTCCCCATCCAAAAGGATGGATTTGTCATTAGTGGAGGCCCACCTAATTATGATCTTGACTGAAATCTCTGGAGAGAATTGAACATTGCTGTGTAATCTTCAGATTTGCATGTGTGGCTCTGAGCCAGAGAGGATTAAAACAGTTCATTCTCAGTGGAAATGAGATTACATTTAATTAGTCGTAAGGGAAGGAAGAGCAATAAATAAGGGTTTGTTTGGTGACAGAAATCTTATTTATCTGCTTATGGTCTTGGAGTTGCATCAAGCCCTGAAATCTTGCTTCTTATGTGGAAAATACCTCACTCAGATGCAGAATGTTTTTTGGGTTAGTATAATTCTGTTTGTGTCGAGACAGGAAATCTAATTGAAACAACAAAGAGGAGAAACCACCAGCATACCAGATGGGAAGCTGTCCTGGTGGGGTTTGTTTACCCATTTGAAAAAACAGAAGTGTTGGAAAGGCTGACTTGGTACCAGTGTGGCTGTCAGCTGATCAGGCCTGCTTCCAGAACCTTGACCAGGACACCAGGACACCCGTCAAGAGAGCAGCCTTCAGTGGCAAAGCAAACCCAGCGTCCTTCTCACTGAAAGCTGCTGCTCTTCGAACAGGACAAGCTGTCCCTGTGCTGGGCAAGTCAAGTGCAGCCCCAGTGAGCTGAAGGTGTTTCTGTGCTGGCCCTTGCTGAGCACTGACAGGGTCATGGTGTGGTGGTGCTCAGAGCAGGACGTCCTGGGAGGGACAACAGCCAGATGGTCCCTGCCAGCGCTGTGGCTCGGCCATAACAACCCCAAACCCCAGCACCATTCAGGCACCCAAGGGAACATGGAGTTGAGGGAGGGAAGTAAGATCCTTGATTAAGCTGCTTTTCTATAGGAAACTAGGTGGCTCCTTCCAGGACAGCATAATTCAAAGTTCACCCCTGGTCCAGGCACTCAGGCCCAAATGTTTCAGTAGGGAGTGGGAACACATAACGTACCAAGAAAAGAGAGTTCAGGTTTCTCCCAAACTCATTTCTCTTTAATCCCAAACTGATTTGCTGTGCTGCTGCTTGGGGTTGAAACACTCTCACCTTTACCCCCAAGGACAGATACATTTCAGTGAATTGATTGCAGTACCAAGAAAAAGCACTGCTTCCCAGTAATGGATTGATTATTTCGGATCTAGGATGCTTAAACAGGTTTAAATTACAACAATATGATTTATGTCCTTTCCCTTCTTGCTTTTCCTAATGCTATACCCTGGATGTGCATGATAAGTCAGATAACTACTCAGGCTATCTGACGAGAAAATAGGCACTGTTCTGAGTTTCCACTTGATTTCATTGCAAATTCCTCAGGTGGTTTTTATGGCAGCTCTAAGAAATATTTTGGTAGCTGAGCACATGATTATTTTCAAGCTTGTGTTTGTTTCTTAAGGTTTTTAATGGTGTGCAGAGACAGAGCAAGTAAATTAGATTTGTAAGTACATTGCAGCAAAGGCTCCAAAATGGAATCAGATGGCAGTGTTGGCTTTGAAGTTGTACAGCTGGTACAATGCCTGCCTATATGATGGAGTCCCATTAATTAAGAAAATTTGTTAATGGCAGATGTTCATCATGTGCTTGTGATTCTCTGGGGGATGCCTCATCTTTGAGACGCAGCACACATGGGGATTTCTGCTGCCCAGATTTGCCCCTTGGACCTTTCAGACTGGCCTTGCTGGGTCGTGCTGAGACTCTGCACCAAGCCCTCTTAGCTAAACATCCTAAAAAAGGAGCTTTCTTGCTGCAGGAAAGGAGAGGATTAAAGATGAGATGAAGGAAGGGACTCTGGAGCTGGATTTCATGTGGCAGCACATGTGGCTACCTTGTCTTCACCTCTCTGCTTGCTTTCTGGGTTTGTCTCTTGGGATTGAAGTGCTACCTGCAGTCCCTGCACGCTGCAGCAGCTCCTGCCACACCAAAGAGATGCTCAGGCTCCCTCTACAGTTGAGAAAAGGAGGAAGGCGTTTCTTAAAGGGGGCAAAAACATAACTACAACTCTGTGAGATTGGCTTTGGGGAGGAACGTTAGCTCTTTCCCTCGGTGCACACTCACCTGCCGTGCCAAAGCAGTGTGAGTTGCCCATCCTTCAGCTCAGGAGTTTGAGCCTCTGTCTGTCCTTGTCTGGGCACCGTCCCCTTCCCTCTCAGCTCAGACCCCCTTGTGCCTGTTTTCCTGGCAGATCACTACCTGCAGGTGCTGGCCTGCAAGCACGACTGTGTCCGTGAGCTGGCCACGCGCTCGGGCCGCATCTCGCCCATCGAGAACTTCCTTCCCCTCCACTACGACTACCTGCAGTTTGCCTATTACAGAGGTAAGGGCTCTTGGACTGTTCCTCACAGCTCCTGCTATGAGTTCTGTTCATGTTGTGCAAGTGCAAATTGTTCCATGTGGGAGTAAAGCTGCTTCCCCTGATGTCCACACTGCAGTGATGCAGAGGCATGGTCTGAAAGAGAAGCAAAGGACGTTGGAAATTGTCTCTTCAAAAGTCAGGTTGACTGAAATACAATTTAGTAGTTTTATGAAGGTGTTTTAGATCATCAGTCAGGTTTTAAAAGCCCAACTTTTAGCTTAAACATTACTATTCTTTAAATAAATCATGCTTTTTTAGTGTTCTTTCATTTGCCATTTGATATTAAAATCCTTGAGAATTATATGTTTCACATTTTCTGAAATGAACTGATACATTTTCTAAATTAATATATAACAGATACATGAGTTAGGTCAAGCTTATCCCAAGATGCCAATTTTTGCCAATTACCAAATATTTTAAGATTCACAGTAAAGTCACAGGAGTTGGTAGCATGGCAAAATGTCAGGGGTTGGCAGTACTAAGAAATGATGCCCAGTTGTGTGGTTCTGTGTGCTATTTTATTATGTTCTGTTGCATAAAAGAAAATAAAAATCTGCAGCAATCTGCTCTCTCAGGCTTTTGCTAATAACTCTTTACTGAAAAGGGCAGACTGTGCAAGGATCAAAATTGCTATTAAATTATTAAGATTCTTCATTCATCAATGGGAAGAAAGTAGGAGGAGTCCATATATGTTGTACAGGCCTCTTTAATCCTCTGCCCAGTTAGAGGTTAGGGTGAAAACCCCTGGGCCCTGAGAGATACTGCACAGATAAGAAGCAGTTTGATGCCAGACAGTATCCATGTCCTGCCCATCCAGCTGGATCCAATTTGGATACCATCTGGTCTGTGCATGATAGCAGAAAAGTCTGGTTTCTGTGCCTCAGTTTCCTTGCTGGTGAAGTGGAATGATTAAGACAAAGTGGCATCAAAAGAGCCCTATAAAGTCCTGGGCTGCCTCTTCAGCTGTTGGGGAGCTCAGGCTGTGTTTCCTCCCTGCAGAGTCCCCTCCTGGGCTCTGTGTGAGCCCCCTGTGACCCCCTGACCACTGTTGTGTTGTCTCCCAGTTGGTGACTACGTAAAAGCCCTGGAGTGTGCCAAGTCCTACCTGCTCTTCCACCCGGACGATGAAGATGTCCTGGAGAATGCAGGTTATTACAAGGGTCTCTTGGAAGGGACAGTGGATCCAGCCACCGTCAAGCCCAGAAAGGTGAGAGTGAGTGACACCTCAGAGCTCTTGGTGGGAGGCTTTAACAAAGCAATCCAGTGGCAATAAAAGCAGCTTGGCCACTTTCCCCCTGCGGGACCACTTGAAAAAAAAAAGCAGCAGTGCTGGGCTTGCTGGTGATGCTGAGGGGGTGATTTTCAGGGTGCAAGTTCAGAGTTGCTGGTGTGGGGGAGAAGCTGGTGGACAGGATTTGCTTTAAATGGGGAATTCAGCCTAGTAAAGCCTGAGCAAGGGCAGGGAGGGCAGTGACCAACAGTGTAAACCCTCCTCTTGCCCAGTGCTGTGACGGACATGCGGAGGAGGAATGCAATGAAACACCAAGCAAAGGGCAGCATCTCTTCAGACAGGGCTGGGAAATACTTTCCCAGGGGAGGCTGGGATCTCAGCATTACTCTCAAGTCTCTGAGCTTGGAGTTTAGCCTGTTTTGCACACAGTAGCTCTGCTATCACAGGGTTAGGCTGGGGTCAAAATCCCAAACAATGTGTGTTCCATCACCCAGCAGGACAGGCTTCCTCTCCAGTCTGGGCAGCCCTTATCTGTGGCCCTGGGGGTGCCTTAATCATAGAAGTTCCTCCCATGCCATGCCATGCCATGCCATGCCATGCCATGCCATCCCAACCCATGCCATGCCATCCCATCCCATCCCATCCCATCACTGGTCATTGGAACTGGCAGGAACTGGTTTTTCCATTCCTGTGGAATTCCTTGACTTCTAGGGAAATCAAGGTGAATTTGGTAAAGTACTAAAAAATAAAAGCAAAATTATAAAAAGGAAAACAACAAAAAAATGTTGGTTTCCTCACAAAACGAATCTAGGAAAAAAACCCTATTTGACAAAAACATTTAATTGTTTACAGTGTTTTGAAGTTTTCTGTAAAAGAAAATAATTTATTTTTGCTTTGCACAGTAGTTTTCTGGGAGAAATACCAGTGTTTTGTTTGCAGATTTTTTATTCAAGATAAACTGATGGACAGTTTCCAGCTGGCTTTGCTTTGTGGCCCCCATCCAAGCACTCTGAGGGCATCCCAGGGCCAGGCTCCATGTGGGGAACTGAGGCACGGCCCAGCCACAGTCCCTGCCCCACCAGCCTGAACTTTTCCTCATTCTGCAGCTGGGGTTTCTCTGGCCAGCCTTTTGCCCAGATATTTTGAGGCTCTGCAAGGTGCTCAGGGGTTTCTGCCAGCTATGGACACGTGTTTTGGGGATTCAGGCTCCCTAGGTGGGTTGCTGAACACCTTCTGTCGTGTACTGAGTGTCTCAGCCTTGTGCCTGGGGTTGCTCCAAGCGCCGCTCACCCCCCAGCAATCTGCAGCATTGCATGAAAATGAGGCAGAGCTGCATTGCCACTGTCTTGAAAAAGCTGGGCCATGTGCAAGTGCTCCTGTTTTCCTTCTCTTTCCAGGAGGCCAAGGCGCTGCTGCGGCGCCACAAGCTGGAGTCGCGCCTGCTGCGGGCGGCCGCGGCCGGCCTGGGGTACGCCTACACGGAGCCGGTAAGAACCCGCCCCGTGCGGGGTCTCAGCCTGGTTTGTTCCCTGCAGAACAGTGATGGCCAAGGAAAGAAGGCATTCCTGGGGTGAAAGAGAGGCACAGGCAGCCTCATCCAGCTCTCGTGCCTTGGTGTCGGAGCCTCAGCCACTGCCGTGGTGACGGGGTGAGGCACAGGTGCCTGGGCAAGCTGGGCTTCCTTGGTGCTCGTCGCACTGTGCCAGCTTGGGCTCACATTTTCAATCTGGTGGACTCAGGCCATTGCCCAGAGTTACGTGGGATGGAGTCAGAGAGGCTGGCTGATGTCCCTGGGAGTCAGGCAGAGCAGGTAACGCCCTGGCTTTGGCTGCAGCATTAAGTTAAGGAGTTTGTCCTCTCTTTTCCCACAGAACTACTGGAACAGGTACGGCGCCCGCCAGGACGAGCACAGGTGAGCCGCAGTCACCCCAGCTGAGCTGCAGCTCCACCACTCCCACGGTGGGATCAAGGGGATGTGCTCATGGTGGGAACCAGCCTGCCACTCAGGGGTACTGCCCACCCGCCCAGCACACCATCCTGGTTGAATTAGGGCCCTTTGCCCCATGTCACTGCAAACATTGCCACAAAAACCTTATTTTAGCTGAGTGCCTTAACACCAGCAATGGTTTAGAGGGAACTTGATTGCTGAAGCAAGTGGTGCTGGTCAGATTTGTTGGTGGAAACTGTTGCTCACATTACCAGAAAAGCAATGTTTGCCACAGGGTGAGGGCTTCAACTTGTATGGCTGTGACATTTGTACAAAGTACTGATTTGCTTGGGGTTTTTGTGTATTAGTTTCCAAAGGCAGCAAAAGTTCAAGCTGAAGAACTTGTGGCCAAAGTCATGATGTTCCTCTTCTCTTTTGCTCCTCAGTGTCCCATCAAGTATCAGCAGTGAACCAGAGGATGGGCCCCGGCTGTCCCTGACAAAGAAACCCATGCCAAAGCCAGAACGAGAGCTGAAGGAGGGTAGGGCTGATAAACATGTCTCAACAATATTGGGATTTTTTTTCCTGTTGCTAGAGACTGCAGACTGCAAAGTCTGGCCACTGAGCAATGAGGGCCATTTCTATGTGAGAGAGTTCAAGTTTTGTTTAAGAGACAAGTCTTCAGTGTGCCACAGCATTTCTGGGTCTGTGGATCCCAGGGCACTCCTGTGCCCTTGGACTTGTTTTTCCCACCTGCTGGGCTACTCAGTACAGAGCCCTGAGATGTGGAGCTGGAAGGCTGGGTCTTCCTCACCATGGGGAAAGCAAACCAGCAAACAGGAGTCTTCTGTGCAGGTGCTTTTTAAGATCAGGGTGTTGTCCAGGCTTCAGAAGGATGGATGCTGGAAGCAGCCTGTCCTGATGCTTTGCTAAATGTGCTGGATCACACCATACTAGCAACCACTTCTCTTTGCAGACTAAGCTTATGACTTTGTTCACATGAAATGTGAATGTCTTAGTTCACATGAAATCACTTGTTTATAAGCCTGTCATCAGACGTTTCAACTGATTTCAGCACATTTTCAGCAACCACAGAAAACATCATAACATCTTCTACTAAAGACAGGATTTTTCCCCTTAACAATTTTGGAAAACAATATTGTAGCCAAGCACCAAAGCAGTCCTTGCTGCAAAACAACAGGGTCTCAAGCCAGGAGGTGTCTTGTGTCTCTAGTGAGCCAGCTCCACAGCAGCAGGCAATTAAACCTCCCTGTAATGCAATGGGTGGTAGCTCTTTTTGGGGAATTTCACAGCTTTCCCCAGCCCAAGTTGTGTAAAGCTGCTCAGTGTTTGTTCAGTGCTGTTATCCCTTCTCTAGCTGTACATAAAATAGGCAAATACCACAGGAAGATACCAAAGATCATGTTTAAGCCAAGAGCTGGTTGAATTGTAGTTACTGGCCTGTTTGCTGTTTATAACCAAGTAATTCCAGAGTCCTTCTTTCTGTTTTTATTTCTTTCTGTGCTTTTATTCTAGTTTACTTAGAATGTTTTTGTTTACAAAGAAAACTGAAACCATCAAAAAGAAACTGGGATTTTTTTTCCATCTAACTGCTGCTTTCTCTGTTTCTTTTTTTCTCTTTCTCTTTTTACTTGGAAAAAGAAAAGGCCAAAAGAGAAAATCTATTTTATTTCTGTACTCTTCTGTGCTTCTGTCCTTCCCCCCTTCCTCATTTCTGCCAATTCACTCCCAAAAGACCAAAGAATTCCTCAGTTTTTTAGGGTGTTTTTCACAGAGCACAGACACGGGTCTGTCTCTCTGCTGGTGCTTAGAGCAGGCAGAGGCAAGGAAAGCAGGTGGGAGAACGCTGTCAGTGTGGGACAGGGGTTCAGTGTCCATGGCACAGAGCTGCCCCATTAGTTCCTTGGGAGGAACAATAAGAAATGTTGGACGTGTTGAGGGATGCCTTCCATGTTCATCCCTCATGTGCTTATGGCTGGGGAAGAGCAACAGCTGAGCTGGAAAACTCAGCCCTGTGTTGGAGCATGCCAGGAGTTTGGATTTGAGACTTCTGATTCTGATCCAGCTGCATTTGCAATAAGTGTGGTTATCAAGCACAAAATCAGCACAGTGAACACCAGAAACATCCCATATTTTCCATTTGCAAGAAACCTAACTCTTTAGAAATAAAGCTGTGAGCTAATGATGGGGCTTGTGGAGCTTACGTGTCCTCCATAGGCCAAGGAGACCTGCCAAGAGCACAGTTTTGACTCAATAGACAGGAAAAGTAAAAGTTGCAAAAGCATTGTCACAGTTAAGTGTCCTTGTACCACATGGTGGGAAGAACTCTGCAGCTCTCTTTCCTCTATTTCCTTGCTTGTCTCTGACAACAAATAATTTTCTTCACAATTAGATGTATTACATTTTTCTCCTGGAGAAACATTTGGTTTAGGCTTTTATTGTTACCATTTCTTTCCTTTTCTTTCTTTGATGAATGCATGAAAGAGGCTTCAAAAGATGGTGGTTTAGGGACCTTGCTCTGGTTGTTTGATCAGTCAAATTTGATGGGGATGGATTGAAACCTCTGGTAAAAAGCTTGCAGGCAGAGGGAGGCAGCTCAGAGGCAGGATGTGAGGGATGGCAGGGACAGCCATGGCAGCTCCTCTGCCTCAGTGGAGGAGGATTATCCTGAGAGTTCTCTGGCTCACCCACTCCCTGCCCTCCTTCTTGGAGGAGATCAATGCTTGCTGCAAGCTCAGCACCATGTGAGGTTTTCTCTGTGTATGGCAGGCAAAAAACATGGATGTTGCAGAGGGTGGCTTTGCATGCCAAGCCAGCAGCATCCACAGAGCACAAATGCAATGGGAACCTACACTGGTGTTGACAGCTGGGCTGGAGAGCCAAGTTAGCCACTGTCCCTGTCTCTCCCTGTGTCCCACTGGGGTTTGGCGTTTCCAGGCTGTGGTCCCTGCACTTGCAAGGCAGCTGTTGAGAAGGTAGAAAATGCTGATGCTGCTGCATAAAATTGATTTCCTCTCCTTGTGTTCCCATTGCTTCTGTTTCTTTTGTTACTGATGGGAGGCCATACTCTGCTCTCTGCTGTGGAGCTCTTGGCCTGTCAGCACAACTGGGTGACTTCAGCCAGCCTCCAGCCACTGTACAAGATGTCAACAAGGCCAGGGCATGTTCAGCAGGATGGTTTTGTGTTTCTCCTTAGGGGGGCCTCTTCTCTACAGTGACGTGAAGTTTGTCTACAACTCTCAGCAGCTGAATGGCACCCAGCGAGTGCTGCTGGATAACGTCATCTCGGAGGAGCAGTGCCGGGAGCTGCACAGGGTGGCCAGCGTGAGTGGCAATGGCCCTGGGCTGAGTGACAGCTGAATGTGTGATCAGCCTCTGGAGACCATGGGTTCATGCCTTGCTGAGTGTTACAGCTGATGGCAGGATGCCTGTGGAGAGCAGGTGGATGCTTGTCCCTAGTGCACACCCATAGCTGCAGCACGGGAGCTGCTGCTCCATCCTGGGCTGCTGGACAGAGCCTGTGCAGAAAGAGCTCTTTCCCCATGTTATAACAACCCCAAAGGAGCCTTCTCATTCACCATTAACTGAGCTTGGAAGGGACTGAGGGTGCCTGAACATCCCCAGTTAGGGGGTGGGTGGTTGATATCCTGTGCTCACAGAGAGCTGCAGCACCTTTCCACCCCAACTCACCTGGCCCAGTGAATGCAGCCCTGGGGGGATTTGGTAAGAGGGTGCCATGTACATCCATTGTAGATCCCTCTCTCCTGACAAACCAGTTCACCACTCATCTGTCTTCGTGTTTTCCAGGGGATCATGTTGGCTGGAGATGGTTACAGGGGCAAAACCTCCCCCCACACCCCGAATGAGAGATTTGAAGGAGCCACTGTCCTCAAAGCCCTCAAGGTACAGCTCCCTCCTCCTTTTTCTCCTCTCCTGTGGCCTCCCTCCCAGTCTGCATGTGACACTGACCTCCCTTTGCCCCTCTCCTTGCCCAGTATGGCTACGAGGGCCGTGTCCCGCTGAGGAGTGCCCGGCTGTTCTACGACATCAGCGAGAAGGCGCGCAGGATCGTCGAGTCCTACTTCCTGCTCAACTCCACGCTCTACTTCTCCTACACCCACCTGGTGTGCCGCACCGCGCTCTCCGGTGAGAGTCGGGGTGGCAGAGGAGCAGGGAGCATGGGAGGGGTTCAGCTCTCCATGGGGTTTATGAGCTCAGAGTAGCTCTGTTTTGCTTAATGCTTAAACTGATGGCCAAGGGCTGGGCAAAGTCAGCATCCCACAGCAGCAAAAAGGGGGCACTGCTGTCCCCAGAAAAGTAATTTCTGGGATGTCTCTTGGTTTTCATATCTGCAACTCTTCCTATTTTCTCCTCCCTTTTCTCTTGCCTCCTATTGTCTGTCCCTTCTCCTTTCCACTCCAGCCCCAGCCGTCCATCTCACTTCCCTGCAGAGCTGTGCAGATCTTGCCTTTTCTCCCCAGCCATTAGGATGTTGCCTTTCCTCCCCACCCATTCCTTTCCTCTTCTCACCTGTGAGCACCACCTGGAGTGGGGTCAGGGTAGTCTCCCACCCCATGATGGGATCCCACAGAGCATAGCATTTCCATCTCATCCATCCCTTCTCCTTCCCCCTTCCTCCACATGGTCCTGCCTAGGCCAGCAGGAGCGCAGGAATGATCTGAGCCATCCCATCCATGCTGACAACTGCCTCTTGGACCCCGAAGCCAACGAGTGCTGGAAGGAGCCTCCTGCCTACACCTTTCGGGATTACAGGTAGGAGGGAAGGGAAGGAATCTCTCTCAGGACTTCTCTCCCTCTGGCTGTCCCCCACCCATGTCCCAGTGGAGCAATGTGGGATCTGTCCAGGAGATGGGGGTCAGCCTTGAGACCTCCCCAGTGCTCCCCTAACTGGGGTTTCCCACTTCCTTCCCCAGTGCCCTCCTGTACATGAACGCAGATTTTGAAGGTGGCGAGTTCATTTTCACCGAGATGGACGCCAAAACTGTGACTGTGAGTTGGTGCTGTGGGCCAAAAGTGTTCCTCAGCAGTCCATGCTCAGGGCTCTGGGCTTCTCTGGGCAGCCTGTGGCTCCTACCTTGCAAACAGCCATACAAAATCGTGCTGCAGAGGTGCACAGACCATCTGCTCCCTCCCTAGAGGCCCCAAGAAGTAAACCTGTGGATTAGGGGTTCTCCCCACCCCCAGTGCAGGCAGATGGATGGCTGGTAGTTGTCCCTGGCCTGGAGGACTGCTGAGCTGCCACCCCATCTTGTGGTCAAACATGAACTGGTGTCTCCATACAGAGGCAAGTCTCTTGTTCCAGAGTGGGTCACAGTGATGGACTCTGAGAGGGATGTGGCTTAGGCATAAGCCCTCACCTCTGTTTGGGTCCATTAAGGAAGCTGTGCACCCACTCTTCTGTGGTTGGACAGAGGTCTGGGCACCATGCTGGGGTCTCTGGAAAAGCTGGAGAGTAGATTGTGTCTGCTTAAGTGCCTGAGGGTTGGTTTGGTTGGCAGTTCTGTTCCCGAGGTCCTGCAGGACACTTGTCGACTCTGCCAAGAGAAGAAAGAAAGATATTTCACAGCCATGCCAGGCTTACACTGGACCTCCCTGGAGGTCCCTCATGGGCCCATTATGCCATGGCCCCATTTTGCTCTAGGTGGTGAACTGGAGGCTTTGCAGAGACTCCATGCCATTATGTCCTTTCTGCACGATGTCTGCACAGCAGGAGCAAGCTTCACACCTCCCTGTTTACCCCACACATTTTGCCAGCCGTGCCCAGAGCTCTACATGCCCGCCCCAAACAGCTCATCAGGTGCTAGGGTGATGCAGAGGGATGCCCAGGGAGGTCCCAAGCCCTGGAGCATGGTGAGCAGTCCCTTGCCAGCCTAGCTGTGCTGTTTCCCTGCAGGCCTCCATCAAGCCCAAGTGTGGGAGGATGATCAGCTTCTCGTCGGGCGGTGAGAACCCCCACGGGGTGAAGGCGGTCACCAAAGGCCAGCGCTGCGCTGTGGCTCTCTGGTTCACCTTGGACCCTCTGTACAGAGAGCTGGTGAGTCCCTCCATCGAGATGTCAGGGGAGTTGGGGCATACCCAGCATCCCAGAGGAACCAGGACCATCTTATTTTCTGCAGTCTCAGTACATCTGTTTTCCTCCCATTATAGCCCCCACAGCAGCACTCCCACAAGCTGGTTGCCCCAGGACAGGTTTTTCCTGCCAAGTCCTGGTCCTGGTCACCCTGGGCCAGTGGGGTGCAGTGCTGGGTTGGGATGCTGAGTGGGGCATGGAAGGGCTCCATGCAGGGCTGGGCTGGCCATTTCTGACACCTAGTGGCAGCAGCCTGATGGATGGGAACTCCTCCAGAGCAGCTCAGGGTGCTGTGTGAGTCCTGCTGCTAAGTCCTCTCACAAGCATTTTGGCAACTTGAAGTCCATGGCTCTGGGCACCCAAGATGCCTTGGAAGATCTGGGCTGTGATGCCTTTCACCAGGCACCCTCCACATTATGTTTTAGAAAGCTGATGTACCAGCCCCTGCCTCCCATTGGTAGCAATTCTGCTTTGTAAAAATAAAAGATACAAGACCGAGCAAAACTAAATGCAGGGAGAATGCAAAACCCTCATTCCCTTGCCTTGTGATGGAGGTGGGCTTCAAGGTTTGGGGAAAAGTTTATTTTAAGACATGCAATTCAGTGTCTCTCAGTCTTTTTGCACTAGCAGAAATTCCTCCAGGCTTGGTGCCTGTATGGTAGGAGATCAGCCCTGCCTGGGGAGCTGGAAATCAACAACAAGCAGAGGGGACAGGAGGAGGGTGTGCTGTGGCAGTGGCTGCTAGTGGAGTGTGGTAAGGGAACTACAGAACATCAGCTCTGCCCCAGCCACTGCAGCCTTGCAGGGAGGAGGGAATCAGGCATTGAGGTGGAATCCCAGGATCTCCCCATCCTCTCACCTACTCTGCTGGTTCTGGGATAACATCCTTGCTGTGTGTCCTCCCAGCAGCCTGAGCCTCACTGAATTAGCTGGAGCAGGCACTGAGGCTCTGCTGTTACCATTTCTTCCCTTCCCCTCTTTCAGGAACGAATCCAGGCAGATGAAGTGATTGCAATGTTGGACCAGGAGCATCGAGGACCCAGTGAAATGAACATCAACCCAAAGGATGAGCTATGAACTAGGCCAAAGACTTTTTCTATTAAATATTTATTTAATATTGTTAATCTTATTAGAACCCTTCTATTTTTGTACAGAGATGGTGTATAAATTAACAGGTTAATATGATTGTGGAATTCAAGGAATGCCTCTTCTGTGTTTAGCACAGCTTTTGCTGGAACCCTCATCCCTGTGCCAGCATCTCCTGGTGGGGCTGCCTCTGCTTCCAGCATTCCCTTTTTCTCTATAACTTCTCAGGACTCATTCAGGCCCACTCCACCCCCTTGGAGAACCTGTTGGTTTTGGTGGGGTTTTTTTGTTTGTTTGGTTGGTTGGTTTTTTTTGTTTTGGTTTTTTTTTGTTTTGTTTTGTTTTTGTTTTTGTTTTTTTCTTTCTTGGCCAAAAGTGGCAGCTTCTCTTTAGCATCTGCTGGAGAAAAGTCTCAGGTGTCCTAATGCACCAGTCTTTCTGCTCCTGCTTCCTGCTGAGGGAAACTGGAGCACAAAAACTGGTGTTATGACTGTCTCTCACCACTTGAAATATGCCTTTTAGGGGTAAAAAACAAAGGAAAACCCAAGTCCTAGCAAAATGGAGATTTCTCTGTAGCCATGTGAAGCTGGTGTTTGGGCATGAATTCTGAGCAGAGCTTCTGGAAATCAGCTGCTGAGCAGGGGCATGAGCTGTGCACAGGCAAGAGTGAATGTGATTTGCAGCTGACTCTGGTGAAATTGGGTCTGCCACTCATGTTCAGTCCCTCCTCTTGCTGATGGCCTGGGAACATGAATGATGCTGCTTCATGCATCCTTTGAGCTTCCAGCCCAGTCTGCTGCTGGTAGAACCCAAGGTTTGTAGTCATAATTTCTGGGTCCCTGTTGGAAAGCAGCTTAGGAAGTCACAGTGCCATGGTGTTGGATGGTCATGGTGTAGCTCTGCACTCTGGATGTCCTGGCTGCATCCTCCCATCCTGGCAGTGCAGAAGCAGCAGTTGTTCATGGTGTGCTATTATCTATTTGCTCAGAGTATTTCTGACCCAGCCTGGGGATGTTGCAGTGAAAGCAAGTAGTCAAGTAACTGCTGTTAAGCCAGTAAATCATTCCTCCCCAACCATTAAATTTAGTTCTGTGTGTGGGATCAGAGCAACCCCTGTCTCAGTCAGAAAAGGCACCGAGTCACAGGATTTCTGCCTCAGACATAAGGGCAGTTTTATTTTGACCCAACACCTGCTTCTGCTGCTGGAAGGTTTCAGCAATCTTCACTTGAAATTACTGCAAGGCTGCAGTCTATCAGAAAACACTACAGGGACCTTTGCTGGAGTTCACATCCTTGAGCTGCTTTGCTGAGCTCCCTGCTGCATTGACTCTTTCATCAGTCTTTTTCTGCTCCCCTCTGCCAGTTTTGGCATTCCCAGGACTTAAAATCTGCAATAGAGAATTGTCTTTCCTTTTTGCTCCTGTAGCTTGTGCCTGTTCCCAGGCTCAGAAGCCTCCTCTTCCCATCCAGTCACTGCAAAGACTGTAGACAAGGATTGTCCTTCTATAGAGACTTCCTCAAAGTCCTGGGCAAGATAAAGGAGAACTCTGCATCTGGAAAAATAAATGCCCAGACTGTGAAGAGGGAACTATTACCACCCAGAAAATGCTGGAAGAGTTATTTGCTGCATCTCCTCCAATGCTGCATCTGCAGAGGAAAAGGCTCTGGGCATTCTTAAGCTACCATCATTACTTATTCCTTTGTTGTTATCTCCCTTCCTCATGGAATGTTGAAAAGATGCATCAAGTTGGCTCCCCAAAGAACTGCCCACAGGTTTCTGCCTTTGAAGAGCCTTCCCTGCTTAAGTGCCTCTTCTGTAAATACTTAACTCCATCCCCCTTTTCAAAACAGCCAGAGGAGAAGCTAGGGAGAAGAAGGGGAGGGCAGCTGTTCACTTTGGAGAGCTGACCCCCATTTCATTGTCCCTCCACGTGCACCATGTGTCCAAGGCTCGACTCTGAATGTTGCACCTTCCATGTGGGCCTGTGCTGCCATCCCCCAAGGAACATTGCCCAAGTGCATCCTGCAGAGCTGCCCCTTGCTGCAGCCCCAGCCTTCCCAGGGATCCCCCAGCTGGTTCTGCTGCAGGGAGGTGCAGGGGCTGGCACAGGTCATGATTGGTTTGTTGCTGTGGTGGTTAGCCAGAGCTGTGTCTAAATCCAGGGAAAATAAACTGAACACATCTGGGCCTGTCTTTGTCTTTCTTCAGTCATATATTAGAAGGAGAGACTGAGGAATTTGGGGTCCGCTTCATGATGGTCCCTGTGCCTTTGGGGTTTCCTGCCTTAGACCTGAGCACAGCCCCCTCTCCATGCTGGAGGAGCACGGTCTGTGTGTGCTTTTGGCTGCCTGTCCATCTGCCTTGCTGTGTGTCCAGCTGTGCAGTAGCTCCCTGTGCACTGCTGGGTGCTCAGGGCCACAGCCACCTCGGGTGGAACAGTTCTGCTGCAGAGCCACGGAGCAGCCTTGGGGGATGCATCACTGCAGGACTCGCTGCAAACATGCCCCAGGAAGGGAGAAGACTCTGGGCTGCCTGGGCCATGCCTTTCACCATGCTGCTCTGCCAGTGAGACCTGCTGGCAGCCTGGGCCATGCTGAAGCCAGGAAACGTGGGAATGCAGTGAGTCAAAGGCACTTTCCCTGTTTGTTTGTTTGTTTTTCCAGCTCTCTGCTCTGGCAAAGTCTGGCTCAGAAGTGGATTTGTATTTCTGCTGCAACAGCAGAGGTGGGTGCCAAGTTTATTGGCACTCTGTAGCCTCACAGGAGCAAGTTGCAGAACTCTTTGGGGTTTGCACCAAAATACAACATAGGTTTTGTTGTATCCAAGTGGGATGGGTTGCCACCAAGGTGGCTTGGACTGAGAATTGATTTTAACTCTTGGATTTGATATAGGGGCCTGGCATCTGCCAGAGTTGTCAGGGTCACATCCAGAGTGCCTGCAGAGTACCTGCATCCCTGCTAAAAGAAAATTGATGACAATACTGAATGTATACACTCCTCCTTGGTCAAATATGCCCCAGGGACAACCTGGTACACTTATATTTTTTGTTTCTTCCTACTTCAGTTCATGCTGTTAATCCTCTCCTGACCTGCCAGTCTGGTAATTGCTGCTTCCTAAAGCCCCATCATGAAGCAGCTCTCCAGGGAGGCAGTGCCTGCAGTCACAGCACTGAGCTCAAAACTGATGTGCATTTCAGAGCACACCCAGGCCAGCCCCAAGGCTTGCCCACCAAAGGGAAGCACAACCCACTTGTGTGTTGGCCATGTGTTGTACATTCCCCAGTTCTATCACCAGCAACAGGAGCCTTTTGGTGATGGAGGTGGTTGAACCATGCCTTAGTTCCTTGTTCACTCAGCTGTGCCCTCCCTAATAATAATATATGTAGAGTGGGATTAGCAGGGTTGATTTATGACAGCCACTGAGGGAAAAAAACCAACCTACCATAAAGGAAACATAATGGAATTTAAAAGTATTTAAAACAACAACTGAGGTGGTTCTATGTGTGTGTGCGTGTGTGTGTTTGGGTGTGGATGTGGTTTTGAAAGTGAAGCCTGCATGCTGTTAATCCATGCCAGGGGACCTTTACTCCCAAGGAGATTTGTTTTGCTTTCATGTCCAAGTGGGCCCAAGCCAAGTTCCCTCACCCCTTGCACAAAGCTGCTGCAGGTTGTGGGGCCACTGGGGCAGCCTGCTCTGTGCCACAGGCATGTCTCAGCAAAGGGAAGTCCATCCTATTTCAGGACAATACAGATGAAATGATGCCTTCATTAAGGACAAGGGTGCACTTTGCACTCAGGGAAGCAGCAGCAGAGTGTGAAGAGCCAGTGGCAGCAAAAGCACCAAGGCGTGGGAAGCAGTGGCTAACAGGAGTCGTGACAGCCCAGCAAGGCACCTGGTGGCTCATGCAGAGGGTAGGAGCATGGAAAACACCTTGTGTAAGTAAACAACCTCCAAGAAAGGCCAGCAGAAAGCCTAAGGCTGAGTCCCCTTGGGCTGTAAATGCCTCACTCCAAGTGGCTGCTGAAAGCTTCTCTCCAGCCAAAAGCTCACCCCTGAAACCTCCCCTGAAAATACGACTTGTGGCTACTAAAAACTTTCTGAATCTATAATCAAGGCTGAAATACTTAAAGCTCTTTATGTTCAGTGGCTACAGGCTAAAGGAACCTGGACATTCCATAGGCATTAGCCTGAGAGACTTTCTGAGGCATTAATTTAAAGCAACTGATCCTTGCCAAAGTTCTTGTGGAGGCTTAGGGCCATGTGGATAGTCAGTCTTCCACAGCTCCACTGGATGATGACCAATCCCCATTGTGTCCAAGCTAGGCTATGGTAAAGTTATGGAATATTGTGTATTTAGTCTTCTTGTATGTCTTCTTTATTTCCCAGAATCTAGACTGATACCCCCAAAATACAGCAGCTCTGATTACCCTGTGAGACCCACTGAAAAAGTTGTTTCCTCTTGTCCACACCCTTGCCCAGCCTGAGGGAAAAAAAGAACAAAACACCTTGCAGTGAAATAAAAATGGGCTAATCCTGCTTTGGGGAAGAATTATAAAAAAAGAGGAAAGAAGTATGTATATCTTTTGTTTCCACAACTGCTCCTTATGTCTACACCCCACTGTAAGAGCCACCTTTTCCTGGGGGAGGTGTTCCTGCTTGTCTGTGCATTCCCTGCCTTCCCTTTGGGCCTGGGGCTCCACATGGACAGGTCCCAGAGATGTCACTGGGAGCAACAGAGCTCCCCAGTATCCCCCGGGAGCCCAGCGTGTGTGGGCCACCTGACCATCCCCCCAGTGGAAACTGCTGTCTCCACAGGTCTAGAGGATACCATGGCCAGCCCAGAATTGCTTTTATCTTGTTTTAAACACATGGTGAAAGCTGGCACTGGGTTTGTTCCCTTCTCATTTAGAAAAACTTTTGTTATGCAGAAAAAAAAAATCATAAATGTCAGCAGGTCCCAACCACCTGGCCAGCATCCAACCCCACCAGAAATAACTGCAGCGTACTAGAGAAACTTGAGAAAGCTAAACAGGTGACTCAGAGAACTGCCTGGCCACCCTCACCTTGTTTCTGGTTGAAAGCACCCTGAATTTCAGGGGAGAGGGTCCAGCCGTGGTCTGGGGGCTGTGGTGGCACAGCACAAGGGCAGGAGCTGCAGTGAGTGGGAGCTGTGCTGGGGCTGTGCTGGGAGAGGCACTCTGGGGGCAAACACAGCAGGCTGGTGAGCAGACACACTTGGCAAAGGGGCAAGTCAGCTAATGATTGTTTCCAGGGATGGTTGGATAATGAGGATGGCAATTCTAGTAGGTATTTCCTGAAGCTAGCTGAGCAGGGCAGGGCAGGGGGAATTTATATGAGCCCAGTTTAGCTTCTCCTTTATTTGTAATGAGATTAGCAGCAGAGATGGCAGGGCACCCTTGCCTGCTGCCCTGATGGGGTGAGCTGATAAGCACCTCCTGCCTGGCCTTGCATGCCAGCCCAGCAGCTAGGCCACAGGGGGAAAAACATCAGGGAAAACCACCCTTCCATCACACAGGGCCTTTTTGCAATGGTCCTAAGCTGAGGGGTAAAATGCTGCATAGGACTGGCCAGCCTGATCCTGGCAGTGCCAGGAGGGGTGCTGGCATCCCTGGGCAGTGTCACATCCCCTCCTTGCAGTGCTGCTGCACCCCATGCCAGCTGAAAGCATCGGGTTAAAGGTTTGTCCCCTCCTCACTGCTGAGATATGAGGCTACCACTTGGCCACCAGTGTGCCTTGGGCAGCCCCAGTGCAAGAAATGAGAGTGGCTGATTTGACTGCATTGTGGCAGGAGCTGTGAAGAAGAGTGACTGCCCTGCAGAGCATCTCCCAGCTGCTCACAGTGCTGTCACTGGAGTGTAGCAAAGGTGGAGAAGAAGCTGTCTTATCATTTTGCCCCCCCACCCAGAGAGGAGAATGTGGATCCCATGACAAATTTTGAAAAACATCTGCATAGCACTCATGACAAGGTCTGTTCATGGCAAACCCAGAGCCACCTCTGAGTGTACATAGCCTTAAGCAGGGGAATTTTGTCTGTAAAACCACTGAAACCTCCCCACCTGTATTTTAAAGACTCGTATTAGTTACAACAACCAAACACATGTGGGCCAAGTAGCCCATCTCGGGCAGAAGCTCCAGCTTCTGTGGGGAACCTGGCTTATCCTTGCAGGGCTCCCTGCCACCACTGGGCACATCTGAGGTGATGGCTGAGCCTGGTGTCCCCTTCCCCATGTTGTCACTGGCTGCATTGCCCCAAGCCTGTATGTCCATGAAAACCATCTGTGGCGACATGCATTTCTCACTCAGCCCTTTTCAAATCAACCTGTGCCCATAGCCCAGGGGTGACCAAGCTGCTGTAGGGGGCATTTTTCCAGTCATGTGGTGATTGTGGGGAGCTGCTCCCACCACCACACAGGAAAAAACAACCCACCAGCATCTTAAAACCAGTTTGCAGCCCCCAGGCACCTGGGGGTTGTTTGTTCAGCTCCTTTCATTTCAACAGTTCATGTGAGAGGCTGGGAGCTGGCATTCACTGCTCCTGGGGTGCCAACTCTGAGATTGTTTTATTTGATTTGCCAACCAAAATGGGTGGAAGGGTGGAGACTGTATTTTCCCCTTTATTTTTGTTTTTAAAAAACCCTTCTGGCCCTGGGTGAGGCAGAAGAAGCTGAGGAGTTTCACGTCTATCTACTCTGTGACAGTTACCTGCCTACAGCACAGCCTGGCTCCTCCAAGCAGAGGAATTGGGTGTGGGTGGATGGCCTCCCTGTCTAGGTGGGGAGAGCTCTCAGCCACTTCCCACAGCATTTTTCTCCCCACCAAGCACGCTGGAGAAGGCTGTCGTGTGAGCCCCTCCTTCCTTCCTCTGGCCAGCGGATCAAAGGAAAAATGAAGTCAGCCCTTGGCCCTGGGAGAGGATGGGGCAGGCTGTGAACTCCTCAGCAGCAGTGGGGCGATCACTGCTCTCATTTTGCAGAGCTCAGGGAAGGGGTTTGTCCCTGAAGTGCCCAGGGAAATCCCTGAGCCATGTGTGGTTGACACCCTGAGGTGCTCTGAGCAAACACAGAACACCCATCCCCACCCCAAACTGTGTCCCAGACAGTGACTCTCAGGGATGGGATGTAGTGCATCTGGACTTTCTCTGGACCCTGGCTGCACTCTGTGCATCCCCAGGTGACTCACAGGGCCCTCACAGCATTTCTGCAAGCACAGCAGCCCAGGAGGGTTTTTCCATCTCGCTCATGGCTATGAAGAGATGGATGTTCATGTGCATCTTGCAGAAGTTCAGCCACGAGCAAATGATGTGCCGTGCTCTTCTGTGCCCGGCAGCCTGCCAGGTCCACCCTGCCAGCCACAAACCCACAAGATGCTGCCACAAGGCTTTCCTGGCATCTTGGGCTCGCCCACCCTTCTGGAGCCTGCTGAGGGGCTGCGGGGAATGCAAACGTGCCTGCACCAAAGGCAGGTGCTGCAGGGATGAGAAATCCTGGCTGGTGAGCACACACCCTGCCCTGCTGGGCCGAGCCGTGCACATCCCTCCCTGTTTGCCTCGGTGCTGCCCCTGCAGCCACGACCCGCACCCTGCTAATGAGCTTTAGTTCCCCTTGAGGTGGAAGATGCCACATCCTTTCTCCCTTTTCACACTAATTACACTGAAACCAAAGGGGAGATGCACCATACCAGGAATGCTACCAAGCCCGTGAGTCCCTCACCCAGCGGGATGAGGTGGGAGCTCCTGATGGCACAGGTACAGGAGCCAGCAGCCAGCCTCCCACTCCTCTTGCTCAACTGCTGGCGCCACCAGACAAAAGATAACAAACATCTCTCCTGCTCTTGTGATGGGCCTAGCAGCAGAAGGAAATTTCCAGGTCAGAAGCTCCTGCTGGGTAGCCCGTGCTCCAGGCTATGGGGAAGAGCTGCAATCCCAATTTGCTCCCCCTGTAAGCACTGCATGGTGCTGCGGAGACCCACGTGCTGCACACCCCAGGCACTGCCTGGGGTTCTCCCCTGCTGCCTTCAAACTTCATCTCACTTCCAGCACCTCCATGCTTCCCAAGAAATGACATGGCTGCTGCTAACTCCTTCCTACAGCTTCTGGAGAAAACCCAACAGGACATTTTGTTTTCCCTTCCTTCAGTAGCTCTGCAAGCCAATGGTCACCGTTGCCAGGCCATGGTAGTCTGAAGGCAGCTCTGCCTTGCAGGCACACTCGGTATAAACAGGGATAAATGCACCAAAGGGATCATCCTGTTCTATCCTGGGAGGGGAAAAGGGCAGAGTGCTGCCTGGGAACACAGGCCAGCTCTAGGAGCATCACCTTGACTTTTTCACTCCCTGTCATGCCTGGCCCTCCCAGTCAGCCCTGCTCTTCTCTCATTTGCAGGGGGGATGCTCACAGACAGCTACAGCAGCATGAATGGGAAGAAAATCAGGCTTAGGAAATTTGCCTGAATTAGTATAAATGTCTGTCTTGGGCATCCTTTTCTGCAGCCTCTCTGGGTTTGACTTGCCTCTCTCACCTAGCTGAGAACCTTGTCAAAGCCATTCCAGATGCCTGGCCTAACCAGGCTTGCAAGGGTTAATCTGCGTGTTCCTTGGGCCCAGCATCACCTCACTTCAAATGGAGATGTGAGGCTCAAGAGCTACAGTTTCTTTACAGTTAGATTCTCTCCATGGGCTTCATCTCCTGTGAAACACCCTGCCATCTCTTCTGCTTCCTGGCTGTGGGGGCACTACTACAAAAACAACAACAAAGAAACAAACAAACAAAATCCAGTTTCATTCAGCTCTCTGGTTCCTGGGGCCTCTTCAGACAGCAGCTGTGTATGATCCAGGGTGCCTTCCCCTCACCTTCATGTGGCTGCTGGCAGTCCTGGCAGGGCTTTCAGTCCCATTTCCTCAGCTCCGAGGCACGGCTGAAGCCATCTGAGACAGCTGCTGCCCATGGCCTGACGAACGTACTTGGCTGAATGGTTACTCGCTCATATTTACCCCTGGGTGAAATGATAAGGTTCTGCGCCAGGTGGAACACACTCAGACATCTCTCCTTCGGGGCAAACTGAGTCTCTGCAATCAGAGTTGTGCAAAATTAGGTTTGCGTGTGGTTTTGGTGCATGCATTTTTACTGAGAGCCCTAAACCTCCAAAGCACAGCACAGTCCTGCCCACTGATAGCTCCTAAACAACTGTTTTCCTCCTGTTCAATCACTAATTAAGCAGCAGGAAAACTAGAATATAAACCATAATAGAAGCAACTGTATTGCTACCCAGTCACTTAAAGCTGGAATAAAACTTTTCTCTAAGGAAAAGAAATCACCCTCAGTGGCAGGCAGAAACCACCACAGGCTGCTCCTCCAGCTAAGGGAAGCCTGGCTCAGGATTTTCAAAGGATGTTGTGGGTTTGAGGCTCCCCAGAGAGGGAGGCCTGGCCCCCACTGGCCAGTGCTCAGGGCTGGGTATTGGCTCAGCATCAGCCTTGAGAGGGCAAATACTGCCCTGAGGGCAGGGCACTGGGCACTGCTCCGGGGCCAGGCTCCTTACACAGCATTGCAGCAGCTTGCAGTGGTGGAGGCCATCCCTCACCTCCGGTTTCTGTGGAAAACATCTTGGTGGAAATACTCCTGTTCACCTTCAGGCCAGAAACTCTGTGCAGGCTCGGCAAGGGCTGGCTTGACTGTGTCCTTGGAATAAGAAATCAATGCCTTTATCTCACGTCTTGCCACGGCGCGTGGATAATTTGATGCAATTGTGTAGCCACCCACACCTTTAATTAATCAAAGAGCTTTTCACGCAGCACTGTGCAATATTTTATTTCCTAACGTCCCTGCTCCGGTGTACTAGGGTCTGTTGTAACATTTCTTACCCAATTCCAGCACTGAGGGCTATGCAGCCAAGAAGAAGATGGATCACATGTGTGGAAATCTTCAGCGTTGTCTCCAGGGGTGACTGCCAAGGAATCAGAAGCTGAATTAATCAGAGCTTCACAAAGAGATTTGGGAAAACAAAAACAAACAAAAAAAACCAATAAAAAAACCCCAAAAAAACCCCCAGCCAACAAATGAAAACAACCTCAAGAAGAAAACAGGAAGAAGTCAGCAGATTTCCTGGGGTTTTACTTACGAAGCTCAGGAAAAACTGGAGGACATCAGAGAATCTCCTAAAAATCTGGGAAACACCTTGCTAGACTTCACTGTTTTAGGACAGAGCTGAAAATCCTTTCCAAGGGGCTACCATAACATCTTCCCCCTCAAACCCTCTGCCCAGTTTCATGTTGGTGCTGCTGATGGGGAAAAGGGGAGTGCAGGTAAAGCCTGGAGATGGTTGGGCCGAATGCTGAACACCTGAACAGAAGTGCCTGAAAAACGCCTGTGCACACCTGAGAGCTGAGCAGCACTCCCACACCTTTGAGTGCAAATGGGCACTTCTTTCCAGGCTCCCTGAACATTGTGGCAACCCCAGACCTGGGGTCCGAGGCAGGGGTGAGCAGCGGGGGTGGATTTGCTGCCGAGCAGAGAGGTGGCCCCGCACAAGCACTGCCCATGACTGCCAGCACAGCACCGTTCTCCACCTGCCAGCCACGGTGGGTGCCATCCTTGGGGGCTGCACACCGTCTCCGTGGCACAGCCCCGAGCTGCAGCAGGTGCCTGCCCAGCGCTGGGGGCTCTTCTCAGACTTGGGCTCCCCAGAGCAGGACCCACATGTGCCAGGGCGAGCTCTGAAAGACCATCAAACTGAGGCGCGGCAGCTCGCAGCCCCCGGACCAGCAGCCCCGGGCAGCAGCGGCCGGGGCCGGGCCTGGCGGGGTGCCGGGCTCGCACCCAGCCCGGCTGGGCCCCGGGAGCTGCATCAGCTGCTGCCCCGGGAGCTCCTGCCTGCGGCGTGTGCTCTCGGCAATTAGCCGGCGGTGTTTGCTCAGCTGGAAGAAGCGATGTGTATCGCTCTGCAGCCGAGGGAAGGGGCAGCACCGCTCGGGGCACCGCTGCACCTGGCTTTGCCTGGGGGCTGCTGCAGCACGGGGCAGCCGTGCAGGGCTGCTGCCTCCCGTGTGCCTCCCGGGGTGGGTAGGCTCTGCTTCTGACGGTGTCTCTAGGCAGAGAGTCACCATCTAAGGGCACAGCTTCAGGCTTCTTGCACCTAAGGGCTGCCTGGGGTGAGAGGAGTCATCTCTCCTGGTTTGCCAGCTGATGGGTTTTCTTCATCTTCTGAATTTCTCATTTGTGCCGGAGCGGCTAGGGCACAAGCCAGCAATGTTGCTCTCGCACCCTGTGTGCACAACACTGGGGGGTTCCCTGTGTGCACAGCAAAGGCTGGGGGAGCAGCAGCTTTCCCAAGCGGCGGCCGCAGGAAGATTTGTTTTGCAACACCAAGAAGTCGTTCGCGTATTCCGCCCATGTAAAATAAACAAACAGGAGTTGCTGCTGCTGCCCTTGCACGTGGGGTGCAGGGGTGGGAAGGGAAGGGAAGGGAAGGGAAGGGAAGGGAAGGGAAGGGAAGGGAAGGGAAGGGAAGGGAAGGGAAGGGAAGGGAAGGGAAGGGAAGGGAAGGGAAGGGAAGGGAAGGGAAGGGAAGGGAAGGGAAGGGAAGGGTTTACAAACGCGTGCCCACGCTGTGAGCGCCCGGGGGACACGCGGCTCCCGGGGCCGAGCGAGGCTGCGGGGCCGCGCGGGGCCGCCAGGGGGCAGTGGCCGCCCGGCAGCGCCTTGGGCTCGTCCCTCTTTTTTTGTGATTTTTGTGATTTTTTTGCTCCGCAAATCCCCTCGACAGGGAACCCACGCGGCAGGAGACGATGGACACGGGAGAGTCCTGGCTTCTGTGCTGCCAGCTCGCACCTTGTCTCAATAGTTTCTTTCTTTTTTTTTTTTTTTTAAATACAAGTTGGGATCTCTTCTCCTTCTCGAGACACTCATTGTGAGACTGCTGGCAGCTGAACAGAAGAGGAAAAGCACCATCTCTTCCCCAGGCTTGCCGATTTGTTTCACTGTTCTCCTTAGCCCCACACCAGCCTCTTTGCTGCACACGGCTGTGCCATGACCGTGTCTCTCGCGGCACAGCCACAAGAGTTTGGAGCTCAGGAAAGCTGATTGCACGGGACAGAGCCACCTTGCTAAATACTAACAAACAAGCTTAGTCTTCCCTTGGCCTTGATGCAGGCAATAATGAGACTGCATCTTCCAGGGCATGATTCAGAGTGGGAATCTAATATGCCCTGAATGGCTCCCCAGGGACTTTCTTGCCACTGATGATGCAGAGAGCCTAATCTCCTTCCCTAGGCTGTTGGGAGAGACAACGTAAGCATCTGCCTTGCATGCTGTAATGGTTGGTATCAGCCCAGCTTTTGGTGAGTAATTGCTGAGGGTGCCAGCAGGCACACACCTCCTGTTGGAGCACGTATCCCCATCATCCGGGGAAGTGGCACAGCCAAAAAGCCACTGGCTGCTGTGCCTACATTACCACAAGGGCAAAGGGCAGTGTACTGCAACACTGAGAAAATCAGCAGTGACCCTCACCAAACAATCTTAGAGCACTCAAATCGAAATCCAGTGGTCCATGGGCCTCTTATGGATATTGCTGTGGGAACAGGGTGAGGCATGGCACTGGCCAAAGTCCTCAGGTGTAGCAGGGACACTTCTGGTCTTGGCTTCAATGCTGCAGATACCCAATCGCTGTATACCACCCTCAGTGATACCTCTCAGTGCTCATCCATGCCCTGGACCTGTAGCTGCAGATCCCTTGTCCTGCCCCAATTCCTGCATCTCCTGCCCCTTAAATCCCACAAAGTCTTTCCTTTACTCACCTGTGGCCCCAGGCACCTGGCTTATTTAATGAAGGCAGAGCTGATGTTCCTAAGAATAAAACATATGACACTAGGAGTGTTTGCAAGGAAGTCGAAACATTTTAACAAAACCAGTTAATCCTCCAAACTCGCCCCCAAATAAATGACTTTGACCAGTTTGAGCCAATTAAGTCATAGCAACACTCACCCTGCAGCAGGACAAAGGACAACTAGAATATACCTCTGAATAAAATTTTGGCTCCTTCATCTCAGGGAAGCAAGCTGGGAGAAAGCCAAGCCAGTCCTTGCCAGCAGAGCATAAAGATTAGCTTCTCCTTCCTGTTTATTTGACCTTCATGGCCAATGTATCCAAATATCAACAATAAGGCTCCAAACCTCCAGCATCCACCTTCTGGTATGTGCTCAGGAAGACAATTCTGCCATGGGTCACAGAGAAGCAAAACAACTGAGGACCCAGAAACCACGAGCTGGAGCCTGGCAGGCAGAGGAGCTGTTTGCCAAACCTCCGTGGCACGGGCTCAGCACGGGCACAGCCCAGGGGACCAGGCAGGGCAGCCCTGCAGGGCCTGCCACAGCTCCCCACCAACCCCCACCCAGCAAATGGCAAGAGGCACACATTCCAAAGCTCTGTAAATCAGGGCAAACAGCCCAAGCTCTGACTCCCTGCAGGGCTGGGCTGCCCACATGGTTTTCCCATGGAGAAACAACTCGGGAAGAGGCAGAGTGGGAGGCCAGGTCCTGCAATCCTTCCCCCATGGCACAGGCAGCTGCTCTGCCATCAGAAGGGGGTTTTTGCTAAGGCACACAGGACAGGAAGAACGTGATGAGCAAGACACCCTCCACAGGCTCCACTCAGACACTTGCCAAGTTTTGTTGCATCCGGGTAAGCTTCATTCCAAGGGACTGCTAACTTCAGCACACTTAGGACTAACAGCAGAGAAGGGCATGCACGTCTTCAGAGGTCCAGCCAGGCTTGCAAAACACAGCTGGAAGCTGGTAGTGGATCCCTGCCCTGGAAACTTTGTGCTTGTCTACAAAGCATTCCAATATGCAAACCTCTGCTGTAACCTAAGCAATGTAGAGGTTCTGCACTTCAGCATGGATCACAGCAGTCAGAAATTACAACCACATTTGAAGCCTACCTGTTCAATGGAAACTGAAATCTTGTTCTACGTGATCCAATCCACTCATCTAGAGGCAGAATCCATCAGCTGAAACAGCAAGTTCTCACAGCTATTCTAGCAGCACTTCTGTCTTTTGAGACCAAGATACTAATTTTTAATACCACATTCAGGCAGTTCCTGACTGCCAGGGTGCAACCAGGTTGCTGTTACCTCTGGATATTGGTATCTGGAGTCAACTATTTCTCTAATTTGGGAAAAGGAAAAAGCATCAGCAACCAGAACCAAAGAAATCAGGCAGGTATTCCCTACTCCAATTAAATCAGCTCCCAAGGGAGGCTGAGGCAGCCTCTTCTTTTAAGACCTTTGTGGGGTTTTCTTTCCACTCTCCCTGTTCCTAAGCATCCTCCCCCGGCCATAACCCATAAAAACTCTAAGACAGCTGTGGGGCCCCTGTCAAAAACCTGATGAAGCTGGGCTGTTAACATGGTGGCTCATAAACAGAATGAAGCCCCAGATGATGGAGGGAACTCCACTCCCATCCCCTTCAGGACAACCACCCCACCTGTTTGGACCTGGTTCTTCAAATCCTTGGAAGAAAAATTGAGATGCAAAGGAGAAGGAAATGGCTTTGCTAGGATGCACAGGGTGATGCATAAAGCCTTTGGTGCAAGGCTATTTCCCAAGTGTGGACATCAAAAGACACCACTGATCCTGCCTGCTCCAAGCACGCACACCCTCCCTCCAGCAGGACATGGAATGTGGGGTGCTAACTGGTGCCCTGCTCAGAAATAAAGTATGGAAAATTGATGAAAGGCCAAAAAAGAGCCATGCCAAAGGCTGAAGACATCACAGTTCAGCAAGAGGCTTACAGAGCTGACCCGCTGCATCTGTCAGAAGGGCAGCAGAGGGATGTGTGACAACACTTTGGACCACATAGATTCTGTGGGGACAGAAAACTGCACCCATGGGCAAAGGTGACACTAAGCCCCAGCTGCTCAGAGGAGGACATTTCCAAGAAGGCGCACAGGGAGGAAGAGAAGTTGCTTGGGAATTCAGCATCATTTTCAGTTTTGGCTTTTATTTTCATTCACTTCAACAACAAGGTGTTTGAACACACAGAGACACGCCTTGGTCCAGGTAACATGGTCATTGCTACAAGCATTGGCAGATTCTCAGCTCCATTAAGCCATAACACTTTGATGCATCAAAACAAAACAAAATCACAGCTCTATAGGGGAGGGCAAAAGCTACAGCAGTTCAAAGTCACTTGAAGATTCCAGTTATACAGAAGTGGGCTCCAGAGTGGCATACAGTGGAAAGAAGGTTTTCACAGCATATATATTAATCATTAGTGATGCAGCAGAAAAGCTCCATCTCACTGCTGAGTTGAAAAGCAGATACTGAAGTTCTTGTACCGATTCTGGGCACAGCATTATAGTCAGAAGCTCCCTGGATCCTAAAAGTGACAGTGTCTTTTGTATGTATGTATGTACAATACTGAAGCAGCTCAGAAGGACTACACAATGGAGATGCAAAACCTTGGAGGTGAGAAGGGCACAGCCTAATTCACCTCCAGGGATTTGTAAAGTATCTACTCTAACTCCTTCCCCATGCTAACACTGCCCTGCTGAATTAATCATTGCATCAAGTCAAGAACAGAACTACTCTTGTGTTTTGTACCATATAGAAAAAAAATGAAGAGCTATAGCAATTTCTCACACTGAGCATGTTAAATACTTTGAAATCTAGGACACTGCTCTTTGAAGTGTTACAAAATAAAATGATACCACAGGCTTTCAGTAGGTGCTTGCTCCCCCCTCAACTGCAAAGTAACACGGTAATCTCAGTATGAAAAATACAAATATATTCATCCAGTGACTGGCTGTTTGTTACATGATTTGTAACTGCACGCCTTCTGCATAAAAATAATAATTAAAAAACAGAAAAACAAACAACAACATTTAATTGTGGTTCTGTCAGCCCAGTCGCCCAAGAAGAAATAAAACTGATCATGTTGCACTGTAGGAAAACAAAAAATCATACATACAAAAATATTTATATACAAACTTGACAGTGTAATCATCTGGCGTTAGCATTTATGGCTAACCAAAATAGGCTTGCAGAGCCACCAAAAGGCAGTCCTTGAATGCAACACAGATCTGGCACAACAGACAGATGGAGGATACTAATCATATCGTGCTTAAATGAAATATGTGACACAGAGCAGGGCCCACAAACAGCCACTGCATTAAGACAGGAATATTCATCTGTAGTAAGGTAGGATAATGAGTCATTTAAGTTGCTTTTGTAATCCCTCTCCCTCCAAAAAAAAGAAAAAAAAAGAAAAAAAAAAGTCAGGCTTACTGTTAAAAAGAACAGGGCAACTTGCAAGCAGCTGTGCAGAGCCTTGCCCCTCAGCTTAAGTTGTATACCGTAGAGTCTCAGTCAGTACTTTGGCTAATATAAATGTGAAAACACACATTGTTCAGTTATTTGTCCACAGGAGCACTGGCAGTCAGAGGAAATGCCTCAGAGCACAACTATGGTAGAACGAGTAAAAAAAACCCAGAAAAATCAATTTCTCATGTAAACATGTCTTACTGCGGTAACAATACTCATAGTTCCCAGAAATGCTCTTTGTTTTAAGGCAGCTTATGGTTTTTCTTCTAGTTCCGTATCACCTAACTTATAGCAACAAACACAACAGGTTCCAACCCATTACAGATGTATCTAAAGACAAGTCTGGCTTCCTCACAGGTAATCTAGCAAGGTCCAAACAAAAGGTTTTCTGAATTTAGGATAGCTGAAGTCCTACAAACCAGTGTGCAGCTCTCACTCTTCCATTTAACTGAGGCTAGGTGGGCAAATCCTTATGCTAAACTAGCCAGGCTGCATGCGTGGCAAAGCCTAATTCTGTAGCTTAAATGTCAGTAGTATCATGGCAGGGTTAAAGGTCAGGTGGGGACAGAATTCAAGAGTAACCTGCACCTTTATTTACACTTCCAAGCCTGAAGGATGCCAACCAGGACATACATATGAATGTATACCCAAAACAAGGAGAGACAGCTAGCTTGGTTTTTCCAGAGAAGGCGAGGCAAAAGGAGGATGGATGCAGGTGCTGAAGTGCGGCCTGCCCAGCAAAGTGCATGTGCTGTCTCCGCTGGAGAATATTACTCATGAACAGAGCACTCAGCTCCATAGGAAGAGGCTGTTTAAGTGCAGCGTTCGGCAGACCGATTTCCATTTACTTTTCAGATAAACTGTCAGTTCAAAGTTGTGGTTTTTATATTTAGTTTTGCTGTTGCAGTGCGTTTGGATGCTTGGGTTTTTGTTTTTGGTTTTTTTCCCCAGAGTTTTGGGTTTTCTGGGGGCTTTTTAGAATTTTATTTCAACCTTCCGGCTTTACAAAGTGGGAGAGCTGGGCGAGAGAAACACATTTCAGGTCAGGGCACCCATAAGGTGTGTGAGGATTCAAAAGTCAAGAAAAGAAGCCCTCTCCCCAAAGGAAAACACAAAACAAGTTGGCCTTCTCACGAAGGTCAATGGTAGTCAAAGAAATACCACCCACCTTCCCCCTTTGCTCAGCTCTTCCCCTTGCAAGAGCTGGGGTGGAGGCTGCAGTCCAGGAGCACGACCTAGACAGCACCCAGGGCATGACCTAGCAGGAGTGAGCAGGAAGGTTCCCTCCGCGCTCCGTCCGGGGTGCAGTACCAAGCAGAAGGAAGACAAATGAAGGGCTGAGCAGTTCGTGGCTGGGGCGGGGTGGAGGGGGGCCCACGGCTCTCACTCCCCCTCCTCTTTGATGCGTTGCTGTTTGTTGCGCCGGGCATCCATGTCAAAGTTGAAGTCGTTCCACTCGTCGCGGGGCGGGAAGGAGATGGTCTGGCGCAGCGTGAAGCGCACGGCGTCGATGACCCGCTCCCCGCGCGTCTCGCTCGAGCCCACGCTCACCGTGGAGGCGCCGCTGGGGGTGCGCAGCAGGTGGGGAGGGGAGGAGAAGTCATGGAGCTGCCGGTGGTCCAGGATGCCCTTCCAGATGGCATGGCGGAACTGCTCCGGGATCTTGAGGCTCACCAGATCCTGCAAGGCAAAGTGCAGGGCTTAGCAGGGGAATCCCGGGGCAAGCTGGGCTCCAGGAGTGAACACAGCTTCTGGGCCACCAAAGCTGCTAAAACCCAGGTGGCCACGATGCACAGCACAAAACAAACCACTACTCCTGGAAGTGGTGGTTCACTCCAGAACAGGCATGTGTGGCCACAAGGCAGCAGCAGCCTGTTTTGAAGGCACAAAGTCTATTCTTAAGTCGCACAAAACACTTGTTCATGCATAAGATGTGGTGATCTAAAGCTAGAATCTTAACTGGACTGCAAGGCCTCCAAGACAACCTCAGGGAGATCTGCTGGCTGTCAGTGGTGGAGGATGCTGGGCTGCTGAAGGTCAATGGCCTGGAAAATCTCCATGTTAATTACAAGGCCTGCAAAAAGATTTTAGAATCCAAGCCTGAGTTCTAGTATCCAGAGTTCTGGGTGTGACTCTACAGAACTGTCTTAATTACTTTAACATAACCAAATTTAGTAACAGACACATAGCCTTAGAAAACGTGTACTTTGAGGCCCCATAATTTCTGGTGCAAAACCTGAGGGTTGCATTACCTAAACTCTGGGATACACAGTATCAGCTTCTGAAACAGTTAGCAACCAACTTTAGTTAATTTGGGTCAGCTTTTCTAATTAGAGCAGCAGCAGAAGGAAGGCAGCCTATGCTAGGGAGCAAAAGCATGACAGTCTCCCAAAGTCTTGGGGAAAAAACCCAGGACAGCCAGCTCAGAATAGAGCAATGGCCCTGGAGAAGAAGCAGCAACCCTGCAGCAAAAGCCATGCAAGAGTAAAAAAGTGAAAACAACAAACAGGGATGAAGTGTCAGTGGCAAGGGAAGATGATTAAGGTAAGGCCAGAAACGGGCAGGGAGGGAAAATTGCAGACCACTTCTGGAGAGCCTACTCGTCTGCAGGCGAGTGAGGTGTAAACTGAAACCGAGCCCTGCAGAATCAACAGGAACGTGGGCTGAGGCCACTTCAGGGGCTCAGACAGACAGAGCTGGGCAAGGGGAGACACTCCTCCTCTGTTCCAGGCAAGGCAGTTGCAGTGCTGGCCCCAAATCCAGCCTCTCTTCACCTCACAACATCTTTACGCTATGCGCAACAGCCTTAAATCAAACGATTCATATAAGAATAAAAGTATACTCAGTCTGGATTTCTGACCTGTTCCTAAAGCAGGGCCAAGAGCGCAAACAAAGGAAATGGTGAGGAGTTACTTACATCCATGGAGTAATGCTCAATCTGATAGATGGTGGTCAGCCCCTGGGTCGTGAAATAATCCACACAGGATGAGCAGCCCAACCTCGCTAAGAAGCTGCAGAGGAGGAAGGAAGGAAGGAGAGAGAAAATAGGATCACCCTGGCTGCAACAGCCCAAACCACAGAAAACCAAACACTCAGCCAATCTGCAGCAACAGGAAACAAAGCTTTCACCCTTGGCTTGACCTCCTCCAAGACATCCCAGGCCAGCAAGCCACATCGCTGCCACATCAAACAAACGAGGGAGTCCTTCAGCTCAGCCCCCAGCAGACAGCCCTCATGGCAGCATCCTGCCTAAGTCAAGAGCCGGTGCTACACAGCCTGGGTGTTGAGGCAGGAGGGCTCACACAGACCCTCCTGCCAGGTCACATCACCCAGAAGGTGGCTGAGCCCATGGCAGCCTGGTGCATGCACAGAGGGCTGTAGCACAGCATGGGGTCTAGGGTTCAGACACATCATGCACTGCCAATCAGCACCTTCTTCCCTAAGTGTAAAGGATTCCTCATTTATGGGCAGCATCTTTCAACTTGTTTGACCTCACAAAGGGCAGAGGGGCTTCTGATCCCAGCCATGGCTTGTCAAGGGGCCAAAGGGGAAAAAAAGAAAAACAAGAAATGTTTGCAAGACAGCCTGGCACCCTCAAACTCCACCAGTCCAACAGATGCTGCATCCCTCAGCTTTCTAGCAGTCCTAACATCCCTGTTTCTCTCATCTGCTCAGAGGTGGGGATTTGAGGCTCAGTGCCCAGAGGGTGCCAGCCTCAGGACAGCCAAGAGCTCAGTGGGATCAGGTGCTCCAGACCCAAGGGCTCTGCTGCCTTGGTGTGGGCAGTGTGCTGGGCAGCCTGCTCCCGCTCACCTGACGATGCTGCAGTCTGAGGGGTATGGAGGAGGGGGGGTGCAGTGGGACGTTGAAGGCATGGAGAGGGGAGGAGGCAGCGCCTGCGTGGGGCTGAGGCCATTCATGTCACCGGTCATGGCCATGTGGGTGCCCATCATGGGAACTGGAGGAGAGAAGAAGGAGGAGCACATTGTTACCCAGGCATGCCCAGACCCTGGCTTTGCCCCCAGCACGGCACCCAGGACAGCACCCACAGCTGAAGCAGCCTGAAATCCCCTGTAAAGCCCTGTCAGGGCGAGCTCATGAGAATGTTCAGGCAGGGCCAAGGACCAGATGACAGAGTCCTTCTGGCACTCTCCCCTCACAGGAGAAAGTGCCACTGTCACGTCACCTTCCCTCCCAGACAGGCTGGATAGAAAGCCTGGCTTGCCCTGCCACAGGAGAGGAGCAGCACAGAGCCAGCAGAGCAACCTAATACAGCAGCCAAACAGCTTTGTTTTCAGAGACAGCAAGAGCACCAGAAGGGGCTCAGCAACAAGTGTGGGCAAGAGTCCAGCTGTTTTGAAATAAATTAAAAAACAAAACACCGACCAAAAAAGCCTCAACAAAACTCAGCCCCAGAACCATGTCTGTCATCCTGGATTTACAAGCCTGCTGAGCACACAGCAGCAGCCAGGAGGAATAGAACTGTGAGATGTTTCCTTTAAAATTATGAACTGTCTTGACTGAACCAAGGGAAAAAAAAGCTGCCAATGTTTGCATCTCCTCTGCTGGGAAAGGAAGAAGAAACAAGTCTCGAAAGCCAGAGGACAGTGCAGCCAGCTAGATCTGCAGCAAGAAGCAGCTCTGATCACCCTGTGAGGCTCTGAGCAGGATGCTGAAGCCTTGCCCCGTGGCACAGCAGCGAGCAATATTTATTTGGCTCTGTAGGTTTACAGCAAATGACTCCAGGCTCTCCAGCTTAATACTAGCCCTGTGGAGATGCCAAGTTTCCTTGTCCAGACTAGCAGGGAGCACGCAGGCAACAGGAGAAGGAGGAATAAGAGTTTCTTACTGTTGGTTCCCATGCTGTCGGGGATGGTGGTTGGGGTCAGGGCGTTGCGCTGCTGGGGGTTGATGAGCTGGCTGACCGAGGGCAGCTTGTTCATGCTGTTCATTTTGCTGAGTGGTGGAGAGTTGGAGCCATAGGAGGACTGCGACTGCATGGAGGTCCTGCAAACCAAGGAGATGTTAGGGCAGGGATCACAGCAGCTGGTTGTTGAGAGCGTGCACCCAAGGGGCTACCTGGCCAGTGAAATCACTTATGCCATAGGATCATCACAGATAAAGATCCTTGGAAAATGAGTCAGCAGGAAGTAAGAGGTTTCGCAGATATTCTCAGCACTTTAAAAAAGTGAAATACCAAAAAAAGGAAAGCTTAATTTTTGGTTGAAACTTCTTATTTAAAGAGAAGTGTCTATGCAAGTTTTTCAGTTCTAAAGAATATATGGAATGCCAGCAAACGTGCCAAGATTAGAAGAATATTTTTAAGTTAAACCTCTCCTTGTAGTCAAAAATTTTTCAGATGAACAAGAACTGAGGAAAACCATCCCAAACCATCCTAAATGCCCCTGAAACCTGACTGCAGAAATAGTTTTCAAACTGGGTCATGCTTACTACCTTTTTTTTTTTCCAAAATTCCAAGTTATAACAGCCAGAGTCTCCTTGCTCAAGGCAGATTCCAGGCACTTTAGGGACCACTACAGAGATGGTCAGAGCTGCCTGGGATGCCAACAGGCAGCTTTTGCTGGTGTTAAGTCAAACCTGGTATCCAAACCCTGTAGGCTGTTTGCAAAGAGGATCAGGTTCCTGCTACCACCAACAGCCTTCCTCAAGTCCATTCAGCCCCAAACTCCATCCAGCATATTCATGGAGTGGGCCAGAGAGGCTTGCCAGAGCCCCCCACTGCCCAGCCCTGAGGGTCCCAGCTGCAATCCTGCCATGTAAGTGATCCAGACTGCCAAGACTGGGCTGCTTCTGAACAGCAGCCCAGCTCCCAGATTGACTTACGGCTCTGGCATCCCATCTGGAGTGGGGTGTTATGTGGGACATGCAGAAAATTATCATTAAAGCTGGTCCAACGGCACAGTTGGCATAGCACTGCCATGCCATAAGGACTCCCTTTTTTCTCTGACACCAGGGGCATTTGTAGGACTGGGCAAAGGTTTGGGAAACGTGCCTGTTCCCAGGCACAAGTAGCCTCAAGCTGTGATCACCCTGCAGAGCAGAGGTCACCCAGCTTGCCACCCAGCACTCCTATCACACTGACCCCATGGTGAGTGTCCAAGGGCACATTCCCATCTTATTTCCCACTGGGAAACTTGTTCCCATCTGGGTATAACTGGTTACACCAATTCCTGGGAACTGGCTTTTCTTCTATGCAAATAAAATAATTATTACTCCAAATAACCAAAGTGTAAAAGGAAAGAAAAGGCTTATTCCTAGACAATTTATTAAAACCTTCAGCATTCAAGGTCAAGTTCCATACAATTACATTGTCTCCAGCTTCCTGCACTTTCAAGACTTGCAGTGCTGGGTGGAGAAAACATCTATGCTAACAGGCTGGAGTATCTAAGGCCCTGAAGAAATGTTACCTAATTAAACAATTACAGGAGGTACAGAAGGGTGTGAACTGTCCTTTGGCAGTGAAGATGCAGGACAAGATCCAGCAAACTTCACAGACTCAAGGAAGTGGAAAGCACAAGAAGCTTCACAAATTAATATTAACAATGGCAGCAGCTCCCAAGGGGAAGTGAAACTAAGCCATGAAGTTCAGACCTAACTTTCCAGAGTGAAGGGAAAGATTCAGATCTGACATTTCAATTCCCCAATTATGAAAGTTGAGGCCAGCCATGAAATTCAAGTCAAGTTGACACCGCCCTTAGCCTAAAACGCTTCTGGATTTAGGACCAGTGAGTATTTCTAATTCATGGGTTCAGGCACTTATCTTAACTAAGCTTCAGCTGAAATTAATACACACCTGAAGAGTCTCTTACAGCAAAATCTGCATGATCTGCAAGGTCGTGAGGAGGTCAATGAACACAGCAAAATTCCAAATCAAATCAACAAAGGCTTCCCAAAGGAGAGAGCTGCACTGTTTGAGGTCAGCAGTGGGCCTATCTTTGCCCTCTCCATCACCAAAGCTACTTAGGAGACTATAAAATACTTTGGGGGTAAAAGAGAAACAAAAGGCAATCAAACACAAGCCAGACCAAAACTTCAGAAAACACTTTAGAAAACAAAGCCATACTTTAACATATAGCTTAGGGACTCCATGCTCATCTCATTCATACTCCTAAGACTTAAGATTAACATGATCAAGAAAATAAAACAAAACAAAAGCATTTTTCTTTGTACCCACACTAGTTTCAGCTAAGCCGTTCCATCACATGAGCAGATGTTTAAAAGGCCTACAGAAAGCCATCTAGCCAAAGAGAAGTCTCAAGATAAACCAAGATGCAAAATTTTATTGAAAATTAATGTCACACATCAATATGCAAGAGCCTTAGAAACACAAGAAAATGGTTTTTGTATTAAGCACAAGGACTACATGATGTTTGAGGACCCATTTAAAATATATTGCTTTTTTTTTTCCTCGATTTTTAAAAACAGATATAAGAATGTCATGCACAGTGATTTTCATTAAAATTTTACTTACTAAGTCTCAAGAAAGATTAGGAGTCAGCATTAACATTTCTTTGATATCAATGCCAATTAAATCCATTTTAATATCAAGGTATAAGGACTTCAATTAAGAGACTATTATACTTCTTGGAACAGTCTGATACAAAAGGCACTGAGTCACATTCTGCAACTGAGTTTTCTCTCTTCAAGAGGCTATGTAATTATTGAGCAAATAACATTTGTAGTTACGCAAGCTCATATGAGGGCAATCAGTCTCCCATGCTTCAAGGTATATACTGATCATCTCAGGAGGTCATGAAGGAACTTTCTTGTCCCATACATGAACAAAGTTCAGTTCACAGTCTCGTATAACTCTGCATTTTCCCAGCTCACGGATACCAGCCCTTCAGCAGAGGCAGCAAACTGCTGGGACAGACCAACTACCTGACTGAGCAGACCAGAGTCCTCGTTGGCTAGAGGAGCACACAGCCATGTAAGCAGCCTTAAATGACATCAAAAGTTAATTAAATGCAATTGGGCAGATCAGGCTCAGAGTTCCAGATTCCACCCAAGCCCCTGTGCCTGCAGTTTGCTGTCCCTGCCAGTCAGTGCAGAGACAGACAAGCAGAATCAGAGCTGTCCAGTTCTGTGTCTGTCCTCTCAGCAGCCACACCAAGGATCACATCCCAGGTTCACACAAGGCCAGTGTGCTCACGGACAAAGGTCTTTAAAGCAAGGTTTCCCACAGGGCTGTGTAGCACTGGGGTGCCACTGATGTAGTCCAGTAACAGCACACAAGTGACACAGACGTGCTCAGTTTCATTCATCTGCTTTGCAGGGCCATGAAGCAGCAAGATGCCCTCACTGCCCCCATCCCAAATTGCTTCAATTCTAAAGCAAACAACAGAGAATCTTTTCAATAACTCCAGTGGATTGAAGGCTTGGTACCTCACGGGGAGCATGGAAAGGAGGAGCTCCAGCAGTTACTGGGCAGACAGGAGCTACAGCACAGGGCCAGGGGTGGCAATAATGACTCCCCTTAGATTTCAGGTATGGGAATTTTATGGGAATTTCTCAAGGCAGGCCATGAATGCAATCTGCTCTTCATGAATGGAGCTGCAATACAGTGAGTGGATATATATCAAGTAGCTGACACAGACTGATATAACCTGAGTACCTGATAAGGCTCAATTAGTCCACTTGGTTATTCCTTGAAAGGAAAAGGCTTATTTTCCTGAAGACGCAGAGATGGCAAAGAAGCAATGAAAAGATAGCTGGGATGAAGTTTTCATTTTATCTCTAGAGGACAGACTACAAAGCAACTCAAATTGCTTTCAGCTCCAGGTATTTGATAAAAGAAAAAAAGAATAGCACCTTCTAATATAACCACCTGCTAGTTGGAAAGCAAATCAAGTCACCACTAAGATCAGCATCACAATCATCACCCTCTTACAGCCAAGTAGGACAAATCAGAAAGGCATTCCAGAAAACAATAGGATCCAAATATTTTACATTCTTGTTTCATGGAAGTCTGAGATGTTGTATTGCCCATTACAGTACAAGGCATTTCCTAGAGGCCACACCAAATGATGAACTGGAATCTTCCAGTGTAGGCTGTGGATGCCTCCTCAAACTTGCTGGTGAACAGGTCCAGGAGCAGTGCTCTAAATACAATTCAGTATTTTCCTGTCTCATATTGCCATCCAGAAGCAGAAAATTCAAAAATCTAGGAATAAACCTTCACTGGAAGAACAGAAAACCGTGCCAAACATAATCCCATGTCTGGACTGCATTTACAGTTCAGGTTCCCACCTCTCACAGGGAAAGGAATCATACTGCCTTTCTTTTCCCAAATAAAAAGGCACAGAACAATAGTGACCTGCTTTGTGATCTCAAAGAACTTCCTGGTATTTCTAGGCAAGGTAACAAGGCACTTGATTTTGATTATCTTTACACAAGGAAGGATCGTAGAGCTGCAACTGTATGAAATAGGCACTGCTAGTGCTTAATTAGCTGGTATTTATATACTTAACCCCAGTTTTGGGGGCTCTTTTCCATCAGCCCTCCTCCACACTGCTATGGTAGAGCAAGTCTTGCTAAGACATTGGAGACAGCCAGAGATGGGATATGGCTCCCAAAGGGGATGTCAATAGGAGTTATCACCTGCTCAGATCCCTGCTCTGCTGACTAGCAGCAGATGTGGTGATGGTCAGAGATAAGAGTCTTCTCCAACAGCATCAGGCTTTTTTCCTTGGTGGGTGGCCAGGCAGCCTGCTCTGTGTTTGGGAGGCACCTTCTTTTCACATTGCCTAAGCAAGTTTGTCAGATCTGTGTCTGCCCCAGATAAATCCAGCAGACTGCAGTGCAGGGCACACAGGTCCCCAGCAGGACTTGGACAGCCTCTTGAGTTTCTCAGGAGCTGCTGATCATTGGCATTTGCAACCAAGCCCTGCTCCCCAGCCACTGTTCCTGGTGTACCTTCAGTAACTTCCTCACATTTCTGTCTTGCTGCTGTGAACATTGGAGGGCTCCTAAGAAGCAGTGCCTGAGAGTGTGGGTTGAAGAACCCTTCTCTCCCAGCATCAGGGGCTCCTATTCATGTAAAGATGTTTGAGCACCTCTCAGTGGGCAAAACGTTCACCCTCGAATCCCTCCTCCCTCACTGGAAGTATCCACATCCAGTGCCATGCTCAACCTGGCCAGCTTAACTCCATGGCATGTCATTTGCCTGCTGATTGTTACTCTTTTGTGACAGTCTGGGCTTGGCACAGACCCCTCCTAGCCAAGCCCTGTTTGAATGGCTCTGTCTCAGAGACAGAGTTTGATAAAACAAGTGTGAGAATTTACAAGTCTTTGCTGAGAAAAAGTCTTCTGTGCAGGAGTTGCTAAACCCAGAAGCACTTCAGACACAATTAGCAGGACCCTCTGGTTGCAGGATTAATGGGCAAGGTGGACATGGCCTGAGGCCACTTGGCTGAGTCAACTGCAACATGTGATGACACTGCTTTCCTTTGAACTATGAAGCTTGGAGAGATGGGGCAAAAGATAGGGTTGATGGAAATGCTAAGGCAACATCTAAACTTCTGAACATCTGTAAGGAAAGGGGCTAGCTCCAACCCCTTTTCACAGCTAGGGAGTTTTGCACACTCTATCCTTTACACCCCAGGCTGCAAAGTGACAGGGACACTGGGCACACATGGGTATCATTACAACTCTACCACACATTCCACTGGTGGGCAGTTCAGCCCACCACTTGGATCAAGCCCATAGAGTCAGGAGGAACTCCCTAAGCTCAGTAAAGCTGGATCAGTATCAGCAGATCTCGTGCAAAGGCAAAGTCACACAGCCTTCCTTGCAATTTTGATGTACTTTACATCAGACCCCTTAAGGTAGGAAATAAGTGGAAACAACTCATGATGCCAAAGTCGAGGGCATTTCTGCAGGCATAAAAAAGTTTCTTAGCAGTGCCACTTCATATAATTATTACCTCTCCCTGCCCAGCAGTACAAATACATCAGCTACTTATACTAGTGCATGACCAGCACTGAAACAGGCCAAATTGACTATCACAGACCATTTAAACACATATCTTCTGCTTCCATCCCCCCAGTCCATGGACACACTTTTTAACTTAAACAAGACAAAAGCCATTTTAAAATTGAGACCTGCTCAGAGAAACTCTGCCGAGTTCCACAAATACAGAAGTAAGAAGAAAGAGTATTTAACACGTTACAAAAACAGGGGAAAAAAAGTTACACCAAGACAGACAACATCATGGTTCCCGACCTCGCAATGCTATTGGCTACAGCTAAGAGGTCTGTAGAAGTGTCTGTTGTTTTTGTAAAGTTTGAGTCCCTTCAGAAGTTTACTCTCACTATTCACTCTGCTGCTATCAGGCTGTGTATTTGCCCCACTGTTCCTAGTCCTGCCAGCTGGGCAAAGTGGCCCTTGCCAGCTCCGTTTATGGATATACTGATGGGTTTGGGGGGCTGGAATGTTTTAGGATGGCATCGGTCTGCTTGGGAGGGTCTCTCCTCGAGTCCATGAGTTCACTCCTGAAGCAGGCCGAAAGGAGACTGTAAAGAAGGAACCAGAGAAAAGAAAGACATGAATGTACAGGACCCTTTGCCAGCCACCATGAGAGAAACAGTTATTTTCCACCTTCATGATCACAGTATGGGCTTTCAAAGAGGGGAAAAAGCAAATGTCTTAGCACCTACAGTGAGGGTATGTAACAGGGAGATTTAGGAAGCTGGAAAGCCCCAGGCACAAGCAAGTGCTTGGCAAGGAAGGGAAAACAACCAGTTGATAGAGAAATCTGATGCTGTCCTAGTCTCATGGGTACAAATAAGGCCCTGATTATGTTTCCAGTGACAAATCCAGGAATAAAAGCACTCAACAAAGAGGAAAAGGAGTCGACTTCTAACTACGGTCACTTCAAAACCAGAAGCTGGTGCTAGAGAGGGAGAACAGTACCTATTGGCCATACTGATCACAGCTCAATTATTGTCCTTTGAAAAGCTGAGGGTTCCCTGGGGCCACCAGCTGATGCAGAGGGCACTGTATCCTAAGAGCCCTTAAAGCTGGTTCCTTTCATCTTGGCCATGCTGTACTGAGAACACTATCCAGGTGCCTGGAGCTCACATGCAAGCACAGCACTACAAAACCAAACCAAATCATGCAAAAATCCACTGTTAGCTTTCACACCAAAAGTGAGATTAATGAAGGTACAAAGAATGCCTTCCCACAACAGCAGGCACTGGGATCCTTGCAGCTCAGCTAGAGCACTCCAGGCATGGATAGCTCAGTTCTGTCACAGCTCACTAATGAGGTTAATTCCTTCTCATTTGGATAGTGAGTTTTGCTGCTCCCTAGACTGAAGGGCAGCCGGTGGGCTCATAGCTGCAGCCCAGCAGATAGGAAAGAAATGTTTGCTGGGGTGCAAGATCCCACTTGGATGTGAAAGCTCCCTTCTTGGCAGCCATTGGAAGACTTTGTAAAAACCCTTCAATCACAGGAGTTGGGCTTGGTGTTCCTTATGAACTTTATGGGTCTCTTCCAACTTGAAATATTCTGTGATTCTCTGCTGCAGGAAACTGAAATACAGATAGTTTTCAGCAGAGTGAAACCCACTACATGAAAAAGTGTTTTCTAGTGAAAGCCTTAAAGACTATGCAGGTAGCTCTGTGAGAATATTGATGGCAAATATATTTCACAGCGGGGCAATGAGGAGACATTCTCTCCACAAAGCATGAGCCACCTCTGATATCTCTTGCAGCAGTAATCATCTGGCAAATCTGTTTTACACAAGTGGTAGCAGGCTATGAACTCTTCTAAATAAACGTGTGCTGCAGTTCAAGTATGGGCCCCAGGATTTGTCAGTGAAAAAAGGAGAATAGAAACTGAAAGAAAAAATCCAACAACTTCCCACCTATGATCATGAAGGTATTTGGCATAACAGTAAATAGGAGAAAACCATGCACAAAGGAGCAAGCAGAGAGAGGAGATGAGACAGAGAAATATTGTGGTCTGGCACAATGTGGAGCACTGCAGTATTTTAGTCATCTAGTGGGAGACAAGAATTCTGACTGTCACCAGATTTGTTGTTCCTACTCCAGAACAGTCAGACAGCTGCATCTGCTGGCCTGTCAAATGCAATGCTGGTCTGAATGTGCACAAGAGCCATTATACAGTTGCTTTCCAAAATGACAGATTTATATTTTTAAAACTACTTTCACCATGATCATCTTAACCTTACTTTTCCTACTCTTCAAAAGAGATGAAGCTTTCCATGTTGTAGGAATGACAGGGAAAACTCTTTCACACACCTAGATAGCTTTCCTATGTTAACCACTGCCCCAAAAAGTAAACTGAAAATCCCAGCAGTTCCTCCACCAAGGTGTGACTCTGGAGCACATGTGCATGCTGCTCCATTTTGAGAAGGAAGAACTGAAGGCAATTTTCAAACATTCCATTCCCACAGAGCCCTGCTAGGACCCACAGCTTCCAATACATTCCATCTTGGTCATTGCATACACACTTCCCAGTTCCCACTTTTCACATGTGCATTGAACTAAAGGTGAACCGGGACAAAAATTTTGAAGTACATCCCTGCATACAAAGTGAAAGGCCAGAACAGACTCAGGAAGGAGTCCCTGTGCTCCTGAGTTTGGCCAGTCTGACAAGGAAGCAGTGGCAAGACATCTCCCAGCAACCTGCTCACATGCAGGGCTGCTCTTGTCCAAACCATTCCCTACAAAGCAGCTGCTCTCCCCATTCTCACATTGAGACCTGAAACTCCTCTTTTGGGGTGCAATTGCATCTTAGAGTCTTTTCAGCCTAAACATCCCTCTGTCCTGAACACATTCCTTCAGATATCAAGTCATACCATGGATTACTGAAGAAAAAGCACCCAAACCCAAAATGCACTTAAAAAACTGTTGCCTGAATATGCATTTCAGCACAGAGGACACTGCTTGATGACAGGCTGTGGACAGAGACAACTGCAGCAGCTCTGGACAAATACTACAAGTTATTTTTCTCCATGCTCCTGGCACCCTTTAAAGCTCTTAATCTTTCTTCCCTGCATGAGCACACTCAGCAACTGAGAAAAATGAGTCTGTAACTGGACAAGTGCCAGGAGACATGCCAATAGAAGTTTCAATAAATTAAATGGCTAAACTTCTACATGCTGGTCTTAAAGGTAACACAAATACCAACCTCATTTGCCAGGAACCTATTCTACTTATATAGAAGGAATGAAAAAAGTAATTATGGCAAAGCCAACTGTCAGCACCAAGGGAAAGCTGTCATCTGCTGCTGTCCATTTCTGCTTACAAAACCACTTCTCAGCTGAAAAGCCTGTGGTTCAGGTGAAGCTTTGAAGACAAGCAGTAGAGCACACAAATGCCACAATGCCCAGGAGCTAGTAAATACAAGCTGTAGTATATACAAACAGTGCAGATGACTGATAAAAGTAAATAACAATAATGAGATTTTTAAGTGCCCCAAAAAAAAGTCCAGAGCCCCCAGATGCTCCAGACATTTTGGCAGAAGGCTTTTCTCACACCTCCACAAGACTCCAGCTGACACTAAAAACACACAGGTCGAAATGTGAGCACATGCAGAGATCTGGCAGAAAGCTGTGGTATTGCAGAAGTCCTGAGACAAGGCCAAGGCACTGAAACAAATCCCTACAGGCTCTAGTGGGCCTTATGTGGTGCCTTGGCCCCATGCTAACCTCTGCAGAGGAATGAGTTATACCCACAGCCTCCAGGAATGCACGAGATCCCAAGCACTGCTGCTGGCAGCCACCTACAGCCCGGGTGCTATTTTCTGTCACCCGAGACAGCAGGTGAAGCAATGCCCATGAATGACACTGCTTACTGCCCATCTGGGAAGTCAGTCTCTGCCCAAGCCTCTGTCTGCAAAGCTTTGGGAACCCAGACACCTATTTGGCCTTTCTTTTCCCCATCCTCCTCACACTTACAGCACCCAGAGCAATCCCTGTTAGCCGAGTTCAGAAAGGATGGAAAACTTCTCACGAGCAATGTGAAGAGTAATCTGGCAAAGGGCAGTTTTTGACAATACTTCAAAAGTGTGTATAGAATTTTTTTAAGTGCTCACTAGCCACAAAGGACATTTTTTGTGTTTCAGCTTTACTCTCAACTTTCAGCTGCATGTTCTACAGCTGAACAACCTGAAGGATTGCTGTACCACTGAAACACCAGCCCTCCAATGCACGAGGCATGCACTGCAGCAGGGTGAAAGCATTTGGCTGAGCTTGTGCTTACAGTCCCAGCTCTACACACTCTTAGCAAGGTGGTCAGATGGATACCCTGGACATGATTCCATGTTTGCTGCCATTCCCACAGAGCAATGGGACAGGAGTGTCCCCAGCCTGTGCTGCCCAGCAGGGATGGGCACACACAGCAGCCTTCTGGCCACAGGCTGTCTGTCAATGGCTCTGCCTCGCTGTGCTGTGCCTTGGGGCTCTGGCTGGAAATCAAATGAGGCACTGAGCCCATCCTCATTCACCCTCTAAGGCCAAAAGTTGAAATATGTGGAATGAAAGTAGAGAGGGACCTTGCAAGCAGTCAGGACGTGCACTGTGGGAAGCAGGACTGCTTTGTCCCATTGCTCAGCCCTCAACTGAGCGCCGTGTCCCTGTGAACACCGTGCAGAACCTTCTGTGTCTCTCTCCTCTCTCCCCACTGCACTGACACTGCAAGCACGCTGGTACTCACTGCTTCTGGAGTAAGTGCTGGTGCTGCTGCTGCTGCTGCTGCCGGTAGGTCTCGATCGTGTGCTGGGGAAGGAACTGCATCAGCTCCAGGGACTCTTTGATCTTCAGCAGCATTTCGTATGTCTCCCGTCCCCTCACCTGGGTCACGGGAAAAGGACGGGGGTTGGGGGAAAGAAAAGCTTTAAAGGACTGCACTTATAGACCTTATTGATAGTCTTAGAAAGTCTTTGAGAATGTCAAGTAAACAACCAGAGCAGGATGCGAATAGTCTGTTTATACAGTATGCTCACACAATAAAAATGCTATCTTTGTTCTAGAGGTGTAGCAAATTCTGAAGAGTGATAATCTCACTGCAGGCTGATGAACATCTTGGGGCTGTCATACGGCTCAGTGTGGATCTATGCCAGCCAAAAGCAACATTCTGATCCAACTTATTTAGACAGAAAATGTCTTTACTTGCCTCAGATGTAAGCAGATCTGGTGCTGAATATTACATGCCCTCAGAAAAGACAGCACATGAATTTGGGAGCTGGGTTTGGCTCTCCCTTCTTCTCCAAGCACACCACGATTTGTGATTTAAGCAACTAAACATGGCTCATGAGAAGGAGCTAAATGGCCAGTTAGAGGTAGGTATTTCTTGTCCTTTCCGAGTCTGCACTTAATACAGCATATTTTACTTCTATCACTGCATTACAATTGCAATAAACATAAAAGCCACAGAAGCATCCACCCAGTCTCCTAGAGAAAAGTCATGTTCCACAGACCCAGAAAGGACAGAGGAGGAAACCTAGTTAGATCTCAAAGATAGTGCTTCTACCAGAACAGAGAGATCCCTTGGGATATTCTCATATGCCTTGCATAAGCCATTCTTAGCACCTAGTGGGATTTTTAATATTTTTATTTGGAATATGTATTTAAAATTAACAGTTAATGGAGTTAAAGAAAATAAAAATTATTCTTTCACACCCCAGCCCCATCCTCAGTTCTTTCTGAAGTCTAGGTGAGCCTTGAGTCACCATTAAAGATATTAAACATAGGGTAAATAAAGAGAGAACTCACTGGCAAGTACAAGAGCTCATCATCTGGGGAGCGTCTTTTTTTGATAGATGTCATCTGTATGCCATGAGTTCCTTGCCGAAAAGCTGGAAAAGAAACCCCAAAGCCATCCCATTAAAAAAAAAAAAAAGGGAGAAGAGGGAGGGGAGGAGCATACAAAGAAGAAAAAGGCAAAAAGAGAGATACAAATAGATATGAAGTGCATGACCAGCTCAGATCTGTAATGCTCTAAAGGGATCTCTGCCTGAGCCACTCCAGAACTGTCCTTGCAGCTCCTGGCTCCTTAAGGCAGATATCACTGCAGATGCTAGCTGGCCATGTCACTTGGGGAAACACAAGGAGTGCTGGCAAAACCCTGGCAAGTCACACTCCAAACAAGCACTGGCTCTTTACAGCAAAGTTACAGCAAGTTTTGGTATTACAAGGCTCACAAGGCTGCTGGTGAAATCAGTGATCCATGAAGGTGAGACCATTGGCAGGGAGCAGAACTCCCTAAGAAAACAAAGTCCCTCTCTAGTCTGCCTCCTGTCATAACCTGTGCCCTGCTGTTCAGCCTGCTGCCTTCACTGAGTACAGGGGAAACCAAAGGTGGATTCCTGCATGTCCAGTGAGGACTGGCTCTCTTGAGAGCACAGAGAGGCTGCTTGCCAGGGTGTCTGTGATGCACAGCAGGCTTTGTGTGCAGCCTCAGTCTAGATCCCTGTGGCTGGAAGACACCTGCCACAGCACAGAACACTGGCTAGATGAAGCAAAGAATAACAGCATGACCCCAAACAAGCAGCAAAGGTTCAAAAGGTTAGAGTTCCAGACATACAATTGAAAAGTGGCAAATAAACACCCCCTCCAGTCACCACTGGCAGGGCTAATCTAACACCAGCAATGCTGCAAAGGAGCCCACACACCCAGACTGTCAAACACTGCTTTGTGAACACCAGCTCGATTTTTAGGCTGATTCACCCTGGGAGAACAGACCTCTAATGCCCCTCTGCCTGCAAGCCCATGCACAGCACCACTGTGTCCCTGTGGCACAAGCACCCAGAGACAGCCCCATTGCCATCTGCCCAGCTCTGCAGCTACTTACGGCGCTTCGTACCATCACCATTCTTTGTGCTGTCAGACACTTGCTGCTTGCGGATGCTGTCCTCGTCTGCCTTGCGGTCTCTGCCTGGGCAAGCACAAATACGGGCTTCGAAACATCGGCGGCCCAACACTTGCCCACTGGGAAGAGAGGTGAGGAGAAACATCAGCTGGCATCCTGGGCACGGGCCAGCAGCTCTCAGCTTCACACCACACTCTGCACCTTCCATTCCTCAGTCTACATGTCTCCAGTGCTGGGCAACTCCCAGCTGCAAAGATCTAAAGAATATCCTATAGCCCCTTGAATTAAGCTGTTCCTAGGGGTGTGGAATGCTGCCTAAGTGGAAGAGGAGGCAGAAGGGTTCCACTCATGATGCACAACTCACTCTCTGGTTTCCAGGGTCACAATGATAAGGATCGGGCGGCGGTTCATCCCTCCAACGCAGCTGCTGTTGCACATGAAGTTGTACAAGACTGTGGTGAACTCGGTACCGACCTGCGTGAGACAAAGGCAGAGAGGGAGAGATGGTGGATGGAAAGCTCTGCTTTCCCCAAGCTCTGCTCTTGCATTTGCCAAGCTGGGCTGCAAGTGGACCAGTATGAAATAGGCCCTCAATGCAAAGCTTCCTTAAAAGAAATGAAGAATCCCTGCTCCCAAGGGATAAGGAGGGTATTTCACAGCTCATTTCTGACAGAAAGGAAGAAGGGATTCATTGTGATGAGGATAGGGAAAGCCCAAGATCCCATCTCCTTTGACCAGAGTTACAACCCCCAACCCTTGTGTGCCAGGATGGCACCAGCTCGAGCTCACAACACACCTGGGGTGGCTCGTAGGGGACCAGCACACTCTGCCTCCCAGTGATGGGGTCTTCTACATACTGGGCATGGCTGTTCCCTTCCACTCTGATCAGGTGGCTGGGAGGTGCAATCTGTCCTGCAAAGACAAAGAGGAAAAAAATGACAGACTGTTCAGTGAAGTAAGGTCATGCACAGGGTGGCAAGATCTGCCATCAAGGGGGATGCACATGGCACCAGAGGTCCATCAGAGTACACAGAGCTGCCTCTCAGCCCTTGAAGCATCCCTTCCCAAGATCCCTGCTGCCAGACACCAAAGGAAACACAGGCTTTCTCAAGCTCACTCTGGATGCCTGTGGCTAAATTTGAACAAGGGCTTCCCAAGATCCCAGAAGAAGTGAGCCAAAATGTGAACTGAATGGCAGCTCACAGCAGTTCTTCCAGCAGATAACTCCTACTGGATTTTTCACACCAGCTGAAATCCTTTATTTTCTTCCCTCTAATTCATATACAAAGCAAATTCCTTCAAGTCTCAATTCCCACTCTTTCCCACATCAATTGTTAGGTGTCTTCTGCTCCCTTCCATCAGTCTTTATCCTTAAAAAAAAGATTCAAGAAGCAAAAGAACTATGTATTTAATTACTGGTCAGCTTGAAAAATCATGCTTGCTTACAGCAGCAGCAGAAGGGGACATGATCTTCTTGGTTCCTAGGCTGGCCACTTTCCAAATTTTCTTCAGCATTTTTACAACATACAACTGAATTCGGAGGAGAGGAGTCTGCTATGGATTCATCTCAAGAATTTGTTTTGTGTATTAACTGTTCATTTCTTACTCAAAATACAGCCTATTTCTACAGAAATAATTATTTCAGAATAAGAATTTATAGGGTTTTTTCCTTACTTAAAACTCCATTACTGAATGGTGTCAAACCTCAATAAATCCAGTCCTGTCAGAAAAGCACATTTTAATATAAAAAACTGTTTTGAGGAACTGTCTCACCTCACTCTGATTTTACACTCCCAAGTCCTTGCTTATTTCTGGGGCTTGTCTAGCTGGCTGCACTGCAACCAGCAATGGGATCCAGACTCCCAAAACATCCTGCTAACTGACACCAACTGGGTTTTTTTACAGTAGGAGATAAATAATGTACGTAGAATAAAACAGATGCTCATCTGAACTTATGTGAACTTAAATGACCAAGGTAAAATGGAGCCCAGCTCATGAGCTTGCAGAAAACCAAAGGACATTTTAAAAACAGCTGCTACTTCACTAACATGAGGAGAAGCAAGTAAAAGATTAAAACATTATACTGAACTGAGAGTGTTACATGTAGAAGAACGTTGCCTACAGCTGATGCTGGCACTTAGCATTACCCTGCCAGAGATAAACAGCCCCTCTGTCTTTGAGGTGTGGATTAGGGACTGGAGATGATATTGCATCCTGTTACTAGATCCCTGTCCCAGCCACATGGAAGCTCATTCCTGAGCACAAGAACAGCTGCTTCTCATTGCAGGAGCAAAAGCAGAGCAGAGAAAGGCTACCAGAGGGACAGTGCCTGCCATGGGGACAGACATCCATCCGACCTGGGCAGGCACGAGGTTTATTTCAGTGCCTTCCTCCCAAGGACGAGCATGCACAGGGACAGCTAAAGCATTGATTGCATGATCCTTCCTGCCAAGCACAGGAAATAAAAAGCTGCACAAGGCATCACAGGGAGGTCTGTTTTCAGAAGGTTTGCTCTGAAGCTGCTGTCACACCCCACAGTGGCCGCTCATCAGCCAAGCAGCTCTGGAGAGGGGCTGCCAGCACAGCACTGCCCTCCTTACCCTCGTTGAACTCCCGGCTCAGCTCGTGGTTCGGGCAGCGTTTCACCACTTCAGTGACGTGTTCAGCTTTCTTGTAGACTGGCATAGCCCTGATGACAGCTCCCTGAGGCGGTGGGGTCATCACTTTGATCTGGATGGGACATGTCTTGGCGATCTGGCAGTACAGCTTTTTCAGTTCGGTAGAATACTGAATGGGGAACAGACCAAAAGAGAGTCAGAAGTTCAGCTAGGGATAAAAGCACACCAGGAACATGGAGATGGCTTTGTACATGTGACTGGAAGCACCAGCCACTGAACAGGCACTGCATTTGTTTGTACAACAGCCATGCTTCCAGAAAAGTGACAAACCCTCTAGAGCTTTACCTGCTGTAAAATAGCAGAGCATAAATCTACATCCCAGCTTTCCCAAAAGCAAAAATCTTCAGATAAAGAGCACTTCATTTACTCGAACAAATAAAGCCTTTATTTCTCTTGGGCTCACACTCCCTCTTGCAAAGGACACCCAACACCCACCTAACAAAACAGATGCTATTCTTTTCACAGCATCCTGTAATCCTGGAAGCACTCAAAACCACAGACATAAAAGTGCTTCATCCTCTTTTCTAAGAAGCCCTCCTACTCTTGCAGAGGGATTAAATAAAAACATCAACCTTGGAACTGAACAGTACTTGAAAACAAGACCTTGATCAATTTGGGACTTACACCAAATATGACATTTCAGCCATCTCTTAAAATCATCTCCTACATCTATTGAACATCTCTGTAGCAATCCCAGTCTCTCTCTCTCCAGTCTTCCCTCCTGTATAAGGTTGTTCCAAAACACAGCAGGTTTTTCAGAACCCTATTCCAGAGGCATTCAGTTTTCTCCTGGTATTCAGACATTTACGACTGCAGAGCTCTCCCTGTAACAACCTAACCCACAGGAATTGCTGGCATTTCCCCATCTCCTGTGCCCTCAGTTCTTGCAGATAAAGAAAAGTGAAAGCCCCAGGGTGTTTGTTTCCTCACAGGAAAAGGTCTCTAGCAGCCATGGGCCAATAGAGCCCTGTACCCAGCTGTTCAAACACAGCAGTGACAGGTTCATACTGGTCAGGAGCACCCTGTGGCCATGGACCTCACTGGGATGGGGAGAGCCAGCGCGTGCAAGGGTGGGTGGCAGATGATGCAGCAGGAAAAGGATTAGCTAGTGATAGTCAGGGATTATTTGCATTTCAGAGTGTACACACTGCTAACATAGGAAAAACCAAACTTGCAAGAGACACTGAGTAGGAGAGAGGAATTAAACACAAACCAAGCCAGTCCCCTCCCTCCTCACTCAACACCATCCTGCCATGTGGCAGAGAAGATGCTACAGGTATTTAAGATACAAAAAAAAGATTTCTTTAAAATGCAAAGGCCAAATTGTGCAATGTATTTTATGTGCCTGCAGGCTAAAGATTAAACCCACAAAGGATTTACCCAGCCCGCGGAAACAGGGAACATGCCAAACAATTACAAAAAAAAAGTTGCGAAACACATCTAGATGGCGATTTGTATCATACATCTTTTAAGCCTGAAATTCCTTATTGTTTTTTAATTAAAAAGTAATTCCTTTCTGAAGGTTAAAAATGAGATCACCATGTTGTCTTTCCATCTCAAGAGGTAGAAAAAGAATCACTTTTATTTAAAAAGGAAGAAAACCTGTAAAGTGTTATTTCCTTCAACACATCAGCTTGCTCATAGCACTGTGAAGGTTTCAAGGATAGAAAGCCTCAAAAATCTCAAAATGCCAACTAATCACCTGGATGCCTTGACATCACTGAAGCATAGAGAATTGGGCACCCAAAGGTGATGGGCTGAAATGCAGGCATAAATATTGAAGAGCAGTGGTGCACAGAAGGCATGGCATACGTGTCCAGTGTCTGCAGGCATGCAGAGAATTGAACAAATGGAAGGAGATACACACCCTCAGCCGCTGATCAGGACTCGTGGTGCTGACTGTAATTTTATGTATCTTCAAAGACAGAAAGCTGGGGTTACAAGAAAGGGGAAAACCAATAATCATTGCTTTCAGAAGGACTGACATGTACCCAAAACCAGCATGAATATTGAGGATTGTGATCAAACAGCACAGTCCCTCAGTGAGCAGAGAAAGGGATTTGCTTTTCATCCACCCTTTGGCAACCCAACTGTTGGACCCCTTGGGCTACAACCAGCAAGGAAGGCATTAGACTACACTCTAAATTCACAGAAAGCAAACAGCCAAGAGCTAATGGGTTATGATGAACAAGCCTATCCAACAAAGAAACACAGGGCAGACTCAAGAGCTGCAGGTACTGGCCAACAACTTGAACTTGGCATGTCAGGAAAGGAGGGTAACCAGGAGCCCACCTCTGCCACAGTCAGGATGTGGGAAGATTTAGCGACAGTGCCCAGCAGAGTCAAAAGAGGCAACAGGGGCTGAGCTGCCTTTTTGTCACCTGACTGCAAGAGGAGTTCAAGCCTCACAGGCATTGCACAGGCTTGGGGACATGGCACAGTGCCATGATTTCACATCTACCCCAGGCACAGCCGCCTGTGAGTGTGTAATCACTGAAGGGACAGTCATTTAACACCGGTGTAAATCTGTCCATGGGGTACCTGCTGTCAGACAGAGACGGGCTTGAGTTTCCCACCCCGCCAACTTTGCTGCAACCAGGAGTAACCTGATGCACAGCCATTTACTGGCACAAATAGATGCCAACAACTAGGTCATAGTGACTTCGTCCTGGATCAGTGATAATCGCTATATCCACAGAGCAAGACAGGATATTGTATATAGATTTCAAAGCAAAGGCACTTCAGAAAGAAAACCCGAGGCAGAAGCTGTTTGTGCACTCACTGCCTGAAAGCCAGGATCACCCTCTTGGCACAGGTGCTGCTCCTCAGTGGTCCCACACCACCCCCACCCTGCAGAGGTGACAGTTCCCCCGCTCACCAATTTGCTGTGAAATGACACTTGCTGTAATGAGGGGTAAGATTGTGAGCAATTTCCAGAAATCCAAAGCATGACTATGAATCAACATACTTGAGCAGGAAAACTAAACTAATTAGAAGTACCAATATAAAAAAATGAGTTTGACCAAACAAATCTATCAGTTAACAAGATGACAACAACCACTATCCAGCAGCAGGAACAAAGGTTGTGCCAACAGCCTGAGGAGTGCAACACCACTTCCACCAGAGTACAGACCTGAAAGCCATTTAAAACAAAAGAGCTGAGTCTGGAAATGTGTTATCTACTCAAGAGAGAGAGGAAAGAGCTTTGGCTTCGACTTTTCTTTGGAGTTCCACTGCTGCCTGTCAGGAATTCAGCTTTTTGCTCAATAATACATTTTAAAATGAAAGATACAAACATAGCAGTGCCTGCAGCTCTGCTCTCCCCACCTGCCTGTGCAGACATACTGTATTACCCACTCCAGGCACCCTGGCTGGTAATTCAGTATCACAATACACACGCCAGCTACCATCAGGCAACACCTGTCTGATTTCTCAGTAAGCCCCTTCTAACTGAAGGTGTGTCAACAAAGAGTTGAAAGGCAAAAACAAAACACTTCTTGACTCTCAAATGGAGAATGTTTGCTAGAAAGGACCATAGTCTCCTGAAAGAAAATGCTCAATGCAATACAAGCCACAATGGCTTTTTACAGAGTACTCAATTCCTCTGCAGAACTCTGATGCAGTGAAATCCCCTGAACACTACTTTCAAAATCTACCTCTAATATCTATTTTACCATCTGATCCAGCAGAGGGATTATGGTTCCTAAATCTTTAAAAGGAATAGGGTTCAGTCAGCTCTACAAATGCTGATGGATGTCAGCTTGAAGGTGATCCCAGAGGTTGGCTTAAGGCATTACAGCTCCCTGAGCCCCTCCTGCTCAGATCAACAGGTCTTTCAAATCTTTTGCAAGCTTCTTTCAAGCAGTCATGTTTTAGTTCAAATCAGTTAACTAGATTCATTTTACTTGATGCTTTCAAAGCTGTCAATCAGCTATGCTTTCTGCCCTACCAAGCTAACTCCCTAAAAAGAGGGGGGGGGGGAGGAAAGAACAGGTTAGAAAAGTGGGAATGGAATAGCTACCTGCACCAAAGTATTCGCAGGTGAAAACAAGGAGAGTCACAAAGAAATGGAAAATAATTTGAACATGTTTTAATTATTTAGGAGAACAACAGGCAGTGGGAAGAAAGGAAGCTACCAACTAAGAACAAAAAGTAAAATTTACACGACTACCTTAAGTATTTTGGTATGCTTTACCATGATTTAACTTTTTATTTACAAAAACTGCTGGAGATATGTCGGGGCACATCAGAAACACATATGTGCACATGCACACACACTCTTAGGAACCAACTCGTACCCCGAGGACACTCAGTGAAGAGGAGTTGTACCAGGAGTGCTGCACACATGGGCATCTCCTTCCAGATTTAACCTTCAGCTCAGCAAAACCTTAACCACATGGCTTGTGAGCTGACTTGTTGCAGTTCTGTTTGAAATCATCTGTCCCACCAGGCTCCAGAGAAAAGTGGGCAGCTTGCTGCTGGTGGGCATAGCTGACATTCAAACCATGGATGGGCATGGCCAATGGGTCCAGTGACACAGATCCACCAAGTGGGGCAACAACCCCCAGCCACACAACCCTGGGCACCAGGGAGACAGGCATGCCTGTGAACATCCCTACTGTGTGATGCCTCGGAGCACGGGAGCAGGAGGGGATGCTGATGCAGCCCCACAAGTGCTTTGCAGGCATTTACCAAATATCTCCACCCCGGGGCAAAGGAAAAACCATGTCACACTCTTTTCACTCTTGAAGAAGGGCAGTGAATCACCCAAGGGCGTTCGCCTTCGCAAGGACTTAAACTTCATTTTCCCCTGGGGCTCTTCTGCCCCCTCCCCGTCCCCACCGCCTCGCCAGGCGCGCACGAACGGTGCTGATGAGTTATTAAAATCCTTCCTCCGAGCGCTTTTCCCCGGGAGCCGCAGCCAAAGGCCGCCTGTTGCCACCTGTCAGTCGCGGGGATTAATTACCTGCGCCGGGCGGGGAGCGGCACATTCCTGCTGGCCTCGCCCGCCGGGATGTTGACATCAGGCAGGTGGGCCCCGCATCCCCCCGAGCCGCGGCTGCGGGGCCCGGCGGGACGCGGGGCTGGAGCGCGGGGTGCCCGCGGCGGGCGGCAGCTGCTGCACCGTGCAGCCTTAGCGAGAAAAATAATACACGGGTGCGTGCGTGTGTGTGTGTGTGTGTGTGCTGACCTGCTTAGGTAAACGGGGAACGGGAGGGGTGGCACGGAGGAGAGCGCAGAAACGTAGCCTGCGGACTGGGATTTAACTGAACTGCGCCGGGTCCCGCCGCGGAGCCGCTCCCCGGCCGCGGGTACCGCGGGGCGCTCCCCGGGGCTCCGGCGCTGTGCCGCGCAGGAAAACGACAGGGAAACCAGCATCTCTGCCCCCGCGGCAGAGGCACAGCCACCTCTCTCTCGCCTTGGCACACCGGCAGCTCCGCGCTCCCCATCCCTGCCCTGGGAGCAGCACTCCCACCGCCTGCAAGCACAGCCCAACACATGCCGAAAAGGCGGCATGCACACCTGGGCGTGGTAGAGAAGACCCCCTGAAATTCCCCAAAATACCGAGCATCTGCTAGATTCTCGCATCTTTAGGATAATAAAGGTAATTCCTTCATATGACGATATTCAGCATCTCGCTTGAGGCCTGCCCCAGGGGTTTTAATTCAAAACTACCCCCCATCAGGATGTATCACCTCTACCTAACACTGTCAGCAAAGCCACGATAATAACAGAAGTAATACTGATAATTTCCCATACTGCTTTTGCACTATGAAACTATTGTAACTTTGAAAACTTTACATATGTGGGCTTTTACATTTCAGTTTCATATCTACAGACTTACTTCATCAACAAACAAAAACCTCTTGAGGTTCAGCTTGGAAGCCATCTTAAAAACAAACAACAACAAAAAATAATCAACTGGAAAGTATCCTGTATCAAGGGAAAAAACCTCAAATGGAAAACATCGGACGCAAGCTTTACACATTTGTTTGATAGGAAGTGATGGGTGTAAAGGAAGGCTTTATTCTTTGGTTTTGTGAGTTCTCTTCCTTTGCTAGTCTATTATTTAAATATTTTTGAAAGTCATTTATTTAAAAACCAAAATCACGAGACTCCTGCAGTAAAATGGTCTTAGCTTGTGCAGCCAGCTCACACACTACTTGTGTATTTTGTCCAGTTTCTAAACCAAAAGTTTAGCAGTAGCAAACAAGCTTCAGATGCTATAAATGTCTAGCAATTTACATTTCCAACAGATTGCTTTGCAGCAGAAGTTCTGTGAGGTAGAAGTATGAAATAAGAGCAAATCTGGTGAAAGGCAAGCTGATCTGCTGCTGAACATCTTCCTCAGTATCTACATCTGCCAGCAATTTCTCCACTATGAATGCACAACAAATAAGCAACCTAGTTGCCTACCACAGAAAATACAACATTAAGAAACATACACTATTAGAGATTCACTCTAATTCTACCCAAATTCACCTACACTCACCTATATTGACCTATGTGTTAAACTCCAGCAGAATAGTGAGGGGTGATCAGCATTAGTCTAAATAATTACCTAAAACTGGATCTGGAAAACATCCACTTCAATTATTAAGCATTAATTAGTAAGCCAACAAAATTCAACAGCAAAATTTTTAATCCTTACAGTGATTACCAAAGCAGCTTTGTGGATAACTCCATTGCAGTACTTCCCTCCTTCTACAGGCCTGCTACTCTCAAAGACACGTGGCTACTTCACATCCTCCTAGCAAGAGGGTAACCCACTGCTAACAAAGCACTACACTGGAGTTACAAATATTTGCATCTCTATAAAATACACACACCTGCTTGCAGGTAATGCAAGTGAGTGGACAGTACACATAGGACCAAATGTTTGCCTACATGAAACTAAGCTGATTGTAGGACCTCAAGCTTCAGAGCAGCTGAACACAGCAACAGTGACACAACCAGCAATAGTCCCTCCAGGCAATTCTGCTCATTACACCAGAATGAACACTCCAGTGCTGCAGGCAAAAACCTCCAGGACTTGATTTAGTAAAAAAATCTTCAGCATTACAGTTAACTTTTGGTAGCACTGTTAAGCAGTGCCTGCTTAAGTCAGTGTGCCTCTGTGTAAGGGAATTTGTGAGCTCAAACCTGAATTTAAGATCTGATTCAACCTGTATTTTATTAAAAAACTGATTTCTGTTATAAAGGACTCCAGAAATGAACTGAAAATAACATATTCGGGCCCCCAACAACAAACCCACCCCACCACATACTGCTCCTGACTCACGTGCCTTGGCCTCTGATACTGAGCACCAGAACCTGTTCTGCTCATGGACTACTTTAAGTAAAGTCCAGGTTGGCTATTTCAAACCTCCTCCTAGCTTGCTGTGGGGGATTCAATTTTCTTACAGACACCTCTCCCAGGCTCAGTCAAAGAGGAAGGCTGCTGTGTGTTTCCTATTAGCCTCCCAGATCTCATTTGTTTCAAGTTTGCATGTTGCAGCATGCTCCATCCTACCAGCCAAACTCCAAAAACTCTCATCAGCTAGAGGAAACATCATCTGGAGTAACCAGATACCAATTTTTAGTGCATCTCCCTGTCACCTTTGTCCCCTGCTGAAAGTCAAAGGGTGATGAACTCAACCATGAGGGAAGAAGCACAGCAATACAATTAAGACAAAGTAAACAGCAAAGCAAAAATCCCAAAGCTCTCCAAAATGAGTCTGCTCCCACCAATTCTAACCTGGTTTCAAAAGCATGAGTCAGCAGAAGAAGTCCCAGACAAACAGGTCAGATCTGGCAGCCCCATAGAGAGTAGATAGAGGCTTTGGGTCCTTTGCAATTTGTGACACAGCCACAGATTCAGGTAGCTCTACACCAGCTAAAGATCAGGGGAAGAAGCAGAGTTCAAGCAAAAGCCCAATATAAGATGTTAGTACAAAATTCATTTTAGTTCCTTCATCTGCAACTAAGGGGATTTCATTAATAACTCAGAGGAAAGTGAATGAGTCACTGGTACAGTATCTGTTACACCAAGCTGGACAAGACAACTCATTAAAAAAACAACAACAAAGTTGGTCTGGCAATATAGTCTTTTCAATCAGCAACATCCTAAGCCTGCACACTAGTGTCAGAGGCAGTCCCAGAATATCAGGCACTCTGCCACACACTGCACCAGCCATCAACACCCTGGAAAGCAGGACACTTTACTAGATGGTGACAGATTTCCACCCAAATTCTGGCTCATGCCAAAGGACCAGCCTACTTGTAAAATACCACAGGGTCAGCACGTTGTGAGGGTAAAAGTATTTACATCAAATACTGGCCCATCTTCCTAGCTGGGGCACGGACAGGGTCACGGGAGATGTGAACCAGTCTTTGCACATTCATTCTGATATAGGAAAGAAAGTTCAAGTAATTCCAAGCTAAAAACAGGTTTAATGTCTTATGACCTCTCATACTAAACACCTTTGCCCAGATACATTTTCTATCCCATTTGTTCTTTCTTGACTTAGGTTTCATATTCAATGTACTTTATAAAAAGGGCAAATAATCCCTGAAGAACTTCACATACAAATAATCTGTATTTTTTTCCTACAGTATGTATTCCTGTATTGCCTTCCTACAGTGCTATGGTTGTTTTGCTGTGACCAGGTGCAGGACTGCTCCCTGACTGTTTCTGGAATGGGGAACTGGCCAATGCACCCCATGGAGCAGGACTGGTAGCTAACTGGGAGGCCATGGGGCGACCAACCAAGTCAGTAAATGAGTGCTCTTCTGGATGTGCCCTCTCAACAAAGAGCAGATTGCTCAGATGGACAAAGGTGATCCCCTTTCTCCTACTCACTTTGCTTCCCCTCCCGTTTATTCCACCTGAGGGAAGGTGTTGATACCTCTCCACTTCATCCTTCTAATAGACTATTAATCACACCCATGGGAGGCGATGGAAGGGAAGACAGAAAGTATTAAATCTGACAGGCTCTCAAAGTGGCAATGCCAGTGAAATGCATCATTAAGGTGAGTAATTTTCCTGTTTACTTCATAGGCTCTGAGCCCCCCCCGCTCCTTCCTCCCTGCCTAGATGTGGGCAGGACCCATCAAGGCAAAGCTTTGGAAGCAAGCAGCAGCGTCCCCAATTTCTACATAAATGCTGCAGGCCAAAGAGCAAAGGCAAGTTCCAACTGAGTCCTTGACAGTAATCAAGCACTGCGGCGCCTCTGGTCTTGTCTTGTGCATACCTTGCAAGTAGCATCATGTCTTCCCAGGGAGATTTCACTGGCACAGCACGCAAGCGCCTTGTTCCTTGGCTTCTATCTCAGAAAAAGAAAGTCCTGAAAACACACACACGCCCCTGCTTTTCTGCTCCAAGGGAGACCATTTTCCTCTAAATCGTCAGTGTACTGTTAGAAGCCCTTTCAGAACAAATGTATGAATTCGCCAGAAATCTCTTTTGTTCCTGTGCAGAAAGGATAGTGCCAGATCCTTGCCAAAATGGCATTGAGTCTTCTCTGTTAACGTCCAGGAAACTATCCTGAGTCAGATCTTATTACATTTTAAACTAAGTGCAAGTACCAGCAAGTCTCTTCCATGATAACAGCCAGGGCCTGTCCCATTTCCTGATCACGTTACGCTCAACTTCCAGAATTACATCTATGCAAATATTGTTCTCCTGCTTGTCGAGCATTTCATTGATAATTAAACTGAAAAGCCAGCAAAGCTTTTCTGGCCAGGATGGTGAGCAAGGCAACAAACTCACACAGAGACACCAAGCAGGAACAAATGTTCTTCCTATGTATGAAGACCAGCAGACAAGGGCCCTCTCCTCATAGACAATAGAGAATCCAGACCAAACCAAACCATTTCTGCAAACATCCCTCTGTTTTCTGGAATTACTGACCCAACGAGGCCACACTCTATATCTGAGTCACAGTGAAAACATAAGGATTAGGAAAGACAAAAATTACACCTAACTGAGCAAGTCATAGTTTTACTGAGAACATAAAGATGCAGTAACTCAGATCTTAGTTAGGTCAACAAAGCATGACAGCAGCTCCAGAATATTTAGGATGAATGGTGACTAAGTCAAACAGTTAAACCTTTTATTCATACAATTAAGCTTTAGGGATGAATGGCAAGAAAGTCAACTATTACTAGCATTTGCGGAGTTCTGGGATCTGTATTTTACCCAGATCCTCCTCCTTCTCAGCCTTCTTCCATCCTCAATGACCTAGCTAAGCACAGTCCTTGAGTCAACTCATGTGGTTTCTCCTGAGCCTACTTTCAAAGTCAAGACATGATTCAGCAAGGTGTTTAAGCAGATGCCTACCTTTAAGGTTGGGAGCAGCCTTGCTGACTCCAACAGAACCCAAGAGATTTCATTGGAATATTCACGTGCTAGAGGTTATGCACTCACTCCAGTGCCTTACTGAACTGAGACCTTGATTTTCCTACGTACCGTGGGAAACAATTCATCAAGTTCCATGCTGAGGAACACAGCAGAGCTGCTGCAGCAGCCATCAGGACATTCCCTGCTCAAAAACACAGCACCTCACCTCCAGCCAGACAGTGAGGTCAGTGCTGTGGCATCAGCTCTGCTAGGAAGATCAACAAGCCCATACCAGGTTTGGGGCATTCCTTCATTTTGCCTCACAATCCCTGGAGCTGCACAACTGCACCAAAGGGAAGAAAGCTGTTCCACAGGGCAGCACTTAGAAAGGAAGGAGGACTTGCAATGAGTTCAGAAAATGTTATCAGCAGTCCTTCATGCCCCTCAGAGAAAGAACTAATCTTCAGTTTTACATCTCCTACCCACAAAGAGTAGAATGTAAAACCACATCCCAGTGGATATGCAACTCAAAGGGAATTGTGCAGTAACATGCCACAGAAGAAGTGGAAGGCTTGAACACAGCAAAGCTCAGATCTCTGATTTTTAGACTGCTTTGAAATTTCAGCAAGAAAGCACAAATGTATAAAACAAGCTTGCATGGACCTGGATGCACTTCACAGACAGCTCTACAAAAGTCTGCTAGGTAAACTCCAAAGGAATGACTACTCAAATACACCATGACATAGTAACAGATCTATAAATTATTGGAAACAGATTACATCAAGTCTCTCAATACCTAGCAATTGATTTATTTCACTTGGTAGAAAAGATAATAATGCCATCTGCATGATCTAACTGGAAATTTAACAGGAATTAATGTGGATTTTAGATGCAAATCCTTGCAACCACAACCTGAAGATAGCTTTCCAAGGAAAACACCAAACAGCCCTTTGTCCCTGCAGACCTCACTACTCTGCACTGCTTCATTTGCAAACTCCAAGCTCTGAAGACCCCAAGCAACAGATGCTTTGTGAGAAGACCTAGCCCATTCAAAGCAAGACTGCTTTCCCAACCAAAAAGCAGTCTTTGTTACTGGATAACAATGAGAACAGGAATAGTTCCCTGGGAAACATAATTTTAAAGTCAGATTTCCCAACTAACCACACCCAATTAGTAAGTAATGCCATGTTTTTGAGTGATTATGGAATCCCAGCAGATTTTGTACCAGTTTTGATTTTGTGATTTTTCTATATTGCCACAATAATGACGAAAAAAGGAAACTAAACCCTCTCATGGTCTTATATGGGTGGCAAGTATGAAAAGGCAAGCCCCTTCCTCACTAAAAAGGAGTAAAACAAAATGGAACAAAACAAGACAGAGTTGCAACATCAGAAGTTATTCACTCACAATGTCTGGCACTCCCATTTTCCTTACAGCTCATATGTGGCGCATCAGAGAAAGGTGCAAAATCTCCACGGGCAGAACAGGCTGCTGCCCTGCACCATGCTGTGCAGATGAATTCCTGCCCGAGCAGAAAGCAAGCTTTGTTCTGAGATAGCTACCATGAATCTCATAACCCTTCACCACTGCAAGTGCTAGCAAGGGTAACACTTAAAAGCATCCCTTTAGCAGCTCTGGACGCAATGCTGTCCAAATGAAAAGGCAGGAAAAGGGCTGCAAGTGTAGCCCACTGAAGCCCACTGAAGACAATCAAATGGAACCAAAGAAGTCAAGGACTTGGAACCTGCACAAGTTCACTGGCTCTCCAGAATTTTACCAGCCACTCTGTAGAGGAAGACAACATTAAACAATCAACTCTTTCTGTCCACCAGCTTCTCAACTGAACAACAGAAAAAAATTCACAGGGGAGTAAACATTTAGCTCTCCAGCTGCAGACAGCAAAGCAGCAGGTTGCAGAAAGACCCAAAATAGGATCAGAGATACTACAAAACACACAACAAGCATGTGGCCATGCTACTTCTAGGACAGACAACAGTTCACTATTGTGCATTGCAAGGCTCCTTTGCACAAAGCACTGGGCTAGAAGAAAAAAACCCCAACTTTACAAAATGTAGAGGCAACATATTCAAACGCTCCAGAGGGAGCTGTGTGGGAAGAAGGAAGCTGGTTAGGGAGGAGAAGCCCTAGCCACAGCACACCATCTACCTGACCCTGAAGGACACCAAGGAATAGAGAGACCCAGATAGACTGTAACTGTTGCCATGTATTTCTTATTTAAATGCAATTTGTTTAATCTCAAGTTGGATTCAACCATCAAAGGCTCTCTCCTGTAGCACACTGACAGTTCGCTCTAAATCTCTGCACCTTTAATCCTTTAATTAGCCAAGAAAAATGTGATCTCAACTCTTCTACCAACCTAAGCTAATTTTCTGCATGAAGCTTCCAACTCCTGTAGGTTACAGGTTTTAGCTGCTCTTGTAGCCAAGGGGAAAAATACTAAACAAAACATACACCTCCAACACCCCATTCCCACACAGGCTGATGGGTGCTTCTCCAAGGAGCAAGCTCCTTGGAAATTCCGACAAGAGGAACCCATTTTCCCATTGCAATAGTGGGCTGGAAGGCATAATTACATCATCCAATTCAGATAAGGAGCCAACAGAGGTTTCTGGGAACAAGGCAATGTTTGCACATGGCAGGGATAAAACTGGTGTGCTAAGGCAATGCTTGGCTAAGAGAGTGCCATTAGTGGCTTCAGCCATCTTTCTCAGTGATTTTGGAATGGGAGCTCTTAAGCAAGCAAACAGAACCCCAGACAGTCAATCACTTTGGAAAATCCCTCCAAAAGGTGATTTCTGCTGTTTCTCAAAAGCAACCCAGCTCTGAAGGAAGAAATAAAGACTGCATAAGCCACCAGAGCATCAGGACAGAGACCATTTGGGCAGCTTGCAATAAATACCAGGGACTTCATGCAGCCCCAGCAAGAGCAAACTCAAGGAAGGACAAGAGGGCTACCTAAATTCCTCTTGTCTGAAGCCCTAAATACACTGCAGTGAGGTATAATGTGCACCTGAACACAACCCTGACTGCCTCTCCAGGTCAGGATGAGTCTTGCAAGGCAAGGCAAAAGCAAACAGCGCTCCTGCTCAAGGCATGGCCCTGGTGCAGCTACAGGGACTGCTGGCTGGTCATATGCTGACCCCATGTGTGACATGCAGGAGAAGTTCAGGCACAGCAAGCCATCCTGCACAGCCCCTAAACCATCCTACTGGCTCTGGCACACTGCAGCTGGAATGACCCTGCCCATTGCTGCAGCCCCACACAGACATGGCACATCTTTCTAGGCACAGCCTGCATGTCCACGCAGCACTGCAGGAGCCCAGGGGCCTCCCATGTGTGCTTATCTGCCAACTGGGGACAAGCTGTAGGAGGCCAGGTAACACATATGGACAGCAGCACCAAGAGTCATCAGGGATTTGAAAAGGGCATGAAGACTTGGGAGAAAGAATAACCTCCCTCTGAAGAGCCAGTGCAAAGTGGAAGAGCCCTGACGACATCAAAGGCAGAGAACAGGCATATGTGCATCTTGCTGCTCTTTAATGTGCTTCTGTGTTGAGGTCTTGACAAAGATGACCAGGGCTGCCCCACTTACACAAGCACTTTCGGTGAAGTCACAGCAGGATTTAGTTTGACAAAAGGGGAGGAAAAACCTCAACAGTCTGCTGGTTTTAAGCACTAGCAAAATACTACTCAGGTTGTACTACAACCCCATCTCTATCTATAACAGACCCTTTGAAATGCATGCCCCTGTCCTCTGAATGGATTTTAGGCACTGTGTTCACACTGTCCACCTGAATCAGCCCAAATCAGTTCTCTCATCTCCACAGCAAGGAATTCAGCCTATTAGACAAGCAAAAAGATCTAACAATTGCTACATTCCACTGACAACAAATCCCAGTCACACACACTCCGCACCTTCAACACCCACATGAGCTACACGTGCAAACCAGAAATACAGCTGCAAGTACATCTCTGGGGTTGTCTTACAAAAAAAAACCCCAAAACAATGCAGAGCTCAACATGATGATGAGAACCATCAGTGCAATGATAAGAGAACCTCAGCATGAGAGCCTCTATTGCCAGCCTCACCACTCCAGCCACTCCTGAGTCATGTAACAGTTCTCTGCTGCCACAGGCCTCCAGAGGCATTTCAAATGCACAATTAAAGGCAGGCAAATGAGCTCAGCAAGCTGCCCTTGCAAGATGTTCATGCTACATTCAGTTCTGACAGGACACAGAGGATGGGAGTAGCTGGCAAGGAGCTTTGGACTGGGAAGCTGCATTCCAGGGTCCAGGCGGGCAGCCTGGTAACTGAATCTCTGCACCGTCTTTGATCCAAGTATTACAGAACATCCTTCCACCAACAGTCCTCAGGGCGAGTAGGTGAGTACAGAAAAGTAGCAAACAGTTAGCAGCGGATTTGCTCCAGGTCACAAAGCAAGCCCATCTCACAGCACCAAGATGAGTAGAGATTTTTCAATTTAAGAAAGAAAATGAAAAAAAAAAAAAATAAAGAAACTGTTCCATGCTCTGAAAGCAGCTAATCAGATTATTAAAGTGCTTTAAAAGTTTAATGAAGAAATCAAGGCTATTAAGCAAACATTCAGCTTGATGTCTCTTTTCCTTCTTACCCACCCTTCCTCAATGCATTCAAAACCTCTTTTTGCTATGGTATAACATGTTTGAACAGGTACTGAGATACAAACAAGTCTTGGCCCCATCTCATACAGAATGGATTGGTTGCAGATGTTCTCCTGCAAGCTACATCTTGCCTCCTGCAAGAGCATTCATCTCCAAAACACATCATTTCACCTAGTTTGCCTGAAGCCAAAACGCAAAGGTTATTTAATTTTTAATATTTTTTTTAACTCCAACATACCTACAGCTGTGCAAGCAAAACCCCATCTGGTTTTTCAAGGCACAAAGAGGCAAGCGACTAAGTTTAGATAAAAGTAACAAAGTTGGGGCAGTCATCTTTCTGCTCACCTCTGCAGGAGCCAACAGCAGTGTCAAGGGTGCAATAAAGCAAAAAACCTGCTATATTTCAGAGAAGCCTGACATATTTCACTATCTTCCTAGGACAAGTCAGACATGAGCTCATACAGTGGCAGGTGAGTCAGTGACGAGTCAGACGAGCTCCTCAATTAAGCTTTAGGGGCAGATGATCCCTCGAAGGTGTAATCAGATTGGTATGGCCAGTGGAAAAAAGGGGGGAAAAAAAACAAAAGGAAAAACATTTTAAAAGGCTGAGTGAACTGCTACACCCTTGCTGAGCCATGCTGGAAAGGCTCAGGGCAGCTTGCTGGCCCTGAGACCCCAGCAGGCAGGAATACCTGGCCATCCTGCACCACCCCCTGGCAGCCAGCACCAGCTCTGCTCCTCCAGGGAGCAGAGAAATGCTGACTTCCCCAGCAAGCAGGTCACACTGGGGTCACACTGTGGACACAGTGCCATCTCAAGGGTCCAGTGTAAGGGGCATCCCAGGAGCTCCCTGCTCAGAGGCAAGGGTTGCCAACAGCTCTGATCTGCGTGGTGGAGAGAGAGGAGGTCACAAGGCAGTCATTCCTAATCACTAACAGAATCAATCTTGGCCAGGTGATTTATCAATATTTAACATGCTGCCCAAACCATCTTAAGAGAAAGGCTCCCATGAATTCTGTGTTTAGGAAACTTCTCTGAAATAAACTGCAAAACATGCATCAGAATATCAGTGCACTGAAACAAAATACAGCCATTAAACAGACTGAGATCAGCAGGGTGACTAACAGCATCAGAGCATTTTTGTTCCTTGACACCAGACAAGCAGCATGGAAATGGTTTTCTTCCAGCACGTGTCCCAGCAAACTCATCCTGGAACTCGTCTCGCCTATGCAGCTGCTCTTCCTGTGCTGCAGCGCTCCCTCTGAATGCCAGCAGCATCAGCACAACCCAGCTCTCCCCATCTTTATCTTGCACAGATCAGTCTGCTGAAAAACAAGCCCAGAAAGACAGACTCCAACCTCAAGAGACATGGCAAAGGAAATGGGCAAAAATGACTCATCAGAGAAGTCAGCACACAAAGGGAATGCCAAATAAAGGTCAAATTTATGAATTCCTTTTAGAAGCTGATTGCAAAGCAATCAGTCCACATGCTTTATCTTCATCAAACCTTACAGAACTAATGATAACACTTCTCAAGATTTTCCTAGGGCCTCACCACTTTCTTTGTGAGTGCCAATACCATAAGAGTTTTTACTAGGTTATCTAGAAGAGCACAGAGTCCTTTTTGTTGAAGTCCTGCTTGCTTGTATGCCCACTAGAACTCACCAAGTACGGGTCTAAAAAAATGACTAAGAGTGAGTTGTATGAGAGATTTGCAGGAAAAGAGATGGGAGACAAGGAACTCATTGCAAAACCAGCCACCACCCTGCTGATTAATGAAGAGGGATCATTCAGTGCTCAGACACTGGACAAACATCTCATGGGAAGACTCTCCCACCCGTGGCAGTGCTGATGCCCAAATGCAGACAGAGCGGATGCACTGCCTGCCCTGCTGCTGGCTCTGCAAGCACCCTTCAGGCTGGGCACCAAGCCCAGTGGCACCACTCACATCCCTTCCCCATGGGAATCCCTTCCAGCCCTGCCTTGTAAGGGGGTGTCCAAGGAGCTCTGGGTGAAGGTCAGATAGTAAACCTGGGCTCATTTTCTCCCACTGTAAGGTGAGGAGGGAGGCAGCTCCTAACCACAGCTCACACAGTTGAGCTAATGAGCCCAGACAAGTGGCAGGGTAAGGCTCAGGGAGTCTGTTAAGGCTCAGCACCACAGCTAACACAGCACTGGTACAGCCCTGTGCTCTGCCTACAGAACAGGAACAGGCTTTCCCTCTCGCCACAGCCCCAAACGGCCTGTGTGTCAGGAATTCTCACACCTGGCAGGCCCAGTGCTGGTAAAGCTCAGTATCTCAAGCAGGGGAAGCAATAACCCAAGTGGTTTTAGCCTGAAGACACTAAAAGTCAGTCTGTAGAAAGACTCTGATGTCCTATAAACAAAGCAAAATAAGAAACCTGAAAGCTAAAGCTAGTGATGGGGCACACACAGCAAGCAGCAGTATCCAGTTGCCCCCCTTGGGCATCTCACATCGGGGGCCTAAGTGTTTTACAGCATGGGATCACAGCTCCATATTTGAGGGTGGGTATGCAGAAAGGGGGAGGAGGGGGAGCAGAGGCAATGACTTGCACAACGTTACCCAGATCACATCTAAATCACAGGGCAGGAGCAGCTGGGAGGCTGGGCTGGGAGCCAACAGCCAGGCAGTGCTGCTCCTGAGCTGGGCATCTCCTCTCCCAAGAGAGCGTGGTGCACCCCAGGGCACAAAACATGCAGGGGAGGAGAGCCCCGGGGCCGCGTGGCCATCATGGGGAAAACAACAGGGCCATAAAATGTAGACCCAAGTCCTGTCTCATTTGTTTAGGGAAGCCAGGTCAGCCTTCAGGTGCTGTTTTCCTGTTTCCTCTGGCACATTTTTCACCTTTCCACAAAGCTGAATTTAGATGGACTTCAGCAGCTAACACATATCAGCAGAACATAAAACACTGCTTCCTATCAGACATGTAATACTTTGGTCTGTTAAGAAAACTCTCACAGAATACATTTAAAAATAAATAAATAAATAAAAATGAGGCAGAAGTACCACTCTCCTGCAGCTCCACTGAGTTTTGTTCCAATGTTTAAGTGTTATCTCGAACAACTGGAAATTGTAACATTTGACTCAGGTCTATTTGCAAGAGGATCTACGCTCTTACTTGGGTAGCCATCCTGCTGTGTTTACAATAACAAATCTGACACACCTGCACATAGCAAAACCTCATGAAAAGACTTCCATTGCATAATAAAGTTCATGCTCTTTCTATATAGAAGCCATTCCTACTCAGGACACTTAAAACAAAGTAGGAATTTCTTCACAGTATATGGCTTGCCAAGCACCGCAGCTAAACCCTCAGCACACAGAGCATCACCAATGCAACACAGAGAATTATTCTCACTTCAGCACACCTCCAAACTGCTGTGTGCTCTGTACAGAGTCGGCAGGGACACAATATCTATGACAAATGCAGTATTTCAGCTGACCTAAAGAAAGAAATGATCATCTCCAAGGGCGGTCTTTGTCTACACAACGAGCAATACCTCTTGCACCAGCCTTCCTGAAAAAATTTACCCAAAAGCAACTTATTCAACAGCCACTCAAATAGTTTTTGCACAATTTGTTTTTTTGGTAGGGTTGAGATACCTTCTAACAGTGCTCAGTTAGTAGTTTAAGTTACAGAGATCAATGGCGTGGGGGAAACTGGTGACCTATTAGGAAACCCTCCTTGCCCTGGAGCTGCTGCCTCCCTTCTGGGCCAGCAGCCGTGACCTTTGGGAAGGTAAGGAGGCAACTGTGCTGATGCCTCTCGCAGCTCTGCCAGGCTGCTCTGCATGCCCAGCACTTGAGAAATCCAGGAGAGCTCAGCAGCTTTTACACGCCAGCCCAGAGGCAGTCCCAGTGTTGAACGCTACGAAAATTAAAAAAAAAAAAAACAATCAAAACACAAACAACAAAAGCAACAACCCCCCCCCCAAAAAAAACCCCAATCAAACAAAAACAAAACACCAAAAAAACAAAGCATAAAAAAAAAAAAAATTCTACTCCGAAAGCTGCTGGTGTGGAAACTTTGGCATTTCTGGCGCCTTGGTTTCCCTTCTCTAAAATGGCGACTCCACTCCTGATTTGCCTACCAAGCAAAGGTGTTTGCTGATTAGGGAAGTAATGTTTGTGCAGCACTTTGAAGATTTAAAGTACTACATTAATCCTACATGTTGTTCTTAGTACAAGCCAATTTTTAACTAAGAGGAGGGAAAAAAAAAAAGAAAAGCTGATTTAAATAGTGACCCTCCCCTACTTCAAGATGTTCACTCATCTCCCAACATCAGCTATTCTTATCTGTAGATGTTTTTTTAACCCTTCCTTCTCACAGTTCTCAGAAACCACAGGTCTCATTCAGCTTTTATTTGAGAAATGGCTTCTTTCCAGGCTGTGGCTGTTTCTTGTAAAGTTAATTCCTTTGGTAATACTGCTGGAGGCACATTGGTATGTTTGGTGTGTGTATGTACACATATATATTTTCCCCCTTTTCACACGGTGTTGTTTTTATATATGTGTAGTGAAAGATACCTAATCCAGGATTATGATTCTCTTTATTCCTTTCTCATGAAAGTAGGTGGGGCCTTTTTTGTGCAAGTTGCACTGATGAAAATTATGTTTAATTATGCTTTTTCCTCTCCACATAGACAAAAAAAAAAAGTCTCCTTAAAAACCAAAAAAAGTTTCTTGCACCTAATTTTTCCCCTGAGTTTTCCTTCAAAAATAGCTAAAACCTTAAAACAAATTTAATGAAGAAGAAAAAAATTATGATGCCAGTAAAACTATAAATTGCTTGTACAAAACAGCAGAGGGATCTTCTGCCCCAGTGGGGGACACAACCCCTCCCCATCCTATGCTCTAATGCCTCTTGATTTTTCACTTGCAGATCCCAGGAGTAGTGTAGTAGTAGGGAGCCCTAACTCATCTCCAGTTACAGTGGGAGGGAATCAGTCACAAACATTGCAACCAAGAAGCTAAATCCTAGTGGGGAGAGGAGGTCACTCACACCAGCTGATGCTTCCTCCCAGCATCCTGGGTGCCCACACTGACTGTGCTGTTTGAAGATCACACTCAAAAGCAGGAAACCCAAATTTTCAGTTCCCAGTGCTGACAAATACCAGTTCATACAGTAAGTAAATAACTTCCCTTCTCATCCTTCCTGGGCACCACTACACAGGGTACAGACTGTCCCTTACAGCACAGTCCTGCACCACAGTTCAGTTTTGTCACCATCACCATGGAGGGCACTGGTCTAACAGAGCATAGAGCAAAACTCCTGCTCACACACAGAGACCACACTGCCTTAATAGGATTTACAAACAATGTGGGACATAAAAAAAGCAGGAAAAAAAAGGCAAGATGGCTTACATCACAAGACATTTTCTAGAAACTGCTGCACGGGTCTCCACAACTGCTTGTAAGGAGTAACAGAAGATGGTAACTGGTAATAAAAACAAAATATACATGACAAAGATATTATGGGGAAAAAACACAATTACATTCTAATGGGAACCTAATGCACTGAGATCTCATTTTACTCAAGCATAAAAACCCAAACAGAAGCCAGCAGTCCCCTCCTGACTGGTTCTCACAGGTGAACTGGTTCTTCCCAGCTTTGTGACTTTGAAAACACCTCCCTGCCGTGAGAAAGGCACCTCCTTCAAAGACAATAAGCCTGGCTCCTCTCTTTCCAGGCAGATGACCTAGGAGAAATTACTTATGCCTGAACAGCCTTGGTGTTAGGCCCTGTAATGTCACACAGAGGGAAACACCTCAGAAGCTCCTCAAGCAAGAAACACAAACGCCACCTCACCCTGCATGAGAGCGACAGTGGCAGCTGCCACCCGAGCTGTGCCAGGAGCCCAGCATGCTGCAAGCAGCTCTTGAGGCAGGCACGGCTGCCAAGGGCTTAAGGAAGGCAAATCTGAGCCACTTTTCACCTGAGACTAATGGCCAAGTACTCACAGCACTGCATCAGCCTGCAGCACCTGCATCCCAAACTGCAACACCATCCTCTCCTCCACTGCCTTTGCCTTCCAGGTCGCTTCTCACCCTTTGGATTGCACCACCTTTTCCCTTCCTCTCTGCCTTAACAAGTGGGGGCTATCACCAGTAAACTAAACTCTGCTGGGAAGCCTGCTGGGCTGCAGACATTTACTCCAGAGCAGCCCATGGTGCCCCATTTGTCTGCTCGAGGAGGGCTCAAACCCCCTGTACAAATGAGCCTCTCACTAGGACCCTTCTCAGCTGCCCTGGGCAAACAGGCAAAGCCTACACCCCTGCTGACTAGGAGCCTCTGAGGAGAAGAAAACCCAAAATCCTGCAACAAGGCCACATTCAATCCCTCTCTCCTGACAGCTTTAAATACAATGTTAGAGGGTGAAACCAGAAAGCTCAAATGACACTGACCAACACCACCAGGGAAGCACAAAGCCAAGATTCCACAGGAACACTCAGCACGGCTTTCACTGTATGCACCGAGAGTCACCAGCCTTTAAAAACAGTTTTCACTTATGAGACTGAGAAACAGCAGTCAGGACATACTGGACATGACCAGAGTTACTGAAATGATGCACTATTTGAACAGATTATTTAAGAGAACACTGAACACACAATTAGGAACTGCTGAGTCAAGGCAATGTACACATCTAATTGCCATGTCACTGCTTCACTGTGTTTATGCACAGTCCTCTAATTCATTTTATAGAGACTGGCAAAAAATGCCCCGAATTTTCTATGTGGATCAGAACACAGAATGTAATTTAAAATAAAAATGGAATGAGTCAATCTGAAACAGAAATACTGAGATAGCCCAGCCAAGGAATCTGTTCTCTCAACCACAAAAACCTGTTATTGCTTGTGTGGACTAATTTAAGTGCATTCTTTTCAGCTTCCTTAAAATGCAGCTTTTCCAAATTCACTAACCCCAGCCAGCACAATCCACTTAGTCGCTTTCATGCATGTCACACACACTATTATCCAGCTTTGCTAGCAAAGAGAGTCTGAAATCTGAGCATTTTCTGATGGCTGAAGGTACAGCCGAGTTTACTGAGAACAGGAAAACCAGTGAGCCTGCCTGGAACATGGATTGCAGCTTTGGAGAGCTCCATGTTTCATAACAAACCCTGAAAGGACCAACCCAGCTCAGCTCCAGCCTACTGCAGGGCATGAGAATAAACTGCTAAACTCAAGTATTGCCAACACCAGAATTATGCAAGTCTCACAGGGCTTGGTGTGTCTTTCTTCAGCAGAATCAAAAATTTGCAAATAAATTTCAGTTTTCATTTAAAAAAAAGCAATTTCTGCCTTCTTGTGATTAACAAGAAAAGTTTTAAAATATTTAGCAGATGCACCCTAAAGGCTCAAAAACCTGGGAGAGAATAGAAGAACCTGTTTGTCTTTTAGAAAAGAGTCTTATGACTTATAAGGTGGTATCTTGCTTTTGGGGATGGGCGGATGAGATTCATTTTTTGATAGCTTGCATTTGGCAGTAATGTTAACTTTTACTTACCTTGATATACAACTCTAATTTTTACTTTCCTACTGCAATCATGCTTTCCCCTATTTAACAGGTTCTGCTAGTGGCAGGTGATTGCCAAATATTTTTTAGGGGGAAAAGGGAGTGCAGCTGTTTATTTATTTGAGCTCCAGGTGGCAAAGGCCAGCATGCAGCTTCCACAAAGAAAAAAAATCTGAGGTGGCACACTTTGGAAATGCCTTGTTTTCTTCTGCTGCAGAAAAGGGAGAAGATACTGTGATGCATGAGCATAAGGGAATTCTCCCACACTAAATGAGACACTATTCTGCTTTAGTTCTTACTTTACCCAATTGAGAGGGCTTCTCCTTCAACCTCAACAACCTACTCTGTTTCATCATTACAAACAGTAACTGCTTGTTCCTTTGCAGCATGGTTTTCAAGGAGGTTTTATTGTATGAGGGTGCATGCGAGAAACTTTGTTCAATTTAGACTATAAAGGCTTTTGTTTTCAAACACTTCAATAGTTTCAATTGTTAAAGATTTTCCTTCTAAAAAGGCTGATTAACCTGCTTATATCCTTACTCACGTTCTGAGGTCATTAATTAAAAAAATAATCAAGGATGCTTATAAAGTCCTCTGCAATCCAATCTCAATTTGTCATCATTAATTAGATCAACATTGCATACAAATGAGACCTAACCTGATTAGGCAGCATGTTTTACTGGAATTCCTACTTACGGTCATGAAAGACTTCAGAGAGAAAACTTGGGATATTTTCAAAGTGAGCTGCTCATATATATGGAATCACCCTGTCACCTAGCATCAGCTAGTGTTTCTCTTTGTAATTTTGGCCGTTTTTAATTCCTCTGCCCACAGCTCCCCTCCTCCCTTAATCAGGAGCCCATCTCAACCCTGAGCAGAGAAGCTGTCACACTCATCTCCCTCCCAGCCTATATTACACAAATACTGCTGATTTTGCAAATGGTGTCCACTGTGCTAGGACAATAAACCTCCCCCTCGGCAGAATTTGGAGGAGAAAAAACAATACCAAAAAGTTTTAAGAAAAAAACAATTCCAGGTCTGTTTTCAGAAATAGTGCAGCTAAGTCACCAGCAAGTACGCTCTCTACTTTCCCCCACCTCCAACAGAAGTAACCTTGGGATCTAAATGCACAAAGTAGTTTAGAAACCTGAAGCATTTTCACAGGTCTCCAATCACTCCAGGAAAGCAACTCTTGCTTTTTGGAGGAATAATCCATTCTTCCTCTTACCCAGCTCACTGCCTGCACTCCCATGACCTAATCTGACATGACTCAGCCCAGAGGATCAGAGGAGCTCTGGTGAAGCACACTGCTGGCCAGGACAGCAGATCCTCTGCCAGGCACCACCAACCCCTCCCCAGAAGGACAAGGTGGGTCAGACTGGCTCATCCCCTCCATAAAGGGGGAAAGTGCAACACAATGGATTTCCTTTCATAATATTGTTACCTGGGGAACTGTAAGAGGGAAAACAGGGAAAAAAAAATAGAAAACTAAACCAAACAAACTAAGAAACAAGGCTTTCAAGTTTTGGACTCTTAATAAGGGTGGGGCCATCAAGTAATTACACTTTTAATAGGTCACTGCAGTGGAAGAAACTCTTCCAGTTGGGTAAGTTCCTAATCCATCATTAAAAAAGACGACAGGCATTAATCAAAGTGTATGAAGTCACATGTGGGGGGAGCAACTCCAAGAACTTGCTCTTGCTGAAAGGATGGGGCAATCACTCCTGCTTTCATCAACATTTCATGCGTGTTTCCACACTTCTCAGGACAACAGTGGGAAGCAGAGCCTTCACGTCCTTCCCCACCCACCCCACTGATAAAGCTGTCGAACACAGATTACCAACTGCTCAAGAGCTCATGTGAAATGAGTTGGTGGATTAATTAGCAGAAGGGCAGAGCTCTGAAGATGGATAGATGCTCCACTTTGCAAGTTCTATCGATTGAAGGTCCCCAGCCAGCACCACAGGACTGTCATAATCCACTGGGAACGTACAGCACACTGCCAGCTCCTGGCACAAGCAGCTAAATGTGGGTCACTTGGCTCAGTGCAGGGACACCTGGACCACACTCCCTCCTCCCTAATCAGACAGTTGTTTAAGAGCCCATTCCTTTAGTAAAATACATGGATTTAGACCTGAACAGACTTGCAACATGCATGGGGAATATACACCATCTCCCAGTCCACATCAGGGCAATGAAAAAGTAGGGAAGGCTGGATTAGCCTTTCCCCAGGATGCACACATCTGATGACTGCAGTCCCCAAACAGTAATTTTACTTCTTTTTCAAAATCAGCATGTAATCTGAGCTTTGACCACTACCTAGATCCACATTGAAATTCAGCCCTCACTTTTACCCCAAAAAAACACTATCACTGAGGTGAAACATCTCATTTAAGCTTGCTAGTAGCTCTCTTGCCTTCATCTCTGCTGGAGCAGCCTACTAGATACGTTCAAACCTCATTTCAAAAGACTGCTTTTCGTAGTTGAAAGGACAGCATCAAACACTCTGGCTCCCTGCAGCTGCATTAGATAATTCTTTGTACCGTACGTATCAAAAGAGAACGTCTTTTCATATCTCCTTCAAAGGACCCTCTCCAGAACAGTTAGCAAAAATCGAAGCCAGCATTTTCTTGCTCTGAGAAATGCAAAGTAGAACTGACCAAGAGTTTCCTTACCTAAAGGGAATTGAAAATAAATATTATGTGTAATGTAATAGGAGAAACAAGGACATAAAAACAAGTGTGAAGTACAGCAGAGCAGCACTCCGCACGCTGATGAGTGAAAAATGCAATTTCAACCTTACTTAGAAATACTTCACCCTTTTATGCATAAACAAATGGAAATCTGGTTGTGACTGGACCTATCACATTTTTACCCCTCTTAACACAATTTTCTGAACAAAGTTATTAATGTCAGTTCTAGACAAATTTTACCAGAAAAGCCTTTTAAAATATAAGGGACATAGCCTTATAGTGATCTGTGGTTATATGGCATCTTTTTCCAGATGAGAGCACAAGGGCTCTGCTGCTTTACTGGCAAGAGTAGCTAGGAGATTTTTTTTAGTTGCATTTGCAGCTAGATTTTATCTGAGATCAAAGCAGTTCCTCAGATTAAAAAGAAAAATAAAAAACCCACACTATTTTAATGCTCTTAGCTTTTGCTAAAAAGTCTCTCCTTTTTTGCTTAAAAAAAAAAAAAATTAAGTCCTTGCTTTTCTTCAGCTAGCATGGGGCAGGACATTATTCACTGCACCTACTCCAAGTGCCAGCAGGAGAGGAAGGTAAATATTGAACACCTCTAAGATAGCAATATTCTCCATTGTAAACATCTCTACTCTAGAGCCCTAAACCACACCAGCTGGACTTACAGCTCCAGCAGTGCTGTGTCCTGAGCTATGAAGTCTCTAGAGCTGGAACAATTAAGCCAGCACCACCAAGGATCGAGAGCTGGGCTTCAGGCTTCAAGCTTCTGCCTTTTTTTTTGTTAAGAAGTGTTCTGACAAAAAAGTGTTACATAAAAAACCCAAACCACCAAAAAAACCCTACACTAAAACAACCCCACCCCCTTGAACAAAACCCCAAACAACACACAGGGCTGACCCCCATACCAGCTGCAAGAGGAAAAGGACACAGGATGACAGCCTCACACTCGCTGGGGCTGAGCGAGGAGCACCACCTCCATCCTGCTGGCACGGCCCTAAGTGCCAAACCTCATACAAACCCATGGATGCTGGAGAAAGCCAAGGGAAGCACTGAGGCAATGCTAATGCCCACACTCGGGTTTTACTCCAGTGCTCCTGCTAGGCCCAAAAAGAGAGCCACTCGTTCATCGTGCATGATCTCTACGTGACTGGTTTTTTGCAAGGCATTTTAGTCTCCTGGGATTTAGTGGTATTACTGAGGGTTAAATTCCCACCACACCCTCTCAAAGCAACCAAGATAAATGTCTCCCTTCTGTGTGACACATCACCCTGCAGAGGACTCGGGTCACTCTGTTCTTGCACAAGCCTGCATATGTAATAGACAAATAAAGTCTCTACAGGCAGGGGGACCAAAGGCAGCGCAGGGATGCTGTGTCCTTACCGTCCATGTTGCTGACTTTGCTGTGCTGGACTGTTGAAATGATACATCGAAGCTGTGAGGTCCTGGGTAGTCTGTGTTGGAAGGGATGGCTGGGGAGGGAGAGAGGGCGTCAAAAGTCGAGCTGGGCTGGGCGTAGGGCGAGGGGGCCGTGACGCTGTTCTGCGCGTGCTCCGTGTTGTAAGGGCTGGTGGAGGAAGAGCCATTCTGGATCTGCTGGTCCATGCTGTTCAGGAGCCCCAGGTTCGTGTACTGTGGCTGCAGGCAAACAGATGCACAGGAGTGTTAGAGGAGCAGCATCAGCACAGGATGGCAGACATGGCACAGCCTCCACCATGGAGGATGCACAGCATCATCTCAGCACCACTCTTCTTATCACACCAGGAGGGAGATTTGCAAAGGATATCCCCCTCTTTACACTGGTGACTGAAACAGAAAGGAGTACAGCTTCTCAGTCACACACTGGACCAACAGCAGAGCTGGAAAAACAGCCTGTACATAACCAGGAGGTGATTGACAGGGCAGAAAGCAAAGAAAGAGACAGGCTGAGAGAGACAGGCTTGCTATGTCTACCAACACACAGTCAGACCTTTTCAAAGGTACTGCTGAAACCTGATGGAAGCCAGCAGGTTCATTACAGTGCAACTGGCTCTAACTTGTACTAGGCTACACCATCCTCAACCATCTGATGCTCTACACAAAGGCTATGGATCTGATCCCACTAGACAAGACGACATCAGGACCTCTAACTCAGGTGGTAACTGTGCTGAAATGTGACTCACTGGAAAAACAGGTGCCACCAGCCTATCTGTACCTTGCATTCAACTCCCAGTGACAGTCACAGATGGTGGTGGAGAACTAAAGTTCTATCAAGCAGAATAGAAACAGACTGCATGGAAGGCTTCTTAGGAAGTAAGAGTTGTACAGGCAGTAGTAGTAGTAAAGTACTACTTAGCACTTTAAAAGCCTTCAAGTACAAACAATATATTAAACTGGAAGACATCAAAACCACAAACCTCTGAGAATAGAATACAGAAAGGGCTAAGATTGGATTAAGGAGAGGTTAACAGAAAAAATACATCTAATACCAAAATTCAATGTGTAGCTGTAGCCCCCCCACCTCAAATAGAGGGGAATACAGTCTAGAGGAAGCAGAATAAGCAAATCCCTTTAATGCCCTCCTGTAATGTGACAGTCAATGGCAACTTTTCATCCTAGGAAAGACTATGAGAAGAAAGGTGGAACTCAGCATGATGAAGGTGATAAATTCCTAGACAACATGGAAAAAGAGCAAATACAAAATTAATTTTCATGTTCTCTTAAAAGAGGAGTTGGGGAATAAGCAAACACCTTGAGCAGAATTTTGGCTTAAACACACAGTTACTCTTCACAAAAGACTTACACTTCACAAAACCCACAAATAAGCATGGATATTTTTTTGCCACAAAATGTCACAATACTAAAAGCCTAAGTTCAAAAAGGCAGGAGACAAGTTCTGCTTGAGAAAAATCCATCAAAACATGGCACTGGCCAGAGTGACAGGGCAGCAGGCAAGAGGGATTCAGTCAGATACGTTGAGTTCACAGCCCCATCCTTGTGTGTGTCCAAAGGGCACTGTACCCATCTCGGGGCAAGCAGCAACACAAAGTTTGTGGTGCCCATTCCCAGCAGCTCTGGGCTCAGCCAAGAACATGCAGCAATAAAGGCACCTGGTTCTGGTGTTAGCTGCTGACACAGGAGAAGGGACTCAGGCTCCTTCTCTCATCCAAGGCTCCAAGCAGCTCATGTCCTTCAGTGTCCTGTAGCTCCAGTCCCACCCAGAGTGATCAAGCTCACCTATTTCAGCTACTCTGCTCACAACTTCCCTCATCTTTCCAACAGTTATTCCTCTACTTATCAGCCACAAAGCAAAGGCTCCCTGAGTCAGAGCACCAACCACAAGATCCATAACAAAAAGCTTTCTCAATACTGGGAATCCCAGTAGCCCTACTGAAGCTTCAAGTAGCACATCACTCCTCCAAAGACCTGAAAGGGAAGGGCACAACCTATCTGCTGAGCTCTCCTGGGAACTTTAGATAAGCCATGTAACACCCAGCTTTACCAGTCAGTTCAGCCACAGAGGAAACCAGGATGGTCCCTTTGCAAAGATGAAGGGTCTTCCATGTGCCCAAAGACCTCACATTCTCAGCTGTGCTTCCAGAATTGAAGTAGAGAAATTTAAACCAGCCACTGCAGCTCTTCCTTAGGTTTCTGTTTCACTAAAACAACCTAATATTTTCTGGGGATTTTATTAAACACTCAAGGTGAGGCTGGTGCTCTGGGATCTTCAGTGAGGCACAAGTGACCTTCCAGAGATGGATCAACTTGCTACTAGGAGCTGTGCTGTGACGGTCTGGGCAGGGGGAAACAGCACAGAAAACTTCATTTTGGAAGCTGGGATAAGCCACAGAGAGAAGGGAGAGTTGGTTCCCTCCCTCGCTCTGTCAGAGACTTGCTGTGTCCTTGGGCAAGGCACCTCTCCTCCCCCTCCACCCTCAGCCTACTGCAGGCAGCAAGGTCTGCAGGGCAGGGATTGCTCCTCACCCTGTAAAAAGCCCTGCACTTAATGGGCCTCCTTTGTCTCAGGCCTGCAGGCAGAAGAGTAATAAAAGCAATGTAATAAAACCAGTGACTCAGGTTAGTCATTTGCCCTCCTTGCCTCAGTTTCCCCCTCTGGAGCAGTGTGGATGTTATTATTGCCCAGCACCCCTGTTAGATGGGAGATCTTGGATTTAATTGGACTCAAAGCTAAACAGTTGATGGGGGAGAGAGCGATCCAGACTGGTTCTTCTTCTCCAAAAGGAGATTGCAGCTTTGGCAACACAGATGACAGTTATGTCTCATCTCCTGCAGGCTATTCACTCAACCAAGACCTATTTAACGGACTTTGGGTACATGTCTTCCCTTGAGGCTAATTCCATAGGGAAAGAGCCAGAATTCTGATGTGCTGTACCAGGAAGAGTCTTTTACCTGATCGATAATTTTGCATTTCATCAAAAAACAACCCTCCTGCCCCAGAATACCCTAGTGAGACCTGAAGACTTCTCAAAAATGTAAAAGTATCATTCAATTATTTCATTCCTCACGGAGATTATAATCAGATACACTCCCTAACCAGCAAATGATGAGAAGACAGCTGTGATGAAAACAGTCTCCTACACCAGCTCAGACACACAGACAGCAGAACAATTGTGTTTCAGCTTTCACTTAAAAACTATTTCTCTAATCCCAGGCCACTTAAGTAAGCTAATGGGGAAAGATGGCCAACCAAGTGGTCAGTGTTAACAAGACAGTACAGCCTGGAAATGCTGAAGGTGCTGCCTGGGATCCAATTAAACAAAAATAATAAAATAAGTGCCCCATTAAAATGTAAGCTATCCTTCAGATATTCCAAGATCCTTTTCATTCCTTTCAGTCCAGGGACCATCTGTCTAAATGTTATCGGCGGAGCAGCCATTCCAGTGCATTTATACACTCACATGCCACAGCCGAATGCCGTGTCCCCATTTGCTCTTTAAATAACTATTAATCTCCTTGCACTTATCCTCATGCTGACACAAGCAGCTGTTGGGCTCCCCTTCTGCTGCTTGAGTCCCGGCAGCCTTTCACCTTCCCTGGCCCCCGGGTCCCCTCCCTGGGCAGGTGCTCCATCCCTGTGACAAAGCCACCGGGGCTGCACACACCCCAGCACTAAGCCCGGGCTCCAAGCTATGCCCCGGGGCAGGCGCGGAGTTGTTTGCGCTCAAGGGGTCAACACCTGAACTGCTTGCAAGGTTTTGGAGGAATCTGATAAGGCCCGGGGAGGCACACGCCTTCTGACAACAGGACAATTAGAGGGGCAGCAGGCCCGGGGAAGGCACACGCAGGAATTCACCCCCTTGGCCCCTTGGATGGGGAGAACAAAGAGGCTGCAGACCGTCTGCAAGGCATTGCCCCTCGGGAGGGGCTGCAGGGCGTGTGTTCGCACACACACCGCTTCCTTTCACCATTCGCGGAAAGGAGCACGACAGCCTTTATTCCAGAAATTAATTCGTGGCAGGCTGGGAGCCCAGAATTTAACACATGCTCATCATTTTGCTGTGGGGTTGTTTTAAATGACTGAAATGTAGCCCGACCACTGATTCCTGATATAAAGAGTGGAAAGAAGTGAATTGCATATAAAGCTGAAAGAACAGATGATCTAATTTTCAGTGCCTTTGTTTGCTATTTCGTTCCCTCCATTAATATCACTGAACCATTATAAAACCCTTCAGGCAGTCTAACAGCAAATAATTAGAGAGCTCCAATTAGATCTTAGACTATGTATTTCGGAACATCATTTCAACAGCGCATCTTGAACTATCAGTTTCGCTTCCTACATCCCATCAGCTTCACTTTCAGGCTCTCATGCTAACTCCTGCTTGTGGGCTCTGCTGGAGGGGCTGCCGGGTTAAAGCCAGACTGCAAAGCGGCGATGGTTTAAGCAGGGCTCTGCCGGGGGAGGTGGATGTCCCCAGGGATGCGGGGCACGGGCACAGCAGAGCCGGGCCAGCGGCTCGGGGCCACTCGCCACCAGAGGGCAACGGGAGTGCGAGCGAGGGGAGCTGCCCCAGCCCACCCGAACCGCGACCCTCCTGCAGCAAGAACCACCCGGCCCCTCCGGCTTAAACCCACTGCGCGCATTAATAAGGTTATGAGAAAGATCTGCAAAAAGACCCTCCGTTGGAAAGGAAGTAACTAATGCAAGTCATGAAAAGCTCTGGAGGGGACTTCCACGCCAAAAAATCCCCTAAATACACAGCTCCACCGATTAACTACCCAGTTAGCAGCATTTCAGAGAGTTTTGAGAGTTTCTCCACTTGAGAAAATAGATGAGAAGTTACCATCTTCAGGTGTAGAACACCTAGATGCCTCCACCCCTATCAAAACCCTTCTCCCAGTACCAAAAGAACAAGCATTACCATATGCACCTACTGACTGCATTTTAATTCTCACCACTGGGTCTACACAGCTCAAGAGCAGTGTCCAACTACTCAAAAGCCTTGCAAAAACACCTGGTGCTTATTCTCCAAAGATATGAGATGATGAAACTAATAAACTACCATTGTTATCAGCAACAATAAGATTTGCACAGCACTTTGGACATCCTGTGCTTTGTTCTTAACTGCAGCACAATGAAGTACTAGGGCTAACTCTTGTAGGACTAGTAAGCAACTTAGAGCAATATTTGAGTGCTGGCACAGGGAAACATTCAGATTCCTGTGGGAGAATAGGTATCTTAAAAGCAGCAGGACAAATGTCCACATTTCCTATCCAAATCAGATGATAGACACCTCAAATATGCCCAGAAATATTTAAACCCACTTAAGTTTTCAAACCTTCCTAGCTAAGGATTTTAAGTAGGTGGAAATAAGTCCCTTAAGCCCAACAGAAGGGCTTCTGTCACAATTATTAACCAAGATATTGCTGACTGCCAGTTGCTCTGATGGCAGCTGATACAATACCCCATGTCAGCACTCTGCTTGTGCCATGACAGAGCCGTGCCAAGAAATAAAGGGCTCCACCCATGGCCCTCAGCTAAGATCAGGGATGAAGCAGAGACAGCTCACTCACTGCAACGAAAACTGTGATTTGCTTTGCTTCTCTAGTCTGTTTTCTCATATAAAAACCTCAAACAAACAAACAAAAAGCAACAAAAAAACAAATTTAAGGAAAAAAGGGAGAGAAAGACTGAAAATTTTGTTTATGAGGAACAAACTCAGTTTGGACACTGCTCTTGGTCCCTTTCAAGCTATGAGGGGAAGAAGTGCACAGCTCATTTCAACCCCAGCTCAGCCACACTCCCTCCAGCTCCAGTTCTAAAATGGAAACAAATCCTGTGGGTCTATTTTGCAGAGGCTTTTCCACAGAGCTAGTGTGCAGCTGAGTACACCAAGCACTTGGAAACCCTCAGATAAAATGATAATGTGCACCATACACTAAATGTGAAAAGCAAGGGAACAAGTAACTTCAGTTGAACCGAAGATACCAACAGTTATCAAGATTGATTTGCTCTAGTAGAGTGCCTGGAAACCTATCTGATTTGAGTAATCCTACTCTTGGGTCATTGCTTCTTCCAGGAAGAGAGGAGGCAATTTCCCATCCCAGTGGTGTAACAGGTTCCCAGTGCAATGGAGGGCATTGGATTAAAAGAAGCCCTGGAGTCAATCACTCTTGTTCTGGATATTAGACCTGCTGCAGCACAACCAAACAGCCTCTCCTCAGCTCAAGCCCACCTGTAAGCAGGGAGCACAAATATGTCTGCATATTTCCTCCTGCACTATTAAGAAGGGAATCTATTTGAGATCTACAGGGCTGTATGCACAACCACCATGATTTAAAAAAACTAAATTCAAGACTAATAAGGAAAAAACCATTCTTCTAAGAAGAACAAAAAACAAAACCCTATGAGTGACACACAATCCTCCTGCACAGGTATTTCATATTAAGTACTTAGATAAACCCAGGAGTTGCCTGGACAGTTTCCAACACCACCTAAACATGTAAAGAAAGCCGAAGGAAGACACTCTATTTCAATCAGCTAGGGAGAAGAAAAAAAAACTACTACAACAACTACTCTAACCCTCAAAAAATTCCACCATTAAATGACCTACTCAAATCACACCACTATGCTTCAAGCTTAAAACCTTGACTGCTCTGCCCACTTGACCAGAGCATCCCTTCCATCCCAAACTGCCCTATGGCCCATTAGGTGAACAGCACACCGCAGCAGCTGAACAGGAGAAATCCGTGCACATCAGTAATCTGCAAACACACACAGAATCACACCTGAAAAACTATCTGCCTTGTACACTGGAGGAGGCAGAAGAGTCTGGGCCATTTTCACTGGGATGAGCTGTTCCAGCAGGCACGCAGTGCCACATCTGCACCCTTTAGGTTCACAGCAGCAGCACAATTTTAAGAGCCATACCCTGTGCAGCTGCAGGTCACATTTCACTGAGCCACAGTACTTGTTGAACACAAGAGAACTTCATGCTCAAGTTAGAGTCCACATATGCAAGTATTTGTGGGCTCAGGAATGAGACAAATTAACAAAAAGCAATGTGAGGGTGAGCTCCTGTCCACCCACAAGGGCTGAAAGCTTTGGATTTGTCTTGCTCACTCCAGCTGCAATAATTTTCTGTTTCAGCTAAACTTTGAGTTTTGCCCCTTGGTTAATTCATTTAACTCAGCAAGAAATGTTTTTCAGCCAGGAGCAGGGTGTCTTTTAAAACAAGTACAGCCCAAAGCAGGAATGCCTGCAATTCCTGACTCCTACCACCTGCCACAGGTCCATGTAAAAGACCTTGTCTAATTCAAGGATTATCAGAATGACAGTGCATCCCACTTCACAGAAGTATTAAGGCTGGACACCCTACACTGTGTAAGTACTTCTAAATATTTTCCAGTGCATATAAAAATAATACCCGTGATTTCCCTAGAGCATCATTTTAGGCTCTTAAAAAAAAAAAACTAAATTGGGCTCTTGAAAATAGTTCTACTTGCGTAGAAAGCATCGATGTTTCTGAAAGTCAGATCATTTTAGGGTTTTTAGACTATAAAGCTTTCATAAAGCAAAAAATCCCTTTCATAAACATAAACCGCTTTCATTAGAGTATCTCGGCTCTGCTCAGTTATTTTGAAAATTCAGACAGTTTAAAACAGGAAAGTCCAAGACCCACCCCCACTGCACACAGTCATTTCTTGATCCTGCGCTTGTGCTCAGCAATTTATTTGACATGGAATTTGAAAACATACAAACAAAAAAGAGAAGGTAGCAAAAAAAAAGTAAATAATATAATATAATCTCTATGAAATGCATGAAATCACAAGACATTACAACTCTGTGATCTTAAAAGAAATTGATTAATAACCCAAACACTCAGCTTCCTAAAACTGAAAGAGAAGACAAGAGTTTCCTACGTTCTCCTATTACCAGCTGGACAACACAACATCAACAAAGATCTGAAGAGCCATAAAGCATAGATAAATAGGAAAAGCACCCCCTCACCCTCCCAGGAGATGTAAACATAACTGAAGACAAAGACCTGCATCAGAAAAACCAGAAAAAGACTCCCAAGATCTCGGCTAGGCTTTTTTTTGCCAAATTTCAGGGGCTGAGAGCAACTGTCAGTTCAGACAGGTGAGCTGAAATTCTATGTGCTGAGTTTGTACAACAATGCTGAGTTTGTACAACAATACAATGTTGGATAAAAAAAATAAAAACAGAACTTTAAACATTAAGAGGAACCAATGAAAATACAAATGGGGAGCTGTGGAGGAGAAGCAGGGGCTGGAGAGGAAAACTAAAGTAGCTGATTAAAGCTGCCTTGTTTCTTAAACTCTTTACTGGACAGTAACCATTGATGTTATCAGTCACCTCAGACATGCAGCATTTTATTGCGTTGAGAGGGCAGCTTAGGCTGGACAGGATATCTGTGTGTCATCCACAGTGAAAGGCTGCAGGCACAGTAACCACCAAAGTATGGCCAAAGGGCACAAGGACAGTGAATAACCAGGGTCAGAACAGAACCAGGAATTGAAGGTAGCTCCTAAATTCATCATTATGCTCAATAGAATCCAAATGCATCACCTCTTAGACATGAAAGTAAAATACTCCAGCTAGGTAGCATTTTAGTCAGAACAAGAAATTCAGATCATCTGCAAGTTAAATAAGTCAAGCAGTTAAATACACCGGGGAAAAAAAAAAAAAAAGAGATAAAAAAGAAAAAAAAGCCACACACATAAACCCCCCACGCCCACTCTTTGAAGCATGGTGCAACTATGGAATATAAGAATTCATAAGAAGAGTTAAACGAGGGCAAAGGGCAGAGTAAGACAAGTTAGAGCAAGCAGAGGTAAAGGGCTACACAGCAGCAGAGTCCTTATAGATTAAAAGGAAGATCTAGTGTATTTTCTAATGTATTTGGCCATTTCTTCGGTCCAAATCAAGCAAGAAAACTCCTGGATGGTGCTCCCAAAAGCCTGGACACTAAACAGCAGACTGAAAAGCTTTCAAGGTTGAGGGGGAGTCAAGAGGACTGGATGCCAAATTCTGGTTAGATCCCAACTGCAGGGAACAAAAGGAGGCAGGGCTTTGCCTTTCAACACTATTTTTTGTATGACGGCAGCTCCTGGCCTGCACCAAGCTGGCATTGCCTGAGCCCAGGGATCTGTTGGGGCTCAGTACTGCAGAATACACAGAGCCAGGGGACCCTCCGACCCACCCTGCCCCTGTAGCTCACATCAGAAACAGCTCCACTTCACACTGCAGCCTACTCAGAGGTGAGCAGGAACTTCATGTGGTGTTTTCCAAAGACGCCAGGCTGTGCATACACAAAACACAAAAGCTGGTCTTTGAGAGAGGTGGGTGGGATTGCACACAGACACAACAGCAAAGGTACTGCTCTTCCACAGTGACTTCACTCCATCAGCTTTACAAATATCAAGAATATTTTCCCCAACTATTTAAATAACTTCGCCACATATACCGTGCATGCAGTATTTCCAGTGGGCTCTCTGGCATGGGGCTTCCAATGTCTAACAGCAAAACTGAACTCAGTTTTCAGTACTTCCCTCCCTGCCCAATACTACTGACTTCAGCAAACTCCAGGACACATGGTGCCATGGTCACTTATGCAAGGCACAGCTTCAGAGATTTACATTTGAGGTAGTCAGCTGCACAGACCTTTCCCTGTGCAGACAGAAAGGTGTTCCAGATTTTTGAGTAACAATATACCTACTAATTTCCATCTGACACCACATTAAACTTGCTACCCCTCCAACTTGAACATTCACAATTCCTGCCAGACACAAAACACAGTGGACTGACCAAGGCACATCTCAACAACTTTCCAGCTTTAGTATCAAGTAGTAATTTCCTGTTTCCAAAGTATTGGTGACATCTAGCCCGGGCATATTCTGGTTTACTTTAAAATAACTTCTTGCATGCTTTCCTGCTGCTGAAAGAAGGTGGAGGGAGATTTGCTCATCTATTCAGTTCTAGTGAATCACCACCAGCACTCCTGAGGGAGCCAATTCTTCAGCTATGGATGAAATGCAGAATAAGACTGCAGCAGTGAGAAATCATGGTAGAAGCTTGCAGAGGCTACTGAGAATCTCACAGACATAACTTAAATCTGCAAAATCCAAATTTTACAGAGCACTTAGTCAGCAACCTTTTTTTTTTTTTGAGCCATCGCTCTCCAAAAAAGACTTTTCTGATTCCTGAAGACCCCATGACACTACCTAAAAAAGCCAAAACAAACAAGCAAAATTATTAAATACACTTTTCAGTCATTTCCCATAGAGCAGAGATCCAGTTGCTGACTCTACACTTCTGTTGGCATCCACCTATTCCTATTGTTCTGTTCCCCTTGGCTCCTGAGGCTCCAGCCCTGTGCACCATTCCCTGACACAGCTGGACCACAGCTCTGCAGCACAGGGATTTCTGCCTCAGCAGCACAGCCCAAAAGCCCAGCACCTCCTCCCCTCTCCCCGAAGTTGACAAGATTCTTTGTATTTACTTCCTAGATGTGGATTAAAACTGAAAGATTCATATCTGCTGAGACACAATCCATCCCTTTCATTCCCAGACACTACCCCACCATAAAATATTTCCCCTTCCCTCCCTAAACTGGGCGTTTCCTCCCACTTTCTTGCCCTTGGTAAAAACATTCATCTTCTTGCCATCTTGAGGAAGTTGGACTCATCTCAAATTTCACCAGGTCCCCTTGTATGCCACTTCCCAAAGTCCTTGGGGGGAAGTTTAATCCGGATCCAAACTCTGGAATCCATCCCAAGAGGCTGCTGGGCTCCAATCAATGCATTAATTTTCAAGCATGCTCAGCCTTGCCACTTGGGTCCACTTCCAAAGTGAGAGGATGACTGAGCACAAGCCCAAAAATACATCACACCTCAAGCCATCCACTCAAGATATTAACACACACATCCTGGTTAAAACACTGCTCCTTTAGTTGTACCCCAGGTGAAACAGCAGTGGCAAGGGATTTGCAAAAATACAAGATATCACTGAGCATTCTTGGATCAACTCCCAGGTGACTCAATTCTAGTACAAATTAAAAAACAAAACCCAACAGGCATAAAAAAAAAAAAGGCAACCATCGAAAAGTTCCCCCACCCATCTCCCATGTTTTTATCACTTGCCTGTGCACGGAGCTAATAACAATGGTCAGTAATTTTAAATAAAGCTACCAAATTTAGATTCAAGTTCCCAAAGAGGATCCAAGTCTACTTTGCCAATGGCAAGGACCTAAACCTTTCCTGTGTCTTTTCTGAGACTTCCTGAACAGCTGTTTCTTATGGGTTTGCTCCTTATATTAGCAGCCTTACAGAAGTAAACCCCCAATCACCTTAAATGTCATCCTGCCCTTTGTTCCTTGCTCAAGCAGCTAAGCTGGACAGCCTCTCACAGAGCAGAGAGCCAAGACTTGCCCTGGACCCAGTGTGTTTATATGAAATAGTGCAGAGAAACAGGCATGAACCTTTCTGAATTCCTACTGACTTGTCAGTAGCCCACAGCCAAATCATCACTTGCAAAGCTTTGTATGTTCTGCACTGCTGTACAAAAATTTTATGCCATGGTCTGCTCCTACTGAAAAGCAGCTCTTTAATCCATCTGACAATTACAGCCTCTTCTCCCAGCACAGCAAAGTTCTGATGGGAAGCTCTAGGAGACTGAAAACTGGAAGATTTCTCAGGAATCATTTACTACTGTAACTGGAGAAGACAAAACAAAACGGAGATCTTTAAGAACAGCAGGTTTATTCATTGTAGAGACCCACCTGCATGTCTGACCATGGCTGAGCTCATGTGTCACCCTAAAGATCACGGCCTTGGAGAGCTGGCAAGGGACTGCAAGATCATGGCACTGAGACAGCAGAGAATCCAGAAAACACGTGCAAGGGAAAAAAAGTCAAACCTTAACACCCTTGGTGAGAAATTATTTTCCTCTTAATTCTACTTGATACCAAAAGTGACTTAATACTAATCCAGGCCAAGTGGCACAAAGAGCTTTGAGCTCACTTCTCTGCTGGAGAGGATGGAGTGAGTGCTGCTCTTAAGAGTACAAGAAGCTCCTCTCCTTTCTGATGATTTATGCAACCTAGCTTTAAAAGAGTTGCATTCATTTTATTGCCTACTCTGCACATTCTCAAGAGGCGTTGGAGGCAGTGCCAGAAAAATAACAGGGTTTAACAATGTCTAGCACAAATCCATCGGTGCAAGAGCTCCTTTCTGAAGCGTTTCCAGATTTTTTTTTTCAGTGGGAACATTTTGTAAATAGAATTTAAAATTTGCCTTGAGCCAGGCAACACCCGCTTTTATTCAGCCCTTCACGATAATGAAATAAGTAGTTTCTCCACTAGTTATAACTAATGCCTTCCAGAGGAAAAAGTGCAAAGTAAATGGTTTACACCCTCTCACATCCCACATCCACAACTTTCTTGTTGCAGATGCCATGTCTTCTTCACAGATCTACTGAAGCTTCTGTCTCACAGTAAACAGAGCTGCAACTGGAAAAAAACCCTTCCACAGAGTTTATGCCTTCCACAAGGCATAACTTCACAAATGTAAACCAAAAGGTTGCCACCAGATGGGCTGAAACACGAGGTTGAAAAAGTTACTTTCTGGTGTTTCTCTATACGCAGGGAGAAAAAAAACCAAAGCAATTTCACTCAAAGCCATCAGTTTGTTATTTAAAACAAAGCAGGTAAAAAGAAATAAAAATAGCTCCTGAGGGAGCTAGGCAATAGCATAGCTGGGCTCATGTTGGAAGAAATCAGAAATTGGGTGTTGGTGACACTGTTGAAGATTCAAGTCAGACCAATAAAAATAACTATTCAAAAAAGCAATTCTAGTCCCTAAGGAAAGAACATTACCAGACTATGGAGATATATACACACATATATATGGATAATTTAATCCTGTCTCAACCAAGGTCAACTTACAGCAAACAAAATGGATCATCTGTTGCAACCACTTCAACATGTAAAACTTCCTGACCACACTGCAATGGCAGCTCTTTTTCATGTCTCACACTGAAAAACTGTATTTTTATACTAGAAAATATTTAGGGGTTTTTTTTTTTTTTTTGCCAAATTAAACAAGGAGCTGAGAGGATCATCTGTCCCCGATTTCATACTACTTACTAACCTTTCTTTTGACCATGGAAAATTGTAAAACAAAGCTGCCATTTCCAATCTGATGTCAAGTGTAATTACATGACTGCACAAACCCCAGAGCATGCACGTAACTGAGCAGCACCAACACTTCACACACAGCCAGATTGTCCTGATTTCTGCACAAGTACTGCACAGTTAAAGCAGTGCAGATGGCCAAATGCCAGCAGGTTTCATTTTTGTGTGATAAAGCATGCATTTTATTCTTTCCATCCACATGCAGGTTACGATCACTTTTTTCTGGGCTATGCTCATAGTCTTAGACTGCTGAGCTCGATCCCTCCACTGGAAGAGGGAGAGGATTTCTCCAGGCAAAAATCCCCAGTGCACTGCTCATAATGGGGGTCACATCACCTGTACAACCACAAGAAATTTTTGATATCCTACAATAGAACAAAAGACCATCCATGGCATGACAAACCCGCTGTGGTGAGGGGCTGGATCTTTACTGGAAGCATACTCAACTCTTGCCCTTCCCTGTGTTTATCCTGCAGCAGCATCCCCTTGTTTCAGCCAGGAGGGAGGTGGGAACAAGAGGCAAGAGGCAGGTCTCAGCTTCCCACTACCCATCTTTCTGGTCTACTTAACCCTCTTCCCTGGCAAACCCAAACAGGGCAGTAGCATCCACTTAGTCTCTCCAAATAAAAGATCAACTTATTTCCAACCTCAGGCTTTTCTACCACAGATTAAACCTTTGCAACTGGAATGCAGTTTGAAAACCTCTTGGAAAAAAAAAAGAACCTGGTTATATAGGCCTCTACAATCTTGCAGAAGACCTTTGCAGCTCAAGGATACGACATATGCCTCTCAAGCCTGCACAGATGCCATCACATCACAAAAGCTTTAATCCTGTAAGTGCAATTACAGCAAAATCAAGGATGAATGCAAAAGAAGCGTAGCTGTAATTGCAGGAATACCATAAAGAAACACAACCTCCAATGCATCTCCCAATTTCTTGCTCTTAATGACAGGCTGTGCCCAAAAAGGTGGGGTGTTGATACCATTTAAATAAAGAGAGGCCACTGGAAGGCATGGAACTCACATCTGAATCCTGCACAGAGATTCAGATGAGAAGAGATTTCCTTCCCCAGGGATTGGGAATTGTTTGCCTGCTCAGAGCCAGCAGAACTCCAAGATAGTATCACAAATAGGAAAGCAGGAGATTGGTTGAGATTTAGCCAAAGCCTTCTTCCTTGAGAAAAAAAATTAGGCTTTATATAGCATCTATCCAAGTGTTTTCATCTTAGGGTAGAACAAGATGTGGGGTTCAGAGGGTAATGCACAGATAATCCTTTCTTCCTGGTACCTCTGGGAATGAAGCAGGTGGGCTGCTCTTCTGGGCAGTAACCAGGCAGCATCCCTCAGATCTCTTCCTTTACCCCAGGGTTTGGCTGAGGTCCACAGAGAAGGGGCAGCAAGAGGGGAAGAGCCTTTGTCAAATGCAGTCATGACTATGCCATGTGGCAAAATCAGCCAAGGAAAGCCACGGCTTTGTCCTCTGGTACTTCTCAGCCAAATCCAGGCTGACAAGGATGATAAACCCTGGACACACTTTTACTGCACACAAATGAAGCTAATGCTCAAACTACCAGTTATATCTCAACCCCCAGACTCTTTCACCTTAAACTAAGATTTTCTGAACCAATATCCCAGATAGACACAATAAATGTTTCTCTCATTGAGGAGGTGCAGCTCTCTCAGGACATCCTTACAGACCACCCCAGAGCCCCACAAGCCTGCTCCTACAAAGAAAGGACTCACACCCAGGGCACTGTAGCTCAAACACACACATCTGAATTATTACTTAAAATCTAAGAGGGAAAAGAAAAGCAAAACCAAAATGCACCCTTCTGAAGAGGCTATACTAAACCTCAAAGATATTTGTCATATGTATATAGCTCTTCTTAATTTTCAGCGTTAAGGAATGCTGCCAAAACCCATAAAGCAGTGCACAAGGTCTTTTAGTATAAAACTAGTTCCCCCCCACCCCTCCCAAAACTATGATAAAAATCTTAACGGAAAGAGATTCTTTAATTCGTCTCCCACAAAGAGCAGGAAGATCTTTGGGAAGGATGACGGATATAATCAAAAGTCATGGCACATATTTCTTATCAGTGTTTGAACAAGATTTGTTTATTCTTTTGGCAATGATTTAATTTGATTTTAGCAAGCGCTCCAAACTCTGCATCATCACTCAGCCAAACTGCACAGGAACTAGGAGTCCCTAAAGGGAATTTCTATTGCTCTCATCTCCCCTCACAAGGACACAGGAAACTTGGACAAGACCAGACAAACTTGCAGGTTCTCTCCTTCACACCCAATTCTGTGCATGCTTCCTCACAAACATTTGTACACAACACAAAACTCCACATGTGGAGATGAGGCAAGAAGACACAATGACATTCAAAGGGTTTCTATTCCTCAGTACCTCATCATCCTATTAATAACTATCCAAAGTCTCCTTTTCACATCTCCCACTCATAAGCTCACAAGAACAGATCTCCAGGGTCATCAAGTCCAGCACTCTACCAACAAAGAACTTAATTGTTCTACAGCTGACCCAGATCAAATGCTGGGATAGATTGAGCTGAAAAAGTGGTTCAAACAGGTTCCACCTCCAGCCTCTCAGGGCTGTGATTCACTTGAACACCCTTCTTCCCTCTCTCAGCTTTTCCCAAGCAGATTTGACCCATTGGGAAGGAACCCATCTGATCGCAGGCACGGGCAGCCCAGGGCCGTGGGCGATGGTGCGAGCTCGCCGCCCTGACCACACAGCTGCACTGGGGCTTGTGCAATGGCCCCTTCCCAGGCTGGGAACGCATTCCCGGGGCCGAAGGCACCGCACAGCCAACGTGTGAGGATGGCAGAGCCCGGCATCTGCCAGCACACAACCAACATCTGGGGTGGCTGGACACAGCACCCCAGGAAATGGGCTTGGGATCAGAGAGGAATCCCTGCTCTTCATCTTGAAACTTGATTTTAATATGGGGGGAATGACTTCCTCCCCTTAAATAAAGTCCATTTCTAAATACAGAAGCTAGTCAATACTAAGATTTTCATGAGTTGGTATGTCTGCCTTGTGACCAACCCAGCAACAGCTCCAAAATTTGAACTGCAATTACCAGTGACAACAAAGCACTGATTTTATTTGCACATTGAGAACTTTTTTTTTTCTTCTTTTCTAAGGAAATCATGCCAAAGTCTACTTCTTGTTTGCGAGCTTAAGATGGGCGAGGTTCATCATCACCAATATATTTTAATTGAGCATTAACAAGTCTCCCTCTCTTTTGAGACAAGTCATTAGCGAGGCTGCTCTTCCTCAGAAACAAAGCCAAGTCAATGCTAATCGGGTTTTCTGTCCCCAGAGTACAATGCTTCGCTGGATGAACAAAGTCAGTGCACCTTGTTCAAATCCAACAAGGTAAGAGGGAGAGCAAGGGGAGGGGGAGAAAAAAATAAAATCAGAGCTAAAGCCTTTTAAAAGCCTCCCCTGACAGCAACAGTGACGAGTGGCATTTAAGCAGAGCGAGAACGCTGCTGAGCGCATCGCTTCTGACAGATGAGCCCAGCCAGTCAACCATAGGGACTCCAGAGCCCCACCGCTGCTATTCAGCGAAAGTTGATCAGATAGCAGCAGACAAATAACACCAAGCAAACACTCCAAGAAGTGCTCTCTCCACATTTAAGAGTTTATAATTAACCTAGGAAAAAACCAAACGTCACCCGTTTGGGTGTCCTGCACGGAGGCAGCGGAGGAGCCAGGCGCACGCAGGGGTTTGGGCTCCCTGCAGACAGGGACGGGCAGAACACGCTGGTTTCAGTTTACCTCTCGCTGTCCCCCAGTCACAGACCCACCACCCCAGGCCTGCAAGCCTCAAATAAACCTTCAACAGACTTCTCCTCACCACCTGTCTCATCTCCTAGCTACGCTCTCGGCCTTTCAGTCTCTATTTCGTTTTCTCTTCCAAGTGGCTGAGGTTCTGTCTGCTTTGGGGCTCGTACCCCATGCCCTCCACTTGAAGCCTTTTCTTCAGGAATACACACGCACACGCAGAGCTTTGGCTGCTTTGCCACTCTGGCAAGTGTCAACACAGCTGCTGTCTCCGCTGGAATGTAAACCAATATTGTCGTTAGATCTCCCTCAACCCCGGTAACTTCCTCCAAGATTTGCACAGCGTGTGGCAATCCTCTCCACTACCACCTTACAAAACATCGACCCGAGCTGGCTAAAAGCAATTAAATAAATAATTTTTAAAAATTAAATCAAAGCTGCATCTGAAGTTTGCGTCCCACTCATGCCCATGAAGAGCAAAGGGCTGTAGAAAGCAAAATCATCTATTGTACACGCATTTATATGTGGATAATATACTTCTACAAACACCCTGTGTAAAATACCTTGCTGCTGCAAGTTATGAGACAAGGTATTAACAGCAGTGAGTAAAAGAAGTGTTGGTGCGGACACTAACGCAGTATTTGCAGCAGAAAACCTTTTCACATTACTTTGCTTTGAAAAGTAACCTAAGAAGGGATTTATAACACATTTTTAGTTATTTCCAAGATGCCATCCACTTGAAACCACAAGCAGCAATTTTGGCAATAAAAGACTCGTAAAAGAGTTATAATGCAGACAACACAGCTAGTATTCAGACTGCTATAGGAATGCAATCTGTGTGCACTGCCCACCATAAAAACTGCCTTGCCTTGCTTCTCCAGTGAAAAAAATTATCTTGGCTGATCAAGCTTCCCAAAACAAATTCGCTGTCCCAAACAAAGATTTGAAGTTCACTCTCATTTACTCCAACAAACTCTGCTTCCCACTATAAAATGCAAAAGTCTCACGAAAACAAGTGTATATTCCACACCTAATTTCAGGGGTGAAGAAACTGCACGTATTCACTAAAAATAAAAATACATTAGTGATATCACAGCTGAAACCTAGAGTCCTTACCTCGCTATACTGGGACTGGGCATTGTTTTCCAGGTACAACATGTTAGCAGTCAAATTGATCAACGCTGCTGTTCTTTCTTCTGGCTCCAGGATTTTGACAAACACCTCCCACCCCCTAAAAGACCCTAAAAATATGTGATGCTACTGTGGAGATAACAGGACTCAGAGTGTGCCTCTCTGCATAATTGAAGTTTCCCTTATATACCTAACTATAGGCAAGGAGGAGGAGGTGGGGCTCTCCTGCCTTACCTGTCCAATCTGTCAAAGTGCCACCTGGAGTCCTCCACTCCAATGGAGAGAGGCCTCTCCCAGCTCATTAAGTAGTTAGAATTCCTTATCACCAATCTCTAAAAAGCAAAGGGAAGGGAAGGGGGGGTGTGTGTGGAAATGGCCAAAAAAAGAGAAAAGAAAAAAAGAGACAGGCAGGGAAAAGAAAGGAAACAATAACTTTCCCCTGTCACTTTTCTACAAGTTTGGGAACTCAAAAGAGAGACATGAAATTGCGCTAAAGGAGTTGCTCCAAGAAACTTCTCCTATTTATTTTTTACAAAGATTCTAGGGCTGTTTTTTTCCAGGCACAAACTTTGCTGCTACCAAGAACCAAAACGTTCATGAAGGGATCGAGATGCAATGCTCGACACCAGTGGAACAGTAATGCAGCCAAGTATTTGGCTGCTGCTGTGTGCGGATCTGGGACAAAACTCCCCAAGGAGCTTTCTGAGAATCAGTCACTGGTTCCATGCACCATAATCCAGCTACATTCTCCGTCACCTGTGTGCTCCCATCCACACACACAGCCAACAGGTCCTGTGCTTGCAGGGCATCACTCCAGCTATATTTCCCCCCCCTCCTTTGCAGTTGCTCCGAACTTGCATCATGATTAAAAAATAAGTAAAAAGCCCCAACTCGTCCAAAGGGACTCGCGATGTTGAATTAATACACGGGAGAAGCTTTAGGGTGCCGCTCAGTAAAAGCCACCTGGACAGGATGCCCACGGCAAACTTTTCAAAAGATAGGAAGAGCACTTAGCCGAGATTTGCAGGAGAGATTCCCAGTGTGATTTTACTTAGACCATCCCCCTGCCCTGTCCTGGTGTCCCCCAGGGAGCCCCCGGAGCGTGCCGGGGGTGCGAGGTCAGCGCTGCGCACCCCGAGCCCCGGGAGATCCGCCGGCAGAGGGGCCGCACGGCAGAACAAAGGGAGCTGCTCCCGAAGCGCCGCGCCGGGGGAAGCAGAACACCTTTGCGAAGGGCTGGGCAGGGAGAGGCAGGAAACCAAACGTCCCGATCGGAGCGCGGCCCGGCCCGCGCAGCATCACGACAGCGCTCCGAACTCGGCTGGAGGACCCGTCCTCAAACGCAGAGCACGGATGCCAGCGCTGCCGGGAACACCGAGCCTCCGCTGCGGGCGGAGAGACCGACCACAGGCACCTGGCAGGGAGGGACAGGGGTCCTGGGCAGGGCTGCCACCCACACACAGCCTCAGCACCTCCCCGCTGCTGCTCCTGCCACGCCTGGCCCCGGGCATCATCTAACCCCAGCGTCTCCGGGCACGCAGGGAGGGACCCGGGCTCCCGGGGAGATGGCAGCGAGCAGATGAGCTGCTCACTGAGCTGCTCCCAGGGAGATGGCAGCGAGCAGGCTGAGCTGCTCCCGGGGAGATGGCAGCGAGCAGATGAGCTGCTCACTGAGCTGCTCCCGGGGAGATGGCAGCGAGCAGGCTGAGCTGCTCCCGGGGAGATGGCAGCGAGCAGGCTGTGCTGCTCACTGTGCTGCTCCCGGGGAGATGGCAGCGAGCAGGCTGAGCTGCTCCCAGGGAGATGGCAGCGAGCAGGCTGTGCTGCTCACTGAGCTGCTCCCGGGGAGATGGCAGCGAGCAGGCTGAGCTGCTCCCGGGGAGATGGCAGCGAGCAGGCTGAGCTGCTCCCAGGGAGATGGCAGCGAGCAGGCTGTGCTGCTCACTGTGCTGCTCCCGGGGAGATGGCAGCGAGCAGGCTGAGCTGCTCCCAGGGAGATGGCAGCGAGCAGGCTGTGCTGCTCACTGAGCTGCTCCCGGGGAGATGGCAGCGAGCAGGCTGAGCTGCTCACTGAGCTGCTCCCGGGGAGATGGCAGCGAGCAGGCTGTGCTGCTCACTGTGCTGCTCCCAGGGAGATGGCAGCGAGCAGCCTGAGCTGCTCACAGCACTGGCGGCTCCTGGGCTGCCTTCCCAGCACATGGCAGCTCTGCAAGCTCACCAGCCTATTCCAGGCTGGAGCAGGCTGCACATTCCTAAGGCTGTCACTAATAAAACGGGGCAAAACCATCTTCAGGCAGGAAGCGAAACAAGAACACAAAATAGAGGATTACAGTGTCCCCCTCCCCTGCAGCAGCCACTTGCCACAAGAACCAGGGGTCCGATGTAGCTCTCACCCTGCAAGCACAGCTCACGGAAGCTGCTGGGTGCAAGCAAAAGGTGGGAAGCATTTCCAGTGCACCTTCCCTACTGCTCCTCACCGAGCACAGTGCAAGGAGGCACTTCTGAGAATAGGCTGCAGAGAGGAGCACTGAGCCCTCCCGACCTACCAGCAACATCCCAGCTCAGCTCAGGGCAACCTGAGCTTCACACATACCTTCAGTGCTTCTGAGCTACCAGCTAGAGCTGCTGAGCACACAGCCAGTTTCCCACAGCATAGGAACAACTCAACAGACCACTGTCACAGCCTCTTGCCCTCCTCTCCATCTTCCCCAGCACCACCTTAGACCAGGGACTGTGCCTGATGTACTTATCTGACCTCACCCGAGATGGGCACAAGCCAAAAAGCCACACCAGTGCTAATCTGGAGATCCAGGTAAAGTTTGCAGGGAGCAGCCACAGCTCCGTTAGCCGAACGGGGCACTTTGCAGTACCACTGCAAAGCTTACACAGAGCTGGACACAAAGCAAGAATTTATGTCACCCATGGATCTTCTATTGTCTAATAGTGAGGAAAAGTTACGCTGTGCTCAGATGACCATTTTGATCCCTAAATATTGTCAAATTTTTAAGTTTTTCAAACTGGCCCATACTGAGTTCAAAAACTATGGAGGGGAAGGAGACAGCAGGAGAAGGTACATAGATAAATCTCCCAATCTGAGCAGGTATTGTAAACTCCTCTTTCATAGCTATGCTCTGAAACTCGGAAGAGCCTCCTTTTCCAGGTCATTAATGCAGCATTGTTGTGTGAGGTATCTGCCATCTTCTGCCCCACAGGTGGCTGGAGGTGGCTGTGGGTGAAGCAACACCCAGATACAGAGAGATACGTGGAAGTTTATCCAAAGAGATCTGCATGTCAAACACGAGGAGAGGTGTATATAGCATGAATAAATTGACATGTCAGCACAAATCCCTGCCCTCTGTACACACAGCCCCAACCTGGCTCAGTGTTTCAGAAGCATTACCCTGGGTGGTCACCCTGAACCAGATGCTGGACAAGTGGCTTTTTGCAAATCTGTCATCCACATGGGACACAAAAGAGGACACCACCATGGCAGCAGGGGTTGTAGGAGGTAACAGAGCAGGCACCAGACACTGAGCCCACCAACACTGCTGCAGCCCAGGCACAGGTCATCTGTCCCTCTCATCACCCCAGAGACCCAAACTTTGTTGACTGGCTTCAGATCTAAATGCACTCTCCTCCTAAGATACTCTCCTGTCTCCCAGGCTGGTGCCATGCCTTGATTATTTACACTGGCACCAGTGAAAAGTAAAGGCTTGAACCTTTCTACCTTATCAAAAGGAAGAAAAGCTTCCAGACCCTCATTTGATTCTGTCCTTTGCAGGTACAAAATTTTCGTATAGATGAAACAACACCTAATGGCAGCCAGGCTGCATCTCTTTGGGGTTCTCAGAGGAAAACTTGATTTCCTGAAATATCATATGCTTAAACGGCTGAGTCATAAAAGCAAAAGGACACCCCCACCGTCCTCAAACTGCACACTCACTTTTCAGCTGTGGGACAGTGATAGTCATAATTTGTCTGAGCCTTCTGGACAAGTCTGCAAGGGAATCACCAACTGTAATGCTCTGAAGTCATGGCAAGACAATCTTTGTAAACAGAGATTATGCCTTATCATACCAATTAGCCTAATCAGAAAAAGCAAACAGATTCAGGCAAAGGGCCTCCTTTTGCACATTAATTAGGATGACTTCACACCGAGGGCAGATGAACAAGGTTTAACTTTGTTTTTAGAGTCCAACAAGCTCTCCCCCACCCCAAAGAGAAAATGAATAAAGTAGAAAACAAAGAAAACTAAGTGCCAAGAGAAAAACCTGGCACTTATGCTCTGGATGATTAGTTGGATTGAAATTAAAAAAGTAGCTCAGCCTCAGGAAAGGAAGTCTTCCTAAAGCAATTTACCTCCAATACTGTAGGAAACTAAAAGTAATAATTGCTAGTTAGATTTAAAAGTTTCAGCTGCAACTCTCCCAGGTCTGACTCAGATATTCTAGAAAGCTTTTGGCAATGCTTTGTGGCTCCCGCTGGTATGCCGAAGAACAAAATAAAATGTAAACAAGACCCCTAAGTTTCCAAAAGGAGCTGTCGGCCAAGTCAGACGGCTGATTCAGAGTCTTTGTTTGAATGCTCTTTCCTTGTGCTCTTACACGGCTCATCCCAGCTCCTCTCACCAGTACCACGGGCAAGTTCTCAATAACCCTCTCTGGTCCCAGGGTAAGTGCAAAAAATTGTGACGATTAAAAATGTCATTACCACAGCTGCAGCGTTTATTGGAGATTGTGTAATTTCTTATAGAAGGGGTGTGTGTGCATGAACACCTGCCTGCATGTTAGGCAGTTCATGCAGAATTTCCTGCAGATCAAATTTAAAAAATCTGCTCAGACCTCTCCACTCATATAAAAATAGCATCTGGATAGACTGCGTCACCACAGACTGTGACATTCACTTAACTCAGAAATGTTTACAAATTAGACCTGAGATAACAGGAGGAGGAGGGAAAAAATAGAACATAGTTTTTGATGGATTTTTTTTCCCTGTTACCTCTGAATAACTGCTGAATGCTTGAAAAACAAGCCTCTGCCAATTTGCTTTAATAGTCTTTCTAGAGCAGATCTTACAGGGACACATGTACTCTGTGATAGAAGGAAGCCAGGTTAAAGAACAAAAAGAAAACTTTCAAAAAAACCCCAAAAATCTACCTGCCTTCTTGAAAACTCATGCAGAGCTGATCTTCGTTGCCCAAACCACAAAGAAGAGAGGGAGAAACAACATGGTCCCTGAAACAGGGACTTTCCTCTTGTTTGTTTTCAATCCAACCATTTATGGCAATACAGAACAAATAAAAAAAGAGATGAGGTATAAAGGGCATTATCCTACTTGCTGCTGACTGCCACAGCCTTGTGTGCATCCCAGCACTGCATGGAACCACAGCTGAGCCACACACAAGAGAGGGAGCAGGCACTGCCAGCTCTCAGAGAAACCTCTCTGCTGCACCTGGGAGCACCAATTCAAACCTCCTGATTTCCTCACCACTCACCCAGGGACAGGTCTGAAGCCCAGGAATTTCTTTGAAATGCACTCATATGTACAAACCTTCACATTAGAAACATGCCCTGTCTGCCACATTAGAAACATGCCCTGTCTGCAAGTTTTTAGTACTGAGGTTCAATCCCTTCTTCCAAGGACTCCTAACTGCATTTTTTTCCCCCACATTTTAAAAGGGCAGGGTAAATAGCCGGACTTGCCAAAGGCAGGAGGAGAGCCCAGCTCCTGGCTCTGCCCATGGTGCAGGTTGGCTTCTCCTTCCCAAGGAACATGCCCTCCCCAAGGCAATCGCCTGTCACAACAGCCCTGCCCTCCGACCCTGGGTAAACATCTGCACACGCTGCTTATTTGAGCTCCTACAGTCTCCTTATCTCCCCCAGAACACCCCGAGGGCTAATTAGAGAGTTAATGGCATCATGTCAAGAGATAACGCTACGTGGTGGGGGAGCAGGGAGAGGGAAGGTGGAAAGGAATTGTGAAACAAAACCAGTTCCCTTCACAACCGCTGTGCAATATTGGTTTAGGAAGGGAGCACGCAGCCCCCGGGGCCTCTGCCCTGCAGCTGCTGAGCTTCATTTAATAAGGGAGAGCGAGACACTCCTCCAGAGAGCTTCAGCTCTCCAGCCAAGGTGATGCAAGGTACCCACACCTTCCCCACTGTCTGCACAACCAAAAAACCCTGTAACCCCATCAAGGGTCATTCCCACCAAAGTGCCAGCAGCGACTGACCTCCCACAGCTGGTGTATGATGTAGGAGGCGACAAAGCACAGAGATCATTTATCAAAAAGTGTTTCTGCTTCCTGGCACACCTTTAATCTAATTTTCCCACTTTTACTGTACCCTAGTGATTCTTTTCAAAGGAATTTGCTTTCACTATGAAAGCTTAGAGGTAAAACTATATGGACTCTTATCTTGGCAAGGCAGTACACAAGCCCACAAAACTACCAGCCAGCAGACAATTTTGCATTGATGAATGCAAACCCACGGGTCAGTAGACACTCATGCATGTAGATGTGTCCAGGCGACTCTGGGGGCTTAAGCCAGGGCAGCTCTTTGGTTGGAGTAACAACCCTCAACATTCAAACTGCATTTTTGCCTCATGAGGATCTTTGGATGCTCAGCACAGCATGATTGACCATCCCAAACACCCCATACGTATAAAATAGTTTTCAAAAGTTAAGAGAGAATAACTTACACAAGAAAATTAATGAAAATTGCTCCTAATTGGCATAAACAGTCCCATCCCTCCAGCTGGAGGCAGGACAGGGTCATGGCACAAACTACATCCCCCAAGACCAAGCGCTTTAGCCAGAGAAAGGGAGAGCAAGATAGCAACAGATTAGAGAGCTTTTGTTTTCACTTAGAGAAAGGAGCAACTGTTGACAGACCAGGGCTGTTCTTGCACAAGCAGATGAGGGGAAAGTCCCTTATCTTATATAAACTACAGACTGGTCTCGTGAAATGCACAACTGTTTCTAAACGCACAACCACAGCAGTTCTCTCTAACCAGCCTCTGCTCTGCTGCCAACTCCCTCCCACCCAACAACCCCTCTTACAATAATCCAGTATTTAAAAGAAAGTTACCACTTTGCAATAATTCAAGAAGAGCCTTCCAAATGTGTGGTTACACCCTGACCCTACAACCCATGGCCATTCACACTTCTCCTATTAAAACATCACTGTTACTCAATATTACCCAGGCACTTTGGAGTACAACAGACTTCCCAAGGCAGGAAGCCTGGAAACCTGTTTATGCCTTTTTTTCCTATGAAGAAATGCTGCATTTTGCAGTGCTGGTCTTCCCCAGAAGATTGATCACTTTTGCTTCAGAGTTGTTTAATTTGAATCCAGTCTGGACATTACCATAGGTCCGCTATACCCATCCATGCTCTCAAGGAGGAATAAAAGTGATTCAGAGTACCTTTTCCTTCTACTTAAACAGGCTGGAGATAGAAATCTACACTTTTAGAGTGACAATTATATTTGTTACTGAAAACTCCTTTGATCTTTCATTAATCTCTGCAAATTCAGCTGCTGATTAGAGAAGAGTTCAGTCAGCAGTGAGCAAACGAACCCAGGCCACAAACCACTCCTTAAATCTATGCTTCACAGAGACAGGTGTAATTTTTTGTGACTGCCTGACAATTCACTCCCTCATTAATTTCAGTGCTATCAAATCAGTGACAGTGAGGTGGAAAGCAGATGGTAGAGACATTCAGTAGAAAACACTGCCTATTCCAGAAGTCTCCTAGTGAAATATTGGAGGGAAAAAATAACAGTCATTAAGAGGACTGTGGGCAGGATCTGCAGAACCACAAAGCAACATATATAGCGAGACTCTGGATGCCTGAGACTCTTCAAAGCAAGAATCCCAATTAATGCAAAAGAGAACTTTTAAAACAAAAGCTACACCCCACAGCTGGCTGCAGCACAGACACTTTGCTGTGCTGGACAAGGAAGGGGAGCAGGACACTCCCAGGGCTGCACTCCAGGTTTGTTTTAGTGTGGAAGGAGAAACCTCTCCCTGGTATGGTCAGCTCTGCAGCTTGAAACAGCACTGAGGTTCTTCCCATCCTCTACTCACCCCACAAAGAGGGGTACCATAAAGCTCCACAGAGTTTTCATTTGGCTGGATATGGACAGCTCAATTCATCACCCTTCTAGCAAACAAGAGAAATGGACCTTATTTTCCTTCTTCACATAATCTGGTTTATAATGGAAAAAAAAAAAAACCAAAAAAACAAAAAACCCTAACAAAAAACCCCAAACAACACAAAACAAAACAGCCAAAGGAAGGTGAATTTTGGGGAAAAAAGAAGATCCTATCAACTAGGTAGAAACAATGAGTGAAGTTCCCATCAAGACAGCATAAACCTTAAACTTGCTCCAGAGGAAAATGTGCCTACCATCTATTGTTTCAAGATCAAGATGCCTTTTAATTAGGCGTTTGTGGAGATCTTTTAAAGATGAGAAATAAGCACTAATGCATTATTGCTCCATGCTTGCTCAAGGAGCATGTGTAGCACCATGGAAACCTTTGGAGGTAGGCCCAGCTGCTTGAGGAAGATGTTTTCTGAAGTGACTGCTTCTTTTGTTTGGAGGCATTTGCATATAGGCAGAGGAGTCCAATTACCACACTCTTCCACATCAGGTGCTCATAGCAATAGAGTTGGGGAGTTAAAGCCACACCTCCTGAAGCACCCCATTTCACTGTGACTCTCTCCCTGTAGGTTTGGTTTTTTTCAGCTTAAAATTAGTTTATTCCTTCCCAAGATGAATGTACAGCCAGATGCTGGAAGGGAATAAATATTTAAAGGAATTTTAAATATGCTTCCAAAATGATCACACAGCATACAGATCACCCACTAGTTTTCTTCAGTACCACTGAGAATCCTGGGAAGTGACATTAAAAAAAAAACCACTTGGTGCAAGGATACTCATCAACTGGCTGCATTCCTACAAGAAGGAACATACCCATCCCTGGTCCACAGCCAGAACCAGGACCAAATAGCAGAGGAAAGGGAAATAGGGAAAAATTATTTTAAAGAAACACTTATATCTTTAGAGCCCTGCTACACACAAGACAAGGGAAGTTTTCAGAATTTGATTAAACTGAACATACAGATACCTTCTTATCTGAAAGAAGTGACCATTTCTGGATCTAGATCAGCAGCCCTAAATGTAATCATCAGACCATTTGGAGGGACCTACAGCAAATTAACATTGGCAGGCTTACAAAGCCAAGCTTAAATTAGGAGAACTTCTGAGTTCAACTGCAAACAGGAGAGGTGCTGGAGGGAAGCTTCCAATAGAATAATGCCTTTGCTCATTATGGAAATGTCTCTGCATAATCTCAACTTTCTTTGCACAGCTATGGAACGAATAAATAACCACAAAGAAGAGAAACTTGGCAAGCCTCAAACTCTCTCAAACAAAAACCAGACAGTAATAAAAGCTTTGATCACATCCCTGTGCTGTACAAAGTCCTTCCTTCCTTCTCTGTTATGGTCAATCCTGGAATACATAGGCATGGAAACAGATGGCCACACAAGCCACTTTGCTGCATCTCCTTATCAAATCAGCCTCATCCTCCAGGTGCAAAACCATTTCCCAAGAAAACACAGGGCTGTGGCAGCTGCCAGAGCCCGTGGCAGCACACATCACATGTTAGTCCCTGCATGGAGGCACCATTCCTGCACTGCTCACCACATCAGCTCCCCGCCCTGCTGTGGGCACACAGGGACATCCTTCCATCCCACACTTCCACCAGCCCGTAACCAGCTTTCATCTCCTTCTTCAGCCATTACCTTGCAACAAGTGGAGTTCTTTTCTCCTGACCCAGAAAAACATTGCAAGAAGCAATTAAAATTAACAGAGTTCAGAGCCTGCACTTTAATAATAAAGCACTGGATAGAATGCAGCAGTTGTGCAGGACAGGAGGGGGGAGCTTTTTGTGTCTATCAGATGCACAGCTGATCCTGACCACAATGCCCACATGGAGACCAGGAATTCTGTGCATGGACATCAAATATGAATTACTGATTTACATGGTGCTAAGGCTGAGAGCATGCACAGGAGAGCCAGCAGCCACCTTGGGGCAGAACAGCTCTTCTACAGCTTGCTGGGCTGCAGCCTGGGAATGTATCCTGTACTGGGTGGTTTGGTGGCACTTTCATGAGCCTACAGCAGATTAAATATGGGAAAGGTTGCTTGTTTCCATTGGGAAGCATCATAGCAACTCTGAGACATGTCATTGGAAAAGGACTGAGGTTGAGAGCCTCAACACCTCCATTTCCTACACAAGATGAATCTGATCTAGCTACCCTACAGCCTACTGTTACTTCCACCTCTCTGTGTAAGGGAGAACAGCAGAGCCACAGAGTTGAAGCTCTCAGTTTTAGAACTATGAAATACACACGCTGCACTTCCAAAATTTCTGTAGCTACCAGGCTTGGGATACCAACAGCCCATAAAGCTGTACACCCAAACCCAAACACAGCCCTACACACACCACCATCCCCAGAAACCCACCCCACAGGCTGCTCAGCACTGCCTAATCAAGCCACACACAGCAAATCCCCACGATTATTTGCGAAAGATGGAGGAGAACAAATAAATTAAAAAAAGAAAAGGAAAAAAAAAAAGGCAAGGAATTCTCTCTGCCTTTTATGAGGAGGGATGGATCCAGGTTAAGAAAACTCTGACCAGGCACTGTCTGGGGAGCAGGCATTCCGCTGAACTGGTTAGGCAAGGGGCGGCTCGCTCAGGGGCATGACAGGAAGGTATGTACAGGGGGAGGGGGATGAGCTGCTCCATCCCTGGGGACAACTCTCCAGCTCCTGCCAACAGGGTCCCCACAGCCCTGGCCACACTGCTGCGATGGTGGTGGCAGAGACTCACAGACTCCACAAACCCCTCAAATAGCACTTTTACCAGGGTGCTCTTGCTGAAATCCTTAGCCCAAAGCAGCTTTGGGTCCAGACCAGCATCTCTTAGCATCAGAGAGTTTACAGGACTTTTGAGACATGGTAAGAGAAAGCAATTTTGCACCTGGTAGAGCACGCCAACAGCACTAAGAAGGCTCCAGGACAATGCAGGGGTTATTGCACTGCCACACACCACTCCTAGAGAGATATCTCCAGACCCCTCCTCCCTGATTCCCCAGGGCATTTAACCAGTCAGACACACATATAAAACTGCTGTAACATTACCTGATTTCCAGCACTGCAGGATACAGGCTTTGCAATCAGTGTTCATCCTGAATGCAGGGAACTAGACATCACCCCACCACACCCCACAGCTGCTGGTCACATCCCTGACCAGAAGGGAGGCTGGGGACCACCTTCTTTGGTGCACTTAATGAATGTCAGGAGGCCCACAAGGACACACATGCACCTTACCTTCCTGGCCATCCGCAGCTCCTTCCCACACCAGGGCCATGGCACAGACTCAGTGTTCTCCACACCCACAGGGACCACCAGCCCTTCACTCCAGATATGCAAAAAAGGCAGATCTTCTCTGGGGTTTCCCAGGCTGCCTGTGGTTCACAGCAGGGGAAAGGAAAGGCCACAGCTGACAGCCAGGATGGGTCACCCAGGACATTGTGAAAGAGCTGGTCACAAGGCACACGGCTGGGGAAGGCTGCTGACTGCCTAAAGTTATACCAGACCCAGAAACTCCTCCTGCCCCCTTCAGATCTTTTCATCCCAAGGTAGTGCAGATCACCAGTTTCTCTTACTCCTTTCTTACACAGACACAGAAGTTTATTCCTTTCTCAAAACAAGTGTGTCAGAACTGCAAGGTCTCAGCAAGAGACAGGGCTACAGCCCAGATCAGAGGGGTTTCTCTGTCACCCAACCTCCTCCCTAGGTTTCTCCCCAAAAAGCTGCATTTTCAAGGCAATGGACACAACTGATGGGTGCTGAACAGGGCAGGACTCGTGCTCATTTTCCAGCCCACTTGTGGGACAGTTTCTTCAGGCCCTGCAGCTTCTTTCCCACTACTAGTTCTGTTGTGAACAAGCACGTGAACTCCCAAAAGTCAAATAATAAAAAACACCAAGCCAATTAAAAATCACAGGTTACACCAGCACAACTCTTAGGCTCAAACATAGACATCTTTTAAGACTGCAAGTTTCATTTTTCAGCCATAAATTTCAAGAAGGTGCAAATCTTATTTTAAAAGCTGATTGTAATTGCTTTAAATACCACACAAGGACAATTGATTTAAATAAACCACTCTGAATTGCTCTGCATCCATTTAAATCTCACATGGTGATGCATGTTGGAGAAAAACTGGCCTTGCTCTTTTTGTAAGACAAATGTAATACTATAAAGCACTCTGCCTTGATCTCAGTGCTCATCTCCTAGGGCCCCTCTGTTTCTGCTGCATTCCTTTGTGTTTATCTGCCCTCTTCAACCCTTTGCTGCAATCAGCTGCGTGCAGCACCTCGTGTCTAGAAGTGACATGGCTGAGGTTACAGGAGAGACAGGTGCAAGGGAAGCTCGTGCCCCGAAGCCATCCAAAGGAAAAGAGAAGCTGGAGGGGAAGAGAGTTGTAAGGTATTTCAGATTAAAGCAAACACCTTGCCCCAGGCTACACATTCTCTGCCAATGAAAGCTGCAGCCGCTGCGAGCCCCAGAAACAGCAAAGCAAACACAGACTTCTCTGCAAGGGGAGTTGTCACCTGTCAGGGATGTTTGCAAATTTATAGGGAGGTGGTGGTGGTGGTAAGGGGAGTAAAAAGAGCTTTCCTCATTTTAAAAGACGGGCTGTTTGCACAGGTTTGCAGTGCATATTTTGCTTTGTGAAGGCTTTTGTCCAGCATTCAACTGAGAGAAGGTGCTGTCTTCCACCAAAGACAAACTGGAACATTTATTAATGTACATACATTAATGTACTCCGAGCTGCTGCCTTTACAGTAAGGGTGAGGATGCGATGGAATTTCCCCGCTCCCCCTTCAGCTTGTCATGTCAGTGAAAAACACTTCTTAAAAAGAAGTCACCCTGCAGCCTGGCCTCTCCAGAAATGCCTCTTGCAAGGCTGGGCTCAAACTCATCATCAGCAAGAAGTAATTGCATAGAGAAAGCTTTTTGTCCCCTTCCCAGGCAGCAGTGCTCAGAGAGAAGAAGGGGAAGGGACTTTCCATTTATGTTTCACTGCACCAGTGAGGGAGAGGGAGACTGAACAGGCCTTCAGTGAGCCCAGCAGCCACCACAGGGCTCTGCAGACACCTTGGAGGAGCAGGAGATGGGGAGGTGAGCTTTGTGCCCAATGCCACAAATCCAGATTTGAGCATGGAAGGAGAAAACTTACTGCTAATGACCTTTAAAGTGTTGGGAATTGTTTTTTAGGAGGACATAGTTCAAACAGATCAATTTTGAAAATACAAATCCCCTGTAAACATGGAGAATCTTTTGGACTATGAAGGAGCCAGTATTTCACTGGAGCTGTGCTGTAATGGTGGAAAAAGACAAGATCTAGATGCTGATGGAAGACTTGCACCCCTCATGCCCCACCAAATATCTTTATCAAAAGATCACCAGACATGATCATCTCTCCTTGTGCACTTGGATTAGTTCACCTCATTATCCAGGCACATACCCAACCTCAAAGCAGCTTTTTAACCCTTTGCAACCTGCATGGAAAGGGAAGAGCACTGCAGCCCCCCCAGCAGTCACACCATCATGGCACTGACAGGTCAAACCTCCTGTCACCAGGGACTGCATCCACAATGACCCAGGAGCTCCTTCCTTGCAGACACAATCCTCCAGGTCACAAACACTACCAGGATACAGCCTGCCAACACACCATCACTGGGCACATCAGAAATTGTGGTTGGTTAGCCAGGGAATTAAACAAGCTTCTCAGGATGGAAACAGTACAACGAGAAAATTTACAGATAGCAACACAAATTCCAAACTACACTTTATTTTTACCCCAAAGTATAAAAAACCCAGGAAGAACAGAAACAGGACATGAGCAACTCAAACTCCTGAAATACCTCCTGCTCCAGCCTGCAAGAAAAGCACCTGGCTTCTTCAGAAGAGCTATTGCTAAGAAAGAGCCAGTCTGTTAGTGCCAAAGGCAATGAACCAGCAAGTACCAGTGCCTCATCTGCATTCCAGTCTTCAGCCATATCCCTGAGACACCCATGGCCAAGACTCATTACAAACCCTCTCTAGTCTGAAGAAACTGGAGGGGAAAAGAGCCCAACCATGGTCCGAGAACAAGTTTACATTCATATATGACCCTCAAGAGAACAAAAACCAGCGAAGACTCTCTGGCCTTGGTCAGCAAAATTGCAACTGTGCCCAGAATCCAAATCATTTTAACCCTGAGGTCAAACTAGCTCTAAGCAGGGAGAGTGCAGGGATGGTCGAGTAGCCTGTGTAAGAGGCTCCTCAGCTCTCCTGCCAGTTCAGCTGCCTTATCCCTCCCTCCTGCCACTGCTGCTGCAGGAGAAGAGCAGGTGAGGAGCCAGCCAAGGTGGGACAATGGCCCTGGGGCAATGCAGCTGGAATAGCTCCTGCAAAAACTCCCCTTCTGTCCCCAAAGGTTAAGGAAGTTTCCCATTACTCACCCACATTGGGTCGTTGAGCTCGGTGTCCTGCACCCGGACACAATCCATGCTGATCTCAATTTTGTTTGTGGAGCCATCTTCAGACGGGCCGTCAATGAAGTTTAAGTCAATTGGCTGAACTGAGCATATTGGCCTGGGAAGAACACAGTAATGGAGTTAAAACTGGCCAAGTTCTGTTTTCCATCACCCCACCTTCCTTCCCTTCCCCTGTACCCAGAATTTTGGCACTACCACAAGCCGGTCTCATGACAAAGTCAGGAATTACTGGGGAACAGCCACCTCCTCACCAGTGTACAACAGCAGCCCCTGAACAGGACAGGGCCCTGAGGGACTGTCACTTGCTCTGAGGAGCAGAGGAGTCAAATCACTCAAAGACAGAACTCATGGAGGATTTACAGCAGTGATTGTTTCAGCATCAGTCATGGCAAGTCAGGAATGGGAAGAGAGCCGGTTTTCTTTCAGCCAATGGACCTGAGAACTCTGCACCATCTTCACTTCCTCTCCCTCCCTGGCATCATCAAGGGGAAAACATGCAGCCTGGACACGGCGTGAGGAGCCTGTTTCCTGAGGTGAAATGAGCCATGGGAAGCAGCCAGCTCAGCCACCAGAGGCTGTCAGAGAATCAGTGTCACTGCTCACTGCTGCACTCGGTCCCCACAGCCTGGGTGAGGACCCCTGGAGAGCTCCAGAGCCGTCAGTCACCACAGACTGACACATCCAATCATCACATCCATATCTAATCAACGAGTACAGAAGATTCCAAACTCCACAGCATCAATCCCTGGGCAGCCTAATTATAGAGGCATCTTGTCTTAAAACACCTTCCATATGTTCCACATAAGGGCTACTTACTGTTCCAGGAAGTCCCAGATATGCTGGATGACCTCTGGGCTGAGGAATTCCCTGGGCTGAGAGCTTTGGGACATGGCTGATCGGTAGTAACTCTCCTTCCAGGAGAAGGGGCTCGGAGTTTCTACAAACCTTAAAAAATAATTAAAAAAAAAGAAAAAAAATCACAAACCAAAAGAAAAACACACACAAAAACATATTGAATTCATGAGTCTAACTTGATGAAAACCCATAAACAGAAGTTATTGTGTGAAAAAGGAGACATGCTGAATGCCTGAGACATTCACAGCTGTACAACACACATTCCACACTGCTGCAGATGCTGTATTTAGATGGGAGAGAATCTGGCCACCCTTCCCTGTAAGTTAAATACCATCAGAGTCCACTGGGATGCTGTGAGAATCCCTGAGAGGGGGAAAAAAAATCCTAAACAAACCATTTTCCCTTTTCCCCCAAATAATCAACTTCCCACATGAAGCAAGTAGTCTTTGTAGTGGGTGAAGCAGCTAAGCAATGTGGGATTCCACTGTCCCAGGCTGTTTGCCTGTCTAAATGGCATGCCCCTGAATGACTTGAGTGACTTCTACACCCAGCCACTACAACTGAGGTCAAGAGCCAAGTATTGGATTGTGTTTTTGCTTGGTTTGGGGGTTTTGGATGTTTTTCTCTTTTTATTTTGAATAATAATAAAATAATATTTTTGTCTTCTTTTCTATGGAAATAAGTAAAATTACATCAGATTTTATCTGCTTATCTACTGCCTTCTCACATCCACCATTTTCTGAGCCAGACCAACCAATTTCCACCAGATCTGCTAATTATCTTGGCCATTTTTATCCCCTTAAGCTCCCACAAGCCTCACAGAAATAGGTGGGCCCAAGAGGAGCAGTGACAGAGCTGGAGCCCTCATGCCTTCCACAGCTGCACATTCTCATCCCACTGGCCAATTTCTAAATTCAAACACAGCAGCTTTTATACTCATGTCAAAATACTTGACGGCTCTAAGGATGTAAAGGGGGTGAGAGGAATTTCTCCAGAATATTCGCAGTTGACAAAAACTCTCAGTTCAACTTCAGAGTATGAGGCAGGTGACCACCTTTCCTGCTACAGGGTTGGGGCTGTCCTGCAAAATTTCCATATGAGAGTTATTTCAGCACAATGCAAGTGAACAACCACATTCCCTGCCAGGGGAATGGCCACGGCAGGAGCCAAGGTTACAACTGGATTCCAAAGAAAATGGAACTAATATTTGGTTTGGCACATATTGGTCCTGATTAACACAATGGAAGACCCTAATTTATTAAGCTGCCAAAATTAAGAAAGTGTTTCAGAGGGAGGGTAACACTATAGTGCTTTTACTCAACTTTTCCTGAAGTATTCACTTTTGGCTGCTGTCAGAGAGATATCTAGCTCTCTTTACTGAACTTTTATACCCTCTTTCATTTTGAGGATGATTCTGGTCTGCAAAAAGCTGGGCATACCACACCTCTGCTCTCCACAGAGCTGCATGCTCTTAGAAAAGAGCAGACTGACATTCTAAGCTAAAGGAAATCAAAGTGCCTTAAAAACCCCCTGGAGCCAGTGCTGGGCACGCCCCAAAATAGGTGAAAACATCACTTCAGTTCCTCATCCTTTTTGTGATTAGGGAAAAAACCTGTAGCATAATTTAGAAATTCATGAACAGCCAGAAACAAAAATGAAATGCAGATGTGCATGGATAATAGTTCTGCCTCACAGATGGTAGTACATGCCCACACTACATGTGAAAAAGTAATCACAAATCCTCTGAGAACAGCAGTTATCCCACAAAATACCCAAAATTACTCCTTTCAGGCTTTCAGTGAGGTAAGACACTTTCAAGAATGCCATATTGAAACCCAGAAGAACAGATCTGCCCTAAAGGCTGTCATACAAACTGCAGGTCAATGCCACCACAAGCCTTGGAGGAGCACAATGGGAAACTGCATCCTCCTGTGCTGCTCAACCCAGGCAGACCACAGGCATTGCTCAATCCCCTGCACCCAGTCCTGACCACCAGGAACAGGCAGAGAAACTCCACAATGGGCTCTCTCAAGCCATCAAAGTGCTCATTATTTGCCACTTATAACAACTGCTTTTGACTTATACACTAAAAATCACATTTCATTACTACACAGACAGGAACTGATTTCAATGAAAAGAGAGTTATAACAAACTAGGCCTCTCTCAGATACCTTTCCTTCAAAAAGTCTCAGTACAGCAAGGTTCCTGCATGCCATGGCATGCCCCAACTTTGATTCACTGCTGGACAAAGTTCTGTCTCAACAAGGCAAAGTGTCCCAGTTCACCCTGCCTGTTCTGGTCCTGGTGGTCCTGTTCAAATGCAATTCCACAAACCTGCCCCAAACAAGCAGTGTAGGAGACACCAGCTGCACAAACTGATACAGCCAGGTTTGTTCCTCTACACCTTTGCAGCTAACAGAGCTGTTGGAAAGCATTGCACCAGTTCAGGACACAGCTGGTGCATCCCTCTACTAAACACAACTCCAAATTTCTCTAGAGAGGGACACTTTCCAGCTGCATCATCTTTATCCTTGTAGTCAGACAAGCTCCCAGCTCACTGTTTCTAGGAAAAGCATTGCCAGATTTTACCCGAGGGCCACAAAAGCACCAAGCACAAGGAGTCTCCTGGTTAATGTTTTCACAGAGATGCCTTCAACACCTTTACCACCTGTACAGCTCTATTTCCAAAGGAGGCAGAAAGATTAGTCAGTCAGCCTTGGCAAAGCAAGGCCACTGCACTACAGTGAACTCAGTTTGGTGCACCATGTTCCCAGGTGGGAAACAGCAGTCAAAAAGCAAGAAAACCAACTTCAGCTCAGCACAAAGCTGCATACAAGATAAACTCTATCCTTCCATGTGGTCTCAGCAGAATCCAAACCTAGTGCTACTTTCCTTAACTAACAGCCTTCAACATAGAGGAAAAGCTTCTGTCTCCAAACACATACTTAAGTGTCTGAATTTCCACTGGAAAATAACAGCTAAAGCCTATGTAAAATCTGTGCATAAATTTCACTAGTTTAGTTGTCTTTTCCCACATCAGCAAATGCTCTACTTTCAGTAAAATAATTGTTAAGTGCCTAAAGTTAATCACAAGATTGTATTGCTTAAATTGCTTCTATGAACCAGATGCTTTTTTTTATTAACAAGAATCTTTTACCTACATCTGATCATCCCAAAGGCCCATGGCACTACTGAATACAGCCTCTTATACTAAAATACTGACTGCAACAGAACAAAGCATAGCAGTAAGTCTTGTCTAGGCTGTCTCTGTCTAAAGTCTGCCAGGTCCCTGCACCAAGTGCTGAACTACCTGGCAGGATGCTTTTCACAAACAGAGCACAAACTGCACCAGGAACTACAGGGGGATTTACAACCCCATCAAACTGCAAGCTGAATAGGACATTGCATCCACAATCCCCTCCTTTAAAAACCACCAGGGGATTATTAATAGCAAGTTAAGTCTTCTCACAGCAGCAGCACCTCACCAAGAGCAGCGTTCCTTTGTGCAGTGCTGGGCACTGCTCCCGAGCTGGTGAATCCCAGGACAGGTTTCAGGCAGCCCTGCCCTCCCACCGAGGTCCTATTTATCTGCTGAAACAAGAGCAGCCCAGAGCCCAGGTGAAAGCACTTCTCCAAATTCTCTGGGTGGGCTGGAGCCGCAGGCACACTGATTGCTGTGCTGCCTCCTGAGCACTCCCGCAGCAGAGCTGTGCTGGGGATGTGTCCCAGCTGATCCCCCTTGCCACCCCACTGATGAGTGACACCTCTGCAAAGCACGGCAGTGACAGCAACGTGCACCTGTAGCTGTGCCCACACAGCGCTCCATTTCAGAGTTTACAGAAAAACACCCAAACCAAAACCAACCCGCCCTTCCAAAAAAGGAAAAGCACAGCATTTGTCTCTCATAAGCTGCGGCCACACTGCTATCACCTTTCCCTGGAGCTGAGTGTCCCATCACAGGAGGAAATGAAGCCCTGACTTCTTGGCCCCGCAAGACATAAAAGTGGAGAGAAACAAGACCACTTCTGCTCCCACTGCTCCATCTAAGCACATCCTTCCATTCTTCACCACATCACCCCCTTCCTACCTTCAAAATTAAGAGGTTAAAGATAAAAGCAAACAAACCACTCTCCACCCCAGGAAACAATGACAGAAAGCCATTAAACTCAACTATTGCAACACAGCAACACTTCTCACCCAAAATACCACCTTCCACTGTGACCAATCTTTCTTAGAAAGGGCTTAAACCAAAACGCCCAGGTTTGACTTACCACTGGGGAAAAGCCACGAGCTCCAGAGTAAAGCAAGACCCAGTCTTGACACTGAGCATGCACAGCCCAGCCCCTCCTCTGTAGCTGTGAACCTTAAAGGCAGATGGCTCCTGCTTGCACTGACCGGGGGTCAGCTCTGACACCGGGCACAGCCCGAGCACCGCTGGCCAAGGGCAGTCCAGCAACCTCCTCCCGAAAATAAAGGCTGTGGCAGCCAAGAGGTAGCTGGTTTCCTTTGTGTTTTCATCCAAAATGGGCTTGGTGCTTCAACACTCTGGGGTAATAGCATGGTTTGTGAGGAAGCCAGAAATGAATAAGGTATTTCAGTGAAGCTGCTGTGTTGGGTTTCAAGAGGTCCAAGCACCTCAATTTCTCCATAACTTCTCTTAAAAAACTGCAGCTATGGTTTGGTTTGTGTTTCTCCAGCAGTATGCAGGTTCTCAGAAATTATCAGTATGGTTTATGGGTGCAGATCTTTGTGGCTCGATGTTGGTGTAAAGCCACAGTGTAAAATTTTGTAAAATAAAATCTTTCACAGCAGGGATGAGCAAAATGATTTGGAGCTTTCTTTCTGCTTGTTCCCAAACTACAGAGCATTGCTTTCTGCTTCTCCCTAGGAAACATCTATCAATGGTGTACAATTTTCTGTCACTGATCCTGTAGTTCTCAGTCAGTGGACATGCAGATGGGGTCAGCGAAGTCTTTTTCTGTAAGCTACAAATTTCACTCTTTTTTCACAAGTTACAGTCCCCTAAAGAATATATTAGTGGAGTACTCAGGAAACCTTGATGTAGAGAGAAGTACATCTGTTCTGGTGAAGACAGCACTTCCACATGATACAAACATACCCGACAAATTATTAATAAGGTCTAAATAATGATATCTAATATGCCTCATTTTATTCATCGTTCTCAAAGTCTTATACAAAGCAAGATCGTGTGATTACTCCCATATTACCTGTGAGAAAACGAAGACACCAGGAGGTTATAGAATTACTCACCATTAGTCAGCAAGCCATAAATACAACCTTGGTCACCCAAGTCACAATGTGGGACTTGCTCTAAAAGGAGCTAGTGATTTTGGGTGTTTAGATAGAGAAATTCAGAAAGGCTTTAATGTCTTCATGTAGAGTATATATTGTACCTCCTGCACTAAGAAACTCTCATACTTCATTTACCTTCAGACCCCAAAATGCTGATGCCCAGTAATGAAAATCAAGGGGCTGCAGAAATGCTGTGACCAGCTTTAAGACACACACAGAGTTCAGGGTGGAGGAGAATTCCAATCCAGACTAAAATCTAATATTTCTTCCTGAATTTATACAGCACTTAACCCTTAAAATCCCTTAATCCGTGTGCATATTAATATATTAGCCCTCAGCCACCACAGGGTGTGAGCTGGATAGAGATTTAAGTCACAGAGGAGTTGACAGTTTCAGCTCCAGCAATCCCAGTCCACATGCTCGTCCTTGCCTTCTCCAGTTACACCTTGAAGCTCATCAAAAGCAATGGGAAACGATTTAAAGTTCATGAACATTATGTCTAAATGCCTGAATCTTGGAGTCAGTTGTATTTTTAGTTTTTGCGTGGGGAGGGGGCTCCTTTTCAGATCACACCGTTAAAACTGCAGGAACTTGGCAGCCCTTGTCCTGCTGGAATTCCCCCTGCTCTGCATTGTAACACTGCAGTGATTTGTAGACATCGGTACCTAATGAAGCTCACAGCTGTGCAAGAGGAGAAGGATGCTGGGTCTGGCAGCACGGGCCAGGCGTGCGCCTGGCAGGCGATGTCATCTGGAATTCCCCGGCTTGCGGAGCGCTCTTGTCCCCCTGCCTGGAGCAGCCACCCTCAGCCAGCAGAGCACACCCTGGAAGCTCCCCCTTGTAACGCTTTTCCGAAGCCTAGAGACCTTTGGAAATCAAACAGGTTCTGTGCTACCCCCCTAAACAGGAGGGCAAAATGAAAGCCAAATGGGAGATAGGGAGGAGATTGCAGTTGAATTTCATCTACCTCCTTTGCATTTCTTTCTATGTCTACTTCAGCAAGAAAACTCTCTTTGCAGCATGAATTGAACTGTAGGATGCATTTTCCTGCTTCTTTCTTTGCCTGATGCCATATTCCAAGGTCTTGACTCACACGAGCCCAAAAAAGACTGACTCCCATCCTGGCAGAGGTAGGTTGTGCTGAACTGAACTCACAAGTTGTTATTCTCCTTTCGATTTTAAGCCGAGCTTTCAGGTTTAGCATTTTAAAATTTAGGCTTCCAGCAAGTTCATTAAATCCTTCAGATTGTCTTTGCACATAATGCTGCTCCTATGTCAGTCCTAAAAAATAACTCCAAGTGAATAGTGACAGATGCATGGGTTAGAAAGAACAAATGTAAGGAATAACACCAACACAGGATTCTTTTGAGACAGAATAAAACTTCCACCTATGGTTCAGGTTTTTTTCCAGTTCCCACATTTGTCAGATTTGTCAATGATCTGGTCTTTCACAAAAAAATGTGGACAGCAGCACAGGTTATGGAGAGGAGCAGCAGTGAGAAAAGTGGCCGAGTCACACAGGGATATGCATTAGCAAATGAAAGCAGCTGACTGCCAGAAGGGTGAACCCTGATCTTAGAAGAGGCCAACAGCAAGGAGATGTGGGGAACACATGAAGGAACAGGGAGTGGCAGCAGCAAAGGGCTCTGTGACACTGCTGCTGTCCTATGGCATCTGTCAAGGACAGACCAGGGAGGACTGTTAGCTTCTCCTGCACACACCCTGTTTCAGCTGTGAGCTGTATGGTATTTTGGCAAAATAAAGCAGTTCTGTCTCACAGGAATGCTGAGTGTTCTGCTAGGGTCTGCTCTAACAGTGCCTCCTGATCTCCCTGTGACTTGGATTTGTCTTTTGGAAGCATAAGTGTGTGAGATGAATGGAAAGTGGTAGGAAGGGATGGTTCAGCTTCCTGCTTGCTCTTTACTCAAGTCTTCAGTGCATGGGCAACACTGATCTAATCAAAGAAAGTGAAACTGGCTGTACAGAGTAATCCTAATTCACCATGCTGCAAAACACAAGGGGGATTTTCCTCCTTTCATCATCTCCTTTCATCTTGAGTAAGACTGCCTGCAGTGAATGCAACATTTGCAGCTTTGTGGCAGCCCCTCAAAGCACATTCTGTCACTGCAGCCCTGTGCCCCACACCAGTGTCCTGCTCCAGTGCTGGCTGCAGGGCTCCTCTGGGAGGAAAAGACTCCCTCTGCATTCCCACTGGGGTTCCCAGAATGAGCACTGCATGGCCTGCTCTCTGCAAACTGCTGGGAGTGGCTTCTTGAAGCTGAGCAAGTTCAGTACCTCCACAGCCCAGGAACCCACTGCATTTCCTATCAACAGCTCATCTAATCAGCTATCTGCATATCATCATTGTCAGCCTGACAACAGGGACCACTTTTGCATAACAGAGATTTCATCCTCAGGGCTTCAGGCAGCTCAGCACTCCACCAGCACTTGAGACACTTTCCCCTAACTGTAAACTCTATTTTTTTCCTTCAGGATTTCCTTCAGCATCTTGTGAACTTTCCCAGACATCTCTTATCTCCCACTCAGCTTTTGACACCCTCTTTTTATCCATCCTCAGAAGCTCAGCCATGGACATCCCCTCCTTTCTGCTCAGCCCTGACACCCACTCTCTTTCTCAGCCCTGGCCAAGATGAAGCACTGCCACAGCAATTTCCCCACCTGCCCACTGCAATTGGTGCTTTTTCATCTGAGGTACAAACTCTTCAAAACCTGCAGAAGACCGTCCAACCTGTGTGGGGAAGCCCAGAGTTAGAATGCAAACCTGGAGCTCAGGATACCAAACTCAACCCCCAGCCCCCGGGTGACCTGTCCACCTTTGTTCTTCCATTCCAAAGGTATAACAGTATCCCCAGATTGGTAAAGCACATAGAGACGTGTTAACAATCAGTGCATTTCCAGGGAAACATGGTCCCAAGACTTTCCAAATTTAGATAATAAAAGAAAATGTAAATAATCAATTTTAAGAGAGCCTTGAACCCAAAACCAATTAAAAGCATTTGCATTATTTTGTAACTCACTTTTCCAGTCAATCCCTTTCCCAAACCTATTGTAGTGGTGGTGAGAAGCAGTGCCCATCTGGAGAAGAAAGAGTCAGAGCTGCTGGACAGAGATAAGATCTTTTACTGCAGTAAGTGAGAAAGTCTTCTCAAAAGCAGCACAAGTGGAAAATCCAGGCCCAGCCCTCAAAATTCTGAGGTATTTTTGGTCCAAGTCCAAAAATAAATGCTGTAAGAAAAACTTTACAGGCAAACTGTCCATAAGCCACAAAGCATTTACAAGTCCCTTAATAAAAAAGAAATCTCTTTGGTCTAAGTAACAGATATCATTTGCTCTATTTGAAATACCCAGCTGAGAACATGTATTTGGGTCTAACTTTCAAAGTTTATACAGGAGTTTTGTAGCCAGACAGCCCTGGTAGTTTCACAGCTCTCTGCTGAGGCATCTCCTGATGGGTCAGTGCTGCCTCCAGCCCTGCTGCCACGTGCCAACCTCTGCTGTCCAGCTGCAGCTGCAACTGAAGACAACAGAGACCATTTTTTGTCTCTCTGGGGTCAGTGCCTAACTCAAAATCACTCCATGGCCCACCCATCCACCATCAATAATCTGCAGCAGGTGCCTGGGGGCATGTGGGGAAGTAGGAGCTCAGACACCTCTGCTTTTTCATTCTCCTGCACAAATGGGGAGACGCCTCATCTTTCCTGGAGGAGCAGTGTTAAATGCCCAAAGGAGCCTAAACCAGTTAACAATATCCTTTCAGATACTCAGATCTCTGCAGTGCCAGGGAATATTAGAAGAAATAAAACAACAAACTCAGAAATAAAAGTAGGCAAGGTAATTTTCAGGAGGAAACAGTCATGAGAAAAATACAGCTATCACAGGTCTTCATCACTACTCTTCTCCAGTGATTTTAGAGATTTAATAAGGAAAATTCCAAAGTTTTGGAGAGGCAATAGCCAGAAGTCATCTTCCTGAGGCTTGCAAAATCAAATTCCCCTCTTCTGAGATTTGGTTATTAGTAATTTTTCTGCTATCACAGTATTTACCCAATAAAGATATCTACCCGATTTCATTACTATTTTTTACAAGGAGCTTTCGGTATTTCCCACAGAAATGGGACTGTCTTAATTATTGTCTGCCAAACTTTTGCAGTGTTGAGTGAAGCCAGCATCTCTAAGTTTTCACTGGTCTACCTCCATCACACCAATACAGAGACCACAGCACAGAATGAAAAATTGCTTTATTTATTACAGATGGTAAAATAATTCAGCAGATCAGAGCTTTGGGAAGGCAGTCAGGATGTCAGAAACTGGTTCTGGTTCCACAAGGCTCTGAAAGAGGCCAGAGCCAAAGGAAAAGAAATATCCAAACGTAACAGAAAATTCCACTTGCAGCAGGAGGAGAGTAGCAAGGAAAGACCTCAGCTACATCCACACTGCTGCTCTGGCCAGAGTTCAAGGTCTGGTTTGTGTACTATCCCTTACCTACACGCAAGCCATGGCCTGAGCTCTGGGCTGACTGGAGAAGAAATGCCCATGAGCACTGTTAACCCAAACCTCTCATTTGATGTAGTGTAGGTAAGTTAGGCACAGTGTCAGTCCAGCCCACCCCCAAATGATCTGAGCTCATCTCTTCCTAAGGACCGTGCAGCCTCAGAGCAAGTGCCAGCTGCAGGCAGTACCTGACACCAGAGCCTGAGAGAAAACCCCAGATGAGGTTCATCACAAGCATGGCTGGGCCCCCAAACCAGGAGCCCTGCAAGGGAGATCTCTTTGAGTTCCTGACTGCCCTGCTCTTGGCAACATGAGTGGAGACTGTGTGGTACAAAGAGCAAAAGCCTGCAGCCCTGATGGCTCATGATGGGGTTGTAGCCCTGCAACATGCTCTGAGCTCTGTTCAAAATCTGGCATGTTCCCTGCTCGCACCATGTCACTATCAGTACTCCCAAGGACAGCAACACACTCTGCCAAGAGTGCAGCTTTTAAACTTGCTGAGATCTGAACATTTTTGACATGTCAAGGAGGCAGATCGTGTCTCTGCCAGGGTTGCCCCAACAGCTCCTGGGTTTTTTTTGGCTGAGTGCTTGATGTGCTGCAGCTGCAACCTCCAGGAAGGCACTGGGCACCCCTGCATGCTGAGCAGCAGGTGCTGAGCTGTCCCAGTGCATGCAGGACAGGCATTTCCCAAATTCAGCCACTGTGAGGAGGTGGCAGGGAGGACATCCCACATGGGCTATCTCAGCATGGTCCCCCCACCAAGAGGAAGCAAAGCAAGAGAAATCATGCAGCCCACACTGATTTTCAGCCCTGGGAAACTATGCATTGCAGGGCATTTAGTTGTATAAATATAGTGAGAGAAGAGAGGGACAGACAGGGGGCATGAAATACATGCTTTTTTTTTTTAGAACTGGAGGCTTCTCAGACTGACTACTGCAAAAGGCTTGTGACATTTTTTGTTGAGCTAGGTAAGACACTTGGCTCCCCAAGGTACCTACTCTTACAAAAACTGCTTCTATCTTTAGTTACACAAACTCCTTATGAACTACTCAGGGGACAATAAAGTTCTTCTCACAAGCTTTCTCTCACAAGTTGAATTTTTAAAAAATATCAAATAAACCATCATGATAATACAGAAAGTCCCCAGAACTCTTTAGAAGCAGGAAACTGTAAACAGCAACATCCTGAGTTTCAGTAAATAATTAAAATGCAAAACAGAAACACCAGCAAAGCAGATGTTAGTGCAGATTCCTGTAATATGAATTTGGTTGCAGCTCCCCAAACTTGTTGACCCCCAGCCAACTGGTGAGATCTGGTGTGTTTTGGACACTGAGCATTAACTCCCTCTCCTCACCCTTGCCACCAGTGATACTGCTACAGGAAAAGGAGCTCTGCTAAATACCATGTGGGCTGCATTTTTCAGCGTGTAGCAACTCTGTGGCAGGGCAGCTATTCCTAAGCCCAAGGGCAGAGAATCCTTCTCTCAAAAATAAGAGCACTTACAAAAACCTTTCTGTGTGTCACGAAATAGCTCGAAGACAGGGCAGATGAAGGACAAAGAATTAAGAGCAGATTATAGTCCTGGAAGACAGGAACAAATGAACTGTTTGTCAGGAGCCCTGCTGGTGTGTAAGGGAATGCTACCTGGAGCGCTCACAGGATCTTTGCTTTTGTAACTATGCCGGGTGCTAAGAAATTACAGGGTTGGCTCCCTATAATTTTATCAATACATTGCCACACCTAATGAGATTTATGATTGTTGCTTGTGATAATCTTAAAGCTGTAGCTGCTGTAGTGCTATGAATACGTATAGCATCACCCTTTTCATCAAAAACAGGAATGATGTTTCCAGCCTGTTCATTTTAAGAGGAAAATTCACAAATATGAGCAACCAAACTTGGAAAACTGTGTAAAGAACTTTTGTTGTTTTACGTGGAGAGTTTTAGCTCTGCAATATTTGACCACCTAATGCCCATGTTAACTCTCAAAGCCAGCTGAACTAGTTTCACACTTGCTACCACCACTTCATATACCCCACTGACAGTAATTCCAGCCATCCTACTGATATTTCCCCCCAGCTCCTGCTCCCCAGGCACTGCTGGCAATACGAGCAATACACTGCTGTTTGCAACATCCAGCTCACCAGCACAATTCAGGCTTCTTTCCATGCATTTTTTCAGCCTGCAGTGGCTTTTGTGCCTATCAACATTGCTAAACCATACAGGCACTGAACCTCCCAGGGCAAGGTTTTGTAAGCAGGCTTATTTTTATGTTGCAAAGAACCTACTGAAGCCCTGATCACTTACTGCAGGGTTTCCCCCTTCTCACTTGGGGAGGTGGCTGTTCTCTTTATAGCTCCATGCACTAACTGAATTCCCCTTGCTTGTGTGTACTGGTATTTATCACATCAGACCACCTGTGGCATTTAAACACCTGATTGGAAATGACACAGCAGCAAAATCCTGTGGGGAGGTGATCTGCTACACAGGAGTGATTGTAAACAGGCACCAAAAACTCCCAAGTAAGGCCTAAGAACAGATACAGATGTTTTCATGAATCTATCTGAGCCGATGTTATCTACTATCAGCAGAGCTAGTCAAACCTCAGAAATCTATTACAGCAAAACATTTTCCTTCTGATTATTTCAGTGTTGATCGCAGGCTACAAAATTTTAAGGTAAAAAGAAGTCACAATTTGTATGGCATTATAACCACTGGCTCCCACCACCATGTCCATATTCCCAGGAAGGTTTTCACATAAGTTTTAAATTAGTTTAGAGCCAAGCTCCAAACTGAAAGCCAAGTTTCTTTGATTTCTTCCTCATCGAAGCCCCTCCTTCCTCCCCCATACTTTATTACTCCTATTGAAATGTTTTTATGCGGAAGGCTTCAATACAGTTTTGGACACCTGTTGAATGGCAGAGGGTTTTATTTTTCCCCATATCAAAGCTGAGCCCTTTTGCTTTGTATCAGGCCAGAAATCTTGGTGTTTGTTGAGAGGAACTTTTGCAAATTAGCTTGTAGCAGAAGGTACAATGTAAATTAGCATGGAATATAACATGCACCATGAACATCCTAAACACCTCTGAACAGATGAACTATTAAGAACTTGCTTTTCTAATTCCTTCAGGATTTTGGAAGTTGGGCAAGGCACTATGAATCAGATATTATCTCCTCACAGTACAAATGAACCCATGAAAGATTTTACATATTCTCCTCGCAGTCCTTTGGGATCTGAGAAAAAAAGTGCTTGGTTTGCTTCCACTTTAATGCTTTAAGCAGCACTAAAAGGACCTCCAAGAAGACAGGTATTTTCTTGAGAAGCCTATACTGTTTTGAAGAGGGAAAAGTGCTGTCCTTGTCACTGACTGTGGAGTAAAGAGGTCCAGCAGAGACAGAACGGAGGAGGGCAGCAGGGATAAGCAGATTTCAGGGGCTCTGCCACGAAGAGAGAACTGAAGAGGGTTTAATATGCAACTCTTGAGTTCTGTTTTGCAAAGATTCTGTATTTCAAACCGATCTTCTGATGAGATTGCAGTACAAGAACAGGACAGTGACCAAAAAACAGACCTCAAAGATGAGATAAATACCCTCCCCTCCTCACCATGAGCAGCACACATGCCTGATGAGGTGCTGGAGGCAGCTGAGAGGTCCCATGCTGGCATCCACTGTAGAGCTGCTCTGCAAAGCCCTCCTGCCAAGGAGGCCACTCTGCAAGAGCTGCTTTGGCACATGGAGTGCTGTTCTCTCATGTGCATCTGCCTCCAGCTGTGGTCTTTTTCCCATGGAATTTTTTCCAGTGGTGGCAGCATAGCTGTGAATGTGACCACAGGAGAGCTCACAAAGGTCGGAAACAAAAGCACCTTCTCACCTCTCCTTCCTGCATCGAGCCAATTCTGCTCCTTCAGGAGTCACCAGCTGCCCTGAGCACACCACAAGCTGCTCAGAACAATTCCTGGGCCCCTCTGAATCTCTGGAAAGTACCTGCACTATCACTGGCTGTTTCTGCAAACAGATCTATACCAAGTCATGTGTCTTCCTTTACTTGACTTCAAATCTTTCTGCCAATACAGCAAATTTGGGCTCCCATTGCATAGGTGAAGGCAACTGAAATTTGTCCACTCTGTCATAGGTATTCCTCAGCAAAGGATATCATGAGGAAAGAGAAAAAAATGTGAAGTTGCTCAAATGCAAGGATTCTGCAGAGCCTGCATGTGGGATGAGATGCTCCTGTGGGACACGACCCTGTGACAACTTTAGCAAATCTCTGTCACAGTGTCACCCAGCTGATCCCCGAGTGAAAGGAGGGCTGATTCCTCCAGCCATGAGGGGTACAGCACTCTGCTGCCTGCAGCCAGCATGTTTTGCCTGATCTGTCCCCTCCCAGCCCAAGGGACAGAAGGCTGCAGTCTCACTAGTGCCTGTTGGCACTGATGAGCACGGGGTACCGTGAGTTTCCACCTTTGTGCCCTACTGCAGCACTGAGCTCGGCCAGACTCCGATCTGACAACTGCAGTCCACTCACAGCCCTGTCTGATACGTGTGGGAGCCAGTGAGGGAAGGTGAGGTGACACAAGCAATGCTCCTGATGAAAGATCTCTTTGAACCCTGGAGCTCTGGCTGGCTGGAACTAGGCCCTGCTCACCAAAATTCATCCAGATACAGCACCCAATAGATGAAGTTTCCATGGCCCAAACACTAACTTTTAATACTCTTCTTAAGTAATTTCTTACAGTTTTCCTCATTGTTTTCTTTTTTTTTTTTCCTACATACATGGTTAAGGGGTTTTGTTTGATTTTTTTCATTTTAGCAACCTCCTCAAAACCCAGGACTATGTCTGAGAAATCAGGTTTCCAGCACAGATGCTGCAGAGAGCAGTGATTTTCAGGGCTGTTCCTCTGTTATTAGCGAGAATTGGGAGGCTGGACTGTATCACATTGTGCTGAGAATACAAAGTGAGAAATGAAAGGAGAAAGAGCAGCTTGTGTGAGAGCCCTTTCATTCAAAAGGGAAGAGTGAGCTACAGTGAACACCTTCAACACAGCTCCGATGTGAAATCCTGAAGCCACCAATTAGCCTGGGCATGGGGAGCAGGAGGAGCAGAGCAGGCAGGACTACAGTCCAGTGCACCAGCAGGTGCATTCCCAACAGCCCCCAGAGAAGAGGGCTCCTGGGTAAAACACAGCCTAATGACCATTATTTCCAAGAACACAAGTAACTTATCTGTAAACATCACTCCCCCAACCAGGCATTAGCTGAAAAAAAAGCAGCTTTGGGGAGAGATACTAATTACATAGCTCTCAACAGCTGGACTTTGATCATAATTACAGTGCCTTTTTCATCTTACATTAGTGGCTTTCAGCTGTAGCTAGGTGGGCACTTCTTGGAAGGTGGAAATCCCGCCTGTTTCAGATAACCAGCTCTTTTTATGACTCAGAGCTGACCTGGGTTTTCTGCAGCACAGGATGAGCTCCCACAGTACCATCCAAGGCAGGAATTCATGGGGGTCAGTGGCCTGGTACTTCAGTGCAGGTGCTTCTGTCATTACAGCAGCACTTCCCAAATCCCAGAGCCAGAGCACTGAGTGTGCATATTCCTGATTTCAAGGGAAGTAGAAGAAAAAAGACTTTGGGGTTTGCTGAATTTTAGCATCTCTCAGCTCTTTCTGTTTAAGAGGAAGAAAGATGGGCAGACTCAGGATACACCTGTCCAAACAACCTCACTTCAGTCACAACCTACATTTGCATCCCATCAGCACCCACTATTCCTCTGCCCCTCTGCCAGCTGGGCTGCAGCTCCAGCACACAGCAGTGAGGGGCTGTGAAGGAGGAGGCTGCTGCTCTGTGACCCAGCTGAGTTCCCTATGATTTTTTGTGATGCTTTGCTTTGATATCCACATTTACAAAGAACTTAATGAGGGAGCTGGGCTGTTGAGACAGAGGCTGAAGTGGCCTCAACAATCACACACAGCACAGACTCTGGACACTCAGCTATTTTTCCTCATCTGTGGCACTGAATTACTGTGTTCTTTGGATATATCATTTCACAGTGGCATGTGAAATGACAGGCATTAGGCACATGAGCATCATAAAGGTGCATTAGCTAATGCTCCTCAGTGTGCTCTGTGTTAACCTCTTGACAGAGGAAATGTTTTTGCTGGCTCCCACGTGTCCTCCTGCTGGACACCCCCGACCTGAAGAGAGAACTAGATGAAGCAAAGCAGAGGGTAAATCAAAGCCACAAATCTTAGAGTTAACTGGGATTTATAACTGCTTCCCCCTCCACACTGAACTACAGGGAAATCAGTATGGCATGCATACCCTCCCACCAGTTTAACAGAGTTTAAAACACTTTTCACTCTTGTTTTTTGCCAGCATACCTCAACGTTATCAGTTTGCTGGTTAGATAATTACTCGATGCAATTTTAAAGTTGCAAAGAAGCACACTGGTATTAGCTAAATAAAGTATTTTGGCCACATCAAAGCAGAAGTGTTTCAAACTGTGTAAAATAAATGCAATTCTGAAACTATTGAATTTTGTTAAAGCACTCAGAGAAATGTCACATAACACCTCATGAATATGCAACCAATGGAGCTTAAAGATGAAGACCATCTATGTCTCAGACTGAGAAAAATATCTTTGGGATCAGCTTTGAGCTGATTTTGACCTGTGGCAGAGCACAGTCACTAATAATTGAACAAATGCCACTCTTGACTCGTGTAAACAGACATGCATAACAGCTGAGATATGTTGTTACTGTAAGCTCTATTTCAAACAGGTTTTATGACTGAGGGGTGTCACAAATTCTGTGTGTCCTGAGGCTTCCCACACTGCAATGGTCACTTAAAAACTCATCATGCTGCTAAGGCATGTGGTGAGGAGCAGCATTTCTACTATAAGGCCTGACTTGCTGGATGAGGCAGATTTGCAGGGGTTGAAAGGCTTGTTAAAAAGCTCTACCAAATACAGCCAGTGGATTATTTTTCTCTTTAATTCATGCTTCAGCTGAATTTTTTTCCTGAGCCACAGCACCAATTTTCAGGACCTGTTATTTGGCATGAGGTGGATACAAACCAGCAGGAGCTGACGGGCTGGGAAGCTGTCCCAGAGCTCAGGTACACTTCCCAGTGCATCTTCTCGCTTTCCAGTATCAGGGTTTCCCCCTTTTTTCCTTTTTCTTCATTTTCAGTTTTGGAATTTGCCTGGCTGGGGCTTCCAGTCATGGAAAGATTAATGTACTAAAAACTCAAATTGTGCTGCCAGCCCAAATCCACCTTTCTGGGTGGGCACTGCTCTGGTACTGCTTTCTCCTGGCCACAGGCACATCCCCGCCGGGGTCAGCGGGGCTGGCTGCATTGGCAGGAGGTCAGAGCGTGGCTGCATGTGCCTGGCCAGCCCTGGGCTGGTGTTGTGGAAGGTCTCCCTGGGGAATCCAATACCCCCGGCTTCATTTCATCTTCCTGTGCCACGCAGCGCGGCCAAGGACCGTGCGCAATTTCCCAGCCTCTCTCCTTTCCCTCTGCTGGCCCCAAACGCGGCCCCTCCTCGCTGCCAGATCTCCACTCTCCTCCCCAGGACCTTCACACAGCAGTGGCACCAAACACCCGGACTTGGGGGGGGATAAAAGCCCCCACAAATCTTGTAACAAAACACAACAGCGGGGAAAGAACACAGAGATCACAATGCTGCCTGCAGTGCCATGGGCTGGGTGATGGTGGCCGAGCCCTTTCTCCAACACAGAGCAATGCAGCAGGGTAGCCTTCCCCAGCACCCTTTGGAGGATGCAGAGTTAATATTTAACTCTTCCAGGGATTAATGCCTCCGTGTGACACCAGCCAGGGCTTTTACAAAGCACAGACAGAAACCAGTCTTATAAAGGAGCTCAACAAGTGACTGTGCCCAGAGGATTTCACCTCTCTGAACTTTATGACTGGAAAAATACCATCTACATGTCATTTGCATGCTTAAATATAGTATCTTCTATTGGGAGAAACAAACAAACCGACAATGTGATACTGTGACACCTCGTGTGGACATGCTCTTTTATCTGCTGGAAAGTTATAAAACTCGGTGTAACAACAAAGCTAAAATAAGAGTGGTTGTCAGGCTCTGATGCTGGCTGTTGGACAGAAGGAAAAAATATTCCTGGAAAATTGCTCTCTCTTAGAAGACAGTTTTTTCATCTCTCAGTCTTTTAAATTAATTATTTATCCTTTAAATTCCAAAAATCTCATGGCTCAATCATTCAGCTCATATTATTCCCAGGAGTTTTTTCACTTAAACAAACAAACAAACACACAACAGAAACCTAAAGCCATTCCTGTACTACCCAAAGCACAATGTAACCTTCTGCTCCAAAACACCAGGGAAAGATAATATCAGCTTTTGTCTTATTTATCATCTATTTTTTTTCCCCTCTAATGCCAAAGAGGAAAAGGGGATATCTTAAACGGATGCCTATAATTAAACAGTAACCTGTTAGAAAGCCAAAAATAATAATAAGCTCCACTGAGCGTGAAGAGAGCGGCGCATTTTTTCCGCGTGCAGCCCAGCTGCCGCCGGCCGATAGCGGGAAAGTTAACAATTACACAGGAGGCTCCGATCAAACCTGCGATAGCAGAGCTACGTCACGCTCACACTCACCGCTGGATGCAGGGATCAGGGTAGTACGGCAAGGTGCTGAAAGGTGCTGCTTCAAAATTCATTGCCTTCCAGCCCCTCCTTGGGGACAAACTGAAATAAAATAAATAAATAGATATAAAGCCAGCAGGCTAAAAGCAATAAGGTCAAGTGGTACACGAGGTACAACTTTAGAGATTTATTTTACACTTGTGGATGGGTGGGATCTGCCAGGGACTTGGCCAATGGGATTCATCCAGTTACCCGAGCATCACCACCACTCCCTCCTCGCCAGCTGGGCATCTTCTGCACAGATATTTTCCCCTCCTCTCAACATCCTTAATAAACTTTGGTGTACGCTGGCCACACTTGTTGTTGGGAGCTCATCTGGGGCTTCTCTGAACTTCTGATCTCGCCGGTCATTGGTTGCCTTCCCGCCTGACTTCACAGTTTAATTTTGGCAGCTCTTGCAATTTTACAAACTGCTGTGGCTGCTGGTCATCCTCGTTTCCAGATGGCCGGAGTTTCCTCTGCTGGGTGCAGCACCCGTGCTGAATTTCATCCTACTTTAAAAGCTTTGCTTTTTGGCGCTGGGGTTACTACCTGCTTATAGCTGCCTGGGGAAATTTTCAGTCTCCCTCCCACCACACACAGTTCACACAGTCTGTTGTGGTCACAGTTTCAAAAGTGAATGACAAAATACGGGGAAATTCCTCGATTAAAAATAACTTTTTTTAAAACTTTTTTTTTTACTTTTGCTTCTCTGCCTCCCCTTCCTGCCCTCCTCCCTGCAAGAAAGCTGTCAGTTATATGTGTTAATCTTTCCCTTTATAGCCTTTCATTTTTTCCAAAAAAAGTGAGATGATACAGAAATCTTGCATTGTTCTGGTGTCCTATAAATAACCTAGACATTTTCCACATTAAAAAACCCCAATATTTTCAATTCTTTTGAGGAGAAAGTAAAAGGAAGAAAACAGAAAACACATCTTTGTCAGACATTAAAGATTAGAGAAACAAGAGTGAAGTCCACCAAAACAAACCACCAAAGATGAAAAGCAGATCTGATTTTCCTGAAGAAGCATGAAAGCAAAAAAAGATGGCTTTAATTCCCTCCTCACCACCTCCTTTTATTTTTTCTTCTCTCTTTTGAGTCACACAGAAAATCATTCAGGAAAGCAACCTGGTTTTTCCCCCTGTTTTTTCCCCCTCCATGATTTATCCAAATAGTACAGGCTGTAAACCTATCCTGGTTTTGTGGGTTTGGAGAATGAATGAAATATGAATCAGGAGCTAAATTAAAATGGATTCCAGCAGGAAAAAAATAGCACCCACATATCTGTGCACCAGAGGGATTGCATCTTCAAGCAGACCTATACATTTGTGTGGACGAGGAGAAGTGTAAGGGACTGCCCTATGGCTCACCTATAGTGCATATTTTGTGCCAGTGTCAGCACTAATTCCAGCCACTTCTGAAGCAAAAGTCAAGAACCTCCGATATGGCAGCAGTTGCCTCTTATTTTTCCCCTCTGTGTTTTCCTTGTAGGAAATATTGGTTCGAAGAATGTCACGTGGAAACATTTTCTTTGCTGCCTTTGCCAGGGTGGCAGGAGAGCTATTTCAGACTTGACATTCTCCACCCACACTCAGCCTGATAGTTTCTAACATCTGTGAATTGTGAATCCTGTAAACTCGCAGGGCTGATCCCTGGCCAAGTCCAAGCAGTTTCACTAAGTGGCACTCACCAAGGAAGAGAGGCTGGAAGTGAAGGATATGTTTATTAATTAGAGTCAAGGGCTCCCTACTGCTGGAAGCTGCTTTCCCTACCTGGCCCAGGGAAGAACTGTAATATCAAACAGCTTTTCTCTCTTAGGCTGAACCCTGGATAAACATCAAGCCTTTTAGCTTGTGTTATTGGGGAAGAGGTATGGGAATCTCCAAATCTGCTGGGGAGGAGAAAGAAAGATTCACAGCAGGGTTTGCACGCACACAAAGCAGCCCAGGGAGAGCTTCAGAGTGGCTGCATCCTCTTCTGCTGCTGAAATCAGGGCTGTGGGCAAATACCTCCAGGGAATGGGCAAGGAGGGCCACACCAACTCATGGTCCACACTGCCAGCCTGGCTCTGTTCTAGGCCTTGAGCATCCACCCTTAACTACAGACACAGAAAAGAAGTGCTCTCCCTGCCCAGACCATTGGAGCAAGAGCTTGGGTTCGTGCTCTCATATTCCAGGTCATGGTTTCAATCTGCACCCATGGATGTGGGTATGGATAAACAACCATGCACACAGGCAGCAGGCTGGGCTCTGGACACACTGCTGAGACCTCGTGCTTGCTCCTGGAGAAACACCAGAAGCTGGTTGGATTTCATCTACCATGCCCATGGTGGGATTAGCTGTTACCTCCTCAAGCCTGACTTCATGGAAGAGTGGTCATGCATTGTGTGCTCTCCAAACAGTCTGGAAAAGTTTATCTCTCCTCATAGGTTTCAACCTAAAAGGCAAAAGAAATGTCGTGAGAAAAGTGCAGTTTTTGTGAAACCCTGCTCTACCTACTTCTTCATGGGAGCTGGAGAATCTTTCCTAGAATGGCCTGGGTGCAATGACCAATGCATTAGGAGCTGGGAATAACTCCCAGATGGAGATAGACCCTCTTCTGATTTTGGCCAGTCTCCTCACCCAGCACGTGCCCAGACCACACATCCCAAGGGCTTTGTGAAGTAAAACTGGCAGCTCCTGACATTGCTGCTGTTGGGCTGGCCCCTGTCTCAGAGAGTGAATGTGCCCTCTGGTTTTACCCTGCCCTAGCTCTGCACAGCCGTGGTACCCCAGGCACAGTAAATACAAGTCTGTTACAGCCCAAACCATCCTGTGGCTCCTGTTTGCAGTGCTGAACACGTCTTGCAGTGCCACAGTTAAGAAGTTGTAGTCTCCAGCTAGCAATTCACACCAAAAGAATAACTTCTGAAAAAAAAATTTAAAAAGCAGCACCACATAATTCTGATGAGAAATAGTGGCTTGTAGCAGGGCTCTCTTCTCACTTACAAGGCATTGATGAGAGACATTTCTAGCAAGGACATTTCCACAAAAACTTCAAAAGGGGCCACCAACTCCCTAAGACGTGTACAACCCCTCATGCCAGGGGTTGGGTAAATACAAATTGCTCATGATTTAGCTTGTTGTGGCAGTGCACACAGTTGCTGCCTGCTTTTCCCAGGGAACTGGACATTTTCAGTCTCCCACAGAGATCTGGACACATTCTGAGGTAGCTCAAAATGTCCATCTTTTGCTTTACCCAGCTGGAAAACAGAGCCATGCAAACCCAGTGGCAGTAATGTACAAAAGCCCCCTGCAAAAGCCAGCAAGTGTTCTGATTTCTCTCCTGCAACAACCCAAACAGCCTTCCTCCCTCCTGCTCACAGCCAACACATAGCTATGGGCTGATCGACCAGGAATTTGGGCAGAGATATTCACCAGTGCAGCGAGGTTGCATGCAGCTCCTCTCAGCTGCAAGGCACGTTGCATAGCACAGGCAGCAGTGGAAACACAAGCACAGGGTGTGTGCCTGTGGGAATTGCCAGTGCCCCATGCATAGCTGGGAGGCTCTCAGTGCTCAGTGGTATTTGGCTAAGTTCATTTGCACTGGCTTAGAGGAAACCTACTGGGAGATGGAGCCCGAGGTGATTGAGTGTTGGGGATTTCAGGGGGGGGGTCTGAGTGAGTATGTGACCACTAGTAAACTTCATTTAGGAAGAAATTCTTTCTTGAAGGAGAAAATCTTTAAGAAGAAATTCTTTGCTGTGAGGTTGGTGAGACAGTAGAACAGGAGAACAGTAGAACAGGAGAGCGCCATCCCTGCAAGTGTTCAAGGCCAGGCAGGACGGAGCTCTGAGAAACAAGTTCTAGTGGAAGGTTGTTTGGGCGCTTGGAACGGGATGATCTGTAAGGTCCCTTCCACCCCAAACCAGTCCACGGCTCTGTGATCCTGGGAGCACAGGCAAGGAGGGGGAGCTCCTTTCAGTGGCAGACCTGGAGAGGAAAAGGGGCAGGCGGCATCCCCGGCGAGCCGCCGCGGCGCTCAGGAAGCGGGGCCGGCGGGATCTGCCCGCGCAGCGCTTTTCCAGCCGAGCGGCGGGCAGGCAGCGCACCAAGCATGTGTGTAGGTGGGCAGGAATGCGCTCCGCTCCGCCGCTTCCACGGCTGCGGCGGACGAACAGCCAGGAAACAGCTGTGGAACACTCTCCCGTTACCCCTCCGTGCACCCTCGCTCGACTTAAGCTGTCGCTGAAATGACCGGGAGATTATCTTTTATAGCAGGGGCAAACATTTCTATCGCCGGGAGGAGACCGCGGGGGATTTATGATGGTCCCCGCACCGAGGTCGGGATGCCTGCGAGCAGCCCCACTCCTGAAAAGGGCACAAGGCAGAGGCAGTTTCCTGGCATCTCTGCGCCTCCGGCCATGCATGTTCCATTGCTCGGGGACCCCTGAACCACTTGGAGCTGAAGAAGACAGAAAGATGCTTTGCTCTGAGTCTCCTTTGCAACTGCTGGCTTCAGGATTTGCCTGAAATCAGACCCATCCTTTATGCCAGGGCATGAAACGATTCATTCACAGCTCGGGGTTTCCAGGGGAGTGGTTGTGGTCCTTTGTTGGTTTGTTTGATTTTTTTTTTTTTTTTTTTTTTTTTTACATTACACTTAATTATTTCTTTTAAGAGTAAGAAGTCTGTAGGATATTTCAGGATTTTTTTAAATTTTTTTTTGTCTAAAAAAGTTGAAGAGAAGGAAATAATTCCCTCCTACCATCAATGAAATGTTTTTAGCTTGGCTATCCAAGGCAACAGAAAGTGACGTCAGCATGCCTTTTGAGCACATTTTTCAATTTTAACTAAATATTAGGGATGTTTAAAGGTTTCAAAGGAATTAAGGCTTTAGAAGTTTCATGAACAGAAGTAAGAAAAGATGACTCTTCAGCAACGCCATTGAAGGGAAAGACAAAACAGGAGTATGACACTCACAGAATCTGGAGGATGTACCCAAATGCTGTGATGGTAGGGGAAAAGCTTCCTTAAGAATTCAGATTTTGCCTCCAGCTAATTTCTGATCCCACTGCTCCAGAAGTGTCAAATTTCTGGCTTTTTTTTTTCAAGCCTTCCCCCCTGCACCTTCCATATTTGAGAGACAAGAGACGGACGGGGAGGAGAGCAAACTTAAAAAATAAACTAATAAATGAAACCACAATTCCACACATGATCCTGCCCATTCCTCCCAGCATCTTTGTTCCTAGTGCAAACACAAAGCAGTAAAGAAGGGCACTCATACCCCAGGCCCCCCATGCTGGCACTGCCCTGCCTGGGGAGCACAGACCTGCTGTGGGGGCTGAGCCCAGGCAGCAGCTCCTCACATCTGTGCAACATCTGTGCAGGTCATGTTTGGTCACTGATGGCCAAGTGTGGGCCCAGGACTGATGACAATCCAGTGTGCAAGCAGTCCAGCACAACCCTACAGGCACAACTGGAGAGAAGATGGCAAAGGTGTCTTAATGTCCTACTCCTCACATCCTTCTCCAGCTAAACCTGGACATCTCAGTGCCAACAACTGTGCAATACACACCAGCTGAAAGCTGCCATCTCCATGTGAATACCACACACCTGGAACTCTGCACAATCCTCATGCTGGTCATCAACTGCTTAAGTAGAGTTAGGAGGAAACAAAGGACAGGGCACTGTTCCAACCCTGTTCAACAGGACAATGGGAACTGCTTTCAGAGCTGTCTGGTTGCCTTTGGTATCTCCTGTGTCACACTTGTAGTGTCAGAGCATCATGCACACAGAGCAAAGGTCAGTAGAGTTTGGTGTTTTCATTTGCAGGGATAACAGATGTTTTCATGAGGCACAAACCACTTGAATGTTTGTCCCCAGGATCTTATCTCAGCAGAAGCTCAGATGACAGGGACTAGAGGACTGACCACCTCAGAGGGGAAAAGCTCAAGTCTTCCATGATCTCATCCCTCACCATCACCTACTTTGTAGTTTTTTTAGGGCATGCCATAGTTCTCTGCTTGAGCAATCTTGAAACTATTAATACTTTTAAGTAACCCAGAACAGCTACACCAGGAGTTTCCCACTGCCTCCCTTTCTACTCCAACCCCACAGCTTCTAGCAAAGCACTTTTTGCTCCTTTCCTGTTCTCCCACATGATTATGGAGACTTCCATCTCCCATGAGACACATAGTGGCATCCTTTGTTTGCTCTAGGCTTTCCCATCTTCCAAGTCCCAGGGCAGAGACTGGTTCTAGGAGAAAGCCCAGAGCACCCATCTCAGCAGGTTAATTGAGTTGTGCTCTGGGCTTCCTGCAAGCACCAACTCTTTGTGTTTTCATGGTATCGGGCCACGCCAAAAAGCTTGCCTAAGGCTGGCCTCACTTCTAATCCATCAGCCTCTTTATCTCACTGACCCCCCCATCAAAGTTTTCAGAGTTGTAGTTTCCTGTGTCACAGTCTGTTGGTTAAACCTCAGTACAGTCATGGCTGTCCCCTCTATGGGGACATTCTCACCACCGAGGGCCACATTTTGTCTTCTTTCTCCAAAAGTGAGGGCAGCAGAAGCTGCTCTCTTCAAGCTGGAAGGAGATGGCATAGGAGCAGACTTGAGTTGACTATACGTTTTGGAAGCTGCAGTCTCCATTTTCTCCCCTTTGAGGGGTCATCAAACAAAACTAACTATAAGGGTAATACCATCAGCGAAAAGCAGATATGAGCACTGGAGAAGTTTCTTTCCACTGTTACTAAAAAATAGAGCACTTCTCTCTAAGAATAGGGAGCAGGGGGAAGCAGGTCTGAGAGACCAAATTTGGAATATTTGGAATATTGCTCTATCTCCCTTGCCAAGCTTTATGGTTATTCAGGCACATGTGAAGAAGGCCACACACAAAGCAGCGACGACAGTGATAAATCAAAAACAAGGCCAAAAGGAGGCTCTCTCTCAGCTCTGGCCCCAGGAGAGCCTGCCCTGTCCTCGAGAGCTGGCAGGCCACTGTGCAACTCCCACGGGAAACTCCTGCCACCCGAGGCAGGAGAGAGGGAATTTCCCTGCCTGACGTCAGCGCAGCTGCACCACATCTCCAGGCGTTCCGAGACACAGCGGGGCCACAGCCCGGCCCAAAGCGGCTCTGGGGGACAGAGCTCCCCAGGACAGGTGGCACCACCCTGCCCTGGGGTCAGGATTGCATATCAAAGGGGTGGCAGGGGCTGTGTAGGTGGAAGGCTTGGTCTCCCCATTCAGCTGCCACGCGACATGTCTGGCATTCTGGCAAGAACTGCGCCACAAATACACACAGCGTCATCACACCCTGTAGGGTCAAGCCCAGGTTGGGGACAGGAACCTCAGTGGCCACATCCCTTGTGGGTGAAGGTCTGCCCCAGCCCTGCTGTGCAGTGGAGTGCGTGGTGAAGGACGGCAGGATGGGGAGCTCCCTGCAATTTCCCATCAGTTTTCTAGCATAGGCTCACACTCATCCTCTCACCCAGACCCATCCCAGAGTTTTCTCACGCTCTGCTTGTATCTTCCAGGTGTTCACATCAGAAGCTGCAGAGGCTGGTTCATGGAATTCCACGGTATCAGCTTCTGAAGTGCTGGTGACAGGCAGCAGTACCAGCCCAGCAGCAAATGAAAGAAGAGGCTTCCTCTATGTGAAGCAAAGCAAAAGATTTGCTGAATGAAGTTGTCTGTGTGGAGAGACTGACTCAGAGAGAAAGTTCCTAACAAGGACAGCATTTACTGTCAGCCTCGATGGAAGACACAGAAATGCAGTAAACCAAGTTTATTGCTGCATCACTCATCTTTCACAGACTCTTCCTTGTGAGTCAGAGCTGAGCTGAACTGTAGCAATGTCATGCTGCTATCAACCCTGCTGTTCCTGCACCTTCCCATCTCCTGCCTGCTCTGCAAAAGCAGAAACCTCTCTGCCCTTTTGGCAGCTTCAGAAAATAAATCTTCAATGCAAAAGCATTGGTCCCAAAAGAATTTCTCATTTCCAAACAGGATACAAAAAAATCTCACTGCTTGGCTGGCAGAGCTCTAGTTCCCAGGATTAAGGCTATGTCTCTCCTGCAATCCAAGGTGCAAGCACAGCTCCTGCAGGCATACCTGAACTAATGGGATTAAAGCCAGTTCAAGAACAGTAGCAATTAAAACAAAAATCCCTAAAGCATTAACCACTAGCGATGGAAGCCCTAGTTGCAAACCTGCATATCCTCTGCTAAAGTCTGCACTTCCACACCTCCCCAGCCAGCAGTACCCAGCTCACCTTAAGGTGGGTGTGTTCACATAGGTAGTAATTTCCCTCCTGTCTGTGCTGGAGATAGAGCCCAAGAATGCCTGCAGTTAGGGGCACAGGTCCTTTTCCAGGGTTACAGTTTGAAAAACACTAGGGGTGGGACGTGCTTAACTCTGCTAGTTGGTGCATCTTCCTCAGGATGGAGCATAAAACCCACTTAATCAGAGACAGTACAGTACATGGGCATAAAATAAGAGTTTGGAATCACTTAAATTAATAAAACCATCTTTCCTGTCTCAGAGCAAAGCTGAGGAAAGCTGAAGAGCCAGTGTTTCATGTCTTTGTGGAGAAGATAACAACTAAAAGAGAGTCTCTTGCATTACCCCCATCCTTGTGCTTTGATGTTAATAACCATACATGCATCCCTGAAAAAAAAACAAAGCCTCATATGTGATATGATCAAATCTTCGCACCTCACTTTTTCCAAAGTGAAACAATTTCTGCTGTGACTCAGCCTAAGCACGTCATACATTGCACTCTTGTAGTAGGCAAAAGATAACTCCCTGTCCCAAACTCCCAACTCAGCCTTCAGCTCTTCAAACCAGGGTAATTTTCCCACGGCCATGGGATGGCAGAAGCCAGTATTGCTCATCCTTGGGAGGTGAAGCTGCCAGAAGTGACACCATCGGTAACACAGCTAAAACCAGAGGTGACAGGTAATCCTACATTTGAGAAGCCCAATCCCTCCTACTGAGAGGATCAAATCTCCCCCGGGCGGCAGCACTGTGGGCAGCCTGAGAACCAAGAGTTGGTTTTCAACCATCAGCTTCTTAAAAACCTCGGCAACGCTGCTTGATCCGAGACAGTGGCGTGAAGGAAAGGGACTGTGGAGCACGTAACAGTGCCATCTGGTGATCCCTGCCACCGGGGATCCCTGCCACCGGGGATCCCTGCCACTGGTGATCCCTGCCACCGGGGATCCCCGCCACCAGGGATCCCTGTCACTGGGGATCCCAGACATCTGGGGTTCCCTGCCACTGGGGATCCCAGACATCTGGGGATCCCTGCCACCGGGGATCCCTGCCACTGGGGATCCCCGTCACTGGGGATCCCTGTCACCAGGGATCCCAGACATCTGGTGATCCCTGCCACCAGGGATCCCTGCCACCGGGGATCCCTGTCACTGGGGATCCCTGCCACCGGGGATCCCTGTCACTGGGGATCCCTGCCCATGGCATTCTTCACAGCTGGTCAGTGGCACCCAAAACTCCTGGTGCCAGTGGGACTGGCTCCAACGTGCTCCACAGACCCTTTACTGCCAAGTCTCACTGCTGCTGTCTTATGGGGTAACAGGTCAGAAACACTCCAGAGCAGGGATAAAGGTGAAGGAGGGTGCTTTTTGTTCTCCCTGCAGATTAGCTTTCCTGGAAAGTCCTGCAGGCGTGAGTTTTAGTGAAACTGAACTAGGTCCCTCTATTCCCCATCCTATTGCCATCCATGAAAAGGCTTTGTGAGCCAAATCCTGCCTTTCATGGTGGCCATTAACTTTCCATAGCTTTTTCCAGGGGCCTGCTCCAGATTCACTTAGAGTCCATGGTCTGTGTGGGTGTGAAAGCAGAGGTCAGCTCTGTCTTGCAGGAGTGTTCTAGCCCTGAAGAGCAAAGGTATTTTAGCCCCTAGGTCCACATTTAGACAAGAGATGGGAAATATTCCCGCTTTTTTTTTTTTTTTTTCTAGTTGTTTTGTTTGATTTTTTTTCCCAAGTCACCCTTCTTAGAAGTAGGGCTCCAAAGCATGGCACAAGTTGCTCAAACAGCATCAGTTCAGAAACCTTAACACCACCTGCCTCCTGCTCAAGGATTCCCAGCAATATCTCCACTAAACCTAGCATCTCTTACAAGTCCTGTGGAGCCCAGACAGAATACACACAACTCCTACACCAAAATCTGCCATAGATTAAGACAGCACTGAGGGACAACCAAAATGAAAAGGATGCTGGTTAGCCACTGAGCAGTGATGGGCTGTCTACATGCCTATAATCCACCATAAATATCAAATAACTGGCATTTATTGTTCCCTTCATGCTCACAATCAAAGACATGCCATTCAGGTCCTCCAGGGACAGGTTATGAAAGAGCAGTGGCCACTCAAGGCTGATGACAGCTTTGAGAAAAACCTGTCACTTAACGTTGCTCTTTCCAGCCTGCTGCAAAGGGAGGAGGGGATGCCTGTCAAACCTCTCAGGCAGCTGTAGCCCCAGCATCAGTAATGGAGCAGTGGATGTCCCCATATCCCAAGGAGATACAGGTGAATCTTTCCAGTAAACCTCCTCAGAAGATGAGAAAGGGAATGCTCAAAAGGTCTTTTCTCTGATGTTTTCTCCAGTTTCCAGGAATGGTCCAGAACTGTTCATGTTCTCCTTCTGGGAGAGCTGGCTTCACACACCTCTGGCAGGATGTTTTATAGACCTCCTTCTGCTCTTGTAAGAGCAGGGTGAAAAAAAAAAAAAACCCAAACATATAAACCATTTCCAGAGTCTGCAAAGCTCTCAGTAACACTACTCCATGTTTCTTTGCCTTACACTAACTCCTGATCTGTTCTCCTGCCTCCCAGGAAATGAGAAATTTATTCAATTGCTTCCAGTTCTCACGTCATGAGGTCTCTACTTGAAAGTGGTGTTAAATGTGATTTAAATGATATTTCTGAAAGCGCCTTTTAAAACAGATTTACAAATAAAATATGTTTCAGTCTAAGAGCACCTAATTAATGCCTCTTTCCAAATACCTTAACCTGAAGCATTGGCAATCAATGACTAGGCACACAGGTTTTAAGAAAATCTCTTCTAAAATGAATTGCAACATGCAGATTCTGTGTTATTTAAACAATTCACCTGCCTTTTTCACACATGATTTCAAGTCACTAAGGTAGGCAAGACCACACAATATAACTTAATACATAGCAATCAAAAATTTCCACATCATCTTTTAATATAAAGCCATGTCCCTACATAATAAATGATGCAACAGACTTTCCCTGAAGTCCCAGTTCCTACAATTGAAGCTTAAGCCCAGCAAAGGAAGAAATGAAATTCTTTGGTTGTTGCTGAATCACCGGCTGCATTGGGTTATTTTCCTGTGCATTAGACTTTAATTATAGCTAAGCTTTAGCCATCTTTTCTACTCCCTAATTACAGATGCAACAAATATTTCACAATTCCGACCGTTAAAGAGATCTAAGAAAGCTCCATCTATGGCGTGCAAGGTTGACTTCATTGGGGCCCTTTGCACTCCTTTATTAAGCACTGGGGAAAAGCAGTGGGTCCTATGCACATGAAGCAGATCCCGTTATTAATTGAGGCCTTTGCTATGTCACAGCTCTTGGAAGGACTGTAAACTAAAGAGAGCCACGGCAGTGCTACGTGCTGGTGGCCTCTAACCCAGATGTTCCTGTCCCACAAGGACTTGAAAGAAAGATGAGCAATTCGGAACACCTGATGCATCAGCAGTTACAGCATTGGGAAAGGACTCTGACATAAATTCTGTGTTTTTTTGGTGTGGATGCTAAAGGTGCTTCAACCCCAGCTGCCCACCTGGCTCCTCTTGCTGTGGCTGTTCTCACACCACATACATCCTGCTAGGGTAAATCCCTTCAAGTGCTTCAGCTTTGTCACTTCATGGGCCAGTTTCTCATCCACAAGAGGAAAGGTGGGACTTCAGACATCATCCTGTGGTCAGAAGCATTTGAAGACAAATCCCCCACTGTGTTCCATGCCTGCTACAACAATAATTATCTCAGCAGAGAAAAGGGTTGGATGAAGACATGATAGCACCCCAACCACCCAGAGCAGCACATCTGGCCTGGCTGGGAGCATGGTTAGATGCATGGTCCCTGCACAGCTGGGGCTGGCTCTCCTTGCCCATAAGCTGTTGGATAGCCCAGGAGGAGAAGCTTGCTGCAGACTCTGGATCCTCTCAGTCACCTTCCCCACAGCTCTGCTCACTGTCACGAGACACTGCTGCAGTTGTCTGAGCTGCCACCACCACACTGCCCTGTCCTGAACCCTGCCCTGTCCAGAGCCTCAAGTGCACTCGTAGCTGTAGGGTTGTGCTTGTGTCTCCACCAGCCACCTGGACAACTGCCCGGTGTTTTGTAATTGCACACGCCGCCACTGACCTCAGCAATCCCTTCACCAGTCAGAGTCAGATGCCTGGTGAGCTCCAGAGCTGTTATTCATCACAAAAAGATTTGGTTTCACAGCAGCTGCCTGCAACTGTGTCCATGCCCAGTTGTGGAGAGGAAGGCACGTCCTCTCCAGGTATATGCCATGGGCTACTTTTTGTGTGTGTGCATGTCTGGGGAAAGCACAGACAGAGGAAAGGAGAAGAAAAGGTTGGATTCACAGAGCTGAAGTGTGAATGTTTGTATTTGTTAGTGTACCAGAAACAATATAGCTTTTTAGACAAAACAGAAAGCTACGGAAGGGTAGAGTAACCCAGAAGCTCATACAGTTTCCATGGTGGGATTTCACATAGTTATATTTATATTATCTCATCTCCTGTATCCACAGTAAATTTTCAAATTATATCCAGTGGTTCCTCACCACAATTATATGTAAGACCCTCTTTACATTTCTAACATTTAGGTATACGCCCAGACTTTCACTCTGAATGTAATGTTAAATTGAATTTTTAAAAAGTAATCAACCAACACTCCTCTGCTGTATTTTGACAAGGACCCAAAACCACCACGTTTCTTGTGGTTTTCTTCTAAAATCATTATGACAGGGCTGAGTGGAATCACGAGGCAGGTTTGCTGAGTGGTTTGGTTCTGAGAATATAATAGAGTCCAGAGTGAAAGTATTTATCTCTAACATCAGGGCAAGGGATCACAGTGTTTCTGTGGGTATTCATAACCATGTGCTTGCATGTCCTAGGCTCTGGGTGATTATATATCACACAAGGTGATAACATGCACACTGAGAATAACCCTGCAGGAGACACCATGCATGAAAAGAAGCCACTCTCCATGATGACTTCCTTGAAGTTGGTCCTAGAGCCAGAAAATCCTGCTCTGTCATTCTAGTTCAACTTTAGGCTATAGGGAAAGCAGCAGCAGAATAATATCAGTTGCTTCAGCCTCAAGGAAGAAGCAGAACAAAGTTTAGCATTCTCCAAAAACCTCCTAAAGCTTTCCAGAACCATATGTGGAGTTATGCCCTTGGGCAAAGCAAAGTCTTATTTATCTCTGCAAAGATCCTGAAAAGTGGTGTCTTCCCTTTCTGCCACAGAGGTCTGTTTGGTTTGGACTTGATGTTGCATTCAGGAACCATTTGAGAAATGACCAGAACCAAGAGAAGCCCACGGATGAGAGTGCAACATGAAGTTCAAAGCCTAAATATAAGCAGCAGAGGTTTAAATTACCCAAAAGCAATCTAAACAGGACACATGGATCAAGGCCTGGGCTGAAACTTTCCTTATTCTAGTCACAAAAGAATTCTCACTGACTTAAGTAAGGTTTAAGTAATGTTTTTGCCACTGGGATATTGTTTTCAGTTTAATTAACAGACTCCAGCTGTATCTTTTTTTTTTTTTTTTTTTTTTAATTTTCCCACTTTTCATGCCCTGGGGAGTGCTCAGCAAGGAAGCAAGGAAGCAACCTGGGGAGCATGTATGCAGAAATCCCTCTTAGCACAGGAGCCAGAGCTGTGAGCAACTTTCCCTGTGCTGAGGCTGACATGGAGATTGTGAGCAAATGCCTGCAAGGAAGCCAGATGAGGGGATCTGCTTAAGGAGATTAAATAATTCACTGTGGCATTTTTCAAAACTAAGTTAAAAGGGAATCAATCTCTTCATATGAATTATCCCCTCTCCCCCTTGCATAAAAGGATAAAAACCTGCTTTTCTTCCCACACATTATCAATTTTATTCAAGATGATTTCTGTTCCTGATCTTCCTTTACTGCACCCCTGAACCAGCCAGTTCTGTACTGCAAAGCCCAAGAAGGGAGGAAGCAGCACAGTGGAAGACAGGAGACCAAACAGGAGCTGTGTGCTTTGAGTCAGATGTGTGTTCTTACTCGCAGATATAGCACAAATTCTGAATCAACCCCCCCGATTTTCCCCACCCACCACCCCACATTTGCTGAACACCCAAGCAATAAATTCAACATGACGCTCTGGGAGATGAAGTTATGCTCCCTGCATAGCAGGGACAGCTGCACTGCACTGAGGCTACACTAGCAAAGTAGAATTATATTGATTTTGGCTGATCTCAACACTATTGACCTTAAGATGTGTGATACCAGATGAAGATTAATGGTGAGGAATCTGGATGGATTATCTACTAGATTCTGTAGACAAATTTGCCATGTCTGTGAGACATGTATGTGGAGCTGTCCTGCTGGTCTCTGAGCAAACCCATGGCAAGCTCAGCCCCAGCCAGGCAAGGTTCAGCTCAGGACCCAAAGCTGTGCAGTTATTTGAGTCTGGCTGAGACCCCAGACCAATAAACCCAGCACCAGCGTGGCCATGGCTCAGTCTAGTGCTGCCTTAATCCAGGCCAAACAGGGGCTGCAAACGCTGCACTGCCGTCCTCTCCATCCAGCCAGCTCTGATCCTGCAGGGCTCTGAGCCCCATCATCTCTGTTCAGAACAAACATAGGCTGTAGGAGAAACTCCTGCACTTCACAATGGTCCAGAACTGTGCAAGCCAGGCTGGGGAAGCCATTCAGCAGATTCAGGCTGTCCTTAGGTAATGCAGCTGACCAAAAGCAAGTTATTTGCAGGTGACTGGGCAGCAGTAAACAAGTCATCCTGCTTGCAGCAGCAGAAAGCATCACAAATATGCGAGTTACAGTAACTTTCCAGAAAAGGAGAGGGAGGAATAGGTGGAGACCTGCTCGGAGTGATTAAGTGGATAGAGTCATATGCCCTAACCGCAGTGCACCTGCTCTCAGGCTCTCCTGCTCCAGCCCTCGGCACCCTCACCTCGCCTTCCCGCACTGCCACATCAATGCAAGCCCCGTGCACCTCTCCGTGCCTGAGGCAGCTCAGGAATTCCCAGCAGTGCAGGAACAGGAGCAGGGAGAGGGGCAGAGCTGGGACAGGGAGCTGGAAAGGGTAAGAGAAAGAGCAAAGAGCCCTGCGGTCACTGCTTGTTTGCCACGTGGAAAGGATCAAAGGAACAACAGCCCGTTTCTGCAAACATCCCCTGCCCTGCAAGAGCCATATGGGCCAAGTGTCCTGCAGCAGGCACACAGCTGGTGTGGCCACCAGCATGGCTTTCTTGGGCTCCAGTCTCAGTGAAATGGAGAGCAGCTTTGCCAGGACTGCCTTGCAGTTTTGGCAGCCAGCTAACACAGGCGACTGCCTGTGGTTACAGACTGCCCTACAGGCAAGAGCACCAGATCCCTCTTGTGGGGAATTTCTGAAGAAAATCCAAGAGGTTTGGACCATCTAAAAGTGTAGAAAGATGTTCATAAGCGTAGGAAAAAATTAATGACTCTGTCAGGGAATAAGAAAGCAGCCCTTAAGCAATGAAAGATTAAAAAAGCATGATTATAGCAAACTATTCAGCACAGACAGACCCCAGCAGAGACGATAGGCTGGGGTCCCAAAGTTAAGGGATTCTCTGATGATGTGTTTGAGTACAGGTCTCCTCCAAAGTTGCATATATAGCTGTAGAAACTAGGATTTGCAGAAATGGTTTAACAGTCATTCCCTGTTTGTGCTACAAATCCGAAATATGTGGCATTCTGGAGCAGCCTGCTGGAAGAGGTTTTGCTACAATCTTGGAAAGACATTGGAACATGAGAATGGATCTCCAAAGATATGGGTGGGAGGGAAAAAAAAGAAATCAGTCTAGAGATGTGGCAGGGTGGTATCATGACAGGGATACACTCTCATTGCCCTAGCTTCTATATATTGTCAGTATTAACTATTCCTTTTCTTTCTGATAAAGTTGGGTCATCATGAAGTTACAATTTTACTTTCTTTTTTTTTTTTTTTTGAACTAATGGGTCAAGCTGAGGTCAGAAGTTTTAGTACGTACATTATGCCAATGTCTTGAGCTGATCATACACCCATGATCTTGTACCAACCCACAGCCATAAAGACTGAGCTTTTGCAACAAAGAACACGTGCACACAAAACAAAACTCTTGTGAATGTCACCTGGTTTCCTTGCAGACTCATGCAGATATACATCCCAGGTATAGATTATGTACATAACTGTGCAGTGAGGTAGAAAAGAGAGCCTACAAAATAGTCAGGACAAGGATGGTCCTCAGAAAAATCAAAGTTGTTCTCATCTATGTGCTAACACAGCTGTCAGTGACCATGAACCTCTGCCTTGAGCATGACAAATGAAAAAAGATTCATCAAGAACATGCGAAGAAATGCTGGGCTCAAACACCAAGTTTGCTTTCTAATGGAAATGACCTGCTAGATATTGAACATTGTGGGTTATTTGCTGGTGCCAATGGGGAACAAGTCACACAAGATTAATTCATAAACATCAGAACTCAAAATATTAATTCTTGGCTTGCAAATGAATGTCACTTCAATTAAGGAGATGCTGCCTTGTGTTTGCAAACATTGGAGGCCCTGAGGCTTTTATGGGCATGAGGATCAAAACAGCCAAGCTGTTCTGATCCAGTGCAGTGGTACACGCAGCGCCACTACAAATGAAAGAAAAAGGACAAAAAAATCTCCTTCTCCGAGAACCAGGCAGCTAAATACTGTGGTGTGACCATGCTACTCTGGTAGAACCAGGTGAGGATAAACCACATGAAAGACAACTTGTCCACACTGGAAAGCCAGCTGGAGCTGGTGTTGAGAAATACTGTCACCTGCCACTCTGCAGTGGATCCCAGTTGGCCACTCTGCTCCTGAGCAAAAGTAGCTTTAGCTCTGGGAAGTTCAAAGACAACTCATCATCCTGGGCAGCTTGTCTTCTACTCTGTACCAATGACCCATGACTTGGACAAAGTCTGTCGTTCTAAAGCAAGATAATTATACCCAACATCATTAGCAGCAAAACAATTAATTCCTAATTCCAAAGTGCTTATACAAAGAAGATGAAGATAAGAAGGAGAACAAACCCTTTGCAAATGCAGCAGGGCATTGACTGTCTGCATATGCCTTACTTAATTACCTATTCAAAAGGAACAAAGCGTCTTTCATACTGTGACTCCAAAAATTAATTAGTCTCAGATCTCATTAAATAAAGATCCAGTTCAACTCTAATTAAATTAGGCTGTCTTTGACAATCAGATGCAGTCTAGCTATTGAAGGCAGCAAGCTCCTTTTCCTCACATCTCTCCCAGGTGTCAGCAGAGACAGGGATGCTGGCAGCATCTGCAGCCCTGACCCTGCCACCAAGCATGGAGCAGGAGCAGGATGCCCACGGGCCTTGGGGGTAGCTGGCACACAGGAACCTCTCAGACTTCACAGCTTCTGTTTCAAGAACTAATGTCTCAGGGAGCCAGACAACACACATTCAGCATTGTATTTCAGCATGTTCTGCTTTTTGTCATTGCTGTGTTCAGCCCCAGATGCTCCACATAACCCTGCAAACTCTCTTTCTCTGACTGCTGGAGCAGACTCAGCCTGGGCTCAGCATTTGTTCTCTTCATGATTTCCCAAGGACAAACACAAGGCAAGGATTCATGTTCTAGGCTTCAGCTAGAGGATGAAGGACAAGGAGCAGATAGAGTTTCTCCAAAAAAAAAAAAAAAGAGAAGGCTGCTGAAGTTTATTGCATCACCCTATCCCCACTGATGCTGACACACAAAATCTGCCTTCTGAAGGCTGAACCCAGTTCCAATGCAGACTTCCTTCTGCACCACTTGAGAATGGTGGGATCTCAACCACAGCAATATCTTTCCTGAGCTGGTGCCTTACAGGTCTCATTATCCTGCAGCTAATACAGGACAATTAATCTCCCACATTTTCTGCTGTTCTGTCCGACCCTGAAGAGAAGCTTAAGGGAGAGGGACCAGGCTCATCCTTGGGTAAGAGGGTGGGTTACAGCACACCAGACTCACCAGGACCCTACCTGCAGCACTTTATCATTCTTTAATCTTTTCCACCTTTGGGAAGCTGGAATAGTGAGAGTCAAGTCAGAGATGTTAATATTGCACTTAATAACCCAGTCATATATCTTTCATTAGTTACCTAATTTTAAACTGGAAGGAGCCTTTTGTACTCACAGCTTCCTCTAGTAACAAGTTACACTGTGTAATGGCTAAGTGTGACAAGAACAACTCTGATAAAAGGAAAGAAATGCACAGCTGCAAGTTGCAGGCATTCTCCTTTGGATTGTTCTGCTCTTCACAGCCACTTTCATGCTCCAGTTCCTGAGAGAAAGTGAGCAGGAAGCATCTGGATAACCTTCTCCCTGTCACTCACTAGTTAGTGGATGCCTCTTTCCCTTTCCCTCACTTTTTCGAGGCTGGAATTATCATCTCCTTAGCTGTCTCTTTTATCAGAACTGCTTCATGTCTTTACTCATCAATTGATTCATTTGAATCTTGACTACATTACCAGAAGCCTAAATGTTTCCCAAAAATTCACAGGGAAATATAATGAGCAAGAAACTCAGGGTAACTGCTACACCTAAATACCTTTTACTCCTGTAACATTTTACATCTCCCAAGATCAGGAAAATTTATGAAGGCAAGGAGATTATAACTGTTAATAGATGACAAACCACAGATAAGCATTTCTGAGAATTTGCATAATAATCTGTGTGTCAATGAGCTGTCAATAAAACCTGACTGAATGGTAACCTTGTAAAATGAAGTCCAACTCTTCAGCAAATACCTACATTAACTTTTCCAGGCAGCATCATTATCCACTTCAATCTGAAATATCACCTCTGCAAAGGACCACATGCAGATCTCCTTGTGCCTTCATCACTGCAAGGTGGCTATTGGGTGGCAGCCAGTGTCCTTACTCATTCAGTAAGTGCCTGCTCCTGCAGAAAGGCAAATGGACCTACTGATTCCCCTCCTCATTTCTCAGGCAAGTATTGCAGCTCCTAACCCCACCAAACATCCATGATCTGTGGAAACTTGCAGTGTTCCAACAAGTTCAAGTTACCCTGAAGTCCCTGCAATCCGAGAGCTCCCCAAGTGCCCCCACATTAAGGAGATTACACAAAAATGTGAAATGCTCCAGTCATTTGAAATGGCCATGTGATCAGCAGAGAGTAAAGGGACATTACTGAACTGCTTTGGATGGTTCTGTAAAGCCTTGTAGCTTGGGATTCAAGCAGCACTGGGAGATGCACACACATCCCTTAAGAGGTATCAGGCAGAGATGGAAAGGGGAAAAGAAGAGCTGTAGTGGGGCCCTGGCTCAGATAAAATCTGTATGTCAACCACATGCAGATGCTGCAGCTCTTCTTACCTGGTAAGACCTTCTAGGAATTGGTGAATGAAAAACATTCTCTATAGGGGAGATATGTGGCAGTGCTGGGGAACAGGACAGGAAATGTAAGAAACCACAGAGAGAGAGAGACCTGCAAGAACTGAGCCATTTTCTCAAGCACAAGTAAAAAGGAGTATGTGTTCCAGTTTGCATCCCTACAGTACACATGTAGAAACCTCCAGAGAACAGTTAGGGTGTCTTTCTTCAGGGTCTGTGCACTGTGACAGCGTCTGAATGCTTTGTTTCCATTTCTCTTTACAAAGGTTTCAGCAGAAGGCAGTACTGTCTTTGCCAGAAAGAAGATTGTAATAACATGCTTTTCCTCCCTCTGCCTTTACAACTTCCCTACTTTCCTTTTGGAACTGGCTAGTTCCCAATGCTGCTGACAGATGCTCAGGAAAATTCCCAATTCTTACAAATTTTATGCTGCCTGGTGATCAGGTAGGTAGAAAACATGAGTGCCCTATGTTCCTTAAAGGGAAGGATGCAAGAAGTGGTTCAGCCTTCATCAGATTTAAATTAATCTTAATGAGAACATCTACAAAACTAGGATGTAGGAGAAGTAGCCACGGGGGAGACTATTTTATTAAACAGTAGAGGATCCCTTTGTTCATCAGGGGATCTCTGCTCTGCATTTATAATTCTTATTATTATATTGCAGCCTCAATATAATGCAGTAGGGGAAAGAAAGTTTTGGAGAAAAACCCAAACAAAGCCAGTCCTTCATTATCCACCAGACAAAGCCCTAGGAAATCTGACTTCATTGTCTGCCAATCACTGAACCCAGTTGCCTATTGTTAAAATTGAAAAATTCATGGTCTGTCTCAGCATGGAGAAAGAGAGCCTGGAAAAGCACTCATTTTACAAGCTTTGCTTTCCCACTGGGGTGAGAGGGAGCTGGGGGTGGATTTACTGCAGAAGGAAGCAGCTCTGGGTTCCTGTCCCAGAGCCTGTGCTGCAGGGATAGAGCTGGCCTGGGGACACACGAAGCAGATGTGCACAGGCAAGGAAAGCCCTGCAAAACACAAGTGACAGGAGGTGGGTTTTGTGATTGCAGCTCTGATTGCAACCACTTGAGCATCACTGCAATGAAACTGCCTACCTGAGCAGGGCTTTGGGAGGGACACACTGGGAACAGGAGTCAAACATTGCTCCAGAGTATGGCTGCAAAGATGTGTCCCTGGACCTCAGGGACACCCACCCTGTCACTGAAAAAGTCATCAGTGGGTATAGGATTGGTTGCTTTGGAGATGTAACTTTGGACAAGCTCCGGTATGGGTGTGTTATTTTGGATGCTGAGTACCTTTCTAAGTTAATATCACTTTTAGTGTTGCATTGAGGGATGAGGAAGCAGGGGAGGGGGAGGCCAAGTTCCCCAGCTGGAGCAGAAATGGAGCTTCTCCAGCTGAAAAATGACAGAATGTGCAAGCAGATCCCTAATTCAGAGCAGGTTGTGGGGAGCACTGCTCCACACTGAATGCTCCTGTTTGATGGGGTGGGACATGCACAGTGTGCCTCTGTCTCGGACCACGAGTGAAAGACCACGCTGTCAAGCAGACAAGCAGACAGCAGAAGCCTTTTTCTCTAAGACCAGCTCTTGGATCCAAAGCCTTTTCAAAGCCAGTGAAAGAGGTACCAAGAGCTCAAATTTACACGGTGATGACAAGTTGCAAGAGAAGGATTTTACTTCTTACATTGTACATATTAGAATTTCAAGGGCTTTTGACTTTGTCTAATCAAAACCCATTTTCACTACAACACTCAAAGACCATGGATGAAATCAAGATAACTCCCTTGCCAAATTTTCCCTGAGTAAACTATTTCTCCTCACGTGCCAAGTTGAACAAAAAGAAAGAGTAACAAGTTTTAACATTTTTCTCTGCTATTAGTCAGAGAGGAGAGTTAAACCACGGAGCCTTGAATTTCCAAAAAAAAAAAAAAAAAAAAAAAAAACAAAAAACAAAAAAAAAACCAAACCAAAATATCAGTCTAATTAAACAGGAAAAAAAAAAAAAGGATAGGACATTTTACCAAGATTCCTGAAAAAGGAGCAGGGAATAGAAGAGCTAAGACAACTCAAGCCAAAACACATAATTCTCATCTACAGTAAGCTCTGTCTCCATGACTGAGATGTGGATTTTGCAGAAGTTCAGTCTGAGCTGCAGACTCTGCACAGTTCCCACAAAGTGGAAACAAAAGCAAGAATCTCTCACGGTGCTTGTACCCATTTCTGCAAGGCAGTGCCTCACCCAGTTCTTAACAGGAAGCTTCCCATTAACAATAAGAGATGGATGACAAATGAAATTTTACATACTCTCCAAACCCATTCACTTCTAATGGTTGTATGATATAAACCAAGTCACACAAGTTTTTCAGGGAACTTCAAGTCTGTATGTTTAAAATCAACCAAAATGGTTCTGTGGCACATCTTGCCCCTGCACTGTACTGCAGGCTGCACAAACTTATTTGCAGGAGGATGCTCTGGCTGGCTATTGCAAATACCCTACACATGCTCTGGAAAACTCAGGGATGAATCTGCATCTCATAACCCCCCTTTTCACATTAGCTTGTGTCAAGTCTGGATAGAAAGGGGAGTGGGGAAGTAATCAGTCTTGTGCTTTGGAGGGATGAATGCTAAATCACATCTGATACTCTGAAAACAGCCCCCAAGAGCAACCTTATACTGAGGAGCTTATAGGAATTTCCCACTGACCACCTGCTCTTAAAACTGTAGGGGGAAATCCCACATGCTCTGGGATGAAGGGAGTTCAGTTAAAAACAGCCCTTAACAATTACAGCTGCAGGTTATTTTTAAGTGAATTCAGATGATGAATGTGAAATAGATGATTTTGAGTGAGATAAGCATGGAAATACTTGTTCTTGTAAAGAAGGTAAGGAGCAAACAGTTTTCCCAACCAACCTGGATAGGAACTTTTTAATCACTGAAAGAGAAATAATGGGTCCAAATGATCAAGATTTATTTTAATCCAAATTAGGGATTTGATTTAAAGTGGATCAAAATCCAACTCTATTGGATTATTTTGAAACTGCAGCTGAATCTGTAAATTGAAGGTCTTCAGTGCTCAAAATAGTCACAGAGTGAGACACCAGGAGGTGCAGGTTTATGTCTCTACATCAACCTAGAGGACCTTGAGAAGCTTCTCATGGGCTAACCACAGAGTTGGTGCACAATTCCCTCTGTCACATCAACACCATGACTGTCCCAGCTGTGTAGAAAGAAGAGGGGTGATGGTGTCCCACTCACTCCAGCACAGCTCAGAGCTTGCTACAGAGTCCTCAAATAACCTCAGATGCATCGATGAACTTGTCTGGGCAATAGGTCCCCCCAGAGAAAGAGGGACAATATTTCCTTTCTCCCACTCTTTGTCTTGTCAATCTATGTGAGAAGTCCTTTTACATGTAAAAGGTGGTGTGAAACAGCAAGGCACCCAGAATTTGTGGGAATGAACAGTACCTGTAACTAAACTGTGGCTTTGGTCCTGCAGAGGTGCCAGCTGCTTTCGTGTGTCACTGGGCATTTGGGTAGGTAGCTGAATACTGAAATGCAAGCTTTTTAGGCAAAATGCATGTCCCTCAGCACTGACAGAAAATATGAATAGGTTTGATAATTTTGGGGTATTTTCCACAGAAGCTGACAAAAACATTTATGAAAGTTAGGGACACCAGATCAACTCTTAACAGAGCAATGTGGATATGTGCCCAAACTGCCAAGATGGGCATCTCCCATCACCACATCTTTTGCTGAGATTTTGAGCTCATTTTGGTCATACACATAGGAGAACTGTAAAAAAAAAAAGACAAAAAACTTGTCTCCAGGCTATTGTTACATGAAAATACTCTAGTGGAACTTGATCAACACTCATTTCCAGTGTAATGAAAAGAGCTCACACACAGCTCCTCCCCTTCCCTCAACCCGAGACCTTTGCAGGACATTATTTCCATTAGAAAACATTAACTGTAAGTGCATATGAGAAAAAGAAAGGGATGAGCAGAGCTGGGAAAAAACAAAACATGACTAAAAGCATACACAGTGTTTCACAAGATAATTGCAGAACAAATAGAAAGCAGAGCCAGATAAATACAGCCAGCCGATGCCACGTTCTCATGGCCATCTGAATAGCATTTTAAGACAAAGATAAATGGAACAGGAGATTTCTACTGAGACATTTTTTGGTATGTCAAAGATTACTAAAAATAAAAATTAGAGCAGAAGCACTACAGAGCTGGCACAGATGTTGCAGACACTGTGCACGTTCAGAGTCAATGCCTGTATGCTTGGAGGAAGACAGCTCAGCACAACATGGAACCACCCTATTTCTTAAAAGCACTTCACAGCTGCCACATGGCAAAAAAAACTCTCTATGACCCAGCCAGGTGGGATTTGGGCTGGCAATCTCCCTGTGAACATTTTTACAAACCTTAACTATAGCCTGCTCTTCCATTCTCTCTCTGAAGAGATTCAAGCAAGATGGGTAAGTTTTATAAAATCGTGCGAAGAGAAGGAAAGGGAATCCAACAGTTACCTGCCACAATTTAAATGCAAAGTAACTGCAAACTACCATCCAAAGAACTAGAAGAATGGATCCCATGGAGCACCATTCCTGCTCCTGCCCCACCCAGGTTATCTCTTGGCCAGGTGAGCCACCTCCCAAAGGGAGCATCGTTGTGCTCCACCCTGGCTTAGCCTTGGGCTCCAAGCAACTGATCACTGTTAGCTTCCCAGGGCTCTTTCAGAAGTGGCAGGCACTTACTGTCTCCCTGGAGTGTAGGCTGATTTGTTAACTAGCTATTGGAATTAGTAATCCTCAGTTGAGTCAACAGTTAAGCAGTTGCTTATATCACCTTACAAGGAAAAAAATATTGACACTCTTATACTGTCAACAGATCAGAAGTAGGCAAATATAGACAGAGATAGAGTATTCAGATAACCTGCCAACCCCTGCCAACTGCAAGCAAAAATATAAACAGAAGGCTCTCTGTTCTATGAAGATTTGCAGCAGGGCAGCAGCTGCATAAGGAGCCCAGGAAGCATTTTCTGAGCTGAGTTTCAGGCCAGAGGAGCATTAGTTTGCTAACTCAAGGACTGTGATTTCTGCTTAGAAGAGTTGCTGGTGTTATAGGCTTGAGCAGCTGTTAAGGGTACCTCCATCCCTTTGGCAGAGGCATCAGGAGTTTACAGATTCAGATGCAGTTGCAAAATAAGGCAACAGTCTGGATTTTGAGCCATTTTAAACCAAAATTCTTAATTTAATTTAAAACAAATCTTGATGTTGTCCTGCTCATTGTGGCTTACTGACAAAATGTACACAGACATCCTCAGTCCAGAGCCCATCCCAGATTTCAGGGATACAGTACATAGCCCTGCTCTTCATCACTCACCATTTTCTCCTGTTGCTGGTAAATGTCAGAAGATGTTGAGCCAGCAAATGCTTCTGATTACCCTGTCAGAAGCTGTTCCCTTTTCTGTGCCTTCTCCCATTGCTCTGTGTCCTGTAGCCTTCTTTCCATCTGTATACTAGATGTCCTCCATGCAGGCTCCTTTCCTTGGGCATCTCCTTATCACTGGGCCATCTTGTACTTCCCATTCTACATGACCTGGGAGGGACCAATGCTTTAACAGGTTACTTCTGTGGAAGTAACTGGCAGATCACCTTTCCCTAAATGGCCAAGTGTCCTTTTACAAAATCTAGCTCATTGTTCTTCCTCCTAGAGCAGCTGAGACAAAGGCTGGGTGAGCAGCTTGTAACCCTTTCAGCAACGAGTTAGGGCTACTACAACCAAAAACAACTTTGTTGTGCAAAGACCAATTTTTTATGGAGGTGTAATGACCAGGATTGCCCTAAGGGCAGAAATGAACCTCTCCATGTAGCCCCTCACTCTATTTATCTAAGTCAACTCAGAGGAAGACTATTCAATCCCTTTCCTCACAAAAACCACACAGACTCTCTAACAATGACAAGAGGCTGCTTGGGCTAACCACATGCATCCCCACAGCCCCTACTTTCTAACACCCTCTTGGCAAAGCCAGAGGGACACTTCAGTTTGTGGTCCTGTGGGGAGTAAATCTCTACCAAAGGCCTGGAGCCTACACCACTCTGGGATAGGTGTGCATGGAGTATATTCTGGCTGATGTTCAAATAATCAGCCTCAAGGTAGGACAGAGGGGCAGACATGCAAGAGATGTTAAGATACCAACTATACATTTCTCAATGTCTGTGAAGGTTAAGCTCTGAGGACAGACATATTCCAGGTTTAGAATTCTAAGGTGGAAGAAGACAAAATTTAGTCTCAACCCATCAAGAAATGGGCAAAGGTTCAGTCTGAGCTACAGTTTCTTCTACCTGAACCAGTTTGCCCAACCCTGGAGATGCTACTCAAGATATTAGCTTTGCTGAGGTTCCCACCTGACATCTTTCAAGGAGGGCAGAAGTGCTCAGAGAACTCCAACTCCACCTTGGCTTATAAACCTGACAAACATGTTTCTTGGCAAGGTAGCAGAGTCATTTCCCCAAAGGCATGGTGGTTTTGCTTTGTCTTTTACCAGGTTCTAGCCCTGTGGTGCTAGCAGTTGTCATTGGGAGACAATCATAAACCAAGAAAGCAAAGCAAGAAAAAAGTAAATAAATAAAAAGCAACAAAAAACATTAAGACCACAACGACACACAAAAAGGACATGTTGTTGAACAGACAAAAGCCAAGACAGATGAAAAAAAGGAATGACTCATTTCTTTTCCTAAGTTTTTTGCTTGCTCCAAAGTAAAACCAAATGGTGGAATAAGTAATTTCCATTGTGTTTAGCTGCTCTCTGTGGTTTTCACCAGTAGCCACAATTGTCTGCGTTGACTTAAGTATTATTTATAAGGTACAAGGAATGAGTTGTGGAAAAGTCAACCAGGGATTTGAGAAACTGCAAGAAAGAGCTTGGAAATTTTCCCAGGCCTCACTGTGCCTGACACTCACCAGCACTGGCCTCTTTTTGTCTCTTTCCCTTTTTGTCCTTGATAAGAGACTTTTGTAATTTCATCACCTCAACATCAGCACTGACATATACTTTTCCAGCAATAAAAAGAGGAAGATGCTGGCACCTCATTTGTGGCAGCATTGGAAATGCAAAAGGGAAGAAGACTGGTTGATTCTCCAGGAGCTGCAGTGAGGCTGTCACTCCTCCCAAAACACGACAGAGCCACAGGAGTCAGTGCAGTAGTGCAGGGATGCCCAAGCAGGCTCAGCACGTGGCAGCCTTGGGTTGACATGACGTGTGAAGGCAGCGCATGCACATCTTCCTGTGCTGGTGGCACACAAGCAGCTTCACTCTGCAGGTGGCCTGGTCACAGCTCCAGGCACTGCTGTGCAAACCCAGTCACTGTGTTTCTGAACAGGGTTAACACACTGACATGGCACTTTTCCAGCCTGCACGTACTGTCTCATGTGTCCAGTTGACTGTTTTATGCTCTACCATGGAAAAACAACCCAGATCTTCCCATGACAAAAACCTCCAGACCTCACTCTTCCTCTTGCCTGTCTTGGCTCAAGTATAATTTGAACTGGAATTTCTAAGCAAACCAAAACCTTTCATTTTAAACCAACTTTTGAGAACTGCTTCAGAATTCTTAATACTTGCAGATCCAATAAAATTTCATTTAAATCAAATATATTACAGAAGTTTTACAGAATATATCCAGATCAACATACTGTACTTAGTTGTAAAAAATCCCTTCATTATTTCCTGAATATCTTGACACTGTTTCTCCCTCTTAGAGTGAATGCAAACACATCTTAGAGTTTCCAAAGGAACAGAAATACATTATCAAATCCTCTGAACCTGCCTATTAGAACATTCCAGGCTTGCACAGTTTGTAGGAACGTTTTTTGGTTTTGATCAGCACAAGATGGCCCAGGTGCTTCTTTTGACTCACCTCCTAACATGGTGATTTTATTCTCAAACTGGGGCAGAAGTCAAATTACAGGCAGCATGATTCATATGCCTCTCACTTCAATCTACCCTCTTCTTCTCGGAAAATGAATTACTATTTGCTTTGAAGTAATATTTCTCTCAAGTTAACTTTTATAGGATTTGTAACCTGCTTGCTGACTTGGTTTGGCATAAATTGTTGTATTACTGTAGTGATCTCACTGCTGAATGCAGCAGGGTGGTGACAAGAGGAGCTTTCCTGCAGCAGGGCCGTGTGGTCCTTGTGCATTCCTCTCAGATTTGTTCTAGACACACCACAGCAGCTCTACTGGCACATCACAGAATCACAGAATCATGGAATCAGGTCACATTTAGATTGGAAACAATCTCTGAAATCACTGAGTCCAATCTCTGACCAACACCATAATGTCAACTAGACCATGGCACTGAATGCCACATGCAGTCTTTCCTTAAACACCTCCAGCAACAGTAACTCCACCACCTCTCTGGGCAGCCCATCCCAATGTTAATCACCCTTTCTATGAAGAATTCCTTACTAATGTCCAACCCAAACCTGCCTTGGCTCAGAATGAGACTCTGTCTTCTCATCCTGGTGCTGGTTGTCTGGGAGAAGAGCCTGACCTCCACTTGGCTACAGCCTCCTTTCAGGGAGTTACAGAGAGGGATGAGGTCCTTTCTGAGCCTCCCCTTTTCCAGGCTGAATGTCCTCAGATCCCTCAGCCATTCCTCATAGGACTTGTGCTCCAAACCCTTCGCCAGCTTCATTGCCCTGCCCTGGACTTGCTCCAGCGCCTCAATGTCCCTCCTGGATTGAGGAGTCCAGAACCAGAATAGGGCCCCAAACAGTGGCAAGACTTTTGCTTCAGGGAGATTGACTCTGCATGTATTCAGACAAGGCTAAGGGCTCTGCAAACTTGAATAACCTCAGAGTGATTCTTGTCCTGTATAAGAACTGTAGTTAATCTTGTCTACTGTCAATTAAAACAAATAAGAGAAAAAGATGTCCAACTCCAAATCCAAGGGCATCTGGATTAATTAAACAAGCAGCTTCCTTTTCTTTGAATCTTGCTGTTTCCATACTGATCTTCTGCACAGTTGTCTGACAAGACCTCTCCAATCCCATTTTAAACATATCCTTCACTATTCTCTTTCTAAAGAAAGACATCCTGCCCCAGGCAACCAGCCCCTTTGATTTGCCTTGGTCCCTCATCAGAATCTAGAGAACTGTCATCAAATTCCCTGGCTCTCCCAAGTCAGCCCTTGTTAATATGTATCTTGGGCATTTTGAAATTGCATACATAATCTTCATTGGCTCAGCCATTCTTAAGCCATGATTAATAATCAAAATAATAAAATGTAAAAAAAAAAAATGTAATTACACCCATGCTGGTAACTAAAATGAATAGATCTCTTGCACACAAAACAAATCCCTGTACATTGACTTCCTCTGAGTCACGCCCCAATACACCCACGCCTCGCCTCACTGAGGTATTTCTCATGTCATCGTAGCCTAAAGCAAACACCTACACTCTCCTGAGCCTGCAGAAGAGAGAATCCAACCTTGCAGCACTGGGATCAAAGGTGTAAATGCCACCATCTTCCCCAGGATGTCCTGCAATTAGTAGGGGATAACCTGGAGATGGTGGCATGGCCTGAGGTCATTTTTCTCTAGGGAGAGGGTGTGTGATGGCTTCTGGTGTAGCAATAAGCTCCAGACATTGGGCCAAGTGCAACAAAGGAACATCCAGCTCCTGGACTGTCAGTCTGACCCCTTTGAGGACCACAGTTTGGATGGAGTGAAATGGGGTTCTTACACAATGTGACTGGTTTCAGACTGGGGTTTGCAGAGATGCTTGAACAAATGGGCATAACTTGGCATCCAAAAAGAAGAGGAAGAAAGAGATGGAGAAATAGAAGAGAGGAACAATGTGGGGGGGTGGGGGTGTGGTGGAGGGAACAGAAAACCCATGAAGACTGCAGTGCTTGAAAATGCTTGCAAGAAAACACAGACTCTTTCTCCACTTTGGTTTCTTTTGTTGGGTTTGCATTTGTGAATACAGCCCCATCTGACAGCTCCAGTTTCTGCTGCAAAGCGACCCTGAGCTAACACTTTTGCAAGGTCCCACAGCATGGGCAGGGTGTTTTACAGATGAATGTTCTTTTTGCTTTCCACAAAGCATTCTTGCATCAACTCTAGCTGCTGAGGAATGGTTTTTCCCACCAGACATAGAAAATTTAATAAGTGTTCATGCTCTTGGGTTAGAAAGAAAGGCAGGTCACATTATGGTCACGCAGTGCCCTCAGCTTGCTGTGAGCCAGTCTGGCTTGAAAGCCTCACTGAATCCCAGCTGCCACAGAGTGACCTCAGGTGCCTCTGGGCTGCAGGTTCTTCTCCTCACTGCTGTGTCATACGGTCTCAGCTTCCTGCAGAGCCTCCTGCCTGCCCTGCTTGTCCTCCTGCCAAGGCTGCAGCTTGGCTGGACATCAGTTCCTAAAGCTGGCAGCAGCAGCCGTGGTCTCCCTGCCACCACTGCCCGGCTGTCCCCCAGTACACCCTGGGCTTGCCCAAGCTGGCTGCAGCTTCACCAAGAAGGTCTGGACATCAACAGCAAGGCCCCACTCTGCTCATATGCTCCAAATCCCTGCTGGAGGCAGAGCAGGGCACACTGGGCTGTGCTCTCCCTGAGGAAACCAGGTTTGTTGAGGAGGGATTTACTGGACCAAGTACCCAGCACCACCTTTGAGCAGTGGCAAACCCCTCAGCTGAGGCTGGAGCTGACCCTCAGTTCTGAATTATACATCAGCTGTGGGTTGGGTGGTCTTGTCCTGGGCTATTTTGGGCAGACCAAACATTATTTATGCACGGCAAGACTCTTGTAACATCCAAGCCTGAAGCAATAGTTTTCACACCAGCAGGGTTAGCAGTTTACCCAACTCCAAACCCAGCAATAGCTACAGAAAGGACACCAAGTGATCAGTGATCAGTTTTCATGGCCAGTGCATTATCTGTGAGGTTTTCTAGCCTCACAAGGTAGAAGCAGAAGTTAAAACTGAGGTCAACAAAGTGCTTTAAGCAGCATTTTCTTGTCCCGCGTGGTCTCCTTACAGCTGTGACCATCAAAGCAAAGGCTGGGGCCACTGAACTGGATTTTCAGCAACTGTGCCCTTGAGACAGAAGAGGAGTTGGGAGGACCTTTACCTCCTTCCCAGCTCACATGGACATCCTACTACATCCCTGAATTTACAATGGCTGAAAATCCCAGGAGACTGAGAGAAGTAACACAGGGAGCAATTACCCTGTCAGTAACTGTGGGCTGAAGCATTTTCCATGCCAGCCATGTCCCTACCTTTCCTAACAATACAGAAAAGGAACATAACTAGCAGCAAACAGCACGCTGATGTGTTTCAAAATCTTTTCTGGAATACCAACACCCAGGCAAATAAACAGAGCTGAGCATGCTGCAACTAATATCTGCCCCATCTACAAATAAGAGCTCTCCTGATTTCAGTAACCTGCAGTGAGGAATTCAGCCTATGGGTCTGCCAGGTCTGTGCCAGGCAAACACACATCAGGGCTTCTCTGCAGCACCAAGCAGACAGAGACCCATGAAAAGGAGATAGTGATGGCACAGTTGGATAGTCCCGAAACCAGTTTCCCCATAAATAGGCAAATCAATTAAAGGTTACGAAATGCAGTAATTTTCTCTGGGTGTAGCTACATGCTTCTGAGTTTAATGAGCAAGTAAATGAAGTTGGGAGAGAGAAAGCAAAAACACACTTTGGGCTTCTGCTGTTTTCTTCCTCAAACCTTACAAAACTTCACAAGCCTTAGATCCCACCTGGTGACCCTTTCAGGGTTTTCCAGTTCACACCATCCTGCAAACATTCACTCCTGCCCACTATCCCCTTAGGCCTGATGACTCCTGGGAGGAGGGAAAAGCAGAATTGCCTGTCAGGCATAGAAAGTCAGGCGCAGAGATGGGATATTGTCCAACCAATTTCACAGATCGTGTGGGGAAAGGAAAAGGGCTAGGAAAAATGTCAAAAAGCAAAAACCTGCAGAGGGAATTAGGACTGGAAATGGATTAAGTCAAATATTGCCCCATTTTCTGTCCTTTGAAAAAAGTTTTTGCATCTTTTCTTTTCCAAAGCCAGATAAGGGACCTCAAGCATCCAAAGGGATTTTATATCTCCTGCAGGAGACCATATCCCTACGAAGGACAGACACCTGTGTATGGTTCTTTCTCTCAAAAAGCAGAACAGTTTTCCAGATGACCTACAGGAGAGCTCTTCATAATGCCCCAGCTTTGCCTCTTAACTTATAACCTGATCTCTCCAGTATCCTACCTTTAAATAATTCTTTGTTGCTTGAGGGGCAAGTGTTCTCATATGCCTATGAACCTTTGGGCTTATGTGCCTTGCTTCATTTACACAGTGAAAATTTCTGCTAATTCAGAGCCATGACTGAGAACTTTGCTCTGATTTCATTCTCTGTTGTATGTTTTTGGGGGTTGCCTCTTCATAGCAGCCCAATTTGTATTAAAGAGTGGTACAGTGAATCATTCCAAGTCCTTCCAGCTCTGGGGGAATGATGGGGACTAGCCCATGCACAGGCAATAATAGTCTTTCTGAATCACTTCACAACAATTTCTTGGCATTGCATTTGGGGGATGAGATACACCTCCAGAGCTCTCTACTCCCCAAAGTAGAAGATACTGCCACTTGGACACAATTAGTAATAGAAAAAGTAGGAATAAAGTTCCTGTTCCATTAGAGCTGGCCACAGAATTTCCTTATGTTAGTTTTTGGTGCACAGAACCATATTTGCTTGCAATTTGCTGGTTGAAGTCACTTCTGGGACCACCTTTGCTGTGCTATGTGCCCTAGTCCTAAAAATGCTCCAGCCATGGTCAAGGGCTTGGTCCCAGAATTAGGCATGACCAGAGATCTGGCATTCCTTCCAGGGGAGGGCAGGAGCCCTCGCTCAGCCCAAGGCCCAGAATTACTAAAATCACTGCTTTTTTACAATCACAGGCAGTTTTGATAATCAGAATGAGAGAACTCTGCTGTCTTGGGATGTAGACAGAAGCCTGGTAATTTCATTGCATAGCACATATGGAAAATAAAGACTGCTTCTGAAGGAAATGTTTTGTCTAATCAGGAAAGATTGCTTAAAAGAATATAAAAGTTAAAACACCAGAGTGCAAACTAAAGTGGGAAGAAAATTGTTAGATGAAAAGTTCTTTTAACCAACCCCTCTAAATTTAGATTCCCTTTTTTAGATCTAATGTAAGCTTATTTATCTTACAGGATTACAAGTAAACAAAACAATTCAGTAGGATCAAAAATCACAAACCAAAGGAGCTATAATTTTCCATTAAAAAACAAGGACAAACATTTTGCCTGGCTTCACAAATATTAAAAAAAAACCAAACTGAATTCCAACACTACAATATTTGAACAATGTGTTTGACTAACAGATGCATCAGCAGGATCAATATGACAGTATTCATGTCCTGGAATAATTTCAGCTTCATATCAGGTACAGAAGAGAGATTGTGAGTGTCATTGTGACCACAAGACCTGCCCTTGCTAATATTGTGCTCTCCCAAACCAGATTTCAGCTTTATACATTGGACTCCTCCTGAGGTACATTTACTGCTGCACAACTATTCCATTCTCTGTGTAAAGGGACAAGAGGAATTCATATTACTTCTAATAAAGAACCACTCCACAGTCCTTATTTTAAATTTGCATTACACAGACACCTTTAAAAAGAAGGTGTCGTTAGGCCAGAGGAGCTGGCTCTGCAACATGCTTCTTTGGTAATAATATCTTCCACATTCTGTAACTTCTGAAATATAGGTATGACATAAACCCTATGGGGGCTCATATCACGGAGATACTGCTCACCCGAGCCCTGCAGCCCTTCTCATTGGGTGCAGGGGGCAGACACTGCAGCCAACCACCCTCCCAGGGTAAGCAAAGATGCTTGGATACTGTGCTCTGCAGACGTGTCCTGCCTTCAGTGGTAACCTTAGAAAGACTATCTTTTCAGTTTGGTCATTAGATAATTTACAAAAATATCCCATGCTGTGATCTTAGCACAAAGGGCACACAGGAGCACAGGTGGAGGGAGATCTGCCTTGCCTCAGGAAGATGCTGAGTGGTAACCAAAGTGAATGTTGATGATGCCAAAAACCCTTCAGTAGTTTTTCTGAATTTGTTCTGCTCCTTGGAGAACGTTTCTTGACACTCTGGGAGATCTAAGCTCAGCTGCCTGCTTGGAGACATGCTTTTTTTCAGTGAGGAGTGTGTACACTGGTTTCAGGCTGAAGTGAAATTTTGAGTAAAAATACCTTCAAGATAGATTTGCAGCTACTGTGATGACAGAATCGTGCAGGGATATCAGGAAATTGGATGGTCTACTTCCCATCCTCCTCCCACATTGGTCAGGACATGAGGATCTGATGTGTGATGAAGTTGCTATTGCCTAATGAACTATTGCACATCCTCTGACATGGTGCAAGAGATTATGTCCTGGGCTTTGACTGCAGCAAATGAAGCTTGGCTCTCTTTCTTCACATTAAATGCAATTCACTGCAAAGTAGTGTCTGTATGTGTGCACTGTTATCATATGGCAATGGATAGTGTTGAGCTGTTGTAAAGGGAACAGTGCCTGTGTCCTTTCCTAGGGAGCTGCATTTGACACAATAGGCAGGAACTCAACCTCTTGAATGAAAACTCTGTAAAATGGGGTGGCTTGTAAATTTAGCAAGAAAAGTTAGGAAAGGAAAGGTCCTGAAAATCTGAACACCAATCAGAGAGAGATCTCCTGTTAACTGTTTCTATATTAACACTTTTTGAGTAAGGCACCTCTGTCTCTCTGCAACTCCATCAGGGAGCTGTGTGCCTAAAACTCAGCAATGGGAACCAGGCTCACGGGTCCTTCTTAATCCCAATGGAGCCAATCCTTCATGATTTTGATCAAAGAAATACAATCCTGCAAAGCAGGAAAACCAGATGTATAAAGTAAGACAGAGGTTGAGCTGCAATTCCCCAGAGACATTAAACTCCCAAATTCTTAGCTTTCTTTTTGTAAGAAACTTTACCTACAGAGAAAAATATGGACTAAGCAGTGTCTCAAAATTGGGCTGTCTTCCAGACTCTCTCTCACCTCTCCTGAGAGTGTCTGAAAAAAACTGGCATTGCAGAACAAGGGATGTTTGAAAGTTGGCGTCTCTGGGTGCTTCTATGAAGCCTCAGGTGCTTAAATACCTGCATCTGTGATCTTGAATAAATACTAGATTTCATGGAACAATTTTGCTCCAAGTGCATTCACTTCATGTACAATGGAGAGCATTTTTCCTTAAAAAAGAAAGGGAGGGTCCTTTCCTTTGGCAAGGTCCTTGGAGAAAGACAAGGAAGGTTCACAAACACTCTTCACTGAGGCACATTCATCCTGAAAGTGCTTGTGTGGGCATCATGAAAATATTGTGGGCTTCAGCTCACTGAAGAGTGAGAGCTGTGCTCATGAAGCAGGTGACTGATGAGACACCCCAGGGAGCAGCTGCTGACTGGTGCACAGTCAGAACAATCCCTGCTCTGAAGAACATCTGAATAACCAGCAGGGCGGACACACAGCCAGCAGACTTGGGGGAATAATTCCTCACAAACAAATTCATAAATCGTTTGCACCATAAGCTCAGACTTCAGGAGAAAATTCAGTAATAAAATTAAATTTTGACTCTTGAGGTGAGAAGTGATGGTTGTACTGGATTTTGGAGACAAAAGGAGACATTTTGTAAGAGTCAACCTTTTCCTCTGCCAGGTCCTGACCTAACATACCTCAACCTCAGCAAAGCTCTGACAGCTTTTGGGATGGGAAAGGCCATGGTCTGCCAAAAGCCATATTCCAGGATCACATCCAGGAGGCAGAACATTAAGGAAAATACAAGCAAGATTCTGCCACTCAATGGCAGTGAGATGTGCAGCATTGGGCACTGTGGACTGGTCATCTGCTCAAGGAAAGGGCAAGTCACTAAAACCTTAAATGAGGGGAAGAGGTGACCAAACACATTCATGGAATTTTCAGCTATTAAGTATCATGAAAGTATCAGGATGGTCTGGGAAAGCACCTGGTTGCAAGCACCAGGACGTGTCCTGTTTTCAGACTTATTCCGAGCCATAAATGGGTACAGCCAGAGGCAGTGCTTGGCTTACTCCAGTCCTTAGCCTTTAGCAGATCTCTGGGCTCCTGGAGTTCTCCTCTTGGAGCTAATTCCCTTCCATATAAATGCTTAGATGTCCATTATATGACAGTACATACATTACAGTTCACTGGCCAGTGCTGGCAGATGGTATGGAAAGCTTGAACATAAGTTTTCTAATTCTCTCTTGGGTTTCAGCATGTGAAAGCTCCAGCTGTCATTGCAGAGAGAGACAAAATGACACCATCTTGAGACTCCCCAAAATCTGACTCCCCCCTCAGCAGCTACAATTCTATGAAATGCTGAATTAGCAAAAGATGCTACAATATTATAAGCTGATGAAATCACCCAAGACACTAGCAAATGGCTCAAAGGTCCCAAGCCCTATGGTAACCATGCTGGTAACCATGGCACTGCAAATTCTGTTTGCTAAATACTGGCCCTGAAGGGAAGGCAAAGGTGAGAGGCTTGCAGGGTACAGTGCATGTTGCTAAGCCACTGAGCAATAACATGTTATGTGTTTCATGGGTGTGATGGCATCAGTCAGAGCAGGCATGTGACTCAGCCCCACCAACACTGAATTGACCCTTGTAAAGCACATGGCTAAATTATCTTCTTTTCTCCAGGGGATACCAGAGGAAGAAAATAAAAACCCATCAAGAAAAACCTTTAAATTTACTTAATGCTCTTAGAAGTATCAAAAGATTAAATTGCCAAGCAGGGTAATTTTTCAAATGCTTGATACTGCCTTGACGTAGGATAACCAGGCCTTTTTTCGTTCATCCACGAATACTCAGCCAGTAGGAGCAAAATTAAGTTCCCAGTCACCAGGAATAACCACTTTCAGCCATCCCAAGCTTTCTAGATAAGGCTGGTTTTGGACAGAAGAGCAAGTAGGAAGCTTGGGGCACTAGGAGCCCAGCTTCCATTAATATCCCACTGACAAGCAAAGAGTTTTGATGCTATGTAATAAAACTCAGCACAGAGATCTTGGTGTTCATGAAATAACCAGTAGGAATTGGCCTGGCCAGGCTCTGGCAGTGCTGCAACCAGAGCCCAACAATGTGGTAATGGGTTCAGCCTCCCTAAAACTCTGCACTGCTTCACGAGCAATGACCTTTGGCCAAAACCCCCTTACATCCCCACTGGGACAATGTGACTTTGAAAATACTACCATGCCTATCCCACAGCATAATTGTCAGCCAGGAAAAGAGAAGGAAAGGAAAGCAAAGAGCCACCAAGTGTAGCAGAGTACGTGCTCTCAGCTGCCACTCTGCTGAGCCATTCCTTCTCTTTCCAGCACTCTAAGGTTTTTGGCAGGATAAGGCTCTCTCCACTCATCTTTCCTGGTCACCCCATGTAGGTGTTTCTTGCAAGTATGAGTGTTGAAGAGCCTCAAGTGCTTCTGCAGACACTAAACTGCATGTGGTTAGTCAAAATCATAATTTACTGATACCAGCTGACTCCTGGGATGAGCAGGAACATGCTGGGGTCAAGCTGTGTAAATTAACCCTATTAAATTATTCTTCAGTGGCTGCCTGTGCTCGTGAATGCAGTGTGCACATAACTCATGAAAGGAGCTGTGGTGAGAGCAGGTGAAGGAGAGGATGAAGCTCCTGCTCCCCGTGACTGCAGTGTGGTAAGTCTGGGAGGCACCACGGCAGGCTTTGTTGAGGACCAGCTCTCTCACTGATGCTCAGCATGCAGGAGAAAACTCACATCAGGAGTTTCACTTCTGCCTGACAGCCACTCAAAGACACGAGGTCAACGATCATTGGGTGGATTGGGATGGAATAAAAGCAAAATGTTTTGATCCCTTCTCCCAGTTCCCTGCAGCACATAAAGCTGTCCTTTGGAAAGTCTAAATTCACACTCTCTAAATCTCTTGATTCCTACATGCATCAACTGCCATTCTTCAGCACTGTAGCATAACCTCCAGAGAGCTAGCTGGGTTTTTGGTTTTGGGTTATTTTTCAGAAATTCTACCCTTACAGCATTTTCAACTCAGTTTAGGGCACCAACACACCTGGCTCCTCATCTTGCAACCAAAACTATTAACCAACAACCTTTCTACCCCACCTTTGTGAAAGTTTCTGGGACAGGTCAGCCCCAAACCTCTCATTTGGAAATTGACCTATTTTTATAACATACGGCTCAGACTCAAGTGCCTGCATATGGGATCAAAGTGAAGTTTGGCCCCATGATGTCAGTGGCAGAATTCTCATGCTTTGTAAAGGTTCCCTGAGTCCTGAGCCCTCAAATGCACATGCACCACCCACAGCAGAAGACCTGTCCCAAAGCTCAATACCCTGTTACACAGCCAATGTCCAAGGTGCACTCACTGCACCTTCCATTGGGAAATGCTAGTTATGTATTACATGTACTGCTGCTCATATGGGTGCTACCCACAGCTTTCTAACTCCACTTCTTCATTTCTGTCTCAGGAAAGGTCTGTAGCATCAATGACTGATGCCCACAGATCTCTGTACCTTATAAGTAATGCAGGTACTAAGCACTGTCTGGATGCCTTAAAGTATTGATGAACTAGAAATGCTTTTTTAGAAGATGCCATACTAAAGTTTAGATAGAGCAAGAGCATGGCATGGACATTAAAAAGAGGACAGATAATTCTTCAAAATGTCTGAGAGAGAAACCCTTGGGTGCTTCACCTTGTCACCACATCAGCATCATTTTCTGTGACCACTCTTGGTCACCTTCTTGCAAAAATCCACCTGGTGAATTGAGTGTTTACAGAGGTAAAAGTGGTGCAAAAAGAACGTCCATACTCTTCCCTCCTCATTTTTTTTTTTTAGGATCCAGTTCAACCATAATGCATATTACTTTGGACTTTAGGGACAGAATTGTACTTGGCACAAATTTGGCATATTTTTCAGTCTTCAGATCTCCATTCTTCATCAGATTGCACCCAGCACCTGGATCTGTGGACTCTTTGGAGCAGGGACTCATTGTTCACATGCAGATGGCAGCTAGCAGACACCATCTCTGTAGTACTTCACTATCAGTTACAAAATCTAGCAACAATTTTAAAAGAAGACTCATTACAAACCCGCTTAGTTTTCCTGTGAGGTTTTCACCAGATTAGGACTGCAGGATCCAGTGTATCTTTCATTACCCACATTAAGCTCTTTAAAAGACCAGTTTCTGTGTGACAAAAAGCCCTAACTGAGCACACAGCAGCCGAGGCGAGCTCGCTGTGTACCTTGGAGGCAAACTCAGCTAATCCTTGCGGAAAGTCCCCTCAGTCCCCTGAAGTCATTGTAGCATACACGCGAGTGTGCGTGCATGGGTATAAATAAAAAAATGCATCATGGACCTTGGTCCCCACATCTGGCCTTATTTGTAAGTGCTCCCCTTGCCACAGACTTTTCTAGCCTTGACGTGGTGGGGAGGAGGAAGGTGTCACCTGTTGGTGTCCTTGACAGATGTAAATGTGAGCTTGCCAGGGGAGACAGTTTAGAAACAGGGAAGGAGGGAAAACCACTCTCAGCAGCAAGCAAGGGTCCAGCAGAGCCCCTGATGAACAGTTCAGCCCTGAACAGAAATGAAAGGCACTCAGAGTGAAGGGGAATGAGAGACCGGAGAAAATGCAGAGCAGTGCATCTCTGCTCTGGGAGCAATGGAGGGTGATGCTAAGGGCAAAGGATGTTCACCCTAAGGCCCACCTCCACATAACCTGCTCTGTCTAGTGATGATCAGAGTCTGTTAAAAAGTTTCTAAGAAATCATAAGAGAAATATGGTTTTTAGACCACATTCATCATACAGTCACCCTTGTGATTGTGAGATCAATTCCATGCATCTTGCATGTAGTGGCAAGGTATGAGCTTTTTTCTGGTGAAATTTTAAGATTTTATGGCAGTTTTGTACTTTGTTTATGTTTAAAAAACAAACAAACAAACAAACAAATACCACCAAAAAACAAAATGCAGATGGTTTTGTGGTTTTGATGTCATATCTTCCCTAAAAATTTGAAAACAGACAGAAGAAATTTTTCCTTGTTATTCTTCTTTACATAAAATTATTAAGAACTTTTTTTTCACATCATTTCACAGATTCTGGTCTCATCCTTCACCCATTTCATCATCTTATGTTCTCAGGTTTACAGGTGTGTGTAAACTTCACTGTGCACAGGGGTGAGCACAGTCAGAGCATCCAGGGCTCTGGATGCTGCTGTAATGCAGCCACTAACAGGACTAGGCACAGTTCAGCATCCGGTGTTATGACATTAGAGCAAAGGAGTGCTTCCATGAGTTAATTCCATGAGGTATTAGTTGCTTATCTTTGGCTTTGGTTGCTTTAACCAGAAGTAATTTTATCCTTGAAGCATGGTAAAAGCACATTGATTTAAAGAGTGCCCCTTTGCAGTCACACGAGTGCCTTTGTACAGAGCCTTAAACAGACCAGCACTGGGGGCACACACAAAACCCACTCTTCCATGTGTTAGCAGTGCCAGAAAGCCACAGGGAATGAAAAGCATTCCCTCCTTAGCTGAGCACTGGGAACCTGTATTTCAAGTCATTTCTGTTTGCAGAACTAAACTGAACTCCTCTGCAGCTCAGGTGGGAGGCAGAGCAGCCCTGGCTCCTGGCAGGAGCATGAGCTACAGAGCTGCCAGAGCCCCAGACCCAAAAGCAAAACCTCCACAGCAGGCAAGGGCAGAGCAATGCCACTTTCCCAAAGACTTGACCCTCAAAACATGAGACAGCAGCTCTGCTAACCCTCCATGAGCTGAAGGTCAGGGAAACAGGAGTTTGGGAAGCTGCCTCCTAGGTTCCGGGCAGCAGGGGTGGGTCCTTCACCCTCTAACATCCAGAGGGCAAAAAGAGCCCAATATCTCATTATTTGAGCAGTATTTGGGCAGCCCAGGATGTCCCAGTGTGGAACAAGTTTTGACACAAGATTGCAAATGCTCCCAACATGAGGGATGCCCCATTTTCTACACAAGCACACAGCTGCCATACCAGAACTGGGCAGAACTGGAAAATTATACCATATATTAATGTGGCATGTGAGAGGGTTATGGTTTACCTTTTGTTCTTATTTAATGAGAGAGTGGGAGAGGAGGGGGTTAAGGGAGGGGTGAGATTATGATAGATGAAGAGAACTGGCTTGGCTAACTCTCCATAGCCTGTAGCTACTGCAATATTTATGAAAGGGAAGGTGCACCTTGGCAAGCTAACCTGCCTGAAATTGGAAGGTTTTAGATGAAAGGGAAGCCCTGTAAAGTAAAACTGAGTGGTGCTTGAGAGGAGCATGATGCCAGGGAAAGAAAATCTATCTCCTCACCAGAGTTTCCATTTCTGAATTCTTTGCTTTGCCCCCCCTCCCAAAAAAAAAAATAAAAACAACCACAAAGGAAAGCAACTTGGCCAGGCCTGCCTGCTCCCAGAGCACAGGAGCCAAAATGCCAACAAACACCAAACTCACTTTTCCCAACTGGCAGAAGTCCTTTGGTATGTGCTAACACTGCATATTGCCCTGCCTGTGAGGCTGGAAGGGTCCCATCCCCAGAGTGGCTGATTTCTACTGCATTTTCCTGAGTTTTGAGGTTATTTGCACAGACAGGGCAGGGCCCTTGGGTGTCCATTACAGGTCTGCTTTTTCAAGAGGAAAAGCTTGAAGATGCTATCATGAATGGCATTTCCTGTTTCTCCTACAGTTCTTATTGACACAGAAAAAAAAGAAGAATTTTCTATCAATGTTACCAAGACCTCTTATTTACCAAACTCTGTGTCAGCAGAGGGATTGAACAGTTTTAGAACAAAAAAGGATGTCAATGATATAAGTATGAATGTCAGGATCCTGCAAAATATTCCCTTGATTACTTTTTAGCACAAGACATAGAAACAACTTTGAAAAATTTCAGGAAAATATTTGATATAATACAGATAATTTTTAATTAAGATCTTGCCTGTGGGCAGACCCACAGCCCGGGCATCTCTTATCTGCCAGCACAAGGCACTCCCAGTATCCTGTACTCCCATGGAAGGAGCAAGCTCTGTGCATGCAGGGGTGGGTTTCTTTTAGTTGCTTAACTGTTTCCTCCACAAAGAAAATATAGATCTCATTCTCTCCTCCCACCAAAAAGAAAGGTTTCAACCAAACTGGATGAGTGGCTGTGCTTTCTATTGCTTTCATTTTTAAAATTATAATTTCCCTAATTTTGATCTCAATCTATCACTAAATACAAAAGAGCGGTCTGAAAGCTTCAAAAGAGAATGGTGTGATTTTTCCAGCAGTTTTTATTATTGTCCCTGCCTTCCCACGCCAGCCCTGGCGCACAGGAGCAGGGGAGGAGAGTGCTTGGCATTCTGGAGTTTCTCACACCCCTCTCCTGTCTAGACCAGGGCTATGTCTGATTTTCTATCACCCCAAGGCTACAATTTCCAGTGAAGAAAGTATTAAATTCAAAACCATCTGCCCATCTCGGCTCCTTCTGAAAAGTCAAAACCCATCAGAGGCCAAATTCCCACGTCTGGCATCAGAAAGGTTCCTCTCCCATTTGCAGCTTTAACATCATCATTGCCCAGCCCATGACGTTAAAGGCTCTCACAGCGTGTTTGGGGCAGGGACAGGCACTCAAGGAAAGCCAGGATTTCACTAGGGCACAGAGAAAAGAATGGCTACAGCACGGAGTGAAGGTGCTGGGAGCTGGGCAGGATTTAACCCATTTAAATTTACTCCTTGTTGGACTCGTTCTGTTGGACTCTGACTTTTCCCTGCAGAGACCTTTGGCTGAAGCTTGCCTGCTGCTGACGGGGGCAGAATCTCATTTTTAGCATTAATCACGGGCAGCTCTCCCCGGGGCTCGGAGGCAAGCGTGGGTCAGCGCTGGGGTGCTGGGAGGGGAGGAGGAACAAGGCGAGTCACTCAATCTGCTGCCTGGTGTCACAAGTGATTTATGGCCCCCTTCTAACACAGCCATTGATCTGCTCTGCTTTCCCCAGCACGCTTGTCAGCGTCTAATAAAGCCAATGGGAATTCCTGGGTGTTGAGTCAAAGTAAGGTATGCTCAGGTTTACTTATTTAAAAAAACACACCTGAAGTCTCCCCATTTGGGAAACAACTCAAGATTTACAATCCTGGAGAAATTTGCAAGGGTAAGAACAAGAAATACAACCCCAACCAGCCCTTCGGGCGGCTGGCCAATTAATCTTCCCTTTGCTGTCTGCTGCTTGTTCTCCTTTCTGCCTTCAGCAGTTTTGGAAGATCTAAGCCAGGCAGCAGCAGCGACTTCCTCGCGCCTGGCCCGCAGTGAACCCCCGAGATCCGTCCTGGAGGTGAACCCAGCCATCCTGGGCTGCCTCTCCAGAAGGGCTGCTCTGGAAATCACCTGAGCTCTCCGTGCAGGTGAGCCCCGGGCCAGGCCAAGCTCCGGGTGGGCCCAGCAAGGCAAGGGCTCTGTACCACATCAGCGTACCAGCAAAAGTCTGCTCAGCCCCGCGTTGGCTCGGGCTCAGGGACCACTGCCCTCAGCAGCTCTGCTCTTGGGGGCCTTTCTAAGAACGGCTCTCTCCTCACCTGGGATTGCTGCAAGGAGGGAGGAGGTGCAGAGGCAAGCCAGGTCAGGCAGAACATGACGGTGCCATTGGCACTGCAGGACGGTGAGGGATAGTGCAAGGAAGGCACTGAGCTCGCCCCCGCTGCTCCCGGGTCACCTGGAGCCACAGCCCACGTTCGGTTTGCATCCAGGCCATGCAGGATGAGGGAGGGCATGGACTGCATGACAAGAGGGACACCTAGCCCAGAAGGCAGCCCAGATGTCCCCAGGCAGGTCATACTGTTCTGCCTTTGCAGGATCTGTCCTTGATTATAACAACTGTGGCTGCTCACTTGCATCAAGAAGGAAACATTGCTCTATGGCATAGTATGGGCTATACATTTAAAATACTGAATGAGTAACACTTTTGCCCAGTAAAATAGTGGAAGACATCTTATTATCTTGCTTTACTCTTGATTAAAAGGCAAAGTAAAAAAAAATCCCCAATAAAACAAATCCACAACTTCTTATGCAACCTTTTAAGACAAAAAATTTGCATCTTGCTTCAGAAACATGTCGGCATACTCCCAAAATTCTACTTCTCAAGAGCAGTTTTCCTAAAAGTAGCACTTCCAATACATTCTTTTTCTATCAGAAAGCACTGACTGAGGAACCTAATCAGAAAGTAGTTGATAAGCTCCAGCAGTTTTTATCCTTATGATATATTCACTTTCTGGGCAAAGAGAATTCTCATTAACAATTACTAGGCAGTAGAATAATGAGATCGCAGGAGCTGCTCCATGGATCTCATTAAAACCGCCAACCTAGGAGCATGTCATGCTCTATTTCAGAGCACTCACAAATGCTCAGCTCCTCTGGAAAGGCAGGGGTGAACCATTTGCCACAGGTATCTAAAAAAAATCCCAGAATTCCCAATCAGTGGCCATTGAGAAGAAGTTGGCTTCAGTTCAATGGATTTTCAATTTCAATTACTGTACATGTCATAACAATCAAACTGTGTGAAATAGAGAGCAGCAGGTTCCTAAGAAATATTAACGCCAAGTCTGATTGAGTAATGAAGGAAAATGCACACCTATGGGACTTTCCACAAATCTTATCAGTTCTCAAAAAACCCCAAGGGACACATATCTTCCAGTCTCTTTTTTTTTTCTGGGATGAACTTTCCATGAGTCTGGGGAGGAGGGAGAGAAGTTGGAAGAATAATAAAATCCCTTTTGAATGAAACATTGAATTAAATGCCAATGAACTGTTGATATTTAAAATCCCACAGTCTGGGAAGATCAGCCCACAGCGGTGCTGGATTCCCAGCTTAGTGCATAGAAGAGTTTCAAATGTTCCCTATCTGAGCACTAGTTTCAAGAAACTCAGTCTTTGTTATTGTATCTTCCCATTTAAAGATTGCCTGTGACATCCAAAGGGACAGGAAGAATTGGGAAGAGGTGATCTCCTAGGAAAGGGGGCCTTTGTCAAAACCAAAACAGCTAGCACAGAAAGAGGGAGTTCTTGCCTTCTGTATTTCAGTTTTTATTTGCCCTCCCAAGTGACAGCAAAGCTGTCCCAACAAGTGCAGCAGAGACACCAAATACCCCTGCACTGGGAGTGCCAACATCTTTTGTATAGATTAACACCACTAACTCCTTTGCCTTTCTCAGGCAGATTTGGTGACTTTTCTCGTCCAGAAGGCAAGTCCCAGTGTGATAAAAGCAGCCAGCTTGTCCTGCTAGCAACAAGACACTGCCTCATCTCTGTAGCAGAGGGAAGCTTTTTCCCAACAGACCCTGCCTGGCTAAATCCTACTGTAGCAACCAGCTGGAGTCTGCATGTAAACAGCACACACATCCGAAAGCAGCTGGGCAGCTTGAGTAAATGCTGGCATTCACAGCCGAGCCCTTGGAGCCCTGCTCAGGCACAGAAATTGTCTGCAGTACAATCCTTGCAGTATGGAGCTCTCAGCTTTGAGACTGAGCCCAGGAGTGTTTCCCCTGAAGAATCCCAGGTTAAACTGGTTGCCAAGAAAATATTCTGCTGGTACACATCAACCCCTGACTTCAGTGTCATTCTCCCAACTGAGCAGAATTAGGTCTAGAAGTATATGGCATCACCTCAGCAGGAAAAGGATTTTTGGGGATCTGAGGACATTGTTTTATGCTGGCTGAGAACCTGGCCCTCAATATTTTACAAAATTTGGTAGAAAACTGCACAGACTGCCAAGAGGGATGCTTGTTCTGGGGCTTTAGAGGAAAGATAGAGGCAGATTTGAACCTGTGACTTCCCCAGAATCACACAGTAGAGACCCAGCAAGAGAAGTGCTGCATTTGAAATAGGCTCATACAGTGCCAAACACTCCCTCACACTCTCCCAGATAAAGTGAGAGGAGTTGCTCTTCCACCTCCCAGATCAAGCCTTGAACAAGGCATTTAATTTCAAAAGGGCAATCTGATTAGACTCAATTTTGCCTGGAGTAAAAAAACATCCACTAACTAAAACCAGCAAGTGAAAAAGTGCTCATTTTCCCCTGGGCTTTCTGGCTGTGTCAGTTGGGAGTATACATGGTAATGGATTCATCAGAGCTAAAGGTGACGAGCTGGGGTTTAACACAAAATGCTGTAAACCTGGTATTCTGTATTTTTCAAACTTCACACAAGAAACAACTCCAAGATGCTCAGGTCTTGACAAACATGACAGCAAGAAGGGGTCCATGGGGAAGTGACAGATACCTGTCTGCTCCTCCCACCCTGAACACTGTCCCAGTGCAGGAGCTGCCACACCAACAAAACCAGAGTTAAATTCACTTCCAACAAACCAGGATAAAGCCATTAGTGGAAGCTGGGAGATACTGTCCTTGTGGGAGATACTCCCATGATCAGGCTACAACCAGATGGTTCAATAGTCTCAATGGTCTCACTGGTTCAAATAGCTAGAAATCTCACATGTCTACACTCAGGAATGACCTTACAGCCACAACTTCCTTTTACCAGTTTAAATGTGGTTTGTTACATTTATCTGAGCAGCAGGTGAGAGCCCTTCCTGGAGGACCACAAAGGCAGAGTTACAGAAGCAGTGGGTGAGATGCAGAGCCATCACTGCTCTGTGCTGTGTGTCCTCTCCATCCAGGGTGCTGGAAAGTGCTCTCTATGTTCTCACTCAGTGGCTGTGCATATCCACCCACTCACACAGGCTCATTCACTGCTCTGCAGTATTTTCTAGGCACAGTCTGGTGATGAACAGCCCACATTGACACAGCCTGAGGTACACTGCCACCAGGCACATGCTTGCACATTTAATCTGGCAGCAGAAGCAGCAGTGCCTCTTGGGACATCCAATTCAGACCACAGAGGGGAAAACCAGTACCCCAGTCACAAAGATGCCTTTGGGAGCATCTGGCAGTATTGCCATAACATGGTATCTGCTGGATTCATTTAGCACTAAATAGGTAACATTTTTGCTAACTCTAGCTGTTTGAGCCAAGGTTGCAGAGGACACCATTAACCAAAGCACACAGCACTACTGCATGCCCCTATTGGGCTTGAGCTCATGGCAACCCCCTTGGAAAAACTTGGAATATCTGCTTATTGTGCAAATTGTAACAATAGCCTTTGTGCCCTGACTGTATAGTAATGGAGCGTGTTTAAGCCACTGACAATGCTGAGTTCCTTGAAGTTGCTAATGGGTTAAAGCTGGGACATCTGGTGAAACACTAGCCTCAGCTGTTCCTCAAGTGACATCTTCTTGGGTCAAATTTATCTCTTCTTGCCAGTCCATCTGCTCACAGCCTGTCAGTGATAAACACTTGAGAGCCACAGAGCAAGCGAGGCAGCAGACAGCAGTGAAGGACAGCATCTTGGAGTCTAACTAGATAGTGATATGGAAGCAAAAATAGCCCCAGCGCTCTCCCCCTCCCCGTCATCTTCCTCCCATTGCCCTCCAGGGTCAGGGTCAGGCCAGGGAAGCAGCGTGTGCCATGCTGAATCCACTCGAGGGCTAAGGAGAGACTTGTTTGTTGCCCCAGGTAACAAGGAAAAGGCCAACAGGCACAACTCAGCACACTGCTGCACTTTCTCATCCTTCCAGTGTCCCAGGGGAAAGGTTCACACCTGTGCTTCCAGCTGGTGAATGTTCATTTCCTTCTGCAAGGCACTCCACAGCTTCCCAGTCTTTGCTGGCCATCCCTGGGCAGTCCTGCCCACATGGCAGCCCAGAGCAATGCAGCACGAGGCACAGGGGAGCTGGAGGCTACCAGGGAAGGCACAGGGGAAATGTGCTGCTCACTTTCCGAGGAGTTGGTACATTCAAGGTCCATTGCCTCCTTGCCCATGTCTCTAGGAAAGCCACCTTTCTTCCAGAAGGCAATGTCCCTGACTGTAGACGTGACTGTAACACACACAGAGTGCTCTCCAAAGCACAAACTCAAGAGCCCCAGGTCACCCACAGCCTGTAAAACAACAATGTGGAGGTTGAAAATTACTTTCCTCACTGCTTCAAGGGGATTATGTATCTGGGACCAGAATGGTATAAAACCCTTCCAAAAGAGGAAATACTGCAAGGATTCTTGGAGGTTAACTGGTGTGTGTGTGTGTGTGTGTGTGTGAGTGGGCAAGGATTCACTTCACATTAAGGGTACTCTGGGAAAAACAGATTAAACTTTCCTTGGTGTCAGCTCACCAGCAGTGACCTCTGAAAATGCATTAACCCTATGGGGCTCAATCTGCTGAATAAATATTTTGGTTTAAAATGGGCAGACACAGCATAAAGACCACAGTTTTGCCCCATGAGTTACAAGGGTATATTCACCGTTAAACAAGCACTCTGTGCTCTTATGTCTGGCTACCACAGTGGTGATGTCCTGCAGCTAGTGAGGATCAGTTTCAAGCTGGCCCTTTTCTATGCAGTGAGAAACTTCTACCTTGAGTCACTCAGATTCTTTCACAGCAGTGTCATAACACTGCACTATGCTATTGCAATGCACCTGCTCGTGGCCCGATGCTGCCCCAAACACTGCAAGGAAACATCATCATGACCCCCATGAAGCAACAAGGCTTCTTGGCATGCTATGAATACCCTTGAAGAGAAAATACTCTTTCACGCTGCCAGTGCTATGCAATTGCTCTAATGAGCCACACGACTACAAGGAAAGCATTTGCCTTCTCCATCCCCCCAATTAATTGCATTACCATCATAACTGCCCCCTGTGCCTGGCTCGTGCTGGCAGCTGGCAGAGCCCACAGTTCAAGACGTGCTTGATGCATTGCTGCACAGCAGATCAGGGCGCAGACATTTCAGTGTGCGTCAGACACCACATTTCTCCATCCTTGAAACTGATCCTGCCAGAGTGTGCTCTCTGCAGAGCCAGGACTTTAACCCGAGAGCGCAGCTGCATTTTTAAGTATCATGTTAATACAGTGTTGTAGTGGGGATTTTGTTCAAGGGAGGATGGCTCCACTCTGACCTTTGGATCCAGAGGCACGCTTTAAAATTAAAACCTTTCTTCTTCTGTGACCCACCACCATACAATACAACAGTGCAATTCTAAAAACTGTTTGCATTCTTATCTGGTAGTGTGCATGGCACTTTGTACTTGCCAGCAAAGGCCAAGAGAAGAACAATACATACTCTTTTATTTTTAACCCAAGAAGTTTTTTATAGATGTTTAACTCACAAAAGGGAGAAAAACCTTGGTATTGACTATCTGGCATGATGGTATCCCAGCTCTGAGCTTGGAGTCAGAGCCACACACCAAGAAATTACATTAACCAATGGTAGAGCCAAGCCAAAAGGCTCCTTTGGGAGCCTGGACTCTGGTGAAGAGGGAGCAATGAGGATGGTGGCCAGGAAGAGGAGCAGCAGCACGGGGAGCCCTGCTCTGCTGCCACATCCTGAGCCATATGGCAAGTCCTCTCCTCGCCATGAGTTTGCTTCTGGTCCTGCACTGCCCCATCCAGCGGTCAGCCTGGAGGCACTGTGTGCCCACGGGGCACAGAGGTCTGACCATCCCTGCTGCGCATCCTCGGCACAGCCAGAGCCACTCAGAGAAACGAGACTTCCTATGCTTTTAATCGTGCTACCCTCTAGTGGCCAGCGCCATCGCCTTGGAGCTCGGATCCCCACTCCTGGCACAGAAGAGGTCTTGGACTGCATGCCTTCACGACCAGAAGTGAGCTTGGAGCTGTGCAAAAACGACTTGCACGTTTGAAAGGAGACAGAGACCTGGCAAGATCAAATGCCATCCCAGGCTCCACCACCCCAGCTCTGCTTTGGTCTTAGGAAGGGCAAGATCTCCCTGCCCGGGCTGAGAGGTCTTGGCCAGAGCAGGGTGAAAGCCAGCTCAATGTCAAGTGCTTGCAACACGAAAAGCATCACCAAATTATCACTCTTGGAAGGCTCTCCCAGAGAATACGCTTCTTTCCTTCTCTGCTGTCTCACACCAGGTTCTCCAGCAGCTTGGATGGCAGCAGAAACACTCAACACATCAATAAAAAAAGAGTTAGAATTCAAGGAACATCCTTGCAATTACCAAGATAATTGCCACATTTCAGAACCAAACATTACTTAATGGTGCTCAATTATCTTGTGGCAGGGCCTGCAATGGCAGCAACTAATTGCTTAACTAAAGACTTTCTTCTTTCCACCCTGTGTCAACACTCATGCATGCAATTAGGCCACTAGTGCAGGGAGGAGAGGAGATCCCTGTTGTGAAAAGAGGGGTTAAGTGGCAGCCACAGCCATGTTCCAAAGCTCAGAGGACAGGCGTCCTACCTCAGACTTTATAAGGATGTGAAGCAGAACCTCAAAACCTCAGGAGGGAACAAGGAAACAGGCTTTTTCTTTCTGTCTCTGAACAAAGACCTCAAATGACTGAACAAAGTGACTAGTGACCCTCTTACAAGCCTACAGGCCCCTGAGGCTTAGATGCATGTCAGTAGCCTTTTCATAGTTTATCAGTCTGCAGAGTGATAACTAAAAGAAAAAACAATCAACAGTCTGAAAACTAACAGGAGACTTCCCTTTGGTTACTTTCAAGCTTGTTGAAAACCTGCTTGTTAACCTCATATCTCTCATATGAAAGAGAAGCAATGGAAAATAGGTTCACTTTGCCATTTCATCACTTCACAATTCTCTGCTATCTCAAGAACTCTCTTAAGCAGAGCCTTTCACTTTGCTTTGACACAGAACTACTCCTTGTCCCTCAAGTTCCTGTTCTTTCTCCCTGTTTTTTTCAGCCTCTCCTCTACTTGAGGTGGAAACACAAAGCCCCAGATCAGGCCACGACCCTTGAAAACATCAGGTCCTGGTTTCTACCCCTCACTGGTCATGTTTGGTTTGTTCCTCAGACCAGACAGGGTTCACCACAGAGCCAGCCCCAGGCCTTGTGTCCTGAACATTGGCTACCCTGCATCCAAGGGCTGTTCCTGTTCAGCTCTACTCATCCTTTCCAGACTCACATTTCTCAGACACAAATTCCCGAGGCTGTTTTGCTGGTCAGTTACCAGCTCAACTTTGAAGCCCATACTTGCTACTCCTAAGGACAGTTTTTTTTTCTACCATTCATCATAATTCCCATGAAGTAGCAAACAAGCTAGGGTTGACTGTCCAGCTCAGAGCCTCTTCTCGGGAGACTTTAGTTTGATGTAAAACTCTCTGTTCCAACCCTGGGTTTGTATGTTTGTCTGTCCTGTGAAGATTTGAGACAAAGGCTTCAGGGCCCCAAATTTTATCTTTCAAATCTTCATTTTCCTCTTTCCTACATTAAGAGCTTTCACAAGCTAAAAGACATGGTCTCCTCTCCAGAATACCACACTAGTTTGTCCTCATTTCTCCCCATTGTTTATGTCCTGTGTGTGCTCTTTGGACTTGAATTCCAGTTATAAGCCAAGAAAGGGGACAGGAACCAGGGGGGTACTAAGAACATGTGGACTCAAACTGGTCACTTGAAAGAATCATAACCCAGCAAGAGAATAGTTAACACTCCCCAAAACTGAGGCAGTTTCATGGCACAGAGTTCAGTTTGCAGCAATGCGCCCTCTCCATTTTCACACGCATGCACACGGGCTAATTGTTTCACAGGAATAACCTCACCTGCAATTAGACACTGTTTTAAGTCTTTGATCTCTATAACTCTCCAGAGGACAGCAAGATTCCCACATGAAAGTATTTTATTATTTTATTTCACATTTGGGAGTGACCCTATGCTCCTGGATTTATTAAAAAAAAAAAATATTTGCCTGATCTCAGCGATTCCCATTGAGCTGAGCAAGGCTGGGGCAAGGGAAAAGCTCCCTTTGGGGGATGGTTCTCCCACATGTTAAGGATAAGTGACTGCAGCCCCCACCTGATGGCCTTCACCTGCTCTCTGAGCAGACTACTGCTCTGCCAGCATCAAACCCATCCTGGAGATGGACTTCTTGGGGACGTGTCTTGTCTTGCTGATTCACTTCCCAGGGTAAATTTATTTCTTTGAGCTATTGTCCAATTCACAGTTAAGGATCAGCACATGTTGTTCCTTTCCATGGAGCTTACCTTAGCCATAGGATAGGAGACATCTACATCAGATCCTGTAGCACCAGCTCAGGCCAGAGGGTGCACACAGCTCCTGAAGAGCCTGTTGCCAGATTTTGCCTGGATGTTTTTCTAAGAAAAGGGATGGGGCAGAGCAGGTAGCTCAGAGGCCCAAGCCATAGGTCTGGTCCCAAAGAAAACAAAACGTCAGGGCCTCAAGGCTCTTAATTAACTCTATTAGAGTGATAATCATGGCCTGCCCAACCCCAGGGGAATGGAAAAAACCCTCCAGTGTGAAATGCATATAAAGGTATTGGACTGAAATGTGAATATTTTCACCCACTGTCAGCGGTTAGAAAGCACTGGGGGATGTGGGAGGACAGTGGAAAGATCCTCAGCTCAAGGAGATTCTGGTTTAGCACCAACACATAGGAAACAACCTAGAAGTCAAAGAGATTTCTGTGAAGTGCATTTGCTTTTTGCAGGGCTGCTTTCAAAACATCTGAAAATTTTAGACTATAACATTTACAGTTCATTATTGCACAGTAAAATATGCCCCTAACCACTTCCTTTTTTTTTTAATTAGATGTGGCTTAAAAAGAAATCTCTCACATTTTCTAGCAAAAGAGCAGTTATAGGACAGTGCTTTAAGAGAGCCAGCACTGCTTCCATGCCTATGTGCAAGAGCTGGGCTCCTGTAATGAGGCTCTTTGCATCTCACAGGGATGTTCTTCCAGAAACTGGTTTAAGGGAGCAGGAGAGGTGCCTGGTTCCCACAGCTACCAGAGCCCTTTCAGTGGCTGGTACTGCAGCTTCATATAATCATTGAGTATCCTGATGTGGAAAGGGCTCAGGAAGATCATGAAAGTCCAGTTTTTGGCCCTGCACAGGATGGCCCCAAGTTCTGTCACTTGGGAGCTTCCTTCTCCCTCTTTGGCTATAAAGAGATGTTACAGGACTCAGGGCAAAGCCACCTGTCCTGAGTATCACTCCAGGGCTGGTGTGAAGGGACACAACATCTGGCAGGTAGCAAGAGGCAGGAGCTACTCTTGTCACTCAAACTGTGTGGATTTGGAGTTTCAGATGTAGCACCAGGAAGATGCATAATTAGAGCACCTCAGAAAGCTGCTTTAAATTATGAAATCAGCTTAATTTGCCTGCTGTCTTTGGAAGGAAAACTTCACATCACCTTTTTTCATCTGAGCCTACAGGCAGGAGATTCTGGCCCCAGCCAGTCATTGGGATCAGCACAGCTTTTTCCCCTGCCTTATGCAGTTGAGGACTCCCAGCACATGCTGATAAAGGAGACTTTAGAATACAGCCCAATAATAGTGCTGTCAGGGTGGAGACCTGGTGGGCTCCCCAGCTCTGCTTTTGGTAGCAGCTTCTCCTGCCAGCTGCCCAACAGTGCAGTGTTCTTGTGTTTAAGCACATGGCACACGAATGGCACCAAATTCAAAAATCCTTCCCTCACTAGGCACCAGCTCAACCCACGGTCTCAGCCCTGAAATGTCTCTTTCATCTTCTTTGGTTGTCAAGCCTACTGTGTCAGCTCATCACTTATAAAAGCCTCATATCACAAAGTTTCTCTGAAGTGTGGTTTGCCCCAGTCATAAAAAACCCCTCACAATCACAAATAATGTGTACTCAAAACAATCAGTTAAAGGTTGGCTTTGCTTTCTGGCTTCTTCACTTTCAGACAATACACATTTCACCCTTTCAAACTTTTCTTTGCTAACCTGGGAACTGAAATTTCACTTTGATGTTAGTGAGTATTGAGATGAGGGCAGAAAAGTGCAGGTGGCTGACTGGTCCTGGCTTAATGCACGACCATTCCCCAGCTGAACCACAGCTCATCACCCTCCCACCCTGACCCAACAGCTCAGCTCAGCTGGTGCTGCAGCCACTCTGCACCAGGAGAAGCATGGTGCTGTCACAGCCTGGACCCTCTGTCACACTTCCAGAGGTGGCATGTTAAGGGGGAAAGGAAGGAAAGTGTAAGTAACATGAATTTTCCAATTAAAAGTCACTGAGTTGTGACACTGAAATTCAGACGTTATTTTCATCTTTAAGCCCAAAAAGCCTCTGGGATATGAGCCCTTCTGCATTGGTGTTACTGCATCTCACTGAGGGCAGACCTTGTCAGCTGTTTCATCATCTCCTTTCATCTCACAGGTCCCTGACCTACCCATGTGACTGGAAGAAGTCAGAAAATCACGGTCTGTGCTGCCCTGGTACCTGCGGGTAGCATTCAATAACAGGTGCTGCAAGCACAGGGCTGCTCCTGCCCTGACCCTCCTGCCAGAAGACTCGGGCAGCTGCTCTGCTTAAACCGTGCCCTGCTTAACAGAGGACAGTGCCTGTCTTCCCCCCTCCCCCGTCCTACACTTGGAGCTCTTATTTCTCACCTCCCACTGCAACACTTATCAGAGAGTATATCCTTCACCTCCAGCTCAGCATCCCTTTCCTCAGACTCGAAAGTCACGGATGATGGGGGTGGAGGTGGCAGCTTGTTCTCAGCTCATTAATCTATCACAAACCTCTGCAGCAGGCTAGCTGCCTCCAGCCCTGATTCATTTTCCACCACAAAGGATGTTTGTGTTTGATTTGATATGCTGGATAAATGATTCCAAGCTGTGAATTTCATTTCACCACTAATCAGAGACACGAGCTGAAATCCTGTGCACGAAGTCGACAAGTGAACTTCCATTGGCCTCCAAGGCAAGGTAGGACACTGGTCACCCTGAAATAAATAATAATGTAAATTAGATCAAAGGGGTCCACAGGAAGGGGATATGCAAGAAGAGATCATTCACATAATTCTTATCTTTAGTCCTGGTCTGTGGATTCACATATGAAGGGGATACTTGCTTTCCTGTATCTCTAGTACCTGTGAAACAGAAACATATCATAAGGTTTCTCACAGTCCCAGCTCAGATAAACCCCAGAGGCCTCTAACCCAGCCCCAGGATGCTCTCATAACAGCAGTAAGACCTTTCAGCTTTGCTGGTAGCTCTGATATCTCTGTGGATAAGGGATGCTTCTCCTCTGGGCACAGAGCAATTTCTGCCTCCCTCCAGCAGAAAGCTTTCCCATGGGCCTCTTACCATCCCTGCAAGTGTCACTACAGGGCTGGAGGCCAGTGAGGTGGCACAGCCTCAGCACTGTTCATTTTCCAGTAGAGGAGATGACTCAGACTCCCTTTCCAAGGACATAAAAGGTCCGCCCTCCAAATCAGTAAATCCATCAAGTGCTCAACATGGAGCTCCTCCCAGGAATCAGAAGAAGCAAAAAACCCATTTAATTTCTTATTCTTCTTTTCTTAAATGTCAGTGATTTTGTGGCAGGGTCTAGATGTGCATGCCTGGCTTTTTTTTTTTTTTTCACAAAGACCCCAAACTCCAAAGTCAGACCAGGGAAATCAGTTACAGATTTCAGAAAGTTTCTCTCAGTGCCTCTGCTGTGCCCAGTAGAGGAGTGAGAGTTGTTCAGTCCTGCATGAAATCAGCTGTCAGTTCTTAGCCCAACCCTATAGTGCAGCATCCTCTATCAACAAAGCCCCTGTATCACATATAACATCACACAGGAGAGACAGGGGGAGAAAGAAAAGGAGGGTAAACAGGTGACAGGAGGAATTGAGGAGAGATCAGGACACAGTCATGACCAGTGCTTGTTTCTAGTGCAGCAATGCACATCTGCACTTCACAGCTTGTGGTCTGTGCTCTGGAGCTGCTGAAGGTCTAATGGCTTCTTCCACTGCTGTGCCATGATGTGCCATGTCCTTGTCTGGGCATTACAGGCCCAGGAGGAAACTTTTAGGGGAAAGCTGCTCAGCATTAACTGTGCTCAGCAGGGCAGCATGGGCACCGTCTCCCTGGCTGAATGATGAACGGCCTCAGCACTGCAACCTCCACAAAAATGCACTTGCCTGAGTCTCTTCATGGCTCCTCACTGGCCTCCAGAGCCTAATTCCTGAAATTAGGTACTAGGGCAGAGGTTTTTGGTTTCCAAACTAGACAATGTGCTGGAGAGTGGCCAGAGGCTGTGGGTACACGAGCAAGGGTGGGGTAATTTGGGGGGAAGCTTTCTGCCTACAGGGAGAGCAGGATGCGTGAGAGCAGGTCTACAGCTCTCAGCTGGAGCAAAAATTACTGGCAGATTATCATCTTGATAGCAAGATTTAGTGCAAGGAGGCCAGGCCAGGTGAGTCACCCTGCTGCTGCTGCCAGTCGTTGGGGCTGCTGATGGCTGTGATAACCCAACCAGCACCCAGTGGGGACCAGCAGGGAGATTGCCAGGTTAGTTATGGAGCTGGGCACTCTGGAATGTCAGCAGCTGCTGCCTGTGCCCCTTTGCAGCATCACATACTGGAGAGGACAGAGCCCAGGGCCTGAGGCATGCCAGCTTTTGCCACTTGTTCCTTGGGTGGACTGCACCCTGAACACAGTGCAGCCAGTCCTATCCAGGAATTGGGTGCAGAAGCAGATTTTGCTCCACTGCAAGCTCCTCCTCTGGAGTGCACACGAGGAGCTGAACAGCTCCCAGCCCCAGCATGGCAACAGCTGAACCTGGCTCACTGAGCCACGGTCAAGCACCAGGGACTAAAACCTGTGGCAAGCCCAAACAAAAGGTCTTAAAGAACTAAAGCCAAAGGGAATAAATTCCCCAAAACAAGAAAGAGCCTCTCTGGCTGTTTTTAAGAAGGCCAGGCCGTGGTGAGACAGGAAGGTCTGGGCTCTGCTGTCCTCAGTTCAGCCATTTGCCACAGCAGATGAATGAGCTCAGATACCTGTGCTTTGCTTCACAGTGTGCATACCCAGCACTTCACCTATCCCAGCAGATGGTGTCACATCAGGTGGAGTTTTGAGACTGTGGTCTCTTACCCTCAGTGTGGGTCTAAATACAACTGGGATGAGCTCCCAAACAGTCCTGTTCAGTCTGTGAGCCAGGGATCACATCACACCAGAGGGTGTGGAGAGGCCCTTGACACCAAAATGTTTTGACAATCAAACATCCCCAAGAATCTCTAGGCATTGAGCACAGCTGCTGCAGGGGTGGCTAAAGCAGCTTTGAGCTGTTCAGAGCTACACAGACACATAACAGAGAGCTCAGCAAATCCTTCCTGAGAAGTGGTGTGAACTCTTGGGTTACTGCTGCACGCAGAGCCAGCTGGCCTCTCTGCACACCCCGTGCCACCTATGCTGGTGAGTCTGATGGGAGCCCCAGTCTGTGGAAGCTGAGATTCTGGTGCACGCTGGTGCTGCTGACTGCTTGGTTTCCAGGAGCCAGGTGCACCCTACAGAGCACAGGAAAGCCATCACCCTCCACCAGCCCATCCCACAGCAGAAAGAAACAGAGATTGCAGATGCTGCTGAACGGTCCCTGCAGGCATGAGGCTGCACAGACTCACCACTGTAACCAGCAAAGGATGGAGAGCTCAGACTCCCTGGCTGACACTACTGCAACTCCTGCTAGGGAGCAGAGCTAGTGGCTGGCCCTGCTTTGCTCTGGGGGTCTCTCCCCCATGGATGCACTCTAGGCCCAAACACATCATCCTCCTGCAGGGGCTCCCATCTTCCCTTCGCTCCAGGTGGAAGCAGTGACTGGATGTGATGAAGTGCTACTTGGCTTAAAAAATCTTTACATGGTGCAATTTGTTACTCAGGGGCTGCAGCTGGACTAGATTAGATTGCGCTGGGCTAACCAGAGAGCTTTTTTTCTGTGTTTCTTCAGCTAGAAACTAACCACAAATCATGAAGCAGCAAGAAGACCTAAAAAAATGTTCATGTGTGAAATGCCTTCTCACAGAGCAACTCCAATTAACAAAAGGTCAAAAGAGAAAATAAAAGTAATCATTGGGGTCAGAGCTTGTACAGTGCACTGAGTATTGAAATAACTCACCCTGCTGCAGTCCAGCTACATGATTTTCTGTTTGCTTTGCCCTAATTTTTGGGTGTTTTACAGTGATAGGAATGTTAAATTAAACTCCTACACTAGAAAACAACTGGTGGCAATGGAAGTGGGGTAATTTCATGAGTGAACTGTGACAGAACAATGTGAGAAGCATTATAGTCTTATTTTGGTTTAAATTTGGAGGCAAAAGTACACCTCAGTCCTTATTTTGTTGAAATGGCTTATTCAGCTCAAGAACATATTTTGCATCCCTATTTCCCCTTCTGCACAGTGGAATATGATGCCCTGCTCTGCTTGTCATAGCTCAGATCCTGTCTTACATTTCTGAAATGCCTTGCATGCTGGAGACTCATGGCATGCTTGACAAACTGCTGTATACACGGCCAGAATCAGACATGCAGCCACTTCTGGGGTGGAAGGCAGCAGGAACTGCATGTGCTGCACTGGGGGGAACAAGATTCTGTTCTGGAAGAGATGCTTTTGCATAGCAGGTCATTAACATCAATCTCTGGACAGCCAGCAGGCTCCTGGCTACGAGTTTAGCTGCATCTCAAGAACTGGAAAATTTACTACTGGGATGTGAACCTGTAGTTCCAGGCAATCTATTTCTGCCTAACCTGCAAGGCTGTCAGTAGCTGTTTTAATCACTTACATACACTATAGAACAATAATAGATAAATATCATTGTAGATCTCAGCCTCCTGCACCTTTTGGAAGGGGTTATGTCTTCTCAAAGGATGTTTTTGAGACAGGAGTCAGCATCAGGTGGAAAAGGAATGAAGTTGCCAGAAAAGAGTCATCTTCTCTCTCCCACCTCCATCATCTGCATGTCTCTTTGCTCCCTGCCCCACAATGAAAGAAGGAGGCACATCCTGGTGGTTGGGATGGCAAAGGTGGAGAAGGAGGAAGGACACAGCTTGGGCTGTGGTTCTCAATGAGCTGCATTAGCTGCAGAGACTGAGGAGTGCATGGCAGTAAAGTTGTGACACAGGTTCTGTTCTCCCAGTGCCTTCTGCAGTGCAACACTGCAGCCCTCGGGGTCCTGCACATCGTTCTCTAGCTGAAGAGAGCAGTGTGACAATACAATTGACTATCACATGATGCCTGGAGCTGGCATGTTCTCACTGAACACACCCTTTAATTCAGGCTCCCAAACCTACTCCCATATAAAATGCCAGATTCCAGACATTCTGCATCTTTCATGACACTTACCTGGAGTCATTTGCCATAGCCTACCTGCTCATCTCTGTCCCATTTCTCAAAAACCTGGATGCCAATAGCATGTCCTGGTGGTCAGAGAGAGGTTCCAGCAAGGTTCTTGCTGAGGTATCTGCTTGTTGTCTTCCAGAATTTGGGAAGGTACCAGTAAAAAGGCAGGTGATGCTTAGCAGATTGAAAGTTGACCAATAGCACCTCCAACCTGGCCAAAGTGCTGCTACCAGCTTCTCCCTCAACTGGGCATTAGTTTACTTGTTTTGATTTTAAACAGGCCTAAAAATTGGCTATTCTAGAGGAAGGAGAAAGGCAGGAAGATAATTTCTTTTTCCATGCCAGCCTTTTTTAACATCATTCTGATGCTACATGAAAAGAATGATGCCTCTTTCTTCCTGCACAATGAGGAGGTACAGAGGAAAGTGCAGTGCATGTGGCCCTGAGCACTGCCTGAGGCAGCTGAAGAGACCTGGTTTGTAGCCACACACCCAAGTGCTGTGGTGTGTGTCCTACCTCAGCCTGAATCACAGCTTCCAGCAGGACAGAACACCTGGGTTTGCAGGGAATGCTGCCTTTGGCTGCAACCAGCTCCTCATTCACAGGAAACCACAGCCCTGAGTATGCTGAAGCTGAAACTCAGGTAAGCATCTTTATGCAGTGGGCAAACTACAGCTGTTTTTTAGACAGCATTTCCATTTTGGTGGAGTAGAGGTTACAGAATGGTTGGCTGTAAAACGGTATCTAACATAATGAAAAATCAATTGTTGCTGACATACAATAACCCTGAGCCAGTTGATCTATCCCTGGTTCCCAGTGGCCATGAGGACACAACAGACTCCAAAGCAATCAAGTGAATATTCTGGATACAGGGCTGCAGGGTGTTGGGTACCCTGCTAGCTGAAGTTTGTTGGAATGTTAACTTAATTTCCTAAGCACTGATGCAGGAGTGAGAGGCCACTGGTGAGCCTATGTACCAGCCGGTCTTTATAAGGAATGGTGGCTGAACTTGGCTGAGGCTTCACCTCCAAAGCCAGTGTCTGGATAATGAGATGGAAATCAGTAAACAGAAGAAAATCAAACTCATTCCAGGCTCCACCTTTCACTGCCACCATACACCATCCCAGATGCTTCCTGTTCCTCAACAGCATCTTCTACCTTGAGACATTAGAGAGAGTGTTTCCTTTCGTCTCAAAAAGCAGCATGTGGGGCAGACAGAAAACAAAGCACTGATATCTCAGAGCCACATCTCTGCCTTGTGTATTTCTGTACAGTACCCAAAAACCATTGGGGTGGGCAGCCCTGGGATAGCCAATACCTCCAGCCCTGACTCTTCTCTCTGACCACGGGCAAATGCAGCTCTGCTTTGGGCCAGGATCTCGTAGCAGCCTCCAACGTCATTTGTTCCGTCGCCTGGACCTGTTGTTTCAAATGTGCAGGGGGCCAGGGGATATATTTGTTGATAGTATATATGTCGGTTACTACCAGGACTGCAGTTTTAAGGATTTTCCACATATCGTGTGTCCTGTATCCATCCACATTGCAGTGCAGTGATCCAGACACAACACTGACAGCTGCAGGGTAAATAAATAAAAACAGAGTATTTTGATCTTGGAAGGGGAGGTGGTTTGGAGGGGAAGGGAGGGGGGCAGGGTGTCAGCAGCCAGAACAGGGTGGCCACAGCTGTGATGGGAACAGATGCGGCGCAGGGAGCGGGAGCAGGGAGCATAAAGTTCTGCCAATGTGAGCAATGCTGGAGAGTCTTGGAGAATGGCATGCATATTTGGGACAGGTGGGAAGTGTTTACATTGAAATAAGAAGGATGATGGCCTGACAGAATGCTGGTCATGTTACCTGTGACCCAAATTGACCAGCCACAGCTCTTGTGGGCCCAGAACATCTGAGACCATCATTTCTTTGTCACAGCAGGGCCCACTGAATTCATGCAGGGTTCTGTGCAGTGGTAGTGCTGCTGCTGCTTAGAAGTGTTTTGTCCCTCTCACAAGATAGCTGATGTTGCCTCTAAGCCAGAATTTATCCTAGTCTAGCTTGTGGTGGGTCTCTGTAGGATCCCTGTGCAAGCCTTGAACCAGGCAGCTACAAGGCAATATTGAGACCTGAGCCAGAAAAGCTGCCAGTGTGGTCTCCAGCACAGCTGGAGCACAGCTGGCAGTGCCCAAGGACACATACCTGACTCACCCCAAACAGCAGCTCTGCTGTGGCTGGGTCCTAAGCTGGTTACATTGGTTTATTGGCTTTGGTGCTTGGCTTTTGTTTTGGTTGTTTTGGTTGTAGTTTTGTTTTGGTTGGTTATTTTTTTTTTTTTTGTAAGTCTAGAAGAAGTTTCTCAATTGATGTTTAAATGATGAAACAACTAGAGTTGCACACCTTTCAGATTCTCAGAAGCAGCCTAGCTGCCAGGAGGAGCTCACTGAGGCTCTTGCAAAGCAGGTAAGCTGCTGCTGCCTGACTGAAGTGGCATTTGGATACAAAGCAGTTGTGCTGTGTGCTCTCTGCTGATGGTCATTAAAGACAGGAGGTTGTGGGCCTTGTTGCAGAGCATCTTTGCAATGATTCACTGAATTTCCTCCATCCAAAGGACTAATGATGCAAACAAAATCCTCCTTCTGGCCCTTTATACCCTTTCCATAAAGCATTAAGGGCTGTGTTTTTCAAGAACCCTAGAGGCACATGTGTCCCCATTTAAAATTAGTGGAGGGCTGGGAACCCATCTCCCTGAGGTGCTCTTGAAACCCCAGCTAAAGGGGTTTAGCTGAGCCCAGCAAAGGCAGACAGCATGGCTCTGTCACACCTGCATTACCCAAGGGTGGCAAGGAGACTTGTTCAAGGTCATTTTATGTGGTGCACTGAAGAATAGAGACCAGAGGATCCATCTCCTAAGCCTCCAGTCTGCCTCCAAGCTTCCCTTTTTCTCCTGGCTGCTTGCAGTTTTGAGTGACCCATGGCAGAAGAAATCCTTCTGACTGCAGCTATATCAAAGGAGGATGCTAAAAGGCAGCTTGCAAGAAAGTTTGAGCATTTCTAATCAAGTTGGAGAAAGGCTCACAAAGTCATGTTGAGAGACATTCCCAGCATTTATTCACACCCTAGCCCCTAGATAAAAATGGCTTTGTATGTTAAGTTTAGGACCACAGAAAGCCCAGTGGATAGCAAGGGATTATCACAAAAGGGTAGCAAGGCAGTCAAAAAGAGCCTGAGGGACACTTTGTATGAATTCCATGAAGAGAATAATTAATTCAAACTGTACACAGACAGCTCTGGGAGTGTCCACTCTGGAGATGTTCAAAGAGTCCTTTCCTGCCTTGGGCTCACTTTAAATCGAGTGTCCTAAAAACCCACCTCAGCTATGCATTTCTTTTTAGTTGTACAGAATGCTTGAATACCAAGGGATCAGGGAAAACTTTGTTATTAAAGACCTGCAAGATTTTAACAAGGTACATAGTCATTAGAAAGTTGTTGAGTCATGAAAATACTCTCAATAATTTGAAATTAATGTTTAGTGTGTGCTGTACCATAAAAATGCTTAGATGTCGTGGCCATGGATACTAAAGAAAAGCCTTAAGGCCATGACTACATGAGCAAGTTACCACAAGGTGAGCAAGGGTGGAATTTTAGAGCACACCACTTAGAATAAGGTAACTTCCCTTTTTCCAGCTCTTGTCCTGGGACCAGGGAAGGAGTTTAAGTCCTTGCTGAACATGGCACAGGCTGCCTTTTGAAGGCTGCAGGCTGAGGGCATGAGTGTGGCTGGGTGCAGCCACAGAATAGATAAGGTGCAGTAAATCTGTGCAATAACTGATCTTATCTTTTAGTAACTTTGCTCTCCAGCACAGATGCAAGGATGGATGCACTATGTGTAACAGCCAATGCCATAGAAATTACACAATCAGATAATTAAGAAGGTGAATAGAAAGGGCTGGACCAATGTGAAGATTCTTTTTCATAAGAACAAATATATATATGCATATATTAATAAATTCTTTCAAATAACAAACAGGGGTCTAGTTTCCTTATACCAGTGCCTCTATTGACAAGGCTGGGAAAAATGACAAACTAACAAGTGTTTTCTTCTCTCCTTTCTTTTCCAGAAATACACAATTATCTGATTTCAGACTGCTTCAGCTAATCTGTCCATTCCTTTCCATTCTGGGATTGTGCCAGGCAAAGTTCATAGAGTTTCATTTATGATTTGTGAAACTTATTTGTGGAGTTTGTTCCTGATGAAACAGGGCTTCTATTCCAAATGAAGAATTCACCCTAGAGCCTGGCCTGAGTCTGTCCAATGCTAGGTGAAGAAACACTGTCTTTCTAACCCAAGTCCAGGATATCCTGGAGATTTTTATTTTCAGCACAGTAATGATCTTTCCTTTCCTTTCCTTTCCTTTCCTTTCCTTTCCTTTCCTTTCCTTTCCTTTCCTTTCCTTTCCTTTCCTTTCCTTTCCTTTCCTTTCCTTTCCTTTCCTTTCCTTTCCTTTCCTTTCCTTTCCTTTCCTTTCCTTTCCTTTCCTTTCCTTTCCTTTCCTTTCCTTTCCTTTCCTTTCCTTTCCTTTCCTTTCCTTTCCTTTCCTTTCCTTTCCTTTCCTTTCCTTCTCCTTTCCTTCCCCTTTCCTTCCCCTTTCCTTCCCCTTTCCTTCCATTAGTTATTTTAAAGAAGGGAGAGCTGTAAGTGTATTTCCTATTCAGATTTTGGAAACTGCTTATACCTCCTCTTGTAAAAACAGGAATGGAGCTTCACCAAGAGAGCCCTGCTACTGCTCAGGTGAGCAGGAGGAAGATCAGTCCTGTAGGGCTGGTGAGTAATCCTGATATTCAGACCATCCCTACAGTCTCTCCTTCAATCCAGATTGATATTATCAGCATTTGAGGAGTAAAAGATACTCCAAAGGAAGCCACGAGCCTGAGGAGTACAGCAATCAGCTTTCATTACCTCTCAGGTAAAGACTTCATTAGACAAAAGTGCAGCTTCCTTTGGAAGGGTGTATTATACTCAGCAATAACACCCCTGCACGAGCCTCTTCTTGCAGGTAAAGAACTCATGATCCCATATTCCAGCTTGCCTCCTTCCCTTGTGGACTGGCCCGTAGGTCAGGGCTGTACAATCTCACTGGTAAATGGCACCTTACCCAAAGCAAAATTATAAACATTATATCCCCAAATCCCTGTTTATATCCCCCAAACCAAGACAGAACTAAAGTACCTTTTCAAGGCCTGGCCTATACTATGTAAGCTTTACAGGCATTGCACAACACTTTGTGTTTTCTGGGTGTGAAAAGGGGGAGATGATGAATGGGAAGAGTGGGAGGACTATGGATGCCCTTTCTGACCAAGGGCAGAGGGATGTAGTTTGGGTCTGTCATACCTTATGTTGAGGAGAAACAAGCTGTGGTGGTGTTGCTCAGTGTTCCTCATACTCCTTGTGGAAGCAGGGACAGAATGCAGATCCCAGCCAGTGCCTGAAATCACAAAGAAACTGGGTAGAAATGATGGGAAAGTTAACTCACATTTCTACTCTTGCCCAGCTCTACACTAAAGAAATATTGTTCTGATGGTTGGTGTCTGTAGGCATCTGATTTCTTCAGGTGCTCCTTGTACCAGTGTCTCAAGAGTTAAACTACCTGGAAGAAGGGGATTTTAGTAGAAGATCCGGAGTGGTGAACATTATCAGCAGTGTTAATCTGTCACATCTTTCCTGGACTGTACATACCACGCTCCACCACTCTGGCATGTCACGGCCTGCCTTGTTACAAGATGTGCTGGAGCTGTAGCCAGCCATAGTTTGGCATCTCAGTGAACCTTCTGATCCAAGAAAATACGGGAAGGAGAAAATAATAGTGCCATTTTCAAAAAGAAAAAACCCTACACAGACCAACCCACCTTATAAAAATCAACCAAAACTAACTCCTAGACTTCTAAGCAAGTACTAAAATAGAATTTTTCAAATACAACTTTAGAACAAACCTGTTTGAATTAAAGATGAGCTAGACCCTTGATTGCACATCACTAAGGGATGCCAAATGGCTCAAAATCTAGTTTTTCTCTGTCATTATTCTCTTATATCCAAACACATACAAACTTAAAAAAAAAAAAAAAGTATTTGTTTTTCTTGTTCCCATTTCCTAGTTCTGTCAAGAGCCCAGCCAGCAGCCAGACTGGCCTGGAAACATCCCATATTATCTGTGCTTGGAAATGCAGCAGACTCAAGCTGGGGCAGTCCTTGGAGCTGACTTGGAGAACCCACACCCCAGTGCAGACACTGGACTGCAGACAGCAGAGGAGACAGAAGGCCCTTGGCCCTATTGTTGTTGTTGAGCTCCTGGAAAGGAGCTAGTGAGAGGAAAAATGTTCTGGATAGGATAAATAAAACTCTCACAGGAATGGATGATCTCACTTGTCCACACACACACACACCCAGATGCACAAATATATATAATTAACTGGAAAATACTGTGTGGTACAAAGGTTTCTTCAGCTTGGGATCATCACAGTTGGGCTAGTTAAGGTTGGTACAGCCATAACAAAGATTACTTCCCACACATCTCCTGCTAAGAGCCCTTCTACCACATCACAGCCTTTTAGTAGGCATTTATATCTGCTGATAGGTACCTTTGTGCTTTTCACACAGAGAAAACTAGGCATGTGATACAGTTATTAAATGTACATGTAATAGCCCATCTAGTCATCAGTACAGCAGACAGGCTCCGTGTACACACATGCCTTTATATGGACAGTCTGTGGGCCCCTTTAAATGGTCACAAGGCTGTATAAGGGACAGGAGACAAAAAGATTGTGCTGTTTGAATATCATAAAGAATAAAAACAAAAGGAAGAATAAAATCAAAAGCAACTGAAGGCAGATTCATCTGGTTTGCCTCTGTGTAGGACATCTGTGGTGGAACAAAGGGACACTGGGGATTTTGGGGTTTCTCAAGCAGCCCCATGGCAACCTGGACACAGTTCCAAAAAGCAGCTCAATTTACAGACACGAGTTATCAAAGGTGTAACAAAACATCTTCTGTACCTCTTTCCCCGTTTCCTAGACAGTGCTTGCTAAGGGACTCAGCAGAGGGCTCCTCAGAGCACGGCTGAGAATTGACCAGCTCACCAAAGCATCAAAGTCATTGCCAGGCACTGCTGGGCTGCCATATCACATGACAAACAAATCCTTGCTCTATCCTGTTCCAAAGATGAAATATATATATATATATATATATATATATATATATATTTTAAATCTGGGCTTTTTTTTTTTTTTTTTTTTTTTTTTTTTAGAAACACATACGCCTCTATTTGTTTTGTTGTTTGTTTGGGGTTTTTGAGCTTTTCTTCCTGGGTTGTTGCTTGGAGGCTTTTTTTGCTTTTTGTTTTTTCTTAAGGGGGGAAATTTATTTAGGTTATTGTTTTCTTCTAGGAAAAGCTATTAAGCATTCCCACATACTTTCCACTCATGCTGAAAATGAAGTTGTGTCCTTGAATAGAGCTAGTGGTACCCATTGTTTCCACCTCAGAGGTGCATATGGGCATCCAACCTTTTCCTTGCAAAAGGCTGATACAACATCTCTTAGAATTTTGCCAAGAACCAAAACTATCTTAATAAAACCATGGAGAGCAAGAAAGGAGGCGTGTTACCTCTGCTTTGATAATTCCAGAAGCCACTCCATGCTTGTAGCATTAACTGGAAACATTTTACTGCTTCCACTGTCCTGCTAGAGCAGGAGCTGTTCTGTTGTTTGCCTTGCACTGAAGAAGTAGGACAGTGTTTCTCAACAGGAAGGCTTGTCTGGATCCCAGACAAAGAGGGCTCAGGCACACCAGCCCTCAAATAACCCAACCACTCATTCATCCTGACCCTTTACACATTGAAGAAAACTCACCACCACAGCTGCAGATTTCCATCTAGCCTCCCCACAAAACAGTTAACGTAATCCCTAAGCAGAGATATTAATGTGAGAAGCCAAGAATGGTTATTTTTTAGGTAACAAGAATGCCCCAAATTTTACTGGTGTTACATAACTTTTAGACTCTTGTTCCAAGCCTCAAGCTACTGAAAAGCTTCTCTGTTTCTTAGGACTACAGGTCATTCCTTTCTCTGTGTCCAAGCTGATCTTCCAATGTATTTTTAAACTGTATGCTTGTTTCCAGTGAGTGGACTCCAAGTGACAGGAAAAACTCTGTAAGAGAGATTGTCTTCTTGCATATAAATCTTACTTTGAAAGGAGACAGTATTTTTGGAATTCTAGAGCTACGTTTTTTTTTTTTCTCCACAATATTTTTCTTCTGCCACTTACAGAAACACTTTCTCTGTAGAAGGAAGTTGCTTGAACAACTTTAAACTTCAGCAGGAGGCACAAGGCAAAAGTCTCCTTTCTAACCCACATTTTTTGGATGGAGGAGGTATTTTCTTTTAGACTATTCAAGACTTTGTTAATTTGTCTACATCCAGGCGTGCAGGCGTCCCATTCTGTTAGGGAATGCTACATCCCCCTAAATACAATAGAGCACAAATTTTTGGTTGTTTGGTCTCACTCTAAAATGTTCTAGGATGTCAGTGCTTCACCTATTTCTAAATCAGGAGGAATTGCTCTCACGGTACATACGACTCAGAGTCGCTTTGAGGTTCACTGACCCATTTTAAGAGTCTTGACCAAAACATTATTTATTACTGGTTACTCAATAACAACAACAAATATAAACATGTAAGAATGAGTTGGGAGTGTCAAAGGCAGAAAAGTTCTACCCCAAAGGCTTGTTCTTTATACAAACTTGATGGAAAGAAAGAACACAACAGAATGGTAAGAAGCTCAGAAAATGGCTGAACATCTCAGACAGTGGGCAGGTTTCAGATGCAAACATACTCCTAAAGCCAGCTCCTCACCCTTGATGACTCCTTGCATTCATCTTCTGATTTATACACACTGCTCTGATGGACTGGGTGCTAGAGCTCCTGCTGAATGCTGTGCTTGTCACTAGGATCTGGAAGCAGCCCAGTACTGGAGAACAGCTAGCAGAATCCCAGCTACACACTTGAAAGTCACTTAGAATCTCCCCTCTTTTTTGAAGCCTGGTGGTGTGGGCATTTCTTCACTAAGGAACCCAACTTACCCCCACACAACAGTAATGATCTCATGCTTGGGCAAAGGAGACACCAAGATATTTGGGGATTTTGTGTCTAATTGATGGCAGCTCTCAGTATGGTCTGACTCCCTAGAGAAAGGATATACAATCTTTGCTCAGCACTGTGCCCAGCTGGTTGCACTGACCACACTGAGGGGCACCTCCAGGTGTACACTTCCTTATAATATGAAGAGGGATATATAAAAATTCAAGATGTGACACTGACTGTATAGCTAGATGTTCCTTTTACAACCCCAGAAACAGCAGAAAACCTGGAAAACACAGAGACCAGTACAGAACAAAATCAGCTTTCTCATCTGTTGATGCTTTACATGGCCACAGCCAACACAAAACCAGGGAGAGGGATTCAGCTTGCCTTACAGTGCAGGATCTCCATCCAACCTGAGCACTCTGGGCTCATGTTGCAGCTGCTGGAAAAAAACAGGCATCTTTTTAGGGCAGATTAGCCAGGCTTGTTTGGGCTGTCAAGTTAAAATGACTCAGCCCCTAGCCACACCTCTTGCTTTTTGCTTGTTAGAAGGGGTGTCTAGACAGCTCAGATGTAGGCGTTGCCATGTCCACATTCAGTGGGATTAATCCCTGTTGGAGGACCACATGCTGTGCCAAGGCAGCCCTCTGACACCACCTTGGCAAGCAGGGCAGAGGGCTGCAAACAGCCAGAAGAGGCTTAGGCACCCATGAGTATTTAGTGGCCTCACTCCCGGATGACTTGCACAGCCACACGTGGCTGCAAGCAAAAAAACAGTGCCCAAAGCCCAGCTCTCCTCTGCTCCTGGGGTATTTTGGTAACTGTGTTGTTCCCCTCTAGGAGCTCTGCAGAGGCAGCAAGAAGCCACATGGCATGGAGGGCCAGTGCTGATGAAGCTCCCAATTAACCTCCCTGATGGATGAACTTCTCCAAGCAACTCCCAGCATCTGGATGAAAACAGGAACACTGCCCTTGCTGCCACATGGTCTCCAGGGCAACATCCCTGGTGTGTACACAACAAGACCATCAGGTAGCTGTTTCTGTGTCACTGATCATCACAACCTTTTATTCCTGGCACAGGATGCTGAGAGATGAATGAGGCTGATATGAGAAATGGTACCACCCTGCTGTAATGGAGATAATTCTTCAGTGTCATTCTCCAAAGCTATGTGTCTACCTACACACAAACACACCTCACTGCCCCCGTCTCAGTATCTCTCAGTTGTACCAGCACTGGTTACCTTAAAAGGTACCTTTTACTTTTTTAAAATTAATTTTCACTACTCGTGGTCCAATATTAGTGATGTCCACTTGCAGCAAAGGGCATTAGTCATTATGTTGATATTTAGGAGTGGACTCAAATGGTTTGACTGGATAGTAGTAAGTGAAAAGTTTTCATAAAAATATCTAAATGCAAACAAAATTGGGAGTTCAGCCCTGCTTCCATTTGCAGTAAATTCCTTCAACAGTCAGGTCCCAACAGTAACTCCCAGTATTTCAAGTGAGAGAATAAGCAAGGTATGGAAGATCCTGCAGCCACATTGCCTGTCCTAAATGCAAAAAGGACTCCAAAGAGAGGATTTAACAAATGAGAATCAGTGCCTCACACAGCCAGCATTCAGATGAATAATTTTACACTTTATGAACCAGGTACAGTGATTTCAGTGAGTGCCCTGGTGCTCTTGCCTGATGCTCAGTAGGTTTCCAGTTGTCCAAACCCTGGTAAGCACTGTTGAACAGCTTATTTTAGTCTTGCCACGTATATCAAATTCAAATAGCTGGACCTCTGTTGGAACCCAAGCCTATGATGATGACCATGAACTTAATCAATCAAAGGACTTTTCAGCCTCTTCCCAGGTGCATGAAGAAAGAGCAGCCCTGGAAGCCAAGGAACAAGGAATGCTCTGACAAGTAGGTATAGAGGGACTTGTGCAGAAATATCTGCATGTGCATGTGTGAGGGGAAAAGACAAGATAAACTAATAATCCCTTTCCTTGGGGCTATGTCTTTACTCTTTCAGACTGGCACGTGTCTCCTTTGTTTTCGATAATAAGAGGTAATTATATCTGAAATGTTAAACTGTAAATCTATCACATAATTAAGTTAATTCAAACTGCATAGAACTATGGGAATATTTAAGGATGGATTAGGGACAGGGACTCTGAAAATCACACTCTGTGTTTTCCATTCCTTGACTCAAAGACTCAGGCAGTTTACTGTTTTCCCCAGGGACTGTCTATCTCCCCACCACAAGATAAGGGAACCATATGCTGATTCCAGGGAGAATCACTAGTGTACTGTGGTGGAACCAAACAGCCTTCAGAGAGGGGTTTATGGCTTGTGCTGCCTTTAATTTTTTTTTTTTTTTGACCCTTCTTATCACTAAACAAAAGCTTCTGGTCTTCCCTGGATAATCACATTTAAGTTCTAATAAGACCACATGCCTGGATAAAGCAAGTCTTATGCAACTCAGATGAAGCTGGTTTTCCCCAGTGTAATTATTATTGAAGAAATCTATCCCATTTTACAGCAAAGCCTTAAATGCAAAGCACTTAATTAAAAATACAGATGAAGCAATGCATTTCCAAATCCTCCCACCCCTCTACCCCTTGTATTTGCAAACACAAGAAGGAAGAAAGCAGGAGCACTAAAAAAAGGAGACTCATACTTTCCTCGTAGGATCACCAGTGACACTCACCTCCCACGGGCAGTTAAGGAGGGAGCCCCTGGGCTTATCCCAAGGTACTGCGTGGGAGCTCTCCAGGACAATGCTGGAGTGATGGCACTGGTGACACCAGGGGTGTTTCAAGCCATGGAGGCCTTAAATGCACGGTCTGATGTCTTTCACATCTCTCCCTGTTGGTGGCTGCTGGCCAAGCTCAGGCCCAAAGCATCAGTCCTTGCTTAGAGTAAGCTTGGCCTGCTTCTGGGAAGGTGCATGTCTGTGCACAGCTGGTCTGGGCTGCCATGCCAAAGCAGAGGAAGGCACCATGTACTTCCTCATAGAAAAGGGAGGAGAGGGCAGTTTGAGCACAGCCTCAGACATGGGCTTCACTAGAAAAACAGGGGCAGACACCAGGAACTAGAGATTGCTTGGGTCCTGCTGGGTCTGTCTTGTTCTTGGTGTCCAGGTGATCTGTATCTGACATTAGGAGCAGAGGCAAGAGTCATTTGCACCTTTCTCCCCAACAGTTCTTTCCAAACATGAACAGAGAGTGATTTTAGAGGGGTGATCTTTGGGCAAGGAATGCCATTACTTACACCACAGTCACTTGGGATAATATTTATTACTGATAGGCTTTTGTGAGGCAAGCTCAGGCAAGGGAGATCAAATCACTGCTTCAGGGCAGCCCTTGACTTACAACTGCAGAAAAGCCAACACCACAAAAAGTTAAATGCAAAGTGGAATATGAGTGTACAGGGCTTGACTCAGAAACTGTAAGATTTGGTGAGGTTTAGGGTGTACATGGGTCATATTCTACATAAATGTAAGGGCTAGAAATACATTATGGATTGGCTGGGGGGGGTTGTTTGGTTGGTTGCTTTTTATGAGAACTCAACTTCTTAGATATTAACACATTTTCTTCCCTTTTTTCTTTTTTTTTTTTAATAGCATTACAGTGCAAAATTCACAATAAAATTATGAGAACTGGCTACATAGAAACTACTGCTCCCACTTCTGCATCCAGCATTGCAAAAGTGTTGATTAAAAGCTAGACAAATTTCTTCCACTCACCACATTTGGATCATTAAGCAACCCATATATCTTCATATATTGAGAATCATCCAATATTATCTGAAACCTTTTGACTGGCCTGGATTTGTTTCTTTGCTGAAAGAAGAGGGACAAGTACTCCACCCTTTCTTTTAAATAGACTTTAGATGTATCATAGAAGTTACTTGGAACAGGATTCAGGGACAATCAAGAAAGGATTAACTGTAACAAAATCTTTGTGAGGTAAAAACTGGGCAAGCTGATCATTTAAACTCTGTGATGCGTCATTTGCTAGCAGCAAACCAACCTTTCAAAAAACCAGCCTAAATACGTGCCTACCCTAAAGGTGTTGCCTGAGTGTTTCTCCTGGTACTGGAAGATGCCCTGCTGGAAATGCCTCCATGAAGCATTTAAGGAGCCACCAACTCGGACAGAGCAGACGGACGGGTGGACTGCAGACTGGGATTTATTTAGTGAGAGGCGTGAAAATCCAGCAATCCAGCCCAGCATTCCCTGGATTTTGTCTCTGGCACAGGAAGGGTTTGCATGTTTCCCGCTTGTGGCTTCTATTTTAGCCTGTGTTCATTGCTGGGATGCTTGGACACAGCTGTGCTGGTTCATTAACTGCCCAGCATGTCACTCAGCCCAAGCAAATGGCTTTGGGTAGTGTTTTCCAATTACTCAAGGGGAGGGTAGACCTTTCTGTGAGGAAAGGAAGGTGTTGGTCTAGGAGGTATTTGATAACCTCCTGAGATACATTCAAAATGAGGAACAAAGAAGACGACTGAAGCAGGACCAAGAAGGCTGGGACTCCAATGAACATTTCAGGAATAATCCTCAGCCATTAAGAAATGCTAATGAGACATGACCCAAGGCCACGAGGTGATCAATGAACCGGTATCTTCCTTTGTGTTAGAGCCAATATCTGTAATAGAGAGCTCACTGCTCCTGTGGTTTTCCCTGCAGGCTCACAAGTTAACTGTTTTAAGGTACTAACTGGACACCAAGAAGGAGGGAAATGGATCTACAATATCCCCACCCTTTTCTGGTCATTACATCCCACTCTCGGTTGAGAGCCATTCACAAAATTAGAGCGTGCTGAAGCCTTGCCCTCAAATGCTTCGGTTTGGAAGGTGCCCTGCCCTGTTCCAGAAGCTGTGTCAGGGACGTGCTGAGCTGTGCAGCTGCTTCCAAAGAAACAGGGTCCACATCCTGCTGCAAGTGAGTCATGCTGAGATCACCCCACTCAGGAAGACACAGAAGGAGCTGTCCCTCTTCCTCCAGGGAGGACTTGTGGCATGGAAGAGCAAAGCAGGTGCTGCGAATGGGGAGGTTTGGGGCTTTTTTATGCAGAAGAAGAGACAGCCCCTAAGGAAGATGTTGTCTGCCAGCCCACTCTATGGCATCCATCACAGTGACAGCCCTTGGCCACGGGCAGTCTAGGAGAAGCATCCCTGGCATGCTGGCACGCCTCTGCTCCTTTCCTGAGCCTGGCTGTAACCCCTGCACTGCCCAGCCACAGGGCAGCCTCCGTGCTTGGGCAGAATTAGGGGCAGTGGATTCTTGGCTTTAAAGGCAGGAAATCCACATGACACCACAACAAGCATGAAGTCCCCATGACTATTGCCATGCTGGTACCAGCCCTATCTCAATAACCAAATGTGGAAGCCACTAAATATTTCCCAAGGCATCTAAAACTAGTTCTAGTTTAAAAATCAGATTAAGGCTTAGACAGGCAAGCAAGAAATGAGCCCAGCAGCCCTAAAGCTGTCAGTCCAGCCCCCTGCTGTGGCACAGCATTGCTCAGCACAAGCCATGAGAGGTCTATCATTTATTCACTCATGTCTACATCTCTAGGAATATGTATACTTAAGAAAATAAGGACTCTGTAGGGTTACTTCCCAGCCCATCCCAGTCTGCTTGTCACTGGGTTGTTCGAGCCTTTGCACTGCACTGTTACAGCTCTTCCCAAATGGGATCCTCTACAGTCACTTCCATGCACAGGCACTCACACCTGACTGCACCACACAGGTTGCTGACTCCTTCTCCTCCAGGCAGTCAGTGCTCTTCCAATTGCCCACTGGAAACCCAGCTTGGCCCCAAAACTAAAGAGATTGACAAAAACACATTTTGCTGCTCTTCCTGCAAAACTCTTGAACTCATGAAAGTTGAACACATGAAAGCAATCTGAGGTTAGCATGTAATACAAAAACCACATGAAAGAGATAATTTGGCATTAGACACATGGTACTAGGAGCAGGTTTAAACTAATACGGGTTTTGCATTCAGGTCATAAAATACAGCCCTTCCATTGCCTTGTGAGGTGTCCCTACTCAGCATGCCTTGGTGGCAGAACAGCTAGAAGTGCTTCAATGCTGACACAAGCTGAACACACAAAACATCCTTTTCCTTCACTCTTTTCACCCACTCTGTGAAAGAGACACTCATACCTGCAGGACAGACTCTGAATGGTGACAATCCAGGAGGAATATGGGTCAAAACCATTTTCTGTTCCCATTCCAGACCTACTGAAAGGCCAGACGAGCAATCTTAAAACTGTTGTTTATCTTTGCCATAACATACCTTAAAAACCTGGTCCCAGTGATCCTGTTGGAGCAGGAGCAAGGGAGAGTAGGTTGTCCCCAGCACTGCCTACTGACTGTGGCTCTGGAAAGGAGGGATGAGGGCAGAGATCAGCCTCCAAGCAGCATTAAGGAACCTTTGTGGGATCTCTCTTCTGATCCTGGAAGAAATCACACACAACCTGATGTTAGAAACATCTGTCCATGGTTAACTTATGCAGGATTTAAGCATGTTACCACTGTTTTTACCCAAACCCAAAAAGAACCCAAAGCACTCACTCTCACTTTAGGCCAGAAAAACCCAACAAATTTCAAACAAGATGAAGTGCTGAAAATAGATTTGTGTTACCCCTTTAAAAAGTATGTTGGCAGAGGAACTGGATTTACTTTCAGAGTTACTTTGGTATGAAAGAGCTACACAGCAAAATTCTAAATCCCTTTAGAGAACAGAATGAAATAAAAGCAGATATTTCATCTCTTAACACCTTGTCAGCAAAATTCTCCTTCTTTGGGAGGACTTTTTTTCTTTTGCAAAATTATTGTGCTTGTTTGCCAATGAAGCTTTTCTAAGAACAACATAGCTGCTTTCTCACCCTGCCTCTCCCAACACATCACCACTCCCTTCTGTAGGCCAAGCAGAAAATTCTTTCCCTTGGGGCCTGCAATGAAGCTCATACAAGTTTTTGGGAGAAAGTGCTGCTCTGATGTGGAACCCATATCCCTCTTTCCTCTCTCACCTCCCTTTTAAGTTCCTGACCCTGACTTTCAACTGCTGTTCTAGCTGGAGTCCCAGAAATGAATTTGATTTATTTCTACTGATGTGCTTTAAACAAAAATAAACCTATCAAGGGGCAATAAAAATATTAAGATCAATCAACTCAGAGTTAGGCTGAAAAAAGTTCCTTTGTGACAAATGGCCTGACTTGCCAGTGATGTACTGGCAAACACAATTTAATTGATCTTGTGGTCTGCATTCAACATAGGCTTTTAAAGAAAAATCCAGATGGAAATGGGACTATTAATCAAAACACACTATCACTGAGAAAGGTTCAATAATCACGCTGGGCTAGTAGTAAAGACCACAGAAGAGGACAGTCTATGTCCTATTTTTACCTTTTTATTCACCAGCTGAGAATAGCAAAGGAATCACATACTGACCTTAATTAAGACAGTGATTCATTCTTTCCCTCTGCACACAAATGGAACAGCTTGGAGCTGGAAGGCTGATGTGCAATTTAGAGCTTTTTGGGTGAAGGGGTAATATTTACCATGCAGGGCATCTTTTAAGGGAGAATATAGGGTTCCTGATAGACACATTATCCCAGAGAACACACACTGTTCATCTGTGCATCTGTTTTTCCAGAAACTTAGAGAAATACAAATATGAAAGGTATTGATTTTTGAAAAACTGGAAATCACAAGTTAATTTATCACTTTATTCTGATCCTTATACAAACGGGGCTTTCATCAATCTAATGATATAATATACTTACTTTACAAAAAAAACAAAACCTGCGACATTCAGAAAACTAATTTTTTTTATTTTTCCTCACCTGATTTTCTTGTTCCAGGTGAAATGTTCTTCCAGAGCAGCTCCAGAAAGAATGTTTGCCTTGTAAGAATCAACACAATGTATTTAAATGTTATTTTTGCTTTGACTGATTTTTCACAAAGTTAATTTCAACAGCAATCTTTTACTGACTAAGGAGACCCAATATTGACGGTATATTGAAAAAGGAAATTTTCTTTCTAGGTTTATTATTAGGTTGTTCCAGAGGTTTCCAAGTAATCCAAACCAAACTCACTTTTTTATAAAAGAGAATATATTTTAAAAGATATCTTTCATTATATCTCTACCATTGCTCTGCAAAAGTATCAAATGTAATCATCCCACAACCTATCTTGAATGCCTATCAACTGCTGGAAATGAAAATATTTATATCACTTTACAGACATGATACCAAACAAGGAACTACATCTCTATCTACCACATTGACAAAGAGCTTTAAAGAGAAAAAATGAACAAGAAGTATCCCTTGGAGTTCCTGGGGGATGGGATTTCAAAAGTCCGTCTCTACACAAATAATTGAATAACCACACCTGTTCTGATGCCCAAGGAAAGCCAAGGGCCCTGGGCAGGTGTCAGCACGGAGAGCCTGGTACAGGACCACAACCAGCTGTAGGTCCTTGTGCTGGGCTCTCTTCCACAGTCTGGGTAGGGTTAGAAAAAGGGAAGTTTCTCCAATAAAAATTGGGAAAACTAGGAGTACAGAATCAGCTTCAATCATAGCAGAGTCTGGGTCTTAAAAAAAAAAAACTCCTGGAGAAAGCTACATATAGACATGAAAGTAAGCAAAAAATCTCCCTTGAAATAAAACATTTAAGATCAAGGCTTCAGCAAAATTTCCTTGCTTCACATCATCCTGGTGACAATATTTTTCTGTAGGAGGAAGCAAAGTGGCCTCTATTTGTTAAACTCAGAGCTAAGAAATCAAAGCAGCCCAGCAGGGAAGTGGAGAAAACCACAGATCTGGTTTTATTTGAAGAGTTTTGACTGGTCAGAGAGAAACAGGAAGGTAGTATTTCTAAAACATCAATAACCCAAATTTAAGGCTCAGACAGCCTCCAAACTTGAGATTTGATCAAAGAATATTAGAATTCAATCCCAATTCAACAAACACTGAGATGTGCCATGCCCACTTCTGTTTTTAAGGGCTGGGGAAGATTTCAGGCAGACTTCTTTCACACAGGTGGGCAGCAGAAATGCAGAATTTTCACTGTGCCATAGCCAATATGCTTTTTTTTTTTGCTGCCCAAGAGGAATTCTCTCCACAGAGAGGAAGGCAGGGTAACAACCAAGGCCACAGGACACCACACAGACTTACTGGTAGTCAAAACTGCAAGGTCAGGCAAGGAACATCAGGGGTAGGACCTGGCACCAGAGGGATGGTGGTTCTTTTGTTCCCTGCTCTCCTGTGTCCATTTCACAAATGTTGGTGGATCCTTTTGCCAGATCATGACTTCAAGCCTTTGAGGAAAGGAACCTGACTGACTGTTCATTTAAAACCTCCTGCCTTGCCCCCCTGCCAAAAGCTTTGTGCTGATATGGAAATTGTAAACATGGAGACATGGTTTTAAAATTAATATTAGTCCCAAAGCTTTTCGTATGCTCAAACAAAATCTCACACACAAATTCTTCCATAAATTCTTGCTTTTTCTATCCAATCCTACAGTGAGACTGAAGAATGGGGTTTAGCATCAGATAGCAGAATTAGTCTGTTGAAGGATTTTGTGTCTCTAGATCACAGTTTGGAGTGAGAACTCCAATCTGTAAATTAACAGAGCCATAGGGCAGCCATGGCCACGTAGGTCTGACTTCTGAAAGGATGCCAGCAACAAGACTGCTCTGAATGAATATCCTGCATGAACCTGAGTGAAACTGATGGGAAAAGCATCCAATCTCTACTGCAAATGATGGAATAAATCATAGCTCTGACTTTTGCTCCAAGAGCAGTTTCTTCTCTTAAATGTTGAAGACTTATACGCAGTATGAACTTGTCCAACTTCTAACTACTTATTCTTACTACACTATTGCCCAAAGGAGCTTCTGCTTCTGAATTTCTCTTCCTTATATAGCATACTTGAGAACCAGACTTCTCTTGACTTCTCATTTGGTAATCTAAAGGGATGGACTGCACTAAAAGGCATTTGCCAATCCTCCAGTCATTCTTGTGGCTTCTCTCTGAAAGATCGCCAGGTTTTCAACATCCTTCTTTATTTGTGGGTACCACAGCTGGATGGAGTGCTCCCTAAGCAGCTGCACCAGTGCCAAACACAGCAGTAAAGCAATCTCTGAGTATAGAGACAGGGAATATCAAGCAGGCATTAGAAAAGCTCCAAGGATTGCTTTAGATCCTTTGGCCACAGCACTGAAATGAGAGATGACACTCAGCCAATTATGCACTCAAGTCCTCAGTCACTTTCCAGATTGCTGTTTCTCAGCACAGTCTATTCCATCTGGTACATAGATCTCAGATTTTTCATTTCCTTTACCTGTAGGATCCTGAAAAGAGAAATTATTTGCTATTTCCATTCTACCAAAGGATCCAAGCCATGCTAAACTGGTCCTTCTGTCTTCTGCTAACACCAGCAGAGTGGAGTTCACCCCTTACAGTCACGCTATTAAGCAACTCAGTGCAACAAATGGGTCCTACTGAGAACACAACTATTTGATGTATACTTTAAACCTCTTTATAAATCCCACTTTGAAATTTATGACTGAAACAGAATCTATCTGTTCTTTCTTATTTGGTACCATTTAAGTTTATGAAAGAATATGTATGGGAGCAAGTTTAAGGCATACAGGAAGTTCTTTCATCAACATGAGTGTAACAATCAACCAGATAGATTTCTTTTTTTTTAACTCCAACCAAAGCTGACCATAATTAATTTCCAAAAAACAGTACTAGATGTCTCTTCATGTGGTACACTGCTTCAGTATGTTATTCCTTATGTATTCCTTGCATATCCTTGAATTAATATTAATGTTAATTATTAATGATCATAGCAATCTATTTAAAATATTGATCTAAATTTAGATTTCTTTAGCCTCTAGAACTTCCCCAGTGTTTCTTATCAGAAATCAAAATAAAGATCTAGGGAGCTCTTTGCTCTTTGCTTTGTACCTCTAGGATCTGGAGTTAGAAAAACCCAGTGAGAATTGCATATGTAACTTTAAAACCTGATTAATATACTCCCAAGTACCAATGAAGTGAAAAATATTCCATTATCCAGAGAAAACATTAATCTTCTGTTTATTCATAAGAGATAAAAAAAGTTCTTTTTGTGCCACTATTATCAATTCTATCACAACCAGTCAGCCAATTTAACTCCTATGGATTATTTAGTTTAAATTATATTATCTTCTTTATCTGATTCTCCAAGTAAGAATGTCCTAATCAAACCTTCCTTGAGGCACCAGCATTGAAGTCTAATTGGGCACTGGTGTGCCAAAGTAGCAGAAGCAGTTTTCACACTTATGAAAACAAGGAATCCAAGCATCCCGAAAAAGATCTGGTGCACAGCATTTTTCAGGCCACAAATCTACTGCGATAGCTACTTTCTTACTTTTGAAAAAGCTCTAGGCTGCTTTCTGCCTCCCTGGTGGCAGCCCTGCTCTGCACTGGTTTGGCTGCTCCCTGAAATCAGGGACTTCAGATTCCCAGCAGTCAGCTGCCGAGGGAGATGCTGATCCAGAATTGAGTTTGTGATTCTACTGAAGGTCATTTTCTCCCTGTGTGCAGGCGAGCACAGCCCGACTGGTGCATTACTATAAACAGATGCTATCAGCACCAGCAACAAATTATCTTCCTAGGCTTTGTAATTTCTAGAGAGTAGCAGGTTGCAGCAAGTCAATTTACATTGAGGATGGAGAGGGAGGGAAGCAGAGGTTATATTGGCATGAGCAAGGAATTCAGTGCAAGGGAAGAGCAACACTGAATCGGAGCTGGACATCTAGATTGTGAAAGCAGCCACTATCTGTGCACCCATATTACTCCTGGTGAGGTACACAGCGAACCAGACGTGGGGATGTGGAGGTTTCACACCTGAAGGGGATCTGTGTTTTACACTCCAGTGCAAGAAAACCAGAGAGAGCAGGTGCATATGCATGTAGGCATTTAGGGAGATGTAACTGTCCACATGAAAAGCAGTTCCTTGCACCAGGACTTAGGGATACACTGCAACAGGAGGGGACAACCCACTCTTTGTTTGCTGTTTCCGGGAGAACATTTTTCTGTGACTAAAACCAGAGTGGTGACATAACTGCACTCAGGAATCCTTTCACTGCTTCTCTGCAAGAGTGGGAGAGCACATCTCCACATCTCCTTATATATTTTTAGATGCACAAATATTTTAGTCTACAGTACTATGCATAAGCACCTGCCCATAAATTGGCAGAACTGGCAGGAAGATGTGAAAAACCTCTATAACAAAATGAGAAATGGACCTCCATATTACTAAAACCCAGTGTGGGGATCCCAGAGAACAAGACTTGCTCTGTTTTTGTGACCTAGACTGGTTTCTGCTATGTTCAGACAGAGCACACACACCTGTTTGTGTACAGAACTGCAACATAAACCCAGAAGTTTATGTAATTTCTCCAGATGAGATACCCATTAAAGGCAAGTCTTACACTTCTGGTTTTAGCCATGGTATCTTTACATCCATTTCACACTGGCACACAAAGCCTGCACTGCTTTTCATAGTATTTTCCTTAGTGTTTTAAGCAGAATTCATATTTCTGATTGGGACTGGGGAGCAATGCAACCTTCTGCTGCAATCTTATTTGCAGAAGACAGCAGACACTCATTTCAAAACTAGTCTGGCTTTACCATCACAGTGTAAGACATTATTTCAGCATTCCTCTGCTGGGATGGAAAGAAAAAGCTGCCACACATCTCCATGCAGGTGATTATTCCTAACCCTAGACTCAAGGGAATTGTACTTCCCATATGAGTTAGCAAAAAATATTTTTTTCCAGAACCCTGTGGCTCCAGCCCTGAAGTTTTCCACTGCTGTCAAGAAAATATCTGCAGATATTGATGAGTTTTGGTGATTCATTCATACCAATCCACATCTGCCTACACAATCTAGTATTAGTTTGCATTAGCCCAGCCAAAAAAGGAGACTAATCTTGTAAGTCCTGAAAGACTTCACTACAAATTTGAGGAGGTAAGCTGCTCAAAAAACTCAAATATATAGAAATGCCTTTAGTCTTTCTGTAAGAACACATTTATATTTTTAGTCCAGAAGAACACATAAAATTTAGTCATCAGTAACCTTTGTGGGCTATATTAGAGTTAAAACCAAAAAATTTTAAAACCCCTAGTCACTCACAAAGCATTACAAATATTAATGTTCCCTACATCATCCTTTAGGTACTTTCCACTTGTTGTCCTGATCCCTCATTTCCCTTACCTGAGAGAATGCAATGAAAATTCTACTGCCATTCTTGTCTGACGTTTACTAAAGGTCTCCTAGGGGACATCACTAGGCCAAGGGTTTCAGTGGAGTGGGACTAATCTTTCCTTCAAATGATTCAAAGGATTTCTCATGCCTTCTCCTTTCCTCTATTAAATAATCGATTCAGAACAAAGAAATACATTCATTAACATAACTCAAAACTAAGAGCTCTCAACAATTTCAAGTTAGTAGCATTCTAAATTTTAGGACAGCTATTCACACAGAGCTGAAAGCAACTGGTATAAATCTAGATTATTTTATTAAGAGTCTGATGTCTCAATTTCAAACTGCTGGGTAACTGTAATACAAACAAAATCAGGCAGCTGATTCTCTGATTTAGGAGCTTGAAACATTAGAAATTAAAGAATACAGTCTCCTGACTAATTTCCATGCCTTTGGACTACTATCAAACCTGGGTGGGTGCAGCATCTCATCCTTCTAACATAATATTTACAATATTCTGCTATTCCTCTCTCAACACTGTTGAGGTTTCTTGATTTTTCAATCCAGTTCAAAATAGGAGCAGTACTTTTTCTCTCCTAATATCTCTTCACATTTTAGGCAAATCCAGTGGAAATGGCTTGTGATTACCTTTCAAGGGGCAGATTGTTATGTTATGTCATCTTATGTTATGGACAAATCCCTACTTTGCTCAACATTTTAAATGGTGCTGAAAAAGAAATCTCAGCAGAAGGAGAAGTACAAATATTCTCCCAAGAAAACTAGGCTAGCACATTTAAAGTACAAAAGTTTCCATAGCCAAAACATTCACATCTGGATGCTTTTAACTTAGTCAGCTCAGCCAGACACCCACTTGTATCTGGGTGTTGTGCAATTCCAACATGAAACTCAAACTCATACCATGAATCCAGAAGCAGCAGCCTAACACTCTGCCCTCACACCCCTTCTTGTAAATCTTTGGTCCTAGAGAACTTCTTCCAGCTCTAGGGTTTGGAATAACTTGTTTTCAGACCAAAGCTGTCTTCTCCAAACCAAGTCCTGTATCCTGGCTGAGTTAGTTGGAGATAAATCAGCATAAAACTAAAATAGCACAATGGAAAGTCAGGCTTGCTGTTAAATCATGCTTCTATTTTTACCTGGCAAAACACTTAAGCATGTGGCTGAGATGCACAGAACTTATGCTTAAAGTTAGTCCTCTGTTTACACTTATTGTTAACTCAGGCTTATAAATCAATTGATTTTGTGAATCTCGCTGAAATATTGTGATTTTTAAAATAAAACATATAGTGCTGATCTCTGAATATAAAAAGGGATCCATAGGGTCAGGATGCAGAAACTTGTACATCAAGAAGAAAAAGCCGAGTATTGGCAGCGGGCCAAAAGCTCACACAAACCTACAGGAAGGAACAGGAATATTTCCAAATGAACTGCAAGACAACTCAAAGCAGGAAACAAATTTTGGGGTTAAATATGTTCAGCCTTAGTAGAATAGAGATACAAACATGGTGGTGCAGGTAAAGCCCAGCATTTTACCTGCAGCTCTGTCCAAAAGCAGATATTTAACAGACACGCAACACAGGCCACGCACAGAATGGTCACAGTCCTCCAGCTTCTGGCCTTTGGCAACTTGGGGACTTGAAGCAACCTCCAAGCCCAAACAGGCCCTTGTGATTAGTATTCCCTGATCCTACAGAATTTTGACTCATCCTCTCTTAAATTTATTTCATTTTGCAATTTCCAGTGCCTGTCATCACTTCCACAATAAAATATGAAAAAGTGCTCCTTTTATTCAATGCCACTGTCCATCTAGTTTCTTTAGCAGCCTTAGTTCTTATATTGCAGGGAGAAAGGAAAGGTCAGTTCCATTCACCTCCTCCATATCACTCACAATATTATGAGCCTCTGTCAAATGCTTCTTCAGTTTTTAAGGCTGAGAAGAATTACTTTATTTAGACTTTTCTATTAAAAAAGAGAGATTTGGTATTTCTAGCTACTCTTGCTGCTCTTTTCTATGCTTTCTACTTCTAATACATCTTTTTTGAAATTGAGTTAACAGTCCTTCATGCAGCACCCAGGATGCAGAAACACTACAGGAAGATCCATATCTCTGTCTCTCTTCTCTATATACTGCAGTGGCATAAGTTTTTTATATACTGCAGTGGCATAAGTTTTTTATTTTGCTGTCAATTATTCAAAAAAACTCAAAAAATTTCTCTTTGACATTTATAGGACTTCTAGTACTTGTCTGACATTTCAGGAAAATGAGCAGCTATGACTTTATTAATCATTTTCCTGAGTACAGAAACCACAGAAAACATAGCAACCTAGAGGCAAGAATGGCCAGGATTATTTTCCCCTGTGTTATTTATGTATACTAACCTTGACTTTTGTCTGCCACAGTATTGCCAGTCTCACAAGATTCTTGAGAAAAGGATCAAAAAGGTTTAGTTATTGCTGTGATAATGATTTTTTTGGCCTGAATGACTTTCCTGCGCTCCCTACTAATTCTTTTTTCAGGTAGGGCTGTTGAAGGGGCTATGTTTGCCCCTGCCCCAGAAACTCTACAAGGACTGCCCTCCCCTCCTCACCACCAAAGGATCAGTAAAAAGAACATGAACATTTTCTAGTGTGAAAATTGGCTAGTTACAGCTATCTTTTTCTTCATACCTTGCTGAGACTTTTTCAAAATCCATTCAAAACCCCAAGCACACTACATTAAGTGTCACATGCTTTCCCAGATGCTTATTGATTCCTTTGAAGTTCTCCAGGGTTTTCTATGCATGACTTTAATTTACAAAGGTTGTGTTAGCACACCCACAATATATCGCATTTAGGTATGCTGCCACTAAATCTGTTGTAATTTCCTTTCAATTTTCCTGGTAGACAAGCCAGACTGCAGCCTTTTTTCACCCCTTCTGGATCACTTCTTTAGGATTGGTGTCACATCAGTTACCTCTGCTGGGTAAGGTAACTGAGGCTGACTGAACCTGAGCGTTTCACACCAAAGCAATTAGAACATTCGAGTGAGTATCATTTGTCCTGGTGATGTGCTACTGTTCATCTCATTCATGTCTGTTTTAAAAGCTTTTCTGTTAATAATTTGATACAGGACCATCCCTTGGGCTCAATCCTTGGAGGACTTTCCTGCATTTGCTGGACCCACCAGAGTGTCAGTTCCTGTTGTATTTGAAGGAAATATTTTATGATTTTCTATGGGTTTTATGAGTCACCCCTCAAACCATTTCAGTTTGTGCTGCAACAGGTTTACATTTAACTTGTAAGAAATTACATTCCTCTCTGATTTCTTTGCTTAGGCATTATTTCCACTTCTTAGAGGACACCATTGCATTGTCCCCTTCCTCCAATGTTTAACTGTAGTAAATTTTTGCTGGTTAGGTGAATTTTGGGAACTAGTATGTTTTCCCCACTATACAGGCATTATACTTGCATTCTTAATTAATTTAAGTGATCATTAATGCTATTAAAATTAAATTTCTTAATATTAAAATGTTTTTGAAATAAAAAGAGTCTTGGTCTTTGGGTTTTTCCTTGTTATTATTCCTACTAAAGTAATGAAATTGACCACGAATGGTCACTATTGTCAAACTACTCCTCAGTGCATCAGCTATAATTTAAACAAGGTCTTAGTCAAAAACTACTTTTGTCTTTTATTGGTCTGCTTAGAAATGTAAATTAAAATTTGTCCTTTGTATATTAAGTAGGATAAATATTCTCCAGTCTATTTTCTTGCATACTCTCCATTGCCTCTGATCTTTTTTAAATATTTCATAGATATTTCCACTGCCATAGTCAGCTGTTTAAAAGGATAATTTTATTATAATGTTTTTCTTGATTTGGTGTGGCAACATCCAAATCATAGAGAGTGGGTGGCAAATGATGATACAGACAGTTGATTTATACTATTGGATTCTGGTTTCCATCTGACTTTGAGTCACTTCTTCAACAGCAAATCTATTCCTGTTATTTCCACATCATGAGTATCCTGGTAGTGCAGTGTTGGTACTGATCAGCTTCATTCAGTAGGATTTCTTTGATGCCAGTACACTGAAATTCACCCATCCTCACCTTATATGCATTTAATATTTCTAGGAAAGCGCAGATCCTTTTGGTCTTGGTCTGTGTTTCCTGGTTTAACTGGGCATTTGCTTAGACTGCTGCATTATCTGAACATTATTGGTGGCTGTTCTGTCCTTCCATGAAGGACCAGAAGGAAATTTGCCATCAGGATGAATGTGTTCTTCACCAGGACCTCATCTCAAATAATTTGGAAGCTCTCCCCGTGTTTGTTTTCATCCTTAGTGCCACCAACCCGGCTGGCTCCATTTCAGAAGACAGCATGCATTTTTGAGCATCTCTCCTGTTTCTCAGAGGTCTCTCCTCTTTATTCCCACACCACTTCCTCAGACACACAATGGGTCTCTCATTGCCTGGGGCACTTTTGAATGCTGTAACAGAGCTCCTGTTCTTTATCATCCTCTCCTATCAAAATGCTTTGTTTCGCCTTCTGGACCTCTCCCATTTCTTGGTGCTCACACAACCAGGACCAGACAAGATGCACAAGGGAGGTCACCAGCTCCTCTCCAGTACCCTCTCAAAGACTGCTCAGACACCACAAGATACAAAGTCCCGGAGCTCAGGCAAACCACTGTGTGTTCCCTCCTGGCCTTGTATTCCCAGTTATCCATCCCACAGAGCAGCCCAGGCTGCCTGCTCCCCCTCAGCAGGGCTGTGGTTCTCCAGCATGTGTCTGCCTTGAGTGGATACACAAAGCTGCCTTCTGGCAAGAGAGAGAGGGGTCACATGGATGGTATCTTTTGCACACATGTTTACTCATTCAGCCTGAAACATGATTTTACGATTTGCCTCATTGTCTCCTAATTCAAGCACAAAGAAAGTCAAGCCAATTCTCCCAACCTAATCTCTTCTAAATGCTCATTGTACATTCAGCACCCAGAAAACAAAGCTTCTTTTACCACACACCTAAAACTAGCACAAAAGCAGGTGAACATGTGTTTTCCAGAGAAAAACCTTGGTGCTTATACTTCCTATCTCCACAGTCCTCACTTTCCCGTGCTTAGGGAAGTTTTCTTCTATTTAGAGGCCAGCCTTCTGGGGAAAAAATGTGGTTTTTGCAATATTTTTATTTTCTAAAGACTGATCCTGTGTTTAATTTGCAGGAAGCACATGGTACAGAGCAGATCAGGGAGTTTGGCACAGAGGCAGGAGGTACCTTAAACCCTTGGTCAATTAAACAAGAAATGTAAAACCTGGCAAGTATTGCATTTAATCCTCTTTGCACCCCTTAGTCTCCTGCCAAGGATGAAAAGTACTTCTCTTCTTAAAAAGAATAAAAGATTTCAGAACACATCATCAACTCCTCCCTTCAGCCCTCAATACTGACAGTGTTATCTCCATACACAAAGCTTCTCCCCCTTCCTCCAGCTTGGCAACAAAACCCAAGCTCAATGAATATTTTATATGTGTGTGGTTAATGGAGCATTCTGGCTCCAGTCCATTAGGAGCTTTACACAACGGTGTATTAACTGCTTCTCAATGTAACATTTTGAGTCTGTCCAAAGGGGATGTGTGTTTGCCAGTTGAGCCAACACACTATTATTGTCCTGTCAGCCTAGTTCCTGTCTTTGGTTGAAGAGCAGGGTCCCCTGCCCCAGCAATCTGCCACCATTGTGCTCCCAGCAGCAACCTGAGAAGATTAGCTCGGCTCCAAGCTCTATTTTCCCCTCTGTATTTTAAGGTCTGTGTCTCATGTGGGGTGGGGAATGCCTGCAGTCTTTCCCCTTCAAAGATATACACAGGGATAAGCAATCACATCGTAAGTTAGCATAAGCAGTTGAGAGTTTTAGTTTTAATAGAAACCAGACCCCTATATTTTTTCATCAGCTCTGAAACTGGTAGCCTTAAAATCCACCTGATTGATTAATTGAAAAAAAATTGATAGCAGAATGACAACTTTTGACCAAATAGTTATTACCTTCTCACTTAAAAAATCTCCTCTGTTCCTCTGGGTCACCACAGACAGAACATCAACTCCATCAAAACCAAAAGCAGCACAAAGACATCTCAGTCAAGTGGGCACGAGTCACTCCCCTTAAAACAATTGACAGTGTAATTTTACCCTGCACATAGACAATATCCATGGTAAATGGTAAAAAGAAGCAGGTGCTGGATTTCTCAGATCAGAAATCCCTATGAGAGTTAGGGGTCCAGATCTGAATGTTCCCCTAAGCCTCCCAGGGAGTTCATGGAGCACATGGGAGCTTCCAAAGTATGAATCATCCCAACCTAAGGCAGATGTCTAGAGTGGGTAAGGTGAATGGCATGGGCTGTTTATCACTCCTCACTGAGCAAAGAGGGAGTCTAGATGGCAATCTTAAACTTTATGTCTAAGTTTTAGATAACTAAAATCAGGTGAGACAATTCCCAGCCCCAAGGTTTGCAGACTCATTACCAGGTGAGCCACAGACCCTGACAGACTTAGGGCAGAAAACAACAAGATAAAGGAAAGTGCTGATGTGGAAGGACTGATCTCATTCCTTCCTGCCTGAAAGCAGAAAGAGCTGAAGACAAAGCCCATTTTTTGCTCTCACATCATTGCTGAAACACAGTGGAAGAAAGGGAACACCATTGCTGGATTTGCCATGATGCTGTAGTGCCTCCTGCAACATCTGCATGAGGCACTCACCACCCACGAGGGGCTTGGGAACTGCAGGCCAGCAAGGAAGGCTCAGAGGAGCCAGGGATGGACAGCTGGCCAAAATATAGATGAGGTGAAGGCTTTCAATAGGTAGGGATTACCTCTAGACAAATGGTTCCTCCTCACCCAGCAGTGCCTGCACACCCATGACTTAACTCAAAATGGGCACTGGTGGATGGGTCTGGAGCTCAAAGATGTGGGAAGGGTCACCAAGACACATAATTAAGGGAAACTCCATGCAAACTTTGAAGGCATTTCCAATTGCAAGGATTTGGAAGAAAAAGCAAGGGTTTCTCTGAGCACAGTGACAGGATCACCATGTCTCATGTCACTCTTGAGAAAGGACAGGCACTGCACAAATACAATCAAAAGCCATAAATCTGACTGACCAGAAGCTCAGCTGCTCTGAATACGGCTCTGAACTGAGGTTGTTTCTCTGTTCCAGAGGCACAGGCAGCAAATCAGTCATCCTACCAGTAGATAATCCAGTTACCAGCCCTCCCTCTTCTCCCTCCCAGATCCCTCAGCTCCCCCCACGCCCCTTAGCGCTATCATCAATGGAAAGTTTTAGAGAATTAGCTGAAAACAACCAAAGTGCCTAATTGACTGAAGAAGGGAAATGGCAACTTCCATCATCTCAAAAAGCTGCACCTTTCTCCTACTCATCTCAAAGCTGAATAAAGGAATTAAAAACACAGCCTGGGGCAGCCAGCAGAGATTTACAAGAAGCAGACATTAGTTCTAACTCTAAAGGCTGGGCGTGTGCATGAGCCAGGAGGAGCAAACAGAGAAAGGGAGCAGAAACATACAGCCTTTGCAATTAAAGAGGAGGAAGGAGAAGGAAAAAAAAAAAAAAGAAAAATGAAAAAAATCAACAACCTTTAAGCCCTTCCTAATAAAACAAAGATGATCCTGGCAACATGAAATGCTACCCTACTTTGTTTATTTATCGACACAAAGAAAGAAGCAAGTTGGCACCTCAGAGGGTATTAAATCCTGGTTTTTTGCTGACTGAATGACCTCAGCTGAAATATTTTCCATGACAAGAGCCCAGAAGACGCTGGCAGAGTGTCAGACAATAAGATTTTCAGAGTGTATTTACATTCTATCCATGGCCCCAGGCTGTTCCAAACCCATAGGCAGGTGCTGCCTTTATCTGTTCTTTGCTCACCTGGCTCCCTAGCAAAATGTTCTGAGACCTGTGGCTCAGCTGCCTTAACTGTTTCTTGCCTGGTGCTCAGAAAGCTTCAGAGACATCTGGAGTCCGGGCAAATAGAGATGGAGATACTGTTTGCCCCTCAAAACTGAGTGCTCCACTGAGTGGTGTGTAAGGCACTCTTGCCAAAAAGCAGAAGGAAAATGGCAGTGATGCAATGGTAAAAGACAGCTAAAAACCAGATGATTTCATCTGAGAAAAGTGATGCTTTTTCAAAAAGGAAGGGAGAAGGTGTTTTTTGCAAGAATGCATTGCATTTTCCATGACTTGGGATCTCTAAACTAGGTCTGGATAGCTCTCTAAGAAGCAACAGTCAAGATCCTGAAGAAGACCAGAGGCGGGGATCAGAGTTTTACAGCTTCTTGCCTTGAAGTCTGTGCAGGACAACATTCCACTGTCAAGCAGAGGACAGTCAGCAACCCACATCTGTAAAGCAGTGGACAAAAGGGAGAGAGGCAGGCTAAGCCACAAAGCTAACCCACAGCATTCTGCCTTTCAATTCAACTCCCCACATCGCTGGTCTAGGGGAGAATTTGCTACATTCTCCTCTGGACCAGCTCCTGACCTGGTCTTCAGCAAAACAATCCATTCCATTCCTGCAGTGGAAATGGCCTCCTCTTTGCTTTAATTTGGCTACTCGTGCACAGCTCCTCTCTCTTGAGTAATAAGCCTCCAGGAGATGCTGGGAGAGGCTACACCCTTCATACCGCCCAACCAGGAAGAATGATAATTGCACTTCTAACAGCACCACGTACAAGGCAGCCACCAAAGCAGAGGAAACATGAATTAAAGCAGGATAAAAAGGAGGGGCTTTACCCTCTACCTAATAAGGTATTATTCATGCTTTTGGAAAGCTTCCTTGCAAAGAGATAAAACCAGACATAATGGGTATTCATAAGCAACTGCCTCTGGAAAAGGAAAGGCCTGCCTGCCATCTCACCCCCATTGTCATGCTGCACTCACCTTCAACATTCCCAGCCTTCAGCTTCTTCTCCTTGCCATATGTCCTTGTTTAACCTGTTTTGTACCCAAGTCAGCTCCCCCTTGCCCTCATGCATGGCTCAGGTCTGACCCACTCACACACATTTCACACCAGTTCCTCCAGTCCCATCACCTTCACCCAACCAAGGAAAACTTCTGTTTTCTTTTCTTCTTCCCTTTCTCTCATCCCTGTCCTTCCTGCAAAGTCCTTCAGCTCAAATTCACTCCTGGCCTGCTGTGTGTAAATCATTTACCCTTTCATACCCTTCCTCCATCCCACACCCACTAGGTCCCTCATGCCACCCCACACCTGAAAGGATCCAGACATCTGTAAAGTGTGCTTGTAACTCTATTTCTGTATTTGTCTGGCCTCACTTTTCACCCAGGAAACAAAAATGTGACCTTTATCATAATAAACTTCCACTCATGAGCCCCAAACAATGGTGAGTTTTAAACATCTTCACAAGTGAATTACCCCTTGCTCACTTGCATAACTTGTCACTGTCCTTTTCAATCCTGTCCAACTGGTTATCACAGTGTGTGAGCAACTTGCAGCCTTTGCCATTTCTGAAGCTGTTCTATGAAAGCTGGGCAGGACTTGAAATGGTGGGAGTGCAGCTCCAGGCACAAAACCAGCCAAACAAAAAACAAACCCTGATCATACTGCACAAGGATTTTGGGTGCATGGCAAATAGACTCCTAGAAGAATTTTCAAAGGATCCTAATAAAATTAGACATATCAATCCCATCAAAGTCACAGCAATTTGGGTATCCAATGAGCTAAGGCCCTTTGAAAGCTCTGTAGGCATTTTCAGGCACTAAAATGCCTTTGGAAACTGCATTGGAAGACATGGAAACTGCAGCTGGGTGTTAAATGTTTAACCAGGTCTGTAGGCAGCACTTTGGTGCCTATCCTGGGGTAAGACCATATGCACACATGAACTAAGACCACCACACAAGTAGATGTACAGAGAACTTTTCAAAGCTGTCCCTTCCCCAGCTCTACATTCCCAACCATCATTACAGACTGGTTTAAAAAACAAACCACAACAATCAACAAACGAACAAAAATCCCCCAACATCCAGTCAATCAACCTGCAGACCTCCTGGGATGAAGTAAATAAGCTATGAAGAGCTCCTCTCAGCTGGAACAGCAAGGATAAAAGTGGAGGGAAACAGAAGACTAACCAGGTACTATACATGGTACCTGCCACCTTCCATTCCCAACAGAAGCTCTGAGTAATGCCTGCACTCCATGTTGCTGCCACTGTCCAACCCAAGGACATCTTTTAAACAATGCCTCACTGATAATCCTGTAAGGATTTTCAGCTCTGTTCTGCACAGTATTTTAATTGCTCACACTGTTTCATGAGCTCAATCATTTACAGAAGGTATTTTCATCCCACTAATTGTAGGTTTCCCAGAGGACTCAGCACAGTATTTTATGTCCTCAGTACTATTAAATCCATTAGGAAAGTGTCCAGACTTCCAGAAGTCAAATTACTTTCATGCATGCATATGTTTCAGGAGAGAAAGAGGGAAAATCAGGTAAAGAAAAACTTTTAGGCATTAATCAAAAAAATAAGTTTCAACTGACAACTTTCAAGGAAAAAAATCCAACAGGCAGTATTTAAAATAATATTACAATAGACTCATTGAAGTCAGCAGCAGGTCTGGAACCTGAAATCTTTAATGCTAATAGCATGCAGGCATACCCCTGCACTAGGAAAACAATTTCACTAGTTACCAGGTAAAGTTATCTGTATTGGTCACCCTGAACAGGCAAACCATCAGAGTCAGAGACCCACAACTCCCAAATGCAGCAACTGGAGACATGTATTTTTAAGGAAAGAATGGAGGTTTCCAAGCATATCTGTATAGCAAATCTGAAAGGTAATAATTGTATGCTCCTGCATTCCCCGGAGTGATGGTAGCGTCAGCCCTTACCTCCATGCCAAGGAAATTTAGACACAGCCCAAGGAGGAAACTGCAATTCTAGTGGAAAAAGGGCTGAGGTCTGCCAAGTGCCTGGAGCTCACCACACTGGGAGGGGTATGGAGATACAGCAGGTGGGGGATCTATAGCCTAAAGGAGAATCCCTTTTCCAGCCCCTTCCTATTGGGTACAAAGTGCTCTAAAGTGAAGATAACATTCAGCCTTGTGTTCCATGATGCTGTGATGGTGGACAAGACTCACAAGTGCTGCCCCACAGATGAAAGCACTTGTTCATGAGCTGGGTAGTGGCAACTCTCAGTGTAGATGCTCTTAGTTATGTGAAAGACAGGTTTGGTACTGTGGCTCATGACAGGAGCTGTGAGCTGATCAGCAATAAATTATTGGACTACTGTATCTCAACTGTGACAGTGAGTCTTCATCAAAAGAAATCTCCACCATGGTGATCTCTGAACTGGTGTGGTATGCAGATCTCAGGAGGCAAGTCTGGCTTACTCTGGCTCTTAGCAAACAAGAATCTGTGTCACAAAACACATTATCACAGTTGGTATTAACCAGTAAGCATCTTACTAGCTATCTCTGCAAAAATGCCCAGGTGAGATAGTCCAAACAATCCAGAAGACCCCTACCTGCATAAGAAATATCCATGCTGATGAGAACTGGCTGCTCATGACATGAGAACATACAGCAGTTCTTCCAGTGCTGAAGAAGAGACATCCTCCAGCAGCTGCTTTTGTTGCTCCTTATAAGTGTTTTTTTATGACAATTAAAGGTGATGGATCTTAGCATTAGGTGGGAATTAAACTCAATGGAGTTCCACCAACCAGAAACAAAAATAAGGATGAGGCAATGAATTGGGAATTTCTTTTGACTTTAGGTGCATTTCCATGCAAAAAGGTGACATGGATTGCAAGGACAAGACCACCTAAACGAATTACCTCAAGTACTGGCCTGTAGGTCCTGTCCTGACAGCAACTGTATCCTGAGAGAATTCACTTTCACTACCCACAATCCTGCACCTTGGAAATCTCATCTGGCACATCTGACTGGGGTGGACCTAGGAATATTCCAAAAATGGAGCTTTTACATCCCCCGCAGGGGTGCAAAGCACAGCACAAACGGTGTGACTCAGATACTGCCTGGAACATGTAATGAGGATATTAAACTAGATCGTCGTTTTATAGGTTACCTTATTTTTAATTGGGAAAAAAAAGAGAAAACACAGAAGCCAACCAACCTACATATTTGGCCTTCGGATGAATTTTTTTGTTTTACGTGACAGCTTTTTCCTCTATTTAAAAATTTGCATAAATACTGTCAAGACAGGACATGCATGGTAAAGAATAGGCAAAATCCTGAGCTAAGCCCAGCTGCCTCTCCTACTGTGCTGTGCCAGGACAGAGCAGTTGGGCTAATACTGGGAGCAGCCCTCCTTCTGCATGTCACTAAGTCAGGGACATGGTCCTGCTGGCACACAGCCCTTCAGGGGAGTCTTTCCTGACACACCTCACACAGAGAGCCTAGTTTGGGTTCACTCTGCCCTTTTCCCTGTGGTGAAGGGGGATTTGCTTATTTTCCTGTGGAAATTGAGCATGAGATGCTTCAATGTGACCTCCCCTGCCAAGAGGGGCGAGCAGGCAGGGAAAGCACGCCAGGGAAGGCCAAGGATGCTGGAAGGAACATGAGGTTGTTTACCTACACAAGGGCACCCTGTGTGATTTCATGCAGAATTAATTCAGCTCGTGCAAACTCGGGTGCAGACACTTACTTGTGGTTCAGGGAGATTTATCTCTGCTAACAGGATTAGGAAAGGTTTAAGCTAAACCAAAAGAGAAGAATGCACACAAGCACATTCACAGCTTAGAAAACAAACAAATACTGAGCAAATCTGCCTTTAGACATGGCCAAAGCAACCAGAGCTCCCTTCCCAGCAGCTCTCAGCACACAGAGCATGTTATCTAATGCCATCCTCTTTGCTGCTTTTCCTGCTGCACCCCTACCTTACCACCCACTCAGAACAGAAAATTGCAGTGCTTTACACCTACATGCTGCTAAATAACTTACCTCACTCTAGAATTTGGCCCAAGTAGCCACACTGGAATATTAAGAGGTGTGCAAAACAGCTAAGAAAGTTTTTCTTGTCCCTCTAAGAGGGCAGTGGGAAGCAGAGTGTGCCTGTGCTGTGAGAGCCTGGCACTGTGCTGCAGTGGGAAGAGACAAAGGCAAAACAGAGAGAGGCACCAGCTGCTACGTTCAGCACAAGGAGGTCATTGCTCAAACCAGGTATCACCAAGGCTGCCCAAATCCCTATTGGTGGGAAAACACTTCCCATCTTAACAGTCCCTGTACAGTGAGGATGCTTGCACTGGTTAATTGAGAGGCATTTGCTGCCTGCCCCAGAAGTACTGCTGCCATCTCTCCCGAGCTCTGCAGCAGTTCAGCTGGAGGTGCCACACAACCCAGCAGGGAAAGCAAAGCTTACTGCATCCTCCTGGAAGGGCAGGGTGGATCTCCATCTGCAGGGTGTGGTTGCTTTGAGATGGAATTTGGTTGGGACTTTGGGGTTAGAACAGGAGTCCCGTGATGTTCATTCTGGAAAGGTGAGGATGTTTGGTTTACATTTTTTCCAAAAGGTTAGGAGTTGTGGTGAGCCTAATCATTCTGGCATGTCAGCCTGAGCTACCTAGGGGGAAGAGCACCACCTTCTGAATTACCAAGTCAAATTGACTGTAGCAATCAACTTCTTCTAAGTCCCCATCCAAAAACAAACAGGCCCAACCCTGCTTAACTTATGAGATCATAGCCCAAGGCAGTGTAGCTCCCTGAGACATCACTGCCTCACCCATCATCTACAAACATCAGTTGTGCAGGGATGGTATGGATCTCTGCCTGATTTTACATACACAGAGATCTCTGACCAATGACACAAGCCCTCTAGAAAGTGCCTGCAGCACCTCTCCAAGGTGGTAGGCAACCAGCAGAGCCATGGAAATAAGGAGAGAGTAGTGGAGTCATCAGGAATGTGTCCTGTGTGGATCTCTAACCTCTCCTGGCTGGCTCAAATTGAAAACCTCTTGCCCAAACTGGTGCTTGCCTTTTGTGAACCTTGCCACACCGACGCTTTGCTGCTGCTCAGTTCTACTCTGGCTAACGTATTCATCTTCTCATCATCACCTTAGAACCTATTTGCATTGTCAAATTGCTAGAAGAAATTGGTTTCCCCTTGATACCTCAAAATCAAAGCTGCTGGAGCTGGAGATCTTTCTTCTGTTAAGGCATGCTACTAACTCTTAATGGGTTTCTCAAATGCATAATCCATACCTTTCACATCATAAGTCATGTTCATGCCTGGCCCATCACTGAAGCAAAAAGTTCTTGTTGACATTTTCTTGAATCTGGCCTTTTCATAGCATTAGTTCTTTGATATCAGTGCAGGAACCTTCCCCACTGCTAACAGAACTAACTTTATTGATCACACCTTACATGTGACAAAACAGGCGTGACAACCTGCAGAGGGTTGTGTCAGGTCAGGTTGGGACTCTACTGGTACATGATATCAGGAGGTCTGAGCTGATGTCAGATGGTCTGAACTCTAGACCCAAGACAACTCTTTCACTACTTGCTACCAACTTTTTTTTTACATGAGATACCTTTGTGAAACAGAAAGAATAGGTATAAAAGTAACTATTAATCTTCTAAACAGAGAAAAAGTGTTGTAGCTAGTACACCTGATAAGCATTTCATAAATAGCATCATGTTGGGTGTTCTGCTTGACAGCCTTAAACCCGGAAATTAGTTCCACTATTCAATAGTTTAATAAAGAAAATCACATTAATTAATTGACAATATGTATGCCACTTCTGTGGACAAAGAAAAAAAATCTAAGATGAGCTAACATTATGTAGAAGAGCAGATCAAAAGTCAAAATCATCTTGATAATTTGTGAAAATTTGGGGTAGGGAGGTTTAATTTAGTAAAAATCAGTGATTTAGTAAAAATCATGCTTGTAAAGACATCCTTCCTGCCTGCTCAGCACAGGTAAGCTCAACTGGTGGATTACCTGTAGCATCACTCACCCTTCAAAAAAAGACATGGACAGATAACAGAGTCCAGGGGAAAGAAATTTGAGAAACACCATCTCCAGCAAACACATGAGCTGGAGTGTTTAGGCAACGAGAGAGCTGGTTACAGGGAGCAAGAGGGACTTCTTCAACCTTGTGAAAGGCCATGCAAAAAAAGGCTTCAAATCAGCCCTCCTTCAGTGGCTGTATGAAAAATTCACTTTTGATCCCTGGACCCATTTCTGTAATAATTGCATGTTCTATGGTTAAGAAAGAAGCCTGAAATATAATTTAAGGGTAATCTAAAGGTTAAAAAAAACTAAACAAACTGAAAAAAGTTTATCTTATGTCATTATTTGGCTCGTACTGGATGAGAAGATCCAGAATTTTTGATTACCATTTGGCAATGCTTACTTGCTTCCCTAAAGGGTTTGTAAATGGCACCAACATTTTATCCATCATGTTACCTTCTCCCATTGTCTATATTTTCATTGACATGGCTTTCTTGAGCCTTGAGCAGCTTTCCAAAGCACCCAGTCTGCAAAGGGACAAGGAGCCTCTCTCCCTATTGCAACTCAGCATCAAATTCCACCTTATCTCCCTGCAGCACTTTCTAAAACTCAATCTGATTTGCTTTGCACTGACCTATGTAGGTCTTGCAGTGCTCTTCACCTCCCATATTTCACTCTCTGTGCCCCAAGCATCAACATCCAAAGTAAATTTTCCCTCCAGCTAGGAGCTTGGCATTCTTTCTGAGCAGTCTCATTTTCCTACCTTCATGCACACTTGCATTTCCTTAATCAAGAGCATGAACTTCCATTAAACAGGAGAGTTTAAATGACAAGTGTTAAAGTAATTTTTTTAACCTATTCTCATTCAGGAGGTGCCCTGTTTCACTTCAGACTAGGCACTGCCTCCAGCCTACTCACAAAGCTGTGCCCTTACTGACACCAGCATCTGATTTTTATCCTGATTTTCAGCTCCTTGAAGACAAAAGAAAAAAAATAGCAATTTGTGTGGATCACATCTAAATCCACGTGCATAAGTTCAAAGATAATTAGCTTTTTAGTTGCTAAATGCTGTGCAAAGCACACATTTAACAGCTAAAACTGATTTTAATCTTTGCTTAATTCTTTTGCCAGAGAGTCCCATTCACAGTGAGGCAGCTGTCTAAATATCTCAGCCCCTTGGGGTGAGGAGACAGGGGAGCCTCTTGCAATGCTCGTGGATGACCTCAGCTGGCTTCTCCTGCTGAGAGCTGCTTCCAACTCATTTAGGGCAGAGGATGCCAGTGGGGCTACTACCCCAAGGAAATGGTTTATCTGTGAAGGGCCAACCTTCTCTCTTTCCTTGGTTTGAGTAGCCTGTAATAAAGTCTTAAGAGAAGTTTGGTTAGTGGGAGTGGCCAGATTGATGCAAAGTGATGGCCATATTAGTAAGGAAGCACATGGAATTCCAACCCACTGCCTTCACACTGGCCAGGCACAAAACCACCAGTCACTGCATCATTCGCCCTCTATGCCAGTAAAAAGAGTCTCCCCTTGAGTCAAAAAGGCTCTGAACAGCCAGAGGACAAAAGCAAAACAGTCACATAACTATGACCAAAATTCTGGGGTTTGATATTTTTTCTTTCGTCTTTCCTTGTCTAAGCTTTGCCATGCTAGAAGTGCCTGATTGCAATTACATTCTTTAAAAATAAGTAAATAGAACACTTCTTAAAATCATTTCAAATTGCCTTCTGTGGAATGTGATTAAACATTAGCACTTTCTACATCCGGGAGTGTGCACACATGCACACAAAGGGATGACACCAGGACCCAACAACAAAAAATTATCAAATCTTCCCTCTGCAACAGGCAGTACCCTACCCCTGGGTTCATTAACCTCAGTGTCTTAATATTCTCCAATATTTAGGGAAGCGAGGCATTACTGTGTAATCAGAGGATACTCCTGCATATGGGATAGATAAGGCACTGAGATGGGGAGGAGCCCAACAAAAGAATATGCTGGTGCCTGTGGTGTGATGAGAAAATGTGCTTTGCTCCTGCTGAAAAAAGCTGGGGCACTCCTCATCTCCAGACTGAACCCAGTTATCATTTAAGGATTAAAATGCTCATTATGTTTTTTTTGTTTTTTTTTTTTGCTTGACCAATTTTTCTCTTACTGGCCCGTGGGTTCTAAAATATAGGAAATGGCACAAAAAATGGCATTATTTTCAGTAAGTTCCTGACACCTAATCAGGCAAGGGTTTCCATTACAATTCCTGGCTAGTTCCTTTCTCCCCCAGAGCCTGGGACACCATGATCTTGTGCAAGGAAAGGAGATGAAAACCATGAAACAGAGCTGGGAGAGGACAGAAATTGCAAGAAATATTTGGAAAGCAAACAGTCACAACACAAGATTTTCCTTTCAGGCCTGTGTTCAGACAGTCTAAATTGTCAGTCAGTCCCTCTGCCAAATATTTCCCAATGGGTGTCTCTCCATGGCTCTCTGCTCAACACCACTCTCAGAGACTTACAAAAAATTCAAAAGCCATACTAATGGCAGGGTGTTTTATTTACCTCCCTGTGCAGTTAGCTGATAGACTGCACAGCACTTTGAAGTGAGAAAGCTCTAGACAGAGGACTATTAGAGTTAGTAATGAAAATTAACATGAAGAAAAGGCTTTTTAAATTTTCTATCAGGTTTCCTATAAGCGCAGTATCTCCAGGTCTAAAAAAGTGTTAGCACATACAAGAATTATAAAAGACTGATCTTGAATAAAGAGCTAACAGGACTCAGAAGTCACACCATTGAAATAATATAAAGGCTTGTCTAGAAACAGAGATAGAAAGAATAACAACAAATCCATTTAGGACTCTTCAGTTTGCCTGCAACCTTCCTAACACACACCCACAATTCAATTAGATAAGCTCTCTTCTCTTGCGAAATAAAACAAAATCCACAGTCTTATCACAAGACTGCATGACAGGTTTGTCCTCAACATTGTTACTTTCCCCAGTTTGATACACCTTTTTCCAGTTTGTTCATCCAGGAAATTCTACCTTTTCCTTCTGGAGTAAAGCTGGTGTTTGCTGAAGGCCTCCTGCAGCTCACCAATGGTCTCAGCATTTCAGGATACAGTTTCAGATCAATGTTCTCAACTGGAAAGATAAAAAATACAAATAAATCAAACCACAACAAAAAAAAAAAAAACAAAAAAAAAAAAAACAAAAAACCTCAACAACTCCTGGCACCACAGAAAAAAGCTTACAGTTGTTATATTCATCTGCAGGATGTGAACTTTCCATGTGCTTACTGATTTCTCTTACTAAGCAATCACCAAACACTGATAGGATTTTTTTGCAGGAACTGGAAGTATAATGTGTTTATTAAAAAAAATAAACAACAAACAAAACAAAACAAAAAAAAACAAAAACAAAAACAAAAAAACACCAAAAAAAACCCACCACCCAACAACAACAACAACAAAACCCAACACCAATAGAGCAGAGAGCCAGTTTAAGCCACTTGACATTTCAGGAAATTAAGTTATACTGTGGTCCCAGCTTATAAATTCAGCAAGACCCATGAGAGAACTCCTTGAAGACCTGCTTTGCTTTCATTTCAACAGTGATGGCCACACAGGCTAATTGAGGGCAGGAGCCACGTGTTCTGTCACAGCTCTCCTGCTGCCTTCCTCTCTGCCAGCAGCTCCTACACTGCTCACAGTCTGCATGCTCCAGCCAGCTTCTCATTTAGCTGTTGAGCAGTCCCTTCTGGGGGAGAGGAGGAAAAAAAATAGGATTTGGAAGGTAAAATAAATCCAGTGGAAATAATAATAAAGTTTCAGAGAAAACCTCAGACTCCTGTCAAACAGCTGAATGTATTTTTGGGGTGCAAATTTCAAAGACCAAAGCATCTCACCATGACAAAATGTGATGGCAAATCACATTGGAGCTGTAGGTATTACAAGTACAGACTGGAGATCTAGGGTCAGGCACTGAAGCTCACAATCTGAAGAGATTTATAGGCTGTTTTTGTCCACATCGTTGCCAAAAGGGCAGAAAGGAGGAGGTTGAGCAACAGCAGTACATGAGCCAGGTGTGTGGGAGATGAAGAGACCCATTCTGGAATGATGGAAACAGCTACCAAGGCTGGTGTGGTTCAGCCTATTCCTGGTGGGATTTCTGCTGATAGAAAGGGAAAGACAGGGAGCCACCTCATAGGGAATCATCCTCTTCTTTACCTGAGACAAGGCTGAAGCTGGGTGCAGAAGCTGCCACCTGTGGGCCTGTGTCCCAACACACTCTCTCCTGATACCATGGCACGAGAGATGCAGCTACAGCAGGAACAACACACCCCTCCTTAGTGAGGGGGACAGAGAGAAGGCATGTCTGGGAGCTCCTGGGCACTGTGCAGGCAGCCTCTCTCTCAGGGCACTGACACATGCACTCTGATGGTTGAAATTTGCTTTATGTGTCCAAGGGCTGCACAAGTACAAAGACAACCCAGGTTGCCAACACTCCTGGAGCTCTCCACATTTTCTCATCCAAAAGACTCTGATGATCTTTGAAAGCTTGCAGGATTGCAGGCCATTGCTACCATTCCCAGTTAAAGGTACCTCTAAGGTGTCATGTAGGGAACCAGTTTCTCCTGTCTATTTGGCGTGTACTGAGGGCTCCTTTCAGCCTCCTGAAGTGATCAGTACTTGCAGGATGTGGCTTTGCACTGACTGGGGAAGGGCAGCTCCCTCACTATGACTACACTGTGTAGAGAGCCTGGCTAAGGGCAACTTCCACACCCCTCTCAGCTTTCAATCTGTGTGTGACCTCAGGCACGCAGAAAAAACAGAGTCCTGAGGAGAAAACGACCTGTTTGAGATCACCCAGCTGGGTAAGAGAGGATCAGGAAGCCATCAGTGCCTCTGTGTCCCCATCACTCTGGCAGAGCCCTTTTCCTGAAATAGGAACAATCAGGGATGAATCAAACCCAGTACACGCTGCCCAGTGAAGAATTACGAGACTATTAAAAAGCCAGCTACAGACCAGCCTAACCAAGGAGTAGCCAAAACCTTTTGTGGAAAGGCCACTGAGAAGCCCATCATATTCCAACCCCAGTAAGATTTGCTCTATTATTTGCAATGTGATCAGACAGAAAAGTCATGCAAAGGTAAAATGCTTACTAAAAACACTATTGCTGCAAGCATTCACCTCCATGTAGGCGTGGAAACCTTCAAGTTTCCTTTTTATTATATGGATGGGATCCTTCTTTTCACTGGCACAATAGAAAATAGCCACAAAAATTCCACACACACAGCATCAGACCCCGCGACCAGCCTCGACATGCAGAGCGTCAGTAATAAAACACACCCCTACAGGGATTTAGCACTTGGGCTTGTGCTCAGCTGGGGCACTTGGGCAGGACTTTCACTCTTCAGACATAGAAAAATATTAATTGTAATCAGCTCTGTCATTATTCCAACCCCCGCATCTCCCCTTCCCTGTTAGCAAAAAGAAGAGGAGCCATGTGCTGATGGGATTGCGGGTTTGCATGAACAAGATGAGCCTCTTGTGTGTGTGTACTGCATTTGCCCTGGAAATCAAACAGCAACTGCAGCAAGGGCATCCTGGGAAGGGCCCTCAGGTGCCAGAAGATAAATTCAGGGAAATGTTCCTTTATTAAAACAATTGCAACAGCTGCTGCAGGTACTTCCTTATGCACACATGCAGGCACCCCTCCTTGCTGCCCATCACACACACCCCCTCTGCCTCAGACACTCTTGCACAACCAGATGACAGAGTAGTTTTCAACTTCAATCTATGCAGGTCACACAGCCCTTCTCTTACCAATCTACCATCCCTGGTGAATTTGTCCTTCTCATCCCTACTCTTCCCAATAAACATCCTGCCCTGTGTTGTCCTACCACAGGAGTCCCCAAAGTGTACACATCAGTGGTATTGCAGTGGTACCACAACAGGCACTGTAGCCAAAAGGGCAGGCCAGAGAGTGCACAAGGTCTGAAAAGGCCAGCCAAGGCAAGCTCATCTCAGGGATTCCTGAAATCATCTCCTTTCCTACAGACTACCTCTTACTCCCTTTCTTTCTCTTCCCATGAACTGCAGTGGTGGTGTCCTGCAGCACTCACTAATCGGTGGTTAAGTGAGAGGTCATGCACCAGAGTTTGAGAATTAGCTCTTTGCCAAACACCTCCCCAAAAAGGTGTGCAAAGCTGCTTCCACAACACCTGGAAACTTTTTCCCCTAGGGTCCTGGTTAGACTGGTTGCAAAGTGCAGTTCCTGATTTTCCACTACACTCTTCCACTGCACTGTCATTTTCTCCTTCCAGATCTACTCCACCCATGAGCTATCCTGCTTTGGCCTTTTATATGGTTTCTGGTCCTAAAGACAAGGATGGTCTCTTAGCTGTCTGTATACTGTCTACCAACACAGGCCTGTGATTCACATCCTAAAGTTTCAAGAGGGAAACTATAAATCCATAACACCATTTTGTCTTTCATTGGAAAGCCCACAACGAGGCAGGAAAATGCAGACACACTGGAGTACCTTTACAATTTACTTGCATTGCAAATAGAGTTTGGGAAGAGCATGGGACTCCAGGCAGGACCACTGAGCAGGCCAGGCCATCCCTGGACATCCTGCATGGTGCCATACATCTGTGCTTCCCACAGCTGGCTGCAGAGCTTAATCTGTAATTGATCCAGGTGGGTTAGACTGGGTTCTAGCATAGGATGGGAGAAGAATAAAGACATACAGGGCTGGAGCCCAGTAGAAAACCTTGCCAGCATCCTTTTCACCTTCAGTGCTGCTGCTGCTCACACCTTCACCTGGCCATGCACCCTGCCATGGTCAAACAGGTACCCAATGCTGCTCTTCAGGTCTGCTCTGCCTTTGCTTTGTGCAGGTGTTGGCCAACACACTCACACACCAAGCCAGGCAAAATCCAGCCTATCCTGGAGAGCACTGCTCTGAGGTGATGCCTGGAGGCTGCACTTCACCTTGCAGGCACACCCTGCAACAGGGCACTGAGATGCTACAGCACATATGGCAGGAGTCATCTTGCTCAAGGAAGACATTGACTTTTGTTATTCTCCATAGCTGGTTCATCCATGACAATAGTTTGTTCCTGCTCCAACCATCTCTTTGTTTATTTTGGGCACAGTAGGAGAAGAAAGACTACATGCTCCTGGTAATTCCCATTTAGGAAAGATGCCCTCTTTCTTCACACAGATGCCAGCAGGCACTACTACCCAGAAACAAAAGGACGTTCTTATCAAGGATCTGTCTGATTAAGAAGAAATTTGAATTTCAAGTACTTTTCTAGTTAGACTTGTTTGGGACAAACCGCTGCAACTTGTTATGCCTCAACTTCTTCATATGGAAATTGAAGGGATATAAGACTTCTCAAGCTCATAAAAATCTAAAAGTGACAAGGGTTAAATGGTTGCTAATAAAGTCCCCACTTGCCTCAGCAGCATCTGTGCAAATGTAACTGATATCCATCTCGCCTTGGTAAAAAAGAGGTCAATAAGCAGGCAGAGAACTCTTTGACCTGCAAGACAGCCAACCTTCTGTCAGTGGAGGCTTGCATAATGCTCAAGAACCTTTAACCACCACCCTTCAGCTCTGAGATTTGAAGAAGGGGAAAAGCATACACACTGGGCTCATACTGGGAAGCATAGAGGTGTCTCAGAAACCTGACACCTAGATGGGCAAAGCATTAATGTCTGAGAAATGTTTCTGTAGGGGCAGAAGATTGGATGAAGCTGGAAAAGATCCAGCTCAGCAGCTCAGTCCATTGCCCAAAATAACCAGGTGGTGGCATGTGGGCTCCTCCCCCACCAAGCCCACCAGCAAATGCCCCAGCAATCCCAGTGCATGCTCACCCCATCATCACGCTTTGCTGGCCATTGGTGGTGGACAGCACCCCACCCTGAGAAAACATGGGGCATTCTTGGCACTCTGCACTGCAGGCAAGGTCATCAGACACGATGACAGATTCTTTGCCTGCCATATCCACAGAGGAATGCAGGGGAATATGATCCTGCCCTGAACAAGTGCCAAGTTTGATTAGGGCTGATTGCTCCAAGATCATTCCTGTGAGGATCTCGCAAAGAGGGAGTTGCTTGCTCCCCATAACAAACCCAAAGACAAGACATGAAAGTCTGAGAAGATTTTGGCCAAGTCTCCCAAAAATATAAAGCAGAGTGGCAGATCCCACGAGGACAGACAACCTTTCAGTTAGGAAGTCCAGTAGAAAGTGACACCTCTCCCAGTGCCCTACAACCCAGCATGCATAGCCCACCACAGATGGAGATGGCAGAGCCTTACAAACATCCATTGCAACTTGGCACTGATTTGGCTCTTGGAACAGGGAAACTGGCCTGTTCCAAAATGATCCTCCTGACACAAGGCTCAAATAGTTGGCTGAGCAGAGTCGGTGTCCACCCTCATTCTTTTTCGGGCACCTTCTGTGGGACTTTGAATAGGTCCTGCCTCCTCTACTCTCTGCTACAGTTTTCCACTGAGGACAACTGCCCTTTGTCACTTCAGCAGAGAGCTGCACCTAAATGCACTAACTGGAAGGACACCTGAGCCTCATGGGGTGTCATGGGGATGGTTTCACCCCACCCCAGCCAACTCTGGGGCACACATCTCATGAAGATTTCCCTCCTTTTGCTCTACAGCAGCACAGCAATACCTCAGAGGTCTGCTGAGGCCCACGGGGCTCCAGAGAGCAGAGCCAAGTCAATGTACAAGGCCACCATGGTGCTTCTGTGCCTCCACCAGGCCAAGAAACTGGGAGTTCCACCTTGGCAAAGATGCCCACAGCTCAAGTCCAAATTATATTTATTTCTCCCCATGTGCAAAATGCATATCAGTTCTTATGTTTTGTCTTTCTTCTCCCTGTGATGGAAACCCATCCTGCTTCAATCAGAAAACAATAAATAAAACTACAGAGGCAGCAATCATTAACCAAATCCTGTCCTAATGCCTCCCCACACATATGTTGTCCCCTCCACCATCTGTTTTACAAATGCAACAAACTAAACTAAACAAGCTCCCAGTAGCTAAATTCTTTGCATCTCCGAAAGCACATGGATCCCTGTGCCAAAGTAAACAATCTCATGGAGAGTTTACATAAAACAAGTGAACTAATTTCTTCATAAACAAAGGAACTACAAATTGGTTCAAAGCCTGCCATAGTACATCCTGTGAAAACATCCCCCCACAAGGAAAGGAGTAAAATAACCCTAAGTGGGATGTTGAATGCATACCCAGCCTGGCACCCTTACCTTCACACCAGTGTAGGAAGTACAAACCTACTCTTCCTACAGGCCTTGTACAGAATAATGCCAACCTGCTTCCTGCTATTGCTGCAGGTTTAGTAGCAGTGCAATGCAAAAGGTCACAAAGGTGATCCATTCCAAAAATTAACAGAGGGAGAAAGGATGACATGACTGTGTCACCCTGGTGCATGGGAGAGCTAGTTATGGGCTGGTTGAGAGTTGCATCTGGTGCAGGAGACCACTGCAGTACAAAGTCCATGCACCCATTCACACCAACATGGTGATACAGTGATTGGGGCGGGGGAAAAGAAGGGAAAGAAATTTGTTTCCCTTACATGGAGATTTCTTTTTCCTTGGTGCATGCACCAAATTCTGGGATATTAACAAGTGTCAAACAACTCAACACAAAACAAATCACCTGCCTGAAAGTATAAAAGGCAGGGGGAAAGGAAAGATGAGCTTCCACTTCCATACAGGACTGGAGCTGGCTTGGCCTTGACTCTGATTTTTCCCAAGTCTCCTTTGGGAAAAGTCCTAGAGCCACAGCTCCATCTGGAGTCTCAGATTTGGCTAAATGCAGGCTGAGGACATCCCCACATAGAGCAGTCTAGAAATCTTACCTGCAGTTTGACTTTAGGGGCTCAGGATTGGAGATTCACTCTTTCAATACATCCACCACCAAATTCAGCTCTTTATAAAGATACACTCTGATGTGTCCTAGGTGAATTCAGATGAAACCCCAGGCTTACACTGAAAGAAGAGCATCCAGATAGACTTTTCCATTGCTTGGGAAACAGATTCTAATTAAACCTGTGCAATTTTCCCAAAGAGGCAGGACTGTGCAGCTCAAACTTAACAGCTCTTGTCAGAGCCCAAACCTAGGAGATTCATCCAAGTTAACCTTCTCTATGATCAAGTTTTTTCAAGTCATCCATGCTCATGGCATGTTTCCATTACCAGGACTCATAAAAAGATGTTTTGATCCAGACTTTAAAGAGCTAGGCCCTAAATGCATGTCCCAGAGCATTCACTCACCCATGTGACTGCCAGAAGTGCAAAAAGTGCCTCCCTTGCAGCAAAGGAGCTGTGTGGTGGCACTTCTCCCATGGACCAGTACAGTGATTTTCAAAAGCTGCTACAAAGAAAACAAAAAGCAAACGAAAAATCCCTCCCTATAATCACTTCAAAGCACATTGATCTGGAGTCAAAATGCAGCAAACAGATTATTCTCACATGCCCCAGCTCCTGCAGAGACCCATGGAAACCCATATGGCACTCCAAGTGTGGAGACTTGAGAAAGAGTCTGAATCCCAGGGGCCTTGCTAAGTATTACAGACAATTCTTACCAGTTACAGCAAGAAATAGGGAAAGATGGCATATTAAAGAAGGGCAATAGAAAAAAAGTGTTTTTTTTCTTCTTATTGCACACTTACGAAGGTGACATACTGTGGACAACAACTGAAACAATAAAATGCATTCCAATATTCTATATTGTATTGATCATTTGATGGTCTCTCTTTAAATCAGTAGCTTTAAACGCTCTTATTAAAAAAAATTTGCTGAAATATGTAGAGGCTGAGTTTGGAAGCAGTCTGTGCTGGCATAAATAAAAAACAAGTCAATGGATAAGAAGGGAATTAGAGTGGATATGAGTACACAAAAATTACTGAAATCAGCTTACAGACTTAATGCATTCTGCTGACAGTGGTGGTGGGGGAGGTTGTTTACTTAATCCAGAGAGTTTTTAGGCATACTGAAAAACAGAAGTAGGGACGGCTAACCCACTGTTGCTAGGTCCCACTGCAATTTGAGGTTTGCCTCTCCATTCCTATGGTTTGGAACATTTGTTTCTGAATGCAAAATTCAAATGAATATTGCCCAGGTGGCACTGTACAGTCCCCACTTTGCTAATGTTCATACTGGAGCAGACAACAAATGGGCAAAACTGTTTTGGAGGGCAGTCGGGGAGGGATGGAAGCAGCACTCAGTTGCCTTGGAGTTATCCAGGTTTATCTACACATCACACTGTATGCTCCCTGGTTCTCATAATTAGAGTGTCTAGACAAGAGATGATGCCAGCAAAGTAGCAAGTAAAAGAGGTTTTGCAGAGTTTTTTAGAGGAGCCCACCTAAAGCAGTGACTACAGAATAATGACAGACAGAGTTGCAGACCCTAGCTAAGAATAGAGTAACTTTTGACCAAAGTAAAGGTCTTTTCATAGCCATTCACATCCTGAAAGAGCTCCTAAATAAGAACACCGATGGCTCAAGCACTCAGGAGGGATCAGAGCTTTTGAACCAGCATCAGACTAGAGTTTTCTGCAAAAGTAATTCCAGCTGCCTCAGCTTCATCCAAATACTGGCATTTAGCAGCCTCAACTTGTGTAAACCAGCTTCACTCCACTGAAGTCAATAACAATTGACACCAGCTGAGCATCTGGCTCTCAATGTGGTTTAAATATAGTCTAAAGAGAGAACTTACAGAAGGATTGCCCAATCCTTCATGTCCATTTCCCCCTTGGGCTAGGACTGAATAAGATTGATTTTTTTTCTTTATAATTTAGCTCCCGTTATTTTTAACAACAACATTATGAGCTCACATTTATTATAGCACCTTCCATCCTCCAGTAGCCAGGCTGTCTTTCAGACTTCACCAAGGATCACCAGGGGGATGGACACAGCACCAGGATGGAACCACCTCGGGATGCAACATAGCAGATACTCAGCATGCACAGAAGACTGGCCACAAACACAATAAATCAGCAAGGGTACTATGATAATTCAGCTTCATCATTGCAAGAGTAAGCTTCAGCCATTTTCACAAAGAGGAAATTTAAGGAGTAGTTTCAAATCTTCCCTTGAGCTGTCCATGAGGTGGCTGTTGTCCAGCAATGCAGGATGACATGGTCGCACACTGTGGCCCTACACACAAAACATGAAGGCAAATTACACACTGCTGGGGAAAGGCAAGCATGAGTGACCTTTGAGAAAGAAAAAGTAGCTGGGTCACTCCCACTGTGACAAATCAGGGCTCTTTGGTATTGCCCCATCTCTTTGGCTCAAATGTCCCTGCAAGACATGGCAATCTCCATGCACAGAATGATCAGGCTGTGAGCCTCCAAAGCTTTAGCTACCACACAGTGACACGTACACAGGTTGCCAACCAAGGCAGGAAGTTAATTAGTTTTGGAAAGCTCAAGGGTCTGACATCCTTCACCAACACTTTTTTAACGTGAGAGAGAGAAGCTAAGAAAGTGCAAGAGGAAAAATAGGCTGTGTTGTGGGCTTAAATCTGTGCCATTATGCTAGAGGTAGAGTGACACCAAGTTTTGTCAACAGTAGCATAGTCCATTTTATCTGGGATCAGAGCAGGAAACCAGGGCCCACTCAGATCCTACCGTACGGGAATGGCTTTGGAAGAAACATCTTCCAGATGGTCCCCCTCAAGCCACCACAGAGCAATGAAAATGCAGCAAATAAGAGCTGTGGCCATCACCCAAATGCTCCATCAAAGACACGAACTCTGGTCTCTTTAAAAAAAAAAAAAAAAAAAAAAAAAAGAGAAAGAAAACCAATACAAACAAAAAAAACCCACAGATCCATTAATGAAAACTAAAGCACAAGGCAAGGGGTGATGAAAACAAATAAAACTAAGGCTGTAAAATGCCTGGTATGTAAGATGTGTTGAAACTTGCTGCTGACAGCAGCTTGAGCAGACATTCACATGCAGCCATTCATAAGATGTACAGTAATTACCTTCTCCGGGAGGCTGCATTATGATGATTTTTTTAGGCAGAGCACAATATCTCTAGCAACAGGATATAATTACAGCAAAGGATATGTCTCTTAACCTCTTTCTATGCCCCCAGCCAGTTTGGGGAGCAGATCTGGGAGCCAGGGGCTCTGTGGTGAGGGTACAAGTAGTTTACCCTGTGCTGCTGCACTCATTACCTAGAGCCAAGCATGCTTCTGATGGGAGCTGTGGTGGTGTTGCTCTCACAGGAACATGACTGTCTCTCCCTCGCCTCTGGGTGAAACACTCCCAGCACTGCTGGACTTGGACAGAGCTGGCAGCAGCCACCAGGCCACCGAAGGAGTTCGGCACAGTCAGCCTGCTCTGGGCCGACACCTCGGTGGTAAATAAATAAATACCAAAAACAAACAGGCAACGGAATGACTCAGGACTGGAACACACTGGCAGCACTGTGAGGCAGCAGGACTTTCACCTCCAGACTGCGACCTTCCTGGCCCCAAATACCCCACGCTGCAGAATGCCTTTGGAGAGCTGATGGGCTCTGAATAAAGGCCCAAGGCTCCCACATAAGGACTGGTACCATAACTAGCATGGGCTGTGGTGTCTCCAGGGGATGGATGCCACTTCCTGGTGATTTCCTGGCTCACTGCAGCAGCCAAAAGTGGGTGTTCTGCCCCACGACCACAGCCCTCCTGCAGAGAAGCACAGGAAATCGTACTGATGCAGCTGTTGCATTGATTTATGTAGGATCCAAAAACAGAGAGAGATGCAGGCAATGACAGAGCCCTAACAGCTGTGTGCTCAGCTGAAGGACTCAGTCTTTCACATTGCCTCCATCCATTCCCGGTACTCACTTCTCCGGACTCCTCTGAAACAGTGAAGTGTCCAGCACAGTCACTGGTGGTCAGTGAGTTTTGCTGCACTGGGAAGCATCTCATTGAGAGGTCCCACTTGTGAGATCAGCAGGTACAAGGTTGTGAACATCACAAATTGCTTTTAATTATTTCAGTCTTCAATCCTGGAGGGAAAAAGTAAAGAGTTAATCCTTGTCCCCAAACCAAAAATGCAGTTCTGCATCTGACCCTAGTCTCTGTTGTTAATAGCCCACACACTGATTATCTGAAAATCAACATCAGAGCTCAACCTTTTTTCCAAAACCAGGAAACCAAAACATGGGCTCTCCATGCCAGATACTGAAAGTAGAGAATCTTGGAAGCTTTCAGAGCCCTTTTTCAAGATACAGACATGTTTCCATTACAAGATAGAGATTTTTTTGTAGATGAGAGACTGGAAATCTTCTTTTTCTAATATGAAACAACTAAAATTAAAGAATAACCAACATTTTCCTCACTGGTCTGGAAATGGTGTTACAAGTGAAAATCAGCTTGGTCCAAGTTTGCAAGCTGTGATATCAGTAGGAGAATTTCCCTTTGCATGTACAAAAGGAAATGAATTTTGCATCCGCCGGATGGCAGTGTAGGGAGAGCAATCATATTAGTCATAGTATTATTGTTTTCCTTTTAAGCCTCTCAAAAGTGATTGCAGACACAGCAATTCATTGCTTATTAAGATCTCCCTGCATTACAACCAGGGAAAAAAATCTAGGTCTCATTAATAAACCATCTTCTAGGATCTCTATAAGAAGACAGACTTTGATTAGCCAAAATCGTTCAATAAATTATTTGGCTTGCCTGACAAAGAGAAATGATTGATTGGAAAGTGTGTGCTTTAAATAGTTCACTCTTTTTAATAAAAGCAAAGACTTCAGATAGAAATACAAATAGTAAAAAGGCAGTATTTCTGCTTCCAGAGAAGATCACTCCTTGTACCAGGCTGATTGGTGCTGGCAGCATACACAAAGTTCACTTCAGAATCCTGACTCTGCACGATGGAATTATTCTAAGTCTGAAATGAGAACATCTTCTGCAGTTTCCCTTGTAAAGCACATTGATGAGCAGGGAAGCCTGTTCTACTCCCAGACACCACATCAGTTACCAATTGCAGACCAGATATTTATTTCCTGCATAAAATAAAACCAAGCAGCAAAGCAATGTGTTAAAATCTATGCACACAGTATTGCGACATTATATAACCAAGAAGATAGCCCCAGAGCAATAAGAAATGGGAGAAAACAGCGCTTGGGAAGCCAGGCCACCGGCCATCCTCATTCCACTAGAGGGCAATAGCAAATAAGCGACAGAAAGCTGGAAGGTTGCGCTAAGCCGCTGAGCAAGGGTCAGGTTCGCTTCCCGCAGCCCCGGCTGCCGGCAGGTACCGCCCGCCGGCCTCGGCTGCGGCGGGCCAGGCAGCGGAAAACAGCCACTGGTGGCTTTGGTCTAGGAAACAGCCGCAAGAAGAACGACTTTCCGCGGGATGTCCTTAAGCGTCAGCAAATAGGTGGTCAAATATTGCTCTGAACAGATGATTGAATCAACCTCACACATCATTCAGTTGCAGATGTTACAGTGAGAAAGATCAGGCTGCTGAAGCCTTTCCATCTCCCTACTGGGTTTACTGAAGGGAAGGTTTGGAGGTGATTTGATCTAACTCTATTAACATTTCTCAGCAGGGGACTATGAGAGATGCTAAAGGACTTCAAAAATTTAATAAACACAACTATAACCAGATCCAGAAGCTTAAAGTAAAAGCTGGAAAAAATCAAACTGGAAATAATACGAATATTTAAAAATTAAAACTTGCAATAACACCAGTAGTTAATCACTTGAACAAATTATGTAGGGGAGAGTTTTATTCTCCACCCTTAGAGCTCTTAAAACAAGATTTGCTGTCATCCTAAAACATGTGCTGTAGCTTAACAGTGAATTATTAGCCTTGATGCAGACATTACAGGTACAGATCTCATCTGAGCGAGGCAGAAGGTGAGATTAGATTAGCAGCACGGTCTCTTTGTGTAATTACAGTCTACAGATATCAAGGTTCTTGTCACAAAAAATTGTCTTTCAGCTGCAGGGACTGACTCCCACGTTGGCAAACTCACTTCATAGGCTGTGGGGACACAACAGTGGCAGCAGTTCCAAGGACTGTCACATGGCCTTCAGCTAACAGGCCAGCTTCTCTTGCCCAGTCATTACCTGTCTCTACAAAGAAAAAGCCTTCAGCCTAAAGAAACTCTTCTCTACACCAAGCTGTCCAGAGCTAACAGACAGGCCATTCTGTACCTGAGCCGAGTACTGGCTCCTGGGCTGTGGTACCAGCTGAGAAGAGACTTGGACAAGAACTGATACGTGACAGCGATGGAAAAGAGGCACGGGCCAATTTCAACATTTTGAAGCCTTCAAAAAGAGGAGGCTTCCAAAAGCATCATAGCATTGAAGCACCACCAACCTCAGCCCAGCCTTTGTGAGCTGCAGGGCAGACAACACCAATGTAAACAAAAGCTCAGCCTTTCTCACCAGAGACATGGAGCAGTGCTATTCCAACTGTGATCTGCTTCCAACCTTACCAAATGCCAGTGCTTTATGAGACTGGACAGTTATGAAACAAGCCAAATGTGATGACAGTACATTGGCCTTTGCAGTTACTCTGAGGCATTTTTCTGTGGAAACAGCACAGGAAGGTGTGGGACTGAGGCAGGCAGAGAGCAGAAGCTCACAGCACTCAGTGTTCATGCTCTTCTGTAGAGGAAAGGCTTGCAGATGCTTCTGAGTGTTTTGTCAAGGCTGACAGGTATTGCCAGTGATCTGAGGGAGCACTCTGGGAGATGGCACAGACATGACACCAGCTGGGGCACAGTTGCCCTCTGTGCTGAAATGGGAGTGCTGGCCCAGGGAACCACACCTGCCAGGCCCCCAAGTGTCCTGTCCCGAGGGGACAACATCTGCCTTCAATAGCTGCACATGCTGGGCTGATGGCTCAGTTTTCTGAACTGTGGAAAAAAAACACCAGCAAATTGAAGCAAAAGGATTTGAGGTGTAAAGGAGTGTAATGACAATGTGTTTGGACATTGTACTATTTTGTAGGATGGGATATGCCCTAGTCCAGTTTCCTCCAAGCACTGCCTCCATGACTCATCTGCAGCAAGTCTCCCCTCTCCTTCTTCCCACTAAGCTCAGTCACCTGTAGGAACCCACAGATGTCACTCCCAGCTTTCTTCGGGCTTCTCACATATTTGCTCACATGTGATCTGTCTAATATCTGAAGCCTTCCTTTTCCATAAGGAAACCCCAGCTGAGGGGCACTACTGTTTACCTAAAGTGATCAGCAATTAAACCCCATCAGTTAGAATGAGCTTGCAACAAGTCCTACAAATCAACAGTTTGAACAGCTTTTCCAGGCTAGTCATCTCCAAAGCAGAAGGTCTGGAGTGACTGTGGCTGTTCCACTTCTTGGGGCCACAGGCATGTGAGATGTTCCTTTATCTGCACTGACACAAATAAAGCAAACACCATGATTCTGACAGTAAATGCTGGAACCAAGGGCACGCCCCTGCACTCTCCTACCCAATTTGCAGAACAGAAGAGAGGGTGTTACGGGGCAGCAGGGGCAGCAAATGTAATACAGGCAGGTGTCAGACTAACACAGTGCTGGTGGAGGCAGGAAAGTGAAAGCATCTAGGTGGGAGTGGAAAGCCAAATTACAGGTCGAAGGGTTAAGAGAAGAGAGCCCATTATTCATCACTACTACTGTGTTCCAGGCATAAGAAACATTTGGAGATAATTAGCGGGAGAACAGAACAATGCACTAGAGAAAGCAACAATGCCCTGGTTCAACCCAGCAGATGAGCTCTGTGCTCAGAGCAAATTGGTCTAAAATAAGTATTGCTCCATCTCAAAACCAGAAAGGTGTGACCTACTTCTCTGACCCTAGCATCAGCTGGCAGGAAGGGAATTGGCAGAATGATTCTTCATTCCCATCACTGGAGATTGAGCATATTCAGTTCCATTTCAGAAATAAAAGCCAGCAGCTTTTCCAGCTGATTTTGGGTAACTAATAACACAGAACTGCACTCATTAACTAAGCTGGCTTGTATTGTAAAGAGTTCCAAGGCAACAACTAAATGGACTTGATATTAACAGCTGTGATAGTGTCAGTGTTACTTAGAAGCTTTAACTAATAGCCTTAACATTTTCAAATGTAAAGTATATTCTGTTTTTTAATTATTTCAAGGGCTTTTATGAAATTTTGCTCCCAAATAGTAGCACTTTTCAAAACTGAATACAGGACCTGAATGCTAGGCTCTATGCAAGCCCTGAGCACTTTGGTCCTTTTCAGATGAACATTCCCAGAGAATCATAGTTACACAACTGTAGTTCTGAAAGTTATTTTCCAAAGATGTTTAGAAATTGTAATGTCAAATGAGTTTGATTTTATTGCTAAATTATTATTTGGGTATTGTCTTTTAGTGAAAATACTCTTGGACACTGAGCTTGCTGATCACAGGGCTCATGCTCTAAAGAAGAAATTAATACTTCAAGTTTCAATTTTTGGAGAAGAAGGGAATATTTTGAGGTCTCACAATAAATGAATTTGTCAGTGAACTTGTGGGCTACAAGCACATATTTTTATTTATCCTGATTCCCCACTATTTACCAGCAGAGAAAATCTCAAAAACTCCTGGGTCCCAAAGTGTCTCTATGAAATGCAGGTAGTTGCATGGGCACCACCTGTATTTAACAGGCACAAAATCTTCTGTCTATGGGCAGAAATTAAGGCATCAACATCTAATGAACAACATCCACCCTTTATAAGAGTATATTTCCCAAACCTTACACAAATCACAACTTCAGCTGAACTGCTTTGAAAGCCACTCTGTTGCATGTTGTGAAGATGTGCCAAAGTGCAGGACCAGCCTGGAAGGTGGCAGCAGCCTGTCCCAATGGGAGAATGGTCAGATAAGTGAGCCTGACATCCTTAGCAACTTCACATAAGGAAGAGCAGGTCCCATTGCATCTGCCCTGTGCCATCCCCTCCTTTGCTAGATGGGCTATTTGAAAATTAAAGCAAAGATATATAAATACACAATTGCAAGGACAGACAAGTGCTGACATGAGTATTGCTGCTAAAAGGAGCTATTATCTCCAGTCCAGGAGAATGAAGGGGAGTTGATAGCAAAGAAGGGCAAGAAATGAAAGCAGGAGGGAAAACTTAATGGCAGGGAACAAATTCCAATCACAAGAGAAGAAAACTAGTCCTTGTCTTGGAGGACTCTACAGATGTGGATTCCTATTTTCTGCCAGAAACTCCCTGCATCTCAGAGTGTATCTGGTAAAACTTTATAGATCCTGAGAAGCTGATATTTGAAGAGATGACTGAACAGAGGATACTGTGTTCCCAAAAGTGGAAGAAGACTATTGACAGTATATCTTTCTTTTGCCAACTGGTCAAATCAGTTGTTGCAGAAACTTGGATATATTCCCTGTGCTGTCCACATCAACTGGATAATAGTAATATTTTTGAGAACAGCTTCCTGTGTTCCCATACCAGCTAAAAACTGCCTTTGTGAAAAGACCTTCTTCATCCCTACTTTGTCTGACAGTTCCAGTCACAAATTCTTTGGAGAAGGGATTGACTAAGGCTCAGGGCTTGTGTGAACATCACCCAGCACTTGGAAATGCAGCATCAGTTTTAGCCTTTTGCAGCAAAAACCACATAAAAGGCAGACTCAGCACCTTCAACCTGGGATTTAGCAACAAGGTGTTTCAATGACATCTGGAAAGAAAGCTCTCTGATCATGTAGTAAAGCTGGGTTGAAAGATTTTAAAACTGTTTTAGCAAGACCAGCCTCTCCAAGAGGGAAAGCCATTTACTCAATCTCTTCTACTCATATCTGCCTTTACCTGCTCCAACAAGATCAGGTGATGCTTCTTATGTGAAGAGTCCCTCCCTACAAAAGCAGAAAATGAGTTTTGGTTATGGGTTTGGCCTGAGCAGCCAATCAACTGCAAAATGGGTTGGTCCTGAGGCCATATCCAATCTCAAATAACAGTGGAAAGTATTCACTGCCCTAACTTTGTGACAGAAATAGATACCTTGCAGTAATTCTGACCTAAAGTATTTCTTCCTTTCAACAGTCTTCAGGCACCTTGAATAACCTGTGAGTATTTCAATGCCAATTCTCTATCAGTGGTGTTGGCTCCACCAGCAACTCTCCATTCTCTTATGGTATAAGTGGTCACCTTCCTTCCAGACACATTTACCTTCACTAACTCAAGATTAGGCAGGGGACTTCTTTTCATCTCCTCTTTAGGATGACAAATAGGAACATGACATATTTTCCAGAAAATATCAAGAAGGGAAGCAGTATGTAAGAAAAAAGAAAAATTAAAAAAGGCTTTTCCTCAATAGATGACATTTGGCAGATAACACCTCAGGCTGATATTCACCTATTTTGTACACAATGGGTTTCCAAAGCACCTAAATGTGATCCTCCACTATCTACTTCTACATTTTCAGATGGCTTTGTGGGATGTAAGAATTGTCAGGAATGGCAATAGATGTTATTCTTGTCTCTGCTAAATTGAGGGTGCCACCTGTAAAACTTCTTAAGTTCAGAACATTTACGCTCCCAGACAAGAGTGCTGTGCCATCTATTAGACTGAAGAGTTGCCATTTGCCAAATGCTAGGATTCTCTTAACTAGAAATAGGCACTGCAGAAAAGCACCAAGTTGCAGCAAAAAGGAGAGCTCTGGCATCAACTTTTATAGTTTCCTTTAAAGAAATAGCAAAGAACTTTAAAGTGAAACCAGTAATGATTTAAGTTCACATCTCCCCTTGCCTGCTCTGAACAAATCAGATTCACTGACGTTGGATGTTATTACCTAAATGAAGAAGTTGTAATAACTTCAAAATTGCATCCAGAATTTGTAATCAATATATGTCTGGGCACTTTTCAAAAAGAACAGTATAATTAACTCAGTTTTATGAGTGAATAACTGCATTTTAATAGTGGGATAAGTAAGGCACAGGAAGAGGGGTTAACTTGTTCAGTTGGCCAATAAAATACAAAGAAACAGGGTAAGATATCATGAATCCCCATCAAGTACCCTCCAGATAACACTCTTGCTAATATAATCAATTAGAAACATTACGTATCACCCATCTTCAAAGAATTTCAGAATCAGTGAACAGACATCATCAGTGTTAAACCACCCTGTGGATCTCAGTATCCCATTGCCTCATCTGCTTTGATCATCTTTGCTCTGTGCCTATAACTCAAGTAATTAATAGTTACCATTCTAAGAGGAGTGAGATAATTGACTTATCTAGCAATCACTTCAGAAAGATTATTATTAGAAATAGGTCTGCATTCTAAATATACCCGTGCCTCTAGATGAGCTAGGCCAAATACCAGCTACATGTGAGGCAACGCTGGCTCTGAGGCCAGCACAGCCCAGGTGTTTGGGCTCCTGTCCTGTGTGCACAAAGCTCATGGGCACCACTCTGCTGCACCTCTCCCAGCCTGGCCAAGGCTTCTTGCCAGCAACCCATCACCCACACCATCACCACAGCCTGACCCCACAAGAATCTCTGTCAAATCCTGGGAGCTGGAGTCATTTTCTCTGTACTCTTGACAACAAGGACCTTCCATCACTTGGTCAAACACTCTTGGCTAAAGTCACGGAATGTTGCAGAAGAATAGTAAAGTGAACCTGGCAATAAAAGAATACAGTTAAAATATAACTGCTTCAGCTTGATTTCCAGGTCATCAGTTCAATGATAAATGTGTAGGTGGTGCCTTCATAGAAAGTCATTTACATTAGTTTCCTTTACATCCTGTACTCCATAGCAGCCAAAAATTTACTCAGCTACCCTTCACCTGTCTTATATCTGGCTAAAATAAATAAAAAAATTATCTGCGTCTCCACATGTCTCATGCAGATGGCAACAAGGCAGCCATGACATCCTCACTGACATTCTGTCAGAGATTTCATGACAGGGAAAGATCAATTAGCTATGAGCAAGCAATATTTCAGTCACCAAAAAAAAGCATTAAAAATTACCAAAGCAATCTCAAAGATCTTGAGTTATTAAAAGAGACCCTGAGCTGGAAGCACAGAAAGCCTCACAGGTGATTACAGTCATCTGTTGGATGTTTCTACCTTACTTGGATACCTTGTTGCATGTGTGTTATTTCAGTAGGTTTCCTGTAACTACATTTAATTTAGAGCAATGTTAAATGAGGAAAAAAAAAACATAAAAAAAAAGAAAATCTGGCTGATTCTGTATGAAGCATTACTATTGACAGCTGACACAGAAGGCAGAGCTGAAGGGTTTAAAAAGCATGGAGCTACTGCTTGTCTCTCCTGAGATATAAAAGGTGTGTGAAGGCCTCAGACTTCACACATTCCTCTACATAGAAATCCAACAAGCTTCAAGATTAGTGTCTCTTTGTGTCAGTAGCTAAACACAAGAATGAGGGACACTTTAGATTATTCCACCCTCCCTAACATTCCTCCTGCACAGCTCTAATTTGACTGTATTGATGTCTTCCTCAGAGGAGCTAAAGTTGCCTTCCACAGAGAAATGCAAAGCAAAGGAACAAGACAGAAAGGACTATAATTAACAATGTCAGATATTTTTTCTACTCAGCAAGTAGGACTCAGTTCTGCAAGTTACTCTCTATACCTTTTCATGAAAGCACCTCTGATCTGCCTCCCACCACTGGATTCAAAGCCAGTAAATAATGACTTTCCCACATAATCATTACACTTGGGGTTTTAACTAACTGAATACTAACCTCTAAAATGAAAGCTCAGTTATGAGTGTGCATATATGTCTGATTTCATACATTCCTGTTGTTTGACTCACATAGAGTATTATGTGGCTGAAAGCTCCAGACTAGTTTTTGGGAGTATGTGGCAAGCCTGAATTGGTAAGATCCAAACCTAGGCACAGGGAACTTGCCTGTTAGAGTGTGTGCTCACAGCACGGTACAAGCTATGGCACAGCAACAAAAAGACATTAATTAGGCAGCACTGATCCCATGAGTTTAGCTCCATTCCTCTATACATCACATGTTCTGAACTGTCAAATTCCGGGATAATTATTTCCTCCTCTCTTTGTCTTATGGGTACAGCAGCTCATGGATAGGCACTGATGGCAGCTTATGAATATCTCTGCTGATGAGTATGGCTCTCCTGAGGTGATATTTTGGAGGTCTCCAAGACAGAACTAAAGATTATATTCACACAGTGTCACAGATTAGTGACTTTCAATATAACACTTTTCCTTTCTGAAAGCCTCTCTGCCCATCCCTTAGCCTGGCACAGAAACTAAGGACACAGACACCCAAGGTGCTCAGCAGCTTCTGTCTCAGTGAAGGTAGAAAGAGTTTAATGCACTTAGAATTGAGTCCTTAAAATAATTGTTTGACACAATTAACATAGTGATTGACCAAGCACATCCTAATGCCATCCCTGTACATTCCCTTATTATAATCACCACCACCAAAGAAGCTGTTTCAGTTGGTAATTGCAAGGTAATTTCAGTCTCCTGTACTGCACTCTGCTTCCAAAACTTTAGGGAATAAGCCACCACCACCATTACAAATTAAATGGCAGCATACGTTAGGAATTTGCTGTAACTCCAGCCCTCAGTGACTAGCACAGCTTCAAATGTAAACAAACAAAAGCTGCACTTTGCGCCAAATGTTTACTCTGATTTTAAATCAGGGTTAGCTTTGCCAGTACAAATTACTCTTCCCTTTGTCTTCAAGAAAGCTGGCTGTGGACTAGAGGAAGTTAGACAAATTTTTTTGTGCTAAATGAGCTGTCTGATTAGATAGATTTTTTTACCAGTTTTTACTTCTCCATCTATAACCAGGGGTTTTACAGCATTTATTATATCTTCCAATGTTACTCAAACACAGATTTAGTCTGTATCCTCACTAGAAGTTAGGAAGACAGATTGATCTGCTGGTGCAAATGACAGTGTGAATGCCAGTGAATGAGATCAAACTACTGGGCATTTATTCACCCTATTAATGTAAGTCATGAAACTCAATTCAAATTTGGGATCATTAAAGCAGGATGTTTATTATTTTCTTGGCTGTATAAAAACGAAGTATTCCAGATGAGATTGCAGCTCCCAGAAAATTCCCAGCATGGATGGACTAATGAACAGTGAAAAAAAAAAATCAAAACCCAAACTATTACTGGCTTTGCTTACCATAATAATGAAGAACGTCCTCATGGGGTGCTGCTTTGCACAAGGGCTTGCACAGAGAGTGGGTTTGGAAGCCACGGGTGGGGACTCCCAATCCCAAGCATGGGACTCCCAATCAAGTGTGAATCTGAAGCTTCCCCATTACCATCTCTATCGTGTTTCTCTTCCATTTGCTCCATCTGGAGCTCTTTCTTGTTTTCGCCGTCTGACATTTCAACAGCCTGAAAACAAGCAAAACAAGTCCTCTAAACAACCAAAATGTTTGATCAGATCCTTTATATAAATGAAATGCTAGTGTATGCCAGGCATCTGAACTTGGTAAAAATAAATGAGTGCTTCAAACCCACTATTGTTCTCAAGGTCCCTGACCTTGAAAACATCATTCTATTCTATTTGTAAACAACATAGACATGACAGAACATGTGAATACCACTTCACCCTTTGGTAACAGTATCTATCCCAAGACCTCAAAGTGTTCTGCAAATATTAGCTAAGCCTCTCATGCCTCTAAAGAACTCCTACTCTTCAACAAATATTAGCTGAACCTCAATCTGCACCACTTAGCTCATAGGAGACTAGTGCTGTTCTCCAAGTTCAGAAAGGTTGAATACTCTGGAGAAGGTTGTTCAAGAGTTTGTAAAAGACTCAGGCAACAAAAATACAAATTCATAAGTCTTTTAAGTATGCTTGGACCTCTGGAAGTTTGTCCAGAGCATCATCCAAACCTGTATGCTACTTTTGGCAACTCTAATATTAAACTTCAGACCCAAATCTAGACTGATCCAGATTTCATTTAAACAAGAGAAAGTAACCAGAAAAACCAGAACACTAGCTTAACCATTCCTCTTCCCACTACATTTCAGGTTTCATAGTCACTTATGCTTTTGTGCATACCCAGCTAAACCAAGGCACAGGAGCCTCAGCTTGCATTTAGCAAGGAACCAGACAAGGCATGGTGGCCAGGAGGAGCATACACTGCCCAGCTCAGCACCACAGGGATGAACACAAGCTGACCTCGCCCAGGTTTCAGGCAAAGAGCGACTCAGCACAGCTGCACTGGTACAGCTGGAGTGGTTCCTGACCACAGATGTAGGAACACAAAGATAAGGCCATAGCAACTTCCATATGGTAAACAGCCTGAACTTCCTAGGAGGGCTCCCTGGAGGCAATTCATTTCCAAGGCACAGAAAACATGCTTGGCTTTGACTTGTGTCTCTCTTCTGCATCTTTTGAAAAACTGGTCATGGACATTTATGTAATGGAAGTTTTCAACACATCTTGTTAGAGGGAATCATGCCAAGCTCTGGCCAAAACTACAGCTTCCATTGATTTTGATTCCCTCTGGACTATGCTTCCATCAGAGGGTAGGAACACCTTCCCACGGTGTTGTTTTGGATCATCCAGACTTCGCCAGCAGTTCATCTACTTCAGTATTAACAAAAGAAACAGGTAGCAAAGCTAGAAGTTCAAACCCTCTATACATCAAAGCTGAAATACATTTAAAAAATCCAGCTATGCTTTTATTGGCTGTGCATGACAATTTATTCCACTAGATTCCATTAAATCAGTTGCTTTCCTAAAGGAGGGATACTACTCCCTATTAACATAGAATTATACTCAGGCTAATACAATGCCCAGTCTGTAATTATAGATAATGTGTAAGGTTGGGGTTTTTCCTCCAGAATTTTCTCTTCTATATTGCTGTCTGCAATTGCATTTCGACCTAAGTTGAAAGCTGATTGACAACAACACAGGAGAAAGCAATGATAATAGCAGCTAGTATGAGGTTAAAATTCTCCAGAGGTTACTTTTTTTGTTGGCCAGAAGGAGCCAGTCCACACGGGTATTGGCTTTTGGCCTTTTTACAACATATTGTTGACTCTTGAAGTGCACTGTGACCATTACACAACACTAGTAATGACTATTCCCAGAGCCTTCTAAGCACTCCAGGAGCAAAAAGAGAAGGTTTATGAACAGCTCCATGATAGCCTAAAAGTACTGTCTGGTTTCCTCACTAAGGTAGAGTATTTTTACTGCAATGCACCTAAAGCCACCAGTAAAATGTAGAGCAAAAAGTGAGAGCTAGGAGCCTGAACCAGCCAGACAAATTCAGGAGGAAAACAAAACCTGCATCATTACCTTGGGGCTGGGTGGGAAGGCTCAAGACAAGTGAAGTGACAGATTGTTTCCCTGAATGTTTGCAGCCCACGACTGGGTACATTTTGGGGGTAGAACAGAGGTCCCCACTTCTGGCAGGAGATGAACCATGCAGGTTTTGGTTCCATGACTTACAGAGTTGATCAAACTAGAACTGCCCATTTCAGCCTTCAAAACAGGGAAGAAACAAAATCCCAAGAGAGGCCTGACACACACTTTCCTTATTCTGTAATTAAACTGCTAGAAGGAAAATCCTCCAATCAATAGAAGTGATTTTTCAATCAGCAGAACTGGCACACAGGCCAAAAGGGTTGAGAAACACTTCTGCTCTGTATAAGAATCCAGCAGGATTCTCTCTTCCAAGAGGTCTGCTGAAAGTCCTGATCAGGCTGGTGGTGTGCTCATTTCCCAGGCACTGTTTCCTATTTTGGGGCCCTCTATCCATTGCTGCACCACTTGAATCTGGGTATGTGGTTAAACACTGCGCCCTGAACATGGTTACCAGACTTCAGGCTCTCCAAGGCTTGAAATGCTTCTGAGGCAATCCTGAACTTCCTCTTCTTCAAAAGCAGGTTCGGAAAGTGAATCTGCCTCCTGTGTGAATCGTCTCCTCCAACTTTTCCCTGGCTAAAGAGCTGCTCTCAAACTTCTTCTTAGCCACTATAATGGCAAGTCTCCATCTGCTTGTGCTGCTCTACTGCAGATGGTATAGCAGAGTGCCCAGCTGGAATTACACTGGCACAAGGCACAGGGAGAAGGACTATTAAGGTGATTGCTCTATTGCCCCCTGCCCCACCCCTCACTGCATGGAGCCCCAGAGGCTTCCCTGTGTGACTCCCTGAGCTGAACTGGCTCTGCAGGCTCCAGACTTGCCAGGTGAGTCCCCCCACCCTCCCATGCCTACAGGTTACAACCAGCAGTGCCAAGAGTCCCCAGTACCATGGGCAGGTTCCCATTCTGCACAATACTCCCAAAATGTAAGCTAAGACACTCCCTGCCCTGAAACACCTTATGTTTAAGCAAAAAAGTGGTGGCCTTATCAAGGGCATATAATTAATCCAAAAAACTGGACTTTTACTGCAGAGCAATGCACACTTTACCACCGATGCTGCCAGTGGTGTTTGTGACAGACCAGTGGAGTCACAACACACCTGACGTGTCTGGTGCTCCCCATGTGTGCATTCGGAGAGAGCTTGGGGCTAGGAAACCTCATTTTTGATGTTGGGTATCAGGATGAACAGAGGATCTGCTTTTGAAAGGATGTCTTCATACCTATCCACTTATGTTACACACAGACTGCTCTTGAAGCAAGAGCAATTGCATAATATTCTCATCTTCATTTTCCTGCTGTCCAGCCAGCCAGGAGGAGGTCACAACCCCTCTAACAACTTCTTTGCTTTGCAGCTCACTCCTACATATTTCAAAGAAGCTGCCAGCATTGCATTCTTTTCATAGAACGCCAGGGAACTTCTAACCTCAAAATTAAGCAAAACAAAGTCCTTTGAATATTTTCCAATTAACCTAAGATTGACACTAACCCTTTTCTCTTCACGTTTCCACTATTTGAACGATTGGGTTTCTCCTGCAAGTCCCAGCTGTCAGGCCTTTTGGACCATCAAAGATCTAAGTTATTCCTTTCCTAAAGATTACTCTGGTTGTGAAACTCAGAGACCTTTTTCTGCTAAGTTCGCTCTAGGTTGTGTCATTTAGTGGAAGAGATCAGAGAAGCCTCTCAGCAGCACAAATCCAGGGAAGATATCAAAGAAGAGACAGTGTGGCAGGTTTCTCATACACTAGCAATGAGGGCAAGTTGACACTGCTGAAAGCCTTCAGGGTTGCATTCTGCTCCCAATCTTACAGCATAAATATCCAGAGAAACAGATATGACAGAGAGTGAGCTCTGGGTGCCTAGAGCCAGCAGAGAGCATAATGGCAATGCCATAAAAAATGTCAGCATTCAGGCAAGAGGCTGGAGGTAGCAGGTATGGTCCCATCCTGGGGCTTGCAGAAGCATGTTGGCCTTCAGGGGCCTTCAGGCACCATGGCTCATTAGCCAAACCTCCTCTGAGTTAATGGTGATGCTGAAACACAGGAACCCTCTCATTTGGCTAAAAAAGCAGTTCTGCCAGCAGAATGGCAGGCAGCTTCTGTGCAACCTGAAACAGAGGGAGAAGAAGGCTCCCAACACAAAGCAGCACTGCCCACAGACACACTATGCAGGGAGCAGCCAGCACTTTGTCTCTAAAGTGTTTATGCCCTTTGTCACTCACTGTTGCTTAGGTAAGGCACATCTAAAAGCTATTGGGCAGATCGCCAAGGTGTCCCAACTGCCCAGGTGGGGAGTTCTTAGCACTTTCTGTCCATTAGCTTGCAAATGTCCCTCTGGAGAAGGTAAAATATTGTCACCCACACTTTGTAGATAGGAATAGAAAGGCACAGAGGGCCAAGTATCCCAGTGCTCTCACCCTGCTTTCTAAACCATAAACAACAGTAATTCTTCCCTCAGTTACTGGAAACGACAGGCTCTTTCAGAACCAGGGAAGCTGCCCCTTGCCTGGAACCAAGGAGCCAAAAGCAGTTGGAGGTAGCAGCCTGCAGCCGATGCAGTGCCTGACATGGTTTTAAGCCTGAGAACTTTTCCTCCAGCACACCTCTGGGGTCTTTCTGTGCTTACAAAAACGTTCTGTGCTCTGTATGCTCAAGGAGTTCACCTTCAATAAATAATCCGAACAAAGGGAGTTACTGCTGGCACAGTTGCATTGGTTGCTTTAGGGACAGTTTGCAGCAATGTCAAACTCACCTTTGCTGGTGGCTGCTACTACCACTTGCTGGGAAGGAATCCAGCCCCCAAAGGGAACACTCAGTAATATCAAGAGCCAAGAGTAATTTCATCCCCGTTAGTTAACATCAAATATAAAGGACACATTCCAGTACATAGCAAGTATTCTTTTCCTCCTTGAAAGACAGTTGTGGAAGAGCTGGGGTTTAGGATCCTTAAATGACAAAAGAGAAATACGTAAAAATAACATTTTTGTCAGACTAATTGCAGGATAGCATTGCTCAGAGAGCATCAGTAGCTCTCAGATTGCTACCTGGAAAAATCCTGGGTCAGAGGCATATTGTTGACCCAATCCAGAGGGCAAGCAGAGCCTCATGGGCAGTACTGACGATGTTAAGCAAAAAGGCCAACAGCCTCCTTTCTGGTTTTAATAAAATGAAGTGACATTCATTCTTCCTGTATGGAAAACCAGAGAAAACAGCAGGTCATTCTGAAGGAAAAGCAGACTTCTTCATGTTGGGTCAATGGACCAGCCTGAAGCTGTGCAGATATTTCTGTCTAGTCTGCAGGTGTACTACAATAGGCTTCAGCAGCAAAGGTGCTCCTTCCCAACACTCCAGTTTGGAGGATGAAGGAAAAGCTGCTTTTACCTCATGGCCCTTGAGAAATGATTGCATCCCTATGACGTGGCAAAAGGAATATGAAACCCAAAAAACCAAAGGAGATGTGGCAAAAGGAATATGAAACTTAGTGAGTGTTGCTGTTGAGGCAGGACGGGAATGAAGAGACTCCAACTCAGAAGGCTGTAATAGTAAAAACTCCCTTTTATTTAAAATACACTGCTCTTTTATATAGAGCTTCATGAGGACTAAATCTATTGGTTCTGAAGTGAAAACAGCCCACAGCATTGGTGTAAAGGGCTTGATGCACAGTAATAGAATTTAACTATAAACAATGTGAAAAACAAAAGAGATAAAGAATTATTTATATTCTTATCCAGCTCTTTCCCAGGCATCTGCCTGTCTAGAAATTCTCAGTTTCTTTCTTTGACTGAATCTGAGTCCCACAAGTGAAGGTCATGAAATTCTACAAGAACAGCAGTCAGCTTGTCTACAAGTGCAAGCTTCCAGTTGAGCTAGCCCAAAGCTGATGGTGAAGGCCAGACTCATTCATTAACTCCAGAGATTCAGTGGCACACAGCTGTGCTGCACCTCTGGAACCAGCCCTGGGACAGCAGAACCCACCTTCACTTTGGCCAGGCCAGAAAAGAGAGGCTGGGGAAGGGGACAGGAAAATAGGGTGGATGTTCACAGAGCAGAGGTAAGGGACTCAGAAAATTCCTGTCTAACTTTGGCTCTTGCACAGATGCTCTCCATGGCCTTTTGACAAACATCTCCTTCCCCTTCCTTCTCCCTCCTCTTCTCTGCAAAGTCCTTTGTTTCTCCATGTGGAAAAAACTCAGGAATAAAAGAACTTTCCCCTATACCATGAACCAAATACACCAGTAATAGCAAAGCATATAATGGAAGCTATACTGCCTAGAAGAGGTAATAGTTCTCTCTTAAGATCCCCACAAACACCACGTTCCTGCAACAGTTTCTGGTTCCTGGCAAAACCTGGAGCAGAAAAAAAAACTTCATTGCTGAATAAGTGCTAGTAGAAATAAGTAAACAGCCTTGCACTCTGTCATATTCCCTGAAAGACTGAGGATGCCAGCAGAGGCAGCACAGACTCTCAGAGCAGTAAACAACCGAGCAGGCAGAGCAAACAAACATTTAAAACCCCGTATGTCAGAAAACCTCTCTTTGGAATAAAGAGGTGAAAACAGTTTCGTCAGAAAAGAGGAAATTTTCTCCCCTTCCTTTCTCCCCACTTCCCCAGCCCTTCCTTCCCTTGTTTACTTTGTTTCCCTGTTTCAAAGCAAGTCAGAGAACCTTTGGTATTTGTGGAACTGGGCTCTTTCTGTTTAACTCCAGCTGTGCCCACAGCCCGCATACTGGTTTGGTAAAATTTGCCCAGTCTGACAAAGTGGTTTCTCAAGCTTGAAATAAAACCATAGTGATTTTTACACTACTAAAATGAATGGCCCTTGACAGGACTAGCAATTATCTATGAATTCCAAAGAAAAGGCTTGTTGCATGGCACAGCAACGTGCTCCACACAGCACTGTGGCAGGGTGATGCAGAGGCTTCCTGTGTTTTTGCTCTGGCATTTCAGCCTCTTTTGAAATAGGACAGCACTGAGAGCTCCAAGATAAAAAAACCCAAAAAGCAAAGAAGGTACCCCCAAGACTCCAAAACTCCAAAGATCCCACAGGAAAACAGCTCAGAGGATTTTTACCAGTCACAGGCACAGGGTTGGAAGAAGCTCTTTGTCAGACTCGGTCAAGGAAGAAGCAGCATCTGAAATCAGAGGAAAAGCCCTTGCCAGGAACACCAACCATGAGGCTCTCATGGGAAATAGGATCCTGTGGTGGTCTCCACCACTCCATCACAGGGTATCTGTACCTCTTTCTTTATGGGAAATACCTGTATACATAGACCCAGAGACAAAGAAGGCAATTTGTTTCCATATGTTTGATTTAGGAGTGGCTGCTTGGGATCTAACACCCTGCTGTTATCAGAGAGGGTCTGTGGCCTGCAACTCTGTTATCAGGTATCAGAGAGCTCCCTTGGGCAGGGGCTGTGGGAACAGATGCTGACCTCAGCCAGGCAGCAGGAAAACAAACCTCAGCACAACAGGGCAGGATGCCACGAAATAAGACTCCTTGAGAAAGGAAACAGGGAGAAACCAAAGCTGAAATCTTGATGCTTCTAGGAGCCATGGAGAGGGATAACTGAACAAGATGAGACCTGGCCAGCACAGGGTTGCACAAGGACAGACTGAGGGTCTGAGCAGCGCCAGCAGGCTGGGCCAGCTGGGGAAGGAGAAGCAACACCTCTGCTGCAAGCAAGGGCTGCTTCCAGGGCGGCAAGCAAAACCTCTGAGTGCCAGCCACGCTGCTGCTTTCTGTTTGTCTGCTCACTGAGGTCTGGCAGACAGACTCTCCCTTCCATGTGTGCCTGGTCAGTGCCCAGCACAGCACCAAGAGCCTCTCAGTCCTGCTAGAAGGGAGAGACCAAACCTTTGCCTGGGATGAGACCAACACAGGGAAGGTAGGTGGCCAGCCCATCCTGCTTTCATGTCTTTTCAGACTGAACATTTTGGAAGGAAAGTTTGCCTCAGATTCTCTGTCTGGGATTAATTCAGCTCAAATTTGTAGTCACTGCAGGCAGCGGGGAAGCTGCAATAGCTATTAGAGAGCAAGCCAAAGAAGTAAAAGCAAGCAGAGAAAGAATAGTCCTTGCCCTCCCCTCAAACCAGAGAGTAGGCACAGGGATCCAAATTAAAAAGCAACTACTAGTGGCCAGTGCTAGCGAGTCTGTGGGCTGGCCAGAGCAGGACAGCCGCCCGGCCAGGGCCTGGCTGCCAGCAAGCAGCGCTGGCACAGGAGTGTGGCACACCCTGCTCTGCTGGCCTGGCCCAGCCAAGCAGTCCAGAGCTGACTGGGAAGGCCCGTGGAGCTGGGAGCTGCTGTGAACTGCAGCGAGGGGGAAAAGGGAGAGGAGTTCTCCCCACTGCTGCTCTGCCAGAGGGAAGCAGCCAGCTCACCTCCTGATACTGCTACTGGCCAGCCACCTCCAAGCTGTTGGTATTGGTCATTCTTTGTTTGGGGTTCTGAGTGGCCAAGATACCCAGAAAGAACAAACTGTGGAAAGAAATGAGGCCACTGCACGGTGGAGATAGGAAAAAATGCAGTGAGACAGGTCAGCAGCCAGCAGTAGCACCCAGGACGGCTGAGATCCTGGCTGCCCTGGCAGGCGTGGGCAGCGCTCCCAGAACGCCATGGAGATGGCAATGCCATGCCTGGGGGCTGGAGGTGGTTTCCCATCTGCTCCCTGGCCGCACGGCATCGCCCTTCGGACGGGAGGTGGCAGCAGACGGTCACCGACAGCATCTCCCGGGGACGCGCCGGTACCCGCGGGACGAGCCCTGCCGCTCCCGGGGCTGGGCGGGCACGGCAGAGCTGCTCCCCGAGAGCATCCGTCCTCCCGGGATGCGCCGTCCCCCTGTCGTGCCCGCTGGCTCCGAGCCCCCATCCGATTCCACACGCGCCACACCCTGGAAGTGCTTTGCCACAAGTTGAATTGTTTTAGAGACAGCCTTTAGCGAGAAAACAGATGGCAGCAACAAGGAAGCTCTGATTATTATTGATTAATGCAGGATTGTAGTTGGCAATAGGAGATACTGGGAGCAGCAGGAATGAGTGTGGATATTAACCAGTGGAAGAGGGGAAAATCATGGAGTAAAAGGAATCGTGGAATCATTCAGGTTGGAAAGGACCTCTGAGATCATCAGGTTAAACCTTGGACCTAATACTGCCAAGTCCACCACTAAACCATGGCCCTAAGCACCACATATACAGTTTTCTCAAGAATAGTTCCAGGGAAAGAGGAAGACGTGCTAGCCAAGTCTCAACAGGCTCTCAACAGTCAAGAATCATGCTCAGATAATGTAAGGATCCACAAATGTTTGGCCTCTGCATAATTTGTCAGCTTTCACCAGAATAAGACTCTTTCTGAAATTTAAAAAAAATAAGTAGTAACTGGAATTATTTTCTGACAATCTGTAATTTCCATCTGCCATTTTGAGAAATATCAACAGAAATACAGACCAGCCCAGCTGAAACAGGGAGTCACAGAAACTTGTCCCCTCTGTATCCCTAGGGCTACTTTCCTCAGACCAATAAAACCTGAAAACCAGCTGCATTTTAGAGCTCTTACAAGTCATCTTTCCAGAACCACATAGGAAATTTGAGGATTTGGTCACAGTGCACTGAAAGAAAGACAAAAAAGAATACAGATACCAGTACAGGGAACAGATGGGAACATGCTGTTGAGCAAGCCCTACCTTTCATCCCTTTTCCAGAGCCTGGTGCCTGGGTCTCTCCAGTCTCTGTCCCCATTCAGATGCCAGTGCCACACAGCCAACCTCCAAGGCAGTGCACCACTGGTTTAATTCACTCCTCTACCCCAAATGAAAGTTGAACTTGAAAGCAGTGATGTTTGAAGTCATTCCTTCAACCATCCTTTTTTATTTTCATGTGCCAGATCTCACTTCTGTCACCTGGTATCTGCCCTTCCAACAGGAGACGTTCACACGCAGCTGCCAGAAGCAGGAACAGACAAAAACCAGCAGGCAGCTTTCATTTCCTCTGCCCAGAAGAAAACATACCTGCTTCCTAGGGAGGCCCCTAGGAAATGCAATGGATTGTGGAGTGCAATACTGAATGGGAGCTCAAAAAGTCACTGATACCATATGCCCAGTGTCTCAAGGCATGATTATCTCCACTTAAAGAATTTCTGGTGTGGTTTTTGGGGAGTTGGTTGGTTTTTTTAGCAGGTGAAGTGTGCATATTTGTTTTGTTTATTTATTCTTTTTTAGTTCTCAAGCAAGGAAAATTATATAGCCTTGCCAGAAATCCATTAACTCCTCTTACCCTTAGAAAATAGCATCACATATCTAGGCTTGACCACATTTTCTGTCTCAAGGTAAGCTTAAGACTTCTAGCACTATCCACAGTCAGTAGAAATGTTTTCTCTTCACAGTCTGTTTACATATTTAAAGACTATTCACAATGTCCTGTCTCTCCACCTGCAGAAGAACCCTTCAGGTAGAGACCCCTTGATGGGACAGCAACTCACATCTGTTAAAATTTATTGGCTTTTACGGATCATTTTAAATGTAACAAAGAGGAGGAAGCAGAGGGACAGATCTTGAACCCACAAGCTATTCAGTACTAATGGAAGTCACATAATCCAAAACTGTGGCTTATTCTGTTTTCTGTTTTCAAAAACCAGATGTAAAATCTCTTTACTGAAGACTGAACTGAAGTGGAAGAAGTAGACTTGCCTGTTTTACAGGTTACTATGGAGATATTTTTTCCTTCATTACACTGTAAACAGACCATGCTGCACAGAAGTGAGAAGTTCTTATTTTTGGCCATTCAAAAATTGCCTGTGATTAGAGCATTTCACGTGCTATGAACGAGTAAATATCTCTGGGTAATTCATTTTCTTAATCCCAAGTTTGGCCAGGAGAAAATGAACTGACCAAGTGAGGAAGGTCAAAGATAAATATTTTACAGTATTACAATTCTACTTTTGAAGTCCCATCAGAGAATCAATGGCTTAACTTGCTACTAAGTTCCCAAAACCTTTGATATTTGTCCCCAGAATAACAAAGGCAAATCCAATCAAGCATAAATAATCACAACCCTTTTTCCTCAAGCATGTTTCTAAGAAATTATTGTGAATCACTGTGCACAGCAACAGAATATGAGAATGAAGGATATAAAAAATTTGCTCTCAATTCCGAATGGATCTCAGGTGACAAGCACTGTATTTTCTTTTAACTCTTTTTTTTTTTTTCCTTTTAAATCATTACAGATAAGCTAACAGCTAAACTAAATAGGTAAACTAAGGTGTTCCTTAATCAACACCATGGCAACACTTATCCATAGTCCATGGATCTCCAAAATATGCCTTTACCTTCACCCTTTTCATTTTACCAGCACTCTCAAAATGCCCAAGATGCAGCACCTGTCCATTTTAATCCTTCATCTAGCTTCCTCTGTACCAGCTTCTTGACTCTTCACTACAGTTTGCAGAAACTGTAAAGAAATTTTATCTATTTCTATTGCTGAAACTGCAGTTTTCTTCTTTCTGTAAAGCTTCCCCAGAAATCAGAACTAGAAATAGGACAGGCAAAGCTGCAGCAATGGATGAGGATTGAAACCAAATGAGAAAAGATAGCCAAAGATCAGCAAGGTACAAGCTAACAACCACTGTAAAGGTGGCTCTGGTGGGAAACTTAACTTTAGTCAATCAAACCTGAGTCACAAGTCAGGTATGGCCACATACACATCATTGCTGTTGCACACATGGACAAAAGGGGAATTTCCTTTTGGAGATATGGCCACAAACAGTGCCCCCACATAACCTGAGGACACTCATGGCAAAGGAGCACAAAGCCTAAGCTTGGTCAGCAGAAGTGCTCAGATCACCAAGCAGGGACAGGACAGAGGAGGTCTCTGTCAGACTCCATGAGGACATTACACATAAAAACCAGACCTCTTGCTTTTCAAGACAGGGATAGCATCTGGGCAGACCTAAGTAGTCTGAAATGAAACCTGCCAGGCTGAATCCACAAGCATTTGAGGTCTGAGTGCTGCAGGTACTTCCCCAGCAGACAGTGGCATCAGTGCCAACAGAGCCTTGTGCAGAACCTCACAGATCTTGTCTGTCCTTGTCATGGGGCACCAAAGCACAGGAGCAGAGAGGAGTGTAGCACAGCTTAAGGTCTCTGGTGAGGGAACCAGAGGATATAGGTTAAACCCAAAGAAAATGCCTCCCCAAAAAAGAATCCTTCCTTCTTTCCTTTCCAGATGCATGGAGTGTCTGCTCAGTTATTTACTTTGCAAAACCAAAGTTATTCCAATGCTATTTTTTTTAAACATGGAAATATGGATGATTACCAGAAAAACAAATAATTGGGATGGAGCCCAGTTGGATATCATTAAAGCAACTAAGTGAAAGTGCCATGTGGAGGAGAAGAAGAGAGAGAGAGTTACAGTTAGGGATTGTCTGTTGTCACATTTAGGGAAAAACATGACAAGCAATAGCTGCTTGTCCTCCCGCTACCGAGGAAAAGCTAACCACTCACAGTCAGGGAAAAATTGGCATCCGGGTTTTCTCAGAAGGAGGTTTAAGAATCTGAAATAGGAAGTTACCTTGAAATACTCCCTTTTCTACCCATATTCATATAAGCACGTAAACACACAAGTTTATTTTTGAATTCCATCATGTTTTTCAGATTTTAAACTTATGCTAAGATACTTCCTTAAAATACATTTTTATCTTCCTGGATTAAGTTTGGATTAGTCACCTCCTGGGGGAGATGAGATGTCTCTTGGCCTATTCAGCTCTCATGATGGAGATTACCCTCATTTTCACTAGCCACACAAAGCAAAAACTGCAGTAGCCTAAAGCTTAAAAATGAGACCCTGCCAGGTCAATTCTTACATTTTTAATTGAAGTGAAGATAACAGAAAGATGAGGCTGGATCAAGGCACATCCATTTTTTATCTCCATATAAAGTACAGGGTTTCTGTGTGTGAGAATACATGAAATATTCTGGCCATCTGGAACTGAGAAAGGTCAAAGTCTCCCTCATCTGCCCTCTGGTCCAGGTCTTTCTCCTGTCTAAAAACATTCTCTAAGAAATAAAAAAAACTTAGTTAGCCAACAGTCTGTTTCTATTTTCCTCACAAATCTGCTCGTATCTGTCCCCATCTCAGATTGTCACAGCACTATAGCTCAGGACACTGAAGTATTCACAAAGCAATATTGCAGAACCAATGAAACACAAGAGTCCAAGCCAGGTCATACACAGTGTCCTATGCCTTCGCTCTACCCAGAAGTATAGAAAAGTGAAATAGAGAAAGAAGCAGCCATGTCCAACAGACACATTAGTCTTATCTAAACATAATACTATCAGAAAGCACTATGGGATGCTGCAGTCATTTGTAGAGTCAAACATCCAGGGTTGAAGATTCCAGGATGGAAGAGTAGCCTTTGATCTACTGCCATTTTTCCCTCCTACATCACAGGATTCAAGGCTTTTGTAATCCTACTTCTGGAGCTACTGATACTGCTTCAGTCTCCAGTTCTTCTCAACAGCCAAATACAGGTCTACATTGAAAGAACTTGCACTCATAAGAAATTTTCACAGAAGTGTCTAAGAAAAACAGGTGTTAAGATCAAAAGCACTCACTCAATAACTTTTACTTCTGGCCACAGCCCACAGCTGAGATTCTTCACACATCAGAGGCTCAGGGCACCAAACAAATTGGCAGTTTTGCAAGTAACAAATAACATGGGTGTACATAGTAGAACAGATGCTTGTGGTCTTCAGGGTGGGACTGACCAAAGAGAGCGATGAATAAGCAGCACTGTGAGCTCATGACTCAGATGCCATGTCCCTGCTGGCCCACGGCAACAGATTACTTGCCTCAAACCCAATTCTCTTCAGTTGCAGCTTGTATATTTTTCACTAAGGGCAGTACCCTGAGCGCCTCAGGGAAGAAGAGACGAGGACATGCAGAGCCGACAGTGAGAAAACACTCTGAATTATTCATATCACTCAAATAGCAAAATTAAAATTAAACTACCTCTCATGACAATGGAGGATATGCTAACACTGAAGAAATTCCAGAGCTACTTTTATGTGCTGCACAGTGAACTAAAGCTGGAATGAAACACTTAATGGTTAAAAGCCTTACCTGTTTGTTCCCTCTGTGGATGGATATATTTCTTGTTTTGCCTACATTTATATCATTTATATCAAGTCTTTACATAACTGCTGGCTCCATACCTGAGGCTATCTTCCTGAATCAAAATCCCTCTTATAGTGGTAGCAGAATAGACTGCTTCAAGCTTTTTAACTTGTTAATAATGAACTTGCTCTTGTCTGATTCTCCTTGTCCCCTTCTCCCTGTGCGATACCTACCTTGGTAAGTACATGGCTTTTGCATCAATGTTCAAGTCAGTTTTCTGTACTTGCTTGGACGGCTGTCAGGGCCAGTTTTTGAGGTACACTCTCCTTTTGATAGCTCCTGACAAGCTGTGCTAGTGGAGAGCTGGTTCCCGAAATACATTTCTCTCACACTTGTTTTTCAGGGTGCTCCACTCAACAGTGTGGTAACGAGAGGCACTCCAGACTGGGTTTAATGCTACCATATGCTAGACAGCATGAGAATCCATACTGCAGGAGAGCAGCCGGTACATTTCCATGTTAACAGAAGCCTGATTGCAAATTGCATTTAGTCTCAACAGCTCAGTTCACTGCACACAGATGCCATGGGGGACTGTAAAGTTAGCAGTATGTGGGGGAGTATGGCTAAATTTTTCAAAAAGAGCCTTGGCTGATCTGATGCCACAGACATTTGGAGCTGATGCCACGGAAGAGAGTTGCTGTTGCATTTCTTTTGCCATAAACTAATAAGAATAATAATATTATGAGCTGTTAGTCAAATTATGCTCTTTCAAGGCTGGTGATTTGCTGATACAAACAGCAGCATCAGCACTGTCAAATGCTGCTCTTATAACTTGACAGCCAGCACATAAAGGAAGTCAGAGAAGAGGAGTTTACTCTTTCAAAATAGGCCAGCATGAGAGGAAATGGATTTCCAGTCAGAGTATGCAGTGTCTCCCTGGGCTGGCTGCCAAGGGTACCCCAGCTTTAACAGCAAACTTCACATTACTGAAGGTACAACAAGACTAAATGAACGAACTGAGAGGAAAACCTTGCCCCATTGGATTCTCTTAGAATGGGTACAGGAGAAAAGCTCTCCTCCACTTGTGTATGACCAAACAAATCAACTTGATAGCTGCTGTCCAAGGCTTTGCCACAAAAACACCCAGCTCAGCTCATCTTAATGGGCCTTCTAACAAGCTGACCAAGCGAAGAGGTCCAAGACTTCTCACTGCCTGGCCTGAGCCACAGGCCAGGACTAGGTAAATATGTTTGTAAATGTTTGTAGGAGTGGTACAGAGGGGTGGTTTCAAAGCTCCTAGGCCAGTATTAATGCACAGATAACTTGAGTACTTTTAAACATGCTTCAAAGCTCCTAGGCCAGTATTAATGCACAGATAACTTGAGTACTTTTAAACATGAACTATGTACACCGGTGCACAAGCACCATGTTTAAACACAGTCCTTATGCCATGGGATAAATGATTTTCTTCATGTGAATCAGGTGAGGTCTTCCACCTCTTTTTCTCATCAGAAAGCACCACACATTTCAGCTGCTTAGATCAGTGTTGGTAAATGAAGCAGACAGTCTCTCAAGGTCTCTTTTCCAATCTAGCATGTCTACAAAGTACTCCCACATTCTTCAAGAAAAAAGAAAAGCTTTCCCCACCCCTACTGTATAGCCAGTCCATAAAATTCATTGTTAGTGAAGGTCATCAAGTCAAATACTGCAGCTGGGTCATTTTATAGACATTAAAAATCCCTGTAGCTATGAGAATGAAGATAAAAGTGATCTAAATACTGCTCTTTAGGACATGAGCCAAATCTACACCATGGTCAGGAAGGAATTGCTCCCACACATGCATCACATAAGAGATTGCACTGCCTATCAGGTTCATAGTGGGGTTAATTTCTTCTCTTCCTCTCCCACCATGTGTTACCAGAAGCCACAAGAGCAGACAGGAGAGTGCAGTATACCCACAGTTCTGTGGTTTCACAGAGGAGTGACCACCAGCCAGAAGACCCAGGGCTCCAGGTTGCTCAGGCATGAAAGCAATTGCATGATTCCCTAAAGCCTGTCAGTGAGGTGGCAGCAGCTTCCATGCTCTGTGAGCTGCCTCATGCAGTTCCAGGAATCGAGTGCTATAGCTCAGCGGAATTTGCTTTACATTTCTGGGCAACAACGGCACTGCCAGGCAAAAGGCATTACTCAGACTCTCCCTCTAAACACATTCCTGGGAATCAAGCATCCAAATGAAGAGAGAGAAAGAGAAGAGCCATTTCCCCAGGAGGTCTCCTAATAAATCCCAAACAACAACAACGAAAATATCATAGAGGAACTCAGGATTTGAGACAGCAAAAAAACAGAAGTTCTCTCCAGGCCTGCTCACACCACAGGATGGGGACCACAAACCTGTTGGCAGGGAGCTCCATGCCTAGGGAGCCAGGAAGTTTTCATGAGGAGTTAGGATGGTCCATATAGGGCTTCCAAATATCAAGCTTCTTCAAAGTAGACTTCTTCCTACCCTCAAAGTACCTACAGTGCACTTGTTCTTGCATGCTCAAGAGACCAGTATAAATCTTTCAATCCCAGACCAACAGGAATCACTGGGAGTAGATAGACAAGTGCCCCAAGTTGTTGGAACCATCAGCAAGAAGCTTTGTATGAGAAGCAATCCTACTCAAGCAGGCCAGCTGCTGAGCTGGCTGGGAGTGACACATGAAGCCTAACAAATACATTTAAGACCTGTAAAGTAGACATGAAAGCAGGAACCAGTTGGAATCAGCTGGAGCTGATTTCTCACATGAAACTTGTTCCTTGGTTCCAGGCAACCACGCTTCATAACATGAAGGTAGAAAATCCTCATCCTTTTATACAGTCCTTGGCTTTCATTTTTCCCTTCTTTTGTTATATGAATGGATGGTTTAGTATGTCTTTCCACTGCTTGGACTTCTTTGTGAGGCCTCCTTTTTGCCCTCCAGCATGGATGGTCATGTTGTGTGCTGACCAAGCCAAGGCCTACAGTGATCCAAATGCTGAGGGTGAGCAATACTGAGCTTAGTGGCCAACTCTCGTAGTCAGCTCCTTCACTGAGTCACACCTCATTACTCAGTCTTAATCACAGCTATCAGAACTCTAATAAGGCACCCAGAAATATCAGTCATAGAATTGTTAGGTTAAAGAATGGTTAATGACCATCATTCCAGACCTTCTGCTGTGGGCAGGGAACCTCCCAGCAGCTCAGGCTGCTCAGAACCCCATCCAGCCTGGTCTTGAACACCTCTGATGGCAACTCCACAGCCTTCCTGGGCCAGTGCCTCACCATATAGCAAAGAATTTCTTCCTAATATCTAAACCTAATCCGAATCTACCCTCCCCATCTTACAGCCATTCCCCCTTGTATCACTACATGCCCCATACAGTGGAGTCTGTGCTCTCCAGGGATTTTCACCCTAAGGAAAACAGTATTTCCAGGAACAACCCCTATCCTGAATTCCACAGGCATGAGGGGAAATCAAGTGGATTCCTGAAGCTCACCAAAGAACTATTGCTCCAAGCGAAGTTGTGAAGCTGCAATGAACTCTCAGAGCATGCAAGATCCATTATTTTCTTACAACTGTGAGCAATGGAGACCAGTCTCCATTAGTGCTGTCTCTAGTATGGAGACCTACTTTAGTTTAGGCATTATCAGGAAATAAAAAAACCTAAGAAGTCTAGTCCTAACCTTCACTGTGGAGATTCTCCTAGTTATGGGATCCATCGTTATTTCCTGCTCTGAGCCATGCTTCCTCTCCTTTCTCCTATTCACCAGTCTCAGTTGTGTTTTTATCAGTCTCCCTCAGGCTTCTGCACAGGACTTTCCCTAAGACCTTCAATTGTTCCTGTAGGTTTTACAGGTTTGGTCTGAGAAGCTAAATCAGGGAGAGGAACCAATGACCCTGGAGATTCCTGTGCATACCAACCATAACTCTTGTTTCTGCCAGAGCACAAGCCTACAGAAGAGCTTTCCTTAGACTTAGGGAAGATGCATCTGACATAATCTTAAGGGGTGGGATTTTGGTAACACATATAATAGAAAAGAGTCAACTGTGTAGCCCATATTAAATTTTTTGAAACAAGATGTTAAGATAAATATTTTCCACACTTTGGAAAAAGGCCCTGAAATCCAGTATTGTGGTTGAGAATATCTGCCAGGCCCTGGTCATGTCCATCTGATTGATATTTCATAGAGCCTGGACCCACAATAACCACTTTAATCTGAGAGCAACAGCACCAAAGACAAACCTGTTCAGTCTCACCCATATTCCCATCCCAGCAGGGCAAACATCAGGAGGATTAGCCAGCAGACAATGAGCACAATAAAACTGCTTTTCCTTTTTTTTTTTTTTTTAAAGTCGACATATATAATTTGGCAACACACAACCTCCCATAGGCATGTCATGCAAGCCATCTCTTTAACACCATTGTGGACCCCATGAACTTTGTCCTTTAAAGGCCAAGATCCTGCTCTAAAATATGGAACTTGAGGAGGACAATTAAGCTTATTTTTGTTATTAACAAACAATTTCCAATTTCCTTCTCCAAAACAGCTGAACCTCTCTAACTGGAACTTTCCAAAACACAAAGAAAGGAAAAACAAAACCAAGACCAAAATGAGAGAGAAGAATGACCTTTTGCACAGTAGGCATCTGCTGAAGCAGTTACAATCTGCAACTGGGAGCTCTTGCAAACACTGGCTTCTCATGGAAAAACCTTAACCCTGTTGGTGATCCTGACATCTCTACCTGTAATGCTACGCTGTAAAGACTGACAATCTGCTGAATGGCCTGCACCACAGAGGAGAATTACATACTCCTGCTGCATAAAGGAAGCATCCCAGACCTGAGTTCAACTGTTGACTTAACTGCAGATGCAAGGCTTCACTCATATGAGAGCAGTTCTGACCTGGATAAGGTATTGCAGCTTGTCTGCTGCACCATCACATCATCTCATTTCACATTGCACAGAGAAAGTTACTCTAAAGATTAGAGTAGGACTAATCTGGGTGTCAGCCAAGCTTCCTCAGCAGGAGACAACTTTTTCCAGAATTAAACAAACAAAAAACCCAAATCAATCAACCAAGCAAAAAAAACCAAAAACAAACAAACAAAAAAACTAACAACAAAAAAAAAAAGTGTGCCTGCCACTCTAGAATTGATGTACTTTTAGCTCATTTACTGACCAGGCATCATGGTAAAAGCCATAACTCAGTTAGTACTTCAGAGCTTTTGCTTGGCCTTTGCACCTAGTCTTTAAAACTTCCTTGAATTTCTTGCATATCCAAACTTTCCCTCTGAGTTGTACTCATACTCCAAAGGAAAATAAAACCAAAAATTGAAAAAATAACAAACACTGGACACCACCTACAAAAGCTCTTATACTGCCCAGCAAACAAAGGCTGTCTGCTTTGGGCTCTTGCTGTTTGGTACAAATAGACAGCAGCTGATTTTCCCTTTACCTCCTTCTGTCCACACCCAGACAGCTAGAAAATATAGATTGCAAATAAAGACAAGTTGTACCTGGATATCCAGCAGAGAGCAACTCAAAATGCATATTTTCTATGGCTTAAGGGTGATGTACCTGCCATGCTTCAACAGAACTCCTTGACATCCATTCTGGGAGGTTTTTCAATACCAAGGATGCTGGAGGAGAAAAACAAACAGAAAACCCACAATGCAGAACACATTTCATATTGTCTTGATTTAGAGACTGAACAGCTCTGTCCAGGAGACATTTTACTTCAGGTTTCATCTACACCACTAGTTTAACTCCCCTTGGTGAGTTCTCTGGCCTGGGACTTGAACTCTTAGCTTTCTGATCTCTGAGCAAGCTAACAGATACCATCTTCTCTATTAAGCTGCTCTTGCCTCAACTCATCAGGTTTACATTGTTTTTTCTTCTATTCTCCTCTCCACCAGGGCCAGGGCAGTGACTGACAGTGTGGTACATGACTGCCAGGTGGGGTTAAATCACAACACCCTCACAAACCCAGGCTTTCCTGGGGCAAAGTGTCTGATTATGCTCCCTCTCCAGAGCAGCCTACACCTCTACTCAGAAAGTCACAGGCCATCCAAACCAAAAGCACAGAGCTCGTTTCTCCTAATTGGGCTAAGCATATCTGGGGGTGGCAGAGGACATTCCTCCTGGGACAGCTGCTGGCAATGCTCCAAGACAACAGATGGATGTTGGGTTTTGCTGCACTGTGGACACATCCCAAGCTCTAGACATAAAAGCATCTAAGTGGAAATTCAATAGACATCTAAGGGTTAATCTGCACTTGTTTGATTGTCAAGCACCTGAGATATGACGACAACACATTGGCACACTGTAATTGCAACATATTATTAAGTACCTTCAGTCCCCAAAGGCTAAGACACTTTTGAAAAAATAATAAAGCTAATGCACATAATAGCCAGTGTCTTGTTATTTAAGAAACCTCTTCCCGGCATTGGACGTCGACAGAACGTGTAAATGCACTTTCTCCAATAACTATGCACAAGGAGCAGTTTGATGGAGTGCCAGAAAGCACAATGACTGTTCTACCTTAGCAGTGTACTGAAGATGACATGTTCCCTTTAAAACTAATTGCTTTATTCAAAGAAAAAAAAAAAAAAAGCCATTTACTAAATCCTAGCCTAGTCTCTCCCCTTGATGAGCAATTTTAGACTGCACATCGAAGCTTTTGTTTGTTGCTAAAAGACAGGGAGAAGAAGCATGCTTTGTTAAGTAATTTAAATTTTTATTTTTAATGGAAAATAGTTCAGAAGGGTATTTTTCATTATACTATGTGAACATTTGCATTATATATTCTGCTGGGCCTTCCCTTATGTGACTAGGCTGAAAAGTTCAGGCTGTCAAACACAACCCTTGGCATCTAATAAATTACCCTACACCAAGATAGTTATAACTATTGACACAGACCAAGCTATACCTCTGAAAGTCAGAAAATACTCTTTACTTTATTATCCTTGTTCTTTGTTCTCACATACATAATAAGAAAGCACTTCAAGAACTGCTTCCAAAATTCACTGCATTCTTACTGTCAGACTGCCTCCCATATCCCTATATTAATAAAAAAATAAATCAGGAATTCCTCTTCCTGTGCCTTCAAGAGAGAAACAGCTGTAATGACTTAATAGACAAATCAATGCCATTTCCAACAGAACTATTTCATTTTTTTCCCCCTACTTCGAAAAATTAGAATAATTTCACATGGAGCCCTAGGGAACAAGCTCATGAAAATTCACAGAGCAGACAGCATGAGGAGAAGTGTTTGGTTATATATTTCAGGAGGCAGGAAATGGGCCTATCTGCTGCTCTGTGAGCAGTGAGAATAATTATGCATGCATTTGCTGCATCCCATAATCATCACCACCACAAAGATGACATTTCATAGCTGAGTTGAGAATGTGTGTTTCCCAAAATTATTTTTTGTTTGGAAGGAGAAATTGTTCCAAATAGTGTCTATGGAGGATAGATATAGGAAAGCACAGGTTTGAGAGTTGGACACTGTAGAGTCAAAAGCCTATCACCAGGTCTCTAAATAATTCTATCATTAATTCCACATCAGCAAAATGGTAACACATCTGTCTGTAGCAGAGTCTCAGGCTACTGGGAATTTCTGTTAGATATTATAAACTGGTACATTAATGTGAACTACTCAGACTCTGTTTGCATACAGGAGCTCCTCTGGGCTTTGGCCAGCTTTGGAAGGGGACAACAACTCTTTTCATTGTTTGATCCTGGTGAAACTGTCCAGTGCCCCAGTCATTGCCTCACTATAGACTGACAGGCACTAAGAACAGCAAGAAATCACAAAGAGTTGTGTTTCTCAGGTGCACTCTCCTGCCCTCAGACAACCCAAAACCAGAGCTCATCTCTGAGCTCAGTGGTGAGGGATGGGACAGGAGGAAGAAGGACCAGCTCGAGGCACAGCAGGCTCAGCAGACATTTCATCCCCAGGAGTATTTCTACCCACTGGGTCATGGCTAGAACCAAAGATGCACCACAGCCCTACTATCAAGGGGATTACTTACCCAGTTGCTCAGGCTGAACTTGCTGCTGGATTCCTACAGCAAAGAGGAGGTGCTCCAGAACCAGCCAGGTTCACAGACCTACCCATGCCTCCTTGGCACTCTGCTTTTTTCGCTGGTTCCACATTAGACCATGATAATCATTCACAAAACCACATCCAATCACCTTTTCTTACTGTGATAGTGCTAAACCTAACCCTGCTCCTTACTGATTCTCCAGCTTGGATGGAGTAAAGATCAGGACACAACTGGAGATGTAGCAGTTTCTCCATGAAATAAACTGGATTGACATGTAGGAAGTCATGGCTTCTTCTAGCCATAAGACTTCAGGTAAATAATTTCACTCGTGTCCTTTCTGTTAGTTCTGACATCTTGGTGTTTTTTCTTCAAGGAACAAGAACTCCAAAATGACTTTTAAAAAGGTAATTTCTATTTTCATTTGAGTAGAAAGAAAGTGGGGCCCTGTTTATGATGTAGATTTTAAAGAGAAATGAGTACAAATAAACCCTCACCTCTGGAAGGGATGTATTGTCATATTAGGCATGAGGACCTCATTAGTGGGCACTGTGGATTACAACAGTTTTTTGCCCAGTATTCCAGTGGGACTTTGGCTTTCTGATCCATACCAGCTTCTCACAGCCAAGAGGTTTATACAGGCTGATTGTCCTGCTTTGCAAGAGCTCAGAGCAAACCTTACTTTGCAAATGGTTCCTCACAGCTAAGTAGTGCCTAAATCTTAATGCTGGGAACAAGTGCCTGCAAGAGAATAGTTTTCAATGCAATGAGAGTTCAAGACCTAAATTAGCCACAAGCTTGCTTGCTTGTCTACCTAGCACATACAGACCAGAAACCCTTGCTTCTCTGCTATGTAAACATGTAGCAACTACTTGCAAATGCAAAGCATACTCCAGGTGTCCTGTGCAGTACAGACCACACCGTGCAGAGAACTGCTACCAAGCTCCAAGCCAGGACAAGCTGCTGGCTGGACAAGAAAGCAACATTTCCCCAACAATATGATGTCACCTGCACATTTGGGGGTGGAACAGAAAAATCTTGATTTGTTCTGGCTATAGATGAGGACACAGCTTGAAATTAATTGATCGTGGGTACATTCAAAGTAAGAGCTTGATCCACTTCCAGCAAAATCCAATGGCAAAACTCTGGTGCAAACACTGAGCATGCCAGACTTTCTTCCCAAAGACTTCACTGCTTAGAAGCAGTTCGACCTTCCCTGTCACATTGCTGGGGAAGTTCTGAGCAGCCATTCAGACCTCAGCTCTCTCAGTGGTGGGGATTGGAAGAGGAAAAATAGGCTGATGACTAAAATGTTTTCTTTGTTTAAAGATTTAGATTAGAGAAATGAATTGATTAGGATGGAACTTGTATCAAGATCCTTCAGCCAGGAATCCACTCCACAGGTCGCTCTTTCAGCCTACCTGTATGGTCTCTACTCTCACAGCACATCAGTATATTGGAAACTCACATTACACCCAGCCTTTGAGGCATGAGGATGTTTGCTTCCCCCTTTCAAGAGATACATCTCTGGAAAATTAGCCTAAGTGCTCCAACAGTGCTGCTCTGCAGGACAGTCCTTTTCTCTTGCATGTCCAGTCTCCATTTTCTGCAACACATTTTTTCCTACTGTTTGCTTTGCTTTTCCCCACTGATACATTGCATTTGTCTCAGAAAGCAAAGCTCAGCCAGTCTGCTTTACTGCCATTTACAATCAATTTAACTTCCTGGCTCTCAGGCACCTTTTGCTGGTCTTGTGACCGCTGCTACGCAGTTCTGTTTAAATCCAGAATAATTTGTTGATGTGGAAATTAAACCATTGTTCTTTTGATGCCACTAAACCAAAGTGCTGACAATTGAAACAATCATTCCAGCAAAATGGTCAGGAGTATCCATGTTTGTCATCCAGATAAAGAGTGTTCAATTCATAAAAAGCCGAAAGATGACTTCCCAAAACACTAGTGTCACAAAATTGGAATCTGAATGTGTTTTCTTAGAGCTACTTAATAGAAAGGAGTGTCTTTATTTAGCACCTGTCATCTCAAGTTCCCAAAATGCTCTCTCAAAAATTAAGTTTCCTTAATAAGCCTTCCTAGCCAGACATCGGGCTCCAATTTACAAGGGGTAAACTTGTTTAAGGTCACCCCGCATGGGAAAGAAGATCTGGGAAGCAGCTCCAGGAATCCAGAGGACCACACCCCTCACTAGCCACTAGACCACACAACTGTCCCCATTTCACTTGGGTCATTATTAAGCAGGATAGCAGAACACTGTGGTTTTATTTTATGTCAGCTGAACTCTTGTATTAACATTTTGCTGTCCCACTGATGTTTTGCCTAGAACATTCTGTAATCCACAAATTAATATGTGAAGAACATCCAGTACAGTTTGGAGGAATAAAAAATTATCCAAATGGCAAAGAAGTTTTGATTTCCAGCAGTTTCATAAATCAGATGTGCTGGAGAAAGAAGGTTCCTTATTTTATCACACATAGCCTTTTGTAATGCCAGCAAAACTGCTGCCCTTCCCAAAACCAAGCAGAAACCCTATTGTTGCGGCAAACCCCATCTGGTCACATGGAGAACTTAAAACCTCATGGCATTCTGTTTCACACAGACAGAAAGGAAGTTCTGCTCCAAATACATGACAAGAGCCAAAAATATTTTTGCTTTACCTATGCACAGTATCTGAAGTTTTTGTTGCCTGTTCTTATTCACCACTTAATGTTTTCTGTGATCCTGCCTTTAGCTTCTGGGACGAGGGTTTCTCTGTCCTGCAAATTCTATCTTATTCTCATTTTTGTTAAATCACTTTGTTACAGGATTCTTCTAGGTGGAAGCAGATCCTCCCCTTCTAAGGACACATACATGCTGCACGCAATGCAGTGAAGTGCAAATCCAAGGCAAAACCCAATTCCAATTCAGAAAGTCTATGAACAAAGTAGCAGGAAACTTGCCCAGGCTTGGATTGGGCACAGACCCTGCTTGTCCACAGTTGCTGGGGAGGTCAAGGAAGACTACCACTGCTCCCAAAACTCAATGCTCCAGCCAGAGCTGGGGAGTCAGCATGGAGCTAGGCAGAGCATAAACCCTAATCTGAACTGAATTATTTAAAATGTGTTAATGCAAACTAATTAGCAACTGTCCCCCACCTGCCAGGTGCCACAGGCTCCTCCTCCCCAGCAGCACCGGGCCATGTCCTGCTGGAGCTCTCCCAGTGCTGAAGGCTCCCGGCGAGAGCAGAGCATGGCCAAGTGTTAACTTGGAGTGAAGCTGCAGGAAAAACGCAGTTACAGGGCTGAAACGAGCCTTAGTAAGACCAGCTGACACTGATGGAGGGTGGAATGCCAGCAGGGAGCATCTGTATAGATGGCATGAAATAGCTGGAGGAGAATAAGTGTGTTGCATGTCAGGGTTTTGAGAAAAGTGCCTCCTTTCTACTGCCTCAAAGCCTTTGCTCCATAAAATGGTCCTCTCCCTCTGCCTCTCCTTGCAAACCTAACAACAGTGTAAAATTCCCCATGATGATTTAAGAGAATGTTTAAGGGAAACAAAGCCTGGTCCTTCTGGTCATTAGAGATATTACACCACTTCATCCAAATCCAGTTCACTTTAGCATCCTTGGTCAGCTTCCAGCTTGGGCTATCAGAGCCTGCACACCTAAACTCAACTCTCAGCAGTAATCAGAGAGGCTATCCTGCTTCATCTCTCACAAGTAAACACTGTCCTGGATCACAGTTCCAGCCAGAAGTGAATGTGACTGGACATGTGCCTGGACATCCAGCACTTTGAATGTGCTTCAGGCACATCTAGAATGGAAGAAGCTAAAATGCAGATCAGAAGGTCAAGAGGAGGCAGTTTTAGCAAGTGTCTGGTAGGCATGAGCCCAACACAGCTGTCATGGCCTTACCCAGAGAACAGACCCAGTTTGTGGGTCTCCTCTTTAATTCACCTGGAACGACAAAACTGAACTTTGATGTCCCAGACTGAGGCAGCAACTTCCTTAGCACACACAAAAGAGATTTTATTTTCTCTGTCAGCATAACTTCTTGATCTTTTATGACCACCTGCAGACCGATGTAGAAGTGATTCCTATGAGACCAGCTCTCATTCCATGCCCTGGCTGGTATTTTTCCCAGTGTTATCGTGTCTTTGAGGCTACTTCAAGGATACAGCAGTGGTTACACATTCAGTGCTGGGTTGCTGCAAGTTTGGATTCTGACAGACTGCATGTTACTTCATAATCAGTGTTGTTAAGTGCAGTAGCCAGTGGGCTAATTCTGGGTTTGTACTGCACTGGGTCAAACATCAGATTATCAGGTATTTATGTTGCTTTTTACTGAGGAGAGCAAAAATATATGAAAACAATTTTTAGCACTCTTGGGCCCATAACAGGATAACTACAGCAGGATCAGGAGAGCGTAACCTAGTGTTATATGAGATTGCATCTGTAATCACTTCTCCAAATAGGAAATCTCATAATAGAAACTATTTTAATAGGACAAGCACACTGCAGGCATACCCATTGCACCCATTAAAATACACACTCAGGGAAAAGAGAAAATATGACCGGCCCTATCTCTGGTTAATATGAGGTCTCAGAACATACACAGCTACCCAAATTACAATGTATATTACTATTGTGCTTAGAGGCTGCACTGGAGACCTTAGCTGCCCTATAATTATACCTGCCTAATATAATCAAAGCTGTTCTGCCAGTGAAAGTTCAGGGGCTACTCCCCACCAAGTGACAAGTTATGCCTGAGTGTAGCAGGAGAGACACAGCCAAGCCCTTCCTCCAGAGGCTTAGAGCCTGGGCAGGCAAGGCAGAGAGAGACAGACTGGCAGAACAAGGTAAGGCAGGAGGAACATTATAAAGCCATGTGGTGTAAGTGATGGCGATGTCACAAGACTCTGGGGACAAGAGATAAAGACCTGTAAGGACATGCCCCAGAGGACTCAGCCTCAGGAGAGGCTCAGCACTGTGGAGACCATTACTGCTGGGTGTTACTGCAATCCATCGAGGTGACAGAGGGAATCTGGCACTGAGGTAGAACCCAGTAAGTGCCAGGGAATCCTGTGCCAATGACTTTGTAAGGACACAACACATTACCTAGATGAGCAATGGCTGCTTTGCTTATGACACCAGCAAAGGGCAGCCAGCATTGGCAACACACATTAAAAGAAAGTGCACAAACACTTAATAATGGGATGCAGCCTCTCAATTCAGCCTCTCAGCTCCTCTGCTAATGTCTAGATGCACAGTCCTTCCAAACATGCAGGTGGGTGCAGAGGAAGCTCCAGCAGAGGGTATGGATTTCTGCAGGCTAATGACACAGCTGAAACAGATGAGCTTGAGCTAATGCTTGCAGAACAGCAGTGCCCAAAGGTTTGGCCCACAAAGCAAATTCAGTTGCACTGAAAACAAACACATTTAAGAACACCAGCAACTATGTTGCTTCATCTACTATCAACTGACAGCTAATTTGCTATTTTTTTTCCAAGTATCTATTTGCTAATCAAACCTCCAAAAGGGCTGAAAACAATAGCACCTCCTTCTGCACACCAACATGTCCTTCCCCATGGGACAAGATCTGTTTCCAGCACAGTGATGAAAAGCTGTGTCTGTAAAAGCTCAAAAATGCAATTCTTCTTGCTCTTGTCAGTGGCAATCAGTAAGGTCACTGCAGCATGAGCTTCCACTGAATGTGTAAAGGTGTTCAATTAATCTTTGCTTGCTGAGAACTCAGGGAATTTAAGTAAGGTCAAAGAGTTAAAAGAGATCAGAAGACGTCACACTCTCACTGACACAATATTTCCTAAAGAATCAACACAGACATATAAGTTACTTCACTGACAAAAAAAAAAAAGGTGTTTTTTGCAATCAACGTCCTAAGCACATATACATTTACTTGCAAAGACAGTAAAACATCCAGACAAGCCACTTCTGCTTGCTGTCCCCCTCACTATAATAGAAAGTTGTCCTTCTGCAGGAAAAGGCTCCAGCTCTTTTTTGGTTTACAGACTGTTTGTTCTGTAGTTATCACAAGGTTACCCAGACATGCTTACCTGCTTCCTCAGGTGGAGGCTGGACAGCTGTGCATTGACTGCTCCAGTCCTGGGGACATCACCTGCCACAAATTCCTCCTTTTTATCTGCTGGGTATGGGGTAGAGCTCTTGAAGAGCTCTGTGCACTGTTTTCACACACAAGAAAGCAACAGATGAAACAAAAGCAATAGGAAGGGTGCAGAAAATAATGCTGAAAATAGGGGAAGTCACATAAAGAACTCTAAGCCCACAAAACCTGCCATGTGGGCCCAGATATCCCACAGGTGCCACACAATTGAACTCTGCCCAGGCACATTAAGAGACCAGAGGCCTTAAAATTTTGCTCCTTCATCCAGCCTCTGCTCCTCAAGGAAGCTTACCACTGTAACCCTTATCCCTCTGTACAAGGGAAAGACCACAGAGTTATGGAGATGAAAAAAGCAGGGTAGAAACCAGGCAATCAGTGGTAGGATGAAGATTCCCATGAGAAATGGGAAACAGTAGGTGCCACTTTGAGAAAGACCTACAGAAGTCATGGATTGTGCCCATACACAGGCAGGGGACAGGAAAGCAGCCTCAGTCAGAGAGACTCCAAACCCAGATGCCCACACATGAATCAAAAGGTTCTCAGCACAGCTGCACTGCAGGCATTTAGTTCAGCAATTCCGAGTATGTGCTCAAAGTCCAAAGCTAGTGGCTCTCCCCTCAGTACAAGAGACAAAATTTGGGACTAGTGATGGAGATACCACTTTTTATGGTCTTCATCACACAGAAGGAGGCAGCACTGGAACAGCCCAGCACACCTGTCAAGCTGGTAATGGTGCACACAGGGATCTGCAGTCCCCACCCAGGTCAAACCTCTGTGCCTAAGAGCTCAGCAGGACAGCACTCAGCCCATCTTAAATCACCAAGATGTAGCTAAAAGGATCTTGACAGTTTTCCATCAGAAAAACCTTCATTATTTTCCAATGCAGAACAGATTAGAAGGTCTATCTATATATTATGAGGTTTTTCCTCCTGGTGCAGGAATCCATTTCAGTATTTAGAATAAGTAGCAGCCTCAGAAACTCAGCTTTTCTGATCATACAATTGCATCCTCGTAAACAAGGAGAAAGATGCTGCTCTAATCATCAGCAATGAGAAAACATCCTCTAAATGGCACATGGAACACAAAGCTGTGCTTGTGTCACCCCCACAGCTGCACACATAGCAGGGGATTCCTGGCATTGCCCTACCAGGGAGGGCAAGCCAGGGCAAGGAGGAAGAGTGGCAGGAATGTAATTTTGCCAGCAGTGTTAAAGCAGAGCAGCCTCCAGGCAGCTCGGTATTGAGTTAGGATGAGGAAGCAAGAAGTTATGATCACAGTGAATCCTTGCTCCAACTTCTATTTCCTCTCTCTTCAAGTGAGTAGGGAATCTGGGTAAGAGACAGGACTGTCCTGTTCCTGGGAACAAAACCAGGAACACCTCTGGAGAGCTAAGTCACTCTATGGAATGACAGTGAGAACTGTTACTCTTCCAAAATAACCATACAGGGCATGTTTATAACACTGATTGCTACAAACAGCATCCTCTCCCCTTCTCTTGGTCTAAAAATTACTCTGCAGACAGGGAGGATGGAGAAGATGGTAAGAAAATAGTCCTGGGAAAACAGTCCACTGAAAATATTTACAAGGAAAAACATGTATAACTTTGGAGGCAGCCAGTATGGCTGGCAGACCAGGCAGAATGAATTCTTGCCTTCAAGGTGACTGCTAGATTTATAAGACCTTTGTCTGGAGATGTCAGCATCCATAGCCTACAGATTCACATTGTTTCCCTTTTACAAGCACAGAGCACCATGATCACCACCCCCATATACCTGCCTGCTCTTCTGGATAGCTGCATCTCTGGCAACACTAGCCAGGCACTGTTCCTCCACATACCAGAGCAGAACCTGGTAGGAAACAAGGACAGCTTTATTCAGGAAAAAAGTGCAAAAATGAAACACCATTTTGGGAAGACACAGCAATAATTCATCTGCTTAAATGATCAACAAAATACTTTCCCATGTCACCTTGGCAATTGCCTGACAGCAGCGTTCCATGACCAAGAGTGGTCCAGTGGGCAAACATCCCTTCTCCACATTACCTCCCTCTCCCATCCACCAAATGCCACTCATGGTTTGGCATCGGTGGGTAGCAGTGACCTAGCACAGCAAGGTCACTCAGGGAACAGCTTTGTAGGGCATCTTGAAAAGTATTTCTTGATTTGTGGTGAGAATTTACCACTGAACGCAACTACACGCCACAGCGTTGGGAAGGGACTCACTGGAATTAATTCTCATTCCTCTGGCATCTCACCCAAAATTTCTGGTCAGAGAGCTGTTTCTGCTTCAGCATTTGTTGAAGATTCCCATTAAACACAAGTCTTCAAAGGGAAAGTCATTATTACACAAGAGTGAAGCAAAGACCTTGCTGCAGGGAATCCACGTCCCACTAGAAAGTAGAAGCCACTTCCCCAGTCTGGAATTCAGCTCCCACCACCCAAACATTTTTAAGTCTGTGTCATACTACAGTGACTCCCAAGGCATCACTACAAGATTTGTGAGCACCTTATCTGTATTTCCTTATCTCCCAGAGCTTCTCTTGCATATATCATTGTATATTAAAAACTTCTGTGGAAGAAGCAGGTCTGTGCTCATCCTTTTTGCTGTTCAACAACACATGAGCAGAAAACTCATCACCTCACTATCTTCTTCTGGGCCATCAGACTGAAAGTTACTATGTGGCTATGTCATCTTATGAAGGGTCAAAGGCTGAATATGAATTTACTCACTGACCTTCATACCACCATTTTTAACGCCCTACATTTTGCAAAGTACGTCCCAAATGGGACGATCTCATTCATTATCTGGAAAGCCAACATTTCTCATCTGCAGCCTACAGCCAGAGAAGCTGAATCATCAGCCTCTTAAGAAACTTCCACTTCTCCAGAAGAGAAACCAGCATTTAGATAACCCTCCTCTCAAATCCACTCAAACACGAAGTTGACAGAGACTCATCCCTGTTATCTCTAAAGTCTCAAAGAACAAAAAACACTTGTTTTAGACCAGTCGGTGCAATATCTGCACTACAGTTGCCTCTGTCCATGGGTGCTCCTTGAGGTACTACAGAGAAGCAGTATCTTGCACATGCAAAGGCTACAGTTTAAGCGTGAGATTGATTTCAAGGGTGACCTTAAACCGGTTTAACAGGAAAGCTGCAGTCTCTGAGCCTGCTCTGAGGAGGGGCTGGTGTGGGGCAGCTCCCACATTACTTGTTCTGCTCTAGGCAGACTAAATCCTTAAAGACAAGGAGAAAAGCAGCCTCTCCCACCCCAGGCATAGCCAGAGGGCTCCTAATGAGGGGCCCTGCTCTCCAGCTACCTGCTGCAGCATTGTCAGTGGGGGCACACAGGATCTCAGGATAGCCTGGGTTGCTGAAACACAGGTCCAGACCCTCACTGCCTTCCACACAACCCAGAATCAGCAGCAAACCTCCTCCTCTCCCCCATTCACAAGCCTACTCCATGTGTTTTGGGGTTTTTGCTTTTTATAGCTCACCTCACTTCACACCTGTGTCTTTAGCCTGAGGCCTGGGACTAAGTTGGCAAAAGCTGAAGTTCAGAAGAGAACATACCCAGCAAACAGGCCTTCCTTCTCTCACCAAACAAACCAAGCTTAAGGCAATTCCCACCTTGCAGGCCACCCAAAGGACAACACAAATAGAAACAGCCTTGCAAGCAACAGCAAACAGGATTGAAAGGAGTGTGACTTGGCTTTCCTTAGTAGAAGCCTTAACCTCCCCTGAGGTCAGATCCCACACAAACATGGGCTTTATTATCAAGGAACAGAAAGAGCCATTGAAGAGGCACCAACACCTGACAAAAAGGTCTCATAGCCCAAACCACACACTTGGTTCTGTGTAGCCACTTGTCCCTAGCTCTCTACCCAGTCCCAACATTCCTATACGCCTAAGAGTGCCACCAGCCTCCTGCCAGGCAGCTACCCCTTGGATGTCACAGGTGCTCTTTGTTTCAGGAAATAAGCAGCGAGTTATTTACTAAGTTGATTCATTCATTTCTCCCTGATGGCTTTGGAAATAGCAGATTTCATTTGGCTTCCAGCAGGTTCCACAAGAAACAAACCATGACACAAAGAAGGATCCTTGTAGTTACTACAAAATCTAGGGTTTACAATAAATTTAGGATTTTTCTCACGAGCTGTTGATACAATGGCTATAGGTTTCATACAGCATTAGTGCCTAGCTACAGAATCATTTGTTACCAGACTTGTATTCTAAGCCATGGCTCAAGTTCTCTCCAAATCCTATAATGGGTAAGTTAACATCAAAGCAAGGCTTCCAGCTGGGAGAAATTTAATGGTACTGTTTTACGCAGCACACCTTGTTAATAATAAGCAGTGCATTGGACAGACAAAAATACCTACCTTGCATATACTGAAGTAACAAGGTCACACATTCAGATGTTAATATTGGTATGGCATCATGCTGAGCTAGAAAACCTCCCAGAGCAGCTTCTATATCTGCATTACACAGGTTTGTAAGAAAGGCAGCCAAAAGTTGAAGGACAGTACAGACTGATTAGATACAAGCAAGACTCTAATGAAGCTGGGAGAAGCTAGGATAAAAACAAGATAGCCAAACCAGGCAAAGAAATCAGATACTCAGGAGTACAGGATCTACAAACCTAGAGAAAACAGAAAAGATGCTCAGGTGGGTTCCATGGCTTTGCCTTTCCCAAATGGGAACACAAGAAAAAACTTGCTTAGACAACTTTTCAGAACCATTTACATTTTATTCCCAGCCATATGCAAAAGAAACCCCAACATCAGCCTGAATTCTGACCTCTAATTGTACATTACTGATCCAGGAGTATTTGGAACACTACAATAATCTTTTTTGACATGTGTTGACTTTTGCTTAAACATCTTCAGAGTTTGACTATGTTTAGGTGCACGCTCAGAAGTCACAGCAAGCCTACAGGCCTGCTTCTCAGCTGCTCTCTGGAAAGACAAGAACATGGTAAGTAGCATTGCTTGGTTAGCCATGACAATCAATCCTGTGTGCTTCAGAGTGGAATATTCTACATCAGAATAATAAGGAACAAAGCAAATCAAACAAAAATTTAAGCTGTTCTCCAAAAAGCATTAAAAACAAAGCCAGATCATACCAGTCTCCATGTCACTTAGAAAAAATACTCTTAGAGCAGGGCTCTGGGTAAGTTCCTGAAGAGATATGTCCATAGGTAATGCAAAAAGAACAGGCTTTGCTACCTCCTGGACTGAAGGAGAGTTTGAGACCTGCATTAGAACAATGTGCAAGCAGAGACACCATTCTCATTTCACTGCTGCCTCTTGTACAGGTGAGTGGAAGAAATGACCCTCATACAGCTGTTACAGATGTCATGCTGCTTTCTAAAAGCAGAAGAGCAGGGAATTAGCTGGGATATCCATACTTGTCCGAGTGTCTAAGACTGATGGATGGTCCACAGTTTTGCAATAAATTTTAACTACTGACTTTCAAATACAGGAATATATGTGCCCCTATTTTGCTTTAGCATCACTGCTACTAAATTGAACACACAGCATATCTGAAAGCAGGAGTAGGATTTGATCCTACACCACTTCAGGCCCTCCAGTTAGAGCATCTCAGCACTTCCTGCTAATCCCAGCTGTAGATCTCAAAAGAAAAAGAAAAAAAAAAAAAAAAAAAAGCAATGCAAAGACACAATAAAACGGTGACAAAATAGGAAACTGAACCCAGTTCAGATGCCCCAACTGAATGGAATTTCTTTTCTCCAAAACATACAGGACCCTACATTTTCCAGCACTTCTAAGAATTTCCCAGAGAAAAATATTTCATGGTCTAATAAGCATCAGTGCTGAGAAAACCAGCTGACATTTCCCTCTGGGGTTAATGTGGGCTAAACATCATGAGAATTACATTTTGGCTAAGTAATTCTGCTTCCTCTTACATGATTTCAAAGCACCAATTTCAGCTGAGGTCTCAGGCCTCAATGCCTTGGGTGCCTTTGCCTGGTTTATTTTCTAATATCTGCAAACACAATCCAAGATCTGCTGAAGTCAATAGAGAAGGTTGTTTAGCTTAAAAAAGATTTTTCTCTATTATAAATTCTAAGGTTTGCAATGCTAAGGGTGGATAAGTTTCCCATGATTCAAAAAACTTGAATTATGCATTGGACAGTTATTAGAAAGCACCCTAAGCAAATACAGGTCGCTTCTGGTAACTGAGCATGAGGTATGTTATTTTTAACATGTTTGGCTAACCTCACCTTAAAAATCTCTAGTGACAAGAACTCCATGACATTCCCAAATAGTCAAATTAGTGCATCAGTGTCTACCGCTGGGAAGGTTTCCAAAGTGCCCAACCTGATTTTTCCTTGTTAAAATTTAAGTGCATTATTTCCCAACATATCTCCATTGCTATGGGGAAGTGTCCTTCTTCTTCTCTGCATGAGTTTTTCCACATTTTTGAAAGCTCCTTTTGTACTTTATTCTAATTACAGTTAAGTCAGCTTTCCCCCCCTCCTCGTTCTGAGGTTATGTTTTTAAGATCTACAATTGTTCTCCCTGTTTTCCTTTGGCATCTTCCCATTGTCCACATCTTCCCTGAAATGTGCTCAGCAAATTGTACACAATGCTCCAGCTGTTTCCCCAGGACTCTGTAGAGTAAAAGAATTACAGATGACTCTCCTGACACTGCATGAGTAACTAGGCTCATGGTTCTTCAGAAATTTAAGATTTGTGCATTCTCCTGCTGCTACACAGCAACCCAAGATATCCTCTATGCAAGATGTGGAACAAGCTGGCAAAGCTCTTCAGAACTACAAGTAAGGGATGTTAAAAATAATATAAATTTAAAATAGGGTTTCATTAGAAATTATCATTACCCTTAGTTTAAAGGGAAAAAATGAAAAAATCCCAAATGCTCTGCAGACTTTCATTAACTTATCTGTACTGTCAGTGCCAGATCTATTTTGAAGTACACAAGCCTGACAATACCCTTGGAAGAGAAAAATAAATTAGCTATTCTCTGGAGGCATTATTATGAATAGCATGTGTTCCTGGCCTGTTTCCTCTGGGCCTATTTTATGAATCAGTCCCCAGGAAAAAAAAAAATCAGTACCACCATAAGGTCACTGTGAACTCAGCTTTTTATTTCAGCAGGACAGTAACTAACCTACAAGCTCTGGGCTGCTACTGGGCTTGATCCTGAAATGAAATTATGCTACTGAAAGAGAATTAAACTGACTTCCATGCCCCAGAGTCAGCACCGTGGGTGCCTAGTTTGTGCTGGGATGTTGACAGAGGAGCCATCTCTCAGGAGGGAGAGCACCTAACCCAGAGTGATCACAGAGATCACTTTGGCAGCTTTGTGATCTTTCCATTCCAGGCTGGAAGTATTAGCCCCAGAGCATCCCCAACACTGATAGGGTACCACACAGGACCTGAACCACTTTGCAGCACAAAGCAGTGGTCCAGCTGCTGGCTAGAGGAAAAGTGCACCAAACCATTGCTGTGCAGTTCACAACAGAGAAAGTCAAAACAGTCAATCAAAAAATCCAATGTGGGTTAAAATATGAAGGCCAGGATAGAAGACAAAAATAAAAGACAAATTATTCTTCGGAAGTCCCCCAAAGTATGTATTTCCACTCATTTGGTCCTGAAGACAAGCTGTTCCCTCCCAGGTCATCATGCTCTCTTCTTTACAGACTTCACTGGCCTTTGAGGAGGCTCATAATAGAATTTTGAAGAGGAAAGGCTTGTACTGGACTATTATTAGTCAATGGTAGGAGAAGATAAAAGGAAATTAACTTATTTTTTTTTAATTCAGTGCCCAGAATTATGATCTAGATTCATCTAATTGTGCTTGGATCCAGAGAATTAGTTCCATCCATTGTAACAAATGGAACCAATTGCAAAATTTGGATGTGGGTCAGTATTTAGAATCCAAGCCAAAGGTTGACAGCAGGCTTTGTTACAACTCCTAGTATTTAAGGAGTAAGGGAAGAAAGAAATGAGAAAAGAGACACTATTTGGCACAAATTTGTCTCTGAAATGCTGAAGCTCTGGTTATCAGGATACCTGCTGCTCACCACAAACACAAAATAGAAAAAAAAAGTGTGACTAGACAACCTTCTAAAAATGATTAATAACAGAATGTACTAGGAGAAACATTAAAACACAATTCTTGGTCTGGGTGAACTTCTTTCAGTATTCTGATTGGATTTATTGCCTTACAAATAATTAGGGAGAGCCTAATAGAAGACCTAAAGACCTTCGGGCAAATAAATGAACACCAGCAATGCTTTGATGCCATTTAATCTACTGCTGCTTCCCAAAGGCTCTCTCCACCCCACTCACTGCCTCAAAAACCATTATTTTCATCTCCCAGTCTCACTGGGGCTGGAACAGCCACATAATTGTGCTGTGCTTCCAAATACTGCAAGTTGTAAAGTTGGGTTATTCTGCTTCCTAAAATACACACACAGGTTCTGGAGACTCCAGGTGAGCTAACACATTTCAACAAAGCCCATTTTATGCTTCTGTTTCAAACTGTTTTCCAAGCTCCCAGCGAGTGGGTAGGAGAAGCAGCAGTGGCCGGCGTTGGTGAGCACCATGTGCTGACTCAGTTTCCGCTCATAAAACAGGCTGGGAGCTGCAGGACAAGCAGAGCCTTTGTGAGGGGAGGCACAGAGGTGTCACAAGCCTCAAGCATGGCAGCAGGAGCCAGGAACACCAGCACGGGGACAGGGATGGGAAGCCACCCCCCCTCACTTCTAGTGGCCCCTTTTCTGAAGTGAGGGGCATCCTCCTCACCAAGCAGCCTTCTAGGGGCACCAAGACTTGTTGATGTCTGCACAGTATTCAAGGATCCTTGGAACCAAAATCTTTTAAAAGCACAGACTAAAGCTGGAATTTTGAATCAGCCAGTTCAAACAGTAAACAGGACACTCACTTTTGACAGGGAAGGGGTAATTGGCCCTTGGCACTGCTGAGACTCTCACTCTGGACAGAAGAGCTTTCTGCATACCACAGTTCAGCTCAAACACCAGATACAGCCTGGCTGCAGATCTCTGCTCTGTGCATATTAGCTAGTGCCATCCTCCTGAACAAGCTCTTTCTAGGCAGCACTATTTTAAAACTGACCTTAAAATCTCTTCTACAGAGCCAGCAGCAGTAGAAATCCTTGGTTAGACTGGAGGCTGCTTGCTTCCACCACTCACCAGCATTTCCAAGCATTTGCAGAAGTAAATTGGCTGAAGAACCGGAAAAGATGAAGGTTTCAAGAAACATTCTGACATAGGACTTTAGCACTGGTTTCTGTGCAGCTCAGGCAGCAAATGTTGACAATACCAGAAGACTGACCAGCTCTGTTCTACCAGCCCCGCTTGATAAAGGGAAGGAGTGGGGGAAAACCACAGGAATATTTCAGCTTGTTAAACATGACAGCTTCATCCCCCAAACACTGGGTACAAGGGAAGGTTTGCCTCAAGTGGCTGAAGAGGCATTTATAGCCAGAGGATGGGTGCTATGAGCAGGACTTAAATGCCAGCCCTACATAGAAAACTTTTGTTCCCCGAATAGAGCTACAGAAAAAAAAAAAATCAAGTCCTCCAAATTCTAAAAACTCTCACTTCTAAGCTTTGACAGTTTGAGCCTCTTAATCCAGGATCACTTCCTTGCAGTGGGCTCCCACCCCAATTCTGAAGCTGGGGTATGAGACCTGGGGAAGGAGTAAGTTGTCCTTGCTGCATGTGTTTTGGAGGACTGGGAGCCCTGCAACACATGTTAAGCGAGGACAAATCCAAAATGATTTTGTCTCGAGTGGCAATAGTGATGCTTTAACAGGCTGCTGAGAGTTAAATTCAATCCATGTATCTACAGGAATACAGCAAGAAGATTAACACCCCAAGCTCTTTCAGCTGGCACTTCTCTAAAATGTTTTTGTCTTTTGAGTTTGATTCTCACCCTTGTGTTTGGTGGTTTTAACTTTTGGGGTTTTTTAATAGGTTGAAATTCTAAGTTAGGCACGTAGCAAAGATCATAATTCAGACCAAATTGTAATCAGTATTTCAAATTAAGGGATACTTGCTGGGATAAGCCACATCTCCAGACCTGAATTTCTCTCTTTAAACACTAGGGTGGAATCCTGCCTCAGAGATCAGGTCAGGCTTGAATCCATCTTCTGAAGAGATCTATTGCAGCCCAGTGAGTAATGCTGGGTGAGAATCAAGAGAGCCAGCAGGCATAAAATCCCCTCCTCCTTTCAAAAATTAATTATGAAAAAAGTAAAACAACTGACATAAACAAGGGGACTCCAATCTATAAAGGGGATGAAAAAAAAAAAATAAATTTGCAACCAAAGGTTTTTTGGTCTGTTAAGAGTGATTTTCCATGCCTGTCCCATGCTTTCTGCGAGGACAGAACTGTGGGGCAAAGGGAAGAAAACCATGATAAAAACCACCAAAAGCAAACACCACCATTGCCTGTAGGAGCAAGGAAAGCTGTTCCAGAGGGAGCACCTGTGCCGGGAGAGGGCGCATGGTCCAGCAGAGCCGCAGCCCCCAGCCGGGAGCGGCGCCTCCACCTGCCGCGCTCCCCTCCAGCCCTTCATCCCTGTGTATCCGCACAGCCGCGCATCCATCATCCCCCATCCCACAAGGGCTTCTCTTCGCTCCGCTCGCCTGCTCCATGTTAGCGCTCGGCTGCCTTACATGACACCATGACCTACTTTATTTTTTTTTTTTTTTTTTTCCTCCCGGAGAATAGCAAAGCGCTGCTTCAGTGTGGCTTGCAAGGAGGAAAGGCAAAATTAAGGAGTGCTGGCAGAGCAAAGCAAGGTCCTTTTCAAAAATTCTGGGCTGTTTGTGAGAGGTTAGGCAAGGAGAGGTAAGGCCAGCCCAGGCACTCCAGACTGCACAGCTATAAACAGGGTGATAACAGGAAGAATAACAGAGGGGTCTTGTGTTTTGAATCTGAAAGACAACGCCTGTAATATCTTTACCAAAAAAATCAGAGCCCATGGAGCTCAGATCAGCTGGTTCAGAGGCAAGGGTAAGAAACAGCATCACAGGCTGCAGCAGAGACTCAGGGAAGCTCAGGAAACACAGGCTCATTTCTGTCCTCCCCTACAGACACCATCTAAGGAAAATACTTAGACCCAGAGCCTCCAAGAGAATCAATTACATGCCTATATACCAGAAAAGTCAATCAGCTTAACCATAACCCTGAGGAAATCCTGCTATCTCCACCACTTTCCAGTGCAAATTACAAATCTACATCCCTTTGAGGATGTGGATTTTAGTCTCCATATGTCTCCCTTCCCTGGTGTTTGAGAAGAGATAAAATTTCCCTAATTCTTCAAGGTATTCTATCCAGCAGACTGTCAGGCATGCCTAATAATTTAGTGAAGGGGTACCTAAAAGAATAATCTGGAAATATCTACTCCTAAAATAGCTAGAATTCAGTCTGTTCTGTGAGACCAGATAATACTTTAAGAATTTTTGATTCTCTCATCAATCCAGACTTCCTTAATTCTCGAGCTTTCAAAAGCTTGACTAGCATGATTTTAAGGGTACATTGCTTTGGTTTACCATGGCTTTCTTGAAACACAAGGATGGTTGTCCTTGGCAGGCAAGCTCAGAGCATACTTGCAGCAGGGCAAGCAGTATTAGTCTGCACTCTAACAGGACTGGAGAGTCAAGACTAGCTATTTCCAGACTGGTATTTGCCTTTTTCATTGCTGGAGAGCTTGCAGGACAAACAGAATGTATTGCCATGATTGCAGGTCAGGCCCAAAGGGTCCCCATGATTTTTGCTCTTTTCCTTTCAGGACCTGGTTTGCAGTGGGGCCAATGCAGACATAGTTTGGCAAGAACAGCACAAACCCTGGCAGTACTCATGTGCCTTGGGATAACACTCGGTGGGAATCACTGGCAGAATTGTAACCTTGAACCAGGCAGTGAAAATCTGACCTAAGGAATAGGTCCAGCAGCTGCAGGCATTAATATATTCAATCTCAGAGTTTTAATCATTACAGTGACTGCTGAGGAGGCAGCTCCTGGAGGGAGCTAAAGAGCTTTAAGGTGCAGCACTAAGATTTGAGTGCTTCTTACTATCAAGTTTAGGACCTGGCCCAACTGGACAGCTGCTGGAAGTTACTGCCACTGTACTCACCAGCCACGGATGCATAAGGCTATGTTGCTGCTGTTCAGGGAAAATGACTTTGTTTCACTCACCTCTGAATAATCCCTTGGGGTTTATTCTTGCTGAGCATGTCAGTAGCTGGGGCAGGAGTTGCTGAATGTCCAACATCTCATACTTCACCAAAATACAGACCCCATCCACCTCAGCAGTGTCCCAGATACACCACTTACCCTGTGCTGTGTCCAGCTGCACTGGCCCAAAGGGAGAAGCTGCACTTGGGAATGTTCCAAGTACCAAGCCCTGCTGGAGAGTCAGCTGCAGGCTGCAGCCTCTCTTCTGTCACATACCATCCATGTCTCCTTCATATGACCCAGAGTGGGTCATATGTTAGTAGGAGGGGGAAAAAAATCAAAAAGAATGCTGACAAACAGATCTTCACTACAGAATGCATTTGTGAATAGAAAACAGGATCCAGGGCTCACAACCTAAATGCAGATACCAGCAGCTCCTAAAAATATATCTTTAAAAAAAACCCACACCTGAAAGCTGCCCCTCAGTGCAGGAGACACTGTTCCCTTCTAAGCATCTTTTTTTTTTTTTTCCAGAGCCCTTCTGGAGCCCAGCTGCTCTGCATAATCCCTGCTTAGGGACAACACACAGCAGCCCAACACAAGCTGCTCTCAGTTTTCCACTGCAATTAGCATAGGTGGTATTTATCTTATTTTAGAGTGACCTGGCTCCTCTGGGGAAAGCCCTTGTCTCCAGTTCACTCAAAGACACAGCAGCTGCTTCTCTGCTTTCAGCATGAAGTGTCCTTGCAAATGGCTGGGATGGATGAGTAGAGGGTAAATGAGAGACAGTACCACCTAGGCACTGAGTGTGCACAGGCTCACTGCTAAACACCCGCAATTCTTCCCCAGAGGCCACAGATAAATTTCAGTGGCCTTGTCAAAGGTTCAGGGAGCTGCTTTCCAAAAGCCACAGATTCCCTGGGTTGCCCAAAACTTGCATGCAGAAGAATAAAACAATCCCCTCTCAGCTGACCCGCAAGCAAAGAATAAACACAGGAGGCAACTGGCAGCATCAAAGCACCCTGCACTCCCTTTTGGCTCAAACACGTGCTTTTGGGCTTCAGAGATGTGCAGCTGGCATGCCCCAGGAGCTACTTCCCTCCCCAGACATATGTCAGCATGCCTAGAGCACACCAACACAAACATCTGCATTCAGACAAACGGGGACTTTTGAAGCAGATCTCCAGCTCATCCCCACTCATTGCACTTTGGTTCACATCCCAAGGTGATCTTGGAGGGTGCAAGGGGCACTTCCTTTCAGATGAAGCCAGACAGAGATTCATGCCAGAGCACACCAAACACACTCCAGACACCCACATCCAATCCCAAGAACTGGAGAGTAGATCTAATCCAGAAATGCCAACAGCACTGACCTCAGCACCATCTGATTTACCCTGCAGAGCCACTCACAGTGCTCAGTGACACAGAATCCAGAACACTCTGAGCTGGAAGGAACCCACCCTCAGAGCCACTCCAGCTATGCTGTGCTCCCACCTGTCTGACTGCTTTCACCTTCTTCTCTTGCCTGGTGCTTCACTGATCAGTCCTCAGAGACAATCTCTCAGCCTTTACTGCTTGCAATTGTGACAGCTATCCCAACAGGGCCTTCGTTCTCCCTGCCCAAGATGTCTGAATAAAACAAAATTAATTCATTGCAGTTTTTATTGCTTCCAAATTTGCTTTCTACAGATGTTTCTCCCATTTCACCAGGAACCATTATACTTCAGTTTCAGCTGCAGAAAACATTAACCCATTATGAATGGGCAATATTGACCTATTTTGAAAAGCTGGTTCTAGTTCCTCTACCACAATAAACAATAGCAGCAAAGCTGTTTGGCACTAGCCACCTTCCGAGAGGCTATTCATATTCTGGTGTTTGTGCATGGTTTACGGCAGGGATTCTGCATTGTTTATTTTCTGTTTCTCTGCAGACAGTGGCATTGTTAAACAGCATGTGTCCCAGAGAATCCACCCTCTCCATGGGATCTCCTCCCAGCTATTACAGCACTTCCCAGAAACCTACTGAGCTTTGGAATAAACAAGTCTCAATGGGGGGACTGAGCCCACACCCAAGAACTACAGTGCCATGAAGCCTCCATAGCAATGAAAGTAACTTGGCTTTGCATGAAACCTTCCTTTTTCCTAATGAAAACCCTGTGCTGTCACCCTTCCTAAGGATGCTCTCTTGTCCCTTAGAGTCAGAAGACACAATAATGGACTTTTCTCAGACTTGCTCCAGCTATGATATGGACCACAAGAGAGGCTTTCCTTCTGACCCATGAGCATGGGCACCCAAAGCATTTCACCTTGGATCGAAAGAGCAGAGGTCAATCTTTGGTACAGATGAGCTGGAAAGGGGAAGCAGGGAATTCTTCCCAGCACTGAGAAACCTTCCACATAGTCAGTTTGTTTTTCCTCACCCATGCAAAGTTAGACCAAATGCCAGATTTGGGGTCAGGAAGGAAACTCCTCCAACTGAAACGACCACTATGTAAATAACTTTTGTCTTTTTATTTCCCCCCCTTGCAGTTTGGGGCTTGATAGATCCTCAGTATCATCTAGCCATTCTGCCCTGGCAAACACCCTCCCAGCAGCACTGGAAAGCCTCTGCTGGCATTTTGCCTGGCATATATTCCCTCATCTCTTGTCATGCGATACAGAGAGATGCTCTGCAACATGTTATATTAGCAAAGGCCAGGGAGGCCCTGCTGGTCTAAACATCTCATATGCAGTAAATTAGGATTGTGGCAACTTTGATTCATTGATTCAGACAGTGCATTTCATACTCACATTCCTAGGGTTTTGGGTTTTTTCCTGACTGGCAACAGATGTCCAATATTTCTGCTGCACAAGGGAATCACTGAGCAGTGAAGACATGGGCTCATTGTAGGATCTGTAGCTGGCAGCCCACCTTTCTGGGCCAGAGCAGGCCTAGACTGACAAGCAGTATCAATGATTGTTCTCCATATGGCATGAGAGGGAAATGCTCCCAAACAGCAAAAGAAACACTCAGTCCTACATTTCAAAGATTTTGCCAGCTGACCTCAGATTCAATCTTTTTTTGCATTGGCTTTGAAAAGCATTTACCCATCTATCTGGGTCTTTCAACATTACCATGTTTACAAGACATGCACATTTCATTGCTCTTCATAATTCATTCCCACTACAGCTAATCTCACACACAGTCAAAGCAGAAGCCCTTCAGAAGCACTAAACCCAGTACTAGGTTGCATAAAAATGATAGCTCCCATATGTCCTTACAAACACCATGCCAAACTGTATTGTGCTGTATTTACATTGTGTTAACATCTACCAAATTACCAAGCCAGCAGGAGAACATACACCCATTCACATTTCTAAACAAGGCTTAGAGTCTGGGTGAGAACTTAATTTTTGGTTTGTTTGGGTTTTTTGGTCTTGTTTTGGTTTTTTTTGGGTTTTTTTTTAAGCAATGCCTATGGGAAAAAAAGAAAATTTTAGCATAAACTTGGTCTGCAGTTTTATGTTACTTGCCAGAACTAAAACATCTGCATCCTGCGGTATCAGTCCACTTGAGGAATTTGTTAATTCAGAGGCAGCTAGAGTTTTGGATGGTATTACCCTTGGGAGAGCTTCCTGTCATCCTGACATTTCACGTGGTTCAAAAGAAAAGAACTTAAGCTACCATGACTAAATTTTTTCTTTTATATTTCAGTTTATTTTCAAGTGTACATTTCTACAAAACAGGGAATCAGGTCCAGTAATACAAAAACTGAAATTACACTCTGGAAATTTACTTCCTATCCAGGGATATTTCCTGGCTATCAGCCTTCTGATTTTCCTGGACCTGGGCTTTCTTTACAGCTACTAGCTGATCAATCTCAATGCTTGTAATAAGAGTCCCTCACCATAGTTTTTCAGATGAGCACCAAGACCATTCTCTAGGGAGACACAGAAAGACATGCCAAACGGATCTGAGTAATGGTCTGTAAAGCCTGTTTCTCCCTAAGAGCAGCAGAAGAAAGACAAATTATGCTCTAGACCTCCTGCCCAAGCTCATGAAATCTTTTTCTGACCTGTCTAACTAAGCAGTAGATTGTATTTATAGGCAAAAGACTGGGACCTTTCCTTTTAATCTATATGGTTACAGGCAATACCTCTCATTACTTACAGTTGTACACAGTCATCAGTAAGACTAATTCTAAAACCTCTCTGAGAAATACCAAACTACCTGGCCCAGATTTGAAGCAGAGGCTGAAGTCAAGATACAGAAAAAGTTACCTGTCCTTTAGAGGTAGGTTCTGGGTTCTGACTGAGCTACAGTTTCAGGGGAATTATGGCTGCCTCTTCTGGTATAAAGAGATGTTCAGCAGGATTTGGGTCACAAAGTGCATCAGTGCCCAAACCAGCCAGATCTGAACACTGGAGACAACAATGAGGAACAAACCTGAACCAGACCAGAGCTGGGGACATGAAAAGTGGGTCATACTAGACTCTGTTGTACAGAAAAGCTGCACAGCCTCAGAGCCCTGGTGTAACAGGAGGGTTACCTGCTGAACCACTCAGGCAAGCTTTCATCATAGACTATTTTTCTTGCTGTTCCTCATAAGTCACACTCTTCAGCTTCTCTTACACAGGTCAAAGGACGTGTCAGCTTTCAGTCTGCTTGCTTAGGGTTGATCTAAACAGACACAGAGGAAAGATAAAAGATCTTTTAAAGATTTGCTCAGCTGCCCATAAAACCTGAAACACCAGTGTAGTGGAGTGGTAACAGGCCTCAATTCTCCACGCACTCACTCTTATGCATCATTGCAGGTGTATCAAACTACAGATTTAAATTAATTTGTCATTATCAAAATACCAGTTTATAGCCATTATATTGATGGCAGAAGGCAAAGCACAAGAATGTTTAGTATTCATCATACATGCCTTATTATAACTTTGTTTATTCTTCATGTTTGAGACGTTTGTTGGATCTAGAACAAAAGGAGCACAGACCACTACTTCCAGGCAACAAAACTAATGGAGATGATTTTTAGATACTTCTGTTTGAAACTACACATGCATTTGCTAGACAATGCAAGTTAAAAGCTTTGTAGTCACCAGCTTGGGCATAAAGCCCAAGGGAGTTTCTGGGTGGTCACATCCAATTCTCCAGGCTGCCATATTTTAGACAGCATTTTGGATCATCTCTACAACTAAGTTCATGCTGAGGTCTTGGATTTCAACCAGGGTTTTGTCCTCTTTTTCTATCTGTGATGGTGCTGCTGTTGCTCTCTTTGGTCTTCTAGCAGCATACACTGACTATTCAGGGTGAGCAAGGTATGATTCAAGAGAGGATCTCATGCTTGAAGGAGGATTTAAGCCCATCCATCAATATTTTTAAAAAAGGTCACTCATTTTGTCAGGAAACCTAGTAGTCTACATCAAAACTTGTGGTTCTTTTTTGCTACTTCAGGCTTGAATTGAAAAAAAACCAAAACATACGGTAAAATGCCCTTCATTTCATCAACACCTTTCCTCTCCCTTGTTTCTTTGAGGGACTCAGAATCTGATTAAAAAGGATTGCCATAGGCACAGGTAGGTCACAAAGGTTCTGACAGCCTCTACTATGCAGGATGGACCAGCTGTGTTTCTAAGAACAGATTCAGCCACTCTGGAAGGGAGGAAGCAAGCACAAGAATTTGCCTGTGGTCCACAACTTATTTATAGCCACAAATGCAGCTAGAGCTCAGGTCTTGCTGGCCACTAGGAAAGCACAGTCTGAGCTTCAGCCATCTGTTTGAAGGTTAGGCAGCCTCCATCTCTGCCAATTCCTAAACTTTAATGAAAACAGTGTTGTTCCTTTTTTTCTTCCTTCCGTTGAAGCTCCTCCCAAGCTTAGATTTAAGAGCCTAACAGCAACATTTTAAAAATACCTCTGTGATTTGGGACCACAAGTCACAGTAATTTCATGCAGACACTGTGGTGAAGACTGACCACTGACCAACTCCTACTATGGAAAAATTTTGGCCACCATCATCCTGAAAGATGGCAAGGAAAGGGCTCATCTCCAGAGACAGTGCAGCCTTTGAAAAACATTTTAGTAATACTTTGTCATACACAGCATCAGAGCTAGAGTTGCTAGAACTCATTCCTCTGGGACATAAATGCTTTTCCTCAAAATGATATTTAAACTATATAGTCATTGTTTTTGAGTACAGTTCAAGACATTCCTTTCCCCTTAGCATATATGCCTCTTTGACCTTAACCTAGGAGTTGTGAGAACTCTGAAGGACTTTTGGTAAGTGATCCATACCGTATGTGAAGAAATATAATGAATTACTCTTTGAGTCAGGGAATGTCCACTATCTAAACTTCACATTTCAGTCTGGGTAACAAAACATCCTAGAAAATCCAAATTTACCCAGGAATGTACCTGTATCTTTTGTGATTAACTTATTTCTAAGTATCTGAGTAGTCCAGTTCTCTTAACATTTGCCCTCAAGTGGCCCTTCCTATATCTTAAAAAAAATTAAAAAGGGAAAAAAAGAGCAAACACTCTCTTCCCAGAGCATTGGTGGGATCTTTTAGCTGAAAGAGCCAACTGATGGGTTTCACAATTTTGATGTTTAATTTCAGTGTAGAAGAGAAACCCCACCCCTTCACCTTCCACAAAAGCTTCAGGAAAATGCTTCAAGACCAGTATTTGCTGCTAGCAAAAGGCTCATTGCACACAACCTCCCAGGGGAAATCTCACAAGAGGAAAGGCTCTCCAAGACAAAGATCTCTTCCAACCAGCAGGAAAACAATATGCCTGCATTAATTTACTCAAGATACTGGGCCTTTTGCAGAGCTGTGCTACAGATTTGTGCAATACTCCATATTGCAGACCTCAGGGCTCTAAGGAAAATATTAAAGAAGGGGAGAAGAAGCCTACAAATGGAGAATTCTGATTTATGGTCTTGCATCTTGCACCCTTATTAGGGCAGCTCAGGGGAGGTCAGGAGTCCCCAGCATTGTACCCAGGGCTAAGTGAGCACCCAGCTGATTCATTTTCACACACAAATCCCCCTTTCTGAGAGGTGCTCTTGTTACTCCCCCACTGCCCACCACAGGCAGCATTTGTCAGCCTCCAGCACACAGAGGTTGTTCCTGCCCAAATCAGCTTCCAGTCCTGATGGCCGAGAACACAAGGTGCTCAGTGTTCACACACCTGTTCACAGCCAAGAACAGAGCCCAGGAGCCCTGGATGGTGATCAAAACCCTTATCTCCCTCACATGCTTGCTATCAACAGCTGACAGCATGTGGTCAGATTCAAACAAACTTGAAAACAAACTTGTACCTGAACACACTTGCCTATACAACAGAGTTGACTTTTCTTCCTTAGCACAAGTCCTACCTAGACCACTACTCAACAAATTCAATGACCTCCAAAGACCACAGGAAAAATAAGTGCTCTAACAAACTGTTTGATCAGTAAAGAAAAGGACTTAGTACTTCTGGGATGATTGGAAAAAAAATGTGGAATGCAAAAATGAATGGTCACAGAAGAGAGGCTTGGCAAGGACTCCATGCCAGCTGAGCAGCCCTAACATCTGGGAGCAATGAGTGCCTCAGATCAGAGGCTCTCAGCCATGCTCTCAACATCACAAAGTGTTTCAAAGCAAAGGCTAAGGTGGGGGCAAGGCTGCATTTACTTATTGGCAGCACCCAGACATGTGCTGACAGAGGGGCCAGGAAACCAAGGCAGTGGGAGAGGCCACCAGTCATGGCTCAGCAGGCAGGTAGGGAGATCTCACAGCACTTCATCCACCTCCATCAGGGCCTCAGCACAGCCAGGTTTGCTGCCAGGGGCCAGCAATGACCATCAGTAAACTACCACAAAGCTGCTCTCCTCAACCCACACCAAACCACAACCCTTCTCCAGAGCAATGAACACTGCAGCTGAACTTCCCTATTCACTGCCACCTTGAAAAATAAGTATGAAAACACGTCATCACCAGTTTTTCCTTTGTGCTGCATTGGACTTTGCTATTGCCTGTGTCTTGCTCCTCACCATCATCCTAGAAACATCAAGTACTGAACAGACCAGGATAAGAGAGGGCCTAACACAGACACGGGCTCCCTTGAAAGATAAAGGGCAACCACCAGGAGGATAAGTTACAAATATTTGAACTTCCACATGGACAAAGATCACCTTAGAAAATACTCTGAAAGAAAAGAATTCCCCATCTTCTTATGTTATTTAAAAACTGCAAAGACTTCAAGAGAGGGAAAGGTAAGTGGACAGTCAGTCAAACACCAAAAACCTTGAGTAACTTTAACAGCACATATAATTTTGGCACACAGATTACTTCTCCAGACAGCTTCTGCAAGGCCTAAGCAGCTTAGCAAGATGGTGAGAAAATCTGAAGTGACTGAACCGTGATGCTATGAATCAGGCCAGCCTTTTCTAGTGTGGCTGCCGCTGTCATCCCAGACTTTGGCTTTGCCTGCAGCCCACCACTGAAACCTTCCATCAGGCTGCTTGTTTACCTGCAAGGAAAGATGGCTTTAGGTTCAGATGTTAGTTTAGACTTCACACAGGCTCCCATTCCAAATCCACTACTTGTTTCCTGTTGTCATCCCACACCTTCTCTTACATAGGCAGGCTGTAAATGCATTAACAACCTACACCATTCTTGCTCAGTTATGACAGGGGCCATAAAAAAATAGAAGTTATGAATGCATCAAAGCCTGCAAATCTCCCTTCCTCCCCATTCTGCTCTAGGCTTGTGCTTTTTGGTTTTGTTTTTTTTTTTCCCTCTCCTCTTTCCTGGGAAATGTGATGAAGGAGGGTGGAGTGGCTGGGGCTACGTACAAATATTCAGACAGTCTCTTAGCAATAAATGGATCTCAGTCAGTTCTATTATCTGTCTGGCTGTAGCTCCCATTATCTGCTGTGAATTGTAGCAGTGATCTCTGGAACAGCATTCGGGCACCATCATTACTTCCACACCCTCCACAGACTGCACTGTAACAAGGCATGCTGGATAATACTTGCCATTAGAAGAGGGAACATAAAGGCTTCAAGCTATGACTAACACAGTAAAAGGCTCTGCATGGAGCTTTTACATTCATTGACCAGGGTTTGTTATTAAAGAAAATTCTAGGTTCAAAACCTAGACCTGCATTTTATACAGCACATCAGCTGACTTATACAAAAAGGTGATTTCATCCTGCTCACGCTCACTTCCCCACTCCCCTCAGCTAAATCCTCATGGAAGGCTGCAGCTGGAGAGTGGGGAAGGCATAGCACAGGCCTGCCTGGAGCACAGAGTCCCCAAAAGTGGGCCATAAACCCAAAGCAGTGAATTTGTCCGGGCCAAAGTGCCTGGGAGCCTGCGAGGCACCACAAATGCGAGCACCACAGGGAGCATCCAGCAATCCAGAGCTGAAAGCCTCCAAAGCAGCACTCACATGGCTCCTTGTTAGGAACAGGAGTTTTGGGATCCAAACCCACATCTTACTTCCTCATGTTTTTCACAAGCCCTTCCATTTGTTTGAGGCCCATCTCAAAAGCCTGAAATGAAATCCAATATCTTCCCCCAGGGTAGGATGAGGGTTTTAAGAGAAAAAAACCCCATAGGTCTCCCTCCCATAGCCAGCAAGGCAAGGCCACAAACATGAGCTCCACCAAAAATCATTTTCTGACGGGTTTCTACCTGGCAATGGATTGGTTTCAGCTTCCCGGGCACAGAATCTCTGGACAGAGGCTTTCCTGAAACTGGGATATTTCAGAAACCGCCCTCTCCTGCACAGCTTCCCTTACGCTTTTCTCACTTGGACACCTATTTCACAGCAGAGCTTAATATCTTACTTACCCATCATTCAGCATGGCTGAAAAATTAGTCATCAACCTAAAAAGTTATTAAGAAACATTTGATACTATGATTGCTTTCCTGTGGAATGAAGCAAAGGGAAGAGGTAGGGGAGGGAAGGTGGGTCAAACTTTGCATTTACAGTCAGGAAAGCTTTCCCAGCATAGAAGCAGATCTCCTGGGGAAACATCAGCCCACAGGGGAGCACCCAAGATCCCAGCTTAGCACAGCCCCTCCACCACTGAGAGCCCAGAGGCAGCTGGCAGAGGCTGCCTTAAGTAGAGCTGCTGCTCTCCAGCAGCACCACCCATGGCTAATGTGCTCCAGATGAAAGTCATTCCTCGGCCAAAAATTGCTCCTAGGCCTCAGCTGGGAAATGTAGCCCTTCTCCCTGCTCTGCCCTTGGGCATTTGGGTCCAGGAGCAGGGCTGGCCACTCTCTCATCTGTGCACAGAGCAGCTTGGGGACAGGGACACCAGCTGGCTCTGGAGCTGTGGGCTGGGAAGCCCAGGGAAAGATACGGGAAAAGAGGGAAGAAGCACAAGAGGAACTCCACAGGGTCCTCTCAGGTCGGGGACTTGCAGCTGCTGCCACCAGCAACATCTCTTACCATATCTGTGTGTACCCCAAGGCATGGCTTAGGCAGAGGGGCCCAGTGCTGCTTTCCTGCATCTTTTGGCCACCCCAAACTGCTGTCCCAGGCCACCCTCTGCTCTTTCCACTGCTCCCACCCCGTGTCCCAGGAGCTCCTCCAGATCTGCAGATGGTGTGATGTGCAAGCCTGAGCTATGGCACTAGAAAAAGGGAAAAGTTATAATGGGGAGATAAGGGGGACAACTGGGAGCACTGAAAAAGGGCATGGGATTGACCACAACCACAAAAAGAAGAGAACAAAGTATCACACCTCTTCATGGCTATTTTCACACCACATGCACTGTTGAACTCAAGGCAACTCCAGGTGGAAGGAAAAGTAACCTGTTCAGGAAAAACAAGAACCAACAGCCTGTAAAAACATGGCATCTCCTTAGGCAAGATTTTTTGTGAGGCAGAGCTGAGCTATTGTGTGCACCTGCTCAACCCCACCACCCTGAGAAGGCAATTGCTGGGAAGGGGCTGCCACTGGCTGAGAGTCCTCATGCCCACAGCAGAGCTGGCTGGAATAGGCAGTCTGAAAAGCTACATTTCAAATGGCTTTCTGTCAGGCAGTGCCAAATATTTGTGAGGATGTTTTGAGAAGGAAAAAAAAAATAAATACTCCCCCCATTTTTTATGTTAATAAAAACATATTTTATTTGTATACAGTTCATGTGCTTCATGAAAGTGCTACTTACTCTCCCAAACAGAGGAGAAATAGAACCATTTTTTTTGCATCCCACCCTTCCTCCTGCCTTACTCTTTTTGCTTTTATGACGCAGCATTTATTTCAGTCGGAATTGTGCCCAGCTTATTCTGCCTTTCGCATGGCGCATCCTCACCTCTCTTCCCACTCATAACAAAAATAATAATAACTTGCAAATCTATGTCAGTGGAAACTTGAAAAAACATTCTGAAGGGAAAAAAAGTCATAGTCAAACATAAAGCACAGAAGGACTCCAACACTGCCCCCCACACCCCTTTCCACAACTTTTTCCTTTGGTGCATACATTTTTCCAAGGTCACCTCGGAGGCTTTTCCTAGTTGGCTATTAAAGCAAAAAAAACTCTGCCTGCCCCAAGAAGCACATGAAGCCATCACTGTGGCTTGGACTGTCTCCCTGTGTATGGATGCCATGGGAGAAGCAGCAGGGCGGGGTGTGGGGGGGTGAGCTGATATTTTTCCAAGACTTTTTCTCTCACCAGAGGAGGATGAAGATGGAGTGATGACTGAGGTTCCGTTTGTCTGGCAGCATGAGTCACTCAGCAGCAGTTTCCGATATACACTTTTTTCTTTTTTTCTTTCCATTACAGAAATTGGTGTCATTTATTCCTTCCTTCTTCTCAAGTAAAAGAAAAAAAAAAAATCCTGCTACCGTTATGTCTAATTTATTCTGGGAACTTGTCTGAGGACCCACCAAACCTGGGGGGGAAGGGTGATTTGAAACACAATCCAAAATATAATCGGCTCTGGAAGCTTTTAAAGAGACTCCTTTAAGGCTGTGCCAAACCTTAAAGAAGGAAAATACTTCCACTAAATCCCTCCCACCATGAATGGGATCCTGTATGTCTGAGGCTTTTTATTGGATGGGTGGTTTTGGATTGTTGGTTGGTTGTTTTTTTTATATCAAAGATGTTACTCTTTCAAATAGGGTCTGAGCTCTGTGGCTTTTCGGCAGGCAGTGAATACTTGCTCCTCGGGCATGCAGCGATCTGACACAGCCCTCCCCCACACTGGGTCGGGTTCTCATGCTAAGATCTGGCTCCTGAAGCTTGAGCTGTTGTTTTCTTCTGGAAGCTGTTTTTCCCCCCTCTTCACCCTTTAAAAGCAAAACTAAACAGAACTAAGCTGTTTAAAAGAAAAAAAAAAAAAAAAGCCTCACAGGGCCCAGAAACCCAGCCTGACCTCCTTACTCCTGAAATATCAAAATATTCCCACTGTCTGCAGGCGAGGGCTGGTGCTGCCTGTGCTACCTCTACCAGCTCCTCTGCCTCCAGCCAGAACCAGGGCAGGAGAAAGCCCTGTCAGTGGGCAGAGAACACGAACAAGGCATCACAGTTATAGTCAAGACCATCCAACCAATGGTAGGAGTAATGAGTGAACATACCCTGGCTTCCTCTTATTTCCAGTAACCCCCTTAGGTCTTGCTCCAAGTCCCAAACTGACCAAACCCAAGCTGTCCCCCTGTTGTGACTCCCCTGTGTGGCAGAGCTGAGGCAGGCTTTAAATGGGGACAATACTAAACTTGTCCCCTGCATTACCAGAGAGCAAGGATTATTGCAGAGCCAAAGTTTAATTATTTTGATGGAAGAGTATCTCAGAGAGTAATGGAAAGACTCTTATATTTTATCTAGAGTTGGATGCCCTTCTGCCCTATAGCTCTTTCCTTCCAGCTACATGTACATCCAGGTCTGGAAATGCATACCACTGTAAGGTCTGTTTTACAAGGAGCAGCATTAATAAGGCCCACAGCCTGTGGTTTTTTGTTCTCTCAGATGCCACATTTAACCTCTGCTCCTCTGCCCAAGTCTCAGCTCTACCAATCCACCCTGTGCTGAGAGGCTAAAAGGAAAACTCAGCAGCAGGGGAAAGCAGTGCTCTAGGAGCAGAAATCTTTTTCCTGAGTTCAAAAGGCACAGGGAAAAGGCTGCAGGGAAAATGTTTGGATGTTTGTTTGGAGTGAACCACATTTTGTCTGAATGCAGGCATACAGCAAAGAAGGGTCCTTTCTCCATTGACTAGGAGGTCAGGGGCCTCAAGGCACCCTGCCCACAACAGATTCATTCTCTACAAGCCACGAGCAACTTCTCTTCTGCATTTCAGGTTCTCCTCTGCTGCAATGTTACCCACCAGCCTCTCTTCTAGTACAGAGTGGAAGGTCAGAGAGGAGCTCTGGCACCCTGGGAGCATCTCCTGTTTAATTAACATGCTTCTGATAGGGGACAGATGAAGCTCAAACATTTCATTGCTCTTCCTTCTCCTTCCTCTGGAGCAGAGTGTGCTCATGGACTGCCCCAGCACCACCCTGCCCATGGCTTCAGCACAAGGCAGTGGCTGTACCCAGAGCTCTCCTCTCTGAACACGGGGGGACTCCGGGGGCCTTCAGCCTGCCTGGCTCTCAGTGTGGCCCAGGGGGCCGTGTGTCCCCAGCCAGACTGACCACTGACTCCTCTTTGCTGCTTGGCCACTCCTAGAACAGCCGGCTGTTTGGGCCCACAAAGCGTCTTGGAGACCCCACAAGAAATACTCCCCCTCACTTCTGATTTCCTGTTTACAATGACATCTTGGGATGTGCTTCCAAGCCAGTCTTTAATCCTTTTACTCTGTCACATTGATTTTGAATCATTCTAGTTTAAGTGTTATGAGTACCAAGACAAATATTTTTTATGAGTCTCAAACCACAAGCATCTTTTTTTACCTTATTTTTGATTTACTCACAAATAATCCCAAATTTAGCTTGACAGGATCCATCTTCCACAAGGTACCAGAGGCTGCCTGATTAAGACCCAATCTCATGAAAGCAGTTATTTAATGAAATTTCAAGGCAACTCTGAAAGGAATATGTTCAGACCTCCAACCGCACAGTAAAAAAGGTGCATAACCCCCTCTGGGAATGCAACACAAACTGATTTGCAATACAAATCTTCTTCTATAAGATTGTGTTAATGCATCTTTACTTTCCTTATGCTTTAGTTTTCAGTAGCTGCCAAAATGACTGGCATTTCCCAAATATAGGCAAACATTATTTATTAAAGGAAATTGAAGCCCCCTCCCTGAACATCCAGAGGGTCCTCAGTGTAGGGCACAACCCCAGAGAAATCCAGAGCATGGAGGCACTGCAGACTCCCAGCACTATCTCATCCATCCATGGATCAGTGGCTCCTAGCAGCTCAAGACGAGTTCAATGGAAACTGAAGCCTCTATGCACAGGAATACCATGGCATTTTCTGTAAAGGCAGCTTGCTGCAGAAAGCTTAGTATGATTTTTTCCCCTTTTTGACCATCATGACACAGTGAATGTTTTTGCTGAATGTGAGGGAACCCAACTTAAACACTGTAAGTTAAAGGGAAGAAAAAGAAGTCAGCCTCACATCAGGTTGTTTGTGCCAGACCTCACCATATAGAGATGTGCAATTATGGAATTTCCTGAAATACATTTTTGCTAGAAAGAGAAGTGGATAAAGGTTACATGGGATTCTGAAGAGCCTCATGAAAGGATACAGGATTTTAACCAAATGACCCACTGAGTGGGGAAAGAAAACCACAGTATCCAGTTCCAGGTGGCAATCAAAGTCTGAGCTCTCAAATACATATGATAAAGGAGGTATCGATAAGCAACATGTGCCAGCATGGGATCTGCAAAAACTGATTATACCTGGAGGCAGTATATTGTCCCTCTGTGCCTTGTTATAGATTGGTGTTGCTGGCATGAGTCTGCTTATTCATTCCCAGGAAAAAAATACGTTCTTTTAGAATAGTGTGTTCTAATATAAATTTCTTTCATCTTCCTCTAAAATGTCAGCACTTCTGGTCAACTGCTTGATATCATTGAGAGAAAGTTGGAACCTCTCCCTGCTCAAGAGCCCACATCTCATCCCCCACAAGGCCCTGGGACAGCCAGAATTTCTTCAGCCTTCATTGCATTCCAATGTGCTCACTCACACAGGTTTGTGACTTTTTTAAGGGTCGTGATTTGATTTTATTTTATTTTATTTTTGGTCCTGGTGCTTGTTATGAATCCTAATTATGAATCCAAGGTCATTGTCAGTGATGTCAATTATGCAATGGCTGAGCAGCTGCTCCCCCTGTTGCTGGCCTAATAGTGCCATGTTGAAGGAGACAGCAGAATTTCTTGTGCCATTTAAAATTTGCTATATCATGAGTTTCCTTTCAATTGCAAAAGCAGAAAAACAGCTTGAGTACTTTTCCTCCTACATCTTTACTTCAAGCTGCTTTTACATTCCTCAGTACATCTTTCAGCATCTCATGCCTTAAATACATATCCCAAGGGTAATAAAGATGAATTTAAAAAGATTAATTTTTCCCAGATGGTACCCAAAATCATCTATGAACACAATAGGAACTGCTTTAAAATAAACTCCACTGGAGGATTCTGGCTATGGGCGAACAGGGCAAGTGGCCATTCACATGTTGCCAAGTGCTGGGTACTAAATACAACTGCTCCAGGGTGAGAATGTGGAGGCAGCTCAGTAGAGACAAGCAGTGTTTAACATGCCACTGAAATGAAAGGGGGCTGCCTGTCTTCACCTTCATAGATTTTATAACAGTTTAGATAACTAGAAGGAGGTAGCCCCAACAGCAAACTACCAGTTATCAGTGATTTCCTCCTCTGTGCAGGGTGAGGAGTGTGGTGTGCCACATCCCACCATGTAGGAAGTGTTAACAAGCACTTGCTTTTTCATGGCAGGCGTCTGGTAGCAAATATGAAAAGAGACCCAACTCTTCCCCTTTCACATACATTGCATATTTTTTTTTCCTTATTCATCATCTTGGAAGATAAAAGAAGGTGTCTGGATTCACACAGGGTGGTCTCCTCTGTGACTTGCCTCACAACGTCACAAACACCAGCACCAGTGGGAAACACCCATTTGCCAAATCGGAAGTTTGGCGTTAGAAGAAATCCATTTCACTGCTCTTTTATATAAATAATGCTAACAGGATGTTGTACAGAGGAACACAGCTGTCTTTTAGTCTGCACATCAGCTGTTCATAAATGGGTATCTATGTTACTGAGGAACTACTGTGCTCCTCTCCCTTCTCACCTTCTTATTTCCCATTCCTAATTTCACCCTTTCAAAACTCCTACTGGAGCCAGACTAAAGCTGAGCTCTTCCTTGCTGAGTACTAATCCCAAAAAGGAAAACCAGTTGTCCAATTTATTGTCTTCTTGATGCTTACACAATCCTATCTCTGTCCTAGTGTTTTCTCTGCCCCTTCTTATTGCATTAATGAGGTTGGAAAGCAAATTAAAAAACCCTGCCATTGTCAGTGCAGCCAGAAGCTATGACTCAGAAAACAGAGCCTGCAGATCTGGTAAGATGGAGCTTTTTCTCCCCACACCCCACACTTTTTTTTTTTAGTAATCTTATTAGAAAAATAGAAAGACTTCAAAGAATTTGACTCTTTCTCAAAATTACTGCACGATTAAGGATTTCTGGTGGAACCACCTTTTCTGCTAACTCCAGTGACAGTCTCTCCAGGCTGCCAGCTTTGCATGGTCTAAGCAGCTCCAGAAGCTGGAATACCTCCTGATGATGTCCTTAGGGCTTGTGCATCTGGGCTTTAACCATGCAAGGTCCAGAACTCTGAATGCCTTCAGACTTCAAGAACTTCCTGCTTAGGCCAAGAGGATGCTGTCAAAACAGACTTCTTTACTGAGTGACTCAGTGCTGCTTTCAGTCCTTGCCAGAAGCCAAGTACAGAGGCATGAGGAAAACAAACACAAGTTACTGAAGCATTTCAGAGTTTTCAGAAAAGTTTGGTTCAGCTTTAATTCCAGTAAAGCTCAGAGAAGGATGAAGCAGAAAAAATATTTCCTAACCAAATTCCTCATGCAAAGGCTCTTAGTACACAACACGTATAAATTTTACAACAGTTTTGCATTCCTGGTCAGGACTCACATGGTTCCATGTCTGGAATAGGTACATGCAGAACTCATGGAAAAATGCCCTAAAGATACCAGCTTAAGTTTTGCCTTCAGCTCTATTCCCATAGCAAACCAACTTCCTGGGAGATTTTTTCTATTTCTCCTTCTTTTTTCTTTTTTTTTCTCCTGTTGTTTTTGAAGCTGTATAATCATTTTATGGAAGAGCCTGGCAGATACCAAAGGCTGCACGCACACAAGTGTGCTTGCTGGGAACTCTCCCGCAGGAATGCTCAGCTTGGATCTTGCCAGCTTTTCATCTAATTCAAACAGTAGAATACCAGTTTTTGAAAACAGAGTAATCCAAATATATTTAAGTGTGAAAACCAAAGCTATATTTGCCTAAAACTGGAGAAAAAAAAAAAATGCCAGGTATGCTCCAGAAAACACTTCCATGCCAAAGCCTACCTTGGATCTGTATTCACACACTCTTTTGTGGGTTGTTTGTGATTAACATCAGTTTAGCACTGGGGAAAAGGAACCATTGGATACTTCATCAGCTTCTTCCGTTCTGCCTCCCTCCAGAAAAAGGACCATACCTCAAAGTAGGACACCAAAGCAGTCAAAGCCACCACCATCACCCCAAGTTTGTGATAATGCCACAATGGCAAAATAGCACAACAAAAACATTGACTTTCCATGTAAATAAATTAATTTAACCTAATCTGGGCCAAAGAACACCGATATATCTTCATCACAACATAGTTAATTTCTAACATAATTGGACAGGAAAGGGAAGTGCAAGTCCCTGAGAGTACTGCTACAATTATATTAACTTTAACCTTTCAAAATTTCTTTTAAATGGAGCTGTCTATCTCATGGGGCATATGACACTGACTTGGAACAATTTAGCCAGCCTACTCTTTATTTTTAAACATGCATCTCTGGTACATGTATACATACAAGCTCAAATCCATCTTAATGAGATCCCCTAGTTTTCAAAATTGCCAGGAGAGCTACACAACCATACATGGAGCTCCAGCCTACAAACCCACCAGGAGCACAGGCTCTGCAGCTGGCCACAGCTGAGCCCAGGCTACAGACATGGGCTCAGCCCTCCTCCCATCAAGTCACCAGCTCCAGAACATCCCTTGGCACATACAGCTGCAAGGAAGGGTGGCTATTGCTCCTCCACACATTTATCTTGATCAGTAGCCTATCTGCAGGCTGGCTAATGCCAACAGACTGCAAACACTGATGATGGACCTTAATAACAAACTGGTGTGTTAAAGCAGTGCAGCAAATCTCAGATGTTGTTTTATTCCATCTTTACAGTTATTCAGAGTGAAAAAAACATTTCTTTCCCTCTCAGAATTAAAAATGTTAGTGTTTTATTAATCAAACTAGTTAATGAAGAAACTTGCAAGTTGTCTGAAAATTGACTTGGCATGCAAAGTCCAAGGCTTACAAATTTAGGGAATTCATTAGACTATCTTCCTTATGTAGGACAAGAGGAGTTAACTCTGGCTTTTTAGACAAAATAGAGCCTCTGATTCATCACTGCGCCAACTGACTAGCACAGTAAGACCAATTTAGGCAGTTTCTAACAGACTACAGAACCCAAACCAAACAATCAACAAAATTAGACCAAAAACCTGTGCTGGGGGGTGGGGGGACAATTCTGACCCAGCCATAAATCATCAACTGCAGGTTCTTTAGCTGTTGTTTGTGCAGTCACACTCCCCTCTTCAAACTCACTGGAGATCCAGAAGACAACTTCAATGCATTCTCCCAATTAAATAGCTCATTTGGATCTAATACAATGTTTATTGACTCCTGGGCCTGTATTGATTCTGAATAGGCTACAGCTAAGGTTTAGTAAATGCCTTGGAGATAAATCAGCATGCAGGTAATAAACTGCAGATCACATAAGCAAACATTACTTAATTATATTCCTATTAATATATTGAGTCTGTAATGAATTTTTGAGGCATTTAATTATCAATTTGACAAGATAATCTAGAGGTAGTTAATGATGGACCAGGAAATTGTTAAAAAAACACAGACACATAATAAGTCTCCTAACTGACGCTGAATTAACTTGCTTTAGCTGTCTGGTTAAATAGACAGCAGTTAATTAGAGTGCTTAGGCAGTCTCACAATTTTAATATATGACCCTCTTTGCTGTGCAGTAACTATACAGCAGGAAACATGGGCTTTCTCCATGTATTTCCTTCTGATGACTGAATTACTGGCTGCTGTAACCACTTTTGCTTTCAGTAAGATTCAGCAATTAAGCCTTTATTATTTACAATTAAATACAATGGACTGTTCCCTCTCTTTAGTGATCAGAAATCATTCTGTGTTTTAAATCTTCCAGGATTAACAAAAAGGGAATTTCTCACTTCTAGGAGGGGTAACAATTTGGAAATGGAAGCAGCAGCCTTGAGGCTCCAAGTGGTCCCTGGACAGGCAGAGACATCAGCTCAGAGACCCTGGCTAGCCACGGATGTCTGAGTTTTGCTGTCTACATATTCATGTATATCCAAGAAATGCTCTACCCAATGCAGCTCCTTATTTGGATAAAATCCCGACACTTCGCTGCAACAACGGGATCAGCACTGACTCATACGAGGATGATCACTTGCCATAGTGTTTTGGGTGCATAAAAAAAATTAAGGGAGCGGAGCCAGCCAAGGCAGCACCAGAGACAAGCTTTAACAGTTCATCCCAGAGGTTAACAAGTAAGGGTAACAAGTAGTAATAGCTGTGACACCTTCTCTAGGAGTAGCCTGGGGAAATGCAGCTTCCTCCAGCTGGGGAAGTGGTGGCATTAGCTGGTTTGAAATGTAAAACACTGCTGATAATCCCGGGCTGTGCATGAATAAAACATTGTAGATCCTTAATCGTCTGGAGAAAACACTCTTCTTTAAGAAAAAGACATTTCAGGAAGTAGAAGAAGAGTTGTTTGACTCCAAGAGTTCAGAGGCCCAGAGTCATCAGTCTCTCCTATCATTAGCTTCAAGAGAAATTTTCAAGTGCTGGTTCTTTTAATTTATTTACTTTGGGGAGCCTTTGTGAATGAAGCCTTTTTCCACAGTAATTCTGCAGCCTAAAAGATCTTTCTCCAAAAATAAATAAAAACATTCATGCAATAGCACAAATCCAGGAAGAAGGTCTTAAAAAAGCCACCAAATGTTTTTGCTACTGGAAAACTTGAGCAGAAGCCCCAGGGACCCTTCCTCAGCCACACATTTGCATGGCAGTGCAATGATACCAACAACATAATTCTGCTGAAAAAGCCTTTAGCAGCTGTGGTAGTGTTAAGTAGCAGGGTTTATGGGCAGAGTCCTTCATCACAGCCTCCTGAAGGTAAAATTCGGTGGAGACAGCCCTCAGTCTGGGAACTAAGAAGTCCTTGTGAAACTTGTGTCTCCAGCAGCTTTATTAAAGTCACGTCACATTGTGCACAGATAGGCCAAAAAAGACCAAGCAGAGCTTTTTTTCAAGGCACAGTTCCCAAGGCACCATTCTCCCTACAGCTTCACCCGAGTGAGAAAAATAAAAGTTTCTCTCGCCTTTGGCTGAGGGCAGCTTGGACACCTGAGGAGGCTCTGATGGCTGCTGAGGACACCCCAGTCTACAGCTTGAGCAGGGCTGCATAAGCACTCCTGCAAGCCCATTCTGCCCAAGGAGGGCAAAAAAAGCCAAAGGAATCCTTGCCACCTCCAAAGCATTGGTTCCTAAGGGTTTATCTGTGACACAGAGAGAGGGAAAGGATCATGTCTTGGCCTTTTGCCCAGCCTCCCCCGAATCAGCACTGAATTGTCATCTGAGCAGTGACCTCCCTTTCAAGAGGTCATTTTAGGGCAGGTCGCTGTTAGATCAAACATCTACACTAAGTCTCCTCTGACAGAGGGAGCAGTAGTTGAGGTTGGAAGGAATTCACAGCCCTTCAGTTTGTGTTGCAGGTGGGACCTTGGCAAATTCAAAGACCATTCCCTTAAGTCAGACCTGGGGAGCAGAGCTGAGTTTAACCCCTTGCTCTCTGAAAGAGAAGGCAGCACTTTCCCTGCACTGACACTAAGTGAGGTCACTGGCAGGGTTGTGCTCTGCAGGATACTTGTTCATGCCCAGTTGTTTTGGGCTTTCCAGTAGAGAAACTATTTTGCCAGAGGTGTTGTCAGATTTACCACCAGCTCTGCATGTGGAACTCAACACATGCATCACCAACATGCTTGTGGTAACTCTTGAAATCCTCTTTTGGTCCCAGCACCCCTTGGGATATCTAGAAAGAGGCACAGCCTATGGTGTTTTTGGATGGGCTGGTGATGGAGCTGGTGGCCATGGCATGCAGTGATGGTCTGGCCTGGGAGGTCAGATCTCCTGGCCCTCAGGATCCTTGGTCAGTGCTTCTGTGGTCCAGAGCCAATTGAAAGTTGATGTCCTGCTCTCCAAAACTGTTGCTTCCTCTGATGTATCCCTGTAGGCTCATTCTCTGTGATTTTTGCTCAGAATGGGCAAGACTGTCCTGTTTCCTCAGGGCAGGCAGCTGCTGTGCCCTGCTGGGGATGCAGATGCGGGTTGTGGGTCCACCAGCCCTTCAGCTCTCCTCCCCAGCACAGATGAGCACTCCAGCCCCTGCACATCCCTCCTCCTCTTGCACAGATGGTTGCCGGGGTTTCTCTTTGGCTGCTGCTTTTGGGCCCAGCTGCAGGAGGGCTCTGCTCCAACACAGGCTCAGCTGGGCGAGCACAATGGGAAAACAAAGGCCCGCTCGCTGGGGATCTAAGCTTTTTCAGCCCCATTTCCTTTTCCGATGCTTTCATTTCCTCCGAGTGAAATGCTGCTGAAAGGAGGACACTGTGGCTGTGGCTGCTGCCATAGGCATGGGGCTTGGATGTCACTAGCTGCTGCTTCATCTGGGTCAGGGATTTCAAAGGCGCCTTCACTCAGCTCCTCCCATAGAGATAATATTTCTTCTTAAATAGGTTTACCAAAGCAATCAGTAGAGACCTGGGTTGACTCTACCTTAGAAACAACTGGCCTTGCCTGGCCCAGAAGATATGCTGGACATCCTGGAACAAGTGAAAGTGAGACAGAGCCTAGCAGGGGTTTCTTAATTTTTAGCATTTGCTCTGCAGTTTTGAAGGCACCCAGAAAACACAAGGATACATTTGGGAAGTGGGGTAGCTTTTGCTTTGGAAATTACAGTGTGGAGCTGGAAAGAGGAGCAGGGCATAAAGTGGCTTAATTTATAGCATGGCTTTACTGCCACTGCCCCTGACAACGAGGGACTGGGGGAATGTGCTGGAGCAAGGGAGGATGTATTCTTTTAACAGCCTTTTGGCATGTGGCGTTATCCCTGCCGGCGGGACAAGGCGTTAATCTGCGCATTTGCAAAGGCAGGAGCTAACACTCCCCGTCTTTAGAGGAGCTCCAGGCCGAAGCCCCGGAGCCGACCCGGGGCGGGCGGTTCCCCGCGGGGCCGCGCTGCGCGGGCCGGCCGGCAGAGGGCAGTGGCGGAGCGGGAGCGGCGCGGCCCCGGAGCCCCTCACACCTGCCGGGCCCGCCCGCGGCGCCCCGGCCGCAGCGCCCTCGGCCTTGGGCAGCGCAGCCAAACCGCTCCCGAGGATGGGGCTCTTCCAGAGGACAGGGCTGGAAATAAGGCGCCGCTGGGGAAGGAGTGTGGCAATGTGGCACCTCTGTTCCCCTCTCCCATACCCAGCCTCCATCCCGTGACCCGCACTCTGAACAGTTCGGGGAGGTGTAGGATTTTGGAGCTGGAACACCATCCCCTGTCCCTTGGGTGACTCTGGCCAGGACCCTCATTTCTGGGGGATCCGCTCTCTTGCAGCCTGCAGAGCCCTCACTCCCATGGACAGGCAGGTTTGCTTTATTTCAGGTTTCACAGAGTGGCATGGGCTGCGTTCTTTGGGCTCAGGACCCTCCTTGGCCTGCTGGCCGCTGTTTCCCAGCACTGCACCTCTTCCCAAGGAGGGAGCCAGCAGCTCTGCCTGAACCTGCAGCTCCAGCACAGGCAGGCAGCTCCTTGCTGCCTGAGGGCTGGCCAGAAACTGCACCTGCAGCTGGGGCCGGCAAAGAGCGGCACACAGCTCCGTGGGGCAATGGCAGCACCTGGCCCCGGCGTGCACAAGGGTTGCATCCCAGGAAAAGCCCTTCCTTGGAGCCCCTTGAACGGCAGGAGCAGCACGTCGCTGGAAGAGACTGGTTTGCTCCAGTAGCCTCTTTACAAGCACCAAGGGACAGATGTTTGGGGACCGCTGGGTTTTTAAAAGGCCACTTACAAGCTTTAACACTGCGCTGGGGGAGAGGCAAAGGAGGAGGGGGGTCAGGGAGGGGTGGTTGCATTGACTGCTTAGGACTCAAAGCTGTAAACCTCTTCTTCCCTTTCTCATTGCTGGGACATTTTTATTGGCGAGATGAAGGGAGACAGAGCACAGCTCCACAACTTGCTCTTCTTCTAGAGGTTAATGACCCAGTTAGCAGCTCTTGGCTGCATTTCCCGACATTTTGCAGACATCAAGACCCGTCTCCCTGCCAAGTACATTCTGTTCCCTGGAGCTCGGCCAATGCATCTCAGATTACTATGTAATGCGACAAAGAGGGAGAGCTGGAGGTGAGGGTGGGGGCTGGAGGGGATATACGGGAGCGTTGGGGAGGGGGCAGGAGAGAGTGGGAGAATGGGAAACACCACTTCTAAATTTAACAGCTAAGATGGAAATGAAGCTCCCAAGGTGCTTATTTGCTGGATAAAACGTGAATCCCAGGATGAATTGGAGTGATGCTTCTGGGAAACAGATGCAATCAGCAAATAATTCCCCCCTAGGGACTATGCAGGCCTGTGCTTCCTGGATCTGCTGACAGTCGAGCTCTGCTTCTGATGCCCTTGTGCCCAGGACAAATACTGCTGGGGAACTGGGGCTGCGTTCCTGAATGACAGTCCAGTATTCCTTGAGGAACAGGGGCTTAGATATGAAAATGGGGAATGGGGGGATTGAAGAGGATGAAGTTCCTGCATGGTGTTTTATTTATCTTTTTATACCCAGAGCACATGATGCTGCTCAGGCACACTGTGCTTGGTGAGCCTGGCTGCTCCAGATCCCAACACTTTCACAGTAAAGGAAGGAAGGTCAGACCACGGGGAAGCTTTCCTGGCTGTGGCTGAACTTGTGGCTTGCAGAGAAGCTGAGTGCCAAACTGGTTGGTAGCTGGTGCCTGCCATTGTTAGAGACCAACCTGGTCCCACACTCCACACATGCTCTCAAGCCTTTCCCCAGTGACCAGTCCTTTCCTGAGCCATGCTGGGGTCTTCCCCTGTAGCTCTGAGGAGATCCCATGGCCATAACATGCACTGCAATGCCTTTGGCCCTTGTAAACCTTTCCTCACAGGCTTCATGTGCCACGTTTCTGATTAAAACCACATTGTTTTCTAGTTGTTTCTTTGAACCAGAGACCCTCACATTTTGGCAGTGTTGAAAATGAAGCTTGGGGTCCTGACCCAAGAGGAACTCTTGCAATCTCTCTTCTCTCAGGCTGGCACCTCTGTTACAGTTTTCCCATGCTACCTAGGTGCAGTATCTCCTACTAATTCAGCTCTGGACATTTGGGAACCTTCTGTTCAGAGCTGCTTTAAAAGCCTTCCAGCCGGACCTGCAGACCTGGGCTGCTGCACCACTCTGATGATGTGCCACAAACCTTTCTCCACTCAGGCACAGTTTCTGCCACATGGTCATGCCTGTTCTCAGCCCAAACCTTTGCCAGGTCTGCGGTTTCTTTCCCTTCCACTTTCTACACTTGTGTCAGCTCCACATGGTGTGAGAAAATTGCTCCTGGACATCCCAGCACCTCTGCCTGAGCCCTACGCTGATGTAGGAGTTCACCCAGTCCCATTCCTGCTGGGACATAGCCATGGACTCAATCCCAGCCCATTCCCTCTCCTGTTTTGCCATTTCTGCCTGCTCCCACATTGTCTTTCTTGATCCAGCCTGGCCTCTCTGGGGCACAGGGTGTGTGGGGTCTCCTCTCCTGCTGCTGGCCAATGCCTGGCTGAGCCTCCTGGCACTGCCTTCGTGCGAGGAGACCTGCTGGGAAATGAGCCTTGAGTCACCTCTGCCCAGGGGGTGTGGGCAGGCTCAGGAGCAGTGGGTGAAGGTGGAACCCCACCGAGCAAAGCAGGAGGCCTGGGGAGAGCTCAGGAGAGGGGGCTGACACACACAAGGTGTCAGAGCCTGCTCACAGGACCTGAGACACCCCACAAGCAGGGTCTGCTCCCAGAGCTGAAAGAAAACGTTGTTCCCCAGGACTGAGTGCAGTCTGGTTGTGCACCAGGCAGAGGATCTGCTCCCCCTTTCAGAGATGATTGGATGGAGCCAGGATTCCAGGCAGCACCTCAGGGCTCCCATCCTGCTCCCACAGACTGGACAGCCCCGTTTGTGCCACCCCTCAGGATGCTGCCTTGTGAAATGGGAAGAGAAGAAACACCAGAGGTCTGCCTCAATGGGACTGCTTATCTCCCTGTAGCAGAGCCCTCCCTCCTCTTCAGGAATTATTTCCTTGAAAGACACAAACCAGCACAAAACTGCCTCTTGCTCAGTTCCATCTGCCATGTGGGGGCTGGGTGCGGGGAGGCCACGGTTGCTCACTGCATTTGCCAGACAGACATGGCTTTAAGAGGATTTTTTACTATGTGCAGCCTAAGAAAGAGATGAGTTGGGTTTACCTGTACCAGGAGTTGCTCAGGAAAGTCCTGAAAAAAGAGTGTTTTTATGGAAAAGAGCTTCCTCAAAAACCACAGCAAATGCCAGCATCTAAAAATCTGGCACTGCTTCACTTCATTGCTGAGCATCTGTCCTCGAGGCCAGCCCCACAGACAGAAAGTCATCAGGGGCCAAAGCATCCTTTAAAACACAAGCCTTAGCTAACCACAAACATGCAACCCTCCTGACTTCTAAGCCACATGTCAGCCTCCTCCAAAGGATGAGAAGGTTCAGACAGTCCCGTGATGTAGGACAGCTGGGAGGAGGGCACAGGTTGCAGGAAGGAAGGAGCCCCTCCTCCCCAAGAGGAGCTGGGTAGAAGCGTACACCGAGTCTCAATTTTCCAGCAAAGTCATCCCAATCGTCTCTGTGTGGCTCATGCCCTTCCCCAGCAGATGCCCAGTGTGGAGATGAGCCCACATCACTCTCACTGTGCTTGATACTGCACAAACCCAGCCTGCAGTGATGGTCCTGGCCCCACACCTCTGACATCTGACTGCCCAGCAATGCTGCTACAAGTCAACAGCTCCCAGCCAGCAGGGAGAGCACAAAAATGCAAATGGAGAAAAACCTGCCAGAGGCATCTCAGCATCTGGTACAATGCTAAGAAAACTTGGGTTGGGATAATTATGGTTTAAGTATTTCTACTACCAGTGCTAGAAGTGTTTGAGCTTTTACCAGGGTAAAAGCAGGTAGGTGACTGCTAAGTTCACATTGCTTTTTTTCTGCCCTTCCTTTTCCCTACAGATCTATGCTGGAGTAGAAATCATCAAGGCCAACACATACAGAGAAATGTTCCAGTCCTATTTGTGGGGCAGGGTGAGCCAGGCAAGCACCAGCTAGGTCTTCCATGTGACTTGTAGTAGGGAAGTAGGGACATGAGTAGGGAAGCTCATCCCAAAATCTGAGACTTTTTGTTGTTTCAGGAGACCAGCAAAGTCCTCATTTCTGTCTCAATTCACTCTTGAATTTACCAACTCACAGAAACCATCAGGCAGTTTTTGTGCAATAACTACAGCCAGTCCAGGCTCAATTCCTCACCTTTTAACATCACCTCCAGATCCACCTGCCTCAGGAAGAAATAACCCAAGTTAAGCACAGCTCATTAGTCCAGTGTGGGTAGGGCAGAAAAGAGTAAGCTTAAAGTGCAGCAAAGAAGATTTAACTTTGGCCCATCTCTAAATGTTTTAAATAACAAACACAGTTAAGCCCCCAAATCATCGCCTAGAGGGTCTGTGAGTTCTGTATACTGGAATGCTTTCAGGAAAAGGACAGAAGCAAATATCTGAGCTATCTTGGGTCCAGCTGATGTTGTGGCAGGGTATGGACCTGTTTGAACTCTTGTTATGTGTTGACCTTTCCCATCCCAATTTCCAGATGTGTTTGTTCAGCTCCTCTCTATCACATGCTGAACCCTCCCTTTGTGTTCACAGGATGTGTGGCACACTGCTGAGCCTGGTGCTGAGCACGTTGGTCTGACTTGCGAAATCATATTTTCCTTGAATTAGGATGAGTTTTGAGATATACATAAATGTATAGAATAGCAGAGAATATTTATTAGGGTTGAAATTAACATTGATTGATTTGATTTTTGCTGATTAGGTAATTATGAGAACTAAAGGGGTAATCACCCTTTCAACGAGGAAATGAAACAATCATCCAAGCTAGACAAGTCCTGAGTTTCTAATTTGAGCAGGAAAAAAAAAAAAAAGCTACAGGTGAAGAGGAAAGAGCACTATCTATGCCTGTTGCCTTTTACTCTGAAAGCAGATATGGGCTGGGACTTTTCCCACCATGGTCATCTCAGTTTTATCCATCCATAGGTCTTGGGAGATGGACTGAGGACAGATGCAAGAGTTAGCCTGGGGAAAGCAATGCAAGGTGCAGATTTTTTGCAAATCAGTTCACATCCAGAGGAGGAGGAAGCCTTTCCTACCTCTCTCCAACTCACCAGAAGTAGAAACATATAAACAGATCTGTCAAGTCACTGACAGCTGAACATGAGCTTCACTGGAGCAAGTCCTGCCTCACTCCCCTCCCTAGACCTATCTCTTGCACACCTGCAGCCCCTCAGGGGCTCTGTTCCCCAGGCTGACCCCCAGTCTGGTTCACTGGATGTTTGGGATATCTCCAGCATCTTGGTGCTCTGGGATTTCTTCCCCAGTCAGCAACAGAGGAAAAGGCCACCAAGGGCAGACCTTGGCCTCATGCCCCGTGCCCAGCAATTGCCACCCCTTGTTGCCTTGTGTAGGGCTTGGACACCCATACAAGTGCCATGATCCCTTGCCCCTGTTCCCATCTGCATCATAATGGAAAGCCAGGATGAAGGGACACTCTGGAAAGCCAGCTACCATCAGTCCCTTAAAAACAAAACAAAGGCCTTTTCTCAGCTGCAGTGGCATGAACAGAACTTAGTCCCCCTGGCCATTCCAGGATGTGGCTGAGATATATCAGGGAAGAGCAGCTGTCAGCATGGATGTGCCTAAAATTAGCTCAAAGAGAAGGTTTCCTCCATTTATTTATTTATTTGCTCCTTAAAAGGTCCCTTCTTATTAGATGCAAATTCAGCACAAAAGCTTTGAGCCAGTACAAAGGCACTGCTAATATTTTTCAATTACACTGAGAGGAAGGTCACAGCATTTTGTGTTTGAATTTCTGCTTGGGATAGAAGCTGTGGCAAAGGGGGGACTCTCTGGAGATTTGGCTAAAGGAATGTATTTGGAAGAGCTGTACCATGTGCAGCAGGTTCAGCTGGTGAGTTGGTATGCTGGAGACCAGTGTGTCACTTGAGGTTTTAGCTGTCCCAGGAAGAAATCATGGAGAATGGGTTTCTAACCTTAATTTATCTTCTTTCAGATATACACACACTCCCTTCCAAGAGGTTTTTTATTATACATTATGGCATCTGCTTTCATCTGTTTGCCAGCTTATGCTTACCATCCATCTTTCCCATCCTCTGATTATTCCAGGACTCCCTCATCAATTTCATTCCCTCAGACTGTAGGGGGAAAAAGGGAGTGGAAAAATCTTAGAGATACTAGATTCCAGCAAGTGTTTTGTCAAAGAAAATTACCTCAATAAGCCTTTTGTAAGCAAAGTACTGGAGAAAATATTCCCTCCTTCTTAGAAAAGAATCCACATATGGCATAGATCCATAGGAAAGCAGGCTTGATCACTTCTGCTGCTCAAGGGACCATCTGTTAATTATAGAGCTCACAAAACTTCATCTCATCACCTTTGTTTGGCTCATGACCCAGAGACTGAAATGGGAATACCTATACAGACATTTAGAACTGAAAAATAATAAAAAAGAACTCTAGGGAAAAAACAACCCCCAAATTTCCTTTAATGTAACTAGTCTATCCCACACATCTCAGAAAAATACCTTAAATTTCTTTGTGCATACTCCTGGAATGGGCTTTGCAGGACAGAAGTGTGCCTTCAAACTCTTTGTGACACCTTGCTCTGCAGTGACCCACAGACATCCAGGAGTTGAATCCTGAGGTTGCTGCATTTGTGCAGACTTGCTGCCCTCCCAGCTGCTTTCCCTTGCTGCCTTTCATTTCCTTCTCTGCTTACCATATTTTTTGAGGTGAGGAATTGCCATCACCATTGCAGGGAGGTGCTGGGCAAGCCTGGGGCAGGGGGGGCAGGGGGCTGCTCCTGCAGCTTGGAGAGGCGATGAATGAAGTGAGCAGTGAGTGGCAGCAGCACCTGGATCACCCCTGCACACAGTCATGCTATAATGCAACATGTCTGGTGTAGCCTGGTCAGGTTGTGCCACAATCTTTGTCTCCTGACTCTAAAAGTATTTGGACCCAAGTTTGTGATTTGCACAAGCAGGGGAGGCCATGCACTGCAACTCTGGCTACCAGAGCATAAATCATAGGTGGGCTGGAGCACTGGCTCTGAGCAGGACATTCCATCTACAGCCAATCTCCATATTCAAGGTCCAGGAGCAGAGTTTCCAGGCTGCAGCTTCAATTTTTTCTGATCCACCAAGTCAATTGGATGCACATGTAAACTGGATCCTGAGATTTTATGACTTTTTAATAAGAAGGTGAGAACTATTTACACTTTGCATAAGCTCTTCCCTAGAGACAGCAATCCTGTTCAGGGTTAAAGGCCTGCTACAGCTACCTGCTTACCATATCTTTATCCTCTTGTCCAAGAAAGTACATCAGAGAGCAGAAAGTCAAGCATCTCAGAGTACACCTGGCTTAAAAGACCAGCCCCCCGCCTCATATCTCTCATCCCTTTGCTCTGATGGCATCAATGTTGCTCTGCACAGCACTGCAAGTACTGCTGATTGCAGAGCAGCAGCAGGAAGATGGGAATCATTAAAGCAACTCAGCCAAAGCCCTGTAATTAATTAGTTAGAAAAGCATCTTGGCGTTATTAGAGAGGCCTCAGCAGAGGAAGCGACACCTCTGTTCTAACAGATTCACCTTCCGCCAGAGCTGCTGCTGTGATGTTTGACATTGTGCTGGTGTAAACAGAAATTAGAAGTCAGTGTGACAGGGAGAGGAGCCACTGGCAGGCTGTGCCCTTGGCCAGGGCTGTGCTGTGTGCCAGGAGGTTTCTGTGCTTTGCTCGCAGGCAGAAATCAGATCCTGGAAAAAGCTCAGGTAGGGATGATTGCTGCTCAACCAGGAGGACTCTGATTCTGCTGTGATTAAAAGCAAGCCCAGATTTCCCAGGATACTGAACGTGAAGCTTGGTTATCCAGGTGTTTGTGATTATAAACAGCTAAATGTACACAGAAATGCCACCCAAGACTCCAGGAACTGGTGTCTCCTGGGATCTAGACACATGCAGGATGCTGCTGTCCCTGGAAAACATGCACAGTTTGGCTGCATGGAGAACTGGGCCATGCTCAGAACTGCATATTCATGGCATGGAAATGTTACACTATTGCAAATTCCCACAGCTGTTATCAGCACACAGTACCATGGCCATGAGCCCCAGAGATGGAATAACATCCTATGGGGAGCAGCAGGATGCTGCAAGATCTGTGTGTTGCTGAAAATAAGAGCATCAAAAGGAAAATGGAAACACAAGACTAAAATAGTCAGGGTTGGTTTCAGGAGTCTCAGTCTCCTCTGGGGCAGGAGGCCAGGCAGTGTAGCTGGTCCATGAGGCAAGGAGGAGGCGGCAGGAGGCCTGGCTTTCCCACTGACCTGCCATCATACCCTTGGCAATTATTTTTTTTTACCATAGGCTAATTTTGCCCTTTCCTCACTTGGTATTGTCAGCCTCTAGGAATTCATAAGTCTTGATTTGGGCCTCCAAACACCATGATTTTGGCTTAAAAATCCAGAGCTATAAGCATATATGTATGAATTACGTGCCTTTTTGAGTGGCCTTGTGGTTTCTGACTCTTCACAGATCGTATTTCCAACTGAGCAGGTCAGATTTTTTTTTTATTATTATTATTATTATTTTAAATGAAAGCCAAGAATTTCACATAAACACAGGGCTCTGGCAGCTTGGGTTGGCAGCTGTGCTCTTCATGTGTCCTGCCTGCTTAGACAGGGTGCATCCGAGGCATGGGCTGTCACTGGCCATGTCTGCAGAGCATCAAGCAAAATCTCCCCAGTCTCAGCTGGCTTCCTGAACTTCCCCAGGGCAACTGAGAAAAACCAGCCATTTCCCAGATGTTTCCAGTGGGCAGTAGTTGGGATAACTCCTGAGTTTGACCTGTATTAGAGTACAGGTAAGCAACAGACTGGAAGTGCCCAAGGAATAAGCTCCTGAGGAAGATTTTCGGTGCATCCTATTTTGGCCCTTGTTGTTGCAGCCTTGCCAAGGTGCTTTAAGTGCTCTTCAAAGCAGCACTTAGAAAGACCAAGCTCTGAGAGCTTGTCCGTGCATTTATTTGCTGTTCTCTTTGCTGAGTTTCAGATGTGGTCCTGGGCATACTCTGGGCAGAAGTTTGATAGGAAGATTGTGCATAATTGAACGGCCTTGCTCATCCCATGATGAGCAAATAACTCCAATTCCCCATGTTTTACCTTGCAGATGTGTGGATATACCATGGGAAGCTCCCTGTCTGTACAGCTGTCATCAGCTCTGCGATAACAAGAATCATGGCTTTGGCTCTCAGCTCGGAAGCTCATCTCTTCACATTCTGAAGTGAAGATGTTCTCTAAATAAATGAACAAACTGAGATCTTCAAATGAACAACAGATTCTTCCTCAGGTCAGCTTTGCAGAGAAAGCAAATATTTCAGGAGAGTATGGTTACTGCTCATAGCTCTCTGGAGCCAGCCTGCTAACTCCTCTGCGGTGGCTGTAAATCTGATGGTGGTTCAGCTGAAGGACCTCACAGATGCTATTTCAGGCTGATATAATGTACCATAAATGGGATTGAAAGCACCATCTATAGCAGACAAAGCCTTTCTGGTTCATTCAAACACCGAGGAAACCGACCATTGTATATATGCACAGTTGGGATTCATCCAAAAGTGAGTGGTAGCCAAAAGAATTTACACGTTCCTTGGCTGCGGAACATGTTGATTTCAGAGGGCAGCAAAGGTAACACAAGGATACAGGGAGACTCCCTTGCCTGGCATTTAGTATTTGAATCTCATCCTTTGACTCGCCATGAAAGGAAGAACCCCAGAAAGGGCAGAAGAGCCCCTATCACAAATTATATTTCTCATTTAGAGGCAACAAGGTATTTGGTCTCCATGGGATGGCAGGAAAACAGAACTTGCTCTTGCAGTCTCTGACTGAATTTTAGGGGGTGTCTATCTAGCTGAAATGATACATTGATAAACATAATATCACAATCAGCTTGTGGAATGCATTTCTACAAAGCTCTGCAGAGAACCAAAGGGGTCCAGAAAGGTTTTGGGGGGCAATTCTTCAACTCTCAGTACAGGAACAGCCACCAGCCCCCTGTGTATTGAGAGAGGTTAAAAGCAATCACTTAACCCCAAATGAGCACCATGGCAGGGGGAGCCTGTCTTCAATACCTGAGAATATATCTAATTAACAGGGTCAAGGAAGGGTCCCCTGGGGCAGACGGGCACACCAGGGGTACACAGGGTGCCCTGGGAATCTGTGCTCCTGGCGCTGCTCCCACGTGGGCCACAGAACCAGAGGGATGCGTGGTCTGAACCTCCCTGGCAGTTTCTGTGCAAAATGGGGCCAATTTGCTGGGAAGCTTCCCACTCCCAAGGAGGGAAGAGGTGGGCTGCGAGTTTAACAAACATTTTGGTATTTGGAAGTCATTCCCAGCTCTCATTTAACACACAGACTGCATTTCCCGTTGCTAACTGGCAGCAAAGAGCTCATCAACATTTAAATAAGAGGCTTGTTAATGCCAGCGTGAGGCAGGTTTGTATGCCAAGGCTGGCTAAGGTTTCGTGCCAAGGATTTTCTAAGAGAGAATTTCTCTAGGAAACTCCTTTAAAAGGAATAATTCACTACTGGTTAAAGACAGCGAGGGCTTAATTTGAAGAGGTGCTGAGCTGGTTAAGTCAAATGGATGGTGCAAGAGCTGAATGCCTGTGAAAATCAGACTCCAGCTTTTAAATCAATTAACTGAAGAATGGCATGTGGAGTTTTGTAACTGATTATATGCTTTCTGCAATGCCTTAACTGAAGGAAAAAAAGGCTACATGTAACCTCTTCCTTCAGCGTCACTGACTTGCCCATGGTAAATATGCTCAGGTGAGGTTTTAAATGCACCTGTTATCCACCTGAGTGTGGGAATATAAGGCTCTACAAATGGTCAAACATGCCTTAGTGCAAGGAAGATGTGCAATATTTGGCTCTGTTTCTAGATCTCAAATGAGTCCTGTAAATTAAAAAGCATTTTTACTCTGGGACCTTGTTTTAAGCCTTCCATATAAAGACAAAGTCCTCATCCCAGAGCCACTGGAGAGGAAGGATGGCAGCTTTGGCAAAGCTAGAGGGTCCTGTGCTATATGACTCTATAGTATGGTTTATTGCCTTTCCTTGTTCCGTCCCAGAACAGGAGTAATGTCCGTGGTGTCGGAATGTGCACATGGTAATTGGCTTTTGCTGTAATTAAATGCTTCGGTGCCAGCATTTAATCAGCCGCCAAAGCCTTTTATTGCCTCATATACGGCTGCACCATGAGCATTACCCCTTAATTAGTTGCTGAAATAGTGATGATTTAGCAGCGTCTTTATATTTATACTTTAAGACAGCAGATTCAGTCCAACACCAACAATATGGCAAGATAAAAAAGCAGACCATTCTGCTATGCAATGATTTGGGTTTATTTATTTTTCCTTACCTCATGGAAAACAGTGTCATGTGTAACTCCTGGTGACACTGCACTGGAGGTGGTTAGCACTTGGAAAGCAGTCGCTGTGTCTCTGCTCTGCTCCAGGGCTGACCTTGTGTATTTTCTCCAAAAACTCCCAGCAGCAAAAGAGTAGGCTTCACCTCCTTTGACTCACCGTTACCTGGAGTGCCTGGTTGGGCAGACCAGAGGCAAAGAGCTCCCAGAATCCTCACAGGAGCTCCCTGGGTAGAGGAACTCCTTGGTGTCACTGGAGTCACTGGTGTCACTTTGTTTTGCAGGACCCTGGCAGGTTGTGACATGTGACACTGACAGCAGCATCAATTCTCCTGACAGCCCCACCCAAACTCCTCTTCCCCCTTTTCCCCACGTTTTTGCAGCCGTGGTGGTGCTGTGTGGTGCAGCCATTTGCCATTTTGGGGGGAATTGAGCAGTGAAAGGGCTCACTCACTTGTCCATTCATCTCCATTTCAGTTGTCTGAATGGAAGAGGTCTGGTCTGATCTTTCAGAGTCCCTTGACAGTTAATGGTATGAGAGAGACCTCTCCAGAAAGCAGTTCACCCTGCCATGAAGAACCTGCCAAAGCTTTGTTGGAGGAATGACCCGTTGGAAGTGTCCATCTCTCACAGAGGGAGCCTTGCTGCCCTCTTGCATTGGGTTCTTCCCTTCCAAAATATTATTCCAAACCCTTCCCAGAACACCAATACTGCCTGCTAAGACCAGCACTGGAGACAGATTTATCAGCCTTCCAGGTTTCTCTTCCATTTGAAAACCCCTGAGGAAGCTCAGGAAGCCCTTGAAATCTTCTCAAAATTGATTAGAAAGCAAAATAAATCTCCCTTTTTGACACAGAAGTCATACAGGAGGTTAGCCTAGATAAACATCAGGATAAACATCCCAGATCCACCTTTCTTCAAAGCCAGGTGGTTAAATCTCCAGTAGCCACAGCTGGAGACAGCCATTGCACCAGGAGAACACAGGGTTATGACTGCTTTTCATGTGACCAGGGATGTCACCAACAGAGCCAAACAGTCTCCTCTGCCTCCATCCCTCCCTGAGCCCCAGGACAGCCCCCACTGGCGCTTGGATTTTAGATACACTTCACTCCCAAACCTTCCATTGTCTTCAAAGGATTCTGGTAGCCTTTGACTGCAAAAAAAGCAGTGCCAAACTACGGGATTAATAGCTCCCCCACCCTTGGCCCTCGCCTCTGGCCCCTGGCCTGCTAATGCATTTTGATTTGTGTGTGGACAACGTATCCCTGGAACTTTTCCATCGTAACAAGTTTAGGAAAAAGTACCTTGTGCTATAAAGGAAGTAATAATATCAAGTTTGGAAAACTATATAGCAGTTTGAATAGACTTGAAAGCCCACACCATCACACTCCCTCTACTGCCAAGACAAAGCCTGTCAGACTCCCATGTCCTGTAGGAACAAGCAGCAGTTTGTCCTTTCCTGAGGAACAACACAGGCCTTTCCTAAATTCCCCTGGGGAAGGGGAGGAGCTGGGAGGGAGGCTGCTGCCTGCACCTCCTTCCATGGCTAACAAAGCATCCCCTGACAATACATAACCTACTAAAGAAGTCCTGCATTTTTCCTGGTGGTGGAAAAGTAAGGATAGGATTTAATTTACAGCCAATATTTGGTCTGGACAGTAGCAGAGACTGTTTGAGGGTGAAGACAACACTGCCATAGAGAGGACTGCCAGGGGAGGTCATGGGATCTCCATATGCAGATGTCTTCAAGGCCACACTAGATAAGGTTTTCTTAGGAATTACATGGAGGGAATGGATTTAGCTGTGTTGTGTGGCCTGGGATCGTTCTACAACTCTCAAAAATTCTTTTAAGATAATCACTTCTGCTAATAGGTTCACCTCATTTAACCCTTAAAGGCACAAGACAAACCTGTCTCAGATGCTTACCTAAGATGCAGTTTCTCCCCTGACAGGAGGGCCACCTTAGATCACACTGCTGTCTTCCAGACTGCTAACGTTCATAGAAATTAATCCCATCTTGAAGATGATCTGTGCAGCACTGTGCAGGAGATTTCTGAGAGAAAAGGGCTTTTATAAAAAAGTTCCAAGGATAGAAAGGGAGAAAAACAAAGGCTATAAGCAGGGTGCAGATATTTTGCATGTATCTGTGGAAAAGCTTACTGGGATACACTGGACATGAAGCATTTCTGTCAAGGACAGTGTTCAGTGCTGCACCAGGTTCTCTGGCTGGAGAGGTTGTGGGCAGCCTGTGTGGGGACCAATGATATTTCTTAAGCAGATGGGAACAATCCTGGTTATTTACTGCAATGATAGCCTAGAAACAAGTTTCTAGAAGAGATAGGCTTTGCTAACCACACTTATTTCTACTCTCCCCATAACAGTTTGAATAATGTTCCTTCACTCAGCTGCAGAACAAGGTGTCTGACTCTGCTGTCACCCATCACAACACGAATTTAAGAACATTTGTGGACACCTTCCCATACAACCCAGCTCTGTGGATTACTGCATGGGTTAGGAATGGAGTGCTCTCTACTGCAAAGGCACACATTTTTAGGAAAATTCATCAAGAGATGGTCAGTATGTCAGATGAGCCTCTCTTGGGACACTTCTGCATCCTTAGTTCACCCAAGAATAAAACAGTCTTGAATTAGGTATGCTCAGGACCCACACAATGGGATTTTGAACCTAAAAGAGAAAAAAGTGAAGGATATGAAGCATAATTGCAGGTAGAGGCTGGGAGAAAATAAATAGCATTCAACTTGAAAAAATAATTTCACACGCTAGCAAACAAAAATGAAATTTATAAGAAGTTTATTGGATTGGTAAAATGTAATAAAAAAGCATTTGTGATACTTCTTCTGCAAAGAAAAAAGGCATCTGGCGATTTTGCATATTTATTTTCCCTTACAAAACATTTGAAAAGCATAACTGATAAAAAGGATAACAACTGGAAGAGCAGAGCAAAGAGGAAAATACATCTCAATATAATTGGATAATGCATAATAAAAATACAGAAAACACATGCTTAAAACAGCTTTCATTCTCTTACTGTAAAAAGTAATTTTACGTGTTGAATAAAAAATATATGCCGGTTGCTCTGAAAATTGCAGTTTAGAAGAGGTAACTAGCTGAGAACAAAATATATATATCTATATATATTTATAAATATAGAAAATGTGTATATGCTGCATCTGTCCTCAGAACAAATTGGAATAAATGATTTTCTATTCATGCACACAAGTTACCAGAGAAAAAACTTCATTTATTGCTTAGCAGATCGATCCTGTAAGGTGCTGATTGCATTTCCTGAGTGCCCTCAAAGCCCTATGGAAGTAGTCAGTGAGGGAGACAAGTGGCCTGATGGGTTCAGTGACAAGGGAGGCTACTCAGCAGCTCACAGGAGGTGCACTCAGCAAGTCACAGGAATTGGGAAAATTCCAATGCCAGCAGGGTTAGGCCCCCCACAGACTTGGGTAGTGCTTTTGCTCAGCAAGGAGTAAAACTCTGGTACCCCCAAGCTCTGACAGACAGGAGACCAATCCTAAAAGCTCAAGTAATGTTACTTCATTAGGATCCGAGGGCATGGAGTGTGCAGCAGAAGCATTCCTCATACAGGACGTGCTTCCTTGTGCCTCCCCTTGCCCAGATCCCTAGGCTACTGATTCACATTTAAAAGGAAGATTATTCCCACACCACTGGGAGCCTCTGTCTGCTGAAACGACAAGGAGGAGAGTGGCCAGTCATGCCTCCTCCCAAATGCAACAAAGGCAACAACACAGAACCTTCTCCATCTCATGGGCTAAGCCAACAACCACCATGAAGCTGAAACGCCACCTCAAACCGCTGTGAATTACTGCACCTCCAGTACAGATCATCCCTGTGAGCCCTCAGAGCACACAGGTCTGCAGCTGGCAGGGATAGGCCAAAGCATAGCAGCCACATAGGACAAATACATTCCTGGGGCACTTCCTCCTTGCAGTCTGAAAGACCTGAATCATTCTCCCAGCCTTTAGGGGCGGTCTCCGTGGGGCCTGTAGCCAAGAGGAATCCTTCTGGAACAACCTACGTGTGGTCAGACCTCCTTGTATCAGCCCACATGTAAAGCCAGCATGAGTGATTGGGCTCTGAAGCACAACAAACCTCTGCTGTTTGTTTTCTTCTGGAAAGTGACTTCAATAAATACAGAATTAGTACTCGGGGTCTCTCATTTGACTAACTAGAGGGAAGGTACTGGAGGCTGCTCTCCAGACTCTCTGACTGTCCAAAACACAAGCTATGCCATGGAAAAGTATAGGACCATTAAGGAAGTCGAGGTGTCATCAAGGCAGATCCTTTCTAGCAAGACCATGAGAGAAAGTCCAGGCATTAGTTGGCTCTGCCCACACCTCTACCAATACTCAGTTCTCACTTTCCAAAGAGACAGTAGAGGAAGTCACAGTGATGCAATTCAGAGCACCAAAACATCAAATCTTTCCCATCACTGCATTTCCAATACACCTTGCATTTCCTGTCTGATCACAGCAGGAAAAATGTTGCTAAAATATTATTTTGACGATTGAAAATGAGAGCATATCAGCCTTTTTAATACAGTAGCACCAATCAAACTTTGGTTCACCTTCAGATTTTCTCTTCTAGCATTATATAAAAAAATGAGTGATGGAGATTTTATAAGATACATTATTAAGGGAATAAATTCTTCAGATATGAATGACTGGAGTTTTGAACAGGAAGAGATCTTTGAGGAGATTAGAAGAGGTAACTAGCTAGTTACCTCTGCTACAGAACAGCTGCCCACTAGACAACAGGGTGTGTAAAGCAAGACAAGCTGCACTGATGGGATAAGCCATTGCTTTGCTTATCCCCATGGAGGACAGATTATCCATTATCCTCTTGCTTGTCTTCTCCATCACCCTCCTAATTCCCATCCCTGCTCAGCACTGGGGCTGTTTCTCTGCTGCCCATAGAGGAGCACAGCAGGTCTCTGAAAAGGCACACAGTGAAGAAAGTGAAATGCACTTTTTGTAAAGGCAGCTCTGTCAATAGCCTACTTGTCACCTTGCTGGTTGTTCTGTTGAGATGCTTGTCAGGAGCTTAGCTACTTAGGCACATTAGAAATATTTCTTTTTAGGTGGATAAACCAAAGAACTAGATCAGACTTGGGGGACAAGGCACAAAATGTCCATTTGCAAAACTGAAATGGGTTTCCAGCCCACACAGAGCTGTCAGTAAAGTACTGGCAGATGCAAAAAAGAGCTCCAGTTTGGATTTTCAATGGGTACCATCTCAACACAGTTGAAACTCAAACTACAACCTCCGGCTGTGCATTTCAGTGCAAACTGCTCTTATCTCATGCAGCCCTGAATGAAACATTAGCACAAAGGCAGCCTAATTGGAACAGGATCTTCTCCTCCCTCCCTGCAAATCCTCATCATTGCACACAATCCCATAGCTAATGGCAGAGAGAAAACAGCTGATTCTGGCAAAACACTCACATTAGGAAGCAGGATCAAGCCCTAGGCTGGACACAGACTCACCATGGGGAGTAGTGCTGGCTGTGGAGAGGATGAGGCTGACCTTGCTCCCTTAGCAGGCCTTCCTCACTCCCATGTTGCAGCAGTGTGGAAAGCTGGAGAGGGAGCAAATGTGTGCAGAGGAGATGCTGGGCTCTGGCTTAGTTTAGGAAATGGACGGTGTCATTTTTCTCCTTGTATATCACCAGGGAAGATTAGAAAAGCAATGAGAAATTATACTGAATGGCCATCTCCCTTTAATTTTGAAATCTAAGCATTTCCTCCAGTGAAGGAATTCCTCCCATGTAGAATTCCTATTTTGAAAACTTCTTTATATCAGACTGGAAAATATTCTTACTGCATATGCTGGTTCCAAATTCTAGGTAAGCACTCCTAGACAGAGTTCCTAACTATTTTCATTCAGTGCCCAAGCCAAAATGGTTCCATACTCTATGGGGACGAGGGCAAGACTACAACTCAACAAATGAAAAGTAAAAATAATGATACCTTGAAAAAGCACATGGTCCTGATTACCAAAAATGCTGAATAAGCAAAGCTACTATGGAACAAAATCAGTGGGAGACATAGGAACAGCCATCAAAATAAAAAATCAGAGCAATTCTGCCCTTTATTTTCTTGCCACGTTTATTATTTTCACCTCTCTCTTCTCACAGATGAAGTGGGGCAGGCCAGTTCTTTTTCCTTTCCAAGCTGGCTTTGCTCTCTGGGCTGTCACGCTGCTGGCACAGCCCTGTGGAGACAGGACTTCCCGCACTTCAGGGGAATGCTGAACTGGGGCTATTTTTTAAACATCAAACTATTCCTGTTCACTGTACACTCTGCTTCCAAAAATAAAACGAGCATCCAAGTCTTTAAACGAGTAGACAGACCCTTTAAAGTCTCATAACAATGTTTTAAACCAGGGGTAGGAGGGATGGGAATGGGAATACATTTTCCTGCTAATTGGAAATAATGAAGCTGATGTTTGTGGATATGAAATGCTGGGTAATAACAAATCAGAGGTCTGTTGCTGAGCCTGTTCTGCCAGCAAGCCTTTGTGAGAAAAGACAGCAAGAAAGGGTTTTTTTCTTTGCATTGATGAACTTAAAATGAAAGCAGGGGCAGTACCTGGGAAGGAAAAGGGTAGACAGGTACAGGGCATGGAAATTATTTGTCTGGAGCAACCACAGAAGTAGGCAGAAAAATGGCAAAAATAATGTCTCCTTATTTTCTTAGCCCTGGTTCCTAAAACTAGTTTGGGAATGATCTGGGGGAAGGGGAGGAAGGAGCAGCAATTTGAACACAGCAGATGCTCCAGTTAAACCATATTTTCCCAAAGAGGAACCGAGGGTGGGGGCAGGGGAGATGGCTATTATTAATGTCCTTCCGTATATAGCAAAGCAGACATCCTGCATAATGGCAACACAATACATCAATAATAGCCCAAGAATAGCTTCCTACCGGTTTTTTCCCCCTGACAGTTAGAAACATAAAGAGAAAAATCAAGCTGCTGAGATAAATAGCTGAGTCTCCACCCCCACCTCAAATTGCCTTGGCATATTTTAAGAGATAAATGGTTCTATGAGAAATTTAAATAGCTTTCTCTTTTCTTTTTTGGCAGCTGCAGGAACTGGGTCAGGTGTAGAAATTATTAATTTAGAAGCCTGAAAAACCCATGTTTGAAACTAAGGGTGTTTTTTTTTTTTTTCCCCTTTTAAAGCATCAACTTTCTTAGAAGCAGTTACAAAAAAATAAAAAATAATGGATGGGTATTTTTTAAACAGAAGTCAGGTTAAAAATAATGAAATAACAGTGCAGGCTGTAGAAAAGGGACAATTTGTGTAACAGTTTAATGGACATTAAAAGTATCCATAGTAGATTGTTAATGGGTTTTATTGCAGAGTGCAGTATTTGCCTAATGGCTTTCATTCCTCTTCATCAAACATAGCACTGGGAGTCTGCCCTGAGGAAAAAGTCTGGGGGGCACCATTCTGAAGCTTTACCCAAAGTTTAGTGCGTATTTCCAAAGAGACAAGAGATTTCTGGAAAGTGACCAGCTCCGAACACTCCCATGAGGAGCCCATTGTTCTCTTGCAGGTCTCAGAACTGACACCCCAGGGAGCTCACCTGCTTGAGGCTGTGCTCGCTGCTGCTCAGGGCTGGTGAACCTGGTACTGAGCCACAGGAAAATCACTGCCTTCCCCCTCTCTCTCAAGTTCCTCTTGCTGTCCACCTTGATACCAGGATTTGTAACACAGCTTTCTACTTGATGCCAAATCCATCTCCCTCCTCATGCCTTATGGGGAAGGAAGGATCTCTCTGCAACCATAAAACCTTGAATCTTACAGAGAAAAAAGGTCAAATCCTTTAGGAACAGCTCCTAGCAAAGAAATGCTGATGAACTATCTCAGAGGAAAGTACACTAGTTAAGACCTGTAAAAGATTCAAATTTCCAGTCCTATAAAGAACTCTGAGGTCTTGAAAAATACCCAGTTGGCAGGCAGCCCACTTCCTCTGCTGCATGGCTGGTACAATCCTCCTGTTCCTCATGTTCTGTGTCCCAAATCAGGCAGACACCTGAGAGGGAGGAGGACTCCCTCGTTTATACTCACTGCACCTCTCAGGGCTCATGGCTTGCACTCTCTCTTTCCCTCAGTGACCAATCAAAAATTTAGAAAGGTGACAGAGAGACAGATGTAAACAGAACCGCAGTGCCTAGAAAGTCAGAGCACAGATAGCATCAGAAGACAGACTGTAATTACAGGCCCTGCTACTTATTACATAGGCCAGTTGGGCTACATGAGCCTTTGGTGGAAACTTCCTGTGCAATTAATAAAGAAGAAACAGAATACTTTTGCAATCACTTTTCTAGCTTTCACTGTGGGGGTCCAATCCTACCATCCTGGATTAGCTCTGATCATAGACAATCTTTCTCTGCATCAAATGAAGGCATCTGTTCCGTAAGACTAACAAAAAAAAAAAAAAAGAAAAAAGGACAAAACCCTCCTTGCAAACCTACACCATGCAATCAAGAAGGAAAGGAAACTGATCCTGATCTCCCCCAGATCGTAATCTGACAATGTTTTCAAGGCATCTGGCAAAAAGGAAGAAGAAAGAGGAATACTATGAAATATTTAAAATCCTACTTCTGTCAAGAATACATAAGAGAAGAAAGGTGAGTTTGAAAGGGCTGTATTATTTGTAAGGTAAAACCTGAAAGCACCACCTTTTGCATAGGGGCATGAGGGGTCCTTGGCCTGAGCCAGAGCGGTCCTGAGAACAAGTACCAGGCACTGATTCAACAGGGACTGGTGTGACAAAGTCAAAGCTGGGTGTGAGGGACCAAAGCACTGTCCTGCAACACCCTGGGATGTACCATGGGACACAGAGGGTAAGGACACGTGTTAATACTACAGCAAAACAGCTGCAGCTTTGCAGCCAGCAACTCATCCTCCTCATCTAAAGCTTCAATCAGATTTTCAAGTGCATAAGAAATTGAGCATACCCAGGGGAGGATTTCTCCTAAAGGCACATTTTTTTACTACTGAGATTCTCACCAAAGAGACTTCCAAGGAAGGGGAGACTGCCCTGTGAGATCTGAGATGCATCAAATGACACTTTACTTTGCTCCTGCACCCAGGATATTGCCCTTCCCAGTCTCAAAACCCCACTGGTATGGAACAGAAAAGTCTCATCCGGGCCTGACCACTGGACTGATCCCATCCCCATCACAAGAAGCAGGCACAGAAAAGGGCTGAATGTGCCCAGGTAGAGGCAGGAAGGAACCCTCAAGCAGATATTCAGCAGTTCCAATGCTCAGCTGAACCTTTTTCTTGGTCACATCCACCTGCCTGCTGAACAGTCCCAGTAGAAACCATAACAGACTTCAGGAATGGTACTGGGTGTACAAATGGGACCAAAATAATCCTGAAATGATGAAAAAAAAGGACACTTTGGAACAAAACTGGCACAGCCACAATCCCCACAATGCTTGTGTAAGATAGAAAGAAAGAATCCCTAGAATGTATTTATCAAAAGCCATTTTATGCAAATTTTTCCTTCTGAATATTTAAAACATGGTGAATATTAAACTTCAGAGATTCTTAATATGTTCCAAAGCCCCACGGACCTTTGAAATGCTAGCTCATCAATATGCAGCATCTAATCTTGTCAGAATAAAAAAAAAATAAAAAGGGGGAAAAAGAAAAGCTATTCATCCTCTGCACACAGAGGTTACAGTGAGACTCCCAAGGAAAATAAAAAAACAACCAACTTCCAGCATCTTATGCAATAGGTTAAATTTACTCTGGTTGGGAAAGTTTCACTTTCTGCAAGAGAGAAAGTGCCTGTACGTGCATAGCTACTGGAAGCTTCTTCTGAAGTGTGAGGCTGAAACTGTGTAGCTGGATTACAGTAAGTAGTTTATTAAAAAAACAAGGCTTGTGGCTTTGCCTCCTGTTCCAGTCCAATGCAGTCTCAGGATCCCCTCTCCAAAGGCCAGCAGACAGTGCGCCACCTAAAAATCCATTCTAGTCCAAAATGCTGTGGTTGAAATGGTTTTGCTTGTTTATAAAGTTTAGTGTTTCGTATCGCTTGCATCTGACCTTCAGCAGAAAGAAAAGCTCAGTTAAATTGTGCAAATATGTACCAAATGGGAGCAAGGGAAGGCAGCCAAAAATGCTGCATGAGCTTTTGCAGGGCTGCAGCCTTTTAGGAGCACCAGTTAGATGAACTGGATGAGAGGCCAAATTGATTTAGGCTCCAGGCAGGAGCTTAAAACACCATGACATCCAAATTCACAAAGAAAATGTCCTGTTACTGCAACCCCAAATTTCCTGCACATGAAAACACTGTTTTCTTTCATCTTTAGGAGATGCTCATTCTGTAATCCGACATTTAAAAATGAACAAACAAACAGGAGTCAGCTGACAAAGGATTCTTGCTGGTGAATGGAAGTAGGTCACTTTGAGTATTTAGCCTTTACAGTCTGGCTTAATATTAGTGTTGTACACAGAGCAGCAACAAAACTGCACTGGACAGGGAAAGACTGATTTTTTCTTTTCTGTGAAAATTAGCATGAACGTTTTGCATTAATGTGCAATGCCTCCCCAGCACCTAATATCTGGTTAATTAAAAGAAAAAACCACAACCACAAAGCAAACCGCACACTAAATGAAACAGCAACAAAAACCCCTTACTGGTCAGCCTGCATTTAAAGACATCTCAGTATGAGTAACTGGGGAGAGAGGAATTTTCCTGAAGGAACATAAAAGAAAATGAAAGCTCTACATACAAGACCAATAAAATTTTCTGTCTCTCACGAATGCAAATTCTGGCTGCCCTTTTACACAAACATATTAAAGGAATATAACTGGAGGAAAAAAAAATAAAAGAGGAAAAGCTAATAAAATCATTTTTGAGGAGAAAAATATTTAAAAAACAAACTATCCTTCAAACATATTTCTTCATGGTAAATCCCTGCAATCATGTGGTTCTAAATTACATGGTTAAATATGACTGAAAAAGTAAGGCACAATTTCATAATCATTTTAAAAGCAATAATTATAACAATTTTATTTGATATCCATATGGCAGGCCACTGATACTAAGGACGCACAAACTACTTGATTAAAGATCTGAACAAGTTTTTCCAACTACTAGCTAAGACTCACAATACTTCGGTGAATTAAGTAAGAAACCATCTTTACTGCAAAGATGAGTGCACATTGAGGACATGGAAAAAGTGGGTAAGAGAGAGGCTTGTGGACAAGGGGAGGCAGAGGCAGAAAAGCAGAGACACCCCAAGTGTGATGTTCCTGGGGAGGGACTGGTAATGTAAAAGTAATGCCACCACTGGGGCTTCTGTTTCCTTCCTCATTTTCTAAAACAACTAGGTAGGATGAGAATACTGGACGAATAACAAAATTTAAAAAAAAAAAAAAAGAAAGAAAAACTTTTTAACTGGATGCTCTTGCTACCCGTGATAAACCCTGGCTTCCACACATTACATGAAGCAAAATGTGCTTCATGTAATGCATTCCTGACTGCATGACCAAGGACACGCAGTCAGGAATAAAGCCCAGTGCAGTATAAGCAGCAACAGCCAATATTGCAGCCTGTATTTCTGCTCAGTTATAGCCCCACAAACACCTGACATGTGTGTGTCTGTATGCCAGACTGCTCTGCAAGGGTGGAACTTTGACTTTTCAGACCACAGCAGACAATTTCCAGGCTGAAGTGAGAGCTGTTCCTCAATGTCCAGCAGGAAACCTACCGAGGTTATGTTTTTTTCTCTTAGATTTTCAGATGCTGGATAAATGCTATAATTTCACAGGTGTAAAGTCTGTTCTCTCTCAGGCTTCAAATGCCAGTTGGGCAACCAACTGTTGCAAATTCAAACTTGAAATGCTGAGGGAGACAGGTAATAGTTCTAGAAATGCTTAAGGAAAAATGCCATTCCCAAGCCCAGAGAGGAGATGAAGTTCAATCAATATCTCTTGATTTTCATGGCAGTTGCCATAATGTGCCTATATTCTTCAGTAATTTCAGGGGCAAAGCCAAACAGAAAAAGACCCCAAGATAAAAACAGAGAAGAAAATTGCAGTTGCCACAGAAAAAGACACTGGCAGTCCCTCTAGCCAGCCACTTCATGGCTTTAAGATGGATAAGAATAATGAATTCAACAGAAGCAATACTGTTATTTTAAGTCACATTACTTGGATTGTTCTAACAAAGGAAACAGTGACTTCAAAATTAGCAAAACTAGTTAAAAACAGGGAAAAAACATCTTGTGAAAAGTTTCAAAGCTTTTTTTATTTCACCAGGTCCAATACTGAACCATTTCCCAAGAGCATTTGCTTGGTTTTAGGTAGAATTTTTATCCAAAGAAGTTTTCAAAATTGTAACAGAAACTTTAATTTACCAGCAGAAGAAATCCAAGAAGAACTGTAAACAACTGTGAAAGAAGACATGGGTCTTTGAGAAATAAAAATATTTGTTAACAATTCTGAAATGTATTTAGATAAAAATTCAGTATAATTTTAATCATAACAGCAAAAACAACCCCCAAAAATGTTGTGGGTAACATTGCAAAAAGAGAGAACTTCTCATTAAAAAAATGGCCCTTCTGCTATCACATAATTAGTGTAAAAATTGCAACCAGCTCTAACTGGAAATAGTGTTCTCACAGCTCTCTTGGTCTGTATTTTACTAACCTCTAGGTTTATGGAGCAGTTCCTGTCCTCCTTCTACAACAAACCCTCAGTTACCATCGCTGGTGTTTTCCCACAGGGATTTCACCACAGTGGGATGGTTCAGCACCCCTCTCCAATCACCCCTCTCCAATCACCACTGTGACCCCACTACAGGAACCAGACACCATCAGATACCAGGCAGCAACTCAAACTCTTCCTGAGCCACTCAGTGCAAGCACCAGGTGTCTCACATTTATCCTTGACATGGGACTTCTCTCAAGAACCTTCTCTTGGGTCCTGTTATCCCTTGCCTTCCAGATTTTCCCAAAATCAAAAGGAACCAGCATTTATCAAACCTAAGCCAGGCAGAAGCCGTAACAGGTCCAAAGAGATTTCAGACAGACTTGTGGTATATTCTCTTTAACAAGCATCTTTTCTTTAAAGACATTTTCTTTTTCTTTATTCTCAGGCACATTTTGCTGACAGGCAGAAAGTCAAATTAAGGCCTGTGTTTTGTGAAAGCCTCACTCCTGCTATCAGGATGAACACTATTATGTAGAGTGACAAACACTTTGGTACTCCCACACTTCTGTGATTAAGTCATTACCCAAGTGTTTTGCAGCCAGGATAAAAATCTAAGAATTAAAATATTAACACCCCTCCCAAAACCAAAATTAAAGGTGTGTTATCTGATAGGCTAAAGAATTGGTGTGGCTTTCTGTTTTTAAAAGCAACGTTCAATGAATAAAAAAAGGTACAATAAAACCATCACATTCACAAAATTCTAGTGTTAGCCTTGGGGATGTGCTTAAGGATTGGGCTGTAACCAAGGCAACCCACTCTCCTGGAGAAAGTTTAAGTAGAGAGTTTTAAAGCCATTGCTCAAAGATACAGTAAATCTGGCTGTAGGGCTACTTGTGACATATGGAAGGTGTCACAACCACCCAACACAAAGCACTCATCTTGTAACAACTCAGCCTCCTGCCATCCAAATGTAAATTTGATCAGCTGTGGTTATCTCCTGCAGTTGGCATAAGAGTGACACAGGAGCCATTTCCTGTGTTCTGGACAATTGGATAGAAATTTAACTGTGCCTACATCTTACCCAGATCAAACCTGTACGATCAGGGGACACAGAACCAGTCTGGTATTAATGGCTTATGTCACACCATGCAATGGCTTTAAGTCTGTGCTTAAACAAACCTCAGGGACTTAAATATTTTGCTAAATTAGAACCTGATCCTGGGCCCTGTCTGGCCACACAAATCATGGGATCAGGCCCGACTTGCCAACAAATGGTAGACAAAGCAGCATAAGCAGAAACTGCAGACTTGAACAGAAATGTTTGGGTGATCTTCCAATTCTTTCTGAAAGGAACAGTTTGGACATTATCACAGCCACAGATGATGTGAATTTTTGTCATGGTTAAGAAGGTCCAACTTGAGAAAAGCAATGTCTCTTTGGCAAAACAACTCCTTCTTTGGAACAGATAAACATGATATATTATAAGTATGTGATAAATATTGTGATGAAGCCATATCCCAATAGTTCTTAATTGCAGTGCAATTGAGATAAAATCCCACCAGCATTTCTTATTAAATCCTGAAGCATCAGCAGGGAGATTTCCATATACATGTGGGTGATGAGAGCCTCTGTGATACTGTATCTTTTAAATATATTTATAGCAATTTTGGAAAACAAAACCACACAGAATAAAGAAGAGGGTTTTGGATGCTCCCTCCTTCCAATGGGCAGATGGCTTTAGTGTCTAGGGGTGAAAAAACTCCCATCATAGTACCTTTGCACAGATGTGTCAGGTCTAGAAACCAGCCACAGCACCTCAAACATCAACACTTCAATCTTTGTCAATCATATTTCATCCATGAAATATTTAATGCTTGAAAAGTTTGGCTCTCACCTCCCTGCATGCCAGCCCAACTCACCACAGCACTCTCATAACAGAGAGGATTCAGAGCTGGATCTCCTGGCTGGCCACATGCATTGAAATGGGCTGGAATCCCAGGTCTACATACCAGCAAACTTTTCTGGAAAGAGAAAATAAAGCTCCAGAAATCAGTAGTTTGTGCTAGTCTGTGACTAGTTTAATCCCCATAATGTCTCTGGGAAACTGCAAAGAAGCTCTCTCATGCAGAGGGCAGAGGACAAGGACTGCTCCAGTCCAGCCCATGGCAGGGCCATAAAAAGCCCAAAGGCTCTGAACTTGAGTCCTTAGTCTAGGCCACATTCTGCTGGAAGGCACAGCAGCTTGTTCCCATCAATTACCTCTGCAGAGTCTCATCTTGAGACTTGATTTAACACTCCCAAGAATAAGGAAGATCAGAGCTATGTTTTCTGCCTGATTAATGGCTCCTTCTGCACCCAAATGCATCACATTATCACCTGTGCTTGTATTCTAGCACTGACCTCCCCTGTTTTTGTAGCGTTAGCTCAAACCAGATTTGCTCAGTATTTGCAAGGCTTTTTGGACTGGTGGTGGTGCACACTGTATGTCAAGAAGCGAGCTCAGAAGGACCTTACATGCCACAGTTCAAAGAGCGGGAGCCCAGGTGGAATCTGGTGGGAGCCAGGGTGCCAAAAAATATGTTTATGTCTGAGGCAGTAACATTCTTACAGGCCAGGGAAGAAATCCAGTATAAAAAGTCAAACTGCTTCAGCACAGTCGCTGTGGTGGTGAAGGAAGTCTTCTGCTCAATGATGCCACCCTTCTACAAAGAAGGATTCATTTCAAGCTGTGAATTTTGGGAAACTTCCCTGACACTGGTGAAGTTTGCCAATATATAAACCATGCAAGGAATGGAAGTTTCAGACTGGTATTTCTGTATTTGAATTTACCACAGAGAGCTGAAGCTACTGAATATCACAGTGCTCTTCCAAAAAGGTTAGTGCTAAACTAAAAAGAAATGCACCATATGCAGGAGCTGCAGTATCACATCACAATTTTTCCTTCATTTCCTATAAGTTCAGTTCATCTAACTTTTCTTTTCAGCATTAGTGGATATAATTATTCTCTATAACAGAAGCTTGATACAAAGAAAAAAGTACCACATTTTTATTGCTCTTCAGTGGGATGCATGAAAAAATCTTATAACTTACTCTTGAAAAGTTACATTTTGTCACTTATATGGTCAATCAGCTTGCAACTATTTCAGTTCTCCTTCTTAATTTAAGCGCAAAGAAAGGTATTTTCCTTGATTACATCTGCAAATAAGATATTAATGTCAATTCAGTGATATGAAAATTACTCCCTCACTATGTAATTTGCACCTTAGTTATTATGGGTTTCATGAACAAGACTATTATAGCTGCTCAGAATGCCATGGATTTCTAATTTTTTGATTTGTTTTTAATTACCCAAACTAAAAAAAACCCAAAGAAACCCTAAACCCATGATCATGTGAAAAAAAAGGATTATCTGTGCCCAGGTTTTATTTACCTTGGGATATATATTAATTCTGGACTGAAGATGAAAATGCTGCTTCTGGCCCAGCACTTTACTGCCATGCGTTTCACAGAGGCAAGTTAAAAGTGGCTGGGATGAAAATGGAAGAGGCAAAAAAAAAGCCTGCTTTCTGGAATGGCATAGTGAAGGGCTTAATACCCTCTTTAGCTTTCTTAGGATGAAAACTGAACATGTATTTATGATGATCTCTTTTGCTGTTGTTGAAACCAAGACCTTATTTTTTAAATTTAAAAATTCAGATCACATGTGTTAACATCAGAGAAATGTGTATCATCCCAAAGCCTGATTCAATCCCTGTTACTGTTGAAGGAAAATCCTCCCACTGCAATAACAGGAGATGGAAAAAGACTTTATTGCTTGAATGTCTACCCAGAGACCAACACTGCCAGTGGTCCCACTAGAATGGGCTGTAGAAGAGAGTGGCGTAAGATTTTTCTGAGCATCGCTTTGCACTGCAGTTCTATATAGTCATTTTTATCTTTTTTTAACCACTGGGATTTCAGAAATGTGTTTCTAGACCCACATCCCTTAGATATCTTCTCAAGGGACATGCCTGGCTTATGCCTCTGGTAAATCAAAAGCAAGTTGTGTGTGTGTAGTGTGTAGTGTGTGTGTAGTGTACAGTGTGTGCAAGCTCACATCTTTCTGTGATTGCTCATACATTGTGAATTGGAAGCATCACTACTGAATAAATTTATGCAATAGCTAAGTAGACTTTCATGAGTAAAAGAAAAACACTATTGAACTGGGAGGGAATGGAGACAAGCAAGGGCCTAAGAAATGAGCAATTTATGTCCCAAGGATACAAAATCACACCTACACTCAGGCGCAGTACAGTTGCAGTTGAACTGTTTGTGTTAATGCTGGGTCTGCTCTCACACCTTCGAGGACAGTGGAGCTACTTCTGCTGGTGACACAGATCCTATTAAAGTCATCAGCAGACATTGAAGCCCCATGACTTCAATGAGAGCTGCTCAGGTTCTCAAAATAACTTGGGAGCAATAACTACTTCAGCCATACTTCACCCTCTACCTTCATGTATTTCTTAAGAAACAGTAATCAAACACAGAATGGTAAGGACCATGTTCAGACCTCCTTATACAGGCAGATAACTTAGGTGCTGTCACCCTTAACTCCATCAGCTACAGACAAAGCAGGTGCTCTGACTCACTCACTGCCCTCCTGGACAGTTGTGTCTAAATTAGGTGCTTGTCATGGGCAGTCTGAACATGGCCTCTCAAACTGCCCTCTTGTTCCAAGGCCTTCCAGTTTTCCTTTTTTTTTTTCTTTTTTTTTTTTTTTTTTCTTTTTTTCAATAACAGAGATTCAGACCCTAGGCTGGAAAGCAATCATGCAAAGCTTGTGCAATATCCCCCAATGGGCATCCTGGGGAGGGTCACAGCTGTTACTCAGAGATCAGTGCTGGCCTTGGCAGTCAGAGCCTGGATCCGAGCAGAGTTGCATGTCTTGCAAAGGATGTGCCCGTCCAGAGGGTAACAGCCCTGATTGTCCCCTTCAGACAGGAGGCCACCACAGTCCTAGGAAATAAGTGAACAGGAAGAGCAAAGTAAATAAGAAAGAATCTATTAGTCAAAGAAACTCTCTCCTCACTCTCCACCTTGTAACAGAATCCAGCCTGAGTCAGTGTAAAGCATGAAGCTGAGGTACGTGATGTCTTTTACGATTAAGCCATTTTCTGATAAGAGACAATGCTGCAGAGAAGATGGGTTCCCAAGCTCTCTGCTGAATTTAATCCAATTGAAAATAAAAGGAGATTATTCCCTTCACATTTCTGAGGAAGCAGAGGTCTTTAGCATTGGAGAAACATCAAACTGAAGCACATATTTATTAATTCAAAAAAAGGATAAAAAAAAAGCATCACTGGGAAAAAGTTTAGTACCAATATCTGACTATAGGCAATCTCCTTTGGAAGAGTTAATGCCATGAAGTTACAGCCTCCATTCTGGGGGTGGCAGCTAAGTGAAGTCCCTTACCAGAACTGTCACCTGTGTTTGTATGACAATTGGCCAAAAAGGTTGTGGCAAAAAGAAGGATGTCAGACAGGAGCATAGAAACCCCACTACAAGGCCCCCAGACTTGCTCCAGAGACCTCAATCTATAAGCTTTAAGGCTGAGTATAGCTGATAGGAAAATTGGGAATTATCCCACACTTCATGATCAAGCAATTGCTTGGCCCAGGACTGCTGATGGATCCCTGTGTATGAAAGCCTGGGTATCTCAGCAGCCAGCATGGGGACATGCTGTATGATGAATTAGGCTCTACAAAATTTAGTGTAAGAATGCTCCAGCATCTTAAAAAATAATGTGCCTAAGTAATGGGCTGATACGTACCCTGAAAGCCAAGGTCAGATTGAGAATTGAACCAGATGCCTCAAGTTTCAGCCTAGACCTTTAAACCTTAGTCCATCCTTCTTTCCAATTAAGGTTATTAAAACCTGCAACTGCAATATGAAATATATTTGGTCTCATTTTTTTACCCTGCCATCTGGCTGATGTATTATCCAACAAGTAACACTAGCACCGAAGAATTCTTGAAGGTTCCCTAACACAGCTGTTCCCACATGCTAATTGCTTTAAGGTGATTTTTATTCTCTGTCTTCAGACTCTTACCATCAAAATTACATGAAGTGTGTAATGAAACTGAACAGAAAAAGTAGCACAAAAAGCATTGCACAAAACAAGAATGATCATGTTTATATGTCTATTAAAATTCTTCAACCCATATGCTGAGTTTCCTCTACAATCTTGCTCAAATCCTAACATACATTAGCTTTCATTTTAAGAACATAAAGATGAGCTACGTTTGTGTCCAGGCAATAATTGATGAAGTTCTCCAGTATTAAGCCTTAATTGCCTGAGTCACATTCTTTTGCTCTTCTAATGAACCTGTTATAAACAAGGAACCAGATTTCCCTCTCATTTGCATGGATATAAATGAGGAAAAATTCCTTCCTTGCTGAAGTCAACGAAGTAATTTGACTGTAGAGCCAGTGTTACAATAGGGTTTGCCTGCCATGTGGGCAACATGAGGTGGTGATGAAGTTAAGCCGACCCTTGCTTTCTGTCCCTGCCGTGCCTGGAATACCAACCTCGCACCGGTAGCACTGCACATGGAAGTCACGATCCAGGGCAACAATGCGCACGGTCTCCTCTTGTCCTGGGGCTGGCATGATCGGCTCCTTACACACAGAACACCTGGGGGCAAATTTCCTGAGGGAGCAAGAGACAGGCACAGTCATCCTCAAACTTGGAGCAAAAGTTTTTGTTAACTACACCAGCCAGCCAGAATGTGTGAGTTTGTGCCAACACACACACATGTATGTGCACACACAGCACAGGCTGGAGCTCTGCACAGCTCCTTCCTTGGAAAAAAACAGGCAGTAGCACTTTAGTCTTACAAGGCAATTTCAGGCATGTAGAATATTAAAGAACGTTTATTAGGAAAGGACTTACAGAACTTCTGTCAGGCAGCAAAGCATTTTGCCTGCCCTAATTAACAACTAAAGTGCCTTTTGAATGACCCTCGACAGTGGCACCTAAGCACTGCCACAAGCCTCAGCTTCTAAGAAAATCTATGCAAATCCCAAGGTTAGGAAGATCACCAGGATCTGCTTCAAGACCATCTCTTGAAAACAAAAATCAAACTATTAAAATTTGGAGATTAGAACAAATAGTTTAAAAGTCTGAAAAGAAATGGTAAAAAGAATTGCCTTGCACCAACACTATTTTGTTGAGGTTTATGTCATCTAGTTTAAACTTTCAAGCCACCTTACCCACTTATGCACATAGAAGCACATTTCTGGCTGTGCTCACTCTCAGACAGGAAGCATCAGGGCAATTCTAATGCCCTGACTGCATTTTGAAGTGCTTCATCTCCTAGGTAAACGCAGCTCAGTTACCCAACAGGGTGTTGTCCAGACTTACAAGGCAAAAGGTCTAGGTGCAGAGACCCCAATGTTCTCTCTTCCAGTCGGCCTGACTTCCAATTTTATAGTGACAATATCTCACTGGATGAAGAGGCTGACCTGCATCAGGGTCATCTCAGGGACCAAGAGAAGCACAGTCCTTTCTTCTTCCCTCCTATTGCTTACCGTATGCCCTTCTGGACAATTCACCCTTGTTCTGTATTCCCTCTAGTTTTGCTCCCCTCAGGTCCCACAAGAAGTGGCCACCTCTGCTCCTAGGCTTGGGAACATTTGGCCTGTGGTGAATCATTCTCTATTTTAGTTCAAAATCTACTGGTACCAGTTTCCTGGCTGTAAATTCTGCCTGCAAGAAGGAACTTACACCCACAGAATCTGCTGCCATGTAATAAGAGCCAGGGTCAGGAGCTGTGGAGTGACAGGGGGCAAAGCTTATGGCAAACATCAGAACACAAGGAGATCAAAGGCCCTTCTCTTCTAAAATGCCTAGTAAGGATTGACTCTGCCACCCAGCCTGTCACAGGAACCACCTCAGAATTAACTATCTTAGAAAAGAAAAAAAAAAATCTATCTGTACTAGGAATAAAGAAAAATATTAATTTCACTGGCACCAGATGAAAGATGCCTGTGTAGCTGTGATCTAATGAAAGAATGAATTAAACAGTGGCTATAACGAGTGCTCTGAAAAATAACTTAAATGGATCATGATATGACCAGAGCTATGATGGCAATTAATTACGTGCTGCTTCATGCAGGCCCTTCCTTGTGCCATTTAGCTCAAACGTGGTACTTAAAAAATACTTCAACATTTCTTTATTCAGGCTAATGTGAGTAATTCATTATGAGACAAATATTATCTCTCAGGATCTTGACATAATTCCTGCAGATTTCAGGGGATGGAGATCTCTTACTGTGGGGCCTGAGCTCAGGGGGTAGCTGAGTAACAGTGTGAGCATCAGCTACAGTTTTGTTATCTAGAAGATGTAGATGTAGAACACTCAACCTCCAGATCAGGAGGACATGTCATCCCTAATCAATTAAAACTGGGCTGGTCAAAGTACTGCAAAATATGTGGCTGGCCAAAGACATTCTGAGTGTCACACTGGGTCCTGTGCTATTCCCACCACCTTCCCCTCAATCCTTCACTCAACAATTTTTATGTCCTTCCTTGCATTGACAGCCTCCCACTTGCCACTCTCAGAGCCCCGAGGTCCATAGGCAGTCACTGCCAAAAAGCTTCAGTGTGGGACAGCTCTCCTGAAAGCGGCTCTGGGAAGGGGCACTCTCCAAATTGTTGAGGGGGTGTGAGGGAAAACCTTCAGGTGACTGAGTGGTGCATAAAACTCCTGTTGGGCCTGTGCTCAGGATCACATTTTACCTTACACACAACTGGTGGCACAGAAAGGCAAAGCAGCACAGCAGCTGCCAATTAACCCAGCCTAGCTGAGCTACAGGGAACATCCTGCTGTTGGATTCTAACATGCCAGTTAATTGTGGCTGCTTCCCTTTCTGTCAAATCAGTCAGCTTCTTTGAGCTTTCAGACCCACACACTGATGTCATGAGGCTCTAATTAAGTCTACCTGCTTAGAAATTAAGAGGTAAATGGTTGAGATATAAACTCACATTTGTCAGTATTGATTTCATCTTTTAATTGAGGGGTGTAATGTATCTGTCTTTTCCATACAGGGCAAACATTTGTGCTCTGATTATATCTACCTGTCTTCCCTAGATTAGTTGTGATGATGGGGGTGGTAGTGTGTCAGTGACAGAAATTACTTGCAGCTATACCTTTCAACTTACTTTAAATAGCAGTTTCATTATAAATTATTACCAGGGCTGTATTTTTAGTAGCTTTAAAAAGCTAATTAGCCACTAGAAACAAAAGGAGCCGTGAACAGCCTGTGGCCACTGAGATCCCTCTAGCAGGTAAGCAAACACCTGCAGAGTGCAGGAGGACAGGACCTTTCTTAATTGCTCAGTGGAAGAGGCAGGGAGGTGGTGATGTGAAAGTGCAGGTAGAGTCAATGAAGAGAAAGAGGAAGGCAGAGCACTTGAAGCAGAGGGACACAGAGGTTATCCCTCAATTCAGCTCTAAGCAAAACAGAGATCAAACAGAATCATCCCCTAACCAATTAACCTTGTATGGCATTGCATGCCTGCTTGGAGCAAAGCTCTCCCTACTATTTAAGAGCCTTGGGAGGAAGCGGCATAAGGTTCAGAGCTTCCTGAAAGCTCAGTTTAGGGGCAAAAGACAAAAACAACAAGCAAAGCACTGACAGCAGCTTAGGCTTACTTATGGAAATCCTCAATGCAGTGGATGTTGCCACCAGCATCCACAGTGAAGGGGATCCCATCCAGGCTGCGATGGCACATCACACAGGTGAAGCAGTGGGGATGGTAGGCTTTCCCAGTGGCTCGGAGGATCTTTTCCATGATGGGCTCTTCACAGACACTGCACTTCTCCAGTGTATTCTGCAAAGAAAACATACACAACAGATATGAGCACCATCTCAGCAGGACACTTACAAAGGTCAGCTGGATTGGAGGCTGCTGCTGGTCTGCTTGGAAGCTTTAGGTACCTTCTTTTCATTTCTTCTAGATAAAGTGCAGTACAGTCAACAGTTATCAAGGAGTACGATAACAGCACAGGGAGCACAGGGCCTGGGTCAAGCCTTTAGAACAGTGTGAGAACACAAACCAGAGCCTTCTCTCAGCAGCTCTGACAAGTGATCAGAGATGGCTCATCAGGTGGGTTATCTGAGACACAGCAGCTTCTGTAGCCAGGAGCACATGAAGGAGTTGTGCAGCCAACACTCCTGGGCTTTTGCCTCTGCACTGCCCAGTCAGAGCGAGCTTTTGCAGCAGAGTTCATTAGAGACAAGTACCACAGAGGGCAGCGCTAAACTGAAATGCAAACTCCTGGGGCTACACAGACACCCCCTAATTACTTTGCCAATTCAGATCCCATAAAAGTATCTTTCTCTGCCTTGTACGAAGATCTTGATCTTACTCTCTCATCACAGAGAATCCTGCTAAGTCTGGGCAGAGAACAAAGCAGTGGCTCCAAGGAAAGCATCTGCAAGGACAGGAGCTTAGGATGACTTAAATGCTTCATTTATCTCTGGCCCACGATGTTTGAGATAATGACTGTGAAATGCCAGCTCTGAGGCCATGATCCTTGCTGCACAGGTTTTCAATACTAGCCTGCTCCTAAAGTGCTGGAGCCAAAAAAATTCCCACTTTTCAAGTGGAGTCCATTGAATGATTAATCTCATTTCAACCCTCACTTACCCTTGCAGTTAATTATAGAAACACCACGATAATTTCGTTTCAGATGGTTGTCTGTGAGCCACACCAGCCCTTCTTACACCAACTGGATAACTCACCATTTCAAAGTAAGCACTTTAAAAGACACATGCCATGAATGGATGGTGCAAACCACAAAGATGCAAACAATAAATCTGATTTGGGTAAATTCACTGGACTTGTGAAAAGCAAACTTCACCTACTATTCTTGCTTGATGGACCTGAAGTTATCAAATAATGTTATCAAGCAATGTTTGCATCTTGGGTGAGGTAGAAAAATCTATCATTACACTATTGATTATTATTTAGATAGACAGAAATAAGAGGGTGGGAAAATAAAGGAAAGAATCTAACAGGTCAGAAATATAGAAAGCTGCTGAAAGGCAGATCTTGTTGACAAACACAGGAAAGCTAAAGTTCTGCTTCCTCATGCAACAAAATTCTGAGAGAAAGTGGTGCTTTGACTGACTGCATTGTTATTGCTTCTTTGAGCCAGTTTCTCCGGGGCAAGATCCACTCCTTACATGTGCAACCAAAATGTATTGTAAGGACATGAATCACCCAGGAACTCAGAAGGTTCTACACTCTCATATTTGCTCTCAGACATTATCTCTGGGCTGCATGTCACTGGTAAGGTACAAACATAGAAATACACAAGTTCCTATCAGAGGATCAGAAGGATTGTCTTTGGAAAGGTCGATATGAAAAGTCCCAAATTTCAACCCGTCTGAGAACTGCCTCATGTATTTGGAAGGAGAGCATAGCCAGACTAGCATTGAGTACAGGCTGGATTTTGCTTTATACCTTGTAATAATGGGCAGGAAAGAATGACTGCTGGCCTTTCTGTCTGGTTGCTGTCACCATCATCATCATTATAACGGTGGCTGGTATGCCAGAAAAAGCAAGGTCAATAATTTTCTCCATGGAGAAATAACCTGGCAGATTTACCATTTTGCTTTGCATAAGCAGATCACATCATCTCAGTCTGCATCCATGCGGTTCTCTGCGTTTTTCTGCCAGAAAGGGAAGGCAGGATACCTGCGGATACTGATGGAAGATTGTGCCATTCGTGAAGCATTTGCCATGAAACCTTCTGAACACACACAAGTATGGAGCATTTGCCTCACCAAGTCACTGCTTGCCTCATTTCCAACAGCTGCCAGCAACAGAGGCCAAAGTATGAGAACAGGGTAAGCAAAACAAAAATTCCTTGGGATTTGCTTCCAGTCTCCACTGATTACTGGTTTAGGCACTTCCTGAGTCAGAGCTTGGCTTCCCCATACTTTGCCTCAAGTGGATGCTTCTCCCATAAACCTTCCTGACTGATTTTTGAATTCTGATAAATACTGATCCCCCACAACATGACCAGGAATTCTGTGGCTTATTTCCACTGGGGACTGATCTGTTCAGCATTTCCCCTGGACTGCTACTGCAGCCCACCCAGGACTGTGACCAGAGCAGGCACCAGTAATCCACGCTGCAGAGGGACCCACCACCAAACAGCGTGGCCTGGCACTGCTGTCACCACGGGTCTGATGTAGCTCCTGCTGACGCATTTCGGGCACACACAGTTTAAGCCCACAAAGGATCAGTACAACCATTCTGTCTGACATTCCGTGTTAATGCTGATTTTGATGCAAACCTTGCGCTGACCAGGACAGCAGGGAATCACTCTGCTGGATCATACCTTCTGAAAACACTCATCTTCTGTTCCCAAATCTCAGCTCAGTCACAGTTTGACATTCTCACAGCTCAGTAAGACAAGCATTATAAATTAACCAACTCCTGATTAAGCTTTCTATACAACCTGAAAATCAGATCTGAGAAATTTATTCTTTTCATCCTTCCAAGTCTGTACCAGTAAGGAAAAACAAAGTCATTAGTTTCAGACTCCAGTTCACTCCCTGTCTGGGAGTGTATTTGCTTAAGCCTCTCTCCTTGCTAGAACCCTGGCTGGCTCATACCCTCCCCTTCAAAGTGCTACCAGATGATGCCCAAGGGAAAGCTTCCTTGATTCACACCCATTTGACATCAGGTTGCTGTAAGACAGGATTTGGCCTGTGAAGCTACCAGGGTTTTCTTTGATTCTCTAATCAGGTTATCCCACATGCCTAAGTGCTGCCCCAGCAGCTAACAACCTGCACAAAGGTATTTCTGCACATTATGGGAACACCATCCTTGTAGGATTGTAAGTTTGGCTTCTTGATTCTGCCCTCTTTCACAATTAGTCTAACTCTCCTAGCACCTCCTGGAGCTTTCAGACCTCCAAAAGCCAAACAGGAGAAAAAAAATTGCCTAACAGGTCTATTTTTTTTCTTTTCTCTCCAGCTGTTGTTGCAAGCCTGCTCTATTATCAACAGGTAGAGCTGAATGCATCTGATGAGCTACACTGAGATTTAAGGCAAGGCACAAAGAAGAAATATGACAAACAGCTAGGAAATATCAGACCTAGGGGTTGTGGTCACATTCGTGTCATAAGAATATAGACCACAAATCTAGTGTGGGCTGAGGGTAAAGTTTACCATTCTTTTCCCATATTTTTGGCCAAGAGGCAGGGAGTGCCCTTGTGTCTCCAAATCCAACTAATTTTTTTGGGTTTGAAAAGCACAGGGAAGGAGCCATCCATTTCCAAATGGAAGGCTGGCACAATGTTTAAGGCTGACTCTGGGTCCATGTCTCTTGAGGGCAGAACATCCACAGCAAAGAACAGAATCTCACAAGGGTAAAATAATGTACCCTAAATACCAAAAAGAAAAATAACCCCAAGCAAAGATACACTAAAACACAAACAACTATAATGACCAGGACACCAGAATCATCTTGCAAGTTAAAATTAAGAGACTTAAACACGTATAGTACACTCAGTGCAAAGTGGGAACAAGCTGCTTGGAAGCAAGGCTCTAGCAAGTAGTGATTGGAGTTGACCTCCCTAGAGCAATATTTGTCCCTTCAGAAACCACAGAAAGCCAAAGGGAGTTGCTCTGCAGATTTTAGGTTTAAATATGGGACACAAAGTAAAAACACTGACTGCTGGGAAAGACTTCTATGTATCAAGAGCCACAGAAGGCTGGAGCTGAGGAGTGTTTCAGTCTCCTCCTGAAAACTTCACATCCCAGATGGCAAGGTGGCAGAGGCTTTGGGGACAAGAGGTGCAGTGACAACCCATGGGCTGCAGCTCATCCCACTGCCCTAATACTGCAGATTATAACCCCTCCTAACCAAACCTGGGGCACAGCAGTAACTCACAATATCAGGCCAGCACAAGGACTCTCCCCCAATGACCCAGCAATGAGTGCAGAAGAAAAGCCACAGATTAGTCATTGCTTCTTCTGCATTGGCAATTCATCCCAAGCTCTAATGAACATAAATAATGTCTCCTGCACTCTGAGCAGCAGACTGAGGAGAGCTCACGCACAGGGACATGAGCATGGTATTGCTTATTTTGCTGGGAGAGGGGAGGGAAGTTGCTGGAATAAATTACATTGGCAACTCATGCACAGGGACACAAATTCACTTTCTGTAAGCACTGCAGAAGAAACACATTTTTTGAAGTGACTGAGCAGGGAAGATGGTTTTAAGCTGCACGAATGAAATGTGACTGCTGTGCTAAAAACAGGCACATGGTCAAATACTATAGTTGGACTGTAACTTAGTAAAGTGTGGTAAGTGACTTGCTTTAAATCTTGTGACTCCGTCCTTCATTTCCTCAGACAGTGAGGAGAGCAGAGCAGCAGACATTTTCCCCTTTGTGGGATATTTTTTGAGGCTTTAAAATGTTTCCATACTTAAGCGAAGACAGAACACTTTAATCTCAAGAAGCCTGGTGAATTTATAAACCTCAAATTAGATCAGGTCAATTGAAAAACTGCACTTCAAAATAATTACAAATGGTTTCATTTAGGGTTTGGGTCTGAAAATATATAGTTGTATTATAAATTAAATATAAAGCAGACAGTGGTGGAGGGGTTAAGTGTCAAGATGTAATTTCAACACTTTCAAACACTTGTTTGGCATTATTTCTAGAAAAGGAAAACCTAGGCTCCCCAACTGCTATCTCCACAGATGGGTTAAATCTTGGCAAACATAACATTTAAGTCACTAATAGCCAGCATGAAATTCCTTCCTGCATGTCTGAGGAGACAACTTGGGCGCACGTTAATCCTTCTCACTTCACCTGACCAGCTGGACTCATTATTAGCAGAGGCTGGCACTCCCTTCTTGCTGCTCTGAGGGCACTTCCAAAAGGGAGAGCACTGCAGAAGCACCTTGGCTGGTGTCTGACCTTCAGACCATGCTGCCATAGCTGCTTCAGTGTATTGGGGCAAAAGATGTGACTGACCTTGACAGCCTAATTCAGACACAGTGGTGAGCAGTGAGGCTGCTCTTTAGATGGTATAGCTTGGTTTGCTGGGAGATGGCAAGGAAGATACAAGAATGAATGACATGGGTAACCCTGCAATGTTACCAGCATGCTGGGAATGGGGCTGAGCTGTGCTTACAGGTTCCCCTTGCACAGTGCAGGCTCAGGCCCTGGAGGTTATTGTATTCAGTGCCTTTCAAATCATTCTTCCATTCATCTCAGTTTTCAGTGGCTTTCCCAGCACAGTAGCAATACCACGGCTGGCATGCTTCTCTTCTGCTGGAATTTGCTTCTCTTGTCAGGAAAACTGAATTCAGCTTTGTAGTTTGGACTCAGAGCAGCTGGAGGTGAATCTGGCAGAAAGTCCTCTCAGCATACAGGATGGAGGAGTCCCTTCCCCTTGCCCTATAGCTATTAGAGAAAGGCCAGATGTATTATGCTTATGCTAGTAGCTTATGCTTATGCCAGTAGCAAAGATAACAATGGCATGCAACTGTGTCCACAAATGTGCAATAGCAGAAAAGCCATGATGAAAATGGAACAGCGCTTGAGAACTGCTTCTCAAATGATAAGCAGATGTCAAAATATGCTCTACAGTGAGAGGAGGAAGCAGCTCCATTTTTCTTATCAAGTGTAGGCTGAGGGATGGCTTTGCCATTGTCTGAGCCCACCAAAGGCTGGAGAGGAAACTTGGAGAAGGCTGCTGGGCCTGGGAGGCAGACAAGATGGCCATACTACCTGCAGAAAGAATTATATTTTTAATGCTGAACATAATTAATGTTTAGAGCAGCAGAGGCAGGGACTGGGTGACTACTCTGATGCTCAGTGCCAGTTTAGATAAGACCTGCACCTCCTTCTAGCACCACCAAGCTGAGAGTGATGAAGCAATCTCAGGGTTAAACAATCTGCTCTGCATTATGCTCAATGTCTGACCACAGCCACATTGACTCCTTCCAGCTAAAAATCCACAAGAAGCCCTGTGTTGGAAATTACTTAACTAATTTCTGGCACTCAAAGCTACTCATCTTCTGTACATTCCTTGCTCTGACAACAGAGATCTTTGTCTCTTTAAAACAGCAGAGCCTATGATGGTAAGAAATGAGTGAATTGTCCTCTGAACTGGCAGGCTGGAAGATAAAATTACTGGACTTCTGGCTTTTAAACCAAGTAGCTGCCATAGGCAAAGCATTCCCATGTTCTGTGCCTCAGTTGGCCTGTAAATAAAATGGCTGTAGAATTTACGTATCCCAGTGAGAAACTGGATATTGTTAGATTTGATAAATACTTGTGAAGTAATCTGTGTGCCTAAATGGTTACTTGATAGAAACAAGATATTATTAACAGAAAATAATAAATTCCTTTTATCTGCAATGACTTGCACACATCTCAAAGATCAACATTGTGTGGTGCACCACCAGAGAACAGCACCTGAGCTGTTATATTGAATACTCCATTGTGGCTACAGCCATTTGCAAAAATAAAGTAGTTTAATAGTGGGGAAATGCTTCTAACTTACAGTTAACTTTAAAATAGCACAGATAATAAAAAAAGTCTATGCATAGGAAATTTTTTCAGAAAAAATAATGGTAGTTGCATGGAATACTACAGTAAGCCAAATAATTGAAAGCACCCTTAGTAATCGCTATGTAAAAGAACATTGTTAAATATCTTAGTAATCAGCTCCAGTCCCTTCAATAATTTGACATGTGCATGTTGGTGAGCAGAGATCACTCTTGCTGTTAGCATTGCCATCACACCACACACCAGGTATGAACTACATGAAATCAGTCATGGTCACTCCACACTGGGACTGCAACTGGCCCAGAAAACATCCAACCAGGAAGCTGGGACAGGCTTTTGGAGCACTGGAGAGAAAAACATCTGGAAAGCACAGCAGCACCAGCAGAGAACAGGAGATGAGCCTGCCTTGGCAGGGAGGAATGATCTGATAAGACAGTTTCCATCTCTGATTCCTTCAGTCCAAGGAGATCCTAAGTGCACGACCAGATCTTCACTCCAAGATGTTGCATAATACAATGCCTGGCGCAAGAAGCTGATTTTTGAAGATTTCTAACTTGAAGGAAATCCCTCAAAATCCTTCTCAGAATGTCAGAGGTAAACAGTTTGTTCAAGGCTCCTGCAGCTGAGGCGAACTGCCACAGAGCTACTGCAGAAATCCCTGGGCTGTGTCAGAACAGCAGCCATACCTCAGCAGATCAGCATTGCTTCACACACGGGGGTCCCTACCTAGGGCAAAACCAGCCCATGGCTTTGCTCAATGCAGAAAGATGTGTTTGAGGATTTGTTAGAACTCTTTTTCCACTGAAGTGAACCTTAGTATGATAAAACTATGATATTCTATTAGCTTTGCTCCTGAGGGACAGGGGGAATACATGGCAGGTTTCGATAGCCTGTGCTTTTATCTATTATAAACACCCACACATCAGGTGAGAGCACCTACAGACCATACATAACTCAGGGATCTGTTGAACAAAGTGCTGTGGGGGATAAAGCAAAGCTGTTCTTTATTCCCAAGCACTCCCAGCCTTTGTGCTGTTGATGTAGCTCTGCCTGCCTTACGTGCTCTCACCACCAAGTTCCTCAAAGCATGATGTGCCTGACCTTGCATGCCGCCCTGGGAGTTTTGCCTAAATAAAGGTTCTGTCCTGTTGTGATTACTTTCTGCACAGGCAGCAGAATTACATGCAGCTGGGAGATGTGGCAAACATCGAGCAGATACACTCTCCTCCTTGTTTAGATACAATTGTGGACAACACACAGATTTCAAGCTTAATTAGCAATACCAAGGAAGCTGTTAGAGAGGCATTTCAAAATGCTTGCAGTTTAAGCTGATTAGAACTTTGTGAAAACAAAACAGAATTGTGTAGCAAATTGTTAGACTAAAATTCAAGTCAAACTAAACCACATCAAAGGAAACAGAGAAGTGACTATCAGCAAGAAGTGGGCTTTTCTCCTTTTCTTTTGGTGAGGAATTTAATTTCATAGCCTTTAATAAACCAAATGTTCCAATCCAAGCTTGCCGCTCTGGCAAGAAGCTTAACCAAAATAACATTGGAACTCGGAGCTGACGGACCAAAGAGACTATAAATTGGTCAAATCTGGGCACAATACAAGAAAAAAAATATCAAAAATTCCATTCAATTTTCCTATTTTAGAATTTTGATGTAACTGACCATTGACATGGAAATGTTATCTTGACCTTAACTGCTAAAGTGACTTGCAGAGGAAAAAATGACTGAGACTCTGACATCTCAGTGGTTATTTATAGTTCCCCTCACTCTCCTCTTTCTCAGTATTTTTACATTTGAAATGAGTTCTTGCCTGCCATGCCTTTCCTGAAGGATTGTTTGAGCAATGCAAGAATTTGACATAAAAACCATAAAGAAAATGGAACTTCATTGATTAAAATGGAAACCAAATTTTAGTAGGAAACTCTCGTCAGTAAATTAGCATCCAGCAAAGCTGGGCTTGCTTTGGTAACAGATTGAACACTACAAGCCTTTTAACTACAACCTGTTTAAAGCTGGCTTTTTCTGCTTCCTGTGCTCTCCAAGAGAGATTTCCTGGAGAGACAAAAAAAAAAAAAAAAAAAAAAAAGAAAAGGGACAGGGCTACTGCTCAAGAGTCTGGGTTCTTCTAGAGTTTGTAAGGATTGTAAAGAAAAAAAGAATCCTTCCCCTTCACTCCTTGAGAATAAAACCCTCTAATTTCTCCAAGCCACAAGAAAAAGCACACAATCTATTTTCCTCTGTTTATTTCAAGTCACAGATAAGGGCATCTCTATGTCACTTCTAATGGCTACTAAATAAATTAAATATTCCAGATGGATACAGTTTAACAGCACCTCATTCTACCTTAATTGGTCAAACTAAGAGAATACAAAGCTTCTTCAGAACATCTCATACAAGTCACAAGAGATTTTTTTTTTCTAGTGGCAGGGGCAGAGCATGCAAACTAAGGGTGTTTCTCTTCTGTCCTTGATTCACCAGTGACTAAGAGAATAATTTCATTATTTTCCTCCTCTGTTCTTCATATTATCTATGGAGTGGCTTTAGTCAGCTATTGTTAAGTGTGTGATGCTCTGACAGAAGTCACATCTCTATTGTAAACACCAAAGTTGGCACCTGGTGCCACCAAGAAATAAACACCTCCCCAAACTGAAACAAAATGAAAACCCAAGCAAGAAGGTAATGAGATTTTGCACAGAATTTCATGGAGCTTTCACGGAAACACCTTTTGAGTGCAAGATAATGTTTTTTTCAGTGTATACGTGCAAGTTGTGAAATACAGGTCATTGCAGTAGTTCAGCATAAAAATAGCTGTTTTTAATAGATAACGTAATCCAGTATAAAGCTTGGAAAAAAACTCCCCCAAAACTCTCACAGCACTTGGATGCTGCTGCTACCTGAACTGACAGTGAGAATATGATTTGCCCAAATCCGTGATATGTTTCCAAAAGAGTTGCCAAATACATTTATGTCCTTGACATGAGAATGTCTTGGAGCCTTTGGGAGTGGGAGACTAATCTGTGACTGAAATATGAGGGCTGAAAGCTTTGTGGGTGCTCTGAGGTCTTTCCAAAGGCAGGAGAAAAGGGAGTTTCTTATTTCTTGAAGAAAGCCTCCTGAGTTAAGTGTCTATTCTTAAAGACTCTGAAAGAACACTGGAAACCCACAAACAATCAGCACTGGCCACTGTCAAGAATAACAGAACCCAAAATTTAGTGGGCCAGTGTGAGGTAAGAATTGTACTATACTCTCTGCCCTCTACACCAAGATTAGAAATTTCATTTTTTGGGGAAATGGGATTTCTTCAGAGGTTTGAATTGAATTATTTCCTGGAGTGACACCCCTTCTTGTGTCTAGAGTCAGACTCTAATTGGAAATAAAACCAGACTGCTGACTAAGTCCAGGGTCAAATATGTCACCTACCAGGTACTGTAATTATTTTTAGATGCAATGACATCCCTATTCTTTTTATTCAGTTGACCTGGATGTTTGATTCAGTTCCTTGTCTGAGAAGTAAGTTTGAACCACCTGCTGAGAAAAAAAGTGACAAAGAAGGTAGGGACACAAAACCAGAAAATTTAGACGGCTATGTAAGAAGAACCCAGATAAGGCATGGCACAGAAAAGAGAACTTCCCAAAGAGGTCAAGTGAGATGTGAGAAAAGTGAAACCTGGAAGACTGATGTTCCACCCTGGGGACTCATCCATCACCTTCCTTCCTCCACTGTGAGATAATCTCATCCACAGAGACAAGAGACAGAGAAGATTATTTACATCAGTCCCTCTGCACCTCCTGCCCACCTCTGAGGGTGCTTCTGCTAGAAGTCAGCTTGCTGTACAGTTGGTAGAGAAAGGATGGCACATTATTCCTTCTAACCTTATAAAGAAATACCCACACAATAGATCAGATCCTTCCTTGAGTAAGTGAAAGTAAACCAGAAGCTTTGGGCTACTCTACTGCTCAAGATACTGCTATGGGAAGTTGGGCAGAAGAGTCTTTGCAACACAATTGTCTACTGAGCTGATTCAACCTCTTGGCGCCGTTCCTTTGTCCTCAATCTAGAAAAATTAAGGCTTCATGAAAAATAAAAAATTTCCTGTTTTGTACAGACAACATGGAGACTTGGATCCAGAGACCTTGTATGGCAAAACCATTGTAATGCAAATAAGCTCAAGAGTTGCATCAAGAGCAGACAGGCATGTCTGAGTAGGTGGTAATTCTCTGGTGTCTGCAGGGTTAGTCAAGGATGCTCAGAGCAAGAAATATGCACTTTAAAGTAATTTCTTTCCCTTTCATTACCATGAGAAATTTTGGATTAATTTGGAATATGAAGGACACTGGTCTGAGCTGTCAGAAAGGTTTATGTCAGAGCAGAGCAGACCAAAAATCAAGCTGACAGTTGGCATTTCTTTACCAGGTCTTTTACATCACTTGAGGAAGCTGCCCTGGATGTTATTTCAAGTTGAAAAGCACAGCAACTGAACGCTGTGCTAGTCAACTGTCAGTCCATAGTATTTACTAACCAGATCACCCCTGTATTTGTGCAACCAACACCAAAGGTTTTCTGCCAAATATTACGTTTAAAAAAAGAAACAACAGTTGAGAAAAAAACCCAGCAAAACCCAAAGTGAATGGAGCTGGAGAAAAGAAGAGATTCACTTGGGCACACACACCAGCAGTACAACCTGCAAGGTCTTGGGACAGAGCTTAAGAATCAACAAGAAAAGCAGAGCAGCAATGGCAGGAGAAACCAACTTGTCCAACCTCACTGTTTTCCTAGTGACATGGTTACATAAGAGATATGCATTTATATAAACACACTAAATGTAAAATAGATGTTATATAACATGTCCATTCTCAAGTCAATAGCATCCTCCCAGTGTATGGACTCTTAGGCTGAAATGACAGTGGTTATGGAAAATGGAGGAAAAAACATTATTGCAGGATCATTCTGATCTGTAACTGTTCCATTCCATTATGGGGATTTTCTTTCCATAACAGTGGAAACGACCATGCTCCATGCTTCTCACAGTACTATAAAAGATCTGAGATCACCTGCATCAATGGCTGTTTCCCAACGTAACTGCTGAATTGCTCATTTCCGTTCTAATACAACTTCCAACTTTCCTTTCTGAGGACCAGAAGTTGCCATTTCCCCAGCAAGAACATTTGAACACCCAAAGCAGTCTCACCCTCGTGTTTTGCCAAGCAGCTCATGCAAAGTAAAACTGGACCACATCTTTCCACACACAGTTTGTGATTTAATGGACCTATGAGGAACAAAAGAACAAAGGGCCACTTCATCAGGCTGTAACTATAGACCAGATCCAGGTGAAAAGAGACAAGACAGCCTGGTATTAGCTGGTGGCTCATGCTTCTGAGTGATCCAGCTAAAGCAGGCTGTAAGGACAAGTGCTGATGGTCTCCTAATGGAAGGATGCCATTTTATTGCTGCACTGGCGGTGCAAAGTGGGCACTCCCCACATGCACTGCCACACCAGCTTCCAAAGATATGTGGGACAAGGACAGAGGGACTGGAGTGGCAGTGAAGAGTGGGGAACAAAGAAGTTATCTAGGGCTTCCTGAGTCATTCTCTTTCTCAAACTGCTGCTGGAGCAGCATAGTCCAGCTCTGCCCTACCTGTAAGTTTTCCTATGGAAAAGTTACAGTTGGCTCCTTCACAGGCAGCATGAGTCCAGTGAGCACTGTCCTGCCAGTTCTGCAAGGGCAGCTAAGGAGCCTTGCTGGAAATCTGGCCCCAGAGAGAAACAGCAGAGGAAAGCAGCCATTTCAGAAGCACATTATTAAGCCATCAGACCAGTAGCTACAGGATCCCCATGGAAAAGTTGATCCAGGCACTTTGTATAATTACTTGAGCACTTCCAGTCATTTATTCCCCTTTGTGGTTGGCAAGGAAAGTCAGTATCTTCTGGAGCTGCAAAGTCATAGGGCTTTTTAAGAAGCCAGGTTTGTAGGTGAAGACATTTCCCTTTGCAAAATCTTTGCTGGGGCACACACTGCTCAGCAGCAATCCAGGCTAATGCAGCAAGTTCAAATGAGCATGGCACACAGGCAAGTCTAAGCTTTCCATTTGCTTTACCTACATATGTTTTAACACTTACATTTTTAGATGAAGAGGCATAAAAATAGCTTAATTGTGCACATTGCCTACATTACTGCTGGACTCCACCTGTGGAAAGGAACTAGAGTTTAAGTTTTATTAAAGTTTCACATACTTCCAGGAGGTTGCTAATTATCCTGTGTGTTTTGTACAGTATTTCTGGCTTCAGGTTCTTTCTGCACTTTTTTGAAAGAACCCAACACAAAAATATTTGAGCCGAGACCTGGAATGCGTGACTGAAAATAAAGCCTTCACTCCAGGGTTCATCTAACCCCACATATCCTTATTCTTACCAGGTTTTGGAAAGCACTTTCAGATCTGCTGGTAAGAAAATACTAACTGGATACCAAAAGCTTGTTATTGCCATTTAGTTGTCCTGCTTCCATGCACTTTAAACTCCACTGTTTGCCGGGCATTCCTGTGACTACAGCTGGGTGTAGAGTTGATCTTTTTAGGGCCTAAAGTAACAATTAATTCACTTTGGGTATAGCCCTCCTTTTAATGACTAAATGCTTAACAGTCACACACTGCAAAGTGTCCTCAGGGACAGGGTGTTCTATATTTTAGGACGGTTAATTCAAACCACCTTTTCTTAAAGTCACTTCAAGCCAACAGCTTGAGTTGGGGTCTGTTCAGCATCCTGCAAAAAAACAAAGCAGCCCATATTCTCTGACAGAGAAGACAAACCACAAGATAGCTGGAAAGAAGGCCAGTTTTTGAAAATAGCAGCTTTTACCTCTTCTGACCTAGATAGCTGACCACCCCAAGCACAGTCTCCAAGTCCTTTTCATGTGCTCCTTGAACAAAGGCAGACAAATCTCCAGTGGCCATAAATCATTGTTCTTCAGTGGTATCAGCTGGAGTTACTGACATCTGGACCTGCTGTGGCAATGGTCTAACAGGAGGAATGTGTTAGCTAGTGCCATGTACAGAACACAAGGATCTTGTCAGTAACACTATGTGCATGCTTCCCACCGTGCTTGGGCTCTCTGCTCTCTTTTGGGAACGTGACAAAAAGAAAACCAAACAAGACACCACTCCTTCTACCCCAAATTCACAGTTTATGAGGTTCTTGGTGCTATACCAGCATTGTTTCTCTGCAAAATTCCTGGCAACTTATGATCCACTTGGATTTTTAGCTATGTACAGGTTTGACTAAATCAAGACTTCCATCGCAGTGCCCAGGCATAGCCTGAACACATTGAGAAACACAGACCTACCACTTGCTAAGGCTCCCTTAAATGGCTGTACAGAAAGCTCTGATCCTTCCTAAGGATGTACTCAGCTGGATGAACCTCTACCTGCAGATAAAGCTGGTGTGCCAGAAGATGGTTTTGTTCCTGAACAAATAGATGGCCTCATAGTTGGGTGTGTTAAACTATTCCAGCTCAAACAAGTCTGGGATGCTCATCAGTCCATGCCTCTCCATTCCCTTGCTCTGGCATCTTATTAATCCACTAATTTTATCAGCAGGCTTTATTTTCTTTGTTATTAATAACACACTACAGGTAAGCATCAAGTACTATCAGACATAACAGCTCTGCAGTACCACACTAGAAATCTGTTTCAGCCACGCTCATTTATATGATTTCTCTTGAAAGGACAGTTGTATTGGTCCCAAAGATGTGTTTGGGGGACAGATGGGGGACAGGTTAACATCACAGGGAGGCTTAAGCAGAAGCCATTAATAAGCTGTATGAATTAATTACATTTCAGGGTTTGTATAATCTGTGTAAGGTACTCCACACATTTATTATTAAATAAAAACAGCAGTGTAAAAAATGTTTTCCAGAAAGACTTAAGAATTGCTTCAACAGGAGAAAAAACTACCTTACCTTACTACAGTATAAATTGCTAATTACTCCACCAAGCCCCTGGAAAGCAAAAAGCTCACTCTGGCTGTTATTCTATAGATTATATGAAATGTTTAAATGACATCTTCAAAGCTACTGGTCATGTCTATGTCTGCAGCAAGTAAAGGGCTCAGAATCACCATGCAGAGATGACCCTAGGGCTAAAAGCATAGAGAGAGCTTGAAGACTGACTATTCCCCAAAAGACAAAACTGCTGTGTAAAAGAAAGTGCAGTCTTAATGTTAGATCTTTCACGAATAGAACCACGAGAAAAAGATGTGAAAGCTCCCTTGGGAAACAAGTGGGAAGCATCTGCAACAGCTGATACTGAGCAAGGGGGAACCTCTGAAACTAATCTGAGGTAGTTTTGTGCATCTGTAAATCCACTTCTATAAGCTTCAACTTTATAAAGCTTTTAAATTATTCAGTGTCTATTGGATGTTACAGTTACTTGCTGTAATCTTAACACAGTTTGAATTAATGTTGATGATATTGCATTAACTACCTGACATGGAGTGCCAGGAGTCCCTAATGATGCCCTCTGTCAATAATACACTGCTGTAGAGAAATGAACATGTTCTCCCTTAGCTGTTGTTGCTACCCTAGGAGATGGGAAGGTGTAGAAGAGAAATCCAGCTAGAAGCTCCCAGCGCTCCAAGACCGTGGCCATCCAGTCAGCTAAGCTCTCTGAAGTCACTCCATGCAAGTCTCAATGAACAAACAATTAACATCAACCTATTTCTCAGGAATGTATAACTAAGGCACAGTGAAGCAACTCAAGCAGAACAAAAAGTAGACATAAGGCAATGAAGAACTCAGATGAGAAGCCAGGGTTGTGAGATACGGACCCAGAACTGTGTTCAAATAGCCCAGGCTCTGCTATTTTAAGTTAATCAGATTTTATCTTTCCTACTTTCTTCTTTAGGGTACCCTCAACTGTTTTGGCATATTTGAGGCCAGCAAGACAGGCTCACTTCTGGATTCTGGATCTAGGAGCTAAGGAAGCACCAAGAGGAAGGAATGCCAAGCAAGAGGAGGAAAGAGGCATTTCCCAGTTGGCTCCCAGAACCCTGACATTAGACTACAAGAGGTAACCAAAGTGCCAGGAAAACATCCTGGAGGAGTGTGGACAGGAAACCCAGTGCTGAACACAGCTCCAGTAGCCTGGCCATGCCACCCCAAATAGCTGGTGTCACAGAGGGGCACAGAGTAGCTCACCTGCCCATCCATACCCTATGTGGGTACCACAGGGTCATTTTTCACATCAGGACTTCCTCTCTATGAGGCAGACCAAGAATTCCTTCTCTTGGCAGACTTGTGAAGGACTCTTTACAGCTTCCTCTTCCTTTCCAACAGGTGTTGCCATTTGGCACACACAGCTGATAACATCACCCACACACGCCCCTGAGCTTTCTAAATCACATCTAGCAACATGTTAGCTCAGACATGCAAGATGAACTCAATTCAGAATGGAAGGGGAGTGACCACAGTAGAACCCCATTTTTAAAATCTTTGGCAAAGTTTTCAGAAGGTAAAAACGTCTCTACTGTATGATTTTATATGCCAGGATATTTTCCAAAATTACTTGTGCTTTAGATCCCATTCACTTCCTAAAAAAAGATGTTTTTGCCACCAAAACCTGCTGAAGAAGGAATCTACTGCAGAAAGGGGCAGCTGCACCTTGCAGATATGCACAGCTGAAGATCTTTTATGTAAGACTCCCCCTGACTGTGTGGAGAGCTGTTAAGATGTCAGATCATGGTTTGTTGCTCTCAGGGAGGCTGCTGCAGCACTCAGTCAGAACAAGTTTACGTCTTGGAGGAATTAATTTGTCTGAATAATGTCACCCTGGTTAAACAAAATGTTAGGGAAAATATTGCAGCGTTCTGGTGCACCTCCCTGAACTGATGCCTATATATGGGGATTAGCCAGCATGAAAGGGATCCTGCTGAGTCAAACTGGATTATAGCAGTATTATTTTATAGAGACAGTAGAAAAGAGGAGGGAGGAAGGAGCTAGGAAAACCTTGCAAAAATATCAGCTATTTGACATGTTAAAGCAAACAGCACAGATGTGAAAATGCTGCCTGCTTACACAAGTGCCTCAGAGCCAGGTCAGCTGAGTTACAGCAGTAGCCCAAAAAGTAAGTTTTTACCCCTTGTAGCCTTTCAAGAAACACAGCTCCCAGAAAGCAAGGTGGACTCTGTGCTTTCATCAAGAGATGTGCTTGTGTTCACATGGTGGCACCCTGGCAAAGGTGGCAATGTTCCTTACATAGGGAGGATCTCCTGGAGAGCTTTGCCAGACCTTCCCAATTGCCCAAGCAGCATGTAAGGGGGCAAATGAGCTTGCAGACTCAGCTCTCAAAGCCCTTGGGGGGCTGGTGCAGGTGGCAGGAAGGGAAAACATGTAGGTTTTCAATAAAGTCCCTGAGATGTCTCCTTTTATCATCACCAGGCACTCACACAATCATTTATGTGGTGATTGTTCAATGCTGGCTGGAGACTCAGGGCTGGTGGAAATTCACAAATGGGACATGTCCTTGTACATCTTGTTTGCAGAGCTGGATCTGCAGTGTGTTCTTAGAACATGCCTGGAGGGCTGATGTCCTCTCTCTCTCTCTCTCCAGCAAACAGCTTGACCTTAGAGTAATGGCATCAATTCCTCTGCCTGTCTGGCTCTGCCCTAGCAAATACTAACCTGTGCAAATAAGAGATGCCCTAACCACTCCCCTGCACCCTGCAGTGCAGAGACACAAGACTGAGTGAATATCCTACAGCTGCAGTTCTGTGAACAGTGTAGAAGACCCAAGGGTTGGTGAAGAAGACTCCTTCACAATTATGTCATTAAAGGACAGACCCTATGTAAGCACATAAAAGCAGCAAAAATCAGGTAGAAGAAGAGGTGGCATATTTTAGGCCAGAAAGAGTTGTCACAGTATGAGGCAAGGCTTGTGCCTCTCTTTGTAGTGCATCTATTCAGCAGTGCTGGTCTTGGTGGATCAAAATCCCTGTGCCTGCTCCCCCTGGGGAAGTGTCAGTCTAACTGAGCATGGTGAATTGTGCTAAAAGTTGTTCTTTGCAACACTGAAGACTGCTGTGGTAGCAGTGGAAAAACACTCCTCCATCCTCCACTGCCCAATGCCAGAATATCCAATGCAATGCTATGCTAGTCAGAGCGTACAAACACATGGTTTGAAGGAAAAATTCTAAAACATTTGAGTCATGGGAGTATAAAAAATTCTCAAAAAACCCAAATAGAACATATCAGTCATGTTGTAACTCGGAAAGCCAAAATTTCCTCCCAAAGACAGCAATGAAACAGTTTCCAAGATTCCAGGACGCATCTCTGTCTGCAGCTAATAGAGACATGTTTTTTAATCCAAGTTGCAAGCCCAGTGAAATCCATTTCTGACAATAAGAACCCAGCCAGCTGAAGAAATCACACCATGCCTTCCTAACCCACCTTTTGTTCACAGGTAGCTCTGTAGTCCATCCAGCTCACCCCTCCAGCACTGCCATGCCCATCCTGGTGCCCACTGCACATCTCCCCTGGATTAAGGTGCTTTCCCATCCCCTTTTTGCAGTTATCTGTGTTAGCCTTGTGTTTTTCCAAGTTTGGAGGTGGAGCAGGCTGGGAGGCCATGGTGGGAAGACAAGTGCAGTTCTGACCCACATCATCCCAATGAACACTTCCATTCCTGCCTTGACCCTCTCTGGCACATCCCTGGGTGTTTCCTGCATGCTGGCTTCAGCTGGAGCTGCAACAAGAGCTCTTCTGGAGCAGTCTTTTCTGTCACATCTCCCCTACATCTAAGAAAGGGCAGTTTTAGTTTTGCCCTCCAGCTGAGGCAGTTTCAGAGCTTGGGTCCACTCATCTCCTGTTTCCTGACTACTTAAAACCACCTGGATGTATTGCAGCTCCACTTTCTCTTCCTGCATCCGAGAAAATGGTCGGAGCTGCCTTTTCTGGTGGAGCCAGTCCTGAACGAGAGTGAATTAGAGCATGACTAAACAAGCAGGCCATGTGGGAGCTAAGGCGGAAGAAAGCCTACTTTCTAGGTACTCAGATGCTGCTTGCCTTAAATATACCAAGCAAAGGTGACACCAGCACTGGGGTGATTGCAAACGTTGTTGGTAGGGCTGGTTAAAATATCCTTCCCTAGGAGGCACCAATAACTCTCCACCATCACTCCCAAGGCACATGCATGTCAGCCCAAGCACATGGCTTATAGCAAGATGAAGTTATCTGGGATGAATTCCACCACAAGCATCAGACCCATTTAAGAGCAATCCCCTTGTGCTCCCTTAAAGAAATAGCAGTAAAAACCAAAACAACCCCCTACACTCCCTGTGTGTAAACATCAGCAAAAACTAAGTAATTTAATATATTTTGCAAAAGTAAAACCAGAGTAAATGCTTTGCCTCCAACACATCAGGAACACATTATTACCACATTGTCTTCAGTGATTATTCAAGCAATGCATTTAAATGTTCAGGGAGAAGAATGTGTGCTAAAATATTGTTATGTAACATGGGGAAAATGACTAATTCTGCCCTTGATCTTTTCCTATTTTGCTCCAAGAAAGAGTCATTAGAACTCATTCCCTGGTCGAAGCAGCAGCACGGCCGAATTCTGACCCAATTCCCCTGGTGGATTTACAGTGAGCTGATCCTATCCCAGGCAGCTGAGCTGTTCCAGAATTACTGAGCATAACTGTCTTCTGAATCAGTCCTCCAGGGTTGCACTTTTCCAAAGACAGGTGGAATAAACAATTCACATTTCTCCATGCTCCCTGCTGATGGAGGTCAGAGATCATTTACTTCCCGTTCATCATGACTTGTGAGGAGTCTGGAGCCTTACACATGAGCCAAGTGAGGCCAGCTCCATCCAGCAGTTGTGTGCATACTTCAGCAACTGCTGATTCACAGAGTGGGATTGCTACATGAATTCCTGTCCTGGCAGCAGAAGCAGAAGATGAAGACCTGTTCTGGGTAGCTTTACTTTCAGTCCATTTGCATCAACAGTATACATACAAGACAAACAGATCTGTCCTTACAGACACTTATGAAAAGCTAACATTTTCCTATGCTAGTGGAAAAATAAAATAAAAAAAACAAGCAACAGCTACAAAAAAAGAAAATCAGAGTTGAACATCTTTCAACAGCCTTTTTAACTTGTGACCCAATACAACTTGTACTGAGACCTGCCCTCCATATACAGAAAGAAGGTGACACTGACCCTGGGTAGTATTCACAGAAGAGTTCTAGTTACAGCCAGTAAGAAAAAAATTTTAAAAAAATTGTTTAAAGCTCCAAAAAGGCCCCTCCTAAAAGAAAATTTTGCATAGGAAATGCCTAATTGTGCCACACTTTTGAGAATCAGCTTTTCACTAGTGGGAAGAAAAAGTAAAAAAGAAAATCTGTTACTGGGATTTCCTTTCAAAGCTTTTAGATTCTAGTCTTCAATACATGTGATTTAAGATTTTCATTTTGGGGATAACTGGGGTGAAAACAGAAGTTCTCAATAATCTTCAGCTGAAATCCATTTCTTGGGCAACTTTCTCCCTAAGTCACTGGAGATGCAGGGATGGGTTTTAACTCTCACAGGGCTGTGTTACCCCATCAGGTGATATATCACAGCCCAAGTATGTGCTGTCCTGATCAGGCTGGGATTGTTTTTTTTATCCTTCCTATAACCTCCAACTAGGAGAATAATACTGGGTCTGATCAGATAGGCTGGACAAGTCTGTATTTTGCTTAGCTTAGAGTTAAGAGGGAGAAAATTTATTGAAATCAAGTATTTGGGATTTTTCCAGATATTTCCACAGCCAGAATCCAGCACGCTGGGGCCAACCCTAAAGTATTGTCTCTCTTTTCCTAAGATAGAGGTTCAAAGGCACTCGTGAAGCTCATCACTGCATTAGCCCAGTCCAGTGAGATTTACCTAGTCTGCCACAGAGATCCTAATTGTCATCCACTGGACACCTGATACAACACTTCTGATACTTTTAATTAACAACACCCAAAATAAAGCTACCAGCTCAGTCCTCAGCGAGTCTGACTTGAAACCATCTCCCCTCAGTAACAGCGAGGGCTGCTCTAAGTGAAGGAAAATGCATCAGCCTGCTAAGGGATGGTGAGGCACAAAGTCCCTGACCATACCAGGAAGTTCTGGAAGGCAAACAAGGCTCCTTCTCCAGCTAGAGCACCAGGGCTTATTTTGCAATTAGGCAAGAGAAGACAAAGGGACAAGCAAATTTCCTGCTGTGATGGGGCACTTGCAATGCAGTCCCTATAACTGCATCTCATTCCTAGCAGTACCAGTCTACACAGTGCTGGGTGATTATGTAGTGTCTTGGACTGCTTAAAGGTAATAAGCATTCACCGAAAATGGACTGCTATTAGCCACTGGCAAAAGCTGATTATAATAGTGCCAGCTCTGGAATATGTTTTCCACCCATTTACAAGAGGAGTAAAATAACAGGAGGGAAAAAAAAATCACATTTGCCAGTGTTTGGAGCATAGTGTGCTCTACATACAATTATCGAGAGAATGACAGGAAATTGACCCATTTACTCAGAAAAGTTCCTATCGTGTTCTGCACTATTTCATTTCATGCCCATTTGAGAACAAGTCATTTCTCTTCAGGGCAGAAGATAAATTGTCAGCTCGTACACACATCTCTTTCCATTGCCAGGCACAAAAATATCACAAAGAAACATTTTCCTGCCCTCTGCTTAATTTTCTTCTTCATCTTTTCTAATAAATGGTGCTAACTATAAAAGTCAACAGACTGTAAATAAACTCCATTCTATTCCTTCCTTACCTTATGATTGATTTTTGGACATAATGTATTCCACCCACAAGGTCTCTTGTCTGATTCAACTGCTTTTCTCAGCACCAAAGTAAAATCAGATAACCTCGGTGGAATAGCTTCATGTAAAAACAGAAACATTTGGCAACTACAGTTTTCCAAATGGCTCACTGCAATACAGGCTATAGAGCACATCAGTGCCCAGCTCTGTGTCAGCGTGGGGAGAGTTCTGGGTATTTAGGCTGCCAGCAGGGCCATTTCAGAAACAGCAGCAGGAAAAAGTGCTTGGGTTATGTATGGACACCTTGGATGGGGCGTGGGGAAGCCCCAGGCAGCTTCCCAGATTGGATTTACCCTGCCCATTTGAGCCAACCACTTCTCCTCTCTGAATGTGCTTGACAGAGGGCAAAAGAGCAACTGGATCACCATCATGGACAGGAAATTCACACAAAAATTATGACAGCAAGGTCCATGGGGAGAGGCAGCATGTGCATGTAAGAAGAAAAAAGGACATCATGGAAACGTCTCTATCTACAGCCTAAGCTCAGGTTTCTAGAGAACGCAGTTTGCTGTTCCTGCTCCATTCAAGTGGCAGTGCTCAGCTCTGGTTAATATCAAGAACATCAATCAGCAGAGAATTCCACAGCATCCCTGATGGAAGTGCCAGCAGTCTGGGTTTGCAAGAACACAGGTGTCTCCTGTGCTCTACAGCTGGAGAACTGCTAATGTAAGGATGAGCCTTGGGCACAGAGGAGACAGCAAGGCAGTAATTCTGCACTCCCCAGCTCCTGACAGATCCATCAAACACCACTCCAGTCCACAGCTCGTTTCTTTGTTCCCTGGCACCAGTTTCTTGAGGTTTAACTTAGAGTAGTTCCACAAACCTCCAGTTCACACAACTTTTCCTGCAGCTGGCACACTGGCCAGCACACCCCAACTTATCCTCCAGCCCTTGCTCTGCAAGGTGCAACTTCTTTCACGTGCCCATAGTGCTGAACAAGACACTGTTCATTTGCTCTGGAACTTTGTATTCAATCTCATCATTTAACACTGTTCTTTCACCTGAACAGTAGCTTTCCCTGTGCTCTTCCATCCTGGAGCATCATTTCTAGGAGTGAAAATTACCAATCATTTGGAGCAGGAAATGAGATGGAGAAGGGAGCTCAGAGCCAGAACCAGCCTCAGTAGTTGCAGCACTCTGTTCCTATACCGAGCACAGCAAAACTCATGTTTTGCAGAGAAACCAGTCACGGAATGTGTTATTCGGGCTTTGACTATGATGGAGATAGGGGATGTAAATGTGCAGAATATCAGCTTGGGAAGTGCAAAGGAGAGAAGAGCCTTTCTTCACAAACAAGCAAAATATTCAAGGTTCTGCTAATTCACACCTGGACTACTTCCCCTCTCCCCCCTCAAAAGGGATTAGCAGAATAAAAAAAGGAGGAATTTCCAGGTCAAGAATCATATGGAAATTATAGTCAAAACCAAATTGTTTGGATCTGGTCTTTGTCCCAGGGAAAAGCTGTTTGCTCCTGCTTAGTACAGAGCCCAGCCTCTGAAACCCAGAGTCTGCACATGCCTACAGGGAATGTGAAAAAGAGGGAGAGAGAAATAAAACAGCTCCCTACCTCACAGTGAGAGGGTTTTGTTCCTTTCTGGCCAACAGTATGGACATCTAGACGTGTACAAGAGAACAACAGAGATCATTACCTGCTGGGGAATAGTATTGCTGTTCCCCTCTGTGAGGACAGCCAGATTGACTCAACTCCCAAGGAAAAACAGCAGAAGCATTAAGAGACATTTTTTTACCTTCCGGTCTTCATCAGCTAAGGAAAGAATTTCCTGTGGCTAATTACACATTTCAGCACCAAGGTAGTGATTGTCCTTTAACTGCAAACATCTGCCTCCAGCCTGGGGGAGAGCCCAGCTCTGACCACAGTTCCTTGGGCACTGGCACCAGGCAGCTGCAGGACAGGATGGCGGTCCCTCACCTCCTGCCCTGTGGAGCACACACAGTCATGGGAACACGACCATTTCTGAACTGGGATCCAGCACTGGAGGTGCCAGCTCCTGACTGTGTGCAGCCTCCTGCTATGTGCCAGCCCCATCCAGTCCTCTGCCCAGCTGCCCACCCTGCCTGATCAAAGCCCACAGAGGCCTTTGGGTCTGTTACCAGGAGCTGAACTCTTCCCTTAAGGTCAGATTCAAAGCCCACCAATCCCCATATCTGTGGCAATTTTTCCACTGATGGGATACAGCCCCAGTTTTCAATCAGGTAATAGCTTACTGCTTATCCACAGACCAGGCTCACTGGGCTCACTCTTGGTCCCTTAGAAGATAACCAAATTCTTCCTAACACTGAGTAAAAGGAGACAGGGCTCTTCAAATGCTCCACTCCCTCACCTTGCTTCCTATTCCTTTGTTTATACATATGAACATATGCCACAGCCCTGAAGTTCTGTTGATTGCCACCCAAGGGTGAGACCAGTGACCCATCCACCATCTGTGCAGGAGGAAACTCCCTTGCACAGTTGGAGGAAATTTGCCTCCAACTTCCCACCTCACTTCATACATAAATTCTCACATTCTCTCCACATGAAAAAGAAAAAAAAAAAAAAAAAGGTAGAAGGAAAACAAATATCTTCCTCTGCCAATACATACATGTGTACACATGCACAAATACTTAGGAAAAAATGAAGAATCTGTAGACGGAGGGGTTAGTGCCAGATTTTAAAATTATTAAACATTATGTACAAAGAAAACATAATGAGCTCCTACGGGATGTAGAAAAAATTACCCATGAATGAGAGAAAAATGGATAACCACTCCTGGGTTTGCCACTGGTGAATTATTTAATAATCACTCCCCAGCAGATGGAATATATTTATCTACCCCATTGGAGCACACTTTGCAATTTATTTATACTGCTTTAAAATATGATTATTTATTTAAAAAATAAACAAGGTAACCACATGGGAAAAGGGAAGGAAACAAGTTTAGAGGGGGGAAAAGTATGTTTTGTGATTTTCAGTTAATTTTAGGGAAATTCCACTAAAACTAACTTGAATTTTCCTTACTTCTACTTTAAAAAACAGAAATAGAAAATTCTTTTGATCAAGCCAGTCTAGATTCTTCACACACTCAAGAGGATCACTTTGTGAGACAGGGTGTATGTCTCATGTCTTTCATTAGCCACAATGGCTTGGGCACTACACATCGGATTCAGTTTTAAAGAAAACATTTAAATGGGATCAGTGGGAGCAGACCCACAACTTAGACTATGGGATCCAGTTCCTTATCTAAGTTGGAGTGACTCTAACGCATGGCTCAAACAGCACTCAGCCTTGCCATTTAATTAGCTACTTATTCTAAAATGCAAAGGGTGCCATTTAGCAAAGTTTGAAAATGCAAAAGGTACCCTTTAGTACCATCTAACTGCATAAGTGAGCTGCCTGCTTCCAAAATTAAAGTAGCAGTTGTGAGCAAAAGGCTCTGCCCACCCAAGAGCAAAATGTATTATTGATAATTGAAGACTGATTTGGACAAACCTGAGGGAAGGTCCACAAAAGAAAGGAATACCTTTTCTGGGCAAATGCCAAATTATTTCAGATTTAATTCAGCCTTCCAGATTGTTCCTGTGCAAATCTGTGTGTAGGTACAAATATACATTGGCCATGGAGGGCTGCACAGAAACTCTATTACCCAGCTGGGCACAGATGTTTTTAGGAGCTGGAAATCATCTGGGAGAGGGGAGGTCAAGAGAAACCCTGCAGTGTAACACAAGCTGTCATACCTTGTCCAAAGAAAACAAAACAAAAAAAAAACAAAAAAAAAAAACAAAAAAAAAAAAAAAAAACCCCAACCCCAAACCCTAAACCACTGCTCCCTCACCAAAGAAAAAACTAGTTGCTATTGGTGAAACCTTTTCATGAGATTTTCAACAATCCATTCTGATTTTCTTTAAAACCAGTGAAGTTTATTTATAGATCTCAAATGTGATGAGTCCCATCTATTGATGGTGAAACCTTACTGGAGACATAACATTTTCTAAAGTGACAAAAGAATTACATGACTTACTGCTAAGAGTTTAAGTCTCATTGTCAAGAGTGGGTTAGCAAACCAAAAGCAGCCAATTCCTCAGTCATTTATGTGCTTTTGAGAAAGTTTCTTCAGGTCCTGATGATATTTTGTCTCTCACACCTTGCTTCCCCTTCCAGGACCAAGAAAATCTACAGCTAAGACGAATCAAGAATAGGCATTTTGTAAAAGATTTCACCTTAAAAAAACCAGAAACCTGATAGACCAGAATCCAGCTGCAGGCATGGATGTCAGTGTTTTACCAGTTAGCTAGTTCAGCAAAAGGGCTGCTCTATAAATAATCTAGTATAGTGAATGCTATACATTTTTGAAGTAAAAATGGACTACTAGAATACTCTTATTTAGCTCAGGTTGAGGAGAGAAAATCAACATGTCCTCCTTACTAGGAAAAGGCTCAAATATAGGTAAATCCTCTCTTGAACTGGGAGTGCTGCACTACCAGCAAAAAAACCAAAGTGACCTCTACAATCTCAACATCCTGGAAGAGTAAAAGCAAATTCATTGTATATTATTTCTGGAAAGAGCGAGATCAGATTTCAAATATTACTTCCACCACAACAATCTAACACATGAAGACAGACAGTACAGATGTGCATGTCTCTGGTGGGACGTGGACAAGGAAGCAAAATCCTCCCTACATCCTCCTGAGATGGAAAGATGGAAATGTCAAACATCTTGTGTGGTTATGCACTCATTTATTTTAAAGACAGAAAGGATTAAATACATCTACATAAAGGAAAGAAAAGTGTTTAAACAACAATAAAAAAAAGATTTAGTGGCATTAATAAAGAACTCCCTTAAACCAGCATGTCACCATTAAAGTAATTAATAGGGCATGCAAGACATTTCAGTCGAAACTGAGCAGTGCTCGCATTAGAGCCTTTAAAGTTTTCACATGACCTCAAGACAGACTACAGCATTCCTGAGCAAAAGTACCCTCTAAAAAAGAGATGGGAGCATTCAAGTCTATAAAAGAGTGATTTTAAAATTTAAATGATATGGTCTAAGTCTAAAATGCAAAGGTTAAGGGAATATTAGAAGGGCAATAATTCTATCTGATTAAACTTTTATCCAAAGTGACAATAAAATGTTCAAAATGAATTAAGGACTTTATTAACAGATGCAGAGGCTCTATAAAAAGAGTTTGAAATCTAAGTACCACAGAGGAGAGGTTTTATTTTTTTTTTGTCTGGATGGAGGTGATATTACATAAAACTTTAATCTTATTGCCATGCCACAGTGAAAATAAAACTGTCAGAGGTAATAGAGCAAATCAGGACTGCTTTCTCTCCCCGTTCTGTTGCAAGGGCCTCTTTCCAGAATATAAGAATATGCATGTTCTATGTATGGCATTGTTCCTATAGGTGACACACACATGTGGACAGGTTATGGGCTGATAATTCACCTGGGTTTCTGCTGGTTGCAACAGTCCCAAGGTGGAAAGTACAGGCAAATTATATGGACCATTTCAAATGGTAAAAACTGGTAAAAACTGGTGCTGTGCCACCAGGGATTCTTCAGAACATTTCAGCCTTTCCAAAACAGAATTCACTATTTCAGGACAGTTTTAGATGTTTTACTTGTTTATTAGTACCTGTATGTAGCAAGAGGATAACACCAATTTCCAAGCCCTTAAACAAAGGCATTTCACTACTTTAGAACGATGAAGTTTAAGCCAGTCATAAATCTGTGGAACAGCATTAAAAAACAAGACTTTTCCTGAAAATTATTGCTAAATTCTAGATATGACTTCGAGCACAGCTCAGCTCCATCAGGGCATTTAGCAGCCATGATTTCGGCCATCGCTAATTTTTCTGTTTTGCTGCTGCTAAATTCTGGCAACTTGGTTGCCTTGGTGATGGCTGCAGTGCCTGTGGCAGATGCTCTGGAAGACATCTTGCTAAGTGGTTTGGCTTTTCCTGGGAACTCCTGAGCCTTTTGCATGTTGGCAGGAATGCTGTGATGGCCACCTGTGCCTGTTCCACCACCCTCTGAGCCGTAGTGTCAGCACGGGCACAGCCTGGTCCCCAGCCTGCTCCTGTCACACCCTCCACGGGAGGACCCAGGCTTCATCCTCTCTCAGCCCCTACAGAGCCACATCATGCTACAGCTGCCCCCATCCCCTGCTGAGGAGCCCAAAAAGCACCTTTAGGGATTCCCACATCCTCCTTTGGCCCTGCAGCACCCACGAGAAAAGCACAGCTCCTCAGAGGAGCAACCAACTGCAAATTGCCAGGAAGACTAGGATGTCAAACAAATATTTTTCTTTTCGCAACAGAACATAAATATTTGGCAGCACATTTAATTTAAAAAGTCTAGAAGTTACTCAAAGAGATTGGCGAACATTGCTATGATGTTCGTTTGCTTCCTAAAATGTGACCAGTCACAGATGGCTTGCTGTAGGAAATATTAAATAGATTTTTTTAAGTGTTGTCTGGCTTGAGCACAGATTGCATTTACACAGATATCTCTGTTGGTGGAAAGCCAAGATGGTGTGTTGGTTCAAGCACAACCTTAAACAAAAAACTACCTAGTCAGGAGCTAATGGAATATTCATACTTAAAATCTCAATCCCTGATAACATCTGAGAATTAATTTACATTTCAACGCTGTTATTTTTCTCCCTTCTTGCTGTGTTTCCCATCACAAACAACAGAAAATATCTGGGTTTGGTTTAGGTTTTGGGCACAATAACCATTACTTTTTACATATTTGAAGCAGTTTGAAAAAAACTCCTACATAAAGAATGTTAAGTGACAGGAGAATCTGGAAGGCTACTCTGTGTTAAAAAGTCAAACAGCAAGGATGTAAATAGAATGAGCTGCAGCATTAAACACATTCATAACAAAATAAAAATCAAAACAATACAAAGATTTTTTTCAACGGCCAGCATCCTATAGTGACTAAAGAATATCAAATCTGTGCTTTATAACCTCACACCAAAGAGGTCACAAAGACTCTTGGTTTATTTCTTTCCATGAAGCTCTATTTTTAACAAGAACAAAAGCCTTTGAAACATGGGCATGTAACATAAGAACGGCCACCAGTTTCTCACTGCCTCAGAGAGCTGCGTGGAAGTCTGCTTTGGCAGCTACAGCATCAGGTTGTGTGGAAAACCTCCATGGTGCTTCTGTGTCAAATGTTTGTCAGGAAACAGCAGCCAGGGCAAAGCAGGGACAACGCTGAGCTCATCACTCATTCTCAGCGCTGATCTCATCACTCACTTTCAGCTATCCAGATGCCCCCTGAGTTCCATGCCCACCGATGTGCGTGGTGCCATCCCTGCCTGACCCCCACAGAGGCCTCACAGAGATGGGCACACATCATGGGACCTCACTGACCACATCAAACTCTCTGCTCCTGTGAAGGCTTCTACCTACCACTGCACAATTATCTCTTGTCCCCAGCAAATGCCACAGCATCAGAGTTAAGCTATAATCTGGTTTTCCTTCTGCCCAAAATACCCCACTGGATTATTTATCTCTTCTGTCAATATTGTACTTGGACCATAGCTTTGTAATCAATGCAGATGAGATGAAACAACAGTCTTACAATTTGCTTTGTCCCTACGTGAGTACTAGTCTACATACTCTTAAAATCAAAAAACTTTTTCTCCTGTCACCATTTCCATTTGTTGTACTTTCCTTACACTGCCATAATTTTGGCTTTTTTCTAACCAGAAATCTCCCAAGTCCACTGGGGTTTCTGTGTGCATGATGGCAAGTTTCCCCCACTGCAAACAAACATCACATGCACACAAATCATGTCCTGCAGTGAAGAGCAGAGGCAGACACTAGAGGGAGGATCGACTCAAAGGCTGAGCTTTTGCCAGAGCAAATTCCTTGGAGTGGGGCTTCACCAAGGAGACGGCTCAAGTGGCACGCTGCAAGAGCCTGCTGGGCTCCCTGGCACTCAGGCTTGCAAATCACTGTCTCGACTGAAGGAAGAGGGCATCTGGAATTGAGACTGAGCAAGACAAGATTTTGCTCTTCAAGGCTGCTCAGGGAACCATCCCTGCTAAATCCAAACACACCCATTCCAGGACAGATTCTGCTCTGTTACTCGCAGGTACTGCAGCATGCTTTGCCAGCAGCTCTGCACAGGGGCACTGGTAAAAATAAGCAATACTTAATGGTTTGTTTACTTCAGCGAGTTCCAATTGTTTTATGTCTGGACACTGCAGTGCTTTAACATCACTGCATTAGAAAAGACAGAGCTCCATAATATACAGATCTGATGAAAAAACACACCTAAATTACAGGCCCAATTTCAAATACATTACAGCTTTTTCAGAATAATTGTCTTCAGCAGTTTGAATGGACAAATAACTATGCAGGGTTACAGTAAGCAGTAAGCAGTAGGACTACTTGGAAAGGAACGCTGTCATGGTACCTTCCACCCTCCTGGGTTTTCCAAGAGCCCTCATTCAGCTTTCAGATGCTTGTTCTTATTCCTGTCCAGTCTCTAAACAGCAGTGATTGTAAGAGGGGAAGAAAAGAAAGGTAGCTCCTTCACCTCAAGATCTTGCCAAGCTGAATTGCATATAGGTAGAAAACTTGGGCATGAAAAACCTGAGCTGTACAGTGCAAGATGTGTTTATGGTCCTGGACATGTCATTCAAGCTCAGAACTGGAACAAGTAAGGCTAGAAAAACATCCCTAGGTCTGTGCATGCCTAGACCTTAACCGCTCCTTGAAAAGAGATGTTTGTCCCACGGGTCCTTGAAGGCTTCCTGTAATGGAGAGACATGATCTAAACAATCTGCATTTAAACTTCTCAGGGTCAGATCTGCATCTCCAATATGGAAACAATGCTGTTGCCTTTTCCATAGACTTGCTGTTTACCAAGAAGTTTTTCAAAGGCAAAGACTTTCACTCACTGGCACACCACAGTGAGAGTTTATTGCAGTGGCATCTCCAAATGCTGCTTGGGCAGCAAAGGGTGAAAGCAGCAAGTAGTTCACTGAGGAGGTGGTGAAGAACAGATGAAAGAAAAGAGATGAACACTGTAAACACTGTCTGTAAGTTGCCAATAACTATCTACATTTGACTGCAAATGAGGAAGATATTACAAATATGTTATTCTTGCCTTATAAGCCATTTCTGCTCACTTGCAAAGGCAGTAGGCTTTGGGATACGTTCCATAGGAAAGGCTCAACACACAGCTAAGATCCATTGCTAAATGACTTCACCATCCCCTCTACTGTAGCATGATCCCTAAGTGGATCTATAGCCAGGAACCATAAAATCCCATTAGTCCTACAGAGAGGGAGACTATTTTCTTCCAAAGAATATACAGTTGGTCAGTGGAATTCACCCCGTGAGGCAAGAAATTCACTAAATGGCAGCAGCTGGTCCTTTACAGTATCATCTTTTCAGTCACTAAGAACTCTTCATTTCCCATGGTATAGTTTTTCTAGATGATACATGTCAAATCAATGCTTAGTTCATATAATCAAAATATGAAAAATGCCTCTAATTATAAAAGCACAAGGCAAAGACAACACTACAAGTTGTTATGGCTGCCAACACACACATAGGAGGAAAGATCTGGATTCTAGCAAGCCATCACAAAAATCAAGCAAGCTCGGGTGTGGAGGAGGAGTCATCACAATATGGACACATTTTTAAATAGCAGCCATGAAAAGGAATGAAAAGTGATACATACCTAACAAAACTTTGCACCACCAAGACATCTGTGAATAGTTAATCATCACTTCATGCCCAACCTTCCAACACAAATGTATCTATTAAACTGCTGTCCAGCACTATGGTACTTTTCCAAAAATATCCCACTCATGACACTGTTCTCATTGGTAGCATCAAGTTGCTTTACCTCCACAACTGGTCCATTGCTGGTCTTCCTCTAAAGCAACACTCTAGTCAGCTTTCTGGAAAGTCAATTACACCAAGGTATATTCGTCTCAGAATCCATCACCAAGGTGAGCCCAGTGCAATTCTTGGCAGGGCTCACTCTTATGTCTTCCAAGAACACTATGAATTTTCCTTCTCACAGGCTTGATTTGCAGGCTTCTTGTCCTGTCCTTGTTGGACAGAAAGATGAATTGGCCTTGTATTCTTTAATATGAGCCTCTGGGTCTCTACAGAGGAGCCTCTGTAAAGCGTTACCTCATCATCTCATGGTACACTTTCTCCCCTTTCTTATAATCCCAGTTTAGAAAGGAGGATATTGACCTCTGCTGACTCCCCCACTCACCTACCCCTGCAAAGGAACCTTTTCCCTTGCCTTGTGACAAAATAAGAGGCATGACCCATCCCCTGTAACAGCTGGTAGGCCACTGAAAAAACAGATGCAGTCTTCCAGAGGGTCAGCTAAGTTCAGCTGTCCCAGTTCTGACAGAAGATGCTTCATTGACATATTCTCTCACATGTTTTTGTGCCTCTTAGACCTGGGCTCCTGGAAGCTCCAGGTGCAGCTTATGTAATAGCACGCCATCCTCCTCTATCTGTGCCCTGATTGCACAAGAACATTTACCACTCAAAGTAGTAGAGTTGAACTTATAGCCACTATTCCTCCTCCACCTTCTGTCTCTATTTTTTCTATCAGCTGTTCCTGGCTGGTATCAATAGAAAGGGCTGTTACACTCTTAAGGGATTTACCACTTTTACAAACAATCAGTTTATTAGATGTCACAGATTCCACTTGACATTATGTTTTTTCCATGGAATTACCAACTGGGTGCAGACTAGCAAAATTATCAACGCTAATAATCAGCAGGAATAAAACATGCCTGTGAACAAGACAAAATCTGGACCTGTTTTGTGGCTGCTATGCCCATGGACCACTTCTGCTGAGGGTAAGAAATATCCAGGGCTGAGCCTGCTGCTGCCTGGCACAGCCCAGCTCCATCTCTGTGCCACAGGAGCTGAGCCTTAATGCTTTTCGATCCACGGGTCACAGGTTCAGCTCCCTGCTGCTGATGACTCACACAGGAGCTCCGAACTAAAACTAGCAACACCAGCTTTTTTCTAGGAGAGGATTGAAGAGCAGCATTGATCTCAATGAAATATTTCGAGGGCAGAAAAATTCCACCACGCAAAGAGAGCGTGACTTCTCCTTAGTTTATTTTATATTTTTGTTCCAGTTGTCATTTTGAATTCAAACTCTTTGGAAAGCAGGCATAATAGTCTTAATGATCCCATTGAGCAGTTTAAATTCAAATTGTGGAGCACTTGCAATACCATGCTGGCAGCACTTTCCATAAATTACTCTCAAATTCAATACATTGCTTGACAAAAACAAGAATAAAGGGCTTTTTACTTTAAAAAGAAGAAAACTTGTATCATAAAAAAAAAAAATCTTTAAATTATAGTTTCTCTTTTCTGGTCCAATTTAAATTGTTACATAGTTGCTAAATTAGTGCTGTAATCCCTGCTTACAAATTGCTGAATTATTTTTAAAAATAGATGTAGTTTTACTGCATGGAACAACCTTACACTTTAAACCCTATGTGCTGCAGGAAGCTGCTCTTGCACAGCTTTCAACCAACCACACTCACGTGCACACAGGGTGAGGTTTACAACACCAGTCACACTGAAGCTAATAGCAGTCTCACCAGAGATTTCAATGAGCACAAATTGAGTTAACACTGACATTTTAGAATGATTAGCAAATTTAAGCTTTCCCAGGATGCTCCATGTCAGCAGTGGCCCTTGTTGTACCATTTCTTAAAACATCAGCACTTCTCTTCTGTTCTGTTCTGAACTATCTTCTCCTACTGAACTACAGTCATTGATAGTCCAGGAAGTTACAAGATTGTAAGAGGAAAAAAACCCTCTAAGATATACCCTTTTCTGCTCACAAAACAAGTAATTGGGGAGGGGGGGAGAAGTCAAAAAAAAAGAAAAAAGGTGGAGCACTATGATCCCAAGTTCAAAGCTGGGTAACAGCAATAATCAGGGCAAGACTCCTGTGCATAATTCTTCTTCCTTCAAGCACTTCCTCAGCTTCAATACTATGGAAAGATGAACTTCACCTGCAAAAAATCCATGTAAGGGATCTTTGGGGATGGGTTTAAGATATTGTCCTCAATATCTCACAGCACTCAGCAGAAATATAAAACCTTGATCCCTGGGTCTCCACAGGGCTCTGCAGAACATACCCACCATATCCCCTGCTCTAGCTTGACAGAAATGAGAGGTTCTTTCTTCTCCTTCAATCAATTTTTCATCATTTCTAGCCCATCACTTCTCTGAAGTCTTTCATCTGACCCTGGCTATTTCTGCTTTCTTGTACCCTTCCCAGTCCCACCATGGTCCTCTTCTCAGGTGGGTCACATTGACTTGGACACAACAGAAGAAACCCTGAGAGGCCAGGAGCATCAACAAGATACTCTCTGAATTAACTGCAGGAGCTCAGCCTCCCAGCCCTCATCTCAGAATGCAAATCTCCATCTGCCAACAGCCAGACTGTCAGGAGAGGGGAGAAAGAATGGAGGAAAATTTCCACATCCTGGAGAAAGTTATCTGGACATCAAAGAACATCCCATTCACAAAACAGCGGCATCATTCTTGCCAGACTGGTGTGTCTGGTTAACCTTGTGCTCAGTCCTTATGATAACACAGTATTTGGACAGCAGACAGCTGGCACTGCTCAGCATCTTGCTCTTCAGTCTTTTATAACAACAGTTCCACTGATATTACGCTTAGCCTTTTCCCTGCTCTCAGTCCAGTGTTAAAATCTCTTCAACTACTTAGAGGAAGCAAACCAAATGTTGTTTTGTCAGTAATTTGCCCTGTAAGGGAGGGGGGAAATATACTGTTAACATACTGCAGACACAGCGTTCATCACGTGCGCAGCAGTGCACTGGTTAGACTGGAAACTCTATGAGGGTATTTCAAATGTTAACTTGACTGTCATCATGACTGGGAAACATCTGTCTCCTATTAACACTTTAGATTTTACAGTTGCTTTTAGTTCAGCAGAAGAGTCTTAATGGAGAAGACTGGTACTCTTTTAGAAATAACATCAATAATGAAAGAATCCTTGGACGCAGAGCAAAACCAGCAAACACATTGGCAACAGAACTCACTGCACTCAAAAGATGTAACAGGAAATGATAGTGACAGGCTTTTGGGTGGGAGGATTTTTGTGTGAAAGAAATTAACTCTGGTACTCAAATTCCTATTAAGAAAAATATTTCTTTTCGAACAGGTGATTGATTTCCTTAGATGTTAATTCAGACTTTTGGGGAATTTCATCTTACTTGGATCACTGGTAAATAAAACCAGAAACAAAAACAACAAAGAAAACCCCTTCTGCAGGCTATTTAGGCTTGGTACTGACTAACCAGTAATTAAATACAGCTCTTCACAGAAATCTTAATTATGGCTTCACTACACCACAGCTAAGAAGAGTCACACAACAAACTGAGAAGATTAGCCAATTCTAATTGTTGAAAAACATTTATTTTTATTTTTGTGCATAGTTTTTGTGTGCATAAGGCCACAAGTCACACCAGCGAATTATTAAAAAATAATCAAAGGCTTCAAGAATTTATATATCACAAATAGGCCAGTGTTACAAGGGAAGTATTAGTTTATTTTCTTTATATAAATTAAGCCTCTATGACTTGCATAAGAGCTCAAGAGTTTTTGACTTGGGAAAATAGTGATGTCTGCTAGAAATCAGTGTGTATTAGGTAGACCAGAAACAAGTTTCACTGAGTTACTCGCTCTGAGAATCCTGTTTTCTCAGCTGGCCACTGCCATGAATTAGCCATGCAGTCACATCTGCTGCACCTTCCATGGGAATTCAGGTCCAGAGGAATCTGAGTCAAGGACTTTAGTCCCACTTATTTTCTACAGATCTAGGATTCCTAATATCCTAGCTATATTCTGATAGAGGGACCTTGGGAAACAAAAAATACCCCACCCACCTTCAAAAACTAGACACACAAAAAAAAACCCCAAAACCAATCAACCAACCAACCAAAAAGAAAGAGGAAAAAACCCCAAACCAAAACAAAAATATTCAGAGGCCGCAATTCAGCAGAATCTGGCTAGACAAGCTAGATTTTGAGCAGGTCATTAACTCTCAGAGTTCAGGATAACTGCATCACACATCTAAAAGCATCTAAAGACAAACACAGTCAGACTGTGTCTCATCAATTTAAGGGCCTCATTCATCTGCAAGAACAACTTGCAAGCCTAGCTCAAAGCCTCGGTGTACTTAGGCATTCATTATCCTACTGAAGCCAATGCAGGCTTCATTCCACTGAAAAATCAATGAGACATATGCTCTAGGACACAAATTCCTCAGGCCTAAAGCCAGTGGATGGCAGAAGCCTAGAGCCCTTATAGATCTGGCTTTCTACACAGCAGAGTCCCGAGCCTTCTGAAAGACAGTGAGACGTAGGCTCCCAACACTTATTTCTTCCACATTTATAGTTTAATATGTGCTTGGGTTTTTGATTTTTTTCTTTACTGCATCAGACTGCCAGCTTCCTTCCCATTTTTCACTCACAGTACCAGCTGCCCAGATACATATATGTAGTAGCCCCCTCAGCATTGCCATCCTTTCCCCTGCATGTGCAGCAGCAGATGGATCCAGACGTGTTTTGGGTTAACTCCATAACCATGTTTTTCTGGACTGCATGGATAAACATTTAAAGGCCCCTTCTGGTTATATAAAAGGAAGCTATTAAACGTTTACTCTTTCCTCTGTACTCAGAGCTGCAAAGCTGTATCACAGAACATACAAACGCAGATGCAACCAGGCAATTATCGTTCCTTTATCCCTTAAATAGATAGAAGATAAATTTGAAAGAAAATGAGGAACAGAATCCTTCTCCCTTTCCTTTTTTATCCTTTTATCTCCCAATGTAGGAAGTTTACTGAACCCTTGCCAACAATTCACTCAGGCTAATGAAGTGTATAAGTAATGGGATTAAACAATCTTAAACCATTACTACAGTGGCTAATGCAGATGTTTTCCCAAACTAAAGCAGATGAGTGGTGTAGAATGCGTGCTTGATTTAAAAAAGAAGAAAAGAAAGTATCAATCTGCAAGCAGATGAAGTCAATTCCAGCCTGAAGTCAATGAAATGTTTAATTCTAGTTACATAAAGTTGCTCCAATTATATTATGAATGCACCTTCCTAAAGTCTTCAGTGCTTTGCACGTGGTTAAACTTGCCACAAAATGAAACTTAAATTTTTTATGGCACAATCATTTTAGTGCAAACAAAAATAGAAATTATTTAAAAGGTACATATTTCACCAAAAGATCATTTAGCTTTTAAAATCAATTTAACAAGGCCCATCTATCACTGCCATTGTAAACAAGACACAAGCCTCCCTTTTTATATTCAATATTTCAGCAACAATCTCACTGTGAAGGCTCTGTAGAAATCGAGAGAACAATGAGATATTGGTGGTATTTTCAGAAATATTATCCTATCATTGCTCTAATTATAACTGGAATGACAGAAATGTAATGAAAAATATCAGTTTTTACTTTCAGAAGTGTAAATCCAATTCTGGAAGGGTATTAGGTCCAATGTTTGTAAGAACTCAAAACTGGAAGTTTAAAGAAAGATCTGTCAGTGTTTTAAGAATGTTCCAGTGCTTTTCTTACTTTAAGTTACAAGGATAATCCTTAGAAACTGGATGCTAAGGTCAGACCAAGGTAAAGCCTCAGGCACATTATGGGATGTTTATTTAATTTGCACCTGTGCAACTGGTTCCAGCTACTTGTTATGGGAGTCTGTCAAAATGTGCAGCTCCTCAAGAGCAACTGTTAATTGTTTGCTTTAAGACCTTGTTGGAGGCATGAAATGAAATTTTAGGGTTAATGTAAGCTTCAAAAGATATCTAATCCAAAGACCCTTAGTTCAGTAGAAAGTCTTCCATCAAGCAAGGCAAAAGTCTTGATTTTAGAAGTTTTAGTGCTTTCTTGCGTCCCACCTCCTTAATCTTATTGGGCACCACAGTCCAGTCTGTAACCATTTTGGTATCAGGTTTCTCAACACAGAAAGCTGAGAACCACACTACTGCTAAAAAATGACTGCATAGTCTGCTCCTTACAGAGATGAAACAATCACAAAACCCAGCTCTTTCTCCTGCTGTGTCCACTTCATTTCAGAGGGAAGTCAGACCAGAAAATGTAACTCACCCAGTAAGCTGAAAAGACCAGAGTTCTTCTGAAGACCATAAAAAAACTTGTTGCTCATGGTACTGCCACAGGGTTGTCAGATTTTAACTGTAAGGTAACTCCACAGCAATGAAAGAAATAAATGTTTCCCATGTCTGTGCATTAAAATCAGGGCATGAAGAGGAATGGGTACTCACAATGTAGCAGGGTTCACAGTAGGCTTTCTTCTCCACGGCATAGAAAGGCTGTCCCCTCAGCTTGCTCTTGCACGTTATGCAGGTGAAACACTTCACGTGGAAGACTTGGTCCATGGCTGTGCAACCGGTGCCTTCTCCAACAACATTCTCCCCACAGCGGGCACAGCGTCCTGTCACCAGAGGGAAAGGACAAGAGTCAAAGCAAGCCCATCGTCCCAGCTGCACAGAGGGTCCCTCCATTTGCCCATGGCTGGTGAGGGGGATGTAGCAGCTCAGTCCACAGAAAAACAGTTTGTGCTACTGCTGGCAAAGATCCAGTGCCACTGGAAGGCACTCTGGTGCTGGTCCACATGAAAAGATCTATAAATGATTGAAATTGGCTCCCAAGACAGCACTCATGTCAGTCATGCTGCTGCAAGCCAGCAATCATTGTAAGGATCTTGAGCTTCAGCTCAGCTATCACCTAACTCAGCTATATGGTCATCCTCAGCTCCTCAGTTAGATGGGATAAACCAAGGCCTTAAGCCTTGCTTCTACATGAAAGGATTTTGTCATAGGAGGCCTCATAAAGCTATCTGGTGGCAGCTCAATTTAAAGAGAAGTTTTTGCTTGTATCGCTTAAACCTCTTTCAATGAAGCAAATTACTTTTTTTTTTCCTCTTCAAAGATTAATACAGATTAAGATATTCTGTCTATTTTAAAGCACAGAAACTATTCCTAAAGAAACTGATGTGTGGGTATTTTATTCTTCCCATCCTTCAAGAAAGGTGTATCAGGAACTGCTGGTAAAGACTCTAAGTACAGACATGTCTTAAGAGCTCTGTCTTTTTCTGAAAAAGGTCTTTAATGTCAGACACAAATGCATAATAAAAAGCCTGTAGACATGCACATACAAAAGGCTTGTTGCCTTTTTCAGATTGTTGCTAAAGATGCTATGTGGCAGATAGTTTTAAAGTGAAGACAAGATTTCCTTAGCTCATGGGAAAGACATTTACCTAGGGAAGACTGTGATGCAGAGATGATGGAAGAGGTGGGTAGAAGGCACACCTTAGCCATTTTTCTCTGCCATTTGGGCTCTAGAAAATGGAGATAGCCCATTAAGTTCTGATGTACTTACATAACAATTGATGTAGAAAATGAAAGGCCTTAAGGACGAGGTCAGCCACATTACACAGGAGAACCCCACCAAAGGTAATAGAGTAACTATGATCTGGGGCATTGCCCCACTCAAAATTGTACTCCCCAGTTTAAGAATAACTGGTGATACCAGCCTTGGGACCCTGCACTTCTTGAAGACTTCATGGGTGGAGTGGTGTGGTCAGTGAGGGTGGGAAGGGAAGAAAGAGCTGAGGTACAAGCTGAGTTCAGTATAGAATTATTAATAAAGACATATAGAAATAATATGTACCTGATAATAATTACATAATCCAGTGATGATACAATGCTCTCTCACACCATGGTCTGTTTATTGCATGGTCTTTTAATGCAAATACTGCACAACTTATACAAGTTAGACTTGTCTTGTCATCTCAAGAGCAAGACTGCAGCCCTTCACTGTACACTGACAATGTCCCCACAGTCATGACTTCTTTCCTGCCTGTCCCACACTCCAACAAGCTACATTCAGGGAACAAAGCATGTAAGCTACTTTTGGATCCCTCAGGATGTGGCAGGATGATATATATACACATTTGAGATATATTCGGAAAGCTTGGAAAAGAATCCAGATCATTATGATTTGCTACAATGGCATAGCTGTAGCTGCCTTTATACAGGACAGACAGTTCCTGGCTCAAACAGCTCCCAGAATGATCAGTGTGGAGGGATAACTCACCAGAAGAATCTAGACAAGTCTGGAATTCCCCCAAATGGAATTAATAATGATGTATTTAAACTTAACTTTCCTTAGCATTTGTTATTAGGGTTTTGATTGTCACTGTTGTGCTTTAATCACTCCACTGTAACACTTCTAAAGAGGACTCCTTTCTTATGAACAGAAAAGGAATTCAGGTTTCCCAGCATGGTAGTAAGGCTACAGAGCATGGGGGAAGAATGGAAAAAACCATGAGGGCTAGGAAGAAAAAAATCCAAACCCACTGGAGAGAACCACAGGAGCGAGCACTGCACTGAGAAGGAGGCAGAAGACACCTCCTGGGTACCACAGGAGAGCCCTGCTGAGCCCTGCGTGTGGACAGCACAGAGCTGCTCCAGGGCCTTCTCCAAACATCTCGTGTAGCTGGGCTGTAACACGAAGAGACGTCTGGGGAGCAGTTAATATCTCTATATATAAAACATGAAATTGAAAGCCATTAGTGTATTACTTTACACAGTGTTTTTCCAGAGGGAATATTCCGCTGAAGAATTTATTTTCCCTAGTGTGCCATTCTGTGATCATCCGGTATTATTTTTATGAGGCATTTGGACATGGAATAATGTAGTGTCTATGCAAACACTTCTCAGCTTTCTTTGTTAACATCTGAGCAGAACATGTGGGAATCCTTTCAACTCCTCCTTCTCTTCTAACACACATAATTTAGCCAGCTCTTGTGTGCTTCAGCATTTATCTTCCTCTTTGACCAAGGCATCTCTCCATATGCTGAAGAAGCTGTCTACATGGAGACCATACTTCTGGCTGCACTTGTATCAGGAGACCTGGGTCTGTTTCCTAATTCAAATACATACTCCTGTAATCTGTTGCTCAGTGCCTTTGTACTTCTGTGCCCTCTTTGAGCAAAGGGAATAAAGACATCTTCTCTGCCTCCCAAAGGTGGCCTGAGGCTACATTCCCCCATGGCTCTGAGGTATTCCCCAACTACACTGCTGGTGCTCACGTACAAACCAAAGAGTAGCACAACCTGAGTCTTGGCCAACTTCTCCCCTTTAAGTTCATTTCCTGAGGCTTTCCTTCCTCTTTCTGGGTTTTTCCACAGAAGATTCCCACTGTGGCAGTGACAGACTTAACCTGTCTACATTTATAAGAAGTTCAGTTTCTGCTATTGAGTACACAGACAGAAATACTCCTATAAACTCTCACACTGGACAGCTTAAAGAAAGCTTCCTTTTTTATAAGTTTATATGCAAATTATAACACTGTGGCCTTGAGCAAACCACGTTCTTCATGAGACATGGCCACTCCAGTGAGAATCAAAACACATGTTCTGTGCCTAGCAACTGTCCCAACTGTCTCACTCACCCAAAAGGTAAAAGCAAATAAGCCAATATATTCAAATTTGGGAGCTTACAGTTGGGTGGCTGGATCCACTTAAAGGCACATGGGCAAATACACACCGATCTGGTTTGCAGCAATGTGATCACTGGAAACTGCACCTTGTGCAAACCTTGGTGCAATCTGGGAACTCACAAGGCTTCTGCAAAAACCTGTCTCTTCTCCCAACTCCTGCAACTCGCTCAAATGTAGTTGAAAATGGCTATTAGTTTCAAGTGTTGGTGAAGGAGGAACTGACAAGCAGACAGGCACATGCACACAGGCAGGGCGATTGCACAAGCCTCATTTCCTTAGAAAACCAGAAAAACCCCACTAAAAACAATGTATCTACCATTATGTCTGATAAAAACAAAACAAAGGTCTGCTTTTCCTCTGTGCCAGTTACCAACGGCGAAGGTATTTGTGGTTGGGCTCACCACAATTAAGTGCCCACACATGTTCCCCATTTTAATATTTTCACACTGTCTCAAATAACCCAGTCCGTTGTGTGCAGAATACCCATGAGTGAACGCAGAACAAGTTGCACTGCTTATTGGGAAAGAAGTAGCAAAGGCAAAGTTTGCAAGACTCAAGAACAAACAGATTGCACAAAAAAGATTACACAAATAATCTAAGAGAAAAATAGCAGGCAGCGTATTACAGTAGAAACACAGAACAACGTGACCCATTTGCTTTCCACAAACAGCATTTAAAAGGTAGCTTAAAGACAAAGAACAAAATTAGCACTAAACTGCATGAAGATGAAAAACTATGTCATTTCAACATTCTTCTTTTGCCCCTTCAGCCCTTTTTAGATCCTTTTTCAAGATCATTTCAGCAAAACTAGAAGGCAATAGTTGGCAGCAAGCCTGGGAGACCGGAGTCCTCTATTTTTGCATGGAAGAGGTTCGTAACCTTGGCCGTGCTGTGACCTTCCTTCAGCCCAGCCTGGCTGCCACATGGTGGTCTTACCTTGGGGGGATGTACAGAAGTGCCTGCAGAGGCTTCCCTGCTGAAAATGCCATCGTTAGTGAGTGGATTACACAGAAACACTTCAGCAGCTGAAAGGACACATCAGCTACTACACTCTATTCTGAAACTTCCCCAGTTACTCTCTTCTGTTGTGTAAAATTTTGAAATATTGTGAATCTGAAGGAAGAGGGGGAAGGGAGGAGAGGAGCTCATATTGCACAGGATGCCATGTTCTAACTTCTTGTTATCTCATTACTCCTATTACATGGTTTTCACTTATAACACCACAGATCCTGGCTGCTCAGATTATAGAACAGATCCATTCTGCTGGGTATTGGGACAACACAGAATTCAAAGAAGGGCACAACTGCAGGAGTTTACAACCTAATCTAATACAAGCAATAACAACCAGGTAGTGATAGGAATAGAAGGAAACAATCAGACAAAACCAGTCAGCAAGGGAAGCTGTGGTCTTAGCACTCTAAATGTTTTACTGTTGACAAGGAGTCTGTAGACAGCACAGCAAAGGAAAAGGTTAAGGAAGAATTTGAAAGAGGACCCGGAGGGAGTTTAAAGGAAGTTTAATGGAATGCTTCTGAAGAAAGGACAAAGACAACACAAAAGAGAATGTAAGTGCTTGAAGGTTGAACATAGACAACTTCAGATGGGAAGGATGAGTTGATATGTCACTAGAGAATACTAGAGGAAGAAGGGTGGAAATAGGTCATTACAGGTCACACAGGTAAAGACATGAAGCTTCTGTTTGATATGAGGCAGAAATGAAACCAGAGGAAAGATGTTTAGGAGTTTGATTTGATTATCCTTGTGGGCCCCTTCCGACTTAGGATATTCTATGACTCTACGGCTAAGAGGCAAAAATTATCTGGCCTAAGTTAGAAGCCAGAGAGTTATTTCTGCAGCTAGTTGAACATGAATAGAGAGAAACTGAATTTTTTAAAAAGGATGTTGCAGAGATTCAAGGTCACTGGAGCTTGGATGCAGGTTTTAACTGTGAAAATGAATAGGAAAGGCCATAATCTGAGCTGTTACTCAGCAAAGTTCTTAAGATTTGGCCAGAAACTGGGCACAATCTGGAGATGAAGAATTAGGCACAGGTTGTCCAACTTATCTGGAACATGCATCACTTTTAAATGTCAGATTAGGAACATGAGCAAATGGGACAAACATCCACCAGTGAAGATGGATGATAGGTACATGTCAAACTAATCCTTATGGCAGTAATATTCTGATAGCAATCATAATGGACCCAAGGATAAAGGCAATGTAACTCCACACAGGTGGCTTGAGATGCTCTTGTTTGCACATCCAGGGACTTGAGTAGCCTTTCTAGGCTACAGCATTATATTTCTGTCATATCTACTTAGACATTAAGCCATTGGCAGCACCACTGTGATGTACAGTGCCTAACACAGACAATTCAGGCAGTAACTACAGATGCCAAGAGCTGAGAAAGGAGAGAGAAAATGTGCAAACCTCTCCACAAAAGGCTTAAATTCATGAATTCAAAGCATGCATTCTATGTAGAGAAGAGATAGGGGATAATTTTCTGATAAAAGCATCAAAGTAGGGAGGTTCTGCATTTGCTGAAACATGGGGAAAAAACGTTGATATCTCAAAAAATTCTGCATGATGGAAAAAACTGTTTCCCATCTAACTGTACTGTGGGAATACACCACAAGGTCATATCCTCGGTGCCTATCAATTACACAATTTCCCTTGATCAGCTAAGTGTATTCCCCAGCTCTCACTGCAGCCCTGATACACAATGCAAGAAAGAACTAAAAAATACAGCACAATGCCTTTGCAAAATGGCACCAAGAACACTTTGAAAATAGATAAATACATTGAACAAAATATCTCACTAAAAGTTCCCCTAGCAGCCTCAAGACACACAGTATTTCCGCTGCATTATTTTTCTAATCATCTCTGTTTAAAGTTTGCCAGCGAATGCATTTTAGAGATTCATGACACATTCTGCTTTTGGATGGCTTTGAATCAGCTGGCAGTAAATGTGGAAAAATCATTATTCCTAATGAAGAAATATTGATGACAAAACAGCATTTCGAGGACAACGCTGACCATAGTCAACAATGTAACAAGACTTTCCCCTCTCTCCCTCCTCTTTCCTAGTGACTTTTATCCAAGGGTTTTCAAGCATTTCCCAAGCACATGGGATTCCTCAGGACACCTATGTCAGACAGGCACAATTACTCCATTTTAAGGGGATGCAGGAGCAGAAATTGATTATTAGGATAACAGTGTAACAGGAGATCTTAACTCCCAGTTTCAGAGCTTCGGCAATTCTGAAGTACCCTACAAGGTCCTGCGTTCTTTGATTCATCCAGCAAATAGGGAATATTCAAAGGGAATAGAAGAGGGATCTCTGATCCACAAGGGATGGCTTATGTCCTTCTACAGTGCGTGGGAGGTATGTGCCTAACTGATTATGCTAGACACAAATGTGTTGATCATATTTGTCCCAGAGTGATTCTGACATTTTGGCACTCAGGGCACTGCAATAATGGTACAGAGGGAAACCCAGAGGCATTTTGTACATTTTGTAGAAAACTGTTATTTAGCTCATCTTACTATTGTTTTCCTTACCTACTCTTTTCTTACTTTTGAACTCAAGACTTTTCACTGAGTGGGAATCCCTTGGCAATGGTTTATTGTGCCAGGATCCAAGCTTGAAGTGTCACCATTTGACAGTAGCAGGCTGTAGGCATCAATTGTCTTACACAGCCTTTGGACATGAGACAGATCAATCCTAATTCCCCCTTCTTCAGCAGACGTCAGAAAACACAATCTTTCACAGTAAACACAGATTCATGCTGCAATGTGTGCCTGAAACACTTCATAAATTAAATTCAAGGCCATGATTTAATTACTGTGTCCTGGTTATTCTGCTTTAACTGTGTTGCACTTGACTCCAGATGTACAGGTCCCTGCAGTGACCTACTTGTCACTTGTACTGTACAGCACTGTGCAGTAGTTGCACTCTTGTGTTGTTTGCATCCCTTTCCTCCAACCACAATACAATTTCATATTCTCACTTTGCTTGGCTGTAAAAACCTGACACATTCTCAGTATGCCCCGGAGGTCCCACTCCACATCACAGAGCAAATGCATTGCAACTGTGCAGGTTCACTCTGCCAACACTTTACCTTCTCAAACATTTCTTCATGCTGCTCATCACAAGATTACTATCCCAGCTGATCTCCAGGCCTCACAGTGAACCTTTCCAACACCCCAAGGAAGGCAGAGGACTGTTAGGACACCCAGCATGCAGGCAGGTAACTTGAGACCCACACAGGTTAAATAACCCTCCAAGGGTCATACAAGAAGTTTATGATGGAGCCAGGAACTTAAACCATATCTTTCTTCTCAATCACAGTCTGGTTTCTTTAACCACAAGGCCATCTCTGAAAAGACTTGATGGTAAGAAGGGCCTGTGGCATAAAAACTCCATTTCAGAGGGAGCTCCCAGCACCAATCTTGCTAAAATCCCTCCCACAGGAGATGGAATTTGCTACTTGTGTGGACCATGGCATCATACTCTGGCAGTCTGGTTGAGCCACATAGCAACTGAACACACAGAGTTCTATGCCTCTGCTACTATCCTCTCTTTATTGACAGAGAAAGAAAGGCTCTGCTTCATTCAACGCCTGTGTGGTGGTGATCCTTTACCCATCTACATCCCCCTCTCCTCAACATCCTGGGACACAAGAGACAATACAGCTTGTTTCTCATTTAAAGCAGATTACAATGAGAGGTACCTCCTGAAATTATTGCAGCCACAATGTAGTACAATCTTACTGCTTCGAAGGCAGCACCAATTCTCTCTACGGCATTATTGATAGATACTTGTTAAACCTGTTCCCAAAAACCTCCAGCAACAGAGATTTCACCAAGCACTTGGACAAAAAATCTCAGCAGGTACCTAACTGTACCACTAGTGAGCCTTTCTGCCATCCAACCACAATGCCCCTCCCAGCAAGCCAAGGCAATGCCTGCTCACTCCATTCATGATGGCCATGAGGAAAGCGGACAGGCTCGGGTGTAAGCTGCAAGGACAGACTGGAAGATGCTCCCCCTCGCAGGCTGGTGTGTCCCGGAGCCCCACACATCGCTGTGGTGCCAGTCCCCAGGCTGGATGATGTGCAGTGAGTGTGCCAGCCCAGTGGGGGTCAGTGATGCTCTACAATATTTAAGGTCCCAGACACCTTTTTTTGCAAGCAAGCTTTGAATTTTTTTTTTTTTCCTCCTGTTGTTGTTGTTACATCGTGTCAACTTTTTGGCACGTGTTTTACCATGTGCGAACGGCTTGAAATAGAACTCCGCTTACATCTGGAGACAAAAAAAAAAAAAAAAAAAAAAAAAAAAAAAAAAAAATTAAAAAAAAAAAGAGGGTGAGAAAGAGAGTAGGAGAGAGGAAACATTCCTCCCTTTGCTAACCGATCAAGGAAATGCAAGGGAGAGAGTAAAATGTAGTCTATTTCCTTTAGAAATGTTTCCTTTAATGCCGATGAAAGCTGCCAGATGACGGAGGCTGCGGCTGTACATCCCCGAGGAGCCGGCTCGGCGAGCAGAGGACGAAGGCGCTGCTGGCAGCTCCGCAGGCGCGGGGGCAATTCCTCCCGCAGCCCCTGCGACCACCCGGCTCTGCAGCACGGCAAACACAGCCCCGGCCCCGGCCGTGTGCCGGCGCTCCTGCTTCCCCTCCCCACCGCTCCCAGCCCGGCCCGAGCCGGGCACCGCCATGCTAAAGAGGTAGCTTCAAGTTGCAAGTGTAGAGCTGGGTTGAAAGAAGTAATATTTCATAATTATTCGTTTTAATTAAACGTGTTCGTGTTTGGGGGTAAGACTTTCAAAGCACTAATTTGTACAAAAAAAAAAAAAAAGAAAAAAACCAAAAAAACTCGGCCAATAAATGCTCAACTAAGGACTGCAATAATATCATTTGGTACTAAAATAATTAAAAAAAAAAAAAAAGCATACTTTCACAGAAGTCTCCCACATTCCTGCACCGTTACTCCTCTCTGATTGCATGTAGTAAGTTCAAAAAGCAAGACACATAAAAACCTTTTTTTTCAAATAAGTATCAAGCAAAAATTATAAAGGCTATAAGAAAGTGGGCCTTTTCCATGTTTTAAAAAGCTGAGAAACCTCTTATTTTATTCTACTTCCATAGGAAAATTAAGACTTTTTAAAGCAAAAATGACTCTTTTCCTTGGAACACATCACTAATACTGAAATCTTATTTTTTAGTGAGATGTTACCAGTATGTGGCATCCAGGGAACAACCTCAGCAGCACTCTTACTAAAGTCCTGGCAAAGGTGAGGCTACCAGCCAAGTCCTAGTGGGGCTGTCAGGAAATCTCTCTCTGGGCAATTTATCCCAAAGCTGATTCTGTGGGGTTTACCCCTCTTAGGAAGGGAAAAACAAAGCAAAGGGGAACAGTTGCTGGCTGAGCTGTAGATGAGACAAATTTTGGCAGTTTTGGTGATCCCAACAGCAACAACCACTGAGCCACTCCCCTTGCACTCACACTTGCAAAGACATATTGTATGATAAACCCTGGACAGTGAAACCACCAAATATATTACAGCACACAAGGTGAGCCAACCATGCTTGTATGAATCTCCTGTAGGGAAAGGAAGGCAGGATACCAGGCAGGAATCACTCCTCCTCCCACCCTCATCAGGGGCCAAGGGCAGAGGAGCTGAACTATCCCCTGTCCCACTGGGCTCATTCTCTAATGCTGCACCAAATTTCAGGATACTCTTTTGGAAAGTCACAAAATCAATACCTTGTCATTACAGGGGGGTGCCAGTGGCAGCAGCCTCAGGCAGCAGCTATGTGGGGCAGCTCTGCCCAGCCTGTCTGGGTCCTTTGGCAGGTACATGAGTGTGCTGCCCCAGCCTGGTCCCTCCCCAGCCCAGGAGAGCACTAGAGAGCACTGCTAGAGCAGTGGAGGGTGATTTCAGGGGCTGCTGCACCTGACCCTGTCCCTAAGCAGTGGCTGTAACACAGAGCAGGGCTGGAGGCCAGACGAGCTGCTCTCCTCAGAGGCTTGGTGCTCACTGTGCAATGGTTCATGCAGCTTCTCCCAGCCACTCCTGCAGCTGGGGAGGACCAGCGACTGACTGTCCACAGGCTCACGCTGCTGCTCAGCACAAGCACACCTTAAATAGATCAAATTCTCCTGAGCTTTCAGCTTTCTTACAGAGCTGAACCAAGAGTGCAGTCAGAAGGGACCAGCTCTGAGAAGGGACTCACACTGATACAGACAGCAGCCTTCATGTCTAGGTCAAAAAAGGAGCTGTCTTTTACCACATTCCCAAAGGACTGTGGTTGGGTTTGCCATTTCCAGCATGAAAGCAGGCTCAAGGAGCCCAAGCAATGGGGCACAGCTCTGTGATGTTAGGTGCAGGACAAACACAGAGCAAACAATGTCCCCTGTCCCAAAGACCTTCATCTGCAATTGTGTCCATGTTGCACAAGGGCACTTCAAACCACTTCTGTCCCCCTGCCCAACCAATCCATTCCATAAACCCAGGATAGGCACCATCAGTGTGTTAAACAGACTCAAGCCCAGCCAAAAATCACATTCATGGCTGGGTATGAATGACTCAATTCACTCTTCCACAGCCCAACTGTGCTCCAGCTGGTATTCCGCAGCTTGTCTCTGCCTCGTGGCATCACTGGGAAGGGGTGCCATGAATTGATTTTTACCAAAGGCTCTTTTCAGTGGTGAAAATGAAATTGCCTGAGTAATGGCAAGGTTTTGAGTCAGAGATGCTTCTTGTATCATTGGCTCTGGCCTACCAACCTGGAATGCCTCCTGCATGCTTGCCTGAGGAAAAACATCTGACAAAATCCAAAACACAAGGAGGGAACCTATCTCCCCACTGCCAAAAGTGAAAGAGGAAAAACAAAAAAAAAAGTGAAGAAAGGCTGGATCTGACAAAGAGTAGTGTCCTGAACAAATGGCAGATCTCACAGACCCAACAACATTGAGGCCTGAGGTTTTCAAAGGTGTCTGGATGCATTAGAAGATGTCATACCAAATTTCAACCAACACCTCATTTATTTCAGGTCTTTTGAAAACCCAGCCTTTCACAATCCGGCACCCGCCCAAAGCTTCCTTGCTGTTTTGAAACATGCACTGTCTGTGTGTTGACAGCAGCCCTGCCATAAATCACATCCCTCAGGCACTGGAAACCACCTCACCTGTATGCTGAGCATCCACTCTTCCTTGCAATGAATTCCATCACTCCGAACTTCTCAGTAGCTGGAATCAAGTAATGCTTTTTTTTTTTTTTTTAAATTTTTTTTTTTTTCCCATTAAAAAAACCTACTAGACAGAGGTTTCCTTCTTCACCCCAAAATCTGAGACTTTTCCAACCAGGTATGAAATCCAATATTTGTTTACTCTCTTGGACAAGTAATAGGAACTTTACAACCTGGGATGGAGAAGCACTCTGATTCTGCAGGGGACATTCAATATTTGTTCCTATTCAGAATGACCACACATATCATAAGCTTAAAATGTGACATTGGTATTGAAAGCAAAAGTCCTTTTAAAATGTCATTTGATTTTTACATATTTATTACACTGATATAATTAAGCAGTAACTATAATTCTGCTCCTCCTTTGGGTCATGGGACCTGCTTTTACTGGCCAGGGTAGATGGAAAGTAATACTGATAACTCTCTACTTTGAGAATAACCTCCCAGTGGCACATGCTTCATCTGGAGTCCATGATGAAGCACTCATATCAAGTATCCACAGATCATTATGCTCACCTGATTGCCACATTCTCAGAGCTTGCTACATAATGGTATCAAAGTTTTCTTGCTTGGCCTCCACTATGAGTGAATTAGTGTAAAACATGAGATATATATTTATAACAATTATTATTTTATTTAAAGAAAGTATGTGGAAATCCATCTGCACTATTGCATGTGTCATTCTCATACATCCTACAGCTTTTGATTCAAAACTAGCAAGGTTTAAAAAATAATAAGTTAAAAAACCTCACACCATAAAACCAAGCTCCTTAGTGGCATTAAGTTTGATCTGTTTGAAGTGGTGGTTTTGACTCTAGGGCCTATTGACTAATAGTAGGAGAGATGAGAATTGTGGGTACTGATCCATTTGTCATGATTAAAGACTGTCCTGACATTTCACCTTAAGCTCTCTATGAGGAGGCTCTGATGTTGACCGGCATCTACAAAGGCGTGCTCAAAGTACTATTCATCACTCATCACTCATCTTAGTACCAGTAAGATGGAAGAGTCTTCCTGAATTGGCTTCCATGCTAAAGGCTTCCATGCTAAGGGCACCAATCCCTGTCTCTTGAATTATTCACACAATTCATGACCTGAAAATTTTGTGCCAATGGAAACTGAAACCACAAAAGCTTTCCCTCCTCCCTCCCACGGCTGAACCAATCGGAATGGACTGATTCAATATCCAGAGCTCATGATGAGTTCTGCCAGTCCAATGCCCTTGAGCAGGCATTCAAAAAGGCCATCATCATCAGGGATTGTAAGTGTTTGCCAAAAACTTGGTGTTGGAAAACGTCCCGAACATGCTGTACCAGTGACGGCAACTCTGTATGAGCAAAGCTGGCAAATCGCTGTGCTCTGAACTTTCAGGGTGCTCTTTGCTGCTTTCTTACATTCATGGGAGTTCACTGTGAAAACAGTAAGTGTATCTAATCCTCATTAAACTCTTTGGTGTGACAGTAGGGAAAACTGATGGGCTTGTTTACATGTGATAATGGAATCATTTGAAATCCACTAGACCTCTAAATTTAGATCTGACATAAATGTAGGGACAGTTTATACCAAGCCTGATTTTAGCTGATGTAAACTTAGTTGACTTCTTTTGAATTTATATGACCAAACCCAACACTGGTCTAAGTCAGTTGGTTTCCACTTTCATGTAAAATGATGCAGCTTTATTATGTTGACAAAGTCAGATGTGATGGGTAAGTCAGAGAAGCTATTATGCCCACCCCAGCATAGGAAACAGTGTGGGAGACTTATGTCCTAATGGAAAGCTACAACTTACAAAAGCCTTCAAAACAGGACTTTTTGGTACTTCAAACATTTGAGAAATTGCTTTCATTGTTTTCCATTGTTCTAAGCATCCCTGCACAGATGAGGACGTACAAAACAAAATGCATTATGTAGCTTGTGGGAAGTCTACAACCATGTTCTAGACCAGATGACTCCAGAAGAGTTTGAGGAAAGTTTCAGATCCACATCCAAACATTAGAACACCTACAAAAAAGTCTGAGTTCCAGTATTGCTTCATGAGAAAGTCAAAAGAACCTCACCATAGGAAAAGGAGAGAGACTGGCATTTTGGAAATCACAGACTAAAGTCTTACGAGCTCCTTTTCATGCAAATGAGCGCTATCTGAGGTATTAAGGGTCATGAAATATTCCCAGCTAAGAGTGACACAAAATTAGTAAATTGCCATGGGGAAACAATATTAATATCTCATTTTACAGTCTTATTTGTGCTGTATATTGTTCTGTTCTCCCCTGTCCCCAGAACACAGGAATGAAGCTACTGCACACACTGATGTCCTAAGAATTTAGGCAGTATTTATTCAGCCAGACTGATTTTACTCTAGCCAAGCTGATGTCAGTTGCAGCACCTTCTTCTCAATCTTCAGTCTCAAAGAGATGTGAGCCACTATGTGCCACAATTAGACCATGCTCCAGAACATCATCCTGTGAAATGTTTGTTCTTCTAAACAAAATGTTCTGCAATTTCCCTAGGCCAGAACAGCTCTTGTAATCAGACATTTGCTGGATGCACACCATTCCTACTTGCTACCTAACAGCTGTTACTCATAGTACCAGGACTTCTGTCACTTACATGGGACTCAAGGCCACAGTTCAGCCACCTTGTCTTCCCTGACAGTTGTGCCACAAAGGGCAATACACACCAAGACTGTGTGTGCACACCTTGCAATTGTACAAAACAGAAGGAAGCAAAGTCTGTAGACATGGAACAGCTTAGTTATGGCTCCTCACCCAACCTCCTGCTGTAATCAGAGCAAAGAAATAACAGAAAACCCACCAAGATCCCAAGACTAATTGGCTTTCTGTGAAGTATTGTTTTTTTTTTTTTAAAGGACCAAGCCACACTTGGATCAATGGGCCTTATGAACAAAAACCACTTTACTCATGACCAGGCATGACCAGAGCTAGCTCAGGGCACAGATCTCCAATCCCAGAGCAGCAATGGCCCTCTGGCCTAAGTTTGGGGGCTTTTCCAAAGCCTGTCTCTGACCCTCCTGCTGAAGCTCCTAAAACTTGCATTATTGGTGTGGGTTTTTACGTAAGCCCTCATGAAAGTATGTGACTCTTCCCTGGTGAGTGAACAAAGCAACTTCCATTCCTCACTCAATTTAGAGACAGCAGGGCAGAAAGAGACTGAAAGAGTTCAAATGACAAGCTTTCACTAGGAGCTGGCCATGTAACTGACACAGACCTTGTGGCTCTCCTCAGCTGCCTTTCTGACAGAGGGATGCCATGGAGATGGCAATGCACCAGCTGTGCACATCTTCAGTGCACATTCTCCACTTCCTTCACCTTCTGAATTTTGCCTGTGAAGAAACAGCAGAAATAAATCTGATCATGGGAAACTTCCATTTTTCACTCTCCTCCCCTTTTTGTTGCCATGCATGGAAATTGAGTATACATAGAATAAGAGGTTATAGTGGTCCTAGCATCAGTAGTGGCCTAATGGAACTACACAAGCACAGCACACTGAAGCCTGTGCTTTGCCATTTTATCTTTAGAAGAAGGCAACGGTTTTAGGCATGTACAGATAAAAGATGGAGTATTTTAAAATGTCCCACCCAAACATCCACTGTAGTTGTAGCCATACCTTCCCCAGTCTTGCCTTCTACCTTACCTTCCTCCCTCCTCTAAACAACACACATCAGATTTGCCAGTGCTGTAGAGAGTCACACTTCACATGACCCACGTAGGCATCAAAAACTGATCAGTTGATGTGGGATGTCGAGATGGAGAATGGGAAAGAAAGGATCGCCACTAGAATCAGACTCCAGGTAGTTTCCTGCCCTATATATATGTGTACACACTCACATATTTATTTATGCATTTTAGGATTCTCACTAATTTCAGCCACGGGACAGAAATGAGAAGCAGCTGCACAGCTCGTGGAGATGACGACAAGAACACATGACCAGAATTAGCTCCACGTTGGCAGTGACAGTCACTAGGACTTTCCTGTCCTGAAGAACTGGCTTCATATGACAGTCTTCTGCACAGCATAAAGGACCCACATTAGAGTCCTTTCTAAATGTCTCCCTTCAGCTCAGCTAGACACAATTCCTTAGCTCATGTGATCATAAACTCTGCACTAAAAAGAGTGTAAAGTCAATATTGCCATGTCCCAGGTATTCATCAACACAAGAGAAAATTCAAGGTAAAAGGCTTAAGGCTTTCTGCAGTTTTTTTGAGAGTCGCATGCTGAATTCACTTGTCTTTCACAGCAAGCACATAGTGAGGAAATAGAGAAATTTTAAAAGCTGGGTTTTTTTCAAGTGTAATTTTAAATGACAACAAAAGCAACTAAAATCCCCACAAAGAGTTTCTCTTCTTTCAACCTACACTCACAAAGAATGCAGCATATCACCTGCCCAGCCTGCCCCTGACAGTACAGACAGAATCAGAACATGTACTGAGCAGATAGTAAGTTATTAACCTCTCAAGATATTGTCTGCAACCAGAATTTGTTGAGGAAATTGTATATTAAAGTTCAACACTGATGCTAACTGAATACAGCCTGATTCACAGCTTTAAATGGACAACTTCACATGGCTGGGACGGTGATTTGGAAGAATCTACAAAACTAAGTAATTCACATCCCACATCCAGCTGTCTGTCCTTAGCAGTGGACAGTGCCTTAGGCTGTGGAAGATGGTTGTACCCATACCTCTAAACTCTTAACAAAGGGGTCTGTTATTGCAATGGTGTTTTACTGAACCACTTGTGTTCAATGAGGAGATGCAATTGTGAACTGTCAGAACTCATGTCACTACCTGTACTGTCCCCTTTTTACCCTGGTGCTGTGAACATAGCTTTTCAGAGGTTTGGCTCTTATTTCTCACTTCCAGAAGTAATTATTTCTACATCTCTGTGCATGTCTTGGCAGACACACAAGGAAAAAAAAAAAAAAGGCAAAAAAACCCCAGCAAACTAGCAAGTTCCTAAATGAAAGCTGGTGACAAGGTATCAGATGTAGTCTCCCATCTCCACTTTGCACCCACAGTGATGCTACTGCTATTGACATTGTCTGTTTCCCTCAATGGGGCTGGCTTAAGCAGGGCCATGGGACAGGCACAGTGCTTTGCCACTCTCTCCTGCTCAGCTGACACAGTCTGTGCTGGCACAGTACAGGCAGGGGACATCTCAATTGCAGGTTTCACAAATCAAAACAGGTTTACTCTTGGCTGCTTGTAGCATCCCAAATGTCTGCCAGGGCTGGCTTCTTGTGATCTGCCTGCCAGTTTGAGATGACAGTCTCCTGAGCCTTGAACAGCAGTTGTGACCTTGGCTTGTAGCCAGAGACATGAAAACATGTGTTCATGACATGATGAACAGCAAGGTGCATTTGGACACATGAAAACAGTGCAGCATACTAAAACCAGCAGGAAAGTTTGGCTACTTTTGATTCTTTTCATCCTTTTAATCCTCCCCTACCTCTTTGCACCACTGAGAATCGCTCTGTATTGATTATGCTGACATTGACAGCAGAGCTGGAATTTTTTTTTTTTTCACATCTCGGATGAGAAAGTGGGTTATGATTCATCTCACTGAATCTGAGTCAAAGCAATTCCTTATAAAAAACCAAACAGTTTTGATGCATTTCCATTAGAAGAGAAGAGGTTAGAGAACACTCAGCAAATGAGACAGTCCTGTTTAATTCTTTTTAGCACATTTCACTCTCAGATAAAATCTGTCCTTTCCCTCCACTGGAAATAACTCATTTTGAGTTAATGACACTAAAATACCCCCAAAAGCTACTAGCAAAAGACAAACCACCCTATCAAAAAAAGACAGCATAAGACAAATGCCACCAGAAGAAGAAATAACAAATGCCACACTGTGCCCCACTTCTGTGGAACAGTGATTGCTGGAGTGGAAAGTAATAGATTACTATGGTAAATTATCAATTTTCCTAATAGCCTTGAACTACCTAAATGCTGAAGTGTGATAACATTAGTGGGTACATTATATTAACAGCAGTTAAAATGATCAAGTGTGATCCTGGAGCACATTTTCCCTCCTTTCTTGTTTTCATAGCCTTGTTACTAACCCTGGAAAATAGAGCTTCTGCTCTGCATGCTGGGAAGAGCCTTCAGACTGGTTGTGATTTCTTATCAGACAAGGCTCACAAGTCCATTTTAGTTGATTTTCACATAAAATAAAGTGTGTGACCACAGTTTTGGGTAAGGCATGGAACTTGAAGGAATTCTAGGCTCAATTCCCACTTCGCTACTGGATCTCAGCATGACTCTGGGTGAGTCATCTGAACTCTTCCAGTCAGCCCCTCGTTTGTAAATTAGGGACAGTAATTTCCTGGTCTTTGGCATATTTTCAGTTTCAGAACTCTGAGGGATGCACCCTTTTCCTAATCCATATTTAATTTTCACATATTACAGTGTGACCACAGGCTCGAATGCCACTGCACCACAATGAGCCATAGTGGAATGGGAGCAAACTGCAAATTTAGTGCACAGAGCTTCAAAGAACAGGTGAGCTGGTTTCAGTTTTAAAAAGCAAAGAAAGGGTTCCTTTCTATCAGGTCATGTAGACAACTAACTCGAAACAAAGAAATTCAACTGTTTTCATGTTACTGGGACAAAGATTTATCCAAGAGTGCATTGCTGGAAGGGTTTCGAACTCCAGCTCCAAAACTGAATGCCTGTGCCTCACTTGACAACTTAGCTACAAGTCATGACGAAATAATGTCTTGAGGCTTTAAACACTTCAAAGTCCTATCTGAAGTGAGAATTATTCCTATAATATAGTCCAGAAAAACATCCTTACTCATTCCTAGACACATGCAGACACACACACACACTCCATCTCAAAATACCTACCTGTATGTGAGAATTTAGAGTTTATGATATCCTGGATGGAGGAAACTCCTGGTTGAAGTCATCTCCATAAAACAGGAGAACCAAACTTCTCCATCCTGTATGTCCTAGACTAACAGTCCATCTTCAGCTCCTAGACTCAGCAAGGAAATCCTCAATCAGGGGTCTTCAAGGTGCCACAATTTGTTGGCTTTAATCAGGTCATGACATCCCCACAGAGACCCCCAGGGATGAGGCAGCTCATTTCAAGTGGAGCCGTAAACAGCCAGCATGTAGGTCTCGTGTTTTTTAATGATCTCAACTAGCTATAGACTCAGGAACTGCAGCTGAAGACTTGATGGCTCACTATCAATTTTTCAGCCCTTTCAGTCCACAGAGTGTTTACTTTACTTTGTAAGTTCATCATGAACAAGCTGGGCTGTATTCGAACTGTTTGTCAAATTAAGGTAGAAAGATTTGGTTTGTTTCCATGTAGGACTGTTAAATATGGGGGGTTGGCCAATAGCCTTATCATTGTTCAAAGGTTTTTCTGAAAGATGAGCTTTCCTATCTATCTGTACAGGTCCTAGCACACTAAGGGCCCTCTCACAATGAAAGAAGTATCCACCACCCTCACAGGTTTTTTTTTTTTTTTCATGGCTATGTTAATTTTTAAACATGAAGAATCATGTAGAATACAGCTGTACTTTAGAAAGACACATCCCTGAATTTCATTATCACATTTCACTCCTCTTAGAAGACAGCAGGAAATTATCAGTTTTTATTTACTAACTTTCAGGACAAACCTAATTTCATTCATGGCTTGAAACCCAGCTCTCTTTCTCAGCATACAGGTGATCATGGGAATCCCTTTAATTAAGTGCTACTTCAGTATTCTGAACTTATTATCCATTAAATAATCTCTGCATCAAAAATCAGTTCTGTTTAAAAGTAAGAATATGTCTATGTTGACTGCCAGCAATTCAAGCTAAACCAGGGAATTAAAAACACAGAAGAAGTCGCGCTGCTTGCTACCTGTTCCAGCTGGGATTTTATGACCTACAGTAACAAAGGTAATTGTGCTTTTGATGCAAGATTTAGATCCCATCTGTCAAGCAGTGGTGGTCTCTGAAGAGAGTGTGCTTCAGAAACACTCATGATGCAAAGTCTTGACCACTCTTGTGTGGATAAGAAGAGGAAAACAGAAGGTGAGTCTCCTGTCTCCTGGCCCATGTGGGTACCAGGTGCTCAGGACTTACAGAAGTGCAACCTTCTCTGATTTCTGACTGCTACATCTGCTGGATCTTCATTTAAAAGATGTGCACTCAAGCCTTTATAAGGCTAAGACACCTGGCATAAAAAGATCTAGGTGCTTAGTTTCATAAAGCATGTTTCCAAGAATTAATAAAGTAAGATGTAGATAGGATCAACATCAGGAAGAATCACACTTTTGCACCTATTTCCAGTCTTTCAAATGCTTAGAAGCACCTTAGACCAGCTCACAGCCTCTTGCCTTTCTCATGGCTGGAGATAAGTCCATGTAGATATGGTATATTTTGCTCTCCAACCACTCACTGGCTTACTCTTTTTCTCTTCTTACTTTGGAACTGTGGGCTAAAATTCACCCGTCTAGGTTGCATTGTGATTACCCTTATAAATTTACTCTACCTTGCTCTGCAAGGACGCTGGCAGGCAGAGGACTCCCTGAAAAAATGCTAGACGAGGGTGGTAAGTATTGACAGAAGTGAGACTGAAGAAACAGGCTCTGAAAGCCATTTACCAAGATAATTAAAGCCCCTGGGGAGCAGAGGGAGGGTGACTCCCCTTGTGGCAGGCCACAACAGGGCCGCTGGATGTTGATGGTGCTGCACTGTGACCTCCCTGAGCAGAGGTTGCTCCCAGGCTTTGTAGCCTGTGTGCAAACATTGGAATATGGCTTGAAGATAAAAAAATAATGACTTGAACTACAATGGAGAAAAGGGTCCCCATTATATGTCAGTTCTTCCTGCTTTTGTGAGTGGTTACATAAGAGTAAATGACTGTCGGCTCATCAGTTGCTGAAAGTCTAACCTGCTATTTTCTGACCCAGATGTTGTTCAAATGAGGACAGACACCATCTTGCAGCAGAACCCCTGCCTTTAGAAAAAAGACACATCACATTACATGGCAAAATTACAATGTAATTATGCTCTCATAATAATACCATGCTTCTTTTAATGATAACATTTTCAGAACAGATCTGAGTATAGGCAAGATACAACAACTTTCAGTTTCTTTTTCTGGTAATAATTCAGATGAAACCAAGTGGCTACTTGTGCCTTTTAGAGGCTCCTGATATGCCTGACCAAGACCGAAATGCAACACAGACCACGTTCAGTTTAGAGCCTCTAGAACTGTACAGTGCTCAGAGCCGTGCCAAAGGAAACAAAGACAGCAAGAGCCAAAGGAAGTCATACCTGGACTCAGCTGAACCTCCTACAACTCTGCCATACCTGATTTGGATTGCTACCTCCCAACCCATGTCCCGACCCTCAAGAAGTAAAATTAGGGAACATATTCCATACTGTTTGGATACCAGGTCTCTGGTCCTATTGAAGAAATTCTAGCTTATGAATGGAAGCCAAATGGAGATGCAAAACCAGTGATGGGAAAGGTTGGCAGAGCCTTGGCAGATTTAATACTGGTGTCACTTATCAATCTTTAATCTTAACTGTGACATGACATCTCAAAGAACCATTGGAGATGAAGGCTTCTCCAGGGGAGATGCATATATGACAGATGCTGCTAATCATCTGCAGCAAATTCAGTGAAAAAGGAAAAAATTAAGTTTGAAAAGGTAAAACAATCTGCTACAGGTCAAGATGTCAAAATGAGAAGTAGAAAAGAAAGTCAAGCCTCCTGTTTCTTAGCCTTGCTCTTCAATCGAATTCTGCACCACCTCTCCCATTGTCAAAGACAGGGTACACAGAAAATACACATTAAAAAACGACATCTCCTGAATTATCAGCTCAAATTTAAAACATAATTCCTTTACTGCACAAACTGAGTATTTCCCACAGGATGATTCTGGCATCTCTCTTCTCCCCATGCATCCCTACAGCATGCTGGAACTACAGAAGGAGAATGCTACCTTATCCAATACATGAAACTGGTGGCTCCTTTGGTAGCTCTGAGCATTTATGGTAAAATACCAGTGAGAGTTTCTTCCCACCAGTCAGGGAAACTGCTGTGGGGAGTGACTCAGCTGGGACATAGTCCAGAAGGCAACAGGAGATGAGGGGCCCCAATGGCACTTTTCCAGTCTTAATCAGCACTGTCTGCATGGTGATAGAGACTGATAAGCTGCCAGAAGTAATTTCTTTCTATAAGACTTGAAACAGTGGTCCAGAACAGTTGTGATCTTTCTGTGTGTGTGTATTTGGTTGGGTTTTTTAAAATGCAGAATTGAGGGCTGTAATTTCCCATGGCGGCCAACAAACAATTTTGATAGTTTCATTTTAATCTCCTATAAGTATCCATTTCTCCTCCTTCAACCTTACCCAATTTCCACTCCACTAAGTATTATTTTTTCCAAACAAATCAGACATGCCTGTCTACAATAGCACATTTATCAACAGGGAGGGCTGTGATAGAGAGAAACTATTCCTACTGCACAGAACATAAGACATTTGGGAATCCTTTCTAATAAAAAGGGATTTGATTAAAGACAGCCAACTACCACAGATCAGCAACTTAATCATCAGTAAAGAAGGAAGAGCAGCTTAGACACAAAAGACTTAAATTTGCTGATCTGCCAAGGACTTCCCAGTAGTAGTCACTCCACAAGTTACTCCAGAATCTACAAGGGGGTAGGAGGGGACATACACCAAGGATTGGGGTGCTTAGACTTATTAAAGCAGTTTGGTCTTAACAACAGTTAGGCACAATGCCCAGCATGCATATTTAACTCCTAAAAACTCACAGGAATTTTTAAAAAATTATTATGCCTAATGATATTTCCATACTTAAGCACTGCCTTGCCAATGGCAGCTAGAGGATTTCCCAGTGACTGGATTGTGCTGCTGTGCTAAGTCCTGGAAAGACAAAGCTGCCAGCTGTGATCTTGCTGCTCCCAAGTGTCTCCAACATGCTGCTCCTGGCTTCCACCACACTTCCAGGCTCCCCAGGAGGGCAGTGTGATCCCTGCTGCCAGCTGTGTGTGGTTGTGTGAGCAATCCCTGCCTAGAACAGTTCCCCCAGCTCTGAAATCACTTTCAGTGGTTTCCACCTGGAAAGCTGCAGAGAGGTGCAGTAAGCATAGACTGGATGGAAGTGTTGGCTGTCCTGATCCTCAGCTCAGCTCACTGGGTCTGCCAGCAGTACCAGACAGCATTTCCAGGACAAAGAGACAACCTGAGTGACTACTACTGCTCTTCCTTCCCAAGGAACCTTCACCCTGCCCACTGCTGGGCAGATTCTGCTGACTACAGAACCAGGATGGCGTGATTGAAAACCAGAGATACAGTGAATGAACTTGCAGAAGGAAGTTGGTTACAGAGAAGATCCTAGAGTGCTGGCAGACCAAGTAAAATGACCTTTCTCCAGCCTAACAGTTCAAATGTAATTATTCCAACAAATTATTTTCATGACTTAATATAACGCCTTGCAGCTTTCTAGCAAGGTTAATTAGATTCTTCAATTCAAAACCTATCTGCTCTTAACCAACTTTTAATATGCTGAAATCCAGTTTTCTAAATTCAAACTAATAAAAGTGATTAGCTGACAGCTATCTGGTATGCTACAATTACCACGACATTTAGACCTCAGGCATAAGATATTTAATGCAAATCAGAGTCAATGTCTCTGCCCATTTGTCCTTTTTTGGATTATTTGATAAGTGTGCCATATGAATCCTGTACAGTCCACACTACCATGCTAAACAACTAAAGAACGAGGGCAGAGATATTGGTTGAGACAGTTAACCAAAGCTGAAAGAGTCTTTTTTCCTCCCACACTTAATTTGTTCTTTCCACATGAGCAGAAGTTACTGAAAGGCACTGGCTGACAGCTCAAGTAGAGATGAGTATTTAGTTCTGACATAGCCAGAATTAGTACAGAACTCCTGGCCTGCACTGCCATATCAGAAAGCTTCATCCACTGTGACTCCAGAAACCCAGGGAGGAGCCTGGGCTGAAGCAAACCTAGGAAGATGAGGGCAGCCTAACTCTTTCACTGTGATGCCTTAAGTTTTAGTTTTCATATTTTTTAGATTCTGTACTACCTTTGTGTGTGACTCTGAACTTTACATAAAGTGTTAGCAAGTTTTCTTCACAGTTTAGTTTGACAAAACAATCCTTTCCCAGCCTGAGAACCAAGAACACCATTGCAGCTTCAGGCTCAAGAAGTATAAAGAACAGTGAACTGAGGAGAGCAATCTGAGAAGATGAGACTTGATAACCTGAAGCTATAATTGGACAATTGACCCCAATATGTAAATGAATCAAAACTTATACAAGTGTGAAAACTCTTGACCAGTCATCCGTCTTGGGCAGAGCCACAGCCAGGGTCTGGTATTGCCCAGGGTGTATCTTTTGAAGACTTTTTAATACATACCTACCTTATTCCTTTAACTCTGTCTAGCCACTGTTCCAGGTCAGCCTCTTTAGGCATCAACCCTACCTAAGCATAAAAAGCAGTTGTGCTCTAGCATTCTGTGTTTTGTTAGATAGAAATGCTCCCAGAAGGCTGCATGGGGCACAGCATCCTTAGGGAGCTGAAGAGATGTTCAGCCCAACACATGGTTCTTTGGCACATCAGGAATGCCAGGGATGGACATCACCTCAGTGATGAACTTCAGTGGCATACAGTGCAATCAGAAGATCAATCAGGTGCAGTTGGTAATTACACATGACCTGCCCAGGGTAGGATGAAAGTGGTTGTTTGATTTTTCCACCATGCATCATGCATGATTATTCCATCTTTGATTATGCTACTGTTTATATAAATAACACTGGCAAAACTTGTGAGTGCTCTGAAGCCTCCTTTCCATTTTCTCATCTCCTGCTGAATTAAGAGCTAATGGCATGGCATTGGTCTGACATTGGTCTGATCTGATAGCCAAACTGATGACCTGAGCATCTTTATGTTCCCACTCTTTCAGCTATGCATCCCTTTTGGATGAAGAAACTTTGATGTACCACCCTCTCCAATAGAGCAGAGCAATCTTAGTCATACAACATTAGTCTGCAAAATCTGAGCTTTGCAGCTTCATAAATACAAGTGGTAAACAAAACTAAAGCTTCACTTCAGGAAGCAATTTTCGAGCTGTGAGGAAAATTAATCACTAGAACAGCTTATCAGGGTAGGTGGTTGACTCACCATTGCTTGAAGTTTTTAAGATAAGATTAGAATTTTTTTTTTTTTCAAGTCATGATTCAATCATGTTCCTGGGAGAAACTGAGAGTAGGACATTAAGCAGCATAATGGCAAGGTCCTTTCTGACCTTGCAGCTTGTGAATCTTCTTTGTTTATCTGCCTAGCTTCTTGGGCAAAAGGAAAACTGAATGGGCTTTGGTCCATCAACCAACTCCTGCCAGAGTTCTGCATTAAGAAAATTGCTGTAATCAGATCTCATGCTTCAGGGCTTCAGCCATTTGCCTGAAGAGGGCAGGAAAAAAGTTTCTCCCTCTTTCCTGCCCAGGTAATGGCTAATACAGGTTATGTTTATTTGGTTGTAGCTCTGCATTTAAAACATCAGAGAATGAACCCAAATGGCTATGGGCAGAGATGAAGTCAAAGACAGAAATACAGAAAACAATCCCTGGGTATTTTCTATTCACTTAGCCATTCCTGCTCACACCTCAGATCTGTGATAATCATCAACTCTGATGACTATCAGTATTTACAGAGAAGACATTTTGGTTGTTAGGGCACAGCCCACAGAAGGTAGAAGGTACTGATAGAGAATTGGGACTGATACTAACCCCACCTACAAGGGCAATGTTTGTTTGATGAGAACATCTTAATCTTTTCATATTATCAGATCCTTGCCACTGCAAGATCCTTGTTTGTTAGTGAAACTGTGGTCCCACCCACTTTCTGATTAAACCAGACCACAAAAGTTTCTTCAAGCCAGAAATGTCCAACCAAACTCTATAGCAAATAAACCTGGAGGAAATCTAAATTACTTTTTAAGAAATGTTGAAATAAAGGAAGATAAATAACACAAAATGAATGGCCTGCCCCAGTCTTTAACTCTACAAACTACAGCAGTCTGTTTCATAATAACACTATTACCCAAGCCTGTAAGAAACTAAGCACACAGGCAGCTCCATCGATCTGCCCATCGTTGAGTGCCCAAGACTCTTGATTTCAATGCAGAGTTCAGAGGTCTTATCACCTATGTTTCATGTAAAGGCAAGGTATAATTCTACACCTATACATGCCTAAGATAATTATACTCTATATCACTTAAGAAGGAAATTAGATGCTTATATTTTTCCAGGTAAGGAAGATGACACTGTTATGACCAATCAGTCCAGATTTGTCTTACTTGTATTTGTTGGACCCAGTTCTGGGTGCCCATGTATAACCAACCTGATTGACTCAAAATGGATTTCCTTTTAATCTGTGCCAGCACACAGAAAATGAAAATCCATGCCTTGGAAGCAGAACACATTTACACTGCCAGATTTTTTTGCAGCTGCAATGAGAAGGGATGGGGCAGGCAGGCACGACAGCAACAGCACCTGAATTCAGACTGGTAGCCTGGAAGCTGGAGACAGATGGTGTGAAAATGAACCAGACACTGAAAAATTCAACTTTATATCCAGTAAGACTATAAACATACAGTGAGTGAGCGTGAGATTTATGCTGAAATTACAGAGGAATTCCTATGGATGATTACACTTCCAGCCCAAGCATGGAAAGCACATCCATCAACACGAGTGTCACTACATTAGCAGTGCAGCTGTCAGGCCTCCCATTACTGAACCCAGTAAATATAGAAGAGGACCATGAACACTTGTGACATGGCTCACCAAAGTACTCATCGGACGGAGGATTCTCCATGTCATACAGCATTTTCTTGGTCAGATGTTCCAGCTCATCCTCAGGCCTGAAGGCAGGAGTGCTTGATGTAGGGCCAGAACTTGGATATCCACTCTGGAAAAAAAAAAGAACAGCCTGTGATGTGGTATAAAAGCATTCACACAGTAAGTGGCTATATTATCTGTTCAGTGTTGAACTTCATTCTTCATTCAGTGTTGAACTTCTTATTTTTCTTTTTTTTTAAGACCCAAGGGATTCAAGGAAGTAAATACCTTACTTAATGTAATGAAAATGGACTCTGAAGAACAACCAGTGAAGTACTATATATCCTCCTAGAATGGGAAGTATCCTGTGCCTCATAATTAGATGTCTACTGGGTAGCACATAATAATTAACAAAGCAGAAGATTATTCCAAGAATAGCTTGATACAAACGTTTTCCAGAACTGAAAAAGGCTTGGGAACCATTTAAGTTTGGACTTGGTAAAAGTTTCCATTGCCTAACAACACAACATAAATGGTAATTCTCTAGTGGTAGAGTATATAGACAAAGACAGATAATCTCAAGCTGCTAGTTATGTTCTCTTCTTGTATGTTTCAACACAAATCCTGCTGTTAACTTTAGTGAGATCAGGAGCTGCTCCACAGATTTTTAGTACTAGAGATACAAAGGTTTAAATACATGTATAAAACCTCTTGGCCTTCATAAGCTAACAGCTACATATAGTATTTGCAGCCTGCCTCAGAGAGTCTTCTCCCTGGAAAACACCATAAGTACGGTATATTTTGAGAAGCACAAGAGTGCCTAGAAGTTGTGCCTAGAAGTTTTTTAGAAGAAGCTAAGTTTGGTGTCCATAAGGAGAAACTCGGTCATCTCAGGATTAAAAAATGCTGACACCAGCTCTCCTTGTGTGCACTGGTTTTTTGAAAGACTTGCATATGAAAACTAACTTATTTATAAAACACATCATTTTTAGTAAAGCAAGTGATTTTATTGATCAATTGCTGCTTACATCAAGGATTGGACCTTTAATATGAAACAAGGAAACATTTTTCCATACTCCGTAACTACTTAGATGGCAAGAAAATATAAAATCATTGGAGAAACAATACATTGACCACTTCTAGGGACTACATCTGACATGATGAATCTTTATTGAGCCAGTGATGTTTAACAGAGAAGAGCAGCTGTAAAGCACTGCACTTCAAGAGAATAAACTATATGCTTCCATGCTTTTTTCTTTCAGGCAAGAAGGAGATTTCAAATGAGACATCAATCAATGCAGAGAATGGCACTTCACAATAATACTTCAATCACCCACTCCCAAAATACCTGCATGCTCCTGACCCCATCATAATTCCTTTTCTAAGGTCCATGCTAAGCTGTACCATCACCCTTCTAACCTGTTGGCCTCAGCAAGGGCCTGTGCTCACTGGAAGGGCTGGATATGCTGTGCACACACTCAGTGCAGCAGCTGCACCCACTGCCTGCCCAAAACCCACCCTGCAGCAGAGTAGCAGCAGTTCACAAGCGAGAGCGGGGGCATGGTCCCCTAGGGAAAAAAGTGTACCTGGAATAAGCCCCAGGCTGGATGAATTTCCCTGAAGGGCTGTGCAAGGTCTGTTTGCCACATATTCAGACTCCCTGACTGAGAACACAGATTGGACCTAACATACATTCAGGTTTTCCCACAGTTGTTTTCATTTTTTTTGCTTATGAATTTTTTTCTGAACAACATTTAAGGATTTTGTGCATTTCTCCAGGAATTTTCGTTGCCTAGCAGTTGTCTTGAGTATCAGGAAATGCTGAATATCCACATAAAGAACAGTAAACTTTTTTGTACAAATGCAGCCATGCTGATGTGTTTGGGTTACCGTAACTTACTTTTCACATGCAGAGGCAGACAGTATGGTGACCTGCATTTGACTTCTAAGTCATGTAAGTGTCATCTCTGTGAGATAAATAATTACATAATTTTGGTGTGGATAAGGGCATTCATATGACTAGAAGTTCTAGAAGTAGGTGTTTGACCCAGTACACCAGGACTCCCTTGGCCAGAGCTTTGTGGCTTTTTAAGAAGAGTTAGTCTACAACTACTTCATTGGAAATAATATCTAGCATAATCCTAAAAAAGGTCAATTAAAATTGTTAAATGTAAGAATCTTGGAACAACCTGTTTTTTCCCCTTTGCTCTCTTGTTCCTAAGAGCTGATCATGAATCTTGCATGAACATATATTTTAACACAGCAAGTGCAGCCAAGGATTTATTACCTTGAGAAATCAATCTGGCAACTGAGCTTCTTGAGGTTCTATTCCAGGTATTGTACCTATTTCAGTTTCCATGCAGAAAAGAATGACCTCTGCTATTCCATCAACAGAGACTCATTTCCTAGACTTTGCATGGAGAAGACAGCATGGTCTGAAGCTGATGATGGCCCTCATCCCTGTATTTCCCATTAGCCATCACCAATCTCTTCTGCTGGGCTCTGTCCACACATCATTTGAAACACTGCCTTTACCCTTGGGCCCTGTAATAAAAATGGACCAAAACAGAAGGCACAAGCCACAGTTTGTTCACAGAAAAGGGCAGTGAGACACATGAAGCTGAAGCAATTTGCCCAGTATCACACATGGGCTCTAAGGCAAAGACAAATCCTGCATCCAGGCTGCTAGGGGCCCTACACTTTCCAGCCTCACACAACTGGGGCTCTACCTGGTCTTGCAGACCTCCATTGAACACTCTGCATCCCAAAGCCACTGCACCTGCAGGCCACCACAGCCAGGCATTGGCAGGAGGTGGCTGAAGCCTCTCCCTCTTTTCCATGCTGGCTTCCCACACCTCTCAACCGGGGAGCCCTCCATAACTAATTCAGAAGGTTTGGACTAGGCCCTTTCAAATGAAAGACCAAAATTTGCAGATTTTCAGTTTTGTCTGACTCTCTCTGGTTTTGGAGGCCACACTGCCTCATACGCTCAATAAATAGACTGCTCTCGTATTTTATCTACATTGCACTTTTCCAAACCAGGCAGATTTCCTATCCAGTACCCAATGACAGCAGAAATAACAAATACCAACCACAATGTTATGAGACACTTTGACTTATTTTGACTAAAATGCTATGCCTTTTTGACCAGTATTTAAGTAGTGCTAGGCACATCTTCTTCCTCCTCCCATGGCACATGTTGACTACGTGCCTCCAGGAAAATGCATTTCATGCAAATGAACATGCTGTTTGCTGGGACACGCACACACACACACACACATAGAGAGGAAAGTGCATCCTCAGTCCAACATAAAATACTTGTTTCAGCAAAACAGTTTCCTTCCTCCTCCTTTGTTAGGTCAGGGTAAAAATACAATTCTGGCTTTCCTTACAAAACAGAGTTGTGGTGTTGTTGTTTATATTAAACTTCCTCTATTTTCTCCTGATCTGCACAATAATAAAGGCTGTCTAGAAATTCAGCTTGCTGTCTGATCTACCAGTTAATTTCATGCATTTTCTTTTCTCCAAGCACACACCTTAATGCACACAATTAACCACTTTCTTAGCTAGACACAGCTCAAAGAAAGGGACTGCATTGATTTGCAGACCCCAAGCACCACTCTGTCTGGCTAATCACAGAAGCATCAGGGACAATAAATTGACCCATGAAAACGGAAAAGAACCCAGCAAAAAGCTGGCAGAAGGGACTATGCTTTGGGAGCACAGGCACCTGAGTGCCTCCTTTGCTACTGTCATCAAACACCAAGCAACTTCAGGGAAGAGAAGAGGATTGCAATAGCATGTGCAGATGCAAAAGCATTCCTAAATAAACACTGTCCTGAATACTTAGTTGGGGTATTAAGGAAAACACCAGCATTTCCAGGGTTAAGCCCTGTAGCAGAAAGTATCTTCATGCTACAAAGGAAGTGAGCTAATTGCTTGTGCCACTATCAAAATGCTGCAAGAACATCTGGCTCATCTTCCTTATTAAAGTTCAGTTCCTGAAAAGCCAGGTCAAAAGAAGCAGTTTTGTGGAATCTCTGCATAATTATTTTGGTACTCAAAGCTGATACTTGCTTCAGTGCTTCCCTGGCATATTTTTTACTCCAGACCTATCTCAGCTGTAAGGGCTGCCCAGAAAAGGGAGCTCTGCAGTCACTGTGGTGCAGTCACCAACAAGAACCTTCCCCATCCCCACATAAATATTTACCTGTATGGATAAAAACTGCAGTGCAAAATCTGCAAAGGCATCTGAAGATGATGCTGTGATGAATGCACCATCATTCAGAATCCACTGTATGTGGTCATTTTTCTTGTCCATTTACGAACATTGTAGAAGAAGCTTCTTCTCTCTGGGAGAAAATAACTTCAATTACGTGTTCCCAGTTACAGAAACGTGGAAATTATCTTCTTTTCAGAAGGTAGAATTAGCTGAACTTGGAATTGAAAGGCAGCCAGAAACATCTTTCACTGAGAGTTACTTTCTTTTCATTTTTTTTTCTCCTGTTTCAACTGCATAAAGTTCGTCTTCTCATTTCACTCACCAAAGCTAATCATCAGTTAAATAGTATTGCAGCATAATTTTTTGCTCAATGGTTTGACAAAGACCACTCTTTTTTTTTATTTTGAAATTACAGACTGTCCAAAACAATTGCAAACTTTCAGAGCAAGAAATCCAGCATAGTGCCACATCTCTCATGAGTTGTGCTCCCAAGGAAGTATCAAGATTGCCTACAGCTGTAATTCAGTTTATAATTAAGGCCAAGTCTTACAGAGGAGATGCACTAGAAAAAGAATTTGAATTCTTGATTTATTTTCCCAGTGAAAGGTTACAGCTGCCAGAGTACATAAAGATTCCTGAAAAGAGGATTCTGCCTGGAATCCTTGCAGCATGAACGTTCCTGGGTTTATTCCTGGTCAGAGGATAGCTCATCAAGACCCTCTGAAGAAGCTGCCTGGCATGAGGAGATACCCACTGACAGCCAGTGCCCTCCAGCCTACACCAGAAGACCAAAATTTCAAGTGTTGGGCTGCCAGGATAGAGGGCTCTTCTGGGACATGCCAGAGTGGAACAAACCACCAGTTCCCTCACTGCCTACCTGCCCTGCCACCCCACAGCAAACCAGCAATCCAGAATGTGCAGTTCTGCCAGCAGAGCCCTCCTTTGGTTAACACTGCCTGGCTTGGAAATAGGACAGTTTTGTAACTGCTTCAAAGCTCTAGAGGATATTTTTCTTTATTTTTAAACTTCATTATTGCAACTGTATCCTTAACTATCCATGCACATTGCCTGTCCTAATCCTGCTAAGCTCTTAGTTTTAGTGATCTCTTGTGGCATTAAGCTACACAGAATTTGAGTAATAATAACAATAAAAAGTATTTTCCTCTGTTTTAACTTCACACCCTGCAATTTTGCATAATTGTCTCTTTTTTTTTTTTTTTTTTTTTTTACACTATGAAACTGGGATGCAGACAGGTAGGAAGGGGAGGTATCCTATTGATAGTTTTAAAAGACAGTAGAGCCAGAATGCAAAATCATGATAGAATTGAGGACTTTTGAAAATCAGGCTGCTCATACAGATGTTTGTTTTGACTCACCAGAGCAGAGCTTTTAGCTTACAATCACGAACCCAGAATCTTGGTCTTTGTGTACTGATACTGAATTCAACAGGTTCACCATACATGCACCCTAATTACTCTGTAAAATGGGTTTAGGAATACTTCTGTCTTAATTTAATCAGTGCTGTGGAGCTGTTCAAGCTTCTACAACATAAGTGACTACACAGAGACAGATAATTTTATTTAACATCAAGCATGGCAACAAAAGAACGTGACTGTTTTGTCCTTGGATTGTTTTATGCTACTATATGTAAACAGACTAAGTGGCTTTTCTTGCTATTCTTCATATTCTCACTAATGTTTTGAATCTGGAAGGGCTGGTTATTTTTTATAGGTATTATAAAAACTGGATATTCTGTAAACACCACCATCTGCTTCTGGCTTCTGCACTGAGCACAACTGTGTTAAATGACACCTTCCACTGCTATTCTGGCGAGTCCTTGCTTCTGCTGGACACTATGGACTGTTTATATATTCAGAGTTAACAGCAGATGTGCAAGATTTTTATGGAGCAACATTGACCATTTCTCATTATAAAATACAAAGCAGTGGCTGGTTCTCCAAGTAATAAATTTTTTACATGTTATCTCAGGAAACAGCAGATTTAAGCTATATTTCACATATAAAATACTACATTTTAATGTCCCATTGGTGCTTAAATGTATATACAGAAACAAATGCAGCAGTGCCTGATCTTGCCTGGGGCCTCTTGGCCCTATCATTACACAAATATGCTTTACTTGTCAAGGCTTATCTCATATGAAAAGGGGAGCAGGCTGTTTTGTGTTTTTCCATTAACCCCACTTATTTTGGTAACAGACATTTTAGGCACTTTAAAAAAACCCAAGAACTTAAGGAACAGCTGGATGACACTACTGAGAGAGAGAATGAGGCACCATTATTATACCCATATGCAAATAAAAAGACTGTACCATTGTAGCCCTATGTTTTTGGCTGGAAGAGCTCAGTCTGCTCCATAAAATTGTATCAGGAAGTCCTATGCTCACTCGTCTATTTGTTTCAAGATCAAAGGCTTTATTCTGCTCTAAGCTGCTTGCCTTGCCACATCTCTCTGAGCTCAGAGTCAAGCATTCCCTTACTCCCATGGATCATCACCAGCAGTAAAGACCCTACAGGCTGCTTCTCAACTCCCCTCCTCAACAGGTCAAAATCTGCATTTCAGAGTAGGAGCCATAAGCTTCCATAGGAGATAATAGTCTTACTGCTTTGATCCCGAGCTCCACACCAAACTGCTGTACAAGAGTTTGAATTCACTTCTTGACATCTTGGCTATAGATCCTGGGGTGCACAGTGCATCTAGGACTCCTTGATTGGGGAGTGATGAGCCTCAAGACCTGTACAGGGCTGCCTTGTGCCAGTCCAAGGTGGCATTACTGAAAGACATCAAGCTGTGGAGGGTTCCAGTGGCAGTGATTGGCACTCCAAGGGCTTACCATCTCACCACCAACCAAGCCGTATTCCTATCTAATAGGACAAGCACAGAGGCAAACTTATGAAAATAAGAATGCTTCAATATTCATACTGATGAAAAGAGATGTGTTTGCTGACACAGTACTCAGCTGCCCAGATGATTCACTACCACAATGAAACGACTGAAAGAAGCACCTTCCCTCCAAAGCCTACCCTTCCAGAAGCACCTTCCCTCCAAAGCCTACCCTTCCAGAAGCACCCTTAAAATCCAAGGAAATAACTGGGCTTTGCCCTTTCTTAAATTTTTCATTTGCAAAGGAGGGCAGAGCTGAATGGTTTCCACAGACACTGAGGGGTGACACGGCGTGACGGGCTCAGCACGCGGCCGGCGTGGCGCCTGCAGCACCCGGGAGCTCCCCAGCACTGCCCCAGCACCACTCACCCACCCCAGAGCTGGGGCTGGAGCTGGTGCTCAGCACCAGCACCACCTGCCCTGTGGTTCAGCTTCAGCACCCAGTGAAAAAAAAGCAGCCGCAGCTGCGGGGCCTTAGCAGGTAACAAAAACCAGAACTGCCATGGCATCACTTGTTTCAAAAGAAAAATAAATCGACCATTTTAATGGTACTAATTTTGCATGTGAAACTTGCATTCATATTGTATTAACAGTTTAAATATAGCTTTCTTGCCAGAAGCCTGAATAGGCTAGAAAAGATACTTAAAATATGCAAATTGTGTTTCTGTTTTAATACACAAAGAAACCTAAAACCATATCACTTTCCATCACCAAGACAGGTTTTAATATAAGGTTTTTTCATGTGAAAACTGTAACAGCAAACAAATGGTTAACCAAGTGTGTTTAACCCACTATCTGTAGTCTCACTTTTAGTAAACTGTGACATGGGCCATTACACTTCCCAGGACGCCAATGACTTAAATGAAGACTATGTATTTTGCTTAACATTATAAGATTATATATATAAATTACAGTAAAAAAAAAAAAAAAAAGGCTTCTCAGACTGGAGAGGGTACTTGGTTCAACATCCATAGCACTGGAGGGTAGGATTCCTGAGCTTTATCCTCAGCAATGTTCTTAACCAGTCTGATCCTGCACCCTGCTGTTATAAATGGTGTTCATAATGCTTGGCTGTCTCAAGAGAGTTTGAGAGGCTCAATGAACTCTTCATTACAAAATGCTTTGAGATCCATGAATGACAGATGCTGAATGAGTACAATTCATGACTATTAATAATTACGTTCACTAGCCAAAATTGTGCCTCCTTTCACTCATATGTGTCTAGATTTTGTCTTTTAAGATTATAACATCTTCAAAACAAACACTGGTCTCCGAACATGCCCTCAGTGGTCTTGTATAAGTAAAAGTGATAAGAATAATATTTGAGGAAACAATAGTGTGTCTCTTTCCCTTATGTGTAGCTGCTTTCATTCTAACAGCTTTCCTGTTTTTCCTTTAACTTTGCACAGACCATGTTTCTTGAAGAGGTTACTGGAGGGTGCCAACCCTTTTAACAAAATGGGCACAAGTTCCTTTGGAAAGAAGATAGGAAGCTCTAAACATATCAGAGAGTGTAAGCACTGAGTACAATCCTTTATTTCACTTTGAGTCTCTCAGGTAACTGCAACAGAGAAAAGGAGTCAGAAATTTAAGAGACATCTGGATTCTGTTCAGGCCATCTTATTGCGCTCACCTCTCGGCCAAGGTGTGCTTCAAGGGTGACAAAAAATTGTCAAAGTGACACCTTATCCAGTGATGCAAGAGAAAAGAGAACTTGCAAATAATAATGAGAAGATTGCTGCTCATTAAAGTCAGAGGGAGACCACATTTGCTTGCACCTCCAGGTCTTGTGGTGAAAGACTGTAGAGAAGATTATTTAAAGGATACTGACACAGCTCAAGACAATATGTAAGCAGTAAAGATCAGAGTTCATCTCATCTCTACCTCAGTTAAAGCATCTCTGTATTTTATACCAGCTATAGGAATGGTTTTTTTGCTGAATTGCTTTATTGACCTTTAAGAGACTGAAGCTTTACTGCACTTAAAACAACTAATTCTCATCATGAAGAGCCCTCTGCAGGTGTCTGTAGGTCACCTGGATCTCAGCTCAGTCATCTAACATCACACCAAGTGCCATTTGCAAATACATGTTATTTAATTCATAAGGAGCAATCGCCTGGCCCATCAGTGTTGAGCAGACCACACTGCCACCAGCAAGCCCTGGCCTCTCTATCTCCAGCCCAAACAAGGACAAGAGCCTCTTCAAAAAATTACCAGGCTGGAGTTGGTCATCACTGGTGATTAAAAAGTTAGAGAACCCTTCTGCTTCTGCTATATGGAGGTCCCCACCAAAAGCAGGCAGTTTGTGCACAGAGCTGATGCTGCTCACTCACATGAGAGTCTGGGGAAGGGGCTGGCAGCCAGGTCACGGTGCAGCTGCTCCCACAAGGCATTACCTGCACTTGCAGGTGCTACTGTGATGCTAAACAACAGCAGGCAGAGGACAGGACACACTGGCAATAAGGAGAGAGGTAGTGAAATTAAACAGTGCCATCAGGAACAGTGGGAGTAATACACAAGAAAAGAAGGAAGAAAGGGTGAAGGGCTGCAGCCTCGAGTAAGTGTCATCTTGATAGCCTAGGCACTGCTGCTTTAGAAGAGACTTGTACATTTTTCACTATCAATTACCTCAGGTAATCAAAAATAATATTTTCAGAACAAAGCAGTGCCAAATTCTACACTGCACTTGGAGGAAAAAGGCCAGGGTAAATGCCTGTCACCTATATTATAATTTATTTCACCCAATGTACTTACAAAAATGATCTCTCATTTGGCTCACAGCAGTAGAAATTTCTCAACAAAGTCATAATTCTCCTGTAATAGAGTCCAGAACAGTAAAGTATTACTCAAATAAAAGCTCCAAGTCTTCTTTGAAAAACTGTACCTGCTCAGGAGTTTCCCAAAATCACACGGGGAGAGGAGCTGAGAAAAGGGCAGCAAGAGAAGAGGAATTATTTTTTCCTTAGAGGGCACCACAGGATGAAGATTCAGCACATCCCAACTGGTGGCCAAATCATGGCAGAGAGCCAAAGAAGCAGGGATTATGGACTATCAAAAAATGCTGCAGGAAATTTCACCATGGTTATTCAATATTCAAAGGGTCTCAATCTTTTCCTTGCAACCTGCTGGAACAGGAGTTGGCTGTTCTATTCCTGTTATGGATCCTATGACTCCTGCTTGTGCAGAGGGCAGGAGATGGCCCTTGGAGAAGAGCCCCAGGAGCAGAGAGGTGCAGATCAGATCTGGAAGGAGGGCTCTGGCATCATGGGGAGGGAGGCAGGGGAAAGAGCAAATTAGCATTTAGCAACACAAATACAGCAATTAAGGCAGAACAACCTTAGTTCAGCAATTAGAAAAGAAGTGCTAGTAGGAAGAGGGGAAAACTACTCAGAAGGCAGCATGCAGTAAGTGATTTGAGCCAGAGCCCAGCATCAAAGAGGAGGATGGGATGAGGCAGAGAGGAAGGAGATGAAAGTACTTCCAGAGCTGGCAAGAGTCCATGCAGAGAGGGCACATGGAGATATGCACCCACCACAGGAAGAGTGGCTTAAGGAAGACCAAAGGATCAAAGGAGGTGTGAAATGGAAGGTAATAGCACCCTCAGAGCAGGGAGCAAGCAGGAAAGTAAGACCAAAGGAGAGGCATCAGTGTCAGCTGATTTTATTGAATAATTTCCTTTCTACAGGAACTATCCAATGCTAACAAAACCCAGCAGTTTCAGTCTATGAGATTGGTCAGATGTACATGTGTGTGCATGTGTGTTTTTGATGGGACAATAGACAATAGACACCCAGGACAGAGCACTACACCCTCAGTGTCACATTTGATTCCCTCTGGGAAGTTGGATATGGGGCTTCAATGTCACATGATCCTCCTCTCCACACCCCTGCCACATGTAGTGTATGATCCCACATTTGTCACAAGCAAGCTTTCCAGCTAACAGAAAATTACTTTTATTGCCACGATGCTTAAGATGGTAAATGCATAGGGGCTTGTGCTATGTGCTACACAAGTACCTATGGAATAAAGGGCAAAGGAGAAGGGAATTCCCCAGATTCAGAGCTTTTCTACTACTTTTCCTCATCCTCTGCTTTCCCATCAGCCTCTCAAAAAGCCCCAGGATCTTGGCAGCCAAACCAGGCTGTGCACTAAGGAAAGGGAATTTAACTTCCTCAGCTGCAGCCTCTAAGGCTGCTGTCATCCTGAGGGCACAGTCACTGTACTGACATACAGCCCTAATGATCTACACTGTTCAAGGCATCAAATGCTTTAAGAAACTCACCCTGTTCAGAAGGCCATGCTCAAGCTATATTTCTGTGCCATCTTTTGTGCGAGGCTGGGACTGACTCTGAGGAGGTCAGGAAGAGCCTGATGGCTCAATAAATGAGACACTTGGGAGTGTTAGTCAAACTGACAGCTCAACAAGATCCATGTTTAGTTGTCAAAACATTCCTCCATGTACAGAGAGGTGCAGCTAAGAAGGCTGTCCACATCCATCCTGGGCTGGAGACAGGCTTATGTCACTAATTGGTCGAGCAGTACTTCATAGAGAATGGAGTGAACAGGCAGAGGTGGTGGCATATGCAATTAGAGCTGAGGAAGCTGAGGGCTGTGGCTGGACACAATACTGTGCCTGGACCATTTTGATGTATAGGGAAGATCACTTTGTCCATGAACTATTTCTGTGCCACAACAGCAGCAGCCTCCTGTATTTTAATGACTGAGCAGCTCACAGCTTGACTGAGCAAAGGCTGAAGGGGGAAAAGCAACGGTGTATATATATAATTTTGTTGAATTTACTTTAAAAGGATGGGCTACACATTCAGATGGTGCAAATCAGAGTCGCTCCAGGGAACTCGCTGATTTACACAGCAGTGGAGAATCTAGCTCAACATGCCAAAGTGAGCAATGTACTCAGGTGTACATTTGCTAGTTGAGAGGCACTGTTTGAGTCAATAAGGCTGTCCAAACCCAGACCAGACTAACTGCAGCCCCCTCAGCCCTCAGCTGCATTGTCTCTCACAGAACAAATGATACAGGGAGAAAACTGCCTTCCAGACTGCCAGACCAAGAGTGAACACCACAGACAAAAACCCTGCTCTCTGAGGATATGGGTGATTGAAGCTGCTTCCTTGCAGGTGACACTCCAGGGTTTACCTAAAAAATTAAGTTAAAAGTCTCTGTCCCCATCTGTGGGGGACATACCAGACTGGCTTTCATGGGTTCCTGTTACCAACTCCCAGCTCAAGCTAACATGTTTTTCAGGGCCTCCTCTCTCCTGGCTCCTTTTGAGAAGCTGTCTCTCTTTTTAGAGGATTTTCAGAGCAAGCATGCATCCTTCATCTCCTTCCTCATCTACACTTGTTCCTAAGAGCCATGCAAATTTCAACAGCATATCTAGAAAAACTGTTGAGAACATAAAACACTTTACGAACTTCTTCCTCTTCTTTCTCTCAATACAATGTATTTTCTCCATGCTCCCTTTCCACCCTTCTGCATTAGTTTTACACTATGAAATAAAGGATTCAGGCCCTCCTCCCTGTGACCCTCATCTGAAAATCACTCACACACTTCAGAGGGTTTGCAACACAGAGGATGAGAAAGTGAGGCCAGCAAAGTGCTGGAAGGGATTTCCTGGGGAGAGTCTGTGATTTCCATCACTGAGGCTTTTCAGAGTAGGAACAAACAAATATTTGTGAAGAATAGCTTAGGCAGAGTTGATCCTGTCTCTGAGCAGCAGACAGATCTTCAAGTCTGTTCCAGCTTTACTGTTTATGCTTCTGTGATTGTGATAGCAGTTGTGACATATTCTGCAACGGAGTTGAGCAAAGCCAGCTGAAAGCCCTATGGATCATCTTCAGGGCTGAAGCTGCTTACAGGAAAGGAAGCTCATATGCAGTGTTAAGTTACTTGATGGTTTTGTTCCAAACACTAAATCAAGGAAAGTTTGTTCAGCCATGGTAAGATAAAGAAGTTGGGTCCTAAGCAGGCCCTGTCCTGCTTTTACCATCTCCAAAATGCTCTATCTCCACCTTTGACTCCAGGCACATGAGGCAGCACATTCAGAGCACCCACTGCCTGGGCAGTAAATATTTGTGTTAGACAAACAACCGGCTTCTTTTGTCCTAGTCCTCAGGAATGCCCATCTGGCACTCGGTGCTGAATCTCTATTAAAACCTCCCAGAAGCTAGACAGGATGCAGTGAGTCTGGCCAGGAGCATGGAAATGGCAGGCAAAAAGCATTCAGAAAATCATCATAGGTACCCCAGACTGCAAAATGCTCCACATGTCTGTTGTGCAAAAACCCACGTGTGTCCACAGTGGATTGAAGGAAAGAAACTGCTCCAGAAACACTGATGCCAGCTCTCCCTGCAATACCACCTTCTGGGGAAAACAAATGGCAGGGGAGCTATCTAACCTACTCATCGCAAAGTCTTTATGCCACAAGACGGTATTTACTAGCTGGTACCAGACAACATTCAAGCAAGAACAGAAAGTCACTTTCCCAACGCTCCTTGTGAATTGCTCCCATCTGTGCAAGAGAGCAATCCAAAGCCCTTATGCCCATGACAGCGCTGCAATCACACGCTTCGTGTTTTACACCCAAAATAGCGCCAGCCAGAGCACGGTGAGGCTCGCACAGCGCGTGCAGCTGTGCTGATGAAGAGGAGCCACTGGAAGCGGTTCTGGGGGCGCGGGTTGCTAGGGAACGTGGCAAAGCCCTGCAGATTTCCCCGCCGCTCGCCGGCTCTTTCCCCTCTTCCCATCTCACTCGCACTGTGCCAGCATCTTCACCCCGAGAGTGCCGCTCTTCCTGTCTGAAGTGTGCAAAAACAAATCTGCCAGCAACAATGGAGCTCGATTGCTTGGCATGTCTTCCTGAAGAAAGAAATCACTCTAGCCTTTGATTTTCAAAGGCAGCCAGCTGACGCTTTGGGAAAAAAAATCCATTCTCCATTTTCTCCATGTCTGTGTGTTATTTCATTCCACCTGTGCTACGGTTAAGGGTGGGTGGCAAGCCCAGGTGGCACAACTCAACAAGCCGAGTTTGTGGGAGCTGTGTCAGCTTGCAGATAGCAAGACTGGTGCCCTGAGTGTCACACTGTGTCCCCTGGACCCCTTCACTTCCCATAATGTGCTGCACCTTGGGAGGCGCTGCAGGAGCCAGCACAGCACAGTTCTGCAAATGTGGCTGGGCACTGCGTGGTGCTCCCACAGCTCCAGTGGCCACCAGGGCTTACGGCAAAGGGCACACAAGCAAAGGAAGAGCTACCAGAGAACTGGGAGAGAAGGGAAAAGAAATTTCTGCCGTCTTAAAAAAGAGCTGGGAGAAGGAGAAGCCAGTGACCAAGGTGGAAACATAAGGTTTTCCAGTATTAATCAATCTTTAAACAATTTGACAGAATGATTAGGAAATGCAATGCTCCCTTCTGAGGCATTAGAGATTTATATTTAGATGTTAGGTATTTTTTTCTACACTGCATTATTTTTAGCTACTCGTTGATGCTAGGCTAGCAGTGGCTGCTGCTGGATCGATGAGGCTCTCCTGTGATGGCAGCTGGGTGAAATATGCCAATAGGAAGTGAGACATAATTCAGCCCAGGATGCTGCTTGGAATCCCTGTCTGCATGAGGAGATAATGGGACAGCAGAACAGTGGCTGGTTACCCAGACTGGTACTCACACACCGAGGCTGCAGGCCTAGACAAATGTCCTTCAATACCAACAGGGATTTAATAAAACCCTTACAGTAGCAGAGAGGATACACCTAACAAGCCTGTATAACTAAGAAATCACAAGAGAGAAAAGATTTGGAAGTGATTTTGAGAGATTGCTTAATAAACCTTTTTATCCCAAGAAGGAATAAAATAAAGTCTGTGTTTGACCTGTTAGATGCATTAATTCTGGAGACAGAGGAAGAAGCATTTCCTTCTCCTAGTAACAGCACAAATCTTGGGTGTCTACAATGCCTGAACTCATAACACTCTTTGGACAAGGGGAGACTCACATGATCCCCAGGGCAGGCCAGAGCTGCAATTTCCACACATTACAGGGTTGCATCTTTGAGAAGAACCATCACCTGATGATGAAAGGGTAAAAAAATCCAAGAAATGTAAAACAACAAAATACTAAATATTATGTCAAAAGACTAATTTCTTCTTCACTCCAGGTGATTTGTAATTAGACTGCTTTCAGATAGGATTTATGTTTCTTCCTAAGGACAGAGTCTCACACAGTGTGACAGCATGATTTCTTATCTCATGACAAGCCAGGCAAAGATGGTCAAGGTCTCATCTTGAACTTTGCTCAGCAGCACAGCAACAGCACACCAATATGCAAATATCTTCCATGGAATCGTGTTATGTATCATGTGTCAACCTCTCCACAAACAAGGATTAGTCTCATTTTATGACGGAATACAAAAAGCTGAATGCAAATGCATGTCTGTATATCAGCATTCCTTTTGAGAAATTGCCTTGCACCCCTGTGTCATCCTCTAGAGACCCTGGAGCAAGACCTTAAAAATGAGAAATAGTGCCAGCATCTCCTAGAGAAATTGTGTGAATGCTACTATCCCACCTTCATTTCCCCTTTAATCTACATTTCAAAAATTATATTCACCTGCAGACACATTCTAGGTTGATACATGTCAGGCACACTTTACTTTTCAGTTCAAGCCATATGGTTCTAATAATAGTGGTTAATAAAGGAAGAGTATATTTTCACTTGTAATTTTTCAAATCTCATCAAAAAATGGTACAACACAGAACAGTGCAGACTGCAGCACAGCACATGTGCTCAGTCACATTTTGCACTGCTCTGCACTTGCTCTGCTAATGGCCCTTAATTAATATTCACAACCAACTCAGTATTAAGTTCAAAAAGAAAGTGGTACAACTCTGTGTTTGCAGAAATGGTACCTTAAATTAAAACAAGCAATGCAATTTCAAGTTTATTAAAAGTGCATTTGGAAGCAGAGTCCTGCAGCAGACTTTGGAAATAGGAAGGAACAGAGAACATCAAGTTACCTAATGGGCTTTTGGCAATAATTTTACATCACAAATAAATTTTTCAGTAATACGCTCAAGGCCAGCCTCGACATCTTGGTTTTGGCATATCTCAATAACCTCTGTAGTTAAAATCATCCACTGGGCACTTTCAGGAAAAACGGGCACTAGGTTTCTCACAGAGGAAAATCAGCAAGTAGCAACCATAGCTAACTTAATCAAACTTAATGGAAACAAAAGGTTGTGACTGGTCTAGTGGTAGGGGATTTCCAACTAATTTATTGTGGAAAATGGTATCATTCACAAAGTCATCCTTAGAGAACATACTGCAACAGAACATTTAATATAATAGCCTGGCATCATCTGACCCCAGATGAAAGAGTAAGAGGATATATTTACACTGCACATGACTCCCGCCTCCATGAATGCACCTTAAGGCAGTAGCAATGTGATCTTTTAGCCAGTGGTGTCCTTAGCTTGCCACAACTCCTGCACCAATCTGCCACAAAAGCAGAGGTGTGTGCAGGCAGGTTTGCTGAGAGGGGAGCTGGAGCATGGACAGCAATCCAGCACGCCTTGTTCCACCACTGAGGCCCTCGCTGTCTTCCAGCTGCCTCTCACAACTCTGAATGAGCCTGAGGGCCAAGCAAAGTCTTCCAGGTGACTTTTTGCTTATGGAAGAGAAACCCAACAAGCCATAGAGAGGCTGAGCTGGCAGGTGCACAACGAGCTGCGGCAGACGGGTGTCCTTGGAGAGCCCAGCAATGTGCACACAGCCAGAGAGGACGCACAGACTCAAGAGTCACAGCCGATCTCTGGGCTGAGCAAAAACCATGCTTTCTGAACCCAAGAAATCCTACAATGAAGACAGGCTTTCTCCAAGGGACAGAGGCAAGGCGTACGGCCATGCCATTGGCATAATTTTCAACTAAAAGCTGAGACATCAATCCTAACTCAGCACTTGGAGAGGTTATTCCAGGGGGCCTATGGGGGACAATCTCCACTGAGAGTGGAGTCTGTCCCTGACAGACTCACATGTCGTGAGTCTGACCTGACTGTACACAAACACACATGAAGAGACAGTCCTTTTCTCTAGGGGCTTCAGAATAAATAGGATCAATTTTTTTATCAGGTATTTGTCTAATTGCTCAGGGTAATTTCAGTGCAGCACTAAACATTAATTCCCACCTTACTGCCGTGTTTATTGCCTCAGTTGAGAGCTGAAGTCTTATTTTTCACATCATGGGTTAGGAGACCAAAAGACAGTAGCAAGGGAAAGAATAAGATAACCATCTGCCTTCTCAAGAAACTGTCAGTTGTCTCTTTTCAATCAGGTAATCCAGCTGTTTGCTGTACATGCATATTCCTTTAAATATAGATAAGTTTCCATCTGTGGCAGAGATATTTTGCACAAAGTTAATGCCAGAAGCTTACATTCCTCTTCTAGGGGTCAGATCTCTTGATACACATGACCTCTACTGAAAACCATCCAACTGGGGACACTTCTTGTTAACATCACAGAAAGAATCATTAAAAAACCAAGCCTTCTAAAATGGAAGTGGGAAAAAAAAAATCATGCTGCTAATAATCTAAACGGCTCATTTCCAATTATGCATTTTAGTACACAATCTATTTTTTCTCTTATCAGCAGCTTTTGAATTTTCAGACCAGATCCCTACCAACACCTGCTCTATCTGCTCAGTGAGTACTAGTGCTAGCACATAGTACTAGCTCTAGCAGGAGAACTAGCTGATGCACAGTTCACGTTGCCTCCACTTTGCATCCCATGCACTCTCCCAAAGCTGGCTGCTGTGTTTCCAGCGACCTGAGAAGGAATACTTGTTCTCTTCGTAATTAGGATTCACAGTAAATGTGGGAAGTGAAGCAAAAAGAACACAATGTTCAAAGCTGCCACTCATGGTTAAATAATTAGTCAATATTACGCTCAAATGCTGCCTCCAGTGTTCATGCCAATCTGTACAGGGAGACATTTGTCCTTACATTACTTTGGCGCCTCGTTTCAGTAATTTCTATAAACTGGCAGTCTGGCCTCAGCAGAGAATGGGTCACACCACTTCTGATTCAGATAGATTACTAAATACAAATAAGAATGGTGAGAGATTAAAGGTGGTGAGGTGTTAACAAAGCTTTGGTAAAGTAATAGATGCAAGAAATCCTTTCACCTGATTTTTATAAAGTAGGCCTTGTCTAAAAACAAGGGGCTAATTAGCTGATAACTAATGCAGAACCATGATCCTGTTTTGCCTACATGTTCTGCTATAGTTACACACAGAGAAGTGCTGTTGATTCCCAGTGAGAGGGGATTTGGTTGCTTCTCCTCACTGTGTAGGAACTTACTTTTTTGCACAGTGATACTGTGGGTCTTGGTGGGACTTTGAAATGCTTCCCCCAGAGAAACTGCAGTTTGCTGGGACACTGCTCCATCTCCATGTTCATGTTGTGCCTCCTTTATCATGGCTGTATTTTTCCTCACAGCATTTGTGTGTGCTAGAAGAATTTCCTGACAAGAGGAGTTGTGATGGCTTATAGCTGATCGAGAGCTGAACTTGATTCTTTTGGAGTGCTAGGTGATGCCTGAATGAATGCTGCTGCTGCTTGTCTAAATAGGCTAACTTAGAAAGAAAGAACAAAGGATTTCATGAGCAATAGGAACAAGTACAGACCAACTCCTGGAATGTTCCTGCGTCACCTGCACAGCCATTCTAAAACTCTTCCATCAAACGAATGGAGACTGTGTCAACATTTTGCTTAATTGCCTAGCAGCTGCCTGGCTCATACCTGGTTAGGCTGAGGAAGTTGCACTTCCACCTCATGTCACCCAGAGGCAGGAGTACTACAGACATGAATTTTCACTCTGTTGTAAAAAAGAAGTAGTAAGAAAAGCCAGCACCCCTTCCACCTCTGCTGAACCATGAACCCCCTTCCAGCAAACTGTCCACAGGGAACAGCATTATGATCTTAGGAAAAATCTTCTTCCAGTGCTTTTCACCAATACTGAACTCAGTAAGAGTCAATAAAACAGCCACACACCACAGATGCGTCAACAAGTGGTGACCTGCAAGCCTGAACAAGCCCAACCTAACATCAGCTCTTTTTCATAACATTGGCTGCCCCTGGAAAGGAAACACTTCCTCCCGATCCTTGCCTGGTGCAAGGTACTTTAACTTGGGCTACAAAAAGCACCACTAATAAAACTGAGAGCAGCACTGCTAAAACCAAGAGCATGTCCCACAAGCAGGCCCTGCAAACACATACAACCAGCTAAGTACTGTTCTAATTTATCAGACACCTGCTGGATGTGGAGACTAAGGAGCACTGTGGCAGGGCCCAGACACCCTGCCCAGCCTTTAACACCATGTGAAAGAGGGGAGACAGCAGAAATACTGATAAGAGAACTCTGAAATGATTCATTTTGTCTGAGTTTTACTATGCATGCCTGACAGTGACTTCATTAATCAGATAGCTCACATCTGGATTGCCACTCTCCCCTGGCTGCTTCATCCATCCACACAGCTTGCTGGGGAAAAGACAGTGAGATGGGATCCAAATTAGAAAAATTATTTATGATTAGTGAAGTAGAAAATTAATTGCTTTTCTTCCCTTTCTTCCCTCATTCTGAAACACCCCTCCCAGGGAAATTAGTGCTAAGAAGTCCTTGTGAACAAACACATCAAGAGTAACAGAACAGGGTCCATATGTACCAGCAACCAAAAATAAACCGAAGTCTGAAATCCACACAGTCAAGTGGATTCACAATGTCTATCTCTACGCCACAGTAACAGATGGTCAATGAACTGTTACAAGACAGACCAAGACTAGTTAAACAGATGGGCAGTATTATTTTTATACTGGTTTATAAGTGAATCTTTAAGTTTCCACTAGGTTATCTGAAATAACATCAAAGAAGCACACACAATACCCAACCAGCCAAAACCAAATTCCATGAAATCTTTTGCCCAAAGAAGGTACTGAGCTTTTTATGGCATTGTGCTGATGCTGCTAGGAACTGTGGCGAACTCTTTGGAGTTCAGGAAGGATGGCCCGAGGCTGCACAGCCTTGGAAGCCCCTCTGGAAGCTGTGCTGCTGCCAAGGGCAGCTGGGGCGTTTGCTGTGCTGTGGCAGCCCCGCAGAGCTCTGTCCAATGCTGAAAGAGCTGTGGCAGCGGCGGTGACATGCGAGCCACAGGGCTCCTGTGACTGCATCCTCTCATCTCTCTTCCTTTAGCAGATTTCATCCCTGCAATTTATTCACAAAGCAGATGAACTCCACAGCTCAACTCATGCTGGCTGGACAGAAACAGCAGCTTTACAGAGGGAGAAAGGGAAATGGGGCATTTTAGAAAAGATATGCTTTTAGAGACTTGTTCATGCTGTCAGAATGCATGAGAAAGACCAGAGACACAATCTGACTTTTCAGACTTCTCTTCATTTTGCAGCCTGCATTACTTTTTTTTTTTTTGCAAATCTCTCACCTACAGGCATATTGGGCAGATACACTTTCCCCTACTCCAGATTTAAGCAGAATATCTGTGTTGACAAGAGGGCAGGACAGACTATAAAAATAAGTAAATTAGCAGCTCATAGCACATTCAAAAACCTAACCCAACATTTGCTGAAGACACTGACACATCTCACTGCCAGACATCTCAAAGGAACTGGGCTTCTAAAAAACTACCAAACAACCTTTTAACAAATTACCAAAAAACTACCTCAGACAATCTGAGCAGCCCACTCTTTTCAAGGTGGGCATAATAATAGTGGAGACAACCATATTCACCTACTTGCAAGAGAGGAAAGTTCTGTAAGTGCCCATAAACCAAAAAAATCATTCTTCTGTCCACAAGATGCCTGGTTCACATTTTCCCTACACCTTTTTTAACAGTTTCTGCATTAGGCAGGTGCAGATCACTTAACCCTCACTTCAAACCCATTTTTTACAACCAGAGTGATGCACAAAGGCTTCAAGTGTGACTATGACTCAGGCCCCCCTTCAGCATGACTGCTGCAATCAGATGTGGTCACAATTGTTGGATCAGCACTTGGTTTTGAAATTCACCATCCAAATCCATTTCTTACATTTCAAAGTGACCATTATCTTCTCACTGTTTGAAATATTGCTGACTACTGCTATGAAGCTGCAGGGGTTTGCCTGCAAGCCTCAGAAGAGCTTGTACTTGCACTTCTTTATAAAGAAGTTTCACTTTGTGGCTGCATTATCTGTCCAGCTGCCACCAGAAAATAGTGCTCAAGAAAAATGAAACTCTCTTTGCAAGTATTTATTCCTAATTTACTAAAGGCTAACAGTATCTAGTGACAAAACCCAAAAAAGTTGTCATTGAAACATTTCATTTACCTAACAGCTTGAAATCTCCAGGCTGAAGATTATGTGCACACACACTCCTGTGTGCTAAATCTTCAAATAAAGAAAATATAAAAGCTTTGCAGTTCAGCCACTGGGAGACTTTTAAGCATTCACAGCTTCATCTCCTTGCACATGAAATGTTAATGGGGCAACCATGCAGGGCTGGCTCCACAGATAATTGTTCAGATAACAGTGGCTTTGTGATACTTATCACTGGGCTCCAGAGGTGAGGGGGTCTGTCTTGCTTCATAGTGGATGACTTCTTGTCAGCATGTCACCTTCTCCAGTCAGTTCAGGAGTTCATTACATCTAGATAACACCTTTTTTTTTTTTCTCTCTGGCACTTGTTTATTAATGCTGCACACAACGTGGTGATTCATCAGAGAGGATGAAGTGGTGTTCTTCAGCAGGCTGACAGACTCCAGTGGATCCCTGCCCTGGCTGAAGTTCACCACAAGGCTTTAATTTCATTCATTTATTTACTGCAATTTCTGGAAGTCCAGTGCTGTTATTAAACAAGGTAATAGCACCTGACAAAGATTCAGGACTTGTCAAAATAGGTCTGTTTTGTTTGTTGTGTAAACAACATTAGAAGTTTAGAAGTTTATCATTAAGCCTTCAGTTATTAAAATGGCATTTTAAAATAGGCATGAGTAGAGAGAAATCTGCTGAACCTGTTGTTAGCATGCCTGATAACCAGCACAAGACATCGGAGCCCTGGAAATTGTTCTTCTTTGCCTACCCTGTGTTGCTGTGTGCTGTGCCACACACAGGACAGTAACCTACTGCAGCTCTCGGGCCGAGGGTCACAGGTCAGGACTCTCTGCTGTGGCAATTAGTTCCCTGAGACCCTTTAGCAATGACAAAGAAAAGGCTTTGTAGTTTTGCTCAGTAGTTTAAAATAATCCAACGGAGGAATTGGCAATACCAAAATCATGTGCAAATGTAGTAAAGCCTTTAGGCTTGATGTACCAGAGGTCAACATTGTGAAATGCTTTGCGCTAAACTTACATTACTTCTTTCCCTTGGGCAAGCTTGCAACATCCCAATTCCACTCCTTCAGACTGAAACTTTTTTAACATATCCTCTCCATGAACTGCTTTGGATACTCTAGAGAAAAGACTTAGTGGGAGTACAAAACCAAGATTTTTCAAAAATATAATCCCATGTATATAGTATATATATGGATAATATATACAGTATACACAAATATAATATAAAAACACACACCTACCTGTAAAGCACATAGGTCATGAATCTGGGCAACTTCATGAAGCAACTTGGAAGTGCCACAACAACAGTTATGAACAAGATGGAGTCACTTGTCTTTGGGCTTAATACCAGTGCAGGAAATTTCACCTTGGGGCTGCATTTCCAAACTCATCTCAGAGGACGAGAGCATTCAGGCACTGGAGCTGGGATCCTCTGAGACAGCACGGCAAAGAGGAAAGGAAAGCTGTGCACTCTGGACGCAGACAAGTCAGTGCTGCTGGTTTTTTGACTAAGTACATGCATGTTTTATGGGAGTGCTGGTCAAGTATCATCTGCAGGGAGACTGGAACATACAAGGACACTTAAAGGACCTCTGATGCGACTCAATTTCACTTTAGGGAAAAAGAATGGTACTTACTATATCATAGGTTAAATTTTGGCTCTGTCAAAGTCAGTGGGAGTTTAGCCAAGGCCAGGTTTTAAAAATGTAATTTCTCTTCAGAGACCAGCACAACCTAGTTTGGATTTACCTCACAGTCTGTTTTTATCTCTGCAGAATGGGGTTTTTTTGATGGGTAATGCAAGACTGACTGTTCCACTGAATGAACAGTGGAAGATATACCAGACAATTATTGTTATAGCAGAAGACATTAATACTACATTTAATACATTAACTTTGATAAACCTACAACTGCAGATGCCCTATGCCACAGTTTTAAGTAACATCAGCCTGCTGAAGCTTGGAGGCTGAGCAAATCTCTACTTTTCAAGAATACGGAATGATACCTAAAATAACTTCAACAGTTAAAACCAGCTAAAATCTATTCCCTTCTGTTAAATAGCAGCTTATTCCTGAGACACACTTTTTAGATACTACTTTCAATCCAATTTTGGAATTTTATGGACCAACCTGGTGTCAGGGTGGTTGCTAAAGCAGTTATATTAGTTGTTACAATTATATCTTCCTTCTACAGAAGAAAACCATCAACCTTTCCACTTGTTGCATAATGCTGCAATTACTCCATAAATTCTGTCAGTCAATTTGTTGACTGCAAAATAAAGTAAGTGTCAATGGAAGCCACTGGCCTGCACAGAGGATGAGACTTCAAATGGCAACCAGAGAATTCACCAAACAGATTTATGGAGGAGAGTTTATGGGCTGTTATCAAAATGTCCACAAGATTCAAACTTTCCTCAGCAAATAAAATTTGTAGCTGTAAAACAACAGTATAGCAATGGAACTTTTCACTGCAGGATGCAAAGGAGAGAAGGAAACACTGCTGCACTCAGGGAGGTGATGCTCACCCCGACTGCCGCCCTCCAGATTTTAATTCCCCTTCTCTGACTCCCGTGGTTAAAAGCAGCCCCTGCTTCACATAGTGATTGGCCTCTTTTCCAGATGGACTGGAAAATGCTCTGCCTCTCTCAGGGGTGTGAAGAGAAGTTCCTGCTCTGACCAGGAAGAAGGAATATGGATAGAATGCCAGCAAGTTGGTTTCTATCTTCAATTTCTTGGACTACTGCACACTATCAAAAGTCTTTTGCTTCTTCATACCCTGCAGTTCCTCTTCAGCTGAGCTGTGAAGTTGTTTCATCAACAAACTCAATAAAAACTCTCAGTGACAAACCTACAAGATTTATGATTTTTGTCATCTTTAAATAGACATCATAAAAAAATATTGTCAAGTTGCTGAATTCATTTGCTGGGAATTGACACTTACTGATAGCTGCTAGTAAGGGATAATGTAGTGACCTGCTACAGTAATGACCAGATAAGAGTTGGCAGTAAACCAAAAGGGGAAAAGGACTTTAGGTCAAACATTTTCAAACTCACGTGCCTGAAGCCAAGCTTTGAAATGCATCTGCAAACACTAAATGAGAGGTCACCTTTTCTGAACTGTTGCATCCCCTCAGCCCCGACAGAAATCAAATGCATTATACTATGGAAAATCATAACTCAGGCTACTTCTTTAGCAGCCAAATACAGATGTGTATTTGTAATGCTCGGTGCCAGAGAGAAAAAGTTGTCCTTAAAGGAAAGAAAAAGAAGAGAATCCGGAATGCAATGTGTTACAGTTGCAGTATCATACTCTCACTGCACAGTTATTTCTAGTGAGAAAGATCAGGTGCTAACTTATGTTTGCAACACTTGGGCCTAAGGACTTGATTTTATATTGAAGGAAAAAAAAATTACACTTTGGCAATAAAAAGGAAGATTTCCTTGTTTTGGGGAACAGAGAAGACAAGGCTGCTCTCAAATCCTCCCAAATCCATTCCCAAGAGCAGCTCACTGCCCTCAAAGTGGGCCAGGCTCACATTTGTTCCTATCAAACTTGCCATAGAAGAAACACCTTGACAGGACTGGCTAAGCCTGGGCACCCTCTTAGTACCACACCAGCAGGAATTCAAGTCAGGAGCCCATTTGCCAGGAGAAGTGTCTGGAAGGTCACCCCTGAGATATGCTCAATCCTGCTTTTCTGATGTGAATGGGATAGTGTCCATGGAGAGTCTTCATGCCTCCCAGATTTTACATTTCTAAGATTCAATGAACTGAGGTATCTTGGGTGACACCAAGGCACGTGGCTGTTCCCTCAAGAATGTACATTTTTGGCAGAGAGACATGCAAACTGCTCCTCTCTGCTAGCAGGAAAGACTTCTAGCATCCCTGCTCCTCTCCATGCTAGAAATCAAGAGGGACATTGTAGCCAAAAAGGGAAGACAACTGCAGGGACCTATTAGTTACATCCCTCTCTCAACAGGTAATTTCTACTCCCCACCTCTGCCTCTTTCCATACAGTCACTGAGTCCCTGCCATGTTCCCAAAACTGTAGGTCAGCATTACCCCAGTTGTCCAATATCTCCCATTGCTGCAGAACACAAGAATTAGGAAATCATGCCATCCTGAGCAAAGGTCACAGATGCACAGAACTGGTCTACCACAACTGCCATTTCCAAGGCATCCTTTTTGTAACACCACCAAAAAGCAGGCAGGGCAGAGGCTGCTCATTGTATGCTGCATTATGGAGTTGCTGTCTTGTGATGGAGCAGAGTTAGGGTGGTGACCACACTGTTAAAATTTTGGTTCCAGCACTCAAGTGGCAAGTTGGGTGTCAAATGCTTCATTTGGTCCCCATAACATGACCTGAAACCCAAAAAAATCCATTTGGTCTGAATGTTTCTGCCTAATTTGCTGGATTTTCACCCAACTCTCAGAATATGGCTGTCAGTGAGGGACAGCAGTGACAGGCAGGGAGTGATGGATCCACACCAAGGACAAAAGAGGATGGTGGATGTGTGAGGCTGAGGATAAACACCCAGGGTGACCAGTGGTATCCCTGGTCCCAGTCATGACACTCCACCCAGACATCCGAACAGAGGTGGTAGTAAAAAGGAGAAGGGTGAGGACCACAGCAAAGAAGCAAAGGAAGCTGCAACAAATAACTAATGGATCCTGGGTGTGCAAGCTACAGCCAGATAATCAGGAAGGTAAAGTATAAATGCAGCAAGCAAAGAGAAACCTACTGTAATCAAGATCAAAGACAGTAAGCTTTGGTCTGCTGGTTTTGGCTTAATCCATGACATTTGGGCAGTTTCAGAGTAAAGGAATTAAGGGGAAGGCAACAACCTTACAGGCTAACCCAGGGATACTGGGAAATTGGTACCAGCACCAGCATGAGTTACTGCCTGGCCATGTCAGAGCTCAGGGATTTGGCAAGGGACACCTAAGAGGTTAATCTCTCTTACAGATGGATCACAGGGGCCTGCATGGCACACCACTCACATACTTCAGCATGACCAACCTGGCCAGCCACAGTCCCATAAGATTTAAACAAAAGGTGGCTCTGAGCCAATAGGTTGAAGGTTGGGAAACCTATGTGCAAGGCAGATGCCAGAGCCCACAGCCAGTGAAAGTCTTCATGCACCAGAGGACATGGCCAGACCCAGCTCTGGGCCTGAAATGACTGTGATGGGAGCAGAATATTTTCTCTTTTCAATGTACTGCTGTTTCCTGCACCATGTGGTTAGAACACTGCAGGTGACAGTGCAGCTGAATGGTGACACCACATACCACGAAGATTAATTTCTCATAGCTTTTCTTGGGGCTGGAGACGTGGAATCTGACCTTGGCTTTCATCTGGTCAGTCTCAGATAATTCAACAGGGTTGCTAAATGAGGTGCAGAAATAACAGAATGATTGTCCCTTGCTTGAGACCACTGCAGTCCCTCGAGCTCAGGGCTCTCCTCCAGTAGCCAAACCAAAGTGCAAACCTCATGTCTGTAAAAACTGTCTCACAGGCAATAGGAAACTATGCTTCATTAAACAGCAACTCAGCAGCTTGCACATGTGCTGTTTTGTAATATAACAGATTTAGGAATAACAGTGTCAAGTTTGGAAAAGTAAAAGTCAGGAAGATTTCTCAAAGCTTTTGACAAGGGGGTTTGCAGTTATTTCCCTGTGGTTTCTTGTTTCTCTCACACTTAACAGAGGAGGAGCATCCTAGAGCTCTGTCAAAAGCCCTCACAGTCACTCTAGCCTAATTCTGAGTACTGGGGTTCCTAAGTGCTGTCCTATGCAGTAACCATTCCAAAGCTGCTTTTGTTTGTGGTAGACATCAATCCTTAGTGTCCTGCTTTCTCTGTGTCTCCCATTCCTCAGCTTTGCTTTGCTCTGGAGCAAACAGAGCTTCTGGGCTTTTTCCGTGCTTGCTCCTCTACTTTGATCTGAGTTTTTGCTTTTTCCTGCTGAAATTTTCTGCCTCCTCTTCCTCATACAGGAAATGTTATCAATGGTTCAGAGGACAAAACATTAACCTCTACAATGATTGCCAGACGAAGACCTTGCTGTCCTGTTAACAAATGCACACTTCTGTCTATAGCCAAGGATTACAAAAAACTGAAGATGTGCAGACTCTTCTATGTGCAAGATTTCTCTGTCTTTTGTGTCTCAGGTGCTGTAAGGGAAAAAAAGAGAGAATATTTCTTTTGTTTTTCTAAGTGCTGCAGGTTCTGCAAAGTCTTTCTCATAGCCAGCACGGCAAATGGCAGAAAATGCTGTTCGTGTGTGCAGCTCTGGAGAAAACTGTGCATCCCTGAGAGGAAACTTTCTAAAAGAGATGCAAAACAAAATGTTTGACCCCCTTGTATATCCTAATGCCACCCTCTAGGCCAAATTGCAGTTGTTAATTTTCACCACAGGGCACTGTCTCCTAAGCTCTGGGCATCCCAAAACTGGCAAGAGCAGCTGGGTAAGCTTAATTTGAAAAGCAGGTGCACAGGCACAACTTCTGGGTGCTTCAACTATGCAAGAGAAAAATAACATTCCCTTTCTTGGAACTTATTTTCAGTGGTTGAACAATTCACAAAGAGAAACTGTTAGTACAAACACTCAAAAGGTCAATCTCTAAATAAACAGAAAGAGAGAGTGATGAAAGGGGTTAGTTGTTAGTAATGAAGCTGAGATGATCACAAGTCAAAAAAAGCAAAGCAGCAATGAAATCAGAGTACTGTGAGCATGCTAGAAATTTTGGCAAGATCACATGTGAAGATACAGAAAGCAAAAGTTACGTTCCCCAGTCTGAAATGCCACACGCCCCAAAAACTTCTTCTTTACTTTTTGCAGGGATTTTTGCTCCTTCACTCAGTTTAGGAGGATCAACAACTGGTTTAGCACTAGAAACGAGCATCAGCTCTCTCCACCCAAATGCTATATTCATACTAAAACAAAGGATGAAAACAGACATAATCTGCACCTACTACACAAATCTTTGTTTTATCTTCATGCCTAAACAGGATTTCCCTCTAAATCAGATGAACATTTCTCCCTGACAAAATATCAGCAAAACATGGTGTGTAGTTCACATTAAAAGGAATCTGTACAAAGTCAATTAAGAAAAACAAAAAAGATTATGACATTAGACAAATGATAATAGCTGAAGATATTTATGGAAACTTTGATGATGTAAATACTATCCATAGGTTTCCTATTTTACAGTGTTTACTTTTGGGACTTGCTTGTTTACCAGTCATGTGGTAGTGTCACATTGACTATAAATACGTACTTTACAGAAAATGCAGAACTGTAGAAGTTAGAGATCTGTTCTTGGCTTTGAGGTGAAATTCAAATCTGATTATGTATCCCAGTTAAAGACTAGCTTTCCTACAATGAGCTAAGCTTCAAAGATCAGCACAGTCAAAATTTGGCTCTATAGTTTGTAGCCTGACCCTAGGTAAACCTCAGGCAGCACCACTTGTGGTTCAAAACAAACAAATAAAAAAATCCCTTGATGTTTCTGAGTCATCACACTGTATTGGTTCAATTTTCAAAGGTGAATTTGTCTCAGTCAGTCATGGAACTTTTGGTGGGATTAATAAGTGCTTTGTGGCTCAAAGGTGATTTGGCACTAAGGACACCACCCCTGTGCAGGGAGGACCAGTGTGAAAACAGCCATGTGTTCACATCACAGAGCCTTGTGCAAGGCTGAGAGGGCTCTTTGCAACTGCTTGGAGCTGGGCCCCAGCTCCTTAGAACAAGGAGAGCACTTAGGACATTCCTGTGAATATCAAACATTTGCTAAAAGGGCAGGATAAAATCTTTCCTCACAGACCAGTAAAACCTCTCTGCCATCTCATATTGTGCTGTATGTCTTGTCCTTTTCCTACTGGCACTCATCCAGGACAGTGTAATTAGAGGACACATGGCGTGACAAGATCAAACGATATGTCAAATATACAGAGATCACCAGCCTCAACTGAACAAGTGCCAGTGTCCCAGCACAAGCCAACTAAAGTGCTTAAGAAAACCAGCAGCTCCCTAGACACTGAATGACAACAGAAAACTTTCCAAAGCAAAGACTGGGAACAAAACAGCTCATGCAGCAGTGGGGAAAATAGCAGGTCTCTCAAGAGGCTGATCTATATACAAGGCACCAGCAGATCCACAAATGACCCAGATAAAGAGAGTAACAGATATATGCAGTGGCCTTCCAGAACACAAGATTGCAGAAGGTGGTATGTCTAACAGTCTCTTGGTCTGGGGAAAAAATAAATAAAGGAAGGACTACTGGTATTACTAGTCAGAATGATGAAGACACAGGAAAAGAAATAGCAATGAACTTCTGGAATTCACTACTACTACAACAATATAACCAAGACAAATACTGCTGGACCAACAGAGCATCAAATACAATGTTAGTCTGGCCCTGGTCTCGACCTGTCACTTTTAAGTTAAAACCTGCTCATGCTGCAACAAGGAAAACACTGAAGGTCAGCTCTGCAAGGTGCTCAGTGCTTTCACCAGAAGTCAGACAGTTGTACAAGCTCCTTGTTTGTTAGACAATGCAAGAGAGAGATGTAGAGTGAGAGGGTAGAGTGTACATTTGTGAGTCAGCAAGTACTAATGTGTGTTGTGGTGGCAAGGGAAAGAAAGCAGGGAGAGATCAAACAGGCAGGACTGGCTATGCCTTGAGCTACACTGAAAGCTTTTCTTGAGGTTTGCTCTTTCAGCATCATCCACAGGAGGAATTTTGGGCTTGCTGCATTGTCAGGCTGCCCTAGCCTTTTGACTAAGACAAGGTAGGGGATTAAATTTACATGCTGCGTGGGCAGTGCTGTCCCTTAATAAACAACACAACCAAAGGATTAATTGAGATAATGTTTTACTAAAGGTGGCTGGTGACCGCTGGCCGTCCCCTTTCCCTTGTGCTCTGAGAAAAGCAGACAAGGCAGCTGCGCTCTGCTGAGCAAACACACACTCTCAAAGCCACCCTGTCTGCTCTGCTCACTGCCCCGTGCCTGGCCATCCCAGCCAGAGAGGCAGCACCATTCTGAAGCATCACTTGAACGACATCAGGACTTCAGCTCCCAGGCTTACCAGTGGTGCCCAGCAGCTCCCAGGAGGACACAAGACATGGTACTTTCTCTCAGAGATTCTCTGAGAGCCCAGTGAAGCAGGAATAAAGGAAAACCAAGAGACTCACTGAAATTTGGATTTGGCGGTTTGGATGGCCTGACACAAAACCCCGCAAACCTTACAGGTGCCATTACAACTTCCCCTTTTCAGGGGAAGCACAGACCACTGTGTGTCAAAACCTCTGGGTTCACTTCCCCCACTTCAACACCACTTTCTCTTTGGACTTGGCCATGTTACTTAACCCAAACAAGTTTGGGTTTTGCATCTGCATGATGAGCGCTGCCTGTTCAGAAGCATTCTTATGGTCCTTCACTGCTTGCACACAGTAATGTCCAGGCTTCTTCCCTAGGGGGAAGATTTAGTGATCCCACCAGAGTTCCTATGAAAGGAAAATGAGCCACATGAATTGCTCGTGCCTGAGACAAGTAGGTTGATGGGGGAAACCAGTGTGAAACAGCTCATTCACAGTAACCCCCAGGGAAAAGGAATGTAATGCAGGGTCCAAGCTGTCAAACCGAGGTGGTGAATTCCTTGTGCTACAGGCTGACATTAGGCCACTCAAATATAATGTTTTGGTTAAAAACAACTCATTGCACATGTTCAGCTGAAGGCCTAGGAGTCAATCCTCAGTGTAAGTACTTTAAACTTCATGAATAGGAGGTACAAAAGAGCAGAAATCATGCATGATGAGCCAACACTGAGGACATGGGTAGAACCCTAGAAGTGTTATTACCCAGCTGATATTTGTCTATACATATGTGCATGCAGTGTTAATATTCCACAGCAAGCCTCCAACTAAACATATGTCAGCAATTGCCAAGTTGCTTCTTTTTGTCAGGTAGATTTTTGTATTCATTCTCACAGTCCCACAATTTGAGTCCTCATGGTTCTCCCAGCACTCAAATCTCTTGAGCTTCTGCCAATCTAGATCTACCCAGTGGCAATCACACAGGTCTGAGGAAAGCCACACACCTTGTCTGAGCAATTGCAATCTCCTGCATTTCAAGTGAAAAATCAGTGCTGGGGAAGAAAGGCATCTGCAGAACAGCCGATGCAGATATGAGCTGATATGAAACCATGAGTAATGAACTCTCATCAGCAAAAGCTCAGTGTAGCTGCCTTGCTCACTGTTATCACAATGCTCTGGACCCTGTACACTGACCCTTGTATATATTCATCACTGAGGAGGAGTGAACAGCTGCCTCTTGTGCAGAGCGTAAGAGAAGAAGGAAAAAAAAACTCTGTCCAAGAAAAACAGGATGTGAGATTCAGAGAAATCCTTCTGGGAAAAACCAGGAGTAGGGAGCTTGGAAAGAAAGCTTAGGAAGAAATGTATATTTGCAAAAAGGACCCAAGTTTTCAACATTATTTCTGCTTCGTATCTGTGAGGATGCATGTTCACAACCCTCCTGATACCTACCTTTGCTCTCTACCTATACTGCCAACAGTCCTTTCTGATCAGGTTCATATCACTGGTGGTGTCTGTTCAGAAACAGCCTCAATCACTCACAGCTCACTCTGAATGCTACAGCAAGCCTCCCCAGAAATGGATGTTTCTACTGCAGGGTGTCATTTAATTGAGCTGTTCTGTTAAAGAATTCCTCTTCCTTCTTCTTTACAAGAACTCACACAGGGATATCTTCCTACATGTGAAGTAAAATCTCTGCTTGCTTAGAAACAATGTCTCACAAAAGAAAGTATTGAAAAATGTTATGGCTGGTAACCAGCAGGGATAAGGTCTTGATTCCCCTAAAGCTAACCATAAAGTCACTGTTGTACCAGGAACAGGTTCAATGTGTAAGTGTTTTAGGGAGGCAGGAAATATGAGAACAGAAAAGGCTACTCTATGATTTATTTGTTCTCCTAGTTTTTGCTTGAGAACCTCAGATGACAATACTACGTTAGCCTCTGATCTATACTCCCAGCTGTTACTAAATCAACAGAGTTGCTCCAAAGTCAATACTGCTATAGTGACATCACTCTGGTCCAATATATACACACAGCAAAATTAAAACCTGTAAATTACAACTCAAGAGCCTTCATAGGATAGATCAAACTCACTGCTAAAATATTATTCTATACAAATTCTGTGTTTGTGCTTCATATATGAGGTGTTGTATCTGCTGTGGCTTTTTTGGATGTCAGCTTGCTTCCATTCCTGGTTTCTCATCTTATTCCAGCAACAGCTGGAATTACTGTACAGAGATAGCCTAACTCCAGCTGCAACACAGCTCTTTCCATAAATTACTTTGTTTTAAAGCCTTCTAAAACCAAATGGGGCATAATGTGGCCACCAAATGTCTGATGAACCCTCTCAGACTGAACACCAAAGGAAACTGGTTGAACAATCCTGAACATTGGGCAACAACATTTATCCTCTTCCTCATTTCCCACATTCTTTGCATCTGGTTCCCCAGATGCTTCAGTAACAGGAAAGCTGAGGATGTCAGTAGTCATGCCTGATCTCACTGGCCTTTCCTCATGCTTTTCAACAAAATAAAACAGGGACTTAAGCCACAGTGAGGCACTGCATATTTCTGCTCTAAGCACACAGTCAGCACATGGGAGGGTGGGCCACAGTCATCCTAAATCCCACCAAAGTCCTTAGATCCAGACAAGGTCACAGCTCTGCACTGCTCCTCAAGGAATGTATATACCTCATTCTCTGAATGTTGACTTATTCATAAAACTGTATGACTTGATTAAATAGCTCATTCTCCACCTCTGAGGGAACCTTTGTTATCTGCTTGGAACACGTCCTTGCCTTCTGTCTGCCACTGAGGGAGGAGAAGCCATAGGGCTGCTTTCTCCCCTGTGAGTCTGGGGAAATGACCATAACAGCAGAATATTGCCATAAGCTTTTTAGAGGCTTTTTGAAGGATTTAGTTGAGATTCGTAAGAGAGCTCTGATAATATAAAACACTAAATAAATGCTAAAAGTTAACTGTTTTTAATAGCCACAGATTTAAGAGAGATCTTTCTTTCATTTACACACAAAGGTACAGAAATATCCTTGATTTCAAATAACCACTGTGCCTGCTGTGAGAGGCTCTGCACATGATTTTCATTGCCTTTCACAGAGAAAATAGGAACACTACTTTGCATTTATAGACTTTAAAACTAATTTGCAGACAATCAAGTCTTGAAACCCCCACTGTGATACAGGAGGTAAACATTATACCTGCTTTAGAGAGGAAACTAAGAATGAAAAAGGTTAAATCACCAAGTCTAAAGCCAGAAAGGAGACATTTGAGAAATCAGGCATGCTACTAAGGTCTATCTAGATGCACAATTGCTCACCTGTTCTTCTTACTGAACAGTTAACTCTTCTGATCTCAAGGCTCTAAACATCAGGGTGCACATGCCATATGGCGAGAGTGGCCACCACATTTATCTGTATTACTATGATATTTAATCTTCTGCAGATACTTCTGTTGACCACAGAGTGTGCCTGGAATTGCATGAGGCCATTTATTCCATTTTCTAACATGTGTGGCAGTAGAAAATTGTTGACGACTAAAAGTTAACCAAACATTTATTTTTAGAACCCAAGTCCAACGTTATAGTGTCTGGACTCATAACTACCCATTTCTCCGACATTAAGCTGAGCTACCACATGAGAAAATTGCTAGAATGATAGTGTTTCCAGGGCATACTGAGTCACTGTCCAACATGTAAATTGGGAAATAAAATAATTTCTCAGCAACTGGCAGCAAAGTGGGAGGCAAAGCTTGCAGGAACTCATCTTGTGTTGAAAAATCCAGGTTTTTACTTTAAAACAGGTTCCTCATCACTATGCACAGTTTTTTTTTAATTTTCCAATGATAGAAAAACAATTAGGTTCCATGGTATTGAATTCTTTGCACTATCTAGTATTTAGAACAAGTACTAAGCATCACTACCAGAATTACAATGGTGATGACCAGGGAGCAGCGAGAGTAGCACCATGGAGATTTAGGAACATGTATCATTTTTTAATCTGATCCATCCTAGAGAAGTGCTGTGGTGCCTATCTGGAGGCTCTTCCTGACCAGTCTTTGGAGAAAGATGACTGTGAACCTCAACCCTGCCTACAGCAGGAATTCCCAGCCCAAGTGAGACCACCTTGGCTTGTTTCCTCAATGGCCCACAGAAATGCTAATGTGAAAGAGTAAAAAAGTCTCTGTGACAATGGATTTTTTGCCTTTTTTCATTTTCATACAATTATTTTTCCCCTTGGATGTGCAGGCTCCACAAAAGAAATTTAAGCTTCTATCAAAAGGCTTTCCTAGATCAGGGGAGGTACAGCTCAGAAGTAATTTGCTGATGCTTGGGATTTGCACACTAAAAGCCACAGATCTCATGTCCAGTATAGCCTCTCTCCTCGAGAGGAGAAGCTGCCTATGCTCAGTTAATAATTAAATCCTAAATGGAAGCAGAAGGGTTGATGAGGGTGATGAAGGTTTACGACTTCATGTCTTTGTATACTTTCTAAAAGGAGAAACAGATGTTTACAACCACCATAAATTTCCATTCCACAGATCTCTTGCTCTGGTTGTTACCTTGGGGCAGTGACTTCCAAATGCTGTATTAAGAAACAAAAAAATTAATTATTTTGCTAGAAGAGAGAGTCTGGGGCAGGGTCAGAGGTTGAACACATTCCCTCGCAGAGCAGCTCAGAAGGCAGAAGACAGCGTTGGAAAATCCTGCTCTAATACTGCTCTTTTTGCTGGTAACCAGGGTCTCCACAATTGCCAGTTCAATTGGAGAAAAGCCCTGGAAATTCTTCTGCTTTGTCAGCGACATAGTCCCAAGCAAATCCCTGTCTCATCTGTCAAAGTACAATCTGGATGCTTTCACTAGCATTAATTTAAATTTCTAAACAAACACCAGACCCTACCAACTTGTGTAATGGTGAAGAAGTTAATTTTATCTGAGATGTTTGGGTTTCCTCCCCTCTTTTGTCTCCCACTTTAAATTGATGCCATCTTGAGTTAAAAAAAAAAAGGCCAGGGGGCATTTTTGAGTGCTGCTTGCAGATATGCATTTGTATGCTTTCCCCATATTTTAACTAACAAATAGGAGGGGAAAAAAGTTCATTTTGCAAGCAGCCTGCTGTGATATAAATAAAAATAATAGGTACATTCACAGATTTTGAACTTTTTTACAGCTGCTGCTGCAAAAAGCAATTTTAATTTATAACCACAGATTCTTGCAAAACATATAACGAAGACATAATAAAATGGAATGTTTATCCTGTGGCTCCCATTAGACCTCCATTCGATGGTTGTAACTAATGACTTGTTTTTCCACTTTTGTATTGGAAGCCTTATTATTGGGCTGCACAGAGCATACCTTATTTGATTTCCCTAGCAAGGTCTGCACCTCTTGCTGAAGCCTGCAATTAGATGTTCATGAAGTAATATTAAAAAGCTGCATAATCACATCTATGGTCAAAAATTAAAAAAAAAAAAAGGAGAAAAAGCCAGTAACAAGCCAGCTCTGTTTGTATAATATTATACCGAGTACAATAGACTAATGTTCACTCTAGTGCATGTGTCCTTTAGACTAACCACTTCTATCTGACAACCTTTTTTTGGCAACAGAACACATTGTACTTTTTGGATAATTGACTGTGGAATATAATGTTGTTTATTCAAAAGCAGGTCACACAGAACTGAGCTTCCAGTTGTCTTTATCCCTCTACCTTTCTTATCTTCATTCTGTTTAAATTTATGCTGAATTTCTTTTAATTACACATATGGTTTTAATTGCTGTTCTGTATTTATTCAGTAGAAGATAACCTGATGGTGAAATGGTACAAAAAGTTGGGAAGCCAAATTCAGATTTGAAAACTATATTTGGACATATTTATTGGTGAGCAACATCATGAAGAAACAAACACAAGCATGTACTCTCCCAACACCCTCTGGTACATACAGGCCATGTTTGCCTGCAGTACACTTCTTGGTACTGAAAAATCTACTAGAGAGACTCATCCACCACTTGCTCAGTGATCTGGAAATTCTACAGCAGCAAAAGGCCTAATTTTAAGCCTAAGTCTTGGAGGACAAGAACCCTGAGGGAAATTGATGTAGAAACACGTAAAAGTTGTGAAAAATCTAGATGATGGGAAATGCAGTTGAGAAAATGGGTTCAGGAGAGAGTTTTAACTGAAGTATTAAAATGAGGTCGTGCAAGAATTGATGTGTTTCTAAAGCATATTTTTGGGATGCAGCCTGTGGAAAGAGAGGTTATAAGTAAGTATTGCATAATAGGAAGGGGAAAGGATTTTGATGCAGCAAGGAACAGAAAAGCAGCCTTCTAACACAAGGTGGAGAAGGAGATGAAGGGCACCTTTCTGATGCTGATCATCAGATCAGGAAAACAAAATTGTCACCTGAATCTTTGAGTCTCTGAGATACACACAAAACAGAGGTTTACAAGAATACAAATGTTGCAGAACACTTCCTCACAGAGATTTCTTCTGTTGGCTGAGTTGGACTGCAAAATAAAAACCTCCAGGCTTCCTGGTGACAGCCTAGAAGGAATCCACCTTAGAAGGTGTCCACCTAGGTGACAGCCTAGAAGGAATTTACATATATACAGCAGCAGTTTCACTGTGCACTTAGGTCATTTTTCTCCATGGAAATAGCATGAGTTTTTGCTTTAAGCTCTATCGCAGCAACAAGAGAAAAGAAGGTGATTCATTTAATGAACAACAAGTTCTTACAAACCTGGAGAAAAACCCTGAAAAAAAGATTCTTCAGATGTTAGCAGAGTCTAATTAGGCAATAATAGGATGAAAATTATGATAGCTAATCTGCTGTATATTATAGCTCAGGTGGGTTCCATTTTATTGATGACTAAATTAATCCTAATAAGTCGGGTTAAGTTACAGCCAACTCATTTGAGGAAATTTTGTTTGTTTGTTTAGAAAAATATTTAACTGGGAGGCCAAGTGATACTGACAGTAAGAATAATTCATCTGTCTGTGCTAAACCACACTGTGGAAAATCCTTGGTAATGCTACATTGATCAGCTAACACACAGCAGCTCTACTCTTCTAATTTGTTTTGTGTAGCTGACTTTAGATGGCCCATTTCAATCTGGACTATTTTGAGGAGCCATGTGAAACTAAGTCACTGCCCTATTACTGTGGATAAAGAGACATATGAATATTACTCTGCTACAAGTAAGATGTAGTTCATCTGATATTTCTTCCAGCAGAGAGAATACATTGTGTCTGGAACAAAGAAGAAAATGTGACTGGAAAGTTTAGAGCCCTTAAATTAATTCCCTAGACAGAAAGTTGAGGCATCATACTCATAATATCATGTTATGTAACTTGCTGTGGAGCCAGGCAGCTACTAAGTGAAATAGTGTAAGTTATAAAAACAAAATATTGTTGTGAAAACAATTTTACAGCTTTATAATTCACTATTACTTTCATTTACGAACAAAACTGTCAGTGTAATTGCAGATTCTGTTTGCCTTGCAGGAGTTCTTTCAGCCTGTGATGGGAAACCTCTTCATTTTTTTTTAAACTTTTTTCCCCCAAAGGCTGCTATTAAATTTACTATGTTATCATGTTTCTTTATAGTTATTCAGAGGTAAATCTTAACAGGAAGGCCATTATGTTAGTTTAACACCAGAACATTTATGATGAGTAAATGTAACCATATATTAGCAACTGCTTCATACCATTATTCTTGGGTGAAACAAATATTATATCAACAGACGTTATAGACTACTTTGTAATCTTTACAACTGAATATCTATTTTTGGTGGGATCTTCGTGGCTGGCACTGCTCACTATGCACCATGATAGTTTTCTAACTTGCCTGCTCATTGAAGTACTAGACTTAAGAGCCTATCTATGCACAACCATCCCTATTCAGGGAAAAATTATTCATCTTTTAAACTGTGCACAGCCCCCTGCACAAAGTGGTGCTTCAGTAACAAACCATTACTATTTTATCTGTATGTGTGCCTTATTAAAAGCTGGATTAAGACGTTAAATATGGTTCACATAGGTCAACCCAAATACAAAAAGATCCACTCCAAAGGACATGGCCAAAGCAGGACATCACTCAAAACATCATCTATGTTGCCACTGTGTTGTGAGCATAGTGACTTCTCTCAACACTGGCATTACCATCGGGTCATAAGCCCAAAGAGTTTCACATCAACAGAGAAGCCAGAGACCTTCTCACCTCAAAGAGAAGAGCCACCAAATGACACCAGGATGCTTCATGTCTCCTTGTTCTGCCCAGCCCTCCTAATCAATTGGTACCTAACCTTGGACAAGTTTCTCTACCCATTCAAGTTCTGGCTTCATTGCAATAAACTTGACAATGACAGAGGTTATCTGACAGAAAAACAGCTTCCTCACACACTCTGGTGCTTTGGCTTTGAAAGAATTACAATGTGGTTTGACTCGAGTGTATTTTTAAATGGAAGGAACCAGCTCCTCCAGTAATCAGCAGCACCATCACACACAGTAGCCAGAGTCTGCCTGCAAATCAAGTGGCACTTGCTTTTATGGGTGCTGATTTCTGTACTGAAAGCTGTAAGCCAGTAGCAAGGCCAACCATCCTTGTCACATCATGCTATAGACCAGACTGCCCTTTAGAGACCTGAGCTCAGGCAGCCCCAGGGCTCAGGCAAGCCCCACTGCCTGGAAACCAGCCAGCCTCCCTGTCTGATGCTATGCAAGTATACACTCACTGCATCTTATGACTCAGACCCAAAATTCTTATGTTAGCCTGTAACACGGTCTGGCAGGATCTCTCAAGGTAGACACTTGGTTATCAAGGGTTAACCAGCACAGAAGCAGAGCCCTTGATTAACTTCAAGGTTGCCCCATGCCTTATCATGTATGGAGGCATTGTCCTCAGCTTATTTTAAGAAGGAGCAAGAAAGAACATCCAGGTATTATGCCAAAAGCCTCTTTCTCAATTATTCCTCTTATATTTCTAACCCATTGTGGCTGACTAAAGGCTAAAGCTGCAGAAGCTGCATCCTGAAGCTGTAAATTTAAGTTGGTTTTTCAGTATATGCTGACCTGACTTACTCCCGTAACTGCAGGCTCCCTGTTATCTTAAACTTCAAGGTAATTGTTTGGCAACTCTTTGTTTCACTATTTCAGGAAAACAATTCAAAGATATGATACCCAAGAGAAAAAACTGATTAATTGCTCTGTCATCAGCTGGTTCCTGCCTAGTATACAGAGTGCTTAAATAATAAAAATATAATACAAAGAGTAAAGTTCTCAAGTGAACATGTTAAGCACATTTTGAGCCAAGAATTGTGCTCTTTCAAAAATCTGGGGTAAAAACCAGACTGTGCCATATTCCTGTAGTCAGGATAAGGACACCACTGTGCAAACACCTCTTTGCATCTCTTGCCAGCACCTATTCACCTGAAAAAACCCACAACAATTTTCATGCAGAGACTTATAACAGCTTGAAGAGGAAAACATCATTTTCAATGCCACAGTAGCATAAGTCCTGAGCTTCTCATCTTATTGTTAGACACAACTGCCTTCTTTTCCCTCCTCCTCATTTTAACAGAAGCAACAGTATTTAATTCAATCCACCCAGAAGCAATGACAGAGTCAGCAGCTGATATACAGCTAGTGCTGGTTAGAACTCTGAATTACTGTTTTGTGAAGAATGTCAACATTTTGACATTTGTTGCTATTCTCAGGGTAGAAAGGAACTGCATATTCGTCTGGAAATTTTGAAATGTCACACTGAACTCACAGTTTCAACTCTAAATTTCAGAATTTCACGTTCTATTCCATTTCACATTGGCTTTCAGTCTTTTTTAATTCATTAAATGCCAAAGTAGAATATTTTAAATCACCCTTTTAAATTTTACTTTGGTTTGCTTTATTTGAGCATATTAAAACTATGGGAAGCCACTGTCCCACACTGACGGAAGACCAACTTCAATCATCATTTTACACTGTGTCTAAATTCCATCCATTGAAAATTTTTGATACGTGACTTTTGTGAAGACACTTGGGTGAAAGCGTAAAATTTTGGGTGAGAAGACACTTTGGGGGAGGCAAGCAATGCAAAGCAAGCTGCCTGCCTTTCTCCATAAGTCAAAAGCAACACTAGGAAGGCATATATCCCTGTGACAGCAGGAGGGAATCTGGTAGACTGCTTTTATTCATCTGCAGAGAAGGAAAAACTTCTAGTTGCTAAATTAACAGCAAACAGCAAGAGACTTAGTCTCAGTTCAAACGCAAGCATCGGAGGTGAGTGATGGCAGACTGTAAAAATTATTAAACCAGTGCAAGAGAAGTGCATCAGTTGTAGCGAAGGACACTGGTGAGCAGATGTTTCTGAGGTGATGATGAAAGTTCCAAGCGAATGTCTCCATCAGAGATATTATATCAGTGGAAAAACTGACAAAAGCTGTGTAAAACAAGAAAACAGTGAGTCCCTTTTGGGCACTACAAGCCACATGAGACCATGTATGGCTGGGTGCAGCAGGCAGCAAAGAAATCATCTCCAGCAGTGTGGAAACCACGCTGTGGCTGAGGTCCACTAGTCATGAGCAGCCACCACCACCTAAACTATGCCACAAGCATAAGCTGCCTCATTAAATCCTCCTGGTTTATAGTTGTCTCCCCACTTTTCATAGTGCTCATCTGGAAAGGTGTGCAAAACTTTAGGGCTGTCTGAAGAGGAGGCCATGCTCCACTGATGCCTCTACAGATGTGAATGGGGGTACTGCAATCCGTGGCTGACCAGGTTAAGGAATTTGGGCACTTGTGTCATGTCTGGGAGAACAGACACAGCTACCAAAGGGATATTGCTCTCTTTCTCCTCCCAGCAAATCTGCAGCAAAGAAACATGGCTTTGGATGCTGTACTAAATCAGAGCTACAAGACATTTCCGTCCTCACCAAATTGTCAAATTGCTCTCAAGAGATCAATGATTTTATTAAGATTTCCACCATTTTGGACAAGAGCTGCAAAGCTGTCTCAAATGGCTTCAGTGGTACCTAGTCTAGATGTTGAAAATATGAAAGGTCCCTTTAGGAAGGAATGTGCTTTCCAAAGCCTATGAGTAGAATTAGGACAATAGCTGGGATCTAGGAAAAACAGATCTCCCAGAGCCACCCCTCAAATACACCAGGAGATACATGAGGTCCCTGAAAGGTCCACAAATCTATTTGGGATATATGATAGTATCTCAAAGATGTTCAAACATGACCAAAAAGAGTGAAAGGACCCAAAATTATTTGGAGACATGGGAACTCAACAAGGGGTTTTGGTGTCTTAACCAGTCCAGCACAGGAACATTTGGTGATAGATGAGCTGGTCAGTGGTGGGAGTTTACCAGTCCTGCTTTGGCTACAGGGCAGAATCCTGGGAATACTCCACATCAGAAACTGGTTTTGTCATATGTTTACTATAGACATGTTAGTGCCAGAAATGAGCATACCTAATGAGCCACCTTGGCCTTGTGCCCTCTGCCCTTTGGGAGAGGAGAAGTTAAGAGAGAGGCTTCAGATTTTGATTTCGTCTGAGCAGGCACAGCAAGAGCATGAGAGTAGCCAAACGGTCTCACGAGAACTCTGTTGCTGCTCCTACAAAGGTCCCCATCACCCTGAGATTTTTTGACTGTTGAAGCACATGAAAGTTTAAATGAGGACATGCACTGCACCAGATCATTTCCTAACTAGGACTTGGGCACTAATGCTAGACAGACACTAATGCATGACTATCACCCCATAAGTGGCCCAAGGACAGAATGCAGCATGGAATTGTGTGTGAGTAAAACTCATTGTTTTCAGCAGGCTTTAAGAACCAGTACAGATTATTTGCTGTTCCCATACCAATCCAGATTTATTTTGGATCAGCAGCGACTTCAAGATGATTAGTACACAGCAAAAAACAGAGAGCCACAATGTCATGAACCTCTTCCTAGCCAGAATGCCAAATAGAAACCTTTTTTTTTACCCTTTAAAAGCATGAAACAAATTTAATATAAATTTTTGCCACTCACAGTGATGAATCATGGTATATGTTAGAATTAGGGACCATTACCTTTTAATCTAAAATGGATTGGCTGCAACATCCTCAATAATTTGCGCACAAACTGTGTTCAAGATTAGGCATGAGCTTTTCTGAATACATTTAGAAATTGTTTGATACTTTAAAACCCTTCCCTTGCAAGAAGAAAAATTCCAAAAGGTCATCTTATATTTTGTGTGATTTGTATTAATGCTTCTTACCCTTTCTGTTTCCTTAACTGAAAAGTCTCAAACCAACCTTGAAAAGGCAAAACACAACCAAATGCAGAATCATGTGTGTGTGTTGGAAAAGATGTTAAGATTTACATGATAGCCAAGTCAAATTAAAGTGACAATTCTTCCTAACAGATATCTGGCTCTAACACAGCCTTTTTTTTCCCTTTTAAATAAAATAATTCCCAAAGTTGATTTTATGAATGAGTTATTCTGCAAAGGAAGAGAAGAGCATGTGGCAAGGCTGGACAACACTGCTTTAATGCCAAAGCCTGCCACCAACATATCACAGAAGATTTGTAAGCTCAAAAGTGAAATAGGTAAGAAAACAGCTATTTAGCAGGTTGGAAGAGAAAGAAAGTTTCTGGAGGGATTTATCATCAAGCAGATAATAGTCTGTTCTGCAGAAGAATTGAAATTATTTTTTATAGAGGTACTTATGAAATATTTCTGTCTGTGTATTTGCAAATGCCACGTGCACACACACCAACATGTATATATAAATATATATAGGCATACATGAAACCCCCAACATGAGCTAAATTAAATTGTCCCTCCAGCTTTGTAATGCAAATGAGACTAACAGGCTTGTGCTGTTTGTGGTTTGAGATGATTTGTGTTTCCATAGAGATGCTGACTGAACTACAGTTTTAAATTTTTTTATATATATAAGCCTACTTGTATCTATAAAAGTCTAAATATGGATCTACTATACCTCAGCATTTCCTCAGTGACTCCACTAGAACCACAACCATTTACATCTGTTAAAGCTATGTGCAAATTTTGTGTCTTTCACTACTTTTCTATCTAAGCTCTGTACCAAGAACCTGCAGAGCTGCGAGTTTATTGCTTCTCTCCCTGCTTCAAAGGTTCTTATTAAGGAAGGGGAAGAAAAGAATAAAAACAGTTTCTTAGCTGCTCGTAGATAATATTTTAAAGCCTTCTGTAATTTCTTGCCCTCTCTAAACTGCCTCAAGAAACATCTTTCCCTTTCAAAATTCCCACTGTCAGGAAACCTGAAATTCAGGGAAGACCATCTGTGTGCTGTTAGAGAAGGAAATGACAAATGGACAGGCTTTCAGTCATGTATCAGAAGCTTTTTCCCCTTTCCCTGTGAGCACTCACAAACTCAAGAGCATGGATGTGCTCAGACATGCCAAGGTGGGCCTGGGCAGCAACAGCATCATTGCCTCCCTACCTCACCCTTTGTGGAACCTCAGCTCGTCATACACAGTGAGGGCCCACAAAGCTAAAACACCTCCCAGAGCCACATTAGAGATGGCCACCAGCAGAAGTGACAAAAGCCAGGCAGGATCAGCTTGGGCAGAGAAACCAGGCAGACCCACTTTAACTTTCTATTTCAAACTGACTTCACTTTATGAGGTCCAGGCACTTATTGAAGTGGATGGGGACCATCTGGTGTACCAACATCAGAGAGGAAAACCAGAGCCGAGCTCTGTGGGGACTCATTTCCATGTGGTTTCAGTGATAAGTGATCTTTGAACAGCGACACACCAGAGGACAACCTCCGCAATCACTCTGAACCACAATCAAAACCAGCCTCTCGTGTACCTCCCATCTGCCTGAGGACCGGGAGCATTAATTGTTGAACCAGGGATGTCCCCAGTTATATGAAGCAGCTCACACCCAACCTCTCACTTCATCTTGGGAGTGCCCAGAAGAAAATGCTCCAGTTGAGCGATGCCTTACAGAGGCATGGCCAGGGAGCTCATGGGCAACAGCAAGTCACAGGGACAAAACCTGCCTCCCTCCCTCCTGTGGGCTGACACCATGCTTCCACACGTGACACCATCTCACTATTTGAGGCTAGCAGTTTCTCTAAGCCCCTGCAGAGGCTCTTTTCAAAGCAGATGGGAGTTCCCCATTTCCAGCTTTTAAGAAGCCATATGTAGGGAGATCTGCCCCACACCCCTGACAGCACCACCTTCACCCCCACCACCTTTCAGGGAGCATCCCAAGCCACGTTCCGCCATGTGGCTCTCGCAGGAGTGTCAGTGACCACTGGTATCTCTTACCTTCTGCTGCAGGGTGGGCGGCTGCGGGGCCAGCACTGGGTCAGTGATGTAGGTCTTCTTCGTGCCCGGTGGCTGGTAGAGCCCAGGGGGAGCCTGGCCCATGGCATTACTCGCAGGATACGCCGGCTCGGCCTTCCAGGAGCTCTGCGGCACGTAGGGCGCCTCGGAGCCGTTCCTGCCGCCGTAGCCCCCGTAGTAGGGGTCCTGGTAGCGGCCCTGCGGGGGCGCGTAGCCGTAGGCGGGCTCCGCGGGCCGGCCGGGCGCAGGGCCGTAGCCGTAGCCGGGCCCCTGGGGCTGCGGCGCTCCGTACTGAGGGGCCGTGGGCTGGCGGGACGGCGCGGAGCCGTAGGGCTGGCCGGGGCCCAGGCTGCCGTAGTGCCCGGGCTGCGGGCTGGGCGGCTGGTAGTGCGGGCTGGGCTGCGCCGTCCTCACCTGCACGTTGAAGGCCGGGCGGCTCGGCGTGGAGGCCGTGGCGTAGGAGGCCGGCACCGGCTGCGGCTTCAGGGTGCCAACCGGAGTGACTGGGATGGGCGCTGGCTGCCCCGGGCCCTTGGCAGTGGACTTCTTGGTGGCGGTGAGGGGAGGCTGGTTGGGGATGATCATCCGCTTGTGGCCAGTGACAGGAGTGGACACGGATGGGGTGGTGGCAGCGGAGCTGCTTGAGGTCCCCGAGCCCTGGAGAGCAAGGAGAGAGACACAGGGTCAGCAGGAGGGGCCGCTTGGGCACTGGGTCGAGCAATGAGGGTGGAAATGTGGGTTTACAGAAACATCTGTGCAGCAACTCCAACTGCTTAGGAAAGCAAGAGTAACAGGGCCACACGTTATAGAATGGTAATAGCAACCTTCCCCTGCTCTGACAGAACAGGGACGGCACCGCAGCAGCAGAGCAGAACTGCCGTGCATGGCATTTCATCTCTCCTTGGAGGCTTCTCCTCCGCCTCCAAACAAACAAACAAATTAAAAAATGATACACACACACACACAAACAAAAAAAGGGAGACTCGCCAGAGGATAATTAGGGAAAACCCCATGCATTCCTGTGGAAATGCGGCTGTTTTGAAAAAGAGAGAAAATGAGATTATAGTCTCTATGGAGACATGAAATTCCTTGGGTCTCTAGATCACTTGTAGGGTTCTGCCCCAATACAGGAGCTCCTTTAACTGTGCAGGAGGCAGCAGATTGGGATAGCCTGCAAACAGGACCCAGGCTGTAAGAATGAACTCCGATCAAAGCAAGTCACTGAGGTGTCCTTACCCTGGCTGTACCGGTTGGACACCTGGAGTGACCCCAGAAAAATTAAATGCTACAAATGCTCCATTAAAGGGCAGAAAGTGGGTCAGGATTTCCAAGAGCTTCAGAAGTCAGCTCCTACCATGGCAGCCATGTAACCCTGCACCAGTGCCCCAGGCACTGCAATGCTGGCGCAGCCAGGGAAGAGGATCACAGCAAATGCTGCTGCTTCCTGCAATTTGGCCATGGAATGAAGCTTTGTCGCAGTGACGCTCTCTAACAGGCATCATACATCCTTCAGTTTAGTGTACTTGTTTGTTTGGCTTACCTCACATTTAAATGTTCAAGAACACCAGTGTGAAAAGACATCTTTGTTGAAGAGCTAACAGTGTCAAAGTTTCTGAAGAACACTGACCAATACTCTTTATGTCTTTTCACTACATCAAAGAAGAGTAAACTTGGATTTCTAGAGTTTGGGATTAGGTATAATTTTTTGTTTCTCTATTTTCCTTTATTCTAAAAGAGTACCTGAATTTTATGCCTTCTACAGAGAAATGCATTAAAGTGAAGACATGCAGTTTGACTGCACCTAACACCATAGTTATATGAGGTTATTATCTCTCATTCAAACTTCCTGTACCAGGCTTGATCTCATCCATGATCTGCTTGATAATCTACAAGTTCACAGCAGCCCAAAGGCAGCCTTTACCCATGCTTTTGTGCACTCCAAGGCATATGACACCTTTAATTGACCAACTTGCACTTGTCCCCAGGTGTTCCCATTTATGCAGGCACCCTGACCTCCACCTCCTGCTCCACCTTCTTCCCAGGGAGGGCATGGTGAGGACTCTTCAGGACATGCACAAGCTGTCCTGGGGCCAGGGAAATCCTGTGCCTGGTCAGCAGGTGGCGGCAATTAATTGCTGCCAAACCACCCAGAGGGGGCTGGGGTAACTTCAGCCACCTTGAGCCTCCAAGGGTTCCAAACTCATCCTCTGTACGGGGCAGGAGAAATTAATCCTCTGAGCAGGGTGGCTGTGTCCTCCAACATTTGGTAACCACCTCACACAAAGAAAAAAAAGATAAGTGCAACCCACTTAGCTTCTAGAGCACAGCCTACAAGCAAGTCTACCCAAGGGATAAGGAAGCTCAACCACCCAACTGGCAGCTCTTCCCTGGTGATGTGCAAATACTTTTTTGCTGATGCACTGGTAAAGACCTTACTCCTGCAATCACACCTTCAGGGCAAACCTCCCACAAGGAAACACTATAAATCAGCAAAAAACCCCAGGCAAATAAGAGCATCAGTCTGTTCTGAGAGGTGTGAAAGGTGTGTATTCAGAAGTGGGGAATAATAAGGCAGCAAACTTCTGCTGGAGGAAAAACATCTCAATGTATTCACACCCTGACCTTGCTAACAGATCCATGACAAGGCAGCACATAGACAGACTGAAGAGATTTTCAAACTGAGAGCAAGGAAGAGCTGAAGCATGTCTCAGTTGAACTGCAAAGGCAGAGACAGGTTAAGGGTTTGTAGCTCTCCATTAATACTGCCCAATACTTCTACTTCTGAAACACCTGAAGGGAGGCCGGCACTCCTCCATCCCTGCATCAGAAAACAACTGCACCAGCACCCATTGCTAGCAAGAAAACTCGCTTTCTGTCAGAATTGTTCTCCCATGTCAGGTTGGCATTTATGCCTGGGAGTGCCAGAAACTTTCCCATTTCCTCACCTATTTCATTCTTGTAAATTATAGTAGTTTGTCTACTTACTGTAATGGGATGAAAGGTCCACAGTACAGCACTGTGTAATTACCACCAGAAAAGCATTTTTCTTTTCCATGAGAAGAGGTAGAAGGTAGATAATGTTATAAAGGCAATGGCCTGTCTGGGAGAGGGGAAAAGATCAAAATAACAGAAGTGAGCTCTGTTCATCACATTCTGTATTTCTGAATGCAGACTCTGGAAGCAGGTCATGACAGATGCTACTAAAACTCTTCTGATCCTATCTCAAGAACTTGGGGACTTACAATCTTACATATAAAAATCTAAAAATCTACATAACACATATAAACATCCACATAACACTTCACTTATGCCAGTCTCCTGCCCTGTCTGGAATACACCTTAAGAATGATAAACCCTTCTTCCAGAAAAGCCCCAAACCCTCACAATCTGTGGACTGGTACCAAGTAGCTCCTGTGTTTTGACACTACAGACAGGATGAGCTGTGAGTGTCCCCTCCTGCACCAGAATCCAGCGAAGGAAGGTGGCAATTTGGGGGAGCAGAGCCCAAACTGCGCTATCAATGCCACAGCGAAGGCCCGAGCTAACAAGTACTGGCTGCATTGTGGCATCAAACCACAGGCTGCCTTGAGGAGGAGGAAGTTTGCATCAGTAGGAGTCCCCAGAGGCGCCCTGCGTGACTCATTCTGAATTCCTCTGAGGGCGCTGGGCAAGTGTGTGATGAAAGCTGGGGTTTATGGGGGGAGGTGTAAGGCTAGCTGCTGTGGTGTAGTAGAGAAATGGGACAGGCTACAGGGAATTTAACACTACTGGAGCACTGATGATTTATGAGGACACAAGTTGGTTGTAGCTCTTGTGCAAGGGCACAGGTGAGGTATCACCATAAATCCTCTGCCCTTTTGCCTGAGAGAGAAGGGTGGCCACAGTCCAGCCATGCACTCAAATATCACCCCAGGCTTAAACGTTAAGATTACTAATGGATTAAGAAAAAACTTTATAAATGAACAGTCACTAAGGACAAGATTCCTGCTCTGAGGACGGGAATGTGTGGAAGGACAACAAAAGGGTACTCAGATACCACTAGAAGAGAGATTTCAACAGCTGTCTGGAAGGCACTAGGAGGATAGGAGGGATGGATGAGGCTGTAAAGATGCCAGGTAGATGGAGTAATGCACAGAAGGCTGGAAGGGGCTATCTATATCACTGGGTACAGTCTAGCAAAACAGATGACTGTCACAAATGTTTCATCCAAGTGAATCCACAGAACTTCCACCAACACAACAAGGTAGAATCATCCAAAAGCACATCAAAGTGACTGCTCAGAAACATGAAAACAAGTAGAAACAGGAGAAAGGAAAAGGAGAAAGACAAAGAGTGAATTCATAGGAGCACAGGCATTCCTTTCTCCAGCAGCTCCTGGACAGCTCATTTCAAAACCATACTGCATTTGCAAGTGATTATCGCAGCCAAACATGCTCTCTGACATCCTCTGAGGGCTTTTTTCAGAGGAAGACAGGCTTTCCTCTGCTCACTATGCCCTGATGAAACTGTCTGACACACTTTGCAAGTGCAAATTAAAACCACGCTACTTACCATCAACCCCTTCTTGCAAATTCGTATTTGCAAAGAGAGTAAACTAGAAACCCCAGGTGTTGATAACATAGTTGTTGAGAGAAACTAGAGTAGGAAGGAGTTAAATTCAGAACCTCATCTACCACAAGCATTATAATACAAACTCTTTTTTTTTTTTTAATGGGAAAGCACAAGAGCCTTGTTTAAACACAGATGGAAGTATCTAAATGTACTGCCTCTTCTACAAATGAATTATCCAGCAGTTCAAGTAAAGGTGAACTAATACTGACAAAATCAAGTAAAACTCAATCAAATGTGGGAGGAAAAAAACTCCAAAACACTTCTAAAAAAGCCTACCATGTATAACCATGAGTAGAATCACTTTGCTTGGCAAATCCTATCTTGTCTTTTTAAATGCAGAGGAGGTTCATAAACATTTTCAGGAGTTTCATGTACCAATCATCAAAGGCAAAGTCTATGGCATTGTGATAAAGTCACACTGTCCAAGAGATCTGACTTTCAGAGCTGGGTGTCTGGATTCAAAGCTACCCTGGTGGGCAAATCCAGAATCCTGAGTATCTTTGATTCTTTGTCCTGAAGAAATTATTTACATATATCTTAAATTCAATGTACATCTACAACTAAAAAGTCATTGCATAGGTACTAGGGATGAAACATGTTTCTTCTACAGAAATTAACTTATAATTATTTACCATTTGTCAGGGTTAAATCTTAAAAAGAGTACCAAATTATCATAGTCTACAGCATGAACATGATTCTATATGATCAGCTGGAATCCATATGAAAAGGACTTCATTCTTTTACTTTGTAGAATTATTTTTATAGAATCCCTTCAGTTACTCAGGTTTCAGAGACTGAATCAAAAATGCCAATACAAAGTTTATCATATTGTATTCAATTTTCCAGACATTTTTTCATATAGGTATAGTTGAATAGCTTTAGCCCTTTAGATGTCCTATTATTACATACAAAGATACATTACTCCAGCTCAGTGATTTTCATCAACCTTTATGCTCGGCAGCCCCCAAAAGTTTTTCAGAAGAGACAAGCTGCTTTATGGAGAAAGTTAATCTATTGACAATAAACATGGGTTTTTCAGTTACCTTCAATTGAATTCTTCTTAGTTACCTTAGGAGTGATCCATGGACCCCCAGGGTTTGCAGAGCAGAGGTTGAGAACCACGGCCCTAGCTGGGGCTGCCTTTTTTGGGCATTTCAGTCAGTAATTGCTCCAGGATAGGAATGAAACAACTCTTCTTCCTCGAAAGGCAGAAACCTGGCAACTACCGGTGGGCTGAACCCGAGATGCGGCGTTCTCAGGGGGCTGCCAGTCCAATGGGACACTGCAGCATCTCTCCTCCTAACTCAGCCCCTCTCCTGCATGGTCCACTGACACAAGCTGGGTTGAAACACAGGGCCAGCTCAGGCCACCTGAAATCCTTTATGTAGCACTCAATGGTGGTGGAAGTTGAAGGCCTGGGTGGGAAGGGCAGAAAACGGTGAAAAATTAACTTGGCTTTTCCTATCACCAATGATGGGCATTCACCTTGGCTAGCTGGAGGTGCTTAAAGCTCTCCCTCTCTCTGAAATGTATCTCCACAGGGTCATTTATTCCATTCTAATATTGAAGCCTAAAACAGGGGAGATGAATCATCCCCTGCGGGAATCTACTTCTCTCCACTGACTGTAAAAGAAGGGTAAAAACAGGCAAGACAAGTCACTGAATATTTAGACAGCACAAGTTAGTGGAGACAAATTCCACAGTAAGCAGGTAATTTTGATGTGACTGTAAGAAGCAGAGATCCCTTTTCCCTGCATTAAGTGCCCTGCCACTCAAGCTCAGCTACAGCAGCACACCAAAGGGATTTCTAAGTGCCAGCAGCTCAGATGATTTGCCAGGATCCTGCCTCATCCTGTAGCCAAGGCATGACCAAGAGGTTGTGCTGCAAGTTTATTTCTAGTGTATGAAGGGGACTGACATGAATGGGACACCCTTCCCCACCTCCTCTTCTATCTCTGCGCTGAACAGTGGCTCCTGCTGGAACTGGAGCTGCTGCTTTTGCAGGAGCAGCACGTGGGCTGAGCCTACCTTCTGCCTCAGGTAGCATACCCCAGCTCCCCTCAGTATGGGAAAAATAACCCCAGAGAAAAATAAAACACTCTGCTTTGAAACCTTGGTCTTTAGGTACCTGAAAATGTGAACAGGGATTTTAGGGGGTTTCCTGATGTGCAGGCACCTCTGCCTCCTGCTGACTTCAAATTCTGTATTTGAACAAGCAGCTTTGCTAGTGATAATGTATGGCCAAGTTCCCCTGAACCCTTTTCTGTGTGAAATAACATCTGGGTGAAAATGAGAAATCTGGCCTCTCATTTGGGACTTGCAGATGCCTGGAGTCTTCTGGAGTCCTGGTAGAGCTCCAGCTGGGCTGCTTCATGTCCAGAGATCCTAAATGGATGGACTGCTCCCATTTAGCATACCTGATGCATTTTCAATATACAGGATTCCCTGGCCTTCTTTATAAGGTCCAGACAGTCCAAGCACACTGAGGACACATCTTTACAACTCTGCACTGCTGCTATGCTGCGCACACAGCTCAGTTGCTAACACAGATTTATTTTAAATGTCAAAATATCCTTAGAACCCAATCCAAAGTTTTGAAGTCTGGTCCAAACCTTAAACCCCTCAGCCAAAACACGTTTATAATTTTTTCTTTACACTTTCATCATTCTCTCATTTCTAGTTTACAGCTGACAAGCGAGTGTCACGGATGTATGGGCTGTGCATGGATCAGCAGCTACACTCAGACTTTGCAGATGTGAGACGCAATTTGCTGGCTTGATCACCAGAAGCTATCAAGGTATTCAAACAGACTGCTCCCAGGCACTATACCAAAAGAAGAAGAGGAGAAATCTAATAAAGTGTTCCACTCTGGTTCTCAAATGAAGAGAATAACTTGTGAATGTCATAAAGTGTTACAAGAACACAACTGCTTCTGAGCTTTGATCTGTTTTTCAGCTGCTACCACAGGTGGAAAAGGAGTCAACGTAGTTGTTAATGTTTCCGTCCATAACCTCTTTTGTACTCCTTGTGATGGCCCAGCCTGAAAGCATGGGAGATGGTGCACAGAAGAAAAGGTGCTAAGAGTTGACCTCCAATATTTTATCATGGAAAACAGCCTTTCACAACTGAGGCGTGCAGTTACAGACACACACCTTGGTTCAGCTTTCAGTGTGGGTGTCAAGTGTTTTAGGCAATCTGGGTTTCTACTTTGCAACACTCCATTAATTCCAAAGAGTCTCAACACATCTGAAAAATTTGGTCTCCAAAACACAACAGTGTTATGCCAGGGAAGAATTTCCTTCTCAGTTTCATATTTACTTTTTTGTTTACCTAATACTATCGCTACGATGACTACTCTGAGCTTTTTATTTGCTTTTCCTTCTCTGATGACTGATCATCTGGTATTTATGAGAAGGACTCTCTGAGAGACCAGTTTTAAAAGATGTGCAAACAATTGACCTAAATACTTTTAATGCTGGTGGACAGTCAAGGTCCATAATACTACCTTAATTCATTGAAAGGGCTAGTTGTTATTTAAACTTTTCTATTTAGGCACTCAACTTGACCACTTCAAACGCAGTAGCAACTTTATCTATAAGAATATCAGATACCAGCATGAGACATAACTGTCAAAAAGTTACAGAAGATGCCAGTCAAGAGAAGGCAAACATTTGCCAAATTCATCTTAGGATACTTCTGTAATTTCCCACTCTTATCACTAAAATGACATTATTTGCACCCATCTGGACCTGAGGACTTTGCAATGGCAGCCCCCTGCACAGATTTTATCAGTAGCACATGGACTCAGCAGTAAATTACATAAAGAGCTGTTAAAAGGCACCAAAGCCCTTTAGCTACACCAAAAGGCAGAACTACTGAGGGCAATCCCAGAAGCAAAGACCACAAAAAAACCAGCACTGCACCATGTGAAGACAAGTCACCACGTGCACAGAGTACTGAAACAGCTCCTTGAGGAACATCTCCTCTAAGTCTTAGCAATGCAGGAATGTCCAAAGCATTTCTATTCATCTAACTGGGCCCTTCTAATGGGCTGAACAAATTCCCTTGCTTGATTTAGGCAAATATTGCTAAGCCTGACAATGGGGAAGCCCCCACCCCCCTATAAATAAGAACTTTGGGTAAGCAAAGTATTTTCATGACTTTTGCTATTACTAAGCTAGTAAAACTTAAAGTATCATAATTACAGCACCCATAGACTTTTTTTCCTTCCTTTTATAACTTTCTATTCGCAATGGAAAAGAAGTTCCTGTGTATGACAAATATGGGCAGGTTTGAGGGTTATACCACTATCCATGGATGTGCATCATGATTACAAAAAGTAGATTAGGAAGGTATAAATGGAAAATGCATGAGTGAGGGAAGAGGTCTGCACCTGTGAGTGACAGGACAAAACTCCACATACATGAAGTCTTCTGGAGAAGTATTCTACAATTTATATGGAAAAGTTATCATTTTCTATTGTATGTTAACAACAGACACAAAGATGAGTCCAAAACCGTTATAAAAACTTCTCATTTCCTACTAAGTTGCAAAGGAATTTTAGAGTGTTTATAGAGTATACAAGCTTTCTTCCTTTATTAAGTCTAGAGAACACTAAAAAAGTGTGCATAGGCACACATAAAATAATAGGAAATATATATGCACCCAGACACTACTTGGTTTACTTTGTGTTACTTATTTGTTTACAATTCCATTTATTTGCTGCATTGCATTTATAACTTATTTATCTTTTCAAATTCCAAAACTCTATTAAACTAGATTTAAAACATTTTCCTACTAGAGGGCATAAACATTTTCGAATGTTAGTATTGTCTCTATTTCCTGTGAAAACCATGTGTTTTCATTCTTCTTTTCCCCACATTTTAAAGCCTGTGCAAATAGCAGCACAGAAGAGCAGAAGCATCAGTGAACAATTCTGTGTTCATACAACATCTGCTTTCTTATGGTTCATTTGAGGTCCAGAACCCACTGTCATTTGCATGTATTTTTAGTGGGATACAAAATTGTTCAAGTTAGTAAGTTGAGAGGTTAGCATCAGGAAAAAACTGTATAGCCACACCAAAAAAATAAGAGTGTAACAAAAAAAATCCCCCAAAAAACATAAAAGACAGGCATATGTGACAGAGAGGTTATTTTCCTGTTAGATTCAGTGTACACCTTTCCAAAAGGCTGATGAGCTCCAGCAACAGGTCAAATTTAACAGTTTTCCCAGATGGCTCCTTCTGGGAAGTGGAGTGGAACATTCCCTCATTTATCCGTCTGCCTGGGTTATCACCAGTGCCCAAAATACCTTAATCTTTCCACAGTATCACAGACTCCAAGCACGATGTTGAGAAATCTGATTGGAAAGGTTTTCTTCCACCTGCTGTAGCTTTTAAAATTAGTTTCCAGGTATATAAATACATACACCAAGATACACAGAAATCCCCTGCAGCACTTCCAGTCAAGACACCAGGGCAGTACTGTAGCCAGTCAGAAAGAGTGAAAGAGAGGGCATTAATTTACAGCACAAGCAAAAAAAGCCATCTGTACCACACAAATACTTCAAACAGAAGTATACACAAATACTTCAAACAGAAACAATACAGAGAGTTGAGATTATTTTTAAATTCAAGAGTTCACTCAGAATAATCACTGTTTCTGCACTATTTTCCTTTCCTCATAGAACATATAATTATATTATATGTATGGTAAATAAAATGTTTACTCAACACACTGATAAAAATTAAGAATCACAACAGTATCACTCTAAAAAGCCTATGAAAAGGAATGTCAAATCCATTGCCTCACCAGGCTTCGTTCTGTTGCAAATGGTATTATAAATTAATCCAGTTTTCCTAAATATGCCTTCAGGAAACAAGATTACAAACAGCCATTGTAAGCTTTAATATAAAAAAAAAACCAACAAAAAAAGGGAAAAAAACCCCAAAACACACACACAAAAAACAAACAAACAAAAAACAAACAAACAAACAAAAACCACAAAAAAACACCCAAAACCCTTCTCTTCATTCTTAACCAGAATGCAAGAGCTGTGTTTTCAATAACTGATACTGCTGACTAGGTTATACAGTTTGCAAAAGAAGTCAACCTGTTGTGATACAGCTAAGTCCTATATTCTAGTTTAATACCAGGCCTTCTCCTTTCCTATGTTCCACTCTGCTCAGTGAGTTTTAGGAAGAGAAAAAAGAAGTTCCTAAACTTCATCACTAATGACCTAATGAGCCCAATTAGTTTATGATTTTTAATTTTTCCCACTTACACTGCTCTTGGACCAAAATAACATCCCAAAACATTTGCTCCATGGCTTGCTCACTGGGTTATCACAGTCACAGCTTACAACTAAAATATTCTTCCATACCCCTCACTACCTGAATTGCATTTTTTAAAAGTGCTTTATATCAAGCCAGATTCTGATCTTGGGGACAGTGGTGCCAGCTCAAGTGTGTCTATTGACTCCAGATGATTTACTCCAAACATCCTGACTGCTGCAGATTTGGACTTGGATTTGGATCCAGATACACTGCCTCTGAATTCACTGGGTTTGTCCCCCCACTGGGAACACAGTGGAGGTTTCTATGCAAACAGTAATGAACCCTCCCAGTCTGACCTTCTCAGGTACTAATTGTCCAGCTTTGCCAAAACTCAACACGCTGGCCATCTTGGCAATTCATCCTGCTGCAGCCTTAATGAAAGCAAATGAAACTTCTAATCGAGATTAAATACAGCCTGCACTGGACTAAACCTCAACACCTCCAAGGACTCAGCTCAGCCTGTCCCAGCAGCAGCACTTCCAGCTGTGCACCCTGACCTGTGCACCCAGCCACGAACCCTTCTGCATGAGGAATTGAACCCAAACGTGCTAATTCAGAACAAACAGACATATCCTCCCTCTCTCCTCACTTCTTTCTTGTGGTGGATGTATACATGCATACTGATGGCTACTGCGACTTGCAGTCTAACTGATTTTGACATTTTTAACTCAAGAATTTGAAACAGTGACTTCCTAGCTCTGGGGCAGGAGTACTAAATGCTAAAAACCTTTGGGACTAGGGAGTATTAATTTTAAATCTGAGAGCTTGGCTTCAACAATGTTTCCAACAAGGGCTCAAAGCTCTCCAAAACTCAGCAATGCATGCCCCAAAACTGCAACGAATTCTGGATCCAAAATGGAGTTTTGTGGCTTTAATTCTTGTTTGTCACAGGTCAAATTTAAGCTCCAGGCTTGAACTTGAGGGGAGTGAGGAGAATTCAGGTCTAGGTCTGAATTTACTATGGAATTAAATCATAATTTCTAGTTTGTAATGTACCCTTTTTTTCTTTTTCTCTCTTTTGTGGTTTATGATGTATTTGTATTTTAAGAAAAAAATTATGCACAGAGAAAACATCCTGGCATCACAAGCCATCAGTAAATCTTTTTTCCGTAACAACCCACAAAAATTCACTGCAGGACCCAATTGTTGAAACACAAAGCAATGACATTCTATAAGCTTTCAGAAGTATCATTCTAACCCTTGTGGACTTGATGAATTCTCTAAATGAGTCACTGGCCTCTCAATGGAATTGTCAAAACTTAGGTTAAGCCAGGTTAATTCCCTTTCCCCTTGTATTTGGAAGTCCAGCTGCAGCATGTGGTTTTCCAGTGAAAAGGTCTAAATGCAGAACCCATTCACCCTGAACAGGAAATCTCACAGGGCCCAAAGCTAATTTTTTTCCTAAAAGCTAGAGATAAGCCACACTTGCAGGAAAAAAAAATGTAATTTCTGATGCCTCATGGGCCGTGTGATGTAAAAATCAATATTCCTCTTATATGGCACAAATAATTTTCTGCTGAAGGTTAAAGGATCATGCTTGAAGCTACTATGGTTGGGGAGGGATAAAGGGCAGCTGTGAGGAACGGGGGATGAAGAGAGCAGAGACTTTAACCAGAGCAGGGAGAATGGAAATGCTGAAAACAACACTTCTAACCAAGGCAAGCGAGCAGATGTGGCATTGATTACATGGCCACAGAAGTGTTTGGGCTGGACAGGACCTGAACATCCATCCAGCTCCAAACCCCTGCCATGGGCAGGATACCTTCCACTACACCAGGCTGCCCAAAGCACCATTCAGCCTGGGCTTGAACACTTCAGGGATGAGGCAGCCACAGCTTCTCCCGGCAACCTGTGCCAGTGCCACATCACACTCGGGGAGGAATTTCTCCCTTACATTTCATCTAAACCTGCTCTCTTTCAGTTTAAAGCCATTCCCCCTGTCCTGTCCTTACATGCCCTTGTCAAAAGTCTATTCAGGGTTGGGCTGAGGGTTTCAGCTAGGTGGGACAAGGAGGGACATCCTTCTGACCCACAGGCAGTCTTCGGGCACGATGATGAGCGCTCCTTCCCTCTGCCCAAGGCCACCTGTGCCAGCTCCAGCTTCCAGCACAGCACCCTGCTTCACTGCCTTGCTTCCACCACAGTGTCAGCTCCTCTGGAACCCCCAAAAGAGAGATTCTGCTGGGCATATCATGCTCTTCATAATGGGATAAACTATGCTGAAAGTAGAGCAAGTTTTTATACTCCCACCCCTACTGTGCCAGAAGATCACTTGAAAACATCACTGCCTACTTTGTTAGGGACAAAACCACTCCACTTCCAGGCTAAAATAGTTCATATCCAGTTTGTCCTCAGGAATAGGTACAACAAACAAAAGTCACAGTTACTCATGCCATTGATGTCGACAGTCTACACAAATTTGGTTGCAACTGGTGAACTCTCTTTAGCCTTCCAACAGCACTACAGTTCTCACCACTGAAAATATGTCCTAAGGAGAAAAGGATTTGTCTCAGCTGTAATAAATTCCTTTTTTTCATAATAATAGAAAAACCTAAAAGCAATTGGAAAAAAAATTATGGCAAATGAAAAAACTAAAAAAAAAAAAGATAGAGGAAAAGAAAAGACATAGTTTATCCTACTACTACTGCAGAGAACATTTAATTGAGGGCTCTGGACTTAATTAAAAAAAAAAAAATACAGTTTTCAAGAGTGCAGAAAGCTTAAAACATAAAAAAACTAAAGAGCCTGATGGAAAACTAAAAAGAAATTGAAGTAAATTTTCTCTAAAGCAAAAACAAAAACTATTTTAGACTGATCCTATGATATTTTTAACAGCTGGAATTGATAATACTCAGCCATAATTCTACTATATTTAGCTATGTATCAAAGTCCACATGACTTTTCCATGAGACAGAAGAATAGATATATAGGCTGATAGACAGATGGATAGATACATAAAAAGAAAAGGGAAAAATATAATTAGGAAAGGGAACATTCTCTTGTCTGTTCTTTCAGTATGTTTTTTTTTAATTTCAATTTCTACCTTATTATTTCCTATAGGTAGAAACAGATTTTTCTCTCTTTCAAAAAATTCTTAAACTGAAAACCTCCTTTGACAGCTTCAACAGCAGATTAATCACTTTTGTAACCCACAGAAAAAAAGTTTTCTGGAAAGCATAACTGTCTGTAAATGTAAATGACAGTATTACTCTCTCTTATGCTAAGACGCCTACACATTCTCTCACTTCCATGACTCAGCACCAGATAAAAGCTTGTAAGATAATAAGCAGCAAACCTTCCTTTGGAAGAATAAAAACAGTTAAAAAAACCCAATTCTTGCTACCCCTCTTAAAAAAAAAATCCTTATAGTGTTAAAGTAAATTCTGCCAACAGATTCCTCTCCCACTGGAGTAAGATACAAATACCCCAAGGACCTCAGAAAAAAGAGGGACTAGGCTCAAGCAACATCAAAATCCAAATGCATGCAAACATGAGAGGCTTTTCTTTTTCTCCAAATGAGCAAGAATGGGTTTGTTCAACAAACAGGAATTTTATTACTGTTCATCTCCTGCCTCGCTCTAATTTGGTAGACAAATGAGTTGAAATTTTGCTCACCTATAATGAAAATTTCCAGGCACTCTTAAGGCAATGCACTCATGCCAAAAATCACAGAAACCTGTGGGGAAGGGAGGGGAATTTCAGTGGGACTTCCCCTCCTGCCCTGTGGTCCTTGTCTGACTTGAGCTTGTTAGAGCCCAAGTAACTTCTCCTTCAGCCAGCCAAATCAGGGGCAGACCCCTCAGATCAAAATATTCTTATTTTGGATAAATCTTTGGGAAACAGAAACGCTGAAAAAGAGTGGCTCAGACTTCACCTAGGCTCTTATGATGTCCCTAAAATGAATAGGAATGGTTTTGATGCCAAAATATTGCCAGTCAGCTTGTGAATGCTGCTGGAACAGAGACAGCAATCTCCTCTCCATGCACTCCTGTCAGCCCCAGCACACAGGTTAATTAACCAAAGGGTGGCAATCCAAAGAGAGCTGATTATTTACTTATTGAGCAGAGATGCTGTGGATCTGAGGAGGAATGGGATGACTTCCCAAGCCTCAGTATAGTCTGGAGTTCCTCTTGCTGAGTGCTGGATATTTCCTCAGAGAGTTTCCACCACCTCATGTGCTGGGTGGGTGCCCAGGAGTCTGTATCCCTCAGAGCAGCTCATTCTACCAGGAGTGGAGGTTATCCAGGAAGTAAATCAGGAAAATGCTGCCCATGCCTGTAACTTCTGGAGGAAGCTGAGTCCAGCTACGGAGTACCCACAGCCCCTCCTGAACATGCTGCTGGTGCTGACTTTCACATTTTATTACATTGAAAATAGTAAATTAATGGAATTAACCACAGAAGCTTGAGTTTAAAGGGAAGCCCCAGGGTAAGGCATCCCAGGCCAAGGGTGCAGGACTTCTTGACAGCAGATGCTTTGAACTGAGCCAGAGGTAGAATCTAACTCTTCGAAATACATTCATTAATAGAATGCACCTGCTCTGGCAGGAGGTTGGGGAGCAGAGCCGAGCTCTCAGCATGATGCTGGCAGAGCACATGTGTCCCACACAGTCCAAGGAATGAGTGGGAGCATCCCCAGCTCAGCTGCTCCCTATCATGGCACAGGGGGCATGGAGCAAATGCAGCAGCGTTGGGATGCTCCACTCAGCTGGCTGCCAGGTGGGTAAAGCACTGCCACTGACAAATTCAGTGCCCCTCATCTTTGTAGAGCTGCAGATTCCTTCAAGCATTGGATGCTTCTCAAAGAGAGCAACCACAGCTGGGAAAGGCATGGCAGAGGGCTCCCATGTACCCAATGATCTTTATCCCAGTGTTACCAAGGACAAGGCCTGTGAGCACTAGGTAAGAATTTGCAGGCCCAGAAAATGGCAGTATTGATATATTTGCATTTGTGTCTCAAAACTATGCTCGTTATTTCACAAATAACAGATTTCCATGTCCAAATCCGACTGAAAGCAGGTGTAGTCCAGTGGTTTCTGTACAACCACATCTGCTCATACTCCAGGGCAAACGCCAAACTATTTATTGCTACTTAAAATTTATTGCATTTTTAGACCTCCATCCCAAAACTGGTTTTGTTTAAAAATTCCTTTTAAATCCTTCTATGCCAACTGGATAAATCAAATCTGACAATTAAAATGGCAAATTGTTCAGAACCTCAGAGTTTCCACTGAGAATCTCCGAGTACCTTCAGAACTTAAACACTCTTAATCACTCCCATGCTTCTTGCAGAAAAGAAAAAAAGAAAAAGCATCCTTTTAAATTCTCTTTTTGCAGATGGAAACCTGAAGTCCTGGGAGCCCCAAATAGCCTGCTAGGAAGCTGCTTGCCCAAAGACTCCTTATCCACTAAATCAGAGGCAGGGCTGGGAAGGGAAACCAGGAGTTTCAGCAACTCTCAGTCCTCTTGTTCTAGCCACTTCATCAAAAACAGAGACAGAGATGTGATCATGCAGTTGTCAGTGTTTTCCCTCAAGGGGCTGGACAGAAGATGCTGAAAGCATTTGATCCACATGCGAGCACTGAACGGTATTGTTCGACACTGAGAATTCAGACATAAATAACTGGCTTGTTTGGAGTGAGTAAAAGGATGTCTGCGCTTGCAGGAATCTCACAAGAGGGAGTAAAGAACCAGGGTGTTCCTTTTCTTTTATTATTACCTTTTTTATTTCTTTTGTAGCAGTGTCTGGAAATAACCCATCAGGCAGAGGAGCTGCTCCCGCTGCTGCTGTGGCAGATGGCAAGCAGGGCTGGAGAGCAGGGCTCTGCCTCGGCAGGGCTGTGTGGGGAATTCTGCAGCGGGAAGCAACAAGGCAAAATGCGCAGGCTGCCGTCTGCATTCAGATCAAGTGCTGTCTGTTGCTAGCAGCACAAGTTGTTCTGAAAACAAGAGTCAATCATCTGTAGCCTTATTTCTGTACATTTCCTGCAGGGGTCTCATGAAATAAATGAGAATAAATGTAAGGGCGAGAGTTCCTATTAGAAGCAGCCTCATCAGCATCACCCAGCCAAGCATTTACGTCATCAGCATGCTAATTTAATCAGACCTGAGCAGTGATGCTATAAATGGATTACCATCCCAGCTAGTGTGGTTACCGAGGTAACTCAGCCCTTTGTGCCACAGATACAATCGGCTTAATGATAATAAAAACCTCAGCACAAATGAAACAGAAGGAAAAGCCTGACAGGGCTGACGCATACACGACCCTTTCTCTCCTCTCACCCCTCCCCTTCCCCAGCCTCAGCCGCTCACTGCAATAAAATTAAGTGCTGCTGTGATCTGTATGCACAACATTCCCATAGGGAACACGCAAGTAAATAGAACCCGCGGAAATAATTAATACAGGCCGACAACTGATGTCGTCAGCACTACTTAGTCATTCCTCCAACCCTGAATGGCAGAGGGACACACAGACAGAAACAGTGCATGGACAGATTCCAAAGCTCCTGCAAAGGGCTTCAGAGAAGTGGCTGCTCCCCACTATGCAGCATTAATTATATCAATGGAGTGCTTGGACCAAGAGCTAACTGCAATGGTGAATCCAGTCACTGCCTGTCCCTGCCGGGGGGGAACATTTCCCCACCATCTCCTACTCTGCCAAAACTGGAGGTGACCTGAAACTGGGTATTCCAAAGGCTAGGAGAAATTCAACTGCAGTGTCATCAGTCCAGAAGCAGAGGTGACCTGGTCCTTTGCAGGAGGGTTAAAATGGGGCTGTGGGGCTTCCTGCATTCACCCAGCTCTGCAAAACCAGCAGCCTACTCACCTCCCAGCTTAGCCTGGGAAAGAACATTCCTTGGAAAATGCTAGCCTCAGTGGGCTAAAAGGCAGTGACCATGCCTTAAAATGGACAGAAGGTCATACTCTTCAGCTCCTCTAGCTCTTTGCCTGATTGAGCACCAAGTTCCCTGTGGATGCTGAATGCCAAACATTTTCCTATTCAGATGCCAAAGACCAAATTTCCCATAGCATTCAAGATATGATTTTCTTTTTCTTCTACCCAAAATCTCAGCAACTATGAGCAAAACCACCAGCATCTAAGTGCTCAGCTTCGACAGCAGCTCAGGCATTTCACCTGCCCTTACTGCAAGTCACCACATCCACAGCTAAAATGCTTCACCTGAAAGCACTGATTGCTACAACGGGATCAGGAGTGCACACCATAACCTTGGTCCATCAGGCTCATGGTGGGTATTGCTACAGTCACGGAAGCATCTTAAGGGATTAGCATGACACCAACAACTTTTGATGGATTCATCAGAAGTGCAATGAATTCTCATTACCTGTCACATGAACACATACATCAGACTTGTTGTTTTGTAGATGCCAAAATGCAGTTCATACAGTCTTTGGAAAAAATCCAGAGAGACTTCCCAATATATATCACTGGACATGTACAGAAATAGCTGTGCCCTTGCCTTCATTTCACAGATTAAAAGCATTCTGTGTGTGCTCATTCCTGAGGGCAGGTCCTTCCACCTGTGTGAGACCATCTCAGCAGCCCAACCCAGCAGTTCTTCACTGAGTCGAGGTACCTAAGTGTTTGGACTCAAGCATAAATGAGATCAGCTTTTCAGAAGAGAAAGCCCTTTCTGAACTGGCAGAACCCCAGTAAAGTCAAAGCTGCTTCTGTAAACTGCAGCATGTCCCTGCAATGAGCAATAATAGCAGATATGTCTAAGGAAAAGACACATTCAGGCTCATGTCTTGGGAAATCTTACTAAATACTTTCTCACTCCTCCACCATGCAGAAGAGCACCAGTTCTCCCAGGAAATTTATTACATACTTCCAGAGAAATAGCTAAATAATTCCTTTAGGAGTCCTTTTAGATCAGATTACAGGAGTACACTTTTCCCTGGAAGAGAGAGAATCCTATGCAAAAAACACCAAATAACTTTGGAAAGTTACGTTCTTGGCTGGAAACACGTGGCTTACTGAAAGCATGGAGCTGCCTGTCCTGATCTAAGTGTGCCCTCACTCACCAGCCAGGCAGGTGAGGACACAAACAACCCCAGGAAAGAGGCAGGAGGGATAAAAATCCTCAAAGCAGAAGGCAGGCGGCGGAGCGCCAGAACGCGCAGCTCTGGAAATGGCGCGGCTGTTGATGTGAGAAGGAAGCCATCACCTTTGCTTCGATTTAAAAGTCATCATGACAGCTTGAGAGATTGTAACATTTAAGTGACACAGTGACAGCTTGATCCAGTCAACAATTGCAATTCACAGACGCGCTCTAAACACAAACCCCGCTTCTCCGGGTGCAGAGCAGCCGCTCAGTTGGGAAAGGCATGTATCCAAAAGGAGATGTAACATTAAAAAAGTTCCTCCACCATCCTCACTTGGCCAGTTTTTCTGCATACATTGCTGCTGAGACTTAGACTAAGGCTCTCTCCACCCCTGTGGCACAGAAAGGATACAAGCAGGCTGGTAGATGGAAAGAAAAGGAGAAGAATTGGCATCAATGTCAAATGTTCCATTAATTTCAATGGCAGCTACAGATGTGCAGAACTTCAGAGAAAGCTCTTCTACAACAATCAAGTGAAAATTCAATCATGCAAACTCCCTTTACTCCTGCTCCCCGACAGTCAGGTGGGCTCTGAGGTGGTTGCAGTGATGCAGGGCAATGCAGAACAGCCCCAGCTCACTGCAGGTATCCCAGCCACATTAAAAAGAGAATCAGGCATTCACTAAAATTTACAGTACACTTCTAACCTCTTTATAGTTAGGTGCTTGCTCTCTTGGCCAGCAAGTTACAGCTAATAGTATTTTGGGCCTAATAATGGCACTTTTTTTTTTTTTTTGGCCTGCCCAGTGTCCTGCTTACACAATTTAATGCTGTGGAGCACTGCCAGAGTAACTCTCTTGGCAGATGCAGAACAGCCAGTGCTGGCATTTCTTCCCCTGAGGTGTGGCCTTTTAGGTGCCCACAGCACATCTGGGAGGGATTGCTCTGAGCCACTCGTGACATGATTTCCCAACACAGTAGGATTTCTGGGCATTTGCAAGTGGGTTCTAACCCATGGACTGTTCATTTAAATAAATTATAAAAAAAGAAATACTGGAGAATATGTCCACACAAAAAAAAAAAGTCACAAGAGTCACTAAGCCAAATACTTATTTCATCCCTTAAAATGGTAATGGTAATGCTCTACTGTGCCCCTTCCTGCTGCACAAAGATCTTGTCATCCACAGGCAATATCAAAAGAATGATTTTGTTATTGTCATTAAGAATATGACTTTTCAGTGACCCACAGAAGTACAGCACCATAACACATGCTTACCAATGGTCAGCTCTCCACATAGTCTAATGCATTTTAAAAACAAGTCTGCTCTCTGTAACCAAGCTTTAGTTGTCTTAAAACCAAAATAAATAAATAAAAAGCTGAAATACTTTCACAGCTCACAAATATCCTAAAAGTATATTTGATACGTAAGAAATATTAGACAGTTACCATCCTGAACAGAGAAACCAGGGGCTACAGAGCTCACTGCCTTTGGAACATTTTCTCTGACTTGCAAGTTCCTCAGATAGCAAAGGAAGCCAGAAAATGAAACCTTCAGTAATGGCTCCTTTCCAAGCCTTTATGGCCATGGCCGGGCACTGAATTTTCTTAGAGAGGCAGCAGGGCATCCCTGGCTGTGGCTGTGCACAGAGGCAGGCAGTGCCTGCAGGGCAGCTGAGGACCTGCTGCTCTCGGATGTTGGGGGGGCTGTGCACTGCCCCTGCCTGAGCCCCCCCAGCTCCCTTGGGAATGGGACCTGCTCAAGGCAGCCCCTGTTGATGCAGAATGACCTCTCCTAAAGAAATCTTACAGGTTGAATGGGACCTCAGGAGTCTGCTCAGCCCAGTCCTGTTCCTTACAGCAGGACTGACCCCACCTAAACTCCTCCAGACAGAGCTTTGCACAACCTGACCTAAAGTCCCTCCACTAATCAATTACCTTCTGCTTTTCCATGCCAGCTTCTTCTGGGGTTACCTATCCCTCCTACTGCAGTTTTACCCTAATGGGTAATCTAAATCTCTAGCTGGGTTTAAGTCCCAGATATTGTGCTTTCCAGAGTAGATGTGTCATTCCCTTTTTCTTTGCAGCTGGAAGCAGACAGACCCTGAACAATTAGGAGGCAAGAACACCCACAGGGAAGAGGTTATTTACATAAACAAGATCACAATGTGTGTGTGTTTCTTTATTTATTACTTATAAAAAAAATACTGCAATCTCTTTTCTTTTCTAATTAAAAGACCCAGTTTGCCCTGCTGCACAATTGCTAAGCAGATTTAAAATGGGGACTTCAGTAGCTATTTTATGGCTAATCAAATGAGTAAATATAATGATCTGCTCCAATTCCCATTCTGATTACACAGTGTAGCTATTTCATTCCCTCAATAAGCTCCTTGCACCCAAAAAGAATAGTTTAACAAGCTTCAGAGCAGAATGTTAGGCTCAATTTCTCTAAAGGGTAATAGAGTGGGAGTGTCTGTATAATTAGCTTTGTTGGGCTCCCTCCCTCACTGTACAATACACTCTATACAGAGCTTTCACTGTCTCTCCAGGTCTTCATGCTAGAGCAGAAAAATAATGCAGAGCACATTAGAATCATACTGGTTGCACAGAAGAGTTTTGAAAGACAGAAAAAGAGCTGGAGAAGTGCTGGCTAATTCAGCCCAAAAGGGCTCAAGCTTCAATTTTGCTTTAGCAATAAAATCACACGTGTTCATGTACACAGCTTATTCATCTCTAATGTATTGAACGTTTAGATGTTTCTGGAAATTAAGATCTGCCAGACTACTAACACACTGATCAAATCATAGTATAAATCACTAAAGTACACTCAACAATTTCTTCCCTGCACAGAACCTGAAATTAAATTAACAGTATATAATCTATAATGCAAAACATTACCTAACACATTTGGAAGAGTTTGATGCTGAATTCCCTTACAGAAAATAAAAGTGTTTGACATACTGATTTTTCACAGCAAGAAACAATTTTTCACATAAGCTGGCAAAACTGTAATATTTTTGTGCTTGCAGAAGAATTTTCAGCTGGAGATTTGAAAATCCTTTCTGAAGTCAGACAGCCAGGTGGGATATGTTATTATTACCACCTCTGTTTTACAGATGGAAAACTTAATGCTAGAAAAATTAAAAATCTTACTGAAAATAAAGGGACGTGTCAGAGATCTGCGAGGAAAGGGAGAACAACAGATCCCATCTTGTTCCAAAGTACTGTGGCTGCATCAGACCTCTCCCAAATCAGTCATCCTGTATCTCTCCTCTCACTTTGTATTTGCAAGCAAAATGCCCATGGATACTGTCTTTGGAAACTATCATGCAAAAAGTTTGGCAAAGAGATCAAAATCCAGTCAAATTGTTTTATCCTGCGATGATTGGGAAAAAAAAAACAAAACAAAACAAAAATAAAACCACCAAAACAAACCAGAAAAAAGCAGGGCAGTATGGCAGTATGAAGTTACTCTGAAAGTCCCACAGCCGAATCACAGACTTCACCTCTAGTAAGTAAAATCCACAGTTAAGCCATTGTTTCACAGTAAGTCAATAGCAAATAAAAAATAAAATAAGACAGGTCCAATAGCCACTTCCACTTTCTTTGGTTTTTGTTGTTGTTTTTTTTTTTGTTTTGTTTTGTGTTTTTTTGGGTTTTTTTGTTTTTTTTTTTTTTGCATATAAGCTTACCAGTTTGCAGTTACGTAGCAATACCTGATCAGAAACAAATGGATACTGCACCTACATTTTTCACATTCCTCTGAAATAACTAAGTATCTCTGGAGCCTTGAGCCTTGAAAAGAGACAGCTCAGACTCAGACTGGTACAAACAGGAGGAATGATTGTTCTGTCACTTCCAGTGTTAGGAAGAAGCAATAGGAAACCACCCTTGTGGGAGGCAAAGAGAAAATATCAAGAATAAGGTGGGTCTGCCCCACCCACACTGAACTTCTTTGCTATGGGATGTTTTAAATTCCAGAGATTTACATGAGCTCATAAAGCAATTGGATGAGCTGATGGAGGAAAAACCCCTGACTGAATATTAAGGAAGACATAATTTAAATCAAGCCAGTTCTCAGTGAATAGCAAATTCTTAGATAAAGGGAAATACTCTGGGGCAGTGTAGATATGAATTTGCACCACTCTTGTCTTCTTTCTCTGGTATTTATGGGGAAGAACACTGAGCTGGAGTAACCACTTATCTGACACAGGGTGGGCAAGGTCAGGTTCTTAATTTCAGGCCTATATACCCTGACATGAGAAAAAGATACTGAAAAGCAAATTTCAGTTTCTCTTGCAGGCATGCTATTTTTCTAAAAAACAGGCTATTGCTACTTCTGTCTTTAAAAAAGCACCAGCAGCTGACCAATACTATAATGACATGAGCTGGAACCAAATGAGTGAATATATGAGTGCATACACTCCAGATTCAACTTCCCTCAAAGCTCAGTTGAAGACAACAAATCCTACAACAAGAGCATTTCTCTGAGTCCAGGATAACAGAATGCTTTCATCAAATGAGCCAAGCCAGAGATGAAACTGAGTCTTCACATTTAAGACAGCATTTGAGTCCCTCAAAATTCCCTAGAGGACAGGCTTCCAACACTGAAATTGCAAAGTGTCTTCTGCATACAAGTGCAATTAATGGAGTCAAAGCCATGTGATGGAGCCAGTGCTGGATGCACTGGTACATCCCCATACAATGTGTCTCCAAGAAGGTGACAGTTCTGAGCACTCATCTCTACTGTCTCCCTTTTACTATTCTGCACCTGTGTACAGGAAAGATTCCCAGCTGTTGGGCACAACATTCCACTTGCAAAGCCAGTTCAAGCATTTTTGCAGAACAAGAAGATCACCTTCATTTTCCTTCAGTCGTTGGCTTACAGCTCCCCAGAGGTGTACAAGCAGAACGAGGGACCTGGTTTGGATGTATAGGGAGTTCTTAAGCTGTTCAGGCAGAGAACAGCTTAAAAATGGAGAACAGCACCTTGGTGCTGTTGACTCTGCCAACTTAGCCACACAGAAAGGTGAAACAGCTGCACAAACTTGCAAGGCTGTGCTCCACCTAAGACTTGGAGAGGGACACTTTATCCCAATCCACCCATGCTGCTGTCACAGGAGAGTGAAGAGAAGAAAATCCCAGTGGCTCAGATGCAAATACTAAAGGTCACAAAAAATACATCACCTACACACCCTCACTGCAGCAGGTACTGCACAGTCACCCAAACACCACACACTGTGCAGCTGGGCAGAGAAATGGAGGTTTTCCCCATTTTAGAGCAGCCCAGGGGCAGAAAATGGCTCAGCCAAGGTTACACAACAGCAGGTAGAGGTCTGGCAGTGTCAGGGACACAACACAGGACTGAGAACAACTTACCTCCTCCTCAAGTTCAGGGTGGGACTTGGCTAAAAGAAAGTCCATGTTAGTGATAGATCCTTTAGACTGAGCACTGCTTTCCTCCCCATTCTTTTGTGTAGCCTTTCTTAAGTAAGTTAAAAGGAAACAATGACAAAGCTGATGCCAATCAGTCCAACCTGACTTTTCTTACAGTCAAAGCCCCAAACTCCTACCCTGCAAAACTCTGACAAATGTATCTGAGAACCCTACAAGGTGCAGCAAGGAAAGCCCCTTTAGGACTCAAGCTGCTATTTTACATTTAGAGACATTTTTAGACTGTTATTTTATCTCTTCCATCTCTCCCCATTGCTTGAAATTAAAATAAACATGGACCAGGGCCTAGGATTTTATCTGTCACATATTGCTATCATTAAACACACTTGAAACGAGTGGGTTTAGTTCAAATAAAACTGTCTCTTCCCTCTCCCTTTCTCAGCTCAACAAACATAAAATAGGAAACTGCACTCCAATATATTCAAGAAGCAACACACGTTACATCATGAGTAGATGATCCATCTGGCAGGCTGACATGGTAATAAGTTTGCTTAATTGTCAGGTCAGGCATATTACAGACCCAGTCTGTCAGTCCTTTTATTACAGCTCTGTCTGTACTGGGGAATTTCAACTGCCTCACACTCCGTATGTGTAGACATGGAATGCATCCATATGGTAAGAGGACATATGCATGGACACATATATGAAGTGTCACTCAGAACAAGGAGATTAAATTAAGAAAGGAAATGCTGAAGTCAAATAGCTCTTAGCAGCTGTATACATTTCAGTCTGGAATAATCACCCAAAGAAAGCAATGAGATATTTACATTTAATTTATTGGAAACTGGGCTGGCGAAAGCACTGATTATAAGGGATAATCCAGCACTGCCTCATAAGGAAAACAGCCAGAGAGCCTCAGATGTTCCCTCCATTTATACTTTTTAAGCGATCAGCCCATCATTTTGTTTTTGGCTCCATGCAGCTCCAATCATGCAGACAGTCTCCTGAGATTGTCCATATGTCCTCCTGAGAAATCACTGAGTACATTCAACAAATGACTGAGTTCATCAAATGGATGCTTTGCCTTTAAAAAGCCCACAAAACAAAACAAAAGCCACCTTTTTCCTTCTTTGTCTTTATGCCTTACCTTATCTCCTTCTCTCCATTAATGAACTCAATTTTGAAATGATTTTATTTACAGGAAGGCTTTAAGGTGTTCTGAAATACAATTTGTAGGAAAGATGCCAAATACAAATTGTATTTTCTAGACTTGCCTGCATTTGTGATTTTACATGAGCACGCACACATATGTTCAATATCCAAACAGCAGGTGTTCCCTAAAGTTTTATTGCCATTAGTTAGAAATGACCACATTACTAACAAACTCAAAGCCAAGTCTTGTCAATGGCAAGTCTTGCCAGAAAGTCTGATGATTTCCAGGATTAAACAGTCCTGCTCTGGGGTCCTGGCTCTGGCTCCTCCAGATATCTGCAAAACCTACCAGTGATCTATATTTACCCAAAAGAACCACTTAACTATTCCTCCTCTGTGTGGTATCCCCACAGCTTTTCTCAGGAAGCAGAGTGTGCTGTCTCGAGCACGGTAGCAGCTGTCACTGGGGCCTCATAAAACACTGTGATCTTTGTGGTAACCCTTTTCCCCAGCCAGATCCCTTGTCTTGCACTTTGGACATGAGCTGCTGATGCAGACTCCAGTCAAAATCTTTCCAGAAAAAGAGTAAATATAATTCAAAGCAATATATGTACTATCTCCCTGCTGAACTACACAGCGCTCAAAAAAATCCAGCTGAACAACTGTTTTTCTAGCACTTTTTAGGACTGTAATAGGACCTTAGCCACACAGATATCCCATGTAATGCACAACTGACCTTTCTGCAAATCAGCACAGTAATCAACCCCAACATCTCCTCTTTCCCTCTTGATAATCACAGCTTGAAGCTGCACATGCATCCTGGCTTTCTGCTGGATGGAAAGAGAACTGTGCCTCCCATCTTTCTTGAATTCTCCTTGGATCACAAGTTAGTGGTTTGGGAAGACAGCACCAAAATTGCCTGAGACCCCAGGATGATTGGAGTGATTGCTGATATAGAAGATGGCAATTCTTCATGGTTCTGAGCTGCCTAGGACAGGAATGGGTTCCCACTGACACCTTACAAATCATTCCAGAGAGGGTAAGGTACTCAGCCTCTTGTCAACCCAGAGAGAAACAACGGTGCTACTTATGGCAAGTCAGCAAAGTCTCTGACCTGGCTTAGGCTGACAATCAGGTGAGATGATTGCAACAATCCTGCCTGTGAGGCACAAATAATGCCAGGCAAACTGCACAACCTGCCCTTGCCCTTACTGTACTCATGCACATGAACTACTTCCTTCCAAGTGAAGAATTCATTGTAAGACTCAAAATATTTTGTTTGGGCAGGGAGGAATCAGTATCAGACTGCAAACATTGGCAGAAGTATTTATGGCTGCTTCAAAATCTCCTTTTTCTGGCCAGGCCCTTTATTTTGTTTAGTTTTCTTTTTTAAATCTGTGGGGGAAGACAGTAATATCCAATGGACCAACACATTATTGATTTCCCATAGAAACAGCAGTTAGATAGAGTGCTCACTTTCAGCAGTGAAATAGCATGTTAGTTTTATCTTACTGTAACATTTTTTTTCATTTCATCCTCTTTTACATACTCATAGAAGTTTCCTATTCACTACTGAAACACCATATGGTGATAATATATGCTAACACAGGCACAGTGACACAGTCCACAAGCCTGCTATTGAGCAAAAGTTGACAACATAAGGCTGAGAGAATTGTAAGTGCTTCCAAGCCACAATAAGTACGTCACCTAATTGCATTTTACTGTGATGCAAAGAAGTCTGAGTCAAGGAAAAGAACCTCCCTACAATGAAACTGTAACAGCCTGGAGTAATTCGCAGTTACTTGAAGAGCTAGAGCAAGGATCTATCAATTCATGGCTTTCAGATACAGGCTAGATGTGAGTTGGGGTTTTTTTTAGCCTAGGCAGCTTTAATATACAGAAGGAGACAATGCATTTTAGCATCACAGTCATTCCTCATAAGGTTCTAGACAGGAAGGCCAAAGGCAATCAGTAAGAGAAAATACAGACACTGCTTCTCAAACCATTCACAGATGCCTCTTATTTTAATGAACTAGGTTTTGAACTAGAACATCTTGGAACAATCCTGAGATATATTCCGGCTACAAATGGATCAGGCTTATTTACACACTGGTAGTAGAGTCTGGTGGAGAAACTACAGGGCCAGGTCTCACTTTTCTGTGGAGCTCTAGGTCCTTACAGGTGGCCCTACCTGAAACGAGACTGTGAATACACCTGATCTGCCTTTGGAATGGCCAGCAAGGGCTCCAGGGAGAGGTGCTCCCTCCCTGGCAAGGTGGACCCTCAGAAAAACAGACCACAGAGAACAGGATGGACAACAGTCAGTGACAACACTATCCCAGAATGTCACTGCTATCTGTCCAAAGCCCTGTTTTACAATGAGCTGCCAGGTGAGCTGTGCCTCAGCTCTCCATCTCCAGAACAAAAGAACCAAACTTCTCCCACCCCAGGGCACAACAAGGAAGAACATGGAAAGTTGCAAGCACTCGCTCAAACATGCCGCAATAAGCAACAAGGACAAATTCACAAAGGCCGTACTTGAAATGCCAGGGCTGCCCAGTGTGTTTAAGCCTTCACCTTTCAAACTGTATTTAGAAACTACCACTGCAGAAGGCAGCAGCCCTTCTCTTCTAAAGAGAACAATTCCACAGGAGCTCCCATCAACAGGATCTATACCTGCCCTGAAATGGTCTCTGGATAGCTTCCAAGCAATTCCAGGGCACACCAAGGCACACCCTCCTTGCTGTGAGCGTGATGCATGAACCACAGTCATCACTCCCAGGTGGAAATGGCCTGGGGAATACGCCCAGCAGAGTCCTACAGTGGGAGCAGTCCCAAGTGATGTATTGCCATGCAGGTGTTTTACAAGTTGCTGTGCTGTTCCCTTGGCGCTGAGCTATTTCCTTTCCCTAGCAGGGAGGGAAATGCAGCTGGTTCCTCCTGTGCACAGAAGAGAAAAACACAACACAAAAGGAACAGAAACCATAGAGAGCAGAGCAAAGGAAGCCTGATTTCCTATGGACTTGTGCCTTGCATCTTGAGCAGACTCTGACCCTTCCTGTTCTCATCTGTTACCTCTCCTGACTGCCCCTCCACTTCCCTTCTCCCCCTAGTATTAGCCTTGGCATTTGTCTGTGTGTGTCAGCCAAACAATCCATGTTCCAGGTCAGAGATCCTGGTTACAGCACAGTCTGGAAGGGCAAAAGTTCAAGTTGCCTTCAGGACATGCAGCCAGCTTGGAGCTCGCTGCGCACATGTGCAGTGGGGCCACCCCATGGGCCAAGCAAGGACAGCCAGGGTGGCCCCACTGCACACCCTGCAGCTCCCTGAGACAGGGACCTCAGGGATCCCTCCTCCCCAGCCACAGAGTTCTTCACACAGATACCACTCCCACAGACCCACTTAAAATGGTCACAGAAATCAAACCATATGTGGGGAGCAGCCAACTGCTGGACACCACTGGGTGCTGAGTAGAAAGAATTAATCAACTGTGCTTTCATTCCAAAATGCTCCAGTTATTTCCTTGGAAGGCACTGGACAGAAGAGTAGCTACCACACATGGGGAAATCAACCCCACACCTGAGACCTCTTTAAATCTTTCTGACAGGGGTGTTCTCACACACTGCCCATCTGTTCCAATGGGGTATGAGATGAAGATAAATCCATCACAGGGTGCCCATGGTGTGGCCTCAGCTCCTCTGGTGACTCAGGCACAAATCATCTGATCTCCCAGTGCCTAGGTTCCTCCCCTGCCCATGAGACAGGCAGTGTAGTTCCCCATTTCACAGGGCTGCTGTCATGGTGGTGAATCTGATGCCACTGAAGCACTCAGATGCATCGACCCATGCAAGAACGCAAGCAGAGGCTGCGTCCCAACAAAAAACAGGTTCCTGCCCCAGAGGCAACTGCTCTTTGCTGGCTGGACACACGGACAGCTCACGAAGTGCGCCACAGCCCTTTGAGGAGAGTGCCAAACTACACCGAGTGCCAAAATGCAAGGATGGGGAAATGATGACAGGCTTCCTGAGATGATGCCTTACAGCAGCTCAGTCCCATTGTGGGGAAAAAGATAGAAAACAAAACATAACAATAGGCAGAAGGCCTTGAAAAGCTTTAGAGAATAAGAATCCTGCTCTCAACAACTCACAGCAAAACAATCACAAATGCAGAATGAGAAAAAGACCAAATTATGCAGTACTATTTGCTTTTTATCACTGTTCCCAAAGTAAATGTTTATCTTTATCCATATACAAATTTGAGATGCCTGCACAGATTTTAAAGTCCAATACATCCAACACTGGTCATCATCTAAAGCTTTAGCCAAACACGTAGGCAGAAAACCAAAATGGATGCAAAAAAAGAGAAAAGGAAAAATGGAAAAGAAAACCTTACTGGTATTCCTGCGAACTTGATAATATATCAGAAAAAGAAACAGCAGGAGTAGTGCTGATTTATTTTCACTCTGATGATAGTACAAGAGGAAGAAATAATACCCTGCAAAGGTCACTCTTATCCTGTTCATCTGTGACAGGCTGATAATCCGGGATCTCAGAAAACTTTCTTTAAAAATCTTCACGGACATGCTCTTATCAAAAGGATTAAGGTTTAATACATACCAGCAGATGCAACCGATTCAGGCATCTGCTAATCAGAGCAGCGTCAGTTGCTGCACGCACTGGCTGGAGCTGATGACTGCAGGAAGGTTTCCCTTCTTATAGAGACACATTAAATCATCTCTTGGCTGTGCCTCCCAACTCACACGTTCATGGCTGAGCATCCCCGTCCTGTGCACCCTCCTGCCTCACCCCATGTCAGGGACAGCAGGACAGATGTGCTGCTCACAGCCAGCACACCCACAGTGGTCCTTCCAGAAAGCTCCAACCCAGGGACCACCTCAAACACCACCTGCGTGGGGTGGGAATGTCACTCTGTCTTTGGAGAGGGGAACCACAGCAGGAAGTGTTTCTGGATGTAGGGGCTTTGCATTTTGAGTGTTGGGAGGAACCTACTGAAATTGCTCTAGATGGGACACTTCCTTTCCTACTTTCAGAATCCACCCGGATTTTCCAGACAGCACAAAGCCAGCGTGCTCTAGCCAGAAGCAGGGGCACAGCTCTCAGAGGTGACCCCATCTTCAGAATAGCCCATGCAATTCCTGATGTCCATGACTACAGCAAAAGTGTCACAGCCCACTGAGAACAGCCACAGTCAGCAGCCTGCAGTGAGTCTCCACAGGCCACCTGATGCTACTACAAGGGCTGGAGCTCACCAGCTCAGCACCAGCTTGGGCACTCCGCTGTGAGCCACTGTCATCCAAGTCATCGAAACCACAGCACTCACAGCCTTCAGGAAAAGCAGTGTGTAGCACAAAAGCTCTACAGTAGCTAGGATGGTCCTACTAAAAGATCACCAACCCTTTAGGATGGACAGCAGATGCTTCTCAGTTTCAGAAGATGAGCCTTCTTCCAATGAACCCTCTTGTCCTACAACAAAGAGATTCAAATGCCTACAAAGCCCAAAACACACAGAACTCAAGAGAACAAACACAAAGAGCCCTTTTCAATCGGGAAAGCACTGCCTGGCTACTGTGCACTGCTTTGGCAAAGATGCCCAGCAGTTAGATCCACTCAGAGCAGCAGAATGAGGCTGGGAAACTTTTATTTACCTCAAATATCATATGTGAAGATGGCAGAAGCTAAGCCATCCATTTCAGCCCAAACTGAACATCTGAAAAAGCCATATTCCCCTGAGTCCCGTAACTGAGGAACCATAAAACTCTCTGTCACATAAACGCTACAGGAGGGAGGAATTCATTCTGAACCCTCCAAATCAATCTCAATCTCCTTGTACACCTAAATTTTCTTTCTTAAAAGAAATAACTACATTCCTGACAACAACTGGAGTTCTATAACATACTCTGTGAACTGCCCTTCCAAAATCCTTTTGGTACAAACCAACCCAAGCAGCCAGGCTCAGCCAAGTACCAGGAACAACGAAACCAACCCTGAACCTGTACTAGCAAATTTGGACAGACTGTTTTCAGTTCAGATTCAGTGATCTGTTTTTCATAAAGCCTCACAGCCCAAAGCAAGAGCAATCATAAGGAGCTTTCTCAAAGATGGGGAAATGTGCTTCCCCTTGCTGGGCTGGAAGCTTTAATCATGGCTGGAGACACAGCTCTGCATAAACCAAGATAAAACACCTGAACTCCCAGCCTTGCATTCCTGACACAGCTATAAGTGGGGCACTAGCAATTAGAAATTCATAGGGAAGAGATGCCTAGGAGTCTTCAGCACTCAACATTTTGCCTTGGTTTGCCATTGTACAGCTGAAACTGTTCAATCCTGTCCCACAACTCTGCAAGAAAATACGTCCATTGCCTTTTCTCTGCTTTTACTATCCCCAAATGGTCATCAAAAGAAGTGACAGGATAACCACCAGCACTGTCGAACATTTAAATCCCTTTTAAATTCCAGTCATTACAAGACATTATTTCCCAGTATGCTTAAAACTTAATGAAAATATATCACTGATTTTTTAAATTTAATTTTCTTTACATTTTTATTGTTTCACAGCTCATAGAGAGAATGAGCCCCTTTTCCTTCAAAATAGTGCTCACTTTGCCTTAGTGTTGGATACTGACAGGTGTCTAGTACTGGGGGCAATGACACAGGGGCATGAATCCTTAGAAATCTTGCCTAACTCTGCCTTCATGTTCCCCACCTGTTTGAACAACCTCATCACCCAAAGGCCTTCAACCCAGACCAAGGTTCCACATTGCTACATGCCATACACATGGGGAGTAAGAGGCAAATCACATTGAAGAGGTTGCCAAGCTACGAGGACAGAAGAGATTTTGAGAGGAAGGAGAGGGGAAACACTACATTCAAGGCCATTTAGCACAGCAGTGGTTGCTGGGAATGAAACAGGTCTCCAGAATGCCAGCCCAGTTGCCTCTGGATTAAGCTGCCTCCAAGAGCTGTACGCAAGCAGATTTCATCTTGGCTATGGTGCATGGTCAAATAAGATTTATTTTTTTTTTTTGTTACTTAAATACTTCACAAATATTGGCCAAAGAGCATTTTCTTTTAGAAAAACCTTAAAATACCACCAGAGCAAGTACACTTATTACCTGGTACACCTCCTACAAAGTGCTATTTTGCCAAACAGACATTCTGTTGGAAATTCAGGATAAAACTCAAGAGTTTCAGAAGGTAGGTGTCCAATTCCAGACAAAGCAATCATCATTCAATACATAATTCACAGCAGGGACGAAGAACCCTGAGCTTACATGTGCTGCTATTTCCAGTATTTCATTTTCATAGTCTCTGCTGGAAGCCCTTTCTCCAGAGTCACAAAGTTTTCTTGTTTTTTAAAAAATGCAAACTTTTGTTTTATGGGCTAAAATTTGTCATTTTTGGTTTAGGGTGTGTGCTTGCTTTTTTTTTGGTTTTTTTTTTTTCTTTGTTTGTTTGTTTGTTTGTTTGTTCAGGTTTTTTTGTTAAGATCTTGCTGCACTGACCTTTTATGCAAGGATTTAAGCAGAACAGGTAAAAACTGGGGAAAATACCCTTCAATAGAGGAGTCAGATCACCACAGCATTCACTAGGCCTCTATTTATGGGGTTCACACAATTTATGACTTGCCTCTGCTCCCATCCATGGAAATTATGCACATAATACCTTGTTTTTTACTAATGCCTCCTTTTACTAATGACAGATACAGTGAGTTCTCTGCCTCTGAACTTCCCAATGCGTTACTGCAATTTAGAAGGTGTGAGATGCACACAGAAGCACACTGCAGCTACACAAGAGGAGCTCTGTACTTTACTCATCACGCTAGTACTTCCAAACTGCACCAAATGAGAGGAAAAAATTAATTAGATTTTTTTCATAGTGCATCTGCAGTTCTTCCAACAACACCCGAGGCAAGTTAAACCTCATATGCTACTGCAGTCATGGCAATTTTGAGATCATCTTGGTCATCTTGTCCATTTCAATTTACTGTACCAAAAGGCTAGAACTGGTCATGCTGGTGAAGGTCATGCAGATCCTGTCTAAAGTTTCTGTTCTAGCTGAATTCTTTAAATACAATCTCTCCTACACCACCTCACATGACAGGAAACATCCTTAGATGCTGCTCTGTTGAGGCTAAAGATGATGATTTAGTCTTGTAATTTTATGTGCTTTTAGGTATGTGCAGTTTTGAAAGGAAAAAGCTTGCATTTAATCACTTCTGATTGCTTCTATGTTTCAGTCAGAGAGACTTTTGCTTGCAAGACATGGACTCAGCCCAGGTCACCTTTGCTTTCCTACTCAGCTGTCTAGAATTGGGCAGGACCACGAGGTACCAAGAGGACACTGCTGACCACAGGTGTCCAAACTCTCTCCCTGCCTTCTATTAATGGTGGTCAGTTCCAGCTGATTGGCAGTGTCCTTTTCACCTGCCCAGCTCACAAAAATGTTAACGGAGTGACACTTAGGTAAGCAATGCAGGGATGGTGCAGAGATTCGAACTCACCGTCCTCAACAGCAAGGGCTAAGCGACGGTGCCTGGGGTTGATGTTGGGCCATCCTTTCTGAGAAACATTACATCCCTCTATGTCAGAGGCACCCCCAGTGCAGTCTGTGTCTTTGCAATCATGAACTCGTACCAAGGATCAAAAGAGCTTCCCTTTGTGTGAGTTAATGGCAGTGGGCAGCGTATGTTAAATAAACTGCTTGTCATTACCCTGCTATCCAGTGAGAGAGGACTACGTTACGATTTATCTTACATTGCTTTAAAACTGTCTTGAAGATAATATAAAAAAGAAATGTAACAATAAAATTTCTTATTCCAGAATAGGAGTATCCCCAAGGGTAAGGTATTCCTATAAAATTATTATAATGCTTTAACCACATAAGCACAACTGAAAACGTCTTCTCTGAAAACAAGTCGTAGCTCTTTTTTCCTATCTGCAGCCATTATCCTGATAAATTTGGGAAGGTCAGCTAAGGTGTAATCCAATAAATGTGCTGATGTTCTGAGTAAGTACCTTACAATTTGCAGCCTAATCTATTATCCTACTATAAGACCATCAAATGACTCACCAGTTTTAATACTTAGTACAGATCAAACAAAGGAAAATATCAAAGCTTTACCTTCTAGTTCCACCTTTCAAGGACTTGTTTGAGTACTCTCTAATTACAGCAGATGATACATCTAACTCTGTCATTTTCTTTCTTTAACAGCTCTAGTTAGAAGTTGCTGTAGCAGTACTTTTCACAGGACATCATTATGTTAACCAAAAGATGCTAGGAAGTCAGATAGACTGAACAAATCAATCTGGGATTTGATCCCAGAGATGGAGTTCAGCTTCTTCTGCCCACCAGGCCACACAGTGTGCAATGCACCTGGGAGCTTCACCATCCAGGTGCTCCTGGGTGCAGGTGACAAGTCTGCAGAGCCCCCACCCGAGTTGTGGCAGAAAGCCATGGGAACAAGCACGTGCACAAATGGGAATGAGCACATCATCTTGGAGGGTGATGAACTTCGGAAGTCAGATCAAGTCCCAAACTTGGGCTATGACTTCAAATCCTCCAGAAACTCAAATGCACCTGCAGATATTTGCCTTTGGACACTGTGATTTTTTTTTTTTTTTCTTTTAATGGTAAAGGCGTAAAATAAAAGTGAAAAAACGACCTATTCACAGAACCCCAGATTCCAAAGGAAGAAGCATCAGGAAACTGTCAGCAGCACTGTCAGCAAACTGTAGATGCTCCATGAAATAGTACAGAAGTTACATGTCCCCACAAAGATGTCAGAGCTGACTGGGAGCGTTGCTGAGGAAAATGGGGAGCACAAATCTCTTTCGCCCAACTCTAGCAGTGTTTTGAGTCTGAGCATTCCCCAGTAACAGTGTGTGCTGGTATGTGTTTGGCCCATGCAAACAAAATGAACATGGCTTATTCACCACAGTGCCTCAGCAGAACTCGTCTCATTTATCGCAACAACAAAAACCACTGGGAAAAGGGCAGAATTGTATCTGGTTTACATTTTTGGTCTTTTTGACTGACTAACCCAAGTCAGACTATTTTTCAAGTACAAGCCTGTAAGTTTATGCAATAACTGTGCACATGACACTAAAAGCCAAGTTTATAGGGAGGTCCCTGCAGAAAGGATGGAAACTCAGAGCCTCTGTGTGCAGGGGGGACACTTTCAAAAGAGCACAAATCTGATTTCACTCTGCTTTTGCCTCATTTGCAGACTTGAAGAAGAGCAAATCTAAAGAGATTCCGATCACTACTTTAGTTCTGCTTCAAAGGTATCTCAGTTACTTAAAAGAAATGGAGCAATGCAAACAACCAAAAAAGACAAAACAAAAAGAAAGCTTGTATGGATAGTGAGTGTGCACCCATCACTGACTTATCTCTTTGATACTTTTGACTTTTGGGGCTTTACTAAGAGAAATACAGCATACATATAGCTGTATAGAACCTATAGACCCACATGCATGTAATAAATGAGACCAGTCATGAGACTAGGAAGGAAAGATAAGGCACAAACATATCTAGGATGATTTTAGGAGATCTCAAGAATTGCCCTTTTAAAAGTGCCACTTGGGTGTCACCACTTCCTCTGATAACGAGATGACATCTCACCAAAACTTAAATAGCTCCACTCAAGCACTACCTAGATGAGTGACAAAAATTAGCCAAGTCACTGTCACCCCTGCAGTCCTCGTCTAGACACAGCAGAGAAGTGTGAATTCCAGTCTGCCTTGCTGGGCTACAGCTTCCCTGACAGCTGAGCTCTGATCCAAGCCACTTCGTGAGATGCGGATATCTGGATCCTTCTGGCAGCGCGACAGACAAAAGTTAACAGAACAGAAAAAAAACAAGAAAATAAAAGCACAAAAGTCCTTGTGAATCGAGAAGGTTCTAATTCACGAGTCATTGTTGGTTGAAAGTTGAGGCAAACAAAATGCCGTTTTTTTGCGAGTATTTTTCTAACAATCTCTGTGGCAATCTGACAGTTGGGATCAGAGGCCCTTTGCTCAGAGGTGCGGCAGCTTTTGAGCCGGTGCCCCCTCAGAGCAGCTGCGCCCTTCTCCCCATTGACAGCCACATCTGGATGCTATCAGGAGGAATTGGCTGGCCTTCTCACAACAAATACCAAGCACTTAGCAAATTGACTCCAGAAGTCGATGCTGGTCCCCTTCCCACTCTGTGTTTATGCAATGTGCAACTAACCTGTTGAGTCCGAGGCTTGTATGGAGAGCTGCTCTCTAGGTCAGCCAGGATGCTGGTCAGAGAGTCAATTTCTGCATCTAAACTGCACCGCCTCTCCTCAAGTGTCTTGCCACCAGGATTCACCTTAAAGAAGAAAGAAAAGTTCCAGTTATTCAAACCACTTGGCCTGGCATATAATTTCTTACTGTCTTCATGGAGCTGCACCCATGCCCAACAATAAGTCTTGGGTTGCAGGGACAAACATGCTGAAATCCCATAGCTCCCTCCAGAATTAACAGCAAGCCTCGATCTCACATTAATTTATGCTGCTTTGGGGCTTTTTTTTCACGTATTTGCCACAAGGGTCCCATTGTGTAAAACTGACTTGGAGGATTAGCAATTCAGCAACCAGCAATCTGCTACTAGAAGAGGAGGACAATCCCCACACTGTAAGATGGAGAAGATGTGTTATAGAAGGATACTTGTCTGGAAAGACAAATCTGGGGACAGGCTTGGAGCACCTGGATCCCAAGAGCATCTCTTCTGCCATGTTCTCAACTCAGGCAAAACACAAAGAGAACAGAGCTACAAACCATAGTAACCAGTGACTGGCAACGTGCACCTATTCTTATTTTAAATCAATTCTTGGTAGGTGTACCTGTCTGAGTCAATGCTTCTTCACAAATTTCATCTGAAAAATGAGCTCTTTCAAGAAGGAGTGAAAAAGTTAAATCCATTTCTAGCAGATTGAAGGTGAAGGGTGTGATTTGCAACAAGCAGTCAAAAAACAACGTAAGTAAGGTCCTTGTGAAAAGGCTTTTATGCAGGAAATCCCATGCCCAGAGCAAATGTCAACATGCAGCCAGGGACCCTAATTCAATACATTTTGCTTTCTTTCTGCTTTCGAAACAGCCCAGTCCCATTTGTACCCAGGCTGGTAGGGACGCTCACTTGGAAGGGAAGAGATGTGAATTTTCACCACCACCACCACTCACCTCAAAAAGTAAAACCCAGAACTCAGTACCACAGCAGTGCATGTAACCTTCAATCCACTGTTTAAGGTCAGTACTGCAATCCCTGCTAGAATAACCATTTTTAAAGGGGACTCATTCCCATGCTTTGTTTTTGATAAATCAACCTAGTCCAAAACCTCTAGGAAGGACCTTTGTGCTGTACAGCCCAACCCAACAGCAGGAGCTCTCAAGAGGACACAAAGTAGGTAAAGGCTAGGACACATCCTCCTCAATGTCTTCAGTGCTTTGGGAACTAGGCAGCTCCACTAGGAATGGGAAATTTAAGAAAACCAGCTGAGGATCCATGCCATGAACAAAGTAGGTGCTCGGAGCTAGCCCCACTGAGCCAGGCCACCACCAGGGCACGCAGAGAAACCAAAGTTCTTGAGTCAAGTGAACTATTACACTGAAAGTCTTTTTTTCAGCCTGAGTTGTCTTCTTTTCTTCCATGTCTTACTTATCTGCAAATCCCCTGGACAGGACAGAGTCTCCCTGTGTACGTGCAACTACAGAGTTCAGTGCAGAAGAGCTCAGAGTTTGACAATGTCAGTAATAAAAATACTAAAGAATTACCTAACAACTCTCCTAATTTCAACTACAAAAGCTGTTCAGACCATACCAGCACCTTGCCACAGACAATCCAGCTCTGTTTGCTTTCACTCTCACCAAGTTACTTCAATTTTCCAAGACAACAATTTGCCTTTTCTTTTGGCTCACTGGCTGCTCCAGATAGTTTTTATTTAAATTTCATTTTAGGTGCAGTTGATCATTACCTGTTTTAAAGAACTCCCCAGTCACCAATCTGTCAGATAAATGGCAAGTTGGTCAAAGAGAGACAGACTATGCAAAGTAGGCAGCCTCTGATCTGCCAAACTTATTCGTGCTGAGGCATCCATTAGGTCCTAATGATTATTAAATCTTATTGGATTACAATATATTTGGCTTGACTAACAAGAAAATGGAAGTTCCAGTGTGGCTTATGCAAGAACTCACCATTTAAAAGGCTGAGAGTCAGGTTAAAAAATACTTACAAACTCGACTCTTCTTGCCTATTTTTATTATAGAGCCAAAGTCTTTCCATCCAAACCATTGTTCAAAAAAACAAATATTTTTCACAGGAATTAGCCCAGGTCATTACTCCTGGCTAACTGCAGGCACCTGTTTTTTTTAAATCTGCAAAAGTGCAACTTCTTTTTCACTTCATGACTCTTGAAGTTTGATTCTTCTTCATCTTCTGGTTGTTTGGTTTTCCTTCTTCTTCCAGTTGTTGGCCTGTAACTGCCACAGGCTTCTCTGACAGAAAATCTGTGATTGCTCCACTCCAGAGAATTTTGAAGCTAAGCAGCCAAAAAACAGCCTGGAAAAGAGAGGGGAGATGCAAAGAGCATCCAAGGCCCCAACATGTGAGGTGATAAATCAAGCCAATGGAAGAACCAGGAATAACACTGGAGTCCTCACAGGACTTGCTTGGTACCTTGACACTAGAGAGAAGTGATGGTGGCAGATGAGAAGATCAGCCAATTTCATTTCTGCTTCTTAGCATTTCTGGGCCATATTATTCCCAGGTTCTCATTCCCCAGAACAATTATGCAATAGCTGACTAGCAAATACTACAGAACAAGTTATAAGGCTGTAAAAGCTAAATGTCCTTAGGAAACCTAGAAAAGTAAAATAAAACACCATAGAAGCATCTCTATTGATTCTGGGCTCTGATTTATTTATTCAATTAAAATATAATCAACATAGATTAAGAGCCCAACTCTACAAATGCAGGAGCATAATGCAGTGCAACAGTGCCAACGAATGACACTACAGATGTATTCTGCAGGGGCAGAAAGGGACTTGAAAGACATTTAAGAAATGGTAATCCTCACAAAGACAGGTTTCTGGTTGCTTTTTCTTCCCCATCCCCGCAAAGCTTGAATTTTTCTCTCCCTACAGTGTTCAATACTCAACCAAAGGGTTTGCTGCGTGGGCAAACTGGAGCATTTGCAACACCAACTTCAGCAAGAGAGGGTTAAGTTATTCCTCTTCCCATGCTCTTTGTCATGACATTACTATAAAAGTTTTATGACATTGTTCTGGAACAAAACCCGAGCGCCAGGTCCCAAGGCACAACAGGTTCACACAGACGCAGCTCTGCTCTGGGGAGCGCGGGCTGGCTAAGCTCAGAGCCCCGCAGATACAAACACCGGAACCAGAGGGAACTGCTAATTCTATTTCTGTCTGGATTTATGGCATTGTTGCAGACATGTCGCTTTTGCACCCCCTCTTCCAGCCAGTAGAATATGGAAAAATGGGCTTAAAAAGAAAAAAGATGCTATCTTTGGCTCAGCCAACGTGAGTTCAACAAAAAGCAAACGTAAGCCAACCCAGTCCAACAAATTACTCATGCCAGAGACTATCCACTCACGTGAACTTCTGCAACGCCTACACTCCTATCCCCTGGCTCAGTTTGTGCTCTGAGTCAAAAGAGAGAAAAACAGCAGAGAGCTTCACTGCTTGGCTTGTTTGTCAGCCCCTGAATTCCTCGTGTGCAGCTCAGAGCAGCTCTGATGGTAATCCACTCTCGAGCCCCATCAACCTACTCTGCTCTGATGAAAATTTACTTTAGTTTTACTAATCCTATAACCCAACAGCAGTCAGTGCCACAGGTCCCCCACAGGACTCCAAGGAACATTCATTACAGAACATGCAGCACAGAGGTCAACACAGAGTCTCAAATTTTGCCTCACCGCACTAAAACGGTTGTGAGACTATTCACCAAGCTAAAAGACATGAAAAGCACAATGATGTCCCTTGATCACCTACTCTTATCATATTTTGCAGCTTTCAGCAGAGGAGCAAGAACATCTCTCGTTTAACCAAGCCAGCTCCTTGCAGTGGGCTCAAAAAGAATCTGGCTCCCAGATGTCCTTCCTAGCTCCTGTTCCAAATTCCTTTCCCTACCCAGGCCCAGCCGTCTCTCTTTTATTCTGTTTTCCCCTCTCTCCATGCCCTGTTTCCTGCCCTGCAGGGCTGTAGCTCAGGCCAGGCATTAGCCCCTGAGATGAGAGATGCCAATGTGGGCTGCCAGGTTGGCTTCTCAGCCAAATTGCTGGTGCCAGGTGGTGTTGCTGTGTTGGGGAAACATGGAGTGTGGCTTTGCAGCAGTGACCTGCTGACAGGGGTGGTGGGCTACAAGTAACTCCCGAGCCCCAGCATGTATTTTCTACCAACACAAGGCAATGGCCAAACTCCTGAATACTTTGGGTATTTGACTTTGTTCACAGAAGAGCAATTTTCCAATATCAGTATCCACCACCTCTCCATCCACCTCAAAAGTCTTGTCTAGCAGAGGTTGAGCTGAGCACATTTGCATATTTCTTGAGTGCAGTGGCCAGCTCATCCTCTGAACTGTGTCCCGGGAAGGTGATCTGTCATTTGTGGGAAATGTAGTGCTGGTTTATCTGTGCAGACACCTCCAAGACAGCAGAGCTGCAGCTAAACACACAACCTTTCTTGTAGCATCAGCTCATTTCACAAGCTGTGCTATCACAGGTCACTGATAACCTCCTAACTCAAAAGTGAAAGACTGGAGATGAACACCATGGATATTAGGAAAGGTCACAGCTAATGACTCAAAACAAAGCTGAGGGCCCACAGTGCCTTCTGTTCCTGGTACATTGGTTTTAGCCTGAGGTGCTTGGGAGCTCTCTTTGAGCTGTAACACATCAACACTTTTTTCATTTACACATCCAAGAACAGGGAAAAGCAGAAAAGCCTTCTGGGGCAAAGGAAGGACAAAGGTAACAAGAGGAACAGGAGGAATTTAGGCAAATCGGGAGTTGTGAGCAAGTAGGCTGCACCCATGGCAGCCACCCACCAACCTGTGCTGGCTGTTGTAATCCTGGGATAGGCACTGAGGTGGTGGGAAGAGCAAATAAAACAGGAGTGAGCCTCTCCTTATGCTCCATGGCCTTGGGCACTGGGCTTTGACAGAGATGCAGACAGAGCAAGCAGGATGCAGTTCTTATTTCCTATTTTAGCTGGGGACAGGTGAGGGACAGAAAAGTGTTTGATGTCAATAGTATCCACTGTACTGACAAGAAGAGACAGTGAGAAATGTTAACCAGGAAGACGAAAGGAAGTGATTCAGTCTTGATATACTTCAGGCTGGAACTTGTTTAGTTTTTCCTTTTTTTTTTCTCTTTCTTTGCAAATTCTCTAACAATATCACTGCCAGAGGCAAGGTTCTTTTCAGACACACACCCCTGCTACCTCGTCTCTTATTCATTCTTCTTTCCAAGGTCACAAAAGCCATCTAAAGCCCCAAAAGACATTGCAGTGGAAAAAAAGATGCATATTGAAGGGTATCCACCAGGAATATGAAGAACCCTTAAGAGTTGCTGTGCCTATTCTCCCCTAAGCCAAGTGTAAACATTTTCTTTCAAATTCCCTAATGTAAATTTAAACAGTCCCAAGAGGCTGCCCCACCACGCACGCACATGGAGACAAGAGCAGACTGCAGCATCCAGGGCAAGGGGGGTCTGAGATGCTTGACTGATGCCTAATCTCCATTCCAGGCACCAAGGAGGGCTGGAAAAGAAGTCGTGCCCTTTAAAAACAGAAAGATTGAGTCTTTTGAAACAAATATGAAATGATGGAAGATTTCAGCAGATGTGACCACAGTGATTTCACCAGATGTGATTGTATCAAGGATCTAATAGAAAAGAACTTCCCTGCTGTTCCATCAGGCTGAAGTCAGGCCTGAAATATCCTTTTTAGTCTTTTGATGACATCAAGGATAAAAGCCAAAGGGAAGTTAGGGTTTGATTTATTTTTTTCCCTTTGCTCTTTCATTTTTTCAGGCACAGAATAGTTTTACCTGGTTTGTATTGCTGGATATTAGCAGGACTAAAGGAAAGCACTTCAAAAGTTTAAAGAAGGCTGTTCCAAGGCACCATTTGGTACCTCTCAGATGCCACTGTCATTTAACTGGGCAATGTTTCTTTGACTCCAGCCACTTTTTCAGATTTCACTGTAAAGAGGCAGGTCAGGCCTACCTGGAACAGGACTTGAACGGGGTGGGAGTGGTCATCTACTAAACACCAGCCTGTATGGTCCCAAAAGGGGCCAGTGAATGTGCCAAATATCTTCCCTTGGCAAAGTTCATACCAGCAGCTGTGCCACAACAAACTGTAGAAGGCACAGTGGGGTAAAGGAAGCTGTGCTCAGCCACACCTACAGCAATTAGTCTGGCATAGCCACAGTCCCACACTCAATCTCTCCAGTCATGAAAAACACAAATACTACTGGGTATCCAGACTGAACTCACTTCTGAAGCAACACAGTGTGGTAAAGAACTGCACGGGCTTTCAGCTGGGGCAAACTAACAAGCAGATAAAGGAAAGTTATTTGTTAAGCATTGCTAGGAGACACCTTGCAAAAACTTAACAACTGATTTAAAAACTCACTGTGGTGTAAGAAGCTTATGAAAACGACAAATAATAAAAACATTTTTAAAAAAGAAAAAATACAGATAAATCAGATAACAAGAAAGCATGAAACTAGGAGGCATCAGTCTCAAAACAAAGGAAAGGGGGTAGGTGTTTTGTCACACAACACACTGCTAAGCTGCAGGCCTATTTCTGCTGCAAGACACTGTGGTTGCTATTTTACATGGATTTCAAAAGCAGCAGGACAAACTCATGGAAGAAAACTCCAAGACACATAATGAATATCAAATGTTCAGTGCTTCCCTTTTACATTTTTCTCTGGTCACTAGTGATTGATTTGGCTCTAGAGACATCCATATGAAGTCGCCACTTGTGTTTTCTATCTACCTGCTGACACCTGTCAGGAGTCACACCTGCTGGAGAGTACATTCCAGTCTGCAGGTAAATAACTGACCACAGCCCTGGGTGCCAGGGTTTGGCCCAACACCTGGAAACACATTTCTTTCTTTCTTTTAGGAGAGACAACAGAAATTGCAACCAACTGCACTCAGTCTCCTGGGATGCATAGATAAAAGAAAGCAAAGACTTTGTTGCAGTTATGAAGCTGTATGATAATAAAGATTTATATTTTCCTAGGGATCAGTGTGACAGACACTGTTCACACAATGCCTAGGAAACATCCTTGTCCCAAGAAGTTTATTGTCAATTGGATACCAGCCCTGGGAAGGGAATCCAGGCAGAGGGGTGGGAGCAAGGTGCTGAAACTCTGAGATACAACCAAGTTCCTCCAGGACACCAGATGAAGACACTAGCGCCTTGGGCCAAGTCAGCTCCTTAAAGGACTTTTCATTCTCTGTATTTGCCATCCAAGACCTGACAAAACATGCCACAAGACAACAAACCCCTGTCCAAGCCATTCAAGCTCCAGTTGCAATTCTGTTGCAGGATGGCCTTGGTTTCCCATGACACAGCTGGGTCTGAGCCACTGCTGTGGCTAGCAACTGGACTGTGGGTCAGGGGGCCTGTGGTCATCTTCCACCACTGTTTAATAAACTCTTTCTCCCTGCTTATCCTGAGCAGGGCCCCAGTCCCAGCACCAGCACGTTGGTGGGGGCAGGATGCCACCAGTATGGATGAGCAGTAGTAGAGTAATCCAGGAGTACATTCCCTTCCCAGCAGCTCCTGCCCCTAACACCAGAGGGAAGATTTTGCCACAAACACCTGTGGTTAGTCCAGAATTCTCAAGAGGATCTGGCCATGGATATTAGGTGAATGAGCAGAGATAAAAAAAGGATGGAAGAGCACTATAGAAGTGTAGCCAACAGGATCCATGACCTTGGGGTACGCTCTGCTGAAACCCAGGATCAAACGCAGCAGTGGATGACTGATTGATTTGATGGGACATAGACAATAGACAATGAGAAAATCTGCAATATTCCCTGTCCCTCTACCACCCCTGAGGACAGCAGAAGGCAATTATGCAACAGGAATAAAGAAGATGCAGCAAACAGCACTCAACAAATCCTCCTTGCAGCCCAGGATTGTGCTCGTAGGTGCCTTGAAACTGGAGATGCCAACACAGAGGCATTGATGGAGGCCCCGTGCTGTCAGGTCCCCTCAGCCTCAGGATGGTGTTACCCAGCTCCCTGCTGTATCACAGGCTGGCACCTCCACCTTGAGCATGTAAACCTGCACCCAGCTTTTGTGGGTTCCTCACTTTTTGTTTTGCTCATGGAAGGAAGTCCTGGAAATGTTAAGGTTGGCTAAATGGGGCTTTTAAAAGTGCAGCATTCCTCTGGGCCTCTACACCAAAAACCAGCAAAACAACAAATGCCCTTCAGCTGACCAGAGGATCTTCTTGCAGTGGGCCAGAGAATATGTGGGGAAAGGCAGCACAATCCTCAGCACATGAAAACAACAGGATGGTTTTGATAAGGAGCAGTCAGGGGATGAAGAGAGAGGAGGAGTCCCACAAGCCAACATCTGCCAGAGCAGCAGACCTGACAGTCCTGAGAGCTTACTTAACATGTCTGATCAAGAGCTTTGGGAGTCTTGTCTGCGTTAAATGCTACCAGATGCAAAATCAGCAGCAAGATGAGAAGTGTATTAATAAACTAAGGAGGCACATGAAGTTATTTGAAAACTGAATGGGGAAAGTGGGGAGAGAAGGGGGAGTATAAAACCAGTTTATTTTTCCATTAAAGCAATTTAATATTCTCCAGGTGGAGTTACAATTACTCGTCCTTGGGAATTAAATTGAATTTGTGAAACATTCCGGTTCATCAGCAGAATATACAATAAGAACTGGGATATATAATTTTTTTCTTTACACTTTGTCAGGACAGCACTACCTGTCTGTCCACAGGGTAAGAACAGCTGGCCATGATGTCTTTTTGACCCAGCATGACTTTCACTGACTTTAACTAACTTTACAGCAGCAGGGAATATATCCCTTTTCTTTTAATTAATGCAATTACATTAGGACTCATCATTGACAATTATGGTGACTGTTAAAAGTTTCCCCTTTCTTTGCCCACTCCCCCACCAACTTAAAATCTGCTCCAATATCGTTACAAATTAATGTTTAATTAGCCATCAAGCAGAGCTGATGTTCCCCACAGAGCATTGCTGCTTACAGAAAAACTGAGAAATAGGAGAACATAGCGGATATTTCATCATCTGCCTCCAAGGGGAACCATAACCAAAGAGCAGCCAATTACCCCAATACAGCTGCAAAGTTTAATCAATGTAGAAACCAAATATCTCATTAGGTGTCCACTGCAGTATTGGAAGACTTTCCCATTGACTTCTATGACACGAATGTTACATTTTTAAAAGATCCATTGGCAATATGAAAGAGCAGAGACTCCCTTCATCTTCACATCCTGGCCAAGTCCTGATCTTCATCTTTCCTTTTCTGGCATAAGAAAAGAGGCAGGAGGAGGATGCCTCAGACAGCACGGCAGGTGTCTGACAAGCCATGAATTAAACACACCTGTGCACAAGGCAATCTGTCACACCCAGCCCCACCACTCTGGATTTATATCCCAGAGGGGAAAACCACACCAAACACTATCTCCCATCAGGGGCAAGAAAGCGCAGAGCTGAAGATGATTTTACTTCTTTCAACACCTGTGGTGAGTCTGGCACTGACATACTGTGTCCAGTATGGGAGGCAGTAGTTTAGGAAATTGAGATGCCCCAAAACAGCTGAAAAGGAGACACATAGAGAATTCATTTGGTTTCACCTACCAAGGAGATTGAGTAGCTCGACAGCAATAACTAAACAGCTTTACAGAATGAAAATGCCTGATACCACAAGATATCCAAATCCAACTTCCAATCCAGCAAAACAGAAAAAAACATACAGCAGCCAGGAAGCCAAAGCTAGGGAAATTCCATTTAGAAATAACAGATTCTCATTTATGTGTAATACTGCTGGCAATTAAATGTTAAAACAAACTTCCAAGATTTCTCCACCTCTTGATGTCTGTGGATCAAGGCTGGATGCCTTTGGTCTCCCTGGGTGACCAGGCAAAGCTTTATGATCTGCAACAGGCAGAAGGGCACAGCTGACAATTTAATGGCCTGGCCGCCCCCCTCGACAGAGGTGAGAAAGAAACAGCTCTGCCAGTCCACAAAGATCTACTGACATCACTTTGTGTTTGCACCAGTTTAACTGGAAATTAAATTTACATGAACAAACTCTATCCCACACAAGACTGCATATTGTGACAGTTAAATAAAGAGCTTTTTAAAAGGCACACGTCTCAGGCAATTTAAATCAAAAAAGATAGGTTTTGTTAAAGCTACCAATTTCAGAAAATTAAGGCTGACTAAAACTGCTTTTAAAAACTCCTTTTGGAATTTAATCACATATTGGAAACTCATATGCAGCTGTTTGTGTCACCTGCAAAAAGACTGTATAAAACATAAGCATATGCTTAATTTTACACGTGTGCTTAAGTTCTATCAACTTTAATGAAGTTTAAGCACACAGCCAAGCTTCTCTGAATTTGAGAAAGCATTCCTGAGCACAGGCTGTGAAATTATTAGGAAATCACCAATGAGAAAAAAAGTAAAATTAAAACTGGCTGGTCAATTTTCACAGCCTGAGTAAGCACTAGGTGAAGAAATAAAACATATAACATATTTCTGAGTTTGTTTGCTTGTTTTGCTGTAATAGGAAGGGGTGAGTGCCCAAATGGTTGTAAGGATTCCCAGTGAACCTGGCAAAATGTCAGCAAAATAGATGTATAAAACGACATGAAAGTCAATGCTTGGGTTTGGCTTCTGAGGAAAGGAATCATATTAAAAATCTACTATATGTCTCAAAGCTGAGAAGAGGAAAATCTGGACTCTGCCTCAGTCTACACATTTGTGTGGTGGTCAGGGGCAGGCAGGCCTCAGCTGGGCAAACCCCACAGTCTGATTCACTGAAGAAGGCTCTTGCCTTCACGAAATTTGCAATCTCATTTTCCAAACCATTAGGCCCACTTCTACATTCCCTTCCAGGCTGCCAGATGTGTGTCAGATATTGGATTTGGCTGACTGACCATGGGTTTTTATTTCTTTTTTAACAACAACTGTCTTGTTCAAACACCTTAGGTTCTACGCATCTCCTAAGTGGGAACCTCAGCTGAAGAACAGGGAACCAAATCACACAGAAAGCTGAATAATTTGTGCTGTCCTAAAAAGGAATCCACTGTGCAGAGCCCTCCTATGTGAGCTGCAAAGTTTGATATGCATACAAATGAATGTAAAGTGCTGTCCTTTCAATCAGAATTCGTGCTTCAGAAAAGGTGGTGCCACCAGCACACATTAGACCTCAAGAAAACAGCACTGAGCTGTACCTCTGCTTGGGGCCAACATGCCAAACTTTGCACTAAAAGCGTGTTCCTTCCCTCTAAAAGAGTGTTTTTAAGGGGCTCACCTGAGCCCAGAACTGAGCACACGCTGCTCCTGAAGGCAGCCCTACCACCCGTGGGACACCCGGTACCCGCAGACCTCAGCAGTGGCATCCCCAGGAACACAGAGAGGGACTGCAGGGCTGAGCTGCAGGAGTTTGCAGAGCCAGGGGGAAGGAAGGGACAAACAACTCAAGAGCTGAAGAGGAAGGCTAGACCTTTAACGTGACAAGACGTGAGACAGTTTCCATGGCAAAAGAGAAATGTGGAAATGGAGAGGGAAGGAGCTGTGCCTCAGGACTGCTGAATGAAAGGAGTTTGTGAAGCACCTTTGGCTTACTGGCTTCAGCAACACTTGGGAATTGCTACAGCTTTTCCAAACATTTGTGTTTTACTTCTGTCACCATTAAAACCAATAATAAAACCATCACAAAATGTTTTCCAGATGCTTTTCCTTACCTGTTGTATGTTAAAGCTAATCAACATCCTGCATTTTAATCAGCAAATCAAACTGAAAAATACAATTGTGGAGAATGGTCCTTCAAAGATGGAGTTTTACGGTAGCAGACACTTAAAATCATGTCTGGAACAAATTTCTTCAGCTCTGGCAGCAACATTTCTCACTGGTATTTCTACCATCTTCCAGTTTGCTCAGTCACTGTGCCACACACTCCTCACAGAGACAACATTTTCTAACAACAAAAACACCCTTCATGGCAGCTGAAGCTGTTTTTCATCCATGATGGAAACTGAAAAACAGAGACAGGAACCTGCATTTCAGCCACTTCCATTCTTGGAAATTAGATGCTCTCACAACTTCTCCATATCCACATCTCATTGCTGCCAGATAAAATTTTCATCAAAAACAGGATGAAGTTTGTCCTACTCACTGAAAAACTCCAGGGCTCTAAAACTGAATTTAGGCCACAACTGGATTCCCCAAGCAGTATAATTCTATTTCCTTTTATCTTGTTTGGCCAAAGCTCCTTTCTACACTGCACAGCACCATAGTATTTAAAGCACCAGACCCAAGGTGGGAATCTGACTCTGCTCTGTCACATTCCAGACTACCACTATGCCCAAAATGCATGGAAAGACTGACTTTCTAAACCACCTTTTCCAATCCCAGCCGGCTTCATTCAAACAAGAGGCATAATAATTTGTCTGCTGCAGTTTTTAGCATTCCTTCTTATTACTGACAGTCTGTTTTAGTCTTGCTGCTGCATTATAGTTCCCTAATGCAACACAGGCTGCGCAGTATCTGAGACAAGAGATCTTGCAAGAGATTTTTTTCTAGGACCTGTTAATCCAACAGCAGACTTGAACAGCATTCAGATATGAGAAGAATGGAAACTTCTTCCGCATTGGTCATGTTATCTCACTCTGTCCCATCACACAGCTCATCTGCTTTGATAGGAGAATTTTCACGTCTTCATTATCTCTTTATTTTCCCTCTGCTTAAATAATTCTACCTTAAATACAATGATGTATTTGCTTGCTGTTTGTCTGTCCGCAGCCAAGCTCTGACAGAATAAAATTGCCTGCTTTTTCTGCTTGCTCTCCATGCCTCCACTATTGCTTTCCACATTCATGTCTCTATTATCCATGGGTATAATCGAGGTTACAGATTAAACTCTCTGCAGGTGCCAGCTGTGGCTGATTCCATCATTTGCAGTATGACAGTGTCCCTCAGAGATGTGTCCACAGGACCAAGGAGATGCCCACGAGGGTTTGTAGTCTCCGGCACAGCACTGGGGGAGCACGGCCTTCTATCTGGACCAAAGCTGGCACGTGTCTTAACCTGGGATGGATTTACCTTGATCAGCTCTGACCATCATAAGCAGCAACATTTCTGACCTTTCTGTTTCATCTCACGACTTTTTAGTAGGTCCCATACCTGTATTTACACATGATCTGTACCAGGCTTTTGCCTTCTTCTGTTCCTTCACCTCATCACCTGCTGTTTGGCAGAATCAAAAACTGCCCTGTTTCATCTCTGAAAGCCTCTCCCAGCCTCAGCCACAGAGCTGCCCTGTCAAAGAAGGCACAAGTGTGCAGGTCCTGGCACATCCTGTGTGCTGTGTAACTATATTAAACAATAACATAACAAACACATTAAATAACACAGTAAATAAGCATGATGAAAATAATGAGCACAGTTAACTGTTTGCGTCTTGCTTACTTTGTAGTCCTTGCCGAGAGGTTCAGCTATTAAAGGCTCTCTTGCATTATAACATTGCCAAGATATTAATAGCCAGGCAAGGAGATGAATGGCAGGCTTACACTGCACAATTAAAACTTTTCCAGTTTACCCTTTCAGTAAAATTTGTGGTTTATAATAAGCATCTTTGTCTGTTCTGAAGAGAATAAGAATTGGAAAGTTACATGGATGGGAACAGAGGTTCATTAAAGATTCAAAATAGAATGTGGTTTGGCATTGTAAAATAAACATGTGTATAAGATGGGATGCATCAAGAGCTGCCTGAAAGAAGTGCTCAGTGTTCCTTTTCTCTTGTGATCCTGGATCTACTGGTCATGCTACCCACAAAAAGGGATGAAAAAGCAGCAGGGATAAAATGTGCATTCTTGCTTCCAGTAATGTGAAGTCTGCTCTATATCCCCACTCATGATTCATTTATCATACATATATCTATAGGGTGTAAATATATATATATACACACATATATAAGAAATGCATGCATTTTATCCTTCATGCACCCCAATATTCATCAGCATATACAGATGTTATATTACTGATTTTTCTCACCCTAGAACCTAAATCCTCCTATTATAGAGCAAACACTTATTGATTTGTGGGGACCCAGTGAGCATTTAAACATTCAGAGAACACACATGTTATTTGTTTAAGTCTAACTTAGAGCACAGCACATTCCTGTTTCTCAAACACACGAGGAAGGCAGGAAGGAAACAGATAAAAAGCATTCCTACAAAGCCAAGGTTTGAGTAAAAGAGTTAACATTACCAGGTAATTTATTTATACTGTTGGACACAGCTTCAATTTAGATAAAAGGCAGATGCTTATCACATGGATTTTAATAAATCAGGTTAGAAGTCACAGAAATCTGTAAAAGCTAGATCTCAAAAGGCAAGCAATGCACACAGACTGTGCCTTTATTTACAGAGTTTCTGGGAGTTACTGATCCCTCCTGGTGTCAGGCAGCCCCACCAGCAGTGAGATCTGCTCCGTGGTACCAACATTCCTTGCCAGCAAGCACCTACAACCAGGCCACTAATCCCGATAATTAACAAAATCTAGCACTAGAGGGAGGCTGAACACATGTTCTGCTCTCCCTGGCCTTTTCAGCTTCTCCACACATTAAAAGGCAGGTGATTTAAAGCAAGCCCAGCACCAGCAGGCAGAGCCCAGCCACCGAACAGGAGATGAGCTATTTTACGCAGCAACCCCCACTGGCAAAATTCATGGTTTTTCCTCCCCAGCTATTTGCCAAGATGTGCAACCAAATTTCAGAAATAAATTTTTAAAAAAATCCAAAGAACTAAAAACAATTCCTGTGTCCTGGCTGTTCTTTCAGCCAGTGAGTCAGAGCCCACAGAGGCACCGCTGCCACTCGCGGGGAGTGGAGGCAGACGCTGAAACACCTGGCAGCCTCTTCCCTAACAAGGATGAGACTCTCACTTCTCACATCTATCAACACATTCCCACCTTCTCCCAGCACTGAGGAGCAGTGAGACAGGTCTCCTCAGAACAGCCTCGTGGAGGAAGGCACACACACCTCCAGAACGCGCTTCAGCTCTCGCCCTTCCAAAACTCCTTGGCAATAGGAATTTCAGTCCTTTGGCTGATTTTCTGCACATCACAACACGACAATAGGACTGGTAAGTTCAGTAGGTGGGAACAGTTCCCTGCCCATGTAGCCCCTCCAAACACAGAGGATTATAACAAGAACTGGTATATTAAAATTTTTTATATTGCACTTCATGCAACTATTCAAAGTCCAATTTTTTCTTCACTTTAACCCCCAACCTAAATCCACTTATTCACATCCACTTTGATACATCCCAAATTGTTCCTGTGTTCAGGCACTGATGGTGTTTAGTCATTAATTTGCAATTATTACAGTAATGAGGCTCTGGGATGTCGCAGGCAGAATTGCTCTGGGACACAGGAGACCTCAGTCTTATTTTTAACCTGCTACTGGTCAGCCTGGTGACCTAGACAAAGCACTTTCCCTACTCCAGCTTCCTTATCAGGAAGAGAGTGGTATTTCTTTTGTCAAGTGTTTTGTGGCCTGTCAATAAGAAACACACTGATAACAGCTGGGGGGTGCTGGGAAAGAGGTGCCATCCCAGCTCAGCACAATCCTCTCCTTCCCATGCTGGTAGCATCTCAGATCCCAAAAGAAAATCAGACCCATCTGCAGATGCAGCACATGCAGGTAATTATTAGAGATCTCTAAATGGATGTTTTCCCAAGGTGGTCCTTGGCAAGTTGGCAGCTGAAGGTCACATCTGCTTTGAGCCACCCAGATCCTGCTCCAACATGAAATGCTGGGCTCTGACCCTCCCCTTTAAAAAGAATTGGTCATTTCCAGGCCATAGCACCCATGACTCCTGAGACAGCATAGCACTCCAGGACTCCTGGGGCATGGGACAGGGACTGGCTTTTCACACAGCTGTGCAGCCCTGCCTGGCAAGGAAGGAAGAAATTGCCAGAGCCATGAGTGAGGGTCCCTCTGTGAGCAAACAGGGTGCTTGAGAGATGGCTGATGAGAGTTTTTGGCTTTCCCTGGCCTGGGCAGATGCCTGTTTTGAAACTAGAAGGCAAAAACATAATAAAAATCTGTCTGCCTCCCTCCCAGATCTATCTATTTCCCTTTGACAAACAGTGATTTCATTTTTCTTCCCGTCCAAAATTTTTTTTTTCTTTCTCTTTCAAACTGAGCCCAGGCCAACGTGGCAAAAGGCTCTTTGCTCATGTCCTTATTTGTCAAACACGCCACCACCACGCCCTCACCCCATTCTGGGAACAAGTCCTTGCCTTCCCCCGCTGCAGCCAAAGGGGAACTTCCCAACACAACTCTCCCCCAGCCCAAACACACTCTTTTAAAAATAAATATTGCCTTTTCTTTCCTTTTTTTTAATAAAAAATAAAAAGGCATTCCAGTTAATAAGAAAAGAGTTTAAATTTCCTTCCCCTTTCCTCCCCACAGCCCTGCTGTGAATCTGAATGTGACAGATCTAGATGGGAAAAAAAGAAATTACAAGAAAATGCCAGATCTATCACAAAGGTATTTTATGATCCAGCCCTCCTCTAATTTCCATCAGAGCATAAGTCAGATACTAAAGTACCTTTTTGGATCTGATCCTAAGTGGCCAGTTCCACTGTCCAAATAGAGATCCAGAGATAAACAGGCCTATGAAAACTGGGTATTATTTTAACTGCTGCTCTTAAGCTACAGCTTAAACTGTAATAAGTTGTGCAGCTTTCAGCCCTCTGGTAACACTAACACACAAACTGATAATAAACTAAACATCTATCCTGCTGTCCTCATCAACTTAACACCTAATATAAAAAGATTTACCTGGATCCTACAGCATACATACTTCATAAGCTGTCATCAGCACTGCACCATCCAGAGAGAAATTTCTGATGTAAAACGGCTGATTTGATGGAACAGAGGAATTTCAAACTCTGAAGTAGATCTGGAGGGCTCTCACCAGGTCCACAGGGGCCAAACCACCCAGACAGCAGCCTCAGGTCTGGGCAATGCTCAGGAACTGGGTCTGCTGCTCCAGCACTTACATTTAGCAAGAGGGAAACTGAGGCATGGAAATTAAATAGTCTGGCATTGGAGAGCTCTTGTAGCCCAATACAACACATGTTCACAAGATCCCTGATTTCAGACAGCCATGTCTTCACAGCAGAAGGAACACAGTCACAGTTTGTTCTGCTCCTTTAGCACAAGAACACCTGTCCAGATCTGAGAAAATTACTGTGTTTGATGCACAAAGGCACTGGGCAGCTGCCTCCAGCACCACTTGCCCTCTTCCTCCTCTCTTGGGCTTTACATGCTTCAGCGTGACTTTTGCTGTTCCTGAAAGATAAGGAGCTGATCCTGCAACACAAAACCCTGCTGGCTCCTGACTTAAGCCCTGACTTTTGCCTGCTCCTGATCTCCTACAGAAAATGGAAGGGCAAAGGGAGAGAAATAGGTGACATCTCTGATCACAGATGAAAGTCAGGGAAAGGCAGGGAGCTCTGTTTGCTGCATAAGAGTACATTTGGGATGGTGACAGGCAGGATTGCTCAGGTACAGCTGCTAGGCTCACCCTCCTCTGAGCAGGACACCACGCAAAGGAATCCTGCTCTAACCAAGCTCTTGCTAAAACCCAACACTGGACACAGCTCCAGTCCCAGTTTCCCAAAACCAGAGAGAAAGAGTGTGACAAATAGCAATTCCATGAGTTCAGAGGGAAGAGTTGTCCTGCTGAGTGGTTCTACCAAGGGGCACATCCCTGTCATAGTTTCAAGTGGCTCAGGGACACTTTTGGAGCCATGGCAGGAGCAAGCCCCTTTCACTAAATACACAAGGCCCTCTCCCTGGATGACTGGGAAGGGGGAAGCCTGACCCTGAGGAATCCTGTGAGGCACCACGACCCCTTCCTGCTACACAGGCTCCTGTGCAGGCACCATGCAGGCAGTGCCCTGCCTTTGCCAGGAGCCTGCTGCTCCTCGGCTTCCCGGGGTGCTCTGGAAGCTCCCCTGCTCCCACGGAGGCCACTCTTCTCAGAGAGATAAAAGACAGAACAACACTTGCTGGGGAATTACTTCATTCCCCCAAGGCTGGGAAAAGCCATGCTCTGCACTTGGCAATGTCCCTGACTGCTGCAGCCTTTCCTGGCAAGGGAAAACACAATCTCCATTAACCTCTTCCTGCTCAAAGGCTGCTTCCAACACTGAGCCCATTGCAGGAAAGGCTGAAGCTTTGCCATAGTCTCTGAAGGCACAGGCAAAAGATCTCAGTAAGCCCATGAGGGAGGGGAATGTTTTATTTTCCCCAAGCCACAAAGCAGACAAAGTGAGTCTAGAGTTGGTGAGAGGGTCGGGAACCAAGTCAGGTCTTTTGAATCCTGTTTAATGCCTGCCTGCTGGCCTACTCTCATGTTCAAACTCACCAAGGGATACAGGACTGCCACAATCTTCCAGGGCATCAAGGGCAGCCCCATGTCTGTGGATATGTGGTTACACGACTCTCAACAGCCTCAAACCTAGACCATGCTTGATGTGGTCTCACTACTTCTGACAGAAGGCTTTTCCAGATCTTTGGAGCCCCAGTGCTTAGAAATTTCTAAACACCAGCATGGGTATTCTGGCAAGCTCAGCCTCTCCTGTTCTTGCACCAACATCCACACAGAGACGAAATATGGGCTTATTCCCAAAGTGCATTTCAAATTTGCAACCAGACTCATCCTCAGCCTTCCTTTTGCTCAGCTAACAAGACATACTCTTCTGGTCTTCACCTGGAAGATCAGCTCCTCACTCCTTGATCACCTTGACTGCCTTGTCCCGAAGTCTGAATGAATTTCTCTAGAATGTGCCTGAGCAAACATAAACCTGGCACTCCAGGCAAACCTGCAATACCTGCACAAAAGTGTTCATATATTGCAAAGATGTTCAAGGTCTGTCCATATTCACATTGGACATTCCAGCATCACCTGATGTGTCTTAGAAGTCGTGTTTTCATCCAGGTGGCCAATCTAGAAGACCCAAGCCAGCAAAAAGAGGGTGAAAAGGGTCTCAATTACATCACTGGAGCCTGGGCCAGGGCTTATTTGCTTCACTTAATTTTGGGAATCTAAACAAAGCACTTTCAGGATCAGATTACTGCCCTAAAGTCTCTCCACAGTCCATGGAAGGAGATGGCCATTCCAGAAAACAATTCATTCTGGGAAGGTTCCACTCCCATCCGCCATCACAACAACATAAGGCAATTAGTCTCCTAATTCAAGCCGGATGGGAAAAATCCTTTAATAGCCCAGCAAGTTTTGAATGGAAATACTCCCTGCTTGGGAAACACAGCTTGCTAAAGCTGACTTGGTTATTCCTGACCCATGATTTTTAACCAGAACTTTGCCATCTCATTGTATTATCATTCATTCATTTCCACAATTTCTGGATCAGTTCTGCACAAATGACAAAATTCTTGTCTTCTTACCTGTACATTGTAAGTAACATCATCCAGAGTGGGTGGTGGGGGAAAGGCACCTTGTGATGATGTGATGTTCCCAAGGTCATCCACAGGAGGGGGTGGGGGAGGAAGAAAGTCGCCTAGGAGAGAGAATGGGAGAATTTAAACTCGGCAGCATTTCCCCACATCATGACATGGATGATCAGGAGGAGTTCCGCAATACTTTCAGCTCTGCCAACCGGTTTTGTGGCACAGGACATAACACATTATTTGACCATTAAATGCTCAGCTTCACCCCTCGATGCTCCAGGAAATGGCTACACAGCTCAGTAACATTGGCAGATGGCTTAGAGGTGCTCAGATTCCACAGCAAAAGGTGATGTACCACAAAGCCTGAAGGCACCAACAAGCAGCCCCACAGACACAAGTCGCATCTAAAACCTAACTACCACAGGCAACCACAAAACTTGCACTAATGAACACCTGTGTCTAACCCTGCAATGGAACCCATCCAATTCACTCGTGTGCTAAACTATGCCAGCTCTTCTTGATCCCTATAAAGACAGCATCAGGTGTTGTCCAAAAGCAGGGATCCCCTTGCAGAAGACACACGAAGGGCTGGAGCTGGAGCCCAGAGTCTAGGCCAGACCATCTCCTGCACCCCTGCTGCTGGCAGGCAGACACACTCTTTGCATCTTCCTATAGGGACTTCACAGCTTCATGTAAAGAGCTGCTGGGAAGATGACAGGCTCTTCTCAGTGACAACAGCCATATGATGGGCCAGGCACAAGCACACATGAATCTTAACTCTGGATTTTTACAAGGGGGATGATGTACAAAATTTCTAGAATACAACTTGTTCATTTTAATCTTCCAGAAGTGTTGATGGGAAGCCAAAGCAGCGAAGACAAAGCAGCTGTGAAACCATCCAGCTTAGCATAGAGATGGGAGGTGGGAGCAGAGAGAAGTTCTCCTTAAGAATTTCATGGGATGTGGGACCACAAAGGAGAAAGAAAACAAGGACAGAGTAGCACAGGCTGCAGGCAGCAGGACACCAAGCTCTGAAAGCACCTCCTAATGGTGGAAAAAGAGCATTTGCCATTAGCACTGGATTTGTCTCCAGGGAAGGCAGCTGCCTGCAATTTGGACCACTTTGGTATGTTTTCATTTCTTCTTATGAAGATTGATGCTGCAAGTAGAGCTGTTTGCTGTTGGCTCTTGTGTGTGCAGCATCTGGGATGGAAGGTTTCAGATTAATAAAAGTGTGATATCTCACATACATAGGAACTGTTGCTTTTGGAAGGAAATGTGAGCTCCCTACTTGACCCTCCAGATCTCCATGCAGCATCACACTGTGTTCAGGCCAGAGGCCTTCAGCACCACCCCTAAATGCCAAGGAGCAGGCTCCAGACCACTCAGGAAGGTGCTGAGCCAAACCCCTGTGACCTGCAGCCTTCTGGACCACCTATACCCAGGTTTAAAGCCCTAGGCTCAGCCCAGACCAGGCACAGGCACCAGCTGAGCAACACTGCCAGCACAACACCTCCATGCTCTCTACCATGGGAAGCAGATGGGTCTGCAGCCCTTGAAAGTTTTTCTCTTCTATTTCAAATCACCCTCTAAAAGACACAAACTTCCCCTAGGACTTTCAGAGATGTTATTTACCAAGAAAGTAATTTCTTCCCATTTTCCCCAAAATGAGCATGGATGGGACTCAAAAAATCCCTTCTGAATCCCTAAGAAAGTATCATCCTAAATACAGATGCTCAAAGACAGGTCCAAAACAACAGACTGAAAACTAATTTAAGACAATAATTTTGCTCCAATACATAAAATCTCATGAAACCTACTAGCTCATGCTATTATAGAGTTCAGGATTGATTTAAAAAAAAAAAAAATGTCCAATAATATCTGCAGTATCCTCCTTGTTGCCCTATAATTAATCCAATCTTTTATTTCAAATCATGTGAAATACAATACAAAATAAAAAGAAAAGTAGAGAGATTTTGAAATTAATGTCTAAGAGGTTAGTTCTAAAAAATGCTGGGATATTTGAGTGCTTCTTAAACTTTTCTCCTTTGCTCTGTAAATGACCCTTCAACCAGCCAACATGATTTTGCAAACAAATTCAACTCCAGCAAACACAGACTTCTCAAGATTATGCTTTAGATGATGTTTCTCAGTCAGTTCTGGCTCCAATGCCAAAGACTGATCTCCCTGCACAGCACATTAGTCAGACACTCTTGCTTTATTACAGTCCTTCAAAACACCTAAGGAAAATCAAAGTAGAGAATGTGCTGGAGGATATGAGACAGGGAAAGGGACAGGTTTTCTGCATAATCAGGAGTCTGCATCTAACAATGACCATTAGAATAAACAAAAACAAAATACCATTTTTGCCCCTTTGGAAGACCCACTCCTTCTGAAAGAAAAAAAGAAAAAAGAAATTGGCAAGATTTTTCAGAAAAGGAGAAAGGACAGAAAAAGAACTCTCTCCTAGATCTTGGAAGAAAACACTTCTTTGCAGTAGGAGACAGCTGGCTCTACCACATCCCAGCCCAGCTCTGCTGACTCCATCCTGTATTAGATAAGCTACTGGCTCCACTCTCCCCACAAGTGGGAAAGTTTTTAGACTGGGAAGCAGAGAAGCAGATGCCTGATGAACTGGGGGGACCTTGCAGATGTTTGGCCTTTTCCTGGTCCTCTGTGAACAGATGGACCTTTCTCCTTCACAGCTTTAGTTATTTATTCTGCCACTGCGCCTTCCTCTTTCCCACACACAGCCCCGGGACCCAGTGCTGTTCCCACTGCACTCGCGGGAGAATATTCCCTTGGATGCAGGAGGGAAAGCTGTCCCTGCATTATTATTATTATTGGCATTGCTGGAAGTCTCCCTCTGCCAGAGAGGGAAGCATGCAAAGACCAAAATCCGTGTCCTCAGTAGCATATGACTTTAGATGATGTGGGGAAGAAACATGTCTAAGTTTCAGGGAGAAAAGGAGGAAAATAATTGAAAGCCAGCTGTCCTTTAAGCACAGTGTCCCTACAGTGCACCTTTGGCACCTTCTCTCACCCTCGGAGCTTTGCAAGTCAGATTTCACTTACTTAGAGCTGGCAAGCCGTGGGAGGAGGCAGGAAAGTCCATGTCCAGGCAGAGCACATCAGTGCCACCCACTGCTGACCACCTTCAGTGTCACAAAGCGAGGTTGGAGCCATCTGGGCAAGGGAGCGTCCCTGGTCTGCATGGATGCACCAGCAGCCACAGCAGAATGGGGCTCTGGCGTTACCCGTTAACCATGGGCTGGTGGAGGACACATCCCACCCTCAGCACTCACCCTCTCCTGACTGATTTAACCAGGTTGTCCCTCTGTGAATAAGGGATAAAGATGGGCAAAAGGCTCATTAGTATTGATTATTGTTCAGCACCAAGACCAGCATTTTGTAGACTTTCACCTGACATCAACCTGAACAGCTGGATGTATTTCAGGTTATGAGAGTGACTGCACAGAGCTTTGTCAACAGAGAGGCATCAAGGCACCTCCAGAAAGCGATGTGTACTTCAAGGCAGGTGAAGAGACTTGCCTTCCAATGGCAAGTCTCTCCATGGAGGCAGGAAATCACACCAAGACACACACTGCTTCAGCTCTTACAATGAGAAACCTCTACCTGCTACCATATGTTTAAGAAGAGAAAATAAACACTCCTTGCTGTTCTCCCTTCATACAGCTGTGAAGACCATGAGTCAACCTACGAAGGGGCTGTGCAGTGAGACACATGCCCAGCTCGGTTATTTCAGATGTGGTGGCGCAACGTGCCGTGAAACCACAGCTCTGAGCGCTTCGCTCAGCACCCGTGCAGCTCCTGCGCCGCAGCATCACCCGCTGCAGCCACCAGGAACGGGGCTGCCAGCCCGCTAATAGAAAACCCTGTCCTCACACTCACCCTGAGCTATAGACAACGTGTATGTTGTCAATCCAAGTAATTAGCGAGAAATGAGGTTGAGTCCACCATGGTTATGCTGGGAAGCAATGGCAGAGCCATTGGCAGAAGTGATGCCTCCCAGGGCCCAGCCTGGCTTCTGGCTTCAATCAAATCTGTGTCATTGTAGACACTCTTGCACTTTTACCCCTCTCCATCTCAAAATTTCCCCTCTTACACATTGCAAGGAGCTTTAAACATTTCACTATTACACTTTTAAGTACACAAATATAATATTGTTCAGAGCCCTAACAGACACCTACATCAGCACAAACCTGTCAGGGTGAATAGAAACTCACAAAATTTTTGCCACTGGCTGCCTGATACCTTCTGGGTACAAGTACAAGCTAAGAAAAACATCCTGCCCATACAGCAAACACCATTCTTGCTTACAGGCTAACCTTTAAAATTTTAAGTGCACTTCATTTTTTGCTGGATCAAGCTTGTGTCTCAAATCTTTGTTTTCAGGAGATATATCTGCCAGCCAACAAATAAATTGTAGCACAGTAACTGCCACCCCTCTTGACAGACACAGTTATTTAGACATGAAGATTTGCAGCTTTGAAACTTCTAGACTTGAAGAAGGGCTCACATGTTCAGTAAAAGAGACTCTTTGGGGAAAAACACAGAGAAACACAAAAAAGCAAAGCACCATAATTTTCATGGAAACAATAAGTTAATGAAACCTATTAAACAAAGAACTGGCTTACATTGGTCTTCCCAGATCTCTGGCTGACATCTGAGGACTATATATGTCACGTGCTGATTTCTATTTTCTCCTTCCTAGCAAAAATAACCCTTTCTGATTGTCATCTTGAGAATTTCTGATTCTGAAGGTGGTTCAGAATCAGTCTGAATCACCTGAGAAACCCAGTTCAGCCCTGACTCAGAGACCAGACTAAGGATAGTGATGGAGGGTACCCCCACTGATGTGTTTCCCTTCTGATCCAGACTCCATCTGGCAAAGTACTGAGCAGACAGAGGCACTGCTCAGTTAAGTATTTACCTTCCAATGCAGAAAGCCACAGCTTTTGGCATTGAAACAATTGAGATTTACACCTAAATCTCATTTGTTGAGTGCTAGCTAAAATCCAGTGTAGATAGAGGCTACCATGAACCTGTAATCCACAATGCAGGAGCCTGCAGAATATCCCAGTATTACTATATGGTCTGGGAAACTTCCTACTGCAAAGTGACACCACAGGATTTTTATAGAAAACTTCAGCTAGATGTGACCTGGTGCCTCCTAGGTGTGAACATACATCTTACTCAGTTTCCCAAAGAGAACGTTATCCTGCAGCATCTGTACTTAACACACACCACTAGGCAAAGAATAACACACAATTAAAATCATGTTTTGGCCCCAGCCATGTTGTGAGGAATCACTGACACCACGTCAGTGCAGGGGAAACTGTTGCATGATGACACACCAGCTCCACAATCCACCTAAATATACCACATTGGCTGGTGATTCCTAAAATAAAGCAGCTCCAACAATCCAAAGCACTGTTTAAATTACCACTCTTACCAATCACTAATCCCACCATTTGAACTACTTGTGCTAATCAGCTACTGTATTAATAAGCATGAGGAAGAAAAAAACCCACACTGGCTAATTTCATCCTCAGCATTTAAAAAAGGAATACTGAGTCTGTCAGGTAGTTGCACTGAAAATTTACTTCACCACCTGCTAGCTGAAATATTGCTTTTATGGATTTACATTGTATTAAAAGGTCACTGGCTGTTTAAGTCTTAAACAGTTTTAATCATTCTAAAAGTCTCTTAACAGTAAGAAAAGGAAGCTCAGAACAAACAGCAGCAGGGATTCTAATTAAAAGGGCCAATTCATCTAATTTTATTTGGGGTTAATTATTCAGGATTCACTCTCTGATGTGTAAGGAATAGCAATTAGTAATTTTAGTGATTTGAGGAACATTGGAGGTGTAATCAGTTAAAATGAGTGAGTGTTTACAACACAAGATGTTGAATTAGTTTCTCCCAGCTGGAGAGCAGGAACATTAGTCCCCTACAGTTCAGGACTATGCATCGCAGTCCTGCTTAAAATATTCTCTTTAAATGAAAAAAAATTTAAAAACCAAATCCACCACATGCCAACAATCATCTGGTAATTTTGTTTACTACATGGAAAGTCAATAGGAAATGTGTACCATGGCAGCTTACTCATCCTCACCTCCACCTTCACCCTTCCATCCAACTATTTAAACCCCTGGGATTCACTGGAAACAATTCCCAGCAATTTTCCTATCTGCACAACTCCAGTCAGATTACCACCCTCCTGCCATACTGCCTTTCACCACAGCTGGCTGAGATAATGGAAGAAGCAGCCTGTGAAACTTTGAAATGTTAATTAACCTCAGTGGTTAAATATACAGAGGAAAAATGACCGTGCGATTAACTTAAAACCTCTAGGTACAATTCCTCCTGCAAATGCAAATCCAAAATAGCTCTGCTGGAATTGCTCTGGACTTCTTCCAGTGTTACTAGAGCCAGAATAAGGTACTAAAGCTTTCAGGAGAGGCAGATGAGACTCTGGTGGGGACAGAGGAGCCACCTGGGAGAGTGCCAGTGGGGAGATCCAGCGCTGGCTGCTTTGACATCCGGGGCTGAGCTGAGGCTGCAGTTCTAAAGCCATTTTTTACTCCCTCTCAAGAGGGTTTTACCACCACTCAGGCATAGCCAGTAGGACTGGACCCCTGGCAAGTTTGTGCCCACAAGTTTGTGACTGTTAAAAGGAGCAGCACTGGCACACTGTGTCATGCTCACTGCAAGTGATGCAGCTTTTAATGAGCAACTTAATTAAGTACACACAGATGCTGTCTTTAGTGTCGTGTACACAGAGCTTTCACTCCAGCTCTGGTCACCAATACAGGAAATCCCCTCCACCCCTTCACTCAGAACTCGCTGACCTCCCTCTCAAAATACCCCAAAGGCAGTAATTAGCACGAGGGTAGCAGATAAGGATTCAGTTCCCCAAATTATGCAAAATCTCAGCTGCTTCACCACAAATGCCCCTCATTGTGAAAACAATGGGGGTTTTTGATGAGACTCCATTTCTGTACAGCTGGTGGCTGTAGACACCAAGTGCTATCCTTCCTAGCAAATCCCAGGCGATGCTCCTGCAGCCCCAGTGGTGGAGGGAGGAGCAGGCAGGTACAACCCCGTGCTGGACTGGCCTCCTGCACACATCAGCAGAGCTTCCTACACATCAGGCTTACAACACACAAAGCACTAAGCCATCGATAGAAGGCTGCTTTTTAATCTTAAGCTTATTTTTCCATACAACTGTGGGGCAGAGCACTCCATCTCATGCCCCACATCAAACTCTCTGCCATAGATGTGACACATGGAAAACACAAAACTCTAAAGCTTAGCAAAGGACTGAAGTTGAACTGATGCAAGAAACAGTCCATGGAACCTTAAAACTTGAATTAAAATCTCTGCTAAAATAGAAGGCAGAAGAAGAACCGTAAGATTTAACAAAAAAGCTTTAAGCATTTTCCCTGTCATAGTCTTCTTTTAGGACATTGGGGATGTCACTTAACCCCCCTGTGTCTCTGCCCACCAGCATGAAAAGCTTTCCTTTGCCTTCTCTGCAATGTTTATTTGTAGAAGTGAGCATAATTTCATCTTACTTGTGCAGCAACTAGTACAATGAGATCCCACTTTCAGCTGCAGCTGCTCAGATCCAAAAATGGGGACAAAAGTTGTTCTGAACGATTTTTTTTTAAAAGGACAGAAAATAGAGGAGAGATTTCCATGTAAACAAACAACAACTGGGGCATCAAAGACAGAAGATAAAACCATGTCCTGGAGCAGAAATGGGCTGCATTCCCATGTATCATCCTTCTCCTCTGTGACTGAAGGGTCCATGAAACAACTCAACAAAGGAAACACCACCTCACTCAGAACAAAGTGGAACAGGTTATCTATTTGTTTATTAGATTATGGTGTTGAACTCATTTGTTCATTGCTAAGAGCTTCTGACAAGAGTTGACATATGCATTAATTTATTAGAGGGCTGTTGTGAAGAAGTTGAAAAAAATGAGCTACACCACTGGATTAGGACCTCATTTTCCCTGGCTGCTGCTGCAAAGCACAGTGAAAGTGAGTCTGTTTATTTGGTCAGCCTTCTCCCCTGAGGCAGCAGACAGGGAAGATGGGGACCATGTCCTTAAGACACAACCTATCTTATCTTCAACCCAGCTCTCTCTGTCCCTAGTGATGAAATACAAAACACTGCACAGATCACAAAAAAAAACATCCCTCAGAGCTCTTCACTGCCAAGGGACATCCTCAAGTTTTGGAAGCTGCAGCCAACAGTTTTAAGCAATGCTGGATTTATCTTTGCCTATGCCTGTTTTTGTATTGTTTTCCCATTTTGGGGGCGAGTTGCAATCTGAGCAGACAGAGGAAAGCCATGTGCTGCAGCTTTGGCTTGAGCCTCAGAGTCAGCAGTGCTCTGTGCTGCAGAACATCTGGAAGGACTGGATCCATTCTCCTTACCCAGCATGTCAAGGAGAGGGACAACAAAACCCACTGCATTAAGCAGACCATTCCTGGAGGAGGAGGACAGCCTCCCTTCAAGATGTTCTCTTCAGAGTCTTCTGCTCCTGGTTTGAGAGACTGGAGCAAAACTACCAAGTGTGAAAGGCAAGTGCAGTGCTCAGATGAGCTGATCAAACAAATCCCCATGGACTAGTTTTCAAACTGGGTCACTCACCCTCTGGGCCCTCCCATCCTCTTTGCCACCCCTCCCTCTGTCACACTTACAAACATCCAGACTTGGAAGATGAAAGCAAAATGTGTCTTCATCAAATCTATCTCAGTTCACTGTTTACACCAATACAAACAGCAGTGCCTTTCTTCCTTCCCCTGCAGTTAGTCAGTGCTACTTGGGAGCAGAAAAGCATCTAGATTTTCTTTGTGCTATAAAATTAATTTCCGTCTAATTCACGGGTGTAACATTGACTAGTACATTACAGCCTTAATCCCTGAAGATAATTTAATATAAAATTAAATGTTAGATACATAGAATTCACCTCTATCATATTTTTTTCAAAATAAATAGCAATGCTCCATATCCAAATTTTAGTGATGAACTTGGCAGTGTTAGGTTAATGGCTGGATTTGATGATTTTGATGATCTTTTCCAACCTAAACAGTTCTGTGATTCTAGCTCCACATATAAATGTATATAAATAAATATATATATTTATATGGAGTAGTGGTGGTTTGGTTCTTTTTGCTGGTACCTATTAGAAATGCCCCATGTGATCTGGCTAGAACATGGAACAAAACTGAGATTAAAATCAAAAGAAAAAAAAAAGGAGGGTTGTATCTTTCCCTGGGTAGGAGGTGCTACCTGGAGGTGCACTATATCCTTTCTACTGTACTTCTTGATAACAGAGAAAGTAGAGGAGAAAACAAATTATGCAGACTTTCTCTTCTTTGAGATGAACTGTACACTAAAACACTGATTCAAATGCTTTCTGTACCAAAGACCATTTTCCCCCACCCTGAAGTTACTATACCCACTTATACTTGCAGTTATTGCCGCGTTGTGACAAGAAATGCTTTAAAATTTACACTTTTGCATAATTCAACAAAGTAACTGGTTAAGAAAGAACCATGCTAAACTGACCTTTTAGACAAGTATTCTTCCATATTCCAGAAAATCTCCTACCAAGAGCCACCCCATTTTTTTATCTTGTCAGAGCCCAGAGTACTGTGGTGGGGAAGACAAGAGGAGACAGAGCATTTCCCATCAGGAGCACCTTAAAATGAGCAAGGAAGAGGTGAATAACAGAGGTACAAAAAGGACTTCCCAATGATGAGAATCATGTTCCCATTCAGGACCACTGATAATAACAGTATTCACTCCCTAGAGTGACCCAGGCAGACTTCCTGTCCTCAGAATACACGCAGGGATAAACAGTGGCAGCATGGAACCTGTGCTGGTTTTGGGGGAACGTGGCTCCCATCCTGCATTCCCAGCAGGAATGGCTATGACACTGTAGCTACCCAAGCACACATTTTGACCTTCTGACCATTCTGAGAGAGCAGTCAATAAAAGGAGCAGTTTTACTGTAACTCTGCTCAGCATATGGTGCCTCCCTTCCAGAGAAAGAGTATTAGGGTCTGGCATCAGCCCAGAGCAACTGAGAGGGTGCCCTTGCCATGGAACACCCCACACCAAAAGAGGGTCAGCTATTTGCTCTAGAGAAACCTGGGTGAGATCGCTCCCAGACTGAATTAAATGTTTTCTATTTAACCGACAGAAAACAAATTACTGAAATATTTGTGGATATTGTTAAAAGGAATAATGCGGAAGAAAATTAAAATCCTCTGCTAAGATTGTGGTTTTGTTTGAAAAGCCAGAGATTTTATTCTTAAAATAAAATGTTGTGGAAAAAAATGGTAACAAATTGTAGTAACATATTGCTACAGTTTCTAGGCTGGTCTTTGGAAATCTTTAGTCTGAGGTTTTGTTTTCCCTCAGAACTGCTACTGGGACAATTTTAGTTAAACAAAAAATTAAATCAGGCTAGGTGGGGAACCTCTCTCGATTTCCTTTTGTTCTAGTTTCTTTTCCAGCTTTGCTACAGGAGACTGCAAATCTATCCTTTTCAGATTAATGATTAATCATCATTCTAAATCCCCACTCCAATATTAATAACCTCTCAGAAAACAATTAAAATGGATATATCGTTTGAGTGTGTGCTCAGGGAGGATGAGAAGAGGATAAATCTTCTCTGATGACAAAAGGCTCTGTCACACTTGGAGGGCTGCTGATGCCAGTGGTGATGGACAGTGATTATCCACTGTCACATACACATCTCCTCGTGCTTCCACAAGCATGTGCCTGGAGCAGTGAAGGGCAAGGAGAGAGTGCAGAGCAGCACAGGTGAAGAGGGGCTGGTCCATCTCAACACCTAACAAGAGCTCCTTGATCAATGAGCTGGAAAGAGTAGGCCTTTTCCTCCACCAGACAGAAGATGATGCAGGAAAAATGACTTCCAAATTGACATTATCAGCAAGTGCAAACAGCCAGAGAGACACCAGGAAGGTTCATTGCTTGGAAATTATTTTAATGCACAGAAATGCCCAGTGTGCTGAGGCTTTATGATGAATCATGAAGCCTTCGTCATTTAGAGTTTCTTATCAGCTCAGAATTTTCTAGCCAACGTCTCTACCTTCTTCATGAATCACAGCAAAGAAAGAAGCATCTCCCACACAACCTAAGCAGTGCCCTGGTTCTGTGGGCTACAATTACTCCTTTTGCCTTTTTCCAGTCCCAAGTGAAGCAATGGGAAGGTCATGGTGGTTTTTCACAGTGTAACAAGGGGAAAGCACATTCCCTGCCCTGGCAAGGGTGCACACAGAGATAAGGGTGCAGAGATTTAAGGGTGCAGAGTTTTCTTAGAGGATGGTCAGAGGGCTGGCATATCTTCCTATGAAGACAGGCTTAGTTGTTCAGCCTGGAGAAGAGAAGGCTCCAGGGAGTGCCAAGAACACCTCAGTCTCTAAAGGGGGCCAACAGGAAGGGTGAGGGGAGACTTTTCACACAGGCATGTAGTGGCAGTACAAGGAGGAATGGCATTAAACTGAAAGAGAAGCTATATGGAAGAAATTCCTTACTGTGAGGGTGGTGAGGCACTGGCACAACCTGCCCAGAGGGGCTGTAGACTCCCCATCCCTGGAAGTGTTTCAGGCCAGGTTGGATGGGGCTTTGAGCAACCTGGGACAGTGGAAGGTGTCCCTGCCTAGGGCAAAGGAGGTGGAATGAGATGATCTTTAAGGTCCCTTCCAATCCAAATCATTTGATGACTCTGTGATGTGATTCTATGACTATCTTTGGCATAGAGAGACAAACTTGAGTCACGGCCTGAGTGTTCTCCTAGAGAAGAGCAGAACCACCCTCCTTTGGTGTTTACATGAAACCCAAGAGGAGCAGGTTTTGAAAACTCACACTGCAATCTTGTAATGCATGACTTGCTGCACGCAGTCATCCAAGGTGACTGCTTTATGCAAAAGCAAAGCTCATTCCTAGAGGATTTAAACAATGACAGTCATATTTTCCTGATGAAAGATACTCCAGTGAGTAACAACTTTATTTAAAGAGGAAACACGGTATCTTAGGGCACCTGGGATGTCAAGAAAACAAGAAGCAATTGAAAATGCATTTGAGAATGTTGAAATTGGGCATTATTTATATTTCTACACAAAGGACAGATTTTAGATTTAAAAATACAGGCATGACCTAGCTTTAAAATCCAGTAACACATCTGGGCAAAACCTAAATGTGGGTGTTGATGATCTTTTAAAGAACAGGACACTCTACTTCCACAAGTCTATGAGATTTACTCCATATCCTTATCAGACAATACATATCACATCAGGTCATGGTGATTAGCATCTTGACTGATTAAAATCTTTAATTCCATTGGATTTAGAAGGCTAGTTTGAGACACACTCATACAAAAGACCAAGGCTGGAGCTCATCACAAGCACAGAACGGGACATTGTGGCTGCAACATTGATATCTGCTCCCTTTATTCTTCAAAATAGTCAGCTAAAATCATCTAGCCAAGAGAGGTAAACAAAGGTGTGTGTCAGGTCAGCCAGAAAAACCTTTCAAGGCTCCACAGTCATCGTGAGAAAGCAAATAAAAACTACTTTGGCTCTCATTTACTATATATTTAACATTTGCAAGAGAAAAATGAGATGACTGCTTAAAGCTTGGTATGATGCACGCCATATTCAAGCTACTCCTGAGCTTGAAATGTTTAATGTTTTATGTGGTTTGGAAATGGTTTAAATTCCCTGATGAATTTTTCATGCCCATACACAATTTAGCCTTTATCAAAAAATTCCCCTTCAATTATGTACTCTGCAGAAATTCAGAAATTCTTTGGAAGCATTCTAGACACTTTTTTCCCCTTTTTTTTGTTTACTGTTTTCAGTTTGCTACAATCTGTATAAAATACCCTCACTTGGCTATGCCTACTGAAGTTATCTGCACTTCAGCTTTTGTGCTATTCCCAGAAAATCTCTCCATGCTCCCTCTCCATGACTTTATCTTAACTGTGGAGAATGGGAAGACAAAGGAGCACTGGGGTGAGGCTAAAAAGCTGCAAACCTTTGGATGGACCCAGCTCTTTGCCGTGATGCAGCACGGGGAGCTGTCTGTGGAGAGGGGCATCCTCTGGGCAGCAGAGCTGGCAGCAGGCACGTCATTCCCAGCGCAGGAGAAACAAGCCTAATTAGAGCACTGCCATGTGCCAGCTATTCTTGGAGGCAGAGCAGCCCCTCAGGAGCTGCTGCAGGAGAGCGAAGCCAGGACAGCCCTTGGACCACTCCAGCCCACGTCAGAGGCATCCCCAGGAACACAAAGCCATCCTCCCCTGCCCTGCAGCCCAGGCTAAAGATACCAAATTGCTGCTGCTCTTGCTCTCTGAACACCTTTGTTACACTGAGCACACATCCCCAAAGGTTCTGGGAATATTAACATAAGCCACCCACAGATATTATTTTAAAGTAGTGATTCCCAGAGTCCTCCTATTTTTGGAGAAGCATCTTAAAAAAGCTTCCCTAATATACTGGAACAGGCCCCATTTTATCTCTTCATGAAAAGAATCCAAGTGCTACGCTTCTAAATTCACTGGTAAGCAGTTCAGACTTCCTTTTATATTGTAAGATTTCCTTCCCATAAGACGCAAGATATATTGCCTCAAGGGAAAAACAGCTTTATGAAGAGGAAGCTACGTGTGCCAGAATTGTTCTCTTCCATTATCCATAACATCCCTTCTCCCTCCCATTGTTTTAATAAAGTTGGTCACCAGAAGAACCTGCAGCAAAAATGCCAATACCCTCAGAAAGTACCTGCCAAAAGCCCCAAAGCACATCTGCTGTTCTGCAGCCTCCTTGATGCTCAGAAAACCTGGCATCAGAAAACCTGTTTTCTATGCATGCCACATACGCAGCGCTGATAGAAATGTGACTTTGCTAACAAATTTACTTTTGGCTGTTCCCACCAGAAAAACATTTGAGGAATGGATGGCTCACCAGTAATCTCCCACCTACATGTATTTTTGTAGCATTTCATTGAATAGAAGGATGAAAAAGAAAAAAACCCAACCAACCAAAAAAACCCCCAAAAATAACCAGAGAGAGAGGAAATGCATTCAATGGCAATCAGCATTACAGGGAAGAAAAAAAAAATTAAAATCTGCTGTCTGATGTTCCTACACGTGATCCAGAGAAACATTCCCCTCCTGCATGCACGTGCTTGCATGCAGCAGGGGCTCAGTTACACTCTTAAGTTCAAGTGCATTCTTAAATGTTATGTCCCACGGGCCTTCACAAAGCATGTATCAAATCAGGCATTTGGTGGAATGCCTTGCTAAGCAAAATGATTTGTTTAGGAAGTTTCCCCAAAGATTTTGCTGAAATGAGGCTAAATGGTTGCAGTGGTTGCTCTCAGGAGATCCGCAGTTCTTCCCTGAAGCATTCATTTTGCTAGGATTTCCCTCTTGTACATTCAGCTTGGGGGAATCACTATGGGAAACTGGGAGCAGGGAACTCTCAGTGCTAGAAATTACAGTATTGCCCAGGGTAGCTAAAGTAACCACAAATCCCTCCTCACTGATTCAGATCCCACCAGAGCCACTAACATCTCTTAAATTTCCATTAAAAATCTCCTCTAGAGGGTATAATCTCCCCAGATTTAAGCAGAGGGAAATCCAGGGTTCCCTCAAATCAGAATCTACTTTATTTGGGACAAAAAGAATCTGCTCTCAGGAGGACTGGAGTTGCTAAAAATAAGCAAATATTCCCAGAGTTTCTGCACTCCTCTCCCTGAAGTGAAATGATCAAGAGGATTAATTTTAGAGTATGTACAGTTTTTATGTGAAAAAAACCAAGCTGCATCTTAGCTTTTAAGCAAAGACCAGATGGAAAGTCTATCATTAGAAATGCCAAAGGGAGAATACGCTTAAAGTTCGCTTCAGGATGGAAAGGTCATTTCTAGTCATCCTTGTTTTAAATGTTCTCAGAAGCACTCAAGCTTTTTGTAATAAGCTGGCTTTCTTTTAGTTTATCAACCTGATTTCCTTCAAAATAAAATATAAAAAGATCTCCAAAATAAAACAAAAATTGCCAAACAAGACAGAAACTTGAAAGACAGGCGCCAGCTCTCTTTTTTTCCTCTCCAGAGCAAAAGAGTCATTAAATTTTTAATGAATTATTGTTTAGTTGACAAGAAATGCCACAAAAATGACCTGCTGATTCCACCCAGGGGTGTTTACTTAGAGCTTCACAGGGAGATTTATGACGTGACAGGCAACAGACAATGTGTCAATGGAGTCTGAGAGGCAATGCTTCGTTCATCAGGTACCAATGTCGATGAAGAACATGTCAAGATGATGAGAAATGGATCAGGTTTCTCCACTATGTTAACAGCAACATCCCAAGCCCCAAGGAGGGCCTTGTGCAGCTGCCCCATACAAACCCACCAGCCCACCTGCACTGAAAGCACCATGCTCCTGATCCTGAGACCTGAGCAGTTCAGTAAGAACCCCCTTGGGGCATAAGATGCCTTCTTAACATTACTAGCACACACAGGGTGACTAGGAAGTGACAAAATTGTGATCAGTGACATTCACTGGAGTCAATAGGGTGACCTGAAGATAATACAGTGATTCCAGCTTTACTCCACTTACTAACTCATGTGAGAGCTACAAACACACAGCTCCCACTGAGACTCCAGCAGTCCCTGATCTCCACGTGCCAGCCAACTGTGAAACAAATCCTGTGCCCATGAAGATCAGCCCACAGCTGGAGTACAAGATGTGAATAAGCCCCCTGGGACACAGCTTAACAGGAAAATATTTAATCAAAGACAGAAAACCCCATTCTCCTGTTTTCAAACAAATATTTTAAAAGTACATTGATACAGTGATATAAAACTGACATTTTCACAGTAAACACTTTTGTGTCCCGGTGCAGATTATTCCAAATAAAAACTGGAGCTACTGCCTAAAGCTAAAAGTGTTTTATTTCCTTGCAGGCTGTGCCTTTTCTCAGCTCTAGTGGGCCACCCCTGACAAGAAGTATCTGGCTTTAGGTCTTCCTCTATACAAATCCTCTCAGAGGAGCCACCACTGACCTAACCAAGCAGCAACTGGGCTGTGCAAGTGTCAGAGGGAAATGTGCCCTGCAGTACCACTGAATGAGGGACAACCAGACAAAATCAAGATTTCATTCCCAAACAGCGTGCGAAAGCACTGGGAGTAGCAAACAAATGCTTTGTTGCTTCTTGGCCACTTGCAAATGGTGATTATTCCATACAAAATAATTAATAAACAAGAACAGAATCCTCCAAGCTCTCTTTAGAAACCTTCTTTTCAAAACACACCCTCATTTTAATCATTTACCGTTTGCAATAGAGAAGGAAAACAAGGAGGTAAGATATCTGACACAATCAAACCTTTTCTAGTTCCCACAAATAGACATTCACTGCCTTCCAATAGTCTTGACTAATCATTTTAATAAGCAGTGAAAAGATTTTGCAATTAAATGCTTAGAGAAATAAGATGCATCCTTCTGCTCTTTCTCATGCCTCATGAGTTTTCCAGCTCCTCTCATAAAGAGTTTTCATTACTCTGGACATGATGGAGCCAGAGCTGCTGCATGAGAAAGCTCTGATTTCAGTTTTATCTCAGTCACTGTCCAAATGCCCAGAAACTTCTTCACAGCTCTTGGACCACAGGGGAAAAAAAATAAGACCAAAAAAAAAGTGGGAGTTTCAGTCCTAAGATCAGAACCACATTTACTACACAGGTTTTTCAGAAAAAAACCCTCTGGGCTTAGTGTAAACTAAGTATATTTGGTCAAGTAGCAATAGATCAAATAGACAGGGAGCCTCACAATGCCCTTCCTGCAGCCCCACATTTGTGGTGACAACTGCACTTTGCTCTGATGAAAAGTGACCTTTAGGCCCTGACATTTAGGTCCAGATTCTCCTATTTGTGTCACCTCCGCCTCCAGTTTCACAGGTCGAATTCACAGCACTTCAAATAGTTGGCAGCATTCATCAAACATGAGCCCATGTCTTGCCCAACAGAATCTTAAAATGGAATATTCCCACTCCACAGTCCCATGCCATGCTGGATGGTCAACTTACACGAGGTACTGGATGTGCCATATCTCCTTGGAAAATCAACATACCAAGCGAAAGCTCATCTCCCAAAATAGTCACCCTGCTTCTTTATTTCTCTTTTATTTGTTTCCCTACTGCAGTTACAAAACACATTCTCACTGAGGCAAAAGGGATCATTAGCCAGAGCGCTTTTGGACGCAAAGAGGCAGTGCTAAATGCACACCAGAAATGGGAATATGGTTTTCCCAGATGAGAAAGCATAAAAAGGCAAACGGACCCTCCATTAGCTTGTCACCATGATATCTCAGGAAAAAACAATATATTCAGAATGGAATCACGGTGATTGGGAGATTTCTTGTTTAAAAAGTCCAACTTTGTTTACAGAGGTATCTCAGCTGTGGTCACGCATCACATCCCTTGTGTTGGATTAGCTGTTAAATGTAAAGTATTTTCTTCTTCTATCCAGTAAGTATGATTTACTGGCATGGAGAAATGTTTTAATTATCATAAGTTTTCAGGTTCAGCCCAACCAATCGCTCCTGCAGCTGAGTCTGAAAGACTCTTTACCCTAATAAGGGATGTATGAACAAAATCTAGAGATCTGGCAGCCAGAGATGCACCAGTCCAACCCCCTCCTGCTGCCACAAGGTGATCTCTCCCTCTTGAGGGCCTATTGTCCCATTTTTACATACACACAGGCACCAAGAGACATCAGTCAAGTGTTCTGCTACAAACCAAACTGAATTTTCAGCTGTAGAAAAGGGTTACAGTGCCAGATTCTGCAGGATCACTGTGGGCAGGGATGGGTTAACAAGAAGAGATCAACTGTGAATTTAATTCAAATCTAAGGCATTGAATAGACCAAACAGAAGATGAGGAAGATACTGCAATGCTTCATGCATTATCTGGTACAACTGCATGGTATCCTGTCCATGCTGATACCAGAGGAGATACAGACCAACTGTGATTTTACCCAACTCACACTTCCCTCGTGCATTGCCTCTTGTCTTTATAAATTTATTTTTACGTAAGACAGCTGTGTCAGACCTGAGCTCCCAGTGTAATTTTCCCCCTATGCCTGTAGAATTAATTCAGTAAGCCAGGTTCTATTTCTCCTTGGGCACCATACAAAAAATTACAAACGGCTCTTATTTGTGCCCAGCTGGTACAAAAGTGATGTCAAAAGTGTAATGGGAAGTAAGAAAGGACCCAATTACAAAAGCAAGGTCTGTGAGATAATCTCGGTCCCAGGACAGTGAGATATGGCAATTAGAAGCATTTCATCTATCTGTCAGTTGGGGTCATTCAATGAGCTTGTTATCCAGAGAAAAGGTGGCACCTCAAAATACCAATTACAACCTTCCAGAGTCAAACTGTGCTTCAGCCTCTTCTGCCCCCCTGTGCCATCATCTCTAACATGACAAGAAGGTCAGAATGAGCAACAGGAATTCAGTTTTCAAGAAGAAGCCCAACTGTACTGCAAATTAAGAACCAATTAGCAATTTTGAAGAAGTTGAGCACTCCAGCTGGGGGGCTGCCAGGCTGTGCTGAGGAAGTGCCTGGTGTTGACTTCCCAAACTGAGTCACTTCTGTAAGCCATGGGGTGATATTTATAAAGTTGGGGGAAAATTTCCAGGAAACATCACTTACTGGTACTCACAAAAATAGCAAGGGAATTCTTAAATTACTAAACTTTTAAGGAAAAAAGTCTTTCTTCTTTATGACAAGACAGTAAATCAGGAGTCTCTATGATTTTCTTGGAAGAAGTCACAATTAATAGTGTTCCTTATCTCACTTTTCTTGGACAGTAGGTAGGAATTGCTCCTAAGATATTCTGTGCAGCTGCAAGGTTATGTTTTTTCTTCTCCCTTCTACAGATAATTTCCAGGATAATTTCCTTGTCTCCAAGGCTCCTCAGCAAGACTTGAATGAACCCAGGTACCAACAACAACTCAACCACAGCAGTCCAGATCAGCCCAGACCTTTTACCCAACTGTCCAGGATCCTGATTTGGGGGAATGGCTGTACCCTTCAGTAAACCACATGAATCTGCAAGTAGATCTGTTACTGATAGTCAAACTATCATCTGCAGAAGTGAGCTGGTCCCCCTGCATAAAGTAGACATGCCCTAGTATCACAGAGCACACAAAAGCAGAGGAAGGACATGGACTAGTACCTGGATCAGTGTCTGTTCCCCTCCACATGCAACAGTGCCCTGATGTGTCCTCAAAGCCAGGGACTAAGCCAAGCTTTCAGGAAGATTTTTGTCCCTACAATAGTTTTAAGGATGCAATCACAAATCTGGGCACTCACAACCATTTTTAAGAGTATTTCACTTTCTTTCCATTAAATACACACAGATTTATGGTCTTGCTTAGCAAGGGTGGGCAGACCATCAGGCCTGGTCCCCTTCCCTAAGCAGCCAGCATACCCCACTGGGGAGGATGCAGACCAGCTGACCACAGAAGTACAATATCTGGAATGAAAAATAAATTTTTGAAAGTATAAGATACAAGCACACATACTTGTCCCCATCCCACACACAAGCTGCAAATGCTTCAATTTATTACTATGACTTCCGGACTGCTCCTACCACTACCCTCCCTCTAAGACCTGGGGCCAACATTGGCCAAATGGTCATTGAGACAGCCTCAGAAATGTTTCCCTACATGTCTTACACAAATCAGTACCTTAGATGAGGACAAAAAAACAGGATAATGGGAAAAAGGCTGCTGGCAGGAACTCAAGCAGTACCTGCTCTGCCTGGCCTCTCAGCCAGGCTCTCCCAGGGAGGGCAGGTCGGGTCCAGCTCTCTGCCAAGCTGTCAATCAGCACAGCTCAGCCTGTGACACTCATGAGACATGACACTCTGTGCAATGCAATGGAGACCCAACAAGTTTGTTTTGCACATGCCACCGCAGCGTTGGCAGATACAGCAACGTGCTTTGGCTCGAAAGCAGTGACATGGGAAGCATTCAAAGAACTCGTGCAGAGATAAGAGGCTCTCCTCGTCTCCTGCCTGAGACACACTGACCTCCTCTCCCTCCCACCTCCTTGGCATTTTCAAAAATACAAAAATATGTCCCTTATGTTTTCAAAATGTATCTGTTTCATTGAGTTCTTCCCCCATTTTTTTTTTTTTCTGAGACCAATTAAAAATAAAAGTTTACCAGAAAGACAACAAGGAAAAAAACAAAGTCTGATGCCATTGGATCCAGCCTGTAAGGATCTCACACATAAAAGAATTATGTCCCTGAGCACTTTCCAACAGACTTTCAGAAAATTTCATCTTTCTACTTCCCTGGCTGGATAGTCTGTTTGAGTAATTTTCTCTTTCTCCTGGGGCTGGTTGCTAAGAGACGTGCTATTACTTCTCCCTCTCTTATGACCCGATTACTGTGATCAGCAAAGACAGCGTGCAGACAACAGCCTGACACGGCTCAGACAAGAGCATTGGGCTTGTTACAAAATGATGGACTGTATTAACACTCCGCAGCCCCTTTGCTTGCCATGGCCTTTGGAGAGTCTCCAGGCACAACTGGGGGCTTTTACTTCCCCAGCTTCTGAAGTGCACGTTCAAACATTTTAAATCACAGGACTGGGAAGGGAGAAGAATTGACTTTTTCCTCCTGTGCTTCACTGTCTGACAGCCAGAACGGTGTTACTGGATCCTCACTGAGCAACTTTCCTTTTCTTACCATTCCTAGGAAGTGGCCTAGGAACAATGACTACTCCTTTTTACCTTCTTGAAAAATAAACTTTGCAAATACGCAGCACAGTTTGGGTCAGAACATTCCCTTGAAGGGTTGTAAAGCTGATTGTGACACTTGAGAGGCTAAGAGGTAAACTGGTCCTACAAAGAGCTGGCTTGCTCTGGATAAGGAAAGCAGCTGGAAACAGATCCAGCTGTAGGTGTCCAGAGGTCCCAAGGGATGCCCAAGAGGCTCTGAGCTCATGCAGAAGCAGCCACAGCCTGGCACTGTGTCCTCTGCAAAAAAGAAGAGTTGATGGAACCAGTGGAGGAGATAGGAAAATTGGAGCACAAATTGAGAGCTTGTACGGAGGAGTACATGGGGCAAAAAGCTGAGGAAAGTAGATTTTGTTGACAACCAAAGAACTGGTTTTCTAAGAATCTGGGCATGAACCTCAGAGACTATCAGTCTCCACTTAGAAAGAATTCAATCCTCATCACATTCACTTATTATAACATAAACTTCAAACTTCTTTACTTTCTTCTATTAAACCTACTTTCAAAAGACTGTGTTTACCCACACTGTTTTGGAATCATTTTCATACTCTTGAGGGCCTCCTCTCCTCCCACCAGCTCACTCAGGACAGCTCTTGTGGCAGGACTCCTGGGCAGACCCTGACACGGCAAGTAATGCCAAGTGCTCAGAAATACCAGTTGATAAAACTTCTCAAGTGGGCCTTGTAACAGAGATGACCCAGAGCACAGGTTCCTTCCTCATCTCCATGTCATTTCCCATAAATTCAGTGCTTGGCACAACAAATGCCAGCTGTCATGACAGTGCAGTTCCTATCCACCAGCCCTTAAGAGCAGGCTTGGCTTTACAATTTGGGTAATATCTAGAAGAAACCAAAACCTTTCCTTAGTCATTGTCATCACAGGAATTAAGACTTGAAAGAGACATGCGAGTCTTCTGCACTTCAGCTCCTCAAATAGTTTGGGTAAATCCCCAGTCGAGCCCCTGGAGCATTCCTGCACTTTCTTCCACAGAAAACTTTGCAGTGTGCGTGCTGGTTAAAGAAGAAGTCAGAAGGGGAATTTTCAGATAGTAGGAAACTAGCTTACTGCTTATCAGGATCTAGAGCAGATTCCTGCTCATCTCCTGCAAAATTGCCCTCCCCAGGCAAAGAACCACCACAGGATTCTCAGTCCTGCTCACAGACCCCCAATTCCTGTGCCAAGTCCATCTATAAACATGCTTTGCTTAGCAACAAACATTTCAGGCCTTGCATACTTAGTCCAGATTGTAATTGTGTAGGATTCACTGCTAGAAATGCCTGCTCTTTGGCCACAAGTACAGCTTCGGTGGCTTCAAGAGCTGCTCATTCATTCCTCCAACCTTTTATTACACCAACCTGTAATATAATCCAATAGACATTTACTGGTTGCTCTGATTTAGCAGGACTCAGCCTGGCAAAATAAAAAAGCTTTAGGCAGAGAAAAGGAAAAACATACATATAATCCTTTACTGTAATAGTTGGTTTCCAGTGAGTAGAAGAGCAGCATTGTGTGAAGAACAGCAAAAAAAATTAAATATTACTAGACTGTTAACTGTTGTATAACAATTATTATTATTTAACAGACTAGCATCTGGAGGATGTTAACATTTCAGCTTAAAATAAACGGGACAAGTGCTGCCTGCTTGAATTCAAGCTATTTCTGCATTAGCATTGCTCTCTTGCTTTGACTGGGAACCACAGCCCTGTAAAACTACATACAGAACAAACATTATCTGTTTAACAGAAGGTTTGATATGGTTGATGACAGAGGTTTGCAATTCAGGTTATTAAATGATACTTCCCTTCCATTTCAGTTGTGTCAGAAACATCTTCTCTTTCTCTTTTTCCCTTCCCTTTTTTGCCCGTTTTCTTTATTCTACCCAAACTATTGTGGTTCACAGAACAGGCCACTGCTAAGATGAATCACTATTTGATGTTTGAAATAATGAAGTGGAAAAATTAAATATAGTATCTTGGAAGAACAGACAGACAGCAGAAAAGAAAATGAGAAGAAATAGTCAGGGCAGAAAAAAATTAAGAATCTACCTGCTGAGAAGTGTAATGTTTGCTTTATGATACCAAATAACTGAGAAAATACAAGCTCACTCACCAAAATGAAACCCAAGGCTAGGCACTACTTCAAGTAGTTCCCAAATAAGAGGCATTGTGTTCCAGAGCATGTAAAAATTTAATATTTGTAATTCTAACAAAACACAGTCAGAATACTTAATAAAACTTGGTGGCTTGACTTGACATTTTATGAACTACAGATAAGTATACTAGTTCAATAACAGTTTTTATGCATTTGTTTTATGCTGCATACTTCCCAGGGCCTTTCTCTAAGGTGGTATTTCAAAAAACAAAATGCTCATCCTGAAAGCAAAGCCAAGACACAGTTCTATGGATTTGTCTCTGGCAAAAAAAAAAATAAAATAAAATAAAAAAATAAAGTAGATGCAGACACCGCTATCCAACAAAACAACTTTTGGGATGAATGCTAACAAGACAGAAGGCCCCAAATAGAGACAGTTTATTCACACTGGTGAATAAACTCACAGGTCCTGACAGTGGTCACTGTGCTGGGGACAACTGGGCAAAAATCCCTGTGCCTGTAACTCAGAAGTTATTGAGTGGAGCAATGCTGCCCAGGCACAAAGGCACCAGCTTGATCTCATCCCTCTTCAACATGGCCCAGCTTGCTTGGGGCAGCTTAAATCCAGTTTTATACAAATGAGAACCACCACTCATTTCCAACTGGTTTCACTCAGTTCTTTTAACCAACAGGAGGGAGGATGTGCTTTGAGAGAAATCAATGGACACTTCCAAAAGGGTGCCCCAAACTGCTTCACAGCTAGGGACCCCCCCCTTCCCACTCATTCTGCAGTGTTCAGGTGCTTTAAATGCTCCTGTGTGAAGGCAGCAAGCCCACCACAAAGTGGCCTGGAGTTTCAAGATCATTTTCACCAGCTGCATTTCGTAAGAGCCTGTGGATGATGCAGTTCTGACACTAATGAATAAAGTATTGCTTCATTTGTTACATCTCATTCAGTACAAGAAACACATAGAAAAATGAGAGAAGAATTAAAAAATACTTTAAAAGTTTATAATATGCACTTTAAAAAAGGTTTCTATAAGAAACAAGCACTAACAGGGAGGCTATGGTCAGGACCAGCCAGGATGACTTGAAACAGTAAAGTTACCTCTTTATTCAAACTTCATTTTTCAACATGAGCTCAGTGCTGTGAGAGGATGGTTCCACATCATCCATTGCAATTGATGGGACCATAAAAGTGTTAGAGCACTTCTCATCCTGTCTTTTTGTCCCACCACTGAGACACTGTGACCCCCATGAAGAATCAATGAATTTTTTTCCAGCTAGTGGCAGAGATGAGGAGCAAGAGAGGGACCATCAGATCCCACTGGAAATACCCTGGTACTGCCAGGACTCAACTCAGAGTAAACAGTGTATTCCCATCTCTCAACTGGGCAGCAGCAGTGGTCCACAGACATAACTCCTGACATATGCAAGACAGCCAGCTCCTGCTAGCTGTCCAGCTCTGGATAATTGCATTATCTGATGTTAGTGTTGAACAATGCACACACAAAACCACCACAGGAGCATGGATGAGACAGCTCACTGTGCCTGCACCTCAGCCTTCCTCCAACAACCAGCACAGCACTGCAGAAGCTCCTGAGATACTTCAAGGAGCAGGTACAACACCCCTCTGCCTCTCAGCCAGCACAGCCCTTCCACAAGTGAGAATTCTCCTGCTATGGAACAGAGCCAGCAGAGGCAACCAGGGAAAAAAACAAACAAACAAACAAAAAAAACCACAGAATCTTTCAGGTCAGCTTGAATTTATTCTTTCAGTACTCTCAATACAAATAATGAATAGACTGGATCATGTTGGCTTCTATGAACTGTCAAAGACTGCAGGGCAGGGAACAGCACAGCTATAACACAGGGTGGCTAGTCCAATAAATCCATACCCAAGCTTCAAAAATTAAGACACAGCTACTGAGAGCAGCTGCTGCAAACAAAACCTACTAGGTACATCTGCCTGGAAAAAAAACCCCAAAACACATCAGCAAAACAACAAACAGCCTGATAGTTCATGCCCCCAGTCTCCTACAGACACAGCAGAACATAACTCACCAGTGCTCAAAGGCCTCCACACCCATGAAGAAGAGGAGGGCACAGAGAGTCAAGCTCTGAGAAACCTGGATCAGCTGGGTTGAAGAACACACACTGGTGTCCATGGCATAGCCTTGCCCTGGAGCTGGTCCTGCTCCTTTGCCTTCTCCCATGAGTCACTTGCCTACTCCTCCAACCAAGGTAAATGGAAGGAGATGGTTTTTAAAAAGGCAATTATAACCTCAAAGGCCTTCACATGAGACCTGTTGTTCACCATATCTGAAAGGTGCCCAAGGAAAGGAAGGAGAAAGGAGGAGATTGCTTTGAGGCTCATCCCTTTGCTAAGTTTCCATTATTAAATCCATATTGTTTCTGCAGATACTATTTTCATAAAGGATGGCAGTTAGAAGGAAAGATATCAGCACTAATAAATACTGAATTTGGAAGTACCCAACAGCATAAACTAAAGAGGCTAATTTTGTAAAGCATGTCCTGAGAGCCCCAGGGTGACAGAGAGGCACCTCCAAGTCCTGGGCAGCCCCACAAACAGAATGACTGCCCTGTGAGGGATGCTGCTGCACATCCCTTTCTGACCAGGGCTGGCACTGCAGCATCTCAGCCTGTTCCAGGCAGCTTGAGAAAAACACATGGTCCTGTTCATATGAACAACAGACATGTGGAAAGAATCATCTTTGCAGGAGCAGGAGAACTCCTGGAAGCCATTCAATGATCTGGCACTTATTGGTAAGAAGTACATTCCTTCTCTACCACCATGAAATCATCCTCCAAGTGACTGCACACAGTGGCAGAGGAGCTATATTCAATCCCCAGGGAGCTGCACTAGTGCTCACAAATGCTGGGCTGCAAAGCCCAGCCCTGCAATCCAGCTGAGCCTCCCCAGATCACCACTGTGCTCCACCTGTTTCAGCACAGTCTCGTTTCTGCTGGACTTGCAGAGCTTTATTTGGAGGAAAGGGGGGAAAGAACTTTTGTGGATACTGAAACAAGATTCAAACCAAAAGCATCCAAACCAAAAGGCAACTCATATTGCAAAGTTTGTAACTCACTGCTCCCAAGCCATCCAGTGGCCCTGACTCAGGCTCTTCTGAGTACTTCTGACTGACAACAGATTTTACACATTTCTGAAGCCCCCAGCTCTGGCTTTACAACGCCCAGTGCCAGCCCAGCAGCACCAGGCCCACAGTAGCAGGCACAAAGCCAGCAGATCAGCTATCACCAATTTCACCCCACACCAGATGCCTCCTTACTCTGCCCTGCAGGGTGAGGCCCCATTTTCTGGAACTAAGGCAAAGATGGAATTTGCTTCATCTGCAAGCTATAAATCCTTTCTATCTTCCAGAGCCCAGCATAGATGGGAACAGCTGTGTGGCAGTGTTTCCCTAAGGCTCCAGCTCTGTTGAAGATGCTGAAATACCAACTGAAGTCTAAAAGCTGAAGAGCAAGAGAGAAGTGGCAGGAAAAGGAGGAAGACCAACCACAGAAAGGTTTGGATAGGAAAGACCTTAAAAAACAATACAATACAAAGCCCCTGCCATCAGCTGGGATATCTTTCACTAAATCAGGTTGCTCAAGGCCCTGTCCAACCTGACCCTGAGCACTTTAAATGATAGGGCATCCACTGCTTTTAAATGAAACAAAATTAATACCAACTCCTCAGAAAAAAAATCTTAGCTCCTTTAAGAGTTTTTTGGTGTAGGACAAAACCCACTGTGCACACTGATGGACAGGGTCTGCTGGAAAAGAGGGAGGGCAACACCAAACACATGAGCATGGAGAAAGAAAACAAATATATAAGAAGCAGACTGTTAGGACCCATGGCTGGTTGATGTCTCACCCATCTCAGGACTCATCTTGTCCTAGCATGAAGAGAAGATGCTTTCAAACTTCAGACACATCTACCTCCACGCAAGGACCACCCCTGACCCCAGTTAAACTCTTTAGAGCTACTGGTCAGATGTCTGGACATTTAATTTTGATTTCTAGCCTAATTCCTTAGCAGCTATACTTCCTGCCAATGCACAATTGTTCACCTTGTCGATAAACATCTTTCCCAAGCTTGAACAGTTCTCTCCTCTGTCTGTGGGGCAAAAACAGAGTTCTGCAAGATGATGAGCACCAGCTCTTCCCAGGAACTGTGGTGCTCACACCTCCCAAGATCAGGCAAAATTTATCCTCTGCAAAGTGTCACACTGGGGAGTGGCAGCACTAAATCCTCCAGAAACACAGCCCAGACCACAGCAGGCGTTGGAAGGACCTATACAAACAGGCTGTGCCTGCCTCTTGGGCTGCCTGCATGGCACAGACCTGTGCAGAATGCTAAGCAGGGCTCAGCTCTTATTGATGATGATTACCATTGTGATCATTACTTCTACTACTGCAGCCATACCCAGGGGCCCCCAGGCAGATCCCTGCAAGAACAAGACTCTGTCTCTGCTTTGATGAGTGGATAAATCTGGTCTGAAACAAGCTGCAGCAATTCAGCATGGCAAACAGCACAGAGGGGGGCTGGCTGCACCACGAAAATTGCTACTTCAGTGGTCTGAACACATGCCTTGAGTGCTTCAAATCACAGTAAAATGTTCCTGGTTTATAAACTGCTGGCCGTTGCCATTTCATTTTGTTTCAGTCATGTAACCATTTCTAACTTCTGTTAAAGTTCCATTAAGCAGCTTTTAATCAGCACCTTCTGGTTGAGTTTTGTGCAGGTATCAGGAAATAAAAAATAAAATTGAAGTCAAGGTGAGACTAAGAAAATGCTTTAGCAGGAGATGGGAGGGAGAGAGAGGTATACATAACACCTGCTCCACAGTCTTTCACTCCAGGGTCTTTCCCCTCTGCTTTCAATATGATCAAGAAATAAAACCACAAATGTGATTAGCTTGACAAACCCTCTACATACAAGCAACATACCTACAAAATAATAGTAAGAACCTCAAGGTCAGAGGATGTACATTCCTAAACATTACCAACAATGAGCTGAAGAAATTACCAGGAACATAAATTTGTCAGTCTCCCAGAGAGATTCCAGATACTTCAAAGGCTGCAGGGAGCCAATTCCAGCAACACTGCTGGGGCAGCCAAGGCTGTGATGAACACAGCCACTTCTTGACCAGTAACAGCAGCAGCACAACCCTCCCCCAGAGCTGTTGCTCCTACTCATCTCCAGCAAATGGATGCATGGGAAGCCAATGTGCCTCCAGTTAAGCAGCTTTGGCAGGGTAGGAGGGATGAAAACACACTGGGGCTTGAGGGATGCTGCTGCTCCCCTGCCTACAGACTCACAGCCAACCAGGTGGGACAGACCTGTCCAACAGAGGACAAATTGAGGCAAAATGGCAGTGTCCCTTTAAGCAGGGAACCAGTGGGGTCTGGAGCCATCTCCCAGGTTGAATTATTGCTGCAGAAATCAGGGAGGTGATTGAAAAAACAATTTGGGAGCCTGGAGGAGAGAAGGGAGCCATAGCAAGTGAATGAAGCACATTGGGCTAACTATTTCTCACTGCCCCCCCAGGCCTCGCCTGGCAGATCCCAGAAGCCTCATGTTCTCAGGATTATATATGGATGGTAATGGCTTTGCACGGGCTGCTGACAGCAACCAGCAGTGTGTCACCTTCTGGAAGTGGATTAGCTAAAGCTGCAGGCATGTTGTCACATCACTAAGCCTACCTCTGACCAGGTCCTGGCCAACCCTTAGCTCTTCTAGGCCTGTCAGATAACGATGGGATCTCTAAAAGCCCAGTGTCAGACAAGGAAAGGGACTGGCACTGGCAAAGTCCCCTGGGAGCTCCCCAGTGTCTCCTGGTTCCCAGCAGTCCCAGCAATCCCTGACTGCTTGCAGGATCAGGCACTCTGGGTTACATGAGAAATGTTTGAGTGCCTTGTCTCCCCTTCTCAGCCTGCAGTGACTCTTCTGCTCTTTGGGAAAACTCCTTCCACAAGTGGCAAGAAACACAGAATTTTTTTTAGAAGGTGATAATGTTCCTGAGTCACATACAATTAGACCTACAATCACTAAAACACTGACAATTAAGACATACTGACCTTTGTCACACAAAAAATCCTGACTGATCAAGAACAGATTTCCTAGGAAAAAAGGACCATATTCCATTATTATTTTGAATTGCACAAGAATTAGAAAAATAAGAATTTCCACTTGACTTGAAGGTGACATTTTCTTTGCATTTCAGAAATGGATTATTTTTTACTTTTTAAATTCCAAATGTCTTTCTCTTCCTATTTTTCACTAAGTTTTGTTAAGGAAAGCAACAGAACAGGTGCATTATGACTTTCCTTTTCCCCCTCCAACACATTTTCTTTTTTCGTTCTGAATTCTCCGAAGTTAGAGCGGCAGACAAAAAATACCCAAAACACTCATCAGGCTTTTCCAACTTTCCTATAAAATGTCCTTAACTTTAGAAAATCACTCAAGTGTAAGATTTAATACGCTGCTTTGTTTTTCTTTCTCTTTTCCATTGCTCTGTAGTGTTCCTGAAAATGTATATGCTTTCAAAAGATGGAGCAGAAAGAGGAAAGAATGTACAGATGATATTTATGTTATTGTACTCAACATAAAAGAGGAAAAAGTAGTGAAGGAACAATGCAGAGCATCCAAAACCAAATACAAAAGCTGGTTTGGCAATTTTCTTGAATACAGCTAAGCTTTTCTTTGGAGGGGAGGAGGGGAAGAACCTCCCGCCACTTCTACCTACAGTAAATCACCAGGAATAGAAATGTCATGCTCTGCCAAAACAACTACCACTCTCTCCTAGAATCCTTGGCCTTCACTTCTTTCTGCTGTAGTTCCATCACAAACTCTCTATTGTCAGCCAGGGGCATCCCAGGTGCTCCAGCTTGCAGGTTTCCAGTTGCCAGTTCCAGAGGTGCTCCCAGCCATACCCTCCTGCTCCTGGAAACTCCATCCCTGCATGTGTGCACAAGCCAGGAACCCAAATCCCACACTTGCTGCTCAACTGCATCAAGAGAGGAGGACTTGCACAGCAAGAAGTAGAGGAAGGCTGACACAGAGTGACTGGCAGGCATTTGTTTTGCTGGTGTAACAGCTCCAGAGGCCATTGGTCATCTAAACATCTTCCCAATTATTTTATATTCAAGAGTGTTCCATGGTAGAGGGAAAGAACAAAACTAGTACAATTCATCCAGCTGACTGGAGAGAAAACACTTCCAGGCTCACTGGCCAAATTTATGCACTACCACCCCCGATTATACTTATATTCCACAGATGAATCTCTTGTTTGTAAAGCATTCCCTGTGCTAGGGTGAAAGAACCAGTACTGAAAAGGGTTGTTTGAGCCCAAGCTCCTTGAATCATCATGTGCCAGCAGGGACCAAACAAGCAAAACCCCTTGAAAAGTACCAGTCCTGGACACAGGACATCTGCTTTCAATTAAAACCGAGAAAATCTGTCCCCACGTCCTCTCCCAGCCCTGCACTTCTCAGCAGGGTAGCTAGCCAGAGCAAAAGGAGGAGATACCTTCACATCCTTCTTGATTTGAACGACCTGAAAAAGGGAGGCTCTCACAAACTCGCCAACAAAGAGCAAATCAAGAACAGCCTGTGTTAGCAGTCAGTTCCTCTGAACCAGGCAGTTGTGGTTCCTTCCTAGAAAATAAATACTCACCATCACCTCCTGGTTGCTTGTATGGGTTGTACTTTGGTTTGGGGGCGACCACAGGCGCAAACTTCTTTGGGGTCTGCTGGGTGGACACGGAGATGCTGGGAGTCCCAAAGGTGTGTGTGGTCTCCATCCTTGCAGTAACGTGGCCAACAGGCTCGTTGGTACTCTTGGGTGGCAGCCAGGATGGGTGGGACATGGTTCAGTCTGGGGAGACACAAAGAGAGGCACACGTACATTAGGGATTTGGGCTGGGCAAGTGACAGCTGCAATCCTACTGTTTTTCTGGTTTGTGAAATCAATCCTACAAAACCCTTCTAAGCATGTTTAACTTTAAATACGTTATTCCAAATGTATAGGACTTCAGATGCAAATTTATCTTTCTCTCCCCAGCAGGTCAGAATTACTGATCAGGTTATTGTTGGTACCTGCAAAAATCATTGCTGTTTTCCTCTTCAAGAGCAGAGACAGGCTGATACCCTGAAGCAGCCCATCAATCCCACCTTGCATTCAGCACAGTAGTGATGTATTTGCCTTTCCCTGTTAAGCCTTTTTGAGTACATTAATGTACAACAGTGCAGGTGCTCTGGGGACAAGTCTAGTCACAGATAGGCACACACACTTCCAAAATACACTTTTAGCACTTTTTCACATGTCATTTAGGACCCCATGCCCCAGTGATTTTCACTCAGACTTTTAAGAAAACAGATTTCAAAAGTAGCTAATCATTCTTGATGCCTCCATTTCTGAATGCCCAGCTTAAGACATTTTAAAAGCATGTCAATTTTGAATAAATGCCAGAATCTCACAACCCCTGACAACCAGGCTCCTTTTAGACTTGTGTAACAAAAAACAGAGGGAGCCCAAATCATTACTTATTTATGAAAATCTTGGCTTTGGCCTCTTAAAAGCCTACATCACTTTTGAGAACTGGGTTCAGATGCTGCTGAAAATGTTGCTCATAAAAATCCTGTTGTTCCAATGAACAAGTGCTTTTCACCACACACAAACCACACTTACTGGGTAGCCATGCTAGTCCTACTGTATCATCAGATGGTCCTACGGAGCTGGATTTGAGATTTGATGGAGAAATGAAGATCTCACACAGACAAAAGTCAATGGTAATTTTGCAGCTCTTGAGCACCCTGCTCCTTCTGCCCATGCACTGCTTTGGTGTCAGAACCCCTTAAGGCTACCAAAACCAGCAGGCACCTGTGACCCAATCAGGAAAGATTTGATTTCATCATGGAAAAAGATCAGTGCATCAGAGTTAGGATCAAAGTCTCCACATAGTAGTGCAGGGTGAGCACTTCCAGCTAAGAGTAGTGACTGTTAAAACTGATGGATATACAAGTGTGCTTATTCCAACAAGTAAATTTACTTCAAAAAACAGTTTCCTGCTTGAGAGGTAATTTCTACTTTAAGCCCCAATGTCTGACCCAATACTAGGAGGTGAAAATTTTTGGTCATCTTCCACCTGCATCACTCCTTGTGTGAGAGAGGAATTGACAAGTGCCAAACATCAGTCCCAGCACTTCTGTCTCTTCCTGGCCATGCAGTCTGACTGCTTGATGTGCAGACAGTGGTTTCACAATTCCTACCACTAGGAAGTGAACCTGCTGTACTAGGAACCCAATACCAGTGAAATGAAGGCACTGGAGCTGCCTAGAAATAAGGCAGACAGGAGCATGGCAGGAACAGCCCAGAGATGTACCCAAGGCTGAGCTTCAAGGACATGACTTCTCTCTCTCTCAGGCCTGCTGTCCAACCCCACAGTAAGAGTGCAGAGCATCATTCTGAAAGCAAGAAGTGAAAGACAGGTCCTCCCCACAAGGCAGGAGAGGAAACCAGTCACAACAAGTGGGGGCTGAGGGCACACAAACCATGGTCCCACTGCCTGGCACTTCCCATTACCAACAGCAGCCCCTATGGACCTGGAAAATGACTGCCACTCCAGCAGTAAGATTCACCTACACTGCTATCCTCCTCCTCCTCCTCCATCCTTCAAAACTGTAAAAGCAGCAATAAAACTCAGGCAACTATCTAGGTCTTAAGAGCAGAAAGCAATGAGGGCAGTCAGCCTTAAGAGCTAAACAGGACAAGCTGCACTCTGCAGAGTTATTACATCCAAAGATGACTGTACCTTACCCATTGCTAAAAGCATACTGGAGTTTAATTCTGACAGGTTTTCAGCCTCTGGCTTGACATCTGATATGAAAGAGCCTCCTGCCACAATAAAGCACCCTCAGACCCTGGACATTACCTCCATGCTGATTTAAAGCTAAAAAATAAAAAAAGATCCCGTTACTGACTAGATTATCACCATTCCTGTTCTGGAGTGTTCCTTAACCACCCCCAGGCAGCATGCCTTGGTACCAATGAACTCTCATGGTCTGCTGGGCTGATGACAGGGATGGGTTGTGTGATGCACAAATCAAGAATGTTGCTTCAGTAGCCAGGTTGCACAGCACTGAGCACGGCTGAAGACAGTGAGAGAATTTCAACAAACAAGCTTAGAAAGCAGACAGCTCCTATGGACAGCAAGGAGATCACAGTGCTGGAACTCAGCTGCTGAATGTACACTGGCACACAGCTCTCTCTCAGCAAACCTCTAACGCCTTTGTTTTGGCAATGGTGGTATTTTCTAATTGTTTCCCCATTAGCCTTTTCTCTTCCTCTTTCTCCTCACCTCATTTTCTGTTATGCATTTACTGCCACTCATTTTTGCTATCTGTGCCCTGACAGTGTTTTCAGCAAGTTCCCTTTTCCTCATCTGTTCCAGCCCCAGCTCCCCAGTCTCAATTAAATTTAGCCTAACTGCTCTGTAAGATCATAGAAAAAGAAAATGAATTCATTTCTTTTTAAAAGCTGAAGCTAAATTTCTGGGCTTGCTATTATTTTACCTCCATTTTAGCTGGTAAATGCCAAAAGCAATGAAAAATGTAAGGGACAGTGGGTTGCAGACAAGCACAGCCCCCCCCCACCTTTCAGCAGACTTCTCCATGGTGGAGCACCCTGGCTAATTCAGTGCTCTCTCTCCACTCCCTGCAATACTGCATGGTTTTCTATCAGAAGCCTCTTTGGAGCAGAAAATTTGTGATGTGCACAAGTAACTAAAATAGCACAGGAAAACTTGGGCCTAACTAATTCCCTTACTCTAAAATTACTCTTACCCATGTCACTGCCTGAGTGTCATTGTGGTGCCTGCACTTGGAGAGGTAACAGCAGTGCTTTTCTGGCCAGCCAGCAACACAGCCAGCAAACACGTTTCACTTTTGAGCTATCTTCTTCCATTAAAAGTTAATTTTCACTGAAATGTTAACCCTCAGATGAAATCTACAGCTGCCCTTACATTTCTGCTCCAAGCAAGTAATTTGTCAGGCACTGTTTGTATTCAGTGAGCCCCTTCCCGGCAAACCTCAGTAGATCGAGCCACACAACAATTAACACAGCAAGGTTATTTGTCAGCACCTTTCTCCCCTGTCAGTGCCACACCTCTCTCTGCCTTGGCCAAAGCCTTCTGAATGTCTGCCTGCCACCCTCCCACAGCCATCCTTGGTCAGCTGTACCTCACAGCTCCCTTCCTGACCTGACTGCTACAAGCTTCTTCTGTGACTCTTTACTCACTGACCACTCTGGCAACACCCCCTTCCCAAATTCACTGCCTCATCCCCCCCAGAAAATCCCTTAAATCTTCTCTGTGTCACTACTTTGAAAGCCTCTCATTGATCATCTTGACTAACCCTGAACCATCCCCAACTACTGCATAACTTCTGTGGAGCTAAACATTATTTGTTATAAAGCATACATAGCCTCAACTGAAAGAATTAAAGTGTTGAAGAACCCAACACAGCATTAGGTAAATTGTTTGGACAAAAAATTAAGCACCATAATCACAGATTCTCCTTTATGTCTGGCTTAAAATTTAGCTAGATCCACTTCCAACCATTGCATTTTGTTATGCTCCTGTCATCTACATTACAGACTTGCCTCTCTTCCTTATGTAGATCTTTTCAGAATGCAACCAGATCATTCCTTAAATCAAAACAAAACATTTAAATTAAGTATCAATTAAACTCCCTGTAAAAGGCAGGTTTCTCTTGATTTTTTCATGCGTGTTTACTCTGAATTCTCTTCAATTTTCCAGCTACCTTTTGTGAAATGGTGGTTAATGGCGTAAGACCATTTTTAAGAATAGTAACTTCAAATAGAAGAGGTAAAATGATGAATAATATCAAAAACAAAAACCTGACTGAAATCAGCTGTGGACGTCTGAGGTTCTGTTATCCTTCCTTCCTTGGAAGCATTAGTCATCACCTACTTTTGGAGGCAAAGGATAAGACCAGACTAACCATGATAAATAGCATTAAAAGCAAACAGTGAAATCACACTGCATAAATAAGGCAAAAAGTGTGTTCTGGTTCTATCATTAGGCCAATCTTAATGCTGTAAATTCAGAAAATTCTAACCATGAAAGAATATACCACAGCAGAGGAACTGGAATCCACGAATCCCAAGCTGAGACCGCATTATCTAAAAATGTCAGATCAGGAATATCAATAGCAGATAATACCATGCAGTAATAACAGCCTGACAAGGTTTTTTCACTGCTTTTTTCTTTTTTCAAATGTGTGGGCATAAGAGCTTGTTTTTGCTTTTAATTACAGGATGTCATTCACCTTTGAGAAGCGAAGGTAAAAAACTGAGGGTTTCAAGTCAATTTCTCCTTACGTGTGATAAGCAATGGAAGGGTAGAGTACCAATTTGTCTACTTTTGAAATTGTTAAGTACATTCATCTCTGAGACAGGCTGGCTTTTCTGTGATTAGACTGTACCCAAATAAATCTCCATTTCATTTTCCTATTTGTAACATGGACCAAATACTCCTTGGATGTTGATGGACTTCACCAAGACAGAAGATTTTGTCCCTGAGCTAATTAAGCTAATGCTTCATAGTGGGTAGCAACAGTATTCAACAAAAAATGAGCAACAACCGTCTGTGCTTACAGACTGTCTGTTCTGTCTTCCATCCCACGCCTTCCTAAATTCACTAGCTTGATGTAGGTCTGTGATGTTCTGTCTTAATATCACCCATGCACAGTGAACTATTATGCCTAAGGCCAAGAGATTGACCTGATATAGGGAATTATTGTTTGTTGACAGGAGATGCAATTGAAAGTTGTGTTGGGGCTTTTCTCTGATACACAATACAAGCATAACCTTCCCATGATAAATCAAGTTTGTCACTAAATGTAGAAAGGCAAACTGCATCCTTCCCACTCTTTCTCCTCTTCCCTCCAAGAACTCCAAGAGAAAAGTTTTGACTTTACATCACCTTCCAAATGAATTTTAAAGAACAGCTCTAGAGCTAAACAAAGGGGACATCGTTCACAATGCAAAAATCATGCCACCCGTTGCCCCTTTCTGTTAGAGCTGCAGCCTATATGTCTGCATGTCTCTCCTCTAAGCCGATTTGTCTTTATTTTTCTGCCTGAAATTCCCCAAATCACAAACCTCAAATGCCCTGTTAAAATACAGTCCTTTGCTTTGTCCTTTTCACCTCCAGTCTTCTAATTAGTCAAATGCAGTGACTGAGGCTGACCAGAGAGATTTGCTCCTTACAAACTCCCAAAGCTGCTTGTTTTTCTTGGCACTGTTCCCCTCTGAAGGTTAAATGAATTTATTTCTTCATTTATGGCACATGGTCTCTAGCCATGCTCTTCTACTTCTTGTGGCCTTCAAAAGAGAGTATAATGTCAAAATTCAGGTCTCATTAAAGGTCTTTAACCAAACGTAGGAAGTGCCATAGGTACTTATAAACTCAGCACAAGCCCTCCTGGGATGCTTTTCCCATATGGTACTACTTATTCTCATCAATTTTACATCATATGGCAAATTATGTGATTTGGGGAATTGGGAGTCCTTGGAAACTCCCTTAATCATTGCTGATCTGCACAACATCTCTAATCGCATTTAACTCCTGCAATATTAACCAGCACAATAATGCTCCTCCCTCAAAACCCCCAACAGCAAACCGACTCCTGACCTTCATCACAAAGTTCCAGGAACAACTCTGAGCACTGGGAATCCTGTGTGTGGTGCTGGTGTGGCCTCTACCACCAGTGAGCAGTGAAGCTCTAAGAGTCAACTGAGCCACCATGAGACTGAGAGGTGATGAAGAGGAATGGAAAACACCATCACCCTCCAGTGACTGCCTTCCTGACCCTAGGCAAACTTGACACAGGTGGACTCCAAGTTCTTGTGACAAATACCTCCTCAAGATCAGGTTTCTTTGCTTGCACCAATTTTACATGGTTTATGCACATTTTCTAATGCTTTACTGTAGTCTTTCACAGCAGGTATCAGCTGGAGCAAGTTCAACTCTGCCTCTCAGAGTCATAGTTTATTTTGATTGCCTGGATAAGGCAAGGTTTTGTATCCTCATCCTAATTCCCTCAAAGTAAAATAAATAAATAAGTAAATGAAATCAAAGACACTTCTTCAGTCAAACAGGACTGAGACCATTTACCTATTTTCTGCTATGGGACATCACTAATGTAATCAGAGAAATTAAAGGACAAAGAAACCTAGTTAGAACACTGATTAATTACTCCTTGAAGAATATAATCTGGTAATATTTCATTATGGCTTTAACAGCTTCACTCAAACTTCCATGGGATCATCCAGAAGACCTGACTTAAATTCAAAGTGCATCCTGGTATGAGGAAGTGGTTGGCCCAGATGACCTCCAGAGATCCCTTGAGGGATCAAAATAAATTATTTTGTGATTCAAAAACCTCAGACCGACATCCATGACTTCATCTCCACTCAGAAGCGTTTCACAGAATCATGAACCTGCTGAGCTGGAAGGGACCACAAGGATCATCAAGTCCAACTCCTGTCCCTGCTCAGCACCATCCCCAAGAGTCACACCATGTGCCCGAGAGCATCGCCCAAACACTTCTGGAGCTCTGCCAGGCTGCTGCTGTGACCCCTGCCCTGGGGAGCCTGGCCAGTGCCCAGCCACCCTCTGGGGGCAGAACCTTTTCCTGACATCCCACCCAAAGCTCTCCTGACACAGCTTCAGGCCATTCCCTCAGTCCTGTCCTGGGCAGCACAGGGAGGAGATCAGTGCCTGCCCCTCCTCTTCCCCTCGGGAGGAGGCTGGAAGTGCAGAGGTCTCCCCTCAGCTCCTCCAGGCTGAACAGACCAAGTGCCCTCAGCTGCTCCTCATAGAGCCTCCCCTCAAGCGCCTTCACCATCTTCATTACCCTCCTTTAGACACTCTCTAATAGTTTCTTAGACGGTGGTGCCCAAAACTGTCCACAATATTCAGCATGAGGCCAGGCCAGAGCAGAGTGTGCCAATCCCCTCCCTTGCCTGGCTGGCGAAGCCCCCAGGACTCGCTTGGCCCTCCTGGCTGCCAGTGCACTGCTGGCTCATGTTCAACTTGCCACCAACCAAGACCCCCAGGTCCCTTTCCATGGCACTGCTCTCTAACCTCTCCTTCCCAGTCTATCCATCCAGGGTTGCCCCATTCCAGGTGCAGAATCTGGCATTTTTTCGTGTTGAACTTCATAAGGCTGATGACTGCTCTATCCTCTAATTTATCAAGGTCTCTCTGCACTGCCTCCCTGACTTCGAGGGACTCATCAGCTCCTTCCAGTTTGCAGCAATATATTGTATTCCAGTTAAGATATGCCAGCAATATCATCTACTGTCAATGCAACATTATATTCCTTATTTTCTAGATGCAATAATTAGCAAATGAACAGAGCTTGTGCCTATTCTTTTAAGTAAATAACCAATATTTGGAAAGTAACTTTTTTCCCCTAGCTGCATCCACAGTTCATTTATTTTTCATCAGATCCATGCCAGTTTGAGATGTGATTTTCATTGTACACTCTTAAGTCACTACAACTTGTACAGTATTACTGAGACATAAAAGGAAGACAGCAAATGTGTAGTGGAGACTTAAAGAACAGTCTCTCTGGTACAAAGATACTTGACAAAAGTTAACGTCATCATGAAAATAGTTCATGAGATATGAACCCAATGTCACAATCATTCCTACTTCAAAACCCTGCCTCTGGAACAATTAGGATATCAACCAAGAACCTACCCTTGGATTTCCCTTAGTTCATTTTTCTTGCATCAGCTTCCGTAGTGGAAAAGGTAGAAGGGCAAACTAAACATAAAACTTCTTTTCTTTCCCAATATAATTGCATTAGGAGTTTTGGGATTAGATGCTGGCTATTTGAATTTGGCTGCTGCTGCAAAACACATGCATAAAAGCTGATGAATGAGATCTTCCTTTTACAGCCATGTCACATCCTGGTGTCTGATGACAAACTAGGCTTTAAAATCCCAATAAATTGAACTTGAGTTGTCCATGTGAACTGAAACAAAGAGATCATACTGGCTCCCTGGAGATAGATAGATCTATATAATCTAATACAACTCTAATGACTGCATTGCAATTTCACCAGAGAGTAAGCTGATTCTTGGCTTCTGTGGCATGAGACAATCCTCAGCTACTCCAAACATAATCATATTGGATAAAACACGAATCCAAGGCCTCAGCTGCTTGTGGTCACAACAAATCCCAAGGCAATTGTAACAGAGGAGGCAGACCTGCTGGCTTACTCAAATACATTTTATTCCTGAACCTAAGGACCTAAACCAGAAGTTAGCTCTGAGTCAGCCAGATTTCTTCCAATTGTTATAGCCTCTTTCCCTGATAACTTGACCTACATGTTTGTGAGGATGTTGCTGTAGCAAAAAAAAAAAAAAAATTTGAGATAGATGTTTCAGAAATTTGTATATAAAATAAGAGAGGAAATATATTAAAAGAGACAGCAAAATCAGGAATTATGCAGAAAGGTTATTCTAGGATTCTCAGATCATGAGCTCCCTTACACAAATACTATTTTCCTGCATACAATTTATTTTCAAGACTCCTCTGCCAAAAAACACTGCCTTTATTCCTTCTGTGCCTGTATTCAATGTCTTGCCTATAGCTCAGTTCAATACTTGGCTTCCTACTTCAGTAAGGAACTGCCAAGACAGAGCTTATCCATCAAATGAAATTATTAAGGGACTGGACTTCCCAACTGATGGAGAAGTACTGAAATCAGGCATATCAAGAGTCTCACTTAAGTGAAAAGAAAACAGGACAACAAGAAATGGCAAGGTTAAGGCTGTTGGAACAAATTCAGGTACTTTGGATGCTGATGCTGGCTGTAAACAAGGAGGAATTGTGCAGAACTAAACATGCAGCTCAGCTGTGAGATATCAACAAGACCCCAGTGGGACCAAATGGGACCGTGGCAGCATATTGACACACAGATAATTGTATTAGCTCTGCAGAGCAGTGTGTGTGGCTCAGCCTGGGGAGAAACAGCAGGGATCTGAGCTCAGTGGGAAACTGATGGAGTGAACAAGGAAACAGTGCTGAGCTTGAGGTCCTACCCAGCAAGGTTGGGTGTAGGTGGGTTTTGTATTTATGATGGGGCTCCCTGCACTTCACTCCTCTTCTAAAACAGCTGTAATTGCAGGAAGAGTCAGATGTTGTCTCATCTGGAAGAACACACATTTCCTACTGGCACTCTGAACCCCAAGCCATCAAGAGGATTTCTGTGAATGGAAAAGGACCTGCAGCTCAGAACACAGGCACAGCACAGGCCCCACTCAGAAAGGAAGCATGTCTATCACCACCATAACCTTCTCCTGACAGCTCATGGAGCTGGCAGTGGAATCCACACTTTGGCAGTGTATTGCCTAAAAATCAAGCAATTAAATAAATTAATGGGCAGGAACAGTGTCCAGGACCAAAATCTTCAATCCTGGATTCTCTTCCTCCCATGTGATCCACTTTTCCTCCCTCATATCCCAAGACATCCTGGAAGTCACAGCTTCAGGTATGACAAATCCCTGGATGAATTCTTCCTGAGCACTGCACCAACCTGTGTCTTGGTTTTGGTAGCTCAGGTTATAGCACTTTGCAAATAACCATGGGAAATAGACCGTTTTCTATGGAAAATCCTGTATCTTAAAACACAGAAGAGTGATTGCTGCCAGATGACTGGAAATTGAAGCTGCAGAGAAATTGCTAATGGAAGCAAGATATTTGAGTGTATGAAAACTATAAGAAAAGAAGTACACAAAATTCTTTGTATAAACAGTCAGGAAAAAGACTACATTTCTCTTGAGTTTCATGACAACGGGGGACTTGACATCATCAACACACGAGCACCCCAATGTCTTCTTGTCTCTCTTCTGCAACACAAAGTAAAAAATAAAGCAATTAAATTGCTTCCTCTTTAAAGAAGCTGAAAGCCTGCAGTACTGTCAGGAAAGACAGAGGATCTCTGCAAGCTACAAAGTTCTGCTTTCAGCAGGAGACTAAATTATCACCAACTCTAGGTAAAGCTTGCTGTGGCTTTGTCCTGGAAAACCTCCAAAATTAAGAATCCCTTGCTACCTGGTGACTTGCACTAGTATTACACTATTTTCCCAAAGAAAATGCTTTTCCAGCTCTCCAGCTGAATCTCCCAATCAATTATGCATGTTCACAGCACTTTACTTGGCCATCTGGACAGAAGCATTTGGCTCTGATATGTTCAGAAGGAAAGGCCCCCTAGTCACAGGCTGCCATTGGATCATTCCTTTGCCTCCTTTCCACCAGAGACAGAAGCCAATGCTCTCCCAGCATAATTTTGTAGGCCATGTGCTCTCAGCCCCTGACTGACCCTCCTCTGGACTCTTTCCATCTCTTCAAAATCCCATTTCAACCAGTGGACTCAAGACTGGGTAACAGCCTCAGCAGTAGTGTGGAAAGGTGAGCAATAACTCATCTCAGCCTACAGTTCAGGCTCCTCCTGAAGCAGTCCTATATGCAGTTTATTTTATTGACAACCATGGTACACATTGGACTCCTATTTGACTGGGTGTTCACTGCCTACTCCACATCCTTTTGTCAAGAAATAAAGATTAATAAAATATTTTGAGATGGTGCCTAAGCTGGAGGAGCTCCACAATGCCACAGCCACATGGATAGAAGGGTAGGTCACAGGGTGGTGTTAGCTACCCCTATGCTATTTGCAATAAACATGACATATAGCTCATTAAGAAGACACCTGTTCAAAGATAGGGCAAGGGGGTGTTCTTAAAGCACAGAAAAATGGGTGAAGAGGAATATTAAGAGCAAAAGCAATGTTGATCATGACACTGTGGAGTGCATGAAGATAAAGCTCTGGTGTAGTATCCATAGAGCATTAGTTCTGCTCTGAAAAGAAACTCATGACAGAAGACAAGTGCTTGAAATTTGATTTTCAATTCAACTTTGAAACTTATAAAAGCACCAAGCACCAGCCCAAGAAACTGCTGCTCTCCCCTTTTAACTGAAGTGTCCATTCATTCAAGAACAGTGATATGCAAAGCTCTGGGAGATAATTCCCCAGCTGGTGCAAACCACAGTACCAGCAATGAAGTCAACCCAGCCAGGCATCCACACTAGCCTTGTATTTTGCTAAACAAGCTCATCCTGCTAAAATGCTCACCCCAGTTGCTCCACCGCTATTGCTTCGCTGCCTTCTATTTTTGACCATCCAAATTAATCATTTGTTCCCCTTTCCAAAAATCAGTAGGAAGTTTTGTTGTGACAAAAGATTTTTCATACTAGACTGGCCACATCAGTTCCCTAGATGCGGAACAGCTCAAATCTGACAGTCTCCAGGAAAATATTCTGATTCTCTTTTACCTTCACTGCACTTTCTCCAAAAAGACTGGCAGGGGGTGATGGAAGAGAGGACATGAATCATGAGGGTACTTTTGAAAGGAAGAACAAAACTTTCAATATATCCAAAGATTTTTATATGCTGCCTGCAACCACTCATTTTTGAGCTGGGTCAAGCAGCTGGGTCCTGCAGCTGGTAAGTGCACACACAACTCCATTTATCAAATGCCCTTCAATAGTTGCTACCACTATCTCTCAGGTCTGAGGCAAAGCATGTTCCCATACACAACCAAGCATCTGAAAGGCATTTCAGCATGCCTCTGCTGTGTAATGCACATATTTCTCTTTCAAAGTAACACAGCTGCCAACACCTTAATCATTCCTCGGGGACCTTCAACACATCAGCCCTTAAGTGCTTCATTACCTCCAGCAGCTCCTGCAGAGCTCACATCCCAGGTGAGCTGTACACAGCTCCCTGTCAGCCACAGAGAGCAGCCTGAGCTGCAGGAGAGCAGGATCTGTGCAAATCAGGTCTAACAGCCTGTCTTCCACCACTCCTTGTTTCTGCAAGTTTGCCCTCATTTGCTGCAAAATATCTAGGACAAAAGGCAAGGCAGCATCAAGAAACCACATTTGAGACTAAAATCACTGTGTGTTTCTTTCATGAGGTCCTGTGGGAGAGGAGATGCTTGCTCCTCTGCATAGACACTAAGGGGCTATAGAGACCAGTAAAATAACCTTCACTAAAGCACCTGAGCTGTGTGTACCTCCCCAAAGCCTTCTTGTTTTTAAGTTAGAAACTGCTGCCTCAAGTCACAAAATATAGCGTTTTGAAATTGTATTGATATGTTCTTGGCACAAAAGAAAAATAAACTGCAAATGCAACCAATACAGAAACTTGAGCTGCCCTTTGTTTCTGCAGGGCTTAAAACACTAAGGGAAAAATCTAAGCAGCAAAGTCCATTGATCCATGGAAAGATGCAGTCTGTTAGGACTGGTACAGAGATATCTATTTTGAAATTAGCTTGAGCATGTAAAGGGATAACCTACCCTTTGAAGCTTCTAGATTCTCTATCATGTTCCTTGAGGTGACACTGATGGAGACATCAGCACAAGGAAATCACTGCCAAGTCAATCTCCTTTTTAAAACAAGATACCCCAGGGCAATTTTTTTATGAAGCACCTCGACTAGGGAACAGCTTCACCTGCTCTCTTCATGTCAGCCCCACTGTCCCTTCTCTGCAGCTCCTGCATCACCCAGAGCCCTTCCAATTGGAGTTATGATCTAATGGCTCAAAATACGGTAGGAAGGTAAATTAATCATGCAACGAATACAAACTTACACACATAAGTATGCATAGACATCCCTGATTTTTTTATTCTGCATCATTAGCTCAGGATCCTGGTAGAGGCAAAGAATAAGGAGAGAAATCAACAGTTGCTCACATGGATCAACACTTCCAGGCTCTCTCTTTTGCAGCTCATCTCACTCATACTTGTGGCTTCAACATGTGATTCGCATTAGGCCCCTCTGCTCACCATTTGATGGTTCTGCTAAACAGATGTGAATTTATTTAGTCACAGAGCCTGCTCTTTACACTGCCTCTTTGTGGAACAGATGGGCTTTTTTTTTTTCCCCTCTTCAACAGTGTTCAGACAACGATCATACCCAGTGCACAGGTTTGCTTGGCAATTTCACAGGAAAAGGAACAACACGTGAACATAGGCACGATCTCACAGGAGTCCTTTCAGCAGCCTGGACACACCACAAGAGGTGATGGCCCTGATGGACAGTGCCAAACTGCAACACCACGAGTGCCCAGACAAGACCAAGATCCTCAGGGATTAGCCCCAAAAATTCAAGCAAATGAGTGATGCATGCTGCACCTGGCAGGGTCCAGAAGGCACAGCTCCACCACACACCCACCACAAAGCCCTCCTGTGAAAGCTGGAGTGGAGAGGGAGCTGAATGATGGGTAGGCTCCTGCAACATTCATGGGGACATGAAAACATGGCATCTCCTGGGACTCTTCAGCTTGGTGAAATAGCCTGGAAAAGCTATCCACTCCCTGTGTGGGCATTCTTTCTGCACTCAGAGTGCCTTTGGCATCAGATGAAGCAGAACTGCACAAAGGCCCTCTCAGAGCAGAATAAGACTGCCCACATGAGAAGCACGCTTGGAACAGCTATTGCACTTTAAATTCACACCCTGGCTTTGTTTTGCAATGGTTTCCCTCTGCAGAAGGGCCCTGGGCTTCTGATTCAATTCCTCCTCATGTTATCAACAGCTGAGCACTGCTCCCATCTGAGGGTAGGATGTGGCCTATAGCAGAGGCCAAAGCACAATCTTGGAGAAGGATGAGCTTCCCTTTTACTTTGCACTATCCTGTATATGGGTATACTTCTCTATTGCTTCAGAAACACACTGATGACTTCACCCTAGCAAATGGCCCTGCTATGTGGGTAAATCATCTCTGCTCTACCACAGAAACCAAGGATGTGTGTACATGGAACCCAAGAATGCCATGCCCACACTTGTGAAAACATCTAATCCATCTCCAAAGCTGCAGCCCTATCCCTCAGACACAGCTTTGCTCTCCACGCACTTGCCCACCTGTTACAAAGATGACCTCAATTTCTACCAGAATATACTTAGGACTCAGGATTAAAGACAATAATTTTATATATATGCTCACACACACACTTTAAATTTGGTTATATTAAAATTTAGTTATCTGGAGAATGATACTCCAGATTTCAGAAGGAAAGTAAAAGTGGAATTCTCTGCCTGAAAGGCAACCGGGACACAGCCATTAACACCCTCCTGGGGGCCCTAAAGTTGAACATTTCCAAAAGCAGAAAAATGTGTGGCTTTCTTTTGGGGGGGCATGCATACAATTAAGCAGTATTAAAAAGCTAGTAGATATTAGGAAGAAAAAAGATTTTCAATAATAGAAGACTGGGACTAAAAAGGACAGCTGAGGCCTCACAGGGCAACAGGCACTTCCAGCTACAAAGCATTTTGTGTCTTCTGAGAGTTTTCCCTTTCTTTTTTTCTTGGCAAGCTCTGAAACGCCACAGTATCATTTTCATTCCTATTAATGACCATGCCATCCAAATACCCTGTGTATGGACCATACACCAGCACTTCATTCTTTTCTACATCTTAAGCAGAAGCAAAAAAGCAAAATACTGTGAAAGAGACTTTCATAAGCATAAAGCAAATTTATGTGCCCAATTCCCAGAGGCTGGTTGCTTAACCTTCAGTATGAGACTCAAATAACTTTGAGCAGTCAAACAGCTTTCCTCCATGTGAGAGAAAGGAAATTCCCTCCTGCTTTGTCCCACCTGCTGTGCAGACCTGGTGGGGTGGTGCTCCTGCTGGGGCAGCACCAGTAACAAGTAACATGGCACCAGGAACAAGGCTCCCAGGCCATTCCTTCAGGAAGTGTGGAAATCCTTTCCAGGTATCACTCTCCATCTGCATCCACCTTCCCTGTCACCTCCACCAAGGCACTGAGGACAAGATCCAGCCCTCCTTTACAACATTCTGAGCTCAGAGACAAGGTGTGGTCACTAAGAGAAAAGTGCACAGGGCCAAAAGGCATCCAAAACTTTTAAGTATGGATATAGAGACCTCAGTGGAGGGTTAAAACTGAGGGGGAGCAGAGCTGGCAAAGGCTCATGATGGATAGCAGTGAGCTGTTCAGAAGAAAATTAAGAAAACATTTTGAATTCCCTCCTAAAAGGGAACAAATAGGTCCAACACTCCAACAGAAGGGGATTTTTTGCATCTCTGAACGATAATGCTTTGCTTTTATGGCCTGCGGCTGCTTGGGAAACTCAGAACTATTTCTCTGAAGAATTCACTTGGACAAGCTTTATGGCTTTGATCAGTTAACTATTTTTTAATGCTAATCCATCCCAGTGATATTTGTCCTCCTTTTCCCCATGTGCACAGAAGCACAGACACAGACAAATACTACACAAAAGCAAACATTAGCCAGATGAACAGTCAGGAACAATGACATCCAGAGCCCATAACCAAACACCAGCTCCATTCTGTTTTATTCCTTTCTGTTCTAGCGGTTCAATATCCTTTGGCCCAGTATGACCCACTAATGGAAATTTAGGAATCAAATTTTGGAGCCCAGCAGGTATAATGCTCACACAGTGATTTGGCCACAACTACTCTCACTCAAAAAAATGTAAATAATTTCCCCTAAAAGTAGGAATAAAACACATGGTTGAAAGGCCTTGTTAGAAACATAACACAAACCCCAGCAAGTAGCCCAAGTGCTGCCCCATGCTCCAGATTAACAAAGAAAGGTGCAGAAGTAGTGATTTGCTGACATCTATGAAGCAAAGATTAAAACGAGCCAAGAGAAGGACTGAAATTACCAGACACCCATCACCTCATTGGAATTGCTCTAAGCTCCCCCACAATCTCAGATGTAGAATCCAAGTGCCAGGCTAAGCAAAACTCCATTTAAAAGCTCAGCATACAAATTTGTCCTCTTTTTTAGGGCACCAAAGTCTACATGTGCACCCAGAACACGCTGGCTATTGAAGCCATTATTCAATTACCAGTTCTACTGGTCACACCACTGCATTATCCCATGACATAAACAGCTAAAAAATGACACTACAGGAAAAAACACCCTGAGTAAGGACCAGTCCCTGCTCTGCAGCACCTTTGGTATTCAGGCTGCTATCTGAACTTTGCTTGCTGTCTAAGTAACAGATTCAGGCAGTATTTCCTGTGGCAGAGAATTACACAGGCTGATTATTCTCTGTGGAAAAGTGAAGAAATCCTGGAAGCAATTTTCTGTCTCAATTGTTCCCAGAGTGCAGGAACAATCTCTTAGCCCTCTTCCTATTTTCTGCTCAGTGCCATCCAGGCTCAGCAGGCAGAATCCATCACGATGATGCTGTAGGTCTGGGTCCTGCAAACACTCACCCAGGTGAAACTTCACACATGAGCAGCCCAACAGGCTTCAACCAGTGTCAGCCTTGACCTTGGCCACAAAGGTTTTAGAGGACAAAGAAGAGATAGGTGAGAATTCAAAGTACCTGGGAAATGTTTAGTCCTAGGTAGGACTAGGCTTATCTCAGCAGAATAACACAAATGAAATGTTTCTGACACACACTTCTTAGCCTCGTTCTTTTAAAATTCACTCTCAGGCACATGGTGTGATTTTTTGGGTGTCCTGTGCAGGGCCAGGACTTGAACCTGATGATCCTCATCTACCCTTCCAACTCAGCATATTCTATGATTCTGTGATAATTTTAAAAAATCAAGGAAGATCAACTGTACTTGAGAATTGCACATCACAGGCAAAGCTCCTAAGAAAAAAAGATCATTTTCTCAAACTAAAAATTTCATTACCAATGTGGGGAGGTGAAAGCATAGATATTTTCTACAGGGATAAACCCCCACATTTCTAAGACAAAAATCAAAGAGCTGATGGCTTTCTACCAGAGCCTGAAACCATTCCTGTGCAAAACCACTACAAGTCTGACCCACAAAATGGGGGAAGAACTGACTACTACATACTAATCTGCATCCCTCTCCATATGCTGTAGCAGCAGCAACTGAAAATATGAATTTTTCAACTTTTTGGCAATACATGCTATTCACCCAGGTACATGCCCACACTCAGAATTATTCAATCAGAACCTTATTTTCCACCCAAATGAATTTTGATATAAAATATTCAATTCAGCCTAATCAGTGGGGCTTAAACATCAGTCAAAATATTTTCTTAAATTGACTCCCTCAGTGCCAGAGCATGAGAAAAACCTCTTTAAATAATTTGCCTCCAAAGGCAGGTACTTACTTTTCAATTGTGTTATTATTTTTTTAATAAAAGTAACATTAAAAATATTGTTACTTTTCAGCCAATGCTGCTGAGGGACGGACAGAAAAGGACTGGGGGGCTTCTTCAGAATTGCACTGCCAGTCTTAGTATCACTTCATTTTCAAATGAGGAATTTGGTAGTAAACAACCTTTTCCTTGTACACAAACATTTTTAATTTCATGCCCTGCTAATCATACATCTGTTAGAGCTCCTTTTCCACCCATTCCACTAACGATAATAAAAGAAAAATCATTGCGCTAAAAATGTGATTTGTCTAAAATGAAAATTGAGTAATAATCAACGTTCCTCTGTGGGATGAGGAAACGCAGCAGCACTGGCCCGATGGAGGTGACAAAGACATGGCTTGGAAAGGGATGCTTTCACACACACCTTGCCAGTGGCCCTTGCTGCTGGCAGCCCCTCTGCACCCCTGTGTTTGTCTAAGAGCCCTTTTGGGGCTGGCTCACCCAACAGCTTCTCTCAGCCTTCCTGGTGGCCCACACCAGGTACCACCACTAGCAAAGCCTCTCCTGCTGTCATCACCTCACTCACCAGCACCTCCTTCCCCTGCTTTCTTCCCTTCTGTTTTTATCTCACCTCCTCTATCAGAAGGATATGAATGTGACAAATGCTACAGCACTGCCCTCACCTTCCCAAATTTCCTTCCAGTGAGCCTCAGCACATCAGATGTGTGCAGCAGCTTTACCTGAGCCTTCCACACACCAGAGCTCACTGATGTGCTGCTCAAAAGTGAACTTAAATATGTGACCACACCCCTGAAAACAACTCCTTATCACCACTTCAGTAACATCAGAGGAAGTGTTGAGGTTGTTATTTAACAGACATGCCCAGCTGAAATTCCAAGTTAATCAGGCTCCCAGAAATACCCGCAATCAAGACCATCAGATTTGGCTTGAGAAATATTTTTTTTTTTTTTACAGCAAGACCTAAGAATGAATTGCCCAGAGAAACTATGGATGCACCATTCCTGGGAGTGTTCAAAACCAGGTTGGACAGGGCTTGGAACAACCTGATCTAGTGGAAGGGGTCTCTGCCCATCACAGGGGAATTCAAATTAAAGGGTCTTCAAAGTTCCCTTCCTACCCAAACCTTTCTATGATTTTTTTATTCTAAGATTTACTGTATTGCACTGCCCACACTCCTCTTTTCTGGACTGCTGACACACAGCTTTTGCCTTTTTAGACTCCTCCTATTCCCATAGCTCTGCTGGGCCAACTCCAACTCAGAAATATTGCACTTGTAAGACCTACGCAATGGTAACTGAGAGTTTTAACAAGCAGGAAGAATCCATCTGAAGCCTTAGGCAATGTGGCACAGAGACATTCTGGGCAGAGGTACGTGACTCTGCTACACCTGGGACTCCTCTCTGGCCTCCAGTCCTCACATTAGCATGCTGAGCCCACTGCTCCTTCCAGAGGCTGTTTTCTAAAGCATGATTATCTACATAAGCTCTCTCTTGTCTTCACCAGAAATGCAGTTGTTTGACTAATCGGCTTTAAGGAGACTTATGAGTTAACTAATATCAATTAATTACTCCCATTTTGCAGATAAGCAAACAAAAGAATAAAAAAAAAGCTAAACATTCTGGTCTAAATTAATGGAAGGGAAATCAGAGCCCAAACCCACTCCTTGACCTGGGTCCAGAATAATCAAAGGCACTGGGGAGAGGACCTTGGTATCTCCAAGCCCCTGCCTCGTGCCCAAGAAACAACACCAGCCCTGCCCTGCACCACCAGCCCTTCAGCTCATTGAGGATGCGCAGACAGCCTCGAGATCTTTATTTTCCTTGTGCCTTCATGCTAAAGCTGTGGGGATTAGAAATGCTACAGTACAAGCCAGATTTTATTACTCAAGAGACAGTTTTAGCCCGGCTGCCCAAATGCAGTTACCCCAGAGGTATCAGCACCACTCCACCATGCTCACAAGGGAGATGTGATCCAAACCAGGCTGTACCTAAGATTAGGCGACCGTGACCAGCAAGAACACAGGCACTGACACATCCCTTCTGTCCATAAACAAAAGCATTCAGCTCTGGATTCTTCTGAACTCTAATTAGAGTGCATTCAGTCAAACAACCCTGCCAGAATTAACAGGGAAAAAGGAGGGGAAAAGAATAAAAAAAGACTTTGTCGAGCAAAAGTACTCTTAGACATATTTGATGTAATAGTCATATGATTAACAAACTGTCATATCAAAGTTTTCTGCGAAGTAGGAACACTCTGACAGTTCATATTTTAAAAACTGACATTTTGATTCATTACTGTAAATAGCACTCTGTATTAAATATTGTGACAAGGCATACAGTGTATTTTTTGAGCTCTATAACATTTAGGAAGTACTGAATTTTTTTAGCCTTTTTTTTTAAGCACATATAATATCAAAAGCAGTTAAAGCAGAACTCCAAGAAAGCTTCTAGAGGAGAGAGTCATGATTTCTGAAATAACCTACTTCTCTGCCTTCATCTCAAGCACTGTTGGGAGCTCAGACCCACAAGGGTCTTAATGTACTGTTTGCATAATAAAATAAGGAATTGTTTCACAGAACAAAAGACTATAAGGAAAGTGGCTACATTAAATAATGTAAAATTACTCACTAGCAAATCATCCTGAAGCTGGCAAAGAGGGAGAGCACTAAAAGGTGCTGAATTACCACTCAGAATATCTGAGTGCCAGTTTCATAACAGAGATGAACTAAGCAACATCCCAATGGCTGCCCAGATGTGCATCTTGTTTATCCCCCCAGTCTTCTCCCATGTGTTTGGCCCCCTTCTGCAGCCCAGCCATGCCCATCCCAGAGAGAGGCAGCACTCCCTCACTGCTGGGGTGGGCAGGAAGGGCTGCCCCATCAGAGCTACCATCCAAGACATCATGGACAGGGGTCCACAGCAGGGCAGCTCTCACTGCAGGGATGCTGTGAGCCACCAGAGTCCACCAGCCTAGACAACTTAATCCCCTTACAGCTCCCTACTTATGGATCCCTTTCTCTGGATCACCAATACCAGGGCAAACAGAACTGGGACCAGAAACAATACTGCCAATGTTCTGCATTTCCTGAAAAGTAGACCACTCGATGGAGAAATCAAAAATAACAGCCCAAGTTACCACAAAGATCTTGCTAGGGCAGCAGAGGAAAACCAGAGGCTGCCTAGCTGTTTGCAAGAAGCTCAGGTGCTATGAGGACTGCAGTCCAGTGCTTTGGAAAGAAAAATGGTTACCATTATCATTGCTTGCAGCCAGCTGCAAGTGGATCTCTGGGCTCTGTCTCCTGACAGAATGGATACACTGCCATAAACATGAGCCCAGAGCCTACCCTAGGACACAATGAGGCTGCCACGTGCCCCAAAAATGGATCACAGCACTGTTTCAGCAGGGGCTTGATCCAGCCCAGCCTGCCTTTCCCTGGGAGCAGCTACACACCCCTCACACGCTGGAAATCTTGTGTATGTGTCTGCATGCCAGCAAGTGTGGCAGTAGTAGTGGTCTAGCCAGACATCCAAAACATATTGGCACCGCTATAATTTGTCCATTCACCAATATGTTTTCCTAAGAACGCCCATATGCTTTTCTTGCAGTTCCCATATGCTTTTGCAAAAAGAAACAAAAACATTTTGTTAGTCGTGAGCGATTGATCGCCACATATTTCACAGAAGTCAAGTAGAAAAACAAAAACAACAACAAAAAAAAGCAGTCAGCTGCTTCCCCCTCCTCCTCCTCCTCTCTGTTCACGGAGGGAACTGTGAAGAGCAGGAAAAAATTCAGCCCACAGCAAAATACACACACCGCTCATTTTTTTTTACACTGAAAGATATTCTAGGAATTACAGGAGGAATCTTCATTAAAAACAAGCTATCAGGGATCTGGCAGCCAGTGGCATTCCAGGCAGTAATTCAGCATCGGGTGCCGGGCTCAGTGCTCGGCGCTCGCTCGGGTCCCCACCGCAGGCAGCGAGCCCACAGGAATCCACGCTTCCAGACGCTCTTTAAACAAGCCAGGGGTGGGAGGACAGGGTGGTAAAGAGGTTACAGCCCTTCCAACTCACAGGACAGCTCATGTGAGGCTCAGTCTATCTCTCTGTAGGTATAAAGCCCCTCTCACACGCAGGGCTTCCCAGGGAGGTGCTGCCTTGCACACAAATCCCACAGCAGCGGGCGGGCTGGGTTCAGCTGGGAGCAGGCACGTGGGTGTACAAGTATGTGTGTGTCAAGGCTGGAGCACGTGGGAACCATAGCTGTGTACTTAAAGACTCATTAAGCAACAGCAGACCCAGGGCCAGTGTTCAAAGAGGAGCAATGCAAAACATTTCTCTGGAGGAAGATTAGCGTGTGTTCTTCTTTACACAAATAAAATTAAAGAGAGACTCATAATATAGACAAATCAATTAACTTCTGAAAAGCCAAGGGCACTGTATGCAAGAGCAGACAAGAGGGGGAAAGCTTTGTCACAGGGCCACCAAAGCAGTGCACAGGCTTTCTTCCCCAGAAAAGAAATTCAGCTATTGCTGCATGAAGTTCTGATATCAGTCCCAGCTGCATCACGCTCATTGTTACAGGGACACAGCTGCTTCCTTCGGCCATACACATACCTATATATCACTATAACCTTATGCACCAAGGGCTGGGGGTCATCTTTGCAGAGACTGGAAAATACCTGAGGGCAGAGGTCAAAAGACTACAGGAGTGCTTAAATCAACAGTTCCAGCCTAAAAAGAAAGAGTTTGAAGCTGACTTTCTATATAGGATACCATGAACAGCACACACCCTTCTATCACAATAAAACTTTCTGTGATGCAGTCCCATGTTATACAGTTCTCCCACAAATTTAACCAGGAATGCTGTTTGCAAAAGCTAGTGTTTTCTTGCAATGATCTAATCTCACACTAAACCTAATGAGAGACCAGATGCAACAGGTCAAGAGCCCAATTTTTCACAGAAATGAAGCTGAAAACCCAGTCAAGGGAAGTGAAATCAATCTCTTGCACAGGACACAGAGTGAAAAAGCAATTTGTCAGACACAGCTTGCTTCACAAAATACATTTTATGATACGTTTTTGTCTTGAGAGGAGTTGTAAGTACTTGAAAATCTGGCTTCACCACTCACAAGTGCATTGATGTTGTTGCTCAAGTGCTGACTAGAAAGCAAAGAAAGCAAAACTAATACTGTTTCATTTAGTTAACATAAGGACATCTTTAGTTAATTTAACAATAAGCTTCTTCCTAGATTTCATATTTATACCAACTCACTGGGATGGTTTATTAAACCTAGTCAGGAAAGCTACCACAGAAAGAGTGAGACTAACAGAAGAGCAACCATTAATCTTCCATAGCCCAGCAACTGGGAAGATCAGGCCTTGAACCAGATTCTATGTTCTTGCTATTAATCTCCTGTCCTCTACTTATTAATCCCTGGTCTGTCTTTGTCTGTCAACATTTATTAATGGCCCCAACTGTTTGCAGTAAACAGGATACTGAAATCTCATCTCCACCTAGACATAATTTACCCACAAAAAAACCCCAAAAAACCACAAAAATTAGACTCAAGAAGAAAGTAGGGACATACATTGTGTATCAAAAGAGAAGAATAAGAGCACAATTAAATTCAGTGACACAACAGAGTGAAGATTCACTGTTCCTGATTTTGGCCCGACTCATGATCCTAAAGTCAGGTAACATCACAGCAAACAAAGAAGCTCCACTGGTAAAACCACCAGGGTAGTTGGTCACTCATATTCTCCTCTTCTCAGCAGGGCTGCACAAGCTGCTTTCTTCCCCCCACTGCCATGGCTTTGCAGCACCTCTAGCACCTCTCTGTCTCCTGGGGTGGCACAACTGAGAGAGGCTTGAGGACTGACCCACTGCCCTGACACTGGTCCTGCTCTGCAATCAAACCACTGTATCATGGGAAGGGCACAAGGGCAGTTTATGTCCTACACAAAATCCAGCAAAGGACTCCTATAATACTTTCTGGTGGCTCACACAGTGAACCTTTAAGCCACAGCTAAATATCTCCAGTGAATTTGACAGGATTGGCAGTTCCGATGAATGAATTAATTTGCTCCTCACAATTTCTATTTGTCCACTGAAACACGGTTAGATTCAGCTAACAATACAGCTCTCCATCACCAGCTGGGAACATCTACAGCCTGCAGAGAGCCATCATGGATGGGGCATGAGTTCAGGTCCACACCCAGGAAAGCTTTGTTCAAAAAAGAGGTCAAAGCAACACTACCCACAGGACCAACCAATTGTTCCCATGCAACACTCTCAATCTGCAGGAGGGGCCTGTATGTTTGCTAATTCCAAACTTGAACCCAGAAACGGTAAAACCACCTCAAGCCTCCTGGGCAGGCTGGCATCCCACCACCCCAGTCTTTGGAGAAATGCCCATCAGCTGCTGAAGAACATGGTACTGAGATCTTCCCACTGTCCCTAAACTCAGCAGCTGCCAAAAGCCCTGGGAGCTGATCCATTTCTCACCTGGAAGCAAGGCAGCCCCGTCAGGCACCCACAGTCAGACGTACAGACAGGCTCTTCTAAGGGACCTCTGTGGGTGCAAACAGAAAGGTCAGAATCAATGTTTTGCTCACCATAAAAGCAGAAAGTAAATCAAGCTGGCTGTAATACCTTGCCAAGAAAACAGCCCCAAAAGGGCATGTAAGGCCAGCTGCCCTCCTGTACAGAGGAGACCATAGCCTTTTTTCCTCCCCTCTGACACAAGTCATGTGTCAGTCTGTCCCTGTTTTGACCCATACAGGGGTTTTTCACTCATTGGCAGCACAGATTATATCTTAGCAAGTGTGGAGGTAGCTGAGGTTCATTTGGAAGAGAAGCTACTTGTTTTAAATCACGGCAGAGCTGGTGAAAGGCACTGACGTACAGGCTGCAGGTAACAAAGTCTCTTTCAAAGCCTGACCAGACGCCCTTCTACCTCTCATGATTAAAGGGCCTCTTCTTCCCCAGCCCCAGCCAGCGCTCAGGGCCAGCATGAGTCACTGCCACAGCCCTGGCTTTGCCCTGCGAGCATCAAGGAGCACCACAGCAGAGAGGGGACACATTAAACACACAGCTGTTGTGAAAAAAGAGTCAGGGTGGGACAGCCCAAACCCCACCTCCACCTTCAGCCCTGGTTTCCTTTCTAGGTGCCTCCAAAGACACACAATTAAAGAGAAAACATAGTTTTTTTCAAGTTACCACAAGATTCTTTCAACCAGCAGTCTTTAATACTTCCAGTTTATTGATATCTGAGCTTACTCTGATGTTTTCTATTTCCTTTAATCTCAGTCTTGGAGAAGAAACAAATTTAAAAAGTACTAGTGATGATTAGCAAAAGGTTCACCTTGGCATAGCCCTGGTCTCCCAGCCCACCACGCTCCTGGTGTCACCAGGTGATCTCCTCCTAACTGCATCCTCACCCCTATTTTCCTGAGATCAGCCGAGGATCAAAAGTCATTAAAGAGAAGGTGAGACACTTCGAGCCAGTTGCCTATATTATTTTTTTAATGAAGCCAGGCTAAAACTCATTAGCCCCACCATCAGCTGTCTTGCTCAGGAGAGTCAGGTCTGGCAGGGCAGCAGCTTTGCCCTCCTGGTGTTGGTGAAGGAAGGGCAGCAGAATTTCAGCAGTTGCTTCAGATCCACACCGAAGTGCAAAAAGCAGAGAAAAATTTGCTGAGAACCTGCCCACACAGACACTGGATATTCTTTTCATATTTGCCATGACAAAAAATTCACGTTAACATTTTTGCAAGCACTGTAAGCCTGTATCAAGTATCAGCAAAGAGGCAGACAGGTGTCCTGACCACAGAGGAGACAGCATATGCAAACAGTTTGGAATTTATTACTATTATTTTTTAAAAGGAAAAGCAAATCCCAGAGATTCTTCTGTGCATGATACATTTTCTGCTCCCTGTTTGATGTTGCTTTCAGACTTCAGACTTCAAATAGCTAACACTAACCTATGTCTCAAGTCTGCTTTAAACTGATGCCCCTTATGTGACCAGAAATGAATGCATGGTGAATCACTTATGCCACACACAGTGGGGTGATGAGCAGTGGTCCACGTCTCCTGACCACTGCACGGACACAGGCAAGCTGGGGGAAAGGAGATCCCAGCTCCCAGTACATCAGAGCCAGATAACTCAGCACAGAGCCTTTGCATTTTTGGAGCTGAAGGCACAAGCTCCAGGTCAACAGCCCAACCACAAGTCAGAGAGAACCACCCAAGCAGTGGCATTTTCTGCAAAATATGGAGAGAGAGAAGCATAATCTGCACAGACTGCACTTCCACTCTCTGTTGCCTGCCTTTAGGAGATGCTTAAGAGAAGCTGCATTTCAATTAGTAGTCCCAACCAAAGGAATCTGATCTTGACAGCAAGTGAAAGGGAGCAACTCAAAGTTACAGACTTCAGGCTGTGTAGGTCCCAGCTCTTCACTTCTCTGCGGACATTACTGCTTCCAGAAATTAAATCAAAACCCCACTTAACTTCACAGAGGTTGCAATTTGCATCTAAAGTAATGCCTAAGCCTCAGCTGTAATAAACAAATACAGCTCCACTGAAATCCAAGGAGTTATTCTGAGTTTGTCTGGTTACAGATCTGCAGACCCATAAACATTACAGCTCATCCAACCTCCAGCTAAGTATCTTCTAATAGAAGACCATTATCCTTGTCACATGGATTGGGATAACTTGTTTAAAGCACTCTTGAATGGTCATTAGGATTGTTAGGTTTTGGTGGTTATATTTTAAGAATAAAACCCAGCAGCTATTAAACACTGGAACAAAGCATGTTAACAATCCACAAACAGAGCTAGAGTGGAAATATAACTATGGTTTGGAATTTTTATTGGGAAATTGGTGAAATGGAGAGAAGAAAGAAAATACAAACACTAAACTGAGCTGTGCATATACACTGAGAAATCAACCACATTATTTGACAGGTAATGAATGAAAAAGAAACACAGGAAAGAAGGAAGCAAAATCATGCAATTCTGTCCTCCTTCTGAGCCTTATTAATATTCTGGGTATAGTGCATAGACAAAATGTTGTGCAGCCTAGGAAATACAGATACATTTTGCTGGCTGTCACTGTTCCTATTATCTGACCTCAGGGTGGACTCCATTCCCTGGAGCCTTCCTCACCTCCTGGTAATAAACCATCCCTGTGCTGGCTGTGCTCCCCAGGAGCAGAGCAGCACTCCTGACCAGTTTTACAGATCTCTGCCCAGGGATGAACAACACTATGCCATGGACATAACCATTGTCTGCTTTAAACCATCTCACCAAATGGCTCCAGCAAACAGCCACTCCATCTGCTCTAACTCATCTTCCTGATAAAGGAGAATTCTGTTTCATTTGGGTTTTTTCAATTCTCTTGACTAAATTATATTGCTAAGAATCAACTAAAAGCCAAGCCAAAGACAGGGAGAAACGGAGGAGTCTTGCTTCATGTTTTACAGAAAATACACAAACATCCCAGGCCCTGCCATGGGATGTGCTAATTATGAAAGGCCATCAACAACTCACCACAAAGAAGTCCATTATAGCAGCTCCTCAGCCTGTGAGCCTTCTGAAGGGACAGCCCTGACCAGGACAACTTTGGGTCAGAAGGTAGAGGGGCAGCAGGGAACATTTAAGCTATTTCCTCATCCGACTTTCATTTTATTCATTTATCACTCAAGCCAGGGAAGTACTCTGATCCACACATGCCCAGACATGGATCTGAAGCCAGCATATCAGGCCAGGCAGTGGCACCACCAGGTCTTGTGCTAAGAGTGCAACAAGGGCACTGTGGTGCCAATCCCTGTCTCACAGCCTTTGGGCTGTAGGGTTGCAGCAGATGGGGGCCACACGTCCCAGCTGCTCTTCTGGGCTGGCACATCACCACATCTGCAGGTATGGCTGTCACACCCACAGAGTGCCTGCACCAACCACAGCTCTCCCCTGGCTCAAAAGGGAAAGGGCAAGGAGTAATACAGACACTCGAGACACACCCACCACCAGTGTGTGCACAGGGGTGCTGGGAGACAGGCTTATTTAGAGCTCCATAAAGTGCACTCCATCGTAATTCCCTCCTTCTCTTCTAGTCCTGGATGCAGCCTTAAAAATCCACAGCTCCAGACAGTTAGCCCACACACTGCTATTCCAGCTCAGCGGGGAAGAGGATGAACTCAATTTTGCCAGTCAAACTGGAAGGAATAAAAAATAAATTTAGTAGTAGCATTAAAATAGTATTAAAATCAAAGAAACACGGCCCCATCATATCAAAGACAAAACAGAAGAAATTATATGGAGAAACAGTCCTTTCTATTGCTTCCATGGCCAAGAGTTGCAACCAAATCTTGGGCAGCTCAGGGGCAGGAGAAGAGCCATCACAGTCTGCCAGTGTCATGCAACATGGCACTGTCCTCCTGTACCAAAGTGCCTCTAAACCCTGACAGCAGCTCATTTTGGAGAAGGTGTTTGGACATGCTGCTTGTGGCTCCCCAGCCCTGTTTGCTGAGCTGGATCTACAGAGACCAGCATCTGGGACAACAACCACACACGTGCCTCTTGCACGACAAACCAACAGGCACAGGAACACCAGCACACCCAGCACCCAAGCAGGAAGTGGCTGCCAGCCCCTCACCCAAGCCCCTGCCACACACAGCGGGCAGGTTTGCTCCCTGCTTGACAAAGACCTTCTTTCCACCAGCCAATGTTGGAGCTTCCCAGAGAGACCAAAGAGAAAGTCAGGCATAGCTCAAATAAGCACCTGGATCTACAAACAACAGATTAAATTCTCAAGCTACAAAACTATGTTTTAGCAAAAGTGCAATTGAACTCCATGTACTTGTTACATTTCTAAATATACTCTGGTTGTCAAGACAACAAAGAGACTGATGGATCTCTAAAGTGTACTGTATCCATTTAATTGTCAGCATTTCAACCTGACTCAAGGAGGGAAAAAAACTGCTGCGTGATAAGTCTAATTGTCATGGTTACCACTGGCTAACCCCATAATAAAAATATATATATTCTGGCTAAATGTGCCAAGCCATGTGAGGAGCAGATGGGAGACATTCTCATTACTGCAACAGCCTCCACTGGAAAACTAAACTTGAGGAAAGATGCGAGAGACTTTACAGAGATCTCAGACACAACAGACACCGTGGGCTGCATCTTCCCAGTCGTTTGGCAGCAGTTCCTCGGGCTTTTCCGCTGTGCTTATCTGCCCCAAGCGTGTTGGGACAACCCATAGGGCTGGGGCTGCCTCACTTGTGAACATTCAAGTTTGAGGATCTCATCCCTCACCAAAAAAGCCTGATATGCGAGTTGTTACTCCTTAAAAACCTCTGACAACATCTGATGTGCAACCACCTGGGCTTTGCACTCCCAGCCTCACCCCCCTTGTACTCCACTCTCCTGATAGCAATACACACACCCTCAGGAATGGCTGTGCCAGGAGGCTGCTTCAGCCTGGATCTTCTGTTCCCACACTGTGAACAGCTAAACCAAGGACTATGTCCAGGCTTGGGGATGAGAAAACAAGGCCACAACTGCAAATACACCTGCCTGAGGCTGAGTTGGGAAGCATCAACAACCCCCAGCCAGCCTCTGCAACCCATCTGATAAGTGTTATCCACTAATGTGAAGAGCTCCACTAGTCACATGAAGTCCCTTCTGAAAGAGATGCTTTCCAAAATGAACCCTTAAACATTGACTTTTGACATGGATCACCTCCAAAATAACATCTGAGTTATCTACCTAGATATACAACCATCGTGGCTTTCCTTCACTGATCCTTTCCATATGTTCAACGTTCACTTTTGTTTCATTAAACCAAAGTTAAAGCTGCAGGAGAAAGGCATCAGTGTCATCCAGGTATGAGAACCAACGAAAAACAATTTACATTCACCTGGTGAGCACTGATTTAAGACTTGGACTCAATGAGCCTTGTGAGTCCCTTCCAAATCAAAATATTCTGTGATTCTGTGATTTCAATGAAAGGGGAAGTTTCCAATTAGTCTGAAGCTTACCCAACATTTTTGACAGAAGCCATCTCAAAGTTGAATCATCCTTAAAATCTCCCCCAAACTGTTGCACTCCTTCATACAGATAAAAACTCTGCTTCTCTGCTGTCAGACACTTTCAGGGAAACCATAAGGTGTTGCCTAAAACCATCTCCCAGAGAGCCACAAAGTAAAATCTAGTTGGAAAACACTGCTTAAGAGAAACACCACATTCCAGGCGCCTCAAGCAACACATCTGAGTTCATGAAATCTTCCCTGGAGCTTGCCCCTGCTCATTACCAAGATGAACAATTTCTGAATGCCAAATATGAGATTCTCAGTGATGTGAAATGAACTTCGTGCCTACCAATACAGTCACAATGTGGTTCACCTTTTGTGCTGCTTCACAGAGGGGTCTGTGCCTGGAGATGGGCAGTTAATGTCAAAACAGAAGCAGCACAGAAGAGTCATCTCTGGGGCTTGTGTGAGAATTATTTCAAATAGTAGTTAAATTAAGAGATTAAAACAAGTCTTGGGCACAAAGAATCCTATGGTCTAACATAAGTCAAAGGCACCTAGAGGCAACTGGCTTTTTACAAGTATTTGGGTGCACCCAAGCCAATGCAGCATCAGCATTTTGTCCCCAGATAATTTCAAAACTAAGCATTACCCATAAGGAGCTTCAAAGAGATTATAGTTCTGAAAGCTGCATCCAGATCTTAACTGAGCTGAAATCCCAAACAACCAAAAGCTTAAAATCATGCTTCTATTTCAACACCATGCAGGTGCAGGAACCAAAGTTTGGTTTTCCTGTTACTGAAAGTGCTTGCCTAAGGCACCATGCTTTTACAGTTATGGCTTTGGGACAACTGCTACATTCTGTACCAATACAATATCTGCTCTCTGGAGCAAACTCCCCAGGATGACTCCTTTGCTTTGGCACAAATGGATTAATTTGGTTCAGATAAAAGAATGTTCCCTTGCATCATTTTAACTTTTTTTTTTTTTGTAAGATAGAGAAATAGTTAATTTTGCTAAATGAGTTCTCTGTTGCCATGACTTCACTGCAGACAAACACAAAGCCATCAAGCTCCTTTTCCTTGGGCACTTTTTTTTTTTTTAACAGGTATTTGATCATCTTGATTCTCTTGCTTCCTTTCTCAACATCTGGATTCTCAGCAATATCCTGCAGACAGATACATAATGGCTATAGCTACTCAGTAAATGACAGAGATATTCCTGCACATACTCTCACCCTCACAATCCACTTCTGCCAGCTGTGCCAATGTACCCCTCTGTGACTCCACAAGCTGGGCAGCACTGCCTGCAACAGCAGGCAGCAAATCTCTCCAAATGAAACCCTAAATTTATGAGATTAGACCCTGAAAATCGTAATTCCCAAGGGCAAGCCAGCAGGTGCCTACTCACCATCAAGCCAGGCTGTTGCCCAGGATTTTGCCCCAGTCCAAAACCAGAAGCCTAAAGTCCTTCCCACTGCCTCAGTTTCTCTGGTGGATGAAAAAGGCTGCACATGCATCATCTGCCTCCACGGGGTGTTATGACATTGGCTGAATTAATATTCATGGAGTACACTGGGGATTAAGAGTATTATAGACTTTACTAAGGGAGAGAGCTTTTTCTTTTTTAATGTTTGCATTGAATAGACAGACTAAGTAGAAACAGCATTTGTAGCCTACAGCCATTATCCTAGTAAATGGCTTATTACAGCATGCAGCCTACCAGCTCACCTCCAACCAGTCTCGCTTAAACGCATGTAGGTGGAAGTGCTGCTCATTCCAAAGAACTTTCTTTTTCACTGTCTGTGTCTGATGGAGATTCTGGATAGCTGGGCTCACAAGACAGGGCTTAGGATATAAATATTTCAATACAAGCTTGTTGTTCAGTACCTATTTACGGCAATCACAGAACAATTAATTACCTCCCATCTAAGACTAATTCCCATCTCTCCCAAAAAGGGGGGTGAGTTTTGTCCCAAGACTTTCAATTTCCTGATGAGTCACAGCAGACACACTACAATAAGCTCAATACTTCAATCAGACTGTTTCTTTTCCAGATATATTCAATACGTTACTAAGATGTGGAGTGTGCTATTTTAAGGGCTGATTTCAGGCATTGTATGCATAATGCTTTCTCATCTGAACACACGCCTTCTCCTGGATGAGACAGATGCACGTCCTACACCACCATCCCTTCTGCCCCCCCAAATCCTACAGGCAAATAAACACTGCAAAAGCAGAAAGTAAAGAATTGCCATTTAGTGCACTGATTTCTATAACACGCAGCCCTCTCTCCCACTTCGCTAGTTCATTCCCTGCCCTTTGGCAAGAAAATAACTTATGTGACAGCAGCATCTGACAAGAAGAAAACATTCACAGACTGCACAGGTTGCAACAAGTCCACAGCATCTTGCTTTCTTCATTCTAGGGCCAAGAATCATACATTTCTTGTTCTGCCCCAAGGAGCAACTCCGCATCCCTGTACGAATCCTCAGTTGTCCCCAGTTCCCACACCACCCACTCACAAGCTCCAAGGCTCCATCAGGCACGAGACTGCCCAGCCTCCTGCAGCACAGGTTATGGGGATCAGCAGGTGCCCTGTGGCCCTCATTATTTACTCAATTTAACAGAGTTAGCTATAATTTATTGTGTCAATTGGGCAATTGTTCCCAGCTGGGTCATTTGAGCCTACAACAGGTTGCAATCCACCTCAGCCTGACCACAGCCAGCTGAGGAAACTGCCTCAAAGCAGACTGTGAAGAGCAGAGTCATGGTCACATCTCCCTGGACCATGTGCAACCCTAGGTTCTCACAAGCAATGCAGTTAAAAGCTCCCAGACACCAACAGCTGCCTAAAAAATGTGTGGCTGTGATGACAAATAGGTTAAAGGACATAATGTTTGTGTGACAGACAGCTGTGCTGCTGGTTCTAGAGTTGCTGCTGTGCCATCAAGGACATCAGCTGCTCTGAGAGCAACCACAGCACAGACACCACCTCAAGAATACCCCTGTGCTAATTGTTAACAGCAGTTTTCCCCCGGCACTGGAAACAGGCTTCTGAAACTGGACTGTGCAAGCAGTTTCTGCACAAACAGCAGCAGTGCCAGTTTCTGCCAAGCCCATGCTAATTGCAAGTGTTTCCAGCTCAAATGCTCTTAAGTCAGAAAGTATTTAGGTGATGTGTAACCAAGGTCTCACATTTGTCTCGCCAGCTACCATCAGCTATGAAGATCTGTCACAGCTTCTTCTCCTTTTCTCTCCTTGGAAAAACTTTCTAATAAATAAATTCTTATTTTATGCCAACAAAAGTGCAGAACATTTTCAACCCTGGCAATGCCCTCAGCCTGTTGGTGTAACTGTTACAGCAACACAGAGGACGTGGTCACCAGTATTCTATTCAAGGCAGCAGATCCTCCAAGCCTCAGCAGCTCCTCTGATGCTACTTTTAAAAAGTGTCAATGTCTCCTCATTTATCTCAAAACCTGAGAGCACCTTAGGAATGTTCAAATAGTTTCGCAAACTCTGTGAAAATGAAAAGGGTTAATGGGAGAGGATGATTTCACCTGCCCAAGCACAGCTTGGAAGGACCAAGAAAAGAAATAGACTGAGATGTGTCTTAAGTTTAAAACACAGTAAATACCCTCTTGAGTAGGCTCAGCTAGGTCACTTTAACTAAGGTGAGAATATTCACCCACATTTTATTGATTTCCATTAAATACACTATTATCTCAGTCTGAGTGCTTATTGGACAGGCACCAGGCTCCACAAGATCTACAATGACATTCATTTTGAGCTGCAGTGACAGAGCAACATAACCCTGAATACACACAAGACCCCAGCTGGAATCTCAGCATCTCTTCTCTCCATTTTTTGAGTGCCTGTGTTAAAACCTCTTGAGGAAGTTTGCACTGGGCTATCCAGTTCTAACCAGAAGAGAAGCATCTGCTACTCTGTGCAGTTTTCCTCTCCTGTAGATGGCAACCAGCTCCCTTGGAGAAAGCATCAGGCAGGAGCAGAGACCACGAGCTGATGGCTTTGGCCATGCTGCAGAAGGTGCCTGTGGAGTCACTGCTCTTAAACTAGTGCCAGTAACTTTCTTAAAACTAATGTTATGAATAAAGAGAAAATATAAAACCATAAAAAAAAATCTTCAACTTAAAAGCGATCATAAATTATCTTTTTTGGTTTTTTTTGAGAACAATGCTAGTAGCATGTGGGTCTGCAGCATAAAGAGACAGCTGAGGAGATTCAAGCTCAATTGATATTCTTAAAACATACATGACTAGGATTCTCCCATGCGAGGCAAGTCCATGAGTCTTCCTGGAAAGCCATTTGGAAAGTTTCTAAATGCAGTAGGAGAAAAATAATCCTGCTTGGTCCATGCCTGTTTCTCCCTCTCCCTCTCCTCCCATTAGTGCATGGGGAGAAGGCTGGCTTAGAATTCAATTTGAATATGAATCACTCCTCTGGTGAGAAAACAAAACAGAAGCCAATTTTATATGAGCCTTATCTGAAGATATAATGAAAATCAACACATATAACAGGAGCAATTGAAATAAAACATGTGAAAATACTGCCTCAGACAAACAAACAACAACACTCTCCAATCTAGAAGATCCCAAAGTGTTTTACAAACTCATAGAGCCAGGAATAATTCCATCTTCTACTGAAACATGGCTATCTCTGGATGGGTACTCAGCATCATGCTTTAGTTCATGACAGACGGAAGAATGTCATCAAGCAGGAACTATGAGAGAGTTCAGGACAGCATGATCTTCAGTGGGAACTGCACCATTCTTCTGGAACATAGAAGTTCAGTTTAATTTTGATTTTTACAATTCAAAGTGTCGCCATGGGGGAAAGCACCTGAACACACACAAGATGTACTTAAAATTGAAGTGACTGGATGTATAAAGATAGAAATCCAACTCATGGATGCTGGTATTCTCCAGCTTCTGACTCAAAAGCAAGAAAACAGCAACTAGGTAGATAATTAAAATTTTTGAATCTGCCTAAGGATTATGAATTAATTTCTTATCATCCCACAGAGCTGAACACTCAGGATTTCCTCTCCCTGGTTCAGCCACTCTCTCCAGATGGAGTTAAGGGTAAAATGCTTGTCCTCTCCAGCAGGCACAGAAATATTCAACACTCTGAGGAGCAGACTGGAAGCAAGCACAGCATTACCATTCACCACTGCTAATGAACACCAGCCTGCACTTCAGCCATACTGAAACACTGACAGAAATTCCATTTCCACCCTCTCTCCTTTGCCCCCTGGCTCTTTCCATCCACCTGCTGGGACTGAGCTCACCTCAGTGACAGTCATGGGCTGCTGTCCCAGAGCTGGCCAACAGAGAACGGCTCCAAACTGAGTCCTTCCTCGTGCTGCTGAAACATCAACAAACAACAGAAGTCCTTCAAGGGCAGGGGATCTGAGCGAGTGATCTGCACATTTCCAAAGCTAAATGTTTACTTCTCCTCCTGGCAGCATCTGGAAGCCTGAAGACTATTTATCTGCATCTTAGAAACAGTTATTTAGTCCTGCAAACACATCAACAATTCACCTTGACTCAAAAGAACGGTTTGCTGAGCTCTGAGGAAACAATGAAAAAATCCTCTTTTTCTTACTTTTTTGCCAAATGTCTGTTAAAGCTTTTGTGAAAGGGGTTTACTTAATCTTTTCCCACATTACATTATATATACAGTTGCTATTCCAGAAAGAAAACAAAGCAAAACAAAACTTGGTGCACAAATACAAACAAATCTGGTTTTGGCCTGATCTGCCCAAACCAAAAGCCAGCTTCCTCTTCTACTGGCTCAGGAGCAGAAACACAAAGCCAGATAGTTCCTAAGATTTCTGAGAGGCTGACTTTTGGATAGGCTTGTTTGAGTTTGTCTTCAGTACCTTGGGGCTGAGTTACAATTCAAGGGAAAATGCCCTTAAAATGAACATGGATTTGAACATCAATTTGAAAAACTACTACAAAGCCATTTTTCTCTGCAGCAGTAACATTTCTCCAACCATACAATCCTATTCTGGCCAGCTGGGAGAATTGTCCTCATCTTGATGTAAGCACACCTAATTAATTTCAGTTTTGTTGGGGAGGGGAAAATAATCTACAACTCAATAAACAAGAAATGAAAAATTACAATGAGCCATGCCATTTACATGCCATACAGGTAAAGGGAATTGCCAGGAGATTCAGGAAAAAAATATTCATCACTGATTCATCAAACGAGTCATTGAGATGTCTTAAGAACAAGCTATTAGAGAAGTCACTCTTCCTCACCACCTTTTATTATTAGCTACTGCTGGAAGTGATCTTTTCTGCAAATCTCAAGACTATTTTGAAGTACTGGAGATTTTAGGAAGTGAAAAGTAGTTCTCAAAATGAACTAAACTGCTTCAAAACTCTTCTCTTAAAGGTTGTATTGTACTTCTTTCTCACCATTGGGTGTTTCAGATGAACTACCCACTACCCACTACAAAAAGAAAAAGGCCTGTGCAGTTCTAGCTGAGGGTCCAGGTTGGATGGGACTTTGAACAATCTGGTCTAGAGGAAAGTGGCCCTACCCAGGGAGAGGCTGGAAGATGATCTTTAAGGTTCCTTCAAACCCAAATCATTCTATGAGAATCCCAAATTTGGAGATACAGGGGCTTTAAGTTTTAGAAACTGAACGAGAGAGAAGTTACTGAAACAAGGGAAAGAAAAGATGTCCAGTGCCACTGGAGAAAGCCACTTCCAAAACTCCAGGAGAAGCAAGGATCCCCTTGTGTCAGCTCTGCCACAGCCTCGAGAAGGGCTCTGTCAGGGAGCTGGCACTGCCTGCAGCCAGCAGAATCCAGAATCTGCTCAGCCTGGCAGGAGAGTAGGAGGTGAGACTGCTGGCAGGAGCAGGCGGAGCAGCAGAGCTGGTGGAGATGATAAATGGAAGAGTGTTGTAAAACACGGAGGTGAGCGCAGAGTGACGCTCACCTTCACAGCTCCCCCAGAAAAGCACGGCTCTGTCAGATTCTCACAGCTTTGAAACACGTCCAGATTTCGCTGGATCAATCCAGGAACTTCATTCCTGTGCATGTTTGTTCTCACACGCAAACACGGCGAGGTTTTAACCACACACATTTTGCACAAGTCCCGCAGGCCCAAGCTTTCAGGTTACTCAGGAAACTTGGTCTTAAATGGGATTGTAAACCAAAGGAAAGAGATTATAGATAAAGGCAACGACCACAAAGAACTGCAGAGGAGTTTGGGTGAGAAGGGAGCTTTAAAGCACTCTAGCACTGAAGTACCCCAAAAAAAGGACCTTTTCTTCAAACAGGACTTACTTAAAAGGATCGTACCAACAGATCTTTCAAAGCTGATTTAATCATATGAAAATATGGGCTGGGCTCCCTGCATTTAATATCACTCCCAAGTGGAAAGTTCTCATCAAAGCTATAACATATTCAGTTCCAGTAGAACAATTAGGTGACATTAGGTAGGCAGTTGTGACTCTCAGAAATAAATTACCTTGCTATTTACCACTATGTGCTATGCCTTTAAAAGTTTCCAAAAGTAATGGTCTGTTTCTGTGCATACTGGAATATTCAAGAGCATTTCATATTGTTTCTCATATCAAGAAAAGAGCAATTAGATCAATAATGAAACAGGAGAGCTCCCTTTTACTTTCTGCGGTTTGCAAAGAGGTTCATGTTTCTGTGTGAGCACAGCTCTTGTTTTAGTGATGTGAAAGTGTGTGGTTTGTGCGATACCCAGTTTCTTCTAATATTCGAGTTTCTGTTGTTACCTACCTACAATTTACAGTAAAGGATCTTTTATTCTCACACCTCTCAATCTCAAAATTAGATCAATTTTCCCAACAAGATTTTGTTACCCATGCAAACCTTTAACAAATACTGGAAAACTTGCTGACAACACACTCCTCATTAATACAGCATGAAACCACCCAAGACATCACTATTGCTACCAAGTCTGCCTATGCATGTGTCTGTCTATACAGACACATGAGGCAGCAAACCTTACTTTGGGGAAAAGGACTATTTTTATGTTTGGAAAAGCAACTAAAATTCCATTGAAATTCATGCTGACAGGCCCAAAGCACCACATGCAGTGGGTAAAGATTTTTAAGCAACACTTGAACCACTGTGTATAACCACTATTGTGCTATTTGTTGTGATTAGATTGCTACTATTTTCAAAAGATTTCAAAATATTTAAAATTTGCCCCCACTTCTGCAAAGCACGAATCTAATTCTAGCAAAAATTTCTGAAGAACTCTCCAAATGGGAAGGACACTGCAATTACTGGGGATGGGTAATCTACTGTCTCTAGCATCAAACCAAACTAAGCCATTTATAGCATTTTGGCCCTCTCCACAACAGACAAGAGCGCTGATATTTTAGCCAGAAATGTTAATTTCCAGATAGTTGTTTCTGGCCATGTGCTCTACTCCACAATCTTTGACTGTGGCTCTCCTTGTGGCTCTCAAAGAAATGCATCTTTGTCAAATATACTGAAGGTCTTAAAGAGAAAATTCTGCTGCTGCTAGGTCAAAACATCAATTCAACAACAAAAATCTAAAACCAACTAGAATACTAAATATTTCTGAAGAAGCAAAGTAAACCAGCAGAAGCAAGGACTTAAACCCTGTGTTGAATCATTTGGTCATCTCTGTAGTCTGAACCTACTAAATCACACACTAAGGAGTCTGCACTTCTCAGTGATGCTCCATTCTCCATCTCTCTGGGCCAGTCTCGTAGTTTGCATACAAATATTGTTCATGGTGATAAAATCATCATGCCCTATCTAGCATTAATTTAATAATGATGGCATTACACTGCACTACCCAGTCACCCAGCTGCCTTGACTTAGATTAATTCAAGCAAGACAGGACACAAATATTCAAACTCCTTGATGCATCTTGCACACACCCAGGGAGAACTTGGCTTTCAGCCAGACTGCACAAATCCTGGTGGGATTAATCAATTTTCAAGAGACTCCTTTATGGGATAAGTAAGGAGGTCAAGTGCTGAGATCTATAAAAAAGGACATGACGAGTGTATATAATCCCCCAAAAGACACATCTCTCCAACCCTTTGCAGTCAGCAACAGGGATGACTAAATGCACACAGCAAAACCATTTTAACCAAGGCCATGGAAATGAAACTGGCAAATGTACTATTTATCATATTATCTTAACATGAAATAAATTTATCTGATTTGAACTCCAAATATGCCAAAAAAGACAGGTTTGGAAGAGATGAACATAGAGGACCATAAGACTACTGCTTACCTGGTTCTAGCTGAAGCAGAACTGCTGAAACCTGTAAGACTCCCTACAGACAGCCCTGATGCACTTGGGAAATACCAGCAGCTAAATCTGGACTATCACAAGACTTTTTAGGACATCCTTCTTAACTATTTGGACAATGCTCAATAAAACTAAGGTACAATACACTCTGCTGTAGAAGTGCCCAATGCTAGGTGTTGCCACTGTGGGCAGCTGCAGGTCAGAAAGTGCTGTTCACCCAGAATATTTAAAGTAGGGGTAAGCAAAAAGCATTCTTCTAAATCACAGTCACAATTGATCATGGTGACCATGGAGCTCAAGCACACCGAATTTCAAAAGCACTTTGTTTCCCCACTGCTCTATCTCCATGCAGGAGACCTGACTGCATCCTGCATCCCTCTAGCCTCAGGTATTTCTCAAATTTGGATGACACTGTGGGATCTGTCTTTGGAAAGCAGGTAAACCCGGACTTGACACAGCAAACAGACCATGGGAACAGGTTTGTTTATTTTAACATGAACTCTTGACACACCTCAGAGAGCTATCAGCTGCCCTACCCTTCACCAAAACACCAGAAAGGAGCTCAAGCTGCTGCTGCAGCTAAACCCAACACTGGGAATGGATCCAAACATCTCTCTGGAAACTAGCGTGATAATAAAACTTCTGCTGAAGTCACACAGCTCTCAGGCAGCTCGAGATGGGCTATCAGGAAGTGGGACCCATCTCAAAACAAACCACAAGCTCCTCGCCAACAGATTCCCATCAGCAGCACAGCACCAGTCATTGCCCTCATCTGGGCACTTGGCCATGAGAAAATATTGGAAAAGCCTCTTCTGTTTTTCCCCTCCCTCAGACAAGTTCACGAATCACCACCACTGGAGATTAACGGCCTTCCCTCATTGACAACCTAAGTAGGATTTGGACCACTGACAGGATTTCTCCTCATCCTCCAGATCAGCTTGTGCGCCGTGTCCCCATCGAACGCTAGTGGTTTGTCACTGCCTCTGAGTGACCTTGGCACAAACCGTAATTCTTGTCTCTCTAAGCAAGAATTTGGGAAAGCAGCCTTTATTGGACAGGTACGTCTGGCTGAGATTTGTGATCGGATGCAGTGCACGGCACAGTGTGTGACCTGGAGAGGTATTACCATCAGCTAAAAGCAGCACAGATTTCTTTCTTCCCTGTCCCTCATTAGCCTCAGAAGCTGGCTTTGCCAGCAGCAGTCATGCAAGCTGAGACAACAAAGCACATTAATGATGGGCCTCATCATGTTCCATATTAATTACTGTAGCTAGTAGTAAACTGTTGGTTATAAATCATATTTTGATAACCTGCCCTTTCTTTGACAAGCGAGCTCCAATGTTTAATGTTGCACTTAATCCTCAGATAATACCCCAGGAGTCCTCACTGTGCCCAGCAACAAATCAAAGCAACCTTCAAAAGGCTGGCACAGGTCCCCTTTTCCTACACACTCCAACCTGAAACTATCCCATTGCATCAACTTTGTTATAGGTCAGCTCTAAAGGCTGAGTTGCCAAAACCAGCAGCACACTCAGTTCTCCAGTGTCCACAGGGCTGTCCCAGCACTTCTCTGGGCTGGCAAAAGCCATGTACATGTTATACATGTATCCCAGCCTTCCAGAAATGCTGCACTATCACAGTGTCCTGCAGGGTAAAATAGCAGGGTAGTAACCCCCGGAATATCCCCACATTCGGAATAGAGCAGGATTACTTCTACCTAGGACTGAAACAGTCAACTAAAATCTATCCAAATCCATCATATTCTTACTTTTGTTTCTTTTTAATTCAGTGACATTTAGCTAGCAGAACAGCTGTTAGCAAAGGTCTAGGAGAGGTGGAATCCCATTTTCTATATAAAGAATTATGTTTTGGAGGAAGCTGCAATTTGACAAAAATACCTATTTGGCAAAGTACATTTTAAAAACTGCAAAAATATGCTCTGCTTTTTCTAAGGCAGCAAAAGATTTACCATGGCTCATGAAAATAAGCCCAAGCCTTAGGAACAAAGATATTAAATTATTTTGCAATGTACATCCAGGAAAATACAGAGGAGGGATGTGGCCTCTAAGAAGCAGCATAGGGAGAGACTCTTCATCTTAGCCAGATGTGCCCATCACCCCCCACCACCATCAAAACATGTAAAAACACTCATCTTGGGCTTCCCACAGAGCTGCTCCAGCTTTTACTGGTAACAGCTGGCTGGCTTCAGAAAGAGCTGGGTCAAGCCCGACATAGTCAGCACCGTCCTTTATTTCACTCTGAAGGCCCAACACCACACCAAGCAAGAACAGGATGTTGCACTTGCAATTTACAGTGTTAAAATCCCAACAGCTCAGGAAGAGAATCAGCAGTGGTAACCAAGAATCCCATCCTCTCCTCCACGGACAGATGTGAAGCCTTGCGACCTCACTCCAACCTGCAAATTAAAAGTGCTTACAGCAGTCAAGGGTTCATTCTTGTTCTTCCACCACTGGTGGCAGATGGTATGTGCTATTATTAAATCTTGATTCCCAGCTTATAATAGTCGTATGAAACCTTCTGCACTAAGACAAAAATTCACTATTTTTATTTGGGGAAAAAAAAGCAGAAGCCTTACAGTTAAGTAACTTTTCTCTTTTAACGATTTCTTTCAAAAATTTGTAGCATACTTCTCCTAATTGGAAACACACAGAAAATAGGATATGGCCTATTAGTTAAAGGTCAATGCACATTTAGCCACCTCTTTTGAAACTGACAGTATTGTCATGACAGCCATAAAAGCTGCTTTGAATTTTAGTTCCCTAGAAAGTAAATATAAGGAATCCCAAGGCCGTGACCACAAGTGCCACAGCTCTTAACACTGATGTCATATTCAGCTGAATGTGTGCTGCAAAAGTCAGGATAGTAAAGCTCCAAAATCAGCTAATCTAAGGGAAGGACACAGTAATTATGCCCCAGCCCAGTGCCCCAGGCATGTACCATAGTGCCTCCTTGATGCAGCATTAACAGCAGAAGTGTTTTATCCCCAAGAATTTTGTGTGGGGCACTGTGGGGTTGCTGGGACCATCCAGGGGGGCTGCTTCACCCAAGTACCTCACACATCTCACACTGCTGCATGTTATACTTGAGTATGCAACTGCTCCTTCCCATTCCGACTACCAAACAAACATTCTCTTATTTTTCTTCTTTTTTTTTTTTTTAGGAACCCGTTCAATTCATTTGTATCAATTTGTTTCTCTATCAATTAACAGGGCATAGGGGGCTGATTTTCAGACCCTCTGCTAGTGTGTGTTAGATGTAAGGGGACAGTGTAATTAATAGATGTCGGGCACAGTGCCCCTTCATTCATTGATTTCCACCTACTTAGCAAACACTCAGGGAGAACACAATCACCCTTGGCTGTCAGGGGTCTTCATAAAATCCATAGGCTTGGATTCACAGGAACTGCTAATCATTTTGGATGCTGAGAAGGGGGAAGGCAGAGTCTGATCTTTGTAAAGCAGAGGAAATTTCTTATTATCTGCAGCACCTGAGTGTACTTCAAAGGGAGCTTACAAGAACAGAAAAGCTTTCAGAGCAAGAGGCAACTCAGGAAAACCCTTTTGGTCCCAAGCTTCACCAAGGGAGATGGGAACATTCCCACTGAGCTCAGAGCATCTGCATGTCTGAGGCACTCAAACCAGGGATTGCTGCAGCCACCCCAGTTTGCCCCCCCACTGTCACACCCTGTCAAAGTCATCACCTTTCCACCACAGACAATATGTGTTTCATCCAGGTGTCTATATATAAAGTTGAACTTTGAGAAAAAACAGCATTTTATGACTATCCACATTGGTTGTTTCCTTTTAAGGTTTAATTTTTCCATCTCTCACATAAAGTCCTCCCAAAAACAAAACCAAAAAGAAAACCTCAAGGTATTTGATTATTTCCCCTACCCCACAGCTCTGCCCAGGAATGCACAGTTAACAAACCACACAGGACCAGCTTTTGTGCAAAGCTGGTTAAAATAGCCTCATTCTACAAACGCTAAACCTCACTGTACATACCACACAAATCAAAAGCACAGAAAGAAGACAATCCACAAGCATATCAGGCAATCTTGCTGGATATTATGCTTACCTTTGCATAAGCAATAAAGCATTTTTCACTGTACACAGAGACTCAAACCCAAAAATACCTACCCAGAACTGCTCACTCTTACCTACTCCACAAGGCACAGGAGACCAATTCTACTTTAAAAGAAAAAAAAATATCCTTTTTTCTGTTTGCCAAGTCTCTCTGGAGACATAATGGCACTTTGGCAGAGCAGCATGTTTAATAAGAGATGATGGGGAGAGAAAGGTTCTCCAAGAAAGGAGATGTTAGTGCCATGGTAGCCAGCACAGTGCAAATGTTGTATTTCAAAGCAATATAAATAACAAATTATTACATCTCTCTCTTTAGAAGTCAGAAAACACTGCTCATGCAGTGTTTTCTTTAAAGTACTGCCCTGTGTGAGCATCCAGACAACACAGTGACCTGGTCTATGACACAGAGATGCACAGGGGAGAACAGACAGAAGGAAAAGCTGGTCTGAAACAATGCCACATGAATGGGGTCCTGCACCAGCACCCACCAGAGCACACATCTACTGGCTGCTCCACCCTACAGCCTGCAAGGGCTGAGTGCCTTTCCCACTGGAAACCTTTCCATGATGCTAATCTACTACAGAAGGAAAATCACTAGAGGAGGACACCCAATAGCTTCCAGCCAGAGCACAACATGCCTTCAGCAAGACTTTTGATTTTCACAGGCACACACTGAAGTTGTTCTTCACAACAAAGAGCAGCCTGTCTGTTGCATAACTAACCTTAGGCTGCATTAGATAAGTTGTGCCTTCTCACAGATCAACTGACCTTAAATAATGTCCCCAGTGTATTCAGAGCCAATAGGTTTTTCTTTTAGAGTTCAACTGACAGGTCTTCTCCTTCCAGCTATTTCTTCAGAAAGGCACACAAAGAAGGTTTCAAGAAAAATCTCATGCTTACTGTTCCAAGAGCAGCTTTCCAGGCCAAAAATGAAGGCCAAGATCTTAGGTCCAGAGCTGCATCTCCCTTTGAAGGCTTGTTGAGCACTTCACTGCAACAGCACGAGTGAGAGCCTTGGCAGGACGGATGTGGGGTTGAAGCAGATGATAACTGGAAGTCTCAGTCTGTCTCTGGAAAGCTTGCTGCAGTTCTGCCACTGAGTCAAGACAGAAGGAAAACAGCCAGCCATGCCAATGAAACACTGCTTTGTATTCTGGTTAAGGCAAAACAAAGGTCTGGTGATGAGCAACTCTTGTGTGTCATGCAAGGGCCAGCAGCAAAGGCAAATTCCACCATGGCATTTCCGTTCTGTCGCCCAGCCCATTGCTGTGAGCGGATACAGCAGGATCTTTCATTGCTTGTCCAAAAATGGCATTTAACATAGCTGTGCAGCATCACCCCATTGCCACGTTCCACTCCAGAGGAGGGCTATCAGTCCCTGCACAAAGTTGAAGTCACAGGGTACTGTGTCATGAGCAGGTGAGGTCCTTTAATATCATTTCTTCAGTCTCTATCCTGGGTGCAGGTGTAAGGTGATGCAGGAGTTCTGCAGCTGCCCCAGAGGCAGAATCACATGGGAAGAGATGGACACAGTGGAAAATTAAGCAAGCCTCTGCACCCCTCCTGGCAGGTCATTTCACTGTCCAAACAGAAGTCTACATTCCCTGTGATGCCAGAAACAAAATGCTCTGCAAAAAAGGCCCATATCCCTTTGGGAGCACAGGCACCAAAGCAACTGCCCAATAAACCTGTGGCAAAGGCAGAGGCACTAAAATCCTGGCTGTTTTCTGACACCAGCTGAGCTGTCGTGCAGACTCCTCTTGAACATCAGTTTCCTGCTTAAAAATCACAGTGCACAGGGCTTCCCTTCTTGATACGTGCTGCTCCACTCATCCAGCTGATATCAGAACAGATACAGTACACACATTCAGCAATTCCCTGATCTTTTCCAATGGAGTACATTAGAGCAGAAGCCCTACCTCACTCTCTTGCAATTAGCCAATCTGGGCTTCATTGATAAGGCTGTGCCCTACAAAAGAGCTGTGTTCTTCCACATTCAGGACATCCTCACCTCTTGCTGTGAGCACAAGAACCCAGATTTGTGAGGATTGCTCATGCCAGGGGAGGTCCACAGCTGCTGAGGAGCTTTCTAGTAAATCCAGCCCTGATGGCAAAGGAAAGGGCTTGCAGAGCAGAGTTACAGGAATCTATTCCTCCTGCATTAGTCAGCATATACAAATACATCCTCTTGCTTCATTAAATTTTAATTGGAGTACACATGAATAGGCTTTGCTGGTTACTTAATCAAAGGGAGTCTGATTACAAGGTGCTCACATGAAAAGCTAGAAAGCAACATCCTTCCTCGCTTTTCTTTTGGAATTTTTTAGGCATCCATTGTCAATTTCTTCAGGTCAGTTGACATTTTAGGGCTGCTGCAAAGAACCAAGAAAAGCAGCCACAAAGAGTAAATAAGGCACTTTGAAGGGAAACAGGACACAGATCATTAGCCCTGCATTCCTCTTTATTATCCAGACAAAAATTAAATGCAAAATCCCCGAGCAGATGTTGCATTAGTGAGCTGATCAGCAGTGCTAAGCACAAGGATGACTTTGCTGCTGTGTGTCATGCATGTGTGGCTGGACTGGCTGGAGTTTCATTATTTTAAGTGTCCTTTAGTGCCTGAAACCACAGCAGATCATAACTTACAAAAAAAAATCCTACTCGTAAACTTTGCGTTTCTTCAGTAATCACATTCTCTGCAACACAGATGCTTATTTGTCCTCACACGCCTTCCCTGAGGTTAGAGAAACTTTGCACATACTTTCTTGCCTGCCTAGAATGGGACAACCATCTCTGAAACTTCCTCCTCACCAAAACCATGAGCTGTATGACCAGATCCTCAACTGCCAAAAGATCCATGCAGTTGATACAGCTTGAATTGACTTACAGCAGTTTGCACTGGCTGAAAAATCTACCAGCAAAGCAACTGTAGTTGCACGAGGCACAGCTGGGGACGGGAGCTCAGTGCCCGACTGTCTGAGAAATAAAAAGCAGCTATGTTGTTCTGCGCAACTCTGTTTGCTAAGTGAATCAACAAAAACAACCAAAAACAAACAAGGAAAGAAACAAACAAACAAAAAAACCTTTCAGCAATTTGAAACCACAAAAGACAATTCACTGGCCTGCTAGTGCACACTTGCTTGGAAGTGTATATATTCTGTACAGTGACAGGTTCTGGCAGCCAGGGACTGACACACTTTCTATGGCAATGTCCTAATACTAGAAAAATTTGGTCATAAGCTAAAAATGTTACAGAAATAGCATAGAATCATAAGTTATGAGCTGAGTCAGAACTCTATCTGCTATTTGACTTTTATACTATTTTATTATTTAAAAAAAAAAGCCCATCATGCTGTGAGGTTTTTTACAAAACAGTTTGCTGCTCCCATCACTTATGAAGAAGAATGAGCCTTTGTCAAGGGGGAAGAAAGTAATTTAAAATGGCAAAAATCAATCTGAAAGGAAGCAAAGCACAGAGATTCCCCTCATATACCACAGCCCTGTGTGTAGTAAGCCCTTCACTAACACCACAGCCCCTCTGAGTGCCAGTTCTGGAAGGCAAGGGTCTGCCCTTCATCAGTTCACAAGGACTCCTCCATCAGAACTCCAGGGATGTTGATGGGATTGTACACAATAGTACAGTGCCCTAATTCCCAAGAATCCTGGGTGTACACGGCAGTCTCCTGCATGAAAGCATTTTATTTGCACTCTGTACTTGTAAATCACTGGTAAATAATTAACAGACAGCATAAGTATGTAACAGAACTGAGTCACAGGTGTTAGCAAAGGAAAACTGCTATAAATGGATATGTCACAGCAATAAGTCGCCTGTTCACCTGTTGGGTGCTGGAGGAATTAAACCATTTCATTTTCACAAATTAACCCCTGACACCCAGCACCTTACTAGAAACCCCATCCATATTCCGTCTCTGCTGTTTCTGACCATAACTTTTCCTCCATTCACAGTTTGAACAGTCTTTAAATGAAGAAACAATTAAGTTTCCCAGGCTTCTGATTGCTGGGTAGAGCTGTGGGGTCACACACAAGTCCATTCATTCATCCCAGGGAGGGAAAGGGAGATGGGAGCAAGAAGCCTTGCCCAGAATCCCACTGGGAACTGCCAGACTTGCTGGCTGCAGCAGCAGGAAAGGATTTCTCAAGTACAAACACACAGGAGGAGACCAACCCTTGCTCCACATCTCCTCTTTAGGTTCTTCCTCCTTCCTGGTGCCCCCCACATCCTACAGGCTGTTTTGCAAACAGCCCAGGAGATATTCTTTTCCCTACTTGTAGCAGGAAGGCAGAGGAGCAGAAATCCTCCTGCCAGGTGTATGACACTGCAAAGAACTGCCATGAGGGCACCCCACTCCTTAGATCACAAAAGTCATTTGACACCACAACATTTCAGCCCCAAATACCCAGCTGCTGGAAGGGCAAGAGCCAGAAGCCTGCTAAACCACCAGGAATGGGGAAAGCACAAGTCCTCAGAAAAAAGTGAATGACCAAAAGCTGCTCAATCCAAGGCAGTGCACTAAGGAAAGTGAAATAATCGCCATTCTTTGCTGTGGGTCCCTCAGGAAACACAGATCCTCTGCCTCGTCTGCAGCTCTGCCTGGAAACAAAACCCAAAAAGGACCTTTTCTGACAACAGCTTCAAACTGTTTAAGCTCATTTCACCATGTTTGGTTTGGTTTTGAATACAGTAACATACAAGCAATGAATTCTTGATTTTTTAATTTTTTTTTTCAAAGTACAGCTCCCATAAGCTAAAAAAGTAAATGGGAGTGCTTTGCTTCCTGGGGTATGGAACTGGAACATTTTTCTAGCACCTAATAAAACATTGTTTGGTTGATACTAACCATTAAAATATGTGTTTCAAGTCATGTAATGTTCCCTGTGAAATTTGCCTTTTTGCTCCATGAAAAAAAGGGCACTGGTAGGAATCCTGCAGCCATAAGGATCTCACTTAATTCATGGAAGTATCATTTTAAAAGCCTCACAACGTGATCAAAGCACTGTTGAGAACAGATGTTCCAGGCTTTACAAATTCCAGCATAAGTACTTTTTATGACATTTATCACTGCTAAATTCTTTCAGCCATATTTTTCCCCACAAGAATTATGTAGACACTTTCCTCCTCGGGGAGGACATGTTTACATGTGGACTGGTCTCCAGCCACAGACCCTGTCCTGCCAGCATCCCTCCCCATCTGCAGTGAGGAGAGCTGTGCAGTGTCACCAGCAGCCGAGGTGGTAGCCAGATCCCAGCAGAGCTGGGCGTGGTATTCTCCACTTCACAAGGAGAAATTAATGTAGGAATCACTGTGTCAATGCTCAGACTCTGTCTCTCAACCCTTCACACAGACCCTCTCACAGGAAAGTCACTGCTCCATTACCCTGACACCAGAGTGCAGCCTACAGAGCCCTCCATAAAGTATTTTTTTGTTACTAAGGCATACACTGTCATCATCCCCCATGGCCACAGCAGGTCACCACGGCCCTGACAAGCTCTGAGCAGCCCCATCCCACCTTAAACCCAACCTTGCTTTGAGCCAGGAGAAAAAGACCTGCATGACCCTTTCTGCCTGAAATGTTGGATGATTATAGATCTCAGGTAGAAGCCACACAGAAGTGCCCTCAGCCATGTCCACACCCCAACACCTCCCTGGTTCCTCAACTCCTTCCATGGATGTGGAACCCCCTGGCTGTGCACAGAGCTAGAAGTGTGCTTCCCTAGCTGTATCAGAAGATGCTCAGCACTGCCCAGCTACAAGGCCAAATACAAGCAGGAGATGCTCAGGTGCCTTGGGGGCTACTAAAGCCAGATGAGCTGAGCCAGAAGAGGCAATAATGGGGAGCTGAAGGGCTGTGAAGGAACCTGCTTGTTCCTAACACAGCAGCAACAAGTCTCCATTCCTAGAGGTGATCATGGAGGCAGAGAGCATGTATTTCAACTGCAATTCAAATCACAGGCAAATTTCCACCAAGAGCAAAGTTCCCACAAAGTTTAGCTCTCCACAATCACTTTCTGTGTATACCCAGACTCAGGAGCATCACCAAGTTCTCTGTTGACAGAAAGTCTAAACACCATGCAGTGCTGGGCAGTTTCATGAGAGTGAGCTGTGTACTAACAAAAGACTCACAACTACCCCAGAATCTGAAACATAAAACTTATCTCTGAATAACATTATAACATTGGGTTTTTTACCTCTTTAAAAAAAAAAAAAAAAAAAGAAGAAAAGGGGATCTGAAACAACCAGCTCCTTTCAAATTTCACACATTCGCAGAAGAGGGTGTTTGTGAAGAGGACCCCACAAGCACATCACTTCTCTAATATGTGCCCAATTCAGTTTCACCTGTCTCCATGTGCTCCCTTCCCAATTCCTACAACCTGCTTGCACATCCTGTTTCACTATGAACACAAGCTTCTTCCCTGGGGCAGCAGCGCTGCCTTCACTTCTCCTCACAGTGAGCTCAAACACCAGTCAAAATGGGAGCAAAAACCAGACAAGTTTACCAATCTTTCTTATCCAGACTGTGAGCCCCATCAAGGCATCACCAGGGCTGTAGCAGATCCTCACCCTGGGCTTTGGGTACCACCAAAATGACACAGCAACAGGCCCACACCTAAGTCATCCATCAAGAAGATGGAAGAGTGACCTCTGAAAGAGCTGCACAAGGCAAAGGAGGTCTCCCAGAACAAGGGAGGAAATGAGGAAAACACATGAGAGCAGAGGCACCAAGGTTGCAGTGACAGGGAGGATGCTGAAAGTGAGCAGAGATCTCAGGAATAAGGACAACAATTCAAGCAAAGGCTGAAGGATGTTGGAAGAGCAAACACAAGCAAGGGAGGATCTGTAAAAAGCCTCTACCAGCAAAGGAATCACAAACAATCACAGCAGCAATCTTCCTCTGCCAATTCCATGTGCTTTTCTTGATAGACCTTCTAGACTAAGGACTTCTTGAGTTGCTTAAAACTTATTTACTTCTTCATTTATGAGCTACAACTTTGTATTTTAAGTACAAACAGAAAATGTGCTGAAAATTTTAACACACAAAATCTTGCTGAGATTTTGTACATGCATGTGCAAGTGCTGGCACACAAACAGGTGCATTCACATCTACACTATACCTTTTCAGCAAAAGGACTGTTCCCCTAAGAGTCCTCAAGGTGAGAAAAGAAAGGAGGAGGGATGTACACCACTGTCACAGACAGGCCATGCTCCTCTGCTCCAGCCTCAGAGACAACCAGCACTGATATCACAGTCAGTTTTCCTGCAGGTCCTGTCCAGTCCCTCCCCTCATCTGTGGGAGCATCACCCCAACAGCTGCATTGCATTTTGGGCTGCAGCCACCTCTGGGGTGTGAGCCCGGGCCACCCCTGCCCTTGCAGTGCCCCAGGGACAGTGCCATCAGCCACAGACAAAGGACAGTATCTGCAGAGCCCAGGATGCAACAAGGGAATTTTAAAAGGGCGCTCCAGTTGGCATCAGAATACTGGAATTGTTCTGCTGAGTTATTAACGTCACAGCCCTGCTCCAGACCAGAGTCTGTTTTGTTATCTTGCCTCCCCACTCCAAGGGAATTTGCTGGGTGATTTTAAGAAAAAGGCAGTGACCAATTTTCAGGCCTTCTGATTGAGACACCAAAAGAGAAAAGGCATTCCTACATTGCTTCCCTCTTGTTTTTTCTAAATAAAAATAATGTATAGCCCTAACTGGATAATAAATATGCTCAAAAGCTGTCCTTAAGTAAAAGCTTTTGATAACAAATTGCCTGTGCTAACCGCTATTTTACTGTTGAATTTTTTATTGTTGCTTAAGCACTGCAATTATGCTAATAAGCCTGAGAGGATGGTACACTAAAGCATTGAATGTGACAGATATAATACTCAATAAAATGTTAATCTTACCTGAAAATTGGAATCAAACAGCCTTATTAGTATTTATGGATATGGCACCTCCAACATGTTTCTCTTAAGAGGAATATATATGTGCAATAGATACTTCCAAATATACCCTACTATTTCTCATGCTTCCACAGAATTTAATTCCAGGTGGTTATTACCCCTGCTGCTAATTGCCAGTCCCTTTTGGAATAAGAAAGGAGAGTGTTGCCTTCTGGGACATGCAGAACTCCTGCACATTGCAGGGCTTTTTCTTTGCCACCTGGAGGATGGCAGCTGTGGGGATGGGGACAGCTGTCCCCAACTCTCAACATGGCCACCAGGCTTGTGAGGGTGTGGCACAAGACAAAGGCTCTGCTCTGCCACCCTCTTACCTATTTTCCCCATATCCTCTCCTTTTATGTTCAGTTATTTACAGGTGCTGGAGAAATTACTTCCGGATTTTAAGATGGTCCTAAAGATAAATTTATTTATTTGTTCTAAAACTTTTCAGTCAGTGTTGACAGAGAACCAGACCCATCAATTCCACCACAAGTTACAGCACAGCTGATTTGGACCAAGAGCTGCTGAGCTCTCACAGGGGTCTGGCATGGAGGTGCTCTGTGACTTTCCACAAGCTGCACTGTTTTTTGCACCTTTATTTCACCACCAAGTCCCAGTCTACTGGGAATTGCTTTCTCAGCTGATGGCATAGTTTTTTTCACCACATATAAGCTTTTTGTTGGGGATTTTTGGCCAAATCCATGGGTTTCAGACCCAGCCTCAGGGCTCCAGAGCCATGAACTTCCTGTGAATAAAATTCAAGTGGTCTTCAGCACCTTGGCTTTCTCATCTCCAGAAGGAAGAAAAAATGAACTCAGAAGAGCCACATGCTTCAGAGAAACTATACTTACATTCATGACCAGGCTCTAAAGAGACCATTTGGACATAACGGACTGTGTAGCTTTCAAGTGGTGCAGGTTAATGCCTAAATAGTAGCTGCTGGTTTCCAGCTTCAGTCCTCATGTTGCTCTCATTGACCCACAGGAGTCAATTCTATTTACTGGACAGCAGAAACATCAATAACCACCCAGATATTTCCTGACTGCAAAGCAAGATTCTTATCACTCAATGATGCACGCTTCCATGGTGGCAAACATTAGGTGGGCGATATCTAGGAACTGTTTTCATGAATAGTCACAGCAAGGAAAAGCCAGATGGCTTTCCACTGAAATCTGGGATTCCCAAAGGGCTCAGAGATCACAGCATGTAACCCACAGGACATAACTCACCAAATAAAACTCACCACAGGACTCTCTGGGCTCTCTGCAGCCACGCTTGCAACCCACGCTGGTTGCACTGAGGGCAAGGATGCAGCAAAAAGATGGGAACAGGGTGGCTTTGCAGGACAGAGCTTACGGCAGCTCCACAAACCCTCATTTGCATTGCAAGGAGCACAGAACTTGGAAAAAAAAATCAGTTGCTAAATCAAGGGAAACTACCAATTGACTGAGCTGGCACCTCAAAGAGCCAGGAGATGCATCCAAGGCTCCTCCACCCCAAACAAGCCCCAGCACGAGATGCCAGACACCAAATTTCAGAAACAGACAACTGAACTAGGCACACAGCTACAAAGTGCTGCAGGACCACACAGCAGCCACTCCCATAGAGGTGGCAGGACTCATCTCTGCCAAGTGAGTCTTGTCATTATTTTCAACCCTGCAGGGAAATCTAAATTGAACTTTGGCATATTGCTTTTTTTTGCTAAGCAGCAATGCTCAAATGTTAAGTCCAGTCCTGACAGGCATATTTATGGACTATTCTTTGCAAAGAATCTTACCCTGACCAGTTCAAAAGGTCAGAACCATAAAAAAGAATAAAAATTTAAAAAAAAAGCACAAGGCTGGGAAACCATCACTACCATTGGCACAACCCCTCAACTTATTAACCGTCCTTGCACAAGGTGAATTGCAAGGTCTTGGATTTACTTGATTGATTGAGATCAAGAGATCATGGGGGAAACACAGTAAATTGCATCTTTCCACGAACACATTTTGCTTTCAAGATTTGAGCAGATGGTTGCAGGAATTGAAAAGCTCAAGAGGAAGAAAAAATAAAAGAGAAAAAAATTTAAAAAACAGGTACAAAGGTGACTTCAGAAAGGCATCCCTTATTTTCTTCTTGACACCATCTGCACTTCTTAGAGCTATTTGCAAGTTTCTTCCATGTCCTCATACCCCTGAGACACAACAGCTTATCTCTGCTAAACAGGAGATGATAAGGAACAATCAGACAATGGTGTAATGCCAGGGCAGACACCAGTGCTTGCTGACATTATGGATGAAATGTAAATTTTAAAGAAATCGAAGTCCAACAAGGGGTTGAAGAACTTCCCATTGAATTCCAGATGTCCTGCAAGATAAGAAGGTATCTCACTGATCTTCTTCACTGGACCAAGGAAGACAAAGCACCTGAACACCCCTCTTGTTATACAACGGCTTGGAGGGTGCCTGAGACCAGGCTCCATTTGTCATCAGCAACTCCCAGGGAAGGGATGAAGGAAGAAGCAAGGGAACTAAAGGAGCAGACATCTTCAGGACACAATTTCAAGACCTAGCTGGTGAGCCAGCAGTTTTAAATTCAGGAAAAGCCTGCTGTGTTTGCTGTCAAGACAAGACAAAGAAACACAATAGAGAACATGAACAGAAGAGCAAGAAAAGAAAAATTAAACTCTCCTCTACTTCATCAGCCCTGGAAAAAGAGAGGGAAAGTAATCACTTGGTTCCTCTCTCTGTGTTCCAAACGATATTTGTGGTTTTCTCAGTGTATGTATATTTGTAGCATTGTGTTCTCATGTCACAATTGAACAGATGAGATTACACCCCTGAGAGTAAATCCCTTACATGGATCATGGAAGTGACCCAAACTTCCAGAAACTTACTACAGAGGAACCAGAACGGATTCAACTTCCTGTTTTTACCACAAGTTTACACTACATGCCAACAACAGAGGATTAAACCTCTTCTTTCCCCTGAGTTTATACATCCCTCCACAACAACATCACCACTCACGTAACAAAGACACTGAGCACCAGCATTAATTGGTGCTGCATCAATTCTTCACCTAAACCATGCAGCTCATTCTGCATTGATACACCCAGCTTTGCCTTTTACCTTATCAGCTTTGAATAAGGTTGTTCAGATAAGAATTTCACACATTCTCATTTCTAATTATCAGTGGGTTAGTGCAACTCTCCAGAAGTCACCTAGTCTATTTTTCTACCACATGAAGAATTGGTTCTCCTAAAAGCACATCTTCTATTGCTCTTTCAACTTGTTCTTAAACCTTTCCATGACTGAAACTGCCTGATGTCCTGGGATCCACTCCAGCACTCAGCTATCCTTACTGTGGATCATTCACTGACACCTCAGCTAAATTTCCTTGCTGCAATTTAAGTTTATCATTTGTTTTATTTACAGTGGACAGATTTTGTTTATTCCCTCCCTCCATGACAAGTTCACCATTTCCAAAATTTACAGGTTGAGGCAGTGCTGCTTGTCCTCTCTTTGCCCATTCTGCTTCTGCTCACAGCACATTCTCAATCTCTGCATGTGTATGTCTTTCCTTACCCCAAGAGAGAAGGCACCTGGATATCACGAGGCTGTTTCAAGGGAAGACGCCCACCTCCAGAGGCTGATGCATTCAGACACACACAGCTACAAAGTACTCTGAAACAAGAAAAATAAAAGATTTGTCTTCAGGATGGCAGGCAGAGTCCAGTCCAGGAGTAAAGGAAAAGCCAGCAACTCTGAAGTGCAATTTTCTGCACTCCATTATTTAGCATGCAAACAGATCTTCAAAAGCAGCATCACTGACTGTAGATACATCATGCACCACCACTCAGTTGGCCACATTTTCTCTGACAACCACCATAAGAGTTTGATAAATTTGTGCTCTAGGAAACAAAGTGTTCATGGACTTTGCAGAAAGTTCTGCCAAGGTATAAGCAATACCCAGCACATGTCAAAATCAGATGGCTCTGACTCCAAACCTTTAAGCCCTGTGACAGGGGACAAATTTTAATGTTACCATTGGTGACTTTATTTACAGTGTCACTGAAACCAACACAGGCAAGATTTCCAGTCCACTCTGGGATTTAAATGTGTGTAATTATGGAATAGACCCAGAGGGCAAAAGTCAGGTCTGATGAATGTTTTTTTATTCACAACATACTCCTCACTTCCTGATCTCCAGGATGTTCTACCTAGCAAAACAAAATCTCTCACAAATCCAAGTGTTTGGTGACAACGTAGAAAAGTAAAGAAATTATCTACATGAACAGTGCTCAGAAACACAGGAGAGAGATCTGAATGACAAAAACATCCCAAATTTCATGAAAGATAACAGGCAACAAGGGAGAGCAGCAATGACACATTTGCCATCCTACTTATGGAGGCTCTCAGAAAAACAGAGAGTTAGATGGTAGCACTCACAATTAGATGGTAGCAGACAATTTGCAACAACAGCACCTTTCACCAGTAGATCACCTTTTGCACCCCATCTCATCTAAATTCCTGCCTCTGCTCAGAAGGAGCTACTCCTGCCCCCAAAGGATCAAGTGGCTTTGTAACAAATACGTCTTTTCCGATGGCTGAAGCCAAGAAACACTCAATTTGTCACTTGCTGTGAAAACAAGATGTTTGTTGCACATCTAAGGATGTGCCAATGCAAGAACTCAGTGTCTTGTCTTTTGCATGGATCATCCATCTGACTGTACGTTTGGCTACTGCATTTTGTCCATCTCCAAGTTTCTGCTTGGGATGGTTTTCTTCATCCTTTGTAATCCTACCCAGCTGCCCTGGGATTTTGCTTTCCTTCATCACTTGCACTCTTAGCAATGCCAACACTTACAGCCAGCCAGCCCAAGTGCTGTCAGCACAGGAAGGTGACACACTCCTGTTTAGCACTGATTGGATAGCAGAAGTGCTGTTTCCAAGGCTAAAGAGGAATACCTGCACCAATAACGTCCCTAAAACACTACAGAGTAGCTGAGGAGATTGAGCAATAAATGCCTGAAGGTGAAAAACTCAAAGTAATCTCAAAATGTATGTTGGACAACTGATAAAAGACTCTAAATGCATGCCCACCTTTAAGGGTGAAAGTAGTTCCAAGGACTTCAGCAGATCATCTGCAGCATCAGACACATTACCTCCCAAAATACTAGTGAGATAAGGATGTTTAGCAAGGGATAGAGATATGAGGAATGCTTTCACCAAGAAAATACACCCATTTGTACATCTGAATTACGACAGCTGTTGAAAACCATGGAGTAGCATTGAATGGCAGCCCAGGACAGGGAGCCAAGACAACTACCACATGCAATTGAAACTGCCAAGGGATTAAGTCAGGTCAAATGTAATTACACAAATTGGATCCTGGCCAGAGTGCTGGCTTATTCAAGAAAATGAAAAGAGGTGTTCAAAAGTTTCAGAGATTGAGTCCTCCTCCTGTTAATTATTTGGTGAGTCAGTCAGTGAAGTCTCAGTACTCTGGGAGGCCATCTGAAAAAGGGGAAAAAATGAGGCATAAACTTGAAAGGCATTAGAAGCGATTAGCAAAAGCCTTTGTTCTCCATGGCAATCCTGGCTGCACCAGTGCGCGAAAGTCTTTCATGTCCATGCTGAAAAGTGGCCTCAGTTCCTTTGATACTTCTGCGAGGAAGCGTTTAAATTTACAAATATCCCACTGACAGAAGTTACAGACAACAGTTGAGGAACTTCTGCATAACTCAGCCAGATCATACCCAGCTCTCGGGCAGGCAGTACTCCTGCTGAAGAGAGGAAGGACAAGACACAAAGAAGTTCACTGACACCTGGAGCAATGTCCACTCTACATGCCAGTGGTGTATGAAAGCCAAGTCATGTCAAAAAGGAGGTCGTAGCCATGAGGGACTGTGGCTTCCTCCCCCCATTCAGTTTTCAGAAGAAGGAGAGCATGCAAGGCAGGCAATAGTAAGGAGATGAGAAAGGAAGCTTTGTGGTCTGGCAGCTGAGCGTCACTTGGAAAGATTAGATCCTATTTATGCCTCTGCCATAAACCTTCTGAACGATAAGAGCAAAGTCACATATATCAAAATTTCCCGCATATTTACTGCTGTGACTTTTGTGGCTGAATAAAGATACAGAAGGACTATGTCCAGAAAAGACAAGAACTAGCAGGCAGGGATTGAGATTCTGTGTTCAACCTTTAATCAAGACTTGTACTATAACCATGTACAGCACTACAAAACATGAAGTGTTCTGAAAAAACAGGCCTTGTAAGTCTCAGTTTTGGCACCTAAAAGAAGTAGATGCCTATGCTACCTCTGTATCTGGGAGTCATCATTAGAGAGACACTCATCGCTGTCTTTGAAGCAGTTGGATGCGACAGTAAAAGCAGTACAGAATTGAAGATTAACCTTTTTTGGATAGCTTATTCAGTGCAATGTTCAGATGATGCACATGAAACAAACCATTTTTTGACTGACATAAAAAAAAAAAACAGATGAAATAACTATCTTCTCAACAAGTGCCATACACGAGGCATGTCAAGTGACATGGCTTCATCCCACAGTGACAGCAGGTGAACACGCAACTGAATCCTCTGCCATACTGATCTAGTGTGCTTTTTTTTACCCCTTTAACTTTTCATAAAACAAGCCAGGAAAATGCAGACATTTCACAGCACAGATTGGTGCAATTTGTATTAATGGCCCAAGCATGGATGCAAGCAGCAGCTTGCTTCTCTCTGTGTGGAACAATCAACAGGGACCAGTCTGGTGGGACAACTGCTACCACGGCACACCTTGCCCCAGCCCAGCAACACCTCCTCCTCCAGTGGCTTCGCAACAAGCAGGGCAAGAACAAAGAACACAGGAAAAAATCTCTGCTGTCTTGCCATGCTGTGCAAAATCCAGGGGCAAGCAAATGTGGAAAGAGTTTGCATTCTGCGCTGACCACACACAAGCTGTCATTCTTCCAAAAGGTAGTCAAGTGCTCTTCCAGGTAGCAAAAGCACAAATGTCCCAAATTCCTCATCTCTGACAATTCTCTGACAGGGTAATCACTCCCTTGGAGTCCTCAGGCACCACACAGATGACAAAAATTTATTTTGCAAATAAGAACAAAACAGCAAGGCAGTTCTTCCCATTTTTTCCCCCAACACCTTCCAACCAGCCTCCTCTGAAGCAAGTCCATTGCTTGCACTGGAAAGACCCACAAAAAAAGGCAGGTCAGAGCCAGAGCCACAACACGGCCAGTGCCACATGTGAGCACCACCACACATCAGGGGAAAGCACAGGACTGATGGTACACACACTACGAAAAAATAGATTTTTCAGCACAAAGCAGGACAACCTGAAGTGTTTCATGCTGAAGAGGGACCTACTGCCATGTTGGCCAGGGTGTGCAGGGGGACATCCCCCTGTGGCAGCAGCAGTGATTAACCAATACTGATAATGGCCTCCAACGCCTGAAACAAAGCACGAGGAAACAGCACAACAAGGACTAATGCCAAGTGGCAATAAAGACAGAGGCAAGGCTGTTGTTCAAATAAGACTTTTTTTTTTTTTTTTTTTTTTTTTTTTTGCCTAGGTTACTTGTTTAAAAAAAAAAAAAAGGGTTCTGCATGCAGGGACATCCTGTTCACTGTATTAAATTAAAGGGATGATTCAAGAGGGAACAGCTTTCAGCAGATGGGGGGGGAATCAATTTCAGGTTGCTATGGACAACTGGGCTGTCTCCTGTAAAACAGAATCAGATTCAGCTCTACAAACCTGAACACTAAACATTCCCTCAAATACAACACACACACTCTCACTAAATTAGTGAATACAATAAAATACAGGCTTGTGTCATCTCCCAGGTTTTTTGGCTGAATGAAGGACACACTCAAATCTGCTAATTGCCGCTAAATACAGGACTGGAGTTTGGCTCAGTGGTGGCTCTCTGACTGCCAGTCCAACACTCCCTTACAGGGGAAAAGCCCTTTAACAGCCAAATAAACCAGAGCAGTGCCCAGATTCACCTCACTCTGGACCTTTCCATGGGCTCTGGGCTTGAAGACCATGTGCTGCTAATCCAAGCTCCTGAAGAACTCAGCTAGAAGGGACAGCAAGAGCAGCCTGAGGCTTTCAAGCATGTCCTGGCTGATACTCTCCTGGCTGAGAGGCAATTTAACCTGCTTGAATAGCCTGAATAGAAACAATGCTCTCCACCCAAGCACCTGACCTATGGTCACAGCTGCCAGCAGGAATCTCACATGGAGAGACCACTGGGAACAACATGGTGGCCATGGTCCAATGGGTGTCTTCTCCCCACATTTTGCACTAGAATAACTTGAAACATGTTTTAAGCACCTTCTCCACTCCCTGCAGGACAAAAAGCCTTGGTGAGAGAGACTGGAGCAGAGATAAGGCATCTGAATCTGTGCCCTTTCCCAGTAGCTGTTAAGAAATCAAAGAAATCAATCTAGATCAATCTCTCCATGAAGGCAATAGGAAACATTCCCATCCCACGATACTGTAAGTCATATAGAGCAGCTAATGATTTTCCAATGAAATGTACCATCAAAATATAAGATTTTATTAGCAAAATCAATGATGTGTGCAGAGACAGTCCCTTGTGTGCCTTAAAAAAAAGTCTATGAATAAACCTGACAGGAATAAAGAACATGGTGCAATTATTACAGCTGTTTTACAGGATACTCTAATAATGACAGCCCATACTTCTGGTAAGACACCTCAAGGCAGTGCCACAAAATAAAAAATATAAAAAGAACAGAAGCACAGCATTCCCCTACACTTGGAGGGTGCACAGAAGATAACATCCTGGAAAGAAAAGCACCCCAATGCTTAAAAATATTTACCAGTCACCTGTCTTTTTCTCTTTCTCCACCAGTTCAGTGTTTCACTGAACTAGAAAAGCAACCAGTGGAAATTTACACCCATTTAAACCTAGCACAAATGAAAGCAAGACAGAGAGGCTGCAACGTTTCAGCATCCACAAAACTCATGATGTTCCTAAACTATGTACACAAGTCAGGTAACTGCAGCATCCAAGAGCCCTCTGCAAGCAACACACCCATCTGAGGACACAGGAATGCAGTCCTACCAGCCTGCCAATCTCCTGTTCTCAGCTGCCAGCTATCATCCACATCAAAACCACCATAAAGAATTCAGACAGGCAAAACATTAAGGGACCCCAAATCCAACACTCACCAAGCCCACTGCCCGATTTTTTGTGGAGCTCTGGCTAATGAACAAGGAGCATCATTAAGCTGCATTTATAGCCAAATGCTCAAGAGTGCACTTACATGAAACAGTGCCCAAAAAACCACTTGAGAGCTCTAACCCAAACCTAGACACAAGAGTCTAAGGTCCACTCAGAGGAAAACATTAAGTCTCTATTCCACTTGACTTTAAACAACCTCTGGATGCATGTGGGGATGGATAGCGAAAAAGTAACAAGAATACCCAACAGATGTTTCCATTAGCATAAATTTCCCATTCATTCCTCTTTTTTCTACCATCAAACTCCTTTATTATCCTTGCTGGATAATTTACAGTGCTTTTTACAAAGTACAGTCTCTAAGAACAGAGACAGCAAACACTTGACAATGTAGAAGTTCAAAGAGCTGAGCCATGCATGACCTGCAAGCAGATTGTTGCTATTTCCCCATGTGTATAAAAGGGCTTTGCCTTCACACAGTGCTGGAACTTGTCATCATGAAACACCCTCCTACTACAACATGGCCCAGAGGAGCTACTATTTTGGGTCCTAATAACGTGCTGGATTTTACAGGAAAGAAAGAAGCCAAGTAACATGGAACAACCCAGCTGTCAAGGAGAGAAGCAGATGGGATCCTCACAAAGCTACACAGATTGCCTGAGCCAAGTGCTGTCACAGCCCATCCTCGAGATGGGAAAGCACGGTGCAGGAGCTAGATGAAAGGAGCTTGTGAAATTAAGTAGCATCATCACCTCCACAAGACCTGTGAAGAGACAATAGAGAACTGCTTTCCAGGCATTCTGATCCCAAGGCAGTAAAACATGACTCAAGGTTGTCAAGCTGCTTTTTTAAAATGCTTTTCACCTGAGTGACAATTGCCCGATTCTCCCACCTGTTTGGCCCCCATGAAACACAGAGAGCAATCACAGAAGCACAAGCCACATCTGTGGTCTTGGAAAAGCTCTCCCTGGGGTAACAGGCACAAACAGGGCTGGCTGGAGGTGTCTCTGCTAACATGGCCCCAGGTGCTGACAGGCAGACAAGCTGCCAGGGCACAGGTAGCACCAGGATTCACCTTACTGTGGCTTCCAGTTCCAAATGTGGCTTCCAAACAATCTTAGAAATACACCACTTGCCATGGCAGTTCAGTTCCCAGTGCCTTGGCACCCTGTGAACCAGTGGCAGACCAGGAGAGGGGAGGGACTGGCCTGACCTTCCTCATTCAAGATCTCAAAAAGGTGCTGCACCCAACAGAACAAACCAGTGCTTGGAAACCCCAGCCCACTTGGAGATAACAGGGCCCATATCCAACAGATAGAGAACTTCCAGCTCGAGCACAGCCACTCACGTGCACAGTGATTCAAACAACAGAGGCTGAAGCCAGATGATGAATGAAGTAATAGAATCGATTTCCTTACCTCCCCTCCACCTCCCACTAACCGGAAGATGCTATTCAGGGAAAACATAATTTAAAGGCAGAGGCTAATGATGAATCGGATTGATTTTTATATGGACAAAATAGATGTAATTGCAGTCTACCTACTTGCAGCTTGCCAAGTCAGAGCAAACTTCAGGAGAACCTGGCCCATTCTCCCATTCCTTGTCCCCACCACTGTCTCCCACCAAAGCGAAAAAAAAAAAAAAAAACCCTCACAGAAAAGAAATTCCTTTACACAAGACAATTGTATGTTGCTCAGAGCCAGCTCAATGCTGGCTTCCCTCTTCCTGCTCAACAGTATAGAGCCTGAATTAATGGATATACAGAGGGCCCACTTTCCAGGGAAAAGCGAATTCCAAGTTTGCAGCTGGGAAGAATGCATTGTATGTCTGGTATTCACGCTGCGCCCGCTTTTCCTCTTCCTTCTTTTGGCCGTATAAGGAGCTGAGCACAGCAGGCTGGACCAGTGAGTGCAGCGCTGCCTGCTCAGCACCGTTGGACCTCAGACTTTGTTTGTCTTTACTGGAAATCCAATAAATCCATCCAGGAAAAAGGCTAGTGCATACGCTATGGAGTGTCAGGCTCAGACCCCGGTCTGGAGATCCAGGATCCAAAGAGGAGCCAGCTGAATGAGACCAGCCCAGCAAGTGCTCCTGCAGAGCAGCAAGCACATGCACTGCACAGGCAGTAATTACCTTTATTACATTGCAGGGAAAGGAGTGGGGATGTGTGTTAACTTAAAAACTGAAGACTATTGCAGCTACAGTCCTAAAGGGTTGTTTCACAGGTTTGCAGTACTCAAGTAATACCTGCACAGGAAATAAAAGCCAGCCTGGCCCGGAGTGAACACACCTGGGGCTGGGAGGATTACGTGCCTTTGGCCACAGAGAAATACGCCCTCTCTAATCACACACAGGTTATAAACAGGAGTGTGGGATTGCACTTTAGAGATGCAAATTGCTGGGAATTTTTCCTAGAGTCCTGACAATCCCTAAATTAGAGCCTAATGCAGCAATTTCAGCAGCAGACTGGGATTTCCATATCCCAAATGCAATTATACAATATTACCTTCCAAAAACATAAAACCTTTTTGCCACTACTGCTTCTTCTGTAAACAACAGACTGTTCCTGTGGCCACCCAGGGCATTGCAGGAGCAAAAAGGAGAGGGAAGGACACACACCACATAACCTTCCCTTATGGAGAGTGATAGGTGCTGCCCCATGAGATGGCAACACCAACAATCAGAGCCCCTCATGCTTGGCCCTAGCACCAAAGGGCAGGGGCAGAAACTCAAAGCAACCCCAAATCCATCCAACCACCCTGTCTTGCCCTCTCACCTTTGTCAAGCATGTAAAGTTCCATCTCCTTCCCAGCACTAGCAACTCTGGGCTGCAGTTCCCCATTGCCACCTCTTCTTTGGAGGTTCTGTCCCAGCCCCTGCAGCTACCCGCTCCCAACCCTCCACCTCCACAGAGCTGCCTGCATGAGGAAAAGGGAAGGACAGTGGCCAGAAATCCCTTCATGACACCTGAAAACAGTCTTCAGCTTTCACCTGTTATATCCAGATAGAGTCAGGGATGCTCTGAAGCACAGAATGAAGCGGCTTAGATGAAGACACACGGTTGAAACTCAGCTGGGGGAAGGGAAAGTTTCTAGCCTCATTAATAACAGCCTGAAATTAAAAGCAGAGCTTGTAGTACAGCTGCAATTTCAGCTACCCCGCTGCTTGTGTTAACAGTGTGGCTTTATTATGGTCAGGGATTAAAAACAGCTTCAACAATTAAAAGAGGGAAAAGAAAAAAAAATAATGACTGAATGAAAGAACCACCACCACCAAAAATCAGTATAAAAAATTCCTGCGGGCTGGAATGATTAGCAAAAAACACTTGTGTGCTGTGAGGAGCATGAGTGAATGCTTCCTTCCCCACACAGGCCCACACATGTCCCTGACAAGTATATCTGTCCCCCACCTGTGGGAAATCACCCACTGCCCCATGGCTCAGCACAGCCACCATTAGCCTCCCCAGGGATGCCACCTCCTGCCCAGGAATAGGTGGTCTACAATCACCCTGCTCCAAGCAGAGAGCTTAGAAACTTCCTCACCCCTGCTGTCTAAATAACACAGTATTTAGAACAAAAATGGAAAGAAAACAGACTTTCAACAAATGACTAACATGCCTCCAATTTCCCAGGAGGCAGCAGGCTCATGGAGCAGCTCAGAAGAGCTGAGAAGCAGCACGCTCGTGTGTCCTGGAGGTGAGCTGGTTGCCTAAGGTTTCCTGAAGCATTCACCCCTCATTCCCTGGCACTTGCTCTGACACCAGCTGGGATAAGCTACCACTGGGAAACCTCAGTTTGTTGTGCCTCAACACAAGAGTCATCGCTTTGAGGGCTTGGCCAGTAATGCCAAGACTGAACCTACTCATTCTGCTCAGTAAGAATCAAAAGCAATGTCTTCATGAGAAAGACTATCTCCCTTCTCTTTCACCACCTTCCTGACAAAGGTATTCTCTGAAAACATCACCTTTAGGGCAGTCACCTACATTCACTGCAAAGCTACTGAGGACCAGAAGTCCCTTCACAGCCAAGCTCACACTTGCTTTTTCTCAACAGTGTTTCTGTGCCCCCACAGGTCATAGCTTCCACTTCTCCTGCCTGCAAAGCAGGAAATATAAGAAGGGTCAGCACAACTGACCATAAATTCTGGAGTTTGGGATTTTTTTACTCTTTTTACTTCACAGCTGCTTTTGCCTTTGACCAACAACAGAAAGGGAGTGCAGCCACAGCACAGCAGGAAGGCATCAGTTTTGTCACAAACACAGCCACACCTACAGCTCTTTCTCCACTGCACAAGGTTTGGCCTTCAAAAATCAATCCAAACTTAGCCCATCCACCAAAGCTGCTGCCTTTGGATTATATGGATATTAACCCAAGGACCACAGGTCATTCCCAGAGATATGCTCTGGGCAAATTCCTGCATCTACCACAGAGCTGCAATGCTCAAGAGCCAAACTCCTGACACAATGATGGTCATCTTCACCGAGACAACAGATCCAGGTTCCTCCAGTGTTTCCCATGAGGACACACTGGACAAATCTGGTCCTAATGGCCGCTGCAACCAGTAAAAGCAATGCTGGGAACACCCAACAGATCTGAGCCCTGTTCCTGCTATGGGATGAATGCAGAATCATTTTCCATAAAGGATTAAAGTCACATCCCTGTCAAGGAAGCTATTAGTTAACAGAAAAAATCTTTGCCATTTTTGGAGACAGAACCATGGACTCAGAAAAATTCTTGCTGCTCCAATGAAGGACAGAGACATCCAACCCAAATAAAGAAGATCCATCATTATATGACAATGGCAGTGCCCAGACATCTGCCCTCAAAAGCCAGCCAAAAGCATTTTACACTGTTCACTTTCACAAGCTCAGAAATTCAAGCTAGGCTGTGCCAACCCTTTACAATTCCCGTCATTGGAGGGTACAAAGGACTTCAATAGATCTGCACTTGAAGCCATGTCTGCAAAAATATCACAGATAAGGTAGCATGTCCCCAGCAGCCACACAGCTTCTGCACCATATCCAGGGCAGGTTTGGTATCTTAGAAAACCAAAATCTCCTTTCTTTGTACCCTGAAGTCCAGTATTCCAAAACCATTTATATTAAAACTAACAAGCCCCACAATACACTTTCTCAGACACCAGAGCACTTTCTAAATGCCAAGGTGACTGCAACCAAAAGTCACCACGGCTTAACAAATGTGGGTGATATGACTTCCTGGTGGTTTCAGTTAATGGGCTTTGCCTTGCCTTTTCAGCAGGCTGGGAGCACACGTGGCAAACACAACACAGCCACTGTTCAGCTGTGAGAATGAACCAACTCCAGGCAGCCTCACAGCCCCACCATGGAAAGCATTATATCCTATCCCCTGCTTTGCAGACAGGAGAAATTCAAGATAAAAAATAAACAGCCACCAAAGAAACCTAAAACCAACACACACAAAACAATGAAATCCCCCTGAAAAGGGTAGAGAAAAAAAACCCCACAACACAAGCCTGAAATTTGGAGCTGCACTGCCCCAACACACTCATTCCTGGATGGAAAAGAATGGAATGTTTGAAGGATGTGAGATGACACCTGCACCAGGTACAGTCTGGCAGTGGGTAAATAGGCTGTGGCAGCATGATAGCAACAGGAGAAGTGCACAGAAGCAGGAAGAATTGAGGAAGTGCCAGCCAGTAAGGAAGGTGCTGTGGCCACAAAACATAGCCAAAAAATGGCAAAAAAAAAATCAGATTATTCAGATCCTGTCCTTAGAAACCGATGCTAGAATTTTTCTCTTACACAGGACTGCACTCCTCCTCTCACCCCAGAATTTGTGACCTTCCATGTCACAGTTTTTTGAGTGCAAGTAATGCCCACTGCTGCATAGGCAGATGGGGACCAACGCTATGGCTGATGTCATATGGACAGCTCCTTCTCTTACAAAACGCTTCCAGCTCCAGTAGAAAGATCCCCGTGCGTTCAGATGGCCAAAATCAGGCAAGCACTGAGCAGAGCCTTTACCTAAAAGCTTTACTATCATCTGGAAGAATTACAGTGGGCCATCTGCATATTCTTCTCCTAAAATGTATCTGGTTCAAACTCACTTCTCCCTCACCTCCTCTGACATATGTCCATATTTCTCCATTAATAGTTGAGCTGCTGGTGACACCCTGAGCACCTTCCACTGTTCCAACCCATCAGTGAAATAACCCCCTGCAGCTCAGGGTTAACATCAGAACCAGTAGCTCCCATGAACTACAACAGCTCTAAGACTTACACTGAAGAGTTACTGGAATTTATTAGGTTAAGCATGCCAATATCTCAAAATCATTAAGGGCTTAAACTTTGTACCTGTACAATGCATGATCAAGTTTGTTACAAATGTCATTAACAATAAACCATAACTACATTTCCAGAGAAAAAAATCCGGGCACCTACAGTGGATTGTCAGAGAGACAAAGTACTAAAGTCAAGGAAAGAACTCTGGCTTGCCTGTTTTTTCCAGCCTATCAGAGACACACGCTCCTAAGAACCCAAGCCTTTCCCCTTGAAATGAGGAACTAATCACCCTTCCAGGGTGACACCACAAGCTTTGGGTTTTGTTCCCATTTTAGCATGTGTAAGGCATGAGGCACCAAGAGGACCTATGAGCTGCTGCTTCTCAGACACCAGACACACCTGAAAAGCAGCTCTCAGTAGTTCAAAGCTAGCACTTTCCAGTTTCTGCCAATTTCCTTGATACCCAAAAGGCAGTCTATGACCCTTTTAGATTGACAAACCCATTTTTGTAATAAAAACACAAAGGTCCCTTGCTACAAAGAAACATGAGCAGTCCAGCTAGGAGCTGCCAGCCCCAGCACAAATAAACCTTCAGCACCACATCATACATGGAGCTGAAAACCCCGAGATCCTGTCCTCCTGTTTCTGAAGTACTATTTGTATTAACTGGACTTAGTGTGGATTTTAAACATTACCAGAAAACTTTCCTCAGTAAAAGGGGATCATTCAGGCACATTCACAGGAGCAATCCTCCTCTTTAGGGTGACCTAAAGTTGGAAGGTTTTGCTCTAACCAACACTGGAGAGAGGACTTAATGAGAAAAGCACCAAAGGTCACTGCTGGTCTTGGCAAGGCTGGATAAACTACAGTAAGGGCTAGAAAGAAGATCTGCCTAGTCTGAAGGCCAGGGGTCCAAAAGGCAAGCCAAAAAGTAACTTGTTCCCTTTCCTAACAAACTGTGTTTTCAGCTGGAAGTCACTTGGCAGCCTTCCTGCCAGAGGATGCTGCAGGTCAAGACAAGGGTTCATTCCCGGCCAGGCTGAGTGGGGACACAAACCACAAGAACAGACAGTGCTCTGCTATCTGTACATGGGCTGGAACTCCAGAACTGCATCTGCTGGGCTGTCCTTAGACAGAAAGGGATGCTGCTGGCCAGGGCTGGTGTGCCCCAGGACACATCAGCCTGCTCAAGAGCAAGGATGGGCTAAGTACCGAGGCACAAACAGGGGAGCCAAGGCAAGTCTTCAGGCACCCAGCTGCTCCACACCTGCCTCACAAACACCTTGAGCTCCTTGCTTCTGTGAAAATCAAGAGCAGTGTCATTCTGTAAGAAAAATGTCACTTAAACTCCTTATTAAAGGTAATTTCCTCTCCTACCCCTTTTCATTAGCAACACTCAAGCATTCATCAAATGATCTGTTACTTGCAGGCAAAACGTTAGTCTTCTTACAAAGAACCCATATAATGGCACTGTCTATTGTTCTAACCATAAAAAGTTGTACTAAAAAAATCCATTGAGAAGCACAGTGTCCCATTCACCTGAATAGTTTACCTTAAATAAACCTAGCACACTGGGAAACCCATAAGTGCTTGGGAACAATGCTCATATGGGAAAAAGATGCAGCAGTAACCACATTACTTTTCCCTTCTAGGCAGTACCTTTCCACTTGAATTTTATACAATGCACCTGCTTATTGTTCTTATTACACAGCATTGCATTCAATTCAAATCCATGCTGCAAGTATCCCACTCATGGCAAAAAAAGTTCAGAAAGGAAAAAAAAAATTATATTAAAGGGAAGTAATCTACAGCGGCACATTACGCAGCACCAATTCCAGGCAGGCTGTCATTCTGATCACACCAGATGGTATTTTGACTCCAACAGTATCCTTCAGTGAAACCTTCTTGTTACAGCATTATTCTTGATGCACAGAGTCCTTTTGAAATTAATAGTACAAATTCTCTTTGTCATTTCAAAAGGACCGTGCTGTTCAGAGTGCTTTACCTTTTCACATCTTCCTTTCCAATAACTTGCAAAGGAGTAAGGCCAAAACAGGCCATTCTTTAAGGCAAGAATTAAAAATAAATAAATAAATCCATGCTTTCCTTGGTAAGGAACTACAGGATAGAGCTGTGAATCCCAACTCAGGAGAGCCTTATGTGTCATTCCAGATCTAGGCCAACTGAGAAAATCACTTAAGCTCCTGATTATCTATAATACATGCTTAAGTTGCTTTGACTTCCGTAGGACTTAAGCATATATTTAGGTTCTTTCCTCTACAGAAATACTCTCTTAAATCAGATCCTGTTTTGTAGGGTCACTACACACAGACACATACAGCACATGCCCACAAGAAAGCTCTGGCTGTAAACCAGACTGCCTGAATTTTTGCCTCACTATGGAAGAAAGTGTTTCACCCAGAGCTTTAAGTGAAGTTGAAGTTTGGAAGTGCTTTATCTCAGATAGGACCTTTGTGAAGGTACAGCTCTCAGTTTTAGACTTCAGTGATGCTAAAACTCATGAGAGAGCCTACAGCACACCAAAGCTGCAGATGTTTCCAAGAGGACAAAATCTCCCTAGACCCAATTCCATCTGCTATAAATCACCCTGTGGGTTAACCACAGGCTGTGAATGCACAGCAGAGACCAGAAAGACCTTTCACTGGTCCCTTCTGAACCACTTCTCCTGGTGGGGTTATGCCTCAAAACACCACAAACTTTCGTCCACATGACAGAAGACATACAGAGTTAAAAGCAGGAAGTCTCCCAGCATCAAATGGGACACCAAGTTTCAACACCCTCCATGTTACCCATGAGGAATACAGAGATTCCCCCCCCAACCTTCTACCTTACTGGGCATGGGCAACTGCTAAACTATCCTGAACCTGCCCTCCTACCAAGGAGCTCTTATGTTTCAAAATAGAACCTAGGCAAAAAAAAAAGCCCCTTTGTCCAACCCCTCCCCTCACCAACTACTCGCTTGCTATTAGCGTTAATTGCAAGCACATCATTCCTACAGCTTGGTTGATAGAAAAGAACTCCTGCTATGTAGGGGCTTGGTTTTCCCATCTTGCCTATTCTCAAGGCAGTGCAATAAATTATGATTATATATGGAAGCTTTGCAAACAACTAAAGCATCCTGAGTGCCTGCACGGGGGCATGCTGTTTCTCAGTGTGATCTGAAATAGCCAAGATATTAAATCCCGCAAAGAACTGAGTTTCTAATGGAAAAACTGATGTGCCAGATGTTGACACTGATGATTACTGAGGCAGAGCCAAACCCCTCTAGGTTAGATGGCCTCACCACTCCCTGCTCCTCAATGACCCACACTATAGTCCAGCTGCTCCCACATCCACCCACCTCTGCGGTTACTCACCCAGAAAAGGGATGCACACTATTCTTTCCAAGCCCTGGACCTTCACTTCTCTTTCAATGACTATCCAGCCCAAACAAGGGATCAAGCTCTTTGGTGCTGAAGATGGCACAGGAGAAGGAGCACTTCACAGCACGACATCAAATGGTGCAACTGGGTTTTGGATTCCACCAGCCCAATAGCTCAACCCAACCCTCTATTTTGGGAAGCCCCAACTGAACAAAACCCAACTCAGTTCAGCAGTGCAAGATGACTGTATTTTACCTCTTGAAATCCTCCTCTTATTGATGCCACACAGTGAAAATATTATGATGAGAAAACTCTGCAGATTCAAGATATCAAGACTTTGGAGATGGAAGATCAAGCCCTTTGCCACGAATCAGGAGATGATCAGGACAGCAAACCACACACTCCCAGCACACCTACAACTTCTCTGCCTGAGTGGTGTCTGATCCAAACCCACACCAGCCTTTAAAACTACTTCTCCCCAAAGTGGTGGAACAGGCTCCAGAAGCAGTGGGGTTGCCTGACCCTTCTGCTTTGCACAAAAAGCCAAGACCAAAGGTGTTGCTTACCTAGGCAGCTGTGAAGAGGGCAAGGAACACTGTTCCCTACTGCAACACAACTTCAGGGCTTTTTCCCCCACTCTGGGACCTCCAGTACCCTGTGAAAGAGCATTCTGCATCTCCAGCAGCCCAGGGGTTCACGGAGCTGAGGAGAAGTCTCAACATGCACTCCCACACAGAAGGGAACAGGTTTGAACAGGAGGGTCTCTGTGGGAGTCTTGCACTGAATATGAAATGTACAGTAGTGCCGAGCCTTGTTCCAACTGAAGGCTAAATGCCTGTCTTCCCCTCTCAAACACATCGTTGTCAAAATATCTGCTGATCAGACAAATTACAGAAACAGAGACCACATAGTGACTGCAGGGAGGAGAGCCACTGCTGCAAGCCTGCCCCAGGCAAGTGCAGGATCCCAGCATATAAAACAGAGCACCATCCAAAAGCAAAAAGATAATACAGAAGTTTACTGCCTGTCATTTAAATAAGGATTTCTGTTACAGAAACACACCAGGAGCCTGCCTCCTTTCCTCCCTCAGCCCCTGCAGGGAAAGACATCATCTTCCTCCAAAGGTGACAAGAGATGAAATAAAAACAGAAGTGATAACGAGACAGGAGGAGAGGAGTTGCAGGACGCTGCAATTTCTCACTTCAAAGCAACAAACTCTTTCTACCATCAAGTTTATTCGAGTATCAACAAAGGGTAAGATTTGAGAAAAACACAGGTACTTTCAGTATCTACACTTATGCTGAGTCCCTTGCCAACCTTTTCAGTATGTCAAAAAAAAGTATTTTAAAAAACCAAGTGGTTTTCAGTAGTTTCTTTCTCCTGTGGTTGCTGAAAGTCGTGCAGACACCATGGTAGAAATTAAATACTTTAAAACATAAATGTAAGATTGCATACATCCACTTAGCATGAAACAAAACTCTAAAAATGTTTTTCCCCAAATTTTAGTGTGAAATTTCAATAAAAGGGAATACATTTCTTTGAAGTTAGTGCTGTCCTTTCAAGCTGACCTTCAGTCACCTGAATCACATGCCCAAGACCACCAACACGATGCAATTTCCATTTCCAAAGCTTTGGTCTTATAGGATTTATTGTTTAAGCTGCAAGGGAAGCACATTACACACTGCTGACAGTGCATTTGCGCATGTGAACAAAGATGAGGGTGAGGTGAGATTAGGACAAGCTCGAGGGAATTAGCTCAGTGGGTTATTTATTTCATGACAGCACAGATTAAAAGGGCTGACTGTCCCTTTGGCCTTACAAGCACTCATGTGAGTTACCAAGCACGTTTTATTGGAGGGAAGGGGAAGAGATGTTATCATCCAGGTAAATATCTCAAACAGTTGAGTATTTGATGGACAGCACTTTGCATGTGATTAGCACAAAACCTCCCAGAATCCCTAAACACCTTACAAGGAAATGCTCTTTTTAAGCATTACTGGGGTGGGTGGGCTGGATCAGTCCCAGCTGAGAGGCAAATATGCTGAGTCAGAGGGATCAGCTGCCCAGCCAGGATATCACAATCTTCAGGCAGGGCCAGCCTTGCCCAGGACACTCCAGTTCAACAGCAGCACCTGCAATTGAAGCCTCCCAGTCCCAGCTGGTACAGACAGGCACCCTGCTCATGATCTTTCCTGCTGGACCAGGCTTCACTGAGGCTCTCAAGGGATTGAGTAGCAGATTTAGCAGTAAAAACCAGACGGCCTCATTCCTACTGACCCGCTCACACCGTAACGTAGTTCTCATTTCCAAATGACTGCCTGCTCTCTCTCAGTCCTGGTTAATATTATTTGTGTTTTAATGCTTTCTAGGAACCATTCCAGCTTTACATCACAACAAATACCACCGGGTAGGGGAAACGCTTAATCTGGCTGGCCTTGTTTTTGGTACTTCACTTTAGGAACTGGGCCAAGTAGTCAGAGAAACAGCAGTGCCTGCCCCACGGCCAGACCTTTCCCCACATACACTCAGCCCCACTGGGGATGTTGCCTGCAAATCTGAAGGTGGCTTTCATCAAGGCTGAATTCTGGAGCTCCTCCAGAAATCCTCCAAAGAGCATGAACAAGCCGAATAAAGAGAAACCCACAAAAGCTCGAGATCAAAGGACTCTTTGGGTTCTTTTTCTTTCCCATTTTCTTCCTCTCAGTCTTACCAGCAGCACATGCTTCTGCAGCCATCATTGACAGAGTAAGTGCCCAACTTACTGGCTGAGCAATTGCTGTACAACACCCAGGAAGAGGTTTTTGCCACCACTTCATCCTAAGAGCTTGCACCAAACTGCTCAGGGACACCCACCTTAAAATTTCCTGAGCCACTTCTTTACAGGCCAGTACTCCCACTAAGCTTTTTAAACCCTGCTTGTTATCCCTTCCTTCCCATCCTCAGGTCCAACTCATGAAACTCATTCTCTACAGCAGCCAGAATGACTTTCAGGAGTGCCTCCTGCCAGAGGAAGAGCTGTTCACCCAGAGTAATGTTCTGTTCCAGCCCAGGCTGGTTATGGAAGACTTTTTGGAGTGCTGTTTCTCTTTTTAGCACTCACCCCACTCAGGTCAGGATGAAGCAGGTAGGAAAGGTGAGCACACAAGGCACATCCTACCATGCAGGTCTGGAAGCTGCTGCTTCCCAATGTACGTTTGCCCTGAAGCTCAAACCAAACCCCAATGTACCCTCAAATGTACCTGTTTGCACCAGTTTCACTCAAACTCACTTTACCTTCTTTCAAAGAAGAAGCTGTTTTCTTGCTGAGCAGGGATGTAACCAGCTCAGAGACTTATAAGTTAGCTCATCTGCAATTCCACATCTCTGCAGTTTGAGCATTATTTTCATAAAGAGGAGACAAAATAAAATAAAATTTTAAAAAGAGGGAGAGGGAGAGAGAGAGAGAGGGGGGGGGGTGGGGGGGAGAACCCAATCAAGGGTATCTGCTGTTTGGGACCGGCATGACAAGCTCAGAAGGTGAATATTCACTGTCACCAGTTTGGCCCAGGGAGGGGAGAGGGGACTCAGTGTTACAACACATTAATTATTTAGCCACAGATTTTCTCAGGAACTTGTTACCCACACTCAGCATCTCAGGAGCATGTGTGTAGGGTGCAGGCAAAAAGGAAATCAGGGAGGGAAGAGGAGGAGGTACCTTAAGTCAGCAGGAAAGTGTAAAGAGCTTAAAGCCAGGGGTTATCAACCAGACAGAATTGACCCAGTTATGCAACTGAGAGAAGAAGCAGGATAAAAACACCAAGGAAGGCTGAATACTGTTAGGTTCCCAAAATACAGAAAGCACAGATAACTGGCACAACTGACCACAAGAATTACATTAAAATACAGATTACACAGCATCCACTAGGATTTTAAAAAATCCTCAAGAAACATAATGGACCTCTTCCCAGCAAACCACACAGTGCTGTGGAGCAGCAGAGAGCATCTGAACTCCAGGCAGCACCTGGAAATCACCATCCATTTATTCTCAGGGAATATTTCATTCATGTCCCATCACCAAGTAACAACACTGGTGCACAATAATTTTTAGTCAATATTTCAGTGTTTTAGAGGGGAGGGAGCTTTGTGTTGTACATCAGAAAGCTTGAAAGTTCAGACCCTGAAAGGTCTGAAAGGTTTTTATGGGAGGCAGGGGCTCTTTCTAAAGTTTTCCCCCATGCAAAAAAAAATTCCTATTTCCCACCCAGGCCATAGTTTTGAACTCTGCACAGCAACAACCTCTGCTCTGATAGTGATGGTTAGAAGTGCTTTGACAGACTTCCATCACCCCTTGAAATGTCCAAGGCCAAGTTGGATGGGGCTCTGAGCAGGCTAGCCTATTGGAAAGCATCCCTGTCCATGGAAGGGAGGTTGGAACTGGATGATCTTTAATATCCCTTTCCACCCAAACCACTCAAAGAGTCAAGGATTAGCAATGCCCTTCTTCCAGATTCCAAATTAATCTTCTGCTCACATTAGCTTTCATTTTTTTTCCATCCACATTAATCATTACTCCTCTTACATATTACTAAGCAGTGGACTGAATCAGGTCATCTCGCTTTTGGGAGGAAGAACCATTTGCACCGCCTTGTTTGCACAACAGAACCATTGACTCTGCCACATCCAGCCCCAGAACACTGCTCCCCTCCACTTCTTTCTGGGCCAGGCCAACTTCTAATCATTGCTTTTGTCTATGTCCCACAATCCCACCCACATGCCATGTAGTAAATGTTTGCTTTGAGTTTTTGCTTGGTTATTTTTTCTCTTTAACCAAGTGACATTTTTCAAACCAGATGACTTTTTCCACTTTAAATGTTAGCAAAGGGGAAGGGGGGGATGTGGTGAGGAAACTAATCAGTTCATCTTTCTCCTCTAGTTTGATGCAATGCTGCCCTTACTCTTACACAGCAGCAGCACTTTTCAAATCTATTTTTCACCAAAATGTTTAAATGCTGCAGAGAAATTACCTACTAAGATGCCTAGCCTATACATCCTCTATTTTCCACCACCTGTAAATTACCATTGTTGAATAGGTGTTCTCTTTTGTATTTTGCCAAGCTTATTCACATGAGATACTGTGTCCCCTACTGCTATTAAATGCCCCAAGGGACAGAGCAGCTCAGGCATCTGGAACACACACCAGACAAATCCTCTAAAGCCACTCCAGGATAATAATAACAGAAATCAGGATTGCAAGGTTTGGGAGAAAAATTTTTAAAGTTCCTTGTGTTGTCAACAAAAGTCAGCCACCAACCCAAAAAAGGAGCACTTAGTGCCACATCACCTCAAGTACCTGCAGCATCAGAAAATGTTTGAAACATGACAAAGGCAATTTTTGTCCCCTCCCAGGCACACCAATCACAAAAGTTATAATTTTTAGCACAGTTTATCTTCCTGCTCAACCACACAGTGATTGGTATTGTCAGAGAAGAGCACCTCAGGTTTGCCAAAGTGAGCAGTGGGGAAAGTGAACTTCCCGATATAGAAGAGAGGAAAAATGCACAGCTCCTGGCCTCAATGAATGGAGCACAGAGCAACTTTAACCATGGGGACCACTCAGGGTGGCCAGGACAGCAAACAACTGCTTGGACACAGGGAGAACGGGAAGGGAACCACCTTATATCCAGAGTGATTTGTAGGTGGGAGAAGTGAAGAGGTTGTTCTAATATCAATCTCCTACATATGGATGCAATACCTTGGTTTCCTCCCTCTTCAGGAGCTGTCCTCACAGCACAAAAGTTTCTAAAGAGATGCTGCTTTCTCTCCTACAGCATACATTAGTATTTTAAGCACTCACTACCAAGTCCAGCTTTACCCTTCCCCTTCAGACCTGCTCTGCCCCTTTCCTAAAAGGAAGAAAAAAAAAAAAAAAAAAAAAAAAAAAACAGGGGGAGCACACTATAGGTGACACACTGCTTGTGTGAGAGCAGCAACAAGCCCTGCTGCAGCACCCAGGTGTGGAAGAGGGAAGAGAAATCATCACTGCTGATCCAGCATCTTCTCTGATCTGCATGCCAACACAAGTGGGCAATTAGCCCAGTTACAGATCTCACACCATTTGGCTCCACTTTCTCCTGGGAAACATGAGATGGGGTGGATGTAAACACCTTACCAAAGAAGCAATGGCAGTTGGCCACGCTGAAGGGGAGGCAGGAGAGATGACACAGAACCATGGCAAAGAAAAGCCCAATCTCAGCATTCCCCACTGTCTCAGCAGTCTGCAGGGACAGGCCCTTAACACAAGCCCAGGTTCTGCTGAAGAGCATGAGCCCTCCCCCATCCAGCACTGCCTGCTCCCCTGATCACAAGGGTGATCTCTGGGAAGCTCCACGAGAGCTTCTCACTGCCCAAGGGGCCCATGACCGCTGCCAATGTCACGCTGCCCACCCAGAACGGCAGCACTGAAATCCACTCCTGCTTTCCATGAGCTAAGCAAAACAGCTTAAATATTACCCAGCACTGCCAGCCCTTGTGATGGGGAAATGCTTTTGCGATCAGGGGCACATCTTTATTTAAATGGCATCTGTATGGCAGATGCCATCAGCCTCGTCACCCAATCCATTTGTGTCAAACACTTACGCAACCGGTACAAATAAGCCCTGCCACTCACCCAGCCTGCTCACACAAAAGGATCATGTGCCAAGCACGCTGACCCCTCTATCAAAATCACCATCATTCAGCTTTTTATAGAATACAGCTGATCTCCTATGGCCTCGCTGCCACCATAACATGAACTGCAAAACTTTCAGGGCCAGCCACGTGGCTTGGGATCCACCCGCCCAGGTAGGCAGCGGCTTCAGAACGCAAACTGCTCACAGAAAATACACCCAATGCAAATCAGTTTATTTCTGGAAGAACAGAACTTTTTCCCCCTCCATGTTTTAGCTTACTCCACCTTCCAAAATAGCCTGAACTTAGTCAAGAAAGGCATGTTCGTTTTGGAATGAAGCTGCATGCACACAAAGCACTCACAGAAGAGCTGTGGCAGAACAACTTGTTCCTCAATAGCTATTCTGAACCACGTCTCAGTAACAGATCCAGAGTACATCTCTGTAAACGAGACATGTTGATCTGACAACCTGGTTGAAGTGGTGGGTAGAATCTTAAAACTTTTACAAAAGCATGAGCTCTCACTGACAACTCCCTTGAAGTAAGGGCTCATCAATCCAAGAGGAAAAAAAACAGATATCATTCACTTATTTTCTAGAGACCTGCTTTGCATCTTCAAGTGTTCAAAAGTTATCAGTCCAGCCCCAGTATTGGTAAGACCAGCTTAAAAACCAATACAATAAAAATTACTGCACTGAAAGTTTACCTTCTGTTAGGGAAAAAAATTCCGTTTTCCAAAACATTCCCATACAACCATCAGGCCCAGAACCTTAAGTTTATTTCAACTGGAAGGTATTAAAGGAAATTAAAGATTTAAGTAAGCAGGGGCTGGCAAGGACTTGATTTACAGCAGAGCTTACAACAAGACCACAGTCAAAAGAAATCACTGAACATATTGAACATTAAAGCTAAGACACTGAATAGCTCAAAACTCCATTTTGCTTATTATTATTTGTGATTGCAATGTCTCAAATTAAAAAGTGGTCCAGAAGAATCACCTTTGTCCTCACCACTTTTACACAGCCTGAACACTTTTTCTGAATAAGAAATTTTTCTGAGATAGCACGTTAGTATTTTTATTTTCTAATTTTGTTTCCCCCATTCAAAATTTCACTCAGCACTGCAAGTAGTAGTTAATGCAATGCCTTTCCACATGCTCTGCTTCGCTATCATGCTCTCAGTATCCAGGACTCCAGCATAGTGAGAAAATCTTTGGGAAGCATCATTTAAACAAAACAAACTGCAGAATTTTTTCCCCTAAAAGGTTTCATAGGCTTAGGGTTTTATACAACAGCTTGTTTTAACAAACTGTATATTCAGGATCCGGTTGAAATCGGTGTCTTGTTTTAGCCACCCTGCCTAAAACATGCACTTACTTCCTTTAGAGCAACGTGAATTCATTCACCGTGGCCAACTCGTACCACATCCCTATTAGATACATATGCATATATATATATATATATATATATATATATATATATATATATATATATATATATATATATATACAGGCATGTGCTGTCTCATCTGAGCTGGCCATGACCAACACAAGGCTCATTCAGCCAGGAGGAGGATTCCTAAAGCGTTATCTGCACCCGGAGCGGTTTAGTGTTACGGGGCTGAAAGGAAACAGAGAGACATCCTGTTTATAGGCTGTAGAGCCCGATGGATAAACAAGTGCACCTCAGTCAAAGGCAGAGCGGGGCAGGGGAGGGGAGCTGAAGGGCAGAAAGCGAGGCTCAGCGGTGCGAGGACACCGAAATCCCGGCGGGCTGGATGCCGGGCAGCGCTGCAGAATGTACAGAATGTGCCGCCCGCCGGTCCGGCCCTGCTCGGCTTTCACCCCAGCGCTGGGGCCGCTTCCTGGCACCCGGCGAGGCGACACCGGAGATGCTCTTCCACACCCTCCTCGCCGCTCTCCCAGCGCACGCCCACACCTCCGAGGCTTTCTGTGCGTTTTGGGTTTCATCTGCCAGCTGGGCACGCTCAGGGTTTTTGCAATGCCACGGTGGGAAGGGCGGTGAGCAGAGTCAGTCGTGCCTCTGTGCTGGCCACCTGGGGAAACCGATCGCCTTCCCTCGGCATCTGCTGCTGGACGGACAGGTCTGAACCAACACAAGGTCACTGCTGTAACCCCATCCACCAGGGTCTGAACCAACACAAGGTCACTGCTGTAACCCCATCCCCCAGGGTCTGAACCAACCCAAGGTCACTGCTGTAACCCCTTTCCCCAGGGTCTGAACCAACCCAAGTCACTGCTGTAACCCCTTTCCCCAGGGTCTGAACCAACACAAGGTCACTGCTGTAACCCCTTTCCCCAGGGTCTGAACCAACCCAAGTCACTGCTGTAACCCCATCCCCCAGGGTCTAAACCAACCCAAGTCACTGCTGTAAGCCCCTTCCCCAGCTACAGCAAGAAGGACAGTCCCAAGATATGTTCCTCCCATTCCTCTTCAGTCAGGAAAACACTGGAAGTCCACCACCAGGTTAGAAGGAGGTACCAGACTTATTCTCATTTTAATTATCACTTGTGTTCACTGGCCCAGCATGAGGGAGTGGGTCAGGGATAGAACTATGGGATAGATGCAAGAGACAGGAGATCTATAGAAAAACCCTACAAACAGCCCTCTGCTTCTGACATTGTTCTGTCCATCCTGCTTTAGCTCGCCTGCTTCCAGTTACAGACAAGCATCTCATGCCAGCTCACAGAGGACTGACACCTCACAGGGCAAGCCAAAACAAGAGACCCAGGTCAAGGCTCAGGTATGACTTCTCACATCTGTTTCCTTTTTGGTTTTTACTGCCTCATTTTTCTCTGTAGGTCCAGAAACTCTCTACAATGGAGGGCCAAACTCAACATGTTCCCCAGCCATTCTCATCTGAAAGACTCCATCCAAACCCTGTCCTAAGCATGAGCAAGGGAGAATTCTCCCTGTGTGTACAAGCAGAGCTGGCTGGTGATGCCAACATTCACACTCTGAGCACTTCCGTCACAACACGGCTGGCACAGCCTATGCTTCATAACCACTACAAAAACACCACAGTTCTGCAAGGACACACAAGAACAGGATTTGTTCACACTCTGACACGAACTGAGGATGAGGCAGTGCTGCCAGGCCCTCAGCTGATGAATTGGGGACTGGGAAACCTGAGAGCTGCTCCCAAAATAAAGTCCTGAGCACGTAACTTCTCACTTGTTTCCCATCCTACTCTTTGTCTCCTGCAACAGAGACACTTGTGACTCATACCAGGCTTCCGCAGGGCCTGACACAACAGGTCGACAGACTCTCCCTGAAATCAAACAATAGCAAGCACAAGGTGACTGTGCCTTCGCCAAGAAGGACCCAGATTCAAGACATCCTCAGAGGTACAACTCCAAGGTAAATACATGTTGATGAACCCCATTCTCATCAACTCCGTGTAGTTCTGATGCCTTTATTTTGCCTTCCTTCCAGCTGGAAAGAAAGTTCATTGAGAATGAAAGCTAGTGACTCGCAGTGAGCAGTGACAGATGCTGCCTGCCTGCATGTGTGAAAAAACTCTGACAGGCAGAAATAACACACCTCACATGTCTTGTGGTGGCAGTGAAGCAATAAATATTCTAATAGACTACTAAGGCTCATAGTAATAATGCTGAGCTTCCTTTACAGAAGCCACTCCCCACGCCAGATGACATCTGCCATGGTATAGATGTTCCTGGAACAGAGAGATATTTTTAAATCTCTCAATGTGGCACAAAACTGTGAGTGTATCAGCCAAAATACCAGCCATCACAGCGTTTATATATAGCCTTGCACATACCATCTATAGATGGGAACACAGACAGATACATGGTATCTAGCAGCATTACAAACAGACATTCTTCTGCTGGTCTCCAGGACTTGAAAAGAAACTTCCCAGCCAGCAGCTCCGCCCGTGTCATCCCACCCTGCAAAGCTCTCCATCAGCTTCTGTTCAAGTGTGTTAAGTGCTGCATCTCAATTCTCACCACCAAAAGCCTGTCCCTGCACTTCCCACATGTCCCCTCTTCCACAGGGCAGTGCAGGTGACAGGGTCTCCCCACAGCTCTGGGGACACACATCTCTGTACACCTGCACAATCTGTACACACACCTTCCAAACCAGAACCCATGGGCCCCTAAACTTTCTCTGTGCTGAGACAGGTCCTGAGAAGGGGTTAGAAAATCTTCAAAGCAATCTGGTTCACTCAGGGACACCTCTGATACATACTAATTCTAGACATGGTTCCTATCGGAGGTAGGAATACAGAGGTTCTAGTGAGAATAGAATCTGCAAGCTCCAAACTAGCCATAGCTCCCCATGGAGCACCTGTAATTGCTTCCCAGGAACTCTGCTGGCACCCTAGTTACTGTAGGGGAAAAGGAAAAATAAAAATTGTTTTTAAAAGCGGCTTCAAGTCCTACAATACATTCTCTCAGGATTATGAAATGTGCATCAGCACTTCACAAAGAGCACTGCAGCCGTCAGACCCAGGGTGATGTTTAAGCTCTTGATACAGTTATCTGCCTAATAATAACCCCAAAGAGCACTCCTTGTCTGGCTGCCTGCCAGACCACATGCAGACTCTATGCCCTTTCTGCCTTTTTTTTTTTTTTTTTTTAAGTTTTTTAACTTTGTCAGACATGGAAACGTTGACTCTAAGAAATTCAGCCTCTTCTGTGAAACAGATTAGCTGAGACTTCATTGTTGTGGAAAGCATGACTTGGGTGCTGGGGAGGGGAGACAAAGGGGAAAATTCATGTATTTTGCCTTCACGTGTGCTTTATTTTCTTCTCTGGCAGGAAACAGTGAGAAAGACTCTGACCCAGCTGCCGTCAGCTGCGTTGGAAGTGATTGTATCAGCTCCACCTGCTTAATGTGGGTATTATTCAGGACTGCAAGGAGAATGATTTGAGGCAAATCAGCAGTGACTGGTGTGTTCTCGAGGGACAAATGCTACACTGGTGCGTGACACAAGTGATCCACAACAGTGGGACAACAGCGACAAGGATGGGACAAGGAAGCAAAGTGGGAGAGAGGGATAAACATCTCCGCCTGTTTTTCTAGTGAAAAAGTTATAAGAGGGGAAGCACAGCTTGTTCAAACATTTCAGAGTTCACACAACACTTTTTCCAGCACTCAGAAGCAACAAATGAACTGCATCAAGATATCCAGCAGCTACAGCTCACAAAGGAACATCATGTCCATGTCAAGCTTTCAAAGCCTTATAAAATGCAAGGAGCTCAACATGGTTTCTTTATACTCAGAGAATAACAGCCTTGAAAAAACATGGCACACTTTGCCATTCACACCTGCAATGGATCTGGCCATGTGCATCAGTGAGCTTAGGTGTGGCATAGCCCCACTGAAGCAGGTCCTGCAGACCACTCCTCACACCTAGCTACATGTCAAAGTAACAAGGGAGCCTCTAACAAGCACATGGACAACAGCACAGGCTGAAGCAACTGCTGCTGAAGCATGAGAGAGGCACTTCAATGGCATTTTTAAAAGGAAAAGATAAAAAGAAAAAGGGAAAAAGCATACCTTTGCAAGTTCCAGCACAAGAAGAAAGCCCCAGGTCACTGCTGTAGCTAATGAGAAGGGCGACAGTTGTACTCAGCAAGACTGTTCAAAACATCCTCATGACTTTTTTTTTTTTTAATCAAGCGAAATACGCACAAACAGCATCATGTCCACAGTAGGCTGCTGCTTTGACATCCATACAGCCAGTAGGACCCTCTGAAGTTTCAATAGGCAGGTCAAGCCTACAAAGACTTTGCTACCACCTTTTCCTGCCTCCACGACATACGCTGTTCCCCAGTGGTTTTACTCTGAGAATTCCACAAGCTTTCACCAAAATTGCTGCTCAGAAAGCAGCCTGCTCAAAGACAAAGCACACACAGCTCCAGCAGGAGAGAAGCCCTTTAGCTTATTCTGCATCGTCTTCCTCCAGGATCCAAGTAAATAACAACATCTCACAAAAACAAACTGCATCAGTCATGGGACCCTTGTGACCCAAATGGGTAAATTTTCATAAGAATTTACCATTTTACCTCCACACAGTCAGAGAAGTGGAAGCAAGCCAGGAAAGAAGGACGGCATCGCCCTTCGCAAACACCTAACGAGCCCAACCGAAAACACAAAGCCCAGCACCTTTGGAGACATCCCCCTGCACACCCCGGGCAGGGCAGGCGGCTGGAGATGAAAAAGACCCACCAGGAAAGCTCTTCCATAGGAGCTGATATTTCAGCTATTAAAGAAGTTTCTGTTTTAATAGACATTAATTGCATATGCTCAGGAATTTATTCACCACTTAAAAAACACCCAAAGCCGCTTTGAGGCTCTTCCTTTTTTACTCTCCCGCCTTTATTTTCTCTGTAAACACACTTGTGCACACCCTGGATCCTGTAATGTTCTGCTGCAGTGACAGCAGCTCCAAAACAGAGGAGCAGCAACCTTCGCATCTCACCAGGGACTGCTGAACGTCCTGGATCCTACCCCTGCCATCACAGCACACCACAATGCAGAACCCCAGAGCGCCCAGCTCCTGGCAGGACGTTCTCCCAGCACAGGATGAAGCAGAAGATGCCGTTGGTGCCATTTGTACCAGCAGATAACACTATCAGGAGCACACGCTCACAATCAGCCTGCTCTCTCACAGGCTGAAACTCCCCTAACGAAACCCTACCTGTGAGCAGTGGGGTTTGTTTATTAAAGTGCTGTTCCGAGTTTACCCACAGATCAAGGCCTTGATTGTGGCAGGTGGAAGATGTTAAAGAACTGCAAATACTTTGTAGCCTTTTGAAGAGGCCGCTGAGGTCAGCCCAGCAATACTTCCCATCCCACGCCAGGCAAGAGTGGCAGAACCCTCCTACGCACAAACAGGATCATGGCCAACTGCTACAGCAGGGCTGCCCATCAAGCTGCTCATGAAGGCACCAGGAAGAAGGGAGGACAAATAGAATCACAAAACTTGGATCAATTCTTTGTCTTACCATATATGTACCTACACATAAATGTTTATGCACACCTGGCAACATCTGTGCAGCTTTGGGCGAGCTTTCACCCTTCCTGGTCAGTAAAGAGACTGTAAAATCAATGCCCTAAACACACCTGGAGGCAAGAGAACACCCAGCAGCTCCATCTCCACCCCATCACTGCACACAGCAGGAAACTTCAGCAAGGAGACACCAGTGAAACGCCACTGGAGCCCAAGGGAGCCATCTGTGGCACTGGCCCAGAGGAGCTCCTGGCAGATAGCCCACGATGCTTTCTATTATGTCCTTTAATATTGCCTTACATCTCACACATCTGTTGGCCTCCCTCCCCAACGGGAAGGCTGGGAGTGACTCCTCTCGTCAAACAGGTCTCCTCCAAGCCTCAAGCAACATGAAATCTCCTGAGAGCAGCCAGAAATCTCTTTCCCCTCTGAAATCAGGTTACCTCCACCATGCTCAACCTCAGCCCACACAGAAAGTAAAGTCTGAACCAAAACTCAGACACCTTTGGCTGGGCTGGCCATGCCACCACCACCAAGCCAAGTGAAGCCCCTGCAGCACCTCACAGAAGGGGGGTAGGAGAGGGGAAGTAATTTTTGATACTGAAAATGTAATGGAACATTTTGTATCGATCCATTGTGGGATGAGTCATGTTTAGAGCGACTCGCCTCCTCTTCCCCTCACTTCCTCACTCCTAAATTATGGACTGCAAGAAATGAGCAGAGATAATGGGCAATTTCAGATGTTCCGAACTCAGGTTTCTCTCCTGCTGGAACAGCGTGCCGTGACAGGAGATGGACTGAGCTCCAGAGATATCCTACATATTCCCATGCCTTACACTGGCTACAAAAGAATTGTGTCTAACTATGGGCAATTAGGAATGAACCAGAAGAATGGGAGATTGCTTTGTGGAAGAAATGAGGAGTCAGAAGGAAGATCTGAACAGGATCAACAGTAAAAGGAGACACAAAAAAAATAGATGGGGATCAGACACAAGCTCCAGAAAAAGATAAGCAAGCTGGAGGTAGATTTCTACATATACACACACACCCCAGTCTCTAATTTGCTGAGTCTCTAGGAGACTAACTAACTTTGAGGGTATAATGCAGAAGATGAAAAGCTGCTTATGCACTTGCCTATTAATGTTTGGCAGTGGGACACAGGCAGGATGTGACCACCCAGCACCCCACCACGTGTGGCATTCAAGCCTGACCCAAGAAATCTTCCAGCACTGAACTCCAGCCAGGACCAGTACACTCCATTCAGAGAAGAACCTGGTACTTCAAACCCTGGGAGATGACTAATTGCAGTAGCTGAGTTATGGCATAGCTTTTAACACACAAGGAAGAGACATTAAGGTCATCTTGACTCTCATCTACACCATCCCCTCCCACAGCAGACTTGCTGCTCTTTTTTTCCTCCTACTCCTTTTCTCACTTTCTTCCCTCCCCTTCAACATTCTTTCCTTTCAGGTCTTCTCACCTCCCTCCATACCCATTTACCTTCCTCTCTCGATCCACTCCTCCAGCACTTGAAAAATCCTTCACCCGCAACTCCCACAGCAAAAGCCCTTCTCTTCCAGGAATCTGCTTTATCTGGAGTTTGATCTCCAGCAATCACCTGTGCTAACCCTTCCACAGACCTCAAGTGCACATTTGTCTGCCTTGCTTTGCAGAATCTTTAGGACAAGGATTGTCATCTCCCCCACTTGTAAACCACAGGACACATTTACTGGGTTAGTAAGTGATAAATAAGCCACCTCAGCATTTCAGGGTAGCTCAGTGTGAGTTCCCTTGGTGTTTGCCTTCCCTCCACTGCAAACTAATCTACCTGTAAAACTTTTTCTTCCTTATCTCTGTTACAAGGTTATCACTTGAATTTATCTGCATTTTTCAAAAAAAGTTGAGAGAGGGAGGTGGGGAAACAAAGGGCCTTTACCAGCCCAGTTCAACCTCAGCTCAAACCCTGAGATGCAGGGGAGCTTGTGGGAGCACCACAGGGAGAAACCACAGCCAGAAATAACTCACTGGGATTATTTCAAACCCCACATCTCACTTCTATTCAGCCTTCAGTAGGCTTTTGGACAAGCAGACACATCTGGCTGTTTGCTCAGGGAGCAGTTATCAAATCTAGATCCAAATCCACCAGCTGAGTGTGTGTCTGCCTTTGGAAGGAAGCTAGAAAAGAGGCGAGTAGACTGTTGAAATGGAAAACCGGGGTAAGGAAATAGAAATTACAAAGAAAAGATTACCCACCACACTCAGGGTGCCCAGAGGTGACTGAGAGGTAGCCTGGGCTTCAGTGAATAAAAACATCACAACAGGGAAAACAAAGCCCTCCACCCACGTCAGAGCCCATGCATGAATTGGGCTGGCAACCACAGCTATGCAGGATGAGGGATTTGCATAACAGGTGGAGCACTTCTCAGGAATCAAGGTGATAAAATGGTCATTCAATTAAAATTAGGAGGCAAAAGTACTCACTAGACAGCTCACTGAGTTGAGATAAAGAACCAGCTTTTAGCATCATGAGAACCTACGTTGTCTGGGGTTTCTGCTCTCTGGCTCCCTGCACTCCTCCACCACATGGATCTCACCCCATCTCCCTGCACACAGCAGCTCCTCACCTACATGAGGACATTGCTCCAGTCACTGCAGCACACCCATCCCTAGTGCCCTCCCAGCCTTCAGAAATACTTCACCAGGAAAATGCTCAAAAGCCACATCCTTCTCTGTCCCTGCAGCCCTAACAGCCTCTGCAAGCTTATCTGGTGCAACTTTCTGACCATCACACATCTTGGAGGAGAATTAGCTGGTAACTAACAAAGCACTGCAGGAACCACATCTGTCAGGAATCCCATGTGATAAAAGCAGTCTGTCATGAGAAACCTCATCCAGATCCACAGGAAAAATTACAATTTTTGTTACTGGTTTCATCTGAACTCACCAGCTACCCTCAAGACTACACAGCAAACAGGAATGCCTCCAAGTCCCCTGTGATTAGACATGGTCACCAAAACAGCAACAAGCAAGACACAATGAAAATTAAGAACAGAAGTCAAATAATCACCTAGAAAATAACAGGAGACCATGGAAAAACACCAAGCCAAGAAGCACCCCTTCCTTCACACAGAATGCCCATCGCAGCATTTCACCCAATAGGGATGGAAGAGCTGCTGCTTAATGCTGACCCTGGAAACTTGCCCAGAAGTTTTTACACCACTCAGCACCCTGTGCATAAAAGGGCAGCAGTGGTGACACTCCTAGTGAACTCCTGCTGGCCAAACTGTCTGGCAGGTATAGCTAAAAAAGCTGGGTTTGGAAAATATTGCCTTTTTATAGCTTATCTCAGTGCAGACAGCTGCCTCACACCTCTAGAAATAGCAGGATTTAACAGCCATGTTTGCAGGGACAGATTTTAAAGGTTCCATCTTCTAAGAAACAACCTACACATTCAGAAACAGGAGGCCAGATTTGTTTTGATACTGGAACCCCCTTCCATATGCTAAGCATACCCACGGATTTGCAAAAACCCTGCTCTGAAAATGGGATGTTCATTCAGCAACAGGCGACAAGTAACTTGCGTTTGCCTTCCTATAGAGTCTGTTCCCAGCACAACCAGCAGCGAAGTAGCAACATGATTAGGCTGATATTGCCTTTTGCTGAAAATAGTTGGCATTTTAGAAGTAAAATAGTGGTGGAGGAGAGCATTAAACACTGGAAAAACAAGACTAATAACTTAAATACAAATACCCCACAGGCAAAGCCAGTCAGCAACTCTCTGTTGTTCCTCTTAAAGTGGAGCAAGTCAGGATCAGATCCCAAAGCATTGTTTTGATTTGTCTGAGGTGATAAGGACTGGGCCAAGAGATTCACTCCTGAGAGTCAGTCCCACAGCTGCAAATGCCAGTCCCAGGAGTCTGGAGAAACTTCTTCAGCCTCTTCAACTCTATCATGCTGGTGAGTGAAATAGGGATAATATTATTTTCTGACCTTTTAGAAATAACGAGCTTTTTTAGATAAAAAGTATCAAATTCCCATGTATTTAACACTGGAAGTGCTGACGATAAGGATGTAAATGGTTCTGAATCTAACAGGGCCTTGCAGGATTTTCACAGTACCACCTTTTACTACCAATAGTTGGACCAGTTGACTACAGCATCTTCCTCATCAAGACATTTTTAATCTTTTTTTTTTTTTCACTGAAGGAAGGGGTACTAAAGACAACAACCTGCTGTGAAATGACCAAAATTCCTATGCAAACAACTCATTAGCAGTGTTCAAATGCAATTTAAATTACTAGTTGTTAAAGTGCTCCTCAATTTCATGGTAAGTTTCCAAGCAAAATTACATGCTATGTACTATTTAATTGATTGTTTTCTACTTCTTAACATCCATTTATTCCCTCCTCCTGTCCTTTTCTTCATTTCAAGGGATGTTAATGACTTTTCAGGGAAGAAAGGGGAACACCAAATGGAGTTGAAGAAGGATTTACCTGAAGAACAAGGATGTAGCAGTGAAGTGGTTGCCAAAAACAGGCAGCTTCACCAGAACTTGTCCTTCTGATATTTTTGCTGTAGGGGTGTGAGACAGCACAGCACAAGTATTCTTTTCCTCTCCACCACAGGCAGCCAGGCTTTTGAAACCTGATATTTCTTTAAAACATTGTCATCCCCCACCAGGACAAGCAGTAAGCACAGTTAACTATTCGAGGACATCAGTAAAGCAACAGGAGCAACTCCTTTCCTCCTCCTGGGCACCTTAGTCCTTGAACCAACACACTCACTGGAAGCAAACAAGTTGTTCTCACTTGGAGATCTCATCCCAAATGCAAATACCTAACTCACAGGAGCAAAGTCCCCCTCAAAGCTGACCGAAGAATTAAGCTGTGAGTGAGGCCTCCTGCTGTGTGACCAGCTGGTACAGGAGAACATGTATGATAAAGCTAATAACAACAGACATTTCTTAAAAGCCTGAATCCACTCAGATCCCAGGAAAGAGCAGCTGTACAATTGGGTGAGGTGCCATCTGGAAATTTCTAATGTAATGATACATGTTGAGATCATGTCACATACTACCAACACAGATCAATTTTATGAAATAATCAATGCCTCTTGGTTTACCTTTAAGCAACTGATGCAGAAATATTTTGTGCTCAGAAAAGTATGGCTTTATTGGAGTAAGAGAGATGGGTTTAACATCATCACTCTGCCCGAGGCCACAAAGCACCCACGTGTCCTCAGGAGCTGAGCACAAACCATCACATGAAATACAGAGATTCGCACTTTTCCCTAATCTGCTACACAGTGCCCTAATTTCGTGCCTGCACACCACAGTAACACTACTTTCTCAGCATTCAGGTACAATTTAGTACTTCAGGGATCCTAAACCTTTGCCTAAAGAAACACACAAAGTATAAGATGTGCAGAGGTTTGCAGCTTTCACTCTTCCACGCTCACATGTGCCAGTCCCGTGCTATCTGGGGCAGCTTCTCTTACCTGCCGTGGGGCACACACACCCAGCCCTCACTCAGTGCCTACTGAGCCCTCTCCAAGCACTCAAATCACAGTGCTGGTGTAATCCCTTTGCCAACTATGCAGTGCCAGCCCTGGACTGATCAGAGCAACAGCCAGGATGAAGGATGGGCTGGGAACACAAACCTCCCTACACAGGAGCTAAACAAGTCCTTTGCATTTAACACAGCATCAAAAGAGATTGAGAAAAGCTTAAGAAAGGCAGTCATGGAGTTCTCTGAATGCTCTTGAGGGCCAGTGCCATGGAAGGTTTCTCAAGCTGGAGTGTTTACTAGGTGCCAGGCTAGAGGAGAGGAAAAAAAAATCTTTAGACAGCTGTATTAATTTACAGGTCAGCCCTTAATGGCTCTGTTCCTGGAGCAGGAGAAAATCCTTTGTGGATCCTGGATAGCGTCAGTGGTCACTGAATCTGCTCAGGTCCTGGAGAAACACCAGATGGAGAGCCCTGGCAGCCTGCAGTCCCAGCCATGGGCATTACCTCGTCCTCCAGAGCTCCCCCAGCTCTGCCTGCACCCACCAGGAAAGGGGGGCACAGGCAGCACATGGGGAGCTCATCCTGCACAGTCTGTCAGTTCTCAAGTCACGTCCTCGCAGGGGTGAGGTGTTGCACAGAGAAGGATCAGCACGAGAACATTTAGAGTCGCTTCCCCAGATGTGCCAGACAAGCCCTGCCCGGAGCACTGGGTTACGGCACCCAGGCACTGCTCATCCTTGTCTTCCAACAAACAGCACATCCTGGTGAGCAGGAAAGGGAAGAGGGGAACAGAATCATTTCCAGTCCCACTGTGCTGTTCCCAAAACTCCAAGCTCAGCCACAGGCAGCTGGTGAAGCCTGGACGTGCCACATGCATGTGCCAGTACAAGCATGGCCACTGCACAGGGGCACGTGTGCACATGCAGAGGCAAAGCACAGCACACAAGGAGCAACACAGACCATGGTCCTACTGCCACAATTCCACAGCTTGGCACCACCATGCACGACAGAGGATGAGTGTCTGCTGGGGGAGTCCTTGGGCTGAGGCTTCAGGTGCTGTGACATGTCCCCAGGGCCCTGTTTCCTAAGCCATTGCCTCTCCCCTGCCCATTCAGGCTGGGCACTCTTTAGGACAGCAATTCTTTCCTTTGCTCAGCCCAGCCAGGCCCTGACCCCACAAGCTGCAGTAATCCAATCAGCCTTTTGAAACAACAAAGGATAAATGCAGCTGAACTCTACAAACCCCCAGCATGTCTCAGCCACAGAAAAGGCTCCAGCAATCCTTCATCACTTTTTGTGGCAGAGTGTTTTCTATCACACATCCATCCTCATGCTAACCATATTTCCCTGTTCAAGACAATCCAGACAGCTTTATACCTCAAGGACCTGCTGCAAATCCACATCTCTGGAAAAGCAAGGAGTATTAAGCCCTATTTAAAAGGGCAAATGAAAATCAGCAAGAGGTTTACCTTTCCAACAAAGGTCTTAAATTTAAGATGGAGAGTATGAAGCAAGAGGTCTGAAGGAGCCTAAAAATACCAGTTAGCTGAGAAGATACAAGGATTACTAAGCAGCATTGGGAACTATAAAAGGGTTTTCACCAATGCCCCTTCCAAAGTAAAAGGATGAACTCCAGTGCTTCGCATTCGAGGTGCAGGACTGGCTGCCCCATGACCCCCAGAGCAGTGTTAAAAGCACTCTGTACATGTTACATGCTCCAAATCACAAGAGGAATGCAGGATGGTGGATCTCTGCTCCACATTCCTCAGCATGGTTTTAGCTGCCATGAATAAAATAGGAAGCAGAGCATCTTCCAGGTTCCCCCCACACCCCTGACTGTCTGGATGAACTGCAGCTTCCTTTCAGGAAATAGAAAGGAAAGAGCAGGAGGGGGTGGGGAGGCAAAGGGAGGAAAAAAAAAAAAAAAGTAAAAAAAGAAGCAGCCAGTTACAATATCAGACAGATTAAAAACTTAACACTAAGGAAAAATACAGAACAACAGGAAAAAAAAAAAAACAGACAAAGTTTATCCAGTTACAGTTGCTAAACTTCAACTAAGAACAGTTAAATATTAACAACTGAAAGAAATATATGTGTTATACAGCCTTTTTAACACACACTCTTGCTTAAGAGAAAAATCATACAGAAGCTGTATTTTTCTTGCTGACTACATGAATTTCCATGCTGACCACCTCCTTTACAGTGCTCTGCTACCTTGTTGGACTAACAAGTGAAACTAAAAGCGTGACTGAATGGGAGATGGCTTAAATTATCTTTATACCTACTCCTGAAGAAACATTTTGCCTTTGAGACCAATCCAGTAAACCAGCTCTCTCTCCTATAGGTTTCATTGGGTCCCTTGCTGTTGATCCACATGCCTGCCTCCACCAGCAATGCACACACTTCAATGCAATCTGACTAAACAAAAAAAAACAACAACAACAAAAAAAAAAAATCCCAAATTGCTTGCTATAACAGCAATGATGCACTTACCAGCATTCAGGCAAGCTCCTTTGTTAATGTGCTTCCCTCTCGAGCACATCAAATTTGGAACAAGGTCCAGGAGCAAGAGAGAACTGAAAACTGACCACAACAAGCTTCCAAAACAAGAAAGGGGGGGGGATTAAAAAAAAACCTAACTACAGGAATTCAAATCCTGCTTCCACCAGACCCTGAGTCACCTCCCCTCCCTTGCAATAGATCAGAGCAATGGGTAAACATTTCCAAATATGGAGATCAAAACTCCAAAGGATGTCAAAAAAAAAAAAAAAATCACCCTTCTCTCCCTGGCTTTGGCACAGGGATGACTTGCCCCTCTGAAGCATGAGCTGAGCAATCTGCCTTTGCCGACCTACACAGAGCCTGGATATGGGGCCACACAAAATCACCTTCAACTGTGCTTCAGAGGCTCCTGGCATGATGGGTGACACTACATCTCTGTCCCCTACTAGGGATGCACAGGAAGATTCAATGGGAGCAACTCTAGGAGTTGTTGCTCCTCAACCCTTGCAACAAACCTCTTTTTCATCCCTCAACTCACCAGTAGAAAAACTCCTAGAACTACTTTTTAGAGTGTTCTCTGAAGGCAAATAGGCAGATTCAGGCTGTGGTTATAGCAACATCAGCTTGGCCCAGAAAAGGCAGGCTCAGCCATCAGTTACACCACATCTCACACTGGCTGCTCACTGGCATAGAGAAATCTTCCCTGACCTGGCTCATCAAGCTAGTGCTTTATAAAGAGCACGTATTTGAACTTGTATTATGGAAAAAAACCCATAAAAACAAGACAGCACTGCAGAAAGGCACAAACTGAAGGACAAGACAAGATCCCTGCACATACAAGGAGCCCCAGGATAGCAGCACCCATCAATCCCTGCTGGGACACACAGCACAGTATCCCATGTCAGGTGGGAAGTGGGGAGCACCCAGCCTCCCCACCCCTGGAAAAGGGACTTGAGTGTCAATGCTCAAACACACAAATCAAGTTTCAGAGGCAGTTTTCTTAGCAGGTATAACTATCCCTGCAGAGCCTGTATGCACACCACAGCAACATCCCCATGCCAGCACTGCCACAAGCATCAGTCCTCAGCAGCCAAGGCTGACCTGCAGGCAGCAGGAGCTGACTCTTCCTGCCAGCATGGGACAGCAGCCTCCTGGAAGCTGCAGCCATGGCTCCAGGGGCAGGCAGCCTCTCAGGAATGTGCACAGCAGGACATTTTCAAGGCAAACAGGCTGCTGAGGCAAGGCGATCCAACCAGACCAGAGTGATTCCCCGGCACCACCCACAAGATGCTATTGAATTTATAGGGAAGGAATTCCAGAGCTGACTCTGCCCATGTATGGCCAAAACAAACTGTAAAAAAGCAACATTACAGTACATCTGGCTTTCACTGGCACTGAGGCACAGGCTTCAGGAGGAGCTGAAATCCTGCAGAGACAGAAGCTCTCCAATTACCTCCAAGAACTGAACAGTGGTCCAGACCTGTGGCAGCAAGAGTTTAGCACCCACAGGTGACATAAAACATTTAAACCATTGCTTTAAAAGGTAAAAAAGTTCTCTGCCTTTCAGAATACATACATATTTAACTCATTGGTCCATCACTACCACTGTAAAAAAAAAAATCAACCTTGCCAGGCAGCAGCAGCATACGTTCATTACATTGGTTGTCACAAAGGCAGCTTTAAAGAGACAACAGTTCAAGTGGCACTAAATGCTACACCAGGACAACCTCAGCGCATTGCAGGTTGGGACTAGCTCTCCATGGGTAGCTGATTAATTATTTTTCCAAAAGCCCACTAGAACCTCCCACAGGGGCTATGTGCCCCAGCCAGCAGCAGGGTCACCCGGAGATCACCCCATGGTCAGAAATGGGAGCTACTCTCACAACTAATGTAAAAAGTGTCAGGTTTGTGCAGGTTTTACAAACTCTCACTCAAGTTTTCAGGAGAAAAACAATGGGGAACATCTGGAAGAGCAAAAACCCCATCACAGGCACATACCAGCCTTTACAGCTCTGGTGGTTCCACCAAAGATTAACAGATCAAAGTTCTCCTGAAGAGTTAAATGCCACCACCTTGCCTGCCCTGCCAGCAGAGAAATATTAGCTGTGTCAGCATGAGAGGCACAGGGCTTACAGAATGGGAGAGGAATGCAGCCTGCAGTGGCACACATGGTAGGGACAGGGACACAAAACCCAGGGGAGTTTGCCTTTGCCTTAAAGCAGCCACTGGGTCAGGGGTGGCTAAGTTAAATGAAAAATTACAAATTACGTAAGAAGGATGACTGAGAATATTTGATTCATAAAAACATCTTGAAGGGGCAGAGAACAGAGGGACTGCTGCAGAATCACAGGGACACAGGCCACATAATGCAGACAGCAAGGACCAGGGATGCTCAGACACACAGATGGCACAGCCATGCACAAAAACGCCTGCTCCTCCACCATGCACAAAGGCAGATTTAGGACTTGCAAGCTGAAGTCCTGTGCAGTCAAAAGCCAGCACAAATGTTTGTGACAGTTCCACAGGCAAAGGCAAAAACCAGGTGCAGAGGAATAAATATAGAAAGAAGTCAGGCAGGCAAAGCAGGTGCTGGCTTGTAAAACCTTGGCCAGAAAGGCTCCCCAGGAGGTTGAATCTGGTAGTTTTGCAACAGCTCCACAGAAAGACAGAAGAGACAGAAAGAAAAAAAGAGAACATGAATGCATATGCATTCTTTAATCGCCATATATAGTATATACAGACATTTGGTATATACACCCCCAAGCTCTCATATGCCACTGTATAGTATATACTATATATGCATTGCCATCTTTGTTTCCATGTGCCTACACTTGTACAGCCTGTGTCTGTGTGTGTATGCATTTCTGGTGTGTGCATTTGTCATTACCCCCACGTTGCCTCTCTGTGTGAGCTATGACACCACACATCGCCCCACAGAGCGTGTCTAAAGCCTCAGCACCTCAGCCTGGGATGACTTCTGGACACTCACAGCCTCTCACTGCTGAACCCTTCCCCACCAAAATCTCTGGGTGTAAGCACCCCCAGGGAACCATCAGTTTGTCCTGTATTTTCCAGTGATCCCACTCTTCCTCCAAACTTTGAGAGTCAGGAACAAGGTGCCACTGTCAGAAAAGCCTGACATTCTTGTCCCTTGTGCCTGTGAATTGTGTTTACATACCAGTTTTCACGCTGCACAGCCTTACTGGTGGGATGAACTCAGAGCAGGGCGTTTGGAAACACGCAGGGCTCCACCAGACTCACGACTTCAGGTTTCTTTCCCAGCCCTGAAAAGAGAGAGACTTGAGTGATGCACACTAGATAGGCTTCCCAACAGCTTGTCTCCAAATCCAGCAGCTTAACCCACACAGTTTCTGGGAAATGCAGTATTTTCCTTCCCAGCTTTCTCAAGTGGAAGTGTCCATACTCCTGGACTACTTTCAGCACCTCCAAAAGCATGACCCACTACCCTGAACTGGGCCAGTGACCAGCAATGACCAGAAATGTCAGCTGCCAGAGTCTGGCCAACAACTCCCACCTCCTCACGTCACCGCTCCTTTACTGCTCTTAATACCATTGAGAAAGGAAAGGGATAAGGAGATGCCAAATGAGGTATAAAATAAGAGTACAGGGTGAACCATCACTCATCTCTGGTCTTGAGCACAGTGAGCAAGCTAGAAGGTGCCATTTAAGGCATTTTGAAGCTCATGGAGTTACCATTACTATGAGCAGAGCTACAGCACCAGCCCTCCCCCTCAGCACAGCCTTTTTTTTCTGGAGCTCTGTACAATCCCCAGTGGGGACTATCTCACCCTTTCTTGAAGCTGAGAAGCAGACACCACCTTCTCTTGATGTGACCTGCTCAATGCTGTGTTTTCCCCTTCTGCAGATAATTAAGTCAGAGCAGAGGGGACAACCAGGCCACGTGGCCACCATTCTGCACTTGGCATGGGACATGCCAGGACACATGTCAGGATGCACCCTACAGAGATCAGCAGCATCTAATGCACACACTCCTTCCTGTCCCAATCAGCCCCTGGCCAGCATCCCATCCCAGCCACATCCTGGTCACTCTAAAGCCCTATCTTTGCCCATGACAAGCACAAGCTTGTCATCACAGCTCAGCAGAGAAAGCTTCTCCTATTTGCTGCTGTCACTACGGAAAAGCTCAGTTCACACTTGTTTGTTGTACCTGGGCTGCTCATGATGGTGCAGGTGAGCCCACAAATCTACAACAAACACGGAGTAACAATGTGTTGGTGGCTCATGGTCCAAGCCCCTCTTCCCTGTCACACAATGAAATGGCTCCCTGCCCCTCCAACACCCCTTATCCCCCATGCAATAGCCAGGAGAGCGACAGGGCTTTTGCCTCTCCCAAGCAGAGGCACATGCCCACTGTGCCAACACCACAAGAGCACACTGAGTTTCATTCTGACCCAGCTCAGTCCCATGGTCCCTGTTCTAGCACCCAGCCCTGTTTCAGCACAGGGATAGGCAGGTCTAACAGTCCTCAGGCCCCTCAGAGCTCCCCTAAGGTGTTATGAGGACAAAACCAACTGTAAATTCCAATGGTCTCTCCCTCTCACTGCAGGGATGAAGATGAGTAACTGCAGAGGTTTGTTGCTGATGAACTCAGCCAAAGAGCAATTTCTCTCCATCCATCAATGAGGAGACAAGAACAAGCAAATATTATGGTTGCACATGTTTACTTTTCATTTTAAAATGATGTAGAGTCACATACAATTTAGGTCCTTCCCACAGACTCCTGGCAAAATGCCCTTCAGTCTTATCTGCAAAGGCAGAAGACAACAACACTCCCCTCTGATTCCAACACTATTTCAGTTAAACTCACAACAGCACCTCCAGGAGCTCCAGGTAAGACCCAACCTGTGTGTAAAAAAATCTTGGTTCAGAATTGTCTCTCACCCGGTTTAACTCACAAAATGTTTACAAGATCAGTGACAGGATTTGGCCAGTTGAACTGCATCTTCCTGGCTTTGCTTCCCACATCAGCTGTCCCTGTCACCTGTGACAGGAATTCTGTAGCAAGGTGAGCAGGATACCACATACCCTCCTTGAGGCACCCAGCTGAAAACTTGCTGTGAAACCTCCCTCTCAGCAGCACGTGGGGCCCAGCACCCCATGGGTGCCCAGGCAGGCACTCAGGCACTCCATCCTGGCAGCACATCCACAGCTGAGAGGACAGGGACAGCCTGACTGGTCACAGCAACACCCACCAGAGCCAGTCTATCAAACTACTCCATTAGAGACAAAATTATCAGAAGCAGTTTGTTCACTCGCTGGCTGGCAATAGTGATGCTGTACTACTGACAGTAAGAATCAATGTTTCTTAAGAAAAAAATAAATATGAACCTAACACACAAGTACAGAAAGAACTTTTTTCTGTTTGCAGATTTAAATCTAAAACCAGTAGTTTACAATGCCTGAATTTAAGCATCAGTCCTGTGTTATGGCTTAAGTTTTCTTAGATTGTTCAGATTTTTCAGGAATGGTCAGTGAAAAAACCTCTGCAATAATTCCAAGTTTCAAAGAGCAGAAGTCAGTACTTTCAGACAAACAGGCAACCCTAACATAACTCCACTGTTGCCTCATAGAAATTGAAGTAACCAGACACCACAGTCCCTTTAAATGAAAAATCTACGTGTGAAAATGACTTCAGCTCATTAGACTTCTCCCAGAACAGTCTAGTTTGAATGGCATCTGTTTTCTGACTACTTAAAAGCTGCATTCACTTTTAATCTCCTTTACACTGAAAGTGTTACCAATATTTAGAGTCTATTTATTACTATTATTATATTTTAAATCAGCATAGCTGTACTTGCTGAAGCCCAAGTGCAAACACCAGCAGAAGTGGGATAAAGCAGCCTCGTGCTGGGATCCTTTGTTCCATTCCTTCATGAAGCAGATGGTTCAACCTGACAGCCACAAGGAAAATTGTCATTTTAACTGTTCCAGTCACCAATTTTAAAACACAGACAAGCTCTCAGCCAGTCACCCATCAGCATGAACTGACATGGGTCCCCCCCTTTGATTGGCATGTGCACGAACAGTTCCCCAGATGCCAACCTCATTCAATCTGACCTTTTCACTTTAAATGAAAACCACTTAAAAGCCTGCCCTGTTCTGACATATGTCTTTTTATGTCTTTCCTACTCTGTGCCAATATATGTGTTATTTGCTGGCCAAAGTTCCCAAACTCATAAATCTCACATTATCTCCCTCCATTGCCACAGCCCTGACCCTCAGGCACTCTGGCCACTGCAAGCACTGAGGGAGCTGTCTGAGATCTCCACATTCTCACATATTGGAAAAATCAGATCCCTTTCACACAAATCTCAATTTGGAGTTCAACTCTGACTTAAAAATCAGGTTATATGCATTGGTAGCTTTACACCTGAATACAGCCATACATAGACAGGTACTCATCTTTCTACACTGGGACAGTGACACATGCAGGATCTAGCCCTAACAGTTTTCTCTGTTAGCATCTGTGTTTCTCAGGTTTCATGGATTAAAATTAAACTGCTCAATTCAACAGTACACTGCTGAAGTTATCTAATAAAAGGATCACACAAGACAACAAAAGCTGGGGACACGTTTCCCCTGCTCAGCTGCCAGCACAGCACCTGCTCAGGGAGTCACCAACACAAACAGCCTGGCTGCTGCCTTTTTGGGTGTCAGATCCTGTGCTGGTGAGAAGCAGTGACTCTGTGAATGGTTTCGGTCTGTAAGGAAGCACACGCCCCTCCTCGATAGCACTCAGGACAGAGCTGCTTCCAACCCCACTACAACCCTGTGTGTCAAAATTAGCAATAATGGGGCTTATCACTTCCGAGCTCTGGTGCAGCCTCATCCTGGAGGAAAGCTCATCCTGACCACAGCACAGAACATCAGCTTGGGTGGGGAAAAAGAGCTCCCATAAGCAAACTCCCTAGAAGCCCCTATGTGCTGCAGGGTGCAGAGCCAGGTGCTAAAAGCATTGCCCCAAGGTCCTCCAGCAGTGCCCAGCAAGCTTTGAGACCAGGATATATATTTTTGCCTTTGCTGTCCCACTTGATTTTCAGGTTTGTCCTGGTGTTTGTTAAATGTGACTAAAACAAGAGAGGAAAATGAGTTAGGAGAACAGGTGGGGAAAGAGAACACTTCAGCACAGAACTCAATTTCCACTGAAGGGATGCCAAGCTGCCCCAGAGATTGCTGTACTATAGGAAATTAAAAGATCATTCAGAGCAGAAGAGATCTAAACAGCAGCTAAGGAAGTTGTGAGAAAGCCCTACCTACAGCATCCCAGCAGCCAGGAATCACCCTGAGCTGGAGCCACTGGGTCACAATGGTCAAGAACTAACCCAAAAGCAGGACCAGCTTTGCTGCACTGATGTTATTTTAAATGCCCAAGGACAGCTAGAAAAAAGGGTGGCTAAGGAACGAGAGGAATCAGCATGTTGTGCCAGAAAGCCTGCAGGTCCCATGCTGGAGCAGCCTTTCAGCAGCTGCTGTCACTGCCAGCAGCACTGCCTGTGATTTACAGGTCTGTAACTGACACCAGGATTGGATCCCTCCTTTTCAAGCACAGACTACTGACCTCACGCTGCTCACATTCCCTCAGTTTACTGGAAGATTTTCAAAACAGCCTCAGTGACTTTGATTTTCATTTTTGTTTTTCCCCCCACTGTTTGCTGTCTGCATTTCACTAAGCCTGGTCAGAGATACACTGAGCAAGAGGGGGGCACTTCCACTTTCTCACTCAAATGCACCCCAGCTTCTTGATCAAAGAAGGACAATCAATCATTTAGAGTACCACGGATCCCGAGTTTCAAACAATGGAGAAAGTTTTTCAACCCAAACCACAAAAGATGCCGTTCCCTCACTGCCCGAGGAATGGCCATCCTCCCCAGGCAGCACCAGCAGAACAGTGCCCCAAAACAACTCTTGTGTTTAAGGTGCTCAGTCAAGAAAAACCCACTGACAGTGCCCAGGAGCACAGGGAACAGAGCAGTGCTGTGCCCCAAGGCAGAAGCCCAGCCCACTTTTAAGCTGAAATCTCCTAGGGCAGAGGTGGTACATGTTTCTGTGCCAAATCTAAGGGGTTTATTGTTGCATTTTATAATAAAGCATAATGTTCTTTTTACCATTTTAAATGGGCAAATTTTGGAGGCAGAGAACACCTTCTCCCAGGCTTGCTCAGGTGCCACCACAATGAAACCCTTGGCAGCATGGCAGGCCCTCTTATCATGGTCCTTCAAGCCATTTGTAAAGAAAGCTTTTAAAACTTGGAGCCTTCATGACCGGACAGTCTTCCTGTCCAAGGCTCACATTTTTGGTCAGATAATTTGAAAATAGCAACAGATAGCTGGCAGACAGCTGGATTCCACACTCCTGTGCCCACGTGGTCAGACTTGGTATTTTTGAAAACATTATAATCCATGGAGATGTTTAAAAAAGCACAATCAACCATGATCAGTAAATCTCTCTGGTTTAGAAATGTTTGCCCCTACAAGCATTAACCAAGTTCTTTCACCTTTATATCTTAATAGAAAAGATAAATTTAAGTCCAGGACCGGCCTGTTCCCATTTCAGACTTAAAAAAAATACATCCAGGTGGGATGAGTATGTATTAAAAAAAAAACAACAAAAAATCAAAACTTTCTCAGTGTTGCTGCTCCCCTTTCCAAAGAGCTGCTAGGAGAGGCCAAAGAAGCTTATTCCTTCAAGAAAAAAAGGAAAAAGCTTGGATGGGGCAGAGAGACCCAGGTAAACATGGACATGTGGCAATCACCCAGCAGCAAGTGGAGAAGCCTCACCACTGACTGCACCTCATAAAAACATTTCTGTTTTCAACAAATATTTTTACCGTCACAAATAGAATAATAGGGAAAAAAACAAGGGTTTTTTTTTTCCTTACAAGAAATGAGTTGCAAGTTGACATTTCCCTCAGAAAGCTCCAATTTGAGAAAGGACCCATTTATTCCAAATATAGATAAAATTTCTGGAGCAATTCTGAGAAGCTGTAATACCCGCTCTTATTACATCTGAAAAGTACAAGGGCCAGAAATGCCTGTGTACACATCTGCCTTCTGAACAGGAGAGTACCATTACTTCCATCATAGACAGGGACTGAGACATGCAGAAGATACATTAAAAGGCTGGTTTACTTCCTAAATAACCCTGACTTCAACTGGAAGCCAGACTCCTGACTGAATTTGGCCCTTATGGCAAAGGAATAAAAAAAGAAACAGAAGGGCAGCACTTGAGGCTCTGCTTTATGCTTTTCCTTCATGTGATGGAGAAACTGGGCTGCTCCCAGAGTCCCCACTCCAGGGTAGGGATGGGGAGGGACAATGGCAAAGGTGCTGTCCTTTACTTTGCTGTGGTGGCAACCTGCTGTGATGATCACACAGAGCCCTGGACCATCACTGCAGACAAAACTGCTGCTCCTCTCCTTCCCCAAAGGACATCTGAACATCACCACCACCAGCCCTGCAGTGTGCAAACCCCAGCCTGACACTAATAACCAGAAAAAAGGAGAATGAGAGGGTTTCCTGCACTCATAGCAGCACAACAAGGGGAAGGAAAGGCAGTCCCAATGCCCCAGCTCAGCAGAACCATGCACATGCTGTCCCACAGCACAGCTGCCAAAAGTCCATCTACCCAGCACAGCAACCTGGTAATCTGCCTGCAGGATGACACGCAGCTCCACGCAATTCCCCTGCATGCAAGGGAAGGACTTTCTCCCCCAGAAGGTAACAGAGGTGGGGAGGGCACACAGTTGCCTGACACCCAGCCTTATACATGTTCCCATCCTGCCAGCTGGGACTTGGGCACAAGAAAAGGGAAGGTAGCAGAGGTTGGATACCCCTTCACCATCTTGTGCAAGAGAACCAGCACACACAGACTTCCATGAGAATTCTGTGGAATATTGTCCCACTAAAGGGGCTTAATTAATTGTCTGTAAAAGGAGACTGTAATTTATCATGAAATTTTCAGCACAGCAAGGGCAAGTATTGTCACTTCCTTACTCTCTTTAAAAACAGATGATAAAAAGGATTTAGACCTTCCATGGCATTGTACCTTGACCTGGAGAAGTAAATACACTGGACTTACACTGCATTTCCTTTATTATTTGCCTAGAGCACCAACAATTACTATTACCCCGAACCTCTATGATTTGGTTCACTTTGTCTGCATTCCCATTTCTCACTGAAAAGAAAGAGGCTTATGGTTTGCAAAGTGGCAAAGTTAGCAATTATACATCTCCCAGCAGCCTCACTGGAACTCACTGGTGCTTGCAGGGAGAGATCACACTTCTTCCCATGTACCTGATGGTTTCTCAGCACAAAGTTTTCTTGGCTACTAATTTTCTGTGTTCTTCCAAGAGTTTGCCACATGATATCCTCCAACCTGCTACACCTGAGCACGGTATTCCAGAAGAGTTCAGATCTGCTCACTTGAAACATTCGCTACAGCGTGTGATCGCAACATCACACCGAAGGTACAAACCACTCGAGACCAGGAAAGGGCTCTTCAACCTTCTTCTGCCTCTCTGTGTGATTCACAGGAGCACCTAACAGCATAACACAACCATCACACCTGTCTTCACCTACTCCTACCCCACCATACTAAGCCTGTCAGCAGGAATTTTGTCAGCAGCATTTGAAGCCAACATTTGTTGCCAAGCCAAGTGTTTTTATTTTTTACTTGGTGATGGGGAAAAACAGAAGGCAACTGCGTAAGCTTTTGGAGGCAAAGATCTCTCCAGGACTTGCCAGACAGTACTTTCAAAGACTGAACTGGCACGGCATCAAAGAAGTTGGCATCCAATGTGCAAGCAAGACCAGCTCCATGACAGCCATCAGCCAGGCTCAAGGAGCATTAGTGACTGCAGTCGGGAAAACAGAAGGCAGAGGAGGAGGCAGAAAGACTAATACTACTCCTCTCACAAGAGCTACAGACATATGCCTGGTCACCACCCAAAAAGGAAACACAGAATAAAATGAGGGGGGACCTTTGTGATCAACTGCAACATCTTAGGCAGACACCAGTGGCCAAGCACAAGCCAAGACTGACCACACAGCAGCAAGTGAGATACCACACTTGGCTTTCAGCCTAGGAACAGGAGACACGTGTGGGAGCAGTGTGGGAAGAGCTGGCAAGCAAAGGCTACTCCTATCAGAGTTGTAAATCTTCAGAGTGCACACAGGGGCTCACAGAGGCCTTGCAAAAGCCATTTGCCCATAGTCACCATATATATATATAGTTCCAACCCCCAGAAACACAGCTGACCTGATCACCAGGTCTTTATCAGCATTCACAGAGACCACAGAAGGTCAAGAGAGCCATCACCCAGGAACACAGGACAAGCACAGTGAGCTCAAAGGGAACTTGACAGGCCAAAAATGACTGCAGTCACAGAGGACCGGGGAGAAGTCGCTCACGTCACCATCTTTTTCTGAGGCGTTCAGAGGCAACAAAGCCTCTGACCTTTGATTAAACCACGCTACTCTCACAAGAGGGGGCGGCTTAGGGGCTCAGGAACTCAATAAGAAACTATTTATCTCAAGGTCATGGGTTCATACCTTCTTCAAGTTCTTTTTTCTTAGTCAATTAAAACAGGAGACTTGATCTGCATTAAAAAACCCGTTGCTAAGGGCACAGCCAGATACTGCCTCATCAAACAGGCAGATTAAGAAAATAACAGCCCCTTTGCTGCTCCCTGCACATGCCACAGCAGAGCACAGCAATTTTGGGAATGCTTCCTGTGCAAAGTGAACACAACTCACTTTTGTACCCAGAGTGGAAAAGCAAAAAGGGGCACTGCAGATGAGCAGGCACAGCTGCCATCACCAGCCTCTACAACAGGACAAACACATCCATTTCCAGAGCATTATGAATGGAGCTGACCCTGTCCCAGCCTCTGAACCTAGTCCTGAGAGATTCCTGCCCACCCCAGTACCATTCCTTTGAGAAGATGGACATTCAGCCACTGACTGCGGCCCAGACAGCCATTCCTCCTACCCCAGCTGGTGCTCAGAGGCCAAACCCCATCACGAGGTAATGGTGAGGAGAAACAGAAGGCTGGAGATGTGCTTCTGCTTTTCACACCCAGAGCAAACAGCAGTTGCAGAGCTCAAGGCCCTGCTTCCAGGGAGCCCAGCCACTTTGGACTGGACATCTTTCAGCCCTCAACCCTGCAGTGCCATCAGCCAACCCTTCCCACTTGCACACAAGGAGCACACACACTTGCATGGACACTCAGAACCAGATGAAAAAGAAGACTCCCTGATCCCCTCCTACTGCAGGTACAGTCCTGTCAAGGCAAAAACTTGACAGAAGCAGAGACTAGGCAAACAGAAAGAAAGGAGGCATCTTCCACTGTAACAGCAGGCCCAACTCAACACATGAATCAAAGTTAATGTGTGTCTGAAACCAATTACTTTCATCAATAGAAACTAAACTGTCTAGGAACTGGGGTTCCTGGTAGTGAGCACATACACACATTCAAAACCTTTTTCTACTTCTTGCTGGTTTTTAGCCCTAAAAAGCCAAGATGAAAACACACTCTGGCACACAGGGTACATGCACTCAACTCTTATTGCCCTTAATGGCTTCCGACCAAGAAAACACATCCTTGATCCCAAATATAATTATTAGCTTCATAACATTTTTTATAACCCTGTGCTTCTATATTTATCCTTTGGTCCAATAGCAGATAAAGGATTCAAGCACAAGTTCCCTGTGCACCAGGATGGAGGTGCTGGCCCTGATGGGGCACTCTCATACCTCAGGGCCAGTGCAAAGTAACATGGCACACAAGCAAGGGGTTTGGAAACAAATAGGAAGTCAGCATAGTTTTGCTCTGTTCACCAGAGATGGTAACTATTTTGGAAAAGACTACGTACCCTATTGGCTTTTAATTAGCAGCAAACCAAGTCCACTCATCTCCTATGAACAAGAAATTACTAGGGGTTACAGATCCCCAACCAAGGTAAACAGATTTGTACCAGCCCTTCACCCCCAGAATAACTGCTGCTTGTCAAGCACAGTAACCAGGGAAATGAATAGCTTCTCCTGCAAGCTCCTCACTCAATTAAACTAATGCAGACAAAAAGGCTGGGCAGCAGCCGCTGGCAAGCACAGACCAGTGTCAGATGCACACACTGTGCAGCAAAGTGACTGCACCAGGTTCAGAGCAGTGAGGGACAGGACAAGCAGCCCACAGCCCCTGTCATCACAGAAGACACCCAAGACTTGTCCTTGAGGAGGTGCTGAATGGCAAAAACTGGTGGGGTCTGTGCCCTGAGAAGACTCCAGGAAGTTTTAACTACATGCAGATATTCAGAGCCATTGTTTATATTTCAAGGAGACAGAAGAAGAACAGAGACAGAATAGGAAAAAACCTAAGGAAATTCTTGATTTATTAGTAACCAGAACTATTCCTACTGCTGCCCCGAGCACTTCACTTAGCAGCCTTATAATTACAACTCTGCCTATCCTAAAATGTGCCACAGCAGAAATAGAGGCCAGGAGAAATGAATAGGATCCTCAGTCCTTCTTGAAGACTTCTTGAATCACAAACTGGAGAGTCCAGAGACAACTCCAGAATAAATTGCCATTTTCTTGTTCTCAGAGGTGTTAAAGCTTGCAACTAAATGTTGACAGTTGGAGAAAGAGAGGAACTCAAGTAAAGGACACAGTCCAACCAGGACTACACACACAACCCCTACGGAGGTGGACAGATCAGCACATGGACAAAGGCAGGCAGCAAACAAAATCCACAGCTCTTTTCCTTTCACCTAGACTTTAACAAAGTGGGAGTGTATAAACATATTGCTAAATCCCATTCTCCCTCACAAACTAAAGGAAGTTGTGTCTTTGATGTCAGTGGAAGCCCAGCCCTCACCCACTGTGGCAGAGCAGCCTGAGGCAATGGCAGCAGGTGCCCTGCTGAGCTGAGCCCACACAGCCACCAACACACACAGCTCCAACGGGATCCTCTAGCAGGTGTTACTGGAATCCTGGGCATCTCTCTAGCAAAGTGCAATGATATTTAACTTCCTTATGAGCTCTGGAAGCTGTCGAACATCTGTTGGGATTAGCAGGTTTGAGAAGTGCACACGAACGCTGGCATAAGGAAGGGGCTGGCCCATTTATGGATGGGAATGCTGGACAAAAACCCAAACCCACACGCTGTATTTGCACATACGGCTGTATCTCTCCTGACACATTTCACTGATTTAGGATGGAGGTGTCCCCTATAGCTTACAGCCTACTTCTGGTCGCTGATAACTTCAGTGAGTCATACTGCTCCCCTCCTCCACTTCACCCATCCAAATGCACGAGTGACTTTTGCTAACAGGCTGGGCCAGTGCAGCTCTACCAGGAGCCCCCATATGGGAGTTGCCCTTTTGCAGGGGAAAAAAAAATCACCTTCCCCCAAGCTCCATCCCACGCTCTGGGGTGCTGCAGATCACACTCACAGCCCACAGACCTCCAGCAGGCTCCCAAACACCCAGCTGCAGCTGATCAGCCACCCAAATTCCTCGTGGCAAGGGACTTTACAAGTTTCATGTTTCTCTTGGGTGTCCCTCCCTCACACAGAGGCCTTCTGTGAGTAAGGGCTGAGGAATGAGACAGCAAGTATGCACAGCTCACAACTGCAGCAATAAACAGCCGTGAGGGAGATGAACTCCCCAGGAAGGATGGTAAGAGCCCAAGTGGGTTCCAGATTAAACAGTACACATTTGTTACAGAGACAAAAGGGGCAATGGCTTGCAGTGGCAAAGCCACAGCAGCAGAATGTTCCCATGACCCAGAATTGCTTTGCACAAAGTTGCAAATCCTACATGTACAGCTCTGCTCTATCAGAAGCTACTGCTTCCCTTTCCTCCATACATTTCAATACTTATCAGGTCTTCATCTTAATCACATTCTGCTAACAAGCACTTTTTACATCTTTTTGATCATTGATCATAATCAGTCACTATGTCTGCAAGTCAATCATTTCTGCTCTTCTCTCAGCATTCTTCATCTCCCAGGGCAGGACCTCCTCAGACCCAGATGTCACTTCATGGGTGCAGCTTGTGCTCTGTGCTTGGCTTCACAGGAATTTGATGCATGCTGTTTGCTAGATACACAACTCTCCTTCAGGTAGCAAAACAAGTGCCAGACCCAACCCAAGATGCTACTGGTCAAATTTGGAGATATGGCCAGCACAAGAAAATACTGGCTATGGGATATGGAAACAAAAATCAAAGGATAAAAGGAATCCAGGAGTATACCAATACCCAGAATTACTCATGTTTTTCATTACATGGTCTTGCCTTTCTGGAGATCAAAAGCATCTGGAATTACTTTCATTTGAGGCAGAATTTGCACAACTAAAACACACAAAATATGTTCCCATTCTAGCAGGTACCTCTACCAAGGGAGTTGAAATTAAATGAGATGAGCCAGTGACTTTCTGATAATACAGCTACCTTTGCACATCCAGCTCCACCCATGAAAGTGGGCACACCCTTAATCAGGTATGAATCAAATCACCCGAGACACAAGAAATTTATCAAGAGTTCTTGCAACAACAAGAGTTCTTGCTTGTGCCTCACTGCACTTCAAGAGACAGGCAACAGCCAACACAGGCAGACAGTGACAGCGTAACCCAAGACCTAACACACCACCTCAGGTGTGCAAATGAATACAGACTGGGGGCTTGGGCCATGGCACCCAGGGAAGCAGGGTGATGTGGATCTGAGTACAAGAGCCCAGAGAGTGGCCTGACCTCAGACAGGGTGGGGACAAGCAGCAGAGATGATCATTGTAATACACTGGAGCAATCCTCTCTATCCTATGCCAGGGCAGAGCACAGAAAAGCAATACACCCAGCAGTGCAAAGGTGAGGTGATAGCAAGCCACCTGCCTGCATCCCCAGAGAAATTTGACACCTAGTTGTAGGAACAGTGCCCAAAACACACTGCCTGTAGGCTGTGTGTGCAATGAGGCCATGGAGTAACTAACTTCATCCAGAATGACTTATAAATGAACACACCCTGCAGGGATCCTCGTGCGTAGTACGGCAACGAGCTCTGCTCTTGTAGCTCCTTCTCCCAGCTACAATATAGTCCTTAAAAATTTCTCAACTAACTTCCCCAGCCTCCACACACCCCAAGTTCACAGTTCTCCCACACAACAGAGCAAAAAATGCCGTGCCAAGCCAGGGAAGGAGGCACACAGGCACTCTGAGAGCTGCCATCCTTTCACCCAGACACTTCAAGGACCTGGGTGGGTCGAGTGCCTTAGAAAGACATGCTCATTTACATTGTTTTAAGTCCACCTGCTGCTCTGGCCACATTCCCAAAGCTCAGATGCAGAAGGAGACACTCAAAGAAGCACTACATGCCAAGAGCCCCATGCTAATTCCTGCAGCAATACAGTGGTCTAAGGCATCATTCCTAACTTCCACAATATGCTTCTGCCCCACAGTCCTTCACTTAATGCCACTGCTAAAAGTCTGCACCACTCACAATAGGATCTCCTGCTCTGTACAAGGCTGACTCTTCACTGCAGCGAGGCTCTGGTCACTCTGCATGCTACAGTAGGAAAGAAGCCTGACATCTCCCTGGTAACTTTAACCCTACTGCACTGCATTTATTCCCCATCCATCTAGCTTGGGAACAGGTTAGGATTTGGGTACAGGACAGTGCTAAAACACTCACTTATCTTCAGGCACACAAGCAACTGCAGAGTTCAGCAGGATTACTCATACACTTGAATTTCAAACTTACTATGCAGAAGGTTCACCAAGACCTCCTTAAATGGCAAAGATGCAATGTCGTGTTTTCCCAGCTCTGCTCTGCATCCCAAGGAACTCGAAAAAGAAATGGATTCTCTGAAAAAGCACCAAAGTGAAACTGTGCTAAGGAAGGCATAATTCTCATTCTCCAAAAACATAGCCTGCAGAATCAGAAGTGATGAATAAGCCTTAAAAGCAGCTTCAACTGAAGCTTTAAAAGAAGTTTCAACCCTGAAAAATGTCAGTCACACTGTACATCGTAAAACAAGTCACTGAGAAAGCATCTAGCAGATGATGTGAAGTCCTCATGGCTTCTACTCTCTGAAAGATGTTTTTATACATAAATACCCCCTGGACCTTAACCACCCCTGTGTCTCATTTCTAGACCTCCTCACCACCACATTTCAGTTCCAACAGCATTAAACTGCTCTAGCCTCCAAATGCCAGAGGCAAAGACCAGCTTCCACACTAAGCTAGGTATTTTAATACTCACGCAAGGTAAGTACAGGCTTTGCCCCCACTCAAAGATAATGATGATAAGCATAAGAGGCAGGTACAGCAGGAAATATGGGAGAAGATAAGCATAAGTGCAAGGAACAGTTCAGAGTAATCTCCGGAGCTGAGCAGAAAGGATGTTAACTTCAGTCTGTAATTACAAACAATTCTTCCCAACCATTTCTTTGCTTTATTATCAGTTATGACTGCACACTTAAGAGAACAACATTGGTCTAACTCCTTTTTACTCCATGATTTTAGTGTCAAGGGTGATCTGAGACAGAGTTTCATGCCTCTCCAAGCCTGTGTCCTACCAGTAAAATGGCAAGAATAATTTTCCTTCACATTGGGAAGGCATTACAGAAGTAGTTCCTCCAACTTCCAAAGTGCTCCACTGAAAAAGCAAAGAGTGCTCCAGAAAAGCACAAAAGAAAATTAATAACTGCATTCTGTCTAGAATTTGAACAGTACATGGTAAACAAAGCCTGGGGCCACACACTGCACAAAGAGAAAAGCAACAGAATAGATGCTCATTAAGTATCACCTTCCACTCTGGACACAGAGTAGGTGCCCTGGCAATTAAGTGGCTATATCATAAAACCTGATTGCAGGGGAGGCTGAAATTAAGATTTCAATGACTTTCATTCTGGCATTTCATAGCTTTGGAGCACTTGGACTTTGCAACTTAAACACCATTCTTTTAACAAAGTTTTCAGCATGCAAACAACTACAGATTTGCCACATGGCTGCCACAATCACTATCCATTTTTTTCTAGGGATATCCAGATTATAGGCTTGTCTTGGCCACACTAATACTTTGAGGTATCTCTCAAGATTTGCCCAAACCCACGATAAGCAAATCAAGTCTTATCTCAAACAACAAGGCATGTCAAACCCAAGCCAGCTGATGTCCTTCAGCAAAAAGCTTGAACAGGAACTTCAGTGACACCCAGGCTAGTGAGGCAGTGATGATGCAGCAGCTGGAGCTACAACCCCTTATCAACTGCTAATTCAATCACTCTCCCAATCCAGACGCCGTGGCCTGCACTATCTGGGAGACTCCTTGCTTTCATTCATGCCTCACTAAGTGGAGTAATTCAAATCTGTTAAGGTGAGGTAATAAACTGCTGAAACAGAGATCTCCTTAGGGTACGTGCACACAGCACGTTGAAAATGCACATGCACATTACTGACACTGAAACCATCCCAGCTGGGGCACAACCACCACAGCCACTGCAGCAGGACCACCCACAAGTCACCTGTAACAACACCTCAACATTCTCCATCCAAAAAGCAAACCTCACCAGCCTGAATTCCATGCAGCAGCCACACCACTGAAAAAGCCCTACAGGAGATACTTAAACATCACAGAGCCGAGTTTAAGGGAAGGTTTAAAACTGGACCATCTCTAACACACCACACAGTGCAAGCCTACCCACCCCATGGGGCTGCACAGATCCCTTTTCAAGGCCTGTGGGACAGCCTGTCAATTCAGTCTCCTCCACCCCACCTGCCTGTGCCCAGCTCTCTGGGCTGGTCTCACAGCTGAGCAGCTGGGTCCTGGTTCCTTGGCAGTATTCCAGCCCCCAGCCCTGACAAGCCTGTGAGAAGATATCAGGAGCAGAGGGAGAACAGAAGATGACTCCTGCTCCCCACAATGAGATCAAATGGCCAAAAAAAAAAAAAAAAAAATTTAAAAAGGAGAGAGTAGTTACAAATTGATGCATAAACAAGACCTGACTGTGCAATTCAGAGCTAACAGGGCAGTTTACTAAATGTTAATTAAATCCTCAGTGCCTGTTACTCCAGTCATGGAGATCAACTTATTTTTAAATTAAATAAGCAGTAAATGCTTAGATGAACTTCTATTAAATTTCACCCAGTGAGCGAAGTATGTGGGGCTTTTAATAGACATTAAACAAGATAGTTATGGCAAGTTAGCTGATATTTTATTACCTAAAGATAATGGCCATATTAAATCTCAACTAACTATTCCACTGGCAGGAAAATCATCCAAGATTTGGCAGAAGTTTTCCTGCTTTGAAGCATCACTGAGCAGGAGGAGCAAGGGGAAGAAGGCAGCCAGGAGCTGAATGGCACCTACTTAGGGGATGCTCATGTGCATAAACTCTCCAAGGTACAAGACAGGATTCTCTGAGCCAGATCTGCAAACCCCAAGGAGGGCTGATGGCCCCAGCAACAAAACTGGCGTAAGCCAGAGACCCTCATGCCTCCCTCCCTGCCCCCAAACCAACCTAAGTAATTTATGGATTTGCTGAAGAATCACAGTATTCCAAGGTTCCCTTATGCCATCAAGGGCAACAGAAAACATCCTAACAGCCTGCAACACTCAAAAGCTTACAACATTGTCTAAGAAAAGGTTATCAGCAGCCCACAACTCCACCGATGTTTGTTTTCCTTCTCTGAGCATATTGTGATAGTTTGGGAGATCTTCTGACTCACACGTGTGTGTCACTGTCACCCACAGATCCCAACAACAGATACTGACAGTCTAAAATGACAGAGACTTGCTGACAGTGACTTAAAAAACTACAATTTTCGTGCCAGCTCTTGCAGTTGCTCAGAACCTGATCGAAACCAGCTCCTGAAGATCAAAACAGCATCTCCACTGTGTTGTCTCTACCGATAACCTTAATTGCAATGATTAAGTGTGAGTAACGGGTTTTATTTTTTTTTCAAGTTTGCACTGGAAAACATCGCCAGCTGTACATGGCCTGCCATACGCAGGAGCAGGATGAATGAAAAGAACCAACCCTGTTAAACTCTGCTTCTCAGGAAGACATAAGCTCTCAAAAGCTATAATGTTTTGTGGGGTTTTTTCTGGTCTGTGGTTTTCGGTTTGATTTGTTGTTTTCTTTTCTCTGTTTGTTTCTATTTTGCAAAACAAAGAACTTCCTAAATCAGAAAGAGGAAAATGCTAAGCTCTTCAAACTTTACTGATTCTCTCCTCCAATGCACACATGGACACCAAGCACAAGATCTTCCCTCCAATCCCTTCTCTGGAACCCTTGTTTGTAAAGTTAAAGTGTTTTCCTATGTATAACCCACACTCTTTAAAGGCATTGTTCCTTGTGAATCTGTGCATCAGATAGCCCACATCCTTTCATAATTTATGGTTTCCATCTCCTTTGCTCCTTCCTCCTCTGCTCCGGCTGCAATTGCAGTCTCTAGCTTTTCACAGAACTATGCTGATACAAGAGCAAAGGGAGATGAGGAAGCTGCTGGGGTGAAAGACTGAGTGTGGAGGACCTTGTCTTGCAGACAGGAGCATCATTGTCACACTCACATGTGCACACAGCAAACACAGATGCTGAATCACAGACTTCTGCTGGGTCACACGGACTTCGTATTCATCTTACTTTCCTCAAGGTTTTTCCCCATCAAAAACAAAGTACCTAAAAAGCACACACATATCTAAAGAATCGCAGAATATCCTGATGCCATCTTTAGAACCTCTCCACACATTCACAGAGACTTAGCTCCACCTTAGCAGGGCTGCCACAGAGCACAGCAGAGCCTGGACAATCAGTTAAAGGTGAAACCCAGCATCTGGGGCCAGCCAGAGCAGAGTGTGCAAGTGTTTCTCAAAGCCATGTCAAGGAGAGAAGAGCTCAGTAGGCAAAAGGCAGAGCTGTGTGGGTCAGGCTTTCAGAAGCTTGAGGAGCAGCAAAACGCCACTGAGAATGTATTGTTCACACAACCATTATAGGCAGAGCAATAGAGAAACCACTGCGGGCACCCTGAGGGTATTTGTTTCCACAGGCACACAGAAACTGTGTTCTTGGAACAATTTGTCATCCACCCAAGATATTGCTTTTCTCTATCTGTGTCTATCTAGTGTCAGCCAGAGATGCTTCATGGAAACCTACATGAAACTGTTTCTTCTTTCCAATCAGATATTTATGATACAACAGGCACCACTACAGGTCTGTATAACTCCCAATGCACCTGACACTCATACAGCCATCCCATCTTCTTTTCAGACTTGGCTAAACTCTTGTTCTTAGCAACATTCTCCATCATAAATCCACCATTAGTTACACTGAACTTTCTTCACTTTGAATCCACCACTTTCACCTTGGTTTTCATTTTTACAAAGGAACAGACATCCCTTTTCCACAGCACTCACTGTTTCTCTGACACCTTTCTAACATGCATCCTTTTAATAGGAGTGATCCCATATTGCTCATAAAACTCCCTCAGGTTTCCAGCTCCCAGCCATTCTTACTATTCCTCTCCAAAACTGCATACACAAAATTTGACTGATCACAAGAGTATTAAACTTAAGTTTCATAGTAAGGCATTAAGGTAGACACAAGTGATTTTAACAAACAAGGTAACAGCCAAGCTTCAAACAGGTGTCTTCACTCTGAGCATGAACCCCCACACCATAATTCTTACTAGAAGTCATAATTAAAAATACATACTGACGATAATATATGTAAAAGCAGTCCAGCTCCCCTGAAACTGCAACCAACATTATTAGGTAGCTTGCAAAACTCACTAGTCCAGCTCTGGAGCTTTGCTTCTGAATATCCTAGAAAAGCAAGTGCTTTAGCAAGGGATACACACCTGAATCTGCCATTACACTGCTTGAAAGCTTGAATTACATTGCACCAGTTCCTGGTTGTGCCCATTACCTCACTAATGCAGCACAGCTGAAGGTGCTTCTCAGAGGAATCCAACTTGGAAATACAATGTGCTCTGCAAATTTCCAGGACACAAACAGGTAAACTAACCACAATTCCCAAGATCCAAATATCCCTTCTGACTTGCCAGTGTAGAGCCAGACTTTTGCCCATTTTTCCTGGTTTCACAACTGCATATCACAGACAGCATCATGGAACAACGGTAATAGGCCTGAGGGGCCCATTAGCAGCACCTGCACCATAACAAAGTTAAAGGCAGGATTTGACAGGGAGGGTAGGGGTTTGATGGCAGGTGGCTCTGTGGCCACCACCCACACCATGAGCTTCTGATAGCCCATCCCTCAGGGAAAAACCCTCCAACAAAGGCTAAATAATTGAAATAGGGGAATAACAGAGCTAATTAAATTTAGGAGCAATAGGCTGTAAGGTCATGGGGTGGGCAGGGTGAGACAGACCAAGCCAACAGACAGAGGGAAACTTTCAACAATAAATCTTTATCCACAGACACACATATTTCCCAAGGGAAATCACAGAGTACTATTTTAGCTTTGTGTGGGCCAGTCGTGCTTCAGCAACAGTGGGGATAATTAGAAAGTCCCCCACATCCCTAAACTGTCCTGATGCACAGCAGGCTGAACTACACACAGGACAGCAGCCAACATTTTTCAGCAAGAACACAGCCACATTATTAACATAGAGATGAAATGCTGTGTCCTCTTCTCCAGCTTTGCATGTTCCCATGCTTTCCTAATATCCCACTTCTCTAACTACTTGGTGAGCTGGCACCTGATGTATCACCCAGCTCCCAGGCACTCCCCACTCTCTCAGCTCTTACCCCAGAAACCCCTGGAATGTACAAGCACAAATTCTACAGGTAAGTTCAGGGAAGCAAAGAAATCCTGGAATGTGTCCAAAAACACTTGTGGGTTCTATGTGAGACTTTTTCGCATGGGTCAAAACCCGTTTGTGCAGAGGGACCAAGGTGTTGCAGATATGCAGGGAGACACACCAGAAGGTTTTATGGCTCCTGCAAGCTCCTTAAACTTTTGTGTACCAATTGCCTAGCAAAACAGAAAGAAACAGACAGGAAATTAACCCAAGAACACCACAACTGGGCTAATAAGTCAATTCCTACAGGTGTAGGAAAAAAGAAACAAACAAAAAATAATCAAAACAAAGCAGAAGAAGCCAACTCTCGTTTGTTTCACCGGCAGGGCCAAGCTGCACCTGGAGGTACAGGCGGCAGAGCAATTAGGCAGGAGTTGCTTCATCCACGGCTCCTTGGGAGCACTGCCGGCTTCCCAGCACAGCCGCGGGGCGCGAGGAGTGCTCCTGAGCAATGGCAGGAGTAAGGTTTGCCTATTCAAAAGAGCAGAGCAAGAAATGGGGAGGGCAAAAAAAAAAAAAACTTATACGAAAAAAAAAGTTAAAAAAAAAAAAGCCGTGGGTGACGTCAGGGTGTGGGAAACTTTTCCGTCCTTACCTGGTGGGGAAGGCAGGGCCTCCCCCGGCATATAAAAAGCTGCCGGAGCTTTACTCAACTTGTTATTTACTACGAGCCGCGGGCGGGGGTCGGCGGGCGGGGCTGCGGCAGCCCCCGCCCGGGCCAGGTGCACCTGCGGCACGGCCCGGCCCGGCCCGGCCCGGGCACCGGGACTCGGGCAGCGGGGCCGCCCGGCACCGGCGCTGCTCCCCCTGCCCCGGGCACCGGCGCTGCCCCCGCCCCGCGGCCGAGCCGCACCGCGCCGGGCCGGCCCCTCCGGCGGCCGCGGCGCCCCGGGCGGAGGGAGGAGCCAGGGCGGCCCCCCCGGGCGGCCGGCAGCGCTCCCCGCCCCGGCCGGGGGCTCCAGCTGTGGCACAGCTGCCTCGGCGGGCGGACGGGGGTGGGGGGAGGAAGGGGGCAAGTTATTATCTGCAACAATACCTCGGGGGAGGAGGCAGCGGAGGCGAGCGCGGCGGCGGCGGCGGGAGGAGGCGGCGAGGGGCGGGCCGGGGGCGGCACCGGGACCGCCCCCCGGAGCCGCCCCGCACCGCCCGCCCCCGGCCCCGCCGCCGGCCCCTTCCTTCCGCCCGGCGGCCCCTTCCGCGCCCCTGCCCCGCGGCGTGCCCCGGGCCGCCCCTCCCGCGCTCCCGGCTCGGTACCCCCGCGCCGCTCCCGCCGCGTCTCCCGGGCAGCCCCTCCCGCGCTCCGCCCCGCACATCCCTCCCTCCTTCCCTCCCTCCCTGCCTGCCTCCGGTCCGTCAGCCTCCTCGCATCCCCCCGGCCGCGCCCCCCCCGGCCCTTACCTCCCCTGGGGCGCAGGGAGGGGCGGCCGGCGGCCCCCAGCTCGGCGGGACGGCCCCGGAACAAAAAGCGAAAGCGGCGGCCGCTGCCTCCCGCTCTGCCGGGCTGCCGCGCTCTGCCCGCGGCTGACGTCAAGGGCCCAAATTCCTGCCTTTCCCTGCAGGCAGATTTGTCCATGTAAGGGCTGGGGCCGGGGCCGGGGCCGGGGCGGCCGCACGGCGGGAGGGGGCTGCGCTGCGCCGCGGCTGGGGGGGCGCGGGCGGCGGCGGCTCCCGGTACCTGGGCGGGGGGGAACGGGGATGGAGGCGGCCCCGACCCGGTGAGCATCACCTTCCTGCTCTGCATCCCGGAGCCAGGAGAGCCGCAGGCCCAGAAATGCACCCTGTGCCTTGCAGGATCCAACTTTTCACAGGGAAGTTTTGTCCAGGGCTCCTTTTGATTCTTTAGGTGCTTCTCCAACCAGCTTTTAATCTGTTGTTCCCCAGCTGGGGCAAAGAACAAGGTGAGGGGAGGTCAAAAAGGTGCAGGGAGTTCTAAAGGAGCTGCCTCTTCACAGATTCAAAACCAGACTTGTCGTGAATACTAAAGAGAGGGGGGAGGGAAACTATTTTCTGATTGCTCTCTGTTTGATTGTTTTGTGGCTATTTCTAAGGACTGCAATTAAAATAAATTGGGATGTTGAGTGTGATTGTTTTTATAATGGAATGTTACTCTTAAAGTAGCTGTTCGGTATCTACATCTGCCCTGAAGAGAACGGGAAGACAGAAGGGTTACATTGTGTTCAGGCTGTGGAGGGGAGCCTTGCCAAACCTTACTGATTTGGAAAGAGATTGCTGGGTTAGTTTGTAGGCACTTCAAATGTATTTCATTTTTAAAATAAAGGGCTTTGGTGTGTGCTTTCAAGAAGGTGCTTACATCTTATCCCATTACCACCTTTAATGTCCACAGTCAGCGCTTGACAGCCCCAGGAGGGCAAGATTGCTCATTTGGACACAAAAAAAAGGATAGTCAGTGCCTAAAATACTTAAGCTGCAGCAGAGAATTGTGATTCAACCTCTCTCCACCTTCCCTGGCTGCCAAAACCAGTGTACTTCCCAATCAGAGATTTCACCCCACTCTGACAGACTCCTCAGAAGGGAAAGTGTCGCATTCCCAAATTTAGTCCTCAGTGCAATCTCCCCCTCTAGGGCTGATTTGGTGTCTCACGCTGGCCCTGTTTACCAGGGGTGTTAAATTCCCCCCAGGAACAGAGGCATGCCAGGGCCAGATTGTCTCCTTAGAAGCACTGCAGCTAAATCTGCATGAGCAGTCATGGCTGCAGGTGTTTTCTAAGCATTAGGACTATGACTAGAAATACCCCAGCCTTGTCCTAGCTGCCTACCTGGTGTTTAAACCCTGCTGAGATCCTAAACCAAAGCTGAACAGCACATGAGTCACCCAGTGCCCAAAGCTGAAGAGCACATGAGTCACCCAGTGCCATAGGTGTTACCTAGAGAGCCAGCAGTGCTCTGTGAACCTGGCCTCTTGTGAAAGACACAGGCACGGCTGATTTCCAGATGGAGGAGACTGTAGCACCAGCTCAAGCTGAGCAGCCAAAGCCTTTGCCTGAGGCTCTGTAAACCCAGGTTCAGTTCCCTCCTGCAAAACCCACAGTTCACCTGTCCCAGCTGAGTGCTGGCCTGTGAGCTCGTGCTCCTCCATTGCACCCTGAGGATAAGTCACAATGGGATTTTCTTCCACTAGGAGCAGGTGGTCATAACCAGGGGTTTCCTGGCACCCATGTCTGTCAGTCTCAGCATGGTGGAGCTCTCAACAGAAGATAGACACAGGAGCTGTTGCCTCTTTTGCTTTTCTTTCTTCAAGTTTTCTTGCAGAGCTGTAACAGTCCTTGTGTTGTGTCACTGATACCTAGGGGAAGTATATGAACACTAAAAAACCCCTTTGGCCCAAGATGAGACAACTGTTCTTCATTTACTAATTCAGACAAAACCAGTGGTCAAATATTTTCCTGGTCCCATATCCAACAATTATTGCTTCTTTATCCATCAAGCTTATGAAATTTTCCAGTGCTGTTAACAGAAGATAGAATACTGTGCCCATCCATAGCAGCGTCCTTTAAATCATCCCAAAAGTTTTAAGCTTTGAGCCTCCAGAGTTTGAGATAGTAACTACTACTACCTCCATTTTGCTGGTAGATGAACTGTGACTAATCCTCTGCAGCACAGCAGCAGAAGTTTGATTTGCAGCCCATTACCCTTGTGACGTGCTGCCCAGAATGGTCACTGCCTTGTCAAACACAGCATGAATTTTCTGGGGTTTTTTTCAGTTTCCTATCATGACCAATATCATACACTTTGGAAATGAAAGTAGAAAATTCAAGGTGTCGAGCCTGGCTGTGAAAATCTGCTCTTTGCCTGGAAAGAATCAAAAACATTGGCAAACATACAATCATTCCTTTGGTAATATCTACTGCACCCTGCACCATAGCAGCAAAATGAATTAAACAGCAAAAGACTGAAATGCCTGACATTGCATAGGCCAGTCAGGAGGCAGGAATACAGGAGTCAGCCTGGACCAGTATTAATTCAAGGAAATTAAGTTTTTTAGTGTTTAAGGTGCATGACTAGGAGATTGGAAACTTGGCTTCTGCTCCTACTTTCCCTGTATTGTGTGACTGAAACCAGTCAGTTCACCTTCCCATGTCTACAGGAGCCCTTAGAAATCCACAGCACAAGGTTTAAAGCAGGGAATGACACATCATGACCTCCTATCAAACCCCATTCTGTGCAAAGTTTCCAGAAGTCAGCAAATGAAACCTTGCTTTTCAGTTTGGGTCTCTCCTTTTCAGTGAGATTTCATATGCAAAAAAAATCACAAAACAAAAAACTCAGGATGGGAAGCTGCAGGAATTCCACCTCTCAGGCCATAAAGCAGGAGCAGCACTGCCTAAACTGACAGGGGTTCACCTACCCTACTCATAAGAATATCTAGAGGATCCATTCCAGAATTTCACGGCTGGATATGTTTGCTTTATCTCTAACCCAAGTCGCTTTTGTTGCAAGTCAGCTCTTAATCAGATGAAATTGTGGGGAACTGAGATATTCCCTCACTAGCAACAATTCCAGAACAACAGGAAAGTCACCCACCTGGTGAACTAATTCTTCTGTGTGTAAAAGCCAAAGAGGCTGGAAAACACACTAAGCATGTGTTTTTGGGAAAGCTGCCACCTAATTTACAGACAAGGATCAGATGCAATTAGTGTTAGATCAACTGGAGACTCCTCTGCCCCAAACCACAGCACTCCTCCTCCACCTTGCCAGGAGGACGCCAGTTTCCAGCAAGACATGCAGTGTCACACTTGACCCTTCAGTCTCTGAAGGGCATTCTTGGAAGCGCATGCAAAACCTGAGCTCACAGCAGCAGCATTCCTGTGGCACTGGGGAAGGAATGAGGAAACACCAGCATGGATACTAGGCAGACGGGCGAGAAAAGACTCATCCTGCAAGACTGAATTAATTTCCCAACAGGGTGCTTGTTTCTGATGCAGAGATCCACGTGTGCTGCCTGGTGGAACGAATCTAGAAACAGCAGTGGGGCTAAGCTTTGTCATTCCCCACTTTGCAGATATGTTTGCACCCAGACAGGAATGCAAGGCACGGTACTGAGCAGGCTTTAGTGAGTCACAGATCTCTGACAGCAATTGAGACTGGGCCAAAACCCCAGGGGAATCTTCACTGGTGAGAAATACAGTTGCCAACTAACTCCCCAATTTTCTGTGAGTGTATCAGAGATAGTAGCCATCATCAAACCCTCCGTCTCTGGGCACATCTCGGAGTTGCAAGTGGTTCACAGGATGCTCAGTTTTACCTGGCCACCAGTCCTGTCTAATTCCATATAATTTCACTGTTGTCCACGGTGAGTTTGGGGTAGCTCAGGAAAGCATAAACCTTCCTGCAAACATTTTAGGCTCCACTCCCTGCTCTGCTTCATCTACACTCTAGGCCATAGTAGCCTGTGCCTCAGGAATGGTAAAGTTTTGTAAAACTGCTATATTCCAGTGCTGAGAAGTACAGCTGAGCAATGTGTTAGTGTAACACACTTCATTTTAAGGACACGCTTAAATCCAATTTGAGCCCAGAGAGATTTCAGCTTAGATTTAAGCGTTCCATTGAACAGGGTGGATTTAAGGATTGAAGCGTTTTGCTAGACTGTATCTTTGGTTAATGAGGAAGGGGACTAGCTAGTACTAGAAGAAAGAACTGCCCGAAGCATTTTGGCATATCCAAACCATTACTAGCACTACTCATTTTTTTCTAATGAATTCTAATGAAATTAACACAAAGAATTTGTAAAGAAGTTCATAATTTCATTAACAATCCTCACTCTCTGGGTCTCAGTTTAGTGGGGGGAAAAAAGCAAAGTTCTAGTATCTCATCAGAATGATGTGTAATAATTAAAGCAGAAGTACAAACACTAGACTTAGTATTTTATACCATCCAATATCTTGCACAGTATCTCACTAATGGTAAATGTCTCATGTCCAGATCTGAGCACAGAAATCATGAGTGCTTTGCTTTACAGGAAGAGAATCAGTTAAATAATTTATGGAGCCTACACTGAATAAACAAAGTACCCCAGTCTTAAAAGAAATATTTGTGGTAACAAAATATTTTGGGGGACATTTTTGCATGGGCTCTGACCTCCCTGTTGAGAATCAAAGTGAAAATATTGAATGTACTAAGCAGATGTCTTCTCCTAGTGACAGCAAGATGAGCAAAGACAGCTGGTTAGAAGAACAACAACAACAAAAACACATCATCATTCCTGCTTCAGCTCCAAAAAATCTTGGACTTGTTGTCATGGAAGAAAGCTATATATGTAAGAAGCCAAGAAAAAGACAAATATTATTGAATCTGGTAGCATTTTAGTGAATGTGCTGGAAATAACTTAAGTAGGAAGAAAAACTGGATGCACTCCATTGTTTATTAAAAGAATGCCTCTTCTTATTTCCACAGGGACATATAACCTATATAGGCATTAACACATTTGCAAGATAGATATTTTAAAGATGCTTCTTCATTCGTCAATCTTAAGGACTCTTCTGCTAAAGTAAATAGAGTTACAGCACATAGAAATGTATACAGCCACAAAATGTTATCTCTGTAAGCTAAAAATGCCAACTGTGGATTTTGTCTGTAACTCCTTCAATCAGGGAACATGGGTGTATTGCAGAGACACCTAGAGAGATTTTAAATATTAGGAAGGAAGAAGAAAAGAAAATTAGACTCCCTTGGTGAAACACAGGATAAATAATTCACAATGAACAAAGGAAAATAAAAAGCAAACCAAAATTAAAATATGAAGAGCTCTTCTGGATGAAAATCAGTCTGAGCTGCATTGCTGCATTGAACAGATCCAAGAGGAGTTTTTTGGCAAGACTGGAAAATAAGCCAGTGACCCTCTGACCACCCTGCTCAGAGGCAACACATTCTCTCTTGATAGTTTTCATCTGAACTTGATTTCTCTGCTTGACCCCTGGACATTTCCATTTCCCTTTCTGAGCCTTTGGGCAGACTTGAGCAAAGAACAGGATTGATGAGAAGAGTTTAAGAAATCAAAAGCTGTGCAGTTGGTAATGGCAAAGACAAGTAACTTGAGGTGGATGTTCCCAGTAACTTGAGGTGGATATTGGGCTATTAGGTAGCCCAGATCCCATGGTGCCATCAGACAGTGCCCTATGCAACAGCGAAACTCTGGGGTTGCAGGCTCAGGAGGTGTCCTGTGTGGAGTGCTTCAAAACACCTACAGACATCCTAAATTATTTAAAGCCTTGAAGAAGCAACAGGTTACTTTGGTTTATACTAAAGATATATACAAAGAAAATCATGTAAAGAAAAGTATTTCATTTGGAAAACAACTGCCTTGAGAATTGAGAGCTGTGACCAATCTGACATACGAGCTTGTAAACAGAGGACAATGAGGTCAAAAGGAGAGGACATGGCTGCTGGGCCTCCAGTTTCTGGCTTTGCCCTTTCTCCACCAGATGATGAGGCAGTAATAGTTTTCAAAAGCAAATTGTTTTATTTACTTAATTTTCTATACAGAAAACCAGGGTTAAGTATGCAGCTCTGCAATAGAACAGATGTGGGACTTGGGGAAAATTGCAGCTTGAAATGAGCTGGAAAAGCTTTCACCATTTGCCAACATCTTGGAGAGTCAGGAATCTATCTCATCTCTACTGCAACAAAAACAGAACTTCTCAACATTTTGGAGGACTTTCTCCCTTGTAACAAAGGACAAAAAAGCATGCAGTGAAAAACACATCACAGAGCCAGAAGTGACTGAGAATCAGCTTGCCTGTTTTAATTCCCCACCTTGCTAGCCTCAGCTCCAAGACCTGACCTACAGACTCCCAGCCAGCCCAGGAATAACCATGCCACAACAAAGGACCACCTCAGCCAGAAATTCCATGCTGATTCCAAGAAAACATTTCCTAGAGTATCTTGCTAAAATGGATACACTCCCACGTGCACTACATGAAAGGAATCATGTCTGACAAATAAACATTTCTTAATGAGAAACATTTGTCCAACATGTTTCTCCCCAGTACTCTGAAGCTTTGTGCCTCAGTGCACCATCAATAAAAGGAGACAACAGCCCTTCCCTGGGCTCTGGGAGATCACGCTGGGCTATGAAAGTAATGGACTCCTTACCTCCATTAGCTACCCTCAGAACTCCGTATACCTTATAGCACACAAGTATGGACTGACTCAAGAATTTCTATAGATCCATTTCAACCCATGTTTGACCTTGACCAAGAGCATCTCTGCCCACAGGCTGCTCCATTTACTCTGTCTCACTTTGGAACACAGAGGCAGTACAGGGTACCTCAGTATCCCTGAGCTCAGCCATCCCTGAATGTGCATTTCCTCACACCATCAAAAATTTGGATCACCAAGGAGACAGCCCAGCCCTGCTGCCAGTGAGGTGACAGATCCCTGGCACCGGAGCTGGGCTCAAACTGCTCATGAGCTGCTTGTGGCTGGAGAGGAATGTCTGCAGAGAGCTAAACCAGATTGTTTATAGATCTCTTCCAAATTGTCTCTAATCTAGTGGACAATTTGAGAGTAAATGTGTGCTGGAAGCACCATCTTTCCTTCAAAGTATTAATTTGAGAACACTGGGCTTGTGGCTGCACTGGAGAAACCTTAGGATCTCACTGGTGCCTCGGCCAAATCCTTAAGATGTCAGAGTCACCTATGTGTATTCTGTCCCATCTCTCAGAGCACTTCAAATATCTGTTTGATGCCACAGCCACCATAGCTCCAGGAATGTGGTAAGGTTCCTAGCAAGGGCTAGCTGAGGCTGTGAATCTGAAGCAATGTGCTTACAAATACAAGACCTGCACAGAGCTTTTAGAGATAGTCAAATGGCTCCAAAGCTTCAGGAAAGATGACATTTTGGTGCCACCTTTGTTTCTTAGTCTCACACCTACTGCAGGGAAAAGAAGAAAAACAATCCAATTGGTATTTGTGTTATCCTGTCTACATTTCAGCCACAAGGTTCTAACATTTTCAGAACTTCTGCAGGCCCATCTCACCTGTTCAACATCTCACCTCTCCCAGCCATAGACTGAAAAATGCCACCTTTCTCCACTCATTCAAAAGCTGTCTACACCCATGTGTTAGCTGTTTACCACCCTCTGTTTCCTCCCTTTGGGCAGCTGATCATTGATAATGACCTATCCTTGAAGCATTTGTTTTATTTAGCTTACAGAGAAGGAGGGCTTAGGGCAACAAGCAACCTAATTATATAACCTTTCCCACCCTATCTTATTACAGAGGGATCATCTTGCAACTTCACCTATGGAAACACAGCAGCTCAACTCTTTGAATGTCCATAACTTCATCTGGGCTCTTTCCTGCTCTGCTTTTGTCCTAAGCAGAATGGATCCAATGTCTTTCAGTTAAGATCTTTCACTCATTTTTTACATTCAGGTAGGAACAACCATCAACTCAGCCTTGCTTTAGCCACCTTGGTATTCAACACAGATTCCTAGAAGACATGGCCATGCTGCCCAAATGATAGGAAGGCCTTGATGGAGAAGCTGTATATCACAAGGCAACATTTGAGAGCACCCAGACTCTGTCCCCAGCACCCAGAGCATTGCATTGGTTAATACTATTGGTGTTGAGCACCACCTGCATGCTCTGCACAGGGATCTGGGACTGGTACACACCCTGCATCAAGCCTCACCCCACAATGAGACAGGCAGGCAAATGAGAAAATTGGGCCCTGGCCCTTTCCTGTGATTAGGTCATTATAATGGGTAAATATTTTCCTAGATAGACAGCTGAGATAAAGAACTCCTGATGTCTGAAAGGGAGTTTGAACAAAACTTGGAAGGACTCTCTCTACCTTATAATTCTTTATAATGTGCTTTTACCAAATATGATATAATGTGCTTATACCAAATAAATGCCTTTTGCCCCTAAAGTACCCAGGGAAATGTTTCACTGAATAGCAAGAACAGCATCTAATCTACAGCCAAACTGTTCACCAGCAAATATGTAGAATGGATTTAGTGACAGGTACCAAAGATTATTCCCAGAGGACATTACAGCTCTACACCATTCAGTCTAAATATTTACTGAGGAGTACAGAAAAGTGAATAGTAGAGGCAGAGTCCCAAAGATTGACTTAGAAGAATCTGTTTAATAAAAGCTGGTTTCTGCAGAGAAAAATGATTGTGATTGTTTGTTAATGAAAATCAGTGTTCTCGTGCTATAGCAAATAGTGATTATTCAATCTCTATCCCTCTACTCTGCATTATTCATGATTTTGTGGCCTCTGCTCTATCTTCTCTGTTGGTATTCCAATCTCACCCTCAGTTTTCTCTGGGTTTGGGAGCTTTTGTATCAGATAAACTGGTTCATAAGGTAGTCTTTGAGGAACAAGTCTCGCTTAAATCTCACATAATATCCAAGAATGTTCTCCGGTATTTGACCTCTTTGTGGATGAAACAATACTCTTCAGACACAATAACCTTGGTGTTTCAAAGCTGTAACCAGCACCTGTGGAGTTTTCAAACAAATAGGCTCAGTGTTCCTTGGTACAGTCTTCCTCATTGCTCCCACATTTAATTGCTTTGTAATTATACTTGTAAAACCTGCAATGGGATTACACATGGGGAAAGAAAAATAATTTTAAAAATCACATTTCAGAATAGGAGGGGATTTATGGGAGCTGCAAGACAAAGAAAAACCCACCTTTCTTTCTTTCTTCGTTGTTGTCTTTGGAAGGCAGCCATCAAAGTTTCCTTGTCAGTAATACAGGGATTTGTAAATAGAACAAAGAGCTTCCTCACACCAAGGCACATTATATAACCCAGCGCCGTCACCGTGTGTCTTCGCAGGCAGTTCCCTTGAACTTTGCATCTCGCTCCTCCTGAGAACAGTCTTCCATGCCAGCTTCAACAGATGTGGCTTCCTTTAGGAAAGGTTTTCTGTTAGGGTCATTCTGACTTCCCTTTCAGAGTTTTCCAGCCTCGTGCTCTTTGCTCAAGGGATTACTGTGGTGGACACTAACTCCATGTGCTACTGTTAAGCTTCTCCTCACCTGCTGGCTCAGCTGAATGAGTGCTGAAATCTCTGTTCCACAGAAAAATCTGACATTTCATGTTTTCCTGAATCAGACCGGAAAGTTGCAATTTCCTGTGAACCCAAATTCTGAGAAACATTTCAGAAAGTGCAAAATGGCCCCAGCACAGCCTTTTGTTTGGGTATTATCTACAGGTTTTTATGAGACTTAAGCTGGCTTTAAGCCCATCGTGTTCCAAGTGATTCCAAACACAAGCAGGCAGCACCCACTGCTCCCAAAGACACTCCAGGAGTTGTGGTGTCTGTCGAGGTTGCTTTGCAAGACAGAGGTGACACGGAGCCAGATGTGGTTTTCTCTTACCCAGTGCATTATTCTAGTATTGCTACTCTTCAATTCCACAATGCACTTACAGACTTCAGTCTTAGAAGCATTTTCATTCTTATTTTCCAGGCTCCTTAAAAACAAAGGCTTTTATCTCTGAGGGTACAACTCAATAGCTTGTACAGCCCTGGCATGATATTTCTGACATATCGAGTGCATATTCCATGGCACTATTTTAAAAGTGGGCAGCTTTAAGACATTTTAACTAAATCAGGGCACAAGGCCATGCAGACGCTCTTATTATCAATAGAGCTGGTTTTTAATCTCTGGTTGGTTAGAAGAGTTTTGTAAATGAATGAGGATAAGGCATCCTACACCTGATGTAGATCACCAAATGCAAAATTTCACACTGGTTAAACCAGGGTAGTATCAGCTTGTGTGAAGACAGCTTTGAAGCTGCAAAAGCATAGTGGGAAAAGCAGCCCTGCCCTATGAACAAGTGAGAAAAAACAAACAAAGTAAACAGTGGAGCAAAAGCAGCTGCTAGCTGCTTCATGGAGAATGAAGATTAAAAGAAAAGAAAGAAAGAAAAAAGAAGAAAAAAAGAAAGAAAAAAAAAGAGGTGGAGGAAGAAACAGAAGCATACTTCAAGACCAAATTCTCATCAGACTAAAAATCAGTGTTAACTCCCACATTGCAACACTTTGCAGGTCTAATAGACACAAAGCTGTTCCTTCACCCGAAAGCCAAACATAAAAGTCACGGAAACCCATCATGCCAATTCTGTGGCTGATTTCCGGAGCAGAATCTCTTTAAATGTCAGTGTTCCCTTTGTTCTGTGCACCCTTTTTAATGAGTCTATCATCTGTTTGGTAAAAGATCCAGTGAAATATGTAATAAGGTTATCTCACCATCTCTTTCTATTGTAAAGTCATATCTCCTCTTCCACTCATTAATTATTGTCTTCCATTTCCTGTGTCAGATGTGAATCAGAAAATAGGGACTCAAGGCTTGCAAGCTTAGCAACTTACCATATATTAGCTGAGCTGTGGTAACTCTCCATGTGGTCCCTCTTAGCCCATAATAAACAAAGCCAGTGTGACTTTGCTGTACACAGGCCTGCAGTCAATGCTGTTTGGATTAACCTTTTATTGTCAGCAAAGTGGTCATGACAGTGATAGTGGCCATGGCTCAGCTCATGTTCAGTCCTCATATTGCAAGACTTTGTCTTTAAATCCTGGGAGCAGAGCTCTACCAATATAACTATCTGGAAAGCTACAATGATTTATGTGCTGTCAACATACACTAAAAAAAAAAAGGACAGAAAAGCAGCACAATTACATGATTATCAGCCAATGCCCCTCGGTTTGCAGTTTTTCAAGCATGAACTGCTCAAACTTTGGATCAAGAAGTGAAGCAATCTGTTTCTCAAGTGCAAACAGGGAAAAGTTATATGAGTCTTCTAGCAATTTCAGGCAAATATATCACAGAAGCAGCATGCTTAGCCTTTTTACTGTGCATCTGTCTGAGGTTTCCAGTAAGATTTCCCTGATATATAGTAAGAGTCAAAACTCTAATCTCTTTTAGCTCTTTTTTATTGTCTCTGCAGCACTAACTTTGAAAAATGGCCTTGTCCCCAAAGAACTGCACACAGTCCGTGTAGGGAAGCTGTTAAAATAAATGCTTTACGTAAAAAATATTGCAGACGAACTCGGCTCCGAGGGTTTTAGAGCTACAACATATAGATATAAACCAGAGCAGCTAAGTATGAATGGAGGTCATACTCCAGTAGAGAAGAAGGGAAATCCCCTGTCAGTTGTTACACACAATCTCTGAAAGCAACAATTCCTTCTCTTCTTTCTCAGGGCTGCAGCATTTTAATAAATGACTATTCTCATGTTAATGTCCTTCTGCCTTCCCCCCCAACCTCAAAACATACCATGCTGTGAAAAATGCATATTATATGATTGTTTCTTTGCAAATATTAAAATGAATACTATATGTGTTATGTTGGAAAGTTATGTTGTATTAATCTCTTTTAAGTAGTGTGGTAACTATGGTTTTTAGGCTATAGCTTTAACTTTTGTTAAAATTTTAGAAGTTTAATAGTAATGGTCTTCTTATGAGCACCTCTCCCAGGAAATAACATGGGCTCAGAAAAATTTACAGTAACACAGCAGTATTCTATGGGAGTGCTCTCACAGCAGATGGAACAATAATTCATACTGTGTGTTCAAATAAAGGAGCAACTTTCACTTCACTCCTGGAGCTTCAAAAAAGCTGCAAAGATGATTCTGCCTGCTGTACTCTTCTAGAAGCCTGGACTGAGACAATAGTTCTTAAAGCACCCCTGGAAGTGTCCAAGGCCAGGTTGGATGGAGTTTTGTGCAGCCTGGCCTACTGGGTGGTGCCCTTGCACATGAAGAGGGGTTTGTAGCTAGATGAACTTTGAGGTCCCTTCCAACCCAAACTATTCTATGATTCTGTGAAAGCAACACACACATGGAGTGCTAACCCTGCACTCCCCCAAATAAACAAAAGCTGTTTCCTATTTTGGAAAAAAAAAAAAAAACAAAAAAAAACAAAAACAAAAACAAAAAACAAAAAAAAACCAGAATGAAACAACCAAATGGAAATAATCTGAAATACTCATATAATGTTTGACTTACAAGAGGCAGTGTAAAGAGGAGCTTTATGTTAGAAGAAACTCAGCCACATGAAAACTAAAATATTGGGCCACCACCCCCAAGCCTGATCTTAAACAGTCCCTGAGTCCCTAAACACAACCCAAAAAACATCCAGTGCTGCACCTCAATGTGTCATTCTGTACAACAGAGCCAGGTTTTCTTCCTGGAAAACCAGGTCCAGAGGCCAGGAGGCTCTTGTTATATTTGCACATACTAGTCCCTTTTGTTGGGGGATTTAGGTCACAAGAGTGAAGGAAAGGCAGCTCTGAAATCACCTGGCTCTTGCACGTGTTGTGCAAAGGTTTCTGAACTCAACCTCCTTTCAAGACACACCCTTTGTTTGTTACTTTCTCTTAGGGCTTTTTCGCAACCCCATCCACTGCCAACACAAACAAGGTTGCAACATCTCCCTCCAGTCTGTCTTCCTCTGCTCTGCTCTAAATGTCAACCAGCCACATAGCACTGCTCACTTGCTTAACTTGGCAAAATACCTGCTGTGGCAGCCTTGTGCCTTGACTGCCTCCGGGAGAAAGTTTCTTGGGAATGGTAAGTGACAGAACCTGCAAGTCGGTGTTAGTCACGTTGATACCAGATACCAAGAGTCTTGTGCAGGTAGAACACGCGCCTGGCTTTGCTGAGCAGCCATCGAGCATCTGTAAGGCACAAGGAGAGGCTAAGGAGAGTAATTGTCAGGGATCACAGTGGCTACTAGAAGTTTTTTTCTGCAACTGTGGTGCTTTCTACTTGGCTGCAGTGTGTACCCCGTGCATAGAGAGCAGGGGAGAGAAGCTGCTGTTGTTTGAATGTCACATATCGGTGCGAAACAAATTGTGGGACCTAGTTCCACTCCTAATATTTGGGATAACTAGAGTAGATGCCTTCTTACAAAAGGGGCACCACAACAAGCACACTGTGAGTAAGCAGGTAGGAAACAGGCAATCTGGAGACCCTCTTAATTCCCAAATTTTGTCCACAGTAGAAATATATCTGTAGATATATTACTGTGTATTATTATACACAGTAGATATATCTGTCCACTGAAGAGAGGATATCTAGCAAGCCCAGGAAAATGGAGAGTGCCTGGTGCCTACACTCAGCCATTACAGCACAGCTGCCCAAGGATTCCTCATGGACGGTGGAATGCAGGTCTGACTCTGTCCGTGTTTGTGGCATGGCCTCCTGCTCGCTCAGGTAGAGCTGTTCTGTGCGTGGGATGGGGCAGCATCCTGCTCTCCTGCCTGGTGGGCACACGCTGGGCTGGACTGTCCTTAGCCCCCGAGCCCCTGCCCATCCTGGCACGCCAGGAGCCAGGCTGCGGGCAGTGCTGCTCACCGGCTGGAGGCGGCTGCTTTTATCAGCAACCTTCATCAGGGGGATTTTCTCTTAGTTCATTCTCAAGCTTCCTTCAGCCTTGGATTTGCATAAAATCCTGGGTTAGGACTAATCTGATCGCGGGTTGGGAACATTGCATCAGGCCCAGTGAATCCTCAGTGCCAAACTGTCTCTGATCGGGGTGTGTTGGCACTGGAAAATTGAACTGTGCAGAGACAAATGGTGGCTTGAATTTTCCTTAGTAATAGGAGGTGCCTGGCTTTGTATCTCATTTAAATTCCTGTGCTATGTGGCAACTTCCAGTCAAGTTTCTATTTGTTTACAACTCTTGTAGCCAGGTGCTTTCCATGTGCACTCCAGGTTGCTGAAACAAGAAGTATGTCCAGCCTCCAGGGCTAATAAGAGCACATTGTCCTTGGTGGCAGGAGGGAGCACCTTGCCCTATCTATGCATTCCCTGGCAAGCAGCAGTGGTGGAGAAAGAGACATGTCTCACTGCCCAAGTAAGAATATGAATTCAAGTCTCAGAATGTAAATAAATATGTGGCCATTCAGTTGGAGGAGTTGCAGGTGACAGGTTGCAAGTGTAACCATGGCACCTCCTGAAGGGTTGTTCCCTGTGGGCATATGGCTGATTGGCTTTTCCAGGTCCTGTTGGATTAAATTCATGAACATACTTGGGAAAGTGGGGGTTTCTCTTAAGGTTTTCACTTGAGAAAAGAATTGAGGATTAGCAGTGCCAAGTGTCTGATATAGCAATCACCATCTGTCTTGCTCTCCTTTCCATCACTGCTTTATGGCCAAGAAGATGGCCTAAGCTCGCTCTTTGCTGCCAGATTCACTTGCTTCAAGAACAATTTGGCATCCTGACCTGGAGCTGTTTTTTTGTTATAAAATAAAGACACAGGCATGTCCTACTGTAGGAGTTACTATGAACATGGGGCTGTGATGGGTGTTGGGGTACAAACTGCCCATGCCCCCAGATCCCTCAAGACAGTGCTGACCTACTGTAACACATTGATTATCTCACTGCAATATTTAAAAATACATACTTCCTGCTAAAAATGCTGTGCTTCACTCAATCTAGATCTGTCTCTGTCATTTCATTGTCCAGTCCCTGGCAAGCCAAATCATTCTACAACCTCTGACACAAAATCACCAATGGAACAGTGCTGATTGGGTCAGAGGTGCAAAGAAATCAGCTCTCCACTCCATGAGCCATCCTCCAGCTCACAGCTGGTACAAGTGGGTACGTCCTTGGCAGTTCAATCACTACTATCCCACTGGCTGGAAATGTTGTTTTTGTTGATATTAGAGTATACGCAGGCTCAGCCCAGATGCCAATGATGAAAATAAATGTGCAGTTGTAATGGTGGAAAAAAAACTCCAGTGCTTTGTTTTATCTGAGCAAAGCTCAAAAGTCGAGATATCTGCTTAGAGCATTAAAAAGTACCCTGTACTTTGTCCATTCACAGGCAACACAGTGGCTCTGCCTCATACCAGAATGTCTATTCCCTAACACCAGATTAATTGGAATAATAGGAAAAGAAAAACAATTGGGTTTTTTTGTTGTTGTTTTTTTTTTTTTAAGTTTACATTTTACTCTTAAGTCCAGAAATATTTTGGTTCTGGTAGGAACCAAAGATTGCTACTAAGATTGGCTTTCTGCACAGGCCTTCAGTATGGGATTTTACTCCATTGAGAAGTTTTCTGTTTTGTTTGGGGATGTTTTTGTCCTGGTGACAATTCTGGGTCATGTCAAACCTCCACGTGAACACTTCAGTTACACAGCTGCAGCCCCACCTTTCTCGCAGAAACACCGAGAGCATTCCTCCCCCTCACAGACAAAGAGAGTGAGCTCTTTGCCCAGAATAACAGAGGCTTTCCTGGTAGCACATACCTATTTCTGTAGTCACCCAAAGGAGAGACATGTTGGTGACGAGTCCTTTTCATTTTTTTTTGTTCTTTCCGTAGGGAAGAATATCAATTCCTATCCAAATTCTGTTTGGGCATTTTTGTTTGTTTGGTGTTTTGGATTGGGTTTTTTTTTGTTTTTTGGTTTTGTGGGTTTTTTTTTTTTTTGGTTGGTTGGTTGGTTTTTTGGCATTTTGCTGTTCCCTTTCCTGCAAATCGGGCTCATGAAGCTGTGTCCCAAATTGTCTGCAGTGAGGCTTTGCATTTTTGTGGACAGTGAGCTGGCCCAGGTATCTGCCCCATACCACACAGCCTTGTACCACTGAGCAAGAGAAGTCAATGAAGAGAAGAGTCTGGCAGTTAGTTTGACAGCTGTAGGAAAATGACATATATGATGATTAATAAATAGAGAATATTTATGAATGCCTTCTCTCTGAGAATCAGGCTAATAGTAATTATACTTTTCTAAATCCTATCTATAAAGTCATCTGCATTTAGGTAAACAGTCATAGAGATTTTTCTGTTGGCAGAAACACAAGGCAGAGTCCCAGCTCTCAATCTTTACTTCAGACTCCTGGATGCCAACCTTCCTTCTCCGTGAGGACAAAAAGAGAAACTGGCTCCAGAAAATATACTCAGTGTTTACATTTTATTGAACCACTAGACATTGCTGTTGGCCACATGAAATCAGTGCAGCAAAGAGAACCTTTCATTTGCCTGTGCTTGGCATAAAGTGTCGTTCTTTGGTTACTCAGCTGAAGTTGACAAGTTGCCCAGTATTTTTATTATCAGGTTGTCAGCTCAATCTCACTACTGCCCTCTTAATTTATTATTTTGTATTTCAAAATCACAGGTATGACTCATTGCACAGCCAGAGGTTATAATGAAGTATCCCACTCATGCTTTAGCTCATCCTTTGTTCAAGACAATGCAGATTGCGGAAGGTTTCTGAGGAGGTAAGAGGATTGCAAAAGAGTCGAAGACTCCTCTTTTATCTAACCTATGTGTGGGCAGTGAAACTGCCTGATATGAAACCAGCTGGGTGCAAAGGTGGGCATGGAGGTTCATTTGTCATTGTGTCGAGGGTTGAAACTCAGAAGATACAGCCAGCTGTCATTACAGATAGGCACCCAAACTTAAATCACCTCATCCTGAGGTGAGTCCAGATAGACAGTCCTAGGATAACACACTTATCCCAAGATTTCCTCTATGCTTTAGTTTCCAACAGGACAGAAGATGAAAACCAAGCAGGCATTTTTTCAATTTCAAAAAATCTTATTCCCTGCATTTTATGATTTAAATCTGGAAGTGACTCTTAAGTGCAAGATTTTGCCAGCATTGTGCAAATAAGTATCCTATGGCATTAGAATTTTTGAAATATAAATACTTAGCATAAAGTGACACATCATCCATGTTTCTCTTAGGAGCATCAGGGATAAGCTGCTGGGAAGAAGGAAGAAGGAGCACAGTTCAATTGGAAAGAATGTCTTGATGCTGATTATGAAAATGACATGGAAGGCATAAGCTGAATTAAATATTTCTCCATGGTGGAAAATTGATGGGAAAGTTTCCTGGTATCAACAGCTCATATGGAACAGAGGAAGAGATCCTTTTATCACAGAAGAAGAGTGTCAAAATCCAGAGCTATTGTGAATCAATTTGTTCTTTTAATTGTCTTGTACAGACATCTGTCTCTGCAGCAGAAATGCTGAGCTCATGCTACATGAAAACAAACCACATAAACTTGAGGAGATACAATTTGTTCCCAACAGAAGGAGTTACAAAGCCACACACCCCAGTGTCCTGGCAACTCATTCCTTCCCCAGGGGAAGGATCCATGTCCTATGTCCAGTCTCAGTACCCTGGAGCAGTGACAGGCAGGGGCAGAACTATTTGGGTACTTGGCTTTTTTAAAGCTGCAACACGGAGCTGTGGCAATGCCAAAAGTGTCCCTGGTCTGCTCTGTCTCATTGCTGGGGGGCAGGAACTGTGACTCAAAGGCTGTCCACTGGCAACACAGAAAACTACACCAAGAGCACTGGTTCAGCTCTGCCATATCCCATTTCTGTCAAGTATAGAATAATAGCTATCCAGCGAGCTGGGACATGCTCCACCAGCATCAATAGGGTTGTGCTTCAGAGCATCCCTCGAGGTAGCAAAGAATTATCCCCATTTTGTAGATGAGGTAACTCAGGCACAGGGATTAAAGCCAGAATGTTCCAAGCTGGCTGCCTACTGCTAGGAACCTACACCCATATTTACGCAACTCATGGCCTGATTTTCAGAAGGGCAGGGCAATGAAAATTTTGGCCTGAGGGGTTTGTTCACACTGAGTTTACTGGTAACAACGCCCAGGATGGAAGCCGGGTCTCTGCTACCTGTCTTACACCTTAACCACTGAAAACATACTTTCTACCACTAGCCAAGAGCTGGTGAAGGCTCCTGAGTGTCCCAATTTGCCATGCAGAGGTTCAGAGTTAGCAATGCAGACTGGCTGCCTGCGTGCTCTCAGCTAGAGACTTTTAAATAGCAACAGCAGGAGTAAAACCAGTGAGATTTCTTTGCTTCCTTCTCAGCTCTTCAGAGCCCAGGCAGCTTTGCTTGACTTGGAGTACTTTGCTCAAACAGCACATCTGATGTATAAACCTGTGTTTTGCCTCACACATGGCATCAGCTTTCCCCTCTGTCCCTTCACCATGTCTTGCTCAGGACACCTTAGCCTGGCAGAGCACAGATCCAGTGCAGAACCACTAAAAGACCAGTAAGAGAAGGGAGAAAACTGCCAGATGGATATCTGAACTCCTCAAAAGCACAAGCACCAACAGGAGCAAGTTAATCCCAGTGCCCCCTCACATCTCTTCTGCACTCTCTTCCTGGTCTTTAACTGAGCCTCAGAAACAGCCCTGATATACTGGAAACTCTTGAGAAGCAAGAAAATAGAGCAAAAAACATACTCCCATACTATCAACTATCAAAACCCAGGAGGCAGAGCACTTGCTGGCTGGCTACAATAGAGCTTTGCAAGTGTCCCTGCTAAAATCATCTCTGCTAGGGGCTGATGTGATGCTTGTCTTAGCTTGTTAGAGAGCCTTGCTGTCTTCAGACACGTACTTGAAAAACAACACTTCCCTCTGGTTGCTGCCTGAGGGAAGAAGGACAGAGGACCTCGGCTGTCTCTGTGGAATGGTCACTGGCCAAGTCCCCTCAAGCCTGACCTGCAATACCAAGTGCATGCTGCAAATCCATTGCTGTCAGTCCCTGTGCTTTGTCTCATCTATGGAGTCCCAGCCACCTCTGACCTCTTCTTTCCCTTCCTTCAGGCCATGTCCTGCTCACGAGGCTCTGGCTCAGCTGCTCTGTAGCTTCTCCTCACCCACAGGGAGGACAGGCAAGAGGAGGTGACAACCTTCAACAAAGGTTAAGGCTGGAAAAGAAGGAAGTGTCAGCTCAATCAGGTCAGCTCAGCCAACCTACTGCTGCTGTAATCCCTCTGCCTCAGGTCCCTGTGCTGCTCTGTTTGTGCTCTGAATGCAGCTGTATGAGCAGCAACCTTGTCCACATGGTACTGTCAGCCTGCAGCATCCAGACAGGGAGATGGGGAAAAGGGGTAAAGAGGAAGCAGCTGATTGTGAGAATCTCCCAGAACTCTTTCCAGATACTTCTTTCGCAGTGTGTTTTGGGAGCATGGACTTTGAGATGGATTTTACTCCTACTGAAGTTTCAGAAGTCCAGACTTTGCACCTTCTGATTTCTCCAGAAGAAGGCTGAGAGACAGATCTGAATCAATTCTTATGCTGGAGCTCATCTCTATATTCACAGCAAACCCAGAAGCATTGAGAAGCTGCTGGTAATACAGCCCCAGTTCCTTCTGCCCAGGTCTGAGATGCCTCTTTTGGGGTGGGAGCAACTGAGTCTCACCAACCTGTCAGCAACCAGGAGGAAGCCAGGAACAAATTCCTCCTATTCAATAAGAGTTGTTGCTGCATTTTATACAGCAGCCAGTGCATTATTCTGTGGTGAAAACAAACCCTATTCTTCTCTGCCAGATAAACACACTTTATCCTGTAAAGAGCAGCATTTCTGACTGTTCAGCAGCAGCCAAACTCACGATGGGAAAAATAACAGGTGTTTGTAAGACACTCCCTGTTTATTCACAGTGCTTAAAATAATTGCTTAAAAAAATCCAACAGAGATTTAATTTTCTATGCTCCCACATTTAAAAAAACAAAAACAAAAAAACCCTAAGCTTGGCTCATAGTAGTTGAAGGCAATTCATTATGAAAGGGGTGTTCTTTCTGTTGTGGTAGCAAAGAAATCTGCTAATCAAAGCTCCTGAGGAGCAAAATAGTAAAGCAAATTCCTGCCTAGAACCAACACTTCCCTGTGCTTTTCATCAAGCTCTCCAGGTGGAAGCTTTTATTATCAAAAGATGTGATTTTATGGTCAAAATGGGATGAGCAGGGATTTAGCTCCTCCAGTTGCTGCCCATCATTGACCATCTCCAACATCGCCTTTTATAAGGCAATGATGGCCTTGGGCTGGCTTATGCCCTTCCCTCTTGTTCTGGTGGTGGAACAGGAGATAAGTGCTCTGGGGGGAAAAGTACGTCTCAGAGGCACAAACCTTTCTTCAATCACTGCTTGCTTCTCCGGGAAATAACTGGCAATGGATCTTGATCAATAGACCACTTTCCAGCGCAATGGGCTGACACGGTGCTGGAGGAAGAGGACAGACTCCCTGTCTCCATCCACTCTCCCCATGCTTGCTTACAGCACAGATGGGGGACATCCCTGAGCCACCTAGAGAGTGAGGGGACACTCAGTGCGTGGCTACTGCCAGAATTTGGTCCTTGTGGTGGTGAATGGGCCATGCATAAAGTCCCTGCAGGAGCCACTCAAGGGAATGCAGCATCATCCATCTGGGCTACAAGCTTCATGAGACAATTGTGGTGGTCCTCTGCCCTCAAGACTTTCCCTTTCTATGGGGTAGGGATCTCCTTGAGTCTGGCCCCCTGCAAGCTTTTGGCATAAGTCACAGATGCTCAGTAGCTCCCTGGGAGTCTGGAAAGAGCCTGGAGCAATAGGAGCCCACCTAGCAACACCCAAGTGCTGTCCCAACCCCCAGGTGCTGCTCCTGGTGGCTCCTGGACTGCCATCCAGGTTACTGGTGGATGTAGACACAGCCTAACCCTCAACCAAGACAGCCTGATGCTGGCAGTAAAACACAGCCACATTTTTGACCTTATTGTTCCCACAAAGGTGCAGGAAGGGTTACACAACCCAAACCGTCTCCCTGGGAGGACTCACCTGTCTGAGCAGTGGACATGGAGACAGGCAGCTGGGCTTTGTGCAGACGCGGGACTGAGCAGGGCTCCCAGCGCTGCGGCTATTGCCTGTGCCACGGCAGCATTCCCAGCCGAGACCAGGCTGCCATGGCACCGGGCTTGTCACACACAGCAGCTCCGGCCTGAGCAGAAGAGACAGATGAAAGGCAGAAAGAGAAACAGAGGCACAGGGAGAGCAGTCATTTCCCCGGGGCCAGGCAAGAGAGCGGCGCGGGTCGGAGCGGGGCTCGGCAAGGTGCCCCTGCCCCGCGGGCTGCAGCAGCGACGTGTCCCGCTGCACTGGGGCGCATCCAGCAGCGCTCCCGCAGGCAGCGAGGAGGAGATGAGAGAAGGCGGCTGCAGTGTGCAGCGGGGCAAGATGAAAGGGCTCGGAGGCCGGAGGAGCAGAGTCGGCAGCGACTCAAAAAGCAGAGCCAGAGGCAGCGGCAGCCGCCGCGCACGGCGCTAGGCACAAAGCAGCGCTGCGGCAGAGCGGGGGTCCGAGAGCAGCCCAGAGATCAAACCCAGCCAGACTCAAAGGTCTGAGCAATAAAGGATCTCACACTGCTCCGGTACCGGCAGCTCGGGGCCTGCGGGGCAAGGCAGGGCTTTCTGCACACAAATGAAGTACAACCGAGTCCTCTGCAGCTGCACTGGCCTGGGCAAAAAGCACAGAGATGCGAAGGATAGGGATGGGGATAGGACAGTACAGGACAGGACAGAATAGAACAGAGAATAGAATAGAATAGAATAGAATAGAATAGAATAGAATAGAATAGAATAGAATAGAATAGAATAGAATAGAATAGAATAGAATAGAATAGAATAGAATAGAATAGAATAGAATAGAATAGTTAAGGTTGGAAAAGACCTCTAAGATCATTGAGTTCAACCATTAACCTGACACTGCCACTAAAGCAAGTCCCTAAGCTCCACATCTATGCATTTTCTGATCACTTTGCAAAACTTTCCTGCTTCCCTGGGCAGCCTATTTCAATGTTTGACAACCCTTTCAGTGAAGAAGCCTTTCTTACTATCCAATCTAAACCTCTCGTGGTGCAACTTGAAGTCATTTCCTCTTGACCTATCATTTGTCACCTGGGAGAAAAGATTGACCCCCACCTGTCTACAGCATCTAGTAGTTGTAGGGAGCAATAAGGTCCCCCTAAACTTCCTTTCCTTCAGACTAAACAACCCTAGCACCATCAGCTGCTCCTCCTTAGACTTGTACTCCAGTAAGACAAGTGCTTCTGCCCTTTCTTAGGCAGGGTCTTACAGAAAAAACAATAAGCAAAGCTTGTACCTTTGCTTTCGTGCCCATAAGGCACCAAAACCCATGAAACCTTACTCAAGATGATAAAACCTACACAAAGTGGCATTTCCAAGGCATCCAATGCCTTTCAGCCCGAGATCTATCTGTCAGCATGCCCCTGGGGCAGATCTACGTGCCTGAATCTCCTTTGCCAGGCAGGCAGTCACCAACCCTGTGCAGCATTTCATCTCCACTGGAGCGATACTGGTGACTCAGCACTTCCCCTGCAAGGCACTGCGAGGGGATTATAGCAACAACCCGACTATAATAATGGTGTGGCTGAGCAGCAGGGATTTATGAGCAAGCAAAGAAAGTGAGAATTATAGGTGTCCAGTCCCTATGACAGAACCACCATATATTTCCTCCAACAAAGCGTGTGACAACAGCTCCATAAATTCACATAGTAACAGAAGCGAGCGCCAGCTCATCATTGCAGCTATTTAAGGAGCCAAGTAGCACTCTGCTTATTGCAGAAGTTCACAGTTAGTTAAAAATAAGCATTAAAAAGTCACTTTTGGGCCCTGGCTGAATAAGGCTTTTTATTCATGATGCCCAGCATTGCATTCTGCCTTTTCTCCTTTTATGCCTACACAGACTCTCTCTGGCAGAATTTCATGTTAGGTACTGTCAGCTTCCTTTTGAAGGAGCTTAACTTAGGATGTGCCATAAACAATTGTAAAACTTAGCTGTGACTATGAAATACTTGATCCTTTCCAATACCAGCAGATCTGAAATGTGCTTTAAAAATTCTTTAGCTTCAGCCCATTAAATATCTAGGGAGAGTTTCCCTGAGATGTAATTGCTGAAGAGAATAACCCCAAATATCCACAACATGCTGAATAGGTTTTTTTAATGCTGTCTCATGATCAGATTATTTGCAGTACCTGTCAGCTAATGTGCTGTTTTTATTGCTAATTTAACACTTCTTCCTAAAGGGAGAAGGGGGAGAGGGTGAAAACAACTCTTCACAGTGAACTGGAAATCAAAAAATATCTGTGTGTTTTGTTGTCACTTCTGCTACTCTCTTTTCTGACGTATAAAGAGAAATTCACTTTAATATGACTAACTCCCCTTTAAACATGAGAAATATCAAGTTTCTCTGAATCCCATGGCTTTTATTCTTTCTTCTTGAAGCTTTAGGAAAAATTTGAAAGAGACATCTCAGCTAGAAAGAAAAGTTGGAACTTTCTTAGGTTTAGGCTTAACATCAGCAATGATTGGAATGTAATTTTCCCATAAGAAAAAAAATCTGGCTTCTCAGTGAAAAACTGAAAGATAGGAAATGGAAATTAAGGCGTGATGTCTATGAAGCTGGAGCTCTAGGGCCCTATTCTCCCCCAGCGCTTGCTGTTCTGCTCAGACTTGGTTTCCCATGCAGCACCTTGCACTCCTGCCCTTTTCCTGGGAGCCTTTCCTGAAGTCAGGACAGCAGGTTGAAAACCTGTCCTTGGAGCCTGATGAGGACTTGGTGTGTGCACAGTAAAAATTTGCTGAGACATATCCCATGACATTTTCCCAGGGTCAAAATTATTCAGATGAGCAAAGAGAGAGGAGATTCTTGTTTGGTTGGTTTAGTAAGAAAGTGATGCCTTGTACAGAAATGACATAACTTTGGAGTAAAAAAAAAAAAAAAAAGATTACTCAAGAGCCAGTTTAAAAGAAAAGTGTTGAATGGAAAATTTTCAGCCAGCCCCACAGAGATCCCTTCTTTATCTCCAGGTTTGGAAGAGCTGCTGCCCTGCTGTCCGTGGTGGCTGGTGTCACGTTGCACGCTCCTCCAAGGGCAGCAGATTGCTTATGCATTAGTTCTTTTGCATAATACCAGCAGTTATAGTGGTCTTGGATGTTTGAGGGGTTTTTTTAACACACATTGTTTGATGCTAACAAACTCAGGAAGGAAATTTACAGTCTTGAATGGGGAGTGAGGTCCGAAAGACGTCCCCAGCAGGACTGAGCTGCTGAACCTTGCAGTGACTCAGCCAGCACAGGAAACATTTGTCCTGAGCAGCCCCATCTCCTTTCCCCCTCTGCTCCAAGCGCAAGGTTTATAAACAGTTCATTGTAGTTTCTTTTAATTTTGCTTTTGGGTTTTTTTTTCATTCCTTTTCTTGGAGTGTTTCATTGCTTTATGTGTACAAGGTTATTTACTAGAAATAAATGACATTAAATGGACAACGCGCTTGAGCAGAAAGTCTTGGGAAGGGGATCCTCTGCTTTTGTAGTAGAGCATCTACTGTTCTTGGTTGGGTGCTGTCGTACTGGTTATGCTAAATTAAATGCCCTTGTTCTCCACCTCTGTTCACACCTTGGAGACCAAATATTGCACACAAAATTGGAGACCTCCACATGACAGAGCAGGGTTCAGACAGGAGGATGCAGCAAATATGGAGGACAGAGAGAAAAACCATAAACAAAAGATCAACATGTGATTTCATGCAGAGATCTCTGTCTACATTATTGTATTTCTATCTGACAGCAGCTCTTACTGTTCAGCAAATTCAGCCCAGCTCATTGTTCCCAAAGCTGACATGTAACGAAACCAATTAAAATACTTGCTAATTTAAATAAATAAACAAAGATACATAGAGGATATGACTGTTCAAAGCCTAGCAGCTTGTACTTGTGCATTTTTGTCTCCTCATTAATCTGTTTATGAAAGGAGTTTGATTAGTTCCATATATTCAGCTTCTAAAGTTAATACCTTAGTGGTCTAAAGTGTTTTTACCAAAGCTAACACTGAATTTTCTCTCTGCTGCAATAAACATGTAAATATGAACTGATTTATGCATGCAAACTATTTCCAAAATTGAGTTCAATAACAATTTTCAAATAATGTTTAAAATGCTATGCTGGGAAACAGCACAGGGCACCTGTTAGTTTATTCTGGCTGGGGAGACTGCATACACCCCTGTATTTTTCTATGCATGTTTGTGTCTGGTACAGAGACTCACATATTTTTAGTCATTATTCTATAGGATAATTTTAAAAAAGCAGGAGTTCTGTACAGCCATTAACCCAGCCCCATCTGCTCTGAGCCCTGTCTGCACTCACACGATCTCAATCTGATTCCTGCTCCCCGCTCCTCTCTGCGTGTTGCAGCACAGCTCAGCTTTGTCCTAGAGCAGGCTCCTGCCCCTATCAACACTTCAGCATGTGCTGAGCCCCATTCCCATGGCCAGGGCGGGCTGGTTTGCACGCAGACTGTTAAGTTCATGTATAAATATTTACAGAGTTTGAGGCATGGTCTGCCTAATTAGGTTTCCATAGCAATTAGCCCAATATCTTGATTAAGACCTGAGGCTGCTTTTATTATAATAAAAAAATAATACAAACCTCATTATATTGAGATGATGAAACCAGAGCACTCTTACGAGAAGAGAGTAAATGTTGGCTCAGCAGCAGGGAATGGACTTAGCAGGGGCAGAATGATAAAGCAAATGAAGGTTCTGCTGCGTGGGGAAATACTCGGCATCCCAAGACACAGGTCTAAGATCTATTGAGGAATTAGGCATCTCTGCTAAGAGCAGCTATTGTCCTGTTTTTCCTGGATTTTAAACCTGCTTTTTGTCACTGTTTTTAGCTAGCATGCTTGGGAAAATGCTGTTTGTTCACATGATAAAGAAATGCCTACAGCTTTGTCTTTATCTCAGAAATCTTTGAGCAATTTTCAATATTAGTAGAGAACCCACACTGGAAGTGCAAAACACAGGGTCAGCAGAGCAATAACTTCTTTGCTGAGAGAGCATTTTGTGTCTCAACAGTTACTAATATTATACATATTAATTACGGCGAGCAGCAATCCATGAAGAAGTTACATCTACAGAGCAGTTGTGCTTCTGCTGTAGGTCTGCAGCAGGCATAAGCAAAGAGGTCAGTGCTCCTGGCTGGTGGGACAGAGAGATGCACAGAAAAATTCCCCAACTTTGTTTTTCCACCCCACATCTGCACTGAGTCAATTGGAGGGGCTGCCACTAGCCCTGTAAAACTCCAGCAACAAGTTCCTGCTTTACAGATACTGACAGCACATCCTACTGAAACCAGCAGTTGACCAGTCTTGAATATGCTTTGTCTTGTTTTGTTATTTGGACATCATTATTTTTCTACCCGCTTCATCAGATTTCCTTTTTCATGCAAGTTTCAATACAAACTAAAACTGTTCTATATCCTTTTATGAATTTTTTTATAAAGGGAAGATGCTGCAGAGTACTGTTAGATCCCCAGCAAATCTAGATTAAGCAAAATGGCAGCTCATTAGCTTTCATGGACAGGCATTTAAAGTACTTAAGAGGGGACATAGAGCACTGCCCTTTACATTTACTTTGGCACTAATATCAGATTAGAAAGAGAAAGGTTATTAAGTAAAGGTAATTGTCTGCTTTGTAGAGAGAATCTTTCTGAGGTACAGCCTGAGGCACTAAACTTTAAGAAGGTTAATTGTCTCATGGTGGAAGTCAAGCTATTACTGTTATTATGGACAGTTAGGAAAAATTCATCCTGACATCCGAAGTCCAGTAACGAGTCTCAAAGATGGAGTTGATTGGCTGGTAGCCACAGGCCTATAATTAGAAAATTGGCATTATGAAAATACAGCTGAGGCAGTGGTGAGCCCTGCCTGTGCAGATGTGGTACAGCAGCTGGAGCCAAAAAGCAGCACAGGGGTGCTCAACAGCCAGCCAGGAGTTGAGCCTAGGGGAAGCCCCCGAGCTGGGTGAGTGAAGGATGGCCCCAGGAGAGATTTCTGAGGAGGACATGATGCTGACTCCAGGTGAAGCCAGCCTGTTATTGCTCATTCTCATACATGACAAAACAAAGCACTGGCCTAAGAGCTGTAGAGGTTTGGCTGGGAGTTGGCACTTGCAGCTGATTCCAGCCTCTCAAAGACGTTGACATTCTGTCCTAAGTGCCCAGAAAATGCTTAAAGGTTTTAATCCTCCTGGCTCTGCTCATACCCATCCTTTGCACCTTGTTCAAACCCCCTCAGTGCCTCTGTGCTCCCTTTCCCAAAATGTTTTAAGAGAAACAGCAGGAGCAAGAAGCTCAATTGTGCCAGGATGTAACTATGAAAAACACGCTGAGGGACAAGTCAAGGCTTCTTCTGAACCTCTCCTGGGCACAGGTGGGGAAGAGTGAATATTTGAATGTAAAAAAATACCAGAATGTTCATACAAGTGATTCTGGCTCAGAATTACAAACTGCTAGCAGAAACCTCAGCAGGATGCCCCCTGCAAACATCCTCAGGAATAATGTTTCCCTCCATTTACAAATATATGATTCTGGTGGGGAGGCTTGACTAACAAAACTCCATCTCCAGGACAGCAAAGTCCTGGCTCAGCAGCTCTCTGCCTCCACAATCACATCCAGACCCAAAGGAGAGGTTCAATTTCCAGCTCCCAACATTTCCATTGTATTTTTAGCCGTAGACTGGGGATTTCTCTTCAGGTGCAGGAAAGCCTTTTCACCCATGAATCACCTCTGTGCCACTCAGGTATTGTCTTGCTCAAGTTCCAGCTCTCCGGGTCTGTGCAGGCAGGAGATGAAGGTTTCCATCCCCACAGTTCTGTGCTGTACCAGGGAGGGACCACTGTGACCTACAGAGTGCTGCCAAAGAGCCCTGGGATGTTTTACACCCTAAAACCCTCACCTGTTCTGGAAGAAGACAACTATTTCTTCTGTGTTTGCATCAATATTTAAACACCTCAGCACATCCTGCTGACAGCTTCATGGTAAAAGTCAGCTTGGACATTTTCCTACCCTGGGTTGATTTTCATCTTCCAAAGCCCCCAGCAAATGATGTCTTTGCTGGTGCTCCTGTGAGAAGGAGCTGTCACCAACCACACTGCACAGATGGGAGCAACAAGGAGCTTGTCCCCAAATTCTGTGACACAGCACAGAAATTGGATGCAGAGATACACTGCAACCTGAGGGTCCCAGGGCAGCCTTCTCTGCCAAAGGGGACCACAGCTCCAAAACCAAGGTGTGAAGGATCACAAGCAACTCTGGTCATGATAACCACATGAAAAAGAACAGGCTAAAGGCAAAATGAGTCACACACTAGACAGGAGGAGCAGTGGTGCAGGGACTGATTTAGAACAATCTCCTGTTCCTCACTCAAGCACTCCAGTGTGCTGCTGGGAGTGTTTACCCTAAAGACCCTGATTTTGAGCTGTCTGCTGATGGCTGGCTAAGGACAAGAGGAAGGTGTATGAATATGCTTCAGTGACATGACATGATTCATCCAGAGAAACATATTTCAAGTAATCTCACTGGACAGGACAGGCCAGGTCAGTGGGATGGCTGTGCTCAGGAACAAAGTCCTGCAAAGTGTCAGGGACACAAAACTGTATATAGGTTAAGCAAGGAAAGAAGCTGTCTGGTGCTCCTTCAAAGCCTAATGTGAAGATGACCCCTGAGCTACACACTTCAGCTGTGAGGTGGCTGGTGTCAGGATAGACAGGGGCTGCCCCTGCTGGGGCTGTCTCAGGGCACTTGCAAAGGTACCACTCAGGAAAGGCAACAGGGAGAGAAACTGGAGAGGACCTTGGGAAAGGCTCTTTTCTTTAGAAAATGAACTCTTTACAGATCAATCATGCTTTACTTGTTCCTTCCTTGAGGCTTCTGTTTGCTGAGCTTGGCCCTGTGCTGGTGAGTAATCTGTCACACCATCTCCACTGTAGTGCCACTGAGAAGAGTACCAGAACCCAACCACTGCAATTATACATTCTTGATAGCAGCTGCCAAGACATAGATAAGCCAGAAAAGCTTCAGAGTACCCACTGATTGTAGCATTCCCTGAGTAGGAAAGCACAGCCTCACACAGAATTAGGTGGCTTGTAAGTTGAATCAGAGCTTCCCTGAGCTCCGATTGGTGCCTGTCCTACAGCAGGGTCCCCAGTGGGTGAGTGCTGAGGTGTCCTGCAGTGTTACCCCTGCTCAGGCTTGAGAAAATATTTAGTAATTAATGGAGCTGAGCCCTGTCTCACATGTTTTTCTCTGTATTGTTTGTAAGGACAATTAAGCCATCTCAAAAGAAAAGCATAGGGTCAGGGAAAAATTCTCCTGTCCATGGGGTACAATGGTAAATGTTCTATATAAATGTTCTATACTGAACTGTACTGATTCATACCAGTGGAGGGTCTGCCTCCAGAATGCTATCTAGAAAAGACAGCACAATTAATCCCTTCCACTTCAACCCCAAAAAATTGCCTTTCATTGTAGGACCACGACGTAGCAGGGTATTATTTTAGTACTGAAGAAACCAAAGCATGAGTGGACATACTGTTTTCCTGGAGCACTGCAGCTTTCTCATGGTACTCCCAAGGAATGAGGGCCAGTGTCTGTCCCCTCTGTGTGAGTTGATCACTGCACTCTCCTTTGTAATCCAGGTTGATAAAAGCTCAGGTATTGGACTTCTAGTCTACTTCATGTCCAGTGAGCCATGCTACCCTTCCCATTGCTCCTTCTCAGGTGATGAATCTTCTCCCTGTGCCTACAACTGTTCTTCCAAGTCTGCTTCCCCTGCTGCCTACACAGCCAGGACCTTCCCTCCAGCTCAGGAGAATAAGGGCAGGATGAAGACACAAGTTGTAGGTAGCAGTTTCCTTGCAGCATCTTTCTGATGCCAAGGAAGGAGAAAAGATGGCCCATGAGCCATGGAAGTTGGCAGAGTCCCCGTGAGGCCATTCTCTGCTGGCCAGCCTTGCTGATGTGCTGTAGAACAAGAACTGGCCAGCACCCACAAGGGAAACCTGCTGCTGATTGCAGGGAGCTCCAGAAAGGTTAAAACACTCTCCCCTTTTCACTCTGACATCTCTGCAACCCCTTCCTCCAGCCAGAGCTCCACTTAATAATTAATTAGAGAAATATGCCCCTTACCAAGCAGCAACCAGGACATTTAGATCCTCCTGAGAAAAGCTAAGTCTCTATTTCTGTAATGACTGGCAGCAGGAGATGGGAGGCATTTACAGAAGGAGGGTGGAGTGCTGTCGCCGCTGAATCAGGCTATCAACGTGTTCTTGCCAACCACTCCAGGGCTCAGTGAAGGGAATTTTTTATCCCTTCAGCATCTGCTGAGCTGGTCACAAGGTGCAGGTTACACCACAATGGCATGGAGACCTCAGAAAGCAGTACTTTCCCAAAGAGACAGGACAGAGAAAGACCAAAGAAAGACATGGGACACCAAGCAGAAGTGGATCTGAGGTCAAGGCTCCACTGCTGACATTGTGCTTCTCTCTCTTGTTCCAGCAAGACCAGAACACCAAAGTTTGTGACATTTTAGCTCAGAGAAAGTGAAAAAAATTGCCTTCCAGGTAATTCCCTTACCAGGAAAACCATTAAAAAGAGCCTTTTTTCTCTGCTCAATGCTTTCATGTGCCATCCAGCTAGGCAGTTCTGGCACTGGCTGGGTGTCTGGGATGTTTCTATTCTGCTTTGAAGCTGTCTCTGCTTACAGATGTGTCTGTAGTACCACCCAGTCATGTACCATGGTTCAGTGGGTAGGACATCACACTGGAAGCACAGGGAAATGAGGTTTGTATTCCTCCATATCATAAGGGGGACTATGAAGATTCTACAATATGTAATGGTTTGTTCAAGTCTCAGATGTTCACTATATCTCTCAGATATGAATTTTCACTGCCAGTATAATGTGAGCAAGAATTCTTTGCAGAGCAACCTGAGGTCCCCTGATCAAGAGTGTTAAGTGTTATTGTCATAGTCAACTGAACTAGAGGTAATAGCTGTATGATTAGTTATATTTATGGCACAGTCCTTATCATCACACATTTTATGTGTGCTCTTCTCACCAATCTGTATTTACTGCTTGGAACATTTTGGGCCCTTATACAGACTCATAAATCCCACTTAATTTTGATTCAAGATGGGCAACACTGCATCATAAGGTGTTAGCTAAGCAAAGACCTAGCAAAAACACCTACAAAAGCATACATCTGATGGAGAGCATACAATTCACTGCTACAGAATATCTGAGTGCTGGGAAAAGATATGGTATTTGGTAAGCAACTTAAAAAGCTGGAGCTACAGCTGTGTGAAAGGTTTAACTGAACAGTTCATTAGTAAGTTACAGTAAATCAAAATATCCCAGTTAAGGTGGTAGGAATTACCTTTCATCATTTATATCAGACTTTGTACTCAACACGGACAGATAACAAAGACTTTCAATGTTATTTAAAAACTATTGTGGAGATATATTCCTAACCTTCTTTTTCTTTTTGAAGGTGTTGGGCTCAGGGTAACTAAGGATCCTGAATTCACAGACAGTAGGAAAAATGCATAACTAAATGTTGCAGTGAAAGCTTCCACAAACAATATGATTTTTCTGGCAGTTACAAGGTATTAAAAATACATTAAGACATAGTGGAAGAGACTATTGATACTCATTGGAAGTGATCTCATGGGTATAATGGAGGTCATGCCAAGTCATGACAAGAAATTGCACAACAGTGTCTAGTTTAATTTCTCCAGTACACACTGTGCTGAACTCTCACTATTCTCCACCTGTCCTGAAATACCTTGTTTTGCCATAAAACAAGAGAATATCTTGTCGTTTGCCAGAAAGCAGTCATGAGATCTCATAAAAGAGAGACTTTCTCTCAGTGGCTTTCATGGTTCTGTGGTGGCAGGTGGTGAGAGATCAGAGGAGGAACAGAGCTGACCTCTGAAACCTCATTTCCTCCCACCCCTCCAGAGATGGACACGCTGCTCAGGACTCTCTCTGCACTGCTCTCCAACAGTGCCTCTCTGTTTGCTCTGGAATGGCACCAGACCCATATCCCCTCTGTCAGTCCTCTCTGCCTACACATGTGGCATATTCATGAGCCAAAAAACACCAAGTTCAGAACAGATCCCTGCACTCTAAATATGGATGCAGGGCCCGGGTCCTGCAGGCTGGGATTTCTGCTGGAGCAAAGAAGCCTTGCTTCCCTCCAGTTATCTTGTGGTAAAAAGGCACCCCAAGACTGACTCTTACTGTGGCAAAGAAAGAAAACTCGATCCTTTCAGACAAGTATCTTCCTATCCAGTAAGTTTTGCCTGTGAACATCTGCTTTAGACACACACTGAGTGCTTCCATCACTGTTTGCACTCTTCCTGGTTGGAGACATTTTGATATCTGCCCTTCTGTAAATGATCCAGATGTTCTCCATGGCCACTCTGATCATCCAAGCAGTCTTCCCTGTATGTTAGTACACACTCTGTCCATTTACTCTCTTTGACTCAAGGACTGTCTGCTTTGTAATCCAGGCTGATAAAAGCCCAGGACTTGGACTTCTAGTCTAACACCATGTCCAGTGGACCATGCTACCCTTCTCATTGCTCCTTCTCACGTGATGAATCTTCTCTGACCACATCCTAGAGTCTCCACCATATTCCTAAACCCAGCCTCCTGAGGAGAAGCTGCCACATATGCCAGCTGTAACAATTTTACAATAAAGAAGAACCCAGGAACTGGCCAGTGTTGCTGAAAACCCTTTTCATTTGGGCCAGGTCAAATTTGTGAATCTATGTTTGGGATAAATGGCTCACAAGCCAACTCCTTTGGATTTGCAGAGTGTATTTTGAAAACCATCACGAGCTCTATTTCAAAACAGAGTGAGAAGAGAGAGTATCTTCCATTATAAAACCCAAAACTTCACATTGGCTGCTCTCTCATTAAAGGATTTAAGATGCCATTGTTTTCTGATAAGCAGCAATTGGGATGTTCCTGAATACATTTCAGTGCTGGATACATTTGGTTCCTTCCTTTCTTGGATGCTTTTGCTTTTTCCCTGATAACAAAAGCTTTCCATCTGGGGCACCTTATGTAATTTATCCTTTTGTCTCTTCCACCAACAAAAGGACCTAAAAAATGACTAAGACAACACCATAACTGGGCTGCAGTCCCAGGCTGGCAGTCCCTAGCTCTGATGTTTCAAGCAACAAGGAGATTTTTCAGGAAGTAATTTCCAGGGGAGATCCTCAGTCTGCAGTCCCTGACACATGCACATTTTCTCTGGTGCTTTACAGGTGCCACTAGTGCCTTCATTAAAGAAAACATAGCAAGGTTTGGGATCAGGGGTCCTGGTTCCACAAGCTGCACTGTCCCATATCCTTGTACCACATCAAATTTACAGAGATGGTGATGCACATGAAAAAGAAACAGCAGCTCTGGCAGGCCCCTCTGAGCTACCTTTAGGACCAACAGCAGCAGCAAAGACTTTGGTGCAGGCTGAAAACCTGCCTAGGAATCCAAGCAAGCATGAGGGTAGCTGTGGGTGAGTGCTGTCACCAGGACTATACAGATACTGGTAGCCAACCCAGCCAGGCCAGCACCAAGCATTTTGTTACTAAAATCTCTGGTTCTACCACCCTGCAGAAATAACCCCCAGCCAAGGGCAGTTCCACAGGGAGCGGATCACCATGTGCTGTGCATCAGCTGAAGTTGGGTCACGGTGTGCAGATGGCACAGCAGAGCAAAAGAAAAGAAATGCCTGTGTTTTACAAATAAGGGAACTGAGACACAGATGGAATAGGCAGCTAGTGTACAATCCTGAGTACATGCTGAGAAAAAGGAATGCTGAGATAAAGCCAGGGACTGAGCGAGTTCTCCAGAGTCTAAAGTCAGGGCACCAGTCATGATGTCAGCACTACACACATGCACACAGAACCTCTCTGGCATCTGCCCTGTGGGAAGCAAGGAATTTAATATTTATCTCTTGGAGCCTTTCCTGACAAATAAAATAATGAATATCTGTACAGCCCTTTAAGAGCCTCGAACAGAAGGCTCCATCAAAGCAATGTATTAATAGTTTGTTTGTTTTTGAAAAAGGGAACAGATGGACAAAATCTTGGAAAAAGGAAGAGAGAAGCAAGATGTGATTCTATGTTGTAAAATTCCTTTCCCACTTCCAGAAGTGACTAATATTCTCCACTTGGTGCTATTGTACAACAGAGACAAAAGTTAATGCGTTTGCTACAATTTTATTCCTTTTGATATGTTTAAAAATCTCTTTATCAAGCAAAGCTCCAGACTGCTGGCCCCACTCTCCACTATTTTAATGAAAACCTGACATAGAGTTGCCAGTTGTTAAACCCATTTCTAGCATTCTTTTTTTTCCTTATCTCCCTTGATCTTAGGGAAGTGATGAGGCATTGTCAGGCACAGAGTGCACGAGTGTTGGGGTGCAGGAAACACCTCACAGCAGCTCTCTAAAGACAGATTTCCACTGACAGACCACTTGGCACCTCTCTAGACACACTCAAGCTGGCATGCCTCTTCCTATGCTGCTTGAGGTCTTACTTATTTCAGAGCCACTCTAGCACAGTGTCCTTGTGAATGTTTCCACAAAGCAAACCCAGTTTGTCCTGGGTCCATTATTGACTTGTTTTGGAACTGCAAAGAACATCTATCACCAAATTCTGAACATGCCTTCACCTACAGATTCTCTAATGAAACAGCAATAGCCACTTGAAAGCTCACAACAAGAGCAGGAACAGAACTGAGTTTCCCTGCTTCCAAGTGCCTGTGCTTGAGCTGAACTTTGTGTTTGGACCAAGTATAGACAGGAAAGCCCTTTCAGTTCAACAGAACACAGTAGGGTCCAACAGCAAGCAAACATCTTCACAACTATTGAGGTGACTTCCATTGGTACCCACAAAGCCCCTAACAGCTTCTGAAGTAATTTTTAAAGCCATAAATCTGCTTCAGCCCCATCCAGGCCTTTAACAGGCAGGTGAGCTGCATATTAGGTAAAGAAATGTATTCAGCTCCACAGGAGAATGTGAAGTGCTACAGCATGCCACAGGTTCCATGCAGAAGAGGATCATACTGAAATAACTTCCAGAAAATAGAATTCCAACCAGCTGTACTTTATGATTATGTTTAATTACCAATAGATCACATGTATACATGCCTGTATTTTCACATATATTTATATGCAAGATCACTACAATCAAAGCTAAGAGGTTTCATTAAAAAAATACCAGAAGATGAATGTTGTCAGAACCTTTTCTTGTATCATAGCAAAACTGAAATCTCAGTAACAATAGACTATTATAGCTTTTCACTTTTTTACAACAGAGGGCTCAACTGAAAGTGCAAAAAGCCAGTGTAACTCCCCAGGATGGAAGGTAGCAGGAATCATACGAATGTTCCTTCTCTAGCAGAGTGCCACAGAGCTCCTGATGGCCATGAATATCCTTGACTCCACTTAGAACACAAGTTTAACACCCTCATGTCCTGCCAGGGGCTGGAGCACAGTGTTCACTGACTGGCTGACAGACAACCATCACTATTTCTTTACAAGACAAGGAATTTCTGGGAGTCAGCAAGTTCTCGCTGCTGATTCAGATTTGATCAGATGTGGCTTGAGATGGTGCAGCTGGATCTGAATATCTTTGCTATTGAATGTACAAGCTGGAGCACAGAACCAGATTTCCAGCCTTCTCTGAAGCACATTAATTACCTCTGCACAATGTTTATGCACATCATCATTGGCAGAATTTGCCTGGCAGTGCCCAGCTACTCCAGAGGTTAAAAGGCAGAGGGAGAGATGGAGGATTTGATCAGAAACACCAGAGCCACAGAGGTGCTGGGATTGGTGATAATCAGAATATCTTTATGTGTCTCAACACATGAAGATTGCTGTTACTGGGAAGAGGGGTGTTTAACTGTGTGCCCCATTCCTTCCAACCCTTCCTGCCAGTCACACACTGGAAAATGCCTGTGTAAGGAGCATCCCTGAACTCCACTGACTCTTGTGTGCACACTGCAAAGAGTTTGGCGTTGCCAGAGTGAATCCCACGGGAGAGGCAACAGCAGGATCATCACAGCCCTGCTGGGCACTTGGGGAGGAACACAAAATCCTCGCAGCAGCCTGCCTCTACCCTGAGTTTGCTTACAAGGAGATGAACCGTGGTGCCCTGCAGGGAGGCTCCTGCCTCTCTGCAGTGAAAGGCATCGCAGTCAGGGGCAGCTCTCGCTCCCTTTCCACCGCCGGGCGATTCCCGAGCTCCGGCCAAGGAGCTCTCCCGGGGAAGCAGAGCTGGGGCCGCCGTTCAGCACCAGCGGGAAGGGGAAAGCTCAGCCCGGACTCAGCCCCAGAAACCACCGGGTGTGGCCAGGGCACAGAGCTGGGCTCCAGCCCCCAGGGGCACAAACAGGGCACAGAGGGGAGACTCGGGCTGCTGAGTCCAGTCTCCTGCTGCTGGAAATAAACACATCCTAGGACTTTGCCAGGTTCATCTTAAAACTGCTTCAGGTCATTGGGTTTCTGTCTGGCTGTGTACTCCAGCAGCTCTGCTGGGAACTGCTTCCCAGCCTTTTTTCTGGAGTGGGGCTGCTGAGGTCAGGGCAGGGCAGTGTTGCCGTGGTCTCATGCTGTGTTTTAATACACAGAAACAATGCTTATACAGAATACGGCTCGAACAGCACGTGTGTAGGGAAGCAAAGTGCAAGTTCTCTTCTGGCAAGGCACTGGGGCAAGCAAACACCCAAGTGGGTTGCACACATGCCAAGGATGGAATGAGTGTTTCATGTACAGCTATTTCCAGATGCACTTCTGTCCATAGCAGGGCCAAAGACTTGTTACAACAAAGAGCTTTATAAAATGCAGAGATGTGAGTCCTGCTCCAGAGAGCTTGTGCCCTGTGTTCAGGTCTCCAGAGACATTCAGCTGTAAAGCCAATTTTGCTGTACAGCCTGGAGTAAGTCACCCATCATCTGTGTCAGCAAAGTGGGGACTCCTGCATTCCAAGATCCCTGGATGAAGATCGTCACTCAATACCAAATTCTTTGCAGTTCCATTTCACCATCTGACTTCTACAGCAGCCAGTGCTCTATATAGAAATGTCATTTGCTTCATTTCACAAATCCACTGATGAGCTGTTACAGGCCCAGATGTCAAGCTTTACAGCAGGGAAAAACAAAAAGGTATTTGGGGTAGTTTTGTATTTTGTTTAATAGAAAAATAAATTAGGCACTTCTCTGTTAGAAATGCAAAGACAGCACTGAGCTAGTGGATGGATCTTCTCTAAACAGATTAAAAGGACTATCTGTAGCAGCAGAAAATAAAATGTTTTGGTTCTTCTAATCCCCAGTAGGAAATAGCAATGGGGAGAGTGCAGGTACTGGAATGCCTGAAGGAAAGGATGGACACAGATGCTGCAGTGTCAAAGTTACAGCACTGTCAGCCCCAGCCTGACAAAAATCAGGGATTAAGGCACTAGAAGAATTTAAAGTAAAGGAAAATACAAATACTTTGACGTGGAAGGTGTGCATTCTTACCTGTGCTTTTTCCTTCAGCCAACATAAGCACCAGAAAAGAAACTTTAATAAAGAGATTTAGCTGTGATATTCCAGGGGCAGGGTCCCTACAGAAGACAGAAGCATGATAAAAAAGGGAGGAGCTGTGTGTGCTGGGAGATAATCTTACTTCACTTGCTGTAACAACTGCCAAGGGACAAGAAAAGCAGCAATTAATTATGATTTTTTTTTTTGAAAATTTCTTTTGCTTTTTGTGAGTTCACTGTTAGTAAAGGAGCCAAAGGTTTTATTTTTAGAGTATGGCTTTTGTCTTGACATTGCCCAGTCATGAGCACACAAAATCTCTCTGTAACAGGGGATGTAGCAGGGTATGTACAGAGGGTCTCTGGAATAGCTCCAGCCCATCCTCCCCAGGTGTCATCCAAATCTCTGAGCAGACATTTTCATTTTCCCTGCACAGTCCAAGCATATGCAAGAGGGTGGGAAACAACCTCCTGCTTCTTCTACAACTGAGCACAGCGATATAAAAACCTCATTCTCTCTCCTTTTATGTTGCCCATAAAGCTCCAAATGTTGCTCTTAAATGGAGTCCCCCTCATGCATATAATTGAGTGAGTGATTTCTCAGCCACCTGCATTATGATTTTACTGGGCCAAATGTTGCCCATTTCCTCTGTTAAAGCACTTTTTGCTGAGTTTTCAGCTGCTGCTACGCATGAATTTTCCAGAGCAGGCATAGACAGCAAGCAGTGTAGAACAATTAACACTTCCAGCTAACCTTATTAACTTCCATTGTGCATCAACAATATAAGATTCAGATTGATGTCACTTGCCGCTTTCTTAGCAACCCTGAAAATCCTGTGCAAGTTCCTTTCCTGAGAGCCTACGTGCAGAAATAAAAGCCCAACAGTTCCAGAGATAATTCATTACCACCACACTGTAGTGAAGGCAATAGCTGCCTGACAGCGATGCGTAGGAAGGCTGGCTTCCTCTTGCTCCTGCCAGGCTGGATTTTCTGATGTCTAATAATGCAGCTGAGATCAATTTGCAACCTGAGCTGCAGAAGGATTTCCCCTTCCTTTGAAAGACAGGTTACAAAAACAGCTAGAAAATAAAAATCTCCTTTACTTCACATGTAGCTTACTTTATTTTGTTTACACATTTTTTTCATGAATTGCTTACTAAAACATAATTTGGGCATCGCTGTCCAGCTTTAAAAGGTGTTTGGAAACAAAAGAAAACCATCACAATTTCTGTTCTACAAATGGGGAAACTAAGGCTTCAAATGTCAGAAGACACCCCAACACTTCCATAGGTCAACAAGCAGCTAAATTTTTCCCAGTTCAGTATTGTAATGGACCAATACGTGCATTGTCTGATACCTGGGAAAAACAGAATAAAATGTTGACAGTCTCAGATTTGACAAAGACTACCTTTTTTATCCCCTGTTGAACATTATGTTTTGAGCAACATTAAGGTGCAAGTACTGAAAAGCCAGAAATCCTCCTAGATCATTAAAATAAAAAAATTGTATAAAAAATATTTTTAGCAGCATTTTCTCATAAAGACTTGGTTTAACCTCAGAATCTGCTGTTCCCTACCAAATTGTTTCTAGGGGAAAACCAACCAGATATAAAGAACAATTTAAACAAGACAGACTCTTTTCTACATGGTCATGGTACCTTCATCAAGACAGAAAATTCAGGGCAAATCAGACCTACTGCACCCACAAAAATAAATAATCCTGAAGTCTCTGTGCAACAGTTCACTTCCACTCCATGCTGGCCACTCACTGCTCCTCTGCAACTTAAAAACCCTTGACTTGCACAAACATTGGAGATCAGGGGGTCTCTCTTCCCCTGTTCTCCACATGGACTTGACTTCCTACCAGGTTCTCAGTCCAAGGGTGAATTGCAGCCTCCTCACCTAGGGAACAGGACAGAGAGCTTCAGCAAAGGCTGGGATTCACCCATGGGTCTGTCTCAAGCAGGTTGGAACATCCAGCCTTACTTAGTTCCCAGGTCTCTACTGCTTTTCCACGGGAAATTTTTTTTAACCTGAAATGTTCCAGTTTAATTTCTACCAACAATCAGCTTTTGGACCAAATAAAACTTTTCTGTGGTGGTTTTTTTGTTTTGTTTTTTTGAGGGGGAGAGGGAGTGGTGGTGGTGTTATTCTAAATTATTTTAATTTTTATTTTATTCTCCTATGTCTAGATGCATTTTTATCATTAATAAGACTTTAAAACGCCACCCTCAGTACATCATAACCATGTCTTAGATAATGATCTAGCTGTATTCATATTTTGCTATCTTCCAGGCTAGTTTAAATGGATGTTTTGATTCCTCGCGAATTCACAAATTAGGTGGCAAGGGGTAAATATGCAGTATTTAACATGCAAAGCAAAATCAAGGACATGTTGATCTTAGGTTAGCTTTACATTCGTGTAAACAAAGTCCTGTGAATTCCATAAAGAAAAGCTAAAAATTAAAGAGCATGACTTTTTTTTTTTTTTGCATCCCTGTTTTAGGGTTTAACTCCTTCCTGTTGCTGTGTAGACAATTTCTTCCAAGTTGGGTAAGGTTTATGGAAAGAACTGTCACACCCTTCTAGCCTGATCTAGTCACTTTCTTTCTGGTGAAATATGTCACAGGTGATAAGTGAAAAAGATCCAGTTAATCCCACCTTGTCCTCTTCCTGGTGGTGCAGAATTACATTTTATAATCTGTTTTCCAGGGCAGAGCCTATTATTTTAAGAGATGGGACACAGACCAGATGCTACAAGTTTTACTGACCCAGCATATTGTCCTGGGTGTCATGAATTATTTGGCTGCTATGAATAGTTTATTCCTTTCTCTCCTGAAAATTGCCACCCAAGACCTGCATGGTCAACACTTGCTGCTTCTTAAGATGGTGCAAATTGTCTATTCTTGGAGCACTGGGTGCACAGAGCACCCATAGGTGACACTGGTAAGGGGGCAGCTGATTTCTGTCCTGGGGCACAAATTCCCCAAGTATTTTTATCTTGTCCAATTAACTAAGGAAACTCACCAAACCCTTTGGGAGTTTCTGATCTCAACCTGGGATAGTGAAAACTGCAGTCTAATATACACCTCTCCACTAACACATGGGATTTATTCTGTATTGATTTTTAGAAATACAGTAGAGTAGAAATACAGCCCTTCCACAAATGAAACTAATTTGCTCTGGCTTCTTTTTCCAGAGACTAGCAAAGCACAACAGACAGTTTGGGCTGTAACTCTTAAGCTATAGCTCTAATCCATCTAGAAAGTTCCACCTTTGGCAGAAGTGGCCAAGGAAGGTGGCTACTGGTTCACCCTCAGCAGAGCCAAGTCAGAAAGGGACTGTGGGCAGCCTGTGCCTGGCAGGGTAGGAAACAGAAGAGACAAGTAGTTGGAACCTTGAGGGCTAGAGGGCTATTTGGAGAAATAACCTGTTAGGTGACTAACAGAAAAGAGGTAAAAAGAGATGTCGTTTTTGTTCTGTGATAACCTATGCAACTTAAAAACCAGAAATTATTTCTTCATCTTGAAAATTCAATAGGAACAAGTGTAACAGGAGGAAGGCAAAAGCAGTAAGATTGAGGAGGGCATGGGAATTATCATGCATGACATAGCACCCAGGGTGTGAATACCAAGCACATCTGAAGATGAAAAGCTAGGTCTTGCTGTCCTTTCTCACCACCACACGGGTCAGGACCAAGCAGGAGCACGAGACACGGGTCACGTTCATGGCAGGAGAGCAGAAGCTGCCAGCGTACGTGAGGGCAGTCAGGACTTGGCACCAGGAGCCATCACCAGATAAGGAAATGCAACCAGCAAGTAAAGGCAGGACCTGGCAGCCAGTGCTGCCTGTTGAACCCAGCTCCTCAGCCTTCAGATGGGGTTTGCAGAAAGCACCAACACTCCTGCAGCCTTCATGCCACTCTCCTCAGAACAAAATATGGGGGCACTGGGGAGGGTGCACAGGGAAAACAGCCATTTACTAGTAGTGTTATTTGCACCCTGATTTGGTACCCAGCTGGTCTGGGAAAATGGGCACCAAAGACCCGAGGCAGTGGTTTGGATTTTTTAAGTTAGGGAAAAAAACCCAAAAAACAAAGAAGGCTGTGTGCATGATGGCTTCTGAGCAAGTGAACCATAAGTACTTGCTCCAGCCCTGCCCTCCCTTCCCCTACCACACCAGCTGTGACTGTGCCTCTTCACAGGCATCTGATGGACCTGGCACCTCATGTTTTAGAGAATAAAGCTAAGTGAAGGAAGGAAAATGAAGGAAATAATTTTATTCAAGTGGGGGGCGAGGGCACAGCCCCATGTGTTACTCTGCTCCAGTTTGCAGCAGCCTGTTTAGTTTCTAGAGTGATCCTTGTACCATGGTCTGATTTCTTCTGAGAAATAAGCTTTATAGCTACTGAGTCTTGTTCTTTAGCAACACAAGAGAATCCCAGAGATGACAGCAAACTGGTGGTAGATCTAGACCTGGTTCCTGTGCATGCTCTGCTCACTAGACTGATTCCCTTTCCTTAGGGCAGTAGCCATGCAGGGTCTAACAGAACTAAAACACAGAATGACCAGACAACCTAAGCCCTAGAGCACATAAATGCACTACACTACCAAAACCATTGAGTCCCACAGCTCTTAGATGGGTGCCTCAGGCTGGTCCCCACATCATGGCAATGCTGCCAAGAGCCTCACCAGCAGCAGGTTCTGGAGCTGCACTGGGCAGGCTCCTGCTGAGCTGCCTCTGCTCCTGCAGGGCCACAAACCCCTGGGGACCAGCTCAGCAGACAGGAGGAGCCATATGAGGATGAGAGGTCTAGCCCACACCAGCAGCTCATTTCACACACAACCCTAAACTCTGATTTGGTTTAGCTGCCAAACTATCAGATTTCTGCCTTAACCACAACCACCAGATGCACCTCAGGTGAAACCTCTGTTCAGTTTCCCAGAACTTCCTTCCAGCTCAGACACCACCTCACTCAGTGAGTCTTGGGTCACCTGCTAGAGGTACCATGAAATTACAGTTATTACATTTCCCCTGTTCTTTCCTGTCCATCAAGTCTGTGAGGAGCCTGCTTCCCTGGCAGTGTTTTCAGAAAAAGCACCCAAGGGTGAATAAGTACAAACACCAAGGTACAAGTAAGTACCAAGATACATGGGGTATGTAACATATTTGTGGGAGAAGTTAGTTTTCTTCTCAACACACAGATCCATCTCCCACTAGAAAGAGAAGCCAGGAGACACCCAGGTTTTCTTTTTTTTTTTTTTTTTTCATTTTTCTTTACGTCACTGGCTGATTTTTGTCATTTGCCCTTGTTTGTGCTGGTGGGTGACACCAGCCCTTAGCAGAGGGCTGAGAAAAGCACAGTTACTCCCTCCTCCCCCAGCACCTTGTCCTCTGACCTCCCCGTTGGGACACTGTGGTATTGTGTCCTGCCCTGGCACGGGTGGCTGCATGCAGATGCCACTGCCATCCAGATAATCAGAAGTTATTGCTGTGACAGTCTCTGGACATCACTACTCAGAGGAAAATTTTGGCATTTATTAGGCCAGGGTGGTTTCTGAGAACACAACTGGGATTGGGGTCCCTCATCCTCACAGCCCAGACATGAGAATGTGAGTGCCTTGCACCTGTCAGCAAGCCTTATTGCCAACAGAGAAGAGCTGTATTTGATTTTTTTTTTTAACAGCTCAGTAGATCATGTCAGCAGACAACAATGTGCTCACTCCACAAGACACAGAATTTGACAGGCAAAACAACCTGCCAGTTACTTATCATTAGTGCAAATGACTGATTTTTCGGTTCACCGGCAGTTCAGAATAATCTGAAGGTTTTATTTTGAGTCAAACTGAAGAATTTTTTTTTCCAGAACTTTCAGCTCACCTTGATATTTCACATTCTACTCCAATCTCTTTTAAATTAAACTTTCTATTATCTTCTAAAAAGTGCAAAAAATGAAGGAGAGATGCTTCATTTGATCCAAAATTATTTCCATTATTTTAACTTCCAGCTTAAAAAAGAAGCGAGGGGGAAGGAATTCAAGAGCAGATATTTCTGCCAGTAAAGATAAAATTATGGTCGGTTGAAATCCTAGATTTTCCTTGAAAAAAACCTTGTAATAAAAATTTTGGGACAGTCTTAGCCCGTTTCTCCTGTGCTCCCCCCACCATTCCCAGTCAGGCTGCAAAGCCCATCACCCACATTTATTTTTTGTAGGCTTAGAAATCACAAGTCAAGAGGGAAAGAGCTACTCATTTCCCATCACTCTTCTCCCTCATTCCCAACAGTGTCCAAGGTCTTTTGCACATCAGTGAATCCCATTCTGCCTCATCCCTGACTATTTCAGCCATCCAGAGCCAGCCTTATGCTGTCCACTGGCTTGGAAATAAAAACGCATTTAAGAGTCAACCAAGGGAAAAAAAAAAAAAAAAAAGGCAGTAGGTGTGCAGGCCAACCCTGCAGGTGCTTCTGCAATTGAGTCTTGGCTTAGGGCAGTGAGCGTTAGTGACTTTTAATTTCCTCTGTCCCCAGGCATCCTGGATAATATCACTCAGATAGCTCCAGTTCAACTCCTGACCTGGCAGACAGTGCTGGGTATCCCACCGTGCTCCATTGAGTGCACTAAGCCTCACATAAGCCCTCTAAGCCACTGGGCTACTTTGGTGAGTCATTTAATAACACTGAACATGCTTTTCCCTATAACTTTGCAAGGAGGGGAGGAATCTACAGCAGGGAATTAAAGACCCCCAAACAAATTTTAAACACAAATTGAATTTTTTAATTGGACTGGAGTGCTGAAGCATATTCAGATCTTGACCTCAAACCAGGAACAAGAAGTAGGCAGTCAGTTGGCTCTGGAGATTTGTAGGGGGTCACAGGTGCCTTTAATAACCAATACTACAAGTTAATAGCTTGGTTAAGGATGGGAATAGACTAAAAACGACACCAAGATGTTCAGTGTTAGTCCAGTTTGCTTCGAAAAAAAAGCTAATATCACAGTATGATCACAATTGGAAGAGGAGGTTAGAAAGACCCCCAGATTTCTACTTTTAAGCTTTTGCTATTGCAAACCTTTTCTTATTATTGTGACAACCTGTTGAAGTTTTTCAAGATACATCCTTGTGCGGGGCATTCTTACTTTGGTTGCTCCTACTGGGAAGAAATTTCAATCTCTGCAAGAAACTTTCTCGTAATTATCAGCCCAGGACTCTGGTTAACAAATAACTATCTCCTTTAGTTTAGTAGCTATTCTTTTCATTTCTTTTGGAGAAACCCACTAAGAGAGTCCCTACCTGAATGGCTACAGAATCATGAAGTGTTGAGGGGACAGGCATCAATCAGCTGCATCATCATGACCACAGTTTTAATTGATTCTATTGATCAGCTGTGGGTTAGCCTGGAAGAAAAAGTGATGGACCATTATTTGGTAGCTGCAGTGCTACTTTGCACTGCCTCTCATTTCATCCCTGTGTCCTGCCTCAGTTGCACATTTCCAGAGGTGTCAAAGGGAGCTGAACCAAGTTAAAAGTTTGCACATATCTTCCTGGAGTGGCTTTGAGAATCACAGGCTCCAGGCAGGAGTCTGATCTAAGTCTCCAGTTCAGCACTTGCTGAAGGATCAACAAGAATATCTTTGTGAGTGTCTGAGCCACTGAGTTGCACAGTGCTCAGGCATTTGGCTGCTGCAGGGAATCCTACTCTGATGTTTATTCAAGTCATGACCTGAGCACCCAGCACTCCAGTTTGCAGACAGCAGGAACCAGGGGCAATCGGCATTTCTGAGCATCTTCGATCTGTTAACTGACATTTTCTGAAGATGAAAAGCTTTTGGGTTGACTGCCCATAAGAGAAAGCCCCCTGCCCCCAGATAGTTCCTGCATGGGCCTTGGCAGTGGGCTCAGAGAACATCAGCAAGCTTTGAGCATGACTTACAGCACTATCTGAGACAGTGAAGAAAACAGAAACTCCCATGACAGCATTCACATTCAGGTCTTGTTGATGAAACTACCAGTCACTAATGCCAAAAACAGCAGAGATTATTTTTTACCATGTGGGCTTCAAAATTCACATCAACAGGCAGAGTAGCATCTTTCACATAGCTCCTTAAAACACCTCTCTGCCACAAGCCTGCCCCTCACACCCATCTGGCAGAAGGCTCGCCCATGGCGAGGCACAGCTTCCTCCTCATTTCATCCTCCTCCAACACTCCCATTTGCGTTTTGTCCACTTGTTGCATCCTGTCTAATTCCTGTTCAGGCTTTCATCAGGGAGGGGAAGGTTGTTTTTGCTACTTGCCTGTGCTGCACCCAAAGTAATGAGCCCAGAACCTTTATGTGATCTCCTACCTGATACTCTGATTTAAGGTGGGACTACAAGGAAGACTTTCCTTTCTTCGCCCTTGACAACCAAGTGGAAAACACAAAATTTCAGGAAAACAAAGGTTATTGGTAAACCTACTTGAGGGCCTGTCCAAAACATTTAATTTGACAAGCAGCATTCTGTGTTTGTCATTTCCCTTCCCTCTTTCTGCACTTTCAAACCAAAGTTCTGCCCATCAAAAATATCCTTTCGAAACAGAAGTCAAAATGCTGTCTGCAAACCATGGGGAAACATTTGATGGCAACATCCCTATTCTTGCCTTGACCAAAACTCAAACCATATTTAATGCTAAGGAGCAAATAGGTTTGGCCTTTGAGAAGCAGTTTTGAGCCAAATTTACCTCTCATTCACAAACCCTAACCAGTTCTTCATGCAAAGCAACACAACCACAACTTTAGGTCGTTTGTGACCTTGGCCTTATTCAAAACAAATGAAAGCTTAATGCTCACAGATTTTAAGTTCTAATCCACAAACATACCAACCCTCAATTTGTTTGCTCAGTATTAAAAAAATATGGGTTTAACTTTCTTTTTTTCCCTGCATTTCTTTTCAAACAAATCCTTCCTGCCTTTGGACAAGCTGACATTGTGTGTGTCCTTGAGTATGTTCAAAAGCAAAGCAGAGCGTTCCTTTCTCATTACATGGCTTGGCTTATCAGCCCAGCAAAGGTTTGGGTTTCAGGTGTGGCTCTGTGCCAGGTGTGACTGGCCACACACCTCTCACACAGCACCAGAGGCAGGGGCATGGAGTGTGTACAGGCTTACAGGCTGTCCTTTAGAAGCACCAGGAAACTCTGCTCTCACCTGCTGATCCTTGTGGACAAACAAACAGCCTCTAGCCTCAGAAGATGGATCGGGAGGAATTAAATTATATTTAGCAGGTTGATTGAGACATATGATATGATTTGCCCACTGAAGGCAGGAATAGGTTATCAGCTGTATTTTGACTTTACTGCTTTATGGCCAAAAACCATAGTGAAGAAAGGCTGGTAAAACTGGGGCAAGACATTTGTATTATCAAGAACATTAATGCAGAGATTTTACCTCCTAAAGTGGACTGAAAATTATACACAAGAGATAGGTCACCTAGGAAATAATTCCTAGACAATGTGATGAGCTGGTGTGCCAGACAATGCCACTGCATTCTAGGATAGCCATATAAACAGGACTACCTTGAATCCATTGAGGTGTCCTGTTACTGCCAGCTAGTAACAACAAACTGGTAACTCAGCTTTCAGCTATTAATTTTGAAATGGCATGCTCTATTTACATATAAATGTAAAATACATGTGAATGGTTTTCATTTATGTCTCATAATGCAAATGGACTCCATATGCTGTCTGGGTGTTCAACAAGTCACCCTGCAACACATTCTACCATCCTTTGTTGTGCCACTTTGCATTTATCTAATATCTTATGTAGTTACTCAGAGGTTACTATTAGAATCATTCAGAACATGCATCTCCAGGAGGGCTTGTCATGAACAACCCACATCTTATTCACCAGAAAATCATTAGAAGTATTGCCCTGGTGTTCTTCAATTACCCAAACAAGTGTCCCTTGGGCTGGCTGAAATTGCCAAACCAGCTTTTGCCCATAGTGGATTGACAAGTGGTGCCATTGGCCAAGGAGGTCTTTCTGCAAGCAGACCAACTCTTGTGGAAAGGAGGGAGGGGTGGAGGCAGTAGGAAGGAGGAAAAGCTCTTCTGGAGATGCGATGTGAGTAAGGAGATCCAAGCTTTGAGAGGGCAGTGCAGCCACTGGTAACTTTTGCAAATTCCTAGCAGCCCTTGCACTCATCGAAGCGTCTCAGTACTCCAGAGAAGCTGAAAACATTTGCAGGCTCTTGGCAATTCCTGAGCAGGTCATTTTGGCTAGTTAATTAATGCCCTGCAGCTCTTTGTTACTCACAGAATGAATCCATAGCCTTGAATTCACGGACTAAATTAATTTTTCTGATTCATGGCCTGGACAGAGCTTTTACTACAGGGGAACCTCAGGTGCCTGTGGTGCTTCTCCAGATTTTCAGCTGACATGCCAATGTAGCAACACCTTCAGGATTTGCCAATGTTTTCAGAGGAGAAGGTCCTGAGCACCCAGATGGTTACTTAGTCCCTTCCCACACCTTGGGGCAGGTTTAGCACTCCCAAAACCTTTCCCTGAAACGTTTGGCAGATACAAGATGTCAAGCCATTTTTTTTACAGCTGCTGATATGGCTGGTTCTGATTGCAGTATCCTGCAGTCTTACAGGAGTTTACCCTCATAATAATCCCACAAACTGGGGAATTCTTGCTATTCCCATTGTACTCCTACTGAACCACAGCAGTGATGCAATTTGCCTGGGACAGAAGATGAAGTATGGACAGAACAGGGAACTGAGCACAATTCCCTCAAATTCCTGGTACGCACTCCAAGCCCAGGCCGTCCCAATGGCTTGTCATATTTGTGAAAACATCTGGCAGGGCTTTAGGTGCAGCGTGTAAGAATTTCACTTGCTTGAGCAGGCATGGAAGTGCCAGCCATACCCCTGTGGGTGAATCTGCTGCAGCAGGACGGATGGGATGCCATTGCATCACAGCCCAATAAAATTCTGCAAAGCCTTCAGGAAGAGAACCCAGTGCCAGGCACGGGATCAGCAGGAGAGCTGTGGGCAGCCAAGGAAGCTCTTGACAAGCAGCATCATGCAGCACCTGATCCCAAGCCCAGAGCAGCCACTGTCTCCAGTACACTTTGAACACACTTGTTCAAGGGATCACTCAACACCAGAGGTATTTGTGAGAGATCTGCTTTGCATGTGGTGATGTCCAGCTGGCAAGAGATAACTATTAGACTTCTGCAGTGCCCTGCACACACTCCAAATTAAGCAAACCCTGTGTTTAAAGGCATAAATAAATCAAATCACAGCACTTTCTCTTCCAAGATGAAGATTTTAAAATCTGACTTCAAAATGCTCAATTAGAGGTGCAGAAGCCACTTAAAAACAGAACTGACTAGCAAAGCTCCTTGAGGATTTGAGATGCCCCATGCATTTAAAGATCAGTCAAAAGATGATGATGCTTTTACTCCCTTGTATAGGGGCTTTGTTTCCTCAGGATGATGGTGAATATGGGATGAAAATCCTGCTAAAAATGATGGAAAGCATTGAAGCACATTTGGGCTCAGCTCTCAAGCAGCAGGGCACTAAGCACCAGGGTGGGCTTCTACTTTTTATTTTACAAAGATAAAAATCCTGCCTGGAGTTTGTACAGCTGGAAGATAAATGGAGTCAATGCACAAAAACCACCCACCACTGGCAGAGGTAGAGAGATAAAAAGTTGCTAGAATTTGATTGCACCCATTATTAAAACTTATCTTTAACCATCTCTGTCTATTGATTTCTAGCCAACTATTAACTAGCAATGACCTTAGAGGCTTGAAAATAACTTGGGAAGTCAAGTAAACAAAGGGGAACCCAGCTGCATACAAAGGACCAAGATATTTGCAGAGACCCTCTTTGCTTCTGCTCATTGCAATAAACTTGTGCTAAGTATTTTTCCATTTAAACATCTGAGTCAATGATCCAAGAAACTGAGGGTGTGGACAAGCAACTGAGTGTACAGAGGAGCAGAAGGAAGGAATAGGACTTAATTTTGTGTCTACAGCCTTGAATTGATGTAATCTCAAACAAAGTCAGAAGACAAAGGTTCACATTTTAAGAGCTTAGCTCCACTGGCTGCAAGCCTTCATGTGTATTAAAAAGAAACATTAATTATACACAGGTCAATTTGACTTTTTCAGGACATGGTATTATAATGTACCTCGTGCCAAAGAAAGCCCGTTTTGTTGTTCAAAAACCTCATGAAAATGCACAACAGGAGTCCTTTTAGAGGGAGTAACATAGTATTTCATGATACCTTTGTTTGTCTTCCAAGCTTTCTCAGGTCTCAAGAATCTTCTTTTCACAATCTAAGAATTTTTACCCCATGTCCTTTCCCTCCACCAGCACATGTACTCCAGTGTCCCCCATATTTCCCTTTGTTCAGTGCTTCAAGATTCCCTCTGCAGTCACCAGAACTCTCACCTCACCCATCCCTGTACCCACAGCATCCTCAAAACTCTGCCCCTTCCCAGTACACTCAGCTCCTTCCCATGTCCTCTAGGGATTATCTGGGGAAATAGCAGCATTTACTGTGGTTTGGTTTAGGCTATTTGTGCTCTAGCTGGACAGTCACTCACTTGGCCAAACAGCACATATAACTTTTGAAAACTCCCCGAGTCCCTTATACAGAGCACACTATTGCCTTGACATTGATTTTCAAGATGCTTTTGTAACAAGAATTATTTGGGTTTCCCTGTTTAGGTTGGCTGATTAACTTGTTCTACAATTTCTGAAAGAGCATAATAAAGAGACCAGTGTTACTATTTTGAAAATAGTTTATATTCTTACGCATCACATTCTACACTACTTTGGTTTTGGCCTTGCTTAGTATTGTGGCCAGGGCAGTAGCTCCTAAGAAAATCTCTCAAAATCTTGGAAAAATATTGTCAGTATGTAAGCCTGTTGATTTAAATCCCATCCTGGATCCAGTAGCTGATCTGTGTGAAGAAGTAAAGTGAATTCTGCAAAATAGGGCTAAATGTGGTGACTGTACAGATCAAACTGGGAAACTTCAGAGAGAATGTGGGCTACATTGGGTTTTGAAAATCAAATGTAGGTTTGCTTCTCCTCAATGGAGAAGAGAGCTGGGGACATTCACATATTCAAGTTTACACAGTTAAACCTAGTGGAGCAAGAAAAGCCAATGTCTCTTCAGTCATAGTCCCACAGTACAGAATAAGATCCTGCAAAATTCTGGTGTGTACAGTTTGTGGGCAAATCCTTTAGAAGGGCTTTATGTGCTTTCTCATTCACACCATAGGCAAACCAGGCTTGGAGGGGCAGCATAAACAAAGTCATTTGAGGCCAGAAGAGGAAGATGTCTAAATTCTTCTTAATTTGAAACCTAAATAGAACACTAAATATTTTGGCAATTCAGCAATCAACACAAAGTATTCTTTTTGGACTGACACTCAGATAATCCATCATCTATCCTTCTCAAAGAACTTTTGAAGGTTTTGACTCAATTTGGTCACATTTGAAAGAGTGGTAGAAATTTCAGCAACAAGAAGTGCCCACAGGATTTGGCAGAACCCATAGAGGACAGGAGGTAGAGATCCAGAGGAGTTTCCAGTGTGGAAGGGCACGTGGTAACAGCCCTAAGGAGCAGCTGCCTGGCCGACCAACACGTGTGTCCTGCCTGGCCAGCCAGGCCCAGCTCTGTCCCAGCTACAGCATTACGTTATCTTCCGTGTCACGGAGCCACAGGAAGAGCAGTGTGAAAAGAGCTGGGCTTATTATGATAGAAACAGAAGTAGGATGAAAAGGCCAAAGGACAAAAATCCACAGGAGACTTCAGTAACTCTGGTGTTCAGGAAACAACAAGGCTCTTTCCCATCCCTTCATCTTCTTCCTGTGAAGGGTGAGATTACCCACCCTAAAGGCAGGAAGACACATACACCTCCCTCACCAGAAGAGACATGGCATTATAATAGCAGGGCTATTTTTTCCCCAGGAAAAAGAATGAAATCAGCTATTTACACTGGACAAATTACAAACTCTGGAAAGCACATGAGGCACACAAAGAGAGCAGTTGTATCACAAATAAATAGGTGGTGGGGGGAACTTATTGATTAGCTTTGTAAACGCAGTTGCCCAATCAATAGCAATTTCTGGAAATGCCTGGTACTTATTTGGTGCAGCTTGCACTATGAGGATAAATAATAAGAGTACTTAAGGGGCACGTCTCCTGACGCCGCTGCTGAGCCCTGTACAACACAAAGCCAGAATGTGGTACAACAATTGCACAAGCCAGGACTAATCCACTCTGCTTCTAAAAAAAGAAAAATCACAAGCACATATCCAAACACAGCCATGCTATCAAAATAAACACCTGGATCCCAAAGGTATCCAGACAAGTTCCTGCTGTTCTTGCTGTAGATGGCTGGCACAGAATCCAGGATGGTATTAAACTCATCCATTCCCAACTGTGCCCAGCTGGGAAGCCATGCGTTCCCCCAGGGTCCCTGCTGTATGGGAATACACAGAGCCTTCCCTCTTCCCTGAATGACCAGGTACCTCTAAGCACAGTAAAAGCCCCAGATCTTGGACTAGGAAAAAAACCAAAGGTACAAAGCAGCTTGCCAGAACATTTAGCCTGATGCAGCCCCTCCATGCCAGCAGCAGCCCCCTGCCTCTTGGAGGCTTGGTTTGGACACGCTGACCTCTTCCCACACCTTCCTCCTCAAGGGAGCCCAGCCCTGATGGGGCAGGGCAGGGTCCCAAAGCAGGCAGCACCCCCGAGGTCACAGCACATGCTGCTTGCACAGCAGCAGCTCAGCAAGAAGCATGGAGGGTCAGCATCTCACCAGCAGGGCTGCAAGGAGCCCTGATTAACCCTGAGCCAGGCTCTTGGTCATACCACAGCCCTGTGCTAAAAGTAGCACCTGATGGAAGAAGGGAAAATCCACCTCAGCTCCCCAGAGGCTTCCCTACTTCCCTTCTTTACAGATAGGAAGTTTGCTCACATTGTAACATGAGATCATAGCACAGGAAAGACTGAGGAACCAGCCGCGCGTTTGAGCCACAGCTTTTTCACTGCAGCTGCCAAGGATAACCGTGTTTGCATGAAACCTGTTTACAGCTACTGCTCACAGCCCTCCCATGAGGTGCCTGTGCAAGAGCCTGTGACCAGCTCATCATAACAAAGACCTTCACCCGCCCAACTTACTTCAACCAGCTGCATCACTCCAAGCAAGATGTGGCAGGGAGTTTTCACATCCACAGCACCCAGCACTGCCCGTGCAACTGAGGGCTGGAGGAAGGGAAGGGTGTTTGTAACACAATCCCTTATGTAGTTTTTGGTGCAGATTGCTGCCAGCTGGGTGGTGAGAGAACAGGGGAGCTGCTCTTCTTGCTAGACGGAGTCCAAAGGTGTTTCTCGTTTTCCCTTGGGGCCCTAATGGCTCTTCCCATCTGCAGGTGTCTCAGGACACAGGGGTCTGGGCAAAATGCTGAAACCTTGTCTCCCCTGCAGGAGAGGTCGTTTACTCTATCCCATGGTGAGAGACTCCATAGGACTACACTTGTTCTTGAATCATGGCAGGATGAGAGGAGTTTATGTGCAGTAGGAGTGACTCATTTTTCTGTTCCTAAAATGTTGGTATTACTCACCAGAAAAATCCCCACATATTCGGAGGGATTTCAGTGCTTTTTGTCTTTCGTTAACAGCTCATCTTGTTTGCTTCCTCATCACAGCGTTTTCCTCATAAGAACTTCCTGCATCCTTTGTCACCACCTCACAACATCATCACGACAGCCAAGCAGCTCTTGGAAGCTGGAAAAGACATTAGGCAGCAAAGGATCCCTCTGTCACTTAAGGAAGGCCCCATTAGCCTCCATGCTCCATGTTCAGCAGCACGGTGAGACACGCAGGTTGCATGGATTTTCCTTGTGGCTCAAAGCAATTTTCATTTGCAGCCTAGAGGTGTGCACTCATTACCAAGGGTGCATAAGTGAAAGCCTTCAGTTACCTTGCACAAACAGGATGGGTGTCCTTACATGAATTCCTGTGTGCCCTAGGAGAGAACGCACACATGCTGCTTTTGGATCCTGACATAGCTGGTGTGGGGAATTAAAGGCATAGCCAAATTATTTCAGCTCTCTGTGAGTAGTTCCCCTAGCAGTAAAACATGTTTGCTTTGCATTGACCTTGAGGCTAAACATAAATGGAGGCCTGGAGTTGCTACAAGCAGAAGACTGTGCAAAGATAATTTCTTGGGGACCTGCAAAGCAGTAAAAGGGAATACATTTAACTTAGGAGTGGTGTGGGCTATATCTCCACTTTCCCTCCATCCTACAAAATCTTAAAATTGCTTTTCTTGCTTTTTGTTGTAAATAATTGATGTGTGAAATGCTGACTCATAAGTCTGGGGTTACAGGAAAGGAAACTTTGTTTCTTGGTTAAAAAATTCATTTCACAGCATAGGCAGCTTCCTCCAGGGCTGGTTGGCAGTCCTGGGCCACCCGGTGTGTGCCCTGCAGACCCAGATGATTCCTCAGGGGAGGATTTCCCAGGCACTGTGGTTCTGCCCGTCATTCTGCAACAGGGAAACCCAAGCATTGCCCCACCAGGAGCGTGGCAGTCCTCTTCATGAAGTGGAGCACATCAGAGCTCCCTTGCCTCGGTGCTAGAGCAGAGGTAGGGCCACTAGAGTGTGCCAGGTCACGTTTCTCTGGGCATCACCTGGCCCCCCATGGGCTTTTGCCCACTCTACCCAAGCAAGAAGAGGTTGTTCTGGGGCTGCAATGTCCACAAGCTGTTCCTTCTCCACAAGCAGCAGACCAAATTTTGGACTTCCCCAGTTATTGCTGTACCAAAGTAGCAGAGAAGAGTGTCCCCAAAGCTCAGTCTTGAGCACAAGTGACTTAATTCCTCAAAGACCTTGCCATACAAAGGAAAAAAGGAAGTATTATCTGCATGTCATAGGAGAGAAGACACTGAGATCCTTAAATTTTTTTCAGCACCTGACCGGCACTGATTTCCACAGCAGTCAGGCACTTGCACTCCTGCAGTGAGCCACACATCAGTGACTCACTCAGCGTCAGACAGAAAGTCTGCAGCGCTGCAGCGGAGACAACTTCACTCTTCTGGAGCTCACAGAGGCACTTCTGACACCTGGGGTGCCGTGACACTTCCCCTCACTCCCTTCAAGCAGCATTATTTCATCGTGTCTGCCAGGCACAATTTGCTGCTGGAATTCAGTGCTTTTATCTCTGCTCTTTGATGGACACCCTTGTGGCATATTTGACTCATCTTCTTTCTAATATTGTCGTGATAGAATTCAACACCCCCTCCAGTCTCCTCAGACGTTGCAGAAAAGATGAATTTGGAAACTTCTTTCTCAGAGCAATTGATAATAACAGCTCCATTGTGCCTGACAAAGCCAGTGACAGTCTGTGCCTTCCAGATCCATAGGAATGTTGTTGCTGTAGCTGTGACTTGTGTTGGCAATGGCTGTGCAAGGTGCAAAACAGGGAACCAGCCTCTGTCCCACAGAGCTTGCAATCCTAACAATCATCCATACATTGAATGTTTACTGTATAAATATTTAGCTGAAGAAAGCATCCAAGTCATGTAAAAGCTCAATGGATCGAAAAGGTCAATGGAGAAGCAAGTTTTCCAAGAGATTGGGTTTATCCATAGAATGGCAATTTGCAGAGCTTCCGTGTTGCATTTAGAGAGAAGCAAAAGCTCACAGAGAGTGAAAAAACTTAAGATGTAAACCCCGCCTTGTGCAAACCCTTCCTGAGTAAAGTCTCCTTCACTTGGAAAAGGAGAGGAATTGAAGAGCTCCATAAGCTGAGCAGCATTTGCTTGTGCAGGGCTGACAGCCCTGGGAAGTGCTCAGTTCTTAGGGTATGGACACATATCTGAGAGGTGAGGCAGAAAGTGAGTCATGGTGGCTTGAATTTCACATCCCAGGACAAATTAGTTCAGTGAGTATACACCAACAAGTACAGGTGCTGCTGTGGATGTGTATGAGACAGAAAAAGAGATGGCACTTCAAAGGCAGCATTAGGAGAAAGCCCCAGGTATTGCTCTTCTTTTGTGAGGAAGATTTCCTTGAGCTCTTGAAGCTAATGGGAATAAGGAAAAGATGTTTCTCCTTAATCCTGATGAATGCTTTCCTGTTTAAATTATAACCAACTCTAGAGTGAAGTGGGATGCTCCTATGCAGAGCCTACACAATAGCAAGCTGGTTTTTTCAACAAGAAAAATTCAGATCACTAGAAAGTGCTATGAACTTTTGCTACACTAAGACAAAAAGGGACTCTTACAAATAAGTTAACAAGGCACATTAACAAATCTACACCTATGTTAAGGGCTCTTAAGGATCATCAAGGAACGTGCATCTGAAGGCTGTGAGACCACACTGTGGCTGACTGGAATTCCTGCTGCTCCTCCTGCTGCCTAAGCATGTCCTCTATGGCTGCTTCAGAGGGCAGCGGGAGGCAGCTCCAGCAACCACATCTCTGTGGTGACAGGACGAGAGAGGCAGATGCATGACTGCATAAAAGAATAAAAGAAAAAAGAAAGAGCTTCATTTCCTCCTGGTCAGGCCATCTTTGTTAACCAAAATGCTTGGGGAAACTTTGGGTACAGCCGTGGGCATGGTGGTGGTGTGAGACACTCTGAGCAAGGGTACCAGATTCTGGGGAGCAGCCAAAACAACAAACTTTTTTGTGCTTTTTCTCCCAGGGATGGGCCCTTACTCTGTCCTTCAGTCTCTGAGGACCAGGGATCTTGGAGCATGAGAGCTGGCCAGGCTGCCTCGGAGAGACATTCTTTGTGCAAATGCCAGCTGGGTCCTGTTTGGAGACTTTTGCTCCCTGAACCAAGGTAAAATGGGGGTCTCCAAAATGTGCACACAAGGATCTGTGCATGTGTATAAGCACAAATATGTGTGCATATGTAGGTGTATGTTTATATGTATATGTATGCACTTTACCTTTCAGGTTACCTGGGACACACAGAAGGATGAGTCCAAGCACAAGTGACTTCAGAGCAATCAAACTCCTGTTAATTTTTACAGCTGGAGGAGAGAACTCTTGATACGATTGTACATCCTGTGCATCTTTACTGAAGCTGGCTTTTGGAAACACCATGGTGAACCAGCACTAATGCAGCACTGTGACAGCGTGTTTCAGCAAAGCTCAGGTTCTCTTTCCCCTGTCCAGCTGCAGCGTGGCCAGGCAGAGCTCTGGGTTATGTAAGATGGGAATCAGATGACTGATACAACTCTTGCTTCAGTAAGGACAGGTGCTGCCAGCTGGGCATGTGAACAGCCCTGCCGCTCGAGTTTGAAATGAGAGTATTTCAAAAGAGAACATAAATGTAATATTTAAACATAAATATTTTAGGGTTTAATGCTGTTGATTTTGGTTTATTTTAAATTAATTTATTCTTGCTGAGAAAAGCTTGTGGTTAGTGGGTTTTTACTCTGCACTTCCTGTCTTATGCCCTGTCTTGTTCCTACTGTAAAATACTGAATGCAAGATAATACCAAACAAATTGGTTACTGTCATGTTCTCAATGGCTGTCATCAACAGCCTTCTTTTCTAGCTGTCATCTCACTCCTGTGAAGCCTGGACATGTGAGACTTGTCTTAGGGAAATACCAGTTTTTCCATTTTTTACTGCATTTGGGATTACCTTTGTTTGTGGCACACTGTAGTTTTGGTTTCATCCATGTTATGTAAGGTTTTTTGAAAAGAATTCTGGTCAGACATCAGACACAGTGTCTCTTGGTAGGTTATAAATTTTTCTGTACAGCAAAGGAGAAAAAGTGATTGCTCAGGAAGGGAAAGGACAGGGGATGCAGATTCCCTGGCATCTGTTTCCAAGCTGAGCAATTTACTGTCTGTGTTGGTGCCTTGCACAGACCACTTGCACAAAGGTCAGGCACCTCCAACAGCCCCTCATCCTGTGGTAACTCAACAGCACAAACATTAATCCATTAAGGCTTACTCTATAGAACTTCCAACACACCACATCAGCACAACCCTGGGGCTGCTAAGGCCACATACTCTTCATTGGCCGAAGCTCAAATGAGCAAGCAGCCCCTAAGAGGTTTATCCCAGCAATCCCCCTTTGCTGCTCTCTAATTAATGTTGCTGCTCCCCATTCCAACAGCTCCCAGGGACCACGCGGTTGAACGGTCCTGGACACCTTAGCAGTGCCCAGGGATGCACTCCCAGGCCCTCCTGCAAGTGTGGCTTTCCTGTGGCAGCTGCACATGTTGGGTGACACTGTAGGTATGGTCCAAAGGGCAGGGGGTGCAGATGGAGGGGAAAATCCAAGGGAACACAGAGGAGACACTAGTCAGGGTGATACTAAGTTTTTTTGAGCGAGTTTTCTGGCTCTGTTTTCCAAAAGGGAGGCTCCATGGAGGTCGGCAAGATGCCACACAGGAATTTTGGGTTGTGCCATCCAAATATGTGTGACTGCATTCCCAGTCCCCTGTGGGGGAGGTCCTGTGTCCCAGGGAACACCTTGGCCAGCAGCACCTTCGGGTGTGCAAACATTCCACTTCTGGGACACATGCTGAGCTACTGAACATGCCTCCAGTTATTATAATGGAATTATAATGATGGGTAATTCTCCGATTGCAGCCTGGAAACAATGCTGGAAATCTCACTTGGAGACTGAAAAGCACACAAAGGTCTCCCTTTGCTCTGTCAATTCCATTTGAGCTCCACTGAGACCCCACCCAGCTCGGGCAAATCAAACCACATCCATTTCCTCCATCTCTGCATGGTCTAGCAAGTGTCCTGAAAGATCTGGTGTGGATTTGCAGCTTGTAAATACCACATAGCCAGGCACCTCTCCTGCGGAAAACAGGAATCCTCTGGAAGATGTCAAGAAGACAAGACTCCATATCACAATCATGTAACAAGGAGGTGGTGAAATTGCTGTTGCATTAGAGCTGAGCAACTCATGATTGCTCTGTCCTGAAAATGTTTTCAGTGTTTTTCCCTACATGAAAATATAGGTGATGATAAGCATTTTTACGTTGAAAATGTGAAAAAAAAAGCTCTATGGGGGCAATCAACACTGGGTCATTTTGATAACTTTGAAGTGTTTTATATTCAGCCACATTTAAAAAAAAACTCATTATCTTAAATTGTGAAATAAAAAGTAATTTTAAACAAAATGAATTTTTCATTTTGGAAATGATGAAAAGGCAATTTCCACCCCTTAAAATACAATTCAAATTGAAAAAAATTGCCCAGTACAACCCTTTCAGGGAAAATGCTTTGTTTCTCATATATTAGCATTTTTGGGTGACAATACGGTTCATCAAAAACCTCTGCACCTCAATAATCTGCATCTAGGCTTCCCCTGATTGCATGGTGACTGTGTGTTGCCTAATTGTGTGTGACTAATACAATTTCATGTGCATTTCCGTGCACTGGGGATTCATTGTTGCCACACACTACCATTGGGAAATCTCTAAGCGTGTGTCTATGAAACAATGACAGGGAGACAAGAGTACCTCCTCTGGAGAAAAGATCTAGGAGGAGGCGGATGACTGGGAGCAAAAAATTATCAAGGCAAAATAGACAGAAAACAGAGCAGCTGTGCCTCTCCCTGGTTTGCAGGGCACAAAACCTCCTCTGTTGGGTGGGATTTACTGGGACAGCATTTGAGAGGTCCTCGTTGATGATGAGAACAATGAAACCTAAGCAAGGCTTGAGAAAGGAGGGGAGCGACAGAGAGATTTCCTTCTTAGGGAGAAATATCCTGGATCCGCAGAGCCAGGTGGACCACAAGCCCTCAGCAGCATCAGGAGGGCAGCTTAAGAGAGACTTGATGCCCCAGGGATGGAAAAAGAGAGGAGGGGTACGAGGTAGCTCCAAGCAAGCTGCTGTCCTCAGTGAGAGCCAGCAGCCAAAGGTTATAGTAACCCTCCATTCAAGCTCAGTCTGCATGGCTTGTGCAGCAGGTACAGAGGGTACAGAGCTCTCCGACCAGCACTCAGACTCCCAAATGGGCACCTTTCCAACCCCTTTGTGCTGCAGCACCCAGGCTGCTGGAGAGGAGGGCTGGTTTGTGAACAGGTACTTGTCACTTGGGGCTGCAGGTCCCACATCTCCATTCTCTGCTGCAAAACCCCCTGTGGCGGTGGAGGATTGCCAGGGACCAGGTGTAAAGTGGGGAGGAGGTCCCTAACTCAGAATAGGCCCTGGAGGTATTTAAGTGATGTGTAGATGTGGTGCTTAGGGACATGGTTGAGTGCTGGGCTTGGCTGTGCTAGGCCGATTGTTGGACTTAATGATCCTGGAGGTTTTTCCAAACGAAATGGTTATCCCATTCTGTGATTCTATGCAGAGATGAAATACACCTCATTGGATATGGAGGGGATGCTTTGAGCTCCTTAACCAGGAGGCTGAAGTGAGTCACCATCTCACTAGGAACACAGGGAGTCATGCCCTGTGGCTTGGCAGTGGGGATGTGTTCCTGCATGGTGCCACATCCTATCAGTGGGTTGGGTGAGTGAGAGGGAACATGCAAACATCCTCCCTAAAAGGGCAGCAACTTGTTTGGTGCAAGTCTTACATGTGTTCAGAAAACATCTTCTAGAAAGTGTCCCTCTGGGAATTAAGGTGTTTCTCCACCTAGTTTTGGGATGTTGGAGGTGTTTAATGGCACCTGAGGCAGACACTTGTAGATTTACATTTTGGACTTGATTGCCTCAGTTTCAGCTGTATGTGCCTGCACACAGCTACCCTGCCCAGGAGGGGTAAATCTGAGTGTAGATCCAATTAAAAACACAAGGCATTCAGAAGCTGCAGAGAGGGGAGCCCTATAAATACTTGTGAGCAAGGGGATGCAAACAACCACGTCCCAGAGGAAGTATCTGGTTTTTTCAATGCTTATAAAATAAAAATAAATGAAACCAGCAAAACTCCTCAGGAGTCCACTGTCCACCACTCACTGCTGCTGATGGGGAGGGGCAGGAAAGCCCTTTGAAGAAAACTTTAGTGAGAGTGACAGGCTTTCCCCTCCTGGCTGCTGTCCCAGCCAAGCTGGCTGGCTGTGCAGGTGGCCACGGGTCACTGCCCTAGCCAGCCCGTCCCCTCTCCTAGCCACAGACCCTGGAGAAGGGCCCTCTTCCTTGCCCCTGATTGTAGGCTTCACAGGAATGTAAATAGTGCACGTGGTAATAGAGATGCCATTATTTTTATAATTGCTGCTAATGCTGCCTGAAATTAAAAAAAAAATGAGATAAAGAATAAAACCTGTTCTTCAAGCAAGATGACAGGAAAAGGCCTTTGTAATCAAACAGAAGGGACCCATCCCTTTTCCTCTTCTACTAGCCTCTACTTCATTGCTTACAACATTCTTCATTGTCTCAATTCAGCATTTTTTTCTTCTTCTTCTTTATCCTTCCCCATAGATGTGGTATATTTAGTCCCTCTTTTCTACTCATCCCAAGTGCCCACAGTTACACTGATTGTTTATCATCCTTTTGATCCCCAAAGCCTTTCACTAAACACTTAGCTGGCTTCTTGCCTTTCAGATGCAGAGTTCTTTGAGGCAAGGGCTCCCCTTTCTGAAGTGATATCTGCTCCCAGCACACAGCACCCCTAACCCTGGCACTGATCTGATTGGCATCTCACAGAGGGGTTTCAGAATCCACCACAATAGGTTGGCTAATGAACTTGTTGCTACAGCTGGGCTGGTCTCCTGAGACATCTCTGTGTGGAGGGAGCTCTCGGAGAGAGAGAGAGGATACACAATTTTGGATTGAATACAGGGCTCCAAAAAGGAAGGTGACTCATTGAGCCTAATCATTAGGGTGTGTGATGATATTATCTAATGAGGAAACGCTTGATGATGCTTTTAGAGACTGCAGAGAGCAGTGAACTGGCTGTAGAGGAAATCAGAATGTGAGCGCTTTCGACATAAACACTGTTCAAGAAATGGGATCTGAAATGTCTTTGGGGAGAAGAGCAGAGCAATTTCAACACCCTCAAGCTTGCATCAGGGTGTGTTGCTGCTTCTGTTTAATCTTAGTTGTTCACATAATTCTCTCTTTAAATAACCAGCTCTCTAGAATTCAGGACAAAGAACAGATTTCATCTCACTTTTTTTCCTGAATCTTGTGTTTGTTGTCATTGTATTTTTTCCTATGTTGAATTGCGAATGAGGTTTTAACTAAAGAAAGCTCTCAGGTTGGTGTAGGTTCCAAATCTAGGTTCAGTTAAGCAAGGGGGTTTACAGAATCTCCAAGAAAAAAAAGAAACATTTCAGCTGTTGCTGTTCTGTTTTGCTCTGGGTTTTTTCTTTTTTTGTGTGGGTTTTTTTTTTTGTGGTTGTTGTTGTTTTTTTGACTATTTTTTTAAGAAATCTCCTTGAAATATTTTTGCTTGACTTCCTCTAAAGAATCTTCATCTTTTTGCTACCTCATGAGAACCAGAGAGTGAAACCATGTAGAAACACCAAGTCACAGTCCCCATTCTCTTTTTTCTAAGCTGAAAAAGATGAATGAATGAGCTGCCTGGCATATTTCTCACTCCTGGCAGCGGCAATATACCTGGGCAGTTTTCAGTAAGGGACCACAAAGGTGAGTGTTGTCATGCCCCAGAAATATCAGTAGAAGGAGAAGACTTAAAACACCTCAGAGACAATCTTGTCTAAATATATTCAGCAGGTAGGAATTTGGCCCTGGTTATTTTATTTAAGTTCTCAGCATCTGATAAACTAATGTATTCATCTAGAAAGCAATAGTGCTGAGGGAATAAAAATAGCACAAATTAAAACTTGTCTCTTCCCTTAAAGAAGAAAGGTCTACCCTTCCTAAAGCTACAACACCATCAAATTAGGCTTTCTTTACACACAAATTTTCAGTCTTATTTAAAATACATTACAGACAGTGGTTTAAGCTTGTTCTTTATGTATTGAAATTAAACTAAGCTGACAGAGCACATACAGCCTCCTGCAGCCCTTTGACTAAATGATGTTAAACTGGTGTAATAGATTTGGATACTTTTCACAAGCGTGGCTGACCATTGCAGCTCTGGGTGCACGTGAGATTTCAGCTCTGTTTTAAGTAAGGGAAAATGAAAGGAGAATAGAGCCACGATCAAATGAAGGTTAAGGCCTTATGTGAGCACTGTGGCAGCTGTATCTCTGATGCAAATGTCTGCAGAAATACCAGGAAACCCTGATGCAGGTGTTTGGGAATCCAGACATAGTTACACCAACCCTTTTTTTTTCTTTTTTTTTTCTTTTTTTTTTTTTTTCTCTTTCTTCTGCTCTAACTAAATACATCTCTGGGCTTAACAGCACTGTGTGGGCTCAGGCCAGGCTGATCCCACGGCTGCAGCTGTGTGTATGTGCGTGTGTGTGTGTGCATTCCTTCTCACTCTCGTAAATGTGCAGCAAAAGTGTGAAAAAAGAGCAGCTGGCACATCTGAGAGAGAAAATTGCAGTGGAAACATGGCATATTTTTTAGATCTTGGTTACTGTGACACGAATTGTGAGAGCTCCCATCTTCTTAGGAAAGACTTAAAGCTCAAGTTAAACAAAACCTGGCCTCCAGTCCCCCATGACCCCAAGGCCAGTGATGTCCTGGGGTGTTCAGAAGGCATAGGCTGGGGTGTTTCTCTTCTAATTGATTAAATCTACCCATCCCGCAAACTTATTTTATTGTTAATAATTGCACAAAGACAGGAAGTGATGAGGACCCTCAGCATTTCTGCAGAAGAGGAGGCCACCAAGCGCTGCATGTCTGGGTCTCTTTTCCACGGTGTCTTTGCAAAACCATTTGACGTGGCCATCAGGAAGGAAGGATGTGCTTCAGAGGTGGTAGCTGAAAACTTCCCACAGCAGAAGAGCCAGTTTGAACTCTCTTTATAAAATATTCTTCTCTTGAGTGCAGCTGTGCTTGTAACAGAGATCGGCTGAGTCAGGAGAGCACATAAAGAAAAGCAGGAGCTCAGCTCTTCAGCTGCTAACACATCCCACACAGAAGGGGATTAGGTCCTTGCAGGTGCTGCACAATCTTCCACTGCCTCCTTGAAGTGCACCCTTGTAGTTGGGAAACTTTTACAACTCTCAGCAGGGAAGATTCACCAAGCAGGTGGGCTTAGGGCAGTGTTAAAAACCTCTGGGACATTCACTCCATCAGGAGACTTTAGGCCCAAAGGTTTCTGTTTGCTTTGTAGTGCATTAAAGCTGGGCTGATCCAAGGGACCTGAGCATAGCCATTCTCAGGCAGCTCAGCAGAAAACACAGCTTCCAACACCTGAGAATATCCCTTCTTTTTTTTTCTTCTCCAGATCTTTATCACAATGAAGACATGGTATCCCCCTGACCAGGTATGACAGACCACCTGGAGGAGGGTGGAAGGAGCAGGACAGGCAGAGCCCTTTCCCACTCCTCCATCCTGGAGCTGGTGTTTCGGACAAGCATGGTTTGGTGGTACATCCCCACACCCAAGAGATGGCCGGCAGAGATGTAGCCCTGCAAGAGCAGCCACAGCCTTGCCTGTACCTCACAAGAATCAGTTGCTCTGGGCTGTGCTCGCCAGTGCAAACCCACGGCTGTGCACAGCACTCACCGAGCCACCGCCGCCCCCGAGGGTGACCTGGGCCAGGGGACTCTGTGATCCTGCTCAGTGCCTCTGTTGGTCGGTCCTACATCCAAGAGAACATTATAAGATCAATTTTCCCAATTAAGTGAGGACAACAGAAGAATATATAAAAATAGAATAAGAATAATAAATTTAAGAATTATAAACTTAGTAGCTTCTCAGCATTCCCCTCTTCTGTGAATGTGATTCAATGTTGTAGTAGAGAAAATAGCACTTAACAAACCTGATTTAGTTCTTTGAGGAGATTACAAAGTTGCCTGATAAAAGTAACTACGCAGATATGCTATACTTAGATTTTCTACAAGGGGATTGAGCTAAAACCATGACATCCTGCTTAAAAAATAGCACAGAATAGTATGAACCAGAGGATATGTGAGACAGATTGAGAGCTGGATAACTGACAGATCTCAAAATGTTGTTGTCAGTGAGGACTCATCACCGAACAACAAATTCCAAGCAGGTTTGGGACTCAGCCCTGCGTTACCCCATGTTTTTTTTGTCATCAGTCTGGAAGACAATGTAAAAGGGCCACTGACAGAGGGCATTGATGCCCACTTTTGGTGGCAAGGTGGTTGAAGAGGCAGTCATGCCAGTGAATGGTGACTGCTGCATGAGCAGGGCTCACTTGCAATGCATTCCTGCAGTCCGGAGGAGGGAAGAGGGGAGGTTGCTCATTATCTGCTACACTGTCTGCAAGAGCTCCTGAAGGAGGGCTGGAGGTTGTTATGGATGAGTGGTTCTGTGCAGACACCTCTCCTGGCAAATGGGGGCAAGGGCTGCCTGGGATTAAGCACACAGGGAAAGCAGTAAGTAGGATCAGGGAGGTTAATTTTCCTCCACATAAAGCACTGAGACTAAAGTGGATAAGATAACACAACCAGGCCTGGGGCTCACATTTTAATATTCAAAAGGTGGTTAAAGTGAGGGCAGGCAAGAGCCACAGAAATGAATTAAGGAGTGCAAATGCCTTAGAGCAAGATACTGAAATTGTTCGATCTGTTTCATGCACTGAAAGGGGGACGGAGGGGAATATTGAAGGGTGAGTTAAGATCAGCATATAATTAATTCCATCGGATGAAAACAGAGTGCAACAGGGCTTTTCAATGCAGTAGAGAATAGGATAAACATCAACCACCACTGGTGAGAAGCTGAAACCAGACAAATTCAAATTAGCTGCAAGGTGCACGTGTTTAGTGATCAACCACTGGAACAAATGACCAAGGGGAGGGGCAGCTTCTCCTTCTCTTGATATCTTCAGATCATGACTAGAGAGATGTGTGGATCAGACTACAATCTAATGATTTCCCCCTACCTAAACTCTCTCAGCCCTGATGCCAACCCCTGATATCACACACAGGTGCCTTGTTCATCTGAACAGCACCCTAGGTCACCATGATTAGCATCCCTGTTGCTTAGTGAACTTACATAGGAATTCTATGCCAGAACTTGATTGTTAAATAACCCCTGATTCCCACCCAAATATGTTGACTTCAGACACTATTTTCCCTGCAAGAACCAAAAAATTGCATCTAGGTCATCCAAATTTCCCCCCAGAAACAGCCTCTGGGTATAACAAGTGTGGCAGATAGAGCATCAGATCACGCATTAGTGTGTCTGCTTGTAAAGGTTGTGCCTCCAAGGCATCGGCTTGGGCTGGGAAAGAAAGGTTCACTTCTCTCCCAGCATGGACACTGTAGATTGATGGTCTGACCCTAAAGCTTTTGATCTTTCCCTCATCCTTCATCATTTAGGTGGTTCATCCTGTAGAGCACTATAAAAGGTGGTCAAGAACAAAAAGTGAAGAAAACATGCTGTATTTTCACGCCCTTAGCAGGGCAGGAGCAGTAACTGGGGAGAAGGGGTTTTACGTTAAAATTCCCCTTGAGTTACTCACATGTGCATGCAGACTGCATTACTGCTGAATCACTTTTTTTAAGAAAACTAGCACATTATATGTGTGCAAATATAGCACTGCTATGGTCTATAACGTGTCACCAACACATGCAAAGAAGGGGGAAGCCATTCAAGTGTGACAATTCACTGGGCCTCTACATCTTGCAGACCTGAAGAAAGTTTTACCTCCTGTACCCTGTTCAGTTAAATGAAACCCAGAGTGGGTACCAAAGATAAAAATAGCTATATAGTTTGTATAACAACATCTATATATATATATTTAATATAAATTCAACCTGTCTCTTTTCAAATCCTGTCTCCCTGATGCCCCTCAGCAATGACCCAAGGTCTGACAGTCTCTGCCTTCCTTCTCTGCTACCCCAAGAAGAAAACCCTCCAAACCCAGCAGGCTGGAGACCTCAAGTTTTGGGTCGTGTTCCCTCAACCCAGACGTGTTGGCTGGGCCAGTGACCACAGGGCTTTCTTGAAGCCCTTACTGGCTGGTGAGCAGTGTGTGGGCTGGCACATGCTCCTTTCTGTGTCTTGGCTCTGTCCCTGAGGACCCCTCAGTTTAGGACTGGGGTGCTGGTGTCTGCATTCGTGATGAGTAAGCTGTAAGTCCCCAGCCAGCTCTGCTGTGTCCAGAGAGACTATACTGGTCATGGGACCCACTTCAGGAGAGAGGATGGTGTATTCAAGCACCTCTGTGTCCTAAAACAGACATATGCTGGTTCTTGTAACCTGTGAAATCCAAAATGTGTGTGGAATACCCACTAGAGTCAGTTTAGGGCACCTGGTTTATTTGGAAATCAGTGAGACCATTTTTTTCCAGCCATTCTGGTTCTTCCAAACCTCCCAGTGGACACAATTGCACTGCACAAGCTGTGTGTGCTAGCTGTACATCTTCACTGTGGGCTTTGCTCAGGGCTCATCAACATAGAGTGCCAGTCCTCACAGAGCATACTGCCATGGGATAGACCTCATTTGGTGGGGTTAGTGTGGAGCAGTTTGGGGTCTGACACAAATCAGAAAACTCTGAGTTCTGCCTGGGTGGGTGGGGAAGTCACCCAGGGGATGACCTGGGATGGAGATGGAGAAACAGAATTGCTGCTGGTGCACAGCAGAGTCTGGGTTTCCATAGGACCACTTCCATAGGAGCATTCTGCTCCCTGCTCAGCCCCCTCATGCTCAGGACCCGGGCACCTAGCAAGGCAGGATGTTCTGCTCCACAGGGTGATTTTCTTGCAATGCAGCCAAGAGGGATCTGGGCCCTTCATCCCACCTGTGCTTGTGCCAAGGGCCAGAGCACAGCACAGCACTAATCCAAGGCTGGTTTCTGGGACAGATTGTTCAGCCAGCCCCTAGTGCTTAATGCATGATCTCACCCAATGGCCTAGTTTTTCTAGTGATAGTGCTTTTCAGGAGCTTTGCAAAGCCTTTCACATATCTAAGGGGTACCAAGATGTGAATCCATGCCTCCATGGTAAAGCCAAGCACCACAAAAACATCTTAGCCATGAGTAAGTGACAGTAGCTGATCTGACCTGCATGGCAGCTCTGACAGAATAATACCAACAGTTCAGCACATGAGCTCATTATTCAAAATCTGACTTGCTAAGGTTGGGCAAACATCATCCTCATTCAACACAACCACTGCTGTGGGAAGGCACATGGAAAAAGTGCCACAGGCCAGCGGACTGGGGATGAGAGTGGGGAGGAGAGCTGGGGACCATGCCTGGAATCTCTCAGGCTGCTGCCCCAACAGAAGGAAGATGGGTATGTGGCATTTTCCACTGGCATGCAAACAGCTGAGTCTATCTGATATCTGGCACACAAGTGTTTGGCCAGCTATTTACCAGCTCACAAACAGATAAATATGCAGAGGAGGGTGCTCACAGCTTTCCCACAAAAGGGAAGAGTGAGAAAGAAAGAGAGACACGAAAAAAAAAAAAAGAGAGAGAGAGAGAGAAACAACCCTAAAAAAGAGAACAGGAGTGAGAGTTGTCAGTGCCCGCAAGCACTCACAGGAATAATAGCAATAATCACTGTCATCCGTAAGAGGCTCTTGCGCCAGGTTCAGCCTCTCCCCCTCCCTCTCTCCCCTCGCCTTGCTGTCTGAGTCACTGGATCTGAGTCACACTCCTGTTCTATTCCTGTACCCTTCCCTTCAGCTGGGGATGTAGATTTGTTTTGGCTGGAACGATCTGGGCACAGGAGGGACCATCTGCTGCTAGTTCTTGCTTGCTTTGCTCTTGTTTCTTTCCCAGAGAAGGGAAGTGAGTGCTGCCATTGCAATAATTCAGAGGGAGCATGCTGGGAACATACACCCCTTACTGTACAGCCAAGGACTGCCATTTGTCATCTGAAGGCTTGTTATCCATGGCTGACCCTGAGCAGTTGTCTCCACGTGCTTAAGCAAGCAGCTCTGACAAAATCAGTTCCCTGCATATCAGCTCTTTCCCAAGGAGGGTGTTTTTCCTTTGGTCAAACCTCCTGTTTTTGAGGGAGCTGGAGTGGTTGGTACAGCCTTCATTGCTGTGATGAAGGAGAGGCTCACGGAACAAGCTGACAGCATGCAGGGACTTGCAGTCAGTGTGCACAGCACATGTTATGATGGAAGGAGTGCTCCCTTCTGGCTTTCCCATCAGGAGCAGCAGCCCCAATCAGTGTAGGCACTCTGTCTTTTGCTGCAAGAGTAGTAATTGGCAGTGGTGAGGAAATGCAAATTACTTAATGCCTAATCCACCACAACCAGTGTCTTGGCTGATTCCTGCATCCACATCCTGAATAGGAAAATCAGCAGAGTGAAGGTGTGGGAGAGAAGAATTTACCAAAGAGCTGAACTAACAATGGACTGGAAGATGGGCTGAACCAACAAGAGCAAAGGTCTGGGAGAGTGCAAAGTCACATTACAGGCATACCAGAGCTTTCAGGGGTGACCAGACCTTTAAGAGGCTGTGTGTCTGAGGCCTCTCTCTGGAGGGATACAGCAGTTGGAGACCTCCAAAGGAGAGGCTGTTCCAGGAAGCCATGCTCAAGCATCCCAGAAATGAAGGCCCCATGATAAAGAGTTTCCTTTGGAAAGCTTAATCCCAAGGCTGTGCAGCAAAACCTAGTATTTGCCAGACCTTTTCACAGGAGAGACAACAGAAGGAGTTGCTTCATGCCTGAAAGAGAATATAGCTGTCCATTCAACAACAAAGCCTGAATCCTGAACCCTCTGGAAAACCAAATAAACATCAAATCAGCTTCATACTTTTCATTTACAGTCCATGGGGCTTGTGAACTTTACCTAAGGTCATAAAGCCCTGAAGCACTCTGTAGTGAGCAGTCTTGCAAGGCCTCAAGACACATCATTTCCAGAGATACATTTCTCAGTCTCATTCCACACCATGCCTCCTGAAAAATTTAGACTGGATTTCCCAAAATCTGAGAGTTTCAAAATGCTTTCAGAATGTTCCCCATTCCAGAGTGGAGAGTACTTAAATGCCTGACTGATGATAGCCACCATGCTAATGTCATATCCCCCCCAAGGATCAGAGTTGTCAGGGAAATTGATTTTCTGAAGAGTGATCTGAGCTCTAATTCCAGCACAGTAGCAGCTCTTTTTGGGGCAAAGATGCTCCAAAAGCAGTTTGGTGTTTGGGACGTTGCTCAGAGGGGCTGAATGTCAGCACAAACAAAACTACCATCTCCACTGGTCCATGTGTCACATCAGTATCTAAGACACTTAAACTGTTAATGTCTTTAATGCAAAGGGAAATGAAATTACCACAAGAATATGACTTTAAAGGTCTGGGCCAAATTCTCAGTGGGTGGAGAATGGCTGCATCATTCCTAATGGAGCTGTGACAATGTGACTGACCCTCCTCACAAGCGGTGGCTAGACACTCACATCACAATTCCACCCAAGCTGATTCTAATTTGCTCTGAGTCTGAGTCATCTGCCCAGCCAGAGACAAGATGCTTCACCTTCAGTGGCTGAGATGGGCACCTGCTTGTTAAGGTTTATATTGCAGGTGTGCCCCAGCCAGGACCTCTGGCTCTGCCAGCACAAGCCACCAAAGGACGTCCCTGCCTCAAAAACCTTGTGGTGCATGCAAATACCAAAGCAGGTGCTTCCTGACCTCTTTAGGGGCTGGACACCAGTTACAATAAACAGGGAGCCTGGCAGGAGAAGTTCACAAGAGAGACAGGTTAATTACCCAGCTATTTCTGGGGTGCTGATTTATTATTTTCAGTGTTCTTATTCAATTCCAGATGATGCAAAACCACCTGATCTCCAAAGAGACCCCTGTCCCACCTCATGACTGACTCTTGCTCCCACCCCTGCTCTCAGCATAACCCTGTCCCAGCAGAGAAACCCCAACAGAGAAATGACTTCTGGGACTGAATGTGCCAAGCTGCCTCTCAAGACCTGGAAGTTTCTCACAGCTGAGATTTAACTCAGATAATTTTTTCTGTTTTACACAGTCTTTTCTGAGGCAATTCCTTAAAAGGGGTGATTCAGTGTACAATACTTGATCCCTTGCTTTGCCCATATCCATTTGAGATGGCCACCCACTTCAACTTTGTTCACTCCCAGAGACATGGAGGGGAAGTTTTGGCCTATACCAATTTAAAAAGCACATTGATTGCTATTCTAGTTAGATTCCTCCCATTCTTGCAGAAGATCTTTCTTGTGTTCTCTCCACTATGCATTATTTAGCAGGAAGGACTCCCAATTCTTCCCAAAGGTACAAGAGAAACCAAAGATCAGTCTGGGGTCTTCAGCAACATTGCTTTCCCCTTAAAGCTCCTTTCCTCCTTTTTACATCCTCCCTCTTCTGTCCACCAGAGTTCAGCCCTGCCAGACCTCTGAAACATGAGGTTGATCACAATCAGCCCAAGGCAAAGTGTGAGCAGAGACAGGTGATCTTTGCCAGCTGCATTTTTGATCCCAAGGACCCTAGGGTTGATGTCCTCCCCATGTCTTCTTTTGCTAGGCATGCTTCAGGACACCCTGGAATTGCAGTACATGCCAATCACTGGGATTTACAGCTCAGTAAGTTTAACCTTAGATTCTCTGAATAACGTGCACACGTCTTGCTAAAACTGGTGCATTCAGTGAAGGCTTGACATATTATCTTAGGCAGCTGTATTAAAAACACTCTGCCCCTTCAACCATAATAGCCCAGGCACACATTATATAGCTCTAACCACATTACATAGCCCAGTGCTGTCCCTTAACTGCAGACCTCCCATCTGCAGATCTGCCACATCTCCAGAGTTGGGTTTGTTTCTATCTTGAGCAGCAAATGTAGGATAGGAGGAAAACACATGGATTGCAGACCAAGAGAGGTACAGGCATTTAGTAACAGCCCATCTGCCTTGTGTTTGCCTCAGAATTTGCCAGATAAGACACATGTGTTGACTAGTCACTTCTGGCCCTAACTGATCAAGTGTAAAATGCATACCCTGCATCCCCTTTAGCTGTGCCCTCACATCCTCTCTGCAGAGGGCTCCTCCTGTGCCAGGGTTTTGCCTGACTATAGACAGTCCTGATATTTTGGTCTCCCAAATGATGGGGCTAAGGGGATCCTCTGAGAAAAAGTCACCTTCACTGCTGCTGTACTGTCCAAAACCCAGCCCTGCCTCAGCAAGGCTGGACTCACCAGAGAGTCCAGATTCACAAGGCATTTGCAAAATGTATGTGAATCATCCCGTTTGCACAAGCATTTGCACATCAGGAGTGATAGCATGCAGGATCAGCCAGGTCCCTGAGAGCAGTCATGGAGATCTGTGTCCCACACAGCCAAGGCTAAGGCTTTTCCCCAGAATGGCACACCTCACTTCTCCTGGATACATGTATGCACCTCTGCTGTGAACCTTGCCAAAACCCAGGGAGCAGAATGAGTTTATGTGAAGCCCAGAGACAGATTCAGACGTGGTGACATGGGAGGCAGCCCCAAGGCAGCTCTGGCTCCTGCTGTTTCCAAACTCCCTATTCAAAGCAAAGAACAGGTTACCCTGATTTTTACCCATCTGATGCACATTAAGAGGAGAAATTTGATACCAGTATTGCCCTGGACTTGTGCAGGATGCTCAGGATTTTATGGTACAGCACTAATAATTTCATCCTTCCAAAGAACAGCCCACAAAGTGACTGGAATTTATTACAGCAAGATTAAACAACAATAAGAAGATTTTAGAGCAGCCAGGATGAAGATGAACACACTTGGAAATCTCGAACACTGTGAGTTGTATCCATAGCCCTGAAACAGCAGGAATCAGGAGGAATTCCTCCAATGAGACACAGTGATGCAATCCACCTCTAAGGCAGGACCAGTGCTTGGGAATCAGCGAAACCAGACCCTTTGTTTCTGAGCGATGACAGCTTCAAAGTTTTAATGTTTGTAGAGAGATGTTTTCACCAAATATGATACAGAGTGATTAAAATAATGAGCTGGAACAAGCTGAAGTTATAATTGCTCCTTTTCCTCCCCTCCCCTGAGTTGGTCTGAGTGCTTCGTTAACTACCTTGATGAACCAATCAAGAGTTGGCTAAATCAAGGAAGGAGCAAACAAACCCTGGGAGACATTCCTACAAGAAAAGACATAATCTGGACACTGAGCTTTGAAGGCAAGCTGTATAATGAGAGCTGACTATATCTCAAAATCCATGTTAGCTTGAATGAACTTATGTAATAAACATTTATCACAGAACATATGTCACTGAGCACCTGCCAGACTTCAGGAATAGAGCCAACGCAGCTTGAATCGTATATGTATTAAAAAAAAACAACTTGGCGGCAGGAGGCTGGCAGACGCTTTTACTAGAAAAATCAGAAGTGATTTTGAGAGGAGCAGAAATTTCCTGAAACCTCTCTCACTCCATGTGGGAATATAGCACTTGGAAAAAGCAAGAGGCTGATCAAGCTGTGCTGAGTGGAGGGAGCAGGACGAGTTCCTCTGCTCATCCCCTCTGGAATTTGTCCCTGAATCCCCACTGCTCTCCTGCATGTACTGCTGCCCGTGGAGGAGTGTTCCACTCGTGCCTGGCTCTGCTCAAGCAAAAAAGCAGCACTGAACAGTGCAGGGCAGCTGCTGGAAGAACAGCAAGCACAGGGCTGAGCAGGGCTGCAAAGTGAATTTATGGTGAGACGAGTAAAGATACCCAGCTCAGGGAGAAGTTAGCACCCAAATCAAGCAGAATGAAGTGGTTGAGGGATGAACTGAGACTGTGGGTGGGAAGGGGGCTCAGAGCAGCAGTGTTCAGTAGAAATCACAACAGCAGAAGGACAGGGCAGGGTAGTGCAGGGGCTTGGGCAGGGTAGTATGAACTTGGCCTGAGATTTTCTTCCTGGGACAGTGCTCCCTGAGTGGCAGACACAACACAGCAAGGAGCCTGGGATAGGAGGTGTTTCTGTCTGATACAATGAAGATCAGGGCAAGGACAAGGCTGTGCCAGGCATGAATCGCTTAACTCTAGACACAGGCTGGGTGTGAGAAGTTGGAGAGAGATGTGAAGCAAAGGTAACAGAGCCAGGTGGAGGAGAGGAAGGGGACTACCTTGCCTCGCCACTGTTGGGCATATCTGCACCAGCTGTGCTTAATCCAGAGCTATCCTGTTCTCTCAGGCACCCACAGCAGGACATCCATGACAGCTCCATCCCTGCTGCAGGTGACAGACTTGGTTTCCCTTGCAACACAATTAACTCGAGCCACGCAGGAGACGAGTGGGACTGTTCTGCTTGCAGGCTGTGTGTCAGCAGTGCTGGAGCAGGTGTGGGTATCTCTGAAGGGTAATGCCTGTGCACTGAAGCCAGACCCTGAATTTCCTGTCTGTTTTATCACACTTGCAAAGTGACGGTCAAACCCAGCCCTGGGGAGCAGGTTCTCCGGGAAAGATGAGCAAGATTTGCTTTGCAGAAGGTATCCTCGTATTTTTTTCAAAACTAAAAGCTTGTTATGGGCTCTTCCTGCAATATGCCTTCAAGCCTGATGAACTCTGCAGAACTATCTCAGTTTGAGGAAGGGGAGTGAGGGTAAAGAGCACAGAGTAGGGAAGAAGGAAACAGGCATAGGATAGGCTCCCAGAAAGCTGATACTTCTTAAAGACCTGTCCAGGGTTGGAGGAGAGAGGAGAGGAGAGAAGAGAGAAATCAGCTAGTCAGACTGTCCAAACTGCAGCTGAGTAAATCCAGAACCCCCTTCCCTCCTGCTATCTAACCTCAGCACTTCTCTGACTGCCATTATTATTGGCATCTGAGCACCACGGGTTGTTTCAGTGCTTTTATCATGTCTTTTCCCTTCTGCAGGTATCCTTGCTTTCCCCTGCAGCTATAAATGAGAAACAAAGCCTTGGGGAAGATTATCAGATGATTTCCAACTGACCTTTTGGACTGCTGACCCTAACTGAAGTGACCAGGTACTTGCCACTTGACTATTAACTAACCATCTGCCCTGTGCTTGGGCTAGAACCAAAGGCTTGGAAGCAGTCCAGCACGTGCCATGGAGAGGTTTTGCCTCATCCCATTCATTTTGGTGATCCTACAGTGAGTTAGACGAGTGTGAGATCAGATCCAGTTAGTGCAAGACTGAAAGGAAGCAAGAGGAGGGAGATGGCAGAAGTGTGGGGAAAAGTGAACAAGGGCATGTTGGTGCTGTCCTTCTGCAGGGAGCTGCTGGCTATTCAGAGGAGCCTAAGGCTGGGCAGCCTGGCTCAGACTCTCAAGGCACGCACGCCACTCATTTGCCGCCCCAAACCACAGATCCCAGCTGCTCCACGGGAAGACAAGAGTCTATCTGGAGAGAAAAGCCTCACTAACCACCTGATGGTACAATGCTAACGAGAAATGATTCATTGTTATTGCAATTCTCCCTGCTGCTCTGAATCCATGGGCTTTCATTAGTGCTCTTCCAGGCTGGCTCTGACCCAAGTGTGCAGTATTTACCTGGTCACAGCTTGCTTGCTGGTCTTTGCTAGTGTCCCAGAGTCACACCGCTTGGGTTTTTGCCCCTTCTCTGTGGAAATGTGAATGCTGATCCTGCCAGTGTGCCAGATTCTGACCTGTATCTCACTACATGAATTGCTTCAATAAAACCCTGCTAAAGCAGAACTGTGATGATTCATGGTTGTGCATTTCTTCCACAAGCATTGAATGTAGGCTAAGATTACAACAGATCTGGCATTGATAACTGCTTAGAGTCAGGGTCTTTTTTGTTTAAAATTAGGTTTTAAAAAAAAAGTCATGTTGAGAATTTGTGGAGGAAAATCATACTTTGAACAACTACAAAAAATGTATGGTGCAGAAAGAGAGGTTTTGCAAAAGAAAGTTCAAGAGACACCTTTCTCTTTCACTTGCCTCAGCTTCCAAACAACGTTGCTCTCCTCAGCTCCCGATTTTTGAAGAATATCTCTTTTGAGTAGCCAAAACTAAGCAGATGTTGAATTTCTCCAGTGGTAGCCGAATTTCCTCAGTGAGCAGCTGATGTGGTCACGCAATGGCCCCTTCCATTGGTAGAAGGAAGGGGCCATTGGGTCACCCAATGGTAGAAGCTGCGCCCTGCTTATTCTACCATTTCTGGAACTGGGTGATTAAAGGGTAAAGCCTTCCCTTCTGCAGTGTTGCACCACTTGGAAGATGCTTTACTCATCTGCCTAACCATAGCCTACATCGTGATAGTTAATGAGTCAACACTTCTTTCTGCACATGACAGTGGCTGGAAACAGGTAAGGCACCGAGATAGGCAGGAGGGTGACGCACCCACGCAGACACCCCCGGGGCTGACTCTGCACTCCCACCAGCCTGAGGAGTCTCCACTGGGGGTTGCACACGTGGGATGGACACAGCTCATCCACCAGCTGTGACAAAAACACCCAGTCCGTCAGCGCGGCGGGGAAAGAAAGAGGCATGAAAGCGAGAGGAAGTGGAAAAGATCAAGGCGAGAGTGTAAGACAACAAGCTCACCACCGGAAAACAATAAAAATAAAATTGCTCAGAAATAGCATAACTGACATGCAAAGGAGATCAAAACAGGCCCTGAAAATATCTCTTGGTGGGGGGCACGGGGTGTCTATGGTGGACACCATGGGGCAACCAGAGGATGTGCTGCGGGTGGCGGGCAAGCGTTGGCTGTTTCGTGGCCACATCCACATCCTGCCTGGTCCCCAGATTCTGACCTACAGGTCTCTGGAGACTTTGGTCTCCTGGGAGATGAGCAGTGCTTTGTGCCTTCCCCAGGCACCAGAGCACACAAGATGCAGCTGATATCTCTGAGCCAAGGGTGGTTAGGGGGTCTGTTGGGAAGCAGGTGCTATTCCCATTTGGCTCACCCCACTTGTTCAGCCATTCCTCTGATGCAAAGAAAAGAACTTGGGTCCTGCTCCACTTGCTCCAGGACAAATTCAGAGCACCTGCTGTTTACATTAGCAAAGGGACTGGAAAGAAGGGAAAGAAGAACCCAGTTCTTCAGGGTTTGCTTTGCTGGAGAGGACAGCTGCTCTCAACTTGCCTTCATGAGAGTGCTAAAGTCTTAAGCTGCTGAGGCATTAAGCATGCTTTGACCTTTAAGCAAAGATAAGGCTCCGAAGTCAGCATTGTTTTGCTGTAGGTTGCTCCTCTGCTTAGAGCTGAGCACACCCTAAAGCCTTGCTGTGCTGTGTCCTGATGTGTTTCAGACTGCTGTAAGCACAGCACCAGGGAGCAGGATCAGGTCTCTTGGGCCCATCTCAGCTCTGCTTTTTCCCAGCAGTGTGACCAGTAGCATTCAACCAGCTCTGCACCCTGCCTCTGAACAGGTTCACTCTCCTGAAGCTCCAAGCACAGACTAGACATCACAGCTGGGGCACTGTCCCACCACAGGTACAGAATAATATGTCTTTCACTCCTTGCACAATAAAATTAAAAACTAACAAAAAAAAAAAAAAAAGAAAAACAAGAGAGAAATCACTCCAAACATGGGTAGATTTTCAGTAGAGTCCTTTGGGCTAATCTGCCCAAACTTGCAAGACTTAGTTGCAGGCTTGTGGTTGTTCTGGCAACTTTCCAGCCCCCTGTGAATCAGGGAATACTGGGACTGCCACTCAAGGACAGCAAACTGTTTAAAACATAATACCTTATTCCCATCTGGTGCACTGAAATGCATGGATGCCCATGGACGTTTTATTCTTTATTCCCTCTATAACAGAGCATGTGATACAGAGTTTTCTCCAAGGAGAAGAAGGGTGAATGAACACAGTCAGGGAATGTCATTGTGTTTCTTGAAAGCATAAAAGGCAGGGGTAAGTACTAGGGATTAATTATTATAGCTGTTTAATGATGCTAGGGATTTTTAATATTATTATTATTTCTGTGTGTTAGCAAGGGCCATGCCAACAGGAACACCAGAAGCCACCTGTCTGGGTTGTGCCAAATGAAGGTTTATATATGGGTTATAAAAGTCACTGGGACAATATGCTGATGAACACGGGGTGTGTGGCTGGGCTGGGGTCCACTTTGGCTGGCAGCAGGATGGAGCTTCCATCCTGTGGGTCCAGACATTTTTTGACCAGAGCTGAGGGTAGTTCTAATCCTAAAGCAAAGCTGCCTGGTGGCCTTGAAACATCTATCCAAAAATGGCCAGTAGACCTCCTTGATCCTGCAAAAACAAGGGCTGCATCAGGGCTTTTATACAATAAAACACCAGTTTTTCTGGACTCTAATTTTGGGTGATGAAATGAGGGAGCTGGACACTGTCAGCTCTTGCTCCTTGTATACCAACTCATGTTATAGGAAAGTAGAAGTAATGTGGTCCTAAGTATGAAAGGACAAAATTGTTTCTGATTCCTGGTTTCAGAAAGCAAGAGAGAATTATGCCCATGTGCTGAAGGAAGTTTAATAAAGGTTTAATTAAGTGCCTCAATCTTGATTTAGATGTTCTCACTTCTAGTGCTGGAGCTTGGAGCTGTTAGTCATTAATACTCATCTCAGGTAACTTCCACCACCCTCAGCCCCTCACCTGACGCATGCACACACTTGACAAAGATTGCTGATATCCTCTCTGAAAACTAATGAAATCACAGTGTGATATTTTGATTTCAAGGGCATCAAAGTGATGCAAAATAATGATGGAAAAGGGAGGCTCTGATACCACTGACACACACAGCTCTTCTTGTCTCTAGATCTGAAAGCACCTTGAGAAGGAGATCCAAATCACCTCCTGCCTTTGTTCAAGAGAAACTGAGGCACAGCGCTTTGCAGAGATGCAACCTGCATGTCTGGGATGGAGTCCAGCTGCCCCAGTCCCAGGTCAACCTAACACTTACTGACCACACTTCTCCCTGGAACAGAGGGATCTGCCATGGGCAGATCTCTGTGTGTGTGTGTGTGTGTGTGTGTGTGCGTGTGTGTGTGTGTGTGTGCGTTTGTCTGTGGGTACACAGGTTTTACAGAAAGAAGGATCCCAAACACAATAACAAACAAAGAGGAAATCAATTCAATGGTCAGTTGGGAAAGCAAGCCTTGGCTGCTTGGAGTTTAAAGGGCAGCAGTGGACACAGGAAAATGCTTTCTAAAGGCTGGAACAGCAACCAGATTTCTTCCTGAGATTATTTCACAATATTTGTAGATCTTGTTTGCTGCACAGGAGATTGGGTAGGCAGAAAGTCCTGATCCTCATTTTTGTACTTTTCAACAAAGAGTGCTCCTGATCTGCAAAAGGCTGCAGGACTCCTGCAGTAATTCACAAATTACTGATCTTCAGCAGAACAGAAATGGGACAAGAAATTATTCTATATGTTTAATAGAGTATTGTGGAAAATTGAAGGATTGTTAGCAAATCTTCTGCATATGGGGCTGGTAGTATAAAGCTAAAGAACAGAAGACACAGGTTTCTTCAGGTTATTAATAAAAGCAGCAAAAATTTCTTTTGGTTACTAGCCTGAGTATGTCCAATTTTTGTTATGGGAAGAATGCCATGCCCTGATGAGGATTATTACAGGCATGACTTCTACATGTGGAGATCCCGCTGCCTCTGGGAAAGGTTTGCCCTCTCCCCAGAGATGCCCTAGATTGCTGTGAACCTGAAGCTCAGCTAATCAAAAGTCTTTTTTTACCCTTTCTTCCCTTTCCCTTCAAGGCTGCCTAAGCAGAGCTGCTGGAGGAGACACAGTGCTCCCCCGAGGTGGGAGCTGGGCTCTGGGGTGCCCGGACAGCCCAGGAGGCAGCAGAGCTCCAGGGAGATGCACAGCTGGCAGTGCAGCTGCTGGGCGTCCATGGACTCGAAGCCTCTCCAGGGATTGCAACAACCCTCTCAAGATGACTGTGCTGGTGAGGAGTGTGATATCAAAAGCTGTGAGGCTTTGCCCCTGGAAAGTAGTGGGCTCAAGGCTCCAGGTTTGTTTCAGCCCTTCCCACTCCCCCAGCAGCACCATGACTGAATCAAAGTGAACAGACTCAGCCTCTCAGCCAGCTTGGGAACTGGGGCACAAAGAAAAGTGACTCACTCCACAGCTATCTACCAGTCAGAAACTCATCTATGGGACAGGAGCCTTGCAAGAAAACACAATTTTTAATAAGCAAGGTCAGCAGTTTTCTTCAGGCGCTCAAGCCTGGGGCAACCCCTGTAGCTGGCAAAGTCCTCCTGAGCCCACAACCCCACCCTGAGCCTCTCCCAGCCCAAGAGCTATGCAATTGCCCTGAGTAAAGGAAGAGGAGGATGGCATGGTTTGGAGGCTGCTTGCAGCCTGTGGAGCTGGCAAAGCCATGCCCCCCTTTGGCCTTGGGCACCCAAGAATGACTTGCTCTGGGCAGTGCCACCCCCTGCAAATGAGCTGTGACTTCACAGGAATGGCCTCTCCACAGAGCAGAAACCTGATTTCCTCATGTCCTCGTGGTCCTTGAACCTTCTGAGAGGTTTCAAGGTCATTTAACATCCATCACTGAGACCAGAGGTGTTTTGGTATCCTGAGTCTTACCTGTAAGACTTTGTCTCATCTTGGTTTTGGTGCCAGTCCAAGTCTCCATTGGTGCCAAAACTGACACCATCGAGAATGCTCCATTGCTGCTGATTGCTCTGAGAGCCCAGGCCTCAGGCTTTTCCCCTGACAATTCTACCACTAGATCAATATCTGTGCTTGAACAAGAGCAGAGAGCTCAGAGATACCTCCAAATGCAAATGGGACCCTTGCCAGTAATGGAGAATCCATCACAGCTCTCCAAAGCTGTGCCAGTGTTTAATTAAGCCTCCTGATAGAAACACATTTTATACCTAATCTGCATTTGCCTGGCTTCAGATTGCAGCTGCTGGATCTTGTTTTACCTCCCCTAATTGGGGAGGTCTGGTGTCATTCCACTCCCATTCCACATCACTTCCCAGCAGGACTTCCCTGGGTCAGGGTTACCCCAGGCATTACTTTTCCCTGCCCAGAAACGTTGTCTGGGTGAAGGGTGAGGGTTTCAGCCTCTCATTTGACATTTCAGATGCCAGGCAGCCCGTTCACAGCTCTGTGGGCATGGGTGAGGGAGCTCACACGTGTTTCCCCAGGATCAGCCTGACCATGCATTTCCTCTGGATATTCTGTGTGTGCCCAATTTGTTCCCCCCACCTCAGATATGTTGGAGTTCCCCTCCAGCTCTTGCAGAGATCAGGAGAAAACTAAGAATGCACTCAGTGTCCTTCATTTGGCTTACTTCTTTGAGAGCTTGTTTTTCTCTTTTTTGTTTTCTTCACACTCCTGGACCACCTTTTCCTCTGAGGGATGGAATTGGTGCTCATCCCAGAATCACCTGGCAGAGGGAGACTGCAGCTGCTTTGTTCACCCTCACAGTCTGGTCCAGCTTCTGCTGTCCTGCATCCCTTCCTAATGTCCTGCTCCTCCCATGGGCAGCCCCTGCCTCCTGCTCTCCCTGCCTCTGCCTGGTTTCTCCCATGGAAACACAGCTCTTCACCTTCCTGGCAAAGCTGTGTCCCCAGGGGATACAGGCTGTTCGTCAGCCTGATGGATTGATTCAGTTTGACTTCCTCACACTCATTTATTCAGGTTTCCTAGAAAGCCTCTTTCACTGGGGGCTTCCTGAGAGAAGCAGGTGGAGTGTCCATGCACGAGTACATGTGGGTCTGTGGGCTGGGGGAGCTGAATCCCAGCCTCTGCTGTTCCCCCCAGCACTGTGCAGAGCTGTGCCAGCCCCGAGCATCGTGCAGTGAGGGCTGCAGGGATCTCAGCATTTGTAGAATGAGCATCTGGGAATGTGCATCTGATCCTCAGGCCACGTGAAGGGGGGGCTAAAAATAATAAGCAACTGCCACTCCATTCCTCGGCAGCATCTGGGAGAGTTTGTGCAGGGAGGAGCAGCCATCAACATCTAACACTACCCAGCAGCATCCCTCTGCTTTGCAGCCTGGGTTTGTCTGTGTGAAAGGGGTCAAAGGCTTCAAGCTAATTTTTTAAAAGGGTTTCTCTGAGGGAGGGTTATGTTGTGAATTTTCTCCTACTTTAGCCATCAGCTGTTGTCCTGGCCTATTGAAAGATGCCCCAGTTTTGCACTTGAAACCTCATTTGCCCTTTGCAGAGGAGCTGGCAAAAGTGCCCACTGTATCAGTGAAAAAGTGACAGTATTGCAGTAGGAAGGCTATGAAGACCATCCCTCTGAACATGGGTGGAGACCACCTTCCTAGAGCAGTCAGTGCCTTCCCCAGCAGTGATGAGCAGAGTCCAGCTGTAGCAGATCTGCAAGATTGCTGGTGGAAGCAACCACTGTCTTGGCAATCTATTATTGTACTTTTGGTCATCACCTTTAGCTCTGCCATTCTTTGCAGTGGCACTGGCCAATTGTGGGCAGTGGAGTCAAAGAAGAGTCACCTGTGGTGGCATCTTTGTTTAAACTTGCTTATTCTGCAGGGTTTTTTGCCCTCACTCCTAATACAAAAATAGCTTTACCCAGAGATTTCTCTCAGTGAGCAAATGCCATTTTCAACCAAGGAACAGCAGCAGCATATGGATCCCTGTGCATCTCAGGGAGAAAAGCTCAGCATTGTCCAACACAGCTCACACCTGGATTCCCTGCGGTCCTACGAAAGGGCTGGGCAGATCTGGAAAAGCAGAGCATGATTAAATCTCCTGTGACTTGTTTCTTCCACTGTAAAATCAAATTAATATCACTCCTGTATTTCTTGACAAAAGGTAGGCAAATCCTGCAGACAGAAGTACAGGTTGGCTGTGGTCCTTGGTGGATGCTGACTCAGCCCCATGAAGCAGGTTTGTTTTCCTTCTTCTCCATCCCTCAGCCATCTCTGCTACCTCAGGGAGCACTGGAATGAGCAAGGACTGAGTGGTTTTTCCTCACGACCTACAGATCAGAGAAATGAGCAAGCACTAGCAGCTGTCGAATAAGGAGAGAAATGTTCCTTCATGTACCAGGAGGAACCTGAGCAGGGAAGGTATCAGGTAGCAGAGCATTTCCACAACAGGTTTATCACAGATCCCCTGGTTCCCCAGATCTAGAGCTGTAGCATTTCAGGCCTCCAGATGGGCTAACACCTCCAGGGCTGGGCAATTTATGGTTTGTGGGCTGCCTGTGGCTCATAGGCTGTTCAGAGCTGGTTCTTGTGCCAGCAGACAGCAGTTGCTGTGGGTGGGCTGCTCCATAACCCACACCCCTGGCTGGAGGCAGTGGGAATAAACCCATCAAAAATGATTTTCTGGGTTACACAGCCACTGAATGCTTGTCCCTCCTGCTTCCCTAGAAAGCCAGATAGGTCCTGGGAGCATGAACCCCTCCTGGCATGATAGAGATGGATTGGCATCTTTGGGATCACTCCATTGCCATGCAAACGTGCATGAAGATGCCTCTGCTGTGGCCTGGTTTGTACTAAGAGAAAGATCAGAGCACTACCTGCTCCATGGAGCAGTGGGGTGTGTGGGGTGGTGGGAGAGAAGGGGTGCATTGCAAGAGGGACTCAGGAGCATCAGCCTGCTGCATTTGGCCTTCCCAGTGGCTAGGGAAGTGCCTGGCTGGATTGAAGCTGTAACCACCAGGATGTGTCAAGACCATCCTTGAAATCCTTGTGTGAAATTGGGTCTCCTGGGAAGTCTGCCAGGAGCACAGGGTATGTAATGCCATGGCAGGTAGTGAGTAGCTTGACTCACACCTGGGCTGGGTCCCCAGGCTGCGATAGACTCCCACCTTGGGTGGGTCAGGGTGCAGGTGCCAGTTCTGTGTCCCAAATTCTGAGGCAGTCTGGATGCCTCACTGGCAGAAGGCCATGAGGGGCAGAAAACAGCCAGCAGCCTGATGGAGGACACCTGGCTTGGCAGGGAGATCAAGGCCCTGGGAGTGGGAAGGAAAAGGAGAGGAACCAGGAGTGAGAACTGGGCTGGGATGGGGTGTGGGAAGATGAGCTCAAGGGAAACATCTGAGAGTCTTTCTGTGGGAGAAATGAGATTTGGGTTCACCCAGAGCTGCCAGACCAATTGAACCCTAATCCAGATGTTTCCCATGAAAGTTCTGCACCATCCCACCCCTAAGCTTTGCTCTCAGCAGTACCCAGGGGAGCTGGGGAAGGACAGAAAGAGCTCTGTAAGCTTTGGCAACTCTGTGGAGGAGAACCCCATCTTCTTTGCCATTTGCTTTGTACAACCCCAGATCCAGCTCCTGGATACTGACCCCTAGGGAAGGAGAAAGACTGGAGAAGTACAAGGAATACCCAGGGCAGTATCAGAGCACCAGGGATGGAGCAGAAAGGCTATTAAACATAGCTCTGAGTAATGTGGTAGACCCTGACAAGCTTAATGACTGAGAGAAAAGAGAGATGAGGTCAGGATGTGCAAGTGACTGTGGCATTTCTGCTGCATGTGGTCAAAACTGGTGTATTTCTCCACCACTTTTCTCCTTATTCTTCCAGCCCTCAAAAACATTCACTTTTTCTTTGTAAGTATAAATCTCTCTGCATTGGGAAATCTGCTGCCAACTCCTGGGTTGGAAACCCTACCCCCTTCCATGTTCCTGGGAGGGAGGTGAGCTCCCTGCACACACTATCTCCTCTCCCATCAGCTCTGAATCATGGACCATCAATGGCAATGCAAGCAAAGGGAGAGCAAGAGGTAATTAAAATCTTCAGGGAGTGTTGCAGCTATCTCTCTGTGCTAAGCCCGTTGAGGCTTTCAGCTTTTCATTAAAAAATCCCCAATTTCCTACTGAAGAAGCAGGTAGAAAATTTCCAACTATGTAGTCCCCAACCTGTGGCCAAGCCACAGATTTACTGTTGCTTCCCAGTTCCAAACTCAAGAACCTGTCTAGCCAGGGACTGATGCTGAGAGATGAGCTTCTGGGGGTGCTTCACTACACCAGCCCAGACCATGGCCCCCACCAGCAACACCTCTCTGCTGCATGTTCCTGAATCCAGTCATCCAGTCCTTCCCACAGAGCACCCCAGGAACAGCTCCACAGAGATTTACATCTCTGCACAACATGAATCATGTCCAGCGAGTCTTGAGCTGACCCTCACAAGGAGCTCCTGAGGCATTGCATGAAAATTATTTATGTGTGGTTTTTATTGCCTGTAAAAGGATGTAGAAATCGGGCAGCACCCTTGTGGTTTTCTGCTGTCAAATTATGATCAAGGTTGCTATTTTGCTGCCCAAATATTTAAGAGTGAGACAGAAATCTTTACAAGGGCTACCACATTCCTTAGGTTATCTCTATTGGTTCTGCCTGGGCCTATAAATACTAGAGGGACTACCAAAGTAAATAACACATTTGCCTGCACATATGTTGCTCCAGGGGAACTCCTATTTCCTGCACCATGGAGGTCAGTAGGTCAGGGACTTACTTGCAAATCAATAGAAAATTACCTTTCAAGTGACACCTGCATTAACCTTTGATTCTTGTTGGTCTAGATGAGGTTAAGGCCACCAGTCCCTATAGGGAGAGTCTCCCATTGAGCCTGTGATTTATTTGCATTATGATTTATTTGCATTATCTGTTTCCCTCCTTGATCTTTGGAATTGCTGGCACAGTTCCCACACAGCATGCAGAGCCATTTCCCTGCACATTGGTTGGGAATGGCAGGAGATACACAAGGCTGTGCTTTTTGCTGACAGGTGTCAGAAACAATAAGGAAAATGTATATGTTTGGAAATGAAGAGAAAACTAAAACAAACAAGAGGAAGCAATTATGAAGACCCAGTTGTCAACACAAGCTCTTCTATCCAGAAGTTGTGTCCTGAGCTCAGTCATTAATGACAGCCACAGGTCATTGAAAGTGAATGAGTCGTAAAAATCAAATTCACTTGTCATTACAGTTCATCTAGAAAGAAAATTGGTGGACCCCACAGCCTCCAAACTGGTGTGAATCACTGGGGTTGGTTCACACCTTGTATCTCTTCTAGCTTGCATGAAGAAATCAGACTGGTCATTTCATGTTTCAAATCTGCTTGTTCCTTTTGCTCTCTGTCCCTGGCATTGCTGCAAGGCTGTGCTGGTCTAGCAGGAGCAAAGAGCTTAGCAGAGCACCCTGTGCTCACCTCATCTCTCATTGTCCCATGGCAGTGCCAATGTGTTACAGCTCAGCATCGCCTCTCGCCTCCATCTCCCCTGGCCAGAACTGCATTTAGCAAAGGCATCATGGTCCTGCCCCAGGTTCCTCAGGGATCTTCAGATCCTGTGCTAGATAAATTCCCCATAAGCCAATTAATGTGGGAATTTGGGTGTGACCCTTTCCCTTTCCCCTCCCATAGAGGTTCTAAGACACCCCTTTTCTGGGTATTATTAGGCTTCAATTGTCATGAAGGAACTCCTGGACACAAATCTCTTTCCATCACGTCAGATGCCATTTCTCACTGTATGAGGTGACTACATCTTTTGTTTGCTTCTAATTCCTCCTTTGCTGCCAGAGAAATGCTCCTCGGTTGCTTTGCTGCTGGTGGAAATCCTTCTGCAGAGCTCTCTGCAGACGGGAGGGATGTGCTGATCATGGGAAAATAGCTGACATGTCCCAAACATCTCCTGCAAGGGCTGAATTCCCAGTCAGCCCAAGCAGTCCTGTCAGGGTGTGCAAAATTCCCAGCAGGCCTGAGATAACACTGAGCAATGCTCAAATGGCAGGAGGACACTGTGTCCTCAAGGCCACCGTGGTGGTTTGACAAAAATCCACTGGCACAGGCCACCACTCTGCCCCTGCCACCCTTCTTTGGCCCATGGGAACATCCCGGGTCAGGGGGGACACGCAGCTCTCTAAAGCTCGACTTCCTTTTGCTCTGGGCATGGACATTTTGGCCACTGGCTTCTGATTGTCACTAGGGACCTGTGGGTGCTTCTAGAAAGCAATTAACAGCCAGAATTAATATGGGCAGACCATAGGACTTGGCACTCTGCAGTTGGCAAACACTCCCTAGCCCTCTGGCTTACTTCAAGGCCTGAACCTCGCTGATTGTATCCTGTTAACAGGCTTTAGTTCTGGATGCCGTTGAGAGCCTGCCAAGCACAATCTGTAGGATGTTTTAATTGGAGCAGAGAACAGTAATAAAAAGACCTTTGCCCAAGCCCTGCAGATGAGGCTAACAGGAGGGGAGAGCCATGCCGCTGTTCGGTCACTTCCCTTGAGCTGCCCTTGTTAGAGGGAATGGAACTGAGGTCCCAATTTGCTTGCCAGCCATCTCTTCTGCCTGGCCTTTTTGTGCACAGCAGAAATGTGCTCTGACCACCCAAAGCCATCCAGGTACAGCAGCACTGAAGGATTTGCTGTGGCTTCCTGAAGCCAGGGGGGCAGAGGCACCTCGCAGAGTCTCACCTGGGAGTCTGGAACACCTTCCTGAGGGTCCAGCACGGGGATGGGAGGTTGAGATGTTCCCTCCTTTCAACTGCCATGGGAACAGATATCAAGAAGCATCTGGAGAAGAGCTTGCAATGTAATGTCCTCCTCAGTCCACTTATATTCAAGAGATTTCACTTTTCAAGGACCTGCCTGGGAATCACCTCTTTAGGTCACTTTTGAGACACTCACCCTCAGCAAATGAAGCTCAATCACAGAACAGGGCTGGACCAAGTCTGTGCTTTGCCCTGGAGCTTTTCCCCAACAAGGCTGATGATCTGCAGCTCTGCTGGTAAAAGCTCGAGCACTGGGACTTCTCTTCCACCTGGGAGCCTCGGCAGGCAGCAACTGTTTCTTGCTTCCCACCCTCCTTTCCTTCAGTGCCTGCTTTGAGCTGCTCAGTGTTCTTGCTGTGCAACATCACACAGCACCTGCACTCTGCTTCACAAAGGGTTGCATTTGCACGGGGGTCAGATGGTTCCCCCCAGTCTGCTGACCACATGCTGTTCAGTCAGCAGGAGAACACCAGGGGGACAGGCTTCAGTATGGCAGCAATAAAATCAGTGCTGCCACAGATTTCAAAGGAGCAATTACCAAGGACCAGACCAGCTTGTCCACACAGTCCCTTGAGGACTGGGATATCTGGTCACTGCAGGCTTCGCCAGGCCCTGCAGGTCCCATTTGGGCTGGAAACAAGGTAAGGGAGAGATCATCCTAGATTATATGACAGCAGGTCAGAAATCTAGTCTTGGTCCCCCTCCCAATAGCCCAGCCCTGCCTGGGCATCCCTGCGGAGGGCAGCACGGGAGGCATGGGGGTGGATGGGGCTGCACGGGGTGGGGAGGGTGGTGGGTGTCAGTGTGGGAGCCCAGGTCACAGCATGCCATCCCTGCTGACTGAAAGCACAATGTGTCACCCGCTGCCACACACCGGCACGGCAGGACCTGCCGAGGGGGAGCACGGCTGAGGGGTTTGACTGGGACCTCAGTTTCACTTCCTGCCCTGTGTGGGGAGAAATCATTAAAAATATCTGACTAAGGCAGACTTCTCTGCTCTCGGTATTACTAAACCCTCCCTTCTCCCCAGCCCCCTGCAGTGACAGTGGTGTGGGCAGAGCTATTTCACTTTCCCCTGGTTTGCAGGCTCACAGGTGGGCAGGCAGGTGTACAGCACTGCACACCTCCTGGTCTCTCCCAGCCTTGCTGGAGCATAATCCTTGGTCCAACAGACCTGGGGGCTTTTCTCCAGCATCTCAATGAGTTGCAGCTTCTTAATCCTCAGAGAGGTCTGAGGATACCAAGTCAGAGTAATCTGGTTGATGCTGAGGGCCATCAGGAGGGGATCAGGTCCCAGGGATGCTCAGAGCTAGGAAGGGTTTGGAACCCTGCTTGCCAGGTACAGCATAGCAGGGCTGCATAGCCGCCTCCTATGTGGGGCTGCAGGGGGGGAAATCTTGACAATCTCACTCTTAGCGATCAACAGATTGATCACAAACTGATTTCCTCTTGGATTAGTATGGTAACCATAGACACAAGCATTTTAACATCTGCCCCTACAACTGCAATCCTGTTTTCATGGCCACGTTGACTAATGCGCACAGTACTTTACAAATCTGGAACATGCCTTTTCTTGCCGGAGTAACTTGCACCCGGTGCACATACAGACATTGCAGCTTAGAGGAACAGTGGTTTGTAATTTGGTGTATCCTCCTGTACCAGGTCCTGTGGTGCAATTAGATACTCTCTTTTGCAAAGGCAATAGTAATTAATGCTTCTGCAGAAGCCTGGGAGTTGGGAGTGGGACAGGACACGCGAGGTGGGCTAAAGCCAGGGATGAAAGGCTATCAGAAGCTCATATCTGAAACAATCAAGAGAAGGCATAGCAGGTCACCTGGAAAGACTGTTTTTTCTTGTTTTTCCACTTTTGCCTTACTAAACCTTTTGATTGATTTCACTGCAGATATAGACATGAATACTACACCGACATGGTCTATCATGAAGGCCAATGTTTCATTCCATGTTTCCAAATTCCAGGCACGCTGACTCTTGGGCTAGGTCCACTTATCTTGTGCATTTTCTGCCTTTCTCCAGTGCCATTCTTCCAGCTGTACTGATGGCTGATATGTGATCCCATAAGAGGTTGGATTACATTTCCAATTGGGTGAGATAAACCTTCAGCAAAATATCCACACACCACCTAAGATGTAAATCACTTGAGTTTTGCTGCTACAGAATATTCATGTTTTCACCCTCTTGGAGAAACCATGTGAAAAACTGTGGGTGGGAATGTGCTGATATTCATATCAGGCTGCAGGTAAGTGGAAGCTGCCATATCTCTCCATGAATAACTTGACTGGAACTGTTGAGGTCCGCTCCTGGAAGCTCAGGTGAGATGGGATTCCACCAGAAATGCTGAGCTCTGCTTGCAGAATCAAGGGGACCATCTGAACCCTGAGTGAGGAGTCGTTTGCAGAGCCAGATCCAGGAGCAATGTGAAGGGTGGATGGAGCTGCCCACACATGTCACCATCCAGTGGTGCTGACTGGGGCTGACCAGAGCTATTGCCTCCTTGGAACAGGCTGTGCCTGTGGGGAAAGCCCTGACCACTCTCCCACTGCTGTCACTCCACATGGAGCCAGCAAGATGGGAGCAGGGCTGGCACCCTGTGGGAAGGCACTGTGGAGGAGGCACCCAGAGCATTATTTCATGGTAGAAGAAAAAGCTGATTAATAAGCTCAGAGGGGCTGGGCTGAGCCCACTCCAGAGAAAGAGGGGGTTTTTAGTGAATCCATCCTCATTTTTCCTTGCAGAAGTGACATGATGGATAGCAGCAGTGGTGGAATTACTAATAGGATAAAAAATTTCCTGCACAGGTGGATCACTGAATTTAAAACCCTGGGGACAACTTGTTTGGGGGATGCTGTGGAGCAGGAGCTGAGGCAGACAAAGCCCTTCAGAGTGAACATACAGCAATGCTCTCTTGGAAACTAAACCCTGATGAGGATGTGCCTATGGAGGCTGGAAGACACCTTATGCTTTCAACAGTGACCCCGTCCTCTCATGCACAGGCTATTCCTTCAAAGCAGAAGAGATTGGTCAGAGTTTGGGGGCCATTTTTGTACAAAGTAGCCAGGAATTAGTGAGAAGTGGCTATTTTCAAAGTTTAATTTAAAAGAGTTGGGCATTTTGCATATGATTTCATAAAACACAGGCGAGATCTTCCTTAATAACATTAAGATTTTTTAGGAAATGTGAGACTACATGTGCTGTTTCCATCACTCCAGGGTGCTGCAGGTGTGTGGAGTGCTTAGGATACTTCAGGGAGGAAGAAGGAAAAGAAAAGCTTTTGGGATTAAGTGGTGTTTGTTCAGCTAATCAAAGCTCCTCACTCAGAGCCAGGACAAAGCAGCTAAGACTTCTCCTTTTTTCCCATTATCAAATGAGAGATGTTGCTTTTGGTTGTCATCATGCAGCAAGTTGCAGGTTGCTGTTACCCTAAACCCTGGGCAATCCCATGCTCCAGAGCAATTCCCTGGGCTGAGCAGTGCAGCTCCTCTGGGTGCTGGTGAAGGACATCTGTCAGTCAACACTGGCTCTGCATAGGTCACCCTGAGCAAGAACTGCCTCACCCAGGTGTGGTCCTGGCCTGCAGACCCCAGCCCCAGGGCCAGGACCCACCTCCCAGTGTACCCCAATGTCCTGTGCTGACCGAGGGTCCTGGCATGGGTTTTGGACAGGAGCAGAGTGTGCCTGGCATTGGGTGAGCCCTGGGCAGCAGTCCAGGGGTGCCTGGTCCCTGCAAGATACACTGAGCTCGTGCACCATTGACTCCTCCAGCCTTTCCAGGGCAGCAGGAGTGGGAAAAAATGGGTTAAGGGAATGTGTGTGTGTGTGTGTGTGTGTGTGTGTGTCTGTGTGTGTGTCTGTGTGTGTGTGTACATGTGGGTGTAGGACAAAGTGTGTAAACAGAGCTGAAGAACACACCATGTGAATGAGGATGGGGGCTTGGAAAGGAAAAACTCCACCACAAAACAGAATTGCTTTACCTGTTTTTCTCATAAAGCAGCATGAGTATGTTTCTGCTAAAGCAGCCTCCTTTCACAGCAGCTGCATTGTGAAATTACTTCTTTTTAACAAATCCGTCTGCCTGCTTTTTAATAAGCAGGGCTTTCCACCATTGTATATGTGCAAGGTCTGACCTTTTCATAGGAAAAAACATTCATAACCAAAAACTATAAATAGAAGCCTTCAGACTGGAGCAGATCAAGATGTAGGTTTTGTGACTTTTTAAAAAGAAAAACAAAAAACCAACATAATGTGGGAGGGAAAGAAACAGGCTCTTTTAAAAAGTCATAAACTTCTATTATTGCCTTAAGCTTACTTAATATTTACTGAAACGTTTAATGAAAGACTTAACAGTAAGGCTTACAAGACTTCTGTATCAAAGCAAGTATTTTTACAAAGGAAAGGAAAAAAAAGATTAGAGGCATGTTAGTTTAGGAAAAAGGGTATTTCCTCCAACTATGTAATGAAAACTTTATACAACATTTGTATTTCTATGGTAAATTAGGTTTTGTGTTTTGTTCATGTTCTGGTTCTGCAAGTTCTCATAATATACATGTAACTTTGCTCCTGAGTACAGACACTTAGCCTTCAAAGGGACTAACTCATGTGAGAAAAGCTGATCATTCATTGTTTCCACTTAAAGCCATATTTGGTCCCATGATTTAAGTCCCAGATGCTGAAGGTAGGTGATTACATAAGAATCTCACTTTTCTTTAAAAAAATGAGGGGAAGAAAAGTAAGTTCTAAATCTTGTGGTTGAAGAGAAAGCTTGAAAACATGCCCTTTATGGAGCTTCAGAGCCAGAAGGCAAATAATAATGAAACAAATCTTCCATTTACATCTGCTAATCACAGACGTTTCTTGATTTGGAGCAATATTAGTTAAGTGTATGACAAAGGAATTCAAGAAAGGGGAGTACAAAACAATCAGTGCAATTGTGGCTTTGAGCCATGGCAGCAAATCACAGCTGCCACATGCAAAGACCCTTGGTGGATCTGCTCACAGATGCTCTGAAGAGCTTCACTTAGTAAACACTCAGGTACATCAAAGTGAATCAAGAGAAGGCTTTGGTTAACATGTATTTAGCTCATCTCTGTATCCCATGCCTCAGATTCTAGGAGATGCATATCTCCTCTGATATTTAATACAGCACAGAAAATAAATCAAGTTGCCTGGTGCTGTCAGCATGAAAATAAAAATAAGATGTTAGCTGTAGCCACTGAAGGGTGCAGTGGTAATACAATACTTCAAGTCTCTCTGCTCCTTTTTGATATACTTCAGCAGCCTAAGAAACAATTATGCTGATCCATATTTCATCAGGCATGGTGGGCTGAGCATCTTTTACAACCATTGTGTAGCTTCTCAAGCATTAGCTATAGCTTCCTTAGAGAGACATTCTTTTGCTGGAACTGCTCAGTGCCAGGATCCTTTCCCCTAAGAGGCAACACCTCACCATCACTGCTCCACAGCACAGCACAGCAGCAGCCTTCCCTCGAACCCAGCATCTCTGGTACCATGGCACTGCCCACATGAGGAGCCAAGTCATGGGTCTGCCCAATACTCACAACAAAGAACTTTGTGTCTTCTCTGCTGCAAGGCATTTTGGGATGAGTTTATGTCACCACTTCCCCGATAGCTATAAATATTATTTTTCATATGTTGAAAATGGGAAGCTACGTAGAGATCGTAGAGATGAGAGGTGGACGCCGATTCCTGCAGCAATTTCTGTGGGCACAAGCACGTGTGCACACTCACTGCACGTAGGGTTTGCCTCCTAGCTTCATTTCTCCCAAATGGTGATGACCTGTTAGCCAAAAGCCTCCCAGGCAGGAATGCTTGAAATGTTTTTCAGAAGCTGCAATTGCTGCAGTCATATCAAGACCCAAAAGTCACGCAAATGATACACAAACCCTTGAGGCAGCCAGGAAAGATGTCATGAGTTCTGCTTGTGTGCTTGAAGAGAGGGGAGCCCCACCATCCACGGGCAGAAAAGTGGGGCATGCATTTTGCCTAGCACCTGCTGTGTGCTGTGTGTCTGCTCTCTGTCACTTGGGCTGGATGCCAAGATGGAAGAGGGTTTGTCCTTGGGAGAACCTGAACTCTACAACAGATGCCTGTTTTAGGAAGAAAAACATCCCTTCCTGTAGAGCTGCCCTTGGAGTGGTCATTAAGGTGAAATCTGGGCCTGCAGAAGCTGATGGTGAAGTCCCCATGGACTTTGGTCTCATCCAAATTCCACCCCTTGGGTTTGACTGCTGTCCAGCTGCTGCCTGAGCCTGAGCCTGGCCTGCTGCCCTACGCTGAGTTTCCTTCTGCAGCCATGGAATGGGGCCTAGGTTGTATCTCACCAATAAAACAAACAGAATTATATGATGCAAGGGTGTTTGAGTCGTGATTTTCATCAGTGTTTCCTTTTCACTGAGCTCAAAGTCTAGCTTGAATGCAGCCTACTATTTCGGTCCCCAAGAAAAGGCTACACAGAAAATAGGTTTTGAATCAGATGCTTTACATAAACCATGGGTTTTACTAAAAGCTGATCCATTCTGCTCTTTTTCACACCTATAACAGCAACTCAGCAGGAAGGCATTAGAAGTTTCAGTACTTTCATCTTGTCTCAGAACATTTAAGGTGGAGAGAGCAGGTAATAATAATAATAATAACAACAACAACAATTAAATCATTCACCACAACTGATTTATTAGAGGAATTTTGCTACACATGGACATGATAAGTCATCTAAAAATAGGTCATGATTTCCTGAAATGTATCTGAAGTGTGGGATTATTTGCCAAGTAAACTATACCAAAAAAATTTCTCTCGCTGTTAGTCGACGGCACTTTTATTTTGAGTTGTTTTGACTGAGTAGCAGTGTGGTTCACATGGCGAATATCTCTGTCTTGATTGGGAACCAGGGCAAGCACCCAAGTTTAACCATGTGCCAGCTGTCTCCTGGCTGAAGCCAGCCATTAATGCATGTTCAGACTAAGGATTTTGATGACCAGTCTGTGTGCCAGTAACACAGAGGCCTTTCGGCAGCAATAGGCTCAGTGCTGTCCTAAGCCTGAAGATGCTGCAGTGGGGAACAAAAGTGACATTTTAACTGCCCTTCCTGAGATTTGGATGGATTTAGGGGTTGTCCCAAAACAGCCAGGTAGGGGTTATGAAACTGTGAGGGCTGTGGGAAGATGAAACAGAGCCCTCCTTCTGTTTAACAAAATAAACTGTGATCTTGCTTTGCTTTGCACCCAGCCTTACTTAGGCCTGGCTGATACACCTGGTTTTATTGTACTTGCTGGAAGTTGCCTGAGCCCAGTGTTGAGTTGGTGGTTGGGATGAGAAAACTCTTTGTATGAAGACCCTCTCAAGGCAGATTATGGTAGACTCAAGCCCACTGATGTCCGCAGGAGACCTTTCAAGCTGTGTGGCAAATTACATGAAGTTCCAGCAAACAGAAGGTGAGACAAGTTTGTCAAGGGCATCACAAATGAGATTTTTGTCAAAAGATTAATCATCTGTCCCACTGTTTTTTTTTTAAACTCATCCCACAGTATGGAGCAAGGAGATCTTTGCCGATTTGGACCTCAGGGTTTATTGTAATCCTGTGCTGCATGTGGGAAAGCAGGAAACTTCCCTGCTGTGCTTGGAATTGTAACTCTATAGATGTGTTTATACGTGTGGGATTTATTCCTTTATGAGAAATGGGATAAATTAGACTTGAACAAAGCCAGCACCATATCCACCCTAGGGAATTCTCTGCCTGCCTGTAACTCTAATGCCCACTCCATCACCCTAACTGCACTAGTTAAAGAAAAACACACTCTTGACCAACATACAAGTATGAAAATGCAGACTTTTCTGCTTTCAAAAGTTCTGACAGAACAAAGGTGATTGAAATGGGTTGTAAATTAATTTCTGTGTGCATTAAGACTCTTTACACAGCCTGAACAGTATAAAAGAGCTTTGAGTTCACACAGAATTAGCCTGAATACATTCAGAAGGCCATATGTCTTTATACAGCACATATTAATTTCCAAAGCATCTGTCATAAAAGGGGATGATTGAAACAGTTTTCCTAGTGGATAATTTCCTGCCTGTTCCTTGCACTTTCATCTGAGGGAGCTGAATGCAAAACTCATGGTCACCAGTGAGAAAGCTCCATTGATCTCAGTGGACTTTGGTTCAGCTCTGAAAGATATAAGAACAGATACTGAGAATTTGGGTTTCTGGAGCTCAGGGCAGAACTCTCCCTATTTGACAGAGCACAGCGAGACCAACACTCAGCAGAGCTCCTTCCCACGGCCATCATGCTGTGATCGCCATTCTTGTTCAATCCTCTCAACACAGCCAGTGTGACATGGGGTGATGGCAATGATTGTAACATGGACCTGTGATCTGGGAAATGGATCTCAGACTTACACAGTTGGAGATTACAGGAGTAATGTACTGTCCAGGTGCTGTGGCTCAGGATGGGAAACCTCCTGTTTAGCTGGACCTTCCCCATGTTTCCCACTGTCACCCCTCCCCTGCTCCACCTCAGCAGATCACAGGGTTAATTAATTTGTCTCCATGAAGGACATAAAGAGGTGTAGTGAGTGTCTAGGGAAGCTCCTCACATTGCTTTCTTAATAAAAAACACTCTCTCATATCACAACAGATGAATCTTCTTTCCCATAGGAGCTGGGACAGCTGATGCAGTGGGTAGAACCCCGCTGCTAGCTGAGGTAGCTGTTGCTGACTTGACTTGAGAATGAGATTGTCAGTGAAATGAATTGATGGTTTCAGTTCCAGATCTGGTGGAAAAATTAAAAAAAAAAAATTAAAAAAATAAAACAAAACAAAAAAAAACCACCCAAACAACAAAAAAGCCAACCAAAAGTGGGTTGTGCAATTCAATGCCTATTCTCAGGAAGCCACAGCACAGACGGTGAGCATGGGGTCTCGTATCTCCTGCTCTTCAATGCCAGCTGATGTTCCCCAGCTGCAGGAGGCAGGAGAAGGAGGCAAGCACCCAGGACCCCGAGGGGTTTGCTCCTGTATGCCCCTTCTCTGGGAAAAAGAGCAACAGCAGGGAAAAAACAGTGATGTGGAAAGCAAACCTTGGTCTTGGTGAGATCCCATTCATCCCAAGACTGACTGAAATGATTCAGATATAAATATTTTCATACCAGAGCTCGCTGGCATTTTCATTCAAGCTCAGCAGACAAGGGAATTTTGGTTAACTCTCCCATGGCCTAAAGATGTAGGAGGAAAGCCAGATTCATGAGAATTGTCAAGTCAACATCCCTGTACCTCCAGCCAGTTACACCAGTGTGAGTTTCACTGATGCCATCTGAGGAATTGCAAGCAGCTTTCAAAGGTTTTAAAAGTGCCCACCACATCCCTGTGAGAGAAGTAAAAAACCACCTCTTCCAACAAAGAGAGAGAAAGGGACACTGGGGATAAAGAGTGTGAATTTAGGAACGTGGTGGCAGAGCAGTGGGGAGCAGGCAGGAGCTCCTGGCTGGTGGGAACACAGCCTTCCTGAGCAGCCAGTCAACAGGACAAGGAGCAGGAACAATGAGCTAAGCACTGCAATGGAAACAAACACCTTTTTTTAGGCTCTTTGTACCAAGCTGCTGCTGCTGCTGCTGCTGCTGCTGCTACTTTTATCACAGCATTCATTTGGGAAGAAAGCAGTGCAGCAAAACAAGGTGCACACAGAAAGCTGCACGCTGTGCCTGACCTCACACCAGTTACCAGCTGAAAAATCCAGTTGTTAAATTATTTCATTTAAAGGTTTGGGATTGCAGTGATCTTGCATGATGTTAAATCTTTGGAAACTGGATACAGCTGAGTTAATCCTTCTGAGCAGGATATGGATGATCCACGAGGGGACTGAGAACCACAAGTGGTTGCTAACTTCTTCTGGGAAGCCCAAGCCAAAGCTTCCATCATGCAAGTCTTCAATGGAGGCCCATGAGCTATTTTACAAACACATACACACGTGCACATGAAACCCCCTGGCAAAAACAATGGTTGTTTTGCATGCCAAATGTGTCAGTTACATTTTGTTTTACAACTGAATTCATTCTCAAGTCACAAATGAAAAAAAACAAAACAAAACAAACAAAAAAAAAAACCAGGCTGAACGTTTAAACTTAGGGCATTATTTTTGCATTCCAGTGTAGAGGGAACCCAACAGTCTCAAACCTTGGAAAAAGGCACTCCACCTCTGCTTTATGGGCAATTTCATTCTGTTTGTGTTTCCAGAGCCTACTTCAAAGCACAGATGCATTTCAGGTAAATAATGACAGCTTCAGAGCAAAAGTTTTCCTTGTAACACAAATCACCTCACTAATAAATCCCGGGAAAAATTCAGGGCAACTTGATATCCATCTGCCTCAAATCAAATCCTTCTATTTATATGCTATAAGTAGGGGCCTGATTCCTCCCACAATCAAATCAGGTGTGAAACTCCCACAGACTCCAGTGGGAATGGGGTCAGCTCTTTATGCTTGCTTGGTGACCATTGTCTGAATGTGGGTGAGGGTGCCCTGGTCCATCCAGAGCAAAGCAAGAACGTGCCTGTGGGTGCAGCTCCAAACAATGGGGTCAGGTCCAGAAGAACATGAGGCACCTTCCCTCAGCACAGAGAATAGTTCCTATAGTTTCCACATTTCCTTCCTGCTCATGTCAGTCATGCACAGAGGAGAACAATGAAGTAAAAACCAACCCCACATGGAATAAAGTAATGGGAATCTGAGAATGAGCCACATGCTGAAAAGAAAAGTCATCACATCCAAGATTGAAAGTATTGACTGTCTGGACTGCCAAATAAATCAGACTAGCCCTGAGGACTTGGATCTATACCTGTACTTACCTCTTTAGCTAAAACCTCAAGGGCAAGCTTGCCTTTTGCTTTGGACGTCTGGAGGTGGGCAAATGATGTAGCTCTTGGTCACCTTTATGTGCACACTGCTGAACCACTTTGCCTCTCTGCAGGCTGCTGCCTGCTTCAAGAGACACTCCTCTCAGATCCCATCACCCTTTCCAAAGGCTCAGCTGTGGTATGAGGGGAACTAAATGTCCACTTGGCTTGGCAACAAAGAGAAAAAATTGTACTTGAACCTGGAAATTTACAGGAATGCAGAGCAGCCGTGTTGCTAAGCCAGCTGCAAACCTGCTTTGCTCGGGGCTCTTCCCTCTGTAGGGTTGAAGGAATGAGGCACGTGTTGCCAAGTAGGACATCAGTGCTGCAAACAAATGGAAGGCCCTTATCCCACCAGCAATCTTGACCTGGTAACGGGCAGGCAGCTAGAGTAACAAGAAGCTCAGCTCCTTCCTACTCACAGCAAGGGGAGGCGGTAGGATACAGGTTATAATTAGAGCCACCCACAGCAATTTTGGGGAAGCTTTAGTGTATGGATTGGGATCTTATTGTTAGTGCTGCCAGTTCACCATCTGCTTGGACTGGGCCACTTCAGAAATCCAGTGGCCAGCACTCCCAGACACATCTCTTGCTTCTCTGGAGTTTAGCAGTGCTTTGAGTCATGTTGGTACCTGCAGGAGGGCCACAGCAATAAGAATTTCTGTATAAGCCTGACTGTCCTCTTAATTTAAAGGATCAGCTTTGGCTTTGGGGACAAACTCCTTTTGGAGCCCTCACTCCTTTTTTTCTCTTGGATTATAAAATGTCAGTGGCTCATCCAAACTGGATCTCCCCAGTACAGCTTCCTATAGCTGGAAAAACACCAGTTCTGCCAAGCCCTGCATGCTGCAGGTACAGTACATTCCATGGCATCCCATGCAAAGCTGCACAACTGCCTCCTTACAAAGCCCTTGAGGCAGAGTGAGGAAAACCAGAGCCACCCCCAGCTCTCCTTCCAGCTGCCATGGAGGATGACAGTGTGCCCTGGCCCGAGCCAAGCTTGCCTGGAGCAGATCAGCTCCGTCCTCAGAGCTCAGGCCCAGCAGGATAAGGGTCAGCGTGGAGGACTAAGGAGCTGATGGGGTCTTGCATCCTCCTGGTACAAGACTTTAGCACCTCTGATTTGGTCCTAATTTTTGTGCTGCTAGTTCACAGCACAGATTTGATATGCCATGTATGAGCCTTTAGGCATCATTTCCGGCCTACTGCATCTGCATCAGTGTCCTTATCCCCATCCCCAGGCAGGAGTTACCCTTTTTCAGAGTCCTGTGTGACCCCTCAAAAGCAGCACAGGCCCCCATGTTTCAGATTAAACCCCATCAATGTAAAGATTTAAACCACCTGACTGGGAAAGCTAAGCCACATCAAGCCCTTGTGACACACAGGGCCTGCCTAGGAGAAGGGAGTCCTTGACAGAGGCAGCACAACTTAGGTTGCTATGTTTGGTACTGACCTCTTCATAAACACCCTGAATTGTGGTGGTTTTCCCCAAATCCCTGCTGCAGCACCCTGGGCCCAGCTGTGAAAGTCCCACTTTTTGCCATCTTGCTTTTAACCACCAGTATTTCTAAGCCTCCCTGCTTGAAGAAAAAGTCTTCAAACCATGAGTCCAGCCCTCTCAGAGAAAACAACTCCAATTCCTTTTCTTTTTTTTTTTAATTGCTTTACCCCTACTGCTGTGATTTATTTAAGGTGTGACTTGGGGGCCTCACTCAGGACTTTTGGGTACTGCTCAGCCTGGGGAGAGCAATCCCAAAGCCATTACTGCACCATGGGCACTCCAGGAAGCCCTGTGATAACTGCTCTGGCTCTGCCAAGGGGGAGCCTTTCCAGCTGAAGGCACAGTGAGAGCTTTCTTCCAGGTAAATGGAATAGAATCATGCAGATTATGAATGGTGATGTGTCTGCAGGGGGGTGGAGACAGGGTGAAGGAGGCGTCAGTGTGTTTTGTAAATGCTTTGAAATGTATTTGTGTGTTTCTGAGATGAGCCTTACAGAAAATACCTGAAAACTGGTTTTGCTTTTCCTAAAGCATTGGCTCTTTCAGGCAGCAGCTTTGCCAGAAGTCATTAATCACATCTTTATTAACAAGGGCGGGGGAACAGTGACCTCAAACAACCGAGGAAAACAACTAAAACTACACTCATTTGAAGAACCGCTTTGAAAAATATCTTCTGGCCAGCACATGCTACTGTTTTTGGGTTTTTAAAGTGTGCTGAGTCTTTGGGATATATTGGGACTTCTGCACAGAACCAGGACAGGACTCGGCCCAAGGCTGTGTTTGATTTAACTATATGTCTCCTGGAGTAAAAGGGGAGGGGAAAAAAAAGGGTGAGTGAGACAGTCTAAAACGTTCCACTTCCCAAGTTTTAAAATTCATAGGTTCATGGATCTCATTATGTGTATGGTTTAAATCCAGAGGGAGCATTGTGATCACTCAGTTCCTTCTCCCTCAACAGCCTCTTTGCTCTAAGTATCCCAGCCTGCTGCTAACAACATGGCACAGGGTCCACCACATCGCTCAGTAACGTACTCCTTTTCCCAGCTAAAAATGCAGGCAGCTGCATGAGTGGCTGCATTAGGTGGGGCCAAACACACACCACAGGGACTACTGCTCCTGGGGCGAGTAGGGCCATGGATGCAGCCCGTGTGCCCCTGCTTTGTCCTGCCAAAACTGTGTTTACCACTCGTTCCCTGCTCTAAGACAGTTTGTCAGCTTGGAAACGGGGATCAGTGAGAGAGTGGGGACTTTTGAGGGGATTTCTGGAGCCCGCCCCAAAATGCATTTGTTGTGGGTCGGGCTCTCAAAGGCAGTGTGGGCAAAGGGCAGGTCCCCACCTTGGGCAGGATGCCAGCGGTGCATCGCGGTAGGCACAGTGTAAACCCAAACCCTGGAAGGCTCTTGCCTCTGATAACACCCATCTGCTGTGGCATCATGTCCGTTGACATAGCCTTAATTAATGATATTACCAACTTAATGAGGAGATAAACCACCGATCCCAACTGCTGTTAAGAAATTGTCTTAAATACCAGTCACTAATCGCTATGGAGAAACAGATAGTGGGCCAAAATGCACACCTGGAGAAAAGAGGTGTGGCTCCCGTGTTTTCTGGTGAAGTTGCATTTGTTTACTCCAGGGCCGACTATGAACCATCCTGATTAACACATGGCGGGTGTGCGCTGGGCGGGAAGTTGTAAACAGCCACAGCCTTAAGTAATGGCACTGATCTTGTGCAAGACCTGTCATCCAGATGGCAGCAGGATTGATGGCTGCCGAGATCAGCAGGGTGCCAGACCAGGGTGCAGATGTGTGTGGGAGTGCACCAACCCCGGGCTCGCTCTTCCCAGACCCTTAGCTGGTGCAGAGGGCCTCTCCAGCCACCTCTGAGCCCTGGGATGCTTCACACAGATCGTCTGGTTGACGTGGCTTTGGTAATAGTGGACATCACCATAGTGGACATCACCATAGTGGACATCACCAGGTGATGTCCAGAAGATAGGTCCTTTATTTTTTTCTGATATATGCATGCCTATGATCATTTAGTGGACATCACCACTAAGTGACCACATAGTGGACATCACCAGGTGATGTCCACTATGGTGGCCAAGAGCCTTTTGGGCTGTTTAATTGAAGATGATTTGCCAGTTGTAACTAGATTTCCTGCACCATTAGAGCGGTGTGGATATAACTTGTAAAACACGGAAGGGACCTGTTTCACTGTACTGATTTGATTCTTTGGCTGTTACTTTATTTCCTTGCCGTTGTTATTCTGATCTAGTGAAATCAGAAAGGCATGAGCAGCCTATTTGGATCTGAATGTGTGAGTTCCTGCCCTGCAGAGCTTTCAGTAGAGATTAGATTGTACATGCCATTGTGTGGGGGAGATGTGCCATCAGGCAAAGGAGGAACAAATGCAGGCGGGGCGGGAGCAGGGAGACAGGAGCGATGTGGATGTGTCTGCATGAAGCTGCCTGCTGCTCGTGGGGGGTATCTCCATCTCACTCATGGCTGGTGAGTTTCTCACAAAACATTCACTGCATTTGGTTTCTTCAAGGTATTCAGCTCCTGGAATGTGTGAGACAAGGCAGCCACTTCTTCCTCATATTAACCTTTTATAAGTTGTCCTGGAACAGCCTAAAATAAAAACTATGCATAGAAACCTATGCCATGTCTCATGTTCCTGAGCAGACTATAGGACATCCTGGTCCTTAAGAATGAATAATCCTCCACATTGCTGAAAGTAGACATGCACTCAGTTTGCTGGTAACCAAATAAATCTTAAGGGATACCAAGGATTTATGTGGTACATGACACCCAACACAGACACCCGAAGCAGACAAGACTGGCACACTGTGCTACCAACCATTCACCTATTCAGCTACTTCACTCTAGCTCTCTGTGTTTCTATTCAGGCAGACAGTTTCCTGTTGAAAAAAAAAAAAAAAAAAAAAAAAGGGTGTTTAAAAGGGTGTTTGTTTGTTTTTTTAAGTGATCATAGGCATGCATATATCAGAAAAAAAGAAAGGACCTATCTTCTTCTTACATCTCTATTATTTCTATTGTTCAGGTATGCCTCAGGTACTTTCCCAGACATGTTGCCTTCTGTTTTTAACATTGCCATCTGGGAATCAGATACTGCACATCTTTTGTGGTGCTGTTCAGCAGGGAGGGAATTTGTTATTGCTCCTCACAGACAGTTCTGGCTTGATGCAGACGGATGGCTTAGGGAAGAGGGATGCCATGGGCTTTGAGGCCACTGCATTTCAGCTCAGGGAAAAGCTATGGCTGTGTGTGCACTGCACAGCTTGGGATGAGCTGAGAGACTTCTCATAACACCTGGAAGACAGGTGATGTCCATGGGGTTCAAACTCCTCACTGCTGGGAATCTATTCGGTGAGTTAATCCTGCACCGGACCCTCTTCTCAATCTGGCACACATACTGGGTATGCCTTTAATAATAATTTGCTTTTTGTAAATCCAGGGAAAGCAGAGGTGATCTTTACACAACAGGCACTGAATAAAACAGACTAAACTCCAGGGCACTTGGAGCTTGGTGCAGGAACAGATGCAGAACTGAGCTTTGTGGCTTGGACCCATCTTTTGAAGTTGATTCTGGCAATTTCCTGATTCAGAGCCTTATTCTGTAACCACAAACCCTCCAGATCCCACCCTCTTTGGTCTCCATCTCTCTCTGGTCCTTTAACTAAATACTTGTCAGTAAATGCTTACACATTCAAGAGAAGAGGCTGCTAATTCAAAGTCTTGCATTATCTGGACAGCTGGAAAGGAAAATTAAGAGAAGCAAGGACCAAATCAGAGCCAGGAGAAAACCCTGGCTCTGAACAGTGACAGATACCTGCTTAAGACTTTTCTCCAGCCTATGTTACACCCACTGCTGAACACAAAATGTTGTTTTACCAAACTGTGCAACAAGTGGGATGTTCAGGTGCGCTACTCTGGAGTGGGCTGCTCCTGACTCTGGGATTATTGCTCTTTGTAATAGAGCAATAATTTTCCCAGCCTAGAAAGCAGAAGGGCTGCCACCTTGATGTTGTTACAGAGCTGCAGGTGAGAGTAGAACAATACCCCTATATCACAGTGGAGAAGACATTGTGGGATATCAAGAAGCAAAGAAACTGTGACAGAGTGTGCATGCACATGGTTTCTTCTTTAAAAATAACCTCTGCGGACTTTTTTTTTTTTTTTAAGACACAGTGGCTAAAAATGTCCTTTTAAAAACATATAAAGCCTGAGGCTGGGTCTGAAAGCACTTAATGAGGGGTAAAAGTGGTTGAAAAAAGGAAAAAGAAAAATTCCCATGCTATTCCTAGCACTAGCTCCCCCAGTTCTGCATGTAAACTGTAGCTGGATCACAGCAGAGCACTTCCAACAGTTTCAGACCAATACCTGGCCCACTTGGGGCAAATGGTTGGAGAGCAGAGACTCTACCGAGACTTTTATTTCCTAAAGGCACTGGGCACCCCATCATATACATTGCCCAGCATGGTACAGCATCTTCAAAATCACGAGGGCATGACAAGTTTTAAAGCAAAACTGCACCACACAATAGGATGAAACCAGTTGTGGACAACATGATGGAAAAGGTGTTGGGGAGCTGAACTGAGTGCAGTTAAAAGCTGTGACCATTCAGCCTTTTTAAAATGAAAACCAGGTCTTTCAGACAAATCCTATTATGTTCTTTGGAGAGGTTAAAACTTTTGTTGAGTAAAGGGACTTTGGATGGGATAGATTTTTGGCGAGGTGGTTGACTTAGCAGATTCTCTTACAAATATTAATAGCATGATATGAATAGCACAAGCTCTGCATGGCTTAGAGAGCAGTGAGATCAAAGTTCTTCCAAATGAGCAGTCCCTGAGAAGTCACATTCCCAGAGGAAACCCTCAGGGAGTGACAGGACATCACTAATTTTCAATGCTTATACCCAGCGCATGAAAGGTGACGCACAAGGACTGCTGTCCAAACCTCAGGTGACACCAGGCGGGTGGGGAGGTGGCTGATGTGGGGAGATGTGGGTCACTAACAGGTAGAGCATGTGTTTCAGGAAGCCAGAGCCCTGTGCCAAGGAGACAGGGATGCATGTGTGGAAGGAGAACACCTACCTTGTAAAGAAGAGGAAATCAGGAAAGGAGGCTGAGAGCAAGGAGGACATGCAGCCCAACCTGTGTGTGACACTGCAGAGTGGTAAGAGTGAAGATAGGAGATGCAGACTGAAGTATGGACCTGTTCTGGTTCCACAGAGGGTCCTGAACAGAAAAATAATTTACCCTTTACTGGTCTCTGCATTTTAAGAAGAGAAGTTAAGAGACTTGAAGAATTTAATGTGCTAAATTCCTCCTGAAAATGAGGTGTCATTACACTGTGAAAGCACTGTCAGGACAAAATGGGTGTAGGAAAATAATCTTTAGGTTGGGCAGGTAAGGTCTCTACAAGAACACCACAGCCCAGAAAGTTCAAGAAAGGAAGTAGCATGTGCTGTATCAGTGAAGACACACTTTGGAATGAGCTCCAGAGGCAGGATTGGGCCCACGTTTCTTGATGCCATCAAATCCAGCCTGGCTGCCCTCCTAGGAGGCCTGATTGAGATCAAGCTGTGCTTTGCCAAGCACGAGTTAAACACAGAGGTGAGGGAGTGATAGTCAGGGATCCTAAAGTGCTGGAGCGCAGGAGGGAGTCTCCAGCCCTCCCTTGCAGCCATGAATTTTGGGACTGAGAACTACAAAGCTGAATAAGAAAAATATGATTTAAAAGGTCTGTTGCCTCTTGGAAGGTACAAGAGGGTGAGAAAGCAAGTGAAAAGTCTGGGAGTTCTTGGTAACTACTTCTAAACTGATACAATCATCCTCAAAACTCCTCAATCCTTTCTCTTTTATTGGCCTTTCAATGCTGTAAGTGGAATAAACTGATTATTTCATAGATGTTTATTGGTAGTGATCTTCTTAGCACACTGGCAAATTGCTCCTCTTTGGTTTTGGTTTGGGTTTTTTGAATAGCTATAGTTGGGTTTTCACTCTTCGTTTGCAAGTGTTTGTTTAGGACTTGCTGAGAATAAGTTAAACACAACAAATGAGCTCTGGACAGAGTTTTGAAAGAGATTTATTCTGTGGCCATTCATTCCCCTCTGTCAGGAAGCAAGTCCCATATGCAGGCACTACTTCTGAGAAAGTTTTTTCCTTATGCTAACCACCATCCTTGCTTGGTAATGGTTGCAAGGCATTAAGTTGAAGACCAAGGGCCCAATCCAGAAAGATAAAACAAGGTACTTTACCCTTAACATTGCCTGGCAGTTAGTTCATGTATTGATGTACTATTAGAGATGGAGTTGGATGATACTGAGGAAAAAACATCAAGCGATGAAATTCCCACAGAAAGTCTGTGGCAAACCTAGGATTAACACCAAAACCACACAGTCTGTGTGTCTAACCAGCCAAGAATGAACAGACAGGTAGTAAATCTAGAAGAGCAGTGCGAAGGTCAAAAGCTCAGGAATTAAAGGGTAGTGAAAGAATGAACCAGAAATACAGCTGTTGAAGGAAATAATTCATGCAGTGTTGATCATCTCACCCCCATATGCTTGTAATAATTTTGACAAGCATTTCATTTTATCTGTTGTTATTAAGAAAATTATTCCTTTAAGGACAAAACCTAACTATATTTTTCAGGTCAGCTTGATTCTGGGAATCAGTCTCACTTGCCTGTGGTTTTTGCTATCGGGCCAAACTTAATCCCTGGTGTATTCCTCTTGACTCGGTGGAGTTATGTTGAATATCAGCTTGGCCTAAGGGTCTTTAGTTATATTGCCAATGGGTTTCTTTAAAGGGATATTTCCCTACTTTGAATGCAGTGATTCCGGGCAATGATTTTCATTTTGCAACCTGGAAGGACTCCTGCATATCTTAACGAGGTTTTAGTTCCTCTGATCCTGAAGAAACCTTCTTTGGCAGCAGATGGCTTGTCTGGTGCTGGTCCGGCTGCAGGCAGGCGTGTGCGTGTGCTCGGGCTGGTGTGTGGATGGCAGCCTCGAGAAGCAGCTTCCAGGTGCCTTCCCCCACAGAAAGAGCCCGGGAAGAGCCACAGGAAGGGATCTGAAATACACAGCAGCCCCAGAAAGCAGCGTGAATGTGTTTCTGATTGACACAGGAGCATCTTATCTTCCCCTGAAACCTCTGCACCCAGCCCTCCAGGTGTGTGTGTGTGTGTTGGGAGGGGAGCCAGGATTCTGATTACCGTGGGGAGCAGCTCCTGGCATGCATCCTTTACTTGGAAGAAGACAAAGGCAAGACCCAAAATAAGGATAGGCCTTTCAGCATCCTCCACCCTGGACATCATGGGCTGAGACATGTCACACATGAAGGCAGGTGAGTGCACACCCAGTGTCTCTGCACAGACTGCTGCTCCCTCATGAATCCGTGCAGGAGAGGCTGTCACAAGGGAACTTCTCATCTCATGAGGTCCTGGAGAAAAAGACAGATCTGCAAACTGATAGGTGTAGAACAGTATCAAACCTGCTGAGATGGTTTAGTGGCACTCCCCCTGCCCTGAATGTCCCAAGTGTTGCCTGTTTCAGCTTGCTTTGACAGCCAGATTCCACCCCAAGTGCTCCAAATCACTGCAAGGAAAAAAAATGAGGATAAAAAAAGAAGAAATCTTTTTTGATCTTGTTTCGTGCAAGATGTGAAACCTACTAATGAACCTGAGTGTAACCAGCCTCCGGTTATTTGCTTAAAACTGAGAAACACATGAGGCTGATACTGCAGTTCTCAAGAGAATTTTGTCCCTGGGACAAAAGAGACCTGAAAGAGACCTGAGCAAGCCTGGAGCTAGGTTCAAACAGGCTGGGAAGCGTTATGCAAAACAGCAGCACAGAATGTAGGGTACATGATGTTCCTGCTTCTAAACTGAAAAATCTTCCTGTAGGACTGATGATGGGCATGTCACTAAAAACCAAGTTTACCTTGCTTTGCAGAGGACCCACATTCTTACTATGACTGTGTCTGGTCAGAAAAAACAGGAGACTTTTTAATCTTGATGGCTTGATATGATGGGACAAGCCAAAATCTGAGCTCTAGGGTTACTGTGGGGTGCTCCAGCACAAAAGTGTGCATCAGAGGAGGGCAGGGTTTGAGGGAGCAGGGCTCAGGGGTGAGCTGCTTCTATCCTGCAGCTGCTGTCAGCTTTGCACAGCTGTGACTGGGATCCAGCAGCCTGTAAAGCACAAAACCACTTGAATAGTGTTTGGATCTACACAGCATCACATAATGGATTTAATTACCATGAGGGAAGAGAGCTGATGTGATTTCTCTACAGTACAGCCCTTGTGCAGAAATAGCTGTTGATCCAATCATCATCTCTTGAGACCTCAGCTCTCCCCCATCCTGCCATCTCCATACATCTTCCTTGAAGACTATCTGCCCTGGCCTATAGCAAACTAAAGGCAAATGACACAGTCACCAACCTCCACTTGTTGCTCCTTCTCCATCTCAGGGAGACCAGCTCTGAAGGTGGTTCTCCTAAGGAACAGTGGGAAAACCTGGAAGGCTTGGGATCTGTGTCATCCAAAGCAGGAACTGGATGACTCAGAGAGCAGAAATCATTTGCTGTGGTGTCTGGAGACCTCTGAACAGCTGCAAAATCCCAGTACTGAGATCTCAGCAAGGTTGCAGTTGTGATTGGCTGGGCACATTGCCAGGGTGGAAGATTCCAGGATCTGCATCCTCCTGGGAGCACCTAGCAGCCAACACAAGCTTTGTAAAGACACCTGAAAATCCGTACTTAAAGCTTATCAGCTTAACATTAATAACTGGGAGGGAAAGGGTTTGGAGCCACTGCAGTGCAGCCTGTGAGGTGAAGCAGAAAAGCAAAATGGAGGAGAGAAGGGAGTCAACTCAGAGAAAATCAGCCATGCCTTTTAAAAAGCATGACTGGGAACGTGCTCCCTCCCAAAGTCTGACTTTTTTTACAGGATCATACACACATACAAAGAGCAAAAGTAAAAATAGCTAAGGGGATGATCATGGCAAACTGTACCAAATAACAATTCAATAATACGATTTTACTTAAGAAGTCCATGGCACCAAATAAATTCAAGATTTGGCACAACAGCAGTGTCCAATAGCCATAAATAAAGCAATTTGCTAATGATTGTACATTCCATCTCATTTTCCTTGGTGTTTTCCATGGCGTCATTCCTCTGAACCACAGGTTTTCTTTTAATCTCATCTCAATCGACACCACTATTATGTGCTGTGCTTCTTCCTTGACAGCACCATATTTGAATGGCCACGAACCAAAGCCGAAGGTGAGGCTGGAACACAACCTTTTCTCCTGCAGGCTGAGCCCCAAGAAGGCTGCTGGTCACGCCCCGACTGCACGAGTCACTCACACATAATCAGCTGTGTCTAATTCATAGCCAGAACCACCCCCATGGCCCCTAACAGCTTCTGCACTTGGGATTCAGTTGGCTCCACAGGTTTGACATGTCATGACAGAGACATTTCTTCTTCACACAGCTCATTTTGTCCTGAGCTAATGAGAGATTAACTAACTCACAGCAGCAAATCAGCTGCTGCTGGTCTAGGGAGGGCATCTCAGGTTCTCTCCTTAACGAGCTTCACATTTGGCTTTTCTTAGCTGAAGGAGAGTTCATCAGCACAAACATCCTGCCAGTGACATGGTCCTTATCTGGCAGATGGAGCCCAAGGAGAACTGTTTGCAATGACCTCATGTTGTTTGCTGCTTACCTGGCAAGACACCAGTGAGCTGCTTCTCCCATGCCCCGAGAAGTCACTAAACAGATGCTCATGGCTCCCAAACAAAAAAGTCTTCACTCTTCTTAAACAAAATCAGGGTTTACAACAGATCAAAAGCACTTTGGAGCCTCTTTGTCTCTTCGGCTGCATGCTGTATGTTTGTGGGACCCTGTCTCTGCATGGGGTTTTCCCCCTGTGCTGCTCTCAGAACTCAGGGGAAGGCAGGAATGGCATTTAGTGTGTCCTGTTGGGAGATGATTAACCCTTTTGTCACCACTAAACTGCAATGGGAACATCTTCCTCTTTTTCTCAGTCATTAAGTTTTTTGCATACTGGAATTATATGCATTAAACAAGGAAGTTTTCCAGGAGGTGCCCATCCTTGAGTCTTTCAGTAGAAAGCAATTTGAGTGTCCATAATCACAGAGTATCTGACAAACCACAAAAGAAGACTTCTTAATTTTAACTTCTTTTGGCCTAAGATGGGTAGGACCTGAAGTCGGGGCTTGACAAGCTCAGAAATACTTTGCCATTACCATAAAATCCCATTCTAGGGGAGCTTTGCCATTTGGTGCTGCTGAATCTGCTTCATTCCTCTTCAGGTTTCCACCTCAAAATTCCTCTTTTTCAGTCCTCTTTTCTTATGCAATTTTATAGGCCGTGGTAGATGGAGATAAGGAGGCCAAGTCCTGAAATGATCTGTCTGTTCTATTTTGCAACCTCAGTGACAGCAAATATTAATGTACATGTGTTCACCGCCCAACTAGTCTGACCACTCTGCATGGACATTTTGGTGACAAGCAAATGCCTTCTACACAGTGACTGATTGTCCAAACACCACACAAGTATGGTTAATGTTGTTGTGATCCCCCAAGAATGCTTTTCTTTTGCACCCCTCCTGGTTATTTTTTTGCACATTGAGGTCCAGCATTTCTCTTGTGCCAGGCTCTTCCTGGACTGTGCCTGTGTTACACAACTGTGCCCTTCAGACTGAGGCAAGGATTAAAGGTGTCCAAATTATTAGGAAATCAGAGCAGTGAAAGGTCAGCGATCTTCCTATTTTCTCTCAGCTTGGTAGGTGGTTGCTGAAAAATCACAAATGCACTTTGAAAATGAGGGGCAGCGAGGTGCAGCTTTCCAAGCACTCCTTGGCATTCATGTCTGTGAGTGAACTATTTACAGGTATGGCAAAGAGTTACTAATCTCTGAGCTATTTAGAAAGGAAGTATCTCTAGGATCTCATTTTTTCTTCCCTGTTTCTCAAACACCATTGAGTCACACCGAATCTCCTCCCCTCCTGAAAAACTGCTTTGTAGAGCTCCCTGAAGAAAGAAAAATGTCTCTGGACAGTGCAACAAACAATCCCAAAGGGGGCTGATCATGACCTAGTAACTGGGTAAAAAATCCTGGAGACCCTGGAAAGGAAAGGTCAGTACAGAGGCTGCCTGAGGACTCAGCTGCTCTTGAGCCCCAGGGAGGAACTCTCTTATCAGGGCTTGGAGCCCAGCTGGAGACAATCTGGACCTGACCCTTCTCAAAGTTCACGTCTGTTTGGATGGAGGGTTCTGATTCAGACAAATCTCTGCTTTCAGACAGCCTCTTGGAAGACAGGGCTGCCAGTTGGCTTTGCAAGGCTTTGCTGGATGTCCACTGATGCCTGAACTTTCCCTGTTTCCTCCCCCTCCTCTTCAGTATTCCTGTCTGCATCTGGCTTCTCTTTCAAACTTAGCCCCAGATGTATTACGTTGCAGCTCAGTTCCCTGGATGCTGTTACAAATGGCAAGAAATTCTGAACAGAATTCCCAAAGAAAGCCACTCTGAAGAAAGAGCTGAGAAAAAGGGAAACCTCGCCATTGCTATTTAATTTTTTCTGAGTCCATACTTCTTGTGTTGCTAGAGTTTCAGAGAAAAAGGAAGTGTGTACAAAGGCTGCCTTGAACAACAGGGGGATGCTGGCTCAGGCAGTGAAGGGTGAAAAGAAGAAGTAGGCACTGTGAGAGAACTGGTAAAGATAAGGTGAGTGAAAGAGGTGCTTCAACACCTGGTCTGTGAGCAGTGGGGATGGACAGCCATTGAAACAGACAGACTAGGCAATGCTTGAAGAACAAACATGGAATAAAAGACCTTCACAAAGAAAAGAAAAAAACAGGGATCTTCTTCACAGTAGGATAATTCTGAAGGGCAAACACCAAGGGACAGTGTCCCTGCTTCCAAACATAACCCGATAAATAGCAAAGGAAGAAAGCCAGAGTTCCTGATTCTGGTTTTAGAGCAGCACTAACTTCTCTACCAGATCACCTACCAATTGCAGGTGCTGCAGGCAGCTTCCAACAGCGAATGTAAAAACATAGAGTGGGGTCCTCAGTATCAGGAACAAGCAAGTCAGGCTTGACTCAAGGGGATCTAAGAGCATTTGGTGCCTCATATCTCTGGCCAGTTTCTGGCCATCTGAAAAATGGAACATGTCTCACCTGCCACAGATGGTGCTGGTAGGTTAATAATGGCATTTCATGTCTGAAGCCTTGTGACAGAAAGCTGCCACGTAACACCACACTTTATTCTACCCTAAAGCCAAAGTCTCCTCCACCCAAATAAATATGTATTTGTGTTGCTGGCCTCCCATTTTTAATCTACTAGCGATTCTTACCAGAAAAATAATAAATAAAAAGCTCTGGCCATACAAATGTGCCAAGAGCTTGGCTAATCAGCAGGATTCTAGTGTGTCACTACAGATTTTGGCAGTCTTGTGTCAAGAAAATGAGGCAACCCCATCCCTGGGAACCAGTGCGATGTAAAGCGCTTCCAGCTGATTCGGGTTGTTTATTCTAGGTGAAAGTTTGCAACATTTCCATTTGGTTTCACCACTGTGAGCTTTGCCAGGACTTTTTCCTAAGCAAATGAATGTTTTCTCATTTGTCTGCTTGATCTCCTATTTACAGGCTTAGTTGCTCCATTGCTTTTGTTACTCTGGAAGGTGTTTACTTGGTCAAGAATGGGTTTCAGCTTGCGAGACGTGCAATGCTTTCGTCTCCTGCTGACTTTAATGAAGACTAGCATGAATGAAGGCTAGCATGAGCAAAGGATCTGTAGTCTTGAAGAAGGACAAATTATGCCAGAAGAAAAGCCAGAACCTGGGCAGGAATGCATTAAGTATTATTATTACATTTCTATGCAAGTATTTAACCTGTTAGTGCTTTCACGGAACAAGGAAATGCATGGAAAATACTCCTTTCATGGTTCTACAGTGCAGATTAACCTGGCATAGGTTGTTAGCTAGTACCTGCAGCCTTGCAGAGCTTTGGCCTAAAGAAATAAGGTCAGTCCAGCCTTGTTAAGAGAAGCTGAGCCAACTGTATACAGGGATTTCTCCCTCAGCTTGAGCCAGGCCGACATAGGGGCAGAAAGCGTACTTCCAGGAACATATTGGTCTGTTTTCAGCCTAAAAAAACTGTTTCCTCATTCTCTTTGTTCCTCTCTGCTATTTCTTCTTTCTGCAGCACTATAACCAAGTTCCACTTTGAAATGAATCACTGTTCTAATGCTCATTAAATTAAGGAACTGACCATTCTGGTAAGACTCATGCTGACTAATTGCAGGTGTTGGTTAAATTTCCACAATAAAACTTCTACAAAATCAAGGTATTCCTAGCTGCCACTCAAATTTGGGGCATCTGAGGAGTTTAGAAGATCCAGTTAGGGTGATTTTCTAATAAAAATGTCCTAATCTATTGCAGCTTGTCTGAGAATTTGACTCTTTATTTCTAAATTCAGCAGGGTCATTCACTGGCCAGATCAATTCCAGATCTTCTGACCATTTCACAGGCTGAGCCATGGTTTATAATATCTGTGTCTCTTAGAAGGAAGAGCTCCTGGCATTGCAATGAACAATTAATTCACATGGTCAGATCAAGATCTGTGCCCTCTGTTAAAGAATCATGGTTAGGATGTGGATGCTGGAGTTGGGGCACTTCAATCAGACAACATGTAATCCCTAATAATCCAAGTGCCATTGAAAACTCCGATATCATCTGAACCCCGTGACATTAATCATGACCCAGAAAGTTCTCCACTTTCCTTTTTTCCTATTGTGCTCACAGGGAAAATAATGGACTCAGAAATTTCCCTTCTCCAGGACTACACACAGATTTGTTGTGGGAGGGGGGCTGACAAAAAGTGGTCTTGCAGGAAATCACAGTGTGAGGCTCCTCCAGAGACAGTTTACATGTAGCCCTAGTTTGATGCCACATTTCCTGTGGCAGCTGGGTGAAAACTGTGTTCCCCACCTGTGCAATGGAAGCAGTAATTTCTTCATACAATGTTATTGCTTGCCCCACATTGGGGAGAGGAATTTGAGGAGACTCTGCCACTTCCTGAAAGTTTTCACAAAGTGTGTCACGGGAAAGCTTCAGTCTCCAGGTCCTGCTGTTTAATAATAAACCTGCTGTTTATTTTGTGGAGCTTGTTTCCTAGACAGAGTAGCAAGAAGATGTCATAAATACCTGTGTGCTACACTCACCTTTCCCGTGGTACCCTGTGTCCCAGGCACCTGGTAAAGGCAGCCCAGCACTGTCAGCCCCACTGCGGCTGGGGAAACTGTGGCACTGCTCGTGCCGCAGTGAGGCAGAGGCACATCAGGCACTCCTGGCTTTCTAGCACCTGTGCCTCAACCACAAGGCCAAATTAGTACTGAAGGGACCTGTATTTTACTGTCCCCTTCTTCTGCATTAATTAAAACACATCGCTGCACACTTAAGCAATTTAAATGTTTTGGAACGAGTCTCAGGACGGCCAAGGGCGTTCAAAGCGAAGGGAAGGCTGGCAGCTTGCCCTCAGCTCGCTGGCTTGCCTGTCTATCACAGGCACACATCATGCATTACAAAACTGTGAGACGTCTGCAGACCCAATGACAATAATACACTTTAGGGAAAAAGCTGAAGTCAGAAATCCCTGGTCTTCCTGGGGCTCCATCACAGGGACTGGCTGGCAGCTCTGCTGATCTCTTTTCAGTTTGCACATTTTTCTTTCCATCTCTTCTCTATGAAAAGCTGGCGTGAACTGCTATTGCAAGAGATAAGACCAGCACCAGATTGTCTGATAGAAAGCCCTACTAGACCTGAGTTTAGGATATATACCTTGCTCTTGAGGACTTTTGGGGAGATATTCAAGGTGAGAAAGAGCAAATTCATAACACCTCAAACAAAATCCAAGGTTGGCAAAGACTGTTTTGCCCTGAAGGAGATACTGAAGTTCAGGGTATATGTGATCCTTTCTCCAAAGGCCTGTTTGCCTTTCTGTCACCTATCGGTCAACAGCAGGACGAGGCACCTCAGGTGACCTCCAGAGCAGCTTGTGCACTCTGGACTCCAGGCAGCAGACAGCTGACTACAGTCTAGCATTGAAATGAAGGACTAATTTGCCCAGGGACATTCCCTTTTGTATTTTAAAGTTATGCAAAATGTCTTTTCACTTTCAGCTCTGGATTTGAGGCCTAAGTTGAGGAGTCACTGCCATTAGATCCACATAATCACAATTGTAACATCAAAACAAGTGCTGTATTAAAAATAAACACAACAGGCATTCACTGACTTGATTTAAATGTATACATATGGGTGAGGTCATTTTAATAAATGCCTTATGCACAGACATCTGCATTTCTTACCGTGGCCCTAGGCTTGGAGAAGGAACACTGTACATCCACAGCTACCTGCTCTTGTGCAGTTGCATCAGCCTGAGCTCTCTGGCTGTTTAGAACACCTACCACAACTGTCCTTGTCACATTCCTGTGCATTGACCTCCCCTTAACACTCACAAAGGCTACAAAAAACAGAGCCACAGTTTACCACCTTAGCTGGACATCTCTTATCTCTGTCAGGCCACCATGTCAAGGTCCTCCATCTTCTCTATGAATCTTTTGAAGACACATTCTGATGCTGTTTGGAAATAACTCACTGAAAATATTGTCCTGTCTGTGCACCTGGAAAAAGCTCCATTAGTTAAGGGAAAGTCAGCTGGACTTTCCAGAATGACACAAAAAACTGCAAATCCAATAATGTCCATATGTCACACTGATGAAAATATTATATGTTGCTGGGAAAAAAAAAATCCAGGACTGAAAGCCCTGGCCTTATGTGCCTTCCTAGGTGACCCTGTGCTGAAGCTTCTGCACCTCCCACTATGAACTGCCAAGCCTCTACAGCTCAGGTGGAACAGCACCTTCTGCAGCAAGCCCCTAGAGCTGGTAGCAAAGCTGGCACCACAGTGGCTTTCCTACATTTTTGGTTCCTCCTCACAAGTGCCAGTTACCCCAGGCTGCAGCTCCCAGTGCATCCAGGCCATGATCCAGAGTCAGCCCTGCTCTGGGAGAGGATGTAGGAGGGATGTCCCTAACTGGCTTTAGTCTCTTGGTCATCCTGCTGTAGATATCCCACCTGCAGAGTCCCTGCCTGGCTCTGGAGCAGCCCTGGGCTATTCCAGATGTCACTGTGAGGGTTCCAGTGCTTCCCAGTATTGCAGCAAGGGGTGCAGCTGAGGGAGGCTTGTCCTCTGACCGAGGTGCCTGCTACAACCCCAAAAAATTACTTTTGTGCTACTCATTCTTACTGATGGTTCTTATACTGCTGCCCAGAGGAAGCTTCAGCCTGCTCCCTCTTCCTTTCAGACAGAAGCAACCACTGCCTGCCACCAAAGAAAATCTCACCTTCCTGGAGAGGGAGGAGGGAGGGTTGCCTTTAATATAATTTGGAGTCCAGTGGAGCTGTTTGCTCCCTTTATTTTCTTCCTGATGCCTTAGAGGTGGTTAGAAATGTCTGTGCTTGTGATACTTCCAAATATGTTCAGCAACGCCCAGGCAAAGAAAGCTGCCAGTGGCTTTTGCAAAACTCTGAACCACGGGAGCCAGAGCATGGTCTAAGGGGACAAGGGGACCTGTGTGCCACTGTCCTGGGGTGACTTCATGATGCTGGTAACTCCCAGGGAGTTTGCTTGCAGAAGGTATCACGGAAGACCCAAACTGGAGTTACACACCTGCCCTGAGTGCTGGGGGGCCCTTCTGAGCAGGATCTGTGCTGTAGCAGTGGTGATGCTCCAGGGCAAGAGGAGCACAGCTGGGGACCCAAGGCAGCCTCCACCAGCAATGTGCTACATGGGGACGCCAAATGTGTGCCCAGGCAGAAAGCTCAGGGGCACCCAGGGTGCATAAAGGGGCATGTGGCAAAGCCAGGGGTGCAGTCTGGCTGCTGGGAAGTGGGGCACAGCACCCCCAGCTCTGCCAGTGGCACCGTGCTTCCCACCCAGCCAAGGGACGTGGGTGACAAGAGGCTGGGCCAGACCCTGGCCTGATTTCCCTCCTCTCATTCCCACAGTGCTTGCGCCAAAAGATCTTGTCCTAAAAAGTTTATCCAAATCCTATTTGCATGCTGGTCCTCCAGACTGAGGCTCACCTTCTCTGCAGGATACACCTTCTTGGCGGCTTTTTACTGGTCTCTGCTGTGGGATGAGCCATAAATTAGCCTGGGAACAGCTTGCTTTGCTGTGCAATGGAACCTCAGTTCCATTTTAATATATGATAATATAGACGGTACTGTCCCCAGCCAGGATCCAGAAGGAGTGAGATGATTAAAAATAATTCATCTTACACTGAATTAAACAACTGAGAGCCTCAGGAACGGTCCTGTTTGAGTTTGGTACAAATCATGGGTGACAATCTGGGTCAGTTTTTATTGGACCTGCACCTTTTTGCCAGCCCTAAATCTGCCAGCCATCACATAGGTTTAATAAGAAGGGACAACAAAGAGGCAGAAAAGGTCAATCTCTGTTCGAGAAGGAGATGGAAGGAGCGGAGCAGACAGGGCAGGGGAAGGTGGCGTGTCCTGGCAAACATGCAAGAGGTGATGTTTCCCCAGGAGAGGGACAGACAGCAATGCCCTGGGTTCTTCGGAAAGCAAACAGGCTGCACCTGGAGCCCATTCTGCTGTTTGCTGAGACTCAGCAGCCTGGACCACTTGTGGCTTCCTCTCTGAGTCTTGTCTCTGCCCACAGTGACATACAGAAACTGAGGGAAAGGAGATGAGACAAGCCTGGCATTTTCTGACCAGCTGAGGCACTGGGAGCACAGGGCTGATTTGCCCACCCTTCCTTTGGGAATGTGGCAGCAGGTTCCCCTTCCAGCCACCTCTGCTGAGTCACAAAATCCTCTGTGCATGCCATCCCCAGTGTCAGGAGGTCTGTGTGCTGCATTGCTCTACCTTGGATTGAAGTACCCCACTTCCCCCTCCCGGAAATAACACGAGCAAGAGTGAGAATGACTCATCTGTGCATTTGAAGACATGTATATGCACACACAGGAATATATCTTATATGTTGAAAGCCTGGGGCAAAAATTTCACCCAGCTTTTGAGCTCCCTGGTTCACATGGTTCTGTGAGTTTTAAGGGAAAACAAAAACAAACCAACCAAAACCAACCAAACAGTAAAACACACCAGAACAGTGCCAAAATAGTTAAAAAAAAAAAAAAAAAAGGAAAATTACAGATCAAATAATGTTACCATGTCTGTAGCTTGAAAAGAGGCCTTCCTCTTAGTGTCTGTGGGTGCATTTTGTCCCCCAAGGTCTCATACCAGTATGACAGTTTTTGTGAGTAGTGGGCTGGCTTGCTCTGCTTCAAATCCTACTGTGCCATGTGAATCCCTATCACTGCTATTTGCCTAGGAATTGGATGGATGGTTTCTTTCCCTGTCCTTGTAAACAGCTCCTTTGACATGGTTCCTGATCAGTGATGCTCATAATGGACACTACACACATGCCTGTGCCTCAATTTGAGGTTGAGTGAAGTCAATCAGGTGACATTTGCCCAGATCATTCCTGAATTCAGCTTTATAAACTCTTCCTCCTCCATAAAAGTCCCTGGAACGGGTACAACTTCCCAACAAGGGCTTGTGAAGCTTTGTAGTTGTTTCTGATGTTTCCTTCTCCCATTTTCCTGTGAATTGCATGGAATTCAGTGTTGAATGACTGCACAAAGGACATGGAGCCTGAGAATCACAGAACCAGTTAGGCTGGCAAAGGCCTGTGTCTAAGATGATCAAATCCAGCCATAAACCCAGCACTGCCAAGCCCACTGCCAAACCATGCTCCTAAGGGCAAAAACTACACATCTTTTAAATTCCTTTTCAGCTCCCTGTGCCAACCATGGCCAAGCAGGTGTGAAGCTACAGATCCCCATCACAGCTGAGGGTCCCCATGTGCTGCTCCCACTTGTAAGCAGTGGAAGGCAACAGATTTGGGTCCTTGGCCACCAAAGCTCAACAGTCAACATCAGCACTCTGTGGTGGCGAGCTCAGCTCTGTGGCCAGCCCTCCCCTCTGCCTTGGCACGTGGGATTGTCACTGCTCCAGGCCTCCCTCAGCCAGCAGAGCCAAACATGACAATATGATGGCTCTTGAGAAATGGGAAACCTTTTAATTATCCTGCCAGAAAAGGTGAGCTGGTAAATGGGTCTTGCTGCCCAGGGGTTTTGCAGCAGGGAAGGAAAATCATTCACCACAGTGTTGTTGTGATGGGCTGTGACAAACATCCTGAGGCAGCTGTGTGTGGTCAGTCATCAGATGGCATAGCCCAGGAAGAGCAGCTGCTCCCTTTTGTTGGGTCAGAGACCCTTCTCCACAGCAGCCCCTCAGTGACCATTCGTGTCCTGGCAGTGTGACACGATGCATTTCATCAGCTCCTGGGAGGATGTTAAGCTCAGTGACACCCATTCCAGCCAAGCTACATTGTTTAATAAGAGCACATAATCACAGACATCAGCTACAGAGGATTAAGGTTGCTTTCCCCCTCCAGTGTATTTTACCTCTGTCTATTTTGCTACATTTTCTCTACATTCTCATCCTTTCCTCCTCAGGACTGTTCTTGCTGGTTCTCTCACAGAAGCAGAGTGAGTGTGTGAATGGTAAAACTGCAGAGGAAGGAAGTGGTGTTGCTGATTCAATAGAGTGTTCTTTTCCTTCTGAGTCAATACAGAACAACTGTCTCACTGTGCTCAGAACACATTAGAACAAGAAGTCTGCCTCTGGTGTGTGTGGGCTTGTGTTTTAATCTCTCTGACCCAGAACATGGAAAGGTTGCACAGAAGGGATTTTAATTATCTTGAAAGTTACTAAAGTCCAATTAAAAGTGTGGAGTCATCACAGCAGGCCACCCATCCACTGTATCAGTCTGTGGGCCAATTGCTGTGATATATCCAAAAATCACAGGGCATGAACCTGCTTCTAGAAAACAGAATGTGTCAAGAAGCAGTGTTGTTAAAGACTGACATTTTTGAATCACATAAGATCATGCCTAGAACTGCAGCTGGACTCCATGAAGACAGCAGGTCAGAGACAGCTGGGAGGATGGGGAGAAAATGTGAAAGACAAGGATATAAAATTATAGACCTAAATTTCCATAATTTTTAGCAGTAAGTAGACCAGAGGTAGGAAGCCTGCAAGAAAATCTAAGGTTTGCTGGACCACTTAAGACAAACAGTGAAGAAATAGAAATTACAGAGCTACTAAATTTTGAGTTCAATTCAGACTTCATCCTGCAGGCTATCGAGGTATACCTGGTTCTATCAAGAAGAGACTATTTGCTGGTACAGTGAAAACTAAAAGGAGAGAAGTTGGAAATAACTCCAGCTTGGGAGAAAAAGTCACAGCAACCATACTACCCATGCAGAGGATCCAGTGGGAGCTTTTAGGTGAAGGAGCCAAGACACTTTTAAAGAATTGCAGGGGTGCATTGAAATCAGTTCCTGTGTCATGGGATGAAAAACAGCAAATGTTTTGATTAATATTTTTGTTTACAATATTATTTAAAATATGAAACAGCCTCCAATTTCAAAGTTTCATGCACATTTCTCACAGGCCCAGGCTGGAGGAAATGCGGGTACTGTCTTCTTTCATGATACTTTCTATTAAGCTCATTTTACCTCAAAGGTTTGGGTGAGTCTGAGCCTAAACCAAAAGCAAAACTCAAGCAGGCATAAAGATAAGGCAATGGAAAGTGATTGCCCAAGCCACTGTGAACTGAAACTGCCATGTTATGCACAATGCAGGTGTCAGAAACACATTGAACTTACAATGCAGCATCCTGGAGCAGCAAAGGACTCTGGCTTCCAGCTATAAAGTTCTGATGAGCAGAACAGGCTTCTCCATAAACTGGTGAAAGCTGCCCATGGACCACAAGTGATGGCCAGGGAACCTGACCCCAGCTGCTGGATTACCACCAGGGTCAGTGTCCTGTATGTGTAACAGTGCAACAGTGAGGAGTATTTCATTCTCTCCTGTGCTCCCCCAGAAGCTGGCTCTTCTCATTATTGCAGCGTTTTTTCAATTGGGCAACAAAAAATCTGTCATGTACTGGGTTTGTTTTTGTTACTCCTGGGCAGTGGACTAGACACATCTGGGATTTTCTTGGGACAGACTTCGGCTCAGTGCCCAGCTCTTGATTTCAGGGTAGGGATCATGGGCTGAAAGATTCCACTGCCATGGACTGGCTGCCTAGTAGAGCTCTGCTTCTCTTGAGTACATCTCAAACTTTTATTGTAGAGTGCTCTTTTGTGCTAGGGAAAAGAAATTACCAATCTGAGTTTCATGCTGCTTTAAAATAGTCTAGGCCAAGGTTGTCTCAAAAAAGTGTCTCAAGGATACAGCTGCAGGCTTCAAACCTGATTCAATACCTTGCTGTCTTTCTGTAAAGTGCTTTTGGTGCTCTGCAGGAACAATGTGGTGCATGGAATTAAGTGCAACTCTTTGGCAAATAAAAATTAAGCTTCAGCTGAAATATACTGTTCCCAAGGCTTTGGTAAAATGAAGCAAGGTGGTCCTAGACTTGAAATGCATTATATTTGTACTCTTACCTTCCCATTCCTTACCCCGCACCGAACTCTGCTCACTTGCCCTGCTTTTAAATCGCATTTTGAAACACCAGCCTATGTGCATGCACAGACACACAAACACAGAGGCAGAGCCCTCAGGAAAGTTCTTCTATTGCAGCACCTCGTATGGTTTCATGAGATGAATGTGCTGCTCTGTGTGCTGTGGCAGGAGCCCTGCAGGTCTGGGATGCAGCCTGGCCAAAAGTCATACCGAAATAGGTGAAATTGCAAAAAGAGAAAGCTGACCACAGCTGCTCCTCTGTGCTGCTGAAAGCCATAATCTGGGCAGGATCTGTGTCCCAGTGCTGCAGCTCCCCAAAACCTCATCTTCACAGGGAGGCCAGTGGTCCTCCAGGTGAGGAGTGTTTCAACTCAAAATATGATGGCAATCCTTTCACTATTAAAAAAGCCAATGCACTGAAAGCAGCATAAACATCCCCCAGATAACAGGTGTGTTCTGGATGCTGGTTGAATAAATCCATGGGTGCAAGGGAATATCAGCCCCAATGAGTATGAATCTCTCCTTCAGAGAGCAGCAACAATGGGAGGGAGGGAGGGAGGGAGGGAGGGAGGAAGGAAAGAAGGAAGGAAGGAAGGAAGGAAGGAAGGAAGGAAGAAAGGAAGGAAGGAAGGAAGGAAGGAAGGCTCCCTGCCCACATGATACTGCACCAGACAACAAATATTCTTTTACCCACACGAACAGCTTTGCCATCCAAAAATCTGGTGCAGGAAGCTGGGCAGACAGGCAGATGCAGAACTTCCCAGTGGATGGAGGTCCAAGACCAAGCCTGGGGCTGGAGTAAGATGAACACATTGGGAGTGAGGGAACTGTCCAGCAGGACACAATGAAGGAATTATCCAAGGATGGGTGGAAGAAGATAAACTGATCTGGCAGTCAGACAAGCACCCTGCTTCCAGCAACTTACGGTAAAAGCATTTCAGGGCTTCAAAGGGCCCCCCAGCAGTTGCTTCTGTCAGTGTCCCAGGTTGAGCAGGTCTCTGGAATGCATTTCTCACCCACTTTCAAGAGAGTTTGGCTTGTTTAGTCTAGCAAAACTAGGGAGGAGAGGGCATACCTTTGTTGTCTGTAAATACACCAGAGGCTGCAGTAGGAGAAGACCTATTCAAGCTAAAAGATCCTGTTGGCATGAAAACAAATGAGGGATCAGTTGCTCTCTGAGAATATTTGGGATAAAAATTAGGAGGTTTCTATCTGGCAAGGAGTTTGACAACAGCTGCCTGCAAGTAGAGAGGCCTCTGAGGAATGGCAATATTTTGAGGATGAAGCTTGAATAATTTTTGGAGGGGATTGTAAAATGTTGGATGAGCAGGAGACTGAGAAGTCCTTTGTAGCTGGAATAGGGCAGAGAAAATGGCATGAGAAATAGCAAAGCAAGAACTTCTGTGGAGGAAGCTCACAGAGAACAGAGAAGAAAGTATTTCCAGATGGGCAATGGATAAGCCTCACTTAAAAGGACAAAAGAGGCCAAGAGCTTTTGGAAGTACAGGTGAAACATCTCTCACCTTGTCAACAATGTCTGGGGAATTGTCTCTCCAGTGAAGTGGTCTGTATTTATCTATGCACCACTTGCCTGGAAGGCAGTGCTGGCTTGTAAGCAGATAAATTAAAAAACACAGCATCCAGGGCATTTCTGTCTTCCAATTACTGCTGTTTGGAACATCAGAGATGTTTTTTGTAGGCGAATCCAAAGGATTTCCATCAACTCTGAAACACAGAAGAAAGATTAAGGAAAATCAGTCTGCAAAAGCATATCTGATGCCTTTCAGCTAGGACTTGCCTATCTGTACCCATCTAGTTACAAGCATAAAATCCTTTGCTGAGGAGAAAACCATGGGTCATGGGGAGCTCTGTGCATGTGGAACCAAGGAGTTTTTCCAGTGGGTGATATGCACCCCTCCATACCTAACCTTATCATCACATCTGAGCCATGGCCTAGGAATAGGAAACACAGGAAACACACCATGTCCAGAACAAGGGTCCCAGATGGCAATGCCTCTTCTATGTCTCAGTGGAACCATCTCCTTTATGGCAAAGAGAAATATTTTTGAGGGGAAACCATAGCATTTTAGAAACCAGAATCTGCCCAGGAAGAAGAGTTTCAATGTGCCAGCCCAGAACAAGTCCCCCAGCTGATAGATGTAAGACACATTGAAGTATTTTTTGATGTCTGCATTCTCTAAAACAGATATCAGAGGCCAGGATGTACTGGGAGTGGGAGACTGTGCAGGCAAACAGAGTCACTTACTGCTGGGGAGAGAGCAGTGTGCCTAGAGGTATTAATCTGTGAGTGGGAGGGAAGGCAAAAGCTGGGAAACCCAGGCCTATATCTGTATCCATGTTTCCACATATGCATATATAAAAATATGTATACACACACAGGGAAAACAAAACAAAACAGAAGGGTCCATTGCACATGGTCCTCCCCCGGGGGGAGGGCGAGAGAACAAACCAGCGGCAGATGTGAACCGTGTCACCGCGCCCAGTGCCGCGAGAAGACCAGGCCCCGTGGTGACAACGTGGGGTGAGAAGCCACCAGAGCAGGAAGCAGCAGGAGACCCTCGAGGCAGGAGAAGACCCCGAGGCAGAGAGGTCCTGGAGGTGTGAACACACAGGCTGCTCCCCTCCCTTGGCATCCCCCCGGGGTGAGGAGGTGCCTGGTGCCAAGGTGGGCTCTGAGCGATGGCCCAGAGCCCCTCCATGGTAGAACAGATGGGACAGAAGCAGGGCTGCAGGGTGACTTTCCCACAGCTGCAGCAAAGGCCAGAGCCAACCTGCAGCCTTGAGCTTTGTGCCAATCCCAATGCCAGGAAGCGGGAGCTCCTGCACTGCCTGCAAAGAGCAGAAATGAGAGAAAGAGAGACATCTTCCAGCCAGTTTAATCAAAGATAATGAAGAGATCTGTTTCTCAGTTAGATGTATCTATTTCTATTTTCCAAAAGAGCAAAAAGGGCCTTGGAGAAGAAACAGGAACATGGGCCTCTGTCCCTGGCTTACCCTTTAGTGGTGTTCTGTTTCCTTGTCCATCCTGGGGCAGTGGTGCTGAATACTGATAAGGCCAGACTTGGACCAGCCTCAGTCAGACAGTTGGTGCAATTTGACTTTAGATAATACTTAATGATTTGTTTTTAGCATCGGGTTGGGGTGAGTTGGGGTATTTGTTGTTGTTGTTGTTGATTTTGTTGCTATTGCTTCTCCCCCTCCTTCTTTTCCAACCAATTAGGTTCAATTTGTTTTGGCAGAGGACATGATTAGTGGGGCTGGGCTCCAGATGGTTGGGCGCTCAGCCGCTCACCATAAATAACGCTGGGTGAGCAGTGCTCCTGCATGCAAAGCTGGGGCACAAGAGGCCCAGGTCACCAGATCAGAGCATCCCATGGCTGGCATGGTGGGGCCGTGCCTGAGCCCTTTGGAAAAGGCACTGACTGACTTTTCCTTAGATATCTCCAGAAACGAGTTTGTTTCCACTGCCAGGCAGTCACTGGCAGGGCACCCTCACCCAGCTGCTCCCTCCTCTCTGAATTAACCTCCCCTCACTGGATCAGCCCAGAGCTGCAGCTGAGCCTTAGCAAGCAGGGAGAACTTGTCTCTCCCATTTCACCTTGCAGCACCTTTTGGTCTGTCTGAGGATCATCTGATCTTGCTCCTGGTATGGATCCACAATGGGGAGCATTCTGTGGGGCTGATGAGGCCAGCCAAACACAAGTGTGGAGTGGGAATGAGCTGCTATGTGTCCCACTGACACAGTCACAGTCAGGCCTGCTGTATTGGCACTGTGGCAGCCAGACTCTTGGATACCCCTCAAAATTCTAATGGGGCTCTTTGGGAAGGGGACAGTAGTACATTGGGTAGAGACAACTTTAGTAAGGAAGCAGATCCAGCAAAGAAACATGGTGAATTTGTCAATTTTTTTCAAAATCTGACACTTTCCAGTGCTTTTTGAACAAATAATGGTTTTATCAAAGCAATGCCAACTCCATCTTGTTGTGAAACCTAACTAATTACCTTCTGTAACACACTGTAAGATCCTCAATAAGAGAGGAAAATAAAGCCCACAGTTTATTGTTATTGTTCTATCAGTGCTTAAGAAATACTCAGTGAATTGCAAACTGAATAGCTGTTCAATATTTTAAATCATCTTAGGCAAGCAAGCATTTGCTGAGAATATCTTATGCTTTAGGACAAAGCTGGTTGTTGATTTAGTAAGTAACAAATAGAAGGTTCCATTCTGTACAATAAGTTTACCACGAATATAATGTGACTATTGTATTAAAGTTAAGGAGCAGACAGTACAGCAAGGAGGAAGTAGCTATGAAGTGTTAAAATGTCTTTGGACTGAGCATTTCAAGCCTTTGAACTGAACTTTTTTCCTTCCACCTCTCAGTGCCACAAGCTGCCCTTCCCTGGTGCATGTCAGGTTGCCCAGGGAGCCTCAGTCACTCACAGCAGCACAGCACAGCACAGCAGACACACCTGAAACTGGCACCTGCATATGGGGAAATAAACCCCAGTTCAGCTCTCGTCCATAGTCCAGCTCTGCAAGCTCACACCTGTGCTGCAGGGTTTGCAGGGGCAAACCTCTGATCCCCGTCCCCCACTGAGCACTGTCCCCAAAAGGCTCATGAGATGTGCATGCCTTGATCATTGAGCAATCTCAGGCTCTGCTCTCTGGACTTTTTGCGTTGTAAATCTCACGCCCAAGCTCCACTTGGGTCTGGAAGATCTCTGCAGTTCTTTCAGAGCTTCAATCTTTTTGGGGCTATAATGTTAGCCAAACTCTTGCTCCTGGAGAGACAGACATATCGGAGAATGTTATGGCTCTGTCTGCAGGTAGATAACCCATGACCAGCCCTCTGTAAGCTGAAGATGCCTTTCACATGGCTCAGCTGCAATTTTGGGTTGCAGCTAAGCTCATGCCAGCTTTGTGCAGAGGAAGCCTGGCGCACAGGGAGCTGTTCCTGGGCATGTCTTTGCTCATAACAAGGGAGCTCACTATTCCTTATCTGATCTTCCTGGATAGTTTCTATTATTGACTGGTACCAGGAGGGACCAATGTCAGAAGATATCCATCTTAGGGAACACTGGACAAAGCTGCTTTGCACACGATCCAGCACATGCTTGCTCCATGCACAAGGCAACTGTTTAGCAGTGTTGCACAGGTGTGGAGTGTTTATTTATGCAAGTAATAGAGCTGGTCTCATTGCCACATGCAGATGGCTGGAGCTTCAGTGAAGTGCTGGTGCAAGTGCTGTAAATGCCAATAGAACCAGTCAAATGTGGTCCATCTTGCCCGGAGCACAGGTGTAGCTGTGCCACTCCAGTGATTTCTCACAGGGAGCAAAGATAAGATTGTCTTCCAGTCACCTGTTGGAGATTTTCTGGAGGGATGTTGTAGAAATAAACTTTAGGTCAAACAGAAGCACGGAGACCCCTGGGAGTCAGTTGTAAATTCAATGGCCATGGTCGGTGTCACATGCAAAGAGGTGGAACAGATGTTCATAACTGATAAGACTTGTCCTGGTATAGCTTAAAATTGGAGATATGGCAAGGCCTCTGCCTATAACACTAACCAGAACCCACAGTTCACAGAGCTATTCTGAAACAGCTTTACATACATCTCTATTTATCTCTGGACCCGTTGCAAATCCATGTGTACAGTCACACGTATTTTGCAAAATGCCTGAGAGAACCATAACAGAATCTAAAGGAGTTAGAGATGGAAGTGATCTATCAGATCCATTTGCAATCTCTCACAAGCCAGGCAGCATGTTTCCCTGGGCTATATTCATTGCTTTGCCTCGTCTTGTTTTTAATCACTCAAGCAAAGAGACTAGAACAGCCAGGCAAAGTTATGTCATATTGCTGCAGCAGGGGCACTGGGGAATCTGGTATCTCTGATCAGAACTGAGTCCCACAGTTGTACAATGTATACTTACCAAGCATGTTTGATGTGGTTAAAAAAATCCTGTGCAAAAATGCATTTAATTTCTGTAAGGATTTGTCTTCCAAGAATTTTTAAGACCTTGCAATAAACATAGCCAAAGTCATCATTCAACAAATTGAAATCACACTTGTATTAATGTGGTTGCTATTTTGTATATTCTATACAATTTAACCCTCATGACTTTATCTTGTAATCCAGTAAAGTGTGCAGGTCAACAGAAGTTGTTACCAGAGAGCTGAGTGAGCATTTACTGTCCATCATCTCCTTCACCACTTCCTTGACTTAAGGCACTTCATCCAGAGATCCCTCACTCAGGCAGAGCACATTTCCTAACACATCCCTCCTGGTCTCCACTGAGAAACTCTTTCATAAATTAAGTGAATTCAATGTTTTTTCCTAAGGTCTTCTTACGAGTCTGCCCTTTGGTAATGGTGACTGCTTTCAGAAGGGTGATCTTCCACTCATGCAAACAAAGAAACAAATGACTCAGAAAAAAATGTATTTGTAGAAGTAATTTGTTATCATCCAAGGTCCTAGTTTTCTTCCCTTGAAAGCATAAAAGAGGAAGGTCCCCTCCCAGCAGCTTGAAGAGGTTGTAGCAGAGGCAAGTTGCAATGTGCATGCCATGCTGTTGTAGCTGGGCTCACACAAAGTATAAGGAATCAGTTCTTACAGCCAGAGACATGGGTCTCTGAGAATAAATACCCAGTGTATTTGCTAGCTCAGTTGCATCTAATCAACAGACATGGTTTTTTGTTAAAGTAACCCAGGAGGTTTCTAGGGTCAACAGAGCTAAACAAAACAACCAGCAAAAACACTGTGGTCTAGGAAAGGGCAAGATTTTTTCAAAGCTCAGCTCCCCTTGGTGGTATGGCTCCTGTACGAAGGGATGAAAGTGTTTAAGTCATCAGAAAGAGCAGGCAGTGACCTGCAATAAAATACATGGCCTGGTGAGATATGTCTCATCTTGCTAATGACTTCCAGAGCTGGGTCAGCAGATGCCACTGTGGGGAACACCATCATCTGCAAGGCAGCAGACACAGCTCTGCTGTCTTGGCGTGCCTCCATCCTCACTGCAGTCCTAGGCACACCAGCTCCACAGAGGCCCAGTGAGGGCAATTCAAATTTTTGGAAATAGCACCTAGCAGGGGGTTATTCACAAAATTTCAAGAGAACAATCTTACTAGAAGTCCAGCCTTTCCTATGAGCTGCAGAACCCTGAAACGAACAACCTCTCTGCAGTCACTTACCCTTTTCTACCAGAACTACATAAAAGCACCAATGAAAACAGAGTAAAATTATATGGACATCTCAAACTTGCAAAAAACAAAACAAAACAAAAAAACCAAAAAACCCACCTTTGGGATTTTGCTTAGTCAAATACTTGAGCTAGAAATTTCAGGGTGATTGTAAATTTTAAGCCAGCAAGTTCATCCTGTATTTTTCAGGCAAAGTTGGCATTTTTCTGCCCTTAGCACATGGCTCTGCCTAATAAGGATACAGATCAGGGCAGCCCAGAGCCAGCCTGATGCCTGGCCCAGTAACCATCTTCTGGCATGAAGAAAAATGGCTGAGGATTGATGGGTTGGGAGCATGGTGCCAGACACATCCTGCTGCTCCAACTTATTTCAGATCTATCTGGATACCCTTCCTCCCTGCCCAGCTGGCAGATTGTGTGGACTGCAACAGAGCAAACTGGGGCACAGGGCAGAGCTTGCTCTTTTGTGCAATACAGGAGGTAATCTCATTGTTGCAGAGTGAAATTTGGTTTCATGGAGGCTTTTGAGCTTAGGCCCATGTGTCTCAAACAAAAGAGTGTTTCCAAGCGGCCCAGAGCCTTCTCCAGGTCTTGTAACACTGGAGTATTGGAGGTCTGAGACCCACACTGCCAGACATAGCCAGGTTCATGGCCCTCAGGTCCTCCCAGGCTGGGACTTGGCATTGCTGCCATGTGCAGAGAAGCACTCTAGGTATTTCTCCCCCATTAGCATGTCCCTGCAGCACAAGTCTCATTTTGGCACAACATGTATTGCTAAATCTACACACCTTGTAATCCTCACCCTCTCTGGAAAGAGAGGAAACCTGATGCAGAACAGAGATATGCCATGCACAGCTCTCCCCACCAGCGGTGGCCATCTCAGCTGGAGTGGCTGGAGTGCATCTCAACACCTAAAGGTACCCTCTCCCCGCAAAAATAAAGAACTTTTAAACTCTGGGCCCTAGATGAGGGGGTGGGGGAGGGTTGGAAATGGCCCCGTTGCTTCACGCTGCACATCAGCAACCGAGTTCACAAACACAAGGTGCGCTGTCAGAATAGCCCGGGGCAAAGTTTGTACTTTGCTTGAATTCTAACTTTTGTTTACCAAGGTAATAAACCGGTCTTCTCTTCCAGGTGTAAATGCTATTATGAAAAGCATATTTGTGTTTCATCTCACCTCAGATGTACAGTATGTGCTCACATCCTACACTGTGTGTACAGCCCACATTGCTCCAGAGCCAGCAGAAGAAAAGGCAAGGGGTAAAAATAAATAGCCCCATTTTGTCCTCAAAAAACAGTGTGTTGTGGAGAATCTAGGAGTTTAATTGGGTCTTTTTGCCTTCAGACCCTTTGCTTTACTCTGTGAACACTAGGCCAGACCTTTCCTGCATCCCTGTGGTCTTCCCCATTAGTGCAGCTGGGCAGACCTGGTGCAGGGAGCCGATGGGAATGAACTGCTCATTTCAGGGCAGACAAGCTGATGTCTAAACAGTGAAGTTTTATTTCCACCAAAATAGCTGGGTTGCCAGTTTGGCTCCCTCCCCCTAAAACTGCCTATACCTCCATCATGCCACGTGCATTGAGATGTGTTGTGTTTGGTGTAATCTCACTGAAACTGATGGGAGAGGAGAAGAAGGTAGGGGGAAAAAATAGAAAGAAAAAAGCCTGGCATTGTTTTTTCTTGCACTTCACCTCCTGTTCCTGGTGTCATGCCCACTTGGCAAGATTTAGAGATAACAGATGAGCTCTGGATAAAAATGACCTAAATGTTTCCTCATCCCTTCAAACCTGTTTGGTGGCCTTCTGTCTCTGCACCACTGGTAGCCTGGCCTGGCCGCTGTGGCTGCCACCTGAATGCTACTGAAAGCCAAGGCCACGAGACCTGCAGCTACTGAAACAATCACAGCCCCAGTCCAGAGCGTGGCTCAGCCAGCACAACATGGCCTGGCACAGCACGGCGTGGTGGCAATGGGCAAGAGCACTGCTTGCCAAACCAGTGCACCCACTCCTGGCATCATTTCACTCCTCTCACACTGAGCTTGTAAAATTTCATGAGATGACACCTTGAAAAACTAAGTGTGAAATGCCAGGCTTGGATGGGGCCTTCCCAGAATCTGTCCAGCTGCAGGTCAGCAGTTATTTCCTTCCTCACCTGTTGCAGCCCTCTATGAGCAAATTTAAGAAGGCAATAACCACACCATAATTATTTTTTTTAACACAAACTATTTATTCTATTAAAAACCCATGCCCATAACTCCACCTGTATTACAGAAAAGCTGCTTCAGAGAGGCAAAGAAAGGGTCTGAAGAAGACCACAGAGTAAGCAGTGCATGGTGCTGGCCCACTGTGCCCGGTGCAGGAGCTTTCTCTGAATGCCTTTGCTCCTGAAATCAGCCACGGAGGGAGTCGGGCTGCCAGTGCCACACAGGTCTGAGCCTGCCCTGGCCCAGACGCCTTCCCCACCCCGCTGTTTACACCAAAGTGCTCGCTCCAGCACAGGCTGAAACTGAGCCCTGGCTCCTGCACCCAGCAGGGCCCCGGCACACTCTGCTCCCCTCGGCCAGTGACAGGGTCTGGACCCCTTTGGTGCTGCTCGACTCTCATGGACCTTGCACGGTCCTTCCCGTGCCAGTGCTGGGCTCAGGCGATCACAAGGCAAAGAGCTGCGGTGCAGATGGAAGAATGGAGGTCCCCAGCTGCACGTGCTCATGCTCCTCTTTGCTTCTGGAGTCACAGAAGACGGTTTACAGTTTATTTTTAATCTCCACAAAACTCATTGAAGGTTCTCAGCAGCTTTTGCACTTTGTCTTTTATTTTTCCACCTCCAATATTCCTTTATGCTTCCACAGCGGGCTAGGAAGGACATTGCTCACAGGAATACAATCCTTCCCATTCATCAAACCCAAGCATAACCAACAGCTCTGCTATCCCTTCCCACAAAATTTCACACAACCACATGAGCCAAGGAAAAACATCCTCAGCATCAGTGACTTGAGCATCCTCCTTGCAGCACTGGAACGAAGAGCCCACATCTGACCCATCATAACCCAGGAGTGGGGAGCTCCTTTCTACTTGGGAAGGGAAATTGGTGCTACCCAGAGAACTGGTGTGTGCTCAGCTCCTCATAAGGGACCGATTGTAAGCGAGCTACTGGTGGAGGATGGGAGCATCACGGGTTTCCCCACATGGTTAATTCCTGCCATGGTGCCTTCTTGGATTCATCCACTCTCTTGAGGTGGGTGGGGCAGAGAAGGACATGTCTGGGTCCACCCATGAGCTCCCAAAGAAGGAGCGACGTGTCACCCCAATTTGGGAACAGGTGTGTTCAGTGGCCAGATCAAGGCGCGTTAGGAGACCTAGAACTAGTTTGACATAGGCTATTATTTCATGGCATCTCAAGTATATTCCACATGTCCTTTAAGTGCTCCAGCAAAGCAATGGCCCAGGCCAGCCTTTCCAATCGTGTTCTTCTAACACGTCAGTTTGGTTCCTCCAGAACAGGGAGGGGGTGGCTTTTTGCCAGCGTTATGTAAGGAGCAGAGGGATTGCGTAAGTTCAGTTGGTCACAAAGGTGTAAAATAGGCTTTATTAGTAATTGCTGCACCTGGAAACTTCTCCAGAGGCATCTGTGCATATTTTACAAAGAACTTGTCCTTATCTAGATTTAGGGTCTTCTGGAATCCTTTCTTCTGGATACTTCTGTTCTCAGAAATACTTTTGCAAAGGTGAATGTTTGCTTTCGTGTGGTATTTGACAGGAGGAGGTTGTATGTCCCTTCACTGATGCTGCATAAAGTGCTTCAGTTGCTCCACTGACCTGTGACTTGTGCAGTCAGAGGCAGGTGCTTGTTTTAAATCAGTTCCCAAGTGCAAACCTGGGACACTTGATGGACCCATCCAGTCCTCCTAAGAGGGACAACAAGACCATATGACTGCAACTAAGAAGAAATGCTCTACTTGAGATCTTTCTAGAGAATTAAATAGCAAGTAACACCTTGCTATTTTAAAAACACAAGTTATTTGACACAATTTCACAAGTAAAGATCATTGCATTCCACATGTCTGTGTGGCGTTGGACCTTGTGTATTTTAGGAAAGGTGAAAAGTGACATAGCATTTAAAAGGAGTCAAAATGTGAACCACTATAACTCCAGCAATGCAAAGAGAAATGGCAAGCTTCACCTTGTTCCTCTGTCTTCCATACATTTAATATTAAGTATATGGAAAAGGCTTTACAAAACCAAGGCCTGATCAGTAGCTAATGCATTCCCAGGTTCAATAACAAGTACACTTTGTACATCAGAGGAATGGCAAACTGCCCGGAGCTTTTGGGCAGATGCTGTTTCTAAAGAAATTAAATGCATGAATAGATAATAACCAAAGAAATCCCTGCTGGAATAGAGAAAGGACAACCTCCTTCTGATAAGATCAGGTTCTTGCTCAATCATTCCCCACTTGAACACGAAGACCAAATTGAGTCAGTCATGAAGGTCCTGGAGTCCACAAATAAATGGTCGGGCTTCTTTTCTCTTCATCATGCTGTACATTATCCTAAGAACTGGCAAGAAAAACAGTGACTTCTCTGTCCCTCCCAACAAGAGGGATATTGCAGGAAGTCAGCTAGGTCTGCCAGGCTGAAGGAATTTCCAAGTTCTTCCTTAACTGGTTACCCCCAATCCTCTAAAGGCAGAAGGGAAGGAGGAAAGTGTGTTTAACCTGTGTCCTCATCATGCAAACAGAGGATCCAGGTGAGGAAGACCTGAGGGACAGCAAGCGCGAGCAGGGCACCAGCGGTGAAAAGATGAACATGAGGTTGGCAAGGAGTGGGTGAGCTCTGACATGTGAAGGAATTGAGGTGAGGGTCAGGGTCAGAGGAATGGAGAGAGCTAACCTCAAACCAAACCACCTGGGTATTTCAATCCTTGATTCCAGTTATGGTGCAACACAAATTCCTCAGCTGGCCTCCCCCACTACTGAATCTACTCCCTGTGCTGCTGTCAGACCCTGTCTTCATTGCCTGACCATTTCTGGTCTCACTGGAAGTCCTGTGGGAGTCAGACAAATATTCAGCTGTGCTGCATCAACTTCCTGGCAGGGAGAGTTTATACATACAAAGCTCAGAGAGTGGATGGATAAAGTGCACATGGGGAAGCAAGAACCAGCACCTGAGTGTTGGGATGAAGCTGTTGATGTTGATGTTTGTGTGACCAGTGCCAGCTGCTGGTACAGGGAGCTGGTCAGAGGCTGTTCTGTGCCTGGGAACCAGGCTGCTGGTACCACCTGAAAGGCCTGGGCAGATCAGAGATGTGTGACCACCAAATCTTTTCCAAGAGACAGAGTCCAAGTCTTGCTCCTCTTCCTTCTTGTTTCCCATGGTCCATGGGAATTGTATAACCTCACAAAATCTCTTCCAAGGCTACAGGCCCTGGATGCAAAGGACAGCAACTGTTCTGCCCAGGGTCTGCCTCAGGAAAGCAAGGGACAGAGCTCAGAAGTGGGAATCTGGCACACAGCTGTTGCTGAGAGGCAGGTGGAAATGCCCTGAGCAAAAGCTGGGGCACCTAGATGCCAAATAAGTGAGAGAGTTCCTCAGCAAGCCCACAGGCTCATCCTTTACTTCCTGGTGGGGATATCCAGGGGACTAGCTGTAGTGTGATTGCCAAGGCAAAACCATGGTATAGGTGACAGCACAAAGCCAGGAACATTTTGCACACAGGCTTGGTGCTCCATCCAGTGTTGTTCTTGACCATTGGGACCACTGGGGCCACTGGGATGTTTCTGAAATGCCTCACAGGGAGAGGGAAATTCAGTGCAACCAGTCATCGAGGATAGCTGCAATATCTGCTGTTCCTGGATCTCACTCAGTCTCTGAAATACATTTATGGTGTACGTGACAGGTGGTTTATTTTCAATACCTAAAGCGTAGAAGGCATGTGAGATGATGTGCTGTCATCTAGAACACTTTATTCTTGTTTAGTGCCAACTATGTTACAATATCATTTTGATGTCACCATTTCCTCCCGCTGAAATAAAAAAAAAAAAGAAAAAACACATTGCTAGAAAACATTACCCAACAGGGAGACTTCTGGGTTTGTTTCCACTACACCTGCTTTTTATTACTTCATTGGCTTGTTCAGAAGAGAAGGAGAAAGAAACTAGAAGAAAAATGAATACATTCCTATATTATTTAATCCCTTTAGTTATAAAAGATCTGAACAATCCTTTTAAAAATACCTGACTTCGAAGTGTCAACACATAGCTGATGTCATAAAGTATTCATAGGGGCTGGGATTAATGCTGACATGTTTTAAACTGATTAAATTTGAGAACCTGATGACTAGAGTTGGATTTTCATTATTCCCTTGATACATGCAGAAAGTTTCAGAGCTTGAGAGTTTCTTAAGTATCCAGCAAATATCTGTGGAGTCCAAACAAATAGCCCAGGGAAAGCAATAACATGGTCCCCAACCATGGGGTTTTTTAGCTGCATCTCTCAAACCCAGTTACTCACATGCAACACTTTCATCCTGATTTGTTCTACAAATGTGCCATTCCAGGCTCTGCAAGCAGCCATCAGCTCCTTCATTCCTAGGAGTCTCTCAGGGAGCAGCTGCAGGTGCCAAAGCCTTTGCCAGCTGTGGAGGAAAAAAACGGTGCCTGGCAGGGCCAGCCAAACCATTGCCAGCCCCCAGCTCTGTGGCTGTAGGAGGCACACATTTCTGAACACTCTCTAGATATTTGTGCTGATTTTGCTGCAGCATTGCACATGGGACTGGATGCAGGATCCTACCTGCGAAGCATCACGACACAGATGTGGTAAACCAGAGACTCCGACACCTTTGGAAGATGCTGCTGCACAGAGAAAAAGTCTTCCTCTTAGAGGAAGTTTTTCTATGCAAAATATTTTCCTTGCTGGAGTCTGACAACCCAGCACCAACTCCAGGCCTCTCTTCAGGAGATCTGTCCTCAGGAAGAGTTTTGCTCCCAGAAGAGATAGCTCTGCAGAGGATTACTCTGCACAGTAACCTGTTGTGAGGGTTTGCAAATGAGCTCTGCAAGAGCCCAGCTCTCCTGGGCAACACTTCAGAGTGCATGGCTGAAAAATGTCTGGACTCTGTAGGGAGCTCTGGGGAGACGGGTCAGAGGTTGTGTTTGACTGCTGAGCAGCTCCAGCCCCAAAATTCAAGGCCAAGAGGAAGGGATGGAGCAAGGAAGCCTGGGCCCATCTTGGATCAACTCAGTCAAGTTGTTCCAGCACAACTTGGCAAGACAAGACTGAACCTTCCCAAGAAAACAGGTGTTGATCTGAGCTCCATGTGGCAATGACACCAGAGAAATTCCCCAGCCTTCCTTTTCTCTTCCTCCTCCTGGCAGCACATCTCTGCAATGGCCATGTAACAACAGCACCCTGGCTCTTGCCCAGCAGGGCTCTCACAGCATCTGGCTGTTCTGGGCATGGCCCTCCCGAGTACACCTATCTTAACTGACCCACATCTTTCCACAGGCTGTTTCTGGGGCAGCGTGAGTGTGTTTTGATACTGCAGCTTGCATTGCCCCTGCCCTGATAGGGCAGTTCTCCAGGCAGGGCAAACATTTCATCATCATCTTCTTCATGTTTCTTTTTCTTTCTCATTTCCCTTTTTTCCACCCCCATGTTTTTTTCCTTCCTTCAGCATTGCCTAACCTCCACCTGGGTGCAGGCGGTGGGGTGAGCTCACTGTGCACAGCACCGCCAGCCCCAGGGCCCTGCAGAGCCAGCCTCCTCCGCCCTGTGGGAGCCACGGGGACTCTGGTGGGAGGCGTGGGGCCCAAGAACCCCACACTGAGCCACTCCACCCAGGGACACAGTCCTCAGCTGTCCCACTGCACATCCCAGCATGGCATTGGGCGGAGGGAGCTTGGCCATTTCCATCGGCATCCCTGGTGAGGAGACACAGCTCACAGAGAGCACAGAAGAGCATCAGCCCCACGCTGTCCTCCACTTGACTGTGGGAAACCAAACTTTGCACTTTCCTGGGGATGTGGGAGGCCCTCAACTACCAGGGTGAGCTGCTGCCTTCCTGCACCTTCTCAGCCCATACCTCCCAAGAGACACAGTGGGAGCTCTGGTGGCAGGGCTCACCAGGAAATGGTGCTTTCTGCAGGAAAAGCATTTTTTTTTATTATTTTCTGTTTCTGCTCTTATTATTTTTTGGAGGGGGGAGGGGAATTGAGCTGGGGGATTTCTCTGAAAGTACATAGTACAGGGGAAGAAATATCCATTTTCTGTCTAATCACAAGAATTTTCTTGATGCAGACAAATATCACTTCCCAGAGGGCTGGATTGCTACTGCTTCCAGTTGCTGAGAACCACACTTTGTTAGATGGGGTTTGATGAAAACCTTAAGTGGTGGCAAAAATGGAAATTTTGCAGAGATAGCTGCTGGAACCCTCTGAAAGGTCATGCTTTGGTGATGAAAAAGAATTTAAAAACCTTTCTTTGCACCAAATCTTTCAGCAGGATGGCTTTGCAAGGGGAGAAATGGGTGAGGAAAACAGGATGACACCACTTTCCTAGGGACAGAATGAAGAAAGGTGGGAAAGGAATGAAAGTTGCCCAGTGCTAGACATTGGCAGGAAGAGCGACCTGGGACTGGTGGCTAAGAGCATGGCTGGGGTTTTGTCTGGGGACTTTTAATCTTCTAATTCTAGCTTCAGTACCAGTAAGTTGCATTTTTTCCCAAAAAAAATATTGGTAGAGTAATTCAGAGTGCTACAAAGGTGCTATGCAAATTTCTGGTGGGAAATACAGCTGTCTCAAAACATTGATAGCCTGTGGTTTCATTTATGTGGTGGATGTTAATGTGTCTAATGATTCTGAGGAGAGATGTCTGAAAAAATGAATTTGGAGTTGTTTTGTTTCATGAGCAGTTCTGAAAAGTCAGGAAGGAGGGAATTAGTTCAGATTGCAACTAGGACTATTAATTTAAATTACAGAAAATGTGAAAGGTGAGGAGAAAATGCTGTGCTTTGATTTGGAGCTATTTACAAGTAAAATGGAGGGGAATTTTAAACTGAAATAAACATTGCAAATGTACTTTCTTGGAATTTTTTTTTTCTCAGGACAAACAATTTAGTTCAACCAGCACTAATGCTCAAAACTATTTGTCACCAAATTTGCATTTTTCACACAAGGGAAGTTTCAGGTGAAATAATTGCACCCATCCCCAGCTCTGAGCCTGGGAATTGAGGATATGTCCCAGCCCTTTGCCATTGTGTGAACTAACTCAACTGGACATTCATACCTCACTGCTGAGGATACATCTCCAGACCAAGCTTTCCATATTGTGTTTGGACAGCTCTGTCCTTTTAACATTTTGGCAAGGTGTGCCCCGCAGTGCGGTGTCACATAGAGAGAGCTCAAGGGTGGGTGGAGGTCTTCCAGCTCTTGGCTGGGTTCATGTAGGTCACTCTCCTTCCCACAATGGCAGAAGGCACAGGGCCAGTCCCTAGGGAAGGTCAGGGAACCCACCCCAAGTCATGATCCCACACTGAGACAACCTGTTCCAACCCCACAGCAACCAGGTCGTGGGTCCAGAGACAAAAATGTCACTCCCAAACCATCTCACATGCATGGCTGCAGAAAACCAACCCTTCAGGCTTTGCACCCTAGTGGAATTCCTTTTTCTGGTGGGGAACACAGAGGCCACTTCCTGCACCAGCACCCAGGGCTGGAGGGGAAGAGCATCCCCCCAGGGGATGAAGGCAGCTGGTCACACATCACAGCCTGGCTGGACCTTGGCCAATCGTGTCTTTCGGAGGTCCCACTGAAAATGGCAGTGGTCAATAAAAGAAGGTAGACAAGGTTAGGAGAAACATTTTTCTAAGAGGCAAGTTAAATAAGAGAAAATGTTTTTCCATCCAAAATTGTCTGAAAATCTGTTTTGTAGCCATGTATATTAACTCTTTAGTGGCAGCAAGATTTGGAGAGACCTCTAATGATTTTTATGGACCTTTCAGAAGAGAATGGAACAAAGCAGCTTGGGAAATGGTTCCTATTTTCTGAAATGTCTCAAAAAACACATTAGGGTAACTTGAATTTCCTATGTTCCAGAAGCTAGGCAAAGGAATGCTAATAAATCTGACATTTTTCAATCCAACCTGCCATTTTTTCCCATCCCTTTAATCATTCCCTGTGACCAGCTGCCCAAACAATGAAGCAATGTGCAGAGACCTGAGAATCATTCATTAATGTTTACAAGACACTCAGATAATAGGGGGAGAGAGGCATACAGATAGCATGTATGAATAAATGATAGCAATAATATGTTCAGTCTCTGAGATTACTCATGCTCTGAAATCTGAGCAAGTTTTTACAGGTTTGGGCCTTGGCTTGGTCCAAAGATACTTTCAGGTCAGCCTGTTATCTCCATGAATGAAGCATTCCCTGGATCCACTTGGCTGCTGTGGGTAGGAAGAGGGAAGCTGTTAGATATCAGGAATTTGGCAATATCAGCATGCTACTTAAGTCATACTAGTTAACTGGAGGAAGATCATTCACTAAAACACTGTGTTGATAAATACCACGGAAGTGCAGAACTGGGGAGGTCCAGAGGAACAAACATTGTTTAGGTTTTACAGTGCAAATTGCTCTAGGAACAGAAAAATGCCTTTCCATTTTTCCCAATCCCAGACATTCCTTGGAGCATAGGCCATGACTGCTTTATTTTTAAAATCAACAAGTTCTTCTGAAGGCAAAGCATTTCTTGATCTCGTGACTGCCACAGCAGAAAGCTCCGTCCCCTCGCAGTCAGGCGATGCGCTTCCTGCCAGCTGGACTCACTGGCTGCCTAAACCCTGCCCCAGCAAGGCACGAGCTGCCTCTTATCTGCCAGCCTGGGCTGGAGCAATAGCACTGAGACATTGCAAGATATCATCTGGGAAAGCAAGATAAATCCAGGCGAGTTGATTTGTCAGTCTCTGCGAAGCACGCAGCCAGCGCATGGCCCCTTGCAGCTCTGTCTGTGCCGAGCCCACCCAGCCCTGTGCAGCCTCACCTGGGCTGCTCTGCAAGGTCAGGGGGAGCCTTCAGCTTCAGCAAACTCTCTTAGTGCACACTCACCACCATTCCCAAGAAGCACCAGGGCCACCCTTCCTAACAGGGTCCTCATTGCATCCTATAAGCAACCCCAAGGGTCTTACACCAACTGGAATAACCATATCAAAGCTGGATCATGCAAGAAAAGCAACTTATTTCCCCTTATCATGAAGTTGGTTACAATGCAAAGGAAACACCAGTACTACACATTTTACAAGGAAAGATGTTTCACTCCAGAAAAATGCAAGACTGATACTCCTTCCATTCTCTGGCTGTGTTGTTGCTGTCCCTTATCTCCATATCACATCACAGCACACTGTGCCTGAAGGCTGCGCCCCATCACCAGGCTGCACCACCACCTCATAATTTCAATTTTCTCTGCATTTTCAGTCTAGTTCTGTACTGGCTACTTTGTACCAGTTGAAACACCTTATGTCCTTGGCTGGATCAAGGTCTCTGTCCTCTGTGTGTGTTGCAGTTTAGCAGTCTGGCATGCAGAAATGACAAGTTTCAGCTATAACCAGCTGTTCTGTGTCTCTGTCCAAGACACACCATGCTTCCCTCCAACAGGATTTCTTTACAGACTGGTTTAAACCTCACCTACCTGCAGCAGGGTATAAACCCTTGCTTCCTACTAAGGATGCGTTCAAGAAAGAAAGCTGGTCAAGCCTTTGTCTCCCTGAACGTCAGCCAAGTGGGGAAATTCAGCCTGACACATGGGGCTGGCAGAAGTGATGCTCTGAAAGCCCAAGGAGGCAGGAATAGCCAGAAGAAACTCAAACAGGGGTTGTGTATGAACACCTGCAAGGCTGGTGCTCACACCTGAGGCAGTTATCTGGGTGGTCTGTAAAGGTACTTGCAGAGCACAGCCAGCCTGCCATGGACTGCTCCTTTAGTTGAAGGGCCCCTTTGGAGCATCTCTTTTTCTGCACCCATTACAAAAGCAGCTGAATTCTCCAGCCCCTGTGAAGATGCTCTCACTGATGTACCTGCCCAGGTTCACACTATAGCCCAGTGGCAGGTCCAGAGGAGAAGCACCCCACACCATCCACCTCCCCCTCTCTTTGCAACCACTCATCCCCTCACCAGCTCTCAGACAGCAGAGGCTGTCCAAGTCTCCAGACTGAAATTCTCAGTATTATCATTACTGTTACAGCATCTAAAGAGGACCCAACCAAGAACAAAGGACTTGTTTTGCTGGATCCTACACATCTCATGTGCTTGAAGGAAGTTTCTCTGTCTGTGAACACACTCATCGAGTTCCTGGTCTTGTAAACTCTTATGCACATTAACATAAAACCTCTGAGAAATTACATGGAAAGGAAAATGACCAGGCCCTGCAGAAACTGCCTGTTCCTGTCCTCAGGTTTAATTAATCTGTCCATTGGCTTAAGCTGTTCTGAAACACCTCATGGAAGATGAAGGAAGGACAGAGAGAGTTCAGGAGGTGCTAATGACCCATGGAGAGCACTACTTAGCTGGCATGGAGCTCTGCTTATTGCAGTCCTGTGGAGCACATGCCGCTCTGGAGGGTGTCCTCAGGTGGGGCTTGTGTTTTCTGTGTATTTGATTGCTCTCAGTCAATGAACGAGTCTGAATGTCTCTACTGAGAGACTCCCTGTCAAGGCTGGAGTTTCCTTGTTTTGCATTTCTGCTCATTTCACAAACATATTTACTATTCTTGAGCGTTATTTTCCGTGGAACTCCACGCCTGTGTGCAACAGCTGCAGTGCTGACGCCTCCAAAGCCACATCTGCAGAGGGGCTTGGAAGTCTGCGCACAGCCTCCCTCCAAGGCAGCGCTGGGCTCTGCAGTGACCCGCTGTGAGCCACCACGTCAGCGGTGCTGTGCCAGCACCTCCATGCTCTGAGCATTCCCAGCCAGCTCTCTCTGTCGCAGAGCTGGACCTGCTCTGTGTAACAGACCTGCTCCCTCCCGAGGGAAAGCTCTGCACTGTCGTCTTTTTGCCTTACCCAGACAGACAGACAGACCGATGAACCCTTGAGATACTGGGAATGCCGGCTACTAACGAGGTTGGCCAATGCCTGGGATGTCTGGGGGTTTCAGGCATCTTAGCTGAGCTCTTCCTGCTCAAGAGAAGGCTAATTAATCAGCTCTGCTGTTCTGGCATCACCCAAAAGTGAAAATACTTTTTGGCAGGGCAGCAGCCACAAAATTAGCTGCTGCATTAAACTGCCAAATCTCCTTTACTCCTTTATTAGTTGCATTTGGTGATGATGAGGAGTGAGGCATTAACCAGTCCCTGATGGATAAAGAAACTATTACTCTGCTTTCTCTTTGCAGCTGGGAAGAGGAAATAGGTTTTATTACCGAGATTTCCTTGAAGACATTCACTTGACTTTGTGGCATCAGAGACGGAAGAGAAATGAAGAACACAGGAATCTTGGCACAGCAGGAGAGATTGTGCACGGATAATAACAGAGAGAAGCACCAGGTCAGTCGGGAGCTGAAAATATACTTAGGTGATTGAATCCTTGTGTTGGGTTGAAGCTTTGACGATCTGCTGGGCTCAACTAATTTCAGCATTACAGGCAGATTCTCTGCGCTGACACTGAGGACCTAAGCCAGGGAACTAGCTGGGAAGACACGTTCGGGATGGATTAGAATGGAATAGAAGAGAAAAATATAGAATAGAAATGATAGATTATTAACTCTTTGTTGTTTGGTTTTGTTTGCTTTTTTTTACTCAAGATTAGATTTACAATTTACCCATCCTTGTTTTAGGCCTAGATCCTGACTAACATGACATGACCCTACTAGAGGAAGATGCAGACTGGAAGAGCCCATGCAATTCACAATCCATGCCTTGAAATCTCAGAGGGTTCATTTTGGAATGAGATACTGAGCTTCCTAAGGGATAATCCCAAATTCTTGAGTTTGTTACTCATTTGTTACCAAGACAAACACAGCCTGGACACAGATGTCCAAGAGATCTAGAGCAGACTGGAGCAAAAGGGCAGAGCTGGTACAGAGCTGACCTAAGCATGGCGCTGGACCAATGGTCTGTGAACCAGCGTTGGGAGGAAACTGGAAGAAACACCCTAACCATGTGGGGAAAGAGGTCTTGTGACAGGCAGGCAGAGGCAAAAAGCCAACCTGGCCAAAGAGGATGTGGTAACCCAGGCCTGTGGGGACCAGACTCCAAAGCCCAGCAGGTCCCTCCTGTTCTTGGTCACTGAGGGACCCTTCTCATCTCATGGGCATGTGGACCTCGGTCAGGAGGAGGGTTGGGAAGAGGAACCACATGAAATCATCTTGTCCCATCACTTCTGACAATGAGGGGAGATGACATGGGCAGGTGGGGCAGGTGGCCAAGGGATATCCTCCTGGACAGGGTGTATTTGAAGTTCCTAGGAGGAGAAGTTCAGGCTCCTGGCTCAGGAGCTGGCCCAAGTATCAGCACAGCAGGGTGAAATGAGCTTGTCTCTCAAAACAGGTCAACCAAGAGGCTGGCAGAGGCCTGAGCTTTACTTCTGGTAGCTCTTGCTGGCTGCTGCTCAGGGCACCACCCCCCAACTCTGCTGTACTTCGAATCCTCTCACCTCCCTCCACCTTGCTTTCCACGTCTACAAAGTGGAGCTGAAGCTAATTACAGCCCCTAGAATGGAGCTGTATCACTTGGCTTTACCAGTGTTTCAAAAGCACCCAGACATGAAAGGTGCTTGAGAAAGCAGGGTATTGTTATTACTAATAATTACAAAAATGAACCAAATATTTGTCTAGCAGCATCCATCCCCACTGCTGCTTCTTACATAAAACACACACATGCTCTGACTGCCAAGCCAAAGCCCCAGAATCACTACATCAGCCCTACGGTATCGAGAAGGGGGGCAAAGTGCCTTGGGTCTAAAAAGGGTTGTCTGTTCCAGCAATTAATTTAATTGTCCTAAATATAACCCAGGTATAGTGCAGATCCAGATTGCTGGCTGACAACAAACCCAAACAGGGCCCAGAGGCTGTGAGGCAGCAGGTTAAACGCTGCCTCTGAAGCTGCTGGGCTGATCCTGGCACACGAGTATATTTTCTCTTGGTATTCGCCGCCGCTTGCTGCTGTGGAGTTGAATTCTCATAAAATGTTTATCAATGCCTGGGCATCTTCCAAACCAAGAAAGGATGCGTGAGAAGTGTCCCCTTGCAGTCAGCAGAGACTGAATTTCATCACTTGTTTTAATTCCTGTCTTCATAATTTTATTGCTTTTTTTTCTCCTGTTTTCTAATAAGCTCTTCTAACACCTAATGAAATCAGTTCTTTTTTCCTTCTACTTACCTCCCCCTGCTGCCATCACGATTACCTAGACTAGAAAAATACAGAGCACGGGGTCCTGCAGGCTGAGGTTTTAGTGACTGATTTCAACTGACGTGAGCAGAATCGGCAATGAACTTCAATGTCATGGAATTTTGATTCCTTCCTCTTCCGTATTACATGAAATATCTGAAGGGGACAAATGCCAAGGAGTGAGAAGAATTCTTTTGGGTTGTACAACCAAAAATGAAACTAAGAAAGGAGCCATTTCCAGAGGGGGAGATGCAGTCAGCTGTGCAATCGTTATCTGTAATAGATGGCATCTCTCACTGACGCGATCTCTATTATCCTCCTATCTCAGCATCTCACAGGCTTTAATGGATTCTTCCTTCCAGCATTTCTTCAAGACTGCCATTGTCCTACACACATTTTACTAACCAGGACCAGAAATACCAAAAGGCCAAAACCCAGCTTCCTTAACCTACCCTGGCACTCAAGTTCCTGTTGGTCCATGTCTAAAAACCCATCTGTAATCTGGGCACCACGTTATTTAACAGGAAATTCATTTGCAAAGGTAAAAAAAGTGCTCTGTGACCACAGAGAGGCAAACAAATCTCATAAAATCCAAGTTTATTTCCTGCTCTGCTTTCAAAACAAAACAATAATTTTAGCAGACAATTAAACTCTCTGATTTCCAAGGGAGTCAGGCACACAAATACTTTTGAGGATCTGAGCCCACATGATTATGTAAGGAATTAGTAGGAGGGAATTAACCCAATCACTGGAGCATCCTTGTGAAGAGGATGTCATCCACACTTGGGACTGCCATATGGAAACAGAGCAAAATGTAAAACTCAGAAATACTTAAAATTTAAATCAGCAAAGTGCCACAAAATGTCACAGTGTTGCTCCATGTCAGGACAATACCTAGCCTGACCCCTTTCTACCTCCTGCCTCACCACCGTGCTGTCTGTACTCCAAAAAGCCAGGAAAAAAAGCCCAGCATGGCACGTACTCCTCCCAAGCATGTGGGACCTCCATGCAGGGCAGCTGCCCGTGGACTGGCTGTCTGTGCGTTGCCCTCTGTGCATGGACACGGGCTCTGTGTCAGGGCAAACAGTCCCTGGGCACCCATGGGACATTTGGCAGGAGAACGAGGGGTGCCCCATGCCGAGCAGATGCGGGGATGTGGGGACAAGGCAGCAGCAGGGCAGGTTTTCCACCACACGGCAAGGATCTCGCATTTCTCCCTCCACCCTGGGGCTGCTCATTAAATATACTGTGATATTAAAACAAAACTACTTTAAAAACATTAAAAATAAGTAGGAGCGAGCAGGATTTGGGGGAGTTATGGGGAAGGTTGTGGGCCTGATCCTGCTCTTCCTCAGGACGGGGTAATAGGAGCATTGGGTGAAGGCAGTTCCGAGGCGGGCTCCTTGATTCCAGCCTGAATGGGATATAAAGGAGATTTGGCTCCTTTCCCATATTTTAATGCTGTCACAGTCGAATTTATCACGCTGAAAACAGTGGAGTTGCTTCAGGAGTGAGGACTGGGGCAGCAGCAGACCTGGGAATGCAGAATGCAGGCGCTGGGAACCAAACCTCGCTGCCCGGGATGGACGCAGCTCCCAGCACGGCTCAGGATAAAACCGAACCTTCCCGGGCGAGCAAAGGCTGCCCCGACTGTCACTTTAATTGAAACCTCCTGCAGCCGTGTGCTTCACCTTACGCTTAATGATTCACCTCTTAAGCAGCCCACTTGTACCTTTGTAATCTTTCAGAAGGTTAACTTGTTGATCCTCGAAACTTGTCTGCTGGGAGAGAGAGGCAATTTGCAGGGAGGCTCGGAAGGGAAAAAGTATCAAGTTTTCTGATGAAAAGTGTTTTTATTGAGGTAGAAGGAACGACAAATGAATTGCAAAATTCAGAAGAGCCGATGAGACTTTGGAAAGAAAAAAGAAAACAAGGGAAAAAAAAAAAAAGGAAAACAAAAAGTCAATAAAAAAATAGGAGGGGTGGGGGGGAGCAGTTGGGTTTAGTTCCCAGTCCCGGGGAGATGGTTTATTTCTGCTTTATAGGAATCAAAAATATATTTGTCATTTACCAAATTAAATAAAAATAATCCTAGCATTAAATTATTTTTAGGACATTAAGAGTTACGTTCTTATGGGTAATAACCTATTTGTAACACTGTAATGGAGTAACTGGCAATTTCATACAGTTTCGGGATCGATTTTTTCCTATTTGCCATGTACCTATGCAAATAAATATCCCATTTGATTCACGTCCACATCGTAGGATCTGCCTGCTTCTTTCTTACTCCTTTAATATTTAATTATTTAAAACAAGGAGAAATCTCATGGGAATTTTTGTCTCAAAAAATAGCTGACTTTTTCTTGTCATTCGAGAATAACAGAAAAAAAGACGTGAAAATCTAATTCTTTTTAACTCCTAAAACTGAAACTCAAATAAGGACAAGGAGAAAAAAATCCTAAACCCCAGAAACCAAACTTCCTCCCCTCCCTTTTTACATGAATATTCTGAGTTTTTACTGTAGCTATTCATAGTCATACCTAAATGTAGTCTATAAATCTACTAATATATTATTTAACACTCTAACTACTAGTATAAAAAAATATAAAATATTCTGTTGGCAATACATTTAATTGAATTCTTTTAAGAGACAGCTTGTTACTGCCAGACATGCTTTTAGAGATAGTACGGAGAAATAAAAGAATTCCAGAAGGCAGTAAAACAAATAATCACCATTTTCACCATTACTTCCAGATACCCTCCTGTCCAGTCACTAAATCCTTTAAGTCTAAATCAAAGAGTTTCCGTGAACAAAATTGCACAGATAATTTCAAAGAATATAAAAATTACGTTGATGTTTTATTTGAAGAGAGAAATTGAAATTCACAGAGCACTCTACTGTCTGAGATGTCGGGGAGTTATTAGAGGAAAAACAGAAATAAACTAGGCTAGTTTAGCCTGAACTTTAGAGGCCTGTTTCAAAACTATCAGGGTCAATGCAAATCCCTCTCTTAATTACAGTGTGCTTGTGCCTGTAAAAGTTTGAGGCACTGTCCTTCTTCTTAGTCTCTCTGCTGATTTTTGCTATCAGGTATCTGCAAGATTCTCTGAGACGTAGGAGTAATAAATAATATTATAAACCATTCAAACCAAGCACTGCCTTTTATTCTTTTAATTACTTTTTTCCCCAACAAAGCAACTTACACATTGGGTTTGAAGTACCTCAGCACAACTCCTAATCAGAGAAGTATCTGAAAGGGTTACTGAGGTTTTTTCATTGTAACATCTGAACGCTGACAGTCTGCTGGAAAGAAAAGTCAGTAGTGCTGCTCAGCCACGGGCCAGGGATTTTCAGCTTCCACTGGTTACACACTTCACTTTGGTGGGTGCCAGGATGACAAGATTTGGGGACAAGCAAGGGATTGGGCTGGGGATGCTGATCAGGTGAAGGCTTCCCCACCACGTCCTCTGCCAGGAGGCTCCTTGCCCGGCACAGACAGGCTTAGGTCCATAACTGGTTAAAAATCAACTGGGTCCGGGCTGGGGGCGGGAGGTAATTATCTGCAGCTTGAAAACTTCTCAATGAAGTTTCTCTTTTAAATCTAAGATGGGGCAGAACTGATGTGGGGCTGTGAGTGCTGAGTGGAATGTCCTCACCCACCTTCCGAGAACTGCTGTTTACGCTCAGCCAGTTTGGGAGATCAGACAGGAGACAGGCAGATATCTTGCTCCTCTGTGGCAAGAAAGTAATTTTTGACAGGCAAGTCTACACTGTCTCCTGGCAGCAAGCACCAAGCAGACATGCCAGTTATTTGGGCAATTTTGCCAGAATATTATCCTGGGGGTTGACGTGAACATAGCATGGATGTGCACCCCTCCATCATCAGAGCAGCTCTTCTTGCAGAGTATTCATCCGAGTGCAATTCATTACCCCAAACAGGATGTCTGGACATGGCACAGGGGTTAAAATGTATCCTCAGGCCTTGTGGGGAGCCATGGCATGGAGGCACTGAGGGCCAGCCAGCCACACACCCCTCCACATATGGGAGCCCCTGGCTGTCCTTCCCTCCATCCATCTCCTCATCCCCCTGGTCCTGTCCTCCAGGGCACCCTGTGCTTCCCTTCCCAGTGCCCATCCAGATGCCGGCAGATGCCAAGTGGTATTTGCATCCACCTAAAGCCTCTGCACAAGACGTGAAGGATTTAAAACAGATCGGGCCAGGGGCTTGTGGCTGGTGGGCTCAGTGGGAGCCAGGCCGGGCGAGGTACAGTCAGATATGCCCAGGGTGTGCTGGGACAGCCAGGTTTTAAAACATTCAAGTTTTTCCACTTCCAGGCCTTTCCCTTGCAGTAAAGACCGAGTTAGATCAGAAACACTCAAATTTACAACAAGAAAAAATAAAAAGAAAGCAAGAGAAAGGAGCCCCGATGAGCATTGCAGCACTCCACTCCCTGCCATTCCCACAGGCCCAGCTGCTGCTCTCTCTTCTCCTCCCAGCTGGAGCCCATGCCTCTTCCGATACCCAGGAAAACATTTTGTTCTGCGTTAAAGGCTAAAGCTAACACATGACCAGCAAGAGGCAGCAGTTTGTTTAGCTCTTGGAGTTTATTTTAATTGCGGCCTTGTTTTGTAATGAGGACGGCTGCAGCAGGGGGAGCCTGCTGGGATCCGGGGGGCTGTTCCAGAGGAGTTTCCTTATCAATAAAAAGAAGTCTCAACTATTTAAATTAACAACAACTGCATGGCATGCATGCTCAGCTGCTTTGTTTTCTGGGAAGTTAAACTGTACACATTTGTTTATTAAGGATTTCAGCAGCTGGCTGGGATCACATGTCCCCTCCAAGTGCCACCTTTCCCATCCCCAACCTTCACCAGGGAGGAATGAAGACGAGAGAAACAGGCCCCATGTTCATGCTGCCAGATACAAAACAGCCTGGTAAACCTTAGCAGTTTGTTATGATGATGCATGAAAAAAAAGGAGGAAAAAAAGTAAAATCATGTGATTTTTATGCAAATCAGATGAATTGGACGGTTTAAAAAAACCTTAAATGTCAGGTAGATAAGATCACATACACCTAGAGCAGTGTCATGATGTTCTCTGTACATTACATTCATACTGGAAACCAAAACGTGTTACAGAAATCAGACACCCACAAAAAGCTCTGAGATTGCACTGAGAACAGGTTCTTGCAAAGCACCGGCCTCTGACCAAAAAAAAAAAAAAAAAAAAAAAGAGAGAAGTAAAAGAAAAAAAGTAGGTTAGATTAGAAAACAAGATAGCTGAATTCAGGCAGGGACTCTGCTGTCCCTGCGCAGCCTGGCCTCGCTGCAGTCACATTAATATGCACAAAACTCCTTTAAAGTAACATTCATGCGGTGGCACCCAGCTCCAAAACGGGCAGGCTGCTTCCAAAACTCATCCTCGAGGACCACGGGGAAGGGGAGAGGTTCACAGGCTCTCTTCTCTCAGGCTAAACTTTTCTCTCTTAGACACATTTTTATTTTCCCTTTATAGGTCCTAGCAGCTATTTTTGTGTGAGGATGGGGAAGCCTTATGGCCTGAAGGAGTTAATTTCTAAAGAAAAAATTATAGTGGGGTACTGTTTATTTAAGCAGTGTTTTGTAGAAGACAAGGCATTTCTTTCCAGGGGTGCGGTTCACCTGGGAAAAATACGCCCTGGCCTCGATATACCATAAAAACCTGCTCTGTGTCCCTGGGGGGAAACGACCCAAGCTCGGGGACTCCCCTCGCTGCCAAGTAGCACCTCCAGCTCCCAGGCCCTTCAACACCCAACTGCAGCTCCCAGGGATGGCTGAATAATTTCACACTGCTCTGTGCACTGCACACCCGCACACAGGCAGAGGGGTTGTTTTTCATCCCAGGAGCTTTGCCAGGGGAGGACACGAAGAAGCTGCAGAGGGACAGTCCGTGGGAGGGTGCGAGGCACCTGTGGCAATGCCCAGCACTGCTCCTGCCTCTGCTCCTTGGAGCCACTCCTGCATGGCCAGAAATACCCCTGCCAACTCCAAGGGGGACCATTTCCCAGCAGCATCACCCCTGTTCCAGCAATGCCACCACTTTCAGGGGTGGAATTGGGGGTTCAAACCCTTGCCTGGGTGAGGAGCTCTCTGCAGTGTAGAGGGTGTTTTTGAGAGAGGGGTGTGTGGGGCTGACCCCCTAGCAGGATTGCCACAGCCTCGCACACGCAGGGCCGAGCTGCTGCTCCTCCACGTGCGGCACAGGCACCTCGTGGGTGTGCAGGAGCCACGCTGAGCTGGGGCCGCTGAGAAACATCCCGCAGCCGACATGGGACTGCTGGTGGCTTTGCACACTCCCACCCGCAGCCCTCCCCAGCATGGGGCCGCCGTTCTCCCCCAAAGAGAAAACACTTGCTGTCGACTTGTGGAGGCAGGGGAAGCTGTCCCAGCGGGACATTGCCGCCCTGGCAGCCACCACCACTGCCAGCGGCGGCCGTGCTCGTCCCCAGAACTGGGACACGCAAATGAAGAGGGTGTCAAGGCCTCACTCAGCAAGGATCCCTCTGGCCAATGGTGGGAGATGGCTCCCAGGAAAATGACTCCATCCCCAGCACCCTGAAGTCCCCAGAGAGGCAGCACAGGGACCGCTGCTGCTTTTGGGGCAGCAGGAAGCAGTGGAGAGCAGAGGCGGGTGGCAAGAGCCCATGGGTAGCTGCAGCCGGGCCCTGAGTGACAGCGAGGGAGTAGAAGGTATGACACCAGAGCAGAAAGGCCAAAAACTCAGCAAAGGCGCCCAGGCCACTCAGTTCCCAGTCTGAAAGGGATGCTGCTGGTTGCTCCCTATGTCCCCGCAACGAGGCGGGTTAGGATGGAAACTCTGATGCAAGCCCGGCTTGGCTGTGGCCAGGCAGAGTGAGAAATCTCCCCCGTCGGAGTGCTACTTGAACGGAAGCTGGGCTCGACCTCGGGCCCCCACCAGAAATCCCCCAAGCGGCAGCCCTCTCGCTGCTGCTCCCGAGCGTCCCGCGGCCGCTGGGCTCGCCGGGCTCCGGCTAAAGCGAAAGCGTCACACGCTGCACAGAAATGACAAACAGAACAGATCCGTCGCCTCCAACACCACCCCTTCCTTTGGGTTTCATGGCTGGGGAAAAAGAATAAAAAAAAAAAAAAAACAAACAAAAAAAGACCCAAAATCCCGGAACAGAGTGGCTACTCTCGGGTCCGATCCTCCTTTGGTCACCTGCAGACCCGGGAGCTCCCTCCCTGCCCGGGGCCGGGATCGGAGTCGCACAAGTCACACAGCTCCAGCTGCACTCACTCCCTGGGAATCCCGTATTGCATTTTAACTACAGGGAAGCCGTCTCTCCAGCAGATCTGTACCACCTCAAGTGCCTCGGGAGTACCATCCCCGTCTTGCCACCGGGCTATTTTTAATGACGACTCATATTAGCAGAAGGGCTTTCTTCCTAATTTATTACACCCCCCCCCCCCCCCCCCCCCATCTCCTTGCTTTAAAATGTCTCGGTTCAAGAGCTCAGCTGAGAAATCAAAATAAAGGCAGCACCCGGGCACTTTGCGTCCACGGCGGCCGCTCCGCGGGCTCGCCAGTGCTGGAATCAGTAGCTCCGAGCAACTGCACCAGTGGACCGAGGGCACCGTGACCTGCGGTGGTTATTCTCGTGAACAAATTTCTATTAATCACCAGGGCCCGGGAATGCCTTCACAGCGCAGAGCGTGCCTTCCCCCGCTCCCCACCACCCCGAGCGGCAGCTCGCAGCCCAAAAACCCGACCGGGAAAGCAAAATGAGCGATCTGAACCACCCCGAAACCCAAGCCCTGCTGCAGGCCCCCAAGGAATAAACACGGCAGGCTGGGGGACAGCCACAGGAATCTCCATAGATTTACATCCACGGAGCTGCATCTCCACAGGGGAGAGGGGAGGTTGGGGTGACAGGTCCCCTCCCCTGCACCCCCTGCGAAACCCACCCGAGACACTGATTGCAAGGCTTTGCATTACTCCCCCCTCCCAGCTCCCAGCAAAGGCCTTTGCCCAGCAGACGCAAAAAGTGCAGAAATAAAATCCCTCTCCAGAAAAGCCAAAGCGATTTCGCATCCCCAGCACAGTACAACAATTCCATACAAACAGAATATTTATAGACTTACAGGTTATTTTGCAACAATAACAAAACAGCTACACAGAATTAACCCACCACTTGAGTGTCCTGGAAAGGAAAAGAGAACACGGATGGAAAAAAAAAATAAAAGAAGAAAAAAATAATCAAAATTGTTTTGTTTTTTTTGTTTTGTTTTGTTTTTAGTCTGGAGAATTCTGGCGAAGAAATAAAAAATTAAAAAAAAATTAAAAATATAACCAAAAGTGAATATGGGGAGTTCATGGGCAACTGTCTTTAAGGAAAAAGCTTCTTTCCCCAACAGTAAATCCCACTGGAGGCCGTGAGCCGAGTGTGGCTGTTTGCAAAAAAATTCTTTTAAAAAGAAGCTGAATGAGGGGAAAAAAAATTAAAAGAAAAAAAGTAAAAATCCAGAACAATGCAGCTGGCTCCTGGCTTTGCTCGCTGGGTTGCTTGGTTGGTTTGGGGTATTTTTTAGAGGGGGAGGGTGTTTTAGAAACGCGAAAGTGACCCCCCTCCCCAAAATAAAGAACAAAAAAAATAAAGATAAATTATAATTAAAAGTACATACATATATATATATATATATGTATATATATATAAAAAATAAAAGGCGCGATTTTTTTTCCAAGATCTCTTCGTTTTCGGAGAGGTTTGGGAGAAAAATTAAAAAAAAAAAAAGCAAAAAAAAAAATCAAACAAAAAAAACCCAACCCCAGAAGCGGAGGCCGGCGGCGGCAGGGGGGTGTGATGTGTGTTTGCACCGCCCGGAGCTGTGCCCGGGACCCCCCGTTTTCCTCTCCCGCCGCCGCCGCCGCTGCTCGCCCCGCGCCGCGCGCGCTGCTCCGCGCCCGCGCGCCCCCCACGTCACCGACAGCACCCGCCGCCACGTGACCCGCCGGCCGGGCGCGACCACTGCTGGAAGGGGGGAACGGGGAGGGGGACGAACGGGGGGCCACACCGTGAGACCCCCGCCGCCGCCGCGGCCCCCCCGGGACAGGCGCCCCCCCCTCGCCCACCCTGCCGGCGGCCCTCTCGGGGGGCCGCGCTCACCGGGAGGGGCGCGGCGTCGGGGAAGGCGCGGAGGGGGGAGGTCCGTGTCCCTCCCCATGCCGAGCGCGATGGTAGAGTCCGCAGCTCAAATTCCGAGAATTGGGCTCTGTTGATTCTTAGAACTGGGGTTCTTAGAAGTGGTGATGCAAGGAGTTTCTAGGAAAGCCCGGAGACCAGGTGATTGCTGCTTCTATTGCCGCGGCCGATTTTACCCTTTAATTCTCTCGCTCGCTTTTTTTTTTTTTTTTTTTTTTTTTTTTTTTTTTTTTTCTCTCTCCATTTTTTTCCCTCCTCTTTCCCTCCCTGCCCCGCTCCGACGCTTGGCGCGGAGCCGCCTCTATATATTTCTACCCATTTTTTTTTCCTCTCCCTTCTCATTCCTTCCCCCCCACCTCCCCTCTTTCCCGCTGCAGGTGCCCTTTATTTTTTTTTTAATACTATTATATTATAACCTCAATTTAATTTTTTCCCCTGCCTTATTTATTTATTTATTTCACATATACATCCCCCCCTTTCCCCTTGCCCGCTGTCAGGCGAGAAAAAAAAAAATGGAAATAGGGGTGCCTGCATGTCTTTAACGTTGGGAGCGTGTATAAGGGGAGGGGAGCGGGGTGGGTGGGAGTGTCTCCCCTCGCCGTCCTCTCCCGGGGATTATCGGTTATCTGGGATTATTGGTTTTCCCGCACGCGTGACGGCCGGGTGGGGACGGGGGGGACGGCGGCGGCTCCTCTCTGCACCTGCAGCCGCTCCGCGGGCGCAGGACGGCGGCGAGCGCTGGCTGCCGCCGGGCTTGTGGCGTGACTCGGGGTCCGCTCTCAATGGCTGGATCATTCGGTCGGGGTGTGTTATTTTTCTTTGCCCTTTTTTTTTTTTTAATTTTTTTTCTCTTTTTTTTTTTTGTTTGGGTTTTTTTTTGTTTTTGGTGTGTGCGTGTTGTGTCGCTGTTGTCGTTTCGCCGCCGCACGAAGCCGCCGCGGAGCGAGGCTCGGCGGCACCGGGCACCGGCCTTTCCGCGCCAGCCCCCATTTCTCTCCGTTTCAGTTATTAAAGCATTATTATTGTTATTCCGTCCCCGGCGCAACCGCGAAAGGGCTGGTGCGTTTTGCAACCTGTGGCGGGGCTGCGCCGTGATCTGTCAAGCCCCGGGCTAAGAGCGGGCGGTGATGGAGAAGACTTGCGGCATTTCCCTGCCCGGGGAAGGGGGGAGCCCGCGGGGAGGCTCGGCCGCCGCCGGCTGCCGGCCCCGGAGCACGGCGGAGCGCCGGCCCGGGGCGGCGGGGACCGCGCTCGCCTCGATGGTGCGTGCGGGGCGGCTGCCGGCCGGGAGCCCAGCCGCGATGCAAAACTCGGGAAGGGGCAAAAGTGTACGCAGCGACTCTCAATATCACGATTAGGGCTGCAAATAATAATAACAACAGCACCGCTACCACCCGTGGGGAGGAGCGGGCGGACCCCGCCGGGAGGAAGGCGGCGGGCGGGGGAAGCGGAGCGCAGCCGTGCGAGGGATGCAAGGGACGGGGTCCGGGGCGCGATGTGTGCGGAGCCCCCCGCTGCCCCCAGCGCAGCCCTTCCCCTGTGTTTACTACCGCGGCGGACTTGGCGCGGGGACAGGCGCTCGTAAATCTGCCGGCGGCAGCCGCGGGGCTGGCCCCCGGCCACACGCTATTCCTGGAGCGAGCGGCCGCGGGGAGCCGCGCAGCCCCCGCGCTCTGCGGCCCCGAAACCGCCGCGAGCGGACGGGGCAGAGAGAGCGCTGTTTGTTTGGGTTTGTTGGGGATTTTTTTATAGTTTTTTATGAGGTGCGTGATCTTGTGTGCGTATATATTTTTTTTAACTTTTTTTTTTTTTAAGCTCCCCCTCCCCCCCCCCCCCCCCCCCCTTAAAAATAAAAGGCAAAACAAATCCGAAAAAGCCCAACTTTGTTATGAAAACTTTCGTGGTCGGACAGCAGCGACCTCTCCCGGCCGCCCCCTCCCCCCCCACCCCCGCCGTTCCCCCCGCCTGTAGTTTGCAAAGTCACAATATGAAATGTTATGAAATCGCCTCTTGGGAAGGAGAGAAACAGAAAGCAAGGCGTTTGCTTAGAAAAATCCGCGGCAGCCTCTCAGATGTGCCTAAAAAGCTGCCTTTGACCCCCCTGTTGCACTTCCAGGGAAGAGGCAAATCTGGGCTTAAAATCATGAGTCAAAATCAACAAAAACAAACCCGTCCCCGGTTAGTTTTTTCCACTGACTTCAGTAGGCGCAGGATCAGTGCAAAGGGAGGCTGGGGACAGATGGATGCGGCTCAGACATTGGTCTGACATCTCTGTCTTGGGCCAAATTGCTGCTTGTGCCCGTGGAAGTGTCTGCAGGGCCAGGTTTGCGATCAGGCCCTTGTTCGATCTGGGAATCTTATTGATTCCTCTCCTGAGCATTTAAATGCTTTAAAAATTATTATTTGCTGTACTGTTTCAAGAATTTAGAGGATGAGAGCTTTAGGAACAAATACAAGCTCTTTCCCCCAGTCCTTGAGTGGGTTACAGTTCAAAAATTGCTCTAAAAATATTTTAGGGGAATCCTCTGTTTATATATGCACAGAGAAGCAGAACCAGAGACTCTGTTATTTTCTCCTAAGGGTAGGATTGCAGGTTTAAAAACTTGCATTATAGATGGCAAGCATTTTGCCCCGTGAAACATAACATAATAGCCCGTGAAGCCATTAAAATATTCAGAGGGTATCTAGAAATTTTCCAGAAAAATGGATTATTATATTGTTCCAGTAAGAAAAGAGTTCATCTCTTGGTGTTCAATTTTGATTGGCAAAGCAGATCAAAGATCTCTTGAGAGACATTTCAATTCCAATTTCCAATCCCCCTCAGTTTTGACTGTCTGAGTCAATATTGGGAGAGGAAGTGGAGGTTAACTGGTTAGTTATTATTGTGAAGGAAGAAGTTGGAATGAGAAGTGATTCTTACAAATCCCACCCCAAAAAACAAAGCAAAAAAAAAATCTGTCAAAAAGCTTTGTGACACTTTTTAGACATCCCTGTTTGCAGTGCAGGGAGGTTTCAGCCGGCTGTCGGATGGCACAAAAATAAACCTAACAGAAACATTAAGTTTTTCAAAACAAGGCTGGAAAAGCTCATAAAAATAATGTTGCTCAGATGCGTTTTAAAAGAAACAGAATTACATCGACAAAATTATATGTTTTCCAGGTTTGGTTGGGGTGTTTTATTTTCCAAGGGGAAAAATTGCTCCTGCAGCGAAGCGAGTTGGTGCCATCTAGTGTCACCTCCCGCCGCTCCGCGGGCTGGCGGGGCCGGCAGCCTCGGGAGAGTGGGAACGTGTTTATTAACTGCTCGTTAAAAAAAGAAAAAAAAAATGCTTGCCAGCTTGGAGGAAGGTGGCAGAGGAAACTCTGGATGCCACTGAACTTACTTAAGGAGTCTAATTGGAAACAACCGAGTGCTTATTAAAGTCACTGACATTTCCATATGGAGTTCTCTCTGGGTCTGGTCATGAAATCACATGTGAAAATCTTTCCGAGTTGTGGTGTTAATCTGCCCTTGAATTTTTGCCTAATTTAGGATGTATTGTAAAGCTATGTTTTTTTCTGTTTTCTTTTATTTCTTTTATTTCTTTTTTTTCCTTGGGCAGGGAAAGCTTTCAGTGTCCAACTGCAGCAGCCCAATATGATTTTGCAGGAATAGTGTTTGGGTTTGCAGCACATTTTTTTCCTTAGTAAACAGTAATGTTATCCTCAAAACCCCATCAAGTACAGGTGGTGAAACTTTGTGTGCCAGTCCTATGTGGTAGGACTGTCCTTTCACTTTATTTCTCCGTGAAAAATAAAAACTTTTTACAAAGCCTATGGATGAATAGAATTAAGCTCTAATCAGTAGGTGCATTTCTCAGTGTGGAACTTATGTACCTTCATATATTTATGATGTTAAGAACAGTTTCATGCCTGGCTTAGTCTGTATACTGTAATACCTGGGCTGGGAATTTCACTCAAAGAGTTTTTACTGGTTCAGCTGGAGCCTGAAATGTTGTTTTCATTTTTCTGAGAAGTTGGTAAAATCTAAATTTGGTGGAAGGTTGCCTGTGTGCTCATAACCTCTTGCTCCATTTTATAGTAGCATGGGAGTCTATAAACGGGAGCCTTGTATGCTGAGTGCCTGTATTCTTCTCTAGATCTATTTTTAAACCATTCTTCTGTTTGGCAAAAAGTGACACTTGGTTTCCATGTTTACAGCAGGCATTGGCAAACCTCAGGAGTTCACAGTTTGCAGTTTGGTTAGATCAGTATCCAAAAGTCAGCATCTGACCAGTAAGCTCCTTCAGACTGCAAATTTAGGCTGCAAATGTAGTCCTCCTTTTGCCTTTTTTTTTTTTTTTTTTTTTTTTTTTTTTTTCTTTTCCTTTTTAAAATCCAAGCTAGATCTTATGTGTTAGCATCACTGCAGGATGGTGGCAGCCAAAAGACACACACCCCTAAACTGGAGCAAGTGTGTAGTCTTCAGGACTGCTTTAAAACCCCAGTAATCTCAGAGGAGCTTCCCGTCTAAACCAGAGACAGAATTTAGAGGCGTTTGGGAGAGGGATAGGAAACTTTGATCTGTATTGTTTTCCTTTCCCTCTTTCTCCTGGTCACTTGCTGCCTTTGGGCTGTATGCTGGGTATCCATGGGGCATGTCGGACCCCTTTTTATGGAGGAGAGAGCTTGAGACAAGCACGCTGCAGGACGGGGGGTTCTGAATGCGTCCTGAAGAAGGTGTCCTGTAGGACTAGGTACTCTTTGAAATTCACCTTCTTAAATCTGTTTGGCTAAATACAGGGACAAGGGGGTGTCTCTGCCCTAGCCAAGGCACCCCAAGCTGTGCATGTGTCTCATCCCATCCAGGCGGGATGCCAGAGCAGTCCCTTACTGCCAGAAGGAGCTGTGCCACCCTCAGCCCCAGGAGTACAGAGACAGGGAGGGTCAGGTGCCAGCTGGTAATTTTCTGTCCCAGTGCAGGGTAGGGATGATCAGACACCTCTTTGGAGCCCAGTGGGGCCAGGGATCCAGCTCAGCTGCTGGGGACACCCGACTCCAGCTGCACCCTGCTCTCGCGTCGGCATCTCGGCACAGGGTTTCGTGTTGGCAGGGCACGGAGTCCATCTTCTGTTCTCTGGAGTAGCTCCCTAGATTTCAGCCAGGACACATGGCTCCTGCCTTCCCTTGAAAAATTAATGTGCCAGATTGCTTAGGGTCATTGGAAATGCTGAGGAAGGCTCGACTCCTTGCTTCCCAAGGGCACGCACTGCCTCTGCCTCACAGCCAGAGCTTGGCTCCGGAGAGGGCAGGGGAGTCCTCTTTAGTAAGAAAACATTGGAGGCAGTTTTAGCATGCTTACCCCCTCCCTCCTCTGCATTTTTTTCTGCAAAGACCAAAACAATGTGAGACTTGAGCTGGGCCAGCTTTCAAGGGCAATCCTTTAAACCCTCTTTTGAAGTATGAACTATAAAGTTCCCTGCGGCGCTCGAGAAAATATGCAGCTTTCCTGGTTCCAAATGCTGATAATAAACCCGTCCAGATAATGCATTGCATTTCCTAGAAACATTTGTTTGCTGGCAGGAAATTGGATCAGATTGAGACCGCTCGATAGAGCGAGTGCGATCTGCTCACGGAAGGGTACGGTGGAAAATACGACAGGGCTTGCACTGGTGATGCTGCTTTTGATCTGTGCTGACGCTGTGGACTTCTCTCAGTCTCTTCTGGGTTATTATTAACCCAGCCACGTTTTGGCCTAGACACTGACCAGAAGCTACTAAACTAATAAAATTGCTGTGACAACTAAAGGACACTTGGTGCCCCTGGATTGCATGGTATCAGAAAGCTGAGCTGGGCAGTCACATACCCACAGCCAAAAGCATCTTCTTCACCATGGCCTGTCCTGTAGCACTCATGGCTTTGCTGAGGGAGCCACCCACACACCACCTCAATTTCTTGGTTGTCCCCCTGATCCCTGTTCAGGAGAAACCAGGCATTCCTTGGTAGGGTGGAGAGGCAGCTGGCAGCATGCCCTGGCAGGCAGCAGGGATGTTCCCATGGGGCTGGGACCCTACTGGGGAGGAGGAGGGCAGGATGGAGTTTCCCCTGGGCGGGCAGTTTCAGAACACTGTGTGGGATGAGCCTGTGGGGAAGGAAGACTTCACCCAGCCACCCCTCTAAGGTGATGCGAGTGAGTCGGCGCTGCAGGCTCTGGAGGGGTAGGAGATTGGGGCCCAGGGAAGGGGAGTGTTCGATGCCCTTCTCCCTGCCTGTGCGACTGGGGGTGGGAGAAGGGTTAAGATCACGGGGTATCACCATGCAAAGAAGGATAGGGGAGCAAGGAGCTACCCCCTGTGCACAGAGTGGGAGGAGGATGAATAAGAAGGGATTCCCTCTAACTGGGAGAGTAGATCAATGGAGAGGCATGGCAGAAAAATGGATTGGAAGTCCCTGCTTCTCCCCTCTGCCCTAGGGTAAGTGAGCAAAGAGGGTCTCCCCTTTGCATGGGGTTGAGCTGAAAGAGGTGCCCCCACACGAAGGTGCAACCTCCCTGTGCTCACAGAGCTGCAGGGAAGGCAGAGCCAGCTCTGGCTCCTTTCCAGGAATGGGTTTTCTCGGGGAGGTGCCGGCAGGGAAGGGCTGTTCCCTGAACCACTGGGGCAGACCCATTGCCTTCCTGGAAGGCAACAGCAGTGACTGTCCCGTGTGGCCACCCCCAAAATGGGCACTGTGCCTATTCCAGACCTTCCTCTGCAGGCACAGCCAGCCCTGGCACACAGCCTCGAGTGCTGCCAGAGAGCCCCCACCTGCAAGGTACTGGACAGGAAGGCTGGAGGGGAGGGGGGGGTGCGGTGTGAGATGATGCTCGGGCCCCAGCTGAGCCTGGAGGAGCCTCATGGGATTTTAGGGGGGTTTAGATAGCAAAGACCATGATTGACTGCAGTGTTTTTTTCTGCTCCCATCACTGGTCTCTGGTCCTTGTCGCCACCCCATTCTCTCTGGTCTCTCATCTGAGTATCCTCCCGTGCTAGGGTACAGAGCTAGTGCTGTGTGGGAGCTGGAAGGGGCAGGGTTAATCCAGCTCAGCACAGTGAGAGGAAGGAAAGTCCCTTTCCCTTTGCATGCCCACATCCTGCAGCCAGGAGCTGCTTGGGATGCACCTGCCCAGCTCCTGGGGCTGTGGATGTTGCAGCAGCACTGTGCTGGGAGGGATAATTTGGAAGGGTGGGGAAGGGGGCTGTGCTGGGGTCCAGCTCTGGGAGAGAAGCTGGGTGTCCCCCTGGCAGTGCTGTGCCCTTGCTCTGGATAAGGGGATTTGGCGACAGTAGCAGCTTCTCGCATGATGCTCAGGGGTACAGAGTTCATCTGGCTGTTTGTTACTTTTTTGGTTTACAAGTGGGTCACCTCCTCACCTCTGTGACACTGAGGTGACTCCCCAGAGCCTGGCAGAGTATGTCTGCCACTGTGGCTGATACTGAGCTGCCCCAAGCACACACATGTGGGCATAGGGATGTAGGCTGGGCTCCTTGCAGAGTGCTGCGGGTCGCTTGGCTTGCAATTGGCAGTAGTGAGTGGCTGGCAGTGAGCTTGTATGGAAAGGTCAGAGTCTGCAGTATTTGGGAAATGAGTCACTTTTTGTATGTGCATAAAGTTTTAAGCTGGCCGGGCTCAGAGCAGCTCTGAAGATTTGTGTTCAATGGCTGGAATAAGCTGTAAGGTTTTGTGCATGATACCTTGCCTTAAATCTCATCTCTTCAACCCAGTGGCTCTGGGGATGGGAGGGGATCTTGCGCTGCAGACCTGCACATCTCCTGCAAGAGAGAGGGGAGGAAATGCTTGACGATCCCTTGTCTCACAGGGATTATTTGGCTTCCTGCAGTCTTAACAGTTTAGGGGTTGGTCCACAAAATACTTGCAATGAAGGTCTTGGGGTTTGTTGGCTCACTTATTCATTGTGCTGTTACCTGCTGAGGCAACTCTCTGAGGACCTTCTTCCTGCATTGGTGCCAATTCAATTTGGTTTGTTTTAAGTGCATTTTGGAGGATTAGTATGAGTTGTAGAAGGCAATTGACTCCTGGGTTTCCTTGCTGTTCTGTCCCAGCTACATTGCTAGGTGAAACCAGTGCCTGGAGACACAGCTTGTGGTTTAAGGGAAGGCTTTGGCAGCAGCAAGGGGAATGGGTATTTGTTCTGCATCCTTATTGTCTCTACCACTGGCTTCCTATGCAGTCCTGGCCAAGTCACGTTGGTACTTGACACCTATATCATCCCAGATCTGTTGAGCAATCCCATCCCAGGGCGTTTTCACCATTGGCTGGAGCATGTGGGTTTCTCAGTAGAGTGGCAGCAGATGTTTGTGTGTACATCATACCTGTTAACAAGGTGCTGGGAGTATGGCACGGATCTTGAATGTGGCACTGGACAGGAATTCAGTCTTGACAGGGGAAGAGCTATCTCCGAAAGAAGTAGTGAGAAAATTCTCGCTTGACTTCCCTTCCCCACCTGCCTTTAAGTTCCTGAGTCATGGAAATGAAAATCTCCTTGGCATACGCCCATGGTTTGGGCTAGAGGGTGTGGAAGAAGCTATGATTGGATTCTCAAAGGCTGTGATTGTGATAAGAACGTACTGTACCGGAAGAAACAAATGTTAACCTTACTGGAGAGTAGAAGGCTTGTTATCTCCAGCTTTTATCCAACTGATACTCGAGCAAAATAGCAGTCTTGTGACCTGCCATGGCCAATTCATAATTACCAGCTAATGTGGTGTTTGTTTTCTTGTGATTTATTTGTAGGTTTAAAAGAAACTTTTGGACTGTGAATTGAGGCATTGGGTATGTAAATTTAAATTTTGTGTTTTTTCTTCTGTCTCCCCTTTTCCTTAATGCAATGTTTCATTAGATCCAGCTGGAATTTGTTTTTGAGAGAGCAGCTGCTGTATAGAAACTATTGTATGTTCACATGCCACTGGGAAAGGAGGAGTCAGGATTATGGAAGGGGGTTGATCATTGAAGAATTTAACACCAGAGACACACATTCCATCCCAAACCTCAGGGAGACATGGGCCATCCTGGGTACTGCTTGGGAGGATGCCTCTGAGCTGTGTCAACAGGTGGTGTGTTGAGAGAAGGCTTCATGTTCCTCGACTAACCCAAACTTTGCCCATGACTGTGGTGTGGGTAGCAGCCCAGCAGGTTGGAGGAGTTCTATTCCTCACCAGTTAATTGGGAAACTGTGGGCAGGTCTTCTCCAGAGTGACCACCACTTGGGAGCAGGAAAGTAGTTTCCTGGGTGAGGGTTGGTATTCCATGTGGGCTGGATTTTCCAGATGTTGAAATCATTCAACTTCAGTTGGGACCTTAAGGCTTGTTTTGATTCCTGTGGCTGGATTTACAGCCAGACATCACACAGGTGAGGAGGATGGCTCCTGAGGGAGTTTGGAAGGCTGGAAGCTTCTAATGTTGGAAACATTATGGAGATAAACCTGAGTGGGTGGAGTGGACTGGGGTGGGGTTGCCATGGGTGAGGCAGGGAGAAAGAGGAGATGGTTGGCTAATCATCAGGAGGGTCTGATTGCCTTCACCCACCAGCTTGATGGATGGGATGAGACATGCCAGGTCTCGCTATCAGGAGACCAGGAACCTCACTAGGCAGCCTGGCAAAAGCTCAGTGTGATGCAGGACTGTTTACCTTGGGACCAAGGAGCTGGTGCTGCCTCTACCAGGAGCAATTGGCCATCTGAGCATGTCCCAGAGCAGCAGCCATCTCTTCCCCAGGTTTAGGGTACTTGCCTGGTTGTTCTCCATTCTCATGTCCCTCTGATGCTTGTCTCACAGACTCAAGATGGCCTCGCCGGCAGACAGCTGCATCCAGTTCACCCGCCACGCCAGCGACGTCCTCCTCAATCTCAACCGCCTTAGAAGCCGCGATATCTTGACCGATGTTGTCATCATCGTGAACCGGGAGCAGTTTAGAGCCCACAAAACAGTCCTGATGGCCTGCAGGTGAGAACAGGGTCCTTCCCTGCCTCCCTCCTTGCTCCTTCAGCCTTTGGCCTCCAGAATCACTGCTGCAGTCCTGTGGGGGCTCGTGGGAGTCAAGGGAATCAGAGGCAGAGAAATAGAACTGAAAGGGACTGCCAAGAAATTTGTACCTGTAATGGGATTAAAGCTGAAACCACTTCCCTCCAGTGTGCTGTCCTCACCTCACTCTTTGTGTACCCATATCTGCCCACACACAGCCCATGGAGACCAACAGGAGCACAGCAGCTGTGAGGCACATCCCTGAAGGCAAAGCACAAATGTGCCACAGGGACATAGGAGAGGAGAGGGAGGGCTGGATGTTCACTAGGGTGAGTGAGTCTTCTGTGATAGAAGTATCCCCTGCCAATGCTATTTTTAGAACTATTCCTCCCTGGCTCCCAGACTGCTGGCTGCACCCACCTTAGTTTATTCATTTAATTTTATTTTTTTTTTTAAAGCCTGATGGGGTCTGAAATCCCTTTCCAGCTCCTAAGATTGCTGGAGTTGCTTCCCAATTAATGCTAATTAATATCCCACTATTGAATTACAGCAAATGCATTCCAGGTTCTCTTGCTGACATGGTGTAGAGATTTCAGAATGCCAAGCTTTGATTATTAAAGTGTCTCAAAAATGTTTTGCCAACATTTCTCCTTTTTTTTGGTTTTCTGGTTTAGAACTATGTGATGCCCCAAGAGGCTTCTGAAAGAAATGAGTCATAGTGGGAGGGGCATGGTGGTAAGAACAACAATGAAAAAAAACCAAAAAAGCTGGGGAATTACTAAATGGAGATAGTGAGGAGTTGTTGAGCAGGTGAGATCTAAAAGCAGGCTGTTCCAGTTGGGAAAAGTGCAGTGCAGAAGGTGCTTACTAAGCTGAGAAACCAAGCTTGATAATAAGGGGGAAGCCCAGGGAATTTTATAATTGCCTTCTCCTCCTCCCTTCCCATTCAAGAACCCCCTCTGTTCTCAGGGATTTCATACAAATTCTTTTTTTTTTTTCCCTTTGAATTGTCATAACACTTGTCCTCTCTACTTCTCCCCTCTGCAGTGGCCTCTTCTACAGCATTTTCACTGACCAGCTCAAGTGCAACTTGAATGTTATCAACCTGGATCCTGAAATTAACCCTGAGGGGTTTTGCATCCTCTTGGACTTCATGTACACCTCCCGCCTGAACTTGAGGGAGAACAATATCATGGCTGTGATGGCCACAGCACTCTACCTGCAGATGGAGCATGTGGTTGACACCTGCCGAAGGTTTGTCAAGTCTAGGTGAGTGCAGTTGGTGAGCTTTGAAGAGCCTGGGACTGTGTGTTTGGGTGAGCAGGGGAAAAACTGACAAAGTATCTGCAAATGTATCTTTTAACGGCTGAAAATGACTTTGTCTCCCTCCTGAACAATTACTTTGTTTTCCCCAATTCCAGCGAAGCAGAGATGGTGTCTGCTGTGAAGACCCCGAGGGAGGAGTTTTTGGCTGGACGGATGCTGGGCCACCCAGAGGTGATGGCTTATCGGAGCAGAGATGTCTCAGAGAACGGCATGCCTCTTCAAAACGGGTCCCTCTGCAATGGGAGGGCCTTTGCACCTGGCTTGATCAACAGTTTGTCTGGATCCCCCATTTCCTACCATGGATACAGCCCTCTCCCTCTAAATAGCTTCCTAGTGGATGATGAGTTGCGGGAGATGAGGATGCCTCTCTCTGAACTCTCAAGGGCAGGTGCCTTCCCCAAGGAGAGGATCCTGCCGTGCGACAGCTCCAGGACAATCCCCACTGAGTACGTGAGAACCATTACCGACATCTCTGCCAACATGTGCCATGCTACCATCTATGCTCCAAAGGAAGGTGCTGCTGAAGAAGCCAGGAGTGACATGCACTACAGCGTGGCTTCTGGGCCCAAACCTGTCATTCCATCAGTCCGGAACAATCCCTACTTCCCTTGTGATAAAGTGGCCAAAGAGGAGGAGCGGACCTCTTCAGAGGACGAGATCAGCCAGCACTTTGAGCCCACCAACACACCCCTGGACCGCAAGGGACTCATCAGCCCTCAGAGCCCGCAGAAATCAGACTGCCAGCCCAACTCACCAACTGAGTCCAGCAGCAGCAAGAACGCCCGCATCGGTCAGAACTCCAGCTCCCTCTTCACCAAGAGCCCCACAGACCCCAAAGCCTGCAACTGGAAGAAGTACAAGTTTATTGTCCTCAACTCTCTCAACCAGAACACCAAGCAAGACAGCACTGACCAGAACGAGATGGGAACCCTCTCTCCTCGCACCTATGTGCCCATGTCCACTTGCCAGCAGTCCATGGAGCCAGAGCATCTCAATGTGCAATCCCCCACCAAGATAAGTGTGAATGGTGAAGACTCTACAATTCCACAAGCGAGCAGACTCAACAATATTGTTAACAGGTGAGAAGATTTCCACCCCCTATGCTCCCCTCCCTGAGAAACAGGACTTCCTGCATTGCTGGTAGGGGTTTTGAAGTGTGAAATATCTGTAGCATTGGACTGGGAAGTCCAGTCATGAGCAGATGGAATCCCAGGCATTTGGTAGAGGGCTGCCGGTGACATTGAGTGCCCACTGTCCCCACAGCACTGGAGCCAGTGTGGACTGGCAGAGGAACTGGGAACGTTGGGTTGTGAATCCCTGGGTAACTTTGGCAGCTCTGGATGATTTCTGGAGCCTGGATTTGCCTGGCCTGTTTCCACCAGACTCTCTATGCCTCAAGTTTTTTGTTGGCTGTAAGCATTGGAATGGCCAAAGTATCAGAGAACAATATGCCATCCTGTGGACCTGGATGTTCCTAAAGACATTTGAGGTCATTTGATGATGGACATCTGGAGGTTTGAAGCTTAAGGGTCTGTTGTTGATCAGGGCTGTGCTGTGCAGCTCACCACAAAGATGTCCCCATAAAACGTGTCTGTCCCTTGTGTTGGGAGGGGTGCAAACACCCTCGGTATCTCGAGCACAGCAAGGGCCTTCTCACAGCTGTCTATGTTCCTCCTTCCACAGGTCCCGGGATGGGTCCCCTCGGAGCAGCGAAGGGCAGTCCCCACTGTACATGCATTCATCGAAGTGCAGCTCCTGTGGCTGCCAGTCCCCACAACATACTGAGATGTGCCTTCATACCCCTGGCTCAAACTTTGGAGAAGAGATGGGGGAAACCCAGTCTGAATACTCTGACTCCAGCTGCGGTGAGTCTTGCATCCTTGGTTGTCTTTTTCAACCAGCAATTAGGGGGCTGTGCAATGTAGGGACCCATCACTGACTGCCCTGTGACCAAACACAGTCAGACCTGTCCCAGATGCTGGTGGATCCCACAGCCCCCTCTTAACTGTCTGCCCAGCTCTCTGCATGCATATGAGGCACACATGCACATAGGAATTGCTGCCTTCCTCCCCTTCCCCAGCACCATCCAGATACCTTGTGCAGGGAGGTAGTCACCTGCTGCAAATATGGCAGGTAAGGACAGGAAACAAGTGCACCCCACCCCACCAGAACCACAGCAGAACAAGCCTGACAGATGTAATGACCCATAATGGGGATTGGGCAAGCTGGCATGTCTCATGCATCCGTCATGATATTTTTGTTATCAGGGAGCCCAGTGTGCACATCTGGGGAAATGCAGATAATGAGGCTTGCAATCTTGTTACAAAACCCCACAAGCCCAAAGACAGGTATCTGGGCACTCATCTGCCTGTAGCTCAGGAAGGGGGAATGCAGCATTGCCACCTGTAGTGTGGGCAGAGATCCAAGAAGGGAACCTCACTGTGGTAACACTCAACACAACGTTTAAGAGTTGGGCATCATCCTGCTGGGGGAGCCTGCCTTGTGATTTGGGTGATGATCATCTTCCTAAGCTCAAGGCAGACCTCTGTACCTGTAAAGGTTAAAAGACCCCTGAAGGTGCAGGAGTTGGTCCAGAGCTGAGCAACCTTCAGAGAATGCTTGATATCTTGAGTGCCTTCCCTCTCTGGAAGATGTCCAGGTGGTAGCCTGGCATCTTGTAAGCAGCCTGTGTGTCACTAAAGGAGAGAGAAAGCTTTAAACTAGAGCTTGTGGTGACTTTGCTCTCAAGCCATGCATGTTGTTGCTGTGTGCACAAGGCCAGGAGGTAACAGCACAGTGCAAGTACAGCTGAACGTGAACAGCTGTACTTGGCTGCTGGTTCCAACACTTGCTCTGACTGTCCCTCTCCTCCCTCCCAAATCCATCCCACAGCCTATCAAGAAAGTGACCCATGCACTGACCATCTGATTGCTCCTCTCTCTGCCCTCCCAGAGAACGGAGCCTTCTTCTGCAACGAGTGTGACTGCCGGTTCTCTGAGGAGGCCTCTCTCAAGAGACATTCTCTGCAAGTCCACAGTGACAAGCCCTACAAGTGTGACCGCTGCCAGGCCTCCTTTCGCTACAAGGGGAACCTCGCCAGCCACAAAACCGTCCACACAGGTACAGCGTTGGCTATGGCGACAGCTCTGGGGAGGCTGTGGGTTGGGGGAGCATGTGGGTGTTTATGGCTGGGTTTATGCCTGTTGCATCATCCTTTACTCTGTGTCACAAGCTGTCCCTGATGGGAAGAGCAAGGTGCTTTACTTAGCACTGCCAGGGAGCCCTTGGACAGAGCACCAAATCTGGGAATGGGGGAAATACCTGCCCTTGCAGCAGGGGTGGAACTCGACCTCCTTTGCTGTAAAGCACTGGCCACCACTGTTTTTAAAGGTGTTGTGCAAAATTCATAACTGGGAGCAAATGCATGGCCTCCAGGTAACTTTGTGGTAGACTTAAGCCAAAAAAAAAGAAATAGAAGAACATTTAGGGAGAAGTCTGAGATTTATTTTTACATCCTGGAAATCCAGGTCACATCTAGCTTGGCATAAACTCTGCTGATGGGAAAATCCATGAATGGATGGACTCTGTGAATCAGCACAATGAGAGCTGAGAAAGGAAGAGGATATTAAGGGTTTAGTAATTTGCTGACAAACCTAGGGCTTATTTTATTTCATACTTTTAATGCTTAACATGTCAATAGCCAGGTCACAAGCTGGGGAAGCAAAGTCTGGGCTGACAGCTCTCTGCTGCTGCACTGAATTAGACCCAAATTCCTACAGTCCCAGCTGAGCTCTAGGAGGGCTGTGCAGGGGACTGAGACAACACAAGTACCAGGGCACTGTTCAAGGGTGCCTATTGACAGCTTGTAGGGAGATGCAGGTGCCAACTGCTGTCACAGGGTCAGGAGGAGCGATGCTGTTAATCCTTGCTGGCAGGGCTGCCTGACATCCTCTCTTGCCCTGAAGGCTGCAGCTCCCAATCCAAAAGACAAAAGCTGCCTCCTGAGCTCACCCTTCCCTGTCGACACCCTGCCCAATGCTGCTTGTCCACAGCCATCTCCAAAAGGGACAGGAGTCAGGGCTTGTGCTTCATGCCATGGGGTATGGCACCTGAAGGGACTGACCTCTGGGGAGCACCATGGATCCTGGGTGCTGAGCACAACTGTAGCTAATCCCTCACCCTTTCTTTTGGGCTCTGCAGGAGAGAAGCCGTACCGCTGCAACATCTGCGGGGCACAGTTCAACCGACCAGCCAACCTGAAAACCCACACACGCATCCACTCTGGGGAGAAACCCTACAAGTGTGAGACCTGTGGGGCCAGATTTGTCCAGGTGCGTGTAGCCTCTGGGACCCGCAGTGCCTGGGGAGGCGGGATGTGGTTAAATCTTCTGCCCAAGACTGGCAGATCTTCACCACCAAGACTGGTGTGATGCCTCATGGCAGGGAGGAGGGTGATGATGGGCCAACTTGCTGTCTTGGGCAGCTCTTCCCATGGTGTTGTGGGATCAATAGGGACCTTAAGGTCCAAGCGGGACAGTTTGGCTTAGCAAGGAAGCCTGATGGCTGGTTGTTGCTATTCTGCTCAGTTTTGTCTTAAGGAAGAGACAAAACTCAGACATGGCCCTGACTCCCAGCTATAACTCAACAGATCATAAAAGCAGTCTGGGCAGAACCCCATTCCCAAGGATTACCCCTGCTCCCAGTGGGATGCCATCCTCCCTGGGGCTGTTTCTGACCCAGAGCTGCTCTCTGCAGGTGGCCCACCTCCGTGCTCACGTGCTCATTCACACCGGGGAGAAGCCGTACCCCTGTGAGATCTGCGGCACACGCTTCCGGCACCTGCAGACCCTCAAAAGTCACCTTCGAATCCACACAGGAGAGAAACCGTATCATGTGAGTGGCCCTGCTTTTTTTGGTGGTGGAGAATCTCAGCTTGGGCTGGGGGACAATGCTGCTAAGCCTGAGGGGCTGTGAAGACAAAAGGGCATTTTGCACAGGCTGGTTGCAGCATCCTAACTCCCTTTGCCAGCCTCATGAGGCCCTGCACCAAGGTCACATCCCTGCTTCTCGTGCCCCATTTCCCTCCCAGGCATTAGCTGATGCTGATGTGGTATTTTTTCAGGCGTGGCTGTATTGGAAATACTGACATGCAGCCCAAGCTGGGTACATCTTAGTTGCTCTTTTCTTCCACTCCATCTGGAAGAAGGTCACACTTCTTCAAATAGCTGTGGCTTAAATTACAGCTGCCTGTAGTGTGTGGGGATGGGGAGAGGAGCAGACAGCCTGGCCTGAGCTCCCCTCTGATAGTGATAATCGCACCCAGCAAGCAGTCTGCCCTGCCTTGCTTGCAGCCCTGTGGGCTCCCAGCTCTTTGCTGGGGCTTTCCTGGCTTTCACCATCTGCTAGAAAGGGAATCCAAGAAGGGGGTTGACATGCAAACATCCTGGAGCCATCCAGCTTGGCAGAGGTCAAAAGCAGCTCCAGAAATAACTCCGTAGCTGTTTTGATCACCTAGATATGGAGCTTGATGCTGTGTCTGTCAGAGCCAGAGTCATGTCCTGAGGGACTTTGCCCTTTGTGCATCCCAATATATGCTGCTGAAAGCCTGGGATGGGGTGCCCCAGGTGCTGCTCCTCCCACCATGTTCCCACTTTTCCCTCGTCCAGCTGTATAGTGGGTGCAGTGTCCTGGGGCTGCTGGTGGAGCGTGCCCTGAGGGGAAGACATGGCATTTGACACCCTCCCTCTTTGCCTGTCGCCCCACAGTGTGAGAAGTGCAACCTGCATTTCCGCCACAAAAGCCAGCTGCGGCTCCACCTGCGGCAGAAGCACGGGGCCATCACCAACACCAAGGTGCAGTACCGCATCTCGGGCAGCGAGGTGCCTCCGGAGCTCCCCAAGGCCTGCTGAAGGCACAGGATTTCCCAGGAGGAGGTCGGCTTGGAGGGCATGGCAGGGAGAAGCTGTCCAAAGGATACTTGCAACACTTTAAGAGAGGAATACAAAAAAAAAAAAAAAAAAAAAAAAAAAAAAAGAGAGAAAAAAATATTCATCACATGATGGAGTGCCTCTAAACCCATAGTACAGATAGGTGGAAAAACATTAGAAATTAAAAAAAAAAAAATTACAAATACACGGGTTTTCTTTTTCCCAGTTATGTGAAACAAAAAGAAAAAATATTCAGATCTTACTGTATATAAAACATAAAATTTAAAATAGTCATTTTAAATGTCTGTGCAGTGGAGTGTTGATAAACTCTGGAGTCTAACCTTCACAGCCTTTGCCGTTTGAAGATGAGGAATGTAATGTTGATTCATGGGAACAGATTTTTTTCTTTTGTATGCAAAATGTGTGTTCTTTTAAAGAGAAAGTATGCTATTAAAGAGAGGGCTTTAACTTTTTTAACCAAAGGTGAAGGAATCTATGGCAGAGTTGTAAATATATATAGATATAAATATATAAATATATATATAAAATAAATATATATAGACCTTTAAAAAAGCTATATTAAAAATATATAAAATGCATTAAAGGCTCAGTTGGACTCTGCAGGCAGAAGCCACTCTGAGAATCTTTATTATGATAGAGCACTTAAGGAGATATTTTAAAGTATTGCATCTGTACAAGTAAGAAAATATTTTGTCTAAATGCATCAGTGTATTTGTATTTTTTTGCAAGTGAAGGTTTACAATTTACAAAACAGTGTGTATTAAACCAACAAAGCTGCAGAAGGAATTTAAAATAATAATAAAGTGTAATTTTTTTGTTCTAGTTCTCAGTCTGTATATATGTAAAATGTGGTTTCGCACGGTGCCTTTCTTTTCAATGGAAGTTTTCAGTGTATGGACTATATTGAGCTCAGTTTTTTCAAGGTACAGCCTGATGTTGCAAAAGGAGTTTTGGTGGAACTCTTAAGTGGGGGAATGTTTCATTTTTTTTGTTTTGGATTTTTTTTTTTGTCTTACTTTACATGCTTGTGTTATAAACAATCTCGGGAGACAGGGTTTGGGCTGTGTCTAAACTGCATTAATGCGTTCTGTAAAATATAGCTGTACAAATAAAAGAATAAAATGAAGAAAAGTGATGTATGATGGAGTGAGAGGTCTGTTCTTGCCTGTCTTCCTCCTTAAGCACCTTGAAGCCTGGCTGGTGCCTGGGGAAGGGGCTGAGCATCCCGAGTCCTGGTGTGAACTCTTGGCTCTGTGGCTCTGGCCCTGTATTGAAGGCAGGGCCTCTTTCAGCCTTGAGTGAAGGTGGTCTCTGGCTGGAGCAAGACTCGAGTTTGCTCTGGATCCTGGTGGGGACTGTGCCACCCCCTTGCTACTTTCTGCATTGGCACCGAGTAGCCAGCAGGAACAGGGCAGAGCCTGGGAGAAACCTTTGCTAACCAGCCCAGGGCCAGTTCCAGATGGCTGAGCAGTTATTTATATTTCCTGGAATCCAGTGCACTTGCCAGAATTGCTCAGGGAAGATGACTGCCTGCTGCTCTTCTCAGAGCCTGGGCTGGGGGGGCTGCTGTTCTGCCTGTCCTGGGGGATGATCCAGGGCATCAGGGTCTGTAAGCCCATCCAGGCCCTCACTGGCCAAGAGCATCTCTGTTTCCAGCCATTGCATGCTGGCTTTGGGTCAGAGCTGAGATAGCCCAGCCTGAGGGAACCCCTGGGCTCGCCCTGGTGGGGAGAGGAGCTGCTCTGCCCTGTTTGGGTGGCTGTGCTATGCTGCGAGAAGCTCTGGGTGCCCGAGCCCTGTGCTGCTCTGCTGGAAACCAAAAAACCTCAGGCAAAAAGTTTCTCTGAATTACACAGACTGGACTGGCTGGAACCAGCGCTGGTGTGGAGCCCGGCCACAGCTCAGCATGGCCCGGGGTGGGGTCTGAGTTTCATTTTGAGTTTAGTCAATTCATGGATAACTTTGTCTTGGGGCTTGCCAGATGATTCACAGTGGGGACACTTGGAAGCACCAGCAGGAAGGGGAGGGCCTGGCTGTGTGCAGGGTCAGGAGGGGCTGCGCTTAGGAGGAGGTGGAGATGAAGATAAGGATGTGTTTTTCAACACACCACGAGACAGAGCCTGATGTGAGGTAACCAAAGCAGCTTTCCATAGGAAGAAAATGCCAAGAAGAGGGGGAGCCAGTTTGCTGTTTTGCAGCATCTTTGCCGCTCTGACTTGGCCTTCTGATGGTCACAGCAGGCTGAGACTACTACTGCTGACATCATCTGAACATTTTTAGGACCAGGAGCTGTGAAGATGCTTTTGGGCCCCATAAGTGGGATCATGATGACTGATAACAGCAACGCTATTCTTAGAGAAGTTTCTCCCAAGGGATTTTCTGGCTTAGCATAGCCTCTGGATCTGGACAGGCTGCTCACCTGGACAGAGTGGCTGGTCCTCATCTTCGTGAGCTTGCGGCTTTTAGGTCTGCTGTTCTTCCTGACCATGTCTTTGAGCTCTTGCTTTTTGTGCTCATCTAAAGACAATGTAATTGCCTTTTCCTGTTTGCCTCTAAATAAACACATTGTTTTAGGATGAAAGTTAAAAAGTTTAACTTCTACTCTGGTCTTGTGAGGCCCCTCCCTGGAGTACTGTGTCCGGCTCTGCGGCCCCCAATGCAAGGAGGACCTGTTGGAACGAGTCCAGAGGAGAGCCACTAAGCTGGTTGCAGGGTTGGAACAAGTTTCAAGTGGGGACAGGCTGAGAGAACTGGGGCTGTTCATCTTGGAGAAGGTTCCAGGGAGAGGAGACCTTAGAGCACCTTACAGTACCTAAAGGGAGCCCACAAAAGAGTTGGAGAGGGACTTTTTACCAGGACATACAGTGGTAGCTCAAGGGGGAATGGCCTTAAGCTGAAGGAAGGTAACTTTAGACTGACTATTAGGAAAGCATTCTTACCCATAGTGGTGGTGAGGCACTGGAACGGGTTGCCCAGAGAAGCTATGGATGTCAAATCCCTTAGGTGCTCAAGCCAGGCTGGATGAGGCCTTGAGTAACTGTAATCAGTGGAAAGTGTCTCAGCCCACGGTGTCTCAGGGGGTTGTAACAAGATGATCTTTAACATCCCATCCAACTCAAGCCATTCTATGATTTTGTGACCCCCAGCTCCTCTGGCTTGTCTCCCAGCAGCCCAGACCTGCTGGCATGTGAAGAAACCTCACAAAAAGGCAAGAAGCGCAACGAGCTGGAGCCAGCCTTTCTCTCCTCCTGTTTGATTGGGCCAGGCAGGATGGCTGCCTGGCAGCCTGCAGGGCAGGCATTTCATAAAGTGAGGTCTTCCCAAGCATCCTTCTGGGCAAGAGCCTATTTTTCACCCCAAAGACTGAGGCCAGCATAAGCCCTCACCAACTTACTTGCGTTAGACACAGGGTGGTGGAAAAATGACCACAAATGGATCATTGCCTGAGTGTTGACAATAGCAAACTCTTGCTTTCCCACCTTATTCCCTCACTTGCTTTCTCTTTCTACCTTTCTCAGGTGGGTTTTCAATGTTTAGTAAAGCTGGCTGTCCTCACAACAGGGTTTTGACACACTGCTCTCATTTGACACACATATTTAGGTTTGTCCCTTCCCTGTCAGGACCTGCTTGCCTTTGAGCTCACCGCCTCTCTGGTTACTGCAGTTGTCACTTTTGAAAGCAGCTGGGCTGGACTGACAGCTCCACTTGTCCCAGAAAAGCAGCTGTGTAGCCACGACCTCTATTTCCTATTGACTTGCTCAGCTGCACTTGCAAAATAAACACTGTATTTTCCCGGAGCACGGTTTCCTCCTCCTGACGGATTTGATTTTTTTTTTTTTTAAACAGTGATGTCATGGCTTTTCCGGGCAGTTCAGCTGAGGCGATCGCCATCCGTGGTGCGAGGCCTGCAATGTGGCACGGATGGAGTTTGGAGAGGCGAGGGAGCCGTCACACACGGAGCTTTGTGCCTGCTGCATAGCCAGGCACACCGAACCGCGGGCAGTGCCCGTGGCCCCTGTCCGGGCTGTTCGGCCCTGGGGAGCACGGCCGCAGAGACACGCTGGCATTAGGGACAGGGTCACCCCCGAGCCGGTGGGACGGCTGGCTGCCCGGAAGGGCCAGCATGGAAAGGGGGATGCGAACTCCGGGCAGTGAGCAGGACTATGGGGAGGGATGCTTTATTTCTTTTGGCAGCGCTGATGGACGACCCCGGGGCCGGGCCGGGCCGGGCCGGGCGCTGCATTCTGCCGAGCCTCCACAAGAGGGCAGTAGAAGACGGAGTTTAGCGCGCTCCTGGAATTCCGGAGTCGTTTGGGTTGGAAGGGCCTTTAAAGCTCATCCAATTCCAGCCCTGGACAGGGATATTTTTCACAAGATCGAGTTGCTTAAAGCCCCATCCAGCCTGCTCTTCCAGGTTTGGAGCATCCGCAGCTTCTCTAGGTTACCCATTCCTCACCACCCTCACAGTAAAGAATTAATTCCTTATATCTAACCTAAATTGTCCCTATTTCAGTTTAAAGCCATTCCCCTCTGTCCTGTCCCTGCATATCCTTGTAAAAAGTCCATCGCTGACTTTCCATAATCCTGTTTAGGTACTGGAAGGTGCTGTAAGGTCTCCCCAGAGCTTTTTCCAGGCTGAACAAAGATGGTATTAATAGAGGACAGTTATATACAGAGATAAAACAGAGATAATTATTTATTGATTTTATGTGCTCATCCATCTGTACCCATCATCTCTTTCCTTATGCTAATAAATACTCACAGCTCAGGCCAGCATCTCTCTCTGTATGGTCCCAAACATGGCCCTGACTCCTGGCAGCCACTGCAATAGTACAGGTAAATACTCTGGTATTTAACTTTCATGTTATACCTGATATATAACTCTTAGCTCAGCCTATTCAGCTTTGTTTCTGCAAGTGTTTGTGCTGGCCTTTCCCTTGTCTTTACCATATCTTTCTCTTCCCCTTTCTCTTCCCTCTCCCTTTCCCTTTTCCCTTCAAGGCAGCTGATATCAGCCCTATGACAATATCCTAGGTGGCTGAGTTTGGGAATAAATCTCAGGTAGCAGCATTAGAAATCTTAAACACAGCTCAGGCTCTTAGACAGAGATATTTCAAAAATTAGTTACTAGAATTCCCCCTCTGTGAACCTCTGCTGCCTGACTGCCTTCCCTCTTCGGTACTGGAGCAGAAATCCCAGAGGTTTGTAACTGATGGAGAGGTAAATTCTTTTGGATCTGTGCCCAAGTTTTACTATAAAAACAGAAGCCTCTCAGGGCTGTTGTAAGTCCGTGTAAAACCCCAACATTGAGGCTATCTGTGTGTCCCATTCCAGGGATACATGGTACCATTCAGCCAGAGGCTCTCTCTCTTATTGAGCTCTTGGTTTTTATTATCACTCAGGCATGATGACTACTCTTTCTCCACTCATCTGGGTCTCCCGGGGCAGGAAGCAGCTCTATTAGATTTCCAGCAAGCTGCTAGAGCTGTGGGGCTGTAGCAGCTTCCTCACTGCCCCACAGCACCAGCTGCAAGTCCAGAGGCAGTGCGGGGAATGCCACCACCCTGGCTCCCAGATATGGCTCAGCCCTACCAGCTTGAAGGCTAGAATAAAAAGAAAAGAGGTACTCCCTGCTGGCAAAGTAGTGATCCAGGGCAGAACTGTCCTGCTCCTGGAAGCAGAGCTGAGAGTGTGGAGAGTGCTCCGCAGGGGACAGCAAGGGAGATGCGGTGCGATGGGAGCTGGGCTGGCGGCTGCGGTGGCAGCAGAGGGCACGGTTCCCTGCCGAGCACACAGCCTGTGCGCCCAGGCCGGGCATCGCTGGGCTGCTCTGGGTCCCTGGAGCAAGCTGGAAGCGTGGGGGTAAGGAAGCAGTCACAGGAATTCAGTGCAATTCAATCGTCTGCAAAGCCACATGCCCTGCAGGGCTGCGGCAGAAAAAAAGGAACAGAATTGCCTTTGCCACAGCCCAGCGGATGATGGATTTATCTGGCTGGAGAATGAATGCAAAAAAATTCAGAGCACACTGATCCCATAGAGGAGCTGGGGGAAGGGGAACCGGTAAGTCAATCCGCAGCTCACTCGCTGCTCCATGCCTGCACCAGGCATGAGGACGTCTGGAGGTCTGCCCTTACCCCTTCCCCAGGAGTCCTCTGTGGGAGACAGTCCAGACTTGTGTGGAGCAGATCCTTTCTCCACTCCCTTGTTGCTGCCTCCTCTGGGTCAGCACAAGGTGGTTTTCTGAACCAAAGCACGTGGTCTTTTTTCTTTAGAGTTTCCTTGAAAAGAAACAAAAATTTTTCAGAAGAACATCAGAGAGATTCTCACAAACATTACCTGAGAACTTTGTATCTGTCAACAAGGCTCAGACCCCACGGGAGTTCAGTTTCTCTCCTTTAAACAGGCTGGGATATTTCTAAGGGAACAGTCCCATCAAAGTTTTGTCTCTGGTTCTGCCTCACCAGCCTCATACTCTCAGCTGAATCCCAAAAGGATAAAATCCCAAAAAGGTGGATGTCAGAGCCTTTCTGAGGCTGCTCTGGTTCAGGATCCTCATCGTGTCCTGAGCGTGACCATAGAGAAGAAACCAACCACTCTTTCCTCAGGTGAGCTTCTGAGATTCAGTGGGACAAATCCAAGACACTTCCATGTGGTCACCATTGCCCTGTTACTGGGGAACATTGATGTAATTCCTCCAGCCTCCCTCAGGCAGAGGGGGGAACAGAGGGACCCCTTCAGAACACAGAGAGATGGAGTCAGAGCCAATTTCATCTTCCAAGCCTTGTCCCCAAGTGCCTGGAAAAGCCAGAGTAGCCAGTGAACATCAAAGCCAGGAATTCCCAGTGGGACTGACAGTCTGTGCTTGCCTGGAACTGGACTGTAGGGAGTCCAACAACTCCAACAGCATTTCTCCAACCCAAAGTCCCATTGGGTGTTATTGTTCTGTGGCTGGATGCCCTGCACTGCCAGCTGGCCAGGGAGGATTGGCAGGGCAGGATTGGGCTAGGTAAAAGCCAAAATGAAAAACAAGGTGTGGGTGAAAACAGGGAAGGAACAATTCTGGTCTGAACATCTTTAATAGAGTTGGGCTCATGCACACAGAGGTCCTGGGTAGCTGGGGAAGAACAAGTTGTTGAGCAGCCTGGGTTTGGGCACAGCATCAAGAATGGCCTCTCAAAACCTGTTAGGAATCAAGTCTGGTATCTTCCCCCATTTGGTGGCAACAGGACCACAACAACTTTCTAAAACCATCCCTGCCAGCCCACGTGGAACCCATCCATCTTTGACTGAGCTATGCAACTCTGCAAAATCCCATTAGCTGTATACAAATCTTGCTGGCCCCACAGGAAGTTATCAGGAAATGAGAAAGAGGGGAACTCATCAATGAGGTTGTTCCTGCACTCCGCCAGCTCCTACAGCTCTCATCTCCATGTTGGTGTCCAGGTGAGTCCAAAGGGTGATGAAATGTAGCACAGCTCTCCATCCTATGCAGCAGTCCAAGGCTGCACTCCAGCCCATTGCCATGCTCTAAGAAATGCAGGTGCTGAACTGATTCCTCTGGCACTTCAGGGCAGATCCATCACTGCAGAAGCTAAAGGAGGATGGTAGCTCTGGAGTGATGGCAGTTCCCAGTGTCCCCATCCCCTTGGGGTGATATGCTGAATAAAAGAAGGGGTGCCAGCCTGGAGAGTCGCCTGCTGTGCAGTGGAAGGGGATGTTAGATAACAGCTTCCAGTAAGCCACAGGGGAGTCTGAAGTAACCCAGTGTTGTTTCTCATTTCCATTTCTGCTGCTCTCCAGTGTAGAACCCAAGCAGCCCTGGGCTGTGGGAGATGGGATAAGCTGGTGGGGAATTGGAGCCTTCTACAAAGCTGGCCCAGGCTTGCACTGCTGAGGCACAGCTGGGCTGGGCTGGGCTATGCCAAGCAGGAGAGCCTGAGGGCTACAAAACAAGTCTATTTTCAGTGCAAGTAGAGTGGAAGAGCCCAGCTTGCTGCTTCTGGCACATCTACAAAAGTGGTGAAATTATTATTGCTGAGAGAATCCTTTCCTAGGAAGCCTCTCTTGAAGGCAGGCAAGAGGTCCAGGATAGGTCTGGTGCCCTGGCATCTGCTGCCTTGGCCATTTGCCACACCCAGGACTGGCTCTGCTTCTTTGCCCACAGGAGGAGAGAGATGCTGGTCCAGCTGCTAACACAGGATCTTGGTGGAGAGAAAAGCTCTGACAGTCACAGCTCTTAGGGACAATCTGCTCTTTTGGGTCAAATCACTTCCCTTGGCTTTGGTAGGAGGCTGTGTCCTGTGCCCAAAGCCAGGGAATTTGTCTAAACCAGAGCAGGGGCTGATTCTTCTCCACCGGTTTCCCCAGAGCAAGACCAGTGAAAGAAGACAGACAGGGTCTCAGGAGCACAGAGCTTGGCCTTGTTCACATCAGGCAGATGGGGAAAAACTGGCTGTAAATGCAGCACAAGTAAACCCAACCCTCAGGGTCTCATGGGCTACAAATGAAAGCTTATTCTCTCATGATTTTATTAATTTTGCTCCACAATTCAGGAAAGATGAAGAGGATGAAAGCCATGTGAGGCTGCAGAGCTGCACTGCACAAAGGAAGGGAGGCAGCATCCAGGGAGGGCAGTTGTAGTGCAGCCCAAAGTTCTACCTGGTCTGGAACCAGAAAGCAGCACCAATTCATCGTGTTGGACTGTAAAACAGAGCAGGAACACTTTGTTTCATGCTTTACACTCCCTGGTCAGCTTCAACAAACCCAGACAGCAGCCCCAGGGTTGAAAGTGGGGCAGAGAATGCACATTAATTCATCATGAAGCAAAATACCATTTTGAAGGTTTCTGGAGACCTTTTTGCAATACTTGAATTCTTCTCAAGTCCTTGATTTTTCTCAGCTGGAAATTGAGATAGGAGAGATTCTGATACTCGTTTTTTGACAACAGAGGCCCTTTCCAGCACATCCTGCCCTGCTCCTGCCAGCTGGGAGACAGCTGAGGAGGCTGATCCTTCAGGGGGTTTGAAGCAGCTTTTCCTGTTGTGGGCACCAGCCAGCTCACAGGAGAGGCTGGAGGAGTGGGAGAGGCTGTCCCACCATCCCAGTGGGACAGGTGCATGCTAAGGAGCCAGCACGTCCAGCGACCCTGCGATGGAGACAAGGGTCCCCGCAGGCTGAGGCAGGGACCAGCACGCCCCGAGCCAGGCACGGATTTGTCATCGGTTCCCGGAGCTGCCGAGCCGCGGCAGGAGCCGGGGCATCTCCCCGAGGCTCCCGCTGCCTTCGGAGCTGCCCGCGGGAGGGAACCCGGGAACCGGTGCCGGAGAGACCCACAGGGGCAGGGGAGGCAAAAGGACCCCCAAGGGCACCTCGGCACCCCCACCCCCTGCAGGAGCCGGAGGCAATCCCCCTTTAGGGAACCCTTTGCAGCGCCCCTGGAGCCGTTTCCACACGACGGGGCGGGACTGGCTCCGGGGCGAGGGGCTTCGGCAGAGCGGCTGCTGGGGGGCTTCACCCTCCGGCGCCGGGTCAGAGCCGCGGGCGGGCGCTACAGCCGGGACCCCACCGCCGCTCCGGCGGGCTTGTGGCCGGGGAGGAGGGAGCGGACGGGCAGGGTCGGGAGCTCTGGGAGCGCGGTGATTTGGGGACGGGGGCTGGGGGCGGCCGGGGGGCGGCTGGAGGAGAGGGGAGCTCAGGGGGAGCCGTGGAGGTTTGGCCGGCATCGGGCAGAGCGGAGCATCCCCGGTCCCGTTCCCCCCCGCCCCGTCCCAGAGACCCACCCCCGGCGGCGTGGGGCGAGGGGGGCGCCCCCGCCTTGACGTCAGGAGAAGGGTTTATAAAGGCGGCGGGCGGCGAGGAGATCCCCAACGCCGGAGCCGAGCCGCAGCGGAGCCGCCAGCGCCTGCCGCCGCCGCCTCCCGCGCCCGACCCGCCGGCGAGATGCTGTCGTGCCGCCTCCAGTGCGCCCTGGCCCTGCTCTCCATCGCCCTGGCCCTCGGCACCGTGTCGGCCGCCCCCTCGGACCCGCGGCTCCGGCAGTTCCTGCAGAAGTCGCTGGCCGCCGCCGCCGGGAAGCAGGTGAGAGCCCCGCCACGGGCGGGCACCGCTCGGGCGCCCCGACGGCCGCGCCGCAGCGTCCCGCTGCTGCAGAGATCCCGCGTCCCCTCCGCTCCCTGCCGCAGCCCCGGCAGCCCGGCTGCAGACCCCTCCAGGTCCTCGCCAGGCTTCCCCCATGGCCCCGTTTCAGACGCCCGGTTCCTTGCTGCAGAACCCCCCTTTCCCCGCAGATCCCCGGTTCCCCGCCGGGGCTGAGCCGTCGGCAAGTTGGGCAGCTGGTGCTGGGAGGTGAGACAGACAAGCTGGGTGCTGGTGGTCAGTAAGGAGCAGGCACTGCTAGAGCACAGGGCAGAGCTCCTGGTGTAGCTCCCAAGGTTTTCTCCGGGTCACAGAATGAAGGCGGCTTCCCCAGAGCACAGAACAATGGCCTTATCCATGCTGGGTGACAGGAGAGGCTTGGAGAGACTAGAAGAAAATCAAGTTCTAGTGAGATGGTGACCTATTCAATGTCCCCTGCCAGGTCCCCCAAAGACCTTTCCCGTGTCACTTTAGCAGCATGCTCGTGGCATCCTTGCCGAGCGTGGTACTGAGTGCTGGAGCTGTGGGAAGAAAAGGTAAAGACAAGTTCATTCCCTGTCATGGACAGGACAGCAGGCTGTTCCCCACACCGGGTAGATGCTATAGACACCACTGCTGCATAGCAGCTGTCAGGCTGGGCTCTTTGGAAAACCAGGGCTCCTCTTCTTCTCCTGCATCCTGAATGTCTCTAATCCAGCCACAGAGAAGTCTTAGAGGAACAGAGTGGTGAGCCCTCAAAAATCAAGCAGTAATTGTGGTCTCTCTATCTCTTTTTCCCTTTCTGTCTTTTGTATCCAAGGAACTGGCCAAGTACTTTTTGGCAGAACTGCTCTCAGAGCCAAGTCAGACAGAAAATGAAGCCCTGGAGTCTGAGGACTTGTCCCGAGGGGCTGAGCAGGATGAAGTGAGACTGGAGCTGGAGCGCTCGGCTAACTCAAATCCCGCTCTGGCACCCCGGGAACGCAAAGCAGGCTGCAAGAACTTCTTCTGGAAAACTTTCACATCCTGTTAGCTTTTGAAACCCACCTCTCCTCCCCATCCATCCCTGCCCTGCCCTGAGCAGAACCTTCACCACAAGAGGCGAAGACTGTAAATACACAATCCACAGTTATGGTGAAATTAAACAAACAAGGAAAATTTGAGTTTGATTTCCACTTGTTTTAATAAAACTTTCTGTTCCAATTGTACATGATTTGCTTGAGTTGTGATTTCTGACTAGTTCCTTGATGACATGCACTCTGCAACTCTTTCAAATGTACTATTTTTAATTCTCTGTTACAATAAAATTTATGTTTCAAACGGTGATGCTGAGGCTTGGTGGTCAATGAGAAAACTGATGTTACCTCTCAGGCTGCTCATCTTCAGAACGCTGCCTGTCTCAGGGCAGCCAACACCACATCCACACGTATGCACACATTCAGTGTATCATAATGTGATTTTTTTCCTGTGGTCTTACTAAAAGAGCTAGAGCCACGGTGATATTTTAGATATCACTGTGATTTAGTTGTGGCTGATCCAAATCCACAGTGCCTGGCACTTCAAGTCAGTCTGGAGGATTTACACCCATCACCAGAGGGATCAGCAAAAATCTTAGCTGTGTATTTCAAGTGATGAGGACAATAAAAGTAGTTCATGGTACAAGTTTACACCACACATCTTATTTCCTCCTCAGCCACAGGCTCTAAAAGGTTTTCTTACCTGGCATATTTTACTCCTTGCAGCATTCCTGACAAACACTGCTTCTGGCATTCTTTCGGAAAGTTTTCCTTTGTTCTGCAGTTCAGGGGCAGTTTTGCATCCCCGTAAAGCTGAGATGTCAAGCCCATGACACCAGCCCCTCTCCATCTAATGAACTGATCACAGCAGTTTTTCTACCCACCTCATCATCTTGAAAGGCAATACTGAAGTGTTCAGCAGGGTGGGAGATATCATTGTGAGAAAAACATTATTTTCTCAGTGAAAGAAAAATTTTTCATGCTTTTGCAGAGCCTCAGCTTTCTGCCGCGCTGATTTGTGCCACGCACTCACAGGTGAATTGGAGCTGAAGAGTAAACATCCTGCACAGGGAATAGGTGCCACTTTGATGAGAAATTCATCATTCAGGATTAAAAATAAGTATTTTGTAGCCATCACATGTGAAAGAAGGGTAAAAAATGGGGGATTTTAGAGATGTTGATGGGCAGAGGGCTCAGCATGACTCCAGTGAAGGTGGATTCCCCAGCTGAAGGCTTGTTAAGGTGCCCCTGCTCTGTGCTGAGCGTAGCTCTCTGTGGGGCATCATTCTTGATGGCTCATGGACCATTGCTTTCATTCATGGTCTGCACCTCCTTTCCCTGTAGGCAGGGGAAGGTGCATCCCGTGTGGCTGGGAACTGTAGCAGTGCCAAGTGTGAAATCCCAGCCCTGCTACAGAGCTTGCTGGGCTCCTCCACAAACAAAGGGAACAGGCAAAGGCAGCAGGGACGTGCCCAGGGAGGGGAGCTGCTGCTGTCGGCCCCTGAGGGGGCCAGAGGCAGGGCTGGATTCTTCCCTCCCTCCCTGGAGCGGCAGGCAGGGCTAAGGATCCAGTGGGACCCTGCAGTGCTGGAGAAGCCTTGCTGTGACACAATCCCGTGCTTCCCCAGCTCCGGGGAGCTTCTCTCCTCCTTCCTTGGAAGAGGGATAGGTTTTGTGGTGTGGTCTGGGGAAATGCTTGCTCCACATGAGTGCCTTGGGGTTAGGTCTGCCCTCTTTACCATGGTTGGGGGTGGTGCAGACTGGGCAGGGCACAGTGGTCCTTACAGCACTTTGTGGGGACAGGGGGAGAGCCTTATCCTCTTTGAGCCTTGGATTTCTGCAGCTGGTGCAGCTGTGGAGGGTGCAGGATTAACTCACTCTTGGGGGATGGACAGGGCTGCACTGCACGGAAACGCCTCCAAAATGATATTTGAGAAGTGCAGATAATATAGATCAGTAATCAGCTTCAAAAAGCAGGCAGGGTAAGAATAGGACCCTGCTTGAAAATGTGGAGACAGGCTCTGTGAGGAGACAGCAATTGTCCCAGCTCACATCTGATTCCTTTGCTGCTGTGTAGCATCAACAGAGTAGATTTCAGGGGATTCAGTAAAGCAGAGACATCCCCGTCCCTGGCTGCTCACTCTTGTGTTGACTGAGGTTCCTCTTATCTTTCAAGAAGAAGCTTAATTTTTTCAGTGCTGAGACAGCCTCAAGAGAGCAGCTAGAGGAACAGGAGGGGGGTGGAGGGGCCAGGGGCTTGAATATTCTTATGCACAGAGTCCATCTTTCATAGGATATAAATAGACCACTACTCGCCTGAGGCTTCTCCCCTTGTTCATAATGCTCAACCCATGCTTCTGAAGGGAGTTTAATCCTGCCAGTTGCTGGAGTGAAACTCATCCCAAAAAGGGATGAGGATGATCCTCAGTCACAAGCAGGATTTAAAGACAGTGATTCATAAGCTACACCAGACTGTTTCAATAGAGCTGATGGTATGCCATGGCAGCTTCTGGGAAGCTTAATGAAGATGTACTGGTGAAGGCATGTCCCCAGTTCAGAGACAGAAAGACAAACTGCTCCTTGTGTCAGCTCAGGAGTTCCTGGAGCCTGGGGAGCTGGCTTCCAAGGCATTAAATGCAGTATCACCACATGTAATTGCACTGTGGCAGCACCAGCAATCCCAGGTGCTGTACAAACATGATGCAGGAGACAGTCTTGCCATGCCAAGCTAAAAAGACTAGAAAGAAAAAGAAAGATTTCTTTTTCACCTTTGATATGTGGGAGTTATGGGCTAAAGAGACTAAAGTATATTCAATCCCTAGACATGGAGCCATGGAACAGTTTTCCAGGCTGGCAACACTCCTGCTGGGCAAGGCTGAGTCTGGATGAGCACACAGGTACAGCACACAGGCCAGAGCTGCCCAAGAGCAGAGCAGTTTCTGGGGAGGTTCTCAAGTCACATTCTCTGCAGGTCAGAGAGGAGGGACAGCCTCAGCATGGGTCTGGGAGTTTAGGGTCTGTGGTGATCCACACTCAGCTGATTCATCTCCCCTCTTGCACTGGGTGCCATGGGCAGATCCGAGTGATGCCCCTGCAGCAGGCACCTTCAGCAGCAGCTGATTCACCTGAGGCAATGTGGAGAAATGCCTGTAAGGAACATAAAAGAGCTTGAAACTGCTGCTTGAAGGGTTGCCCTTAATGAAAACCAGAAAAATTGTATAAGGCCTGGAAATACACATAACCTGTGGGAAGTCAGTGAGGAGCTTCTCAACCACCCCCAAAGGCAAAGTCTCCAGTGGTGCTGGGGGATGTCTCTTGATCTAGCAAGCAGCCCAAGATTATTTCTAGGTGCAGTTCTAACTGGTAAAAAAGAGAAGTACTCCTTGGTCCACAAGGCTTGTTGGGGACAAATAGCTTGAAGTGATCCTAGCTGTACTGCAGAGGAAGAACCTGTGGGACCCAGAGTTCATTTCCTGAGTCCACTCTGGCACCACCTAACTCCTTTTGGCTCTGCAGAAAAGACCAAGAACCTAGACCCATGGGCACAAGTTTCCTCCCCACAAAAGAGCCCATAAGATGCTTTTTGGTGCTCTTGCCTTTACTCTGCCTCTGGGGCTCCTCTCAAGAATTGCACCAGCTGATTGCAGCTACTGGGAGCATCTCTGATTCCCATCTCTGCTTGCACCACAGGAAAGTTCCTTTTCAATCCCACCCAACTCCCAGCATCTCTGAGGAGCACCAGATCTGCCCCCAGCCCCTGCATGGGTGGGCACCAGGTTCTTGGAGAGTAGCACTCACTGCTGCAACAGAGTCCTAATTCTCAGCAAGCAAAGCAGCAGGATGGTTATTGAGCAGGGTAAGAGAAGATATACCTAGGCAATAAAAGTTATTATGATAAAGGAACAGACTGTACTCTTTTCTCACTGAACACCTTCTGACTCTTTGTCAGCTTATCACCAGAATAAGGCAATAAAACCCACTTTTATTCCTTTTTCCTTCACCTTTGTCTTTATTTTATTAGGTAATTATTTGTTATTTTTTTCCAAAATCCAATTTCACTCTGACAATAGCTGTTTGGCCACATACTGGGTATCTCAGAAAACGTTTTGTATCCCAGTCTTAGAAAACTTATCCCATAAACAACTTGTAGAATACAAGAAAAAAAAAATAACAAAGCCACAAACCCCCCCCCCCCCACCCCCCCCCGCCACAAGTTCACTTTTCTTCATATGTATAGTAAAAGTGCCAGCCTGGGCTGTGAACTATTACTTCCAGCATCATCTGATAAAGAAACACACCTGGTCACTCAATTAACAAAATTAATCTAACAAAGATCCCTAGTATTTTCTACAGAGATATTCCCTGAGAAAACATGAAATAATGCAAAGCCAGGCTTTGTTTATCACCTAGACTGGCTGATGGACAAGAGAGAAAGTGACTTGGTGTGATGTACAACAACAGAGCATCCCTCCTGATGCTCTCCACGGCTCACCTCCCCCTCCCTTGCAGCTGGCTCGTGCAGGCAGCAGCCTGCTGTGCTCCATGGTGCAGGAGGATGAAGCACGTCTGGCCTCCAGCCCTGGGAAAGCATTCCCAGGAGGAGAGCTGAGAGATGCTCTGGGCCCTCCATTCTCATCCCACAGCCCCTGCTAGGAGATGTCCCAGGCACAGAGCCCAAGTCAGTGATTCCCTCCCAGCCCAGCAATCAACCTGGTGCTGCTCTGCCCGGGGTAGATCATTTGCTGCCTTACACAGAGCTCTGCACTCTGCCTTCAAGGAAAAACTCTCCTTTTGCTCATGACTGAGGAAGAAAAAAGGATCCCTCTGGAAATCAGCTGTCACATTTGCAAAGCTCTTTTGTAAATCTTTTCTGGCAGCTCTTTTTCCCTGCTTTACTTCTTGTGCCTGGCAGGGTTTGTGATTCTTCCTAGAGGCTCTAACACAATATTCCTCACCCTGTGTGTCTGGCCCCCACAGCAGCGTGCTCCCCAGAAGGTGACTTTGGGGGCACAGTGGCGAGCACAAGCCCAGGATTGGGGTGCTCTGCAGCCAGCAGAGAGAGCCAAAGAGCACAGAGAGCCCTGCTCAAGGTCCGTGTGTGCCCGAGCTGATGCTGGGGGTCCTCTGAGCCAGGAGCTGCTCCACTTCTGGCTCCCACCCCAGCACCGGGAGATGGGCTGCAGTCAGAGGTCCTGCAAAGAGGGGCTTTCCATGGAGCATTTCTCAGGGCCAGAGCTGTGTCAGGATGCAGGCAGTGCTGTGGCACTGACAAGGGTTTTTTCCCCCAAACTAAGTGCCTGCTTCTCATTTCTAAAGGACATTTCTCATGTCACAGTTGCCAGTTTTTAACATGCCAGAATAAAGTTAAGTAATGTGATAGTAAGTGTTCTACCTTGGGTAAAATGCAGTGGGTTTTGTCCTAATGACAACTTTCAAGAAACTGCTCCCATGTAAATCCCTTGACATTTTTTGGTTTTCATCCTCTCCTTATTCAGTCAGATCTTCTGAAACTTTGCAGCCTAAGCAGCAGTGGCAGGGGCAGAGGAAGGAATTAGCCTATTCAAAACAGTTGGGGATCTTCCTGAAGAACATATGAGGATGCTGTGTCATATTGCAAAACAGGAACCTGGCAGGTCAAGAGTTTCTTCAACAACATGTTTCAATGAGAAACCTCAGCATGGTTCAAACACAAGATGTGAAATCTCTTGTCAGCATTCAGAGATGCACCCTTGAAGCCAGAGCCCACCTGCCCTCAAGGAGGAAATTTCAGTTGTGGATATGGCTCCCCAGACATTGCCTCCACATGCAAGTAAGCAAGTGAGCAGGCTGGTCTGCAGAAAACACAATCTCTTTAGACTGAAAGATGTAATCCAGTTAGATACGAACCCTGAATTCCAAACCCTGCTTATCTCCTCAGACAGTGATGACACATGTCATAACGTCACCTCCACCATCAATTCCCTTATTTGTCACATTAGCAGTGGTGATACTGACACCAGCAATAAGGCAAAGAAAAAAACTGAGGAGATCCTGAGACAGAGGAACAAAGTAGAAGCCATATCTGGGCACATTAATGAGTTCCTTGTAGCCAGCTTTCAATCAATCAAGTTTATCAACCAGCGGCAGGAAGAAGATAAGAAATGAGGGAAGGAACAAATCATTCTGTGCTGTAATTGTGTCATTCTGTAACTCTCTCTTCCAGGAGAAGAAGCTGGCTCAGGAGGCCTTAGTGGAAATGCTTCAGGATGTAATGAACAACCTCTTTACCTTAGTGCTAGAATTCCTGACTGGAGACATAGAGGAAAATCAGAAACCAACACATGAAGAGGGTGTTGGGAAAATCTGACCACACGCTGATCTTTTGTGCCCCAAGGCAGCCTGACTTCTGAGGGGAAGCCAGATAAGTTTTCTGAGCTGATGGCCAAGTGGCTGTGAAAGATCACATGGCTTCTGCAGGTACCATCAGCAGCAACCTTTATGCAATCCTGCTGGATGCCCACATGCTCATGGAGACTTTCCAAAGGAAACACTGAGGCAGCAGACAAACAAACTCCCACTGCAGACCCTGAAAACTGTTGCACTGTGGGAATCCAGGGCTTCCCTCTGGCTGCCCTGGCAGGTCTAGGACCCTGGCAGGGGGTCAGGAACCCCCCTGGACAGAGCCCCGAGAGACACTGTCTGTGATCTCTGTCCATGGAAAAGAGTTTTCAGTCTTACAGGATGAATTACAAGCTCTGAGTGTTTGATATAAGTAATAATTAAGTGTGGCATGGGTGCAAAAGTAAAATTTTAGGATTCTAGATAAGGGGTTCAAAGGGGACAAGATGGAGGAAACTGGGTGTGTTTTGTCCTTTTTCTCCTTCTTCCTGCCCTCCATGTTTCACTGTGGTGTTGGCATTTTTCTGTTGGTTTAGGCTGGGGACACACTGTTATTATTGTAAATATAGCACAGGTAATTTCTGGTGTATAATGTTTGTAACATCCCACTGAGGCCAGAGCCCCACATGCTGCCCTGCAGGACAGAGCTGTGGCAGGGCAGCAGAACATGTGAGAGATAAACAGAATAAACAACCTGGAAACCAGCACAGATGAATTATGACTTCTTCTTTGGCAACGGGGCAGAAAGACAGACTTTCTACAATCTCAGAATCATCAATACCTCAGATTCCGACACTGCATAACTTATGTGAGCTGACAAAAGTGAGGATGCTGCACCACCTCGCCCTGACTCAGGATGCAAGTGACTCTGAGGTACAAGCTTCCCTCCAGAAGACAGACAGCCCTACTGCCAAGCACAGGGCAAGTGAAACAACTGTAAGAGAAGGAGGGGAGGTGATAGTTCAGAAACAATTTTCTAGAAAATTTTCTCCAAATAGAGTATGGAGGTCTAGAGGAGTTTTATATATGAATGTAAGAAAAAGTGGCCTGGGGAAGTTGGAGTTTTTCATAGAAAACCTCTCCCTCTTCTTGCAGAGCTGTGTGAAGCAAAGCCTGGCCATCATCCAGACGGAACAGGACACCAGAGAAGCTTCTTCCTTCTCCTCCCTTGGGGAATACCCTAAGGTGGAAACATCTCCTCTTAGATCCACAGAGATCACAGGAGGGTCCATGAAGGGGAAGGAGTTGATGCCATTCTGCCACCTGGAAGACTGCAGCAACAGCCATTACCCTGCAAAAGCAACACAGCCTTGCAAGCTGAACAGCCCACAAGAGATTCCCAGCCAGTCAGGTCCCCTCAAAGGATGCCAATATCATGTTTCTCCCTGCGGGGATGTCCCTGGGTGCAGGAAGAACCACCAGCAGAAAAAGCACTGGGACGTCAAAATTATCCAGGTCTTCTCTACACACACATCAGTGGGCAGATGGTGAGAACCACAAACGAATAAAGAACAAACTCCTACATGAATAACCATGTGAATTATCTCTTTTTGCCCTTTAAAAAAAGTAAGGTGGGTAGCACCGATACCTTGGGTCAGAACTGAGCACAGAGCACACAAATCTGGCCAGGTCAGAGAACCAGCTGTGCCCTGACCCTTCCTGAACAGCCTTCACAGGAGCCCTGCCATGGGATTTTCCAGCATTCCAACATTCATAGTTAGCAAAGTATCAGACACACCGTGCCCTGCTTCCCAGATGAGAGAGAGATCAGGGCATCCAAACAGCATTTCCACCTGCCTTAACATTGACCACCAATTGCCCAGGGAGCCTGCCAAAGACAAAGGCTGCAAGAGGAAACTCATAGGAGAAAGCCATTTGTAAAAGTTGAGGGTTTCTCTTAGGTAAAATCAATACATTGACTTTCAAACCCACTTTCACTTGTCAGACTGAAAGAGTTTGAGAGAGCAGAGCTGCTATGGACGACTGCAGAATGCCAATGCCTGACCCATCCATCAGCTCCACTTTTCCAAGTAGTCTCATGTAAAATTGCCTTAATTTGTCTTTAACCCCCCTCTTGTCTCTAAATTCTTAAGGTGGGAGTCCTTAGCTTTGTGTCAGGTATAACAGTAAGCACTAATGATGCTCTCTAAATTACAAGGCTTTTTTACTAATAGACAATTCAGTCAATTACAAAATGCTATTAAACATTTGTGCTCAGGCAGAGCAAGCTAGGTGCCTGGTGAACATGGCAAACCAATATTTTTAATTAAAATAAGAAGAAAGGAACACACAGGCTGATTACCAGCCAACAAGAAAATTACCTCCCAGAGATCTCAGTGTAATTACCCTTTCTGATTGACCAAAATGACTGGTTTGCTGCAGACTATAATTCTCTCTAATGCTGTACAAAATCATGGCCACCCTCTCACCTATCCCATTCATCCAGTGCTGTACCTGCCCAGGGGCTGCTCAAGTACTCATGAAATCCTGCTTTGGTGCTCATGTGTGGTTTGGGCCTAATTTTATGGCTGTGTAGCTGGATGATTCACAATGAGAACATGGCTGATGCCTGCAGAGGCTCTGTTCTTCCATTCCTTGCTGCTCTGTTCTTGTGACACCCTCTGTTTTTGTGCTAAAGGACATACCTGGAGTGGAGCTGTGTCACTTACATGCAACATAATTGGCTGCCCTGTATGTGGCCCTCCAAGAGCAAATTCATGTCTGTGTTGAATTTTGATGTCAGGCAACTGGATGTGCTGTTCCAGGAGGCTTCCTTCAGTGCTGTGCTCCATTTTTCCTAGTAGCAAGTGCCCCATGAGCATTTATTCCTGAAAATGATCTCTACAGATGCCCAAACACCATTCCAGTATAGTTACCTGGTAAGTCTGTCCATCCATTGCCTTGTCACTCAGTCCACACCAAAATTTGCCCAGTAAGAATGTTGCCTTTGCAAAAGCCTCCGTGGCCATGGGCTCTCACCAGGCTTCCTCCCACTCCACACAGCAGCTGCAGTGCTGCATCTGGCTCACTGCTAGAGGAAAAGCCATTAAAAAGCTGACAGAGCTGATATGGTGAGGCCACATACTCTGTGCAGCCAGGCGACACATGCAGACTCCTTTTCTATTATGCTGAAGGCCTGATCCATTCCTTAAGGGTTCTAGAGACTGTAGGAAATGAGGGAAAGTCAAGTGTTTGGAAGTTTGCAATATTTGCCTGGCAGGCAAACTATGCATTCATGCTCTCAGAGTGTCTCAGAACCCTTGCCAGTCATCAGAAGCCTCTTGTAGTGGGTGCAGAACAAAGAGCAAGTGACAGTCCCTATCCTGCAGACACTGCATGTGACAGGAGATAAACCCATCACCAGAGATGCCCTGGAGTCCTACAGGAGCAAGCAGCATCCCAAATAGTCTCAGCAACAGTGTTCTCTCAGGTGCCCCAGAGCAGCTCTCAGGTTTGCCCTGAGCCTCCAGATCATGATCTCTACAAGTCATTCTTGCTTGCAGCTCCTTGCCCCTGGCAGACAACAACATGCAATGGGGTATCATGGGTCTAAGTGCTTATTCTGGAACTTACACCACAGGAGCAGGTTCCTGTCTGTGAAACAGTGGTTAAGGAATGGGTCCTAACACACAGGATGATGCTCTTGCCAGCTCCACAGGCTGAGCTTTGCTGGATAACAATTCAGTTTTCTCCTCTCCTGCCTCCCAGCCAGACAGTCCTCCAGGCTGTTCATCTTCCCCCACAGCCCTGGTGAAGAAAAAAGAGCAGAAGAGCACCTGGGTCACGAGACAAAGAAGGAGAGCTACAAAGATCTCATAAGGGAAAGCTGACCTGATGCCTTTTGCTCTTTCCTGGTTCAGTCCTCTTCCATTTGCTGGAATCACAATCAAACTGTGTTCTCAGGAGGCAGCAGGGTCAGGGAGATCAAGGAATTATAAATAAATACAGTATAAACAAATCAATCAGAGGGATAAAAACATTTGACAGGGACATACTAATTAAAAATATAATAATCCAGATAGTGGACATTTATTTAAAATGGTGCAATTACAGCTTTTAATCATCCTGGTTTAAATTAACAGCAGCAAAGTGGCTGCGCAAATGTGTTCTCTGTAATGAACTGATATTAGAAAGCCAGCTTGGTGATCTCTCCCTCTCTCAGGCTAATTCTCCCTCCTCTCATTGTAAAATAACCTTTTGGTGTCATTTTCTTGTAGAGTCTTGAAGATGAAGACACAATATCGGAGCTAAATTAAATCCCCTTCACATATTTCTCTTCTTTCAAGCTGTAAAAATTGCTGGTATCAGTCATTCAATCTCTAGTGCTGACGCAACCACACTTGAGGAGAACATCTGGGGGCCCCAAGAGTCATTATAGGGAAAATAAAATCCTATATTACAATCAGTCAGCAATTAAAAGGCAGGATGCAGGAGGGCAAATCCTGCAAGATGCTGAGCAGGCTTGATGGGGAAATCAAATGTTAGACCTGTGATGCTCTGGGGCTCTTTTCTTCTCAACCAAGTCATTTGAGAGGAAGTTAGAAAATTTCTACATCTGCTCCTGCCCAGCACAAATGGTCTTGGTAATAGCTTGTATTAATCTGAGTAAGTACTGATCCAGATGCCACGGGCTTCATACCAACTGGCCCCATCTGCAGGGCTGTGGGGCCAATCTTGCCTTGCCTTGGCAGGTCCCACCCAGGCTTGGGATTTGAACAGCCATGGTGTGGTGAAGGCAACACTCAGCTTGCCATGTGAAGCCCATGTGGTTACAGTGGGCTCAACTCAGGCACAGGCAAGTCAGAGACAGGAAAGCTCTCTGCCCCAGTATGGTTCTGACTTAGGAACATGATGGGCCTAATCTGCCTGGGCAGCTGCCATGGCCTTTCTCCCACCCATGAATGTCCACTCCCCTGTTAATGCACCTTTCCTTCAGAAAGCCCTGTGTCCTCCAGACAGGATGCTGAGGAGATCACTGCACTGGTGGAAGGGAGCAGAATTACAGGCACATGGCAAGTAAACCTGTTGGAGGAGAATCCTTTCAGACGTGGCTGTCCTGAGATGGACTCAAAAGCACAGCCAAGGGGAGACCATTCTCCAGTGTCTGCTAAAGCTCTGCTGCTCTGCAACCCCTGCTGCTGCCAGCCAGCAAGAGCAGCTCTGCCCTGGCCTGTGTCATCCTCTGCACAGGGAGAGTCACAGCAAGCCAGAAACGGACCCAGAAGTTCCTGAACTCATGACTCAGCTTCCAGCAATGACCCACAACTTGTGTTGGTGACAGCGCAGTGCTGGTCCTGCTCACAGTGTTAGGATGCTTCACACCTCAGCTGGATTTGCTTCAAGACTGCAAGAAAATGGAAAAGAATTTAAAAAAACAATATTACAAAAACAATTTTGGAAGTATGGAAAGATTTCTGTGTGGGAAACGACTACCATGCAGAAGAGTAGATATGTGACTGCATGTGTAAGCCACAGCTTCTCCCAGAGCTGCTCACCCTCTCCTGGATTCTGGCCATGGTCACCAAACACAATTACCTACCTGTATCCCTAGTTCTTACCACATGATTAAAATCAGGAGCCCTTTGGAAAGAGAATTTCATACTCATTAGCACCAAACCTTCCTCTCCTTCCTGTTTACCCGAGGGGTGTGCAAACATACAGTGAGAGAGCAAGAGTCACGCAGCCCTCACTGCTGCGGTGGGCACTGCAATTACCTGGCATGCACATTAAGATTAATAAATATTAACTTTACTTATGTTTATACTGTCCACTTAAAATGGAAACAACATGCTTTGCTACTTAATCAAATTAGAGCTATAAAATTGTTTCCCTTTTAAAAGGTTCATTTCTGTTTGGTTGGCAATTAACGTTGATGATTTGAGTCCCATCTTTAAAGCATTTTGAAATACAGAAAAATGGCAGAAGTGCAACAGGGCTTTAATGGAGTCATAGCACACATCAGGTAATAAAGCATAACAGGCCGTTTACTTTGAGTAGTCTAATTATTTGAGAGCTTTTTAAAAACAGAGAACCGACATGTGAAAACTGTAATTTCCCTTTAATTAATTTTTTAAAATAAGCTGGATAAACCAAACAAATCAAAAAAGAGAAAACCTGTTTTTAAAACATTTCTCTCCAATTCCCTAGAGCCAGGCCAAGTCCCAGACTGACACCGAGAAGCAAATTTTCCCTTTTGTTTTTCTCTAGCTTTTCTCTCTTCAGGGTGTGCAGGACAGGGATGACCAGGTGCACACTGGGTCCTCACACAATCCCTCCTGCACCATCACTGAAAACATCTCAAGGAATCAATGACCTTCTCATAGGTGAAGGTGCATTGTCCCATCCCTCTCTGAGCTGTAGGGGACAAAGTCACTGTCACTGCCTCATCTAAGAGACACAAAAACACCTTCAAGATGTTTAGCACAACAAACAAAGTATTTATCAGCTGTACCTCAGTCTGGGACACAACTCTCTGGTGAGGCAGAGTGCATCTCCCACAGCCTTCTTGCCTCTGCAGAACTAGCAAGGTTTAATTCCTTTTCTTTTCAAACCAGCACCAAAGCAGCAGCACAGCTGAGGCAGGATGGGACCTCTGGAGGTCTCTGGTCTTCCCCTCTCTACAAAGGGTTCAGGTTTACAGTTAGATTGTGTTGCTCTGGTTTCATCATGCTGAGTTTTTAATACCTCCAAGGACAGAGATTCTCACAGTCACCATTTGACTACAGCCACAGAGAAGACAAAATTACATGCAAGACATGGAAAGGCTGGTCCTAGCAAGAGGAAGCAAGACCACAGAAAGAAGAGGGAGGTGCAGAGTCTGGCCCCAGATCTGGTGGCCTGGTTTCCTGAAGCACAGCTGTTCCCCCATTGCAGTACATGGGTTGCTTCACAACTAAATCTATTTGCAAGGCAGTACAAGCCAAGACAAATTTGCCCCCAAAGTAATAACTTTTCAATTACCTTCGTTATGCCTTGCTCAACACAACAGCAGAGCACCTCTTGAGGGAGCAGCTGAGTATTTCTCTCCAGGGTGCACATTTATTATTTTAAGAATCATTTAATTTTCCATCTGAACAAAAGGGGCAAATGTAGGTCCTGAATGACTCCAGGGCCCCGTTCAATACATTGCTGTGTTATCCATCACAGCAATTACATGTGGTAATTCATCTCTGAGAAACTTCAGGGTGCAGACCTGAGAGCATTTGACATATCTGGCGTGGCTCAAAACTCTGGGAGCCCATGGGAAAAAGGGATCATGACTGGGAAATGTGCCACTATGCCCAAGAAGCTCAGGCAAAAGTTTCAGTACAGGGACTTCTGGCACACCAGGAGCCTGCAGCCTGGCTCCAGTACCTTTCCCAAACTCTGGCTTCCCGTAGCACACACTCATCCCTGCAAGCCCCATTGCTGGAGCCAGTGGGATTTACAGTATTTGTGTGGTGATGTTCTTCAAAATAGGTTCCCTGTTGGCTCTGACAGTGAGAGAAATGTGACTAAACACCACCACAGCAAATAGTTCATCAGAGAGACCATTTACTCTCTCAGGTCTGTGTGTCTGTTACTCTCTGAGTGTACATAACTCACTGTCTCTTCATCAGTGACTTGCAGGGCTTGAACCAAAACACATCAAGGGACAAATAGAAAAGTTACCATTTCCATACAGCTCTGATCTTATAGCTGAGATCTCTCCATGCTTCAAACCACCCTCTGCCATTTTTATTTGCTTCCCAGTATCCATTTCAAAAAGGCTGCCTGGGACAGAGATGCAACTGTGGGCTGTGGGCTTGTTTTTGGCACAGATCTAGCCAGGATCAGATATTCAGGATATTCTCCAGATTCTCCTTACCTGACTGCCTCTCAGTGGTGTGAGCACAGTCCTGGTCTGTCAGGCTGGCCCTGAGCACTGCACACAGCTTCAGGGTGCTTCTTCAGAAACTCTCCCTGCCAGCTGGGAGGGGATGGGCTCCTGCCAGCTCCTCAGAAGCAGAAGGAACAGTCTCAGAGGAAGCAACAGAGTTGTGGCCAGACTCAGAAAATCATGAGAACCTCAGCATGCATCAAAATCCTTCAGCTAAAGGTACATGGCTCATACTGGGAGGCACTCAGCATGCCTATGTCAAGGGCTGATGACTGAGGACAGGAATCCCCAGACATTCCCCTCAGTGTTGCTGCCACTCTGTCAGCACTCAGCAGTGATGAAAGCAGACTGAAAACTGGGCACACAAGTGGTGTCCTGACTCTGATCACAAGGAATATCCCCTCTCCAGAGCCCTGAGCCCATCACACAGGCTGTCACCAGGCACAAGAAATGGCTGCTTCATTGGAAAGTTAAAGGTTAGCAGTAATTTTCATTGGGTCACATTTGCCTCATTATGGTTATTCATTTTCCTCTCCTGCCCAGGCAGGTCACCAGAGTGAGCATCCTCACAGATCTCAAGGAAAGGGTGAATTGACTCCTTAGTAAAGGAAAAGGTAAACATAAGCCCCTGGGATTCTATTTCCCTGAGCTCCAGGAAGATTAAAGATAACAAGTAGAAAGTCTGGTTGCGTGTTCGTCTTTGGTCAGGGAAAGCCAAACAACAGAGAAGCAGTGGATTTCAGTAAAATCTTAAGTTTAGAAATATTAATTTTGCCCTTTCTTTTGACACTGTGGACTACACAGTTCAGAAAGCTCCACACAGATACCCAAGCACTTCTGATTGAATGGGCCATATCTTTTCAGGAAGGTTTCCCATCAGTGTTCAGGCTTTTGAACACCTGCAAACCTGAGAAGTCCTGGCACTGCTGCAATTTCAATTATAATTCGGAACAGCCTGTATGGAGATCTCAGTCCCCTCAGCCAGGGTACTTTGGCAGACACAGAATGTCCTGCAGGCTGTACTGGAAAGGCCACATGAAAGCCTCTGAGACACAGGAGTTGGAGAAGAAAATGCTTTAAATAAGCTGGTACTCACAGCCCAGGTGTGCTCAAAGCAAGACCCACCCATGAGGCTGTGGCAATTGGCATCCATCAGCAAGGAATTGCTGCTGTGAAGCAGTGAGTTTCTATATCTTTCACTGGACAGCCAGGTCTCTCTGTAGTTCTGCAGGAGCTGATTGAGTTCAGTGGGTGCTTGGGGACCAGCAGATCTCTCCCTGAGCCCAACCCAACCCTTTTGCTACAGAGATCCCTGAGACTGGCATTGATCCAGTAGCATTTGCAGGAGTCCAACACTCAGGACAAACCCCAGAGAGAGCAGCAGAGCTCCCTTTGCCTTCACTTCTTCCTCATTGCTACAACTGTTGTGAAGCAAATCTCTGGCATTTTCCTGGATATGGAACATATCCAGGTATGAACCTGTTCCCAACCCTCCTAGTTTTTGAAGAGCAGAAATCAAGGTGAATTGAAAGGGTAGAAATGACAGGCAGATCTGCATAATGCATTGGTGAGTTCTGCACAGAGCTCGCATGAGGTGACCTGGAAGTTTGGCTAATTGGAAAATCATCTCTGCCAGGTAAAGGGCTGCTCCTGAATTATCATTGCTCAGAGTATCATTACTAGCAGGGAAGCAGAGAACAGGTACCTCGAGTGTTTGCATTCCTGGTTCCTCTCCTTCCTCTATCCAGCTGGTAAACAATTAATTCCTTTACAATTCCCCAAATTATCACAAGGCTGGAAATGCCTGGCTGCTGTGTCATTTAGCAAACAGTCTTTCACAGTGCCAGAAAAGCACGTGTCACTTGGCTCAGTGAGGAGAGAAGCACAGCAATGCTCAGATGTTGTTATTATTCCCAGTATCATGCCCTATCAAATTGTCCAAGGAATATGGCTTTTCCACAGACCACCCGAGGTGGCTTTTGCTGGATGTGTGTAACTGGGAGCCATCTCCTCTGCCTGCAGGAACAGGAGCAACCCCCTCTTGCCCTGCTGCTGCTCCCTGCCTGGTGGGACAATGTGTTTGTTTGTGGCTAGGAGGGCAAGAACAGGTGTGAGACTGGGTTTCATTTGTAATGTGCACCTTTCCTGCCAATGATGAGGTCCCACATCTTCTGAAATTGCCACATACCAAGCAACTGATGTCCTGTATGCACAGTTCTCCCACTGCTGAAGGATTTGCTCTGTGTACCATAATATTTGGCCGGGGTTTTTAAGCCAACACTTTGTTGTCTGATACAAACCAGGTTATCACGTTCAGGTGAAGGTTTCCCAAACTCTTTTTAGGTTTACAAGTGGATTGCTTCTCCTCTTACCACCTTGGTGAACTTCCGCCACAATTCATCAATGGCTCAGTGAGGCAGAGTCAGGACACAAGTGCCTTTGCCAACAGTGTCCTTCAGAATGGCCACAAGAGCCTCTTTGCTGCTCTGCTTAAACCTCTGCAAGGACTAAATCAGGACGAGTGCAAATACAAAACACGAGGCATGTGTAGCTCTCATCTGACCCCATCTCCCTCTTGAAAAACAAAGCATTAAGGCCAATTGTGTGGACTGGCTGTCAGCTACAGGCATGGCAGCAGGGTGAGCTGCAGAGCAAGGAGCGTAGCAGATTTTTTAGCAGGGTGGGGTAGGCTTTATCCAGGAATATCACAGCATGCCAGACACATGAAACAGGGAGAACCACTGTATTTTGTTAGCACTGGCAGACCAAGGAGCTGTGTAAAGATGCTGATCTCCTAGAGTCTTGCACAGATTAAGATGTGGTAGAGTGAACTTTCTTCCAGCATCATGTTTAGAGGACTCTCTTTGTTTCCTTTTGCTGATGACTGGAGTATAGCCACTATAAACATTTGATACCATGCAGGGCACACAGAAACAACAAGAAAATAACATGGCTAATTAGCCTTGTGGATTATTTTAACCAGCTCCCTCTGGAATACTCTCACTGAACAGGGTTAGATTTCTTCCCTTCCCCCTACAACAGATCCTCACATTTAATTAAACTGGAAACCTGGCTTTGCCTGGCTCAGATGGAGTTTTTTACCACTTATATCATCTTCACAGACAAGAGGCACTGCTGCTATTGCACAAGTGGAGATGTGGCTGCTTTGTACATTTCCTCTGGGATGCTACAGCTTCAGCCACCTCAAACAGTGGCAGATGAAGGCAGAAATCCAAATTATAAGCACTAATTTCCATGACTTCTATAAGCAAAACAATGCTGTCATTGATCCTTGATCCATTCACCTAATTGGAGGGGCTAAAAAAAAAAATCAGGTGAATGGGACAGAAGAGATGGGTTCAAACTCAGATCTCACAAGGATAGTGAGCTTCTCCAATAGCTCACTCCAAGAATGATGTCAGACAGTGTTTAGAGGCAACAAGATGGCCATTCCTTCCAGACAAGGGTATTCTAGGCAATGAAATTGATATAATTAACAGACAAGGTGAAAAATCCTCTCTTCCATTACCTGAGCAACACATTTTCAAACACAATCAAGTCCCTCCAGAGAGGGAGGGATCATCCCATGAATAAGACAAGATACTGGACTGAAAACTCAGCATTTCATCTAGAGTAACCACTGATAAACCTTAAAATGGGAACAACATTATGGTTTTTATCCCAAAAATATTTGTTTATTTAGATGATAAATTCTTTAATGTCCAGACCTTGATGTTGTAATTTTTTCCATGCTGTCACCCCACTGTAGGCTGTGTCCACCCACAGCCAGAGACCGTCTGCCCTAAGACAAGCCTTGCAGAGGGCTCAGTGGCATCCTGGAGCTCTTTCTGCTGCAGCTGGATTTGGTTTCCATGTTAGACTAGCAAGAATTATGTTTGAATCACATAACTGTACGAAATTTTTGCCTTCCCAGAAGTAATTTTCTTCTGACAGGCTGAATTCCTCCCCTGCGTCTCTTCTTACACTAATGTGAAGCTTTTCAGACAAAGACTTCAAACTAATTGTGAACAGCAGCAGGTTAATATGATCAAAGGAGCTAATAGGCTTTCATATGTATTTACATGATTTAAGCTCCTAGATTCAAATACTGGATCAAGAGATTTGAGATAAATTGCATGAGGATTATTTGCCTGCCTGTTGTGCAGCAGAGAATTTGTCTCTACTCTGTTGGAAAAGTCAATGGAGTATTTTCCTGGGTTGGGAAACTGAAGCTTTCTCAAAAACACCACCCAACTTTCCTCATCCATCATAAACACAGGGAAAGGTGGGTAGTGGCATTACCCTGACCGAGATCCTTGTGAAACAGAGAAGAGAAACAATCTCAGCTGTGGCCAGGCTTTGATATGTTGGGAAGGTGCTCACAGGCAGAGTCTTTCTCTTGAGCAAGGAACACTGAGGGAAACACAACAGGAGAAATGAGCAGAGGCTGGAGACATGCCAAGAAATGTGGGGGTCTTTAACTGGAGGATTGGGCAAATTTCACCTAACCATGAATGATGACACAGCAATGGCATCTTCTGGCTGTTTAAAATTAGTCAGACTAAGGAAGAGGAAAACACCCTGATAGAGGGATGCTGCTCTAAGCAGGGTCCAGGCAAAGCCTAACAGGTCTGTTCTATTTATCTTGTAGGAAAGTGAAACAATTTGAATAGGACAAAATGAGAGAAGCCCATGACAGAAAAATAAAGCAGGTTTGGTTAGTTTTGTTTTTAAATAAGAGGCATCCAAATCTCCAAACTACACAGGTGAGGGATGTGAATTCTGGTTTCCTTCTTCCATCATAACAGTCCATTAGTAGAAAAGCAGTGTGGGAACTCCATATTTTTTTCATGATTCCACATTTTTTCTTTTTTTTTTTCAAATTCCACAAACCTTCTCTTTTTTTTCCCCCAGTTCTGAAGTAGAAAGCCATGAAGTTTTAAACTCTTCCAACATTCTCAGCTTGTAAAAGCTGTTTTAATTGCAATGTCTAGTTTTTAGTAAATTCAAGCTGCTTTTTGATTTGACCTTTAAAGCTATATGAGAGGTATACGCATTATAAACTGTGAATTTGTTTTTGAAGCAAAAGAGATGAAAAATGAAAATCATCCAATGCCACGATATGAATACAGGATAATTTGAACTTCCTTTCCCAAGACAATACTGTTCGGAAATTGATATGTTTTGAAAGAGATATTCATTTAAATCAAAATAGCCTTTTTTTTCATCCAAAACTAAAGCTTTTCTGGCCATCTCTATTAGGGGAACAGCTGATTTTCATCTCCCTTCTCTGGGTGTGACTCTACTTAACACAGTGGAACCCACACCTGCAGCTGGGATGTGACAGGGAGCTGTGCCTTACAGCAGTGCTGGTGCAGCAAAGGGGGACAGTGGGTTAGAGGAGGGGGAAGTGTCCCAGTGCCAGCAGTGTGGCTTTGTAATCTTCTTTCATGCCCTCTGTGTCTCAGTTTTTGACCAGTTTCTATGAGAAAGAAAACAAAGGAGAGTATGAGGGCAACAGCACACTGTTACTATTGTGACCTTCTGGATCTGCAGAGCTTTGCAAAGCTCTGCAAGATCTCCCCAGGAAAGATGCTGCTTAACAAAGCCTTTGTATGGCCTTTTTATTTCACCAGCAGATTTGTGGTTTGGTTCCAGAATAGCATTGTCTCAAATGAAGAAAATAGTCTGAAATTTGTCATCTGCTTTAAAAACAGAGAGAAGAAGAAAAGAGAGATGGAGGGGAAGATGTGTTTTTCTGATATCCACGCTGCATGGACCACAGTGCTCCACAGTCCAGTCCCAAGCCTTCCCAGCATCCTGCATGGGCAGAGGGTATTAGGCAATGAATTCCTCTTCTAAACATAATTGTAATTTCTGCATAGAGATACACAACCTTCAGAGATGAAAGCCCATTTCCTGGAGCTTTCCTGGGAGCATATTAAATGTGCTGATCCTTTTTGGGGAAAGAGATAGAAGGGACATGTCCTGGGAGGTAGGAAAGAGTCCAAAGCCAGTGAAATGGGTGCCTTGGTGTCAAGCAGTGTCTAAAATATCCTCCTTGCATCATATTAGTTCTTTAATTGTCACCAACCACGGAGGGACTGATTGAGCCCAGCAAGGGTCCAGAAAAATAGATAATTTCTCGCAGGCATCTAAAATTCATGAACGCGGTGGTGGTCCTGACACACCATTGCTATGTTGCTCCACGGCCCAGAGTCTCCCTTGAAGGGCAAAAATATCCGGGGTAATTTTTTTTTCCTGAGAGTGGAATACATTTGAGTTGTTAATGCACAGCTCACACTTCAGGCAGATCCTCAGCGAAGGGCCGAGAACTCGCCTCAAACCGCGTGGTGTAAATTAACTCTTAATGTGATGAATGCATTAAAGGGCTGTAAGGCCTGGAGGATGTGCTCGGAAAGCCGACGCCCTGATTAAGGGCTTGATTCATAGAAGCTTTACGCACCATTTGCGCAGATCTCTTCATTGGAATTGTTACTTGGAAAGAGCTCTGGAGTGGCTTCTTCCCAGAGAAATGGGGTTAGGAGTCTGGACACGCAGGCTCACACGTGTGCTTGCAGGCACATGTACCTGCAGAGGAAGGCCAAGGAGTGGACGCGGGCAGGGACCCACAAGCACTTGTCACACACTCCTGTCACACGTGGCTGCTGGCCCTGAGCTGCCCATGGGGCTGAGCTGTGTGGAGTGGCCGATGGTCCTGCTCCAGCCTCAGAGCCAGGCACTGCTCAGCCCACGCTCCTGCTCAGGGATGTGTCCGTGATGGCTGCTGCAGGTGTGACTGGGCTAGAGACGCCCCAGCCACAGGGCTGCCTGCCCGGCTGGGCCTTCGGGGCACTGAGCTCCCCTGGTGCTCAGGGCTTGGGGCAGCAAATCCTGCTGGGCTGGGCTGGGCTGGGCTGGGCTGGAATGGGCTGGGCTGGAATGGGCTGGGTTGGGTTGGGTTGGGTTGGGCTGGGCTGGGTTGGGTTGGGTTGGGTTGGGCTGGACTGGCCTGGATTGGGCTGGCCTGGGTTGGGTTGGGTTGGGTTGGGCTGGACTGGCCTGGATTGGGCTGGCCTGGGTTGGGTTGGGTTGGGTTGGGTTGGGCTGGACTGGCCTGGCCTGGCCTGGCCTGGCCTGGGTTGGGTTGGCCTGGACTGGACTGGCCTGGGCTGGGCTGGGCTGGGCTGGGTTGGGTTGGGCTGGGCTGGGCTAGACTACACTAGACTAGACTAGAGTTAACACTTCACAGTGGCTGGTCTGGGGCTGTGTTTTGGATTTACATTGGACACAGGGCTGAAAATACAGAGATGTTTTTGTTATTGCTGAGCAGGACTTACACAGAGCCAAGGCCTTTCCTGCTTTTTATACTGCCACCATGAAGTGGAGGATGGGGATGGGGGAGAGGCTGGGACAGCCAGGACAACTGACACAAACTGACCAAAGGGGTATTCCAGACTGTATGACATCATGTTCAATACATAAAATTGTGAGAAGAAGGATGAAGAGGAGGATATTTGGAGTGATGGTGTTTGTCTTCCTAAGTCACAGTTACACTTTTTGAAGCCCTGCTCTTCTGAGATGGCTGAACACCTGCCAGCCCATGGGCAGCAGTGAATCAAGTCCTCATTTTGCTTTGTTTGTTTGAGCATTTTTTATTTCCTATTGAACTGTCCTTCTCTCCATCCATGAGTTTCCTGGCTTTTACCCTTCTGATTCTCCCCTTGATCCTGCTGGTGGGGGAATGAGTGAATGCCTGTGAGGGCCTTGATGCTGTCTGGGGTTAATCCACAGCACCTCAGAGAGAAACCTCAGTGGGACTAATGAGGTGGCGCTGAGCCAGGGTGGTGTTGGAGGGAAAAACCCAGAGAAATTATGGAAAACACCTCCAAGAGGAAAAACTCTGGGAAATGACCCAGGCTGTGCGAGGCTGGGAGGTGTGGATGGGATCCCCTTGCTTATATCTCACCTATACAAATTTGGGGGCTTCACATTTACAAAAAGATTCAGGCATCTCATGGTGCACTGCACTGGAGCCTCCCTGTCGGGATTTTATCCCTTTCCTGTCTTTTCCTGGCAGGAAAGAGAGGTAGAAGCCAGCTGCACTGGTGCAAGGGTGCTACCTGGGTGTGAGACACAAACAGCACATGTCCCCAAGGGGCTGTGCCCAAGGCTGTGTCTCTAAAACCAGAAGGGACAAACCAGCCTGCCATCTCTGCTCCTGGGCTCCTGCTCAGGGGAAAATCTGTCCCTTGAAGAGGTAAGATGTTTAATTTCCACACTGGCTGAATGAAAGGAGCTATATGGCATTTTCTATATCTCACAGATCTATAGAGAAGAGCAGTCAGAAAATTGCTGGAGGAAAACAGATAATTCATATTAAATATGTCATTCCAGGGGGATCTGGATGAATCAGGTTTTAAGTGACACCCCACGCTGCTCATGACAAACATCCCCCATGCAAAGCAGCCTCAGGAACTGTGCAGCCTTTACTTCAGTATCTTACACTGGGAAACAAGGAGAGTTTGCTGTGCTCCATGCTGCTTCTGCCCCATGCTATGGATTGAAGGACAGCCTTAATAACAACTGCTCTTGCAGCAGCCCCTCTGACACTGTCAGAGCCCACAGTCTCCAGGCATCATGTGTAGGACATGTTCTGCCCCTGTGCAAGTCCTTGTCACCATCTACCTGGTTTAAATTGGTGTCCTGCTAGTTTCAGTGAGGATGCTGTGGGGTGCAGTGCAGGTAATAAGTCACCTTACCCAAAACCTCCTTGATTAATCCTTCTCAAGCCTTCTCCTCTCCCTGCTAAGAATCCCAGCTTTTATTGTCTCTTCCTATAGCAGCTTTCCAATCTCCTCCACTACTTCCATCTTCCACATCAGCTCCAAGACAAAGCTGTCCACAGTGCTCAAGTGCATCCCCAAACCCACAGCAGGGCTTGGACACAGCTCCCAACTCCTGTGCCAGCTTCTTTGAACCCGGGGCATGGCAGGTGTTATCATTGGCTCGGGCAATAGGAACAGATCTGGTCTAGTCCTTCAAGTTCTGAATTATCTTATGTTTTATACCCTAAATTCCCTAATGCACCACTACAATGTGCTCCCTTGTGCTGAAGGGAAAGGAATTGAAGGAAGCTGCAGAATCGGTCCTCTGCATTTCACCCAACATGCCTGGATGTGCACAAATCCAGAAGTTCTTTTATCAAAATTTAGTGATGACATTTATCCTGATTTTAATTATAACATGCTTCTGTGAGTCTGTTAGCAGGATAGAATAATGGCCCATTCAATCCAAGCAGTCTGCTTGATCCCAGAGATGTTTAATCAGGCAGCAGCAACTGTACCTGAAATCATCACATTAGCTATATGGCAACATCCCTCCTCTCAAGATGCTGCAATAATAAGTCCCTGTTCAGCAGGAGGAGAGTTTTATTTGAAGGGCATAATGAAAATGATGGATTTTTCTGGGTTTAATTTCAGTATTTTTTGTTACCAGCATCTGCCTTGGCCTCACAGCCAGTGTCTGTCTGCTCCAGAGCCCTGGCACAGCAAAGGAGCAGTTGTAGGTGGCTCATGTGTTGAACCCACTGCAGTCATGTCTGACCCCAAGTACCAACAAGAGAAAATGGAGAGGAAAAACCAGTCAAAGGATAGGGGAGGGGGGGAGGAAACTGTGACTGCTCATTTATTACATTTAGGAGTGTCTAATTTTCAAATGTTCTGTCAGAAATTTACTCAGCAGGCAAATACAGGATGCAGCAGCTGGGAGTGGAGAATTGGCTGTGCCCAGGCTGTAATTCTGTGTGCCAGGAAGGATAACCACACAGCCCTGCTATTCCTTAGCACCTTATTAGGTCTGTCCAAGGCAGCTCCTATTTGGGTACAGACTCTCTGAGCAGCCAAGAGAGCAGGACTGAGCCAGCAGAGAGGTTTGCCCAGACAAAGAGTGATCCCCACATCTTTGTCCTGTGCAGCCAGGGCTCAAGGTCCCTGTCTTGCTCTCCTCTGCCCATGCAGCTCAGAGTCAAGCTGAAAAAATAAGAACCTGAACAATGGCAAAATGAAAAAGACAGATTAGTTTTCCAACCCTGATAGTAATAACAGCAATAAAATAAATTTTGAAAAAATTTAGTCTGGTAATCTTTAAGTAAACCTCAGGACTTTGAAGATGGAGAATTATGTTCACTTTGAGAAGGTACAAGGTGATCAGGGCAAACCGGAGGGTTTGTCCTGAGAGCTTGTTTACAGAGCTAGTTTTTTCCATCTTTTTCTTTTTTTCCTGGCAGCATAAAGCTTCAGTTTAATCACTGTTTGCCGAGGAACAGCCACAGGAAGCTCTGCTCCCAAGAGCAACAACCAGAGACATTCAATTTTGAAGCTGCCAGTCAACAAAAGGGCATGAAGTTATTATCTCTGAAGGCTCCATTACCTGTCGGTTCAGACCCCAGATACAATCTTTCATAGATTTTTCTGGGGATTCCCATTTTGATTACAGCTAGAGGCCAGATTACTGCCAGGCAGTTTCCAAAACATCCCCAGAGGGGTAGTAAACACAACTTAATGTTCAGAGTTAGTGCATTTTGATAAAAACAAGCATATTATCAAAGTAAATGTGCACAAGGATGTTTCCTTCCAGATATGTGAGTGCTTTTAGGACAAACAGATGAAATGCATAATGATGGGGAATTCTGTGAGCAGATGGGACTGTTTTGCTTCCTGTGTCCCCTGTGGTCCCCAGTCATCCCCCAGAGCATCCTCTGCTCAGTCAGGGGATTCTCCTCAATTCCCAGGGCAGGCTGATGCCAGAAGTGCCCTTCTGCAGAGTCTGGGTCTGCAGGGGCAGGATGAGCTACACCTCACAGGAACAGCAGGAAAAGTCTGACTTGAGTATTGAGGAGAAAATAAATAAGGGTTTGCTGCTTAATCCCTACTCCAGCCAGGACTATTTCAGATTTTTCAGCTGAACTGCAGGAGGATTTATCTCTCAAAGAACAACTTTGAACACCTTAAAAAATGCAGGCAGAGACCACAAAATGATGGTGTCAGACAGTCGGAAGTCAGTAGATAACAGGGTGAGAGTGAGAGAGGGGTCAGTCCCTGTCCATCTGCCTGTCTGCTTACAAAAGTAGGTGGATTAAATCAGGAAAGTGAGCAAAATCCCCTGGAGTGGCAAATAAGGTTTAAACTGAGCAGCTTCAGTACACCCTCCGGTCTCAGTGGTTGATAGACTGGGGGCCTTTTTAGTACATTCCTCTTGGAGTATTTCCCATTATTTTTATCTTGAATAATCACACGTTCCCTGGTCCCCAACCCTTCCCTTCACAGCACAGCATTAATAAGAGTTTCTGAGCTGCAGAAGCTGCTCAAAGCACAGCCTTCCAGCTGAAGTACAGGGCTATCATTTTACAATTTGCCTGTGGGTAATGGAGTAAATAAAATGGAGTTCATATAGTCACGATTTAAAAGGAAAAATATCTGTATTTATGGGCAGAAAGGAACGTGCTCACAGCTACCCTCTACTGTGAATCTCTGCATATCAGAGCTGGGTGATGCTGAGCAGCTGGATGCAAAGATGCTACAAGTGGTGGTGGCATCTGGACAAGATCAGAGAGGAGGATGAAGGATCACAGGGAATTGTAGAGGCACCAAGGCAGGCTCGCCCACACTGGAGGCAGCTCGCTGCCTCTCAGGACTTCAAACAGGATAAATTCACAGGGGGTCCTTCCTCTGCTTTGCATGCAGCAGGGGAGGAACAATGTCTCCAGGGAGAAATTTGGAGATGGCACCAAGCCTGAAGTCCTCCTCATGCTCTGACAGACCCCTTTCTCTTTCCAGTGCCCATGGAGTAATTTGGGGAATAGGCAGATAGTACAGCCAGACAAGGACAAGGCAGCATCTGGGTACAAAACAGGCAGAAACCACTGCCACGAAACTCAGCACTGGAATTGGCTGCTCTCCTCTGGCCCTTGTGCTCTGGGCAACATCTCACAAAAGCCTCCTTCAGGACCTAGGAGGAACCTCTGACAGCACCACCAAGCATTACAAAGCATCTGAGAGCTGTAATCTAGCCTTGCTGGCACATTAGGCAGAGCTGATATCCAATTTATCTCTACTAATCTGCTCTTATCTAGGTCTGTAAGATAGAAATCTCAAAAATGAGGGGAGAGCTGCCAGAAAGCTTTTGAATTGACTGTGGGCTGTTCAACTGTTTTAGCACACTATCATCCTAAATTGCCTGCTGCTCAGTGCCTGCCGGCTGCCCTAATGGCACTTCTGAACCACGCAGAACTGAAGGCTGCATTCTCTTGTGTTTATGAGAAACCAGGACATTTTGTGAAGGGGGAATAAAACATCTCCAAGATCAGTTGTTAGCAGCAGGGATGTTTTATTTGTTGGTCCATGGGAGAAACTTTGGAAGAGCAGTAGGGATGCCCCAGGGGCTGAGCAGTCAGACAGAGTCATCACCAAAGGCCAGGAGCGAGCCCTGGGTCATGAATTCATGGAGCTGATAAAACACTGCTGGCTGCAGAAGGAGGCTCATTTAATGGGGATTGGCCATGGATTGGAAGGATCTGCCCCAGTATGGCTTTAACTGCCATTCAGGGGCTGAGTTTTGTGAATAATTTGCTTTTATGTTTTCCAGTTCAGGGAAGAAGACATTCCCCACACCTGCATGGGGTCTTTCCAATGGCCCTGCAATTGTCAGAGCTCAGAAAAACAATCCTGAGCATTGGCTTTATCAGAGAGCAATATTGCTAAGACCTGAATATGTAGTATCTTTTAGAAGCCTCCCTCAAACCAGTTTCTTTGAAACTTTTTTATTAGGAGAGTAGTAGGAGCCTGGCTTCTGGAAGCCTGTTTGCAGGCAGTGATGTAAACAAAGCTGTTGAGTCAGAGAGCTGCTGCCTTGAGGAAGGGTTTTTTCTCTGAAACTGGCAAAAATGAACTGCAAAAACTCTTGTTTTGAAATACATCAATGATGAAGGGGGCAGTGAGGAAGGGAAAACCATGCAGACCCTTCTTGCACAGGGAGCAGCAAGTCTTCACTCAGGCTGAGTGGGAGGCACCGTGGCTCTGCTTGGAGCAGGGTCAGAGTGACTCTGAACCCTTCTGCTGGGGACCAGCCTCTCACTCTTCCATATCTGTCTGTTCCAGACAGCCCCAGGCACATTTCTGGGACAAGGAATCCATTTCCAGCGTGCTGCTTACACAGAATGGGCACAGCTACACAGAGAGTACAGGGGAGCTGCCAGGCACTTATAGGCATTAGAGACAAAAGCTCCAGAGAGAGCTCAGAAAGGAATGAAAGCACCTTGGACCCAAGATGCTCAGTGGGCACCTCAAGACAGGCAAATCACTGTGGCAGGATGAGGATGTTCTGCTCTGCAGACATGGCTCCTCCAAGCCTCGTTCAGCCTGGGGGGCTGTGACCCCCTCTGAGCCTGGCCAGACCATGCAGAAGGTTAAAACGGGGGCTCTGGGAGGCAGACCAGCACTCCTGTCTTGCTGCACTAAAAGCATCGTGTCACAGCTGTGGGTGGGAAGGGGTGATCTCCCAAGTTATGCTCAGGAAAAATACAAATCTGTGTCGCACCTTGTCGCCTGATGTGCTGGCCTACAAAGGCATCCCACATCCTGATTGTGAGTTGCCAGATTTTTGTTTCCTGCAGCCCTCAGCCTTCCTCTAATTCTTGTCTTTGTTAGGCCAGAGCACATTTTAGCAGGAAGACATGTGGGAAAGCTGCAGTAGCTACCAGGAGTGAGCCAATGCCTTCGCATATCTCCTTGAGGTCCCTACTTCTGTTGGAGGGAACAAACTTATTCACAACTCCCTGACTTACCCAGATCAATAGCTCTCAAGCCTCTGGTGCCTGGTCAAAACATGGGGCCTGGGGACAGCAGCAGAGACAACTCCAGCTCCCAGAATATTTTATTAAACTGGCACCACAGAAGGATGGTGCCTCTTGCTGCAGGCATCGCTCAGCTCTGGCATGTGAGAGCCACAGAGCACCCAGCCCCGTGTGCTGCTGCACTGAACTGATGAATTATGTGCATTATGTTATTTCAGAGGCTGTTGTAGTGAAGAGGAAACAAGAGTGTCACATTAGCAGCAAAGGCGGGTCGTCAGTGCAATAATTGAGTACAAGATCTATCCAGTGGGGGGGTAATAGAATAACAAGCAATCAACAGCAATACAGGAAGAATAAATTAAGCAGTGTGTGTCTGCTTTCATCCAGGCACAATTAATGTCATTAGTCCTGAGAGATCATCTGGATTTTCTGCAGAGAACTTTTCAGACAGGTAACTGTGCCTGCATCCAGAATGCAGCTCCAGCCCCTGGTCAGCCCCTGGGGCAGACAGCTGCAACAGGGACAGTCTGCATCCCCCTGGATGTGCCTTCCCTATGAATGTTCCCCTGCCCACCTGAGCACAACAACCCAGCAGAGTTTGGCTGAACCACTCGCTGCAGCTGTTCCCAGGGCGTTCTTTCACCTTCAGGCCCTACAGAGCTATGAATGTCCATCAGCTGGTAAAAGACTGTCAGCAAGACCAGTAAAGCTATGGCCAAAAAGCTCTGGGTCAGATACCAAAACCCAAGATATCCAGAGCTCTGAATTTTATCCCCAACTTGAAAGCAAATACATTGTTCACAGGGTGAAACAACCTGTTTACAGCCTCTTTGCTCCCAGCCAAACAGTCAAATTGCCTCTTGCCTGCTAGTTATATTTGTCACCTTATAAATTAATCACTTTCAGCCTGTTCCTCAGCTAAAGCTGTTAAGATCTGGAGAGTCTAGGACAGTTTAATCTAGAGTAAACAACTCTGCAGGAGCTCTTCTTATTTCTGCCTCGGTTTTCTTTTTTACCTCTAGCACAGAAAAAAAATTGGTTGTATTAATACTTTCCTGATGTTTCCTCTCAGGAGCAAAACTTCAAAGTGATTTCACAGTCTAGCTCACTCCTGAAAAGAAATAAATCATGAAGTCAAAGAGGCTGGTGGTAAAGTGGTGGCAGGGATTGTTAAAAAAGCTGTTTCCAGTCTTCTCATTCCTACCTTACTGATTAATGCAACAAAGGAGAAAAAAGGCTGCAAACCAGCACACACAGCACATGGGCACAAGGGACAGAGGGGCTGGGACATTGCTGACAACAGATAACAGAGGGACTTGTGACAGCAACACAAATCATCCCTTCATCCCACAAAATAAGGAAAAATGACCTGATTTTTAAAATTATTTCCATCTCTAACAAAGGGAGATGCCTTGAGCAAAGTGGCTCAATAAATATTTGCATCACATGACTTGGAAAAAAGAGACTGGCTTAATGAGGCTGCAATTTGGACAGTGGGATGTAGGATGCATCTGGTGGATGTGGAAGCAGCCCCCCTTTGGTCACAGGTGATCATGTAAGTAGGATGCTCTGAAGAAGACCAAAGGTTGCCTTTTGTTGTGAGCCAGAGCTGCCAAAGGGGTGGCTGTGAGAAAGCTTTGTGATAAGAGCTCAACTAATGGGTTGAGCAATAGCAGGGCTGAGGCAGAGGCTGTACTGATTAGTGTACTGCCAGTGCTGAGGCCTCCCACACAGACAGCTCTGTCTGCCTTCCCTTCCTTCACACACTCAAGGATGCCACATTCATTAGTGTGTGTGAGCTCAGCGCCCTCCATCCCTCACCCGGTGTCCTCTGCCTGTTTATTCAAGCTTAATGCCAAGGCAAATAATCCTCCTACGAGGCACTTCTTCACACTCCTAGCAAGAAGCTCTGTACTCTGGGTTAAAAGAAGCAACCCTCATCACTACCTCATCCTCGAGAGGGCTGGGGATGGCAGAGTCAGAGCTGGCTGCCATGCCTGTCCTGCACTGGGGGATGTGTGACTTCAACTGCCTCAAAGAAACATTACCACCACCTCCAGGCAATGCTGAGATGCCTTCAGGGAAACTTTCCTTCCATCTTATAGCTGACTGACTTTGAAAAGATTGAGTCTGGTCCTCCATCCTTCTAGAATTTGGACTAAACAAGGGGTTTGAGCCAAGGCAGTGAGGGATCACTTAAATGCTTAAAGGGATCATGAAGTGAAATTCCCACCTCTTCCCAGCATGGCCTGGGGAGTCTTATGTGCTGCATAAATGCAGTGGTGGCTGATTGAAAGATCCCCTGTGCCAGCATGAAAAAAAAAGGAAAGGGACATGTGCACCTGGCCATGGGGGGCAGAGACACAGACAGGGGAGTCCTGGGTACTGCTCACCTGTAGTGTGCACACTGAAGGGCATTATTAGTGCTCAGCAGAGCTCAGGGAGTCTGTAAAGCTTCCCATAGACCAAGACTTCCTTCTATTCACTTCCAGCCTCCTTTTACTCAAGTGATATCCAGAATGTGTAAAATTATCTGTCTCCCCTCAGTCACTGCCCCACCACGTCCGTCTCCCACCTGGGAACGGTGTGAATGCGGCTGCTGATATGTCATTTCACAGAAAATCCTGAAAAACATCCACCCCTGGAGTTCTGAGATGGATTTGGGTCAGTCCCAGGGAGAGTTTTGCTAGGGGAGCTTCAGAGTCCCTGGCACCAGCTCTCATTATTGGAGGCTGCAGCAAGCCACCGCCGCAGCGCAGGGAAGCCGAGGAGGGGGACCCGGGAAAGGCAAGGCAGCTGCTTCCCTTGTGAAGATCCAAGGGTTTCGGTCCAGGCAGGGCAGCATTTTGAAGACAAGATGGTGCAGGAGCTTTGGGGCAGCAGGGAAAGAAGAGAATAGAAGAGAGAAGCTGGACAGATATCAAGTGTCATTGGGGATGGTTCAGACAAGGTCCTGGAGAGACACGCAGGGGGGGACCAGGAGCCAGGGCACGATGGATTCAGGAAGGAACATGCTCAGAGGATGCTCTGGCTTTGTTTCAGCATCCCAGGATCCTAGAAAAGACCTGCAATAGCATCCCAATGGTTAAACAGCAGCCAGGCTCATTTCCTCGCTCTGATGTGTCTTTATGTAAGGGAGCCCAGGATGCACAGCATGTGCTGGGGATCTGGAGGTGGGAGCCCCTTGGAAATGAACCGTGCTTTCCTCTGATTGCCACCTTCAGCAAGAAAATTGTCCTTTCAGTTCTAATTAAAAAAAAAAAAAAAAGAGAGAATATCAATATATGTGTCTGCATAGATATAGAAAGCAATTGCAGCCCCCACAGAGTGAAAGGAATAAATAAAGAAGTGGGAGAATGATTCAGTAGCAAAGGCTGGTTATGTGTGTGCCCATTAGCAAAACTTGGAGAGGAACAGGGCTAATGACATTGAAATAATAAAGTCATTAAAGTGAACAGCCAGAGCCGGTGCTTACACCTGTAAGTGCTGCTGAGTCTTTGAGTAGATTAAGTTCATTTTAGTGACCAGGCTGCCTCTTCTAAAGTAATTATTGACAGATCCATGAGCTGTTTGCTTTGCATTTAGTGATCAATTAGTATGCAAACACTCTCGCCTTCTCAGCCAAGCCTGTGGGATGTTTCTGTAGTTAATTATTTAAATACTTAGGTGACAGGATAACGGATTTCAGGAATTTTGTTGTATTTAAAGCCTGGCTGTGCCTTGTGATGTGGAAACAATCTGACTCTCATTTTAAAATTTCCATCCCAGCAAGAATTTTCTCAGTTAGAGAGGGGAAGTATCTGCAGATGCGTCATTAAGAGCATGCAATAAAATGGAGCATTAATGCAGTGCTCTGAGCTGGGAATGTGGAGATGGGGAGGGCTGGTTTGAGGGGGAGGAAGAAAGGGGATGCCAGGAAAACCAGGAACTTTCTGACTCAATGCTGCAGTTAGTAAGGATTTTGAGGAAGCACCCATGTGGTGGTTGTAAGAAAAGGATCCTGAGCAGGGTCAAATACAAGCATTATGTAGAAATACAGAAAAACGTAACTCTCTTATTTTCTGCTTGGTGCCCCAGTGTGACAGTCTTTGAGAGGCTTTGAGCATGACCAATATATGTCCCTAAGAGTGTCCCAGGCACTGGAGGACAGCGGGAGCTGTGACATTCTGGTGCTACCCCAGCATCAAACACCATGGGTGTGACAGCAGCCAGGACCATCTTGTTAGGCAGGGGAAAAGCTGCCCTGACCCAGAGCTGCCCTTCTCAGACTGCCTTGCCTGGAAAAATCTCATTTTTAAAACAAAACCTCTGCCCCTTTATTTGTGGTTGAAAAGGAAGAACCAACCAATGCAGCCCAGCAGCACTCAGTGTAAAGATGAGGCTGCACTGCAAGCCTTGGTCAGTGATTCACAGGTGTCTTGGCCAACCCTGAGGGATAACCCGTGCCAGGGTGGCTGTCTGCAGGAATTTGTTCTTTGGGAAAGAAGGTGCTGCCATCCTGGGGAATGATGTCTCATGACACCACCTTGGGTGGACCTGCTGCTGCCAAAGGGGGAACTCAGCCTTAAATAACTCATGGAGGGACCTCAGAGAAGAGCTGAAAGAAGCCAGATGATGCTGAGCCACTGCCTGCAGGCCCATATGCTTGGCCATTTCCTTCTGTCCCTGCCCAGGTGGAGCTGGTATTCACACAGAGGCAGCTGCAGGTCTGTCCTCCCCATCTCTTGTGGAGTGGACATTCAGAAAGTCCAGGCTGGCAAATTGGTTCTGACCCTTGCTAATGAACTCTGTGGCCCCCAGTCTCTTCCCTACTGCACAGGTGTGGGTTTCTCACCCACATGCCATCAGCTAACCCTGGATCCTGGCCAATGCCTGGATGCAGACAATGCTGTGGCTGGCAGGCGTTCCTCTGTGCCAAATGACATGGCAGCATGATCCTGTGTCACCTCAGGCTGGTCCCTTCAGCCTCTGAGTTTCAGGTTAGCCAGCTCCGGCTGCAAGCCTTACCATGCCCATCACCTGGATGAAGAGATCTGGTGGGGACAGACCCACTCTGACCATGCAAGAGCAAAGTGGGGCCATGCAGCCCCACAGCACAGCCCTCATCAACTACATCCCAGACAGCCACAGAGCCCCTGTCCCCCACAGTCAGATGGATTAACATGGCAAACCACAACCAAGCAAACTCTCTGTATCCCATTATCCATCTCCTAAACCATCCTGTCCTCCAGTGCAGCATTCTTTGCAGAGCAAAACAGCATTGATTTCAGTGCCAGTTCTCCAGCCCTGTTATTTATTTAGCATGAAAAGGCTAGTTTGCATGCTTCTTCCCTCTCTGCTTATCAGTCAAGGGATGTTTACACTGTGAAAAGCATCTGTTAAGACAACAGCAGCTTTCTCCATAGTAATTTATTGTCCTCAAAAAAGAGTGGGGCAGTTTAGTATCTTGTTAATGAGACTGTCAAACTGACTGTGATGGCTGGGGAAAAATACAAAATAAAAAATGGAGTTTATATTGAAATCAATGGGAGTCTAACTACTTTTTAAAATGACATTTTTCCCATTGGGTGTCGATTAAGCTGTCAGACTTAATAGGCCTGTCCCAGAAAAAAAATATATCTTCAATAAATAAACGACCTAGATAAATACATTAATAACCGGTATGTACTGAAGACTCCTCTGCTGGTACTCACTATCTTTTTTTCTCCTCTCTGAAGTTTACATAACTGTCTGAGAGCTAAAAAGTATTTAATTCTCTCCTAGCATATGGCTATTAAGTAGGATTTACTGTAAAAAGTGCTTTCTGACATGTGGCTAATGAAGTCTGTATGTCTCGGCTCTTTAATAGGCTCTTGAACTGCAGCCACACTTCCATGCTGCTGAGGACTGAGCAACAGTCTGCCGGTGCCATCTACCAGCTCTAGACTCATTTGGCAAGTTTGAGGAGCTCCTCATCACTTCTTCCCCCCTGGTCACAAGTCCCCACCCCTGCCTTTGCAGGGGACCTGGGACCAGCATTCCCAATCGAGAAAGCAGTGCTGGCTGTCAGGAGGAGAAATCACATGGAGGATTTTGGGCATCTTTGGGACCTCCGGGGTCCAGGACTCCCACAGTCATAGCAATGCCAGGACCTAAAGAAGGAAGTCATCAGGATGCATAAAATAAATGGTTTTGTCCTTTTTATCCCATTATTTCGCCTTCTTTCATTTTCCTACCCAAAGACACAATGGGAAGAAGATATTTAGACACAGAGATGTAAAACCAAATCAAAGGCTTTCTCTTTTCCAGGTTTAAATAGCAGCAGACATCCTTGAATTTGCTGGAATTACTTTGGGTATGCAGTCACAGCTGAGCCTTGAATTTTGCAGACTCTGTGTCCATGCCAGTACATAGCTGTTGGTGCAACAGGCTCAGGACACAGCCTGCTCACCCTTCAGGGTTCTTAGGGTCTCTGTCCCTCCACTCTGGGTGTTTGGGACTGACCCATTCACACGTGGATCTGTGATGCTCACTAACAAGATGTCCTTCCAGATAAGTACATTTTCCCTGGCTCTGTAGAATTCAAACAAGCCACTTACTGAGCAATCCCCTGCTAGAGTTATGTGCTTCCAAAAACCTTGTGCCTGCTAAGCCCTTTCTCCCAGGACCTCAAATTCTTGGGCAAGGATCTTCATGGATTTTACCTACAAAAGGCAAGTACCCTTTCCTACAAAGAGCATCTCCTTGCTCCTCTTAGCAGCAGTTTTTTCAGCAAATAACTCATCTGGATGAAGTAAATGTCCTTGTTAATTCTCCTGTCTGAGTGACACATAAGGTCCTGCTGAGGCCCATCAGCCACTTCTGGGGGTGACAAGGCTGGATGGGGCTCCTGAATCCTGCTGTCAAGAACAGCCAGCCAAGACACCCCATCCAGAGATGCTCGTTAACGCTGGCCATTCCCATTAGAGCAGAGATGAGTGTAAGTCAGGGCAAAAATAGAAACTCCCGTGGAGCAGGGAGCATCTCTCCCCGGCAGGGCTGATTAGTTCCCCGAGATGAATCGCTTGCCGTGGGGCACTGGGGGTCCCATGTGGCAGGGCTCGGAGAGGTGGCAGTGCCCCCCATTCCTCCTCCCTGAGGGGGCTGAGCTGCCGTTGATACAACTAAGTAGAGTTACTTAAATATTCACAGACTCCTTCCCCCATGGTGTTTACTACTGATTTACATTTCCACAACTACTTTGATTTCACCACATTTCCTTTCATTCTTCCCCCAGGGAAAGGCCACCAGGAGAGGTTTCTTCTCCTTTGCTTTTCAGCAAAGCTTCAAGCCCTCCCATTTCAATTTGGAGTGTTTCCTTTTTCCTTTCCTCTCTTCACTTTTCTTCAAAGAAAGAAAGCAAAGAGACAACAGAGGGGAGATGAAGGAGAGCCTATAAAGCCACGAAAGTCCTCCCCCACCTCCAAAAAATAAAAACCCCCCAGCATTTCCAAGCATCCCAAGCTGATGAAAGAGAAGGTGTGCAAAACTTCCAGGGATAAATCCATTGCTTGAAAACACTCGTTCCTGTTTCACACCCAGCTTTGCAGGCACCACGGCGTGGCTGCTCTCCAGAGGGATGCGTCCCTTTCCTGCGCTCCCTCTGTGCCGCCTTTCCTGGCAGGCAGCGGCAGTGGTGGAGGCAGGAGAGCTCCCCCTGGCAGCCGGGCTCGCTGGCTCGGGTGCTGGCTGCCAGGCCAGCTGGGCAGGGGGGTGAGCTCCCGCTGCCCGGCCAGCTGCGGGCTCTTGGCTCCGAGCTGCCGGGCAGGAGCCGCTCTCCGCGCCGGCAGCCCGGCTCTGCAGGCAGCCCGCGGCCAGATGCTGCGTAGGACTGCGCTGCAGTAATAACCATAATTAATAACAATAACATGCCTGCAAACCATGATGACAGCAGGCACTAATCTTTCATAATACTTTTAAGACAGGAAGGGGAGAATCCTGCCATACAAGTCCTGCTCTATATCCGCTTGGAGCCAATGCTTAGAGGAAGCAGAAGACCTCTTAAATGGAATGCAAATTTGTTTTTCGTTGAGCCAGGTTCTATCAAAACCGTCTGTCTTTATGCTGTCACTGAATTTACTTTGTCCCAGTCTGTGTCCATTGCATTAGGTAGCAAACATGGTCCTTCCAGGCTGAAAAAATATTCAGGAAAATGGCAATTTTATATGGTTACAGCTGCTTCACTAAGGTGGGAATCAGGAAGAACTTACTGCTGTGCTGAGCATGAGGCTGTTTAGTGCTGCTGCTTCTCCCTCAGTGAGGTGTTTGACTTGATCAGCTGGGAGCTGGGTGGCAGTGGTGCTACCTGAACCCACGCTGGTGAAGCTGTGTGCAGGACACCAGCTCCCAGGAGCCCAGCAGCTCCCCGGGGATCAGGAAATCAGGCCTCAGTTTCCCCAGCCCTGCCGTGTGTCCGTGTACAGGGCAGGAGCTGGCGGAGCTGCCCCTCCCCACTTCACAGCCTCCCCATGCTGTTGTCTCACACCTCCCCATGCTGCTGTCTCAGTTATTTCAGGGTCATCAACCAACTCTCATCCAGGAAAACCTTTGGTATGTTAAATTCCCTGCACATGAAAGAAGGCCAGAGAAAAGGCAGCTTTGCTAACTCACCTCACCTCCTGCCTCCCCCAGCCTTTCCCTCCGGTGCCAGCTCCATTAAAACCAGTTGTGCCCCCGCTATGAGCCAGAGCATAGCTGATGTGGCAGAGTCTGAGAGAAGGTGGAGAGCCATATCCAGACTGTCCCAGGAAGAAGGGACACCTTAGAGAACCCACACCATGAAACTGCTGCTCCCTTCCCCTGGCTCTTTGGAAACAGCTTTGGAGGAGTTTTTTTTGCGGGAGAACTCCCCACATCCACCTTTTTTAGCCCCACAGTCCTCCAGGGGAAGAGAGGAGACAGCGCTGTTCATGTTCTAATTCACAGCCCTCTGCCTCAGTTTCCCTATCTGTGACATGAGGGTTGGAACACTACCTGAGGATAAATTGGGAGTTTTTCATAACTGCAGACAACCTGTGGGTTCCTAGATACAGTGGCAAGTGTTTATGAACTGAGTGGAGCTCCAGGGGCAGAGGCGTTGCAACACAGGCACCACAGAAACAAGAGATGCTATTGAAAAGCTGCTGTTGCAATGTTGGCTGAACCCTGCAAGGAGTGAATGCAGAAGGTCCCCGAGAGGGGCCAGAGCTGATGGTCCCCTCACCCTGTTGTGTCTCAAGCTACGGGACTCAATCCCACAGCAGCCTGGTGGTTCAGTAGGCTCTGCTAGAGTGGAAATATCTCCCAATTACACTAATGAGGTGCAAGTTCCCCAGAGGGATTTGGAGATGAGGCACATCATTTTAACAGGATTTTAATTGGCCTGGGAGTCTGAGGGCTCCTGGAGGTGCTCAGCAGCCAGTGGAGGCTCCTCAGGCTCCTGCTCCTCCCTTGGTGCTGGAGACAGACAGGAGGCTCTGCACATGGGCCACTGTCATGGCTGGGATGGACACTGGGTGACCTCAGGGAGGACACAGAGTGGTTTACAGCCACCTTGTGCAGCAGGACTCTCCGAGGCACCTGGCAGTGGGTTGGACTTTCCATTGCCCTGAGGACAGGAGCTCTCTATTCTCCATGTGGCAAAGCATTGCCTCCAAGCACCTAAGGAAAATGGAGCCTTGCTCTTCAGAGGGTTCTCTCAGCATGTTTGCTCCCACAGAAGCTGCCAGGAGAGCTGCTTTAGTTGCTGTCACTCACAGAAGGGAAAATCCAGTGTTTTATCCTCCAGAGCCCTCCCAGCCTGTGGGGCTGATGAGAGCTGCCTCCTGCTGTGCATTGCAGGGTCAGGAGTGAGGGACCAGACAGAGGTGATGGAGCCAAGTCCTGGTCATGAGGGCTGGGGCTGCCCTGTGCAGTCTCTAAACACCCAAGAAGGAGAAGGGGAGCTCTTGCAGGGGTAATAATGTGGCAGTGCCACAGGGGAGATGTCTCTCATGGACAACTACAAAAGCCTCCCCTGCTGCTTGCTGCAGGGATAGATGCTTGCTCCTGGGCTGGTGCCTCTACAGGGGTGTAGGTTCCTGTCCCTCCCCTTTGTGAGTCACGGATCAGCTGTCCCAGCACCTTTCTCCTCTCTTCAATGCTGTCTCTTCCCCTCATTCCATGCCTCCCTGCTTCTTCCTCGCCAACAAGAGACAGCGAGGATGGGGACAGCATCATTCCCCATGCAGGGAACAGAGACCAGAGTAGTGGTGAGATGAGATGGGAGCAGGACAAGTGAGATGTGCAGGGGTAGACAACAAATGCAGAGCACAACATCCTGGCCCTGCCGTGCCCTGTCTGCCTGCTACACCTGTGCTCCCAAACACTCTTCTGGAAGAGAAAATCCCCAGGGAGCTTCTTTCATTCACAGTGTGACAGCTCTTGCCATGCTGAGACACAGGAGTCTATTCAGAGGCTGTGAGATATAATCCAAGGCAATCCTTTAGTGTTTGATTTATCAGAAAGGTGACCTTGGGAGGACCAGTGTACAATTTGCTGAAGAAAAGATGGTTTTCCTTGACAAGCACCACAAGGTGCCAGTCTGGGAGCTCCTGCTGCATTACCAGCCCCAGTACAATATGAGGGTGGATGGGTGGGCTGGTGTGTTTGTGCAAAAATAATGGTTGTACTTCAGTGCATAGATAACTATGAGGTTCACTGTAGATGGATGGGTGCATGGATGGATGGATCCACTAAATAGCAAAATAATGCAGATCCTCAGAAGCAAGATATTTGAAAAGTCTTGGTAATGTCTGCTCTGAACTCACTGTGACTGTCTGCTTTGTCAGTCCCAAATTCAGAGAAATGGGAAAAGCTTTATAAATCTCCTTCATATGCCAAAGGGGTAAACAAAAAGGATTGCCTGCTTCTGTAACTTGGGGTGAACTTGTCCATCAGGTGATTGGAAATCTGAAAATAATAGAAGCTTTAGAAAGAAATGCCATTATCTATCAGCTTTGCATTTGTACTCTGTGTTAATCCTTTTTGTTTTAAGTCAGAGAAAAACAGTCCTTCATTTTGGAGTGATTTTCAATGTATGAGAGATATTTAATAACACTGCAGAAAGTGACCAATCTGAAGTGGAGGATGAATATTATTCTTCCTGCTGGGAAAATTATTAATAGAGCTGTGGGAATTGTTCATCTTATCTTTATTTCAGGTACAGAACTACTGCATCATGCATCAAGTTTAGTATCCATATCTGCAATACTAACACAAGCTTTCTCCAAAATAGCTGTAGGCAAGATCAGGAAAGCTTAGGTATATATATGTACATATATATTTATATAAATGTGTAAGTGTATAAAATTGTCCATACTAAACGTAGGTAGAATTTACTCATTCCCTCCAAGTAGAAGCACTGAAAAAAAAAACCCACAGAGCATGACAAGCTCATCATCATAATGAACATTTTCTACAACAGCTTAAAGGAAATAAATTCAGTTTGGTTTCTTTGGGTTTTTGTTCTAACTTTCAAAAGTAACTACTTGCTGTCTTAAGAAAAGCCTACAGATGAGGCAGAGACAGAAACTGCTTATTTAGAATGCTCCTTATTATGGAAATGTTTGACTACCCTTTTGGGATTGTTTCAGAGGAATTAGGCACACAAGACTGGAAAGGAAGAAAAGGGACTTCAAGCCACATCCCCAGCAATTGCAGCCCCAGGGCAGCCACGTGATGCAGGAGAGTCCCCAGAGCATCTCATCCACATCCCATGTACAGGCACGTCAACATCCCCTTGAGATGATGGAGCTCTAACAGAAAACAAACCCACAGCTCTCAGGTGCCAGGGAGAGGGAACAAGAGGTAGCAAATGTGTCACCAGATGTCTGAAAATTCAGTAGGTTTGCTTGGGGAAGTTCAGAGATGCATGGCTCAGGAGTTAGGATGCCAGAGCTCTGTAGCACAGCTGTCACAGCCCAGGTCTGTGCCCAGCTGCTCTGTGCTGAGCCCAGACAGGGGCTGTGCTGTGGCAGGAGCTGCAGCCTGGGGCAGGAAGCACTGCTAGATGGAGCAGGCTCCTCTTCCAGGTAGAAGCCACTTTGCTAAAAATGCATGACTCATGGAACAATCTGCCTTCACCCCCAGCTGCTTGATCCTCAGTTGCTCCTCTCCACCTGCCCCAAAGTTTTCCAGTACTTTGCTGCTCCCCTTTGCCCTGCCATCAGCTCATCCCCCAGGCTGCCAGGTGAGGAGATGTGCAGAGGTCTTGCTGAAATATGGCTTTTGCCATCTGTGCCGTCCACACAACAGATGGACATGCTAAATAGAGGTCCTCAGCAAAGGCCCATTTGAGCCCTGGATTTTGATGAGCTGTCTATCAAACCCATTAGCAGCACCAGCTCTTGCACAAAATGAAGTCATTGGTAAGCCAATACAGTGATGAGAATGATACAGGGGCTGTGGACCCGCTTCTTCCTCTGGCAAGGGCAACATTTCACAGAGTCAGATTGACTGTGACTGCTGCCAGGAGATGGGTCAGAGTGTGGAACCTGTGGTGGCTTCATCCACAGGGCAGAAGTGGCTTTATGCAGCAGCTGCAGGGAGGAAAAGTTGTAGTCTCCTGGCTCTCCTCCGGGCTCTTTCCTCTGTTTGTCGCTTCCCACTCCCATGGCAAGAGTAGCCCGACCCCAGTTTCTCATCAAGAGCCATGATTTGGTCTTAGCCTACAAAAGGCTTGAAAGTTCAGGAGGAGCTCGATTAGCAGAGACCACAGCTTCAATGATGAGGATCTGTGGCATCACTATCGATGATTGCTTAAACATCAGTCAATACCAGTATGGCCTCAGCCCTGGGTCTGTGTCATGGATCTATAAATACAACTGTGTGATCCAAACTCCTGACTACAGGAATTGTCACAAAGGCTGAAGAAGCCTGCTGTAAAATCCCAGCCCACAGAACAGGAAGCTTTCAAGCAAGGGGACATGGCCCTTTCACTTGCCCTTTGTGCAAGGAGACTGACTCATGAGTGACTTCATTCCCCACGACATTCATCAGCCTCACCTCATCTGCTGTTCCTGCAGCCAGGAACATCCCTCTTGTGTTACTCCCCCTACACAGCCCCCTGCATCTCCCTTCTGCAGTCATGCCCGAGCTGAAAACATGCATTTTTTTGCTCTTGACTCAACTGAGCCAGTAGCAGGGTGAAGGAGCAAATAAGCTTCTGTTCTGCCTTGCACATTAGCAACAAAACATGACTGACTCCATCCTGATTGCAAACACTTTATTCTTGGTGACAGCATGGCAGAGGCACGAAGGATACAGTTGGATTTGCAGAGCCCAAGATGAGCTCTGCAGAACTGATAATTAGAAGAAATCATCTTTTTGACTTGTGAGCTGAGCACATTTGAACTGAGATCAGTGAGGGGGAATAAATATGAAAACCAATTATGTCATTTGAACCAAGTCACTTCCCTGATTATAATCACCTCCCTGTATGGACATAAAAAAGGTGAAAAAATGTCCATGTCAAATTATTAAGGAATTAGGGTGACCAGACTGCACTTAATGACTCTGTCGCTCGTAGAATTTAAGTGAAGTTGTCTGATGGGATTCTGAAGTCAGCTGTGCACTGAGAGGGATAATTGGAGCATCGGAGAGAGGATTTATGGTACTGTTGTGTCTCAGCTCAGGTTGTACCTTGCTGCACTGCTACAGCAGGAAATCTCTCTGCTGGCACGGGCGGGAGAAACAGCAGCAAAGTGTTATACAGGGCAGAGCTCCTGCCATAAGGTTTTACTGTGGTGAAAAACAGAGTCACACAGCCTGATGGTCCAGCATCACTCCTGGCATCCCAGCAAATACTCCTTGACTGCAGAAATGGAAAAAGTGGCGACTTGGCTCAGAAAGAACGTGAGAGGTCAGGTGAATGCTGCATGTAACAATCAGTTGCAATCTTCTTGTGAATGTGGCTGAGATCCAGCAGGGTCAAAGATCCACAGGCACAATCCCTAAAATGGAGATGATCCCAAAGGATGCATGTCAAACCCACTTATCACCAGTCTAAGGCTGGATCTGAAAGATGTTGAGCATCCATAAAGAGGTACCCAGTTTCCTCCCTAGAAACACATTCACATTTCTCATCTGTCTGGTCCAAATTCACCAATATTATGTCAAGAATATTCCTATATGCAGCTGTGCAGCAGGCAAAGGAGAAACCCTACCAACAGTATGCAGCCCTTGCACCAAGCTCCCATTTCACCATCATAACCCTCTGGAAAGCCTTGAGATGAGAAAAAAAGCTTAAGAGCTGTCTGCTTTTTCTTGCTGTTCTGCATGAACCAAGCCCGTGCTGAGGAACTGTCTGAGCAGTGTTTACACACTTACATCCACTAAGCCTCAGCAGCTTTGCTATCTCTCAGTGGAGATGTTTCAAGAAATACATTTTTGATCCTTTGTTAGCTATCCACTGGAGGTCTTGTGGAATCTAAATTAAATACCATTAGGAGACCTTTAATCTGTAGTGCTTCCAGTAAAACCAGATGGTCTCTCCTGAGCACACAGGCTCATTCACTGAAGACTCTCCTGGCACACTTACCCTCAACACTGCAGTTTGGAAAGCCAGCCAGGAGCTCAGCAGGCTGGAATTGGCTGGGTTCCCCTGCCGTCAGAGGGGAAAAGCCAGTCTGTGCCAGCCAACAGTCTGAACCAGTATTCCCTCACAGGAAGGAAATCAAGGAATTTGGACAGTTCTTCTCAGCAAACTGCCAGGATCATCTAAGAACCTACATTGCTGTCTTCTGCTCACACAACAATTCAGGAGGACAGAAATACTTATGTCTGTCAAACTGTTTAATCTCCCTGGCTTAAGCTGCCTGTCCAAATTTGAAACCTGGCTAGATTTTTCCCAGACTGCTTGTAACTGTGTCTTATCCTTTTATTAAGATGAAGGAGGATTATTTGAAGCTTTTGTTCTTTACAAATCCCTTTGTGCAAAGGCAAGGTGGAGCTTTAGATGAAATCTTCATTCTGGGCTGCTCAGATGAGAGATGCAGTGCTTTCCCACAAAGGATTTAGTGTGACATTGGATGCTGAAAACTCATACAGCATTGCTGGGGGGGTGGTGTGTGATGCTGTATTCCCCATGATTGCTGCTTTCTTCCTCAGAGCCTAAGAAACTGTGTTACTTCAACCCCGCAGAATGAGTCAGAAATCCTCTTTTTTGGTGCTAGAAGCATAAAAATAGGCAAATTTTCATGTTAAATGGAGGACAGGAAGAGAGTTCCCTCTGACAACTTACAAACCTGTCTCCTCTGAAAGCCTTTTCTTAGCTGCATCACTTGCTCATATTTCAACTTGCTTTAGTGATTTGCAGTCATTAAATCACTTAGCTAAAACATATATAAATCATAGTGTTGGATACCTGCAAGTTAATATCTCTGGGCAAAGTCTGATCAGGTCCCCCTGAGAGGGACCTAAAGGATATCTGCTCGCTGGCCTGCTGAAAATGGGCAGCAGTGACATTGGCTGGACAAATTTATCCCCAACAAAAAGGATAAATCTGGAAGGTGGGTCCCTCCTAGACCAAGGGCTTTAGAAAGCACCCAGCTTCACTCGTGTTCTGCCTAAGGAGCAAGGCATAGCCATGATACACATCTATATCTCATGCCACCTTGAAGCCTGTAAGAGACAAGGACTGAATGTTCTGGGTGGAAAGGTAGATAAGGATTTGCATCTGCAAAACTGTCAACAACTAGCAAAACTGCAGATGTGGTATAGGGGAGCAGGACCTCTACACCTCTGTGTTTCTAGAGAAACACACAGGCCCAGAAGCAAGGCACAAAGCCCAGTTCCTGCAGAGCAGGTACTCTGGTGAATCACTTCCTCAGCCAGTTTTTCCCAAGCATTGCTCAAAAGAAGAAAAAAAGTCCATTTTGTCGGTGAGATACCCATCTGGGAGGTGTGCCAGTTTTGCCCTGGCCTCCAGGGAGTTTCTTAGCATTGGTGAGCATTTGAGGTTCTTGGATACCTTTTTGAAGTTGGGTCTTCATTTCTCTGGGTTTCCAGCCTCTCTCCTTTGTGTAGCCCTTTCAGACTGTAAATGTTTCAGAGCAGGAAGTCTCTTATTATGTACAGCACCTAGCACCACAGAGCCCACTTGATGATGCCATCAAAAGCCTGCTACATACCAGCAAGGGCAAAGAGGGATGCTGAATCAAAGGAGCTCTCATTAGCAAGCCAGGCAGGGAATGCTGGAGGAGCTGCCACACTTCGTGACACTCTGCATATGCACCCAAGAAGTCAAGAGCTCCTTTCAAAGCTGCCTGACATCCCCCTGTGATCGGCTTGCAGGATGCTAGCAGGGCCAGCAGGGAAGCCATGTGTGACAGACACAGCTTCTGATTGCTGTGGTAACCTAGAGTGCATCAGTAGAATTGGGTGCTGGGTCCATCCCTCGGTCTTTGTCCATGCTCAGTATTCTCATGTTGCTGTGGCAGAGCCTCCCCTCCTAGGTAATCTTCTTGGGAAGTCGTGGTGACTTTGGCTTACTCTTTGGGAAGTCGCTCTGGAGAGTGTAAAGGGAAGAATCCCGTAGGCAATTAGCAGGAGGAACACGTGCATTGCAGATGGTTAATCTGCCTGCTTTCATGTGAACAAAGGAGAAGTCCCTTGAATGAAAGGAAACGGGTAACTTTAATGCAGGCTACAGTAAATGCAAATTAACTCCACAAATAAAGAAGCTTTTCTTCTTGGAGCCAAGAAAACATTTCTCAAAGTCTGTATTTTAAATATACAATAATCCCTTTTATACCTCAGAAAGCTTTCCCTGCCGTGAGCAGTCTGATATCTTCCTTGCAGACAGTAATCAGACCATCACCAGTGCTCAAGGATGAATATTAATATTTGATTGTTCTCTTTGTATCCCAGCACGTCCAGTTGCAGGGCTGGAACCAGACTGACTTCCCCTGCAGCCTGCTGCAACCTGCCTGGCCTCAGGTTTTGGCTGGAGTCCAAGAAGGTGTCTCACATCAAGCTCTGGAGCATCCAAAGACCTTGGTATGGACCTATTGCCCTCCTAAACACTGGAGTGTATCAAAGTTTTAATCCACTGATCCATGATGCTGTAAAGACCCCATATCAATTCAGCTTGCTCCAAGGAGCTCATCCCTTGGGAAGGGCTGTGCACCCCTTTGGGGACACCTCAAGGTGTTCCAGGACAGCCTGAGAGGCAACAGCTTTAATCTGATGAGGGGTAGAACCGAGGCAAACAGAAAGTTTGGGGCACTTCTTCAGCAAGGGTGCCCATGGTGGTTATGAGCAGCGCTGCTGTCCTCTTCATTCACAGCAGCACAGAGGTGCCTTAGTGAACACTCCTGGGCTGAGATTGAATTTCCATGAGAGGGCAAAAGGTGAGGGGGACAGCAGCTCGCTGCAGCTGGGAGAGGCAGGTCTGTGCTCAGGGGGCAGCTGGAGTCACAGCCAAGGGCCTGACAAATGCAGATGCAGGGGGAGAGAGCGGAGCCAGATGGAGGCAACAGGCTGAGCCTCAGGCCCAAGAGTCTGGGGAAGCTTTGCTTGAATATATGACCAAGAGCAAAAGCTTCCAAAGGAGTAACCCTGGCCCCACTCAGCACTCACCAGCACCCCCACCATCAACAGTGCTAGTCCCACCCCCAGCCCAGTGTGACACAGAAAACAGGCACTTCAGATAATGCAGGAGAGGATATGGAATACCAGTCTCCAGCAATGGCTGAGGTGGTCCCAGCACTAGCTCTTTCCAGCTGAAGTTTGAAAGGGACATGAAATCCAAAGCAGTGTCAGGCTTTTTAGCCCACTCAAGCACAACAGATTTGTAAGTCAGTGAAGCTGGTGGTGTTTGTGAAGATTTGGTTGCAGACAGATCAAAGAAAATCCATCCCAGGAGAGAACATTTGCAATGAGAAGCAGCGTGTGTGTGTGAGGAGGGAGGAGGGAGCACAGTGGGGGTAGAGGAAAGGACACAATGCAGAAGATTACTTTAATTTCCTTCTCCTTCAGGCTCTTTATTAACACCCAGCCAGATCTCTCTCCCTGGCCGTTGCAGCAGTGTTAGGGGCCAGGCTAAATGTGATGGCAGGGGGGTGAAAATCAGGGGCAAGAGAGACCAAAGCATCTACACATCCTGCTTCTCTCACAGCAGCCATGAGATCAGATGGGGCTGGAGGGGACATGGGAATAATGGGCCAGTGACAAGCTCTGCTTCTCTGACCAATCCAAGTGTCCTGCTGCAAACACAACTCTGAGAGGTGCTAATATGTGAAGATGTAATTTCTTGGCCAGCCCACACCTGCTCAAGCCTGCACGTCACCTACTGCCAGCACAGCTGTGCCAGTCCAGCAGCCACTTGCCTCCAAGGCTTGCCTGCAGCGTTGGCATTCATGGCCTGATCCTAAGCAGGACACACAGGCAGGGAGGGAGGAGAAAGCCTACAGAAGCTCTGGCTGGTTCTGGGATTAGAGCCCATCCTGAGGCTGTAGAAAAGGGGATCCTGTACAGAAAACAGCAGAGCTGCTGCTTCCCCCTTGGCTTCCTGGAGAAATGAGGCCCATATGGACCAGCTGAACCTTGGAATACCACTCTGCCAAAGGGCTCCCATCCCCTTGCTGATGCTTTTAAACCTCCCAGCCATTTCCAGAGAGGAAGAGATCCTAGAGAAGTGAAGTCCCCACAAATGTTGTGAGCTAGCAGATGTGACTAAGCTGAGGAAGGGCTCCTGCTATTTTTTCCTCCAAGGCAGAGCAGCTGGAGCTCAGCCCCTCGGTCCACAACAGAGAATATACACATATACACACAGAGATGAGCACACAGGCGCAAAGCCAAGCTGGGATGCACTTTCACATCTTCTGCATGCCAGAGTGCAATTGTGAGAAATGGAGGCACAGGAAGGATGGCTTGATACAGCCTCAAAGACAGCTCTAAGTCATTTCCAAAATAAGAACACATATAAGTGAAATAAAGCCAGGACTGAGGGAGATGTTAAGGAGAGGGGGCACTTTCCAACTCTACTTGAGGTGCCTCAGCAGGTGGGCAACTGAGCAAGTGCCTGGAAGCCTCCACTCTGTCAGGGGCTCGGGAAGTTAAAGCACCACCAGCGAGGCAAGCCCTGGAGTATTAGTGCTAATAGCCATCCCATCCAAATTAATTCAAATTGTGTTCAGCCGACCATGAAAGCGTTGTTGGTGGCAGCACTTCCCCATCCGCTCACATTTTCGAGAAGTAATTAAAGCCATTAGAATGTAAACCAGCTCTTTTGGCTTGGGAAGGAAAGAAAGCAGGAAGGGAAAAAGGAAACTGAATGACAGCTTAGCTAATTCAGCTAATATTCCCACTATTTCCGTATATACTGATTAGTTCCCATTCTCCAGCCATTTCCATACCCATGCAAAGGCTTGGGTCCTCTGCATAGGTTCCTACACCTCCATGCAGCAGCACACCCTGACCCCAGCTCAGCACCTCCACCATGGAGGATTTGGGCTTTCTTTCTGCCAGCCCTCACCCCTCAAGCATTCACATCCCAGGATGAAACTCAGTTCTCTCCCCCACCAGGAATATGAGGAAGGAGGAGAGATAGACTTTGTGCTCAAAGAAAAGAAACCCCACCATGAACCTCTAAACAAATGGACATAAGCAGTAGATTTGAGGCAAACACAGTGCTCTGGAAAGTTATTTCATGTCTGAAAAATCCTACACATGACATTCAGCTGCCACATGAATCATCTCAAGTGATGGAGCCACTTCTTCAGTGTCTTTATTTATTGGGCAAGCAAAGGGAAGCAGCACTGTGGATGGCAGATGGCCAGAGCTGGTACCTGGGGCTCAGTTCTCTGCCTGGTGCTGGCCTGCATGCCAGAGGGCAGGCAAAGTTCAGGGCCAGCAGGACCTGCAGTGAGGGTGGTCTTGTGGCAAGTCCAGGTTAGAGAGAAATGAGCTTGAAAGTAGAGAGGCAAGAGAAGGAGATGCCAAGCAAGGTGCAGAGGGTTGCAGGGGAGAGATAAAAATGGCAGTGCCAGGAGGAAGAAATCCTGCTGGACCCCAAGGCCAGATGTCAGCGGTATCTAAGCTGGTCTCCACCAGTGCCACTGGGGCTGGGCCAGTGCCCAGGGCCCTGTGATCCTCCCTGGAGAGTGGCTGGGAACTGCTGTCTCCATGTGCATCCTGCAGATGCTGCCTGCAGGGCTGGCTCTGCCTGGGGACTCTTCCTCACACTATCCTGGTTAGACAGAGGTGGAAAAGCAGCAGCTGGTTACAGCAGAAACTGTCCTGCTCATACAGCTTTTTCTTACCTTCCACCCACTTTGTCCCTGCTGAAGCAGCCCTGTGCCATGTGCCATGGCAGGTGTCTGGGGCTGCAGTGAGGACTGGGCAACACAAGCTGTCAGTGAAGCCTGAAAAGCAGGACTAGCCCCATGTGCTTCCTGTGTGGGCTGGAGCTATGCACAGAGTACTGTGATGGATGAAGAGGGCACAATACAGTCATTCAAATACCTGCAGAGAAGTTCTTTGTGGAGGTTCTCTGTGTGTCTCTGGCTCTTTAGTCCTTCCCTCATCAGCCTGCCTCTGCTCCGTGCAGGCCATGTGGGGGTGTGGGCATCCTGACATTTATTTTCCAGGCAGAGGAGTTCAAGAGCATCAGAGGGACATATTTTGTCTGTGAACAACAGCAGTAATCCCCTCTCTGGGAGGACCTTGTAGGAGACCAAGGGGCAAGTAATATTGGATGCCAAAGCTATCTGGGGGCTCTTCTGAGCTCAGCCTGTGCTTTATTGCACCATCCCTCCCTTGGTGGACTTTTCTCAACACTTCAGAGCTAAAAGCCTGGCAGCATCATGCAGTCCACAGGACCCAGAATGGTTTAACTAGCTGGGCCTGTTGTGTCTCTCACATTGGCAGGCTGGAGCATTAGACTGGGAGTTCAACTTTCCCAAGGGATCAGTCTACCCAAAGGATAATTTTTCCACAGACAAGCTGGACTAGGAGGCTGGTGAGCACTGCTCCAACCAGCTCAGCCAGCTGATTTTGCATAGGACTGACCTAGGAGCACTCACATGGATTGTCCTGTGTGCTAGCCCTGAGACACAGCAATGGGGAGCTGTGGAGGACTACTGGAACTCAGTGCATGCAGGTCAGTGACAGGATCTGGACTGAGAAAAGTGTTCTTTATCTGTATACTTGGACAGCGAAGAAAAAATCCAGTCAGGAAGATAAGGAGCAGATTTACCCCAAGGATTACTGAGATAGTAGGTCCTGGTGCAAAACCAAAGGAGTTTGCCCAAGAAATACAATATTATTGATCCCAATGGGAGCAAGGAGTGCCTATAGTGCAACCTTCAAACTGAGGCTCCCACCAGGAGCTGCTCTTGCACACATGCCCCAGGGATCTTGGAGTAAGAAGCATGGGGAAACAACAGGAGGAAGGATCTGCATTTAACTGGCAGATCTTTGTAGTGGGATTCCACTCCCAACTCTCCCAGTGCAATCCCACCACTGCTCTCACAAAGTGTGCCTCAAGGAGCACAGCACAATGCATCCATCACCCAGGCATCCATCCACCTGGCCCTCCTGGTGTGATATGGCGAGCAGCACTTTCAATCAGGCAACATTAAAATGAGAGAGATTCACTTTTTCATTGACATCAGCAAAAAAAAAAAAAAAAAAAAAAAAAAAAAAAAAAAAAGAAGAAGATGACACCAATTGAACCCAATGGGCTAAATAGCATCTTTCAGTCAGTTTTCTATGGGCTCCCAAAACTATGGGAGAAAATTGAAATCTGTCTCTTTCTGTCTCCTTTTCTTCCTTTTTTTGTAATAATTCCTGGTATGCAAGGCCTTGTGCCAGGGCTGGTATTGTGGGTGATGAATCTTGAGTCAGGCGGCGGGGAGGCTTCTGTCCTATCAGCCGGCTTGCCGTGGTTTGGGATAATGTGCCTGCGGCTTGTCAGGTGCTGATGGGGAGCAGGAGGGGTGGGGGGATGAATGCATTTTTGATTGCTATAATTGCTACAGATTGGATGCTTGAGAGGAGCTAATTAACAAGGAGGCTATGGGCGGATTATACTTGCAGAACAGAATCCCATGCAGATCCTTTCCCTTTGTGCCACATGTATGAGATCATTGGTAGGTGATTATGGCTGTGAATACGGTGCTAATTTACTTTGCACGTCTGACGAAAATCCTGTACATAATAAAACGCGGAGGCAACTTAAAGTAGCCCAGTTCAGAGGGGAAGGACAGCTTTGCTGCTAAAACTGAACCCAGAGCTAAGCTCCTGAGGTCTCCTACTTCCCCTAAGTAACTATGACAGCTGTTTCCCCTGCCTCAGTTTCCCTCTCTACCAAAGGGAGAAGGCAAGCTCATGACTGTGGATGTTTGGCAAGGCACTGTGCACCCTGTCAGGGAAGATGTAAAGGATAGAACAGAAATATCATCACACCACAGGAGCATATCAAACAGCACAGCAAAAATAGCAGCCAGAAAGCTGTGCACTTGGAAAAAATACACATCTTTGTGAGGACTCTTGTGCTCAGAAGAAAGGGGTGTAAGCAGGAGCTCCAGCTGTTTCTGCAGCCTCAGGATTAGAAAGAACTGATAGGCAGGAATAGCTCTGTCATCCTGGTCTTGCTTCTCCAACCTTGTTTTACCAGCAGATCTCCTATGTTCCCACAGACTTCCTGGGGCCCTGAGGAAGAAGGAGCAAAGGTTTCTCCTTAAACATAGCCCTCATGCAGCTGGAGATGTTTGGGCTGGGGTTTATCCCAGGCTCTGACTTCAGGGCAAGGCTACACTTGTTTTCCCCTCTAGTATCTGGGCACTCATAGCACCTGAAAATGAGGAATTATCCTGTAGATTCTGTGCCAACACAGCCAGAACATCACCAGCCAAGCAGGGAAAAGAGTTACTGGTGGGGGATGCTGAACACCCATCCATCCATCCATCCATCCATCCATCCATCCATCCATCCATCCATCCACCCATCCCTCTCTCCATCCCTGCAGGTTTTAAGAGTAGGTTGAACTACAATACCTATCTTTATTTGGAGAGCTGGTGAAGGGTTTGCCCAGAGTCCTTTCCCTGCTGTCTGTGCTGGTGGGACTTAGGCTGGCCAAGCCTGCTGGGCTTTGGTTTTCCATGCAGGAACACTTTGCTGGGAGTCAGGCAGCTTGATGAAGTACTGGTAGACGTTTTTAGAAAGTTGCAGTATTCCTCACAAATAAATCACATCTTTACAATCAAAAATGGAAGTGATATTTATAGTATTGGATAATTTTCCCTTGAAATATTTTCTGCATTTTTCAATGGAATTTTTGGTGGTGGGGGCATTAAAAGTCAGCATTTTCATAAGAAAAGAAACAAAACCATTTTCCAACCTTTTTTTCCTTTAAAGTCAGCAATTTGGATTCCAAATTATATATGGGGATTTAGACTTCCTTGCACAGATCATTTTACCACAGTAATTTTTTATTAAGGTTACTGTTTCCATAATAATGGCTACCCGTTGATTCCAAAATGAAAATATCACTTGCAGATCTCCTAATAAGAATACGGTGTTTCATAATATTTCTTTAGTTTTATTTCATTTTTTGCTTATTTACTATGCTTGGGAAGATGACTCCTAGAAAACAAAACTCCACAGCCAGCCTTCTCCTACAGTCAAGAACTACTCACCTAAATTTTACATTTAAATTAATCAAGACCAAGAGAGAAAGCAATCTGTCTGCAGGTTTAAAAAGACTTTCAATGTTGGACTCATTTCATCAACAGGAAAGGGTTTTTTTCCAGACAAAAAGCCCAAGAGGTGTAAAAATGGATTTCCATTTCTGTCATGACTGAATTTGAGGAGAACAATCCATGAATGAGAAAGAATTGCTCTGCTGAGGGAAGAGGCTGCTGCCTATTAGCAATCTGGGCTGCTGTAGTCCAGGGAGATAAACTGGAGAGGAAACACTTCATTTATTGAGAGACAGGATTGACTGTCTGTGAATGCCTTTAGACAAGATAACAATTGAACCTTGCTTCTGTGCAGCTCCTCTGTTCCTACAGGGCACAGAACATCCACGGGCTCTCTCTCACTGCAGAAAGGAAGAGTAGCCTAAAACACAGAACAATACAGAGAAAAAAAGGGCAGCCAGGATAAAGCCCTGTTCCGAGAAAGAACTCCAGTTTCTTGCCAAATCAACCCTTTTGACACTCTGGCCCAGGTCCCAGTTTTACTCCTGGCCATTTTCTGACATTGTCTCAAACCCAGGTTTTGCTTTGGACCATTTCAAGCAATGTCCCTCATCATGCTGAAGTTTTTCTCTTTGAACAAACCCTCCATTCTTCTTCTCCTCCCCTTAGCAAAATATTTTCCACCCTTCCACGTCAAACTCTGGATATTTGCCTTTGGAAAGTTGGAGAGTAGAGCAGATGGAAGGAAGGGATCAAACTCAAAACCATGGAGTCACTTCCATGTGGTGGGAAGCTCAGCAGGACAGGGGTGATGGGTAAAAAGAAAGAGGACACTTAAGAGGATGGCATAAGGGTATTGGCCTTTTTTAATCACATTGAAACATTGGCATGATTTGCCCTAATTTCTATGCAAAATATGTATCTCTGGTGCTGAGGCGAGACAGGTTGTCACATATGTGGAACAAGCAAGGTAGAGATGCTGGCAGAGAACACTGCTGAAGGATCAACATTAGCATATTGGCATTTGGGCTGATGCCTTATCTTGGGCTGACTTCTGAATGAAAAGTAATTCCAGGTACTCTCCCTCTCCTGGTCTGTTACTTTATTATTGAGATTGACTTTTGTCCTGTTGAGCTCTGCCTTCCCCCACTGAGTGGCCAGAGAGGCCAAGTCCTGCCCTGGGGAGAGGAGGGGGCAGTGGTGGAGGCACAGCCTTGTCTCCTGACAGCACTGGTGGCTACTGAGGCACAGTGGTGGCTGATAAGAGACAGAAGGGGAGCAAAAGAAAGGCCCAGTGACGAATTTGGCACAGGCAGAAGTGCTATCCAGGCATGCAGGCTGGCAGTGCTGGAGTGCACAGCCCAGATAACAAAGCATCGTCCTGGTGCAGAGCCTGAGACTGCCTCCCCCATGATGTCGGGGTGCTGCTGTCCCCTCTGTCACTGCCCAGCATCCCCAGCCCCAGACATGGCTTCACGAGGTCCAACTGCTGCTCCAGCTCTGAGTCCCTCTCTCCAGCCCCCCATGATGTGTAGACAACATTCCTCCCTGCTGACAGCTCTCCCCGTGAGATTCTGCTTCTACAAAGGGCTCTTCTCCATCCCACCTTTAAATAAAGAAGAGTTCCATTAAATACTATAAAGTATTTATTGGCCAATGGGTAAAATGAGTGGGTTTCTTTATGGCTGCAATGATCATTAATGAAAGTTTAGGGTCCCTGTTGGGACCATGGAGCAGAATAAATGACCTCTTGCTAGTCATCATCTCCCTGGTTTCTAGGACTCTGCACCAGAAATGATCCAACTTCATTTAAGGAAAATCAAATTAAAAACAGATTAAAGTAAAAGCACCTCATGCCCCTGTTCTGATTTAACTGTGATGAAAAACAGACCATGGAGTAACTTTATAATGGGAGGAAGCTCATTTAAATATTCCCCTCCCAACAGAAAGAGATTTAAGAATTAAATGAATGAGGAGATTTTCCTTTTAATGAGATTAGCCTTTTATAATTGCTCATTATAGACCACTCCAGAGATTTGGAAGAAAAAAAAGTTATACAACATACCTGGAAAACACTGCATTAGAAACCAGCCAACCCTGCCCCTTCACCATCACTTCCAAAAAGTGAAATTCAAACTAGTTTCTACTTACAAGTCACTCATCTCAAGTGGCTCCAGCTCCTCCAGATCCTCTCTGCAATTACTGGCTTTGTAAAGAAAGTGAAACAGAGTTTTGAGATTAGCAAGCCTTAATACATTTGCTAAAAATTCTCCCCCTTTCCCATGGAAACACATTTATTTTTGACTGTCAGCTGTCTGGCAAAGCCATGTGATTTCATTTCATCTTTCCAAATTTCAGTCCTACCTAAAATAAAGGCTGGGCAGAAGCTGCCCCTTTTGGCTTGGAAATGCTGGCCTGATTCAGAGGCACTATGGGGAGGTTAGACCAGAATTTTTTGTCTGAACCTAAAGAATTTGACTCTGAATTCCCATCTTTGGGCTGTACAATAATACCAGAGTAAGGACACATACACATGTATAGTTTCATTCACGTCTGACTGTGATTTATGTTTAGTGTCAGGCTCTTCAGCTCTCAGCTGAAACGAATACTCAGGGCAGGATTTTCTGACAAAGTGGGACTGGGCAGCTGTTTGCTCCATTCCTGCTGACAGCACCAAGCAGTAAAGGAGATAAATGGCTCTCTTTGTTTCCTCCATGTGCTGGGTATTCACAGCAATCAAAGTCTTGCTGCTTCTTCTTATCTCTTCACCTGCAGCGGCTGCAATGGATGAGCATTTGGCCATGCTGGTACGCAGGGCTGCAGGATGGATTTGCACCTTTCCCACTGGGGCCCCAAGATGCCTTTCCCATCTGTTCCATTGGGGTGTGAAAAGCTACTAAATGCAGGAATATACTCCATTCCCTGCAATCTGGCTGCCTTGGAACTGGCCACGTCCTGCTCTCCCTGCAGTCAGAGGGGAGATGGGCACTTCCAGAGGATGTTTTGCTCCATTCCAGGAAGGGGTTTCAAGGCAGATGGGATGATGACGTGGCATACACCACCTTCTCCTGTCCTCTCTGCAGGGCCAGCTCAGAGCAGACTCCTCATTGTCAGCACCTATAGTCCAGATCCTGGACCAGGATCCACTTGGTTTTGAGAAGGCACAATTGAGTGCAACCACGCAGGCCCACTGGCTGTGACACTGGCAGCTCAGGCTGGGTGACCACAGCCATGCCCTGGAATGCTCACAGGGAATGGCCAAACCAGCTCAGCGAGGCCATCAGCCATTTGGCACTCAGCACTGGTCAATGTGGCTGCTTACCTGGCTGCCAGAGCTGCTCAGCCCTTTTCTGTCAAATCATTTGGCTCTCAAGGCAATATTTTATTCCAGTGTCCTTTTGTTATCAGAAGGCAAGTCCATTTCTAGAGCTGTCAGTATTCGTTTACTTTGATTTATATTTCCTTTCCATATTTGCCAAGCCAAACAGACACAGTTTTCCAAGCATCTGGCTGCATTACCTTGCAAATCTGTGCTGGTACCAGAACCAGGCAGAAAGGGAAAAGTGTCATTAATGAATCCAACCTCTCATTCCCATCCACCCACCATCAGATACCGTCTGCTCCCTCCCATCTCACCAGGGCTCTGGTGATAAGAGGAATTCAGCCTAACTTTGGCCTTTAATGCATACAAATAGGTTTTATGTTAATATTTGCAAATAGCTTCTCAGAGGAGCAAGATATTTCCCAAGCCTCCCATCTTCTGGAGTTCTCCAGGCAATGGAGTGGGACAGATGAAGCCATCAGCACAGCCCAGGGATGAAGTCAGAGACAGAATCACAGATATTCTGCTTAAATCTGCTTATATGATGGGGCATTTAGAAGCCCTGTGAGGTCCTGGCATTCCAGAGCACTCTGTGGGCAGCCTCCTGAGTGGACCTGGGCAACTTTATCCAGTGAATCAAGAGGGGTGTTTTTGTTGAAAACCAGACCTTCAGGAGGGACAGAAGTATTTGAGAATTCAGGTCAAATGCAGCAAAGACTCTTATTGGAGACAAAAGGATGGTGTTTTGAGACAGAATGTCAAAACATATTCTCTCTTTCTCCCCACATTACAAAGTGGGGGTTTTTTTCTTCAAAAATTGCCTTAATTTTCTGGAGTCATTAAACAAAAGACAAGAAAATCCATCTGCACAGGACAGAGTGAAGATGAGGGCTGACTGGAACCCACATTTTCCTGTCTTTGCTTTTACATGGGCAGCACGGAGGGCTCAGTGAGAAAGGCTGCTGTCATAAAGAAGAAAAATAACCCCTTTTAATCTCACCCAGATCATTCTGCACAGACAGACACTGACCTTCCCACACTGTTAGTGATACAGCTCCACACCTGGAGCAGGTAAGGATGGAGTAGCTGGGACAACATCCTGCCAAAGACCCTGTAGCTAAGGCTCCAGGATGTCCATACAGGCTGAGTTTGGAGGCTCCAGATCACCCCTTTTTTCAGGCAAAGAGAAGAAATTGCCACGTTCATTGCTGGGTTGGCAGTGTCCTAGCCCCTGCCCTGCTCCCTTAGGTCACTGCCTGGAGACTGATAGCTGCTGCCCCAGCCCCACTGCATGGCAGAGGAGAGCCTTTCACACCTCCCATGCCATCACCCTGGCACCATCTACGCCTGCCAGAGATGTGGAAATTAAAATAATAAACAAAGCAAGCAACACTGCATGTAGAGGCTAATGTACCATAATGCTCTGAAACACGGGCAGCTGCTGCCTCATGCTGAGCACAGAGGATGTGTTTGAAAAATATATCTTCCTTCAACAGCAGTTATTTCAACATTAGCTTTCTCTTTTTTTACTTCAAATAAGACATTTACTTTCCCCTAGCTCATAATCTCCATATGGAGGAGAGCAGAGGGCAGTGGGGAAAGGCAGAGAAATTACACTTTTTAACACAGTGGGATTTAAATCATAGGAAAACAAATGGAATTTAACTGCCTGGCTGAAGTCACATTCGTGTTGTGGGTATTTATGGCAATCATCACTAACAACAGGAAGAGATTAGATATTGCTGAGAGCCTGAGTGCTGGCTGGGGAGCAGGGACTGGCTGTCAATGTGTGTGATCTCAAAAGCAAGGACAGAATGTGTGCCTGTACACACACATCCCTGCAAGTACCCATGTGTGCTTGGTCCCTGTATTCAGTGGCCATTCCAGAAAGGTCTTTGATGGGCAACATCAATTTCACACTTTAATCTCAATTTCCACCTGAGATTTAATGAAGAAAGGGGAGTTCATTCTATTGGATCTGGCAGAGAGTGACTACAAGATTAACTCCAAATATAGATGTGGGTGTACGCTGAACGTCTCCACCAGCAGAGATGTGTACTCATTTTCCAGCTAAGAGTGAGTCCAAATAGGAACTGTAATGGATATGGAGAGCCTTCTGAGATTGGAAAGGTGATTTATCCCAGATCTGAGAGTGTGCTGTTTGTCTAGTTGATGCATGCAAACACTGCTTAGGATGCACAATGTGTTGTACAGTCAGAGAACACCACCTCTAGCAACTGCCCCAGGCGCGAGGTGAGCACACAGCATCCCTCACCTTGTCCCTGTCCCCATGCTTGGAATGGGTCAAGACCCAGATTACCCTTTTCCTGAAATGTAGGTTTGATCAGAGACACAGCAGCACCTCAATACTGACTGCTGATATTTTACTAACCTGAGCATGTCCCCCAGCCAGCTGAGCTGAACCCTAACGGGTCAGTTCCCCAGCAAAACCATCTCATCCTTACTCTAGGAAAATAAACCACAAACAGCCAGAACCACTGCATTGTTTCAAAGGATAAAATTCACTCAGAAATCCCCCTCTGCCAATTCCCAAGCAAACATGTCCATATTAATAAAGCAAAGTGCTCTCACCCAGAACAGCTCCGGCAGGGAAAAGCATTTTAATGGACTGACTGGGAGGGAAAATTGACTTGCAAGAAGAAGAGTCCTGGCTGGCTCCCCTGAGCCTGGGCAGGGGCACGGTTTAGAGACCTGTTTTAATCAAATTGCTTTTAAAAAGCAGAAAGGGAAAAGCTCTCTGACAAATTTGACCTTTGGGCACCTCAAAGATGAGGACACAAAATGTATTATACACTGGCTCAGAGGAAAGAAAATAGGGTGGGAATAGATGGAATCTCATCTTGGGAGTGGAAAGTAAAGGAGGGAAGAGGACAGACAGATCATCTGCTGGCTGGTGGTGTTGGATTCAAACCCATCTCAAGGCTCTAGATAGGACCCATAAGTCATCCCCAGTGGGAGCAGCATCAGCATCCTCTTGGCCAGCTCCCTGCTGTGATCTTACTCTGCTCTTGGGTTTATTGGTGTTGGAGGCTCTGCAAGGAAAGACAACCATGAGAACTCACTGCACCTGGGGGGAACCAAACAAAACAATTAGCAAAAACATAATGGAAAATAAATTAAACTTACACCAAAGGAATGGGAAATCTCCATGGCCCACCTCTGCCCCCTGAACAGCACTTCACAAAGGAGAGGTTGGACACAGTGGCTGATTTAAAACTCTGGTGCAATGTGGATATTGAAATCCCAGAGACACCAAGCACATCTGCCCAGATGGGAAAATCAGAAGTTACAACACTTGGGTGATATGATAAGTCTTTTTTTTTTTTTTTTTTTTTTTTTTTTTTTTTTTTTTGCACCCTGAAAAACAACTCAATTGTGGGAGGAATGTGTCACTTGTAATTTTGCAACTTAATGAAATAAATCAACCAGATGGAAAGACGAGATGAAGATGAGCCCACACAGTCTCGTGGGAACACAAAGGCCACATGAAGCCAGCTGCTGGGAAACCAAGAGCTTGCCTGGAAGACTTTGGAGCCCCCTTTGTGGTGATGGCAATGAATTTCCCAAGTGAGGAAGCATCTTTGAACTTTCTCCAGCCAGGGGGGCTGAGGTTTCAGGAACACTTGGTCACTGAGCCACAAGAAGGCAACTGCTTGCTCAGCTGAGAAGTGGTATCAGGGCACTGTAGAGAGAGTTCTGCTCCTCCTCACCTGCCAGGATGTCTCCTAAGGGGACCAAAACCTGAAACCCTAGGAGGCTGAAATTTGTAGGATGAGGAGGGAGCAGCAGAAGAAAGAACTAGAGCCATGCAGAAAGGTTGGGAGAAATGGCATGGCTAAACCCTGCAAGATGAGGAGACACTGCTGGCACCCTCCTGAGTCTAAGTCAGCTGAGTAAACCCAGACCTGAAGAGTCACAGCAAGACTTGATTAAACCCTTGTCTCTTAAAGGAGGCAGAAAATGCGTGGCAGTTAAATAAGGAGCTTCTTTCCACAGCAAAAGCCCAAGACAGAACATCCTTTGGCCAAGGATACGGAACGCTGCCATCCTAAAATAAACCCCTAAGGCCCAAAGCACCCAGCTCTGCAGAAAGGAGACTTTACAGCAGCAAATTGATTTCCAGAGGCTCCCTCATTAATTTTCATGGCACCCAGAATGTGATTTTAGAACAAGCAGAATTATTAATGTTCAAAGTTACCCAAGCACTGTTGGGAGCACAAGGCCCTCTGAGAGTCAAAGCAGGGGTGACAAACTGAGGAAGAAAAAGCCAGAATTGAGAAAGTTCATTCTTCAGGGTTCAGCCAGGCTTGGCCTTGGAGGCAGGCAGATGGAGAAAAGCAGGAACCTTGGAGAAAAGGTCCTGTGCCCCCTTGATAGCTCTGCTGTTTGGAAGGAATAAAATGTAACAGACACTTAGCTTTTAAAAGGAGAGAAATTTGTCTAATTGCACAAATTCAGAGCTGCCCTGCTTCTGAGCCAGTCTGGACTTTCAGGGAGTGGGACAGCAGGCAATTAGGAAGGGCAAAATATTCACAAGGGGTAGATCTCACCACGGGCTGGCAACACTGCTCTTGCCCTCAAAATCACATTTGAGCTTTGGTGACACTTCAGCTAATTAATGAGAAAGCCAGCCCAAATCTCCCTGAATGAAGAATTGGTTCTGGACAGACATAAGGCAGTCCTGAATTATCTCCTGGCTCACCTGGGAGGGAGGATGGGAGCCTTATAGCTGCAAAGGTATAAGGTCTAGCTTTCCTCCTCCTGTTTTTGCACCCAGAGCCTCACTCCCAAGCACCTCAGTGCTTTTGGGCTGCCCCATACCCACAGCCTCCTCCTGCCTGCCCCCAGCCATTCCAAATCCCAGCCACTTCTTTGCATCTCCAAACACAAGACCCAGCCATGGTGAGCTGAAGGATTTTGCTGTGCCAGGGGATACTCTTTGGCTGGCACCACATCGCCTCTGATCTCGCCCCGTCGGAGCAAGAGAAAATAAGTGCCATTTGTTAACATGCCAATCGTTCTTTACACTGGCTGATTAAAAAATAATTACCCACAGCCATTATTGAGCACTCTTGCAAATGAGCTGTGGGAAGCTGTGACCGTGTGCTTAGCACACAGTGTGTCTTGCTTGTTTCAATATTATTTTAATTAAGTATCTGGGTAAAAGGCCTTTCTAATGTAACTTTCTTTTCATAAGCAGAGAGCCGGCTCTGTGCTTGGCTGAGCGGTGACGGACTGCTGGAGCCCGGCATTGCTCCAGGCTGCTCCCACTCTGGTGACACAGTGGGACACGCTGCTCATTGGAATTCAAGAGGACTAATCTGAGGCAGCCCCATGATGGGAAGAGAGTTCTCTTTACCCGAGAGAGCTCTCATGGCCACAGCATGAGCTGTGGTAGCTCTGGCAGCCCACCACCCTGAGACCGACCAGCTGGGACCACCTGGTTTGGTCTGGGATGTGGACAGGATGGAGATGATGACCCAGGATATCATTTGTGGATGAGGGACTTTGGGCTACCTCTCCTTCTGGCACATGGGACCAGAGGAGAGCTGGCCCTCTCAGCCAGGTGAGAGGATCTCAGTTAGCTTCATCCCACAACAGGACCTCAGACCCCCAGCGCAGCTTCATTTGCCAGGCACTTCTTTCTATTCTTTCCACAAAAGACTTTGCAAAGGAAAAAACAGAAGAGGTGGAGGAAAACCCACGTGCTCTGGTCGCCCATCCACCTCCTGTAGCTGCCTTTGTGCATGACTCAAAGCAGTCACATCAGACAATCCCACCTCTTTCTTATTTATATGTTTTCCACTTTCTGCATCCCAGCTGGAGCTGTATTTAGCAAAGCACATGACCACCATCCATTATTTTGGGGGGTGGTTGCTCTTTCACATCAGCTTATATTCTCTCATGTAGCATTTAAGCTGCAGCACTGGTGTCAATTTTCTGTTGTTTGCAAGCAAATTAACCTGGCAAACAGATTTCAGATCCTCAGCTGGTGTAGGATGAACATGGCACTGGAAAAATTGAATTACTGCACAGGTTCAAGCAGCACAAAACAGCCCTAGAACTTCCTCTTGATCTTTCTCTTATCAGATGAAATTCCCTCTCCAGATATTTCTAGTGGGATAAAAAGAAGGCCCTGAGCAGGTGCACTCTGAAGTCCCTCTCAGACCTGCCAGCAGGGAATTGAAGTTGTTGCTGAGGCCTGGGTTGGGTCTCGGTGACAGATTCTGTTTTGGGGCATGCAAAACCTGAGGATAAATAAGATTATTGGACACAAAAGGAAATTTTTTCACTATGATAATAATTAGTCATTGGAATCATCTTCCCAGTGGTATATTGCCCATCACTGGGCACTTCTAACATTCAGCTGGAGACAGTTGCAGGCCATTTTGTGTGGACCATGCTTTTGCCAAGAATTTTGGACCAAATAATCCCTGAGGTCCCTTCCAACCTGGTATTTTCTTATTCTGTATAGGAAGGTGTGGAAAAAGGTGCAGCCATAACAGATTATCATCACCTGGTGAGCTTGCAGCAGGATGGGTAAATGATCTCTGACTGATGCTTTGGCAGAGTCAGACTAGTCATGTTCTACTCCTGCAGCAACACAGCAATAAAGAAGCTTTTTGATCAAATGGACACTTAACATTTCCCCAGACAATTCTTCCCTGTGAGTTGAGAAGTGCAGTAATTCCAATAGACACTCCAGCAACCTGAAACCCTGAGCTCCAGATTTTGAATAGACTAAATAAAAATCAGAGGGCTTTTCTCTTGCTTCAACAAAAACATATGTTCTCAACAGACGTTTTTGATGGGAAAAAATAACGCATTTCCCAAACAGCTCTAGTTACTGCAGACAACTTCATTTCCCATCTCAGACACTGCTGTGGCAGGAATGTAAAAAACAGAATTGATTAGACCAGATTAGGTTAGATAGGGAGCCTGGTGATGAAAAGCTGCTGCTGCTTTCCTTGCACCCACTCAGGGCCATTAGCAACCTCCATCCCTCTCACTCAGGGATGCTGCCCCATTGCTGAATTCTGCTCTAAGTAGCTATTTCATATCTCTCAATTTCTCCCTGCAGTCTCTGTTTGCAAGCACATTTTCCCCCCATGTGTCCTTCCCCCACTGGATGTGGAGCTCCAGAAAAATGGCAAGGAATTTCTGTACACACAATTTGGTAACACACTTTGGGATCCCTTAGGATAAAGATTACTAGATTGGTCCACTTTACTATCAGAAGGATGATTATGACTATCCATTTTCCCCTGAAAGATGGGTTTTTTTGTTGTTGTTATTTTTCTTTTTTCCTTTTCTTTTAATGCAGTAACATTTCCTTGTAGCTTCTCCCAGGAAATCGATCTTTCCAGTGTAGCTTCACACTAGGTCACTCAAATAAGCTGGAAAGAGCCATTTTACCAGCCCCTCCTGTCTTCAGCATAAAACTACTATATCTTATTTCCCAGTGCATTAAATTGGCTGAGAGTGGAGCAGGTTGTGGATGCAGTGCAGTTTGCTCTATCTCTCTCCTTCTTTTTTCTTTCCTTGGATAATTTCATGGTCCATTAGTTTCCTGTAGCTGCTTCCCACAAACACAGAGGCATCACCACGGTGTATGAGCTTCCCTCTGACTACCACAGGCACCGGGCAGAATGCACATGTAGCTGCCACGCGTGCTGCAGGGCACAGGAAGAGCAGCTCAGCCATGTCCAGAGCAGGATCCCCAGGGATGCTGATGGCCAGAACAGCCAGAAACGCTGTGGGGAGGTGTGGAAGAGCTGAGCTGAACCACTGGGTGGGGACTGGTCCACACTGAGACTGTCCCACACAGTGTGGTTTACATGAGACTCATCTGGCACCCACTGCATAGAAAATACAGCAGGGAGAAGGATTAGAGGGGGTTTTCCCATCAGTGCTTTCCTAGCATCCAGCCCTTCAGCTACAGCAGGAGCTGGAGCATCCTATCACAATCCCTGTCAAGAGCAACCTCTGGGCTGCCCCAGCTCACCCTGAGAAGGCAACAAGTCCAGTGCCCACAGCATCCTGCCCTTGCAAAGAGAGCAGCTGCAGCCTCATTAAGACTCTTGCTCTGGAAGACACAATTTCATGTCTCTTATTTTTAAATCACCTGGAGGGAAAATAAAAAAAAAAAAAAATAAAATCTGTGCATGAGGATTTTGGAGCTGCATTTCACCACTCAGTTCTGAAATGTGGAGATTTGGGGAACCACTTGCCAACAGAGAAGTCTGTGTTCAGAAGATGTGAGACTGAATTTTCAGGGAGAGACTTCCCTATCCCTCCTGGAAAGGCTGGGGGCGGCAGGGTGAGCAGCCCCCTGGACAGACATGGTGCAGGTGGAGGGGACTGGTGAGATCAGCTTTTACTTGGAGTACACTTTCTTCCTCTGACAATTGAACTATGGGAAGAAAAAAAAAAAAAAAAAAAAAGAGCCCAGAGCAGAATGTGAATTCTACAGGGAAAGGATAAAAATAAACAAAAAACCCACTCCAAATGCTCAACAAAACAAAGGAAGGTGGGGGTGGGGGTAGATCTGATGGGTCTAACACACAAAGAAATGTTATTCACAGGCATTATTGATTAAGTTTTCCTCACCATCACATACATAAATACTTACCTCTCAAATGAATAAGAGGCTCTGTAATGCTGGAGGGAAGGAGGAAAAAGATTATTGAAAACATGAGGGTCAGAGAAGAATCCGGCTGCAACAGATGCACTGAGAAGATAAACGAAAATGTCTTTGTCAACACACTGGTCTGCCAAAGACCAAATGTGATAGAAGGCAGCGACTTTCAGGCACTGGAAACCAAGCTTGGACTTCGATAACAATGAAATAGAGACTATGGAGCAGATCCTCATCTAGGTTAATTGTGTGCCAGAACCCTCATCACAGGGTAGCCACATCAATTTACACCACCTGAGGATCCTGCTGGCTCTGGACAACGCAGCCCATCAGCAGCAGGGCAGGAGCAGAGATTTATGACAACCTCTGTAGGGCACGGGAGAAAAGAGAGGAGCAGCAATGAATGAGATCAAAGGAGAAACAGAGGAGTGGTGGCTCTGACCCATGAGCACCCCAAACCTGCCTGACTCCCTGGGAACTATCCCTCCCCAGCACTGCCTTGCCTGCTGCCACACGGTGGAGCACACAGCTGTTTCTGGGATGGCTGGGACATCGAGGAATTGTGCCAGATCCAGTGACACTAGACCTGGCCCGTGAGCCAGCCCAGTGTCATGTGTGGCACCTTGCAAACCGGGGTGGGACCCACACACTCCCCCTCAAATGAAAGGGACAGAGAGGCAGGTTTGGTGCTGAGGACTTGGTGATGTCAGCCCAGAAGCTTTTGGGCCATCTGAAGGCTATGAGGGACCATCAGGATAATCTGTTCAGCACCCCCATGGGATCACCTCATGCATCCTGCCTGGAATTCACATCTCCATCACCATGGCTTTGTCTCAGGGCAGCAGGATTTGTCTCAGGGATATTTCCAACCCACTCAGCACAGCTCAGGTCTTACCTTTCTACAGCTACATCTCTGCATCTGCCACCATGCAGGGCAGAAATGCCTGGACCATACAGGCAGGATTTTTGTTGAATAGGACATTGCAGTGGGTGTGTCGACAATGAAGTTAAGAAGAAGTGATCTTCCCCCAGCACAGGGACTTAGCAAAGGGGTGCTGGGCTTGCAGAGGTGTATGAGTGCAGGACTGAGGGTGCATCTGCAGCTGGAGACACTACAGGTCTCCCAGAGAAGCTCTGGTGTTTCCAGTCCCAGCCATCAGGTTTGTCCAGCTGGTCCCAGAATCGGGTCCCCCCAGGCTCCCCCAGCAGCTCTGCGGATTGTGCTGCTATTACACACACAGACAGACACACAGACACACACAGGGTGTGCTCCTGCCCCCTTTTGTGGCAGCAGCCACAGACAGGCACTGGGTTCTGTGATAATGTCCCTCACGCAGCTTCTGGTACCTCAGTTCCTCTGCCTGTGAGCAGGGACACAAGGTACAGCCCTGAGGTCACAGGTTTGCTGCAACACCTGCCAGTAGAAGAGAGGAGAAAAAAAACTTCAGGTCTTCTCCTGATTCCTCCAGCACAGACAGCAAAGCTGCAGTTATCCCAAGGAGTGGAAGCTCAGGAGCTGGAGCAGGGCAGCCTCTAGTGGCTGCAAGCCAAGAAATCTGGTCCTCAAACCCGCACGGAGGGATCTTTGCTCCCCACAGCATCCACCTGAATAAGCCACAGCTGGACAGCCCCCTAGCCCAGAAATACGGGTCCTTGGACTCCCCCTCCCTCTTTACATCCCTGTCTCCCTGCTGCCACAGCCACCTCTCAGATGCCACTTCCTGCTCCTCCAAACACTTCTGACCCCCTGCTCTGCCAGAGGTACCAAGAGACACATCCCAGACCTCGCAGACCTGCCACCCATGTCCACAGCTCCTGTGGCATGCCTGGCAGCATCTCCATCCCCAGCACAGACTTGGCCACGCAGCTGATTGTGGGAGCTGTCGGATCTGCAGCTGTCCAAGTGCTGGAGCTGGCTGTGACAGCAAATCCATCCAAATTCATCAATGTTCCATCTGGAGAAGCCTGGCCTTTTCTACTGCAGGATGCTCTGGCCCTAGGGGATGCCCAGAGACCTGCACTGCATGGAAAATCTTTCCCCAGGAACTCTTCTGACCTGTCCTAGTCCCAGCATTGCATCATGGCCAGGGTCACACACGCCTCCTTTTCTGTCTTGAACTCCCTCTGCCAACAAAACTTTGTCTTCCAGGTCAAAGATTCATGGTCTAAAGCCATCCCACAGTTTCATCCCAGGCCTTCAGCTTCATCTCCCACAGGACATAAAAATGAGTAGAAGAACCAAGCAGGACAAAAATCCTCCTGGCTCCCTCCTACAGCCTTTTGGCTTCACCTCAGCATAACCCCACTCCCTGCCTCATCCCAGTTTTACTGGGGAGTCAGAGCTCTCCATTGGATACCTGAGCACTGGGGCAGGGATCAGGAAGGCAAACAGGAATCAGGGTGTTTGTGGGACATAGCAAAGGACCCAGAAAGACAAACATAAATCTGCAGATCAGCAGAAGGGGAGTTATTTACACACCAGTGGGAGATGGTTTCTTGCCATGAGTTGGACCAAACGTTTTCCTGCCCCACGTTTCAGGGAGTGACTGGTACCAGAGCACAGCATCAGTGTAACAGGCTGCCTGACTACTGGCTGTCAACTCTGCAAGCAGTTCAAACACAGTTTATGTCAACAGTACAAGCCTAAAATGAAAAAGGGGTGGGGAGGGAAACCAAGCCGAGAGCTTGATGTTTAAGATGCATGTACCTGTCCCCATTGAAGCTGCTAAGAAACCCACATCTGCCAACAACCTGCCCCACTACACTTCCATGGAGAGGAGAGCTCACTCTGTGGTATAAGATTCAGGGGCATGGCAAGGGTATATCAAAAGTAGAAACAAGGAAATCCCTTAAGGACTGGAAATATTGGCAGGTAAATCACTTTCATGAGTACAAGAAGGTTTTCCTCCCCACCTTTAGCTTTGACCATTTCACTAGGAGATGCAATATTCTAGCTAAGCAGCACAGGCAGCCATGCAGAGCATCAGAGACTTTGCTGCTGCTCTGGACATCACATGGAAAGTTCTTAACTGCAGCAGAGCCAGGCTTTGTAGCTCCCAGAGATTCAATATTTAAGTTAAGGGAGGAACAACTCCTAGCCTACACGTTTATGCGTATTGTCATTTCCTAATGACGAGATGCTCACTACTGGGTCCCTGCAGAGGAGACTCTGATCCTGCTCAGTGTCTCCTAGTTAGGAACAGAAGTCAGCCAAACTCAGTTTTGAAACACTGAAAGAGAGTGAAGCTGATTATTGGTTGGGACTGGATTGTCACTGGGCTGAGAGCATCTCCTGTGACAGCCTTAGAGTCCAGACAAGCTGGGCTACATCCATGAGATGTGAATTACTTGGCCAGAACCAGTCAGGGAGCATTGACATATCAGATGAATTTTTGCTTCTTCCTGCTGAATATTACCTTGTTTCTTTTGACTGTTTCTCCCTTTCTTGGGGGCAAAAGAATAGCTAGAATTTCCCTCAAAGACCGCTGGGATTATTTCTTAAAACCCCAGCTCCTTCTTATTGCTACTTCATAACTATTCTGTTCTGAAATAATCTCTGCTCTCAAAGGTGTGACACCTTGGAGTGACAGGTGGCAGCCACCCACCTCAGAAAATGCATCATAGGCCAGTTAAAGCAGGACAATGCCCAAAACAGCACTGAACAAGTTGTGGGGGAGGAGATGAAAGCAGGACAGGGATAAAACTTTTCATCCCCTGCATTCACCAGGACATTTCTCTCTTCTTCATTGAAGCAGACCTTCTCAGCAGCACCTGCACCAAAGGACCTGAGTCCAGCTCCTCCTGGGCAGTGTGGGTGAGGACAGCAGCTGAGTGGAGTGGGAGGTGTTTTCAGCCAGACTTTTGCCTCCAGGAACACTCAACATTGTCTGTGCTGGATCCTCAACACCAAGGCAATGGCAAAATTAATGGATTTAAACATCAGTAATGAAGAGGGGACACAGTTCTGCAAGGCACATTAGCAGCCATCCAGGCTTCACTTGGCTCAGACAGCTGTGAAATGGTGTGTGTAACACCAGGGTCTCCTTGTGATGGGCATCCATCTGCTGGGAGTGGGATGGAGATGTGAGGGAACCTGGCACAATCTTACTTCAACTGTACCACACTGATTCTGTCTCCCCTTCACTCCCTTCCCTTAAGGCCATAGTGAGTCAGGGTATTTGATTTCTCAAGAGCATGAAAAGATTGTGTTAGATCCAAATCTCCCTCAATGTTGCACTGCTTTCCATCTCACACACAGATTACTTGATATGTCCCTAAAATTTATTGTCCTGAGAATGTGTGTTTGGCTGTTTGAAAGCACATTTGTCTTGATCAAAACAGGAGAGGGGCCAATTCAGTTTTGTTTCCATCAGAGCAGCTGTCAAAGCTGTTCAGAGGAGGAGCGGGAGTTGCATTCATCTGATGACAGCATTGGGGCACAATAAAATCAGAAATTTGGTGGTCAAAGGGTCTGGCAGCTCTCACAACATCTTCCCTGACGTCAGCACCAAGTCCTTCCTGCATTCAGTGAGACAAATAACCCAGGTACCCTGCTCCCCTGTTCCCAGGAGGTTCCAGCTGCAGAGATGCTGCAGACAAATGAGCTCCCCGGGAGGCTGCTTTGGTCACAGGCTGCTCACACACCAACCCCTCGGTGTCCCCAGACATTGAGACACATTCATTATCTGCACTGCATCGTGGCAGAGGTGTGCAAAGGCAAGGCCTCCTGGCCTGAATCTGACAAAGTGTCCTCTGAGTTCTCCTTACTCATTTTCTGGTTGCTGAGCTTCTAAGTCAATCTCAGGCCACAATTTTCAAGCTGTGCTCTATGACTATGAGGCATAAAACATCTTTTTTTTTTTTTTTTTTTCCTAAAAGCTTAGAGTAACAAGAATTTGTCTGAATCCAGATTCCAAAGCTTTGGAACAAATACCCATTCTTGCAAACATCACAATAAAATTATGTGAGCAAGCGATACTTGAAATAACACCCAATTTATCTTCCTATTTCCCCTGTGTGATTATGGCTTTCATTTTTGCTGGGGTAAAGAACCTTGAAAACAAATGAGTCAGTTTGATTTTTGTTTCATGGAGGAGTTCATTTCCTGGCTCCTTTGCTGGCTTGCAACGTTCAGCTGACAGTCTGCAGTTCTCTGAAAAAGTGAAAGACTTTGGAAACTTTGGGCTTTGTGGGACAGGAGAGCAAGTTCCCAGAAGCCACTTACCACCCTCCAATTCTGCAGTGGCATTCCAGTGCCTGTGGCACCTGAAGCAAAGGAGCACTGCCCTCCCACCTTTCCTTCACAAAACATTCCCACCACTGAATTCAACACTGAAGACAACTGAGAGCCTCAAAATCTGGCAAGATTTACCTGACACATTGAAAGTGTAAATAGCAAATAAACCACCTCAGCGTCACATGGCGTGCTACGGGGTGGCAGTGGAACTTGCAAGCCCTTACTCCTTGCTGTGTAACCCTGACCACTGCCAGGACACAACCACAGAGCCTCATTTACCTCCTGGAAATTAAAGAGGAAAGTCTTTCACCTCATCCTGAGGAACAGCCTTGCACCCTTGGTCTCAAGCTTCTTGACTTGCTTTTCAAGGTGACTCCACCAGGTGATGGAGCAGTCCAAGGACTGTGGAACCCTTCCCTTCTCCAGACCTTTGGCTGTTTTCCTCCCTCCACTAGGTTTATACTGCAAACATGAGCCTATCACCCTTGCCAAGAGGTTAATTGTATCTCAGAGCAAAACTGGCACTGAGCACTGCTCCCCATACCTACAGGAGCAGCTCCCCATATCTCCAGCCAAGAAGGCACTTGAAAACCTCATTCTCCTCCTCATTTTCCCAAATCCCCAGCACTTCTTTGCACCCTTGCAGCACAACCACACACTCACACAGTCTTGCCCAGACCCATGAGATGTGGCCAATTTTGCATAAAAATGAATGTATGTACATAGAAGTTCTGATTCAAACACTTTTGTTAGATTTAGTCACTGGCTCCCAGATGCAAAATGATGGTGACACCAATTCCTCCTCAGCCCGAGTGACTAATTGTCACACAGAGGCAATTAGGCTTAGTTAAATGATCCATGTCCCTTCAAAATAATGGTCTGTCAAACTGCATTTGCCCAAAATAACCTGGGATTGACTTGACAATCAAAATATCTATTTCTTCAAAATTAATACAAACCCAGAGTTCCTTGTTTCTTCACAGTGAAGCTGCAAGATGAAAGGGCTTCCTCACTGTGCTTGGGGGAGGATGGGCCACACCAGAGAGGTGTGAACAGGCAGCACAAGGCAAGAAAAAAGAACTATTACAAACTACTTGCTGCAGGCAGAACACAGCTGGAATAGAGCTGGATAAACTGCTCTGGCCTTTAGAAAATCTCCATCTAAAGTCTCCAGCACAGAAAAATAGCTGGAATGCAGGAAGATGGAACAGATAGGCATCTCTGGTCACCTCTACCAGATTGTTACAGAGTCCCCAAGCCACCAACATGATCTTTCCTGATTGCACTCCGGGGTAACATTCCATTTCTGGGAGTTTCCCTCTAAAGAAGCCCTGCAAACAAAAGATCTGTGGCCCTTGAGGTCATCCTGCAAAATCCGGAGCCCCTTCAGTCCTGGGAAGGGGAAGAGCCACCTGATGGAAACACCTTGCAGAGAATGCAGTGCTAACAGGGACTGTGTGCCACTGCCTGCCTTTGGGACAGGGACACTCAGGAGATGGGAGCAGAGTTTCTCCAGGATTCAGACAGCAAATTCCAGAGCAACCTGCACTTCCCTACCCAATATCCTAACCCACAGTTAATAAAGATCAACTCTCAAGTTTGTTACCTGTTAGCCTCCACAGGGAGCTCCAAGTAATTAAGTGTAATGGTTTAATTGGAGGAACCCACACAAACCTCGCTAAGAAGCAAGTCCAGGAATGAGCTCCCCCATCCCTGTGACCCCATACCACCCCATAAGATGTTTTTTTTAGCACACCCACTACAGTGGAGTCACCCACCTCCACAGGACCCCAGTGAAGGATGTCCTGGCAGTTTAGCCAATTTCTACATCACCCCCAAATTGTACCAATGCAATTTCCATCTGCTCTGCACAGCTCACTGCACCAGCTCTGAAAAGGGAATGACAAAGTAATTACCCATGTTAATGGAAGCAAATATTCCATCCTGCCTGTCTTACTGCCTCTCCCCACCCCTGAGAGCTGATGGCAGAAGGTGCCACAGAGCCATCTAAGCACAGCTTTTAACATGTCTGTGCCTGCATCCCACTCATCACACCCAGTCTTCCACAGACAGCAGATACATGGAGGTGGCTTTTTAGGGAATTTCCCAAGTGGATTTGCACGTCTGAGGCTGTTGAATTCACCCCTTGGAGACACCAATTTGGGTCTTTCTTTTCCACTTTTCAATGAACTGAAGAGGAATTTAACATCTTTGAGACTTTCAGTTGCCTAAAGGTGCCTGGTGCTGGGGTGAGAGACAGGAGCCTCTCAGCTCATTCCTGGGACATTAAACTGGAAATGAGAGATTTCACATTCAGAGCAAATTTACCACCTGTGAGGTAGGAAGAGTCACTGCCTCTTCCTGAAACATTGGTCCATCCCACACAATTTCCTCCTCAGTGCAACTGCTTAAATCAGTGTGGACTGAGGACAGACATGCTGGGGAGACTGACCCTTATCTCTGTGTGCTGGCTGAGCCCTTGCTGGCAGCAGAAGATGGGGGAGGGATCCCTGAAGTCTGTGTGATGTTGTGCATGTGACAGAAGGGAGTCAGACCTGATGATGCCTTAGGTCTCCAACTCCTGTTCTTTACAGTGAACTCAAGCAGCACAGTCAGTAATGCACAGAAATAGCAACTTACTACTGGGAGAGATTTTTCACCAAGCTGTCATTTCATCTGTGACTGTCTGGGCTGATCTGCAAATTATGAGTGTAAAGTACCTCTGAAGAGATGTGGGAATAGAAACAGTTCTCTACGGTGAAACTAAAAAAATTCTGACCTTTGAAGGGATAGTGAGTTATTCATGCTAGTGCTCAGGGCATGTTATAATCATTCTCCCCCAGCACCCCCTCTGTGTCACAAGGAGATTAATTACTTGTAGTCCTCATTTTTCAATGAAAAACTGGCCTATTACTTCTGCTCTAGCTAAGCCTCTCTGCTCCACAGGTACCAGCAGCTTTAGCTCTTAGGCTAAATGGATCAACATGCCCACTTAAACTCAGGATGGTTGTTTCAATTTACTCCTAAATCCAAGGCTTCCTTAAAACACACACAGTGACTCAGCCAGGCCCCCTAGCTCTGTGGCTTCAGCCTCTGACGCTCTAGGGCTCCTACAAGTTCCTAGATTTCAGCAAGGAGAAGAACCACAGCTCCAAGCAAGGATGGAGGTGGGCAGGAAGGTGTTAAATAGGGAGCTGCACTAGCTCTCCCCCTCCTGCAGTGGAGACTTCATCCTTTATTTATGGGCCAGCCTTCTCTGGATACAAGACATTTAAATTTTTCAGCAAGGTCTATGTCCCATCACCCAGGGCAGTTTAAATTTTCACTCATCATGCACAGACATCCAGCAGGGGGATAGTAATTACAGCAGGGAAAGGATGGAAATAAGAGTCAGTTCTGCAGTGATTATCCCCTATGTAAAATGGAATTATGTACATTTTTCAGGGTGAAAATGATCGGCCTGTTGCACTCAGCCCTGCCTGAACAGAGCAGAGACTTTAAAGGAGCTCCTCATTAAGGTGCTGTCTCAGCCAAAGGACACTGCTGCTGGAAACAGCCACTGAACATGAGAAAGCTGCAGGTGGCAATCAGCTGGTTGTGAGCAGGATGTGAGCAGCAACATCTGATTAAATTATCTGATTAATTATCTGATTAAAAGGCAGCCCAAGAACAGAAAGTTCTTTGGCACAGGGGTCCCCAAACAGAGTGGAACATGGGATGTTTCCATGTAGGATGCTGACATCCAACTCTTCAGGGCTCAAATTTTCAAAGACTTGTGAAAACCTAGCTCTGAGACAGCAGGAAGAGTTGTCACAGTCCACAGGAAGTCCTCAGGCTTGCTGCCTCCTGTCACCAACCACACCAAGAGCAGAAGCCACCACTGGCCCAGCTGCCAAAAGAGATGCTGATCACCAGACCATGTCTGAACATTAGGCACGCTCAGACAGATTGGCTTGATGTGTCAGAAAAGGTTCAGGCTCCCAGCTGAAGCTCCTGGGCAATTTGCACAGCTCAATATAACAATTTGCTCGTGGATAAGGTAATGGGCGAGAAGAGGAATGCTGCCTGAGTGCTAAAGAGGAGAGCTGCTCATTGCCTTGCCATCAAGGCATCACTCCATGGTCATTTTCCCAGATTTTATTTAAGTGGTTATTGCTGGGAGGGAAAGGACAGACTCTGAGCTGCACAAGGACACATCCCCAGCCAGAAGGGAGGGTAGAGAGCACAGGGGCTCCAATTCCCCCCCATCCAAGCACAGGGGCTCCAGTCACCCCCATAGGGGGGCTTCTGCAAGGACAGAAATGGAGCTCCCACATCACAACCCCCCCTCAGGAAACCCCAGCTGCTTTTCCTTGCACTCAAAGCCACCTGCCCCCATCCAATGGAGCTGCACATTTGCCTCTTTCCTATATCTCCCAGACACTGCCCCACATTAGAGGGCTGCAGGTGGTCACCAAGTGTTGTGGATTCCCTAACAGCACAGCCCAGAGGAGCCTTGCATAGGAACTCCTGCTCAGAGGCCACCAGAGCAGAGGGAAGGGGGCTGCCCCTGGGAACCCCACTTGGCACTTCCAGAAGTGGGGGCAAAAACTTTGTTTTTCTTTCATGCACTGGAAGGCCTCTAATTGCACTAGACTGTTTCTGTGAGAGGGATGTAATTAAAAGGGAATGACTCCAAGTCTTTTATCATCATGAATATTAAATAAAGATAAACACTACATCAATATCAATTTAAGCAGAAACAGAAAATGAAAGGCAGGACTTGATCCCAGCTGACACTTCAGCATTTTATAGATGAAATTACACAGCTAGGGGGTGAAAAAAAGACTCCAAAAGCCAACCAAATTAAAAAAAAAAAAACAACACAAAACATTTCTGACCTTGGTACAAAGCAGATGGGACAGGCTGGGAGTGACAGCCACCCCATGCTGTACCCTCCTTCATCACCCAGTTCCCAAAGTTAGTTGCATCAGAGGAAGGTACAGGACATTCCCAGGCTGGCAGTTCCAGCAGTAAGTGGCCCAGGATCTGGGATCCAGCTCAGCTTTGCTCACAGCACTGGTGCACAAGTGTTTGCTGGAGTCACTGCACGGAGGCACAGCCCAGACTGGTGCTCTCAGTGACTACACCAAGAGCCCATCGTGCTGCAGTGCTGCCGTGGGGTGATCCAAACACTGCTGAGTGGCCCAACCCCTCCCCTTGCAGTCTTCTAATATGTTCAAGATTTTTCTCACTTAGAAATGGATCTAAAGACACATTTTCCATCCAGCTTCTCCTTCTCCATCCCGGCTCACACCTTTTGTTTCCCTTGTCAGCACTTCCCCAGCACTGATGAGACATGAAGCATATCTCACCACCAGCACCTGCTGGAGGCAGCTGGATGGCTCCTCAGTCTCTTGTTAAGGCTGCTGGTGTCTCATCAGCGACCTGTCTGTGTGGGTTTGGTGTCTTTGTTACTGTTTATAGCATGGTAGCACACAGAATCTTCATCCACCTACGCTAGCTATCGACACAGCTTATCCCCTGCACATTGTGCCCTCTGGCCCCCACTCCTCACAGACTGGCTTTCCCCAGGGAGTCCAGACTGAGATCTGAAAAAAGGTTTGTAAGTCCCAGCTCAGCCCCCACTGAAGATACCATTAAGGAGAAATCGGACAGAGCTCATTTGCAAGGAAGTCCTCCCGGGCAAGCCAAGCCTACATCCTCGTCCTGCAGGAGGCCACAGGTGCCCCCACCCAAATCAGCAAGCTTTCCTAAGGACCAGGCATACCACACCTCACCCAAACTGCATCCCTCAGCTTTCTGAGCAGCTTCTCACACTCCTGTGTGCCCCAAGCCTGATGGAAACAGCAGAGGAGGGAGGCAGAGCAAGGGAATCATGGGGAAAGCCTTCCCAAAGTCCAGGATAACAAAATGACTCTCAGCTTCTCTGTAGCTGTTTCTGCAGTTTCTAACTGGTCTGAAGGCAAAACCAGTGCAGCTGTGTCAGACCAGCAAGCACCATTAACCCCCAGCTTCCAGCCCTGCTCAGCACCCTGCTCTGAGATGGGTGCACAGTCTGGAGCCATGGCCCAAGGCTGCAGAGCTTTCCCTGAGCTGTAAAACTGATGTTTAAATTTCTTCTGTCCATAAGCAAGGGCACAGTGTCTGAGTCGCTGCCTGACAGTGGCTCAGGCAGACATTGGCTTCAGACTTCTCCCTTGCCCAGTGTGCCCAGTCTCTCCCCTGCACTGGTGACGTGCTCAGGTACCTGTACTCTGCCCCCACGTCCTGACAGCAAGTGAAATCACCTGTGTGCAGTCAATTTGTGATGCTACAAATGTTCACTATCATTTTTTATGCTCAGATCCACTCCCAACGAGCACACTCATGAATGAATAATGCAGAAATTGCTCTCCACAAATTCAGCTCAGGGCACCATCCCTCTCTGCCCACTGCTGCCCTCAGGACTAACAACCTGCTTTTCCCAAACCCATGGCTCATCATCAGCTGAATTTTTATGTCCTGGAGGGGTTGGTTGGAGAATGAGTAAAAACTAAGATGTGATTTGAAAAACATTGTAAATGTGCTTGTCCCAAAAAGCACAAGCCACAGCAGATGTTGAAGAGAACTAATGGCCCATCGCTGGGTCTCATATATCCAGGTGAGTTGTTGAAATCAGCCCCCCACCCCCCCATGCTCCTGTCTCCAGCTATGTGATCTATAAACTGTTTTCACCTCCAGCCTACAGAACAGATTATGCATTTCCTGCCATTCTGCACACCCCCTAACAACCCGCGGTGGGTGATTTACGGGTTGTAATGAGAGCAGAGCTGCTGCTTGTCGATAATCCTCCACAGCAAGGCTCACAAAGCCCTCATGAAGAACGACAGCTCCCGAGCCCGTTCAGAGCAGTGCACAGAGGCAGCAAACAGCTCAGGTCCTCTCCTGCATCCCTCAGCCCCCGAGTCCTCTTCTACTCCCCTGTCTGCACACAGCCACAAGTTTCCGGTCTTCCTCCTGCTGCTCCAAGGGATGGCCAGTGGAAGGGTTAAATAGCCAAACCCTTCTTGGGTGGGGGAGCTTGGTGGGCTGGGACATGAGAGGCAGCAGCTTGGGAAGCACATTTACCAGTTAGTGGCTCGGTGGCCTCAACATTTGCATTGTCATTGTGTCCAATTGTCATCATGTCCAATGGCACCATGAGAAACTGATGCTGGGGACATAAGGCCTCTGCCATGGATGTTGCACTGGGTGAAAGGTGCAAGGCACACAGCCAGCCGTGGCTGTGGGGGCTCGGGGGTCTCCTCAGCAGTACCACAGTGTGCACCAGTGTCAAAGGATGTGTCTGAGACACCTTCTCCTTCTTGCAACCCCCCCATGCTCCTGCCTTGCCTTCCAGCCTTAGCAACTCTTCAGCAGCCCAGCTGCCATGTCCCACCCCAGAAATGGAAAGCAAGAGGGATGATCCCTGGAGTGACTGAAAGGCCCTACAAACATGTGGGTTTCCATGCTGGCAGCAGCAGTTTCCCCTTGTGGCCAGGAGGAAATGAGTCACTTGGCACAGATGTCTGTACGAGCCGCCTCATCCCTGAAGCAGCCCCAGCACCAGGGCTTTCCCAACAGTTTTGGCCTCACCAAGTCCAGAAGCAGCAGATGTCACCATGACATTTCTCTGTACACCAAACCTTTTTGGGATCATTTTCATTCCAGGCCGTGTTCTTGAGATAGCCAGCATCGTGAGGACATCACCAGCCTTAAAAATTCTTCCTACCACAGGCACAGACAGGGGCCTCAAGCATAAATTTGCATTTATTTCATGGCACACATGGGCAGTGTCCCCAGCACTAGTGACACACAATAAATAGCTTCAGAGGAAGCAATTGCCTACCCCTGCTCCACCAAGGACCAAACGGCAGCCTCAGGAGCCACCACTCAGGATAAATTGCTCCCCAGTCACCATTCTACTTGGTGCCACTGTAACCTAGACCCCATGGAGCAGGTAGACCCAACACAACACCCTCAGGGATGGGATTGTTCATTGCTGCAGCTAACAAAGACCTGCAGGCTTCCACATCCATCACATCCTCACCACCATGTCTAGAAGTAGCTACAGCCACCCAGGGCAGAGGGTTTCCCCCTTTGGGGAGCTTCAGGAGGTCTACTGGTCCTGAGAAAAAATGCACATGCTGTAGCAGGAAGCTTTGGGTTCCCAGGGCATTTATTCTCAGGTTTCCCAAGAGGAGAAAGAGGCTGCATTTAGTGTAGAAAGTGACACACCTGGAGCAGGGCTGCAGACCTGAATGCTGAGAGTTACAAGCTACAGGGAATTGCAGTGAACCCCAGACATGTGAGCAGGGGCTGATGCTATCAGGACCAGCAGTGACTCACATCATGGTCCAACACCCACCAGCTTCAGCAGGGCCAAACTTTTGGAAATGAAAAAAAAGAGAAGGAAATAATGCTCTGGGATTTTTCTGGGTCTATTTTTTTCCAGCAAAACAAGGTCCTGCAAACAAACTGTTGACTGAGCTCAGCCAGCTCACATTATCTGTGCTTGGAAGCACAGCTCAGCCCCCTCCAGGGCCATGGATTTGCTATCATCCCCTGCCACCCACATAATCTGTCACACCACGCTGTCCCACTGCAATTTCACAGTTGCTCTGTCAGGGGAAAATCACAGCAATTTGGGCTTGTCTGAAAGCATTACAACTGTGATCTGCCTCTTAAGAGGACACTGGTTTGCACAGAGGGATTGGTTGTGGTGTGACCCTTACAGGCTGCAGAGCTCCCCAATGACTCACTTGTCACCAAGAAAAGTGCTTGGACAAACAAAGGATGCTGAGTCTGGGCACCTGGGGAAGGAAAACTGAGCCCTTCTTATGCCAAGCACTCCCCTGGACTGGGGAGAGTGTGGGACATCAGGTAATGAGGCAGGACCAGGTTTCAAAGCCTGTCCCTACCCCAGCTTATCCCTGGATTGCTCAAAATAAATTTCAGAGGTCTTTTTCTCTCAAAAGTGTGCAAGAGATGCTCTGTGGGTACTAAGTGTCTCAGCCCTTCACAAGTCTTGTGCCTGTCCTTCAACAGTGGTGTAGGCTCAGCCAAGCCTGTATCCTGTCAGGTGGGTGATGCCTCAGCACCTCAGGTTTCACACTCTCAAAAGTACTCATGGGCTTCCCTTCCAGTGGAATACAAAGGGGAGCAATGACAAAACATCCATCGAAGTCAGGCCCAGCACACACAGTTACACAGCAGCACAAAGTCACAGACCTGGCAGCTGTCAGGAGCCAGTGATGCAGTGGTTGGGATCCAGAGAAGAGGAGATATGTTTGACTTGCCCAATATATGACACAACATCCAGATTTCTCTAGTTTTATTTCAATGTTATATGCATTTTCTTTTCTCTGTGCACCCTTTTAGGGTCACCCAGGCTTCCCTCAGTTTCAGCAGAGAGGGGAATGTCTGGTTGTTGAAACAATCCTGGTTATCCTGTGCCAGTCGTGAACATGGTGTGACTCACCATGCTGAGGTGCTTCCCATGACCTCACAGTGTGCATGTAGAGGCAGAGGATGGGACAGAAAATGAGAAAAAAGGGCTCAATATTTCCATCCACTGCATTATGGATCTGATTTTCTCTCACAGCCGAACGAAGCATCGATTTGTAGAATAACCACTGGGCTGTGCTGAGAGTGCACTAGATGTTTTTGAGGTACCTTCCAGTGGAAGCTGTGTGGTACCTCAGCAGGTCAGCTCTGCAGGGGACCGTGGCATGAGCCTCTCTGCATGAAAAGTGCCAGAGGAGGGCCAGCACAGCCCGGGGACAGGAGGGAAGTCCCTGTCCCAAAAGCCTCTAGGTTTTCTCCGTATCCAGTCCCCAGGGCGGAATGTCCCCCGGGAGCTGCTGCCGGAGCACTTTGGGAGCCCCAGCGCACCCCGGCCCCGAGCCAGAGGCTCAAGTGCCACCTAGTGGCACCGGGGCCCGCGGGCCGGCGGGCGTCCCCAGCCCCGGCAGCGGGCCCGGCCGGCCCGGCCCTGCGCCGCTCCCCAGCGCCTCTCCCCTTCTCCACAGACCCCCCCGCCATCCCCCCACAGCCCCTTTCCCCGCCTTTGTGTCGCCTCCTCCCCCGATCTCCGCCTCCCTCCTGTCCCACTGTCTCACGTCCGCTTCCCCGCACACCTCCCTTCCCTCACGCCGGATCTGGCTGTCCCATCGAGCAGCGGGCTCCAAGGGCAGGCACTGCAGAGCCACCGAAGGACTCCTCTGCTCCCAGGCTCACACAGCAGGGAAATGGCTTTGGCATGGGGCTGTCTGCCCTGTTCTCTCTCCTGTCTCTGTTGTCACCCCCATGCCCTGTCCCCACTGTGACATCCCCGAGGTGACTCTAGCTGCCTCCCCAGCACTGGAGCTGCACAGGAGCTGCAGCAGAGGTGCTCTAGGCCCCCCAGCAGCTCCCCAAGGGTGGCTTGGGTGGGATCTTGTCAGTGGCAGGAGCCACGAGGGGGCTCCAGGAACCCATCAGAGATGGGGGAGAAATGCCAGGAACAGAGGCTGGTTCTGCTGCAGGACTGAGGAAAGATGTTAAAAGCAGAGCTCTCATTTCCTGGAGGATGAGGTCTTCTCCAGCATCCCAGGTGGAGGAGAGCAGAGGAGATGCCACAGCTCAGACCAGGAGCAGGATCTGCCAGCACTTTTGTCCCTGTCACATACATCGTGACAAGGAGCAGTGCACATGTTGCAGTGTGCCCAGCACTGAGACAGGCTGTGGTGAGGGCTGTGCTGGCCTGACCCAGAGAACAGCAGGGTCAAAAACATTTGCAAGAGATTGGTTTTCAGTGTATGACCATTTATACCAGTCATAGATTCATCCCACAGTCATATTCCTGTGGGTCCATACTTCTCCTTCACACCTGTTTTAGCCCTGTCTAACTCCACTCAATGCTAGGGTATTATTGCAAGGAGGTAAATTTGTCCCCAGCATTAAAGAAATGCTTTGGACAGCACTGCTGAGCTCAGTCCTTGATGAGTGTCATGGACATGCAGAAGTAATTCCATAAATGATCTTTCAAGTATGGGAGACATCAGTGAGAAAGCAGGTCTGAGTCTGCTGACCTGTCACAGTCTAATTCCACTGTTCCACCAGCACCTGGGGAAGACAACACTCCTTCCTAAAAACTCAGCATGCCCAATCCAGTCACTGCATGGTGAGACCTCAGGTAATATTTTTACAAGTGCCCCAGTGAGGTGGGACATGGCTCCACAGCCCTGGCATCACTGGCAGCTGTGAGCCAGCTGGATGTTTCAGATAAAGAGCAGGTAACAGAGCACATGAGAACCTTGCCTGGAGCACCAGATCCTCTTTTGGTGAGCTTTTTTGCCTTTACTCTTCATGGACACTTCACACAGCCATGTCAATGGCCAGGCCTGGCTATGATGAGTTCTCCTCTCTATCAGATGGGAATAACACTGGGGAAGGCATTGTAGCCAGAACAGCTTCTGCATCACCTTCCCTTTGCAGGTCCTCATCTGCCTCCCCATCAGCAGGCACTGCAGCACAGGTTTTATGTTGCTACAGAGAGTAATCAGGGCTGTAACCCAGGGAGGCAGTGCAATTAGCCAGGCCAGCTCCTTAGCCTCCAATAGGACTCATTTGGAGATCAGAGTCCCTTCCTAGAGGATTCAGCAATGTTGCTGTTGGGGTTAGAGTTTGGAGCTGGAGGCAGAGGGGATGCAGGAGGCTGCAGGTAATTTTAAGCATTTGGATACAGCAGAATTGAAGTTGTGGCCATGCAGCCACTGCCCCTCAACTTTCTTTAGGAGCCCACAGTATCTGAGGTAAGATTTGGCTAGGAAAACTGAGTCCTGAGCTGGTCAGCCCGAGCTTTTAGGGGGATGTGATTCTGCACACCAAGTGGGTTGGGGCATGGGGACAAGCACTGGATCAAGGAAAACCCTAGGATTCAGCAGCCTAGCAGGGAAATCAGCTCAGATGGCTGCTGATGGGATCTGCAGTGTGCTGCCTCTGCAGTGGGCATCCTCTCCTGCCTTCCAGAGCCTACACGGTCAGCATGGATGCTCTAAACCCATGCTGCATCCACCAACATGGTCCAAAAACCTGCAGAGCTTCTGTTGCCACTTTACACTTCCCAGTCCAGCCTTGAAGTGTAAACACTGACTTTGACCCAAGGTGATCTGTCTTGAAAGGAGTATTGGCAGGCAAAGAAAATCTCACTTCAGAATTAATATTGTCCCTGAATTAGAGAAGCCATTCTGAAAAGCTATAGAAGACTGCCGTGATGGAAAAATTAATGCATAAAGGACCCACCCTGCAGAAGAGGCAGGGGAAAAAATAGATCACAGTGTATTCAGGGCTCAGACAGGACCACACTTGCCTGCAAAAATAAATCCTTGCATTTGACACATTGCTTACATATTAATTAGTTTGATCAGATTGCCTGGGTGTGTTAGCAAGAGTGAGAGCTCATGTCTGTTTAGTGATAAGCTGTTAAACCTCCCCAAATAGAGCTAGAAATTATGGCAGACTGAGATCTTCCCTTTACTCATGGCCTTTCTTCTGGTTTTCTAGTGCTTTTCCACCCATATTTTCTATTTTATTTCACTGTGTCTCTTAAGTACCATTTCTTTCTCAGTGCAGAACCAGAGACTCACAGGAATGAGAGAAGCAGCTTCTGCACTGAGAAACCAAGGAACCACAACCCCCCACCAAAATACAAAGACAAGAAATGGAAAAGAAAATTTTACTTTTTTCACTCTACCCCCTTCCCTTCCAGCTCCTCTAGGATTGCTGGAGGGACAAAGCCTGTGCAGAGCTGGAGGTACCATCCCCCCTTTAACACAGCCTGACATCAGCGAGCTCTGGAGCCCGGCAGGGCTGGGAGCTGCTGCTCCCGGACTGGTGCCAACACATCCCTGTTTCCCTGCCTCTTCCCGGCTCTTGTTTTTGTGTGCCTTTCAACATGCTGCATGTGTGTCCTTGCCTGCCAGTGGATATCTGCGGGGTTTACATTAACCAGCTCAAGCTGAAGTTGGTAAACAGCTATCAAAGTTTTGCTCCTCATGTATCCAAGGATATTTCTGAATGAGGGAGACACTTGCATCCTTTGACGTCCTACGTGCTATTCCCTTATTTGCAGCCGAGATAGATCTTCTTCCCACTTAGCTATGCAGACAGGGGAGTTTGGGTTGGTTTGTGCCTGGCACAGGGAGGGGAGATCAATCTCCCGCGGCTCAGCGGGGAGTGGTCATGTTTTTACCTGTTTCCTGAACAAGAGGGAATCAGGCTCAAAACACTGAAGCTTCAGTGTTTAAAGTTTTCACTCCTGAGCAGAGTCCACTTCTAAAGCTGCTCTTTTGCCCTGGGACAAAATAGTGAATCTGGCAATTCCTCCATTCTACAGGAGGATGCAAATTAGGGCTTCATTTTATTCATACTGTCACAGGTCCAAAGTTTCTTGGAAGCCAGAATCCCATCCCAAACGCTACTCGGCACTAAGCAGAGATGCTGAAAGCAATTCCCGAGCGCCTATCCCAGCGGCAGCACCACCACTAAAGCTATTTATCCCCGCACAGGATTTTTTTTTTTTTTTTTTTTTTTCACACATTCTTGCCTTCTGTTTTTGCTGGAGCCTCAGACTCTATTGAGAGGCAAATTTTAGCCATCTGGCAAAGCAGGCTGTGAGCGGGGAGAAAAAAAGAGGGAGAGAAAACACAATGTGCATGGGCACACACACATACACAAAACTCTGGAGATCAGGGAAGACAAAAAAACTCCGCTGAATGCTGGAGCGCAGGGCAGCCCCGCCGCGGAGAGGAGGGAGAGGCGGGCGGGGAGGAGGGCTCGGGTGCGGGCAGGTCTGCCTGCCTGCCTGCCTGGATGTGGGGAACGGCTGCAGGCACGGGAAGGCGTGACCTGCATGGAAAATGCCAGACAGCCCCAGACGCACACACACATAGGCGCACACAAATCTCCGGACAGAGATAAGGCGGACAGCGGAGCGCTGGGAAAGAGGCGAAGCCGTCCCCCGCAAGCGAGCCATCGCTCCTCCGCACCCAACCCGCCGGGGAGCTCTCCCAGCGGCACAATGAGGTGAGTTCTCCGCACGGGCTCAGCCCGGCTCCCTCCCCGGGCCTCGGGCACGGCCGGGCAGGGGGGCCGTGCTGCTGAGGAAAGGCTTCTCGGTGATGACCGCGGCTCCGGTTCCCCTGTCCCCGGGCGAACCAGGCGCTGCTCACGCCCCGGCTTCGTGCCGCAGCGCAGCTTTGAGCGCCCGCATCCCGGCCAAGCCAAAGGCGCAGCCTGGCACGGGCAGCGCTGTGCCACGGCCGAGGGGAAGGGACGAGCGAGGTGGGACCGCGCGGGCTTCAGGTTTCTGTGCGCACCACGGTCATTTGTCGCTTTCACATGAGGTTAAGACTTTCCTGTCACGAGGAAGAAGTTTGATGCTGTCTTGCCTCCCCTGCTTCGGAGAAAGCAGAGCCGCACAAGAAAAGAGCTCGTTGAAATGGAGGAGGTGATGCCCATTTACACCGGCTCAGCATCCAGCCCCATGCGTGTACTCTGACCAGAGGAGTAGCAGTTTTTCCTCTTCACACATTTTTGTGGTTTCAGAACATCTGTCAGAAAAGGGCATGTTCAACCTCACTCTTCTTGAAAGAAAAATCAATCCGAATTTCTCAGCTCCCATTTACTTTTCTTTGTAACGAAGAGCTGAGAAAAGTGATGGCACTACACAAAAGAACCCCCGAAATTTACTGGTTTTGAAAGAACACAGGTTAAAAATAATCCACTGATGCAGCTTCAATTTCCTCACCAGCATACCTAAATCAAGCCCTGATTTTGAAACCAGGTGTACATGTGAGTAGTTCCCAATGTCTGTTGTACACACCTACTAGTCTTTGCCAGGCCTTAGCACCTATTTTAGAAATTTTAATCTCTAAGGGCTCTTATTTCCTGCATGTTTCTTTTCCTTTATATGCTCCACTATGTATAAAGAGCCTGAGGTCTGCTCTTTTTGGTGCTATGCAATAGCACAGGCTTTTGTAGTCACACCTCCAGCATGGGTGGTGTTCTCTCCTTGTGCAGAGGAACACAGTTCATGCTCCTTTTCATATCAAATGAAGCTCAAGGCTGGTGTGAAGTCAGCTGGACCACCACAGATTTACCTGTTTTCTCTGCCCTCCTCTGGGATAAATAAGTTAGTGACAAGTTGGGACAAACTCTTCAGACTGAGATTTTTTAAAAGAGAAGTTTGATGACAAAACATCTTTATGAATCTCAGCCTCTGCATGCCGAAGAGAAAAGGGGAGGGGAGGGGAAGGGGAAGGGGAAGGGGAAGGGGAAGGGAAGGGAAGGGAAGGGAAGGGAAGGGAAGGGAAGGGAAGGGAAGGGAAGGGAAGGGAAGGGAAGGGAAGGGAAGGGAAGGGAAGGGAAGGGAAGGGAAGGGAAGGGAAGGGAAGGGAAGGGAAGGGAAGGGAAGGGAAGAAGTAACATGCAGGGTTGCAAAGCTGAGGCCTGGTTCCATCTTTGCCCAGGTGCAAAGATGTGCATTGTTTACTGAGGGCTAATGATCCCAATTTGGCAGGATGAGGCTCAGCAGTAACAGTGATAATAATAATAATAATGATACTTAGCAGTTATTGCCATGATGCTTCCACTAAATCGATTTAGAAAGCATCATTATTTTATTAAGCATGCTTATGTTTATTCTTCCATTAAATTAAGATTTGCCCATCAGAGCTCCATTAGTTAACGGATGCGTTGCCAATGGCTGCTGCTGCCAGGAACATGGAAACACCAAGCTCCTGATGGCACTTGAGGCTGGCTGGGAGCTGTGGAGGTGCCTTTGCATCACTTGTGGCACCCATCTTTCAAAGGGGCATTCTCCTCATGGGAGCCACATGAAGATCCCCCTCCACCTCCCAGGGGTTGCTCATGTGCCATGGTGCTGCATCTCCTCTTGCACGATCCACTTGGGAAAAAGATGAGCCTTGCACAGGTATTGTCACTGCCAGATTTTCATCTCACCTCCTCACATGTGTGTTCCAGGTACCCCCTGGCCTGGCCCTTCTGTGCCTTGCTGCTCTGTGTGGCAGATGCCGTGGAGCTGACAGACATGTTTGGGGAGATCCAGTCTCCCAACTTCCCTGACTCCTATCCCAGTGACTCGGAAATGACGTGGAACATCTCTGTGCCTGATGGATTTAAAATCAAGCTGTACTTCATGCATTTTGACTTGGAGTCATCATACCTCTGTGAATACGACTATGTGAAGGTGAGCTGTGACATCTCAGGGCACATGGTGGGATAGACAGCAGAGCTGCTTGGCCAGCTGAGGAAGGGTAGTGCTGGAAAAGCTGAGAACAAGACGGTTTTCTCCATTTTATTGGGCTCAGGAGTTGTCAGTCCAGTGGACCACAGGGAGAACACAGGTAAGCTGGCAGCATCCACTGAACCAGCAGTGAGTGAGATACCAGAGTCAGAACTTACCCAGAGATGAACAAATTTCTGAAAGTATTTGTGCACCTCATTCTTACTGCACCCAATGGGATTTTCACACCTATGGGCTGATAATAAAACTGGCTAAACACCAGTTTGTGCCACTCTGATGTCAGCAAGGAGAACCTCTGAGCTAGGCACACTTTGTCAGGCCATGGCTGTGGGTGCCTCTTGCAGCCAGCCTGGATCCTTGGCCACACCTTGCAGGCTCTTGGGACACTGTCCAGCCCCACAGGAAGCAAAAGGGAAAGGTCAGACCTGAGCTTGAGGCTGCTATGGAGGTTTCCAGGGAACTGTCATGGCCAAAACCTCCAGACATTTCAGTCTGCTTCTCTGCTGAGTTATGGTAACCTACCCAAAACTGTGGTGGCCACATGCTGTTGCCCCAGAGCAACCTTGCCTTTACACCACAGGTTTCTCCAAGCAGAGCTCTCCTTCACATCCAGGACAAGGGTGGCTCTCCACATCTCTGAAAATGAAAAAGTGTGGTGCTTCTGGCTGATCAGCAGTAGCAAGCAGGTGCTTTCTAGATTGCCTGCCTGAACATACCTTACACCATCACCCAGGACAAGCTCTACCCTGATCCTTCACACAGAGGCAGGTGGAGCTTGCTCCCAGGTCTGGAACCACAGAACTTGGCCCTGGTGCTAGTTGCCAGATAATTGAGATTATTGTTTTATTCTTGCCCTAAAAAAACAAAGCAAACATTTGTGTGTTTTTTCCTCTAGGATCTGTTGCTCCTTGCTTTAATTTCCCCTTTGTGCTGGCACTCACTCTGCTACTAACAGCTTTCATTGAGGTTTGATTAGCTCTTTCTGCTTCTCCTGGATCTTCTCCAAACACAAGGGCCCAGGGACATATATAGAGATATATTGCTTTAAAAGCCCAGTAAGCTCAAGGAACAGATTTCTTGGAAACTTTCCCCATTCCAAGCTTTACCCCTCCTCCTGCCCTTCACCCCCTGGTCTTTTTAACTTTTTCATTAAGGCTCCCCGTTATTTGGCCATGGTGCCAACTTGGCATCACAGCTCTCCCTGCTGCTGGATTTCCATAAGAAGTAGTTATTTTTCACAGGGATTTAGATCTCAGCTGTATAAATTTGCTCAGGGCTGTAACTCAGTTTTTGGAGCCTCCACCACAGAATTACATTTGGAAAGTGATGAAAATGGATGGATTACAGGAGATCCAGAGGTTACTCTGCTGGGTAAGGCTGCAGTGTTGATGCTACTAAACCACTGGCTTAGAAAATATTAAGGAGAGAAGTGAATGATTCCGTGGCTGTTTTCTTCCTTGGGTTTATGTGTCCAGCTCTGTCTCCACCAATGCAAGCTGTAAAAACAGCATCAAACAGCCCCCTCTTTGACAGAAGCCACAGTGCATGGCTGTAGAATATAACTATAGACCTAGCACATACAGGTGCTTCTCTGTAATATTCTGCTGGTGACAGTGAGGAAGCTCAGAAACACAGGCAGAGTTCTGTGTTCCATGGTGCCCAATGGATTCCTCATCTCTGAACTTGTACCATTGCTTTCTGAGCTCATGGGTAACTTTAATCTCTGCAGCACCACATGCCAGAGAGTCAGACAGGGTAAATATATGATTATGTGCCTCTGTGTGTGTGAAGAAACACCTTCTTGTTTGTTCAGGGTCTTCATCATCTTTACTGCCATAGGAAGCAGGTTAAAAAGGGGCTGAGCAGGTGGGGACTCAGTCCAGGACAGGCAAAATGCCCCTGTGCCCTGGTCTTTGTGTCCCTCACTCCCTGCCTGCCCACACACCCAAGCTCTTCAGCAGTGTAGAAGCTCATCCCAAGTGGCAAGCTCAGGGTGATCTGAGCTGTAAACCCACAAAGACCTCTGCCTTCGGGGTGGTCTGCAGAAGGGAACAGTTTCCAGAGCTCTGAAACAATGGCTAATTAAAACAATAGCTGTTTATTTATATATATGCACATTCACGCGTGCCTGTGTGTGTATATATATAAAAAGAACGTGGCTCCTAAAGAAATGCTCACAGCATGGGAGGCTCGTATGTGCAAATGGGGATGGCAGAGGAGGGGAGCTGCACTTCAGTAAGGAAGTGAGCCAGGAGGAATGGGAGGAACAGACATCCCCAAAATACCCACCTGGAGAAGCCCCCCATGCAGGTAGAAAACTCCAGTCACATGCTGGAGAGCCAAGCTCTGGGCCTCAGCACTGGATACAGCCTCTCCTCAGGTTTTGGGTGGCTGCTGTCAGCCACCTGCCAGGTGCGTGTGGACAGGGATGGAGCAGCCACCCTCCCTGGGCTGCCCTCTTCCTGCTCCTTCCCTTTGCTGTGCCCAGGCTCTGCCCAGCTCATCACCATCCACAGGGAACCAATCTGGGAGTTCCTCATTTGCAGAGGGTTTCACCATGGTTTGCAAGCCTGTAGCACTGGCCCAGGGCACCCAAAAAAGCCACAGCCCTGACTAGAAAATCAGGTTAAATGACTTGAACAGTGTCAGTGAGGAGCACAGTGACAGGGAAATGGGCAACAGGGTCCTGGCTTCCAAGGGACCATCATGAGTAGATCCCCAAGCTTATTACAGAGGTCTGAGCCTGGGGACCTGTCTGTGAGGTTTTGCACATTGCTCAGTCAAGCCCTGGAAATAAATCAGCCCCCAAAAGCTTGGCAGCTAGCTCCTTGATTGGAATGAAGATGGGAGGACACCCATCAATGATTGATGGGGCACTGGTAGGGCACATGCAGGACCAGGTAACAGGCTTGGTTTTTCTTTCAGGGCAGTGCATGCCCAGCCTGGGGCTGCAAGAAGGGTGCACAGAACCCATGTACACCCTCCTCTACTCAAACAAGGGACAAAAAGCACAAATCAAGGTTTGGAATGGACTGGGGGGTTCAGGAGGAGAGCATCATTTTTTGATCTTGTCAGCCAGCCCCAGCCAGAGCCACTCATTCCCTGGGAGTGTGGGGTCCCAAAAGGAGCACTTTGAGCCCCAGGAGCCAGCTGGGAGTAGGGAGAGCCCAGAGCTTTGCTGCTTGTCTTTACTATCCTGATAGGAAAGTGCCACCAGACACCTCTGCAGAGGCCATTCCCCTGTGCCACTGAGGATAGTGCAGGAGGAAGACCCAGCATGGAAGCAAATGATCAGCTCTTGCAGGACCCCAGCATCTTGCCTGAGTCTCTTTTCACCCCCAGTCCCTCCAGGGAACAAACCTCTCCCAGAAATAGGGCACATGGGTGCAGCTGCCATGCAGCAGGGGACAATCTCTGGAACCAAGCCAAATCCACAGCACAGGAAACCAGCTATCCACCTTTGTCACCCATAGGGGCTGCCACCTATGTTCCCTTGGAAATTCAGGGCAATTTCATGTTTGCATATGAAAGGACCCTTGATGAATCTTGGGGAGAAGATCTCCAGGAGACTTAGATGGAGGCTTTTGCAGGGGCTGTCCCTGCTTGATTCCCAGCAGTCGGTAGCAGCAGCATTCTGGAAAAAAGCCCCGTTGCTCTGGGTGTTGCCTTCTTGCCACACTCTGCGGGGCCGCTCAGCGGGGGCCGCTTCATGCCCTGCCCTGGCTCTGAGCATCTCCTCCCCATGTCATGTTCCCAGTGTCTTCAGCCCAGCACTGCGATTTCTCTGCCTAATGAGCCATTTATATATATTACAAGTGGTATGTTTGGCCTTCATCAGTCCAATTAGTGCATTCCTGGAGGGCTGGAGTGGGGGGGCTGGTGGCGGCTGTGTTTCCGTATTGCCGACTGCCTGCTCCTCTCCAGCAGCAGACACCAAACTGCTGGGCCAAATTCCCCATGGTGTTTCTGGCATTTCATTAACCCCCTGGCTGCAGGAGGCACCTCCAGAGCATCAGAGCTCCCAGGCATCCCCAACAGCCCCTGCCCTAGGAACAGCCTTTTTTTTCCTGCCAGCCAGGGCATCCCAGCTCCCTCACCCAAGGAGGGAATCAGTGTGGGGCAGAGAGGGGCCCCACATCTTGGGACACCCATTAGTCACAGCACCAGCCAAAATGCAGAGGGATAAAGCCACAACCAGAGAGGGAAACCAATCTGCCTCCATCCAGAAGGGCAGAAGTCTTAATGAGGCACTGACGATGCAAGAAGAAACAGGGAAGACAGCAGCAGGCATTGGCAAGGGTAAATTTAAGGCACAAGGGTGTCACTATATTTTATTTTTCAAAGGAAGATTCTTTCAGCGTATTTTTATAGGGAATTTCTCTGTGGCAATTGATATTTCCCTCAGGGACACATCTTCTCTAGTGAAAACGTCGACATCGTGACCCGAGAGGGAGAAACTCCAAACAAACAACCAGGATTTAATTACCAGCCTGCTAGCTGGATGTAAATGATCTACAAAAAAGTATACAGTCCCCAGCAGCAGCAGCAAATATTAACCAGGGATGATGACCTCTCTGTTTAGTTTACTGCTGAAGAGCTGCCTCTGCTCCCTGTGGCTGGGGGCATGGGACCCGTCTCAGATAAGGGGCTGTGGATACCTCCAGTGAGGAGAGCACAGCTCTCCCGGGGCATCCTGCGCTCCAGGGCTGTATCCAGGGATGCTGGGGGCAGTGTTGGGGCTGGCCCCATGGCTGGAGCATCCTCAAGCCAAGACACAGGGTACTGGGAAGATTTTCCAGCACTTCATGAGTGCTGCGCTGCAGGTCCTGCACTCTGGGGCTGAAGGTGAGGAATGGGAGCCCCCACCGTGGCTCTTGAGTCCTGACAGAGGTGACAGCCACCAGCCCCACACAGAGCAGCTGGCTGGAAATGCCTCCTTCCCACAGATTTCCTTTAAAAAAGGCATTTTCTGTGGAAGAGGCTGTGTCCCACGTGCTGGCACAGCCTCGTCTGCGCATCAGGGCTGAAATGCCTTTTTCCTTCGCTTCTGGTGATGGCACTCCTGTTTTTCAGTCTGAAACACTATTTCATTTCAAAACAATCTTTCAGATTTAAAAGCAATTCTAAAGCACCACAGTATATTTCAAAGGGATTGAAACCAGATGGAGCCCGAATTACTTGTTTTCTTTTTTTTGCCCCAGAATGCTGTTACAAAAAAAAAAAAAAATTCAATTGGGTTTTTGTCCCCAAAGCAGGGTACGTGTTTTTTCTCGAAATTCCCAAAATTTATCATCGGAAAGTGTCTCTCTTTTCTGGCCAGCTCCAGCTTGTATGAGAGGATGGAAAATATCTGGAGGCAATGTCAAGGCATGCTGAGTTGCCATTTCCATGTTGGCTTTCCCTGGTGTGAACGAGTTTCCGCCTGTTTGTTCAGCTCTGGGAAATTTCCCTTTCAGCCCCAGACCCTCCCCAGCAGGCACGTCCTGAGGGTCTCTAGGTGACAGGGATGGAGTCAGAGAAGGGTCTTTTCTTGCTGAGGCCAAGCAAGCCAGGGACAGCATTCCAACACCTCCAGGACCCCAGGGGCCCTTGAGCAAATGACTGTTTTCCCCAGGCATGTGCCGGGGGGCTGAGGACTTCATCACAGCCTCAATAGCGGTGGCTTGGCTGGAGCAGTGGAGGCTGCCTGGTGGTGTTCATCACATTCCTCTGCCGAAGCTTATTCAAATTCAAATCCCCTGGGGAAAGCAGGCAGGGTGCTGGGAACTGCCTGGGAGAGGTCGTAGTTGAGACAGGGGTTGGGGATGGGATGTGTAGGAGAAGGAGATGGATCAGTGCTGGAGAAAATGGCAAGGAAAAAGGAAAGGAGAGGGTTTCCAGGGAAAATGGAAGTGTTTTCTGCAGGGATTGCAGTGTTTTAAGACACAGATAAGGCTGTGTTTTAAAGGGATGCACATAGAGACTACTGAATGTGCTAATATGACAATAGAGCACCCTGGCTCATCACTCCTCTTCCTCAGCCCTCTGGGTGCATGGTCAGAGTCCCAGCAGTGCCTGGAACCACAGCTCTGGAGCCAGACAGAGAGCCCAAGGTGGAAGGGACAGGACTAAGCTTGTCCAAGGCAGCCCAGGGGACAGAAATTACAGCTGCTGCTTTGAGCTGATGCAAAATCAAAAGGCAGGAACTCCTCTAGGTCCTTCACACAGATGGATCAGTGTTTCATCCATGGGAAGAGGTGAGGGAAGCATCTCAGGTACCACCAGCTCTGAGTGGGAATAACACAGCCCAGGGCTGATTTTTACACCCCTTCTTCTGCACTGCCACCCCATCATCTCATCCCACTTCCCAAATGTGCTCCCACCCTGCATTCTCCCCTTACACCTGCTCTTGGCATCTGCCTCACAGGCCCCTCCAGGCAGAACAGGCAGACACTGACTGGTGAGTCCTGGCAGGGGACAGCCTGGGCAAGCACAGGCAGGGCTGTGAGCTCCTGGATAGAGAGGATGATTCCAATCCCAGCCTGACCTCCCCAGGGAACACACAGCAGGCTCTCCAGCCTCACCTCTTCTTTCTGCTAACAGATTGAAACTGAGGACCAGGAGCTGGCAACCTTCTGTGGCAGGGAGACAACGGACACAGAGCAGGCTCCAGGACAGCAAGTGATCCTGTCCCCAGGGCCCTACATGGGGCTTACCTTCAGGTCTGACTTCTCCAACGAGGAACGCTTCACTGGCTTTGATGCCCATTACACCGCTGTGGGTAAGCAGCATTTGAGCCTGCAGGGCCAGCTTGCTGGGATTGGGAACCAAATTTGCTGGGACCACATCTCAGGTCAGCCTTGGGTTCCCTGGGAAGAGAAGAACTCGTGTGCAGCCCTTGGGCTGTGCGGGACTCACTGGGTGCACATGCGACCCGCCACATGGGGTAACAGATTTCTCAGTGTTGTGACAAATGTCCCCACAAAGAGTGACGTGTGGAGAGCTTCAGGGTGACCTCCCTTCCTTGTTAACTCCATTCTAGATGTGGATGAGTGCCAGGAGAAGAGTGATGAGGAGCTGGCTTGTGACCACTACTGCCACAACTACATTGGCGGGTACTACTGCTCCTGCAGGTTTGGCTACATCCTCCACTCCGACAACAGGACCTGCAAAGGTACCACAGGCACAGCCCAGACCCAGGGATGGGCACACAGAGGGCCCCTGAGTAGGCATCACACCTTCCAATCACAGGCAAAACAGCCCTTTTTGTGCTGCCAGGAGGGATGAGGTGCTTCTTCCCGTACAAACCAGTAGTCTGGGACTCCTTCTCCCAGGGGCTGTACTCCTCAGCTAAGCTCTATAGATCTCCTCAAGTCAGAAAAATGAAAAGCTTTATTCCCTGCTCTGAATCTGCATCATATAGATTAGCTGGGACTAGCTCTCAGCCCAGGGCTTCTGTGCCATGGCATATTTGGAAGTTGGCTTTGAGGTTTTCCTTGTATGGACATATATTTGGGGTCCATGTACCCATATTTGGAATCCATGGGTCCACCCAACAGACCCCACTCCACTGGGAGGATTCCTGAGTATAGTCATGGCTGGGGCATGACTGTCAGGGCCCTGATGGAGCCACAACTGTGTTTCAGTGGAGTGCAGTGACAACCTCTACACCCAGAGGAGCGGGGTGATCACCAGCGCCGACTTCCCCAGCCCCTACCCCAAGAGCTCGGACTGCCTGTACCGGATCGAGCTGGAGGAGGGTTTCTTCATCACCCTGAATTTTGAGGACAGCTTTGATGTGGAAGACCACCCCGAGGTGACCTGTCCATATGACCACATCAAGGTGAGCTGGGCTCTGCACACTCCTCTTGTGATCACCTTTCATGTCCCCAGTCTAAACAGGCATGACATAATCAGCAGGAGCCTTGTGCTCTGCTGACCCCACATCTTCCTGTGACCCTTCTAACCAACAGTAACCCTCTTTTTGTTCACATCCCTTTAACACATGGTGCTTGAGCCCCACTCCAGCCCCATGCATTGGTCTCAGGGATTAAAGAGCCCCCTTAAATCACTCACTCATCTTTGTCTCGGCAGATCAAAGCAGGACAAAAGGAGTTTGGACCTTTTTGTGGAGAAAAGTCCCCAGGACGCATTGAAACCCAAACCAACAGTGTGCAGATCCGCTTCCACAGTGACAACTCCGGAGAGAACAGGGGCTGGAAGCTGTCATACACAGCAATTGGTAACTCCTGCTGCTTTCCTTTGTTTGCTGGGCTTGGGAATGGGAAGGACTTTATAAAGCCTGCAGGTAGACACCACGAATTTGGTAGTCCATGATCCTGCCTCTAGAAAGGATCTGTTCCAAAAATCACAATAGGAGAGGCATAAAATAACACTAAGCCCTTCCTTCAAAGGATTATTTTTTTTCCTACAGCAACTGGGCTCTGAAACAAGACCATATTGCAGAGCAGAGCGGTTTTGGGCAGGATAATTGCACAAGCTACTGTTATTAGCTCCCAGATTTTGTAATTCTCAAAGATAGAGAATTACAGACTGAAGGAAAGTCATGGAGCCTCCATGTCTTTTAAAAGAGCCTGGCTGAGCTGTGCCAATGTAGATTAAGGGTAAAAGCAGGGAAGAGATGCTCAAATTCTGCTACATGGGCTGGGTAGAAGAGCTAGAACTTTATGTTTGCTCCATTTATTCCTCTGTTTAGCCTCATTTGTTTTCTATTTGAAGGTAACCCATGCCCACTGGTGCAACCACCAATCAATGGGAAAATTGAGCCTTCTCAAGCCAAGTACACCTTCAAAGACCAGGTTGTCATCAGCTGCAACACTGGATACAAAGTGCTGAAGGTATGGATTGACAACATGGAGCTGGGAATATGGGTAGGAAGAAGAGGATACTTCCTCTCAAAGCCATTGCATCTTTGGGAGAGTGAACACAATCACACATCATCCTCATCCCCTTCCCAGGGGCAAGGAAAACACCTCCTCTGAGAGCCAACACTTTTCCTTTCCAAAGATGCAGAGGGAAAGAGGAGATAGCACTTCCCTGAGCCACCCTCTCAGCATCCCCCCGGAGCAAGCAATCTCATGGTTATTGAATGTCAGGCCTGGCACCCCTGCCAGAGGAAAAAATCAGCAAAACCTCTGAGGTAGCTGCCAGGGCTCTGCCTGCCCCCCACCTCAGTGGACACTGTCTCAGCAGCCCTGCAGAGGCCAGCCTCCTCTGACTGGGAGGTCCTCGGGGACTTGGGGACAGCCTCAGTGAGTCAAGGGGGCAAGATTTTGGCAGGCTCTCCTAGGAAACAGCTGAGAACCACAGAGCATGACTGACTCATGGGGTGGCTGTCTTCCCTCCAAGCCAGTAGCCCACTTTGACTTCCAACGTGGACTTGGGTATTTCTCTGATCTCCTCCCAGTCCTATCCTTCATGCAGAGCTGCCTCCTTACCCATCTCATCATTTACAACAGGAATAAGTGACTCCAGTTCTTTGGCTTTCAGTGTGCCACTGAGTTGCTGGCAGCAAGAAAATGCCTCAAGTTTTTCATTACGATTTTATTGCAATTTTTAACTAAAAGAGCCCTCTTCCAGGGGACACTAGCTATAACCTGACTAAATCACTAAGAAATTCCCTTTTTATTGAGAGATTTATTTCTTTTCTTGAACATTGATAGGTTTTTTTTGATTTTTTGGTTTTTTGTTGGTACCTTCTGCACAGGATAATGTGGAAAGTGACTCCTTCCAGATCGAGTGTCTGAAGGATGGCACGTGGAGTAACAAGATCCCTATCTGCAAAAGTAAGGACACCCTTCCCTACCCTGCCAATGTCCTTCTCCTGCTAAAATCATTTCATGCTAATGGGAGTTGCCCTGCCAGAGTGGAGTTCCTTACTCAGAGACACAAACCCAGCCAGAGAGGCTACGTAACCCTGCAAAGCTCTTTTGGCTTGTACTTGGATAACATAACAGGGCTCAGGCCAAATGCCACAAGCAGGAGATTGGTGCTTTTATTTAGGTTACTCATATAACTTGATTTGTGAGCCACTTTGCTGTCTCCTTGTCAAAGAAAGAGCAAGCCTGGCTCTTGAGAACTGGCTCTGTCAGGTAAGCCTGGGACAATGGGGGATAATCTAGTTCCTGCTCCAAATTTCCTTCCAAATGAAGGCTGTTAAAATGCAGGGCATTAGAGAGGTCCCAGGTACTAACCTAAACTAAGCACTGCTCAGGTAAGTGAGAGGGGAGAGAAAAATGTCCAAAGATTTACAAACCTTGAAATGGGAGAAAATGGAAGAAGAAAAGAATGCCATTTGAAAGGACAGGTGATAATTTGAATCACCTCTTCCTTCATCTAGCCCAGCTCTTCTCTCAGCTCAGGTGTGGGAGATGTACCTGGTCACACCTTTTCCCCAAACTTCTCAGAGCTCAGGGAGCCTCTCGCTGCTGTTCAGTGCTGTAAGTCTGGCCCAGAGAGAAGAAAAGCAGCAAACATGGTCAGAGATTGTCCCAGGTCCTTCCAGGAGAGGCAGGGGGGGATGCTTTCTAGGGGTGTTGGGATCCAGATTCTTTTCATCTGGGCAGACTCTTTTAATAATTGTGCACCTTACCTTGGAAGAAAGAGCATTTCTGGAGTTCTAATTCATGTTTTCTCAAGCCAAATGGAAACTGGGAGGTTTAATAGATTGAAAACTGAAAGGGCTCCTTAAAACTGTTGGGTCAGTGATGCCTCTGCGCTACTGAGGAACTCCCCACTCCTACACTCTCACTGCCACAGATTCCTATTGATTTTATCCAGCTTGAACAGTGATCAGAGAAAAATTTGCATTGTCTAAAAATTAGAAAAAAATCTAGGTAAATATTTTAACACCAATTTTTTTTTTTTTTTTCATAAAATTTAAATTATTACCTGCATTCTTCCAGCTGTGCTGGAAGTAATCCCTTCTTGTGTAATATGACTTACTACACTAAATTTCTAAGACCTCTTTGGAAAGCCAAGAAGCCCCTAAATGGGCAATTTAGGCCTCCAGACTGCAAAGATTCCCACCTCCCTGGGATGTCTGTGCGAGGCAGGGCACAAACAATGCAGAAAATAGAAAACTTCTTAGCAAAGTGGATAAAATCCAGCTCCATAGCCTGGAGAAGCTAAACAGAAACCTGTGATAGCTTCTCCCAGCCACCTCCCCCAGGTTGCCCTGGCAGAGCGGAGTGAGGGGGTCCCCAGCAGGGCCATGGCTCCGCTGGCATCCACGGCACCCTGGCACAGCTCACTGGGAGCTCATTAACGATTTCTGGTGGTTTGGGGGCTGGGTTTCCTGCATGTCTCTCTCTGCTCATCTACTAATTGGGCTTTCTCTCTCTGCTCTCCTCCTTCCCCTCTGCTTTCGGTGCAGCTGCAGATAGAGCCGACAACCAGACAGAGGGAAGAGCCGGCTCGGAGCAAGTGGCCGCGTGAGGCTGGCGCCGGCCGTGCCGCCCCGACGGGCAGCCTGTCTCCGTGCCCCTCTGATCTGTCCAGTACCCAGGGCAGGTTCCCTTTCCACTGGCCTGGCTGCCAAATCCATCTCTGTGGCTTGTCTAACCGGCATGGCACTCTTAACCCCCACGCCTGGTGCTTTCTTAACTCCGTCTCGAGAGGGGCGAAGGAAATTGGCATCGAGCCCCCCTGTCCCACTGACACACTGCCCCAGGGGAAGGGGGCCCACCTGGCCCCAGCACTGCTGCCTGGGCACCGTGGGCTGCTGCCAGCTCCCTGCATTTCTGCATCACTCCCTCTCCCTTCGGACTCCTGGGCCGCCCTGGCTCCCCCTCCAAGGCAGCCGTGCAGGGACTGTGGCACGGCCGCCCGGTTGGTTGGTTGGTGGGTTGGATTCAGTCTCCCACTGTCCTTCCTCACTGGCCCAGCGTTACAAATAAGAAACACTCCTTCCTCTCCTCTCTCCAAGAGTCCTGGTGCCTTTCACACCCTCCAGACAAGGAGGCCTGGAGGATGGGTTGGCATCCCCAGCCCTTTCCTGCAGGCACCGAGCCCTGGCACTGAGACAGGTGGATGGATGTTCCTCTGCTTCCCCTTTGCTCCCCACAGCTGGCCTGGCAGAGGTGAGGACAGACTGGCCTCAGGCTGACTGCAGCTGAAGGAGGTCAGAGCCTGGTATCTGGCCCCATTCACATCCCCAGGAACCATGGGCACACACCCTGTGCTCTCTGGGGCATTGGAGGCTCCACTAAGAGGATGCTGGGATGTGGACCACAGACTGGGAGAGGAGGAGGAGGAAGAGGTGTGTGTTGGGGATGTCAGTCCACCTCTGGTCCTACAAAGAGATGCTAAATGGCCCTTTTCCTGAGGTAAAACTCTAGAAAGGCTCACAGAAGGAATGACCTCCCCTCACCCTTTCAGCAGGACCTGGGACGCTGGTGCAGCAACACCTCTCTGAAAGAGCCCATTCTCCAGGGATCAGGCCTGCCCAGGTCTGAGGGACGCAGGGATGAGATGGGCTGTGAGGGCCATTGAATGCTGCCCTGCAGCCCTAAACAATCCCAGAGCAGAGATGGTCAGGATGGTCCCCTGACATTCATGCCCTCTTTCCTGCAAGGAAACAGGTACCCAGAGTCTTCACCCAGCCTGCCTGCACCTACACACTAATCCCATCACCTGCTGTCTCTACAGACAGTGGAGGGGACCCTGGTAAATGGTGAGCTGCAGTATTTTGCCATAAATCAGGCTTTTTTCACCCAAGGAATTAGCAATCCTGAGCAGTGGTACATATCCCTGTTTCCAGCTACTGTGTCTACGTCATTCTCTCTTTGTTAGCCTGGATCAGTTAGGACTGCTGTCCTCATTCCTGTCACATCCTGGAGCACGTGGGAACCAACAGACCTCACATCATCCCTGATCCACAGGATCTGCTTGTTGCAAAGTCACTGTTTTCCTACTCGACCCCTCAGCCTAAACATAGCAGAACCCAGCTCCACAGCACTGCATTTTTTGGCAGGATCAGACCCTGGTTCCTGCCCTCCACTGGGGCAGGTCACCCAGGATGGGGTAGGGGAAGGCTGCACAGCATCACCTGAATGTGCTGTGAACTGCCCACGTGGCAGGGAGGCTCGGTTCCAAGGAGGTGACTCCTGGATTTGGTAGATGAACCCTCCCACAGCCTGGGGTCCTCCCTGGGGTGTCTGGCACAAACCTAATAGTGGGGACAAGCCATGGGGAGAGGCTAGGAAGGGCACTCTGAGGGATCATGGGAAGAAAGGGAACCATGGACAGGCCATGGGGAAGGGCAATGGCACCCCAAAATTCTTCTCCCTCCATCACACCCTGAATCAATACCGAGGACTGGTAAAGCAGAGCCAACCCTGCTGATGTCTTGGGGGATGGAGCAGGTTTGGTCTCACCCACGTGCACTGGCCCTACCCCTATCTGCAGACCAGCCAAGCCATACTCTCAATGTCCTTCATCTCCTGCTGTCATGGGACAACCAGGATCAGGGGTTGTTCCACCTGATCTGTACATGCTCACAGCACTGTTTGGTGAGCAAGACCAGAGCAGGAAGGACAGGGCTGTGCCCTCAGCAAAGCCTTGTGCATAGAGAAGCACCCCTGAAGCACAGCTGGTGAGCCACTGCCTGCCTCTCCCTGCACACTTCTTCAGTGCAAAGACACACTGGGACCATCTCACAACACACCTCACCTGCCAGGACAGGCTTCTTCCCCTCTCACTGGTGCAGCAGAGAGCTCTTGATCCCTCATGGAGGGGCTCCAGAGCCTGAGGTCTCCAGCAGAGAGTGGTGTTGGTCACAGAGCCTGCAGGTGGGACACACTGCTGGTGTTCCATGGTGCCACTCATGTGCTCTGTCTGTGCAGGGTGGCTTTGGGGGGTTTCACAGAACCAGGCTGCCAGGACAGAGCCTCCTGCAGTGCCATAGAGAAAATGGACACAGCACCACACAGGCCCTTGGTCTGCCCCACAAGACCACCATGCCATGCCAAAGCCCAGCACCACCTGCCTGCTGGCTGGCTGAACACCCCAAGATGCAGCACAGGGTTCAACCCCCCTTCTGTGTTGGCTTTCAGTTGCTGACTGCAAAGCGCCGCCGGAGCTGGAGCATGGCTTTGTCACCTTCTCCACCAGGAACAACCTGACCACCTACCAAGCAGCCATCCAGTACCACTGCCAGCACCCCTACTACCACATGGCCCCCAACAGCACCGGTGAGCAGTGGGGCCAGGCCACGTCCCCACGGCACAGTGAGGGTGGGCACACGGGATGCATGCGGGGCAGCTTGGGATGGCAGCTCCAGGGTGTTCTGCAAACAGTAGGCTGTGGATGTAGCTACACACACCAAGCCCTGTGTCTGCCTTGTGACTGTCAGCCGGGACAAATCCTGCTCCACAATGAGGTAGGATGGAGTTGGCCCTGCCAGCTGCTTTGCCTGAGTGTTTCACAGCCTAGGCAGAGCAGTGTGGGTGTTTGTTTTGCATTCTGCCTTCTTACCCTGCCATCTGCTCTCTGCAGACTACAAAATTTTCTGTTGTCTCTGTGAAAAGAGCTGCTGTTGGAAAAAGCACCAGGTCCAGCAGCCTCTGGAAGGGTTCTGCAAGGCTTCTAATCCCAACACCCAAATGTTCAGCACAGACAAAGCTGAACAGATAGCAGTGGGATCATATCAGACTGAGTTTTTCCTGCCATTCCCCCTTGGTCCACAACCACAGAAAAACCACAAGGTGGTTTATCAAGCACCACAGTTCTCTGTACCCTTCAGACCCAGTTCTGGACAGTAGAAAGGGTGCGTACACAGCCCAGCCCTTCTCCTTTCTCCTCCCTCAGCAACCAAAGCCAAAAGAATTCCTCACATTCTTGTTTTCCTGCTTTTATCTCCCTGCATATGGTCCTACCATCACATATGAATTAGCAGAATGGGCATTGGCAGCATTTTTATATGGAGGCAGCTGCCAGCCGAGGCTGAGGCTATAGCACACCCCTCCAGACAACTCAAGGCAATGAAACTGAGGATGGAGACATACCCCTGCATGGGGGCTACCATGACCCCAGGAATGGAGCACGGAGGGCATTAAAAGGGAGGTCACTTCCTGCTGTGAAAATTAGTTCAAAGGGCCATGACAGCGGGGCAAGGTCTCCTCTCTGGAAAGGACAATCCCCCATGCCAGGATCAGAGCCCAGCTAACACTTTGCTCTCTTGCAGCCACCTACACGTGTGATGCACTGGGGCAGTGGAGGAGTGAGGAGCTGGGGACCAAGCTGCCATCCTGCCGACCAGGTACTGCGCTGGGGTGGCTTCAGCACAGCAGGGAGGGGATGCTGCCCTGCAGGAGCCCTGCTCCTGGCGACAGTGCCAGCTATACGTACCCAAGTGCCACAATGCGTGGCCAGGAGGGTGGTGGGGATGGAGGCTTCCTGCTACCCCAGCAGGCCCAGGTGGTCAGGGTGTGGTGGTGACACTGGGGTCACAGCCATCCCAGCTGTCAGAGCTCCCCAAGCTCCCCACTGCAGCACACAAGAAAACCAGCAGCCCACTGGCCAGGCTCAGCCCCCAGCATGCCTGGAGATGATTTTAGCCAAGAGCAGAGCATTACCTGGCTGTCAGCTCCTGTTGGCAGTGTGTACGCATCCAGTAGCAATTATCACCTCTTCAAGCCTTCCAGAAAAAAAACAAACGGATTTACAAGAAAGGAAATGTCCTAAGTCTTTCAGCAGTGGTAGAAATGTTTGCAGCAAGCAAGTTTCCAGGCCAAGCACCTGCTTGGGATTAAACAAGTCTCCGGGAGTTTCTGGCCATAGCCAAGCATGGGGCCAGGCTGGCTGGCACGTCAGGGGCCTGGAGGCAGCTTGGGTGTGGATTTGTGGATTGTAGTGGGATGTGCAGGGATGGCTCTCCAGAGAGGTGCAGGGATCCGGCTGCCGTGCAGCAGCTGCAGCTGCAACCACACTGGGGTTCAGACACTGGCCCAACCCCATGGAGGGCATCTGCTCTCCAGCCATGCTGAGACACTCTAAGGCTAGAGGAAGGACTCCTAAGATTCCCTGCATCCCACAAAACTCCAAGACCAGTGCTGTGGCTGCTCTTGTTGTGGCAGCTGCTCTCTGCATCTCTGCTTGATGTTTCAGCCTGAACTAATTTGAGCTGGGAGCATACGGGGACAGCTTTGGGGCCATAGCTGCTTTCATGGGCCATTTCCAGGCCCTGTGATTAGTGACAGGAGTCAGAGAGACTTCAGGAAAATGGAAAATCCCAGAGAGAGGGTGACGCTCTCCTGAGATCGGCATCTGCAGGCAACAGCTGGCCAGCTGCTCTTCAGATCTTTCCCTGTGTCTCACGCACCTCCCCATCAATAGGAACCTCTCTTCCAGGAACTTCTGCTCCATGCCTGCCTCTGCCATTAGTGGGAGCATTTGAAGCCTGGTCAGCATTTTTGATATGTAATTTAATAGAATAAATATTTGGCTGGATGCATTTCCTCTAAAAGCATCTCCCTGGGACAGCCATCAGCTTCGGTGCAGCAGAGCAGCTGGGCTGGGACACAGGAATTTTTTTCCTGAGCATGTTTTTTATTCCTTTCAGCACTGGGAAAGACAGGAGTGTGAAGCACATGCAGAGACACATTCACCATGTTTCCTCTCTAGAGGGAGGGAGTTACATTTTTCGTAGAGACAGATCCCATCCTCAACAAATCCACAGTAGCACTTTCCAGTGCTCCTGCCCTGGTTCCAAGACTGATTCTCGCCCTGACCCCACCACCCTGAGGGATCAGAGCCTCTGTTTGTGGGGCTTTGCATCCACCCCTCTCAGCACAGGTGGCATTGAGGCAGAGTCCTGGCACTTTCCATGGAGTATTTGGGTTTTTTTTGCAGACTGAGAGGGATGAGACGAGCACCTGAGTTGCTGTGATTCAGGACTCTTTCAGATGTAGGACAAGCCCAAATAGGCTCCCACAACCTCCTGGTGACAGTAGCATTCCCAAGCCACCTGAGTCCCACTCCACAGTGCTGCTACAGGCAGGAATCAGCCCCACCAAAAGCCATATCCTAAGGCTTAAATTCCTTAGGGACAGGATTGTCCCTCCCCACCCCGTCCAACCTCTCAGAGCCACCTTCAGCATCCTGATTCCCGCATCTTCCTAACACTGTGCCTAGACAAAGCTCCTGGAAGCAAAGCAGGCACCATATCAGGGCTCTTCATGCATTAGTTCTGTGTCTGTTGAAGAGCTGAGCAGAGAGCTTCTGGTTTGGCTGCCAGAATTGTGGCTGATGAGACGCAGGAGTAAAGCCCATGGTGCTAGGCAACATCCCATGGCTGATCCTTCTCCAGCCACAGCAGCTCCAGGAGGGCAAATGCCATGGCTGTGAGAACACAGACCTCGTGACAGGTCTCAGAGTGAGGGGTGAGACTGGGTTGATGTCAAGCTCCCGTCCTCCCACCATCATTCCTCTGTGTCTCTTGGCACACTGAGCAGGAGCCAGGCAAGTGCCTGAAAGGTCTGGGAAGGGCTGGGTGAGCTCACAGGTCACAGTGAGGCTGTAAGATTACTCATTTGACCTTTCTGCTTATGAAGTGGTGCAGATCTAGCCAAATCACTCCAAAAACTGAAAATGGAAACAAAAACAAAAACAAAAAGGACAAAAGAGTTTGGTTTGAAGGTAACCAGCCACATGGCCCTTTTGATTTGTTCCATAGATAAATAAGCTGGAAGTAACTGTCCTGTCCCTTCTGTCCCCAGTGTGCGGCCGGCCAGCTCGTCCTCTGCCTGGCATCATCAAGCGCATCATCGGTGGGCGGAACGCGGAGCCTGGGTTCTTCCCCTGGCAGGCCCTGATTGTGGTGGAGGACATGTCCCGGGTGCCCAATGACAAATGGTTCGGCAGCGGGGCCCTGCTCTCGGAGTCCTGGGTGCTGACGGCTGCCCACGTGCTCCGGTCCCAGCGGCGGGACAAGACCGTCATCCCCGTCTCCAAGGAGCACGTCACCGTCTATCTGGCCCTACATGATGTGAGGAACAAGATGGAAGCTGTCAACAGGACAGTGGAGAGGATCATCCTCCATGAGGAGTTTGACATCCAGAACTACAACCACGACATCGCGCTGGTCAAGCTGAAGGAGAAGGTGACCATGGGGAAGTATGTCATGCCTGTCTGCCTGCCCCAGTTTGAGCACGAGCTGGAGGGGCCTCACCCCAACACACTGGGGCTGGTGGCTGGCTGGGGGATCTCCAACCCCAACATCACGGTGGATGAGATCATCAGCTCAGGCATGAGGACCCTGTCTGACATCCTGCAGTACGTCAAACTGCCCGTGGTGCTGCACGCTGAGTGCAAGACCAGCTACGAGTCGCGTTCGGGCAACTACAGCGTGACAGAGAACATGTTCTGTGCCGGCTACTACGAGGGGGGGAAGGACACTTGTTTGGGAGACAGCGGGGGAGCCTTTGTCATCCAGGACCCAGGAACGCGGAGGTGGGTGGCCCAAGGGCTGGTCTCATGGGGTGGCCCCGAGGAGTGTGGCAGCAAGCAGGTGTACGGTGTGTACACCAAGGTCTCAAACTACGTGGACTGGGTGGAGCAGAAAACGGGCTCCTCAGAGAGATGGACATTTCTGGACCCAGAGCTGGAGAGATGAGTGACTAAGCAGCCTGCTGCCACCGCGGCTCCCTTTCTTCTTGTTATTGTTTAATGTGCTCCAGACTCGGGTCTTTCGCAAGCAATAGCCACGATACTCTACGCATGCCAAGCCCTTGCCAGGTCATTTGTTTCGCTTGGTCCCGCATCCCTTCACTTGCATTCTTAGGAAATGCTTGCTAGGGAGCTGGAAGGAGGGGGGTGAAGGACAAGATCTCAGCTGGTGTCCTCTGCATGTGCTGCCCATCTGCAAACCTCACCCACACTCCAGGGAACTTCCCTCCAAGCCAGGAAAAAGGCACAGCAATTGAGGCGGCGTCTCCCTGACACCAAAGCTTTGTGCTGTGTACAGGGAATTATCCCCACCCCCAGGACTCTCTGGCCAGATCTCTCTATCAGAAGATGCAACTACAGAGCTTCAGAGACTATGGACAGTGCAGGTAACCCATGTGGGCAGGCCTGCACCTCACAGGTCCCCCACATTGGTAAAGCCCTTTTCTGTGCAAGGAGTAGTGAGAGAGTCCTGGGAGTTTGCCATTATTTTTATATACAAATAAACATCCCTTTCTGATAGCATCTCAGGTGATATCCACCTGACCCCAAAGATATGAGGATGCATCCCTATTTAGCTCTAAACTTCAGCCATGGCTGCCAAGACAGCATCAGCCCAAACAGGATACCTGTATCCCACCATGTGGGATGAGTGACCCACAGAGAACACGAGGACACAGAGCAGGGCTTGAACTCAGCATCACCCCAACCTCCAGCCACAAAAATTTCTCCAATCTTCTACCACCTGAAGCCCTCTCCAGTCCCACCCTGAGATTAGCTCTGTGGTTTCCAGCCACAGCAGACCTCCCAAGGAAAATTTTCCATTACAAGACAGCTTCACATCAGCTGTATCTAAGCAATACTTATTTTCAGCAGAATCATTTCATATGAAGCACTCTTTCTTGGCTTTCGTCTCTTTCTCAGGGGCCTGGTTAGTCTGCATGACAGTTTATTCATTTTTGCAAGAACCTAGTCCCTTCTTATTGCTTTTGAGGCCGATGATTTAGCTGATTTACAGGTTACCAGTGGTGTTCAGTGTTTGTTCATGGCTCTTGTGGCCTATTGCAGGTGTTCAAGTCCTTCTAGACTGACTCAAACCCACCTAACACACCAGAAATATCCATATCTCCCCAGCTTCCCTCCATGGTCAATGCAGACAAGTCCCAACAAGGAACAAGGTCAGGTGAGCTGTCCTTCCTTCAACTGGACCTTCTCCTTCATTTTCCAGCATAGCTGTAAGCAACATGCAAAAACTGCCTGCTGTGCTTTCTGCATGCCTGTACCCTCCTTCAGGCCTCTCTTTCTCCTCCTCCTCCTCCTCCTCCTTTGGTTTTTCCATGAACAGAAGAAGCCAACAGTGGATGAGACACTGACATTTTGCTATCATCCAAAAAGCCATCTGCAGAACTTGTAGAGGAGCAGAAAGCCTAAGGAAGGTTGAACTTGCAGATACACTATGAACTGTACTCTTGGCTATGTCATGTAACTGCAAGGTATTTTTTAATATATATGTATTTCTTTTTTATATATATATTACATTCTGTAAAATGCCTGATGTCAGGTAAGGGTGGTTCTCATAGTCTTCCTCATGAGAACAAAATAAAACTTTTGTATGTACTGAGCTTGTGCCCTGTGGCTTTTATTCCAAGAGGAACATGGTTAAGGCTGGTTGCTGATGTCTGCCATGCACGCCTGCAGTCCCAGGAGAATCTTCACACCATCCCTCACCCTGATGGCTGCTCAGCCTTGGCCTGTGCAGCTTTCTTGGGCTGAGACAGACCCTGAGCAGCCCCTGAATACAAATCACAAAAAAAGGGTGACAAAGGAGATGCTGCCTTTAATTATTTATGGCCTTAGCACATCACTGAAGATGAGGGTAGTGGCAGGAGCAGAGGGCAGCAACCTGTTTGCTGAGAATAGCAATTAAGCCTGAGTTCAATTGACATGAGGAAAAAATATGAGGTATGTGACTTTTGCTTTAAAAGGTGTGAAAAATCAGCCCATTCCCACTATTGTTGGATTGAAAGAGCATGTCCTCACAGCAGAGGACGTGCAGTGAGCTCAGATGTGAGCTGAGGCAGGGACAAAACTCTGTCAGACACCACTGCATCAGAGATTGTGAGAATCCCCACTCTGGAGGGAGCTTAAAATAATGGAGATTGTTTCCTCCCATGTTCCTGGATCCAGGGCTGGGAGCTGGGTTATTGATCCCTATTTTCCTATGGCACAGAACTGAAAAACAGCACCAGGCTCCTCTGTGTTGATGGCAGGGAGGAGGGCAGTGGGTCTGGCTGGCTCACAGGTCTGCTAACATTTCCAGAGACATCATGGGAGTAAAGGAGAGAGAAAAAGCAAAATAAAGGCCTGGTCCCCTGAGCATTAAACCATCATCTGTAGGATTTGAGCCTAGACAGCCCTGGGGCACATTAAAAAAAATTACTGGCCTTGAACAGATCACTGGTGAATACAGATTCTCCCCCACTCCCGTCAATAGCTTTGCCGGGAAAGCCCAACCCAGCCCAGCCCTCGCCCCTGGTCATGGAGTGCAGCCCCGAGTGACCCACGGGCACTGCGGTGGCTGCAGGCTGGGCTGGGAACAGGCAGCCGAGGAGAAAAGTGACACCAACAACGGGCTTTGCATTTCTGGCACCTCGCAACCTGCCAGAGTGGTGAGAGCTTCTCTCCAGGGAGACAGGCGTGGAGACAGCTATTTATCAGTCTGGCTGTGCTGAAAAGCCAGCAAAACATCTCTGGGTGAAGTTTTGCTGTCCCTGGCTGTGAGTGCCAGGCATGAGCTGAGAGCTGGCTGTAGCAGAGCCCAATCTCAAACAGACTGGGGGGCAGACAGGACCTGCACAGAACCCACAGAGAGAGCATCCTTCTCCCCTCGTCCCCTGGGATGGGCTTGCTGCTCCCATGACAGCTGGGGGCCTGACCAGGCCAGAAGTGCTTGTTCTGAACTCAAAAGTCACAGAAAGCAGAATTTTGAAGGCAGTTTGCTAATAAACTAATAATGGTCAGAGCTGCATGTTTAGAAAGGGGTATCCTGGAAAAGACCCCAAAAATGAGGCCATGGCTGAGAAGCCCATGTATGCACAGGTGGCTCTCAGTACTGGGGGGGAGATGAAGGGGCTGCATGAGGGAGGGGACATGCTTGCACAGGATGAGGACACAGGCAGGCAAGAAGGCAGCAGCAAGGATGCGACCAGGGGAAAAGGAGCATATTCACACAAGGCCATGGAAGGGGGAGCACAGGAGGTATGTAAAACCTTGCAGGGGAGCAAGAGGTGGGTCTGCCCTTGTATAAGAGCAGAGAGACTCAAGCAGGAAAACAAGGACTCCTGCAGGGATGTAGTCTCCACCAGAGTTGACATCTCAGGCAGAGATGAGGGAGTTCCCACTCAGCAGCTGGGTGGCTGGGGAGGTGGCAGACAGCCCAGATGTCACACTGTGACACAAAATAACTCACAGAAGCAGGCTAGATGTAAAAGTAAAGACAAAGAACCCAAAAAAGCAAACTATTTTCTGACTCCACTATATATACAATAGCAAAAATTATAGTGGATTGAAGGGTGAAACTGCTACCTCTCCAACTACACCGGTCAAACTAACAGTCTATCAATTCTCTCCACTCACAAAGAAGAATGCAAAACAATTATTATTTACATGAACAGTGTGTGAGAAAACTCAATTGAAATATGTAAATATCAGAAGGGATAGGAACCTTTAGAAAAACTTTAAAACTCTCAAAAGAATAGGGTGACACCCAGACATGGTAATGGGCTGGGAAAACCTCAGCATGGAAGGAAGAGGGCTGTGGGCAATGGCAGCGAGAAACTTGGCCATATCTTTGCTGGCAGGGAGGGAGCGCCTGCTCCCAGCGCAGGAGGGAAGGAAGCTGGTCCGGGCTGCAGCATCAGCCTCATCCGAGCACAGCCCCGGCAGAGCCGCAGCAGAGGCACGCGTGAGAGGCAGAACCCACAGAACAATCCCCACGTACGTGGGCTTTGGGGGGACCACGCCACAGGGCAGCGGCTGGCCACAGAAATAGGAGGGAGGGCATCCCCCATGTGGGGAGCGCCGTCCCGTCCCAGTGCTGGCGGGTCACTGGTGCCGCTGGTTCCCAGGGCAGTGCGGAGATCTGCAGCTCCATCTGGTGGCTCCGTGGCCAGGGCTGCTGAGGATGCGGAGAGAAGGCGCTGGCGAAGGGAAGGGTTGGTGGGATAAAAGTAGATTAGAGCGCTTGAGAAACCAAATCCACACGGCGTCTGGACCACGCAGCGTTTTCTTGTTATATTTTTTTTTTTAACCAATAGCCTGCAGGTTGCCTAGCTGAGAATAAAGATGAACCTTACCGTAGCAGAAAAAGTACCATAAAAGGCTCTTCAGAATACTGCAGGGAGGAGAGGATAGCACCTGGGAAGCTGCACAGCCAGGGATTGATGTTGTGTGAGCCACAGTGAGTTTGTTTGGTTTTTTTCCCTTCAGTCCATCATTCTTCGACTAATTCTGTCACAAAATCTTTGATATCATACCCATCTTCAGGATCAAATAATTTGCAAAGCCAGGAGAGGATGGATACAGCTACCTCAGTGGTTCTGCAGGTCTGCTCCTTGTTGGCCTAATTTGATAGACAGGCCTAAAATCAATTTCAGTACCTGAAGTAGTTTGGGGGTTGTTCAATTCAGCTTTTTCTACTCAGGTAAGCAGCATGTCCCCTGGTGTCTGTGTTTCAGCTCCTCCATCACACAGGCAATGAATCACAAAGAAAACAGCAAAGAAGAGGGAGCCATGAATGTGTTAGAAACCCCCACTTAACACCAGCAATCAGCATCCTAGCGAAGCAGGTGCCTGGGGCCACTGAAGCAGAGTGAGCCAGGAAGTTGATGGAGTTAATAGAAGTCATTCACCAGCCAGGATCACTGGCCAGCCTCTCTGAGAGGTATCAAATGAAAACAAAAGCCATGATGAGAATGTTGCAAGCACACCAAGGGGTGCTGCCTCTTAAATTGCTCCTAAACCTTTCCATCTAGGGTTCAGCAGTGAGCCGGTGACTGCATGCTCATCACTGGCACCTCGCTTCCCCAGGGAATGGTTGCATCTCCTGAATTCTCCTGTGGCCCCGTGGACATTGATTTCCCATGGCATCCGTGATGTCCCCAGTGCACTCCCAGGTGACAGCCCTCACAATGCTCTCTCTCACAGGGCACACCATGCCCCCCCCCCCCCACCACCATTTGCTCACCCCAGGATCCTGGAGAAGACAGACCTTGGTAACCATGGTTGTGTTTGAGGCTTGTGATGTATAGGCTACAGGCTATTTCAAAAGTTTATTCAAGTTGCTGTGGTTTAAGCTCAGTCAGCAACTAAGTACAGTACAGCCTCTCACTGAGTCAAACCACCCTGCCCCAGCAGTTTGGGAAGGAGAATTGGAAAATAGTTTGTGAGTTGAGATAAGAACAGTTCAATAATTGAAACAAAGTAAATATTAATAATAACAACAATCATTAACAGAGAGATAGAGACATAATAAAGATAAGAGACATACAATACAATTGTTCACCACCCTCTGACCGATGCCCAGCCCATTCCCCAGAGCAATCAGCCCCTCCCAGCCCACTCCTCCAGTTTATCCACTGAGCCCGATGATCTATGGTGTGGAAAGTCCCTTGGGCTCTGGGACTGTCCTGGCCATGCTCCCTCCCAGCTCCTTGTGCACCTGCTCCACTGGCAGAGCACAGGAAACAGAAAAGTCCTTGACTTTGAGTAAGCACTACTTGCAACTACTAAAACATCAGTGTGCTATCAACATGATTATTCCCATATTAAAACCAAAGTACAGTGTAGTAACAGCTAAAAAGATGAAAATTATCTCCATCGCAGCTGAAATCAGCTGTGGCCACAGGACATGCTGTGCCCACAGGTAAGTTCTGCAGGAGCCCAGCTCCCCTGCAAGGAAGGTAAGAGTCAAGATGTTAGGCTGCATGGGGACAGCACATTTCCTCTCAACTTTATGACACCCACCAGGTCCCTAAAGCCCAGCAAGGTGAAGTAGCAGAAGGCAAGAGTCTGCATCTTCACCTTTGCCCAGACCCTGTAGCCCAATACTTGCAATTTCTGCATAATTGGGGCATAGACTTTGGACTTGCTGCCACAGCCTTCTTGCACTTGCCAAGTTTGGCACCCTTTGCCCCCTCTGCAGGGTACCCAGACAGCTGGGCAAAGGTAGGGCAGACTGAGCACGTGCCTCCCTGGAAGCAGAGCTCTGCTGGTAGATAAAAACAGCCCCAAGCTTCCCTTCGAGATGCCCACACACACCTAGAAAAGGCTTTTGAGAAATTAAAAAGCACAAATGCATTTTTGGGCTGAGGAGAAGGGTATTGTTTTATTCTTGCAAGTAATAAACCTAATCCTGTGCATGAGGTAGCTGGGAGATTCATCCTCATATAGAATATGTCCCATAAGAATCCACCAGACCCATCAGTCTTCCAGAGGCTGTGGGACAAGGTGCCTGGCTGAGGCACCCCAATGTGTTGGCATGCCACCAGGAGCTGGGGAGCTTGCTGAGCCAAGAGCAAGGGCTGATCTTGAGTACCCAATTTTCCAGACAGTTCATCAGCTTCTCTGGTCTCCTGATTCCTCTTTGTGATCCCCAGGTCCCTCTACATAATGGTAAAATAAAGCACAATGAAGACGATCAGTGCCAAAACACAGAGCAAAGAGCTGCTGATGCAGCAGCACCACTTCCAGGAGAAGTTGCTGTTGGAGGATGAGGGGTGGTGGGTCGAGGCTTCACGGGGCCTTAAGCCCTGGTGATTCAAGGTCTGAGAGGTCCTGGACACGTTTGTATTCCAGGCAACCCATGCTGGGGCTGACTGCAACTTAGTGTGATGGGTCCTGGCCTTGCCCACACCAAACAAGGGCTTGCAGTCATCTGATCCCAGGGATGGCCATGATTCCGTGCAATGGATTCCGGCCTCCTCCTCATTTTTTAAGGACTTCCAGACTCCTGATGGCCAGGCCAGCCCTGACTCGATGCTGTGCATCCTGGCCTTGTCCTCATCCCTCAGGGGCTTCCAGGCATCCAGAGCCGGGGCCCGCTGTGCCCTGCTGCAAATGCCGAGCCCGCAGGCCTCGCAGTGGGCACGGTCGTGCGGGCCCGTCACCGGTGTATCCACCACCACTTCCAGGAGGTCAGAGGGCTGGACAGGCTTCTTGTAGAAATGCTGGAGGATCTTTATCACCAGGTTGTGCAGAATTGTCTCCACGGTGTCCAGGCTGAAGTCAGGATCCTCCAGCTGGGAGTTAGGGCAGCGCCTGCATTTCTGGCGAAAGATTCGCATCAATACCGTGCCCCAGCCTTGGCAGTGGCACATGTGGAACAGGATGTGCACCTTGGCAGAAGACCAGCTACAAAAGCACTGGGAACACTGAAACCTGTCAGGGCAAAGAGGAGACCAGCTCACCACAGGTGCCCCATGCTGAGTTAGAGGCTTTTGGCACAGTCAGTAGGGACGAGGGTTAACACAGACTATGGACTAACTTCACTCATGCAAGCTTTAAACCAAGCTGTCCCCACCCTAACAGCATGATGCCAGTCTGGGAAGTTCACCATAGATGTGAGCTGAGGGCTGACCCCAGCATTAAAGATTTCAGAAGCCAGGCTGTCTTTTGGGATCCTGGCCCACTGCCAAAAGCAGGGGCCCTTGGAGTGGGAAGCATCAGGTCCCCATTTGGGACTCCAGCCCCTCACCCGTGCTGGCTCATCACAGCTCAGTGGAAAGCCAGCATCGAGCCCAAGTCTGGGTAAGACAATAAAAAGAAGCAAAATAGAAGGAAGGCGTGGGTGGAGGGTGCAGGGCAGGTGAAGAGATATCTTGAGGAGCCAAAAGGTGTGCAGCTCACAGCTCTTCATCTTGCACAATCTGCATGGGAGTCTCCATTTGCTGCCACTCAAGCAGGGTGTCTGAACAATGCTCAGGGTGGAAATGTTTGGGATGGGGCTTTTCATGAGCAGTGCAGAGCCACAGCCTCTCTCTGCCCAAGGCCCTGCAGCCTGGTGCAGGTGCAGCAGCTGCTGAGGCATCACCCCATGTCCCAGCATGCAGTGGTTCTCCCTTTCCTCACCCTCTGAGTGCAAACCCAGAAGATTTGGTTCTAGTGAGGTATAACTCCCCCTATTTGCTGAAGGAGCTCTTTTCAATTTGACAACAACATGGAGAAATTCTGGCCAAATAGCAGCTGCCCTTTGGACCTGCTGAACTATTCTCTCCAAATGTCATATTTTCCAGTTTGGCATTAAGCCACTGAGATTCAAATAAAAATGAAGAAACCCTTCGCAGCCTCATCCACCTCCAAACTCTCCCTTTTGCTCAAAAACATGTTTCCTGCAAACAAATTTTGAAAAAGGAAAAGGTCCACATAGCAACTCATCAACCCTGATCCCACTCCAACAGGGACTGTCATTAGCTCCTTACCTCCCAAGAGTATGGCACTGCACAAACTCCTTCCAGCCAGGCCTGCAGGCTTGCACCTGCAGAGCATCATCCTCCTGAAGTGTCCACGGATCTGTTATGTGCATTTCTTCCATCTTCACTGCAAAAATGCTCTGCCACGTGGTCATAGTTCCACTTGAAGCTGGGAATAGGGTAGTGACCAAGCTTGAAAGTCAAGGTTGCAGCTTTTGAATGCACATATGCAACTGCCCTTTCCGTATACTTTTCCTCTTTGTACAATGTTTTTGTGCTTGGAGAGGGGAACCTTTGCTCTTGCACGAGCAGCACCACCCCAGCCCAATCTCTGGGTCAACAGTCTCTGCTGACACTGCACCAGGTCTTGGCCAGGTGAAATGTCCCATAAGGCGAGGACAAGGTGTGTTTCCTCAATATATATACATGAACCCCTGACCTTGGAAAGCCACAATGCTCCTCTGTCCATAGGCAGAAGGACTGGAAAAAAAACTCCCTGCCAGGCTGCCATGCCCATCACATTCATGGCAGTGGGGAGAATTTAGAGAGATTTGCCCAGCTTAGGAATAATGAAAGTGAAACCCATTGAAAATGCAGGACTCAGCAGCTGATAAAACTCCAGATAACCTTATCTCTCTCAATAGCTGCCACCAACCATGGGCTATTTTTACTAATTTTCAGTCAATTTGGGCAGAAAAAGGCCTAACATGAAACTTCAGGGTGGAAAGTTGGGGAGGATAGCAGGGTACGTAAAACCAAAAGAGATGAAGTGTGCTCTGAGCTGAGAGCACCCAGGCAAGGTATAAACAGCAGGGCTGGGGCCGCCTGCAGCCCTCTGCCTCCCAGCTCACAGGAAATCCCATGGAGAGTAATCCAGGACGAATCCCATGGAAAGAAAACAGGTTAGATAAGATGCCAAATGATAACAGGGCTTGAGTTTGAGAAAGAACTTGATAAGGCAGGTTTAACTCCAGGCAGTCCATGTAGGTAAATCTCAGGAACCACAGCCTGGCAGGGAGGCTCTAATCTTTGCTGCTGGAAGGGAAAACCCAGTAAGTGGTTTGTACTGAGAGCCCTGTAACACCTTCACAACCTGCACTGCCCCTCCTGTGAGAGAAGAGCCAGGAGACACCAGGAGATCCCAGGGCAGAGCAAACCTTCAGATTCCACATTTTCCTTCTTTGAGGTTCCTTCCACTCTCGATTATACCTTGATACCATCATCTGGATCAGGACTGGAAGGACAGAAAGTGCTTGGAAGCAGGCAAGCCAAGACAAGGTCTTCAGGAGGCTTATGAAGAAAGCTCTAACCAATGGATAGACCCTGAGCCACCCTTTTGCCAAGACCCCTGTCATGGGTTCATTGGGTCCTGCTTGGGCTGGGGCAGTGAACTACAAGCAGGACAGTGAAGGAGGGATCATCCCACCAGTGTTTTCAATGTTCACAGAATGAGGCTGGGGGACATCCCTGGCTCAGGGCTGGTGCATGAGGAGGAAGAGATGAAGCAGCAGATTGTTCTGGCCTCCTCTCATTCCTTTCCCTGGGGCCACCACGTCTATAGGTTCATTATAGAAGACCCCTTCATGTATCCTGCCACAAAGGGGTCTTCAGGGCTGCAAATCTCATGGTGCAGAAGGTGGGAGCTAAGTAGGGAAAGGGTTGGCTTCACAGCTGGCACCATGGCCAAGCATGGCATGGAGACCCAGCCAGCAGCAGGGTGACCAGGATGGAGCCCCCACCCTGCAGCATCTGCCTGTTCTCTTGACCCCTTCTGTGTTATTGTCTAAGATTTACCCTAGTGGGGTTGAATGCAAGAAAGACCTTCCCTTTACATTTGGGCATGCTTGTGTTGAACACCTCCAGCTATTTTGAGGAGGAGAAGCCCCTTGGGGACACTCTCATATTCACCCAAACAAGGATCTGTGGTTTGAGTCCAGCTCTTCCTCCTCAAGGCCGCTGACACAGGGCAGAGGGATTCTCCCCACGGAACAGGCACCACTCCCCACACTTCCCACCCCAGGGGCCAAAACACTGCCCCTTTGGCACATTGCTCAGTGGGAATACAGGGGCATACCTGGTTCCTCATGTGGGAACGGGTCCCTGCCTTCAAAACCTGGCTGTGATGGAAACCAGTGCCCTGTTACGTCATGGCAACACAACTCAAATCACGACCCACAGTGTGCTGAGCCCTCACAGTCATCTCTGAGACAGCCGAGTGCTGGTCCCTCTATTAAAGCTTTTGACTTGCTTTTACTAAGGGGACTTTCCTAGAAAAACCCACAGAAACAAAATTGCTTCAACATCCTGTTCCATTTCACACACATCTCCTGGCTCTGCCCAAGCACCTTGCTGCTTATCAGTACCTGCCTGGAAACAAAAGCTGTTCCTACAGGATCTCCCTACAGCCCCGCCTCAGCAACAGTGGGGACAAGCTGTGTCCTGCACACAGCATGACATCGTTGGGCTGGCAGCCCTTGCCAGGGTCAGACCCTGCCAATCCTCTTCACTCCAGCACACTGGTCATGGCTTCTCCGTGGGATGAGTGAAGGAAGCACACAAGGTGCAGCCTGGGTGGTAATTTCCCTGCTGCTTTTGCACAGCACGAATTTATTTTTGACTTGAGCTCCCACCCCTGGGTGAGCCGCCTCTGTGTGTTCAGGAAGGTTTCCCAAAGTTCTTTCTCCTCCTCTTCATCTCTCACTATGTGTCAGCCTCTATATCCCCCACTCTTCCAGCCAAGGGACAAAGTGCCCACATTGCTCATGAGGAATCTCCTTGGCCCACATGTGCCCCATTCCTGCTGGGACATCCATCCCTTCCTTTGGCATGGGTCACCCCATACCCTGGCCCATCCTGCCAGGAGTCCCTGGAAGGGGCAGAAAGGGGCATTCAACCTCATGCAGGACTGGAGAAAGGAACATGCCCTCAGCAGTGGGGATGCTGTGTCCATGAGCACATCGAGGTTTACAGGACAGATGAGCTGACATCTAAGCAACAGGGCAGAACGCTAAACACTTCTCACTGCTTGCTTCATACTGAGGCTTTTTCCCCTTCTGAAGACTTCCCTCATTTTTTTCCTGTGCTGAACATACCCAATTCTTTTCCATCAGTCATTCTTTCAGGAAATTTTTGCTCTTTTCTCCAGGTCATCAGGGTGAATTCGATTTCTAAACCCCCACCCAAACAGCCCCTACACCCTCTTTCAATAGCATCTTGCTTTCATGTGAGCCTGGCTTCCCCAGAAAATCTCTGTTGGATGTGTCTGCTGTACGAGCTATTGATAATTGCTCATGGCATAGAGCTTCTTGAGAATCCATCCACCCACAAAGGCAGAATTTCCCATTTCCTCATTTACTTATGAGAATGTAATGTAAGGCAGCACAAAGATAGCATCACTCACGCTTTCCCTGTGGTACCCAGTCTGTCACCCTAATGAAGAGAAAATGAGGATAGTTTGACACAAGTTCCTGCTAAATCTGTGTTCTCATCCCCAGCACTGCCCTGTCAGTGTTTTGCCACTTGGTGTTAATTTGTTCCAGCAGTTTTCTGGGTACTGAGGCAGGTTGACTCTTCTAGAATTTCCTAGATCCTCTTTTTTCTGCTTCCATGAAGCTGATGGTGAATTCATATCCTCCTGGGACATGGCTCCATGGCAGGTCTCTGTGCCTCAGTCCCCCTCCAACCTTAATGCATTTGACAATGAATGGTTGCCACCCTGTCATGGTGAAACCCACCAGCTCTAGGGACAAGCAGTAGCTACAGATTCCCTTCTATGCTGAACCCTTGGAGCAGAAGGGTCCACCTGTCTAAGGGTTGATTTGAGGAGAGGAGGATCAGTTCCTCTGGAAAGGGGGCTATGCCCAAGCTGGACTATAGAGAGGGCACACTGCCCCATCATCCTGGACTTCTCACATGGAGAGGGATGCTGAGCAATGGAAAGAGATTTAAGGGGGCTAATGGATGTGAAGATATGGGCAGGCATCACCCCACATGGGTTTAGGCTCCTTGTCCAGTGATGGTCCTTCCAGGCATAAGGAGCAAGCTTCCAGGCATAAGGACCCCCTCCAAGGCTCTGTGCCAGTGCCATGGGCAGTGGGTTTGGTCTTGGGACAGAGGAGCAGGCAGGCACAGGGCTCCTGCCTGGCCCTTCAAGCCCCATGCACCAGGATCTGGACTGTCATCTCCCTCATTGAGCATCACATCCCACCAAAGGGAAGCAGAGAGGGGAGAAGAAACTCTGGAGACAGCTCAAAGCAAAACTAGAGAAAGCAGAATGAGGGTGTAGGAGGAAACACAGATACTCTATAAGGCTGCAACAGCTCAGTGACAGGTAGGGTGAGGGGTGAGACTCTCAGTGGAATAGGATGGAGGAGATGGTTTGGACCCAGACCCCTCAGGACACACCAGAGCCATGGTTAGGGGTCCAGGCAGCCTGCACAGCAGCCCACCCTTCCCACCACCAACCACAGCACCTCCAGCCTTTCTCTTTCAGGAACAACAGTCACTTTCCCAGATAGTCAAGTCCATGGCAATGCTCCCACACCACAGTTCCTGAGATACCAGTCCCACCCATAAGCCATCTCATTAACCCAGTGGACAAATAACCACACACCTGATGCATCACCTCCAGTCCAAACTGTCCTAATCAAAAACCTCTGAGACATCCCAGTGCCCAGGACCGTGCTCACTTGAAACTGACCCTGCTGTCCTACAGCCTGACCACCCCTTCTCCCCTCAACATCTGCAATGCCCTGGTGTTCAGGAATGGTGCTTTGCTGCTCTATGGCACAGCTCTCCTCAAAGACACAGCTGCAAAGTGCAGGAAAGGATTTCCTTTCCATCTTCATCTGCCTGTCCAGTTTTCCCAAGACATGATTTATAAGGTCAGGTTTCTTGAAGAGATGCTTTCACACATGTTGTTTCCAACACCTTTAATCAAGGCTGGGGTGCATAAGGAGCCAGGCTGGCTCTCAAGCACCATGTAGTAGGTTTTTGCTTGCTTAGGTATAGCTCAGGCATGTTGCCTCTCATCCAGCTTTCTGCAGATGCTGACAGGAACCAGTCCCAGGTCTCTGAAGTCTCCCAGAGGGCTCCGGCCATCCCTCATCAAGACCCTAGTGTGGGACCAGGGTGAGGCTCTCCAGAGGTCTCAGCTGGTGCGTGGTCTCAGGGGACTGACGAAGCATTTTGGCACTGAGGTGGTGGCAGCCACTCCTCGAGGGAGGGCTGGGTGACTGCGGTCGGAAGCAGCTGCTTTAACTGCCAGACCAGACTGTACAGGAAATGCCACAGCTCCAGCACCCACAGCCTCCCCCTTGGCTGGTCCTGGGTCCCAGCACAGCAGGAGCTGTGGCACAGGGATGGGGGGCCTGAGGGGATGTGTGTCTATGAGGGGGGTGGTATTTGGTACAGTAGCTGTGCAAATTTTTGGATGCGCACACAAATTTGTCTGGTAACTTGCTCACACATCTGTGTGTTCATGAGCATTCGTGTGTGCTTGCACATGTGTGCATGAAGAGCTCTGCACACAAACACACTCAACTCCCCATTCCCAGGAAGGATACTGGGGTGTGGGGCCTGACACCCACCTCAGGGAACTGCTTGGTCTGGGGATGCTCAGCCAGCACAGACAGTGCCATGTCAGGTGCAGGGAAGTATAGCTCATGTCTGTTAGTGCTGGTCATCCTGTGCTCCAAGCAGAGATGGGAGATGGTGTCTGGCAGCCTGGAGCATCCCCAGCACTCATCCCATGCATCTTGAGGCCCCAGCCTTCCTCCCTGCAATGGGCAGCATTGCAGCCAGGCTGATGGGGAATGGAGGAGCACAGGCACTGCTGCAGACTGGATGCTCTCCCATCCCAAAAGGCAGTGGGAGATGCTTTTGCTACACCTCCAACCCCACTGGATGGCTTGGGAGCCTCTGTCAGCTGCAGACCACCATCCAACCAGAGAGGAAAGGCCTCACCCCAACTGCACCTGGAGGAGTCATAGCTGCAGCTAGGGAGTGCAGGAAGTGCTGAAGATCTGGCACCTCTGCTGCCTAAGAGGTAGGATGGAAAATATGAAGCAGGGTCCACCCTCTCAGCTATGTCAGTGTCGTGGCTGACAGGAAAGCAAAAGTGCTGACTGAGCTCCCACTTTCCCACTGCAGCTGCCTCCTGCCTCATTTTCTGGGCCCTGCTGGCCAAAGCAGGTCTCTGTCAGAGCTGCTGGGGCAAAGAGCAGGGCTGCTGCTGGCAAAAAGCCCCAGTGGACTGAACCGTGAACTGGCATGAGTTGTGTGAGCTATGGGCAGTTATGGCACTGCCTATGGAGGCTACTGGGAGCCTTCAGCAGCACTGGGGACCAAAGGGGACACTACATCCATTGTCCTACCCTGAAGAAAGGGGCAAGCTATCCCAAATGGATATTTATCCCATCTAGTCCCATCTGGAAGTTTCTTCTGGACTTTCCAGTCCCCACAGAGTACAAGATATGGTGCCTGGCTTGCCTCACCCCTTCCCCCAATGCCCAGGTTTGCTCCCACAAGGCTGAGCTGGTTTTACTGGGGGTAAGGGAGGAAGAAACCTGCTGACAGTGCTGCCAAAGTGTGAGATGCAAGTGACTCTTCTCAGTTTTCACTGAGTTTCACACTCTCCTGGCAAGCCTCTGCTACCTCCAGAGCCACTCCTTACTGGGGTTTCTCCTCTCTCAAGCATCTGTCACTTCTTTCCGCTCTGGTTTCTGGCAGGTAGCACATCTCTTTCAAGAGAGAAAGTAGAAGTTTGAAGCCAAAAAAGCTGCACTGAGCACCACAGTATGAGCTTTGCCCTGGCTGATGGCAGCCAGACCCCTGGCACAGCAGGGATTCTCATTCCCATGGAGTGGGTGAGTGCCCCAAGACAAGCCTGATAAAGGGTGAATGTTGGGTTGCAGCCATGCCTGGGTGACCAGCTCAGACAGGGGCAAGGAGAAAATGAGCACCGACCTCTCTAAATTCCTAAGAGCAGGTCTGTGGAAGAGCAGCTTGCATATGTCACGGAGAGCTGGGGAACCACAACAGATGCTGCCACCTCCCAGCTCTGCCCTGCACTGCAAGAGCCGTTTGTTGCTGCCCACGCATTTGCTATCGCGAGTCAACAAACGCCTCGGCTACAAAACTCTTTATTCACCTCCATGGCCATATCTGACTCCCACCTGGGGAGGGAGGGACACGGGGGTAGATTACCTCTCGTGCAGAGGAGGAAAATGCCTGGAGACAAGCAGAAGACCAGCTGCCTGCTTCCCAGGGGTTCCTGAATAGAAGTACATAGGGCAGCCTCTGCTCCGAGCAAGAAGCTTGCAAGAAGCCTTGGGCTCCAGTGAGCAGCATCTCACAGGATTCACTCCAGTTCTGACCTCCAGCACTTTCTTCAACAGTCATGCTTTGATAGCTGGTTCAGACCAGGGGCAGGGAAGCAGCATGGCCACTCCAGAGAGCACTGGGTAGAGGTAGAATTCTGAGGCATACTGTAAATCACCTTTGGGACAGACCTGTTGGCATCACTGCTCTGCCTCAGCCCATTCTCCCTGTCCTGAGTGAAGAGGCAGCACATGAAGCACAGCAGGGACCTTTCTCATCCTGTGGTACCCACCCCATGGCCACAATAAGACTGTGGCCAGGACTGCTCAATATTGACTCCAGCAGCAGCATCTCTGTTGCTTTAGTCCTGATACGCTGGATTTTCCCAGAGTGAGGGGCTGGGGCAGTCTGTTCATGCTCACACCCTGGTGAGGAGGGACCCTGACCCTCAGCAGGGCTGTGATGGCAGCTGTCGAGTCCTCTCATCCAAGTGCTTCTTGCCACGCTCCGGCGTGACAGGTTTCTCCTCAGGGAAGATGATGGTGGCGTATTCAGTCTGCTCAACCGGCTGAGTCTTGGGGGGCACTGGGCTGCTCTGGTCCCTCTGAAACTCCAGCACACCATAATCCACAGTGGATATGGACACCACAGGGAGCTTGTCTTCCTTCTGCAAGGTAACCCCATCGTGGTGGTTCAACATGCAGAGGTACCCACCATCCCCAGCAAAAGCCCTGGTACACTTCTTACAGCAAGTGCCAAAATCAGCTATGAAGCATCCTGGGAGGGTGAGAGTGATGCACAGCAGAAAGATGCACAGACCTGGGGTAGAACATGCACGGAGGAACCACATCATGAGCCTTGGGGTCTCAGCTCTCTGCCTCGGCAGGCAGGCTGGACTCTCTGCCTACCCTGCCATGGAAGGCAGGGCTGTGCTAGGAGCCCCTTTCCCACCTCTCCATTGGGCTCCAAGGTGGCATAGTGTGCAGGAGAAGAGCCTAGGGCTGACTTTGCTCAGCCCAGAGAGGAGAGAGCAAAGGGCAACCTACTCACTGCCTTCAGCCACCTAATGAATGGGGTAGGAGAGAAGATGGAAACAGATCCCTCCTAGAGGTGCCTGGCTAAACAGAGAGGAAAACAGGCACCAGCTGCAGCAAAATAAATTTCAACTTGATATATCTGAGGGGAACATCCTCCCATTTTCTACAGCAACACAACCCACTGTCAAAGATAAGCCTTCTTAGAAGAAGAATTGGATTAGAGAGTCACATCCTATCTTGGATTGTTTGATTTTGTGATGGGGCTGTGTGCTTCTGCATGTGCAGAAAAGCAGTTGTAGCTGTGTAGAAAAGATCAAGCAGCCACAGAGAAGACAGAAGAAGTGAGATGCTTGTGAAGAGCTGATAAAGGAAGGCTCAGCACCCTCCTTGCCCCAGCAATGCCACGGTGCTCTCCTGCAGCACAGCAGGGTGACAGAGGCAGAAAACTCACCTCTGGCATGTTTTCACTTGGTGGTTTCTGCACATCTGCAAAATAACACACTTGGTTAGAGGAGGTTTGCACGCCATGTAAGCCGGCCCAGCCCCACCAAAGAGCACACCACAATTTTTCACCACACGTCCTCCTTGTCCATAGGGTCTAACACCCAGAGCATTACAAAGACAAGTGAAACACCAGCCCACAGTCTAGGGTTTAATTTGGGATTAGTGGAGTGAAGCATAACTCTCTGTGAGTCCTTGGGTGCCTGTGGTGTGTCTGAGGGGATGCCCTGTACTGCAGCAGGGTGAGGTGCTCCAAAGTTACCTGGGCAAGGTGCATTGGAGGGATTCAAGTTAACCATTAAGGCACAACACTAACGAGTGGTGTAGAGCCACTGCACATGGTCTGGGGGCTCTACAAAGGGCAAGTGGGGCTCAAAGCACCCCTCTCCCCCCAGCATGGAGATATCTGTTCCACAGGGATATGCCACAGCTGAGTTTAACACATTGAACCAGTCCGTATACCCCAGGCAGCTGCAGACATCTGGGTGACACCAGGTCCCAAACTGGGTTTGCATGGCCTCCAGGGGAATCATACCTCCTCTCCTGTATGTGAAGGTGAGGTAGCCAAAGATCAGCAGCACAACCACTCCAGCCAGCAGGAGGATGCCCAGGAGCATGGCCTTGATGTGCTCTGAGGGGTTACCTTCCTCCATCTCTGGCTCGTCAGTAGCATTTATCTGGGGGGCTGCTGCAATAGGCATTCAAAAAAGGGGCAACAAAACAGCAGGTCAGGAGTGTAACATGGCCTCTATGGTCTTTGTGAAAGGCAGCAGGGGAACATGGGGGCTGTCCTCAGAAAGGGCTCAGTCCCAGGTAGGCTGTCATAGTCCCATTTTTCCTCCAGGGTGCAAAGGAGACGGGACAGGGCAGGGCTGTGCTCTCCTGACCCACGACAGGTCCTCTGCCAGCAGGTTACTGCCTGCCTTAACCCCTGGAGCTACAACGGGCTCGGGACCCATCCCTTTCAGCTCAGCCCCTAGGCTGACCTGTGACTATCAGCTGGGACCGATTGCTCTCCATCACTTTGTCGGGCTCATAGAAGGTGATCAATCCACAGTAGTAGGAGCCCGAGTCATTCTGGTGGAGGTTCAGGATCTCAATCTCAAAGACAGGAGTGTGGTTGATGAGCCGGTACTTCTCTGTCTCCGTCATGGGCTTGTATCGGCTGATCTCAGCAGTTTTCTGGGCTTGGCTGTGGTGGGTCTCCTTGTACCAGTTGAGGCTGTACTCTGAACCAGAGTCTTTCTCCATAGAGATATTGCAGAAGAAAGTGGCTTTGCCACCTTCAGGGCGACTTAACACTGCTGGGAAGATGGTCACTGTTTGGGAGAGAGGATACAAGGATACAAGGTTACAGAAGGCACAGGTCTCAGAAACAACCACACCCTTGTGTGGGAGCCAGGGATGCAAGCCCAGTCCACATCATCACTCTGGGACATGGGCAGGTACATCTGTCCATGTCTCTCCCATTCCAAACCTATGGCTACTGGCTGGAGAGGGGCTCTCAGAGGTAGCAACTGCACTGTGAAATGGTTTCAGCAGACTAAATTGTGCTCTGGGCTACCTAAAATTAAGACTGAACACCTGTACCAGGGAAAACAGATTTTGGGGGTTGTATTATTTTTAAATATATGCTGTATTTTAATGTCTGAGTTATCCTCTCTCCAGCTGAGATTGACTCTGAAAGTGAGCAGAGGAACAGTGTCCGTCTGACTGCTGGGGCAGTGTCCTGTGGTGCAGCCCATCACATGCCTGGCTGCCTGCTGGGATGCTCTGGTTTTCCCCACTGCACAATGTTGTAGTGAGCATTGTGTAGGGAGCTCAGAGCAGGCAGGGGCTGCCCATGGCACAGTATTTGTTATCTCCAGCCTGAGACCACCTGACAGGGAAAAACAACCTGGAGCTTAGAATGCCATCCCTTTCCAGGTGCCTGTCCCCTCCTTATGTATGCATGGGCAGCCAGGCCCTGGGGTTCCAGCAGGGCTTGCCAGGCTGTTCCCAACACAGAATCCAGGCAGCCAGAGCCACAGGCTCCTCTGCTTTAGCACCAGCCCCTGCTGCTTCACCCCATTTCCCTGCCCATTATCCCAGTGGGTTCATCCATCCTGCGTGGTGGGAATGCTGCAAACACAGCCCAGGCACACAATGTGTGCCATCTTCAGCCAGCCCCACACAGCAGAACAGCTGTTGTATTAATTTCTGTTCAGAACAATGAAAAGTGGGAAGAAACATTTTTCACGTGGGTCACCCGACCAAGCTATTCAAACCACCATAGTTCTGAAAAGTCTCTGTCAAAGGAAAGTTGCCTTCCCTTCTCAGAAATCACCACCGATAGCAGCCCCAGGGCTTGCACACAAAGTCCCTCCCATCCCTCCAACTCTGGCCTGAGACCATAGAATCATAACCTCAGCATCACCAGAAGAGGAACCAGAAGAGGAACCTGGAAATTCTGTGAATAAATACAAGATCAGATAGAAAACTGGGCTGAGAAATGAGGGCTGAGACCAAACAAGAGGCGGGAAGGAGAGAAGTGCCTCAGTTCCCACAGAAGGCACTGGCTGTGTCAATGTCCACATGAGAGATGGGATTTCTTCCGTGTTTTGGATTTCTTGTGTTTAACAAGAAATATTTGGCAGTTTCAGGGCTTTATTTCCTACTAGTGCCACTGCCAAAAATAAATGAAGCATTTGGAGGACTTCTGAAAGTAGATGTTTGGTTTACATGCTTGACTGTATCTTTCCAGCTCCAGAAGTAACATCTGCTCCAAGGGATACCCAGCCCTCTCCCCAACCTCAAGGCAAAAAATACATTAATCCACCAAAGAAACAGCGGGCTGGAAGGAACGGGAGACACGGCCTCATCAGAGTTCTCACTCACCCTGCCCAGACTCACATCTTCCCTTCAACCTCTCCTCTTCCCACAAAGTTCACCCAGAGCAAGGATCCTGGATCCCTCAGGATCAAGTCCAAACCAGGAGGTGTAGCCCAAGGGTGCAGACTGAAGCCATGAGAACTAGAAAGAAAACTCCACACCCGACTGGCAAACCCATAAGCTCAACACCAAACTCCAACCACCATCACTGTGTTACAACACAGCTCTGTGTCAGCACTGTGATCTGGGGACCTGTCCCCTTCTCCATCCTTTAATCCCATTTCTGCCCCATGAATTCCCAAGTCCTTTGCTTCAGCTGCACATACCCAAAAGTTTTGGGGTTTCTGCCTTCTTGATGCCAGAGCTAATTTTTAACTACAAAGCTCCCAGCCCTTAGACATTTCCACCAGCTTCAAATTACATGGCCATGCCAGTGAGCCCGCCACACTCCTGTACCTACCCCGGCGGCAGCAGGTCAGCATGGGCCCACAGCAGAGCAGGATGACACAGAGGTCAGCCAGGGCCACCTCCACACTGCCCCACGACTTCTTCGAGGCACCTGGAGCCATGCTGAGCCGCTGTGTCCCCTGCCCAGGCAGGCGGGAGGTGCTGTGCCGTGTGTGCTGTGTCGCTCCCGGCTCTCCGTGCTTGCTTCCCCACAGCGGCAGCTTGTTCTCTGTCGTACACAGCAAGGGCTGGGTGGAAGTGAAACGTACCCATCTCTGCCCCAGAGGGAAACCCGGGCTGCCTCCCGCCCCCAGCTTCCTCCCCACAAAGGCAAGGATCAGCTGACCCAGACCTGGCCCCTTCCCCTCCCTGAGCACTCCTGGCATGTTCCCATACAAGGTGCCCAGCTGCCAAGCAGTGGGGACGGGCACCTCTGAGCCTGCACTCTTTTTGGGGAAAGCTTCCATGGAGGGAGGAGGCAGGGACCACAAGGGACACGGCCTCAGCTCTGAGCCTGGCCCATAAGTAAAAGTCATCTTGGGCTCCTAGGCATCCACAGGTGCTTCCACTGTTGTGGGATGTGTGGCACTGGGTAGATAGGGTCTGAGAAGCCATGGGACACCAACTGGTTGGCTGTTCCCACCAGGATGGGATAGGATGGGAGATGAGGGGGAGGGGGAGGAGGACAAGTTCTGCCTCCTTAGGTGAATTTCTTCTCAGATTTGAAGAGAGTAAGGGCAGGTGCCCAGGGCCAGGGTGCTGTTATTGGGACAGAAGACTTCTGTAATTTTTTGCCATCCATGCTCCCTTCTCATCACACTGACCAATACTGGCATAGGAAATAACCAGTGGTGAAAGCACGCTCTTCCACTTCTCTAAAACACAGCCTTAATGCAGCCTGGGGCTCGGGGGTCCGTCCGCCCCGCGGCTGCCACTGCTGTAGGTGTCCCGGACAGCACTGGGCTGATAGGCACAGCCTGTCTGGGTCCCTTGGGCCAGCTCCTGGGCACGGGCAAACCTAGCGAGCAACTCTGGAGTGATTTCAGCTCTGGTGAATTCAGCTCTTAGCTGAATTTCAGCTCTTAATCTTAGCAATTTCAGCTCTTTGCTCGCAAGTGCCTCGGCAGACGCAGGGATGAGAGAGAGAGAGAGAAGGCTGTATGTGTTTCTACAATGGTGTCTTTTAATTTCAGCTCCTGTGAAGGGGGCAGTGACAGCTCTTCTGCCAAACTGGACAGGAATGGGGGTTTATATAGCGTACAGGGATGTTGGAAATTGTCCAATGGCCAGGGTTGAGGAGAATACTACCTGTAGCCTTACAGACGTAACAAGGGTCCAAGGACAGAAGAGGGGCTTCTTTGGTCCAGTCATCCTGCCTTGGCATTTCTTATTGTAGGCAAGTGACCGCCAGGGAGGCCTTGCAGGGCCTCTGACTGATACACAGTCTCAGTGCTCTGCAATTTTGGAAAGTGTCAGGGGAAAATTAGTAACTGAAAATTAATAAGAAGGATGTGGTTCTAATGATGATTTCATTATTATTTTTCCAAATTTCCACAAACAAGCTGTGGGGCTGGGGCTTACTCACCTCTCATTTTCAAACATGTCCCTGGCAGGCAAGTGGGCTGGGGCAGCCACCCCGAATTTCATAGAATAATGAAATCATATAATCGTTGAGATTGGAAAAGACCTCTAGGATCATCAGGTTCAGCCATAAACCCCATGCCACAAGGATGGCCAAACTAGGATGGCCAAGGAGGGGGTTCTGAGCTGGGGCAGACAGGGCTCACCCTGGGAGGGTGCCTCAGTCCAGCCTGTCTTGGCCCTCTTTTCCAGTCTCCTCCTGACATTGCAGCATCACTCCTTTCTCATGAGCTGCTGGCAGTGCTTAAGTTACAGAGCCAGGCTGGGTGCCATACCCACTTTGTCACCTCTCTATGCCACCTGGCCAGAGGTCACCACACTGCCTGGACAGGTGGCAAAGGGAGTGCTCTCCACCATGTGCAAGGGTGCACATGGGTTTGGACTTGGACATCGCTTCTTCTTTCATAATTTCCTGGTTTCCCACTGAAAAAAACCCTGACTAAACTAAACTAAACTAAACTGAGCTGAACTCCAGAAACAAGGAAACTGACAGCAAGGAGGCTTTTCCACCTTGAGGCTTTATGTGCCCAAATGGTGACACCAGGCACTTGAGCCAGTCGTGGGGAGGCTTCTTTGGCACTTGCCACATGTTTTGGTTTCTAGAGGTGGAAGATGTGATGGGTATTGCCACCAAGATCACAACTCAGCAAGCCAGGGATAGGCAGGAAAAACTGGCTCATCCTCCACACCCCATGCGGCAGCAGTGAAGGGCTGATTAGAATCATAGCACGAGTTGCTCAAACTTTCCAATGCACACTTGAATAGGTATAAACTGGTACCCAGGGCGGGGAGGCTGCTGTGTCCATGAGAAACCAACAACGGCAAGGGCCCACTCTTCTGCAGCCATCACTGCTGGGGCACACAGCTGTCAGCTGAGCACTCACCTCAAAGGGCAGAGAGTCAGCCCCACAATGGTTTAAAAGCATCTGGGGTATTTAAGGCGCGCTTACAAATTGGAAGAAGAAAAAGAAAGCTGTGATCAAACATCTCTCATGAAGCCCAGAGCTGCTTGACCTTGAAGTCCAGGGAAAGCACAGCTTCTCAAGTGGAAGAGGAAACACAAACTGCCACAAAAAGATGCTGAGGAAGAGAAGCCCATACATTCCAAAGATCCTTCCCCCAGCAGTTTAACTGAATTCACATCTGTGGGTCTGACCCAGGCGGGAGCTGAGTGCCTGGGGTGAGAAGAGGAAACGGTTAATAGTGTTTGCAAATAAACACAGAGTTTGAGGTCTTTCTGATACTTCTCAGAAATTATGAAGATCTCTGAAAATGATTTGCATGAGAAGCAACATCTGACCCTGTGGGGACAGGCAGCGTCCTGTGGATGTGAGTAAGCAGCGGTAAGCAGTGAGTAAGTAGAGGGATGGAACAGAGACACAAAACTGTTCCTTTAACAGGCAGAAACCTGCAGGGCTTGGGCAGAGCAATGGTAACTGTGATGGGAAGGTGCCACATGGGTATGGCAAGGGACCATGTCACCTCCAGCATGACAGTGAGTGTACCTGCTGGTGGGCAGAGCTGACACCCAGCCCAGTGGTACTAAGGACTCTAATGGTCCGTCTCTAGCAAGAAGTGCTAGTAAAGTCTGTGGAAATTAGGAGCTGTTGCTGCTCAGGGTCTCGGCAACCCATCCATGCTCAGAGCAGGCTGGGACAGGATCTGGCACCAGTTGGGATATGCCTGTTCATCCCAAGCAAAACTCTTGCAGTGGTACCCCTTTTCTCTTGGTGCAACCTCACACCTCCTGTACCCAAGGGGCACCTCCAGGCACACCTAGCGCTGTCACAGTTCATGCTCCCCTCCAGCTTCCCATCCATGGCAGTGGCAACACTCCACAGCAGCACTGGCTGTGCCTTCACACTGTTTCCATTCAGAGCTGGGTGAGGTACACAGGGACCTTTCTCAGCCGTGTCATCCGCTGCACGTGGGAAGCCCAATCAATCGCAAAAGATCGCTGCTTCGAGATAACCTGCAGAGGAAACAGAATGTCAGCTTCTCAGCAGGGGCTACAGCATATGCAGCTGTCCCTGCAACACACAGCATCTATGGGCAGGGAAAAGGGCACAAGGGGTAGGATTCTGGGGAGCAAGAATTTTAAGCATTTATGGAGGATTTAAGGAGTTGCTGGAGGAAAGGAGCAAGGCTGGGATCTCCTCCCTGATGTCTGGGATCTCCTCCCTGATGTCTGGGATGTGTTGTACATAGGCAGGAAGGGAGCCTCCTAGCCCTGGGCAAGGCTGAGTGCACGGGCTGTGGCTGCCAGCTGCTTTGGGCAGGAGTGGGGCGCCGGGGAAGCAGCAAGAGAGGCCAGGCTGTCTTACCCCACTCTCTCCCCATCACACCTCCAGCTGCACCCCAGGCAGCAACCTCTTCAAACCCTTTACTTATAGAATCACGGAATGAATCAGGTTGGGGAAGACCTCTGAGATCGTCACATCCAACCTGTGACTCAACACCACCATGACAACTACAGCATGACACTAAGGCCACATCCAGTCTTTCTTTAAACACCTCCAGGGACAGTGAGTCCACCACCTCCCTAGGCAGTCCATTCCAATATTAATCACCCTTTCTATGATTAAGAAATTCCTCCTAATGTCCAACCTAAACCTCCCCTGGAACAGCTGTGCCCTGTCATCCATTGCTGGTTGTTTGGGAGAAGGAGCTGACCCCTGCCTGGCTACACCTACAGCCTCCTTTCAGGGAGTTGTAGAGGGACAAGGGCCCCCTGAGCCTCCTTTTCTCCAGACTAAACACAACCAACTCCTTCAGTTGCTCCTTATAGGATTTGTGCTCCAGACCCTTCCCCAGCTCCACCGTCCTTCTCTGGACTTGCTCCAGCACCTCAGCATCCTCTACATTGCAAAACCGCACCATTTATTCTAGTTATTAAAACACCCTGCAATTATTTAGCACTTATTCGCCAACTGCTTCATTGTACAAGTCTTACTGAACAAAAAAAAAAAAAAAAACAAAAAAAAAAAAAAAAAACCACAAAAAAAAAAAAACCACACACAAAAAAAACCCCTTTTATTTTCTCGTCTCTTTTTTTAAACACAACAATCCCATAGGCTGTGGGGACATAAAGGCCAGAGTTAGTCGCACGCACCGAGCGCCGCGGGGCCGGGGCGGAGCCGCGCGGGGCCGGGGCGGAAGCGCCGCGGTTGTCCCGGTAACCAACGCCGGGGCCTGCGGGGCCATGGGCGAGCTGGGCCCGGACGAAGCAGCCGGGAACACGTACAGCCTGCGGCCCGGGCTCCAGCACCGGTGAGGCCGCGGTGGGGGACTGGACTGGGGCCCGGGAATGCCGGGGGCCGTCCCTGGGCACGGGGCTGGCGGAGGCGGCGCGGCGCTGGGAACGGGGAGCGCCGGGACACCGGGATCCCAGCTGTGACACCCACTGATGCTGCTGGAGGGACAGCTTCCAGTGGGGCTGGTTTCACCCATTCATAGGTGTTTGGCTTTTGGCAATATCTCCATTTTAGTAGGGCTTTTTTTCCCCGTGGCTTGTCATCTGTCATTTTTTTTCTCTAATGCATAAAAGCTACATTTTCCCAGGGGGTATTTGGCATTGTGTATGTTTCTACATATCGTGTGAACTTTCTGTTGCACTTTTCTTCTTTTTTTTTTTTTTTTTTTCTGTTGCCGTGGTAGGTTTAAGTCGTCCACAGTAAAAGAATGCATCCGCGCGATACTGAAGGAGAAGCTGGCCAATGTACAGTACATCCCAGAAGAAATGCCTGAGCTTACAAAGTCTTTATCAGACACAATAAAAGACAGACTGAAAGGTAAGGAGGTTTGCTGGGGATGTAATTTCTTTTCTTGCCATGTCCTCTCCCTTTTGACAAGATTCCTCTTTCTTCCTTTATACTTGAAATGTATTCCTTCCCTGTTGACTGATTCGAACCTGCTGGTATGAAGCAATCTGTCCTATATATTCCTTGCCTGTGGAACTGGAGACCTAATTCAAGCAGACAAGATTTGTTTTCATATAGCTTGGCAAGCGTGCGATGTCAAACTTGGAGGGTCTGCAGGGGGAAAGAAGCTGCATTAGAGAGAAGAAAGAAATGATGTTTCATTGCTTCTTGCTTCCATAAACAGAATCATTCCTGCTCTTTTTGTGCTGTGGGTTAGAGCTGGAATATCAGTGGAGATCACAACAAGGCTCAGGGGGCACAGGGAAGGGGTAGAGAGGAGCAGTCAGCCAAGGAGGGGAGTGACTACAGCCTTACAGCTCTGGAAAAAGGTTGTGCTGCTGCGCAGGATGCCCTCCAGCATTTTTGAGTTCAAGAAAAAACGTGCAGGCACCAGCAGGTGTTTCCTGAGTTTTGTGCTGGAATAAGTACATGGATGTGTGTGCTGGCACGGACACTTTTTTCGCCTTCTTTCTGGGGCCACGCTGGTGCTCCATCTGCTGGGCTGGCCTGACGTGGTGGCACAGCCACGCAGTCACCCTCGGCAGGAATCGTGGATTTGTGCTTCTCCCAGAATTGCACATCTACTTTAAAGCCAGCAGCAGCTGTAGTCCCTGAACGTGTTTATGCTGAGCTCCTCTGCACAGGGCTTGGCTTCAGCAGTGTGTAACCACAGTGGCAGCAGCCTGCAGTGAGGGTGGCCACTCTTATCAGCTGGCATCTCTGATAAGCATTGACATGTTGGATGTTAGCAGAGCCAGCCTGCTGTGTTCAATGCTCCAGTGGAAACAGGGTGCTGGAGTCGTCCCAGGACACTGCTTTGTTGAAGACAGGCATTGGGATCTATATTTTATTTTAAACATGCTTGTTCTGATTTGGCTTCTGGAACATTGCCATGGCCTGATTAGATCTGGCCTGTGCCCCAGAGGTACTTCTGTACTGTTGTGAAACAATAGCACATCTCTGAAGACACATAAATAACACAGCTATTATGTGGCCTTTTATACTACTCAGAAACAAAGGAAACACCTGTGGGGCAGAAGAATTTCACAATACCTTTGCATCAAAACAGTTTTAAAATAAGACCCTTTTTTTCAAATTGCATTTTGTCCATCAGCAGCCTAATTTATGTTCTTTCCATGCGGCCAGTTCTTGAAAGTTGTCAAAACAGAAGGCTGACACACCGTGTGGCTGCTCAGGGGTGTCTTGTGACTTAGGTGCATCTTTTGATGGATGCCAACTACCCCGTTCACCCTTCAACTCCAGCAAAACCATGGTACTCCATACTAGGAAAATGAAGCTTTGCGAGGCAGTCTGTCCACTTGGCTACTTGCATAGGCTTGTACAGCCACTTGCTTTTTAGCCAGAAATCTTTAGCTTTCAGGGTTGTGTCTTGGACTCATATTTTTAAAAAGTTACTGCTCTCACTAATATTTTTTTCTCTCTCCAGAGGAGGGATTTGACAGGTACAAGATGGTGGTGCAGGTTGTTATTGGAGAGCAGAGAGGAGAAGGAGTGAAGTAAGTTTTGCATCTTCTAATTGTATTTCTAGCATGTTTTTTGGGTTTAGGTGTGTTTTTTTTTCCCTTCGGAAGCTGCTTCTGACTTCCTTGCTACAAACATCTGTCTGCAGATGATGAAGTGTAAATCACTTTCTCTTTTAGTGGCAACTTCAGTGCTTAGGTTGTGACTGGTTGAATTAGCCAGTGATAATTGGCTCCATGGTGGTTCTTAACAAGCTGAAATGCTGAAAATCATTTCTGAAGAGTGTGGTAGAAGCATTTTGTGTTGTATTCATGATGAATTAGTGTACATCCGCCCCATCCATTCCCAAGGCCCTGCTGGAGCACAAAAACCATAGTAACTCACTTCTGTCTAAAGCCAGAAAGCTTCCATAAGCACTTCATTTCCATTTTTCAGAAGTTTCAATTTCTATAATCCCCCTGCAATATAGCCATGGGAACCAAGCCTAGATTCCCATGTGGGTGCTGAGCACTTGCAGTCAGCTCCAGATGCCTTCAGTCAGACGAAAGAATTCCTCTTGGCTGCAATAATGGGCTGTAGATTTCCATTACTCGTGGATAGGGAGAAGGCAAAGGGAACAGCTTACAAGGTTTATATGCTTTATCTGCTGGCTTATCTTTATTATTGTGCCTGGTACTCCAGCAGAAGATAAGTGCAGCAGAGCTGGAATCAGATCTGCTGCCTCCCTGTTCTGAAGGTCAGAGAGGAATATCTGTACCTGCTGCTCAGGCTTCTGTCAGGAATGTGTCTCTGCAGGCAGGCTGCTCCACAAGCACCGTGCCAGGGTGAACAGTTCAATGTTCAGGTGGTCTGATCAGAAATGTGAAGTCCAGCCACACAGGCTGACAGAGCAGTTGGAGAAATCTTCCAATTTGTAACAGACAGGAGGCAAGATTGAAATACAATCACTGACATCCTTAATGCAAAATACACCTTAATACAGTCACTCATACATTATGGGACTGTGCCCCAAAAGGAATCCTGTCAGCTGAGGCTGACTGGGGCAGGCAGGGAGTGGGACCCTTGCAGCAGAGAAAAGAGAATGTCAGTGCCTTTAGACAAGGCAGCAGCAAGGTCTCTCATGCAATACCCTGTTATAGGCTGGTTGTTTGTGCTCAGGATAGGGCTTGGGTGTCCATCAGGATAGTCAGGGAGCAGAGGGTATAGGTACAAAAAGACTTGAAGAGGTCATGGTCTCATAGTATGGCATCTGCCAGGGAATAGGATAGCTCCCTATAAATAAGCTTGGAGTGTGTACCATGAGGGTGCAGGAGGTGAAGGACAAGAACAAATCAGCTAAATTAGCCACTGATACGCATAGGCCAGAAGTCAAAGATTCTTAAGCACCATAGCAATGAGGTTTCAAGCCCTGCTGCACAGTGAAGATGGCAGTCTTGAAAGCTGATGAGTTTGAAAGCGGAGCACATACAGAGGGGATTACAGCATGTGGTACAGAATTCAGCAATAGAAAACTAGGCTTGGGATTCAGGAGCACACTTCCAAATTCCATTACCTTTAAAGCAAGGTCAGTTTGGTTTTCTCTGTGATCACTTATGTCATTACACATGAACTCTGGGTAATGTCCCTGTCTGGCTCCTTTGTCTAGCATGGCTGCACGATGTTTCTGGGACGCTGACACTGACAGCTGTGCTCACGATGTGTTCATGAACGTAAGTACAGGCTGGATTCTCATGGAAAGTGCAGAGCTACTTGCTTTTCTGTGAGAGGCAGAGTGACCTTAAGTATGGAGCAGGAAAGAAACAACTACCAGAAGGCAAGGAATCAAGATTATTGAAACAGCCTGATTTACATCCTCGTTCACAAAACATACTTAGGTATAATAGCCAACATAGTAGAAGTTCTCCTCTGGGGAGGTGACACAGTACAGTACAAAAGTTATTGTAGTCACACCATTTTAGTGGTGGGGAGAGAAAGCACAAGAGACAAAGTCTTTTCCTACGTACTTTGCTGAACTGCAGTCATGGAGCATAGCTGAAATCCAGGACTAAGACAAAGTCAAGGTTTTACTTAATTATTATTTTATTTTAAACTGACACCTAGATACCTGTGGGTGTGTGGATGGAGGAAATTGAGGCGCTTCTGACATTCACATGCACTGACCTGGGTTACACCACAAGTGAGGTGAATAAGAAACTTAAATAAAAGACAGAAAAGTGCTATATATTACCATACAGTTATGATCTGGTCTAAATGTTCCCTGAGGTTTGCCTATTCCACTAGACTAGTAAAAAGCTTGCCTTGACTAACAGAGCCTTTCTCTGTTTTCCCCAGGACAGCTTGTTTTGTGTTGTGGCTGCATTTGGCTGCTTCTACTATTGAAGGTGACAAACATTGCACAGAAGGATGGACACTGGGGAGAATGCTTTGGAGTATTTTTTATTTAAGGGCACAAAAGCTTCATATTCTGTGTACAAAACACAATTAACAGCTCTATGAAGCACATCCTACACCTGTTCTACATACTATAACATTCCCTCTTCCTTGTGGATATTGATACAGCTTTAAGCACAATATTATTATTATGTCCTTTATTTAAATGGTCCTTTGTTTTTTATATAGTGTTGGTTTTGTCCTAAAAGTGTATTGCCAATAGCCATTGCTTCTAAGGAAACTCAACTTCTGTCTCAAAAGGATTCTGCTACTTTTATTTCTATTTCTACGAAATTAATGAAATATTTATTTAAAAAACCCATAATAAATCTACGTATTTAATATTTAGTCTCCTGTGGCATTTTCTTCCACTCTTCAAGATGCACTCTCCTGGATAGCTTATCTGCATTTCTCAGGTGAGTATTTTGACAGTTCTTTGTAAATTAATCCATAAAGCCGATCTCTGATTCTGGTTTTCCAAATCTGTTCCTATGACTCCCACAACAACTGGGCTATGAATCCCAGCTGTGTCACATGAGATGGTATTAATTGATGGAAAGTTGAGGTATTTAGGACATTAGGTCAGGCCAGCAGCCCACACACCCCATGACTGCCAGAACTCCTCCCTGCAGTAGCTGCTCCTTGGTTCGGATGCTGTGAGTGATCATAGCTCCTCATGCTCTTCAGCAGATACTGCAGTGATTTCTCAATCTCTCTATAATTGTTTTGGAGTATGAGGATGGATGTTTGGAGACCAACTTTGCTAGGACTCCAGCCTCAGAAAGGCTGCAGTAGGTCTGCAGAAGAGTGCTAAATCTTCTCATCTCCCCAAAAGCTGGAGGACCAGGTGGGTTCCTGAGGCAGCGGGTGCCAACAGAGTTTATATTAGCATGCCCATTGGAAGATGGGATGCTCTGTGGTGGTGCCTGTTCTCTCTCTGCTGACAGGGAAAGTACAGCAGAACCATTCCAGTGGGATGAATGGCTTCCAGAGTGCCGAAGCAGGGTGAGGTGAACCTGAATCCCACCCTTACCAACTGTTACAGCAGAACACACCCTCCCCATGCAGCTCTTGGAAGCCAGGGAAGTAAAAAATCATTATGCATTTTCTAGAATCCCTTTTTCAGCTACAGTGCTGGAGGCAGCACACTGCTGCTTCTCTGTTGTATTAGTTGGAAATATTTTGGTTATGAGTTTTCCTCTGGTGGGAAATGAAAGGTGACTTTTCTGACTGCTTTGTTGCTGCCTGTGGCTGTCACCCACTGAGGAGCCTGCAGAGAGATGTGACAGCACCACTCTGTTTGTGCACGACCTGGGAGCGTGACTTTTAGGGAACAGCAAAACCCTCCACACAACATTTTCCAGGAGCTGGTACATATGACCTCAGACTCATTTTGAAACTTCTATAAAGCCATGGCTGTTAAATCACAATTTTTCACCTTGCACTTGCTCCATTTTGGAGGTGTTTAATGACTTCTTCACAAAGGTGTCGTACGCAGCAGGTGAGCAGATTAGAGTCTGTAATCACTCAGTCTCACCACCCTTGGCTGTGGTATGGGACATATTAGGGATGCTGTATTTCTCCTGAATGAGCCACTGCTGGAGCACTGCACGTCGGTGTGGACAAGGCAGGGCAGCTCCCTCCTTCCAGAACCTCTGGAATTTACCCCGGATACATCCATACACTGAGATGGATGGAGAAGAGACTTCATCGCAGTCCCCCCTCCTCAAGACGGGAAGCAGAAGGGCAGACACTGATCTCTTCTCTGTGGTGACCAGTGGTAGGACCCAAGGGACTGGCCTGAAGCTGTGTCCTGGGGGTTTAGGTTGGGCATCAGGAAAACGTTCTTCGCTGAGAGGCTGGCTGGGCACCGACCAGGCTCCCCAGGGAAGCGGCTATGGCACCAAGCCTGGCAGAGCTCAAAAAGCGTTTGGGTAAGGCTCTCAGGCACTCGGTGTGGCTACTGGGGATGGGTCAGGAGTTGGGCTCGATGATCCTGGCGATCCCTCCCAGCTCAGGATATTCTGTGCGGCGCAGAGCCGCGGGGCAGCACCGTCGCGAGCCGGAACGGAGGTTCCAGGCGCGGATTCCCGGGACGCGGCTTCCCCGCGGCGGGCCGGTGCCTGCCGCGGTTCCGGGCGGACACGCAGCGGCTCCGCCCGCGCCCCGCTGGCGTCGGCGGGAGCGGGGCGGGGCCGGCGGCGCGGCCGGGCCGGGCCGGGCCGGGCTGGGCTGCGGAGCGGCGGCGGCGCTGGTAGGGGCGTCCGGCGGGAGCGGCGGGCTGTCACTGAGGGCGCTGCGGGGGAGCGGCGCCTGTCACCGCAGCGGAGGGTGTTGGGTGGGTTTGGGCTGGCGGCACACGAGGGCACCGCTCGCTGCCCCTGCGGAGCCGGTCAGGGCTCCCGGGCCGGCCCCTCCGCCAGCCTGGTGGCCGTGGCACAGGCTGGGGGCTCCGGGAGGTGCGGCCGGTCGGAACGTGGCGCGCTGGCTTTGGGCAAAGGGCAGGGTCCGCTGGGGTGGTCGTGATGCGCTGCGACCCCTTTGTGGGGGCTTGGGCAGGGGCCGGGGCTCGGGCGTGATCCTCCGAGATGGCAGGACTGGCAGCTGAGAGAAGACAGAGGCAGATCAGTGGGAAACTTCCGTAGCGCACCCTCAGCGCTTGGAGCGTGGGGGCTCCTGGGGACATCGCCCCACCCAGGGGACACACAAGGCCTCGGGAGGACAGTGAGGAGGTGGCCCTGGCTGCGGCGGAGTCAGGTGTGACCCAGCTGCTGCGTACGCACACGTCCTTTCTAACCCGCTTTTTGTGTCCACCGAGGTCCTGGCTGCACTGATTAATGGTTTTGTAATGGGACTTAAAGTCCTCAGGAGTTCTGAGAGCTGTGATGCTCCTCTGTAGTCCTCACTCGCTGTGGAGGGAGGTGCAGGCTGCTGCAGGTGGCCTTCTCTCTGTCCCCACCCTGTCTAGGACTGGCAAAGGTTGGGGTGGTCAGAAGCAGGTAATGCTGGGTTTCCATCTGCAGGACCCCAGGGTCTGAGGACAGCCACAGTGTTTGGTTTTGAAATTCAGATGACAAATCCCCACACATTCCCAAAGAAATTTGTCATATATACACAATTATTGAAATTCCTGATTTTGAAGTTTGTCGCTGCGAGGTCAGGGTTGTAAGATTCTTGAAATTACTGCACCAAGAGCCACAAACAACAACTGTTGCAGTAAGGAATTGGTGTTGGTGTGCAAACCTGCTAAAGGAAGTTTACACCTTCAGTCTTAAGAAGCTCTGTTGCTAATCCCTAAAAACAAAGGAGTGCAGAAGTCAGGTCAGAATGGCCACCTATTCTCACACTTTATTGTCCCTGACAGTGTATTTTCTAGTATTCTGCATAAACCCTCTTTCTGCTGCTTCACTCACCCAGCAGAGGCTGTGGCATGTTGAGATACTCAGTGCCTGGAGGTTATGGTATACCCAGAAGGGCTGTGAATTCACAGAGGTCTTGACAGCAGTTTCTCTTTTTTATGTGTATTGCTCAGCAACACTGTCTAGGTGACTGCACTGAACTGTTTTCAGTTGTGGTTAGGCAGAGTTATCTTTAGCCATTTGGGACTTTGTTGGTGAGAAGCAGCATCTTTCCATCAATTGCAGGACATGGGTACCAGAGCTTCTGCTTGAGGGAATGTTACCAGCCTGCCTGGAGCAGCAGGGGATGCAAGGCCTGGGGGGTTGTTTTAGCAGATATAAAAATGCAGATACAGCAAAGATGCTGTTGGACCAGTGTGTGGCACTGGCTGGATGGGAATCCCTTTTATATGTTCATGTGTTTTTTAACACACTGTGGGACAGATGCTTTTGTTGATCTTGATCCAAAGTAGCTGAAGCAGCCTGTGTTTTAAAAGTGGATGGGACTGTGCCAGATCCTGCAGTAACCTTTTTAAGGGGCTCAAGGGCTTGACCATCCAGGTGGAGCAGATGCTGACTGTGGGGAGCGTCACAGTCTGTCTGGAGGTGAGCAGGCTGGGTCACAGCCAGCAGCACTCTGTTTCCAGGCAGGTGCTCTGAGTCTGGAGACTGGGACAGAGCTGGGCCTGGCAAGCCTGGGCTGGGCATGAAGTTGACTTGGAGATTGGGCAAGATTTTTAAGTGCTGATAGAAGAGAGATCCATGATGAGTCTTCTGTCATTAACCTCTCCCAGGTCTCTGTGTCTCCACAGATCTCCATGGGGATACACGCCAGTAAGGTTAATTCAAGACTGGGTGTTGCAGATGAGGGAGGCCAGGGGGAAAAGGATTCTCTTTGATCTATGGTCAAGGAATTCAGAGGCATATAGGGTCACTTTGGTACTTTATAGCCTGGCGAGGGACCTATGTGAACTGACAGAACTTCTGCCTTTTCCCTGAGGCTCTTGCTTACATGCTGTCCATGTGTCAAGGCAATTCTCTGCAGACAGCTGGCAGAGTGCAAAGTTTAGTAGTGTTGCCTGCAGATGAGTCAGCAGAAGAGAAATATCTTGTTCCTGTAAAGTGCAATGATCTTGTAGACAAGGCAGCACATGACAGTCACATCTGACTGTGCCAACACCTCCCAAGTTCAGAGGGACGATAGGACAGCCTTGGAGCAGGCAGTGCCACCCAGGGAGCTGTGGGTGTCCCAGGCCTCAGTGGTCCAGCTGCCAGTCTTGTGCTTTGGCTTCCTCGTGAGAATTGCAGCAGCCTTGGGCTGGAGTATTTACTGAGTTGTTTCAGCCAGAATGTTTTCAGTTTAAGTAGCAGCATTTATTTTGCTTCACAGGTAAATCTGCAAGTGAAAAGCAGCATAAGTGGCAGAAGAAATCCTGCTACTGACGTAGGTTTGCAGTTAATCTCCAAGAAGTTCTTCAGGACATCAAAAAAAAAGGCAGATGGACCAGGTCCTCATGCCATCAGTGTGCTTAGGCTGCAGAAAGATCTGGCCTGCTTCTCTGGTGTAGTGTGATGCTGGAGTTCTCTGACACTACCGAGATTAAAAACAGCAGCACTGTCCTTAAAGATGCAGACAGTGAGGTAAAGCTTTGGCTAAGCAGGAAGATTTGCTGGGCCTACTCTGACCTCTTCCACCTGCCAGAGGTGTCAGCTTTGGTGTTGTGGTTAAATTCCACCTCTGATGATGGTGTAGTTAGAAGAAGTTTTAAGGTGTAAGGGAGAAGTTTTAAATTCCTTCCCTGCCTATATAGTTTGGTTTTTTTTTTCCTTTCTAGTAATCAATACTTGTCCTCATTCCCCTCCCAGAAGTGGCTGTGTTTCAGTGGGATTCAGTGATTCCCTGACAGGAAAAGCAGCTCTTTTCTCATCTGGCAGTCAACTCCTCCTTGCAGAGCCCATGCAGGTCTCTCTTTCTCTCGATGACTTAGCTGGCAGGTGGTGCAAGGTCCTTCTTTGATACAGGATGCACCAAAGAAAAAAGTTTAAGAAGAAAAGCCCTGAGTGTTTTATAAAGTGGTGCAGGGATTGTGATATGCCCATGGCTTTTCCAAACAGGGCACTTCCAGCTTTGCTCCTTTGGAGCAGTATCTCGTATTCAGCCATGAACTCAATAATGGAGGAGGGTGACACCTTAAAATAGAACAATGTTAATATTTTACAGCAAGGCTCTTTCTTCTGGTTATGGTTGGTTTCTATCTTGGAGTGTTCAGAATGAGCTTTGAGAGTTATCTTCTCTTTCCTCTCCCCCATCTGCTGAAAATGTAATTAACTTTAGAACAGGCAGTGTTTTATGCATTTGGGGAAGCAAAGCTGTGTCCTCTTGTGTTAAACTCAGCTACAGATGCTGGATCCCACTGTTGGTAAATAATTGTTTGGGATGCTATTTGACACTTGGGTCAAAATGAAGCATTCTAAGATTAGTAGGTTTATTGCAGTAAAGTGTGGTGTGTTCCCTGTTTTTTATGAAGACCAGCCTGGTGATGGGAGGACTTCTTGGAAATGCACTAGCCACAGGACAGAGGTTTTAAAGTTCTGAATAGTCGTAAAATTATTGTTTAATTTCTGCATTGATTTGAGTAATTAACAGAGCTGTGTCACTCATGAGGTGTCCGGACACTGCAGAGACTACTTCAGCAGCATCTCACCTGTCAGGTCAGAGCAGACAGAGCATATTTATCCCACCCTTGAAGCTGGTTTCTCACTTGGTACATTGGGTAGAGCTGTTGCTGTGTGACTGACAAATCTTACCACTGCTGCTGATTTAATGCACAGCAAATAATAGAATCTCTCAAGTTGGAATTCATTCACTTAAGTTGTTGTTTGCCATCATTTAACTATGTATACCCTGAGAAATGGAAAAGTTAGGGTGGATGCTTGGGTGTGGAAGGAGCTGGAAGAAGGTGTTGGAGTTTTCTCCTGAGCTGGGACAGTGCTGCCCTGTACTGTAACCTGTGGTTCTTTGCCTGGCCATGAGATCTGCACCCAGCAGCAAGGGGCTGGTGATAATTCAGCAGTCTGTACTTGTGTGCAGTGAAGTCTGGTTGCTCTGATCGGTCACGCTGATGGGGCAGGAGCTTCACCTGTTTGTGTGTGGGACTGCTGTGTCTGTGCTTCAGCACCAAAGCCTCTGCTTTTGATGTTTTGCTAGGCAGTGGTTAAGAATCTGCATTCAGCACATTAACAGACCTTTTAATTCTCTCCCAAGGGAAGGAAAGAAAGTGGTCAGAGACCAACAAGTGACTTGAAGCACAGTGAAATTATTTTAACCAAATGACAAGAAAATTGGCTTCTGTTTCCCCCGTTTCCATGAATTCTGGGGTTGTTTGAACCAGAGACAGACATTTGCTGCTCTTTTTGAAATTCATGGTTTCTGCTAGGACCAGGGTGGTAAATGACTGATGCAGCAAGATGGCACCTTGAAAAATGTAAGAATGACTTGTGTCATACCCTGTGTTTTCACAGAGGCACTCTGGAAGCTGCTGCATTTATAGCATGGATCTCAAATGCTTACTTAAATGTTTGAAGACTTGGACTTGAGGGTTCCAGACTTTTTTGCCTGAGGTTATGTTTGCATTCTCCCATGTGTTTGTTCTCAGGAAATAGTAATTTAATTACTGGAATGGGGGAAACAGCAAGTTTGACTCACAGTGAGTGCTGGATGGGTCACACAGTTCTGGAATGTCCTTGTGGCTGCTCTTCACTGTCACTTTTATCTTCTCCACAATAGTTTTTTGGCTCTTTACTGACCTGAGATTCTCTTTCCTTGATCGTACATTGTAGTAGGTCTAGCAGAGCAGCCAGGGATATTTATCTTTATGTAGCCCCAAACCAGTTCAGCTGTGTCTGACCCTAAAACTGTCCATGAGGTATCAACGTGGTGATACTCAGTGGGGAGGCAGAGATATTTGCATCTCGTTGAACTGCATTTGACTTGTTACTTTGGAGCATTCCTTAACCTTGAGTCATGTGTGCTTGAGTAAGTCCGATCACTAAATCTGCTATTTAACAGCTCTTTCACAAAACACGCCCTTCTTGGCTGCCAAACAGCACAGCTTTGCCAGTGGCCCTTTGAGGGCAGTCACAGCTCATCACGAAGCTCATCCCAAGGAGAACACTCAGCAGAGCCCCTCTCCTGCGGGAAAAGGTGGTATTCAGAGGGGCATCTGCTCTTTGTCACACCTTGCATTTGCCCCACCTAACATTCCAGCACACCCACTGCATGTGGGTGGGGAGACGTTTTAAATTCCACACCAGTCTTACTATTAGGGAGTTGAAGCACGCACATTAAGATCGTTAAGGATCGTTGCTGGGCGGAGGGGTCATGCATGCTGCTCTCTCAAACAGCAGGCCAGAAGTGCCATGTGCTGCACTGGAGAGGTGCACACTTCAAGTCAACTAGAGATAATGCTGGCTTTTCAGTTTTTGCAAATCTAGCACCCATTTCTAACTCCTGCAGCAGCTGGAAAGGGAATATTCACTGCCATGCCTTCCTATAAATCCCTATTTTTGCTTTAGCTGTGTAAAGGAGGAGTTACTAATGCTCCAGGCCCTTCTGGAAGGGTACAGTGACTCCGGCCAAAAGCACACATCTGTCTCAAATTGGTGGTATGTCTGTCTGTTCATCAGAGAAGCAGTTCAGCTGAACCACCACTATTGCAAACTAGTACATAAAGTGCCAGAAGTAAGTGTGGCCTAATGTGGTGTCAGCAGCTGCTTCACCATCTGCTGAGTCGCCACTGCGGCAGGGACAAGAGGGGAACGTGGTGGCAGGTGTCCCAAGGTGTGTTGTCCTCACTGGGGAGCTGCAGCTTGCTCTTACACAAACGGCAAAGCAAACAGCAAGCCTGTTTAAAGTCACTTAAGTTACGAGCCCTTCCCTCACTGTTAACCTTCTGCATAGACCTTCCTTCCTCTCTTCAGGACTGTACAGGGATGCAGCACACCCACCAGCTGCCCTTGGGGGTGTAAAGGATAAAGAACCCAAGTGAGAGCTGGACGAGGGCTAAATGTGAACTGGACATGCCATAATCATTAGGTTGCCTTTTAGATGTGAAAATACCTTTATTAACCTCACAGTAATGATTTATAATTTGCATTGTGACTCTTGTTTCAGTGTCTCTCCAGCCAGCTGCCTGCTGCACGCTTCTCTCTGCGGAACAGCTCTGGGTTGCATTAAATGATTCAGTATTCCCACCAGGCACTGTTTGTCAAGCCTTGGCAGCTGATGCCAAATACAACTGGCTAAGCCCCTTGTGAGGTGGCTGTGTCTTTGCACTGACCTTCTGTACACTGTGCCTGCTGTTGACTGATTCTGTTTTGGAAGAACTGAGAAATATCTCTTTTTTTTTTTTTTTTTCCTTTTTTCCCTCTCCTTCATTTTGTTCCAGTTCTTTCTGGACGTGCTTGGCAAGATGGAGCCGCCAACCTCATCCAGGCTGAATTCCCGAAAGAGAAGAAAAGATGGATCAGGCCCTAATGGGGCAACAGAGCTGGATGGAATCCCTCCAAAAATGTCCCGACGCTCACTCGTAAGTAAGCAGAGATAAGAATTTTGGGAGCCTGTGAGATGAGGACACTGAGCTGTAACTGCAGAAAGATACAGGTGGTGGTTTTTCTGTGGGCAGAGAAAACAAGGTTGGAGGTAGGGGATAAGAAGCAAATGATAGTAGCTCTCCTTCTTGCAAAACCAGTTTGGAATATTCCTTTGTTCATACTAATAACATACTTACAACGTGGGCTTAAATTAGGTCTGAGGCAAGCATTGCTAAGCTGCTTTTGTGGTGTGTCCAGCTTGTCACTTAAGCTGAGCCAAAGAGGCATGCATTTAGATAGCCATGGTGAAGCAGGGGTTTCTCACAGGTGGGTTTTAAGTGATCCCCTGGGAGGGAGAAATACTCAGGAGAAGCACAGAACTGCTGCAGGAGGGTCTGAAGCCTGTAAGCACCTGCAGAAGTGATCTGTTGAATCCACACTCCGGGAAGATCACTGCTCATTTGATTTTCTTGGTCTGGAGAGAGACAGCATTTATATTGCTGGTACTTTGGGAATGTCCAGAAAAAACACAACAAACAACTGAAAGGATTTCTCTTCTAGATCAACCTTGGGATGGCTTTAACTAGCTAAAGTCAGTGGGATCTTTTCTGAAGGGGATCTGATCCAGTTAATGCTACTGAAAAGGGCTGTCTTTATCTTGTCCTTACCACAAGATTGCGACAAATTGGCTTTTTATAGTTCTTCTCTGCCCTCTTCCTGGAGCTGTCCTGTGCATCACGTGTGCTCTAGTTGTTCTTATCTCTGTCAAAAGCCAGCTACCATCCCTGCCACGTCATATCAGGGTCATGGTCCTTGGCACAATGTGGTGATGTGTTGCAAACTTCCTCCTCGATGACAACATTTTGCTCTTCAGGATGGCTTCAGCCCTGTCAGAGAGCATTAACAGAGGTGATGAAATGAGGGCAGCACCAGCAGTGAGAACTGGGGAGGCAGGCACTGGGGATGGAGGCTTGAGCTGTTCTGTGATTTATCCCACAGAACATTTATGTCCTTCACTGTTGCCAAAACCTACCCTATCCCTCTTAAAGATCTCATGTATTTCAGTAAGGAAAGAGAACTGTGAAGGTTATTTCTTATTCTGTGGGAGTCACTTGCTCTTTAAGTTGCTGTATGTCCTTTGTTAGAAATAAAGCATTGGCAAACAGCACAAGACAAGTAATACCCAGCCACTTTCTAAGCTTCCTGCCTGTTTTTTAGCCACAGGGCAAACTCAGTTCCCCTGGTGAAAGATTTCTTTTCTACTTCTTTTTGCAAAAGTTTTATTTATTATAGCAAGAGTAATAGTGTTGCCTAACTGTGAGATTACCTTGAAGCCTTTTCCACTCCAAACTCAGCAGCTATTGGCAGAATATTCCCCTGAAGCAGCAGGGCTCAGCAGCAGATGGTGTAACAAACCTGCTAACACATAAGCCTGTTGTATTGTGCACATCAGGTTGAGTTTTGACCCTCAATGGTCCTGCAAGGGAAGGGCAAGATTCTGGCAGGACCTTTTGAGGACATGTCTCTGTGTTCCTCTGATAATTTTGATAGGGCTTTTTTGTGCTTTTATTCCTAACTTCAAGTAAACTGCCAAGAGTCTGGTTTTATAGGGAAGTTCTAGACTTAGTGGCAGTGATGAGAGACTTGCAGGCCTTATCTGAGAGTAAGGAATGGTAGAGGAGGTGCTGTGTGAAATGTGGAGCCCTCAGTAATTTAAAGATGTTCAGCAGTAGCAGCTTGTTTGAATGTCGTGGTCAGTGTTTGTTTTCCTGTGCATTTCATTATAAGCACTCTACTAAGTATTGACACTGGCCATAAGAGCAGTGTTTTTTATGGTTGCAGTGGTGCTGGACACTGCCAGGACTTTGCAGTGGGACAGGAAGCCAGAGAGGAAACTGCAGATTAGCCTTTTTCAGCTTGAAGGTATTATTGTAATGATTTGCAAGCTTGTTTCCTAGTGTTCTGACCAGGAACAAGATGTCCATTGCAGCCCTACACCTTCCAGCTAGAAGGAAATTGAGCTTTTTGTTTTGTAATGGGAAGGGCAGATGTTTCATTTCAATTCAGAGCAGACCAGAAATGATGGCTGGACTTCAGCTGTTGATTAAATGTACTGCTGTTGTCAAGCTAGCAGGGTGGAGGGGTTTTCTCGCAGCAGTTGGAGTTATTCTGCTGCAGATCAAGGACAGTCTCTCACTTGTATGGCTCAGAAAGGGTCGCAACACACACATTCCCTCAGAGTTAGTGCTGCAGTTGGTATTGCTCTTCTGCTTGTTCATATACTCAAATCAGGGATCTGTTACAAGTTGTACATCACAGCACAAACACTCAGGCACAGCAGAGTGGTGGTCTTGCCAGAGTGGGCACAGCTGGAGCTGTGACAGTGAGGTTTGAACCTTGGCTTGTGCTGCTGTGAACTGCTGTTTGTCAAAAGTCTGAGTGTAGCAGCTGCAGCTCTGACCCCCTGATAGTCTTGCTCCAGTATAAATACTGTCCACTAAACTCTACTTTTCTCTCTCTCTCTCTCTCTTCTTCTCTAAACTCAAGCTAATCAGCTTGCAAAGCTGATTTGAGGTTTTACAGTAATTAGTCTTTTAGTACATATATCTGAATTTTGCAGAGGCAGTGAATCGCCTGGTGACTTGGACACTGTGGTGGCAGTGCTGCCACTACAAACTGCCCTCACTTTTGCCCTCTCACAGTGAAACTCTCCTGGCTGTTTAGGGACTGCGGGAACCGGCTCCGTTCTCAGATGAAGTGGAGATCGACTACAGCAAGCCATACATCAGAGTGACATATGAAGAAGCCATGAGAGGGACCCCGTGTAAGTAAGAATACAGACTGGAAGGGGATTGTATAAATGTTGGATTTGGGGGGGTGTGGGTATGATTGGGATATCTCTGAAACCAGCCTTGTGTGTTTGACCAAGTTTACAGCCAAAGTCTGAGTGCTTTGGTGATAACTGTTTCCATGGGAAATTTGGCCTTTCAGTACACCTGAAATTCAAGTTTGTGCGAGGAGATTACATATACTTGTTTTAAACTCTAGCTAAGCCACTGACAGCCATAGAACTGCACACTTTCTGTACTATTTTTTTTGAGGTAGCTTAAAATTAAGCACTTTAAAAGTCATATTTTCTGAAACCTGAAACAGGCAAGTAAAACCAATTTATATCCTTGTCCACAATGTCCCATTCTGGACATCTAGCCTGGATTTGAATTAAAGTCAGTGTTATTAAACACCACAGGCCAGCCCCACAACAAGAATACGTCATTTTATTCTCTAAACCAGGCTGGGAGAAACACTGTTCTCTTTGCAAGTCCAAAGGGAAGGCAGAGGCACAACTGACTCCTGAAGGATGATGGCGCTCTCCTGCCAAACAGAGTGTGCAGACAGTGTGTCTTTTCTGGGCTCTCTGTTGTGGCTACAGAGACAATAAAAATGCTGCACTTCTGTCTACCTGACTGCTGAGAGATGAGTCAGCTCAGATTGAGACCTGCCAGAGGTTCTGAAAATCCAGTGTGTTTTACAGTCTGCATTAATTTCCCAACTGAAAATCTCCAGTCTGCACAAAGGTGTCTAATTCAACAGTGGTGCCTCTCCTGCCTGCCGAGACTAAAATACAGTGCACGCTTCCCTGTTGCTGTTTGCGTATGTGCTCAGGAACTGTAGCTGCTTCAGGTACAGAGGAAAGATAAGGATGTCCCAGCCACTTTCCAGAATGTGAATGAACATTCATAAAGGTCTGCTAGGACCAGTCCTCTTCTGGCATACAGAAAGCTTTTGCAGTCACAAATCTCCAAATCATTGGCTCTTCAGAGTCTTCTGGCATCTTCAGATTGAGGTCTTAGAACCATTAAAAAATTATTTTAAGAAGCTGTCCTCAAACTGACTCCTCTGCTTAGCTTGAAGTTAACAGCCCTGACTTTTGCATCAACTCCTCTTCTTACTGCTTCCCAGTCTCTGTCTCTGGGTATCTCCAGGGCTCTGCCAAGACCTATGGGGTCTCACCTTCCTGTTAGGTCTTCTCTCTGCCCTCTCTTCACTGCAGCTTTGGTGTGCCTCTGCTTGGCACTCCTCTGAGTCTGTCTGTCTGAACTGAGCTAAGAGAGCAGCAGGCTGTTCCCAAGTGTGTCACATACAAAGACTGTGGCTTTTGATTATCAGCAGCAAGAGGACTGTGGTCCTGTGTGGTCCCAAGATCAGAAGCCTCCCACTATTACATGGCAGAGCTAGACTATCTTACTTTACCTCTGTGCTGCCCTCAAAGGACTGAGCTACAATTTCCCGTGGTAGAGGCCTGACAGAAGTTTTGTTCCTCATGATGATGATGATGATAATTGTTGTTGTTGTTTATTATCTATGCATTTAGCTGATAATGCCAGTGATTCAGCAGAATTTTGTCTGCTTTTCTTTGAGTAGTTCAGCTGTGTTTTTGAATAAAGCCATACACTGCATATTTCTGGGGGAGCTGATGCTGCTGTTCCCTCTGTGGCTGATGCTGGCTGTTCCCACCAGACTGTGGCAGCAGGCTGCAGAGAGGGATGCTGTAAAGGTCTTTAGGTGCCATCCTGGCAGGCAGGAGGAAATCAGGCACCTGTGAAACATTTGGGCCATTTCCCCTCTGGTATCTCACTGTTGTGCAAAAAGTTAAATTCATTCATAGAATGGAAATGTTCAGGGTTTGCTTTTCCCTTGGTCTCCTGTTCACCTTGTTTTGGTGATACATGGTAGGTTTTCAGTCTGCCTTTATATGTGGTTGTATTTCAGCTCTGTGCTCAGATGCCTTTGTTTCCAGATGGGAATGCAGAGAGCCAGGCATTTATCTTCACACTTCTGTCCTAATTTTGGTGCTGCATTCTGTAACACCTCCATGACTTTCAGAAGGTCCTCAAATGTGAGTATGAGCAGCAGCTGCTTCTCCAGGAATGCATATTCACAGCTATGTCTCTGTTCCTCTGGCACAGTGGATCGCCCTGTCAGAGTTTATGCTGATGGAATATTTGACTTGTTCCACTCTGGACATGCCCGGGCCTTGATGCAAGCAAAGAACCTCTTCCCAAACACATACCTCATTGTTGGAGGTAAGGAGTGACCTTGTTGACTTTGGCTATTGCAGGAGTACAGTTTAGCTCTCTCTGTGGTTGTGCATACTAGGGTTTTGTCTTTGTGGCCTCAGTGACTCTCACTGCAGACACTTGTCCCAAATGTTGCTGGAGTCTTATTGCAAAATGTTGAGGGCTGGATATGTCTGCAGAAAGATATCCTATACCAAATGAGTGTTTAAGGAAAGGATTTTTGATTGTGCTGTTTTAATTTGACCCCTCTGTTTTGTGACAGGTACAGGTGAGTTGCACATCTGAGTATCAAAATATATTAGGGATAGTTGAGCATCTACTTCTGGCTCGTAAATGAGACAGCTAAAGTATGAGTCCCTCCATGGCTGCTTTGTTCACCTGTATTGCCCTGAAAGTCACTCCCCAGCTCCAGTTTCCTGCTGGAGATTGCTTAGTCCCAGACAGATCCCACTGGGAGCATGGAGATCACAGTGGTTTCTTGGGCATGTGCCTGGACACCTGGAAGTCAGTTAAGCCTTCCTTCTCAAAATAGAAGTTCCTCATTTGGTCTGTTAGGTCATAAGTCTTTAGATGATGCCAGGAATGTCCTGCTGAGTGCCTGAAGGGATCTAGCAGAGGTGTTTCAGCCAGGCTCCTTCAAAAATGTAACAGGAAAAAAGATGCCCCTTTTCTGGCTGCTGCAGTACATGGGCCTCTGCCCAGGCAGTGCCTCTGCTTGTCCCTCCACCCACGCTGAGGACACATCAGGCTGTGCATGTTGTCTGTCAGGAGCTGACCCTGGTCAAACTGCATAATGATGCTGAAGTATGAGAACTGAAAATACCTTTAACTAATTTTCTCAACTTCCATTGTCTGTGTGAAGCAAAATTAAATTCTGACCCTGCCATAGAACAATTATAACATCCTTGGGTGGTTAGTTTCCTTATCACAGTTTCAGTCATTGCTGAGAGCATTCTAATGTATGCCTGCACTTCTTGTGTGCTACAGTAGTGTCTGGAAGGGGAAGGGAGGGAGGAGAGCTGAAACAGTTGCTCCAACCTACAAACTGCCCTGAGCTTAGAAATCTTAAAGGCTGAAAGACATCCCCATGTACATAAACACTACAACAAACAGGAAAATAACTTCAGCTCAAACTGTTAACTTGTTAAAGTAGCAAGGAGTGGAACCACGTTCTGTGCTTCTGGAAGACTGTTGAGGAGAAGGACAATGAACTTGCACCAGGACTGAGACAAGAGGCCACATCCCAGGAGAGCATTAGCTCCAAGCAGGGAACAATCTCCCCAACTCTTTATCATCTGTTTGTCTAGAACGTAAATAAATCCAAACCAGTGAGACTGGTAATGCCTTATTTACTTTTGAGTCTGATAATCAAATAGAACTCCTTCCTCAGCATCTTACATTGCAGATTATGAAGAGCTGTTATTTTACTTTCTCATAGAACATAATAATTATGTTTGATTTCCTGTGAACTCCTCTTTTGTTTTAATGTAAACTTTCCAAGAACTACACTGGCATTTTATGAAATCAGAAGTTCAGGCAATAAGTTTTTTCATATTCCAAGCCTGAGACATCCATTGCTTTAAACGTGGATTTCTGACCAGCAGGCCCCCCAGGTGCCATTTCTTATAGAAGAGTGGTCTTCTGTGCTGGCTGGTTTTCTTGATAAGTGTTGAAAGCTCTGGAGACCTTAAAGGATTGGGGTATGGGTCCTCAATTTGGGCAGAAATTCTCCAAACAGCCTGCCCAGAATTGCTCAGGAGTTTAGTGCCCTGCAGTGCTCCCTGTTCCTGGTGTTTTGTGGCTGGAGCCTCTGTCAGCTACTGACATTCTCTGGTTCAGCAGAGTGTGGGCAAGGTCCATTTACTGTAAATTATTGGGTAAGTGCCTCAGAGTCAGTGTTCTCTGCCTGTTTCTCCAGTCTGCAGTGATGAGCTGACCCACAACTTCAAGGGTTTCACGGTAATGAACGAAAACGAGCGCTACGATGCTGTGCAGCACTGTCGCTATGTGGACGAGGTGGTGAGAAATGCACCCTGGACCCTCACACCCGAGTTCCTGGCAGAGCACAGGGTAATTGGTGACATCTGATCTGTTTGGATTTTCGATTAGCCTCTCTCTGTTTACAGCAAGAATTTATGTTTGGGGGTGACCTCTGCCTGAGCAAATGGTTTCTGTTGAAGTTCCTTAAAGATAGAATGAACTGGGTTATGGGAATTGAGTGGGTTTCTTGGGAGTGTAGAAACATTTGCTGAGCTTGCATGTAATATTAAAATAATGTATAGATTGTGGCATAATGAGAAAGACTGAGAGGGTTCTGGGTATTTCAGAAGAAGTTGGTGCTGGTTAGAGATGGGTGTAAAGTGCAGTAGGGAGAGGATTACTAGGGTTGGAAGTGATTTCTGGGGGGTGTGTCTGGTCCAACTCCCTGCTTTCAGCAGGAGCAACTTAGTTGTACATCAGCTTCTCTGCCCAGGAGACCAGACTAGCTGTCTTTAAAGCCTTCTATCAGTTGGTGAGAGAAAGTGAAAGGAATCTCTTAACATCTGTTGAAGAGCTTTGGGAAGTGAAGGAGTCTCCAGGGGAGCTTGCTTAGTTTACCGTTGTTGTCGTTAATAAGCTATTTTTCCGTGGAGCTTAAAGCAGCTGTGCCCCTATTCCCAGCCTTTTCTTTCCTCTCTGTCATGTGTTTACAATTCACAGGCAATTGCCACTGAGAACTTGGGACTGCTCTGCATTGTGTTGTAATGGAGGGAATTTGCTATTCTCTCTCACACCCCTGAGTGGAGGTGTTGAGCCAAACGTTACCATCTTTTGACAGCAGCAGGAGATCTGCATGTTCCAGATGTTCCAGATAAAATGTTGACTAGCTTTTTTAATTTTCAGATCGACTTTGTTGCACATGATGACATCCCCTACTCTTCTGCTGGCAGTGATGATGTCTATAAGCATATAAAAGAAGCAGGTGAGTCTTCCTCAAATTCTCCAGGGCTTCTTATCAAAAATCTTCTGTAGTTTCTCCTGGTCATCTGTAATGCAAGATTATGCCCCTCTGATCTGCCCAGGCGCCTGTGGTGGCAGGGAGAAGCAGCTCTGGGCCCTGCTTCATAACACTAGGACTGTTCCATGTCCCAGCCCAAGCATGGCCCAGTATTAATTCCTAATTTCAATCTAGTTAGTTTGATCAAATTAATACCAACCTCTTGAAAACATACTGCTGTTTGGCTTAAAGATTCTCACAAATGGGGACTTAGCAGAGGGACAGCTCTAGCTGTTTGCTGTTAAATTCGCTGGGGATGCAGCTTTTTTATATCCAAATGAAGCCATCAGGATTATATTTCCATCCATTAAAATGTAGGACCTCTTGTCCTGTCCTTGTCCCCACACTATTTTGTATGGTCAGTATTTAAACCAGCTGAAGTGAGGACCTTTTCATTAGAATACCTGGTGTTTTGACAGGGTTTTGACATGTTTTGGTCTTACTTAGGCATCCCAGAAAGGATGGCTCTGGTATTGTACATTTGAGGACAAAGATGTGAGAACAGTTAGAAAGTGAACTCTTGACAGGAGAAGCTGTTTCCTGATAGAAGTGGCAGCAGCTTTTTGCCCTGTGTCTGGCTCAAGCTGTCCTGGGTCCTTTTCCCCAACTTTAGGCATGTTTGCACCGACCCAGAGGACTGAGGGAATCTCCACGTCCGACATCATCACGCGCATCGTGCGGGACTACGACGTCTATGCCAGGCGGAACCTGCAGCGGGGCTACACGGCCAAGGAGCTCAACGTCAGCTTCATCAACGTGAGTGCAAGTGGGTCTCACCACACGCTGCAGGAGCCAGAATCTTGCCAAGTGTGAAGAGAGTCTTGTCTAGTCATAGCACAGTCCTGCCATGTGCCAGTGAAAGGCCTGTCTGCAGAGCTAAGCACTGGCACCAAACCAGTGTCCTTGGAGTAAAAATTAGACTTCCACCCCTGAAATCGCCTCAGGGACCCATTCAGAGCCACTGGGGGGGTTGCTAATGCTGCTCTCTTGTCAGAGATGTCTGGATGATGTCATACCTATTGAAAGAGCTGGAGAGAGGGTGTGTGGCAAAATGTATGTTTTCTTGAATGAAGAGTGAGTTGTTATTTACAACAGTTGCTGTCTCATCTCTCTCCTCTTCCCCCAGTCACCTCCTTAGGGTAGAGTCATTTATTAGGATAAAATCTGATGCTGTTTCCACTGTATTGTTCCCTTCCTGGAGCTGCAGGAGCAACAGTGCTTGGGTAGGACAGAAGGATATGCCCTGCTCCTGTGCTGTGCAGCTGTAGCCCTCAGAAAGGATACTTGGCAGAAGACATTTTTGATGTTGGAAGTTGTAAACATTTTTTTTATCACTCAGATACTGTGCCTGTGAACAGCAATGAAACAGGAGAGGTAACGGCTGCTTGGCCTCTCTTTGGCACATAACTCTGCCTCTGTTTAAAAACACCCAGCAGAAAAACTGATGCTGTTGTGATAGAGACCTACAGCAAGGCACTCCAATCTAATCTGTGTGCTGTATAAATATTTCCTTCTTCCATGCACTCCTATTAGATAGTGCTTATCTCTAGCTTTAATCTTGCTTTGTGTTCTATGCCAGTGCCTGTCACAGACTGTCTCACAGCCCCACTGTGTCTGCCATGTAGTCTAGGAAAGAAGTGTCATGGAAGTGAAGGAGAAGTGTCACCAGACTAATGGAGATGCTGAGTCTCAAGCAGCAGTTCAGTGTAGTGACACAGGGCAGGGATGGTCTCCACTCAAATCTGGTAAGCTGTATTCTGATCCACCACTCTCTGTGCAGGAGAAAAAATATCACCTCCAGGAACGTGTGGATAAGGTGAAAAAGAGGGTGAAGGATGTAGAGGAGAAGTCAAAGGAATTTGTCCAGAAAGTGGAAGAGAAGAGTATTGATCTCATTCAGAAGTGGGAAGAGAAGTCCCGGGAGTTCATCGGCAATTTCCTGGAGATGTTTGGCCCGGAAGGCGCATTGGTAAGGAGTTGCTCTGGGAAAAGGGGAAAGGGAACTTTGGAGACATTAACAGACATTGTAGGGCTTCTACAGAGTCTGCAGAGGAAATGTTTGGCATTTGTTGCAGTGCTCGGTGTACTGCCAGTCTCCAGACAAGTTGTCCCAGGCTTGGGCAGCTTGTTTTCAGGGAGTACTCATTGCCATTGCCAACAAGATAATGCCAGTTACATTGTAGAGTGAAAAAACTCCCCTGTCCCACAAGCTGGCCTGTAAACTCCAGTTTGTGCCCTGCTGACCACTGCTGAGCTGCCAAGAGGATGATGGTCACTTATTCATTGGGCTAACATGAGTCTGAAGCTACTTGTTTATGCCAGGCTTTCCTGCACTCTTGGGTGAATATCACAGTGCTTGAAAATTAGTGATGATTACACTGTGTGCAGTTTCCAAAGCCCAGAAAATGCTGGGGCTTTTTCTGCTCTTAAATAGCACAAGGTTCTGAAGGGGCACAACTCAAAGTGCTGCACAGGCTGTAAGTAGTGTCCATTTCCATGCCTGTGTAACCCATGCTAAATGTCCTCCTGCTTCCCTCACCAGAAGCACATGCTGAAGGAGGGCAAGGGCCGGATGCTGCAGGCCATCAGCCCAAAGCAGAGTCCCAGCAGCAGCCCCACACACGACCGCTCCCCATCTCCCTCCTTCCGCTGGCCTTTTTCCAAGACTCCTCCTTCCTCACCTGCCAACCGCTCCAGGAACGAGTCTGCAGTCACCTATGACATCAGTGAGGATGAAGAGGATTAACCTACCTGCCAGGATTTGCTGCAGACCGCTAATCGCTGAATCCTAAGTCCAGACCCACTGGGCAACTCTAAATGAGCAAGAGAGCCATAGGAACAGGACTGATGGTGAGCACAGGACCTTGGAGGCACCTGTTGCTCTTAGCAAGGGCTGCTGCCTGGAAGCACATTGAAACCTCCTCTCCCTAAATCCCCTTTTTATTGTTTACGTTCTAGTGGTTTCCAGCGTGAAGATGGTTTTTATATTTTAAGAAAATATTTGTTAAAAGGGCAAGGAATAGCACTCAAGTGTGGCTTTTGGTTTGGTTTCTTTTCCCTTGTTAAACGTTCAGGCAAGAGGAAGAGGGGGAAGACCCATCTGTCTCTTCTTTCCTTCAGCTCCTCTGTCTTATGCCCCCCACCCCCAGGCAGTATTTGTGCCACTGCCAAATGAAAGACCCCTCAGTTCCTCAACCAGCATGACCTCGAGAGCATGCACAGAGCAGTGGTGTAATGAGGTTTCTAGGAAATAGAGAGATCCCTGCTGGGCTGGAGCTGATAGGAATCTATCCAGCAGACCCTGTACTGCTTGCATGCCTCTTAACTGAGCTTCCCAGTGTGTTGCAGTGAGGACGTGCTGGGCAGGGGATACCAGCTTGGCACGCAGGAGTTACACCCGGGAAGAACTTGCAGCACTGTAGAGTGGCATACCCCATAAAGTGCACAGCATTCACAGCTCCAAAGAGTAGAGGAGCTGCAGGGGAAGGGCCTTTCCAGCTAATCTTAACAAGACTGCTAAATCCTGAGTTAAAATTGAGCTCTCAGTTGCTGTTGGGAGAGAAGAGAATGAATCTTTGCTTCAGGGCATTTGCTGTCTTGCATTTCCTTGGGTGTGTGAGAGCCCAGGTAGGAAATGAATGTGTCTAGTCTTTTGAGAAATTCCTTGTTCCAGTCTGTGGTGTGTTACACGTTTTAGTGTCTGTTCAAACGGTCCCTCAGCACTGTGCTCTGTGTGTGTTTGTCTGTGTTTCAGCTGCTGTGCTCTAGGGGCTGAAGGAGTCCTTCACACTGGTGCCATGAAGTCGCTGCTTTAAGGGCAAAGCAGCCAGTTTGCTGCTGATGTCAGTGTGTGCAGCTGGACAGATGAAGGGCCCCAGTTCTGTGTGACAGTTACCTGGCTTGTGCAGTACATGCACAAATCCATGCCTGCTCACTCTGCTCCACGAGGCAGGATGAAAGGAGCATCAGAGAGTGCTGCAGCTTTTTAAGGTTATTTAAACGCATAATGCTCGTTTGAGTCTATGGTCCAAGTTGTGCCTGCTGTTGTGTCTGTGATACACACTGAGCTTTGTGGCCTGTGGCTCCCCAAGGGGACTTGCCCTCCTCATGGCTGAGCAGAGCAGGTCGGTGTACCCTGTCCTGCAGCCAGCACTGGAGAAACTGGCCTTGCTGTCATGTAGCTGTGGAGCTTTTCTGCCAGTGTTTGCCTCTGATACCCACTGTCTCTGGGTGGAGCTGCTGGGCTGAGTTGCCTGTATCCTGTGGTGCTGGGAACAGAGGACAGCTCAGAGCCCTGTCAGCAATGCTGCCGGGAGGTGTCCAGAGCAGGATGTGAGGCCTGGGGAGCAGCACGTGCAAGGAAGAAACTCATCAAGTGCTGCCACGAGCTCTGCACACTGTGATGCTTTCAGAGCACGTGGTGGCCCTGTGATAGGAACAGACTGCAGCTTCTTTCCTGCTTTTGTCTTGGTGGTCTTTTGTCACACTGCCCAAAGGGCTTGACAGACGTTATGTGCTTCTCTTAAAGCCAGAGCCAGTATGGGAAAGGGTATTTTGGGGATCACTAATCTGCCACTTGGACCTCTTTCAGCAGGGATGTGCACAGCTGTGGGAGCATGGCTAGCTGCTGTGGATTTTAAACTTTAAGGAGCAAATAACAGTCACGTGCTAGAAGCCAGTTGTTAATCCTCTGGTTTCTGAGTGGTAGAACACTTATTTGTATCAACCACGTTGTCCCTTCCCTCATTGTCCCTTCCTCACCCTTCCCTCAGTATGGATGTTGGGTTGCTTCCCTGAGCCAGATCACAAAGGCCAGGCTGCTTTAGAGCCTTATACTGTTTTAAACAAGTTATGCAATAGTGTTCTGTAAGTTTGAGTGGTGTTCTGGATGGTGGCTTGTTCTGCAGAGACCTTAACATACTTGGTCTCTCTGCAAAATCTGGGGTGCTTGGTAAGAAGCCAGCCATGGTTTTACATGTAGCTTGGAATAATAGAGCTGTTTCTTGTAACCAATAATCTCTGCTTCCTCCTTGCACTGAAATTAAATTGGACACTGAAATCCCAGTCTAGTCCTGTATTTTTACTTTGTTTTGTTTTCTCCTGGATTGCTGGACCAGTCTTCTCCAGCACTGTCATGTTTTATCAGGAATAGGTAAGAGCTTATCTTTCAGCAAAACATAAGCCAAGTTCCCCAGGATCATCTCATTTCCACAGATACACCCAGTGCTGCTGCTTCAGGGCTGTTCTGCACACCTCTAAGCCATCCATCACTCTTCAAAAGAAGCATCCAGAAAAGACATGAAGTAAAAGGTCCAGTGGAAAAACAAAAGTTTACTAGCATGCAGTGAAGAACCCTGTGGAGTTTGATGCTGCCAAATCTAGAGGCCTCTACTCTCGTGAAACAGCCCTGTTTCACTTCCTCTGTAGAACTGGGGTGAGCCCTTGGGAAAAGATTTTCTGATGGCAGAGAACAGCAGCAACAGGACAGAACTGAGAAGTGCCAGGGATGCATTTCTCAGAAGTGCAAGAAATAAGAGCATTGGAGAATGCTCTTGCTGTTTTTAACATGTGATCTGCTCATTTGAAACCATGATCTGAGTTGTGCTTCTGGCATCTGTAATGAACACTTGGGGTCAAAAGATTACCTAGTGGTTTCTGCAAATTGTCATTGCTCCTGATGTCCGTCCCCATGTCTAGAGCAGATACTGGTACTGGACCAAGGCTGCTTAAGGCAGCATTGACTAATTGCCAGTGTTATGAAGGTGTTTTAAGGCTCCTTCCTTTGCCTGGCACGTAACTGGCAGGTGTGGATGTTCTCGGTGTGCTTTCAGGAGCAGCCAGTCCCACGGAGAACAGACCCCAGGGACAGGTCAGACCCATCCTGATATCTTGGGAGAAATCACCATTGGCCTGGGCTTGCCTTGGCTGTGGGACCCCAGCCAGCAGCACCCAGAGCTCAGTGTCACAGCTGGATGTTGGGCATCCCATGATGGTCCCATGCTTGGCTGTGTTAGTCTGGGCTCCATCCTCCTCCCCCTGTATGGAGTCATCTCCCACCCACTAATATGAAGCCAGTCACCAATGCAAGACTCTAGTAAAAATTTATCTTTACTCAGTGCTAGACAAGAGCCCCAGGGCTGGAGGTGGCTCCATGGACCCCCTTGACTTACGACTTTTAGGTTTCAGACCCTTTCATTCTGTCCCAAGATGCTCTTTCCCCTTCTGCCTCTTTTGCTGCCAGCAGCTCCCCAAAGCCAGGGGAGGAGGAGAAGGCTGTGCAGGGTAGACCAGCCCCTCACCCCGCTCTGCCCCTTGGCACCCCAGTTTGTCCCTCCTGGTCATGCTTTGACGTCGGCGCCTGTGGGTGCGAAGGTGACGGGCTGGTAGCCCGGCTTGTCATCCTGCTTGCGGTAGTACATCCGCGTCAGCACCGCCAGGATGAAGGTCTGCGGGATCAACAGCTGCACGTTCATCTCTGGAAGAGGAGAAGGGTCTTTTGAAGCTGCCCTCGCCCACCATGCCCACCCCCATGCCATGCCACTGGCTGGGAGCATGTGGTGCTGCTCTCTCATCTCCCTACTTACGCTGTGACCTGGCCTTGGAGGAGAAGGGCGGCGAGCAGGCGATGCTGCCGTTGTTGGCCAGGATGCTGAAGATGGCAGGCTGGAGCGCCGTCAGGAGGAGCAGGATCTGCGACCACCAACACCCCGCTGTGAGGGCTGTGCTGCTGCCCGGCTCTCAGCCTTCACCTTCCCCGCTGTGCAGCCAGCAGGGCTCTCCTGCCCCACCATCTTCCCTCATGCTGCCTCACCCCATCAGTGCTGCAGGAGCCCTCACCTAGGAGGGAGCTGGGCAGGACAGGGGCTCACCTGGAAACAGGTGAACTTGGCCTGCATGTTCTGCTCAGCCAGGTGCAGCCGGGCCTGCCGGAAGAGAATGCCCAGGCCCCACAGCCCAAAGAGGGCGGAGGCACCAACCAAGGTGTTGATCCAGAGGGCCACACTCTCTCCTGAAATCTGAGGGGGACACACAGGGAACATTACTGGGCTGACAAAGTTCAGGTGGAGGCTTCCTGTCTAGGTCATCAACCTGCCCATCCCTGTGCTCTGGCACTCACGTCAGCAGGGTTGTAATTCCCGTCAGTGGCCAGGATCAGCCCCAGGAAGACAGCGACTGCCTTGAAGAAGGCGTACTGGAAAGTCCCCAGGATCATCAATTTAAGCTTTTTCCTGTCATGGTGAGAGAGACCAGTAGCACTCTTAAGTCCCCCAGTCCCTGCCCAGGGAATTCTCTTCCAACCCAGCAGAAGCATGGGGTGAAAGCCCTCCAGGGATAGAGGTTTATCCCACCTCCCCCTCACCTGTTCATGGTGATTCGGGGCAGACAGGGGCAGCAGCAGCAGCAGGGCCCAGTGCTGACCACCATGGGCACATCCTTCAGGGTGCTGAGCAGTGCTTCCTTCCCCCCAAAGCCCTCCACCATGACCAGCATCATCACGTAGAAGCAGACAGCAAAGTACCTGGGGAGGAGGAGGAAGGCAGGTCAAGCCGTGTGGGCTCCACGGTGCCCTGTCCCAGGGTGGGTGATACTCACGCCGTGGTAGCCATCTCCACCACCATCATGGAGCGCGGGAACCACAGGCCAAAGCAGCTGATCACTGACACAACCTGGGGGACACGTGAGCTTGGCACACTGACACTCCCCCTCCTGGAACCCCTTGGGTGGCCCTGGCTCCCCAGGGTGATGCCCCCCAGCACCCCCACAGCCCAGCTCACCGTAGGGGCTGAGCTGCTCCAGCAGAGGGTCTTCATCTTGATAGGGCAGCGGATCTTGCGGAAGAGGTATGAAACCTCTTCCACGTAGATCACAACCGACAGCAGTGTCATGATGGTGCAGAGGCCCAGGATGATGAGTTGGGCCATGTCCAGCTCTGCCAGGGAGGGGTGAGAAGCTGTCTTCATCCTGTCTGTTCCCCCCTGGGGCCCCTACTACAGGGAGCTGCCCCTCGACCCAGCACTCCACAGGTTTAGGAAGCTCTGTGCCATGCCCTGGACATGCCTGTCTATGCCAGGGCTGGCCCTTCTGCGCCACTATTCCCTGTCCCATGACACCTGCCCCAGTGCTGGCTCTTCCTGGGCTGTCCCCGTCCCTACAGGTAGGACTATGGGATGGGAGGTTAAGACCCTGGCAGCAGCCCAGTTTCTGACTTCTGGGGCTGCCCCGTGCCTGCTCTTGCCATGGCCACTCTACCACCTTCATCCCTGTCCTGCTCCCGTCAGCGACAACAGGAGGGTCCTCCCCACCCCGTCCCCCCACCTACGGTGCAGCAGCTGCCGGGAGGTGGGCGGCAGGGAGAAGCAGGCTGCCGGCACGCTGAAGTTCCTGATCAGCATCTCCACCAAGGGGCGGGAGAACCTGCGGAGCAGAACCGGGCGTGCTGCAGGGAGCCACCGGGACGGGGGGACACCCAGCCCCGCAGGGTCCGAGCCTGGCTGGTTCGCCTCACCGCCAAGCGCCTCCCTTCCTTTACAAAGGGAATGAATCATCCAAAGTTCCGATCCAAAAAGTTGGATTTGCCCGGCTGCAAAGCGGCACGGGAGTCTCCAGCGCTCACCTGGGGTCATCCGCCAGTTCCAAGGTGGGATCCATCCTGTTCGGCTCCTCGCTGGCTCCGTCCCCGTGGCTGTGTGGCCGCTCGTCTCTGCCTGCCTCAGCTCCCTTCGCCGGCGCACGGGGTCAGAGTCCCCAGGGCAGGGACCGCGGGACGATGCCGCGCCTCGTTCCACTTTAACCAGAGCCTCCCTCCCTCTGCCGCAGCTGCGGGCACCCATTGGCGTGGCCCCACGCCGTCCCGGCCCACCGAGTGCTTTGGCCACCCGGTTATCGACCCGGGGTGCCGGGAAGGCAATTGTCACCCGCACCGCCTGCGGGCCCTGGGAGGACTTTGGGTGGCCCAGCTCCAGGGAGCCCGGGCTGAGCCCGGCACGGAGCAGCTCCCGGGGCACTAGAGGGCAGGGCTGGCCCAGCGCTCAGAGCCCCAACCGGGGCACATCAGCAGCACCAGGCCCGGGGGGGGACCAGGGGGTCGGAGGGAACAATATGGGTGGGGAGCTGGGGGCTTAGGCAGGAGAGCAGCGTACCCTTGTCTTAGATGGATCCCAGAATCCTCATGGGTTCCAGGGCTGTCCACGGCTCCCAGCCCTTCAAGGAAAATGATTCCTTGGAACCCTTTGCCCCTCTGGCAGGGGGCTTCTGCTGCAGCCAGAGTGGCACCAGGGCCCCAGGTGGATGCTCTGCACCTTGCTGCAGGTGCAGGATGCTGCTGTTGTCATGGAGTGGGATGGTGGGAAGGGGCCGGGAGGAGGAAATGGGTGTGGATGCTTCAGTGAGGAGGGAATGGGGTGAGGGAGGAGGGAGGCCTGTGGGGATTCTGCGCATATCCGAGGTGCTGTGCACACCTAGAACTCCCCTCCTCTCAGCCCCATTAACCAAGGCCCATATCCCTGTCCCCATACGCTTTCCTGCCCTATATGCTGTAATCTAAGCTGGTACACTGCGCGATGCACATCCAGCCCTCTGCTCTCACATTCACACACACAATTACCCACACCTTGCACAAGCAGACCCCTCACCATGGCTGCTCCTGCCCCATGGCATGCATAGGACCAATTGTGGGCCTCCCACCCAGAACCCCTGCATCACCAGCATTGTCTTCTGCTGAAGAAATGCATCAGCTCCTGGACATCTGTTGTGCTGGCCTTTATGTGACAGTCACTGCAGGCTATGTCATGACAGTCCTGCTGTCCTGCTCATCCATCCACCTGGTGCTCATCTCCCTGTGGTCCATCAGCACCGGGACGATCTGCACGTATCCCTGGCCCCAGGGAAGCAGAGCCCAGCCCCAGCATGAAGCCACACATGCTGCACTGCCCGGACATGTGCAGGAGCCTCTTCCCTGCCTGGCATAGCCCCAGGGCAGCACCACCCATGGGTGCCTGCTGCACGGGGGCACATGGCAGTCCCCTTGCCCAGCACACCTGTGTCTGGCTGTCCCTGACACAACTGCTGTAGCACCACGATGATCCTTCTTGCTCTCAGGTAGTACCTGAGCCTGACTGAGCCCTGGTCCCCTGCGTTCCCCAAGGACAGCACACCTCAAGGTGCAAGGTACAGCTATGAGGCATGGAGCAACCTGCCAAGCCGTGAGGGGATGCAGAACATGGCCAAGCCCAGAGCAGAGGACAGCCCCACACATTGATGCTGTCCATGAGTGAGCCCCAGCACACATGCACACATGTGCAAGGAGGGCTCCATTGCTGCACACACTCCCCTGTGCATCCCTGCTGGGGCTGGTTGCACCAGTGACACCCACACCACTGATCCACCTGCATCAGGCCCCCAGCCCCATCACCATGCCCAAGACCACCCTGCATGGGGCCAGGACACACCCACACACTGTTGTGTTGTGGACAGTGTACTGGGGGTGTGGTGACACCCCAGAACTGTCCCCTGGGCACACGGAGGGCTCTCGCCCCTGCAGCCCAAGGTGCTGAGCCCTCCCTGTGCCAGCAGGACAGGACGTGCCTGTTCCTTGCTTGCTTCAACCTGCCCCAGGAGCTGGCGGAAATGGGTGTGGAGAGGGGGAATGCAGTGGGATGGGATAGCCCAGAGTCCCTCCAGCTTCTGCCTTATTCCAGCCCCTGTCTATGCCTGGCATGTATGGTCCTGAAGCCATCAGGGCCCATTGTCACCCTTGTGCCCCAGTCAGCGTTCTCCACACAGGCTGCTACCATGGCCAAAAGCTGCCAAGTGAGCATCCCCTGGCATGGGCATGGGGGGCAACAGATGGGTCAGGCTCAGCCCCAGACCTCCAGGATGCTCCAGGGCAGAGCAGCCACAGGGACTCCCTTTCTTGCCAAAATCCCTTTCAGCAGAGAAAGAAAAAGGAACACAGAGATAGGAGCCATACACCCACCAAACCAGGGCAAGGGGTGGTTGTAATGTTTGTGGTCCATTCAGCATCCGGGTGGCTGTTTTGCCCCAAGGAGCTGGCAGAGAAACCTGCAGCAGTGCTGGAAATTCTCCCCATTTGCTCGTTTAGCTTTTTTTAAAAATTATTTTAAACAAAACTCTTTGACCGTGGAAATCCTGCTCCCCCGTCCCCCGCAAAAAAAAGCCAAGCAGACCCTCTCAGCATGCCAGCCCACCCACACTGCTGCTGCATCAGCGTTCCCCAATATTAAGAAAAGCCCTTAAAATGCAAATATTTGGGGTTTAGACAGTTTTCTACTCGTCTCTAATTCCCTGTGGAGGGGCTGACCTCAGTGGGACAGCAGGCCCCAGATGACCATCACCACCTTCCCCATGGCCAGGACATGGTAGGGAAGAAAACTCCTCATTTATATCCTTGGTAGGAGCTGGTAGGAGACCAAAGCACATTCCTTCTCATACTCTCCTCTCCCACCCAGAGCCTGAGGCCACAGGGATGATTGGGATGCTGAGTGAGAACCCCACACCCAGCTCAGGCTGTGGCACAGCCAGACAAGTGGACGATAAAGATCTGCACCCTGAGCTTTGGGTGATGTGTGGGCACTGCTGTCACAGGACACAGAGGGACAGACCCTGCTCAGTGGCACAGAGCAGCCAGGATGCTCCCTGTCCCCAGGGACCTCCCACACTCTGCCCAGCCCCTGTGCCAGCCAGGACCAGCCCCCTGAGAGCATTGGCACCCCGTAGCATGGGGGGGTGTCTGGCACCCACCTCTGGGGAAAACCACACTCCACAGGCACCTCTTCAAAGGGATGCCCATGCTTTCCATGGCCACAGATGATGCTGTTCCCCACACTCCTGGGGTTTAGGACAGAGTCAGCATCCCCACCCCGCCGGTTTTCCAGCAGCACTCTGCCAAGCCACTGGGAACAGGAGGGTAAGCACAACTCCAGAAATAAATAAAACACAAAGGTCTATCAGACTTGTGAAAGGAAAGTCTTTCCCAGGGTGCTGGCCCTTTTGAGCCCCCCTCAGCCCTGCAAGCATCTCCCCAGTGAGGAAATTGTTGCTGAGAGTTTGGTGGAAGTGGATGAGGGATGTGGATCCTGCTGGCAGTAATAAGACTGCTGCCACCATCTGCCTTCAATGTTCCAACACAACCCACAACTACCCAGCTTGATGGCCTTGGCTGGACCCCGGCAAATCTGTCAGTGTCACAACAACACTGACACAGCCACCAGGCTGGAGAGGGGTCCCAGAACTTGGAGCATCCCCTTGCAATGGTCAGTGTGGGGCAGTGACAATGGCCCCAGCCCTGGCCCCAGCACAGCAGGAATGAGTCTGGCTTCCCTCAGCCCCAGGTCTGGAGCCGCCCCACTGATAGGGACAGCAGGGAGCCCTTCCCGCAGCTGGCCCGTAGATAAGACCCATGTGTTCCCCACTGATTGCTCCAGGAGGCAGCTGGAGGGGCAGGAGCTGCCATTCCTGGGAGATACAGCCAGGAGGGACAGTGGGTGAGGAGCACAGGGGGGCTGCTGCAGGAGTGTGAGACATTGGGCCCCTCTGGATCCCTTCTCTGGGCAGGTGAAGGTGCCCAGGCTGCCCTGACAGCACAGCTGGGACCCCTGGCAGGGCAACAGCCCTCCACAAAGCCTCCCCTTTCCAGTGGGAACCAGTCCTCTGCCACTGGAAAACACTTCCCAGTGCCCTGCAAACCCACAGGGCTGCATCACAAGCTTGTTGCAAGGCAGAGTCAGGGACCCCACCATACCTCAGTTTCCCCTTCTGTAAAATGGGGCATGAGTCCTGCAGCATGAGAGTATAGAGGGCTCAGACTCTCATTGCTCTGGTGCCTAGGCAAAGATCCATGCCAGGTGGTTTTTAGAGACCAAGCTGGCATTTTAGAAGAGGGGGATACTGTCCTGGAAGCCATCTGGCTGCCTCCAGTCTCTGCCTCAGGAAAAATGCTGGCCTTGGAGAGGTTTGAGGTAGGAATCCTTCCAGCTGCAGCTTCCCCTTCTGGGCAGGGAAAATCCCCTTTTCCCAGCACGAGGCAATCAGAATCATTCCTGTTAGAACCCCCAGATCCCCCGTGTCCTGCCGGGCCATGGGTGATGGGACACTCCCAGGGGTGGCCCTGGGGCAGCGATGGTGGGGTGAGAGCAGCAGAGTGCGGCACACGGGGAGCACAGGGCAGAGCTGGGGATTTCTGCTACCAGAACAGATCACTGGTTCACCGGAAAGCCAGCCCCGGATGTCTAACCTCCAGAAGCAGAAGTGCTGCAGAGGGTGTGTGGGCAAAATCTCCCCATGCTGCAGCTCTCAGAAACACTGCTCTGCCACAGCTGGGGGACCAGCTCCTGTGCACAGCCCTGGCAACACCCCCAGGGACCCTCCTGTCCCTTCCCATACAGATCTGGGTGCCACCACAGACACTGCCAGCCTGCCTAGGCTCCCATGCTGCCAGGCTGGGAAGAGAAGTGAGACATTGGCACAACCAGGATGTCACTGTGTCTGTCCCAGAGCATCTAAAGGGGTCACCCCACAGGGAACTGGCTTGTGAACCCTCAGCAGCCCAGTTGCAGTTCAGGTCAGCAAGACATCTCTTCCCAAAACTGCTGAGATCGTTTGACCATGTGCAATGCCCAGCATTCTACAGGTCATCCCCCAGACAGAGTAGAGGAAGATGATGGTGGGGCCTGTCCCTGGTTTGGGAAGAAGGGGAGCCCACCATGAGAAGAAAGAAGCCCAACAGAAGCTGGATGAAACCTTTCTATGATCTGGATGGAGGCCATCAGAGCAGCTTTGATGGCCCCAGCCTTCTCCTCCTGTTTCAACAGAGCCTCACAGATGGGGTACCTGATAACGCCCACGTCTTCTGTCCAGCCCTTCTGGCCCCCTTTCTGTTTGCTTTTCCTCCCAGCTGCTTCACGTCCGATGGCGCTGCCCTGGGCCAGAGGGGAAGTGACCCAGCTGTGGGGCTCAGCATGATGAGGGCTTTGTGTCCTTCAAAGAGGACGAACAAACAGCCAGCGGTCCCAGCCTGGCTGGGGGGATCCTGCGGAAATACCGCGGTCAGCACTCTCGGGAGCTGCCTCCTGCCCGCTCCAAGGCTTTGGATCCAAAGAAGCCTTTTCCTGCCGTAAGGTAACATCTGCATTTCCAGTGGGTGTCCCAGTGACATGCCACTGGTTTCTTAGAGCCACCCCCAGCTTCTGAATGAAAAGGCACCTTGTTTGAAAAACAGAGGGGCCTTTTTCTGCTACAGCTACCTAAAGTGACCACGCCACGCCTGATGTTTGCTTTTGGTGAATGACGAAGTTAACACAACCTCTAAATGGGCTGTGAGCATTTTCTTTGGTCAGGGCTTTATTTTCATACTCGTCTATCTTGCAAAAAGCTCACAAGGGAAAATGCTGAGGCTTTAAAAAGTCAGATGGACAGTAGAGACACTGTGTTGTGGAAGGGAGGTACTGCTCCCCTGATGACCCTGAGCCTTCCCAGCTCTCTGACACTCACCCACCAGGCTCAGCCACCCCATGGGGTCACCCACAACCACCTGAGTCAGGCATAGGGAGTAGTTCCACCTGCTCAGGGAAAGCCTTCAGCCCTTGGTGGGACTTCTTCAGCTGTCCCCGAGTGATTCTGCCTCCCAATGCAGGTGGGAAAGCATCCCAAGTGCAGCTCAATGGGAACAAAGAAAAACACCTTCCCTTCCCTTCCCTTCCCTTCCCTTCCCTTCCCTTCCCTTCCCTTCCCTTCCCTTCCCTTCCCTTCCCTTCCCTTCCCTTCCCTTCCCTTCCCTTCCCTTCCCTTCCCTTCCCTTCCCTTCCCTTCCCTTCCCTTCCCTTCCCTTCCCTTCCCTTCCCTTCCCTTCCCTTCCCTTCCCTTCCCTTCCCTTCCCTTCCCTTCCCTTCCCTTCCCTTCCCTTCCCTTCCATCACCTCTACCAGTGCCAGGCCCACACCAAGGTGCTGGGCAAGCACTCCCACCTGCTGCTTGCTCCCTCCTGCTTTGGCAGGCAAGGGGGCAGAGAGGTGGGAGGGGATGGACATGCCTGGAGAGGTTGGTGCATGTGTGGGTAGGGATGTACATGTGCATGTACACGTGTGTGTGCCCCAGCTTGTGACATACATGTATGGGACACATGGGTTTGTCCACCCGGCTGGCATCCACACCTGTGAGCACAGCACCCTGTGGGGTGCAGGAAGACGAGGCAGAGGGTGGAGGGGGCCCAGCATCACCAGTTCTTGCTGGCAGCCAAGCAATACTCAGCCCTGGACAAGCCTCCCTCCTGGGTGTCACTTCTTCCCCAAGTCCCTGCTTGGGATAAAGCACAGGGACAAGGCCTTTCAGCCCCAGTCTCCAACGAGAGGAAGAGAAGGGAGGGCTGGAACAGCACTAGGAGAGGTGCACATCACCCTGGGCCACTTTGCCATTTTTGCATAATAAATAAAATCTCAAATTTACATCTGCCATGAAAGCCACCAGGACATGCACAGCAAAGAAAGGTGCCCTGAGCCCCACCGAGCAAGAGCCCAGCGCTGCCATGTGTGCATCCCAAAGGATGCCTGCCAAGACAGAGGGGGACAGGCAAAGTTTTTCTTCCTCATAGCCTACCACAGACATTTGCCCTTGAAGGGGATCTGGGGGTACAGTGCCTGCCAGGGACAGGACGCTGTTGCAGGGCAGACCAGCAGGCATGGGAAGGTCAGAAATTTGGCTGAGGTACAGGCTGCTTGTTCCAAGAGTTGGAGAAACACAGGCCTTCTCCAAGCACACACCCCCCCGGGGGATTTGCCCTTGAGGCACTGACCTGGTTCTCCTATCCCAGGAAAAACAATTCCAGACTCACTTTATCACTTTATACAGACCATGTCTGTTGTCTGCCCATGCCTGGCAGTGGGGGCTGGCTGCAAACTACAGCCCATGGGTTTCAGCTCAGCCCCTGGGACCCCACAACAGCACAAGAGAATGGCATGAGCACCCCAGAGTCATGTCAAGCACCTGAGTGATGGAAGAATCCCCTCCCTGTCTGCAAGAGATGAATTAAGGTACCGTGGTTTGAACACCACATCTCATTCTCTGCTGCATAAATTAGCCTACAAGGCACATGGCATCCCCTGGGTCCCCATGGCACAGAGCTGCACACAGCAGGCAGGGGCAGGTGTCACAGCTGCCACCAGGGCAGAGAGGAGGCAATTAGCAAGTAGTGAGAAAGCTCCTGCTCTCCCTGTTCAGCCCCATTGTGCTAATCCCACCCCAATTAAAGCCCCCTTTTCACTTTCAGATATTGTTATGAAAGATTAATCCACCCTAAAACAAGGTATTTCCAGCAGGTCAACAAGACAAAGCCAACTCTCAGTTTGCAAAAGGCTCTGGCACCTGCCTGGGAGCATTTAATTACCCTGACAATGGCATAAAGAGAAGAAGGGCCATGAGACCCCTTCAATCACAAATCCACAGAGGAGGCATCACTTTGCCTGCTGCTCCCACACGCCTGGGGCCAGCACCTGCAGGCTGCAGCCTCTCCCCAAGAGCAGAACCATCATCCAGCCCTCTTAGGGACACCTTTTCTCCCTCAGAGCCTGCAATGCTGCACACGGTACTGGCTTTTTTATGCCGTGCTTTCCCTTTGTCCTTTGCACAGCTCTTACGCCAATAAATGCGCATTATAAAAAAACAAAGCAGTGGACAGTTCTAATCTCTAAGTCAACATGTGCCCTTATCACAGAGGGTGGTTCCCACTCAGCAGGCTCAGGCTGTCTTTTATCCAAAAGCAGCAACGTGTGCACACACTGCAGAGCAAATCAGAGGCAAAACTTTCCTGGGCTTTTTGGGAGCAGAGGAGTGAGCAGCCAGGGACTCTTGCAGGACCAGATCCTGCTAGAGAGGTACAGCAGGTACTGCAGGACTCTGCTGGGCAGGCACAAGTCCACTATACCAAGCAGATCACTCCAACCACATCTTCACATCCTTTCACAGCTCTGTCCAAGGCATTGCACAGAGTTGTTTCCAAGCCTGTTAAGTAACAGTACATTTTCTGCTGGCCTTCTTGAGCAAAACTCCAAATTGTGGATGTACATCTGGTTTTCTAGGATTCTAACACAAAGTCTGGAAGGGAAAAAACCTCCATCAGCCAGCCCTCAGCTGTGACAAATGTTGATTTAAGAGAAGTGCTTACAAAATTGCACATGAAGCACTTTGCAAAAGTGACCTGCCTGTAGGCTCACTGAAAAAGCAGAAAGAGGAGCTGTGCCCTACGCTCCAGATACAGATCAGCAAGAGCCAGAACAAAGCGGAGCAAGGGAACTCATGACAGGCCCATGTTTTCAAGGAAGAGATTCACATGACTGTGAATCCCAGCTCCTGTGTTCTCTCCCTGCTGATTTCTTTTCCCTTTCCACTTCCCCTCACTCAAACCCTGCCGGGGCCAGTCCATGGGTAGCCATCGAAGGCACGGCAGTGCAGAGTGACCCGGACCTTTGATGCGCCCCAGGGCGGCCACGCTGAGTCCCCCTGCTTTTCAAAGGCCGGTCCTTGGCTATTGTGTTCACATCCTGAGCTTGTTTGTACACTTGCTGGAGGGCCCGATCCCCGCAGCCCCCCTGCCACGGCCCAGCCGCCCTGACCCAGATAAAAGCGGGGCAGGGCTGCTATCGGGGCACGGACACGCGGCACGGGCCGAGCTGCAGCCGCCGCGATAGCGGGGCTGGGCCGGGCCCGCAGGGACGAGCTGCGGGTCAGCGGCGGCCCCGCAGAGCTGCGCCGGGCCTGGCTGCGGCCGGGCTGCTGCCAGCGGCGCTATCAGCGCCCTGCACGCCGAGGGGGGCCCTGGCACCGCTGCCCTCCCGCTCTGCTGCCCCTGCAGAGGGCCAGCAGCTTGCCAACAGAGCTAACTGCCAGGCGGCAAGCAACACCCAAGCTGCTAAAGCTCTTGGATCATCGCCTCAGCCCTCCTGCCCTCTGGGCAGGCACGGAGCTGGAGAACAGTCCACCCTCCTTCCTATAAGTAAGGTAGGGTTTCCCATGCCTTGGTGGTTAAAATCCCAGTGAAACCCATCTTTGTAAGCAAGGAAGCCCAATTAAAAGAGCCAGTCTGTTTTAGTCCCACTGGGGCAGTGTCCAAGCACGAGCCTCTCAGCTGGGCCTCCATGCCAGCCCCTGGCAAGAAGAGCAGCAGTAAGGAGCGTCACTGCATCCACATCCCTCCTTGTGTGATAGGAGAGATGGGGAGATGAGCCTCCACATTGCAGGAAGGCAAAAAAAAACAAAATCCCAGAGGATTTTGAGGGCATGTTCCATGGGATACCGGAAGAGCACATCTTTATAGGAGCAAGAGCCCACAGTGTCCTCAGCCCCACACCTCTCCTCCAGGTGCTTGGTGCTCTTGTCTCCTCTCAGCTAGCTGGTGGGAGCACCAAACCAGCTCCAGGTGCTTCCCCAGAAAGGATGCAAAGACAAGTGTTCTTTTGAAGGGACAACAATGCAGTGGCCAGTTGTCAGCTCTATCCACGACGTTTTCATTCACCTCCTCCACAGCCTCTTTGCTACAGGACAAGAAGAGGCAGCAGCTCCTCTCCAAGATGCCAACGCCTGTCACAATCCCTCCCCCTCCTCAGCCTGCATGGCAGCACATGTCAGGGTAGTGGCCAAGGAACAACAGCTCCCAAGCATGGCTGTGGGTGCCTGAATTGCTGGGAGAGCAGGATGGAATTACATTCTCCAAGGCAGTATGATGGCTTTCCCTGAGAGGATCATACCCAACTACTTAACCCACTTTTTGCCAGCGCAATTGAGAAATGCCGCAGCAAAAGCCAAAACACGTGGTACTCTGGAGGATGGGAATACTCATGGTGTTGTGAAATTCTTGGCTATTGCACTCTTGGCTTGGTGGGACAGGAGGAGAGAGGACAGGCTCTCCTGGGAGCCCTGCCTGATAGACCTGACCTGGAAGGTTAGGGTACTAGAGGGGTCGCAGTATGATTCTGACATTGAAAAAAAACTAGATTTCTCAGCTTCCTGGGACCTATAATAGCTGACTGCACCCATGAGGTGCAGCCCATGAGGTGACATGAGAGCACAGACAGCGTATCCCTCAAACCCAGGAAGGCTGGAGCTGGCACTGCCACTGTAAATGGCTGGGATCTAGAGGAAGCAGTTGCCATTCAGGAAGATCAAAATCTTTGTTTTGTCCCCAGATGCCTGTTGCCTCTCTGGCCCTGCACCCTGGGGTGCCTGGAGTGACATATAACCCCTGTTCCATGGAGTGCAAAGCCAATGGGAGTCCTATAACCACCTGCCACCCCACAGACCACTGCATGTCCCACAACCCTTGACCTCAGCCCAACAGCAGATCCAATCTAGCACCACACTCCAGCACTAGGTTCTCAGCTTTTCCATCCTTTCCAGACTGAAGAGCCATGTTATTCGCAGTATTTCTTGCCATAGAACTGTTCAAGTCACCTCACAAGATAAGTTGCTGGAAAACCATCTTTTCACAGAATATTCTGAATTGGAAGGGACCAACAAGGATCACCAAATCCTGCTGCAAAACTGAAGTGAAACCATGTTTTGATCTCATGTTCTCAGCATCCCAGTGGAAGGACACTGGCACATCATGAGATATTGTACAAAAGCATGTGGAGTCATTTGAGTCAAGTCAGAGGACACACGGACACCTCCTGAAAATAGCCAAATAGTTTGGCTTGCCAAACCACAATGATGAGGAACACCCTGATGCTGGGAAGACACATCAGAAAGTCAGCAGTAACCAATCCTACATCCTCTTTCCTCTTCATCTATTTCCCAGTTTTTGCTCTCTGTTCCTCGCAAAGATTTTTGGTTGTGCTGGGCAGCCTGAGCATCTGGGCTTGGCACTGCCAGCAGTACAGGCACCGCTGTGTGAACTGCAGCTGTCCCTGAGACAGGTCACCAAGCACCAGAGCCAGCCAAATCCCAGTCACTTCAAGGTGAAGGGTGCTCCACTGCTCACGGGTACACAACACTGCCTTTGAAGAACCCTCATTTTCAGGTATTCTACCGCCAAAACCAGCTGAGGTGCAAAAACCTCTGAGTTTCTAGAATATCAGCTTTCTTCTCTTTTTCCAGGCACGTGTAGAAACGGGAACTGAGTGCCGAGCACGGCGTGCAGCGATTGAGAGCGGAAAACACCTGCAGCGAGTCCCTGCCAGGGCGGGCCGGGGCTGGCACCTCCCCTGCCATAGCCGGAAGGGAGGCACAGCCAGCCGAGGCCACGGGGAGGGATAAATCCGATTGCCGCCTCCCTTGCCTTGCGACATCGCTCCCGGGAACGTCCAGAGCCCGAGCTCTCCTGCAGGTGTCCCTCCTTTGGCGGCACCTCGGTGTGGAAGCGCTGCCGCGCCTGGCACGCTGTGCACAGGTAAAGGAAGCTGAGGGCTTGGTGGGGGGAGCCCAGGAGGAACATAAAAACAGGGCAGAGCTGTGACTGCTTTCCCCGGGTTGTACTTTCCTGAGCAGCAGGCTGCGTCCAGGCTGTTGTGGTGAGAAACGATCAGAGCGTCCAGCCTGCAGGACTGAGCTAAACTCTTTCTGAACCCTCTTACACCTTGGGCTTCCACCAAGGCACCGGCCAGCACCACGTCCCACGGGTCAGTCACATGCCAAATAGCAATAGTTTTCCCTCCCATGACTGGCATCACGACAACTGGTGAGGGATGAATCTAGAGAAGAGAGAGCCTGGCTCAGACCTCCTCTGGCAAACAGAGCTGGCAGCACGTCTTGCCTGAGAGACACTTTACAGACTTGTCTCCAGACATCCGCGCCGAATTTCAGGTCTACTTAATCCCCCTTTTATCAGCGCAGGAATGTATTGCTTTTTACCAAACGTAATCCTCTTTGCAATCATGTGTTCTGCCAAACTACACTTTCTGCTCCCATCCTTCTTTCCTGGGAGAGGATTTGAGGCAATAATCCCGGCCTACTGATTTCTTTTTCTAATGAGCAAGGGACAAATGAACACAGTAGTGCAGAACATGCACACACACGAACCTTGAAGCGTTCTGTAGCTGTGATATGTTTTTGAGGGATGCCCTGAGCTAAAGAATGAGGCTGGAAGCAGTGACTTTCTCTCACAGTGGGCCACAGAGAGCCTGTGTCCTGATGTGGACTGTCCACACTTCTTGTGTTTAGGGGCTGGAAGACATAATACCTGCCACGCTTCCTGTTCTACAAATAAAATAACAATCTGTGCAGCCCAACACAAAGGAAAGGCACCTCGCGTGTCTCTGCTCATTCAGCTCTAAAAAGGCAGCCCTGAGCATGTGAGACTTGCTGGGACCTGAGGATGCTGAGAGCTTCCCAAGCCAGAGTCTTGTTTGCATCACCCAGGAAGGAAAATATTTTTCCTGTCCTCATCCCTCAAAATGCTGAGAGGATGGGAATGCTGAAGCTGTGACCCGCTCTTTCTTCTGCTGTGGTACAAGCATGCCTTCCCACAAAGATTTGTTAACTTCATCTCCCTGCCCCACTTCCAGCCCTCCCTGTGGGGAAGCTGGGATTTGGTATGCAGCCAGTGAAATACATGCCACTTGGAAGTGGCTCTTTCACCAGACCAAGGGCACCTAAAGGCAATTTAAGCAAGTAGCTTCATTCTTTATAAAAGAAGTAGGTCGTAGTGAGGAGGGGACCTGTAGTGGGAGGTGACCAGTCTCTTCTACCATGCCTGTAGTGAGAGGATTAGAGGAAATGGCCTTTAGCTGAGAGATTCAGATTAGGAATTACAAAATTGTTTCTCACTGTTTCAGGCACTGGAATAGGTTTCTAGAGAGGTGATGGAGTTGTGGCCCCTGGAGTGAGTGCTTATTGTTTTTCACAATTACAGGTACTGGGAATAGGTTTTTAGAGAGGTGATGGAGTCGTGACCCCTGGAGTGCTCAAAAGGTGCTGGGTCACGCGGTTTAGTGGTTGCAGAGGTGATGCTGGGTTGATGGTTGGATTGGATGATCTTGGATTCTGTGCTCCCGTGCATTCCCTGTGCGCAGCGAGGCCGCGTGGGGCACGGAGCAGGCACACGCCCGCTGCTTTGGGCGGGCCGTGCGGGACACGCACCGCAGCGGGAGCGGCCGCAGGGGCAGGAGGCGGAGCTCCGCCCGCTGCCGATAGGCGCTCGGAGCGGCGGGGCGGGCCCGGGCGGCTCCGAGCGGCACTAACGCTACGGGCGCCGCAGCGGAGCCCGGCGCGGCGGTGGAGCTGCTGCTGGTGAGCGGGCGCGGGGCCGCGCAGGCCGGGGAGCGGGAGGGAGGCGCGGGCAGCAGCGGGCGCGGGCGGAGGGAGGCGGCGGAGGGCGGGGAGCGGGAGCGGCGGCGCTGGGCCCTGGCGGCGCTGGGCCCTGGCCCGCATGCGGCGGTGCCCGCGACCTTGGTGGGCTCGGCAGGGCGGCTCGGGCGGACGTGCCCGCGGCCCGCCGCCTATCGCCCACCGCTTATCTGCGTCCGCAGCCGGGCCCTGCTGGCGATACCGGAGCCACCCAGCCCCGCGGCGCGGCTGCTGAAGCGGGCTCGCTTTTCTCTCTCTTTTGCTTCTCTTTCTGAAAGATCGCGGCCTGGCGGGAGGGGCGCGGGGAGGCATGGCGCGGCCGGCCAGCATCCCTGCCAGGTGCGATGCCCGCAGGCCCTTTGTGCCTCCCCGCGGTTTCCCGGGTGTCCTTGCAGCAGCCCCCACATGCTCGGTCCGCCCGTGCCCTGGCGGGAGCCTGCGGCCTCAGGAAAGGCTTCTCAGCTCGGGAAAGGCTTCTCAAATCTGTCGTGGTTTCACCTCCATGTGTTCTTGCCCTGAATAAAAGGTGAAATAAACAATGGCCACTGCTAACCTTTGATCTCCAAATAAAACCTCGCAGAGCTCCCCGGTGTAGAGCTAATCCACGTGCACCTGAAGACCAGAGCCATCTATTAGCAGCAGTGCCTGAGGGCATACTCAGGTTGCTTGCTCCCAACCTCAGCACCTGCCTGGTGCTGTGGCGAGTGATCATTGGTCGCTCACTGAATTGCAAATCTTTTTCAGGAAGAAATGGAGAAGCAAATCAGTTTCAATATACCTTTCAGACATGTTTGCTGCTTACAGAGAACTTACACTTTTAAAAGTTGCTGAAATTATTTTGGAAAGATACTTTTAGTGATTTTCAGAGATTTTTCAAGATATTGCCTTCACAAAGTTGCAGAGAACATAGCTCTGTAGGAGGGATGTTCGTATTAAAAGTGTTTTGTTGGGGTTGGAGTTTGTGCTGCTTTGCCTTATGGCCTTGTGTGACTTCTCTCTTCCAGCTGGACTCCTCCTGTCATTGAGACAGAGCCCAGGATCCTTAGATATCTATAGAGTCCGTGGTGGTAGTTGAGTAAATGCCTCTTGCCAGCACTCCCTAAATGGAGATGTCCCCAACATTAATAAGACCCTTGGCTGAACTTAGCCATTGGAGACTGTGTTCCTCGTTCATATGTCTGTCAGTATGCCCAAAGTTCAGCAAAAAGAGTTGATTGGAGCTTATAATTGCCATGGGAACTTCTAGGTTGCATTCAAGGTTCATGTAGGTTCACTAATGTAGTGACTTACATGAAAGTATGCACAGAAAATCCACGGGCAAGCGCAGTTCACTAGTGGCAGTAACTGACCTCAGGTGTAATGTAGTGGCAGGGGAACAGCCTAACCTTATTGTATTCTGAACTTTCAGGGCTTTGGTGAACTTGGTTTGCATTTGTCCAGAAGGCAATGGATCATGCCAGAGCAGCAATCTCGAACTTGGTAAGACATGGTACCCCAATGCTGTTTGTCTCTTGGTGGACTGACAATACTGGCAGAAGAAAGGTTCAACAACATCTGTGTATGAGATTGTATAAATTTTTTTTTTTATTTTTCCATGTAGTTCGTTATCTGTTTGAACATACATAAGCTGCAGAATTGAGTATAGCTATCTTGTGCAACAGGAGGCAGTTGATGGAACTGTATGAAAGATATTTGATGAGTAGTGAACTATATTATTCAAAAAAATATCACTACTTATGAGTATTGGAGAAGTTGTTTTTGGAGAATCCAAAACAGTGTTAGGTGCTGCTGTGTGGGTGGTTAGCCAAATGTCACTGCAAGTAGCTGTCAAGGAAGTGGCTCAAGCAGTTCAGTGCTGGTGGGTTTGTTGTTAGCTGCTATCGTGGTTTGGGTCTCTGAGGGCTGTTAAGAAAGTGGGGGTGGGCCTTGAATAAAGTTGCAGAAGGAAGTGCTGCTGAGGAAGCCATTCAAATGCCTGCTGGGACAATCAACATGTGTTCTATTGTTACTTGGGAGGTGGGAATTCAAGGGTCCAGCTTTTGAAAGCAACTTGTGCTTTAAATAAATGTGCAGGAACTTGTCTGGCCAAGCAGGCTGGTCCTGGAGAGCTTGGATTGTGAAATGACCCAAGGCTAGGACTTAGAGTGTGGTGGTTTGGTCTCAGAACAAGAATGGAGGGTTGGGGCATGTCCTCTGTGTAAGGACATGCCTCAGGTGTGAGGGAAGCCAAGCTGTGGAGCAGCTGAGCAGGGAGAGTGTTAAGACAGACTGCAGTTGCCCTTTCTGAATATCAGCAGGCAGCCATTTCATTTTGGGTCAGAGTGGAACTGCAGGTCCTGAAATGACATTGGTTTCTTTTGCCCAAGCAAGCAGATATGTGGTGTCTTCACTTCCAACTCTGACATATAGTTTGAGGATGAGCTGCTGATGTTGTAACAGGGCTTGGGTGCTTGTTACCAGCTGCTTCTCCTGTACAGAGGAGAGTGCTGCTCCCAAATCTATTCCTTTGGCCTTTTTGCCAGTCTCACTCCACTCCCCAGCACAACCATGGCTGCCGGCAATTTCAGCAGCTCTAATGGAAGCAGAGTGGATCTGCCAGTGCCTGGCTATGCCTGGAATTGAGTTAATCTGAGCAGCTGCCTTGTGCATGGGCTGCTGTTCTGTGGGGGGCTGGGCTGTGCCTTGCACCTGTTACAGAAGAGTGAGCTCCAGCTTGGAAGCTCTGCTTGGGCACTGGTGAAAACCTGTCAAACAGTGCCAGTTGTTGGTGGCTGCAAGTGGTGTAGCCTCAGCTTTCATGTCAGCTGAAGTAGCATAATGCCCAAGGGCCATCTCTCTTCAGCTGCTTTGTAATACTACCATATGTGTAATAGTGTAATTTAAGGGTAGCCATAGGGCAGATTATTACAAAATTATCCAGGTGCTGGATGAGAGTATTTACATCAAAGTGAATGTGGCTCAAAGGCCATGGACGGTTGCGTTCCGTTTCCTCTGTGTTCATCAAAGTGTACATTGTACACATTCAAGTCTGATCTGTGCTCTGCTGATTAAAACCAGGAGTTTCTGCCTGAATCAGTCTCAGCCATGGGGGTCATGTGGGAAATGCCACTGGCTGTTTCATATCTGTAAGACTCCAGGCTAGACTCTGATCAGTGTGGCTCCAAACTTGTGCAGGATAAATGGAATCTAAACGGACTCTGGAGACCCTGAGTGGTTCTGAGTCTTAACTGGATTTAAAGCATCCATCTTGACTTACTGACAGCCCAAACACTCGCTGCTCTGGAGCAGCTGGAGATGGACCAGCAGTGTTTGGGTTGGAGCAGAGGTGCAGCTGACTGCAAGGACTGCAGGCTGGTGTAGCCAATTCTTCCATCTCCTGACTGCCTTTCCACAGTTTAGTGGCGAGCCAACATCATACACACGCTTCAGCATTGCCCGGCAAACGGATGGAGACAACAGCCACGTGGAGATGAACCTGGCTGCTGATGAGGAGGAAGGAGGGGAAATTGGGAGACCAGAGCACCTGCATGCCAGCATGCCTCCTCCACGGAGGAATGGCAAGAACCTCTGCTTCGTAATCATGGCAGCTGTCCTCCTCCTTTTGATTGGTAAGGAAGGGTGGGAGGCAACTGCATGAAGTGGGCTCCAGTATTGAATGTAATTTGAGGTTGTTAAATTTGAATCTCTGTTGTTTTGGGAGATAATTCAACAACTGGGATCTAGGCCACAGCCTCTTGTTGCTAAGTGTGTCTAGATCAGACTTATGGTACAGCACCAGCACAAAGAATTGTGGAGTCTGTGGAGAATTGTGACTTAGCTGAAGGGAAGACTGGTCCATATCGAAGTTTTGGTTTTCCCTCCATTAACTCTTAATACTTCTGTAGAGATATGGATCAACAGATCAGTAGAGTCTTTGGTATTTGTCTCTTAAGGTTTTAACAATGCCATTGGTCTAAAGTGAGCATTTTCCTTCCTAAGTGGTGCTGGAGGGACACTGCCAAGTGCAAGATCAGATTTACAGTGCCCCTTAAAACATGCCAACTCAGGCAAAATGTCAGGCTGTGTATTTGTCTGTCCTTGAGTAAGCCAGCTCATCAAAAATGGTGAGAGCAGAGATGTATCTCAACTCTGAAGCTGTGTGGTGGGGTTCAGTCATCTTTCTGCAGCACAAAGAAATACCTTTTCTGTCCACAGGGTTTCTGATTGGCTATTTGAGTTATCGTGGACGAATGCAGAGGGTTAATAGGTGTCTGGATGGAAGTGGCAACTGCGAGATGACTCCTACTGCATCCTACTACTCAGATGATGGAACGGAGGAAGAAGAGGCTTCCGAACCACGGATCTTATACTGGCCTGATTACAGAAAAATGTTGTCATCTAAACTGTCAGTTTCAAGTCTTGAGGCCAACCTGAGGTAACCGTTCCAGAAAGTTTATCTAGAGCTTTGGGAGAGGCACAGCCTGTGAGCGGACCTTGGACTCACTTGGAAAATAAGGGCTTATGTAAGGTGGTGTGTTTTAAACTCTGGCTTAAATGGCTTTGCGGGCTGCAGAGCAGCCTGGTGCTGTAGCCTAAGCTATATGTATATCTGTTACCTCCAGGCAAAGAGAAGGTAAGAATTCTTTTGAAGCTGGCAAGGTTGAAGATGAGAGTACTGCCAGCCACATTCATGAGCAGTTCACCAGCTTCCGCTTGGATGACGTGTGGAACGATGAGCACTACGTTAGGCTGCAGGATAAAGGCAGGTACGTTAAAGAAGAGATGCACATCTCGTCCATATAGCATGGATATCTGTAGTCTTGAGCAAATGTGTGATTTCTGCTTAAAATGATGTGAAAATTGTGAGCCATTTACCACTCTGCAAACAAACTTCAGTCTAGCCAAGCAATAACTGCTCTTGCCTCCTCTCAGGCTTTCTAAATCCAGACAGTCTGGAAGCAGCACTCTGGATGTTTCCTGAGGCAGCTGTTTCCTCCAAGTATGCTTAGGAAGTGGAGAGAAAACAAACTTGAGTGAAAACTCAGCTGAAAGGCAGATTCCCTGTGTCTAAAACTGCTGGCACAGGTGACTCTGTCTTGTCACCCAGAAAGGGCTGTGCACCTGGCAGTGGCTCCTCCAGTAGCTCAGGACGGTGTCAACAGGCGTTGTGTTGTCTTGACAGCTCACTCCCTCATCTTTTACTTGCCCCTTTTTGTCAGGGGAAATGAGTTTGCCTAGCTTCTTTTAGGAGGCAACTGAGACTGGGAAGCAGATATTATTTCTGCTACTTCTCTTAGAAATCAGCCTTCATTAATGTCTTTGACCAGCTCCAGAGATTTTTGCATGGAATACTGGGATGAGGTTGCCTGTTTGCAGCTCCATTGACATGATCAGAATTGTTAGAGCACAGACTGAATACAGGCACAATACTGACTGAAATACTGAGCTAATTAAATTCTTGTGTGAAAGAGTATAACACTGTCTCTACATTTAACAGTAGCCAGAACCAAGTGTTCATTGTAGAAGATGCTCAAAAAGAGTTGGAGAGTCCTGATGCATATGTGGCATACAGCAAGAGCGGCACAGTTACTGTAAGTGATGCCAGAAGAATCCTGGGAATGTGTCTGTACACTTAAAAAATAAGTCCCTTTAAGATAGGGAGTGTATAAAGCCCTCCCCAGTTAAGAGAGCTGGGTGGGGTGGTCAGAGTCAGGAGAGAGGAATGGGCCCACATAGTATTCTTACTGCAGCAAGATGCAGGAATAACTTTAAACTTCCCTGCTGGAATCCAGACGGGAACCTTGGCAGAAGTGCTGCTCCAGCAGGTGTCTTGCACTGGATCAGTTTACATTGCTGAGCTGAAGCTCCCTACTGTTAAGAGGAGTCAGTGTTACAGTGACTCTAGGCTATTTCAGGTCTTTTACTGACTTAAGACTGCTGCATTCATAACCAGCGTTTCTATTGCAGGGCAAACCCATCTATGTGAACTATGGACGGAAAGAAGATTTTCAGAAGATACGAAATATGCATGTTTCAATGAATGGAGCTATAATCATCTTCAGAGCTGGAAAAATAACCCTTGCTGAGAAGGTAGGCAGTGTCTGCCCCAAAGCCTGGCTAGACTTGGCAACAGGAAGCCATGCTTCCTTCTCATTGAGGTGCAGAGGTATGTCTCTTTTAGGTCTGTAGAACTCATGTATGTAGGATTGTTCTGCAGGCCTGGTCTTGCTTGTTTGCACTAAAGCTCCACGTGCAGGTCTGGACACTGAGGCTGAGCAGGGCTTGTTACTGTTCATGGTGCAATTCTTCTTGGCCTCAGGCAGTTCACTGGAACAACCAGGTCTCTGGAGTGGTGGGGCTGGGAGGCAGCCTGGGAGCAGAGCTGGGTAATATCACTAGAAACAGCCATAAGGCTGCTAGAAGCACAACGGCCTTGCCTTCAGAACACCTCTTGCTGCTGTAGCCAGATAATTTAAAAGCTTGGCTGCAGTGTGTCACTTGAGCCCTTGCTGACTGTTCCTTGGACCATGTAGCAGTGCTGGAACTGTGTCCAGCTGGTGGCCATGCTACTGTAGTGTTCCCTCTGTAGAGAACAGAACCAAATAGCTAAGCAGGCTAAAGGATCCAAGTGTTTCTGTATGCAAGCCTGTTCCATATCTGACCCAGAGCTGCCCATCAGATGGGTGTTCCTGGGAGGGCTGGGGCACAGGACCCTTTGCAGTTGGACTCAGCCTTGTCTGGAGGCATCTGAGACAGGCAAGGCTAGAAAGTGCTTCCAAAAAATGTGGTCACTGGTTCTGTAATCCCACTTTCCAAACTGGTGTCTAGTTATAAAAGAGTGTTTGTACTAGTGCTGGGTTGTAGGTGTGTTAAAATGCTGACTAGTCCACTCTGCCACCATTTTCCGTTTGAAGATGAGCCCCTAGCGGCTGCTTGTCTTGAGACTAACCTCATCTTGGGAAAACAGATGGAGCATAATCAAAATTAAATAATACTAAATTATAAGCTGCTCCAAGGAGCAAATATGAGCTCAAAGAATCATAGACTGAGACACTGCGGTGTGTCCTAACTTCCAAAGGATGTTAGACACAGCTTGCCTGCAGCAGGGCTGAGCTGCTAGGATTCAGCTGCCTTGTGGATCTGTCAGGTAGCTGTTAAAAGACTTGGGCACTGAGAGGCACAGCCCTTCACACCATTGCTCCGTGTTCTTGCCTGGACTGCCCTTGCTTGCAGTGCAGATGTGCACTTAATGTTTCTCTTTGCTGCAGGTTGCAAATGCCAGAAAGGAAGGAGCAGTTGGTGCCCTGATGTACCTGGGCCCCTCAAAAGGCAAGAAGGCAGATTCATCTGCCCCCTTTGGACATGTGAGTGTGCAAGTGGTTCCCCTGTTTCTTCTTGAGAACCTTTCTGGCTGGCGGCTGCAGCCTGGGGCAGTCCAGCAGTGCCCTTGTGTAGATGAAAACTGCTGGACTCTGATGAGACTTGAGGACTCTTCTTGCTTTTCACAGGCCCACCTTGGAACTGGAGACCCTTTCACACCAGGCTTCCCTTCTTTCAACCATACCCAGTTCCCACCAGTGGAATCTTCTGGACTACCTCAAATTCCTGTTCAAACTATCTCTAGAGAAGCAGCAACCAGACTGTTTGGGTAAGTGTTTCTGCTGTATTGCAGGCTGAGGTTCTGTGGCCTCTTGCCAGGAGTGAGGATGGTGTGAGGTGCTGTGAGAAGGAGCTCTCTGCTCTGTGTGGCACGGACTATGTTCTGGAACTGGCTGGCGAAGAGTCATTTGTGCCCATGTCTCATGTCTTAAAGATTGAACTTAATCTAGTGTTGGGATTCCTCTTGGTCTCTGTATTCTACCCCTCCTTGCATAATTAGTGGTACAGAACTGCAAAGTCTCTCCGAGACAGGCTCTGAACAAGGTTGCACCTGCAGTTGCAGGTGTGCATTTTTCACACAATAGCTTAAAGAGGTCAGAGCTGAATAATGAGTTCAAATGATCTTCCTTTTTCTCTCAGAAAAATGGATGGAGAAAAATGCCTTGAGGATTGGACAGCTGATATCATGGGATGTAAGGTGACAGTGAGCAACAACAGCAACATGACAGTGAAACTGACTGTGAACAACGTTATGGTGGATAGGAAGATTCTGAACATCTTCGGTGTTATCAAGGGCTTTGAAGAACCAGGTAACAGCAGCTGCATTGTAGCTTAGTCTTGAGGGGAACCCTTCCTCTTCTGTGATCACTGGAATGGGACAGCTGCTCCCAGACAGATGACAGATTTTTCTCAGCAGAACCAAGGCCCTCCCCTGAGCATCAAAGAGAAATCTGAACTGTGCTGCCAGGGAAAGGCTAATGAAAGCACTCAGTGAGCCAGATTCAGGGATCAGACTGCAGACTCTCTTCCTAGTACAGAAGCTGAAAGCTGCTCTTCTCATAAGTGGTATTTGCAATCTGAAGCTTGCAGCTCAGGTCTTGATCTTGTCTCCTTTACAGATCGGTACGTTGTGCTCGGAGCCCAGAGAGATTCCTGGGGGCCAGGAGCAGCCAAGGCTGGAGTTGGCACTGCCATCTTGTTGGAACTTGCCCGTGTGATCTCAGACATGGTGAAAAATGGTAAATATTTGTGAACAAAAGCACGAGGGTGGGAGGTGATGCAGGTCTAGCTCTCTTTGTGTTAACACTGGAGAGCCCAGTTGCAAAGCAGACCTTTAGAAGGTGTAGGGAATTTGACAACGCTCCCTGAGAAGCTGTTACTTCTCCAATACAACTTGTCTGCAATGAACATTCACTTCCAAGGGACTGCCTGCCTGGATCTGGTATGGCTCAATTACCAGTGTGTCCTTGGATAACACAGGACACAAACCTTAAACTGGAGCTGTCTGCTGGACAGCCAGGCCCAAAGTGGGAAAACTCTGAAGTGTGGGAGCAGTGGGGACTGCATGGTGGCAGATAGTGTGAGCACACTTGTCTCCAGGGTTAATTTTGGGCTCAGGCAGCTAAACAAAACAGAGTGGAAATGCAGACAGCATTGTTCTGCTGCGCAGTTCTGCAGGGTGTGGGGGCAGGGTACAGTGTCCATGCAGTGTGCACATTGCTCTGCAGCAGCGCTGTCTGAGGAGCAGGCAATTCATCATCCCAGGCCCGCAGTGCTCATCTGCATCTCCATGGGGAAAGGGCAGACCTCTCAGCCTCTCTCTCTTTACAGAAGACTACAAACCACGGCGCAGCATTATCTTCGCTAGCTGGAGTGCGGGAGAGTACGGAGCTGTGGGTGCTACCGAGTGGCTGGAGGTATTGATGATTTAATAGAGTTCTGCAGGACGGCTCTGCAGTTGTTCTGTGGATTAAACATCCTGGTGTTGGACTGCTACTGCTCATTATTAAAATACTTGTTTTGTTCTAGGGGTACTCCACCACACTGCATGCCAAAGCCTTCACTTACATCAACTTGGACACTGCAGTCCTGGGTAACCTGCTACTCTTTCAAGTACTTCTTTAAATTGGGTGGGACCAGAATAGCTTGAACAGACATCCTTTAACCTCTAGGAATGGGGGCTGTGCCAAGAGGTGTTTGGTGGGTGTTTGGCTGAAGATTGACATGACTCCATTTATACTCCTGCTGTCAATTGAAGCTGGGAGGCTGGTACAGCCTAAGCCATGAGGAGTCAACCCTGCTAAATCCCAGTTGACTGTCCTGTGTCTGTCGAAGGTCCTTTGGCAACTGTAGCTATAGATCAGGGGTGAGCTGCTCTAGCAGTAGTGGTTGATTGTGCCAGTATGTTGAGTACCCTTTCATTTTCTGCAGGCTCCAGAGACGTGAAGATTTCTGCTAGCCCATTGCTGTACTCATTGCTAGAGGCAACCATGAAGAGGGTGAGTTAAAGGGTATTGATCTGATCAAGGTGACTGTGGTTTTAAGGAGGAACTGAAAGCAGACAGAGCTGTGCTGGGTCACTTTGCCCACTTGACAGGAGAAAGACCCACTTAGAAGGAAAACCTGGGATTCTGAAGGGGCCCTGTCTGGCATCAGCTGGGCTCTGGGAATTGCAGTTCACGCATACAGAATCTAAAATCAGTAAATGCAACAGTTCATTGGCAAATGTGTGGAGAAAGGTCAGGGGAGCACACCTGACTCTGGCATCTGCACAGCAGTGTAAGCTCCAGGATGGAGCTGGAAGCCCAAGCAGAGGTGAGAATAAGTGCAGTGACTGTCATCTCTGTGCAGGTAAAGGACCCCACAAATAATTCAGGATACCTGTATGACAAAGCTGGCTCTGACTGGATAAAGAAAGTGTAAGTATTGTCATCTATCTTTTTGGGAGAGCAGATCTCCATAAAGGAGCAAACAATATGGATTCTGCTGGAGTGTCATACTGCTGTCTGGGGTGGGCTCTACCTTCTGACGTGGGGTCAGGCAAGTGTGAACAGTACAGCACTAACTGTGCTGCCCCAAGCTGGCTGAGGCAGCCCAGACACCTTCCTGCAGGACAGGAACAGCCTCATACCAAGTCCAGTGGCAGGGAATGGACAAGTAGGACCAGGGATTTGCTTGGGACTCCTTCAGTCTTGTCCAGAGTTCTGTTGGTTCAGAGCTTCAATTGTAGAGCTTGTAGCTTTTCTCCTGGGGTGCCCAAGCCAGTTGGTAACTACTCAGTGCTTATTTTCTGCAGCGTTCCCCTTGATCTGGATAATGCAGCATTCCCTTTTCTGGCCTACTCAGGAATCCCAGTGGTTTCCTTTGGTTTCTACAATGTAAGTAATGTGTGCTTGCCTAGTGTGCTCATTCCATGCAGAGTGCTGTAAGGATATCTGCTCTCCAGGATGGGCAAAAGGTGCTGTCCAAGTTCAATGTCCTTGCAAGAGCCTCTCAGAGGGAGGAGGTGCAGCCTCTGAACCTGGTGGCTGTGGCAGCACTTGATGTCAAGACTGATCCTGGGATAAGGCTGGCTTACATCTCTGTTCCAAAGTACTGAATACTTGCAGGTTTTTGGGGAGAGGGGTCACTTGCTTTTCTGGAGGCTCAGATGTCAATGAATCAGAAGCTAAAAGCAATAGAAAGATGTCAGGCTGTGGCTGGACAGTGACAGACTGTTCTACAGCCTGCTGGCCAGCAAGCAGAGTGTGTTGTGGGAGCAATATTACTGCCCTGAGCAAGTACTTAACTCAGACTGTTCTCCAGTCTGCTGGTACAGCCCAGCACCCTGCCCTCTTACTGCAGGTGTGCAGCTGGGAGCCTTAGTGGTAGCAGCTCCCTCTCTTAGGAATGCTTGGGATTTGTTAGTGTCAGACTTGTTTCACAAAAAACCCTGAGTTACCCTAGCAGGAAGGGTTGGAGGGTGCTGCAAGCACATAGCAGACTGGGTGGTGAGATTTGTCCACCTGCACTTCTGCAATGAACTCTGAGGGATAAAGGTCTGTATGTCTTCAGGTTTAAATAACAAGCAGAACATCCTGCTGGTAACTGGAAGCTGTCAGGGATGAGATAAGATCTCCATTCCCTTCCCAGTCCTTTGGAGTTTTGCCACTTGAGTCTTTGCTCCTTAGCAGCACAGGGAGATGGGATGTGGTGGAGGTAACAAGTAACTTTTGGTGGGGGATGAGAAAAGTCTAACTGGAAAAAGTTTCTTGGCTAGCTTCAGTACCTTTTTTCTTGCAGGAAGGTGATGAGTATGCCTTTTTGGGCACTACTGAGGACACTTTGGCTAACCTGAAAGAGAAGACTGACAAGTTGTACCCTCTCATGTATGCTGCTGCAGAAGTTGCTGGACAAATAGCTCTCAGGCTGACCCATGACCATGAGCTCTTCCTGGATTTTGATAGATACAGTGATGAATTGCTGTCATTCCAGGAGAAGCTTTGGCACTTCAATGCCAATGTGAAGGTTAGAAGGACTCAGAGTTCACCAAATCCCTGATGATTATGGGGCCATGTGCTAATAAGGCCCTGCTGGATACAGCAGGATGGACACCTTTCCCCTTTAGACAGAAAAGGGTAGCAAAGTGTGACCAGAATCCATGCTCCTTATGGAGCAGTGCAGGCAGAGTAGCTGTGGCAGACAGATTTAGCTAATCTAGATGTCATGAGCTCTTGAGGAAATGGATGTGAACAGTTTCTTCTCTGGTTATCATTCACAGCATAGTGTAGCTTTCCATCTCATTTGCACCTTTGCTGAAAATCTAGAAGTGTGGTTAGGGAGTGACCTCAGAAGAGCCTGCCAGGAACTTGTTCTGCTACTTGGCTAAACTGCCAGAAAAAAAAAACCCCAACACTTTCTTTTGGTAAGAGAGCAGCAAAAGAAGAAAATCAGGTTTGCTAACAGCTCCTCCCTTGCAGGAACTGGGCCTGACCTTGAACTGGCTGTATTTTGCCCGTGGAGACTTCCAGCGAGCTGCAGATACACTGAGAAGAGACATCGAAAACAGTGACAGGGAAAACAGGATTGTCCGCAGAGCCCTGAATGACAGGATGATGAAGGTGGGTATCCTCAACTGGTTTTTCTTCCTTCACAAAGGAAGAGAGTCTTGGCTGGGATGGGCCTTTCCCTAAGGGGCCATGGGCACTGTGCAGAATGATGTCTCTTCCACTTGCTTAGTGGCAACATAATGGCTTACTCATGAGAGAGGGTCTGGCCCTTGCAGAGCTGCTGTGGGAAAGGGCTGGGGATCAGGGGTTGGCAGCTTGTGTTGGGGCAGATCAGGAAAGAAAAACTTGGGAGGTGAAAGTATAACCCTGTATTTGCATCTCTACTCAGGTGGAATACGACTTCCTCTCTCCATACCTCTCACCAAAAGATGCTCCTTTCCGCCACATCTTCTTCGGCAGAGGCAGCCACACCCTGCAGAGTCTGCTGGAGAACCTGGAGCAGCTGACAGTCAACAAGACCAGCGTGGATGTGAATGAGCTGAAAGAGCAGCTGGCCCTGGCCACCTGGACCATTAAAGGGGCTGCCAATGCTTTAGTGGGCGATATCTGGAATACAGACAACGAAATCTAGACACTGCAAACACCTGGACTGTCCGTCTAAGGTACAGGAGAGCTCTGTGCTCTCTCAGGGAGCACAGCTTCCTTCCTGGCCCCAGTCCCAGCAAAGGGCCTTGCTGTGTAGATCTAGTTCCACCTGTAGCAACACACACAAACTCCCTGTACCTCAGATTAGGCATTGGCATGATTTTTAAATGGCAGCTTCTTGCAGATTTCCAGTACCTTATTTATCATAAAACCTAACCAAACCCCCTGAAACTTAAGTGAAACCCACTCCCTAACATGGTATTACTTTCCTGTAGATATTCTGGCAACAAAATGTTTTTGACCAAAGTTGAGCATAAAATTTATATCTTATCTTGGAGGCAGTTTTAAAGCAATACTAAGATTACCATGAAGTCTCCTCTGACCAGGCTCCCACCTAACCACAGTCCAAACCAGTCATGTACAGCTGCTCCAGTGTACTTCAAAACTAAGAGCTCAGGTGTTTCCTGAACTGGTACCTTGAGTGGGGAGGTACCTCATCTATTCAAGCTTTTAATTGTTGGCCACCTAAACCTAGTGACAAAACAGAATGGATTCGTCTGAACATTTGTAACAAGGATCCCTTCTCTGGCAGGAAGCTGCAGAAAGCTGCAGTTCAAAAATTAAACAATGTAGTAATAGCCCACAAGTGCTGGATTATCAGCAAGCTCTCAAGTGCCCGCCTGCCTTTACTCAGTAGCAGGGCTCCAGTGACATCTTGGAGGCTTGCTTCTGCCAAGGCAGGTATCAATTCCCAGGGAAAATGACCCAAAGATTATCCAATGTCCCCTTGATATCCTCAGCTGGCACCTCAGCAAGTCCTGCAGCATTGAGAAATTACTTTAGGCTGGCACTTCAGACCTTGCTGCTCAGGGGCCTTGTGTGAAATCAAGTCTCTTGGCCAAACTCTGTTTGACTGATGTCATTTTGCAGGTTGGCTCTTGTTTGGCACTGAGATATTTATTTCTTTATTTATTTATCAGTGACAGTGTTCACTATAAATGGTGTGTTTTTTTTATAGAAGATAATTATCGGAAGCAGTGCCTTCCATAATTATGACAGTTATACTGTCGTTTTTGAATAAAGCAGCATCTGCTATTACAATCAAACATGATACTGGAACTTTGCATTTAAAATAATCAAAACAAGACCCTCAAAAAGTTTTGGAAAACTAGCAATTAAGCTTTCTGTGGCAAAAACACCCCTCTAGAAGAAACTTGAAGGTGCAAACCTGGTAGTGAGTCTCCAGGTTGTGCTCCAAAGTAATTCTTGAAATGCTGAAAACCTGGGTGGAAATTCCAATACTAGAAATGTGTCTTCCTTGCAGGGTCTGTGCCCCTCTGTGGGTTTCAGACTTCTTCCTGCTCCCCTTTCTGGATGCTGTGTGCTCTCACAGGGAGCACAGCTTCCTTCCTGGCCCTGGCCCAGCAGAGAGCCTTGCCACAGATGGAACTAAGGCCAGCCCTAGTTCCACCTGTGGCAACACACAGAAACTCCTTCTACATCAGATTAGACATTGGCACGATTTTTAAATGGCAGCTTCCTGCAAACTTCCAGTACCTTATGTATCATGAAACCTAACTGACATTATCGGGGGCAGTGTCTCCCATAATGTGTAAAGAACAAGGTAGTTTTTGCCTACCACAGTGTTATATCGGAGGCAGTGACCTCCATATGTTGCACTATGGGTGTACGTAATTATCGGGGACAGTGTTTCCCATAATTGTTCTATGCTTATCACGCAATGTCATCTGCGAAGCTTGATGGTTAGTATCTAACATGGATTAATTTCCTGCAGTCCTATTTTTTCACTCTCCTGTGGTGATGCAGATACAATCTTCAGTCTGTTATGTACATCCTTAGACACTTCCTTCTCCATAGGCTGAACTGTTTGATAGAGCTGTGCTGTCTTGAACTGGCTTCCTGCCTTCAGTCACGAGAGTAGTGCTTGAGTGTTTAGTGGAAACTAGGCTAGTTAGACTGTGTGCTCTGTGGTGTTGTAAACTTAATTCAAATCAGTTACAAAGACCTGAGGAATTAAAGGTGAATGTAGGGCTTGGGGCTGACAGCTGTCTGCAGGGCTCTGGTCACTGCTCTGGATGGGTGCATGTAACACCTTGAGAGGCTGGCCTGCCGTGACACCAGGAGGGTGCTGGTGTGTATGCATGGGCTGCTCACTCTCCAGTTCTGGCTGGAAATTCCAGTCTTGCCCCCTTGGGTGTTGAATGGAGGGAGGAAAGTCAGTGTCAGCTTTCTAATGGTGCCACTCTGCTGTGTGACCTGAAGCTGAGCACTGCTGCTGTGTGACACCTGCTGAACTGTGCTGCCTGTTCCCAGGGGCTGTTGGCAGTTTGATCTGGCATTTAAACCTAACCTGCAGCTTAGTTTTAACCTAAACTCTGCAGTTTGATCTGGCATTTAAACCTAACCTGAGCGAGTGACCTGAGCCCCAGCAATAGTCCTTGAGGGAAAGAACACTGTTCCAGCTGGAGCTCTGCAAGGAAAGGGCAGGGACTGGCCCCCAGCCTGGTTACTGAGCTCAGTGCTCACCAGCTTGGAGGGCTGGATTTTCATCGGTCTCTAGAAACCTGATGCCCAGGCTTGTGCAACTTGTTCTTCCTTAACTTCTCTTGACTCTCTAACTTCCTACAGCCCTCTCTGTGTTAGTGTTTTCTCTCACATTCTAGTTTCTAGTGACATTTCTCTGGATGGCATCTAAGAACTGCTGTCTGGGAGTTCTCACTGTTGTTTGCATGCATCTTGATGTCAAACTTAATCTTGTGCTTTATAGCCAGCAGAGAGAGACAAAAGACAAAGCTTATCTCCTGGCTAGGCAGCACAGCCGTAACTACTGGGATGTTGGGATGCCTTGCTCAGTGCTGGCATCTGACTGCTGTGGGGTGCTGAACTGTTTCTGGATTTACTTGCTGTTTGTTTGAATAAAGTATTTTTGAAGCTTGAACACTCAGCTTCTTTTGTGGGGTTCTGGATTACCTGCTGTCTGCTTTAATAAAGATGTTGAAGCTTGAATGCTCACCTTCTCTTGTGACTTCTTGCAAAGCCATGATGCTGTTGTGGCATTGTGGCCATGAGTGAGCTTGGGCAGCTGGAGGGAGGCTGTCATCCTGTTCCATCAGGGCTGCGATGTGGCAGCTCCAGTATCACTCAGTTGATGTGCAGCAGCAAATCTGAACTTCACAGTGCTGCTCAGCTGAGTCCTGTCTTATCACAAACTGCAGTAAGGACTCTGGTAATGAGGTGGAGGAGCACAACTGTATGTAAGCCCCCAGACCTCCTCCCCTCCTTTCATGTCCTACTTCTTGCCTCTCCATGACAGCATTGACTCTGAAAAGCCTGAGATGTATGGGTGAATGACGGGAGAAGGATGAAATGTCAGGTTTCCCCCTGGCTGTGGCCTTGCAGGTCTCTGCTGTTGAGAAGGTGGCTGGAGGGGCCTGTGGGTGGCTGTGTTCCAGCAAGCCAGTGCTTGCTTCTACCTTGTCCCTGCCCCTCGTCATCCTGGAGGTCCCGTGGGCCAAGGTAGAGATGCATGTGTGGATACTGCTTAGAGCCCGGGACAGCTCTGGGAGGGCAGGAGCTGCCCCCTCAGCTCCGGAGGACTGCTCAGGTGAGACCGTACAGGTTTGGGGCTCTGCATTTAAATAAGTTCAATTTCTCTGTGCTGTCCTCCCGCTTCCCTCATGCCGGTCTCACCTTCTGCTTCACAAGCACCACATCCCTAGACGTTGCGCTATTTGGATGAGCGGCAGCTTCTCCAGGATCCCAGCTCGCGCTCTATGGGCTGTCCCGGCATAGCTCTGGTCCCTCCTCTTCCCCCGGGGATGATTTACTTGTTGGAAGGACGTCGTTTCCCGCAGCTCCTGCCTGCGCCTGGCAGAGCTCTCTCGCTGCGGTAACTCTGCAAAGTGTCCTGAGAGGCCGGGCCGGGGCTGCGGAAGCGCTGCTGCGGCCGGGCAGCGCCAGCCCCGCCGGGGCAGAGGGAAGGGGGAACAGCCCCTTCCGACTCACCTGGGAGCAGGGATTTTGGCAGCGCAGGGCAGCTCGCGTCCCCGGTGCAGCGGATCGGTCCCGGGGCCTGGCGCTGCTCCGCGGTGAGTCTGTCCGGGCGCCCATGCCCGTGCTCACCCATCCATCCATCCACTTGTCCGTCTGTCCGTCCTCACCCCCGCCGTTACGTAAAGCGGCGGGGCGGCGCCTTTAAGAGCGGGGCCGGGGGCGGGTCGGGGGCCGTCCGGGCTCGCGGCGGCGGCGGCGGGAGCCGGCGGGGGCGCAGGAGGGGAGGAAGGGGTGGCGGAGCCGGAGCTCCGGGGGTGCGGCGCGGGGGGGCTTCCCCAGCGTGCGGGGCCGGGGTGGGGCCCGCACCGCGTGCACCATCCGGGGGCAGGGGGCGAGCGGGGCGCCGGGGGTGCCGGAGGGCGGGGGGCTGAGCCCGGCGGTGCCGGAGGGCGGCGGGGTGGCCCCGGGGGTGCAGGAGCAGGGCGGCTTCACTCGCAGCGTGCAGGAGGCGGGGCTGGGGGCGCTGCCCCGCGGCCAGGAGCTAGTGGCCGGCGGCAGGGAAGCGAGGGGCGGCGGGGGGCCGGACCGCTGGCACTGGGTGCCGCTGGGCGAGAAGACGAGCCAGCAGGAGTGGGGCGAGCGGCCCGGGCCCGTCACCGCCCTCGGCAGCCCCAAGGCGGGCGCGGAGCCGCGGCGGCCCCGGGAGCGGGGGGCGGCGCGGGCGCGGCGGCGGGCGCGGGGCGCGGAGGAGGCGGCGGCGGGCGGCAGCCCCGGGGCGCGGCGGGCGCGGGGCGCGGTGCGAGGGGTGCAGGAGCTCGGCCCCAAGGTCCGGCAGGAGCAGGGCCTGGCCCGGCGGGCGCAGCAGGAGCGCGGCGGGGGCCGGCGGGACGCGGCGAGCCCCCCGGCCCGCAACCGCTGGTGGGTGCGGCGGGGCCGGCAGGAGGAGGGAGAGGCCCGGGGCGGAGTGCAGGAGGAGGGCGAGCTCTACCCGGGGGAGCAGGAGCACCCCGGCGGCAACCCCGGCACGCGGACCCCGGCGCGCCGCCTGAGCCGCAGGAGGTCCGCCCGGGTGTGAGGCCGCACCCCGTGCCCGGTGCCCGCCGCCCCGGGGGTGATCCCGGCCGCGTCCCGGACGTCTCCGGCGTCGATCGTCGCACCCCGCCCCGGCAGGTGTGCGGGCTCGTCTCTCCTGGCATGCCGGCTGTCTGGAGTGCCGCCGTGCCCGTCCTCGCCCGTCGGTGACGCTGCAGACTCGGCGCAGGATGCGGTGGCGGTGAGCGTAGAGGTAAGGAGCGAGGCGCGACCCCGTGGCTGTGGGTGCTCGAGGGGCAGGGGGTTCAGGGCCGGGCACTGTGCTGCTGCCCGGCTGACAGCTGAGTGTGCCGGTGTGTTGGCAGCGTGCCCCGCAGCACGGCGAGCTGCGGTGCTTCCCTCGCGCCCAAGCACTGCGGGACTGCCAGTCCCGGCCGGCAGCAGGCCCGACCTCCTGCTCCAGCTGCCAGGGCAGAGCAGGCAGCAGGGTCTGGTGTGAGTGGGTGCCTGGTGCCCTTGAACTCTCCTAAACCACAGCGGAAGCTGGGGGAAAGTTTTGTTGGTTTTTTTTTTTTTCCTGGAGAAAAGGCAGCTTTGCTTTTCCTCTTCCCTGGGCTCGTGGGAGCTGTGGCACTGAACAGAGGATCCTTGTCCTCCGGGGCCAGCCCCGCGCCTCGGGGTGTTGTACTGCGGCTGAAACCCCGAGCAGCAGTGAGGTGTGGGGAGCCTCTGACCACCGGCTCAGCATGCAGCATCGTGGCTGTGTCCAGCCGTGTTGTGGCAATTTTTCTCTGAACAGTCCAGGACTGTTTGGTACACTTTTGGTCTTTGTTGGTTTTGCTTTTTTAAATAAAAGTTTCAAGTTAAACTTGGTAAGGTGGTGCTGACACTCCAGACAAGGATCATACCGTGCCAGGAAAATCCTGCTCGGCTTCTCACAGCAAGATTAGATTCCTTGCCCATTCTGAAGCAGCAGCTGGGAAGGAGGTTTGGAGGTGGCCAGAGGAGCCCAGGCAGAGACAGTGTCTCGGCAGCAGTGCTGGGGCTGGACTGTCTGGGCAGAACAGGCTGAGGCAGAGCCTGGCCCTGGTACTTCCCCACACCCTCAGCTCCCTGGGGCCACTTGGTGCAGCAAGTACACCGGGATGTCCTGGTGCTGCTGGGCTCCAGCACTGGCTCCACACCTTGCAAAGAGTGTCCCTCTTGCCAGGTGCTGTGGGCTCTGGAGGTTGTGCATTCCCCCCTCTTACTCAGCCATTCATTAAGCTGGCTCAGGACAAAGCTTTCAACAAAATTTTTGGGCTATGGGCTTTGCAAAAGTCTCCTAAAAACAGGACCTGTCTCGTGCTGTGTCTTTAAGCAGGTCTGTGCTACCAGGCACCTCTTTAGGGAGAGGGTCCAGGACAGCCCTTGGGTGCTGCACACCCATCCTGAGCTGTGGCCCTGCTCCCGCTGCCAGCCCTGAGCCCACAGGTCCCTGCAGGAAGTGGGGGGGTAGAAGCAGCTTCCGTATTCCCTGTCGGGCTGCGCCGAGGCCTGGGGTGCAGGGTGGGAGCTGTGCAACCTGTTACCAACCCCTGGAGCTACCGGAGCCTCCTCAGCCAGGTATTTGTTAGTGCAGGGTGGGGTGTAGTGGGTATGGCTGGGGGGGCTGGTGATGCCTTCCTCCTCCTCAGGCAGCTGCCAGCCTGCTGTCCCTCTGTGACTCAGCCTCCCCCGGGGCAAAGGGGGGCCTTATAAGTAGATGAGCAGCCACCACAGGACCATGAAAAACTGTGGGTTTGTAGCTGAGCCCTGTCCTAACCAACTGCAGGTTGGACTTGACACTGTGCCTCAGTTTCCCCCCAAGCCCATCCTGCCCATGGAGCCACCTGGGTTTTGACCTCAGTTGTGTCTATGAATGATGATAACTGTCAGGGCAAAAGCATCCGGGGGGTCATTGCCCACTTGTGTGGGTTTTGGGAGACAGGAGGAGGCTCTGCTTCATGCACAGACCCTGCCAGGATAGGAAGGACTTAGGAGAAAGTCTTGTTCCATCCATTTATTGAGCAGCCCTGGGGGAGGGCCAGTATTCCCACTGCAGCCTGGCTAATTAGGGTGCTGTCAGTTCATGCTAGTGACTGGCATATACTGAACGGCCTGGCTAGGACTTTGTGCTGCTCTGATGCTGGGGAACTGGGGGGATTGAGCCTTAATCCCCTCCTTCCAGCTCTAGGGGTCCCAGTTCCCCTGCTCCCAGCTCAAAGGGGAGAGAGATGCTGCTGTGTGGGTGTAGCTTTGTGCCAGCCTGGCCCGAGACCTGACAAACTCATTTTGTGCCAGCTGCAGCCCAAGGACACATCCTGTACTGGGGTGAATATGGGGGTACTGCTGGCAGCACCCTGGGATGGAGGGGCAGGTTGGACCAGGGGTCCTGGTGCCCCCCTTCCCAGGAGCAAAGCTTTCCTGGGGTGCGAGTCCACAAAGGGTCTTCCAACTGCCTTGTCAGAGTGGGTCGTGACTCTGGATGCAGAGACACTTCCTATACTTTAACCTCCAGGAAGTCTGGGGTGGACAGATGGGGGTGCCAGGCAGGGATGCCCATTCTGAGTTCTCCCCCTTTGCCCCAGAGGGACCCCGTCACCGGTGTCACCCGAGCCCAGACGTTTTGCCGCCTCCCTCACTGCGCGGTTCCGTGACACGGGCTGGCACTGCTAAGGGATCCCACAGTGCTGTCCCTGTGGCCCAGGTGAGGTCAGTGTGGGGAGCTGGCAGGAACAAACCAGCCTTGCATTGGGGCAAGGTGACAGGGTCCCTACAGTGGCAGTGACACTGGGGCTCAGTGATGCCCAGCCTGCTGCCCTCTCCACCTCCCCAGCAATGAGGGTGCCAGGGACTATTGCTGTGCATTTGTCCCCCAAAACACTGCACTGTGACCCCGTCTTGGTGAGAGAGCTTGGGACTGAGGTGAGGATCAGTTATGGGGTCAGCAATTGCTGCCCATGCCACTGAGCTGGGAGGCGCAAGTCAAGCTAAGCCCGCCCCAGCTCGACCTGTGGAGCGGATTTAGCAGAGGAAAGAGGCTTAGGGAGGGGATTGGGGCTGTGCCGGGATGAGGGGGCCCCCCCACGTGCCTGTGTCTTTCCTTCCCACACATCCACTGCTGCAGGCAGGCACTCAGAGCAGGGGATGCTCTGTGCTGGGGGACAGGATCAGGCCATGGGGCCAGACTCTGGGAACCCAGAGATGGCAGCGAGGAGGAACCTGGCACCTCGGCCTCCCCGACCACCCCTGCCACGGGGGTCACCAGCCCTCCGTGCTGGCCCCCTGAGACCTCCTGCTTGCTCCATCCAGCCAACCAAGCAGCATCAGGTGCCAGCACCGAGAGAGGTAAAGCACCCACTGGTACGGGGGTATGTGGGGTGGCACAGTCCAGCGACGGGCTGGGGATGGTTTGCAGAGAGCTGGGTGGCAGCAGCATCCCACAGGTGGGCAGGATGCAGGCAGCAGCCCTGCCTCTGGTGGGAGCAGGGTGTGTTTGTACGTGTGTTTGTACGGAGTGGCAGCCAGGCTGGGGAGTGTGTCACCACAGTTTGGGGCCGCCCTCGGGGCCCTGCCAGGGCTGAACAAGCCAGCCCGGGGTGACGGTGCGGCTGCCCTGCTGCCGCCGCAGCCAGTGAGATCACTTCCAGGCGACACAGCTGCCAGGAAGGTGGCAGGAAGGTGGCAGGCGGGCTGTAACACTGAGCAGGGTGATGTGATGGAGGTGAGTGGGGGACCCTGTCCCCCTCTGGGAACTTGTTTTGGGACTCACCACTTTCTGGGGCCCTCGGTGTGGGGTCGTGGGCATAGGGGATGCTGTGGCACTGGTCCCAGGGATGTGGGGCCAAGTGTGGTGTCCCATAGGGCTGAGGAGCGCCAGTATCCCCACAGAGGGGAGGGACACCTTGTGTTCAATGTTACTGTCAAACCCTGGAGGGTGGAAGACAGTGCACCCCATCCAGTGGTTATTGTGGTGGGACCCCCCTCAGGGTGGAAATTGCAGGCAGGTGAGTCAGGGCTAGCAGGGCACAATGCCATTTGTCCCCTTGTACGGTACCTAATCATTTTGCTGTCAGTTAAACTTGGGCAGTCCAGGATGCCGACGTGTGGGGGTGTGTGACCCGAATCCATGCCCAGGGCTGTGGGGACAGGGGCTGTCTCCACTCATCCCCACAGCATCGCCTTGCCTGGGCAGGTTGGTGAGGGTTTAGGGGTGGCACAGGGCGGCTGGGTCCGGAGGGAAGGTGGCATAGCACGTGCATCAGTCACCGTCCGAGGCGTGCCAGCGCGGTGACGCCGGCGGGCCGCGCGCGGGGGCGGCTCGCTGCTCCCACGCCGCGGGCCCGGCCCGCCTCGGCTCCGCGGCTGAGCTCACCTCCGTGGTATGGCAGGAGGAGTCGCCGAGGGGCTGTTCCCGCCCGGCCCCTCAGCCACGGCAGATGCCCCCCGGGACTGGGGGTGTGTGTGTCTCTGTAGCAGAGGGAGGGGAAGGGGGGGCGGGACACGCTCCTGCCCCTGCCTTGGCACGTTGACAGCCCGGTGTCGCTCCTTTGGCTAGACTGGGTTCTTAGGGCTCCGTGGGAGGAACAGTGATGGGTTGCGTGGTGCTTCTGGGGGGTCAGAATGGGGCATCTCATGCCTGTGGTGTTGCCATGAGGAGTACATTGATCCCTGGGGACTCTGCTGTGCCCCAAAGGACAGGCAGGTCACAGGGGTCTTTGAGGGGGCTGCAGCCCCACAGCCCCCACCCCCGGATTTCAGCCTGCTTGCGGCTGTGGTCCGGAGGCTGCGGGAGGGACTCGGGCTGGGCAGCGCTGGGGTACAGGCCAGTCCCCGTGTGCAGGTGTGGGGGCTCCCCATCCAGGGTGGTGGCTTCCTGCTGGGAGCTGTGCCAGCTGCGGCAGCGCCTGGCAGAGGTCTAGGAGACCCCAGCCCCCTCCGAGGGGGTGAGGGGAGAGGATTGATCCTGGCGTAGCCTTCGGACTCCCATCCCCGCGGCACCCCCCGGGGCCTGGCTGCTGTGCCAGCCCTGCCGTGCTTGCGCCAGCGCTGCCGGTCGCTGCGGAGCAGCCATCTTCCCGGTGCATCCCATCCCCCTCTGCCTGCGCAGGGAAGCGGGCGGGATGCTGGGGATACTGCCAGCGCCAGAGCCCCCCCATCCCTCTGCAGGTGCCTCCCTACCCATCCTGCCTGCTGTAGAGCCCCGGCTGCTTGACGATGGTCCCCCCTCATCCTCCTCCTCCGCCTGGCTGCCTGGTGCACCGCGCCGGGGTGCGGGGAGAAGGGGGCTGCGGGCGCGGCGCTGGCGGCGATGCCACCACCTCTCCACTCAGGAGCCGGAGCAGGGACCGAAGGTGGGCGGTAGGGCTGCCGCGCCGGGAGGAAGACAGTGGTGCCAGGCTGGGATTGGGGTGAGGACAAGCGCTCAAGGGGCTGCCCCCCTTCTCCTTTCCCTTTTCGCCTGCATCCCTCCATCCATCCTCCACCCCCCAACCCCCACCATTACCGTTGCGGTCACCTTCACCCTCTCGCTGTTTTCCGGAACTGCAGCAACTTTCTGCCATGTGATCCCAAACCCGGCTCCAGCCCTCGCCGCCCCCAAGCAGACGCGGGCGTCTCCGCAGAGCCCCCCACTCGCCGCTGCGCCGCAGCCGCCGCCTCAGCCATGGGCGAGAGATGCGACTACCAGCGCTTGAGCAGCGCCGAGGAGGAGGAGGAAATGCACGGCCCCCTGCCCCACAGCTTCTCGGACAGCACCGGGCAGCGGGCCCTGCGGCTGGGCAGCAGGCGCCCCACGCCACCCCCCCGGCAGGACACCGCCCCGGGCATGCCGTGCCGGCGGGTCAGTGGGGGGAATCGGTATAGGGGAGCAGCGGGGGCACCTGGCTGAGCGCGGTGCCCCCGGGATGGGCATGGGTTGGCAGCTGATATGGAGTACAGGGGGTCCCTGCATGGCATCTCCCCTCTGGAATGTGCTGTACCCTGCAGCATCCGGGGCAGCATGACACCCGCCCCTTGCTAGGCTATGCCCGCATCCTGACCCACGGGAGGGGGGCTACCTGCTGCTTCTTGTTGGGGAAACTGAGGCATGGGGGAATGGTGTGAGGCAGCGAGGCTCAGCTAAGCCTGGCATAGCTCGTGGAGGAGGGGCACGGTGCCCAGCACAGGATGCCATCCCCTAGCTGCAGCACTGCGACCAGACCTGCAGGGTGGCCCTGCAGGCTGCCATCCCCACAATGGAGTGTCCCTGGGGGATGTCAAGCTTTGCATGGATGTGGGGAATGTGTAGGTGCCGGGGGCTTGAGGTGTAGGACAGGTATGGTGGTGTCATTAGCGATAGATGTAATGGGGTGGAGGGAAGGGGGAAAGGTGGGAGGACTGATCCCCCCCCCCCCATGTGCCAGCTCGGCCGGGTGTGTGCGCTGCCAGGCACGCGCGGAGGCGACGAATATGCCCCAGCGCGGGTGGGCAGCCGTGGGCGCGCAGGGGGCAGGCGGCTCCAGGTGCGCGGCGGGCGGAGGCGGGAGCGGGACGGTGCCGGCGGCGGTGTTTGCGCACGTGCGGCCGGGCAGGGCGGCAGCCGGCGGTGCGCGGAGGGGACGCGCGTGGGGGGCGGCTGCGGTCGTGCAGGTGCGGGAGGCACGCGGGGGGATTGCTCCTGTGTGGTCCTGGGCTGCACGTGAGCATCCTCACCGCGCACCCTGCATGAGCCTGGGTGCACGTAGGGTGCACCCCTGGCGCTGCAGGGATGGGTGTGCATGGCAGGGGCCGAGCAGCACCTGTGCGGCGGGTCTAGGGGGGGGATTTGTGACTTCCCCACCTCAGGATGGGAGTTTGCTGGCAGGACGCCTTGCCCCACTCAGAGTCGAGGTTGCAGGGTCACTCCCTGTGCGTGCGGGTCTACCGCAGAGAGGGAAACTGAGGCACGGAACCTCCCCTGGGGTGGTGGGCAAAGCCGGGTTCCCCACTCCCTTTTGGAAACCTGTACTCCTGATGTGAGCGCTGAACTGGCCAGCCTCACCTGGGATTTGGGGTTGCAGGAGGCAGTGCACTGGGTGCCAATCCCGGTGGGTGCCATTTCTGTGTGATGAGGGTGATGCTCTGTCAAGGCAGGGCACCCCCCATCCCCGGTCTCCCCTGAGCTGGGACGGGGGAAGCTGGCGCGTGGCAGAGGTTGGTGCCGAGGGCACTGTGCCCAGTTGTCCCCAGTCAATGGGCTTGTTGTGCCCGGTGCTTCTGCTGCTGGATGCCAGCTGGGATCCCAGCAGCAGTGGAAGCCCCAGTGGAGACTCCTCCTGGGGATGCATTTAATTCCCTCTCAGCTGCCCCCGTGGCACAGCACTGGCCATGGTTTGGGGGGGCCAGGCAGGTGGGGGCTGTGGCAAGAGGTTGCTGTGGGTCTTTCCTCTCTCACGCTGTGGCTGCCGGCGTGGCCAGCTGTTCTCCCTAGGGAGCCCGCGGGCGGACAGCACTGCTGGGGTTGGGTGCCAGCCCCACCAGGGAAGGGGAGCGAGCCCCAGGGTGCTGGTGGCGCCCCACGGCAGAGCCCTGTGGGGGCTGGCAGCTGGGCAGCGGATATGTTTGCCGAGCCAGAAACTCCCCCCGCAGTGCCCATCGCCCTGGCATGATGCCTGTGGCCTCGGTTGGGGAGCAGAGAGCCGGATGTCTCTTCTACCTCCCTCCCTCTCTGCTTCCTAGGGGGGGAAACTGAGGCCTGGGAGCGTTTCCCAAGGCTGGGGCGAGTTTCCATGGCAATGGGAGCGGGGGTCCGGGCTCCCAGCTGCCGGCAACAGCCGAACAAGGGAGAAAGCGGGACATTGATGGGAGCCCGGCCCCTTGGGCGCGCGTCCCAGCCCGGCTGAAAATAACCCTCCTGGGCAGCGCTGCGGGCAGGCGGCTGGGACCGAACCCCGCTACCAGCGAGGGGTCCCCAGGAAGCGGCTCCAGCCAGGGGAGTGACCCCAGCCCTGCCCGCCGCCACCCCCCGCCCCGGCCCCGTTGCGTTGGGGAAGGGGTGGGCCGGCCGGCCAGAGGATCGAGAGCCGGATGGAAGGAGGGGCAGAGCCACAGCCCGCGTCCGGCCGGCGGACCCGAACCCCCTGCCCGCTCCAGGGAGGGTCTGTGGGGCGGTGGAGCCCAGGGGACATCTCTGTAGCGCCGATGAAGGGACCGCGGGCGCCCCGGCTGCAGTGAGCGGGCTCCGCCGTGGGACGCCGGCACCGGGGAAGGGACATCAGCGGTGCCAGGGGCTGGCAGCCAGGCAGGATGCGACGCTTCCAGGCTTTGCACCGATCCTTCCCCTTCCTCACCCGCTTCCGCCTCTACCGAGTAAGTGCCGACCCTCGCCCGGTGCAGACCCCACGCTGGCCCTGTCCCCGTCGCCCGCGGGCAGGGGAGCCGCAGCGCCCTTCGCCCCGAGTGGCCCTGCATGCCCCCGTGCGCCCCCGTGCCCAGCTGCTCGCCGCGCCCGCCGTATTTTTAGCCCAGTGCCGAGGATCGTAATTGCGGTGACGCGGCCGAGGAGCCGAGCACGGCGGGTGAAGACGCCGGGGGCCATGTCGGCTCCCAGGGTAGAGGAGAGGATGGAGGGGGCTGCCGCGCTGTGGAACTGGGATGGTGGGTCCCAGCCTCCCACCCACTCTTATCAGGAGGAGGCACAGTCATATCTCTTTCCAGAAAGGTGGTGGTTAAAGTGGGGAAGAGCCAGGACAGCAGGCAGGGATGGGGAGTCATGGCGGAAAGATGGGGCTCCAGTCCTTCCTCTCTGTCCTGCCACAGCTGGGGACTGATGCCAGCAGCACTGGGGTGTCCTGTACCTCAGCGCCAGAGTAACAGGACCCTCCAGAAACCCAAATGTTCCTGTCTTCCCCCTCCCTATGTCTGCCCAGTGAGGTGGCACCACCCATGGCAGAGGAGACCCTCTGTGAGTCTGTACTACAGCTCAGCCAAGTGTGCAGGCATGCCAGGGAGCCAAGGTGGCTGTCCCTGGTGGGGACAGCTGTCATCTTTCTGCTCAGCCCGTCCAGCTGAGCAGAGAGAATTGGGCAGACACATCTGTCCTGAGCTTCTACCTCCTTCTGTGTCCTTGGCACTGCTGACCAGAGCATAGTCTGTGCTGGAATGGAGGGGTGGACTGGTATTTCTGTGGGCAGGACAGGGCAGACTGGGAGGTCCTTCCTATCTCTGGGGGTCCTGCTGATTGGGATGCCTCTCCTGGCCTCCCTGAGAGAGGTGGTGACAGGCTCAGGAGATGACTCTACTAGTATCCGTCACAGAAGCACCCGAGCCTTGGTTCTGATCTCCTCTGGGTGACTCCCCAGTGGGGATAGGGCAGAGGGGAGCAGAGCAGGGTTGCCCCTAACCCGATATTTTGTCCCAGCAGAGGCTGAGCTGTAGCATGCAGGCGGAGGAGGGCACGGACTGGCTGCTGGAGCTGCTGACCGAGCTGCAGCTGCAGCAGTACTTCCTGCGCATCCGAGACGAGCTCAACGTCACACGCCTCTCCCACTTTGAGTACGTCAAAAATGAGGATCTGGAGAAGATTGGCATGGGACGCCCCGGTGTGTACATCCTCCCCAAACCGCTCCCTTTACCCCTGGCTGGGAATTCTACAGGAGCATATGGGGCTGGAGGGGACCCCTACCCAAACTTGTGACAGTCACTGTGTCCTTGTGTCCTGCAGGCCAGCGGCGGCTGTGGGAGGCAGTGAAGCGGAGGAAAGCCATGTGCAAGCGGAAATCCTGGATGAGCAAGGTAGGGATGGGAGAGGGACAGGTGTGGCAGAGAAACTGAGGCAGACAGGAAGATCTGGATCCCTCTCTGTACCCTTTCAGGATGCCTGTCTCCCCCACATCCCTGGAGGCTGACAGGGAAATGGGCAGAAGCCCTTTGCCGTCCATGCCCCACCTGTGGTGTGACCCTGCCAGTGTGCACCCCAGTCCCCCTCAGGCTCCTGGGTCACCTCCCATCAAAGGATAGCCCTGCTACCCCAGCACTTGGAAAATTCATTTGCCTTATGTTATTTGCCTCTTTGTCAGGAAACTTATTTGCAGTGAGTGAACCAGAGAGCCTTGCTCCAGACAGCTCTGTGGACAGCAGTGGTGCCCAGGACACTGCTTACCCTGCTGCCTCACAGCATGGGGGCAAAGCCTTGTACCTGCAGGCTGGACACACTGTGGTAGGGGGCCTCGGGATAGCATCCCATATGCATATCACATATGCCCTGATACTATCCCATCCAAAGCTGGTACTGCTGGCACCCTATGGCACCTGGCACCCCAGAAGCTCAGACTTTGGCAGAGCCCAGTTTGCCAGCTGGGCACTGGGCCATGGCCTCTCCTCTGTGTGACTTGTCTGTGCTGGGACATGATGAGGATGGGCTTTTAATAGAAGTCTACTTCTAATAAAGAACAAATAGCAGAAATGCCACCTCCCACCCCAGACACATGCTGGGCCCAGCCCCCGCGCACCCTGCATCAAGACTGGAATGGACCCTGTTCCATGGGGCACATCATCCATCCTAGCTGAGGGAGGTGGAAGGAGAGCCCATCCCTTCTGGGTGGTGGTAGCCAGCACACATTGCAAAGCCCACGTTGCTGCAGGGATGTGTCACCAGGCTCAGCCCAAGCTGGTGGTTTCCCTTGGCTTTGTGCCCAGGCACATTGTGTGGCCTCAGCCTGGCCAAGGAGTGCCCAGGGCTCGCTGGCTACTGGCCTGGTTTGCTGTGGCTGCTCTGGAACTGCTGTAGAGCTGCTGCAAGAGAAACAAGCTCTTCCCTCCACAGGAATCACAGCTCAGTGTGCCAGCAGCAGGAGGAACGGAGCCCTCTCCCACAACCAACCTTCTTTAGGTTATGGGTCCAGTTATGGGTCATCACTAGGTTCCAGTATGTACAGCTGAGGCAAGGGGTTGTGCCAGAACTTCTCACTTACAGACCCAAGGGCTTGGGGTGTTTTCATGCCCACATTTCACGTTCCTCCATGTCCCACAGGTGTTCAGTGGGAAGCGCCCAGAGTCGGATCTGCCGCCCCAGCCCCAGAGCACCTTCCGCAAGCCTCCCACACCACCACCCCCTGAAGCTGGGGGCCAGCACTCCCTCACGTGCCTCGTGCGGGAGCGGGACCTCTCAATCTTTGAGAAGCTGGGTGACGGCTCCTTCGGTGTCGTGCGTCGCGGCGAGTGGTGCACGCCTGCTGGCAAGACGGTGAGGGGCTGCTCTGGGGGGTGGGGAGCCAGGCAGTGGCACCACGCACAGGGGAAGACACTTCGGAACTCATCCCTGCTTTGGCCATAGCTGAATGTGGCAGTGAAGTGCCTCAAGACAGATGTGCTGAGCCAGCCAGAGGCACTGGACGACTTCATCCGGGAGGTGAATGCCATGCACTCCCTGGACCACAGGAACCTCATCCGCCTCTATGGTGTGGTGCTCTCCCACCCCATGAAGATGGTGAGTGGAGGGGGCATGGGACCCACCCCAGTGACACCTCCATGTGGGGGTCCACATGATGGCATGAGCCAAGCCAGGCTTGGTCTGTACCCCAGGCCCTCTGCTGGCATCCCCAGTGGGGCGTAAGAAGGCTGGAAACCAGCCCAACCAGGGTGGCTGTAGACTGACCCACTTGCTGTCCTCATCCCATGGCCCAGGTGACAGAGCTGGCCCCACTGGGCTCTCTCCTGGACCGCCTGCGGAAGAACCAGGGCCATTTCCTCATCTCCACCCTGTGCCAGTATGCCATCCAAGTGGCCAAGGGCATGGCCTACCTGGAGTCCAAGCGCTTCATCCACCGCGACCTGGCTGCCCGCAACATCCTGCTGGCCTCCAATGAGCTCGTCAAGATTGGGGACTTCGGACTGATGCGGGCATTGCCCAAAAATGATGATCACTACGTGATGCAGGAGCACCGCAAGGTCCCCTTTGCCTGGTGAGCCTTGGGGAGGGGGAGACCTGGAGGTGCAGCACCCATGGCCTTCTGATGCTCATGTCTTTCACCCTGTAGGTGTGCTCCTGAGAGCCTGAAGACACGCACCTTCTCCCACGCCAGTGACACCTGGATGTTCGGAGTGACCCTCTGGGAGATGTTCACCTATGGTCAGGAGCCTTGGATTGGCCTCAATGGCAGCCAGGTAGGTGTACAGCAGAGACCTGCCCCCTCACCTCATCCTGCTGGTGCTGAAGGGGATCCGGGACACCCTGACAGCACACCCTGTCCAACAGATCCTGCACAAGATAGACAAGGAGGGTGAGCGGCTGCCACGGCCTGAGGACTGTCCCCAGGACATCTACAACGTCATGCTGCAGTGCTGGGCACACAAGCCCGAGGACCGACCCACATTCGTGGCCTTGAGAGACTTCTTGGTGGAGGTGGGTGAGCAGGCAGGGGGACCAGGAGCCCCAGCACCTTATCCTGCCAGCTCTGCTCAAGCATGGGTAGAGCTAAGAATATTGCCAGGGTGGGAGGTGACATGGGGAGCTCAGGCGAGGCAGCCCTGCAGGCTGGGAGGTGCAGGGTGGTGACATGGTCACAGCAGGAAGCACCTGGTTGCTGCCTTGCCATCACACACCCAGGGATGTGGCAGCTGAGGAGAGGCTAGTGGTGATGCTGTCTGTTGTTCATTTTTGGGGCCTCCTTGCCCTCCTTGGGGCTGGGCCTGACCTCAGAAGAGGATGGACATGGGGTCCTGCATCCCCTATCCTTATCCACTTCTCCCCCAGGCACAGCCCACTGACATGAGAGCACTGCAGGACTTTGAGGAACCGGACAAGCTGCACATCCAGATGAACGACATCATCACGGTCATTGAGGGCAGGTACTGCATGGGAGGGTGGCAGGTGTTGTAGAGTGGGATGCACTGTGATGTGCCAGCCTGCATGGGATAGGGAATGGGGAGACTGTGGGCACTGGCAGAGCTGTGGGAAGCAGGGAGGGGAAGGGGTGGCTCTGTCCCCAGCACACCTGGTTGTGTACCCCGTGGGTGGGCAGAGCTGGTAGGTTTGTGGTCCCCCAGGCAGCATTGTGGGGCCACCCCGGTGTGTGGGGCACTGCCCTGCCCACACTGCCCAGAGTCCTGTCCACACCATCCCTGCTGACTCACCCCACTGTGTCTGTGGGTTTGCCCAGGGAAACGGCACGCCACAGGGCCACTCCCTGCTGATAGTGGTGGGGACGAACTGCCAGCACCTGGAGACGTGCTGCTGTCATCGGGTTGGGAGCGGCACCGTGGGACTTGGTACCGTGCTGGCAGAGCCCACTGTGCTGTGGATTCCTTGGTCCCCGCTGCCCATGCCAGGGCACAGCCACCCCTCCACTGCCCCAGGGACCTGGGACTGGAGTAGGGGACCCTTTTGTCCCTGCATCCCTATCCCAGGATGTGCCTGTCACTTTCCAGCTGGGGAAGAGTGGAGACCTCCCGAAGGAGTTCGGGGTGCCAGCCCTAGAGCGGGCCTCCCAAGCCCGAGGGGAGGAGGAGGAGGGCTCTGTCCCGTCCCTCCCTGTCCCCCGCCCCGGGCCGGCTCTCCGCGGTTAGTCACAAGCCGGGGTGAATCAGGCCGGGTTTGTGTGTCTGCAGGGACTGGCTGCTCCCGGTCCGCCGCCGCGGGGATGACTCTTGCCCAGGGTCTGGCGGTTTAATTGCAGGGAGGGGAGGGGAGGGGAAGCAGCGTCGGCGGAGGGAGGGAAGGAGCGGCGGAGGGCGGTGCGGCCGTGCCAGAGCGCCTACATCGTCCGTGCCGCCGCATCGCGGCTGGGCTGCGGGTCCGCGCCCCCCGCCCCGCCGCCGGCCCCAGGTGAGCCGCGGAGGGAAGGGCAGAGCGGGAAGAGGGGCTGGGGGTTGCCCGTCGGTCGGGAATTGCCGGGAGTGGAGTACAGCCGGGGCGCAGCTTCCTCTGCCTCTGTTTCCCCGAGGGACGCCGGTCCGTGGTGACCCCCGGTGGGTAGGTTTTGGGGGTGCGGGCTCAGGGCACACGCGGTAGGTTCAGCGGCCGGGGGCTGGCAGAAGCCCCACCGGCTGCCGGTACTCCGGGAGGGGAGCCCCCTCCTCGTGCCTCAGTTTCCCCGGCACTAGCTGCCCCCCCCCCACTGCGCTGCTTGTGGGGATGCCCGGGCAGAGCTGGCGGGGGGAAGGGGGGTGGCCTCCTGCCGGGGGCTGCATCCGGCCCTGCCGAAGCCGCCCGGGGCACCGTAAACACCCCCCACCCCTTTTCAAGCCCCTGCCTGTCGTTCGGCGGGCGCCGGGTGTGCGTACGTGTGTGTGGGCAGGGGCAGGGACCTCCCTGAAAGCCCCCCGGGGACCCAGCCGCTCGTGGGAGGGGGCTGTCGCGGGGAGAGGAGCCAGGGCAGCACCGGAGCGGGTTTGTGCCGGGGGTCCGAGCTCGGGTTCAGCGGGACCGGGGCTGGGAGCAGGGAGAGTGGTGGGATGACCCGGGTGCAGCATCCTTTTGGGATGCGGCAATGAGGGGCACAGGGAGGGCGAGTGGAGGGGACTTCCCCGGGGAGAGGAGCTGTTCCCCCGCCTCCCCCAGCCTGCCGCAGTCAGGGAGGATGCCCGGTGCCGGCTGGGCTCTGCCGGAGCTCTGCTGAGGGGTCCCGACGCTGAGTAAGGCGGCTGGCTGGCGGCAGCGGGAAGGTAAACAGGAAAAGGGCTGAGCTGGTGGCCAGGGGTGACTCACAGGTGACTCCAGGAAACTGTGGGGCCCATGCCAGCCTCGCCAGGCTGGCACCCACACTGCCACTGCCACTGCCCCCTGCCCACAGCACACCCTGCCCATGGGGAGTGCAGAGCCCTGACAGGCAGGGGGGTAGCAGGGTCATAGCCCCCCCCCCCACTATTTATTTGGCATGGTGCTGGGTGGGGTAGACCACTTGGGATGCCTTTCTCTGCCCCATCCCTGTTTCCTCCACTAGTCCCTCTGGGTTAGATGACCATCTCATCCCCCCGAGAAGTGGCTGTGTCCTGGGCAACTTCTTGGGGACACACTGGGAACCAGTACCCCAGGGTGACCTGGGCCACTCAGGTGGCTCCAGGAAGACTGATAGCCTAAGCCTGTCTTTTGCCCATCTCCCCCTGCCTGCAGGAGCCTGCACAGGGCTCATTGATAATGCAGGAAGGGAGCAAGGAAGACCTCACAGTCCCCCATATGGGCGCCCCATCAGATGCCAATCATGTTCCCTTTGCCATCCTTTAGTACATGGGGCACAGAGGGATTGGTGACAAGGAGCTTGGTGCAGGCATCACCCCAAGGCTCCCACGTAATTTGAGGCAGCAAGGAGGAGGAAGGGGCATATCTTTTGGGACACAAACACGGAGCTTTGTTCCCCACTACTCGCATTCCCAGCACCACCAGGTGCAGGGACTGTGTGAGGTGGGAGCCAAAGCATGTGGCTGGTGTAGGGTTGGGATCCTGGACACCCAGAGTCCCTTCCTGGTGTCACCTCATGCCTTTGTGCACTTGGACAAGTCATCTTCCCTTCTCCCCATCACTGGGGCAGGCGCGTGTCAACTTCCCATCCCCTCATCAGTAACGAGGTCCTTTTTATTCCTTAGGGCCGAGAATTACTGGTGGCGGGGTCAGAATAAACGGACCCTAAAAGTGGGCCAATTTCCCCGAAACACGGTGACCTCGGTGGCAGGGCTGTCAGCCCACGACATCAGCCAGCCACTTAAAAACAGCTTCATCCACACAGGCCATGGAGACACCAACCCGCAGCACTGCTGGGGGTTTCCCGATAAAATTGATGAGTAAGAAACTTTTTGTCTTCTCTGCATCCTCTGCCTGCTCCCTGCTTTCCCCGCTGCCCACTGGGCTCGGGAGCAAGACGCCGCTTGGCTACTGACCCCCTTTCCTCCATGAAGCATCTCTTTCCACCCCCGCTGTATTGGGAATGGTGGCTCTGGGTAGGGTCCCTGCAGCTGCACTAACTTCCTTGCCTCTTCCTACTAATGGGCTTAGGGACGTGGGGGATGCTGTGCTTGTGGCTGTCCCAGGGGGATGACCTTTGTGGCTGTCCTGGGGCAGGGAGACATCAGTAAGCACCACCCCAGAGGTGGCCACATTACTCCAAAACACTTTCGGGGTGTCCCAGGGCTGCTAAATGTGTGTGGCTTGCAGCCTGTCCCCACGCTTCTAACAGCATGATTCTTTTTGAAAATCAAAACATGAAAAAAATCCACCAGAATGATTTTTTTTCTCCACCCTGCTCTATTCTGAAGACACCTGGCTGGACTGTGATGGGGAGAAGGGGGGCTGGGTGCTTGTGCTCCAGGGTCCCACATATTCTCTGCCGGTGGGATTGGTTTTGTGATAGTGAGCAGGAGCACCTTGGCAGAGAGCATGTGGGGGTCTCTCCCAGCACTGGCTTGGAGAGATGTGGGAGGTCAGTGTGGTGGGGACAGGGTAGGATTTCAAAAACTGGAAAGCTCCTGGTGGGTAGGGCCAGCCCCTGTGCTAGGCTCACTCCACATCCCCTGGGATCACGATCCCAACTGTTGTTTGTTATCCCAGGCCTGGGACAGCTCTGCCGGTTCCCTCAGTCCCAGCCTGACCCCTGCACAGCACCCTGTGTCACGGGCTGTTCCGGCGGCCCTCGGAGGGCTGAACCGAGGCGCCGTGCACGCGGATCTGGCTCGTGCCCCGGCAGGCCTCCCCGCGCCCCACTGCGTGGGCACGGGCGCTGGGTACGTGCTGCCCGGGCTGCCGAGAACGCACCGAGCTCGGCACACGCCCAAGCCTTCGGGCTGCGCCGGCTCCCGCCGGCTCCCTGGCTTGCGACGGCTCGCCCGGGCCTCCCAGCACCCACCGGCACGCGGTACCGGGCATCTGCCTTGGGCACAGCGTCGGCCTGCTGCTGGAGGGGTGTCCTGGCACCACACGCTGCACAAGGACCCTGCACACGGTGCCCTGCTTGCAGTCCCCTGGGCACAGCGCAGGCAGCCACGGATGCACGCAGAGCCGGAGATGGGCGGGATGGTACTGGGATGGTACCAGGATGGCACCAGGCTCTGTGCCATAGCACTGGAAGACTCTGGGGTGTGTTGCCCCAGCATTCACAGGAACTCTCCAGGCATGGTTGTATGGTGCAGGAGCTTTGGGGTGTCCCTTGGCACCAGCCTGGTGAGCAAGGGGTCCCATGTAGCCCCTCCTGACTCCCAGGCACTTTCCTCTCTCCCCACAGGCTGTACCTGGGAAATCCCATGGACCCTCCTGATATTTTAGGTGTGGACCCGAGTGCTGCCAGACCTACACAGCTTCCAGGGAGGGCTAAAAGTGAGTGGCTTTTCTCCTTCCTCCTGCCCATCAGCTGTGCAAAACCTCCATCACTGTACCCTGCTGCCGGGGCGATGGGCTGGACCCTCTCCTTTCTGTCTCTCTGCTGGCACTTGCTTTTTGCAGAGCAGGGGGAGCCTGGGTGATGGGGCATGTTGTCATCTGGCCATGTACCACTGCCATCAGCAATGGGTGGCTGGTGGCTCTGCCTGGCTAGACTCTGCCCTGCTGCCCTTCATCTGAGTCCCTTGTCCCCTCCTGGCCTCCCACAGCTGGGCTCCCCATGTGGGGGATCTCAGCGGAGCTGCCATGGGTAGGGAACTGGGATGCTGTGCGTAAGCCCCAGTCCCCATAAACCTACAGTTCTTCCTTGGGGGGGCTTCCCACCAGCATCCTCCCCATGCCGCACCAGTGTAAGGGGACACAACAAAGCATGCACTCTATTAAGAAGCACCCTGGCTACCGCTTCTGTGTTCACCCTATGCTTCCCCTTCTCTTGGGTTCTGTCTTCTGCAGGGCAGCCTCCTCCACGCCCACCTCAGCCTACCGTCCTGCTCACCAGTAAGTTTGGCTTCTTTGGGTGCTGCTCTCCCTTCTTCACACCCTCATTCTTTTCTCTCTTCCCTGGGTGGCCTGGGGCAGGTGCCCCTGGTATGCCTTAGGAGCAAAGAGGGCTGAAATTATCAGGTGGCATGGGGGCTTCGAGATGTAGATGCTCCTTCGTGCAGCCTAGGGATGGGTGCTGGGACCCTCACCATCCCTGCTGGGACCATCACCATCCCTCTTTGTCCCCTTCTAGAGCCTTGCTACGACCCAGTTAGTGAGGAGGAGGAGGGTCTGCCAGGGGGCCTCCGGAAGCTCTGCCTGAAGAAGCCAGGCACAGGGAAGGGTCTGCGACCGGTCAAGCCATCAGCACGAGTACCTGGCACCAAGGTGGGCGAGCGGCAACCTGGACGCCTGGCAAGCGAGGGGCTAGCAAGCAGCGAGGTGACACTCATTGACTTTGGGGAGGAAGTTCCCCAGGGTAGCCCCTCTCCAGTGGGAGAGCTGACAGCTCCATCATTAGCCAAGCTGGCCATGGAGGCCTGCTCCTTGCTGGACAAGACCCCACCACAGAGCCCCACGCGGGCTCTGCCTCGGCCTCTCCACCCCACGCCGGTAGTGGACTGGGATGCCCGGCCCTTGCCCCCACCGCCTGCCTATGATGACGTAGCACAGGATGAGGATGATATTGAGGTCTGCTCTATCACCAGCCCCCCGAGCCGGCGGGGAAAGACCAACTATGGCTTTGTGGATGAGGGTGAGCGGGGACCGGTACTGGAGGACAACCTTTTCCTGCCCCCGAAGGAGACCAAACAGCCCAGCATGACGCAGACCACCGAGCTCTTCGAGGAGCTGCAGCAGGAGTGCTTGAGGAGGCTCAACGTCCCTCTGGGACCGGCTTCACCAGTTGACGACAAGCCCCAGATCCCCCCTCGTGTCCCAATCCCGCCCCGGCCCCTTCGCCGCAATGAGCCTGGGCGCTGGTCAGGGGACCTTTCCCCAGCTTCGGGGGGCGAGGAAGACCGGCCACCCCAGATCCCCCCACGGGACCCACTGTCCCAGCCCACTTCCCGGACACCCAGCCCCATGGCTCTGCAGGTGGGCTCCCCACAGCAACGTGCCGCCCTCTGCTCCTGCCTCTCCACCTCACCAGGGAAGCCCATGCCCACCACACAGAGCTTCGCCCTCGACCCTAAGTACGCCACCCCCAAGGTCATCCAGGCACAGGGCAAGGACTGCTCCAAGGGGCCTTGCATCCTGCCCATCGTGAAGGATGGGCAGAAGGTCAGCAGCACCCACTACTACCTGCTGCCCGAGCGCCCTGCCTACCTGGACAAGTATGAGAAGTTTTTCAAGGAGGCTAAAAGCCCTGAGGAGGTGGCAGCGTCCCGCCAGGTCACCACGGCCACCGTCCGTCCCATGGTGCAGCAGCCACTGTCAGACTGCAAGGCCAACTTTTCCTCCAACAACAGCAACCCTGGGCCCAAGTACCTGGTGAAAGCCTCCTGCAGCCTCCAGAAGATCGTTTATGATGGGCCAGATGTTTGCAGCCCTGCTGACAAGATCCGGCTGGTAAGTATCATCCCGCAGCATCCATGAGAAGTGGGCTCACGTGGGCAAGAGCTTTCCCCATCCTGTGCCTCAGGGGTTGACTGCAAGAAAGCCCCAGATGTTCAGGGGGACATAAATATCACTGCAATGGCAAAATGGGAATTGAATGCCCTGGGGAGGAGGACAGTGGCTGTGCTGCTATGGTCCCCCTGCTGCTATGGTCCCCTTGGTATCTTTAGGCTGGGGATATTGTGGCCCACCCAGGCCGAGGGGAGATTTAAGATCCCAGGGATGAGAATGATCCCAGCTCCAGGCTGATAGTACTCCCTGAAGACAGAACCAGGGATGGGTGCAGCCCCAGTGGTCCCCTGCTTCAGTCACGGGCTTCTTGCCGCCCAGGGGCGGCAGCAGACAGTGACCACAAGCTCCTCCTCAGGTGCAGGACGCGGTGCATGGTGTGACCACTGAGGAGTGCCAGACAGCCCTGCAGAACCATGGCTGGAACGTCCAACGGGCTATCCAGTACCTGAAGGTACAGCACACCCCTGTTCCCTCATCCCAGCTCCATCAAGAGTGGTGGCACCCCTGTCACCCCTCTGGCCACGCCCTGTCCCCTTGCAGGTGGAGCAGCTCTTCTGCCTGGGGCTGAAGTCCCGTGGTGAGTGCCAGCGGGTGCTGGAGAGGTTCGACTGGAACCTGGCACAGGCCAGCTCCCACCTCCTCGATCCCTACAGCGCCACCCGCCAGAAGTAGGGACATCGCTGGTTTTGGGGGGGGCAGTTCTCTATGCCACACTGCTCTGGGCAGACTGGCACCAACACCCCTCCTGAGTTCATGTCCTCTCCTCTTCTTACAGGTGGTGACAGCGGGGATGGGCGAGCTGTGTTGGATCCAAAGCAGGCATCTCGCCATGGGGCCAGTCCCGCCGCCTCCACCCATGCAACCTGCTGCAGGACTCAGGACTGAGCCCCAACTTGAGGGTGGAGACACCCCAAAAGGGACCCTGCCTAGTGCCACAGACTTTCCAGGGTGCTTGTGCCCTGGCCTTGGCAATGGGCTCCATCCCCTGGCCCCTTGTTGAATTGTTTTTGTAAAGAGAAATGTAATTTTAATATATATATTATGTATATATATAAAAAATATTCTATGGAGAGGCTGAGGGTACCTATGGCTGTTTCCCAGGTTTATCCCTACCAACACACATGGACAAGCCACACATCCATGGGTACTGGTTCCTCCCTGCAGGCAGCTGGGACTGTGACCCTTGGGATGTGCTGTGGGATGAAGCTCAGGAGAAGACTCTGGGGATCCCCAGAAAGCTGTGTGATATACGCACCTATAAAACTTCCTGCTGAGTCCTCCCGGGCTGCTTTAGGGTGCAAGGTTCTCCCCATCCAGGGCTGCTGGAGTTAGTCACAGTACATCCCACCCCCAGGCCCAACGCTTGAAGGCTGGGCATGGTTTTGCCTGCTCTGAGCAGGCAGTGCTTGCCTGCAGGGGAGCCCCCGCAGCCGGCCCCCAGTGCCCCAGGGCTCCTGGCTGCCACCTGAGGCATGCCCAGGCAGGGAGTGGCAGGACCAGCATCGCCCCCACCCACGTGCAGGGTATTGTGCAACCGGGTGCCTCTGCTGCAGACGGAGCCGGGAGCAGGTGCACTAGTGGAGGGGTGGCTCCTATGGGGTCCCAGAGCCCGTGTCAGGGTTCACTCCCCCCTCCAAGTGGGTACCAGAGCCCCTTAGCTGGGTTTCCTGCCTTCTAGCAGTATCAGGAAGGGATCTTGGGATCAGGTGGAGGAGGATCTTGGTGCCCAAACCCACCAGGTGCATTGACAGTGGTGGTACGTGCTCCCCATGATACTCTGCTCCAGAGCTGGTGACTTCAGAGGAGAGACCCTGCTGTACACGGTGAGGAAGGGCTGCCTTGGCATGACCATGGATCCATCCCTGTGGCAGATGGTACCTGGCCACATCCTGTGCACCCACAGCTCCCTCTGTTCTGGTCCCCAGCCCTCCCTGAGCATGAGGACAGGGAGCTGGTGCTGCTGTGAGCACAGTCACGCATTGCTGCTTGGGACTCTGTGCTTCTGTGTTCCTGTGTGAGGTGCAGCCACTACAGCAGGGCTGTCAGTGAAGCGAGGAAGGCACAACACCATCACTGACTTCCTTCCCTCTCCTTAAGTGATCCTGGAGCTGGGTGAAACCTTGTGAAGAAGCAAACACGTTTGCTGCAGTGGCCTCACTGGATCTGTTCACACAGCAGGGTCCATCCGGCCTCTGTCGCTGCTGGAAGGTGACCTGTGACCCAGGGCAATCCTGGCCCTGCCACCGATGCGGTACAGCCCACCCCCTCCATCTGTGGTTGTGTGGGCGTTTGCCGCGATGTGCAGATAACGCTCGGGACCGGCAGTGCCCCAGGGGGACAGGGCAGGGTCAATACGTGGGACCCCAAGGCACCAGCGGTAGCCTGCTCCTTCCTTCTTCCTCCTTGGTGACAAGCCAACCCCTGCCAGGGGTTATCGGCCATGCAGCCAAGTGTGGAGGGACCTGACAGCAACCAGGAGGGTGGATGGGGGTGCAGAGCCCAGGACTGACCCACACCCAGAGATGTTTGGGACCCCCGTCCCTACCTGCCCTCCCAGTGCCTTTAGGCCAAGTGACTTTAACCCCTCCGGGGTGGCTTCCCAGGGGTTGGGGACCCCAGCCGCGGGCTGTCAACAGTGGGGTCGGCCTGGGAAGGACCTTAAATGGGTGTGGCCCCCGGCATGAGTGTGTCCCCAGAACTGGGACGCTGCCACCTCGGCGCACGCTGCGAGGACGCGGAGACTCAGTGCCCCAGGCAGGGCACGTGGTGTCCCTGTGCCCCCGGCCGGAGGAGCGCTCACCGGCGGAGTCACCCTTGCACGCTCCCTTGAGAGCGAGCGAGAGCTGCAGCCCTGCCGCCTTCCGCCCTGGCACCGAAGCAGCGCTATGGGGTGCCGGGGCCCGTGGCCGCTCTGGAGCTGGGTGCTGTGGGGGCTCTGGGTGCTGCCAGGTAAGTGCCAGGGTCCCTCGCAGCGCTGCCCAGGGGGCTGGTGGCAGGTGGGGGACGGGCTGCAATCAAACCTCGGCGGCTACAACGCTGCAAGGTCGAGCCCGAGCGCCCGGCCGGGGTTTGCCCTCTCTGTCCGCGGGTGCCAAAGCTTTGTCACGGTCCCCAGCTGCAGCAGGGGAAGGTGGCGGGCATTGTGGATCAGATTGAGAGACTCACCCTGGGGGGAGGTACCTGTCCTGTTCTTGGTGTTGGTCCTCCCGCAGAAGGGAGGAGGGCTGGGGGTGATGGCGACTCTGGGCTGTTTTTTTCTTCATCCTGCCCTCACCCGCCTTCTGCACAAGCCGGGGAGATGAAGGGGCAGCCCCTTGTCCCCACGCTGGACTCATCCGAGTCGGGCAGCATCTCCCATGTGGCCGACAGCAGCAGCGCCGAGCTGCCTTCAGCCCCGGCCATGTGCCGGGAGCTCCCCTCGGCCGCCGGCCCGACCACCGCCCCCGCGGGCAGCCCGAGCTCAGGTAAGGCGGGCGGGCAGCTCCTGCCTGCCGGGGCCGGGGGCAGCTCCTGCCTGCCGGGGCCGGGGGGGTTGATCCAGCTGGAGCCGCCTTGTCTCGCTCCACAGGCATCCTGGTGCCACGGGCAACAGAGAGAGTCCCAGCTGGAAGCAGTGGTGAGCAGGAGGGGCCCCCCAGCCCAGCAGCTCTCCCTGGGGGTGCCGCAATGCAAGGCAGCCCCCAGGCAGGGTCCGGGGCTGGGTTCTCCTCTGCAGGTGCTGCCGGCCACCCGACCAGCATCCCTCCAGCTCCCACCACCACTTGGCACACTCAGCCTCTGTCCTTCAAGCCAACGGAGCACACAGTGGGTCTTGCCCTGGGTGCTGTCAGCGTGGAGCAGATGCCAGTGACAGCGTGGAGCACAGAGCCATTGCTCCCCCAGGATGAGCACAGCACAGCGACACCATCCCCCAGCATAAGCAGGAGCTCTGCTGAGCTGCGTAGTACTGCCATGCTCCTGCCCCAGGAGGTCATACTGGGGCTGGATGAGGCCACCTCACCTTTGGCCACAGCTGCCAGCATCTCTCAGGACAGGGCCAGCCCTGTGAAGATGACAGCAGCCTCAGCCAGTCCCCCCAACACGGCCACAGAGGGAGCCTTTTCTTCTACCACCATTGGCACCAGCAAGACTGCAGAGCCAGGGACATGTACCTTACCCAACGCTGGCCACAGTGCCTCACAGGACCCTCCTGGGGCTCCCACTCAGCTGCCTCCAGCTCTTTTGCCCCAGCTTCCTGATGAGGCTGTGCTGGGCACAGAGGAGATGCTTTCCCCCAGCCACAGCGCAGTCCTGGGCAGTGCTGGACATGGGCTACCCACGGACAGCTCCGTCACCCAGCCCCAGGCCACCACACAAGCTGCAGGCACACTGGCTACAGTGATGGATGTCATAGCTGGAGAGCACATCCCACCTCTGGGAAGCACCACTGCGGAGCTGGCGTCCATCAGGAATGAGGCCAGTACCAAAGCCACAGCAGGCACTGCCATCCCAGAGACCAAGGACACACCACGGGGGCTCAGCATGAGTCTGTCCCCCCATGCAGCCCTCAATGACCCTGATGGTCCCTCTCCAAGGCCCTCTCCAAGCTCCATGGGCTCTCTGCTCCCTCAGTCCCTCTCAACAGGCCTTGGGATCACCACAGCAGAGGCAGCTGCCAGCGGTTCTCCTTCAGCCACTCCCAGCATGGCCAGGCCTTTGTCCCTCACGGGCACCAGTGGAGCAAAGCCAGACAGGGCCCCTCAGGCTGTTGGTGCTGCACCACCACCTTCCATCACTGCGTTTGGCATCGGGACCGTGCCAGCTACCCATCCATCCTCCTTTGTTAGCAGCACTCCAATTAGTGAAGTGGGGATGGGATCAGCATCACTGGTCAGTGGCAGTGCCACCACAATGCCAGGGGACACCAAAGCCACCCTGCCTGTGCCTGATGCACAGCCCAGCCACAGCCAGCCAGGTCCCACAGAAGGCTCAACAACCCCAGGAATTGGTGTCACACCCAGATCTGCACTAACCCCAGTGCTCTGGGCTGGACCCCAAATTGTGGAAGCTCCAGGGACAGAGATGCCATCACCCAACACTGCAGCAGGCACTGGCAGAGCTGTATCAGATACCCCTGGGGGACCCAGAGCAGTCACTGTCCCCATGGCATCACAAGCAGACATCCCTCCTCTCCTGGAAGGCAGAGCCAATGCAGGGATATCTCTGGAGGTGTCCCCATCCAGCATCCCCCAAGACATGGCAGCAGTCACGTCCCCACTGTCCCTGGCTGCCCCACTGCAAGCAACGGGGGCTTCAGGTGACCCCCAGCCCAATGGCAGCCCCACAGGGCGAGCAATGGGGATGGGGTTCCTGGAGGTGAGCACGGAGGAGAACCCAGGTGCCAGTGCAGCAGGGTCAGCTCCCAGCCACGCATTTGTCACTGCCAAGCCATCACCAGAGCCACCTGGCACCGAGGACAAGCCCACTGCTGGGATCACCCTGCTGGCTGTTGGCCACACAAATGTGCAGGAGGCTACAGCTGCATCCTGGACAGGTGCCACAGGCACCACTGCCCATGTGGACACCAGCAGCTCTGAGAGCAGCACCAAGGGTGCAGCACCCTCAGCCAGCACCAGCAGCACCCGTGTCCCTGATTCCAACACCAGTGGCACATACCTGGCCACCATGCCGGCCACCACACCATCCACCAGCGCATTCCCCAGCAACACTAACCTGCCAACCACCTCCACAGGCTGGGAGACCTTTGTGACCAGGGTCACCACAGCCATGCCACCTGTCACGGCACGGACCACCAGCACCAGCAGTGCCCCATCCCCTGCTGCAACACACAGCGAGACAAGCAGAGGTGGGCAGCCTGTTCCATCCCCAGCAGCACGTACCCCCTTGGTGGAGACAGCTCCTGGACCCTGGCTCCCTGGTCCCAGCACTGCTGTTGCCGTGTCTGGTTCTCCCCTCCCCAGCCTGCACAGCCCAACAGAGGAGGCCACAACAGCCCCCTTGTCCCTGCTTGGTGTTGGTGCAACTGGGGTGGCAGCAACTGGACAGACTCCCACTGAGTCAGCAGCAGGCACCACTTCTCCTACATCCATTGGCTACCACGACATGGGGCAAGCAGCGAGCACGTCACCTCCTGCCTTCCAGACACCTCCAGGGGCACCTGCCTGGAAGGAGAAAACAGCCATCAGCACAGGCAGCACCACTGCCACCACTGCAGGGAGCACCATGGCCACCACTGCAAGGAGCACCACTGCCACCACTGCAGGGAGCACCATGGCCACCACTGCAGGGAGCACCATGGCCACCACTGCAAGGAGCACCACTGCCACCACTGCAGGGAGCACCATGGCCACCACTGCAGGGAGCACCATGGCCAGCACCACAGGCAGCACCACTGCCACCACTGCAGAGAACACCACTGCCACCACTACCACCAGTGCAGGGAACACCAGCACCACAGGCAGCACCACTGCCACCACTACCACCACTGCAGAGAGCACTAGTGCCACCACTGCAGAGAGCACCACTGCCACCAGTGCAGACAGCACCACTGCCACCACTGCAGGGAACAGCACTACCACCACTGCAGGAAGCACCATGGCTATTGCATCCACAGCCCCAGTGAGCCCAGCCAAGGAGGTGGGAAGTCTCCCAGCACCAGGTACCATGGCACCAGTGACGCCACCAGCCACCACCAGCCCTGCCACCACCCTGTCTCATGGCTTTGGGACACAGAGAGGACCATCCACCAAGCTGATTGCATCTGCCCTCACCACCACTGGGCACAGAACTCCTGCACCTGAGCCCCAGCCCACCCATGATCTTATCAGTAAGTAGATTTTCTTCTTCCCAAAGACAAGAGTAGGAAAGGGGTTTTCAGCCAGTCAAGTATTGTGATGGATGAGGGTACGGCCTGGTCCAGGGTATCTCATCTGCATTGCACATTGGGCTGCCAGATTAATGGGAAAAGGCAAAACAGGACATTTGAGAGCATCCCAAAAGTAGGTTGAAAATTGGGTTACAATCCATCAGAGCACAGGCACAGCATCCTGGCTGCAGGATGGGTAAAGCAGACATTAATGATTTCACACCCTTTTCATTGATCTCCTGTCCATGGCAGAGCCAGCAACTTCACTCTACCCCTTTGGCGTGGAACGAGGGGACCAAGAGTACGTCCAGAGGATGGTGGATTTTAACTCACCCCTGTTCAAGCCAGAAATTGGATTTCCCTTTGGGAAGTCACTGCAAAACGCTCTCTATGTAAGTGCCCTCTTTGGTGAGCACATAATGGATGTGCTGTCTTTTTGGTAAAAAAACCCAAACATTGAAATGGAGCAGAAACAAAACTTCAGCTGAATATCTCTTTTTTTTACATTTAAAATGGTTGGTTTCTGCACACCCATGGAGGCTAAAAGCTTTCCCAGTCAGCAAATAACAAGTTCTTTTGCTTAGTTTACAGATAACGGACAGATCATTTTTCCACCCACGGACAACCATGTCCCGTCCAACCCCAACCCTCCTCCCAAGGGCTTCACTGGCCAGGAGAGCTTGCCAATGGTGGCTGCCTTTTGGGATGATGCAGACTTTTCCAAGGGTGTTGGCACCACCTGGTACCAGGTGAGGGCCACCAGAGGTGTTCTCCTGGGAGAATCCAGTTCCCAGTCCACTCATTTAATTCTCTCTCTTGCCATCTGGTAGGAGTACTCTACACTCAGCTCTACCCAAGACTCTGTTGTCCAAGATGTGGAAGCAAAGATTGAGAAATACCTAAAAATCCCCTATGTAGCAAAATGGACCTTGAAGGTGACATGGGAGAAAGCTCCAGCATACCCATCCCAGAGGGATGACACTCAGGTGAGCAGTGTGGGACCCAGGTGACAGGAAGCACTGTTGATGGCTGTTTAAGGACTCACTGCCTCAGTCTGCTCTGCAGGGAGAGCAGGGGAGGCTTTGGGAGCACTGAGGGGATGCTTTGGGTTTCTCCAGACGAGCACCTACCAGGCCGTGCTCACCACTGATGGGAACTGCTCCTTTGCCCTGCTGCTCTACCAGGACGGTGGGATGCGCTGGGACTACACCAGGCTGGCTGCAGCCAACGTGCTGATCGGCTTCTCCAGGTGCTGCACGTGTGTCACTGGGCTTTGGGACAGCAGAAATTTGTTCCAGCACTGCGTTGAGACTGTTGGAGGCATTACCCCCAGGAGAGCCCAGCTCCCACTCCTGGAGCAATCCTGCCCTATTTAAACCCTTTCTCTTGCAAACAGCAGCAGTTCCCACCCCAGCTGCTCTATGGGGGGAGGAGGAGGGTTGTGTTGGAAGGATGACCTCAAACCTCCTCTCTCCACGCAGTGGCAGTGGCTATGCCCAAAACAACGAGCTGACTCAGAAGCCACCAGCTGTCAAGTACCGACCAGACCAGCACAGCAGCACCGGCTCCGGTATGGCACCGGGGGGTCCCTGGGGCGGGTGGGGATGGAAGGAGCTGTGTGCTCTGTGCCAGGAGCGTGTCACCAGCACCCATCCCTGGGAGGTGATGGGCTAGTGAAGCCACTGGGCATGAGCTGGCCAGCAAGAGCAGACTGTGGGTGTCCCATATCCTCTTGTGGCTTGCCACAGCCCCGCTGGCTCTAGAGGGAGCCTGGAGACCTCGTGTGAGGTCAGTGGCCAGGGACAGCTGTCCCACGGCATCCTTCAGCACAAGGCGAGATCCTGGCTGAGCAGTGCTGTTCTCTGGCTGCTCCCCCAGATGTGCGTGGGCTGTGGATTTACAGGCTGGACAGTCGCTCCCGGGTGAATTACAGGCTGCAGTGCCTGGCGTGGCTGGACACAGAGCCAGCACCAGCCACCTGGAACAGCCAGCTGCCACCATGCCCCTGCTCCCGGCCCCAGGCAGAGCTGGATCCCCGCTACCACTGGAGCAGAGGTGCCAAGGACAGCCCCCCAGACCAGCTGCAGGGAGAGGGGATGGTCCCCTCCTGCTCTGAGGGTGGCCATGATCCCCCCACTATTTCAGGCCCAGCAGACACCTCCGTGAGGATGCTGCGCAGCGCGTCCCCCAGCCCAGCTGGAGCTGGGGTACGATGCCTGTACCAAGGTGGGAGCTTGCTCGAAGGCTGGCAGGAGAGAACATGGAGCCTCCCCTTCCACACTGCCACTGGTAAGTGGGAACTGGCATTGCCTCACCCTGCAATCAATACCCCAAGCATCGAGCACAGGCAGAGCAAGGGCCCTGACACGCCCCATCACGTTCCTCCACAGACAGGGAGCTGGAAGCGTTCGACTGGTGCTGCCGGCGTGTGGGGAAGCCCCTGTTCTGTGCCAAGTTTGCTGAGAAGAGACCAAGGGTTGGCTGTGAAGGATATGTGCCACCCACCCCCGGTGAGTCCCCAGGCTCAGCCTCTGCTGTGCCAGGCCACTGAGCTGGGCATGGACTCGGTGCTTTAGCCACACTTTGCAATATGCCACTGGGGACTGCTGAGCCACCACTGAGCAGCTCTGGGGCTGCTCTTCTCCCTGAAATGACACCAGCATTTGCTCTTCTTCTTTTGCCCTAAACATCTCCATCTCCTTTGGACCCCAGCTGGTGCCTTCGGTGACCCTCACCTCACCACCCTGGATGGACTCACCTACACCTTCAATGGGCTCGGGGACTTTGTCCTGCTGCAGGCCAGTGATGCCCAGACCAGCTTCATTTTGCACGGGCGCACAGCACAGACTGGCATGGCCCAGGCCACCAACTTTGTGGCCTTTGCTGCCCAATACATCTCCAACACCACCACAACAGTGAGTAGGAGTGCCCTGTGTATGAGTTTGAGCCTCTAATGGGAAGACCTCTCTGGCAAGTTGGGCATCACCTCTGCATCACCTACAAGTGGGTGGGACCCAAGAGGCATCCCCTGTCCTTTTTCTGCCACCTCCCACCACTCCAACAAAGTACTCTTAGTGGGGAAATGGACTAATATTCACCAGGCATAGGTCTAATGCCTCCTGCAAACAGGCCAGCAAGGGCTGGAGACTCTGGAGGAACATGCTTTTTTCATTGCACCTTCTTTGTCCTGACACTTTAGCACAAGTGACTGCTCTTCCTGACTTTGCAGAATTGCTTCCCACACCCATTTAGCTTCATTAAGCAGAATGTCCTGGTGTCACCAGGAGCAGGCATTGAATAGCATGAGGAGGGGGCTCAGAGCTGGGAGCCCCCCAGCACAGCTCTCCATCCTGTCAAGGTCAGCTGAGCAGTGGTGGTGGCCTTGTCCCTTGCCAGCAGTGACAGGCAGCTCTCTGTCCTCTTCTGTGCAAACATCAAAGCTGCTGTCTTGTGTGTCTGCTGGGGTGAAGCACACACCAACACAGGCCCCAGGGCTGAGCTCTCTTCCTGGGCTGGAGGAGGACACAGTTAATAATTGTTCCCAGCATGGAGGGACAGCAGGAATGGACAAGCAGAGGGGCTGATGGGGACATCCACCACCATTTTCAGGTTGAGTGGACCTTGGGGAGCCAGGATGACATCCAAGTGCTCCTGAACAACAAAACCATCCAGTTTTCCTATTCCCAAGGTGAGCAGGATCTGCTGTTAAATGCTAAATGTATGTGGGTGGGACCAGACATATTCCAATCCCTTGGGACCAGCCCTGCCCAGTGCGAGGGCAGCCATCCTGAGATCCATTAAATGTCTCTCACCTGCACCTGTCTCTGATCTGTGTGGGGTGGATGGGGAGCACTCCCCTCCAGGAATCCCTGGTTGCCTTTTCAGGTCCCAGCCTTGCATGGACTCTCCCTCTGTGCTTTCCTTCTCTTGCAGACCTGGATGATGGCATCTACTACAGCCCTGGTGTCCTGCTAGTCAATACCTCCTCTGTCACGGCTGTCTTCGATGGGACCATCGCTGTCTCTGTCTCGGCCACCTCTGGGATCCTCAGCGTGGTCTGCAGCCTGCCCAACTGGTACTGCACCAGCACCAGGGGCCTCCTGGGTGAGGGCTTCTGGCACCGCCGCAGAGCCGGGGTGCAAATTCCCTTCCCACTCTAAATTAAAATGGAAAACTGGGGAATTGTGCTTGTGAGGGCAGGGTATAAACTAAACACCGGCCAGCACCAGACAGGAGGTCAACCCTGGCATGGGGGATTCCAGCACTCTGGTGATGCTCCACCAGGTGTGTGGGATCATGACCCCGCAGATGACTTCCAGATGCCAAATGGTACCAGCATCCCTGTCAACAGCAGTGAGGAGGAGATCTACAGCTATGGGATGACCTGTAAGTCCAGGCTTAGGATCCCTCTTGATGATCCTCTCCTTCCTGCACCTTCTGGCCATGCTTTGGCTTGAGATATTTAAACATTTGCTTGAGCAAAAGCAATGCCAAGGGAAGGTGTTTGGTGTCTTCATTGCTCCATGAAAAGGAGCCCTAAAATACAACAAACCTTAAAATGGCCTGTACCCATGGTGTGCTCTCTTGCAGGGGCTGTCGGGGAGCACAGCCTGTTCGCTCAGCCTCTGGGCTCACCAGCACTGAACTTCACACCCTTCTTCTTGTCTCGGCTGCGGCAGGAGAATGAAGGCCAGTACGAGCTGGCAGCCTTGCAGTGTCACGGCAGCAAGGAGTGCATCTATGATTCACTGAGCACAGGGAACTTGGCCCTGGGCCTGGCCACCCAGAGCCTTGCAGCAGACTTCCAGCAGAGGAAGACAGCACTCAGTAAGTGGAGCACATCCCCACCTCTGAGAGGGCATGGCTTGGATGTAACTGGGCAGTGCCCTGCTCCTTCCCTGGGCTCTCTTGCTTCATATGAGACAGAAGAGAAGTCACAAAGGTCTTGGATTTGCACTGCTCAGCTGGCTTGTCTCCAGTCCTGGGAGATGCCACCAGTAGGACAGTTGCCATCAAGGTTTTGGAATTGCATTTCCTGGAACTGCATTTCTGGCTTCTCTCCAAACCTGGGAGATGCCACCATGCTGTGCAACATAAGGGCTTTGTTGGTGGGCAGCTGTAACAGCATCTGCCAGGGTCCCATCCTCACCAGGAGGGAGTCGGAGCCAAGGGGTGACAAGGCCACATTTGTGCTGGGCTGCTCTTTCCTCAGATGCCTTCCCTCCTGTCATCACTGGTGACGCATCAATCACAGCCTTCAGGACAGAGAAGGTCAGAAGGCAGTACCATGCCTTGGGGGCGGGTGCACGCTTCATTCCCCATCTCTCACCAGAGCTCAACATATCTGGTAAGGAAGGAGAGATGGAGCAGCTGGGATGGGAAGGAATGGGATGGAATTCCTCTGCCACCTCTTAACTCCTACCTCTCCTCCCGGCAGAGAACGGCACCCTCACATGGGAGCCCCGTGGGACAGCCCCATTCACCATCAGCCTGGAGGCTGTTGGCTCCAACAACATCTCTGCGCTCCTCCAGCTCCGCTTCACCCTCTGCAGGTGCAGCAGGAGCCAGGACTGTGACTACAGCAACACTGTCATTCTCAGGGAATCTTCCCTGCAGGTAGTGCACCAGAAAGCTCCTCTGGTGACACACTGTGCCTGTCCCCATGCCACCTGTGCTCTGTGCACCCATTCTCCTCACGTTCCCTAAGCCGGTGTCACTATCCCCTTCCCAGCTGGCAGCCTGCAGATGCGAGAGTGGCTACTCAGGTGCCTTCTGCCAGGACCCCCCGGACCCCTGCTCCCAGGGATGCTTCCCTGGGGTGGGATGTGACCATTTCAGTGGCTGTGGCCCCTGCCCAGCTGGCCTGACAGGGGATGGAGAGCACTGCTCAGGTGACAAGGGCTCACACCATGGCCACGGGGACCCCAGCCGAGGTGTTTGTCCCGGTGCCATGGTGCATTGCCTCAGCAGATATCGATGAGTGCACGCAGGGGATGGAGTGCCCGGGGAACAGCACCTGCACCAACACCGTGGGCAGCTACATCTGCTCCTGCCTGGCCAGTGAGCAGGGTGAGTTTGGGGTCCCTGGCAGGCATGCTCCTTGTCCTCATCACCCCCAGGCTCTGTGGAAAAGAATTTCTGAGGGTCCCAGGCTGGCTGGAGAGAAGGGGTAGCTGCTTGAGCTCTGTGCCCAAGCTCTTGCTGTTATTAGCAGAAGGGACCAGAGTCCAGCCACCACTCGTTTTCCCAGGCTGTCGATCTCACTAATCCACTGGGAAGAGAAATTTTTCCCATGCAATTTTTCTCCTTGAGAAAAAAATTCTCATCCCAGCAAAGTTCAAATGCACATGCGAAAGTTGGGGGCTAAATCAAGCCCTGTTTTCAGATTGCTTTGGTGGGGTTGAGTTGATGGCTTTTGCTCTTGTTGTAATGCTGGGATTTAAGAAGGGCAAATGGCTCCAGCTGGAAGGAGGGGGAGTGGGGCTTTTCCTTGAATTTATACTAAAATTCCTAACACATAAAAGAAAAACACAAAACTTGGAAGAAAGGTCTTATGGAGCAGCTGAGGATGGTTCAGAGACTGGGGTTCTGCTCTGCAGCCAGGTTCACGTCTCGACCACACTCACCATCCCACAGGTGAGAGTCCAGGCTGTGGCTCAGCCTGTGGCTACCACTCCTGCCCTGAGGGCTACTGCAGCAACGGGGGACACTGCCACCTTCACCCCATCACTTGTGCCCCCACCTGCACCTGCCCCCCGGCTTTCACCGACCAGCACTGCCTGGTGGCAGGGGGGGATTTTCAGCCACTGCCCAGCTCAGGTGGGTACCTGTGCCCAGCTTGGGGTGAAACCCAACCCCACTCACCCTGGTCCTGGGATGCCAGAGACACCACTGTGACTTTCCCCCAGCAGGTCTCCCTCGGAGAAGCATCCAGATGAGAATCAAGACACTGCAAAACACCACTGCTGAGGAAGTCAACAGCACCGTATGTCACTGGAGAGGGTGGGCTCAGAGCAGGGGACACACTGGCATACTGGGCAGCATGGTAGCTGGGGGTGGGCATGCCTCTGTATGCCCTCCCATGGGATCTCTGGGGCTCCAGCAGATCCACAAGAGGGAGGAAGCACCAATTCCATGATGCTGGCCACAACCATGGCTCTGTGCCAAATCCCCAGCAAATGAGCCAAAAGCCAGAGCAACCCTTGGGACTTGGCCTCAATGCCTGCATCACTCTTCAACCTTTCCCCACGCTGGTGTCATTCTGCCTTCCCCTAATGCCTTCACTCTCCCCCCACAGGTCTCGGCCATCCTGGACTCCCTGGAGGTAAAAGCTTTCCAGAGCAACACCAACATCACCCAGATGTGAGTCAGATGTGAAGCAGCCTGTGACCACTCCAAGGATCAGATGGGGCAGGGCTGAGCATGGGGCCTTTGCTGCACAAAGGGCATTTTCCCCCAGCCCAATTTTCCAGCCCTGATGCTGGTAGCCCTTGGAGACACAAGCCTGCTGACACCTTCCACCCCTGCCTCACCCCTTCCTTACCATCACCCAAATGGGAATACTGAGGCACGGTGGGGCTCAGTCACCCTGAGAGGCAGCAGCAGCTCCACCAGCAGCCCCCTCTCTTTTCCCTGCAGGACAGACAGTGATGGCTTCACCTTCGTGGTGGTTTCTGAGTTTGCCTATGACAGCCGTGGGAGCATCATCCACTTCCTGAATGAGGAGCTGCCCGCAGCCATCACCGGCGCCTTCAACGCGCGGGCGGCGGGCACGGGGCTGCGCTTCCAGCGCCTGCACCGGGACAACATCACTGACCTGGTGAAGCGTGAGTTGCTCCTGGCACTGAGCTGGGGAGTGTGGGATGAGTACCCCCCTGTCCCCATTGTCCCCATGACCCTGCGTGCCCCAGGGGTTGGTTCGCACCCATGGGGGAGGCGGGTGGGCAGCCTCCCAACCCCAGGCATAGATCCAGCTTGGGGAGGCCTGGGGAAGCATCAAGGGGTGCTGCTGCAAGGCCGAATCCATGTGCTTTCCCTTCCCAGTGACAGTGGATGAGCTGAGGGACTATTTCCCCTGCACTCTGTATGGCTACAAAGGCTACCGGCTCCACTACGTGGGGATCATCGGCTTCGTCTGCATCTCCCCCTGCAAGATGGGCTACTGCCAGCACGGTGGCCAATGCCAGCACCTGCCCCAGGGGCCCACGTGCAGGTAACAGCAGCCCTGGGGTGGACAAGGCCACCCTGCACAGCTGCTTCTCCCACAGCATCACAACTCCTCCCTCCCCATCCACAGCTGCCTGCCCTTCTCCATCTACTCTCCAGCTGGCCTCCAGTGTCAGTGGCTGGCCATCAGCCTGGCTGCCTTCCTCGGCATCCTGCTGGGAGCCCTGGCTCTGCTCTGCCTCCTGTTTGCCATGGCCTGCCTGGCCCTGCACCTCTGCCGCCAGCACCGCCGCCAGCACCAGGGGTGAGCCGTGGGCTGGTCCTGCACAGGGGTGGGTGCTGGGCATGTGGCAGGCCGGGTGTCGGGGAGAAAACTGATCAAAAATCCACATTTGAAAGATCCACCACTAGTAGAACTCATCTGGTTTGGGCAGGGGGACCCTGGCCTGGGAGAAGGGTTGGGTGACCTTTTAATATCTTCCAGCCCCTTTTCTAGGTATCTGTTGCTCAGGGGTACAATAGCATCAGTGGGTTGAATGTTAGCTCTCCTTTTTCCCCCATGTTAGGGAGTGTTTACATTTCTTCCTCATCCCACCCAGTACTTGGTTACAGATGGGCTTTCTATTTAATTTTAATTTGCATACCACCCGGATAATTTCCACTTCAATTCACATGGGCCTGCAAAGAGCTGGCCTGGAGCAAGGAAAAGTGGTTTAAGAATTGGACCTTGCTCTTCTGCAGAGCAGGGAGTTAACAGAACAAAGGTAAAGTGCAAGGCTGGGGTGGAAGAACCAGCATCTCCTTCCCTCCATCCCCTGCCCTTGGTCCTGCAGTGGCATCCACACTCAGGGGACCTCCCAGGCCCCTGGCTCTGATCTGAGCTGCGTCCTGCCCCTGCTCCCAGCTCCCTGCCAGCCCTGAAGCCAGGGATCTCTGGGAAGTTCCTCTGTTCATTTGCATTTGTGGCAAGGCAAGAAATTGTGTGTGCACAGCTGGGGCTTTTCCTCCTCTCACAGCCCCATCTCACCCCTACAGTCAGTCCCTGCTCCCCTTTTCCATCTGACCCAGACACCAGCATCAGGCAGGGGTTCTCCCAGCCTCTGCTGACATGTGCTCCCTATTCTGTTCCCCCCTCTCAGGGCCAAGGAGACCTTGTGGAGGACACGACCCTTCTCCTGTGAGTAGAAGCCTGTAAAACTCCCCCAACTAAGGTCTGCTTCACCCCAGTCCTCAAGCTCTGCTCATCTTCCCTGCTCCAGCTTTAACAATGGCAGGAGAGCAAGCAGATCCCACCGTCTCCCACTCCCTGGAAAGGCATTGGAAACTGCAGCTCCAGGCCATTGACCCGTCAGCCCAGGTCTGTCCTAGGTTACTGTTTCCATGGGTGTTGGGGTGGGGAACTTTGGGCTGGGTCTGAATCCTGGCCCTGTGCCTCAAAGGAGCTCAGGAGCTGTGCTTCATCCAGAAGCATCACTGGTGCTTTGGCTGGCACTGGGATCCTCACCACTGTCACCAGAGCCAATACCACACTGACAGCATGGCCTGCTCCTCCTTTACAGATAAGAATCCAGAGACCCCATGTTATGCCACCAAGCCAGTCCCCCCAGCAGCCCTAACCTGCCACCAGTCCTTTTCTGGCACCTCCAGGCTCACAGAGGAGCCAGACACTGCTGCCTGCTCCACTGCTCGCTCTCGAGGTCTCCAGCAGCAGCAACACATGGACGCAGGGGACAGGCAGCTGCCTTCTGGGTTCTGGGAGGATTCTGGAGGAGGTGGTTCTTTGAATGTGTGTTTATGTTGGGTGACCAAAGCAGGAGGATTTCACCTTCCCCTGAGGACCTGCAGAGACACCTGGGATCATCCTGGAATGTGTCTGCACCAGGGGTACGTGCTAGTGCAATATAATCAGACCCTGCAGATCCCCGGAGAGCAGTGTCAGGTGGGGCAATGCAGTGATTGTAATCCCTTAGGAACCAAATAGAATAAACCAAAAATGTTGGCTTGCTGTTAAATTGTCTGTATCTCAAGGGTCCCTGCGCTAGCTTGTTTCACTGTCATTGAGCCCTCAAGTCCCTTCTTTCTCCTGGACCCATCCACAGAGCCAAAGTGAAAATGGATGTAAATTTTTTTGTGGCTTCAATCCCTCATTTTCCCTACACACCTGCAAGTCTCCACACTGCTTTCATGGACACTGCTTACAGTGGCTCAGATCATGCAGGTTGGGCTTTGGCCCCCACAAACATCCCACAGCCCTTCAACCCTGGTGACTGGGAGGTGCTGATCCAAGGAGGGTATATCAGACCCCATCAGACCCCCAATTCCCACCCCATTTACTGCCCTAGACCCTGGCTTAGCTGTATCTCCAATACTAAAGCCAGGAACAGAAATATCCTGTAATCCTGCTGCTACAGGCCTGCCCTGTCATTGCTTCCCACCCTATTTCTGCTGCTGCAGGATCAGTGATGTTCAAATCCCTCCAAGGTCTTATTGAACAAACAAGATTTGACAATGATTTATTTTTTTTTAAGAAAGGAAGATGCTCTCTTACGCCCAAAAAAAATTATTTTTCTTCCAACATTTCTAATCATGGGGTTGCATTTTGCCCTCACACACCCAGCAGACATATTGATCTGATTCTGGCTTGATCTGGAGAATTGTCCCTTCTCCTGAGCACAGGATCCAGGCACCACTCAGGGAGGGATGGCTGGGAAACAGAAGTGGGGGACAAGACAGGACAGGCTCACAGGACAAGCCTGGTGCACCCTGGTATTTAAGGGCTTGGCCACAGTCAACCCATGCGGGGTGTTTATCCCTTTCCCTGGGTGCCAGGGGTCCAGCCTCACCCTGCAGCATGGAGCACAGTGGGAAGTGGGAAGGGCAAGGATGGTGTGTGCAGTAGGGAGTACCTGCCCACCTCCCCACCAGTTCTGCCCCCCAGCTGCATCTGGGAAAGGGCAACTAAAGCAACTGAATCCTTGGGACAACTCTGGGTTAGAAATGTGAACTTGTGCCAGGGCAGGCAACTGCAGGCACTGGCCAGGTGAGCTGGCCTGCGTGGTGGGCAGGGGTGATGGGCTCTGTGGGGGGACATGGGGGAAGAGCAGATCAAAGGGCTTGGAGGATCATTCATGGCCCAAAACGTGCTGCAGGTGTGAAACCTCCCAGTTACTTGTCCTCTTCATCTGCAAAGAAGAAATGAGATTTGCTCAGTCACCTTCTCCCTGAGGGGCAAGCTAGGAGCCCTGGGGCATTTTCTTGCAGGGGCACAGGAATAGAGGGAAAGGAGACCCCACAATCCTGCTCACCTCTCTGCTCATCTGAGTCATTCTCTGCCTCCTCTGAGGAATCTGTTGAGGGTTGTAAGAAAGCCCCACATCAGCTTACACCATAACCACATTTGCTGTGGTCCTCTTCACCTCCCAGTGCCATTACCTCCAGACTATGCTGGTGGTAATGTGCTGAAGGAGATGCCTCCACACAGCTCCACACACCCCAGGGCATGGCACAACCTGCACATGAGCACCCCAAAACCCTTCCCCCATCTGCTCAGGGTTCTTGCTGCCTTAACCACAGGGAGGCTGGGACATTCCCACTCCCCTCCCAGCTCTGGGCACCAAGACAGCATCACCCCAGTGCACATGAGCTGCAGACCCACCCATGCTGGGTGACTGGTAACCATCACAGCCAATCTTCGGCCTCTTCTCACTGTAGCGGGCGCAGAGGTGGGCACTGCCTGCCCGATTGCAGCACCAGTCATACAGCTTCAGCTCCTGGTCTGGGGGCAAAAAGGAGAGTAAGGGGCTGAAGGGAAGGGGAGGGAGATGGGCCAGTTCCAGACGAGGCTTTCCTCGGCTTTTGGCAGCCCCACACTCCCTCCAAGGGAAACAGCGTGTCAGGAAACAGATTGGCACAGAGATTAAAATTATTTACAGGCTACAACAATGCCAGCCTCAGCCAGGGGATGCCGAGGCTGGCTGTGCTTACCACGGGAGGGTGACGCCTGCCTGGAGGGCCTCCAGTACCTCTCCTGCCGGCCCTCGAGCAGCTGGCTCTGGCTGTCGTACAGGCAGCGGACGCCGGCGCCGTGCTGGTTGGGGGAGGCCGAGTGCAGCATGGAGACACGGGCACCCCACCTGCCTGGAATGGGCACCAGAGAGCCTCAGACAGCTCTGCCCGGCCAGCACTCCTGCCTCGGGGCAAGGACTGGGCCAGAGCTGGCTCCTGGTTATCCAGCCCTCCCACCACATCACCCACGGTGCCATAGGGGTTTGGAGGAACTGATGGAGACCATCCAAGCAGTCCCCCAGAGGGAGACCCTGGTCCCCAGCATCCCCATGCAGGTCAAACCAATTCTAGCCAGTCTAACAAGACAAGAAAAGGTCAACCCTCAATCTTCCTTGCTTTTCCTGTCTCTGAAGGGTAGGCCAGTCCCCCTCTCCTTTTCCTTAGGGTCACCTCCCCACCCTGCCACATGGGACCCCAGCCACCCTTGCAGGAAAGGTGGGGAAGGACACCTTGGGGATGGGGACGGTGAGGTAGTAACATGTCCACTTGCCTACACGGCTGCTCTTGAAGCGTGGGTCCTGCTGCCCTTGCTGCAGGGAGCAGGGGCAGGTGGGCAGGCCCTGGCTCCATGCCCGGGGCTCCTGCTGCTGCCCCGTCCACGCCAGGCACTTCAGCCGGTAGTTGTTGCCCACGCGGCTCTCCAGCTTGTAAATCCACAACCCACGGAGGTCTGAGCAGGGAGAGAAACCATGAGCTGTCACCTTTGGCCAAGGGGACCACAGGGGCTGTTTTGTCTCAAGGGGAGAGTTATGTGGTGCTGATGATGGAAGCTAAGCCCACTTTGACCTCCAGCCATAGGACCAACAGCTACTCAACAGAGGGGAAACAGGAGGAGAGGCTCTTGTCAAAGAAGAAAGCCTTGGGACAGAGCCATGGGTAGAAAAAGTGACCATGGGCAGAGCAGGGATGTTTCAGCTTTAGGGCATAGCAGGTACCCAGAGGAAATGTGCTTGAGGGGGAAAGCTTGGCCTTGAGAACCCACTGAGAGCCTTGCCACAGTGGCAGGCTGGATTTCATTCCCTGAGAATATTCCCCTCCTTGTGAGCCCACCCCAGCTGTGTGGCACTACCTGTGTTGTAGCCCCTGAACTGGTCAGGGCGATATTTAGCAGCTGGAGGTCTCTTAATCAGGTCATCATTGTGGTAAAAGCCATCTCCACTGAGTGAGGAGAAAAGAGGGAAAATCAGGGGTTGCTCTTCCTGGGTGGGATTATCCCAGTCCCAACCTGCCCTTCAACCATCCTGACCCCATGCCAGTGGAATTGCAGCACCCGTGTGACAGCTCTTGGGACAGGAGGGCAAAGGCATGAGCTGCCCCAGCCTGCTTCCTCCTCTACATAGGGTACTGTTCTTTTTGGGTGCTGCAAACACTCCTGCTGCATCAGAGCCTGAGCCCACAGGCATCTGGAGACCCCCACAAGCAGCTTCCATGGTTTCCAGTGTTTTGCCAGGTGATTTGGAACAGAAACCCACAAGTGGTCCCACACAGACACACACACACACACATGCACACACACGCCTGTGCCGCCCACACTTCCCATCCGGGCCACCTTTTCCTTACCCAGCTGCAGCAAGCAGCTAATGACAAAACCCTGGAGACAGCATGTACAGGGCAAGACGTAATGCGAGGAGGCAGGAAGCAACTGCTCCGGCCAAGCACGGAAATCCCTTCCCTCGGCTGGTGCAAAGTTCAGCAAACATCCCCTATTTCCCACTCCTTCCACCCAAACCGCCAGGATGCTGGGGGCCCAGGACTCCAGAGGGATTTGTGGATCTTACGACAAGCACAGCCCAGCAAGAAAGCATGCTGCAGCATGATCCAGTCCCTAATGGGACAAATTTGTTTGTGAGGCCCCTATATGTTAGGGTATATGGGCATGCAGACCTCACCTGGGCTGTCCTCATCCCTGTAGGGCACTCCCTGGCACACGGGGGAAGGATTCAACCAGTGGGAGCTGTGGGTGGGATGCATCCCAGTGCTCAGAGGAGGCAGGGATGGGGTGCTGAGCTGCTGTACCTGGTGTAGCCGATGAGCACATTGGTGGAAGTGAGCCTGGTGTAATCCCACTGCATGCCTCCATCCTGGTACAGCATCAGGATGTAGGACCTGAAGCCATCAGTGGTCAGGACAGCCTGGTACGTGATAGTCTGAGGAGAAGTGTTGCACACAAGTAAGAAAGTGAGTGAAGATGTGGGGTTTAAAATTCAGGGTGTGGGGCAGTTCTTGCTGGGGAATGGCCAGACTGACATCTGGAGGGAAACAAGGCAAACATAGCTAGGCCTGGTTCACATTTCACATGGAAAATGTGATGGTTTTACTTTGAAACTGTTCCATGACAAGTTTCAAATTCACCCAATTTTATGCCTCTGAAAAACAGCATGTCTGGTGAGCAATAAAATCCCACCACCTCAAAGAGAATGGTTTTATGGAATGGGGAAAGTTCAACTAAAGGTGTCCCTCAAAAACCTGAAAAACACCAAAACATGAGCCCAGTCCTTTTTGGCAAAATTCTTCAAGACTTGTCTTTGTCACAAAACTGGTTCTTATTTTCAGGCACAGAGGAGGTCATTGCCTGCGGGTCTTGGTGTTTTTTGACAATTCAAGAGCACCTGTGTGTTCCATCAGTCCCTTACCTTCTGGGTGTCAGTCCGTGCTGCGTGGACAGGAGCCTTCTCCCAGGTGATTTTCAGGGTCCAGGCTGCAGAGTAGGAGGACCTCAGGTACCGCCGGACCTTCGCTTCCACGTCACGGACGAAGGGAGGCTTGGCCGTGTTGAGGGTGGAGAATTCCTGTGGGTTGGGAACACACACGTGTGCGTTAGCTCCCAGTGGGACAAAACAGGCCAGGACTGGAGTCACGCACAGACCCCTGTAACCAAAGTGTTGGATGGGGTTTGGATGGCTCAAGAGGTAACATAGCACCACAGCTCTTAGATTTGGCTCAGAAAAGGGAAAAGCCATTCATGGGCTCCATTAATTACACATCTCAAGAGGCACCCCCAGAATAGATGATGAGCTTATAATCAAAAGGTGTTTCGTGCAATCATGCTCCCAGGTGGCTTCACTCACCTGGTAAAAGGTGGTGCCAACACCTCTGGAGAAGTCAGCGTTGTCCCAAAATACAGCAATCATGGGCACCTCTTCGTGGCCATTGAAGCCACGGGGAGGAGGGTTGGGGTACGTGAGGATGTTGTTGTCCGAGGCTGGGAAAATGATCTGTCCGTTGTCTGTGAACTGAGCAGAGGGATCCCTCCATCAGGTGAGATCAGCAGATCCATCAGGACCAGCAGCACTCCCTGGCATGGGGGTGGCAGCCCTCCCATTTCCAAACCCATTTTGAGCAATGCCCAAGGAAAGCCACCACCTGCCACTGCTGAAATGCCACAAAGTCACCTCCTGCTGCAAATAGACCATGGCAGCATCCCAATAGCTCAGCCCCACAAGAGTCCCATCCCAGGCACCTGGTCCCTGGTGCCTCTCCCAGGGTTTTAGGTGATGGCCAACTGCCCAACGAGTCAAGCCCAAGTAGACTCACGTAGAGAGAGGTGCGCAGGGTTTTCCCAAATGGGAATCCAGTTTCAGGCTTGAAAAGTGGAGAATTGAAATCTACTCTCCTTTCCACATACTCCTGATCATTTTCCCTTGCTCCATACCCATAGAGGGGTACGGCTGGAACTGGAAAAGAAAACAAACAAACAAACAATAAAACCAAACTATATTTACAGCAAAGCTTTTGGTCTGTATCAAAAATTTAAAAGGGCTGAAATTATCTTGCTTCTACTGGGACAGAACCTGGGCAGCAGAAGGAAGGGGGCACACTGCTTAAAGCCTCCAGGGACACTCTGCATGTCACCTTCCCTTGCAGGAGCTTGTTCTCCCCCTTTTCACTGCCTTACACAAACACAGCTGCCCTAAACCTCCTATGATGGCCTTTGTGGTCACTGCCCCCTGCTTCAACCAGCCCTGTTGGGACATTGCATTGAATGACTGCCATTAGGAGGGGAATAACATTGTACAAGGACTGTGGAGTGGACAGCACAGAATTAAACACCCACAGCCCTTTCTAGAGGCTTTTACAGCCTCCAGCTCCCTATTTATGTCTGTCAAAACAAAACATTTGGAGGGGATGGGTTCTCCAGCTGATGGGACTGTATTGAAAGCAGGCTCAGCCTGCCAACAGTGCAAGCTCATGTGCAGGGGCTCCTCGTGCCACGTCTCCCCCAGGATCCTGCCTTCAAAGAGATCCCTTCTTTTATGGGCACTGAATGTTCCTGAGGATGGTCCACCAGGAAACTGGATATGTTAGCCCCATCCAGGCTGCTCTGTGAGCATCACGTACCTGCGGGACTGGGCAGCAAGGCTGGGGGAGCTGCTGGCACTCCTGGTGGAGCTGGAACCACGGGGGATGGAGTGTGGGAGGTGACAGGGGCTGCTCCTGGCCTGGGAAGCGCCTCCCTGCCTCGGGGCAGGGGGGCTGGTGGGGCTGGGCCGGCCAGGGCCAGGCTGCAGGATGTGGCTGGGCAGGCAGTGGCTGGGGACCCACCCTGGGATCCCCCCGGCCTGGGAAAGCTCCAGAAAAGCTTGACCCAGAGGTGGCAGGGGCTCTGTTTGCCACGCTGGTGGTCAGCTCCCTGCCCAGGAACGGCTGCAGGGCAGCGGGTGAGGAGCCACCAGCAGGTCCTAGCCCCAGGGTATTTGCTCCAGGACTGCCAGCAGTGATCCCAGAGGGAGGAAGGCCAGGGAGTCCTGGGTTCCCCCCAGCTGGGGAGTGAGTCTCCATATGTGCCCCAGATGCAGAGGCACTGGGAAGGAGATGGGTTACGTTCCCTTGCCCTGTCATGGTTCCGTGGAGCGCTGCACTCCCTTCTCCAGGAGCAGGGCTTCCTGGCTGGCAGAGAGGCAGGAACAAGGCAGGGCCCCCTGGCACAGCAGCCCCCAGCTCTCCCTTTCCCCCTGCAGAGGACCCCACTTTCAACTCACGTGCTGAAAGCCCAGGGCTGGCAGACACCCCCTCTGCAGAATTTCCTCTCTGTGGAGCAGAAGGTGGCACAGGGGCAGCGTTGGGGGATATGGGAGCAGGAGGGGACACTTCTCCCACAGGTGCCGGCATGCCTGAGGCCACCTCATCTTCAAGAGACCATGACTGAGCACCTCCAGCTTCTTCTGATGGCCCACTTGGTGACCCTGGCAGCCGGGGGCTGCTCCCAGTCTGGGTGCTTGGTGCAGAGTTGGGGACCCCACTGGGTGCCAGCCCCGAGCTCAGCCCATGTCCAGGGAGAAGCAGAGAGCCAGCCACCGAGGTGGTCATGCCATTGGAAACACCGCTGCTGTCTGGAGCCACTGGGACCAGGCTGGCACCAGGGAAAGGTCCCCTATTCACTGAGGCTCCTCCAGGCACCTCCACCACATTGACTTCGCTCGGTTTTCCATCAGAAAGTTCAGTATTGGCACCACTTTGGGTGCCAGGGGCAGACACAGAGGCTTCTTGAGGGCCAGCAGCTTCCAAGCCTGTGTTCAAGCCACCACCAGCTGCAGCAGCTCCAGGAGGGCTTGTTTCATTAGCAGCCTCACCCGTCCTTCCAACTGCTGAAGACCCCTCTGTTGACAAGGAAGAAGATGCAGACTGCAACACACCTCCTGTTTCTCCATCAAGGCTTTCTGAACCAGCTGGTCCCATTCCAGTAGGAGCCTGGGACTGTCCTGTGGATGCTCCATCACCAGCCCCTTCACCTGCCCCTTCTCCTGCAGCAGGAAGGACCCCAGAGCCAGCACCCAGGGAGGGCTGAAGACCTTCAGCAGCACTGTCTGCTCCTCCGAGTGCACCCGGGCTGGATGGATCTGAAACAGAGGAGGCTGCGACATCACCACTGGGAGAGGCTGAACCAGATGAGGACCCTGCACCAGGCAGTTCAGCCTGCTGAGGGCTGACAGCTGAAGGACTTGTCTCCATGTTGGGATTTTCACTCTCTGGGTTTCCTTCTTGTGCCACATCCCCTGCACTCCCAGCCCCCTGCACCAGACCAAACCCTGGGCCAGTTTCACCATCCGGAGAGGCTGGGGACAGACTGTCAAAGCCAGGGGCTGCAGATGGGACAGGTCCTGCTTCATCATCCCCTGACACAGAAGGTGCTGCCACCACATCACTGGGAGAGGTAACACCAGATGGGGAGCCAGCACCGGGCAGTTGATCCAGCCCAGCTGCTATTCCACTCCCTGCAGGGGAGCTCAGGGATGGCTCAGACTCAATCCCACTGCCTGCTCCTTCCAGTGCTGGCTCTGCTGTGCTGTCTCCTTGTCCTGCTGCTGCTGGCAGCCCCACATTTGTGCCAAGCTGGTCCCCAGGGCCAGGTGATGGGGGTCCTACAGGTCCATGAACTGCTGAGCTGGGGGTATCCCATGCCAAAGTCGAGTCAGTGTCTGGCCCTTCGGCCCCAGGGAGTCCTGCTCCCACGGGAGCACCAGCTGCTGTTCCCCATGGCTGTGACCCACCAGAGGATGGAGATCCAGGTGCTCCCTGGGCAGCACTGAGGTCAGGGCTCACTGGTGTCTCTGCCTCAGACATGGGGCCGGCCACTGACCCCAGGGGTGGGGAAACAGCCCCAGGGGCATTGGCTGACTCACTGGGCAGGTCCCCTGGTCCTTCAGGCCCTGAGAGATCAGGCTCCATTCCAGCACTGCTGTGAGGTGCAGGACCAGGTGAGGACACTTGTCCCAGTGCTGGGACTCCTCCTGTTCCATCTCCAAGTACTGATGGAGGGGAAAGTTCAGCATGTGCCATATCCCCTGTTTCTTCTGCTGGCAGCTCTCCGGTGTTAGTGAGGTCTTGTTCAGGGCTGACAGCTGAAGGACCTGTTTCCATGTTGGGATTTTCACTCTCTGGGTTTCCTTCTTGTGCCACATCCCCTGCACTCCCAGCCTCCTGCACCAGACCAAACCCTGGGCCAGCTTCACCATCCGGAGAGGCTGGGGACAGACTGTCAGAGCCAGGGGCTGCAGATGGGACAGGTCCTGCTTCATCATCCCCTGACGCAGAAGGTGCTGCCACCACATCACTGGGAGAGGTAACACCAGATGGGGAGCCAGCACCGGGCAGTTGATCCAGCCCAGCTGCTATTCCACTCCCTGCAGGGGAGCTCAGGGATGGCTCAGACTCAATCCCACTGCCTGCTCCTTCCAGTGCTGGCTCTGCTGTGCTGTCTCCTTGTCCTGCTGCTGCTGGCAGCCCCACATTTGTGCCAAGCTGGTCTCCAGGGCCAGGTGATGGGGGTCCTACAGGTCCATGAACTGCTGAGCTGGGGGTATCCCATACCAAAGTCGAGTCAGTGTCTGGCCCTTTGGCCCCAGGGAGTCCTGCTCCCACAGGAGCACCAGCTGCTGTTCCCCATGGCTGTGACCCACCAGAGGATGGAGATCCAGGTGCTCCCTGGGCAGCACTGAGGTCAGGGCTCACTGGTGTCTCTGCCTCAGACACAGGGCCAGCCACTGACCCCAGGGGTGGGGAAACAGCCCCAGGGGCATTGGCCGACTCACTGGGCAGGTCCCCTGGTCCTTCAGGCCCTGAGAGATCAGGCTCCATTCCAGCACTGCTGTGAGGTGCGGAACTAGGTGAGGACACTTGTCCCAGTGCTGGGGCTCCTCCTGTTCCATCTCCAAGTGCTGATGGAGGAGAAAGTTCAGCATTTGCCAAGTCTTCTGTTCCTCCAGTCAGCAGCTCTCCATTATCAGCAGGAGATACTGAGGGCTGAAGGGCTGGAGGACTCATGTCACTCTGGGTGTCTTCATAGGGACCAGCATCCCCTGAATCTCCTGCCTGTGCCACGTCCCCTACCCCCTCAGCTGCCTGGCCTTGGATCCCAGCTGTGGGCCATGCCAGACCGTCAGGCGCTGGGCTGGGGACATCTGAATCTGAACTCAAGCCAGTGCCAAGCCCATCGGCCTCCTGGGGAGCTCCAGCTGGCATTCCTGGTGGCTCTGACTCCCCAGGAGATGGAGACACAGCTGCTTCCAGGCCACCAGTGAGGTCAGGAGTTGCTGGTGTCTCTGCTGCACCATCAGCTTCAGGCAGGGTGCTGGCTCCAGCCTCTGGGGCTGGGGCAGCTGGGGCAGGAGCACTGGGGGTGTCTGTGGGCAACGTCAGAGCATCAGGAAGAAGCAGTGGCTGTTCTCCAGTGGGGGTCTGCCATGAGGCAGGCTGGAGGGATGGAGTGGCCAGATCCACAGCTCCCACATCCCCTGTGGGCAGCACAGTGGCTGAGACTGGGAGATTTGTGTCACTCTGTGCATCAGTGGGAGCCCCTGGTGCCGGCAGGGAGGTGGCAGTGTCCTCTGTTTCCTCAGGAGCCACAGGTGCCCTGCTGGTTGCAGGCGACAAGGCTGAACCAGAAGCATCTGATGACATCCCGGGAATTCCCTGCCCATCCCCATCCCCACCATTGGATGGTGTCAGCGAAGTGTCTGGGCTCAGTGCCTGGCCAGGGAGGAGGGAGGACTTCCCAGGGTTTTCCACTGTTCCTGACATCACTGGGCTCTCTGGAGGTAGGTGGGTTGAATTGGCTGTGCTGAATTCAGCATTTATTGCATCTCCAGAGTCTGAAGGCAAGGGACTTTCCTCACGAGCTGGGGCCGTTTCTCCTTCTGGCTCTGGGTTAATGCCCTCAACCCCGCCCACTGCTTCATCCTGCTGGGTTGGGAGCAGCTCCCCAGCATCAGGACTGGAGCCCATGGAGTTGGCAGTGGCTTCACTTTGAGTAGCTTCAGGCAGGGTTACACCTTCCTCCACCGCTCCCTTGGCTGTGGTCAGCCCTTGGCTCAGCAGCACAGTGACACCAGCAGTGGGCTGTGGCACCCAGGTGACTGCCAGAGGAGGGGTGGTGTGCAGGGATGTAGTGCCAGTCCCGAGGTCTGTACTGATGTCCTCCTCATCCGCAAGGACAGGTGTGGTCCCCAGAGGGACATCAGGAGTGACCTCTGGTTCATCATGCGCTGCTTCTGGGGTGACAGCGGGGTGCTGTGTGGGGATGGCAGCAGCAGTCGTGGCTGTATTGGGAGCAGTTGAATTTCCCTCAGTACTCGTGTTAGGAGCCTTGGTCCCGTTCACCAAAGCTGGCACTGAAGGGCCGTATTCGCTCGTCGCCATCACTGGGGCCATCTCGGTCCAGGGAGGGGAGGTCTCGGCATCAGCTGCTGTGGCAATCAGCTCTGTAGTATGGGGCCACTCGTGCTCTGTTGTCATGGGGAAAGCTGTCCCCACAGCAAAGGGCCCATCGGTAGTGACAGGGACAGCAGTAACAGCCCCAAGCCCTGCAGAGAAGCACGAAGAGGAGTGTTACTGTGGGAGCTGGAGCTGGCAGCCTGCCAGGCTCAGACACCTCTCCGTGAGAATCACGAAGCTCCCACAACTTCTTAAACCCCCTTCTCCCTAATCCCACAGCCCTACAAGGCCCTGATTTAAAAGCCAAGGAGCGCAGTCTGGGCTGCCTTGGGTGCAGCCCCTCTTGCATCCTCAGCATCAGCAGCTGAGGCCAGACACAACCCATTGCAGGTCAGAGAGAGACACTGGTGCAAGCATGGAGGCAAAAGCATCTGCTGAAACCCAGTCCAGTCATGCTGGGGATGGTACTGGGATGCCTGGCCACTGGGTAGAACTGGAGCCCAGTAAGTCTAGTTGATAGCCCTGGGGATGTCTGTGGAGTTCTGACACTTCAGGGCAACCCTCAGCCCTCTTTCCATCTCTGCAGGGACAGCTCGAGCACTATCGCTTCTGCAGAGCCTGGGGGTTCTGTGATTTTTCACCTTTTGGGTGTCTGAGGGATATTTAAATAACTTTACACAAAGCCCTTTACAGACAGGAAAGCCAAGGCTTAGGGAAGCCTTCCCTGACTGCAGATGGATTCTGATCTGCTGCACTTAAAGAAGGTTCAATAAAATTCTCCTGGGCTGAGTGCCTGCCTGCTCCTGCCCCCATCCCTCTTGCCTCTAGCTGAGTGAAGGCACCAGGGTTCCCCACCCATGGAGGGAATATTTGTAAGCTCCCAGGACCAAGCCCTTCTTACAGTTCTCTCCTCCTGGTGCCAAAATTCTAAGCCACATTCAGGAGCTCTGCTGAAAGGAGGAGACACCTGCCCACATCCCAGACATGTCTCCCAGAACCTACTGGCATCCATGAGTGACGTTTCACACGGTGTTATTTTTAGGGCAGGGACACAGGCTCTGGGGTGCCCAAGCTGCCGCCGTTGGCTCCGTGAGGAGCCGGGTGGATCTGCTGACGCTTGGCTTTAAGGAGCTTCAATTAGGGGAGACGAAGGGCACCCCGATGGCAAGATCCAGCAGAGCTTTGCCACAGCCTGACAGCTCCAGCCTGTTCCCAATCCTGGTGCTCCAGTTCATCAGGTTCCCCCTGACAGGCAACCAGATCTTCCTGCAGCAGAAGTGTCTCCAGCCTCACCCCCAGCTCAGCTCGTTAGTTCCCAGATAGCATGTGCAGGGTCATTAATGAATATTAACTCCTGTGCCAGACCAGTCCTCAAGGCGTCCATCCTCTGCTAGACCCACATTCCCTTTCCTGGCAGGCTGCTTCAGCGTCATCTTCCCTGGCTGGAAAAGGCTCTTTGTACCACCCCCCTCAGCCAAAGGAGCTCAGCAGCTTCTGTCCCCTTCTCAGGGAAAACAAAGTACATCAGTCAAGTCACCCCAGTTTAGTTTGGCCCACTCATCCTGTTAAATCACTGTTTTAACTTAATTCTTCAATGTGGAGCAGGAAACACCATCTACCCCACACACCCGTTCATGGGAAGTTTGTGCAAGAGGGGCCCCAGCATGCAGCAGCAGCGTTTGCTCTTCCCTGGGATGTGGGAGGGATGGGAGCATCCCTGGGTCCTGCTCTGCCAGCTTGCTTGCCTCAGCTCCTTTGCTGGAGGGGCACACAGCTGCCTGCAGGCTTCAGGGCTAGGCTCTCATCTCTCCCACGGCTCCACACCTGCAAGCAGCCCCTTGGGGTGATGCCTGCCCTGTAAAATGCTTTTCCAGCTCTTTGGCTGCAATGCCTTGCAAGGACTGGTCATAAGAGGAGTTTCCAGTACAGCCAGGAGTGGAAAGCATCTCACAGTGTACCTGCTGCACCCTGAGAGGGTTTGGGTAGCACATGAGCTAGCAGAAAAATATGGGACGTACCGTGCAGGATCCATGCGCAGCATCCCAGCAAGGTGGAGAGCGTCCATCCCCTGGTCCCCATGCCTCAGGCCTCCACACAGGCAGAGCACTAGGAAGCTCAAAGGGAGGAGAGAGCAGCAAGGAGCAGCTCCCTCCGTCCCTCCCTGCCTCTCCTGCAGAGCTGGAGTCCCACAGGTGCTCCTGCTCCTGCTCCCTCCTATTTATAGGGATGGCAGAAGGAGGCAGGTTACCGACGTCCTCTCCCGCCCCCGGTCCCTTCCCTCCAATGTCCCTGTCACCCTTCCCTTCCAGCCGAGCCCTCCCCTTCCCAAGGGCTGGATGCCCTGCTCGGCTGGGACATGGGCTGGGTGTACCCAAAGCCCACCCTGCAGGGACCCACATCCCCCCAGGCTTTCTCCTGGGCTCAGCCTGGTACAGCTCCCTGGGCTGCCAGCACCAGAAAGTGAAGCTGAGCCTAGAGCAGTGTGTGGCACTGCCAACAGTGGCATGGCAGTCACCCCACAGAACCTGTTCCCCATGGCAGTCACCCCACAGACCCCACAGAACCTGCTCCACATGCAGGGTATGGGGCCATAGACCAGTGTGTGGTGGTGACAGGGCAATGCCAGCTGGTGTCACCATGCCTGTAAGGACACCATGGACACTAAAATCACCAGCTGAGCCATGTGTTAGCCCAGAGCAAGGCAGGACACAGGTCTCCACTTGGCTCCCCCAGAGCAGAGGCAGGTTATAAAGCAGAGAGAAGCATGGCTGGGGTCAGGCTCTGGCATGGCAGTTGAGCTCCACAGTGCTCAGCTGCCACTAGAAGAACTGGGGATCCCTTTTCAGAGCCCCAGCACACCCAGTAGGTTTTGAAACCTGCACCTCAGTCTGGGCACAGCAGTGCTGGGGTGCTGGGAGGGGGTAAATGATCCAGGGAGGCTTCTCTGCAAGGTTGGACCAGCATCTCCAGAAGATGGAGCAGGAAAAGGAACAAATCCAGACCCACTTCCCTGCTGTGGGGATCCCCTGAGTCGCTTCAGCCCTATATCTCACCCTCCTCCTCCTCCTTGAGCAGCAATTCCTGCACACCCCCTTGAAAACTGCTGCCAGCTCCCCTGTGAACAGCATTATGCAAACTCCCACTACTACATGAGTTTGTAGTCAATTAAACACTTCAAAAATGCCCCCAGGCAACTCCTGCAAAGTGTTATGAGGGGTGTTAGGCGGAACACAGTGTCCCGCGGGATCGGGCAGGCAGCACACGGAGTGACACCGACCCTCCGCGGGCACTGCGGATGGGGAAGTGCCGGGGGAGCCAGGTCACGGCTGAGCAAACCCGGCCCTGACACCCACGCAGAACCCCCGGCAGGGAAACGGGCACAGACCATAAACCAGGGCACTGTCACTCACCTGGAACTAAACACCTGCCCACCAAAAATGCCACTGGGGGTGTAAAGCTGGGGGGGGGACAGTGCACTGGGGGTCTTGCAACCAGCACTGCAGATCATGGGGTGACTGATGCATCAGTGACCACCTGGGCAATGACCACACCAGGATGACGGAGGATTTGAGAGATGAAAACCTGCCGTGGGAGAGTGGTTCCTGCCCGTGCTGACGATGCTGTATCACTTTGGAAAGCAACCCCGGCAGGGTTGCTGACACTGGAGAGTGTTGCTCCAGATGGTGTTTGAGGTGCAAAATGTGGTGGGAGCCACAAGGACTGTTGCAAACATGCTGCTCAGCATAGAGGAAAACAACTCAGCTGAAGGGAGGGGCTGGCCCCAGCTCTGCCTGCAAGCTCCTGTCTGTGCTCCACAGAGGCCAGCACTGTCTGGAGACCCTTGTGCCTGCAACTCCTGCCCATGCTGTCGCCCAGAAATGCCCATCTCACAGCAGACAAACCAAACTCATCCCTCTGTTCAGGCATTGGCACACCCTCCCAAGAAAGCCCAGAGCCACCAAGGGATGCCTCATCTTGAACACAGTACCCTGTTACCACTCTGGGAAGGGGCTTTTTATTGTTCTTTTTTCTATGTCTGAAACCAAGGTCCTGGCAAAGCACTGGTTCCTGTAAAAGTCATTAATCCATTGCTACCAAAGACCAAAGCATCATGTGGGCACTGGAGCCCTTCAGGGGAGCCTGTAGCCAGGGGGCAATTCCGTGAATCCCAGCACTCATGGGCTCTGCACCATCCAGCATGGCAGAGCATGGCCCAGCATGGCCCAGCATAGTGCCTTATCAGCTTTCCTGGAATTAATGGGCTGGTTGTTCCAGTCCTGTGGAGAACACAGCATCTTCTACTGGCTCCCCTCCAGCCTCCTGGCAAGGGCATTTGGAGAGGGCTCAGGGGTGGCAATAGGGGAAAGCAGGTTATCCATCAACCCCACAGGTTCTGGATGACTTGGCATGCTTGGTGTGTTGCAACACCCTCCTGCCAAAGAGTGGGAGCTGGGCTATAGCCATCAGCAGGGGTGAAGGGAAGGGGGACACTGGAAGGGACACCTGAGTCACAAGGGACTTGAGACATGCCCCATGATGCTGCCAGGTCCTTCAAAGGTGACAGTCATGTTGAGCACAAGATTTGTTCCTTTGAACAATGCTGAGAGATTGGAGTGTATTACAGCAAAGAGGCTGAGAACTCTTGTGGGCTGGGAAAGCAGCAGGACTTGGATCCAGACTCCCAAGCCCCTCTGGGCAGCAGTCCGTGGCAGGCAAGCAGCCACGGGGTGAAGGTGGCACCGCAAGGACAGCAGAGTATGGGCACAGGAAGAGTATGGGCAGTGTTGGGGGCTTGTCAGAGCTCTGTGCCACCACTGCCCGGGCAGTGACACCACTCCAAGGGAGCCACATCCTCCCACTGTGCCCCTCTCCTCCCTCCCAGGCTGGTGACAGAGGGGACCAGAGCATCTCCTCCCCCCACGGTCCCCCAGCCACAATAACGGTGGAGGGCGGCTGTGCCAGCAGGGAACAGTGAGTACCCTGGTCACCTTTTCATCCCAGCACTTCAGGACCTTTTCCTCCCTTTGTGACGCAGTTTGGCTCCATTACCCCGGCCTTGGCACCCGGCCATGTCCTGGGGTCTGAAGTTATGGATTCAACAGCCGGAGAAAACAGCCCAGTGGGACGCGACGTGGGAGGACTCCTGGCCCAGCTCCAAGGCGTAGGCAGACCACAAGGATTTCTTTCCCAGCACCCCAGCAGGCAGCCAGCACAGGGACTCCTTCCAACAGGCTTTGCCCTGCTCGCCGGCTCTTTGCCCAGCTGCTAAGGGACCTCTCTCAGTCTCCATGAGTCCAACAAGCCCACAAAAGCCAGGCAGCATCCTAAAGAGCAAAGGGGCCACCCTGGAATGCAAGGGACACCCCAAATGGGAGCATCCTGACAAGCTGCCTGGGCACAGCCTCCAGCTCAGCCTCTCATGGGCCCTCTGAACTGGCAGGCAGCTGGGTGATCCCACAGTGTCTCTCCCCATCCTGTCCAGCTGCTGGCTCCTTCCCAGCCAGCTGACAATCCAGGCAACCTGAGAGAAGTCCCCAGGTTGGGAACCCCACAGCCCCACACATCCCCTGTCAGCCCTCCCTGTGCTGGGGCAGTGAGGGCTGCCAGTGAGAAGCAGGGATCAGCCAAAAACAACCCCTGACATGCAACAAGGCCATTTTGCTAATTATTTCAGTTTTCAATCTCCAGGTGAGGTGGCTTGCTAAGGCTAATAATTGCTTCAGTTGGATTTTATCTGGCTAATTAATCAGTTAATAAATGACTATGCTACAGGGGGACAGATGCTGCAGCCGTCTCCTTAGTTGGGGACTGGAAAAAACAAGGAAGGAGCACAGCCCACAGGATTTCCACAGCCCCACAGTGCTGCCCCTGCAGCTGTGGGGTGTTATGGGGCAGAGAGCTCCAAAGCAGAGACCATCAGTCTGCCGGGGTGCCGAGCCATCTTTGGGAATGTCTGCAGCAGCCCCTGGTGGGAGGGGACAGCACTGAGCCCAGCTCTCCACACAAAGCTCTGGGGACCCAATTTTCCTCACCAGTACCTCCAACAGATGACAAAGCTGAAAATTCGGAAAGGCAACTTGGAAAACTGAAAAAAGAAGTCATCGTTTCAACACAGAAAACATGGAATTTCTATTTACTGCCCACCACAGGTGTTCTCGTCTGTCAGCAATATTGCAGATGAGCCTTGGGAACAGCAGTACTGGGGGCTTCAGGTCTCCTTCCTCTCATTTCTCTGTCCCCAGGGTGGCTTTGATGGCTGAGCCATCAGTCCCAGATGCAAAAGCCCAGTCCCGTGGGGTCCCCTTCTCCCAGCCCTGCAGCAGAGCTGGAGGGGTCCCACCACAGGAACCAGGTCTGGAGCAGGGTGGTGGGAGGGCACAGGCTCTTCAGACAGGCTGTGGGAAGGGGCAGGAGGGGACTGGGGGAACAGAGTGAAGGACAGGAAGCCCAGGTTCAAGAGGAGCTGTGTGGGATTCCCCAGGGGCCTGCACCACCATGGAGTGAGGAGCTGGGAGCGGGTGGCTGGGCAGTCCAGGCGGGAGCAGGCCAGGCGAGGGGCAGCGGTCAGGTCCTCCTCTTCCCTCGCCATGCCAGTGACAGGCCAGCACACGGGAACGCTGTCTGCAGGTCCTCACGGAGCTGGGGGCAAAGAACAGCCATCAAACTGTGCCAGAGGGGCTTCCAACCCACTGTCCCCACATAGAAAGGGCCTTATCCTGGACTATGGCAGCCAAAGGAGGGTCTCCCCTTCATCTGAAAGAGCTCTGGATGGCATTCAACGTAAGATGCAGCCATTCCCCTCCCTGGGTCAACCACAGCTGGCAGATACAGAGTGGGATCTCCTCCTGCACACCTCACCTTGGACAACACCAGCTCCTGCACCGTGGTGTTCCCCAGGTCCAGAGGGGTGCTTAGCCGCAGCGACAGAAAGAGGTAAGATGCACCTAGGAATTAAAAACAGGACTCTGGTTATTGCCCTTGAACCCTGGGCTGGGCCAGACGACCTGAGGGTCTCTCCCCAGGGTTGCTGGCACAGACATGGAACATCCTCCCACGTTAATTGTGTCATGGACACACTACATTGTCACAACAAGCCTCTCACTGCACAGCAAACCCCATGTACCCCAAAGCATCAGCACCTCCACACTGAGAGCACAGCAAGAGGAGTGGGGCTCCAGGACCCCCTGCACTGGCCCCAAGCACCGATGCTGGGGGTGGAGATGCCCGTAGGCACTGCACTTACTGGTGTTGGATGAGCCAGAGGGGCAGACTGGCGGCAGTGTTGGCAGCTCTGCAGGCGTGCTGAGGGTAGTAGCCTCTGAGGTCTGGGCTGAGCTGGTGGCAGGGGAAGAGGGCTCAGTGCCTGGGTGAAGCAATGTTAGGTTAGTGCTGTCTGCTCCTGCAGCTGGGGACAGGACTAGGTGAAGCCACCCAAGTACATGGGGTTCCCATGGGGATTTGTCACCCTGACCATATCCCTGCCTTCAGGTGTCCCCTGGGGTGTCCCAGGCTGAACCCACCCATGACTGCACTGGGGATCCCAGATACTGTCAGGGTACCTGGAGTCAACTCCACAGTTGAGGGGAAGATGTCAGGAGTGGTCCTGCCTGGGTAGCTTGAAGAGGGAGAGCTCGTGGGGTTTGATGTGCTGATGACAGGGCTGGCTGTTGTATCTGCCAGGGTTGCCAAGGACTCTTCTGTAGATTCTGATGAATCTTCTGTAGTTGTGGTGGGAGGAAGCACAGTGGGAGGTGAGGTGTTGCCAGTCTCTGCGGATGTGCTGGACTCCTCTGGGGTGGAGGCTTCTGTTTCAGGGCTGGAGGAAAGGAGGGTGTCTGTGGTGGTGGAGTCAGTGGTAGGCAGCAGCGTTGAGCTCTCCATGGGTGTTGAGGAGGTAAGGAGAGCTGGAGACACAGTTGCTGTCACACCCATGGCGGTGGTTTCTGCAAAGAGTCAGGACAATGAGATGCACAAGGGTTGGTGGTGAAGGGCTGAGTCCATGGCTATGCTGGGCAGGGTGCAGTATTGCCACCACAGTGAGCTCCCCAGGGAACTCAGAGCTGCACATCAGCCATGGAGCATTGGGAGGGGGAGTTCACTGTCCTGCATGGATCAAACACACAGATCTCTTCAATGGGTATCAGCCAGGCAGACCACATAAATCCCCAGCCTGACAAAGCAGGAACAAGCCATAGCCATTGCTGGTTTCAGGACAGAAACACCTCTAGGCGCCAGTCCTAAGACCCATTCCACCATCTTCACCCATCCCTGGAGGAAGTCAGACAAACCCGTCTGACAGGAAGAGCCAAGCAGGAACTGGTGACCGTGAGACAGTCTGGAAGTGCAGCAGCAGCAGTTTAAACAAACCCTCTGCCCTGCAGATAGTCAGGAACTGATAGCGATAGCGGTGGGTGTAAATAATGGCAACGGGGGAAGCAGCCCCACAAAGGAACAAATCCCAGCTTGCAGCTCAGGATGAGCTGATAGAGACGTGCTGTGACCCACAAAAGCTCTGGGAGGGAGCGGCTGGGGCACAGGAGTGCTGTCCTCTCTTCCACTATGGACTGCACTCCAGCAGTGTGCTGTCCCCAGAAAAGCCCAGGGATCTGTAACCCTCTGCAAAGGACAGGTAGGACAGCCTGGCTACCTGGACCTTTGTCAAGGGGTGTCTGTGAGGTGGTGGCTTTGGGATACCAGACTGGATTCCCCAGTGATCCCAGCACAAACCAGTGAGTCTGGGGCTCTGCTTGCATGAGGATGGGAAACTGAACCACAAGCTGCCATCTGCTTTCAGCCAAGCCAGCCAGAAACTTCCAAAGCCCCTGGCAGCCAGGCCCTCTTTGCACACAGCAGCTGTTTAAATAAAAATACAGAGAAGCCCAAAGGTCTGACCCTAGGTCTCACCCTTGCCAGGTGAGCATCTGCACCTCACAGAAGGTGAGGTCATCCTCATCCTCACAGAAGGAGAAGCAGCAAGTCCACCTCTCTTCTCATTTAAGAAGCAGGAAACAGCCCCCACAGCATTCCACCCCCCTGCACCCCACAGGTGCCACCTCTCCACCCTGGGGAATGATGCCCCCCACTCACCACCCACCCTGCAGAGAGCACCGCACCCCACTCAGCCCTTACCCAGAGCCAGGTGCAGCACGGCGAGGCAGGCGAGGCTCAGCAGCAGCAGCAGCAGCAGCGGCCAGAGCAGGGGCAGGGCCAGCCCTCCTCTCTGCCCAGCCATGTCCAGGTGAGCAGGAGCTGACAAACCCCCACGGGCACTGCTCTGAGTGCTCCCCACAGCCCCAGCACTGGGCTTGCCAGGTCTCCTTCACCCGGCAGAGGAGGAGCATCCAGATGGGTCCTTTTACCCTGCAGGTGCTGGCAGCGAGGCAGTGGGTTCCACCTGACACGGACACTCCCAGGGACTGGTGTAATGCCCAGCAGACATCAACTGCACGGCTGGACCCAGAACAGCCACAAAAAGTGGGCAGGACAGGCCACCAAGGCCACCACTACCACAGACTTGGCTCCTGTGGCCGTCCTCTGCCTGCTGTGGGGAGGCTCACAAGGGAAAAAAGCCCAGGAATGCTCCAGGCTGCCCGGAACCCCGCACTTCGCCACAGGGGTGATGTTGGTGGTGGCTCCCAGCACCAACACCCTCAGGAGACAACAGCCAGCTCTGTCTGAGCGTGAGGAGCTGGCCAAGAGAACAGGCGGCGCTCAGGAAGGGCGTGCCCCAGGCTGAGGGTTTGTCCCTGGGCTGTGTGAGCAGGCATCACTTCCCCGTGTCACGGCTATCGCGGCCCAGGCCTACTGCCGACAGCTGCGGCTGCTTCCTTCTTCTCAGGGTCAGGGACAAGAGCACTCGGAGGCGCCCGCAGGCCCGGGGCCAGGTATTAGCATTCCACAGGCAGGCAGGCATGCTGGAGGATTGTCAGGGCATAGCCACCCTGCTGCTGGACAGCTGCATGGGGGCTCTGCCAGGGCACGGGCACACAGAGGCCATCACCAGCGTGCTGGCACTCTGATGAGGTGCTCTCACACCGTAGGCAAGGCGCCAGGGTGCAGGTATTCTGTGAGGCTACAGTAGCTCTGCTGGGGCACAGGAGCATGTGCACAGCCAGGGGTATTGGGGCAGGGTACAGTGTCCCTGTCCTGGTTGAGGTGCACAGAGTGGGCTGTCACCAGGGTACATCTGCAGTCCCAGGATAAAGGCCCCTGCAACAGCCACTAGGATACAGCCACACTGACAGGATACAGGAGCTCAGTAAGCAGCACTGACAGGTGACAGCTGCCTGGGGGGACTGTTGGGGTACAGTCACATTCCTTGGGGTACAGAGATTGTCCAGGGGTGTGTACATACAGACCCAGTGCAGGGGAACAGCCACACAGCAGTGCTGTCACACCTCAGCACAGGTCCCCAGCCTGGGACCACCCACTGGTCTGCAGAGTCTGGAGACTGGGTGGCCCCTGGGGGAAGAAGCCAAGTGCTTGACTGAGTAAGATGGGAGATCTGTGAGGATTTACCACCCTGATCCTGCCCTCTGGGTGCCCTGTAGCTGCACTCACCTGCAGTGTCACTGGAGGTCTCTGGTTCTCTTGGGGTAGAAGTACCAGGGGTGGTCCCAAAGGCCTCCGTGGTGGTAACAAGGGAGGTCATGGTGTCTGATGGGGTCGTCAAGGGCCCATCTGAAGTGTCTGTCATTTCTGGGATGGTGGAAAAAGAGGTGGTAGTAACAAGGGAGGTCATGGTGTCTGATGGGGTCGTCAAGGGCCCACCTGAAGTGTCTGTCATTTCTGGGATGGTGGAAGAAGAGGTGGTAGTAACAAGGGAGGTCATGGTGTCTGATGGGGTCGTCAAGGGCCCACCTGAAGTGTCTGTCATTTCTGGGATGGTGGAAGAAGAGGTGGTAGTAACAAGGGAGGTCATGGTGTCTGATGGGGTTGTCAAGAGCCCACCTGAAGTGTCTGTCATTTCTGGGATGGTGGAAAAAGAGGTGGTAGTAACAAGGGAGGTCATGGTGTCTGATGGGGTCGTCAAGGGCCCATCTGAAGTGTCTGTCATTTCTGGGATGGTGGAAAAAGAGGTGGTAGTAACAAGGGAGGTCATGGTATCTGATGGGGTCGTCAAGGGCCCATCTGAAGTGTCTGTCATTTCTGGGATGGTGGAAGAAGAGGTGGTAGTAACAAGGGAGGTCATGGTGTCTGATGGGGTCGTCAAGGGCCCATCTGAAGTGTCTGTCATTTCTGGGATGGTGGAAGAAGAGGTGGTAGTAACAAGGGAGGTCATGGTGTCTGATGGGGTCGTCAAGGGCCCACTTGAAGTGTCTGTCATTTCTGGGATGGTGGAAGAAGAGGTGGTAGTAACAAGGGAGATCATGGTGTCTGATGGGGTCGTCAAGGGCCCACTTGAAGTGTCTGTAATTTCTGGGATCGTGGAAGAAGAGGTGGTAGTAACAAGGGAGGTCATGGTATCTGATGGGGTTGTCAAGGGCCCACTTGAAGTGTCTGTCATTTCTGGGATGGTGGAAAAAGAGGTGGTAGTAACAAGGGAGGTCATGGTGTCTGATGGGGTCGTCAAGGGCCCACTTGAAGTGTCTGTCATTTCTGGGATGGTGGAAGAAGAGGTGGTAGTAACAAGGGAGGTCATGGTGTCTGATGGGGTCGTCAAGGGCCCATCTGAAGTGTCTGTCATTTCTGGGATGGTGGAAGAAAAGGTGGTGCTGGTTCCTGGGGATGTGCTGCCAAGCAGTGTGGTCATGGCTGGCCCTTGGTGGGTGCTGGTGCCAAGCATGGTGCCCACTCCGGTGGAGGAGAGAAGAGTAGATGTGGAGGGAGGCAGTGTGCTCATTTCAACTCCTATTGAGCTGACAGCCAGGGCTGTGCTGGTCCCCACAGATGTGAAAGTGGTAGTCTTGTCACTGCTGGGTGTCATGGCCATGGAGGTTGGAGTTGGCGTGCTGGTGGTCATGAGCCCCAGCCCTGCTGGGGTACTGCTGGTGGTGGGTCCCAGCCCAGGTGACACAAGAGTGCTGTGAGCTGTGCTGCTCCTTGCCTGTGCTGTGGTGATGTTGGAGGCTGCCAGGCTGCTCTGCTGAGCTGTAGAAGCATTGGATGTGAAGGCATCCATTGGCATCTTTGGGGTGGAGGTTGCAGGAGGAGAGGAAGGGAAGGTGGCTGCAGTGCTTGAGCTGGTGTTGGGCAGTGGAGCCATGGTCTCTGTGGGTGTTGAGGAGGTTGGGAGAGTCAGGGATGCAGGGTTTGTTGTATCTTTGACAGAGGTCCCTGAAAAGAGGTGGGAGATAATACATAAGGGCTGGCAGTGAAAGGCTGGGACCACAACTCTGCTGGGGATGGTGCAATACTACCACCACCATGAACTGCCCAAGTCTGGCATCAGCCATGGATCATCAGGAGTGGGGATTCCCTGTCCTGCATGCATCAAGCATGTGGATTCCCTCAATAGCAACATGACAATCAGCCAGGCAGACCACATAAATCCCCAGCCTGACAAAGCAGGAACAAGCCATGGCCATTGCTGGTTTCAGGACAGAAACACCTCTAGGCGCCAGTCCTAAGACCCATTCCACCATCTTCACCCATCCCTGGAGGAAGTCAGACAAACCCGTCTGACAGGAAGAGCCAAGCAGGAACTGGTGACCGTGAGACAGTCTGGAAGTGCAGCAGCAGCAGTTTAAACAAACCCTCTGCCCTGCAGATAATCAGGAACTGATAGCAGTGTAAATAATGTAAATAAATAGTATAAATAATGGCAACGGGGGAAGCAGCCCCACAAAGGAACAAATCCCAGCTTGCAGCTCGGGGTATGTCCACAAGAAACCTGTTGCAACCCACAAAAGCTCTGGGAGGGGGTTGAGTGGTGCAGCAGAAGGGAACCTACAGCTGTAGTTCAAGGTTCTCAGGGGGTACAAGTTGCAGGTTTATTCCCAGTGCTCCACTCAAGACTGCTCTTTGCATCAAGTGCAAATGTTGGGATAGCATTTGAAGTTCTCCAGGCCTAGTATATCCCAGTGAGGTTGCCATCTGGTCAGGGCCATTTGGTACTACTGGGCAGGTTGTAGCAAAGGCAATGAGCCCAGCAAGGACCAAGGCTCAGCAAGGGGGTCCAGTTGAGCCTAAGGTCTTCTCTCCCCACATGGAGACTCCCAACAGAGGCAAAAGAAATAGAGCTTACTTCTTGTGTTCTATAAAGCACTGCCCTGTTTGATCATAGGGCAGGGATGTTGGAGAGCAAACAGCACCTGAAATGTTTCACTTCTGTGGGCAAAGTTACCCCAGGGCCACCCACCACCCTGGAGAACGATGCTCGTCACTCATCCACCCTCCCACCCCAGGGATATGTCCACATAGCACTCAGCCCTTACCCAGTGAGAGATCCAGCACAGCAAGGCCCAGCAAGAGCAGGGGCAGCCCTCCCGTGCTCCGAGTCATGTCCAAAACCAGCACCCCAATGCCTTGCAAGGTAAGGGACCTGAGGACGCAGGGCGTGGGGAAGGTGCCAGCAGGGAACTACGCTGCCGAGTGATGGCTGCAGGTAGCTGGAGCTGCTTCCTTGTTCCCGTGCGGACGGAGGGGAGGCACCAGCGGGCACTGACACCGCTCCCGGGGCAGGTGCGGCGCCCGGGGCGCGCCGGGGACATCGCCGCGGCACCTGCGCCCGTGTGCGGGGGGCGGGCCGGCCGTGAGCCGCGCCCCTCGGGACACGGCCGGCCCGCGGCACGCCCTTCGCACACGCCCACGGCTTGTGTAACACTCGGCTCTGCGTGGCTGCCGGTAGGCACCGGGACCGGGGCCGGGGGACCGAGATCAGGAGCGGATCGGGTGGGGGACCGGGACCTCGTTATTTCCCGGTTCCCGAGGAGCAGGATGGGCAGGGGAGCAGCATCCCCCGGGCTCTGGGGGCGGGCCGGGGCCGGGATCCGCCGGGAGGGAAGCGCGGGAGCTCAGTCCGGCCTGTTTTCCCCTGGCAGCAACCACGCTGCTGCGGGCGGTGCTGGGGATGCGGCGGGGACGAGGGAAGCGAAAGGCCGAGGTGACGGAGGTGCCGCGCGTGGCTCGGAGGAGGACGGAGGGGCAGGAAGCCATACAGGAGGCCCGTCGGAGGGCGGCCCCGTCCGTTCGAGAGTTCAAGTACAACAAAAAGCGGGTGCGCCTTATATCGCAGGGCTCGGACCTGAAGGATGATGCTCGGTGCATCCTTTACTGGATGTGCCGGGATCAGCGAGTGCAAGGTGCGAACCAGCTGGTGGAAGGGGCTCCCATGGGTGGTAAAAGCACTGGTCCCTTCCTTCGATAACTTTGGTGCTGGCCTCATTCTGTACTGGGGGGAAACTTGCTGTGAAACCCCATCCCCATCCTGTCAGTGAAGCACCCTCCTGATGCTGCCCCGTGTACTTTCCCCCCAGATAACTGGGCTTTCCTCTACGCCCAGCGACTGGCCCTCAAACAGGAGCTGCCCCTGCACGTCTGCTTCTGCTTGGTGCCCAAATTTCTGGAGGCCACCATCCGCCATTACAGGTTCATGCTGAGGGGCCTGCAGGAGGTAGCAGAGGTACAGCCAGAGGATGTCCCTGCTGGGTGGGACAGGGCTCCTGGGGAAAGGGGGGGAGTCAGATCCATCCCTTCAGCAGATGATGGTTGGGTGGGGTTGCAGAACCATGAACTGTCCCACAGCCATTTCTTTGTCACTGCAGGAGTGTGCAGAGCTGAACATCCCCTTCCACTTGCTGCTGGGCTATGCCAAAGATGTGCTGCCTACGTTTGTGGTGGAGCATGGTGTGGGTGGGCTGGTGACAGACTTCAGTCCCCTCCGCCTCCCCCGGCAGTGGGTAGAGGATGTCAAGGAACGCTTGCCAGAGGATGTGCCATTTGCACAGGTGGGTGCCAGCGCTCTGGGAATGGAAAACTGGTTGGTGAGATATGGGACAAACTTACCTCCTCTGTCTTGTGCACCAGAGTGACTTGAGCAGAGAGCATGTGTCGTGTTCTCAGGATTGTTTGCTTCTCACACCCTTCTCCACGGCTTTGCTTCCCAGGTTGATGCCCACAACATCGTGCCCTGCTGGGTTGCCTCCCCCAAGCAGGAGTACAGCGCCAGGACCATCCGGGGCAAGATCCATGCTCAGCTACCAGAGTTCCTCACCGAATTTCCCCCTGTTGTTCCTCACCCACATCTGCCCTCCTGCCCAGCAGAGGTATCAGCGGGAGACACTCAAACCCATTCATGGGCAGGTCTCAAGAGTGTTTCATAAATCCTTTGTGATCGTGGGAGGGGTTGGCAGGGGATGAGGACAGTGACCTGCCTGAAGTCACACACAGATGGTGTGGAGATAAGGATGCCCTCGGGAAAGGGAGTTTCCTACCTCATTAATTCAGTTCCCACATCTCTGCCATGCAGAGGGCTAGTTAAAAGGAAGAGTCTGGCACAGACTGGAGCCTTTGCTGGACTGAGGGCAAAACATTCAGGGCAGCCCTTGCTAAAAAGATTCTGCAGATGCACTCACTGCTTGGTTGCCACCCAGCCCATTGCTTGGGAGGCATGTTATTCCAGCTTGCAGGTAGACCACACCGTGAAGGAGGTGGAGTGGGCAACCCCTGGCACAGCTGCAGGGATGGCTGTGCTGAAGTCCTTCATTGCAGAGCGGCTGAAATCCTTCAGCACCCACAGGAATGATCCCAACAAGGCGGCTCTCAGCAACCTGTCCCCATGGCTTCACTTCGGTGAGTGTCCCAGGTTTCCCACTCTGCAGCAGGACTGAGCATTGTGGCTTGGACCAGCAGTCTGACTTGCAGCTTCCCCTTGTCCCCAGGCCAGGTTTCCACCCAGAGAGCCATCCTGGAGGTGCAGAAGCACCGGCGCAATTACAAGGACTCAGTGGATGCATTTGTGGAGGAAGCTGTGGTGCGGCGAGAGCTGGCTGAAAACTTCTGCTACTATAATGAGAACTACGACAGCGTGCAGGGTAACATCTTGGGTCACCTGGGCCATGCTGGGTACCCAGCTGGGCACTCCAACTTGGCAGTCCCAGTTCTGCTAGGAGAAGGGCTGTGGGGGCACTAATGTCCCATCATTTGGTCTCTTCTGGAGGTAGGACAGAAGCTGATGAGTGCCCTCTTCAAGCCTGGCGCCTCCAGGGCACAGTGCCCTCAGTAGCCTGGTTCTCAGGACCCTGCAGACCAGGTTGCTTCTCATCTCTTGCTCACAGGTGCCTATGACTGGGCGCAAACCACCCTGAAGCTCCACGCCAAAGACAAGAGGCCTTATCTGTACAGTCTGCAGGAGCTGGAGCAGGGGACCACACATGACCCACTCTGGAATGCTGCCCAGGTACCTCCCTACAAAATCTTCCCCACAAAATGCTGAGCTTTTTTCTGAGGCGCAGAGGTGACCTGCCATGGACTGGCCCTTATGGCTGTCTCCATCCCTGCAGCTGCAGATGGTCCAGGAGGGCAAGATGCACGGCTTCCTGCGGATGTACTGGGCCAAGAAGATCCTGGAGTGGACACGCTCCCCTGAGGAGGCCCTGCAGTTTGCCATCTACCTCAACGACCGCTACGAGCTGGATGGGCGGGACCCCAATGGATACGTAGGCAAGCTGCAGGATGGGAGCACGGGGTGGGAGGCCTTAGCTGTGACGGTCAAGGCTGCAGTGGGGGCTCTCTGCAGGCAACTGCAGCCCATTCTGCTTTGCACTCAGATCCCACTCGCTCTCCGGGTGCCTGGGAGCAAGGGGGAGAGCTGACACTGTGTCCCTGTGCCCGGCAGGCTGCCTGTGGTCCATCTGTGGCATTCATGACCAGGGCTGGGCGGAGCGGCCCATCTTCGGGAAGATTCGCTACATGAACTACGCCGGCTGCAAGCGCAAGTTCGACGTGGACCAGTTCGAGCGTCGCTATGCCCCCACACACTCCCAGTGACCCTCTGTGCCGGGCAGATGTGCCTTTGCCAAGCTTGCAGGGATCACCCTGGGCTATTGAAGGGCTCTCTGTAGCAGCAGCAGGGTTTTGCGGGTCTTTGCCATCACCCAGTTCTTGAGTTGCCACACTGGGGCAGCTGCTGGAGCCCTTCTGCTGCTACAAATTTGCTGGCAGCTGTGAGAGCCCATCCTCAGCATGCCTGTGCCTGCCAGAAACCATTCTACAACCCAGGCCTTGGGAGTAGCCCAGGTCACCATTGCTGCTGGTAACCACAGCTGAGATTTGGGCTGAGCAGGGTGTTTCTAGGGAAAAGCCCCCAGAAGAGGCTCTTTGTGGAGCCAGTGCTGGGCTGTCATTTTTCTACAGTTGTTTTAAAGTTAACAGTTTCTATTACCTGTGTTGATGGTGTTTATGGGGAGATGCACATCACTGCTGTGAAGGGAGAGGTGGGTGGTGTGGAACGGGGATACAAGCATGGACAGGGCAGCCAAGGCCAGGCCCCTGGGCTCCTCTGCCAGCAACAAAGGGAGCCTCTGGAAGGGGACAGACATTACAGAGAGCCCCTCACTCAGTGTCCAAGTCCAGTGGGCAGTTTGCAGGGGCAGGCCACAAACCAGATTAATTAGTCAAGAGATAGTGATAATGCCCCCTCCCAGTGTCTGCATCACATGAGCTGCCCCTTCCATTGTCCTTGCCATCAGCAGCACTCCCTGCCTGCCCCATGACCTCGAGGTGGGATACACACCATTACCCCACCTGAAACAATGTCACAACACAACCAGACTCCTTATTCATGTAGTTTATTAAGGACGGTGTTTTAATTGCTGTGCTGTGCAATAATAATTGTGAGGGCTCCAGCTGATGGCCAGGGTAGCCCCCAGCTCTCCCTCCCAGAGCCCCCTATTGTGGCCAGTTCCAGTGTTAGTTGTAGTGGTCAGTGCTGGGCACCAGTGTCAGTGCTGGGCACAGTCTTGCCCTGGAGACCTGTGCCAGGTTTGGGAATCCTGCTGCTTCCACACAGTCCATGACAGAGGGTGGAAACCATAACTAAGCCAGAATTCCTTCCCTCTTCTCAAAAAGTACTCAGTGCTTCTAGAAAATGATCTGGGCAGCCTCTCAGTTGCTGTCCCATGACATTAAAGTGCTTCAAACAAAATAGGGTGGATGGAGGTGTGCTGCTGAGGCAACTCCAGGGAAGGGGGTCCCAGATGAAGCAGCAGCAAGAGCGCTTGGCTTGGGCTTGGGGACAGGCAAGATCAAGGCAGACCAGCATGTGGCAGCCCCAAGGCTTGCAGAGACAGAGTGAGCAGAGGAGCAGCTGCTCTGCTGGGGAAAAAAGCAGAAGCAAGACACAAGGCAGTAAAAACCCCAGGGGAGCAAGTGGGGAGCTTTCAGGATTTGTTCAGCTGCTGCAGGCAGGGAGAGATCCAGCAGCCCAGCCCTCAGCAGCAAGGCTTACAGCCACATCTGGACCCAGCCTCTTCCCCTCTCCCCAGCCTTGCTACCCCCACAGGGAGAGCCCATGAGGGGTCACATCACCTCAAATCACAGCATGTGCTGAAAGAGCCACTGCCCCTTGAGGCCTCCTGCCAGTGCCTTGCTCTCTGGTTCCTCAGCACCCTCCTTGCACATACACAGGCCACACCATCCTTCCTAACACCCCACACCCCACCTGTGCTGGGGTGGTGCTGGACATGCCATGGCTAAAACATCCCCCCTCAATGCAGAGGCACCTCCTCAGCTGGGCACAGAGCTGACCTTGTCCCACTGGGTCTGACCCTGACCCTGCAGAGCTGTCACTTGTGGCAGGTGCCTCTGCATGTGTGAGGAACCAGTCCTTGGCAGCACCCCAGTGCCAAACCTCTCCCCCAAGGTGTCCCCATTGCAAGCAGGCTGCCTGACCATCCCATTAGAGCACAGCTGGGAAGCTTCAAAGCTTTGCCTGGCTCAGGACCCTTCCTCCCCCAAGGGAAGCAAGAGATCCTGCTGGAAGAGGGGACCAGCTCCATCCAGGGGTGAGGAACCAGGAGCAGGATAGCCCTGGAGATTTTATACTGGTGAGTCCCCAAGCAGATGACATGCCCCCTAAGAAGGCATTTCAAGCAGCAGCACCTCCTTGAGGGGAACACACAGTTAAAAATACAAACAACCATATTAAAAAATAAAACCAAGTCCAGCAGATTAAAAAAAATGACAAAAACTAAAACAACAGAGGCTTGGGGATGCAGCTGGAGGGATGAGCCTTCACCTGCATCCTGACAGGTCTCTGGCAGAGAGGCAGCTCCACACAAGGCAGGTTCTGGTGCTACCAGAGTGAGGTCATCCTTAAAAGGAGGACATATCTCCCTGGTAGGACAGACTGGCAGCATGAGGAGGAAATAGGGTCAGAAGTCTCATCATATCCCATGGAGGCAGATTTCTATGGAGCCAGGGGATCTGCCTGCCAAAAGTCCATCAGCACGTCCACTTGTGCAGCTGCTCCAGGGGCAATGTCCCTCTGCAGCACAGGGAAATCTGGCATTTTCATCATTGCAACGTCCTCTGCTCTGATTCTGGAGTGAGAGCAACTGCTCTCCAGCAAAGTCCCACAGCACATTTGAGAAAGGGAGCTGTTAAAATATACAACCAACCCCAAACCCCACCCTCCCTCCATGCACACAACCCCCAGCAGCAGAATGGAGGATTGGAGGACTGACTTCCTCCTCCAAGGAGCAGATATGACCAGAGCTTCCTAGTATACAGCTGATGAGCAGGAAGTGCTGACCCTTCAGGAGACCCTGCTCAGCTTGGAGCAGGGCACAGGGATGGACAGCACAGTTCTGCCAGGTCCAGCATGAACACTGCTCAGGAAAGGTCCCTGTTCTGCTGCAGGACAGGCAGGAGTAGCTGCCTCCCCTCAAGCAAATGCATCAGGGATGGGAATGGTACCTGGAACAGATCCACATGGTGGAATATGCTCCGTTCCCAGCCCAGCAGTATTGCATGTGGGAAAAGAAATCCCTTCAAGACAGTGCTCCAGGCCTCCCAACAGTCCTCATCCCCAGTCCACGTGGCTCAGTCTCTGGTGATGAAGGCCATGCACATAAATAAACCCATGATCTGCTCCTTGGCTGCAACATGCTCATGTGGCTGCCACTGCCTCCGGCTGCTCTGGCTCATCCTCACAGTCCGAGATGTAGGACTCTGTGCTCTGCTTGTCCAGCAGCTCTCTCCGGGCTTGAAGACGCTCGCACCGGGGACAGTGGGTGGATTTGAAGCAGGATTTGTGGTAGCAGGCTTTGCACTCTGTAAGGGAGAGCATGGCTGAGTGCTGGTACAGGCTGACAGACTGCCTGACACTCCACAGCCCAGGTCCCTGCACTGGCTCATGAAGCTCTGGAAGCACAGCAGGGAGGATTTCTGCTCTGCACAAGGTCTCTCCCCAAGCTTTCCTGATACTCCAAGGAAACAGTGACTTTGCCCCAAGTTTTCTCTGGCACTGCAGCTGCCAAACTAAAGCTTGCATGTTGTCAGGAGCCATTTTATGCCAGTTCAGAGGCTGGTCCCAAGACGTAGGGCCAAGCTCTACTCACTCATTAATACTGGGCATTATCAAGGATGTCCCCTGAAGGGGCCTAGGGATTTCTTAGCAAGCAGGAAGGGCTCAGAGATAAAGCCCTCAGGCTCTCTCTGCTCTGCAAGGTCAGCTCCAGCCATCCAAGCAGGGCAGGGGAGCTGTGTGCAGGCTGCAGGCTGTCCTGTAACTGCAGCAGGAGGGAAGCCAGGCCCTTCAGACACCCACTTGCTGTGGTGACTGAATGCCCACAGCTGCCAGGGCAGGCAGCACAGAGCATGGTCAGGAGGGGACCTACGTGCTTTACCACGCCAGCAAACACTGTGACAATGATGATCTGCTGCTGTTGTAACATGGCAGACACAGGCCATGCACAGGGGCACCTGGTCTGGCTGTCTACAGCTCTGTACCTCTTGCTAGCACAAATGCCACTCAAACTGGAAGCAGACCTTGGTGGCCCCAGGGTCTGCCCCCTCCCTGTATCCCACCTTTTTCCCCAGTATCTCACCTTCACACATCCTGCACTTGTTGAGCTCAAAGGGGAAGATGATGTCATCCTCATTCTGGCAGAATTCACAGATGAAGCCTTTGGCTTGGCACAGCTGGAAGAAAAGATGAGGAAAAAGCAGCTAAATGCTCATCTCTGTGCCAAGTAGGACAGAAGGTAGAGTACAGCAGGACAGCAGGCCACAGTGCCCTGCTCTAACCATGTGAGACACCTCTTTCCCAGCATGAAGCACAGGAAGCCCCTTGACTGTGTCAGGGGTGGGGGAGAGCCAAAATGGGGTAGCAAATATCCCATTTGTGCTGGGTGGGAGCTCTGTGAAGTAAGCAGGAACAGTTAGCATTGAATCAGTTAATTTGGTGGCTGCTCTGCACACCAAAGCTTCCCCAACAGTTATCTTTGCAGCAAAGCCTGCTCCCAAGGCTGTTTCCAAGGGTCCAGAGCCACACAGGAGGCAGGAGAGGAGGCCTTACCATGCACTTGTCAATGTGCAGGCTGCCTGCCCTCAGGAGCTCTGTCAGGCGAGGCATCAGATCTCCTTTCTTGATGGCACTGAAGTCACTCAGCGAGTAGAGGTGCAAATCCTCTGTCAAGTGGCCAGGCACTGTGTCAAAGGAATCCAAGAGACTGCAAGGACAGAGAAACCAGAGCTCAGAGCAAAGTGACTCCAGTAAGACCCCTCCCTTCACTCCTTATGCTTTCTCTCCTGCTCCAGCCCCCTCTCTCCCCAGAGCTCAATGCACAAGCTGCACAGATTCCCAGTGCAAATTGCCTAGGGACAGAACCAGGACAGCAAAACAGCCCAGGACTCACTCTTTAGCTAGCCGGCACGTCTTGAACATGTTCTTCATGTGGAAAAGCTGGATTCGCAGCAGCTGGAGAGGAAGGAGACAAAGAATCAGCAAACAGAGCATGGTCCTTGGCCAAGCAGATCCGCCCCACTCCTTGTGCTGCTGAAATAACTGCTTTTCCTCAGCTGCTGCTCTTCTGTTTCCAAAGTGCTTACATCACACAGGGCAAGGTGAGCACAACCATCGTCATGTGCTCCAGGAGATAAACCAAAGCCCAGCTGGATACCAGCCAGAAATTCCTACTCGATTTTCCTATTAATTTGACATTCCTATGCCTCTGAAGAAATCAGAAAAAGTGAATAGAAAGACACACTGATGAGATTTTAAGCCTCCAAAATTTAAATATCTGCTTTTCTCCGACTTCCCTGAAATAGAGATTACAGGCTGCTGCCATCCACCTCACCCAAACTCCACTCAGGAAGGCATGGAAAGGGCCTTACCCGCACTTGGTTGAGAGCCTTCACTTTATGGTACAGGGCAGGATTGATATCTTGCACGTTGAAAAGTGGGTCACTCCAGATCTTGCTCAGCAGGTCTTTGGAGAAGTTGCTCACGTAGTACTTGCTGAAGTCCCACTTGCGCAGGATGCGGCTGGGGATGACAGTCTGGGCATTCTCGTGGCAGCACTGGCAGAAATACTTGCCCAGGTACTCACAGTACCGCAGCCGCTTGATGTAATCTGGCCAAACCCAGGCAGAGAGGCAGGGTCAGCCCAGGCACGGCCTCTGCTGCACTCCCACCACTGCTCAGCATTTCCCACCAGCAAGGAACTCTGCCTTGCTGGCACTTCTGCCAGCCCAGAGTGCTCAGTAATGGGGTCTGCAAGCACCCTCTGACTGCAAAAGCCTTTGGGATCAATAGTCCAGTCTCGTGCAACCACATCTATCTACATATCCAGGGAAGAACTCTGCAGCTCCAGAACTTGCTTCAAGCTTGAGGACCCAATGTAAGACTTTGCCTTACAAGAGTCAACATCTGAAATGCCCTCTAAAGGATGGGCTGGCTGCTCTTTGCCTCCACCAGCTCTGTGACCTCCCAGAAGAGAAGGATGGTGCACACCAATGTGCAGGCAGAGCTGACAAAGGCAGTGTAGCACTGCTCTAGTGCTGAGCTCTACCGCCACCCACTCACTCAGCATCTTCCCACTTGTTTGCAGGTTCTTCCCCACCACTCTCCAGCTCAGGTCAAGCTCCCAACACTCACCAGGATCAGTCCGGATGCCACAGCCTGCACACCGGTAATTCTGCTTGGCCACAGCCACCTTCCTCCTGCCCAGAGACAGAAGACAACATGCATGACCCAGCCCTGGTGGTACTTGGCACCATAAAATGGGTACCAGCACAGGCCTAGGAGGTTTATGTGGACAACACACCCAAGGGTAAAAGCCCCACTTTGGGTCACACCAAAGGCACTAACCCCAGGCACTGCCTCCATCTCACCATCACGGTGGTGACCACCATGGATTTACCAGGCTCAGAGCAGGGAAACCCCAGAAACCAGAGGACAGGCAACCTTGGTCTTGATGGAAAAAGGGATAGGAGGGGCAGGTCCCCTGAGAGCCCCCAGACACACGGGTCCTTACGCTGGGGCCAGGTGAACGTTGAAGATGATCTGTGGTCGTGGCGGGGCCCACTCCAGGTTTCCGCGCACCCGAATCCTCAGCTTGTAGATGTCGGCGTGCTCTCCATCATCGGGAGAGATTGGCAGAGAGTCAGGGATGGGCAGGAGCTGGGAGAGGCAGGCAAGAGAGTCAGATCCCTATCTGCAGTGCAAAGGCAGTGCTCCTGGCTGGACTGCCAGGAACCTGCAACAGCAGCCCTCCGGAAAACTGCCAGGCACCAACACCACTCCAGCTGAACTGGGGGCTGAAGAAGGGCTGTCCCCCAGGGATCTGGACACTGCTGTAGGAGGCTGCACTGGCACAACCCTGCTTGGCTGCATCCATCTCCAGAGCCCAGACAAACCCCCTCCTCAAGCTCCACACAGGAAGCACTGGGATAAGCAAAGCCCCCTCAGCAGTGCCCTGAAGCCAGGGGTTCACAAAAGATCAAATGCAATCAGTGACAGGAATTCACAGCCTTACCTTCTGTGGGGCGTCATGCTCAGGGACCAGCCACTCCAATTCAGAGGCAGCTGGGAGCTGCATGCCCTCAAACTGCTTCAGCAAGCCCATGGCCACTGCCTCTGCCGAGTTTGAATTGAGGAAGCAGTGGGATCTAGACAGCAAAGGAATTGTTAGTACTGGATTTCCCAGCTGTAGCCTCCTTGCAGCCCCATGCCAGTCCCAGCTCAAGTCAAAGATCCTCCCTTAAACTCTGGTACCTTAATTCTGCACTGCTACACAGGCTAAAAATTAATACACGATTGATTTCTCTCTTTGCAAATGTGCCCAAGCAAAGCTGGCTAATGGCACCACAACAACTGTTCAGAAGAGCAAGCAAAACTTAACTTACTTGGCAAAACTGACTCCTGTTCACAGGGGAAGCTGCAAAGTGACAGCCAGTGCCTGTGTAAGTCAGAAACAACTGCTCTCCCGGTATGAACCTACTCAAGCAGCTGCCAACCATGGACACAGCTTTGTATTTCACCACACAAAGCAAAGGGGTCCCCACAGAGGGAGGCAAGGAAGGAGGATGGGAGGGATATTTACTCCAGTGCAAAACAGAAATTGATGCACATGGAAGAGCAGAGTTGGGTAGGAAAGAGAACATGGTACCAAGATGTGTCGCCATGAGGTTGAAGACGTACATGGAGTCGGAGGAGAGAAAGGACTTCCTGCTGGACTCTGGGTTCCTCTTGATGTCTGCATCTGAATGACAAACAGACAAGGTGGAACAGATGGGACAGAGCTGGGGGATGCACTCATTTCAAACCAAAACTTCAAGGTAAAACTCATCAAGCTGCTCAAAAGCACATGAACTACAGCATCAACTTCTACCAGTGGCATTGCACAGCAAGGAGGGGTGCAGTCTAATCAGTCAGCTGTCAGAACTACAAGGGAAAGGCACAGTGGGGTGCTGTGAACAGCCAGCCTGAAGTTTGTGGGAGACAAGTGGCTGCTGGTACAGGTCACACACTAAGTCCTAGCAGTAACATGGCCTGAAATAGAACACACACAGGAGCCTGGAGAGCAGGACTGCATGGTTAGCAAGAAGGTTTAGTAGCTCTCTACACACAGTAGAGGTGTTGGGAGAGATTAGCAATGGGATGCAGAGCCCTTCTCTCAACTTGACTGTAATCTGTACGATCAGACCTTGGCCATGCCACAGCTTGTCAGTGACTGTACAGCCAGGGCTGGCAGCCTGTGCCCAGAACTGCCCAGACACATCAGCATCCCTGCAGAGAAAGGGCCAGCAGCCATGGGGCCAGCCCGCTGCAGAGGTCACAGACTCATCTCCTGAGGAGGGAGGGGTCCAAGATAAGCTGCAGAACACTGCAGTCCTGCTCCCTACAGTCCTCAATCAACTCCCAGAGAGCCCTGGGCTGCCCCACAGCTCAGGTACCAGGCAGTATCCAGCAGTACCTTCCCCACTCATCATTCTTTTACTCCAGCAGGTTAAACCTGAACAGGGAATCCATCTCAACAGTAGAAAAGCCCTATGTCAGGACATTTCCAGTTGTACAACACAGACAGAAGCAGGCAGAAACCTGCCAGACAAGGCTCCCAGAAAAGGGAAGGAGGTACACAAGGGGAAAGTACTACAGATCAGGACAAACCAAGAGTGGCCAAAGCAACAACCTTCATCCCAGTAGGTCTGCTGTTTTGTACCTCTGGGGAGCTCTAGGAATGGTCTGCAGTGACCACACCACCCCCAAACAAAAGCCTGTAGCTTCCCCTGCCACAGTGCCTGGCATGGGGAGGCACAGCTCAGGGTCCCTGCTCCTGTACCCCAAGCAGGTTGAGTAACACAATTCTGCAGAGAGACCACGTTATCCCAGCCAGGCACCAACTGCACACTGAGGCCAAGGGAATCAGAGCCTGTGATGCAAGGGAATAACAGGCTGAGCATAGAGTGTGCCCCTGGCCCAAGCTTTTCTACAGAGAGCAGGACTGCCCTAGCAACAAAGGGAGCAAATCCTGCTAATTTACAGACTCACACTACTAGAATTCAGCTTGGACATTCGGCCTTCATTGTTTGACATCCATTGCTAAAACAGGCAAAGGAAAGCATCCTAATGTTAAGGAATCCACATATCTGTGTCATGCAAACTGAATTCTAGCTGCAGAAAACAGGAAATTCAGGCAAACAGCCTCACAGCCTTGTAGGGCACCAGCCAGACACACCTGCCATGCTCTGGTGCCTTCTGCCCTGCGCAGTAAGGTCCCACATGGTCCTAGACTATGATGAACACGAGCAAATGAGGGCACAGCAGAGTGGGCTAGGTGCTATGGGGAGGCAGAGCCAGCACACTCAGGCATTGACATAGTCTCAGAGATGGCAGAGAGAGCCAGATATGACCCCGGGCTTCCACAAGAGCTAACACCGGAATCCTGATACCGCTCATTTCCCAACATTAACTGCAAACACTCCCCAAATCCTCGTTAGCTACCCAAAACACCTCTGCTGCCAATGCTATCAAGTGGAATAGTCCCCAGGAAGTTTGTGAACAGTGCCCAAATCTAAGGACTTCACCCCACCCGCCATGTGCCAGCTTCAGCCAGGATCACAGCCTGGTCTGAGAACACAACAGGGCTGACAGAGAAGATCTGAGCACCAGCAAACCCAGCAAGAGCAACGTGCTGGTGCTGGACAGCTGACAGGAGATCAGCAGCAACCCAGCAGACTGTTCCCCTGCTAAAGCAAACAGGGAGCACATGAAGGTTATTTAAACACAACCAGCAGCCCAGACCTAGTAAACAATAAAAACACTAAGCTGCATGTGATCTCAGAGACCAAGACCTCCTGCACGAACAAACTGCCTGTGCCCTGTCTGATCTCACTACTTCTCCCTCCAGAACTTCTTTCTAGACAGATTCCACTCAAAGTCAAGTCTGAGCAGAACAGGAAGGCTGTCCTTCAGATCAAAGTATGGCATGCCATCTTTGCTAAGTCAAGCAGGATAAGGCTCTCCAAGGCACTTGGGATAAAAGGTCCCACACTGAAGAGGACTCTGCACTCAAACATCCCAGGCTCAGCCTTCAACATCTACAGAGCTTCACTGTCCTGTGAAGTCCTGCTCCAGGCAAGACAGGTCTCCAGCACAGCAGGCATTTTTTGATACATCCAAAATACTGCACAGCAAAATGCCCTGGGGGATGGAGCCCACAGCAGAACTCCTCTGCATCGGCTCTATTCAATCCTGCCACGTCATCCTGTCACAACTTTTCCTGCTGACATCTGGATGATACTGGAACTAATTGCCAGTTCTGAAACCAGGCAGATTTTGAAGAAGTGTGCCCGTGCACACACACACACCTTGCACACACACGCGCGTGCCCAGGGAGCACTGCAGGGTACCTGAGAACAAGGAAGCCATTGACACTGAGAGGCCGTTCTTGGACATTTGAATCAGGTTAGATCCATCGTTACCATCTGTGTGACATGGTGATGACAAAACAGTTGACTTCAGTGCTTCAGCCAGGCCAGAGAGAAAGGGCATAAAACAAGAGCAGCACTCACACAGGGAGAGCCCAGAACTGAATTCACACACTCCTCCACAGGCTACAAAACCGAGCTCAAAACTTCACCCTCATGGACTGAAAGGAGAGGTTGCTGCCAATAGTCAGGAGACAAGAAGTTTAAAGCTGAAGGCTGGACAACTCCATTTTCTTTTTAAAATAGGAGAGATGGAGGTACTGCTGAGAAGTCATCCACTTCAGAGGATGAAGGCCAGGGACTAGGGCTGTTCCCCTGTGGGTGATAAGCCCAGCCACCCAAGCTGCCAGGAGCAGAGACTACAGGTATTGGCAGGTCGGGATGTGACCAATATCCACCACCCAAGAGGTAAGTGGTCAGAGCTGACTCCTTCTACCTGGGGAGGAGAAGAGAGGATGGCAGCTCTCTCACCTCTTGCTGTGATGGCAGCTGTGTGTACCAGGCAATGAAATGGAAACCACCTACCAACCAGAGGCACAGAATGTGACAGGGTCACAGAAGATTTTGAAGGAAAGTCATGCCTCCACATAAGGGAAACTGGTTGCTCTGCTTATACTCAGAATTCAGCCATTTGTTTGGGAAAAGCCATCCTGAAGGCCAGAGGGACAGGGTCTTCTTCAGCAGGACTGACCCAAACACAACCACACCAGGAAATCTGTTTCTACAAAAGAAGCCAAGACAGCCATTCCCTCCTACCTCGGATCTCATACTCTTCCACATCCTCAGCAGAGCCAGAGTCAGAGAGCCGCATGGAGCCATGGGAGCTGAACTGGGACCCACTGTCTGTTGCCATGAGACCTGGGAGAAAAGCATCACAGCCAGGTCATCAGTGGAAGTGCTCTGAAGGGCCACTGACAGCTATGGGAGATGGGGGTAGCCAGGGAAAGGAGGGAGGGCGCTCAAGGATGGAAAACACTACGGATTCAAAATGAAATGACATTCCATTACTCAGTGCCAGCAGTGTTATCAATGGATAGTATCTGTCACATTATGGTCTTCAATAGCAGCAGTTTCACAAATCTTGGCACGACCTTGGTAGCAATTTAACTGTTTAGAAGGAACTGGCAGGAAGGCAGGTAGCTATAGGATAGGCAATGGACAGAAAACCCACATCCCACTAGCTGATGAGCCCAAAACACATCACCCACTGTCTGAGCCCAGCTCCTGGCAGGTAGGGAACAGGTGCCTGGTGCGGATCTGCTGGCGCCGAATGCGAATCTTTTGTTTAAGCTCCTGGATCTCCTTGTCACTGTCTTCTTCCTCCTCCTCCTCCAGCTGTCGGCTCATCATGTTGCATTTCATCAGCTCAATGGCAGCAATCAGGGACTCCGAGATGCTGAAGTGTGCATTCTCCTGCAAGAGCAAAAGCATTCAAGGCTATGCTTTGTACAAACTAGGAAGACTTGGTACAATTTTGTTCCCCACCTATGCCAGGAGAGAACTTATTACTCATGGATGGTCGCAGAAAGATGTTAATCTCTGTCAAAATATAACTCTTCTATGAGCACCTAGAAAACAAAGCCTTCTTGGGCATCAGAATACTCCTGAAATACAAGAGGCATCCTACAAACAGGATGTACAACACATCCACTCTTGGGGTGGTCAGCACACAGCCCTGAGGGGCCCTAACGTGTTGCAAAGATGCCATGTATATGACAGATGGACAGATTCCAGCTACCAGACACCACCAAGTTCAGCCTTGCAGTTCTGTGCACAGCTCTACAGCAGGCAATACCATGGCATTATCCTCCCCATGGCAGGAAGTATCCCTGAACCTGCAGTAAGATACATTCCCCAATGCACACAGGCTGCTGCTGCTGCTTCCCTCACCTTCTCCAGGTCTGCACAGCTGCCAAAGTCCTGCTCAGAGAGGTAGCTGATGAGGGACTGCCCTTCTGAAGGTCTCCTGAACATTCCTTCCCCCGAGCTCAGGTATTGTCCAGAGTCTGGAAGTGCAAGAGACAGGTATGAGGGAAGGATCTGCTATCTCCACATCACCAAGTCCTGCCAGCACCCAGACAGCATCCCACAAGCAAGTGCCAGCACTTGATGACAATGCAGCCCATGGAGGAACCTGACCAGGACTGAGTGTTCCCATGGAGGCTGGCTGTACTCACCATACTCCATGTAGAGGGAGCTGGGTGTGCTCAGTTCACTGCTCAGTGTGGAAGCAGAGACCGGGCCTCTCCCTCCACCTGGATCACCATGGGACTCTGGAAGGGAAGGTGACACCAGGCACACGTCAGTACCTTGGAGTGCCTGCCACTGCAGGGGTGAAGTGAAAGGGGCTTGGCATCACACACACAGGCACAATGGATGGAAATAAAGAGAGACATCTTCCTGCTCCATGCCACAGCTGAGGGCAAGCCCAGGAGAAGGCAAAACTAGAAAGGCATTTCAGGCAGAAGAAGGGGAACGAAGTAGAGAAGATCATGAGAGACATGGAACAGTCATGTCCTGAGCCTTCCTCTGTTTACCCCAGAGTAGAGTTGGGGGACACAACAGGCTCCAGCAAGTACCTCTTGCCAGCCCTTTGTTCCTGAGGGAGCATTCTGAAGGCAGAGTTATCCCCCAGAACACAGAACAGGAGACACAAGGAAACATGAGTAGCCAAAGGATCTGTGGGGGTCCCTGCCCTGCAAAGCAGCCTGGACACCAGTGTAAGGAGGCATCTGAAGGACATGCTCCTGCTCCACCATAAGCCAGGACTCCACCCAGGAGCTTGGGTGCAGTGCTCAAGGTGACCTACATGGGTTGTGGGCAGGGCTCTGCCCCTTGCATGTACTGTGGTGCAACTCCCTGCCAGACTGAGCCAGTGGAGACTGCCAGGAGCTGGCCTGAGCAGAGACTGAGTACAGGTGGTGCTCTAGAGAGCCATGGCCCCAGGGAGCACCTGGATGGAGGGCCTGGGTGACAGAGGACTGCTGAAGGAGACTGAAAACACCCTGCCTGAGTGGGACAGGAGCACACAGCTCTGGATAAAGAGCAGGTGCCTGCTGACAATCCTGAACATAAAAGAAGGGCAACCATGTCCCTTCAACCTCCTACTCACTTTTGTTCCCAGCTTTGTGCCATAACTCTGATGTGGCTGGAGGCTGCTGAGCCCACCAATACCAGCCTCTCCTTGTGAAGGCCATGAAGCAGCAGTCACCAGGATGGAGCCTGGGATCAACCCACCCCACAGGCTGGGAGACAAAAGACTTGTCAGGGTAGGAGACTCTCAGACCTACTCACTGCAGCCTGACAAGGTGTCCTGCAGCCACCTCAACACAGAAACCACCTCATGGGGTTGATGCCTGGGAATGCCACATACAGTGGAGCCTGCTGCTGAAAGGTAAAGCAAGGCAGTGCTCAGCATCATCTGTTGGAGCAGGACACAGGGCTGGACACATCTCTCTGAACACCCATCGTCCCCAGGGAGGAGCCTTCCCTGACACAGGACCCTCAGCACTCAAATGTGAGCTTGACAAATCCAGTGCCACTGTTCATTGGATGCAAAACAAAACAGCCCATTTTTTTTGAGCTGCTGCCTTTTTCTGCACGTGGGGCAAAGGGATTACAGCACCCCAGCATTTCTGCTCAGGGTAAAACCTGCCATGAGCCCAAAAGTGCATACAGGAGTCTCAGCTGTGGGTACAAACACTGGAAATCAGTCAACATCAAACCTCCCTGTGCCACAGATCCATGAAATAACAGGAAAAATTATAGACATCCAAGCCCATGTCTGGTTAGCTGCCAGCCTTATTCACTAGGTAAGAGAGGGAACCTCTCCTGGCTCTGGAGGCAGTGGGTAGAGGGAAGGGCAGGGGATGCAGCTCAGAGACTTGGTAGCCAGTGCTCCCTAACGCCATGCAGGGGAGCTGGAAACACTTCTGGGTCTGGGCCACTGCTTCCACAAACCAAGCTGGGATCTTCGGTCAGGCCACATGCATAAACCAGACCACACTTCAAAGCATCAGCTGGGACACAGTAAAGAAAGATTTTTTTTTTTGGTTTTCTAAATGAACACTAATGGATTGATGGCAATCCTGAACTTGATGCAATGATCACTAATGAAAGGCTATTATACTGGCTCCCAAACCTGCCACTGGATCTTCTATTATAATGGTGATATCCCTGAGGCCTCCTGGGCAGACAGAGGAGGAGAAGAGCAGCGTTAAAGGAGAGAAAACAGAGACAGACTGGTTACTACTCAGCAGGGATCTCCACTTCTCCAGTGAAGGCAGCATCAGGGCAAACTCTCACAAACTGTTCGTCCCCTCACACTCCACTCTCTCCATCCCCATGTACTCACTCAAGACCCCACGAGAACCCAGCAGGTTACCAGTGGGATGACATCCTACCAGTTGGATGAGCCCAGGCCCCAGTCCCATAGCCCAGCCAAGAAAGGCCAGTGGAGAAGAACAGCTGATGTCACAGCATTGCTGCCATTTTCTAAGATTTTAGTAAAAGATGGCAATACCAGTAACAGTCCAGCCCAGGGCATTCTGGGAAACAAGATGTCATCCCATCAGTCCAGTGTAGAGCTGAAAAGCTAAGGGAAATGACCAACCACTTGCCCACTGTCCCTCTCTCCAATGTGATCTATGGAATCAAGGGGGTGGCCAGCATCAGCCTCCTGGTACCAGGGAATCCACACCCAGAAGCCATCCCAGAAAAGCTGTCCCATTACCGTGCAACTTCCCAGAAGTCACGTTGGTGTCAGAGTGTGAGCGCACATGGCTCTTCTTGAGGATGCCCTGTGGAGCTGAAGACTGTCCCTCCGAGAAGCTGGACCGGCGCAACAGGCTCAGGCCCCTGCTGCCACCTCCACTGGCCCCCTGCTCCCCCAGGGATGATACTGAGTCCAGCTTCTGGGAGCTGCTGGAGGAGAAGAGTTTAGAGCTACTGCTCTTGGTGCTGCTGGTGCTGGTGCTGCTGCATGCCCGGCCCCGGCGGCCCAAGTTCCCAATGGCCAGGTACTCTGGCCCATCATTAACATCGCTCTGTGGATCATCCTGACTCCCTGTCCAAGTATCCTCGCTCTGGCTGGTGGTGCTGGAGCTCATCTCGCTGGCTGGAGAGAAGGGGTCTTTGGGTGAAAGGACATGGAAGTGGGTGACAGAGCTGGGCTGCTCCAGAGGGGACCTGCCCTCACTGAAGGAGGAGGACCGAGTGGACGGGCAGCGCTCCTGGGGCTGGCTGGAGTTGGAGCTGCCACAGGAACTCAGTGGTCTCCTGTCTGGACAGAGGCAGGAACATGATTTCACATACTGGCACAAGGAGACATAGAGACACATCCAATGGCTATAAGCTTGTGGCTTCACACCAACATGCCCACCCACCACAGGCAAGTCCCTCCCTCCCATCATGGGCAGAAGTCTTCCATACCCATCCACCCTCACAGATACATAGGCAGATAAAAAGGTAAAGTCTCTTCTGGGTCTACCCTAAGTTCCCCAGCCTACCCTCGATACCTGAGAGGCCAGAGGAGGCTGGATGTTGGAGGCTGGAGAAAGACCCAAAGCAGCGCTGCTGAGTGCAGGGGGCAGCAGGGACACATGGGCATGCAGGGAGGGCAGTCAGACTCTGACTCTTGGTCACTGGAGATGGATTGTCACTCTTCCTGGTAAGCTGAAGAGAGGTGGCATCATCAATAAAGCATCTATGGGGCTACAAAAGAGCAGCTGTCAAATGCTGTCAAAAGAGCAGCAACAGAAAGGGATCAACCTGCAAATGCCTGGTCACCAACCACAAACAACGGAGCAGCCCTGGGAACATGAGGGTGGGGAGGGAGAAACATGGCAGCATAGAAGGGTAGCAGCTCTTTGTTCACAGCTACAGGACAGATTCCCACTGGGAAATTACCAGGCTCTCAGTGAAATGATCCAGGCAGCCCAGTGCTCCTGGCAGACGGCTCTTGTGTCCCTCAGCACTGTGGTCACACATGTCTCTTGTCCCAGCAGAAGGGTCTGACACGCACAGGGATGGCAGTGATGTGCCGGCCAGCTGAAAGAACACAGTCCCCATTTAACAAAGCCTCACTAATTCCTCTCTTCTGGGGACTCCGTGCAAAGAAGGCAGCTGCTGTTTCTGTCCTCCGGAGAGGGGCCAGCTGGTGCAGGGCTGCACAGGGGGTCACTGGCATGAGAAGGAGTAGGCACCCAGGTGTCCTGGGGCATTGCCCATCCCCTCAAGAGGGTGACTGTCCCTCATGACCAGGCAGCTCTGCGTGCTGGCCCTGAAGCCTGGGACTATTGGAGAGGGCTTTAAAGATGCCTCTTACAAGGAACTGGTCCTCAAGTCCTCTACTGAAATCCTTGGTGCAAGCCTGAACCAAGGTGCCCCACTATAGGCTGCACACAGCCATCTCCAGCACTCTGACCCCTAACAGGTCACACAGGCAGGACCAGTTCCCCACTCTCCTCCCCTCTTGGAGCAACTTTTACTAGTTCCAAGTCCAGCCCCATGTCCAAGGGCTCCATATACCCTCAATATGACCTTGAGGGAGCAGCCACAGCCAGCTGGCATCTGGGGAGAGCCACATGTAAAATCTGGGACCTCAACCCACCATGGAGGTGTCAATCTGAGCCAGAAGCCTGGGGTTGTTCTGCTCAACAGCTTCCAGGCACTGCAGCATGGCCGTGACGTGGGCGTCACTGAGCAGGAAGGCAGTATCTGGGGAGAAAAAAATTGCTGCTCAAGGGAGTCCCTCTCACCCACACAGTTTGACACACCAGTTGCTCACATGCAAACCAACTTTTCTGCTGTCCTCCCTCACTCCCACAAAGCTTGGAAATGCCACCAGCTAGATATCTTCCTAGTAAGGAGGAAAAGGCCCATTGCTCTTTACCTGTGTAGAACTTCCTAATGTACTGCCGGTTCCCCAGGAGCGGCCTCAGCTGTGCTGACAGGCAGTGGCACTGCAGGCTGTGCTGCAGCCACAGCTGTGCAATGGCCTGGTCCCCTGGGCCCTCGGCGTCACGCTGGCCACTCTCCTGCAGGCTGATGAACTGCAAAGGGACGTCAGGCACAGGTTAAGGCAGGCAGAGGCAAGAAGGGGAACAGGGCTTGTTCTACCACATGGCTTTGGTCCCCTTGATAACAGCAGCTTTCACATGCCACTGTCAGTAGGAAAGAGGGCATGTCCCAGCAGCTCCTCAGCCATCAGGGAGGCAAAAGCACCAGGCAGGAACAATGCTTCAAAGGTCACGCAGTGACCAAAGTCCTCTGACAGCCACCAACACAATGAATTTCTCTTGCACACTCTCCCACCCATGAGCCCTGCCCCTGACCTGGAGCAACCCCAAATCCAATCTGACTCCAGTAGTGACAGTCATTTTCCTGCTGACACATTAACTGGGAAAGGCTGTGGTAATGCCTGAACTGCTGCAGCTTGCAGAGCTGGACTGGAGATACACCCCACTTCCCCCAGCAGCAGGCTGGGCACAGGGACCACCAGTGGCCAGCCCTTTGTGCCCATCCACGGCAGGAACCATGGATGCCAGCACGGGGCAGCTGAGGACCAGGAGCATCCCCATATGCCAGTGGCTGGCACAAGTTACAAATGGGAGAATAAATGCATGCTGAAGCCAAAACCCAGGAATGGGACAGCCCAGGCCCTTAGAGATCTGCACAGACACATGAATTACCCATGCACACACACAAGCACTGCTTGTGCCAGTTCCCTTGGTGATGCCTGCTGCACCCAGCCCAGCAAAACTAGAGACTGGCCTGGGAGAAATAAGCAGCCAATTGTCTCAGCCCAAGCCACACTGAATTCCCAGGACACAGACTGTACTCAAAAACACAGCTGTGTCAGCCTCCACAAGCCATGAAGCAACTTTACTCACAACAGCCCAGGCAGCACTGTCCCACAGGTGAGGCTCCAGCCCAGCTGCCCTCTCCCCTCCCACTGGACACACAGGGCCACCCCAGCAGAACCCACCTTCTCCAGGTGATGAGCAGAGCCCGGACTCAGCCAGCGAATGTCCTTCACAAACTGCCAGTAATCCTTCTGTCTGCAGCACACCTGCCCAGGACAGGCACAGTCAGGTGCCACCTCCCAAGTGCCAGTTAAATGAGCACATCCCCCTTAGCCCCCTGCTGCCATGAGAGGCCATGCAGTTTGCCTCAGCTTTATCCAGACAATTAGGACTTTTCTTAGTTATTCTACCCCTTAGAGAGGAACAGCAACAGAGTTTCTGTTTCCTCTCCACCCTATTGGCTGTAAGCACAGATCTAAAAAGTGTCTCTTCACCAAAAACCTGATTATTTTTACTTCCATCCCTATTTCCTCTTTCACAAGTGACAGAGAAATGTTTTCTATTTTGGTGTTTTATTTTGTTTGGTGGGGGAGTAGTTTGTTTTATAAGACTAGAAAACTAACATGGCAATTTTAGTTTTCTAGACTGCATTTGGTTTTCTGGACAAACAAATAATATTAATTCAAAAGTTAAAAAACCTCTTACCCTTGTTTTCTTAACGTGTACATATGGATATTTTCACTTTTTTTTTTTTTTTTTTTTTTTTAATTCCCAACTGTAAGCAAGGAAGTTGCCAAGAAAATAAAAAGTAAAAGGAAATGTTTTGCTGGAGCAACTATGAGCCAACTGCTGTTAGGAAGCTGTATTTTTATGGGCCACTTTTTGTAACTCCTATAGCTTGATTGGTGTCACACATGCCTGATTGGAGGAGACATTCCTGAGTGGAAGAGCTGTTTCTGCCTACAGTAAAAGTGCTGAGAAAGGTAATATACCATCCTGCTTTGCAGGTCTGGCATGAACTGCTACCAACAGACAGACTAGTATAAATCTTTTAAACCTCACTTCCTGAAGCCTGTGAATAGCAGGTCTGTCAGAAGGGAGCACTGCACTCCTCACATGGACAAGGTAGCTCCTCTCTCTGTCCATCTTCCAGGGCAGGTCCATGCAGCTGGGGACTAACAGGAACAGAGCAGCACCTCAACTAATGGCGTCTAAATAAATCCAGAGAGCAAAGCTCCCTGCTCAGATAACCTGCCAGTCTGCCTCTTCCTGGAGGCTTTTTAGCTTGAGTGCAGCAGTGCCTAGGTGCAGTTTTCCTGATCTGGGACCCAGCTGGCCTGTGCAAGCTGCCTGGAGCTCCTCTGTGCTGTCCTGCTCTCTCTGGGTGGCAGACCCACTGATGGGAAGCCTGTCCCCAGGTAAGCCCTACATCCTTGTTCAGCTTTCCACTGTAAATAAATTGCTGGTAATTGCAAGCTGAAGGGGAGATCTTTAAGCCTCTGCACACAAGTGGGAAAGAGAAATTCTTCCAGGCAGCCACAGAAGGGGGGAAGGCTGAGTGAGCAACTGCAGGCACAACAAGAGTCTGGAAAGAGTGATTCCATTCACACAGAGCATGGGTTTGGCTGCCAGCTCCTGTTACTAACACAGCTAACCAGAAACAGTAAAAATGCAAGGTTTCTCTTGCCAGGCCTCGCTGGGGACTTGTCCAAGTGCAGATGATACGGGGCTGACTCACTGCAAATGCAATTTAATCACTTGGCTGCAGCAGAAAGAAAGGGGAGAGGGGCTGGCCTCAGCACAGGGGGCACAAGTACTTAGAAAAACCATATTGAAAGTAGATGAGATAGAAAGAACATGCATCCAGGTCCCTCTGCCAACCACAGCATTTACCAGGCAAGCTCAGCCCCTGCTTGGATCACTTTCCAGCTGGTTACAAGCACTGTGCCCACTCTGCTCTGAACACAGAAGTGAGCTGCAGCACCTGCTTATGACAGGCACTGAGGCCACGACAGACAGACAGACAAACAGTCGTGCTGGCAGGACAGAGCCATACCTTGTCATGGATGAGCCCATGGTAGAGGATGCTGTGCATGTCTCTGCAGAGCCGCTCCAAGCCGCCATACTTGGACCAGACATTTGGGTTGCTGATGGACACCAAACCTTCCACTGTGGTCTTCAAGTTGCCAAGGAGCTTCCAGTGCTCTTTCCTGCACAGGAACACAGCAAGATATATCAGAGACACAGCAAGAGGAACTTCACAACAGGAATATGATATTGTACTCTCTTGAAGGAAACTCTGTTCAGGCTGAAACCTTTGGTAGTCAGAAACTAGCAAAGGTGAGCTGAAGCACTTGGTGCATCCCTGTGGTCTCCCATACATGGTTTGTGGACAACAGGCCATATTGTAATGATTCTTCTGATGAATGCCAGCCACCACCAGGAGACAGAACAGACTGATGGCTCCTGCAATGCACCACATGCCCAGTCTGGGCCAAAAAAACCTGGGGATTAACTTTCTAGCAGGCTCTTATTCACTGACATGCTCTCTCTAAGAGAGCAGCAGGCCCTCAGGAGCACAGCAGCTGTATGGAAGGGCGTGAGGCCCACCACACTGAGCAGCCCCTGTGTTTACAGAGCAGCATTCCCTGAGCAATGCACATCACATCAAGAGTTCCAGTCCTGTCAGGATGCAGATGTGCTCCTCTCCCAGGGAGGTGACACTTCATCTGCATCTCCAGCTGTACAGCCGCTCTCTTGGCCCTGACCTGCTGTAGGCACAACCTGCAAAAACATTATCATCTTATGGACAGAGATTAGCAAACTGCTGGTGAGCACTAGAGTATGCACAACAGTTCATCAGTATCATCCCCCCTGGCTGCTCTACATGCAGCAAGAAATCACCATTGTTTACCACAAAGTAGAAGCGATGGTGTGGAGAGGTAACATCATTTGACTATGGAAAAGCAGCTTTGGGTGACTGAGGAAGGAAGCTTTGGGTGATTGAGGTTCCCATTCAAGCTGCTTGACAATGTTGCCAGATGAACAGCAGCTGTCAAAAACACATTCAAATAGGAGCCATTCTCTCAGGAGAACAGGAATGTTGCAAGGTACAGTTAGGCATGCAAATAACCAAAAAAAGTCTCTGCAATGTTTGTAACAAAAGCACCCTGACACCTTAGCATGAAAGTTCAAGTTTTCAACTGGCAAGAAACACGATGGTGTTTCAGAAGTTAGTCCCTCTCACAGCCAAAACCAAACTGGATTTCCAAAACACAAGGGAAAAAAGAAGGAAAACAAATAAATAACATAATTTAAAACTGCTCTCATGTTCATGTTGTACTTAAACTTATAGGCATGGGGCTTTATCTCAGAAGAGACTGAAGAAAAATGCAGATGTAAATCAAAGGCAGCTTCCTGAAGGAGATACAGCTTGGGAAGACACAAAAACATGATCCAGCTCTGCTGAACTTAGGGGCTTTTCCCCTCCGGGCCCAGAGCAATGCAGATGTTCTTTGGCTGTGGGTGCCTAGAGAGGAATCAGCAGTCCCTGGTCAAAGAGCACCTGCAGCCACTGAGCTTAGAATATCAGCAGCTCCTCCCTAAGATATTTCTAACACTCAGAGTTAGGAAATGCAAGTGAAAGCTCAGCCAGGCCACTGATATTCCAAGTCAGCGAGTCAGGGGAACTCCCTCCCATGTTATTTCATACTATAAAAAGCAGGTGTTACACACAAGGAGATGTGTACAAAGGTAGCACACACAGAGATGTGCCTTTCCAAACAAATGGTTGGTCCCATTAAAGGACTTGTGCGACTCAACAGGTAAAAACCAGGATCCAAGGCTCTTTCTTAGCATGGGGAAACTAAGGGTAAGCAATCCTTGAACAAAATAATCACAAAACTTTAAAACATTGAACACAGAAGCACATAGAGAATAAGCCACATAATTAAAGCACCTTTGCAAAGGTGATCTTGAACCCACCAAAAGTGAATTAAATCCTGGTAGACAAGTAAGTATTCTATGGGACTTGTCAGCCCAAAGCAGTTCACAAGTTCGACACACAAGATCTTTCTGATATCCAAACCCCAGCTGTTTTTGGGCTGGAACATGCTGAAAAGTACACAGTGACAGAAGGCTGAAGACATGAGGACCCATACAGCTGGCTGCAGGTGGTAGGGAAATTGAGAGAGCACAGCTAACCACATTTCAGCTTTGACTGGACTCTGGGGCAACCCTGAACTAGCAACAAGGTTTGCTCCCCTGCCAGAAGGGATGGAGACAGCCCTTTTCTCCTGGTATTCAGAGCATTACTAAGAAATCTGTTTTTTTTTTTCCTGAATAAGGAGAATTCTCCTTTGCTAATGCTATAGAAAGCCTGGCATGAGGTAAAGCAAATTCATATTACATCGTGAGAACACCCCAATTTACAGTAAGGCAAAGTGAGTAATACTCCAGAGGGTCACAGAACAAGACCAGAGCTTCCCCTGCAAGAACCACACATGCTTCTGCTCTCCTGATCTAGCAGAGCTTGGTTCCCCCAGTCAGAAGGGCCAAGGGTATTTGGCAGGGCCGTGGAGCAGCAATGAGATGTCAGCTGCATTCCTCTCCTCCCTTAAAGACAACCTCTGATCCAGCCTCCAATTTTAACCCAACCTGGCACTGGGACTCCTTTCTTTACCACAGCAAACTCCATCTTCAAGTACAGCAACACCAACCTGCCATCGGGAACTCTCCCAAATATAACTGAACCTTTTTTACTGGAGTGATAAAACACAGAATACAGCCTTGTAGCAAAAAATGGCCTAATGCTGCCACTGCTGACAACAGGGAATGCTGCTTGCTCTTCCAAGGCTTCTTCAGCCCCTCCATGCCAGCAAGGGTAGGAACTTCTCTTGGTCCAAGTCAGCAAACCTGACTCACAGCAGAGGCAGGGAGCCATGCTGCTGACTTCTTCATAGAAAATAAAACCAAACCCTGATTACTTTCCAAAACAGAATCACACAAGTAGACAGTGTTCAAAAATGAAAAATAAAAATGAAGCTCATCTTTCTTGCAAACATCATCTGCTGTGTATCTCCTGTGTTCTGCAGGAGGCACCCAGCAATGGCTGCTTGAATCCTGACCTCCACCTGGAAGACTCTTGATCCTTCTTAGCACACTAAACAGGTTGGGCTAAGGATGCTGAGGTTATGGAGGGACTTCTGACAAATATCTAAGGACACTCCTGTGCTGGCTGTCAGTTCTTGCTGCAGAAACTGAACACTGCCCTGCACAGAGCTGTTCCCACCTCACTGTCCCCAGATCTCCTAGACAACCAGCAGCCCCTTCCCTGGACTCCCCCGCCTGCTCCTCCAGCAGGCTCAGCACTGCTGGGAAAAAGGATTAAAGAAAGCCAGGCTTCGTGCAATTCATCTGCAGTGGCGGGGAGTGGCTGACAGGCAGAGGAAGCCAGAAGAGCTCTGCCAGCCCAGCAGGGATGGGCAGGAATAGCTGAGCAGGCTGGCTGGAAAAGGAACACGCAGTGAAACTCACATCCATGCTAAAAGCTGGCACTGATAGAAAATGGGGGCACAACCACAAAAGGTGCCCCCAGCAAACACAGCCTAGACGTGCTGCTTGCTGACGCATTCTTGCTCTGCACTCGCAAAGGATGAGGGGAAGAAAATAGGGATTAAAGGTGTTTTTTAACCTTCCCATGGCAGATAGCTCACCTGCTCATGAGGCTAAGTCTCTCCCAAACAGATGACCACAACTTGTTGACCCAGGCTAGTATCCATTGGGCTTCAACCTGCACAGGACCTGCCTGTGATGAGCATGCAGGCAGCCAGAGGCAGTGACAGGCAGAGCAGATCCCCACAGCAGCCCACCCCGCTGAGAGCAGCTGCTCACATCCCTCCATTGCTCACAGCACAGGTTCCCTTCAGAAACCCTCTCCTCTGGCCCTGTTGTCCCTGAGGGTCTTCCTGGTGCCAGAGACAAAGGTGGCAGCTCGTTGCTAACCTGCCCAGCTGACCCCTGGCCCATCTGCTCCCCCTAGGACTGCTGTGTCCTCTGCACCACACCAAGAGCCTCCTGCCTCCAAGGACAATGTCCTCCCTGGACATTGGCATTACCGCCCTGCCACTTGATGCATTTCAGACCTGCTGCTAGGAGGAAAAATCCAGCACACTGTCCTCATTTTCCTCTCCTGTGCTGACTGAAGGATGGACTTCAACAAAATAACTTTTGTTTCTGCATTTTCTGTAATGCACAAGAAGATGGATCCAGTGATCTCCATATATTCCCTATGGGTAACTGTCACAATCCAGTGTGAAATGGCACCTCACTGGGAATAAAAATGCTGACCACATCACACAAAGGATAAGGCAGCGTAAGGCCCATGCACGATCCTCCCCAAGGCATCAGTGCCAGCCAGAATAAGCAGGCATGTGCAGGCACCAGTGGGGGATGATGCCCTCCTTTTCCCTGTAGGAGTGCTGGAGATGGCACCACCCCATCCCTATTAGTCACAGGATGGCAGAGTCTGGTAGTGCAGGACTTGTGCCTGCAAAGGCAAGAAAATGCACAAAGATGAGCCTGGAAAGACAAAGCAGTGAATGCAGTCAATTCCTTTTACTGTTTGGAACCTGCTGTGTCTGAAGCATTAGTAAAGAGGGAGAATAGCTCGAACCATGCAGATCAGAAGGCACCCCAAACCTGTGCTATAGCTTTAAAAGCACCAGTAGCATTTTCCCAGCTGATATGGCAAGCAGGAATAGAGTGACTGGCTGAGCCCCTCAGATAAGGAATGTTTCTCTCCCATATCAAGTTTCGGCTGCTCCTTCCTCCCCAGCCAACACTTCCAATTTCGATCCAACATTTGCCCTGTGCTCGTGAGCGCCAGGACAAAATCATTGCACATGTAAAAACCTGAAGTAAATAGAACTCACCATCAAAACACCTCCAGGAAACAGCCTCTGCTGCTCATAAATGCTACCAGAAAAAACACCAGGCCTGAAGCACATATGAAGGCCAGACAGCCAAGATCACCATGCTCACCACCAGCCATGTGCAGGCAGGCGCAGGGCCACGCCTTCAGGAATAAAGAGATAAATAAAGTCATTTCTGTTCAGCACCTAGAAGAGGTGCTGCAGATGACTGCCAGGAGGGACAGGAGATAGGATCCCAGAGCAGCAAGCTGCAGAACCACCTGAAGGGTGGCAGCGCGGCGTTAGGGCGCGGTGGTTTCACCCTTCAGCTCAAGGCGTGTGAAGCAGAGACCTGGCAGCCGCCGTGCTGCCCACGGCTGATGGGGGACAGAGCGGGGACAGAGCACCAGCTACATCCGTGGCCATCATTGCCCCTCCAGTGGCCAAGACTCTTTCCCAGGGCAGCGAGCAGAGCGATGTGCTGGCCCCGGGTGGGTGACGGCTCTGACAGCCCGGCCCGCTGTGTGCTTCCTCCCACGAGGGACCGAGCCGGGGGCAGTGTCACGCTCTGCAAGCGGCGATCCGACTCACGAGAGGTTTGTTCATTCCCTGCTCGCCCACAGGTACCCCCACACACCCACGCAGGACGCGAGCTCTCCAGGAGCATCCCCTGCGCATCCCTACTGCTGCCCAGGCACCACGCGCTGCTGGCACTGCTGCCACCCGCGTTCCCGCACGCACACCCCGCGCCGCGTCCCAGGCACACTCACTCACACACACGCGCGCGAGTGTGGCCGCCCCACGCGCGCACACGCACACACAGCGCCCTGCCGCCCCCACGCAGCCCCACAGCCGGGCACTGCCGCCCCCGCCCCGCCTCCACAGGGCGCCCACGCGGGCCGAGCCCCGGGACCCCGCCCCGCCCCTCCCGCGCGTGTCCCGCCGCGCGCGGCCCCACCGGCTCTCCGCGTGCCCCGCGTGGGGCCCGATCTCCATCCCGGGCGCGCGCGGCCCCGCCGCCGCCACCGCGACGCCGTCACGCGGGAGGGGCGAGCGCCCGCCCCGCCCCGCCGCACCCACGGACTACAGCTCCCGGCGCGCACCGCGCCGCCCCGCCGCACCCAGTGGCGCGGCGGACTACAGCTCCCAGCGTGCACCGCGGCGCTGGGGCGCTATGACGGGCGGCCCGCTGCAGCCTCCCCCGCCCCGGAGCTTTCGGTGTCCCCCCCGCGTTCAAAGCGCTGGGAAAAACCACAGGGATTGGTGAAATAACCCTCCCCAAATCCTGCCTTGCGCGTGATGAGGAAAATGCGACGGCAAGGTGAAAAAAAACCAAACAAACAACATGTCCCTGAAGGACAGCTCATGCACTGATCACACCTGCAGAGACAGAAATGGAAAGAGCGTTCTGCTCTACCGCCCACTGCAAGGAGGACGTGGAAAATACAGCAGAGTGAGATGTGCCTTCCGCCGAAATGCGGTGAAATGAGACTTCAAAAAGGAAAAAGTGATGCTGAGAATAGTCAATGACAAATTATTATCAGAGAGAAAACCTAGATACGTCTCTGGAGGTGTCTGATGCCTCAGAAACCAAAGCCAGGCATTTGTAAAATGGAAATTCCCTATAACTGTTACTTGAAATGATAACTCTGTGCTGCATACATGAAAAAGTACCCCTTGACCTGACATTTTCTATGTGGTTTATTTTACCAGTACAGTATTTCCACAGCACAGAGGGATACAAGATTCTGTACCGCTGTTCTTGATAATAATAACAATAACTTATTTTTCAGAATGTGCTTAATGAAGAGACCAGGACTTCTCATGCATCATAATTGCATACAAGTGTGGAACAACAACTTGAATCCATCGTCAGGCAGAAATTCCTTTTGTAGAGCCCACTGATTGAAAGCACTGCCTGTACATGGCATGTTAGGTCTCAGGGCATCAGACTGTGTTGACTCTCACAGTAAACATATTGGAGGAAATCAAGTCATCTGGACTACTGTGATTGTTAGATGATCATGTCTGGTGAAATGGAACATGCAGACAAAATTAACAGATCTAATTTCATTCTTTGTAGCCCTCAGTGCCATGTAGAAGATTTGTCACTTGGCTGGATGCTGACACACTCCTGAGAGCCAAACAGCAAACCAAGAGCTGATGTTTGTATGGTTGCCTTTGTGATCCCAAACCATTCTGAACACAGAAAGAAAATACTCTTCAGGATCACACCTTGTGCCTGGTTTTCTGTTGTGCTGAGAAGCAGACAGCTGGTATCCTGTTTGTGTAATAAACACAACTGGTGGATATGGTAAAATCTGGATTTTGTCTGATTTCACTTGTCACCAGGACAGGTAGCATCTGCCACTTTTGCAGTTCATGTGTTTGTTTAGAGTAAACAGAGCATTTGTTTATTGGTGTGACACAGTCCCCAGATGGAGCTGGACCCTACAGCCTCATGGGAATTTGACTTAATGCTTTTTCAAAAATACATCTTTTGGCACCTCTATTTTTAGTAGTTCATGGTAATCTGGCAATAGCAGATTTGCTTTAGAAATGTAACCTGATTATAAGAACCTCCCACTCATCATCAATCACTTGTCATCCAGTCTCACCTGGGGGAAAATGTTATCAAAAGTTTTTAAATGTGTGGGTCCAAAACCCCATATCTGAACTTCTGCTGCCCATGGAGAACACAGAGAAGAAAACAGGGTGGAACTGTCAGCCTCCAGCACTGTAGTCACAAGTTTCTCCTGCCTGAAGGGAAAATCTCTCACTAGCTGGAGGTGTCCTGTGACAGTAACTGAGCCATTCTCTTCTAGACAATAGGAAGCAGCAAGAGGAACATCCAGAAACACATTTTTGGCCTTATTTAAAAAGAGATGGATAAAAAGTGTAAATGGAGAGAGCAAGGCCTTGTCGGCAGTCTATAGTACAGGACACAGCTGAGGACAGAAAGCTTAAACTCACTCCTCTTATTCTTGCCTTTCACAGTAATACTCCTAGAAAGATCTCCCATTCTTAAGTCCTGCACAGTATTTCAGAGCAGGTAGCTCCCAGCACAGCAGGACAGAGCTGCGACAGGGATTACACACGCTGGAGCTCGTTGTGTGTCGGGTACTTGGGATATTGCACTCGCCACAGAGTGTTTATTTTAGCAAATGCACATATGGAATATGTGGGCAATGAAAGAAATGTGGGAGTGTTCCTGCTGGAAGGAGGTGTGTGCAAGGTCATGTATGGAAATAATTATCCCTACCCAAGGGCATTTGCAATACAGTCCCTGCAGTCTCGGTATGGAGCTCCCCCTCTGGAGGCAAGCAGGCAGACCCTAAAACAAGCTATGCTTTGGTCAAGCCACCTTTGGGACGGCAGCCTCAGCACAGCTCCCAGAGAAAACTCGGGGAGGTGTGGACAGTAATGCCAGGTGACTGTTGTGAGTAGGAGAAACAGGTGTGGCTTTTCCTTTCAGCATTTACTGCCTAGCTTCTGAAGGAAGTTCATCCTCTGAGATCACCTTGTCAGTCCACCTGCTCCTTCCTTTTCTGTCTCTGGAACTCAGTGACCAATTTCAACCACCCACGAGCAAGATGTAGACATAATCACTATCCCTCAATTGTAACAGTGTCAAATGAATAAAGTGCTGTTGTGTAAAAAAGCCCTGTTATGTGTAACTTGTTTAGCAGCAGCCAGCTGCCCACTAGGCACATGTGTACTGCTGACCCACCAACACCACAGCTCAAAAGAATGCAAATATACAGGGAGGAGGGAAAGGCTTTGCTAGATTCCTTGTTAAAAAAACATTTCTCTTTCGAATTTCTCAATCACATGATTCTGACCAAAAACTGGCAAAGATAAGAACTCTGAAAAGAACCCAAAGAGAACAAATTATAGACACATTGTTCTCGGTTTAAGTAGTAATTTTAAGCTCTACATGTTATTTTGAAATGATAACCTAGATTAAACTCTGCTGTTTGACGTTTCAAAACATAATCATGCTCAAAACCACCCTGCATTGGTTTTGTTGTTCACAGAACAGATTAGTTCTCTCAATTGCACAGGAGTCACAGGCAAAGGCATCTCATAGTCAACTTCTCAGCTGAACACCCTTCCCTGCCCTGCAATACTGAATGCTTGGATTGGAGGGGATATTTAGAGGTCATGTGGTCCGACCCCCCTGCCATGAGCAGGGATATTTTCAAATATCCCTGTCCAATCTGACCTTGAATGTTTCCAGGGATAGGGCATCCACCACCTCCCTGGGCAGTCTGTGCCAGAGTTCTACCACTCTCATTGTAAAAAACATTCTTCCTTATTTCCAGTCTAAATTGACCCTCTTTCGGTTTAAAGCTATCACCCCTTTTCCTGTTGCAACAAACCCTGCTAAAAAATCTCTCCCCATCTTTCCTAAAGGCCCCTTCAAGTACTGGAAGTCTGTACTGAGATCTCCTGGATCCTTCCCTTCTCCAGGCTGAAACCCCCCCAAATCTTTCAGCCTGTCTTCATAGGAGAGGTGCTCCGTGCTTCCAACCACCTCCGTGACTCCTCTCAGCACCCAGCAGGTGCAGCCCGCACAGCCGCCCTGCACCCGCGCCCTGCCGGCAGCTCCGCTTCCCGGCGCCCCCGCCCCTCCCCGGGCCCAGGTGTGCCACTCACTCCTCCCAAGGACACCGTCCCTGGAGAAGCCGCTTCGGGAAGCGGCCGCGGCGCCCAGCGGGACCCGGGGACCCGCGACCCCGGCATCACCCCCGGCATCACCCCGGCCTCGCCCCCCGCCCGCTGTACCTGCTCCTCCCGGCCGCCAGGGGGCGCGCTGCCAGAGGGGCGCTGCGCCGCTGCCCGGCGCGGGCGGCTGCGCCCTGGGCTGGGCGGAGCTGCTGCGCATGCGCGAGCCCAGCTGGGGGGCGGTCCGGAGTGAGGGAGGCGGCCATGAACGCGTTCGGGGCTGCGGCACCGCTCCCGGGCTCCTCGGCCGCGGCGGGGGCCCGGCACGGCGGCGGCGAGAGCGTGGAGAAGATCGACATGTCCCTGGGTGAGGAGCGGGGCTGGGGCGGCCGTTGCAGGCGACAGGGCGGGGGGCTCGGGCTGAACCAAATGCCGGGGACGGGGAGGGGCGGGACGAACCAACGGGGCTGCGGCGGGCACCGGCGCGGGCGGAACCAAGGAGGGCGGGGGTGGGGGGGAAGGACGGGACCCTCCCACGGCGAGGGCGCGGGAGGGGCGCGCGTGGCGCCGGGGCCGGCTCGGGGCGGGTCCGGCCGGGCCACCGGGAGCGGCGGGGATCGGGGTCGCGATCCTCGCCGGGGAACAGCCGGGACCCCTTTGTGTCGCTTGGCGGTCTGAGCAGGCCGCAGACCGGGGCGCTGCCTGCGTTTGGCCCGGTGAGGCCCTCAGTACTGGGTGGCCCTCGGGGAGCGTCCCAGGGCCTCTCCTGGCCCTCGCAACGACAGGGATGGGTGAGGTTCGGTGGTCTCTCAGCTGGCCTGGCCTTTTTATTCTTAGGCTTGAAGTCGGCAGTGGCAAGCCTCCTGTCTAACTTCCTTGCATTATAGGACCAGCTGCGCCAAGCATGACGTTGCCTCTCCCACGTAGTCTGCTGTGCAATCTAGCCCGGTCTCCCCTGCCCTCCTGTTGCAGGGTGTGTGTGTGTTAGGAAGTTGCACAGACTCATTGCAAACCTGCAGAGCTGTGTCTCTCCAGCTTGCCCGATAAACTGACATCCCCGCTGTAGATACTTCAGCGAGGTATCTCAGAGAAGTTCTGTTCTGGTGCTGTGTACTGAGTCCCATTAAGAGTCAGGGACAGTTTGGTATGTTCCTGGACTGCATCCTCCAGTTTACTTTTATTAGGGAAAAAAATTAATTGGTTTTGTGCATTCCAGTACTGCTTTGTGATACTACCAGAGCATAATAGATTGGTGCTATCAGGAGATTTTCTTCAAAAAGCAGAATCATAGTGTGAACTGAAATTATTAATGGTGGACTTGTCTCTTTGTGGGCTACTGTAAAATAAGAGGGTATGTACAATTTTTCCCTCTGTAAATAATTCAGTGAAGATAACTTTTGAAATGATATTTAGAGTTTGTCTGAATGTAGAGTACTGCCCCAGCATTCATAGAAAACTAAATCTGTTTTTACCCATTACACACAATCTTTGTTTTCAAGGTTGCTAATAAAGTTACTGATCCTGGCTTGTTGTATTTTCACATATTCTAATGTTTCCTGGCTGAGTTAACCTTTCAGTCAGTCATTGCTAGGTGTCCTGGCCATTAACTAACAGCAGACTACAAAGGACTGTTGAAGTGTCATAAGGATTTTGTTTTGAAGTGGTGTTCTGAAGTGGGTGCTTCTTTAGGTGTATGAGAACGTTGTCACCCCAGCTGCTGTCCCCAGGTGAAAGCTCTGTGTCAGGTATAACCAAAGAGAAGATGCAGTCTCACACCTAGTGTGATATCAAAGAAACCGACATAACCCTAATCTAGGAAGTCTTAAGATTTAAAGCATGATGTTGAGTAAATTCTCATATAGTAATAAAGATTAAACGTGTTTTGGTTGTGTTATGTGCAGCTGAGCTTCCAGTTTGATACTGTTCTCAGAAAACTCTTCTGTTCTAGCTGTAATTGTGGTCTCTGATGTTATGCGAGATAGAAGACTGCTTCAGTGTGGCTCCTGTAACAAATGCATGAAATCCCAAATATCCTTCATTTACTCAAATAAGAGAATATCTGAAACTTAAGTCCTTTTATTTAAAAAGTTGTAACCTTGTGTGCAGCAACTTGAAAAAAATTGATTTAAGATGAAGCAGATGAACTGTGAAGCATGAATCCATGTTTGAAGTGGCTTTGGTTTTCTTTGTGTATAAAAGGATAGCTTGGAATCCTTGTTCCAGGAACAACCCCTTTGGTAAAGAAGATTATGTAGCTATCAAACCCTGAGTGATCTGTATCAGTGTTCTTGTCCTGGTAGATTTTTGCAGCAAGGTGAATTCATTTTATCTTAGCTTTATTTTGACAGCATGCAAACCATTGGATAATAGTGTTGTGATTTTTGTTGTTTATGTTTTTTACACTGTTTTCTCTGTTCTACCCCTTATGAGTCCATTTAAATTCAGCCACAGACACAGTAACTTCATTCCCATCTTTCCTTGACTGGAAAAGGCTGTCCACGTATTTGGGGAGGCTCCCTATAGAAACATGACATTTTTTATCAGTTATACTCTCATGATGAAGATGCAGTAAACACAGTTTGGCAGTTTCCTTTAAGGTGTTCTTGTAAACAAGCTGGCAGTCAGATAAAAGTTGCCACACCTCTTGCTTTGCTCTTTTCTCCAGAGCTGGCTACCAGGTCAGTGTAGGAAATCAAGCTGGTGTAGCATAATTTGCATTGGACAGACCTGCTGTTTGCTTTCCATCAGCTTGTTTCTTATACATATTTTTGAACTGATTAATAACTTGTCTGAGATTGTTTCCCTGGACAGTAGATAAGACAATTGCTTTGGATTGTAGATTCCTGGGGAGAGATATCTTGCTTGCCTTTTTCCTCATTTCAGTCCTGGTGAACAGCTGAAGATAACTGATGGCCTGAATTGTGTCTGTGTGATATTTCTTAAGTAGCATAGGATAAAAGAACTAAGGCTGGAATTAACATTTTTTATCTGTTCTCTGCAAAGTCTGGACATGAGATTGGATTTTCATTTTCTTTAACAGTGTACAAAAACTAATGGAGTCACCCAAATTAAAATATAATCCTGAGCTGAATGTCATGATCTTACATGGGTCTCACATTTTCTGGATGTATGCAACTGCTTCCCTTCTGCTGGGGCATTGTATTATAAAGTAAGTTATGTAAGATGTAGCAGGGACTGGATGTTTATAGTGCTAATATTTCTGAAACCTTAACTTGTATGTGGTGCCTTTGCAGGGTTGACTGGTCTGTCTCCTGTGACTCCGGGCTTTTTGAGGGTTTTATTCAGTATGTCAAATTTTATACAATATGTCAATTTTTCTTTTTTTTTTCCTGTAGATGATATAATCAAGCTGAACAAGAAAGAAGAGAGAAAGCAATATTCTCCCAAAATAAAAAGAGGGCTTCAGCAGAATCGAGCTCAACAGTTCAGTTCACAAGGCTCCAAGTGGGGAATGCAACAGCAGAAAGGTGTGTGTATGCCAAATATAACACAGATTCTACATTATCTCTCTGGAGTTGAAGGGCAGAATAATTAAATGTGTAGATTGACATGGTCAGTTCACTTGTCTTTCAAATAGTATCTTTTGATTATAACTCAGAGATATTTTTAATCTATTTATACTTGGTTTTGTTTCTGATTCAGTGTGAGGAAGTAATTGATGTGTTTGGCCACCAGAGAGCTTAGATGCTTGAGGAACTGTTTTTACTCAAGGAAGAATTGGCTTGCTTTCTGATTCTTCAAATTAATTTTAATATTGGAAATTGTGATGATACCTTGCATCTTCTCAGAGATGGACAGAACAAGTGCTTATGCCAAAGCCTTTGTACTGGGAGATGTGGAGGCCTTGCCAGAGCTCAGAGCTTTGTGTAAAAGAAAAGCATATTCATATTTGCTGGATAGAATTCTCTTTATAGGCCTCCCCAAAGTATCTGTTACTACAGACTTGATCCTGGCTCAGGAATATTTAAATGGATGGTGCACAGTGTGAGTTGGCTTTTCTTGTAAGAGCTTGAGATGCAAAGGAAGCACTGTGTCAGCCTTCTTAAGCCAGTGTTCCTACAGTGGAATACAAAAAGGGCAAGCCAGTGTTTTAACAGCGGAGTACAAAAAAAGGGAAAAGTAATTTAGGCAGGGAGTGAGGAAAAGTGCACAATAACAGCTTTGCTGTAGGTTCCCCTGAGTAACTCATGTTTTTTTTTATAAACAGGAGACATTTTAAAATTATTCCCAGGCTTTAGTTCAGTACATGGATAGCTTCAGCCTGAAGTGACTGGTTTTGCTTGCAATTAGTTTTGAAAAGTATCTGTTTTGTACAGGATAATCAAAATGTGGAAGAATACTGTCTGATTAGAAAGCTTACCACCATGAGCTAATTAGGTTAATACATGCAATTTCTTGTTTAGTAGCATTCCTGGAAAACAAAGACACATCTGTCTGGTGTGTACTTGCAATGATCCCTGTGTTATCTTGGTCTTGCTTAGTGTTTGTTGTAGCAGCAGCTCCTTCTTCGTGTCTTAGACACAAATATCTTTAGGGATCAGTGGAATGTTGTGTTACTCAGAGCTCAGGATTTTTGGTTTCTATGCAGGCCCACACAACTGTGTTACTTGTACATTTCTAATAAATTGGTGACAGGGCTGGAGAAAAATTTACATCTCTCAGCCCAAGTGTGAAGATATTTGTGTGGGTGAAGAGTAAGTGAATTTAAGTTCTAGATTATCAAACATGTAGCCTCTGTTTATAACTGCAGTTGTCAAGTGCAATTGTTTATCGTCAAAAAGCCACAAAAGAAGCAAGCATTAGGATTTAGAATTTTAGAAGAAACTTGATCTGTAAACTTGAAATCCTAAGTACTACTGTCTTAGGCAGTTACTTTTCTCTACTGAAACCTTACCAGCTTGCCTGCCTGTGTTCTAGGAAAAAACAAACCATTTCTTTGCAAAATCGCCAGATTCATGACATCTTTAAGCACTGTGAATAGTTCAATGGCTCCCTCCTATCCCATTGAAAATAAATCTCTTACATTGTTTTTAAGCAGAAGGTGAGCACTCTAGTTGCTAGTAGCTTACCAGTAGATTTATTACTATACTGTTATTGAAGTTACTTTGATAAGTGGCAAAGCCTCTGTGGACAACTGCAGAAACCACAAATGATCAACAGTGTTCAGTTCCTTCTGGTTTTAGAAGTGGCTGCCAAGCTTTCTGGAAAGAAGCAAGAAACTTGAGCTGGGATTCTATTCAGCTTTTGGGGTTAAAAACAGATGAGCATTGTTCATTTGAATAAAAGTTGTCCTTGATGATTCAACTGCACAAAGTCCTATGCTGCCTGAGCTATCTTGGATGTTTTCATTTATTTGAGCAGAGGCTTTTAGGGCTTGTGAGATCCCATTCAGCGTAAGCAACCTTGTTTCTCAGCTTTTCTCTTGGAAAAGAAGAGCATTTGCTAACCAGACACAAAATGTGTGTACATAGCAGTTCTCCATGGCAAATTGATCTGAGCTGGATTCAGACCAGTGGCTTACCTCATGTCATGGCTCCTGTCTCATGAGAAAGCACAGATTTATTATCAATGGTGTTAGGTCGGATATGTTAAAACTAAATGAGTCTGTTGCTTGAGAGCTGACTCTTCAGTCTGAAATTTGTTTTACAGTCTGAAGTTCTAGAGTCAAGGATGCTTGGGCACAAAATTGGAGCATGGTCTGTATTCATAGCATGAAGCTAAATGACTCTAGATTGGGTTAATCAAACCCTGGTAGCTGGAGATACTATGGACCTCAGACTTACAAGCCTTTTATATTCAAAAGCTTCTTTCAGTCCTCAGTTTGGCTGTATTGCCATGCAGACTTCTAGTTGAAAACACTTCAAATGTTATATAATTAATGTGCTGTTTAGTGTGCTTTTGTGGGCCAATTGCTGTGTTCTTTCCTTCTGAGTCATGTTTGGGAACTACTGATTTAAATAAATAATCTTAGTTTTGGTTTTTTTTTTCCCTTTTAAATTAAACTAGTAATTTGAAGTTTGCTGAATGGGTAGGAAGCTGAGGGACTCTCTAGTTTGGTTTTATATTGTTCAGGACTTGATGAAGTTCCATTTCAGAGTATTCTGTGCTAGAAGATCCTTAAGTTCTCCCTGTAGACATGTCAAATAAGAAATTTTCAGCCAAAATTAATGCAATGAACTACAGTAAAACTGCTCTGTATGAAAAGCTGATCGTTGCTTGTGCTGGGGCTTGGGCCAGACCTGCTAAACAACTGAGTGACCAAATTGTCTTCAAGTGGTGGCCTCTGCTCTAGGTCTTGAGGTGTGCAGCCAAGTAACTTGTGCTGCCTGCAAGGCATCTTAAAGCATTAATCTCTTCCTTTCAGGAAAAATTGTTGAGCTTTCTGTGCTTGTTGCAGGTTATGGTAAGAATCGTTTGGGGCGCAGGAAGAAGATAGCAGGGAAGAAGCGTCCTTACGGAGTCATAACTGGCCTGGCAGCCAAGAAAGCTGTGGGTTCACACAAAGGGATCAGTCCTCTGAACAGACAGCCACTGAGTGAGAAGGTAATTAATTAATGCAACCCTGGTGATTTGTGTCAGAACAGGTCTAAAAAAATGAAACGCAAGCACTTCAGAAGAGTGCTACTGAAATATAAAATGGAGACAAATGGTACAAGCTGTTACCAAATTGGGAATGTGTTGGCTGAGTTCTTGTTTGTTTTGACTGGGCTCGATATGGACTAGGTGTGAAAATAGTTTCTAATACTTAATTGGGTTGCAAGTCATTAGACTTGAAGTACAGAAGTATATTCTGTGTGAGTATGGAGGGAGTTACTGTATTTTTACAAGGAAAATTGGTTTTCTTACAGACCAATGATTCAGCCAACCTGCAGGTTCTAAGCGTGTGCTGTTAAAAAAATGAAGTTTTTGCAGAATACTAAACTCCATCAGTGGGCTCCCTTCTCTGCACTGCTCCAGTGCATTCATTGTTGACTGCTTTATCTAATTCAGTATTGTAGAATGGGGTTTGCCTTTGGATTTCTGAAGAAGACTAATTTTAAGACATGTGCATCATGGATTTTTGTCAGTTTAGGAAGATACAATAATAAAAAAATAACTGCTAAGGTATGTTGCTTTTTTTCTCCTGAGGATGTGGAGAATATAGAATTCATTAAATTGTAGAGAGTGTTTTCAAATTACACTAGATTCTGAAAGGCAGACAAAGCCAAGTGTATTCTCATCACAGTTTGTAAATAAACTGAAATTAAAATGTTTGTGTGTGTATAGCATACATTATGCTGAATGTGTTTATTGTTTTTTAAGAATGCACAGCGGAATTACCCGGTCTTGAAAAGGAAAACAAACCTGCAGAGACAATCTGAAATGCAGAGAAAACAAGCTTCTGCCCTCAGGAGACCTACCCTGCTAAGCAGGAGGTAAATTACCAAGCCTGCTTTCTGAACACTACTTGGCAATTTCCCATAGTGAATCATGTTTAACAGGACTGAGGCTAAGAGGAGACAAGAGGTACTGAGGTACTGGCAGTAGCAATATGGTCAAGACTGCCTTGTGTGTGAAGTTCTACAGATCTGGAAGCCAAGAATGTGCCAAACATGATCTTGATAAAAAGCCAGATGTTTGTTTTGATGTAGAGCACTCAGGAAATGCCTCTGTTTTTGAGCACCTGGTATTTTGCCTTCCTTCAGTTAAATCACAGGCAGCCTATATTTGAGCAACCTGATCTTGTGGAAGGTGTCCCTGCCCATGAGAGGGGGGTTGAATCTAGGGGTTCTTTAAGGTTCCTTCCAACCCAAACCATTCTGTGTTTTATGATTCTCTATGGAAATGGCCAGTGTGGATTTTGGTAGCTCTCAGAAGTGTTAGCCATGGTTTAGTGAACTTTCTAAATGCCTTTGTGGAAGCTGGTGCCATCTGCAGCTTCAGGGAAGCCATTGCATGTTTTATTTGTGCTGGAATTAACATGTGTTATAAAACTGCAACCAAACTGGTCTCCATGATAAAAGGTTTCACTCTGTGTCTATATCATGAAAACTGTAAACAAACTTTCTTTATACATATTGATTTTATTTTTTTTTATCTAACCAACAGTGTTTAAAGTGCTGGAGGATACTGAGCAAAGTGATTAGCAGAATTAGTGACCATATTGTTCTGTGATGTATGAACATTAGGCTTCTATGTACCAACAGGGATCTCTCCATGTATGAGTAATATCATTCCTAGTGGATGAGGAGCTTATCCCAGCTGAAGCATTCAGCCTTGAAGAGTCAGCACTAAAGATGTCCTTATTGATGTTTTGGGCACTTTTTGGACTTTCATAGTAGTGTCTCTAAGGTGTTCCCTGTGGAGCCTTTTATAACTATATTTTTTAATAAATATTACAGGAATAACATACCATCTACATTTGTCAGAATTGGAAACAAACTAAATCAGCAGAAAGATACTCGTCAAGCAACTTTCCTGTTTAGAAGGGGTCTGAAGGTAAATACAAATTTTGAAGAGAGCAAGGCAGTTGGGCCTCAGTTTCTAAGCTAACCTGTAAAACTGATATTAATGAATCAACTTCAAATAATCAGATCTGAGTAAAAACTTCAGGTGCACTGGGAAATAGCCACAGGTTCTTCTAGGGAAGTGCACTTGTTCTCTTTAGTTACTGTAATCCATTGAGTCTTGCTTCACATTCCAATGTAATTGAGCAATTCTGAGGGGTATGAAACATGTCGGTATTTGAGGGTAGTTGCAAGGTGCTATTTTTTTCTTTTAAAAGTTAATGTTAGAAAGCTCTGTCCAGCTTTTAGAAGTTGACTTCAGATGAATAACAGAGCAGAAAGATATCTGATTATGGTTTGGTTTGCTTTTTTAGTTATTTTGCAGTTGTTTATTTCAGTTATTTTAGTTACTGAATGATTTTTTAGTTGTTTTTAGTAGGATGGAGAGATTAGAGAGTGCACAGTGAATGAAAAGTGGTAGGTGTGGTTTTTATTTGTGCCTTCATTCTCCATCTGCCATCATTGTGACTGTAAGTAGCTGTTGTCTTCCTTCCAGATGGTTTGCAAAATTACAGACAGGATCAGGAGCTAGACTGACTTTTCTTGCTAGTGTAGTAACGTGCTGATGTATCTTAGGCTGACATAGTCCTCCAAAATGTTGCCATTGCTCTACTGGCAGTTTTGTTTAAATTATTTTGTGTTCTTAAAGTAATTTCTTTTCAATGTCTTATGAAGTCCCTCTGAAAGTACAACCCTGTTTGTGCAGAGTATACAAACAGCTTTAAACTTCTGTTTTTGAACTTCTGTATTTCCAGCTGCTACAGTAGGAATTGAAACAGTATTCAAATCTAGTGTCTGTACTGATGTGTTTTTAGGTGCAGACCCAAGTGCAGTCAACAGATCTTGATAATCAGACTGTAAAGAGAACTCGTCAGTAAGTATCTAATTTGGAAATCTTCAGCTTTGTTACATGTAAGATGCTCATTTTAGCTCAGACTTCCTGAATATGATAATAGTAGGAGGGTGGATTTTTTTCCCCTCTAGGCACATCAACTAGAGTGACAGTGATCCTCCCCCTATTCTCAGTTATTTCCTAAATTATCTTCTAATTTAACCAGAAGGAGTTGGTTTGCATGAGACATTTGCAGGAATGAGGGGGAAGTTGGAAAGAGGATGAGGCTAATCTCTAGTACTCATGAATACTGTATAGACTAGAAGAAAAATTCAAATATCACTGTTATCCTGAGCTCTTGTTGTAATTTTCCTTTTATTTAATATGCATATAAGCCTGTGAAGCAGTTTAGAAATGAAAAAGGCAGAGCCCAATGAGGCCACTCGGCTCTTCCCACATACACTTCCCATACTGTGCCTGCTGGGCTCTTTGCAGGGTGTTTCCTGGGAACACAAAAGGCTAAGGAAAGCAGCAGGTTCCACAGAGTACAGTCTGTCACCTCTTGAATTTGCTGTGTGGGCCATTTTGGCCCCATCTGTGGCAAAGAAACTGAAGGTTTTAAACAAGCACTGAACTCTTGGGTCAGTGCTGTAGTTCTGGTGCACCTCGAGAGCATGTGATTTAGTGCTCTCCTGAATATCTGTAGGTAATGTAAAATGTACAAGAATCAATAGCCAAGTGTCAATAGCATGTGATCTTTGTATTGGCCAACATTCTGAAAGCTTGCACATTCTTTGCGGGCAAATATTTTGAACATGCCTTTAAAGATACCCTGACTGACATCTCTGCACAATTTTTGTAAGTGATTTTTGTGTTTTCAAACTAGGTGGCGAACTTCTACCACAAGTGGAGGGATCCTGACTGTGTCTATTGACAACCCAGGAGCAATCATAAGCCCATTGTGAGTTTTCAATTAAGTTCTGAAATGTTCTGAACATAAATGAAATTGCTGCTTTGAACCATTTAGTATGTTCCTTGCAGGTAGTGTTTTAGGTGACCTCAAAGTCAGAGCTGCTTGTGAAGGTTTTTAAGTCTGGCCCCTTTCTCAGTGTTTCTGAGCAGTGTTTGAAAAATATTGCACCTGGAGTTCACATGTCAGGTCCCAGTTAGGAGCTTGATGTATTGTATAGAGTGGAAGAGTGGTGGGCTGGTACATTTTCACTTTTATTTGTCCCTTCCAAATCAGGCCATGTCACAGCTGTTTTCTGCCTCTGAGTTGAAATGAATTAGCACTACTTGATGAGTAATGGTAACAGTTACTCCCTCATTCATAAAAATACTGCTGGACTTATGCTTAAAGAGAGCATTGCTGTATTTGTGTTTGGGAAGTTGATAGTAGTGTTGTTTATAGGTGGTATATTTTAAAAATGCCTTGATTAGCATTTCCTCTGTAGTGTTTTATCTGTAAGGAAGACTGTACGAATTTTTGTTTTTTGTATTTATATGATTAATTACAAATAACACATTTGTCAATAGAATTGCAGATAAAAAATAAGATGGTTTCCTGCTGGGACTCTTTGTGTCTGTAACAATAACAAATGGTCGCTTTTCAGTTCTGCCTGACTTACCTTCTTGAATTTGTGCCCTCCAGCTTTTCAGCCAGTCTGGTCAAATGGTTTCATGAAGAATTCATACCTCTATCAGCATTAAGGCTTTCTTGCATAAAACACACGTTCATCATGTTCTTTGTAACATTCTTCTTTCACAGTTCCCAGAAATTGCGATTAACTCGTAGTCCTGTGCCACCGTTTCTGATGAAGAGGGACCAATCTGAAGAGAAGAAGATTCCAAAAGGGGTTCCATTGCAGTTTGATATAAATAGTGTTGGAAAACAGGTAAATGTAGTTTTCCTCTCATAACTGTGGAAGTAGTTTCAAGACCAATAAAAGCCAGTGAAGCACTTTGCTCCTAGACTCCCAAATGACAGAAAGAGAGAGCAAGACTACGTCTTGTTTCCACTTCCAGTCTCTCCGCTAACTCACTGTGAAACTTCCAGCAAGTAGCTAAACTCACTGTTCCTGTTCTTCTAGTTCATGCTTTGCATGCCCACATGATTTAAATGGGATTTAAAACGTTGAATATTTCTAAAAAGCTTCTAGTGTTCCTGCTGTGCTTGCATCAGCAACTGTGAATAATTCAGGGATGAGCTGCTTTCAGCTGTGTGACCTGCCAGAACCCTGGCAACCACATCTATAAGGCAACTTTTGCTGTCCATTTAGGAAAAAAAATTAAATGTGATCATGTGAAGGCTTGAAAGATGAGCAATTTTTCATAAGTTTCATGAAGAATTCATACCTGATTTGGTGCAGCAATCCTAATGCTGTCATTGAAGGGATTCTTACAGAGTGACAGAGTTAGATGCTATTCTTGTAATCAGCTCCTTAGTGCCAGCTGTAGAAATCTGCATGGATCCAAGGCATTGCTATGCATTTGTTCCATCCAGGAATAAGAGCTATGACAGAAATAGTCTACTACTGTAGTGTAAAATTAATCAAACTTCTGGATTAGACTTCAGCTTGCTGCCTTAGCTGACTGAACTGGAAAGCAACCTGCATTAAAACGGTGAAAATGTTGCATTTCTTGAAGTTGCAGAGAATCTATGTGGGGAAATGTGTACTGGAAGTTCCATTTTTCAGTCTGTTTGTCCTCAGTTTAACTTAAAATATTTTGAGTAGGCTTTGAATACTGGCATTATATACCATGTGTTCTTAATGAATTCTGAAAATGCAAGCTCTTGAAGTGTAGTCCAATCTGGCTTTTAAATGGTGTGGGAAGTGACAAAAAATCCAAGTGAAGCAACTAAGGAGTCAAGTGATTATACAGACTGAAGAAAAAACTGTTCTGTCTCCATTACTTCGATTAAATTAACCCAATGCCTTTAAAGTTTTGTTTAAATTACTTTATTTTTCAGACAGGGATGACGTTGAACGAACGATTTGGGATCCTGAAGGAGCAGAGGACAGCACTGTCTCAGAACAAAGGAAGCCGTTTTGTAACAGTGGGCTAACCTGGCAGATGGACTTGGCACTGAGCCCACCTTCCTAAGTCCCTGAAATAAAAGTGAGCAGAAGAATACAGCATATGTCACTAGAATTCTCCAGACATCTTGCTAAGATGGTGGCAGAGTTATCTCTCTTTATTACTTTTACTTGGAATGGTAAAAAAATTAATGCCCTGAGGGAGAAAAAGTGGAGAGAAACTGATCCAACATAGTGGTACCATCACCTGGTTGGAAAAGATTCTGTTGCCCAGCTGAGTTCTTTGACCCATCTGTTATGGTAAAGATTGTTTAAGTGTTTAATTACAAACCCCATTTTAGGGTTTTTTAGGGACTGCCTTTGAGCTCTCTTTCAGAGACCAGTTTAGCACAGAGCCTCAGTCTATGGATACTTTGGTGGTGATGTAGCGGCGTTTTCCATGGGAGCATTGGTTCTGTACTTCTTTGTGTTTTTAAAGTTCCATTTTTTTCCTTTCTTGAAAACTGTTTTGCATCCTCACATTCATAAATAAAGCTGTTAGCTGAGACCCAAAATTGTAACTGGGATGGAGACTATTCTACTCTTATCCTTAAAAGTGGTCCAGATCATATACCATATGGGAGGAATACTGCAGAGGCAGTGTGAGAGTCCTTTATATTCCAGGTAGCTCAACTTCATCATCCTCCTTTGTAAATAGAGTTTATCCGTCTCATTTTCTTCTTAAACTTCTGATTTTTATTTCTTTTTGAAAGGTTTTTCACAGACTTAATGCAATAACTTCATGTTTTTGAATAATTAGAGAGGAAAAAATATAGCAGTTCACAAGGAAGTCAGCAGTATGGTAGAGTTCCTTACCCTCCCAGTTACAGGATTCTCATCCTGCATACCTTGCCCCAGAGAGTTTTCTCTAACTCTTAAAAATAGCTGGAGGCAAGCAATCTCGTGGCACTTGTTTGTTAATACCAAAGAAAGGTAAGATGTGAAGCTGATCCAAAGTGGTCAGACATGTGGAAGTTTTCTGAAACTGAGGAGCGTTGCTGGAGGAAAGCCCTCACTTTGCCAGCATGAGTAAGGCATTAGGTAGGAGCATGTAGGCACTTGCTTTAAGCACAGCTCTGTGCATCAGAATCTGCAGGACAGTAACAACCAGGGCATCCTCAATCTATATTTATATAATCCCTGAAACTGAGGCACCTCTTCAGAATTGCTTCCAGACCAGGCATTGATGATGTTGGCACTGCTTTTGGTGAGGAGGGTTAGGTACAGTCAGGTACAAGAGTGGCTGGCTTGCTGCGTCCAGGAATATTTATGGTTTGAAGCAGGTTTAACTCCTTTTCACGTTCTTAAAGAATTTATATTTGACAGAGTTGGTTTCCTTGCATTTTTATCTCAAATTCCAAGTTAACTAGCATATACTGGCAACTTCAACCTTAAAGAGCACTTGACAGCAGAAGGGCTTTTTTTTTTATAGTTTTGAAGTCAGAGTGCACTCTGATGCTAAATAGAACTTAAACCCTTAATTTTAATGTTGAAAAATATACATTAGCAGAGGCAAACTAAATGTAATGGTGATAAGGTTTCTTTCTCAGTTACTAGTAGGATTTTTTTAAAAATTAATGTCCCACTGTTAAAATTTGAGTAGGTAAAGAGTAGTCAGTCATCCTGTTTCAGTGTATACATTTTCCATGTGCCAGGATGCAACAAAAAAATTCTTTTGCATCAGCCTAGATGCAAAACATTGATGCAGTGCATCAAAAGTGCTAGTTTGTATTTAATGAGAAGATGCTTTACACTGTACCTTTTGGTATTTTTTGGAGAAGTTATTACATTTGATCTATACTGAAGCTGTTAATTTTTTTTAAATAAAAAGTTACAGGTTTCATATTGTCTTGTTCCTGTTATAATCACCTGGGCAATATACTGGTTATGTGAATTTTCTGATAGCCTGCAAGGGGTTCTTACTGATCAAATTTTTATTAAATATTCTGAATAACAGAGCAGAAAGCAACCTTACTTAAAAAGGGTTCACACTCCTTGCCCAGCTTAATACTCTGACAAGGGAGCACTTACCGGAATGGTGCTGTAGAGGCTCACTGCCATTTGAATGTGTCGGCTACTAAACTTGCATTTTAATATGTCAGCTACTAATTAATGTTTCAGTAGCACTGCCTAATTCAGTGATTTGTTGTGGTGAGAGTACCAGATGTGTCAGCGCAAGCAGCGATTGTTGCTGTGACCTGTCTTGATAGCGAGAATCGCTGTCATCAACACCTTGTGCTGCACGAACGGCCCGAGTGGCTGTGTGGGAGTGCTGTGCCAGCAGGAGGCACAAAACTCAAAATGCTGCTACTAAGTGTCAGTGCAGGACAAAATTCCGCCTGTAATTATATTTGATAAGGCGTTAAATACTGTGAATGGCTTGCTACTTGATTATTGCCAGCCTTTGTTCTTCATTGTCAGCTCAGGTGTGTTGGCTGCAGCATCAGGTGGGTTCAGTGGAAGCAGCAGGGCAAGAGGCATTTATTAAGATGTAGCAAAGGGTGTGGCCTTCTAATGTAATGAATCATAAAGTTAAAAAACATGAAGCAGTTTTTACATTTCCCACTTAGCGGAGATCTGCGCGCTTTGCCCTTATTTTGCTGCTGGAACGGGCTCGACCACCCAGCAGCTGTGAGCGATGTTCACCCAGAACCCAACCTGTGACAGCTCACGTTGGCGGGAAAATTATTATAATTTTTAAGAGTTCCAGCAGGTATCCGGGCGTGTCCGCGGCGGCGATCCCCTTGCCCGCCGGCTGACCCGAGGAGAGGCTGGCCCGGTTCGGCCCGGCCCGGCCCGGCCCCGCTCGGACGGACGCGGTGCCCGCGCGGTCCCGGGGCCGCCGGGCGGCGGCCGCGCATGCGCCCCTGCCGCGCGCTCTGCCATGCGCTGTCCGCCCGGGCTGTGGCGGGGAAATGGCGGCGCCGGAGGGCGGCTCTGCCGCGATGCCCGCGGCTTGTCCCGCTCCGCCTGGTCCCTCGGCTCCCGGCTCCTGGAGCCGCTCCTTGGACCGAGCCCTGGAAGAAGCGGCGGTCAGCGGGACCCTCAGTTTGAGCGGCAGGAAGCTCCGGGACTATCCGCGGGCCAGCGCCGCCAACCACGATCTCAGCGACACCACCCAGGCTGGTGAGGGACAGGGCGTGAGGGGGGCGAGGCAGCGGGGAGCGGGAGCGGGGCTCGCCGGGGCTCTGCGCGTCCTGGCTGCCCTGCCAGCCCCTCGCTCAGCGCTGGGTCTGAGGTGACCAATTTGCTGTCTCTTCGTAAATTCAAACTGGTTTCGCCTCCTTCCCTTCGCTCTCCGCCCTTCCTCTCCTCGGCTGAGGCGGGATGGAGGAGCTGTGGCAGGGTTCTTCCTTTGCCCGTCCGATGAGATCTCTTCCATTTGTAGGGGTTTTTTTCTTTATTATCTCTGCTGTAAAATGTTTCCCTTATGGGGAACTGTTTTAAAGAGCGTTGTGAGGTTTTTCTCAGTATTGCTGCTCGTTGCTGTGGTTTTAGCCTTGTTCTTGCTCTGATACACCTATATGTGAATGTATATACATACACACATACGTGTGTGCACCCTCACAATCTCTAGTCTTGTCTTGCTGACAATGGAAACCAGCTTTCCAAGAAGGGCTGTCAGGTGTGTGTATGCTAACGAAACTATATTTTATGAGCTCTACAAGCTCTCCTGCTTCTGTTATTGTTATTTCAAACAGCCATAAGAAGATATGAAAGATACTGTGAATATAATCACAGCCTTTTCTTTTTTTTCTCCTGTATAACATGGATTTAAGGATATTAAAGATTGTTAATTACATTACAAGGTACAGTAAGCATTAGGGATTTTGTCTTCTCTATTCCTTAAATGTATTCATAAGAGTAGACTAAAAAATGTATACTTTGACTGTAAGTACCTTGATCACAAGTGGAAACATATCTTTGTTTTCATATTACTGTATTATGTAGAGAGGTGAGACTCGGGAAATGAGAGTTTGTGCAAGATGTAGAAATCTTAGTACATGATGTAGATCAGATTTAGTTTATTTTGGTTGTGCAGTTGTGTAAGTGAAGTCAAAGTAACTTTAAAAGGTGTCAGCATGCTATCTACTTCAAGCTTTGAAATCTAGACTTTTTAGTACTGAGTTTTTTCAAGTTACTGTGTGTGGTTTTAAGTGTGCTGGTTACACTGGTGTTAAATAATTCAGAATGGAACCTTTAAAATTGTCTTGACTTCATACTCTGTTCTGTCACATCCTATTTATGCAAAAATCAGTCACTAACAAAAGAAACACTCATGAAAACTCAAGCAAACCTTGAGACAACACTGGTTTGCTTGTCTTGAGCACATCTATACATAGAAAACACTTCTTGTTGAGCTATAAATGTTTGGAATGTTTTTTTGTTTCTTTTGTACAAGTGCAGTTGCACAATGCATGTGTAGTGGATTAATCTGTAAGCAAACACAGCATACACATTTGTGAGGGGTTTGGGCTTTTTGTTATAACACTATTCATTTACTGTACTCTTAAACAATTTGTGGGAATTCTTGTTCCCACCAAGGTTCCCATCTATTGTGATGAATATTTGCATTGTAGTTGTTCAAGAAGCATTAAATGCTAATAAGCAGCAGTGCATGCCATACACTTTTGTGCATTTATCGTCACAATGAACCTTAGAAAAAAGCTAGAACTGTTTTAAAGTTGTAAAAAGCAAAGCTTATCGAGTGTGTTGGGACACACATTATGTTCAAATTCTCTGTTTTGAAGGCTGCTGGGAATAACTTCATCTTGTGCCTTTTTTTTTTTTTTGGTGTGGTCTGTTGACTTACTTGATTTTGTTTTGAATAATGCTGGGCACAGTTTTGTTCATGGGAGACTTACAATTCTTTTGTATAGGACTAGCTGCAAAAAATATGATACAATGTATTTGTGTGTTCGGTGTCATAAATACTTAAACACTTTAAACAACACCCCACACCATAGACTCCCAAGAGCTTTCCTATGTGCTGTGCCACAGACTCCAAGCATATGAGATGCTGCATGTCTGTTTTGATAAAAATGACTGAAGTTGCTCCCAAATTACAAATTCAGTTGCAAAACTGAAGATGAAACAGTGATGTGCAAACCTTCCTCCTCGTGTGCCTGAATAGACACCTCTGTTGTGTGAATCATGTACTGATAGAGCTAATTCCCATTCTTGTAGCAATAAAAGTAACTGCATGTCTGTGTAACCACATGGATGCTTACAGGGGTGGGAATGAATCACATCCCTCATTAACTAACTACCCTGCCAGGAAAGCAGGATCTCACACTGCCCCAAGCCCTGACAGAGCCCCTGGTCTTGCCTGAAAACTGCTCTGAGTGCAGGTGAACCAGCAAAGCGGGTCAGCAGGAACAGGGTGTTAGAGATCAGAGGTTTGATCAAGTTTAGTTGGGTGCTTTGTGTGGATTTTGAGGTTGATGGTAGGTTATGTCAGCCATAAGGTGCATTTCCAGATATTAAATCAATGGGAAGATCACATATTTTTGGACCTTGTATGGGTTCAGATCTGACTAATACTAACCCCGGTGCTCAAGCTGTAATAGCTTCTAGGTACCATTCTTAACCACTTCCTAAACTGTCATCAGAGCAGCAAAACCAGGTCAGGTTTATTTTTGAACTTAATACAGTATTTTTTTTAGGTGGAGAAAATAAGTTCCTCATTAATCATTTACTTAAGTTCATAAACTTTTCACTGGATAGTGGATTCTCTAGTCATGTCAGAGCCTTGGCTGCTTCTGGTCACTGCTTCTTCTAGATGATGAAAACACACCTGTGACTTTTTAAACCAATGCTCGAAGTTACTCTCAAACTGAGTGTATAACTTCAGCAGGCAGTAAAGCAGTAGTGAATTTCTAGTTATTTTGTACTTTGACTGAAATTAAGATTGCCTATAAAATCAAATTGAAGATGGGATAGTCTGGAAAGCTTTGTCATGGATTAGCAGGAAGATAACTCCGTACAGTGTGTGATGCAGCCACCTACCTTATGTTCTCATATGTGAGGGATATGCAAGAAATGCAGTGTAGTAATAATTAATGACTCGGATACTGAAAGAGTGTCTTGTTCCTTTAGATTCCTCCCTTACAGCTTAATTGGACTTTCAGGAAGTGAGCAGGTTTACAAAGCTCATTGATGATGAAGAATGAGCAAGCTTCTTCATTATCTAATGAAGGATATACTTTCATACTTTTTTCTTTAAATTTTCTTTCCTACTTACATTTAACATTCATTATCTCTCCCCATTTTATCCGAGTTACAACCCATTTGTTCATTCCACTCATGTTCTTGACCACAGAATAGAAAAAAGAAGGGCTATAAACCACCTGAGTTAAATGTGAAAGGAAGCACACTTGCATTTTGCCAGCGTTAATGTAGATTCTGATGTCGTTATTTGACAGCTTTCCCAGTGGCCTAAAGCATACATTGAGCAGAAAAGTTATTTGTCAAACCCTCCATGACAGCTGTAATTACTTAAACCACTCACTGTCTCCATTTTTAAAGGAGAAGTTGGGAATATGTAGGTTTATGCAATAAAATAAATGTCTGTTGTATGGAAATTGAGTAAGATAATTACATGCAGCTCACTATGTCTTGTTTCTGGAATATATTAGTAGTAAAAAAGGATAGAAGGACTCTGAACAGGAAGAATAAAATTGTCTCCTGTGCCTTTTCAATGGCTTTGCCAATAAGGCATCTCTAGTTTTATTTTTACTAGCTCTCTGTAGCAATGGTAAAATCTGACCATAGTGTCAGTAAATTTTCTATATGCCAAGTGCTTACGTGCATCCAGAAGGGCTGCAGCGAGTATGTGAGCATTCTGCACTAAAGGGTCTCACTGGTGTTTTTCATTCCTGCTAGAAGTTCAGTTGATACTGCCTAATGAAATGTAAAATGGCTTGAGAAGCACAGCATGGCTCAGCTAGCAGTGGTCCTGGTACCCAAACATTTGTTCTTAAAGCCAGAACAGCATAGTCAAAACTAGCCTAAAATTATTTTTTTTAATTTCTTCGCGTTACTGTATTTTGAATGTAAACCTATTGTGATCTTTAAGGTAACTTGGAAGGAATTGGGATTATTGTTTGTTCAAATCTCAGACTATTTGTCAGTAGAGTTTACAGTTTTAATACTTAGGTCATCTAAAGTTTCAATATTCAAACCCAAAACCTGATATGTCAGTAGGGTCATTCAGATTCTTGTGATTGCATTTGTGTCACTGTCTCTACCAAAACCCAAAGAGAAATGCCCTGTCCAGAGGTTCTAGTACCTGTAGGAGTGGGAAGGAGAGAGGATCACAACCTTTCCCCTGACTTTGGTCAGCAATCCAGCTTGTTCCATTCAGCTGCATTTTTTGATCTTAGCTCCTACTTGTGTCAGTCCTTGTTCAGTTTGATCATTGCTCCCTTTTGTTTTTGTTCTTGTTGTGTTTCTGTTATTGGGAAGTCTTGATCTCGTGTGGTCTGTGTATAAATACTGGCAATTCTTTGCTAATGGAGATGTCTGAGAGTGGTGCTTTGGTAAATTGCTAAATTAAGGTAATTTCTCTGGCTTTTTTGTTACCCTGAAAACATAGAGAGCAGTAGATTGTAGTAGTTTGTAGTTCATTTCTGTTGGATGTGTTGGGTTTGGATGGGGACCTGAGGACTGCAGTAATACTCAACTGTTCTTTGCACACAGGAAGTCTTTTTGCCTCACGTTTTATGGCAACTGGGAAAATGCAATCTGAGTTTGTAGTATCTAATCCTTGTGGTAATAAAAGCAATACATGACATTCAGAATGCCTTTGTTTAGTGAGTTTATCTTTTAAAACAAACAATAAAGCCCTACCATCAAATTTTACTACCAGTGAGTGTGTGTTCAGTGGTGTTCAGTGCTATTGCATGTGTTCCTAGTTACTTCCCTAGTCTTCCCCTTCCTTGACTCCATCATGATCAGATTTAATTTTTTTAATACTGTCCTGTCTGCATATGCCCTGGTAGTTATATTTTTGGAGATAACTGTAACTACATAAAAAGTAAAGAGGGTAGGATTCTTTGTTGAATATATTGAGCCCTGCAGTCACATGAAGGACAAATTAGAATTTAGGGAAAATTTCTTTCATGTTGTTTCCAGCCATGTTCTCCTGTGGTTGTACCTGTGCTTGGAGTTAGAAAATTTATCCTGGCTTAATACTCCTTGAAGGCTGTCATAAATATATAGCCTAATGTGATCCAAGTTCTATGTTGATGCTAAAAGGGGAAGTTCTGTCTTCATCTCCTGCTGCACAGTCAACACCAGCAATCCTAGTGCCTTCCAGCAAGCTGTTTTGTACTTACCTGGCTGAAAATCCAGCCAATAACTATGTGTATCAAATCCTTGGACAGCTCACTGGGTCTTCAAGTGCATGTGAATGCCAGCAAATGGGAAGGATGGAAACACTGCCTGGATGGTGGGAGTGAGTGGATCTGTTTTGGCAGATGTGTAAACTTAAATTGATTCACCAGTTGTGAAATCACACCTTGACTCTATTTTGTAACCTTTTACTACTGACCTGCTGTAAATTTGCTAATCATTTTCTGTTAAACAATCTGCTGGCCTTTGACTCAATGAGTATAAGAATTTTTTATTCTACAATATGGTTTATAGAGTTGAATTTCATTCAGTGAAACTTTACTACTGATAGGTTTGGCTCTCGTGCATCCATTTGGCAAAATATATTTTCTGTAAGTAGTTTTAAACTGATGGTTCAGGTTTAGAATGCAGTAGATGTAATTAGTTTGCTCAGCAGAAGAACCAGCAGTAAAGAATTAGTTACAACAAACACTGCAAATTATGTAGCATGTGTTAAAAATAAAATTACGTGGTAGCTAACAAAAAGGCTATAACTCAATTCAATGGTTCTTCTCTCTGTAATAACTAATCAGGCTTGGATCTCATGGTTTCTGGTGTTGGCCAAACAGCTTGAATGAATTGCAGTTGTGTATTCATCTGAAGCCATGGGCTGTGCAGGATGCTTTCTTCAGCTGCTGCAGCCCCCTCTCCTAGGTGGAGAGGTGGAAATCCATTAATGTTAGAAACGTCTTGTGGTTTGATTTATCAGTGCATCAGAGTTAAAAGTATTGACTTAATTCTCTGAATTACAGATACTTAGAGAAGATGCAAAGGGTACAACATTGTGGTCTTTTCTTTATGGGTCTGTTGTGCCTAAGTTAGTACTTCTGTATATGTGCAGGAAGAGGGTTTAATGTTTCAGCTTGAAGTCCCCAAAAGTGCCCCAATAGTCCTTGACTTCAGCCTCACAATTCTGAACTACAAACTGCTGCTTCCACTGGCAGCCCAGGTGTCTTTCAGGAGTGAGGAGTCTTTGTTCTCTTCTAGATTATAATGTTACTGATTTGAAAGTTAAAAGTATTTACACTCAGAGCCTTCTCCCAATGAGCTTCAGGCACTCCAAAATGAGAATATACTGAAACCCTCCAACTTGCTACGCAGCCCAGGTGTAGGCTGCTGGAACATATGGTTTGTAACCATAATGTGCTCTGAGCAGAGGGCAGGAGGATTAGGGAGCATCTATTCAGTTCCACCCACCACCCCCACATTGTTCAGTGACCCATGTGGATTTTAGTCTCTTTATTCAGCTTATTTTTGAAGCTTAGCTTTGAATACAGAAACGTGTTATTGTTGCCTTGGGCTTTTGGGTAGTGCTCCAGACCATTGAAAAGTTTTCAAACACTATTTTTCATGTAATCTCTGTGCAGTGAAGCATAGTAATGTTACTGCTTCTTATATGTATGAAGCTTGGAATGGTACAAAGTTTAAAAGCATCTGCTGATTTGGGGTACCAAAATTTAAAATACTTAGTGCCTGAATTTACAGGCATTATTTTTAAATGTAGCACTTAATAACTTCAGATGCCGTGGTGACTCCTTAGAAATACTGGGAATCAAGCCCAACAACTAGAAAAATGTGATTAATTACTGTATTTTTGAAAGATTAGTTTAGAAAATTTGCTTAGTATTATGAAAGAAATATATGGCACTGACACTATGCAATCTATTTTTCCAAAGCAGTACACCACTTTCAGGTTAACCATCCCTTTTTCTTTGTGTAATTCCCTGGGTTTTTCCCCTAATGGTTTTTCAACAACACTCTATTTTATGAGACTTTAACTATGAACAGTCCTGATTCTTACAGTAATTTCATCTTGTCCGAAAAAGTCTATTTGAACAGAAAAATTTTGAAGAAGAATGAGAAGTGGTATGTGGTTTTTAATTAAAGACATGTGGACAATAGATATGCCCAGGAAACAATTAAAGTTCTGTGGGCATCTTTATCATCCTTGTGCTTGATTTAGCAGTGTTACCTAAGTTTTTAGCTGAGTTTTCTCTTTACAAAATATCCGTGTGTTTTCCCAGTTGCTTTCCTGATGCTGAATTCTAAATTCAGGCTGAGTTTTAGTTAGAGATGCAGTCTGAATTTTCTAGAATGGTTAAGTGGAATAAAGCTGGTGTCTGTGTGATTCCTCAGGCCAGTTCAAACCTTTACATTTCTCTTAGGTGAGCCAGCAAGATAGCAGGAGGTTGTCATTCCCTGGAACCTGTTTGTAGGGTGGGATGCTGTACTTCCAAGTTGTACAGATGTTTGAGGGCAGAGGTGATGGCTGGAGCAGATCTTGGGTTCTGTGTTTGGGTGTTCTGGAGGTGATTATGCTCTACCAGGTGATTATGTTCTACACAGGTTCCTCCCGGTGTTCATGTCCCGTGTCTTGTTCCCAGCAATGTTTGTTATCTCAGTTCAGTCTCTTCTGCCCATGGTTTGTTTTTTTTTTCATTTCCTTTATCCCAACTTCCACGTCTTAACACTTTCTTCTTTTCTAGTTAATCTTGCTTGGTCTCAAAAGCCTCTCTCATCACCAACTCTAGTCTTCTCATCCAAGTTGTTAGCGTGATAAAAAGAGGAATAACTGGTGTCATAACATTTGGTAGGAAATACCTTTTAAATTAAATCAGAAAATTAATTGTACGACGCTGATGAGACAAGTAATAATTTGAACATGCTTAACTCATGATTACTATTATTAATGGTCACGTATATTACCCTTTAGTTCAGTCAGACCAAGGCTTCTACTGGTCTTTGAGCTGGTGTCAGTCACGCTGTTCTCAGGGATTGAGAGTCACTGAGCACAACAATAGCAGGACAATTAGGAGCTTGTCATTACTCTTGTCCCAAGCTCATCTGTGGAATAAATGTTTTTGTAGAGGGCCATGACTGAATGTGGTTGTGAGCCATAAAATATCTGCTATTTCCTTTCATTCTGCTGATTTGCAAAGGACTGGGGAGGTTTGGCTTAGCAAGGTAAAAAAATTATCTTTGGAACCCATCTATGCTAAAACAGCAGGTCATCCATTTGAACTGTAAACTTATTGCAAATATTCAGATGTTAAATATTTCGTGGCTCTGTTCTGCTGGGTGCAAATTGTGTCATTCAGGGATGGCTGTGTGTCAGAAGCCTGTTATAATTACCATTAAAAGTTAGTGTGGCAATCACAGGAGCTTCACTGTTGGTAACAATCATCAAACCTCCACTGGTGATTAGCTCAGAGCTAGCATTGTGCTCTGAGCATGGTGAAGGAAATCACACACACACATTTCTAGTGCTTGTGATTTGGCTGTGAATTATGTAACTGAGTAATACAGATGTGATATTTTAAACATCTGTCATCTCTGCTTTCACAAATACAGTAAAATGAGAAATGCATCTGTTAGGTTCTTTTATCAACATTATTGCACTGCAGTTTCTGTTCACAGCCCCAGTATTGCCCTGTAGTGGTTAAGAAATAAGTCTGTGGAAATTCCATTTGAAAAACATGTTATCAGTTTGAAACCAGACTGCTTAAATAGTTTTCCACGTATAAATAAAATTAAATCATTTTCAGTTCATATGTCTTTCACTTAAAACACATTTTTCCTCTTTGGATGCATAAAACAAAAGGCAAAAATACAAATTTTAATTAATAATGCAGTTGTTGTCCCAGTGCTGCCAGATTTGCAGTATATAAATGGAAGAAAAACTTAATGGTTTTAATAATGATTGTAATCGTTTCTAAATAGATTTTCAGATAGAAATGTGATTTTTAAAAAAAACCTAACTTCACCTGTATTCTTGCCATGTGATGCAGTTCTTTTAAATTCTTAACCATGCTGAAAATGTTATAAATAGAAACACAAGAGTTTTTAGCTTGCAAGCTGTGTGAGCTGATTCTGGGATAACTTAAATGAGGTGTTGTTCTTTCTGTTTTGGGGAAGGGGTTTCCTCCTTTAATGAATGTGTACCGCACATGTCCCTGGGCCTTTCTCAGTATAGGAAGGAGAAATGTGTCTGGTACCTGACAATTGTTAGGGATAACAAAAGCAAACAAACACAAAGACGTGAGCAGAACCCTGAGATTTTCTGTTCTCCAGTCCGTGGGCTGCCTGCCACTTCACCCTTGGAGAAGCGCTTTGTACTTTTGTTTCCCTCAGCTGGAGGTGTTTCAATCTCCTGAACACTGGTGTCTGTTTTTTAATCATACTAGAAGAAAGTGTGTTCATACTTACAGTATGCTTTACAGATTTGCCTGTTTCTATTCTGGTTTGGACCATAAAGAAATCCTGCTATCGCTGCATTTCCCAACTCTTTGTATCTTGCTTTCTCTGTTTAGTGTGGCACATTCTGCTTCCTTCCTGTGTGCACCACGACATCCTTATGTCAGAGGCATTTAGAAAAGAACTTGTTTGGTGTATTGTTTTACTTCTCAGGCAAAAGCATAGCATTTTAGAGCTGGAAAGCATAGTTTGTTCTCCATAAAGAGAAGAGGGAAAAAGAAATTACAAAACATCCATCTTAGTGAGGGACATTTTTTAATCTCATTTCAAGCTTTGTATGGCATATAAGTGAATTCATTCAAACAGGTTTTTCATATGCTTTTGTATTTTATTTCCATGCCAGATTATTTGAAGCTCTGTGACTACATTACATAATACCATAAAATTACACATTCTGCAGAAGAGTAATTTTGAGTGTATTGTTGGTATTAATTTTTAAAAGCAATGTCAAACTCCAGTGGTGAACTTTCATTACCAAAATTTTTGTCAGTTTATAGCAACTTATTTTATGATCCTGTCACTCTTGCTATCTTACTCTGTACCAGTGAAATGCAGTACTCTCTGTTTCTTTTACTTAGTATTTCTTGTCACAGTTACAACAGTTGTTTCTTCATTTGCTGTAGGTGCTGTTTAAATAAAAAATTATTGTTTATTAAATACAGTCAGGAGAAATACAAACTAAAATAGTTTTATTTTCAAATACCATTTGTGGTGAGACTTTTCACAAGTTTCTCATTTTTTCTTTGTACTGGCCAAGGAGTTTTATTCACTTCTGTTAGAAGTAGAGATGCATTTCTGTGCCTCTGATGATCTCAGGATAGATTTTCTTCATCATATTGTGCTTACAGTAGTGAACCCATTATTACTTCCAGGGCAAGAAAAATACTCTGTACTGCCACCATTGTTAGTCATTGCTTTATCATAATTTTTTTAATATAACTTCAAATATCCTGCTTGACTCACATTTTCCTACCCTTATTTCTGGGTTTTTTTTTTATTTTTTTGCTGATCACTTCCATATTTATACTGAAGTTAGATTAATCTTTTAATGCTGTGCCATTTTTATTATATTGTTCAAATATTGCACACCAGAGCCAATTATTTTCAGTGTCTAATCAGCCCTTCCAGTTTCCTGTGTGTGGTTCCATGACTTATTTGCTATTCAGTGAATATCAAATCTGTAATTTCTTTGCTGCACCGAAGCCCTTCTCTCTTATCTCCCCACAGCCTGTGTAGACTTTAAGAAGTTGGTAAAGCCAAATTATTTCCATTAAATCTATTGACTAAAATCCAGGGAGTGATTTTTGCGTTGGGACTATTTTCTCTTGTTTGGGGTTAGAATCTATTCATTTGCCTCGTGTTCACCCGAGTTGGAGGCTGTTGACCCTCTTTGTACCCAAGCCTGTTGTCCTAGTGAGGTTTTGGGAAAGGTAAGTGGATTGAATAAATATCAAATGTATGTTTTAACAATACTTGTAATTTGTGATAGGAAAAAATAATAGATGGATCCAGAAGTTTGCATATGAACTTACTGGCAATAGTTTTAGCTCAATTTTCAAAGCTTTTTTAATGTGTTTTGCTTTAAATTGATGTTTTTAAAAGTTGATTTTTTTTTTTTTTGTTGCATAATTCCTTTTGTACCTGAAGGAACTTCATCTAAGGGGCTGGGGGGATAAGTTCATTTACTGCACACTTCCCCTCACTGCTAACTCTGTGAAACAGTCTTGGAAAATGAAACCCTGCTCTGCTGGAACTCAGTCAAGTATTTCAGGAGCAGCGGGCAGAAGGCAGTGTCGTGTTGCCGAGGAGCAGTGAATGCTCTCACACATCTCGAGTGTCTGTCTGCCTGTGGCCCTCTGTTAGCTGGGGTGAGGCAGTTTCTCTGTTACTTGGAGATTTTTCCACTTAAAATTCTTACATGCTTTCAAATGAACACTTTTAAATTACAGTTTTATATACATGTACAGCTAAAAATACCAGCAGTTGAAATAGTCATTATGAAATAGAAGAATAGAGATCTCTGGAAGTGGAATTCCCATCGTTGTTGTGCAGTGTGGGCAGTGGCTGCACAGCTTCTCTTTTGTGGCTCAGTGTTTGTCAAGAATTCTCTTAGCAAGGCAAAAAGCTTTCATTTTCCTCAGTTTGCACTGAGCTGCTGTAGATAAAAGTTGTCACATACAGAAAACTGTTTCACTGAAGGAGCTGAAGGGATAGAACCAACCAGCCAAAAATTTTGAAGTGACAACTGCAGTTTGAGATTAATTTTCATGACAGCTTCTTAAGAGCAATGTTTAGTGTTAAAGCTCATCTTAAGCATTTCCCTGAAGAGGAATTGATTTGGTTGGATTTGGGGAAAAAAAAAAAAAAAACAACCAAACTCATCTGTAGTCAGATGAGTTTGGATTTTTTTTTAATAAAAAGTGTTTGCTGCCAGCATTCATAATGTTAATTTTATTTTGTGAAACGAAGTGCATACAATTCACCTCATATGCTAACTGGAGAATGTAACAATAATTTTGATAGCCTTGCTATTATTTTTTAGCAAGCTTAGCTTTTTTTTTAAAAGGTGAAGATGAATGAAGTGGTGACTGCCAGTCCTGTAGCCCTTGATCCCTCATAATGTCTTCATGGTGTGTTTTTGACTGAAGGTGACTTTTATGGTTTAAAGATTCAAAATTTATTTCATATTTTAAGCATATATTTTGGCAATTGCTGCCATTTATCTCCTCATTTGGTTGTCCCCTCTGATAAAGGAGTATTTTCCATGCATATCCTATACTGTTGTTTTATTTCTTGACACTAAAATGGCTTGTACTGCACAGATGACTTTGTAAGACTACAGCTCTCTTTCCAGAATTCTGGCAATAATTGTCCTATTGAAATTGAAACACTGCTTGTGTAAAGTATAACAGGCTTTTTTTGTTAGGGATGATGTCAGCATGAGAGATGGCCTCAAGGAGCCATTAAAAGAACATAGGACTTTTGACTGTTGGACTTTATTGACTTTTCCCCTCAGTAAAATACAGTTCTGCAGAAGATGGATCAGTGTCTGCAGTGCTATGAGATGTATTTGTTGACTTTACTGTGCAGTCTGATGAAGATGTATCTCAGTGCCATAAATACATAGGCACTCTCTCAAGAGTGTCAGAGAAATGCAGTAATAAGAGACGTAAAATTTTATAGAAATTCTTGCCTTTCTCTGAAAGTAATTGTCCTTTTTATGTGAAACTACTCACTTTGCCTTTTAGGACCCTTGAATTTTCAGTTCTGGTTTGTTTCTAACTCTTCCCTTAAGACATTTTGAAATGTATCTCCATCTACAAGCTTACATATTTATATGTGAAAATGCATATAGATGGAGAATTTTATGTCCAGTCTTAAGATGAATTGAAGCTTTTAGTGAAATAAATAGGTGAATGGTAGAAATAAGAAGTGTTTGTTAGTTGCATTTTATATTTCTAGCCTCCTGACTGACATTCCTCGTGCCTTTATTCCATGCCAGGTCGTCCATCCCCAAGTTAGTTTACTCACAGACCCATTAGAATGGATGTATATATGAGATACTTTACTGATTGAGATGAAAGCCAGGGCAGAACATCCAGCAAAGTGACAGTACCACACAGCAGTCTTCCTCACTCATGACCTCTGCGGGTGTGACTCTGATAGCCATCAACAGATTGTTGAGGGTCGTTATCAATGTAGTCCGTGTACATGGGATGCCTAAGCTGGGTGTGGAAGGACCACCTTGGACAGTGTAAATATATTCACAAGGCACTGTGCTGCCTTGCAGGGTTTTTCTAGCCTGACTCAGTCATTCCTAGGGGGCTTTGACGCTCTTCTGTCACCATTGTCACTGCCTATGACCATGCACGCTCTGCATTAGGTTTTATATTAACCTGTAGTTTTGCTTTGTCCTGGTTATCTGACCCTTCCTTCCCCTCCCTTTTATGAATAACTGAAGGTTGGCTATGGATTTTAGACTACAGACTATGGCATCTAGCATGGTATCTGAAACTCTTATAGTGAAATGGAGGAACTAATATTTATCATATTCTTGATTTACTGTCTGTTTTGTGAGAGGCTGTATGTGCAGCATAGTTTCTTGACAGGAGTCTTTTCTATTTTTCATATCTGCTTCTGTGCATAGTCTTCCGTCCATACTGCATGCCCCATGTTTTCCACGTAAAATTGGAAAAGAGAGAGAAATGGGTTTGAGGAGATGATAAATGTGTGTGAAGACCTTGAAGCCCTTACTGACCAGTCTCTGGACCATGAGAAAATTGTGGTACTTTTAACTTGTAGAAGAAAGGAAATGTAAAGTTGCCCCATAGAAAACAGAGCCTTCTCTCTTGCTGAGAGCAGACATGTCTCTGTTCCACTGGCTCAGCCCTTGCTCTGGAGGTGGCAGCCTGCACTGTGTCCTGTACTGACGTTTATTTTTGAATACAACTTACCATGATGCAAGGACAAGCGTAACAACATTAGCAAGCTTTTAATTAAAAACAAGATAAAAAAATGTATTAAGTGACTTGACTTTCAAATTCAACATTTCAACTCGAGCCTGCAAAAGAATGTCTTCAAACTGTTTTGCAGACCTTTGCCATATTCATTGCTGTTTCTGTGTGGCAGCTGAGCTCCCCTCTGCAGAGCAAACCAGATCACTAAGAACAAGTTGCTCTAAGTTATGAACTGACAGCCAGGTTAGTTCTGCCCCTGTGGATGTGGCAAGTTATACTCAAGTCGTGAGCCATCAGTTGTCTTGAAGTGTTAATGGGAAAGTGAAGAGATGTCAAAGAAAATGAGGAATTGTTTCCTGATTGGGAGAGCCCATAGAAGGGAGGTATGTTGGTGTTTTTGGTTGGAGTATGTTCATGTACTGGTATTTATTCTCCATGGTACTGCATGTGAGAACTGAGAAAAGCAGATTCCTAGATAAAAATAGATGATGAAGAAATAAGAAGAGGTAAATTTTAGTTTTTATATGCTGGGAATCAAAGCAGCAAATCTGAACCATGTAATGATTTTAAGTGATTGTGTTGCAGTGAGACATTTACGAAACAAGCTTAGTCTCCTTTGTTTTAGTCAAGATGGTTGCATAATGATACAAGAAAATGGAATGCTTAAGTAACGAAGACTTTGATCTGATTCAATTCAAAGTAATGTCAACTGAGAAAATCCTGATGAAAGATTTTCTTTCACAAGTTGTTTTCTTACTTCTCCTTTTCTCAATTCTTTGTTAAGGCAAGACTTCAACTTATTTGTCAATGTGCTGATAACAGCTAATTTAAGGAAACTACTGCCAAAGGAAGTCACTGCCCTCATATATTCACTAGAGACAGTTCATGTAAGTCCTCCCCAAGTTAGCTTCAGGCAAAATTTGCAAGAGTAGTTTAAACAGCTTCAAAAATCATGTGAGCTAACTTGACGGTTTTTCTGCCTGATGTGAGTTGGGAAATGCTCACAGAAGCATTGCAGAATTAGTAGCTTACAGCCAAGGGGTGGTAGGGAGGACCCAAGAGAGGGGATAATTTTAAACCAGTAAAGTCACATCCCAGAGGGTGGGGATCTCCAAGGCTTTCAGGTGTCATTAAACTGTCTTTGTTACACTGTATAAAAGGCTAGACATGAGGGTTTCATGCTATGATTTGACTTTTTTATTTTTAAATCAACAAGGAGTAGGTTTGGGTCAAACCCAAACAGCTTCTTTTAAACCAGTTTTATCAATGGAGAGGTGTAGGCTGCCATACCAGCTTTGTAGGTGTAGTCCAAAGGCTGCTGTCTATGTTCTGCATTAAAAAAGCAGAGGGGCCTGCATTGCAACTGGGCAATGAGGAACTGAGCTTCCCTGATTTAACCAGCCTTGGTGAACTGGAGACTCCAGTTCATTTACTCAATGATAAATCTTTTGCAAAGTTGCTTCTCCAACTTTCACTTAGTTTAGTTTGTTTGGCTTTAAGTTTTAGAGGTATTTGAAAGAGAAGCATGATTATGCTGTTGGGTGAGTGCCAAGTTTAGTGAGGAAAGGGAATAAATTGCTAGAAGAGAGAAGACTGGGGGGCTGTCACTGGAAAGTGGGAAGTAGAGCACATGTAAAAACTTCTTTAACCGTAAACCGCATGTGAAGGGGTTAGAATTAATTCCTGTTTTCAGACACAGATAAACAGCTCCACTTTGCATCATCTCTGCTGTAGCAGTACATGAGTTGCAGTTTGTATTCTGTCTGTAAGCTGTCCTGTTGTTTACTGGCCAGTCATAAGGCCCAGCTGGCAGGTCACCTGATTTCCGTCTGCCTCCCTTTTAAAGCTACTGAAAATCTGTCCCTGCTCATTTGAAAAGTGGTTTCATCTCACTTTGAAAATGTTTGCTTAGCTCCAATGTGTGCCATCCTTAAAATACCATGGTGTGTACAGAAGGACATACCATGCTTTGTACTGAGGTATGTATCCATAATGAGCAAAACTTGGGTATAAATCCCTGATCACATTCCTGTGTTTGCTACTCTGTTTTATTAGAAGTGTTTGTGAGTTAAGGAATAAAAGAAATAAAATAAAATAAAAAAAGGGCAGTTTCATGGTTGTTATTAACCAGCTAGTCCAAATCCCAGGTACTGCCAGAAGTCCTGATCTTGTTCTTCAGTACTTATAAAGCCACATTCTTGTCCTCTCCCTTATGTTGATGTTAGAGATTACTCAGCTGCAGCAGGAACTGGATCATGCCTCAGAAGGGCTGAAGACTATTTGTGGCTTTGTTTTTTTTCAGGATTTGTTCTCAGTAATGAGACCCAACTGGCAGTGTGGCTGCACAGGCGGGAGTGCTGGTGCAAGGGAGAGGATGGGAACACATGGCCAGTAAGGAATTGCTCCGTGGCTTTGAGTGGCTGACTGTGAAGCCAGGGTCTACATTGAATAATGAATAAACAATAGTTGATGTAACAGTTTGATCCATTTGGGCTACAGATTTTTCTGCTCTAGAGCCAACTAGAGGAAAAGCAACTGGAATTGTTAGAATATGAAAAGTTTTCAGTTCCTGCAGGGACTGAAGCTTGCCACTCTTGCCTGCTCTCCAGTAGCCACACAAGAACAGCTATGTAATGGTGTTCTGTAGTTGTCACTGTTTTTTTGTTTTTAATAAACAAACAATATTTTTCCTTGCAAAAGGAAAATGAAATCATTTTGCAGAGGAAGTGGCATTGTATTCCAAGGTGTTACTCTTGTTAGAATGTTTATCCTCTTCTTGCAGTACTCAGGTGGTTATGCTCTAGCAAGACATCACGCTTTCCTTGGAAATGTGCTTTCTTGTCACTGGTCATACAGCAGCTTACATTATGGGCAGGACTTTAATATCTGTTTGTGTTTAGTCAGTCTTTTTTATGGTGGCATTTGCGAGGTTTTACTTCATATGTAAAAGAGAAAGCTAAACTACAGCAAATATGCATTAAAATCATGTGAAGAGAAAAAAGGGAAAGAGAATGGGAGTTGATGTTTAGAATCATCTATTTTCATCTTTGATCCCAGGTGTGATTGAATTTTCTTACTTAGTATAAAGTTCTTACAGATTTTCTAGTCTTAAGAGCAAATGGTGAATGTTGCAGAGAATAGGCCAGGTAAGAGGGTTGTACTTATTTAATTTTTTTTTTTTTTTTAATTCAGTGTGATGTGTTTTAACAGAAGAGAGTTGCTAAAAAACCCTAGTGTAGTTCAAGTAACTTGGAAGCCAGATTCTGCAAATCTCCCTTGTGTGACTGTTCTTAAAATGCTTCTGAGTTAGAAAACAAAAAAGCCAGCCAGGTTTCATGGGTAATCTGGGTGTTGAAGGGAAAAAAAAGGTAAAGACTTTGGCAATAGTTCTCACTTCATTAAACTTGCTTCAAGAAAGATATTTGTGGGAGTTCTTCAGAGGAGTGAGGGGTTTTCTTGTTTTTTTTTAAAAGCTTTTGCAAGGAGCTTTGTTATTTGTATTGAATGTTCCAAAATAAAAATGTAACCAGAGGAAATAGCATCTGTGAAACTTTGATTCACACGTGTGAAACTTGACAATGGTTTGGCAGTGATTTGAAGCAAGTTTTATAAAGGACAGTTAAGCAGCCTTGGTTAAAAGCTACAAACTTTGTCTTCTGCACTCAAGGCAATCCACAGGGCCCATATCAGTGTGATGTGTAATCTTCTATTTGTTGTTCATGTTAAGCAGTGAATTCTCAGGTTGGTGCAGCAAGTTTTTATGGTCACTCTGCATTCCAAATGTAGCGCCACCAAGTCAACATTTGGAAGAAACCACTAACCTTTGCCTTGCTTTCTGGAACTGCAGTAATCACAGCCTGTGCATGGTGCCAAAAGCAGCAGGTTGGAGATTCTAGGTTACAAACTGTTAGTTCATGGAAATGGTTAAAGTGCAGTTTAATGCTGCTGGTGCTGCTGCTAAGCAGGAATGTGATCATGCATGTCAAGCACGGATCTGCTGAGCATTGAAATCTGATAAGTGTATCAAGAATGGATCACTTCTGAACTTAATCTTCCTTCATGAAATGCTTGCAATTGAAACTGGAGATTCCATATTTCATTACAGGGCTACAGAAATAATGCAGGTGGAAACAGTCTTCATTATATCTGTTCTGTGGGTACTCTGGCTTAGGCAGTGGAGCTGTCCTTGATAGTTTACCTGGGGAAAACACAGAAGGAATAAATGTTATTTTGGTTCAGTAAATGCCACCTTACCTTAAATGGTTTATATGAACAATATCTTGATGCCTGGGAAAAATTCAGGTTTGACAGGGCCGGCAGGTAGAAGGTGAGTCAGGAGATGACATTTTTGAGGTTTGTTTTAAATTAGGGTATGCAGAAGTGGTAGTCCTGTATCACAGCAGGCAGGAAGAGGTAAAGTCACCCCTCCTGTGTGAGGAAATCCTCCAGGTGTGAAATGAAGCTTGAAGGATGCCAACATTTTCAGTGTTTAGAAAGAAAAACCCTCCCAGTAACTGAGTACAGGGACCAACAACATCAGAAGTATATCACAGAGGTATTATCTTATGATGATTTCTGGCTTCCTTTTGCAAGAAAAGTCAGAACCATAATACCAGTAGCTCATCTGCTTGGGGCTATGATTTCATTATATTAATTTTCTCTTAGTAGCTTAATGGGAATGTTTCCTAAAAGTCAGCAGAATCACACGGATTGTTACTCTTAGGTTATCAAGTTCTGAAGTGTTTGAGAAGTGAAAAAAACCAACGCATAAAACCAGGATAAAGATGCATGCATTTATTTGGCTAATAGAATGAGTGACAAGCTAAAGGTAGAGCTGAGGTTTGTATAACAATGTGCCTCAAATCTATTTTGAAATGTTGTTGTTCTAATAGAGTTTATCCTAAATGTCAAAATTGAGCAATCAGATGCATCAGGTTCCTCAAAAGATGGTTTTAGTGGCATTATCTAAGAGGTGGCTGTACCTAAGCAGTCACTTTCCAGAGAGCAGTAGCTGTAAATGAGCTGTTCTAGTGGGCTACTTTCTGGATCATCAAGGCTACTTCACCCAATTCAAGGGTTTTCTCCAGTGCAATGGTGGTTTTGTTGTTATCAGTGTGAAAGTGTGGAGTTTGCTTCTGGTCTTTAAGTTGTGTATGTGGGGAAAAAAAAATAAGGCTGTTTACACAGTGCCAGATTCTATTATTTCTTCTTAAACAGCTGTACCTTCTCCTCCTAAAGCAGTTTATGCTGCCTTTTGCCTTCTGTCACTATACTGGCTGTCAGCCTTCTCATCATTGATTGGCTTCTGTAATTATTCATAAGAAAATATATTTTCCTCTTGTCAGCTGCAAGCTCATATGTCTTAGATTTGTGTATTATTAAAGGAAACCATGATTGTGCTTTCAAACTGCAACACATGTCTATGAGGGCAGTCTGTAGCCACCAGTGTCACCATTGGGATTCAGATCACAAATACCAGGGTTTTTGCATCACTGCAGCAAGTTCATGGCTGACATCACACGGCTGCAAAGGGGCTGTTCTGGAGCCATGTTACAGCATGGGTGGGAGCCCGCAGCTGACAGTGTCACAATCTCTCTTACATCAGTGCAGCCAGCGGGTGTTGTGGTGGTTGCAGACATTTGGTTTTGAATAGACAGCCAAAATCTGTGCTTTGCTGGTTTAAATTTAAAAAAAATAAAAATTCAAAGTGTGTGGGGAACACACGCAGGTCTCTGATGACAAAAAGCAGATTTTTATTAACAAAATTTTGTATCAAAGCCCAGTCTAGAGTGTCTGCCTTTGTCTTAGTTAATTGGAATGAGGGGATTAGTGGACTGATCCCATCAGCATCTCATAATGAGCTGGAGTTCACCAGCACCCAGCTGGTCTGAGTGCCAGCAACAGTAGAGCTGCAGCTCCCTCTCTTTGTAGTGTAGGTAGTGGGTACCCCATATGTTGAACAGTGCATCTTTGTCCATCACTGATTGTCCTTTGGAGACAAAATTTGTATTACAGCTGGAGTTAAAAATGGGTGAACACAGACCTGCTAATGTTTGATGTGAGAGGAATGTTCGTCTTTGAGCAGGAGGAGTTTGTATTTAATGCCAAATTACGCAATTTGAAGCACAGTGTATCTCTAGTCACATTTAACATTGGATTTGCTGGCTTTCTCCAGAGAATCCTTATTAAGATGGAAAAGGTCAGTGGTCTGACTCTGCTCTGAGATTTCATTTTGTATCTGTACTGTTGGCTTTTTTATCTTTCAAAAGAGCTTAGTTCCAAAGAATGCTTCCCCTTTGCCAAAATTCCACATGATCTTGCCTTCAAGGAAACACATCCATTTTTAGTAAACTAGGAGAGCCTTTATTTAAAAAGAAGATTTCTGGTAACAGTGATTTTAACCCATGAAATGTGGGCACAAATGAGTTAATCCTACTTCCAATTATAACAGCTATATTTCACTCATATGATTATTCATAGTGAAATTCAGTATTTGTGCTTTTACGGGGGAATTAGTAATTTGTTTTTTCCAGTTTAAGGTATGAGAAGCAGCAAGGGTGTGTACCTACATAAGAAAATAACCTGTATTGCATTGATTACTTCTTGCTTGTTAAAAAATAAATAATACCTCATTACAACATCTGTTATTTTCTCCAAGAAGTAGAAATCTTTGCAAAAATTTTAGTTTACACAATAATTTGTACTATAATACCTTTCTGTTTTCAGGTTGTTGAAGTTATTTCATGTATACAGTAGCAGAAGAATATGACCAAAACAAGTCTTAATTGGCAGGATATTAGTTGGGTATTTTAAATAAAATACCGTAGTTCTTTCCTTTGCCTCACTTACACTTTCTCTTTTGAGAAAAACACCAGCTAGTGCTGTGCTGCTGAGCAGCAAATATGTGACTATATAACCACTCACTGGAATGCTTTTGTTATCTTCTCATTTTTTGAGAGGCTGTGCCTCTCCTTCAGGTGTTTTGAGGAACGTGATGGGGGAGAGGATGGAATTGCTGAATTGTTTCATGCAGTGACTGCTGTACTCTGCCCTATTTCTGGTCACATTTAGGGTCTACTTGGCAGAGGATTCCAGAGAAATTGAACAAAATAAAAGATGTCATTGAATCTTAGGGGTGCTGTGTTCTGGACTTTGGGAAATTTAAATACTTATTCAAGGTTTAGGAGGGACAAAGCAAGGATCACAAATAACCAAAAGCAGTTATTGAATTTGCAGATTCAGAATTCACACAGTATTTTATCATATGTTGTTTCTGTCTAATTCTCAACTCAGTTCTCAACTCTTGTTTTAGCTTCCTTGTTCTTTTCCTACTGCTTGCCTGTTTTTATGGTCCTGGCCAGCCCTCCCTCTTGACTCCATTTGGCCACATGAAATCACAGGTGCTCTGTATAAGACAGCATTCTCATGGCCATCATGAGTCAAAATGCTCTAAACTTTTTAATCAAACTTGCAACTGGTTAGACCCATTTTGAATGATTTAAGAGACTATAATGCAGCATCAAAACTCAGCTGATTTAATCTGTTTTTCAGTGAATGTCTACTGCTGAATAGGTATGCCAAGTTTTAAAAATCACTGTAGATTGAGAGAAGACTGGAAAAACTTATTCATTGGTGCTAACCAGCTTTCGTGTCTTTTTCCTATCACACTCTGAGCTCATTTGTTGCTTAAAAGAATGTATTTTCATTTCTTCATACCTAGTGTTATTTTTGCAGGGAATTATTTCTGTAGCAATACTCAGTCATAGTTTAGAGCATGTGGAGTTCTTGACTAATTCATACCTTATGGTCTGCACAGTGTGTGAAAAATAGTTTTTAGATGTTCTTTGGTAAGGTACAGTAAAGCAAAAAGCAAATGAGAATTCTCCTATTTGTTGTTAAACCCTTTCCAAAACAGAGTAGAAAGAAACTTTTTGTCACTTTTGTCAGAAAATAGGGCTTACTACTTGGGATGCCTGTTTCTCTGTTAAAATGGGTAGAATTCAAACTGCTTTTGGCAGCACAGCTGTGTGAAGGAGGGATAAAGCTGTGAGCTGAATGATGCTCCTATGTTGTGAGAGAAGTGGTGGAATTCAGAAACTTTAACACCTTATACATGAACCAGTGTTGTAATAATTCTTTAAATAGATGGTTAAACATCCAGTCAATGTGGGAAATTAGTGTTTTTTCTAAATTACTATTGCTTGTTTCTTGTCTTCTCTGAAATAATCTGTGTTTTTCTCTTTCTTGCATGGTAACATACAATTTTATTGTGAAACCTCTCAGCAAGTCATGTGGATGCTAGATAATTCCAGTGTAGGTAGCTGCACTTGGTAGATATGTTTCAGGATACATGACTTATGTTGGGACAGTATGATTGAAAACCTCTCTTCTCCTGTTATGTTTTACAAAATGTTGGCACACAGAGATCCCACTAGGAATGTCAAATTTTGGATACCATATTGTAGCACAGTACTAAAACTCTCCTTTAAATCTGCTGCAGCTCTGCAACTTGGAGGGGAGGGCTGGAGTAATTTTCACTAAATCGTTAATTAGAATTGAATGATGGAAGTAAAGCAGAAGGGACTTGGGGACATTACTAGAGCACTCTGGGAGATGGCTAGTGCAAAATAAGCATCTATTGCATAAATTCTTGGAAGTGTATGCTGTGTTCTGCAGGATACATACAATTACTTTGTCAACTCCTTTCTTACGTACAGATTCTTGAGCAGGTTCTGATCAGTCCAATTAATTTGCTGCTTCCACTTAAGCTGGAGTTCAGCGAGTGCTTTAAAATGCCAAGAATAGTCTCTGCCACCAAAATAGGGATTTTCAGCCTGCACCAACAATTTTCCCTGGTTCTGGCATAGGGTTTGTGGGAGAGGTGATCAGAAAACTGCTGTATTTCCGATCAGTTTCTCTCACACACTGGCAATGTAAAGCACCTGGGACAAGCTGTAGAGGTAGGAAAATTCTGCTTTGATAGTAGCCAGAAGTAGGATCCATCACAATGATATTTCTTTGCATTGATGCATTCATCTGATGTTTTATTTGGATTAGTAAATGGTAAGATCAGGATGTTCATGGAGCCTGTCTTTAGCAATCAGTAAGTGCAAGTTTTTCTTTGCTCTTAGAAGAAAAGGAAAAAAAAGGGAAAACGTTTTCTTTTTCACAAAAGTAGAAAAGTAGGGCAAAGACCTCAACTGCTTTCTGTCATAAAATAATACAACTATTCTAGATATGCAATGCAAACTTATTGCTGACTTCTATCAGTCAGCAGTTTTAACTCCCACTAAGATAGCTGTCAGAAACATTCATTTAAAGTGCTGAATTTTCAAAATCAGGTTTGGACAAGTTGAAGCTGAGGTCATGTTGATATCAGCTGGAAAGGAGCACTTGGTGTTTGTGTAGCACTTGGTATTGGGGAGGGAGGGTGATTTTTAATTTATTTGTTTTTAAAAATTTTACTGGTGAACAGACAAGGGGTTTCATTATGTTCCCCATTAACTTTTTGTATTGGTGGATTAGAAGTTTCCATGCCTTTCATGCTTTCTTAACTGTGTGCACCCTGCTGAATTTGATATCCATCATAGCCCCTGCTGTAGTGAGCTTTTGACATACCTGGAGGTTGGGTAATGCTTCTATCAGAATTCAGAGCTGGGTCTGTCAGGAAGTGGGGCCTGTAGGTGTGTGTCTGTTGGAAATGCCCTTTGGAATTTATAAGCAGCAGCTTTCCTTGACTTTTAAAGAAAACAGTACCCTCTGCAACTGCAATATTTATCACAGTGCAGCTTGTGAAGGAGAGTAATGTGGATATTTTATTGGTAATTTGAACTGTCCAAGGAAAAATATTGATTCTTTAAGTATTAACATTTGGTAAGTGTTTTGGTTAAACTTCTTTAACCAAAACAACCTTGCCACGCAAGAAACATAGTGAAGTTCTAAGGCAGCTTTACTGAATCTTTCTTTTTCCCCTCGCTTCAGACTTGTCGCGGAACAGACTGTCGGAGCTTCCAGCAGAAGCCTGCCACTTCGTCTCCCTCGAGACTCTTAATCTGTACCAGAACTGCATTCGATATATCCCAGAGGCTGTTTTGAACTTACAGTCTCTAACATTTCTGAATATCAGGTAACAGTTGTCTTACCAATTTTGCTTTAGCATGAGGAAAGCTTTTGCACTCAGCTCAAACATACTCCTTTGTGACAGAGCATCAGAGCCTGGCCACTTATCAGAGCACCTGAAGGGACACAAACACCTCACATTGCTCCACACTGAGTTGAAAAGCCTCTGATCAGCCTTGATACTTGATATTCAGAGTTTGTTCACACATAGATAAAACAAATAATGAAGAACAGCCTCATGGAACCACTTTTGTAGTAATTACATAAAAATGGATTTGATTATCTAAATGGAGTGTTCTTTTTGTATGTGTCTTTTATTGCATGAATATTTTCCATTAGACTTATGATTATTTCGTTTTCTTTCTGTCCAAAAGTCGAAACCAGCTTTCAACATTGCCAGTACACCTCTGTAGTCTACCACTAAAAGTTTTGATAGCAAGTAATAATAAGCTGGTTTCAATACCTGAAGAAATTGGACAGCTCAGACAGCTGACAGAGCTTGTGAGTATACACTTGATTTCCAGCTATTACTGTTCTGCTCTTGGCTTAAGGATGATCTGCCACAGTGTCTCTGTGTTTGGTTTTGTATAGAAGTGTTAGAAAAGAGTTTTAAATACCCTGGGATTTTAGAAGAATTTTCTGTGAGGGAAAAATGCACTGGAGAACAACTGGTCCATGTCAATTTAAATGTCTTCCCTATTCTAGAAAGGAAGGCCTGATGGAATTAGAGTGTTTGCTATGTTTGTTTCTGACAGAAAGATTTTATGCAGCAAATTGTGCTGTCTGATATGCTATGGAATAGCTTGAAATAAATGTCTAGATCTGAATGCTTAGTCTTTTAAAGCTTTTATTTCCCTTTGTGTTTAAAATGAGAACAATGCTTCATGTCAGCAGTGAGACTGAATGAATATACGTATCTGAGGTGTTATATAAATAGCTGGTTTTTCTTTCAGTCCCTAAATACACCTGCATATTTTAGTCATCAGAGACTTAGAGAGTGATAACTCATTCTTTGCTCTTTGTAGGATGTGAGCTGTAATGAAATACAGACAATACCTCCACAGATTGGCAATTTGGAGTCCTTGCGAGACCTAAATGTCAGAAGAAATAATTTGGTGCGTTTACCTGAAGGTGAGAAAACAGCTCTCCACTATAACAGCAGAAAATTCAAACACTCTTCTGTTTTCAGTCCCTTTTTCTTCCTCTGAGAGCCAGAAACAGCTTAATTGTTTTGTGAAACACATATTTTTGTACCCTTGCTTTTTCTTGCACTCTTTTAATCTTCTGAATTGTATATTTGTTTTCTATCTCCAGAGCTTGCTGAGTTGCCTTTGATTCGATTAGATTTCTCCTGCAATAAAATAACAACAATACCAGTTTGTTATAGGAACCTCAGACATCTTCAGACCATCATGTTAGAAAACAACCCTCTCCAGTCCCCCCCTGCACAGGTAAACTGCAGCTACAAAATCAGATTACTAGTTCAGCTAACAAGGGCACTAAGTTATAAATTGAAGGATTATATTACATATTTGTTATTCAAGAACAAGCAAACTTTAAATACATTCTATTGTCTACAAGTGTTAAATATATAGCACAGCTTGAAAAATCCCTTTCTTCTCTTTACTGTATTAATAGTCCCATTACAAAATTTCAAAAATGGAATATTTCAAAAAATTTCACTAATGTTAGCTTGAATATTTCTGCTTTCAGCGTAGGAGAAAGGAAACTGTTAGGCAAGACTAATTTTCTGTCATTCAAATGTCAAAATTTTGACTGAGGCCTCAGTGCTGCAGTTTACTGATCCACTTTGCAGCAGAGTACTCAAATTGGTCTTTGAGCTAGAAACTGCAATATTGTTAATGACTAATTTGATTTTCAGTGTGCGTATACGAGCCCCTGAGTATTACAGGTTCTACTGTGAGCTGCTGCATCAGAGTCAAGAGGGGCACTTGCTGAAACTTGTAGTTTCAGTAGGGTTTTGCTTTCCTTGTGAAAGCAGAGACAGCTGTTACTGTCTTCATTGACTATAAATTTGAGGGGGCTTTGGCAGTCTGCCACTGCCATTCAAATATGGGCATGGGTGGGATGCATCTGTTCTGATGCCAAGGGTATAAATTCTGGTACTTGTAAATGCTCATGTCTTGTTTGCATGATGAAATTTCAGCATCCAGCTGACAGAGTTGCTTGCAGACCAGATGTACTTGGAGGACAGCTTCCATTTTTCTACCACAGGCATCCCTGATGCTCCACTATAGCTGTTCCTCTAAAATGCAGTGATAGTAGAATAAAAGATACATTGGTTGATGTAAATGTGGTTATTTATTAGTGTTCCTAATTGCATCTTAGATGTCTGTAGTGTACTTTGAAAATATATTGTCAAATTATACTTACTTAATTTTTAATTTTTTTTTAAGATATGTATAAAAGGAAAAATTCATATATTTAAATACCTGAACATAGAAGCATGCAAGATAGCTCCAGACTTGCCTGACTATGATAGGAGACCCATGGGATTTGGATCATGGTAAGTTTTTCACAAGCCACATTCCCAGTTTTAATGGCATCCAGGAAAATTTTGTCAGTCCACCATGAGTTTATTTTAAAAAACAGATCAAGGATTGTTCTTTGGCAAGTGCATTGAGGAGGCTTTGAAAAATATTGTTTATGGTATTTCATGATGCATTCTAGTAAGGTACCAATGTGTAAGAACTGAGAACTGGTTCAGGAGATGACCTGGGCAGTGTCACGGGAAAGGCAGTATTTCCAGGCAAGGCACAAGAGCTTTGTGTTTGTTATCTTCAAAGGTGACCAATAGAAATGAGGTATCAATCAGTCCACCTAGACTTTTGTTGCTGGTTTATCTGATCGACTTTGGTGTAATACCATGAAGGTTGAGAGTCTGAATGGTAGAAACTCTTGAAGTTTAAGGAAGTCTGTATCATGCTGTCAGCTCACATTTGTTCAAACATTTTTAGTAGCAAGACTGTTGACACTGCTAAAAAAGCAAGATGCTCTGAAACATCATGGCAGGACAACTGTTTAACCAGAGTGAATCTCTATGCTTCAGTCCTTTTCTAAACATAAGTTATGTGGAATTTATCTTGTAGCAAGTTTTGTTCAGCTGCAGCAAGCCAGTCTCGTTTGCAGCAGTGAAAGTCAGAGCAGCTGAGGTTGGTGCTGGAGGGAATGACATTAAGAGGAGGCAGAACTGTTGGAGCTGTGTAGCAGTTATTGGCAGACTGGCATAGTCTGGAGCTAAAAGGTTTAAAATACCTCACAGGTGAACTAGTGTAGTGAATATTCTGGGACTTGGGCAACTGTTCTTGCTTACAGGAGGAAAAGATACATGTTTTAGTATGGCAGCAAGTATTGCCTTTCACTGTTGGTCTTAGCAGGCATTTGGTTTCTCATCCTTTGATTTCAAGCCTTACACAGCTTCCTGTAAGCTGCAGTTGCCCCAAAATGGTCTGATCTCTCCAAATGCCTACTGGTTGTTCCTTGTGGCTTGTTGGTCAGGGAGGAATAAAAATCTCAAGTCTCAGCTGATTTTAGGATGGCTGCTGTGTGATTATAAACGTGTAAAGGTGTGTAGCATTGGATAGGTGGGTTTAGTTGTGAGAACTGAGAAGACACATAGCAGCTTTCTTGTTAAAAAGGAGAAGTCCTGGGCACAGTGTTTATGTATTTTTGAGCTTCCAGTTAACTTTAGTGTTAGATGTAAGGCTTTTCGAATTCTTTGAAAAGAAGGGGTGCTAAAAGAAAATTTGTATCAAAACACTTCCTCATTTCTGAGTTCCTTAATTTACAGTAATCGTTCAATTTACAACAAGGTGCTCAGGAGATGCTGAAAATATTGATTTATTTAAAATGGAATTCTACTGCAGATGGATCTTTCTTTGACCCGTTTTAAAAATATATGTAAGTTCTATGAACTGTTAGTATAATTATGGTTCTGTTGTCGGTTATTCACATTCAAATAGCTCTTTAACTACATTGGATGACTTCATAGTCATTAATTTTTCTTCTTACCCAGAAGAAGGGAGTTGTTTTTTTCTTTGGCTCTTTTTCTTTCTGATGGTTTATTATGCAGATGATCTTTCTGTTCAAATACAGGGCCATAAAAGTGAATTTGAGTTAATCAAAACTCATGCAGATTCAAGAGCTTGTCTTTTAGTCTACATCTGCATAGAAACAGATGCATAGCTTAATGTGTCTCATCTGTAGCCTCCATCCCTCCTGGTACTTCTTTGCTATTTCATGTCTATCTGAAAACTAAAATAGGCCTTGATAGTAGTCTGTCAGTCTTCTATTAAGATAGTAATAATAATAATAAAATTTGAAAATAAGTATTTCCTGAGTATTTTAGAGAGAGCAGCAACTTGAGAGCAATGCCAGTGAGAAAATGATCTGCAATTTAGTTACGATGGGGTGAAGCAATTAGCTTCCTGAAATTCATTCTTCCTTGTGCATTATGTAGTAATTGCTGCTGCAGTTCTCCCTGGGGCATCAAGTGCCAATAGGACAGTTGAACCATTGTGAAATGCCATCTGCAGAGGATCAGACAAGTCCCATTGTCTCTTTTACTGTAGCTATCTGCAGCAGTTGCCAGAGTTGACATCTGTGATGGCTATACTGCTGAATTACATACTTTCTAAGCCCAGAAATGTAAAGAGCTGTATGCCTGTTTGGTTATTTGTATTGTAACACTGGGCACATGTCTAATGCCTTTGTCTAGACATGTCATTGACAAAGCTCTGTAAATGAAAACTGTACTCCTACAGTTATTACATTATAATATATCTGAAATACTGTTCAGCTTACTGCAGTTTCTTGTGTAATTATGACACAGAAGACATTTATGTAATACATGCTGCAAACTTTTAGTAGAAGTAGTATATTCTGTATTCTTTGTGATTTTGTATATATTTATGCTTATTTATGTAAAAGTTTGTTTGACAGTGGTCTTCAACCAAAAGATACGAGTAGTAGAAAATGAAAGTTTGACTTGCTAAACGAAGAAATATGAGACCAGTTTGCAGTTTGCTTTGTCATAATTTCTTTTAGGAAATGTTTGAAGGGTGGATCTATCCTTTGAATCAGCTTAGCTCTGAAGGCCAGGCAGTGGCAGGTGACAGCTGAGTGACAAGGACAAGGAGCTGTCAGCACGTCTCCTGCTCTATTGTAGCAAGTGCAATGTGAGGTTTTCAGACATGCTGAGCTTGTGAACTGCAGGTGTGCCTGATGGCTTATTCTGCTGCTGTTCTGGAATGCTGAGAAGCTTTTGGTGGTGTTTCTATCACAGTAACTGAAACTCTGTGTTTGACAGCCACGAGGAGCTTTATTCCAGTCGTCCATATGGCGCACTCGATTCTGGCTTCAATAGTGTGGACAGTGGAGACAAAAGATGGTCAGGGAATGAAGTAAGTGTTACAGCTTTATTTTTGTTGAGTGCAGTATTGTACAGTAAAGAAAACAAAATTTATGCATCTGGAAGCACATTCCATAGGTAACATGCATGTGCTGGTGTGCAGGTTGCCTCAAGCCAATATGACTTGTTTTATTGGAGAAAAAACAAGGTTAATTTTATATGGGACAGACCCCAAGTTGGAAGTATTAACATAAATGTATAAAACAGTGCATGAGAGGTTAATTACTGGAGCATAAAAAATGAGAAAAATAGGGTTTCTTATTTTAAAAATTTGGTAACACTATCATATTACAATGATGAGTCAAGCGATAAATCTGAACATGAAAATTTAGCTTTGGAAATCAGCTGGAAATTTTGTCTTCTTCCTTTGTTTAAAACGTTAAAATCTGTTTGCTATTTACAAATTGGAAAATAGGATCTCTTAGCAAAAAGGTTGTCAATTATTATTGCCAGGAAGAAGTTCCCTTTTCCTCTTGGAGCAACTAGAAAATAGCCAAGACCTAAAGTGTCACAGTGAGCTATACACCATACTTGCACTTCTAGCTTGATTTTAGAGAAGGTGCTAGGATTTTCCATCCTGGGATGTTTTCAGTCACGTGCAGATACTGCAATCAAAACTGTAGGTAGCTGGTTTCTAAAGAAAGTTCAACTACATGTTTTTTTAAAACAATACATTATAGCTGCTTTTTGATTTAAATTAGTGTTTTGTGGTTGTAAAACAGGGCAATTGAAATACAAATCAAGGACAAATCAAGAATTAGTAGATTAGAAAATTATGTTTTTGAAGAAAAATGTTTCCAGGCTTCACTGTTTGTTTTCCAAAGCCAACAGATGAGTTCTCGGATCTCCCATTACGTGTGGCAGAGTTCACCAAAGAGCAGAGACTGAGAAGAGAAAGTCAGTACCAAGAAAACAGAGGGAGTGCAGTTGTAATTAATGGTGGAGGTAAGTAGTGACCTTTGGCTAACTGTATTTATTGTCATCATTATTAAAGTTCTAGATTGTTTCCTACAGATTGTTAGAAGAGGAAAAAAGCCAGAAAGGTCTAAGTGGAATAACACGAAAACAGTGTTTTGAAAACTGTAAAAATACTGTTGTTTTAAGGATGTTAAAGGCAAAATCAGATAGCAGAATTGGTATTTTCTTGAAAACTTTGTCAGCTTTTGCCTATGTCCTATGTTAAAGTCTCAACTGCTTCAAATGGTATTTTGGAATATTGAATTTGGAATATTGAAAACTTGAACACCAAGTGCATGGTGTTTTGCTGTTTGAGCTTCTGGCAAAAATTTACTGCAGTTGTAAATTGCCAGTGCTCTGTGCCAACTGCTCTCAGAACAAGATGAGCAATTTTGTCAGGGAGTCTTACATTTCCGACTGGTACTAGTGTTTCATTCCAGTTTTAGATTTTAATCCAAACTTTAATATCATCCAGGAGGGCCTGGTGTTTGTGAGTGGCAGTGCTTTGTTTTGCTTTCTCAGTTGGTGTCGTGCAGTCTCACAGGATCACCTTTGTAGTTGTTCAAGAGGTGATTGTGCTTTCCATGTTTCTTGATCTCCAGTCCTCTTTCATTTTAACTTCCAGAAATCTGCTGCTACCAGTGTCTCCTTTTGTTTATATGCCTTATTTTAACAATCTTTCAGGTTTGTTTTTTCATTTCTTCTTCTCCGTTGTTTTGCAATACTTATTATTAAATCTCATCTGCACATACTTTGATTCTTCTTCTTTGTCAGCTGCTACCTGTTTTTCCTTTCCTTCCTGATGGCTACAGTTCATTTTTTTCTACATGTTGCTCTTCTTAGCTACATCTAATTTTCTATGCCCAGCTCCCACTTTTTCTTCTCTCTTCCCTCCGCCTCCCCATCTTTATCCATCTTCTTTTCTTGGTCTTAGTCTTCTGTGCCACAATTTTTTGTTTTCTTTGCCACATTCTAGAAATATCTGAAACTTTGTCGTTAACTCACACTCTTTCACACATTAATGGGAAAAAAATTGAGTTCAAACAGTTAAATTCTGGCAGTTAGAAGAATTGAAGACATGGTTTCATGGGGAGCGTTGGGCAGCCTTAATAACAGGTAGTGCTGCCAGTTCTGCCTCCAAGACTAACTTTATTTTGTTCTTTGGCTTTTGTACACTAGGGATTTCAAAATGCCTAGCAGACTTTTAAGCTGGATCATGATCAATTCATGAGTAGGTGTATCAGAGAGGGGCACAAACTGTAGCATGTGGCTGTCGGACATCCAGATGCTTTGCAGTTTTGTGTTCCTAACACAAAACTCTACTATCTTTCACCTTTTTCTGTATTATTGTTGTTATAATCGTCATCATCATTTAATAAGCAAGCCTAGGAAGAAGGGAAGTTTGGGTTTTTTGGGCTTTTTTAAGATTTGAAACTGAGATGGAAATTTAGTGAAGCCACAGTATATAGGAATGTAGTTTTGGATGGTTGTAGTAGCAGAGGGGGTGGCTTTGGCAGTAACAGTTGCTAGATTGTGTGGCGAGGCAAAGACAAGTCTGTTGTAGACAAGCAGGAAAGGGGCGGGGGAGTAAAGAAGAATGTCTGCTAGAGTCTGGAGCAAGTTTGAGGAGAGTTCTAAGAAAAAATAAGGCTCTAGTGCTCTGAAAGGGAACTTATACTTTTCCCTGCATCCCCAGTGCACTATTTTTCATCAGGGGCGTTTGCTTAGTGTCATGACTTAGAATCCTGGGGCAGAATGTGAAAAAGCAGTGACAAGTGAAAAATTTGCCCTACATAGTATCTCCCACACAAAGAAAAATCAATACCAGCCAAACTGTGCTGTTTCTTGCTCTCATTTCAGTGATTCCTAATTTCATTTTTCATTCTTCTTTTAAAATAAAATTGTAGGTGTGTTACATTGTTTTAGAGGAATTTTGTTATTTTCTGTAGTGTTGCTCATTATTTCCACATACACTTCTTATATTTATTGTATTTGAATCCAGATAACTTAGATGTGCTGTTCTCTATTCTGTTGTAGTAGTAATAGTAGTTGAAGGATCTGCCATATCCATTCTGATTTTTCTGACAGACAACCAAGAGAAATTATTCCAAAAATATACACAGGTCATTGTACAGTCTTGATATTAGCTGAAATATTTTGATATATAGTTTTCGGTTCTGAAATGGAAATCACAGTATTTACTTTTTCAGTCGCTGCAAAAGTATTTGCAGCCAACAGTCTAAAACTACGTGCCTGATACATGTTTTAAAAGGCAGAAATGTTACAGTTATTTCAAAATTTGTTGATCTAATGTTAGTGGGCCTGGCAAAATCCAAGAGCTTTCAGACTGGGCTTTCCCAGATGGCAGAAAAAGCAGGGCCTTCGTTCCTGACCATGCTGCATTGGTGGGTTTTGTTCTGTCTCATGGGTTATCTGATTGTGGGTGTTTTCTCTGTGTATGTTTGTCAAGTGGAACACGATCTCGATCAGATCGACTACATTGACAGCTGTGCCACAGAGGAGGAGGAGGAGGAGGTGAGGCAGCCCAAGTGCCAGGACTCAGACAGCCTCAGCTCCCAGTTCATGGCGTACATCGACCAGCGGCGCATCTCCAATGAGGTGATGCTTCCTTGTGTTCATTCGAGTCACACACCCAGCAAAGCCCTTGGGAAAACTTCCCTCTTAAGTCATTTGGATGTTACACTTCTGGAGAGTCCTCAGAAACTGAACCTATAGAAACAGATTTTAGCCAGATTTTATCCTTCTGTGTTCTGTAGTCTTAATTAATACCTGTGTATCCACTTACACAGTTCAGTGCCTCACTGTACAGACTATATGAATAACTTGTCTGAAAAAATCTTTGTGGCTGCTCTGCTTAAACAGTAACTATAGTGCTTTGATTCAGATGTATCCTTTCAAAGTTCTGTGTGTTTTGAAGCAGAAAGATACTTGCTATTTGAAGAAAGAAAGAAAAAAATAGTGAATCTTTAGCTTTTATAACTGTGTTTAAAATCAGTCACACAGATATGAAAGATGCATTCATTTTGCAAAGCTCATAAATTCAGTGTCAGATCACAGAAGCTGAAGCATAGACACAAGAGCAAAACTTAGTTCTAAGGAAACTGTAGGCAATGCTACCCAAAGACTCCTTGCTGTAGACAGGGAAAAGGCATTGGTCAGCATCACAACAGCTATTCCTTGGGGTCTGTCTAGTCATAAAAACTAAATTGCTTTTAGCTGAAGGAGTAGTTTCTCTAAAAAGACAGTCCAAAATTCTCTACTGCTTAGGAAGGCTGACTGCAATATACCAGCAGGCATGAGTGAAAATTGGCATGTTAATCTTGAAAAGTTTCTATTTTCTTATATTAATGGGTGTAAGTGGAAGTTTTTCAGTAACACCAAAGGCAGTATGTCTCTGTTCCCAATAGGATAAATTATTTCATTGCTCAAATTAAACCTAAAGTGTTCTTATTAATCCCACGTTTTGCTTTCTTAGTTCTTCTGGGACCTGTCTTTAGAACGTCATAAAAGACCACCAGCTCTGTATTTCTGAGAATCCAGTCTTCAGTGCTCTACACTCATAGATTTAAATTCCAAAGAACGTATTTACATTTCAATACAAATTTTATAGCTACATGAACTTCTCTGCATGATTCTTAATCCTGGAGGTTTTAAACTCCTCAAGTTATGAGCAGGCATATTTAATCTTGAAACTATTATTTATTTCATTTGGAGAAATAAATATGAATGAGCTTGCTTGGTTGGAAATTAACATCCCTGACTTCTGTTTTGTGCTTTGTCGTCAGATGTTTTAAATACCAGTAGTTACAGATGTAGCTCTACAAAGAAATTTTTTGGCATTAATGTGCAGTTTTCTGAATAAATTGCTAGCTTAACCTTTTGTGTTATTTTTGCTCAGAGTTCACCAGTAAAGCCTGTATCCATCAGAGAATGTCAGAGAACAGAGGATACAAGACGACATTTACACCAAAACAGGTAAGAATTACTGTGGCAACAATAATTTTATCCAGAATTTCATTATGAATGTGGAGCATGTATTTATTGAACATGTTTAGAAAATGGCATTGTTATCTGTTGCTTTACCAGAAGTGTGTATGGCACTTTTTTTATAAGTTATTGCTCCAAATTAGGAATTGGAATTCTAATAATTGCAGTGAGCAAAAGGCAAAACTGTTCTATGCCAGTGCTTGAGTTAAAATCAGTTGGTTAAAGAAATCTGCATAATTAAAGTGCATATTTTTAAGCTGACTTAATATCTACTTTTTGTGATTTAATTTGTGGTTTGATTTAATAGTTGATCTAAGCTGTAGTGCATAGAGGACCAAAGGAATAAAGGTATTTGCAGGAAGGCTAGAGATACTATAGAGTGTCTGATGTGCCATGAGGACACATTCTTGGTTGACTCCTGCTGGTTTTGGTATTGTGAAAGATTCATTTATTTTAAAAAGTACCTATCTGGGCCATAATCATGAGCCTACATCAGCAGAAGGGATAGAATGGAAATCAATTCTGAAAACAAGTTTCTTATTTTGATGAAGTATGTGCATGCTCCTTAATTATTACTCCTTAATGATTACTTTAATGATTATTGGAGAGAATGCTTATTTGTAAAATAAAGGTCAGAATTGGACAGAGTATCAGTGAGGGGTGGTTAGGTTTCTGAAAAGAATTTGGGATTGTCTAGTTAAAAAAAAATAAGATAAGCAAACAAAAGATAAAAAACAAGCAAATTCTTGCAAATTAAAATCGATAGAAGCTTTATTATACTACTGAAGCATTTCAGTATTCTGTGGAGTGAAAGTGAATTTGTAGGGACTCCACAGAAAACCAGCCCTGTTCCAAGTTGTACTCAGAATGTTTGGGGGGCAGGGGAATGGTGGAAAAGACAACTGCTAGACCTAAGAATGTCATTACTTATGCTGTCAGTAGAAACCAATTTTTAATGGATTCTAAAATGGTATTGAAAGAGCAAATGAAACCAAGATTAGTGTGTAAATTTTTCCAGAGTTTTGGCAACATTTTTATAGGCATTCTGAAATGTGCAGAAAATGTGCAGATACAGTAGCTGTACTGATACAAGGGAGAGTAACTATTCCAGCATATGTCAGCAGTCCTTATCCTGTCCACAAGTCAGATATAAAGTGGTATAGCAATTTTGCCATGTTCTCCCCCAAAAAACTGAGTGCTCTTGGTTTGAAAATTTGATTTTTTGCTTGTTTGTTTACTTTTTTTTATTCGAACTTTTGTAGTCAACATGGAATTAATTAAACTTTCCAAACACTGGTTTCTGTGATAAATCTGAAGGAAATGGGAGAAGGCTGTTAGCTGGGAAGAGCTGCTGTTTACATAGACAGATGTTAATGATAAAGGAAGTTGTAGCTCAGTAAGCTATCCAGTGATTTCAAAATTTAACTTAAGGATAGCAGCAGATCTCCACGCAGAAGTAGTTAATCAGCAATCTGAATGAATTGTGGCTTACTATTCTGCAGCAGAGTGAAATTATTAAGGCACTAAAACCAGATCATGTTGTTATTGCCTTCAGAATTGTTTAAAAACAGCCATATGACAATGAGTAATTTTTTGTATTTTAAGCTTGTATTAGTTAAATATTTTAAGCTTGTATTAGTTAAATATTTTAGTATTATATTAGTTAAATATTCTGTAGCAACCACAAGCTGTAAAGTGCTTCCACAAATGCCTTGGCAGCAAGCCTCTTCTGTTTTTGTTTGTTTGTGGTTTTTTGTTTGTGTTTTTTTGGTGTTTTTTTTTTTGTTTGTTTGGTGGGTTTTTTGTTTGTTTGTTTTTTGTTTTGTGGTTTTTTGGTTTGTTTTTTGTTTTTTTTTTCTTTAGCATGCTGGAGCCATTAAAACTCTGAAAGTTGGATATAACACAGACTTCATCTCAGGAGTACTTATATTAGTTGGTTCATTTAAATCAATACAGTTTATGCCTCTGGACAGACTGTGGTGCATTCCTGATGCAACAAAGCTGTGTGTACTCTGCTCTGAACACTCCTTGGCACTGAGCTGAACCCAGTCCTGTCTGTTCAAAACAGTTCTAAGTAATGAGTTTGTCATGTGGTTCAGTGCTAATTTAAGAAACAGAAGAGACCTGTAACATCTGGGTCTTCCACATCTCATCTCCATGAGGAAAAGGCCCTAAGTGTTCATACAGCCAGCTGGACTGACATTTTTTGGGAAAGCTTGGTTAAGTGAGTCTGTGTTCCATGGCTGCCCCAGGAGCAAAGGTTGCAGAGTTTGGGCTGTCAAGATTAAGCTCCTTGATTTCCATCAACTTTGTTTCTAGGCAGCAACATGTCAGGGTACATGCTGCAGGCTGTGGACCTTGAGAGCTGTTTCAGTGCTAACAGCTGCCTTCTGGCAAAGAACTGACTGCAAAATTTCTCTCTTACTGTTGATATGATGGATAAGAACCAGATAGGTTCTTGTTTACTTTGTGTCTTTGAGGGCTTGTGTCACTCTGATTGGTGACGTGAGCAGATTTGTGTTGAAAATACCAAAGGGTCCTGATGTTTAAAATAATTCTGCTATTTTCAGAGCAGAATAAGGCCTGCAATAACCAAAATACTGTCTTAAAAAAGAGCATCTGTCTTTGTGTATTTTAAAATCATTGTTAATTCAGCAAGTTATGTTTAATTACTAACTGCAGTTGTTATCTGACTTGGTATGACAATATGATTTCTTTAGTCTAAATTTCACTTTTGTGATTATTTGAAGCTAATTGTTTAGGCATTTATCTCACAAAACCAGTTGTAATCTAGAGTAGAATTAATTTGACAGTAGTCTATATGCATCAGTGGCCAAATCCCCTTCCACCTGGTGTCTTACCTGCAGGGATACAGATGAATTACGAAGACCTGAAACTCTAAATTTGATGCAGGACAGAGAGCATCACCCAGTACTAAGGAGTTATGTGGACAGGACAGAGAGGTAGGGAGAAAGAAATTGAGTATTTCTGCTGATTAATTTTATTATTTTCCCCTCCCTCAAATAACCATACTATGCTGTTGTTCCTCTATATGAGGATCATGTGAAAAATTCCTGGTTTGGTTACTCTTAGAGAATGGGTATAAAGTACTGAGTATCTCAATGTAGTAGGCCAAGTGTACAATCTTACTGGTACATCTCGTGCTGTGAAAAAATGTTACTACAATTCAGGAGAAAAAATAGAAATAGAAATGATGTCACAAAATCTGTCATTCACAGTGAATCAAATCATCATCACAGCTGTTAGTAGACAGTTACTCTTCTGATTTCATCAGATACTTGCGTGTCACTGACAATTTATGTATGCAAAATTTTTAGATTTAAGATGAAAAGTCTACTTACTCTCTGTTTTTGCATTTGTCAGACCCCTGCCTGATTCACCTTATTTTCTCTCGCTGTCAAGTCACCACAGCCAGGTAACACATAGAATTTGAATTGTTTTCAACGAGTTTGATGTAAAACCAAACTGATGTTGCTCATAAGGTGTGGACTGTTTCTCCATAAACCACCTGCAGCTCTGGCTTCACAGCCTGATGCCCGTTTGATTGCAGGTGCCCAGCACAGACTCGGAGCTGCACCGCCGGCACATCGAGCGCACGCGGCGGGAGGCCCAGCTGGCAGCCCTCCAGTACGAGGAGGAGAGGATGAGAACGAAGCAGATTCAGAGAGAAGCTGTCCTTGACTTTGTTAAGGTGCCTCCTTTCAGTACCTACTTCATACTTTATCTTTTCTAAATCCCTTTATTATAACTAATTGCCATAATAATTACTGTTTTTATGTTATGCTCCCGGCACTTTATAAAGAATTTAGACAAACAGCATTGAAGTTTGTTAAGTGTTGGTGCTGTAGCTTAACACAGGCAAAGCTAGACCTGGGGAGGAAGATGGAAGATTTACCCAAAATGTGATTGTTGTAAGGAATTCTGATTTTTGCATCTTTCACCTCATACTTTCAATTTTAATTTTATCTGAAAAGGAATAGAGGCAGTTTAATTTTGAAGACAAATTTGGCAGGGAGGAAATAACCATACACACAAAAATATAATGCTGCCTGATCTATTTTGCTTTTTTGTGATAATAAAAGAAGTTAGTTCTGGGTAAAGCATGGATGCAGATCTATGGTACATCAGGCACTCACTCTGAACACTGTGTCTTTGCTGTCTCTATCTCTGCAGTTATGTCTTCTGCTTAACATGCCAGTTTATTTCTATGATAGTTGATTTAAATTTGTTTTACTGTTTGCTGCTCTGGTCACTTACACGAATCTTACCATCACAAATTTAAGAAATGTTTCAGTTAATATTTATTTTGGATTTAGAGTGGTCTGCAGAGAGGCAAAGCATGGTTTATTGCATATATTTAATGTATAAAGTTAGTTTAGAAAAAGGGTTTTAGCTGCCTGAAACTAGGCTTTTCATTAGCGACAACTATTTTTAGGCCCCTGGCACTATTTTGTAGTAAAGGTGCTTATTAAAAATTCAGCTCAGTCTTTTAGTTAAAGCTTAAGCTTATAAGATTCATGTTGTTCATTGATGAGTCTCTTGGGGTTTTTGGTTTGGATTTGATTTTTGGGTATTTTTCTTCTGTTTCCTTTGTTGTTCATGACCACTTTATTCTCAGCAGTTAAATTCCTCCCCTGAGTTGTATTTTGGGTTTATGATGTATCTTTTATATGCATGATTTTAAATTTTTGTTTGTTTGAATGTGGAATAAAGGCTGATTTTTTACTAATATCAGGGAAGTTTCAGCTCAGTGAACCCAGTGCATGTTCCATTTAAAAAACTGAGACCTCTTTTTTAAAACACTTTTAAGTTATGCTGCTTTGTTGTGAGCTTTTGTTTCTCTGTGGCATTATTTTAAGTTTTGTTTTTTCCTTCTCTGTGTAGCAAAAAGCCTCCTTAAGTCCTCAGAAACAAAGTCCAATGGATAGTGAGGTAAGAGTCCAATAAGAGCATTAGTAGGGATGTCAGTGCTTAAATTCCTAGTTCTCCATCAGAGTTATTTTCCTCATTGTGGAAAATACCTCAAAACTGGATTATAGCATAGTTTTTTTACGTTAACCTTTGGGTTGGGGTTTTTTTAACAGGCTCAGTCTAGTATTTTCTTCTGTTCATGTAGATTGCCTGTCCAAGTGTGTTGTTTTATTGGTTTTTGTATGTTTTCCTGTGTTCTCTGCAGAAATTACATTTAATATTCTATTCTAACCTGCTCCTTGTGAGCAGTACAGTTTATATTCTAACAGGAGTATTCAGTCAAGTTACAGTGTTATAGTCATCCTTCACAAATCAGTTTTCTCCCAGTTTCCTCTTACTAGATCACCAGTTATCCCAGAAATATTAACCTTTAGAATTTTGAGGGCTGTCAGAAAAAGGAATAAATATTTTTTAAAGGTTTTTTCTACCGTGGATTTCAATAATGTAGTATTTATAATCAAAACCAGATTATTCACTTAGTAATGTTAATCAGATCAGAACTTTTAATATTGTAACAAATATGATAGTTCTTTAGCAGTGTTTTCCAACTAACTCTTTTGGTTAGAAAATTACCAAAAGTGGGCTAATTGAAATAGTTTTTTGCTCCTTTTTCTTCTTAATGTTTTTCTGTTCTTAATTTATTCTTTTAAAATGTCCTTTGTTCTACCAAAGTCAGCACTGTGAATGCAGTGTTCTGTATTTGCTTGACACAACACAGAAAGCAGAATAATTTATGCCTTAAGTAATACAACTGCACTGTAATTCCTGGGTCATGGGGCTGTGTATTCCTACAGAGTTACAGATACTTCATGGATTATTTTAAAGGGCTCACAGTGCTGTAAGCAAGCAGTACATGTTCCAGAATGTCTGTCTGTTCACATACCGTGTGTTTCTGACATTGTGTGTGTTTCTGACATTGCTCCATCTCTCCCACCTCCCAGTGTCCCTTTCCATCCAGAAGGTCTCAGCATACTGATGATAGTGCCTTGTTAGTGGTAAGATCCTGCACGTAATGGCCTTTTCTGTGGCAGATTCTAGAGCATAGAAATGACAACATGTTATGATTGTCTCAGATTAGACCAACTGTTTTAGAGCTAATCTAAATAGCATAAAACATGGCTGGCTCCTTTGAAAAGTAGCTTAGCTGTGAACTATGATGTTAGGAATATGTTGACACTTTTTCTGTCAAACATTTGCTAATAATACCATGATGTTTTTCCACAAAATAATTAAAGCTTATATTTTGTTTGAGAGCAGAAGAAAAAATACTGATATCATAAAGAACAGTTTCTAAAATGAAGAATTCACCTCTAGTTGTTCTGATTTGATTTCTTTGCCATTCAGCTTGATTCCTAATTGATGTGCTCTTCAGTGTAAAGGAAGCCATTTTATGCTTAGTACAGCCTTCTGCTTTAACTTATCTGTGTCCTGCACATGGGGGTTAGAAACACTTGGCACGCCAGAAGTGTTGTACTTATGAATGCTACAAATCATTAAATACTCCTCATGCAGTTGTATTGTTTATTAGTGCAAATGTCTTAAAAATAATATATTTTGAACACTTATCAAAAACAAAAACAAGTGTGCACATATTTCATGTTTTATGCTATTTCATCCTTTGTGGCATCTTAGCAATGTTGCATGACTAAAAAATCTAATTAATGTCATAATCTAATTAATGTCTAGAAAATTAAAAATACACTTGATTTGCCTGCTGTTGCATGACTGCATGCCTAGAATTTATTTTCTTGATTTATATGCTTCCATTATCTGTCTAAATTTTCTTTAGGCAGTGCTCTTGGTTAGAGTGTCTCTCTTCTGAACATGTTGGTCAAGATATTTACTGTGTCTTTATTCAGACTTGTTGGGTTTTCTGCTTTTGTAAGACTAGCACATTGTGGGTGAGAAAGAAAGCTTAAAATGTTAAAGAGAAATTTAATAATCATGTGGCTGTTTTGAGAAATCACTATCAATGAGCGTATTAAAGTGTGCTTTCATAGTTAGGTCATAAAAAGCATGAGAACAGCAGTAATTTGGGTTGAGGTGATTCTCTGTTGACAGTCAATTTGTCTTTGGAACATATCTCAAAGACACCTGTAGGAACCCCAGTTCTATTAATTTTGTGATCACATGACTTTTGTTGTAAATTAAGATATAGAATTTTCAGAAACTACATTGAAACCAGCTCCCATTGCTATTTATTTCCTTTCTTGTCTTTAACCAAGTTACATCCTTTTACTTCACAAAAAGAGTGACCAGACTGGCAGGGAAGGATTGAAAGCAATAATTTCTCTGTTCATTTTTCTTCTGATTCCTCACATTTTTCAGCAGCGCTAAATTATAATAGTATATTAAATGCTGGGGCTTCTGATCTGTAGCTCTCTTCTGTGGTGGAAATCCACACTGTGCCTAATGATCACATATGCCGGGGCAGCTGTTTCTGGCAATTACTGTAACTGAAACATTAGGCCTATACTGGCTCATGAATTTGTACCATCTTTTGTTTACACAAATGTATTTTACATGGTAAAAACTTGTTCAACATCAAGAAAATGGTCATCAGTTTGCATTAAAAAAATTCTAAGAGTTTACATTGCTTTTACCTTTTTATATTCTATTGCATTTCATTTGACATTTTCCCTATCCTTTTGGGCTTGAAATCTAGCTAGGTCTAATTCTGAGGACATAAGGACAAGTTTTTAAAAGTACTAAATCTAATTTGTAGTTAGAAAGCAAATGAACTTTAATTTTACTACTTCACTCTTCTGGCATTGTTACTGCTTTAACAAAAAATTTCATTGTGAATCTCCTTTTTAAAATCTTCGGTATTTCTTTTGGTCATCTTTTTGTTGTCTTTAATCACTAATTAAAATTAAAATGTATTCTTGTTGCACAGATTACTCTGACCATTTCCTTCTGTTTATAAACAATGTCAGGACAGTTGAAGTCCCAGAATGATTGCCCATACCATTGTGAATGTTAATGGTTCCGTTTAGTTGTAGTTGCTGCTGCATACCTGTGATTTGAAGTGGAGTCTGGCTGTAGAACTTCATTGCACACTGTGGTGGATTTCTTTGGGTTGACCTGTGATAGATAACCAGACTAAAATGTTGTTGAAGAAGTGAAATAAAAGAAAATAAAAGTTTTATGTTAGTCAGAACCTCTTGCTGTTCTGACAAGGATAGTTCCATTTGTTACAGCGGAGATTACTTTTAGAGCTGGTATCAGCTTTCAGACTTGGCTAATGACTTGGCTTCAGCCTTCATTGCTTCTAAATTTCATTTTTCTCCAAATAGTTTCTTGTTTTCTCCTATACTGTCCCTTATAGTGTTAGTACTGTCAAAGGGGGAAAGAACCCCAAAACATCCTCTCTAACTGCTGCTCAGTTTCTCTGTTGTGAAGCCCACAAGGTACTTGAGAAGCATCAGGCAGCTGCTGTGACCTCTTCCTCTCACAACCTTTGTGTCATTGCTGCCTTATGCTCCCTTCCTTGTGTTGTTTTCTCGTTGTGTTCTCAAATGTGGCCTGAGTATGTCATCTTACTGTTAGCACATAGGATCTCTGAAACATTTGAAGTTAAGACTGCATTTAAGTTAAGCACCAGAGTGTTGCAAATAATAATGGTATGGGTAAAGTAAGCAGGACTTGACTTATGCAGACTTGTATGCTGGAGTTTTCTCTCAGACCATTGGCATTCTTTTGTGTATTCAAATGTTTAATAACCAAATTCTCTTAAAATATCCTTATTTGGTTCATGCAGAGTTCTGGTTGGGCTCTCCTTTGGCACTGCCTGTATCTGCCGTTGTTTCTGGCTCAGGGAAATTTTTGTAACTTCAGTGCTAGACCTAAAGACTGTGTGCAGCATGTACAGAGGGTGGTCTAAGTCTGAGCTGCAGCATCTTGGCTCCTTTAGTGTTGTGGCTGCCTTTTCTCACAGTTGTTCTTCGCATCACTTCTTCCTTTCTTCCCTCTCTTTCTTTCCTTACTGTCCCTGACAGAATGGCTTTGAGCCTCTCTTTGTGTTTGAGATTGACAATAACACCAATACCATTAAAAGGAGGCCAGGCACTCGCAAACAGGTGAAGAGCATGCGGTGTGTTGGTGTTGTGAATGTCCCTTCCTGTGCTGTGCTGTGTCCCCTCCCTCTGCCCACTGCTGGGTGTGTGCATAGTGACCGCTTCTTGCTAGTCTGTGTCAAGCTTGCCCTGCTCCTTTCATACAGGAAAAAGCAGATGCATTGATGTTACAGAGCACCTAGTTCTGGTTTGTTTCCATGTTCTCATGTGCTACCTAATGTGTTGTCCAAGTCAAGTGATATTTGAAACTCTTAAAAAATAAAAAAAAACAAAACACTATTTTGGCTCTGCCCTGCTCTGGAGAAAGAGGCAATCTTGAGGATCAGCTGTAAATCTGTACAGGGCCTAAAAACTTTTGTGTTTAAGGCTTGTCCTGAGTATAAGCCTTCCCTTCTAGTCCTTCTGGCTGTACTGTTCTGGAATGGCAGAAAAGTTGCAAATGCTTTTAAAACTAACTCCCAAATGTGTCTTTCACTACCTGTAGAGTTTCTAGGTGTCATTTGATGTTCTTTCCTGTGCTGAACTGTCACTTTGCTGTTTGAATGCTGTTTCAGAAAGCATAGTGAGCCATTCAGTCCTCAAATGTTAAAGTTCTCATTGTGCTTTCAGTGAGACACAGGATTTGGCCCTCTAGATCCACCTGTCAGTGACAGATGGGCATAACTACAGCCCCCATTCTATAAACAGGAAAAGTTATTTATTTGGCTAGTTTTGATATTGGTCATAATTGAAATGTGACTGCACTTTATTTGTGGCAACGCTGTAAATCCTGGCAGTGACATCTTCCCCAAGAGTGAGATTTTACTTGCAGAATCTCATTTACTTTGTGTGTAATCACAAGGACCAGTTGTTAGTGTTTGTGGCAGATACAAAGTGTGTATTACTGAACCTCTGTACGTGGGTTTCCCTGATTTTTCAGACATGCATAACATTCTCAAAACACTAAAAAGAAAGCTATTTATTTTTAATTATGTCCTACAATGGACCGTTGTATAGTAAAATTTCTTTTTTTTCTGACGGCATAGGTGTTACTAAAGAAGCTTTTGCCTCATAGTTCTTAATTCTGTTTTAAATGTCACTGTATTATATGTAAAAGAAGTACTATACCTCCCAGAAGTTCAGGAGGATAGGAAGTAACTAACTAAACTATAGTTCAGCAAGTATCTATGTGTTGCTTGTTGAGTGTTCCTAAGAATGTGATTGTGATCACCTCTTCATTTTTACTTCCACCTTTGTGTATGACCTGTCAGCTACTCACTAACTCTGCTACTGCCTTCTCTTTCTTTCTGCATTCAGTCACTCTCAGGGCTGAACCAAGAAAGCTGTGCTACTACCCTGCCTAGTGCCTCTACCTTCAGTCCTGTCAAGGTACCTCTTGCTATTATCATTCACCACTAGAGCCAACAAAAAAATCTTGGATCCACACATCGGTTTAAACAGGTGTTAGTCTGTCAACGTCTAATCAAAAGTTCAGGTAGGGTATGAACCTGATTCACCTGATGAAACTGTAGTATGTATTACCTCATCTTAGCTTTAGGCTGTGTCTACAGGAGGCCTGATCTATAAAACATGGTAACAAGTCTCTGCTCCAAGGGGTTCTTGCTTTTTCTGTACAAGATCATTTACTCTTGATCAAGTTGAGTTCATCAAAAGTACACTTGTATTCTTTGCCTGTTTCTTTCTTTTCTGTGGAAACTGTTGTGCTGAATTCATTCCTCACAAGAATTCATTAGTCTGTGTAAGCACTGTGATGAAACCACAGTGTGTTTCACTGGGGACAGATGTTCAGTAAATAGCAGTTCTGCATTAGCAAAGGTGTCAAAGAGGAGTATCCTTGCCGGGGCTGCTGTATTGCCAATTCTGCATGTTGCTTAATACCCGTTTCCTGGTGTCCCCTTTGCAAAGAGCACTCCTCAGTTTGGGTTGGAAGGAAGAGTTAACAATCTGTCATTGCGTAGTCAGTCCTGTTTCACCATTATTTTTCCTAAGGAAAAAGAACACTTGTATCATTTCTGTAAAAGAAAAAACTTTTGTCTCTTCAGAGATAAGACTTGGGAAACAAACATACAGTGGTTTTTCTTATTTCTGGTTATTTTTCTGAAACATTTAGATGGCTGGAGCTTTTCTTAAAACACAGCAAACTAAAATGTAGTCAAAGCTTTTCCAGATTAGGACCATTCATACTCTTCTGCTTTTTTGTTCACAGAGTGATGACAGATCTACCATCTCCCCTGGCTCACCTACTGCTCAGACAGGTAACAGGGACAGGAAAAAAATTCTGAAAAATAAGATCAAATGCCTGCTTGCTTATTTGTCCTATGAAGAAAGGGGAGCATCTGTTCCCACCTCTGTCTGTGGCACTGCTGTGTGTGAGAATTTACCCAGTTACTTGGGTCTCCTTCAAAAAACACAAGGGTAGAGACAACAGGGATGAGGTATGTCCTTAGGCAGAGAATAGGGTATGGCTGGTTTAGGCCTTCATAGAGGCTTTGGCACACAGATGCATTCAGCAAGAGTCAGAACAGTTGTTGGAATTGGTATGTGGAATGTTCTTTGCATGCAAGTGTCCTTGGAAGTGCCTTTTCCTGCTCTGCTTTTATCATGCATGGCTGTAATTTATTTTGTCATCATTGCGTTAAAATTTTTGGTTTGTTCTTTTTAATTACCACATTGCTGTACCCATTTCCTATTTAAACTCTAACCATTTCCTTCTTCCTCCTTCCTTTCCTGTGCCTTTCCACATTTGTTTAGTCCACCTTTCCCCTCCATATCCTGGCCATGCAGCCCCGCCTTCCTATAGAAACCCTTCCCAGCGACCTGAGAGTTTCCTTTTCCGAACAGCTGTCAGGGATGGAGCCAAGAAAGGTAGGTTACATAGCTCAGAAATCAGCTAGTTTTGCTACATTATATTGACATCTGCATTACCTGGGGCTTGCAGTGTTTTGTTACTTCAGGTCTTTATCATCAAACTACTTTTAGAATTCCATTTGTAGACAGATGACATCAGATATGTTGTGAACAAACAGGGTTTTATTTGGAGCTGCCCAATATTCTTTTGTCGTATCTGTAGAAGTGTGAAAATTCGCTCATCCTGGTCTGCACTTACACCTTTGCCACACAAGCCTTCAACAACTTGGTAATTCTTGCATTGCCCAGTAGCCTGTAACAGAATTGCAATTTCTGGAGAAAGACAGAACCATTTCAACATACTGTGTGGCAAAACTTTGTCATCATTTGTGCATGACTATTACCTAACAGAAAGGTCAGAATCTAAACAGTGAGGCAATTGTGTTGACATCTCATTTAGGTTGGTAGACCATTAGTTTGATTAATAATCAAAGGTAAGAAAGAGATTTATGAAAAGGAATAATGTACCGATTTTGGAACTTTGTGTGCGGTGCAATAGCAAATGACACAGAGCCAAACTGTGCTTAGTGATGTTCTTTCCTTCATGCTGCTGTTTTAGCTGTTTCTTCATCCTCTACCTGTGCCTTGTCTCCTGCTAATGATTCTGCAGACCCTCGAGTGAGACAAAACTCCAAACAGCGGGAGGAGGAGCTGGAGCTGATAGAGCAGCTACGCAAGGTCAGTGCTGCCAGGAGCCAGAACATGAATGTAGCAGGAAATGCACTTCGTGACCCTGCTAAATCTCCTTTGTCTTATGGACAAGTTTCACTGAACCGATAAGGGGCACAGTTGACCAAAATTAAATGGTGTGGTACAGTCTCTGCACTTCTTTCAGATTGGTACAGTAGTGTTCACTTGGTTGTTTGTGGTAGGTAAAGTCAGCTTCAAATTCTGTGTAATAAATTATGTCAAGTCCTGCTCTTAAATGTCCATTGAACTCTGCTTTTATGTGTGCTTCCTTTCTTCCTTATCAGCTTTCACACTTGAAAGGAGCTCCCTGGAAAGTTACCTTTACTGTCTCCTTTTAATGTCTTTTTTAAAATTATTTTTTGCTATAAAGCCGACAGATAAGCAGATGGAGTGCAGAGACTGCTGCCAGTCATGCTGCCATCATAGTTTCTTTGTGTACTCTAGATCTGTTATGTTGATTCTTGCCTTATCCTTAGTTAAGTGCAGAACACTTGAGCTAGAAATGTTTCTAATATTTATGCTTTTTGTCTGCCATGGGGCACCACACTACTGGTTTGTGCCCAGGTACAATAAACAGGAATATTGAAAATGCCTCATGGCATTAAAGTACTGCTCTGCTTTGCCCCAGACTTGTTTCTGCAGAGCATGAAGAGATTTCTTGAGGTGTTGTAATTAATTGTTGAATTTTCCCAATAAATAAGAATATACTTACTGAAGGTAATCTTAAAAGCCATAAGCATCCCAGAAAGAGAAAATTCCCTCTCTTTAGGGGGAAGTTTTGAAGTAAGGATGGTCTCCTTTCTCTAAAGGAGAAAGGTAACTACCTTAGATAAAACTTGTTTGAAGAGGGTGCTTGCAGACCCTCTCTTATGGTATCTCAGATTGCTTTCTGTATAGTCTGTCTCTTATTCTGTTCTCCGGGTAAGCTTAGGTTTTTTTTTTTAATACTTAAATTTACATACAGTATTACAACTCGGTGGTATTCACACAGCATTTTAAATTAGTTGGAAAGCCTGAACTGAATTTTTATTCATTCTCTTAAACGAATTCTAACTACTTTCTTTTTAAAGGACTGGTTATACCAAATAGTTCCAGTTTTATTTTAAAGGCAAAAATATAGTTTTGACTTTTGTTAATTGTGTTGTCCTCCAACCCACAAAGACAATTATTTTCCCTTCTCTTGGCAGAACTGTTCTCTGAGAACATGCACGGTTAAGAATACTGTTCCTAGAGCCCAATTTCCATTATTTTTGAATAACGCTTGTATTAGTCCATGTGCTGTACAATGAAAGCTGTTCTTCCTTGAACTCAGTTGCTCCCAGGCTGTGGCCAGCGCTGGGCACAGCAATGCACGAGGCTTTCCTTGAGGTTATTCAGCAAGCTGGTTGGAAATGCCATGAGGACAGACAGAGCTGTAACACAGGAGCTCTGCCTCGCAGGAACTTGTGCAGAGTGGAGGAGCAGGAAGAAGGCAGCTCTCAGCGCCCCTGTGTGTCCCTGTTGGTTTCCCACAGAACATCGAGTCGCGGCTGAAGGTGTCACTGCCCAGCGACCTCGGGGCGGCTCTCACGGACGGCGTCGTCCTGTGCCACTTGGCCAACCACGTGCGGCCCCGCTCTGTCCCCAGCATCCACGTGCCCTCGCCTGCTGTTGTAAGTGTGCCACACTGACACTACTTATAGCTGTCCTCAGTGACATCCTACAGAGTCCTGTAAGCCAGACAGACACTAAAATCAGCATTCTCCTCAGTGAATGTACATGAGAAAAAATAACAATCTGTGCTGTTTGAAAAAGGTCTGTAGTGTCACTAAATGAAATTCTCTTTGGGTTTGTTTCATTTAAAGGAAGTTACTTCTAACAGCTTGTAAGCAAATGTTAACATTTTCATGTGCTCTCTTAAGCACATTAACTTCAAAACTAGTGAAATACAAAACAGTTCAGCATGAAAACTAAAATAGGATATTTTAAAAGATCAAAATGACTGAGAAGATCAGGAAAACATATTAGGGAATTACAACAAGTAGGATCCCACTACACAAGACAGTGAAACCAGGCAGGGACCAAGTTGAATCCTGTGTCCAGAGCACTACAGATTCCTCTGCTTAGGAATTTTTGCAGAACACACTCAAGATACTTGGAGAACAGCATTTCCTGGAACAAAATGAATCCTATCATACCTTTGTGATAACAGGAAAAAAAGGTGACTGTGTCAGGAGACCTGTGAGAGCAGGGAAGTATTGCAATCTATTTTGTAGGGAAAGCACAGAATTAGAGAAAGGTCAAAATCTGTGAGGTACCAACAGATTATTTATCCAGTTTGTGTTAATGGAAGTCAGAAAGTTCAGTGAAAATATTTAGGATCAGCTACTTGAAAGTAATATGGACAGGCAGATAGCTTGTTATGCACCTTTAAATTGTATGAATGAGTAGAAAAAACAGAGGTTGCTCCTTGGGGAAGAAGTTGAAACATACATGTGGTCTTCATTTATCCTTCTTTTGGAGCAAGTCTTCATGTTGATTGGAATCTGAACTGGCACTTGCAGGGCTGCCAAGTGTGTCACTGTGGTTGTGTCCCTGGGACTCGATGTGACCAGGCAGATGGCCTCGTTATTTGAGAAGACTGAGCTGGACACACCAACCTTTTAGGCAGATTATGGGATCATTTCAAGCAAAGGCAGGGAGCCACTGCTCAGGAGACTTGCATCAGTGAGATTGTTTCAATGGCCTGGTTTGATGTGCAGCTGAATGTTTTGTGTTAGGAATTAAATTGTGGCTTTGTCATGTGAATCCCAAGGAAGAGGCAGCCTGGAGTCGCGTGGCTCCAGGAGCACAAGAGGCATCACATCATGCCCCAGGGACAGTGTGATCTTTGTACTCCCCTGGTCCTTTGGGAGAAAGAAGCCAGTGCTGGCCTTTAACCTGCTTCCTTGGTGGGGAAACACAGCACATGAGGGGTCAGAAGAAACCCCATCACTTAGAGAAGTGTTGAACACCTGGAGGCTGCTGCCTGCTGCTCCAAAGCACGTTCATAGGAGCAGGGAACTTGCGTCTCTTGAACCAGAAAAGAATAAGCTTTGAGAGCAGGAACAAGATGGAGCCTGTGCTGTGGTATGTCTGAAGAGGTGTGAAAACTGACTGCAGAAAAAACCTCAGTTGAAAAAGTGCCAGTGAGTGCAATTCAGACAGCTCCGTTAAACCCATCTACAAAAAGCTGACAAGTAGCAAGCTTCATTTCCAGTTTGCTGACATTATTTTTTTATTTCATCTAGCCTTTATTTTTTTACCTCTTTGTTAATTGAAGTATGGTTTGATATTTATATAGTTCTGCATTATAGTAATCCAAAACAGACTCTAGATTGCTTTATGTCATGAAATTGCTCTGAAATCACAGCATGGAAGCCATGGATGTGCATTTCAGCAAAAGACATTTTTAAAATTATTATACTATAGTCACTAAAAGTGTTAGCCAGTTTTTTATGTAACACTGTGTATATAAATATCACAGGGCTCAGAACTGTCTTTTTTTTTAAATCATCCAGCATTCATAACTTAGCTTTTCATAAAACAGCTTTGAAAACTGGGATGGTTTTCTAAGAAAAGTAAACTTCAGCAGAGCCTGCTTTGAATTAGACGAGCTTATGTCAGTGCAGTGTTTTTGGCAAAGAGATTTATTAAGACTTTTATTTAAATAAAATTTAAAATCTTTTAAAACCTTGCCAGTTAAGAACACTGTATGCCTTCGCTTCTTTGCAGCCCAAACTTACAATGGCAAAATGCAGACGAAACGTGGAGAATTTCTTAGAAGCTTGCAGAAGGATTGGAGTGCCTCAGGTATGTATTTCTGATGACCTGATATGTTTCAGATGCAGTTTTGCCTGGTGCTTCAGAAAATAAAACACTCTTTGGAATATTGGATTAAAACAAAATGATTAGAAGTTTCAGGTACAAGCTGTCCTGCAGTATAGATCAGACTTACCTTGCATGGCCTTCCAGAGCAAAATTAAGCCAGATATATACTACATCAGAGTGTAGTATATAGATTTTATATTTTAGTACAGATTCACTTAAATACTGTGCATCAAATTCATAATAGCTGATGGACTCTGAGTCTGCCTTTAGAACTGGCAGGTTCTATAAGACCAGTTACATTTTCTCAATATTAGGTATGTGACAACTTAAAAGTGGGATAAAATCTGGATGATGGTTTGCATGTGTATTTTCTTTATCCCAAAGCTTTTCATGTTCCTTCCCAATAATTCTCTTACATTAATGTCTTTACTGTCTTACCAACAAGTCACAGAATTATTGGCCTTTCTCTGATGGTAGCTGTCTTTGCATAGTTCCTACTTCTTTTGTTACGTACCAATGGTAGAAGTCTGTCTTCCTTGTCCCCTTCTGAAACTTGTAAGATCTAGGAGGTGGGCACATAATAAATAGCCCATCTTATCCTGCTGGTCCCAGTAGACTGTTTTATGCTGTCCTGTCTGTTGCACTTTGTCTTATTCAGCGGGTCTCTTAGTACAAATAGTTTCAATATATTATATTTTTCCTATTTTCCCTTCCAGTGCACTAATTGATTTGGGTTTTTACATTGCTGAGCATTGGTATTTTTGCTGTAGGTGCTGGTTTCTTCTGTATTCTGAAAGGGAGAAGTAGACCCCATGATTCATTTCCCAGCTACATCTAAAGGCAATTCTTGAGTCAGTCATGCTGGATTTTCTGGTATTTTCAGATCACTTGGAGACATTTGAGCCACTGGGATTTTAGGATGACTTATTTATTGAGCAGTCTGGCAGTTTCGCATGGCTCAGTGGTGAATCTTGTTGGAAGGGGCTAAGGAGTTGTAAGTGATTGTTAATGCTGGGAGATCCTGCACTGCTTTGGTCCCCTAAAAACCTTCGGACTTTCAATCCCAGCAGAACTGCACAATATAAATTCATCTGGGGCATTGTGCAATTCCATCCCAGCTTCCCTATTTATAGCTCCCTCAAGTACAAAGATACAGTTTTTATGGGATTGCAGTACAAAGATGATCATTGGAATGACCCACAATCAAAACCAAACAAACACAAAGGCCAATCAAGAAAAAGTCCCCTGTAAACCCAGGCTTCTCCATCTGCTATTCCTGCTGTGTAGGGCCCTCCTGTTTTTCTAATATATTTTGTTTTAATGTGAAAGAGTTCAAGGAGGTTCTCTCTGGGAAAACTTAGTAAAATACCCCCCCTGAACTCCAAAGCTCTTCTCACATGTCTGCATTACATCTCTACTGAGATGTGAACATAAGATACCTCTATGTAAGAATGGCATGGCAGCCTGGTATGTTTTTCTTGAAAAGTTGCCTGCAGGTTTTTCATTTCATTTCCATTCTAATTACAAAAATAATAGGCTTTCTGAAAGCGTAGATCCATGTAGGAATACTTACCTTTTAAGGGGAAGGCTACTTTCAGAAAGGGCTAATTACAGGCACCACAGCAGAGCAGCAATTTCTGTAGGACTTTGGTTGTTTTAAAGCCCTTGGATCAAAGAAAACCCTCAGCTGAACAGGTTGATCCGTGCATCTAGATTTCACTGATTATTAGCATTTACCTGTGGGAAAGGGAGACAAGAGACACACAATGGGAATAGTTACAGAACTCTTAAACTCTAATTAGTAATAGATATTTCTGCAGGATGCTGCATTCAAGCATCAGTTACACATAAATAATTCCTTGTCCTGCTGTTTTCATTAAGTTACATGTGGAGGCTAAACTTTGGTGAGTACTCAATACCAGCAGCATCTCAGATACCTGTAACCTCTTCACTTCTGGAGAAAAATGGGTTTCACTAAGGCTTGTGTAAACTGCTGTTTTTAACAAGGAATAATTACATGTTGGAGCTGGAGAGGTGACAGGCACCTCACTGAACACTAAACACTGACATTGAGTTCTTTGCAATGGGAGTCTTGCAGATTTCTATGTGAGAATTAACCAGCTGTGATGTGCTTCTCAAATGTGTGGGTTGTATCTGAGATGTCTGATAACTGCTTCATGGATGTTGCTATGGCTAACTGACTGACCTTTTTTTTTCTGTCTGTTTTCCCTTCCTGCTCACACACTCTGGACAGGACAATCTTTGTTCCCCTTCTGACATTCTCCAGCTAAACCTCAGCGTTAAAAGAACAGTTGAGACTCTTCTTTCCCTGGGGACAGATTCAGAAGAATCCAGTCTTGTGTCCCTTTCCGTTCAGCTCTGGGGCTTTGTGGTGTTTTACTGTACTCTAATGCTAACGCTCTGTATGTTCTATCGCTGGGTCTTTTTTCTCTAGTGAAGGATAGTGGTGCTGCTTCCTCCCTCCATCACTCCAGTGCTTGGGAACAGATTCTGGCCTTTGCCAAGACTGTGTGTATGAAGTGCTTTGTTTCCCATGGATGGGACAGAGGTGACAAGTACAATGTACAAACACATTGGTGCACCCACACCACCATCCATGACCCAATTCCCATTTGTATTTGCTGTGTCATGTTGAGCAGATGAAATGCTTTCCAAGGGAGGAGGTGCTGTCCCTGGGCTCCAGCGAGGGCTGAGGTCAGGACATGTGGTGCATGCTGTAGTCTGCTGACCAGTGGTGTAGTGAAAACTGCAGTGTCAGTTTGTGCCTCTGTTCCCCCATCTGTATAATGGGAAATGCAACCAATTTGGTAAATTGCTTGAGGATTATCTGATGAAAAATGTTAAACAATGTGAAGTATTTTTTTCAATGTCAATATTCTTGATGTGATCTCACAGTCTTAGGAGACATGGTCTGGTGTCATCCACAGAACTTCCTAACTGTTTGGTTTTTGACCCCCAGTCCTTATCTTGCTCCTAAGAGCATTTGATTTCTTAAATTTATAGACTGTTGTATTACTTGGAGTCAGGATTTTTAAAACAACTGTTAATGAATCCTGAGCTACTTGAACTTTATAACAGTTCAAGCAGAAACATTTCAGAGAAATTAAGCTCTTCAGCAGCTTTAAGAGAAAATTTTTCTAGCACAGAAAGAAAAATCTTTATGATCCTGTCAGGTGCTACAGAATGTCATAGCATTTTACTGTGATCTGGATAAGACTTACCAAAAACTTGTTGAATTGTCCCTTGATCTTGGGCACTCCAACCCTAGCTTGTTCCATGCTTATTCCCATCTTCCTCTTATACTGTCATTTTCAGAAACACTTGCATCATGCAGTTGCACAAGCAAAAGGCCCAGCTGCACAAGCACTCTTCACTGTTTTACAAAACTCAGGTAGTCTTCCATAAAGCTTCACAGCCTTTCCCTCCCCAGGGAAAGCATCCTGGTGCTTTAATGCTTTAATGTCTCAGGGACACCTCAGAACTTCAGGGGACTCCCCATGTGTGTAACAGACCATGTCTCCTCAGAGTGGAGATCCATTCAGGGAGCTCTGCTCAGAGACCAGAGACAGGTAAGTGTTCAGGAAATGGCTGTTCCAAATGTATCTTCAATAAATTTTGTTATATCTGCAACTGCAGTAAATGGCTTGGAAGTCCAGTGCAAGTGGTGTTGGTATTCCAGCCATATCCTGGAACACCTCTGAAGCACAGTTTAAGGTACACAGGAGTTCAGTTGCAAATGTGATCACTACCAATAAAAATGTTTCTGTGTATATGGGTCTCACAAGCTCTTGTACCGTGAAGTGAGTTTTTATCAAAGGAGCAAGTAAGAGCTGCTGTCTTCTGTCCAAGTCACACAAAGTGTTCTGTCCAAGCCAAACATCACTAAATAAAGAAGGGACTTTTGACAGGGGGAGATTGCTTTACTTTTAAGTAAGCTATTTTTGCACTGCTTACTGGTATGAACTAAAATGAACTCACTTCCTGTGTTTTTTAACTTCTAATGAACACTGTGATAAAAGCTGCAAGGGGTTTTACACTAACAGTGCCTTCCAGTTTTTAAATTTTGTTTGTCATTACTGTCTGTGATATGGAGTCATTCCAAAGCTTTTCCCCCCTTATCTGTTTGCATACATAAGAAAAAGATAAGGCATATTTACTCAAGTTTACAAATATTTTCTCAAAAAGCACACTTTTTTCAAAGTAATATACATTTGCTGGAAGAAAAATGAATTTTAGCCTGAGCATATGGCTTTCTATGAGAATTGGAGTTGGGGTTTTCTCTCGTTTTCTCTCTGCTCAGAGCTTTGAGGGAGGAGTGTTGGCTGCCACTGTTTGTACTGAAGGATTTCTTTAACCTCAAAAATCAGTAAAGACTCAAGGAGTAGAGAAATGCCAGCTGGTGTGAAAATGACACATGAAGAACAGTCTCTAGCTCTATAGGAAGGACACACTTGGGTTGTTTTCTGCGGATACAGAGAACTGTTGGACATGTACCCTGTCTGTTGTGGAGTGAGGATGGCCAGGAGGTGCCAAGGACTTCTGTAGGATGAGGCTTTAAATACATCTTAGACTGAGAATAGCACAACTGTTAATAAACACTTTGAAACCTCTTTTTGCATGTTGTGTATTACTGTTACTCCTCAGGATGATTTTGGGGGCCACCCACAAAGCAGGGGCACTTCGGGGAGGTGAGTGAGTGGTAGTGACTCATTCCCTGCTCCCCAGCAGGGCTTCCCTCATGGCTGTAGCTGAACAGGCTTGTTCCAGGAGGACTCTCCAAAAGGTGTGATTTGGGAAGGAAGCTGTGGTTCCTCTCCTGCTCTGTGTTATAGCACATTGGTCATATTGAAGCAACCCCCTCCTCAAGTTCATCTGCCTTGGCTATTTTATAAACTGCTGCCATCTCAGTGTGGGCAGAGATGGAGAACAATTTGCTATTCCCCCTTTCTCCCATGATCTTTTTTCAAATTCTTATTTATACCATTTTCTATTAAAAGAACACAAGAGATTAGCCCAAGGCTACCTTTCTTGAGTAGTCAAGGTCATGGTTCCTTTGTCACAAGTAGAAATCTCATGTCCTACCTCTGTGTTTGTGTGCTGCCTGTCCATAACATTTCATATTTTAGTCACCTTTTGCTTAATTTTTTTTTTTCTTTTCAGTTGAGTGGTTTTCATCCATTTTGTTTTTGTCTTTGTTTTGTTCCCCATTCAGGAGCAATTATGTTTGCCTCTGCATATTTTAGAAGAGAAGGGTTTGACACAGGTAGCTGTGACTGTCCAGGCGCTCCTGGAGCTGGCACCCCCAAAGCAGCAGCCACTTCACCACTTGTCTGCTGTGTAAAGACCTCCGGGACCTTTTGGGTTACCTTGGCTAAGCAGAAGGACCTGAAGACTTTACTGCCCATGCAGTGCATCCAAACACACAGAGCTCTGTTCTAAGGAAATGAGTTTCCGTGATTCCTGACAGGAATGTTTTACTTCATTTCTCCATTTTTTTTGGAGATCACAACAGTTTCCAGAAACATTTTTATTAACAATATTTTTGCCCCTTATTTAAAAAATGAGAGTTCAGTGGGAGGAGGGCAGGGAATTCTAGTAGCTGTCTGTTGGAGCCAGCTGTAGAAATGGACCCTGCAGGATGAAGAAATGGGTTTAGAGTCTGGAAAGCAATTCCTAGGGGAATTTGTAAAAAAAAGGGTGTTGCTGCAGTGGGCACACAGGGAATTAAATTTATTTCCTTACCCACAGGGTGCAAAGAAATGGAGTTTCTTTGACTCCAAAGAGTGGCTATTTCTATTATAATATTTTTTTAATTGCATCACACAATCTTAACCTGCAGTGTTTGATAACAGGGTCAAACCTCACACAGCTGTCACTTGCCTTGGCAGGTCCTCATGACTAAAAGTTGAAGAAAAAAACCACTTTTCCCAATGGAAAAATTACTGCATGTTTTCTCTGCCAGAAACACCTTAGTAAAAGATACTAAGTGAGATCTGTTCAAGTGGGATTAATCCCATCAGCATTTTTGCTGGGTTCACTTTCTGTTTGGGTTTTAAAATGTCTTTATCTGACCACTTTTCAAACAGCAGTGGAGGGAGATTGCCCCTGTCCTCACATTCCCTTCTGGTGGTTTTGTGGGATCACAGAATCCCTGCATTTCCCTGCAGTGGGAGCAGTGTCAGCCTGCGCTGCTGGTCATTAGAAACCCTACCAGCTAAGAGATTTATGAGGGGCTGAAGCATCCCCTGCAGGCACAGAATGGATCGTGTTAAAAGCACAGTTCTCAAGTTCCCCAAGTGGGCTGGGTGTTGCCAGGGCAGCATCTGTGCCAAGGCAGCGCTGAAGGGTTAGACAAGGCTTTCAATAATGCCCTTTATGAGTTGGAGTTTACACAGAGAGATGTGCTGGTTTTACAGAACTGCTATCACTTCATTCCTCTTTCCTTAACATAATAATGGAATTTCACTGTGCAGAAGTGGGAGAGGCTGTTGACAAGTTCTGTGTTTTCCTTGAAAGCTGATGTGCAAAATAAAAACAGGTCTATATGCTCTAGTCCTAGTGACAAGGCCAAGTTCACGACCAGATCAATTAACAATTCTTCCCCCTCCCCCCCCCCAAAAAAAAGGCCTCACAAAATCCAGTTTCCACTTATGCTGTTCCTTTGTCAGGTGTTGCCCAATTCAAAGCAACCCTGACCATTATGCTACTAATATATGGTATATGTTCTGAAAGCAACTCCAGGCATCAGCCATAGTCTGTCTGGGATCTATTTGAAGCAAAATACACTGAGAGGATTTTATGCAGATAAAGGAAGAAGAAATGGGAACAAAATAGCTAAAAGTCATTTTTGCAGAAGTAAAACTTGCTGTGGGAGTTGCCAAGGACTGGTCTTAGCTGCATTTTCCCCCTTTTGATTTGCAGTTTTGTTTCCATTTTGTTTTGCTTCATGTATTTCTTTCAAGGCCCATTGTGGTGATTGTTGAATCCCCTGTTTCTCTTAATTATTCCAGTTGCTTCTTATTGGCATTGGTTGGTCACATTTAAAGTGAAGAACACCTGGGAGGTGTTTAAGAGTGCCCAGCTGCAAAGAGAAACCTCCTCATGCTGGGCAAATGCAGTGCCCTGCAGGGAATGGGAGTGCCAGGAACTCACAGGAGGAGCAGCTCCACACAGGCATTCTTGCTCCCTTAAGTAGTTTTTGTATTTCACTTGATGCCATTGGTCATTCCCACAGGGTTACACAGAGGTGTCTGAAGTGTCTGCTGCAGTTTGGTGGGGGGAAGATGCTGCCACTCACAGGCAACACCACAGACAGAGAGTGTTCCTGGTGTGTTTGTCTCTGCACGTAATTTGAGACAGAGGCACTGACTTCATCTTGGTTTCCAACATTAAGTCACCTGTTGTTACAGGGACAGTTGCATTTACCAGCACACCCATTATGGGCTATTTAAATACCCCTGTTTGAAGAAAACCATTCCCTTCATGGATTTGCAAGGGTGTGGTGATTGCTCCAGCACTTAAGGAAATTGAAATGTAACAGTATTCAGGTTGGTGGAAATTTTGTAATTTAATTAACAGTAGTTTTTAATGGGGTGGGGGCTTGAGTCTGGCCTGCAAGAAGGAGCCATCTCCTGTTGCCATGTGTGGCTCAGCCTGAGTGGCTCATGGCCACCTGTGGCTGGAGGCCAGGCAGGCAGAAGGCCCCTGGCACCAGGTACTTGGTTGTGAGCAACATTCACTCTGGAGTTTCAGTGTAGGTAATTGTGTTAGCTTGATATTTGTAATTCTATGTTTTCAGGCTGGCAAGCACTAAATCTTGTCCAGATTGCTTAGGACAAAAGTGCAAACCCGAAGTTTCATCATGCAGTTTATTTAATGTGTTATACCAAACCCACTTCAGTTCTCTTGCAAAATGGGTTGGGATTTTTCAGTGTAGTTATGTGCAATTTTTTTGTATCCCATGAAAAGAGTATTTGAAAGAAAACATGTATAAAGTTCTATTCCGTGTGTTAAAGCAAAGAAGAGACTCTCTTTCCTCTTCAGGACATTTGTGTTGGGAGGATGTGGGAGGGATCCACTTCAGTGTTCTGTGCTGCTGGTGTTCCTGCACTGACTCCATGGTGTCACACTCCATCCTCACACCTGGCAGTGTCTGAGGCTCTGCAAGGTCACACACTCCAGGTGGAGCAGCCCAGGCTCCGGGGGGCCGGGGCAGAGCAGCTGGGGGCTCCCCTTTGAAGGAGAGCTTTTGTAAAGGCCCTGCCCCCTGCTTAAAATCCACCAGGGACAGCTCTTCACAGAGCCAGAGCACCTCTGTTCTTGGTAGCAGTAGGATGGCAAATGGTATTCTTACCCCTTTATGACTATAAATGGTTCTTTGAAAAACTGTTTTAGAAACAGAGGACTTGAAAGGTGAATTTGGACATCAGAAAATTCTTTTGTATAGATATTGTGATGTTCTACAAAGTGATCTAATTTTGTTATTTCTGAAAACAGTGTAAACGTGTAAGTAATAGAGTAAAGGATTTTAAAGCTTCATCCCATGCTGTATGTCTGTAAATACATTCCATAATTTCTGTTACATATAAATGTGTCTGAGTATTGTATATTTTAAATCGCCTGTATTCTGCCAGTAGTGTGAACTTCTAGCACATTGATAATATAAAAGGAAACCATGGGTATTTGAAATAAAGTTTTAAAACTTACGTGAATTGCAGTAGTTCTTCCTGCTGTTTTTCTGTTGCACCAATGAACGTCACATCCTCTGTCAGGTGTTTATTCCCCTTCCACATCACCCCAGTTCACATCTGATGGACCTGCTTTGGTTTTCTACTTTTCATAGTTAACCAGGGTAGGAAAATCACAGTATTTTTACACATATTTTGCAGCCACATCAGAAGCTTTTTCTTCGGTATTTTTAACCTTCCCAGAGACTGATTTTGTACAGAATCCTGTGCTCATCTCTCCACAGCCCCTGTTTTTTTTCCTTCTCTACATAAATTACACATTCTGGGTTTGGGGTTTCCTGCTGCCAGTCCTGTTGCTCCTTGTTCTCGTCTTTTGCTTTTGGCCTGTCTTGAGTTTGAAGTGTAAAACTCTCACCCCCCTCCTTCCTGACCCTGCTGCATTTGAAAGGTTTATTCTTAGGCAGAATGTTTAGTTCTCTTTTCATCTCTCCTCATCACTAGTTTTATTATTTTTTAAAACATAAAAATGCAAAGCCTAGAAATTGCCAGAGATCCACAAACTCTCTCTGCTTTTGTTACTCCCGTGATGCTCTTCCCTCTTCACCAGGCTGCTCCAGCATCCTTGTCTGACTTGGGTGCTCTGTCAGCCACTGGGGACAGCTCCACTCTTGCCTCTCTCAAGACTGCCCAGCTCTCTTAAGGTGTTTATTTCTCCACCTTAATCTAAAGCTTCCTCCTAACCAGCTGCTTCCCAATCTCCAGCCTTTCTTCAGCATTTGATTCCCAGGAAAACCCTCTCTAAAGGGCATATGATTTCCCTGCAGAAAATTCCATGGATGTACATTTTGATACCATCTCTCCACAGCTGGACAAATGGAGCAGTAGCAGCTGTGGCAGAGTTCCTCAGAAGCGCTGGGTTTGGGACCCTGCTCCCAGCCCAGGCTGTGCCAGCCTGCACAGCCCAGACACCAACTCTGCTGCGGTTCCCATGGAGAGAGGGGGGCTCATGCAGAGAGCAGCGTGCTGAGATCAGCTGGTGCAGCCAAGGAGGCCGGGAGGAGCTGGGTGGGTGCCACTGTGGCCACAGTCCCCAGCCCGGAGTGTGTGGCAGGTCGCAGGGTTCAGACAGTTGCACACCCGTGCCTCTGTCACTGCCCAGCAGTGGCTTCATGTGGGAGCCTGAGGTTCAGCACCCCAACTTCATGGGAAAACCCTATTCCACTGTTGTCTCTGTTTGCAGAGCTAACTTCATTCACTGCTGAGAAGCAAGTGCAGCCCAGCATCAGATTTCACTTGTCTGATTGCATTAATAAAGCATGCCTGGAGTTTGACATAAACAGCAGAGATCTGCTGCCCTCCATGTCATGCTGCTTTTCCTTAGCTCAAAGCCTCTAGAGAGTTTTATGATGAACTTAATTCCTTCCACTCAAGCAGGTCACCTGTTCACAACTCCATCACATACAGAAAACAGGTCTGTGGTGAAATGCACTGAGTCAGCAGTACATGAAAAAAAAAAAAGAGTTAAAATTAGGAACTTAAGTCCCGGGTTTGCACTGAGACACTTCCTGCAGTGGGGTGTAAGCACAGTCCTGGCTCTGTTCCTGCCAGCACCAAACTGGAGTGATCCCTGCTCTTAGCACTGCATGGGGAGCATGGGAAGCAAGGGCATTTGATCACTACCAATGCTGGAATGGGAACTTGTTCAGGTTATAAGCAAGTGTCCCTGCTCCAGCAGGAACACTGGCACTTCTAATGCAGTTTGTCTGCAGCATCTGCAACTTCAGCACTCCCCTGACAACCAAGTCTGCCTGATAAGACACCAGTGCTTTCTGTTCAGAGTTCTGAGCCACAGGCTCTCTGCTCCTGGTTTCAGCCATCTCACATGAACTTCAGAGCCTTTGGCCCAGTTCAGGTTGGACACGAGGTTTGGATGTGGCCAGCACGGGCTGGTCACAAAGAGCAGAACAGACTCCATGGCTTGGTATCTCCCACGTGGGAGAGTCAGAAACCAGGCAGCTCAGCCACAGGCCTTTGTGCACAGACCTGCATGTGGACTGGCAGTGTTGGGAGCAGGGATTCCCTCTGGGTGAAAAAGCAGCTCTGCTCCCTGCCTGCAGCCCTGTCACACTGCGCAGTGGCGCTGGCCGGGGCGGTGGGGACGGCTGTAGGTACCATGGCTGCCTTTTCCCTTCGTTCCTCCCCTTGGTCAGAAGCTATATGGAGCTATTCTTTATGTCTGTGCACTGACACTGTGCAGGTCTGTGGGAATGGAAACCTGCATACCCTGACTGCACTTGTGTTTACACTACAAACTTGCACGTGTTCTCCCTGCTGACCTGATGCCAGTGCTAGAGGCATGGAGAGCACAGAGGGAGCCCAGCTGGGGCTGCCTTGGCCTCCCTGCCTGACCCAGAGCCATGGCCAGTGCTCTGGGGGCAGAGGAGGTTCTGGTGCAGAGCATCCCATGCTGGTGAGCTACTGGGCTGGTAACAGGATTACCTCCCACTGTTTTGTTTCCATAAAGCACTTTGCAGGGGATATGGTGTTTCTCTCTGCTTTGATGCAAATCCCCTTTCTGCTGGGAAAAAAGGCTGTGTAAGTGCAGCTTTAAGATCTTCAGTGCAGCTTCACCATAACTGTGTCTGCAGGAACTGCTTGCTTCAGAATTGCCCAAGCTCTGTTACATGGTTTATTTTGCCTTGTCAGACATACCACAGTGCCCTGCCCAGCAGCAGCAGTCCTGCAGCACATCTGTGGCCACTTTCTTTACTTATCTCTTTGCTCCAGATTTTTCCTTGCCTGTTTCCTTCTCTCCTAACTGTTCCTTGAAATATTTCTCAAGCTCCTGGTAGGGGCCGAGGAATCTGCGGACCATTGTACCTTTCCACCAGGCCTGCACCTGGAAGTGAGAGAGAGAGAGGCCTGAGGGGGAATCACTTTGCTGGGGTTCCTGGTACAGCTCAATGCCTGGAGAGTCTTTCCCGTGCTCCCCAGCCACAGAAGGGAACCCCCAGCCCGTGCAGCAGCCCTTGGGCCTGTGCTGGTTGTGCCAAAGGCATCCATAGCTGGGGTGAGGGCACCTGTTGCTGGTGGCAAGGGATAAGCAGTGGCACTGCCCCATGCCCTCCCTATATCACCTGTGTAGTGATATTTGCAGGAGACTGGCTGCTCCCCTTTCATTTTCCATCTCAAACCTGCAGCCAGCTGCTGGCTCTGAATGTGCCCCAGCAAAAGGACCAGGCTTTGTCCTTTGCTTGTGCCACCACACACCAGCCAGCTTTCTTGGGCTGCTTTCTGCCTGGACAAAGCCTGTGGCACAGATTATTAAATCCCACTGCCTTTACCTTCACAGCACTCTTCAGCTCCAGGGCTTCTTGCTCTCTTTGTTTTTTCTTGGCCTCCTTGTCTGTCCGGTCAATGATGATGGTTGCCTGGAATGTCAGGCACTGCAAGAAAGCACAGGGATGGCAAAAGCCATGACAAACACATCCCCTAAACTGCAAGGCCAGTGTTCAGGGCTCATTGTGCCCAGACATTTGCCAGGGCAGGTCTCATCCTTGCTACACACTTCCCATGGCCCTGCCAGGACTGCTCAGGCCCATGGATTGTGGTGTCCCCCTGCACCAAAGAAGCCCAGGGATAATGCGTGTGGGGGCTTTCCTTCCCACCTCCATTATTTGATCTTTCCTAAATCCAGATGGCAAATGTTGCTCATTACCATCGTCAGTCCTCAGGCACTTGGAGCTGCTGCCAGAGTGAAACCTCTCACGGCCTGGATGTAATTAACCCCCTGATCCTGTGCTATAAAATGGCTGGCTGATGGCTTCCCAGGCAGCAGCTGGTGGTGGAGAGGACACTTGGTCCCTCAGGCCAAGCAGCAGGTGATGTACAAACACACTTGGGACACTGAGATGACAGAGTGAAAAATGAGCCCACATGCAGGGAAACATCCAGCTCCATCCCATCATTTCCAACCCACGGATGGTAAGGAATGTTTACAAGTAAATTCCTTCTGGTTTTAAAGCACACATTTTTCTAGATGCTTTTCTCTGTTCTGTGCTGCTGTTCTGCTGTGATCAGAACTCAACAGTTAACCAAGAACCCAGTTGGGCAGGAATGGTTCTACCCAGAATCAGCTCCCTGATAACTGAGCTCTGTGCAGCTGGGAATGTTGAGTCTGCAGGAAGGGATGAGCCTCCAGTCTCAGCCTGTCTTATCCTGATCTTCCTAGAAGGAGCAGAGTTGTTCAGACTCAGGCAGCAAAGTAAAGTGAGGCATACTGATGGGATGGGACAGTACCTCTGCTCCTCACAAAGGCTGTCAGTAGTTCTCTCATTACTTGCTGGTATTTGAAAATAGCTGTAGGGGAAACAGCATCATCTCTCCTTGATGTCACAGATGGCAAATAGAAGATGACATCTCAGCCGTTGTCTTCCCAAGCCAAGTGCTATAATCGCAGCTGGTGCCCCAAAATTACTGGTTTTTTTTCTGTGGTCCTGGTTCCTTATCCAAATGAGCATAGGCAAAATTCCAATGCAATTTTGCATGGCTGAACACTGAGATGCTGATGTCTTACCTCCTTGGCAAATCTCTGCATTGTTTCCAAGTTCTCTGCCTTTAATGCTCTTAGATCATCCAGTTCTTCATCTTTTGCAGCAGTGTCATTTTTATACCTCTCTATCCAGTATTCCAGCTTTTCTTTCACCTCCTGCATGGGGAGAGAGTGGTGCTCAGCACAGTGCAAAGAGTGCACAGGTGAGAGGTTTGCTACTATTACATGTCCTGCTTTCAGGATGATGGTGAGAGTCATGTAAATTGTGCATGGTTAGTGTTTCCTTCTTGTCTTGAAAGCATCAAACCCCTAAGACTACTCATAAATTACTGCAGGGCAGTAGTTTTGTGCAGTCAGTTCTGGTTCTTTGTGTATATACAGAATGAGGGGGGGTTAAAAAGCATAGTTTGAGAGAGCTTTTATCCTTTGCCTGACTCCCTACCCACTTTTTGGATTAAGTTCAGCACACCAGGAATAAGGTCCCAGGGGACAGCACTTCACACTATTTCAGGTTGTGAACTTGGCTTTGTATTCATGAATAGGGCAGGTGTTTCTGAAACAGTCATCCAGATGACTTCCTCCTATTCACCAATAACTTCTCCATAGCAACCACTGTGATTGCTTCCATGGAAAAATAATCTGAGGAAAAACATCAATCTCATTACAGCATCACAGCTGGACACACAAGGGGGATGGAGGGCATGGCCATCCTCCTGTCTGTGGGCCCCTGCAAAGCCAGCAGCTGCTGTCTGAGCACTGAGGGGCTGCTGCTGGGCTGGCTGCTGGAGCTCAGCCAGGCTCAGCATGTACTCGGGCAGTCCCCTCACTGGGAGCATTGATCAGAGCAAAGCTCTGGAGTACAGAGCACACTGTTCAGCTGCTCACAAGATTCACATTGGTTTGCACTAAAATTGCATTTTTAAAAACCTATTATCTCCTATTAAATTCTGTACTGGCAGTGACCTCAGGTACCCTGCAGCAGTCCAGGTTTTCTTCCCATCATACCATTTATGAGAGGCTTTGCAGCATTATTCACTGTAAAGTTATTCACTGTTAATGATAGGAATGCTCTGAACCTCTAAATCAACACCACAAGGACATTCATGCGCTGAAAATGTGTACAATAGTTGTGGGTTAGCAATGATCCAACCCAAATTCTTCCTCAGATAATGCTGGACTGGCCTTTTGGCCAATTGGACTGGCAGTTTGTGTCATTCCCTCCTCAGTGTCCCTCCCCTGTGCACAGCCCTTACTTTGAGCCCCTACTTTGGGCTCTTCACTGAGGTGCTGGGAGCCCCAGCGACTGCCAAGTAGGGTCTACATGAAACTCCAGTTAGCCAAATACAACTGAGAGAGGAAAAATCCATAACACCTGAATAAACAATGAAATTTTTTAGATGACACCTAATTTTAAAGAAATATATCTATATGTAGCAAATCCCAAGCCTTGGAGAGCTGGGTTAATTAAGATTTGAGGACAAGTAATCATTCAAACTGCAGCAGTCATGAACCTGGAGCAGTAACTGTTTTCCTTTGGGCACTAATCGATGATATGGTGTTTATAGGTTGCTGTTTTAAGCATTCGCTGACAATCACACATACCTGATATTGTTGCATGAGGAAATTTTCAGTCTCTGTGTGGAGTTGACTCTCCTCATCAATTTTGCTCTTCAGATTCTGTGGTCAGAGCAGACAGAACACATGTGAGAAATGTTAGTGTGTATGTGTGTATACACTGCTGCCAAAAGCTGAGAAAAAGTGCTGGAGCTCTGTGTAGTTCACAGACGTTTTTTCCAGTGATAACATCAGCAAGGCAGTCCTTGCTCCTGGGCCATCCATGAAAAAGGGACAATTAGATCAGACCTCGATCAGTCATAAAAAGATGCTTGCAAAACCAGAACAGTTTTCTAGTCCAGTTCACCTTATGGCCACACAAGCAGCTCTATCTGTATAATCTGCTGGGGGCACTGCTGGGAGGTCAGGTTGCTAATACCTTTGTAAGCACCCCTTTCGGTATATACTTCTGGGTCTGGCTTTCTGACCATGGCATTGCTTTAAGCATTCCCTGTCTCCTAAAGTCATGCATCCTTGTGGTTGCTATTTGCAGCATCATGCAGAGAAACAATAGAAGAGATAAAGGTGTCTGACCCCAATGAGGTTCCTGATCCAGTTCAAACAGCTGTGCTGGTGACTGTAATGGAGAACAGAGAGGGCATCTGGGGAACGAGGGAGGTTCCCTTACTAGATGCAGATGTCTTCCAGTAAGGGCCATAGGGAAGAGTTTACCTGGATTTCCTTCTCCAGGGCATTCTCTGCACTGCTGCACTTTTTCTGGGTTAGTTGGACCTGGAGATCTGTGTTTTTCTTCATGTAGTAGCTCTCTATGTTTACTTTGGCCGTTGTCTCTTGAAGCTTATCTTTGAGGCAATCAATAACCTTATCTCGGTTCTAGTGGAGACAAAAGCAGCACAAAAGCAAGCCTGGAGACTGAGGTCAGCTCACCTTTTCTTAATCTTTCCATTCCCTGGTAAGATCAGAAGAGACAAAGCTATAGGCTTCACTTTCCCTGAATGTTGCTCCATGTCAAGGAGCATTTCAAAGTGTAACCCATATAGACAGCAATAAACCCCTCAGCACAGAGTGATTGCCTCTGGAGAGGGCAGACTGAGGAACAGAGTGGGACAAGCATGACTGAGTCTAGATATGGACTCAGTCATGCTTAGGATAAATATGAAAAAAAGCCAAAAAAAATTTAACCACCTGAAGTTAGGCTTTATTTTTACTAACACCCTAACACCTTGCATTAGACTCTCTCAGTGAGTGAGCATCTGTAAAAGAAGGATGTCTCAGCCCCACAAAAGCTAAAGTTTGTTATCCTAAAGTATACTCTATTTCTTGGAATTTTTTTTCTAGTTATGCAGCAACTGTATAAACACAGCCTTAGGAACAAGTGCAAATCTGATGCTGACTTGCTCATATTTCCAAACAGTTCTTTCTTGAAATCTTAACAGGTAGATGGTGCCCACTTCATTATGAAAACATACACCCAGGGCAAGGAAGCAGTGTCAAGGAAAAGCTGGCTATAAGGTCCCAGCCTCTCCCCATGCCTTGCTCTGCAATGGAGCTGAGCTTTCCTGGGGCAGAAACTCCATTTTCTGTTCCCTATAGTTCTCCCATAGGCCAGAATCCTGAGTAGTTTGTCCAGCTTTTGGAGTATGCTCAGGAAGAAAAGTGTATTTGCTTGATTTGGGATTGCTCTTTTGTTTACTCTTTTTAATTAATTTATTTGAATAACAGATAAAGGTTCATTACCCCAGGGTTGGAACTTGGGACAAATGCCTACGAAATGAAGACTTTTTTATCAAGTTAGTAAGGTCATCAAAGCTGCCTGTGTAATTATGCAAGATCAATGTGAATGCACCCAACTGCTCCATTACAGCCTTTCTCTTTGCTTCCCTGCCATGCTGTGGTGGGTTTGATATTCATCAGCCAAACCTCCAGCTGAAGATAAAGGTGAAATACCGAAGTGCTGACATTTTTTGAAGCCCACATATCTTGTCTCTGAAGCACCTCACATTCCTTAGCTGTATAAACATGGAAAAGTGCCACGGGAAGAAGCCAGCTCAATAGTGCTGTGCTTGAAAGCCCTTGCAGCATGACTCATTTGGAAAAGGTCTCCTTATAAGAAGAGTTTGGAACAGTTAAAAGGAAAAGTCCTTCCTTCTGCACCCCTTGTCATACATAGGAAGAGCAGAGTACATTTATGAGGCTCAGGATAATTGCAGCCTTGGCTGATGCTGTTTTGTGGATTCAAAGGTGTTCACAGGTTTTTGAATGTTTCAAACACCAGATACTATTTTTATGGCCATATCATCATATGACTGCAGACAGCTACAGACATGAGCTGTTTGTGACTTATTAAGGTTTCTGGTCGTGGCCTTTATTTTCCCTGGCATGGAATTTTGGTGGCCATTGGGAGGAGTTGTGTTCTGGTCAATAGACAAGGAATGTGAGTGTCCCACTCTATTTTGAGATTGTCTTCCTGGGTCATAGTGGAATCGTGTCTAAACTGAAGAACCAGCAGAAAGACTGAGGAGATGCTAATTAAAAAACAGCAAACCCACAACTTTTTGTGGCGCTGAGGCTCAAGGAAGTCAAACACTGCTGATGTCAGTGTGTTACTGCTATCTGCTCAAGATCTGCAAACTGGCCAGAAAATAAGGGTTCAGCCTAGGATACAAAGTACTCAAAGAGTTGGGGTAGAGCATGAACTTCTCACATTTTATTAAAGAAAAAAGTGTTTTTTATTCTTGTGCCCCAGGCCTCAGCTGGGATGGAAGCCCATCTGCCCTGTTGTTTTCTCTGGTGAATGGCATTGGATTTGGTCTGCAGTGTTGTAAAACATCCTGGTTAGAGGTGGGGAGTCTGGGGGCTTGGTTACACAATCCAAAGCAAGTGAAATGGAAAACCCAACTGGTGGTTTACAGCAGCATCTGCCTGGCCAAGGAATGCCGGCTGCAGGCGTGAGGGCAGCTGCTGCTGCAGGACCTGCAGAGTTGGGGCACATTTGGGATTTAGCTGAAGGTAGTAAATGCAGCAGTAAATGCCTGCAAGCTGTGGGTACCAGCTGCAGAATGTGCTGTTCCCTGAACATCAGGGACAATAACTGGGAAAATGAATTAATATTTATTCTTCTGGTTTATCATAGCAAAGGTCCACGCCAGGACACGAAATGCTTTCATAGCTGATGCAGTAAATCTCTGGGCTGCTTATTTAGGATGACTTCAGTGCTGAATCTGCCAAACCAAATCATCCCTTGTGTCCAAAACTATCAGAAAACTGGCAGACACCAAGATCAAAACCCAGAAAATCATTTTCAGGAGCCAGTCTGCTTCACAAGCAGGTAAACAAGCTGATTTTCTCTGATCTCTCAGCTCACAGACATGAGCTCAGGGGCCTGTCTGTTGTCACCTGGTGCCACTGGAGTCTTCCACACAGCTGCTATTTGGCTGCAAAAGCAGCTGCACTTAGCTGGAGACCTTATCCACAGTCCTGTGTTTTCATTTACTTTGATTTATCTCTCTTGTAAGCCACCAAGATCTCCCAGCTCTTCCACAGCAATTAGTGTTTACAGTCATAAAATACAGCTGGTTACAAAAATAGCCCACAGGAGTAAACAGTCTGAGGAATTCTCCAGCAGTCCAATGCTGCCCATTTGGCAGGGGAAGGAGTGCTGTGCTGTGCTGACAGACAGCCCTGCTCTGCTTGCTCCCACACCGAGCCTCAGAGCTCAAGGCTCTTCCTGGCAGCTGTGGCATCAGAGCTTGCAGAGGCTGGAGATGTGCTTGGATCCACACACCTGCTGCAGCCTGGGCTCACTGCCCTGAAACCACAACAGGCAGCCCTGCAGGCACTTCAGCAGGGCTTTGCCTGCATCCCTGTGCCAGCTCCAGGACACCTCAGGGAATGTCTGTGCCCAAGGGACAGCAGGGCTGGTGTCACCTGGCATGGACAGAATGCTTCTGCAGCCCTTGGCCAGCTCAGCACCATTGCCAGCACCTGTGGAAGAGCCCCAGGAGGGGCAGTTTACTGGCAGAGGGAGCAGACCTTTGGCAGCAGCACTCCTGTGGAAAATCCTGCCCCTCTGGAGCCACCTTTGGATCTAGTGCACCAGCTCCAGGTCCTGCAGTGCTCTCTGGGGCTCTGTCAAACTTGTGCCTTCTGCTGTAATCATCCTGTGCATATCTCCAGTAGAAACATGCACCAGTGGGTGTGTATATGTATGTGTGTCTAAAACATTCCACAGAACACTCTATTGATGCATTTGTCCTCCTGGGAGAGGAAAAGGGAAGAAACATGATGGGTTGTGATCTTACTACTAAAAGCATGACTGAGTGATGCACTGATACAGTGGATCTGGGTGTGTTATGAGAACTGACAAAGAATTAAAGTTACAGATCTGTTTTCACTGGTACTGTGGTGCAGTGGCTTTCTGTCTGAGCTGGTAGTACAGTGTTTGGCATTTTTATCCACTATGGTTTACAGTAAACTGTAGGGAAATAAAATCCCTTTTCTGGTCTAATGTCCTGTCAAACCTAGGAGTGTTTCTCCCACAGTATTTGTTTATTGCATGTCTGGAGAACTCAGTGTCAGGAGCTGGTTGAAGTTTTGGTAGCTGTAACATTGCTGCTTGTAATGACACCACTGCCTGCACACATGTATGACATGAGTACACAAAACCTACAGGCTATAAAAATTCTTCAGGTGAAGAACAATGCAGGAACGCTGAATTTTACATTCCTAAATTTTTACCTTAAGCTGTATAATCCTATATGATATTAATATGTTTCAAAACCTGTACAGGCTGCTGTTGTCCGGGAAACCAGAGAAAGTGAGTATTTTTATAGAAACTAGGAAATGAACACTGCAGCTGCAAACAGACCTCCTGCAGCCAAACCTGAGCTACCAGTGCTGCTCCTGCACAGAGGTAAGAGCAAAACCAGATATACCATTTCAGCTCCTTTAGAGACATCAGTGCTTTCCAAGAGAAAACAAAATAATGAAGAACATTTAGCATTAGATTTGTGTTCCATTAGAAAGAAAAATTAGCTGAGCAGGCTCATACACTATTAATTAGCATCTTATTAAGAGGTAGAAAGGCTCAAAATACAAATTCACAGCATCATGAGTGAGACAAAGGCCGTGTTTTTCTGGTTCCAGGATTAGATTTGCTCACTTTTGTTTTCTCAGCCATGTAGGCTTTTGTCTACAGGTCTGTGCATTATTATTGTTGTTCAAAGTACTCCAAAGTCAGCAAAGCAGTATTTTTATTTTTAATTAGTTGGCAAGGTGACAAATCATGCAAGTGTCTGTAAAACTGCCTATGGGAAAATCCCATATAAAGCAAATAGAAATTATTCTCCCTTGGGAGACACAATGAGACACCATTATTTTTGGCACAGGAGGAAAGCAACACTTTAAAGTAGTCTTGTCTTTGATTTATCAAGGCTGAAACTATAAGGAAGCTCAGAAAAGGACTTTTAAGATTGAAATATTAAAAAAAAATCACAGATGAGTGCAAATCCCACTTGATGAGGCAAAACCCAATAACTGAATTAGCAGTGAAAGGACAAAAAGAAGAGCCCCCTCTCAGCATGGGAGCTAGGCACATTTTTATGACTGTAGGAGGTAGGAGAAATGCAGGGCAGGACACAGGGAAGTGGCTCCATGACTGGGAGTGCCAGGATATTGCTGCTGGTGAAAGACAGGATGATTGCAGCCCCTGGGAAGGCATTAAACCAGGACAGGGCACATATATTGTGTGCACAGACGTGGTGAGGTCTGAAGAACACTACACAGAATGAGAACTACCTCACAACATTCACCAGCCTGGGGAGTGGGAGAGCAGGAACTTCCCAGGAGCCATCAGAGTCTGACTGAGAAGGGCAGTGTGAGAAGCAAATAGGTTCCCCCTGTATTTCAGATAAACTTTCCACTGCGTATGCATCCAGGCTGCCAACACAAAACCTTTGTGTTCTACAAACCAAACTTCACCAGCATGTCTGGGGCTTAAAATTCCTCTCTGCAGACAACTATATCTGGGCTTGATTATTCTCCACACTTTTGTCCAAAGACAAAACTCAGTAACACCAATTCTTTCCTCAGATGCCCTTGCTGTCCTCTTGCTCACTGCTGAACCGAGTGTCAGATTCTTGTTCCTTCCCCCAGGCCCTGTACAGCTCTGCCTCAGCTTCTGCTTGTTTGCTATCACAAATCTCCTCTCTCAGTAGGGCCAGGCTACATTTCCATGTTGAATGAGCATCCAGTCTGAGCTGTCTGGTGAGCATCAAAGTGACCAGTGATAAGCCATTCAATTGATCTGCACTTGTGTAGCCAGTCTTATAGTTCCAGAATGCCCCATATTTACTGTGCAGACAGAAGGCTGAAGCTTTCCAGAAAGATTAAGTTGACAGCATATGTGCAATAACATTGATCTACCCTTGTGTAGGCATGTTTGGGATTTTCTGATGTCTGGAAGCCTAGAAAAATAGATTAATAGAATGACACTTTGCCCAGATGAAAATGTAGGTAGAAAAATGGCCTGCCCCTCTAATAGGTATCTGTCTTTCTCACTCCCTTTGGCACACTTCCTCCTGTGCCAAATGATCTATCATGACTAAGTATGACAGAACCCTAGATACTGTTAGCTGCAGATAACCTCTTTCCTACTGATTGCAGGTATCTGTGCTTTGTCACTCCCAGCAGAGCTTTTGGGATATTCTAACCTGACCACAGTCTCTCATGATTATGAGCATTTTGAGCTCCCATTTGAAAACCATCAGACAGTGCTCTTGAAGTCATTAGTGGGCTTATTCTAAATACAAATCTTTATTGTAATTATTCTGCTTCTGTACTCTAAGTGGTGGCTTACTGTGTATGGCCATGGCCTCTTTGAGTGCTGGGCAGCAGAAGCCAGCTTCCTAACAGGCTTCCCCCTGGCAAGATGCCCAGTGCTAAGTGCTCTCACCTGAAGGTCTTGACCAGTTTGTTTCTTGACATCGTGCAGCTGTTTCTGGAGTGCCTTTATCTCCTTCTTTCCTTTTTCCTCCCTGAGGTGGGAAAATACAATCACTTGAATATATCATAAAAGACAAGAGCTGTTTACCTAGAAGGGGAACTTCCTGTCTCCCAACACATTGTGGTAAGATAAACAGAGACTTCTTACTGAAACTACTGACTTGGTCAGTAAATCCTGAAAAAAGAGGTGCACAGACTGAGAAAGGCAGATGGGAACAAAAGGGAGGATAAACCAAAAAAAAACAGGGGGTGCTCTTGTTGAAGGCCTGGAATGGATTTGAGGATAATGCAATTACTATAGCAGAGACAGAAGATGCCTGTCATTGAGGCAGTTTCTATAAAATTGCCTATGATTGTATGCAGAAGCAAGCCTGAGCAGCAGGGAGTGCCAAATTGTGTTGTTATGTGTATGAGAATGTTGTTTCTTTCATATCAGACTAAAATCTTCCAAAGAACACTGCTCCAGGTTCTGAAACCCATGAAGGGATCTGAGTGAAGACCAAAAGCTAGAGAAGTGTTCACCTGTCTAAAACAAAACAGATGCAGTAAATATTCTAGGTATTATTATCTTATTTCACTCAGAGTGCTTCTCTAATATTTTATGTTTATGATTAGTTTTAAAACTACTAAATTCTACAGTTGGTACCTGAAACATTGTATCCTATTCCAACCTTACAATCACACATGCATTTCATTTTCAGAGTCCTTATCTGGGTGACTGATGAACAAAACCTTCTGGTAAGGAGTCTCCCATCATCTCACTGCAGATGGCTTTCAGAACAGTGTATTTACACAAAATAAGGCAAGTATTTATTATCTTGAAAGACAGATCAAGTTCATTCCATGAAAACAATGTATAGTACTACATGGCTAGATATGATTGACAGAAGGGGATAAAAAGGATCATGTCCTTTCTGATTATAATTTGTCTGCTCTTTTCTACCTCTCAGTATTAGATAGTTACTCCACAGCCAATTGCTAATCTCATTCTTGCTTTCTGTCCCTTCCATGGATAAACAATAAATCCCTTGGTTTTAGGCAGTGGAAGTGGAAGAGCTGGGTTTTATGCTTGAAGTCACACATTGCACTGAAGCTGGGGATTTGCCCTGGGGGCAGATCCCTGAGTCACCACAAGAGCAGTTCCAGTAGATTGGACTCCTGACAAATCATGACGGAGAGCAGCTTTGCTGTGCACCCTCAATGATGGGCCCAAGCTGCTACACTGAGGTAGTTTTAAAGTGGTCAAATATTTGTCTGATGACTGCAATTCTCTCTGACAGTTTTGGGATTGAACCAGAGGTTTGCATGCTAAAAAAACCCCCAAACCTCTAGAGCTCAAAAGCTTGAGCTAAGAAATCACCAGTTTGAGCCTGAGATTATAACAAATGTGTACCCTGGAAGATTTGAGACAAGAGAATCACAGCACAGTGGCTGGTGGATTAGCCTTAAATAAGACACCTCTGTCACCATCTGTGCTAACCCCTCACTGCTGCTGGGAAAAGGGAGCCTATTAGCATATTGGTCAGAGGAGATTCTCCTGGGCATCAGACAACCTAAAGGCCATATGTTGCTGGCCCTGATTTGAACAGATTCTCTGCTGCTCTGGCTTTCACTGGGGACAGAAGTTAAAGATCAAGGAGCTCCTACATCATATTATGTTTTAATTGAAATGAGGCATTTGCACTAATTCAGGCACTGGTGTTCACTGTGGTCAAATTTCTTGCTCATAGGCAATTTCTACCTCAGATCAGTATCAGACCCATCCACTGTTTCTTTACAAAGGGGAAACCGAATAATTTAAGTTTTAAAAAGTATCCCTTCTGTATTTTGGTTTTATTGGGTTTTATTTCCTTTTCAGCATGTACTGAGTGGGAATGGCTTTCAGCATTTAAGCAGGGAAAAACTGAACACAACACTGACCTGATGAGGATGTCATAAAACTTGCCCTTTTTTGCCTTCTCTCTCTCATTAGCATCTGTAAGGCTGCTAAATGTTCCAAATTCCTCCATCTTTTTAATAGTGACTGTAATTACATCACTTGCGTACTGCCTGCCAGGAAGAAAAGGAACACAACAATAATTTACAGGTGCTGGGAGTACAGTGTTTGGCACTTTTATCCATTACTGTTTACAGTAAAATGTAGAGAAATAAAAATCCCTTTTCTGGTCTTATGTCCTATCAAACCCAGGAGCGCTTCTCCCATGGTATCTGTTTATTGCATGTCTGGAGAACTGTGTCAGGAGCTGGTTGAAGTTTATCATTTAAAATTCTGCCCTGCATGCTACTCTGGGAAATTGCAGAGGCACAAGCATATCCATGCTTTGCCAGACTGTTGCTATTAAGAAGGCTGTTGGCCTGCAGTAGTGATGACAGGTGGATCTTAGAAAATGAGACCTGGCCATGCAATACATCAGCTTGTCCAGTTTATTGAATGTCATTATGCATGTGGCATTTACATTTTAGCTGCATTTTCCTTATTTAGAATTAGACTCTTCTTTAAACCCATTGTAGAAATGACATTAAATGACAGAAGCCAGGATGCAGAAAAATGCATACTGAGCATTCAGCTCCATAATCTCTTTCAAACCAAAGGCTGCTGGTATTTCTGCAAATCAGGGCACTGGTTTAGGTGCAGGAATAAAATTTGTTTTATAAAAAGAAAAAAAAAAATCTTTTCTATAATGGCTATAACTGCCACAGAAGCTCCATGTGCTCTGCAGAATGACTGAGTTCAAAAACAAGGCTCAGATGTGCCTTTGCATGTGGGATCAGCTAAAGGAACCTGACTCCAGGTACCAGAACATGAGCACTAATTAGTGCCTGGCATGATTTCTACCCAGGCAACCATTATCAACGGGGTGATGTTTTACAGCTCCATTCAAAATAAACTGCTGGTCATTAGGTAGCATGCAGAGGCAAGCACAGGCTGGAACTACATGGTCTATGAAGGATACCACTGCTATCCCTAGAGGAACTCCTTCCAGACAGATACTGATGTACTCTGGCAGTGAGAGAGTGAGGTATTTGTATTTTTGCTTTCAAGAGACAGACTGAGAACTTTACAGCTCTGAGCATCCCTCACAGGTGCTTCACTCACATGTCAGCATAGATTTTCTTGAGCTTCTCTAGAGCCCGGGTGGTGCGTTTCTTGGGGGTTTTGGAAGAACAGTGGGTGCTTTTTTGATCTTCAGTTTTCCCCTGCTGCTGCTGCTCATGTTCGGTGGTTTTCAGGGCTGTGGAGGTAACCGTTTCCCCACTCTCTTGCTTTGCTGACATAAGTTCTGAGAAGTCAATACCCAGCTCCTCCTGGATCATTTCTTTCATTTGCTGGATGGGAATGAGAGGGGATAAGGGAAATAAAAGATTAAGGGAAGAGGGAAGAGGAAATAAGAGAGACCTGCTTGCACATTGCACAGCAGAACTAAACCCTCTGCAACATTATGTAATAGGAAGGAAAATTAATAATAAACTAGAATGAAGCTAAACTGAGAGCAGCTGATAGTGCATGTTACATTTTGCAAAGAGTGGAAGATCAGAAACATTTATGTTGGTTAGTTTTGAGCACACAGTGTAGCTCATTGAAGTTTATGGGCTCAGAAGTCCTACAATGAAAAGACTAGAAAAGGCCTAAAAAGGTAAATTCATCTACTCCAAGAGTTGATGGTTCAGACTGTTCTTAATCAGATATGTTCGTAATGGCCTCCAGCAGTGGAGACTACACACTATCCTGTCAATGCCAGCACCTCACAACTTTCTTTACTATAAGAACATTTTTTCTCCTCAACAGTATTTGAACCCCTGGCTTGTTGTCCTGGTCTCTAGGCACAGAGAACAAGTCGTTCCCTCCTTTTTTGCAGCAGTTTTTACAAACTGGAAGACTGTTAGTCTGTTTTTCCTCCTTCTTCTCTCCATCCTAGACATTTCCCATTGCCTGTCAGCACCACTTTTCCCTACAATATTATTGTTATAACTAGAGCTGTGTGGAAATAATTGCAATAGACTTTCTGTCTGCTATCTGCTTAGCAGTTTATTTCAAAGAGTAACAGCAGACGAAATATAACATGAATTCAAAGGATAAATTCAAAATATTGGCAGCTTTTTCCTTCATGGAAAGGTATCTTGTGATTGAGTTCAATTTCATTAAAAAAGGAAAAGTCCTCAAAAATGCAAAAGCAGACTATAAAATCAGCTAAGCTCTTGCTTCTACAAACTTCTCTGCTTTATATGTTATGGATAAAATGCAGGTGTGTACACGGGGACGTTAAAAGAGAACATTTTCTTGCCTGCCTACCAGCATTTCTGTGGCTGAACACTTCACAGCAGCACTGCTGACTGCAGCTAACACCGTCTCTGCCAGCCCCATCCCTGTCCACAGCTGCCTGCTCCCCACCCTGGCTGCTTGGGGAAGCAGACAGAGAACTCACTGTGATGAAACATTTTCCAGCAAAAAGGAAAAAAAAAAAAAAAACCAAACTTATTTTTAGCATCACCAGTCCAGATCCTTCCACAACCACACACACATTTGTGCCAGCAGAGCAGAGAAAACAAGTGGTCAGGGCAGCAGCTGTGGATGCCAGGAGTACTTGCCAAAGTTACTTGTCAGGCAAGTCATGCAAGGCTTGTTACAAGTCAAGCAAGGCTCTGTCAGAGGTCTGAGGTGGGGCTGCAGTCTGTGAGGGCACTGCAAGGAACTGCTTCATGCTGAGTGTTTGGGACAGCTCTGGGTTGGGATGGATCAGCCTCTGGCAGTGCCTGACTCATCAGTGACTAGAGAAGGAGGCTAAGTGACTACATGCTTAATTTTTGGACTGTTAAATTTACATTAAATGAATCACATACAAAGCATACACAGTCCAAAGAAAATTGCATTGTTAATTAGTAAAAAAAGGGCTTCAATAGCTGGTTGGTGACAACTGTACTTCAGAAAGAACTAATTTTGGCAAACAAACTGCTTTAATATCATGTAGCTTTTATAAATATTCTCACAGATGTTTTTTAATGTCTGGGAAAGTTCAAGACAGGCAATAACTGGGTTGTCTGTAAACACACACTTATACACACTAATAATCAACAAATAATGATGTAAAAGCAAGAGGTTTGTAAACTGCATGTGTTACCATCTGTGTAGTCTCCTAAGTGCTGTCTGTTGCCCAAAATTCAGGAAATAGAAAGGCTGCCTCCCTCTGGGGCATGCACTGTGTGAAGCAATGTGCAAGAGCATCCAATCTGGAAAATCAGTGAGATGCTGGCCAACACTGTGATTAGTCCTCTCAAAAATGTCATCAACTGAAATTTAGATGTCAGTCTTTGAAGATGCCATTGATCTGTCTGTCTGATAGACTCCAAGGTACTTTGCAAATACAAATTCTTGTACAAATACAATGAAAACAGCCAAATGTATTGAGAAACAGGGAGGAGTAGCAAATTACAGAGCACCGAAGTTAGCAAGTAGCTTCCCTAAGCCATTTTCTTGTTTCTAAATTGTTTCCTGCTCAAATTGTTTTGAAATCTTCAAGAACACAACTGGGGTTTATAACCTGTGAGAAAGTTATGTTCTAAGAAGTGACTTGGTGAAAATGAGCATCTGTGATTAAAGAGAACAGCAAAGGTGTTTTCTCTGTAATTTACATGTACCTTCAGTAGATCTATCAGCCTGAGTCTGTGTGTCTGAAGAGGACAACTCCTGCTGTCCCAGAGATACGCTCTTTGTCTGTCGTTTTCCTGCTGGCACTTAGGAGAGGGAGCAGCACCCTCTGGGAGCAGTTCAGGCTCCCACAGTCTTTCAGGGGAGCAGTGCCCTCTATGGCACAGTCTCAGCATCGTTCCCGCCCTGAAATTCACCCTAACTCCAGCTGCTGCTGCGGCTTTGCCAGGGTTTTTTTTGAAAAGGTAATATGGAAAGGACATTCTTAAGTGGTGCATTAGACAGAGTGAACATCATTAGATGTCAAAACTCAGATCCCAGGTTTTATTTCCATCCTGGTTGTGAACATTTTCTTGAGTTCACCTTAAAAAGGTTTCAAGCCTGCTAGAACTGGAAAGAGCCTGCTGTGTCACTTATAGACCTCAGTACTTAGAGCCATTTACCCCTCAGGATGGCCCCATCCTGATTCCTAAGTCTAACAGCTACCAGAAATGTCACCACACCTTCTTCCACAGCAATAAACCCCTGCCTGAGCATTAGGAATTCTCTGTTCTCCATATCTCCATATCTCTGCCCAACCATCTTAGCTATGATGCCTATAAGGAATCAACTAATAATTAATGATCACTGAGAAAGGGTAGTTACTAATATATTTTGAAGTGCATCTTTCTTAATACATTGTGGGAACAAAAGGATCTTTGGCATGGACTTAGGGAGGAATAGAATTAACCCGGTTTTGAGTACTTTGAAATAACCTATACATTTCTACTTTTAAAATAGCTCTGCATCTACAGAAGAACCTACATATGTTTTGCTTCCTTTTCCCCAATTCCTTCCTTATTGTCTAACAACTGAGATTTTAAAATCATAATCTTAGGAACCTCATCTTGGATCAGTAGAGTCCTTTGCACAAATTCATAACCAAGGCTTCTCAGTGATGCTGCAATATAAATATTAAAATTAGGTCACTTTTATTGTGTTTCTTCACCCAAGGGTCACAGAATAACAGAAAATATATTTGAGTTAATTTGCTTAAAACGCTGATTAAAGATACAAAACCAAGACGAAGAAAAACAAAAAGATATGATATATATCTGTTTAAGCAGTGGCACATACATGGTTGATGTCTGTCTTGTCCTCATGTGGAACTGGCATGATATATCCAAGAATTGCAAGTTGATCCACACAGTTCTCCAGCACAGCACTAAACCTCAGAGCTTCTACATGAGTGATTTTTTCCATTTGTTTAGTCTCTGTATTCTTGCTAGGAGGAACAAAGATAAAAGATACCAATCAGAAAAATGCTGTGGTGTTATTAATGTTAGTAACAGTAGTTTAAATGAAAGGTAGACACAAAAAAGCCTTATTTGCAGCCTTACGTATACTTCCCTGGCTTTGTTTATAACCTTCCATACACTGTTTATAAGAGGAGCTGTGCTCTGCTAATGGCTGCATTCAGGGACAGTGGGAATGTTTAGCTTTCACAAAACAAAGAGGTCCTGGTCCCTCCTACAGCAGGTCTGGGTAGAGAGGCTGAGAAGGGGATGGGTATGGAGGGCACAAACTGGGTGAGGTACCTCATTATTCACTTCAGGGGGAGCAGTGGCTCATCGTGGAGTTTGGGAAACAACAGAAGAAAGGTGCCTTTTTAAAATAATAATACTAAAAAATCCACATCCTATAAAATCTCAGAGGGTGAACATTCATGCTCTAATCATTCCTCAATATTACTGTGTAGCCTTCACACTTTTATGATCCCAGTCCGCTCTCAGCAGGAATTGTTACCATCTTAAGATGCTGAAAGTTAAACAAGAACCAATATCTGGACTGAATAAACAATCTTAATTTTCTGTATTATTTTATTTTAACTTGCAATTCGAACATGAAACTGCTCTGAAATACACTTAAGCACCCCTTTGCCTTGCCTACAGATGAAATATTGTGAAAGCATATCTAAGGAAAAATGAAAATTCACTATTAATCCAGAAATACCTAAGAAAACACCTGCACAACAATGGGAAAATTCTCTGAGAATTGTAATGGTTTGATATGCCATTGGACAATCCCTCCAAAGCCTGTACATACAAACCAGGTATTTCTTGTACAACATGTAGCACAACTGCAGTCTGAGGTGGTTGAGATCCTGAGTATCAACAACCACTAAAAAAATCTTAATTTAGCTGCTCTACCTACAACTGGATTTGTGCCATCTGTAAAACCCTTGCATAAACATATCCTAAGCCTGCAAAATATTACAGCCCAACCTGCAAGTATGCCAAGGAAACACATCAGGCACTCCCTGTTAGCATAAGACATGGCCATATTCTATGAATATTAAAGAGGTTTGGATGCAGCTGTGCTCTGCATCACTGGAAATCAGTGATATTTCACAAGCAAGTGTTTAAAAATATACATACTTGCTATAACCTCTCTGAAGCTGTTATAATTTGCCCTCCTCCTTTTTTTTGTTGTTTTTGTTGAAGAAAATCTGTAATTTACAGTTGAACCGTGAAGTTAATTTCACTTGGCAGAAAAGAACCACTTTTCAGTGCAGGTTTATTTGATGTCTGTTCGTATAGAATAGGTAAAACAAACAAATGTAACTCAGATTCCACACATTTATTTCCTGATGTCCCTGTCTGCTGCAGGAAGTCGTTTAATGCAACACATGTTGAAATGTGCTGAGAGAGGACATGGCTCTCCCTGGGGATGGGATTAGAAAGTGCACAGGGATTGCTCCCAGTAAATCCACAGGAAGGGCAGATACCAGGGAGAGACAGAGGTATTTAAGTTAAAGGATAATACTGCTCTGGGTAAAAGGAGAGTAAACGCCCCTAAGCCAGGCAATTATGATGAGGTTTCTAACTCCTGAATGGAAAATACAGAACAGCCTTTCAGCCAAGGTAATGGTAGAGGCACCCTAATTTATTTCAAGAAGCTTGATTAAATCATGGCAGAAAAAGATAACAGCAAAGTAGTGATTCTGAATATTATCAGTATGTTCACTAGACTTGTATTGTTTGTAACCACTTACATCTAATTCCTCTGAGCAGGGCTTTTAATGGTCACCTAGAATGAAGAGGAAAGTGATTTCATCCCTTTGCTTCTGAGATTTTTTTTCTCTCTTTTATCTTAATTATAAAAAAAAGTTTAACAGCTTGAGACAGGAATCTGATAAAAGCATTAACAAAAAAAAAAAAAAGAAAGGCAAATTATCTGTATAATACACTAAACCCATCACTTTTCTTGCCAACCTTGGAATCAGCTATAGAAGTGGAGATGCAGTATTTTTACATCAAGAAAGTCAGGCAGTGTCTCCAGTCAACAGGCACTAATAAAATATTTTTCAATGTTTTACTCATTTTTATCTTTTTCAGAAATCCATAATCCATATTTTGAATCTAAACAACCTAGGAATAATCTATTTCATGTGGAGTCATAAAATATAACTAGTCTGCTAAAAATATGATGAAAAAAGATGTGTTGGGAGATAGCTGTGACATGATTACAGCAGGATTTTTGGAAGAAGAAATAACATGTGCAGCTCTCATAGGAAAGAGAGACTTATTTGGAAACAAAGGAGGATGCAACAGCTTTTCCTCTTTTCTGTCAGCAGCTTCTGACCAGGAGAGAATTAACTCAGGATATTAATATGTTTCAAGAAAGCTGGCAGCTGGAATGTTTCTCTAAAGCCCCTTTGCTGCTTTGCTCCTCCTGTGTATCTTCTCTTACATTCACATCCTTGCTCAGCAGATCCCTGTGCCAAGCCAGTGGGGTCTGGGCTTATGTTAAGTTGGACTTGAGAAGGAAACCACTGTTTGGGGCATTAGCAAACACTACAGATATGAGCTGCTTGCTGTGGATTTTAGTGCCAACACAGTGCCCCTCAGACCATCCACGGCATCACCCTGCATTGCTGTGTTTGCTGAACTCCCTCATTAAACTCTATTAATAATTTTTCTTAAAGTATGTGAAGGATTCAACTTCCCCCATGAGTTTTGGATGACATTCTTTCCCTGCTGATATAAAGGGAAAGAAAAACATATCAAGTAATAATTTTTTAAGCAAGTGTATAAAAGGTCTGGTCTCCTGTTCCTTTGGGGATTGCAACTTCCTCTGCTGTGTGAGAGTCCTGGATGTACATTTCTCCCACCCTGCTGCCTGATAAAGGAAAGTGGATTCAAAAGCAGCATTTTGTGCAGCATTCCTTGTAGTCAGAAGATACTTCATTGAATTCCAGTGATAAAATGCATAGCTGGGAATGTCACATCTCCTTTAGGTCTGTTTGACAAATGACTGGCGAAGAGAGGTTCTGAATATCCACAGGAGCAGCAGCGGAGCCAGAAATCACAACTTCATTTTTACCAAAGAAAAGTCTCTTGGGAAGCAAAATAGGTGTGGCCTTACCTTACACAGCTCTGCCTCCTGCTAGAAATATTAGGACAGCAAGGTGCCCATTTTGGAAAAAAAAAAAAAAAAGCGGGGGGGGGAAGGGCAAGGAAAGGAGAGAGGAAGGGGAAGGGAAAGAAAGGGATGAAAAGAGAAGGAAAGAGAAGGGAAAGGAAAGGGTACGGGAAAGATGGGAAGAGAAGAAAGGGAAAGGGAAAGGGAAAGGGAAAGGGAAAGGGAAAGGGAAAGGGAAAGGGAAAGGGAAAGGGAAAGGGAAAGGGAAAGGGACCACCAAGATTCCTCAAGGTTTCCCTTCCCTTCACCTTCCTTCCCTTAAATCACTTCAAGCGCTCTGAAAATGCACCAGAATTTCTGGCAGTGTGAGGGAAGTGACAGAAATCGGGATTTAATAACCCTGACGTGAGCAAATGGGTAAGTACATGCTTCCAGATCTTATTTAGTAAAATAAAGGAATGTGAGACTTGGTTACAGGGATTTCAGTGTCGAAATATGTTTTCTGCCTCCAAGGCGATATCAGAAGTAAACTAAATGCCGAGATGATTAATTGACTCGGGGTGAGAACATCGGACGGGCAGGGCCGGCCGGGAGCCGCCCCGAGCACCAAGGGCTGCTCTCTCCTCCCGCGCTGCCTCTCTTCGGGCTCCGCGGCCCGTTTTCATTCGCCCTGCCTAGACCGACCCGGGCTCCCCTCAACCTCTCACCGGGATCTGCCCTTATTTCCCCCGGTCCCGGTCCCGGTCTCGGCCCCGCCCTCACCGGGACGCGCCGCTCGTCTCCATGGCAACCACCGCGCTCGGGGCCTCGCGGGGATGCCCCGCGGGTGCCTGTGCAGCGGGGCTGTGGCCGCCCCTCCTGGGATCGCTCTTGCGGGGATCGCGGACACGGGACACGGGATACGGGACACGGGACAGGGGACACGGACAGGGGCCGGGCAGTATCTTCCTCAACCCGGTGCCGCTCACTCCGGCAGCGCTCGGCCGCCCGCTCGGGTCCTGGCCGCTCATTTCCCGGCAGGCAGCGGGGCGCGGCTCTCTTTCGCCGCCATCTTGGGGCGCTGGGGGTGAGGCGGAGCGGGGCCGCGGCCGGGAGCGGGGCCGGGAGCAGGGCCGGGGGCGGTGCCCCCGCCGTAGGGCCGCCGGCGGGCGCGGGGCTCCCGGGGCGCGGCGGACGGCGCGGTTTAGGGCGGGGACGAGGCGGGATGGCGCCGATGCGCGGCGGATGGTCCCAGTGGCGGGTTGGGGCCCTGGGCTGGAGCGGGGCTGAGGCGGCTGCTGAGGTGCGGAGCGGAGGCTGCCGGGCAGCCCCCGGGTGCTCGGGGTCTCGCTGGCCGGGCCGGGTGGAGATGCCGGCCCGCGGCTCACGGCTGTGTGTCGTTTCCAGGCCTGCCGGGACCGGCTCTGCGGGAGGACGCCATGGCCGGGAGGTGAGTGAGGGCCGGGCTGGCGCTCGGCTCGCTGCTGCAGCGCTGTAGGAGCGTTCCTGGGAGCGTTTGCTCAGCAGGGCAGTGAGCGGTGTTGCGCTGCCCAGCGTCCTGCTGGGCCCTGTGGAACGCCTGCAGTTGTGTGTCCCTGCTCTGAAATTTCTTGAGCTGGTTCTAGTTGCTGTTACGGTGTGCCACGCTCTCCTTGGCCTGTCAGTAAATATCAGTGTGAAATTTGTGGGTTTGTTAGCTCAGTGTTTGTTAATCTCCAGTGTGCAGTGGAGCTTTGACATAAACTGTTTCCTTGAGTAAAGGGAGCAACATGTTTTTCCCATGGGTAAATTTTCTGTTGTGCTGCCGAATTTTCTTAAAGGATGTAGGGATTGAGTTCGTAAGTGAAGGGATTAAATGTGAATACTGTGGAGTTGCCTGGAGAAGCTGTGCCTGCCCCATCCCTGGAAGTGTTCAAGGTCGAGCTGGGTGGGACTCTTGAGCCTGATCTAGCGTGAGGTGTTCCTGCCTATGTAGGAGAGTCAAAACTGGATGGTCTTAAATGTCGCTTCCAACCCAAACCCTTCGATGGTTCTGTGAATCCCAGCTTTATGTCCTAACATTAATGTGTGGAGTTTGTCCTGTTGCACGTGTGGCAGGTAGAACTGGATATCCCAGTTGGATCCTGCTGTATCCCAGAGCAGGTGCTGGATGCCCCTGGGCCAGATGTGCTGTGGCTGCTCAGTGTGTGGGACAGGTCCTGTAATGACCTTACATGGGCAGTGCAGGTGTCCTGAAGAATTGCTGAGGAGTCTGTGTAATGTCTGTGCCCAGTGGATGTCAGGCTGTTGCTCTGGCTCCTCCTTTGAGGCTACAAATCAGGGTCAGTTCATACCTTCTATAGCAGTTACTGCAACACGGGAGATTTCATGTGGTGTGTAGAAAAAAAAGTAATGTTTACTCATCAGTGTTAGTAGACATTTAGAAATAATATCTGCTAATGCTGGAGTATTTGAATCTTAGTATGAAGCCAGTATTGTAGTGCCAGGAGTTTATGACAAGCAAAAAGTGTAATATTCTCATAAATACTTCAAGTTCCACATACTCAGCTTTGCTCTGTTCATTGATGTAAGTATTTGCAGTGATTTGTAAAAGTCAGCTATTTCCTCTGCTGATTTCTACTGGTGTGGAATTAGTTCCTGCTGAAAGAGCCTGTGATTAGTTTTTATTTTTGTTATTTGGAAGTGAGTTATAATTTTCAGGTATTTTCCATGTCTTTAGGTTGTGGTGCAAGGCCATTTTTGCTGGCTACAAACGTGGCCTCCGAAACCAGCGGGAGCACACGGCCCTTCTGAAAATTGAAGGTGTTTATGCCCGTCAGGAGACAGACTTCTACCTGGGCAAGAGGTGTGCCTATGTGTACAAAGCTAAAAAGTAAGTAATGTTGTATTCTTGTGCTGAACTAGCCAATGCTTGTGTTGGTTTTGTAAATGCTAGGAGATCATGATGCTACATGATATGTAAGAGAGCAAATGGGATGAGAAACAAGTTTTGCCTAAGACTGACAAAAACTGAAGGTTGGGTGATGGAGTAAATTGAAGTGGGTGAATTTGTGTTAAATACTTTGAACTGTTCAGTTACTTAAACAGTAGAGTGATTTTGTGAAGCCTGGGTGAATTTGTGTTCTGACTTTCATGTGCCCATGTTTGAGCACTGTCTGTCACTTCTGCTCTGCTGTCATTGATAGACACCTTGGGAACAGCTGCTTATTGCTTCCACTTCCTTTTTTTTTCTTGACTGCTGTTGTTAGTGTGCAGAATTATCTTGAATAAAATTGATCAAACTGGTATGTTAGCAAAAGTGTTTTCCAAATTTTTGAGCTTTGTAAGCTGTTAATAGTTGTCAAGCTGTAATTACACCTTTGAAAGGTACAGTGAAAATCCCAGGCTGGGAAAATATCACAAGTAAATAAAAGTGGACATTGGTCTAGTTAAAGATGGCTGTGGAGCTAAATTATTGAAGTGCTGTAGAGAGACCACATTGTCAGTGCTGGGTACAGCAGAGCTGTGACTGCCCTGCTGAGCTGTTCTTGGGCTCCTTTTCCCCAGCAACACGGTAACCCCCGGAGGCAAACCCAACAGGACACGCGTGATCTGGGGGAAGGTGACCCGCGCGCATGGCAACAGTGGCATGGTGCGTGCCAAGTTCCGCTCCAACCTGCCTGCCAAGGCCATTGGACACAGAATCCGGGTGGTAAGTGGGTTTGGTTTAGCAACAAGATACTTATTGGCAGTTTTTGGGTGCCTTCTAAATTCCTTATAATATGAGGGAACATTTGAACTTTGCTTTTGTTCTGTTGCTGTTGGGTGTTCAGCATGGCTCAGTGACTTTGTTTTGGAGCCTAGAGAGGCTTTTTGCTGCCTTCCTGTGCTGAGGGGGTTTGTCTTGTTATCAGGGGTTTGTGTGCTTGCTCAGGTTGTGTGGAAAGGCTTTTAAAGTTCCAGGACTCGGCTCCTGTCTAAAGCTGCCTTGATTTCTTTTCCACCATCTGTTCTGCATATTTTTGCACCCTTCTACTCCTTTACCTGTTTGATTTTTCTCTTACTTCCCAAATGTTTTAACTGAGAGCAGTGCTGTCCTGTCATGGCCACTTCCACCTGTTCCCACTGTTGGTGTTTTAGCCACAGGGCTTCAGTGGGACTATCCGTTTAGGTCTCTCACCTAGAGTTGTGATGTAATATTTTCGTAGTGATATTGTCAAAAGGAATACAAGAGGGGTGTGGTCCTTTCTGTCTTTCTCCTGTGCCTTAGAAAAAGCACAGTAGGAGCAGCACAGATAATTCCTGAAATCCAGAGCCATGGGAACTCTTGTTGGTGCACAGGAGGGCTAGCTGCCATGGTGTCTGTGTCACCAGTGAAGTGCTCCTGCAAGTCATTCTCACACCTCTTCTGTATAAACTGGGGATTGCTTTAATAGCAGTTGAAGAGATTCATGGTCTAGATTGTAACTGCAAAACTCATGTTTGAATAGAAGATTTCTAACGTGATTCTGTCTGGTTTTGTGTTTTACAGATGCTGTATCCATCTAGGATCTAAATTTTTATTCAAAATAAAATGGAGACTCTGTTTAACTTTTGTATATTTCTGGTTTTATTGCCTCCACAAATTTTGAGAGACCTCTTTCTCAGTAGTATCAGAGTTGACAGCACAGACAGAGACACTAAATCCTGGCAGATGCAAAGCCTCTCTCACATCAGTAGTTCTGGTAGAATCCCTGATAATGACCCCACCTGTACCTGGCCAGCACGTGTGCCTGTAGCGTCTGCTTTGTGTAAATAATTTAAACACATTTTCATTGCACGGCTCTGTGGTGCCCAAGTGTTAACGCTGTTTTCTTGGCCAGCCTTATCCCAGCATGTCATGTAGGGCAGTGAGCATCTTCACAGCACTTCCATAGTTCTTTTAGTTTTGCTGAACAGTAAGGTGGTGAAAAATGAATTTACAGTAGTGACGTGCAAGGCTCAGTTTCTTATCTCTGAAAATCCCCCCAAAATACTGGGTAGTTTAAAGGGAGGTTTGAGGCAGGTACAAGTTGTCATGGTTGCTGCTGATGTCACAGTCCCAAAATGACCTGTGGATATGCTGTGAGAGGAGTTCCACATAGACCAAGTAGTTCCATCATTTTCAGTGCATCCCTAGTCAGTCAGGCAGGTGAGTCTGTTGGCTCAACCGCATCCGGAGCCCACTCCAGTGCAGTCCCTCCTTCCCAGGGCATGAGAGCTTCCTTCGCCCTGCCTGGCCCTGCTGCCAGTGTGTGTCATGGAGCCCTCTGAGTGTTGGCTTTGCAATTCTCCTGTAGTGGGCTGGTATTTCACATCTAATCCTCTTCCTTCTGAAAGAGGTGGAGTAGATGTGTGTGCAGAATACACTATTGGGTAAATCAAAACTTTGAACTGGAATTAAAAAACTTGCCCCAGCTACTCAGCTCTGGTATAAAAATTATTTTGCTGGACTTAAAAGACCTAAGCCTGCTGCCAATGCTGTCCTTCAGAGCCTTTGCTATGGAAAATTGCATTTTTTCAACCTGTGTAGAAAAATTGCAGCTTATGGGATATTGGGCCATGTCAGGTAGGGCTTTTAGTCTTCCACAACTACCAATACATTGGACACATTGGATTCAAAAGAGGATGGATGGGATTTCCAGCTTTAGGTGTTACAGAGGAAGGAGGAGGAAATATAATGAGCAAAGTTAATTGTAAGTGCAGGTTTGTAGGCCTGTGGTCACTACCATATAGTTGGTTTGCTGATGAAAAGGTAGTAAGTCCTTGTGAGTTTGATACCCAAACTCATATGAGTGGGTATCAAACTCATAAGATGCCCAAAAATATGTAATCATCCCTTCTCTTTCCCCTGTTTCTTCTTTCTATTGTACCAGACTGCCATTTGTTATTTCACTCCCGGAGCTCAGATACTGCCGAGTTCTGCCTGAACGTAGGCAAGAGAAGGTATCAAAGACAGATGGAGAATGAACTTCCTTGGGCAGCTGAATCTGTCAGGTTGGTTTTAGCACTGTCCTGCTGGATGTCCCTTTGCAGAACACTTCCTTCCTGCTGACTTGCTTGTCTGCCCAGACCTTCTGCATGGATGGGATTCAGTGCGTGGCTGCTACCAGAAGGGGACAGTGTGCCCTCAGCATCACACTGTCCGTGCCACAAAGCTCGGAGCTCTTTGCTACATTGGCTGAACAATCTGCCTCGGGAAACTTTTATCAACAATCACTGCATTTCTATTTTGCATTAAGTGTCTTGCGTGATTATCAAAATGTCCCTAAGAAAGCTGTCAGCAGAGAGGGAATCAGAGCAGGCCAGAAGCCTCTAGATTTTAAACTGACCCAAAACTGAAACAGGGAAACTCAAGACTAAGGTGTCAGACCATGTTTTCCCAGGAGAACCTGGATGCAGGAATCTTTGGTACATGGTTCTCATGAGGAACAAAGCTCCTGAAACCCTCCAGGGTTCTTTGTAGCAGGGAGTTGACCTTACATGTGTGCACATCCAACAGATTGAGTTTCTGGGATGGGTTATTTTGGATGGGAGGAACTGTGGGAGCAGTAAAATATTTTTAAGTCAAATTACCCACATAATAGCTGAACTCATTTCCCATCCTCTCTGGGCATGGTAAAGCACTATAGGTAGTTGCACTTTTTTGCATTGGGAGTTTATATGTATTTTTTCTCTGGTGTTTTTTGTAGATCTTTTGTCATCCTAAGATCTTCATTATCATCCAAAAAGTATTAAAAACCTGATATTTATCTTATTTCTTAATGTCTGTGTGTATATATAAGCTTTAAAGCTTATATCAAAGACTGCAAAACTTGCTGAAACTGCAGGTTTGTGCAGTATGGTACAGAAGGAGTGGGATTTGAGGGCAGTACAGATCCTTTATACAATGTTTATCAGAAAAAGGATTCTCCAGGTTATTTTTCAAATTCAGATTCTTTCCATGTTCTTAAGGATGTGGCTTTATGAAGCAAAACAACCTTGTTGTAAGTGTTGGGGTGGTGCTGGTGCTTGGCAGACTTTTGGATGAGGTGACCCAGTTGCTCTGTTGTGGAAGAGACTTTCCACGAGATTAATTCTGCCTTTCATTACTGACAAGACTGTTTTTTGGTCAAGCTAATGAATAAATAGTTCCCTTGAGTCAAAGCAAGACATGTACATGTTCAGGCTGTTTGTGAGTGAAGAAAGTTTGGCTTTAAAAGATCAGGACATTAGGACATCCCTAAAGCAAGAAGCCACAAAGAGAATTCTGTTACTTCCTGTAGCATCTGAAACACACCGATAACCACCCAGTCCAGGCATAGCCCATGCAGCTCTCAAGTTTCTCCTCTGGCAGCATGTTTGTACTTTGTCCAGGCTCTTCTGTGCAGGGTGATATATGGAGCACTGTCAAGATGAAAGGGGGAAGAAATTCTGAGATGTGGCTGAAATCCTGGCCGGAGCTTGGGAACACAGGAGTGCCCTGCAAGGCCAAGTGATAGAGCCACAGGAATGTGTGGCTGGGACAACAAGGAGTGTGGTCACCCACAGACCTGAGGAGGCAGAAGGTCATCCATGGGTGCTCTCAAGCTGCACCCTTGCTGCATTCTACACCTAATCCTTGGTAGATCCAGAGAAATCTTAGAGTGAAGAAGAGAAGGGCCTTCTTAGAGAAGGGCCCCTTTGTGGCCTCTTTCAGGGCTGGCAAACTTGGCAGATCCACACTGATTTGCTCTGCTCATTCCAGTAACTCCAGGGAAGCTATGGATCTGCCCTTTGCCTTGTAAAAGGGAGCAGTTCTGAGAACCTGGGAGCTTGGCCATGCCAAGAAGGGGCTTTGTGAGAAGGAAATAGGAGAATGCACAAGGCAGGGTTAGGGAGGCAGGAGGGGCTGTGTCTGCATGCAGTGGTGCTACTGGCCCCCAGCTTGGTGAGGTCTGAGGTGATTTTTAAGAGACGCTGCAAAAGGTAAGTGCAGAAAAGCTGGACTGTTGGTGTTGAAGGTGTGTGTGTGTGTACTGGGAAAGAATGGAGACTAGGGGCTGTGAACATCTACTCTTGAGTCGTGTTTTCTAACCAAAGGCAAGGATCCAGCTGAGGACAGCCAGAAAAAAGGCCAGAAGAAGGAGCTTGGTCCTTGGGTCTGATTTCATACTCGTTGCCACTTCTTTAACATCTTCCTGTGGAGGATCCAAGAGTGGAATAGGTTGATAGGCTGGCTCCATCTGTCTCTAAGAGGGCAGGGAAGGACAACCCTCCTATGGTGTGACCAGGACTGACCAACGCTTTGGGCTCTCTGTGCATGGCCCTGTGCCAGGTTTCCATCCTCCTCTTCAGCCATACCTTCCTATGCCCCTCTACCATCCAGAAGGAGATGGTGACTCAAGGAAACATGAGGAAACTTAGGACAATTGCAGAGATGGGCAATTTTAGAGGGAACAGAATTCTGGAGAAAAGAGAGAAGAAAGTTTGAGGTTCCCCATCAGGAAGCCAGGCTGTGTCACAGCCGTAGGTGCCAGGGACTTCCCAACTTTATTTGCTTATGGGGCGTAACTTCCCCTGAGTGGAGCCCAGAGGGCTGTGATGACTTGGATGGATCCAGGCCAGAGCTGAGCTGGATCTAGCAGGGCAAGCTGCCTTGGGACCAAAAGTGGGGCTGCCTCAGCTGGCCCTGGAGGAGGCTGGGTCTGGGATGTGAGGGGACCTGGGTCCGAACAATGTCACCATCCAGTTAGATTCAGTTGTGGCTGAACTCGTCACAGAAAGGGTTCATGTCTGGTTTTATACAAAGTTCAAGCTCCAGTGAATGAAAAGCGGGATGGTGTTTGGTCAGGGGCCAGAAAGATTGAGAGGAAGCTGGGGAAGGGTCAGTGGATGAAAAAGGAAGAGCCATGGAGGAGTGAACAGGAGGCAGACTAGAAGGGAATCAGTGGGACTGGGATGTTGGGGGCAGGAGTGGGGTTTGGGGTATTTTCTTCTCTCACAATTATCTCCTCTGCTACTTTGGGCAACCCAAGTAGGTCTCTATGGATGAAGAGCTCAGTGAGTGCTGGTGCCCTGCAGCAATGGCCAGGTAACAGCTGTAGTGCTACACAAGTAAAGCAGATGCTTTCCAGCATCTAGTAAGAATGTGTTTTTAAAAGTAATAATTGAAGCAAGTTTAGAGAACAGATCAGCGGAAGAGCAAATGCACAAAGGTTTGTTGAGGCTTCGCTTGTCTGCAGCCAGTTCCAGCTTCTGGCTCAGAGGCTTTTACAAGTGTCTGTTCCTGTGAGCACCAAAGCTACTGAAGGAAGAATTTAAGAAACTGGGCTGGGTCACTGGACATCAGAACAACTCCTACAGATTCCTTCTTGCTCATTCAATCTCTCTGCTCTTCTATCATCAAAACTGGCACAAGAATCCTTTATCCCTGTCTTCTTTTTACGCTCTTCAGAAGAAAGGTTAATCTTGGTAAATGCAGGCTCTAATGCAGTGGACAGTTTTTTTGTTGTTTAGGTTTCAAGGCATTACTAATACACATGCCAAATTTGTTTCTCCGAGTAAAGCATCTTAATTCCTCTTTTGAAGTCAAAAATGAATAGATGTTTTGTCTGCTCTGGACAGCTACAGGCATATGTAAGGGATGTGATGACCCCCACTTAGGGCTGTCTGTAGTGATTCTCTACAATTGTGACTGTCAAAGGGATGTTTCATGGAGTGTCAGGTCTTCTAACGACATCTATGTTCTTGCTTAGATTCCTGACAGGGCTCTGAAGACATTTTGTGGAGTACTACAAATGCTGCTGAGCTCATGACTGCCTCTGAACTGTTTGAGTTGTATGTCTTTAAGTAACACAAAGGGAGTTGTATGTGCTAGATCTTACCCCTGTTAATGAGTGAAGAAATGTAAACAAGGTTGTTTGGGTATTGTGGGTGACATTCACCTTTCCAACCAGCCTCTGCTGGCAATGTTACATGTGTACCCAAAATAAACTAAAGAATTGCAGTGGTCATGAAGAACAGCTCTACGTGATCCCAAATATTAGTTTTTAGTGGCTGTGCTAGCAGTTTGAACACCAAGGCCACTGCAGAAGTAGCCAGAGGTGTACCTAAGTTAAGAAGAAAACTCCAATTTTTTCTATACCTTCTCTGCAAGAATTATCTTCATAAATCTGGGGAATTGCCAGCTAGAAAGCCAACTTCCCAATGCTGGAGGCATCTGGCATCTCTAGACAAGTCACTGGCATAGTGCTCCTCTGGAAGAGCCCTGTGAGAGCTGTGCTGTAATGGTCTGCACATCAGTCAGGCTTTTACCAGTACCACCACACCACAGGCTGTGCTGGCAGCTCATGAGGAATTTAAACACTCTGTGGATTCTTGTGGCAGTTTTCCAGAGAGATGAGGGTTTCTGGGGACCAGCACATGATCCTGGCCTCTCCTGCTGCTGACACAACTCTTGATGCTGATTTTACCCTGAGCTTTTGTCCATAGGATCATGAACAGGCTTCTGAACAGATGCGAAAAAAATCCTTGTAAATACAAAATCTGGGCAACACTAAGTCCAGACCTGGCTGCTGAATTATGTCTGACTTTGTAGCCTTCCCATGTTGACAGCTATCTCAGGGCTAGCACACTGGCATGGGGGCATGGGCTCTTGCAGACCCTGATCTTTGGAAGAGGAGCCCAATCTTTCTGTTTTACCTTCCTCTTTTCGCCCTGTCCCATTTGCTTATCAGCACTTATCCATGAGTAAGTTACTTTTGCTAGGACCCAGGGCAGAAAGTCTCTCCTGAAGCCCTCATCCATCATGCTAGCCTAGGGGGGTGTTTCCTAAGCCTGCCATACTGGCGGTAATATTTTTCTTGGATTAAAATTGATGCACACTGTGACTTTCTCAAGCTGCCACACCACTGTTATGTCTGGGGATCAACCTGTGGCACATCCCCTCTGCTGTGTCTGCTGATCTGTTGGGCTCTGGGGACAGATGGCCGTGAGTATGGGCAGGCAGCAGGCACAACGGCACAGCCACATTTGTGGCTGAGTGTACCCAAACATACATGTTGGGAATCACTGATCCAGGACAGACACGTGGATTTTGGTTCTGCTTTCACACCCAGTACACTTAGAGATTCCTCCACCCATCCCACAAGAGATGGTTTGGCTCCAAAAATCCTCAGAGAGTAATTTGCCAAGGTGACTGGCTGTTGACACCTTTGAGTTGTTTATCCCTTCCCAGGTTCTTGCAATGAAACGTTACTAGTTTGGAGGAGCCTGTTCTGATGTGGCATAGGAGAAGTACTTACTGCATGCCATGGATTGGAACTTCCCCAATCAAGTGTCAGGGCTGGGCATAATGGCTTTCATTCACTGTTGGCTGGCAGAGATACATGTAACAAGTGCCAGTACTGAAGCCCTGACTAAAGCTCCACACTTATCCCTGGAAACATTTGTGCTTTGATGGGATGTACTGATGTTGATGCTTGTAGGCCTGTGACTGCAGGCTGTGTTTTGCATGGAGGTGGCAGAGGGGAAGTCAAAGGGCACTGGCTTGGGAAGGGATTCACATGCAGCAGAGGGCTGCAGCTCAGGTGTGCACTTGTGACCCCCTCTGAGGGTTTAACTATTTGTTTCCCAAAGGGGAATCGTTTCCAGGGGCGGCTATAGCCTGGCCAGGCTGTGCATCAGCATAGTGCACATGATGCCAGAGAGGCCACTCTTGCTGCTCTGGGGTATGAGATGACACACCATAGGGGCCACCTTGGGGACACATGATTAGCTGCTCCTCTATCATAACCTCGTGTGTGTCCCACTTTGCAGCCACCACAGCCTTTCCTCATCCCCCCCCCTCACCTTCTGAGCCCCTCCACAGCACAGTTTTCTGCCTGAATTTTATCAAGTTCTCATTGGCAAGAAGACCAGCCTGTGTGAGGGCTCTGAGTCTTGTCGTGTGGCAGATCAGGGAGCTCTTTACTAGCTTCTCTGCTGTGCCAACCTGGCAGCAAGCAGGGGCTGTTCACTCCCCAGGATTGTGCGAATCCGGGACGGGGCTGGAAGCAGGGGGACCCTTGACACCCCCTCGCTCCGCTGCCGCGGGGTGTTGCTCTGCTCGGGGCCGGGGCTGGTGCCCGGGGCTGGTGCAGAGTGGTGGGGCGGGTGTGGGCCAGTGGGCGGTGCGGAGCCGGGGCCGGGAAACATGCGAATGCGGGCCGGACAGAGAGCACGGCGGGGGATGGCGGCGGCAGACCTGCAGGAGCTGCGGGCGCTCGTGGAGCGGGCGGGCGGGCGGCGGGTAGTACTGCTAGTGGCCGAGGTGGCGGAGGGGGCCCCGGCGGCGACCGCGCTGGCCGCCTTCGCCTGCGACCTCTTGGGCGACGAGGCAGCGCGCGCACCGTGCCCGGGGCCGGTGCCGGGGTGCCGGGCGCGGCGGGCGCCGGACGGCGGGCGGCGGGCACTGGGAGCGCGGCTGCTGCTGGTGCTGTGCGGCGGCGGGGCGGCGCGGGACCGCGGAGCGCGCACCCGCCTGCGGGAGGTGGTGCGGGACGTGCGCGGCCGCCTGCTCGCGGGGCCGCCGCCCGGCGTCGTGGGCGTCCTGCTGCCCGGCGGGGACGGAGAGGACGCGGCGGTGCTGGACGCGGCGCTGCGGCGGCACTTCCCAGCGCCCGGTACGGTGCAGGCGGCCCGGTACAGCCCGGGCAGCCCCGAAGATTGCCGTGCCGCCGCCTGCCGCGCCCTGCGGGCCGCTCTGCAGCACCCCGCAGGTATCAGGGTCGGGGGGCCCCTTCCTTCCTCCCTCCCTGCCTCACCCGGGGCCCGGTTTCTATGGTGGGATTTGCTCCATTTTCCTGTGGGATCTTCCCCTTCTCAGTGGGATCTACCCCATCCTAATCGGTTCTGATCTCTCCTTATGGGATCTCCCCTACAATGGGGTCAGGCTTTTCCCATTAAGATCTGACAATTCCTGGTGGGAGCTTCTCCTGACCCAATGGGATCTGGCTTTTCCCATTGGGATTGGACCACTCACTACTGATGGGATCTTTACACACACACAATCTGATCTACCTTTTCCCAATGAAATCTCTTTCATGCTGGTGGGATCAGAGCCTTTCCAATGGGATCTGCCTCGTTCTGGTGAGGTTCCCAGACCTGACAGCCAGGGCAGACAAATTTCCCAGCAGTCTGGGAAACTAGAGTAGCTTATGGAGAACAGGGACATGGCAGCTGACAGCTGTGACATTGTGGCCATCCATGACATGGTGGCCTTCCATGCTTATCGGATGTGTGTTCTTGGGGAAAGCAGGACTGGGATGTGGCCTGTGCCATAGGCACAGGCAGGACCTGACCTTCCTGCAGAAGGAGGATGCTTGTGCTGATTTTGCATAATGAATAATTAACAAAAGCAAGTTGTTTTTTGCTTGTAAAACTGTATGTGAGGATGGCAGGATGAAAGCTGGGTGTCAGCCAGGCCTGAGGACAGCATTTGCCCTGGGGCGAAAGGGGAGTTGGGTTTGTGTGTCAATGCAGGGTGATGGGCAGCTGGGCAGGTTCTGCTCTCTAAGCTGCCACATAAAACATTTTAATCTTTGGTACTGTTTGTCTTGGGCTGTTTCCCTGTCCTCCTCCCTTCTTTCATTTTTTCCCACTTTTACCTTGCTCCCCAGCATTTCCAGGGGCTTGGGTGTTTTGCTGTCTTGCTGGCTTTACCTCGAGGGATCCTGCCACTTGCCTCCAGCACCACAGGGCTGACAGGGTCTTCTGGGATCCTTGGCACATGGGGATGATTTGCTGCAGTTCAGGTGCTTCTTTCTATCAGCTCAGCCCAGAATCCTGGATCTGAATGCTGAGGAGCTTTGAGGTGGCTGGTGGCAAGGGCACAGGGCTGTCTTCTGCCACCTCTCTACTGAGGCACACACAATTCTCTTTCTAGCTTCTCTCCTTTCACATGCTTTTTGCTTCCTCACATTGTTCCTGCTGCAAAAATTTCTGGTGTGCTCCCAGACACCTGCAAATCCTCCAGTTCTGGTGGGACAGCAGCTGCAGAGACATAAAATCATCCCTGCATACCTCTTTCTTCCTTGGCACTTTGCTGGTGCTTTGCTCAGTATATGTATTTTTGTGGCTGGCTGTGTATAATGAGGAGCAGGAGGGGCTGGATTGGATGTTATAGCCTGCTTGTGTGTGCTCACTCACTTCTAATGCTCTGCCTGGTGCTCTGAGTCATGTAAGTGTCCCAGTGTGTGTAATGAGGACACTCATCACCTTCAGGGTTCAACCTTAGGCAGGGACAGCTCCTTTCCATGCTTCTGTGAGCTTTGCCTTCCAAAATCTCCACCTGGACAGAGGGATCCCAAGCGTAGCTGTGCCTCCAAAGAGCAGTTGAACACTTCAGGCAGTGCACCCCAAGGCAGTGCACTGGAGTTTTTTGTTTGTTGACTGCCAGAAAGACACTGAGCCCTTTAGTGTCGCAATGGCTCGATAAAGTGAAGGACACTGAAGTTGGTTCATCATTTGTTATCTGATTAGGTGGTGAAAGACTGGATAATATTTCAATGGGGATACTGAACTCCTGCTGTTGGAAACAGTATAAAATTTTGCTGGTGTAGTATTTTACAGGCTGATGTAGTGTTTTACTAAAATGGATGGAAAGTCTGTAGTAACTTTGTTATCTTCTAGAATAATTACCATACATTGACCACATGCTCTCTGCAATTTGCAAGCAGTTACAGCTGCAGTTTTCAGTGTGCTGCTGCAAGACCCCATGTCCAGCAGGTCTCCATGGGAGGGAGGATTGCTTCATGAAACAGGGAATAGTAAACAGGTTGATATGGTAGAAGTTGTGTGACAATGCAAAAGGAAAACTTCCTTCTGTGGGAGTTCTCTGTGTCAGTCCCCAGCCTCACCATGTTTGCCAGCTGGGCTCCTGACAGGTTTCTTGCTCACTCTTGGCTGCCACATCCAGGTTGTTTCTGGCAGCGAGGTGGCAAAGTAGAAACCGACACCAGGGACAAATTTCCAGGGCAGCAGAGAGGTTTCAGCCAAAAATAAGGACTGCCAGGAGCTGCTCTGTGCTTTCTGGTGGTGGGTTTTGTGGAGTGGACCTGGTTTTACTGCTAGGATCTGGTTTTGTTGCCAGGCTCATGGAGGGAGAGGTGAAGAAGCAGCAGGGCTGACCTGCTACCAGTCTGAACCCATCTTCTCTGGTTTATTCAGAAGACATGAAAGTCAGGGAGAGGTGGAGGCTGCCATCATTCCTGCAGTGCATTTATTGGAATCAGAGGAGCTGGAGAAAAGATTACAAAGCAAAAGCTGAAAACAACGTTCATGAAGGTATGCCCAGCTCCCTCCCTTGTACTCTGCTGTGATTGTCAGAAATTCTTCATGATTGCCTAATGGTTCTGGTGCCCAAGCCCCTTTCAGGTAGCCTCTTCCAGCTACTTCCACCCCTGCAGTTGGCCTTGCTTCCCTGGCTGTGGTTTAGCCCAAACCTCATGACAACCAGCACATACATCTGCTTTGTTGCCATCTCCTTGTTTTGTGACCTTCTGCTTGTCTAAAGAAAACCACGCTGAGTCTGGTGCCCAAATACAAGTTCAGGAGTGCTTCAGCCCTGGTAGCACTGCTGAACTCAGCTGCATTTTGTTTGAATGCCTGGAAGCAGAACTACTCTCTGTCTAATCAGTTAATTGGAAGGACCTTGATATTATGGGATGTTTTCTGCAAACATGGGTGGAAGGAGTATTCCCAAAACATTTGCTTTTGAGGCTGGCAGGGAGAAGGGAGAGGGCAGCCAGCTGTGGGCTCCCCAATTCTAAAGGAAATTGTTCAGGTAACACATAGCATAGCATTCAGCCTTTGTGTATGGCTGGCACTTTGGCTTGCACTTCCCAGCAGTGACTTTCTTTTTTCAGGAGTGCCTCATGCAGGAAGCTACAAGGCTTGTGATGTGGAGATCCAGGTTGTACTGTGAAGCACAAAGAGGAGGGAAAGCTCTTTCACTGTAATAAGACTAGACTAGACTAGACTAGACTAGACTAGAGTGCTGTATTTTCTCTTGAAAGGGACCTACAATAATCATCTAGCCCAACTGTCTGACCACTTCAGGGCTGACCACATTTTAATTGATGTTATTAAAGGCCTTGTCCAAATGCCTCTTAAATATATAGAATACTTAAAGAGCATAAGAGTCAGACAAAACAACTGAAATGAATGCCCAATTTATGCAGCTTTGAGACATGTGAGACATATGAGGTTTGTGAGACCCACTCTCCATGGTCAGAAAACTGAAGTGCCTGACTTTGCTGTCAGTGCCAGGCAGGCAATACCCTGTGGCCATGCAACTTATTTTGAGATTACTGAGACTTCAAGAAGCCAGGAGCTTGGCCCTGTGTTCCTTTACTCTATTTGCTGAAGCAATGTTAAGTTTGTTAAACAAAATGAAAACCAGTTTTGAAAAAAAATCAGTTGTGCTTAGGTTGTGAGTATATATCAATTGCTTCATCCCATGCTTTCTTTTCATCTTAAGCTGCATTTTCTGTGCGGAGGGGTTTTCCATTCAGGTCTGCCTTGACCTCTCTCTGCTCCCTGCAGATGACCTGCAGGACCCTGAGGAAGAAGTGGCTCTGGCCAGCCTTTCCCCCAGTGGAAACTGTGAAGAAGCTGCTGGAGGCACAGGCACCTAGAGCTGCTGGGCATCCAACACAGTCCACATCCCAGACCTGCCCAGTAGATTTGGAGCAACAGGAGGAGGAGCTGGTGCAGGCCCTCTCCTCCAAGGACCCACAGCTCCAGGGAAAAGCTGCTTGGCTGAACTCGTCAGGGCTTTTGTAGCTGCCACCAGCACCGCGGGTCTGTGCCAGAGAGCCATTCCCTGCTGTGCCCTGCTGCCCTGGGGCACCTGGAGCTGCAGCTGGACACTGGGCTTCTGAGAAGCCCTTTGGGGATGTACCCCACATCCTGGGCAATATGACGTTGGGACTTGGAGTGTGAAATGCAGCCACCTGTTTGAAGAATGTTTGAAATGTTTTCTAATTCTGAGCAAAGTTCCCTGCTGAGCTTGCTGGGGCTGGCCTCAATGGCAGAATGATTCTGCTGCCTTGTTTTCCTGCTTTATTGGTGCTTGGAAGTTCCCATCCTCTTTGTTATTAAAAACAAAACAAAACCAAACCAACTCAAAAACAAACAAAAAAATCCCCCCCAAAAATACACACACACACACACAAAAAAATCACCCAAAAACCTAAAAAAACAACCAAGAAACACAGTGGCTTGGAGACTGCAGTGGGACTAAATGTGAGCTCTCGGATCTACCAGCTACTGAAAAGGCTTGAATGTAACAGAAGAATGCAGTAACAACCCAGCTTGAGTGGCAAGAGTAACATGAAAGGTACTGATAGGGCTGGCATCTAGATCAGAGTGGGATTTGGGAGCAAGACCTGTCCCTCTGGCTTGTCCTGGTGCTCATAGGCTAACTGAGGGATGCCTGGGTTGGAGGGGGTGGCAGGTGGGCACTACGGTGTGGCTGCTGTTAGATGGGGTTACAGGAGGGGCCATCTTACCTGGGACATCTCCACAGGCATGGTGGCACATATTGGAGGTGGACTGCAGCACAAGAGGTGGCTGTTTCATAAATAAACATAAAGATATAAAAATTATCTATTTAAGTAGTTCCAAAGGGTCGCCTGTAGCCTGTGGGGTAGCACAACTAACTAGAAATCCTTGGTTTACAAGGAATATTACTCTAACACAAAGAATATATTTTAAATTCTTTATGCAACATCAAAGAGGTTGTGTTTTATTTTGAGCACAAGCTTGAGGCTGGCTTTCCTTTAGGAGTTTCCTCCAGCACAGATCAGAAATTTCAACCTGCCCTCTCTGGCTCCTTTTTCCCCGCTGGCAGCAGAAGTGTCTGGAGTCCTGCCAGCTCTGGCCAGCACTCTACCCCAGCAATTTGCCTTTGGCATCCCCCTACCTCTTACCTGGAGAGGGGATGCTGCTCTGCAGAGAGGGCACTGACCCACTCTCCTTCCAGCCTCCAGGATTTCTGTGCTTATGACCTGTGGAAAATAAAAATATAACCATGTCACTTGCTGTGAGTGGCTGTGTTACTGGCCCAGATTTCAGCACTCAGAGCACTCAGTGCATCTTGGTGAGATTAAGGTTCCCTCCTGCTCCATCCCTGCACAGCCCAGGTTGCTGTGCAGGTCTGTATTTCCCAGTAAAGCCCTTGGTTAGGTGGGTCAAGCAGCACTCACCAGAAGGAATCCTTATTTTCTTGCAGCATTTAGCCTTTGTTGCTAAGCATTCTCCAGTGAAGAAGTGGTCCAAGAGCACAGACTGGCAGTTAAACCTCCCTCAGTGCTGAAAATCCACTGGATTTATTTACTGGTAATTTTTAGGTAAATCACACAAGTTTATCCCTGCAAGAGACTGGTGGAAGTGGATGAACTGCCTGGGCCTTAGGGGGTGTGAGAATACATTTGAGCAAAAGCATTGTTTTTCTTCGACTGAGGAATAAAAGTGACTTGAATTATTTTTTTTTTCCTTTTCTCTTTTCACTGTCTGTGCACTTGGAGGTGTAAGCAGATAGTTTGACACATTTCATCGATTGAATAATTTCAGGTCACTATTACATGCTTGCTGAATAAAGACACTTAATTTCCACATTGGAATGTGCTTATTTGTTTGCCATGGTGTTATCCTTGAAGTAAGCATATTAACTCATATTTATCTTGGCTTGAAAAAACTGGATATTGGGATGGAAGTGACCCCAGTGTCTGATATGCAGAAAATCAGAACTGAGTGCAGGCCAGATGGGGCAATGGAGAAGGCTGGACATCTTCCCAGTTGTCCAAGAGCAGAGCAGCCCCTCTTGGTATTGTGGGTAGGGGTCTGATAAGCTTTCATTAGTAACTTTCATTAATAACTTTCACTAACTGATACCATTATGCATCCTCAAGGTATTCAAGCCTTTCACAGGGTTTTTCTTCCTATTCAGTAGCATTGAAGAAATTAATGCTGCCGAGGTCTGGGCACTTTGGTCTCTTGTGTATAGATAGCATCGCTGCTCCTGAGCAGGACTTTGCCTGGTGCAAATCCACCAGCCTGGGTATCCCATCTGTATTGTGCGGCAGAGGCGGCCGGCATGTGTTAAATCCATGGGATAAAATCGCTGATCCTTGCACTGGCCCTAGAGATGCCCGCCCACTGCGGGCGGCCTGGCCTGGCGGGGGAAGCAGCCGCTTCTCTGGGCACGGCACAAACGCGGGCACCGGGGGAACCCACAGCTCCGGCCCCGCTCGCGCAGGCAGCGGTGTGGGGTCTGCGGGCGCGGGAGCCCGTGGGGAGCCCGCGGGGCCGTGAGGGAGCCCCGGGAGGGCTGTGGGGGAGCCCCGAGCAGCCCGCGGGGCCGTGAGGGAGCCCCGGGAGGGCTGTGGGGGAGCCCCGAGCAGCCCGCGGGGCCGTGAGGGAGCCCCGGGAGGGCTGTGGGGGAGCCCCGAGCAGCCCGCGGGGCCGTGAGGGAGCCCCGGGAGGGCTGTGGGGGAGCCCCGAGCAGCCCGCGGGGCCGTGAGGGAGCCCCGGGAGGGCTGTGGGGGAGCCCCGAGCAGCCCGCGGGGCCGTGAGGGAGCCCCGGGAGGGCTGTGGGGGAGCCCCGAGCAGCCCGCGGGGCCGTGAGGGAGCCCCGGGAGGGCTGTGGGGGAGCCCCGAGCAGCCCGCGGGGCCGTGAGGGGCGGCGGGCGGTACAAGGCCCCCAGCGGCAGAGCTGCCCCGCTCCTGCCTGCCTGTTTCTCCGCCGTCCCGCGCAGGCGATTACGCGGGCACCTCTCCCGGGCGCAGCGCGGAGGCGCCGGAAGGGGCCCTGGGCTGCACTTCCGGGCCGGGCAGCGGCGGCGGAACCGCGGCTGGGCCGGACCGGACCTGACCCGATCCCCCCCGGACCCTTCGGACCTCCCCGATCCCCCTTCCGAGGGCAGCCGGGCGGCACCATGATCACCTCGGCCGGTGAGGCAGCGGCGCGGCGTTGTCTGCCCGGGTTTCGCTGAGTCAGGGCCGTGACTGAGCACCGCCGCTCCGCGGGGCCGCCCGTCACGGGGCTCCCTTGCTCCGCTCAGCCCCGGACGGCTGAGAGAGGCCGCCCGGCGGCCCGGCACGACCGGCTCTGGAAGGCCGGTGCTGTGTCCGTCTGCTGCCGGTGTCTGACGGGGGCTCCGGTGGCGGTGCGGGGTGAGCGGGCGGGCTCCACTGCCTGCAGCGAACGGCGCATTTTCGGTGTGAAACCGGGGGGCACTCGGGAGGTGCAGCGGAGACTTGAGGCGGGGAAGAGGAAGGAGTTTGGAGTTCAGAAACGCAAATGCTTGCAGAGTAAACGCCGGTCTGAGGAGTGCGGGATAATGAAGCCTGTGAGGAGTTGGGTGTTACGCGGTGTTTGTGCATCCATTGGGAACTTGGTAGTGTAAAAAAATGTGGGAAGCCTTTCCAGAAATGCTCAGGCTAGAAATTACCATGCGGCTGGTTGTGACTTGGCGAGAGGAACAGTGCAGAGGGTGACAGTGGCCAGGTAGCTTTCTCTTCCTGAACCCTTTGCTTTAAGTCTTTATTATAATTGAGGTAAAGTAGGAATTAATTTTAGAGGCATTTAAAAAATGTAAAAATGGTGTGTAGGAGCGAGGTGTGTAGGTGGTGTGTAGGAGTGAGATTGCATTCTCCTGACAGATCAGGTAAATGCAGAAACTTATTTAAAATAATAATAATAATGAAAACCCCAGGCAAGCATTTGGTGCAGAGATGCAGGAAGGAGCTGGAAGCAGGATGGCTGCTGAAGGATGTGTGTCTAACCTGGTCTTTAAGAACAGTACCTGATAATGGAGGTTCCACTTCATTAGGCAAAGGAATGAATGTGTTCTTGTGAGAAAACTTTTCAGATCATCAAACCTTATTCTTTGAGGCTTCCCTAAAGCTTGGTGTTACTTTTCCTGTTAATATCTGGCACAATGGTCAGATTATTCCCTTCCTGCTGGCAGCTGCCCTGAGCGCTGCACCGTTCCCAGGTGTCTGTAGACCAACCAGTTGGAAAGCTCAACTCCCTCCAGGAGCTGCACATGCTCCTTTTAGATTTGTCAAGATCTTTTGGAAGCCCAGTTCAGCCCTTCAAAGGCTTGCTGGCCTTTCCAGTTTCATGTGTTTTTTCAGATTTAAAGAAGTTGTCAAGGTGTACGACAGATTAAAGATTTAAAGCAGTGAATTGTGCTGGACTTTGATCAGATCATATTCCAGCCTTTTCCATTGTGCCTTTGCAGTCTGATAATGAAACCACTTATCCCTGTTCTTCAGATTAGCTCCTGTGAACCTGTCAGTCATATCAGTTAAACAGTATTTTTGCAACTGTACAAATGTTCTGGGACAAGATCTGCAGTCAAAAGCATAAAGCTGTGAGGTGCATCTCCTCTCATCCATGAGGCCAATTTCCTTGGCATGGAAAAATTCTTTGTTTTCCCCTAGGAAGGATCACCTTTTATAAATAATGTACCTTTTCAGTTACAAATTCTAAACTATTTTTCGTTATATTTAATACAAACTTGAATCTGATCTTTGAAGTTTTGTACTAGAGATTTAAAATCAGCATTCCAGAGACATCTGTCTTTCCTGTTCTGTTGGTTTTGAACTAAATGACAAGCTTACTTTTGATACAGAGAAACCAAAAGTAACTATGATTTTGTTTTGCAGCTGGAATTATCTCTCTTCTGGATGAAGAAGAGCCACAGCTCAAGGTAAGCTCTTACATCTGAGAGCAAGTAATAGCAAATGCATTATGTGGAGAGCTTAATGTCAAAAAGGAGCAGATCTCAGTAATTTATGGTTGGGCAGCAGCAGGTGGGCACCAAATTGAATCTAGCCTGAAAGCAAAAAGAAAGGGCTTAAATAAATGATAACAGATTGCAAACTTCCTTGTTTTGAGCATGGATCAAACAGGAGCTTCAACTGCAAAAATCTCTGTTCATGCAAGCTCCTGTCTCTCTGGTGGTAAGGGGCTTTGTTACTTAAAATTGTTCCAGAGACTGCATTTTGACTACATAAAATTCAAAGCTGAAGAACAGCTCAGGATTTTAGAATTAAACCAGTGTAGAACAAAATCACAGTTACAGTTTTCACATGGAAAAAAAAAATCACAGTAATAGTACAAGAAGAAGAAAACAGCAACAGCAGCTTTCCAGTGCACAGAGGGTATGAATCCACCAAACACCAACACTCAGAGTTGTGGTGTGTTGATGGAACGTGCAATTTTCAGTAATTGTAATTCCCTAATTACTTTTCTTGGATATATACATAGGTAGTAGTAATGGATCTGAATGATCCCTGATTTTGCTGTGGGCTGTTTGTAGTTTATCATCTGAACTACTTTGTCCATATAGATAAATAGAGTTAGCTGCTGTAGGCCACAGGTTGATTCCATGTGCTACACAAAGGTTTGTCACAATTTAATCTGTCAGACACATCAGCCAGTTATTCATCAGAGACAGGCCATGGAAAGGAATGCTAGAGTTGTCTTACCTGTGAACAGATCCTTATTTGCAAAGGAATTGCAAAGATCTTTTAAAATAGAATTAGCTGTTGAAATGGGTCAGCGTTCATGATACTCATCCTAGAATGTACTTCATTTTTACTGGGGAAAGGTGGTAAATACATTTTTAATATAATATAACTTTACCTTTTTTGGTTTTTCTAGGAGTTTGCTCTTCACAAGTTGAATGCTGTTGTCAATGACTTCTGGGCAGAAATCTCTGAGTCAGTGGACAAAATGTAAGAGAAGACACTTAATACTGCTTAAAAAGAACATAGGATATGAAGTGGATGTAGTTCTGGTTTCTTGACAGTGGTTAATACAGCATGTAGTTCCTTATTTCCTAGATATCTCTGATGTGTTTGTTGTGGGGTTGGAGCTGTGGTCCCAAAGATGCAAGTTCAGTCATGCTTGTTACTTTGAGTTATGTGGCCTTAAAGAGATCTGAGCACACAGAGCTGATGCTCTTCTCTCCCTCCTCTGCAGTGAAGTTCTCTATGAAGATGAAGGTTTTCGGAGCCGCCAGTTTGCCGCCCTGGTTGCTTCCAAAGTTTTTTACCACCTGGGAGCCTTTGAGGAATCCCTGAACTATGCCCTGGGAGCTGGTGACCTCTTCAATGTCAACGACAACTCGGAATATGTGGAGACGATCATTGGTAAAGAGCTGTTGCTGCAAAAGAAAAGCTCTTGTGTTGTCAAAGCTGCTGTAACTTTGAACTTTTACTTGGTTTATCTTTTTTCTCTGTATTCTTCCTGCTGTCTTTCCATTCACTTAAACTAATGTTGCAGCTAATTTTACCCAGTTTATTTGTACTTTCTTATATTTTGGGATTCTGTAATGGAACTGACTTGGGAGTTCCAGAGTTCTTTTCCTATTCTTAACCCTTATTCTATAGTGAATTCCTAATAAGAAAGTTGCTTTGGTTGTTTGTTGTCCTTTCTCTCATTTGTGTGCTGATGTTATCAATTTCAGCATATTTGGAAATAATTGACTGGTAAGTGTAGCTGCACACCTAATTGAGAGGAAAGTTGTATTTATCCACCCACAACAAGGTGGGAAGTCAGCAGTTGACTGCAGGTATAATTTGAATGCTTTTTAAAATCTCATCTCACTTGCTCTTTACAGGATATGATGGAGCTGGGCTGGCTTTCAATCTCCCCAGCTGATGTTTGCAGTAGAGCTAGGAAGTCTCCTACTGCTGTGTTCTCATTTATTTAATATGACACTCGAGAAAAGATCATATCCTTGGTTTAATTTTTAAAATACCTACTTGATTTCAGCACTCAAATTAGAGTTTGTTAGGAGATAATAGGAGTGTTTTCCAGTATTATCTGTATATGACTACACAAATGTGTAGATTCCCATACTGTACTTGCTGGTAGAGCATGTTCACGCACATGCTGGTCTCTTCACCTGTATAAAGCTGCAAAAAATCTGGGAAATTGACTTTTCTCCCCATATCTCTTCAGCAAAATGTATCGACCACTATACCAAGCAGTGTGTGGAGAACGCAGAGCTGCCAGAAGGGGAGAAGAAACCCGTGGATGAGAGGCTGGAAGGGATAGTAAACAAAATGTTCCAGCGGTGCTTGGATGACCACAAGTACAAGCAGGCCATTGGCATCGCTCTGGAGACACGCAGGCTGGACATCTTTGAGAAAACCATCCTTGAGTCGGTATGTGCAAGAGACAGGAGGTGCCTGTAGCTAGGCTTTTCCAGGTATGGATCCAGAAGTCAAGTGCAAGATCCATGCTGCTGTGGTACTTGCCCCGTTTTGTATGAAAAGAACAGAAGATAAAACTTGGGGATGTTTAGTTCAGCATGTTCATGGAAAGCAGTGCCACTCAGCACTATTCAAATCTTCCAAGTATTGGAAGATCCCCCCCCCCACCTTTAGGAAATCCTTGAGCCACAAGTTTATGGGAAAATATTCCCAGGAAGGTTGCTATGTGCCTTCTTCTTAAGGTGTTCCCTGTCAGCTACTGGCAGAGATACAATACTGGCATAATGTGAGAACAGCCCTTTTATGTCAGCTGCTGTAATTCACTGTGGGAAGGGATCCTTAGGGTTGGGTAAGTGATTTATCAAAAGAAGAAACTCCAGTAGGTGTGTGAGCTACTCTAATTTTCAGTGGTTCTGTGCACTCTTGGCCTGCTCTGACTCCAAGTTGGTGCACATTGGCTTTAAAATCTTTCACTGAGGGTTTAAGGTACATCATATTACTGTTAGTGGCAGTAAGAGAAGCAGGCCAATAGTCATCTGCAGCAGCCCAGCAGTTGTGTGCAATCTTGTTCTGCTGCTGTAGTATCTCAATCATATGCCAGACACAGCTTGAATCCTTTAAATGTTACTGCTTTTCAGTTTACAACTTTTATGTCTGTTTGGATGTTTCTTATTTCTGTGTATGAGTGATAATCATAAGGCACCCATCTTGCTTTCATTGTTCTCATTGTTGTCCTATGCATTTAATAAATTTTAAATCCCTCATTTTGAATTACCTTTCTGAGGTCTAGTAACCAAATTAATTTCTCAGGCTTGATTTTTTCTTAGTGCATGGTTTGTTTTGCTGACATTTCATATTAGTGCAGTGAACTTCACTGCATTCAGAACTGATTGTTTGAACAAGGGTGAAGGGAAGATAGGTATTGTATTTTTAAGTTAATATTTTGCATGTTTTAACTTCTGAATTAAATATTTGTCCTGCATGATTTTGATCGTGTTTTTTCTTTAAAATGCAGTACACCTGTATATGAGCTTTTCTGAAAATAGGAAACTGTGAAGATTTATATGCACGTTTGGTCTGCTTTTTAAAATAGAAAAAGGGTAGCCTTATTTTCCTTTCTAAATCCTGCTTGTCAGTCTAAACCTATGTTTGATATCCCTGAATTGCAGAATGATGTTCCTGGGATGCTGGCCTACAGCTTGAAGCTCTGTATGTCTTTGATGCAGAATAAACAGTTTCGTAATAAAGTCTTGAGAGTTCTAGTTAAAATCTACATGAATTTGGAGAAACCAGACTTCATCAATGTGTGCCAGGTAAACTTTTCAGTCATCTTTAAAGTCAATAAAAAGTTACGTTTCTTTAGGTATATTTGGCATGACATCTACCTATTCTCTGTCTTTTGTTCAGTTAAATGAAATATCTTTTCCTGTTTGCATGCTTCCAGCATATATCAGAGTGAGACTAACTTGAAAAAGAGATGTAAAGATTGCATATTTGGTCATTTTATAGAGAAAGAAATCCATTCAAAGGCAGTTTGAGGACACAGATAACTCTGACAGGATATTTTAAGCCTACATAGGGAGTATCAGATGGTAGGTTCACAGCTTGGAATTTTATTTATTCCTCACAAGAACATTTCCAGTGCTTTGTTTTTTTTGGTAAGCCATTCTCTGAAAGTGTTTAGACAACTACTTGTGAAGTTACTCAGATCTTCTCCGATCTTTGCCAGTCTTGGTATGCCATGTACACATGACTCAGTGTTAGCCTGTTTCATTTTAGCTGAGACATCTCTACAGAATGACTGCTGGTTCTTCAATGTGCTTTTGAATTTCTGTGTCTAGCAGGACAAGTCTTGTTTTTCTGTGAAACTCTTATGAGTTTTCTATTGTCTTTCTTTCTTTGAAGGGGATGTTCTGTGGAGCAGCAGATGAGGGCATTGGAGTGCAGCCTTGGGTAGTGTTGCTTTCTCATTCTAAAGTATCTAATGTCTTCTCTTATTATTGTTTCCTGTTCTTCCCTTTCTCCTGCTCAGTGCCTGATATTCCTGGATGACCCACAGGCTGTGAGTGACATCTTGGAAAAATTGGTGAAGGATGATAATCTTCTCATGGCTTACCAAATTTGCTTTGACCTGTATGAAAGCGCGAGCCAGCAGTTCCTGTCTTCTGTCATCCAGAATCTCCGCACGGTTGGAACTCCCATTGCCTCCGTGCCTGGATCCACCAACACAGGCACTGTCCCTGGATTGGAGAAAGACAGGTGAGGAGATTGACTTGAGAGGTGGTGGACTTGTTTGGCTCCAGTCCTGCTCTAAGGGCACCTCATATTCCATGTATGGATGCTTTTTACAAGCTATCAAGCTACTTCACTTTATTTAAGTAATAGGCAAGTCATGATATTTGCTCAAAAGAAAATTGTGTATTACCGAAATCTACTGTTTTTTTAAAGGCATTTTTCTTTGCAGTTGAGATAAGCACAGAGCAGTTATACTGGGGTTTAGCTAATGAGCAGTAATTCATTAAGCCACTGCATGAGTTGCTTGGGAATGCTGATTCTATGTGGTCTTGGAAGCAACTTGCAGAGCTAAGGAAGGGAAAAAGCTCATCAGGAAAAAAAGCTCATCACAGCAATGTGCAAGTTTGGTTTCACATAACAGCTTGTGGGAGGAGTGGGCTCAGATGGTATACCTTGCATACCTTTTGTACTTGTTGTTCAGAAGAAGTACTTCAAATCTACTTTAGTTTTTAAAAACATCAGTATCTCTGATTTTAACTGCAGGAAGTTGCTGTTACGAAAAATCCAAGTTTGCACTAACCATTCTGTCATCTTTATTTCTTCTTTTGATGACTTACAGGAGGACTTGCCAATCTGTGCTAAGGTTGCTGCCCAGCTCAGGGGCAGCATGGAAGAAGGTTGTTCTCCATCTGCTCTGTAATGACCATAGAATGCTTGCTGGTACTTTCACCAGAGCTCTCATGTCTGTGCACAACCTGCTCCCTTCACTCTCTTTGATAGTATGTGGTAGAGAATCCCAGCTGTGGAGCTGAGTATTTAGACTTTTGAATCAGTGACACAGGCATGGCAAGCATTTTCCTCTTCTGCTCTTCTTTTCCAGTGAAATAAAAGGAAAGGCACAGAATAATTTGTGTCTGCCTGTGAAGAATTAGAGCAAGGTGCTAACAACAGTTTACTGTGTTTCATTTCCATGTCAACACCCTAGGATCCATGCTAATAGTGACAAGCACAAGGCTTCTAGGGGAGGATATAATTATCCTTGATGCCTTGTTTGTTGACCTTGTTTTCTCACCTGTGTCTCTTCATTCCCTACAAGCATCTTTATTTTTATTGTCTCTGTAGGTGGAATAAGAGAATAGAGGTTTCCAGGCCTTTGTCTCAAGTTCCCTGAAAATTGTGTGGAGGGGGAGTTTTCTGCTCAGCAGTAAGCACCAGATAGTCAACACTTGTTCTGTCAAAGTCCTCTTTTCCAGTCATCATCTCCAAATCTTAGGCTGCTCCTTCAGAATAATGTTCAGCCATAATTACAGTTTCTGACTTGTTGCAAGTGATGAATTTTTCATTTTTATTTTATTTCAGTGATGCTATGGAAGCAGAAGAGAAACCAGGAAGCACTTGTGCAGCAGGGAGGTCTGTGGAAATTGTGAGTGCTATTTCTGAAAGAGACTTTACTTAATTTTTCTTATATGTTCTCTTTGGATATCTAGGATTTCTAAATAGCTTTGGTTAATAAAGAATGGAATTACTTTTCTATGTGCTTAAAGACAAGTTGACAGATGATCTCTGAGGGCCAAAAATCTGACTTAATGTTCAGCAGTTCAGATACTGAAAGCTGTATGAGAGTGGGAAATGGTCAGAGTTCAATAGGAATTACTGAGTTGTGAAAAGTGCATTTCTTCCTCTCTCTTTCAAAAACCAACTGTAGTTCTGGTTGGATGGAACTGATGCTGTTCTACAGGAATGGCAGGAGGGAATGCTGATGTAACAGTTTCTTCTCCTTGAAGGCATAAAGTTACCTCGGGCCTACATGGTGCTGTGTTGCTGGGCCAGTTGGTTGGAATCTTCTTGTTTAGTTTCTTTTCCCAGGTATTGGAGAAAGTGAGTTCACTTATAACATGCACATACAGTTGCATTTTGGCATGTACAATAGTTAATGCAGTTTTAACATTTCCAACTCTGTAGAGTGTTACCAGAGAGGAAGGTAAACAAGACAAGCTGGTTTTTGTTTTTCTTCTTTTTCCCCATAGTAAATGCTTGCAAACAAAACTTGGGAATATTTGAAAGATTATTGCAGATAACTTAAAATTAATTAAGGGCAAACAGAAGTGTTTTCTTCAAGTAATATTTCACACAGAAAACAAAAGGGATTGAGTTTCTTGCCCCAGCAAGGAACCTTGACAGTACTTTTGTACAGGAAAGGTGTCTTGAATCAGTTTCTGCTGCACTAGCTTTGCTGATTGTGCCAAGTACACAAAAACAGTCTGTGTGGTCAGAAATGTTCTTTAGCTTAATCTTACACAATTCAGAATGCTGACTACAAAGAAATAATTGAGGGAATTAGTTTATGGTCTGAACTACTCATGCTTGACTGGTCTGTGACCAGCTAACCATGTTAGGACAAAGAACTGCACTGTACTTTTCACCCTGCTCAGAATTAACTTCAGTTTCTACCAATCCATTTTCAACTGTTCCTTCACAAGGAAGGAGACTTTTCTCAAAGAGCTCTTGAAGATTAATGTATTAGTTTCCTAGTTCTACTAGCTATTGTTCTAAATAAAGCTTGTAGCTCACAAGAATGGTGCTGCAGCTCAGCACAAGCTCATGCAAACTATTGAAGCTTTGTGGCCCCATCTATGAAAGCTTCCATGGAAATACAGGTTCATTTATAAAAGGGTTTGTCTCTGGCAGGAGACTTATTCTCTCTTTAAGGCCAAACAGCAGCTTGAAGAATGTCAGATGTCACCCATATTCTTTTTCTTTCAATAAAAGAATACATTTCTTTTTGAAGAGTGTCTTCTCCCACCTGCAGTGCTCTGCACAAAAGATTTGATTTCTGGGAGGTTTCGGCTTGTGCACCAAGGACAGAAACAATGTCTTTTTAGGCCTAAAACCTGATAGGTTTTGGAATATGGTGATGGGAACATACCAGTGTAGCTTCTCATTAATTGTATTTTAAGAGAGTCATAGTTGGGTTCTCATAGAATTTTTTTTTTCTTTTTTGCTTATATGTGAAGAACCCAGAGCCTAAGGACCAGATCTCAAAAATGATTAAAATTTTAAGTGGGGAAATGGCCATTGAGTTACATCTGCAGTTTTTAATACGAAACAACAATACAGATCTCATGATCCTCAAAAACACAAAGGTAAGAGACTTTGTTAAATATGGTTGTCTTGGATTTATCTGATTCATCCTGTGTTGGTTTTGGCCATGCTGCTGTTGTTTGTAATGATAGGCTGCTATTAGCATGTTGATTTTTTAATTGGTTATAGCAACTCACCTTTTTTTTTTTTTTTTTTTTTTTTTGGTGGAAAAACCAAATCCTGGTGGATTTGTTTTTAATCTGTTCAATAAAATGGGCAACATTTATGCTCCAGCTCCATGTCAGATCCATTGCAGTTGCTGCTGGTAGGGAAGGGAGCAGTCAGCCAGGTATAAGTTACAGTATATTGGTATTTTGGTTGAGATGTTAGGTAAGCCCACACCTTCAGCTTGGCAAGGGAACCCTGGTATGTAGTAAAAAAACAATATTTCCATGTGGGAGACAAAACCAATCAGAAACTGTAATGTAGACAGAGTTAGTGAATGGTATAACTGGTTTTATTTTGGAAGGTGTTACTCAAGGGTGGCCAAATGAAAACTTATAGCTAAACTAGACTCTTAAATACATACTATAAACTGTAGGAGAAGTTTTTTTAATTGTGAAATAAGATGTGTATCTTCAGTAAAAGTACTAAGGGTTGCTTGTTAGTGGGTTCATCTATTTCAGATGGCATTTCAAATGTATTGGAAAATCTTTTCCATCTGCTGGTGAAGTGTTCAGGATTCTGCAGTAGAGTTCTGGGAATGGCCTGGAAACGTCAGCAGCACTTACTGTGCAGTGCTCGGTTCTGGGAAGCAGAGCAGGGTGGTTCTCCAGTTAAGTGGCAATTGGAGTAATCACCTCTCTGAAAAACTCACAAAAAGAATCATTTTGCATGGGAAAGATGGCTAGAGGATATGTTAAAGTGTATTAGCAATCTATTATCTGATTACAGGGAAATTGCTGGTTAAATTGAAGATCATTACAGTCCATTTTTCTGGTGTACTGGCAAGCTTGTTAGGTGACCTTGGGCAGATCTTTTGCTGAGTGATAATACTGATTGTTCATGTTCTTTCAGGATGCAGTGAGGAATTCCGTATGTCATACTGCAACTGTTATAGCAAACTCCTTTATGCACTGTGGGACAACCAGTGACCAGTTTCTTAGGTAAATCTATGGAAAGGAAGCTCCAATGTCATTTAGAAGTGTTTGAACAACATTGTTGCCCTCCTTAACTTGATATGTCAGAGTGGTAACTGCAGAACTCTAATGGTCTTAGAGAATTGTTTCTTTTTCTCTATCTTCACAAACTGGCTTTGTTTGACTGCTAAGTATATGAACAGCATGGAGGGTGAAGATCTGGAATTTCTCTTCTCTTTGTTTTCCAATTACAGAGTTTCTGAGATGTATCTTTTTACAGTAGAGACTGACAGTATTGAATGACTCTTGTAGGGAAAATACTAGGGTTGACCTTATGAGGGACTTAAGGAAAGCTGCAGAAACTGTGCTAGAGTTTCTCCTAGAGAATTGGTGAGCTGCATATTGAGCAGTTCTCTTATCTTTTACTGAGATCACTCATGTCTAGAAGCTTGACTACAACTAGCAAAAATCTGGACTGATGAAGGGGAGAGAAATGTAAATTGGAAATGTGGTTAGCTGCCTTCACATCTGGAGCTGCTTTTTAGTTTGAAAGCAGTCTTCAGTACTCTTAAACCCTGTTTGCAGGATTAGGAATAGGCTGTATGACCTGTTTGTATAACCTTGCTCTTTTTATATTCTAGAGACAATTTGGAGTGGCTCGCCAGGGCCACTAACTGGGCTAAATTTACTGCTACTGCCAGCTTGGGTGTTATACACAAGGTAATGCTGCATTCATTTCTGTCCGCTTAGTGTAAATGTGAACACTGAAAACGTGGAAATGGGCATTCTGAATGTTGCCTGCACTCCAGCGTACCTGGCACAACTATAGCATATTTTGTGTCTTTGCACTAAAAAAAACCGTGTTTATATTATATAATCTGACATCCAATGTAATTTATTGTATGTTTTGCTGAGAATCAAAAAGGTGCTAGGATGACATGGCTCAAGGAGAGAGTATTTTTTCTAACTCTTCCTTTGTGATTTGAACAGATTTAGTAGTTTCTAGGTATTAAAATTGCAGGTGGTTCTTAAATGATTTTGGGCATAAAAAAGTTCCTTACTGTAATAACTCAGTAAGTTTGAACAGTGATATGTGGCACTGAAATACTGATTTTAGTGGAGAAAATAATGGCTATAACACATGGCTATGACAATATTTAAACATGTTTAAATATTACTTTGCTGTTTTTTCACATTTCACTTCCCACTGTCTTCCCTTCCTGCTGGACACTGAACATCCAGGGTCATGAGAAAGAGGCATTACAGCTAATGGCAACCTACCTGCCCAAGGACACCTCTCCAGGGTCAGCCTACCAGGAGGGAGGAGGCCTCTATGCCTTGGGTCTCATCCATGCCAACCATGGCGGGGACATCATTGACTACTTGCTGAACCAGCTGAAGAATGCCAGTAATGATGTGTGTACTGGGCTCAGCAATGAGCCTTTGTTTTGTTGGGATTATGCAGGAGGGTGCTGGCTGGTTTAATAGTGGGTAATTACCTCTGTAGAGGTAATTAAGCAGCAGTGTGGTACTTAGATCTCCACTGGGTCTTAAAGACTGGGTAAAGGTTGCTTTTAACAACCTGTTGCTTAAGGTTTAGGTAAGATTTTTAGGAAATTCTTACGTACTTGACAGTGACTGTAGCTTCATCATATTTACTACTTGTTATATCTACTTTGTTTTGTCAGGCACTGTTATTGTTTACAGCTTAGTTGTCAAGGAAATTAGCCACAAAATGTTTCTGCCAACATGGCCTGTAGTTTTAATGCATCTTGCACAATAAGAAGTGTTTGTAGACCTCTAAGAAAAATATATTTTTAATTGGAAATAGATAATTTTCCCATCATGTTACCTCTTTCGCTTTGTGGAATGTCATATTACTTTTTTTTTTTTAAATTCCATTAACAGATTCCACTAGTCTTGCTGCAAATATAGCCACTGTTAGAGCAAAAGAGGTTATAGTTTTAAGTGGGTACCTTCTTACCTTTTTATGTAAAAGCTTTTACTAGCTATTGGTTTTTATACATGGCACACATTTATGTTTTTACATAAACCACTCGGGGAAAAGATTTTGAAGTCACTAGAAAGTCTTCTGTGCTATGTGTTAAGCTTCTGTTATTTACTATTTATGGGCTTTTGAACTGTTTTTCTTCTATTTTTTGCCTCTTTCACTGGACCTGCTGCCTGAGACTATGAAAGTGGCATTTCTAGCAGGTCAAGAAGTCATTTTGGGTTGGTTTGGGGCTAAAAGGTTGCAGGTTTATATTGATGGAAAGATGTCGTCTTCAGTTGAAGCCATACTGTTCCCTGCTTTATGACTGAACTTGCATGCACTTCTCTAGATTGTGCGACATGGTGGCAGCCTGGGCTTGGGGCTGGCTGCCATGGGGACAGCACGTCAAGATGTGTACGACCTGCTGAAAACAAATCTATACCAGGATGATGCAGTGACAGGTAAATGTTCTGCTTTCAAAGCAAATAACCATCTGAGGCCTTATCAGACAGCTGGGGTTTTTTGTCATGGTTTCTGCCCCCACTCCCTGCCAGATTGTCTGTTAGCAGTGTTGATTTTGTCTAGCTATGTTTTACTTACTGACTTTTTCCTGATCATTATGGTTCTTTAGTTATGTGTCAGTAATGTTCAGAAATCCTGTCGTGATTGGCACTGTGGCAAGTTTTGACAAGACATACTAGGTCTTTAAACAGCCCCTTTTTGCTCTGTTCTTTTCTTTGTCATATGTTTTTTCTTTAGTGTGGCTGTTTTCCAGAGCCATGTGCTTTTTTGAGCTGAGAGATAGGCTTGGAGAAGGTTGTGGGAGTTACTGCTGCATTGGTGGGGCTCATCAGAAAATAATCTCTCAGTTCTTGGCCCAAGGAAGCAATAATTGAACTTGGTAGAGAAAAGTACTAAATTGTGGTTACAAACATATTTTGCCATGAATAATGGAGTTGTTAGGCATGGTGATGTCCAGAAGTGACATATTGGCCTATATCTGGTGTGATCCTCTAGATACAGTATTTATTAATTTTGGGAACAGGGTTGACTTTTGCTTTTCTATGCTTTTTAGGTGAGGCAGCTGGCCTGGCACTGGGGTTGGTTATGTTGGGATCTAAAAATGCCCAGGCTATTGAGGACATGGTTGGCTATGCACAGGAAACCCAGCATGAAAAGATCCTGCGTGGCCTCGCGGTTGGAATTGCTCTGGTCATGTATGGGAGGATGGAGGAGGCAGATGCTCTCATTGAGAGTCTCTGCAGAGATAAGGTAAATTGAGCTGTGACTTAATCCCTGACTCTTGTGTTACATGGCTGGCCTCCTGTCTGTTTGTGAATCTCCTGCTGTGGTGGGTTGGTGTTTTAGAACCAGAGAAGTTCTTACATAGGTCTGAAGTAGGATTGTTTCACAAGTTGCTGCATTGTGATCAAAAATACAAGAACAACGCTGCTTAATTGTGTTTTCTTTAGCCTTATAGTTGGTCTTCATAGTCATGTGAGCAGCAGTAGGGAGTAGATCAAAATGCAGTGGCTGAAAACAGATGAGACTTGCTGTAGGTGGGTCACCTCAAGGCTCTGGTACTGATTATTGCAGATAGCAAGCAAGAAGCAGAATGACACCTCTGCCCTATACTCTAAGGCAGCCTGTAGCATAGCAGGTCTCTGTCCCCTGAATTTGGTAACACAACCCTGCTTTGGTGATTGTCCTGTTATTTGTCCCAAATAAACAATTAAGCAACGAGGCTGACATGTGACCCATTTGCAGGTTCAAGACACAAGAGTGGAGCAGATTTAAAGTTAGAATAACAAGTCACAGTTTGGATGGATGTGAAACATTGATGCTTTCTCTTCCAGGATCCAATTCTCCGTCGTTCTGGCATGTACACTGTGGCCATGGCGTACTGTGGCTCAGGGAACAACAAGGCTATCAGGCGCCTGCTGCATGTGGCTGTAAGTACTGTGGCATTAGGAGCACATAGGAAGAAATTTGTGTTCAGGAAGCAAGCACCTCACTCTCTCAGGCTTTGTGTCTGCAGTGTTAATATTCTGGGCCAAATCAGAGATTGTGAAGTGATGAAAGGTTTACTTAGTATTATGAGTAAAACTAACAGGGCCTTCTGACATTAGGGTAGGTAGACTTTCAGGCTTTCAACCTGGTATCACAGAAAAGGAACCTATTAAAATTTAAAACATGAACCTAAACTACCCAGCTAACAAGTTTGGTCTGTGTAATGATGGGCTGGAGAAAAATAAATTAGGCTCTGAAAGATGAGGTCTGTCTGTTCTTTGATCAACTTGCAGTTGGTGTGCAAACACAGGTGAGGCTGTTTGGGCTAAGGCTGAACATGATTTTAACTAACTTTCTCTGTAATCCTGTCTTCTTGATTAACATTAACTGACATCTGGCCTGAAACATTGCAGAGTCCTCAAGTATTTTAACTGTGTTCTGAATATCCTGTTTTTCCTTTTGTAGGTGAGTGATGTGAATGATGACGTGAGGCGGGCAGCTGTGGAGTCACTTGGTTTCATTCTGTTCAGGTAATGTGTCTTCCTTGGTCACTCCTGAAGCCTTCAATTTAATGTCTGTTACTTTTTCAGAAGATGAGTATGCTACTGCTTTCACAAACTGACTCAACTGCTAATTGAATGAATTCTGAAAAGTTAAAAAACTGAGAGATTGGTTTAGGATTAGAAGCCTTCCTTAATGTTCAGCACATGTTTAATGAGTCTTTCTGTAGGTTTCCAGACTTGTGGTTTCATTGTCTGAACAGAACTAGATGAAGTTGACAAATAGAATGAAAAATTAATATTTGCAGAATTGAGAGTTAATTAAAAATTAAATATACTGTGCTTGTGCCAAGCCTCTTAAGGGCAGCAGTGCTTAGACAAACATATCTGCCTAATGGCTATCTAAAATGTGACTTTGATTAAGAAAAAAAACTGAAGGAGGACATTGAAATAGTCATTGTTTCTTAAGTATCCACTGTTAAATAGTGAAAAGTTTCTGAGCTTACATTGTAACATGAGCCCATCACAAAATCGTGACAAAGTTTCCTTTGGTTGTCTAAAGTGAAACCCATTGCTGAAATGGTGCTGAAATAGGGCTGTACGGTTCCCTTGGCTAAGGGGTGGCTGGGAATTAGAACGCTCCCCAAGGACTGCACCTGCATCTGTTAATACAATAATCTGTGTAATCTGAGCACTGAGCCAAACTCCTTTGAGTGTGGCTGAGAGGAATTGCTGCATACTTGGGTCCATAATTTTAACTTAAAAATCATTCTTCACATCTTCTTTTCAGTTGGTAGCTGTCCTTAAAAGTAGGATGAGAGGTTCTTAAAGATAGGTTAAAACCTGGGTTACTGTTGTGAGCAGTCAGCTTTTCTATACCAAGTTGTTCTCTGCATGGAAGTGATTCTGCGCCATTCTGCTCTATCTGAAGGATAATTGAACATGGTTTGCAAAGAGGACAGAGTCTCTCAGTGGGCAGCAGGTGTCTCTCAAGTGCTTCTGCTCTGTTACTTCCAACCAGCACTGCTGGTTCCTTGCTGCTTAGGGATCTCTGCCTCTCCTGAAGCCAAGGAATCTGTTTAGCTGACTTCTGTATCTGTGTACAGAACAAAAATTCCATGCATGCCTTCCATAGTTTCAGGCATCTTTTTTCAAAATAGGTTGTGATGAAGCCCTTTTGAGCTCAGATTTTACCGTAATTTTTCTTTTCAACAAACGCAAAATACAATTGGACATGGATAGCTCTTACCAAAACGAGAAACCTTCAAGGCTCTGAGCTGTACCATTTACCATGTGCTGGCATCTTGATGGAACATCATAGTACAGGGCCTGTTCTCTCCATATCCAGCAATGAGGAAATAAATGACACCATCTTTGACTTTCACCTGCTGTACAGTGGTTCAGATGTTACCTGCCTCTTCCCCTCCCTTCTGGAGACTTGCAGTCTAGAACCTACTGGTGCAATAAGGAGAAGCATTTCTTGTAAATTTTATGTGTCCGCCTTTCTTGGTAGTCATGGACTAGCACTAACACCTTTTAGCTGGTTACCATTATCTCCTGGAGGCAAAAGGTTTATGTTAGGCTGTGGTAGTTGCCAACACTTTTCACTTGATAACTGGTTGTGTGCTCTGGCCCAGCTCAACAATGCCAATATACAGAGACATAAAGACCAAGTGAGTTGTGAGTTTGTCAGATTTCATGGCTAAAATGGCATTTCTTTCCTAGGACTGTTGTTTGTTGAAGTCTAACTGGATTTACTTTTAAAGGCCACTAACACATCATTGAATGCTAGCAAGAGTCAGTGATTTATCAGTTGCTGGGTATACAGAGCTTTTGAATGAAGTGTTTTGTGATGGGAGGTGATCAGATCTGAGACAAAGTGGGCTAAATCACAGAAATTAATATCATTTTAAGTGAAGGAAACATGACTGAAAGTCCTATGAAGAGTTCTCATTTAATTCTTTGTATGTGATTCCAGAAAGGGAACTGTGAAGTCAGGATTGAAATAAGAGAATATATTTGTTTAATGCAGTCTACATTTTTCTTGAGGAATTCATGGCATTCATGAGGTTGAGTATGCTGGAGGTGTGAGTTTGTCTTCCGGATTGTACACTTTAGCAGCCTCAGACTTGTGCCTCCTATAGGAATAGTAAAATCCATAAAAGGGTGGAGGTTAAACAGTCAGAGGATGATAATTTCCTTAAAAGCACCATTGCTTGAACATGACAGAACTACAGCCCGCAAACTCACATTGTGTCATAAATATCTAGTTTGTTTTTCTCCTGTTGTTACAACTATCTATGAATAAATGTTCTTCCTCTTGTATTTGAACTAAAAGTGTTGTAAACATCACAAAACTTCTAATTTTAGGTAACTCATCTGCATAGCAGAACATTCTGTAAGGCTTTGCTGTCCTTGTTTTCCTCTGTGAGTCTTCCTTGCTATCACATGCGTACAACCCTGCATACACTCACTCAAGAGCCCATCTTGACTTTTATTGTTGGTAATGAAAACAGCTCAGTATCGAAGTAAAATGTGATAGAACATAATGTAATAGAACATGACATTTAATTTTTAGAGCAATAAGGTTTTGCCTGAACTTGAAGATTACCTCTTTTATATTTTTTAAGCATGGTAATGTATTTTTCAATGGGCTTTTGAATTACTGGAAAAACATACAAAATAATGTATGTGGCTTTTTTCATTATTCAGAATTCATGAATCAAGGTTTAGATAGAATATTCTAGTCTAGGTTCATATGTTTTACCTCAGAATTGCAAGATTAAAATTTCCATTGTGTTATGAAAGATGATAAATCACCCAGTTACAATCCCCCAAGGATTGGGGGCACAGAGATTAGTGCTGCTGTAACAATTTCACTCTGGGATGTTGGATGCACACTTGCCTGGCTGTGGTAATGTCTGCAGTCACCCAGGTGAGCAGAGCAGTATCAGTCACGTTGCTTGGGTGCAAAATACATATTCAGGTCCTGTTCATGTAGCACAAAAACTTCCTTGTCCTATTCTTGGGCTCCCCAGAGCTTTCCAGGGGACCTTGTATGCAGAATTGAACCTTGACCAGCAGAGTTGCTGCTGTTAATTCTGGTTTTGCTGACTGTTTAGGAACAGTCCATAGGTGCAGACTGGGGATTGAAAGCACAGCTTGCTGGCTGTAGGACTTGGTGTGGGTTTTTTTTCCTTCTTGGTTTAGTCCCATACAAAAATTAGGCACTAGTTATGGATTTTTGAGCAGATAATTTTCATGCCATTATATTAAATTAGAAGAAAATGTTCTGGTACAAGAGAATTGTTTCCAAACTTCCTCCTCTTTTCTTCCTTTTGCCATCAAAAACAACCAGCCAAAATTGTGTGGAGCACAAGCCTGAGACTTTGCATCTTTTCACTTTTTAAAAATGGCAACCTCTTACAGGAGCACTTCTAAGTAAAATGTTATTGTGAAGTGTTATAGAGGTACTAATAAAGCTGTGGATGTTTGGAGCTTGCAGTGTGGATGCAGGACTGAACAAGAAGCTTTGTTGTGAAATAAGAAGAGAAATTATGTATTGACTTGGCTACTCTAAGGTGTCTCTGTTTTCCCAGTCCTGATCTTTTTGCCAGTGATCACAGATAGCAAACTTACCTAATTGTTGATGTTTATATACTGGTGGTTCTTTCTGCTGAAGTGGTTTATGAAATATTTATGATTGTTGGAAAACATCATTTAAAGCGCTTGTGATTTCTGGTCAACTTTCTTAAAAGATTATTATGATGTGATGGAAAACATGATTAATTTTAAGTGTTTTGCTTTTTAAAAACAGGAAGACCTATTTTTATCATAATTTTTACCACTTTAGATCATTAATTGATCTTTGTTGGTATTGCAGAGTGAGATGTGATTGGATTATGTAGTCAGCTTTATTTTTACATTGTTAGAGCCGTGCTGCAGAATATCTAAACACCATATACATCTAAACACTAGATGTTTTGTGGATAGAAAAATCTGACTGGGAGAAAGCTTCAGTGTGGGATGGAATAGTGCTTGCAAGCATGAACTAAAAAATGTTTAATGCTCTCATAGTAGTTGTTGAATCCGGGGGAACGAGAGTCATGGGGAAGTGGGACTTGAGTTTTAGGATACTGTTTTTGTCTTCATGAAATACTGTTGAGGGCAGGAGAGGGAATAATGCAGCCTCTAGAGGGTCCCAAAAGGAAGATGTAGTCTCAGCTGATAACTGTAGGCTACCCAAACATTAAGAACTCTGCATGGCTTCTGTTCAATTTTTCATTTTGGGATGATGCAAGTGAAATAGTAATGTTTCCTGCTTTTGTATGCTTTGTGTTTACATAGCCTTTGGTATTTTAAGGCTATATATTTGTTGTAAGGCAAACAAATCAGACACTTGGATTTTATTCCAGGAAAACTGGGACAGTTTGTTTTATTTATATCTTCTAGCTTACCTTTATCCAGAAGGCAGATAGTAGATGATCTGGGTAATTGAGTGTGAGGCTGACAGTCACTCTAATGTGATCTGCACCAGTGACTTTTTCAATGTTTTAATTGTGAAGAGTAATTTAGTGAAATGTATCTGCTAGTTAATTCTTGCATAGGAAAGATTAAAAGGGTTTTGTTTACAATCCAACACATTTTATCTTGTCATATTCAGTCTTCCTGGGAGAGGAGAAGGAAGGTCCCTTTCAAAAGAAATAGTCACAGAAATCTTACTATAGTCAGAAGAAGCCTTAGGTTTTCACTGAAGTTGTGCAGGGTTTAATGAATTTGAAAATGAGTTGCCATTGTTTCTTGCTTCTCTGTTTCTGAGTGAATTAAAGGTTGGGATACTTTTTTGGTTGATTTGTCTGTTTCATGTGTGGATTGTGGCTGCTTTGTTTAGTTTTTTGTAAAGTAATCTCTTTATTTGCATTTCAAGACACTCTCTTAGGCTTCAAACTCCATTATTTTCCTCTCTGCAAGACCACTGAGTCCTTATGTGCATATCTGTGCTGTAATTTTTAATTACATAGGCAGACAGAACATTGACTAAATGTTTCCTAACGTATTTTAAATAATTAAACAACTAAACAAGCACCATACTTGTCCCTTGTTCTTCTAAAGTGTTCTTCCCATAGTGCTTGGATGCTGCAGATCAGTTTTGACTTTTATCTTGCTTTTCGGTAATTTAAAAAGAAATTAAATATGCCAGATAAAGGTCTTTGTGATAATGAGAAAAGTTGAACTAGGTATCTCTATGTTATTATTTTATTAACTTTATTATTTTGTTATTTTATAGCCTCTATACAATAATAACTTGGAGTTATTATTGTATTGAGACTGTAGAGCTGGGCTAGGTGGCTGATTCGGTGTGGGTCAGATTTGGAAAGAACTGGCAGCATTTTGCTCCAGAGAAAAGAATCCCTTTTTTTGTTGGTGTGTGTTAAGGGGGAAGTGCATGACCCCTTCCTTCTATGAAAATATCTTGTGTTCTACAGCCAAATGACCGCAAAGCTTTATCAGTTATTATACTGCTATCTTGATGAAAAACCTGTAAAATATTATAATGCTATGAAAATACTCTCACTTTGCAGACAGAATGTAAAAATATATTTTATAAATTTGTGTTACCTAAAGACAATACTCATTGTATTGACCTCCTGTTGTGGTTGTTGATGCCACAAGAGCATTGTTGTTTGTAGTTACCATACAACAAACTGATGCTTTCTTACAGGATCTTGCAGTGACTCTTCATCATGTCTTACTAATGAAGGTGATGTCTTTGTTCAGAGCTGTTCTTGTAGATACAGTTGCTAAAACAAGAACTCCACTGTCCGTTATGTTTTCTTATTTCATAGTTCTGCATCTTCATCTTTTTTTCTTGCTCTTTCCTGCTTTCCAAGGCTGTTACCTGAATTCTCAGCTTGTTTGCTTTGTAAGTGGATAAGCTCTGAGCAATATCATCCTGCACTTAGCATGTTAAGTGGGAAGTGGAAGCATGGAATGTGCATGCTTTCTTGGCTGATGTGTTTCTGTCTATGAAGAAATTTTCTTTGCCTGTAGAAAGACTGGATTTTTGATTAGTCACTGGTCCTTTAGATTGAGGTTTGTTGTTGCTGGCTGAGTTACCTGAAACATGCTGAGCTTCTATTTACAAATAGAAGCTACAAATTTTAGCTTCTCTTTAGGTACTAAAATTGAGAAACCTGTATACTGGCTTGAGAAAATACATCTCTGTTGGGTGAGACCTTTTCAAGGATAATTTCCTGTTGGTGGAGGTTGAAGCACTGATTGCAAAGAGGCCTTGGAATGTTTCTCTGTGGGACATTTAGGACAAATTACTCTTTGATTAAGACAGGTTGCAGACTTGATAGCTATACAAGAACAGGGTCAGACAGAAAAGAGCTGAGTTACCTCTCAGTTTTGCTATGTGCTTTGAGCCAGCTGTGATGTTTCTGCTGGAAAGGGAAAATATAAGTTGCTACTGAAAGTAGGTGATTGCTGCTTGCTATATGAACATTTTTTTGTTTAATCAATATGGATTTATTTAAGTATCAAGAGAGTTTTCAAAGATGACTACTTTTTGCTTTCTGACTGCTGGGCAATAACCCCTCAGGAATGATGTTTGCCTTTTGGTTTTACTACTCATGGAGGTGTTTTTTACAATTATCACAGTCCATCCATTCTGGCTTTTAACTACAAAATCCTCCTAAACAAATTTTGATTAAGTGAAGAGAAGGGAGAGCAGTTAGAATTTACTCTGATTTAAGTGGCTAGTGATGATCACAAAAAAGGGGAGGAAGAAGACAACTTACTGCACATAGCACAGATGTATTTTTAATGCTTTTGCCTGAAAATCTCTGGCAGTTGTTACAGTAGGCTCTGTTTTGAACTTGCATATGTTTTAAATTAAATATATATAAATAAATGTTGGAGGGACATGTTAGCTTTAGTACTCTCTGTTCTGCAGATGGAAAAAATCCTAATGTGTACATCATTTTACTGTAACCAATGAATGCTGAAAATATCAAAAATGAAAACAAAGCCCAAGCTGAAAATTTTACTGTAAATGGAAACTCTGGAAAAAATGGTGAACTAGCTGCCTGATGTAAGGGTTCCAGTACTTTGGGGAAATCAGACTTCTTTTCCCAAAGAGTCTGGGGCTGTCAAACTTTTCTGATTTCCTAAATAGCAGAGTCTGGTATCTTTTATGGATTGTGAGGACCAGTTATTTCTATTATTTGTGGTCATACTAAAGTCTTGAGCATGTTTGAGAGAGTGCAAATTGGGACCTGTAATTGGCCATTAGTCCAATTAAATAATTTTGACCTCAGCTAAACTGTGAATATGTGCAGGTGTAGGCAGTACTGTTGTCTCTGCTGTCTCTTAAATATTTGCTCCAATTTTCTTGTGAAGTAGCTGTTCTGTCTGTGATTTCGCTACTTCTGTGAACTACATTGGATGAGGGGAGGCTTTGAAGTTTCCATGGTCATTAAAAAGGAAGCTTGTTCATATAAATTATAGGGATGTTCCAGGCATTGTGTATCCTGTTTTTCTTTTGATAATTTATTATGTGTTGTGTTATTTTGATTAAATAATTAATTTTCTTAGTATGAAAAGAAAAAAGGGCAGTTTTCAGTGAATAATCTGGCAACACAGAGCTTATGCATATGTAATGGAGATGAAATTCAAGTGGGTGAAATTCTACCCATCTCTACAGTAAAGGAATAATTTCCATACATGGAATTTTTAATAATGCCTTATGGAATGGGCTTGTACATGGGTCTCCAGAGTGAGTGATTCTGCTTGTGTTTAATACACCCTTTGAGAGCAAGGAAAGCTCCTATGTGGATACATTCTTCTTCTGAGACTGAGTATCTGTAGAAGGGAACGCAGTGAGCTTGTGTCCTGGTCTGTTTACAGAGATTTAAATTGAAACCAATGAGCTTGTATCCCTCTGCTGCTTCCGTTGTAGAGCATCAACCTACAAAGTTTTGTCTTCTTGCCAGAGCAAATGTTAGAGCAGTGTTTGTACAGAAACACTTTTCTTATAAAGATGTGCTTTGAAGAGACTGAAGGTGATGAGAATTGAAGTCAGATACTTAAACTGATTTAGCTTTTATTTATTTCCCTCTTCTTTAGGCTACAGTTCTTCATGAGTCATTTGTCATGGAATGAAATTGTGGTTGCCACCATGGGGTTGGGGTTAAAACAGAGGAGACTTTGGAGGAGAGGAATTAATACAAATTTATAAGATATTGATTGCATAAATAACAGAAAACAATAGTATTTATACCCTCTTACAGTGCAGTTATCTATAATAATACATACAGTAATGCTGTAGGGACATGGCTGCTGTTCCACTATACATAGCTGACTTGTTCTTCTGTTTTATCAACCTCATTTTTGGTGAGTAGCAGCGTATCCAACAGAATGGCCGATGATGCTTGGATGGGTGAGCTCCTCAGCCTCATTGGGCTCTGGTACATAATGGGGTTAATCCCATTTCTCATCCCATTCATGACAAAAAGCTTGGAATTTTCTGCTACAGAGCTTCTGAAAGAGATCCTGCTGGAGCGCTGCAGAAGGGCCTTGATAGGCTTTGTGGTCCGATAGTTGCAAGTGATGTACCTGCTGAAAGCCTCCCTAAATGTTTTGTTGAAGAGCGTATATACAAGAGGGTTCACTCCTGAGGATACATACCCTATCCAAACAAATATCTCCAAAAGCTTTTGAAAAACCTCCTTGTTGCAGGAGTTGCAAAGAACTGAGCTGATGTTTGTTATGAAGAATGGGCACCACATCAGCAAGAAAAGAAAAAACACAATCCCCAGAACTTTTGACGCCCTTTGTTCATTGGTTATCGTTTGCATGGACTTCCTCCCAATCGTGGATGTCCTGCAGATAGGCATGTCACTGGACAAAGTCTGGTCCTTTCTGGAGCCATTTAGCATGGCCACCTTTTCTGGTGAGGAGGCAGGTGTTGTGTCACGCTGAAAGACTGTGGACACTGTTGACCAGGTGAAGCGCTGAGGCGGCTTGTTGATCAAATAAGCCTTTCTGCGCAGCACTCGGATTGTCAGCAAATAAGTGACAATCATGATAGCAAGAGGAATGAAGAAGGCAGCCACTGATCCGTACAGAATGAAGTCATGAAAGCGATCAGGCATCAGGAGACACGTGATGTTTGTAGAGCTGCCATTTCCATCCTCAATGCCTCTGATAGGGACTGGAATTGCAATGCCTGTAGGAGAAAAAACAAGATTCAGCAAAGGGTAATCACTTGCAATCGCTTCACTGGGCCCGAAGCCTCAGGGTTTCTAAAGAAAGGTGATTCCTGAGCTCTGGAGCAGGCACAGGAACACAACGTGAAGTGTTGAGAGCATCACGTGGGTAATTGGGCAAACATACTTTGTAAGACTTGGCAGGCTGAGCTTTAACAGAGTGCCCTTTCTAAGGAGACTGGGCCTAACTTGTAGTGATTGAGGAAGCAGTATAAAAGTGCCAACTTTTCAAGTGTAAAGCACATGAATTGCTTTGACTCTGATTATTAGAATTAGTATGGCTTTTCTTCCAGTGAAATATGTTTTCCTAATTCCATCTCCCTGTTTTTTTTCCCTCTTCCCCAGGGTAACCTTTGCGCTTTTTGAAGGGCAGTTTTGTAAATACTTAAATCTTTTCTTTCCCTCTTCTATTAACCACATCAAGTGACTGGACACAGACAGCTGATTTTTTCACCCTGCTTGACTCTTTAAAATATACAAGTAGCTAAATAGTTGCCAGAATTATGCAGCGTGTGTTTGAGATGGATTTGTTGTTTAGAGTCTCCTGCATATTTTAGAGTGTTTAAATGAGGCTGGCTAGCTCTGTAATTCACCACTCGTTTTAAAAAAATGTTAACAGTCTTGTCTTTTAAATGAACTTTTTATAACAACTAAATTACAGTCAGCACTTCATTTGCCAGCAGTCTGACATTACAACAAAAACAACAGGTTCCTTACTGTCTGGTGAAGGTGATTTGTGCAGTTTTCTGATACCACTTAATGAGATATAGGGATTTATTGTATTCCTCTGCTACTCTGCTTACTGAAGCTGGTTTAAAGCAGCACGAGCAAAATGGGTTACCCTTCAGCAACTTGAACCCTTTCTTAATTAGAAGCACATCTTAAGATGCAACAAGCATTTAAAATGAAGATTGAAACAAATTAACCTTTGATTTGGAGAACCTGGCTCAGCTGCAGAGTAGCTTTATGTTAGATAAAAAGAAATTGAAAAGTACAGTGCTGTTTAATAGCAGTAAATCACACATTAAAATGTCACATATTGTGAGTGTCTTGTCATGCTAAATTTTTGGGGTTTTTTTGGAGGGGGGTGGGTTGGTGATAGCATAGAGATAGCATCTTTTCTCCTATCATCACAGCTCTTCCAGGATTTTTTCAACTCAGAAATTTGGGGTTTGCCTCAGCCAAGAATGGGGATTCTCCTATGCATCATTCATAATGCAGAATAATTTTGGTTGGTCTTGCAGACAGAGCATACAGCACTAAGGCTGTCTGGAACATGTATTAAATTATTTGAATTAAATGTTTTCACTTCCTTAGCTCATTTAACAGATTAGTTCTTTTAAGCATTAAAGACAGATGATGTGCACATCACAGAGACACTGATATCACAGAAGTTTGTATGTTGGTATGAACTTCTTCATATAAACTGTTCAGGATTTGTTGTTTTGATTGTTTGAGGATTTTTTGTTAGACATTAGCCTTTCTATATGCTGTCTCAACCTTCAGTGTTAGCCTGGATGTTACCAGCCACTGATTTATATCGTTGCTATAAATAATTAACCCTTTTGTACTTCCCTTATGTGGAATTTTACCAACATCTTTTCAAGGCTTAAAATTGTGTTTGGGACAAAATATAGCACCACAGGAACATGAAATCTTGCTTTCCCAGGAGACATGATATGCACGTAGATATTGTTTTCTGATTTTTGAATTTTTAGGACCATGAAGAAGAGTGATGATTAATACTCTGACTCAATCCTTGGCCTTTCTGGTGAGCCTAAGGAGCAGTGGTTCAGGCAGTTTTTTGTGATGTAGCTATGTATGATCCAAGAGGTGGACTTCGACCAGCCTGAGTGTTACAGTCCTCCAATCAATAGTACTTGGTCAAATTTACCATTTTCTGCACATTTCACCTATTGTTTTGGACATGAAAAGCTCCTGTGTTCCTTTCCCAGTCTCCAGGTCTCACATACCTATTGAAATGAGCCAAACCACGATGATTTTGATGATTGTTGTAGCCCATGAATTGTACTGGCTGGCCTGGATTGGCTTTTTTATGGCAATGTAGCGGTCCAGGGAGATGGCACAGAGGTGCATGATGGAAGCTGTGGAAAAGAGGACATCAAGGAACAGCCAGATAGGACACAAGGCAGTTGGTAAAGGCCAGGTATTGTCTGAAAGAGAAAAAAAAGCTCATGAGAATCTAAGCTTTTTGAGAACTTTCAGTGTCGTTTTCCTGTGGCATCAGTACCTTTGCAAAGTTCTTAATACTACAGGAACTGAGCTTTGTCACTACCTCAGTGACAAAGATGGGTTCTGTCTTATATTTTCATTAGCTCTTGACTGACATGATTGCTGCCATCATATTTATCAGGCTACTTGTGTGCTATAAACTTTTCCCTGTCTTTTTGTCCTTTTGTGGCTAGGACTCTGGGTTAAAAAGTTTATTAAAAATGGATTGTGACTGGTTCTTGTGAGCCTGTTGTTAAATGATTATTTTCAGCTGTTTCTGCTTGATAGTCTTGTGATTCAAGGTTATGTTAAATGGAAGAGATAATGAGTCATAACCAAAGTATTAGTTAGTCATTGTAGAACCACTGTTGAATCTTAGGAATGATATTGAAGAATCTTGTTCACACGTCTTTAAAATGAGTTTGCTGTATGAATTGGCCATATACACTTGAAAATTAATGTGACAGGGTAGGGCTGTTCTATCCCAGTAATGATTTTATAAAAATTTAACATTTTTGTGCATGTCCTTTTTTTTTGTTTCCCTAAGAGCCATGGCTTGGATTTTAAGTCTGGCATCCCATTTCTTAGATAACTTATCTGTCCTTAATATTAATCTTTATAGTAAACATAGGGTCTGTCAACTGCACTTATAAGGTTTTATAGTGTTCAGATTTCCAAAAGGCTTGTATTTTTGAGAGCTGATCTCCCTATCAAAGTTTGCAGTACCAAATGAACTTTAATGGAACTCTGATTATTTTTAACTGGTCTATTTTCACTCTGAAGTAGCTTCTCTTGCAATCCAGTGCGAGCAGTGTTCAGTTTGAGGTGCACTTTAGTGTTGTGTGTCTATAAGGATGTTCTGTAGTCCCAGGGAAGAATGTGTGAACGAGGAAGATTTTTCTGTTTCTCATGGTAGAAGTTGATCTACTAAATGTATTTTCCTCCCTTATAAAATTCAACTGTACTCAATCAGTAAGTACATTATTAGTATTGCCAGGGAAATCAGTTCTTCATTGATTGACGACTGGGGGGAAAAATTGCATTTCTAATAAATCAGATTGCTTTTCATTTCCTTGGTCAGCATAAATTGACCTGCGTGCTGAGAACACCAAATGAGCTGGACTTTTGTAATGTTCAGTCTTATCAATGTGGTAACATTGCAGTCATTTCAGATTAAAACATCTTTTCATAACATGACTGATGGAAATGATAACAGTGGTGCTTTGACTTGAATTACAAACTCCAGTGGATGGAAAACTTTATGAAGACAAACACAGCAAGTACTTGTCTGCACTCTTACCTATGCTGGGAAACCTGTGTTAAACAAAGAGAATAGGTGGTGGAGCCTTGAACTGAACCTCAGCCATACCCAAAGCAGAGGACTCCTGGTGAGGATGATGTGGGCAGTGAGGCAGAAGGGGAAGAGGCAGGCAGTCTGCTTTCAATTTATTAACCAGAAAATATTAGTATCTACCATAATTATTTCCTAAAATAGATTCTATCATTGAAATTATGCTTCAAAAAACTTAGTCTGTCAGGCAGGTATGAGAAAGTTGTAATTAGTAAATTATGAAACATTTACTCATCTTTAATTTTCATGCCTAGACTTCTAGCTGGCAGTAAGGTATGGTATATTTCTGAAACAGATTTCCTTTAAGAAGAAAAAGAAGAAAATCCAAAATGTATTGTGGCTCATGTAACCAGCTGCAACTAAAAAAAAAAAAAAAAAAAAAGACAGTTAAAAGAAGGAGCTGATTTGAAATGTTTTTGCTCACTTCAGAAAATTGACAGCTTCTTTTGACTTTTTATGAAGGATTAGTTCAGGTAAAACATGAGCAATAGAAAGTGTGTTCTATAACTTGAAGGATGGCAGATAGCATAGCTGGATTTCAAGTGAGCAGCTAATAGTTCTTTTAGATAGTACTTGCATGCCATTCCCTGGATTATAACTGCTTTGAGTTCTGGAAAATCCAGTGTAAGAAGTCTTTCCTTTTTTAGTTAATTTACTATTTGCAGAAGAAAATACTTTGCAACAAAAGGTCCTTTTGCTTCTTTGAAATAAAGATACATTTAAACAGTGATCTGATACAAAACAATCTTGTACATTTTTTACTTTTAAGAGCTTTCGTGAGTTGACAAGTGCAACTGAACGGAGAAAGCTTCCTAGTTTTTAATTTTTGTCTGTTTTTGTACTGGGTGCAGAAGGCAGTAGGTTATCACATTCATGATTATAGTATTAATTTCTTCTGTGTTTGTGTGTATGAGATGCTGGTTTTTGTCCAAACAAAATCAAAGTAAACTTAAAATGCAAAAACTGATAAGAATGGAAGATGATGGTTATTATTCAAATGAAACAAATATCACAAAACTGATACTTTAAAGTGCAGAAGAGTCACACAATTATCTAGGATTCATTCTGTGGTGTATATTGTTGTAACTTACTTTGATTTGTAAGTTATACCTGCATTAGAAGCTTTGTGCCCATTGTTTGAGGCAATGCTCTGGGCTGAGTTCTTGCGCTTTTCTGGTGATGGTGGTGTTGTCTATCACTGTTGGCCTATTCTATTCATTTAGGATTAGGGAAATAATGGAATATTAATTTCCTTCCATGACTCAGAAAGCATCTCTGACCCTTGAATGTGATGGTGACCTGCCTGATTGCTGTCCTGCTTTGTAATTCAGAACCTAAAATGAGTATGTCCTGCCAAGTAGTGATACAAAGCTGTTAACAGATCATACTCAGTTTAGACTCTTCTGATTCTCCTATTATAGATCTACATTGTGGCAGCGCAGACCAGAGCATTTACAGGGCAGAGATTCTCCACTTCCATTTTTCTTGGGAGCTAATACAGATTGAATTTTTGATTTTTTTTTTTTAATGCCTTGGTTACCTGACAAAGATGCCTGCCTGAAAATTTTTCTGGTTTCTCCAGCTGTCAGGTGGTGTAACTTAAAAAGAAGTTCCTTCTTCCTACAAACCTTGCCTGAGATCCTCCGAGCACTGCAGCAGTGCTGCTGTTGAAGATTTTGCTTATTTTGAGTCAAAATAAGACCAAATACATGCTTTAAGATTTATCTTGCACCTTTGGAGTAGTAAAATGAGCTTTTACCGTAACTGTCTACCCTTGATTAATCTTTATTTAAGAAAAGCTTTATTTATAGGAAATACCTTAGAAAATATGTAATACTTAAAACAAAGTACAGTATAGAAGAGCTGCTCTTGCTGTATGCCAAAATGCGTTTGGAAAGCATGAGAGAAAACACTCCTTATGTACATGTATAAGTATGATTGAGAGAAGTCTTTAAATAGACTTGGAAACCATTTATTCTTCTGTTCTAAGGGCTGCAGAAATGTGTTACCTGTAAAGGGCCTTGTCATTGTTATATAATAACGCTTTTGCTGAGACGGAAATGGATATTTTCAGTCACCCAGCTCCTTTAAGCCTAAGCTTCAATCTTCACACTGGTGTGTGTGTGTGTGTCCGTAGCTGCATGTGGGGTCTTCACCCTCAGGTACTTGGCTCCATGGGCTGCCAAGTCCTGGTGTCTCCAGGCTGTTCTCCAGCTTTTTTAATCAAAGTATTTTTTTCAATTAGGCTTACTTTCTGATAAACCCTTGATAAATCTTTAGATTTGAGATTGTGGAGAGTAGTCCCTGATTAAAGTTTTCTCTGGCAGTTTGCACAAGCAAGAAGGGAAAATTTGTTGTGGTTATCATCAGTGATTGGGGAAGATTAGGACTGGTTGCTTGTGATAGATTAAAATAATGGTTTGCAACCTAGGATGATCAATATTACTTTCGGATTTTAAGTGGATGATTATCAGGAGGAGAGAATGTATTTGAAGAAATGTACATGTGTTGTCTTCTAGTAGCCCATTGCCCACCAAGCTGTGGACATCAGACTTCTTCCTGCTGCAGGCTTTGCAAATGGGAGGATCTATCAAGTTTGCTAATTTCACTATTCAATGAATTTCAGTAGTACTGAGTGTTAGAAATTTGGGTAACTGTTTTGAAAGCTCAATTTCAGAGAATGCAGTTATCTCCTAGTGGGCCCTCATTTTTTTAAAGAAATGATAAATATTAGCAGGTTATAAAAGCTATGAAATGTTTATGTGTTCTGACACTCACACTCCTAAATTAAAATTGCCATGTATGCTTGTACCAGAATATTTTTTGGTTGCTCTGCTGAGAATAATTCATGTGCTGCTCATGGCATTACACCTGCAAGTGAGTTTACAGATTGATTTATTTACTTATTTTTAAAAGGGGCAGCTCTTCATCACAGACACAGTACATTTCTGAAGATTTTTTGGTGAACATACTGTCAGGGTGAGGAGTCAATGCTTGTAGCAGGTTTTGATTTTGAACACCCTATGACACATTAGTTTGTACAGTCAGGATCTTAATATGACTGCACTTCAGTTCACACCTTTTCCTTCAAATCTTCTCCACATAATTAGATATCAATCCCAAATCGGAAGCATAATATTTGTACTCTGTATCTAGAAGCTGCACCCAGCTCTTTCATTATTATGGAAACATTCCTGTGTGGAGGTGCCAGGAGGCTGGATTTAGTTGGCTGTCTGGCTGTCAATGACTTCTTTGTTCATGTAGTTGTCTGGCTAATGTAGCTTCAAGATTCAGACTTGTTATGTATTTAATGTCTGTTCTGTCTTCATTCCAGTAACTCCTCATGTTTTGTTCATGCTTTGAACTTCTATAAACACCTCAGCATCTTCTCCCAGTTGGTGAAGAGGCAAAGCAGTTTTTCTGGTTGGCTGCCAAAGAGAGACTTGTGTGCAAGAAATTTCAGTTTTAACCACTGTTGTGTAGAAGGCGGGTTATGGTCTTAATTATAATTGATTTTACTACTTTCTGGTAAATTTCCTGCACCATGAAAGACATTTTTGTTTGACTTTTGAATTAAGATTCCTAGCATGCTTTAAACTGTTGTAACCAGGGTTTAGCAGTGGATTAATTGAGAGATTAAGGAGCAATAGAGTCCTTATGAATTTATAAAGGAAAGATTTGTTAGTCTAGCAGAATGAAAATAAAAATAAAATCCAAAACAAGAAAATTCCACCACTACCAAAAACCTACTCCACAAAATCCAGGATTTGCCTTCCCTTTATATTGATTGCTAGTAAATACTAGTATTTTTTATGGCTGGTAGATTTATTGTTGTTAGTAATGAGACCTTTGGCAGGCACTAAGCATCCATGTGTAAGTATGGAAATGCGTATCTGCTTCTTGCCTCCCACTCATGTGCACATACATGACATACCAATGTTTTCTGTAAGTGGTTTTTTGAGTTAGAAATCACTGTCTCAGTTATATACATTCAGTTTTCTTTTTAGAAATTATTGCTTCAGAAAAAAAATCCCTATTCTATGATCTCAATGCTGAATTCTGACCTCCTGTTCACGATTACGTTTAGGGAGAAGAAGCCTGTAACACACAGAAATTCTCAGGGCATTTAATGAATGAATAAACACATTTGTTAATAAAGTGATACCAATTTTTCTGTACAGAAACTACTGATGGCCTTTCTGAAATACAGTTTGTGATTGTATTTGCTTGTTGCTCAGGCAACTCTTAGAGTCTAGCCTAGGAAAGATTAAATCCTCCAGCCTTTCTTAGGACCCAGTGTACCTTAAAGGTTAATTATATAAATCATTAAGTTATTGGAAAACCTGTCTCATTGATTTTTTCCCATATATGATATGAAAATAAACAATTTAAAATGTATTCTTAAAGAAATTTAGCTGTAAAAGAGAGACACTTTCCCATGGAGTTGCCTCTAATTAGTTGTCAGAAGCAGTATCTGAAATAAAGCTAGACGTGAGAGGCTGTGGAAAAATCATCCTTGTTCTGTAATGACTAACAAGAAAGAAAATGTCACATCCACTGTTTGTTCATGTGAAAAAGATCTATTTTATTTCATATGAAGCAGACTAAATGACAGATACGTATCTCAAACATTAGGTACATGGACTGAGGCTTCCTTGACTTGACAGATGATTTACTTGTGATGTCTTATGAACCTGTGGCTTTCCCCAGGGTGGGAGGAAATCAGTTTCTCTGAAACCAGTGCTGATAAAGTTTGTTGTCACTGATAGTGCTAGGGGCCAACTCTGACTGACTATGTAAATATATGACTGCTCATGGAGTCAATACTCAAGTAAAATCAGGTGCATTGCTTATAGAAAGTTCAAAACCTGTTCAGTGTACTAAACAAATACCTAGCCTTGATTTCAAGTTTTTTTAAGAGAATACTGCCTGCAATTAGTGTAATATAATACAACAAATACCAGCATTGTGCTGATGTTATTAAAAATTATATTACTCTCTGAAAAATGTAATTAATTCCCTGTGCTTCAGCTCATATTTGAATATTTTTAAGTATTGGATGGATTTTTAATAGTTTGTTTCAAAGGAAAGAATATCCACATAGTTGTACTTCCCATAAAGACATTAGGCTGTACTAAGGTGAGAGGGAGAGAAGATTTGGCAGCCCTCATCCGAGTGATTTTTAAAATTGTAATGCTGGAAAGCAAACAACTTTTTTGTTTAAATTAGACCTCCAAGAATTGTACCCCATAGGCAAACCTGATGAAACAAACATGCTGCACTTACCAAATAATATTATCAGAAGGGCAATTGGCATCACAAACAGACCCACGAGCAAATCTGCCACCGCCAAGGATGTCAGAAAGTAGTTGGTAGCATATTGCAACTTCTTCTCCAGGGACACGGCTAGAATGACAAGTATGTTCCCCCCAATGGTTGGGATTATCAGCAGGAGGATCAGCAATGCTGCCCAGTGCACTTTATTTCCTTGTTCCTCACTTGGGTAGTCCTGCTTGGGTGCTCCTGTCACTGAGAGAGGTGACAAAGATCCATTGCCAGCTCCAGATCCGTTCAAGGACTGTAAAGGATGGGACATTTTTGTCTGCAGAGGAATCTCTTCAGGGGCTGTATTTTGCGCAGGAGTTGGGTACGGTGTAAGAGTTCTCTGATCCTCTCTGCTCCAGGATGGTCCTGAAGATAGGCCAGCATGGTCAGTATAGTGAACTGGTCATCTGTTACTTTGAGATACTGTAACCATGTCCGAGCTGGTATCCAATTTTTTTATTCTATGCCCTGCTGGGCGCAAAAGAGTTTTAAAAATGAAAATCCTGTCTTGTGTCCATCTCTGGTTGGTAGGGTTCAGGGGTCCGGTCTCCCCTTTATAGTGATGTTCAGATTTCAGAAGATTAAAAGGAAAAAATCAGTAGCTGTCAAAAATAAGCAATGCATTAGCTTCCTTTTTTTTTTTTTTCCTGCAGCAGTAAAACGTGATAGATGAATCTGAATGCAAACCAGCTCCCTTTAGGTGCTGTCTATGTAGATTTGCTCCTTCTGAGTACAAACTGATGCAGAGGCAGATGCTCGAGTTGTGTATGTGCAACTCCTCCTCTCCCGAGTGTCTAGTCTCCAGCAGTATGTGCGTAGGCAGACAGCAGATCCCATATTTCCCCTTATTAAGAATCCTACTTCTCCTCAGAGGGTAACCCCAAAAATATCTTCAGAAATTATGTATGAACTTTCCGTTTTAATCTCAGCACTTCCTAATTTATCAGGTGAGGGTCAGGAAGCTGCAGACAATAAAACACTGCTGACAGTCTCAAGGGGACTGTAGAGAGTTATCGAACTGAGACATCTAAATTTACTCATTACTAGAAGGGGTCGGGGTGAGTAAAATGCTTGTTTTTGTAATCTGAGCAAGGCTTTTATTAAGCATAGCCCGCTCTCTCCCTCTGTCTCTGTCAACTCTGGTAAAGACTTAAGGCTTGCATTCCCCTCTTCAAGCAGAGACTCAAACAGCTGTCCCAACATTAAGCTGAACAAATGCTCAGTTACTGAGAAGATTTGATGTATTGCAGTTTTCAGGTGAAGAAAGCCTTACCTCTTTCTCTTGCACTTTAGTAGAGTTCACTTTGCATCCAGGAAGATCCTTTATAATTTTCTTTTTAGTCATATGGTGGAAGTTGAGATTCTTCAGTACTTTCTGGAAAACAAGTTGTTCATTTGCTTTTGCTTTTATAATGTTTCTGAAGCTTGTCTCTTTGCGTGCTTTTTTTTTTTAGCACATTTCTTCTGTCACAAAGATTAAGAATTTCTGTTTTGGGAAAACTGTATTTCTTCTCATCCAGGTATTTTCTCCGACCCTGAAATGGAGGAGAAGAATAATTCTTACCACATGTAAAAAAGGATAGAAATAAGGTTGTATTCACTTTTGCTGTCCTTTAACTTCCATTCTTTGTTGATTCTACTTCGATGATCAGCAGAGTCTGTATGCAGTTCTCTCTTTGCTCACAAGCAAAGCTCGCAGTTTGCTGCTGCCCTTGTTCCTTGATTGACTCCTTCCAGTGTGCCCAGCTCCAGTGTTTGGAAAGCAGGGAAGTGAGTGGGTGGGGGGTTTGGCTGGAAATGAGACAGAGAGGGTTAATTGATTCACTGCTCCAGCACTACAAGGTGTGCTCCCTGGAGCTGTATCAGGATGTGCAGGTCCTGGAAATGACTCTTCACACTGCAACATTCTGTCTCTGTGCACCGTAGCGTCTGTCTGTCTGTCTGCCTGCTGCTTGCTCTCTGGGCTCACTTGTTTTCTGGATGGAAGCACAGTTAACCCTAAAAAGTTCTACCTGTAAACACTCCAGGGTTTTTCCTGGAGTTAACCCTAAAAAGTTCTGCAACCCTGTAAACACTCCAGATTTTTTCTTGCCTAACTTTATAAATGTATTGTCTAGCACACTTACTTTAAGTGTGTGCACTGTTACTTTAAAACTTTCCTCCTGCAGCTGCTTTTTATTATCCTGAGTGTTCTCTTTTGTTACCTTCCAACTTTCAGTCAGATATGTGTATAGCCTCAGCGTCATCTTATAGTTCTGTATTAAAATGGAAATAGAGTTCACTTCAAGGACATTAGCTGCAAAATTGTGTAATAAGTCCTTGAGTAAAGGCCAGAATAGACCATGAGATCATGGTTTGACCCTCTGTATGACACCAGCCATTACATTCCATGAATTTCTAGTGCTTACCAGCCTTGAGCTGGAAATCAGGTCCTTAGTGAGCTGTGCATCAATTTATACTTCTTTAAAAAAGAAAAAAATTCTATCTCTAGAATGCAGGTAACATGGGGCCAAAAAGAGAAGGCTGCTGTCAGAAATTAACAGAAATACTTAGTATATTCAGATCATACAATAGAATTTTCAGTAGCTTTCACTTGTTCCTTACTTTTTGTGTTTAAATGAAACTGTCAATAAGATTCCATGCTGTATTCATTTACATTTGAGAGCTGATTTCTTTATTCATCAGAAAAGTATATATTACAAAAATTAAGACTAATCCAGCTATAGTAATATTGTTTCCTTTTCTGGCCACCTCCCTGACAGTACTGAGAGAGCAGAGCACATGAAAACATATGAAAAATGGAAATTGAGACTGGACAATACCTTATTTGGCTAATGGGCATTTGGATTCAGTTTTTCTTAAGCTCCACTATGTCTAATCAACTTCTGGTTTATATTTTATAAATCTTGAAGGATATCCTCACATTAATCTAGCTGCACTTGAAGTTTTTACTGCAGGCTGTTCTGATGAAAGCTAATGAGAACATTTATGTCTAGTTGAAAAGGAAATTATTCTTAAAATACAGATAAAACCACTTATCTTAGGAACTTGTGGAAGATGATACAAGTTTAGTAGTAGGTTGGCTTGCAAGCATTTTTACCTCTTTGGTGCATTGTTTAATTTCAGAGAGATGAAAAACATACCTGCCCTTTATGATGTTTTCTGAACTTTACCAGGTTTGAATCATTTGAGAAACACATCCTGCTCTGTATCTATTACAGACCTGCAGCAGGTTCTTCACTGTATCTTCTGGCCAGGCTTTTTGTGCAGACCACTGTCCTGCCCCTGTGTCCAGCTCTTCTCCCATGCTATTGATGATAAACCTTAAATCTTGCTAGAGCCCACTCCTGGCCCACTGTAAACTGAATATTTGAACCATAAATAGATATTATTTTTATTTCCTATCCCTTGCTGTTACTTCTGTTTTCAAACCACCAATGTGATTTTTATAGAGCCATGTCCCCATCAGATATGAGCTGTCTCTGGTGAGTGCTGTTAGTACATATCATTCAAGTTCACTTGCTGTGCTCTACATGAGATAGTTGCAGGAAATTCCTGGTTTGGGAATAGCTGGGATCATTTTTGTCCAGAGGGAGAGACAGGATGTTTAGTCTACACTGAATATATCAGTTTGTTGCATTTTTCTCTGCAGGTTTTCTATATATCTCCCTTTCTGTTGAACATCCCCATCTCCAGAAATGACCAAAATCTGTGCAGTTAATATCTGCATTTCTCCTTTAACTCATTTATGGATTAAATTAAATTTCTGCTAAGCATTTTTTTTTTTAATTGCCACTGCACCACTAAAACAACTTGTGGAAATGGTTCTGTATAAAATTATTAATTTATGACCAACAGTTTTAAAAAGTTATAAATATTTAGACTCTTTTTAAATATTACTGGGGACACTTAATGAGGAATTTAGAAGATATATTTGACATTGTTCTTCAATTCTCTGATGTTTCATTTTTCAGTGAGTTGTATAGTCCTTAAATATTTAGACTAAAAAATAAGTGCATGTTAGTGATGCTTCAGATGCTTCCATTTTTAGTCTCGATCGTGAGACCAGTGTGAGGAGTTTTTTTGAGTATTCTGTATATTTACTTACTCGTGCTACAATGTATTTTTATATTTATATATGTGGGCTTTCATATTTAAAAATTGGTGAAATATAACGAAAAAATGGCAGTAATGCATTAACCTTGAAGGTGTGCAGCTTACAGGATTGGAGATAAAGTACTCAAAGGATGTGGTTTTAACTGATCTGTGATCTAAGACACTTGAAGTGGAATGTGCTCCAAGATATGGCAGTCTGAGCTTTTAGTTTATCTTGTTGCATGCCTCCTGGGGAAAAAAGATTACAGTGATTGTTAAGAGCCAATGTAGCTAACTGTGATCCTCAACTTTCAATAGCTCAATAAGGCTCTTGGAGGCAAAGCCTAATGAGAGCTTTGATATCTGCAGATACTGCAATTGTAAAGATTTTTCAGAAAAAAAAAAACAGTTTAGGTCAACACCATTGATAGAAAGGGACTCTGACCACCTTCTGTGTCCAGCTGACCTGGGTGGTTTTTTTTTCATATTAGTCTGTGTTAACAATCAACATCTGTTTTCATTCTGTTAATTTTTGCACTGGAAGCTTAAGAAAAGCTTTCTTTCATCTCTGGAAGTAATGAAGATTTCAAAATTATCTTTGGTTTCTCAGAAATTCTAGGCTACTTACAAGCTAAGTATCAGCTTTTTATGGCAAGAATATGACATACATACATACATATATATATATTTCCTTATATAAATCTCCAAGAAATAACAGCCCCAGAAAGGAGTTCAGAGTTGAGTCTAAGGCAGCTGGGCTGGAGGCAGGCAGCTCCTCTGTTTTCACTGATTCTAGTTTCTGGGAAGATTCAAAATCCGTAGTGTAGGTGTTTGTTTCTTGCGGAGGTTTCAAGAGCAACCAGTTGGTGAGTAAAACTAATAAAATGCCTGCTGTTATGTTTTGCTGAGAATCTCTTATTGCTGTCTTGGTAGATCTTTATTTTTCTTTATGATTTTGTTTGACTTCTGAAACAAACCAAACTGGCTCTTGGAGGAAGTCCTTCATCTGCAGCCCTTTTATCACAACAGTAAAACTGATGTAGGGTGGAAACAAAACCATGGCTGACTACACTGTTGAGGTCCCATGGAAGAAACTTCTTGAGATTCTTGGCTTCTTTATTCATTTAGTTTCCTGGTAACAGAATAAAGTTGAAGCTAGTTATGATGTTGGGTTTTTTTTGTTTGCAGGTCTGGGTTCACTGACGTCTGTGGTTTCATGGCTTATGTAGGAGCAGCTGAGCAATTTTCAGATAAAATGAAGGAAATAATTGGGCCATTTTTTTGTCATCATTTTGCTGTTGTAGTGAAGTGTAATTGCAAAAGCACGCTGCTTGAGTAAAACCAGTGTTGGGAAAAAAGGAAGGAACCAGTGCATTAAAGATAATTTGGTTTTCAAAAAGAGACATTGTCTATCTTTCTAAGATACACAGTCCAGTTTAGAGACATGCCTTAGGCTTTAATGTAGGAATTTTAAGATTAAATTACAGGACTGTGTTATGGGAAGGTCATGCTAGAGGACTATGGTACGTTGCTTCTCTCCTCAAAATACATTAAATCTACTCCAGGCTTAGCATTTTTACTGTGACTTTAAAGAGGGGAGGAAAAATTTGTGTCTGAAAATAAAATGTCCACCCACTGAATCTCCAACTGTTATTCTGGTATTTCATGTGATGTTATTTTCTGTGTTTAACTTGCAGTAATGACAGATATCTGTATTAGGACTGAGTAGGAGTAGTGGGTTGCTGAGTGTGAGTTGTGACAAACCATTTCTCTTTTTTAGTAGTGTTATTAGGATTTCTCACACTCTTCATTATTTCTCTCCACCTGCCACCAGAGGTTTCTGCTCTGTGACTGCATTGATTCAGCCATCAGCAGTCAGCAGAGTGGTGGAGGTCTCCAGCAGGCAGCCAGGAGGGTGGACCTGCTTTGGGAGCCTGTGTGAGGCTTGGTACCAGTGAAGCAGAAACTTCCTCCATCAGCAGGGGGACTGTCCCTCTTCCCTCTGGACTGTTCTGGATGTCACATCAGCAGCTCGAGGAACTCTGCTCTCCCTGTAGGGCCAGGGGAAGGAGAACATGGTCATGTTTTAAACATAGTCCCCAACTGGATTACTCAGATGGAAGTAATACCCATGGGAGCAGAGTTGAAGCCTGGGACTGCTTATGAGGGCTTTCTGACTTTTCTTTTGATCACTTGACAGAGTTGTTCTGGATTTTATAAATTTTAAGGGAGTGTGGGTTTGGGTTTATATGGGCTGACCTTTGGCAACACTGTGTAGGACTTTGTAATTACAAACATCTCAGCAATAAAGGAGTAAGCAAATGTTACTGCTTAAGCGTTGATGCCAACAATGCTCTTGTGCACTGAGGTCCTGTTCCTCCAATACACACTTTTGCAAGACTCTTCCTGACTTTTTGATCTGCCTTCTAGATTTCTGTTAAGTGAGAAGACATTTTTTTAAGACTAAGGTTTTGAGAGAACTGAGGAAAGTGGTGGGCCCTGTTAAGTTGCTGCAACTCCCAAAGTGGATTTATGGAAAGCCTGTTTGACCGTTTTATGGATCGATTTGAAATAAAAGTATTTCAAATAATGGCCACAAATAATTTAGATCTGGCCGAGAATTCAAAAATCAATTAGTGTACATTAATCCTGATTTTATAATGAAAACTGTGTTAGAACTTCTGAGCCTGCAGACACAAATATGTGTCCAAGTTAGTGATTGTATAAAATCCAGCTTTCTGAACAGGAATTTAATGATTAATGCTTCAGAGTGCATAATCACATCTTTGCCAGTAAGTGTTTTTCTCTTCTTTGGTTCATAATATGCTTGTTTAACATTATCTGAAGTAAAGCAAACACAAAGGTGTTAAGGGTCTTTGTGCAAGAGCTGAAGTCTTCTGTGCAGTTGAATGCTTGGTCTCATTTATGATAAGATTTGTGTCCCCTGGTCTCCACATCAGCTCATTTTAAAGAAAACATTGTCCAAGCTTGTTATTTGAGCAAGAGACTGATAGATAGTTTTAAATGTATCTTCTAGTTTGTGGTCTTTATTCATGGGGCACAAGAGAATTGTTCTGTTGCCCAGTTTTTCTCCCTTTCTTAAGACATTTGCTGTCATGGCTTCATCTTAGAGGCAGCAGTTTTCAGCAGCTTGGTATTTCCTTCTCTCTTGTTTTTTGGCTGCCGTTGAAGGCTGGGGGGTGGTAAGGTGATGTTGGTAGGTGGGATTCTTTCCCCATGTGGATGCTTTGGGAAGACTCAGATGGAAGTAGTGGGTGGGGGAAGATGTGGGTGCTTGCTGCCATTACTGCTGAGGCATTGAGTAGCCTCTGAAGCCTGGGTGCATTTGGGCCCCTTGAGCAGTTCTGGAGGAGGACTGGAGCCTGTGTGGTGGTGCAGCCTGTCAGCTGGAGTAGGAGAGAGGAATGCAAAGAGGAGTTCAGAACTAGCTGTCTGAGGAGACCATGGGAAAGTGTTGAAACGGGAATAGCTAGAGTAGAAATGAATTGTTTATATGTGTAGAGTGCAACTGAAGTATGAGTATGTCATTATATGAACATGTCTTCTGTCCCCCATCACAATGAAAGAGAATGAATTTGATTATTGCTCAAAGTCTTTTTCATTACTGTTTTCTATCATTCAGCTATTCATTTAAATAAAACCCATTCTGAAGTATATTCTATAGTGGTTTTTCTCTCTCTTGAGTTGTTGAGTGCCTTGACAAGCAATTATTTTATGATGCCTTAATTCCTGTGTACAAACAGGTACTGCTGCCACCCTCCACCCTCCATCTTTCAGTGTAGCAAATGTAAGAAAGGAAGTGAAAACTAATGTGCTCCTGCCTTCTTCCTAGGTACATTTTCGTCTGAAATCAGTTTACAGCAGAAGTAAATGGATTGCAAGACTGCTTATAGGATTGTGAATGTGATAGTTAAAATGCTAGTCTGGGCTGCAAGATGCAGTGAGATAGCATGAAGAGCCAGATGATGTTCACTCTATAAACAGATATAATGAAATCACTTACAATTTACAGTTTTACATCTTTCTTCTTCATGAGCGTTTACTTACCAACTGCATTCCTGCATTGCTCTTCTGTTCATTGTGCCATGAGACTTGGTATGCTGAAACTGGCAGTATTTGATACTAATGTGTAGCATTAAAATTAAACCAGGGATAAATATGACTATGAAGATAGAAAGGAAATCAATATATTAACACCTGTGAGTTCTGCACTATTTCAGAAATACTCAGTATTTACAAAGCTGTTTGCATGAGCAACGTATGCTTCTGGCTGTGGGAAATTAAGGCTCTCTTTCATCTTCCAGCACTGGGCTGGAAGTTTTGTTCCTGTAGTGACCAGCAGGACAGTGGTTCCCAGCTGGTGAGGCTTAGAGCATGTATACTCATTTCAGAGCTCTTAAAAGGCAGCAACATTCCTAGCATGAAACTATAAGGTGGCAGCAGTAGATATTGCTCATAAACTGATTGGAAGTGTGTGTTGTATCAGCATTTCCTCCTGTGCTGTGATTTACAGCAGTAGGTGGGGGTGAGGAGGAGTTGGCAGAAGCTGTGATTGCAAAAGGGAGTTTGGGACCCACCAACCTTGAAGGTTGATTGATACTGGAGGTGAGTTTTGTGTCTGCTGATGGGAAATTTAGTGCTGTGTGCCTTACGGAGGGTAAACCTCTGCTAGTGGAAAGCCTGTCAAAAAGGCATGATTTCTGGAGATCAAGACTTCAGCCTCAATAGATACATCATTCTGGGTGATCTTTTAAGGGCAGAAAATAAGTGCTAAGGAAGAATTCATTAGTGGGAACTGTGTGTGATTATCTGCAGTGATAGGGAAGTTTATTAATCTGTTCTCTTAGCCCATTTGTTCCTCCCCTCTGGTTAAGTTTTGAGAAATGAAAAATCATACAGTGTGGAAGAGCGATTTGAAAATTTCAGATATGAAGAAAATGAAGTCACTGTATTTTGAAGCACAGTGCCATATTTTGAAGAACACTAATAATAAATTATATTATTTTTTTTGCCTTTCTCTAGGACTCCAGAGCAGTGTCCAAGCGTGGTTTCTTTGCTGTCAGAGAGCTACAATCCCCACGTGCGTTATGGGGCTGCCATGGCTTTGGGGATCTGCTGTGCAGGCACTGGAAACAAGGTGAGGGCCAGAAAGAAGCATCTGTGGCCAAGACTGTTCCTGCTCCCTCCTGTGTCAGACACTTTGTGTGCAGGCATCACATATGCAGATGGATTTCCTGCACATGTACACTACCAGCCAGCTGGAGTACAGCACTACTTTAAATTCTTTAACTTTTCTGGGCATAGAGGTTCTTTTCCTGCTTTACAGAATAGGTAAATTAGAATGTTTTTATACATTACTGCCACATTCTTGGAATTTTGTCTTCAAAACTTTTCTTAGAGTTTTCTTACTGTCAAGTTGCCACTGAACTTTAAATATATGTTCAGTACTCCAAAATCAATACTTCTTTGCCCTTGGAGTGCCAGTGACAGGAAAACAGCAGATGTTTTGCTTAACTTCTAGCTCTTTTCATCTTTCCTGTGATACATGATTCATGGAAGATGCATGTAGTAAAGCCAAGTGCAATTAAATTTAATTAAATGTATTGTAGTTTCAGGAGTGTAATTAACAACCAGCACATTTTATGTATTCTCACTTTATAAGCATCAGTGAGGGTTAATTCTCATGGATGGTAACAGACCATTTATAGTAGGATTCCGCTTCTGCTGAGGGAAGTGAGCACTCATTGGAACAAGCAGCAAGTAAACTTGGGAATAAGCTCCCACTGCTTCTCCCACATGTGTATAATAATCTGTAGTGGTACAGAATTGCAGTTTCAGAACAGGTGCACAGACAAAGTAATATGTCATGCTTCTCAGTCTTTGATAAATCTCTTGCTTATCTGTCTCTTCTCTTCCTGTATTAAACATTTGGTCTGTGGCTCTTGCGTGAGCGCTCCCGAGTGTCACTTGTGCTGCCAAAATCACAGAATGCTGACGTGCACTGCCTGCCATCTTTAGTAGCTAAAGCATGCAGATTTGAAAGCAGATCTGAGAGTCCTATTTTTATCCAGGTCGCTTTATTCTCAAGTGGAAGGTGGAATCAAGGAGTTAGTTATTTTTAACCTGCTGCATCTGACAAGTTAATTTAAGTGAAAATGCTTTTAGTTGCAAGAATGAGTCTTGTTTTATTTCCAGATACATTGTATGATGACCTAAACCATCTGATTACACAGAAACATGTCTTGCAGAGCTTCTATTAGTAGGTTTTGAAGGCCCAAATAGATTCAGTTTTGGAGATCAAAAAGTTCTGCCTTTTGTCATAGTGGGTGTTTCATCCATGGTACTGAATGCTTGCCAAAGAGTGAATGAGTCACCTTCAGGTGAAGAAGTACAGCCTCCAACACAGCTCAGATGGCAAAAGCAGTCTTAGTGAAGGCATGATATTATTTTAGAAGTGGTTCTTTGAAATAATGTTCTGTATAAAATTAACTTGTTTTTAGAAGCCTCACCTAATGGAAGTAACACCAAGCGGGGTCTGAACTGGGAAACTCTTGCACTCTGCACTCAGTTGCATTTTGCTCATGTCCTCAGTATGGACAGAAGGGCACTCTGAACAAGAGATTGCTGAATGCTACAGGTTCTAACAATAAAGTATAAGGCAAAGAATTTGGAATCTAATGTGATGAACACATCTGTTGCTTGTACCTGTTGTTTAGCTGTTGCCCTGTTTCTGCAGGTAGATTTTGTTTCACCCATCCTTCATTTGTTTTTGGCATTTCTTTTCTTTTTCTTCACAATTTTTAGACTAAAATCTACAGAAATACAGATTTCTGCTTCATTTGCCAAGAACAGGCAACACATTTTTTTAAGTATATCTGATAGCATCAATCTGACAACCTTCCATTGGAGAATTGAATCCTGGCATTCTAAAAATAGTAGCATTAACTCTATGACTCTGCATTTCTTCATTTCTTTTAGGAAGCAATCAATTTGCTTGAGCCAATGACAAATGATCCTGTGAACTACGTGCGTCAAGGAGCTCTCATTGCATCTGCCCTTATCATGATCCAGCAGACTGAGATCACCTGCCCAAAGGTATTGTGGCACACCTCACATACCTCACGTGCCTCTTAGGTGGGAAATTGTCTTGGACGCCAAATTTTTAGTGCCTGGCACTGCATGTAAGCACTGGCAAGAGACTGCACATGCCTTGTAAGGAGCCAGAGCTGAATGTACAGTGGGGAGCTCCTGCTTGGATTAGAGCATGTGCTCTGAATGATGGGAACATTCTAACCCTGGGCACTACATGAATAAATGCTCTTCTTTAAAAGGTCTCTAAGCATCTTGTAATGATAGGAGAGTGACTGTAAAGACATTGGTTTTGATGATACTAAGCTTAGTTTTGGATGTGGTCATGCAGAGAGGTCCTGTTAGAGCAATGTTTCCTTTGTAGTTCATTTTTCAGGTGAAACAACTTCAGAACATTCAGAACTAGCTTAGTGAGTTTATAACTCCTTATTTTAATGGAGTTTTCTGCTCATAAGGTGAAAACTGTTGCATATGCTGTGTTTAGTTTGTAAAAGTAGGTTTCCTGTGAGTGTGTGACAGGTGATGATATGCAAACATTTGTACAGACTCAAAGTCCACATTTGAGAAGCTCTGAGGTTCCACATTTCACCTGCTCTGGTGAGTGCTGAGGCAGAGCAGTAGCTGGTACTTTGCTATTCATCTGCTGCATATTGGTTGCTTTTATTGATGACATTTTAGAAATTGAACTGTGATAAAAACAGACACCTTTTTACTGCATTTGGATGGGAAGAGGGAAAAAAGCCTCTGTCCAGTGAAAAATTTTACTTGGGAAAGTCAGAGAAGGAAATCTACAAATGCAGGTATTTGGGTATTTCTAAGTCATGGAACATGAAAATTTTTTGGCAGACAGTTTGTTCCTTTGAATTAAAAAAAAAATAAAGAAAGAAAAATGTTCGTTTTCACTGAGCAGAATCTGGGAATGTTGTTTGTATTATCAGAATTGTAATTCAGATGAATAAGCCAAGAATAGTAGTTCACTTGAATAAGACATTGGAGAACACTAGACTTCTGTTGGATCCCCTTGTCTTCCAAGATACAAAGTTTCTGTAATGTGAAATTGAATGATCTCTCTGTGGAAAGAAATTAATTGTTTTTATTGTTTGTTCCTTGGTCAGGTGATTGGAATGCCAGGCCTCAATATGGGAGATCAGGTTTAATTATTTCGTGTTGCTCTAGTACTGGACAAATTATATAGCTCTGCTGTGCCTCAGTTTCCCACCAGAAAAAATTAGGGATTTATATATGAAAGGACATTCTGAGGATTGATTCATTTTAGTTTGCAAAGCACCCTAATCCTCTTGGGATGGGAACTGCAGTCTACTCGGAATCAGTCAGCCTTCCTAAAACATGAGTCACTTGCTGAGTCTGCCTGTTGGAGTTTCTGGCTTTTTGAGATGATAGGTGAAAGACTGTTTGTCCTAAAGAAAATAGGGTAGGAAAATAGCTAGTGAAAACATTGGTTATTTGAGGTGTGTAATAAGGCAGATCTCTTCTCCCAAAGAGGCCTGGAAACCTTGACGTGATACTTCTGCTTGATAAAAGCAGGTGGTTAAAATAGTTGGCCAGCAAATACAGGATGAGATATAGTTTGGGAGTCAGTGGCTTGTTTAAAAATGGGGCCAGAAACTGAAACAGCTTGATGCCAAATTATTGCCTGATATAGATACAGAAGGTAATTAATTGTCTAGTCAAAGAAGCACTACAGATCTTAAAAAACAAACTGAAACAAAATTCCAGATTAATAAATAATATCTAAAATATTCTGCCAATTCAGGAACTAAGCACAGAATCCACAAATTTTGTTTTTTATAAATACCCCAAAAGTTGGTTATAACCATTATTGTTTCTTGTTCAAAAGTAAAAGAAATATTTTGAGGGATATGCTTCCAATTAAGTTATTCATTATCCATGGGAAACTTTTTTTGGAGCTCTCTGCCAATCTGAAAAAAAAATTACTTAACTCTGATGTGAAGGGTGGAGTTCTTCAGAAAAGGAGCCATTTTTAGATTGCCAGGACATATTTTGATCTGGTTAGATTCCTGAGTGACATGCTGGACACTGTGTGCCAAAGGGTCTGACTTGGTGGGTTGTGGGTATTTGAATTGCTGAATAAGGACCTAGGAAGAGGAATGTGATGGTTTTTGTAACCCACAAGCTGTACAGTCTCGATGGGGTTACAGAGAAGCTAAATTTTATGTATCATCATCTCACTGCTTCTAAATACTTCATGATTCTTTGCATGTAGAAGATGGTGATTTTAGTTAAGATCGTGTCACAGAGCCTGGCCAGCTTCCTGTCATTGCTGCTTGGTTTTGTCTCTTCTGGGATTTAATAGATTTTTTTAGCTAACTTATTAGTGAGCTTTGGGTTAGAAATACTTTCAATTCTCTGATGATCATTTGGGGAAGATGGTAGCAAACAGTCTTCCTTAAATAGTTCAGGATTTTTTTGGGAATAAAATGCTGTCAGTTTTGAGAGCATTGCAACACCAAAATGCCAGGAATAAATAGAGATTTAAGAATCAAAGTATTTTTGTTTTAAAAAGCCTTTTTTATTGTGAGAAAAGGGTAGATGTATGCCTTTGAATCAACTTCATTGTGATCTTCCCGTTGTGTTCGTCCTCTTTGTTGTGCTCAGTCTTTGTTTAAATGAATAATTCAAAGAATTTAAATTTAAATAGTTTAAATAAAGGATTGTGAAATAAAGAATTGTAATTACGTGAACTCCTTGAACTTGCAAGTTGCTTAAGGGCCAAAAATGGATAGCAGGTGTTGAGTAAAGGTGGTTTGGTCTCTTTGGAGTTGAAACAATTCCTCTATGTGAAGCCAATGTGATTTTTCCTGACCTCTGTTGATAGATTTAAGGACCATATTAGTACCAGATATAAAATATTAACAAGTTCATTTTGTGAAATGGAATCCTAAATTATAATGTGATGAGGTCATCATAACAGAAATCAATGACAACTTCAGGATGTGTTTGCAACCTGCCGGGCAATTAAGTCAGCAGTTTTGGAGACAAACTACATGTTGAACTACTTGAAAAAGTAAATTCAATTCCTGGTTTTGTGTTAGGATAGTCATCTTGGCAAAATGAGAAAATAATAAACAAGGTCAAGCCTTTTTCTCCATTCTCCTTCAGTCATAATGACTTTTTTCTCCATCTTCTATCAATCATATTGGCCTGTTGTCTTTAAGATGTGAAGAAACCAGGACCAGATTGCTGTTGGGATTTTTTTTTCCCCATTTAGATGAAATGCTAGGTCTTGCTAGGGTGCAAGAATGATTTTGCAATATTCTGGTAGCACCTTTACTTTATGAAAGCCCACTACTGTGAGATGCTTCTGCTCATTCTTTCAAGAGGGCAAATGTATGCAGAACAACTTCATCTTTTGAAGAAGATAACTACAACATGCAAACAGTTTAAAACCTATTTTATTATAATTTATTAATGCTCTTGTTCTTAAGAGCTTGCATTTGCCAGAAGCATTGTGCACATCACCTGCCAGTATTTCCTGTAATTAACTCTTTATAAAATCTTGTTCTTGACAATCTCCTGGGCTTCATGTGCATGAATATTGCCTAGTGGAGGGAAAAGTGATAAATAGCCTGATAAATGACAGCTCTTGGTGGTAGGAAATGGTGCTGTATCCTTCTCATATCTCAAAGTCTCTGTTGTTTCCTCACTGTTTCCAAGGTTCTGTGTTTGGCTTCATTTGAACTCAGTGCCATGTCATTTTGGCCAGCACTAGTTATCAGAATGGGGTGTGTGTTTTGTTAGAAAGATTAAATGAGTCATTGTCTATATTTTAGTGTTCCTTCTGGAAGCTGCCCAAATAAATTTCTAGGTAACACTTCCAAATGCTGTAGAATTTTTAAGTGCTTGAAGATTTCAAGGGAGAAACAAAGCTTGTGAGTTTCATAGCATATTAAATAAACTTACACAGTAGTTTGGGTTGTGCTTGTTTCTGTGGTTTGAAGGAAAAATAATAGCAGATAAAAGAGCTTTACTAGTCAAACTCTGGCAGGTTTTGCTTCAACAGCTTAAGAAACGGCTGGCTGTTGACATCCTGCTCCATTTCGTAGGAGGTGAGTGCCCCAGCACCTTCTCCCAAGAGATGGAGCATTAGCCCCATGTGAGGTTAATACCTTCCTGAACTGCTGCAGCCAGAGCTGCCAAAGCAGGCTTTCCTCTGCAGCAAGGAATGTTTTCAGCTGGGACCTGATCCAGTCAAAATTCCCATTCCTGTAAGGCATTTGCTTTGTAGGAACAGCCTGAACAAGCATGTGGGCCTGTTATGCATTTGAGTGTTGAGACCTTTGGTCTCAATCCTTGGTCTGAGTTGGCCTAACCCCTAAGTCTGAGCAGGATAGTCTCTCACCCTTTCATAGAACAATTTTGCTTCCATTGACTTTAAACTCTGGAAAGGGCACACTTACTTAGTACATTTTCCAGGCCTGGCAGTGATCCATGGCTCACAATGCACAGGTATGCAGAACTTACATGAACACAGAATGCTCTTGAGAAGGAATTACATATTTTGTATTTCTATAATAGATGGCATAAGGACTGTTTCCTACTGCAGCTGTTCAGTGCTTGTTCATTGAATGCCTGCTCTCAGCTGGTCTGCTGTAACCTGTCCCTGTCACCTGGAGAGGTGGCAGTTGATGTGCTCAGGTTGAGCAGCCAGGCTTCTGTCCTTGGTCCCTTGTCAGTGTCTCAGCCACCTCACTGCCCTGCACAGGGTCCTGTTGCCAAAGCTGACAGGGTCCTGGTGAGCTTGTTGCCTGGGTTTCTTTTCATGTGCTCTGTTAATGCACATGTGAATAGGAGCTGAGGAAGGTTTATTAGGGAAGGGGTGCTCACAGGGGCAGTGCACCTGACCAGGGAGGTGGATGATTTCCCTTTCTAGCCCTCTCTTATATTCCCAAGTGAGGTGTTCCTGCCCTCTGTTCCAAGGGCTGCTCTGTCAGTTCAGACACCAGTGTAAACATCAGCAGTTCTGCTGAATGCCTTCTCACTCCACCCAGAGTTTAGTTCTCTGAAAATTTGATTACAGTGTAAATTCTGGATTACAGTCCACCAAATGAGCTTTGTAACATATGTCTGTTTTCATAAATATTCCAAACCCAGAAGCTAAGCCCAGAGTCAAGGGAACTATGTGCTGTAAACAGTGCCACTGGAATTTTGCTGCTCGGCTCAACAGACAAATTGTTTCACATGTTGCTTCTGTTTCTGTGTCTGTTCCAAATAATACCTGAAGGCTTAGGTTCACCTGGTCTGCATGTGGCTGCCTTTGAGGCCCTCTACCATGCTGCAAATGAAAACGAAGGTGTTTTTCCAATGTACAAAGAGGTCAGATGTAAGAAGCAAACCATTTATATTGAACATGTAAACCTCAGTGTAAGATTTTATAAATAAAAATTGTGAGAGCTTTCAAAAGCATAAATGGAGTGATGCAAGAGCAGAGTTTGGTCTGTATACTCAGAATAAAACCTACATTGTGTGTGCAGTATCTCCCTGCCACACATCTGTCTCTGTGGCTGCCCTGATAATTTATGTTGCTCCTTTTTCTTAGTTTTAATAATTGCAAATTCTTTGGGGGACGAGTAACTAAAAACATTTTAATGCAAAAAGGAATCGATGAGTAGAGAACTAATATTAGCACACAAGTCATTGGACTTCAGCAGAAAAATGGAAATAGCTGCTGTTTTCCCCTAACAGTTCTAATAAACACATCCTGCTATTTCAGAGAATTGTTGTTTTGTTGTTTTGCTACTGTTTAAAAGTGCTTGGTTGCTCTGGTGCTTCATGGTAGTGGGTGTCCATTGGTGTGAAACAGTAATTTTAATGCAGTCCTATTTAACAGGACAGGACTTGCCTGTATGAATGTTAATGTCTTCTGGTATCACAAAGTGGCTTAATCAGGTTAGATGCCATCAGTGCTGAGTGAGTTGAGGTGACAAGTAGTATCACTGGGTTACTGTGAAGGAGTGAAGGCAGGGAAGATGTCACCTAGAGAGTGTGTTCATTTAGGGCACTTGTGTTTTAAGTGCTGTGATGAGTTACCCTGCATTGAAAACTTCTGCAGAAAACATGATCTTACTCTGAAGTGTGCAGGGTGTGCAGTCAGTTTTATAATTTCTCTCTTTTTTTTTTTTTCCAGGTCAGCCAGTTCAGGCAGCTCTATTCCAAAGTGATCAATGATAAGCATGATGATGTTATGGCAAAGTTTGGAGCAATCCTGGCACAAGGCATTTTGGATGCAGGTAATTCCCCCAAACAGCTGTTAAAATTTCTTAAACTTGTTTCATTGCAATCTCTGCAACAGCAAATTTCATCTGGGAGATGGGGTGCTGGTTTTATGCTGGTCATGTCATAGCAGCAGGAAATTCCAATTTCCAAGGAATTTTAGCTAATTACAGAAACAGTAATTTTGTTTTGTAGTTTCAGCTTGTATCAGCATGTTTCTGCTAGGAGAGACTCAGCCCAGTCCTTGGGGCTGAACTCATGTCCAGAAGTCTGGACAAATACAATATTTTTTTCTCTAATTTTTTTCTGTAATTTTTTAATCTATTTTTTTCTCTAATTTTTTCTCTGTTTTTTTCTCTATTTTTTCTCTGTTTTGTCACCATGAATGTTGATTTATTATAGCATGGTAGGTTGCTTCTTCATTTTTATAAATCATCACCTGCTCCAGAAATTCTGTGGTATCCAGACCTAATATTTTTCTTTTTCTATTAAAACTTTACATAGTTTTTAAAATCACGTATAAGTTTATATATATATATATCTTTAATAACTAGTTTTTGCTACTTTCATGATTATTAAAAGAGGTTGCACAAAGAAGGAAGCACAGTTAACTGCATCAGTTAACTGATGTATTTTCAGAAGACCCAGCTAGTTTCACAGACTACTGCTACCTTTTTTTAGCAAAGAAAACATAATTTCATGAATATTAATGACTAAATGTTGAGTCAGGAATAGGATTCTCTAAGGCCATCAGCATTTCACAAGGGCTAAGTTGCAGGGCCTATTAAGGGCAGTTTCTGTAAGCAAAGAAGACAATGTTTTGAATTTTTCCTTCTGCTGAGGTAGCATTTGTACAGTGCTGTGTCTGTCAGTGGCACCTCTTCTGCAAGTTTCCAAACACAGTTTCTCTCATCTGCTCTCTTGAGCTGAGGCCTTCTCTTGCCATGCACCTTCTTATCCCCTGTGACAGGCAGGGTTTTTCCTGTACTCTTGAGATCAAGGTTAGTTCTGAAGGCCACAAGCAAAGGAGCCTCTGAATTTGTCTCTGTGCTGTGGCTCAGGCAGAGCTCCCTGCAGTGTGGCTGCAGTGTCTGTGGGAGATCTCTGCATCTCCAGGCTGTGCCATGGGAGAGAAAAACATGGTGCTGCCTGCTCCTATCTCATGGCAGCAGCTTTAAAAAGCTTCCCTGCTGGCCACGGCAGGCTGCTCTGCCACAGATGACCAGGCCAGCTCAGTGACAGGCACAACCTTCCTGCCTCCTGGGTGCCCCTCCTGGAGCTCAGGCTGAGCAATGTTCTTGGCACGAGACTCTTGGGATAATTTTGGTCGTTCCCATACTCACACTCGGTTGCTGGGAAGCCAGAAACTAGCTGGCTCTGGGATTTTTCTCTCAGCAGTACAGACCTGTTTTGAATTCTGACTCTTAAGATTAAATCATAAAAATACAACTAAAACCTTGTTTGCTTCCTGTGTCACCCATGTATTGTATAATGATTTGGAAACCAGAAATGTCCTGTTTTAATAAACTTTATGGGAATTTGTGCCAACTTTAACCTCTTTTTCTTGCTGAGAGACTCAGGGAAGGCTATGAACTCCTTTTCTTAACCTATTGCCACTTTCATTAGAGCCTCCTAAAATAAAAAAATTATTTTTATTCCTCCTATACAACTGGAAGTACTTATCTGAAACAATGAGTTATAGAATTTAATTATTACCAGGAAGAAAATGTTCTTTGTGTTATCTGCCACAGCTGGGGCAATTGAATTTAGTTTTACCTTTTGTATTTTTTTGTGGGGCAAGGAGAAAAGCCCATGTCTCTTCCAATGACAGGGTTTGAGCAGAAGTGCAATATTTCCATTGTATGCCTGGAAAATGATAGGCTGGAGGTGGGATTTCTGCTCTGACCATTTTGGCTGGTAGTTTAATGGAAGGAGTGGGGTACCTCAGGAGCACTGAAGTGGAAATGAAGAATCTGGTCTTTGCCATTGCTGGGTCATTGATAAGCCCCAGCAGCAACATTTTTCTTTAATAAAATAAGAAAAAAGACACTAAATTTAACTTAGTACTTGGGGTTTTCCCCCAAACCCCCTTGCCCCAGTGGCACTGTGAATTTTGGGAGATGGACCTTATAGTACAAGGATCCCTGAAATTTTTTCTTTAGTGTTTTTTTATTTTTTTTTCCAGGCATCATGTTACAGCTTTTATTCATCCAGCCAACGATCTGCAATGTGTTCCCTTCCAGGCAGTCAGGATTGCTATTTAATCATGAAGATAAATCACAATTGTGCAGAATTATGTCTCCCCACCTTTCCTTCTCCCTGCAAAATCCTTGGAGTGAGGGTGGATTATTTGTGGGTATAAAACAGCAGGAAAAAGTAGCATGACAGCATCTTTTGAATATTAAATCTGTTGCTCATTCAGGAAATTCTAGAGATTGGATAATTCTAGGTTTTATCTGAATTATAGGTTAAAATTCTGAAAATTAAAGTGCAAAAGTTTAATAAAGTCCAATTAAGCTGCTTGTGCAACATACTCTTGGCTGCTTGATTCAGAATACCTGTTGATAACCAGGGCCTGGTCCTTACATGGTGATGCAGTAAAATAAAGTTCAAAGTGAAGATGGAGGAGAAGACCAGAAATATGAGTGTGCAGCACTTGACATATTTAAGGATAGCACAAGACCTCAGGCAGTCCCCCCACAGTTCTGTGGCAAATTCAGATGAAAGGGCAAGAGATTGCTATCAGAGAAAATATTAAGCAGCACAGCAGACCTAGAAAAACCAGCACCATATCTTTGTCTTTTTTCAAAGGTGCAGCAGGAAGGAGTTTTCCTGTCAAATAGCAAGAGATCTATTGGTACCACAAAACAAAGAGGAAGGAGATAGAATGTAGGCAGAGCATCGTACAGGAGGGCATTAAAATGTCCCAACTTCACTGCCTCTGCTGGGACTAACCCTGACAGATACCCAAGATGACAGTACTGTTTCAGTCAGGGCTTTCATTAGTTTTGGCAGCAAAAGAGAATTCTGTTTGTCTTTAAAACTCAGAGAGCTCCATGGCCGTCTGGCCCTGCCTGAGGTGGCTGTTTGTGTGAGCCTGGGAAAAGCTACTCCAGTTTGGGATTTTCAGCTACAAAGTGGCCTGACAAGTGGGTGTTTGTGCTTTAACAAAGTTAACCTCCCTGCACCAGGTCTTCTCAGTGTAATGGACTTGCCTGGTGCCCTCTTCAACTCAATGCACTGTGTTTATCAGCAGACAGATCAGATTAACACTTTCTCATTCTGTCTGCAAGTCTAGTCTTTCTATTTTGTTTCTAGTTAGATGTTTCTGCACTACATCAACATATGGAGTTGTTTGGGCCTCTGCTTTGCAAGTACAAATCTAAGACTTGGTTGTCTGGCAGAGATGTAATTTTTCTGAAAAGGTTGCAGGAGCTTGTCTTTGTGCAGCTTACACTGATGATGTCAAGAAACAACTTCTGAAGTTGCTGCTGCTTAATTTTTTTTTCCTACTGAGATGGTGTAGGATAAAAACCTAGGCATATTTCTTCTGAATAACTGATAGTTCAGGGAGGCAGTTGCAGAAAGAAAAGTTTCTATATGCTCAGCTATTTATGTACCGTGCTCCTCCTGAGCCTTGTCTTGGGGATAATTTAGATGCTGTGTTTTAAAACTGTTTATGTCAAAAGTGTGACTTTTTCTTCCCCTCTCACTGCCTGTACTTTTGTCTTATCTGTATCCTGGCAAAATGAGCATGGAAGAAGGGCTGTATTCCCTGATTGGGTACTGTAGAGCAGTGTGGTCTCTATGCTGTACATCTGTTTTACTGAGTAAGCTGAGCTCACAATAAAGGAGGGAGATGTGTTCCAGAGGAGGAAACTGGCAGGACTGTGGCCTGTGCAGGCCTTTGACAGCAACTGTTGGAAATTCATTGCTCAGGTGTCTTTGTGGAGAACCCAGGAATGCATAATTCACTGACTTTAATGATTCCTTACAGGGGGCCATAACGTAACCATTTCACTGCAGTCAAGGACAGGACATACACACATGCCTTCTGTGGTGGGGGTTTTGGTCTTCACCCAGTTTTGGTTCTGGTTCCCTCTGTCACACTTCTTGTCGCTGGCATTCACCCCAACCTGTGTCATTGGCCTTAACAAGGATCTTAAGGTATGTAATGAGAAGAGACTGAAAATTTGCTTGGAATATTCGAGTGGTCTGGAAAGTGTTGGTTTTCTTTGCATGTTTCTGACTTGTTTGTGCCAGAAAAGGTACTAATTGGAAGAAATCTGAAAAACAGGCTTAAATTGTAGAGCTGGCAGTGGGAATGGGAACAAGAAAAATGAGAGCAGACGCTGACCTCTTTACTTCAAATTAGCTTAAAAAGAAAGGAACTCTAGAATACTTTGGCAGAGGCCACCCCATTATCACTCTTGAAGGTCGGGGTTATTTTTTTAAAAAATGTGTTGCCCCCCTGGCCTCCCAGATAAATTATGTGATGTTCTCCCCTAGGAAAGCTAGCAGTGGGAAGAGAGGATTTGTTTGGATTCCTTGGGGACTAAACATTAAACCGAGCAGCTGTGGGTACTGCACTTTCTTTGTGCATTTGTTCTTCCAGCTATCATCTGTGGTACAGCCCCTGTAAGCTGGGTACCATGCTGGGTCTCCTGTGCTGAAGAACTAAGCTAGGAAGTTCCACAGAAAAACTTCTGGATGTGGCAGGATGGGGGTGTTTAAGAACTTGGATTGACTATCAGGAGATGCTTTCTACCCTTGCTTAAGTAGCCAAGAGTGAGAGAATGTGTGTCACTGGTAACTCACCCCCAAATGTACAGTCCTTTGGCAGGAAGGGAATGTCAGTGCTTGGTTTGCGTGCATTGACAGAGCAGATCTTCACTTAGATCTTTAAACCAATTTTGTGTTAATACACACAAACACAGCAACAACATCAAAACCACAAAAGCTTTGAAGCAATGAAAACAAAGCATGGTGTGAATAGGATAGAGTGTATGGAGAGGGCTAGGATAGCTTGCCAGAGTCAAATTATAGAATAATTAAATAACATTGTTCTACTTGAACCACTGCCACTGATAACAGCTTCTCAGCTTCCGGAGAGGGAGAAGGGGAAGCTTGTATTCTTTAGAGGATCTGTGTTTGTCTCTGCTGGAAGGAAAATGAAGCTAAAGTAATTACTCTGCTGTGGATTTCTTCCCTGCTTTTCTAGTTTCTAACATTGTTTTAAACTCTTTGTCTTAGATGCCAAAAGTCCAGTACAAGTCCAACTGTAAGCCGTCCACATTTGCCTACCCCCCACCTCTTGAGGTACCAAAGGAAAAGGAGAAAGAAAAGGTATTTAAGCTGGCTTTCTGTATAAAGACTAACCTCTTCTCCCTCCTAGTATAAATATTGACTTTGGTGGTACTACTAGGGAATCTAAAGAGCAAAGGAAAAATTGGCAGGTGCTGTAGTCTCTGAAAGAGAATTCTAGGTAAATTTTCCTGCTGTGCCTGGGACTGTTGATGATTGTGGCATTCAAGTGCTTTACTACTGAATTGCTGCAGCCTCCCTTGTCTGAAGTGGTCAAGCAGAAACATTGAATAAAAAACCTGCCCTACTGACTTTTATATGCAACACCCAGGACAGCAGGGTCCTTTTCTGTGACTTAAGCTCCAAAATGCTTCTCCAGTGCAACCGTTTAAAGTATTAGGTGCGACACTTCTCAAATAATCCCATATGGAAGGAGCAGTGGGTCCATGAGCTAGCATAATACCTGTCAGCTCCATGGATTCCAAAAAGGTGAGTGTGGTACTGAGAATATCTCGGTATTGAAAAGGAGAAGATGAGACCTGTGGGGTCACAGGTGGGACAATAGTGGAAGCAATTTGTCTCCTGGCACAGGATGGTAAAAGCTGTTGAGGAGAGCACAGCAGCAGGCAGAGCAGCCCTTAGGGAGCAATTGTGGAGCAATGGAGACCTCAGGCATGTCATGCTGATGAATGACATGGTGTGAAGACTGTAAAACATCTTACCAGAATTCAATGCTGGACAGGACAGATTTCCAGCCACTGAAGAATCCAGAAATTAACTCTGATGAAAGGCAAAGCTCACTACTTATAGCTGGTTTCTTGCTTTTGAATAGGTTGTGAATTGGACAAATCTTTTCTCTTTAGACTTCCCTGGTCAAAAGTTAAAATGTGCCAAGAGCCCACATTTATTCTCACCAGCAATGTGACAAATGCTGTTGCTCCCTGAGCCTCTCAGAAAGTTTCTGCCGTTTTTTCCCAGAAGACTTCAGCCTAGGGCTGAAAACTCAGTATATTGTGTTGGGTCACACTGAATGCCTCATCTGTTGCCATATTCAGGTTTCCACTGCTGTGCTGTCCATCACTGCAAAAGCCAAGAAGAAGGAAAAGGAAAAGGAGAAAGAGAAGAAGGAAGAGGAAAAGATGGAAGTGGTGGGTGCACACATTGAAACTTAAATGTCTTCTTCCCTCCCCACCCTTGTAAATGTGGAAGGTGTGTCATGAAAGCTGACACCCACTAACCTCTGTCCTCTTGCCACCTGTGTTATGAGCAAAGCACTGACACACATCACTGCAGACACTGGTTGGCACCTTTAGTCTGTGTGTGCACTGTTAAAAGCAAGAGGTGCTATTAATTGTGAATCTGTTATTTCTGACAAATAAATCTTCCTTAGTGTTGTTAATTAACTGACTTCCTTAAAGGCAAAAGCTTGTTTTTACAGGTTTTTGTGCCTTTAACTGCATGAACCTTACAGGTATTATTTCATTACCTGCTGGCTTTAGACCCAGAGGAATTTTCTCTTATCCAAGTAATTTTCTTACTAATGCACAAAAGGCTTAGTAATTTCATGTCCTTGGGACCTCTGACCTTTTAAAGAGAAGTGTTGTAGCAGTTGCTTCATCATGTCTAATTCACCTTGAGAGCACTGAAGAGTTTAAATGTTCTAGTTTTGCAGATGTTTAACCTCCTATTCTGAAACGTTTACCTTTTAGCAGCGCTCTCTAGATGTGCTTTGCCCATCTATAAAAATGCCAAACATTTATCCACACCCAGCTCAGAACCACCTGAGGTTTGAGCACAGGTTCCCTATGCTGCTCAGTAGTTATGGTGATTGCTTTGGTCCTCTGATGATTTCTTTCAGCTCATAGACCTGACACTGGAAGTTGCCATCCTCATCTGTGAATTATGTGTCATCATGGAGTAATGGAGAAATTAATCTTTGGTGGTTGCTGTAATTTGGAAAACATATGACAGCTAAAATTCTTGCAGTACTGACAAAAGACACTTTCTTTTGTGCCCTGCCCATAAATGGAAATATTCCAAGAACAACTGTAAGCTGGAAGTGCATTGTGGACCCATAGAATTTTTGAGGTTTGAAAGACCTGTAAGTCAAATTTAACCCCAGAAATGGCAAGGTCACCACCAAACCATGTCCCTGAGAGTTGTATCTACACATCTTTTAAATACCACCAAAGATGGTGACTCTACCACTCCCCTGGGCAGTCTCTTCAAGTGCTTGACAGCCTTTTCAAAGAAGAAATTTTTATTAATATCCAACTTAAACCTTCCCTGGCACAACCTGAGGTAATTTCTTGTCCCGTGTCTTGTTACCTGGGAGAACGACCCTCACTTATCTCCACGCCCTGTCAGGGATTTGAAGAGAGTGATAAGGTGCCCATTGAGCCTTCTTTTCTCCAGGCTGAGCCCCTCTAGCTCCTTCAGATGCTCCTCACAGATCTCGTGCTCCAATTCTGTTGCTCTTTTCTAGACACGCTCCAGCACCTCAATGTCTGTCTTGTAGGGAGGGGCCCTAAACTGAGCACAGGGTTCAAGGTGTGACCTCACCAGTCCCAAGTACAGGGGACAGTCACTGTCCTGGTGCTGCTGTGTACACTACTGCTGACACAACCCACAATGTCATTGACTTTCTTGGCCACCTGAGCAGACACTGCCCCATGTTCACTCACTGTCAACCAGCGTCCCCAGGTGCTTTCCCTTTTGGCCTCTTTAATTTAAATCATAGTCTAAAAAACCCCACACATGTGACATAAGATCAAACGTCTATATGTAAAATAACCTTCCTAGACCTACGTAGGTGTGGCCACGTTGTAGGCACTGAATGTCATGCAGCTGGCCTAGGAAATTCATCATCTCATGCATTCAAGGTATAATCTCTGGGTTTTGGTTTTGTCCTCCTTTGTCAAGCTTCCTTGTCACCAAACACTGCCTTTTCTTTGAATTATTCTTACAGTTCTATATAGTAAGCAAAATGTTGAATAGATGTATATTTCTTCTAAAATTGCTACAAGCTACATTTAAGTACAGATGTTGAGAGGAAGCAATGTATTAGAAGGGGTTCACATGTTGTGTTCATGTGTGTGGCCAGATTTTTTCAAAGTTTCTTTGGCTGAATTGAGCAGAAAAATGAGGATAGTAAACAGGGAGCTTGCTGCCACCTGCTGTGTTTGAGTTGAGTGTTTTGCTATTGTCCTAATGTTTTAGAGGTATCATTGCTTTCCCGTTTCCCTCTTATGCCTGTTGTATGACTAGTAATCCATAGATTCCAAGGGATCTGCACAGCAATGAGCAGCTGCTGTGCCAGAGCAAGTCTGCTGTTACAGGACGTGCCATACATTCAGTGGTGTTCCCAATAGTTTCCTATTGGTTGTTCCCATCTTTTCTGCTTTTTTTCTTGTTTGCTATTCAAATGTTTCTGAGCAAGAGGGAAAAAATGACCCACTTTTTAAAGTATGTAAAGGGTACTTGTCTTTTTCCTTCTGCTTTTTGCCTCTAGCTGCTGAGTCATTGATAAGGGAGGGATTCGCTGTAATTCCCTAGAGAGTTGCTGAGGTCGAGTCATTTTGGGTGAACTGCTGTCACTACCAGTAGTGTGAAATGTCAGTGACAGCTTTATAGCTGCAAAAATACAAGGGTGGCTTTTGGCAGTTTTCATATGCTTGGTAATGATATAAAAGAATCTTCAGTTGTGACAAACAGTGGTGAGTGTGTTTACAGAAAAGGTAGGAGAAAGGGAAAGCAGAGGTTAAACTGTTCCACTGCTACCTCTTGCCAAACTTGCTTTTATCTGCAGCTGAGAGTGAGGCATTGCCTTGTCAAGAGCACTTAGATCCACGCTGGCATCTTCTGTGCCAGCTGATAAATAAATATTAGCATGTTCCTCAGCAAAAGAATGGTTTCTCACCACACTTCGGAATTGCTGCCTGACTGTACGTTACCCTGCTGAACTGTGAAAGGTTAGAGGTTACTGCTGAAATCATGTTGATCTTCTCTTCTCCCTCCACAGGATGAGAATGAAAAGAAGGATGAAAAAGAAAAGAAAAAAGAGCCTGAACCCAACTTCCAGCTTTTGGACAACCCAGCCAGAGTCATGCCTGCTCAGCTCAAAGTTCTCACTATGACAGAGAGCTGTCGGTACCAGCCTTTCAAACCAGTACGTGTCACCTTCCCAGTCCATGTGCTTGGCAGAGCATTCCCAGTACTGAGCTTGTGTGCAAGGCCCAGTAGTTCTGTGTGTACATGAGAACTCACAGCTGGTGCAGCACTGGAATGTGCTGCAGAGATTTGCAGCTTTGCTATTGTCTTATTTCCTTTTATACATGTCCCTCTCTGCAAATGATCACATGCATTTCTAGTTGGGGAAAGTCAGAGCTGCTGCAAACCTTTTCACCATGCTAGTGCTGCTTTATTTTTCTTTCCTCTTGTACCTGTGTGAAATGTGCAGCATGAAAATCAATCCGACATACTCTTTGTATTAATGACATTGGTGGGAACATAAAGACTGAGCCGTGATCTTTAAAATAGGCTGACGAGTTGTACAAGTTCAGTGTCAAAGCAGTGAAATACATCAGAACTTGTGCTGGAGCTTTATTACCCTGCAGTGGGATTTATACCTACATGGAGGGTTTTTATCATTGAACATATTTCCTGTTGAGTTACATCTGGCTTTAGAAAAGTTCCTTCAGGTCCTGTAAACAGAGAAGAGAGAGCATGTGATTGTCAGATGGAGAATGAAGAAAGTCTTTTAGCACTCAGCCCAAGGAGTAACTAACTTCTCTGTGAGATGCTCAGATATATTGCAAATCTGATAAGCTGTCTCCTGAGTCAGTCTTCTGTCCTTTATTTTTGTTCAAGAAATAATATGATTGATTTAATCCCATTTCCAGGATTACGCATGGGAAAATGGTGTTCAGTAGTAGTAATACTTTTTCCTGGAAAATAGTGATGTTTTTAATAAATGGATTTCCTAGAATTCCATCAGCACATTGGCATTCTCTGTGCACTGTTCCCTTTTGAAATATCTCCTTTAGCAAAGCAGTGGAAGAGTTTTTTAGTTTCTACCCTTTAAAACGAGGTGACCCAACTGCTGTTTGGATGGGGAAGATCTGCTGTGTGTTCCACTAAGGGTCCACTCACTGAAATGTGTCTGCTTCAGTTTCAAAAGAAGCAGAGTCCTTGGTGGGGGAGTTGAGTTTCCTGCCTTAAAGCCCCATAAATAGGTTTTGAAGAGAACAGAACAGTGCAGTTTTTTCTGGGATTAGGGTGTGTAACCAGGGAGCCTCTTGGAATGGAGCCGTTCTGGACCTTTGCTCTGCTTTGGGGAATGCCAGAGTAAAAGACCTCTTTGAAATGCTGTTTATAGCCTGAAATCCTGCTGTGGCCAAAGCCCTGATCCCAGCCAGGCGTGACACAGCACTGCATCTGTGTGCTTTGTGTTTCACTCCAAGAGGTGCTTCAGCCTGCCAAGATGTTTGGTTGTGATCTTTGTAATTAATTCCGCTTTGTTTTTGTGAGTTTCTGCTAATAGGATTCCTCACTCTGTAGAAACTGATGATCAGATTAGTCTCTGTTTCAGAGAATCTCCTGGGACGCAACTACACAGAGAGGCTTCACTAAGTATTGTAAACCTGAAAAGATGAGCCTTATAAAACAATTACAGTTCAATTAGTTTTCATTTGGAAAGCCCCAGCCTGGGAATGGGGTAAAGCTGTGAATCCAGATGCCACTTTCTATTGAACTGACACCTAGATAGAAGAAATATAAAAAGTAGCCTGGATAGACTCTGCCTCTTCCATGCTGTTATCAGAGGCAGAGATTCTGGTGAGTGTCAGGTGCTTTGCTCTCTGAAACTCTATCCTGCTGAGGAATCTCATATGGCCTAGGTTAGACTCTGTGGCCACAAACACTCCACCATGAGGCAGAGGCAAGCAGCTATAAATGCTCATGGCTCTTATCTTGCAGCTTTCCATTGGAGGCATCATCATCCTCAAGGACACCAGTGAGGATATGGAGGAGCTGGTTGAACCTGTGGCAGCTCATGGTCCGAAGATTGAGGAAGAGGAGCAAGAACCTGAACCACCAGAGCCCTTTGAATACATTGATGATTAAGACCTGAGGTACAGAGTAGTGTGCAGAGTCACCTTTTTTAATCCCAGAGAATGAAAAGCCTCTTTGTACCAACTGAATCAGTTGCCAGCACTCAGCACTCTTGGTTTAGCTCTTTGACAGCTTCTGTGGCAGATTTAGAAACAAGCTCTGTCCTAATTTCAAGAGTTTGGCAGGTTAGAAGTCCACAAGTTCATTATTTTTGGTCAGGCCTGACCCAGTTGTACTGGATCTGCCCTCTAATCTGGCAGGTTTAACTGCTCTTGAGTAGAGCCTGGCTGGGCAGAGAGCAGTGCAGGGGTCACAGGGACTAGTCAGCTCCTGAAAGATGGTCCCAGAGGGGCAAATAGTTTACATAACAAAGCCATCATCTACTTGACCTCAGGGTGCCAGGATTTGTCAAAACAGAACTACTGTTCTGCTTCCTGGAGTTGCCTTTTCTTCCCAGCAGTTCTTAGCAGAATTTAAAGTCATGGGCTCTGTGATGCTCTCTGAGCCAAACATAATGCTAATAGTAGATATGTTTCAGGCAATAAATGGTGCAGTTCTCAGGTTTCTTGGTTAAAGTGCCTGAATGGATGTGCAAGTTTCTCACTGAGAGGCAGAAATCTACTTGCTTTATTTCCAAATATGGGCTGGCATGTCTCAGGGCTCCCAGGAGCAGAGATTATGCACTTGAATTGGTGGATGGGCAGGAAAACAAACTCCTTGCTAAAAACTATAAATGTTGTGTCAGTGACAGGCTTGGGGTGAGTGTGTGGGACAAACCACGAGAAGCCTTATTAAATGCATTTAATTTTCTGGTTTCTCTCTCTCCCTCCTCCAGGGTCATGTCATCTAAAGAAGACATTATGCTTGATATCAGAAAGAGAGGCATGAAGACCTTCCTATTGAGATCTGATGTTCAGTGCATGCAGCCCCAATCTGTGCTGAGCTGAAGCTGATAGTCCGTGTTTTATGGCTGAAGAACAGATATATGCTATTTAGTGTACTCTTTCACAAAACCTTGTTTTCAAATAAATATATTAAAAACTCTTGACATAAAACTTGCTTAAAACAAAAAAAAAAAAAAAAGAAGCTAACAACTTTTGCTCTCCCCAGATGTTAAAAACTGAACTCAAGTTGTGCATCCTTGTCCAGCAGAGCTTGATTAACTGCTCCTCTTGTACAATCATCAGGATCTGTGCACACCTCTGCACTTGTTGAGGCTGATCAAGGTCACAGGTGCAGCCCAGCCATAGCACTGATGCCACAGAGGGCAGGCCTCTGCTTGCCAGCAGCTGCACAGATGAGGTTTGCTTCCAGATTCCGTGATCTTCCCCCTTGCTTATCCTGGTATTCATGTGATGGTGTGGGGCTGACAAAAGGGCTCTGCATGTTAATGATGGGGAAATAGGGGCATGTTTCTCCTTGTTTCATAGAAACCCTTTTATTTTGTGAGTGTGCTTTCACCAAGTATGAGCAAAATGGCTGATATGAGCAGGTTACATTGTAGGCCTAGATGGAGTGGACCCAGACATGTAATTTGTCACACTCATGTGCATCATTAGCTAAGGGGGAATTTTAATCAGGGATATGGAATTAGGAGCAGTCAGAAGGAAGGAATGGTGCTCCACCATTCACTATCCAGCTGGCCCTTCACCTTTTGGGCTGTAACACTTCAAAGGGTGTCTCGGGAGAAAACCAGAGACTGCAGCCCTGGTCTGCTGCTTCACCCTGCAAATGCTGGGTGAAGCTCCATTGTTTGAAACAGCATATAAATGGAATGAGGTTTTTATTGTATCTGTGTGTGGGGAGAGTATTTTATCCATGTGAACATACCACCATCTCACATGCATTGGTAATAATGGAAGATAATTTTTGCGTGTAGTGCCTGGGAGCTTCTCCAGCAGATGGTTTATTTTGTTGAATGCTGCTACAGCTCATGGGATAGTCTGCCTTTGTTCTCTGCAAAGCTAAAGAATACTGAGCACAGATGTGGGACTGAAAGCCAGTTTTGAGTCCTAGGCTTCAGGCAGAAGTCCCTCAAGTTGAAATGTCTCAGGTTACTGGTTAGAGCTTGCAGTTCTCAGCATCATTCAGATCTGTTTTCCAATGGAGGATTGAGAACAGTAATAGAAAAGCATCCACTGTTTTAGTTTTCTCCCCCAGCTGCTGTTTTTTCCTCCTTTGACAGGAAGATGCTGGTCCGTGTCTCATGAGACTTGTGTGTAGCTCAGGCTGTTTCCTCACAGGACAGTGCTCAAAAGACTCCAGACAGAATGCTTTTGAGAGTTTGTGTTACAAAACATGTCCAGACTATAGAATGATCCCACACATGCAATTTATTTTTTTTTTTAATCTCTACATAATTCCTCAGTTTACTAATCAGACTGCTGAGGGTGCTGCTCTGTGGTCATGTGGTGCTTGAATGAGGTGCTGATCTTTGCTCAGTTTCCAGGGTACCACTTGGGAAATATGGAAATGGCCAACCTGTGAGTGTTGAAACAAAAGAGGCTTATACAGACCTAAGAGGATTCTAGACTCTAGGAAGAGTCTAGGAATGTTCTGGAGATACAACAGGAAACCTCCAGAAAGACTAGGAAAACATCAATTAAATGGCCAGGAAATGTCCAGAAATCTTCTGGAAAGGTGCTAGAAAACCCCTGAGAAGGCTCTGGAAACCTGTGGGATCCTGCCCCCGTGCTAAGGGTTCTGACCAGTTTCCCTCGGGCAGATGCAGCCAATAACAGCAGGACTGGCTCAAGGCTTTGAATAATGTCATTCGTTTCAGTGCCTCATTAGTGCTGAGGAAGTGCTGCTCTCCTGGGCCTGTCTGGGGATGCTGCGGAGGGACCCGCCCTGATTGTTTGTCAGGGGCTAATTGGACCTGAATACTCCTGACCTTGCCAGAGGGAGAGGCGGGGTGACGGGAAGCTTCTATCCCTCCTGACGAATGGGTTTCATCTCAATTAACCCTTGTGCAAATTAAATCACTTCTAAAGCATGCTGCTCTGACAGATCCCAGAGTCCCTCCAGGAGACCCTGGACATTTCCTTAGCCTCCCTTCGAAGAGATACTGCCCCAGCCTCTGGAACTGGCTTGACTTAGCCTCTGAAATCCTGTTCTGTGTGGGCAAACGTTCCAGCTGGCAGCAGCCCAGATACGAAGTTTTATTTTGAGCTCCATCTTCCAATTCCTGGCACTAGTGACACAGCTAAAGCTCTGGGTTTTGATTAAAAAGAATACCTGTGCAGGTGCCAGGTGAGCTGTCAGTGTCTCTGCCACTGGGGAATCTCTGCCACATATGGCAGAGAGGTGACTCAAGACTAATCCCGGACATCTATGCCCAGTGCACTTGGTCTGGTGGGCCCTGCTGCCTGACAGGGTTTGGCTAAGCAATGTGTATTTTTGGGGATTTTTCTTTGTGTTTGCAGAGCATGAACAGAAAATGGGAACAGGAGGGTTTACACAGTAAGGATCGAGGCGAAGCAGGTCCGGGGGAGCAGGGCAGAGTGACTGGGAGGACACCCTGGGCGTGCTGCCCACTGCCTTGGTGCAGGGTTGGCCAAGGGGAAGGACAGTGGTTTGGTGGCAATAGCATCCCTGGCCAAGGGTATAAATAGCTGCTCTGGTGACCCAGGGAAGAATGGCTGCACAGACAAGGTTAATTATCAGCAGAAATTATGGGGACATTGCTCCTCCCAAGATAACCTGTAAGGGATGAAGCAAGGAGCAAAATTTTTCCCCTTCAGAGTGAAGGAAAAAGGGCCTGAAATATTGGTGCAGTGTCTTTGTTCTCAGTTTTATGGTGGCTCTCCCATGTCATTGTTTTTTTCCATTCCATGTCAATGAGAACCAAGATAGATTAACTTTTTGTCTCCCCACCATGCCCTCCCAGAGGAGGGAGGGCTGCAGGGCTGGGCATAGTCTCTGTTTACTTTAACCTCACATCAAGCTCTTTTTTTATTCTTAGCTTAAGCATGAAATCTGGGGTTCAGGGGTGGACAAGAAGCAGCTGAAAATAATTTTCTGGAAACATCTACATTGGACAGAGATGTTCATGGGCTCCTTCACAGATGAAACCTGATGCTTGCTTCTCTTGCAGGCCTGGAGGTTTTGTAGTTTCCTCCTGAGTGGCTGGGCAGCTGACCATTGGTCTGTATTGGTGGCATTGGTCAGGTTTGATTAGTCTGTGTTGGTGGCAGCACCAAAGCTGTGCTGGTGTGATGAGGACAATGAGGCCCGCTGGGACTGGAGATGTTTCTCTTGATGAATCTCTCTGCCCTGCTGTTTCTGTGCACCCAGTTCCCAGACTATTTTGTTTGTTTTCTTTTTTCTCTAATGGAGCATCTCTAGCTCTTCCTTTCTCCCAGCCTCCTGCCATTTTTGGCTGGAATGCCTTGCTGTTACTGAAAACCAGCTCTCTCACACATTGGTATTTGCCTTGGTTGGGAGCTTAATGACCCATGTGTGAGGTGAGCACATGCCAGAGAGCCCAGCTGGGGCCCCTTTTGGGCTGGAGGCTCTGAGCTGATGTCATTCCCAACAGAGGCACCCCCAGCCTCAAAAAAGCAGTCCATCCCCCCTGGATGTCAGCTCTTTTCCTGTAGGGAATCTCTGAAGGGTGATCTCTGCTGGAAAAGTACCATCAGCTGTTTTGTTGGGATTAAGCAACAGAAAAAGTGCTGGAGGACTCCTTCCTTCCACACCAGGGTGGTGGCAGCAGCAAGAATGTTTTGCAGAGGTTGGAGAAAGCAGCATCTCCTCCAGGGAGCAGTTGAGACACATGGGGGGCTGACATGGAAGGGGAATAGGCTGAGCTCAGAATGCAGGTGCCTGGGAACCTCTTTCACTATTTGCAGTGCAGCTGAAAGGAGATTTTTGGGCATCCACCAGCCAGTCCCTCCTCCCTCTCTGCTCTGCATTGAGCAGGCCAAGAGGTTTCTGGATCTTAAGGAGAGCTGAGTTTACCCTGTACCTCCTTAATGCATCCCAGGACACAGAATCAAAGTCTCTGTTGTGCCTCTCCTGGTCAGGACTTGGACAGGAAATTACTGAAGAATGGTGTGATATAAATAACCTGACACAAGCTCACTGAATCCTCCTGGGCTGAGGCAGAGGAGAGCTGAAACCTGAGGCTCAGCAGAAACCAAACAAGACCCATCCCATGGAGACAAAGCAGCTTTATGGCAGCCTGATGCTGGGGAGAGCAGAGCGGTTTTGCAATCCCATTGCCTTGATTTTCTGAGCAGAGGGCCCTGGGGAAGTGTTGCTGTGTAATTCTGTGTGTGAGCCGCATCTCAGCTGCCTCAGCACAGGACATGGGTCCAAGAAAACCCCTCTGCCCTCCAGCCAGTCTGTGCTCCAACCCAACCAACAACAACACGTCATCGACTAAAATCTCAAATAACTTCCTATTTATTTATTGCCTCAAATCTCCTTCAAAGTATAAATTGAAAATCCAAACTAAAATATTTTTGGCAATTAAGAGCTGAAGTATGACACAGAAAATAACAGCATGTTTAAGTTTCGTAAAATTCTCCTCTCTTCCCTGCTTGCTTTTGTTTTTAATGCAACCATTTGGAAAGGCTACTGCAAGAAGAAATTTCTTGCAAAAATCTTCCACTTGGGCACAGAGAACAGCCTTCTCTTTTCAAATCAAGCAACAGGTTCTGATCCAGTATGGGATCTGCAGCTGGGAGAGCCAGTGGCCCAGGAATGCTCAACCCCTAGGCAGAGATGGCAGTGACACCTGCCCCAAGGAAAATCCAAACTGTGGAGCTGGGCTGATGCCCCAGGTGATGATGAATGTCTTTCTTTGGATACACAGGACAGTGGGGTCCCGCTTTTCAGGTTTGAGGCACAAGCATTGCATCTTCCTGATCTTAGCCCAGGTGCTGGCCAGCAGTGGATGTTCCCTTCCTTGGGCAGCACCTCCCTGAAAGTGTCCTTCCCTAAGAAGCTCAGGAGCATGACAAAAGGCATAGCAGCCTTGTCTGCTCACTGGAGGAGAAATTCTGCAAGAATGTGAGGAGAAGATGCACAAAAAAAAATACATCAAGCAAAGCCAAGATCCCACACAGCCCTTGCCACCATCCTGCCCAGGGCACAATGTCAGTTCTGGAGAAAGCCAGCTGGATGCACATCAGCCTGAAAAATGAGACTTTCTTTTGGCCATGGGCAGTGACTGATCATCACCAAAACAAAGCAGGTGAGAGGGAACACAGGGGAAAGTGCAGCCGGTCCACTTCAAAACCTTGAAGCCACTCTCTAAGGTGAGTCTTTCACTTCTTTGAAAAGTTAAAAGCACAGGTGACAAACAGGAGTTCACAGCCTCGTGGCATCCCTTTGTCTGGAGCAAGGATCCTGAAGGCTGCACTCAGTGGGGGTGAGAGGGCTACAAATGGCCAAGGGACCCAGTCCTTCCTCCCCCAGGGATGAGCCAAGTCCCTGATAGGCTGAAGCAGGGAAAACCTCAACATTAATAATAAAGTTTTGCTATTGCGGGATCTCTGAAAGAGTGTAGGGAACAGAAAGATGAAACCTCTGGTACAGAGATACTCCCTCTAAATACAGAATATATCCACTGTTTATGTTTTTAGATGTTTGGGGTGTATAAACGCTATGTTTTCTATATAGATATAAATTTGGTGTTTAGTATAGAAACTTCCAAACCCAGAAATCCCAGTTGCCAGCTCAGTCATCATCATCCTAACCACTTAACAGTGCTCAAAGCAACTCGAAAGCTAATTCGAATGCTAATTGTCATACATCCCGGGAGCAATGAGAACACAAACTAACTTAGAACAGAAATTTCCTGTTGCTTCCTAGGAATTCCCTGGTGCTCTCTATAAAATATCCATGGGCCTTCTAGAAATTTCAATGGGCTTTATGTGGATTTTAAGCAGGCTTTTTAGGAACTCAGAGTGGACTCTAGGCCATCACTGAAAATTTCTTTGTGCTTTCCTGGTATATCTTTGCTCTTTCTAGGCATTGCAGAGAGATTTGTAGGGCTTATGGGCTGGAATTCCAGGGTCCTTTCTGAACAGTTTGATGTGCTTCCTAGGAATTCCAGGTTAGGGTTTCCGCTTTAGACTCTTAAAGGAGCGAAGAGGGTGCTGTGCAGTGTCTGGTTGTGGGAGATGCAGAAGAATGGGTCCTTTTGGTGGAACACAAGACTAGGAACTGGGACCGAGGCCCTGGGCAGCACCTAACCCATCATACTATGTTGTCTTATAGCATAGAGTTAGTTTGCTGGAAATGTTAATGGGGAAACGTTCATTAGCACTGTTAATTAAAAAAGGGACAGAGACCCGCTAAGGGGTTTGGCCAATCCTTCCCTTTGCTTTGGTGGCGCTTCCATCAGGTAAGGTAAGGACAGCGCGGACCTGGCGCGGCTCATCCACCGCGCCAAGGCCGGAGCTGAGCCGCCTCCCGCCGTCCTCGCCCGGCATCTCTTTCAAACGAAACTTCCAGGCGGGAGGGCTTTTCCCGGCCCGGGCGGGGCATGACAGCCGCTGCCGGGGCCGCTCGTCCCGCCCGGCCCCGGCCCGGGCCCGCCCCGAGCCCCTCAGGCCGCTCCGCCCGCCGCGCGACAGGGGGCGCTGCCCGCGCGACCGCCGCGGGACCGCCGGGCCCGGCTGCCGATTGGCTGACAGCGGTCACGTGCGCGTGACGCGCGCGGGCGGGGCCGCGGTTGCCGGGGCGACACCGGCGGCGACTGAGGGGAGGGAGGGACAGGTGGGAATAGGGGACAAGAGGGATTGGGACAGGGGGGAATGGGGGACAGGGGGGAATGGGGGACAGGTGGGAATAGGGGCCAAGAGGGATTGGGACAGGGGGAATGGGGGACAGGGGGAATGGGGGACAGGGGGGAATAGGGGACAAGAGGGATGGGGACAGGGGGAATGGGGGACAGGTGGGAATAGGGGACAAGAGGGATTGGGACAGGGGGGAATGGGGGACAGGGGGAATGGGGGACAGGTGGGAATGGGGGACAGGGGGGAATGGGACAGGGGGGATTGGGACAGGGGGGAATGGGACAGGGGGGATTGGGACAGGGGGAATGGGGGACAGGGGGGAATGGGGGACAGGTGGGAATAGGGACAGGGGGAATGGGGGACAGGTGGGAATAGGGGCCAAGAGGGATTGGGACAGGGGGAATGGGGGACAGGGGGGAATGGGGGACAGGTGGGAATAGGGGACAAGAGGGATTGGGACAGGGGGAATGGGACAAGAGGGATTGGGACAGGGGGAATGGGGGACAGGGGGGAATAGGGGACAAGAGGGATTGGGACAGGGGGAATGGGGGACAGGTGGGCATGGGGGACAGGGAGGAATTGGACAGGTGGGATTGGGACACCTGGGGAGACATGGGAATGGGGCACGTGGGAATGGACGGGGGGATCGGGACACGTGGGAATGGGGGAGGGACGGGGAATGGGCAAGTGGGAGTTGGGGATAGGGGGAATGGGGCAGGGGGGAATTGAGGGAGAGGGGGAATTGGGGCGGGTGGGAATGTGGGAGGGGTGGGACTGGAGCAAGGGAGAATGTGGGGCAGGAGGGATGGGACAGGGAGGATGTGAGGCAGTGGGATGTGCTGCAGGTGAGAGTGGGGCAGGTAGAGCGTGGTTGCCTGTGGTATCTGTGTGTATGTCTGTGTCTGTCTGTCTGCCTGTGTCTTGTCATGCCCTCTGGAGATGCCGGGGCTGAAGGGCTGTGCTGTGTGAGCCCTGTGCTGTGCACCAACACCCCCTTCTTTGCCATTTTCCAGCTTTATCGGTGATGAGAAGTAGCAGCAGCCCTTAGGAATGGGTGATGTTTTAACATATGAAGCTGAATTACTTGGCCTAGTGAAAGAGGTTGGTTTTCTCTCCTTTTTTTTTTTTTTTTTTTTTTTTTTTTTTTTTTTTTTTTTTTAGTCATTCTTGCAAGGCAAGATTTCTCAGTGTTTGCATTCAGAGCCAGGCCTTGTAACTGAGGTCTGGATTCTGGAGTTATTTATCTGCATGAGTTTTTCTACACTCTGAAATTGTGCTGACTCCTGTCATGCTCTGTCAGTTCAAAAGGCTCAATGTCCATTAAATGCCAGCAGTAAATTTTCTTCTTGGTTGATTTAAATTACTGGCTAAACCAAGAAGCATTATTCTTTCAGAGATGGTGTACTCAGTTGTCTCTAGGATGCAGGAGAAAATTTAGAGACAGTATTTTCCTACCATGAGGTGTCAGTTCTTCGTTTATCACTTTGCAGTCTTTGCATTTGTAGATCATCCTGCAGAGAAACTTTGGCATTTCACGGGCCATTCATTGAAGCATTAATCACCTAAAAAAAGGATTGATCATTTACTGAAGCATTAATCATCTAACAAATGTTGTCCCTCTATGTTTTTATCTTGCAGTATTTGGATTTTGCCGGATTTAAAGAAACAGTGAAAGTATTTAAACAGGAATGTAAAATAAAAGGGAAGCCACTACCTAAACCAGCAGATCTTTCCTCAGAAGATTCATTGCCTGTTCAGGTAATGCATCATTTACACTTACTTTGAGTAATAATGAAAACAGAGGTCACTAACCACCCTGTGAGCTATTACAGTAGTGAATTGGCTGAACAGATTCTTGATTATTTAAAGAAATCCCCTGGCAGTTTTCTTCCAGTATAGAAACCTTCAAGTTTGGGGTTGGGGTTACTTTTTTTTTTAACAACTGCAGTCATTTTGAACTCAAGGCAGTAGTTTTGATTTACACTACTTTAAGTTTTTACTGATATGCTTGAAAATTTGGGCTTTGCTTCTTGTATTCATGGTTGATTCAGGCTCTCAAAGATGCTAAAGATACATGAAGAAAGAATATTTGGGTGGTCACTGAATGGTGGAGCATTTTTGAATAAAACTTTTGATTGGAAGTGTTCAGATGGAACTGGAATTCGTTCACTAACCTACTGCTGAGAACTGCCTGTTCTGTGCTTGGGTTTTCACTTGATGCATTTCCCTCTCACAGGAAGGAATGCTTACAGCATTTGAAGATGGTGATCAGAAAGTTTTCTTCCAGCTCTGGGAGGAGCATATTTTGTCTTCAGTCCATGACAGTGATCCAGTTGCTCAGAACCTGGAGTTCTATCTCCACATCTACTTTGCCACCTTCCTCTTGAAACAAAATATGGGAAAACCTGTAAGTTTAATTCACAATTCGAACCTCAGATTGCTGCTGTTTGTTCTACTTCATTTATTTGTCTCTGGATGAGAATGGGGTATTTTCTATGAATCATTCCAAGAATATGTATCCAGTTTTGGCCACAGTCTGCATTTAGTTCAGCCAGATCCTTTGTATTGTTATCCCAAAGTTCCTGAAGTATTTCAACTTGGAAAATACCAAAATAACAATACTTTCACACTTGTAATTGTAGGTCATAGCAGATTCTTAAAACATTTATTTGCTCAGAGTTTGAACTGAAGCTGTGAGTTGAAATATGATAATTTCTGATTAAATGGGAAAGCTCAGTTTTGACCAGCTCAATATATCATGCTGAGAAATAAAAATTCCAAGATGTTATAAAACAAAATCTCTATTACATGGGGCTTTTATGATGAAGAGACATTAAGTAGTCTGGACTCAGCCACATTAGCCAGGACTTAATAGCTCCTGGCCTTCTCCTGTCAGCTACTACAAGAGTATTTGGATGCCTGCAGTCTGTTTTCCAGCCTCTACGGAGCTTTTGTTCTGTTCTGGGTGCCAGCTCCAGTTCCCACTGCACTTACCACTGAAATAAAGCATGTCTAAAGTATGTGTATGTGTTTTCTCTCTGCCCTGAGTGTAGCAATGGTATTTTTCTTTAAAAATCTAGCCTAAAGTGAACAGGAATAATTTACATTCAAAAAGCAGTTGTCTGTCTCTTCTTTCTTTGGACCTGGATGAGAGTAACAACAGCATTGGTTTACATTTTCTTTTATGTTTGGTGAAAACATACAATATCTTCTCTAGTTAAATAAGTACTGGTTCTTAGATAAGAAATACTCTGGAATTTCAAACTTGGTTAATATACTTGTGTCTCGTCTTTTATTTGCCAGCTTTACAGTTCATTCAGAATGGTAGTTTTCTAAATTAAATCTGCTGCTTTATTTCTTAGGACAAAGCTGAACTTGATGAAAGGATTGCTTATTTCAAGGCATACTTGGAAACAAAAGGAGCTGCACTGAGCCAGACTACAGAGTTTCTTCCCTTCTATGCTTTGCCATTTGTTCCAAACCCCATGGTACATCCTTCATTTAAAGAACTTTTCCAGGTAAGTATCTGTGTTGCAGAGATGGTTTTGTGGTGACTTACACTGAGCACTCTGCACAACATGTGGGTGGATGGTTAGGATATGACTTCCAGAGCTGTGGTTTGATGTTCCAAAGTATTGCTGGCAATACCTGTGGGGAAGGTACAACCACCGTTTCACCTGCTGGTGGCTTGCTCCTGCACTGCAAAACTGCACCTCAGCTTCTGTGTTGTGCTGGAAATGTCTGGTTGTGTGCCTGCACTAGGACTGGATCAAGGAATTGCTTTCTTACCTGTGAATGTGTGTGTAAACAGCTGCCATGTACACATATCTGCACTAATTTGTTTGTAAAGCATGTGTAGTATTTTTTAGAGTTATTTGCTCTGAATGCTTCCCTGGCCATGTGGACAGTTGTGCTGGCCTGGCTGAGCAGCTGTGGGCAGCCACTCTGGTGCAAGGAGATGTTTTCAGCCTGCATTGTTGCTATTCTGCTTTTGATACCAAATCAAAGCTTCAGTGATATTTGCCTTAGGGCTGACTTCAGATGTACCAGTTGATGAGGAGCTCCAGTTTAACACCAAAAAAAGGCATATCCTGCCATTTTCCTTTGGGACTAGCAAAAAATAATGAGATAGACTGGTTGACCTCAAAGATGGACTATGACTACTCTTTTTTAATTATACTTAGCATCATTTTTTTAATGTGTTATCTGAGATCCACAGGTTTATTCTGAGTAACCCAGTGTCCAAGCTTAGTGCACACTCAGTCATATTTTCTTGTGGGAATTGTTCAACTCATTCCATGTTAGTGTTGAAACACAGATTGTTTTATGTTTGAGAAAGAGCAGCAGTGAGTCACTAGTTTACAAAGCAGAGTTCTTATGGCATACATTTTTCTCAGGCATCTGATGCTTTATATAGCTGGAGTTCCTGTCAGTTTGTGTAATGCATCTTGGAAAATCATTTGCCCTCCTCTCTGTAGGAGACAAGGTTCCTTTGGTAACATACAGCCTGCTGTGGTACACCACTGTCTGGATACTGAGTTGGTAAATGCAACAAGTCAATTCTGTACACTCTCCAGTATGGTGAAATAAGGGCAAATCTGAGCTGAGAGAACAGCTTGCTATATATATGTATACAGCAGTAAATTTAGGGAGCTCCTGGTACTTGTTGGAAGCAGAGCTTTTTTTCATTGGCTGGCTTTTTCTCAGGCAGAAACCAACTTCACTGAAGGCTTGAAATACAAGACATGAGTGTTTGGTGGATTCCTAGTTGTAGTTTGACTTTTTTCCTTAACTGTTATTTTCTTGTGTGTATGAGACACTATGTCAAGCAGAGGACAGCATTCCAGTTAATGCTCTTGGTCTGTTCTGCTGGTCTATTTTTCCTGCATTGGCCGGTTTTCTCCAAATCCTTATTTTAGAAACATTATACCCACCAGTGTCATGTCATGATGCTTGCAGTAGTTATGGACAAAACTTGTAATTCCCAGATCTTTTTAGGAGCAAAAGATGAAAACTGAGCAGTGCAAAATTACAAATTTTGTGTGCTATTTAATACATGTGAAAATAATTTTTTATCCTTTTCTTAAGTTGCCTGTCTTTTAAAGGTGCTTTTACTTTCAGGGCAGGTGTTATGTGTATAAACAAACTATCAAACCATGTGACAGTTTTGTACTTTAAATAAAGATACACTGTGTTTCTAGAACTCTTATCTAGAAATAATACTGAACTCCCCTCTGACTTCTGTATGCTTTCATGGGGAGTGAGCAAACACATTCATGTCAGTAACAGTGAAGGGAAAACCTTTTAAATCCAGTGCTGGCTGCCTTGTTTGCTAGTGGGAAGTTGTTGTGGTCCAAGTAGTACTTTCTGCAGAGTGAACATATTTGGTGAACAACTGTCACTATTTGTTTTTCTTTTCAAGGATTCTTGGACACTGGATTTAAGGACAAGATTAGAAACGTTCCTGTCTCTGGCTCTCAAAGCCAGACAGACTCCTCGGCTTCTCACTATATTTGTATCCTTCTAAGAAAACACTTTGCAGATAATTAGAAATCCTGTAAAGAGGCAGTATAATTTATTGCAAGAGTGTGCTGCTAAGATTTATTGCAGAATTGCAGTAATATGGCAGTTTGGTGTTTTTTATGACAGGAAACAGTGTTTATATTCCACATTCAAAAATAAACTTTTGAAAAAGTCATATAAAGACCATGTACAGATCCATATGAACCTACATGCTTATCATGTGAGCATTCTTAGTTTACATGTGTAAATACAGGATACCCAAAGACACCAACCTGACCTGACTTCTTTCTTAGCATTTCTAAAGCTGTTAGTCTTTTCAATTAGCCATTTCAGGGACTAGCTGAGAGTTTTCCAGGGCTTTTAAGGGTTCTAGAAATTATTTGGTCACTGATAGGTCAGTGAAAGATCTCAGATCCCTAGGCAACATTGTGAGTTGTGCACTTGCGAGGTTTTTATGTATTTATTGTTAATTTATGTATTCTGTAGAGCATGAGGCACTTGCTGTTGGCTGGGATAGCAGGAATATCTGGCTTGCTTGAGGTTCTCATTCTGAGTCTCTGGAACAAACAATGAAAATATGCACATTTTCCTGATCTGCTTTTACTCATGCAGCAGGAGAGTGGACAGTGCAACAAAGGTAAGTACTGGACTGTGGTAAGGATGTTCTGTAAAATTGTCAGGGGCTGTGAAAGTACTGGGAGGTTTACCTGCAGGGGTGGGGAAGGCAATGATGCATAGCAGAAAGTCCATGGAAATCCAGACCCCAGCTTTGGTGATAGCTATGGATAGCTTTTCAAGCTCAGTAAGGTTCAAGCAGTCAATAAGTATCAATAAGTATGACTAGAAATGGGAAAGGGCCTAGCAGTGGGATTTGTATTAAACATCTATTCTGTTTTGAAACATGGTAAAAACAAATGGAGAACTCCATACAAAGTGCATACCAGCTTTCCTTTTCTAGTTCTGATGAAAGTAAGTTGCCTCAGATGCCTTTCCCTTGCTTCCAGGTTTTATGTCTCATTCAGTTGTTCTGATGACTGTTTGATGATCTTAGACAAAGTTGATTTTTGTTCCTATTTACTCATTTTGCTTAAATAGTACCTCCTAAAATAGTGCATATTAGTATATCCTGCATAAGAATGTGTTCATTTAAGTGTGACTGGCTGATGTGTTGCGTTTTGAGGTAAGCTGTTTCTACACACTTTCATATGTGTGTGTGAGTTGTGGCCCTTTAGAAATAATAATTTCAGCACAGAATCCTGTTAGATGATGGTAACACTTGAAACATGTGCCTTTTAAAAATCGGTTCAATAAATAGAACTTAGGTTTCCAATTACCCTTCATTGACTTTTTTCACTTGATTTTCTGCATACACTTTCTAGTTAGGGATTTATAGCTGACCAGTTGGATTCTTAAAATTATTCTTCCTCTTGAGTTATTTTATCTGTAGGCTTATCACGAGGATTTACTTTTTGTAGATTGAATTAGGCAGAAGGTTAGATATTTTTCCAGAGTGAGTTCTATGTGTTTTCTTTGTTATTTTATGCTTTGTGTTGTTGCATTAGACTTTCACTGAATAATAGAAATGTCTCTTGGATTTTTATTTTCCAGGAGTTACACTTTTTCCTTGTGGAGGACTTTCCTGAAGGCAATAACCCCATGCTCTTATTAAAAAGAAATAACTACGCAATTGTACCTGATTTATTTGGGGGCTAATTAGTTTTAATTTGGGCAGGTTCTGTGCTTTGTGCAGGGACTGTCATGGAATTCAATTCATGCAGGTCAGCCTGAATTTGCAGATTTGTTATGTGCCTTGGAGGTTGAGTCAATTTGGATTTTTCATAAAGGTTACTTGAGGACTGTCTCATATGAAGGTTATTGATCCAAGAGGTTATTTTTGCAGTATCCTGCTCACGTCACATGGGATCCACAGCATTTACTCGCTGCTGGAGAATATTTACTTGTATCAGTGAAGGGGAAATGCAAAGGAAATTTATAGGCAACACATGAATGAAGAGCAGTATGGCAGAGTCCTGAAAACAGCCTTTTGAAAATACTTGCCAGTCATCAGTCTGACATGCTGAAGTACTTCAAGTTTGGGTAGGGTGGAGCTTTTGAGGGTGTCCTGGAGTGTTCAGTGTGTTTACCTTGCCTGATTTACCTGCTACAGTCTGGCTTCTTACCCATTTGCTGAAACATTTCGGTTCCTGTATGATTTCCAAAGCTATTTCTGTGGCAGTTGTGCTTAATTTACAGTTCTCCCATGTTTCCAGTTTGGCTGGAAAGGAAAAAATTGCAGAGTGGCTGGCATCTTGCACAGAGAGCTTCAGACCTTCTTTGTGTCATCTCTGCTAACAGGAACTGAGGGAACGAAGTATTTGGAAGTGTGTTCAGCTGTTGTTCCCTTTACTGCTTCCTTACAAATCTGTGGATGAGTTCACAGCCATTCTTCCACTGTTTTGGGGAGGGGGAGAGTGGTGGAATGTGTCAGGCTCCTGCACTAGAGAAGGTGGAGTGTGACCTCCCTGTCTGTGAAGATTTGCTAAACTCTAAATGACTATTTATGTGGGAAAATGTCAGTTTAAAGTATGGGTTGTAATTTTTAAGCAAGAAGGAGACTCCTGCTTCTCCTGAGAGTAAGATTCAGTGTCCAACAGCAGCTTCTGAGACCTGCAGCTCCTCTGCTCAGAGCTCTGTTACACTGCAGGAACTCAGCTGGCTGGAGTCAGTGCTTCTGGACAGGTATGTGAAGGTGGGCTGAGATTAGAAAGAAAGAGACAGAGCAAGCACAAGTTTATGAAGCATGTTTCAGGTGCAGGTGAGCTGTGAAGGAATCTCTCACTTAGAGAGAAAAGGTTGTCATGGAATTAAGTGCATATGTGTAACTCTTTGGCTGCTTTGTAGGCACTAGAGTTAGAAGATTTGACAATTACACACATGAGAGAACAGGCAAGAATTCAGGTAGAAACATGGAGTAGTTAGATGATACCCAGTGCCAGCATCTTCATTTGGCAGAGCCACAAGCTTTACTGTATCTTGTGTCTTCCTACACCAGGAGGTTAGTTTTCTGTGCTGTACTTTTCCCTCTTTTCATCGACATATGAATAATGTTTCTGGTAGGTGTTTGGTCCAGAGCTTTTTTTTCCTCCTCAATAAGCTTCTCATATGTACAAAGCGTTTGCCAGTGCTGGGAGTTGTGTCTGGAAAAGAGAAGCCACAGTGTTACTCTGATTCCTGTAATGGTGCAGTTTGATCAGTACTGCAAGGTGACATAATTGTCAACTGAAATGCCTCTGAAAGGTACCATTTCCTTTTATCAAATCTGGACTGGGATAGTAATGATTTAACATTTTAAACGAGAAATTGAATACTAATTTTTACCTGGGCTGGTAGCTCCCTGATTTGTCTAAATGAATGCTGTTATAGGGATATGGCAGGAATGCAATGAGGGAATGGGGCAGCACAGGACCAGCTCTTCCAGCAGCTGTCTGAACTTGGAACAGCTGCTTGCCAGTGATGAGAGCTTCCTGCTCTTTCAGCAGAAGCTGTCATGAAAGACTTTTCCCTTTTCAGTAAAATTACTTGGGTATGAGAAGATAGATGCCAAGACTTTGTGATTCCTTCCTGACACCCTTTTCTCAGTTTATTATTGATAACCCCTGCATTTAACAGCCAAGAGGTAAAATTGGACCCAGTTTCTGAATTTCCAAGACTAGTGTTCATGAGCTGTATTGAGTTTTGGTTATGTAGTTTTTTCCTGCTGACAGCAGTTGGAAGACATATTTTCATCACTGGAAATTTTACCCACTGAGCTCTGAGAAGTAAGCAAACTCTGAGAAGGTTTATGCTTTGTGATTTGGTGCTTCCAATTTTCCGCTGAGTGAAAGTCATGCTCTAGATACGTCCACTGGAAATTTATTAATTGAATGTGTTATGTCACAGTTAAATAAAAATATATTCCCTTTTTCTCATCTAGGCAACAGAATAAAGTGCTGGAGGAGCTGGTTTTCTGCAGTGGTTGCTCTCAGTATCTTTTTTTAGTTTAGAAAAATGTTTTTGTTTTGAAACTGTATCAGATTAAAGCTGTGGTAGCAGTTTAACAAAAATGGCTTTGAAATATAAACAATATCAAATTTGAATTATTATCATCAAGGCTGAATAATTTGGTTGTCTTTGGAAGTCATCTTAACTCTACTGATTTTTAAGTTAATATTGATTGAAACTGAGATTAGTTTAATGGCTCACAGAACTGTGAGAAGCTTAGCAGTTTCAGCAGGATTACTTAATGTTATTGTTCTAGGTGTTTTGGTTATTGGTCTGCCAGTTTTTTAAGTGCATTTTGCTGGATTTGAACAGGATCTGTGGCTTATAATTTATCAGTGAGATAAACTCTGTCATATTGGGCTGTTTAGAACGCTTTACATTAACCCAGAAAGATTTTCAATCTGTGAAAGGGAATGCTACTTTTGTCTGAAACTCCACAGTCAAGCTGATTCCTTCCCACTGTTTAATAAAATGTCCTATGGTAAATAGTCTGTCTGTCTGCAGATGGGCCCAATGCCACTTTCACAACCCTAAAGCAGTCAGTACTGGCTTTTCAGCAAACTAATTTCAAACATAATGTTCTAGCAAAATACACAACATCAGCTGTAACAATAGAATTATTGTGCCTCCCTTCATGGTTTTGTCTGGTCACAGAGATCTGTACTGTGGACCACAGCTCCAGGTTCAGTGTCCAGTTCCCTGCAGATCGCTGACGTGGCTGGGTCTGAGACTGGGGTGGAGTACACAGATTCTGTTACTCAGTTTGCTTTTGTCGCGAAAGTATTGAACCTGAAGGAGCAAAATGTATCAGAAATGTAACTTTTTTATTATTCTGTTAAAAATGAAAGGCAAATTTGAGTTATTTTCAGAAACTTAGGATATTAAAAGAAAGCTATAGAGTTTACCATTAACCACTAAGTAATGGCTCATCCTCTTCACAAGTGTTTTCAGTGATGCTTACTGCCTTATAGTTGTGTTGCTACTGTAACTGTGAAGCAGTTGGTTCTTTGGACAATTAAGGCTTAATAAATACTCATAGGTGTTGCAATGAAATGGAATCTTGCTAGGGGCATGAAATTATCCTTTAAGGCAAATTCCCACCTCAGAAATTGAGGTTGTCCGTTCGGAGCAATAAAAAAGCTTGTGGGTTCTTTTGTCCTTTTGTTTGAATAGGTGATGCTATTTCTTTTTTTATTATTCTCTTGACAGAAATGATGCAACATCTTCATCAGCAGTTAGTGAAGCGTGAGCACAGGTACATGACCAACCTGAAACGATTGCACAAGTTGCAGATGGACTACCGTGGTCTCCTTGAAGTCACTGCAGAGCTGGTGGATTCTTTGGAAGCCACAGTCACTGGCAAGATGGTAAGAGATGACCCAGATGTGCACTTGCTTCCACACCCCCCAGAAAATGGAGACCAAAGGGTGAATTACACTTCATAACTATGAGCATTTCTGTTAGAACTGTGGCTCTGCTAATGAAACACAGCACAAAAAGTGAGTTGAATTGTGCTAGCTCAGAAATCTTGAAAAAATTATCACTATCTCACAAGACATCTCAGATCTCTTGTGCAAGTCCCCTTTTGAGCTTTGGCAGCAGCAGTTATTAAAGGGCATTTTGGTGCTTACTGATTGCAGTCCAGCCAATCAACAATTGTTGTGTATTTGAAACTTCCATTAGGTCTGTTTTAACACCACAATAGTGGAAAGTCTTCTTATCCAAAATTTTGGTGAGGAAAAGCTTTGCTCTCTGTTCTGCTAAACTGGACTTGTTAATCTAATGGATAAAGGGAACAAGGAGATAGGAGTGAACCAGTTCTTCATCATGTGAGATGGGCCACGTGTATGTAAGTGGAGAAGGTACAACTTTTTTAGGAGTATTTTTTGTATGAAGTTGATTGTCTTTTTCATGTGTTGTCCTCCTCTGGGAGCTTAAATTCTGTGTAACCTGAAGGCTGTTCTTATGGCAGATGTTAGTGGCCTCTAGGTGCTTTTGAAGGAACTGTGAATTGTTAGCAGGGAGAATGACCTGGCATTTCCTGTGCTGCCTGCTGAAAAGTCAATATGTACCTTCCTTCTGTCATCAGCATGAACACCATATGGTTTGTTACTTTGCTCTGGGATCACTTCTGCTATTACTGCAGGGAAGAATTTGCCTTTGGATGGATTATGCTTTACAGCAGATTAGGGAAGGTATCTTCTCGACTATAAAATCGCGGTCATTCATTTGCTGCCTCCATTTCACACCTCCGTGCTCTCCAGGCGATATCCAGTGACCGCCTGTGGTCGGAACCGGTTGCCGATGTTCATTTTCCTTTGTGAGCCTTGTGCGGGGCGCTCGGTTGGTGCTTCCCAAGTGTGTCCAGCTGAGGGTGCTCTTCCGTTAGGGATCCTGAATTCTGTCATCCCCGAATCCAAAGTGGAGTTGGGTACTGAATAAAGTGATATTGAAGTTACAGCGTTCTGAATTTCAAGGGGTTCGTTGTCCTGCTGAAGGTCTGGGAATATCAGAAGGGGCCCCAGTTGCATTTCTATAACCTCAGTCCTCTTTTCTGGGGAAGATACTAACTCTCCTGAAATTAAGATGTTCTGTTGAGGTGTAGATTTCCCAAAACAAAAACTAAATCCACTGAGATGTTTTGTATTGAAAATCAAAGTGCTGTACTGTGTAATTCATATTTACTCTCTCTGCTGTACAAGACAGTTGTGTAAGTTCTGCTCGGAATGTAACCAACACATCAGAGCATTGTTTCAAGCTCAAAACTGCTTCATTTTTTATTTTGATTTGATTTTGAACTTTTTGATTCACACAAATCTGTATGCAAATAGAGGTGTGACAAAATCTGGTTTTCTCCTAGACTCTGAAAGTGCTTAGCACTAGTCCTGTGAATAGCATAACAATTCCTAGATAAAGAGAATTTACAGTTTTTAAAATGTCTGTACAGAATGGTAGTTGCAGTATATACCTTATGCTTGTGCAATGAGCCTCAGGTGTGTGATTTCTTCCTCTTTAAAAAAACGAAGCAAACAGCCTTTAATATAGAAACACTTGTCTGGTAGAAAGTATAAGTTTTATGTAATCCTGTTCTCATTTTGTTTCCCAATTTTTAGATTACACCAGAGTATATTCAAAGTGTTTGTGCTTGCTTGTTTAGCAATCATTTGAAACAAACTGTAGCACACAACATTGACTTCACAAGGCCTGGAACTGTAAGTATAAATGTTTGGGATTTTTACAGTAACTGTCTTAAAAGACAATACTACTTAAGCTACATATAGAACAATAAATGCTCTGTAATGGGAAAGACAAAACATAGTGTTTTCAAGCTGGTATAAGAATATGGCAATACATTGTTTTGTTGATCTCAGATGCTGGTCAATGACCTGGTTGTGTAGTTATAGCTGTGTAAGTATGGTTAATGCTGTTATTGTGAAGACAGTAAAATTTGTGTCTGTTAAAATGCTAACAAAATGCTTTAAATAAACATTAATCATAAAAGTGCATCAAAATGTTTTACTAAGAAAATATTGTGTACAAATGTTCTACAAAGACAAGCCAAAATCATGAACTGTGCTTGTTGTTTCTGCCATGGCAGGCATTCATGTGTACTTAACTTTGTAGCAGGAGAACTTAGTGAAGTGTCAAAGGAAAAGCAGAAGAAAATAAAATTCCTGCTTCTCATTCTAGCCAAGGTTTTTAATAGCAGTGATGCTATGGGTACATTTTGTTCTTCTTGAAAATTTGCTACAGAAAGATCAGGAGATAATACAAATGCTTCCTTTTCTTTTCTACGTGCTAATATTTTCAGAGATAAGTGTTATACCTCATTGTTCTTCAGGCTGTTTTAAATGCCCTCACTTTCCTGTTAATGGTCAGAACTCCTTTCAGACCTGCCATGAGTTTAGGAGGTGCAATCAATAGCAAAAGCTGCTATTTCAGAGTTTCAGGAAGGAACCAGCATCTGTTCATCTGTTACCTCAATAGCATCTGTTCATCTGTTACCTCAATATTAGGTGCTGTCTGCTGCTCCCCTCTCCTCAGATTTATATCATATCCATAGCTTATCTCATCTCCCATCCCATAATATCTGCCTCCCACCCCATCTTTCTTCTAACCAACAGCTTGCAGAGGCCTTTCCTCTTTCCTTGCCAGTGACTTTTTCAGATATTGCTTTAGGTACCTCAGTAGTCTTCTGTATTTTTGCCGTCTGATGTTGAGGTTGTGTGTGTTTCTCCTTCCAGATCACCCATTCAATACAGCCATGTGCCCTCTTCTCTCTGTTCCTGCTCTCTGCTTGCATCAAGACTCCTCTTTTTGTTCTGTGCTTTCAAGGTGCTCCATTTGCCCAGGGTTCTGCTTATTATTTCTATTCTTCTTATCATACGTTGATCCTCCAGTCTCTTGAACCCTTTTAGGAAGGGGGCAGAAGGAAGAGTGTCATCCTTATTTAAGGTTCTGATTTCTGCTTCCCTAAAAGTGTCACTAAAGCATTTCTGCTCCAAAAGTGCTGTGGCCACTTTGACACTGTCTCCAGCTATACAGGTAGGTTAGAGAAAGAGGATATGTTGGTGGTGGATTTTTTCCCTGCTGGAAGTAAATTTTTGTCTCCTTTAACTAGGTTAACCTGAGCAAAGCAGTGTTCTCCTGGCACAGTTGTATCTATTTTTATACTAGGCTTTGCTAGCAGAACTATTTCTGTGTGACTTTGTGGCTCATTTATCCACACTATTTGAGGTAGTTGCTGTGACAGCCAAACTCTCTAGTGAAGACCAGTCCAGTTATAGCCTTGAGACTGTGTAGATTAAGGGTTTCTAGACTGGTTTAGGTCACACCTTGTCATTGAGGTTCTAGCAGCTACTGTGGTTGAACTCTTATGTTGTTTCTATAAGCAGATCCAAAAAGGCTCTCTGAGGCATTAGCCAAGTTTTGGAGGGCTAATCACAGTCTTTGCATAGACATTACCTGCATCATAATCAGCTTCCTTCATCTTATCCTTTTGTCCCCTCTTGATCATATTTTCTTGTTTATTTCCCATGTAAAGAGTTCTGTTTTATACATGAATAGCAAACATGTAGAAACACAAATAAATGTTAGAAGAAAAAATAGATATTGTCTTATGAAAACAAAAATAAGATTCCTTTCTCATCCCAGAATATTTCTAACCACTCCCTGGCTTTGTTGATGCAGGAAGCCAGATGAGATGAACTAAAATTCTGACTATTTGCCACTAGGCCACTCAGGCATGCCATTACATTTTCTTCAAGGATTCAAGTACTTCATTGTTGTACACTCAGATGTTATTGTTCTACCCTTAAGTGGTTTCAGGTTTTTGTATAAGTTTTGGAATAAAGCTGGAGGCACCGTGACCCAGACTAAGTAGTAGCACGAGTTCACAGCATCTGTGCTGGATTTGTGTTGGAAGATTCATTCACTTTTTGCCCGTAACTACTTAGAGGCACTAAAGTGTGGTCTTTCCAGCTACTCCATTTCACAAACCTCCTGCTGTAAGGGGCAGCCAGCTGCATAACTAGAGAGAGAAGAGACTAGCAGAGGGGCAGCTACTTTGTTCATCCTTACCTTACCATCATTTTACCTCATCTGTAGGCAAGATAAGTGATAGGCTTTAAAAAAACAGTCATTGTCTAAAGAGTTTTATTGGGCATTAAATATGGTGGTTTGTCAGTTAGGGGTTTTTTTTCCCCACTTCACCTTGACTGTTAAGGATGATCCTATCTCACTGACATCACTGATGTCAGGACAAGGCCCTGAAATAAATTGGTTCTGCTGGATCAATATCTCTAAATAAATGAGCAGAAAAAGAATCATTAGCAAGGAAATTACTTTTTTTTTTTTTTGGTACTGTCATGCAGCCTTGAATTTCCACCAGTGTTATTTAGGGTATGAGTGGACATGCATTACATAGTTTGGAAAGAGGAGGTGCTTGACCGCCATTTGTACTGATGCAACTCAGGGGACAGTCTAGGTTTTGGGTCAAGTTCTGAGAGCAGAAAATGCTAAATCTGCATCATTTTCTGAGATCTGTACTTGAGCTTTAGAGTATATTTTGTTAAATCAGCTATACTGGTAGTTTATAGTTACACTGGGAAGGGGGATTATATGAGTACTGTAACCAAAATGAAGTATTGTCCAAGGAAATTAAGGAGTATAGCTTGGATTCTATCTTCGGTAACATTATTTGTATGCAAAGTTGATTTTGTTCCCAGTACATTGTGCTCAACTTTTAATGCTGGGAAAAGTTATATTGTGTAGTAGAAAGCTGGAAGGTCTCAGGCTTTGAAATTACAATAAAGGTGACCTGTATCAGTTGCTAATGTGCAAATATCAGCTTCCTGGCTTGCCCCCCACCATGGCTGAAGGCCTGTCCTTTCAAACTGGAAGAAATTTGTATCAGGAGAACAAATCCCAGAGGCAAGTCTTACTGACCTGGCTTTAAGACCTGAGGCAATGACAGCCAAAAGAGTTTTCTGTTGTAATCCACCCTGAAATCTTTCTTAGCAAGGGCTTCTAGTGTCAGCTTTGTGTTCTCTGGTGAGCTGGATTGGATCTCATTCTTTTGCAGAACAACTCCATGTCTCTTGCCAGCTCTGTGACTTCCTGGGTCAGCTTGTGAGCCTGATCTACAATCCATTAACAGGATGCATCTGCTGCGTGCAGTGGGAGAGAGGTCACACTGCTGTTACAGCTGTGAGACCTTTCCAAGGCCTCTAAAGCCCTGTTTCACCCTAAGGTTTTTCTCTTAGCTGCAGTTGAATGTTATCTCCACTTTCCATCATGTTATTTGACATGTGTGGTCCTGAATTGGGAGATAAGAAACCAGAGAGAATTGTCAGACCAGAAGATGTAGATTTAAGAATAGAAGATCAGAGCAGCAGGTCTGACAAGCTGAAGAAACATTTATTTGAGGAATTAATAGATTCCTGACTTCTTAGTGTTCCTTTGGATATGGAACTGATGTGGGTAATGGTAAATTTGAATAGTGTACTTTCAAGTACAGTAATCTATTACAGGACTATCACAGTCCCTTGTATTTTTTACCCTCTTGAGATAATTAATGTTTTAATTTTTTTTTACCATTTTCCTTTTCTAGTCTTGATTTGTCTGATGGATAAGAAGCAGGGGTTGTAATTTTTGATGCCTGCAGTTTTCTGTTCAATTCACATCATGAAGACAAGAGGATTCTGCCTTTTTATCACAAACACAGTACATTCACACTCCACCAAATGTAGCACAGGCTCAATTCTGAAATCCACAAACAGGTTTTTTGGATTGAAGTAAGGTGTACACCCTCCTGGAATATTTTGGATTAGGTATAAAGCAATAAGGTTCTCTTAAGTTTTGGATTGCAGGCAAAACAAGAACTGTTTCTTCAGATGTGCACGTTCTGTCAATGGTAGAGATGGGTGTTAACCACTGGAGAATCTTTCTGTGACCTGAAAGCTCTAGAGTTGTTTGCATGTATTGCACCTGTGTCATGGAATAGAATAAATACCCATTATGTTTTTGCTGCTATTCATTCTGATTATATTTACCTGTAGCTACAATTAGGTGAATTAATGTCCCTTGTTAGTTTTGGGTCTCTTTTACCCACTATTGAAGCTGTGGAAAAGTAGTGGGGTGGGTTTTTTAAGTTCTGTCACTGGACAAAATTACCAGCTCCTCTGGAAAGTTAAATTGCCACTTACAAACTGTGAACAAGGAAGAATTATTTTTGGGATAGTTGTAATGACTACTGTGGGCTCCTATTTTTCTTGTACTCTTTGCTTTTTTCCTCAAACATGGTTTTTACTGCAACTGTGCGCTTGCCATCAAGCTGTAATAGTTGGTGGCAAGTAATCCATTTCTTACTTATGAAATTTCTGCACCAGCAGACCACATGAAACCTAGGATGAGGGTAACAGAAGGTTTGTATTCTGTTTTTTTTAATCACTCTCGAAACCATTCAGAGTGGATTCACCAGGCATTATTATGCAGATGTTTGCTCTTTCATTTAAAAATAAAGTGCACATTGCAGCAAACAGCATCTACCCTAAGTGAGCTTTTCTTTGGATTACACAATCAGTTTTCTGCATCTCTGTCCATGGGATTATTTTTATATGTTCCCATTTATGTATGGAAAATAAGAAACAAGCCTTCCTCTTCAGGTAAGCAAGGACGAAGTTAATTTTTTCCTGCTGATACAGTATATAATGCCCTTTTCACAAGTTGCTGCAAGGTTTTTTGTTTACATGAACTCTTTAAGGGTAAGGTATTGCCTTCAGTAGGGGCTTCCACAAACTTCTCCTGTTATTGTCCTTAAATCATAGAAGGGACTTCAAAAGGTTGTTTGGTCCAAATTGGTGAAGGGACTTCAAAAGATTGTCTGGTCCAACCTTTTGTGATTTTCTTTAATGTTAAAACTTCACTTTATTGTCATCTTTTGTGTTGATTCCTACATCCATTTCCACTGGCTTTCGTTGTACTTGTGTTGAATTGTCTCTCATCATGATGCAGTTTATCTCCTGGTTTCTTTTGCTCACTTATTGGTCTCTATTGATGTCATCCTTTGTCTTAAATTTAATTTTAAATTGTCTTTGCCAGGAACTGTCTGTATGTGTGCATAGCACCATGAAAGTTAAAGTAATCATTCACATCAGGGAATTCTAAGTATCATGGTAATAAAAAGATGAATGTCAGATTTTTAAAATTGGTTAAAGAATAAAAAGAACTTTATTTTGTGCTCACAGTGAAGAGTAGCAAATTTCTTACCTCTTCTGTGTAAGGCTGTATATGTCTGTTAAAGAGCAGCCTGCTAAATAGGGTGTTTATGTGCTTATTCATGTGTACAAATATTTCCTCTAAAGTAAGTACTGGCAGGTTTGCACAAAAAAATTGGAAGCAAATAATTAATGTTGGTCTTATTTCATTGTGTTCAACTGTGTACTTTTATTTTTAATTAAGACTGTTCTTTTTAGATACAAAGCTGTTGTAAGTATTTTATTCTAATTAAGGAGAACATAGCATATTTTGTACTAAACTGCTCAAACCATGAATTAGCACTATGCTTTATTTTAGTAACTACATACTAGGTTTCCCTCCAGAAACTTTCTGAGTTTATCCCTGGAACCTTTTGGGATAAGGAATTTATAACACTGCTGAAACACCTTAAATTGTGTCTCTCATTCTTTTTGTGCTGGTCAGAAACTCCAGTCAAAGCAAGTGTGGAGAATAGTGGCAGGTTCTTTCTCAGAAGCTGAGGTCCTCTGATCCAGGCCATGTTCAGGGTATCTCTCTTGGCCGCCTCTGTGGACTGAGCAGCACAGGTCATATATTCCTGTCAATTTGTCAGTGCTTTGTGTATAGCTGTTCTGACTCTGGCAGAGTGGAACAATGTGCAGACTAGGTGTGTTTGCCAGGTGTTGAGAGGAGAACTTCCAAATATATCACAGGAGAGACACAGTAATTTCAGTTCTAAGACATACAAGTATGAGGATTGGGAGAACGTGTTTATACTTTCCTTTTCAAAGCTAATAGTCTGTTAATTTTTAGCTAATTTCTATCAGTTGTTTTTTAGAAGTGTGCATTTCTCTGTGATTTATTTCTGTTAACCTATTTTTTTTAATCTTCTTTATTTTAATGTGTGTCTGTTTGCCTATAAAGGGATATTACTCTATGAGCCCTTGTGATGACGGATATGTAAGTGTCTATCTTTATTTCCTTTCACATTGCCTGCTCAGTCTGCCACAGTCTGTATTTCTCTTTATTTCATAACGTGCAGCAATTTTCCCTGCATTTTAGCTTGTCATTACATTAACTGTGTGGTTTATGAAGAGCGAGAAAATGTACAGGGCTTGGAAATTCTGCATGGGAAGGGAATAAGTGTTCTGGGTAACCTTATGGCTTCATAACGCACATAACACAGCATGTCAACATAAGAGCAGCTTTGTCCACAACTTTCACATGAAGCACAGCTTCTTATAGCATGCAGAAAGCAATTGTTTCTTGCATGGGATCATCTGTGTATAGTGTACGTTCTCTCTGAAGTGAGCCAAAACCAGCTGACCCCACAACACCTTTGACAAAGCAAATAAATATTATTGCTCAAGATAATTCAGCAAGTTGATTCATGCTCTTCAGAGGGGTGCTATATTCTACATATTTGTATTTTTTGTTCCTAAAGTCAAACTTCCTTTTGGTAGTAAAGATTATGAAATTCTTTCACACAGTTAAAATGATCCTCTTTCACTGAAAATACAAAATTATATTCTCTGTACTGCCTGTGACTTCTGTAACCCAGATGGAAGTTTGTATTCTGGCAATACTACAAGCACACCATAAGTATCTAATTTTGACCATAGTCAGTGCATTCTTTGTGAAGAAAGGAAATGAGTCTACTTCTAAGTAACTCAGTATGTAATCAATTCATAAATATGATTGACACCAATTCTGAAAGATGCCAGTCAATTTAAAGTAATACATATTCATAATTTTATCACTTTATTTAAAATTTTATTTAAAATAATGCATATTTATATTTTTATCACTTTCTTTAGGTAAAACAAGATTATATCTTTCAATAAAAGCTGCCTAAATTTCAAACATATATATCACCTGGAATTAAAGTAAACCCTTGTGGGAATTCAACTTTCCACTAAGAACAACATTTTATTTTGAGAAATAGTCATAGAAATAATGAATGCAATGGACTATTCATTACATACCTCTTTTTCTCTTGATGTAGAGAACACTACCCACATCCCCCTATTGTAAAAGATCATCTGTATCAATCAACCTGTTCCCCTTGGTGACATGAATGTTCTTAATGGACACTTTCTGCCTGATGTTAAGCATTTTGTTCCTTCATATAATGCACTGTTCTGAGATTGAGAAAGGTTGATGACAGATGAGCAATTATGAATCAAATTATTTTTACTGAAGAAAAACTTTTTCCTTATACAGATTAGTATAAAGCATTAGTTAAATGTAACTTTATACAATGTCGAATGTAGTAGCTTACTGTGCAGAGTTGTTTATAAAGCTTTTGTAAAGCAGTCTGACTCTGATTCTGAGGTATTTCTTGAATATATGGGTAGCTTTCAGCTCCCCTCACTGTTTATGTGTAGTATTTTATACTTCTTTCTGACATGTGTGTTGTCATTACATTATCACACAGTATTACTGTGTGACTTTTTAATGTACACATCAGATGACTTAGAGAATCTGTGTTATATGGCAAGTGGGAAGTTTTCATAACAGCATCTCTCTAGCATATGTAGGGAAAAAAAATGAAAAACAATTGCAGATCTTCTTATGAAATAATACTTTGCATAGCCCCAGTAGACCTGCCAGGTTACACAAGCTCAGGGTCTAATCCCTCACAGCCTGCATGGAGCAGTCTCCTTGTTATTAGTGTGTAACAAGTGAATTCAGCATAGATTTGTGAGCTCTAATGATTTGTAGAAATCTGCTCAAATTTTGGTTTTACTCTTCACATATTCATCACATATCTTTGATTATTAATTCTGAATCTGCATTGAATTTGCACTGAATTCTTACAGCACATTTTCAGAGTGGGAACTGAGGACAGACTCTGGCTTTCAGCTTTGTCTTCAGCATATTAGGAATATATACATCAAACAGCAAAGGGGATATGGCTTGAATATAGGGCTGCAGTATTTGATAAAATCAGTTGTGGTTTTGGCTTGCACATGAAGTGCATCTGCTTTCTTTTATAAATACTGATTTTTTTTTTTCCCTTTGAACTTTGGTTTATTCCATGCTGTTCATATTCATGCCTGTCTTTGTTCAAAAATAAAGGGATGCCATCTGTAGCTAATGTGCATCGTGACAGAATTATTTGACTTAATGTGGCACCTGGTTTGGCTTTGGCAAGAACCAACACAAACATAAGTCATACTCATAATCCTACCAGAATGAGCTATCTTGGGCTGTTTCTTCTTGTGTTTTGTTCCTTAAGACACTGAGCTTCTGCTCGTCTTTCAGTTATGACAAATGATCTCTCTCAAGATAGGTTTTGCATGAAATGTATGTTTTTCAAGATGAAGTCTATGCATAACTGGACATAGGAACATGTTCACTACAGGTTCCTCACACTCTGCTTTTCATTGGCAATCTAAGGTATATACTGTCACTCAAAAGGTTAAAATTATGGTTAACCTGTTCCAGGAAAGACTGAGGGAAGGGCTAGGGAGAAAATGCTGAGGAAATAAATCTTGTAATCTAAGAAAAATGAGAAAAGGAGCTACTAAATAATTTCTGTGTATGGTGATTGTGCTATAAGTATTCAATTGTTTAATAGTAAAATAATAATTTTTAGCTCTCGCACTCTGCCATTCATTGGTAGATCTTAAAACCCAACTTGTTGAAGAGATTGATGCCTGTATCTACTTTTCAGATGAGAAAAATTGAGGCCCGGAGATGTGAAATGATGTGTTTGGATTCTGTCTACAGTTGATGGCTGAATCAGGACTAGAAGTGTATCTGCTGAGCCAGTGCTTTACTCAGCATGCCACAGATACAGATTAGCTTACTTATGACTACTTGCAATAATGCAGATGAAAAGGAAGAAAAAAAACCTCTGCCTGTAACATGCCTGGATTCTTTCTGCTTATCAGTGGTGCTGACTGTAGTCAGATTGAGAAATGACAGTGCAGTGAAGAATAAACAAGCCCCCCAAATCTTTCTCCATTCCTGTTTAGCCTTGATGATTGAACCTGATATAACATGAACTTTATTCTTACTGCTTTCTCAGAAACATCAAAAGCCTGACAGAACTTACTTCCTCCTGTGCAGGTTCTAGTCTGATCAGCAAAATGACCAGAAGTTTTTCCAGCTCAGTGGTTCTGCTCGCAGAGCCCCAGTGCAGGGCCTGCCTCAGTCTCTGGTGCCTTTTTGGTGTAGGAAGAGTACAGAAGGAAACCATACTAAATACCTTGCTGTGCTCCATCTGCTGGCTTAAAAATAGGACCTTGTCCCATTTGATCTGAATGTTTTTCCAGTTGAAGTTTCTGTAGTTTGAAATTTTATAAAAGCTTGCAAAATCCTACACTTGCCAAAAAGTTTTATTTATGTAGAAGACTGATATGTATCTTAACCAGTCATCCTCTAGTTAGATTTTGGTTGGAGCACATTTTCTTTCTAAGACAGCAAAGAGGTGGGTAAAAAAATCTTTATTGAGAATCAGAGAATCTTTATATGCATTTGTATAGCCCTAGTGCCCTGCTCTATTTCTTTAGGCACTGCTATTCTCTGTTTCACCTTCCATCTCAAGGGGTCTGTAATATTTTTTTTTTGTATTCGAGTGCTATAGTCACTTTCTTCCATTTCCCTTAATGGACAAAGGAGAAAGGTGCTGACAGAGGCAACGAAAATGATTTGTGATTTCATTGCAGCTACAAGGTTTTAGGCTTTGACTGGGAAAACAGTTTTGTTTAAACAAAACTCTTTATACTTCTCGAAAATGCTAAGGAAAATGAACGAGGGCAAAACAGTCTAGGGGCAGATAGGATACTTAGAAAGAATTTTGTATTGTGTAAGATAAACTATGATGTGAGAACTGCTGGTCTAGACAGTTTACTTTTGAGGTGTATGACCTGTTTATTGTATATAAGTTATTCATTGACATAATATAAAATGCTTTCCAAAGTGCATATAAGCTCATTTCACATCTAATAGAGCAGTTCCTTGTATTACAAGGATACCCACGAGGTTGTTTTCAAGAATATGCCAGTTGGTGTAATTCAATATTCTCTGTGGTATTTCATTCTTTTTGTCTCCTAAATCCCAGTTTTAAATCTGACAATAGACATTGATTATATAGTTCCCATTGAAAGAGGCTCAGTTAAGAGAGAAGACCAGTTTTACAGGCATAAGTGGTAATGAGAGATGTTTAGCAGAGAGATCAGTACAAAGAGATGACGCTGAATGTTCTGCAAATATAGCAGGTAGTTGACATCAGAATGCATGACATGAAGCATTGTTATGCCAGAATTGCTGCTTCTTTGCTTTCCTACAACTAAGTCTAGCAAAAACTATTTATTGAGGCAGACAACTTCCATGTGGAACTTTTATATAGTGTTGGTGTTCCTGGTTGCACAGCGGTGCCTGCATAGGCACTGTGTCACCCTGCATCAGAGAAGAAATATCCAGGATTTAATTAGAATATCCTAGGCAGAACCACTAAGAAATGGCACACTACTTCATATTAGATTTATACGTAGCAGAATACATAGTCCTGTCTTTACATATTAATAATTATATATACGGGTATATTTTGATAGCAGCAGGCACCTGATAACATTAGTGTTGGAGCAAAGAATTACAATAAATTTATATGCAGGAATGCACGCTAGATCTCCAATGAAATATTGCAATTTTAAAGGTACAAAAGTTTATGAAGTCAGTGAACGTGCTTAGCAAATTCTTCACCTTCCTCAGCAGGCTCAGATAGTACTTTCTAGTTTTTTTTTTTAATACTTCAAGCATAAGTAATTTGTGGAGTATGTGGGTGAGGATAAAATGGCCAGATCACAACAAAAGATATTTTGACCTGAAAAACACTTTAAGGGAAAAGAAAGATAAACATTGAAGTGCTCTTTCTTTAGCTGTGTTTCTGATTCACAGCACAGGTTTTTATAGGAAAAGAACTGCAGAATCTTAATGAAAGAATTCACTTTGGACCTCATTAAAAACGTTATGTGAAATTTGGAGTTATATGCTGTAATTTTCTTTTTTATTTCTTTCTGTGATTCAGGCTTCCACACTGTTAAGAGCATCTTTATCCTCCATGTAAGTATTTGTTGCTGAGCTTCATTTCTGTCTGTAGAGAAGAGGAGGGGTTTGTAAACTGAAGTACACACTGCCAGTTGTCTGCAAATGGGACTCAGTCCTTCTCTGTGCTTCCTCTGACCTCAGTGAACATTGATGCAAATATTGTGTGATGTGTGTTCTTCTTCTGAGCAGCTTCAGTAATGTTCTAATTTCAGCAGAATGTTGTTAATCCATTCAGTAATTCTGCCATTCCACACATGTGAGGTTGTTGCTGTATTTTTAGTGTAACCACATATTTTAGTCCTATTGTTGTAATTGGTTTGATTCTCACAAATCCAGGAAAATGGGGAATCACTAATATGGATTTTTTTGTGCCTTAATTTTATTTTTTTTTATGTCTGACTTAATAAATTTTGGCTTAAAATACTGAATAGAGATGGTATTTTCAAGGTGAAGTTTTATTAAATTTTTGGGACATTTTTTATCCTGTTGTTTACAAGATAATGGGGCAATTATACCTAGGACATAAAATTTGTTTTGAAGAGTGGTAGGATGGAACAATACAAAAACATTTTAGTGGATTTTATTTAAATATTAAGAATGAAACATTGACTGGAAGCAGTTTTCTTAATGGAAACTTCTATTTCAGTGTTAAATTTTAAAACAGCAAGATAGTACTGATGCACAGAAAGTGGTCCTGTATTAAGTCTCATGTTAAGCCAGCATACTCCAGGCTGTAAAAATCCACTCAGCCCACACCACCTTTGCCTTGGAGAAGACATTTTTGTGTGCATGAGGGCTCAGAGGTGGAGTTGGAGCTGCAGCTTTTTACTGCATCTGTTTCTAACTGTGTCAAGAGCCACTGCTGCCCTCAAGCCCTTGTGGTCCAGTAGAGAAGGGGGGAAAAAAGGTTGCTACTGTACTGTTTTGTGCCAGTAAAAATCTCAGATCATCAGCTGTCTTCATGTCAGTTTACTGTCTGCAAGTCATGATGGTAAATAAGCTGCATGCATAAGTAAGAAATAACCCCAAATTTAACAAGTCTGTTGTTCTAACAATATAATAGCAATAAAAGTGTGAAAATGTGGAAGTTCTCTTCCTGAAGCAGACTTCCTGTTTTGGCTCTTCTCACCTCATTAACATCAACTGCACTGAACTAGGAGAGAGAGTTTTGATTAATGTCTTTTCCTTTTGCATTTAGGAAGATGCAGGATGTGCCATTGCTGCCATCTCTGGATTATGAGAAGCTGAAGAAAGATTTGATTACAGGGAGTGATCGTCTTAAGGCTCTCTTACTGCAGGCTCTGCGCTGGGTAAGGACAGGGAGGCATCCACAACTTAATCCATTTAGCAAACAACATGGTTGTTCTGGTGATGAGTTCAACATGACAGGCAAATTCCTGTTGGTTAGACTTGATAAGGCTGTTGAGTTGATGAAGGCAGCCCAGGCAGGAGGTGTTTATTTGTAGTGTAGCAGTGTCCTTCTCATCTGAGGAGAGACAGATTCCTCACATGAAGAATTCCCAGATTTCTGGGATATTCAGTGGGAATAATTTCTGATGTGCTTTCAAATAAATTGTTTTTTTAGTCAGTTCCTTTTTCCACATATCTTTCTGGTTTATATTTATATAAATACTGCTGCATCCAAGACATACCAGACTCTAATCACCAGTTTTCCTTTATAATCAAGGTATTTACAGGAGCCTACTTTTTGGTTGACTTGGGTCATGTCATGACATTTCAGAAAAATTACAGGTGACAACAGGAAGTTACATTTTCCTGCTGGAAAGGAAGCTGGTGTGTTCAAAGTGATAGTCATGAAAGATAATAGTGGAATTCTGATCAAGTTTCAGTGTCCATTTTCACATTAAAAACTGTTTGTTCTGACCAAAAGTACTTCTAGCCCAATGCTCTGTCTCAGATGTTTAAGAAAAGCACCACATCTGTAACTATTAGGGAGGCTTTTTTAACTTTATGGGAAGTAATTCTGTATCCTTCCTGCATGGACAGTGATGACAGCTCCCAAGTAACAGTTTTGTAATGGATCATAGAGCTGAGGACAGGTCAGTTCATTTCATCTCTTTCCCTGAGGCCACTGAGGTTGAATTACTGCTCCCCATGAAAGAGGTTCTTAGCTATAGAGTATTAGCACCTTTAAAATCTCCAGGGGTCATCAATCCATAGTTATGGCTTTTTGTGGGGTTTTTTTACTTGCTTATTTATGTTGTTATTTATTTTAGCGCTTGACAACATCATATCCTGGAGAACAGAGAGACACTATCATGCAAGCCTACATCAGTAATGACCTCCTAGACTGCCACAGCAACTGTCAGGTCAGCTGAACTGAGTTGTCAGTTGTCCAATTTCTGTGTGATACTGCTTATTTATGTCTATGAAGTGCTGATCATAAAATTTTATTGCTCTCTGGAAGAGGAGAATTAAAAAAAGGTGGTAGTGCCAAAATTGGGTGATACATTTAGGTTCTGCATCCCAGTCTTTAAATGTTGATGGCAAAAGTTTGCATTACAAGAACTCTTAGTGTAGACACAGTTCTTGTAGACAAATGGAAGTTTATCACCTCCCTGTGCTTCACTTCTGTGAGTTGAACTGAAGCCTAAGGCCCTTTAAGTCTTGGTTATCAGATCCTGTGTCTCTTTTTGAGTAATTGTATATTGTTAAATAATACACTCAATTCATTTCAGTGATTTAAGATAAGAACTAAATTAGGACTTCAGTCCCAATGCCACTATGGAATGTGTCATTGTGCACCTGCAATGATCAACTGTGTTTCTATGAATTTGAGGTGGATTGCCAACTTTCTTTAGAAAGGGGAATTGCTGGTGTGTTTATTTTGAAAAGTTGTTTCAGTCTCTGATAGTCCAGTACTGTTGCTAAGAAAAGCAGAACTTTTTTCATTGGTTGTAGTGACTTCTGTGCATAATTGAGTTTCCCAGGGGTTCAAGGCAATGAGCCTACTTGGTTTATTGTGGTTTCATTGTCTTTGTAGCAGTCACTTATAACACTAGGAGACATAAAGGATTATTAAATCAACCATCAGTTTTTCTCCCTCTAAATTTCTGTAAGAGGGAAGTTATATGTAAAGTCTGAAATAGACCATATTAGAAATCATTTCAATGTGGTGGTAAATTGGTAAGTTACTGAGCTGCTTCCCACGTTTTTCATTGTCAAAGAAAAGCATTCCTATTCAGGTAATATTACTGCAATTAAGTTTATCACAAAACTAAGTTGTTTGATTTGTGGGGTTTTTTGTGTAACTGACTGAATATTAATTTTAGGTAGCAGCTTTAACTGGACTTTGTTGCCTCTATATAAGTTCCACTCTACACCATAGAGTTTAATGGTGTTTTAACAGACTCAGATGAGAAGCTGTAATTTGCCTGTTTACTTTCCATCTCTCCTTCAGTGCCCTGCCAATAAAAAAATTAATTGTACATCATACTGACAAATCAGTATGCTTTCCAAGGGTTTGGTTTTTTTTTTCTGTATAAGTTTAATGAAGTTTTTAAAACACTATAGAAGACTAACTTTTGTGTTTTCCTTCTTTGTGATTTATTAACATCTGCTTTCTTTTTCAGAGAAGTGTCCTCCAATTATTATATTCTAAGAGTGAGGTAGTCAGACAGTATATGGCAAGGCTCATCAATGCTTTTGCTTCACTGATAGAAGGTAAAAGATTCACTGCAAAAAATAAGATAGCATTTTCATATGATGCTGTCTTATTGCTGCTTCACAAGTGCATGTCAGTGCATGTGGAAATTTGGAGCCTTGTTTGCACCCTTTATCTAGGTCTCTCTTTTGTTACATGCATTCAAAACAGCTTTTCAGCATCTGGAAAGTTTTCATTTTGACATTGTATATTCAGTATTTCTGACTTGTTTTGATGATTTGTGATCTATGTGGGAACTTATTTAGATATTGCCTTTAATATATTTTCCCCATGAGGGTTAAAGAGAAAAATCTCCATTAGTTAGGTTTCTTGTGGGCAGATCTGCTACCAGGCTGTGCAGTAGTAACTACTGTGGCTTCTGCATTTTCCTGGTCCTTACCTGAATAAATCTTTGTGCATCACTGCTAATAATCCAGAAGCATATGTATCCAGCTTTCCATCTCTGCCTGTCCCAAATTAGCTCTTGGTTTGCTGCTATTTTTGGAACTAAGTATTGCGCTGAAATATCATTTGAAGTCAGTAGCAGGAGGTCACCTGACTTTCCCAAGCTCCTTGGACATTTCTCTTCTTTTTCTGGATTGTACAAAACTGATAGATCAGAAAGCATCTACTCAATGTTACTGATTTGGCAAGAGTGGACCTCTAATATCCAAAGTGTCTGGATTGAATGCAACTGGTCTGCTACACAACTTTGTGCAGGTCTGTTTGGATCCTGGCACAAGTTTGTGGCTTGTCAAGAGGAAACTGAGGTCAATCCTGCTTACTTTTCCAAAGAGGGGGAGGTTTTCTGTCATAGCTGCTATCTCAGCATCTGTTCTTTCATCACTTTTTGCACCAGGTCGTGCCTACCTTTCTCAGAACCCAACCTTGCTGCAAATGCTGGAGGACAGACTGAAAGCTGAAGACAAGGATTCCCTTACATGGGAGAATGTTCTGGGGGCTCTGCAGAAATTCAGCCTCAGGTGATGAAAGCACAGCGTGTGGTGGTGACAACAGGGGAGGAAATGCAGGCTCTGTTCAGGGAGGAAAGAAGAGCACTTGGTTTTCCCATAACAATCATCAGAACCCCTGATGGCTGATGAAAGCAATGTTGCTTATTATGGAGGAGAACTCAGTTTTGCTGACTGAATTAACCTGACTTCCTACCAGCTGTCAAGGCTCAAGTAAATGTACATCTCCTGCCACAGCCTTGTGTGCTTTGTATGTGTTCCTTAACTGAAGAAAGTGAAAATGTTAATGTAGAAACCTCTGATGATCCTATGTGGAAAAAAAAGAGTTGTGTTACATTCCAAAGCATAAGGTTTTCATTATCCTTCCTGCAAACATTTTTCAGGGATTTCATCTTTATCCTGTTGACCCCCTTTCCTGGAGCTGTCTATGCACAGGCTGCCTTGTTTCTTACTTCTGCTTTAGCAGCCTGACTCAAGTGCCCACCACAAAAGAAATATGCAAAAGCAGTAAAGGGTATGCTCTCTTTATCAGATAAATATGATCTGAGGAACGCTGTTTTCACAGCAGTCAGGAGGAATACTGAAAATTTGAAGTTTTTTATTTTCTAAAAAGTAACAATCTTATAGGAGGTTAATTCCAGATACTTGACATAAGGGAAACTTTTTTAATATGTGGTCAGGTGCTCCCTTGTTTTGCTTACTCCAGGCCATAGACCTGCTGCAATATCCAGCACTAAGAATCATATGAGCTTTCAGGACCAAAGCCAGGAGAGCGCCTGATTTGATCTTTGCAATTTAAATATAATGCCTCTTGGAAATAATGTTGTGAAAAATTCTGTTATTCAGTAAGACTTTTCTACCAGTATATACTTCTTTTTTTGTATTGTAAAATGTAGAATTTTTATTGTAGATCACGGTTGGCCAGCTGGCACTTTATTCAGCATAGTCTTTGAGGGCAACTACAAGTTGAGTTAAAAGAGCATGGGATTTAAGAATCTCTAGAGAAAAGTGTAAATAGATTCAGGCAAAAGACCTCATTTGTCAAATCAACAGTACAAAAGTGCTACACTGCTATGGCTACCTATGACAGAAGAAGTAATTAATTTGTTTTATGGATCTGTTGTGTGTACTGGCTTTTTAAACTAATTTTAAAAGACAATTGAAAATGCCATTTTAGCTGGAGTAAGAAGCCTTAGAAAACAATTAAGAAATTTACCTCAGCAGTTTACAGGTTTAAAAAGAACAAAATAAAACAAAAGACAAAAGCCCCCGATCTATCCAACAATGTTTTAGTCCTCTAACCATATGGGAATCTGCATCTTCAATTTCTTCAGGCTTTGTTAATTACTTAGTTTAGTGATTCTGCCAAAACAGGTAGTTTAGGGATTTTGGTTTTTTTTTTTTTTTTGGCAGGCTAGTGTATTTTTAATGTGCTTGTACTGGCTATAAATGTATATGAAATCTATTTATGTTGTGATCTGACATTTGTGATTTGTGGTCTGATTTTGTGTTTTAATCCTAGGCGCACGCTGCAGTCAGCAATGATCAAAGATGGGCTCATTTTCTGGCTGGTTGATGTTCTAATAGACCCAGATTGCCTGTCTGATTACAACCTGGAGTATTGTGCTGCCTTGCTCATGAATCTCTGTCTGCGGAGTGCAGGTGTCTTACATTTTGAATTACAACCTTATTCCAAGAAATAGGGAAGATTGTGAATCTTTTTTTCCTGTTTTACCAGGATTCTTTCAAGTGACTACAATCAGCAGCAGGAACCACAACCAGAGATATTTGAGTGTTATAATCAATGCTTTTGAGCACATTTTTTTTCCCCAAGAATTCAGCAATGGTACCCTATAAGATTTGATTATTTTTTTATATTAGTATGTGAAGGCTGCCATTGCTACATTCCAGGCCCACTTTTCAAAGGACACTTTGTGTCCACTTACAGACTCTGTGTAAGAGATTTCTTTGTAAACAGAAAGAACTGTGTTGAGCAGTAAGGGCGAGGAGCTTAACCTTCATCTTGCCTTCACTTCTACAGAGGAGAGATTCCCCCCAAGAGAATAAGATCCTGTCTGTGTCCAAGAGACTTAAAAAGTGCATAGAGTATTGCTCTGTGCAAACTATTTTTAATACTGCTTCTAAAAAGTAAGAAACTTGCTCTGATTTGTTCTATTTTTCAAGCATATTTATGTGTTCTACCTTTGCAGGGAAGAAAATATGTGCAAGTATCCCAAACCCCATGCTCAGAGTTCTTTCTGGTCTTCTTGACCATGAGAATCCTAAGGTATTTGTACAGCAAACTTTGGGTTAATGAAAAGGTGGAAAGAAAAATTAAAAAAAGAAGAAAGGAAAAAATGTAAAAAGTAAATTGATTTTGTTTCCTTTATTAGACCCTCATTAATTAAGTTGCATGAATTTTTCCTGAAATTCACAAATACTTAAATTTTATTTTGTTGAGTAGAGATTTTTCTAGACAGAAGCATGTCTTCAACAAACATCAGCAGCTGAGAATGGCAGCTTTTGGATGCAATTACCATGCTGTCCATGTGCCTTGATTGCAGTTTCTAATGCTTAAATGTCTTGCACCAAATCACCTCAAGCTTGACTTAATTCGTTCATGAGATTAACAATGTGTAAGGCAAACCCATTATGCAAAATATCAGGTGCTGGGGAACACATTTGCTGTAGTTTTAAGGAATGCTATAAGAAAGTAGTAGACTTGTGACATCCGTGAAGCTGCTTTGGCTTTATCATCCTGTCTGGGGCTACAATGCTTGAAAGCATGTCTTGAGTTCATGCTGGCAGGGACTTTTCCGTGTTCTTTGCCCTGTTTTTTGTACTGCTATTAGTGTTTGTCAAAAACTAATGGGTTTTCTGCTTTTCTCTCTTTCTTTTTTTTTTTTTTTTTTTTTTTCCATATGGCTAGGTCAATTTGCAAGAATACGTTATCAGAACATGGAGGGCTGTTTGGGAAATTGGCATGAAGCATACTGGTTTAGATCAACCATATCACAATATATTTGCATCCTAAAAGTTCTCTGCTTCCCATGTGGAAATTTTTGCAAATCCAGTCTAGCCTGGTTAACTCTTAGAATTATAGTTATTTTATACTTTTGCTCTTATATTTTGATAGTCATCTAGGGGGAATGTAAGAGGTTTTCTTCATGGTATTACTATTTTCTTCCTCTTAGGTCCAGTCATATGTGAATGGAGTACTGTACAGTATTTTAGCCATCCCTTCTGTTCGAGAAGAAGCCAAAGAAATGGTAAGAAGTGCTGCTTAGCAGAGCATGAAAATCAACAACTCTGCCAGAGATGGCCCAGACAGGGACTTGCTGAGCAGGGCACTTGCTGTGAGGTGGGAGCCAGGGCATTTTGAGAAGGGAATCCACAAGAGACCCTTCCTCAGGGAAGTATGAATGTATTTCTCAAACACTTCTGCCATATTTCCAGGTGTTTTTTCCTGGAGTGGAGCCCCAGCAGTTGGAAGGATTCTGTCTGAATAATAAATTAAAGGTGTTATTTTAGAATTGTGTGTCATTCTAGCATTTTGTAGACTCCTTGTGGCCCCAGGAGATGCTTTCATCTCACCTGCTGCTTCTACCCCTTATTCTAATTCTGCACCAGTGAGTAGCCACTGAAAGGAGTTCTTGCTGCTTTTCCTTCGGCCTGGCATAGACATGGTTATCTGGGGAAGGAGCAGGAGGAAGGTGTCAGAACTAGGAAATCATTTCCTGTGAAAGTTAGTCTAATGGTAATGACTGTGTATCAACTTCTGTGTTTGAGGAAGCTGCTCCTGGGATAGCAGCATGTCTTTGTATGGTAAGAACTAATCCAGAGAGTTATGGAGACATAATTGTTGTCAAATGTTCTACCTCACAGAGCACAGAGGATTGAAAGTAATCATAAATGCTTAAAGATACAACATCAAGGCTATAAGGAGCCATAAAGAGAGAGAAAAGGTTTAAAGTCAAAGCTGGTTCTGCTTTCTGCTTTCTTTCTCTGAACCTTGCACTGTTGTCTCTGTGGATGCAAATTTTATCCTGTTCTGATGACTACTGTGTACCGAATTCAGAAGGCAAAAGCAACAGATCTGTTGTAAAAATTTGCTGTTCATCATGGACAAGTCTCTGCTAAAGCCTCGAAACAATCTAGAGAGCATATTTCTTTTGTCTGTACAACACTTGGATCTGGACACTGAGGTTTGCTTCACACTGCCTCTGTTTTTCCTGACCAAAAAAAAAAAAAAAGGCATTTTAGCTAACAGATCTCTGTCACTGTGGTGACATGAAGTGCTGATCTATCCATGTTTTCTGCTTTTTCTGCTACATCCAGGGAATGGAAGAAATTCTGCGCTGCTTTATCAAGGAAAGAAATGAAGAGATGGTTCGCCAGATGGAATTTGTTATCAAGCAACTCAATTCAGGTCAGAACACATGCAGCTATCAGAGCTTTAAATCTTTCACAAAAGCCACAAAAAAAGTTCACGTTTTTACTTGGCATTGGAAACCTCAAAGAATAACAATTGTGTGGTGGTCTGAGAGAGGGAGAATAGTGAATGTCAGGATTTGAAAGTAATGTATTTTAAAATTTCCTTTATGTTGTAGCAATAAAGAAGAAATAAAAGGCTGAGTAAAATGCAATTCCAAAGTTTTGGGATCATAAATAAAATTACTTTGGCTGCTTTCTTTCATGCCAGTGGTCTGATAGTAACGAGAGACTGCTTCCAATTGCAAAAATGCAATAGAAATTTGCAAAATCGGATTTAGTGACTAGGTTTGTCTTTGCTCATCAATTGCTCTATTGAGATGTAACTTTATGTGAAATGGCTTATCCTGAATAGGGAGAAGAGACCATCCTTTTTGGAGAGGATGTTGATGGGTCATTCAAGTTGTAGATGCTGTTAATACAGACTGAGAAGGTGGAATATTTATTCCATTTTCTGCTGCGTGTGACTGAAAGGAAGACTGAAGAAAGAGAAAGCAAATAATGAAAAGGAGATTAGTTCTGGTTGCATCTTTCTGTACAGTAAACACAGGACAAGTTGAACTGCTCTGTTTGGCTTTTGGAAAGAGAACACAGCCTGTCTTACAGTTCTAGCTTGTAAAAGAACAAATAAAGTATTTAAGCACTGTATTGCCACTATATTTGTTCTTCAGGGTTATAGAACCATTCCTCTTTTACCTGCAAATGTCATTTTTAAGAGCTTTTGTCTGAGTCATTGATGAGTATAAGTTGTGTTTTCAGATTTCCAGCATAAGCTTGGCCACATTCTTCCTGAGGAAATAATTTTGTGCAAAACTTACAATAAGTATTCTGCGTGAGAACTAGCTTTTTATGTACAAAAGCAGTATAATATCAAAGTGTTTGTAGGGAGAAGTAGAGTCTCTTATTAAAAAATATTTGAAAATTAGACAAACTTGCAAGTGCACACACTTCCGTACAACTCTTGTCAGTAAATACAGTGAGATGTCACCGTGGATTTTATGAGAAAGTGACTATTCCAGAGTGTTTCTATTTCTGCCATTTTCCAAAATATGAATTTATTTTAGTGATTTCTAGTAGAATGCTTATAGGATCAAATTATTCCAGTAGTTCTCGTGAAAAGGATATGTCTGTATGAGAAGCAGGTTAAATCTTGCTCTTGTAAAACTGAGGTAATAATGAGATCCTCTTAAGCTGTACATGTGCAACTTAACTGACACCATTTTGTTTTGCTTCTTTCTAGAAGAGCCATTCAATGATAGTATTGTGTCTGATGATGATGAGGAAGAGGAGTATGAGGAAGTAAGTAAAGGCTTTCTGACATCTTTTAGAAAAATCCTTAATCTTCTAGAAAGAAAATATTAGTGTCAATAAACCAGACTTTGGTTTTCTGGTGGGTTTTGCTTTTGGTTTTTACATTTACTTAATTATTCTTGTATTAACAAGAAGATTGGATCTGTTTCCATTGCCTTTTCTTCATTTGAAGTCCTACTATTGTATTCTAACAACTCACCACCTCTGTCATAATTAAAGGATTATAGCTTGACATAAGTGAAGAGATGAGGAGTTACTATGGCAGTAGGAATCTTCCTTTCAAGCAGACCTATTGGATGCAGTTAAAAAAAAAGTATATTACCAGAATAGCTTATAAACAGATGGTCACTTTTTCTTAAGGCATCATTATCTATTCAGGGTGTGACTTTATTTTCTGTTTAAAAACTTTGAAATATATTTAGCAAATTTCTGGAATGTAAGAAAAGGAAACAGTTATTACAAATAAGTAATAAGTCCTATGAGAAAAGAAAATAAGCATGAGAAACTATATCATGGTAAATATAAGCTGATTCACTTTGTATTTCCTTCTCTGCTGATAAATACATTCTATACCAATATTTCAACATCTTTTAAGAAGCTGTCTTCATAGAGCCATGGATGTAGACAACACAGCATGCTGGATCACCTAAATTAACAACCAAAGCAAGATGTAAATCATGTAAGGGAAATGTTATACCCAGTCTTTACTGGTGGTGTTGCCATTTCTGCATTGCCATAAGTGCACAGTGGAGGCTTGAAAATACAGTGTCAGCAATTACGGGGGAGTTTTATCTTAAGGAAATCTACCCCACTGCATTTTTATTTTATTGAGAAGCCTTGCTTGAGAAAGGCTATGGTAATGTCCTGGAAAGAGTATTTGTGCATACTTAAGTGTGTATATGTGTGTATAAATACATTTATAGCATGTGTTTGGCCCTGAAGAATCAGTGACTTGGAGAGTGAGTGAACTGCAAACTGATCTTGTATTAGAAGTGTTACTGAAGAACAGATTCACTGAAAACCATGCTTTTAGACTAAATATAAGGTTTTTGTCCTGAACCAACAAAGAATAAGACAGATAAAACTTAGTTGTGTCCACATTCTAGTAGCTCATTGCACATTAATGGGAATGATGATGACTGGGGAAAACCAAGTCTAAAATTTGTCCTGTTACTGCAGCGTGACAGAATGCATCTTCTAGTGCATATTGAGTTTTTTCTGTTTTGAGAGCAGATAAAAATGCAAATATCCTGACTGCAACAGGTGTGGTGTGCTCTCAGCTGCTACGGGTGCAGCATTGTGCAGGATCCAGCCTTTGCCTGGCAGCATCCAGGGAAGCCTTGCATTGGTTGCATAATTTATCCAGTTTTTGTGTTGTGTTTTGTATACCTCTTGTGTTGTGGCACAAGTGGTGAACTAATAACTCCTTTGTCTAAAGTTAGAGCAATGTGGAAATTCTAAATTTAGAGCTAGAAAATAAGTTTTATTTAACAATCAATTCACCCCTTTTTATTCTAAGGGGCGAGTTCTAAGTGAATTCTAAGGGAATACAGTAAACTTTTCTTGTAGTATTAGATTATTGTAATTGTTTAACCTCCTGCAGTCCTGAAGCCTGTTTTTTATAATCTTTCCACTCGTCCAACCGGAAATCAGTGCTTGTGGTGCAAGATGGGCTTCTGGAAATGAATAATGAAAACTTCCCTTTGCTTAATATGCTGCTTAACACCTTTTAACTGACGTTTCAAGGCTTTGGTGTCTTGGGAGTCCAAGGTGATAATACCTTTGCTTGAACTTCAGTATACTTTTTTAAAGGATACTGTGTTTTGTTGTGAAAACACATGGATAAGGAACTCCTTCCTGAAAGGTGTGGCATTGAATTGCATGTTAATGTTCAACACTTCCATCACTTTACCTGTTCCTGGAAATGAAAGGAAGGTGAATTCTCCTATTCAGTCCTGCTCCCTAGATGAGTTGCTGCTGCTTACAATCCCAGCAAAGGCTCTAGGTCAAATAATTTTGAAATGTATTTTTGCCACTGGACCATCATGTGATTAAAATGTACTTCTGGCATTTCTTATTATTTGACTCAGAAAATAACAGTAGGCTTTTGTTTCCAATTGCAGTTTTTCATTATCTTTGCCATTATATGAAAAAGAAAAGCCAAGTTTGAAACTGTTTTTAGTGTAACATTAATTGCAACACATTCTGAATCCTTATTGCTGCTGGGAACTATAATTCTGTTCTGCTGCAAGGACATCTGGTTTCTTAGTCCCTCAGTTTAGAAAATACAGTTTACAAATATCATAGCAGTAATGCATGATGACGTTACTTTGTTAAATAGACAAAGATTTGTTGACTCACTACCTCAATGACTGGAACTCATGTATTTTGGAATTGCAGTGAGTTATTCTCAATGGTGTTCTGTGATAACATCTAATGTTGTGATCTGGCAACAGAAAGCTTTGGAACATTTTATCAAAAGTGTTGCTTTTACGTAATCTTTAAACTACTACAGACTGAATACATTTCAGGATATGTCCTTATATTGCCTATTTTGCCAATTTAGTGACTTGCTTTCAGACTGCTTACTGATATTAGAATTTGTTGCTCAATACCTCTATTTATACCTTTACAACTTAGGAAACAACAGAAAGCCTCTCATGCAGCCTTAATTTGCAGGTTTTGCTCCAGCTTTAATTGTTTACAAGAGCATGCAAATGTTCCCAATGCTGTAACTATTGCCTTTCATGGGGGTTTTTTGGGTTTTTTGCTTTTATCTGTGTTTAATTTTGAGTTGATGAATTCTCTCCTGGCTTTGAGCAGATCTTGTGGTAACAACTTTCTTCTAAACACTGTGGCTAAGACGCAGTTGAGCCTGTTGGAGGAAAATTCTGGAATTTCTAAGGGCATCATGCATTCAGAAATTTAAGGTTCAGTACTGTGTAATGTTGGAGCATATAACCTTACAAAAAATGTGTCTGTATGTGCTGTTATTCAGAATAAATTGGCTTTTGTGTTTGTCTGGTAAGCTTTAAATTAACTAGTGTAGAGCTTAGGACACACTGGCTCCTGGAGTACATACCCAGCCTTGAGATGTCATCCTTCTGGGGTGTGTTGACACCCACAGTCACAGTGTGTATTTCCTGGTGCTCAATATTCTCTAGGCTGGTCTGTTAAATACTAACTTAATTTATCTTCAACATTTGATCTTTGTGTTCGTTTTTTATTTGACTTGGACCATCTTGAAAAGCTGCTTGTTAAAGTGCATGTGTGATATTGTAGCTCTCTTTTCAATGTTTAGTTACAAGCTGGAGCTGCGTGAGGTGACTGTACAGTGACGATTTATCAGACACCCTCTGATCTGCTGTCACTCGGCACCTGGCAATAAAATCAGAGAGCTGCCGTGTGAAAATCCACTTCAGCAGCAGAGTACATCAAAAGAAAGAGCTTAATCACAGGGCTTCCAGCCATTACCTTAACGGGCTTGGCTTCCAACATCTGCTGCAGCCTGTGAGCAGTGGGGAACAGGGCACCAATTGTGTTATTTCAGCAGTGCAGTGATGGCACACGGGCAAAGTCCTTATTTTGTACAAGGAGGCAAAGGGGGGACACTTTCAGGCTCAGTTACCTGGCAGGTTAAATAATGCCAGGGAATGGGATTGGCTGCATTAACAAACCTTGTTAAAAAGAAAATAGAAAATCCCCCCAGACCTATTTATAGAGCTAATCTTTGCAATTTCCCCGCCTGCCTCCCCCCTCCCCCCCAAATAAAAAGACACAATATTGTGGACTTTAGAGTGTGGTTTCTTGGTGGAGGGCAGGGGTTGGTGGGTTGTTTTTTTTTTGCTTGATACAGATGATTGTTGCCTAGTCTACAAATGTTTATCCTTTTGCCATCATCTGGGTTATTTTTCACCCATAGCCAGCTTTCCAAGTAATTAAGAGCTGATTTTGACTATTTAAAATTGAGTCTAAATCTCACGAAAGTAAAACTGCTTTTCATTTTCTTTGTGCTCTGGAGTTCATCAGAGTCCAGTGGACATTGCTTTTAATGGAGCTTATGTCAAGCTCTCTACCTAACTATACAATATACATTTTTAGAATTATTCCTTTACTTTTTCTCATTTACTGTTTTTGACAGCCATTAACATTTATTATCACAACAGGTTTCAAAAAAAAAGAACATTTTCTTCATCTGGAATGGGTCTGTCTTAGGATATCTTGTGCAGGACAGAAGAGACTCCCTTTTAGTAGCAAAACACAAGCAAAACATACTGACTTATTCTTGTACTACTAATTTTGGTTTGATGGAGGAATCCCTCAAACTTCAAAATTTCCTGGCTTTTTTGATCTGTAGAAGCTGCAGAGCTTCCATGAAAGATGAATCACCTATAGTTATTCTAGAAATAGGCACTGGAGAGTGAATTCTTGGTAGTTTTTACTTAAAGTTGGTTACATTTTGGTTTGTAGACTAAAATCATCAGAGGATTGTTGCCTTGTTGTATGATATTTTTATCCTGAAATACTGATTCCCAGCTTTTTGTACCAGCTTTTTTTTTTTCCTTTTTTTTTTTTTTTTTTTTTTTTTTGTGGTTTTGGTTTGGTTTGGGTTTTTTTTGTTGGTTTTTTTTTGGTTTTTTTTTTATTACCAGCTTTAAAGTTTCCTTGCAACCCCTGAGTTTCTTGTTGCCTTGCAGGAGGACAGTGACATCCTGGAGCCTGATCTGGACAAAGATGAAGTTTTGCTGCCTCAGCTGGGGGAGCTTTCAGGAGAGAAGCTGCTAACAACCGAGTACTTGGGAGTGAGTACCACTCCTTAGAATCTTAAAATAAATTAATTTCCTGGGCTGTTTTATTTCAGTAGTTTCACCACTTTATTCAATTTATTGCTTGAAGAGGCAGGTGCTACCTGCAGAGCAGTCTGAATCTTTCATAGTCTGTGTATGAGCTGCTGCTCAGGACAAGCAGAACCAGTGTGAGAAGGGAGCTACCCTTTCACAGGGGTGGTCAGGCTGTGGCTTAATAATAAGCTACAGGCAGCCTTAGGGTTCTTGTGCTACACCAGTGACTCTGAGCACACAAAGCACAACGTTGAGCAGGTTAATACTGGAACATTCTGCTGGTCTGAAATTATTTTAGAAAAAAGAGAAGTTGAAAAGTCAACTGCTCCTGCAGGCGTTGTGCCAGATCAAGTATTGTCTGTCTTACTTCAAGCAGCAAAAAGCTCTTAAGTAAAAAAGCATGAAGTTTGTATGAATGCCATTTAGTGTGCTGTGACTAATTTGAGATACACAGAGGGCTGAAGCACCTCTCCTGTGAAAACAGGCTTAGAGAGTGGCGTTATTCAGCCTGGAGAGAAGGTTCCAGGGAGACCTTATTGTGGGCTTTCAGTCCTAAAAGGACCTACAAGAAAGCTGGAGATGAACTCTTTCAAAAGAACATGTAGTAATAGGACAAGGGGGAATGGCTTCAAACTGAAAGTAGGTTAGATTAGATATAAGGAAAGAATTCTTCCCTATGAGGATGGTGAGGCTCTGGCACTAGTTGCCTGAGAAGCTGTGGCAGCCCCATCCCTGGAACTGTATGAGGACAGGTTGGATGAGGCTTTGAGCAACCTGATGTAGTGAAAGCTGTCCCATGGCAGGGGGGTTGGAACTGGCTGGTCCTTATGAACCTTTCCAACCCAAGCCAGTCATTATAAATGTGCACTTTCTGGATTGGAGAGTCCAGAATCCTGACGATGGAAAAGTGACCTGAGAGAAGTTGTCATGAAAGAGCTTTCAGTAATTCCAGGCAGTTTTATCCAGTGACACCAGAATGCAATTTAGCTTCTGCTGCAATATTTCTATAGAATTTTCTCTATGGCTTCAAATACCTGTTTTTCCACTGCATTATTTTTTTTCTTCATGTCCTCTTGTGTATCAGATAATGACTCACACTCCAAAAACTAAGAAGAAGCAATTTGCTGGTGTCCAGCAGAGTATAGATGAGCCTCTCCAGAGACCTGTGACACCAGGTTATCACAGAACTGCATATCTAATGTAAGTTCAAACAAATGAGACCAAGTTGGATTTTTAAAGCTCTTTTAAAAAGTATAACAAAGAAAGTAAGCCCATAACAATGCCTAATATCAAAACTTCCCCTATCTAAAAGTGTATTGCCATTGTCATTCATTGTGGATAATTTCAAAAAAAGGAGCAGAACATTGCAGGCAAAGAAAGGTCCACTGGCTGAGGTCACATTCTCAAAATAGTTGAATAAATATTTATTGATCAGATTTATTTAAATTTGCATTCTATCCCACATGTTCTTGCATCTTCTTATAAAATATTCCTTTGGAAAGTTGCATCAAACATCTACAATGCCTGGGATCTTCCATTTCACAAGCAACAAAGTGTATTTGCTCTGGGAAGGTTTGTTAGAGAACAGATGAAAAAGAAAATGGAGAGGATAAAAATCTTGTTATGTTGTGTTTTCCTGTTTTGGAAAAAATACATTTTCCATCAGAAGTGTGTGTGGCACTTTACTCTTGGTGTGATTTGGGTCACAGTAGAAGGCTTATTGTAAATGGAATAAAGGAGTCTTACCATGCAGAGCTCCTTGATTATTCTCTGCCTTCTGTTAGAACAAGTATATCTGAATTTCTGAGACAAGATTTGTCCTGTTCACTGTCCTGACTGAGGAAGTAAAATACCAATGAGATCACAAATTAAAATGATTTTTTAACTTTCAATTGCATCGTTTTGGATTTGATCACGTCCAGGTAGCTATGATACAGGCATGTTTATTGTGAGGATTTAATGTTTTCATTTCTATGAATACTTAATCTGAGATACTACAAGACTAACAAAGTATGATAAGAGTACTCAAAACTCACAGGATTGGTATAGGTAAGTATGTTAAAATGAAATGGGTAACGTGAAAAGCACAATGTAATGAAATTATGGGTGGTTCTTCAAACACATTAGTCCTGAAGATTGTCCCATGTCATCCCTCTGCCACTCTTTGTTTTCCTGTTCATATTTTCTATTTCTTAAAGTACTTTTCCTCCTTGTTTTAGTGTGGAAAATGGGTACAGAAGACGGTGAGGACTGATGTAGTTTCACAGGTGTAGGTGATTCTGAGTGAAGTCTGTTGTTTTGGACAAGGAGTGATTGCAGCTTTATCTTGCCTCCCACTGTCTCATGCTGGAATTAGCATTCCTGCTTGTAGGAATGTGTACCATTCTTATGGGATTATATGTATTAGGTTACCAGGGCCTTGGAACAGACAAGTATAACATACCAGAGCTGGGCATGGATAAAACCCCAGAAGACATTTATTTTTTTTAAAAAGCAAGATGCACCTCCAAAGCAGAAGAATTTTTAGCTACCCCATGGCAGAATTTGCCTTAAAATCTTAATTTTTCTTCCAAGTACTGGCCTGGATAAAATGGCATTTGTTTGAACATGGCCCTAATTTGTCTGCCTGGTAGAGCCTAAATGTGGATTTGGAGTTCTGACTTTGTGTCCTTTCTTACAGGTGGCCAACTTTTTGCACCATCACAACATCCACAGTTTTTGCAAGACTCTCCCCGTGTATATTAAATGTGTGTGTTTGTGTGTCAGAAGAAAGTAGCAATTAATTAATATATTAGTAAAATACTGATGATCTAATAATTTTCATGCAGTCCTCCAAAAGAACTGCAGGCCTTGAAAATCTAGACTGGTTAATCTATCCCTAAATATACACATACTGGTTATCTATGCCTAAATATACATTGCCACTTTGCTGTGGAGTCAGTGTTAGAGTTCAAGGTCCCACTTCCCCTGCACAGTATTTACATTCAAGTATGGCACAACTTGAATCTTCTCAGTTGTGCCCCATGGTGGGCTTGGAGACCTGGACTGATTCTGTGGAATTGGCTGTTTGGGCAGTGTTACAGTCCAGTTTTTCAAGTTACTAGAAATTCCTCTGCCGAAATTAAGGTGCTAACGAGACCATATGCCAAAGTCAATATTGTGCATTTTATTTGATAACAAATAGAGGGAGAAGAAGGAAGAAAAAGAAACAGAAAAGAGGTGGGGGTACAGAAAGAGAATGTCAGAGACAGATTAAAGAAAATCTCACCACTCTATGGATCCCAAGGATGCTCCATTGATCTCTCCAGTTCTGGTCTTCTTGGTGGTGAGGGTGCCCCAAATGCACAGAATCCAATGGTTGAGTACATGCTCAGGCCAGGTGGGAATGCTGGGGGGGGGGCAGTTTGACACAGTCTGTGTTGCATCGATTTGCCTCACGTGCAGTCCCGTGGTGCCTTAGGAATGAGTCTGAAGAGTGCTTTGGGGGTCTTTGAGGGATTATGACACCCCCTCAGCTTCCTGTCACATCAGGGTCCTGTGGATGTGGCCTGTGGAGTTGGGGGTTACACAGCTGGGCCAGTTTGTCAGGCAGGATGGGTGTTCAGTGCCTCTGACCAGAGGCTGCACCCAAAAGTGTCTCCCCGCCTCATTTCATGGGGGGAGTCTGTGTAAGCCTGGCCTCTGTGGGCTGTGGTCTTCCTCACCCCAAACCCAGCCAGGGACGAGTCTGCTGCATTTGGCTTTCTTGTGGGTGCATTCCTTGCTCTCAGCCTTGTTTGCTTCTCCCTAGACCTGAGATGATTGAACATAATGACCCATTTATCTTATCTAGGCAGCTTAACTCACAGTTCAAAGTTCCAGCCAGGCATGTTCAAGGAGTGGGGGCTTCTGTGGTTGTAGCTTCTTTATACTGTTTGTGCTATAATGGGCAAAACTCCTTCCTAACAATGTTTAAGGCATGAACTATTTCAGTCTCTGCCAGGCAGCCTTACAGCATATTTAGAAAGTATATTTTCAGGAATAAATCATCATTATCACTGGAGTGTCTAAGCATTACATTCTTGCTTTATAAGTGGAGAGAAAGCCAAGCTTGTGGAAATGAAATTACTTTCCTCTGGGAAGTCAAAAAAATGGTGTCAAACCCGTGGGAGTGCCTTTTATTTCCCAGTGTCGTGTACTGCACTGCAATTTTTGCATCAGAAATAATCTTTGGAAGTGATTGCTGCCTCTCTTTAGCACCATCTACCCAGGCAGGGTGTTTACTTAATTGTCCCGGGATCCTGAAGTGACGTAACTCTTGTATTGGCACAACTTGAATCTTCTCAGTTGTGCAGCTTGTGCCTCTGCAAGACAGCTTCAGGTCACTGCTGGATACAAATTAAAAACACATTTCTATCATGCTGGTTCTGGTAGCTCTTGGTCTAAGAGAAGTGTTAGTTTGATGGTGTGAAGCAGCCTTTACAGATTGCCTCACTATGCAAACTACAGAGGAGAAATGTAAACAGCAGAAATCTAACACTGTGAAAATATGTGAAAATTAATTTCCCTCCTGCTCTGCCCAACTGGTAGAAATACTATGAGTGTTTGATGCTCCCATGTTTTAAGCAGGAAACAAGGAGTACCACTTTGAATGAGAAGTTTGTCCTTTGTACCTAACTAATTTGTGTGCAGGAAACTGCAGTGAGTAAATTAAGACATTCTCTAACTACATTTTGCAGCAGAAAAGGACGAGCTTTGATAGATTTTATGCTGTTTTAATTTTAGTACAAATTCATTTACTAAAATAAGGAAATACTCGCTTGGAAATTATTGCTGGAGGAAGACAATAAAAACTTAGCTGCCTTAATTTGAAAGCAATGTCTGAACTGGATATATTTTGTAGTTTAAATAATTTAAGTGGCTTGTATCATATGAATTCTCATGAAAAATGTTAGACACTTTTGCCCTGGATACAGCTTGTCTACCAAATACAATCCAGGACAGTTCATCTGAATTATCTGAAGTCTCGTATTCAGCAGAGTGGTTAAACTGCATTAAAATTTTTTGTAAATGCTTCCATTCAAAATTGAAGTGGATATAACTTGTTTGAAGTTCTTTATGTGAGACTTCATGTAATATATTCCATTTAAAAACATCATGAAAGAGCAAGCAGTTGAGGAGATACTATAACGTGTCTGAGTTGTTGGTTCATACCTCCAAACAGGAGGGGGGTGAAGATTTTTAGTGCTGAATAGAAGTATTCACACCAAAAATTAATGCAGAATAGCCACTGCACATGAAGCAGCCATTTCATGCTAATTTTTCTATGACTTCCCAGTGCAGACAAGACTCTAGTTACTTCAGATGAATTGTCATGGGATCCCTGTATGGACAAGCTCTTGCTGTATGGAGCTGAGGGAGTCAGGAAATACTGAAAGCTGCCTTCTTTTTCTTTTTTTTTCATTTTTCCCTCCTTCTTTAAAGGCTCACTGGCTGAGATCACACAAGGGGGCCTGAACTACTTAATATTCTGCTAGCTATTTCCTTAGAAACTGATTTAGCTGTGAAATCATTAACTGCCTTCTTGGCCTGCATCCTTTTTACTAGAAATGTAGTTTAGTTACCTTAACCTGATATTAGGCAGGGAAACTTTCCATGTCTACCAACTTCTTTTCACACACTTTCCACACCATCGCACTTGTACTGTGTTTTATTGCTTACTAGTAAGCAATTGTGTCCCTGTTCTGTCCTTCAACTGCTTCAGTTTCCCACTGATCCACTTCACTTGTGAAATCAAGAGTTTATTTGTTGCCTACTTTGTTTTAAGTCTGTGTTGTATATTGCTTTTTAAAGTGAAATCCTTGTAATATTCAGAAGCAATGTTAAATCCTTGAAAAAGCTAAGTATTGAAGACCTCTCAGACCCATTTCTACAGTCTTTTTCTTTAAGTGTCATGGTGGTATTTTGGGTCTTCAGACTGCAGGGAGTTACAGTTTCCTTTTCTTGCCTTTTTTTATTGCAGTAGGAAAAAATGCTAATTTCAAATATGTTTGATGTCAGCTGGTTTGTGGGAGCTATAGTCAAGTAGTTAAATTATATCCTTAGTACTGGTTTGCAATATGAAGTATAAAATAATTTAAATGTGTACTATGTCATTACAGGCAATTGGAAGAAATTAGCATTTACTCTGATTAAACTTTTTATACTGTAAGCATTCACCTTGCATTCTCCTTTCTCCTCCAGGCCAGAAAACAGTACCAGTTCCTGTCACGATAGGTATGAGAAGCTGCAGTCTCCACCAAGTGGTTCTTCTTCCATTTGTGGTGGGAGACAGTCCAGCATTTCTGACTTCTGCATTTCCCCCTCATGTAAGGATTGCCTCTGGGTGCTGTTCTTAATTGCTGATGTCTTCCTTGACTGGGGCAGGTGTAGGGGGCCTGGACTGTGTGTTATTGATTGGGGATTTTTTTAGTGTAGTGTGGAAATGACCCTCTGTTTATAGAGCCTGGGTCAGTCTGCAGGACCTTGGGGCACACTGCAGACTTCAGCTCCAGCTGAATGAATGGCCACAGAAGGAAAAGTGTGGCCAGCAGACGCCAATGGTCTCACTTGCCTCACTCCATCTTGCTTCCTGTGGAAGTGCCAAGGATCAAACCCAGGGCTTCCAGTATGTGAAGGGTATTCTGCAATGTCCCCTGCCCAGGGAAGGAGCTGCAGTCAGAGACAGTGCATTTCCCAGCAGGCAAAGCCCCTTGCTTGATCAAATACCCCTTGTTTGGATCTAAATGAATCACTGTCTGTTGGCACCTGCAGGCTCTGTTGGCTGTATCTCAGTGTTAGAGAGGAAGGCAGCTGCAGTTATCTGCTGAGATTTGCAACTGCATTCAGACCATCCAGGGCTGTGGAGGATGGGCAGCCTGGTGCTGTGTGGCTGCATTGTGGGTGATGCTGCTAAAGATTCTGCCCTTGCAGCTTCAGCTGAAATTAATGCAAACTCAGCTGGGCCTGAGAGCTCAGAAATATGTGATGAAATTTAAAAGGTTATAGCCTTCTGAAATACTCGATTGCTGAACTTTTGATATCCACGAGATCATGGAACACTGGATGTTGGAGTTTTAACCTACCTGGGAGGGTCTCATTAACATTTCCAATTACAGATCTAAGGCGAAATGTTCAGCAGTATAGATAAAGGATCTTGCAGCATACCCAGGACAGAATTATTAATAAGTTCAGGCAAAGTGTGCCTTTTCTTTTCTGAAAAATATGCTTTGAAGCAGTAAAGGAATAGCATACTTTTTACTTTCTCTTCTATTTTTTTAAATTTCCTAAAGGAAATGAAAAGGATTCTGAGAAGAGTAACTGAGGTCTTGCAGACAGGAATTCGCTTTCGTAATGCCTAGAGCTGATGAATGTAACATGCTGAAGGAGAGGAGGATAGCAGCAGGAGAAGCTCCTGTCCACAATGGGCACTTGGATTCTTGCTGTTGGGTAGCAATGAGAGCTGCTGTTCTCAGCCTCCCTGCACAGCAACACCTTGAGTACAGCTTGGGGGTTTGGCCAACCAAGGGCAGCAACTCACACCAGCAAAGGTTGTAAACCAAGTAAAAGCATCCTGACTTGGCAGTTTTCCTGCAGAGAGAGAGAGAGAGAAGGAAAAAAAGAACATATTTTTACAACCTGTGCTTCACAAACAAAATTAAGCCAAGCAGTTATCAAGGGTGTTCCTGTTTGGTGTTTTAAAGTGTAACTGGATGCAATTCCTAAGGCATTGTGCAGCCATCGAGCCCAAGTGAACAGATTTTGATATCTTTCCAGTGAGATGCATTCACTCACCTCTGTCACTTTTGCTGTGCTGCTGATGCTGATAGTTTGTTTTGTAGGATTTGTGAAGAGGTTTAAACAAGCAGCCTGAGTCAGTCAGCAAAGTAAATGTTGTTAGTTTTTGATGGCTATTGATTTAAAGCCTTCATACTGAAGATATTCCTGCCAGCTTAAATGTTTCGCTTTGTCAGAACTTTGCTTGTAGCCTCTGTTTAAAACAGTCTGTTATCTGCTTTCAGTCAAAATTATATGCAGGTGGCTATTAATAAGACTACTGGATTATATTATTTTCCTATAGAAAAATCTTTGCGGTCAGAACATACAACATATTGCTAGTTTATATGAATTATACATGTAAAAACACAGATAATTTGTGAGGAAATTTTTCCTAGCATTAATCCAAGGTATAAAATAACATTGAGCTACTTGAAAGATGGCCTGAGGTTTGTTTTGGGTTTTTGCAAGTAGCAGTGACATATGTGCTTGTCTGTCTTATCTTTTGAATTACATTTAGAAATGAGGGAATTAGAAATGAAGTGGAGGGGAAGAGAAAAGAGAGACTGCACTGCTGGACCCCCTGGTTGTTATGTCAGTGACAAGACTTTATTCTGCAGAATTATAATTGAGCTGGGTCTTTGAACATCTCCATTTTTCCAAAAGGCAATGGGGATTGTAATATTTAAATTGAAAAGGCTTTAAGGCAATGGAAAATAAACTATTTCTCTTCTTTTGCCTTCTAAGATAAAGCAGGGAGCAGAAATGTATAAAAATAATGGTACTGCTTCTAGAGGCTTTCATGATGCTCTGCCAAATATCTTTGCTGTGCAATAAATATGCTTTATTGACTTCTGATCTTGGTCTAATGGTCATTCTGCAGTACCAGGAACCTGCTTATTTCAGAATATCTGTTTCCCAGCATCACATGAGTACCTTGGGACTCAGAGTTTGATGCAGCCATCATAAAATGAATAGTAAGAGACAAAGAGTGAAAAAAACAGAATAAAAGCTTTATGTGAACAATTAGTCTCCTCAAGGGGCTATCTCAAGGAAACTAAGTTTAGCCTCAAGGAAACTTGATCCTTCTTTATTTTCCAAAAATGAGCCTAGTTCTTTAATGTCCTCCTGGAAATATTTGGTTGTTCTTGGACTGGTCTGATTTTGTCTGGGTCCATCCTCTCCCCCTTTATCCTTTGGTTAAAAATCAATAATTCTTGCCCTCTTTTATTTTTTGTCTCCTGTGGGCAGAAAACTTGTGGCCCAAAGATGAACCCTGGTCATCTTCCTACACTTACTATGCTGAATGCCAGACAGAACATGTGCTGGGCAGCAAAATGCCTGTCTGAGAGTGCCCTGATCTGCATTCTTATCAGTATGAGAGAGCAAACCAGGACAGCAGCCAGTCCTGAGCATGGCAGGAATGGATCTAGGGATTTTCCCTAAACTTTCATTGAACTTGCACATCTTAGTAGCCTCGTGGTTCTAAGCAAACTGAGTGTCCTTCACTTCTCCTTTAGTGTAAGGCAGAAATTGAATCTGACAGAAGTGTAAAACACTTCTTCTTGTCTGCAGTGGCCCTGTTACTGTGGATATGTACAGACAACTGCAAGGGGTTGTGTTCCTGTGGCTTTAATGAGCTGTTGAACATAGCTGAAGTGTGTTAACTGCAGGTCTGCATGCTCCTTTCCCGTTGCAAGTGTATAGTGTAGCCAGTTTTATTTTTCAACTGCAAAGGGCTTAAATTATCACACTTGCAGCTGTTTTGCTCAGGTGATGAGCCTTAATACACTCTGCCACACAAACTCAGTAGCCTGCCAAAACCTCAAAGTTTCCTTTATACAGCAGATCTGCAACTTGATTGAATTTCTAATAAAACTGTAAGGAGACAACTCCTCACTGAACTATGTTTCCTTTTTAAGCAGCAATTGAAATGAAGTCATCTGAAGTATTTGCATCAGGCCATAGAATGGACCAACACATCCCAGCTGGTGATACCCTATCTTCTCAATCTGCTGAATTCACTGAGGACAAAGTAAATGGTCAATCACACAGGTATGATCTATCTAGAGGATACCTAAAATTGTAATAGGAGTCTGACAGGATTTTCCAGCTAATTCCATACTGCTGTAAAGACAATCTGTGAAGTTACTTGATGTGTGATGTGTACAACTGTGATGTTACATCTTGGATGAAAACTGGGAATTAATTAGCAATTGGACTAAAGTCTACCAAAGTTTTCAGGGCCTGCATGTGTCCTTCAGACATTAACAGCTTTTTCCTATAGCTAATTAGATTGGGCCAAGTTTTAAACAGCGTAGATAAATTTTAAAAGCAAATACGTTCCAGAACAAAAATGCAGAATGGGTGGAGATGTGTTAAAGGAAAGTTTTTACAAGCTCTTTATGCATCTGATTTTTCAGAAGTGTTTAGTTATTTGTGTCAATTACAGCTCTAGCACTTCTGAAAGATTCTGTGTCTAGAACTTTGTTTCCTTCAGGCCTGCAGAGGCCAGTGTGTGGTTTTGGGTTTTTTGTGGGGTTGGTGTGGCTTTGGTTGTTTGGTTGTTTGTTTTTTTTTCCCAGTTGTACTGTTTCCATGGTGAGATCTGAGAAATTACACATTGTCAATAAATTGTCACTGGTTTCAACTGAGGTGCTTAACAGTCATAGCTGTGGGCCAGCATTGCTGGTTTTATTTCTGTTGTCTGTTGTAACAGTAGCTAAGCACATAATAGAAATACAAATAGACCATACAAATTTATGGCCAAATTGTTTGCATTGTGATGGAGATAGGGATATTAATCTTTCAGGCTTTGCTTCCAGGAAGCAAGTCAAATTGGCAACATCTTGTCCCCCACCCTAGTGAGATGCTTTGCTTCTCTACATAACCTATTATTTAAAAGGTGTGTTCCCAGTAATTTTTAGTATTTGTTCACAAACATATGTCTAAATCTCAGGATGGAATTTATAGAAGTGAAGGCACAGGTGCAGTATCCTGCAGAGGAAGATCATATCTTTTCATCCTCTGTTTCCTCAGCACGCATGCAGTAATTTGGATTTCCAAATGCAGCCTGGAGTTACAGATACAGGAATGCAGCCATTCGCAGTCAAGGAGAGCTCAGGGTTTTCTGTGTCAAGGGTCTTTTGTTAATATGTTGGTGTTGCAATACCTAGACCTGCCTTTTCATTCTTTCACTCCTGGATGCAGACTATAATTTGTTTGCCAAACAAACAGGACTAATAAATCACTGCTCATAGTTTTGTCCACTCTAAGAATTGTCTCCTTCCTGGAGGCAAATACCTATTTGGCAAATGCCAAGACCTTTCTAGAAGATGTATGTATGAGAAAAGGAGGGCTGAGTTGGGCTGTGGAAGTGGTGACTTCTCTTTCCCCTCTTCCTTGGCAGTATAAATTGAGAACTTAACTGAACAGAGATGAGTGAAAGGATGCAAAATAAATTGGAGAGAAGAATGAGACCTTAGTAGTGACATTTCTGCTACAGCTGTTTTATTTCCACAGGAGCAAATGATTGTTCCAGCTGATGCAGGTCAGACTGAGTTAAATGACAAAATAATCAATAACAATGACACTGCTATGCGGAAACAAAGATGTTTAAATATCTCTGTGGTCCATGCCTTGAGGTTTTATCCGGCCAGTCTTATTTTTCAGTGTTGCTTTACCAATCTGTTTCTGCTGCCATCTGTCACCTCCTCCTTTGAAACTGAGACAAGTTTTAGCACTTGCAATAGTCATAGGTAGAAGGCTGCAGAGATGGTTCTTAGCAGAACAATTAGCACGTCTCTGCCCTTAACATTTAGCATATACATATGCAAAATACAGATAATAATGCTATTTAAAATACAAAAGGAACACTTGCTCAAATCTCCCTGCAAGGTGAAGCAGGGCCTTCGGAAGGGCTAATCAGTACTGACTCAGCAGCATTCCCAGGGGAGGAGGAGAGATTAAATGTCTTGAAAATCCCCCTAATCACCCCTTCTGATGATCACAAAGGGTTCTTTTGATGGAGCTAATAACACGAGAACTTTCTATTTGAATCACTGATTTTTTTTTATAGCACCTATTTTTTCGATGTCCTGCCTTTGCTCTTTTATTTCACTTTTAAAATATGATGAAGTTTTCATGTAGCTGTTACTTTAGTTTAGCCTTTTCTTATTTTAAGAGAAAATCGACTCTAGTGCAAACATTAATTTAGATTCAGAATTATTTTAAAGATTTGCTATTTCCTGGTAGCCTCCATTTTTGTAACTGGGGAAAAGTATATTTATGCTGGGGACAAGGAAAGACAGTGTATCCTCACACATTTACTGATTAAATTTTAAAGAATGATATTTTTGCAGACTATCAAATAGCAGCACCTGCTTTATGTTCTCAGTGTGAGCAAGGAGCTCATTTGTTTAGGGAATTTATTTTAGAGATGCCATCACAGATTTTTGCTCTCTTGACAAAGCCTTCAGGGAATTCTACAGATCTTATCCCAGACATGAGCCAGGGAGGCTGCCTATGTCTGCTAAGATTGACCTATACCTGGAAGAAATTGTGGTGTCTGTGCTCTAAAAGGATGTGTTCCTCTGCTGTAGCATATCTGTGTATTTTTTGCACCCCAGAACGAGTCACTGGATAAACACAACAGAAATCAAGCTAAAGATAAGTTACTGGTTTGCAGGGAATTTAGCTGATCCTGTTCATTCCTGTTGTTCAGAGTGAGGTTTGGGTAAGATGGACAGGTCGATAGAGCCAGGTTGGAGGCTGTGCAGTGAGCACAGGCCCAGGTAGTGCCTGTGGTGCCATGTTCCTTTCCATTTGCAGCCTCCCTGAGGTTTGAGCACCTGCCAGGCTGTCACAGCACGTACTGCAGGTTTCACTTGGTTGCAGACTTAACTATGCATACATATTTCTCCATGCATTGCTAACCCTTTCTCTCTCCTGCTCCAGTGAGTTTGCCCAAGCCTTCACCAGCAAACCTAAGATCCCTCGCACTCCTGACGGGCAGGGCACCAGCCCTAGAAAGGGAAAGGTCCCAGGCATTGCCCCCCAGTTCTCTCAGTCTGGACCCCAACAATCAAGCCATCCAAGCTCCTCAAGATCTACAAGGAGTAGACAGAGTAAGTGGAAAATGTCATTGTTCTGTTTGTCATTCCTTGGGTGGGAAAGTAGGGAGCATTGTAGAAACTCTTCAGGAATGAAGTGGTAAGCTGCAAATGTGCCAGGAGTATATGACATTGTACTTGTCATCTGCAGGATGTACAACCATGTAATTATATCCTGCTGAGCACTGCTCCTATTTCCAGGCTGTCATGTGAGCAGTTAAAAGACATGCTTTGTCCTGTCTCTGGGTGGAGAAAAGTGACCCAAATTCTCAAAAGTTTTTGGGGAAGCTTATGAGTCTCAGATTAGACCTTCTCTAGATGTCATCAGTGTTTTTCCTTTTCTTAAGACATTTGTTCATCCCACTGTGTAACTTGAAGTCAGATCCCTGGGTGTGTCTGCACTGCAGCTGAATGTAGCACATGTCATGTGCTCTACATTTGTACCCCAGCTGAATGTAGAGCTCACAGCTCCTGAACTCAGGAGATGGCTCAGGGCAGCTTGGTAAGCAGAGAGCCAAGTACAGTGTGCTGGTTATGGCAGTCTCCTTTCTGCTGGAGACTGATACTCAAGTGCCACATGGCCATGCTGTGGCCTGCAAAAGTTTATAAAAAGTACTTCATCTCTGGGGGGTTCAGAAGAGAGGGTGGCTTTGACTTGAGGATTGACGAAGATGATGGACACTTGCTTTGAGCCAGGCAACGCAAGCTCAGTACAGAGCAAAAATTGATCTTGGATGCTCACACATCAGTAAACACATGTGGTATGTCAGCTGTGGAGTTTTTTGGAGTGGAGGGGGAAGAAAGATGCATTCTTCAGTAATGAACAAACTTTTTCCCAGGTGTGTGGATAGGAATAGCTGGATCCAAATACAACTCTGTGTCCATCACCAGTGAAAATGGCAGGAGCATGGCATCATAACAAGTTTAGTGATGATTATAAGTCTAGTGATGATTATTTGATCACAATGCAATGTTAGCTCTATTCTTTAGCTGTAACTATTACCTTGAAGCATTTGACAAAAACATAGTAAGTCAATACCTTCCCAAGAAACTTGTAATATTGTATATCATTAGCTACTCATTACAGATACAGGAAATGAAATGAAGATAATAACCCAGTAAACCAGTAACAAAGCTGGAAAGAGCATTCTGAGCCTCCTGTGTTGTTCATTCATTGTTCCACACAGTTGCATGTGCAGAGAAGTGGTATGGTTTCTTCAGGGAGTACAGGTGAGGCATTGGAAGGGAATGTTCTTGGTGGCAAAAGGTTTTGACCTGTAGGCTCCTTGCTTCAACACTCCTGTGCTGAGGTAATGCAGCTCTTTCAGCTTTACCTTTGCTGCATGTGCCCCGAGTTTTACCTCTGACATCAGTGCTCTCTGTTTCCTGTGACAGCGGCACTGTTCTGCCCTGACTGGAATTGGTGTTAACACCCAAGAGTCTGCCCCTGGTTCCTGTTTCAGTTCATTTCCAAAAGCATTGGCCATGGAAAAGAAGCCCAAGTGAAGGAAGGAAAAGTACAGAGTGTGTGTGTGTGTGTGTGTGTGTGTGTGTGTGTGCACAAAAAAATCTTCTGCATGTTCTAATTTCTCCAGGGCAGCTTTACACTCCTGGGCAGAGTGTCCTAGGAAAGATGTGACAGACCAGTGTTGCTTTCAGGAGGCTCTGGAGCGAGATCCTTTTCCAGTGGCACAGAGTTAAATGCATTTTATTTTTAAATTGCTCTAAAGTAGATCACTTCGGGTTCTCTGTGGATTCAGTATATGTGATGATCTGTTAGTCCAGATACTTGACCTCTTCTAACTTTTATTGTTTTATTTGTTTTACACTATACCTCTTCTCTTTGCTAGGAATGTATGCTGAATGTATAGCAGGCATCCAAACTTGCTTTGTGTCCATTTACTATTTCTCCCAATTTTTTGCTTGGGATTCCAGGTTATCATTTTCTCTCTGTCCACATGTGCCACGAGACAGTGTCAGCAATTAAATATGAACTTCTTCCTTATGCTTTTGAGGCAGGATGGGAATGAGCAGACTCTGTTCAGAAGGTTGTTGAGAGAAAAACTCCAATTTATTTCAAAATGCATCACTCTTTATACAGAGCTTCGTCCAGGCCAATTCCATTGGTCCTGGAGTGAAAACAACCCACTCCATTGGTGCAGAGTGCATGACGCACAGAGAGATAAAAGATTATTTACATTCTTCTCCAACTCTTTCCCTGGCTTCTGCCTGGTTAGAAATTCTCTGTTTCTCTCTTTTATTGAATCTGAGACTGACATCTTCATGCTAAAAATAGCAAATAAATTATTTTGCAAACAGCTAATCTTCTCATTACTCTGTGTACATGTATCCAGCCTTGTTGTCTGCTGTCACAGAGCACCAATTAGTTCTTGTCCATCCTACAGGGACTTTCACACAGGGGTTTATAGGTGGTAAGAGTTACATCAAGGTTGTAAGGACCAGATTTTTAAAGGACTAAAAAGGATTTTAAGCACCTATGCTGAAACTTGAGGTTCTCAAAGGTAATTCTCAGCTGTTACTTAAAGATGCTGGAAAGAGTTCTGAAGCAAGTGAGCCCCTAACATTTCCCTAGTAAAGCTCTGTGCTTACTGCTCCTTTAATTTCCTAGCTGATTCATCTGCAGGTCAAAAATGGTATCAGATGCACAGATACCAGTAATCAGTAGATTCCAGAAGTTGCTGCCTCCCATTTGCCTGCTGCATAGGTATGTAGGACTTTACATATCAAGAGACTGTTCCAGTGGAAGACTAATTTGTGCATTTCTTAATATCTCTGGAGAAATGCAAGTTTTTATAGCTGATGGACACAATGAGAAAAAGATGACATTCTGATTTTACTTGCTGCATATACTTATTTAGAGGCACATTTTTAGCTTGATTTTAGTATTTATTACAGGTGTATTTTCTGGAAACAAGTTGATTATGTAAACCTGCCTGAACTAGCTGGACTGCTCCTCTTGGAGCATGGAGTGTGAGGAATGCCTGAGGAATGCAGAGGAAGCCCAGGTACTTAGATCAGCTACAGGCCTGGGGCCAGAGTCCTGCCCAAGATGCAGCCCCTGCTGTTAACTGAACTCTAGAGCAAAAGCAAGCTCCTCCAAATAAAATCAGCCATGCTGGGATCCTCTGTGATTTCCACTTCCAAGCTGGCACATACATGGATGACACTGGCAGCATGGATGAAACACAGAATTCCACAGGGAGCATAGGCACCTCCAAATTTAGACCTTTTCAACTGTGTTCCATGCGGACACGGTTGTGTGGTTTAATCCACTCTGATCCTGGGGGAATGTTTTTTGTCAGGAGTGCAACTGGGCCCTGGTGATGCCCTTTCAGTTCTTTCAATATCCCCTGAAAAGAAGTTGCCATAAATGCATTCTGCAGTTTTGAGTTGCAGCCTCACGAGTTAAAGTGCCTTTCTGCATGTTTTTTGCGATGTTTGTGTCCCTGTACAAGTGTTGCCCTCAGGCAGCTCCTGTCTTGTAATAAATCCTGCTTTCAGCTGACAGACCCTTTCTCGATGTTTTTCTGCAGGCAGCCAGTCCTACAAGAAGTGAGAACAGTTCCTTTCCTCGAGAATCACATTGTTGAAGGACAGAGCGAGCTTCCTGTAATGAACTTTACTGGTGACCTGCAGAGGAGAGTGAGGCTGTTGACACTGCAGGCCTTGCACAGGGATTTGGGATTATCTGATGGGATGTGTCTGTGGGCTCTAAAACTGGCTAAGAAAAGGGCCTTGTTATTAGAACTCGAGGTCTGAGCAGCAGCTCAGGACTGTCATGGGAGATGGATATTTTCTGATAGTTTACTCTAAAATGACATTGCCACCTTGAGAAGAAACTCTTGCTCTCTGCCTCCTGTGTCAGTGTAAATGGCATTGGAAACAGAATGTAGCTCAGGAGTTTTGCCAAGAAACTGTATTTTTTACTTATTGTTTGTTGAAGCAGCCTGCCAATTGCTTTTTTAAAAAATTTGCCTTTGTGACTGGTTTGGGAGGTGTCTGTGTTCAAAGGATCTGCCTGAAGAGGGACACTGTCTGCCACATGTGTAGAGCCTTCCAGCCCGGAGCAGTCCTGTGTGGAGTGAGATCTGCGTGGCCCCCAGACCCTGAAAAGGAGGTATTTTATCAGCTTCTGGTTGACCTGTAGCAGATGAAAAACACTGTTACAGTGCCCAAGGCACCATCCATGCTCACCTCTGAGGTCTTTATCTGCAGCAATTACTCCTAAGCCTTCTTTCTGCATTTTTTTTGGTTAATTCTACTGTTTAACATTTGTGGAGTGAAAAATCTCTTTTTTTTCCTGGAATGAAGAAACCATGAGAATGTGAACAGATCAGAAGCAGCTTTCTCTTTTCATGTAACTGTGCTCCATATTTGGTGTTTGTTGGGGTTTTTTTTATGCTCTTCACTTCAGTGCAATGAGTGTTTATGTCTTTATGGAATTTGTGCTGGTCTTTGGTGCAGGTGAAGTGCTGACTAGGCAAGAGATATCAGGAATCCTTCCACTAAATAAAAAGCAGCAGTTAGTTCTGCCGGTGAATTACAAAGCTAGTGCTTTTTGTTGTTCTTTCTCTCGACAGTAACAGCGACCAGGAAACACTGAAGTCTTCACTGGGGGTTGGCTTTTCAGTGACACCCCTTCATGTGACAGCTGCTAGGACATATGAATGCAGTTTACATTGGAACTTGGCTGCTGCTGAGACAGAGATGTACAAAAAGCAAACGGTGTATTTGCCTTATTGAGACTTGAAAAACAAATGTTTGAATGAGTATGAAAACAGGGAAGGTAGGGCTTTGGTTTTGGAGAGCAAACAAGTGGAACACAGCCTGAAGGGTAAAGCAGCTTCTATAGTGACACTGCCTTCCCCTAAAGTAAAGAGTTGTAAAGCCATTTCCGTAGAGCCAGAAGAAAGCTTTGTGCTTCTGACAAGACATTGAATTGGGCCTCTTGCTCTGTGGTGGCAACTCAAGAGCCAAGGCCACTGATGCTGTTGCTTCAGACCCACTGAGATCAGTGATGCTGTGTCAAATGTTTGCAGAAAGGGCTCTCACACACAAGTTCAGGAAACCCCTTTGGATAGACTTTAAATCAGAATGGGGGTGTTTTGTAGGAGAAGACCTCCTGTAGCTTAAAATCCAATCAATTCATGTGGAAGTTACAATTTACTTACTAACACCAAGCAGCCAGAGTATGGGTGTTGCTTTAGCTCCCAAACTACACGGGATATGAAGTGACTACAGGCACTTGCTAGCCTGTCACACAGATCCCCATACCAGACAAAGAAGTCACAGAAAATCTCTGACTTGTGCTTAGAATCTTCTGCCTCCTCTCAGAGCTGATACACAACTAATGGGAAAATGTCCTCTGGTTCACAAAAAGGCAGTAATGGAAAACAGCCATAAAAGTTCACCTCATGGCTTTCCAGGGTAGGCAGAATTTCCTCTGAAATTCTGGGGTTTTTCCAGCACTGTAACATCAACAACCAAGCTGTGAATGAAGTGCTAAGCAGTTCATTTGCATACATGAATAACACCATGTATGTATTGAGTGCTCCAGTAGCTGAGTTTTTTTTATCTTACAGCAGTGCTGTGTTTCATGTTGGATCTGTGCTATGTTCATTCTAGATCTGATTGTGTAAAATGGAGAGCAGCTTTTGAAAAGTGATTAGAACAGACTTTTTTTTTTTTTGCGAGGAATGGCATGGGGAGCAACAACCCCAAAACCTCACTGATTTTATGAGTTGAGGTAAAACTTCACCACCCCTTGCCAGACAAGGTGGTTGGTAGGTGTGGCAGCTGCTCCAGCAGATCAAGATTCATGAAAACCAAAATGCATCTTGCTGAGTTGGACTGAAAGGAACAAACTGAAGAGTGTATGGTTGTGTGTTTCTTGCTCAGGCCTCTTGCAATGCAGAACTCTATATGTATATTTTTCCATGTTCTCTTAGCTGTATGAGTATGGAGTTTGAAGTCCAAGACTATATTAATGCATGAGAATTTTAATTTTCCAAATGCCTGAGAGAAACTATGGATGTGCTTAGAAATAAGTTATCAGCTGAACAGTGATTTGAGAGGCTGAGGAAGTAACACGTCCTTTCCTCTGTCTTCACAAAAAAGCCCCTGTGATGGCAGTCAGAAGATTTGAAGCTAATGAAAAAGGTCGATTCTGCCTTTGTTCACAGAACTCCACTCTTTGGAGTGGAAAGGTCCCTGAATGGAGGTCAGTAGCACACACACAGCAAATTCAGCACCTCACTCTGAAAAGCTGATGGGTGTCTTTTGCTTGTGCCATAAAGAGACAGCTGCTAGATTCAACACCCTCCTGGGGAACTCATTACAGGAGCAGTGGAGATTGCTGCCCGGGTGGGAGGGGTGTGATTGCACTTCGAGTGGCTGTAATTTCTTTCACAAAGAGCAAATAAAATTATTGCAAAGGACACACGGATCTGCAAGGAAAGTTTTTCCGGGACCAAAGTCCTAATGGTGCTACTGTACCTTTTGGATGCAACTACTGTATATTCAGTGTCATTTTGTTTATGCAGTGTTATTTGAGACTGTAAGTCTACTGTAGTTTGCATAGAGGGCTCATTCTGTCCAAGTGCTTTAATGTTATCTTTCCATGACTAGATAAATATGCTCTTAAAGGGTTTTTTTTTCCTTCTTTCTCTTTTTGATATATTTGGTTTGGGGAGTCATGCAGCTTTTTTGTATGCATTTCTTTACATTTCACTCCAGTTTATTATTGACAAATTCTGTCCCAAACAATTTTTATCTCCAAATAGAAAACACAGGTCCCTTCAGTTCAGCCTGGCCTGCCTCTGCAGAGGTGATGGTGTATACTCAGAAGTGTTGCAAAGAAGGCATGAACCACTCATTGTTTGTGGTCTCTCATGAGGAGAGCCCACGCATGTGGGACTCCACCAGTGACACTGGGTTGCTATCAGAGATACTATTTGTTGTGCAATTCAAGTGTGTTAGGGAAGACAAGCAAGGAAGTCCTCTGGAGGGAAAATATTGCTGTGGTGGGGAGGGACAGTGGTTGCTTGGTTTGGGTTTGAGTTGTCCCTTTAAACAAAGTTTCACTAATCTTTATAAATCATGGTGGAGATGGCAGTGCAGAGATAAGGAGCTCTGCAATGTGTTCACGCACATCTTGACTCTTGACGTGGTGGTAGCCAGAAAGCCAACACACTGCCTTCCTTGCAGGTGTTTAAGTGTATCCAGACTTACTGTGGAGCTAGGGGCTACAAATTTATCTTTGAGACAGAACTTCCTGGCTGTTTGGACCCTCCTCACGCTTGCAGTCTGACTGAATATTGGATCAAGCACTTTCCTGGGAGAGTTGGGGGGTGCTCCTTGCTTGAGTCCAAGGAAGGAGTGTGTGAGCCCTGCCAGGCACCCCGGACACCTCCTGTGCTGTGTGAGCCCCTGAGCTCGAGGAGTTGTGTGGGCATGGCAAGCAGAGAGGATATATATAATTATAGCCATGCAAACCTCACTGATCCTGTGGGAGCCCTGTGCCAGAATACCTCTGTGACTGAGCCACGTGGCTTCCTCTGGGCTAGGCTGCACTTTCCCAACCTATTCATAGAAATCCTGAAAGGAGGGAGACTCTTGAGAGTTTATTGACAGGTGAGAAATAGCAAGAGGTTTCAAGACAAATGGAACAGACTTCATAAAGACCAGGCTGTTCTGGCCAAGCTATGGCAATCTGCTGCTAATGGATTTGAAAAAGAAAACTACTTCTGGGTGCAGGGCATAGAACATTGTCCTACTATGTTATCAGACCAGTAATTCTGTAGCCTGACGTCTTGTCAGGAGTTGGGATCCGATATTTCAGAGAAAGTTTCCTCCCAACTCCAGGCTGCTCTCTGCCCTGCAGTGACATTGTATTCAGTAACAGCATCATGATCCAAATTTCCACTTTTTGAGGACCTGGAGCTCTCCGAACAACAGGCTCAGTGGCACACCCTAGGACATCTAATAACTTTCTGGAACATGTCCTTCTTTTTGTACAAGTTCTGTCAGCAGTCATTGGCATATGGTCCAAGTTTCCAAGAAACTGGGGCAGTAATTGATGGCAGTGAAAGCAAGAATGCTTCACATAAGCAGTAAGAAATCTTACTTCATTAAAGTTGTCACCTGAACAACTTTTAATGTTTTGTTCTTATCTTCTTCAAGTATGGGAAATGCTATTCTTATATAATTTTAAGGCAACAGTTTTGGGAGTGTCAGTTATTTTGTTTACTCTGCATACCAGTGACGTAGGACTGCTTTTAATTTCAAAAATTGTTTTCAATATGCCTTGCTAGCTTTCAGCTTAAAAGAATTTTAAAGTGTTATTTCATTTTACTTGTTTTTCTATTAATAATGCTGAGAGCTAATTCTTCTGAGCAACCAAATAAACAGGACAAATGAAAAGTAGCAGATACCTGAAACAATAAGGTTTATTCTGTAGATGTTTAAGGTGCCTTTTATAGTGGGCTGTATGTGACAGCTACAAACGCTGAGGCCATTTGACAATCAGACCACCTGCAGAGGGATTTTAAGAGTTCAAGGACAACTCCTTCTACTGATCTCAAGAAAAAATTCTGGCCTTTGTAGATCCCGATTTAGTTTTCCTCTGAAGAGTGAAAAAGTTGAGCTGGAGTGAGGATGGGATGAAAGTGCTGGAAATAGCAGCTGTGTGCCAAGTGATAGAGTTGCTCATTTGGGCTGCCGTGTGCCGGTCTGTGTCCGAGCCCTTGCCTGGATCCGGCTGCCTGTTGGCAGAGGTTGAATCCTTCCTGAGAACAAATCACTTTATTGTTCTTGCCTGCTCATGCACTGCCTTTTGGGAGCGTGGTTCATGTTGTAGCAAGAAGCAGAACCATTAGCACCAAATGAATTCTTTGTCAAGCAGCACAGTCTCCCTGAAATTTTTACTCTCTTCTCCAGCAGCCTTCCCCCAGGATCAAATTTTTGCAGTATTGTAGGCGACTGGCTCCTGGTAAGCAGATAACTTTTTTTTGTTAATTCTGCAGATTGTGGCCTACCATGATTTTCCATGAAACTGGCTCCTTTCTATTTCTTCCTCATCCAAGTGAGCAGCTGGGCAATGAAATGTGGCAGCTCTGGGACTTGAGGAAAACAGTTCTGTTTCGATTAAGCCCCTTCCACCCTCAAGGCCTGTGGAAACTGGGCTGTTTGAAACAGCCAGAATTTCCATCCTAACTGTACCAAAAGCTCCATTCCAGCATTGCAGAAATGTGGGTGTGAGCCACTGTGAACTTCTCAGACCATTTTGGGGCTCCTAAGGTTCTCTGAAACCACATTTACAGCAACTAAAGCAGTGTCAGCAATTGTGTCACTTGAATTGCTCAAGTCACCCAGAAATGGCAGCAGTGAGAACCAATTTAATCTCAAGTGATTTGGCTCCTGGGTCATGTCCATGAACAGGGCAGAGATCAAGGCTTCTTAATCAAAACCAGTCCAGGTGATCTGACACCTTTCTGGTGGCAGTAACACATCTGGAAAGCCCAATCTGAAAAAGATATTTCCTTGCTCTACATCTAATTTTTTCATTATTTGTTCCTAGTGAGATGTAAATGTCTCCTGTGTTTCAGCCCAGTCCAGCTTCCCCCAAGCAGCTCTGAGGAGGCAGCTGCTTTTCTACAAACACTTGCTCCTTGCTGGCAGCAAGGGATTGTTTGAACTCTTACACAAAGCTGGTAAGTTTTGTTCAGGTGCCTAAAATAAGTTTCAGAGGGAACCTCAGTACATTCAGTACATTCATAAGCCTCAGTACATTCATAAAAATCTGTCCCTTTATCTTGCAGCAGTGGCCTCTCTGAAGAGCGTCCTTGTACTTTCCTGTCTCTGCTTCCTTCCCGCTCTCTAACTTTTTGTTTTGTTTGGAGTGGGGGGGGTTGCTTTATTTTTTCCTGCAATGGAATTATTCCATAGAGCTGGATCATGTTCATGCATTACAGAGGCAAAGGAGGCTTTGAAAGATGCTTGTCCCAAGCTGTAATTCTGTGAAAACTGGCTGAGTGTTTGGTGCTTGCTGGTCCTAGCCCCTTTTGTCTGTAGCACAGCCTCTCCCTGCAAACAGACCTGATCCCAAAAAGATCCCAGATTAGGGTCTCTGGTATTAGCAGGAATTCCCTTCCTTTTGTGCCAGGGCTGATTACAATCTCTCATTACCTTTACCTTCTAACGTCAGTACTTTATGCAAAGCCACTTCCTAGTAAGAAAAGTTCAGGGCAACTCAGCCCTGAAGTGTCACCTGTCCAGAGGTGAGACCTCTCGTCTTCCTTAGACGCCCCTCAAACCATTTCTGGCAGTAGGAACGGGACAGTGTGGTGACAGATGAGCTGGCATATTTTACTTCTTTCTCCCAACACGGACAGTTGTCCTGGGCAGAGAAGTAAACTCTCAAGCTGCCTTATCTTCTACAGAGCTGACTGGTCCTGCAGCTTGGCACAGGTTCTGGTGTGACCCACGTGCTGCCTTGAATTAATTTTCTCTGGGCTATGAGTGTGGTTTGTACCAGGAATACCCTGTCCTTGCTAGAAAATCAGCTCCTGGGGAAATATGTTCTTGCTTAGGCATGTGGGAGATGATGGAGGGGGTGCTATCAGCCCAACCTTTGGGGTGTGTGGTGAGTTAACCCTGGGGGACAGCTCAGCCCCACACAGCCCTCGTCTGCTCCCCCCCTCCCAGAGCAATGGGGGACAGAAGCAGAAGGGCAAAAGCAAGAAAAATTGTGGACTGAGATCAAGATAATTCAATAGGAACAGCAAAAGCTGTGTGCACCAGCAAAGCAAAATAAGGAATTCATTCCTGCTTCCCACGGGCAGGCAGGTGTTCAGCCATTTCTGGGAAAGCCAGAACAGTTTCCATCATGCATAACTCTTATTTGGGAAGACAGACATTGTCACTCCTTCTTTCTCCCAGTTTTTATTGCTGAGCACTTTGGCACACGGTCTGGGCTATTCCTTTGATCACCTGGGGTCTGTGCTCCGTCCCCTCACATTGTCTTGTTCACCCCCAGCCTGCTCACTGCTGGGGCAGCATGAGAAACAGAGCTGACCTTGTGCTGTGTAAGCAACAGCTAAAACATCCCTGCCTTATCAGCTCTGTTTTGGTCCCAGATCCAAAACACAGCACCACAGCAGCTACTAGAGGGAAAACAAGCTCTGTCCTGGTCCCAGCCAGGGCAGCTGGGTCTTCTTCTTGTGCTTTGCATGGCACTGGCCACAGCATGCGAGGAGTGGAAGCGCAGTACAAGAGGAAAAGGTTCCTCTGAGCCCAGCTGGGCACCAGAGGAACTGGGTGGGGGGCAGCAGGGGCTGGTGTAGGGCTGGCACCCAGTTTCTGGACACCAGTTAGGCCAGTTAGAGAGTAGAAACTGTGGGTTCTCCTGAGCACTTTTGGGGAGATCTGAGAGGATGTGGCATGGCATACAACTGAAAGGAGACTCTTGGTCGTCTGCTCTCCAGGGAGTTGCTGGCAGGGGCCTTTAAACCCCCAGCTGAACAGCATGGAAGAAATCAATACTGCACTGGGAGCTGGTGCTAGCTTTTCACCACTTCAGGAAAGGTTCATGCTACTGCAGCAGCTCTTCCAAGTCAGGCTGTCACTGCCTGACCATGCCAGAGCTGTTGCAGCTGTTTCAGCCCTATGGATCAGAATATCAGTTTTTTAATCATGAAGAGTTTTTCTTCTGCGTCTCATCACAAACCAGTGCAATAGATCTGTAACTGCCCCACATGGCTGCTGCTGTGCCTGGCTTTCTGTGCAGACATGGGCTCTGAAACAAAAGGATGGGGAAAGAAATTAAGCAAAAAACTCTGGTTTGCTAAAGTAGCACCAAATCAACAAGGCAGCTGCATTTCAGCCTGGATTATTATTTAGAGACATTTGTATCCAGGATTCTCTTACAGCAGCTCAAACCTGGAGTTTGACCTGTGTTCAGGTGTGTATATACCAGGTAGTTTGTATTAGGCTTAACCATGGAGAAGGTCATACAATAGGCTTAGTGCAGGAAAGGCTGAATCAATATGAAATTGAGGTTGTTCCTGTAAAGATTCCGGAATGGAAACTTTACCACCACCACTACCACCACCACACCTACCTTCAGAACTTGCACATCACAAAGAAGTTGAGGAATACCTTTGTGGTGGGTGGTTGTCTCAAATGCAAATGTAATAGTTGTAAAGTGTCTCTTTATTTTAACTCCTTCAAGCAAGACAGAGCTTTGCAGCTGCCTCAGGGGAGATTCGGAGATTGCAAGAGAAAAGCAGGGGAGATATGGGGAATTCCCCCTGAGCCTGGATGGAGTGTGGGCAGCAGGGCTGGGAGGCTGCTGGGGACCAGCACCCCAAAAATGTAGAGGGTGAGTTTTAGACAGGGTCCTATTTTAATCCTTATTGTTTAATCTGAGGGTCCCATTTCATGCTGGTAGGGGTGATTCTTATGATCCCTTAGTGCTGTGTCCTGTGCTCTTGCAGCAAAGTTAAATTATTTAGGCAGGGTGAGGGTGCAAGAACGGCTCTGTGCACAGGGAGGGTGCAGCTGGGGGAACAGCAGCAGTGTTGGCTTATGGGGGCTGCTGAGATTGCCTGGAGACTTAAAATGTCAACATGATCAGTACTAGCTTCTTATTTTCTTTTCCAGGCACAGTTTGAAGCTAACGTGCATGACCCTGAGGGTGAGAAATAGATGGTGTTTGTCTGGACAACCACATGTCTCCCCCACTGGTGTGGTTCAGGAGGGAAGCTCCTACATACTATTCACTTCACAAAGCGAAGTTGAAACAGTTTTGATTCTCCTTCTACATAGATTCAGCCCATGCTCTGCCCACATCAGCTAAAAGCTGTTATGTGGCATCTGACTTTTCCTCCACATCCACTGAACATTCAACCCACACCAAAGGCAAAGACTGGGGTTGTGCATGCCCAGCCCAGGTTTTCTTTTGCTCTGCCACCCCCTGTTAATGGGGTGCAAAGTACCAGTGCTACACATCTCCTCATGCACTATTCCTTTTGTTTTTCATAGGCAGCATCTGGTCAGGTTTCTGTTGCATCAGTGAGTTTGCTGGTATTGGGTTTTACTCAAACAATGTGTTCTGCCACAAAGGAGCAGGTTGGAGCAGGTTAGAGCTGTCCAGCCTGGCCGTGCAGGAACTAGTGACGAATAAAGCTCCATAAATACGTTATTCTGCCTCTCCCCTTCCTCCACACAAATATCAATTGCTTTTCCGGATTATTGAGAAAAGAATCTCTGTGTTCCCTGGGTGTGAAACGTGTTGGTTCTCCCTTTGCAAGCAGTGGAGATAATGTTGCTGGCAGAGCTACGACTAGATGGGTGATGCCAAGGCCAGCAGGAGCAGTGGAGATATTTGTGTCAACCCTGTGAGCAGATTATTCACTGCGACCCACCCGGGATTCAGGACCAGCCCAAAACAGAGCTGCTCCCCTCCTTCCCTGCTGACTCCAGCACAAGTGACCTGCAGGGCTTGGGTGTGGGGAATGCTCGCTGGCCCTTCCTCCACTTCAGCAACGCTAGGCCTGGGAAATGAGGTCCCTCTGGGTTCTAGGAACCTCAGGGCTCTGTATATATTTAAACCTCATCCATGAACTGTCCTACTTCAGCATCATAATATCTGTCACAGCTACCACTGCCCTGAAAGCTGGGCCTTGTCCTCCCCACACACACCTTGGGCTGTGCTGAGGGTTTCATAGGATCCATTCCCCTCCTCCTTTACAAAACCAGGCAATGTTGGAAGGATAACTGAGAGAAAAGGAGTGGAAAGGGTTTCTGCAGCCTGGTGCAGCAGCACTTGCTCTGTGTCCTAAGGCAGTTTGAGTCAGGGCTGTGCTCACCAGTTGTGCAGTATCTGGTGGCAAGACACCTCCTTTCCCTGGGGCAACTGCTGCTGGTGTCCACACAGCCAGGAGAGCAGTTTCCAGGCGACCTTTCACAGGTTAAGCACAGCTTGCAAAACCTCATGCTTCTTTCCAGGCTTATAAAACTCACTCATTTGTTGTGGTGGTTTCATTTGCAGTTTCATTTCAGGAGCTGAAGAGGGACTTCACTGCTACTGAAACCTGGCGAATGCCCAGAGGGGAGGGTGGCTGTGATGCACATCTCTGCCCTTCAGCTACCACATTCCTCCCACCAAGATTTTGAGATTTCCCCTCTCTGGCCCTACTTGTGGAAGAGGACAAATAAACCCTCCAAGGAGAAATGCCTGGACAAGAGCAGAGGTTTGTGAGGCATTCAGTTGCAAACTCTTGGTGGAGATTCCCCTTGAGCCTGTTCAGCTGCCTCTTGCAGTGCAGCACAGTCAGGGTTGTAGGCTTTTCCCATTAACCCTGTTCCCAAGCCCAGAGCTGAGCTTGGTGCAGGTTCAAATGCTCTACAGGTGTAAATCGGCACAGCTTCAGCTACACTGGTGACCCTGCCACGCTGCTCACAGAGTGAGTGAGACCCCTTTGTCCAGCCTGTGTTGAGAGCTGTGGTAAAGGTGATTTCCCTGGACAGACAGAGGAACCTGTTTTGTCAGGTGTTTTGGGCATTCTGGCAAACTGAGCAGAAAATGACACGTGGAAAACAGCAAGAGGCAGAAAAGAAAGAGGCAAAAGATACTCCTGCAGTCTCATGCCCTAAGGTTGTGTTCCTGCACATCCCCACTGTGTCACCCAGGGTCACAAGAGTTCACCTTGCTCTTTTGTGTCCCCTGACATGCACACCTTGCTGGAGAGGCCCTGACAGCTGAAAAGGCCTCATATTAGGCTGTGACAGGTTGGTAAGTCTCCTTTTGGGGTACACCTGAGCACCACCCTCCCCTACAACTCCATGTATGGACTTTCCAGGTTCCAGCACTTCACCCCTGGCCATTAGACACAAGACTCTGGGGACAGCCAGCACGTCCCCTTGCACAAGCAGGGCCCAGTGCAGTGCAGGGGTTGGTGCTGCCCTGCAGACAGTGTGGCTCTCTGCCTGCTCTCTGCACAGCCCCAGCCCTGAGAAAGTGCAAGTGTCTTTTCCAGCAGCTCCTCTGATGGAGGATTCTGCAAAGTTTTCAGGTGAGGGGGCGGTTTGGATGGTGGAGCCCACGGCCCCGCTGGTTTGGGAGCTGGGCAACAGAGAAGCCCCTTCTGTGGCCCCATCCCCGCACAGACAGAGCCCCGCTGTTGGTCAGAGGAAGTTTGGTGAAGGCAGAAAGGAGGAAAAGACTCCTGACAGGTTTCATCTGTCCAAGCCAAGAATGGTCATATTAGAAGCTTGTAAACCTTTTTCTTCTCAAATACATGTATTTATTTTTTTTAACTGCTGGCCGTTGCTCAAAGCCACCTGGTCTATGTGTCCATCCCATTCGGTCGAGCTCTTGCCTGTGCCTCGCCCGGCCCCGATTACTCCGGGAGCTCTTCGGCTTCCCGGCCATGAAAGCCGCTCTCTCAGGGAGGGCGTGGATGCTCCCCTTGGCCAGGAGCCGGTGCCTCAGCGGGCTGGGGGGGCTCGGCCCGGCGCTGAAGACTGAGCCAGTGTTCGAGGCGAGGGCTGCTGAAAGGGCTCAGTGTGTGCCGAGCTGAGTCACCGGGGCCGGAGGGCAGCCGGGAGCCGGCGAGGAGGGGCCGGCATGGATCTCATCAGCGTGGAGTGGAGGCAGAAGGGCCCGAGCAAGGAGAGAGGCTGAAGGAGGTTTCCAGAGGTGGAGGGATTTGAGGGAGCCTTGTGTCACACCTGGGTGTCTGCGTGGGGTCAGGGATGAGAAGGGCAAGGGGGCAGTGGAGGCTGGGTCTGTCTGCACCCATCACTGGGCTTTCATGTAACTTGGCATGTCAAACAAAACCTGGAAAGATCCTTGGGGTCCTTGAGATAGGGAGCTGTCTTGTGTCACATTTTGGTGCCTCAAGCACTGGCTTGCAGGTCTGGGGCCCCGTCCTGGCTGGCGTAAAACATCCCTGGAGCTGCTGGTTTTCTTTGGCTCGGTTTGGCAGTGCACTTCCCGGTCTGGCGACACACACCCAGGCGGCTGCCGGGCTGTGCCAGCACCTTACACATCCCCAGCATCAACTCCTGGGCCCCAGGGATGGCACCTGCCGTGGCAGAGCCAGGAGGTGGCTTGTCACTTCCTGGAGCAGGCAACATTGCTCATAGCTCTGGGCAGTTCCAAAGGGAGAGTGGCTTCCTGGTGGTCTCAGTTAGGACCTCTATGCCTGGCTGCATGTGGGATGAGAAGCAGGGAGGGATTTCTGGTTTAGATTAGATGCAAGCATGTATGGGAAGATCTGGTTTTATCTCAAAATCAAACAGCTCTGCACATGGACCCAGAGAGGTCCCCCATGATAAATCAGAGGATTAGGCATGTCCTACTGTCTTCCAGAGGCATCACGTGCACATGTAAGACACCAGCAAGAGATGAGTAGAGGCTCCTTGGGGTTCAGCTTGTCCTGGGGCCCACATCTGCTGGGGAGAGCAGGAGGGGACCACTGGTGCAGAGAGTGTGCAGAAGGCCCCTGTAGTGGTGGTTGATCGGGAGATGCATCCTGAAGGGATATGCTTTTTAATGGGAATTCAGCTGACTGGACTGTGAGGGAGTTGAACTTTGATGAAAAGTCACACTTAGGTATTTCCCTTTAGCACAAATAGCCATGGCCCAAAAGGAGAGTGAGTGAGTAAATGGCAGCTGATGGCTCTGGGCAGCCTGGTGACATCCCTGTGCCTCAGACCTGGAAAAAAACACCTCAGAGGCAGAGAATAATCCTATCAACTTGCTGGCTGACATTTCAGGGCTAGTTCACCCACCACACCTCTGGTTTGTTGATCTGTGGAGCCCCGTTGCTGAACTCTGCAGCCACAAGCTCAGTGTTGGCACCATGAGCTGCTTGTGCCAGGGAGTGTCCCTGCCACCTCACCCTGAGGACTGATGGGCTTTCCGTCCTGCTCCTTCCATGACACCAGTTCTCTATCCTTCCCAACCTCTCTCTAGTGTTGGGCAGATCCTCAAAGTTTTGGCCCTGCAGGAATAACCTCTTAGGGTGGTGCATTTCTGTCCTGTTGTCACCAGTGACAGCGGGAGGATGAAGGGATAGTAAACCACAATGGGCAGCACAGTGTGATGATACAAATGGGCTGGAAGGACTCAGGAGGGCCATCAGTTTGTCCTCCACCCTAAGCAGGAGCTGGTTTCCCATGGTGAGCAGGGATCAACCCAGCAGTGGTGTCTGGAGCCTCCCTGCACCAAGACACTGGAAATGCCAGAGCCACGTGAGAGCCGTCAGCCCAAGGGATGGCACGGGGCTGTGGCTGCGCCTGCTGTGAATCAGGGAAGGAGCTGGATCCATGCATTAACTCACTGGCCACCTCAGCTCACGGCATAGAATGACTTCACCGTCGGGTGAACATCCCACCATGGAAACCAAACCTCAGGAATGTGTCTGGGTGTGCCGACTCTCTTCTCCTCTCCAGAGGGCTCTCTTATGTCTCAGCTACTCCCAGGCTAGCAAATTGCTGTTGCCACCTCTCCCACCAGCTCCCTGAGCTGGGCTGGGGCGCAGTGCCCATGCAAGGGTCATTCCCTGTGCCCGGAGGGTGCCTGCCCGGGGCTGGCACTGCGGGTGCTGCCCTCCCTTTTTGTGCATGCAGGGAGCTTTGCCATGGCTTCAGTCCAGTAGCCCCCGCCAAAGAGGGGAAGTCTGCACTCCACATGCCCTCCTTCCCCCTCTCCCTGTCTCTTGCTGGAGACAGATCCACCAGTGGCTGTAGCAGAGCCCAGGTTTTGGCGCCGAGAAGCAGCAGAGTGATGATTAATGCTGAGCAGAGCCACAGAGCCAGGGACGTCTGAGTTGTCTCTGCCTCTCTCCTAAACCAATTTGGCCAAAAAAGGCTAATGTGAGCATTTCTGCATCTGCCAGCCTAGGAGGGGGCTCGGCCAGAGCTCAGGGTCTCAGCAGGCATGTATGGGGCTGTATGTTTTTCCACTTGGGCTGGAGAGGGGCCGTGGGCAGGCAGCCGCCGGGCTCAGGTGACTCCTGAGCCGTCCTTTCCATCTGACTCATGAGAGACGTCGCGAGTGCTCTCCTGCCCAGCGGAAAACACGTCTCCCTGCAGCTCCTGGCTTCTGGGCCCATGCCAGTCCCCAGGCAGCACAGCTTCCCAGGGCTGTGCTGGCACCTGGAGCCCAGCTCTTCCCAGAATGGAGCTGGGAGAGCAGCTCCATGGGTTGATGCCCAACCAGGGCTTTACCTTCAGGCTGTGACCACAGCTGGCGTGGCAGAACAGTCAGGGTGGCAAGGGCTGGGCAGGACAGGCCCGTGGTCCCTGCGATGGGCAGGAGCATCTCTACAGGCAGGGCTCCTGATTTCACTGCTGGCATTACATTGCTTTCCTAACACTGCTGATTTCCTCTTCTCCATCTTTTTGGAGGGTCCAGAATGGAAATAACAGTTCTTCAGCACCAGGACAGATCTTTCCCTTCCCAAGGCCAAGCACCCCATCCTCCTTCCTTTCTGGGTTTGGGCAGCATGAGACTGTCACCCACCTCAAACCCCACATTCATGTCCCCCATCTTATGTCCTCATGGGCTTGTTTCTTTCAGTGCCTGGATGCCATCCTACCATAGGTTATGAGGAAAAACCCAGACCCTGGAGCTTTCTGCACAAGGGAAACTGAGGCACGCTGGGGTCAGCACCTCTTGCTGGGGCCTGTGGCTCACTGTGCCCAGCCTCGGGCTGTTTGCATCCCACCCCAGAGCCTGCCCCCTCTGTGCCCGCTGCCCAAGCTGCAGCACTGGGCTCCCCCTGCTCCTCTGGGAAGGGAAATGTTTTCCCTCTCCACTCCCATTCTGCTCGCCAGCAGCCAGTGATTCCGGTTTCCCTGCACGCTGCCGCCAAGCGCCTCTGGAACCACTGGAAAATGCATAAAAGGCTGGGCAAGGCTGCGGTGAGGGTTACTCAGAGTCACAGCTGGATCCAGCTGCTGCTTTAAAGCAACAGCACAGCCACACAGGGCTCCCCAGGACACCCAGGTGTCCCAGGGGTTTAAATCCCATGGGAAGGGAAGGCAGCATCCTCACTGGGCAGCAGCCATGAGGCTGGAGGGAGCCTTTTCACCGGGCAAAATGAGGAAGGGGAAGCCAAAGGACAGAAACCCTTGGGTGGGTCTGGACCTGGGATTTGCTCACCCAGGGTTGCAGAGTGCTTCCCCTGCCCTGCTCCTGTGGCTCCTGGCACAATGACCAGGAGAGTACATCCCTGCCAGCCCCAGCTGCATCCCACGGTTGGGTCTGCAAAGGGCAACAGCAGCCTGGGGACCCCGGAGCAACGGGGGCTGGCCCAGCCATCACTCTGCAAAGCAACTTACACTCCTCCCCTATTTTTGGAAGCACTCATGTAAATCCTGCTTCCAGGCACGACAGAGGGTGTGGCTGTGGCTCAAGGTGTTTCAGCAGCCCCCTGTGTTTGGTGTTTCAGTGTGTGAAATGCCAAGGCCAGTGGAGTGGGATGGAGCAGCTGGCTGTGGGAAGGCAGAAAACCTCCTCCTACATCCTGGGTAGGTCCTGCTCTAGCAGAGATGCTGGGATGGAAACAACCATGGGGCACTGGGGTTAATGAGTAAAACAACTCATTAATTTACTTATAAACCTGGTTTATGGGGGTCTGGTTTATGGCCCTTTTAGCATGGGCAAGCAGAGGGAGCTTTCTGTGGGGGTGGATGTCTTTCCTGGTGTCCCACGTCAGCCTGGTTAGTCCATGACATCTGCTCCACCTTCCAAGACGCAGCAATGAATCAGGTTAATAATTAATCCAAACTGCCTGGGGAACCTTCCCTGGGAGGAAGGCAGAGCCAGCCCTGCTCACAGCTCTCAGTGTCCCACGTGAGAGCTGCAGTGATGGGCAAGTCTCACAGGGCTGCTCTTTACCACAGCATCATGAAAGGTGCTTAGAAAACAAACATGGAAAGGAGAAAGGAACATTCCCTGTCCTATCACATCCAGGATGTTTGCTCCTTAGTGTGTGCAAAGTCTTGATGTGGTGCGAGTCTGGCTCAGCCAAACAAATTGCAGCTTTGACCTCCCTCCCTGCTCCAGGGTATACCACAGGTGAGTGGTTTAGCAAAGAAAAACCTAAAAGTGTGACCACCCTGTGCAGCTGATCTTGGGTCAGGCTGAGCCGTTGGTCCTGCTCCAGGCACTCAGAGGTTTGGGGAGGAGAGGCTGGTTTGTGTGTCTCTGCAGGGCAACGGGACCTTGGCTTGTGTGGGAAACCCAGCCCAGGGACCACAGTGTAGGCACAAGTGGTCAGGAGGTGTGAGAGTTCCTGGAAGAAGAAGTGAGAGTTTTTTCTGTGTATGTATAATTTGCTGGAATGAAAATAAATCAGAAAACAACACTCACACACACACAAAAAAAAACCATATCAAAGAAACCAGTGCAGCTTTCCCCAGTGAAACAAATTCCAAACCATCAGTGGGAAAACACTGGCTAGGTCAATCTGCCACTAGCCAGTCTTCTGGGATTACATAAACTTTATAAAAAAAGCTCACTTATTTCTTTGTACTATTTTTTTTAATAAAACATTTTAGTTCAGGTCCGCTTTGAAATTATAAGAGGATTCTTGAAACCAAAAAAGCATTGTGGTTAACTTTGAGAACATTTAAATGAGCCACTTGGGCATCACCCCAGTCCTTTCCCTTAACCCAGACAATGTCCTGGAGCTCAGTTTGATGCCAGTACCAAAGCCTTGTTGTCCCCACAGGTTGCCCCTCCCCATCTCCAGCAGTGCCACCAATTGGGATAATGCTTGGGTGGGGGGGTGAGCGTGTGGCCTTGGGACTGGCTCACTCCAAACGGGTCACAGGAGCCACCAGATGTGGAGATGGCTGCTGCCAGCAGGAGCTGGTGTCACCCTGGCTGTCACTGAGGTGTCGCCCAGGAAGATCCATGCATTGCCTTCCCCTCTGCATCCCTGTCCAAATGCTGCTCCTCACAGGTGCCCTGCCAGCTCTCCCAGGGGTGCTGTGGCCTGGCACACCTCAAATGTCACTGGAGTTGTGCAAAGCAGAGGAACTTGGCTTTTCCAAGCTCAAGCAGCACCAGCCACCCAAGAGCACTTATCCAGAAACCTGCAGCTCTGCCCACAGTGCCAAAAAGGCACCTGGTGCCTCCAAATTTCAGTCTAATGGCTCAGACCTAAGAAATACAGGCGATGGGTGCTGCAGAGAAGGAGGGGCAAGGCTACAGATTCAGCTGCTTTGCTGAAGGCAGGGCTAGGCAGGAATGGCAGGGATATGCTGCTGGCAGAGTCTACTAGAGTGATATTCAGGTTTCTCTTTTTCGTGTTTCGTTCTCAGCAGAGTAGTTGTGGCTGCTCCTGTGAAACCTGTTCTTGCTGGGTGCTGGAAAGAGGCAAAGGGAATGTGTGTGGAGTAAAACTTTTTAGAAGAAACATGCTTTGAGTTGTATTTTGTTCTTCCTGCTGTTTTTCTGTTTTTCTGGGGTGAATCTGAAGAGCTAAAAACTTGGTTTTGTCCCAAACTTTTCTATGTAATGATGAAAAAAAAAAAATCATAGACAATTCTGCTTCATTTCCAGGTTCATCCTTGAAACAGGAATTGGTGGTGCCAGGGATGCCCAGGACTATGTTTATCCCAGGCATCAGAAGCCCCAGACCTGACAGGAACTGAGCCTTTAATGATTATCAGAGGTAAAGCTTTGTGCAGCCCTCACACCCCAGGCCTGCAGTGCTCTCATGCAGTGGGATGTGCATCTTTTTCCCACACAGGGAGAGGTAGGGGGTTATTTGAGCCAAAACCCTTCACAGCAGCATGGAATCATCCAGGAAGTCCTATGCTCGTGGCCCTACAGCTTTCCTGCACGGAAACAGCCGTCGGAGAGGCAGGACACTGGGAGCAGGGCTGGCACAGCTGCCTGCCCCAGGCTGCCAGGAGCCCTCCTCACGCTGCAGCAGTGCCAATTGTCAATCCCACTGGAGCAGCACAGCCCTCGGGCTGCAGCAGGCCAGCCCTGCTCCTGCCGGCTGGATGTGCTGGTGCTGGGCACCCACGGCGCCCCGCGAGACTGGCACACACCCACGGCTGCTGGGTGCCTGGAATGGCAGCAGTCACCCGGGGCTGTGGTTTAGGATTTACTGCAGCTCCTCATGAGTGGATGTTGCCATCCCTGTCCCCATCGTGGTCCCAGGGCAAATTGCAGGGATGAAATGGTTGTTGTGCTCTCAGGGCTTTCCTGTTCACATCCCTTCGTGCCTGTTTGTGCAAGGGCCATTCTCCACTGGGGTCCTCCTCCACTGTGAGCCCCTCTTTGCAGAGTGGGGTGAATCCCCAGACATGGGCATGCATCTAACCATTCCTTGTGCTGCAGGGATAAGGGGGTCCTTCTTGCAGCCTGTTTGGGTCAAGCTGATGCTCAGTGAATCTCATGGCCATGATTTTCTTGGGGCCATGAGTGCAGCAAATACAAACTTTCCTATAGGCACTGGGAACAAGCTAAAAAGGAATCAGGAAAGGTATGTATGGACTTTTGGTGATGATAAGGACATAGGATGCTGTAGAGCTGGTGCAGCTTGTTTGGGCAATGTTTCCTGGGGAGCTTTCACAGGCCCCAGGAAACAGAGCTGCAGGACACCTGGGAAAGCGATAAGCTGAGATAAGGAGAGAGAAACAGATCTGGAGAAAGCAATGCAATCTTCATCCCCAAACTGAGCTGGATGTGGAGTTTCCTTGGTGCTGTTTGAGTAGCAGAGGTTATGTGGGTCCCTCTATATGTCCAGAAAAGCCTTTTCCATGAGAAGCTCAGTGTGTCCAGGGGATTGTGAGAGCTATAGGAGACCCTGACCCTCATCATGAAAAATGCAGAGGAACTGTTCAGAAAGGGACTGGGACAGTCTGCTGGACAGGAAAGGAAATACTGCAAATTTCCTGCAGGCTTCCCAGCCTGGCTTCATGGCAGACATGAGCAGCTGGTGGGATTGGGAGAGTGACAAAAAGGTAGATATTACAAGGACTGATTTTTATGGCTGAAAAACACCTGCAACTGAAATGTTACATTTAAAAGGAAAGGAAGGTCTTTAATCTGCTTCTTAATGGGCAATGGGATGTCCCATGCTGATACGGCTGTCCGAACCAGGGCTGAAGGAACAGTTTGAAAGGACCCCTCACCTGGCTGTGATGCTATTAGAAATTTGACCTATGAGAGGTCCCAGCATGCTGAGCAGGCACCTTCCTGCTGCAGCAACTCCCCGTCAGCTCCCTACACCCCCAGGTGTGCTGTGAGTCCCAGGAAATGTGTGTGGGCAGAGCATGGATGCCTGGGTGAGACTGGAGTCCTGGGCAGAGTATTAGTTCTCCACAAGGTGTGGGCCCTGAGTGAGATGTGGGTCGTGGGGGAAGGGTGGGTCTCCGGAGAGGTGGGTATCCCAGGAGGCACATTAAAGACCCTGGGCAGAGCTAATGCACCCCAGAGAGGGCACAGGACACGAGAAGCCGGACTAGGACGCCCCCGCGTTCCCAGATCACGGTGATCAGCAGCGGGGAGGGTCCTCAGGGGGACGTGTAGGGTGTCACCCTTAAACTCCTTGCCCCTGGGAGCATTGGGGAGGTGTCTGTCCGCTGGGGCGGGCGGGGGACGGGTCAGAGGGGCAGGGCAAGAGTTAACCTACCTGCTCTGCCATCCATCTCTAGGCTCCACCTCAGAGAGAGAGAGGGGAGGGAAAAGGGAAAAAGTAGGGGAAAAAAAAGAAAAAAGAAGAGGAGGAGGAGGAGGAAGAGTGCAGAGAGAAGCGCCCGGACCGCGGGCAGCCCGGCCAGCAGCGGAGCGGCCGCCCCGTCCCACTCCCAGCATGTTCCAGTGGTGAGTGATCTCCGGGGAGCGCGGAGCCCAGCCCCGCTCCTGTCCCGCTCCCGCACCGAATCCCGGTATCCCTGCCTCCGCCGTCCCGTATCCTCCGTCCCCGCTGCCCGGCACTGCCGTCCCGACGCCCGTCCGGAGCCGGGGGACTGCGAGGATCCGTCCCCAGCGGGTCCCTCTCGAGAGTCGCCCCGGGGGTGGCCGGCCGGGGAAGGGCAGCTCTGGTGGGGACGGTGGGCGTGCGGAAGCGACTAAGGACGGAGTTTGTCATTTGTCCCCATCCCGGGAGCGAGCCTCCCGCCGCCGCGGCTCTGCGGGGCTCCAGGCGGGTCTCGCTGGCCGCGGTACCCCGGAGAAGGCTCTCTGGGGGTCCGCTCCCGACACAAATTTCTCTTCATCCCGGGGCACCGGAGCTCCTGCCCGGCGGGAGGCAGGATGGAGGCAACGTGCAGGGGCGGCCGGTTGGTGCTCCCCAGTCCATGGGGATGCCTTTCCCAGCTTTTCCCTGGAAAAAAGCTGGTTTATGTGGAGGTGCTGGGGACAGCAGGGCCTCCAGCCTTGCCCGATGGGGTCCCGTCCCACGGCAGCACCAGGTTGGGGCACATGCCCTCGCCGGGGACGATACCTGGGTTCGGCTCTTGCCCTTTCCCCAGAAGCGGGTTTTTACGGCCTTGTATTTAAACCAGACGGCTTTTATGAGGAGGGGACGTGTCCCCGGGCACCCCCATGGCGAGCTGCGGCCCCACTTGGTGCTTGCATCCAGCTATTGCACAGGCTACTCCTGGGGATATTTGGGTTCCCTCTGCCCAGCATCTGTCCCTTTATAAGATCCCCTCTCCAAATCCTTGGCACTGCCAACAGACAGGACTCTATACTGGCGGTGCCTCCAGTGACCGGGTCTAATTGAGGGGCCAGCAAAAGCCCCTATCACATAAATAGATAGCACTGGCGGATCAAAGAGGTTTTCTCCTGAATCCAAAGTGAATGGGATAGAGATAGAGAACCCCTGTCTCTCGGGGTCTCATCTGCCCTCGAGAATCAACACCTGAAAGGGATACTGCCCACCTCTAATTTGGAGTTTATGTTTAACTGCCTGGTGGCACAGCCACCTCACAGGGAGGCTTTTGAAGTGTCCTTGGTGGATAAAAGGGAAGAGGAGGAGTGTGTTAAGACCTTTTCAAAGCTCTCTTGATGGCACCAACACCAGCAGTTGGGGCAGACCTGACTGGAACCGATGGCAGCCCCTCCCTGCTCCCCACCCAGTGGGTGCCACCCTTGGACTCTGCGGTGCTGGGTGTCCCCAACTCCTGGGGACACTATGGGGACTGGCTGGGGGCTGTGCCCCAAAAACGGGTCCTGGGGCTTGGCAGGGTGACTTCTCCGCGATGGCAACAAACCCAAAGCACCTCCCTTGCCAATGTGTCCCCAGAAAGGAGGAGATACTTCTTCACCCATACCTAAAGTACTTCCCAGCTGAGGAGACCACAGAGCAGAAAGACTCATGACTCGAAAAGATGCACAAACAACTGATGCACAAACAACTGTCGCTCTTTTTGGCCTTCAGTCCTTCATTCGATATGGGAATTGCCTGCGGTTGTGCCTCAGGGTCCTCCCACTCCCCGCTGCTTTCCTGGCAGTGCAGGGACAGGGTTTCTGCAGGGCAGAGGTGGCTGTGGGTCTCCTGGTTTCTGCTGGACCTGGTGGGACCCCATGGTTTGCAGTCAGACCAATAGGAAAAATCCCAAATAGGTTCTTGCAACAAAGCAGGAATTGCACTGGTGAGAACCAGGAAACAGGGTCCACTGAAGGAAGTAGGAATAAGTTTCTGTGCTGTTGTGCAACACCTCACCTATAAACATACCCAGGCCACTTGACGCTCCACCTCTTAATAAAAGCTGGATTTGTCCCTTCAGCCCTGATCAGAACTGCTGTCCCAAGGAGAGTAATGGGGGTCAGTGCATCCATGCACTGTTAGACAGAGTCTGCCAAGGCTGGGACCATCTGTGCCAGTATGTGACAGCCCTACATATGCAAATTGTTGAAATTTGTATCAGTAATTCCCTGACCTTTGGCTTTTGGGGAACCTCTGGCCATCCTTCAGGCTGAGTATTTTATTGCTTGTTGTTCTTGGGTGGCGGGGAGTGTAAGAATGTGGTGGGACAGGACAGGATGGGATGGGTTTGATACAAATGAAATTACTCTACAGGGCTGACAGGGGTTATTTCTGCAGCAGTGCCGGGTATAGATGAGAAGTTTTAAACATTGCTTGGCTGTACTTGGAGTAAAATTGTATTGGAACTGAAGGGTTTGTAAGAATAAGCTCAAAACTGTGCAGACAGGGCGGGAGAGGGTTAAGGCAATGATGAGATCTAATCAGAACTGCTCTCTCATCAGTCTCAGATGAGTGGCCACATATAAAACCGGATGAGGAATATCTATCCATTTATCCTTAATTACTTATTTCCACGCTCGCTCCCACAGTCCACACTAGTGATCACAGTTTTCCCACGACAACGTCGAGCTCAAAAGTTCTTTGTGCTTCAGAGCACAGAGTGAGAGACAGGAGCTCCTGAAAGCTCCTGGTTCCCATCTGGGACTGCTGCATTTCAGGATGAGCGGAATCCCCTAGCACAGTGTTGTCTCCTGCCCTGGGGAGCTTGATGACTTATAGGGTGTCCCACCAAGCAGGTGTTTTGGTGCAGCCTGAAGCCCAAAACTCCCCCAGCTTCACAGTGGTTCTGATCCAGTCCCCAGGTCTAGGAGAGTTTCATGGCTTTTGGGGGGTTTCTTATCTATCTGGAAAATACTTGGGTTAAATGTTTCAGATTTCAGCCCCAAGCTCCTTCTCTGAACTATCCTGAAGTGAAGAAGACATCTGCCTGCTAAAGATGATTCTGGATTTTTCTGGCTCTGACAGGAGCAGGGGGCTGAGGGCTGTCCCAGTGGGTGTCACCTAGGCTGGGATGTGCTTCTGACATGAAGAGGATAGGTCCAGGGGCATCCCAAGACCAGTGCCACATCTGTCTCCATCAGCTCCACAATCCAGTGGCAGGAAAAAGGGATCCAGGGACTACCAAACACCTTGTGTCAGAGCAGACAGAGATGGGGCTGCCCTTGGGAAGCTGTTGGGAGTGGAGACAAGGGCTCAACTGCTGTGCTCCCATACCCAGTGTTCATCTGCACAGGGAGATGGCCCAAGGTGGCTGGAACATGGGGGACTGAGGCAGGAGGAAGTTGGTGCAGATGTGCAAGCTGTGGAGGGAAGCTGAGTGCTCAGGAGCTCCATTGTGCAGCTGGGCAGAGAGGGCAGTTCCCCTCCTCTGTGGCAGTGAGATGAGAAATCCACCTTTAGCCGAGTGGAAAAGCAAACTGGGGAGGAATTGTGCATCAATAATCTTCAAGTGCAGCTTTCCCAGAGTCCCAAGGACTCAGAAGGATCCCACTTAAGCTCCCCATGAATTCCATCCAGGGTTTGTCCCATGAGCAGCAGCTTCCCAGGGCTATAGGCCTGCAGCAGAGGAGAGCAGCAGGATGGTCACAGGAAGAACTGGGTTTGATCTACTCATGCCCTGCATACCCTGGACATGCAGAGACCTGTTTTGTCACAGGCTGGGAAAATCTGCCCACCCAATCTGCCCTGTATCCACTGCTCCTCATCACCACAAAGGAAGCAATGGAACTCAAGAGCTGCCAAAAGCCCAGAAGTACCCCCTGAAATACTGGTTCCCAAGGTGGTTGTAGGTTTAGGGATGCCTTTTTCCCACTGAACCACAAAATTTCACTCAAATGGCTTTTTTTTTTTTTTTTCTTTTTTTTTTTTTTTTTTTTCCATGATGTGCCATTTTAATACGAAACAGCAGTGCGAGTTCCATGTTGACTCTTGTGGTCTTCCCAGGTCTGGTTTCTTAGTGCTCTGTGACCTGTGATACCAGTCTAGGCCATGGACAGTATGTCTCTCCTGGAGCTAAGGCTTCCTTGGAAAAGATAATTCCCTCCTGCTCTTGTCCTAAACTACAATTTTTAGATGACTGAAACAGTGGTTTCCTTTGGGACTTTCTTTTGAAACAGCTGCCTTGCTGAAACTCTCCCCCCGACTTGTCTCTCTCTCAGCCCATTTTCATCTTTCCTGTGAACCCTTCACTGATCTTAGCACTGGGGTTACCAGATGACACTGCAACCACATACCTTGTGCCAGTCCCTACAGTTAAGTGTGGCCCCAGAGCCACCCCACAAGAAGGATGAAGCTGGTAAGAGTATGCATTGAGGTGTCCTGCAGCTCTTCCCACAAGGTTTCTTCTCCTCAGAATGTGATGGAACACATTATGAGCATCCCATGACCTCTGAAGGAAGTGGTTTTGCAGACAAGCCTCTTTAAGCCTGTATATTCTTCTCCCTAACCCATTGTCTCTTCCCTTTAGGAAGAAGACCATCTACAAAACAGTCTGTCTCTCTTTCTTGCTGGTTATTACAGTAACGGTGCTACAGCGTGGAATGGCCCCAAACCAGTTCATGCAGGGCCAGCAGCAGAAAGAACTGCCCCCTTCAGAGCCCTTGAAATCACAGAAGAGAGACAACACCTTCTCCATCAGCAACACTTTCTGGAAGACCAAGAAGGAGAAAGCTCCTGTGAAGGAGGAGAGCGTGACAGCAAAGCAAACAAAATCCTGGGATGTCACCACTACCAACTGCTCAGCCAACCAGAACTTCAGCAAGGTGGATTGGTTCAAAGGGCTGGAGCCCAACTTCCAGCAGTTCCTGCTCTATCGGCACTGCCGCTACTTCCCCATGCTGATCAACCACCCAGAGAAGTGCAACGGGGATGTCTACCTGCTCATCGTGGTCAAGTCCATCATCACACAGCACGACCGCCGCGAGGCCATCCGGAGGACCTGGGGCCAAGAGAAGGAGGTGGAGGGCAAGAGGATCAGGACGCTGTTCTTGCTGGGCACTGCCTCCAAGGAGGAGGAGAGAGCCAACCACCAGAAGCTACTAGATTATGAGAACCACATCTATGGGGACATCTTGCAGTGGGATTTCCTGGACAGCTTCTTCAACCTCACCCTCAAAGAGGTCCATTTCCTGAAGTGGGTTGACATCTACTGTGACAACATCCACTTCATCTTCAAAGGCGATGACGATGTGTTTGTGAGTCCCAGCAATATCCTGGAGTTCCTGGAGGACAAGAAGGAGGGAGAGGATCTCTTTGTGGGGGATGTCCTCTACAGGGCCAGGCCAATCCGTAAGAAGGAGAACAAGTACTACATCCCCAGTGCCCTCTACAACAAAAACATCTACCCACCCTATGCAGGGGGTGGGGGCTTCATCATGGATGGAGCTCTGGCCAAGCGGCTGCATAAGGCCTCAGAGACTCTGGAGCTGTACCCCATCGATGATGTCTTCCTAGGGATGTGCTTGGAGGTCCTTAAAGTGTCACCTGTTGGGCACGAGGGCTTCAAAACTTTTGGCATTGTGAAAAACAAGAACAGCAAGATGAACAAGGAGCCGTGTTTTTACCGGAGTATGTTGGTGGTTCATAAACTGCTGCCTCCAGAGTTGCTCCAAATGTGGGACTTGGTCCACAGTAACTTGACATGCTCAAGAAAACTGAATGTCCTTTAGCTCAGGAGACCTGGGACTGGCAGGAGCTGGGACAACTGATCCCTGCTCTGGGGTGGGGTGAGCCTCCACTGGTGGCACACAAATCCTTCAGGGGCACTGCCCTCCAGGGTGAGGAGGGCAGAGACACTGCGCTCACAGGCAGGGTTTGTTCCTGTACTGTATTGTGGTTCACGTATCTCCAGCTGGGTTGGGGGTTGCTGAAAAAAGAGAAAAAAAACAAGAAAACATGACAAGTCTAGCACAAAATGGAGAGAGGGTAAAGAGGTTTGTGCTCTGCTTTAGGTACCTCCTCCACAGCAGCATGATGAGTGGAGGAAGGCAGGGAGGGATGTGGCACTGGCATTTTTTGGAGATGTTCAGGGTCTGGCTATCCAGGGAAGCTGTTCCAAGGGTGTTCAGCCAATTACAAGTGCATTGGCCCCTCCTGACTCAGAACTCATGGGATTTTATTTGTTATCTCAAATTTCTCCTCCATGCAAGGTTTTGGTAACGATCTGTGTGCATTGGGTTCACCCCCACCAAAGTCCTCTGTGCCCCCATATGCAGCTGGGGAAAGGGGCTCTTCTCTGAGGCTGGCCCTCAACAGCCCTGAGTGCCCATTAGGGTTTGAGCCTGGCAGCTGGGGAACTGGGGTCCTTGTCCCTGTTAGAGGGTCCCAGGCAACGGTGGCTCCCTGCACCAGCCTAGGCTCTGCCTGGCTCCCCAGCCCCCCTGCAGCCTTACTGCATCTGCCCTCAGAGGAATGCACCCAGCTAAAATTCCTCAGGGATTTGTTCCTCCTGGCAGGAAAGAGGCCAGCTGTCCTTGCCTGTGGCCAAGGAAGAGGTGGAGAAAACTGGTGGCCCCCCTTAGAGTGCCCCAGGGATTTGTCACTTCTGGGACTCTACTTCCTGGGCATCCCAGGGGGTGCAGTGGGGAGACCCTCTCTGTGCTGCACAACTGCCTTCATGGCTTTGCCTTGCAGGGGGACAACAGCCCCAAGGGCTCTGTGTGTGGCTGCTCCTGGTTCAGCCCTGGTTTTCAGCAACTGTGATGCTCCAGGGTAGGTTGGAGATATTGGTCCTGCTCTGGCATGAGACGCAGAGTCCAAGGGGACAAAGTGAAGGAAAGCTGGTGTTTCACACACCTCAGGGTTGTTGCAGTATTTATTCTACAGGCTGAGATGCAGGAGCATGACAGGGAATGGTGTCACAAGACATGGCCTTTTTTTCTTCGGGCTGCAAGGGCTACAAGCTCTCAAGGGGAGCCCTGGGCTGGCTGCTTTGGTGGAAACCACCCAACAGAGAGATATGTGGCCACACAAGGGCCACGGATGCTCTCCAGCCACTGACTGCAGGCATGAGCAAAGGCCACAGGAATGTGCAAAGCCACACATGTTCACACACGTGCTCCCAGGCACAGGCTCTACACACACAGATGTCCCTGTGTGTAGGGCTGGCATGCCCAGATATCCCTGCAGGGGGTGGACACACACAGCCACATCCATGGCCCTGACCACGCACAGCGAAACACAGGCACAGATGCCCTTACTCCCTCTCCTTCTCTGGTGCCAGACATTGAAAGGAAAAAAATTTTACTACCTCAAAGGTCCCCCTGTGCAGTGCCTTTTTTTTTTCCCCTTTCTCTTATTTTCTTAATGCGTTTTGGAAACAGGCCTGTTTCATTTACTCCAAGTACATTTCCCAGGTTAGAAAACAAACTAAAAAAGAACATAAACCAGTCAAAAAGGGCACCCACATGCCAAGCCACACCACTCTTAAAATGCCCCTGCTCAGATGAGATGCAGATTTGAAGAGAAGGAAGAGAAAGAGTCAGTGCTGCCCAGGGCTCAGCTGGTGGTAATACTGTGAAACTGGATGTACAATGCACCAGGTCCCTGGAGCAGCAGGGCAGAATCCTGACAGCATATTTGGTACCCACTGGGCTTAGGGAGCACTTGACTCTTTCCTTTTACCTTCCCTTCCTTCCAACAGGAGTGAGTTCAGAAACACTTTCCAAATTGATACCTCCAGAATTTATGTCAGGTACAGTACTTTAGACTGTACATTTATCCTGGATGCAGGGTCAGCTCTCGCTCTCTGTAGCAATGTGTATGGTGAGCCAGGGCTGTATACAGACATCTCTCAGTGTTGTTCACCTGATGGGACCTGGACAGAGAAACCTTGTAGAGTTTGGTGACTATTCTAGTTCCTAAATAAAGGACAAAAGAAGAAGAAAAAAAAAATCCTACAAGCCTTCACCTTGTGTCATTACTAGTGAGTTTCTGCTGGGAACAAAACCTGGCAGTGTGCAACAGTGATAAAACTAACTCCTTGGAATGGGCATCTGGGGACTGTAGCTGCCCTGTTCTAGTTTGGCACAGCTTCCTTGTGGAGCCTGACATGGTAACCAGGCTGGTGGCTATTTTCTCTCTTTCATGTACTCCTCCACCTTAATCTCAAACTAAACTTCAGATCCTCCTGGTACCCTGCAGGAAGGAGCTTCTCATGTCAACCTCTGTGGCAGAAGCCACCTTGGCAGGGCTGGAAACTCACTGGTTTTGTTGAGCAGATGGGCACCTCCTGTCCCTGTTACCTCCCCACAGCAGGACCTTGCTCACTTCCACAGCCAAAGCAGCACCATGGGGTAACACAACCCCTGGTGCTGAGGTTCAAACCTGGCTGGGGTGAAGAGGAAGAAAGCCACAGGTGAACCCCTAGGTCTGACCTTGGCATTTGGGCACCAAGGGGCTGTTTCACGGGCTGCCACTCAGCTCGGACACTCCCGGTGCTGCGGAGCAAAGAGGTCAGCGAAGGGGACCAGGCCATACTGTGTTCGGCAGCTGGGCCCAAAAATTTCGTACGCATGGACAAAACACAAGTGCTCAGCGGATGCCCTCACGGATACCCTGTCCATTCCCTGTCCAGTGTGACCCCGCAGTGTCACGCGTGTGCCCCGTGCGCGGGTCCGGCCGGGCCCCCGCGGCCCCTCAGGGGAGGGAGGCGGCGCGCGGCCGCTGCTGCCCCCTGGCGGCCGCTGCCGCCCCCTGGCGGCCGCTGCTGCCCCCTGGCGGCCGCTGCTGCCCCCTGGCGGCCGCTGCTGCCCCCTGGCGGCCGCTGCCGCCCCGACCATTTGCCGCCGGGCCGCGCGCGCGGCTCCAAAATGGCCGATGGCGAGGGGCCCGGAGAGCCTGGGCCGGGGGCGATGCCACACGGCACACAAAGCCCACAGCTCGCCACCCGAAGCGACCCCACACACCACTGGTTTAGTTCTAGCCACAGGGGAATGGCCTTTGGCAAGGCTCCATGTTAGGAAGCTAGGGAGAACGGAGCAGAGGCTCGGCAGGGCAGGGAAGGTCCCAGTGCTGGGCATGAGGGCAGAACAGTCCGACAGCACTGGCACGGGCCAACGCCAGGGCACCATCCTTGAGCAGGGCAGGGGCAGATGACACTAAGGGACCCCGTGCCCAGGAAGGCTCAGCTACATGGCCCCACTTTCTGTGCCTGTTTCCTGCACCCATCAGTCTGGGAAAACCATGTACTCCAACAGCTGCCACTGCAGCCAGAAAAACCAGCCAGTGACCACTGCCACAGGACCGGCCAGGACTGACGCTCTTCATCTCCAGGCTGGTTGGTGCCTGACCTTGTGTGAGAAAGGACAGCAGGAGGCCTGAGTTTGGCTACAAACAAGAAGCCACTTAGCCCAAACTCCTGTTTATGTATTTGCTTCACACCTGGGGGCAAGAGACAATGTGGAATAAAGCACAAGAGAAAATACCTGTAGGAGTCAGCAACTGAACTGCAGTGCCTTAGTACAAGATCTGATTTACTTTGTTTAAAAAGAAAGTAGAAAAGCAATTGGCTAGCAAGCACCACCACACCATCTTCAGTTAAAAAAAAACAACACAAAAGGTTGTGGTTACAGAGCTTACCTTGGCCATCCATAATCTTTTCCCCTACTTCCTGCTAACACAGCACACATTAACACTGCTGGGAGCTGACACAGGCTGGAGCAGAGCAGGACAGAAGCTGCTGCTGTGATACCAGTGACCTTAACCCAAAAGAGGGAAGGCTCCAGACAGCCTGTTTCTCACAGCCTGCTTAATTTAGTGGCACAGAAGTAACACGAACCAGTTTAGGTCCTTTAATCTGTCCAAGACAGGGTGCTAAAGCACAAATGATAAAACATTCTGCATTTTTACAGCAAAAATGCTACAGAAGTTTATAGGAAAAAAATTTTTTTTGTACATGGGTAAAACATTATAAATTCAAGACAACTCACAGACAAGGGGTAAATTCCCACATCTATCACTCTGTTTTAAGAAGTTCATTTGAACAGGCAAGCAGTCAAAATGGCTTGCTCTCTCTTCCTTGAAATGAAAATGTTATCTTCCAAGTGGCTCACAGTACTGCTGCGCTTCTTGGAATGTCCTCCGAAGGCTCCGCCAAGATCAAAGGAGAATAAAAACCCCCGGAGTCCTTTCAGATAGTCTTGGAGAGCAGGAAAAGGGAAAGGAAAGGGGAAGTTTATTCAAACTTGATCTTCTTCCCTTGCGGCTTGTGATCTCCACCTCCTCCTCTGCCTCCTCGGAAGCCACCTCCTCTACCTAAAAAGGGAATTATTGCAAAAAAGCAGAGTTACCACTATAGTATTTTATGTATATGTACACACACACACACATGAATATATTGCAGTGGTATATCTATAGCACTGCCCTTCCCGACCCATCCTAGCACAGGACAGAATGGTCTCTGGTAGCTCTACACCATGACCCCAAGAATGGCTCTGGATTAATTTTGGAGCACACCCCCTCTGAACCTATTCCTCTTACCTCCAAATCCACCTCTGCCACCACCTCTGCCACCAAATCCACCTCTTCCTCCTCGGCCACCTCCTCTGCCACCACGACCACCAAATCCACCGCCACGCTGAAAGTCACCCTTTGGCTTGGCAAAATCAAGGGTCACTTTGTTTCCATCTATCTCTCCATCTTCCATGGCTTCTTTAGCTGCTTTGGCATCTTCTGCAGAGCTGAAGTCCACAAACCCAAACCTAGGGAGGGAACAGGTTGCAAGAGCGACAGTCAGTCACATTTCGTGAACTGCAGCACCACCTACAGGTTCCTGACAGAAATCCTTTTGGAACCCAACACCAGCACTTCTGCATCCCACAGATGTGTTACTTGTAGGACAGCAGTGGCTAATCACAATCGACGGAGCCCCACTGTGAATTTGCCAGCACTGTACAGTTAATTTTCTTCTCGTGCGAATCCATCAGCTGCCATGGAGATTTGTTGGCAGGAAGGAGCTCATTGAGAAGAGGTGAGAAGCGAGCATGTGCTGCCCTCCACCAGAGGACCCAAAGCTGTGTGCTCTCTGCTCCCACCCCTATTTACCAGTTTCAAAGAACCACCTACGAGTGCGAGAAACACCCTGCATTGCAGAGGTCAGCTAAAGCGAGGTTCTCTGTAGCACCTGAACCTAGCCCAGGTGATGTTTAACCCACCCTTTAGATGATCCAGTGTCTCTGTCTGTGACTATTCTGGCGCTTATTGATCCTTCAAATGATTCTCTTAACGTCTCCTCTGTGGTGTCCTCAGAAAGGCCTCTGACAAACAATGTTTTGCTCTGCTCTGTGAAAAGGAAGCACATACAGAAGTTATTCAGCCTGAGCAAAGAAACCCTCAGCTTCATAACATCACATCCAACTTGCATTATCAGCTTCCAGAACAACTCTGAAGGATAAAGGGGTTGTTTTCAAGGAACAGCTCAAGCACCTGAAGTCCATGGAAACTTTTTCAGGACTGCAGTTAGAGCCTAACATCAAAGGATTTCCATCAGCCAACCTGATACTGCCAAATTAAATTTGCTCAACTTCCTTTTTAAAAATAGATGCTTGCACCTTATCAACAATAATAATAACTAATAGTGCAGACACTGCTGGATCAGCACTTGACTATCTAGAGGAATTTGACAACAGTTTCATCAGCATTTCAGATAATCAGTCATCATATCCAGCACACTTGCTTATGTTTTTGGTTTGGTTTTTTTTTTAAGCAGCCCCAGATTTGCCTGGATGGTGCCTTCCTGCCACAGCTGGAGATCTAACATGAAACACTTACGATTGAATCCTCCTCCTCCTCGTGCGTTTGTGTTTCCTTTCTGCCATGATGGTGAACTGAATTCCAGTCTGATTGTTCTGCCTTCAATCTCTGTGTTGTTCAAGGAATTCAGTGCTTCTCTGGCATCCTCAGCTGTGGCAAAATCTACAAATGCATACCTATGTGGAGAGGAAGATTCCAGTCAGCCTGGGAACAAGGGATACCCGGAGGCAAGTCAGTTCAATGCCAGCCTGGGTGTCAAGTGAAAGGCACAACCTACCCTTTAGGCCTGCCCTGGTTGTTCTGTGGCACCTTGATGGAAGAAGCTTTCTTAAACACTTCTTGGAGAGTCTCTTCTGTAGCAGCATATGAGAGGTTGTTGACAATTAGGGTGCTCGACTCTCCTATGGGGAAAAGTCAGTGCTGTTAAAGTGCAGGCTTTAAGAGGAGAGAGCAGCTCTAGTCCTCTAGTAACCAGATTGTGCCAAGAGGTAAGAATACTTGCTGCCCGTTCCTCGCCTCAAGGTGAGGCACAAAGCCAAATCCAACCCTGTTTTAATCACGAAGACCAGTTACCCCTTGTCTGACACATGCAGTAGAGATATTAAGTGCATAGGATGCAGAGCACAAGTCAGGCAAAAGGTCTGGTATCTTAATTTTCTTGCAGTACTTTAAATTGCCATACCCTCAGGAACTTCTGAAGCAAGTAGAAATTAATCCTGAATGTCATCTGTATGCATGTTATCAGTATGGAAAGTACCTTTCTGATTTTCTTGCTGGCTCTTTTCACCAGTGAAGTCAATGACCACAGCACGACCCTCAATTTCTGTGCCCTGCTTCTCCTCCAGAGCTTTGTCTGCCTCAGCTTCTGTTTTAAATTCAACGTAGGCCATCCTACACCACAGAAAAGAATGTAAGCAAACACCTCCTTCCAGAAACAACAAAGTTTTGTGAATGAGGGGGGGGAAATATGTGAAAGAAAAATGCTGCAAAAAGTAGGACAACTAATGCAGCAGGTTCCCTAAGGTAGCTAAATGACACGTTAAGCTTATCAGAATATGCCAAGAGCTAAAAGAACAGCAAACACAAAACATTCTCTCAGCTACATACCCTTTGCTGTTCCCATCCTTGTTCATCACTATCCGGACTTCCACTGCATTTTCAAACACCTCCCTGATGTCATCCTCAGTTATGCGGTATGGCAGGTTCTTCAGAAACAGCGTTCTGGCATCTCTCTCTGCAAAGACAAGTTACTTTCAGGTTACCAGCTAAAAATCCCTCCTCATCTACAATGCCAATTCAGTATGACTTAGCAAGTTGATCCAGCAGAAATTAACAGCAAGCATTCACATTTTCAGAAGCTACAAAAGCAACTGTAACAAAAGTAAATGAAAATACTGTACTTCTCTTAAGGGCATCAAGTTCGAAAACCAGGTCCTTGCATTTCAGAAAGAAACACATTTCTTCCTCAGCCCTCCCAGTAAGCACCATTTCTTGAGATCACGTGTGCAGCAGATGCTCCAGTCTGAACTTGTATATCTGTATGTAAGCATTTTAGAAATTCTTAATTGTGTCGTACCTTTCTTGTTTTCTTTTATAGTTTCCTTGCTCTTTGCTTTTTCCAGTTTGACCTCCACACCCATTAACTTCTTTCCATTCATCTGGAGAGCTTTATCCAATTCCTCAGCAGATGAGAAGTCCACATAGCCGAACCGCCTGAAAGAACAGCATCCTTGAGGTCTCAGCTGATCCATCTCTAGCAGCAGACACCACAAACAGAAACCTAACACCAGAGAGGTCCTGGCTGGTCAAGTTCCAGGCAAAGTTAAACCCTCATCTCTACCAAGAGACCATCTCAGCATCTTGAGGGGAACCACCAGCAGCAGCACAATTTGGACCCCCCGAAAAAATTAGTACCAAATAAAAGAAATGAGCAGCAAAATTCTACTGATGAACTCACCTGGTAGCACCGATTCTGACATCTAAAACTTCAATATTCTTCTTCCCAAAGAATTCTCTGAGGCCAGTCTTCAGCTCCTCAAAGTCTTTGGTGGAGACCAAATTTCCAACAAATACAGTGAAAGCTGATGTGGGCCCTTTAAATGAAAAGATAATAAACTGGGATTTTTTAAAGCAGCTTTTATAACTGGGAGCCAGAATCCACACAGCTTTAGCACATCAGGTTTTGCTCAAAAGTGACATCATATTTCAGTATTAAGTCCCTTATAATCATCATTTGTGCTGGGAAACCCCACCCCTGACATCCTGGACCTTCAGTTACGCTCCTCATGCAACAGAATTCAATCACAATCCATTAAACAAGCATCATATGAGGATCCCACACCACTTACCATCTGTTTTCTTTTTCTTGGGCTCTGGTGCACTTTTATTGGCCATTTCTTTCTTCCTCTTTCCAGGTGCTTCCTTGACAACAGGTTCTGTGCCAGAAAACAGAACAACACTGTAAAATACAGAACTTTTCCTGAATTGCATCAATACAGGAACATTAATCCTTACACTATTCATACACAAGATCTTCTCCTGTTACTCAGAAGCTGCTCCTCAGTACAAAAGGCCACTGTAGCACATTTCTGCTTAGGCACCATATCTGTTATTAAAGAGTCTCAAAGCCACTTAAACTTACTTTCATCTTCACTTTCCTCTTCGGCATCCTCTTCATCCTCCTCCTCTTCATCATCATCCTCATCATCATCCTCATCTTCCTCATCTTCAGATTCTGCTGCCTTGGCTTTCACTGGTGCAGCCTTGGCTGGAGTGGGTTTTTTCACTGGAACAGGGGCTGTGTCCATGGCTTCATCTTCAGACTCTGAAACAAGATGAGCACGGTATTCAGACAGTTCCACATTAAGCATATTTTGAAACTAAGAAAACAAAATACTGTTAAGCAAGATGTTTCTCATGCCTCCTGAAATTTGTATGTTTCCAGGAAAATTGTCTCTCTGCCTTGTGTTTTACTGCATTAAAAAAAAACCCAAAACCTGTTCACCAACAGTAAGAAGTTTTACTGACAAAAGGGAAATTAACATCCTTTCAGCAACATGGACAACAGCAACCAGCTAAAACCAGCCGAGCACACACTGCATCAATCCCATTATCCTTTAAGTAACCTCCCTCCTCCAGGTCCCTGAAAGTGTTTAATAATAAACATCTTATACCATCTTCTTCATCATCCTCTTCATCATCATCTTCATCCTCATCCTCCTCAGAATCCTGCTTTGCTGGCACAGCTGCAGGCTTTTTGGCTGGTACTGCTGCAGGCTTTTTGGCTGCAGGCTTCACAGGCATTGGTGGCTCCTCTTCCTCATCTGCACCAACAGTACAAGTCTTTACTACTAAAGTTCAGTGGTATAGGTAAAAAGTGCTTCGTGCTTCCCAAAATTTTACGCAAAAGTTCAGGAAAGAGCAATCAAGAAACTAGGAGATGTTTTACAGGCCGTGTGTAAGGCAGCTGCAGCCCAAGCTCTCCTCCAAACTTCACCCATTGCCCACCTCTCCTTCATAACCCCTCATTAATCAATGAACTCCCCCAAGTATTAATCACACAAATGCTTCCAATTCCAAAGGGACTCATATTTAATGACTTGATTGAACCAGCTTTAGTCAATGCCTATTTCAAAAGTAACTTACCCGAATCTTCTTCATCCTCCTCATCATCATCTTCGTCATCTTCATCATCTTCTTCACTCTCCTGCTTCTTGGCATTCTTTCCATTTTTTGCTCCTTTGGTTAGGACAGCAGCCTTTTTAGGAGTTGGAGTAACAGCCTTTTTCGGCTGTGGAGTAGCCACAACCTTCTTTGCAGGTGTAATTGCCTTTTTTGCAGGAGTAGCAACTTTTTTTGCAGGAGTTGCAGCCTTCTTGGCTGGGGTAACAGCAACTTTTTGTGGTTTCTTCTGGGGGATCATCTGAAAGACACATTAGTGTAAGATTCATGCTGGCCTGTTTAACCTACCATTACTTCACTATCAAACATACAGCAACTGAAATCTACAGAGTATTCTTCTGACAGGTTCTGTAAATTTACCTTAAATGCCCACTCAGATGAATAAAGGTCAAACACAGCTTTTTCATGCTTTCAGAAGCCTACTTATGGAACATCAAAGCACCTCTAAACTCCCTGGTCCTGAACAAAGACCAATTGTGTCTATTAGCATTCTATACCTTGGAATTTTTACACTTGCACATAAACCACATGTGGACAAATGTTATACTGCTGATTACTAGAGTAATTAGGTACCCACATGCTTATCAGCTTTAGTATGGCTTTAAAACACCAGAAGCACTTCCAAAAGCTTGGAAACACAGTAGCTGAGCTATTTTTCCCCATAATGCTTTATTCTTACAAAATCCACTTTATTCTTTAGCCACAATTTATAGAGAAACACCGACTATTGATTAAATGCCTGTTACAGTGTAACCCACAACCCTCACGACACTTCTGTGTAACACGTGCGTCCTTTTGCCTCCCCCCTCTAGATCAATCACCTCTTCTCCGCTGCTTTCGTCTAGATCAGAGGACTCCTCTTCTTCACTTTCCTCGAACTTTTTCGGGGGAGGAGCCATTTTTTTCTGTTTCATCTGATTCTTCGGGGTCTGCAAGAGAGCGGGAGCAGCACGTTCAGGTGCCGTGCTCACCCGGGTCGCTTGCGGGCGCCGCTCGCTCCGGCGGGGCGATTGTCCCCAGCACGTGGCCGCCCCGCGGTGCCGGGGCCGCGCCCGCCGGTGCGCGGGGCCTTCCCGGGAGCTCCGCGCGCCCCCACGTGCTCGCTGTCCGCGCGCCCCACGTGGCCGCACTGTGACGTAGCCCCGCCCCCCCCCCACCCCGCGCGCGCCCGCACGCGGGGCCCACCCGCGTCCCGCACACACGCGCGCGGATCCCCCGCCCCGCCGCCCGCTCCCCTCCCGCCGCCGCCGCACGGAGCAGAGCGGGACAATTGGGGCTTGAATCCACTGCCTCCGGGCCCGCGGCCCCTCCCCTCGCCGCCATCTTCACGGCTCGGGAGAACAGGCCGGGTGCCGCCGCGCGGCCCGAGCGGACGGCGGCGAGAAGGCGGCCCGGCTTCCTCCCCGATACGCCGCCATCCGCACCCTCCCGCCCCATCATGGCGGCGTTCGACCGCTTCCCGCCCGGCGGCTGCGCTCCGCCACTCCCTCACCTTGGTGATCTTCACCATGATGGCGGCGGTGCCTGGCGGCGCAGGGGCGGCGGCCGAGTTGTGTCGGGAGCGGAGCGGGCGCGTCCGGCGGGGCGGCGGCGCGGCGGGGATCGGGCCGCGGGCGAGTAGCGGGAGCGGCGGGGACGCGCGGGCGGCCGGGCCGGGCACTGACACGAAAGAGCGAGCGCGCGCCCCTTCCGCCCCCTTTGCTAGCCCCGCGCCACGCCCCGCCCCCACCGCCCCCGCTCCGACCAATCGCCGCGCGCGCCCCGCCACCCGGCCAATCGCGGCCCCCGCCCCTCGAGCCGCCGGGCCAATCGCCGGCGCTCTGCGATCGGCCAACCGCAGGGCGCGTTACAGCCGCGGGGCCGAGCGCGGGGGGGACGCACCGCCCGCCCGGGAGGCCGCGGGACGGCGGCGGCGCGGCGCATGCGCGGGGCCGGGCGGCCTGGCCGGGCCCAGGGGCCGCACGTGGCGGCCGCGGCGCCGTGCCGGGCCCGGGCGGGGCTCCGGGGCTCCGGGGCTCCGGGAGACGCCGCCGTGCCCGGCGCTCACGGCAGCCCCGACCGCCCCGGCGGCAGCTCGGCGTGCCGCTCTGCCCGAACACGCTTTTGCCTCCCGCTTTGGGGCTGTCTCTGCCCCAGCGCTATCTCTGCCACCCACTTCTGCCTGGCCCCGCATCCCCTCCCCGACCCTCGGGAAGCACAAAGCACCCGTGGGCAGCTGAAGGAGCTTCCGTAGGAGCCGGTCAGTGTGCTGCTGCTGCTGTCGAGGTTGTGGTTGCACTCTGCAGCTGCCAGCCTTCACTCCTTCAGCTGGGAGAAAAGGCTCAAAATGAAAGAAAAAAATAAGCCTGTGCTTGCCTGATGGATGCTTTTGAATGCAGTCACTGCAAGAAGACACCACCTTTCTCCCTGTGGAATTTTTCCCCGGTGGCTGTAAATTGGGGGTAGAAATGACCCCAGGGCAGACCCGGTACCCCTGCTTCACTTGTCACTCTGCTGGCCGGGCTGGGTGCTGCCTTGCCCCTACCTGACACAGAGTGGCCTCCATTGCTGGGCTTTCCCTACTGCATTACCTCCCCTACCCTTCAAACTGGGCATCCAGCCAGCTCCTGGGGGCTCCTGACTCAAGCATGGGTGACTGTAGCAGCTTGCTCATCCATGGCCTACTTGAGATAAGCACCTGACTTGGGGAACATGAGATCCTAGTGAGCCCCGGAATAAAAATGCAGACTCTCAATGAGTGCCATCCTGCATGGCCCTGGTGCCTTTGAGGGGGCACCCCAAAGATTGTTCAGTGAGGCAATATACCCAGCTCTTAGGCTGTCCTATGCCTCTTTCTCTGCTGGGTAAGAAGAGGCAGTTTCCAGGCAAGCTGAGCTAAGGGCAGCTGCTCACTGAGAGGTGATGGGATCAATCAGCCTCTCCAGGAGTAATCCAAGCCTGTGCAGAGCCTGCCACCATCAGCCAGTATGGGGAGGGAAGGAGCTGGAACAGAGTGGGATACTGCCTGTGTCCCAGTCCTGGTCACACACATGCAGGCAGATGGGGATCCCAGCTGGCAAAACCCTTGTGTAGGGCAGCTGGACCCTGCCTGTGAAATAGCAATGTCTGGCTCATGTCCCACTGTGTGCTGCAGGAGCTGTCCCCAAGTGGGGTCACTGCATGGGGAAAGCAGTGACACAAGACTAAGTGTGGCCCAAGGGGATGCAAAGTGATGGAATGAAAGACAGAGAGACCTGAAAGTGATTTTTAACTGTCTGAAGCAAGAGCTGATTGCACTCTCCTCACCACGCATGTGGTGCAACAAAACCATGTACCATGACTGCCTGAACAGCTCTGCTGCCTGTGCTGGGGCTGGCCTTGCTGGTTTGTCATGAGAAAGGTACAACTGTTGCTTTAGCCAGGGGCAGTTTTGGCAGCTGGGACACTGCATGTGGCCAATACCAGTGCCAGCAGTGGGATCTGCAAAGAGCTGGGCTGGCAGCTGGCTAGTCTTGGTTCCCAACACTGGCAGGGGAGTTCTCAGTATGGCCTGTGTTCAGTCCCATTCCCCAGCAGTGTGTTGGAAGGTTGTCCTTGCCTCTGGTATCTGTGAGGCTGCAGTAGAGCCCAGTGTTTGGGGAAGGAGCACAGCACTCCGTGCAGAGGAGTGAGAACCAGCACTGGCCATGAGGCTGTGCTAATCCATGCTCTGTGTCAGTCCATGCACTGTGCTAATCCATGTTCTGTGCCAATCCATGCTCCATATCAATCCATGCTCTGTGCTAATCCATGCTCTGTGTCAGTCCATGCACTGTGCTAATTCATGCTCTGTGTCAGTCCATGCATTGTGCTAATCCATGTTCCATGTCAATCCATGCTCCACATAAATCCATGCTCCATATCAATCCATGCACTGTGCTAATCCATGCTCCATGTCAATCCATGCACTGTTATCCATGCACCATTGAGCAGGTCTGGATATGGCCCAACCCTGCCAGCTGCTCTTATGGCCAAAAAGGGCACAGGACATTGCAGATGCCAGTGTTAGGCTGGGTTCTTCCCTGTATCCCATGTGTGGCCAGGATTTTTCAGCCCTAGCACTGGGCAGGATGATGCCGGAGTGGAGCAAGGCCAGCCTTGGGACACACCATATTGCAGGGCTGTCCCTGCTGTGGCTCAGCACAGCCCAGCTCCTCTGCAGGCAGCTCCAGGAATTTCAAATGCCGAGGGAAGTCTCACAGAGAAGCATCAGTGAGAAGGGTAATTTGGCCAAAAGAGCAGGTTTGACAGCTCTATTTGTGCAGTAAATACACTTTAGGTCATTTTATGGCTGTCTCTTGTTGTAGCATGTGTGTGGCTGGGGAGCGCTGCTATAATTCCACAGTTAAAGGGAATTTAGCTGGTTCAGTGGAGACCCCAGGAGGGGTTTGCCGTGGATTCTCAGTTTCTGGCATAGCAGACGCTCACCCTGTGCTTTTCCCTACCCGGCTGCGGCTCCCAGGGCCTGGAGGGGGGAACAGCGCTGCGAGGCAAACGCGGCCACCCAAAAGCCAGGCAAACTGGGTGGCCAGCTCGAGGGGAATCCCAGCTGAGGTGAGTGAGGGAGCGCTCCCAAACGCCCCGTTCAGGCTGTGGCCGCCGCGGGTTTCCACTAGATGGTGGCAGAAGGCTGCGTGTCCCGGCTCCCCCGAACCCTGCTGGGCGCACCTGAGCGGCGCATCCCGCCCTGCCTCCTTCGTGCCTCCCAGGACGCATTTGGTACTCGCCGGGTAGCAGCAGCACCAAGTGCATTCGGGAGAGGAAAAGTTTTACCTGTTGGTGGTGCAGGCTTCTGCTGCCAAAAAAAAATTGTCAGGGATCTCCAGCAAACATCCAGTGGGTGCTCAGAGAAGGGGAAACGAGCTAGAAGAGCAATGAAATGTGTCCCTGAGCACCTCAACCTGACATCACCTGCTGTGTGGTCTGAGCAGTGATCTGATGTGTACAGCATGGCAAAGGTGGCAGAAAAAAAATCAAACAAATAAAACCCCACCAAAAACCACTATTAAAGCAAATTTACTAATCCTAGGTCTAGGTGCTGCTCAAAACCTCTTGAACCCCATGCTGCAAATCCTTTTCTCCTCTTGGTGCCCACCTCACCCCGTCATGGTGCTCCTATGCCAGCAGGTACCACAGCTGATGGATGGTGACCCAGCAGCACCAGGCACTCAGGGGTTGTCCTCTCTCTTCCCAACTGCACAGTTCCCCAGGCCCTGATTAATGCAGGACAGAAAATTAGATGGGACTGTGTGGTAGTCTAATTAAGTTTTTTCTTCATTATCCCCCTGTCTGTGCCAAGAGGAGAGTCCTCAAGGATGATGAGCATGAAGTGGGTGCAGAGCTTGCTGTGACAAATGGCACTTAATTCAAGTAGTCACAGACAAGTGCACATCCTCTGCCTTGAAATGGGCAGCTTGGGACACACTAGCCTGCAGGAATGAAAGTCAGCAGTGTCTGGCAGAGTATGGGATTTCTTCTCTGAGAAGTATCCTTTCTTGAGGAGGGATGCTGCAGGAATTGGCAAGGGACCCTGGAGACAGGCATACCCATTGTCACTCTGGCAGATGCTGGGTGTTAACCCAGCACATCCCTGTAGCATTTCCTGGGGTTCATGGACAAGGAAACCTACAGGTGACTCCCACAGAGAGTTTTGTACATGCAAATTTAGTCTCCACATGCCCTCCAAGTATTCCTTGTAGGGATAATTTCTGGTACACTGCAGAAAAGAAGGGGATTTTTATTTCCAGAAGGAGCCAATTCCCCTAAGATTTCCCTTGTGGCAGGCCAATTCCTCTCCCCAACACGCCTTGCCTGGAGCTGGCAGCAGGATCTTGTGGTGTGCCTGTGAGCCCCCAGCAAGCCCACACAGCCACCCAGAGCCTCCCAGCCAGGTGGACTCTCCTCTGGATCTGCTCAGCAAGAGAACAAGTGCAGCCCTGGAAAAAAGGATGCGTGAGAAAAAAGTGGGACCAGAAGAGGACTTGCAGTAGGTGTGAGATAAAGAAGAAAAACCAGGATTGGGAGATGTGGAGCAATTTGGGTGGTGAGAGGAGACCTTGGGAGCACCCTTCTCTCTCCACTGGAGTAAAGGAAATCCAAGTGGACAAGTCAGTGAGATGGGAATAGGCAGGCATGTTGAAACAATGCATACAAATCCTTTATAACCCAGGGGAAGTCAATCTGGAGCAAAGCTACAGGTGATCCCAGTTCAGCAATGCCAGGCCAGCAGCCAGAGCATGTCACAGTTCCATGCAACTGCACATTTTCCTGCACTGCCCTGCAGTATTTGGGAAGGCTTTCCAGGACCTTTGTGGAGACAGCCCAGAGGAGGAAGCTGCTCTTTGCATGGGCATTTTTGTGCATCCTATTCATCTCCCAGAGCTGGGGCAATAGGGAATAGAATCCAGACAAGCACTGGGTCTCCAGGGATGACATTCAAGTAAAACATCTGCACATTGTTGTGGCTCAGCACATCTTCCCCTTGGTACAGCCCCACGGAGCAGTGACCTGAGGCTTTGTCTCAGTTTGTTCCCATTTTACCTGCTGGAAGCTCCTACTGCTCCTGGGCCTGTGTTGGGCTATTTCCATTTCATGGCAGCTCCCGGGCACAAGGCCAGTGGAAGGCAGACGCTCTGCCTGGAACAAACCCAAACCAGAGGATTTTTCTTTTTTTCTCCCTTCTCAATTAAAAAAAAAAATCTTTGTTGAGTTCAAACTGGAAAAGCAGGAGTCTCTCTTCACTCCCCTTACAAGGTCAGCAGTTTATCCCCATATGGACCATTCACTTAAAATTGAACTCAATGATCCTTGTGGGTCCTTTCTGACTCAGAAGATTCTGTGATATCAGTTTATTTTTGTGTTTGTATCTGAGTGAGGGGGTGAGCTCATCCCTGCTTGGGAGCCACATGCACCCATCACTCAGCAAAGGCAGTGGGCAGCAGGACATGGTGAACCTGGGGCTGCCCCGTGTGCTCACCTCTAGCACCAGAACAGACTCAACACCAGGGAGAGCAGAGCCACACACACACAAACACACACATGTCCCCAGTATAACATATCCCAGCCTCTGCCAGGGAGCAAGAGCCAAAAGTGCTCTAGGAAACAGGCATCAGTGCCAGTGGGAATTGCTGGTTGGCTTCTGAAGCTCAGTGGGAAATGTTCTATCGTTCCCCCTGAGAGTTCCTTGTCCTGTGCTCTCCCAGCTAAAGTTGCCCACTGAGTCCATCCATGCAGTTTGCAAAGCCCCTGTCCCAGCTGGTTGCTGTGAAGGAGCAGCCACCCCAAGGGCTCTCATGGTTGCATGGTCCAGCCGTGGGCTGAGCTTTTTGGAAAGGGTTTCCTTGCATTTGACTGTGCCTGCAGAGCTGAAGTGACCTGAGCAGGTGTCAAGGCGTACAGAGCACCTGTGAGCCTGGGAGAGGTCAGAGCTTGGGAGCTGGGGAGATGGAGCCCACACAGATTTCACCATCCATCTGCCCCTCTGCAGCAAGCTCCATCAAAAGGAGGTCAAAAGTAAGAGCTGAAAGTGCTTTTCCAGCCCAGACCACTCTCAGACTGTTTGTGCCTCATCCCAGCAGCACACTGGGGTGTTTCACTTACCAAATCTCACCACAGAAATTCCCACTTGCAGGATGAGAGATGAAACCATTGCTTTGAAACTTCCTACGACCGTAGTTAAAAATAAGACTTGGAGCAATAATTTCCCTGCTGTTGGTGCCTCAGACCTGAAAAACCTAGTCCTGAACGACCTAGTGGTGTCTCATTTAGCTGGGCAAGCTGTGATCACGATGTCTGTATCCTGGGAGGGAGGCAAGAACATGGTTTCTTGGGGAAAAGTCCTCTTCTTCCCATCCTGTACAAGCCATCAGCTCATCTCCCTGTGTACAAAATGGCAGAGGAAGCTTAAAGACTGAAAATTACACTGAAAATTACACTGCATCTCTCCTGCTCAGTTTTAATTGTAGAGCAAAGAAAGAAGCCCATCGATTCATCCTGCTGGGTAATTAAATGCTTAATGCTATTGACTATAAAGACATTATGGTTCAGCAGCCCAACACTAATGTATGAACAATCGCTTATATCATGGCAAGGAAGGGGCACGAGCTGCTCCTGAAGAGCACGAGAGTTACCTTTCATGGGAACACACAGTGAAAAACCTCAGGGGCTGAATTAGTGCCGTGACAACCTGCAGGAGTGAGAGCCCATCCCAGGGAGCAGGGGAACAGGGAAGGGCTAGAAGGACCATGGAGGAGGAGGCAGCCCCTACCCCAAAGAAATAAATCCCCCTGGCCATGGCAGGGCGAGGAGAGTCTGAGCTCTGAGCATCAGTGCTGCCCCCAGCACAGCTCTAGGATGTTGTCAGCCATGGGATCAGGAAAATGAATCTGAGCAGTACAACCCTTTTATAAAAGCCATGGCAAAGGCATGAGAACGTCTGCCGACCTCCTGCCGGGCTCTACATTCCCAGTAATTAGCCGTCTGCTTTAGTGTATTTATTATGCACAGGATGTGGAGCACAGGGCAGAGCCTGCACATTGCCTGGGATTAAGCACATAAAATGAGCTGAGTGAGCACTGGTCCAAGCTGGAGAGGCCCATTTGCTTGCTGAGAGAAGCAGTCAACCCCCAGAGCTGCTGTGCCGGTGGCCACCGTGCACTTCCCAGGGGAGGTCTCACCCAGGGAAGGATGGAGGCTGCCCTGCCTCCCACCTGCAGGACCTCAGAGCCCAGCACATGGCAGGGATCCCATGGCCTGGGGACAGGGGGAATGCTGAAGGGCATTTATAGAAGATGGAGGAAAGAAGGACCTGCAGCATCACAAGGAGAGCAATGCTTTCCAAGACCATCCTCTGCTGAGTTCTTTTCCACCTCCCCAGGTGACATTCCCCCCCTCGCACAGCCCCCTGAATATCAGGCTAGCCCAGAGGTCCAAGGCTGTGAGGGGAGGAATATCAGGAGGTGGCAAAGATTTCCAAAAGAGGCTCTTACCCCAGATATGTTGGTTCAGCTCTCTTTATTCTGTGGTGTCCATGTGGAGAGCGGGGCAAAAGAGCACAAACAGGAAATGTCAGGGGTCTATATAGACTTTGGACAGGGTGGGCTTCCCTGGCTCTCCACCAACCCCGTTGGGGCAGGAAGGAGGGTCCAGGGTTATCTGATCAGAGTCACAGGGTCCTGGGGAAGGGGGCACAGAGTGCCCATGAGCTCACTGTGACACCCAGGATTGAGGCATTGTCCCTCCAGCCATGGCACGCTGGGTTACCCCACCTGCAGCCATTTCAGGGACAGCAGACATGGCCCAAAAATCCACCAGAGGCAAAATTTCCACCTAAGCTCTCAAATCCATGTCAACAACCCCCTGCCCAAGGATAAGGGCAGCCCACACAGCCCTTCCTGACCTCCAGCATGGAAATCAAAAGCACTTGCAATTTTCTCTGAGCAAATCCAAGTACAGATCATGCTGTCAAATCCTTATTTGATTTGTTTTTCTGGTGGCTCTGCTCCGTTTGCCTTCATTATTTTCTCTGCCCTGTGCCATAGTCCAATAATGCAGCATCTGCCCAATAAAAGGTCCATGAATATAATTTACAAGTAGTTGGCACCTTCTGCCTTGTCTGGGAGGGCAGGCGCCCTGGAAAAAGTGGATTTTACAGTCATTCTCAGTGGGGTAAATAACCTCTGAGCACTGTTTGTAGCTTGATTTACCTTCGTGAGGTTGCAATTCTCCCAAACATTTGATTCATGCTTTGAAATTGAACCTCTCTAAGTATATTTCTTTACAGAGTCTTAAAAAAAATAAGTCTGGAAAGAAAGAAGGGAAGGTGCTATATTACAGGCTCAGGGATGAGGAAGAAGGTGCCTCTGGTGCTTTGGATATATCTGAAGGGGAGCACTGAGCCCAGAGAGAAGCAGCACTGATGCTCCCAGTGTCCCACCTCCCCAGGTAAGGCAGCCCTGACTGCGTGAGCTGCTGCATTTACCTTAGAAAAGCCTTTCTGAGACTGAGAATACACACCTATGTTGGTGCATTTGTGTGTACAACAGCCTCAGTAGGGGTTTGTGGGTTTATTAGGAAAGAAACATTTTCCTGAGGATGCTGTGAGGGTAAGGGAGCACATTGCTGTGTCTCCACACTCCTTTGCTCTGAGGTTTTGGGATGTGCAGCGATGGGCAGAGGCTGGGGGCTGTGCTGTGGAGCAGTGCTTGCTCTGCACCCTTTTTCAGGAGAAGAATGAATCATCACTACTATGGGTGCCAAACCCTGCACCCTCCGGGCTGGGAGCCTCACAGCCTCGTGCCTAAACTTGCTGGAATTGGTGCAGGTGGCATCACCCTGTGCCTTTGGGCTGAGGAGTGCCTGAACTGGTCCTGCTGCCGTGCTGGGGCTCATCCTGTGCCTGATCCTCACCTGGCTCCAGGTATCACTCCCAGGGAAGATGAGCTCCCCCACACAAAGTGCTTCCTGCTGCAGGGCCAGCATCCTCCAGACCCTGAAGGTCATCAAAGATCCCCAGTGGATGAGCCACAGCTTGGGAGGGAGCAAACCTGTTTGCAAAAGGAGATATCACTGGGAGAAAAGTCCAGAAGAAAAATGAGACATTTAAGGGAAAGTCCAAACATTTCTAGCCACAATGGTGCCAGATTTCTCTATTTTAATGGTTTTCTTTGGCTCCATCACACTATGGGTGAAGGCTGCCTGTGCAGAGAGAAGAAAGGCAGTTTCTGTCCAGGGCTGCCCTGGACTCTCATGAACGCCTGCAGCAGTGCAATGGTTAACATAGAATTTGGTCTCACCAACCATCTCCTGCCAAAGCTTTGGCCAAAAAATGCAGGCTAGGGAAATTGAAAAGGTCCTAAGACTGGCCAGGTGTGGGGGGATCAAGAGTTGTTCCCACTTCTAACACAGAAAGAGGAGACAAGTGCATCCCCAGGTCCCTGTCCTGACACCAGCTTCACTGGAAAAGCAGCTAAAGGCAAACCTTGGTGAGTCTAAAAGAGCACAGAGCTGTGCTTGCACTGCCATGACTGCAGGGTTACTGCAGTGCTTCACAGCCTGAGCTGCACCCTCTTGGTGTTGAAGGGTGCATTTAGCACAGAAATGACTGGAGGGTGCAGAAAGCAGGAACAGTCACACCTTGCTTACTCATATTGAGCCATTTCTCTTTTGCCCAGTGCCTCAGACCAAAGGGGCACAAAATCAGGACCCATTTTTCTACCTCTGCTGCCTTTGCTCTGACCTGCAGAAAGGAGATCCTGCCACCACTGAGTCTGGAGCAAGGGCAGTGAACAGGGGGGTTCAGAGGTACAGCAGCAACCTGCCTGGTTGTTTTCTAGAAAAAAAGTTAAATCCTTCTCTTGTGGGATAAGCCTGGTTTTGTGGGGCACAGAGCAGCCTCTTGGAGGAGGGGAAATTAGAGCAGAAGCTCCTGAAGATGCCAGCAAGGGATCTGGCCACATCACACTCATGAGTGTCCCAGCCACCAAAAGCAGTTGCTGTGGGGTGACCTGTGAATTCACAGCTCTGGTGCTGCAGCACAGGACAGGACCTGCCCTCACCAGCAAGGAGGGGACACAGCTGAAGCAAGTCCCTTGGCAGAGCAGGACTGTGCTGGACTGGGACTGTGTCTGTGCTTGGAGATGCTCTGGCTCCCTCTGGGTATTAAATCAAAAGGATACCAGATTGCTTGGCCTGGTCTTTCCTGTTGTTTTAAATTGTTCTCCCAGTTCCTGGCTCCAGTACAGTGACCAAAATCATCACTGTGACAGAAAAGCTGAATTTTGGGACATCCTGAATGGGGCTGAAGATCCCCAAACCTATTTCTAGTAGGCTTGGAGAGGAAATAATGGACAATGCAGAGGATACCTCAGTGCTGACCCCAGACTCTCCCAACACACACCTGCAGAATAAAATTGTACCAGTGTTAGCCAAAGGACTTTTTCAACTCTGTAGCTGCTGGGCTGGGGAGATGTTGATCTTCTGGGGCGAGGAAGCAGGCCAGGAGCTTGGAGAAACAGCAAGAAGACACAGAGGATTCCTCCCAACTACTGAGGAGATGCTCACAGACACAGATAGGTAAGATAGGAGATGCTTGCCCTTCAGACCAATCTCAGCTCCAAGGGTAGGTGGTTTCCTACTGCAACCACTGGCTTTTGGAATAGGGTTAAACTGTTATATCTTCCAGCTATATCTGCCCAGAGACAAAAATTGTACTAGGAAGAAAAACCTTTAAATGCTTCTACTGTCACACTCACCTCACCCCACTGGGTGCAAATGGGTGCTTTCCAGCCCAATTATTACCATTTACTGTGTTTTCTTTCTTTTGGCTTTTTGCTGCTGTACATCTAATTCAACCATCCTTAACTGAATCTGTAGAAATGCATCTTATCTATCTCCCTTCTTTCATGGGAAGGGCTTGAAGGAGTCCTCACCCAGCCCTCATCTTGCAGATGATGCTTGAGCACAGCACTTGCTGCTGTGTTTCAGGTTCCTGCCAGATGGACTCACCGCCTGTTGGTCGGGATTGCCACAGAAAAATAGGAGTGAAACCCAGCTCAAACCATTTGCTTTTCCATCTGTGCAAGGAGGTTGTTGAAATCAGCGCCGGCAGAGAGGTTTGGAGCTGACGCCAGAATAAGTTTGGAGAAGTGAAGAGCTGTAGAGAGATGTGGATCTTCCTTTAGCCAGAGCAGAAATCACTGGAAAACACCAGAGGAATGAAGAGCTCACAAACCACAATGTAAGAAAGTCAGCTTGAGCCTGGCATTGCTAGCTGGCTCCCAGGATGGCTTGGGGCTGTAGGTGTGGGAGACAAGAGCAGGGCAGGCAGCAGCAATATCCTCCCCTCTCCTCATTAATACAGCAGTGAGGCTTGATGGGTCTCCTAAATTATAATGTCTTTCTTGTCATTAACTTGATTTCTTTCTGGTGACAGCAGCAGCAAATTGGCCCCAGCTGCTGTGAGCAAGGGATGAGAAATTAAAAGGAATTAAACAAGCCAAGTGCTGGAGGGGTTGGTGTGCAGGGGAGGGGGTGGTTTGGGCTGAGGAGGGGGATGGGATGGGATGGGATGGGATGGGATGGGATGGGATGGGATGGGATGGGATGGGATGGGATGGGATGGGATGGGATGGGGTCATGGGGGTAGTAGGAAATGCCAGGAAGGGAGAAATGGGCTTAGGGCTCCAGCTTCTCCCTGCAAGCAGGACACTGAGAAGCAGGTGCCTGCCACAGTGAGGTCTGTCTGGGGAGGGAACAGCCCTGTGTGTGCTGAGGCTGCTGCCATGCAAGAGAACACATGGGATCCCCTCAGGGATTCCCCCCTCCAAGGAACAACCCCTGCGTGGGGATGAAGGAGGACAGTGCTGCTGAGCTTCTTTGCAAGCCAGTACAAGCAGGTCTCAGCAAGGAGTTTTTATCAGCTGTCCTGGAAGAGGCCAGGCACAGGCACTGAGGAAACCAGGTCTATGTCTGTGTCTCCATTTTCTGCTGCCTGTTGGCAGCTCTTGCCCTGATACACTGCCTGCCCTGCCAGGGCATGGAGATGGTCTTGGAGAACCAGTCCATCAGTCTCTGCCAAATACCTGCTGGGAACCTGTGTCCTCCCATCCTGGCAGCCCCAGGCTGATTCCTGTGTGAAATACAGCTTTTGACCTGGCTTGTAGCCCCAGGGCCAGCTGGAACCATCCTGTGCCTAATGCAAGCTCCAGGCAGGAGGGGATGTCTCATGCTCAGTCTCAGCATCCTTAATGTGAGATGGTCATTAATGTGACACAGTCACTCCACCCGCCCAGGAAAGATAACAAGAAAGATGAGTTTGTCCTCCCAGTCCTCTCAGACAGCTTTTTCCAATGTGCCACATTAAATAGTCCTGAACTGAGAAGACAAACTCGCCCTGGCTGCCGTGATAAGCACAAAGAGTGATAAACCCACGTAATTAAAGTCTGCCAGTGTAATAATGTTGCAGCAGAGACAGCTGGAGTCTGCCCCTGAGCCTGGCTCCATACCTTGGGTTTTACTTGTTTTCATTCAGACTTAGTTTGGAGAGATTCAGCCCAAGCACTGCCAGGTGCCAGGAGGGAGGGGAAATGCCACTTGGGCATGGTGGAGTGGAGGAGCTGCTGTTCCCTTCCTGGCTGTAACACAGAGAAGTCCTTAGCAGAAGCAAACACCCTCAAAACCATATTTGAAGAGGAGCTGACCTTATAGAAAAGCACGTGGTTCATAAGGAGGCATTTCCCCGTGAGGTACTACACCACTGCCCTTAGAAGCCTGGGCAGGGACAATAGGGACTGGTCAGAGACCACTTTCACTGGTCCTAAATATATAAAACACTAGATTAAAGTTAGCTTTTTCCAGTCTGGGCTTCCCAGCCTTCCTCTTCATGCTGGAATTTGCTCCACCCCAATGAGACCCCGAGGGCTGATGCCCCCTCATCCACCACATCCCACCCAAGGGGCCAAGGCAGACCCTGGGAGGTGTGTGCTGGGGACCCTAAGCACAGCTTGTGGGGCTGTAGGGAAGCCCTTTGCAGACTGTTGTCCTCCAGGTCAGCCTCAGGGCCCTGAGCCCAATCCCCCAGTCCTGCCAGCAATCACAGCCAGCTGTTAGCAGTCCCCGCTTGCCTCAGAGCTCAGCCATCCAGCCGACTTTAATCCACTTACTGCAGTGCTAATTATCTTTCCTTACTTTCATTTTTTTAACCAAAGTGTCCCCATGAACAAAATTAAGCATCACACAGGCTTCTCTGACATAAATTCTGCCATCTTTAGCAACCACAGCTGCTACAGGAGAAGATAATGGGCTAACCTCTCTCTCTCTCTCTTCTAACCCATCGTGGCAGGGGTTTAACCCTGCCCCAGGTGACTCCTGTGAAGGTGCCCAGTGGCTTTAATTGTCCCTGCTAGACTGGGGAAGGACAGAGGGGAATGCACAGTGCCCTTCCCCTTGCCCTGCCAGCAGGACAGTGGGATTTCAGACACAGAGCAACACACAGTCCTTCACTTCTTGGAGATGCCCTTTGTCCCTCTAGGTCTAGTGTTTTCCCTCCATGTGTGGTCTAAGATCAGGAGAGGTGGGGGGCAAGGAGCCCATCACTTCCCTGCACATGGCCTCATCCCTCCAGGGCTGTTTGGTTTGCTGTGACATAGAGGAGACTGTCCCTGGTGCAGGTGACAGTCACAGTGCATTACTGCTGAGCCAGCCTGAGCATCCAGAGCTGCACCTGAGCTCCTCCACCCAGGCCCTTGGCTGGGCTGTGCTCCCCAGGCTGCCTCACCCCAGCCTCCCTGCAGTGCCTGGCTGCCTGGAAGCTGATTTCTGTGAAAATCCTGGCTCTTGGGGAAGCCACTGAGGAGCCAGGCAGGAAGATGGGCTGTCTCTGCCTAAAAACTGAGCCCAGAGGTGTCCCTGAGGAGCAGAATCAAATTCTGCATATATACACTAGGGGCTGGACTAAACATGCAAAGGTCCCTTCCAACCTGAACTATTCCATGATTCTGTGGTTTCTTGCTGTCTATTTGCCTCCCTGCCTACCTCGAGTTGCCCATCACCATCTGTAGGCACTGTGTGTTGTCTTTTCACCAGCATCACTAGCCTGGAATAAGGGGAATAAATGAAATATGGTTTGAAAAGCAGCCTAAGCTCAAACCCAGCACAGTTTCCTAAATTCTACATTTTCCTGCATCCCTCCTCCCCTAACAAATGCTGGGATCTTGGTGGGAAAGGCTGCTGTGCTGCATCCATGGCTGGGCAGCCCAAACCTGCCCCCCTGCCCAGCCCTAGACAGGGACTGCTCATTCTCAGGCTCACAAGGGCTTTGCCAAATCCACACTGAACGAGTTTTCCCCATCCCATGGCTGTGTGAAGGAAGGGGAAAACAGCCCTTCCCTTGAAAAGGGGCAGCAAAAAAATCCGCTGGCACACTCTGGAGCCATTTATCATGGCTACAAATATACAAGGCAATTGCTGTAAAATTTGAGTTTGGCTCTGTAAAGGAAAAAAACTCCACCCCGTGCTTGTTGCAAATAATCACAGCACAAAAAAAAAAGCCTTACAAGGCTGCAGCAGCCTCATAGATGAATTGCTTTTTAATCCCCAAAGCTCTGGTGATAAATCTTTTCACTGGAAGCTTTGGAGATACTGTGTCACTCAGGGCATGCAGCAGCATGGGGGGAAACAGCTCCAGGAGCTGAGCTGGAGGGGGGGACAGGAGGATTCTCCTGGGGGACAGGAGGGTTCTCCTGCAGCCAGGAGCAGGTGATCAGGCAGGAGCTGGCAGTTGGACAGAAGCTGCTTTAAGTCTGGGAGGACAGATGGACAAGTTTTAGGGAACAGCTCTTCAGAAACAAAGTGTTTGGAGAAGAGATGGTGGCATGCAGCCCAACCTGACCACGTGCTCCATATTGCAGGGACAGAGAGATGCTTCTCCCAGCTCTGAGCAAAGTCACAGAGCAATGGCATCCACACACTCCCTGCATCTCCTGGCCCCTCAATTTACCTCTCCTCTGACCCATCTGGGGTCCTCTGGGCTCTGAAATATTTGACCCCCAGGCAGTGTTTTGGAATGCTCCTTCTGCCCAACCATCCTGAAGCAGCAGTCATTCCCCCATGCCAGTTACAGGGGTGAGAGCAGTGGGAGAAAATTGCCCATCCTTATCTTCTGCATTTTCCCATCCCACAGGGCCTTTTACTTCTGTATCACCTCCCTGGAAAGAATAATTCCTCTGATTTATACTGGGAAGGTGGCAGAGGCCAGGCTGATCCTGAGGGCTCAGGGCAGTGGGGAACATAATTCTTGGACCAAAGAGCTCCTAATTCCCTTCCTGGGGCTGCAGTGAGCCTGAGGCAGGAAGGAGTCATCCCAGTGCTTTCCCAGTAGTGGAGAGGTGCAAAATACTCTTCATGAAACCATTCTCCCTGAGGAGATCAGTTCCTTTTTTATTAGGTTTCATGTATTAATGAATTACAGGATTAAATTACTTGCCCAGCAGCCTTTAATTCAAGCATCTCTTGGGAGCCCAGCTGGCATGTGGTACCCAGGAAGTCTCCACATCATCAAAACCCAGCCCATACATCTTCACCCAGGAGATGCCACCAGCTGTGCTGCAGCTACATCTCTCACAAGCTTTTGGGATGCTTCGCAGGGTGATCCTGACCCAGCTGTGCATGTGGAGTGGGTGGTGGGGCAGCTCCAGCATCACCACCCAATATATCAAGGTTTGAGCTGCATATTCCCTTTGTGCATCTGAGAGAGGAGAATTCGGGGTCACCAAGGAGGATGGGGAGTCCCAGGTCAGGAGATGCCTGGGCAGCTGGGAAAACAAGGCTGGATAAAGGCAAAGGCAGTGCCTCACCCTTCTGGCTGCTCTGGACTCCATCCCAGCTGTGCTGCAACCAAGGATCCTGTAAAGAAACCCTGGGAACACACTCTGATACACTCTGACACTGACCAAGGCACTTGAGCTGCAGCAGCCACAGCTGTATCCCTGCACAGCCTGGCTTTTCAGGAACAGAAGGAAAAGTTTGCCCTCGTGCAGCATGAGGGACCCAAAACCCCACACGAGCATCTGTCACTACATTACAAAATACTATTGACTGCCTATTAAAAAGCCATTCCCTGGAGATTTGTGGCTGAGGAAGCAGCTGGGTGAAGTGAGACGGGGCAATAATGGCCATCAAGGAGGCATCAGTCACATCCACCCACACAGCAGCCACCAGGGGCCCACATGGCTGCCAGGGTGCTGTGCCCTGCCAGGACCATCACAGGAGAGAGAGAGGATGAAATAGATCTCAGTGCCCTCGTTCTCACTGACATCCTGCAGAGAGAGGCTGCAAGACCCTAAAACACAAAGTTACTGCAGCCCAATGCCCACCCTCACCCAGCAGCACCCACCAGGACCCCCCAAGGGCCAAGGAAGGGCTTTGCCCATGGCAGACCTGGCTGTGGGATGGGGAGCAGGGGAAGCCAGCTGCACTGCCTCTGAACTAGGGATTGGGTAGATGGGGGCAGGAGGGAGTGTGCAAGCCCCAAACCCTTGCTCTTCTCGGTCACTGGTCTGGCTGTGGTCCCATGCAATGGGCTTAGGAGAGGCTGGAAGCAGAATGGCAGCTGCCAGTGCTCTGCCTGGGGCTTGCTCATCCAGTATTTCTGCTCAAGCAAGCCCCAGGCTACCATGCTGAGCAGAGGCAGGGCCATGTGATGCTGAGACAGGGGAGCCTCCAGAGCTGGCTGTGAGGAGTTGGGGTTGAGTAAGTAATGCAAAACAAAAGCTCAAACTGCTTGGGCGGTTCCTTAGCTCCCATTTCAGATCCTCAGTATTTCATCCTGCAGGACCTGGTGTACACAGGGAAGGCAGCAGCATTGATCTCAGACAGGAAATCGATGGGTCCTTCCAGCCTGGGAGAGCATGACCAGCCACCCCACGCTCCCTGGCATTTTCGTGACATTTTCCAAACAGTGTGCCTGGGGAAGGAGTGATGGCCCTGGCTCCAGAGGCAGCTGTCCCTCTGCAAAGGCCCCAGCCCTAGCTCAGCCTGAGAGGCCAGGAAGGGTGCAGGATCCCACTTGTGCCCTCCCTGTCATGCCCTCAGTGTCCCTGGACCTGCAGACCCACCACAGCAGGAGAGCCCCCAGGAAGATCTGGTGAAACAGCCCTGGTGTCCATCACCCTGGTACGTGGCCCATCCACCACCCTCCCCAGGAGCATGGCCTGGGCTCAGTCCCATGCTGGGAGCAGAGGGGACACAAGCAGGGCACAAATCAGGCCAGTGGTTTTTTTTAATTCTCAGTGAGGTTCAGCCCATGCAGGGCAGGGATGGAGGAAGGCTCCCCACATTTCCCTCAAGTTCAGGTGACCACAGTGGGCAGAGGAAGAAGAGATTGGCACCCAGCACATGCTGGTCAGAGACGGGAGAGGGGAGCATATTCATGTGACACAGACAGCTAAGGAACTCTGCCTTGGCACTACAGACAGCCTGGAGCATCTTTTATCCCATATTTTCCCCCTGGACTCCAGCTCTGGAGGGAGCAGCCATGCTCCTTCCCTTGCCCTCAAAGGGCTGGGAGCAAGGAGCTGTACCAGCACCTGCAGCCAGGCACCAGCTGGCACCACTGAAGAGATGTGCCAGAAAATCAGGGTTACACTGGTGCCAGACAGCCCTAAAGAGGTCTCAAAGGAGAAGGCACCCACGGACCATTTTCTGGCCATGAATGGGGTTTTTCCACAATCCCATGCAAACCTCTCATACAGCCCTGGATCTCAGCCCAGGTGCAAGCTCCTCTTGGGGCATCCATCCATTCCTGTGTCCCAAAACAGCTTGGGATGCCTAAGCCCCCAGCTCCAGTACCTGTGGGATCACCCCCCTGGGCCAGGAGGGATGGAATATTTTTAGGGATTGCTGACATATCCCTGACACAGAAGTCACTGTCCCCACACCATAAGGGATGCCCTGGCCTTGGCCAGGCCTGAGGACAGTGGGATGCATTGGCATGCATCCAGGGCACAGCAAGGTCACTGCCACCATGTCCCTGGAGCAGTGCTGCTGATACAAGCAGCCTTTCCACCCCAGCGGGACAGCACGGAGAGGAGGGATCCCCCATCGCTCCTGCCCCGCTCCCCAGCACAGGATGAGCGCCACAGGCGCATGGATGCTGGCAGTGAGGAAAGCTGGTCCCAGAGTCCTTCCCTGCCCTCTCACTCTTCAGCAGAGGGACATTGCGTGGTGGCCCCTCTCCGTGTGCTCCAGCTCGTACTCCTCGGCGCCCGAGGGGGGCAGCCCGCCGGGGCCGGGCACGGGCTCGCACTCGGTGCTGCGGGTGGTGGTGCGGGTGACGCTGGGCGAGTACCTCCGTGCCCAGGGCGGGCGCTGCCCGGGGCGGCACATCACCTCCTTGAACATCTCCCGGAAGCGGCTGGACATCAGGTTGTAGAGGATGGGGTTGGCGGCCGAGCTCAGGTAGAAGAAGACGCCTGAGATGATGTGGACGTACTGGAACATGTGCAGCATGCTGCTGGTCCAGGTGGATACAAAACTCCAGACAAGGCGGTCGGTGTGGAAAGGAGCCCAGCAGATGCCAAACACCACCACCAGCACGACTGTGGGGAGACAAGGAACTGGTGTTACTGGGGGATGGGGATTACCAACACCACAGAGATCTTCAGTCCCTGCCAAGCACTGCCCCATTTCAGCTTTGGCTTTAGCAGAGAAGCACGAGAGAGAAGGAGGAGGAGAGGGGAAAGGTCCCCTCAGTGCCTTCTGGACTTGTCATGGAAGTTTGGAGGTCTGGACAGGATCTCCTCTCTCCATCTCCTGCCAATGCTACTTCTGTGCTGCACTTCTCCACTCCTCACTGACAGGCAGCTGGCCCTGTCACAGCCATGCAGCACAGCTGGGGGACTCGGTCCCCAGTTAGCATCCAGCCTCTGGAAACCTGCCACCTTCACCAGCAAAGTCCAAGGAGCATGAGCTATTTGAGACCTTTCCTTGTGCTCTGGTTTTGATTTTGTTTTTGGGTTTTTTGTGTTTTTTTTTTTTTTTTTTTGTTTGTTTGTTTGTTTGTTTTTTTTTTTGGGCGGGGGGTTTGTTTTATAACCCAGCTCTGCTGATGGAAAGGATGTAGGTATGTATATGTACAGGTAATCCTGGGGTCCTCTGCCATACCCAAGCCACAGTGCATCTCTGTGGCATGCAGGACAGGTCCCCTTTTGTCCCCAAGCCAGCCCAAGTGCCTGGAAAACAGAGTTACCACTTGTCTGGGAGGCAGTAGAGAAGCAGCCCTCGCTGTGCCTTTGGGCTGGGCTGGGCAATCTGCCATGGCTGTGCCATCACAGGACTGGGAGTGTGTGCAGGTCAGTGTGCCAGAGAGAGGCAGCTACCCAAGGGCAGCCAGCTCCCACTCCTGGGAAGGGGGACAGAGGCTCTGGGAGCCCTGCTGGAGAGGGGTGCAAGAGTGAAGAGCAGTGGGAAAGAGGATGTTTCAATCCAGCCTTGGGTCATTGCCCTGTTAGAGTTAGAGAGGCTGTGGGGCTGGGCAGAAGTGCTGCCCTTGTGGGAAACCCCACCACTGCCACCAGCATTTGAGTTCTGGGTGGAGGGATGGGAAGTGAATTCCCCCATCCCAACCCACCTCCTTTCTCTTTCTCACCCTGCACTTCCCTCGAGGAGGGGATATAGTATGGCTTGGAGGGAGCTGGCCCGAGCAATCCCCACTGCTGGACTAAAATCACCAGATGTGCCTTTGCCCCTACACCTCACAAGCCAGACCCACAGCCTTCCTCTGGGATGACCCAACTGTGGTGCTCTGGACTGTCCATGACTCAGTTTCCCCCCAGCATCCTCCCAACACAGCCTGGGGAGATAGTCCCTGGCTCTGCCACGCCAAGCACCGACTCACACAGCATCTTTGTGACCTGCCTCCTCTTGACTTTCTTCTGCCCCTGGGGGCTGTGGCAGTTGCGGCTGCTGCCGGTCTTGGCTTCCAAGGCTTCCAGCATCTTTTCCTTCTTGAGCTGCAGGCCAATGAGAAGGTAGAGAACACTGATGGTCCCCATGGGCAGGAAGAAGAAGAGGATGGTGGTGACCTGGATGATGAGATTGTAGGTCAAGCGTGGTTTCACGAGGGTGCAGATCTCCGACTCGGGCACCCGCCCCCGTCCTGGCACGTAGAGAGGCTGCAGCCCATGGAGGCTGGTGTTGGGGATGGAGCAGACGACCGACAAGACCCAGATGGTGACAATGACCCTCTTGGCGTGGTTCCTGGTCACCACGTACTTGGCTTTGAGCGGGTGCACCACAGCGATGTAGCGCTCCACGCTCAGGGCTGTGACGTTGAGGATGGAGGCGAAGCAGACGGCCTCGAAGAGCAGCGTCTTGAAATAGCAGCCGCTGGCCCCCAGCAGGAAGGGGTAGTTGCTCCACATGTCGTAGAGCTCCAGCGGCATCCCCAGCAGCAGCACCAGCAGGTCGGACACGGCCAGGCTGAACAGGTAGTAGTTGGTGGGCGTCCTCATGAACCGGTGCCGGAGGATGACGATGCAGGTGAGCGCGTTGCCCACAGCCCCCACCAAGAAGATCAGCAGGTAAATGACACAGACTGGGAGAAAGAAGTTGGACCGTCGAGGTCCCAGGTACTTATCCCGCAGCTGCTCCTCTGTCAGGTTGGCATCCTTAGGGTCAAAAAAGGTCTCTGGGTGAGTCCTGCTGCTGAGATCAGGGCTGATGGGCTCCACAGGGAAGTCTCGCTGGGGCAGAGGGAATTCGGAACTGGAGCAGTTGACATAGGAATTCATGGCTGTGGAGAGATGGAGAGGTTTGTGGGATGCTTTCCCAACTTCTCTGCTCCCCCTGCTCCCATTGTCCCTCTCCCCACTGGTGTCAGGATGCCGGGATTCTGCTGATCACCAGGGCTCTGCTCTCCTGCACCCATCCTGCCCCAGACACAGCCTTTCCTTTGTGAAGCCACACAAAACCTCCACCTAAACTCTCTCAGACTTCTCAAGTGCTTTCTGCCCCATTTCCCATCCGCAAACAAACCTGGCAGCTCCCCAGTCCACCTCAGCCCCTTTGCCCCATGAGGGGAATGTCAGTAGGGCTACCCTCTTTTCCTGCTCTGTAAGCAGAGCAGGATACAACCCCAAAAATCTCTCCTGGCAGCAATTCTACCGGCTATGTAGAAGGGCTGGCAGGGCAACCAATAAAACAGCCAGAGGGAAAATTGATTTTCCAACATGATAAGGACTTACGGCTTGTTGGGAAACTCCAGATGAACGCTGAGGTCCCACCACCCCTGCGCCGGACAGGGTCAGGGCTGGGGAGGGAGCGTGGGAGGGGATGGAGACTTCACTGCCTTAAGAGGCAGGCGAATGAAATCCTGCCGCTGCTTTCCCCTCGGAGCTCAGCTCGGAAAAGCCGCCTGCCCTTATCCACCTTCTCCCTCGTGTCCGCTGTCAGCTGAGAGGCTGAGGGCTGTGCCAGGGGCTTCTCTTCCCACCGCTGGCCAAACAAATCGCGGTGCCGAGACCCTGCCCCTGCCAGGGGTTGGCTCCTTATCTGCAAAGCAGCACTGACAAAAAGCTGCCCTTCAGAGAGAGGAAATAGCGTTAAGGTAATAAACTCCATCGACTCAGAGAGTCCCAGGGGAGGGCGGCACAGACGTCTCCTGCCCTCCCGGCAGCCGTCGCAACGCCGGCATTTGTCATCCGCTGGCCTCGGCGGTGAGTAAAGCATCCATCGGCCCGCGGCCGCCCGGCACCGTCCGGCGCGGGAGCCGCTGCAGCGCCCGCTTCTCCGGGCTCATCTGGGGACATGCAGATGGACCCGACGGCTTCCCGAGGTCTCCCGCTTCCAGATGTGCCATCCCCGGGTCACCCGAATCACTCCCCCGTGAAGCAGGTGGCTCCAGCCGGCTCCGGTCACACCGGGGTGCGAGGAATTCGCCCCGTGCTCCGCGTCCGGCTCTGCGCCCTCCCCGTGCCCGGTGTCTGTCCCCGCTCCCGCCCGCCCTCAGTGGTGACACCCCCGTGCCAGGGGACGCTCCCGCTCTGCCATAAGGCCCGCGCACCCACATGTACATGTCTCGCACACACAGACCCACTCACGGTTCCTGAGCTCCACGGACTCGTGTCAAGGCGGCGTGTCCCGGTTCTGCCCGCGGCTCCTCTCTCCTCCACGTGCCGGCCCGGTCCGGGACCCGCCCGGAGCCGGAGAAGCGCCGGCCCCGCTCCGCCCGCAGGGTGGGGGCTCCGCGGCTCGGGGCTCCCCAGCCCCGCCGTGGGGAGGGGCGGGGTGCGGGGTGGGCAGCGCATCCTCCCGCCGCTCCGTGCGACGGCCGCGGGCACTGCCACCCGCGGGACGGGGCACAGGGACACGCACCGGTCCCTTCATCCCTTCCGAGGGTGGCAGAGCGCAGGTGGACCCGGTCCCCCCAGGGATGACACCTTGAAGGGCTCTGTCATGCCCAGACTTACCTTCTGCCTGTCCCAGCACCATCCCACCCTGCACAGAGGCTGAGCTAAAAGAGCCCCAGCAGGGCTGAATTCGAGCAGGCAGTACAGGGATCTTGGAGAAGGAAGCTGGAGAAACCTGCCAGGAGAGCTCTGCTGCCAGACCCACACGGGCTGAGCCCAGCACAGCTGACTGCACTGCCCAGCGTGCTGCTTGTGGCCAGGATGCGAGGAGCTACCTGGATCTGGTGGCCTCCAGCACCAGGACACAGCCCCTGGGGTCCTGCACGGCCAATCCTCCTGGTGCCAAAGCACACAGCAGATGGAGCAGTCCTCTCGCTCCTCATTGACTTTGCCCAAAGAAATTCCAGAGCAGGTGAGGGGTCACAGGACCAGACCAGCAAAGCCCTGGGCTGTCTTGGAAGCCCTGACCTGCCCTACCTCTGCTCCCTGCAGCAAAAAAGCATCAAGCAGAGGGGAGCTGGCAGAGCAAACACTCCAAGGGCACAAAGGGTCTGTGGCTGCCCGAGCCCTGGCTTTCCTCAGGAAACCATCTTTTCCCCCAGAGGAGAGGAACTGCTGAAACCAAAGGCCTGGAGGGTGAATGAGTGTAAACAAGACATTACTCAAAGGAAAAAATCAACAAACTGGAAACAATGTCTGAAACTGGGAGGGAGAAGGAGAGGAGCTGCTGCCTGCTCCTATGGAGTGAGGAAATGAAACTTCATTCCCTCCGGGGATGGAGACACAGTAAAACAGGGTTACGGCATAGTGCTGGTGACAGCTGGGACAGGACACAGGGACAGCAGCAGGATGATGCTGGCAAGGGCTCAGCAGGACTGTTTCAGCAGATGCCAGGGTGGGTGACAGTGCCAGGGAAGTGGCACGTTGCAGGTCACACCCCCTGGGTGGCAGAGCTATAAACAGTAAGTGATGAGGCAGGGATTTCTTTCCCTGCCTCCAGACTGTGCCCAGGTTGTTTTCCCTGGGGGATGCCCGAGGCAGGGAACAGATCTGTGCCAGTGCAGAGGCACAAGAAACCTCAGCATGAGCCCACTTCAGGGATTACAACGTGGAAAGAAGCATTCCAGGAAATCTCACTCCCGTCCATTCCTCCTCTGTTTTCTGAGTGCCCTGATGAGCACAGTCACACACAGCCAGCTCCCAGCACAGTCCCAGGTGCTCCCCGAGCTCTGTGCACTGTTACACAGCCACCTCCCCATCCTTGGGGCAGAGGCTGTTCCCTGCACACAGCCACAATTCCTTAACTGTCTTGTTCCTCATCTCTGTCCAGGCTTTGCCTCAGGGCAGCCCCTGGGGAGCCCCCTGAGCTCTGCACCTCTGTCCTTGTCCCTGCAGGAGCCCCCATGGCTCACGTGTCCTGCACTCCCAGGAGGATGAGGGGATGTCTGCAGGGGCCAGGGTGTTTGGAGGTTGCTTGGATTGGAAGAAAGCAGTGGGGATGTTGCTGAGCTCTTGACAAACTTCAGCATCTGTTTCCCTAAAGCCTCCTTTCCTTCTGAGGACAACAGGCATGTAGGAAGGATGGTTTGCAAGGACAAGACAAGGCTTGGTTCTCTCCAGAATGACTCACAAGTCCCCCCATCCACACCAGGCTGTCAGATCCAGAATTCCAGGTGGTGGCAGACCTCTCTGCCCCGTTCACAGCCCCATTTTTTCTGGGACACCAGAACCAAGGGACATGGGATCCTTCTCCCTTTGTCTCCTCACTTCCCTCATCATTCACATCAGCCTGTTGGAGCATCCCACATAAGTGGGGTCTCAAGAGCTGCTCCCACCCTACCTGCTGTCGTATCTCTCTGGGAAGAGTTGGTAGCTCTCTCTGACTGCATATCACTTCTTTATCTTGGATCTCTTTCTTCCTGCATCCCACCTCTAAGTACTCACAAATCTAACAGTCCTTTAGAATGATCCATTCTCTCTTTTAATTTTCTGATAAACCAAACAACCAGGAGGTGACAGCCCCTTTTCCTCTATTGCTCAGAAGAAGGTAAACTTCACATGGGAGCTTGATCCTTCAGCCTGTTCCTCTGATCAGGTATTTGTTATATTAACCCTACTGGGGAAGTAGCAGGGAGGATGGCCAGCTGCACATCAAAACTGCTCCTCCTCATGGTCTGTCAGCCACAGCCCAGCCCTCTCCATGGGCAGAGCACCTCTGGGTTAGGCTGGAAGAAGACAAGCAAGGGCACCCATGAGGCTCCCTTTGGAAGCCCAGTTCCAGTGTTCCTCCTGCTCCCTGCTGTTCAGCCATCCCTGCCAGGGGGCCAGCCAGTGCTGAGCTTGTCCCCACTCGCAGCTGGCTCTCCCCACGAGTGGCTTAAGGCTGCCACACAGAAGCTGAGCAAGGCTCCTGCTGCACCAGGAGAATTAAGAAGCCAAAAGAGAAAGCAAACCTCAGTTTCAAAGCTCAAGAGGCACAGCCCTAAAAACCTACTGCATCCACTTGTGGCTCCTTTCAAGAGGCATCACACAAGAAGTGCAGGGCAGCCCAGCACAGCCTTGTAGAGCTGTCTGTGCTCCATCCATTTCGTCCTGCACTTTGCAGATTTAATTAACACCCTCTGGTTGTGGAAACAAAAAGCCACCAAGCCACAGGTAACATTGCATCCAAGAGGGAAACTGAGGCACAGACAGTCCCTTGTCTCCTCTGTGCTATCCTGCAGCAGGCAGAAGCCCCTGGGCTGCATTCTGCTGCCAGAAGGGACCAGATGAGCAGCCCCTTCTCAGGGAATTGCTGCAACAAATTTTCCAGGGCAGGGATAGCCAGCACAGACAGAACAGGGTCACGAACCCTCTCCCCTTGGAGAGGAAGCAAATCTCTTGGCCGTGAGGATGTAAAAGGGGCTTCTCTCTCTGCTGGGAGCTGCCTACTCAAAGCTGCCCCTCTTTGGTCACCTGGAGATGAGAAGCCTAGAGGATGCATTTCAGAGAGCAGGAGGATATTTTTTTTTAGACTTCAAGGCCAGGAAGGGCCACACAGACCCACAGGGCACCAAACAGGCCCAGATGTGGATAATTTGGCACAGACAGGTCAATGAGGTGGCCTTTTCAAAGCAGCCCTGCTGTGTTTTATCCAGCAGAGCCTACCAATCCATCCTTGTCTATGTGGGACACCCTCCTGTAATAAATTTTTAGCCATCACTCTCCTGTGCATCTCCACTCACTGACTCTCCAGAGGCCTTTTTCACTGTGCAACAGCTGTGGCCATTCCCAAAAATCTCACCTCAGCAGTTTTACACTCTCTTCCTCCCTCACACAGCCTAAGCAGGTGACACTTAACCTCTCACAATAGTGGCAGTTGTTTCTAGATCTCCAAATCCCCTTTTCTGAGCTGGTCACAAACTGGCCAGCACCTTTTCCAGAGCACAGGCATCTCGCAAAGGAACAGCATGGAGCCTTTGCTCCCCTGGGACAGCACCCCTGGGCTGGTGCCCTCCTCGCAGCCTGGCATTTCATTTCTTCTTGCAACAATATCTGCACTCAGAGCCCCACAGCTCACCTGAGGAGTAGCTGGGGAGGGACGTTTCTCCTCTACCCCAAATGAGGCTGAAAGAAGGAAGGAAAATAAAACAGAGACCGTTTAAATATTCACTGGGATTAAAGCAATCAGCTTTCTAAGGAACAGCAAAATTGGCCTCTGCTCCACAGTTTGTGTCCCCTGGGTCTGCTGAGGGGACAGGGAAGGCAGGCACTCTATTAGCAGGTATTCAGGCTCCATGGCAACCATAGTTTTGCTAATCAGGGCCAGCACAGACCTGAAGTGCTTTTTCACCTGGCAGGAGCACTGGGCTGAGTTAGCCAGGGGCGCTGCCTTGGCCGAGCCCCCCGGGCAGTGATGGAATTGGATGAGGGCTGGCTGCGGGCCAAGGCATCCTGACAAGATCTGCACAGTTCCAACTCTGTGCCCTCCATTCAGCACCAGGCTGGGGACCATCTTTTTTTACTGAGGTCAGAATGAATCGCCCAAGATCAAAAAAAGGGCCCGATTATTCCACCCCAAGCTGTGGATGTGTCTGTTGGCCAGGGCTTTGCTAATAGCACTTTGTTTTCCTGTCTCCTCCTTCCCACTTCGTTTGGTTCCAGTTTGATGCTGCTCCATGGCACCATGCAGGGTCATCAGAGGTGGCAGAGCCAGCTCTGGGTTTGCAACCAGTGGTGGAGGTGGCATTTTGTACCTGGAGGTGACAGATGCAGCTGCAAGAAGAAGGGCGTGTCCTCTGGGCCTTGGTCCTGCACTACAGGCAGAGCTACCACATTTCCCTTAGCCTGAAAAAGCCAGGCTTGGGGAGGATGAGAGGGAGCCCCTGGCAGGTCCCAGGGCTGCAGCAGAGTGCTCTGCCAGCCCCAGAAGCAGCAAGCAAGCTGTGATGGAAATCCCTCATCCTGGCTGAGACCTGCTCCGTGACAAAGCTGTGGCACACTGGGCAGGCAGGAGGGACTCACACCTGGCCAAGGCTGCCCTGCCCTTCCTCAGCAGCAGAGCCAAGCCAGGGCACACCCAAAGGAGCATTTTGCCAGCTGAAAACATCCTGGCCAACACATAATGAGCTTGGGACAACCTCATCTACAGCAAATCCATCTCCAAAACACATTTAAATGGAACCTGGGTCTAGGGCATTTTACCAGGCACCAGGAAGTCACTTCATGGCTTTGTTTGTTACTTTCCAAGTCTCCTCCTTTTTGAGTTATCAAAGCTATTTAACTACATGGCACAGCACAGGGATGGCCTCTCTCCCTCCCCTCCCCTTGCTTCAGAGCCACTTGGCACTCACAGGTTGATTTATGGTGGCCCCCAGCCCTCCCAGGATTGATTGCCAGGACTTGTTACATCTCCCATTGGGCCATGGTAGATATAAATTCCCTGCCTATACACAGCTCTCAGCACCCAGTTCATGTCTTTAAATGTTCCTGGGAAGAGGCTTTCAGCTGGAAGGAAAAACAGCTGCTGAGGCTGTGCAAAACCTCATTTGCAAAGCACACTGGGTGAGGAAATGACATCTCTGGGATGGGATCCCAATTGCCATGGAGTGACTCACTGCAAGTCAAGATCAAAACCTCCAGTCATAAAGAAACCCCAATCAGCCACAACAACATCCCAATGAAACACAAGCATGGCAGCAACTAGAGATGCAGGATAGAGAGGGAAACTCATCACAGGACTTGCAGCACTTTCACATGAATTCTGCAAAGCAGCATCTCCCAGGTCTGGCATGGGACAGGACCGTGGGGGTGGCAGGGATGAGGATGTGAGAGCCTTGTGCTTCATGCTGACACCTCCAGATGCCAATTTAATCATCACATTCATGACAACACAATTTTCCTTGTTGCTTTGTTCTTTGCAGTGCAACAGCTGGCAGCTGGGGAGGGTGGGAGCATCTCACACTGGTTGTTGAACATTTTGCTGCTCCACTGGAAGAAAAAAAGGGCTGGGGTGCACCTTCCCTATGCAAGAATACCACACTCTGCTCCGTGTCCTGTGACAGGATTTAACTCTGAGCCTTAATTTCCAGGTACCAATAAACTTCAGGGCTGTAATTTCCCACTCTTGTTTTGCATCCAAAAGAAATTCAACTAAAAAAAAAAAGCGAGACACGTGCAGATGTTAATTTTTTCCATCAGAAAGTTTATGCTGCTTATAGAGAGAATAACAGCTCAAAGAACGTCATGACCTCTCAGAGGTAATCTGGAAACTTCAGCATGAGTGAAAGTTTCCTGAGCACCAGGAGGAGGAAAACATACCACAAATGTGAATAAACAACCTGAAATACTCTGCACACAGAGAGAAGAAATCTAGCAAATTGGTGGCAAGGTTCATCTCCAAGCACAGGCAGCAAATGGCACCTAAATTTGTGAGACAGGTGCCAGCAGTGCTGCTGTGCCAGAGAACAGGGCTCCAGTGGATCCAGCCCCTTCAGAAACCTGCAGTGTTTTGGTGCCAGCAAATTGAGTTGGGTATGAGTAGAGCTCCCCAGTGAGCTCCCAGCTCTCTGGGAAACCTGCCTGCCCATCCCTTTGGTTCAGGGAGAAGGGACCATTGCAGGGGCCAGGGAGACTGAAGCATCCAGGAGTCTGATTTTGGTCTGGGATGGGTCAGATCTATGACACCAGGATGGGCAAGAAGCAGAAATGTGAGAAGTGCCATGGCGTGGGCTTTCCAGAGGGTTCACCTGCACCTCTCAGGGCTGTCAGCATCCTCTCACCCCCTCCAGCAGCGAGCAGAGGTCACTCAGGGGGGCACAGGATGGACTGAACAAGAAGCCAGAGGGTGAAGTCACATTAGCCTGGTTGTGGGGTGACATGCACAGTGGTGGAGTGAAGCAGAGATGGGGACACAGGCACTGACAGATTAAGCAGACAGATGCAGGGTGGCAGGTCCAAATGACACCCACCCCAGGGGACCACAGCAAGATGCCAGAGTCATCCTGTCCTTAACTGAGACCAGGGGATGACATTTTTCTCCAAGTGGGGGGACTAAAGGGAGATACTCAGCCCGATTTTCACACTCTGAAGGAAACTGGAAGGAATAATTAAACATCCCACCTGCACCCACTAAGGATAATCCCAAACCCACATCTCACAAGCACAACAGGTCCAGCCAGTCCAGTTCCTCTCTCCAGCAGGATGGTGATGAGTGGGTGAAAGCCATCAGGCTGGCACAGTCATACCAGAAGAAAAGTTCCAGTGCTGTCCAGAGCAACAGCTTTCAAGGCAAGGAACAGGTTCTGGCATGGCAGCACAGCTCTGCTGCCTCCACCTTTGAAGCCTGGAGCCAGCAGCCTGTCCCCTCTGCCCCAGTAGCCCTTCTGCAGGCTTCCCCCAGCCCTTTTATAGTCCTGGCACCACCACACCTGGGCAGCACCTGAGAAGGGATGGGCTGGGTTAACCCTGCACTTGCCAGCCACCTAATGCCACCCTCACCAGCAGCTCTAGAGGAGAGGGTTGGAGAGGGTTGGGGACAGCTCTGCATCCCCACATTTCAATTGCCCTGTCCCACCCCATCCCACCAGTCCACTCTCTTGTGCCTCAATTTCTCTTTGTGTTCCTGCCTGCCACAGTAGTTCTAAGGAAATTCCTGTTTTCTCCTCTCTTCCCTCCTTGAGGTGTTTCCCAGATGGACAGGCAACTTTCCTCAACTCAGCTGTCTCACCACAAGGCTTGGGACATGCACACCCTGCTTCCAGCATCCCTGGGACTGCTGTGAAGAGTCTTGGGCACAAACTCAACCCATAGAAGTGTTTTCCTCCTGATGGCCATGTTGGGGTTTCCCAGCCAGGCTTGACAGCCTCCCACAAGTGTCTTGGCCTCTGGTTGCTTCTGTGCCCCAACGTCCCCAAGAGCTGAACATTTTCAGCCATTTCACCAGGAAGTCAGGATTAAATTCTAGGTCTGGCTGGGGTTTCCTCTCCTTGTCTGTGCCAGACTGCTCTGGCAGCAGTTCTGAGTAGCAGCCTGGCACTGTCTGCCCAGATTTGGCCCAGATCCCATTTATTTCATGATTTTCCCTGGCCCACAGCCTTTCCACTTCTTGTTGACACTGTGGCAGCCTCCTGCTTTCAGCCCCAGCCTCTCATGTGCCCAAAATTTCCCTCATGCAGGGGAAGGGCTGGAGCCCCCAGACCTCCTGGCTGATGAAGCAAGCAGCAGTTTTCTGTGGAAAGCAGCATTTGGAGAGGGCTTTGCTAGATTAGACACATGGTCAAAATGTGGCACCTAATTCACTCAGGACTGGTTTAAATCCCCTTCCACATGGTTGCCACTAATGATGGGCTTTAAATAAACGAGCAAATGCTGGGCAAATGGGAGGGACTTTTCTCTGACATCATGAAGCATTGCCTGCGATATTTCTTCTCTTATTCCCCCTCCACCCATCTCCCATCCCCATCTGGCAGGTTATTTCCATCCTGCTGCCTTTTCCCACCAACAATGTGTCCAACAGTACCCAAACCTGTAGAACGACGAGGTGTGAATGGGAAATCTTCTGGTGCAATGCCACGAACCGACGCTCCAAAAGCACCAGGAGCATCATTTCAAACCCTCCCTTTCTGGTGCTTTGCGTCTGCATTAATTTAGGCTAACTACATCCACCATAAAGTGATCGGAACAGAGATGCTTCACTGTGTTCTGAGTTTGGACGCGGTGTCGGGCGGTGGCTTGAATTGCGGGAAATCCACTTGTCAGAGCGACTATTCGGGGCTGCCCCGAGGTCTGGGAACATCTCTTTGCTGCTTTGCTGTTTTCCGACGTGTCCGGCCGCAAATTCCCCGCTCGGGCGCCAGGGCTGGAGGAGAGCTCAGCCCCCCGGGACAGCGATGGGAACAACGCGCGGCATTCTGCCGGGTGTGTGGGGCTGGAAGGAGGTTCGGGGGCATTCGCAAACCGCGCCCTCCATTCGCATCCTCTGGGCTCCCTCTGCTGGGAACGCCCGGGAGCTCCGCCGGGATGCGGCCCCGGGCAGGGCGGCCCCGGGAGCTCCGCCGGGATGCGGCTCCGGGCAGGGCGGCCCCGGGAGCTCCGCCGGGATGCGGCCCCGGGCAGGGCGGCCCCGGGAGCTCCGCCGGGATGCGGCCCCGGGCAGGGCGGCCCCGGGAGCTCCGCCGGGATGCGGCCCCGGGCAGGGCGGCCCCGGGAGCTCCGCCGGGATGCGGCCCCGGGCAGGGCGGCCCCGGTCCGTGCTGAGCTGCAGCGCTGGGGCCGCGCTGGGGCCGCTCACTGCAGCCCCCCGGGACCCCCAGGGTTGGCGCGGGGATGCGGTACCCCAGAGAAAAGCGGGGCCTGGAGCACATCTGGGTTTGTCCATGGAGAGGTGTGCGGGATTTCCTGGAAAATGGGCAAGAAGGAGTGTTAATAGGGGAAGAAAGGATGTAAAATCTGGAGAGAGTTTACACGTGGCAGAGAACCTCTTTTAAGACTTGGGGAGTAGAGCAGGTTCCCCCTGGTCCCATAATATCTTTCCATGTCTGGCTACTTGTGGTCATTTATTTTCCCCCTTTCCCTTGCCCAGGGGGCTTGGGGGATTCCTCCCCGGATCAGCAGGTACTTGACCCTTCAACGTAGCCACAGTTTGGGGGTGGCCCGAGCAGGTGGGGTACAGCAATGGGGCTGATGGGTTGGAGAAGGAAGGCACAGCACTGATGGCTGAGTGGGAGATACGGACAGTGGACAAGATTTTGGGAGACTTGGGGTGGTGGGAGTGGGACAAAAGACCCTCTGGTGATCGGTACAGCCTGGAGGAGCTGTGCTGCCAAGCTTGGTCTCTCCACCAGGGAAGGGGACGAGGGATTCGTGCAAGTGTCGTGTGTCCACACGATGGCACCAGACCCGGAGCAGTGTCCCCAGCCGTGGTGGCATGGCAGGACCCTGTCCCCGAGCCTTAGAATTGTGTAATCCTACATCTGGGAGTGATGGCGACTTTTTTGGATATGTCCCATTCGAGAGTAAGAGCTGTGCAGCAGGTCCCTGCCAGCAGTTCCTCTCAGCATCCCTCCAGCTTTTGATGTTCCTGCTTTTGATCCAGGTGTAAAACAGGGGAGAGGTGTCTAAAGCTTGATCCTTGTTTCTCTGCTTCATTCCCCAGTTTCATTTTCTGCCTCCTCTCTGAAAGCCTCACCTGGCTCAGGTGTGCACAGAGCTGCCCTGCCTGACAGGGATTCTCTGCCAGGGACAGAGCTTCCCACCTCTCTACCCTCTGGACAAACCACAGCCCCTTCCCCTAGGAAAGAAGGAGGCAGTGGGTGGAAGAGGTGGGTTCAGGGGAGCTGGAGCTTGAGAGTCCTACCTTGTCCTCCAGCAGCTGACAGGGCACCTGGGGGCTGCTCAGTGGGGACCAGGATTCCTTGCCTGGGGTCTGGCAGATGAGGGCTTTGACCATCCTGTGCTGTCCCATAATAGTCTGGGTGAGGAGCAGGAGCCAGGCTGGAGCCACCACAGAGGGCTTGGGAGCATAAGGACTGCGATAATGGTGACCCTGCAAATAACCACAGGCTCTGTGGGAGTCTCAGTAGGTCCCGCACAGGCTCAGTGCCAGCAGGACTAACCCCAAACCTCCCAGTGGGCAATCAGGCTCCCCTCAATCCCCAGGGCAGCCCTTTGCTCTGGTCTGGCTGCTGCAAGACAGGATTCCCTTGGCTATTTTACCTGATGACCCCTTCCCTAGAGAAACAGGATATCCTTCCTATCCCTTCCTTGCAGCCAGATTTTCTCCTGAGCCTCCCCATAAGGTACCAGAGGATCCTATCAGCAGAGGATAAGGCCACCAGAGGGGACTTTGAAGAGCCCAGAGTTGGCCCAGGGTCCCTCAGGTGGAGCTCCTGCTTTGCCCATGTGCTGTGGCAGGGTGGGTGGGGGCTTTCCACTGCTCTCAGCTTCACCTGCTGCAGTTTTAAACAGGTTTCCTGTGGAGTTTTCCTTGTGGTCTCTGCAGTGGTCCAGGAGGTCCGACACAGCAGGACTGCACACGGTGGTCCCCGTGCCATCGGCAGGACCGGAACATGTCCCAGATGGAGCTGTGAGCCCCCTTCCCCTGGCTCCATCCCCCAGCCACAGCTCCAGCCAGACCCCTCATCTCCACAACTTCAGCAGGAAGCTTTTGCCTGCTCTTTCCCAGCTGCTCCTTTCCCTGGGGAGTCACCCGAGCTCCCCATCCCCATGTCCTCTGTCCCTCCGGAGTCCCACAGCCCCAGCCCTGGGAAGCTCAGCAGCTGCTGAAGCAGCAGCGAGCCAAGATCCCATCACAGCAAAGAGCGTCTCGGTGCAGCCTCACACTGCTCTGTGTGCCCGCCTCCATCTGCCAGCTCTTGTCCTACATCTCGGCTGGCAGCGCCATGTGAGCGGCGTCTGCCCCTTCCCGTCCCTCTGTCCTCCCCAGCCCGCCTGCACAGGATGGACTTTTGGCTCAAAGGTCCCCACAAAGCTTTGGAAATAACACAAGAGGCTAAGGGCTCACCCGGGCAAGGGAAAACACTGCAGGACACATGGTTTGGCCAAACCCAGCATTCCACCACGACATGCTGAGCTATTAACCCTGGGAAAGCCCCTTCTCAGCATCCTGTAGGAGGGCTCAGGCCGCATGTCCTGGCTTTCCCCATCTCCCTCTCTCCAACCAAGCTGCCTGCCCCGTGTGGCTCTGAGAAGCTTTGGCTAAATCCCCACCCAGAGGAAGCTGCTAATCCCCGTGGCTTCATAGCCAGCAGGATCACCGGAGTGGGCAGCAGCCTTGGGGGTGGCAGGGAGGGATGGGGCAGGTCCCCAGGGAAAAGGGGCAGTGAGTGGACATGCCGCAGGAGCATGACCAATGCCACTGGCTGTGATGGGGTCCCAGAGCCAGTGGCAGGAAAGGAGCAGGAATTTGTGCCTCGGAAGGAGCAGCTCCATGGTTTAGGAATAAACCGCCTCCAGCAGGAATGCAAGTTGGGGAGATGTAAAACCCACGGTCTCCGAGTCGCCGCTCTGGGGACAGAGCAGAAAATGGGCTGCAGCACCGGGACGTGGCTGAGCCCCCCGATCCCCCCTTCCTCCCGTGCCCACTCCCCACGGAGCCCAGCCCCACCGCTGCTTGTTTCCACCGGGAAGCGCGTTTCCCGTGGAACGAGAGGAGGTTCCCGACGCAGGCAGCTTTTCCGCCAGGATTTCTAAAAATAATATCTCGGGACAAGCCAAAAAAAAAAAAAAAACAAACCAAAAAAAAACCCACTTTATTTTCCTTTTTTCACTCTTTTAATACGAAGCTTTAGCCGCTCCCCTGGGAGGACACCACCCTCGCCGCCTTCGTGCCCGCCTCCCGCCCGGGGGTTCGGGGGGAGCTCCGGCCCCGGGACCGCCCCCGGCCCCGGGGGAGGCCCCGCATCCCCCCGCCGTCGCCATAGCGACAGTGACCTCACACGGGGATGGGCGAGCGGACCGGTCGCGTAGCAACAGCCCCGGTGACATCAGAAACCCGGTGCGGTTCCCACGGCAACCCGCGGGGCCGGGAGGGGGGCAGGGGCCGTTCGCGGGGGGATCCCGGGCCGGAGGGGCCGGGGCAGCGAAGGGGTCCGCCCGCCCCACTGCCCCACCCTCCCCGAGATCCCACAAGCCCCGCGGGAAAAGGGTTAATGCGAATAAATCAGCATATTTTAGGGACGTCACCCCCAGTGCAACCAGCGGCGTGGGGGGGAGTAGAGGGGAAATGAGCCCCAGCCGGACCTCGCGGGGGTCTCGGGGGGCAAAAAGAGGGAACGTACTCCCCTCGCCCCCCAAAACTCTCAGCATTGCCCTGCAGAGCCTCAACCCCGCCCGGGAACACCAGCCCTGCCCCGGGTCCCCCCCACGCCGGGCAGGGGACGGAGCTGAGGCACTGCTGGGGGCACGGCGAGAGCGGCTCCTGATGGAGAAGCACGGAAAGCTTTGGGCTGGGTATTGTAAATGGGGCTCCCGGGCTGGAGCGGGTGAGCGCATGTCCTGGGCTCAGCACCTGGAGAGAGCTGCTTCCTGCCCCCCGGCAAAGCCAGGTGCACCTTTCATCCCCGGGAGCTGCATCCTTCCCCCCCAGCCACTGAGGGCACCTCTCACCTCGGCAAACTCACTCCCAGGCCCTGCACTCACTCTGCCGTGGCTCCCAGCCCTGGACTGGAAGCTTTTCCAGCCTCAAGTGAGGCCAGGGAAAAGGACTCGGCGCTTTTGGACCCTCGATAAACCTCTCACCACCCTGGGCGACCAGTCCCCGAGCTGGGATGGTGAGGTGACGCTCAGAGAGGCGCCCGGTGCCACCGGAGGCCTTTGCAGAAGTTAATCCCCAGCGTCAGGGGTGTCCCCAGCGGGATTAGCCACTAGATTGCACTCTTGCTTTGCGCAGGGCGAGGCAGCTGCAGGTCCTTGGCAGCGGGACGCCGGAGGCAGCCTGCTCACCCCAGCGCTGCCACCGCGCAAGATGCAATTCCAAACGGGATGCGCTGCAGCAACTGGGAGGGAGCCAGTTCCTCCGGCCCCGCCGGCAGCCAAAAATAACCACGGCAGGGTGACTTTCAGCGGGGAAATGATCTGCATGGCTCTACGGGCAGGGTGCTGTGCGCTGAAATGCTGCTGCCTCCAGGGCAGCGACTGCTCATCCCGTGGGATAAAAGTGGCAAGGATCAGGGGATGCTCTTGGTGGTGGAAGAAGACTGGATCTGTTTTTCAGTTTGTCTGAACGCATTCCCATCAGTGGGATAAACGCTCCTTTCTGGGACAGCTGGCTCCACAGGAGAGCACCTACGTGCCAGCCACTCACCATCACTGGGAGAGGCTGGATTTATCCCCATGACCCAGTGCATGCTGCAAATTCCCCTCCTGCATTTATTTCCCTCTCGGTCACCGTGACTCACGCTCTCCATCTGCCTGTTTACAGGCTGTTTTCCCAGGGTCCCTGCGGAGGCAACGACTGGTTGGGAGGAACTGGGCTATTTGCCCAGATCCTTGAGGGAAAGCCCCCAGAAGTCTGGGAGCAGGAGGGAAGGGGCAGGGGCTGGACGCCTGCATGCTGGGACTTCTCTTGAAGAGACAGAGGCCACTGTGTATCCCACAGCCTGGCTACACCCAGCAGCCCAGGGCAATGCTGGGTCTGCTACCACCAGCCCAGCCTGGCATTGCCCTGGCAGCCGAGTGCCTGCAGGGCAGGGGTGGGTACCACCCACAGGGCTCCAGCTCCAAAAGGTCAAGTGTCACCAGCCTGGAAATGGTGCCCACGCTGCCGCCCTTCATCTCCCATCAGTGGGGATCTGGCATGCCAAGCCCTCTTGGGACAGGGATGTGACTCAAAAGTCACAAAGGAATGGAGAGCTGATGACAAGAGAAGGGCAGGGAGATGGAGGGAACTCCCAAGAGCTGGCAGGTCACCCTTGAAATAGCTCCAAAGGAAGGTTCCCAGTGTGAGCATCTCCTCTGCGCATCCCAGCTCTGCTTCCCTGGGGATGCTGAGGCACAGGGGAGGGAGAGAGCTGAGGGGGGAGGCTGTGCTTTGTGGTTTCACGGTGCATCTGTGCCCTTTGAATCCCCATGGGAATGTGGAGGTGGTAAAATGTCACCAGCTGGGCCACGGGGAAGGGGGCCGGATGCATAAAACCCCAACAAAGGGTGGCCATTGTCTGGGGAGAGGCAGTGGGGGGCCGCATGGAGCCCGCTGAGTGCCCCTCGCCCCCCAGCCCCCACTGCTCCACAGCTCAGGTGCCGATGAAAAGACAGCTTTATCCCCCTGGGCCCTTCGTGGGAGACAATGCAGATCCCTGGAATCCCAGACCATGGTCCAAACGTGGCCCCTAGGGAAGCAGGGGGCGGTGGAGGGGAGCACGGTGCGCCCCAGCCTCCTGAACCCGCTCCAGGCTGCTAGGGCTGCTCTCCTCCATCCAGCCTCCCATTCCCACTTCCTGGCAAGCCTGACCTGCGTGGGCAGACGGGAAGATCCCATTCAGGCTGGAGAAGGAGCCCGCCCCCACCCCCGCCCATCTTCTCCATTTCAGGGCCTTTTATGGCCATTGCCGCAGGCAGGGCGCCGGGTCCCTGCCAGGCAGGGGGAAGGGACACTGGCGGGTCACCTGGGGATGCCCTGAAGGCACCGGGTCCTTCTCCAGAACAGCAGCGTTTGTGGGGGCACAGCATCCTGTACACTTCCGAGTTTACTTTGTGCCTGCTGCCGTGCAGGATGGATCGAGGGCTAGTCCCAAATACTTGGCAAGAGTGTTGCAAACTCCCCAGCGGAAGAATTGTAGCACAAAAAGCCCCTTTCCCTGTCATGGAACAGGGCTGAACAGCCTAGTCAGACTTTGGGGTGCGGTGGCAGAGAGCTGGTACACAGTACAGAGTGGGTGGAGGAAGATAAGTCCTCACCTCCATCCCTGGGCAGTCGAGATTCCATGCTCTAACCTGGAGCCAGCTGCACAGAGACAGAGGCAAAGCAGTCCCCCAGCCCCGGGATGAAAAGTGCTCCCGCAAACAACACCCGTCATTTCCTCCTCCGTGGCAGGAGCTATGGAACAGGTTCTTCAGCAACACCCTGGCACGGGGACAGGACAGGGAGAGGCCGGGAAAGGAGCCAGCCGAGACTTGGCGCTGCCACCCAGAACCTCCCTGTGCACCGTCGGGAAAGACGCACCCCAAACCCCGTCTGTGCCAGCGGGAAGCCAAGCTGGATGGGTGCTGGAGGGTGCTGTGTAGGCCCCTAATCTCAACCAAAACCTCTTGGGAGGCAGCTGATGGGGAAAACATGGATTTAGTGTGTTCACAGTGCTGGAACCCAAATGTAGCCAGCAGCTGAGCCAGGTGGCCAAGGCTGCATCCTACTCCACTGGCTCAGTGGTGAGATCCTCCTGGCTGTAAACCAGGGTCCCAGCCAGGGTCCCCATGCCTGTTCCAGGGCCAGGGGCTGCTAGAAGTGGGGGGCAGACGAGCTGGCAGCTCTGCAGCACATGTATCCCAGTGTGAGCCCAAGTGTGGGAGTTTACGGGGCTTTGACGCAGGAGATGTGTGATGGGGGAATTGTTGCCAGGCTTGGGGAAGGATCCAATCGCACCAGGGTGCTCTCAGCAGATTAAGGATTGGAAAGCTCTGGTAATTACTTTGCAGTATAAAAATAGTCCTGGCTTTATCCCTTGCCCTGATCTCCCTGCCCCACTCCTTCCCCCCACCCAACAGTGAGCAGATGCCATGCACCCTGTGAGCATGGCAGGAGGGCACAACACAGCTGCTGGGCTGGTGCTGGCATTTCTGGGTGGAGGGGGTAAAAAAGATGAGGGGTCTGGAATGGGGTGGTGACAGCAGCACAGCAATGGCATCTGGATGGCACGTGCAAACTGTGAGGATCAGGGGACTGGGAGAGGAGCCGGGGCACGCACAGAGGCGTCCCCACATACTGAGAGGCTTTGTGCCAGGGAAGCAAGAGCCTGGAGACATCAGCAGAGCAGATGTCTGGTCAGGAGAGGACCACGTCTGTGAGACCATCTGACACAAAGAGGGAACATGGTTCCAGCACTGGCCGTCACCACGTGCTGCTGGCCCCAGCAGGACCCAAGAGAAGGCACAGGGTATAGAGCAGCATGGATTGAGTCGGAGCAGTTCCTTGACCTCTCATTTCCCTTTGCTGGGGTCTGGGAACACATGGTGGCTGGAATCACAGGGACAAAGCAAGTGGAAAACACTCCTAGGTATGCAGTCCCACCTGCCTCCTCACCTTCCCCTGCAATAGCTCTGGCCAATCTGTGTCTCACAGCACAGTCGAAACATGAACTCTCCCTCTTGTCCCCATCCTTGCACAGTGGTGTATTCCTCTGCCAGAGCCTGGCTGGCCCAAGCTGAAGCAAAAGCTGCTCCCTGCACCCTCCCTGTGGGGCCTCTGCAGCACCCAGCATGTAGGCAGCATTGCAGGCAGCACTGCAGGCAGCATTGCAGGCAGCAGAGCATGCAGGAGCCTGTAACCTGGCAGTGAGCCCCAGCATATTCCATGCAGCCCGTTCATCCCTGCGGGCTCCCACCCACCCCGGCCCCACCGGGGAAACGGCTCGGCTGCATCCAGAGGCTTCTGGATGGGGGCAGCAGCTGCCAGCCCCGTTCCAGGCCGTGCAAACCTCGGGCTAGTGGAGCAGTGCTATAAATATCTCCCCTTGCAAGACCCGGTCACGCAGCCATCGTAAGGGGAAGCGCTGCCCTCCTGCAGGTCCCCGAGCCTCGGTGCCTGCGCAGCGCAGCTGCCCGGAGTCCCCCCATGTCCTGCTTCATGGCCAGGGCACTGGGGTGTGGGGCCCTGAGGTGGCTGGCACAGCAGTGTGCGGATCGTGTGGGCAAGGACAGGCGGCATTTCTGCCACCAGCACAGAGTGGCAAATGCCAGCCCCACAGATCCCCCATCTGCTCCCCAACCACTCCCAGGCCCTCCTTTACAAGCACAACACCCCGAAGCCCACCTCATACAGCACCACAAATGCCCTGCATGAGACCTCCATGCCTACCTACACATTCACCCCTTCCTGCTACACTCCGGGCACTCTGCATCCCCTGACCCAGATGCAAATCCCCAAATCCCGCAGCCCTTCTGTACCATTAAACCTGAAGTAGGGTGACTGGGGGGGCAGAAACCCCTCAGACGTGGGGATGGCTGCAATCCCTGCTCCCAGCAGAGCCCCCAGCCCTGAGCAGCCCTCAGCCCGGGGAGGGGGGCAGTGCTGCCCTGGCACACCCAGCCCTCGCACCACGCACCGTCGCCCCCAGCCCAGTTTGCAGACGATGAACGCTCCCCTCCCGCCGGTACTTTTCCATACACACCCTCCATGGTCCTTTGTTCTGTGCAAATCCCGGATCCGGTCCGCTCTCGGCATGGGGGTTGTATATACCCCCTGCCCTCCCCGGATTCACCCTACAGCGAATCCCCCCTGCCCTCGGAGGGGGCGCGGGCGGGGGTCCCGGGATTCGGGGGGGCCGAGCTCCGGCCCGGCCGCCCCCGCCCGCTTGCCTGGCTGCGGCCGCTGCCTCCTTCGCCTCTGCCCGGAGCCGAGACACCGGAGCCTCCGGGCTGCGCAGCCGCCACGGGGCAGCGGAGCCTTCCGATGGTGCCGGAGCCACCCGAGGCACCGGAGCCTGCCAGGAGCACCGGAGCCGCCCGCGGGTACGGGAGGTGCCGAGCTGCCCGGCTGCGGAGCCGCCCAAAGGTACCGGAGCCGCCGCGGGGCTGGGACTGCCGGAGCCCGCCGGGTCCCGACCCACCGCGGTGCCCGGGCCGCCGGGACCGGTCTCGGTGCCGCCGCTCTCCTCCGCTCCTCCCCGCCCCGCGCCGTTGCCTCCTGCTCCCCCGGGCCGCCACCGCGGGGCCCGGCCGGGGGGCTGCGTGCTCCCCGCCCCGCTGCCGGGGAACGGGGACCAGCACTAAGGCTGAGGAAGCACCCCGGTTCCCCCCCGCCCTTCAATCCCTACTGCAGCGGCGGATCTGGTCTCACACACCCCACTTCGCTGCAGGTCTCCCCAGCTCCCCGCCCCAAATATCTGCTCCTGCAAGGTCTGCCTGGCCCCCGCAGCTCCCCCCACAACAATGCCGTCCCCCGTGTTCCTGGTCTCTGCTCCCCAGCATCCCCCTCTACCTACGTGCAGAGTTCTGCTCTTACCGGACCCCTTTCTGCCACTCACTCTTCAGTTTCTGCTTCCAGGGGTGCTGCTGGTGGGGTCTCCCATTTCTGGGGTGTAGATGATCGACTCTCCCCCCACCCCAGCCACAGATGCCCCAGCAGCAGCCTTCAGTCCCACCACAGACACAGCCCTATCCGTGTGTCTTCCCCCAGGGAAGTGGGGCTCCCTGCCTCTCACAAAGCAGGTCTCACCTCCCTTTCCCCTTGCCATAGGGGAACCATCTGTGCTGTAGGGAGAGATTGCTCTGTCAAGGATCTGCAGCTGGAGCAAGTAAGAGCCCAAGATGAGAGTGGGGTAGGATGTCAAGGGGGCACGGGGCAGGGGAGAGGGGTGCAGAGCCACCCCCCATGCAAACCAAAAGGGTGCACTATGGGACATGCTGGGGCTGTTATGAGGACAGGGAGGTTCAGCAGGTACTTGAGGAGCACAGGGAAGGGGTGACCAGTCCCTCCTGCTTGGCCCTGGTCCTAAACTTCCCAACTGGCTGGGGAGAGGTCCCAGCAGGGCCACAGCAGTCCCAGCTTAGAGCTGTGCTGAGAAACCCAAGCGCCACCAGACAGAGTCTTTTCTTGCCTTGGCTGTGCCCCCCACCCAGCAAAGCACCCATGGGCAGCCACGGACCACCCGCAGATCCAACCTGTCTCTGGCCACCCACCTCCTGAGCCCAGTTCTGGGTCACTGCCACCACCCTGTCCCTGCCCTGAGCTGCTGCAGACGAGCTGATGCTGATCTGTTCTCTCCATGGTGGAGAACGATTCGATGGAAGGAAGGGAAGCTGAGCTGCTCTGGCAGGGAAAAGGCAAGTTAAACCCCCCTCACTGCCTGTTTTAGTGGGAAAATCTGCACAAATCCAGTGTTATCCTGGTGGTTTGGGGCTGGGGCAGTGCCCAGCTGCTGGCAGTGCCTGCACAGCCTGGCACAGCCCTCCCTGGCCACCCGGGCTCTGTGCTGAGACTGCGCCAACTCGCCTCACCCAGGGCGAGCAATGACAGCTCCCTGCTGAGCATGGCTGGACTGGGCAGCCCAGCAGCCTTCCTGGCTTTGCCTGCTGGAATGAGCCAAGGAGGAGGGCTGGTGCCCAGCAGGGAGGAGGGGCTGTCACCAATCTCCTGGTGACACTCAGCCAACTCATTGCTTCCAGTCTCTGCTGTTCGCTTTCAGCTGCCTGGGCTAGACTGGAGCTGCCTGGATGGAGATGGCTGTCCTGTGAGCCACGTGTCCCCAGGCACTCATTAGGGGCAGGGGACACCGTGGATGTGAAGGGGACGAGTGTGGCAGCTCAGGGCTCTTTGTGGGGTGAAAGAAGCTGGATGACAGCGGTGGCATGGGGGTGGCACCATAGAACAGAGCGCAGGAGGGAAACTGAGGCACAGTGGCTGCACCCAGGGGCAGGTGGGAGGCCCTGTCCAACTCTTTGGAGAGCAGTACCCGGGTGGAGTGGGCACAGCAGTTCCCGGGAGGGCGGCAGAGCTGATGGCAACCGAGATAATGCTGAAAATACGCCAGTGGCTTTGTTGCTGGTGACAATGGCCTGCAGTATTTTTAGCTGTTGTGGCCTTAGCTACAGAACAGCTTCTCCGGTCCAGCTGCTGCCCCATCCCGCCCTCAGTGTCGCCGGGCCCCCATGGCCCCCCAGGGCTGCTTCCCGGCGCTGTGGAAACCGTAACGTTAGAAACTAAACACAAACACCTCACCCGCTGCCACCCCCGGCTGAGTCACAGCACTGCCTGCTCCCCTCGCCCCTGCCTCCCCCTCCCTCCTGCCCACCCCCAGCCCCAAAAGCAATAGCTGATGCCCCCCAAGCCAGCCCCACTCTCACTTATGGGGTATAGCCTGTCCCAGGGCAAAGCTTGGGCTTGACTTCACTTGCTCCCATCTCAGGACTTCAGGAGATGGGGACTTGTGGAGAAAACTGCAAGGTGGCATCACTGTCCCCAGCCCCATGACATTGGGACATCCCCACTGCAGAGAGTCACACCCTGAGAGTCCCAGCTCGCCAGCATTACCACAGCCCTTATTCCCAGACCTCGGGGATAAAAAGTCAGACAGGAGCAGGCAGAGGCAGAAGGAGCTGCTTTGCACTCTGTGCCAAGGGCCAGGCTGGGGTGCTGTGCCTGGCCCACTTGTCCCATTGAAGGAGAATGGGGTGTAGGAGCAGGACGAGTTTTGGGGTCACAGTGGTGGTGAGACATGGGGGAATGAAGCAGCTCTGCTTGAGCCTCGGGGGAGGTGTCAGCACCTGACTGCTGCCAGACCCAGCATATTGATGCTCTCATTTCACCTTGCGGGTGGAACAAAGGATGAGTGGGACTCCATCCAACCTCTCAGGGGTGATGGGGTGTTCCACTGTTGTGCTGTCCCAGCTCCCATGGGAACTTTAGGCTGCTTTTTTGTGGATCTGGCAGGCTGCTGTAGGGCAGATGTGGCTGTGGCCCCATAGTCAAGGCCACACACACACTGGCACAGCTGCCCTCCTTCCACGACCCACATCTCAAGCTTCTCAGCACCCATGAGTGTTCAAGGGCTGGGAGAGCAGCTGCACCACCTCTTCTCTAAAATAAGGCTGTGGCCAGCAGGGAGGCTGGGGTGGGCGGCCGCGGCTGTGACTATGTTAGGATGTTCTGGGGCCGAGGGCAGATCACATCACAGGGATGAATTAATTAACACTCAGCAGTTTTGGATAACGTCCCAGGCTTTTTTTCTATTTTCATTTTAGCAAACTCCCAAGTCTGCTTGGCGCCTGCCGGGTCCCGAGTCTGGTGGCTGGGGGGTGGGAGCACCCACATAGCTGCCTAAGTACCTGCAGGTGCTGGGGTGGCATCATGGACACCCCACTGGCTCGATGCCTCCCTGCTCCCCAAAGTTTGGATGCTCTCACTGACCATGGGGGCCAGTGCAGTCAAAATCACTTTTCAGAGCCTGATGGAGCCCCTGCTTTCCTGCTATTGGTTTTCTTAAATCTCTAGTTTTCTTAAATCTCTAGCCTGCAAGAGGCTTACACACACACCTCGTGCCTGGATTACAGCCCTGAAAATTATCTGGGAAAGGGATTTTTAAATAAAAGTTATAAATACCCTCAAACAGTACTTTTATTACCCCAAAATGGTGTGATCAGGGCTGTGGGGTGCATGTGGGAGGGGCTGGCCCCAGGTGAAGGAGTCTGGGGGGGGGTCAGTGTGTCCAGCTGTGCGCGTGTCCAGCTGTGCGAGCGGACACGTGTCTCGCTGGGTGTGAACAGTACAGCTGCTAGACCCTGTGTGGGTCTGGGGGTGCGTGCATACAGCAGGTCAGGGCTGTGCTGGGGCAGGGATGTCCCTGCTGGGGCACATGGCACTGCTCAAGCTCAGTCCTCGGCCTCATTTCCCGCTGATGAAACCGGCGCTTCTCCCGCCAGGCCTCTGCCTCCCCAGTGAAACAAAGGGCGCGGCGGCGCAAACACGCCCGTGCCTCCCGTGCAGGCGGCCAGGGAGAAGCCCCGCGCCAGCCAGCCTCACCCAGCCCCCCCGACACCTTTAAATTTAGCTCTTCCCTCTCCAGCTGTGTGAGCCAGGCTGGCGGCCAAAACCTCTGCAGCCGAACACACCCCTTGGAGAGCGGCCGCTGCCTTGGCGGGCTTCGGAGCCCCAGGAAGGGCCCTGTGCTCGCTCCCCATGGACCGCGATGTCCCACACCTGTGGTCACCTCAGCCTATGCCCTGGGCAAGCGGGAAGGGTTCACAGGGCCAAGGTCCTCCCAGGGAATGTGGGACAGAGCTGAAAATGACTCCCCAGGTTCAAGGAGGGAGATCCGTGCTAGCAATAAAGACCAGTCCAGCCCTGCTGCCCCAGAGGAGCAGGGAATCCAGCAGGCATGCCCTGTGCTCACCTCCTCAGTGCTGCCTGCCCGGCTGAAACTCAGAGGGCACAGCATCACTCCCCTGCATGCACACACGTCACCTACCTGTGTGTGCGTGCTCAGACATGGCACACGCATGGCACAGGTGGCCCACTGAGCTTCGTGCTCCCCTCAGGGCTGTGCCAGCACCCATGGGCTCACCTGGCGGGGCAGCGGGGCACCCACCCCACCTGCGGGTGCCTGCAGCCATGCGTGGGCGAGCGCATGTGCAAACATGGAGGTGTGCGTTAACACGTGGGGTTGTGCGTACGTGTGTGCGCTCTGGGCACGTGTGTGCACACACACACACGAGTTCCGGGCACTGGGGCACACACGTGTGTGCACAGCTCATGGGGCCTCACTGGGAGCGCGTGTGGGTGGGCAGCGCTCGTGTGGGCTGGCGTGTGCTGTGCCCAGGCACCACCAGATGGTGCCCTGCCTCCGTGTCACCTTTGGGGACACAAACCTGCTCCCTACGCAGGGACACGGGGGGGTTCAGGAGGGGACACCTCCCTCTGTGCCAGGCAGAGCCCCCCACCATAGCCAGGGGAGAGTGACAGCCACGCTGACACCTGCCTGTGCCAACGCTTTCTTGGAGAAGATCAAGGAGGTGGACCAGCACCTCGGTGGTGCTGGAGGAGGGGGCTGGGCTGCAGGGTCTGGGCTGTTGGCAGGGAAGCAGGCACAGGTCAGAAAAGCTGCAGGGTCTGTGTATGATTTGGGTAGGTGGGCAGCTCCCCCATCCCCTATTGTGTCTACATATTTTTGAGTGCAGCGACAATAAACCTGCCCAGAATGTGAGATGCTCGACTCACACCTGCAGGCGTGGGGTAGGGGCTGCAGCGTGTCCCCATCCTCACTTCATGAGGCTGAGACCGAACAAATTCAGCACACGCAGAAGCGGCAGAGATGAGAGGGAAGACTGAAGAGGGGGAGAGCCGCAATTCCTGGCCCATCCCTCTCCCAGCTCTACTGGCTTCTATCCCCACACCCTGACGGTCTGCCCCACGTGTATGGGTCACTCCCAGGCTCCCCACCAGTTCCCCGTGGGTGCTGTGTGCCCCGGGGAGCTGCCACCGGGCCGGGCGGGAGGCTCGGGAGCTTCCCCGGCCCCGCAGCTCCTCCAAACCGGCTCTACCTGCCGAGGAGCCCAGACCTGCTGGGGAAGCCCGGCGGGTCCCCTCCCGACCGCCTGCCTCTGCCCCAGGAACGGCCCCATCCCCACGGGCAAAGGGAGCGGGCACAGCGCTGCCACGCGTGCTCCTGACACGCGGCTGGGAAAAGCTCTCGCTGCCCGGGAGGTTCCGGCCCTGGGGTGCCAGTGCTCGGCCGTGTCACCCCCTCACACACAGAGCCCGGCACAAAACCGCCCTGTGCCCGGACTCCCCGCCCGCCGCAGCACGGCTCTGCTGGGAAATCCCGGGACACGCACGGCCGGGAGCCCCGGCACCGGCGGCACCCTGCCGACGGCTGCGCTCGGTTGTGCCGCGAGCTGGGCTGGGCCGTGCTGAGCAGAACCGAGCCGTCCCGACGGGAGCTGGGCTGGGCTGTGCTGAGCTGAGCTGTGCTGAGCAGAACTGAACCGTCCCGACGCGCCAGCACTGGGCGCGCACCCCGACCGCCCCCCAACCTGGGCCGGTCCCGCGGGCACAGGGATGCGGGGCGGGACACGGGGATGCGGTTCCGGGCAGGGGGATGCGATGCGGGACACATGGATGCGGGACGGGACACGGGGATGCGGTGCGGGACACGGGGATGCGGTTCCGGGCAGGGGGATGCGATGCGGGACACATGGATGCGGGACGGGACACGGGGATGCGGTGCGGGACACGGGGATGCGGTGCGGGCACGGGGACCTGCCGAGGGTGTGCGGGCAGCGGTCACACAGAGCTGGGAGGGCAGAGGCGGGCAGGAGGTCCCCGCCGAGGCCACTCCGCAGCCCCGCTGCCCTCCGTGTTTTCCCTGCAGCCTTTTGTGTGCGCGGCGCCGAGCGCGGGGAGGGCGCCCGGCCTTCCCCTTCCCCCTCCTCCTCCTCCTCCCCCGGGCCCGCCCCTCCGGCCGCCATTTCGCAGCGCCGGCCTCACCCGCGCCCTCTCCACATCATGGAGGACCGGCGGAGGCAGGAACAAAGAGCCCCGTCCGCCCCTGCCCCGCGGCCGGGCACGCGTGTTCCCGGTGCCCCCCGCCCCATCGGCGTCCCCACCCCGCGGGCATCCCCCGCCGTGCCCGGGCTGTGGCTGGCGAGGGTGTCATGTCAGACCTGTCCCGAGTCCACGTGTGATGAGTTTGCGGCGGGCTCAGCCCGCTGGAAGCACCCGCCGTGTCCGGGGCTCAGCTGGCTGCGGTGCTCCCCAGAGCTGCTGTGCAGGGATGCTCTGAGGGGCTGTGTGTGCACCCCTGTGTGCCCACGTGTGCACAGGAGTGGGGCACCGCTGTGGCAGTCTGTGCACATGTGATGTGGCACATGGGAGAGCACATGGCACATGGGATGGGCATGTGGGTGCGTGGTGACAGGACAGCCGGCACAGGTGGCCCTGTGCTCAGGTGTGGCAGTGCAGGTGTGTGTCTGCACATGTGGCACCGTGTCTGCTGGCGTGGCCGAGAGGGTGCCAGGCTGTGGGGGTGTGACAGCAGGAGTGTGTGCAAGTGTGTACACGTGTGCACATCAGCACCAGGGGATGTACATGGGAGCCTGTGTGTGGCTCGGGGGTGTGAGTGTGCATGTGGGGCCGCACACATCTGGCACACACAGCTGGCACTCATGTTGTACATCCAGGCTGTGTCCTCTGTTTTTTCTCTCAGTGTGAGGGCAGAGGGGTGAGTCTGGGGGCAAGCAGAGGGGACTGCAGTGCACGGCAGGGGCACAGCCCTGGCCCACAGAGGGGCTGGACTGGACCCCCCTTGGGCACTAGCAGCAGGGTCCCCAGACAGAGTGGTTCTGCTCTTCTTCCTCCTCTCCCCAGCACTTCAGTCCCAGATGTGCCCCAGTCACTGGCCACACTGAAACCAACAGCAGGGCTGGGAAGAGAGCCTGGGATTTCCACTGCCCTGTCCTGGCCCCTGTGCCCATGGGTATGGCCCCAAGTGGCCTAGGGAGGGGAAATGGAGGGAATGCTGGCACTGGAAGGCATGTGTGGCTGGGAATGCAGGAGGCAGCTGGGATGCTGCTCCCTGGCCCTGCCCAGCCCTCTTGCCATGGGCCCCATGAAAGGGCCTCATCCTGTCATCCTGTCCTCTGAAGCCCATGGCATTCCTGACTCCTTCCCTCATATTCCACCTGGTTTTTATTCTGTCCCCCTTTTCAGGTTTATCCTGTCCTGGAAATGACAGCCCTGTCTCTTCCACCTCCCACTACACACCAGTCATTCCCAGGTCATTCTGACTTTGGGCACCACTCATTCTTTAAGGTGGGTGCAACCAAAACATCTCCCCTTGCATAGGGCTTGTATTGCCCCCCTCCCCCCCATATCCTTCCAGGGAAACCATTCCAAGCAGCAATCCAGGGCACAGCTCACCTGCAAATGGGCTGGGACCAGTTCCTGGTGCCATCCTCAACCCCCAGCCCCTGTTGTGCCCCACTACTCTACCCCATGGTGCTCTTGCTGGGTGCAAAACAGGGCTGTAGACCCATAAATCCGCCCTCATCAGCTGAGGGTACAGAACACCAAGGCAGAGGACACACCGGTGCCACCATGCCCTGCGTGAGCTGTGCACAGTGAGCAGTACCCTGATCACGGCTCCCGTCCCTCCCTGGCGCCTTCCAGCCACCAGCATCAAGGCACTTTGTCAGCATTAAATATTCAGTTCCGTTCTCCGTCCCCTCCCTGCGAAGGAGCTCAGCATCGCAATGAACCCGGGCCATCACCAGCCTGCCCGTGCCCTGCGCCGCAGGGATGCGTCGGGGTGGATGCTGCGTGCCAGCCTCCTGCAGCAGCGCCTGGGAGCGTGGGACAGGAGAGCCACATCCTCCAGTACCCGGTCGGGCAGTGGCCCTGGGGACCAGGATCACCTTCCCTCCGCACCAGCTGCTCTCCTGTGCTGCAATACAGGCTTCAGCTCTCCCTGCATCTCTAGCCCTGGTTCGGATCTGTCCAGGAGCAGCTCCCTCTTTGCTGCCCTCATGCCTCTCCACCCCTCAAGTACCAGCTGGCCTGTTCACCCAGTGGCCTGGTGAGCACAGATTAATACCCATCAGGCCCCAAACAAGGTCACTTGAGGGCAGTGGGAGCTCCCTGCATGCTGCAGCAGAAGCAGCTGGGTGGCAGGTGGCTGTCCTCGTGTGGAAATCCCATGGGATGATCAGCAGGCACAGGCAGCAGAGCTAATGGGGGTCTGCAAGGAGAAATATGATTGGGGGTTCCCTGAGTGCTAGATGGGTGCTGGGGCTTTAGGGTTCTTCTGTGAAGCAGAGCAACAGCAAACCCTGACCCAGAGCCAAGGCTGGAGAAGAGAAACAGAGCAGGTGACAGAGATGTGTGAGCATCCCAGCTTTGGGAGTCCAAGCCAGCACCTGGGATGTGAGGGAGGGAAGCTTACCAAAAGTTGCAATCTCAGGATCTACCAGGGCAACTGGGAGCCCAGGGCAAATGGGGGCCAGGAGGAGTGAGTGCAGTGGGAAGAAACCGCTGTCACAGTGTGGCAGGGACTGTGTTCTACTGCCTGGGTATCACAGGGCAGGACAACGACAGGAGGCACATTTTTCAGAGAGAAATAAATATTGTAGTTGGGGAAAGAGAAGTGAATTCTGGTTGAGAAGAGGCTGGAAAGTGCCACACTACATCCCACCACCATAGCTGTCTACAATCCCCTGGGAGAGGGATAGGCACGGGACTCGTTTTCTTTTCACCTTCAGGTCCCTTTTCAGGCTTCCCTCTGTGACCGGGAAGACCAGGAATGTGCAGTGTGTGGTAGAAATGAGAGCTCGATCCTGCTCACGAGCACAAGGCATGCAGGGAACCAGGACACCAGGTCACAGGAATGTCCCCACGCTTATTGCAAGGCAGAAGTTCCCTGTCTGCAGCCGGGAGGGGAAACATCCAGAGCAGCACATTCTGGGGTGCACAGCCGGGGCTGGGAGAACCGGCTGCAGGGCACGGCTGAATGAGCCCAGTCCCAGCCTGGCAGCCCTCGGGAGCCCCAGGAACAGAGGTGAGCCACCCCTGCCATTCCTGCAGCGTGGCATCATCGCTGCGCACCGTGCCGCTGCAGTAATTGCCGCTGCAGTAATTGCTGCTGCAGTAATTGCCGCCGGGCCGGGTGCCAGCCCTTGGCCCCCAGCACAGGAGATAACTCAATCTGCCCTTCCTGCCTGCTCCACGCAACGGGGGGGCCACAACGCTCCCCTCTGCTCAGCCCAGGGTCCCCCCCAGGGAGGGTGAGGGGGGAGGGAGGCGATGTGGGGCACTGGGGCAGCCTCCTGGCGCTTAAAGGCCGTTCCTTGCATCCCCCTTCCTTAATTTGAGGCATCTGCTTGGCAAAGCCCGAGGGCTTCCCGTTGCAAAGGCCACTGGAGCATTTTAATAGCGTGCTCTTGCCTGGCTTCCTTCCTGGGAATAAACCACGTCCTGGTGATAAGGAGCATAAAGCCCTGGCGTTAACAGCTGGCGGCCAAAGCTGGGAGCGGGCAGAGCTGTGCCCACCCTGCCCAGCACAGCCCAGCCAGCCAGAGCTAGGGGGACACGGCCTGCCAGAGCCCTGCCATGTGCAAAACAGGACGCAATAAAACCCCATTTGCAGCCCGAGTGACAGTAGGGAAGGGTGGAGTAAGCGTGGGGACATTCTGTGACCTGGTGTCCTCGTCCCCTGCATGCTTTGTGCTCGTGAGCAGGATGGCTCATGCTGGGTGGCTGCTGCGGGCAGCATGCCTGCACTGTGGAGCAGTGTTTGGGGGGCCATCTCTCTGTGCCCAGCAGCCCTTGCTTGCCCAGAAGTAGATGCCGCTGCCCCAGAGGAGTCACATCCCAGAAAGGTGAGCTTGACCCTAATTGAGTGCCTCTGTGCCCCCCCAGAGCACTGCCTGCATCCTGGGGACAGACAGGGACACTTGTCCCAAGCTGTGTCCAGGAGTCACACCTTCACCAAGCAGTGAAGGTGCTCTGAGTCCCCAGACTCAGCACTGCCATAGAGTCTGGGAGGGTTTTGTCCTTGGCCTGCTCAACCTGAAGCTCTTCCCAATGTGTATTTTAATAATTAAATTACCTTTTAGACTTAACAAAGTGAAGGAAGAGCATCCCATGGGGCACTGTGAGTTACCCACTCATTGTCCCCAGCCTGTGGGCAGCTCCACCAATACAGGCTGGAGTCCCCATCACCCCGGGCACCCCACTGCTGAGAGAGCAAGAAACACAGCAATAACACCAAGGCCAGAGGGGAACTCTCTGGAAAACAATGTCAGACAAATCATTACAACCCATGTGTTCTTAGCCTAAATACTGATGGGTGGATTCTGCAGGGAGTTTTGGGCATTTGTGCTTTTTTTGGAGGGAAAATGGAGTGGGGGAGCTGTGGAATGAGCACATTTGATGTCACCTTGCTGCCTCTGCGTTGGTGGAATTTGGCTTCTCTGGGGTGTGTGGAGTGCAGGCTGTACTGACAGGGGTTCAGGGGCCACCCTGAACAGCACAGGCACATAGGCATAGGCACAGCACTCGGAGCCCCATGGCTGTGGAATGAGTCTGTCAGGGCCCATCCCAGGTGAGGGAGCTGGCAGTCATGCCCTGGGTCCCCAGGGAGCTCCCAGAGCAGCACATCTCAGGTGTGAAACCTGATCAAAGCCCTTCCTGCAGGTGGGGAGTGCTGCGTGCACCATCTGTGGCTTCTCCCCATCCAATAAAGGCTTGAGCGGTGGAGCAGCCTGACTCTGTGCTAAAGGAAGGGAAAGCCTCTCTCCCTCCCCCAGCTGCACATTTTTGCCGGCCCCACTGACCTCAGCATGCTTGCAGGTTGCCACCCCTCTGTCCACAGGGATGGGAATGTGGTCAAAGTTTATTAGAACACAAACGTGTGTGTGAGTGTGTTTATGTGAGTGTTTGTGTTTGTGTGTGTGTGTGTTTGAGTGTGTGTTTATGTGTTTGTGTATGTGTGTGAATGAGTGTGTGAGTGTGTTTGTGTGTGTCTGTGTGTTTGCGTGTGTGTTTGTGTGTGTAGGCAAAGTGCGAGGGTATGAACTTTATTTTCTTGGGAAGCTGCACTGAAAGGCAAAGCCAGGAGGCGAGGAAGCAAACAGGCAGGAAGGGGGGACGCAGTAGGTGTATTTTCAGCTGTGCTCTGCCTCCCTGCAGCACGGGAAGGCAGCTGGGAAGGAGGGCACAGGGACAAATGGCTGCAGCAGGAGCCAGGGCCCAGAAAAGGGCAGAGGGAATCAGCCTTTGCACCATACTGGAGGAGCAAAACCAGTTACTGTGTCCCACTGGAGCAACAGTTTTGCCAGTCTGTGTCACAGGCACCTGGCCTCTGTCCCCCAAAGGTGCTTTCAGGATCATTACAGGGCATTTCTGCTGTAGGTAACAGCATGGGGGCTGTTCATATCCCATCCTGCTGGGATTCCCATCTTCCTGGTGCAAGGGCATTTACCCCCGGTGCTTTGCTTGTGCCAGAAGAAGTCTGGCTGTCAGGGAACTTCCAGCAGGCACTGGGGCAGAGTGTGTGATAATGGGGACCTTCAGCTGCTGTGACTAATTTTTTTCCCCATGCCATGCCAGGCTCTGGCCAGGCTTGTCCCCTCCCACCATAGCAGAGACTGCTCTGAGGCCTGGGCTCTGCTCCTCTGTGTTAGGTTGGTGACATCCCACTCACCTGTGGCTCGGTCTGCAGGAAGGAGGCTTGCTGCCGAGCTGGCCACACTGCTGTGCTTGGTGGTGGCTGTCACTCAGAGCTGTCACTCCTGTGTCCCTCCTGTGGAGTGAGGAAGTGGCAGAAGCTTGGGTGTGCTTTGCCCATGGGTACTGGCCTCTCTTGCTCGCACACACACACACGTTCCTCCTGTTGCATCTGACAGGAGGCTGCTGCCTCCAGCCTGGCCTCTGGCACGTGAAATCACAGAGTCCACAGCACCTGATTCCCCAGGAGCAGCCACGGGCTGTGCCCATTGCTTGGGTCACCAGGGCGCAATGAGCAGGGCAGAGTGTGGTTGTGATGGTACCTGGGGGATGTGTGGGGCTGTGGTGTTTCTCTGGCACTCCTGGGCAAGGACATCATCCTCTGCTGCTGCCAAGGGGCTGTGACAAAGGACAGTGTGCAAGAGGACTGTCTGGGGACAGAGCAGAGAGAACCAGCCCCTGCCCTCCTGGGGGATGGCAGGGATGCCAAACCCGCTGCTAACCCCCAGTACCCCAGGCATGTGCCAAAAGGAAGATACCAGGATGATTTTCAGGAGACCATACCGGGGCCACATCCTCAGACACTTCACGCTTGCAGCCAGTGCCACTTTTCCATGGCAAAGGGGAGCCCCTCCATCCAGGCCCTGCAGCAGTCCCACTGTGACTCGAGGCTGTTATGAAGCCTCACATGGAAGGACCCTGGGAACAGAGATTGAGCACAGAACAGCCAGTATTGGTCCTTTCCCAAAACTGCACCTACACTGTCCCACCACCAGCCCCCCCAGTCACACCGCACATTGCTCCCAGAACAGCCAGAGGTCGTGGCTGTGCTGACAGAGGTTACAGAACCAGTGAGGAGACCACGGGGCTGTGCCATTCCTGGGGGTCAAGCCTGGGAGCAGGGGGACACTCAGTGCCCAGCCCTGCCCAGATATGGGGACAAGGACCAGCCAGTGCCCAGGTGCCACAGCAATGCCATGTTGGAAGGATCCCTGCCAAGGCTCTCATCAGGCACCACCACAGCATCTTGGAGCCAGGGGAGTCAGCCCTGGTGATTCAGAGGAGAGAGGAGAAATTCAGACTCCTCTGGCCTGCACTGGTTTCCTGTCTCCTCTAAATTTGCGTAACAGTCCCTCAGCTATTCCCTGGGGCCAGCGGGACCCCGGGAGCAGCCGCAGGTTCCTGCGGTCAGCCCCAGCTCTCGCTCTGCTCATGCAAATAACTGCAGCAACGGCTCCCCCTGCACGCGGGGCTGCCGAGCGCCCGGCCCTGGTCCCCAGGCAGGGCTCGTCCCCATCCCAAGTGCCGCGGGGGACTGCAAGCCCAGCCAGAGCGCCTTGCACTGTGTGGCTGCTCGGGCAGGCTCCAGGCAGCAATCTGGGCAGTAGTGCTCCTCTAAAACAGGGGTGAGGAGCGGTGGCTCCATGGGTGGCTCTGACCGATGTTTTCTCCATCCTCTGCTCAGGCAAGGCTGGTGGCTTTGGCACAGAAGTTCTGCGGTGGCATCCAAGTTCACCAACGGTTCTCTGGGTGACTTCCCACGGGGCAAAGGGCCCCATGCCCTTCCCAGTCCAGCCTGATGCTTTCCCAGCACTCCTGCGAACCCAGGAGCAAGGAGCAAGCCTGGGGGGATAGCTCACCGCCACGTACCTGAACCCACTCCCCAGTCTCCCAGCTCCAGCCTGAGCCACCAGTGTATCCCCTCCCAGCCCAGCCCGGGGCCAGGAGCCAGGGACAGGATGGGAAATGACAGCCCAGATCCAGTGCCTGTGGTGCTTTAGCCCGCTCCAGCCACCACTGTCACCCCAGGAGGAAATCTTTCTGCTTCCAAGGGCACGGCACCGTTTTGGGACTGCAGCAGAGCTTTCGCCAAAATGCAGAGGTGGAGCAGGGCTGAGCTGGGGGCTGGAGGGATGCAGTTGCTGCCTGCGGCCACTCTTCGTGGTACTACTTGGTGACAAGGCAGCTGCAGGGACATCCCAGGCCAGTTTGGCGTCCCCCTAAAGCTGGTAGCTGCGCTGCAGGACTGTTTAGGGACAAATTTAAAAGGGTTTGGGAAAGGTCTGCCCACAGGCACTGGGAAGAGAGTCTGGAGGTGCCCATAGAGCACCCAGTGCAGGGCAGCAGAAACCACTGGTGCTGATCCCATCCCCTCGAGACACCGTACAACGCCAGACTCCACGGAGCCGCTCTGTGCTCACCCCACCCTCAGCAGCAGTGACACTGAGCTGTCCCCAACGAGCCCCGACATATCCACCAGCGGGCAGCATCCCGCTCCAGCAGCCCTGTCACCTCAGCCTGCTCCAGTGCCCCCAGCACAACGCCCTCAGCCCCACCATCCCAACCCAGCGGCTGCGAGGGAGGGAAGAAGACGGTATAGAAAAAAAAAAAAAGAAAAAAAAAGGAAATAAAAAAGAAGTAAATAAATAATAAAAGCCGACCAGGCCAGACCCGGTAAAACGGCGAGCGGGGCAAGCCGGGCACGTTTATTGGGGTACGGGGGGGAGGATGAAATACCTGCCGAGGGGGATGCGCGGGTCCCGGGGCTGCCGGTGCAGCGAGATCCAGGGCTCCTCCCGGCGGCGGCGGCGGCTGCCGGCGGCACGGCACGGCACGGCACGGCAAGGCACGGCACGGCACGGCACGGCACGGCACGGCACGGCACGGCACGGCACATCCCGGTCCGGCCCCGGCAGCTGCCGGTGCGGGGCTCCGGCGGGCTCCGGCGCACAAAGGGCTCCGCTTTTAAAGCCGCTGCCGGAGCCCCCCAGCCCCGCAGGGCCCGGATTGGCGGGGCGGGAGCACTGCGGGGGGAGCCGCGCAGCGGGGGGAGCAGAATTAAACAAAAAAAAACCCCAAAAAACAAAAAAACACACACAAAAAAAATCAAACAGCTGAGGGGAAAGTGCAATCCAGCCGCAAGCATCGGAAAAAAAAGCCCCGGGGATGCCCCGTGCACGGCCCCCCGGCTCCTCCCGCCTGCGGGGCTGGGGGGGCTCAGAAGGGTCCCGGTGCTGCGCGGAGGGGCCGGGTGGGAAAGGCTGGAAACCGCAAACCTCTTGAGGAAAAAACTTGTAAATGCCGGGCCTGGTGAGACGGGGTAGGCGGGTTTTTCACTCCTGTTGTGGGCGACTCCCGGCTCCAACCCCTTGTCGGTGCCCGGCCCTTCTTCAGCCGCCGGGCTTCACCTCTGGGCTGCCCCAGGCACCCCACCGCTCCTCCTCCCCCGCCCGGTTCTATCCCGTGGCTGTAGCTGGTTTGGGTTTGGTTGGTTTTTTCGGGGGGAGGGTGTGTTGTCCGGAGAGCTGTGTTTTTCCAGCTCGTCGGCAGGGGGTACGCTTGTACCGAATAATCCAGCTCTTTTGTCCGGGATGCTGGACCCCATTCCCATCCCCATCCTCATCCCCATCCCCATCCCCATCCCGTCCCGTCCCGTCCCGTCCCGTCCCGTCCCGTCCCGTCCCGTCCCATCCCATCCCATCCCATGGGGTGCAGCTGCCAGACCCCGCGGCAGGTGGAGAACCGGCCTTTGCTGACACCAGCACTGGCACAGTGGAGGCAGCTGCTGCTGGCTGCACCCCACAGAGTGGTGGATGAGAGAACAACCCTCTGCACCCTGTCCCACCCGTTGGAAGGTGTTTCCAGCCCCAGCAAAGCTGCTATAAAGGGCACTGGCAGAAGGGGGATATTCTGGGACTTGGTGGCTCTGATGGAGCACACTCAGTATTTAGGATGTCAGGACAGGTATGGCCAGGGATGCTCACAGTTGTGTGTCACACCTTTTCAGTAGCTGCATGTTTGGCCCAGGGTTATCATGCCTTCACAGGCTCTGGGCATGTGATCGACCAAGCTACAGAGAGAAAAACTTTGCTACATCCCACCCTGATGATAAAAATCTCCACCCTCATCATGCTTCAGCCTTGGCACTTCACTGTACTACTCCTGAGTCCAGTGTTCCTGACCAGTTTTCCTGTAATAAATTTTGGGGTTTGCACGTAAAGCATCACCTCTCGGGGCTGGGTACACCTTCTGTCAGGAGCAAAGCTACAGGGGTAGGACAGCAAGCAGCATCCGTGTGCAGCTGGGAATTGTGCAGGTGCGGGTGCATGCAGGGCAGGGCAGCTCCAAGGCCCTGCTCAGATGCTCCAGGCATGGTTGTAGAAAGGGGAGGACTCCATGGGGAAGTGAGGTGTCCTGGCACAGGCAGGAGGGCAACTGCCTCTGGGAACACCAATCCCAATCCCCTTGTTTGCTGTGAATTGCTCTGGCACTGGGCTTTGTTCACTGGGCAGGGGGTGAATGCCTCACCCGGGTCCCCAGCCCGTCCTCTTTGCTCCACTGCCAAGCTCCAGGCCCTGGGCAACGATGTGTCAGGACTGAGAGCCATGAGCAGCTCAGTAATGACCTTCCTTGTTGTTAATTGGAAAGCCAAATTAACTCAGTGACTCCACTCTCAAAACTGTGCTGTGTGGCTGCCGTCTCATACCCTCAGGAAGAATTTCCCCTGGCAATGCCAATGGATATGGAGTTGGATGTTTTGGCCTCTTCCCCTCTCCACACATCTTCTGCTGGAATTGTCTGACTCTGCCTGGGCAGCTGGTATCCTCTGGTGGGGAGGAAGGGGGAAACTAAAGTCAGACTGCACTTGTGTTAAAACTGCTCACCTACCAAAAAAAAAAGTTTTAATTCAAAGCCTGGATCCAGGAGGCCTCAGCGCTGCTATTGCCCTCCAGCCCCTGTAGTGGTTTCCAAAGGGCTCATGCACACACTATGAAGGACACACACCAAGGGCAAGCTGGCTCCTGAGGCTGTTCATAGAGGGGCAGACCCAGCTGTGGCAAGTCCATCCTGAAGATCTGTGGGTATATATATGTAAAAAAATAACACTACGTCATACACAGGCTGCATCCAGGCTTGGTTTCTTTGATTTGTCTTTTCTTTTCTTATATGGAACCTGACCTGACTCTGGATTTCTGCCGTTCCTTTGCAGGTAGGTAAAACCACAGAGGATTGTGGCTGGCTGGCTTTGGAATTAACCCCAGAGCTGTATAGTCTGGGTTAGCAGTGCTCGGGGCTCCTCGACAGACAGTGCTAATGATGACACAGCATTGTGCTCACAACTTGTTAAAACCCAGACTTTAACGAGATCACAGGGTGTGTTTAAATGCATGCAGCCCTGTCACGGTGCCCATGTGTGGAACCAGAACTGCTCAGAAGTGCATCTGGCAACCCATTGTGCCTACACACATCTCCAGGCTACCAGCACTGGCACAAGTGGGACAGGACATGGTGTGTACCGGGTGTGTGAAGGGTCCTGGGCTCTGCTTGGGTAGGGATGCAGGCAGGGAAGGATGCCATGTTGCTTTGGGATGTCCTGTCCAACCCCAGGCTCACCTTGTTGCTTAAACCTTCCCAAGGCTGTTGGAAGTCGCTCAGCTCAGGCCATGCACATGAAGCTCACTCTCAGCCATGCATGGCCCAAAATGGGCTTGATCCCAAAGGAGACATATGCCACCAAATCCAGCTGCCTTTTCTCTCTTGGAGATAAATCTCTCACTACAGTCCAGGCAACGGGGATAAAACAAACACAAATATTGAGCAGGGAAAGTTTGGCTGCTCAAACTTTTTGCCTGGAGCTGGCTGGAGCATCCTGGCAAAGCGAATGCCCCTGCTTTGTGTTTGTTCCAGTTTTCCTGTGTAGCCCCCTAGTTTATTAAACAGGGTCCTGGCCAGTTTGCTCCACCTTCCATCGCAGCAGCCCTGCGGGGCCAGGCTGGCTGCAGGAGGGAGATGTGGAGCCAGAAAGGCCCAACCCCCCAAGCCCTTAGTGCTTCTTTCAGCAAGAAGTGTAACTGCATGGTGATCCTTGGTGACATCGAGGGACTGTTTGTCATCGGGAGAAATGCACTGGCAGGCAGCAGGAGGAGAGCCAAAGGCTACAGCCAAGCATGAGGTGGGCATGCCTCCAGCAGCCAGCACCACGTGCTGCCTGTGCTCAGATCCTGCCTTCCCTGCCCTCGTGGGCTCGGGCTTGTGTCGGGCAAGGCTGGCCTGCACACAGTGCCACACACACACACACACGTGCCCCAGCTCCGTGGGGACACGCGGTGAGTCCGGCAGCCTGGCTGCTCGTCCTCAGCTGAGAGCAGGAGCTGAGCCAGAGCTGTTGGAGCATGGGAATGTGGTAATGCAGCAAGGAGCTGGGCTGACATCGTGTTTGGGACAGGCTCCTGTCTAGTACCAGCTCAGCTCTTCCCCTGCCTGCAGTGATGCGTTCCCTGGGCCCGCAGCTTCGCAGATGTTGCACTGATGGAGAGGGATTCCTCCCCTTCAACACACTGCAGCTGGGTGCTTGTTCAGACAGCCCTGGCTTGCAATAAATTTGATGCAAAGATTCAAAGCTGAAATAGCTCTTCTGAAATCCTCACTAAACTACGGGAGTGTCAGGTCTGCTCAAGGATTTTCAGTCTGACCCTGGACCAGCATCCAACTCCACCCACTGTTCTAAGGGATTACAAGGCTGAGGCAGACAGGAAATCAGTTTCAAGATGATCTTTCATGTCCCATGCACTCCTGGGACTGGGTTCAAGGATCCATGACAAAAATTTAACAGAAAGGGGGTGGTTTGAAGTTTGGGGTGGGAGATATGCAAGAACTGGAGCCCAGGAGGGAGCCTGGCCACCAGCCCTGGTCCTGCTCATCCCTAGTGCAACCCCTCTGGGATGGGCTCTCTTCTCTGCTCTAAACCTGACAGCTGTCTTGCAGATCACTTAGCAACAAGCATGTGTGAAGCGTTTGTCACATCACAGGTGTGCATCCAGGTCTAGACACAAGGTCCAGGCACTACTCCTGCTTGATCCCTGGCATCACTCTCCTTCTGTTGTTTTTGAAGCAGTGTGGATGAGGACACTCAGCAGCCTCTCTGTAATGTGCACACGTGTTCCTGTGCCTTCAGCAGCTACTCCTGGGCTTTCCTCCTGCTCCACTTAATTAGGCACCAGGGGAGAGGGACAGTAACCAACAATTAGGTGAGCTGGAGAAGTGCCCTGGTTTTCTGGCCTCGCTGCTCTGAGCACCTTGGGAACTACTTTCCCTCGAGAGAGGAGAAGGAGAGAGAGGGAGCCAAGGCTCTCAGAAACATGGAGCAAAGCAGCATCAGATGGGAAGAGCAGACCGTGGGTTAAGTTGTGCAGGCATAAGTTGTGCAGGATGAGGCAGGAGAGTCCCTGGGAAGGAGTGAGGCAATGGGTTTTGATCCTGGCTCTGAATCAGTGGGGTTATCGGATTTTCATTGGGCACCTGGATGGAGGAATGTCCTTATGCAACAACAGGAAGTGCTAAGGAATGACAGGTCAGAGTGGCTGCCCAAACTTGGCTCCATAGTCCCTTGTCACTGGCACGGTCAGCTTATGTGGCTGGGATGTCCTGAGAACTGGCTCTCACCCTTGGAGCTTGTGAGGTTTGTCTATTCATAATTTTTCTGTGATCACCGTGGCACCCCTGGGGAGGGATTACATCCTCTGCCGACTGTGTGCCTGGCCCAGTTGGAAACAGCTCCAAGCAGCCTCTGCCTCTCTTTCTGTTGCCAATTCAAGGCCTTGGAGCTAATCTCCAATGTTGCCAAGAGATCAAGTCTTGGCCCTGCTAGTAATGGTGTGATCCCAAAACATTTCAGGAACAGAGACCTTGAGATGCTGAGCCAGATGCTGAGCTCCTAGAGAAGACAAAAGGGGATGGAGGCTCTGACTGTGTCCAGGTGAATCTGTGATTCAGTAAAGGCTGTGTGAGTGATAGACAGAGGCAACACTGCTCCAAAGTGACCAGGAAATGCAATGGGAATCAGCTGAAGTGCAGCAGTCTAAGGCTTGGGAGCATCCAGCTGCTCTTCTTACTGTCTGGGAGTTACCTGAGAGGTGCTGTGGGAGCCCCACGAATGCGCTGCTGCAGGAGAGGAGGAGGATGCTTGGAGTCCTGGTGCCTGCACCCCACTAGGAGTCTAAGTGATCAGAGACTTTCTTGGTCCTGGTCTCTCAGTGTTGGCCTTGCCAAGGCCAGAGCTGTCTCTACATCTTACCAAGAAATTCCTGCCAAGATGTTATTTGGCCAAAGTCCTGGAGGATAAATCAGTCTGGATTTGCAAATACCAGGCATATGTGCTCAGACACACCCCACCATGAGCAGCCGTTCCTTATCTGCATCCACCTCTGCCAATCCCCCTTTGCTCAAGGTTGTCTCAGCCCTTACTCCTGCTCCTGGCTTGGCTCCCTTAGCTTCAAATTTCATTAGGCTTCAGCAGCATCCTCTCAGGAGGCTTTGAGAATGGTTGTGCCCCATTTCCACTCATCTGGGGAGCTCTGGCAAGCGACACAGCATTCAAGGAGCACATGCAATAAAAGTCACTCATTTGTCCCCATAGCAAATGGCCTGGCAGTGGCAAGAAACTGCTCTTCCATTCTCAAATCACATGGAGCTCCTCATGGGCTGACTCTACTTCTCTTTCTCCTGAACTGCTCATGCATCCCCAGGTCCATATTCTCTCCAGCTGAGGTCACTGGATATGAGACTCCCATCCCTGCTGCTGTGGAAGAAAGAGTTACTGATTGTTGCTGTTAAGCTCTGCCTTGCAGGGAAACCCCTGATAGGGTGCAAGATCCTGTACCTGCCAAATTTTTCCCTGGAAATGCAATATGAAATGATCCACGGAACTGGTCCCGTGCCTGGCTTTCCCTGCTGGCGCCTCTGCTCATCTGCTGGGCAGGGTCCCAACTATCTGTGCGTGATGCCACCAGCAAATGAGTGACAAGGGTCACAGGTCCAGCCACGCAGAATGAGAGAGGCGCTGGGGGAAGGCTGGAGGAGAGGAGCCCTGTTCGGGCGAGACACATCGATCGCCTGTTATCTGATACATTATTCATAACCAACCTGGGCTGCAGCTCAGGAGAAAGTGGTGAGCACGCACTTCTCCTAGGGAAATATACCCGTGAGAGACGAAAAGCCTTGGGCTCCAGCTCATCAAACATCCTGCTAGGCAGTCACAGCATAGCAGCCTCCTTTTGGCTTTTTGTGTCCACATCCACTGGTGCTCATGGCACCAAAGACTGCCAGTGAGTCCCAGCACCCACTGTCACACTGTACCAGGGAGTGTTTCTGTCCAGGATTGGCCTCTCTAAGGGCAGAGTGGCTTTTCTTTGCTGGGACACCCCATTCCTTGTCACAAACATGTGACTCCACCTTGACCAGCAAGTTAAGGATGTTCTGCTTTCTAACCCTGACATGAGCACAGCACTCAGCAGCAAGGGGTGTGGGCCCATCATACTTGCCAGGGTGATGTCATGGTGACAGAGAGAAAGGCAGGGGCATACAATGAGGACATGGCTTCACATTGGGTATCATTCAGTGTAGAAGTCCCAGCCTGGTTGGGTGCAGTCCCAGGGCTGATCACATCTGGAAGACTTTAGAGAGGATACTAATGAAGGGACCTTCCTCCCAAAATGTCCAAGCAACCAGTGCACCTGGAGAACCCATCCCTGGCCAGCTGGGGTTTCACTGGGAACCTGATCCTGTCCCAGTGAGGTGCAACATTCACATGGACTTCTGCCCAGCTGTCCGGGGAACCATGGTCAGGGCAGCAAGGCGCAGTGGTGTGACAGCAGGATCACCCGTGGGACCTGCTACTCACCACTGCAGGAATCCCTTGGGAAGCAAGGCAGTTTCGTGTTCCATGGGACAATCCACTCACTGTGGCACTTGGCATGATGCCACCACACTGCGGAGGGACTGTGGCTGGGAAGAGAGCTGGGGTGGGTGTGTCAGGCTGGAAGTGCTCTGGCATTAGGGCTAGGAAGGGATTCTAATGGGGAAAAATGAGGTTGTGAGGCATTAAGGAGAGGCACACTCTACATTCTAAGAGGTGCCCTTAGAGATGCCTAGCACTGGGTTTTACACCCTTCTGCCCACAGCAGCAGACCCATGAGGCAGGGGGGGCTCACACCCACCCCTCCAACCCCATGAGCATCCCCTGTGATGCTTCTCCTCTTTCTAAACCAATTTCTTCCCCTTCCCTGCACTCGGGGATGTCCTTCCTTGCCTCTCTGGAGGTTGCAAATAAACCAGCCAGGCCCGGGACCCTGGCTTTCTCCCTGGAAATATCACTGCCACAATTCCCAGCAGACCTGGGGTCGGTTCCATATGGCTGTGGGCTCCCCGCTGCCCGGCTGCCTCGCTGCTTCTCCCTGGTGCAATATGGCACCTCAAAGCCCAGCGCCAGCACTCAGGGATTAGCTGGCTTTTTTCTCCTGTTGTTATTGCTTTATTAGCTAAACCTAACGAGCAGCATTTGTGCTGGCCCTTGAGGGCAGGTGGCCAGGATTTATGACTGCAGCAGTGCCGGCTGACCTGGAGTAGAAACGGGCGTCCAGTGGCGGGGAAGAGAGACCAGCACACACATCCCTGGGGACGCTGGGGGGACTGGGACAGCTGTGCTGCCCCGCGCCTTTTGCCGATGCCGTGTTCGCAGCGAGGGAGAGCCGCCGTGTCCGGGGGTACTCGCTGGCATCGCTCTCGCCGGAGCTGGCAGGGACGCTGTGCCATGCTGAGAGAGCACCCGCATTGCGAGAGTCACAGCTGGCACGGGCACGGCGCGGCTCTGAAGGGGCATTTCACTGCTCAGACGGCCGCTGCGCATGAAAAGGGCATTGTAGGGGAGCGTGTGTGGCTGGGGAGCAGCTGGCGTTGGCAAAGCATCGCCGCGTCTTAAAGGGACACAAAGACCACCGCCTCCTTCCCCAAAGGGCATTTTGGAGCTGGGATGGGGGTGGGGAAAGGGCAGGAGATCGCTGCGGGGGCAGTGGACATCATGGTGGCTGTGAGCACAAAGGGGGCCAACACGTAAGTCTTGGCTGTGATTTGGGGCAGATGGGTCCCTGCTCCAAGCACCAGTGTATGGCATGAACAGGGGAGTTGCTGCCCTGTGCCACTTCCCACCAGGTGCCATGGGGTGTTGCACCCCTGGAGTGATGACCTCAGGTCTGCCCAGATGGTGGGGACTTACTAAAAACCCCTTTGCTCCCCTTCTTCTAAGCCAGTCACAAGGAGCCCCTGGCCATGGCCCCTTGCAGAATCAGGGCATCTGCCCCCACAGCTGCCCCCATCCCTGTTGTGCCTGTGCTGTGAACACCTCTCCCATGCCCTGCCCAACTGGGGTGCAGTGTTCCCCTGTTCCTGTCTGCCTAGGCCTGCTTCACACCAAGGAATCACACAAGTTTTGTCCTGAAACTGGTTTTTGAACGGGCTTGGCTCACCCAGCGTGAAGAGCAGGACGGGCAACGCTTTATTTCAGGCGGCGGCATAAATCAGCCCATGGCTGGTGTTGGGCTCTGCCAGACGTTCCCCTGGGGAAGCAGAGACAGCCGCAGGGGATGTTTCTTCAAGCCCGGGTTTGGAGCTTGGGGCCTGAGTACAAATCCACAGCCACGTTCAGGTTCAAAAAAGGGACCAGGGACACACAAGGGACACGCAGGACCCTCTGGCAGCAGAGGAGAGCAGCCAGCTGGATGCTGTGATGTTTCAGCTCACCACTGCCAGCTTTGCTGGAGCCAGTTTGCCAAAACAGGGTGCATAAAGCAGCTTGGGAATGCTTGGAAGGAGGCACAACTTCCTCTGAGAAAGGACCAGAAAGAGACAGGGACTGCTAGAGAGTCGGGAGGCAGCGGGGTGCAGGGCAAGGAGCCACAAAGACAAAAAGCACTTGGAAAAGTCCTCGGCAGACAAACCCACGAGCCCAGACACGCCGCAAAGCACCTCTCACTTGGGAGCTGCTGCTTGAAAAGAGCCTTTGAGGAAAAGCTGGGGAGCACAAACACGTTTCTCCTCCTTCCCCTGGAGGGAAAGCTCCCGCTCCACAGCAGGGTAGACGGAGGAGGACACCAGCTGGGGGGCTTGTCACAGCATCCTCGGTTGGGAATGGGGGCTTGGGGGTGAGCATGAGAAGTGGGATCCAGGCTTTCCAAGGGCAGGGAAGGGGAGATTCTGCCTCGCTGCCCGCCCTGCTGCCGTGTCGGGGCTGCCGAGGGCGGCTGAGCGGCTCCGGGGTGGTCGCCGCGCCCCCTCCGCGCCCCCCGCCCGCTGCCGGCGGTGCCGCTCCGTCGCGGCAGAGGGCGCCCCGCTCCGCGCTTGCGAGTGGCGGCGTGGGCCGGGGGCCGGGGCACGGGGGAGGGGGACAGGGGACACAGGACAAGGGGCCGGTTCCAAAAGCCCACAGCAAACCCCACTGCCTCCCGAAACGGGAGCCCTGCCACTGCCCCGCGGAGGATGAGGTGGTGTGCATCCCTGCACCGCTGCATCCCTGCACCGCTGCATCCCTGCTTCCCTGCATCCTTGCATCCCTGCCCCGTAGAGGGTGAGGTGGCTGGCAGCTTGCATCCTTGTTTCCCTGCTCCATGAAGGACAAGGTAGTTTGCAGCTTGCGTCCCTGCCCTTGGCAGGTCCTGCCCCTGCCACTCCAGCCTTCCTATTTCCTAAGGATGCTCCAGGGCTGGATGAGGCTCAGAGTGGCGCTTCAAGGATGTTCTGTGGAGGGAAAGAACAGCTGTGATGCCCACATGGATGAAGAGACACCAAGGGGAGATAACAGAAGGTTAAACTACTATCCCAAGTGTCAGGGAAAAGGTGAGGAGGGGTGACAGTTCCTGCTGCCTTCAATAGAAAAGCTATTGGGAGAAGAAAAATGGGTGGTGTAAGTCACTCAAGGACTTCCTGAAGAGCTCCCCACAGCAGGAAGAAAAATCCATGGAAGTCTGTTAGATACAAAAGCTCAGACATCCCTGTGCTGATAAGAGTCAGAGATGAGAGGACCATGGTCTATCCTGTGGTTCCTGCTCCTGCACTGCTCCCTGCACAGCTGAGAGACATCCAGGCTGACAACTGTGGGGTAGTGATGGACACAGACCTCTGGGCCGTCCTGCTTCCCTTCTTGCTCAGTCTGGATCAAGAAAAATTACAAGCTAATAAGATTTTTTTTTGTGTGTGTTTGTTGTTTTGTTTGGTTGTTTGGCTGTTTTGTTATGTTTTGTTTTCTTTGTTTAGGTTTTTTTGGGGTTTGTTTGTTTGTTTGTTTGTTTTTTAGTTCCTAAAAGAAAGCAGTTGCTCCTACCCTGGAATACCTGTCCCATCTGGCTTCCGAGTTGCTCATTTTCATTGCATGAGCAAAGGACCAAGAAATAGACCATAAAAATAACTGCCTACAGCTGAACCTCTCTGGGAAGCTGGGATACACAAAGGAGGTGGATTTAGGGGAGGCTGGTGACACAGGATCTAGGCTATAAACCACCTCCTTCTGCTGCAGGGACAGAGGCTGTGTTCATGCAGAGGAATGATCGGTGCTGTAATTCAGATGCTCCTGCAATTGTAGAGTGTGTCAGCACTGGGAAATCCCCAAAGCTCATGGCCAGATTAAGAATTAGCTGCAGATTGTAGTGAGATGGATTGGCGTCATGGCACGGTACCCTCCGGCAGTGCCCCAGAGCTGCTCCTGCTGCTGTCTGATGCCATCGGTCCCTGCTGCCCAGGGCAAGGAAACGCTGGGGAAGGAACCAAAACAAGCGGATGAGGAGCTGGCACTGTGCCCTCAGACTCTGTCCTGATCCTGATGGCCTGAGCCCTGAGCTGATTAGCAGCAGCTTGATCTCTCCTCTAATGCCACAGCCTGGTGCCCGTGCAGGGCTGCCTGGGGGGAGCTGGTACACCTGGCTGCCAGCTTTTATGGATGCAGTTGTTTCCAGCCTGGCTTTGCTGGCTCCGCATTGTGTTTCTCACTTTCCCCAGCAATGAAGTGCATAGTGCAGGGAGAGAGAAAGCATCATGCTAAACCACCCTCACCTGAGTGCCCAGGCAGCCTGGCAAGCCTTTGGCTGGCAGCCTGAAGGCCAGGAGTTACCAGCATTGCTCAGGAATGAGAAAGGTCTCCCGGGGACAGCACTGGGGTGACAGAGGACACCATGGGAAAAGCCACTTTGCAGAAGGCAGCGCTTGGGAGGACAAGGACTGGTGTCACAGTGAGGGAGCAGCACACTCAAATGCAGGTTGTGTGTATCCCCAAACAAGAGCCCTCTCACGTCTGTGATCCTCTTCATCCTCCTGTCCCCCTCCCAAGGCTGGGACACAGAAAATATTTTTTGTGTTTTTCTTTACACTACTGCTGGCAGAAAATTTTTCCATACAGGAAAACTTGCAAAAATCCCTGGGGACACACTGGAGGGTGTAGGGAGGGCTGTTAGACCCCAAAGCAGAAGGATCCCATAGAAGGACAGACTGTCCCACATGTGGACTCTAGAGCCCCAGACTGCCATCTCTGTTTGCAGAGGACAATCCTCAGCCCTGGGCTGCCAGCCTTTCCTGACAAGCCAAGGCACACTGAGTCTAGCCAGGCTGGGATCTAAATCATGACAGCTTCCTGACTACCTGCACACGAGGGAAGAGTGGAGGATGCTGCTTCGCTCCTCTCTCTGCTCCCCTGGTCTCCCTGAGCTGTCAGGAGATGCTCTGGCATTTCCTCTCCCTAACCTTTATCCCCCTGCTGACTGCCTGTAGGTCCAGGTGAGAGCCCATCACCTTGGCCTCTTGGCTGCAGGGCTATGAGGTTCCCACACATCCTTTGCCAGCTGAGTGATTTCTCCTGGAATTTACACCTTTTTCTTGTCCCTTTTCTTGCCCCAGGGTCCAGCCAAGTGGGTGTTAAACACCACACACACTTCCTGCTCCCTGTGCCACAAGGTGCCCAGGGTGTCTTATCCAGCACTGAGACACCCTGGGGACCTCACGGATTTGGGACCCTCTGGGACTCAGACAAATGGTGCCACAGGCACTTGGAGAAGAAAGATTATAAAAGGAGAATTAAAGTCTGGGGCTGAGAGCTAAAAACTAAACAGAGATGCTTAAATAGCCCAGGAGCTATAGGACACGCTGTGGTTTCTCATGGAAGAAGGAATGTAGTTGTGAGGGAGGCCAGGTGGAATTTTGAATTTTGTCTGGTAAGTCTTTGTTGATGTTAACACACAGCAGAATGGTGAACAAACTACTGGATTGTTCAGAGAAATTATACCAGGATGAGGACCATCCTGAAGGTCTGGCACATCCACTAGTTAAAAAAAAAAAAAAAAAAAAGAAAAGAATGAAGGTTGCTGAAACTGTAGGTAATAATCTGACATGAAAGGAACCACACAGGACACAAAATAACGTGACTTTGGACCTCATTATGACAGATACAGATGAATTAATTGGCTGGAAGGCAGGGGTTGTCCTGATTGGTTGACCTCATTCTGCTTGTTCTGGGCAAAAAAAAAGCTCTTCTGGCTCATTTAAGTGTGATGCTCCATAGGGTTAATTTTTCCAAAGGTCAAAGTAGAAGAGGAATTCAGATTGGGAGGAATAATTTAGAAAAAAATATGAGAAAATATTGTGAGCTCTTCAGGAAGACTTTTTCATATGTGGCATGTCACAGTGCAAACAGAGAGGAAACGGGTCTGGCTATAAGCCCATTCTGATTCAGTGGCAAATTGGAAACCAAAGAGCTACACATGACAAGTGGAAAGGAAGGAGGGCTGACTAAAAATCAGTCAATAAAATGGAAATTCAAGATGTTGATTACAAATGCTAAGAACCAACCAAGCAAGAACGTTCATACTGGGCCAGAGTGAGGACAACAGAAGAGAAATGCAGGTAGATGGAGAAGAAAAGAAGCGACAGCAGTGATACAGTCTCCACCTAACATTATGCAGATGGTAAAACTGAAAGTGATACATAAAAGCTGATGTGCTCAGCAAGTAATTCCAGGAGGGGATATACTTGTATCAGATGAGATATCATATAGACCACTGGAATCTTAGAGCTTAGAGATATTAGAGCACACACAGGAGTAAACTCACAAACCCAGAAGAGTCCTTGGAGAGCTGGCAGAGGTGTCCTGCCCTACTAATCCTTATTTGCAAGAAGATCAGAGAAATGCTAATGTTTTGCCAGAATTTCTAAAAAGGCAAATGAGATCACTGGATAAATCAGACCTGTTAACCTGGCATCATGCAAAAGAGTGGAAGAGAATCTGAGCATTAACCAGCACGGAGCTAACAGAATATAAATAATGAATTGCCCAGTTTTTGTGACAATGTTTGGGTTTGGTGCATAAAGGTCACTACGTGTCCACAGCATTGTTCTTGTGAACATTTTGACTGAGAACTCTGAGATACAATAGGATAAAGTATTTCCTGGAAGAGTTAGCTACAGGTAAGCCTCGGGAATAGATGACCTCTGTTGATACATGGGAATCTTCCCCATGGCTAGGTGGATGCTCCTGAATCCTTCTCATGGCTGGTAACACTAGCACATGGTGGAAGGATGGGTTGTGAGATAAGGACATCCCAGTCCTGCTCAGTGGTTTGTTACTTTGGTGAACTCAACCCGTTCAAACAAAGCACCTTAGCAAGTCAAATGCAAGGAGGAAGGAACAAACTGTGGACTTCAGTTACCAAGTGGGAGGATGGAAATGGTCAGAGCAAACAACTCAAGCAGTGCTCCTGCTGTGATACAGGAGTATAAGGAGTAGCACAGGTTTTGGATGCTTGAATGCAGAGTAATGACATGGGTGATGCAAGTCATGCCTATGACTTTCAGTTCAGTTCAGTTCAGTTTTGTTTTCTTTTGTCTTGTTTTGTTTTTAATGGAGATGAAACATGGGAGAAGAGGAAGAAAAGAATCACTGCAAGGAAGCCTGAGCATGGGAGAGAACGAGAGCACACATGCCTAGTCTGGTTATCTAAATGAAACAGAGATTAAGAGGTGTATGAGTGTTTTCCTAGGGCCACGGGAAAGCTAATTTCAGTTGTTGTAGACAGCACCAAACATTTACAGAGGAGAAACCAACAAGAAAACTCCTCAGCCTGCTGCTGACATGAGGGATGCGTTCTATCAAAGGTAAACCTCCAGCCTTCTCTCATCGTGTTCCCAATCTCTCTGGTTTGGCAGAGGAAAGATCCACCACACATTTTGGAGACCTCACCCTGGGAAAAAAAACCCTCAGACACGCCCTTTGATCCCCTACAGCAATCCCAACAGTACATATTCATCTCAACCTACTCCAAGCAGGTATCCCACAGCACATACCTAGGATACCGAGCTCTGCTGGCTAACTTCACACTCCTATCAGTTCCGCATTAGTCGGAGCATTAAGCCCACTTTGCGTATCGTTATCGGTGCTTGATCTCACAAGTGTCTTAAGGAAGGTGATGTTCATACAGCCTGACTTCGTTAACATCTTATGAGAATAGGCAATGCTAAAATATCCTTATTGCTCCTTCTACACACATTTTAATCTAGCACCTTTACACATGGAGAGATTTATCATTTTATTGCTCCATTAACAAAATTGTCCACCATCGTCTTCATCTGGGGTCCTTTGACCCTTTTCTTTATGCTGACAAAACTCTTAACTAGGAGTTAAAGTTTTTTCAATTAAAACTCTCTCAGGAGCCTAATTACCTCTATTTCAATGCTAAATTCTTTCATATAGGCAACAAACCAAAGGCCAAATTCTAAAGCCAGGGTAAACTCACATGAGAAATTATCAGGCTTCCTCCACAAGAAGTATGATTAATCACCAGAACCAACCAGCTAATGAGAGACTCTATGGGTTTATCTTCAGATCAAGACTTGGTTCCCTGCTGGAAGAGGTGTTTGCTTTGGCATCCATTGAAGCAGTAAGTGGGCAAAACACAAGTGCCTGCGGTGTAAAGGAAGCCACATGGGAGGGGTGGCCTTTTTTTCTGGTCTGATCCTCCCAAAAGCACTGCACCCCACCTGCTTCACCAAGACCCGGAGGTGAACAAATTGACTCCCTCATATCAGGGTTGGGGATACAGTTCATCCAGCCTGCCCTCCTCTCTGCCTTCAAGGGATCCCCTGATATGTAGTGTAAAGCAGTGAAGGGCAGAGAGCCAAAGTGTGGCTAACCCCAGTCTAGAGTCACCAAAGGCCTGGGAGCCTCTCTGATACATAAATCTTTGACACGTGTCTGGAACAACCCAAAAGCCCAAACAGAGCCTTCCTTGGAGGTCACACCTTGGAGAACTTGCTCCCAATCAAATTCCTCAACCCCAGCCTGAGGCTGATCATTGTGCTGAAAGGAAATCCCATTAGATTGGTGCTGTTCTGTGCTTTATGGCAGCTATGACAGCACTGCGACCCAAGAGGTTGTCATGAGATACCTTATAAACTGAGAGGTACCTCTGGACACAGAGAACTTTCTTCTCCTTGTTACTTGGTGGAACGTCACTAACCCAATGAGATGGTAAAAGGTGGGAGGATGAACTGTGCACTGATGGTGGTTCTCCCTCCTGCTTGATGATAGCAGGCATCCCAGTAAAGGATGGTGTCTTAGGAGTAGTAAACTCTCATCTTCTGTTGTCACCTTGATGCATACCTCATAAAGCTTTGCTCCAGCTGGCAGACTTCATCTTGCCCTCTGGATATGACCACATCTCTGGCACCTCCTCCATTTCCCACCACCATTTCTGGCTGCCGCAGCAGCACAGCACCCTGGGCAGAAGGACTTTTGCTCTGAGAAAACAGCAGAGAGTGCACAGCTTTGCCAGATTTTTCTCCAGTGACCCCTGCCAAGTATGTCCTATGCTTTCCATACAGCATCTCTGGGTTGGAGGTCACTGATGATGAGGGTGAATGCTTTTCCCTCAAGGCTGTTCTGGAAATGATTTTAAATAGATACAAGTCCTTGACTTCCTACAGGATGTACTTCTGATATCTTTACAGAGGTAAAGATAAGCTCTCCTTGTCTTTGGGTGCTCCATGGTGTGAGGCTGTGGTAGCGCCTGAAAGCCAAAGTTAGGACTGTTATTTTTTCCTTTGACGCCAAACATTTGAGGGCAACCATAATGCCTCTTCTGGGACCTCTTAAGGACACAGTCCAAATGCTACAACCAATTTCTCCAAGAGGGACAGGCTGCTCCCAATCTGCCTGAAACTGTCTCTGTTTCTGTGGTCATTCATTTCCTGCTGCACAGAGCAAGGGGCATTACTGGGAAACATGGGCAGATGTGGACTATCAAAACATGACTCCATGGACTTGCCGGTCCCGGGGAGCACCTGGCAATGAAACCAAAGCCATAGCACTTTGGGGAAGGTCTCCCAGATCCCACTTGGCTGCCAGGCAGGGGAACCTGGATGGGAGCAGGAGTGCAAGGTGGGGGTGGGTGAGTCTGTAGTGCTTGGGAGCAGAGCTGCCCCGTGTGCTTGGAGCTGCAGCCCCACACACTTAATGAACACCAAATGTGCATAAAGTGAACAGAGGGAAAGCTTTTGTCAGGCAACAGCAGCAACCAGCACTGCGGAAACAGTCAGAAAAGCCTTCCCCCTTAAAGTTTACTGCTTTTACTACCAGCCTGGCCTGGAAGCCTTTATTGCTGCCGGCAAAGCCAGGACTTTGCTCTCGAGCCAGCCAATGGGAAGCATCAGAAAACCTGCATCCATGTATACCAGCCTGGTGCACCTTTGTGTGCATTCCTCAGCGTGTGGGTGCCCATCTGTGTGCGCATGCCAAGGGCTCGGAGCGTGGGTTTGGGTGGGGCAGGGAGCTCACCTCGCCCTCCTGGGTGCTGCTGTGGGAGCCAGGCAGGGGGCAGCCAGCAGCTCCAGGCACCCTCCCGCTGCTGGGAGGCTCAGGGGGGAAGTTCAGCAGTTCTGCAAACAGAGGCCTCTCTCAGAAATGCCGACAGCCACTTCAGGGGCAGTTCTGCAGAGGAGATCAGTGCAGAGGTGGAAGGAAGCAAGTGGCTTCTGCAGGGAGCCTGTCACCTCGAGGCCTCCTCCAGGCTCTTTGGAGGGTCTGCCCCCACTGTGCCACACACCTGCCCGTGCAACTCAGAAACACTGCTGGAGCTTTTTGGAGAACATGTGCACATGGATGCAGATCCTGCAAGTGCAGAGTGGGGCAGGGTTGGTGCTTGAGCTACCACTGGCAAGGTCGCAGCAGAAACCGTGCTCTTGGTTTCCACTGAGTCCCAGCCAGGATTGGGAGCTTCCAACAACAGGGAGGTGTGAAAGGTGCTGAAGCCATCTGGAAAGGACATGATCTTTGCTGGTGTGGGTAGCAAAGCCTGCCCCCCAGCTCCAGAAAAGCTGCCAGGAGCTATGGAAGCCAGAGTATTGTGATTGTCCTTCTCCATATTCTGGCTACTGGATCCCTGCCAGCAGCAGGGCACGTGCCTGGTGATTCCTGGCTGAAGGGTCACTCCTGCAGTTAATACCTCAGTTAAGCCATGCATCCTGTGCTCTTGGTGGGAGACCTAAAGCTGGAGCATCCTGTGGTCTGCACCATCTGATGGGCACTTCTGCATCACCTGACTTCTGTCCTCAGGGTCCTTCTCCCAGGACTGACATCAACCTCCTTGTATCCATGGCAGGTGGAGGCACTCGATCACATTTCATCTGCTCGTCCAGGACGGCAAGAGAAAGCTTAATCCTGGCATCTTCTGCTGCTCCTGGCCCTCCCACAGCCCACAGTGTCTGGGAGCTGTGGCAGGCATGCCTGCCGCACCATGCGGCGTTTCTGCAGGCGAGGAGGCCTTTGAGAGGCCAGGATAATGGCTAATAGTGCTGTTTTCCTCTGCTCTGCTTTCCTTCAAGTGAATTACCAGGGTCTTGCTGGGAATTATCCTGCCATTACCCAGCGCTCTGGGGAGCTGCCAGTGATTTACTTAACAGCAAACAACACAAAGAGCCGGACACGGCGGGAGCTACACAACCGAACAAGCTGGGAAACGTGCAAGTGGAAGAAAAATGCTGGAACAGCATCCAGGGTGCAGGGATCCGGCCAGGGCTGCCAGCCACAGATGGGCACAAGGGTGTCCCCAGGATCTGCCCTCAGTTTGCACGTGAAGGCATTTCTGCCAGGGATAGATTTGGTCCATGGAAATGTCAAAGGGTGGAGGCCCCATGGTTCTGTGCCTGACTGGCCAGGGAGAAGCCCAGGGCTGTTGCACAGAGGAAAATCCAGTTCTCCCTGCTCCTGGAGAGGTATTGGACTCAGGGATGGTGGGAAGGCTGTGAGTGGGTTGGCAGCAGAGCCAGGACTGACCCCCTGCTCTACACCAAGACCCATAAGTGCCTGCATTAGGGGTGCAGCAGAGAAAGAGTCCTGATCTCTCCCATTGCCTCATTGCATCTTCCAGATTTTGTCCCTGTCACTCTTTATTATCCCATGGGTGAGCAGGGCCCTCGGACACCCACAGCCTGGCTCACCCCAGCCACACTGCTGCCTGTGACAGCCCCAGCTCCAGCAGATCACCACAATGCCAGGCTGCCCCAGGCTGCGCCCACCTTTCTCCAGGAACTGCCCTCTGCACACAACAGGGTCCAGACACCCCCACAGACACATGTGCTTTCCTTATGTGTCCCCAGCATTTGTGCTGCACCCTCCCCACAGGCTCTCATGCTTGCCATGTGTCCCCTCTCCTCGCAGGCTGCTGCCCCTGCACAGCTGCCAGTGGCCCCCCAGGCTCCCCAAGCACCCACAAGAACCCCCTTGTCCTCCTGCCCCGTGCACAGCTCTGCACACACACACACACTCTCCTCTTGACACTTCACAGGCGCCGGGCAAAGGAGGGGCGAAGGAGGGGCTCCTCGAGTGCTAGAAAGTTGTTCCTACTCTGCGCTGGGAGAAACCACATTACTCACGAGTCCCTTTTTAGCGCAGCTATGTGTTTCCCCCTTCCATCTCCAGTCCATTAGCTACTATGGAAACAACATGTCATTGCCCGGAGGTGGAGTTCAGCCACAGCCAAAACAGCCGCGGATAAATTCCAGCACCCAAATTCACATCCTGGGGCAAAGCCTGTGCAGTTCAGCTGGGGAATGGGAGCAGAGTCCTGGCTGTGCTAAAGGAGCAGACCTCAGTCAGGGCATGCTTGCTGCAGGATGTGTGGGGGGCAGAAAGCACTAGTGGGGACCCCATTGTCCCAGCCAGAGTGGACACGGCATCTCTAGGGAGGGCCAGGATGATTTACACTTCCAGAGCCTGACCAAGGGCGTGTGAGTGGAGATAAACAGCAGATCCACAGGGCCTTGGCTGCCTCATGTCTGCTGTATCCTACAGCACCCACTGCCCAGCCTGTGGCAGCTCTCAGCTGTGGATTTTGGGTGTCCAACCTGAGTGCTTCATGCATCTCACCCACGCCCTCATTGTGGGGCAGAAGTCATCAGGGTCCCCATTGCACCAAGGTGGCAAAAGTCTTTGAGCTGAGCTGCTGCAGGTGAGCAATGGCCTCCTCAAACTCTGTCCCCACTCCCTGAGTCACCTGGATGAGGAGAGGGACTATCAGTGTCCCAAAGCCTGCCTGGCTCTGCATGGGAGATACTTGCAAGGTGGGGCAGAAGCTGTAGGGACCCAAGGGAGTCACAGTTTAGTGGTGGCTGTTCCTTGTCATATCCCCTTGGGACCCTGGGGAGGAGGAGGGCAGGCAGGGATGGTGGCATCTGCTGGAGGTGGGTCCTGCCTGGAGGCTTTCATAGCAAGTAATCCTGGCTTCAGTCTTCCCTGGCAGATGGGAAATACAGGAGATAGGAAGCAAAACCATTAGAAGCAATAATTTCCTCAGTAGCAGCCAGCAGTCCATGATGGAGCTGTGACATCCAACACTGGTGCTGCCCAGTTGTCTTTGCTGCTATCTGTGGGCACCCTCCCAGCCTGGACTGTCCAGGAGCTGCCATGTCCCACTCTGGTGGCTTTGCTACCCTGCAGTGCCAGTGCCTGGGGACAGCAGTGCCACATAGGGCTGGCAGTAACTACCCCAGCACTTCAACAGCTTACCCAGGGACATGCACCAGAGCCAGCTCTGGCCTAGCTTGGACACTCCCTTCCTTCCCCAGCTTCTTCAGGAGATAGAGCAGGAAAGCCTGTTAGTCCCCAGGGCAGCCTTGGAGTGATCCACTGGCTTTCGAGTTGGAGCAGTGACCTGTGTAAGTGCCTGCCTGGATCAGGGCCAGTGAGAGCAAACTCTGGCCATGAGGCTCCATCAGAGGAGGGAGGGAGAGACCAGAGGCAAGCAGAGATGCCCTTCCAAAGCAGGAAGAGGAATTGCCTGTTAGCAAGGCTTCTCTGCAAAGAGGTGAGCACCATCTCTGAAAAACAACAGACCAAACATTGTGAGGGAGGAAAAAAATAATGCTGGTTTCTAGAGTAGGCATTTTCAACCTGTTCTGCTTTGCTGATCTCCAAAAATATCCCACCAGAGATGTGAGTTCCTTTGTAGCAAGCCCACACCACCTGGCAAGACACTTCCTGGCCTCAGTTACTCTTCCTTAAAAGCAGCCACAGAGCCATGGGGATCCCCCAGCCACAAAAGCTGCAGCTCCCAAGAGCACTGGAAACACAGACGAGGCTTTTCCCTCATGGGAGCCCCCTGAAAAGGCTTGCAGCCCCAAAATCCCAGGGCACAGTGTTACAAGAGCAATGCTTGTCCCATACCCACTAAGGAAAGAGAAGGAGGGTACCCAGTGAAGCTGGGAAAAGCTGAGGTGCACCCTTGGGGAGCATGGGGACATTGCAGTTTCAAAGCCATGCTTCAGACATGGTGTTTGGTATGGATTCTCTGGTGACTAGTAGAAGACAGTGCATCTGCAGTGGCAGGTCTCTTGGGGTGGGTGCTAGTGAGTGTCCCCCATCTGCTGAGCCACTTGTTTCCAGGACATTTCAAGAAGATCTAGAATCTCCCCCCCATACCACCACCAAATTTGTTTAAAAGTGGTCCCATGGGTTTGCAACAGTTAGAAAGGAATGAGCAGCAAAAATGGGAGAAAGGCTTTTTTTCTTTGGAAACCAATATGGACAGTAGCTAAAATAAATGCTAAGGGATGCGGGAAGGTGTAAAGGAAAGAAGTAGGAAGAGAATGATCCTGCTAAAATATCTCTTCTCTCCAAAATCCCACCTATCACAGGTGTCTCTACTGAAGTAGGATTCCTGACCATCCTTAACAAGATTGTCTAGAATCTCAGAAATGCCACCCAAGAAAATCTCTTGGCAGGGATCTTCCCTGTGTTCCCATCCTGGGGCTAGGAGAGTGAGCACAGACCCCATAAGCTCTGCAGCTGAGCTGACTGACACTTTGACCCCATGGAGTTGGCATTTTTCCCCAAATCCCGTTTGCTTTCAGCCAGTGGTGTAAGGAGCATTCTTATATCTCCTACACCAGACAAGCTCCCCTAAAGCCTGCACAGCCATGAGACAAGTCGGCCAATCAAACTGGTTGAAAATTAAAAAAAAAAAAAAAAAAAAAAGAAAAAGGAAAAGGAAAAAAGGCAGAGTCCATTCCCCAATTTCCTTTTGTTGCACAAGCAGTGAGGGAGGCCGCACACCGGCAGAGCTGGACGGCTCCTTTGGCAGCAGCACAGATTTCGATCGGCTTGAAGCAATCATGAAAATGCAGCCTGAACTTCCAGTGACTCACCCAGAGAAGGGAAACTTCCTGGCTTGTGTGTTTGAGCATTTCTGGAAAAACTGCTATATTTGGCATGGAAAATAGGAAGGATTCCTCCAAGTTGCTTGAAATGGGAGCAGCAGAAATGAGTCAATGGGCAGTTGAAGAACGTTGAACAAGGACGTTCTCTAAATTATTCATTGTGATTCTCCACATTGTGTATTTTCCCCACAAGAGGCTCAACAGTGACAGCCCAGGATAGCCCAGGCTCTACCAGGAAGATCGTCAATTTATTGCTCTGACAGCCACCATGGCACTGCACGTTGGCTCTGTATTATTGACTATGGACATTACGGGCTGCTCCCCATCTGTTTACCAACAAATACTGCTCCTAAAGGTATGGCACTGTGCTTATCGCTACACATTGACCCAGCGTGAAAAATCTGCCAATTTATATTTTCATGACATCAGTAGCTAGAAATGCAGTTCTTGCCAGCTTCAAACACTCTCAAATGTTTCATCTAGTATGCTGGGGGAAAAAAATTAAGGAACTGCTTTTCTGTAAATTACTGAAGTTGGTGGAGGGGGAAGCTATTTTGAGGATTTCAAATGCATTCTTCTCTCCCCTTTTTTTTTTTCCAATAGTTGTCCAAATGGTTATTCAAACAGTTCATTAAAATCCTGAGTTGGTAAATGAAAATTGTCATTTTCAGATCATATTGTTATTACCTAAAGGAAAAAAAAAAGAATAAATTACAAGCAAAAAAAAAAAAATCAACCACTTTTCATGAAAAATCCACTAAAAAATGAGAGAGAGGGCAGCAAATATTTTCCATTGGGTGCAATGCCAACCGGCTCCTGGTTAGCGTATATTAAATTAAATATTAAATTTGATCATGCACTGCTTTTATTGGTGGATAAAATATCGACAAATACGTCTAATGCAGAGAGATGCTTCATGCTGCAGCCTGGCAAATCCCATTGCAGCTCTTGATCAGTGCTTTGGGTGGGAAAACCTGTTCCTTTTGCCACTGCAAGCCTGCAAGGCTGATGCCTGTGATCCATGGCTATTGCATGGGGAGTCCTTTCACCTTGTGACCCACTGATGTCCATCGTGGTTGGGCCAGCAGTGGGTCACCAGCACCTCTGCCATGATGCTGAGGTCAGGAAGCAGCAGGGGGACTATTAGGCAGTGACCCTCTCCCAGACACTGAGGCTTTGCCACTGAGGGACCTCCAGAACAGGGAGTGGGACCACTGGATTTAACTTTTTCCAATTTCTCTGCTGAATTTACCCAGTTGCTTTTTGCCTGTAATTTTTTAAGCCATTTTCCATGCTCCCACAGCAAGGAGGCCACAGCTCAGCCATGGCAGGGCAGATCTCCCTTTCCCTGGAGTGGAGCTTGCTGCTATCTGATGGACCCACCTTCTTGTACAGGGAAGAGCCAAGCACCCACCTTGATTTGGCAGACTTCTTTCCTCTTCCCTGCTCAGTCCACTCTTTCCAAAGGTGTTGTTCAATGGGAATCACCCCAAGCAGGAGGGTTTTAGCATGGAAGCAGCAGCCTCCTTCCCCTGGCTCCTCCCTGCTGGGCTGGAAGGTGGCCAGTCCCTCCAGAGCTCCAGCAGCAAGGGGGGCAAGCTGAGAGGTGAGTGGAGGAGCACTCCTGTCACCAGCACCCCACATCTTCAGCCCACCAGGAGCCCCAGGCAGGAATGAGATATGCTGGCATGATATCAGAGAGAAGGGTCTTGTCCGGGGCTCTGCTTTGCCTCTCGAATGCTGCCCCTGGAGATTCAGTATCTGCTTGAGACTTCTGGTCCATCAATTATTTAATTCCCTCCAGCCATGTGGTCTCCAGCCCCGAGTGCTTGTCTCCTCTGAGCGTGCAGGCCTGCTTGTGGGGGCAAAGGGGTTGGGCAGGAAGATGCAGAGCTGGGGCTGGGCAGAGGATTCCCACCAGGAAGTGAAGCAGAGGTACAGGGGATAGGTCTCACCAGCTGAAGTCTTGAGCTGAGCACTTGGGCTGGCACCTTCTTTCCCAGCCACCCATTTGTTGGAGGGATGGGTTCTTCTTCTGACCCTGGGGATGACCCTGAGGAAAGCACCTCCCTGCTCCATGCCTCATTTTACCCACCTATAAAATAGGGCCAAGGATTTCACAAGTGGTGTGAGCTCCGGTGGCACCCCAAACGTGCGTGCAAGACTGTGTTTTGCAATAAGCAAGAGTGTGACTCTCGTCCCTGCTTGCAGGGGCTACACCACCAATGTGCCTTTAGTGGATCACGTAAGGCTGGTGGTCCCTGTTTGCTGCTGCTGCCCGTGCTGTCTCAAGCTCAAGTAGCATGGCACGGCACGGCTCAGCATGGCACAGCACAGAACAGCACGGCAGGCGCTGCTGGGCAGGCAGGACAAGCTGCGACACGCGGGCAGGCAGGCGGCTGGAGCCGGGTAGGTGTGTCCCTGTTACCCAATAAATAACTCAAGCCCTAAAGCAGCCCATTGTAATTACAGGGGCCCCGCGCAGATTGAAAATGAAGGAGAAGGAGGGGAAAAAAGGAAATCAAGGTTCAGTTCTTCCCCAGGAGGTAGCGCTCCATGGGGAAAGCAATAGAAGGGAGCGGTGATTTATATCTCTCCAGAGGAATTCTCCTTTGCAGGGCCGCCCAAGGCGCCGCCAGGTTCAGCTGAGTTTCTCATCTGCATATGCATGAGCCAGTAATTAATTCTCTCTGATACTGATCCAGATTTGGGGTTGGTTTTGTGAGTGTGTGCGTGCGCGTTTTGTGTTTGTCTTCTCCCAGGTGTGCTAACACACCAAGGAGGGATGAGACTAAGTAGTGGTGGCTCTCCACAGTTGTCCCTGCAGGATGGTAGCCATTGACACTTCAGGGCCAGCTTGAGGCAGAGAGGTGGCCCTGGTTGGGTGGGGACTCCTGTGGGGTGGCTCTGGGTGGTGTCCTGCTGAGGACGGCATGAGGAAGGGGGAGAGAGAGTAGGGCACAATCAGGGTCACGTGCCTGGGGCTGGCTACACCATGGGGCAATCCCTGCCTGAACACACATCCAGCCTTGGGCACGTGCAAGAGGTGTTGTCCCTCTTCCAGCAGACATTGCAAAGATACCGTGTTTGCAAAGTGCTGAGAAGAGGGAGGGAGGGAAGAGAATCTTGACTTGCCTCCTCCCTCCCACCTTCCTCTCTCGTTTTAAATCTCTTCCATGCATCATTTGAGCAGTGGGACGGAAGCCCTGAGGAGTGAAACCTTGTGTCTGGCCAAAGGCCCGGGCCTGGGGCAGGATGTGGGTGTAAACTCCATGCCATGGGCCCTTGCTCTGGGTCTGATCCAGAGCTCGTAGTCACCACCAGCCTTCCAACCTGGGGAAAACCAGAAAACGTTAATGACAGAGAAACAAGCATTTTCCACCTTCACAGAGCCCACACCCTAGAACACAGGTCTCTTCCCCTAGACCCAGGAGCATGTTGCCCCAATGGCCTCCTCACCTTTCCCTTCAGAGAAAGGCAATAATCAGCTTTCTTGCCTTAAACCTTGCCATGGGGCTCTGCCTGTCTCTCAGGGATGAGCTGAGATTGTTCCAACACACGGGCAAGGAAAGACAGAGATGAGAGTACTCTGTGAGTATACACATGTGGGTCATGGCATTGGCAGTGCTGGCTCTTGGCAGCCAGCAGGAGATGCTGGATCCACTCCTGATGTTGTGGGCTTCCTGGATCAGCCAGCATCACAAACTGGAGGCTTCCCCGGTCCCCCCATCAGGTCCCCACTCTGCCTGTAGCCGGAGCAGGATCAGCAGCAATGCTGAGATATATTGCCCTCCTCCACATGGTCCTGGCTCCTGACAGCACCCATGTGCAGCAAAGGGACTGCCTTGGCCCCACATCTCAGCCAGATAGGACAGGGCTTCCCAGAGCCACAGAGAAGCCAGTGAGCATCAAGCGACCATAGTGTCATTGCCTACTGGGGTCAGAGGATCTGGAGAGGTCACACTCCCTTTCCCACACCCTCCAGTCACAGGGGATAACTCCTCCAGAACGCTGTCCTCACTCTGGAGAGCTCTATGCAGAGGCCCAAGAACTGTGTTATGTCCTGCCTACTACATCCAGCTCCATCCAGTGGAGTGCAGAGGAGACAGACTCCCTACATCCATCTGAGGGATCCCTGCGATGTCTACAGGCTTGGAAGCAGCGGGCTGGGAACAGCTGGTGAGTCAGAGCCCTGTGTTGTAACGTGGGGGGCAGAGCGCGTGTTGGAGCAGGGATGGCCGTGAGCTGCAGTGTGGGGCCCGCCTGGGCCTTTTGCAATCCTCTGGGGAAAGGCGAAGTCAGTGTCTCCATCCCTTAATTAAAGTGTGCCACAGGGCCCTGCTCCTGCCTGTTTACGTGGTTCGTGGGGATGGACAGAGGAGCAGCAGCCCAGGACACAGGGAGGAGGGCAGCCTCATCAGCCCTTCCCTGCACTGGGGCAGCCAGTGCTCTCGAACGCAGTCTCTGGCTCCTGCAGCCAGGTCTCAGCCTTGGCCCCAAGGTCTCTCAAAGACACTTTGTGGAACCGTGAGCTGATTCCAGTTCTCTAAACACTTCCCCTCCCTCCTGTGAGCGCACATGAAGCTCCTTCCCACCTCCCCATCACCCTCCACCCCCCCCATCCTCCAGAGAAAACCTGGCCCCTGTGTGCAACCCTTGCCCATGGAGGAACAGAAGGTGACACAGCCAGGATGTCATCTCTGCCGGCTTCACGTCCCGCATCACCAGCCTGACCTAGAAACACTACCACGTCTCGTGCGCCGGAGCCCGGGGATGCTGCAGGCTCATCCCTCTGTTTTTTCCAGAGCAGCTGAGTGACAGTCGCCCCTCCCTTGCCTCTCCGAAGAGCGTAATGAGAATTTCCTCCGAGGAGCAGCTTGCCGCGATGAAATAATCGCCCGAGCAGCATGATCTTCGCTGGGGATTAGAGAGGCTGCTACTTGCTGAGCTAGGGAAACGGCCGGTGAGGAGGGAAAAGTCCTACCTCCTCCTCCGGCACCTCCGCTCCTTTGCCAAAGCAATCGCCTGCCGCAGACGAAGGGAGGTCCCGGGCAGAGAGCTCAGCCCTGGAAACTTCTGTCCCCGGTCTCGGGCACTTTTGCAAAGTCCCAGTCCACCCTCCTCCTTCTCTCTCTGCTCCTGAGGAGCCGCTCCCCAGCCCGGGCAGTCCGGAGGGGTGGAGAAGAGGTAAAGAAGCAGCTGCCTTTTACAGGCAACAGTTCCTGTTGTTTCTTTTTGGACTGCTGAGGCATAAAGCGCCGAGCTGAGCCTGCTTCTCCCTGCCTTACTCTCACAGGCACTCGCCAGCCGGTTATCCCGCTGCACAGAGGAACGGCAGCAAGGGCTATACATGGATTTCCGACGCGGAGTGGTTTAAGGCAGTTTTGCTTCCACTGCAGGCTTGGTTGTTTTTTTTTTTTATCTCCAACCCTCCCACCACCAACCCCCCCCCCTCCCCCCCGCCCCCTGTCCTCTGTGAGATCCTGGTGTGACCATCCCTTGAGGATTCCTAAATTCCGAATTTTCTTCCTGAAATATCCCACATCTCATTTTCTTTTTTTAACTCTTCCTGAAACGTGGGAACCCCGAGCCCGAAGGAACATCCCTAGTTTGAGCAGAAGGCACGCATGAAAGACAAGTTATAGCAGAAGTGAATTTTTTTTTTTTTTTGAGGGGTCTGGGCTTGGGTGGTTTTTTTTTTTTCCTTTCCTCTTTCGGACACATTTCGAGACTCGCCGGCTGCCAGCTCCTGGCTGGGCTGTGGCAGAGGGCGCTCCTGCCTCCAGCACTGCGAGCAACCTGCCCCAAACCCACTGAGTCTTGTCTCCGGGAATAGCAGCTGCCCTTGTCTCGAACACTCCAAGCGAGAGGCGTAGCCAGCAGCAACCAGAAATCCCGGTTTCCACAGCCCTGTCCTTCCCCTGAGTACATGGAGGAGCTCTCGCCCTGCTCCCGCCCAGTCCTGCCGCCAGGTCAGAGCGGGACATCCGACGTGAGAAATCCATCATCCCCAAAAGGTCCCGACGTGAGAAATCCAAAAATCCATCGTCCCAAAAGGTCCCTCTTGACAAAATGCCAGCAGTGCGCCACCTTCGTGAGCAGGGCACTGCTGTGTCGACTGTGATCCAAAGTGAGAGTTGCTGGTGGGGTCGCAGTCCCCGGGGCCGGGGGACGGGCAGGGCAGGGGGTGGCTGGCCGTGGTACGAGGTCACTCCAAGGGCCAGCGGCCGCCGTGAGGTCTCGGCCGTGCCGGTGCTTCCCGCTGCCGCCGCCCCCCCGGCCCTGACCCCGTCCCCGCGCCGCCATCTCCTCAGTGCTGCTCCCACGAGGGGCAGGACGCAGAGGCTGAGGAGAAAAGCGCTGCATGGTGCGCCCAGGCACAGACCAGCCTGTTTGCTGTGCTACTGCGCTGAGTGGGAGGGACATTTTGTCCTGGAAACGGAGCCCTGTCTCTGTGTCCAGCCGCCGGGCGTGTGGGGATGGGGCAAGGGATGCCGGCGCCATGACGCCTCGTGCCGCGACGCCTGGTGCCAGGCGGTGTGGGGACTACCATGGCTTCTCCACAGCTCTCCTGCAGCCGTGAAGGGAACAGCCCCGGGTCAGCGCGGCTCCTCGTAGCCGGGATCAGTGCCCACCGCCCGCGGTGGTCCCCACCCCGGGCCCCCGGCCGACCGGCCTCGACTCCGCTCCACAACTCCGCCCCGAGCCGCCTCCGGGTTTTCAAACCCACTTGGCCCTAGACAGACAGGCGGCTCAGCCAAGAAGAAGCCGCAAAGCGTCAGTCCAGCGTTCGCCTGCCGCTGCTGACCAATCCGCACCGCTCGAGGCCTATATCCCGCCCTCCGAGGACAGCTTCTGCCTCGGTCCGGCGGCCATGTTGAGTGTGGCAGCCCCGCTGTGCTCCGTCTGGAGGGGCGTTTTTCCCACTCCTTCACCCCTTGATTCGCGCTTTCCGCACCGGGGACTATTCACGCGCGGCTCTGTCTCACCCCTGGGGCCGTTGTGGGCAGCGGAGGGGCTCCCAGGGGACCGTAACACCGTGTGGTCGCCCCACGAAGGGCTCTCGGCGCCATCTTGAGTGTGGCTGAGTCCCCTCACTCGCCGCGTCGGTGCCCCGTTACCCCGCGGTGTGAGGGGGGACAGATGCGGCCGCGGTGCCCGCGGGCGAGGGGCACGGCCGCATATAACGGGGAGCGGCGGATGGGGAGCATAGGGAAGCTCCCGCTGCGCTTCAAACCCTGAACTCGCAGAAGGTTGGGGGGGGGGGGGGAGTAAAAGCAGCTTGGGGACTTTTTTTTTTACTGTAAAATAAGCAAACTGGTGGGAATCCCGCATTTCTGCGCGGCACCCTGGGCGGGCCGCCCCTCCCCGCTTCCCCTAGGGGCAGCCGCGGTTGTTGTGGCCAAAGTTTCCGCGGGGCGCCGAAAACACAGGGAACGAGGGGGTTAGCGGGGTACCGAAGGGCTGGGGCTGCCCCGGGACCACCGGCGGCCTCGTGAGAGCGCGGCTGGGGGAGGGCAGCGCCGGTTCTCCCGCATTACTGTTATTATTCTTATTTTTAACTCTTATTATTTCCCCTCCGCCCCTCCGCAGGCGCGGCGGGAGCTCCCCCCTCACTCCCGCCCGCCGCCTAACTCGGCGGGAGGGGCGGGGCGGAGGCGGCGGGGGCGGAGGTAGCGCGGGGAGGGGGGCGTGGCTCTGCGCCCCTCTGCGCCCGCCACGCTGAGACCGAGCCCAACTCATCGCCGCAGTGGCGGCGCTCGCCGGCTCCTTTAAGCGGCCGTGCCCCATTGTTTGCACCGCGGCCAATGGGCGCCCGGCGGCCGCGGCGCGCGCGGCCAATGGGGCGCGGCGCGGGGCAGCGCGCGCGCCGCCCCCCGGCTCTATAAGAGGCCCGGCGGCGCCGCGTGAGTTCCCACTGGCTCGCGCAAAGCCATCTTGGCATTGTTCTGCCCGCCCGCCCGCGCCGCCGCAGCCCCGCGCGACACAGCCCCGCACGCCCCCGCCATGTCCGACGCGGCCGTGGACACCAGCGCTGAAATCTCCGCCAAGGTGAGCGACCCGCCGCCCCGCGCCCTGCTCCACGCCTTTTTTCCCCATCTCTTTTAATATTTTTTTCCGAGCGATTTCTGGCTTTTTTTTTTTTTCCTTTTGTGTTTTTTCATCGGAATGTTTTTTTCTCCCCCTGCCTGTCCCGCCTCCTCGTTTCTCCCCCTTCCCCCTCCGTCCTTCGCGTTGAAGTTGGCGGCGCGGCGTGGTGCGGAGCCGGTGCCGCCGCGCTCGCCGTGCGGGGCTGCCAGCGCCGTTCCTTTGTCTACAATGTGCGGGAAACGTGCTCGCCGCCTCTGCCGGTGCTGCCGAGCCCCGCAGCTCCGCGTCCCGCTCCCTCCTGCCTTTCCTTGGGACAGTAGCTGGCCATCCCGCTGCGGAGGGGCTCGGGGAGCCGGGGGGGTACACGCACGGCAGTGCCTCGGCACCCGGCAGCGCTCGCTCATTCAATCCGCGGTGCGGGAGCTTGACAGCCCCGTCAAACTTGTGTTCCGCTCGGCCCCGACGCTGCGGGGGGATGTGGGGGGAAGCGCTCCGGAACACGCACGGTTGTGGGGGGAGGGGGGGGCGCAGTGTCTGTTGTGGAGTTGCTGCCGAAAAGCGGGGTGGGCGGATGGTTGCTATTTCAGAGTTGCGCCCGGTTCATGCGGGAGGGGCGTCTGCTGTGGCGGTGTTATCCCTGGAGTGTGGGGGGGACAGTTGTTTTTTCGGCGTTACCCCCCGGAAGGACGGGGGGGGGGGGGGCATTTGCGGTTTAGGTACTGCCCCATATTGGGAGTTACTATTTCGGAGGTGAAGAGTAGTAGGGGGTGATCCGGTGCTATTCCGGCGGGGCTTTTGTTATTTTTGGAGTTACCCCGGTGGGGGCACCCCCGCAGGAGGATGCCCCGGTGTGCCGGGGCGGTGGGGCTGAGGGCGCCGGCCCTGGCCCGAGCTCCTCGCAGCCGGGATAACTTTGCGAGTCGATGCTGTAGGTGATGGGGAGCGCCGGTACCAGCCGGGAGAGACTCTCCCGGGAGTCCCCGCTGCGGCTCCCGGCGCACGCCTTTGTCTGCGAGTCGCGGCGGAGCGACCCCGGGGGGACTGCGCTCCCCGAGCGGCCGCGGTGCGCCCCGTTGAGCCCGGGGCCACGGCCGGAAAAGTTGAGAGGGGACCCGACCCGGGCCAGTGCGTGGGAAGGCTGCGGGGGAGTGCCCGGCGGCCTCCTTACCCTGCGCCCCGACTGGCCCCGGGTCGCGCCGCTCCCGGGGGAAGCGCGGCTGGAGGGAGGGGAAAAAAAAAATCCGACCGGGAGGAGGGTTTATAAAAAACAAGCAACAAAACGCCGTTTCTGGCAGATTTCGATTTCACTTCTGTTTCCCGCTCCCGCAGCCATGCCCCTATCCCGCCTGCCCTGCCTCCGTTCCGGGGCCGCGGCTTGGTCCCCGTCGCCTCCGGCTCTCTCGCTGCCGGGAAGCGGCGAGCGGCTCGATATCCCCCATCCTTCCCCGGGGGAACGGGGCCAAGTTTGCCGTTAACCTTCCCCTGCCCTTTTTAACCGCGTGCGGGAAGGGGCCTCGTCTCTGGCTCGCCCTCCTGGGAGCGAACAAGGGTCCGCGCTGCAGGGCGGGCGGAGGCGCGCACGGCGGCAAGGTGACCCCCCCACACCTCAGAAGCGCGGAGGCACCGAGGCCGCTCGCTGTCGTCCCGCCTCGCCGTCCGGAACGCTCCCGGGAGGCGGGGATGGGGGGAAGGGGGTTCCCGCCCCGCCCGGGCGCCGCCCCCGGCCGGTGCCGCGGGGCGCCCACCACGTGCGGGCCTGGGAGCCGGAGTCCGCCGCACCGCCCCCGCCGGGACTACAGCTCCCAGCAGCCCGCGGGGCGCCGCGCTGGCCGCCGGCCAATCAGCGGGACGAGGAGAGTGGCGCGCGGTTTGAATGGCGGCCGCGCGCGTGGCGGCGCGGGGGAGCCCCCTGGCGGCGGGAGGCGGGGGCTGCGGCCGTGCCTGGGTCCCGATTTCCCCGCTTCTCACCGGGGGAAGCGAGCCGAGAGCAGGGCCAGGGGAAAGGTAGAGCTTTCCGAGCCAGTGGTATGCGGCTCTACGCCGCTGCTATTCATTCCATAGACAAACAGCCCTGACACACCTATAATTAGAGGCTGTGTCCCAGTCTTTGCGCCAGAATAGCAATGCCTGCTGCACCGGCCCTTGGTCTGGACGCCACTGCGCATATCTGTTTGTGTTGGACTGGGAAAGGAAAAGGGGGAATCTGATGCTCTCTGCAACCCTGTTGCTACCACAAACTCCATGACCTGGCATCGTGATGGTGGTTAAACTGAGCGTTTTCAATAATGCTGGAAAGGTCAGGACTGGAGATCTGTCCAGCTAAAATGCCCAAAAATGAGCTGTTACTTCACTGGAAGAATTACTTGCAGTGTGTGAACAACTTGTTTTAAAAAGAAGTGTTGGGCATATTGGGAGGTGGAAATTCTGACTGCTTGACATGCTCTGTGTTTTTATGTGGGAACTGCTTTGTTGCCCTCGTGCCCATGTGCCTGGTGTGATGCAGCAGCTATTGCCCCGTGATGCAAAAGAGGCCAAATGGTTGTAATCAGTCTCTAGGGAGCAGAGCAGTGGAAGCCACTGACAGTGTAAAACTGTGGTCGCAGTGTGGAGGAGGTGGCCTGGGATTCATGTGTGAGCAGTGAAAGGAGGGAGCTTGTGTGTTTGCTTTACTCCAGACTCCTGGGTTGGTTTGCTTAGGTGAGGTTCGATCAACAGGTGTTGTCCCCCCTCAAAGCTTTGCTTTGCTTCAGTGAAAGTCTTTCCTCAGTGTACTTGGCAGCTGTGGGTACCTCTGGAAGCAGCATCTGTCTGTTTAAGAAACCTGGTCGTCTAAAATGCCTCTGCTGCCTCCTCTGTGTAATCTGCAGGGCAGTAGAAGCCCTCCCAGAAGGAAGCGGTGATCACACCAGCAGGGCCGGGCTGTGCTCTTCCCTGCCGTGTTCCCACGAGGCAGTGGCTCCCCTCCCGGCAGTGAAAGTGCCCGCTTGCCGTGGGCGGCACCGGCAGCTGCAAAGGGCGGGCAGGAGGGGGGGGAAGCCACCACAGTGGAGCAGGAGCTTCCAGCAACTTTTAAATACCTCATGGTCGCTGCTGAAGCCGGCTGTGGCTGTGCTGCTGGCCCTGGGGAAGGGCCTCCCTGCTTTCCTTGGCTGGGGAAATGCTCACTGTGCTGAAGGATCTCACTCCAGTTGATGGAAGAACAGAAGGGAAGGAGGATGCAAGCAGAGATGCCAGTGTTAAATCCAAGTGTTCTTAATGCGGGAACATAAAGTTGGATCCTTCAGCCTGTTTGCTGAGCGACTTGGCATGACATTTTGACAGTGATCAATAGCAAAAACACACAAGTTCCCACTCTGCTTGCAGTGGAGGCTTGAACCAAACTAGCCAGGCATGGCTCTTGGAGCAGTGTAAAAATAGACTTCTTCCCCCACCCCATCCTGTTACACTTTAAGCTGTGAGCTGGATGCTGGAGCCTCCTCTCTGCTGCTGTGAGAAAGACCAGGCATGTAATATTTGCCGTATGATTTTCGCTAGGCAGGGCAGAGACCACAGCCTCTGTTAATGAGTCCCTGGGAGTTGTTCCTGCTGTGAAGGTACTGAGCAGCCGTGGATGCCTGCAGCCCCAGGACAGAGCCCATCCTTTGGACAGGGCTGCTGGCTCCCCATGGCATTGCAGGAGCGTGCACGGACTGTGCTAAGATGGGCAATCAGCCAGCTCTGCTGCTGTTGAGCATATATGCAGGCAGCCAGCTCTGTCTGTTTGGGAGCTCAGAGGTGAAACAGAGCAGTCTCTTTTTTAGAGGGCTGTTCTGGCAAGGCTGACTTGGATTGAGATTCGCCCCCATGTTTTCCCGTTCCCAAGGAGGAGCCAGAACGTGGCGACCAAATCACAGAACAAATCTGTACGAAGAGAAACCAGCGCCTGCTCTCGCTCTCAGACTGTGTTTTTCACACCTGATCTGCAGCTTCTCTGACCCAGACACCTGGAATCGGGGTGACTTCTCTGCTTTTCTGCTCCTTCCAGGATCTAAAAGAGAAGAAGGAAGTTGTTGAAGAAACAGAAAATGGCAGAGATGCACCAGCCAACGGCAATGCTGTGAGTATGGCTGCTATCTGCTGGGAGAGGCAGTCTGGCTTTTTGTTCTCCTCTTGCTTTTGCTACAAGTTTGTCCGTAGCGCAAAGAGGGGATCCCTCTAAATGGTAGCCCTGAGCCCTGTGAAGCCCTTCAGCGTTTGGTGCTTCACGTTACACAGACACTCCCAGCCTGTGGGCCGTTCATGTGTGTGCAGAAGAGAAGAGCTGGGCTTGGATTCCCTCCCTGATAGCTGTGTGAGCCTGTCCAGTATCAGCTCATCCCTGGGCAAGGATAAAGAGGAAACAAATTTTAAAACCCACTAGGATTTACAGTGTTACAACCACTTGAGCTGGGAAATACATAATGTACAAGTAAACTGGTTGGTTTCCTCTTTTAACATGCTGGGGGAAAATCACTGTGCCGCATTTCCATGTGTCATGAGAGCCATTACAGGCTTTGTCTCAGAGCTGCAGCCCCAAGTTACTGTGGGCTTGATGCTTCGTGCCTGGGCTGTCTGGGTTTAATAGACTCAGGCGGAAAGCAGGGTGTGTGCCCAGGGCTCTGGTGGGCTGGTGCTTTGCTTTCAGCAGGAAAGGTGGGAACACATACTTGTGCTGAATGTCTCTTCCACCTTCTCCCTTTCCCAGTGCATTTTTTTAAGTGATGTTTTGTCTTGCCAAGGAGAACGAGGAAAACGGAGAGCAGGAGGCTGACAATGAAGTAGACGAAGAGGAGGAGGAAGGTGGTGAAGAAGAGGACGAGGAGGAAGAGGGTGATGGTAACTTTGTTTGTTCCCCCCACCCCTATCCCACAGCCGTGTCCCGCTCTGGACAGCGGGCTCCCGGGAAGCGGAGGCGAGCAGAGAGCAGCGTCTCCCCCTCGCGGCTGTGGGCAGGGAGCTCCCGCCAGCCAGGCTCGCTCCTTCCTCGCTTGCCTGAGCCACTGCTGCTGGGAGTGAAGTCAGCCTTGAATCCCTTCCAGCAGGTTGAGGGCAGATTCCTTCCTCCCTCCCTCTGGCCAGACGGCACCTTACCGCGGCGCTGAATAAGCGCATTAGCCCTTCCGTGCGAGTAGTAAAATCTGCCCTTGACTCCTGCGAGCACAGCTGCTGCTGCAGACACCAGCACTGGCCACTCAGACAGGGACAGTCCTGGGTGGGCATGCCTTGGCCAAGGCACAGAGGATGTGTCACCATGCTTGTTCACAGAGCAGCATGATGAGAGGCTCATGCAGCCCTCTTTCCCAGGCCGGATGCTGTGTGGTAACAGCAGAGGAACCTGTGGCTCTTACCTGATCTTCCAACTGGAAGTAGATAGGCTTTCTTTGAACCTTCTATGGCTGCAGTGTCCAGTGTCTCCCTGCCCTCTGCTGCTTTCTGACCTGGCCCAGCCCAGATACAGGTTTTGGCAGCGGTGGCTTGCTGGATCACTTCTCATCCTCCCCGTTACTATTTTTTTCCCTCAAGATCTGCTTGGATGAGTAACATTGTTTATCACTTGTTAAGGCTAGGAGAAAACCTTTCTTTCTTGTTAGGCTGAGATGAACTCAGGGCCCTGATTATCTGTTACTAGGTTAATCCTCTGTGAATTTTTGGTTTACATGCTGACCTACTAACCTGCTGGCTAGTTTTGGGAGACAGGGACAGGGCTGAAAATTTAATGACCATTAAACCAGTGCTTATTCTGAAAGTGTGAGCCGGGAAAGCCGCCTCCTTTGGGGTAGCCCTCTCTCAGCAGCCTGCTATTCCCTTCAGTAGGAATTGGTTCACTAGGAACAGCTGGGAATGGTGACCTTCTTTAACTTGTGGTTTTAACCCCTGAGGACAGATGCAGAACTGCTGTGTGCTGTCCTGAGCCCCTTTACCCCCAGCCTTACTTTAGGGTGGATGAGATTGGGCATACTTGGCTCTCCCCGCTGCTCTCGAGCAGGAGCAGAGAGGATGTGTATGCTGCAGGCGCGTGTGTGGGGTGGAAGTGTTGCTTGGATACTGCTGTGACAAACCCGGAGAGCTTTGGTCCCGCAGTGCCAGCCCTGCTCTTCCCAGCTCAGCGAACACAGGCACGATTTGGCACACGGTGCCTGGAGACGCCGCTGCCTTGCGGGGATCCAGCACAGGCTCTGACTGCTGGCACGGGCTCTGGCCCTGCTTGCTGCCCTTGGGCGATCCCTGCCTGGGAGCTGCACCTGAGCACTGCAGGAGAGAGATTTAAAAGGCAGCAGGTCCAGCTTGCATCAGCTTTTTTAGCCAAGACTTGCAGCCAAACTCCCGGGGCTTGACAGCAGAGGAGAGCTTGAGGGTATATTTTCCTCTCGCATCTCTCCATCCCATCTCATTATTTGCTTTGCTTAAAGCAGCTCAAAGAACTAAAAATGCTCCCAATCAGCTTGGCACTGTCACCTGACCTGCCGGCCAGCCCAGTGCATGTGATGGCTGCCGGGGTGTTGATCCATCGCTGGGAGCTAATCTTGGCCCTTCCTGCTGCATGGACCACACCGCAGCTGGGCACACGTCAGGAGAGGAGAGGGGAAGGGAGGATGGGCTGACCTTAATCCCCCCAGCCCTCCAGGCTGCCCGTACGTGTGGCTCATGGCAGTGGTTTAAAGCCAGCTTACTGGCCTTAACTCTCTAAGTTTTAGTAGGGTCTCCTGTTACACAAGAGACTTGGGACAGCTGAGAAGCTGTTCTGCCTCTGGGCTTGCCCCTGAGCCCCCAAAACTGGCCAAAGGTCGTTCTGATCCACTGACTCAGTCGTTCTGATCCACTGGCCTATTTGAGCTCAAAGTGGGTCAAAGAAAGCCCAGAGCTCGCTGCTCATCCTCCTGGCTGGCTGTAAGATAAGTTGGAAGCATTTGTTTGCTGTTCTGATAATTAGAAAGTGTTCTGACTCAGAACTAATGCGTTCTGGCTCTCTTAACTCATTAAAGATGGACTAATAGCTGCGAAGGGAAGCAGAAGTAATCTGGAGTGGTTAGGCAGAGCAGCCACTAGAAAGAGTTTATTCCTCTCTTTTTTTCCCCTCCATTTTTGCCATGATTTCGGCACTTGTGGTAGGTGGTGGTTTTGCTATCTCACTGTGTTACAAATGCAGTGTGAATCAGACTTGAGGCTGCCAATCCTTATTTTCCCTTTGGTGGGTCAGGTAATTTCAGGGATGCCAGAAAGCCACAGTGTCCTCTGTCACCTCTTGTCCTGAGCAGAGTCTGCCACCTGGGGAGATGGGGGACATGGTATCACAGGGTGGGGGTGAGGCAGGATTAAACCCAGAGGGGGAGGTGTGTGGAACTGGAACTCTCCCTGAGGGTCTCACATTTCCTCCCTTTGTATTCCATGCAGGTGAGGAAGAGGATGGTGATGACGATGACGAAGCTGAGGGAGCCACAGGCAAACGGGCAGCTGAGGATGATGAGGTAGGAAGAGTAAGCAGCCCCTCAGAGCCACACATGTCCCCAGAGGGCTTGGGAGGGGAGAGGGTGTCAGTGGGGCCAGAAGGGCTGGGCTTAACTCTGGGGCTGGAATGCTCTGCCTGTGTGCTCCAGGGACACAGCCCAGTTCTCTTTATACACTGGCCTGGTTAGAGGAGTGTCTGCTCCTGCCCAGCAGAGCCCTGGCCCTGGGCTGGGGAGACCTGGAATGCTCATGGCAGGCCTGGGTGGAGGCACTCAGGGGCTCCCTGAGAAGACAGGATTTTGCCTGAGGGAGGGGAACACCTGTGGTGCTCAGACCTTGTCTGTGAGGCGGGGAGGGACCCCAAACTCCCCTGCCTTGGGGTGACTCCTGCCTGCCCCCAGCAGCCCCACTCCCCATCCCCTCTCCTGATGGCTTTGCTTTCCCCCTAGGATGATGACGTCGATCCCAAGAAGCAGAAAACCGATGAAGATGATTAGGCAGCAAATTTTTTTTTTTTTTTTTTTTTTTTTAAATAAGGAGGAAAACAAACCAACAAAAATGGCCAGCGCGTCCTCTTCACCCTTGGGACTCCCGTTGCAGCCCCCTTTCCCTCACACAGCCCCTTCCTCCCCCCTCCGCCGTGGTCATCCTCACCAAGTAGAGTGAACCCCGTCCCCGCCCCCCGGCGCGGCGCTGCCACTCAACGAACATGGAAATGATTCGCCCGTTAGCGGGGAGAGAAAACCCCCCTTCCCCCACCAACCCTCTCCCCCCAAGCACCAAAACTTCAAGGCCCTGCTTTCTTTCTTAAAAGTACTTTAAAGGAGAATTTGTTTGTATTTTTTATTTACATTTTATATTTTTGTACATATTGTTAGGAGGTCCGCCATTTTTAAGTGATCTCGGATTGACCAAAAGGGGGGCTTTGAAGTGTATATCTCTCTTGTTACCTATCTCTGACTTTACTTGTGGTGTGACCAGGCCCAAACCATTATCTCAAAGGAGAATAAAACAAAACCTTGTAAAAAAAAAAATTAAAAAAGACAAAAATGCAAAAAAAAAAAATTACAATCTTATTCTGAGCATTCCAGTAACTTTTTTTGTGTATGTACTTTAGCTGTACCATAGATCGTGGTTTGTATGAGGTGGCAAGGCCAAAGATAAAAAGGTTTTCTTTTTTTTTTTTCTGTCTATGAAGTTGCTGTTTATTTTTATTTTTTTTTTTTTGGCCTGTTTGATGTATGTGTGAAACAATGTTGTCCAACAATAAACAGGAATTTTATTTTGCTGAGTTGTCCTAACAAGGCTGCCTCCCAACTGCTGCTTTTTGTTTTAGTTTTCATTTGTTTTAATTTTTTATTTCTTTCTTCCCTTCTTTATCTCCTTTCTTTCTTTGCTTTGGACTTGGGCTGGGAAGAGAGAGAGAGGGGGGTGCAGGGTGTTGATGGGGAAGGGTCTGGGGGCTGTGCTGTCCCCCTGCTGCTGTGGTGGTTGGGGAGGCAGTGTCTCTCCATGTCTGTATTCCTGTGGAGAGCTGCACCAGTGTCCCCAGCATGGCCTCTGCATGATCCTGCATGCTCTGGCTGCCCTTGGCAAGAGGTAGGGATGGGTTAGACTGGGAAACATGGACAGCAAGTGTGTTGGGGGTATGGTTTGCTCAGCAATTCTGTCTGCAGCCAAATTTGTTGTGGATTGTTTGGCTTGTGTAATGGGGATGAGAAACCCATCTTCAAAATCCTTCCTTGCAGTATCTGCTGCAGGTGATTGACCCCTGGTTGTGGGGTAGGGTTGGCTCAGGCTGTGTAAAAGCCTTCCCTCCCCTGGGGCTTGTTCGAGTGTTGCTGGCAGTGGGGCAGGAGTCAGTGTCAGCGGGGATTGGATTCAACCAGAATTGGTCCTGGGGGATGCTCCAGCCTGCACTGGTCACTCAGCAATTTCTGGGGTGTCAAGTTCAAGGTTTGGCAGTGGGGCTGGGGGAGACAGGCTCAGGTTTGTCTGTATGCTCTAACAAACCAAAACGGCTGTAATGTAGCCTTAGCCTCTGCTGCTTTGCTCCTAACCTTCCAACTCATTTTTTCCTCCTTCCTCCAGGGCGTTGGAGCTTGGAAAAGCTCAGCCTGCTCTGCCAGGTGTGTGGAGTTCGTTTGCAAGAACCTGCTTTGTATCTGTGTTCCCAAACCCTCGCCCTGGCTCCAGGGAGTCCCCTTTCCCTACTGATCCAGGCTGTGCCAAAGCCTCACCAGATGGTCTCGTTTCCTCCTCTCACGCTGCAATCCCAGCAGTCAGTGTTCAGATGCTGGGACATGATTTTTTTTTTTTTTTTTTTTAAAGAGGAACCAATGTCCATTTAATGCACTGGCTGTAAGGGTCACGACCTCTCCTGATCCCCAGGAGCAACCAGGTCATTTATTCTGCACTTACACCTTAATTATCCACTGAATAGAGCTGGCTGATAGCTTATCAGATTTACTGCCTCCATGCACAGGCCCTGTGCAGCCTTGCCTGGGTGAGGGGAGCTTGTGGCAGGGCTGGAGGCAGCACTAGGTTTGGTTATCCAGTCCTCCCACGGGACGGGACATGGGAGTGGCAAACAGTTCTGTTTGCTGTCACCGTGCTGCTGGGTGCGGCTTTGTTGTGCAGTGCTGGGACATCCACATCCTTGTGTCCTCACCACCGGTGCCCCATGAGTGGCTCCTGCATCACGATGGGATGGGTGCTCACGGCGCAAGACTCAAGCTGGTACTTGTAGATTTGCAAAGCAAATTATTCAAACAAGCTTCTGCAGCTGTGTAGACAAGGTGGCTGACTCCAGGTGTCCCTGAAGTGTGGGGACCCTGCACACACAAAGCTGGTGTGAGGGCGTTGGGGGAGCAGTGCCCTTACTGTCCCCATTGCAGAGAGGACTTGTCCGCCGGTCTGGGGGTCGTAGGGTCCATTTTGGTGTGGGGTAAAAGAGGAGGCTGCCCCAGCCTCCCAGGTGGGCACACTAATACTGGGCAGGGCACGGAGCAGCCAGGGCTGTGTGGGCAGCTCAGTGACCCCCAGGAGCCCTCCAGCTCCTGGTCTACACCTGGCTACCGTGAGCCCCGTGGCGATGGAGAGGGCGAACCCCAGTTCCTGCACCCATCTCCGCGCCCCGTGCCTTGGGGCAGCGGCTGTGGGTGCCCCTGCCCGCCCCGGGGCGCTGCCAGGGCCGGGGCTCAGCTCTGCCCATGGATCCTCGCAGGGAGGGATCCCGGCCAATCCTCACGTGGCGGCGCAGCCAGCCAGCCAATCCCCTGCTGCCACCTGGCTCTTGCTGCCTCCACCAATCACAACCAAGCAACACTCTGATCTGACCAATCATGTGCTGCCACCTGCACGACACCACAGCCAACCACGTGCTGCCACTTGTCTGTACTGCTGCCTCAGCCCCTGCAGCAGCAGCCCACCAATCACAGCACGAAGGGGATTGTGTTGAGCCAATCAGGAGCTGCTGCCTCTGTCTGTCCCAGCCAATCAGGGGCAGCCACACCCTGCCAGGAGCTATAAAGGCCCTTCAGCTCCCGGGCTGTGCCAGCAGTCGGGGTCATCCCAGCATGGAGCTCTGCTGTCGTGTGGAAGGTGGTTCCTCTGGAAAAGGCTCCCACCTGCAGGGTCCTGGAAGGATGTAGGGGAAACACGGTGGTGTTTTGGTGGGAGTGAGTCCAAGATGCTCGAGGGACCACTCACCTGGGTAATGTCTTGGGACAGGGACCAGGAGCAGCAGGTCCCTCCAGCAGGAGATGGCTTACAGGAGTTGTGGCAGCTGAAAGTGCCTGTGAAGATCTTGGAGATGGTCTTCCTGAGGAGCTGGCCATGTGCCAGGGTCTGCCCACTGGGAGCTGGAGAGTCCCACCTGCCTCAGATGTTCAGGAGATGATCCCAGCTGTGCCTGGGGGCCAGAGCTGGGCTCTGTGGGGCTAACGCCACAGGACAGAAGGTGGAGAGCGTGCAGCCATCATGTGCCTTCAGGCACAGAACGGTGCTGGGGTCCTCACCCAGAGCTGTGTCACAGGTCACACATACAATTGTGACTTACAGAGCAGAACTACCAGCACCACCCTCACCTGCAGACACCACATGTCATGAGGGATCCGAATCCTGCTTGAGCTGCTGATCACACTGGTCCTGGAGACTGGTGGAGGCAAGTGGATGAAGCTGTCCTGAGGTGTGCTGGCTGGCTGCTGACCTCTGAAGATGAGTAATTCCCACATGAATTATCGAGAGAGCTGCAGGAGGGAGCATCACGAGAGCCTCGTATGTGCCAGGAGGGACTCAGGTTGTGCCAATGTGCTCCAGTGGCCACTGAAACCAAGGGCAGCCCTTCCCAAGGATTCTGCTGTGTCCAGACCTCAGCTGAAGCCACCTTTGTGCGGCCTCAACAACCAGGTGGACTGAGAGCAGCTCCCATGTGGTTGGCCTGATGCACATCACTCCAGTGGAGCTGTCCTGCCTCAGCTCACAGCCAGCAGAACCACTGGGGCTCAGCCCAGGCCCCGTAGACAACTGGGCTGAGCCTGGGCTGGCACAGCTGCCCCAGTCCTGGCCTTCCCATAGTGGTGCTACAGCACCAGCTGTAGCTTTTGGTTAGCCTCATCCAAAACTTCTTGTTTCATCTTGACAACCCTCATGAAATTTGGAGCACCCTGGGGGCTTGGTGGAGAACCTGCCTGTGGGGAAGGACTGCAAGCAAGACACAGGCTGGGGTTGGTTACTGGGGCAGTTTTACATCCGGCATTTGGCAGTTACTAGGCAAATAATTGGCATCATCTTAAGAGACTGACGAGTGAAACTGCCTTCCAGGTGTGATTCCTCAAGCTCACAAACACAGAAGCAATTTTGAGTGGTTGCTGTTGAAAATAGACACGAAGAGCTGCCCCTGTGGTGGAGCAATTGCCACCTGGCTCAGTATGTGAGGTGTGCCATTGGAATAGACCCCTCAGGAGCAGGCTGTGGAAGCCCACGGCCTTGGCTAGTGATGGCTCAACCCAACAAGTATGTGCCTCCTAAATGGCTCAGGAATGTTTGTGCTCTTGCCTTGAGAGCTGCCTGGTGTGGGCAGGAAAGACCAGCCCAGGCTGAAGAGCAGATGTGGGACATCTAATTCCTGTCTCGCCCCTGGCTGCTGTGTCCCCACAGCCTGTCCCCCTCAGTGAGCCAGGGCAGTTCTGTCCCTGGGCAGTTGGAGGGACCCGACCATCCCCAGCCCCGTAGGGGTCCTTGAGCTCTGAAACCCTGCTGGGTGTTTGCCCCCACTGCCAGGTCTTCTTGGAGCCACCACCTCAATCCTTTCCCCCTCTGGGGGTGGGAGCCTTGGAGCAGAGCTGGGGTGCCTGGAGCTGCTCCTGCGCAGACCCTGTGAATCCTCCATCCTTGTGCCCAGGCCATCTTCTCTGGCTGATTCTCTCCAAAGGGCAGGAGAACAGAAGGAAGGGCTGAGAGAGACCCTCAGCTTTGCAAACCCTGCTGAGGGCTGTGACTGCTGTTGGTGGGAGCCCCAGAAGGAGGGGTGGTGGGCAGGCAGGGGTTGGTGGGCTCCACAGTGCTGTGCTGTGTGTGGGCCAGGAAGAAACCTTGGAGTAAGCATCCAGTGCTGTCCTTCAGAGCAGATCTGGACCTGGAGAGGATCCTGCATTCCATTTGGAAGAAAGCACTGTGCAAGGGGAACAGCTGGGGGTTGAGAAAGCACAACCTGATTTGCTCTTGGAGAACCCACAGGGATGGGATTTTTACATGTGTCCTTTCCTACCCAGAGAGAGGCCTGAAGGCAAGGGGCTCTGCCCTGGGCTTTGTGGGCATCTCCTTGGGTTCCTCTCCTTTGCTGCAGGCAGAGCAGGCTCCTGGCCCTGCTCCCTCGGGGAGCTGGGAAGCAGCACCCCTGCGTCAGGGCTTGGGGCAGGAGGTGTGAGGGGCAGCAGCTTGAGCCCAAAGCTGGAGACCCGAGTGCTCGCTGGGCTGTGACCCACAGGCCACGCTGAGGAGGACAGTGACCCGTGGCAAGGACAAGGCACCTGCCCCTGCCCAGCACCAGGGCACTGCCAGATCTGGAACCGCAGGCAGAGAAGGGATGCGGCTCTAAATGCCCTGTGTGGAGTGGCAGGAGTGGGGTTCTGCAAGGGGCTGGAGAGCCTGCGCTGGGCTGTCTCTGCCACCAAGTGAGGCCCTGAGGGCACACGAGGGCTCAGAGCAGCTGCTGTGGGGTGCAGCCCCTGCAGCCATGGTGCAGTGCAGGCTGCAGAGCCAATTTTGTTGAACCAAACCACAACAATTGCAGGGACTGGCTGGTTTCCCATTTTGGGGTTAATCCCCTTTATCCCTGCTCCCAAGGTGAGGATGTGCTGCTTCCCTGGGGGCACCCCCAGCCTAAAGCTCCATCCCTGGGATGGACTGTGGAACAAGGCTGCAGCTCTGGAGCAGCATCTGGGGAAGTGAGCAGCAGGCAGGAGCAGGACTGTGGGACTGTGCCATGGGAGGAGATGAGCATGGGACACCTGTCCCCAAGCAGGGACCAGAGCTGGTGCTCCCTGCACTCCGTGGGATGGCCTTGGGCACCTCTCGGAGCTGACAGGTCCCCAACAAAGGCTGGGCACTGTGTGTGGCCGTGGGAAGCCCCTGGCCTGTTTGCTGCGGCCCTGGGGACTTGTGCATCCCCGGCTTGGCAGGAACACGCTGGAAAGAGGGATGAAGGCAGGGGTGAGGCACGGAGGTATCGGTGCCTGTGGAGATGCTGGGACACCTCATCCCTGCTCCGGGCTGGCATGAGGAACAGCGGGTCCAGCCCGGAGGTTGGGCCGCTCCTCTCCTGGGGCACAGCTGGTGGCACGTCCCATCCCGGGTGACTCGGCAGCCCGCAGCGGTGGGGCTGGCCCGAGGCAGAACCAGCAGAGCAGCAGCAGCAGCAGCAGCAGAGCAGCAGCAGCAGAGCAGCAGCAGCAGCAGAGCAGCAGCGCTGTCTTGCAGCACCATCTAGTGCTTTGGGATGGGGAAGCCCCGCTCTGCCCCCGGGAGCCATCGCAGCGCCCTGGGGACACGCCGTGGCTGTCCCGCGTCCTGGGTCGTGCTGCCAAGGCCAGCCTGGCAGGAAAGCCAGCCAGGCTGGTGGTGGTGGGCATGAACAGGCGGCACAGCGTGGCTGCTGGCCCGGGGCAGCCGGAACTACCTCCCCCGTGCTCCTGCTCTGTGCCAGGGAATTTCCTGCAAGGATTCCGGGAAACATCAAGGGGCGCAGACGTTCCCAGTTCCTGAGCCAAATGTATCTGGCCTCAGCTGCCGGGTTTGCCACCTCCTCCCATGGAAATTGGGCCTCTGCCCTCTCCTTGGAACACTTGCTTCTCTATCAGCCAGGTGGCTCCTGCTCTGTCAGTCCCTCACCCCCAGGGCCTTCACGGCGCTCCTGCATCCCCGGCAGCTTCTTGGGGCCCATCTTCCATACCTGGTGAGAGCGTGATCCCTTCCCACAACTCGTCACTGTTCCCCTTTCTCACATCAGGGCAGTGTCAGACCTTTCCAGCCTGGCTTTGGGGACACCAGGACCCCAGCACCATTCCACTGTCCTCTCGTCCCTTTGCTCTGTGTCCCCTGCTTGTCTCAGCTTGTCACCCCTTCTGGGTGTGTGCCACTCTGCACCCTGCCTGGCACTGCGCTGCTGGGAGAGCAGGAAGGATTCTGGTGTAGGGAGTGGTGCAGGAAAGGTTTTGGCACAGAGCTGGACGCCATAAGAATGGAATGCTCTTCCAAAGGGACTGTGGTGATGGTTGGCCCCTCTCTTGGAGTACCGCTGTGGATGTGGATGTCAGACCGACACTGGGTGGGGCAGCTGCTGAGCTCCAACGGGGATTGCACCCAGGCCCTGTAGCACTGAGGGCTGCTGACCAGAGGCTTCTTAGGGCAGGAGGAATTGGACACCTTGGACCGAAAAAAGTGTGCTTTGAATCCTGTATTTGCTCCAGCTGCCCTCCTCCTGTCCTTGGGGAGAAATGTGCTCAAGTCACCTGGCAGTGAAACTCCTGTGTCCAAGTGTTTGAGTGCCTGCTTGGGGCTCTGCCTGCTCTGATTTGGCAACCCAGGGGAGGGATCTGTGCCCCACAAAAAGAAGCAGAGGGACTCGGACCTTCCTGTGCCTCCTGTCTCCTCCCAGTGCTGCTGAGCGGGATGGCACTGGGTGGGATGGGATGCGATGTTGCTGACCCCGTTGCTGCCCCTTGCCACCGCTCTCCCCACGCCCTGCCCGCGCCACCGGCACCTGCGGGAAGGTAAGAGTAGCAAAGCAGACAGCGAACATAACGTGGCCCTGGGCTGTTTGTGCGCCTTTTGTTCGGCAGCAGCTTTCATGAATCAGCTCATTAACCACATTAGGATGGCCCTGCCGCCCCGCCTGAACCTTGATCGGGCGGGGCAGATTTGGGGCACGCTCCAGCGGGAGCCCCGGTGGCTCTGGCAGGCGGGCGAGCAGCTGAGGGCTCCCACAGCAGCCGGGGTGGGTGACAGCCTGGGGGGTGGGAGAGCCTGGTGCTTGAGTGGAGACGAAGAGCCGGCCCTGTTCCCCTCACCTTCATGGCAGCACACGGGGAAGAGTCTCTCAGACATCCAGTGCAGGGTCCTGCTCCACAGCCAGCCCTGCAGCCCATCGGGGTGGTTCTGTTGCCATCAGCTGTGCTTCAGGGAGCCTTGTGGTGTGATGGACCCCAGAACTATGCAGAGAGCTCCGGTGAAACCAAAAGGCTGTTTACTAAATTTATTTAGTAAATAAGAGGAGGAATTGCTGTGTTGGTCCTTGCACTCACTTGTGACCCCCAAATTTTACAGAGAGTGTTATGAGGCTGCCAGAGTGGCATGAGAGTGGCTGCTTGCAGCCAGAACTGCCACAGGGACATGGATGGTTGGTGGCAGTGGTGATACATTCACCCCTGACCTCCTGCACCCCTCTCTCGCTTTATAGCCCCACATTTCCCTTCACTGGCACCTTTGCTGTCCCATGCAAGGGAGCCAAGATCTGCCATGCTTGGGCCCTGGGCGTGGGCCATGCCCGTGTCTCCTGCCCCCGATCCCAGGGCTCCCAAATCCCATCAGCCCCACAGGGAAGGGTACCGCAGCTGCCTGGGCCAAGAACGGGCTGCTGCTCTGGGCACCCCGGGGCCCTTTGCCTGAGTTTTGGGTGGTGGCCGCTCAGACCCCAGTGTCACCCGCGGTCCCTCGGGAGGCCGATGCCGGCGCTGGGGCAGGTTCCGGAGCTCTGTCCGGGACAGGGGCGGGCAGCCGCTCCCGCTGTTCCCCACGGGGCCACTGGAGGGCGGCAGCGACCCGCGCTAGCGGCGCCCGCCAGCTCCGGCTGGGCGAGCTGAGCTGGCCGAGCTGAACTGGGAGAGCTGAGCTGGGAGAGCTGAGCTGGGAGAGCTGAGCTGGGAGAGCTGAACTGGGAGAGCTGAACTGGGAGAGCTGAGCTGGGAGAGCTGAGCTGGGCGAGCTGAGCTGGGAGAGCTGAACTGGGAGAGCTGAACTGGGAGAGCTGAGCTGGGAGAGCTGAGCTGGGCGAGCTGAGCTGGGAGAGCTGAACTGGGAGAGCTGAACTGGGAGAGCTGAGCTGGGAGAGCTGAACTGGGAGAGCTGAGCTGGGAGAGCTGAACTGGGAGAGCTGAGCTGGGCGAGCTGAACTGGGAGAGCTGAACTGGGAGAGCTGAGCTGGGAGAGCTGAGCTGGCCGAGCTGAACTGGGAGAGCTGAACTGGGAGAGCTGAACTGGGAGAGCTGAACTGGGAGAGCTGAGCTGGGAGAGCTGAACTGGGAGAGCTGAACTGGGAGAGCTGAACTGGGAGAGCTGAACTGGGAGAGCTGAACTGGGAGAGCTGAGCTGGGAGAGCTGAACTGGGAGAGCTGAACTGGGAGAGCTGAACTGGGAGAGCTGAGCTGGGAGAGCTGAGCTGGGAGAGCTGAGCTGGGAGAGCTGAACTGGGAGAGCTGAACTGGGAGAGCTGAACTGGGAGAGCTGAGCTGGTCGAGCTGAGCTGGGAGAGCTGAACTGGGAGAGATGAACTGGGAGAGCTGAACTGGGAGAGCTGAACTGGGAGAGCTGAGCTGGCCGAGCTGAGCTGGGAGAGCTGAGCTGGGAGAGCTGAGCTGGGAGAGCTGAACTGGGAGAGCTGAGCTGGGAGAGCTGAACTGGGAGAGCTGAGCAAGCTGAACTGGGAGAGCTGAACTGGGAGAGCTGAGCTGGGAGAGCTGAACTGGGAGAGCTGAGCTGGGCGAGCTGAGCTGGGAGAGCTGAACTGGGCGAGCTGAGCTGGGCGAGCTGAACTGGGAGAGCTGAGCTGGGTGAGCTGAGCTGGGAGAGCTGAACTGGGCGAGCTGAGCTGGGAGAGCTGAACTGGGCGAGCTGAGCTGGGAGAGCTGAGCTGGGAGAGCTGAGCTGGGAGAGCTGAACTGGGAGAGCTGAACTGGGAGAGCTGAGCTGGGAGAGCTGAGCTGGGAGAGCTGAGCTGGGCGAGCTGAACTGGGAGAGCTGAGCTGGGAGAGCTGAGCTGGGAGAGCTGAACTGGGCGAGCTGAGCTGGGAGAGCTGAACTGGGCGAGCTGAGCTGGGAGAGCTGAGCTGGGAGAGCTGAGCTGGGAGAGCTGAACTGGGAGAGCTGAACTGGGAGAGCTGAGCTGGGAGAGCTGAGCTGGGAGAGCTGAGCTGGGCGAGCTGAACTGGGAGAGCTGAGCTGGGAGAGCTGAGCTGGGAGAGCTGAACTGGGAGAGCTGAGCTGGGCGAGCTGAGCTGGGCCAGCCGGGGCAGCCCGGGCAGGGCGGGCGCGGCCGCGGGGGGAAGGGGCTCCGGAGGTCCCCCCGGGCCGTCTCAAGCCCCGCGTCCCTCCCGGACCCTCTCCCAGGGCTGCTCACCCGGCGGGAGCCTCAGCCACGCGTGTCGGTGGCCACTTGAAGCCCCGCTGAGGCTCCAGCGTGAGCGGCCCCGCAGGCGCCGGGGAGGTTAAGGGGGTGTGGGAATTCACGGCTTGTCTCACAGAATGATGGGGGTTGGAAAGGACTTGTAAAGGTCACCTAGTCCAGCTCCCCTGCCATGAGCTGGGACGTCTCCAACCAGGTCAGGTCCTGATCCACTGATCTGACCTGATCTGAGCAACCTGTTCCAGTGTTTCATCACCCTCACCTTAAAAAATTCCCTCCCTGTATCTAATCTAAATTGACCCTCCTTGAGTTTAAATCCATTACCTCTTGTCCTGTAGCAATGGGCCCTTCTAAAAGGTCTGTTCCCATCTCTCACAGGCCTCTTCAAGTACTGGAAGGCTGCAAAATGATCTCTCTGGAGCTTTCTCCAGGTGGAACAACCACAGCTGTCTCAGCCTATCTTCACTGGCAAGTTGACCCTTCCCTCTGATCCTTTTTGTGGCCTTCTCTGGACCTCCTCCATGGGGTCTGTGTCTTTCCTGTACTAACACCGTAGGGCTGGATGCAGCACTCCAGGTGGGGTCTCATGAGAGTGGGGTAGAGGGGAAGAATCATCTCCCTTGACCTGCTGGCTGTGCTGCTTTGGCTGCAGCCCAGGATTCGATTGGCCATTAGAAGGAAAAGGCAGCAGGGTAGACTCAGATCCACTGAGAGCATCTGTCCCTGTGCTCTGGGTCAGCAGAGGCGGTGCCTGCTCCCTGTCTCTGCTGGACACCTCCTGTGTGGGTCTAGCAGGGTGTCTGCCTTACAACACAAAGGAACCTGCTCTCAAGACTTTCAGCCTTTTTTATTTTTCCTTTTTGGATACCTTTGTGTCTCCGACAGAGGTCCCACCCTCACTGGCTGTCGTTTGTGCTGGGTGCAGTTTTGGCTGATGTCTCTGTTTGAAGGCTGGCCTAGGATGGGTCACACTGCTGACAAGACTCTGCCCTCCAGGTGCTCCAGGCTGGGATCCATCAGTGAGGTCTGGTGAGAAAGTTGATGTCCTGGCTCATGGGGATTAATGGTCCAACTTCAAACCCCTAAGCAGTATGTACTCTGTATTCCTCCCACACAAACCAGTGGCTGAATCCAGGATGTAAAATGATGCTTTTCATTTCCCTGTGGCTCTGAGCATCTCAAGCCCAGCAACAGGACAGGCTGACCAAGGCATCAAGTGATTACACAGCTGCCTGTGATGTTCAGGAGCAGAAGCTGAAGATGCCCCTTGCCACAATGTCCACGTGCTAGAGCTGATTACAAACTCCAGGGCAAAGTGCCAGCAGGGCTGGAGAAATCTGTCACAGAAAAAGTGCCTCCACACGTGGCGAGTGTTGGTGTCAGCAACTGCAGCCCCAGTGGAGCTGCAGGGAGCCCAGCCCAGCACGGGAGTGATGCTGGTGGGCTCAGAGGAACATGGGTTTTCCAGAGGGGCTTGAGTGTCCCCAGGCACTTGGAAAAGCAGAATAGTGTGCAGTGCTGCTCAAGAAACTGGTGACAAGATCCCAGGGGATTAACAGACAGAGGGGAGGCCAAGGAGAAGCCTTGGTCAGAGAAGTCAGGACACCTTTCTGATACAGCTGGAGGAAGAGAACACAGATGGGGGTTGTGGGAAGGGCAGAGCAGCGGAAAGCCCTGTTCTGCTGCTGGCTTGAGTGATGGGAATTTGTGCCTGCTGAGGTACATTTTTGTAACAGAAAGGAAAACACACAAAACTGACATTTTTTCCCTTCTTTGGACGGTAGGAATGTTTTAATTGAGAAATTTGTTTTAATTACATTAGGTGATATCACAGTCTATTTTACAAGTTTGGGGTAAGAGGACGTGTGTGGACCAGTTACACAGAAATCCAGCGAAAGGATAAAAATCTACAACATGAGAAAAATGAAAAGGTTAACTTAACCCCAAAATAAAAGCACTGAGAGTTTGGTGTGAGTGGAAATGGGAGATTATACCAGGGTCCAGAGAAGTAGAAAGGATGAGACTAACATAGATTTACAGTATTGGTTCTGCATGACCATTGTTTGCCTGTGTTCAGAGACAGCCTCTCTTCCTGAGGGCATCGCTAAGCAGATGGCCCCGTCTCTGAGGATTTGGTCTGGTCTTGTCAGAGAAGAAAGCAAAAGAACTGATGGGCAAAGGTCACAACCCACGTTGAGCTGGTCCCCAGGGTCACTGCCTACAGGAGTGTCTTCCACTGGATAGTCGGGGGGTTTCTGCACCAAGAACTGCATGGAGGAAAACTAAAACAGCTCCAAAAAGCCCCATCTCAAACGTAGAAAAGTCTCACTCTGGAAGTGCTTACGAGAAGATCGTCGTCATAGAATTTGGTTTCTATAATAACATTACCACTGCAGGAAGAAAGGAGAAGAGTTAAGAGGATGCATGGACAGTGATTGCTGCTCTCCACCCTCTCACAAGCCTGGACTCCCACCCTGACCACCCCACAACCTGATCTTTTTGGTTTGGAGCTGTGCACAGTGAGCACTGTCCTAGTCAGGGTCAGTCAGGACTCAGGGATCTCCCGAACACATTCCTGTGGAATGTTCTTCCCATCCCTCCTCTGTCTGAGCATGGTACTGCTCAGGCTGCAGAGTGCTCATACAGCAAACTCCTGCTTACTCCTACTGCTAAAAATAAACTAGCAGTCCCAACGCCTTAGGCCCCTGTCTGCTGCAGGAATTGTAAAACCAATGGGAATTCTTTTTTTTTATTCTCCTTCTCTGTCCTCTAGTGCTGAGCAAGCTACATCAACCTGTCATTTCCCTTAAGAAGTGCTTAAATGCAAAGACACAAGCATCTTTTATACAAATGGCAGTGGAAATGTGGATTTGGGTGTGACAAGCTCTGGGGATTTAACTTGCTGACTTCTGAGATTTTGATATATAAAATTAGAACTCTGGGACCATTATAACACCTGTACACCTCAGCAGTGTGATCTGACCCTATCTAAACAACCTGGATCTTGAAAAGCAGAGCAGCAGTTCTACCTCCACTGTGGCTCTTGGTGTCTGTAACACTGGACCTGCTAAGTGTAAGGTTTTGCTGTGGAGTGGACAATGCTTGAACTTAAATGTCAGGGAAAGTCCTCAATCTGATACTTGCTCATCTTGGGAACCCTTCATGCACAGTGCCTTGGTTAGCACCAAGTATCACATCTCCATTCTCTCCTGGTTTGGGAGCACCAAGACAAAATTAGGTCTTTGGGCAAATCAGAAAATATGGGGCTCTCCAAATCTTGGCAGCTGTAAAATGATGACTTCTTTGGGCCATAAATTCCCCTTTGGATTTCTATGGGCTGGGGGAGGGTTCTACTGAAAAGCCTCAAGGAATGACTTGAGGGTACCTCTATAAATAGGAGAGAGAGAGAGACCTGGGCTCCCCACTGCAAGTGGACATACTTCAGAGAACAAATGGGACATTGGAAAATCCTCAAGGTCATTTGAAAACTAACTTCTCTTGACTCCCAGTCCTGAAAATGTCTTCAATTCCTGAGATGATCAGAAGCAACTTGTCAGATGTCTTTGTTTCTTTATTTTGGTTCCCAAATCTGGCTCCTCCTGTACTGACAAGTGCCCAGCTCTGGGAGCTGAGGGTGTGTGCAGCACCTCCAAGGTTCTGAGCAGGCTGTGCCAGGAGCACTACTGAACACTGGTGCTCTCCTCCAAGCCTGCTCTCTTTGAAACGTGTTGTGAATGGGAATCAGTGATGGCAGCTCCAATCCCAGTGCCTTCTTTATGTGACTGGCTTTGCTCCAGACAGAGAATGAGAGGGAAAATGCTGGAGAGGGAGATCTTCCAGAGGACACAGTGACCTTGCAGTGAGACTGGCTGCTCCCTGTCTGCCTCTTGTTGGCAGCAGGGTTCCCAAACCCTTCTGTTTCTGGCAGTCCAGCACTGCAGGGAGGGTGGTTACCCTTCCCAAGAGCTTCCCTCCAGGAGCCTTTTCCATCATCCCCCCAAAGCTGGAGCCTGGCTGCCCACACCAGGCAATGCCCAGCACGTGTTACTGTGGCACACCAGAGGCACCACTGCCCTGCTCAGGAGCCCATGTGTGCACAGAGCCAGGAGTAGACTTTGTGAGGAGGCTGTGTGAATCTTCCTGCAGGTGACTGTAAAATGACTGATTCCTGATTCCTCCTGTGAAAGGTATTTTAGCCCCAGATACACCTCTGTGCATAGTGTATATAAATGTGTATATATGCATATACACTAAATGTGTATAAGCCAATGTTAAAGACACAAAGCTCAGTAAAATTTTACACTGATGGAACAAACACTAGAGCAGATACTACAGGTGATATATTGCATGAACTGAACTACCTTGGACAAGAGTCAATGATCAATAGCTGATTTTAAAACAGCCCAAAAATCTGCTTTTTTTTTACCGTGGATGTAACGGGTATTAAGTTGTAAAACATTTTAAAATCCTTTCACAATTCACCTTCCAAAAAAATTAAACAAGTTTATTAATGAATCAGTTTCACTTTCTCTAAGCCTTTATTGCTATATTAATGCAAATTTGACCTATGGGAAGGAAGGTAATGAGGTTGGCTTAACCCCTTTTATTTCTCAATAACTAACAGAAGTGAGGTGATTCAGAGTTGGTAGCAGTTCCCTTTTCTCATTCCCGCCATTGCCCCCAAGGAAATGCCAGGCACTGCTCTTGCTTTGCCTGGTCTCAGACTCTGCAAGGCCAAGGCACTCACGTTAAAACATTAGCTGGCATCATCTGTGATTCAGGTGCTGCCTCTATCAAGGACTGCCAAGTGTTTGTGGAGTTAGGAATCACGAAACCAAATTCAAAGAACCATTCTGCAAAGTAAAAAAAAAAAAAATCCAGAGGCATTTGAAAGACGAAAATTCACTGACAGGCTGGGGAACTCCCTAAACTGTCCTGCTGGGCTGCCAACATTTTACATTTAAATTACTTTGTACAGCTTAAACTGCACTGAACCCTGCCCTCCTCTTAGAGCAGATACTCCCTTTCTAAAATAGCCGATGGTACTGATGAGGTCACACCACTTCCTGGCATTCGGTGAGAATTTCAACACACCTAATTGGGAACAGGGAAACCACCCTCCTCCTCTTGCAGACATCCCGGGATCCAGCTGAGGTTAAGTGTGCAACTGGTTGTCCAAAAGACACGGAGCTCAATGTTTTATCTGCCCTTCCTCCAGGCCAGATTAAGAGCAGCACTGCAGTGAGGGGGGTCAGATGTGGAGTTGTGGGGTCACTGGCACTGCTGTAGCCCAGGTAAACCAGAGGCTCCAGCCTGGCACTCTGAGGAAGAGGCAGGAATTCCAGTAATAGCTGACTCTGAAATAGCCTGTTTCCTTGCCTCAGGCAGCCTGTGGTGGATTTATGCCCTCAGGCATGATTACCCAGCTTTTTTGCTTACATAACAAAGTGTTAATACACTTATGAAATGCTATCCTTAATACTGTGGCCCATTAGTCCTGACAAGATGAGAGCTTCAGTGCTACTCTGAAAAATTAAAATCACCACATTCAGCCCATTTTAGTCACTCTAATCCCTGCCCTGCTGGGGGTCAGTCCCTGTGCTGCAGCACACAGAGCACATCCATACCTTCTAGACATTGCCCTTTGAAATAAACTTTCTGTTCCAGACGGAATTTTTCCATTTGTTCTGCTGAGGAAAAGTTTAACTCCCGAGATACTGCTTTGCATTTCAGGATTTTTTTAGGAACTCGAGCTGTGAAACAGATAAAGAAGCATTATTTGAACACAATAAAATTCACCTTCTGCAGGTACTATTATTCTATACTTGGGAATAATGATCAGGACCAGTACAAGATCAAAGCAGCAGGAAAAATGCAAACACAAAGGACTTTGTTTTGACATTTGTTTTTACATTTGCAACAGTGAAATCAAAGATTTACCTTAAGTACCCTGCCCACAGCCAAGAATGAAGTTTATGACAGAACCAGGGATACAATACTCATCTCTCAGAACAAGACTCCTGGTTCTTAGTTGTTTTTTACTAAACCCCATAATTTTTCAAGTTGAAATATAAGATGCAACTCAAATTTTTACTTTAAGAATTGTGCTGAAGATCACTGGCAGCCAAAGGGCTGCTTAGCACATCAAGCTTCTTAGCCCTTCTCACTTTTCCTTCCCTTTCAGTCTGAGCATTCCCAGAGCAAAGCACAAAACGTTTCTTGGCCCAGCAGCACTTCCTCAGCCATCTCAGAGCTCTGGGAAGTGTCCTGTAAATGCCCATTCCCTTAACACTGAGACCTGCCCACGCTGCAAAGCCAGAACCACTCTGGAAGGTTTAAGAGGTAAATTTGACAATCCAGGTTTCTGGGCTCTTGCAATAGGTGTGACACCAACAGCTAGTGACAAACTGTACCCGTAGATATTTCACAAGATGATTTTTTTTAAAGGTGGAGGAGCAAGAGAAGGGACAGTTTGAGTGCACTGATTAAGAGTCCTAATCAGGAGAATATGAGATGGGAGTCAAACCAGTAAAAATCTCCCAAGCTTGTCACACTTCAGTGGTGTGATTGTGCCTAATTCCTTCCTGCATATTAGAGAATGTTTCATGTGAATTTTTTAGAAATAAAGAGGGAAGACAGCTGGCATGTGCTTTATGAGCCAAACTGTTCCAAAATGGAAGGCATATCAAAACATCCATGAGCAGGCAGCAGGCTGGTGTTTAATAAATGCAGGAGTCTCCCAAACCCCAGGCAAGTTTATCTAATGTAGAATAGTTCTATGGAGAAGGACCTCAATATGACAAGAGCTGGAGGCTTAGGGAATGTGAGCCAACATCCTATCCCAAGGAGAAGTACACAGCTTGGTAAAAAAAAAAAAAAAAAAAATTAAAAAGAAAATTAGAAGTGTATGGCAAGAGTTTTAAATGTAAAAGATCTCTAATTATTTTTATGGGATTTTTTGCACCATAAAAACCTGCATGGCACCATCCTTTACTGCTCTCACCAGTACAGACTACACAATTGTGGATAAACATCCCTTTGCAGTTAAGTGTAAAATGACTAGTTAAAGCTATTCTGCAATTTAGTAATTTCATTTCTTTCATCCCCAAGACAGAGTCCTGAGAATGTTTCCTTTAACATTATAAAACTACAAAATAAATAGTTACTTTTAATAAAAGTAGGTCTGTGTTGTCTTTAAACATCTGATTTAAGACATTTTAATTTACATTTATACCATCAAGTAAATATTTTAATTGAAATTATTTATTTTAAGCTCATTTTACTTTTTTTTCTCTATTTTTTCTATTAAAAGTAGAAACTAAGGAAATTTGATTCTCATCAGTTAAATTCACTTAAAAACATGCTGGGATGCAGATAAGCATAGACTTAATCCTAAATTCACTAGTGCTTTTTGTTGACTTGAGGATGTACTATACCTGCACACATTTATTTAAGCACTTACACGGTTAACATACATTTAGTCAGATGCTTAATGCTGACTAGATTAGAAAGTGTTGAATGACACATATCTTATTTACTCACAAGTAATTTTGGGTCCAAGCTTTTAGTTAGAAACTGAAATTCAATTAAAATATTAATATAATTATGTTTTCATTTTGTTTAAATAAAGCTACCTTAAATATTTGGGACCCTGAAGAAAGCAAGTTATCTTAGCCAAACTGATTTTACACTTTAAACTACACCTTTACTTAGATAATGAAAGCACTATTTGTATGTCATGAATGAAAGCTGGCTGTGGGGATTCTATAAGAACTACACCCCAGCAGCTTAACCCAAGATTTGCTTGTATATTGGAAGAAACCAAACTTTACAGATTTGCATCTTCTAAGTTACCTCCCAGTTTCAAATGCCCTGTCACTGACTGGAAAAGCTCCTGCTGTCAAATGCTGGTTTAGATGATTAATTCTAGTTTTAGGTGCTCAGGCTTTGATTTTTACTACTTAAGGCAGTTTAATGCTAAGACTCTGGCAGCAATCCAGTACCACATTAATATTGTTTTTATTTCATCTAAGTGGTAATAATAAATTGAGGTAGTAATACAGTATCATGATTTGAAACGTGAGAGTTCATTTTATAAAGAAATTTGTACTTAAATAAAATAGAAGTCATGTTTAAAAAAGAAATAGAAGTCCTGTTTAAAGAAAATGTACTTTATTCACTCTGCTATATATTTGGTTTTTCATTTGCTGTGTTTAGACTGTGATTTGCCCTAAATGGCCACAGAACATACACACACATAAGTACTATATAATGACTTTAAGATACATATGGATTTAATTTTAGAACAATTTTTCTGTTTGTCCTCACTCCTTTTGCTGCAGGACTGTAGCAGAACTGCATTTTCCCACACCTTTTAATTCACCATCAGATTACCCTGCTTTGCTGGATGTCTCCCCCCTTTCTCAGCCTATTTATCAAGCATAACCTACCTAACTCACATTTCTTTTCTAGCTAAGACATACAAGAACTGCTTTTCTTGTCTCTTCTCCCAAGGAAGACCATCCTCCCATCTGTAATCTTTTCAGTGGCTTCTCCTAATAGCTCTCCTCTGCATTTGTCACAGTTGCAATCATCCATCTTCTAGATGGATGAGTGAACTGTGCACCAGATAAGATCTTAACTATTCCTTGTACGACGGGCATTAATCTCAGGCCAGAGTATGTTTTAATTAATTCCCCAGTTCCTCTGAAGGAGATGACAATTCCTGCTTTATTTGCAATGAAAATCTGAGGCACAGTGAGGTGATATGATTTGCCCAAGTGACAAAGGTGACATCTGTCCTTCAAAGCATGGGTATGTTTGCAACTCAGGTGACCCAGACATGCAGCACCACCCAGCCCCAAATGCACACTGAAGTCACACAGTACCTTCATGCTCCACTCCAGGTACAGACAGATCTTCTGTTCCTTGCCAGAGGATCTTCCCTGTTTCTGCATCCCGAAGGTTCATCCAATTTCTGATTGGGAAGCAAATAAGGAAAACAAGCTATCTATATCCCTAAATTCTGTGTGTAGTAGTCTTTGCTGAGCTCTGAAATAGGCCACTCCAGCTGAGTTTCAGTCATGGTTTCTGGTTCTCAGGAGGCCAAGGAAAAGAGATGCTTTTTCCCTGAGAATAAATAAACAAACCAACCTCTGACCAGAATGAATGCAACAAGAGTTATATAGCCACAGATTTAGTTTTCACTTTAGACTGAAGCTTGTTAACCTCATTTATCATTTTCCACTGCTTCTAAAGGATAAAGGCAGTGCCACTGTGCTGCAGAGAAGCGGGAACATTGCTAACAATAACAGATTGTTACACAAACAATTGCTCTTCTCCAGCATTTGAAAATGGCTAGGAAAAGGAGTCCTTTCTACATAACATGAGAAAAAGAATAACATCCAATCCAGCTTGTTTTCTTAGTTTACAAATTATTAGTATCAAGGGTTGTTCTCTCTTGCTGTTGATCTCATAACTGCCACTCATGGGAATTTTTCAGCTGCTGAGAGAGATCTTCTCTTTTCACTCTCAGCAAGTGAGGCTGTGCCAGTTTCAAAAATGTCCCAATCAGTGAATTAGTCAATAAATCTTCGTATTTCCAAAGGGATAGTTAATAATGACCTTAAGTACACCTTTGAAAAATCTCTCTCACAGGGTAACTCAGACACTGACAGCTCAGAACAAGGTGCCTGCACACCTACATGATACCATCCTGAACAGGGACAAAGCCATCCATAAGCCTCAAGCCCTCCTGCTCCGCAGCTCCTCAGGGGGCTCTGAGGCTTCACCAATGTCAGTGCCAGAGACTGAACAGAGCAGGAACTGTGGGATGAGCCCACACAAACCAGAGCCTTTCCAGGAGCTCCCTTTGGCTGCTTTATGGCAGCACACCCTTTGTAGTCAGTACTGTCTACAACAACTGCTCAAGGAACTGGCTGGCGAGGTGGAGAGACAGAAGAGGGACAATATGGACCTCGACATGAGTATAAATAGGAGCTGTTGGAGATTTGCATATTGAACTCATCCTCTAACACACACAGTTTCCAGGCAGACTCACACAAACTCATCTTACTGATCACATTTTTCCAGAGCTCCCAGGAAGAAACAGATGCTTTAGCAAATTTTGCATCACAGACAAACATTTGTTTTAAAATGTGTGTGGAGGAGGGGAAGGGAAGATGGCTGCTTCAGCAGAGACGTGAGGATTCTTCCCCTTGCTGAACACTGGTCAGACTTTCCATGCTCCACTGAAAAGACAAAGAGAATGTGTGCACAGGGTCTGTTCACATAAAGCTTAGCAACAACTTAAAGAATGGAAAGAGGGAACATAGGGCATCCTGCTCATCTCCTTCTAGGCTTGTTCACACATTGTATCTACCACTTGTTCTGGGATTAAGGCAAAGGAGAAAGGGGCAGAAGATGAAAAGCATCCTCTGAGGGCTCTGTTTGGTACCTCCATATCTTAGCAGAAAGCTGCAAAGTCTCTCCCCAGCCAGCAACCCAAGTGAGACAGACTGGCAGGAAGTCAGAGAGAGAGAAAATGAACAGCAGAATGGCAAGAAGAACCTGCAGCAGGGCTGGGCGCTTCATGTGGTGCTGGCTGAAAAACTCCATGTCCTCAGCCAACACAACCTGCAGGATGGAACTGTCCCAACAGTAATTTAAAGTGCCAAAAAAATCCACCGTTTTTCCATACATCTTCCTACACACAAACATACAAATTAGCCAGGGTGAAGCTATTTGCATAGAAAGCAGTGTGCCATCTATCAAATGCTATGTACAAGGGGAAAATAACAAATGAGACAATCTGAGCATCTCACTGACAAACTCATTTATCTTCCCAACATTCTGCCACACAAACACTCTTAACTATTAGCTGAACAGTAATTTAGTAAATTGGGCACTTGATTATAAAAAACCTGTACTACCTTTAAAAAATGGTCCTCTCACAAGTATTAATTTACTGTTTGTTCACTATCAATATCAGTCAGAGTTATGAGCTCCCAGGTTTGGCCGCAGACTGTGTAGAGCCAAACTGAGCACTAACCAAGTTCCTCTGAACTGGAAATGAAACATTGACAAGGACAGAAAACCCAGCACTGTACAGGAACTGATCCAGCCTCTCAGCTGTTCTATCAGTACTCTAACTAATGGACCATTCTTCTTCCTTGCCATGACTTGCCTTGCCTTTCCATTCCTCATCCTTTGTCAACTTTTGGAGCACTCTAAAATCACACTCACCAGTTTCAAAAGTATTATATTAGAAGTACCCTTCAGTGAGAAGTAGCCTGACAGCTTAATTATTGTCCTTACTTGAAAGACACAGTTATAGTGTTAGTGAGCTACTATTTCTGGTGAGAGAAAACATAACTGTACACTACTGACCTTTGTAACTTCTCCCTATCAGGATTTCTCTCAATCCAGTCCAAGAAAGGTGATACAAATTATGCTGCTGTGCTGAACAATGTTAACATTTAAAATGTATGTTAACGTTTGGGGTGTTGGACATCTCTAAATTTCTATCTGGCTTTATTTTGTTTATGGATGTTCCACTGTAAAAGTAAATCCATGCACGACAGCCTGCCCCATGCTTTGTATTATGACTGTCAAATTCAAGATGAAGAATAAATAAAAAGCTCAAGGCTCTACCCCTGCTGATGAGACCATGCCTCATGCATGCAGCAATACATGCCACAGTTCCTAGAAAGTATCTTGTATTTAACCAATCTGAACATTGCTAGCCTGTAAATTCCTTATCAAATAAATAAAGGTATAATGTCAGTGTAGTCAAAGGCTTTCTGACCGTGACAAGTCCATGTGCTGTTCAGGGCATGCTTTTCCAACTTCTGCAAATGAAGAAACAAAATCAACCTGCTAATCAGAGTGCATACAAAGAGTAAAAATTTATGGACCCAGACATATTTGAAGGGATCAAAATACACTATCCTGTTCACAAATTTTTTTCCCAGTAACTAAACATTATTACAAGAGAAAGACAAATAATCAGATCTTAAAAGCACAGACACACACACAATCTCTTTCTATTGGAAAAAACACTTAATGTACAAGAGGTTAATTATTTTAAAAAATATGTTTAAAAAGAAACAGGCATCTCAAAAAAGTTTTAGTCAAAACTGAGATAATGTATAAAACCTTAATGGAATTAAAAGAAAAAAAAAGCAGCAAACCCCATCACAGCTGATTTCTTGACACAGGAATACCTGACAAAGCAGCAGCTGTACTGCTTACCTAGTTATCAGCTTATCAACACTATTTCTGTCATCTTGAATAGGAAGGCTGGTAATACAACATATCCCAGAGTGAAGAAAAAGGAGATCTTGAACGAAACCCACACACACTATTATCTTCTAATGTGTTTAATTGGTTTAAGATTCTTCCACCCCAGCAGGAGAGATATTGTTGATACTAAAAATAAAGAGTGCTCCACCTCCTGAGCAGCAGTAGAGACCTGCAGGCAGAATGGCATTTTAAGCATTATTGAGAAGGAGAAAGTAAATTCATATTGGTCTGATACAATTACTCTTTTTGAAGAGATTCATGTTAAGCCATTTGACAGGGCAAGTAGGAAGCCAGGCAGTTCCAGCTGTGTGAAGTTTGTATATGTTAGGTGTGGGGGGTTGAAGGAAGGACATTAATGTATTCCTAATTCAGTTTCTCACTCTTAGACCATTAAATTTTCATTCATCTGTATTTTGGGGGTTTGGGTGTTGTTTTTTCTTTTTTTTGAAATGATGTCTGATTTAAGACTCAATAGATCAGATACTCTTCAATCCTGAAGGCAAGAAAGGATTAGGTAGAACAGTAGAAAGAAGGGTATACTGTTGATCTATTTATATTCCACCACCTATTGGGTCAGCAAAGTCTTACATAAAAGCTTTGTAGTAGCTGGAACTCGACTTGCTTTATATACTTTACATGAATTAGCTCCCTCACAGACCTACTTTGCTTAGCTTGATGAAGGGAAATGGTTTGTGCATTTCTAAATCCAAATTTTGCTTTCTTGAATACCTCTGATGTCAGAAGTTCTTTCTTTTTTGTATCTGTCATAGAGATCACTTGGTTCAAACAAATCAGAATGTACATCCTTATCTCTCAGTGTATTAGCCTTGCAAAAGATTGGCTTGTATTACCATACTTGTAATTAAGAGTAGCCTCGAGTAAGAGAATGAGTACAAACAAAATTTATCATTAAAGTAGTATGGAGTTACAAGAAGTTCTGCCTCAATCTCCCTGACTATTACTTGTATGTTGTAATGTTTAGCACTTCTTGAATATCTCAAAGGCAGTGGCAAACAGTAGGTATTGTTTCTCCTGTTAAAATGATCCATTTTTCATTTTATTCCTCACTGTCCATGTCTACACCATTCTAAAAACCTCAGGAACTGATGTATTCTTATATTTCATAATAAAAACAAGGTTAATGTTCATAACCACTCCTAGAAGGAAGATCTTTCATCATCCCTGCCAGCTTTTTTTTTTTTTTTTTTGTCCACATGAAATGCTACATTAAAAACAGTTCATTACCTGCCATGTGCAAACAGCATCTCAACAATAACATGTTAATGAGACCTGTCCTCTGGGAGAAGGTGGAGCTGAAAGCCCTGAACAGTTCAGACAACAATCTCTGTTGTAGATCAAAAAAAGCTTCTGATCAGGACTCGCCAGCCTTCACTCCTGATTTCACATGGTCTGTTGTGAAAAGCAGAGACAACCAGGCAGTCATGGCATAGGAAAGCATGTTACCTTACAGGGAAATAAAGATCAAACTTTAGGGATTATATTTATATCAGACATATTTTCCCTGAAGAATATTTAATTTCAGTTGTTTCAATCCAGTCTGAGGAATAAGGACCAATATAAATTATGCAAAGTAACTACCAAGATACAAAGCAGACCACCTAAATAGTCTTACATTTCTCCACTCATGTCATTCATCCTGTAATCTTATGCCATCTCTACTCTCACTTTTTATTACAATTCCCAAATCCCTCTTCCACAGAACTCCCAATTGTGTGCTTAAATTTAAGCATATGCACAGACATTCTGCTGATTCAGGTTCTTGAATTCACTCTGTCCACACTCATGAGAAATGCTGCTGTCTGCTGTTTAATAAACCACAAGTACACATGCTGGCAGTGTTCCTCCTAGCCCAAGGATTGAATTCAGTGCAAAATCCTACCTAGGGAATGAGCATCCATCTATTCTGTGTACAGGAATACCAACACAAAAAAATGGAAGTTATTCCGCAAACATTACTGGAGCCTTGGGGTATAGTACTGTCAACTTCTGCTTTCAGAAAGCAGCACACTTTGTTGAGCTCCTGATTAGACAGAAAACATGCTGTGACAGTTCTTACAGGGGCAGGACTTTAAAAAAACTAATCTATTATAAACCAACTTTCCTAGAGTGATGCACAAGACATGGGTTACTGTGCTCCCAAAATGATGGGAGGTGCTGGAAAGGTGCTCTATTAAATCCTCAAATGGAAGGAAGCCAATTATCCCTTCAATGCACTCCTGGCACTCCTTCACTTGCTGTAAAAGAGCCTGCTTTTAAAGTCTCCTGTACAGAACAAATTGCTGTGCAACAGAAGCCAGAGAGATCCACAGATTAATGTGAACCACATGACAAAATGCAGCAAAAATCCTCAGCAACCAACAAAGTAATTTCACAGCAAATTATGTAATCAGAGGGATATATTTAACAGCTACAGCATCACAGCAAAAAGATCAACACAATATTATATACTTGTATAGTTTGTACTTCCCTTTATACTTTCTGCCTTACATCTTTGTGTGTGCCTGCACAGATCTGGTATCACACAACGAATTTCCATATAACATCCATCAGACAGTTCTGGATGAAGCTGCTCTTGGCCCATATTTGGAAAGACAGTTACACAAGTTACTGCACACCATGCCAACCTTACCCTAGCTGAAATAGATTATGCTAAAAGGGCAGAAATTAATATTGCTCCCTTCTATTGTGTTGACAGAGCTCTGACCATTGCCACTGGGCAGTGAAGCTCCAGTACTCCCAGCTGTGTGTCACATCCTCCTTGCACCTTGGGTGACCACTTTGAAGCTGAGCTGTGTTCACACCAAGTATTTCCTGCTTGAACTCTGAATGCATTTCAGCTTAGCAGGGTTCATGTTGAGACTGCAGAAGTCTAACAAAAATGCAGCCTAGGTCTGTTCACAGCCAGATCAGCTGCAATGAGATGCCAATAAATTAGAGAAGTACGAACCTGTTTACCTCTACAAATACTGGAGATGAAGTAAACCTATGTCCAGTACTTGCTAATAAAAATTTTATCCAGTGAAACATGTCTTCAAACAGTTTAGGTTGAAAGACACAAATATTATTCAGTATTTTCATCAAAATGAACAACTAACATCCATCTCTATACCATAGCATCCTAGTGACATCAGGTAACAAAATAAGGCAGGGTTTAAATTAATGTTTAGTTTTCACTGTTGGCAATTAACTGTCTGAAAATATTTGGTGAAATCTCTCCAGATCTTAAATATTTAAATCAGAATTTGTGACCCTTATAGTAGTCTTAACAAAATCAGGTACTTGTAATAAAACAATGAAGATGGAGAGCTTCTAGACTCTGGAAAGAGAAGTGTCCAGCACAGGCAGGCAGGGTGAGAGAATGTTTTCTTTCTCTGGTAATAACCACAATATTGCCATCTAGCCAGACTTCCATTTCACTGACTCTTCCCCTCTCCCTCAAACCAAAGGAGAAAGAAACAAATGGATGCACATTTTAAAGGAAAGAGTTACAGACCTACTGAAGATGAAGCTAGTCATCAGGAGGGAAAAAGGGAAAAAAGAATAAATTCTAGTGGTTTGCAAGCAGCTGATCAGGGATGTAGATACTATTGCTTCAAGATGAGTCAGATGCAGTCAGATGAAGTTCAGATGAGTCTACTCTGAAAAAGTTTAACTCTTAGAAAATCCAGCAATTTTTGTTACTGCCGAGCAATAGAAACTGATGTAGGCATTTGCAAGTAACCTTTGATTCCTTCAGACAAAAGCAGTGTGTGACACTGCAGCAGATGAAGAGACTGCCCTGTTACCCGGGCACACCAGCAAAGCCTACAAGGCAAGGCTCCTGGAGAGCATGCCAGGCACTCCTCTGGGAACTGAGCTCAACCCAGGGAGGCTAAACCACTTCCAATCTCAAACCAAACCCCATACCTAAGATCTGAGATCCCTAACAAAAAATTTAAAGTAACACCCAAAATGTACTTGTGGTACAATGAATACAAAGTTGTTCAAAGTGGGAAAAAGCTCCAAATCAAATCTACACGCACGTCACTGGCTTGGGGGGCAGATTTCCCTGTCAGAGTGAGAAAGCTGCCTTCTGTGCCAGATCTGTTTGCTACTATTAAAAATGTGCTTTGTTTCCTCTAGAGACAGCCATTAAAATGGTTCCTAGAACCAGACAACAGTGCCAAAATAAAAGCAAGCTGAAGCAATGTAGTGGCTTTCTGCTGTTTTCTGCTGCCTGTGTTTTTTAGGCTTTTCTTTGGCTTATCTCAATAGCCTTGACAGAGCTCCTTTATACCAATGCCTCAGCAGGAAAAACAACATGTGATCACATCTGGAGATTGCTTTACAATCTAGCTAGTAAAACAATCAATAACTTGGAAAAACTCATCACTCCTTGCAGGACCAGGAATTGCACAATGAAAATTATTTTCTCTTTTCCAGTGCAGTAACACCCAACTCCTCCCATCTTCCCTGCATTTTAAATGCACCTCACAAATTAGCATGTTATAAAAGCCTGAGCTTGTGCTAAAGACCCCTTTGAATATTAACATAATTAATGTCATCAGTAATACTCTGAGTTTGTAGAAACAGCAGGTGAATCAATGGGAACGATGTATTCATCTGAGAAAAGAATGTGACCTTTAAAATCTATAAGGCTTTATCAGAACATAAAGTGGGTTGCTTGTAAAAACTGAATGTAACAGCAGAGAAAGCTAACAGAGACACCATGTATACAAGAGGAACTAAAAATACAATCAAAACACTGGAATTTCCTTAAAGAAGATGCCTGGCCCATATCAAAAGGTAAGACAGCTTGCAGGACAGATTGAGGAGCCACATCCAGATTAAAATTAAGTAAAATTCTTTAAACCCCCAAAAAATTGTTATAGGTTTGTCCACTTTTTAATTTTAGCATATCAAACAATTTTCCTCTCTGCAAGTGAACACTGAAAGTGATTCAGCAATTGAAATAACTTTATTTTGTGTTAACTACTTCAAAACAAAAATTTATTCACAGCTGAACTATTATCATAACATTTCAAGGTTCTCATCAATAAGTGAACTAGAGGGAGTTTCATGGAAACAATCTATCAAGAGGTTCTGGTGCATAACTTCATTTTTATAGATAAGGTTGCAGCTAGAAGGCCTCACAGGAATTTATCTCTGTAAATTGTTATGGACTATTGTTCTTTACAGAGCTGATATCACGACAGTCATGCAAAAAAATCAGCTTTAATGGAATGAGGCATTTTAAACCACAGTATGCCCCTTTATTTTATACAATTTTTCAGCTGTTTTAAAATATGCATTATATTGGCTTGCTTATAAAAGAAAGCTTGGATTGATTTCATGTCATTTTTGTAACATTGGAGGATTGGATTTTTTATGTCTAAAAGGATCTTCACACTTCTCCATATTGAAAGGGCACAGACCTGAGCAGAGGAACAATGACTTCTTTGACCAAATTTTTAAAAAGGGATAAACATGGCTGCTTAGCTGGCATTTTCATACAGTTTCACTTGAATGACCTGTAGCCTTGTGTGAAAAGTGGAGAAAAAGCAAACCTAAAAGGCTCTAAAGAGGCAGTTTTATCAGCACTGCTTGTGGCCAGTCGATGCCTTTGTTCCTTGAAGGCCTCTGCAATAATTTCTCTATTGAGCAAAGTGATGTTTATTGAGAATGGCAAAGCTGAGCATCAGCAGGTCCCCCTGCTGTTCAGTTTATCCATCCAACTCCAAGCAGTATCTCAAGCTGAAAGTGTCCCCCTGGTAAAAGAAGCAACTGACAACACAAAAAGCCTCCATGACTTCCAACTGCCTGTGCTTATGTATTGACTATGTGCTTTTTTCCCCCCATTAGTCTTTAATTTCTTTTTTCTCTCCTTCATTTCACATCTCTTCATACAAAGCTCTCTAGCACGCAGCCTATTGAGCTCTGAAGACTGCTTCTGATAGTCCAGATTTATCAGTTTCACATGTTTGAAAAGAATATGTAATTTACTGGAGGTATTAATATATCATGTACTTCTAGGAACAGATATGCAGATTGGAAATTGGTGAGAGATTTGGCTTTGGCATGAACTGTGCTTCGCAGTGTCATTGTCATCTATCAAGTGCCATCCCAGGCAAGAGGCAAACCCCAGCAATTAGCTGGAGAGACAGGATGCCCCCCTGGACAGGCAATACAGTACAGCTCACTGATCAATAACTTAAACCATACCTAGTACTACACTGTGCTTCAAAAACTTCAACTCATGTTCTCAAAGTAGCTTTGTAATAACTGCCTGCTGTAGAGATTGGGAAATAAGCATGAAGACTTGCCCGCAGCCACACAAAGAATCAGGAAGAGAGGAGGAAAGACATCTCAGGAGGTGTTTGGATTCAAGACTTGTGTTTCAACAGACAATACTGCCTCTCTCTTTAGGCAGCCAGGAACTGGAAACTCTTATTGTAACGTGGAGTGACTGCAGGAGCACAGATTGCTGCCATCATGCTGTGGGGTGGGTGCCAGTGGTTTCCTTCACTCTGTTTCTCCTTTTGTTGGTTTCTCAGTCACCCTATCTCACACGCAGGCTGGTTCTGAATCACTGCCAAGGATTACTAATGGAAGTGGGGAGCAGGAAGGAAATAAAGAGCTTGCAGAATTATAAGGACATTTAAGTGTTTAAAATGCCATATTAAAGCAGGACAGCAAAATGGCTGTGTTGCCTCTGACAATAGAAGCAAAATGGTTCTAAGCTAGAAAAATGTAAGCCTCTGAAACTTATCAGTAAAATTCTTGTTCTTTAAGACAACTTAAAAAAAACAACAGAAATACAAAATAGGAAAGTCATGGGGGAAAATATAGCATTTGTTCCTGACTTAGCTCATACTAATTCAACTAGAGCTCCTGTGAAAATTTTCTTTCATTTTTCTGTTCTAAGTCTGGACACTCAAGTATATTTTGAGCTCAAAATGCCTCAATGAAGTCAGTGTATAGGTCACGCTCAACACCATAGGTTGTTTTTTGCTAATTTAAGGCAAGTAGCCACTTAAGCTTAAAAATTTCCACTACTCTAAAAACTAGGGATGCCCCTGATACAAAGTTTCTAACATGCTTTAATAGACAAGGTTTCCTTCCACAGCTCATTAGGTGTATAAGAGAGCCCAGTGAATGAGTTGAAACACAACACTTTTCCATGTATTCACACTGTCCCCACAACTGCCAGCTCCAGGAACTGCAGTAATAATTTTGCAAAAGGCAGCCAGCAGTAAATCTGAAAGGACAAAGTCTTGGGACAAATGCTATGGCTGTTCACTGCTGGCAGGGACTGGCAGGCTCCATTTTGTACAAAGAGACCATCAATTTTGCACAGAATGACATTCAGAGAGGACTATGAGTCTAAAGGACTCTTAGAGATGAACCAATGTAAACACATTTTGCTATAAGTAAATCCAAACAGCCTGGTACCACCATTACTCCACCATCAACTTCAAGTCAGACTCCTTGAACACAGGATGACAGTGGTTGAGTAATTAAATTTTAGAGAAATTTCCAACTCTTGAAGCTGTTTGGTTAAAATACTAAAAAAACCTCTGTGCTAGGCAAAATTGTGCTTTCAGAACAAATGCCCAACCGGATCTACAAGGATCCACAAATGGCCCTGCAACACTGAGATATTCCCTTGCACTGTAAGGGAAATATAGTTTGGATTAGTTGTTTCCATATCCACTAAAGCTTCCCAGAGCTGGACTGCAAGCAGTGACTGTGTGGAAATGTCCATGCTGTTGCATCCTGCCTTGTTTCCTTTTTTCATTACATTCTTTCAGAATCTATTGGGATCAGAGGAGGACAAAGACGAAGCACAGTGCTGGAATAAAAAAACTTCTGGAAAAAAGCAGTAAGTTCCAGCAGCAACATTTTCCTAACTTAACTTTGCTTGAAAAACTTCCCAGTAGTTCCAGCCTCACCAGATCCTGCTGAGTATGGGCAAGGACTCATTTTTCATTCATTCTTGTGCAATGCACAATTCTTTTTATGCAATTTATTATCACAAACAATTAAAACATTTCAGTGGGCAAACCTTCAAATCTTAACCATCTACCTGTCACTGAATTCCTAAACACTGGGCTCCATTCTTCCTTTCACAAAATGCCATGAAGAAACATGTATTTGATTTTTTGGATCACCTCCATTTTGGAAGGGTGTCTAAACATCTGACAGCCCTATTGCTCCACACAGGCCAGCTCCAAGGAGAAGCAGCAAACCTGTCTCATGGACACACACTGTGACTGGATACCCTGGCACCTGGAGACAGAGAATCAGCCTGCACAGATCTGGCAGCCCCTGCCCAGATTAACTCTGGTGCACAGGTCAGGAATACAGGCTAATGATAACGAGATGGAGCTGCACACAGCCAGCCCAGATACAGCAGAACTTTAAGTGCTCAAGCTCTATACTGAACCTCACCAGCCAAATTTTGAGCCTCTTTGCCCCCTGGGAGCTATTGCCCTTGTCTGCTTTCTCCACCAGAGGAGTAACCTGTAAAAAATACTGGCTACTGAGTTGCACAATTAGGTAAAACAATATTTCAGAAACCGATGCAAACGTACTTAGCCAAGCCTCAAATGAGCTGGTTAGATATTCTACAAAATGGGAACTGAGTTTTACTTAGGAGAAACAAATCTATGGGGAAGGCAGTCTGTGTGGAGTGCATTTCAGTTCAACCAGGATGAGCTGCTTGGCTTTCTAGCACTTGCTCTATTTATTCCTCTACTCCAATCTTCTCAGAGTGACGTCTTCAAAGAGGAGATCACAACATCCCCTGTACTGGCCAGGGAGATTAAGCAACACACACACACACACACACACACACACACACACACACACACACACACAACACACACACAACTGAAAAACAGAGTCTTTTGCGATTTAACTCAAAATCTATGCTGGTTTACCATAAGGATTTGACATTTAATTGACGGAATAATGTTAATCTTCTACTAATATGAGACTGCTGTTATAAGGTATTACAGGATAAACCCAGGCCATTTTATTTTGAAAATATATTTCTTTATCACTATATAAAATATATCTACTGATTTTCCCCTGGGAATGTTCTGTTCCTGGGAGATACAAATTTAATGTTGGACTTGCCCAAGTCTAGGTGGTACTAGACCACAAAATACGGAGCAAGGAGTTTGTTTTCCATTTTCATAAAAATATACTATTCACTACTAAAATATCAGATGATACACAATCAGAAAAAAGTCCACCTATTTTTGAAATTACCAGTGTCAGATTCTGTAGTATCTCTATACAAGGTTCATTGCAATAACAAGGATCTTAAATATACAACAGAGGTAATTAACCTCAAATTTCTATGTGCACATTTATAAAAGACTGCTTTAGTGTGAGAAGAAGGAAGAGAGAAAAGATCACAGTTGAAACAAAAAGAGAAAAATTTTCTTTTGTTAGCAGTCTGGCCTACTACAAAGCAAGTACAGACCACAGCAATAATGAAAACTAACCAATAATCTTAGCTATAAGTGAATTAGCTGAATGCTCAGATTTATAGTATTTCAATAAGTCTGCTTTAATTGCTTATTTTCTATCTCTTTCCATTGTAAGACAAACAAAGATGCCACTGAGCCTGCATCTCCCCTGATAAGGCAATCAGAACATGAACTGCAATTACAGTAATACTTTGCATAAAGGCTTCCTTTATTAATCCAAAAGAGCTCTATTTCAAAACCCACTATTGCCATTCTCAATAGTGCAAAAATTCTGGATTCTTTGTGCCTGAATTCCAAGCAACTCAACCAGGCTTCCTCTCTGTAGAGAGCCTTTATTTGTTCCATTTCCAAGGATAAAAAAGGCACAGTACAGTGGCACCACTGCATGTCCAGCAGTTCAACAACATCAGGTTCTTCCTGCTGCTCCTCTGGACTGCTGCCCATGTCAGAGATCAGCACCACGTCGTGCACACACACAGGATGTAGGTACAACCCAGACACCTGTGTTTGTAAAGCCTCCTACTAATCATTCCTGTGCTGATATATATTAACATAAAGTAGGTGATTAATGTGTTAGCAGTCAACAGCCCTGCTAGCGTGGTTACCTCTCAGGTAGATACTGTTTACTCAAGAATTTTATTGTAATTTCTCTTGGCAAAAAACATTCCACAAAGAACAAATATATATTCCATCTTTTAAGTGAATTATTTTCCTCAGTCTTCATGAAACAAAACCCAAACAATCCCCCAGATTTAGTGTGTAAGACATGACAATTCAACAGATAGACCTGTATTAGCAAGGACTCTGACACAGGTCCTTGAACATCAAATTTAGCAACCGGGAGGAACTGTGGTTTTTAAAAATCTTCAGCAGAAGACTGGCCAGGGCAGAATCAAGGATTTTGTACATTTGAAAGACTTCTTACTTAGTTCTGGTTAACTTCTCAACGGCTGGAAGAGGCTACAAGCATCTTGCACTATTACTGGGGAGAGATCCCGATCTGAGCTGCCCTTAAAACACCCTCTGTGCACAGGAGGGCAGATATCCTTAACTCTGGCTATACAAGCAACTGCAGCTAACACAAAAGTCTTCAAGAGCCATCATTTTAAGGGATTCAAATGACACTCTGTTGTCCTCCAGCAATCTTATATAACTGGTGAATGTTTGGCACATGAAAGGAGGCATCTTCAGATCAAGAGCTGTTCACTGGTGTCTTTCACAAGAAGGACAGGTGGTTGTCCCTACAGAGAGACTTCTGCCCTTGACTTTTTACATTTCTGATATAAAGTTGCTTTTGCTTGGTCTCTTGCTCTTCCAGGCAATCAGGAAAGAGCAGAAATAAAACTGCGTTGAAGGGAATACTTTAAGTTGTGCTGCTGAGAACAGAAACTAGGCCAGAGGAGATTTCAGTGTTGCTGTCAAGTGGGGTTTCCACCTATAAAGAACAAAGCAAAAAAAATCACTACTGAAAAAGACTTTGTAAAAACATTTAGGGAAAACCTGTAGCTCAGTCTTCAGACAGACATGTCTCAATTTCAGAGAGGTCTGCAAAAGAGGAAGAATTCATTTGTGCAAAGGACTTCAGGGACCCAGAGATTTTTATTGGGCCATGGAAACTTCAGGCTGTGTGTCAGCACTCCAAATCCTCCCCATCAGATCAATAAAGCCTGAAGTCACTACGTCTGGTAACTCCTGTCTTCCAGGAAATGAGCGTGTGAGTTTTATGCCAATTGTTAAAAGGCAGGTGTTCACAGCACCAAAATCAATTGTAAAGGGAGCACTTCAGAGATTCTTGTTGGCAGTCTCAGGAGAAAGCAGGAATAAAAGGTCAAGCACTGGATTTCTCTTGCATTCACACACTGATTCTGTCTGAACTCCCCTTACTGAACACCTTTTCAACACAATGTTAATTTTTAAACAGTACCTTTCCCTGGCAATTGAATTAACTGGGAATTTGTCACTACAGTCAAGTCAATTCAGATTAATGCACAAAGTGAATTTAGAGTTGAGCTAACTATCCCTTATTTAACCTTTGCCTGAATGTTTTTATTCTCCACCAAGACAGTCCAATTCCAAAGCTTTGAAGTGACTCGGAACTGGGCTAAAGGTATGTGCAGTGGGGAAATCAAGCAGAAATGGTTAAACTGGGGTAAATTTTAAGCATGTGAACAATGTGGTTTTACCTAGACTACAGCTTTTTCCAACAACATAGCCACCTCTTCTTTGACACTGGGAAGAAAAGTACAGCCAGTGCTTTATCCAGGGCAGTACATTTACACTGTGAAGCTACATCTGTTCAAGAACTCCTGGCACCAAGAAATTCCATACTGCCCAAGCCAGTTGGCATAAAGATGGAGTGTATTCCCTCAAGGTGAGATTACAGCTCAGTGTGCTATTCAGAAAAATAGGTCAGAAAATAAAACTTCCTTTTCCAAGTGGGCTCATTTGCCCTTTCTCACAAGAATGCTAGAAAAAGACAAAAATGAATGATATCCCAAAAACATCCTCTTTACACAGCTTTGAAAGCAAATGCCAGTTGCAGTCTTCAGGGGACAAGTGCTACTGCTGCAGTACATCTGGTAATTAGTCTATAAGGGTTTCTGTTAATGACAGGAGTGAAAACTAACTATTGCAGTAGAAGTAATACTGGCTGAAGACAGAACTGCTGCTTTGTTCAGTCTCCCAGCGGTGCCCAGTGGACCTGTGCTGGCAGGAATGTGATGCTGGAGTTGGTAGAGCAGAAGTCACTCAATTTTCCTGAAGGTGGTTTACTCAAAGCACTTTATGCTTTTTTTGAACATTTGCAACCTTTAACTGTCCCACAGTATCTCACACAGGGCACATCCCTCACTGTTTCAATCCAGAGATGCTCTGTAACCAGGAATGCATCTAGAGATCAACACAAGTTCTCTGGGAAAACAACACAATATCCTTGAAATTAATTACAGAATGGCAAGGGGATTTAATCTTATTGAGATTTTATATAAAACAGCATTTAGCCCTGGCACTCACATTCTACACCTAATAAACTAAATAAAAATTCAAATCAGCCAGAGAAACAGCTACAACAAGCACTTTCATAAAGTCCACAATGACAAATGCCAATCTCCTATTTGCTGACCAAGCACAGCAGAGGAACAAGCCAGACTTTTCCTAGCATTAGCTTAAATGGTTCCTTGGATATACAGTACCTGTGGATACTATTGGCCTGAATGTCACTGGAGCTACAAATCCTTCAATTTTGCTTGTTGTTTTTTTGACATGGACTATGTCTGCATGAGAAGTGGGCATGCTTTAGCCTTGCAAACTGTAAAACCCTCACAGCCAGAAGAGCTGACTGAACAAGAAGAGCATCCTCTCTGCCAGTTACCCTGTTTTTCCAGGCACAAACGGGCAGAAAATGATTATGAACACCCTCAATGCCAAGCTGAGGGAGTCAGTAAGGATGTGAATGCTAAGGTGGATGTCAGTGGCCCTCTAGACTCTCAGAGGACAAGATCAAAGTGAGAATCAGATATAATTATTTAATACATAAAAGAAAGAAAACTAATGGATCTGAGACACCAAAGTGGCTTTATCTCTGGAGTACTATGCAGGCAGGATCACATGCTGCAAATACAGACCAAACAATTTTTGGTTTTCCACTTAAAACTGACAGGACTACGATTATTCAAGGAAAACAAGTTCATTATCTTGTCTCTTCTGAGGAAGAGAGGAAAACTTAGAGCATACAGACCAAGTGGAGAATGAAAGCAAAATGAAAATACAGTCAGGAGGGAATGATTGGCAGTTGCAAGAGGAAACTAATCTTGTAAATGGACCAGAGGCTGCTCAAAGTGAATGCAAAGAGGAGGAATAAATGAGAATTTATGCAGATTGCAGCAGAACTCTCAAAATAAAAGGACTCCATATCAGAACCACTGTGCTTTTTTAAGAATCTCAAGAATATGACAGTGTTTCAATTGGCAGTGTGGACTAGTGATTTGACAATTTAACCATCCCAACATTTTACACAGCGTTCAACAGCATGGCAGACTGAATAGACAGAGAGCTGTCTGGAAAAGCACAGCAGCAAAACACAGAAAGTACAAGGAAACAATTCAGTTCCAAACCAGTTTAAGAGGAGGCAAAATACCTCTTCTCCAAAATTACTTTGATCAACCTCTACAGCTCCAGTAACATGACCTACACTGATATGAACCTCTGAGCATGTCACCAGGATCACCATGATCTGGAAGATAGAGGGTCTGTGCCCAAACCAGCTGCTTTAGCATGCATTGGAATTCAGGAAAAAAAACCACAAAACCCCCAGCATTATTGTGGAGACAGAGTAATGAAACTTCCACTGAAATGGCAAAAAAGGCAATGACCTCTATTACTCTACTCTGCTTCCAACCAGGTCTTATAGGTTTTACTGTCTAATATAATCTAGAGTTATGTTTATACTAAGGTTTAAATTTTATTATTTTAACATGCTTGTTACTGTATGTTAAATTTTCAGAATACATTAAATCAGATTTTTGCAGTTTCAATAAAAATATATTAATATATTTTTCAGTTAAAGCAATGGAATATCTTATTTCAGCTGTGAAAAAGAACAGTATGGATAAATACAATCAGCTGTAATTCACAAGCTGGTTCTTTCAATATAAGTATTAATAATAAGAAAATATTTACTTATTGGAAAGCTAGACTTACAGAGGATACATAGGTTTGTAAAATATTATTTTGGTGTTTCAAAGGGTGGACTTCATAAGCATTCATGTTAAGGTCAATGCCAATGTGGAGAAGTTAGACACAAAAAGCTGAAAAGCTGCCATTATCTGTACCCTTTACAGGTGTGCCTACATTAAAATATAGTCCTTTTTTATTTGAATTTGCACCTTTCCAAACATTCTACTGCCTCATGCACTGCATTTACTATTTCAGAACTGGCAACACTAGGAATGATGTAGACAATGTTACTAAGCAGGAAAACAAAGTACTGTTTTATCAATGCAAACAAATGCAAGACACCATCATGAACTGTGAAACATTTTCAGCTGGCCACTGGCAGGGCTGTAGAGGAAGAGAACCTTAAACAGAGCAGTATGGCTGGGGGATCAGCAGTCGAGGTTTGTACTACAGCTGCCTGGTTAATGCCTCCCCTCTAATTTGTGTAGATGGGGAGAAGGTGGTCATGGAGGGATTGCCAGTGGTGAGAGGAAAATAACTTATTCTAGTGGTAGAATGGAAGATGCTTGGAAAACCAGGGAACCAGTGCTTCTTCCTTCCTGTGGAGCTAACCCTTCAGGTCAGTGTGGTAGCAGTATAATGCAGTTCCCTTTGAAGGAATTACAGGGGGAAGCACAAAGAAGAATTCCTTTCTGTAGCTGTTTAAATACTGTGTTTTAATGGCAACAATACAACTGTAATGATGCCTGGTGGATTAATGCGGGTTCCATAAATGAACAGCCCTAATGGGATTGAGAAATTTACTGGCTTCTCTGTGTCTTTCTGGAAAGAGTATTTAAAAACAACATGCATTTGTTCTCCAGGGCTGCATGGGGTTTTCAGCCAATGATTTCTTCTGTCTGGTTCATTGAGAGCTGCACAGAATAGAGCCTCTAATGGCACTTGCTGCATGGTTCCAGACCCTGTTTGTGACCTTGCCTGGTGACTAGGCAGTAACTGTTCACATAGCACAGTAATGCTAAAGATTTCTTGCACAGGTCAAGGGCAAAGAGAAAATTACTACCTTACTGAGGTTATCTCAAATGCATTTATCTTAAAAGAAATTATGTGACCACAGACTTACTAATTTGAAGCTAAAATGCTCAACTAATAATGGTAAGCTAGGTTTTTAGAACTGGTGCTGGATAGCTAAACACAGTGTGTGTGAAGCCTCCTCAGCTAAGGTGGTGCTGAGTGCAGGAGAACACAGCAAGAGGCTGCATTGACTTCATCTGATCTGAGGCTGTGGGCCTAACATCCAACAGCAGCAGTGCCTGGAGAGGACTCTGCTTACAGCCCTCCCCAGCTGCTTCTTACTTTCTCCCTCAAGTTGAACAGCTGAGTTGTTGGTAAAACTGCCAACAAGCACAGGTTCTGCTCCTCAGCCTGTTGCTGAAGCTGTTTAAACCAGCATGCAGGAGGCTGTAGGGCTCATCTGAGCAGCCTGGCTAGTGACTGAAAATGAGGCAACAAGCAGCTGGGGATGGTAACCCATGCCCTGTACAGCTGCTGTGACAGAAGCATGGAGCAGGAAGAATGCAGGAGCAGGTATTTTTGGATGTCCTCTTTGCTCAGAAGCAGGATGCCACTTCCTGGATTGAGCTGTTTTTAAATTATACTTTAAGGCTACTAAGGTTCAAGCAAAAAAAAACAAACAGAAGGACTTTTCCCCTCTTTATTTCAGCTTCTGGGAAAGGAAGCAACTTTACTAGAGAAACAGTGAAATCTTAAGTTGGACTCTAACTGACAGGCCAGTAGTCTAATACAATAAAATCTTCTCAAAAGAATTAAACTGGAAGTGAAATATCTGAATTTCCTTCAGATGATCCACCTGTGTTAAAGGCTGGTAGGTATTTCTGGTGCCCAGTTTCCAGATGGGTTGGTCTATTTCTCCACATGGCAGTACTTTAAGGGGACAGTGGTTGTTCCTCTACCTTCTCTCTCTGCAAAACTTCCTTCAAGAGCAGTTGAGGGTGTTGCAGAACTTCCTTAAGCAGAGTTAGAAACAGTTAATGCCAACACTTGAATCAAAACTGGGTCCCCCTTAGTGAGGATTTCTGTAAGAATTTTCCCATACATAAATTTTTTATTTAAAGTCATGCAAATAGCCAGCTTTTCCACTGCCTTCTGAAATACAATTTCCTTTGACCTTCCAAACCAAAGTGACTTGACATTAACTCTCTGCTTCCTCAGCAGGCTCTCCCTGATCAGAAGTTTCTGACACTTAAAACATCAGATGAACTCTTGATTCCAAGAATGTGTAGCCTTCCTTCTCAAAAGGCCTAAATTAGGTCATGCGAAGAGGAGGAAAGAGGCATGCAGGCAATCTGCTTTCAATGGTGAGTAAAGTGTATGATCTTCCCTGCTTTCTCCATAAAAACTGCTAAATATAATGCCCTGCACTCTCAATCTCTAATGGAATACTACTGCTCCTAGTTAGTTACTATCCTTTCAATACAGGATAAACTTAATAATATTCTTTTGTGCACTGCTTTCCCAAATGCTGTCTGAAAATAAAAAAAAAAAACTTTCCTTCCTCCTTTTAACTAAACCTGCCATTCTTCCAGAAGAACGTTGCCTGAAATTCTAGTCATGAACATAATCAACTCAAAGGCTCACTCATGACTGAACTAATCTGATAATGTTTCCCTTAAGTCTCTCCTATACAAAACATTTCTGTCAAAATGAGAACTCTGTTCAGGAGAAATATGACAATGGAATCTCGAGTTCATAATCACAAATGAAAATCCTGGCTGTCAACTAGAATTTAGTGATGTGCACTTGAGATCTGGTTCCTAAGAGAACCTTGGTTGCTGTCAGGTGTCTTCTGGACAGAGCCTCCCAGTAGTCCTACTGCATCTGCTTGGGCGTGAGGCCAAATGGCTTTGGAAACCTCACAGTAATGCCCAAGGTGTGCATGGGGAGACTCCCTCAAACTGCTCGGGGAGTGATGCTGCACAGATGACAAACCTGCTTCTGTGCGTGCTCCTGATGTAGTCTCAGGACAAAAAGGCAGCGCTTGAGGAAAGCTTTTAATATTCTGTGCTTGCTACTGCAGTTTATTGCACATCTAGGATAAACATATGATGTGCTCCTTAAGATGTGAAAGCAACAGATGTACAAAATCACCTTTCATGTGCTTAAATAACTGAATTTTATAAACTCTGTGATACTAACACACAATAAAAAAAGGACAAAATTCAGTGTTGCCATGTGGACCTTAATAGATTATGATGTTTCTGCTTGTTCCCTGTACCTGGGAATGTAGCATACCTCCTACTTCTATACAAACATTGACTGCTAGATGTAAGCGAAGCACTGGTTTATCTTTAACAGAGACTGAGCTCAAATTTGAAGTCACCTTAACTTCCCAACTTAGAGAAATAGAAGCTTTTCTTACATAAATGTAAGATATGTAGTAGCCTGCTGTCTTACAAATTTCAAGTAAAATTTTGACTCAACATTGTTTCTGGGATCAGCCTAGATTCACAGATAAACATGTAAAAACAAGTCAAATCAGCTTCACACTAAGGCTGCTTTAGCTAACAGAAAATTCTCTTTGCCAGAGACACAAGAACCACATCAGATATCTATTTCAAAAAACCCTCCTCTGAATAGTATATGTTTAATTTGAGGATTCTGGGATACCTCCCCTGCTTCTCTCTATCTGTGGAAGCTTGGCTTTTATCCTGTATGTTGGCTGTGAAAATGCTGGGGGGGGAGGGGGTGGGGGGAGAAGCTCTACCAGTTCTCACTTGATGGATTAAATTACTGTCTTCTGCTCTGTGGAAATTCAAACACTGTAACAACAGCTGAAGAATAAGGCACCAATGACTTCCAAGGATGCAAAGAGTAACTGATATCTTAATATGATACAAAGGGAAATAATTTTGCTAATGACAACTGCATTATTTTAAGTACTTCATTAGGTTGGCACTAAGCAAGCAATTAAAAAGACTGAAACCATAATTCCAGTAAAATGCTGGATGGGTAGGCTTTGAAGAGATCAAAGGATAAATCTTAGATATAAATTTGTAACTACAAAGTGCTAAAGTAATATTGCAGATTAAAAAGAAAAACCTGAACTCCAATGTCAACCTCTACTTTTAAGTTGATGCCAGATGTAGTCTCTGTAGCACCTGGCAACTCCTTTGTATCCTGTGATGCCCCTTCCACTGTCATGGGCACGATCCCCATTTCCAGCACTACATAGGGATTGCATTAAATCTGACAAGTAGACAATTGACTGTAGTTCAGATATCAAGTTAATGCAAATCACAGGTTAAGCACAGTTAAATATTTACACTTTTTTTCAATTAAAGTTAACAACGGGAGGATATGAAGTTTTTGATGTTCACTCAGGAATCAGGCAGGTAAAATCAAACCTGGTAAAATTGTTCTTGCTTTATTTGCAGATGTGCCTCATGACTCAGTCATAAGAAATATGATGACTCTGTGTTTAGCATGCCAGAAGTAGAGATCATTGCATAGTGCAGAACTTCTGTCAGTGCTAGGAATAATTCTGATGTGGTAAAGGTACCTTGACTATCATGACATTGAACTACCAACTACAACCTGCCTAAAGCTTCTGTGTGAAACTCTGGTCTCTGAAACAAAGATCTCTCAATGCTGCTGGGGTGGGAATTTGTTCCAGTCAGACTAACTGGGAATGTGGACAACTCTTGCTTGTAAAGTATTTTAAGTTCTGCAGAAAGTTAAGAGGGTTCAAAAAACCAGAAATATGGATGAGGGACAAGGAACTCATGTTTTCCAGGGTGTTTTAAAATTGCATTAGAGCAAGCTACGTGCACATTCTGCTTTGGGTCTCTAAAGAGTACATGTCCCAGCTTCTGGGAAGTCCTGTTCCATCTTTTGGCTAGCCAGTGTCTCCTTTTAACCCATTAAATTGATGGCTTTCTATTCCATAGCAAGGAGTCTAACAGAGTGAGATCTAAGGAAGTGGACAGAGGAAACCTCAAAACAAAGGGGAATCTTTAAGCCAGTTAAAGCTGCTACCTTGTTAGTTTTGTAAACACTGCAGCAGGTAAACATTTCAAATTAATAAGCTGCCAAACACCTACCAGCCTAACAATGAAATCGGAAACTTATTTCAATGTTGCTTCCAATTAGATTGCTCAACTTTGGAATGCTGAATCAAACTAGCTCAAAATTCCAGTGACTGTTCCAGGAATGATGGACAAGACTGTCATTGACTTCAGTGTGTACAGCACAGCAGGCTAAAGTTGGAAGTGGAAGTTTCCCTGTCTGCAGAGTAATATAATAGATACTCCAAATTATTCTGGTATAACTGTATTTTCAATACATCTCTACCCACCTTTCAAAGAGAATAATTCTCTGCTAGAAAGACTTCCCAGGCAGAAAAGCAATAGTGAAAATAAAGCTGAAAAAAGCTCTGGGAGCTGGGAAGATGTTGCACAAGGAACTTTGAGGACTGTAGGAAAGTAGGCCAACCTTTGACGTAAGAAGTTTTACCTGCAAGTGTTGGAGTGCTTGAGCTGCAGGTGTATATTTACACTGACCACAAACGCAAGTTTCATAACTCTGTAATTGTTCTGGAGTTAATACTGTCAGTTAATATTGTCTCTTCTTGCTTATGTTCACTGTATTACCTTGTTTCAGGAAACTTCTGAAGAATGGGCTACTACACAGCCTTAAAATTAAGTTAATGGAAAAATGTATCCTAAACTGATAAACAGCTACAGGTCAATTAAAACTACAGAGATTTTGATAAGACTTCTCTGTACAGAAGCAAATAAAAGGTGATATCTTGCTTGACTTGTAAGATTTAAAATAGAAAGCATATGTCCTTACACTGTGTTGAGCAGCAATACATGGAACTTTAACCATCCTATGAGAATCAACCAATTCATTTGGGTTTTCTCTTCCTTGCTGTTCTGACTGAAACCTCACAGAAAGAACTGCTTAAAGAAGTTAGACTGTGGTCCCTCAAAAGTTGACGTGAATCTGCTGTTGCAAACCATGACTGGATATTTCTAATCTACAGCATGGATGTTTTCCAAATGCTGCCAAAACAAACTAAACAGGGTAACTATCTATAGAGTCCTTATTCTAGCACATTTTGGAAAAATAATTCTGTGCTAGTTCATCTCAGAACAAAGGTCAAGAGGCAACCCACCCATTGTTAAGGGAGTTGTTGAGGGGGAGCCATCAAAATAAAACACTCCTGAACTTTAACTGTTGGGGAAGTACATCACTTTCTTTTGATAAATCATGCTAAATAAATGCATGTAATAGTACACACTGAAGATAAAATGACAGAACAAGATCTGAAGAATGTGTGGAAAGGGTAAGTAAGGGTCAAGTAAAATGCCCTTCTGTAGCTTGACAGAATAACTCTCCCATCTTCCAGAGGGGAAAAAAAAAGGCATAGTCTAATTTAATGCATTTGAGATCACAGGACCAGATGTGCATAAATACTTGCAAAAATAAGACTTGGCTAATGCTTCACACAAATGAATCTTCAGTTACCAACTGGATTGATGTTGTTTGTAGCCAAACAAGTGCATTTTCATAGCTACCTGTAGTTATTACATTGGGTGTAACAACTGCTGTTCAGACAAGTGCCTTCAGAACAGTTTGTTGGTAAACACACAAGCTCTATTAGCAAATATTGTCCCTGAACAAGTGACAAGCTCTCTTAGTTGTCTGCTTTCAAAATTTTTCTGCACCGTATTTATTGAACTGTTAGTGTTTAATATTAACTGGTGCCACAAAAATTCTTAGCATAAGTGTAATAATATATAATATTCTAATTTTCCTGCAAGCATCAAATATATTTCCAGAGGTTTTAATATTTTTAAAATAACAAAATCCATGAGAAGAAGGAATAAATGTTCCTGGCTTGGATTTTGGGACATTAGTCACTACATGTTTCTGCACTAGTGTCATACAGGAAGGAAAACCTATCTTTGCATTGAAATTAGAGGGTGGATTTAGGCTATAATTTAATTTCCACATACCCCAATCATCCAGCGTGCCCCAATGAGTTGGAAAGCTTGTAATTAACCCCTTCTCAGGAACCACAAGGAAACAGAATTGTTTGAGGAAACTCTGATTACTCAATGTGAACTGGACTTCCATCTTAAGTGTCTGCTGTCATGTTAAAATTAGGGATTATTTTGGAAGCCTGCTTCCTCAGTGATGCTTCTGGCCCTAGCAACTGTTCTTCTCTCCCAAGGAATCCCTCACACACTGCCCCTGGGTGCAATGCCATGCTCCTCTCTTGTGCCAAAAGCAAGTTTCAGTTTGAAGTGCCAAAGTTGCTTAAGTTGGTGAAGCTGAACTCCCTCCCATGTGGGAGCAGAGGACAAAGTTTTCAGATACTCAAAGTATAAACTGAACAGTTTTTCAGAACACGTTTCTCTCTTCCTTTCTATTAATTAAATGAGTACATGCAGCAATAGGGTGGCTGGAAGATAAAGCATCTCTAAACTGCAATTATCTCTGGAACAGATGCCTGCCCTTGGACAAGGGAAGGGAAGTCTGAGCTGATGTCTCCCTTGCAGGGAGCGTGGCCACAGCTGGGCATGAGCAGTTTCCTGTGGGGATGGTGTGGTGTCTCAAGGCTTCCCCACAAATGAGGAATGTCTGCTCAGCCTCTCTTCTGGCTTACTAAAGACAACATAGATGTTTCTCAACTATTTCAACTTGCTAAAAGTTTCAGTTATGAAATGTTTCTCCAAACTTTCCTGTTTGTCAGACTTTGCACTACACAGCCCCTGTGGCAGCTTCCCAGATTTTAACTTAAACTGTCCTGCCAGAAGTATTTTTTTTTTTGCAAGGACAAACAAAGGAAGACTAGACTTGAGATGCTTCAACACAGACTGCAGAGTGCTTCTAATAAAACTTCTTATCCATGCTATGGCTGCTTGAGATCATAATTTGTTGTCTGACATCCTTCCTCTCAAAGAGCAAAATGCATTTTCTCTTTAAGACGGCAAACAACAAAAAGTATTATTTCATTCAGAGTTGGGCAAAGGCCTTTATGTAAATTCTGCTATCCAATAAATACTATGTACAAACACATGCAAAAAGCACTTAAAAGTTTTCTCCCTAGGCTTAACTTCCAAAGCACTCCTCACTTCTACCAACAGCTTAGTCTGGTCTTGTGAGAAGTTTATTCTTCTGATTGCCAGCAGAAAAGATTTTTAGTTTATTTTTTGACAGCTAAAATTCCACATCTTCATAAATACAAAGAACTGTCAATAGTGCCAGTGCAGAAGCAAAGGAACCAGATGAAGTACTAACAGCTGGAGGAGACTGCAATGATAAAAAGTTAAGAAAAGCATCGGCTTATAGTTTAATAAAAGCTATCTGTCTAAATCTAACCTAAAAAATCACATCCTGCTACAGCTGGCATAGAGATTATGAACATCTCACAGAACAAAAAACCCCACCACCCTGTTTAGAAATAACAGGCTTCGATCAAGAGGATATTTCCTTCACTTCTGTCCTTTTTATTGTAAAAAAAAAGAACCAACTTATAACAATATTCTGATGTCTAAAGATCAAGATAGCAATCTTGCATTTGCCTTCTAAGCTGAGAAGAATTTACTTCAGTAAAATATTCCACATGTAAAATAAAGCTACAATATTTCTCACACCTTTAGTTTGAACATGGGCCTTTAGGTCAAGCCTTTCTCTGCTTTGCTGAAATCCTGGGTTGGAAGGTGCACAAAGGCACTTGCCTCTGTTCCAAGCTCAGCTCTATCTCATTTCATCAGCTTTAAATTCACATCCAGGTACCACAGGCATAAAATCAGAACGCTTTTTGAAAGCCACAACATGAAAAGTTTTTAAACGAGCTGCACAGAAAGGCATTTACACGCAGAATACGTCAGCAATAAAAGACACCGCACGACCAACACATGTGCCAGTACCTCACGGCATGACAAGGAACGAGGTGCTTGGGTGCTCCTGCACCTGATGGCCAGGTATCTCCCTTCCGAGCAGAGGTGCTGAAGGGCAGGCCGGAGGGAAAGGGGTCAGATCCAGGCGCAGAGCTACTTCACCTGCCCTCTGTAAGCTGTCCTCGCTGCGGGCGGGGGGCTCCGGCTGCCCGGGGCCGCCGCCGCCGCCCAGCCCCTCTCGGCGCCGGGCAGGGGCCGAGGGGCGGCGGTCGCCCACCGGCTCAGGACTTCGGGCGCGGGGACCCCTCACCCGCGGCACCCGCAGGCAGGGACGGGACCCCGGCATCGCGGGGCCTCCTTCCCCGCCCCCCCGGCCCGGCCGGCCCAGGGCCGGTCCCAGCCCCGAGGGACCCTCCCGTCACCGCCGGAGCGCGGACGCCATTGAGAACCGCGTTGCCATGGCAACCTCCCTCCCGCCCCAGGGGCCTCGCCACAGCGGGGCGGCGATCCCCGCGCCCCCCGCGGCGCCTCGCGGCCCCCGCGCACGGAGGATACAGCTTGAAGCCGCGGAGGATCTCCTTGGCCCGCTCGTCCGTGGCCGACATGGTCCTGCCGCGCCGCGGGCGGGCGGACGGGGCTGGGCCGGGCCTGGCGGGAGCGCGGCGGTGACAGCGGAGCCTCGGGACCCCCCGCCCCTCCCTCCCGCGCACCCGCCACTGCCCGGCGCAACCAACCCCAGCGGCCGCCCGCCGCCGTGCCGACCAATCAGCTGCTGCCGTCCCCTCCTCGCCCCGCCTTCTGGCGCAGGAATGACAGCGCTCCTGACCAATCAGGCGGCGCTCTTCTATTCAAGGGTGGGTGCGCGGCGGTGGCGGGGCCGCTGTGGTTGGGCCTGACGTGGCCGCGGTGGCGGCGCCGCAGGGTGACCGGGCAGGGCTGCGGGCGGTCCCCGCGCCCGGGAGGCCTCAGCGGGAGCAGTCGAGGGGGCCAGAAGCCTCCCCGGGCCCAGCCAGCGGCGGCCGAACGGCCCCGAGCCGCCGGAGCTTGGCTGGCGCTTCTCCCCAGGCAGCGGCTCCCCGAGGTTTCGTCTTTGGGGCTGCTCGGCGGAGCTCCACCCGGAGCAGCTTCTGCTGGAGACCTTCAAAACCCACCTGCACGAGTTCTGTGTCATCTGCTCCAAGTGACCCTGCCTTGGCAGGGAGTTGGACTGGATGGTCGCCAGAGGTCCTTCCCAAACCCAACAGCTCTGTGATTCTGCGTGTCCCGAGGCCGGAGCCAACGGGACCAGCATTGTGGAGAAGGTTTAAGATAAAGAGTGCTACCCCCTGGAACAAAGGCAGCCTTCTTTGTGCTGCAGAAATTTGAATCACAGATCAGCTTGAGTTGAAAGGGACTTTAAAGACCATCCAGGCTGGCCTTGAACACATCCAGGGATGGGGCATCCACAGTTTTGCCAGGCAACCTGTGTCAGTGCCTCAGCACCCTCACAGGAAATAATTTCATCCTTACAGCTAATCTAAATCTGCCTTCTGTAATTTTGAAGCCATTCCTCTTGTTCTATCCCTAGAATTGTATTGCCTTGTAAAAAGTCCCTCTCCAGCTTTCTTGTAGGACCCCTTCAGGTACAGAAAGTCCTGAATAATGTCACCCTGGAACCTTCTCCAGGCTGAATAATGCAAATTCTTCCAGCCTTTCCTCGGAGAAGAGGTGCTCTAGCCTTCTAATCGTCTTCATGGCTTTTATGTTTGTGTAGCAGAGTTGATTGTGGGGGGAAAATTGTCAGGATTGTTAGCACATCCCAGAAGCTAATTAATTAACCCTCTCTTAATAATCTGAGTGCAACTGATAAAAGCATTAAGTCATGGTAAAAATAAAGCCAGCAGTTGTAACCCAGTCCTCAGATGAGGAGCAGTGAACAGTCAGGGTGCCATCAATACACTCACGCATGGCTCTGCTTGCCTCCAAATCGCCTGCTGTACAGAAGTGGAGACTGATTGTTAAGAAAGGCTGCATTTAATGCATAAGGGCAAGGCCACTGTCAGTACAACTGACAAAATATCTTAAAAATAGGCAGCATTTATTTTCCTGATGTATATGATCCATGCTCAATTTCCCACCATCAGTTTAAGTGTATGAAGGGGTCATTCTGAGTGTGGGCAGAATGCCAGGAGTGAGCTGTGCAGATATATATTTTATTAAGAGTCCATCCTGGATTTTAGCTAGGCTGTGGAATTGCATGCTGTCTAAAGAAGAGAAAAGACTGATGAGGAGAAAAGGCAAGCAAGACAAAACCAGACCTGGAAAAGGCAGAAACAAATGGTTGCATGTAGGAAATGAGCCTGCTAGGTGGAAGTTGGACATTCTGGTTCAGACAAGTCGTAAGAAACTCAATCCTGTCTCCATTCAGGCTCCTCAGAAATGAAGGAGCCAGAGACCAAATAAATCTCATAGAAGGGAACTCTTGCAGCTTTGAAGGGCTTCTCTAGCACAGGGGTAGAGATGTTTGTGGAGTTTCAAGTTGGAGCCTTTGCATTTCCTGGCCAAGTCTCAGAATTCACAAAGTCCTCTTGCTGTGCAGGGAGGCACAGGCCTCTCATTCATGAATTTCTGAAAATCACAGAAGAGCTCATAGCTGAAATGTGAAGCTCTTGTGCAGGGCCAGGCAGCAGTGGAACACGTGACAGCACAACTCAGAGTGACAAAAACCCTGGGATCTCTCAAAGGCCTTGGGCTGCATTAACACAAACAGCACTCTTGAGCACATCTTCTTAAAAATCTCCTTGCAAGAAAGTTGCTGCAAATCCCTCTATCCTTTGGTGCCACTTGGAACTGAAAGCTTTTCCTTCACTTCACTGGCAGGTGTGGCAACTTCTGAGCTACCACTGCAAGCGAGAAGATGCCTCCAGCCTGTTTTCTGCTTCTCCAGGTGCAGGTGAAGGAGCTGGTGTTTCTGCAGAGCAGCATAACTGGGGGATAGTTTAGTAAACCAGGGCTTCATCCCACCCCACACTTGATGGAAGAGGTTGTACAACTACCCAGACATCACTCCTTGCCTGGCTGAGATGAGAGTCCAGCAAGCAGCTTACTCCCTGGATCCTGGGAAATACAGAGAGTTTGGAAACTTTTCAGTAGGGCCTGGGAGCTCCTCTCCATCATGCTCTGGAGGTGTGTGCTGGCAGCTGCAGGGAATGAGGATAAATGCATGGAAGCACACACAGGTGAGTAATGAAATATAAGGAAAAAAATAAGAAACACAAAAGTGTTTTCACTGTTGGCCCTCTCCTTGGTGACATCAGGTGTCCTCAAAGTCTGGGGGTCCAGGACTCCACTGCTTGGGGACATTACTGTGGCAGTGCAGGGAAATAAGTTGAATTATGTGCTGCCTTAAAGGGACCTGGACTGCAGAGTCACAAGGGGAAAAGGTGGGGTGAGCCAAGAGATAATGCCAACATTAAAAGATAAAATGGATTAACATATCCTGGCACACAGAGAGCTGCGTGGGTGGAGCAAGAGGTTGCAATAGCTGTTTAAAAGGGAATGAGACAGCTGGACATACACATATTTTTTCCTCTTAAAAACAAAAATCCATCCCAAAAGCTGAGCTTAGCTGACTCTGTCCTCCAAAGTCCAGGTCAGCCAGCCAGGCTGGCTGTCAACAGTTGGGAGGTATCAGGACAGAGACTCCTGGCTGACCTACATGGGGCTAACAGATGATTTTTAGCCACAGGCTCTAGCAAAAGGTTGCAGAATCCATGGAAAATAGCTCACAATAATATATTTCCATTTCTATTTCAGCCTGGAATTCGAGCTTTAGCAAGTGTTGGGAAAAAGGAGGCCACACACTGCTTGTCCAAGGCAACTGTTCCAGCATGTCTGCAGGATGACAGGAACTGTGGGGAAGGGCCTGGTTAGGATGTGATTAAAGAGGTAATTCTCCCTCCCTGTGCAGATGAGGGCTAAGTGTGGCTTAAGTAAATTACTGACTGGCTTGTTATAGCCCTGGCTGAGTTCCCTTGTTGTGCAGGGTCTGGTTTTTTACATCCAATTTGCTGTGAAGCCCAGAGTGTCACAACAGCATTCCAACACCTGCATCTCTGCACTTGTCTGACACTCCTTCTCTGATGCATGATGGGACCCCAGGGCCCTGGCTCTGAGACACAGGCTAAGCCCCATCAGTTTCCCTAATAGTTTCTGATGTTCATTCCTTGAAAGCTCCCCCCTTCCTGGTCCATGATTTGATCTTCAGAGACTTGCTGACTGAAAGCCAGAAGCACTTTGCTCTCAGCTGAAGGATTTTTAACAGAGGCACATTTAGTTCACAACATGGCATGGATGAGCCTACAAACTTTGGGGAGGTTAACAATCCCCAATTCCCTCTTGTTTCTACCCTCATTCTGATACCCCTTCAAGCATCTTTTGGCTCCTGATCTATGCCCTGGGGAGGATCTTAACCCTTCCAGTTCCCTCCCTGCTCCCCTATGTCACAGCCAGAGCTCTGCCCTTTGATTTATCATTTGTATGGACCATTTTTCTATGGAGTTCAAAATCAGTTCTATCTTCACTCCATCTCTTGCTATTTCCCAGGAGGACTGGCCTGAGAGGCTCAGCTGGTAGAATCACCAAATATCCTGAATGGGAAGGGACTCATAGGGATCATTGAGCCTAATTCCTGTCCTTGCACAGCACAGTCCCAAGAATCCCACCCTGTGCCTGAGAGTGTTGTTCAAACACTCCTTGAGCTCTGCCAGGTTTGGAGCTGTGATCACTTCCCTGGGGAGTCGGTGCAAGTGCTCCGTGCAACCATTCAATCTAATAATGGCCCCACTTCTAATAACGAAGTGGCCTTACAACAGCAGCCCTTTGCACGGGTTATTTTGGGGTGCAAACCGCCGTGATGCTGCCACAGGATTTCATATCCCCTAAAAGAGGCAGGAATTTTACTTGCTTATACTGGACAGCTGCTGGGAGCCAGCAGAGCAGCTGGCGCAGCATAAAGAAGTGAAGTTTGCTCCGTGGGCTGCCGGACCATGGCTCTGTCGGTGCCAGCACGCCCAGCCCGCCGTCCCCATGCCGGTATTCCCGGGATGCGGCATTCCCGGATTCGCGGTTCCCGCTCGGTGCGGCCGCCGGGGTCGGGCGGAACGTTCGGCGTGGCCCGCGCGTTCCGGGGGGGAAGGAGCCGCGCGCGGACACCGGTGCCGCCATCATGGCGGCGTGAGGCGCGGCGGGCTCAGCGGCGGGACGGGAGGCCGGCAGCGGAGAGGTAACGCCGGGACTGGGAGAAGCCTCCCGGGAACGGGGGCGGCGGTGAGGGACTCACAGGAAATTCCCCCCTGCGGCAGGGCTCGGTGGGGCCCCAGGCTCTGCCAGGGGTCTGGGGGGAACGGCAGGGCCGGGAAACCCCCGCCTTCCTGCTGCAGGGTCTGCGGGCCGCTCCCCGCCCTGAAACTCCTTGAGCTACCTTCGAAAGGCTTGACCGCAAGAGAAGCCCGGCTTGTCCCCCTGCTTGGGTTGTTGTAGCCTTTGGACAAGCTACGTTGGAGTGTGTGCTTTATTTCAGTCGCTTCTCACCGCGATAAGTCGGTTGTGGAAGCAGCGAGGTATTCCCTGTGACACGGGTGTGCACACACCTTGCGATAGCACCGCAGTTGTCCGAACATTTACTTGGAAAGGGGCAGAGAATTGCATCTCTTCCCAGCAGGGCATGGATTCAGCCAGCCAGTCTTTTGTAACCTCATACATGGTTTGATTACCTGTGAGGGAGGACAATAGAACTGTGAAATCTGAATCTCATTCCTAGCACAGTCAATCCATATTCTCTCGTGAGGAAATTGCCCTCTCTGCGAGCAGAGGGAGCACACTGATGTGTTAGGCAGGCACACTGAGTGTTCTGTGGTGCAGGGGTTTCGGGATCAGAGCTGAGGTGCTGTTCAGCAGCTGTGCTGTGCCTCTGGTGGAAGGAACCCCAGAGAGACTTCGGGGGCTGAGATATCTCGGTGTGGAGAGTGTTAAAGGTTGCCCTCTAAAGCTGAGACCATTTGTACCTGCAGGTGTAATAGAACAAAGTAAAGTGTATTTTTAGAAGTTGATTAATACATGAAGCTGTGATGCCTTCACAAGCCTTAATTTGGTTAGGCCTGGTGAAACAGCAAAACCCCTGTATGACTGTGCTGCCCCCACAAGGGTGGATGTGGGCCCAGCCCATGTGGGTCACACAGAACCAGACAGGCTCTCTGGTGTTTGGTTTTCATCAAGGTTATACTCTCTGCTTGCTAATCATCCCTTACAAACATAAACAAAACCTCCCTTATCTGCTAAGTTCTTTATTTGGTTTCTGAATAACATGCTTGAGAAGTTTTGTCTTATTTGTTTGTAAACAAACAGCTCATTCTCTGGAACTTGTTAATAAATAGTGGTTTACATTTCAAAAGCAACATGTTGGTGCTGGGAGACAACATGCACACCAGAAATGTCAGGCAGCAGCTGAAGACAAAGACCTCTCTTCACACGGACTTAAATAGAGCCTTTGTAGAAAGGGTATTTTTATCACTTAAGCTTCCCAGTTAACCCCAAACACTTGAACTGCACAGTGCAGACAGGGGAGCTGCTTACAGGCCCCAGTTCTTTTTACCTTTTGGGCTCAGTGGGAATTATGGGAACACAATCTATCAATAGCCAGAGTCAAAGGAAAAGGTGGGATGTGTGGGCATACAGAGTGCATCAGTCCTTCACAGGGAATTATGTTGGTTGCTGGTTTGGAGCTGTGCAATGAGGAAGGAGAAAGTCAATCAAGTGTATCAATAAGCATCTTTACAGTTGGTATTATTTGGGCAGCATCACTAGAAGGAAAAGTCTGAAAACAGCAATAAAATATAAACTCCTGTCTTACAAGAAGGGATCTGCAAGAGCAGATCCTTTTAGGGAGCAGATCAGACAGAAATTTTGCTTAGAAATTGTGGGAGTCATCCTTGTTCCTCAGCTAAATCAGCAATTGAGCCTGCTGGGTTTTTGGTCTGCCCCCTGAATGCTGAAGAAAAGGCTGGCAGCTGAAATGTTGCTCTGCTGAGCACCTTCTGGCCCCCTGCCAGGCAGAGGAGAAAGGATGTGTTAATATTATGTTCTTTTGCTGACAGATTGCAAACCTAGAATGGCAGGAGAACAGAAGCCGTCCTGCAATCTTCTAGAGCAGTTCATTTTACTAGCCAAAGGAACAAGTGGCTCAGCTCTGACTGCTCTTATAAACCAAGTGCTGGAAGCTCCTGGGGTTTATGTCTTTGGAGAGCTGTTGGAGTTAACAAATGTGAAAGAGGTAAGAGCTGAGTTGTTATTCTAATGCCCTTACTGCACTACCGGTATAAGGGATCTTCAGAAGTTTCCACAGGCAGCCTGTGGATGAAATTTCTGTGCCAGGAGGGCCTGTTGCAACTTACCTGGCTTGGGAGATGTTTTTGAATAAGAGGCTGACCTTGCTTTTGCTTGTATATGTTAGGTGTTAAAGAATACCTATATGAAGCTTTGCTACCTTAAGGCAGTTGCTAACACAGCAAAAACCTGGCAGCAGCACAGTAGCAGTTTTAAGAAGGCACTTTGGCAGCCAGCAAGGAAAAAGTCCCTTTCTATTTCTTTACTGTCCTGGAAAGCAGAATTTCAGTGCTCTCCAAAAGTCTTTGTGAGCAGATGTCTAGTGTATCAGGCCTGGGTGGTAACCAAATCCAAACCATTTCAAAGCAAGGTGGAAAGCAAGTTCCAGAGCTTTTGCTGAGAGTGCTTTGCCAGCCCCTGCCTCTTCTACAATGAAAGAATCTTAAGTTGAGTATCTCTGCAGCTGGAGTAACACAGTGTACAGCAAGTTTGGCTTTCCAGACAGGCTCTTAAATATGCATAAAAGCACCTTGATGGTCATTCAGCAGCAAATCACAAGTGCTGTTTTTTTCCTGGGTTTGTGTGCAGCTAATGGTATTAACAACCCAATCAGTAAAAATCACTGCTTGGTGCTGCTGTTATTCCAGTGAAGAGTTTGCAGGCAAGAGAAGAGCAGTTACCTTCAAATTCACTCCAGTTACAGTGTCCCAGCTTGCTTTGCTTTGAAGCTGTGGTGGCTCTGCAGGTAAGCTGTCCTGGCTTTCACAGGATCCTTACAGCCATCACCATTTCCTGCTTGCTTATCACCTGATGAGAGGAGCAGGCCCTGTAGGTTGTCAACTGAAGTCAAGAATTGCTTTTTTCTTTAACCTCCCAAGTTGCCACACAAAGCAGTCGACAGTCCAAACTGGAGTTAAGTTCCAGTGCACAGAAATGACTGGATCATCTTGACTCTAAAACTGCTGAAATATCCTGCTCTTGAGGCCTTAGAAGGGGTCCAGCTTGGGATATAATTGCTTTTCTGCTTACGTCCTGTGCAGACTTACACCATTCTCTGGAGAAGGTGCCTATCAGGCTTGTGTTGCCCAATTTATGTGACTTTTCTTTTCTCCCCATGCAGCTTGCTGAGGGGTCTAATGCTGCTTATTTCCAGCTGCTGAACCTGTTTGCATATGGCACCTACCGGGACTATGTAGGTAAGAGACTGCTGCCTGTTTGCAGAGGGTGGGACTGGGTTGCCCTGTAGGATTGTCAGGGGCAATTCTTTGCTTTCTTAGATACCTGGTGTAGTGTGGCTGGGTGAAAGCATCCAGGAACAAGAGTTTATTAGGTAGAGAATTGTCTGTATGGGGTCTGGGTCATGTGTGCTTCTTGCTTGCTAAAAATGAAAGGAAGGGTTAGAGACTCTGGGGTGCTACTGGTTTGGATGGGACTGCAGTGCTGGGTTTAATTGGTCTGCAGCTGACCAATTCAATTGACCAAGTCAATTCCTTGATGTTCACAGGCCATTTACCTCTGTAAAGGGAAATTTCAGACATCTCTATGGAAATTTAGATGACACCAGTTATGGAAACTGCAGAAAACTTAGACAAAATTGTTCTGCGTTATTTATAAAAACCTATATGGTTTGTGAGATAACCTATTATTCCATGACGGCATTGCTGAAACAAAGTGAATAATTTCTTAGCTAGAATACAAGTTGAAATAATGACTTTTATACAGCTTTAGAAAGACTGTGTGAATCATCTTTGTATCTCTTGAAATGTGCTTTTATCTCCAGTGCTTATGCTTCCATTCTGCTACAATTTAATGCTTCATTTGTGGGTAGCAGCCTCATCCAGACCATTACAGAGTGTGACAAATAATTCTGTCATAGTGCTGTTTCTCAGGGTGGTATATGAGCTATCTACTTCCTGTAAGGAGCAGTGGCATCTGTAAGTGCAAGGACTGGAAATTCCAGTGTCTGTGGAGCAACATGAGCCTCATGAATTCTGTGACTGATTAGAAGATGTGCTCGCTGTCCATGGCTCTTGTGTTACTGTGTGACAGCACAGTTCATTCTTCCTTTTCTAGTGAAGAAAGAGAAAGGGTGAAAAGCAATCAAAATGCAGAGCATTGGATGAGGTGGGATGGATGGGAGAACTTGAGTGGCCCTGAAACACTAATTTCCATTAAAGTAGATATTTTAAAGAGTTTCTTAGCTTTGGAGGGCTGCCAGTTTCCTTTATCTTTTTAAATATTCATGAGGCACATAGATATAATACAGTGACAGTGTGGCCATCTAGATTAATGATTTCTCCTCTCTTCCTCAGCTTGGTACTTTGCACTTTAAATTCTGCAGCTCTTCAGGGAAATAAAACCAGCTGTATTTGCAACCAGATCAGCAAAGGAGGAAGATTTTTTTCTGTCAGCTTGTTAATGAAATAAAAATTACTTGGTAGAAACAAAGCCATTTACCAACTGTTTTGGCAGGGCACCAGTTATGAATTACCTTATAATTCCAGAACCAGAATTACTAAAGAAGCAGATAAGAATGGAATTGCTAAGTTGTTCTTAACTTTTCCCCTTCTCTCCCTGGTTGTGCCAGTTTATCTGCAGCAGCACACTCTGCTCACCAGCCAGCACCCACATTAGCTGGAAGTATTCAGTATTTTAGGGTGTAGTCTAGCATAACTAGCCTGAAGTTTTGGAGCCTGGATTATGTAATTTTCAAAGTTAAGTCTTGAATCTTGTCTTTTTGACATTAACAGCAAACAAAGATAGCCTGCCTGAATTAACAGTGACTCAGAAGAACAAGCTGAAACACTTGACGATTGTAAGCCTGGCTTCCCGAATGAAGGTAAAGTGTGTGGGGTTTGACAGCTGTTGTCTCTTGGTTTTGTTGTAGAAAATGGCATCCATTCCAGAGCACTGAAGCTGTATCAGCCTGCTTGGGTACTCACAAAAAAAATCCTGTACTGGGAAGGTACATGTAGGGTAGAGTGTTCTCTCCTGGTGCATTTGGGATATTGACTTAGTGGATGGACTTCCATGTGTGAAGCGTGGGGGTGTCTGAACTGATGTGCAGATTGGTCAGGAAGGTCTGGGAAACTTTGTATGGCTTTTATTCACTGCTGGAGATGGAGAATCATTATTAAAAAGCACTGACTTTTTGTTCTAGAGAAAATGATGCCACACTCTTAATTTCTTCTACAATCCCATTTACCTTTTTTCTTCTAGAATGTGCTATACTATACCAAAGCTTCAGGAATTACCAAAGTTGTGTCAGAATATTTCATAGCCTGGCAAGCATTTGTTCTGCCATGATCAGTCACTGCTGCACCTGCAGGTTGAAATGTGGGATACAATAAACTTTTGAGTCTCAACCTTTTGAGGCTTAGCCATTCATTTTTGCTTTAGGACTGTTCACTTACTCTTGGTCTTGCTATTTTTAGTGCATTCCCTATTCTGTGTTGCTGAAGGACCTGGATATGAGGAATCTGAGGGAGCTGGAAGATCTCATTATTGAAGCGGTTTACACAGATATTATCCAAGGGAAGTTGGATCAACGAAACCAGGTGTTAGAGGTGGATTTTTGTATTGGCAGAGACATTCAGAAGAAGGACATCAGTAACATTGTCAAAACACTCCAGGAATGGTGAGGCAGTCTCTCCACCCTCCTTGTTCCTTATACATAGCTTGTCCTGTTTTCCCCTCACAGTTTCAAGTGCTGGCTCAATTTCACCATGTTCCATTAATCAGGAGTCTTATGCTATAAGTAGGCACTTGGAGGAGGAGTCTGTTGGGCAGGTTTTCCAAGATCCCATCTGGGATTTAATTTGCATTATGTATCAAGCCAAACTCTACCACACTGTGAGCTTCTGCTCTGACTGTAGCTTTTACATGGCAGAACCCCTGTGATGAATTGAGGACTTTGCAGAAAGAGGTGCCAAACTGGGCTCTGTTCTGTGGTGGGAGCTGTAACACTTAATAATGAAGACAGAATTGTTACTTTTCAGTCTTTTTCACTGTGCTGAGAACTGTGTGGGCAAATTCTAGAGAATCACAGCTCTCTGGATGGGATATCTCTTCAAGTTTGAAGTTTCAGGTGGCTTTGTCTTCTCTTTGTTCCTGCAAATGCAGCCTGTCTGCAGCTATAGTGGGACTGTGGTATTATCTCTTTGTACCTTAGCCAGGGAGCTGTTTCTCATCTTTTTGTAGGATTCCCTTCCCACCTAAAGAAATTCCTGCATAGACTGTAGAGCCTGTGGAGGTCCTGAGCTGACTGGGAATTGCTTCCTAGTTGCTATGGTAATGAGTACATGAAAAGTAATTAAACTGCTGGGCAAATATGCTGTCCTGTGGTGGGGGCAGGTTTTTTGCTTCTCTGCTCCAGCTCCCTCAGTCCCATCACGGTGGGAGGACTCTGACAGCTTCCAGGACCTTGCAGCATTGCTTGGAAGGTAACAGTGAACCCACTGCCAATTCCCTTTTTGTCTTTTCCAGTTCTGAGTTCCGTGCTGAGTGCTCTTGTCATTTGAACACTTAACAGGCAGGAGGATTATCTCAATATTATTTTTTTCTATAATTTTAAAATTTTACATTTTAACACTGTATTCCATCATGTTTAAGCTGTAATTCTGTCTGGAAAGGAAGATGAAAGTGCATTGAACCTGCACTTACTCTCTGATGGTAAGGGTAACAGACTCTCTAGAGACTGCTGAGAAATATATTGAGTACACAGCAAAGGTTTTTCTTGCCAGCTGTTTGTAACTCTAAGCAGGAAGTATAAATTTAATAATCTCTCAAACTTTTAGATGAGCCTGACTTTTCAGATTGCCTGATTGAGGTGCTCCAGGGAGAATTTGTAAACACTGTTTGACATCATTTGTATCTTGCAGGTGTGATGGCTGTGAAGCAGTTCTTTTAGGAATTGAGCAGCAAGTGCTTAGAGCCAACCAGTACAAAGAGAACCACCACCGAACTCAGCAGCAGGTAGAGATGGAGGTGGGTACAGGGTCATCTCAGGCCTCTATGCTGTTGAATAAATGTTTGTTTTCTGAAGGAAATAATCTATAATAAACGCCTGGTTGATGGTCACGGCTCTCAGAAGAAGGCTAACAGTCATGCAAATCAGGCATGGGGTAGAAAGAAAACACATCTGCTTCTGAGTGCAAGACCACAAACATCAGACATCCAGCAGAGTGGAACTTCCCTTGATAATTTTTTATAAATTTAGGCTAAGTGACTGCACTAATTGTGGTTTCCTGTATTGATTTGTTAGGAAAACTATGCTTTTACCACAAATCTTCATTGCAGCTCTGTTCCCTTCGTACAAGGCAGGCAGGAATTCAAATCCCCTTGTCTTTGTTAAAGCTGGAAGTGTAGTTAGAAGTCTCTGGGGTCTCGGTTGCCTTTGCGGGAAGTGCCCGCGGCCGCTCCCGCGGGCCGGGCGGGCCCTGGCGCGCTCCCGCCGTTAGGTGGCAGCACGAGCCCGCGGTGCGGCCCGGCCCTGCCGCTGGGAAGGTGGGCAGGGGCCTCCCGAGACCCTGCGTGGGGTTATCGTCCCTGCAGGTTTGTCTTTGCATCTCCTTGGAGGCTTGTGCCGTATCCATAGCACATTAGGTTTGCCGGATGCCTTTGGCTTGGAGTTGGCACACCTGAGTCCCAGGGTTTGGGGTTTTTTTTTGAAGGTTTGCTCACTGTATTTGTGGTGAGCCCTGCAGAGTTCCAGGGGATTGAGAATGGTGCTTAGTGCTATATCTCTCCTTTCAGACAGAGTAGAAGAAACATTACTGCTGCTTCCCACAAAACTAATTTCTGTTCCTGTTTCTTTGCATGTGTCTCAGGTAGTCAGGCAGGCCAAATGGCATTTTTGTTTTTTGAGTTCTGTCCTGAGAGTAGATTTTTCTTTTACTGTCTCCTTTCCCCTTCCTGCTTCTGGCTAACAGAATGGTAGGATTGCTCCTTCTGCACCAAGGCAGTAGTAGGTCCCTCCAGCCAGACAGAGGGGTGGTACAATATTGTACCACTGTCTCTTAGGGAAAAAAGTAAACCCTAGTTATTCCAGACTAGAAATACTATCAGCTCTGTCTGTAAATGAGGATGAAACATTACCTTTATTAAACTCAAATGCAGAGCATGTTACTGTTGGTAGAGTCTCTTTTATAATCTCCACTCTTATACTCCAGGGGTTTTTCAATATGTTTATGAACAGAGTGTCTGCTGCGAGGGGAGGAAGAAGCAGGTGCTGATTCACTGTCTCTTCTTGGCCAGGTCACAAACATAAAGAAAACATTAAAAGCTACAGCCTCGTCGTCGGCACAGGAGATGGAACAGCAGCTGGTAGAGCGAGAGTGCCCTCCACACACAGAACAAAGGCAGCCCACAAAGAAGATGTCCAAAGTCAAAGGGCTGGTCTCCAGCCGTCACTAGAACATGCCATCTAAAGGTCATTCAGTTAGGAATGACAACAGGAGGAGCAAAAAGAGCCCGCGTCTCCTTTTTCAGTGGGTTCTGGGCCAGTCCCTTCCCAGCTGGCAAGTAAAAGCCCTGTTTGAATAGCTCCCAGTTAGCAGCATCTGGCTAAGTTACACTGTGCAGCTCCTATGAATTTTCAGGGTGTCCCTGTTCTGGTCCTGTCAAGAGGGACTTTTAAAGAAAAGGACTAACCAAAAGGGGCAGGAAAAAACCAAAATATCTGTGGACCGTTTTGCTCCCTCCCAGCTAGTTCATTGCTGCTTAACCTTGAGGAAGCTGCTCTACTGAATCAGATCACGGGAGAGCTTCTATAGCAAGCATCAGAATCCCAGAGTTGAAGTGTGGCTACCAAAGCCAGGCTGGGAGTGAGGAAGCCATCAACACAGATCTTTTTATTCCCAAAGGGAGCACAGGAAGGTTTCTAGGCCAGGAACTGCTTTACATGGAAGCCTTCAGCCTTTCCACTACCCCTGTCTATTTTAAACTGGGGTGAAATTCACACTACCTCGCTCTGTGAAGATGAGTTCCAGTGCTGGGCTGTTTACTTAACTGTGTTTACTGCCCTTACTAAGCCCTTTAATCTCTCACAGATTTAAAGCACTGTTCTGCATCTCTGAGGCATCAGTACAATAAGGAGGAAGCAGGCTGCTCTTTCACACAGACCTTGCAGGTGGTTAGGGACATGCTAGAAACTATTCCTCCTGAATGTGATGTGACCTCCCAGAGCTGCCTGTGAGTTGTTTCCCCCATTGATACCTTCAAAGGGTAATGCATTCGCTCTTCCTTGGATGCTGGCGACAGTGGGAGAGGAGCCTGTTTGGCATGGAGGCAGGCTGGTGGCCCAGGACCCACTGGCAGGGGTCGCAGCAGCATCCCCTTGCTGAAGCAATGGACTTGACAAGTCTTTCTGAATTTTGAACACTTTCAGGTTGTATTTTCCTCCCTATTTTTTTTTTTTTTACATTGTTGTGATTCTAAAGCATTTCAGCCTTTGTTTTGTGGTTTTTTTTTATTTGTTACAAATTAACTTCAGGTGATTTGCACCTAGTTTGGCACGGTGTGGGGTTTTTTTTAAGGGGGAAGCATTGGAACAGCAATTCATAAAAAAGTACATTTTAGAAAAAAAATTAAAAATGCTGATTTAATGTCAGAGTCTGGAGTCTTGACTGGGAGGCTCTTTTAGTCTTGTTGTCACTTGTTCACTTGAGCATTTATTTGATTCTTGGAGTACGTTGATTGGAGGTCTGGCTGGTCTCTGATGCATCTGGGAGACAGGGAAGCCTCTTCACGTTTTGTCAGTAGTTCATCTTTGTCAGATTTGTGCAGAAGGATCTGTGGCAAAGCTGGTAGCTGAGCCCTGTGTCCTGAGCCTAAACAGCTTTGATGCCTGGTTGTGGAAGGTTTGCAGCTGTGCTTTTAGGCCAGTCAGTTCCTTCCTTTGCATCTAGCAGAGTGCTGTTTTGTGGCTTGGCTCTTGCATTTCACTTCTGTAAAGAGAAGCTCTTTCCCTGAGCAGGCAGGGGAGCTGTTTAAGCAGAGGACTGTGACAGTGCTCCAGTCCTGCAGCCAGCTGTCACCTGCATTTGCTTGTGCAATGCACGTGCCTTCCTCTTACTGCTACCAGGACTCTGCCATGTGCATGTTTGCAGTCCTCAGTCACAGGACTTGCTCATTTGTGAAAATAAATCCCTCTCCTTTTCTTCTCCTGCAGTGCAGGCACACCAGCTTTCAGTCTGGAGAGGAAGATCTAAATACCCTCCCTCCAGCTTCCTCTGGGTCCAGTCCCAGATACTTTTGGTTCTGGTCAGGGTTCTGATTCTTTACCAGGTCTCTCTCCCCCTGGATGTTAAGTGGATAAGCTCAGAACATGAAGCCTTCACCGGTAGCTCAAGAGAACTATTTCCCAATCCGTGGCAGTATTAGCTCCTGTTGCAGCTTCTCCCAGTGTTCAGCTGTTCAGCTTCTCAGGAAGTTGTGTCCTCAAGTCTGTGTGATGGAGATGGACTGTGTCTGTTTCTAACTTGCTGTGTGGACAGCTGCAATGTGCTGGAGATCCACTTCCTCACTGGATTTGACTAGTGAGGCTCTATGGTCCTCTTTCCTTTCCATTTTTGATATCAGTCCTGCAAAGTGGCAGGAGGAATACAAATGCCTTTGGGAATCATTTTAGCTCCTCATCAAGCCACAGTCTGCTGGGGAAGTAGATGTGAGTTTGGTGTACTTGGTGTTTATTCCCTGCCAGTTACAGAAGTCACATTAGTTTGCTGAAGCTTCTTTAATGGTTGGAAGTTTTTGAGTTTGTTCTTATGTTTTGCCGTTCTCAAAGCCTGGCTGGGGGTGAGGATCTTATTTATGCTTTGGTTCGCATTGCCTTTGATCAGCAAAGCAGCAAGAGAGGAAATAGCACTTGAATAAAAAGTTGTCCCATGTGTGATGATGACAGAGGACAGAGAAGGGACTGGGGTATTGGTGGGGATGGAGTTGTTTGCATGTTTGGCTTTCCTGGTGTGCCAGTGAAGGGTTTGGTGCTGCAAAAGGAGGGGGATGTCTGCAATGAGCCCAGGCTGAGATGAGTCATTAACAAATGACATGCACAGAGTACCTGGGGGAGGCAAACAGCTCTGCAGCAGCTGGTTAATGAATCTGGCTTGAAGGAAAGAGTTAGAAGCTATTCCAGAAATGAAGCAGAAGGCAGAGTTGTTAACGGGCAAGGATGCAGGAGGTGCTGTGCTGTTTGAGAAGGACAACAGATAAAGACTGTGTTGACATCCTGTTGACTACAGGAAGGGCAGCAACTCAGAGCAGAGTTGTGTGAATTAGGGGCTGAATTGTGGGCAGTTTCAAGTGGGGAGTGCCCAGGGAGCTGGACTGCTATGGGGACGGGAGGGAGGTGGAAGCAGGCAGATTTAATTCAACCTCCCATGGATTGCTTGTGCCTGCTGGAGGCAGCTAACACAGCTTGTCTGAGCACTGCTGGACACTGCTCCCTGGTGCAGGATGAGCATCCTGCCCTGCTTTGGTTTATGGCAGCAATGGGATGCTCCAGCTGCAGCTCGCTCCAAGATTGCAGCAGGACAGACTTTGAGCTATTGAACTTCTGTTTGCCTTCTCCACCCAGAGGGAGAGAAAGTGGATGGAAACTGCCTTCCCTCTGCTTTTCAGGGCTTTATTGTCTAGCTTTGTGTTCTGCAGCTCCACTTGTAGTAGTGCTTGTTTAATATGGAATTGAGCACTGAGGTGGAAAATGGAAGAGAGGATCTCAGCTGATTGCAGTGCTGGTAGGCTGCCCTAGCCCTAAAGCTGTGCCTCATGCTAACAAATGTCCCTGGCATTCCTGCCGAGACTCGCTTGATACCAGCTAACATCAGGCAATTCTGGAACACAATAAAGCAATGCTGATGTCAGTCTTTAACAGAAGAAAAAAAAAAGTTTTGGATTAAAATTTCTTCTTCTTTTACTTCCCTCCTCACCTTCCTAGCTAAGTTGAATGTTAACTTTTGTGTTGAGAGCAGGAGGGAAAATCAGTGATGGTGATAGAGTCTTCAGATTTGAGACCTGTCCTGCAATCAATCTTGTGCAGCCCTAGGAAATCCCATGGATGCTTGTGGAGCTGCTCTCAGGCTTGCAGGTATCTCTCTGTGGATTGTGTACAGGATTAGGACCTGCAGAGTCCTGTTCTCCAGAGCAAATCTGGAGAAAGTGAAGCCTTTGTTCCTTACTGAAGACAGAGGTGGAAAGAAGTGGCCATTTTCCCACCAGCCCTGCAAAGTGAATTTTGCTGAACATCTTTCAGTTCCTGAAAGAATGTAAAAGGATGCAGACACCCAGAGGGTGTTGTTTGGTTTTAGTGTTCTTATCCAATGCAAAATGCTTTGGTCCACGTGTGCCAAGCAGGCTTGTGCTTGCTCATTGCAGGGAAGAGAGAAGAAACAGTGCCCTTATCTTTGATAGCTGTATTAGAACATAAATTGCATGGGCAAACCAGACTTTTCTTAAACTTTCAGTTCAGGGTTACATGAGTTCAGCTAAGCCAGAAACCAGACAAAGCCCACCCTTGCACAGTAAAGCAGCCCAAACCTGTGCACTTGTGGGGCAGCTGGTGCTAGGGATTCTTATTTTTGGTCTGTTGCAAACTGCAATGCAGAAAAACAACCTTGCTCTTTATTATTCTAAATCATGGGGAAATGGAGAAATCTAAGAGCCTGCCTCACAAATACAATAGACCCAGATAGCCCTATCTTGGGCACCTGGTCACAAAGTCTCCTGTTGTTTTTTTCCACCCCACTAAGTCCTCTATAACACCTGACCTAATGCAACGGAACCAAAACCCAAGTCTGCATAGCATATTTTTGTGTAATCTGAGAGAGGGTAACCCAGGGGCATCAAGAAAGGTAAATTAAAGTTTAGAGACATCTCAGTTTCTATGTGTAACCTCAACCTTGTATTCTTAATATGGAATTTTAGCCTGACAGTCTGAATTTCTGAGCAGAGTTTTTAGGAATTTGTCGTATGTTTCATTCTGCTCCATGAGGAAGGTCCATGTCTCTCAGGGAGCGTTGACATTTTGCTGGTAGTTCCTCAAGTTTAGCCCTCCCACAGAGCTCCCAGAGGTAAGTGATGGTAATGTGTTTACCCCCTAGCCTGGGCTGACCCTGCTTCTCAGCATTTCCATGGTGCTGCTCCCCTCTCCGTTCATCAGCCAGGCATAGGAATGGACAGAGCAGCACACTTTGCTCCCTGTCTATGAATCCACAGGCACTAATGCTTCTTTGTGCAGTGTGTACATCTCATGACATGCCCCACTGCAAATTGCCTGAGTTTGGTAGCTGTGACCACAGTATTTTCCTGTTGATAAGAAAAGATGTCTCTGCTCTAGTGGACATGCATACATACACACTGGAAATTCCAGGCAGTAATGAGATGCCTTAAGGTCATTTAACAGTCCCGAAATACAGAGCACAAAAGAATTTGTGCCAGTAGTCTTTGCTTGTTCTAGTAGAAGATGGCACACGCTTCCACCTCTCCAGATCTTCAAAGAGCCTTTGGAATCTGTATCATTTGGATGTTTTTGAAATGCCCTAGTCACACGATAGCTCTGTGCTTCCAGAAGAGATGATTGGGGTGGGTAAGCAAAGCCTCGCTCCATCAGGGATCAGCCTCTTCATGAGTATTTGGAGCTTGTCTGACCATAGGCTGTATTTTCATGGGTATGAGGTTTGGAAGTAGTGTTCTCTTGCCCTCCAGATTCTTCCCAGAGATGCTGTTTATCTCACCAGCCCTCATGTTTCACTCACTGTCTCATGATTAGCACAGTCCTAAGGCTGCTGATGTGTAAGTAACTGTGCTGATGCAGTAAGTAACGTCTTGGTGTTTCATTGTCACCTTCGCAGCTGTTAGAGAGCACCAGTTCCTTCAGGATCACTTGCCAGCTGTGATACTGTACCTTTTGCATCACGACTCTGAGATGACCTCTCCTTGCTGGCAGACAAGCCAGGTGGGTAGGCATTGCTCCTCAGAGCTGTTCTGCATCTCAGGAGGCGCAGGCTGTAACCTGGTTTAGTGTAAAGGAAATCAAGGACAAGGACAGTTTGTAAATAAGGGGCAAAGCACAGAGCTGTGTTCTCTTCCAGCTCTGCTGCAGCTGCAGAGAGCAACCTTGGGCAGATCAGCTGCATTTCCCAGGACAGCCTTGCTCCTGCCTGCTGACTGTGACAGAGTTTTGGTCTCCTGCCTGGGCAGAGGTTGGTTGCTGATGGAGTTGAAGAAGATGTGTGTGTGCAGTAGGGGGGAAATCTTGCACCTTTTAAGCTTTTCCAGAAGTTGTCTTTTATGTAGCATACCCTTCTTTTCCCGTGATGCAGATCCATTGTGGGACTATCAGCCTGGAGTATTATGGGTAATATACCAGGTTAATTATGGAGGGGGCAGGAAAAATAGCCTGTGTAGTTTTCAGCAATATCAAAGGGATGCTACCTAATGATTTTCCTATTAGCTTTTTCCCATCCTGCCGGAGTCGCTGCAGAAGTGTCATTTACAAAGGCAGTTTGCAACTCATTACCCTGGATTTTCACTGTAGTTCTGCTCCAGAGAGTGTGGGCTTTTGCTGCATGCCCCAACCTAATGAATTGCCTGATATGGTTAGTGCTGCCATCCCTCCTGACAAGGTTAGTTGCTGACTGACAGGAAGGGGCCTGAATTCAATTCCCTTCTTGTTTTTAACTCACACTTGTGTCAGGTGCAGGCTCCCTCTGGAAGTTCCCCTGTGATCCCTTCCCTTTGTTTTTCTGCATTCTGAGGGAAGCAGCCCATGCTTGGAGAAGTCCTGGAGCAAGTGGCAGGGGCATGTTTGTTTCTGCCCCTGGCAGTCCCTGCTCCATACCTCAAGTCCCTTTCCAGATGGAAAATTCCTTTGCTCTTCTGCTCTGGGATTCTGGGCTTCTCTTTTGCTTCACTGCTTTGGGATTTGCCATCACCAGAGCTGGGCTTTGTAACTCTTCAGCAAGAAGTACCTGGGAAGAGTTGCATGAATGGTACCAGGGAAAAACATGGAATACGGACTGGGAGAACAGAATGGGTTTCCCACACATTAGAAGGCATCAGTGTCCCTGTTGTGAGTGCTCCAAGGTCTGCTTCAGCCTATTTGGGCTTTGACAGGCACTTGTGCTACAGCACTGGAGGAAGCTCTTTGTCCTCTTCCATTAGAGAGCTGTGTGCTTGCTCAGGCTGAGGGCCTATGGCTCAACCCCTGCTAGGAATTGCTCCTGGAGAGGAGAAATCAAGGCTGTTCCTACATCATGTCACAAGTGTTCCCACTTGGAAGCTGAGTTGGCTCCTGCTTATCCAGCTTGTAGTGCAGGAAATGTGAATATCCCATGAGTGCTAATTTGACCTAATTTGACGGGGGACCCTGGGACTCCTTCTACCCTCACTTCCAGGTGTGTGTACACACCTCTGGTAAAGGCTGTTGTCTGAGATTCTGATTGAGATATCAGATGCTACCTCCTGAGGCTGCACCTTGCATCCAGAACAACTGTTGTTCATTTATGCTGTCTGGGCTGGGATGTAGCAGGGGAGTTTTCCAGGACTGGCCATGGATCCTTTCATGGGATGTTGTGAGAATCTGACCTAGCTGGCCATCAGGGGAAGCAGTGATGCAAGAGGAATTTGTTTTTGCTGCAAGAGATGCCTCCTTGCCTCTTAATTACATTCCTGTGGCCCCACTTTCTTGCTGCCCTTGTTTTCTTCTGAGCCCTTGTCAGGCAGACGCAGTTGTGGCCATTTTGGGTGATTGCTGTGTTCTAATGAGCCACTTCTGATTCCCATTCTTGCTTGTCCAGTGAAGCAGGAAAGTGCTCATCAGTGCTCTGAGAACTGACCTCTGCTGGCAGTGCCACTCTGCCTATCAGACCCACTGGTCTGACTGTGCCATGGAGAGGCTGAGGTTGAGTGGATCTGAGCTTTTCCAAGTGATCTTTCACTCCGGAGTGCTGCCTTCTCTCTTGCACATCAGCTCCACCACACATGGGCACAATATTCCCATCCTGCTGGTGGGAATCCATGTCCTTAGGGACAGATGGATCCCTGGTCAGAGCAGAAGCAGGAAAGTGAGGAACCAAGCTATTATCCTCTCCCTCTGCACCAGGAGCTCTAGCTCTGATTGTTGTTCTCTGCCAAGCTAATGGCCTTTTGCCATACAGCTTTGCCCTTTTCCTTGGGCTTGCTTTTTCCCAGGAAGCCCTGTGGATGGAAAGGACATGCTGTGGGCTGTGCTTTTATTCTTGGACAGTGCTGCTGTGGAGAAACAGGAATCCAGACTGTATGTGACCCCAGGCTGTGATCTTCAACCTCTCAACCTTATCGCAGGTTCTGCCTCACTTAGGTGGTAAAAATATGTGGATTGAATTCCTGAGGCTGAGTTCCTGCTGCTGTGTTGAGGACAACCCTTCTGTCACCAGGCAGGTGGTTTTATTTCAGCTCTGGCTTGAATCAGAAAGCCAAAACTGAAAGGGGAATTGTCCCCACCTTGGTCCCTCTGTCATGGTCACTACTGTTGTGGTCACTCTGTCTTGGTCGCTACTCTGGCTTCATACTCAAGGACCAGGACCCTAAACAGGACCTGCAGTACCACCTTCTTACACCTATGTTCAGACCTGGATGTGCAAGGTCTGCACAGTAAGTGATTCCTTGTTGTCCTTCAGGTTTCCTGGATGCCAGATGCCCTCTAACAGGCATCTGTTCAGGAGCTCCTGATACATCCCCTCCTTCCCTCTAAAGATATGTGGAGCTCGCAACCTTCATAGGTGTATTTGCCTTACAGAGCCCTGACAGTGGGTTGCCATTCCCTATGGGAGCTGCCACTCGCCCATCCTGCCTCACTCCCTGCCAGGATCTTGATTTTGTTCCCCATAGGCAACATCTTATGTGATCTATCAGCTGCTGCTCCCCGTCCAGCTGGATCCTGTGGGCACTGCAAGGTGGGTACCTGTCTCTGATGGAGGCCGTGCTCATGCGAGGTCAGAAATGTCACTCCTAACCTGATGATTGAGCTGTTGGGTGTCTGGATGAATCCTCGTTCTGTGCACCCAGTGTTCTGTCAGAGCTGGGGCGAGTCTGGCTGGAGGTCTCTATGGTTTCCTGGTGGTTGCTAAGGAAAAGGATCGCTTTGCCTCTGGGTCTTGGTGACTTTCTCTTTGCCCTGTCCTAGGCACCGGAGCCCAGCAGAACATAATGCTCGTTGTTTCCCAGCCCACTACAATGGCCAGGGCATAATTTGTGACTCCTGTCACGGCTGGGCTGGGCGCCTGCCACTCTTTTTTTCTAAGGCCTCTTTGAAGAATGAGACCAAAGAGCTTTCAAGCAGGAGTTTGTGTTTACTGCACTCCCCGCCCCCTCACTTGCTGTTTCCTTTAGAGCTCCAAGTCATTTTAACGATTTATTTCATGCACTTTACATAGCAAGAAGCTGTAGCAACAGCTGTGTCCATGAATCCTTACCAGGCAGCTCTTGGTATATTTTGGTCTGTCTACGTATTGTCCCTGGGTCAGTTAAATAAATCTCTGCTGGAGGAAGGGACTTTACAGCTTAGTGGCAAAGGGCTGGTGAATGGGAATACCAACAAGACACTTAGTGGGCCACTGGATCCCGGAATAGCAGTGCCTGTGGCACAAAGCTCTGCTCCCACCAGCGCAGCCGGGGGCCAGATCCAGCGCGGGCTCTTTGTTGCTGCAGCAGGGACGGCGTCTCCATCCAGCACCAGCGATAGAGCTGCAGTTTTGGGCTGAAGCTGGGGCTAGAAGCAGTTAAAGCACACTAGGACAGATGCTGCCCTTGTCACGCTGCAGTCGATCCAGGGCTCGGCTGTTAACCATGGTGGGCTCATTTCCACGGGTGCCATTTGGGATCTGGGCATAGATGTGCTGCCCAAGGCTGTGTGCTCTCGCAGGGAGCTCAGCTGGGGTCTGCAGAGTCTTGCAGCGCCAGGCAGGATTCAGTCCATCAGAGCATCACAGGATTGGGCACAAGTTTACTTTTGCATATGGGATCAAAGCTTAAAATATCAGCTGGCCTTTCTCTCACTCCTGACTTTTCTAAAACATCTGAACAATTTCTTCTTGAGCTCTGCTAAAATCAATCAATCTGACATTTAAATTGTATGTGAATTTGATAAATAAAGACAGATTACAAAATGCCACACGGAATGATTTTTTTTAAAGTTTTTCAACTACTTAGGACAAAAAATGTTACAATGCTTGACTTTTCATTTAGTTACATAAATAATTTTTTATAAATATCTCTTTATAAACAATATATAAATAGCTTTACAACATAAATACATTTATGCATGACATGAATTTACAAACAGCAATGTTATACAGCTGGCTTCATCAGTCTCTTGGAAAAGCACTGTCCCTTGTCTCGCTGAGTGTTTGTATATATAATATATATAAGATAGAGAGCACTTGTTAAAAAAATAACAAAACCAAAACAGTTGGTGCCATAATTCCTCGTACCAAAAAGAAAAACACAACCACATCTTTTGTCCATTCCAAGGGGGTCTCTGCTTCTCTAGGTGTTGCCTGGGGATGTGCCTGGCCGTGCGTGGTAGGAAAAAGTGGACTACGGACTCAAAGCCCTGTGAGGAACAAGAACAAAGTGCCCATTAGTATTTGCCATGCAGCACCCCTTACCCATCCCCAGCCAAAACTCCTGCCCAAGTATCCATGGCCTGGGGCTGGGGGATGCTGGACTCAGCAGAAGCCATCCCTGAGCTTTTTGCTTGTGCTAAAGAAAGGAAGTGCACCCTTTGCTTTCTGGCTGGCGTTCAGGGGAGAGGCTGAGGGAAGCTGCTGCTCCTCCTGCCCTTGTGTTAGAGTTTTTTTTTTCCTTGTTCTGATGGGTTTAGTGAGAGAGGATGGGTGTGACCTGCCTACATGGGGTCTGTGTGTTCCTTGGGAGCCCTGAGCTAGCAATACTTGGCAATACTGAAGAGTTTCTAAATGAGGGAGGAGAGAAACAGCACCCATCCCTCCAGGACAGGCCATAGACCAGCACTGGCATCCTGTAGGCACCTTTGGGTTGTGCTATTCCCATTGCTCTGCAGAGCAGCAGGATGCTGGATCCAGTCCCTGCTGTGCCCAGTTATGCTACTGCAGGGCTGGACCATGGGAAGAAGAGCAAGTGGCCTGGGCTGCAGTGGTAAGTGCTTCCCGAAGTGTGAGTTCATCTGTGTGTGTCCTGCTGGCAGGGCCAGGCCAGAACCATACCTCACTGTCCCCAGCACCCGCAGGGAGACCTGGCAGGGGAGGCACTGCCATGTTTTTCCCAACCCATCACTCTGGGGAAGCCACTCCTTCACGCATTGGTTGCTGCACAGTGGCTGTGAAGCACTGTGGGAGGAACTTCTCCCAGCTTCCCATAACTTTCTCAGATACAAAACTGCAGTTAGGAAAGTGCTACTCATGGCTGTCACCACACCTAGAAGACACCTGAGGAACTTATGTGTTGTTTGTCCTTAAAAGCACTGGAGCATGGCTGAGACAGGAGCCTCACTAAACTCTCCAACTGCAGGCACACAGGGGGTACCCTGCCCTCCTAACACCTATCCATAGCTCACCTAAGTGTTTCAAGCAGAGAGGGCAACTAGAAACCTGTGGCTGCACCAGAGCTCCTCCTGCATCCTCCCCGGAGCCCAGGGATCTAGCTCAAATTAGGGGGAATCCAGATTGAACTGCTGCAGAAGCAGCTGAGGTCTCTGACCCTTCTGCAGGGTAAGGCAGAGAGAGGGCCGGTGGATTCCGGACGGGAATGTAATAAGGCCAGCTTTGGGGTCCTCCTCTTTACCTGCCAGCAAAGCCAGAGGTTGCGAGGCTCAGCGGGACGAACACCTGCAGTCCCGTGCGCTGGCATCTCGCGTTCGCAGGGCAGCGCATCTTCCGCACGCCCCGCGGTACCGGAGCGCGGCCCCCGGCCCATCCCGGCCCCGGCCCGGCCCGGCCGCGCACTCACCGCCAGGGGTCCCTCAGCATCCGAGGCCGCTCATGGCGCCGATGCGATCCAGCTTGAGCCCGAAGCAGCCCTTGCCCAGGCCCTTCTTGTGGAGGCCCTTGTGGCGGCGGCCCGGCGGGTCCTGCAGCAGCCGCGCCCAGCCCGCCCGCGACCGCGCTTCGGCCCGCGCCTCCCGCGCCTCCCGCGGGCCCGAGCCGCCGCCGCCGCTCCGCTCCTTCTCCCGCTCCTTCTCCCGCTCCTTCTCCCGCTCCTTCTCCCGCTCCTTCTCCCGCTCCGCCGCCTCGGGCGGACCCGCTGCCGCCGCCGCCGCCGCCGCTGCCGCCGCTGACCCGCGGGAGGCCTGTGGGGGGGAGAGGGTCAGAGCTGCCGTCCCCAGCGATCCCCATGAGAGTTGGGGACCCCCTGTAAGGGACGCGCAGAGGGGTCGGTGTATCCCCCCTGCGATGCAAACTCGCGATTGGGTCTGTGCCCGGCAGTGCAGTCCATCACCCCGCTCTGGCTGTGGCCAGAGCATTTTCTCCCCTCCCTAAATCTGTGCTCCCTTCCCTGGGGTCAGAGCATCCCCCTGACCCACACCGTAGCGGTGTCTTCCTGTCCCGGTCATTGCATATCCACACCACCCCTCCAAAGGGCTGGTGGTGCTGCACACCTCAGCTGCGCTTCTGTCACTATCCTGTCGTCCCATTCCATCCCGTCCTCCCCCAACCCATTATCTGAAGGGACCTGAAAGCCGGCAGGTCCTTTCATTTCAGACCCCCTCGGTCATTGCATCCCTCATCAGTTTACACCAGTTTACAGACCTCTTCAGATTATGGGGAGGGGTCCTGCCCCACAGATCCTGTGCACCACTGCAGACTGTCCCCAGCAGTGGTGGGGAGATCAGGGTTCCTCCTCCCTGCTGCTCCCTCCCCTAGTTAATGCTCTCTGTGTCCTCCCAATCCTCCAATTCTAACCTACAATAAGAGGGACACACCTCCTCCACACTGCTCCCCCATCTCCCAGGCCTTCCATCTCTCTCCCTGCTCAGAGCTGCTGCCCACCAAGCCATGGAAATGTTAATCCTCATTCATTTTCCCAACATCCCCCTGTATCAACACTTTTTCTTCAGCCTGCACCCCAGTGCCTTACAGGGACACTGCCACTCCCATCCCACTGCTGCCCTGGGGCACTCGTCAGACCGTGTCTCCATCTCTGTGCCAGACCTCAGGGCAGTACCACCCAGTACAGTAGTACTGGGTGCCTCGGGCACATCCCTCGTCCTCAGCATCTCGAGAAAACCAAATCCCTGGGACACTCTCATTTGGGGCGCCCCTTCCTCATGGGACACGCGGGGAAGGGACACCCACCTCTGTGCCCCTGCCCGGCCTGTTTGGTCAGGACTGCCCGGCGGGCTCTGCTCTCGCACCCTGTCCCACCGTGCACCTGCTGCCTGCCCCGCTCCGGCTCTGCTCCCTCCCCCGTGCCCGGCACAGAGGGGTCTCCAGAGTGACTCCGGGGGCACACTGCCGCCTCCCCTGCCCCGATCCCGCGGGCTGCGGGGCACACCGCGTCCCACTCAGCCTCTGGTATGGGGCGACGTCCCCGGACGTTCGGGACAGCCTGGAGAAGCAGGGAGTCCCCCTTGCAGTCAAACAGCCCATGCGGAGAGAAGAACCCCTCTTTGCACTGACTCTGGCACCCCACAGGCACCCCACGTTTCCCCCTGTGCCGTTAGGACTCTGAGCGGGACCGGGAGAGGAGGAAGAGCCGGAGAAAGCTCCAGCCGTACCTTCTGTGGGAGCTGAGACGCCGGCTTCGCCTCCAGCCTGAGGGAGAGCAGCGCGAGTAAAAGTCCACCAGCCAGCAAGGGTGAGATCTGCATCCTGCGGGGCCGAGCGGCAGGGGGGTCGGGGGGGGCAGCGGGGAGCCGAGGGCAGCCCCGGGGAGAGGACGGGACCGACGGGAGTCAAAGTTCAGAGCGGAGCCCCGAGGTCCCTCCTGCCGCCTGCGAAGTGCCGAGCTAGTGAACTTGGGCTGCTTTCTGCTTCATTCATTTTATAACCCAACCTGCTCGGTGATGTCATCTAAATACCCAGGTCCAACCCGGTCTGCACTCCACAATAGCAGGAATTTAAAGGGGGGGGGTGGTGGTATCCCCTCTCCCCTGGCAGTAACAAATGACACAAGACAACCAGCTCCGGGAGCTGGAGACCCGAAAGGGAAAGCGGGGGGCATTTGGCTTGATGCCCCCGCCCTCCCCCAGACGCCCCCGGCCCCCCTGCAAGCTGTCTGCCCTCCCCTTGCCGGCTGCCCCACCGCCCCTCTGCTCCCCGCACTGCCCTGCTGACCTCCCGCGGCAGAACACGGGCCGGGCGGGGGGGGGTGGTCCCGGTGCGGGATTCATCCCAAAAAACAGGAATAAGCACCTTTTTTTTTTTTTTTTTTTTTTTTCTTCCCACATCCAGGATTAGATCAGACTGTGCCTCCCAGGTCTCTACTTGGCAGGAGCAGGGCCACTGCCTTCTGTGACAGGAATATGGGGGACACAAAGAGATGGAGGGTACAATGGTGCTTCTTGAGGGCACCTCAGTGGGTCTCTTGGCTCCGGGACTGACCTGCTCTCTCTGCTTCTGGGGGATCTTGATGGTGTTCCTGGCCCTGGAGATGGGGCTTTTCAAGCACCCTGGGGATGCAGGGTATAGTTAGTGTCACAGGGTCCCTTGTGGGGACAGGACCTCACTGGCTGACCCATGTCAGGGCTGTGCAGCCTGGCCTCCCTCTGACCTGCTCCCAGAGCTAGAGGTTACAGGAGAAAGGTGTGATCCTGGGATTAACCCCAGGAGTTCACAGGGCCTTTGAGGAGGCCCCTTGCTCTCAGCCTTCCCCTTTCCTGGCTGGCAGAGCAGGATTTGTGTCTCTGCTGCTGCTGGGGCTGGCACTGGGCAGCTCTGGAGCTCTGCTGGCTTTTTGCTGATGGAGCTGAGCACCATCTCCGGCCCCCTGTCCAGGGAAAATTCTCTTCTTGGCATGAGGGCAGAGGAAAGACACCCCTTTCTTTGCAGGAGCATCCACGGCTGAATTGCATTAAGCTGGATTTGTACCCCAAATCCCTTCCCTGAGACCAGGGAAACATTCTCTGCCCTTTCCCCTGTCCCTGGAGTCTGTTTCAGTCTGGTCCTTTCCTCCTGCTTTGTATCCTGGTCTTTCTTGGCTCTGCTGCTCCACAAATCTCTGGGAAGCTGCCCCTGCTGTGGGACCATGGCTCTTTGGGGGGCCGTAGTACCCCTGCTCAGGAGCAGGGAGATGTTTCCTCCTCCACAGCCCGGCTACTGGGCACGGGACACTTCAAACGAGATTGGCTCTTCAGCTCCATGTGAACGGGAGCTGGAAGGAGAAGGTCTCTGTGTTTTTTCCATTGCGCCTGCCAGGTGGAGACAACTTGGACTTTTTTGAGTGTGAAGCTGTGCTTGGGCATTTGTCTGCGTGCAGGCAGAGTGAAGTGATGGAGTCGGGATTAGAGCCGACCCCGGGTGCCAGAGAGCCGTGGGTGCAGGCAAGGAGCAGAGAGAGGCCCCTTCTCTCGGGGTTTAGTCCTTGTCCCACACGAAGTGGAGCTGGAATGTGGCAGCCAGCCTCACCAGGGTGCAAGGAATGGGGCGCTCTGCACCACTGCCCCCATCAGCAGGCTTCTGCAGGGAAAAGGGGAGCAGCAGCTGAGCCCTGGGTCTCCACAGGATGAGAGATGACATCTCTGCGGGGATCTCGGGGTGCCCGAGGCCACCAGCAGCTCAGCAACCCCCACAGAATCCTGCCATCACCGTTCTGCTTGCACTGGCTCCTGCCCTGGTGCTCTGGGCAGCCTGTCCCTTGGCTTCTCCCGGTGCACCCGGGACGGGGACAGAGACGAGGCAGATGGCTGCGGAGAAATGTCACAGTGTGGGCAGGAAGGGCCGCCTCGTTTGCCACCAGCCCCCTCGCAGGCTGCAGTTCACGGGGTCGGTGCCAGAGCTGCTCCAGCAGCCCCTCGCCCCGGAGGATTCGAGCATCGCCACAAACGCCACAAGGCGCTCAGGTCTCAGCCAGTGCCTGCCCGCAGGAGGCTCTTCCCGGCCCTCGGCTCTCTAGCGTGGTTTTCATTAGTGTGTTTTCTTTGTCACACTGTGCAGAGCCTCGGGTTTGGGGGGGGAGAGGAGGGGCTGTGTTTTATAAATCCAATTAGCCTTGTTATTCAAATTACTCTGCCGAAGTCAGAGCCGGGCGCACACAAAGACTTAACTCAAACCAGATCGGATCCGCTGGGATGGCAAAAGCTCAGAGCTGGAGCAGGAGTGTGTAGGAAGGGGTTAAGAATGTGAAACCCTTTTGCTTGGTGGGGTGGGGGCCTGAAAGCTTTTAACCCTTAAAGGGATGGACCTTCATTAGTGCGCAGCCCTGTGGGATGATCACCCAGGATGAGAATTCAGGGCATGCGTGGAAAATGAGAAGTGGAGACATAAGGCTGGGCTCACAGGGGTCTTCCCCAGGCACTGGAGAGCAAAGAGGATCCTAAACAGCTGCACGAGGAGGGATGGAGACCTGTGGGGTGGGCTGGAGAGGGTGACACCCCTCCCCATTTCACCCAGGGGCGCAAAAAGAGCCAAGAGGAGAGAGGGGCACCAGGGCTGGCCTGTCCCTGAGAAATACCAGCGTCGAACCTGAATTATGGGGAATGGGCTGCTGTGGAGATGCTGCTGAATCTTAGCAAAGTGGGATGAGCCCTGAGTATGGGGACTTCTGGTATGTAGGGAATAGGGAAGGGAGCAGAGACTGTGTTGTATGTGTGAGAGGGCACCCATGTCCCCTGTCTGAGGATGGAGAGGGATTCATCAAAATGTGACCAGTGCCAGCATGATTTGGAGAGTGGGAGGAGATGGGTCATGGGGATCTGTGTGACAGCAGCATGGAGTGTTCTGGCCCCATCACAAGGAAGGGGTGAGTGATGCCAGCACTGAGGATGCATCCAGCTGGGCAGCAGTGGGGCCCTGGCTCTCCTGGCTGAAATTAGGAGCCAGGTTCCAGGCACCTTCTAGAGGATGATGTCAAGAAGGTTCACAGGATAGAAATGTGGACTCAAGTCGGAAGTAAGCTGCTACTGTAGCAGTGAACAGCCAGTGATTCATCTCCTTTCTCTTCAACTCAGTTATCCTTAGGGAACATGTTTCTTATTGATTTGGGAAATCACTGGCCAGATTTATGTCTCTTCTGCTACCTTCTGCCAGGAGAGCATTTCCTGACCAAGAGATGGATAACCCTAGGGTGAGGATTTTCAGCTGATGCCATGTGAAAGCCAATCATCCCTTTGCAAAAAGAGACATCAGAAGGCAGAGTGCATGTGATGGTGATGCAGAGGGGCTGATGCTTTCCCACAACCAGTGGCCAACCCAAGTTGTTTTTGGTTAAGAACCATCCCAGATGGTGGGACAGAGAAGGTACAAAGATGGAGCAGCTGTTAAGATAAGGGAGCTACTTGACCCCCAGCACAGCCACCAACTACCAGTCCTCAGGAATATGATGTGTTCAACAAGAGAATGTCACCAAGAGTTTGATGTGCTGAAATAAGAGTTTTTAACAGTTGGTTTTCTTCTTTTTACAGATTTTAGAGTACCTCTCTAGGGGTCTGATGATAGCCAACTCAGTGAGAAGCAGTTTGAAGAGAGATTTCAATTTTGATTATTGGGATGGATGAGCAGCCTCTGGTGCATGCAGGGGACTATCTGGTCCCACCTCTGTGATGATGTTCCTCCTGAGGATGCTTTAAAGAAAGGTTTTCTGGGGAATAACTCTGTAGCCCCTGAGGCAAGAACACTGCCCAGCAGCTCAGACCTGGCCATTACAAGTCCACAGCCCCAGTAGCCACCAGGTGGTCACAGGGATGGGGGAGCTCCATACACTGGGGTGTGATGCTCCTGGGGTGCTCTCTGAACCCCTGATGGAGATTTTGGCCTGTTTGAACATTCCTGGTGTTTGTTTTGGATGCTGCTGCTGTTGAATGAGACATTGCAGGAAACACTACAGGATTTTGCACTTTCCCCTGTCTCCTTTGGGTCGGGAAGAGGGCTCTGCCTGAGGATACAGGCATGGCCAATACCCCCTCTCCTCAAACTGGGATGGTGATGGGGAGACAGCCAACAGAGCTGCCCTGATGGGGCAGGCAAGAATGGGGCTGCATGTGCTGCAAAAGCCTTAAGTTTAAAGACCAAGACGGTTTCTCTGTCCCCTCCCAAAACCTCCCAGAGTGGCAAAGCTGAGGAGAAGAGGACAAGCCCCAAACAGAGACTCACAGGTCTTTGCTAGTGAAGTGCTGATATTCTGACAGGCACAGTGTGTTTTTCCCCCAGGGCTTTGCCTTTTGGGATCTGCCATTTTTTCCTGGGCTTCCTAGGATACTACAGTCTTCTCCTGACATTCTGGATATTTTTTCCAAGGCTACAAGGGGATATCTGTGCTCTGGAGCTCGGATGCCTCACTGCTCTGGTGGGAGCAGGAACACAATGTCTCAGGGTTTTGTTGAATGTCAATAAAATGAAGCAATTCTAACGCACGGGTGACTCCACACCACGAGCCTCCCTCTGCATCAGTCCTCAGAGGATATGAATTGCACTGCTTCCAGCTCCTGGCAGCCTCAGGTCTGCAGCTGATGTAGGGACAGGTTGTTGGGATTTTCCAAGCTAAATGCCACAGTCATCTTTGTTCTCTTTTTTTCAGATGTCTTCCCCATAAAATGGGGGTCTGGCAGTGTTTCACCCACAGCTTTGGGGTCCCAACATCATCCCAGGCTTGTTGATTTTGGCACTGAGCATCCCTTTGGGAATAGGAACTGCCCAAAGGTGTGATGGCCCAGAAAGGCAAAAGGATGAGCTATTAATATCACATTCATCCCTGCAGGGAGCCATGCCATGTGCAGATCCTGAGAAGAGATCCAACAGGCTTTTGGGGACCCCCAGCCTGTATCCAGGGAATCTCCATCACAGCGGTGGAGCCAGATGCCACCAGTGCCTCGGGGGATGGATGTCTGTGCCCTCCTGTGCTCGTGCACAACCAGGCCAGGTGAGCAGGTCCTCACTAGCCCCACGGCTCTGTCAGCAGCATGTCCTGGCTTGGCAGGAGCCTCTTCCACCTGGTTTGGCTGTGCAAACCCCTGTCACCCTCGAAAAAGCCATCAGCAGCAGCTCCCTTGCAGCCCCCCTGCCAGATACAAACACCCTCCAGCTCCTCTGAACTGGCTTCCTGGGAACCCACTGCAGGTGGTGGGAAGTCCCTTCGGCATCAGTTCTTCAGGAAAAAACTTCTGGGCTTCCTGAGTGTCACCTGGGAGCCCCTGGATGTGGGAAACCCCAGGAGAGTGTTGGGAGGCAGAAAGCCAAATGCGTTGGTCTTGGCAGTGCTGGTGGTCAAGCCTTTGACCTCCTAAATGAAAATGATCCCAGAGTGATCCCACTAAAGCCAAGTTTGGGCTTTTTGCCTCTTTTTATTCTTTTTAGGAGGGAATTTGTGCGGGTGCCAGCTGAGGAGCACTGAATGACCCTGGCTGGGGCTGACATTGGAAGAGGAAGATTTCAGCACCACGAATGGTGGTGGGGCAGCTGTGTGGGACGATAAGGGTCTGGCTGGGTTTTGGCCATGCCCGGGAACAGCTGAGGTGGCTGCTCCTGTGGCTGGGAGCGCTGCTGGCTGCAGGGGGTCACGGTGGCCCCGCTGCCACCCCACAGCAGCCACTGTGGACGTGCAGGGCTCCACAGCCCTAACCTTTAGCAACCAGACAGAATAACAATGCCGGCCTGCTGGGGCATAATGGCCGGTGTTTGCTTGAGATACAAAGGCACCGAGCTTTCACATGAGCTAATGCTGATAAGTTAGTCTCTCACGCAGTGCCCCGCCTGCCCTGCCTGCCCGCCCTGAGCTGCTGGGACGTGCCCACCGACCCTTCAGCCCGAGGTCCCCGCTGCAGCATCGCCCCCGTCCCCACTCATCACCCATCTCCACAATGGTCCTATGGGGGCTGTTTCAATCTCATCCTGCTATGGGGAGTGGGAGATGCAGGGGGAAGATCAGGGCTTGTGGTGTGAGTCGCTGCCCCTGGGACTGCATAGCAGTGTGGTTCCTGCCAGAAAGTTCTTGCCTTTCTGGAAAGTATCTTTTCCACCTCCCTGGGAGCATCAGAAGGGGTTTGAACCCACTGCACATTCCTTGCCCCATGTGCCCTGACCCACTCTGTCCCTCAGCCCTGCTGCCCACAAGCTCAGTGCAGGACAGCTTCTTTCCCAAGTTTCCTGCTGTGATCTGTGGAGCTTTGGTGTCATCCATAGCCAGTCTGAGCACCTTTGGGAGGCTCAGTCCTGCCACTGGAAGGCCTTCCACACTGAAAACTGAGGGATATATTATAAAAGAGATTTGCCCATTACAACAAGCAGAACTACTGAGAAAGAGACTTAAAGGTATCCAAAAGACAAATCCAGGTGACCTCAATTTAATCAGTTGCAAGGCACTAACCCTGCTCCTACCCTGGCTTCTCACCTCCTTCCTCCACTGCCTCCTTCACCTGCTTCTTGTCTGCCTGTCCCCCTTTGCTGGGGTCTAGTTCTCTCCTCCTTCACTGGACAAACAAAGCCAAGCCAGACCTTGCCCCCTGCCTGGGGTGAGTTGCAGATGTTCCTCCAGGCAATGAAGGTGATGGGAATCCATCAGTCCTGATCTTGGGTGGCATGTTTCCCAACCAGAGGTATGGAGGGCTCAGGAGAAGACTGGAGAAGCTGAAGGACAGGTGGGGCAAGACCACATGTGTTGTGACACAGCAGATGGTATCTACTGTGGAGAGAGATGGTTTTTATCTTATTTATGGTAATAAATCTGTCACGCTCCCCTTTATCCTCCCTGAACATGGCTTATGTCCTCCGGCCAAGTGCCCAGATGACTCCCAGTGCCTGAGAGATGTCAATAGGATACAGACTCAGCTTTAATGCTGGGTGCTGCTGCTGCAATCAAGACATTTCCAAGGGTGCTCAGAGGTTCCAGAGCAAACTCGCAGCCCCGCTTTGCCTTTGAGCACATGCATGTGCCACGTGGGTCTCTCCTGCAGACAACAGCAGGGAGACAGAGGCAGAGCACCCTGCTGCCCTCCATCCCTCTGCCATGTCCTGCAACCTGCAATACTGTGAGAGGTGACATTTGGGTTTGCAGGGTGGCATTTCCACGTGCAGCGTCAGCTCACGCCGGGTGGGCTGCAGGAAGTGCATGGAAGTGTCAGAGGAGCTGCTGTGCTCCCATCCAGGGTTCCCCTTGTTGAGTCATCTCGGGGTGGCTCCAGCCCCTTGGCCAGTCACTCCTGATTAACGCTGATGTAAACGAGAGCCGGGCGGGCCCCCACTGCTCACTGAAACCACGGCTCAGGAGCCAAAGCCTTCGTAAGCGGGGAGCTCCCGGCCAAGGAGCCATGCGCTGCTCTCACCTCGGCCGAGGTGCCGCAACAAGTTCCAGCCTCCAAGTCGGGAAGCAGCTACCAGTTACTGCCTGGGGGAAGATGGTGAGATAATCCGTGCTGTGGGAAAGCAAGCCAGGGCACCGGGCTGGGCTTGCTGCTACAGGACCCCAGGAAATGAGAGTGCAGGGGAAAAATCTGCTCAGGGACCTTTCCCTTTTGGAAAGCCCATGAGATGCCACGGAGGGTCAGGGAAGCAGCAGTGAGGCAATGGTTCCCTTCTGTTCAGCAGCCACGAGGATGGTGTGGATGGAAGATGGAGCCAAAGGTGAGACTGAAGAAATCCAGACCTTCCCTGTTTGAGATCCTGCATGAGGCAGCAGCTTGCTGTGATGTTTGCATGTGACCTCTTCCAAAGGGTGTGAAGGATGGACATGCAGCTGGTTCCAGCCACTCAGAATATTCCGTGTGCCCACAGACACTGGGAGTGAGACACAGATTTCAGCTGTAACTCTCATTTGTCTGGGTCTGTAATGGGGTAGAGCAAAAGAGGGCACAAACACAGGCCCTGTCCCATGAAGCAGACAAGATTCCCTGGCTGCTACCAGGACAGCAGGGTTGAGAAGTGCTCTGCTGACATGCTGGAACTATGGCCCCTTGTGCAGCAGGGCCCAGCTGCTGGAGGCAGGAGGTGAGGATGACAGAGGCATCCAGCTGCGGAGCTGTATCCTTCTCACCACACCTGACAGCCCTGCAAGCCTCAGGCCCCAGTGCTGGCAGTGGCACCACCAAACACCTAATCCTCCCCACTTCCTCTCCCATCTGTGGAATGACCAGGGCATGCTGAAGCTACAGCTGCTGGTGGCACCACCTGTTGCAGGGGGCAGCTTGGCCAAACTCCCAGCTCGGCTTCATCCCCACTGGAATGAAGAAGAGCAGAGACACAGAGTGACTCAGCAACATGGAGAGGAGTTGCTGCTCCCACCTGGCTGGAACAGGGAGGGGGACAGTGGGGCTGGGGGCCCTGGGCCCCCCACCCCATCCTTGTTCTCCTCCATGCAGCAAGGGCAGCCTGAATGGATGGCGTGGGTCAGCCCTGAAGAGCTGGGGCTGTGCCACCAGCCTGCCTTCACAGAGCACCCACCTCCACAGTGCCAACCACCTTGCTTTATCAGCAGCCAGGAGAGCAGGAGGAAGAAGGGGAGCACACATCCTCTCTCTGACAGGGTGATTCCAAGTGGCCACACTACTCATGGGGCCAGTTCCAGCAGAAATGGTCTCCTGCTCTGTCTTTGGGTCCTGTGGGAGCAGCTGCAGTGTGACTGGTGGCTCTGTTCAAACAGAGGATGCTCTGCTCACTTTCCTATTGGCTAGTGTGGGGCAACTTGCTGCCTCTCAGCCATGCCAGAGCAGAGCTGAGTCCTCACTCTCCTCCTTGAGGTGGCCAGAGCTGCCGGGGTGGGGCAGTTGATGAGCTGGCCTCAGTGCCAGATCGTGGGCAGAGGCTGCTGGCTCTGCATGGCTCATGCAAACAAGAGACTGCTTTTGCTGGTGGCATCCTGGCACTGGGGCGGATGTGAGTGTCCTTGTGCAGGCAGGTCTGTGCTTGCTGCCCTTGGTCTGTGGCAAAAGCCTGGTGCTTTCCCAGGGCAGCTCCCTTGACCCACCCGAGGGTTAGAGCTGGAGTGGTCTGGGCTTGCCACGGCCTCGTGGAAGCTCAGCAGTGCTGGCTGTGGGAATGGCTGAGGGGCCAGGTGGTATTTGGGAGCCACAGGTGATGCTGCACCCTGAGCAGATGTGGCCTCATGAGCTTTAGAGGTGGCTGACACCAGGCAATATGCTCACTGATCTGCAGCATGCAGGATGAAGAATAAGGACCATGGGGCTGGTGTCTTCCCCATCCTAAGTGAAGGGGCATCATGGATACCTGCTCAGGTGCTCCTGCCACAATGAAGACAAAACAGAGCCTTTCCCCATAAGAACCCCGCTTGGAGACACCAATTAAGGTCCCCTTGGATCCTTCCTCCATCTGCTGAGGGCATTCTCCAGGCAGACAGCTCAAATGGGATTGACTAGGGAGGACAGTTTATTGCTCTCCAGATTTTCTTCTGGTTGAAATTCTTCGGCAGCACAGCCTGAGTTTGCAGGTAACACCAGGGTGACCAAACTACATATTCCTAGTCAGCCAGAGCCTGGGTCTGACTCTGCTGTAAAGCCTTGTGAGAGGTCTGTGGTCACAGAAAGAGGAGGCAATAAAAGTGCCAGGTCTTGACTCTGGTCTCATGCTTTAATGACACCCTCTGATCCACAGGCTCCGACTTATCCTGGAGGAGGTCAGGCACTGCTGCTCAGCACCTTGGGTGCTGTCGTGTGGGTGAGCAGGGGATCAGCAGGTCCTGCTGCCCAACTTCCAGTGCCAGGGGAGCAGGAAGAGCTCGGGGAACAGGATCCCAAAGAGCTCGGGGAACAGGATCCCAAAGAGCTCGGGGAACAGGATCCCAAAGAGCTCAGGGAACAGGATCCCGGAGCTTGCTCCTCTCTGCAGCGCAGATGAGGCCATGTAGGCACTGAAGGAGGTTCCCCATGGGGCTTTTGGAGGTACAGGTGCTTGCAAAGCTGTGAGTTTCCTCGGGAACAACACCAGACTTAGTTCTTTACCATATTAGATAGCTAACCTGTGTTTTTTTTCACTCATCTGGCTACAAATTTGGGTGAAGCTGGAGCGGTGGCCTTAGGCTGGAGCAACCCACCCCAGGAGGCTGGGCTGGCCCCGGATGGGAGCAGGAGGCTGCCGAAATCCCCGGGGACGCCGGTGGCTGCGAACCCGGCAGGCTGGGCACGGTCCGGCTGGGGCGGCAGCACCTCCTGCCTCCCAGTCCCCGCGCCGGGCTCCCAGGCTGTGCCTGCCGAGAGGAGCCAAGGCTGCTCCCCCTGGGGAGGCTCTCCTTTCTCCTTTCCCCTTTCCCCCGGCCCTGTCTCCGTGCCGGGAGCGGCGCTGGCGCACCCCAGCCCCGCCGGGGATCCCGCCCGCCTGAGGAGCGAGCGCTTCGCGCTGAGCCCTTCTGGGCCCCGCCGCGGCCCGTAGGCGCCGCTGCCCCGGAAGCGGACGGGGCGCTGGGACATTCAAACGGAGCGGAGCGGCCTCGGCGGCGGTGAGCGGGGCGGGGGTCGGGACCGGGCAGGGCAGGGGGGACTGCGGAGCCCGGCGGCTCTCGGCCCCGGCCGGCCCGGCGGCAGTGCCGCCGCAGCCGGGCCCCGCCGGTCGCTGTCCCGTCCGGCGCTGCCGGCCCGGAGCGGCGGCGGGCCGGGGGCTGCTGCTGGTGCCGAGCGTGCGGGGGTCCTGTGCTGCTGGAGCGTCGGCTGGGGAGTGGGACACCCCGGGGGCGTGTGATGGAGGCGGTGGTGATGCCCAGGACCAGCCGGGTGACCGTATCGGGGGCGGCTTTCGTCCTGGGCCGGCTCAGCCGGTGTCCTCCCTCTGCGCGTCCCTCGTGGCATTTCACTCGTCCTCATCGCCGTGCCCGAGGAGGCAGGGCGGATATACCTGTGCCCACCTCTGCCTTCCCGCCGCTATCTTGGGGATATTTCAATTCCTGGTTGCCCGCAGAAGACTGATAATGAAACTGCAATGCACGGGGGCTTGTATCTTTTTCAGTGCTGCAGTTACTGACTGATAGCGTGGTTAAAGTAGTAGAAAATACAGGGAAGGCAAGCTGTGAATGTTTGTTCTTTACTGGTAAATAAGAATGACAAATTCCGGTTTCCTGGAACCAAACCATTATTTGGAGAGTAGTCTCACAGGCTTTTATAAATGTTATCTGTTTCTGTTGCATTGGCAACAGAAGAAGGTGACGTTAAAGCTCGTGTAGGCCTACCCGTGTGTGTTTTGTAATAGCTCGGTAGCAGGTCAGTCTATTAGAAGAGTTTAGCTATTGGCCAGCACCAATGGAAAATGTTAGGAACAAGAATCGCAAACCACATAAAGAATTTTTCCTGTTTGTTCAGGGATTTTTAATTTTTGCGTTGCATTGTGAAGCCTGCTCACATCCGTGCCCAATTACTGAAATAAATCCCGGTTTCTCCAAAAGGGCTGGAGCAGGCACACTGAGGAGGAGCTGGCTCTGCAGCCCTCGGTCCCTGCTGGGTAATGCCCCATTCCCAGGCAGGGTGGGCACGGAGGAGACTGCCTGGGTGTTTATCCTCTGTGCAACAACAGTGAAAGGGGGAAGAGGGCTGAGTAAGGGCAAAGAAAAATTCCAAGCTTAGTGGGAATAGGGAAGTGAATATAGATTTCACTTTTGCTGATCTCTGTAGTCTGTCCTACCAACATCCCTCTGCTTAGAGAAGGGAAGGGATAAGTATAACAGGCAGTATCCTATATTTAAACTTAGAGTCCAGAGCCCCATGGTTCTGGGATAGTAGAGATGACAGTGAGCTCTGAAATTCTTCATGTACCAGCTGGGGTGAAATTCAGCCATTCAGCTTTAACCTTGTCCTGAAGTGAAAAAGAGGCATGTTTATGAAAACACACAGAAGCCAGCAGTTGCACTGGGCTCCAGTATCAAGAAATTCTTATATTTTTCTTTGATTTTACATACAGCAAAAATCATTGCTATGTCCTGTCTATACCTGTAATTTACCTCAAAATAGCTGAGTGTAATTTAGTAGATTGTTTTGCTCCAAAATCTTAAAAGTTAAAGCACCTGAAAAAGGATTGAAAGATGCTTGATCTGCTTAAGTTTCATAGTCATGCAGCAAAGGTGGAGATGTGACACCATCTACAGAAACTGGTGCTGGATGGAGCTGCAGGCAGTGTGTCTCAGCCAGTAAGAATTAGGAACTCTTGCAAGATAATTATTATTTTACTTCTGTTGCACTGGAGGGAGTTCATGGCTAAAAAGAGAAGCTGAAATGGGTAGTCTTGGTGTTTGAAGGAACTGTCCTGGACAATGGAGAAGTGTCAGTCACTGTGGTAGGAAGGTGACAGGCAGTGTTTGCTTTTGGCAGCAACAGGGAAGAGCTTTAGTAAGGATGCAGTCATTTTTGAGGACTCTAGGCTGGACCTGACAAGATTTTGCTTCTGATAAACACAAAACTGATGCTTCTGGTCAGTCTGTCAGTTGCTGCTTTAATTTTCCTGGCTTTTTCAAAGGCAAGGAAGAGCAGATTAAAGGATCCTGTGTATTTGGGGTGGGACAAAATCCCCAAATGTGGTGTGTGGGCAGTTGCAGGTTATTGGCTGTGGTCACTCTTAGATTATGGACGGGGATTTGGTGCAGGGCAGATGTTGAGTACATTGTGAAACCCCTTCCCCACACTGGAGTGATTTACAAACCTTTTCTGCGAAAATTTTATACTTCTATGTCACTTGCTGTAATCAATTCTTTGATACTGTTTTCAGGAAAATAAACCTTTTTTCCTCTGTATCCATTTGTAACTCTCAGAAGTTTGGGCCTTTCACTGCACTATGGATCAGCTGGGGCATGTGAGAAGTGCAGCTTCTGCCCAAGGTGCCAAGGAGGGACTGAGCAAGGCAGCTGCCTCCCAGAAGAATGCCTACACCAGACTCGTGCAGAAGCACCACAGCGGCCGCTTCCAGTCCTACCTGAACCACATTGCACAGAAGATGCAGCTGGAAGAAGGTTTCTCCAATGACCCCAGCTTGGATCTGGACCTGCCTCTGAGGAGAGGCCTGGTGAAGGATAATCCAGTCAGAAATGGGATAAACATGCACAGCTATTCACCAGTCAGAACATCTCACCTGGAACAGCCCCTGCCTGGGTTTGAGAACGATAAACCCCAAAGTGCTCTGAACAGATATTCTCTTAAAAAAAATGCCATTGCTAGTCCAGAGGGAGACTTGGAGTTGGAGGAAGACTATTATGTATATCAGTGTGGAGCTGCATCTGGCCTGTTAAATGTGAGTGACAGCCTTGGTGGGAGAGCATCAAACAGCCTGAGACACCGAGGGGCTCTGCAGAAATCTTCTGGTTCTGATGAGAGGGAGGAGGAGGACACATGGAGGAAGAAACATAAGAAACGAGGCAGATATCCTGCCAACATTGATACAGCAGCTGGACACTTGTTGACTGAACAGTTTGGTGAGGATGTGCTGGCAATGAATGCCAGAAAAAACAGTCACTTGTCTCCAGGTCAAGCCCAAGGTGAGTTCACTCTGATGAATTGTTTGGTCCATTTGCTACAATTACTGTGGAATTGAATGCAATGTGTTAGTCATGAATGAGTTAACAGGAGCCAGTCCTGCTCTGTCCAAGTTAGTCAGCCCTTGGTTACCTGTGGGTGGCTTTGTCCTGGTTTACAAGTAAGCCGTGTGGCATGTGCAAATGCCTTCATGTGGAGCCAACTCAGTGCTGGCAGGACCTAATTCCCTGGCCTAAACTCTGTGACTGTGGCTGTGCTGCTTCCAGGATCAGCTCAGGTCTAGAAGAGCCCAATTTCTGTGGTGTAGAGTCCAAACTAATAAGACCTGTGGATCTGAGCTGACTCAGGGCTCAGTCATGCTCTTCTTTGCATTGCTTCTCTGAGTCTGGAGTGCTGGTTTGCTTTTGGTCCAGGTAAATCCAATACTCAGGGGCTGTCTGTGTAATAGCCAATTCCTGATAGAGAGTGTTGACTCCAGGAAATTTTGCTGTTAGTAACAAAGAGACCACATTTTGCAGTACTAAAGTGAATGTGCCTCTTAAATGTGATGTTCAAGGCAAAAAGCCTACTTAGGGACATAAGTAAATTTTTTACTAAAAGAACTCCAGAATACAGCATGAACAAGGAACCAAAACCAGACACTTTAAATTTAATTTTTCAGTGTAATGGCTTAAAACTGTCTCTAAATGTTATTTATGCTGAAATACTTCAATAGCATGATCTTATGCACTACTACTGAAGGAACTCATAATTATCACCATGTTAAATTCTCTGTAACAAGTACAAAAGAGGTGGATTTCTCAGCTGGGTAAGATCAGCCTGAGGCCTATCACAACTCTTAAATTGAAAATTAAATAACTGTTTAGCTAAATCAGCCTTAAAAACTAAGCCCTAAGACTCAAGAAGGGCAAGTAATATGCTTTTTTCTGGGTTATTTTTGAGATTGTGGCGATACATAATGTGCTAAAGTTGGTAAACTTCCATGGGTGCTTGCATGACTGATCACAGCTAGACATTTAATGCAGATTATGGTAAAATTTGTTGATGAGCTTGGTTTTTAGGAGGACTTTTTTTTACCTGGTTCATTGTAACATTTTTGTTGTGCTAGCCTGTCATAATAGACTTCACTTCCTTCAGCTTTTGAAGCATGGGAAGAGCAGATGACAGATGAAGAATCTCAAAGGCATAGAGTTTAAATCCAGGAAATTTACAGGTGCCTACATAGATAAAATAAAAATAGCCTGGCTTTCAAAAGCAAACATCCCCAGTGGCCTCTTGCTCTGGTTAGAAGTGGGGTTGCACAACCCCTTTAAAAACTGGTTGTTTGTTTAGTGTAAACACTTAAAGCAGAAAATGTTGACCCTTGTGTTTGACTTCCCAGGTGGAAAACTCACACTGTTGGAAAGATTATTGGAAAGTTATTTGCTCAGCGGTGACACCTTTCCTCTTCTTCCCCCTGCATGCCTCCCTGGCCACCCTCCTGTGTAGCTGCACTGGTTGCCCTCCAGAAAGCTTGCAGGGATGTGAAAACAGTTTCTTGGGGAGGAAAGAAGTAGGAAAAAATAAATATGTCACTTGTTTCCGAGAAATGTCTTTTCTGCTGTTCTCTCTGAGTGTATTTTAGGACTCGTGTTTAAGTGAAGTGAAGATTTTGCAGTAGGCAAGTGCTTATGTATAAGAACTCACACATCACAGTATCAGATTAATATTTTCTCACTTCAAAGCTTGTATTTCTCTCTTGATGCTGAAATAAGTCATATTATTTTGCATATGCAGGTGTCTGGTTTGATCAGTTTAAATCAAGGCTTGTGAAGCTGTGATGGCAAGAATTGCTTCTGCCATAAGAGCGAGGCGTATCATCTTTTCAGGAGTGACAGTTCCTCACAAATTAGCTCTCTTCAGACTGTTGTAGGCTTTCCAAAAGGCTCTTTGAGCTAATCTCAAAGGCAAGCATCTCTCTTTATACCATTTCATTTCATTGTCCTCTTCTTAACAGCTCTTCAGCTCAGACTTAGCCATGGTTTGCAATGACCCTAAAACTGACAGAACTAATAGTGAAGGCAGATATAGTGATCAGTGAAAACCCTTTGAGTGCCTTGGGGCAGGCTGTAGGCAGCAAGGGACTGGTCCCTGTTAATGTCCTTTCAGTGGCAGAGTGATTGCTCTGGCCTTAGAGGAAAGCAGAGGGGTTTATGGACCCCTAAGCAGGTATCTCTGAGCCGTGGACTCAGTTCTGCTGATGTTCCTATCTGGAGTTCCATATAGAAACTGCTTTTTTTAACTATTGGAGGCTTTGAGTTGAGAGAGCTGAGTGTGAAGAGAACTTCGTTGTCCCTTGTGTGAAACATGACATAGTCATGAGACTGCAGGTTGGGCTCCCTCTATGGCATCAGCACTCTTGGATTTGGGAAAGCAAAGCTGCAGAAAGAGGAATCCCACAGTTGCTCCCTTCTGTGCAGTTTTAACCTTTGCAAAGAGAATCACTGTAACACCTCCTGCTCTCAGGTTTCTTCCCAAACAAATCCCAGTAAACCAGAAAATCCTAAAATGTCACTTTAAATTGTGGTGCTTAGAGTTTTTGATCTAATACAATTTTCCTCCTGGCATTTTCCCTTAAATCTCCAATGCACTAGATTCTTTGGGTGCTAAAATTTGGTTTAAACTTCCTTAACAGAAAATTATCAAGTCCCTTGGGTTGTTTTCTGGCTTTGATCAAAGGCTTTTAGGGTTTTCTATTTCAATCCATAGTTAGAAAACAAAATCTTCTTTCAGACTGACTGAAATTGTCATAAAAGGGCTTAAAACTTTTTCTTGAGGACAGCAGTTCTGACTCTTTCTGCAGCATCTGTCTGTCACATGCTAGGAGTTGAGATTTGCATGGCTGCTATGTGGAACTTCAATATTTGTGATGCTTTGCTTTGTCAATAAGTAGTTTAGAAGAAGTGCTGTGTTTTATTTGGAGCAGCAAGATTTCAGTTGCATTTTGAGGACATGCACTTGCTAGCCTGTTTTTTGAGGGAGAATTGCTCTTTGATAGTACATTCCCAGGTCTGGTGGAAAGCCTAGAAATCAGACATCTTCATGAAAGGACTGTCCTCCAAACGTGGGATACCATCTCCCAGCCATGCTTGATTTCAGAGGATCTTGGTGGCTGGAGTACCTGGGAATGAGGTGGCTTTGTGGATGTTGAAACTTGGGAGGAGCAGGATGCTGGTCAAGGCTGATTGCTCTGAAATAGGTTCAGATTTTGCAGGGCTGAATATACTGTCTCAGTGTGTATCTGCAGACAGCTTCCTTGGGGAGAACACTGTTAGCTTCCCTAGGTATCCTCCTGAGGCTCCTCTCACTAAAAAGTTCTTATGTTTATGATGTTATGAAGGTATTTTGCCCATCTTGACCCATGTTAGGGTCAACATGCCCCCTTAGTAGAAGCAGACAATTCCTGGGTAACAACATGGCAGATCTGAAACAGCAGAAGATATCCACAGCCCTTTCTGATTTATCATCTGTCTGACACTTGGCATTTATTTGCCCAGCCTGTGGTACTTAACCAACTTGGGCAGCTTCCATGGAGGAGTGGTGCTGGCAAGTAGGCTGGTGTTTAGCATTAGAGCTTTAAAAACAATTGTTGCTGTTGGATGGTGGTGTTGTGCTTGTGGCTGCAATCCTGACATTTAAAAGGTTCAGGATGGGCAAAGGAAATATCCTGGATTGGTTTTCCTGTGTGTTTGATGGGCACAGCTGCTCAAGAAATATCAGCCTTAATAAGATGGCGAAATCTCAGGTATTTTGTCTTCTCATGGTACTTCAGTATAATTGTGTGTTTGCCTTTGTTTCTCTGGGGGGACGTTGGAGCAAGAACCACAGCTTCTGCTTCTACTTTCTCTAAGGCTAATTTTGGATAATGATACTTTTTAGTGGCTGAGTCTTCTAATTCTTGTGTGGTGGAATTCGGTTCTCAAGAATGCTGTTATCTCCCTATCTGGCACCAGTAAGCATGAGCCAGCAATCTACTAAAGGCTATGGAATCAGCTCAGTAAATGGAGAATGCTGGTTGCTGTGGAAATCTTTAAAATGTAACTAATCTTGCCAGGTTCAATGTAATGTTCCTTAGATGACGTTAATCATAGAAATAAGATATGGGAGAGAAGGGAAAACTGGATTTACTGTATGGCCCCATCTGAGAAATGAAAAATATGAAAAATAAATGAAGAATAGAATGCTCCTTTCTCTAATGGTTTATCAACGTCATCACAAACATAAATTTCTCTTGTTTTTGATAGAAAAAATGTTGCATTCCTGAATCTTGTGCAACCAGTGTTTTTGGCAAACATCAGCTATAGGATGTGAGTTAATATCTGATGTATCCTCTCTTGGGGAGATGAGATCTTGCCCTTGCAGGGACTGTAGTTTTTATATGTGCTTTAATAACTGTCTTCTGTGCCCTTTACTAGAGCCCTATGCACACCATGCTGCAGCAGGAGCCTTGCATTTGGCAGCAAAGCTCTCACTTCTGTGAATGAAGAAGCTTCCTTCACCTACTAGTGCTTAGGTGAAAAGGCTCCTCAGTGGAAATACTTGTTGCTGTTAATCTGCTGGTTTTTTGAACTATTTTTTTTCTTCTCACTAGCCCCCATTATGTAGTGCAGGTAACTATGCCTGTCAGTGTGGTGTTGGTCCTAGGAAAATGGTAGGCTCATAGAAAAATTGAATTGATTTTTAATTAATTTTAAATCTTTTCGTTCATGTGACTTGTCATCAGTTTATTTAACAAATATTCTGTTGAGCTCTTCAGTGTCAGTTTCTTATGAGATCAGGGTTTTGATGCCAAAGGTGTGAATATAGATGTTAGTGTGTGAACTTATTTAAATCATAGTGCAAGTGCAATGATTTAAAACCTGTTTAACCAAACTAATCAAATGCAGCAATACATTTAGAGTTGTTACCAACAGGTGTGTCTGGTTCTTGCAGTGTCATGTCCTGACCCCGTGCTGTTTAATATGTCTGTCAGTCATCAGGAAGAAAATATATAAGTAGGATTGAAAAGGGTTTTTGTGATGACTTATGGAGTATTGAATAATGGGGGTAGTTACTGCAGCCATCTGGATCACTTGGTGGACTGGGAGCAGGCAAAACAAAATCCATTTATTGGATTGCCGGCATAGAGCCATGATAGCAGTGTGAGGAACCCAGTGTGGGAAGCAACAGCTTGGAAAAAAGTTTTTAGCTCTTGATGGATTAATCAGCTGAACATCCTCCTCCTGTGAAATGTGGCCAAAAGGGTAATGTATGAGCATGGGAATTGGAAGATGGAGCATGGACTCTGTGTGTCTTTGGCACGGCAGCAGCAGCTTCTGGAGTGTTGTCTCCTGTGGTGATGCCCTCAGTTTGAGGCGGATGGTGATGAATTGATGAATACTCAGAGACAGCCATAGGGAAGATGGAAATGCTGGGATTGTGAATGATTGGAGGAACCCTGCTTTAGCTGTCACAGAGATGCTTGGGGGAGGGGAGTTTTCAGTAAATTGCCTACATGGGGAACAGATGTTCAATAATAGGCTACTCAGTTGAGCAGATTATGATATAATGCATTTGAGGCTAAACAAATCCAGGCTTGAAATACAGCACAATTTAGCAGTGAGGGTGAATGACCATTGGAACAGTTTTACCAAGGCTTGTCATACATGGGCTGTCACCAGCACATTTAGAAGCCCTGATAACAATTTCCACCCCTGAAAAATGCTGTCATTCAAACAGGAATTAATTTGTAAAAGCCCTTTGTCTTCTGCTGTCCATGAGGTCAGTCAGCCCATGCACCTCGGTCAGGTCTAGCCTGTTACTCAGGTAATGTCCAAGTGTCTCCTTCACCATGGATATCCAGGTAGGTTGGCCAGGTTCTTTGCAGCTGAATTCAGTGGCTCTTGTGGTTCCTCTCTAGCCTGTGGCTGCTGTGGACTTTCTCTGCTGCCTTCCTCTCCAGCTCTGCTCCTACCTCTCCTGTCCCAAAAGCTGTTGCCCATCTTTTGCCCTCCCACCCCAATCCCCTGCTCACCAGCACCATGAAATGCTGTGAGCTGCACGTCCCAAACTCCCTCTTGTGGGGAAAGCCAAGCTACAGAGAATTGAGACTTGGCTGGGGCAGGGTGGAAAACAAAATGTTGTGATCTATTGCATAAAATAATGTCTTTTGTGACAAAAATAAAAATTTCCAGAGTGCTGAAGGAAAATGTCAACACTAGCAGCTGCAGCCCACAAATGTATGTATGGGGCATGTCCTGCCTTGGAGAATATTCCAGGCTCTCTGCAAATAAAAGCCAGTGGCCAAAATGTGGTTTTGTTCAGTTTGTATGTTTTTAGGCATTTTCCCCCACACTGCTAGGGATTGTGATTTATGTACTTATTGCACTGAGTGGATAGTATGGGGAACAGTTCATCAGCAGAAGAACACATTCAGCAGCACCTTGGGTTACCTCAGGATATGTAGGAATCTGAAGGCAGTTCTTTGATTTCTTCAGCTGTTAATATCTTCTAGTATGTTAGCACCTCCTGTCAGGTATTTTGCTTTTCAAAGCCTCTTAGCTTCTTCTGATCTTTGAGCAACTTGCTTCTCTCAAACTACTGAAGCCCAGAAAAATCAAAGTCAGAACTTCCAGAATATTGTGTTTTTAAAGTGTTTTCCTTGAAGTCGCCTTTTCACAGTGTAGTTGCTGGATAAAACAAAGAGCAAAAGGCATTGTGGAATATGTTTAGGGAAGATGGAAGGATGAGGGGGAGTGGAAGCAGCCCTGACCCACATCCCAAGGCAGGAGTGGAAGCTTGGAGGAGTGCAGTCATCAGGCGGAGTAGGTAGTGAGGAGGTCAGGAGCAGGGTGGAGCAGGTTCACAGAGAGTCCTGAAAACCAAAAGAGATGTACCCCCTCCCTGACAACATCACTGCGCTGCTGCACGCAGCTGGAGCACAGTAACTATTTTGATAAACTTTTAGTCTATTGCTACTAAATGAATTTCGTCACCAGCCCTTCGTTCAGAGCCTGGAATTGTATCCTTGGCTCCTACACTCCTGTAGTACTCCTACAACACAAACCCTGCTGAGGAATTGAATAAAACTGCAATTACTGTCACAGTTACTGAAGTCAAAAGCCTGCAAGCATGAGGATGCTTGGAAGTGTTTTGGAAGTGGAAGCATGGTGTTGTGAGCACATGACCTTGGCAATCAGGAGCAGTTTCCACAGCATTGTTTTCAGCAGCAGAAAGAATCCATTGTGCATTTTTCATTTCAGTTTTTCAAAGCCTGGGCCCCTTCTGAAAGCCAAAGTCAGCAAGAACATTTTCCCTAGTTCCATATTGAAATTTGGGGACATGCAGCACAAGAGTTTTTAATAAGTATGTGCAGCTTAAAGCAAAAGAGCAGTGGCAGCATGTGCCTTCCACCATATGTCTGCTTCCCACCTCATTTTCATGAGTCTGGAAATGAGCATCTGTCTCTACTCCTTACTTTCCTTAATATCCATTGACATGCCACTCTTTTCCTACGTTTACTCCTAAGTCGGAGTGTTTCTTCCTCATTCTAAGAATGTTGTATGTCTGAATCTTTCATAATCAGCTGCAGTGGCACAGTCACTTCTAAAGGCAGCTCATGTCCCTAAGAATCCCTTCACAAATCATGACAGTCTGTGTTTCCCCACCTGGAGTCACTGGCTGGGGGATAGGCTGCCTGTCTGTGGCCAACTTGTTCCCCATGTGGTAAGGATTCCCTTTGTTATTTTTTTTGTTGGACATTCAACTCTTCTGTGCAGATTTTGGCAGACTTTCTGCCAAAGCTGTTTGGAGAATCACCTTCTTCAAAAAGGCAAGGTGAGAGAGTTCTTTTGGTTTGTTCCTGGATGGCTGCACCCATGGCTTACAGACTGCTGGTGCACAAACACAGCCATACCCAAAGACAACCTGCTGGCTGGCTCAGGCAGAGCTGTGTTATGTTGTAGAGAGTTGCTGGTAACCAGTTGGGCTTTTCCAGTCCTTTGAATTACTGCTGAACTCTTTTTAGAGCTGTGTGGACAGGCTTTCACTTAACACTATGTCTTCTCATTTTATTTTGATTTGTCTTCACAGTGGAAAGTTACATTTAGATTTATGCTGTGGCTGGACCCTGGTGGCCTATCATAATGGGTCAATGATGAGGCTGGGGGGCCTGGGAGCTGCTTCTGACAGCTGGATTTCAAGACAGCATCCACTCAGTTCAGGACATTTGCATAGAATTTGCATTTTGGCTGAGCCAGTGCATGTAAATGTAGGTTTGCATTGTCTCTCTTCTTTGAATCACTGTTTAATTAACTTTAAACTTAATTATGCAATCTGCCATCTGCCTAAATCCCTACAGTGCTTTTATATTACCATTCTTTTCCAGTTCCACCAAGATATTCCCTTTCCTGGAAGTTTTCCCTCTTTTTCAATTATTAAGATTGTTCTCTTCCTTGGCTACTTTTGAGGAGGACTCATAGCAATGTTGTAGGAACTCTTAGCTTTAATCATGATCAATCTGCAGCTGATCATGGTCTGGCTTGGACCAAGCAGAGGAATGTGCTGCAGAACCTCCAGTTTAAGATTCTTTGAATTTACATTTCATGAGAGAAGAAGGATCTTCTTTTAGTTGCTTGTGATAAGAAGAACACACTCTCAGATTTTCTCTTAGACTCCAGATTGAGCATCTGAAATATTGCCTACCATGTTTATCTCCTGCAGGTCTCTGTTGCCATGAAACATCACTGAACTGATAACATATCACCAAGTCTTGCCTTTCCACTCCTACATCCCTAATGAATTCTTTCCCATGACATCTTCATTTGTCTCTATTGCTTTGTCTTTAATCTTGAGCCATCTACTTTATTTAAGCTTTTGGCTTCAAGATACTGTAAAATGCATGGAGGTGGTTCTGTTCCAAGGCTGTCTAAGAACTCTGAACTCTTTTACTTCATGTTCAGAGAAATATGGAAGCGTGACTATTCCTAACATAGGTTGAAGCAGAGCTGTGCTTTCTGTGAGCGTGGTGGATGGAGTTTGGTCCTGTATGTGTATTACTGGGGCTCGAGCACAGAGATTGATTCCAAGGAGTGTCTTTTTAATTGCTGCTACAGAACTTCTTCCCTGAACAACTATACCAACAGCTGTCTTTGTGTTTTTCCTTGTAAAATTAAATAAAAAACAAAAAAGGATTTGGCTGTTACCATTACTGGGGCTTTTAATCTCTTAAATCCACAAAATATTTTGCAAAACATAAATAGCTTATTACTTCTGGCCTGCCTGTGTCCAGTGTTTTTGTTGACATAACTCACATTTGAGATCACTTCAGTGGTGTTTGTTGATTTTGCCTGTTGTTTTTGCTTGTGTGTGGTAATTTAATCCCAGATATTGTAGTAGTCATGTGAGTGCTTGGAGATTTTTGACTTCGTCACTTCTATAATATGGCATCTACTGGATGTTACTGCTGCATTAGAAATTCAAAATAATCTAACACATTTTGGCTTTTTAAAATTTGAGAGGGAATTATTCTGGAGGCTTCTTTGAGCTGCAGAAAATATCAAATACCTTTGAAATTGCCTGCTTAAGTATACGAAAGTGGCAGACACAGGGATCCTAGTAAAACCACCCTGATGTTAATGCAGTTTGTACTGGCAAAACATCTTCTGCTGGCAGAGTTTTTTGTGTTTGGAGAATGAAAGGGGCAGTTGCCTGGTACAATAGTGCCAACAGTAGGTCTGTGCCCATCCAGAGCTCCCAGCCAGGAGCTGTGTACCCCCAGCTCATCAAAGCTGTGCAGAGACAGATTCACAAAAGTACCTGAGATGTGTTGTTCGGGGGCTGTGTAGGTTTGTGGATTTTTTAATGTCCCAGATGTCTTTCCAAAACAAGGCAGAGTTTGTGTTGGCTGAACTTTAGTATTGAGACTATTAATACACCCTGTTACACATCAGCATCCATAGTGCCTCATAAAGTTGCAGATAGAACTTCCTGGCAGCTCTTGGAGAGTATTCATTTGCTAAAAGACCAAATTTGATAGTTTCTAAAATTTGCTTTGTCAGCTCTGCCAGGAGTCAAGGGCCAACTTGAATTTACAGATTTGTGAGGTGATGCCTTGGGCTGCCTCATGGTTGGACACTAATTTATCAAATCTCTAGTGAGGATGAGCAGGAGCATGCTTGATTTAATTTTCTTGCTGTGTTTAACCTAGTCTGACTTAAATGGGAGTGTGGACTAAGCACAGGCTGGTATCAGGGTAGTTCTTGTTGTTTTTGGTTGGTTAATTTCTGCTTTTGGGGCTAGGGCAGTGTTGGGTGATCCTTCTTTTGGTAGCTGCCATGTCTTCAAGATCATGGGTGTGTCCTTATCATGTCTCACTAAGTGCACAGCTGGGTTGTCTTGAAGAATTACTTGGAAGTTTTGAAGGAAATTGGTTTAAGTCATTCAAATGAGTCAGCAATGAAATGGAACATTATAGAAATATGGACAAATATTTAGGAACTGTGTGTTAAGAATGTCTCATTAACTGATAACAAATTGTTCTATTGCATGTTACCAGTTGTGGGGGTATGCTTCTGTTTCTTCTCACGCTTGTGTTAACTGGAAAACAGGGTTTTCCAAAAATTCCTTGCCATATCTAGACCATGATCTAATGCTGGGAAGCAATGGAAAATCCTCTTAGCAATAGCAGAGTTAGTGTAGGTGTTGGTGTCTAATCATGGACTGATAAAAGTAAATAGCATATGCAAGTATTTTGTATTGGAAAAGTTTGTAACAATATTCTTCTGTCCAATGTTTTCAACATAAATCCCTTTTTTTTTTTTAAATGTAAAAGGAACAATAACATACTGAGCTAGTGTCTGGGGGGGTCAGACACTGCAGAGGTGCTACCAGCATCATTGTGATGCTTTCACAGTCCTGCCTACCCAGGGAGCTGCCTAACCAGTGTAGATATCTACATAAATGATATAGATTGTAAGAAAGCTGGAAGTTTGGAGGTGTGGTGAAAGTGTAGATGCTCTTTGGTAGGAAAGGGAGAAACTGTACCAAGATCTCCTTACCTTAAAATTCACTTGGATCTCTCAAGTAAAACTGGTTCTTGCTAGGTCATGGATGGCAGTTGTCATGGATGTGCTGATGAATATTCAGCAGTACTTTCCTTCTCTGCTGGTAGTAATCAAAGAGATTGTCAGGTGTGAGAGGGCAGTTAGAATGTTTTATTTTTAGGAAATAAAATTGAGGATATAGATTCTTTCTTATGTAAAGCAATATGCAAATTTTAATATAAAATTAAAGACTTTCTGGCCTTGCTAACTTCATGTTTACTTATGCATTTTAGTTGATTTAGTTGACCATCTAGTTGATCAACTGACTAATAAATGTAAATCTAATTAAATGCAGTACTTTTCAAACGCTAAACTCTAGAGTGATTTTGTATAAATTATGTCCAAATAAGCTGATTTAAAACATCTAGCCTCCTCTCTTACTGTAAGCCAGATCAATTATTCTGGGAAGCTGCCTGCATGCTTTTTTTCTCCCCAAATACGAAAAGATTAATAGGTGCTTAGGTTTAAAGACTAGAAGGTGCCATTGTGTGATGTCATTGTTGTGATGGAGATGAAGTGAGGTGGTTTGGATTTCAGATGGAGCTCCAGTGCTGTTCTTCCAGCAGAGCTCAACCAGCCCCTGCATCCTTTCAGCTTTTTTCCTGGTGTCCATGATGAGAATAAAAGTGAGTGACTGACTGTGAATTGTCCTGGAGACCCAGAAATGCACTCACATCTCTCTTGCTGTGGAGGTGGGAGTTGTGTGTTTTGCTTCCCACAAGTGCTTCCCTTTGGCTCGTTTGAAGGGTTTCCCTGCTTCGTGGGTGGCACTGCTGGTCCTGTTTAGGTGTTCTGTTGCCTTTGTAGGGAGCCTCCATGCCTGGTGCAGGTGTTGGGATTTTTTCAACCCAAATCTCCCTCCAGAGGACTTCAAGTATGGAACAGTCAACCACCTTTCCTCAAATTATTAGTCCTTTGTCATTTCCTATTGAAAATGGCAGACTATCTGGAAATCCCAGGCAAGAGTTGGCTACACAGGGAGCATCTCTACATCATCTCTCCAGCCAAATAGACACCCAAATGTGTTGCATTTGCTGCACGTAGTGAATATTTACATGTTTTGCACTAGAATTGCTGTGTTCAGGCCCGAGTGGCTCTGCACAGCAGATGTGTTTAATGCTCTGTGGTTGCTTCAAGTCTCCTGTTAGGATGGATCAGCCAACCTCAGATCTGCACTTCAGTCTTCCTTCCACTGAAGTGATTTTAAATTTTTTCTTGTATTCATTTGCTTAATAATTTATTATTTGGTTTTTTTAATGCCTAGAATGTGTTACTACTTTGTGTGACATCCTGCCGTGAGAGATTTTGTTCTATCTTACAAATCATTCAAGTGTGACACCAAGGAAAAAGTAAGACCGACACATGTGGCGCTTGAATAGGATTTAACCATGTTTATGATAGATTTTTCAGGAGGGATAGTCTCAATATATCCTGTGCTGTAGAGTAGTCAAGTTACAGTTTGCTTTGTGGAATGATGTATGTTTATGCATCAGAATATTAATGCTGGGCAGTGGGGGCAGCAGGAAAGCCCATCTTGAGAGGTATTTTTAACTTCCAGTTTTAGGGGACAGGTGCATGGCAGAAACAAATACTGACTCTACTTGAAACAGATGGTGACCTGTAGCTAGGTCTCTTTGTTTTAAAAGAAGAAATACAAGAGATTACAGTCATGCAGAATTTGATGTGTTCCAGTTGAATGCAAATTGTGACAGTTGCCTGTGGCTTTGTAACATGGCTTTGTTTAGCCATAAATGTCATGGCCAAGGGGGTCAAATACTATCCGAACTGGCTGTGTGCAAACTGCTGTGCAGGCCAGCTATGTTGAAGCAGAGTTTCTTGTTTTGAGTGAATTCTGTTTTTGAGTTTGAGCAAATGAAAAATCCCACCACAGAGCAAGGTTAAAGTGCTGAAAATATGCAGATGCCTCTCTTCATGTCTACTTTTTATCACACAAAGATACTTCTCCACCCTTTGCTGTTGCTGTACATTATTTTTGGCTGTAGGGGCCCCAAATTTTTTGAACCATTGGACAAGCCAAGTGCTGGACAACTCTTCTCTACAGTGCCTAATTCTGTCTCTTAGCTTGCTGCACAATTAATGAGGTATGTTTTTGCATTCCTGCTCTGCAGTTTTGTTTTATGCTCTCTCTTTTTTTTTTTTTTTTTTTTTTTTCAGCTCCTTCTTAATTATATGTTAAGATTTAGCGTCCCTTTTTATCCTGGGCTCTTTAATTCATAGTAGTATTTTCTGTGACTTGCTGTCATAGAAACAAGGGCTTTAGAGGACCTTACAAGCTCATGTAATCCATTTCACTACCTCAAGGAAAAAACTACTCTTCTTAGACCAGCTCTGGCAGACATCTGTCTCACCTATTTTTAAGAACCTCCAACGAAGCAGATTGCATGACCTCTCTGCATGAGCAGCCTAAAATCCTGCCTGTTGTAGTTTAAGTCAGATTCCTTCACCAAAAAATCTCTGAAACCATATCCAGGAGAAATTTGTGTTGCCAGTTCTCTAGTCTGTACTTTTACTTTTGGTGTCTGTTTTTAAACTTAACTTGACCCTTAGGACATTTGTAACTCAGTTCATTAGGCAGTTGTGAATCAGTTAATTTTAGTTCCATGTCAATATGTGAGCCATACAGGTTGCATTGCCTCAGTCACCTGGTCTGAAACCTAAATTTGCCTCTGTGCTAAATTTGCCATGTTACTGCTGCAACCTCCTCAAGTAAGTCTCCGCCCTGGAAGTACCCTTAGAGTGTGAAAAGCTTGATTGTGTAGAAAAAGGTCCAGCTATGCTGTGTTATTGTGACTGAAAACAGAAGCCTCCTCTTTGTTTCAGCTTCCCCTTTGGACTGCTGTGGTGTGTAATCTCTTCCTCAACTTGTCAGAGCTGGCACCCTCAGTTGTCCCTCTGCCTGTTGGTGTCTTCCCTCCTGAATTAGGAGGGTCCCTCCCTCCTGCTGATTTCCCTGTTGTTATATATATAAAAATTGCTTTTTCTCTGTGATTGGGCAAAGTAGCAGTTTTCTCTCATTGCACCATATTTTTTAAAGATCTCTGCTTAAGTACAGCCTTTAAAACATTTTTTTCTCACTGCTGTGAAGCAATCTTCTATTTCATTTGAGAAGGATACCATAGGTAAAAAATTTGCCTTGTAACTTGGATAGCACTGTAGCAAGTAAGCTGGCGTTGCACGTTTTCTGACTTGCAGGTACAAGCTTGGACCCAGGGAGCGTAGCCAGGAGGGGCTGGAAGGCAAAGCTGTGATGACATGTTCAGTATCCAGGTGGAGGGCCAAGAGGGCAGCTGCGCGGCGCTGGGTTGCATTCCAATGTGCTGATCCGTGGAACAGCGTTGGCATACGCTTTGGAAGCTGCTGCTTGCTCTCCTGGCTGTAGGGAAGGGGCTGAGGTGATGGCAGGGAAGTAAGGGGTGAGTGTCTGCAGAATATTTTCATATGATTGTGGCCTATTCTGAGCAGGCTGGACATTTGGAGCTTTGGCACTTCTTTCTGGTGTCCTTGTGTACCGTGCTGCCTCTGGTAGCTCCAAAGTTAATAACTCCAGTGAGGATTGTTAATTTTTTTCTGCCTCCTTGATTTCTGACCTGCTGAATTAAGTTGTAGGGCGGTAATATTTTCTCACTACTTGGGGGCTTAATGGGGTGGAGACTTTGGAAACAGTTTAACAATTTCACATTTTATACGCTCTAATGAATTTCCCAGGATTTTGGAAAGGTTGTATCCAACTTTAGCATCGTAATTTCCAGCGTTTTATTTATGCTACAATAAGTTAGTATTATGAGACCCAAAGAGCCAACAGATTACAAATGAACTAATGAAGGCTTGTTTCTCTTGGATAAAGGCTGTGACTCATGGTTGTAACTTGTACGGAGAACTAGAGACCGTGAGCTTCACCAGGACCGCAAGCTGGCACTGGGGTTCCTCTTCCCTTCCTTGTTATTTCAAACCTGTATTTGATTTCAGGTGCAGAAAAAAGAGGGTTTGCAAGGACCAGAAACAACTCTGAATCTGCAAGAACTCCCCAGAACTTCGATAGGAAGAGGCAACTCTCTGAATCGCAGACAGAAACAATGAACAATTCAGACAGCAGAATAAATCCCAGACAACTGGGAACTCCCAGAGGTATTAAAGCAGTGTGTGTACACACTTCAGGAATAAGCTGCCTTGAAGCCCTGTGCTTTAAAAGATGGGCTGGGATGAATGCTGTTGACTTTAAAATGAGCTGTAAAAGATTGTTGATTATTTGTAAAATATGATTATTCCAGGCTTTTCAGTGTTCTGAAGTCGGGTGCCAGTATTTCTAGGCAAACTGTTCTCAGAAGTTCAACTTTGAATATAAAACTTCTGTACAGATTCTGTTAAGATACACAGACATGTTTGGTGGGCAAGGTAACACTTACAAATTTTTGTTTGCAGGAGGATCCTATGCTACTGTCCCAACATCAGGTGACAGAAAGAATCTAAATAAACCCACTCGAGGGAGGAAGAAGAGTATATTTGAAGCCTACGTGTCAAAGGAAGATGTTTCAGCAGGACTGAAAAGGGGAGAGCTAATTCAGGTGCCTGAAATGTACAGTGTCCATGCTCTTGTGATAAGTGCGAAAATCACAGGCAATTGTTGGAAATCAGCAGCAATTGGTGACAGGGAATTGATGTAGCACTTGTAGATGCCAGAGGAAGATATTTTTCCTTTTTCAGGATATTCTACAAGTGGGATAGAATATTTTACATTCCTCTGAAGTACTTTTTTGTTTGATTGCATGTTATGTAAAATTCCTGATCCACACTAGTGATAAATTGCAGATTTCTGGTTAATAGTCTGCTGGCCGTGATGGTCATTACTGGGGAGACACTTCCTTTTACAAATGATGCTCAAAACAACAGCAGTTTCTAGCAGCCTCTGTCTGTGTCAGTGTAAGCAAAAACAAATGCCCTTAGCAAGATACCTCTTGCTGAAATTTCTCACAACAATGTTTGTGCTTCTTTTTGGAGCAGCAAAACTGCAGCCGTCAGTAGGCAGCAATTATTTTCTAAAGAATGTGGGGGTGGACCTGCTGTCCTGGCTGCTGGGTAGAGGAGATTTACATGAAGGCTGCCAGGGCTGAGATGGAGAAGTGAGCGTCCTTGCATCATGTTCATAGTAGTCCTCATCATGGTGTAATGTTCTTCAGGACACACCTGGCATCCCAGTGAGATCAGACTGGCTGGAGAAGAAAAGCAGGTGGAAGTCAACGAAGGCGTGACATTCACACTGAGGCTTTGTTTACCCAAACACACACAGGTCCTTTGCCATTTAATCAGTGTTGTCGTACTGGTGAGGTTGTGATACTTACATCAATACACTGGAGTCTCAATTTTTGTCTTATTATAATGGCATAATCTCTGGAGGTGTGATGAGAATTTTACATAAAAGACTGCCTGGTTCCATCCAGAAGACCAATCTCATGCACTCTTAGCTTTGAGAGAAATCATATCCGTGCTGATGATCAGCATAGTCCACTGGGCTACTTGGACCTTAGGCCAGTGCATTTTTAAAGACCATCACAGACATCTTCAATGGGAAGCAAATGGTGAAGAAGGAAATGGGAGCCTTTAGCTGTGACTTCCCTCATGGCTGCACTGGCATACAGCATCAACTAAAGCTTCTGCCTTACCTTCAGGAGTGTTTTTGGCACCATTTTTGGTAACACAGCCTGATAGTGTTAAGTGCAGTGTGTGTAGAATGCCTATGAGGTCAAGTGCAGCTGCAGATGAGGCACATCAGGCTATGACTACTACCTGAGAATTCCATTGAAATGCTGGGTCCCCAGGGACCTGTGATTGCATGATCCCTGGCAAAAGAATCCCTAATTCTTGTAAATGTGTAGTGTCTACTCCAGGTCATGTGCTGCGTAACTGGAAGAATCATATGTGCTTTCTTAGGCTCTGTCTGTTTTCCTTTCATCCACTTCCACATCTCAGAGAAACAACTGAAACTGTAGAAGCTGGATTTAATAATTCAGAGCTGAGTGTTAGATCATGGGCATCCCAGCTCAGTATTTCTCTTCAGTTCATTCATCCTTATGATTTCATCAAGACCATTCATCACTGCAGCCTCAACCAGGATAGGTGAGATCCTGAAGGGCAACTTTAATGAATGAATGAATATTCAGTGTTTTTTGCTACAATGGCAAGAGACAGAATGAACACATCCCTGTTGTATTAATCCCCAAAAGCAGGGCATTGTTCTAGCACGGTAACCTGCAAAAAGGCTCCATATGAGCATATGGAAGGAGAGGACAAATCTATTGGTCTGAATCTGATGGTCCTGAGGCAACTGGAGTGCTCCCAGGCAGCAGCATGACTCTCTGAACATGGGCTGTCTCCTGGAGCATCCTGGAAACGCTTGGTCTGCTTATATTTGGATGAGAATTTGAGAGCTCTGTTAGGGAGGAAAGAGCCTACCACAACACTGAGATTCTTGGACCTTGGCAATGCAGCTGTGCAACAAAGTGTTCCTGAAAGCCCAATCCACAGAAACTCCTGGCGGACCTGGAAGTTGCTCAGATGACACACAAGTGCCATAATTAGGCAGCCCTAAATCAGGAGGAGTGAAAGGTTATCTTTATGGGTGCTGACGTTTTCAGTAACATTGATCTTAATGACTTCTGGTGCTGTATCTGACATAAGTCATGCTTTGATAAGTAGCAGGAGAAGTGTGACCTGCAGATTCCTGGATTCGCTTAGTCACACGACCTGTCCGGAAACGTCCTTCTGCAAGAAAAGGGATCTGAGCTCAGGCACTTAGACTGCACAGAATTCCCACTTCCCTGCCCTTAAAACTGCAGGGAGCAAGCCCCAGGCGTATCAGGTTGGTTGGAATCACACCGGATAGCTTGAAGGCAAACAAGACTGAATAACTCCTGCGTCCTTCCCACGATGATGGTTACACACAACGGATGAAATCAGGCTGTGTATTAAAGAGCATTGACCCAAAGGACTCTAATCATCCTCTGAAGCATCAGCCTCATGTCTGCTCCACGCCTCCAGTGTCTCCCAGACCCTCCCTGCAGGGCTGCTGGGGTCAGGTGGAGCAAATAGAGATGCAGAGCCTGCTTTGCTGTTAAAAGGGTGTTTTTCCTTGGAAAGCTGTTCTTTTGTGGATGTGAAAGCTGGGGTTTCCCTGATTTTCATGGATTGTTTTTTTGAAGGAAGCCTTGGTAGCAATCAGATACTTGTGAACCCTGACCTCATTTTGGTGTTTTGTACATACAAATGAATCTAGGCGTATGTGTTACAATAGTTTTTATAAACTGCCTGGTTTGGGATGCTTGAAATTTAGTCTGAGTACTGCCTGCCCTGTGTTTAGCAAAGCAGCTTGAGAAATTGTGACCCTTTTGTGTCTCACTGGGAAAGTTCAGTAAGGTTAGAAACTTTATTGGCAAGAGCCTGTGAAGCTGCCTTGAATCATCAGAAAATGTTTTAGAAACCTTCCTGCAGACCTTGTTCTTCCCTTTCATAACAAAAGCCCCAATGACAGAAAAACACTGATAAATATAGCAGCTATTATTTGCAAGCTATTGTAAAATAATACAACATTAGTGTGACATCATGAGACTCTGCAGCCAGATCCTCACCCCCTAATACACATATGAGAACAGTTGTTCATTGCAGATGGGGAGAGTGACTGGTTCCAGATATGATATCACAGCGTGAAATGTACAGCATTGTAAATAGGATTTTCATGGGCACAGATAATAGGGCCCATCTGCTTTCTAAGATTAATTTTGTGAGTTTCTTGCTTAAAGGAAGAACTGAAGGTTTTTTAATGTTACTTGACGTAAGAATTCTAATGCTGATCATAATTAGGTAGTGCATATAAAATGCAGATAAACAGGCTGCACAATAAGTGTGGTAACACCATACTCCTCTGTGTGTTTGCTGGAGCTGGGCATCCATGGTCACATTGCTGCTCTGGTGCCTTCTGGGCCATGGACACAAACCCTGATTTTTCATGTGCATTATTGGCATTTACACCTGACTGATTGACAGCTGTCCCACACTATTCAAGGGGACTGTGCAGAGGAAAACAGGATATATCCCCTCATCTGCTTAGTGCTGGTAGGTAGATCCACATATGGGAATTGTCTCATTGACAAACAGAGCAACAATCCCTTTCCATTTTTTCCTTTCTGTCTGTAACAGCTTCCTGATGACTGATTATGGGAAATCAGTGGAGGACAACCATTGAGAGTTTTCCACCAGTGGGTACCAGTGCTAATAGAAACTGATGACAGCAAGTCAGTTCTCACTTTGCTTAAGGACAAAATACCCCAGGGTTTCTCTCAGTGGGTCATCTTTGTTTCCATGCTGTTGTCCTGGGTTATGCCTGCAATGGGGGCTAGTGTCCTTGTTAGTACAAGTTACGTGAGACATAAAATTAGGTAGTGAAGCAAAGTACTTAACTAGTATCTAAAGAGTATGGAATACATACTGCTGGTAATCTGCTATTCTGTATTTGCTGGTAAACTTTAGCAAATAAGTGCAATGGAAAATCTTTGTAAATCTGTGAATTCTTCAAGGCAGCTAAACTTTCACATGTAATCAGCTCGACTTTCTTATTGTCTGAGTGTTTCCCAGAATACATAAAAAATTATTTGCCGCAGTAAAGTTTTAGAGAAGCAATTCCTGTGAGAGGCTCCTATGATTGCTTAACACAGAAGTGCAAACAGATGGAATCTGTTCATATAATAAATTGGCTAACATTACTTCAAATACACAAGTGGAGAAATTTCTAAAGTTTCTTCCCAGAGCAGAAGCCTGTTGGCAGTTACCTAACTTGTATTCCCATAAGATTCAAATGCTGTCAGTTTGAACTGCAGTCACCTGAATCCCAATTTCCAGGATACTTTTGGGATGCAAATGTGTAGCCTATAAGGCTTTGGTTGGCTCTGCCTTTCTCTTGGATGGACATGAGTGCAAGCAGCAAAACTGGTTGGTTTACTTTGGAGGGTTGATATGAATTTGTTGCAGGTGACTTGGCCTTTAAGTTGGCAGGTAACAAAGCAGAAATAGATAGACCATGGAATTTTCAAATGTATTTAAGATAGTTTGCCTTTAAGTATGTTTAAATAGAATTTAATCCTGTAGACTTTAAATGTTTATTTTTGGAAAATCCTTTAAATTCTTTTTTGGAAATGTACTTTATTATCACAGTTACTGCTGCTGTCTGTTTGCAGGAACAGCCTAAGCAGCCAGAGCCCCATAAGAATGATACCTGCTGCCATGCAAGCTCAGCTTTTCTTTTCCTCTTTCCTTGCATCCTCCAAAATAAGCAAGCCCAACATTCTCCTTTTCCAAAACAGAGCAAGCCAAATTGTTTCTCTTATCCAATTGTTAACAAAGCTGGTAGATGCTCAGCAGAAAATGTGTGAAAGGAACAGGAGATCTTGGATCCTCAGTTCACCCAGTAGCAGCAACAACTAATGATTCAACATCTCTTTGATGACAGACTGCAGTAGATCAGCTTAAGCCTATCATGAAACTGCCTTTTGGCTTGAAATTGCTTGGATGCTAAGTTGTCAAGACTTGAAATGTATAATGGAAATTTAGATGTATCTCTCATGTTTCACTGTAGATATATTACCCACAGCTCTCTAATTTAACTGGTGTTAAATAAAATTAATAAGATTCAGGCATAATCTTTCTCCTTCTTTCCTTTTTTTTTAAGGGACCCTTGAGAATAAATCCTAAGAAGTACCATGAAGCCTTCATTCCATCTCCAGTAAGTGTAATTTTATAATGCTTTAAAGTTCATAAGTAAAGGTGCATTAAGATAGGAGTTATGCTGTGCATAGAAGGTCACTCAGAGGTGAATGAGTTGGAATAAATGAACACAATCTGGATTTTCTTTTATATCAAATATTCCCAACTAAATCCCGCTTTCTCATACCTCAAAGAAACACTTTGCTTGTGCTGAAGTTGGGGGTACTGCAGGGTCCCACAGAGGCCAGCTGAAGTCAGGTTTGAGGACCACCAGATAGCGTAATCAGAAACCCCTGGTTTATGGCTGCAGAGATTTTATAGATTTTCCACTGATTTAAGTTAATCTTCCCTAAACAAATATGCTCTCCATTTTCGATCTGCTGCATGAGCTAATTTGAAAAGTCATTCCAGAAATAATATGCGTGATTCCTTTTCATGTGCCCGCTCTGGCACGGGCTGTATCTTGGTTGGCTTGGGATGTGCTTCTGCCACATGGGACTGCCTTGCACCTCTTCTCTCTTCTTTCCTTCTTTTGACAGGAAAGAAGGACTCCTGCAATTTCAGGGCCATCCAGTCAGGAAGGTGACCTCACAGCTGGCACAGCCAAAGCGTTTTATCTGGAACTGACTTGGTCAAAGTGTTGCTGTTAATGAGAGAGTTTTATATTGAAATGTTTTGCTGGTGTGGGGATGAGAAGGCAGAGCCTGCCTGAGACAGTGAAACACTGATTGTGTTGTTCTCCCTGCTACTGACAGCGCTATTGTTTTGGGGCTTGGGAAAGCCTTGAAATTCATGGTGTTTTTCAGTTCATGTTGTTGATTTGGAGCAATATTTTGGAGCTTTGATAGAGAAGGTTGTCATTAAAGGGATGGGAAAAGGTTGGAGCTGCAGAGAATACACTAGCATTGACTAGAGGAAGAAGTACAGAGCAGCTCTCAGGTACATCAGGAGGGAAGTGTGTAAGTGAAAGGAACTTTGATCCTTCCTCTGCCAGGTGTCCTTGTAGGTGTGGTAAGTGTAAGCTATTAAATATATTCTCTGAATTTACAAAATGCAAGGTTAAAAGAGAAGTTCAGCTACTCTCATGAGTTATTTGGATGTGAGGCTTTACTCCTGATCACCCCTCTGGTGTCCAGCTGTTGCCTTGTGCCTGTTCTGTGTGCAGGAATGCATACATTAAGGAGGGCTAGCAGAGGTGGTTATCTCAACTATCTTTCTACTTTTCTGCCCCTTATGGAGATGCATACCAGAACCAGTAGAATCAACACCTGGATGAAAATGACTCTGGTTTGTGTTGGCACAGTCCTTTAAGACAGATGCATTGGGAAGCTTATCCTCTGTATAACATTATTTGCCATAATAGAGGGGTTGCAGCCTTGGTGTTCTGCAGCACTTCCCATCATTGCCATATGCTGCAAGAGGTGCAGCTGTGAAAAATCACCCTTTCTTTTCTGCTGTTGACAAGGGCACTATGCCCCTTTCACTTCAGCTACGACTTGGCCATGGCTTCATGGAGTTCAATGCAACAGCTGTTCACCTTCTGACACCAGAAATCCCTGCGTGTTTCTTGCTGCACATGTGCTCTCTCTGCTCGTCTCGTTGCATGAAGAGTTGAGGGGAAGGCCCAGGGCTTTTTTCCTTGAAGCTACCCAGAGAGCACACCCCAAGAATTTAAATCTCTGCTTTCCATCTCGTTTGTTCCCTGCGCAGGGTGGTGTGGTTTGATGTGAAGGATGGTGCTGCTGAGCCTGAGTGACAGGGACTGGAGCTGTGCTGTGCTTGTGGGAGCCACATCCAGAGCCGATGGAAGTACTGCAATCTCTTGTCAGAGCAGGATAGGGAGCAATGCTGGTGATATTTGCAAAGAAAGCCCTGTGCTCCCTGGAAGGGGCAGTGGGAGTCTTGAGGCCATTGTGACTGTTAGAGTAGATGCACCCCAGGGACAGCTGAAACTTTGCAAGTGATTGTGTTCTGTTGTCATTCAGTGCCATTTTAATTGCATTAGTAACCTGAAGTGTCAGCTGTGCAGAGGAAAAAGTGGGATGCACAAATTTTCTTGGAAGTGTGTAAGTTCACCCAACAGTTGTGAGCCTGGAGCTCTAGATATAGAGATGTTTCTTTTTGGAGGGAAAACCAAAACTGATGGTAGTTTTCTGATGACAGCTTTGTTGCAGATGTTGAAATTAATTGCTGTAAAATAGGTGTCCATACACATATGTAGATTCGTGTGTGTATATGTATATATGTATATATATATATATACATACATACATACACACAGACACCTATTGTTTGGAAAGAATGTGTGGGTACAATTAAATACAAGTCTTGCAGAGTGTGGAGATGAAGCTTTAACCAGATGGTGTGGTACATCAGGCACCTTTACAGGGAGTGGAAGAAAATGTCCTGCATTTTCATGGACACAGGAAAAAAGGAAAAAAAAAATGTGTAGATGAAATTATTTTGAGTGCCAGCCTGTGTCATGCAGCACAGAGCAGCTACAGGTACAGACCAAAAAGACCCCTTAACCCAAACCAGGAATTTGCCTTAGAAAGTGACTTTGAATGTTTCATTTTTATGTATATGATGGATTTAGGCAATGATAGAGTTGGAGCTGAAGGGAAAGGGTGGGGAGAAATAAGGAATAAGACCATGTGTAAAAAATCTGGCTTTTTGAAGAGAACGGTTTCCAATTTGAATTATGTTGGTCCAAGAGGCTTTGCAATTTTTCTGCATCTTGTCATGGGAGGCAGCTTTCACACAGCTGTTGAGCTGCTGCTGCTTTTCTTTCTAAGAGTAATTTGGTCTCTTGGAGGACGGCCTTAGTTTCACATCATGGCAGGGTTCTTCCTTCTATTGTTTTGGTATCTAAGCAGAGTAAGATACTTGTGTGATATTTGGGCTTCATGTTTTCAGGTTATAAAAGAAGTTTTTCTTGGACACTGAGCATGCTGGTAGTTCTGATTGGATTTATTCACGCATCTGAGACTCAGGAGTGTCTGAGAAACAGCTGAAGTTGTGATTAAGACTTTAAGTCTTGTGAGGCTATTTTTTTCTTTGAAAGACAATGAAATACTAATCTGAAGAAACTCAACCTCCTTTTTTGTACCTCAAAATTATGCAAAGATAACTCTCTTCAGAAAAGCTATTTAAATTGGCCATATTGATACTAAATGCTCACATTGTTTGACATGTTCATTGTACTGTAAACAGATACATGGAATTTTTTGTATACTGAATTATGGGAAGGCAGAAATGAAAGCAGGAAAAGCATAGTTAATAATTAGCAAAAGAAAAAAAAAGACAAAACTGGCAATCCTTTAAAAACTAAAATCTTTGTGTTGGCATCTTCAGGAAACTTTGTTCACCCCATGAAGAAAATCTCCCAAACTAAATCTAGAGTAAGCGAATTCCAAGCATGTCTGGGGTGGATAATCATTCTGTGTGCAATTAGTAGAGGCTCTTGTGCAAGGATGCTAACCCAGAGTATTCAGAGAAGGTGTCCTGACATGTCTGTTACAGTAAAAGATCTCCTGGCTTGCAGTTGGCATTGGTGGTTGTCATTATTTGGGATACCTTCTAACATTAATTGTGCCAAATGCAGAATATATGGTGTTAACTCATTTGAAAAAGAAGAGATTGCATCCCTTATCACAATCCAGACCACCTTCACAGAGTGCCTTGCTGATCCAGGAGCTGCATGCCCCTTCTTTACCAGCTCACCAGGAGAGCAGCAGGAGCTCTGCATGGAGCACTTTGCAGAGACTGCCTTGTAAAGAATTCTGAGTACTTGTCTGTTCTGAACACTGGCTTTGAATGTTTGAGGTGAGAAATTAATGTGTCAAGAGCTGTGACAGCAGAAAACTCTCTACCTGTTCCCAAGAATAACTGTAGAGGAACTGAGACAACACATCTTGAAGGCTTGTCTTGTCCTGTGTAAATAGTGTGGAGTTACTGTACTGGCACATCCATACAAAGGTGCTCATTTGCTAAGAGATCCTGTATGTTAAAGGGCATATGGTGAATCTATTTTGTTCCTGTGCACAACTGCAGGATGTTTGCCTCACCAGGGTGTGTGTCTTTCTTGATGGCAGTGTTTTAAACCTCATAACAACCATGATTTAATATGTTTTGGTCTGGCACTTACTTTTCTTCCTCTTTGTCTAGGATGGGAGTCGCGATATCTTTATTGATGGAGTGGTTGCTCGCAACAGAGCCCTGAACGGTGACATCGTGGTGGTGAAACTGCTTCCCAGAGATCAGTGGAAGGTCAGTTCAATATATTTTTGCTGTGATTTGAGAGAGTTTATTCTCATTTTCATGACTAAACTTGTAGGGCCTGAGACAGAGAACAAAGAATTTCCTACAAATCACATTAGCTAAACTGAGTTTATGCTGCTGTTGATTAAAAGACTTTATCCACTACAGTGTTTGGAAGAAGTGATAGCAGAGGCGTTGACACCTCATTCTTTGCATGGAATGGCCTTCATTATCACTCTATGGGAAAGTCTGATGATGAGACTGGTTCCAAGCACAGTTGTCAGAGGTGACTTTTGGTATCTGGCATTTGGCTGTCTTCATGTTGTGGTGTTTTGGATAGCACTGTGTAGGTGTTGCAATTGCTCATGTATTTGACAAGTGTTGTTCACAAAGCTTTAGTTATGATTAACTCTCTAATTTTTGGGTCTTCAGTCCATGAAAAGCTTATCTTGTCACAGCTCCAGATTTTGTGGTAATTTCCTTCTTAACATGAATGAAGCATGTGTGAAATGACTGGAGCAATACAAATGTGGAACTGCTTTCATTTTCATGTCTGAGGATTTCAGTAAGATCACTGTCTGGAATTTTTTTTTTTTTTTCACTGATAAAACTTCATTCCCTAATCAAACTTTGTCCTTTCACATATCTGGATAATTTTATCTTGTTTTTTTCAGATTTATCTTTTAACCCTATTATACAAGGGCAGCTTTTCTACCTTTTGTCCAGTTGCTGGGAGATAATAGCTAGAGTTAGAAATTTTAACATGGGTTTTCACATGTAAGCACGACAGAATCACCACAAATTGTTTTCCAGACATGGTTTTTGAACTTCATAGATCTTTTGGACAAAAGTTAGGATGTTTCCAGCAGAATGGTGACTGGTCTGAACTGCTTTGGCCTGGTGCTTTTACTCAGTCTAGCTACCTTCTCTGCCTTTGTTTGAAGCTATATGCTTGTAAATGCAAGACTTCTTGCCAAGTCTGGTAATTTGCTGAACCTTCTACCTATTTTGTTAACAATTTAATAACAATTGAAATGATGATTTGAGACATTAGAGCTTGTCTCTTTCTTTTAATATGCATAAAATGAGTGAATGACCTGAGTATTTATTGACACAGATAAGTACAAAACTAAACCTAATACAAAAGGCAATCATAAGTGGGATCTAAAGTATTACAGGTATATCCATACACAAACAAAAGAAAGAGGTCTGCTGCTGTCTTGGTGATCTCTGAGAACCAGTTTTGAGGGTCAAGGCAAAATTTCTTCGATAGCTATTCAAGACTTCAAGTCAGAATTCACTAAAACTATGTTGATAACTATGTGTTTTGGGCACCAAATCCATATGGGCAAGTTATCTTTTGTATTAAACCATTTCATATAGATGGAAAAATGGAATAGTTTGGATGCTTGGATCCTTTGCAAGGACCTGCCAGCACAAGGGCTTCTTTGTAGGCTTGATAGAGATTGCCTGAGCTGGAAGCTTTGTCTGCAGTTTTCCATTTATATCTCTTTCTAAACAAAGATAATGCCTGTCCCTCTTTCTTCTATTTTCATACCTTCATATGTTCAACAGTAATGATCTTTTATGAATACAAGAGGAAGGATTCAGAATGTTATCCCTGTTCTGGCAAAATGCATGAATAAATAGAACTGTTAGAGAAGTGGTATCTGACTGCAAGGAAGCTATTCAAAAGTCTTGAATGTTTTGTAATATGATTATGATTCTTCTGTGGTGAATTCACCCTTGCCAAATGAAGTAGCTGGAACATGCCAGTCATGTTTTTCAGCCACACAGGTGCTGCCCTGTGTAGTCTCATTTTTTGTTTCTTGCCATCAACAACTCAATCAGCGATGACATCCCTTTTCCCCTGCTCCCCAAATCTCCTGCTACGCACTCATGTTTGTGTTAGTTCTTTGGGAAAGGTGCCACTAAGTTGCACTGAAAGATACTGCCTTCTGCCAAGTAATTTATACTGATTAATGATAAACTGTCACAACCTATTTTAGGTTTTTCCATTTGTTTAGTCTCATGCTGCTGCAAAGCTGCCACTTAGGTGTATTGAGGGTTTTCTCCTTCCCGTTGGGCCTTTTGAACAAGCTGAGGAGCTTCAGCTATTTCTCTGAAAAATGTAAATCAGATATATGGTATAACTGGTGCTCTCAGAGGAGGCTTTACAGGCTCTGTGCATATTGTTTTGTTAGAATTGAGATGTGTATGCTGATTGTTTTTATGTTTCTCTATTCCCAACACATTACCCTGTGCTTCACTGAGAACTGAGCTGGGTTTTTGCTGTTGTACCAGTTTCTTGCACAAGATAAGGCTGTTGTTTCAGCAATGTGTTCAGGCCGTACCTTCTGGGTTTCTGCACCCTGGATAGCCTCTGGATACTCTGAGGGAAGATCTTCCTGTTGCTAGTGCAGGTGGTTCCATGGACCTTCTGCTGTCACAGTGTATTGCTGTGTTCCAGTAAAGGCAGGACTTAGCTGGCACCTCGGTAATTTATCTGTGTAAATGAGAGGAAAAGGGAGAATCTGGGCTGGTAACAAGCTAGGGATTTTGGACAGAGAAACCTGTATGTTTGCTTGAATTGCTGAGAAAATTAGGAGCTGCCCTGTCCCTGGTTGAGTTGGTCATTGCAGGTGAAGTGCTTATAAGGGAAGAGATACCAGCTGGAGAGCAGTTTCTTCAGGGACATACTGTGTCCCACTGAGCTGTAATGGTGATACACACAGGTATAAATGGCACAGTGAAATGTAAGTGGATGGTGAAATACTCTGGATGTGTGGTTATACTTTATGTAATACCTTCTTGAGAGAGACAACAATATTTTCTCTCTCCAGCCTTCTACTTCTTGGCTCAGTGGTGGGAAATTTATCAGGCTTGAATTTGTCAACATTGTGTCCTTCCCAGCATGTGCATCAATTGCTTGGATGAGCTACTGTGGTCCTCCCTGTGTTTTTTCTGTCTGGTCTTAAAGCTCTGTTTGTTCACATGGCTGCTGGGAGAGCTTTGCACTGTTCAGCGATGATTGGTTTATCAGTTCGTAATTCTCTGCTTAATATTAGTTCTGATCAAGAGCCAACAATTTCCGTGTGGCACCACAGACTTGAAGGACTGACTTTTTGTCCCTGAAATTTGTTATCTTGCTCTCCTGAAGGAGATGGCCATCAGCTTCCTGCCAGGCTTGAGCGGCCTGTCTTGCAGTGACCACATTTGGAGGCTGCGTTTCAGAAGTTCCTCTCCTGTCCTCTTGTGTTGCATCTTGGGAATATTGAGGTGCTATGGTAACTTTCAAATATTTAGCTTTTGCAAAGTAAGGTATTTGACTTAGGCTGTTTTTCCAGGTACTTAACCTACTCTTAGTGAATGAAGTCAGAGTATCATTGCAGTTTGCAAGACTGTGTCCCGACTTCAAGCTTTAGGGTTTCCCTGAGTCTGTTCCTTTATCTTCTGGAAGAACATCACAATAAAAGATAGCCAGTGACAGGATTTACCTCAGTCCTTGTCAATTACTCTGATAAAGAAGAAAATGGTGCTTTATTTCTTGATTGATTTTTACTGCTTTAACTTCCACCCTGGGTTCTTAGTATATTTTACATCAATTTCAGAAGCTTCAATTATAGAGTGGTATAATTACTGAAGTCAAAGAAAATGTTGATATTATGATTACAGCAATATTTTGTAGGTTCATCAAGAAGGGAAGCAGTGTGTCAGTATAGAGGATAACCTAACCTGTTTTTCCTTACAGCCTCTTTTTGCTCTTTTGCCGCCTGCTTACTTGCCAGACAGAATTTGTTTAATTTCAGGTATCTGTTTTGGTTTTTCTTGCAAGATGTAATTTCTTTTGTGGAAGGAAATAGCATAATAAGTCATTTGATATCACTTGGGGCCAGGATTCCTGGCCCAATCCCTGGTGCTTTTAGAGTAGTAGTTTATAACGTGGAATGTTTTTCATGACAACCGTCTCATGTATTGCACGCTACAGCTGAAATTTTAGTCTTAGTCTGAAAATAGTACCTAGACAAGGACTTGGTGCTGCCCAAAACTTACAAAAGTGACTTTTTGGGTCTAACTCCCTATTGCTTGCAACAATATGCTAGTGAGGTCTCCAATTTTGCATAAATATACTGTATATGTAGATAAAATAACTCCTGATTAACCTGCAGTTTCTCAGAAATTAGTGCAAATCAGTGTCTCTGTTGTTGTTGTTTTATGAATAATTTCCTTATCGGCTTACAGTACTTCTTTGCACAATTTCCAGTTCTTTTGATCTTGACAGAAGGTCTCCAAGGCCAAGGATATAGAGCTGTTCATTATGTACTGTGTATGTTACTGGATAATAGGATAATGGGTCCAACATTTTAGTCACAAAGTGTCCAACAGTGATAGAAATAGTAATGCTTCATAGCTCATGAAAGCACATGTTCTGTTCAACACTGAGCTGTCAGATGCAATACAGTGCAGCAGGAGATCTTCAAGCTGCCTCTTTTGAGCCATACATCACAGATAAATATTTAAACACTTTCTGTACAGAAGACATAAAGTACAATTCACTTTTCCCAGCTGTAACTGCTATTGGCATAATTACAAACAAATGTGAGGAACAATTTGATTTAAGCAGTCATCACAAATATCACCACGTATAGTTCGAACAGAGCTACGTATCCTGGCAAGTCACTGCCTCCCACTGTTGGTGAAAACCTATGAAGCATTAGTTGTCCAGAGGGGATGCTAGCTTTGGATTTGCCCTGCTGAATAATAATTCATTTCAACCAAATTCTTCTGAGACTCAGTTTCTTCTCAAAATCTGCAGCTAATGTAAGGATAACAGTAACTCAGGAGGAGATGAGGTTCTTAGAGGGTTATCACAGCAACACTGTTTGAGTCTAACAATCAAGAATGTTGTTTGGAAACATTACATTCATAATAATAAAAAAGAAGTTCTGGAGAAGTCATTATTGAAATAGTAAGTGTTCTGGCACACTAAAAACATTCAAGTGTAATTCATGATATTCAGGAGTAAAGTGGGAAGCCTAAGAAGCCAGCTAGGAAGATGTCCAGAAAAGCAGAGCTCTAGCAAATCTGAAAGGTTGATGTATGCTGTAAGGGAGGAAGGGCAGTTGTTTTGGTTTTTTAATTTGTTTTGCTGTAGGCTTTACACTGAGGGCTGTAAGTTGATGGTCACACACAAGTGTGTGCATATCCCTCCCCATCTTGGCAAATCCCCAAACCACAAATTGGTGGAATCTGGAAAAGCTTCATTACATGCTAACTTTCTAATTGTGCCATTCTTTGGATGGCCACAGCAGTGTTGTTCCACACTGCTGGGCCTTTGCTGTGAGCTGGCATGGCTCTTCCCAGGCTTTGCTGAGCTGCAAACTGACTGGGTATGGAGTAGCAATGCAGTAGGTTGGTAGCAGAAAAGCTGAGAGAATAGGAAGTGCTGCTCACCCAGACACATGTGGCATTACATTTGCTTTCTCACAGATGTCGTTATCACATTTTGTTAATCAAATATCACTTGAAGTGAATCAACTGACATCGTAACACAGTTTTAATAGCAAGCACTGGCATGCTCTTTATGGTGTATAATGATATAATTACTGTAATGATCTGGATTCTGTGAGATTGCCATGACCCAGAGCTGCATTCAGCCCTTGCTCCCCCTGCATGTGAAACACCAGCCTTTTGGATGTTGCAAGCAACCTTGCCTTCCTGAGAAGGGCCTTTCCTGCCTCTGTCTATGATGGTAAAGCCAAAACCAGGATTCTGAATAATAAAATTACAAGAAAGGCACGGTATAGAGTTTTTGAACAGTCTAATATTCTTTTTATTCTTCCTCCTGTGCTGAGTAAGAGTGATATTAAAAGGCAAATTGTTTGGTTAGGTAGGAAGACAAACTTCTTTTTACTGCCTGTCTGCATCCTGTCCTACCAGTGCAGACAGAGTCACATTGCAGCTGTGGTTTGGCTGCACAGGCACAGAATAAGATAAAAACATTACTCTTAGGTGAACAATTAAACATTAAATAATCATTAATGACATGTGGTCAGTTGTTACATCCCCAGTGTAATAGCAGATGAGGGTGAGTTTAGGCTGTGTGAGACACTGCTAAATTTCAGTGTGTGTTGCTCAAAGAGCTTCATTTTGCATTGAGGGAAATGCTCTTGGGGCATCTGATCTTACTTTAGAAGAGGAGTCAAGCCAGCATGTAATACCTGGTGTCTGCTCCTGCTCACTACTTTATTCTTGGTCACATAAATATAATCTAGTACAGCAAATTGTTTCCTTTAACAACTAACTTTTCTTCAAGTGATTGTTTTAAACTTTGTTCTTCCAAGTCTTCTGTAAATATGCACACATCACAGTAGATTATTCTTAATCCAATCTCTTATATAACCACTATCATTTTGGACTTTTCTTAGTTCTTGGTTCCTGTGGAATTAGTATTTCTTAGAACTGTTTGTTTTTTTGCCAGTTTGGAGACTTTATTTGGTGATATCACGTGAGTATTTGGAGCCTGCACCTTAAAAGAGTCAGGATACCTGTTGTTGTGATGGGATTGGCTTTTTGGCTTTTAGAAGGTCATGTACATTAAATTCACTTAACTTTTTATAAATGCTTTATTGAGAGACTGTCCAGATTTTCTGTAGTCTAGGTTTCTTTCTGATCTGCATAATTAGGAATAAATTTAAGTCAACTGTACTGATACTAAATGTTTCATCTGGCCTAAACTTGGTACAATGAATGTCATACTCTGTTTTTTTAAGGAGACCATATTCCTAATTTAGCTTTATAGCTGGTGAAATGAAGAGCTGCTGTGACAGTAAAAACCTGATGATCTTTAAGTCCTGAGGTGATGTGGTTTTGGACTGTATCCCTAAGTTCTGAAGAATAGGAAAACTGCTACATATCTATTTGCATGTTTGCTCTTGTTATTGGCTGTCAGAGAAACAGCAATTGGCTGCAGTATTTACATGTGGTCAAAGCTACTGAGGTTGGTTCATTAACTCTTTTCCCTTGTTTCCTTAACTCATGTTTATTTTTCTTAAGGCCATAAATCAGAGGGACAAGGAATCTAAAATAGAGGTTATTTATGTAAATGAAGAATTGCGGCAGCTGGAGGAGTGACAGGGATTTTTCTACAACAGGTTCTCTGGGGTAGGATGTGGGACCTCATTTATAATCATGTGGTTCTTGGAGATAAGAAGGATATTTGTCATCAGGGATGGCATACATTAGATTTGTTGTTGGCAATTTGTACCATCTAAGATAAAGGTATCTGCAGTCTAATAGGTAGGTTTTGAGTCATCATGCTGCTCCTTCAGAGAGCTGGAACAGTTTTGACTTCTCACAGCCACTGTTCCTGCGTCTTCCTCCAGGTAAGGCAAAGTGCAGCCAGGTTGAGGAGATCTCCTGGCCTCCTGCTTTCTCCTGGATTGGCTTTGTGATGGCACTTGCTTTGAGGGGGACCCCTTCTCCTCAAATTTCTGAAGCTTATGTCCTCACTGCAGTGCACAAGAACTGGGAATGAATCTGCTCTTGGTGCAGTATCGTGCAGTGCAAGGTGGTCAGTGACTTACATGAATCAATAGACAGTTTTCTTAACACTGGTAACACAAGAAGTCTTTCTTCCTTGCTATTTGGTATTATCCTTCAATGTACAAATCAATACCCTGGAATCTGTAGCTGTGACAGTCTCTGTTTCTGCAGCATCTTGAAGAATTGCAACTGATACTTTGAATTAACTTTCTTATTTACAAAGTGCCACTCAAAACACTGAAAGAGAAAATTCCTCCTGATTATCTTTTCCCACAATTTCCCCACAGCTTCAGTGGCTGTGGACATGACATCATTCCTCAGCATGTTCTTGCTTATAAGACATCTGGTATGGGTTTTTGAAAATCCCAGATTCTACCTACACTTTCCAGTTTTTACCCCAGCCTTAACTACCTGGAGGCTCTTTAAAAAGTGTTGGTAACAATCTAAGATAATACTGCAAGGCAGTGCTGATCTACCAACTTTGCTGAAAAAAGCAGTTTCCTTACTTTCTCGCTATTTTTATGTCTTTCTCATTATTGGTTTATTTTTGTTTTCTGTGTTCTATCATATTAAGCAATATCTCCTTCATGAAAGTAGGTCTGTGTTGCTTATGAGCCTTTTAGGTTTCCAGTATGCTATTGATTCATCCATCTTCAGCTGTGTCACCTCCTGGGGTTGAAGCATTTCTTTGTTTTTAGCTTTGTCTAAATTGTTTTGAAACAGAGTGCAGTGCCAAAACACATACTTTTAATTGAGCAGCTTTGGAAGTGTGAAAATGAAGTCTTGGCATGATCTAATTAGTGCTTGTGTATTTTGGTCGCAAAAAGTGACTGGTGAAGAATTCCCCAGACACATTCTCTGTTCTGTCTGAAAATAATCCTGCATAAAGTTGTATATCCTGCTTAGTTCTTGTTGGTGCTTGGAAGTCCTGACTGTTATGCTTTCACTAATTAGCTGCCAGGACATCCTTTTCTTCTCAGTCTCCTTGCTTTTGGCTTGTTTGTTAGAATGAGCATTGGCTACTTTTGCTGGCAAGCTCTATAGAAACTGGCATCTCTCTTGTGATCTCTTTCAATCCCTCATGGTGTAATGTTTGCCAAGTTGGTGCTGTCTGGGGAAAGTCCAAAGGACTTCTGTGAAGTGGAAGGAACTTCTCTTTCTTCCTAACCTAATGACTGTGCAGGGCGTGGTGAGTGCTGGTAAAAGTATCAAGGACAAGTAGCTAGGTCACTGACCTCTGTGCCCTCCTTGAATTTTTTTTTTGCAGTAGAGTAAGTTTCTGCCAGGTTTTATCACCCCTTTTGATGTCAGATTGGCTAGGTTGGTTTTTTTCTTCTGTGAAGGTGAGGTTTGCAGCTGTAGCCCCTTGCAGGAATTACAACTGCTGTGATGGTCTGGCTTAGGTTTGGATTTGTAGCTGTTCTCCCTTTGGTACGAGTCTGAGAGCTTCTCTCCTGACAAGCATCCTCTCGAAAGGGTCTGTGAACAACGGAGCTGGGCATAGCCCAGCTGTGTCTGAAAATCCTGTGGGACCAAGGTCACCGAAGGGGTATCAGGGACAGACAAAGGTGATACAGAGACTCTATTATCAGAAGGTATGAAAAAGCACTTTTTTAATAGAAATCTACAGTTCTTATAGAAACAATGGTGGACTTCAGACCTGATTGGCCTTTAGGAATCTTCTCTCACCTATTGGTCAAGAAGGGACAACTCCTTGTAAACATCTTTGACAGAGATTGCCTGCCAGCTCTAGAGAGTGAGATAATTGTTTTACTTTTTTCTTTGCGTTTTCTAACAGCTTCTCACAGCTTCCCAGGAAAATCCTGGGAGAGCTATCTCTCCCTATTCAGAGGATATGTGATTACCACAGACCAATATCCTGCACAGCTTGACTGCCTTGGGAAGAGCTCTCTGCCCATTTGAAGAGTCTCTTTCTTGCCCTGACCTTTAGGCTTGTGCTCTAGGCAGAGCAGTCTGGCAGCTGCAAAGCTCTGCAATGCTTTTCCCTTCAGCCTTTGTCTCGCAGCTGGCCCTTAAATGTACAACTGGCTTGCTGGTGTTAGAGAGGCAGTTTCCATGCACTATCTCCATATTAGAGCAGCATCCAGAGGGAATGTCCCCACGCTCCTTTCTGGTGACTGTGCCTGGCTGTGTCACCTGGCTGGGAGCAGAGTTGTTGCCTCCTGGACTGCAGAGCTGCTCAGCATCACCACTGAAGGAGGATAAATGGCTCGTCTGGCTCTAGTTTATTTATCCATCTGAGCAGGGAGCTGGTGCCATGAGAGAGTGCTGTGCTGGCAAGACATCTGGTGCCTGAGCTGCTCTTCAAGTTTGTGTTGTACCATATAGATGTACCCAAGGTTAATGGATGACCATTAGTTTAATCTGGTTTAATTTCATAGCTGTGCTTCATGCATAGTCTGAGCAGTATTTTGACAGGATGGCATTACTTTATCTACTCTTTCTGGTTTCCTTCCCCTTCCCATATTCCTGATGCTTTCTGTAAAATGCTTTATTCCTTTTCTTCTCTGCACAGTTGTTGAGGTGTGGATATAATATGTTTATCAGCTGAGATTCGTGTCTTGGAAACTTAATTTACCTTTTTATCTAATGCTTTATCACTAATGGTAACGTGGTAATGTTTCCTGGCAGGATATGCATTGTTAAAATCCGTTTGTAGGAACTCAAAAAATAGCATAAGAGCGGGTGGCTCCCCTTCTGTAAGGTTCAAAATTTTTGAAGCAGAAAAGGAAAATGCTCTTCATGGTACCTGACATCAGTCCTACTATCCTACTTTCCCATGGGGTGACTCCTATCAGTGCTGAGATATAACGGAGTCCAAAGACTAGGTGTGGTGGCAGCCGTGGCTGTCAAGTAAAGGAAAAGCTGGGAGGGGAAGGCTGGCCTTGTCAGGGCAGTGTCTCCAGCTACACAGGAATTTCCTATGAGCTGATTGAGACCTTGGGCAGATTTTTTGCTAACAAAAAAACACTACCACATGTCAGAACCGATTTTTTATTTTTCCCGCCATTGTCTTTTTGCCACTGAAGGAGTCAGCATTATCCAGCGGTCAGTTATCCAGCTGTCTGGCCCTGGAACAGCAAAGCCACTCAAGCAATTTACAACACTGTGTTTTTGGGGATGAGTGGCACATCACTGCAGCAGCCATCTTCAGTGACATGGGAGTAGTCCTGGGGCCTGAGGCTTGTCTTTGAGCAATTAGTTGCTATGATCACAAATAAACGGATAGACTGTGCTTCACAGCTCCAGTTCCCAAGCACTGATTTCTATTAAGTGCTTTGTGAAAGAAAGGAAAAAATAATCAAAAAATAATCGGCAGTTAAATTAATCTCCTCTAACAATGTCTAATGCGTTCTGAGGACCCGTGCTTGAGGGAAGGGCGTTGTACAAAATGACAGACAGAAATATGTACATAACTCTTTGTGCAGGGCTTTGAGGTATTAGGAAATAAAACTTCCAACACTGGCACATCAGCCTCTGATTAAACACTGTGGTTTCACCAGCTTAGGATTGATTACTTTAGAAAGCACTAAGTATTTGTCAAATACTCTTCCTTCGGATACTTGACATCCGGATCCTTTTGTCTTCATCGACTTGCCTCAACACCTCTGCTTCTCAGCAGGCTGGGTGTGCTCCCTCCTACCCCTTCTCCTGGCCCCAGTGCCATGCCCTGCACTGCGCCTCAGTCTTACATTCTTGCATAAAAGTAGCTGATGCACAGGTTGGGTCCATGTCGCTTGGGTGAGGGATCAGGAGGAGAGAAGATACTTGTCTGTAATGAGCAGCTCTGTGTCCTTGAGTTTGTTAAAGAAAAAAACTCTTCCCCTTTGCAGATGTGAGGAGGTTCCTATGGCTCCTATGTCCTGGCTAGCAAGATGCCCCAGGAAATGCTTTTTGTTTAAACTCTGTTGGCCATTTCTAGTGTAAAATGTTTTTCCAGCTGAATCCATAGCTGGATGTACTGTACATAATAAGGTTATGTTACTATAAAACAAATGATGAAAAGTATCAACATTATATTTAAAATTTGCCACAGGTGTTTCTTTTGCCACCTCTTAACATTTTTCAGGTCTGTTTTTCAGGGTTAGTCAGGACAGGAATAAGTATCTTCCTGCTTGTGTTGTGTCTCCTCAGCTCTGAAATGCAGAGTAATGTGTTAGCAAAATCTCTCTGCTCTTCCCCAAGGTATGACTGGGGAAGTTACTTTATTTCTTTCAGGAATACGTAACCTTTTCTTCACAAAAAAAATACGCCCTCCCAAGCATTGTTTTTGATCCATGGTTGTGAAAAAAGTGCTATCCCAAAATTGTCAGATTTTTCCAGCCCAGTTGCTCTGACATTCTCACTGTGCAGAAATAAATACAAAGTAAATGAGTGAGTGGTTCATTATCAGTATCATTGATAATTGAAAATGCATATAGACAGAGATTATTTTTTAAAATTTTTGCTGAATAGTGTTTAAATCATGCCTTAGTGCATTACATATTACAGGATATTTATGCTTGTGTTAACAATATAGTTAAAGCTGAGGTGAGTCAACCTTGCTGTGTTAGAAGATTAGAGAGGTAAGTGCAGGTCTACAGTAAAGCTTGTTTGGGGCAGAAAACTAAGCTCAGACATTTGTTTTGAAGTCAGTGTTTCATGGACAAAGTTTGGTAAGTCTACTCTGTGATTTTTCTCAAATTAAAGTAAAATACTGTGTGTTGAAATGTTTAATTTCATCATGTTGTACCTGTGGAAGGACTTACCTGAAGAATTTTCTCTTACTAATGAGACTGCAGCTGGTGTCTGCAGGGTGGAATTTTACCACATGTGCTTCCTCTTGGCTACGAGGGGAGGAAAAGAAAAGGAAATACTCACAGTCTTTAGGATGTATTTAAACTTCTGGGAGTTGCTTTGGAAAAGTTAATGTTCATTAGAGGTGGATACCTTTAGGATCTGGTAAATCATGGTAAATTCATGTGACAGGGTTGATATGATAGATGAGCATGTTAGGCCAGTGATGGGGAAATGTCATCCTGAGTGGTTTGTTGGCATATTAGATGGGAATGAGCCACTCCCTGTGGAGGTCAAGAGTACACTGGTATTTGTGTGGCAATTTTTGATTGTTTCAAGAAAACAATAGTGGTTTAAATTCCTAAACAATGCATAATTACATGAACTGAAGCTTGCAAGTTTTTGAACTCGTATGCTGTACTAACTTACACTACTAAAAATTCACTGTTTTACCATTAAACAAAGACAGACTAGTTTTTGTACTGGGAGGACTGTAGCATGCTTATTTCACCTCAGTTGCAATATCCATATATTTTATATGACTTCTTGCAAATACACTGCTGAGAAAGTTTCTATAGTGAGGCTGTTTTGTGTATTAATTTACCTTAACCCCTAAAGCACCATACCAGTTTTCTGTTTTTCTTTAGGTCAGGTCTCAGTGCTTGCAGGGCTCGGAGATCCTGGCTCATTGTTGAATATTCTTGGTAGTTTTGAAGCTGTTAAATGTCTGAATTGTGTCTTTCAATTACAAATTCGTAGCTTTCTTCAGTGTCATTTGCAGTGTAATTTGATGAGAGCAGCTCATAAAGTCACGATGAGAGAATAAAATAAGAGGCACGCAGTTGAATGGTATGAGAAGTGAAACTGGTTTTCATCCAGTTTCTGAAGTATTTGCTTTATTTTTAACAAGCCTAGACTAAAGGTTTGATAAATTGGGGCTGTATGGATTATGTTAGGCAAATCAAGTAACATTCTGTTAAGAAATTATGAAAACTATTCAAACTCAGAGCTTGGGTAGAAGATTTTAATTGTACTCCAAGGACTCTGCAAGGTGCAGTGAAATAACTTGTGGGAGGTTTTAAAGGCAACTTTACAGTGTGGTCAAATTAGAAGGAAAATTATTAGTTAAGAACTGAGAACTTGCTTAGTTTTATTTTGGTGGAGTGCTGTTAATGTTTTACAAGGAAGCAGGTTTGATCATGCACTTGGTGTGAAGTTTGTGTTGCCAGTAGCCTTTGTTCTGCGGAAGCCTCTCTGGGAGGGTTTGAATGTTTGAGTCCTTAGGGATAGGATGCCTTTGGTGGAAGTGCCTGGCCGTGTCTGCTCATGGCTGGCAGCACAGGTGATTTTTGTGGGGTGGGATCTGGTCCCTCCCTGGAGCTGGAAGACTTGGTGTGAACTGGTGGGTTCTTGATAACCTTTTGTGTGTTTAACGAGACAAATCCTTCCGTTCAATTGTTTCGCTGTGAACTAATGCTTATCACCGGATGATTTTGTGTACCTTGTGTCCCTTTTGATTTGTTTTGGATCAGGGATTGTAAAAGCTGGTGTCTGGAAGGGGATGTTGCAGGGATGGAGCAAGTATTCCCCAGCTTGTTAGAGTTGCTTAACCTCAAGAAATGCAGTTGCTCCCAATGGCTTACATGCAACTTCCTCATGTCATTTGACTTCACCCAGTGTTGTGAATTGCTGTAGGGGTTATAAAGTGGTTTATTCCACAGTCTGTGAGCGAGGATGGGTAGAATGAGGTTGGGAGTGCATGTTTCAACCTTCAGGTTGCTGATCTCCCCTCTGTGACTTCCTTCACTTACTTTGTCTCTGTACATCCTCCATCCCTCAGTGCCAGGCCCTGGTGTGGCCAGACTGTGGAGGTGGAAGTGGTAACTTGGGTCCCAAATGGAGCAGTGGGATTTCAGTTTGGATCCTCAGCAGTCTGAGGACAAACTGCTGTATGTTTTCTTTTTCTGGTGGTGTTATGGCACAAGTGTAGCATGATACATGGTAAACCAGCAAATTAGCTTCAAGGGTCAGCAGGTATTTCAAAACAAGGCAGGGAATTTAAGGAGGTTTTAAGCAACAAGGAAGTGGTGGACCTAATGTTTTACTTGAGAGGGCATTAACTTGCTTTTCATGTGTCTTAGCTCTTAAGGCAATGTGGGTGCTTTGGGTACTGATAGTCTTAGACATGGTACCTGTCATCAATGGGTGGAATGGGAGCAGGAATTGTGAAGTTTGCCATGTTAAAGCTGACAAATAAACTGCTTTTGCTGGTGAGAAAGCAAATGAAAGGGGTTTCCTAAAGCTGTGGACTGCCTGGGTAGGCTCTGAGATTTTGGCCATCTTCCTTTCCTGTTTAATCAGCTAAGATGAATGGTGAGTCAGTGTAAGCTGTATGGTGTGTTTCATTATTGGAGACCTGTCAGAAGAGTTGGTTAATAGTCCAGAGCATTTGGATTCAATGTGATAAAACTAATAATAACAAAGTACTTCAGTTCCTAACTTGAAGCTGTGAAGGAAATCCTATTATCTTAAAAGTATGTCTATATGAAAGGGCTATTTTTTTCTTTCTTAACAAGCTAAACATAAACTCACTGGTGAGTTGCAGAGCAGCATTACTGTTTCCAGAGGCTGCTTTCCAAACTTCCCTGAGATGAAGTGAAACTGAGATTTAGTGCTGTCACTTGTGGAGTTTCAAGAATATACTTCTGAAGACCTTTTAAGTTACATGGGAGAAGATGTTATGGAATCAACTTATTTAATTTTTATCTAAATACTTGTAATGAACATAAATTTACTTTCTTAATTTTTTGGAACAGCCTGCCTTTTTTGCTGGGTGCTTTTTTCCTTCTGTCAAATTGCTTAAACAATTTATCATTAACACATTTACTGTATTGCAGTTTAACTTCGTAAATATTATTCAAATAACTACTTCTAGGTAAGGAAAATTATTAAATGTCATCCCATACTTACTTTTACCCAGAGGGAAAGACTGAAGAAGTGAGGATTGCTTTGAGTTAATTTGATCTTTATGAAGCAGCTTTGAATTTCCTGGGCTTGTTTAATGAATGTACTGAAAGCCCAGTGTAGCTGCCTGTCTTAGATCCAATAATTGTACACACTGTATTGTAGGGGAGGGATGGTCTTTTCCCTTCTGGTTAAAAGGATTAGCAATCTTTCACTGTTGGCAATGAATGTTTGCAGGTAAGCACAGTCCAGATTTAGCATTTGAGCTGGCTTCCTTGTGAAGATTTGGTTTGATTTCCTTGTTCTGTAATTTCCAGTGCTCAAGTGAGAGTTCTTCTTGGATGACTAACACATTTCGGCACTAGTTAAGGCACTTTAGAAAACCCAGTGTTTTTCATATATTAAATATTTTATTAATGACATAAGCAGGTGTCAAGGCTAGTTCACAGTCACATGTTTTTGAGCCATGCTTCTGAATTTTGCGATTCGCAGTTTTATTTTGTAAGAGTATTGAATGGGCTTAACACTTGTTGCTGTTCTGCTTTCCCATGTGGCCCATTAGCACCTTGGCTTTGTACCTTTTTAATGTAACCAAATGCATGATTTTTCTTGTATTTCTGCATTTTGTATTTCTGCTGTGTGTTTAAGAGACTTGGAAGTGTGTTCAGAATAATGATAGGAATGTATTGCTAAAGATGAATCCTGATGCTTTCTGTTTGAGGTACAGCTAACTTTTCTGGACACTAATGGAGGAAGCTCATCACTGCTTTTGCATAGCCTGTGAGATGCAGTTTAATGCAGCCAACCATTTCCTACTGTCACACAGAAGGTCTCCTCAGGCAGAGGGGAGAACTCAGGATAAGTTAAAATACTTAATAAATAGGGTAGAGTCTGTCAGTGGGAATATCTGGCTATTGTGTGACTGAGCTGCACATATGTAGTGGTGGGCTTCATCAGGCTAAACCAAGAGACATAATTGACAAAACTGAATATAAATCCTGTATTATGAGTATCTGGGCATGGCCAAGCCTTTAGGACTTGGAAGCATGATTCAACGATTTGCCAAGTTAGCCTGTCATGATCACTAGGAGAAGAGTTTGCCCAGGAGAACTGAGTTATAAAGTAATTCAAGACTTTCTAAAAAAAAAAAAAAGCCTCTTGTGCAATCGGAGTTTAATGACCAAGGTGATGGCTTTATGCTGCCATTGTCACTGTTTAAATCCCCTGTATTTTTTTTATTTGCACCTGTTTTTACTGATCTCATAATTGGCCATTGTTACAGAATGCATGTGGAATTTGGTTGAGAGACCAACTTTTCTTTTTGGATGGAATGCAAACTACCTATTGCAATAAAGTTTCTGTACTTGTGATTATGGGCACTGTCAGTGTTTCCATTATAAATTTCTTGATTTTTTTAAAAAAGGAGCTTAAAACTAAGCTGTAAAAATTTGTTCTTGGCAGAGAACTTGTGTACAACATCTCAGCTCCAGTAAGACTTTTTAATGAATTTTGAGAGAGGGAAGGAAAACCTGAACTATTTTGTAAGTTGAGGTTACACAGGTGAAGTATACACTGAAATCTCTTGTTAACAAAACTCAGCTTGTAAGGAAGTAGCACAACAGAAACCTCCAGTGTTAGTCCCGTGTCCCACATTACATTTTAAATTTAGTTATAACAATTGAGTGTAACTTTTGATTCATTCTGTGGAAAAGCTTTTGACAGAACAACATTCATTGCCAGGCAGGAAAAGCAGACCAGAAGGTACCTGGCATCAGAAGCAGGGAACATGGTAGTGGCCAGCTCTTCCCACCACTGAGAGAGGCTTTTTTATGGTGGTGGTAAATCTATTTCTGAAGGAAAGCAGTAGAAATATGCCATTCCTATTGACTCAATTTTTCAGTGCTGCAGAAGATGCTCTGAGACCATGTTCAATCAATGTATATTTTCACTGGATTAAATAAACCTGACTATTGGCATAATGCAAATAAGCTGAGAAGCCTGGATGCTGATGCATTTTACTCTTCTAATAAACACTGCTTCAAAATTTAATGAAGTGTGCCATGTTGCTAAAGGTAAGTGCAAACAAACTGAGCTGTAGACTCTTTGCTTGAGGTGCTGCTGTTTAATGAGATTCGTCACCGGGTAATGTGAGCAGATCCTGGTGACGCAAATGCCAGCAGTCATTCCCTGCCCCGTTTCAGGAGGACACCTGGTGATACTGATTGTTTTCATTGGAAAAAGAAGAAACACTGCAGCAAGATAAGTCCTCAGCAAAATCTTGAGCATCATTCATCTTTACTGTGCCTTGAGATCCTAGTTCACTTTAACTTCCTTGAAGATGGGCTCCCTTCAAATGCAATCTTTGTGTCACCTTGTGCCCCTCTACTCCTCTCTGTTAATGTGCTTTGTCTTTAACAGAAGCTTCCTACAAATTCTATTGAGCATCTACAATGTTGTGTATGGTTTAGTGCAGCACTTAGCATGGTGTGTGCCTGGTTCTGACTGGGGCAGCTGAGAACAACTGAAAGACAAATAACCCTGGGAAGGGTGCATTTCATCAGAGGTAGGAGTGTGTGGAACCTGTGCCTTCCAGCAGGAATAGGCAGACATACCAATTCCCTGGAGATAGACCAATGATGGTGTTCTTGTGCCTTTCCTTCTGGAATGTCTTCTGTGGTGGCAGGTTTTGTGCTCACTTTTAAAAGGAGATCAATTTTTTGGTACCATTGCTGTTGTGTATTTATCGATGAAGCTGCATAATAAGAAAAATCACACAGAAGGGTTCTGGAGAACATCTTGGTGAACTAGTTTTGATGCTGAAGGCTAGTTCAGTGAAAAATTTTTATGAGAACTGCAACAGTTTTTGTTATTATAATAGACAATTACCTAAATATTTTGGAATCAGATTATTTGGTTCTAAACTAGTTAAAATTTTGGTTTTAAATGTTTTGTCCTGGGTATGAACTAATTTTGAAAAGGCATGGACAACCAAACTGTCAAAAATGCGTAGTAAGTGCCTGAAAATTATGAAGAGATAGTTATGCTGTGGTTATTAGTGTGGAGTCATTAATGGTTTTCCTTCTGTGTTGCTGTTCTAATGATATTTCCAGGTGTGATACAACTGAATGATGTCTCAGGTCATCTTAAATAGGAATTAAATTGCTCTGTTTAGTGATGAGCCTGTTAGCTTTGTGTGTGGAAATAAGAACCTCAACAACATAAAATATAATTGATGTTTTGTTTTTAGAGCTGTGTGACATTTTGTTTCTATTCTGTCTTGATTTCAAGCAGCAAGTGTAAATAAACTAATGCTGGTCTTTAATTATGTGAGTTTCTGCTGTGAAATCTGGGGTTCTGAAACCCTGAACATGATATGTGATTAAGCCTTGGTACCTGGGTGGGAAGAAGAGACAAAGCCTTCCTCTGTTCATAGAAACCTAACTGATGTGTTATTGTCTCATAAGGCCTCAAGAGTGAAGTAATGCTTTGAAGTATTTGAAAACATTAATTCTCACATCTGCATGTAAACCAAATATCATCCCCATTTCCTGAGTGGGGAAATAGATCCTCATTTTTCCTGGGACACCTGCCCCCAAGCTGCCCAATGTGGCTTTTTTTGGTATGCTCTTCTTTAATACCTATGGAGCAGAGTGATCTAAAATACTTAATAAATACTTACTACATTAACATTGTTCAGATATTTGTATTTGTTGCCTTACCACATGTGCATGCTTTGCTATTTTCAGCCTTCTTTTCACACTTGGGCTTTGCCTTTGCAGCTGTGTGAAATTCAGGTGTAACATCTTCAGGACAGAGTGTGCAGGTCTGCCTAGCACAGTGTCAAGTGCTGCAAACAGGCCAGCTTGGCTTGAGTGAGTTTCCAAAAGTCATGGACAACTGAGAGCAGGATTATTTTCCTTGAGCAGGATGACTTTCCTTATGTACTTTGTAAGGAACTTGTTGAAAGTCTAAGATGGATATGGAAGCCTGGGGTTTCCTGCCAGTAATAGTGATTTAATATGAAATCAGTCTCACCTGCACTTTCTAACTGGCATTCAAAGACTCCTTGCCCAAATAAATGAACTTGTAGGAGTTTTAGCTCGCAGGTGAACCTTCCCAGTTTGATAAACCAGCCTGTGTTTCCTGTGTTTGCAGGAATCTTTGAGCAAAATTGTGCTGCTGTCATCTCCCTGTTCTCTTCCACAGTCTCTTGGTGCTCTATGTTGCAGTGAATTTCTGTCCAGGGTAAGAATTTGCTGATGCCACGTCAAATGAAGGAGTGCATTTGCCTCAAAGCTTGTCTTCTCTTCAGAAACAACTTTAAAGGGATACAGAAAGGTCTCAGCAGTTGAGGAAGTTGTTCTCTTATAATCTCCCAGTGAATGATCTGTTTTTCTTTTCCTCCACTTACCGTGCTTGCAGGGATTATCTCCTCCAGTTCCTTTCATTTGTGGGTGGTCCTCTTCAGCCTGGCTGCCTCTCTTGTGCCACAGCTTCCCCTGAGCACAGATCTTTTCCAGCCCGTTCTGGGGTGATGGGGAAGGTACTGGATTCATTGTGGTTTTGGCATGTATGACTGGAAGTGGCAACAGTACAGCATGGCAAAACACAGGTAGAGTTATGGCCCAGTCCATTTCTAGAGGATGGAGCTGCTCATGGTTAGAACCACTCTGTCAGATAGTACCTGCTGGCTCCTGCATGGAAAACACAGTGTTAAAGCGGATTTACAGTCTTGTGTTGCTAAAAGTTTCCTGGAATGTCTCTCCATCACCTGCTACCAGATCTCCTTACCTTCACACTATTGCAAAGGAAGCACTGGGTGGTTTTGTGTGGGTGACTTTAACAGCATTGTGCTGGCACTGGGGGAAGCTGTTGTTCTTGGCTGGAGCAGTATTTTAATACAATTGAAATCTGATTTAGAAATTAATGTCGATGCCAGTTTCCCTGGTGTGACAAGGTAGAGACTATAGGTGTAGGAGCTAGTTTTGGCAAGCCTTTTTGATGGGGTTGAGATGGGCACAGTGGGATGCACTCAGCCCAGAGCAGCTGCCTTTTGCTTTTGCCTTCCATATCCTCAGAGGAGCAGTGGAACACAAAACAAGTGCAAGAATGTCCCTGTAGAAGATGAAAAGAAATAAAGACAGGACAGTCCAGCAGTTGACTGAATGCAGCCAGGAAGATGGATGACTGGAAAGGCTAAGAAATGAAGAACTATTTGGAGCACTTCTAGAGTGGGAGTCTCAGTGATGCTTCAGCAATGACTTGTTTAGGTTCCTGATGCTCTTATCCCACAGTGAACAAATAAGCAGACCTGGGCTGATGGAACACACCAGTCAAAGGAAGTTCCCATTGGGGTATACATAGTTCGAAAACTTCCATAAATTGTTCTGTAATATAACAGTTTCCAATTACGGGTTTTCATAATAAGAGGCTTACTGGCAACCAGTAATGCAAGTTAACTGTGGAAATTTCAATTGCTTTTCTTGGCCCTTGTGGACTTCCTGAACAGTATGTGTTTTCTCCCAGGTGTCCCATTCTGGGCTTTGAAAGTGTGTCACAATCTGCCTGGGGCTGAGACCCCTGGGATCTGGCACTTAGAGCCCAATCAAATGGAACAAAAACTACAAGTGAGGGGCTGAAGGTGTCAGCCCCAACATGTAGATGCTTGGTTGATTTGTTTGTTTCCTGCCTTGATGAGTTAAAGTGTTGATCAGTAAGAGATTTTCTTAGACACATGGGAAATAATTTTTATGTTCTGAAGAAAACCTCAAACTCTTGGGAAGTATAGGTATGCAAATATTTTGGATAGCCCTTCCAGTACTTTTTGATTAGTTTGCATTGTCAGCCCACTTTCTTCTTACGGGCACGTGCGGGTACAGGCTTGTTTGGTTTGTGAAATGTTGAATAAATCTTCAAAGAGTATCATTGTTTCCAGGAAATGTGTTTTTCATACATGCTTGTATTGTTAAAAAAAAAAAAAAAGGCAGTAATGGATAATACTTTGGTTTGTGCAAGCCAACGGTGTGGATTTGCTTGGCATTGCAGCTTTCAAATTATACACGCTCAGCACAAGTAGATTCTTTTCTGATTACATGCAAGCTCTGTGTAATTATTGCATCTTTTAAAATATGTATTGATTCATGGTATTGTCTTGAAGTTGCAAATGATCCAAAAGCCTGTCTGCTTCTTTACATCGGATAAAAACTGGGTATCTTTTTGCAGTAATTTGCTGAAAATGCAGGGATTTCAGAGAATCATACTTTTGAAGATGTAACCTTATGTTACTTTCTTCTTCTAATTCACCCCTCTTGAGTGATTTATTCTAGGGACCGTGCATCATTGGTTTTGTCCTGGCACCCGTTCTTGTAGTGTTGCAGTGCCTGTGCACATTACCAGAAAAAAGATGGCTGGGAGACAGTTTCTGAAAAAGCAAAAAGTTAAACCAAAAAGAAAAGAACACACACACAAGAAAAGAAAACCAGTTCCAGTTAGTAGAGAGGGTTTTGCTTGCTGGTGTGGATGGGGCATAATTTGATTTAAATGACTTTTGAAAAACAGTTCTCAAAACTGTTCCATGCATTTTCTTCCTGGCTACTGTTGAAAATATGGAGCCGAATATTTTCTGTGATGTTTCAAACCAATATGTTCTGGCAACCTCAGAGCTGGGCCCTGTGCATTGCACTCTTGTTTCCAGTTTGCTGTGGCCTGGAGTGCAACACTCAGCTCATGAGATGCACCAAAGTGGGAGGTCTTGTGAGGAGCAGGCAATACAAAGACCCAAGGTACAAGGAACATTTCACTGGGGTCCAGCAGGGAGGCTGCCAGTTTTTAGGGCCTCTTTTATGAAAAGAATTTGCTGGTAGGAGATGAAGAAGCTGTTTGTGCTTCTTTGAATTTTGTGAGTGTGCAGGGGGAGGTTGATTCCTGGGTGTTATTAAAGGCTGGGTGCTGAAGTGAACTTTTTGTGCTTCTCTGGGGTCAAACTTTTCTCACTTGAGAGATGGGCAACAGCTAAGGATTCATCAGTGTGACATCTTGCTGTACATAATAGCATGTGGGCTGGGAAGCTGGGAGATGAGGTGTTTGCTGTATCACTTCTACTCCAGGGACTTCTGTGCCTTGGGAAATGTGTGTGGGAAGGTCAGTGCACTATAAGGAGGTATTCTGAAAATAGAGGCTGTTTTTTTAGCACCAAATCAAATCCCGGGGGTGGCAGCAGGAGTGGAAAGTGTAGAACAAGTTTGTTGATCTGGCTATAGAAATACACAGCTCTTTGGTAGCAACTGCCAGCTGGATTGGCTTGCCTACAAAGGAGGTGGCAGAGTGTTCCCTGCGAGGGAATCAAGGACATTGTCCTTCCCCATATCTCTGACACTGTTTTACCCTCAGCAGTGGTTGATCCATGAAATGTGGGGTACCTGTGCTGAGCAGGGACAGCTACTTCTGACAGCTTTTTCCTGCTTCTCAGCATTTGTTAGAGAGTACAAAAGGCAGAAGTGTACAGATGGAGCTGTTTATCCTGTTAGGAGAACCAGAGGAAATGGACCTGAGGAAACATGGTCCTGATCCCAGGGCTGTGTATCCTACAGGCAGCGTTGGGAGAAATGGGTCCAGGGAGACCACAGAGAAGTGGCAGGAAGGGGGTGAAGGCAGGAGTAGACTTGAGGAGAGAAAGAGGCAGAGGCGACTGTCTCCTGGTCAGTGATAATGAGGTGTAGCTAAACATGTTTGGAAGCAGAGTGTAGGTGTGGGATGAGGGCCAGGGAATGGGAATGGGGAACTTTCAGAGACAAATGACAGGTCAGAGACCAGATAGGGAGTGGAAATACATGGTGAGGAGACAGCTCTTGTTTTGGCTTTAGGATTCAGAAAGGTCAGTCTTGAGAATTTTCCTTGTTGATGCTTTTCCACTTGTTTTTCTGGTTATTTGTGTAAGATGGTAGGGGAAGGACTTCAGATGAACTTGGAGGGAGCACACTGTAACCTGGATTGCTTTGATACAGCCTGAAGCACAGAGAGACGAGTGAGCAGCTCAGGAATGAGGTTTATTGGTAGAAGCAGAAAGAAGTAGTGAGTTGAGGTGGCTGTTTTGAGATATGGGTTTTTTTCCTACAGTTAATTTTGTTTCACATGCAGCTGCCTGACAAACCTGCGTGTAGGGCTGTCTGCTCAGGTTGGACTAAACATAGATGTTCAGTTTGATTATTTGAATGAACTTTGCAGTAAAAACTCACTTTGCAGGTTAGTCTGAGCAGAGGAGTTGCAGGATTCTGGGAAGGGCAGGCAATATGGCTTTGGGGTCTCAAAAGGTTTGAAGGCCATACTGAAGATGTATCTCGATATTTTGTTTTCAAAACACAAACCTTAGATTTCATTTGTTTCTTTTTCACTTCTCACCTGCTGCAGTGGGTGCAAGTCAGAGCAGATTCTGAAAAGTCACTGTTTCCAAGAAGCCTTTGTGTACTCGGATAATTTACCCTTTGAATCCTCAAGCAGGATGGTATTGTAGTGACTGCTGTGACAAAACTGTGTGTGACATCGGGGAGCAACAGAGTCCATTGGGGAGGAACAAGTCGTTTTTCCTAATCAAGATGGAGAGATTTTAATATGGATGTTTGTATGATTATTGCATCCAATGTGATGTCTGAAATGTAGACTGTAATGTGCTGTTAATATAAAATAGCTATCCTGGGGGCTGTTAGCAAGTGTTTCCAGTGATTTAGAATTAAAATATTGTAATGAAAAAAATCCAATCTCAAACCACAACAAACCTCCTCAGTATAACATTATTGTTATTTTAAAAGTAATGCCATAACTGCTCCTACTGAGCCTAGTCACTTTTATTGAGTTGTTGTCTTCCCAGTACTGTTTGGTGTATGTGGGATTATGAAAAAAAGGGAGGGTGCCTGGGACAGGTGTTTCTTTTCTTCTAAGTGCCTTTCATTATCCAAGAAGAAGCTAGAGTGAGACAGGCTTTGTTTGGTTACTCTTCTCAGAAAAGCAAAGCTCTTCCTCGCAATATTTATGGTAGCTTGGCTCTGGTATGTATGTATGAGCTGTGACAGCATCCTCGTGTTAGCCAGGCTCCGTTCCCACTCCCTCATGAGGGAGCATTAGGGAACCAGCTTTTAAGTGAAGCCTGTTTAATATGGCAAAGCTGGGAGACGAATAGATGCAGGTGTTCACAGCACTGGTATGAAATGTGGTGTTTGTATTAGTGTTGTGGTAGCAACGGTCCTTTTAACGAGGGGATGGTGATTTGGTCCTAAGCCCCTGTTTTCAGCTGTCCTTCTTTTGAAATAACTGCTTTTGACCTGTTTTTGAGACTTGTTGCTAAACTAAGGCTCAACTGCAGAGAGGACCAGCAGCTCTGACCTAAACTTTGTCTCCCTACACAGTATTGAGCATAATGACTTTGTTTGGCTAAAGCAGAACTTGTGTTTGATCAAAGTGTTTTTCAGAAGAAAGCCATCTTACCTTGGTTTGCAAACCTCAGAAGATAGACTTGAGCTAACACATTATTTCCCTTCTAACTGTTCCTCTATTCAGTCCTCCTTGTTTAATGTGAGTTCTTTGTGTGCTGTGAACCTTCTTCAGCTCCCACTTGCTGATGAATTGACTGCACCTTTCTGTACAAGCATGAGGAGCGTCTTTGTGCATCATCTGTCTGCCCTAGTGAGGAGAGTTGCCATTAGTGCCTTGTCACTTCTAAAATATTTTGGGCAAGTTACACATTCTGGGTTTGAGTACTCATTAGAAGACACTTTACAAGGTGTTGACTGACTTGCATAGAAATAAAATCTCCATTCTGCCTCAGTATCCTTCTGGAAATACTCATTTTAATACCAGCTTTTTGAAGGAGGTGAAGAATTTGATTTTTATTGAATCTGAGTCCAAACTGGCTGTAGTGAAGATAATTCTGCTTCCTTACCTGCCAGGTGCTTTCAATGAAGGAGGTCTCTTTGCACAAGGTCCCATTGAAAGCAGTGACATGGAAAGTTTTTAGCAGTTTTTATCCATGCAAGGTGCATTCATCCAGCTGTGTCTAGTCCAGCAGTCATGTCATTTCTTCAGATCTATGAGGATTCATGGATTGCTTGTAAGGATCAGAGGTGAATAAGAATGAAAAGCAAACCTATTAGTGTCAGGCTTAAGCTTCAGGGGCTTGGTACATTTAATAGAAAAAGCATGGAGTTAATAGATCAAAGATTATTGAAAATCACTGGTCACGTTCAGTTGTTTAAGTTTACAGGCACTGAGGAGGCAGCAGCAAAAAGTCTATACCTGATCTGAGAGTAACCAGGCCTGGGCTTTGTCTTTGTGTGGAGGTTTAGGTGGAAAGTCTGTGAAAAGCTGGCATCAAACAGGACAGATATGAGACTGGTTCTAGCAGGGGAGGCCCATTTCTTCTGTAGCACAGGAGGTAACCCCTATGCTTTCAGATGTGCAGATTCCCAGTTCAGTGTTCTGTTGGAACAAATTCCTCCTGAGTAAGGACAATTGGTCATTCAATTGCTACTTCAAGACTGGGCTGGATGCTCTGCTGTCCAGATTGTACAGGTCCATGACAGGATGGTTTTGCCCACTAGCTGGTTTTTATTATACATATAGTTGAAATGGGATTTTCATTCAAATATCTTGTGTTCTGTCAGCTATGGCTTTACAATCTAAACCAGTCATCAATGGGGCAGAAACCTGATGCTTGTTCAGTGATAGATGTCTGTTTAAGCTGGAAGAAAACTTACTTGGACACTGTCTTCAGGACCAGGCATTCAAAAAAACAATTGACTTTCATCAAAATGTTTATTAAAACTTCTTTTAAATTATTATTAAAGAACATGTAAAAATAACAACCATAAGGTTGACATTTTACTTCCCAGATCAGGAAATTAAGGTCTTTTAAGGGTCTTTAATGATGTTTGCATGTCATACATTTCATGCATATATAACAAGGGGGAATCCCATTTTTCTAGGTCCATGTAGGGTCAGCTGCATTGCCAGGGCATGGGACTCTGTAATGCACATATGACTGCGTGATAGTCTGAGCCAGTTGTGTATTTGCTTTGCTCTGTGTCTGTGATCAGAACTGACCCGTTCTAGCTGTGTGCATTATGCCATGGATAAGCTGCAATAATGTTAGAGGAACCAGGAGAGTGCAACATCATCAGATTCTTGAGTCTCAGATGCCACTTGTAAGAAATGCTTAATATGTCATGGTTGGATTTTCTGCTGCTCATAGACAGAAGGATCCTGCTCTTTGGAATTTGTGCGATGAGCTCATGCTGGCCAGCACCTCTGATCATCTTAAACGGAGTAATTGTATCCACTGAGCTTCTGATTTTGTAGAGTCTTATGCAGCTTTCCAGTCTTCTGATGTACAGCTTCCCTAAATTTTTGATGTGATATGAGAAATTCTGGGTGAAGTTCCCTGCTCTGTTATGTATGAGGTCAGCCTTAATGATCTATCTTGGCCGTAAAAAGAAAACAAATCCTATCACCCAGCTTTGCCAGCATCTGGACATTTTGCTGATCTACTGTGTGTGGAGGTTATGATTTTGTGGACTCTGGAAAACTTTACTGAAAAATCCTTTTGAAAATGCATAAGGAAATTTGTGACTGGGGATTTAGGTAGTCACAGCTGGAGTATCGTGGTGCTGCTGGTGGCAGCAGTATGTGTCCTCTAGCTTGGGGGAAGCACAGCGATTTTAGCATAGAGCATTTAAAATTAAATCTGTATCTGCTGCCTTCTTTAATAGCCACATAAATTCTTCAAGCATAACCCTTCCAGTGCCACATCTTTAGAGAAGTATTTCCTTTCCTAAGATATATTTGATGTTGTTTGCTGCTTTACATATAGAAAACATACTAACTTTGGACCCAGATCACATCTCACACTCTCCAAAAAAAGACTGGGAGAGAAAAAAATGCAGGCAAAACTTGAAGGGAAATTAATTCCTGCTGCAGTTGCACACTTGCACACATCTGGTGCAATTGAAATTTAAGAGCTGAAGAGATCCACATCTGACCAGGGTAGGGTCCAAACATTACTGTTGACACTGGTTTTCTTTTTGGATAGGTACACTGGCAGAGTCACTAGCATGTGGAGCCTTGTCAGCTCTCTAATCTAATAGACTGTTCTTGCCCAGACCATTGTGTGTCAGTATTTTATGTACCAAATGTAGCCAGGTTTAATAATCAGCCATTTTCCCACCTTTTGCCAAACTTTTTCCCTTTTTTGTCACAATTTAATGTTTGAGTCAAAATCTGCTATGGTAACAAATTATATACATGTTAAAAACTGAAAACAAAGATGGAAAGAAGAGTCACAAAAGGTAACAAGAGTTCAAAGCAATGTCATTTGAGTTTTTTATTTTTAAAGACTTGAATTTAGCCCCATTTTAAAATTGATTTTATTTCTGTTATGTATGGTGAAAAGCTTACAAAGAAATGAATACTGCTTGAAAGCATGACTGAGCTCTTTGTATGTAAAAGTATTCCCTGTACAGGTCTGATTTTGATATATTTCTTTTTAGTTACTAAAGAATAATTTGTGAAACTTTTTTGACTTATATTTTCTTACTTAGAACAGTTGCCTTCAGGTAGCATCTGTTGAGGTTATTAATGTTTATTTCTCGCAACTATATAGATCATATAAAGTATGTTGCCAAAAAATTGTTTCTCTTGTTTTATTGCATTTTAAGGGCCCTTTACTTGCCTTGCTGGTGGCATCAATTGCTGCTGTCATGTACTGGGTTATGATGCTGAGGACTTGGGGACCTTGGAGGAGCATCTCTGGGGAATTACGTGCCTGGCAAACACCAGCACCAGCTGGAGGGGAGCTCAGTCACCGGGAGGGCATTGGAATGGAGTCACCCAGTATCTTTGTGATTTTAGTGTTTAGTATGTTATTTCTTAATCTGTACTGATTTTCATCTCACTCTGAAGCACTGTAGTTTGAGTGAAACATAAACATTTTGGAAACTGAAACCTGGATCTAGGTTCTCCAGCTGTGTAGGTGTTTGCAGCTCACTGTTGGTTGCATGAAGGGTGCTGGTAAAGCCTTGTGTGTCCAAGGTATTAACCACTTTGGTCATTATATCCAGAGCTGGAGCACTTTCTGCCCCTGTCACTTGCAATGAGGGGTGCCATCCAGGCCCAGTGTCTGCTTCACTGGGAGCTGTGTAATTTGAATTGGAGATTTGTATAAATAATGGCAATAACTGAGTGTCCTTAACAATAAAAACACATCCTAAAATAAATGTAAAGCTTGGCACATTACCAACCTGCCACAGTCCAATTCTTCCACAGGTCACAGGGCACCATGTTCTCTAATTTCTGCTTTTTCAGTCTGTTCCAAATTGTGTGGAGGAGCTTTGACATGATCCCAGCATTCACTGGAACTGCTTAAGTTTTGGGACGTCCCAGGGTGATTAGTATATCTTGGTGAACAATGGCCTAAGCAACCTATTAAATTGTAGTGTATCCTCCTCCCTGCCTGTGTTTACTCCTGACTTCTGCAGAGATGATTAGAGGCTTGGCAGGAACTGTATGGTTATGCTCTAGATACACTTTGGATACATTATTGCCACAATTGAGGTATTGCAAAAGCTATGCTGTTCCAGTCTTTATCCTACTGAGGTACCTCTTTTGATTGTGCAATATCTGTGGCTAATTACACAGCAATTGCAGTGTGCCACCAGCCACCCACAATTCATTGTCAGCTCCTTGGGGATGCAAATGAAAAAGGAAAGATAATGTTTTCTTTCTTCAGTCCAGTGATTTAGCTTGCCTCTGTTTTTTTTATCCCCTGCTCCTCCAGGTAATAAAGCCAGATGGTAGTGACAAAGAAACAGAAGTCACACATGAATCAGATGTCCCCGAGGACATGTTGGGGACTTGCGTTCCACAAGAGACAGCGAAAGGCGATGCTCAAAGTCCGGATGTCATTATAGAAGCTCAGTTTGATGATAATGATGCAGAGCATGGACAAGACCACTTGCAGGATATGTTGACTGATGATATTAAGAAACTTTCCCTGGATACTGCTGAAAAGGGTGAGTAGATCAGATTGCTGATTTTAGGCCTTTATTTGAGCAAACCATTGAAGTGTTACTTGGTTGCCTCACTTTGCTGCGAGATATAAAATACAGGCATAAAAGCTTAATGCCTTATCACTTCTATCCCTTTTTGCTAAACTGTCTTCATGGTTTTGAATGGATATTAATGGCTGGAGTTCATATAGCTTTGATTGATGCAAAGTAAATCTGCGAAACAGAAGTCACACCTTTAGATTTGCAGTTCTTGGGGCTGTCTGGGGACTGCTGGTTGCTATTCAATTCAAGATGCTGCTGTAGCGGTTTCCTTCCTTGCAGCTTGGCTTGGCCAATCTATGTGTCTCGTTTGGGGATAAAAATATATTTCCTTGGGGGCAGTTAAGTTTGTTGCTGTTTTCAAACAGTTGAGTTATGAGCAACTTAAAGATTTAGTCTGTTTAAAAAGAAAATTGCACTAAAACCTAAAGCCAATTATGTGATCTGTTTTGAAGGCAAACCTATTTTATTCTGAATCTGAATTCCATCCAAGGCATCAAGTGTTGCTTAGGGCAAAATAAAATAGGCTACCTTGTCCCAAAACTAACGCTTATACAGCTCTTTGCATGTCCTTTCTAGTATTAAATCCCTTCCTGAAGAGCTGTGTGTTGAAAGGATTCTGACAATTGGCACATTTAACGTGTGCCTTCAGCTGCTCATGAAAGGTTTGCCAGGGCAGAAATTCTGGTGTGTTCCTGTTGCTTGCCCCAGTTGTCCAGAAAAGGCGTCAGTAACTCAGGACCAAGTAGTTGTTGGACTCTGACAAATCTTGGTGGTTATAAAGTTGTCCTATTTAATACTCATGTTTTCCTGAGATATTTGAAGATGCACAGACCCCTGCCTGTACTGTTGGTAGAATTCCCTTTTTCATACCCATCTGTTAATAAAAAAGGAAATAATATTTGAATTGAAGTGTTGTCATTTTTATGACAAAGCATCGGTTTCACCTCATGAATGGACCTGCCACCTTACCAGTTTGTGATGTTATTTCCTTCTCAGTATCTCCACTGTTGATTCCACTGCCAAGGCAGGTGAACCAACTCATATCTTGTTCTATTCCTTTCCAGGATACAGGTTGATTTGGGAGTTACTCATCTTGTCTGTGGATGTTGTACACAGGTGGTTTTTAACCTCAGATGTTTTGCAGTCTATTGCAGCTGCACACCACTGGGCTGCTTTGACTCAACAATTCTCCTGAGTCACATCTTGTGTCTGTTGCATCTTTGTTGCTTCTGATAGCAGTGCCAAACTAAACATTGTAGAAGTACATTCTAGTTTGATACTAGAATCTAAAATAAATACAGGCTTGAGCCAGTATTTTACTTTAGTTGTGTGACTGTTCTTTAAAGAGTTGATGAGAGGTTTTTTTTTTTTTTTTGGTTCATCTTAGTTCCTTGAGATTCTCTAGAGTGACCTGTGTTGGAAGTTATCATGTCATCTATCAAAATCTGTGCCATCTGAGTGGGTTTTGCCATTTGATTCTGTCTTTGGAGAATATTTGTAGGACAAATGTGAGATCAGCTTATTGTCTGCACAGTTGAAGTCCAACTTTTCCACTGCAGTTGCCTAAGCCAGCTGTTTTCTTTTGTTTTCAAGGTCTTTCCATGTTGATCCTTAACAAGCTTTGTGGCTGGTGTGGATGTGCCAGTTAGATTTCTGCTGAGTTTGTGTTTTGCTATCACCTCTTCTTAATATTTGCTTCAGATTCTTTGGCCATATAACCCATATGGAGTTCTCCCTACTTTCTTCTTTCTCTGCTTTTTAATACCATCCCTTTTTTATACATATAAAGTTTACGATGCTGATTTTTCTGAAGGTGTTTTTGAGTAGTTGATGATTGCTTTGGCTTGTTTCCTGTCCTTCATACAATTTCTCATATCATCACTTATCCAGATTTTCAGTCTTGCCTGGAAAACAACTATAGTTATTCTAGCATCACTGATAACTGTCGTGAAAAAAAGAAAAAAAATTGTGACAAATTCAGCCTTGACAGGCTTTTTTAAAAGCACTAAACCTGCACTTTTTCAAGGCAGGACTGAACTTCAGAGGGTGAAATCAGTTGCACTTCCTAAGGCCATCCGCTGGCAGGTGGTGCTGGTACCAGAGGCAGAGAGCACTGGAGGGTTGGGCTGTGGAGGGTGCAGATAACATGGGCCTGGGTAACCTGGGCCTCTCCTGGGAGAGCTGCTTGGCTGCTGCTGCCAGCTGAACTTCCTGCATGTGAGCCTTTTCTTTCACGTGACATCCCTTCTGTTGGGAGCAGCTACTGCAGTGAAACAGAGAGGTGGATGTTGGGATTCATGGGCAGTTTCTTCCTGATCCACTTTACACACTTTCCCTGGGAACATTGCTTTGCATGGCCTTACACACAGAACAGAGCAGGAGGAATTCTCTGTGGCCAGCACAAGTCTTAAATGAACACTTGTGATGGGCTTGCTTCCTTTTTTGGAAGGGTTTTTTGAAGGTCATTTTCAAACTGGCCAAAGATTCTATCAAAGATAGTATATTAATGAAACAAAATTGAGAAACAGTCTATCATGTTCTCAGGTGCACTTAATGTATGTATTTGCTTACATATATGTGTGTATGTGTATATTTATAAAAAGATCCATATATCTATATCTATATCTATATCTATATATATATATATATATAAATAAGACCTACCCAAAATTCAAACAAAATAAAAAACCTACAAGATTATGGAGGTGAAAAATATTCGTAACGACTGTAATGGAATCAAAAGGACATTTTACTTACAGAAAACCCAGAGCCAGGTTGACACTGTGCTCGAATCTTTGTTCATGAACACAAGCCCTGCAGTTTTCTGCTCTCAATTGCAAGATGCCTTTTGTCCTTCTAATGTAGGAGTAGCATTGCACAATAGCTCTGCTGGCTCATTTGTCCTGATGCCCATGGTCAGAATGAACCATGAAGAATGAAAGTAGACTTGTCGTTCCAATAAGAGCACTCTGGGAGTGCAGACTGTTTTGATGTCTTTTCTTCCTTGGCCTGTGTCCCATCCTTTCTCATGGCTCTGTTCCTCTTCAGAGCACAGTCACCCTCTCCATCTCTAGTTACATGCTGGGGCAAAGAATTTTGGGGTTGGCCCTTGCTGTCAGAAGCTCTGAAGCATGAAACATTGTGAACACTGATTATGGCCTAGATTTGAGGGACTGAATTTCCCTGGAGTCATTGTACTTGGATTTCCTGTGCCTCTGTGGGGTTTAGGGCAAATTGGTAGAAATTGTTATTATGCACAAGTCTGCAGCCTTAAACTCAGATGTTGGATCTGTCTTCACTAAGTGCTGCTGTTGTGAGAGCTGTGCTTCCTGCCTTTCTATTGCTGAGTCCCCAGAAGGGATGGGGTAAGCAAGAGGGAGGTCCATGGAAGTGAAAGACCATTGTGTTCAGCCTAATTCTCAGCCCATATACTTTCTTGTGCTCATAAAAGTGGGACCAGTCTTACTTTGCTCAAGGATGTTTAAATAGAAATTCATAATTGGTGTCACTCTGCCAGAAGATGTCCTGATCAAATGAGTTTACTCCACTTATCTGGACTTTTCTTACCAAGAGTTGGGGTTAAAGATCATCTTCGAAAAGCCTTTAGTTGAGGAAGTGACAGCCATTCTCCTCTCCAACACCTGGTTTTACACAAAGACAGATATTGTCCTGTTCCACAGTTAAATTGTCTGAATGTTAAGCCTTGGTATTTGATCTTGCAAAATTGAAAATATCTTTTTCTCTTGGATTTTCAGCTGTATTTCCAAAGTGTAAATATCTATATGCTGAACAAACTTTCTGCCTTTTTTTTTTTTTTTTTTTCTTTCCCCTTAAAAAGACAGTAAGATTGAACACCCTGAATAAAGTTTCCCAGCTTCCTTAGTAATGTCCTTCAAACCCTTTCTGGGATTTCTGTGCCCTATTGAAAAGTGGGCAGAGAAAAGGCAATAGCATCCTGGCAGTAGTCTGAATCACCAGTATGTACACAGAAAAAATTATTTCTCTGTAGTGCTTGGTACTGACATGCAAGTCCTCTGTGTTGTACCCTGAGACCTCAGCTTACCCTGTGTTACTTCTGTCCACAGAACTCATTCACCAGTCACAATGGCCTTTGCAAAGTCTGTAGTTCTTAATCCTCATTCACATTGACCACTGCAACACAGGTCATGTAACTTTTATCACTTACTGCTAACCTAGAATACATTACTTTTGTGACTTTTCACTGCAGTAGAAGGATTTTCTTTATATTCCATTTCAATATGTAATAAAAAATGGAAACTCTGTATCTCTCAACCTGGGAAAAGTGCAAAATGTTCTGTACAGAAGGGTTTATGATACTGTATCCCTACACAGACTGTGAGTCACATGAGTTTCTACAAATGTGAGCTGTCTCTTGTTAAATATTGGAATCAGATTTCTCTGATAAAGAAACATCAGCAATTGAACAGTAGTGGCTACTTGCACTCATGAGAATGGCAGCCGTTCCCATAAAAGTGCCTCAGCCCTTCTTTAGCAAAATGATATTCAAATAAAAGTTTGTAAAACAGTGTCACTATGCCAAAAGTGATCCTTGTCAAACTCGTTTGCTCAGCTTTTTTCAACTCTTCTCACGGGAGATCTTACTCCACCAGATACACAAAATATCCTGCTTCCCACGGGGGTGGAAGTCATCAAGCTGGTGGACTGGCTGCCCTGGCAGCAATCAGAGAGTTGTGTTTGTTCAGGATTTCCACTTACACCTACCCTGCTGCAAATCAGAGCTTGGATATGTGAATGTCTGAAGCTTGCTCATTGCCTTGACATAATGAAGCTTGAACAGAAATAGCTCATTTACAGGCAGAGTGAGCTCACATGAACTGAGTAACCAATAGATAATGGGTAGGGTCAACAGAATTTAGAAGCTGCTGCAGAATTTGCTCGTGTTTCCCTGCCTGTTCAGTATTCACCAGGTGGAGATCTCTGTCAAGTCAAATGTGACTGTCAGTCTCTAGTAGGCCTTGTAAGGTCAGAAGTTATGACCTAAAATTGCTTGGTGTCCACACTACTGCTGACTGGAGGCTGTATTTTGAGTATTTCAGGATTGCTTGACTTAACTGAAATGGTGATGTTTGGTAAGTTCACTGTATGGTTGTGTAATACATGAAGCCTTTCTTTTCTCCAGGTGATGTTCTAGAGTCAGTGCTTAGAAGGGTTTTTGGATCTTTCTAGCAAAATAGAAAAATGTATTTATAATGTAGAGTTTAGCCTCTGTTTTGCACTTCTGCACTTCTCATGCACTTCCATGTCCCCTCTAGTGCTTTTGTGTCCTCTCTCTCCTTTTAGGCTTGACAAGGTGCCTACTTGCTTTGTATGCCTTCCTCTGGCACCTGGGGTCCTGCAGTTACCAGTGTCTTGTATTGGACCAGGCAGAGTTCAGAGAGTTACTGCTATTCCTCTCCTTGGCCAAGTCTGGTAGATGAAATGATGGTGACAAAAATCTGGATTATGTGCTGAACCTTTGCTCTGCTCAGGCTCACCCTTTCAGTTTAGCAGCCATGAAGTCTGGCATATTTGGAGTCCCCCAGCTTCACTGGCTGCTGGAAAGAACAAGTGTTCTCCCTCCTCTCCTGAGGCTCCTGTTCACTCTGAGTGCTTTTAAGGAGCTTCACAGTTCTTTCCTAGCCTGCAGCTTTCTGGAGATGGATCATCTCCACTGCATAGCTCTTAAAATTTCTAGGCCGCAGCAGAGCGAAAGCTCACCAGGAAATCTTCTCAGTTACACGGCTTTTAATAGAAATCCTTGAGGTGGAACTGTCAAAAATCGGATCAGTTTCACTCTGCTGAAGCCTGGAAAGCCAGCAGAGAAGCTGGAGCAGTTTCAGCTCTTCGAGACAGCTCTGTATAAACTTAGGCAGTTTATCCTAAGTTCATGTTTGTGGGTCTCTGGATCTGGCTCTTCTGGTTGTTGCTATCACTTTTCTTAAATGACAACATACATTTCTAGCAGAATAAATGATATAGCAACTGAAGAAAAGTGTTCTACTGGTATTGAACAAATTGGGCTTTATGGTTGCACTGATTAAATGCTATGGGCTGAAAAAGCTCCAGTTATTCTTTTGCTGTAAAGCTGAAGCCTGCAATGGAAGTTAATGTTGGGAAAGTTCCTTACACTGTTCTTCCCCAGTAAGCTATCTTGACCCCCAAATGACTTCTTAAGTACTGGAAAAAATAAATTACTTAGGCAATTAGGTAACAGGAATTAGATTAAGTTCGGCATATTACCATATGTTCCTGGGGTCACCTATGTTTCTCCTTTGAGTTACAAGTTTAGGTCAAGTAAATGAGAGGGCATGATACTGAAAGTGAATGGTGGGTGTGGAGATAAACAGAGTATGGTCATTGTTAGCAGCAAGATTTCCAGGATGGAGCAGATTAGGATTCATTCAGCTAACATATTTTCCATGGAATAGTAATACTGGACACACAGACTTTAGGAACAAATGCACCTGCAGGAAGGAAGAACATTAAGTAAATAGGCAAAATACTCAATGGAATTATTTTTGTAACATTTTGATTTTGCTTGTTACTAATGTAATAGAACTGTATTTCTGTAGGCTGCAGCACCACCTGATTTTTTTGTAGGTTTAGTTCTCTTGCAATAAGGCTTCCAACCCTTCTGCTGACTGAGTGCTTCTCAAGGACATGAGAGGACCAGGAGGTCTGTGTGGCCGTGCTGTGGTTGTAGTAATGGTATGTGGCTATTAGGACAGCTATGATCTGATCTGCTGGGCTAGAAGGCAGCTTCCCAAAATTATGTTGGTCTTTGCTGTGGATCAGACTTGGAGGGTTCTGTGGAAAAGTGACACTCTTGTCCCATCTTTCTGCCATCTCCTCCATCCCTCCTTGTGGAGATGGCTAAATATAAGTAAATAATTACATGCTTGGCTGCCTTGCATGTCTGAGGGAGACAGCTGTACTCACCTTTTCACATTGCCTTTGCTCTGATACTGCAGATGCTTGTCTGTGCTCTACACATCTGTTATTAAGCCTTTCCTCTCCCTCTCTGAGGGTCTCCTCCTGCCTGTGCATCTCCAAAAATCTTGATGCTAATCATCTGAGTCTCCCAGTCCTCTCTTCAGTGTGCCCTTGGGCAGGCAGGTGTGTGTGCTCAGGTGTTAAGACATGAACAGCTGTGGCAGGGTGAGTTTGCTGAAATGAGTATTCAAAAATAAACATCTCTGAGGAGGTTAGTCCTGTTCATTAGACACAGCTCTGCGATGAGACAACTCAGGAGTGCTGCATGGTTTGGAGCTGGTTTGCTTCTTACTGCAGAGCCCTCTTTCATTGCACATGGGAGCTGTTAGGCTGATTTTGGACAGGCAGCATGTGTTAAATTCCAAGGCTGTTGGCTTAACAGTCTTGTCGCAGTGAAATATCTGTCTTTCCTCCATCACAGGTGGAAAGCTCTGGGTGGGGAGGTATAAATACAAAGCACTGCTTTTTCTGTGATACTTTGCTAGGTGACCCTACTTATAGGGTGTTTAAAATAGGTACCAGTTTTGGATAGTACCTGTACCAAGTGAAACAGACTTTCCTTCTTCCCTACCTTTTGGTAGGTTTGTGTTCTGAAGAAAAAAACTATTCCGTACCAAGAAACCATCAGTTCCAGAATATGAAGAATCCTTGTACTTTCTTCTAAACAGGAACATTTCCTTCCTGATATCCCTAAAAATTAAGATTGTAGCAGAATACTGTAGCCCAGAGCAAATCTCTGGGTATGTATGTATCACTTTTGGATTGAAGGGAGTATAATTTCCTAGTGTCTGTTATGTGCTGATATAAACAGAATTGCAAAAACGCATCCTTTGTGCATGTGACACGCAGTCCTGGAGATATTTATAATAAATTGGTCAGGTTTACACCACTCAGGTATTTAGTACTAAAGCATAATATCCTGAAAACTGCCCATTGAAGCAGACATCAGAGAACCTGAGTGCTGTTGCTTCATTAGTAAGTAGCTGGCTTTGCCACTGAAAGGTTTACAGCTCTGCTGGTATCTGAGCACTGAGCTGAAGAACAGTATTTTCTGATGGGATTCTTAAATACTCCCATGTAGAGTAACCCAGCTGCTCAAGGACATTTTTTCTAGCTGAAGTAGCAAACATTGAACTATTTTCTTAAAAAACTTGGCTTTTTCCATTCAGGGAGGGAGATTTTTGTTTTTTTTCAGTAAGTTGTGTTTGAGATCTGAAACTATGATATATTTTCGTTTGCAAGTGGATATTGCATCTTTAATTGTATTCATTTTGGACAGAATTGCAAATTTCCACAGTGACCAATGCAAACCTAGTGAAAATGATTTTGGATCTGTCATAAGTGATTAGAATTCTAGTCTGATGATTTTTGGTCCACTTTGGCCACCTTTTTATGTGATGGTAATTGATTTGTAAAAGGAAATTTGGGTGGCTTTAAAAAAAAGTAACGTTTGACCTAGGAATGCCTGTCAGGCAAATCTAAGTGTGTATTGAAGCTGCCTAAACTGATCTCTTACAGAGGGAGGCAAATTCCAAGTGTCTTGGACCTGTTCATTGGTAATAACATAACTAATTTGAGTTGCTTTTTGTGTCTAGTGCCTAATTTTTTTTAAGTAAGACTATTACAGTTTTGGTTTGTCAGATAATCGCTGAAAGGAAAACACTGAGATTATAATGCAGTTTCACTGGATCCTGGTTGCTGAAGTGTGTTTTCACTGTAAGATAAGCTTGTGAAGTACTGCCCAAGCTAACATAGTAAATCTTTCTCAGAAAACATGTCTTTGCCTAGGGTGGAAATACTGAATGGTCATTGGATAACCACTGCAGTAAAGGGGTCAGAATAATTCATTTTTAGTTTGGCATAATGGAAGGAGTTTCTTCCCACCTTCCCAGCACAAAATCCTGCTCCTCTCACAAGTCATCCCTCCTTTTGGATTGCCTCCGTGCCTCTGCCCTGTTGTGGGTGATGTTTCTATCTCCCAGCTGAGATCTTCTAGACTACCAGTCTCTAGTGGGGCCCTGTTGCAGCTCCTCTGGGCTCAGCTCCACTGAAGGGGAGGAGGATGTGTAGTGAAGGAGAGGGACTGTCAGAGATGTATGCAGGGAACTCAGGTATTATACTCTGTGGCAGATTATTGCTGCTGAGACTGAGATTCCTGTGCAATAATTGGACAACTGAGCCAGGTGGATATTGGATTTGGGTAGTTGTCCCTTCTGAGCTGAAGGTTTTGTCACAGGGATTCCTCATGGCTGATGCTTTGCTGCTGTAGACCCCTGAGCAGTAGATGTAGCCCTGATACCAACAGAATTTTGACTTCAAAAGGTGCAGCTACAAGCTGTAGGGAAGTCTACATCTCTTGGCTCCAGGAGTAGAGAGTTCCTCTCTTCTTCCCTGTCCTTTGTTTCAGGAGCATTTGCCCTTAGTAAATGTGTGTGATGGTATTTGAGATACTGAAGTTGGTTAAAAAAGAGGGGTAAGAAGAAGTAGATGGCTGGGATTAGCTTCCTTTTCCTGTTGATGGAGTAGTTGTAGATCCCAGACTGCCTGCTGGAGTCTCTCATAATACCAGGATTTTTTGGGAGGGATGATGAAATTGGAGAGACCACGGAAGAAGACACTCTCCAGCCAGCCAAAGGCCCCCAGTTGATGCTGGCCATGAAGGAAAAGGCAAGTTCTATCATCCGCCATGGTGGGAGTTTGGGTGCTTTCTGATATCTGTCCTGGGTTCACCTGGGGCTTATCTTCAGCAGGAAGAGGGGGCAGAGTCCCAACCCAGGCTCAGGTGGGCCTGGCCACCCATTTGCTGTTCTCCATGTGACAGCTGCATCCTGGTGCTCCTGTGTCTTTGCATGTGTGTATGTGTTACTTCCCCAGGACATCCCTGCTGGCTTCTTTTTAACAGAGAAAACTGCTTCAGTGAAAATTTCTAAGTGACTTTTGGGAGAGATGGTCATTGGAAGGATAGGTGGAAAAAAGGCAGTGCTAACAAGGACATGTTCCTCACGTGACTCTGGGTGCTTTTTTCATTCTTGCCTGCTGAGCCTTGAGTCACTGCTGCTGTTCTGCTACGCTGGGAAAGCAGTGAACGCAGCTCTTGCTTTTTCCAAAACATGTTTAGTTCTGGTTTCTCTTCCCACCAGTATGTGCTGTTCCTTGGGGCGAGTTCAGTCCAGTAAAGCCCAGGGCTTGTGGCAGGTGTGCCTGGAGGCATGGCCTTTGGAAGGCTCCCAGCTTCTCCTTGTCCTCTACCCCATCCAGTTTTCCTTTGTTCCAGATCATTTTGTTCTTTGCCCAGGCTGCCTTTATGACTGACACACCATAAACTGATTGCTTGAAAATTTATAAGAAAACAAAATGGCTCCTGGCTTTCATTCTTTGCTAAATGATTGCCTGGTATGACCTTTAGCTGGCAGAAACCTTAAAGGAGGTAAGCAATCAAGCAAGAAAGTGGTATTCCCCACTTTTTAACTGCTTATAATTATGCAAGCTATTTTTTCCCCTACCTTGTTTGTCACCATGAAACTCTGGGCAGCTTTATCCTGTAGTAATGCTGGTTTTGGCAAGTCTGAGTTCATTTCAGTAGAAGTAAATCAGAAATGGTTTTGCTGCTTCTATTATTGGAGATTTTGTAAGAAAAGTAGATTTTTATTTAAACCCCTGAATACCTGTTCATTCTCCTCTCAGCACTGCTAGCAAGTCAATGAAGATAAAACAAAAGCAAAGTCACTTAGAAGAAGATCTCTGGGGAGAGGAAGAGCATATCAGAAGGCAAAGCTGAGGATAATTAGCAGCATATGAGGACCAGAGTTTGCCATTAGAGCAGAGCCGTCATTGTCAAGCGACTGCTGGGGTAACATTGCCTGGAGGCAGTGCAGGCCCTCTGTGGGGGCAGAACCATCTGTGACCATGCCCTGGTGATGGTGGGGCACAGCCAAACCCCTGGGAAGCTGCTGTCCCACTGCCCCCCCTCCCAAGCACCAACCCTGACACTGGTGCTGCTCCACTGCGACCACCCTCCATCCCTCCTGTCACCAGCAGCCGTCCGGGGCTCTGTGGGACAGATGGCATCACTTGGGGACAGGGTCTGCGTGTCACTGCAGAGCTTCTGGAGGCTCTCTCTCATGGGTGAGTGCTGCTGGCCTCCTGCAACACAGACTTCAGCAAAACGTTGCTTTATCTTGTGTGTTCTAAGGGAAGGAGTGACAGCTGCGTCCCTTGAAACTTGCAGTCAGTGCCATCATCTCTCTTTAGGAAAGCAAGATTTCTTTTGAACACTCTAGGCCTGATTTTAGCACATGTGCTCAAGATGAATGTGATTACCATACAAATGGAAAAAGTCAGCCATCTCCCTTGAGCCCTCCAGAAGAGAGCACGTGGATGCTTCCCTCCCAAAAATTCCAGCAGAGCAGTAACCAGAAGCTCTCAGCAGAGATGCAGCTCGAGAGCAGCCCAGTCCCAGCCTCCTCCATGGCAAAGATCACTTTGGATGTTTGTAAACATTAAATGCCAGCCACCTGTAGCAGATGTTCCCAAACTCACATACCTGAATATTTGAAAATTTCAAACTAAAAATTAGTTGACACTTGATTTTAATATTATCAGTATCTAGTCCAGAGATCTCAAGGGAAGAAAGCTCTTGGTCATATGTAGTCATTACTTCTATAAGGCTTTTCATAAGCCTGGTCCACGGCTGAAGAGGGTCAGCTTAGTAGATATGATTTCAGTTTCAAAGCTAAACACATTTTAATAGCCCTGCATAATGTTTTTAAAGGAAATCAAATATTAAATGAATATATGTAGGAACGGACTGTTTATGTAACATTAATGACTTCAACTAAGAAATGTCACAAAATTCTTAGCCCGTAGTATTTAATAAGCAGAACTTGTTTTCTACTACTATGTCTGTTATGACTGATATAGTCCTACTTACAAAGTTGGGACTTATTTTGATTTTTGTTGCTTTTCTGTACATCTGCATGGTAAGTGAACATGTATCTGCTGTCTGTTGTAGTCCAGAGAAATAATAATTACTTCATGCTTGGCAATTCTAACACCTGAGAGATCTTTTTCCTTTCAAATAAGTCTACTATGTGCATATTGTATTGTACTTAATAGCAAAGGCCCAAGACAAAGTTGTCATGGAAATGTGCTACAGTAACTGTCCTGTATGTTTGATGCAGGGAAGGCTGCTGGGGTCACTGGTGTGAAGAGAACAGAGCAAGATGATGGACCCAAGGTCAATGATGCCAGGCTCCTCCCAGATGAGTTTCTTCAAAGGACAGCCAAGGTAAATCCATGGAGAGTGGCAAGTAAGCACATGTGTGCTCCCAAAGGCTGAAGGAGACCAGCCCTTGGCCTCCCTGTAGCCTCTATCTGTTGATCTTTGAGTCTCATTCTCCATTTCAGAGAGAATAATTGTCTGATCTGATAAAAATCAAGTGACTTGTTATTTTTACCAATTTTCCTAGGTTAAATTCCCTTTGTTTGTCATGCAAAATTACTTAGCAAGATTCAGGAAAAAGATTGGATACTAATATGAGTGTCAGGATATCCAAAGTTGTCAGAATTAATTCTTACAGACTTTGGAAAGGCTGCTAGTACTGTTGATTCAAGATTTGAGTCAATCTCTGAATGTTAAGAGACCTGAAAAGAGCTGCTGGGTCAGACTGGGTCAGGTCTCTTCCACGTCTTGTGCTTTCCCTTGCAGCCTCTGATTCTGGTCCTGTTGTTGGCTGGGCTGCTCTGGTCTCATCCAGTGTGGCAATTCCAGCTCTCAGAATTGTGCAGAGGTGCAGCTCCTGAAACCTTCTGGAAGGACTCTTCTGTATAAGCTTAGGAAATCGGCTATAATGTTTCTGTTATCCAGTGATTTATTATGGTCTACAAAAATATAGCCTGGATGAACACCTCTCTGGAACAATTATTTAGTGATATTGTAATTTATTATTCTTTTCAAAGCCATCTTGTATAAAGGTAAAATAACCCCTAACTTCAGAAAGCACAGACAGAAGGAGAGAACTGCCAAATTCCCAACAGCACATCCTTTCCTGTGGTTAGCATTGGCTCTGCCAGCGGCACCATTTTTGGACTGGCCTGTTCTGTGCTGACTGTTGAAATCACAGGCCGAGAATACAAATGAAAGATTTTACAGGAGTTGCTTGTATTTTGTGGCTAATTCCCTGCATTTGGAAGCATCTGCTTCTTGTCTGGTTTTGTCCTGTAATCAAGAAAATTGCTGTAGAGAACTTGGAAAGCACTTAGCTCTTCTATAGCTATGAGCAAGATGGCAAGAAAATAAATTGTAAATAGGTACTCGGTTAAAAAATGCACACACACATATACACATACAGGGAAAACAAGATATAGACCTTGTGACTTTTCCAGATACTCTTCTGAGCCTTTGGGTATCCTTACTCTGCTATATTAATTATAGAAACTGTTGCCTCTCCCAGGTGGTCTATATTTTGGAAAAGAAGCATTCTCGAGCAGCTACAGGTTTCATCAAACTTCTGGCTGACAGAAACAGTGAACTCTTCAAGAGGTGTGCCATGTTCTCACCTATGGACCACAGAGTGCCCAGGGTCTATGTGCCCTTGGCTGATTGCCCTCCAGACTTCGTGGCCAAGCCTGAGGCCTATTCACAGATGCTCTTCATCTGTCGCATTGTGGACTGGAAAGAAGACAGCAACTTTGCATCAGGGTATGTGGCTGCCGTCAGAAGCGTAGATATGACTGAGATTTCTAGCTGGAATTTTTGTTTTAACTTAATTTGTTACAAACTGGAGAGACAGAAATCTGTTAACAAGCTGCTTGTCTTGTGTCCCTCTGTTGGATAAATTATGTTGGGATGAAGGACAGCTCATCACTAGTTAATCTCATAAATATTCTTCGAGTCCTTGCTTCAGTGCTGGTGCATCACAGCATTGATGAGTGCATGGTCTAGGGGGAACACACGTGCTCAGCCTGACCAGCACAAGCACCATGGGGTGCTGGCAGCCTTCCTGTCTTTCCTCCCTGTATGGAAGAGTAGTACACAGTGTGCAGACATTTCCCTTCTGCCAGGGGAAGATCTGTGGCTGTCAGGCTCATCTTTAGTTTTTACGCCTTTGCTGGTAAAAATTAGAAAGAAGTCACAGATTTTTGTGTTTTAAAGTTGCATTGGTTCAAGGAGGAATAGTAGAAATCAAGAGAAGATTCATTCCCTCCTGAAGCATGTGAGAAGGGTGTTGCACTCTGTGTTTCATCAGGCACTGTAAAGTCATCACTGTCCAGAGTTCAAATTGCTGGCAGTGCTGTGAAGAAGGAAATTTTAAGCCACTACTACACAAATGGCCTATGCTGAGCTGGATCCAGATTGCAAGTTTATTTTGCCTCTCCATGAAGAAAACAGTGGTTTTCAGCAGTTTCACTTTTTTCTTTGGAACCGCTGCAGGGTGCCAAACTCCCACCTGGAGTGACCACACTGTTTCTATTGAATGGGTCTCAGTAAAAAATGGAGGATGTTGGTCAATCTATTCAGTTATCTTGGGAATACTTAGTAGTCCTGGTTTAGTTGATAATCCAGAGTAGGTAACTCTGTGGCCATACTGTGGTCAGATTTTACAGGTGCATCTGGATGTAATCTGAAGCATGTGCAGTAGTGGGAGTTGTTCAAAAGGTCCAGTTTTCTCTTCCCCTTGCAAAGCAGTTTTGATGGGGTAGCACAGCTGATGTACAGTATCAGCACTGTAGGTTGGGGAGTCCTCAGCTCAAATTGCTGGTAAAGCTTAAAACTTAGAGAAAACTTTTTTAAGAGTAAATGTGATGGCACAGATCTATCAGCCCATTAAAAGTAAACTAAGCTCAAGTCCCCATTTCACAGAGTTTATCAGTTGTTGCTGATTTGTGTGCCCAGTAAATAGCAAGTTTCATGTGTGCTCCTTGAGAGCCACGTGAGCCATGAAGTCACTCAGTGTTTCCTAGATAAACTGCAGTGCATGAACTGTAGTGGCCTCCCTTTGAGCCCCACTTAACTAGGGTCTGGCTGTGCTGTGAACTTCACTGAGAATAAGTTTCTTATTGGCAGACATTTGCTTTGTCTTCTTTGACTCCAACTGAGAAAAGACTGGAAGGTGATTGTACTGCTTGGCTTCTTGTCATGAGCACACCCCCCCCCTTTCAGCAGAAACAGGGGAAATTAGGAGGATGGGCTAATATATTTTTTATTTGTTAATGTGTTTGTCTTTAGTCTGTACTTCTGATAATATTGGATATGCTCATCTGTCTGGTTTGATTGTTTCCAAGATGTAAAGGGTGTTGTCAGGAAAGAAAATGTCCATGATTGTATTCATACATAGTCGTTTCCTCTGGGAGCTGGTTGCACTTCAGTAAGTGCCTTGTGGAGATGGGAGCATAAAACCTTGGTGACCCCTTTTGTTTTTAGCCATAAATAATGCTTGTTTAAACACTGAAAGACAAGGAAACCTCTTGGAGGTCCCAAAGGATTCTGTTTGCTTTTGGGCTCATTTATAAGGCATGTTGCCTTCTTTATAATAAGTTGTGTTGCTGGTCATGGCCCCTCTGAAAGAGAGAAGAGCAGATGGTCTGCAGCTGTTTACATGCTATGTTTTGTGAACTTTTTTGTGCACCCCTTACTTCTGCCCATAAAGTTCCTGATACGCCTTTGGCACCACCACCATGGTTTTGAAGGTGTCTGGACAGAGAGCTTGTTGGTCATTGCCCTGCACTGTCAGCTGGAAGTGTGACAAGGGAAACTCCCTCCAGAGTTGGCAGTCATGTTCCCTGGATGCCTTGGGTGTTTCTAGGTACGCTCCATCCTGCAGCTGAACTCTCCCAGACTGGTTATGCACCTTCCTCAGTTTTCCTTTTCCATTGGGAAATTCATTGCCAGGTTTCCAAGCACAGTTAATGACAACAGATTGGTCTTCACAGTGATCATGTGTGGGTGGAGAAGTGAGGTGTCCCTGCCAAGAGTTTGATGGTGGCATTGGTCACCCAGGGTGGTCACCTGCACAGGGGCAACCTGAGAGTCCCCGGAGGTCCCCTTGGGGAGGGGGGTGCGTTTCTGTGTCATGATTGCCACCTGGTGGTGACCAGCGTGGCACTGTCCCCTCCAAAGGCCACCCTGTCACCCGTGCTGGGAGGGCGTGAGCAGGAACTGATGGCTCCAGGTCATGCTGGCCGTGCCCTGAGTTGGAGCAGCTGTGCTCCCTCCTGCATGTAAAGTGACTTTACTTTGGCAGCGAAATGCTGTATAACTGTACCTGCCTCAGGTAACAGGTAAAGCAAATTAGCTCCAAAATATTCTCCTTTTCCAGAGAAATATTGCAAGTTCTGCCATGTACCGTTATTTTATGGGGACTATTTTCAGTGTTGGAGTCCAGGGTTGTTTGGAGTATTAGTTCAGATGTCTCTGCACTTTTGCAGATAGTTAAGGTGGAATTTTTGTCTCACAATGTGATGATGCATGAGACTATATAAAAAAACAACTAATGGAAAAGCATGGAATCACTGACACCCTCTGTGTCCCATTGGGCTTGTGGCCATTCTAGCTGAAAATCTTAGATATTGGTCTGTCAAGGTGACATGATTTGTTTCAGCTTTTGCAATAAAATGAAATGTTTGCAGGGTGTTATTTCACTTGCTGCTGTTTCCAAAGCCTCTTGAGTGGCTGGAATTCTTTTCATCTCTGGCATTTTATTCTATTTTTTTTTTTTTTTAAATTCAAAAGTGTATTTCGTGTGAGGGGTAATAACCAGATACCATGGGTAGTTCACTGTAAGGCTTAAGAAAAGTTCCAGTCCTCTCAACAGAGCAGTGTAGCTCTGTTGAAAAAACACCTTCTTGCAGATGGAAGTATCACTCAATAAAGCTTTGTTCCCTTGGCACAAACTAACCACCTTGTAGGACATCCGTGTTGGGAGCACCACGCTGCTCCTGCGCTCCGATGGGACGTGGCCTGGCAGCTCTGTGATGTGGAGCAGGGCTGGACTATGCTCTCAAGCACTGGGGCTCCATGGCACAGCTCTCTGTCCCTCTGATGCTCAGCCCTGCAGCCTTCTCACCATCTCCACTGGCACCTGTGGCCTTCCTCCAGCCTGTGCAGCTGTGTCTGTGAGCTCCAGGCCCTGGGCAGTGGGAGCACCCAGTGGGGCTTCTTTCTTAAGGACATGTGGCTTATGTGTGGGATGTTCTCCTGCTGCTGAAAGAACCCCTCCATGCAGGATGACTGCAGACTAATCTGCTCCAGGAGAAACTGAGCAAGGAGTCATTGGAAGTCATTCACTCCAACGTGGGAGCCTGCCTGGCTTTTCAAAGGAAACAAGCCTTATGTAATCCTGCTTTGTCTTTTTGGAGAGTTCTCATCATGTGACCTTTGAACGCACAGGCCAGTTCCAGTCAGTGGAGATGAAGTGGAATTGAGTGTGCTCAGATGTTCCTAGAGATGGGTGGCTGAATAGATGTGATGAGTGTCACCCAGAGAGGGAAGATGGCAGCTTGAGGGTGGCTCTGCCCCGGGCGCACATCCATGGCAGGTTAGACTCTGGTGTGTGGGCACCTTGGAGCAGTTCAGCAATCTTGCAACTATGGCTGATTTGGAGAAATATTCTGTTCTGCCCCAGCCATGGCATGTTCCACTCAGTGCACACTACCACCATGTCTGACATCAATCCAAGGGTATTCAAGGAATTCAAGGTAATGCTCCCCCATCAGCGTCACAGAAAAGAAATGTTTACGTCTGTAGCCATTGTAACTTTTTTTTACCTCTTGACATTTAAAAAAAAAAGAGACGCACGCAAGCCCAGGGTGTCACAGACACTGTGACTCCCTGGGAGTGAACGTCTGAGTACTGCTGGGCCCGCTGCCCCTGGTTGTTTATAAGCCTCTTGAACTATTCTTGCTGCCCTTGGTGGCCGTGGAGCCCCAGGAAGGATTTTGCAGCCTGGCTGTTACTCCGGGGCCATCGGTGATCCTATATGCATTACCTTTGATCACATGCTGTCCTGTCAGATTTCGCTCTGATGCAAGTCATCATGCCTGTGTGACTGTAACATGGCCCCAATTAAAGTCAGTTATACACTTTTTATTTCAAGGTACTTGGGAAATGTTCCCTGGAACACTGTAAATCAAATGTTAATTACTATTAAAAATTATTAGTCCTATATCAAACCTCTGGGTAAACCCCTTATGGTTCGTAATCTAATTTCAGTAAACGGATCAAGAGGAACATGAGTTTCAAGAGCAGCTGGAAAGCACTCTGGCATTCAGAGGTGCTTTCCATGGCTTGTCCTGTAGATATCCAGCTGCCCTCTCGGTGCACTTCCCAGATCTGCCCTGCCAAGAGAAGGGGCACCTAAGACTCAAGTTCTTGACATTTCTGCTGGGTAGGGCAATGTGTCCTCTCTTTTCCTGTTTTGTTTTGTCTATCCTTGGCGGTGCTGGTGGGCCTGTAGACCAACAGGCTCATCCTTGCTCAGTCCCAGCTCTGCACCAGACATTGGAAACGAAGTGATGATTTCTCTGTTTTATTGTTACTGCTGAGAGAGAGGGAGATAAAACTGATGCCTCATTTATTTACATTAAAATAAGGATTAGACTGGGACCCAGCTGCAGGAACAGAGAATTCAGCCATGATGCCAAATGCGCACGTATTTCTGCCATACAGTTTGTACATAAAATTGAAACAATAAAGGGAAATATCTTTTATCCTTGTTTTCATTTTTATTTTAAAGCTAGACGATGTGAACTCTACAATTTACCGCACCACGAAGCGAGCAATCCTTTCCAGCATATTACACAATGTGACAGGTTTATTACACAGCCCTTCCCGTTGTGAAGAAAGAGCTTTGCTCCCATAAAGAAGATGGGCTCGGTTGTGCTGAGAGTTTGGGGTTTGTTCTGTGGGTTTATGGCACATTTGAAGCCTTGAGACAGTGTTGCTTGTCCAAATAACAAGTGCACTGTTTTGGCCCCAATTTAGGAAAGTAATTAGTGTCTGTTCTCACTCATTGGAATTAAAGCAGAAGAATCAATATAATGATTGTGTATTTTATGCAGTGGAAAAACACTTATTAGAGTGGTGGTTTTTGTGCTGTGTTATTACCCCTCTCTTTTGTGTCATATTTTGATGGATTCACCTTAATTTCAGTTGTAATCTTCTTGGGTCAGGAACATTATCTCTATTGACTGTAATGTGCATTGGCCTAATTGCAGTATATTAAAAAAATAAAAAGTAATTTAACTCTGTGTACTGTAGGGCTATGTAAAGGTGAGAAAGGGGACAGGGGGAGCCACTGTGTGACATGGGTTCTCATGGGATATTTATAATCAGCTGGAGGGGGAACAAATGTGTCACTTCTTTGGAGTCCTGCTTTGCACAGTGTCCAGAGCTGAGCCTTGTTTGACACCAGAGCTGTTGGACAGATCCATGCTGGGGTTTGCAAAGGAGCAGATGGAAACTTTCTCCAAGCACAATAGAGCAGCAACCTCATCCACACATATGCAGAGTACTTCATCAAGCACTGATAGCATGGGGGGGACAATTTCCCCTGTCTGGGATTTGTTTCTAGGTCATTGGCCCCTCTCAGTTAGTTCTGGGTTCAGAGGTTTCTGTTTAGCCATGAGAGGAGGAACAAATGACTGGGAATGCTGAGGTCCTGGAAGGAGCCTGGAAAATGGTTGGAAAGATGATCTGTGGGCATGTCTGTGTGAGTCCTGTGAGGGAGGCAGTGTGGGTTCCTCACATCTCTTGTCTTCACAGGGCCTTGGTTTGCCCAGGCAGAGAAGGGTATCCTTTGGGATGGAGAGCAGTGTACTGAGCTTCCTGTGGAGCTCTCTGGTATTTGGTGTGAATCTGTTCTTCATTTTTGGTAGGAGAGGCAAGTCACCTTTTTCAGTGGTGAGGAGAGGAGGGAGGGTCTCAAGGCAGCCATGTGTAACACTAGAGCTGCCATGTGGATGGCTGTGCTTTTCTTATTCCTGTTGGATGCATTTTCTCTAAAATTGGAAAGTTTCTTACCTTCACAAAAACCTAATAATTTAAAACGTCTTCTTCAAATGAGATACACAAAAACAGCCCAGGGTAGTGGCTGGTGAGTGTTTTGCATCTCCAGCAGACACAAGTCATGGTGTGGTTTGAATTCCTGCTAAGTCCTCTGCCAAGACTTAGGGAGAAGTGAATGGGTGAATGAGTGTATTTGAGGCCTCAGCAGCCTCTCTGCAGGGACAGTAACAACGTGACAGTAGTAATTATACACTTTAAAAAAACATCCCTTTCTTTCTGCAGGCAGTTGTGCAAAAGTCTTGGACAGGCTGGAGAGATCGAGCCGGAATCAGAAGGGATCCTGACAGAGTATGGTGTAGATTTCTCTGACTTTTCCCCTGAAGTCTTGGAATGTCTTCCCCAGAACCTGCCCTGGGTTATCTCACCAGGAGAGCTGGCCAAAAGAAGAGATTTAAGGTAATAATAAAAAGCATGGTCTGACATTCCTTGGGTTGATGCAGGGTTGTGCTATTTTGTTTTGCTTTCATCACATTTTGTAAGGGCCCTGACTTTATTAAATTATTAAATTATGTTATACCTTAGCTGTGCTAGAAAGCATAAAAAGAAACTACTTTTGAAATTACTGACAAACCCAGAAGATCAGTTACTTGGAGAAGTATTTTGTGAAGCAGGTAGTCTTTTTCTCAAAAGAGCTACTGAAAATTGAAAATTTGGTGTTCGGTGCCTAATCTGAAAGCTTTATGATTTTGTCTGGAATGTATTATGCATTTTAGTGGTAGTTTTATAGCAGAGATTTTTTGAATGCCTGGCAGATCAGTGATCTGGGACATTGTTATTCTGAGACTTAAGACAGATAAAGACTGTCCACCTACCTCACATCAACCATCCCTACAATTTAGTGGTGCTCCCAAACAGCATTCAGAAACTTCACAGCCTGTGAGTGGCAGACATTGACATTGCTGGACTACCCAAAAGTAGTGGATTTGCTACACTTCTAAGTGTTAGATTTTAGAGACATCCTTACTAGAAAAGATTTAAAGACCAAATAAAAATGATTTGTTTAGAACCTCACTTTGCAATAAAGGGTGATGGAGGCAAACAGTAAATACATTACTAAGAAGACACAATGTGTTCTGCTTCCAGCCTTTCTTATGCTGGAGCATCTTGACTCAGTTGGCAGTTTTATTGCTGTCTTGTGTAATGCTGAAGTGAAGCAGCCCTGGGAGGCTGATGCCTCTGACACTGCACTGGTACAAGCACCTGTATATATGCAGCAGGCTCCTCTTCCTCTTCACTTATCTGTGTTACTGGTATGGACATTAGCAGTTTGAGCAGATAAGCTGATAAACTGCAGCCATTTTTATTTCAAGGCTGAAAATGTATTTGTATCCGTACCTGTACTCCAAGTGTTACTTTGGACCTAATTCTGCTCTGGAGCCTGCAGCCTCCTTACTGTTTCAGCTTTCTGGATTTTCACTGCCATACAGTGAAATAGTTCAGCAGAGAATCAAGCTCCTATTGACTAATGCTAACACTCAGATACCAGATCCAGACTGCAGGTTTCAGGTAGCATAAAAAAAAAAAGTAGATACTGAATGCTGCTGTTCAGATGTCACTTGAAAGTGCTTATTTTTATATTCTTGACTACAGTTCAGTAGCCTTCTCTGTTTCTTCTGACCGAGTTCTTTTAAGCAAATAAAGAGCTTGACTTGTCTCCAGTCAGACAGTCAGTTTTGGAAACAAATTCCAAGTGCATTTCTTGCTTTTACTGCTGAGTTATTACACTGGGACTTATCAAGGTGATAACAGTTTTGCGGTTAAGCCATTTAAATCCCTCTCTGCCCCTTCCTGACCACAGTGCACACTACAAAGTAGATTGCCTTTTGATCCCCTCAAATATAAACATTTAACAGTCAAAATTTTTAAGACAATTATTTGAGCTTAATTTGCTAATCCTTTTAATGTCAACTGGCACACTGCTGACTAACCAGTCTGTGGTCTAAACACATATGGAGATAACATGAGATTTCTAGTTATGGAAAATAAAATACAGGTGAGTCTTCCTTGTCGTTTTCTCACAGAAAAGAGTTTGTCTACCCACAAAGAAAATTAATTTTATTAGTAAATTGTAGGGAGGTAGTGTCAGGTAGTTGGAGACCTGGCTGGCATCTCTGATGGTGAGACCAGAAGACCTTGAGACTGTTTTTGACAAGCCCCAAGGTAGCTTGGCCTTTACTTGTTACTAGATATCAGCTTTCATATTGTCAGCAATAAGTGTGCTGTGGTCTGCACTGTCCTACAAAGGGCAAGTACACATGGCCCAGAATGGCATCCAGAGGAATACACCTGAACTTGGGTGTCTGTTCTGGGTGCACATCTGAGTTATGCCTGGTTTCCCAGGGGATCTCACACACCTGCCCCTGTGAGTGCCCATCTTTGCTGTACTTTGTGCCTGGTGATCTGTCAGGCTTCTCAGATTACTGTACAGTAGTCTGAGAGTATGATATAAATTAATTGCAGTGAAGTAAAAACTCATCTTTTCTCCTAGAACAGCCACGTTAACACTTGTAAATATCTCATCCTAATTCAGTTTACACATTGCTTGCTTGACTAGAGTAAACACGTTAGAGTTTAGCTTAAACTACTTTCACCTCTAGTAAATTCTCTGCAGTTCTGTAATACAGGACTGTAAATTTTCTAGTGTCATGTATAAAAGATGTGGGATTTGGAACTGAGACTCAAAAAATGTCTTGTATTTTTGTGTGTTTCCTCTTCCTGAGATAACTTTTCCTTGTGTCCTTTTGTCTTGGGAAATGACCTGTTCCTCCTCAAAAGGCAGTTTGTGTGTTCTGCTGAGCAGTGTCCGAGCTGTGGTCTGGGAGTCAGAGTGGGGAGCGTGGAGAGAGTGGCTCTGCACCAGAGGTGTTTGTGAGTGTGGTTACAGATGAAAGTGAGACAATGTGTTTCACCAAGCTGCTGAGGCTGTGCAAGAGGGAAAAACATTTTAACCATGCCATCTTGTAAATTTGTTCCTTGATCTTCCTGCAAGTCTTTCAGTTTTACAGGAAACCCATTCTTGCCATGGATATTCTATTTGGACAGCAACTGTGATCTCACCTACACAGCCTGTGTAGAATTGCTTCCAAGAGATCTTTTTTTCCTTCGCTTCTCCAGTAATAGCTCACAAAGAGAGGTTTACATAATATTTCAATATTACTTAAGGCAGAAAAGATCCAAACCTTGTGGATGTCTTTGACATGATTTAACTGGCTTAACACTCTGCTCTGCCACATTTACACAGTTTTGCCATGGACATCTGTTTCTCACCTGCATGGGTTTATTTGTAAAATTAGACAAGTATTTCACAGACATTCCCAGCTTACTTGTTTCTAAAGAGCACCCAAAACTTGTAATGAAAAGCACTGGGCAAGTATTAGGTGTTGGTATTGCATCCTGCAGTTGAATTTTAGAGAGAGCATGAAGGTTCATGAAGTATCGGAATGTGTGGTTGAGGAAACTTCCAGAGACTTTAAATTTGATAATACAGATAGGACTGGAGTGCTCATTTTATTATTCAGGTTGACTGGAATTGCTGTTTGTTTCATTAGAAGTTTGAGAAGTGTTTGGTTTCTGCTTTTAGGAAAACATTGGAGGATTAATGTCATAGAGACAAATGTCGATGGGTGCAAAGTTTCAACCACTTTCTGGTCTTTTCCAGTGTTACAACATGTAATTTTCATTTCCGTGTTTGCTTTGGGACAAAATGTAGTCCCTGAAGTAAAGAGGGGAGACGGCAAAGAAGGAAATACAAATTTCAGAGGTGGGTGCAGGAGCTGGGGACAGAGGGAGGAGGAAGCCATTTGAAGAGGTCTAGCCAGGAATCTAAGAAACCCAAAAGCTATTTCGAAGACTCATTCCAAATGTTTCTAATTTCATTCATATCTTTTTGTTTCCTTTACTGCTTAACTAGGACAAGAAAGTAAAGCCAGGAAAGTCCAATCATAGTGGGAAACAAAAACCTAAATATTGGAGAGAGAAAAAAGGCCTTTCTTTGCAAAGCAATTCTGCCTTTTGCTTGTCTCCCATTGTTGGTGTTACTGTGGAAAATGTATAACATCACTTTTTTTGGAAAGTATCGGAACCTGTTCAAGTTGAGATGGTTTATATAGTCTAACATGGAAGAACTAGTAGATATCTATTTCTTTACCATTTGCCCAATAATAAGTGAGCCTGTTGACCTCCGCTGGACTATTACAAATGTGAAACTTGGCACTCAAAATTGCTTGCTCTAAATTTTCCAGTTGCTTTCTCTTTTTCCATTTGATGTCATCCTGCCAACTAGTGATTTTATTATTATAAACAGGACATTGTATTCACTTTTAAGAAGAAATATGAAGCTGAAGGTAAAATTACAAACTGCAGTTTCTCAGCTGGCAAAATACAAAACAATGAGCTAAAAATACTGATCAGAGAAAGGGTGTTGTGGCAGGGAACTCTGAAATATCTACAAGATGGATGTGTTCTGAGGAGCAGAAACTGGCTTCAGCTGAACAGGGCTAAACGCTGAAGAATCATCAGACTGTTCAGCTTGGAAGGCAGATCTAGAGATCATCTACTCCAACCCCATTGTTCAGAGCAGGGTTAGCTGGAGCAGGCTGCTCAGGGCTGTGCCCATTTGGGGTTTGGATAGCTCCAAGGATGAAGATTCCACAACTCCTCTAAGGAACATGTTTGGGGTTCAGAAAAATGTGTGTTTTTCCCTTCAAGTAGATCCCCCTGTGTTTTGTGCCCATTGTCTCTTGTCCTGTTGGATACCACTGGAAATGGTCTTGCTGTCTTCTTTACTCTCTATATCAGGTGTATTCTCACATTGAAAAGATCTCCCTGCCTGAGCCTTCTCTTCTCAAAGCTGAACAATCCCAGCTCTCTCAGCTTCTTCTTGTAGGTTGGATGCTCTGATTCCTTAATCATCGTTGAGGCACTTCAGCAAACTTTCAGCCCTTTGTTGATATCTCCCTGGTACTGGGGAGCCCAGAACTGGACACAGCATTCCAGTTGTGTTCTCACTGGTACCACACAGAGGGGAAGGATTGAAGGAATGCATCCTTTGCCCTTCTGGCAACACTCCTCCTAGTGCAGCCCAGGAGTCTCTTGGCCGCCTTTGCTGCAGTGACATTTTGTTGGTTCATGTTTAACTTGTGCATCAGGACATCATTTTCTGCCAAGCTGCTTTCCAGCTGGTTCTTCCCCAGTCTGTGCTGCTGCATGGGGCTGTTCCTCCCTGTGTGCAGGACTCTGTTTTTCCCTTTGAGCTTCATGAGATTCCCATCAGACTGTTTCTCTGCCGAGGTCCCTCTGAAGGGCTGTTCCTCCCACAAGGCTGAAAGGGCAGCAGAGGAGGCAGCCAGGATCCACTGCATTGGCAGGAGACAGTTTGTGCTCACTTACTTCCCTTGCAGGGCAGAGTTACTGAACTTTGCTCTTGCAGGCAAATGAATGCAATGAAGCTTTCAGTTAAAATTTGCATCTTGCTATTTCAGCACAGGACCTCAATTGCAACTGATCCAAGTTGTAGAAGGCCAAATTTGTAATCTTGGCTGCCCAATCAGAAATGTGGCATCCTTCCTTTGGCTGCTAAGGGAAGAAGAGCAGAGGTGCTCTGCTGTGTCCCTCTGCCCACTGGGGAGGGAGGCTCTGTAGCACTGTTGGTACCTGCACTGCAGCTCTACTTTGCATTTATTTCTTTCTCAGGGAGTATTACAGCTGGTAACAGGGATTAGCACTGTGTATAGTAAGGGTTTGACAGCATGGTCTTTGCTGTAGATGCCCGTGGATATTATTGGCTGATAAAATTAGAGGTGATGGTAAAAATGGCAGCCTTGAGCTGTGCAAGGACTGTTGGAGGAAAGCAGTCAGCCTCTGAAACAGATGTCTTTCCAAGGCAGGTGGACAACTTTAGTTAGGAATGAGTGCAGGACAGATAAGACATGTTAAACAGCTTGTTTCCTGGAGATTTTCCACTACAAAAAGCTAGTGTTAAGTAGAGCAAATCTTACTCAGCTATAATAAGATATGTAAATATGCTCTGGTTTCTGAGAAATTACTTGTTTAGCAAATGTATAAGCAACATTGCTTCAGAACTGGCTGTTATCTTGGAGTGGAGACACAAAAAGGGCCAGATTCTGATCTCTGCTCTCACTGAGCTCTTCTGTGACTGATTAAATGTTCTCCATAGAGAGATACATTGGATTAGATACATAAGTGACATACAAAGGATTACTCAGTGGTGTCTAAGCATATCAGATCCAGTTCCTCTGTAATAGGATTGATTCCAGAACCTGCTGATGGTGGCTGTACCTGTTCTGGCTACTTCTGCTCTCCAGGCAGTCTGGGGTGGGGGGACTGTGCCATTCTTGGACTGATGAGGACAGCTTAAGTTAGCTCCTTTCTCTGCCATCAGCTGAGTAAGTAAAACTCTGGAGTAAATATGCTCGAGGTGCTGTTCCAGTGATGTGATTCAGCTCTGTGCTTCTGGTTGGCTTCTTTTGGTCCTCCTCTCTGTTTTCATAATAGTTTCTACTACAGTATAGCTACAGCAATTATGGTGGCCCTGTTTTGAACAAAATGATGCAGGTTCTATGCTCTCAGATGCTGTTACCAGTGCCTGGTGTACAGAGACACAGGGCAACTTCACCTTTTTCCTTATAGGAAGGTGCATGTGATCACTGGAAGTGCAGCTTTAAGCAGAATAGGTGGTGTGTGGTTGGATAGGATTTTTGCTTTCTAATCTTGAAGGCCATCACACCTAACCTTACTTTGTTAGAAATTTGTTTAGTTGGGGAAAACAGTAATAACTTTTGCACTTAGACTGTTACACATACAATCTTGTTCTTGTCTGGAACTTATTTTATGGAGAGAAGTGGAGGAAGTAACAGGAGACGAGGATAAAATCTTAAATAAGTGTTTCTGTTTCTTATTGGATTCCATTGGATCACAAGGTGAGGTTTTAATGAGCAGAGGAAAGTGCCATAGCCTCTCATGGTGTGGTGCAGTTCAGGTGTGCCAAATACTGCCTCTTGATATCACAGTGCATTGCTAGTGTTCTGCTCTCACTATAGGTCAGATAGCACAGAGTGGACAAGAGATGAAGTGTCCAAGTCTTGGTGTCAGCCCAGGTACCTGTCTCTGGTGCTGTAGCAGAAGAAAGCCAGAACTACTCCAGCTGGTGAGGTTGTGTATCCCTGTGGTATTTCAGAGCTGATCACAAGGACAGGCTGGTCATTACAAGCAACAGCATTTTCCTTGTGGTTCCACTCAGATGGAGTGATCTGAAACATGCTTTAACCTGTCCATCTGTCTCACTTTTTGGGTGATTGGATCTTTATTACCAGGTTATTCTCCGATCACTCAATAAAAAAACCAACCAACCCATAAATTGTAATATAGATGGCCCAAATGCAAGTGTATAAGGCAGAACTGTCTTGGAGATACCACAGCATGGATTAGAAGTGGGACAGTCTGGAAAAGACTAGCAAAAATATTCTGGGAGATAAGAGATTGATTTACAAGGAAGGATTAACTGTTCAATGTGTATCTGCCAACACTGAAACTAGAAGTTTGTGAAAGATATAGTGGTTGATAGTTAAAAATATGTGGACCTAAATGAAAAAATGAGAATCATTTACGATGCTGGGAGGGCAGAAAGGGGTGTTATAAGGACAAGTGAGGTAAAACAAAGAGGAAGACTTTTCTGTCCAACCCCAAATAAACTAGTGCAGACTGCTAAAGAAAGGGCTGTAAATTCTATCACTAGAGATGCTTGATGCCATACAGGAGAAAGTCCATGTAAATATATTGTCATGAGCAGCCTGGCTCTGACCTGTTGGGGCTGGATGACCTAATGTCTCTTCCATTTCTCGCCCTATGCATCTATGATTAAAATAGTTTATATAATGCAAGTGCATTTTCAATTATACTTTGCTTTCTTGCGTGGGATAGTGGTGGTGCAGAGGACTCATTATTTTTGTGGCACAATTACAGCATGACTTGTAGGAAATACCGCTGGTACTTGGCCTCCCAGAGACTCTGATCTCGTTTATAAATATATTTTGGCTTTTCTAGCTATGGTATAAGACTGGTATAAGACTGCAGTGCTTTTTTTTTTCTGTCTTCCCCCTTACTTGGAGGCCGTAAATATGGAGGAAATAATAGAAGGATAAATAGAAGGAATAATTGATTCTAGTTCAGCAATCCAGTGAGCAGTCCCTGGTGAAAATGTAAAAGTTTATTGTTGTAGATGTGTAATACACCAGGAGTCATTGTCAGCTGTTCTCTTGGACTGAGGTCTGTTTTCTGAACCAGGACAGGACATTAGCTGAAACATAAACACAGATAAGTAAAAAAGAGTAGTGCTGGTTTGAAGTTGGGCTTTCAATGCATTTTGTGCTCTGCTGGATTTTTAGGGGGGTTATAATGCTCAGTGTTTGGAAGGATTAGTTTTTGCTTCCAATTATTTTATAATTATAGTTAATTTTTAAATTTGTGCATCATGCCAAGAGTTTTGTGATGTGTCAAGTATCTTTGTCAGTCTGTTACAGGGCATTCAGAGTGCCATCAGAGATTTGTCAGGGTACTTCTCTTGCAGGCATATTTTTAAAATATATTCCTTTTAAGAGGCTGTCTTGGAAGCAGCCACTCTTGGGTTTTAACTAAAATCTGCCAGCATCAAGTGTGACAAATGTGGTAGACACTACAAGTAATAAATGTCTTTGGGAGTGAGATGTTGAAGTCTCAAATGCTCAGGCAGTGATCGGTCTGAAAATTCTCTTGGAGAAAGGGTGCTTCATCCCTGTTTGAGTGATGAATATTGGCAGATTAATCCTTTGCTTATTGGCACTTTGTAACAAACCTGTGCCGACACTGTGGTCGAGCTGGGTTTGCTTGTGATTGAAGAATGAGATTGATTTCTGTGGTTGCCATAACAAGGGAATTGTTGTGTGAAAAAATGTTAGTAGCATTCACTGGAGTGAGTTGACAGCTCTAGGATGCCTGTCCTCAAATTAAAACAACTGCTTCCAGCTTTGAGAAATGGTGTCTGCTTAGCTTTTGCAAGATGGTGCTCAGCAGGGTCTTAGAAATGACCTGAAGAGCTTTAAGATTCTAAAAGTGCCTTTGATATGCTTAATTTTAAAATGCCAGCTTTGAGCTGGAGTTAATAAGGGTAAACCAGGAGGCTGAGCTTTCACTCCCACCAGGCTATTGTATGTATTCACAAAGTAGAGAGAACAGGACAATCTAAGGAGTCCCTAGAAGAATGTAAATGCACTGCAAGTGTCTAGACATGCAGTCACTGGTACTGTAAGTGTCTTAGTACTGACATACTCAAGTTTAAAGAAGACTTGCCCTGCCAAAACTTTAATAAACAATGGTCATTCCTGTCTCACCTCCAGCTGAAGGACCTGGACTTTGGAAATGGTCTGAAGCTTCTGCAAAATATTCAGCTTGATGCTTTAAGAGCCTTTGGATAGCTGGAGGGACTGTGGGCCAACTGAGCCTGGGGAGGGGCAGGGTGTCAGTGTGTAGCCAGTGAGCTGGTTAAATGCTAGAATTCACAGACAGCAGGTTTCAGCCACCTTCAGGCTTCTAGTGTGTTCTTTGTTCTCTTTTGTAGTTGTTTTGGATGTGTTGGTCTTTGTAAATGTCTAGTGAACATCACAGGAGACTGCTTTGGTCTGAAAGTTGCCCATGGGAGGGGAGTCAGAATGGTGGGAGATAAATAAGGTAATTAAGTTCAGATGGCTTAATTCTATCTAATCAGCTTCCTAATACAGGGAAGTGGAGAGGGAGGTGCTGATCTCTTCTCCCTGGTGACAGGACATGTGGGAATGGTTCAGAGCTGCACCAGGGGAAGTTTAGACTGGATATTAGGAAGCCCTTTTTTACCAAGAAGGTGGTAACAGGTCTCCTAGAGAGGTAGGTACATGCAGTTCTCTGGACTGGTATTTCACATTGTTGGCATTTATTAGCGGTGAAAATCTGGGCTCCATGTCTCCACTGGTGAGTTGACTCATCTATGTGCTGCTGCTTGGGAAGATCATTCAGTTATACAGGAGGATCTATAGGTGCTGCTTTGTCTACTGTGTACAAAACTGGCACTTTTCTCCAAGCAGCAAGAAAATTGTATTGTTAACACCCAAGCTTTGCCCAATTGGGTGGTCATGCCAGAAACTTTGCCTCTAATACAGCCTGAGCCCATGGCAGTGCTTTATCCTGGTAGCCTTTCTCTTGAGCAAAGAGTGAGCCCTGACCGCTGGAATTTGTTATCTCCTGATGTTGTAGGTGTTCGTATTTTATGGTCAAACTAAGTGATATGTTTAATTCTGAACAGTTTAACTGGCAAAAATGAATATATTGTACCAATCTTTGAGGCACCAACTGTGCAGTGTTTTCTCTGCTGATTCCTGTGAATACCTTGGCGTAGATGTATACAAAGATGTATGTATTTGCACAAAATAAAACAAACTGCTGTTGCAGTCCTGTGATCTGTGAACATTTTAATTACCATGACAGTAATTCCATCTCACCAACAAACTACTTATTTTACCTCTACTGCTGCACTAGCCATTTATTTTAGGTCCTTTTAAAGGTAAAAAGACTAACTGCTCTGCAGACATGCTTGTCTGCTTTAATTAGTCTTCCTGAAGCTGTGCAAAGAGCACTGCATTTAATTAGCTTTCTTTAAATTAGGATTGATATACCAGCCTGTATAGGTTGACACTGTCATTACTGTTCAATAAACTAAGTGCTGTATTCTGTAATTTTTTTCCCCCAGGTGGTTGATTTGCAAGATGCCAGACACAGCCAGCTTTAGCAGGGCCCTTGTCACTGCTGTGGGGCTAGAGGTGGCTTGGCCAGTGCTGCTGGGGCTGGCAGGGTCTGGGCAGTCTGGGTGGCTCCTGCTTTCCTGACTCTTGCTTGCAGGTCCACCGTGGTCAGTTGTGAGTAATTCCCCTCAGCCTCCCAAAGTCTTACAGGCATTGCCTTGCTCTGGTTCTTGAAACCTCTGAAACAAGGAGAAGGGAGGAAAGGAGTTCTTCAGTTGGCAGCAGCTCCGTGCCAGAGCAAATTCATCTCTGCAAACCTGCATTGGACATCTGTTTCTCTTGAAGATGGTCCTGTAAAAAGTGCAAGTTTCCACACTGAAATTTTTTTTTTTTTTTTTTTTTTTTTTTTTTTTTTTTGACCAGTGCTGAGAGTTTCTTAAAGGCACATATGTATCTCCAGTCCTTTCCAGCATGAGGACCAGAAAATCTCTTAACTCTATGTCTCTATCTCTTAAATAATTTTCTTTTAACCAAGTTGTGTGTATGTTGGAACAAGTGGACTTAGATCATCTCATTACTTTTACAAGTATGTTTTGACAATGAATAAACCAGATTTTTATTAGCTGTGATGACAATGAGAGATGCTTCTTTTGAGGCCCTGAAAGAAGGGAGAGAGGGGGATGACCAAACTTCTTAACCCACAAGGTCACCTTGGTGGCCCTCCAGAGGCTGGAGACCCCACCAGTTTGTATATGCCTGTAGTCAATCAGTGCAAATGTGTGTGCCTGTAGCTGTGGAGTTAAGTAACATCTTCCTCAGCAGGTGCATGAAAGATTCTGTCCCTTATGGTTTAATGAAATAACTCTCTGCAGGCTGGTCTTGTTACTGGTTACAGTCAGAAATGTGGTCTGATCTCTCTGAGATCACTTGTGCCACAGCCTTTGAGGTATTGCACAGCCAGACATTATGATCAGGGCAGGAATTTGGTCAGCCTCTTCCCTTCACAGGGCATCCTTTCCACATAGCTGAGAGAAGTGTTGTTCCTTCATCCAGGTGTTTTTTTCAGCTGCCTCCAGGGTCCTCCTGGAGGTGTGTGCAGGGGTGGCTTGTGTAGGTGCCAAGGGAGGGAACAATTTGCAGAGCAGCAGGCAGGCTATAGTGCCCACACCCAGCCTTTCCTACCCTTGCTTCCACTGCATTCCCTGATTCTCCAGGGTGAGAGACAGCTCTCTGCAGCATCCTGGAGATAAAAGTGATACCACTGGGCCTGGAGGAAGAGCAGGAGGAGATAACTGAGAACATGAAGGAGTATGTGTGCAGGGTGCTCCCCTCAGGCTCAGAGCTGCAGTCCCATCATTCCATGAATCCCACATGCCAGCCCTTGTTCCTGTGGTCATCTGAAACTTCTTCAGTAATAAAAACTGAAAACCAGAACTATAATTAATCACACTTAATAATGTTGTTACTGGTGAGCCAAATTCACTCAGAAAATTTCATCTAGGTGTAGGCCTGTGTGCCAGGATTATCTTACTGATGTGGACTTGGAGCTCTGCTTTGAGGTTGGCTTCTCTTGTTCCCATTGACTACCTGGCCATTGGCTCTGCAGCACTTCTGCAGTATCCTTATGCCAAGGAGTATCATGCCTTGTTTTACTTGTTCAGTGACTTTCTTACCTCACCTTACAGTCTGTGCCCAGAATAAATGGCCTGTGAAAGCTACAAGTCCAAGTCCTTTGAATAGTTCGAAAGGAGAAACAGATTTGAGCCTGGTGGTTAAACGTATCCAAGCTGGTGAGAAATGCTAGATCAGAATTTGGACCTCACTTCAGTGAGTTCATGGGTCTCAGACAGCTGTGAGCTGTGCCTCTGCTGGCCATTCCTGTGCTGAGAGACAGCTCAGAGCCAGCCAGCATGTCCCCAAGGGCAGATGAGCACAAAGGGAGGTTGGGGCTGCCCCACCAGACTTACAGGTTTGGACTCTCTGAACTGGGACCACCATCGGCCTCTGCAGTACATTTGACTGGCCAAATACATCTCAGAAAAACAGCCCATTGCTACCATTGTATAAATGTGGTAAAATATTTGGCACCCCTGTTTTTCTGCTCACTTCTGTTTAGGACAGGCTGCAAATATGCACTTTGTTGAAACCAATCTGCTAAGTTTTTGACTGCTTGAAGCTACAATTCACAATGGGTGGCAGATACTTATGGTAGCAGGCCCTGAATATCTGGGATAAGCTCTCTATTCCCCTGACACAGGAACCTGCATTCTCTTTGAAGCACGTCTTAACTTTTTTTCTTGCTTGCTTGCTAGATGAAGCCAGCCATTTGTGTCCATTCAGTTGACTCTTTTAAATGAAATTACTTAAAGATTTACTGGATGTGGCTGGGGAGGGCACTTTATACCCTGTGCATTAATGGGACCTGGTATAAATACATGCAGGCTGGCACATGTGTGTATCCCCTTACTGTTTGTAGTATAGGAGTGTCTGTCTGCATATGCACAGCTCCCTAAAGAGAGTTACATGGTGCCTTGGAGTGGTGGTGTCCTGAAATTCCATCCTTATGTGGAATTGTAAGGAGTACACATTTATGGAATTAAGGTTGTTTGCAAACCTTTAAAAATTGGTTGATTTTTAGTGCTGGTACCAACAGATCAAAGTCCTGGTGGAGTTAAAAGATTTTATATCTTTCAGTGTCACAGTCTCTTAATTTGTTTAGATGCATGCAAAGAATCAGAAACTAATGTGCATCTGGGGATTAAGGCAGCTTTGCTATCCAATGTGAAAGCCAGCATATTCCAAAAGATTTTCAAAGTCTCAGAAGGCAGTGAAGTGCTTTACTGATTTTTATGTCTTTGAAAATCTCTGTTTAGTGTGCCTGGTGGAATTGCATAGATAGATGCTGCCAGCTGTCTGACACCACCAAATCCCACCCAGGACATTTCAGCATGGAAGTGGTAGTTCTGCAAAGCTGGGGACACTGCTCTCACTGAGATAGCACCCATACAAAAATACTTTCTTATCTCATGTACACTTGCTCCTCTAAGAATTTGCTGTAATTTTCTCCTCCCATCTCTCCTACCCCAGCAGTAATACCAGTGGTTATGCTGTAAGAAAAATAGTGTGTGTTTGCATTACACATCTCTAGAAGGGAGTTGCCATCATGATACGAGTCTTTCTGTGGCAAAAATAAAAGAAGAAAAGCAGTGGTTTGATCTCTTCCATGGCAGCCTCAGCCTGTACCATTGTGCTTGGGGATCTTTTAACTAGGGAGGGGCTGAACTTACTCTAAAAGTTAAGATAAAAGCAAAATAAGCCAGCAAACCCATTCCTGTACTGACCTCATTGCTCTTCAGCTCTGGTCTCACATTCCTCACAGTGCTTTGGAGAACTCTGCTGCAGTCCAGAGGTTTGGGAAAGAAGTTGCTGTAGGACAGCTTGGGATGAAGGGAGGCCCCTGAAGCAGGAGTTTAGGAAGTTTTATTTGCTGAATGTTTTAGGTTTTGTGTCTCACTGGTGCCAGGCTCTACTCTATTAAATGTGATGGTTCCTGAGTCAGATGCTTTATTTGTCCCATCTGCATGGCCATAGACCATATCTGTGATCCTACTTGGTGTGTTCCCAGTGTTCCTGCCACCCACTGCTACAGGCCATACATATGTGAGCCTTCCAAGGCAGGGCTGCAAATTCCAGGTGCCACCTGGTACAGCACATGCAAAAGGATGTTCAGCTTTTCCTGAGCACCAAGTTGATTTGTAAGATCTAATGAGCTGATTTGGAGCTTGCCCTTCCTATAACTTCCACATTTTTTCCTACTGAACCTGCTTTTCCCTTTGGTCCATAATTGGCAGTGTAGGTTTTGTAAAGTCCTGCATCTCCTGGGTGTCGTTACTGGGACCAAAACTCTCAGTCAGTTTTATCACATTCAGCTCAGTTTGTATGTATTCCAATGCCTCTGCTCTGTGCTAGCTGTGCATATGGAGTCTCAGATGGTATGACATTACTCTTTGGCATGGGCATGAGGGTTATTTGTGTTCCATTTATCTTAGCAATTAGGAACAATCTATTTTTACTCTAGCTGCAAGGCATCTAGACTTTTTCCTGCTTGTTTCTTTGGAGTGAACTTGATGGGCTAAATTGTTTAGTTTTTGTCAGGGAATATCTGTAATGAAATGAAAGTACTAAGACCAAGCAGTTAAACCAAAAAGAAAAATGAAAAAATAGCCAAGAAGATTCACTTTTAAAAAATAGATTAGATTTAGAATTTAGATTAGATTGGAAGATGTTTCAGCAGAGTCTTCTGAAAACATGGTTGTTGTTGTCTGGATGTCTCTGATGGGCTCTGTGTTTTGATACCTTCTTCATGACTGGGAGATAAATTTTTCTTTTCTTTTTTTTTTCTTTGGATAGGAAAGAATGCATTTTCACCATCGACCCATCAACTGCCAGAGATCTTGATGATGCTTTGTCCTGTAAACAACTCCCTGACGGTATGAGATATATTTTACAAAATATTCTAGTGTTTGTATTCAGCTGTTGACATACTTGTATCTATAATTTGTCCTGAAGTATTCTTTGCTAAATATAAGTAGAGTAGTAAACTAGTTCTTCTCCTGTTGTTTTAATTGCTTGTTTTTAGAAATCTTGGAGGAGACGTCTTCAAACTGCACTCAGACTTGGTTTTAGAAAATTCAGAGCCACAGTGTTTTGCATAATCAGAGCTGTAATTTGATTTGAGCAGATCTCAGCTGTCTCCTGTCATTATGGGAGTTAAAGCTGAGTAGCTAATACACCACTACTGCAGGCTAAAGTCAAGTGGCACTTTGACCTTGTGTACACAGTCCATGGGTAAAGGAATCCAGTCTCATGAAGGTCACTGGCTGAATTATTTTTTGGTGTTTATGGGATGCTGGGAAGTGTCAGATGAGCACAGTGTGCCTTATAAGTTGTGTTTTTCTTCTCATTGCCTTTTGAGCTTTCTCTCCTGCCTTATTTGTACTTTTACTATGCTGTAAGCCAACAGAACAGAAAGTAAAGCTCCAGAAGCCAAATCTTGACGATTATGACCAAAGGAACTTTTCTCTTGTAAGCTTACTTTGCCATCCAAGCTTGGCTCATTTAGTTTGATAAGATCCAGTAACAGGCTTGGTTAGAAATATTCCATGATTATATTAGCCTATCCACCCCTAATAATGAAGATAAAGGTTGGGTTGTGGTTTTCTTTTTTTTTTTTTTTTTTTTGGTGTGGGTTTAGTTTTTCTTGCTCTTGCTTATCATCACAATATGATGACATCCAAGACATAATTTCCATTTTTTAAAGTTGATTTCATACTGTGCCATGTGGCCAATGAATTGTAATGTCATTTAGACCCAAGTACAGATTACTATAACAGTGCTATGAAACAGATAAAAAAAAACAGAGGTGAAAGACAATTTGATGCCAATAAAATTAATTGTACTCTGCAATAGCAGTTTTGAGGCAAGATTAAGGAAAAAATGCCATTCTGTTTCACAGAAAATTGAAAGAGTCTTCTTGAGAGATCCTAAGCTGAGCTCTGTTCTCCCTCTTTCCACTTTACCATCTGAATCACTGGGGGTTTATGACAGTGTTGTGATCTCACAGGTCCTCAGATCTAAAGTGTTGAAACTGGTTTCTGACCATTTACTGTAGACATCTATGTGGGTTTTAGATGCTGCAGGAACCACTCAGTGAGCTGGTTTGTGGTGCTTACTTCTGCATTGTTCTCTTACCCATAAGCCATTTGGAGAAAGTGTTCAAAGAAAGTATCAGTGTGAACAAGAATTCTTCAGAATTCTTTCTGCCAAAAAGCCTGCAAAGCCGTGGCAGCCCTATCACTCACACTTGAGGTTTGTGGATATATGTAGTGATGAGGGATGTGGCCAAATCCTTAATTTGCATCCTGATGGGGAATTTTGAAATAGTTCATTCCATCAACCTGTTCCTGGCTGGGACTGGGCTCTGTCTAGCTGGGGACATGCTTCTCTTCAGTTTCTGGCACAGGGGACTTCAGCCCACAGACCTGCAGCTGGCAGAAGACACCCACATCTATCTCCTATCACAATTCCTGGGACATTTTCTTGCGTGCAAATTGAATCTCTCTGGACTTGTTACTTTTTTTGTCCTGGTGTGAATTGAGCATCTTGCTCAGGGATTTTCAATCTGTGGTCCACTGGCCCCTGTGGCACTACGTAGGGTACTATTGTTATAAGCCCATTAAATGTGGCTGGAGTAATAAGTCCATCAGTATATGTGATATTATCTAATGTATCTGTACTTTGACTTAAATTTTTTTCAGGAATTTCCAGACTTAGACAGGTCCAAAACCAGCACTGGAAGTCCTTTGGGGGGGTCACTTCTTTGTGTTCACTTGCTTGCAAAGCTGTGGCTGTTTAGGAGAGCCACTATGGAAACCTCAATCTTGTGCTTGTAGTGCCTTTTGACATGTTTTGGAGGTACCCTGTGAACTTTTGGCTCTAAAAGTTGCTATGATGGCTGCAATTATTATGACAAAGAGTTGTTTTAGAAGTTAAGAGCGTGTCCAGGTCTGGCTAGGCTGAATGTCTCATGAGGGCAAAGTTGTGTTAAGAGTTAACACAGCTTTTATTCCAAATGTAAACGTGGTTACAAGAAATTATTATTTTTTCCATCCCTTTTGCCCATATGTAAAACACTTTAAAAAACCTCACCAAAAAATCCCAAGCAAACCACATATCTTGGCATCCTCATGATGTCAGGAGATCTCCAAAAATCAACAGAGAATGCAGAACCTAATTCATAATTCTCTGTTGGTGTATAGCACACTGAATTTATACAAAAAAACACATTAATTGTGCACACTTCCTCTATCAGACAGCTAAATCGGCATTTCAGAAGATTTTGGAGAATTAAGTGGTCTTTGAGCACTCATTGCTAATTTATTCAAGACTGTGATAGTTTATTTGCTTTGAAGAATCTGAGGCAACAAGCAGAGAGATAAGCTACTGCCTTTGCACCTTTGTGGAATTTCCAGCCTCCTCTTATCAGATCTGGTCAATGGATGGAGGATTCGCCCTCAGTAAAAGTTGGAAAGGATTTTTTTTTGCTGAAGTAATTCACAAATCTGTCATTTTGATAGATTTGAACTACCCAGTAGCAGAGTGTCACTAGCAAAGGAAGCATGGGATGGCTGTGGGAAGAGCTGTATTTTTCATGGAGCTCGCAGTAGGATATTGCAGCAGTTGGAAACTTTTCCAGGGATATATGTTTTAAGTGGGCCAGTCTGGTTTTGAGAGGATTTTATATTGGAGTCTGTTTCTGATTAACGGCCGTGCTCCTCGTTATTGTTTAATGATAGCAGTAGGGAGGTGAGCTTGCTGTTCACTTCTGTGAGTGTATATTTTAAAAGAGATCAGCTCCAATAAAGAAGGAAAATAGGGTTATTTATGTAACAGCTGCAGAAATATGAACAAACTGTACTCCATTTAGATGATTCAGCATAACCTTGGAGTAAAAGATGGCTCTGGCCTGCACCTAGTTTCTACAGCCTTTGCAGAGCTTTCAGGGCAGCTTGAGGTTTTAAACAAGTTCATTTCAGTCAATGCTTTTTTGTGATCCTTTCTGCACGTCTTCTAGCAAAGTGCTGCAGCCAGGAAGGCACAGCAGAACCATTCTCAGGTCGTGTGGATGCTGCAGAAAACAGCTGTACTAATTTCAAGCCTGAATGTTTTCACCCAGGGTGCAGAGGTTTAAAGATTTATTATGATCTCAGCATGGCAGGTGACCTGCGTGTCCCAGTGATGCCAGGCATGTTTCTCACACTTTCCAAACCTCTTCTGGGCATTCTCTGCCTGTGGTGCTTGTATTTCTGGTAATGTACACTACTGATGCAGTCATGTTTGAAGGCTACTTACTGGTAGGAGTAGAAATGGAATTTGGCTCATTTCAAGGCACACAACTCCTTCTAGGGAAAGGTCAGGCCATGATGGGAAAAGATGCAGCAGAAATTATGGGGAAGTATTTCTGCTGATCTCAAAGCAGTGCTTTGGGCTGTACTGACAGAGCTTCTGTACATATTTTATTTGTATTTAATAACTAACATGGTTCCCACTTGTGTTTTTCTTTCATTCCTGTATTCTTACAGTCTTTTACAAAATAATTTAAGTTCAAGTAATTTACATCTTTTTTTAGGAGGAATTGTTGCACTGCAGAATAGAAATATATTCTACAGACTGTTTGCCCTGGTTTCCATGTCCTTAGTGACACTGGTTCTCTGCATTTTGGAGTGAAGCCATAAATACATGCAATCATCATCTCTTCTCAGTGTTTGCCCCATGACCTAAACAAATGAGGCTTCTGCAGTGTGCAGCCCCCTGTTTTTTCTGTTTCCCTTAATCCATTCAGTCTGTTGGTGAATTTTAGTCAGATGTACCTAAAGGAAATGGGATGAAAACGTCAAACACATTATATTTCTGTAAGTGTCAAAATGGGATATAAGCAAAGAAGAGAACTTTTCTTTGTGACCCAAATCTGGGAAGAGTGCAGCATGACCTTTCTGCTTCACACAAAGTTCCTTGTGAGCTGTAGTTTTTGGGAACATATCTGCAGAGACTGAGACTAAGATCTCTGTTCAAGAAGCCTATTTCACACATTTTGGTAAAGCCAACTAATGTTTTGCCAAATGCTGATAAAATTCTCCCTTGTTCACTGTAGGCCTCCAGTCTCTGGGGCTGCTTTTTCTTAGACCTGGACAGCTTAGTAGACATGTCCTGGTGTGTGAGCTCCAGAATCTTGCACTTGAAAAGCACCTGTAGAGCTCTGGTAGCCCCAAGATGTCCTCTACCATTTCAGAAGACCACCTAGTCTTCCTCTCCTTTGACCTGCATTATTTCCTGGTGGAGTTTGCAAACACTTAGGATGTTTTAATTTTGCAAAGGTCTGTGCACTTGAATTTGATTTTTAAGGTGTAAATAGTCCTTCTTCTATTCGGCTTTGTCTCCCTGGCCACTTAAGGACTGCAGGATGAAATTTGCTCTGGCAAAATGTGCTACAGGACCCTTCAGTAAATCCCTTTGGTCCCTGCAGGACAGAGTATCAGGAAAGTTTGTAAATTGAGTAAATATTTTTGTAAGTTTGTAAATCTTTGCTTAAGATAAACACTGAAGATCAAACTAGTGTTGGATCAAAAGTTACTTTTGAAATGAGTATGGACTTCTTTATTGAAAATAATTTATGAAATTACTATGCTTCCTTCTTTGTAAGCTATTTAAGCTTAACAGACACCAGACCTGCAGAGAAAAAGACAGAAGCACATTGACATATGATTCAAATGTCAAATGATCATAAACTGCAATTTGCTTAGATTTACTGCAGGAGTCAAATGTGGGTAAAGTAAGATCTACCAGGAGTGGGATTGCGTGTAACATTTGGTCAAATTTTACTTTAGTATCAGACAGAATTCGTTTGTCTCTCCTGTTACGTGCTGGTTAATCTGGGGATGTTTTGTTGTGTCACTAGGAGAGTGAAAAAGACATATTGAGTGATTAGAAAGAGGTGCATATTCTTTCTTCCTGTTGAGGGCTTGTGGTTGCAGGTTCATTGATATATGCAGAATGCTCTCAGATCTCTCCAAATCCAGGTCCCTGCTGTGCCCCACAGGAGGCTCCTGTGCAATGCTGGGAGCTGCAGCGTGTGCAGTGTATTTGTCTCTCCTTTTGAGGTAGCATGGGGGTGTATGTGGAAACACACATTCCAATTTCCAAGGGCAGGGATGAATGGAATCAGAGGGCTTAACTGAGTCAGCCTTTCTCCACCAAACATTTCTCTTGAAATTGGTGGGACAGCTTGATGATGTGGGGCTCCCCTCAGTTCCCCTGGGAATAGGGCAGGTTGCTCCAAACTGCTGGTGGCTGAAAGAGAAATAGACTGAGCCAAATCCCCAGACAAGTGCATTAAACTGGGTGTTAATGTACTGGGGTGATTAAGGAAGTTTGGATTTAGTTAGAGCATTGATTGCTAGAACATAATTTGTTAAAATGGGGGTTTTTTTTGCATATATTTGAAAGCTGCTTATGAGAAGGTTAATTAAAAGCTTGATTAAGCAAAATTGGAGCTGGGTTTGTGATTAGTAATCCATATATAAATATTTTATAAATATTTCATCCTTATCCCAGAAGTTGTTTTGGTTTTTTTATGGTATGCAAAGAAAGCTGTGTAGCAAAGAGACATGGGATTAAAACAAAATAAATTATATATTGTGTGAGAAGGACTAAGGTAACAAAGACTGTGGCTGCAGAACATGCAAACAGATGTGCAAATACCAGTAGAATTACTCATAAAAGTGAGTTTACTCTTCTGCAGGGAAGAGAGGTGCTCTGGGTAAAGTCGCCTTCTGGATCATTTGAGTTCATGAATTCAGGACCTGGGACAATTCCCCAAAGATTTAGAGGTGCGGGATTTTGTGTGGATCTCACTGGTATTCGTGGATACAAACTTTAAAAAAGAGAGTGTCTGATTGTGTATTGAAGAAGAAAAAAAAAAAAAAGAAAATACCTTTAAGTAGATGGATAATGGAAAGAAGATCCAGAAATTCTTGTGTGAACAAATCTAAAAGCATTTTGCCTAGGATTTCTTTTCATGAAAAAGAACCCCAAGGACCAGAAGAGCCTTTGGAGAAGAACCACAAATTACAGGGGATGACCAGACAGACCTAGAGAGAACAGGATTTTTCAGTGAATGTAGCAAATAAAAGTCAGAAGATATGTGGGGCAGATAAACTTTAGAAGGGTACAAATAGCTGGCAGTACGTTCCCACATGGTTATCTTCAGTCACATGTTCTGTTACATGAAGAGAGCAAAGGAGTTACTGCTGTATATTGTCTTTCTTATCAACTTTATGAAATGGCAGGATCCCTCAGAATTGCTGGGTTTTTGTTTTGACTTGTTATGTATTGCAGTGCAGGGTTTTAGAACCCAGATGAACAGGAAAAACATCTTACACTGTAATTCATTACAGTATTTTTTGACAGTCGACTATTATGCTAGATACACAGAAAGAGTGTATGAAAATGTTTTGGAAATCTTTCCAAAAATAAATAAAACAGTTGGATGGCTAAAATTGAAGTCTCATTGACTTCCTTCTATTTCCAAAGAAGTTGAAATGTCGAGGCTGTTCTGTGGAAGTACATTGTATGTGTTTGGCCTAGCACTACATCCCAAGGTCTCTTTGAATGCCTGGAATGCTCACTCAGCCTTGGATTACTGAGTACAGTAGAGATAACACAAAAGGGACTGACCTAACAGTAGAGAGAGGCTGGTTCCTCCCCACTCTAAACCTTCATTTCAGGAACAGGATGATATCCTACACCCAAAAATACATCTCAAAAGCTGCTGGGTGTCACTTCCCATCTCTTTAAATTCAAAGACTGCTGATTTCCTGATAGAGCCTCTTGAATCAGTCTTGGAATACAAACAGTTGATGACGTGGATACCAGAAATTGTCCTTTTACCTTCACCGTGTTGGCTGCAAACCTCACTGCTAAGAGGCTGCTGAGAGAGCTCAGGGCAGTCTGCCTTGGTAGCTCTTCCCCAGCAGCAGAGATTGCTTTCTGAGCCAGGGATCCGAGTCACAGCAGCACAACCATTGCCTCTGTGTCCTGCTTGACATCTTCTCGTGATGAAGGGTAGAAGGTCCATCCACCAAGTGTTGAATTTGAGTCTGCATGACAAAGGTTCATGCTGGGTCTAAGCTGTAAGTAGTTACCTAGAGATTCTCCCAGATGTGACCATATAATTAGTAATGGCATTCTGTGGATAAATCTGATGAGTTTGGGGTTTGAAGCTTCTCTTAAGTTGCTCATTACTTGAGTCTAGCAAAGAAATCAGTACAGTTTATGATAGCTCCCAGTGGAACTTTCTGATTTGGCACCTCACAAGATCTGCTAAGCACTCATGCAGGCATAGAGGAAACCAGCTCTGCTGTGAACCTCTGCAGTGGAAGCAGGTACAGCACAGGAATGGGGACAAAACTGCAGGGGCAGAAGGTGGGACACAGGCATTGCTGGAACCACTGTGTCTGGTCTCAGTCTTCCAATGGACACCTTTGATATATCAAAGGAATGTCACATTCCCTTTGTTTTCCGTCAGGATACTGTCTGTCCCCAATTGTTCTGTGCTCTTTCCTGATTTTTACTATTGCAATACTTGTGCCCCACTTGTATCTGTATTTTTCTGCTTGTATCTTGCTCAGCAGTGTGAAAAAAAATCCTTATTCAGTGTGCTTGTTCTGTTGGATATCATTGCCTGTGTCCTTCAGTCTGCAACTAAATGTTTTATCTTGTACATGCTGTATGAATTCTGTCCTGAGTATTTAGTGTTTTTCCCTTAGGAGAATTCCTTCCTCATGTGAGCATCCAACTTAATGGTGCATCAGTAGTGCTTGCACAGAAGGGCTCTTTCATTCTTCTCCAGAGTTCTTGCATCAGGTTTTAAGGTGGTTTCAGGACAGGTGTAGGTAGTAGGTGTTTTCTAGGTGGCAGCATCTTCTGTCACACGATGATGAGGAGCTGATGTGGGTTTGCTCAGGACAGGAAGCTCGTTGTGTTACTCTGCCTCAGTGATGTGATATCATCTGTGAGCTCTGGAGACCTGCTTGGTGCCAGCATAGTTATCTCCAGCTCATGGGAGTCTGGGAGCTGGGAGAACACCACCAGCACAAAGATCTGCCCTGTGTTCCCATGGGAGGATCGACCTTCCTGCTCTCCTGAGAGCCTGAGAGAGCCTCATGCTGACCAAGAGCCATCTCTGAGCATCCCCTTCAGATGTGGGGGGTCACCTTTCCTTCAGTGGCTTGTGCTGGGTTGTGTGCAAAACTCAGGGCTCTGTAGTGCACAGTGCATGGAATGCCACCCTATGAAGGTGTCCTGGCTTTGTTTTGAGGTATAAAAGGTGTCTTTAAAATGATATAAAGTGGTTTTAGGATATTGCTGAATTTATTAGCTGTTGCAGACAAAAATTTTATGCAATTCACATGAAAGACCTGCTTTCAGAATTTAATTTAGTAATAGATATATTCTCCTCATAATTCTGAAACTATTTTAAGGATTGCTGATGGCTCATGGAGAAGTCCAGAAAGTATTTCTGCATTTCATCTTCGCTTGTCCTTTGCTGCTCTTAATGAACAGATGATTTTTGTTTTGGACCTCAGCTAGAGCCTGTCACAAATTGGTTTGTACAATTGTAGTTGTCTCTGTAACGTTCAGTTGATGCAAGGGACAAAATGCCCAAAGGTCAGAGTAGGGCACACCAGTAAAATTTAAGCACTTTCCTTGTTATTTAAAAATAAGTAAAATACACTGTCTGGTTTTTTTTTTGGTTTTTTTTTTTTTTTTTTGAAGCTTGGCTTCCTTTGGTGGAAAAGTAACCTCAGCTAAGAATTAAAACTACCCACATTTGCCTTCAGACTCTAGAGCAGACAAAAAACTTGCTCTTTCCATGGTTCCACTTTTATATTTTAGTCTTTTCCTCCACTTCTCCATCTTGTGTTTTCTTCGCTTTCCCACTTGCTCTTCTCTCCTAATCAGTCTTTCTCTCTTCTCTCTCTTTTCTTCTCTCTCTCTGTCCCAAGATGGTCACTCCTATAACCCTTGAGCTTTATATGTTCATACACATGCCAAAGAGAAGCAGAAATATTTGGATCATGTCATTCATTTAAGGGTCTGTGATGGCCCCTACCTGTTTCCAGCAGCTTCCCCAAGTCTTGGTGCCAATTTCTGCTTCAGTGCAACTTCCACTGGGTTTATGTCCACCCCTTTATGGTCTGCAGCCCCTCTGAGTGTCCCCTCTGTAACTGTGACCCTCTGTGGCAGACACTGTGCTCCCCCTTGATGAAGACTCCTGATCTCTGTAGCGCTGCCAATAGCACCAAAATATGCATGTAGGTTAAAGGCCTCATTTCTCTCTCTTTATGCAAGTTTTTCATACTTTTGCAAGGTGCTAAATATTACTTAGCAGATAAGAGCAACAGCATGCTACCCCCAGGGCTGTGGAATGGGAAAGAGTTATAATTATTTGCTGCAAGAGTTTGGTCTAACTAGGGTCATCTTGGGACTGCCCTGACCTGCTGGCAGCAGGTGGGTAGTTGGCTGTTTTCTGGGTAGAGCAAACACTTTGCAATTTGCTTTGAACTCTTCTGTATCTCACTGAAGGGTGAAGACAGTGTGGGAAACAGGGGTTAATACAAAAACCCTGTTATTTGATTTTAAGATGACTTAACATGTTTGCTCATGTTTGACTTCCCTTCTGAGAATGATGATGCTTGAAGGTGAGGTGGAAATAAATAAGAGTGTGTCTGCATGTAGAGAAATACTTTCTGATGTTTTATCCTTGAAGAGCTGCCTTTTTCAGTTATATGGCCCTAAAATTCACATATGCTAGGGTGTGAAGTGAAATTGCTTTGTCTCTGGATTTGTGCTATGACTGAGTAGGGTTGCTGTTGACAAGGAAGAGGGATTTGCTTCCAATGTATTCCCTCACATGCTGTTCAAATGCACTCAGCTCAACTTTCTAATTCCAGGGGCAAGTGCTTGATGTGACCTGCTGGGTTGACAGTTCTTATGAGACATTTACAGGCTGAAAATGCCTTTTCCTTCTCTTCCAGATCCTTCTTACTAATCCTTTTTTGTTTATATTTTTTTCAATAAAGAAGGAAGTAAGTTCTCTAAACTGATGTGTCATAAAGAATGAGATCATCAGCAAAAAAAAAAACCAAAAAACCAGAAACAAAAAAAGAAACATCAACAAAAAAAAGAAACAACATGTTCTTTGTTCTTCTGCAAGGTGCCACTGCTCTCCTTTGATTTTAGTGTCATACTGATGTACAGGAGATTTTGGGGTGGGTTCAAACAAGCCGGATCCTCAGCTCAAGGAGCTGAACAGCTGTGCACCCATTGTGCTGGGGGAGCCCTGCCATTCATGGCTCTGTCACTTGGTGAGCTCCAAGAGGGGATCTAGGCTCCCAGAGAGTTGGTGAGACCCAGGTCCATTCTGTTCTGCCATTCTCACAGGCACGTGATGATAAATGAAAGGGAAATTGTCCTCTCTGCTTGTGGCATCACAGCTGTGTTGTTTGCAGTAAGGTGACAAGTCCTGTCCTGCTGGCACAGAGCATTGGCCCAGGGAGGATTGGGTGGCTGAGTGCCCAGCCCTTTCCCTTTCTGCTTCAGATCTCGGGAGAGCTCCTCATTGCAAAGGGGCTCTTCACTGGGTTTTGCAGTGCTGTGGTGTAATTTCAGACAATGCTCCCGTCTCCATCTCTGTCACCACATCTCTGTAGCTGCAGAGGAGCTGATAGGGTTCAGCTGGTTAATAAAACATGCCTTGCTTGATTCTAAACTGCATTGTCTGTTGCTAAACATCTCCCAAGAGCAGCTTTGCAGTGGTAGGGTTTGAATGGTATGACAGTTTTGCATCCATGTTCAGAAGAAATTATTTTAAATGAAAGAGTCCCAGAGATCCTGAGTGAAAGAAGTCATCCAAGTGCCTTCAGCATTTTTCATTGCAATAGATGCTCCCTGCAGCTATTGCTTTAATGGCTGCATATGAAGTGCCTGGCTTAATCTTCTGCACATTTTAATGTAAATTCATTAAAAAAACCCCTAGCCTTATACTGGTAGTGTATGCCTAGCATAAGGGGTTGCTGTGCAGCTTTAAGTTCCCTGTTAGAGAATTTGGGATGAAAAAAATTTGTAATTTGTAGAAGTACTTTTTTCTTCAAGAAATTTAGGATATAAAAAGTATGTCACAATGGAGAGCTACATGGCAAGGTTTGAAGCCTTTATTTGCTGGAAAAGCATATTTTTTCAACAGAATGGGTGTCAAGTAGACCATGTGTAGTAGCCTATGGTGTGTGGTCCATGTGGTATCCACCCTCTACCCCTTTCCTCTGATCTCTTTGACAAGACTTTTTAAATTCATGACTCCTGGTTAAATTGTCTTTCCCTTTTAGGCCATTTTTCTCTTTTTTTTTTCCTTTCCTTGGGAAATAACATGAGACTTACAATGTGAAATGTTCCTTTTGTGACTTTGTCATAAAAATTAATGAGACTAGAAAAACAGTTTGTGGACCTGGAACAGAATTCTAGTGAATAGTATTTCTCTATCCACAATGCTCTTTCACTTTAATTAGCAAATAAACCAGGGAGAGAGCAGCAGGAAGGTATTTCTGTACTGGTATTTTGTCTGGCACATTCAAAAGCAATGATTTGAGAGAAATCAGATTGGTTAATCACTGTGCTGTATCTTCAAGTTCTCTTGGTCTGAATATTTTGGGGGTGAGAGAGATAGGGTGATTCATACATGAGCAAGACAAACCCAAGAGCTGCCAGTTTGCATTATGTCAATGTATGTAAGAAAATATTTAGATAGAATTTCCATTAAAAGTTCAAAAGCAAGGGGTTCACACTGACCCCAGCTTTTAGAAGCTCTGGTGGGAAACCTGAATGAAATTTAACTCTGCTCAGTGTGTTTTCGTTGGCTGACTCCTTGTTTTATTATCTCATGCAATGAGGTCTTTCTTGGTTTGTCGATTTTCTATCGAGGACAAAAAGTTCATGTATGTACAGTGCACATATTGAATTAAAGTGTGATTAAAGGCATGATGTAATGACCCCCTCTCCTTTTCCTTTAGTCAATATTTGCCTGCAGGGTCAATACGTTACAATATTGACTTCAAAGTATTCAATATTTTTTTACCTTCTGAGTGTGTTGGCTTCGAGTGTGTGTAATATTAAACCTGTTGGTTGAACTGTTGGTCTAAGACTTACTGTCTAAGTAGTTTCAGGCTTGGATGCCTAATCCATGTAGAGCAGCTTTCAAGGCATGTGATAATATCACAACACAGCTGTAGGCAGCTTTCTGAGGTGAACCATTTAATCTGCAGGCTTTGCTCCCAGCTTCCTGACAAGTGGTGGAATTTGTCCCTTGGTGTGCGATGGGATTATTGCCCTCTCTCCCTGCTGCCATCATATTTAGTCTCTGCGGGCCCTTCCAGTGGCTGGAGGTTATGTGGGCACATCTAAATCCCATCCCTCCTGCCTTCCATGTGTGTTACTGCTACCTTTAGATCTGTGCTCTGTCGAGTGCACAAAGGCTGCTCAAAAAGCAAGATTATGCTTTGTGTACTCACAGTGCTGTGCAAACATGGCTTAATGAGGTTAAATCGTTATGAAGTCAAGCAGCTCTGCAGGGTGGGCTGGTACTTGTTTCCCTGAGTTCCCAGCTGGGCCACAGTGGGCTGGGTGTCTCCCACTAATAGGAGGCTGAACCTTCTCATGCTTCCTCTTCATCTGTTTCCACTCCTGCTCTGCTGAAATCCTGTTCTGGTATCCATCAGAAGGGCACACAGGCACATGTACTGCTTAATGACAACAGCTATGAACCATTTATCCTTCAAAAACGTGACACTTGAGAGAAGGGCTTTGATAATGTTCTTTGCAAGGTGTATAAATAAACAGGATTGTCACCAGCATGGGATCTTATTACTTTGTCTCTTTAAAAAAATCAAGGAAAGAAAAAATATTTATAGATACCGAGGGGTTAGTGAATTCCTCTAAAGAACCAAGTGTTATAATTAGGAACCCGCTGCACTTAGAACTATTCTACAAATAAGCACCTCAAATCCAGCCTAGTCCTTCCAGAGAAAACAAAGGTCAATAGGCTGCTTTGAGGATTAGCAAACCTGAATTTCTTGGATTCAGGTACTAATTACTTCCAAAGCTGAGGATGATCACTACTTCCAAATCCAAATTACTGCCAAAACCTCACGATAAACCTCAGTAGTACTCCTCTCCAGCCTAACTTTTGACTTAAGATGCTTTTAAACTGGACTCAAATTAAAGGATCAGAGGCCAAATCTGAAGAAAAGGCAGGGTAAGGGTGGAAATATTCTTCTAGTGGCAAGGTGCACTTCTGCATAGTCTAATCCAAAGTAATTGAAGACTTCTCACATCCCCAGCAGCAAATTGGGCTCAGCCAGGTTGGTGCAGTTCTGATAACCCAAAAGTGTGTGACTGCTCCATACGAGGGAAATGGGATCCTGCAGTGCCTGACTGGGCTCACTATTACAAGCTCCTACCTGGAAAGATTTATCCACATGATTTTGAAGGGTTTTCACATTTCCACCTCTGTATTTGAGGATTCACTTCTATGTACATTCACTGGTATGTTGTAGCCACAGTGGTGGTGAATTTGAGAGCATCCTGAGAGACCACAGTTTTCATCCTGGGTGGAAGTAGTGGAAAGAAGTATGAGTTGTGAGATTTCAGTGTAAAGCAGAAAGGTTGTGGTAGCACTGGGGGAGGGGGAGAGGAGTCAGAGTTAAATATGTCAGCAGTTCATTTCTGCTCACAGCCTACTGACTTCTTGTGCAATTGCAGGGAACTTGGAAGTGGGAGTCCACATCGCAGATGTGAGCTACTTCGTACTGGAAGACACAGCACTGGATAAAGTAGCAAGTGAAAGGGCCACCAGTGTCTATCTGGTGCAGAAGGTAAGGACAGCTTTTCCTTTGTTTGTCTGATGGCTGTGCCTCCCATTTACCATAAATTCATTTGCAAGGTTTGTTTTCAGAAGTTCACAGTCTAAATCTGGCTGTTATTGCAGGACACCTCCAAAAATGAGTAAGTTGATGGAAACACAGAAGCTGGCATAGCTGCTCACTACCTTGGAGCTTATGGAGAGAGGCTGGGGTGGAACAGCAGCTTGTGACCCTCTGACTGTGGTCAGGAGTGCCCCACATGTGCCAGGGCTCACCAGCTCAGTGCTGACCTGAGCCAAGCCTGATACACCCAAGCTGGCTCCTCTGGTTTGCTCTTGGGGGCTTCAGATTGGCAGATGTGGAGGATTTTGTCTTGCCTTTGGTGCAAGAGTCCAGCTAATCCCTCCAAGAAATGGATTTGTGTCAGAGTGGGGTGTATAACACTCAAACAAACAAAAAACAAGCATCTTAAGGTAGAACAAAAGGTTCACACTCTTTATCTAGATATCCCAAATAACAGAGGAATAGTGTTCCTTCATCATGCAGTGAAAAGATGCTTGAAATGATACTGATTTTAGCTTACCAGAATCAAATGTTAGGCTCAAGTTTAAAGTTGACTCCTAAGCTTTACAAATGAACAGGTTCAGGTTTAACATTGCTGGAAAGGAAATGTGTAGGCTTTGTCTGTGGCTGTCTCATTTTCAGTTGAATGTGAAGAAACACCTTGTAGCTCATCAGATACCACTGACACTGTACATGGAGGGAAGCTGGCAAACTTGGCTGTCAGTGTCCTGTGCAGGCTTGAGGCATCAGCTGCATGAAGAGGAGTGTTGAGGCAGTTTCATGGAGCAGATTAATCTGCCTCTTGCCACACTCCCATTCAGTCAGACTGAAGTCCTTGTCTCCACAGCCCCTTCTGAAATGACAGGACATCTTTTCTGTAATAAATAAGTGTGTCCTACTTGCTACTTAGGATTAGGAGTGATTCTTCCTGTCCCTTCCCTTCCTTGATGTTTTCAGGGTTGTTATCTGGGGAGGTTTTTGTAATGATGCTTGTTTCAGTAGCTTCCTGTGTCCTCTCTTCACTTTCTGGATGATAAAATGATTTATGTTACACTAGTGGAATCAAATTAATGGTTTGATATCAAGCTGTTTACCTTTAGCAGCTCTTCCATAGCTTTCTTTGTGTGGAAGCAGCAAGGCACAGCTTTGGGGGCCTCAGGGAGTCTGGTGGGTTTCAGCTCCCTGTGGAACCACCGTGACAGCAATGCCAAAGTGTCCCCACTGGGTCACTGGTAGTGACACAAACAGCACACAGTTGCTCCGTGCTGGGAGACCTCTGTTTCTGTTCTTGCTGTTCTCCACAAGGGGCAAGCAATGTGTATCTCATGGAAACAGTTCTGGCACCAGTCTTCCCAATTCTGCAGTCTCTCCAGTGATAAGCCCTTGGCTTCCCCCTCTGATGGATGATTTGATGATGGGAGATGTGGGCTGGCCTAGGGGGGATGTCAAAGCTGTACTCCAGGAGGATGTTGTGGCAGTATTTCCAAGTCAAAATATTGTGGTTTGAGGCCATGTGATTCTTCTAGTCAACAGAGAAGGAAGAATTTTATAAAGAAAGGAGACATTTTTCATGAAAATCTAGTTGGATGCAGAAGCTAACTGAATTTTCTTTCAAAGTGCCTTTTCCCTCCAGCACTGCCACTCCTGTGAAATGCCAGCGTAAGTTACCTGCTGCCCCTAATCTTCAATTCATCTTCAACTATTGTGGCCCAGCAGTCAGGATTAGTGTTTTACCCACACTTCTGGCCTGCTGAAAACACATTTTGAAAACAACCGACTAGGTTAGATGATGAAATTTGCAATATTTTAATTGCAAGAGATGAAGAGGAAAGAGGGGTTGGGCAAAGAAATGCAGCCAGACTATCTGAAACAAGATGGTATCATGACTCCTGTAAAAAATATGCTTTCCTTTGATGAAACTGTTTCCTAAGAGAGCTGTGATTCTGTGAGAGGTTAGCACCATGCTAATCCTCCAAAAGAAGTTAAATAAAGCCACATATTTAATTTTCCTGAACCAGAAGAGGAGTTATTGTGTAATTGTTAGTGGTCTATTTAATAGAAGTCAAAAGTCTTTGAAATAAGAATGTATCAGGTTTTAAGAAGCAAGAAAACCTAAACAGTTTCCTCTTTTCTTGGCACATCTCACGGTGTTATTTTAGGTGTGAAGCAGCTTGAGTGAGAGTTCAGCCATAAATCCCTATAATATTTTACTGGTCCTATTTTACACTGGAGATCAAAGATCAGAACTGTAAGCCTATCTTCATGTTGAATCCAAGGACTTCAAGACATTCACTTTTGACACCAGCAGGTTGTCAGGGTGTTGATATTTTGATAACTAAGGCTGAGTAACAAAGAGTTGCTCAAACTCTGAATTCATGGAAGTGTTGATACAACTCCTGAGGAGAAATCTTGGCTCATAAACAAATTGCCTATTTCCTTTGAGTGACTTTTAGTGTACAAGCAAGAGACTTGCTGAGTCCACTGTTGAACTACAGCATTCTCCTACCAGCTCTAGTGGAAACTCTTGGTTAATACAGTTCCTCCCTATTGGATTGATTGTGGGAGAAGGATCACCTTGGGAGTCAGTGCTGGTCATAATCAACCTGAGCCAAGAATTAAGGGGCAGCCAAAGCAGATGCCAGCAGAATGAAATTGTTTGAAGGGAGCAAAATTGCTCATGTAACTTTGTGAAGATAAGGGATTATGCTTGAGCAGAGTTTGTTTTTTTTTTTCCCTTTGGTTGGCTGACCAGTTTTCCCCTTTTATTCCTTGAAAAGCTGCTGCAGTGAGTCCATTGATCAGAGGTGCTCTGGGCTAACCTGCTCTGAACCTGGCCACTGAGTTAGTCCTGGTTGCAGCAGATGTTTCTGATTTTATAGGGAACAAGAATTTTTATCATCCCAGCATGCATGTGATTGCTCCCTCTCCTGCCCAGCTCCCTAGAAATAAGTCTGAGACTGGAAACTCACATTTGGTTTCTGGAAGCACTTTATTAGTTGAAGAGACAAAACAAAACAAACCCCAGGGCTCTCACAAGCAGGGATTTGGATCTTCCCCTGCAGAGGAGCCAGCTGCTAAGCAGTGTGACCAGCCATGATCACAGGTCCATCTGTTTTATAGTGCCAGCATGATGGTGTGTAGGACCCCCCCAGCCCCAGAAGTGCCCTCTCTCACTTTGGTTTTCCAGTGGTGCCATTGCTTTGGCTTTCTGGGATGTGTGGCTGCCTGCAGGGAGAACCAGGAGCATGGAGCAGGCTGTCAGGCAGTGCTGGACAGCTGAGTCTCGAGGGTAGTGCTGAAGACTTTGCATTTAGGACTTGGAAATAGGGAGAGATTGTTTGTCTGTGGTTTGATTTGCAATGCAGACTTGCAGCTGCTAGCATTGATACCAGCCTTCTACTCAAAGAAGTGCCCTTTCCAGTGTCTCTTGGGCACTGCTTGGCTTGTGGGGAGAGATGATATCTTTTATTAGCCTGACTGATAGAGGGGTTTAAAACCAGACAAGCTCTCACCACCCAGGCCCTGGTTCCTATGGCACATTCACTAGAAAGGATTTCCTCGGGAGTGTAGCTCCTTTTATACTTTTATATTGTAAATTTTTTTTTGTCTAGCCCTGCTGAGCCTCTCCAACTGCATTTCTAGATTCAGCTACATTTATAAACCTCTTATTCCAGGTTTATGACCCCTGTATAAGCCCAGGTGACTTTATTTCCATCTGCAGTAAAATCAAGCTGAATGATGCGATCCCCAACATCGGCACATCCGTAGCAATTTGCCAAGGAAACCACTTCCCACTGGAGGTGCTATCCCTCGGCAGCATTTCAGCTTGCTGGATTCCTGCATGCCCTGGCACTCCACAGGACAGCTGGCAGCCACTGCTGGCTCTTGGCAGACAGTCACGGGAAGGGCAGAGCATTAAAAAGGTGTCGGGCAACCTCTGGATTATTCAAGGCAATTCGACACAACTCTGATATTCTGCAAATCTGGACATTAAAGATGTGCTTAGGGAAATCTCTCATCCCGTGTCTCTGTCAGAAAGAGATGGAGATAATCCTGTTGCCAGAGTTCCTCTGGGCAGCCCCTGGGATCACTCCTGGAACATCTTGCTTTCTGAGTGTGACACAATTGTGACATCTTTGTATGTTAAATGCTGGGCTTGCAGTTACTGGGAATCCTTTCAGGCTGTGACTGTAACATGTTAAGGAAAAAGTAAATGTATATTTATAACTTAAACTCCTGTGCCTTGTGACAGTATGTTTATACTCCATGTAGAGGGTAAAGAGGAATCATGATGTTAAAGCAGGAGGCGGTCAGCCAAGACTGTTGTGGTGCTGGAAACAGGTTTCTTTTAATTCAGTAAGGTGGAATAAATTGAAATACCTTCAGTGCAAGGTCAGGTTATGTTATGTATGTGTTTTCTGAGCCCAGGAAAAGGTTGATTGCATTCTTACTCTCCCATGAGACTTCCTCCGTGGCTTAGGTTAAGTTACTTGGCCTAAAGTTTCTCTCCTGTAAAACAAAGGTAACACAGGCTGATGCTTCCCTAACAGTAGATTTGTTAGAGCTAATTGCTTGGTGAGTGTTTAGTGCTGTAATTATGATCTGAGTTAAAGCTTTGCTTATGTTTCACATCATTGAAAGCCCTTCCATTGAATTACAGCCTCTTGAATCGGATATTAATCCTACTCGAGTACACTTAAAGCGAGCATGGGCTTTTGTGTTCCATGTAGGCATTTTTCTAGCAAACTGGTATTGCTCCAGGAGATGTGAAGGGAAAGAGGATGTGCAAAGGCACACAAATATTCAGTAAGTACAGATCACTATCAGATGATCAGAGTTGGGGACAGAGAGAAAAGCAGCTTTTAATTCAGGTGGGAAAGGGCATGGGAACTTTTAGTAAATTACCAGCACTTTGTTCACTGTGACCTGAACTTCTGGGTCTTAAGGTGGTCTTGGGTGATCTTAGGCAGGCAGGGATTTCCCAGAATCTGTAAAGATATTTTCTCTCTTTTCTGATATGGGTTAGCATCACACTGAATTTATACCCTTGTGGTGCAGGTCCTTCCAGGCAGCATGGGCAGGCTCACGTACTGGGCAGTGAGTTATGAATGTAGCAGTATTGTTAACATTCTGTTTGCAACTGCAGTAACAGAGCTGGCAGCCTTTGTGTTGCAGGAAACAGCTTATCACAAGCTGTGCCCTTGTGACCTTCCAGAGAACCAGGGCTGCTGATTCATGGTGTGACCCCTGAGAGCCCCAGACCATACATTTAACCTTTTGGCACTACTGTGCACCACAGTTAGAAGGGATTTATAGCAATTTTCTGGTGCCAAACAACAAATATGATTAAATATTTTAAGTCTTTCCTTCAAAGCAAAAGGTAAGTGTAAAGTGGGTGCACCTGAGGAGAAAACAGGCACCTGAGACTGTTTTTTCATCCTGTTTTGAAGAACAGTGGTTCTCCTGCCTCCAGGTAGAAAAAGTTATCTCTGGAATCACTAAATAGGTGTCAGAGTTTGGAAGAGCTGGGATTTGTATGCCAGTCAGCTTCCTGCTGGTCCTATATTTACAGGCTGGCACACAGAGCTGTCAAAATGGAAACTAAATTAAATAGCTAAATTACTTTACGGCACACAAATAGAGCATTTCTCCCTGTTTTTCTGAACAGCACCATTCCATGTTGCCACTCAAAATAGACCATAGGAGTAATGTAGTGGTTTTTTGAGGGCAGTTATTGCTTCTTCACAAAGGTAAATAATGAGAAGGGAAGTCAGAAGTGGAACTCAAATAATGAGTTTTGCTTCATTAAGCAGCTGCTAAAAATTATCTTTAATACAGACTTCACTTAGGAAATAACTCAGGGATGGTGGAAACCCTTGGAGCTACTCAGGTTTGCTCTAGCATGAATATGCTCAAAAGCTTTAGCTTTGTTGGTGTAGTCAGGTGAGTAATTTGGGATTTGGTAATTCAACGTTCAGCAGCAGAAGTATTCATTAATTGTAAGGAATTAGGACATGGGTTAAAAATCCTGCAGAAATTTATGTTGGCTGACATAAATTTTGTTCAAATTTTGAGTATAATAAAGTAATTGTTCTCCATTTGCAAACAGCATGGTTAATAGTCATAACACAGGTACTTTTGTTTATCTCACCTACATCTACAAGTTCCTGTCTATGCTGTAAAGCATGGTTCAATCTTTATTGAAGCCAAGCATGGCTCCTGTGTTGCCTGAGAGGTTTAATTTATGCTTTACAGAGAGCAGACTTTAATTTACTTCTTGGTTACATGGTATTCAGTGGGAAAGCAAGAAACCTGGTTCTCCAATCCAACCTCTTCACCTCCTGAATGCCAGGACCATGTTTCTTCAACACTAAATTTCCTGATGTGCCCTTCCTCATTCTTTTCAGTGCCAAAGAAGTGGAAAACAGAGCGAACTTTGTGACCTTAAAAGTTGCAGTGTAACTGTTTGCATAACCAAGGATGCACATTACTCCCCTCCATTCTTCAGAGGGGAGCACTGGGAATGATTCCCAGGTTGGAGACTTAAAACTGCCTCTGGTCTTATTGAGGGACGGGACTGATGTGGATGTTGGTGGCCCTAGCCATGTCTGAAATCCTCTCATTTCAGAGGATTTGGTTTATTTCCTCATTCCATGCCAGCACGCTGTCTGCCATGTGATACAGCTCTGGCATGGCTGATGCATCCCAGAGCTGTGACGTGGCCACTCCTGCCACAGAGAACGTGATGTTGACAGCTTAACACATTTTCTCTTTACCAGCTGGTCAGGGAAGCTTGTCCACACTAAAAGCTTGTGTCTCACCAAGGCTCTCTTCTCTTGCAGGTGATCCCAATGCTTCCCAGGCTGCTCTGTGAGGAGCTCTGCAGTCTCAATCCCATGCAAGACAGACTGACATTCTCTGTGATTTGGAAGTTGACTCCGGAAGGCAAGGTACCTTAGGCAGCAGGCAGTCACCCTGCTAATCAGTCCTCCCTTGGTGGCCAGTCCCTGCTCTTGTAGTGGTAAAAATGTCATCCCTCAACACTCAGGTGGCTAGGAAAGGTGAAAAAATACTGGAGGATGTAGGATTGTCCCTGTGTCTTGTCCTGCTGATGACATACAGTGGAATTTCTAACTGGAATAATCCCTCAACATTGTTGGGAAGGGATGAATATTTGTATGAGTCTCAGGAATGGAGAATGTCCTGCTCCTTGCCAGGTCACCCAACCATTTAATGTCTTACCTCCAGCAGCAATTCAGAGCTAATGGTTTGGGTGGGATGAGATGTGCCCTGACTCCAGGCCTGCCTCGTGCTCACAGGCAGTTGTGCAGTGCGGCGGATGCAGCAGTATTGCCTCTGTGGCCTCTCTGGTAAACAGGCTGTTTAATTCCTCTTCAGAGCTGCAAATGACATCTATCCAAATAAAGCATGATAGCCCTTCAGCAAAGGCATGGCTCTATCCCCTCTGCATGTGTTATTTCCAGGGAGCAGTTGGTGAGGCTGTTTGTTGATGCACTGAGCTGCCTTCAGCTCCCCACCACCACTCCCCTCCCTATTTCTCTCCCACACTCTTTGTTACCCTAAAATCTTCTCTCTGGTGATCACAGGGTCCTTTTACTAATCTCCCCTTACTAATCAGGGAGGACTAAAGACTGGCAGTACCAGAGCACTCTTCAGTCTGTGCAAAATACACTTTTTGTACTCAGAGGTTTTTTAACCATTGTTGTTACATATACAACTCGTGCTCATATACAACTCTTTCTGTAGACAGTATTTCTTGTGCCAATTTGATAATTTTTCACTAAGATTCACCTCCTTATTATTGTCCCAGCTGCTCTAAAGGATGCTGAATCTATCTTTGTGCTTTAGCAAAATACAGTTGCAGTCCTGATTCTGCATTTCTGCAGTGAACCTCTGCTCTGGCACTTAGGTGTGTTGTATTTTTCTGCTGTGAAAAGTGTTCCCCTTCCTGTAGCAACAGCATGATTGCTCATGAGACCTTTAAGAGTAGCTACTAGGTAGAGCTTTTATTGACTCTGAGTTGTCTTTGAACAGCTAAAGGTCAAGTCTTAATTAAAATAAGCCTTTAATTACATCTTGTCTCTTGTCCCATGCAATATATCTGCTGTGTTTCAAGCAGTGCTCAATCCAACCCTGTCTGACCAGAGGGAAAATAGAGGAGCTGTAGCATTCAGCTGAATTGAGTGGTGTGGGCTGTGGCCATGCTGTCCCTGGGAGAGCAGACTGCCTGTGGCCATCTCAGCAAACTGGTTTCTCCTACAAGGCTTTTCAGGGTTAGTCTTACTTGAGGTCACTTGATGTGGATGTCAGGTGAAGACTGGAGAAGAATTTTTTCTTTCCAAGAGGAAAAGTGGTAGTAGGGCTTTTTCCCAGGAGGGCATTCTTCTGAAAGCTGGTATTTCTAGGTGTTACTATACCTGTATCTCAGTGCAAACAGGATCACATGCTCCCCCATGGTCTGCTGGGTGAAAGGGAGGTGAGTCAGAGGCCCCAGCACAGCCCTTGAACCTCAGCTGCTGGTGGAGAGCCATGAGAGCAATGACAGTGAGGACAGGGTATTGCTCAGGACCATGAGTTTTTCTCAAAAGTAGGCAGAAGTGGGGAAACCTTGTCATAATTTTAGAAATCCTTTAGATGTTGGTGCTCTGTGGACTCTGGGTGCACCAGGTTTGCTGTGATGGGAGAGACCTTGCACACTGATCTTGTGGGCTACTCATTGTAATCTCTAGGTCCCAGCCCACAACCCCCAGATGCTGCTCCTCCACTGTGCCTTGCCCATCCCTCAGCCATGGTACATGGGCCAGCCCATGGGAGCTTGCCCATTCTCCTGCTGGGGTTTCCAAAGGAGAACTGGTTTCCAAAGGAGAAGTGTTCCTACTGGACACGCATCCCCCATCACCATAAGAAGCTGAACTGCATTGAGCAAATGGAGCAGAATACAGAGCAGGTGCTGCCACCACTCACCACTGTCACAACATCTCTGTCCAGCTTTGTGGCTTTCTCTTCCTTTCTTTCTCCACAGCACAGAGGAAGAGACACAGAGAATAACCATGAGCTGATGGTCAGAGCACTTTATATTACAAGATGCTACTTGCTGCATCTCTGCTACTAAAGCACTTTCAAGGTAGAAATAAGCTTAAAAGCCTGTGACTTTCAGAGCTCTGAATTGCTGAGTTATAAAGCTCCTCTGTGATGTATTAGGAAAGGAAGCAGCAAAGGTGTTTTGGGAATCAGTCCCTTCCTGTTAAGAGGAATGTTTGTCTCTGAAGCAGTGTCCTTGATGAGGCTGTCACAGAGAGCTCACTCCTCTCCCTGGACACTGTCACTTGCAGAATTTACCTTGCCCTGTTGGGCTGATGAAGGGGTAAGGTGACACTGGCAGCTAAGGCAGAATTACAATTCTTCAATCATTCTCTGAGCACCTGTGCATTGAATGGTTTATCACAAACTCCATCTGTCTCCAGAGCCCTTCATGCCAATGTTCTTTGCTTTTGTGAAGATCCTTCTGCCTATGTCCCTCAGCACTTTATCACTGTCTTGATGAGCTGCTGGATTGATTCTCTTATATATCTCAGATGAAAATAGGTTTTCCTGTCTGCTTTAGGAAATAATTCTGAATTCCTACTTTTACATTGCTATTCTTTTAGGGAGGCTTCTAGTTTAAAATAAAATAATTTTATAAGCATCTTATTGAATATTTTCCTCTCAATTCCAAAGTAGTTTCGAAGCCCAGAAAGGTTCCTGGCTTGAGTTTGGACCTAGAACCATGGACATGATCAGAGAAGCAAGGAGTCAGTGACTGTCCCTCTCTCCTCCAGACCTACTGAATTCCTACTCAGACACTTTCACAAGTGCTAGTCAGATGTTGGGGTTCCTGCAGTACTCCTGAAAACAATATTTTAAGGCCAGCCCCTCGTGCCCTGGTGGCCAGACTTTAAGTCATTCTTCTGTGTTTTAGGCAGGAGAACCTCTCTGGCATGTGTGTGTCTGCTTGTCACTCCTGCACCTGGTAACCTGTGAGTCAACAGACTGGTTTCAGCTCCCACATGGTCTGTAGTTCTTGGAGCTCTGTGGAGAGGGGAAGTCAGGCAGAGGAGGGAGATCCAAGCAGTCTCCTATGTAAATGCACAATATATTGTTACCTGTTACTTGCATATACTTGCATTACTAGATGCTAGAGAATCTGCATGGGCAAAAGACCTGAAGGTCTCGGTAGGACAAGATCTTCACTCAGAGATCACAGGTAGAGGGGAAGTCTGCTGTCATCCCTCCCAGTGTTTGTGCAGCATCCCAAGCTTTTGTGCACTGGAAGAATGAGTCCTCAAATCAATTTTCATGTGGCAATTTTGCAGATCCTCGAGGAGTGGTTTGGGCGGACGGTCATCTGCTCCTGCATGAAGCTCAGCTATGACCATGCCCAGAGCATGATTGACAGCCCTGGGAAGGTGTTGTCACCTGAAGAGCTCCCCCCTGTCTCACCTGAGCACTCGATAGCCGAGATCCAGGAGGCTGTGCTGAGCCTGCATCGAGTCGCGCAGCGCCTGCGCAAGCAGCGCTTCACCGAGGGTGCCCTGCACTTAGACCAGGTAAGGAGTAAGTCCAGCCCCTTCAGCCTTCACCAAAGCAATTTCACCTTGTACTCTCTAAGAATTTCCTGGCCAGTCTGAAAACTCAAAGGGTAAAATCAAGGCTGGAACAGAAAGTCAGGTTTGAGCGCCAGTGTTGTCTTAAGAGTGGCATTAAATTATGTACCATAAGCAGTAAGTAGGATGAAAAGAAAAAAATCCCTGTTTTTTAAGGAGTGATCCATTTTCCAGCATTTTTCAAAATCCTAAAACCCTGTTGGACTGGGTAATTCATAGAGTGAAACAAATCATGACAGTGTCCTTCATTATCATGCAGTTCAGATATTAGTGCACATTTCACTGGGAAAGGCTCATCCTCCACATTTTTTTCTATGCTTGCAATATTCTTGTTTTCTACAGCTTTCATAGCAGTTCTCTGTGCTGGGAAAATGGCTAAATGTTATCTAAGCTCCTACTTGTAACTGTTGGGTGTGTTTCAGAGGAAAAAATGCTAGTGGGGAGGGTTTCTGTCTAGGGTGATTTAAATAATCTTGTATCAGTAGTGGTATGTGTCATTTCTATTTTACAAGGAGATCCAGATATTTTAGGCTATCACAGCAAAAAATACTTTTGCATCATGTTCAGCTGCTCTTAGGTGGCTTATGATAGTTTTTGTGGATAAGAGGTTCCAGTAATTGCTAGAACCCAGTGGTCTTCCTGAGCAGTAGACAAAATAACCTCTTAATATAAGGAAGCTCTATTGTTTCATTTTGCAAAAGGAGTGTGAGTCAACATAAGGATATTGCTGAGAAAGAAACTAGGAGTGGTGTAAACAGGGCTATTGTATGTAAGACATATGTTGTAACTCTTCCATTTTATTCAGCATTGTGGTGTTGTCTCCAATTGCAAGAAAGTCAAATTTTAGAGAAATTATTGCAGAGCAACATGAGCAAGAAGTGTCTATAATCTGTGGCCTTCCCCATCATTCTGGTGGAGCTGCTGTGAAGAAGAGGCAATGTCCTTTCCCCCATGTCTAAGATGGACAGAATGACAAATTTGTATCTTGAGTTTCAGCAGAGGAGTTTTTTATTTTAGGATAAACCTTCTGCTGTAGGCAGTGTAGTATCTGAGGCTATCTTGCCTACATCTGTTGTAGGAGGTCATGGAGGACTTGGTTCAGCACATTTAAGTGAGCCTGGAGCAAGGACATTTGCTTAAGGTCCCCCTAAATTAATTTGAAAATTATTTTTTGGAAATCAAACTTCCACTTTGAAGTTTTCTCAAGCCTTTTCTGGAACAGAGACTTTCTTCTTTGAGGTTTAGTGTAAAATTGCTAATAAACTGGGCTTTTGTTCCCAAGCACACCCTGAATGCTAGAGAAACATAAAAATCACAGCTTTTGCACAAGATTAGCTGCCTGGGAAGGCTTGGAGCTATCTGGCCTGGAAAAAGGGTCCATGGTGACTGGGAGCTGTGGCCCAGAAAGGTCACCAGCTGCCTTCCACAAGTCACTGTTAGAGTGTAGTGCTGACTGCTAGCTGTGTGCTTCTGAGTTGAGTTACCTGTTATCAAACTAACCTCAGGGGGAATATGTTTTAAACCAGCTGTGACATTTTCAATCAGAGGATTTGGCCAGGGAAGCATCCTGTTCCAGTGATAGCCCATAAAAGATTAGCTGTGTTTTGTTTTGCTCTGTGCTCCTACAGAGGAGCCATTAAAGAGAACATATTGTAGCATCATTTGTGAGATTGGGATTAAAAACCACAGCTAAGGGCACCAGAGGCCGTTGATTCCTGCTCAGCTTAGTTCAAACCATCATGATAAACTGAGTTATATCTCACAAGTGGCACTTTACACTGTGCAGAATCTCTCTCCTCTGGCAAGAATGTCAAAGTAATGGTCTTTGAGAAGGAAGCGTATTTTACATCAAGGGACACTTTCACCACACTTAGTCAAGTACTGCCCTGATAGCTTTATTTTGATAAACTACACCCTCTCCAGCCCATAGAGAAAGTCTTGCTCCAAGGCCTGAGTATGAAGAGTGTGTGAGGGACAGGTTTGGGGACATGGCCAGTGGCATATGGCAGGACAAAGCAATCTGTGTCCCTTAATAGAAGGAGACAAATTCCTCTACTCTTGCTTCCCCAGTTCCCTGAGTTCCCATGGGCACAGTTGTGTGCCATGTCCCACTTCCAGCCTCAAGTGAGCAAGCAAGGGTGGGTCCAAATGGGAAATACACCTTTCTAATCACTGGACCTCTCACTGATTTCCTGTTGAGTAACGTAAATCTTGAACAATGGAAGACAAACTCCAGCAGGAAGCTTGGGGCAATGAATTATCGGATTCCAAATAAATCTGTGAGTGAAGGAAATGATCATCTCACAGTCTTAAGGGAGGAGGTGGCTGAGCATGGATGACTCCTGTGCTTTTTTTTTCCAGGGGATGTGAGCCCTCTTCCTATACATTGTGTTATGTTTGAGAGTTCTACCATGGGGTAACTCCTGGTGGAACAGTGATGACTTCTTTTGCTTACTTCCACCCTGCCATTTTTCAGTGTGAAGTGTTCTTCTGCTTCCTGTTGGTATTAAGAAAATCCTGGGGGAAAGAATCTCTCATCCTCCTTTGCCACTGGCTGTGGTGGCTTAGAGCTGGTGCTCTCCCTGTCTGCCTCAGTTTTCTCTTTGGAACAATACTGATTTGTCCCATAGTATCTATGCAGTTTAGGATTTATTCCCCAAAACGAAGAATGTTTCTCAGATGAAGCCATTCATGGGCATATCTTTATAACTGCAGAAATACTGGCTGGCCAGGGAGCTCCTTGGACTTGACACAGGATGGCTCCAGTAGGATGCAGCAGTGTCAGGCTGGTCCTGCTGGGCTGAGAAGAATGTTTCCTCTTTGAATGTCACTGCTGATTTTTTATGACCTAATGTGAGAGCAGCATCTGCTTGCCCATAGTTTTATCTTTTAGCAGCAATTTTAGAAGCAGGAATCTCCATAGCTCAACGGATGAAGAATATATATATATAAATATTCTTCATCCATTGGGGTGTGGAGAATACACACACACACACAAATATATGTACACATTATTCTATATAATATAAATATTCTTCTATATAAAAAAACATATATTTTAATAGCTTTGGAATCACATATCTGGGTCACACAGAAGACTGTGAGACATTACAGAGATAGTACACAGTCTGGAAAGCTTAGGATTTGTGGGTTCAGTGTCAGTATATGTGTGTCTCCTGGGGCTGTGTAATTTTGAATTCTTGCTTTAATTTGAGCCTGGCTGTGAATTTTACCTACATACCTGTGACCCACTCTTTCCCCCCACTCCCCAGTTTCTTTTATGCCTCTGCAGAGGTCTGGGAATCCTGCTGTCATTGCAGGAATCCTGCTGCATTGGACCTTGGGTCTGAGGACCGTGTTTGTCATTCTGTGGGGATCCAGCTGTCCCTATAGGCCCCTTCTGGAGCTTTTTCCCTAGAATATGGTTTCCTGTGCTGCCTGCCAGCTTCCTAGTTCCTAAAAGCAGCTGAGCTGAGTTTTAAAGGTTTAAAGACTTTGCACCTTCAACAGCTAAGAAGCTTATGAAACTTTGTCCACACAGACAGAGATTAATGTATTTCTTTGCTTTCTCATTCAGAGCTGCAGCTTTTAGGTGCAAAGGCAAGAAGTCTTGTGTGTGACTAAAATAAAATGTTCAGGTATTTTACAATATTGTCTTCCCCCTCCCAACACCTCCTTCCTGCAAAGGACCATGAAATGCCAGCCCTGTGCTGTCTTCTCACAGCTCCTGGTGTACCCAGTCTATGAATTGGAGCAGAGATCTGACCTGGTTTAAAAAGCAAAGTGAGCACAACTCACAGTTTTCCATTTTTTTTTTCCTGGCCAGGTTACTTTGAAGCTGGATCACTTCCCCAGCCCACAGCTTTTAGAAACACTAGCCAGAGAATCAGATAGAAACTTGCTTTCAGCAAAAACCATCAAGTTTGCAGAAAAGCTTCTTAGCTCCAGCCTGCCTAGAGGAGACGTGCTGATAAATGGTTCTCCTTTGGCCTCAGCAGTTTAGAAATGAATCACGAGGACAGATGCCTACAGGAAGACAGGTTAAAAAGGATTTCTATGCCTTTTTAAAATGAGAATACCCCGGGATGCTGATCTGTCTCTATGACAACTCTCTGTGAGCTGTGCCAGTGATTCTACCTTTACCAGCACACTTAATACCTGGGTGCTCAAAACATCAGCATTGACCAAAGTTCCCTGTGAGAACAACCCAAAGTTCATTTCCATTGTACCAGTTAATGGCACTGAATTGTTTGCTTTTCTCCTTGTTTTCTGCAAAACAGACATTTAGCTTTGCAGGTGTGTGGGAAAAGGGAAGGAAAAAAAGGACAAAAACGACAAAGATGAGAGTGTTACACGAATTTAAGTGTTGAATAGTCTCACTTCTGCTTGCTCCCAGCTTGTGTATGATGCCATTGTCTTGTCATGTGAGCAAGGGTTGCTGTTCCATGTGGGTCTGTATTATTTTAAGTAACTTAGATATAGTAAAAATTGTATTGTTGTAGCTCTGGGATGCTGGAGACCTATGGTTTTGTCCCATGGCTGCTGAGGATAAGGAAATCTGTGATCTTTGAGAATAGCTTTCTTTATTTAAGACTGGTGGTACTGCTAAAGTAAGAGAGCATTTAATAGAGCTTCAGGAAACATAGGGAAACAAGCACAAGGGTCCCAAACACCAAGATGTGTGCAGAATGCCAGCTCCAATCCACCCAGGTATGTGACATACAGGATTTAGTAGCCAGCTCTGTATAGTTTTTGAAGCCCTAAGAACCTAGTCTGCCTACTTGGTGCAAATGGCTCTGAGAAGTTGACTCAAGGCACTCACACATGGAAAGCGAGGAGGAGGAAGGACGCTGCCTGTGACACTCTGTGTTGGGAGATTTTGGTTTTGGTTGTGGCTAATGGGATAGCACTGAAACATGTATTTTTAGACAGTTGTCGTTGCTAATGCTATTTAATTGTAAATCTTAAGAACCAGAAATTAATTGCTCTCATTATTAAAATTTTCCAATATGAGCAACTGCTGGAAATAATTATGGGAAATTGTTTTGTCATATTTCCTGCCTGATATCTGTATAGTAAGCATTCAGCTCTTTTATTCTTGCTTTTTGAAAGTAATAAATATTTTTATCCTGGTTAAACAGTCATTGTGTACAAAATACAGTTAATTAGTATATGAATGGAAGACTTAGGGTTGGAAGACGTGTTTAGATGGGGCAGAAAAGGGCTATAATGTTGCACAGACTTCAGTTTGAGATGTTTCCTTTACTAGCACATTCTAAATTTATGTCTTAAAATGCTGTTGGGGCAGAAAGATTTGTCCTGGCTTGACTACTCCCTAGAGTGATCCTTAAGTTTTCTGTCCAAGGATGCTGTATGTGCTAGCCCTGCACATTGAGTGCATGGACTGTTCAAGGGAGAAGTAAATGGCTTTTCTCCAGCCCCTGACTAGAGCAGGGTCTACATCTCTTGGTCAGTCTCTCTTAGTGGTGCTCATTGCATGGCATATGATGTTGGTACCAAATTCATCTTGGATTTGGTTCCATCTGGGTAGGTTGAGGTGTAGGTACCTGGCTGGGCACTTGGCTTTGGTGCAAGAGAAAATTCAAAAGGCCCATCTATAAAAGCCTGAAAACTGCTATGATACCTCTCTAAAGAGGCTGTTACAGCAAAAGTGCATGAACATGCCAGCAGAGGCAGGGTGGGCAGCATGTACAGGGCTGTGAGATAAATGGAAACTCAGACTGACAAGGAGCTTTCACTATTCACTTCCTATCACAATTCCACCATTGTCTGCTCCTTCTCTTTGATGTCTGGTTAAAGAGACATCACTGAAACCCAGAATGGGGACAGCAGGTGCTATACGATCATTATGGATAGTTACTTATACTGTGTGATACAAAAGGCAGCTGGGGGAATGCTGGATGTGCTTGGAGATTAATTTCCTCTGGGGATTTTATGTCTTTTGTGTAGCCCCAGTTAATATATCAAAATGAGCATCTGAGGCCATAGCTTCCTCCTGGGGAATGGTACTCTCCAGCAGGAGTACCCAAAACTCCTGTACAAAGGTGTGTCAGAAAAGTAGGGAGGATTTTCAGCATGTCTTCCCTGTAGTACCACAGAGGAACATGGTGCTTGGCAGGAAAATACGAGCTGTCACCACTGTGATCAGGAGCTGCTACAGCTGAGGTCGGCAGTTTGCACACACGCCGAGGATCCACATGGGATGGAGGTGTTCTGGGATCATGTTATAGAGAGCTATATCATGTTATATCATGTTATATGTTGGCTGAGCATCTCTCTGCTTGCATGGAAATGTTTGCATTGCCAGGAGGTTTTAAAATAATTTGATTAAATTAGGATTTTGAGTGGAAAGCTCTCTGAATCTAGTCTTTTGCCCTGGGATTTTAATGAAATCTTCCCAGGGGTGTGAGTAGGATTGATGTCCTTGCACATGTCCCACCGTTCCCCGATGGCTCTTTCCGAGCCGAGCAGCTGTGTCCCAGCAGGAGCAGGTGGTGAAATGGTCGAGCTGGCTCCGGCAGGAGGGGAGAGTCGGATGCTGGAGCACAGGGCTCGGCTGTGGAGCATTGTGCTGGGAGCCACTGCAGCCAGATGTCTGGGCAAACACAGCCAGGAAGGAGCTCCCCACACAGTGGTGCTCTGGCATTAATTTACCATCAGTAATGCAAGAGTGGGTTATGACTTTATTCTTCCCGGAGAAAGTATTCCAGCCACTAGCTCAGATATTCAAGACCTCCGGTGATGTACGAGTGGTTTTCTTCTAAACAAACACAGCTTAACCCTTGAGTTCTATTAAATCTATCACAGACGTGCAAACTGAGGAACTTCTCTGTAAAAAACAGGTATTTTTCTTTAATTTTGAGGTGCTGTGTGACACAGCAGAAGTGTTAGTTGTTCTTTCACCTGCTAGCCTCAGAGCAAGTATCAGAGGGGAGGCTGGCTCCATCCTTCCAGACAATGGGATTGGTATGAAGAGGTGAAGCAGTTGCCCAAGCTCACATGGTGTGTTGGTGGCAGAGCTGTCAGTTTATCTGATTCCCCTGCCAAATCCAGTGCCTTGGGCCAATGCTGACCATTCTCTTCATCTCATGTTCATTACTGATGCCTGTTGAATAAGAACTGGTACTTCTTTGTTTCTGCTGTGTTGCTGGCTCTGTTAAGGACGGGGCTTTTTTATCCTGGTTCTCCAGCAGATACATCTCACAATTCAGAGCAGAGAAACAAAGAGGGCTGAACTGTGGCCAGCACATCTCTGCAGTGCAGAAGCAATTGGAGTGTTTCACAAGTAGCCTCTCTCCCCATTATTTTCAGTTCTTGGGCTTTGCCTATGTGTGCCAGGACCAAGCCTGCTATCCCATGGAAGTCCCTCCTGCTTGCCTGGGACAGAGTTGCAGTGGGCAGTTCATCATTAGACCTTCCAAATTGCTGGGCTTTTTCTGTTGATTGAATCCAGTTGGTGACCAGCCATTGTAGAAGGGGGGTGAGCTGGCAGTCATTGCATTCTGACCTGCAAGCAAGGTTGAAGGTGTTTGCAAGCGCTCCAAACTCACACCTGAAGTACACATCTCTTGGTTCCATGGATTAACTGTTCACAGATGGGTCTTGCCCTTGCCTTGTGATAGACAGCCTAGTGTCATCTGCTCAGACAGTGCCAAATAGCATGTCTAGGAGAAATAGAGGGCATCTGTGTTGGCTTAGTGTGGTAGAATGTGTCCCAAACGCGCTGCTGATAGCTCAGGTGAACAGAGAATTCAGTGCTTGATCCAGCTGAGCAAGTTGCTCACTGGTATTTTTGAGATTGATAGGGAATGTAGTGGCTTCTGCTGGCTATATTGAAAAAGGTACAGGATGGAAAAACTAGTTCTTGATGAAGCAGAAACAAACTGGTTCTTCAGTGTCTCTGTTAGCAAGACAAATAAAACCCAGGAAAACATGTTTGGGTAGAGGTGCATGTGGGGTGAGTGCTGGGAGGAAATTCTTATTTTACATTTTCTGCTGAGGAAACAATCCTTGCTCTGAGAGTCTTACCCTCCACTTAATGGTGTTTTTCTTCCCTGGTGATGAACAGACGTCATCAGAAAGTCTCTTGTTGTTCCAGATTCTGTTTATCACGTATTTGAACAAAGACTTGACAAGGGTTTTTTTTCAGGTATTAATTATAGTTGACTGCAAGGCTAATCCATCATCCTCTTTAGATGGAGTCACTGGGTGTTGACTGATATAACTGAAAATGTGATCAATCTGCCATAGGTGAAGATGCAGCAGCTCTTCGTCAGAGCCATTTCAGTTTCACCCAACAATATATAGAAGAAAGGCTAATTGTATAATAACAAAAAACAACATTTGGAAGGAGATGAAAGATTCTGACATTACAGTTCTGTGATTTCTCATTTCAATTCCAAAGTGAGAAGGGAAAAACTGCATGGCCACAACTCATTTTATCAGGTGTTTCTGGGCATGATCACTCCTGAGTCCTGGGATGTTTTATCTTTTGTCATTCGTAGCATATGGATGCTGAAGTACAAAGAAGCTCAGAAAGCACCTGTGGTTTTCATAGCCCTCTGAAATGAGACTACAGGAGCCTTAGCCAAGATCCCAGCAGCTGAGCTGAGGGCAGAGCTGATCTTGCCCCAGCTGAGGAAACCAGTGCCTAAAGTCCACATTTGGGTTTATCTTTAAATGTTCCAAGTGCAAGCTCACATCTTCTGAAATTATATGTCCTGTTAAAGTTTGCAGTGATTCATGTGGAGTGCATTTTGTTGAGCAACCTCTTGGGTTTGTTTTGAAAGTAAGTGGCTTTGAATCTGTCTTGAGTAGTCTGGATCATTTATCTTGCCCTTTTCTGCATCTTCATGTGGTAACAGGGAAGTTGTTTAAGCAAACAAACATAATTCAGAGTATGGATTCCCCCTGAATATGGAATTGAGTAAAATGGGAGCATGAACATCTCAGATAAGGTTGCTGGTCCACATTGCACTTATTCCTTAGTTGGGATTTGAGGAAGACCTCCCCCCTGAGTGTGGTCCTCCTTTGTGCAGCTCTACCTTCACTGGTGGGAGACACATTTCCTGTAGTTTCCTGTTTCCATCTTGAGGCACAACTCCATCTCCCCCCAAAGATGTGTATTCACAAGTTATTGCACTGTCAACACCTTAAACCTGCCAACACTACTAAACTTTGCCCTCTGAAAGAAGCATACTTCTATTTTAGATCTCATCTGATAGCTAATATCTTGCATTTGTGCTAATTGTTTACCAACTAAGCTGGCCACAGTCCATTGCCCATCTGTGATGCGCTGCCATTAAATTGGTGGTCACTTGAAAACTAAGCAAGAGGCAGTGAGAAAGAAGCCTCAAGAGTTTGTTGAACTTGAGTGGCATGAGGGACTTGAGACATCTGGAAGAAAACAGCCATGCCAAATCAGTGTAGAGGGGTTTTTGTGGGTAATTCTTTTAACTGGAGTTGTAAAACTTGTTTCTGTCACAGAAATACAAACTAACCAAGCAGTCAATTTTTCTTGGCTTTTTTTATAAAACATCAGCCTAGCCTGAACAGAATTAAATTTGTGCCATCCTTGACAGTTGAAGTAAACCTGCCCTGTCATGGGTTTGATCTGTCTGATCCTGCAGAACTGGAGGGCTGCAGAGCTGTCATTTATTGCGTGTCTCAGGGTGATGCTGAAAAATTCACAGTCCCATGAGTCAGCAGGAGGTTTTGCATTAACTTCAGGGTTGTAGTTTCACCTCAATTTCAAGGTCTCTGTTTTAATCTCAAGACTATCCTTGCTTTTCTGAGGAGCAAACCCCTTGATCCAGCTTGCACTTTATTTCTGATTAGCATGTTAGAGTGGAACCTGACCTATAATACTGGGAAATAAAATGCTTAAATAGCTAAAATGGGATTTGAAAAAATGCAATTTATTGAATGATTTCTCAGTCATTGATGCGTTTAGCAGGTACAGAAGACAAAATGAACTAAAACAGGCTTTGGCATTTCAGAAAGTGAGTCATTTTTTCTGTTGCATCATGTATAAACTTTTCCCTACTCGTGTATGTATGGTTGAAATTACTTTGAGGTTTTGAATTCTCACTTCAGCTCTCTGTTTTTTATTCTTTTCAAACATTACTGAAAGTGAATGCTGTGCTCACATTGCCTTGCTGTTTGGTTATTGTTTGTTTTGGTTTTTTTTAATAAGACAGTGGGCAACATACAGGTGGTTAAATGAGCTGGGGAGTTACTGATTTCTCATGTTTAGGTAGGAGTAAAAGGTGGATCCATAACATTATTCCAGGGGGAGCTGCTGACAAATATCCTTTACTCAGAGGGCCAGCCTTGAAACCCTTTGGCAGTGTGGTCATCTCTTCAGATTCTCAAGCATTTATAGAGGTTCCTTGAAATCAGTTTAAAGACCATGAACATGGTGCTGTTGCAACCAGCTGAGATAGTAAACAGGTGTGTCTTTCCTTAAAAGAGTGCAGGAGAGTACTCTGAGGTTCTCCATGCTGGAAGAATGCTATTGCTCAGAATCCCAGGCGTTCTGAGATAAAGACTAGGGCAGACAATGAGCACTGGGAGATGCCAGATAGAAATATGGTTTTCTAATGTAGTTTCTACAGGCCAGGACCAGCACAGAAGCCAGTTGCTCTTCACATGCTAGGACCAACACGATGTTGTACGTTTTTCTTGGCATGAAGAAATCCAGCAGACAGAGGTTTGTCAAACCTGTCCTTGTGTGCATAGGGAGACATGGATACTCCTCAGGAGTGAACTGGATGACCTTCTTTCTTCAGAGCTCACAGCTGCCACCTGCAGCTGAGCTCTGCAGGGACAGAGGACTTGCCCCAACCCCAAGCAGCTGGACAAAGTAACATCACCTGGGCATCCTCCCTTCAGGAAAATTGTCTGTAACTTACATTAGACCCAGCACTGAGGATCAGTGGTTTTGCTACAAGTAGCCTTTGTCATAGTGGTAGCACAGAGTTGGGTACAAAACACAGCTCAGAGGAGGAAGATTTACTGAAAAGAGCTTGAATGGCCGAGAAATGGGTGATACCACAGGCTTTTCTCCCAGCCGTCATTAATTTTATTGTGAAGGAGGGAAGAGTTTGGAGAAGGGTTTTGTTTGTTTGTTTGAAATGAAAAACCTCCAAACCTTTCATGTACCTGTTGTCCCAAATGTTTTTGGAACTAGTGTGCAGCTGCACAATCTGCCTTGTCTCATTAGAAACTGGCTTGATCTTCAGTCTTGTCAGATTCCATGAGAGTCTAAGAGATCTCTTAGAAGGATCAAAGGTGACTCTATGGTATGAGAGGGTAGGAATCTCCCAGCTTATTGAATGTCATCTGTGACAGTGCAGTGCTTGGCATGTGTTGTGTCAAGGCTCTGCAGTTACGGCATGCTGGAAATGTAAAACTGGAAAGGGCTTTAGGAGATGATCCTTTTCCTGGCAGTAGCAGGAGCTCAGCTGGTAGCAGTCCTGTGCAGTGTTTGTTGCTGCTTTGTCACTGAGCCTTTGTAGCTGCTGGGACCTGTGAGCCAGAGCAATGGGGTTGTCTCCACAGCTTTCACCCTCTAGCCATACAGATACAAAGTGTGTGAAAGAAGTTGCCGTTGGACCTGTCCCTCACGTGTCCCCAGTTAGTCATTGCCTGGAATCTGAAATGCTAAAGGCCTGGAGAAATCTTGTGAGGAACTCAGCTGAGTGTGCCAAGGTCCTCTGGGGTAGAGTTCAGCAGTCTGAAGGGCTCACCTGATTACAGCAAGGTTGTCATGCAGAGTGACTCACACAAGATTATCTTTGATGTCATGGAGTGTTTCTTCCCATTACAGTTGACAGGACATTTGGTCAGAGTATGGTAATAATGTAGGTTCGATCCCCCTGTGGGCCATTCACTTAATTGGGGATCCTTGTGGATCCCTTGCAACTCAGAATATTCTGTGATCCTGTGACAACCTGCTGGCTGCAGTTGTGATGGGGTTTTACTTGCTGGGGCTGCAGGGTAGTGCTGGAGCATGAGATGCCCTCTTGTGCAGTCTGGGCAGCGCAGCTGGATGCTCCCATAGCTTGTGGCATCTCTCTGGGCGAGTGGCACAGCTGAGTGTGGGCAAAGCCAAGCATGGACCTTTGCTTTTCAGTTTTAAGTGAGGATTTCAGCTTTAGGTTGCGTTTATGGAAAGGAGCTTGAGGTTTGGTTTGTAAAAGAAAAAAAAAAAATCTTTTCAAAAAGTAATTTGTTTCTGCTTTCTGTGAGCAAGGCTTCCAAACGGACTCGGTCAGTTCTGCAGTATGATCAACAGGACTGGAAAAAAATACCAAGTGAAGTAACGCAGTGGCTGTGGTAAACATGAACTGGGGCCTTGGATGTAGCTAATGGCATACCACAAAAGAGTCTCCTTTCACCCACCACGGATGGTGCCAGCAGCAAGCACTGCCAGCGCTGGCGTCTAGCAGAGGAAAGCATCATTTGGCTCCCTTTTGGATTTCATTACTCTTCCTGCACTCCCTCCTGCTCACAGCAAAAGCCTTTCCAGTTGTAAAGAAGTGAATTAACTGCCTTGGTGTCAGTGATGGATGAGGCGCTTTCTCCCCCTTCAAAGAGAGGAGCCGTGCCGGTGAATGCGGGACGGCAGAGTTGAAAAGTCCAAGTGGAACAGGAGAGCCCGTGTGGTGACCCAGCTGTCAGGCAGGACACCCTGGGGACTGCTCCCGCTGCTGCCCTGTCAGTGGGGAACAAAAACCACTCTCAGCATGCTCGCCCGGCCTCAAGGCTCTTTTTTTTGTCTGTGTCCTGCTTTCAGTGGACTTGGGCACATCCCTGAACACACAGCAGCCGTTTGTGTGGGTTCGGGGAGCCTCAAAGGCTTTCACAGGGAGCTCCTCCAGGCTGCACAAAGCAGGGTTACCACGCTGGTACTCGGGAGATCTCCTTTCAGGCGTCCATGGCTAATCATATTAAAGGTGACCTCGTGGGCAGCGCTCTCCATTGTTGCCATATGTTTTGTCCAGTGCTTGAGTGATGTTGTGCATTGGAATGTATTCATGCATCGCCTAATTTAATCACCAGGCTTAATCCCCTCTCCTGTTCTACACCCTTAGAATTTACTGGCTTCTTTCTAGCCTCCCGTGTATTGTTTGGGTCTCCTTCACAAGCTAATATCGATGCCTAGAAAGATTTTTATTTATTTATTTACTTTCAGAAAGTATTAAAAAATATAATCTCAACCATAAGCCCAGCAACCTCTCCAAAGGGAGAGCAAGCACAGTGGATGCTCTAGCAGGCTGATCCTTCTTCCCTGTGATCTTTTCCTTCCAGCTTTTCCATAGAAAATTAGGGATTAGGCTCATGGGTTTAAAAAAAATAAAAATACTACGAATGGAAAAATGACTGAGAAAGTGGTGTGTTTCCTTTTAATATTGTTGGAATAAATAACTAATTTTAAGAACTTGACTGTCTCTGTAAAATATGGTGTTGGTTTCTGCCTTTAAAACTTACTGCTTTGGTATGGACAACTCCTGTTCCAGGGCTGACTGGACAAAATTAACCCAACAAACACCCAAGTCCATCAAGCTGGGAAACTGAAAAGCCTGATTTATGCAAGACTACTGCAAAACTCAGAGAGCTGTGCAAGGGCTGCTGTCTTTCACAGCAGACAGGCATTTCTAGGGAGCAGGCCTTTGCAGAAGTCTTATAAACGTAATTTCTAAGGATTTTGGTAAGATTTCCCTGATCCAGCTGATACTGCCTTGTGGAAGGGTATGTTAAAAAGGGGAATTTGAGATTCAGTTGTGTTGTGACTTGCTTTACGTGTGGATGGGAGCAGTCCTGGCAAGGGAAGGCTGTGATGAGATTTTAGGGTGATACACAATCAGGTTGCTTGTATGCTGAACTAGAGGAAGGAAACCTTACACTTGCTGAGGCAGATTGTTGAATAAGCAACCTCACGCTTTGCTTCAGCTCTTAGATTCTTCTGCCCTGCATACAGAATGCTGGTACCCACACCTGTAAATAGTGGAATACATCCTGGATAATCTTTAACACAGATTGTACTTGAATTACAGCTTTGAGTTTCCCTCTGTGAATGAGTGTGCATGGGTACACACGAGATCCCTGCAGCCAAGTTCTCACACATGAGCTTGCTGGTCTTCTCTGACTGTGTGCTATGTTTTAGGTTTGATGGAAGGAGGGAGGGATGATGTAAAAGGTTGCAGATCTGTGGCTGGGTTTAAAAATAGTTTTAAAATACTATGTATCTTCATTTTAAAGAAATGCAATACTGCTTGGAAACCACAGCTACTGAACATAAACCATGTTGAGCCCCTTACATATGTTTCATCACAGTGCAGAACAGAGGGTTGTAACAGCCTGCTGTGCATTAGCACTGGAAGAGGATTCCCTGATCCTACCCCCACACTCCAACCCAGAGATCCACAGCACCATCATGGGTCTGACATCAATTTGGCCCTAGAAAAGTACCATAGAATTTACACTTTTTCAGTGTGAACCTTGCCAGAGCCCTTCCTGAAGTGCCTACATGCAGAAATTGCTTCTTTGCTGAAGCGCAGATGTGTTGGAGCCAGAGGACAGCTGGCCATGGGCTAGCTGGAGGGCAGGCTACCTGTTCCACTGGTCAAGTCTCCTGCCTACTGTCCACTCCTGCTTCCTTCTTTTCCTGTGACAGAGGAGCCTGGAGCATCTAGGAAAATGTGGATGGGAGCAGGTTGCTGCCAGAATTCAGCCACGCCACAGCCAGTCTCTTCCCAGGGGGGCCCGGCCATTGTGCTAACAGCAGCAGCCCTTGCTGTCCATGGGAATGGAGAGGGATGTCTTTGCAAGGCTTTGGATCTCCTACTCATGCACTGAGCAACTGTGCTTAGACATGCCATGGGATTTTGGTGAAGTCAGGGAAAGGAGGTCATGGCACACGGCTGGCCTGTACCCAGGGAGGAGGGTGCCAGCCCTGCCATGGTGGGATGGGGAGTGGTGTTCTGTGGCATGCAGCCTTAGGAGATGCTCTGCAGCTCTGAGTGTGTATGGCAGGAGATGTCTTCCCATCCCCGTGCTGTAACAGTGTCAGGAGGTAAAACGTTTGGCTAAGGACACGGTACAGCTGCCTGCAGTCCTGGCAGGTTGTAACACACTGCAAGGAAGTCCAGGTTGTCCCCAGGGACTGAGCAAAGCTTGAGGCAGCAGCACTAGGTCTGGACTTCAGGACTGCCAGGTATTCATAGCAGCACCCAAATGGATGGGGGAGAATGGTGTGTCTGTCAAACTGAGATCAGTGTGGTGTAATCAGGGTATTCTGCTCTTCACAGTCCCAGTTAATGAGTTGCAGATATAACTAAACCTAGAAATACTGTTGTGATTGCTCTTGATACCTGGTAGAGCTCTTTCCATGTAAGCATAGGGGCTGTTCATATTTCAATGGATTTATCTCTTATATGGAGTGTATTACAAACTTTATCTGTCTTCCAGTGGGACTCTACAGAAATCCCTCCAGGCATGAGGCAGTACCTGGGTGCTGAATTAATCTGTGCTTCTGGATTCTCCCAGATCCATTACTGGCTTAGCAAGGGAAGCAGTTTGCATTAACAAACTTAAGAAAATAGGATTTGCTGTGTTTGATCTGCCCTCGGTTCATTGTATCCTCCCAGTAGCAATGACAAAGACCGGGCACATTGGGAAGGCACAAAATGGTCACAGGGAAGACACAAAATAGGCTGATTTGTAAAACATGTATCAGCATCCTCCAGGGCTCATGGGCTGAGGGAAAGTTGTGCTATAGTCAGGTTCAGTAAAAGACACCAAACCTTTCTTCCTCCACGTACCCAGACACATCTGCACCCACAGCTCTTACCTTGCCTTCCTTGTGCTTTGAGCCATTTGAAGACATCACAGTGTCACATCCTCCTCCAGGTAACCATTGCTGTCTGCTCTGTTCCTGGTGTGAGGCTGGGGCAGCTCTCAGAGACTGTGTGGTGCTTTGGGAAGGGCTGTTTTTCCCCTCATTTTTCATCTAATATTTCTGGTGTTCATGATCTGCTTTCCATTAAAGAAACTGCCTGTGGGGCACCACCGTGTTTCCCTTGTGGTGCTGTGTGCCTTAGCAGAGCTGTGCACCCAGCAGGGACTGGATGTACCTTTCTTTGGGAGCTGCTGGCTTCTGCAGTGCTGTTCTCTACTGACCATGGGCTCTCACAAAACAGCAGGGCCAAGCACAAAGTTAAACTTCAGGCTGCTTAAACTTGGAGTCAGTAAGTTAAGACCTGTTTTCAGACGTGGCTGTCAGGTGTCTGAAATAATAGCAGTTTGGGATAATAACCTGTTACCTTGTTGTACCCTCTAATAACAGCATACCAAGCAGGACTTTAGAGAGAGTTTCTACTTGGTTGTTTCACTTTTCATCTAAAGCAAATGTGGAACACACCAATTGCTTTTCTTTCAAGCTCTCACATAACGTTTTGGGACAGAAATGCCTTAGGGATCTCTTTCTGACCAGGCTTTGTTTTTCTCTGTCAGCTCAAGGTAGCCGCACCACCGAACCTGTGACAAAGCTGGTGTTGGTCCCATAGAACCCTCAGGTCCTGGCTGTGACTGACCAACTGGGGCTTGGCAGGATGAAATTGCTCCCCTGTTAACTGTTTCCTACTAAGCTTGCAGTCATCATTAGTTTTCAAAATGCAAGAATTTTCTGCCGCTCAAAATCTCTTGTGTCAACTGAGGTTGGCAAAGCCCAGCTTGTGAGGGTTTTGTTACTGCACAAGGTGAAATCAGTGAAACTGTCTTTTGTCAGAGTATAGATGGGACTGGGAGTCGCAAAAGAGCTGGGAATACTTTAAAGGGAGGCTGGGAGACAAGCTCTGAGTAAGAGAAAATGAAACAGCCAAGCAGTGAAACTTGGCATGTGTCTTGTTAGTGTCACATTTTTTTAATGTGGCATTTCCTAGGGATGTTTTGCTTCTGTTTTCAAGTTGGTATATGTGTAGAAAATACTTTTAACTTCACTGACAGTTCCCTAGTGGTCTAGGGCATGCAGTGCAGTGTCACAATTTGTTAGCTTTTGAAGAAGGTATTTTTAATCCACAAATTCAAACTCTTCACAACTGTATAATCTGTATTTTAGTTTTGTGGTTTCCTAATCGTGCATGTAGAGAATGAGCTCATCCAGTTTATAAAATGAGCGGAAGTATTCAGCTCTTCTTTCTAAATAAATCTGGATCCATTTCTCTGTGGATTGCAACCGAAACCTCCGATGCAGGCAAGTGTGAATGCTTAAAAATAAACTCATTTGCAGTTTATATTTTTGCCAAGTGGTGAAAGTTGTCTCATGCCCTGTCTTTCTAGTAAGGCTCTTCAGCTTTGACTTGCAGCTGTGACATAAAAGCCAAGGGTGTGGTGCCAGCTTGCCATTTTGGTAACAGCATCTGCAAAGGATCTAGCCACAGTTCTTCCTGGGTTTGCTGTGCTGCTCAACCACCCATAGCAGAGGTTTTGGGGGGCACTAGCCATCAGTAGGGCAGCCCTCTGTGTGCCAGGGAATATGTGCTGGTGACTTCACTTCTGTGACAGGGAGACCCCCTCACTGCATCCCAGGGCTGATGTTTGGAGAGAAAGAGCTCTTGCAGCCTGTGGGATAATTTAGTAATAGTTTATTGTGGCTTTGGGTTCCAGGCTGGGAACCTTTGGGTTTCCAGATTAATTTAAGAGGGAAGAGCTCTCTTCTCCCTTCCATCTGCCATGTCTGAAATCCACTGGCTTTTCTCATGTTTTATGCAGCTGTATAGTGCAGGCAGCAGCTAAGTAAATGATAGGATTTTAAAATAAAAGTAAGCAGAGGGATTCAGATGAGAGTAATACCCCAAATGTGTTTCACGTCCTTCTCCTAGGCTGGATTGGGGTTTGATTTGACATTGACCTTAGCCACATGCATGGATCTTGTGGCCTGTTAACAGGGGCACTTTGCTGGCTAATGTGCTGAGGAAATGGGGCAGCAGGGACAGCTTCAGGAACCTCCTAGAGAATTTAAACCTTCACCTGGAAATTGTGCTTGTAGGGATGGGGAGAAGGAGCCTCACTGAGGAGGCAGTAGGTGTGATGTACCAGTTTAGGATCAATTCATGACTTTCAACCAGTGACAGCAGCAGTCCCATAATCAGGTGCTGAGATTGGCCAAATATTTGCTGTCTACAAAGCCAAAAGGAAAGGGCTGCTCCAACCCAGTGTGAGAAGTAACTTGTTGAGTTGGTAGCAAGTTTCCTTGTCTTTCCTCCTTTTTCCACTGTAGGACTTTTGGTTTGTCCTTTATTACCCCCATCCTGTCCTTACCACATGTTCTTCATCCACTACCCAGGGTCTTTCTCCAGCAATTTTGAGCTGCAGCACAAATAGAAAAGCTCATGGAAGAAGTGCCCTGGTCTCCAGAGCAGCTTCTTTAAGTGAAAACACAGCTGTGAGGTTTGCAGCCTGTGCTGCTGTAAGGGCTCATCCAGCCAGCACAGCCAGCACCGCTGCAGTGCTTCCAGCACACAGGAATTGGGAAATCCATTGTGAACAAGATTGAGTTTGATGGCCTGCGTGGAGGCAGATGGATGTATTTTTAAGGGATGAGGTGCCAGAAAACTCTGTGATTACGTTACTGGAGCATGGCTCGTTTTTTGTGGTTTTAAAAGTGAGTGTCAGGACTTCAAGACTATTTCTTTTTCGGGTCAAAACCGAAGTTTGGGCGGGGCATAAAAACCTGCTTGATGACTAAGTTTATTCTTAAAAAGCTTTCTAGAGCTGGAGAGGGGAGCCTTATTCCAACCCAGAGCAGATACCAGTCTTTTTAGACCTCCATGCAAATGGGGTTAAAACTGATTAAGTGCCCAGGGTGAAAAAGAAGCCCTGCCTTTCAGGAAACTGTTTTCAGTGTGATCTTTAGATCCAGTTCCCTGGTTTTTGTCTCAGAGGCTTGTATTCTGCCTCTGAAGCTCGTATTCACCCTCCTTGCCCTGGGTGAGTTCTTTCTGCTTGAATGCCCCCACATCAGTGGAATTACCTTGACCGGTTCCAACCCAGGCTGGCCTTACATCGCCCCGCGACTGGGAGAGCTCAGATCTGACCTGGTTCCTCGGCTGAACCAATAATACCTCTCTGACACAGTGCATGTGTGGGGAAAACTTTTCATCTCATGACAAAGGTTTGATGCTCAGAGCCAAGGCTGGGAACAGAGGATCCAAGCCAAGCCTTTTACTCAAGGGGCATGCAGAATTTGCTCAGCCAGGTCAATATAGGGACTGGCAGCGTTTCAGCAGCCAGCAGTGCTCCTCATGCTCTTTTCTTGTTGGAGCTACCAGGCTTTATAACATCACTGAGCCTCCAGCTGCTGCAGGTCTAAAACATTCTTTAAAATGAGGATGGCTGCTGGCTGCACCGAAACCCAGGCAAGTCTGGAGGTCGTGACAATGTAAAACACTGTTCACTCTTTCTGAAAATCTCTTTTTAGGCTTGGTGGAAGAAGCCACAAGATGTAGGGAGCTTCCCTGACACCCTCACCAAGGCCTGTCTGCCTGAGCAGGGCATGGGGTCCCCTCAGGAGAGTGCACTGAGGGGCAGCTGCTTCTTCTGCTTCACTGGTGTCTCATATCTGTGCACTGGTTTAGTGTCTGCTCACCTATGCTGAGGGTGGGATGGGAGCTTTGGGTGCAGATGAAGCACGTCAGTGTCTGGCAGATGGGGGAACAAGGAGCATCCTGCTGTCAGCCAGCTGCATCCTCAGCTGAATTTAAGGATGTAGGGATAGAGAGTTGGAGTATGTTACTAATCCAAAGAGTGGGGTAATTGTACAAACAAGTGCACACAGCCCTCAGTGCTGTGGGCTCAGGAGATGACTTTCCTTGAAGTGGCTTTCCTCAAGAAGGTAGTGTTACCTTCACCTTGAGCTTGCAGTATGTGCCACCAAACTACACCAGGAATCTGTGAGGGCTTCTGTGTGCTGTGTGTATGTTCTCTTGCTCCATTGACCAGTCACAGGATAGTGTGCTCACACCTGCTTGGTGCCTTAAAAGAGATACTCCCATCCATGGAGTCAACAGCATACTGCCCATCAAAAAACCTGCCCCAGCCCCTTTGAATTTCAGTGCTTTGCTCCTCTTCTGTTTGGGTGTATTGCAGTTGTGTCTGGTGATGAGTGAGCCTATCCATCACTGTATCCAAAGAGATCCAAATTACTCCTTTTGACAGCTCTTATTCATATACCTCCCTGTGTCTCTGACATCTCAATTATTGATGGGGCTCTCCTGGTAGGCAGCACTCTGTTCTCAGCATGGCTGCCGTCCAGCTCCCCTTCCCATTGAGTTCATGCACACACCATGCTGAACACTTCTTTATGTGCAGAGCCACTGGAGTGGAAAGGGATCTTTATTAGCATGTGAGCTCCAGGGCTGCACAACCAAAGGGGGCAGTGCAAGCCAAATCACACCGCAGTTCCATGCTGGGAAATTTGCTCTCCCCCTCCTCTCCCAGGGAAGCCCAGCAGAGTAAAATGAAATTATTTCACATGTTTAATGGCAAAGATCCCTTGATCTGATAAACCTCCCTTGTGATGGGGGTCGCCCTGCACGTGCATTTCTCTAAGAAACTTCAGTCCCCCATTGCCCCTGCAGGTATAAAATACAGTATTCTTGGGAGCAGTGCCTTTCCCTGTGCTGTGGTATTAGCTTGTTTGCTGGCTTTACAGCAAGCTTCTTTTGACAAGGAACACTGACACACACAAAAAGGAGCTTCAAAGCAGCAATGTGATGTTGGAGCAATGTTGTCAAATTGGTTAAGAGTTAAAGCTGTGCCAGAGGGGTAATTGTAAAATGTTGCTAGTTTTGTAGGGCTTTGTGTGTGCAGGAGGTTCTGGATATCTTGTAACCTTGCTGCAAAAGTCAGATAGAAGAATGATGAAGTGGTCGAGCAGCTCCTGACATTTGTCCCAGCCTTGCCCTGCAGCCTTCTGTGATTCAGAAGTAACCAGAGGTTTTGTGTGTAGTGAGTGAAGGCAAAAGGAAAGGGCATCTGCTGGAGAAGATAGGACCAGAGAGAAGCAGTGCTGTAGGGGTGCAGAGAGCTGGGAAAGGACACTTGAGCTCTGCTGCCACAGACTTTCAAAGTCTGTGGCAGCAGGCACTTCATAGATTAGCTTTAGCATGAGAGAAAAAAATCTGTGCTGACCTTCCAAAGCACTGGTGTGCTGGGAAGCATGAGTGCCTTTGCAGTGAGCAGGGCAGTGCAGAAGTGACAGTCTGGTCAGTGGAGCTCTCCTGAGGCTCCAGTGGCAGAGAGGACCCAGTTGCAAGATGTTGAGTGGGTGTGGACAACCTTGTTAAGCTTAGCAGGAAGCTTATATTTTCTGCATTCCCAGTGTGCTAGTTCTTCCCTAGCTGACTTACCTGCTGGCTTTCCACCCTGTGATGAGTTTTGCTTGAGGGCTTTGTGCTCTCTGCAGAGGCCAAATACCACCAAAGGAGCAAAGGCAGCCAGATTGTTGCTGGTGGTTGCATAGTCAGAGCTTGACTGTTCATTTGGGGTCTGTAAGGACTCCTGGTGACAAGCACAGCTCCCCTCTTCCCCTCTCCTGGATGACCATGACAGTGCATCAGCAGGGCAGATCTGCAGAAGACATGGGTTGTGAATCAGTGACAGCATGGCTGCCTTGAGCTTTGGTTGCTGGGACAGATCTTTAGTTACACACCTCTCGGTGTGACAGCCTGACCCTGACCTTTCTCTGAGTGTGGTCCTCATGTCACTGTGGGTGATGGCAACATCCTTTTGCCTGACAGCATTGACCCAGATGGTCAAGCCATGTATAATCACTGTCCAGGCCTTGCTGGCACTGGTAGGTGATGCAGAAATGGCTGAGCATGCCAAGCAGGGTGTGTTTTATTTGTCTGGAATACCATGAGCAGACAAAGAAGGATTAAAATAACAGAAAGTTGAAAACCCGTTATCTTTGGGAACTGTGATCTTTCCTTTCTGGATAGGCAGGTTCCATGGGACCTCATGCCCCCTAGATAGTGGAAAGGTCACCTTCCCATACCTGATTGCCCCAAGGCTTTTCCTGGCAGCCTGTCAAAACAAGGCTGTTTTCCTTCCCAGCCTTTTTCCTTTCTTCCTTCCTTTCTTCCCTCCCCCTGGACTTGTGTCCTTGCACAGAGGTGGTTCCACCCTTAAGCTGTGCTGGGCACCCATGCCCAGGTGAGCCATAACCAGAGATGCTCAGCTAGTGCAACCCCAAAGCCCACTTGGCTGAGAGCTGCAAGCAAGAGATTCAGGCACTCCTGAGTTCGTCCTGATCAAAACTATTGTTGAAAGTTGCCAAAGCCACAATTTTGCCAAATTTTGCACTTCCTTTTGTGCTTCATCTCTACTGATTCTGTGGTGCAGTGCCTTTTCCACAAAGAAAAGGATCTGGTGGATCTGTGTCTGTGATAACTGCTGTCCCTTTGGCCTCAGAGGTGCTTCCTGATTCTAGCAGGAAAGCTTTGGAAAACCTGGCCCAGAAGAAATGGCTTTAGTCAGTTCCCAGTTTCTCCTTCAGTTCCCCAAACCAGGGACTCTGCTTATAGAGTCACATATGGCCAGTAAGGTGATTGCTTGTCTCCCTTGGGGAGGTTCTTTGTTTCTTGATGATCTCCTGCTCCCATGTGGTAGCTGCCATGTGCCATCATAGCATCTGGAGAGGCTGGATCCACAGTCAGGCTTCATGGATCTTGGTCAGAAGAAGCATCCCCAGCCAGCCCTGCTGGTCCTGCCATGAACACTGCTCTCCAAAGTGGATCTGAATGATCTTGCTTGGTGCAAGGTCAGGGCTTGCAAGAAAGGGAGCTGTGGAGAGTGTTAAGGGGTCACTGTCTTGACAGTGCAGTGAGCTGTGATGTGTGTGCCATGGGCACTCATGTTATGTGGTGTTGCACGAGCTTGTGTTTCAGAATGGCTTACACTGGTAGAGCTGTGGAAGTCAAGGGAGCTCAGCTGAATTTGGCCTCAGCCTAGTACTTGGTTCTTAACTCAATATTCAAGGTGGTGAATTTTTCAATGATTTCTTGGCATGCAGTTTTATTTGGGTCAGTGAGAGCACAGTGTGTGACTTCGCTACTCTTTAGGGAAGGGAAAATCAGTGCATCGTCTAGTGATTCAGCACTCAGAGTTTCTTTACAGCCTACAGGAGAAAGATGTTTTAATTCTGTGTACATTCCTGAATAAGCCATTAATTTGAGCTAGCAATTTTCTTGGAGCCTAGAGGAGAGGAATCTGTGATCAAATGCAGTGGCTCAACACTGCGCTCCTCGTTTCCTTGCTTAAAAAGGTCGGGCTCATCGTAACAAACCTCCTTTGACTTTTAGCCCTTGTGGTGATCTTCCCAGACCATTTCAAGAGTCCTGCACAATCCAGCACTGGCAACAGCCCTACTGATAGTAATATCTGTCACCCCAAAAACATGTATGAAGACTAGCAGCTACCTCCTCTAAAGGATGAGTTGCCCCTCTTACCCTCCCTGCTGGCTCCTGGTCAAGGTCTGCAGCTCTTTAGCTGAGCCCAGGGGCTCATGGCTGTGAGAGCTGGTGGGACACTGACCTTCCCCAGGGTAATGAGGAGCTGCTTGGATGTGCAGGGCTGTTGCAGAACTCAGTTCCATGCTGTTTTCTAGGGAGTTCAGTGTATAAAATCACTGAAGACATTTTCAGCAAAAAAGTCTCCCCACAGAACAATTCTGTTGCTTGTTGAAAGAGGATTAATTTTTCCCCCTTAATAAAACAAGCTGTGTTTGAAATCCAAAAACCCTTGCTGAATGCCTTCTTGGAGCTGCAACCAAAGCAGCTTCCAGGTCCCATTATAGCCTGCTGCCGGAGGCAGATCCAAACTGCAAACCCTTTTAACAGCTCTTTAATAACTCTGCACAGAAGGAAAAATCTGTCACCTTTCCCTCTGTGGTTTCTCCTCTGTTCTAATGCACTGGAGGAACGAGATGGAGCCGGGAAAGTTTTCAGAGAAAGACTCGTGGGAACTACAGCTGCCGATGGAGAAACTCATTTCTGTAGTGTCTGAGGGGAACCGCAGTCGCTCTGGGGAAGGGTGGTGTGTGTGGGTGGGTTTGGAGGGCTCAGCTGTTACAACCCGTGCATTTCAGAGGAACCACGAACACTTTATAGTAACAAAGGGTGGAAAAAGCAAGAGGTTTCTGCAATGCATGTGACTTTTCCCTGAGGTTTGGAACCCCACAGTATGTTCCAGGCCACGGTGTTTGCGTGTCAGCCTTGGTGAGTTAAGCTTTCTCCCACAAGCCTTGCTTGAAGTTGCTGTAATGACCAAAAGCCTAAAATGTTTCTTTTTTTTTTTTTTCTTTTTTTTTTTCCCTCTCTCTCTTTTCATTGTCCCACACCCCTTCTCCTCTGTGCAGATGAAGCTTTCATTTACCTTGGACCAGGAGAGTGGGATGCCTCAGGGCTGTTATATCTATCAGTACCGGGACAGCAACAGGTAAGTCCTGTGGAAGATTACACGCAGCAAACATGGGAAGGTGCAGTGAAAGGAGACTGCCCTGCCTTCTGGCAAAGGGATCACAACTGCTTGTACCACTTAAAAGTAGATTAAAGAAGGCCTCAGGCTTGACCTGAAACTGGGAACAGCTCCTGTAAATGCCAGATTCTTTAAAATGCACGAGGCCCTGCAGCCCCCTTTTTTTTTTCTCTACCTTTTAAAAGCTGCTTTTATTTGTCTAAAAGGCCTGCTCTTGGGTACCTCAGGCTCTGACAGAGCTCACCTGGGCTTTACCCAGGGATGTTTGCAGCTCACACTCTGCATTGTTGGGGTGACTCTGGGAGCATGGCCTGGGGGAAAGCACCCAAAGGCTGCAGAGCACTTGAAAGCAGAGCCCTCACCTGTGCTTAGCTAGACCCACAGAGCACCCTATTGTCTCTGCTGAAGCTCATGCAGAGGTTCACTGAGTGCTCTGTGTGGTACCATAGCCCCAGTGCAGCTACGTGCTCTGTTTTTGTAAGATACTATATAATATTCAAGTTTTGGATGTGTTTGGAGCACAGAGTCCTCTATTTCTAGGTATTCTGCCTATTTTTACTAGCTGCTGTAGTGAATTGGCACCCAAGATGTTTTTATTTCAAATCACATTCTCATTATCAAATTGACAGCAGCAGCAGAGTTCAGGATATTTCTGTGTTTGCCCTGAATACCAGCATGTCATAAATCCATGGCCTGTTACTCCACCCATGTAGTTCTGCTTCTTGCCAGTTATTCAAGTTAACCTAAAAAATGAGACTATATGAAATTGTCAATGAACATAACAGTCTGTAATTAGATCTGCACAGAAAGGCCAACAAGAGCAGTCCCAGCAAGGAATAGGGACATCTGCAAATGCACAGAGCAGTGTTTTAGCTGAGAAATCTTAATATTTAAACAAGAAAGGAGATAATTTGTGGCAGACTCCTTCCTGCCTATGGGTGGGTGATTAGCACGTGGTACATGGTCCCATCCCGAGTATCCCAGGCCCAGAGCCTTGTATGAGCAGAGCTGGTGTCTCCAGCACCACCAAGCTCACAGGGCAAGGTGCAGCTCAGCGCCAAAGCACCAGATCAACAAGGGAGGAGCGTCTGTTTTTGAGGGTTTTCAAGGCAGTGGCACACAATGGACAGTGAGGAAAAGAACCCTCCCCCACCTCCCCGACCTGCTGGGCTTCGTTGAGGATGTTTATAGACCAGTGTTTCTGATTGTGTGGTGTGTATCTCAAAAATCAGCAGTTGTGGTTTTTCTGCCACAGACCCTCCTCTCCCCAGGCTCTAGTGGGTGTTTTCTGCCATTGTTTGAGGAAACCCCAGGGACATGAGTAGAGCTGTTTTGTTTAAGTGCTAAGGCCAGTAGCAATTCTTCTTGGAAACCTTGCTGTTAGCTGTGAGAGGCCCAGTGTGTGACGAAGTAGCTTTGTCAGGTTAACAACTGTTGATTGAGAGATGTATGGCTGTGTCCTGTGATTCTGGCAAGCATGGGAGCTGAGCCACCCTGGGCCATGCCAGCCAGGATCGTGGCTTGAAAAAAATACATTGTGGGCAGGATGAGTGCAATTGCAAGTAAATCTAGATTTTGCATGTGCCTGACAGATCCAAACTGCAATTACGCCTCCATGCAGGCCCCTGTACTTAGAATTTCATAGCTTGCCTGACCAACCTGGGGGGAGCAGGATCCCATGTCCCAGGGAGAGCCTTGCTAGGTTTGCACACACGCTTACCCTCTAAACCCTGCGTGCAGCCCACTGCTTCTGACAGTCCTTGGCTGGGGAACTGAAGCATGAAGGTCTGTGCTATGGCTGACACATTCTTGCAGGTAAAATGCCCTTGAGCCGAACATGTGCTTGGTTCTGGTTGTACCCTGGGTGATTTTGGAGGAGCTCATATGTGCTGCAGCTTTGTTAGCAACAAGAACTTTAAATTTGCATAGTGTTGGGAAACACCAGATGTGGCTCCTGCTCAGCCAAGCAGAGACTGTTCTTCTCAAGCACTGGGCCTGCCATAGGGTTAATCTGATGTCCATGCAGTAACATGGCACTTGTCACGATGGCTCTTCTTTGTAGTAATTTTCCAGGGTAACTTGTAGGGCTTGTGTTCTCCCAAGTGTAGTTAGGCTTTGACAGTACCAATCAGGACTGAGGGGTAACAGCTCTTCTGCCTTCTGAAGATGTAGCCAGAAAATAAAGCAACATAACCTTGGTGTCTGCATTGTATTTTGGAGCCATTTACAGCCCAGAGAAGAAATACTGGTGACACACTGCAAGCTCATGCATGGAAAGGACTGGAAATATGCACCCTAGATCCCAGTGCCCTCAGCAAAGCATCAGACCTGGGATCTGCTCCAGGGAAAGACTCATGGCAGGCATCAGGTGTGTGAAGCTCTTGAGCAGCAGCTTTAGCAGGAGGAAGCTGAGGTGATTCTGGCTGGCAGAAACCCATTCTGACCTGGGGAGTGAACCCGGTGCCCCAGAGATCAGCTCCAGCCAGGCTGTGTGTGTCAAGGTTTGGTGTCACCCTGGTCACTGATGGAATGTCCCTTCCTCTCCAAGTGTCAAATGCTGTTCCAAGCTGCAGCCAGACGGGGCCACCGGAGAACAGCAGATGTTGGTCTCCCGCTTGGAGAACAAAGGACTGCAGCATTGCTGAAAGTGTAATTACTAGAGCAATTAAAATTTCTATTGATTAGGCTAGAAGTGCAAGTACCATACAGGCTCTTACAAGGGCAATCAATTGGAATTTGTTCCCTTTAAAATGATAAAACCCTTCCAAGAAAATATTGCCCCTCCAGTCACCTGTCTGTTGCCTGCCTGTCTACAGGAACAGGAACATTCATGGGCACAGCACTCGCCCACTCCACCCTCGGTGCCAAGCACTTTGAGTGGACTGGACTCAGTGGAACTTTAGAAGTCTTGGAAGCCTTGGATTGAGGGCAAAAGAGGTGCTGAACACCCAGCTGCTTGCCCTGCCCTTCCAACCCCTGCTATAATAGATAGGTATCCAGTGGCACTTGATAGTCCCAGTGGCAGCTTGGAGCTGTATGGAGGAGTGGGGCTGTTACTGCCCCTGCAGTCACAGGAATGAGACTGGGGGACTTCACTTCTCCTCTTCCTCCTGCTCAGACCTAGGCATTTTTATCCCCTGGGCTACCAGTCCTTCCCAGCCCGATTGTCCTTCCTGGCCCCAGAGGAAGTGGCTTGACCTGACAGAAGCAAGCAGTGTGCTTTCTCATTTTTAAGCCATGTTGCTTAAATTCTCCCTAATGGAGATCAGTGTAATGGCCAGAGCCCCAGGCTGGTGCTGTCCTGCAAGGGGGGCACTGTGTTGTGACACAGAGACAGAGAGTAATGGGTGCTGGGTGACACTTGGAACAGGAGCATGCTGTCAACCCTCAGATGGCCCTAGAGCAGTGACATCAAGTGGCGATGGCCCTGCCAGACATCCTGTCAGGTGTTGACACGGCACGTGTCAGGTGTTGACAGTGGGACTGGCTTTCTTTCACTGTCACTTGACACAGACTGAATTTCTCTGATCTTGCACAGGATCCAATAGCAAAACCCAGCCAGGCAGTAAAAGACCATCAAGTTAATTCACATCTACCATGGTTCATGAATCCTGTCCTACAACATGCACTCAGCAGGTCCCTGCTCCAGGAATGTGTTGTGGGCTGTGCTGAGGAAGCTCCAGCTGCCCACTCTGAAGGCAGCCTGCCCTTGTGCCTGGTCCTGCTCCTGTGGGCTGCCAGGCAGCAGGAATGATGAGGTTCTTAAAGGTTACGGCTCAGCATGAAAGACTTCTTCCAGTCTGTGTGCAGGAAGAGCCAAAGCCAATTTGAGATCCCCCTGGAAGAAATTAATTCCAAGAAGTCCAGTGTCTTTTGGCTGTAGCCAAGAAATAGAAAATGCAATCTGTTCTCTGCATTCACCATCACTATGCAGAGGCTTCTCTGGAGACCTTCTAGGCTCTGCCCAGCTACCCACAGCAAGTCTGATCCTTCAAATGCCTTTGTCTTCCCTCCCAAGACTCTCTGATTACTGCCATCTTTCTCAGATGATGCAGTGCTCAGGGTCTCTGCCATCCCAGACCCACCAGGGAGGTGTAAATCCCTGTCAAGCATGACACATTCTTGTCCCCAGCTGGTACTTCTATAATATGATTTTCCTGCTCCCTCAGTGTCCAGGTTTTGGTCTGGTTCTAAGGTCCCTTCCCCACCTCCCAGATTCCGCCTTTGCCAATAGACCAGCTTGCAGCTCACCAATGAATTTCATTTAAATTCTGTGCTGCAGCTGCAGTTTGTGTCAGGATTATGAATTTGCAGTGGGGTCTTTCATATTCTCTTCAGAGTAATTTCAAAACCCAGAGGAGCAGCATCTTGCATGGAAGCACTTAGAGACCTCTTAGAAAAGCAGCATTGGAGTATTGATCACTTTTTCTCTCTGGGGACCCAGAGTGCTGCAGATTGAGCTACTGTACAGTGTAGCCACTTGCGGGCAGCACCACACAACTCTTCAGAATGAGAAGTGAAAAACAGCTCCAGTTGAAAGGAAAAGTGGTGCCCCCTTTTATATAGAGATCAGTGATATCTGGTACATTGGATTATCACTTGAAACACTAGGACTTCAAATGTCAGGGTGCATGCAGTCCTGATGCTGACAGACTCATGATACATGATGTTGTTTGGGTTACCAATTGAGCTCCTCTGTGCAATCTTTTCATAAGGTGAATGTAATATCTGCAGTGATGTACCCAGTGTGACATCAAGAGAGCCAACCTATAATTATATGCTGGAATCGTTTGAATGGGTTATTTGTCACTAACATTTTAGCTCACTCCATTTATTGCTCCTATTCAGGACTGCAGCAGTTTTGGTGTAAACAGAGTTTGGGTTGAGGTTTGGGAGGGTTTGTTTTTCTGAAAAAGAGCAAAGAAGAATTGTTTGGAGTTTATTCTTTTTGCTAGAAGAGCTGTTGACTAGCAGTGCTAGGAAGAAAATATGTACAGCAGCTGACACAGCTGCTGATTTGTTTTCAGAGATACTTCCCAGGTGTACAGCTCATGTGTTGGACTTTAGCATGGACTTGATTGTTCTGCAATGAGCTGGCAAGTTTACCATGTTTTGTTCCTTTTGAGCAATTGAGGCTTGCAGAGTGGGTTGTTTGCACAAGGAGCTGCTGCACAGCTCACACAGTACCTGGGTGTGTGACCTGCCTTATTACATGGTTGTTTCATGGTACATATCCCAGTGAAGCAGCCCTGCTTCTGTTGATGTAAAGGAACTCCCCGGGTGGCATCTGATTTCCCAGTTAGTGATCATGCTGTGGCCCACTCCAGCCTGCAAGGCTAGAGGAGTCTCTGAAAGTGGCATCTTCTCCTGTTTGTCTTGCCTGGTGGATTGGAATTTCATGGGGAAAATCCATGTACATGTCCTTTGACATCACAGGCTTGGACAGATGCTCTCTTGCAGCAGTTATTCACCTGAAACTTGTGAAATGCTTTGTTCAGATTTCAGAACAAAATAAAATCATTGCAATTACCAGGGGGAAAAAAAAGTATATAGGCTAGCATATTACATCTTTTATTTTGATACCATGTGTTGTTTTTTGTTTCACTGTTGACACTAAACTTTACACATGCACTCCTTCACCTGCCAAGTGCACCCTTCACCTGCCAAAGGGTGAGCATTGGAGTTTACCAACAAGGCTGGTGAATTATTCTGTCACTGTACATGGAGATAAACCAGTCCTCCTGGTTTTGGCATCGGATCAGTAAAGGGTAAATTGTCCGGGAGAATAAGTCTGGAGGTTGACCTTTAAAACTGAAAGATATGTAATCCTTCCTGCCTAAGGCATGAGCTCGGTTCTCTGTGTTGCACCTCCATAGCTGTTGGGACATTAGCTGCAGAACAGCCTCTGAGACTTGAGACTTTGAGGAGCAGAGAGTTGTTCTTTCCTTCAGAGGGGCTCCTATGGCCATTCCTAGCTGGAGTAAAAGGACTGTTGCAAAAGGCCCTGCCTAGGTACTACATAGCTGCTTTTCTTGACACAGACTTGTCTCTTCCTGCTGCTTGATAATAGTTTTCCAGTCTATCAGAGCTGTAGAAATAGTAACTGCCAAATCCTTGGAGTGCCAGTGCAATGAAGAGGATGCAAATGGAAAAGGTGATCAAGAAAACCCGTCTGCTTCTTGAGCAGGCAGATGGGATTTGAACATAACCTTATCCCTTACAAACAAATGTTTGAAGCTTTCTTTGGTGACTTACACAGTATCCCACAGTGACCAGTAGCCCTCTTTAAATCCTCAGCAGGGTTCCAGAGCAGTCAGTGTGTGGTCCCACCCACAAGAGGTAGGAAAGACTGGGCTCTTAAATCCCAGTGAATGTGGGACCTCTCTTCTCTCCCTAGACAAATCAAATGAGTTTGTCATCTTAACCTGTTTCAATGTTTGCTTGGGAAAGAGCTGTAAAACCTCCTTGTGTCAGTGTTAGGTGTCTGGGTATTTGGTGGCAGTCAGGTAGGTGAGAGCATCAGCTGCAGCTGTTATTGAGTCAGAGATGCTGTCTCCATGTGTCATCCCAGAGATCTGTTTACATATCCTTTTGTTTAACAATATGTTTGAAAGCCCTCAGCAGCATTTCAGCGCCATTTCCCTGGCCTGTGTGTGTCTGACTAATGCTCAAGGCGGTGAGCTATATCTGGACTCGAATTGCTAGCCTGTGCATATGGGTTTCTTAGCAGCCCTGAATTAGATGAGTCTGTGATTAGCCCTTATGAACATGGGAGAGGACAGATGTGACGTGAGAAAGAATGAATAATCACCCCTCCACAAGAAGCACCTCTCAATTTCATCATGAACCCAAGTTGCAGAATTGATTTTATGTCAAGGAAGGCACTCTCCTGAGCTGGGATCTGGCTAGAAAAATCACTAGACCCCCTAGCTATCCCTCTCCCAGTAGGATTTCTAGACATGTCTTTTTTTTAAAACAATTAGGGAAACAGAGTCCTTGTTTTGGCCTAGTCTTTGTGTCATTGAATGTATAGGCATAGTGCAGAGTGACTTCTCTGCCAGTAGCAGGTTTTGCTGGCCACCCTGGGATGTCACAAGCAGGGAATGCTGGGACAGTGGGTGAGAGGATGTGCTGCCTTCTTTTGCTTTGTCAGGAGGTGCTTTGGTACAAAGGATGGCGAGTTGCTTGCAGGGACAGACAGTGGGGTAAGACTGAAGGTGATGAAGTGAATCCTGAGTACTTGGAGCTGGCTGTGATGAGGGATGCTCTGCTTGGGGATAAACTTCCCATTCCTGCTCAACATCCTGTTGTTGGAACTGTGCCGTCTGCCTGGAGGGAGCCAGGGTTTTGGTTTGCCACAGGCAGGACCTCTGTGGTCTGTGCAGCACTGAGTACCTTGGTTCCCCAGGGCATCAGCAGTGTGAGCTGGAGTAACTGGTGGATTGTCAGCCAGCTGGGACTGCTCTCTCATAAAGAGCTACTGGCTGAAAGCTGAAGAGTTCAGATTAGAAATAAAGCACGCATTTGAAAGGCAAGGGAGATTAACTGGAAATTGGGCCAAGAGAGGAACAGGGAATTCTCTTTCAAGGACAAATGCACTTCTGGAATGTGTTTTAGACCCTGCAAGTTTTTTTTAACAGAGTAGTAGCTACCTGAAGGCCCCCAGGCACATGGCATCAGCTAGTGAAATAATCCTTCTAGTTTTAAATCCCTGACACTTTGCTCTGTGTTAATGTAAAAGACCAGTTTTGCACTGACACCACTTCTCTCTCCATATACTCTGCTGAGATGGGCATTACATGGACCTTATTGAAATTATGTCCTCACAAATTAGAGGGTGAGAGTGGAGCTATCTCTTCCTATCCTCTCCTGAACAACTAAGGTCCCAGTTCTATTTTTCCAGCTACTGTTGTGTGTTGTTCTTGGTCCTGCTGCTTTTTCAATGTTTTTGTTGTTTTCTTTTTTCATGGTTCAGAGCAGCTACATCAGTCTGGCAATGGATTCCACTCTCTCCACACCTCCCTACTTCTTCTCCATCAAAAAAAGGAACTCCAAGTCACATGCATGTTTTGTGTGCTCAGCTCCTCACTCAAGGTCACCCCAAGTGGGGTTCCTTTTACAGCTTAGCACTTTCACCTCTTTCAACTGGCCATGCATTACTCACTCTGGAGCCTAATGGATTTGTAACCTGACTTTGCCTGTCTCAGACGTTCCCAGCGATGTAAGAGGATTTAGGCACAACTTTCTTTTAAGTTAATGGAAAGATCTGGTTTGGAAAGGACCTGTTTGAGGATCTGACTGTACTTTGCATTAATGTTTCCATTAATTTTAATGGAAGCTGGATTGAAATTCCTCAGATCAGCTTTGAACATCTTAAATTTTGTGTCCTTCACCTGTCTCATCTGAAATGCAGCACTCTTAAATGAGCAGCCTCATTACTGGCCAAGATGTTCTGCAAGCTTTTTCTGCCTCTGGGAATGTCCTGTTCTCTGTTGATCCCACTGGACCCCTCACCAGCTCACCACACATGGGGTAGGAGCACCATGGTGAGCTCCCAGCTCAGAGGCTGTTCCTTCGTCTCTGGCAAGTCACGTTGTCTGTTTCTGCTTCACCACCCTCCATAGAGCAAAAAAGAGCAAGAATCCTTGCAAAATTCCTCAGGGACTTTTTTTATTAGCATTTATAAAGCATTTTGCCATCATCAAACAGAAAGGAATAGTGAGGAGTGAAGTTTTATAATTTCCACTCAAGTCTCAGTTTCTGCAAAGCTCTGCTGCTGTGGTCATGATTACCTGCAGATGGAATTCAGCTGGTGCAGAGCCCAGCCTAGGTTTTAGTCTGGCTCAGGTCTTGTCTGGCTTTCCTGCTTCTGCAGGGCCACACTACTCTGAGCACTGGCCTGGTGAGCTGAGCAATGCAGGATCTCCCACTTTCCCTCCTACTTTGCTTGCTCTCTACCCTTCAGCTCCTCCAGTAACTTTGGCACTTGAACACAGCAGTGATGAGCAGTTCCTGTACATCTCTTGCTGATCAGATCACTGCTCACTCCTGCCTTGTACAGCAGAGCTCTCAGCTGCCTCTGGGCTGCTCGTAGATATTTCTTTCCGTCTCCACTGAGCTGAGCAGAGACCGACATCTCAACTGCTCATCACATCATCCCCGTGGTGAACACCAGCCCTGACAGAGCTCTTGTACATGTTGCATCTCTGGCATTGTCTCATTTTTCTGAAAGAGTTCAGGTTAAACAGTCTGATGTAGTAAAAGAGTTGATACAAACCCTGCTCATCTCAACATAATCAATTTAGTGATCAGCTACACCTATAGTTGTTCTGGCTTTCAAGGAAGACCACATTGGCTTAGCCCCTCTGGAATTACTCCTGGGAAGGATTTTGTGGTAAAATAGAGGAAAGGTGAGGTGAGGATAAGTCATCTTATCATTAATTAGTGGTTTATGCTTTATTTAAACTCAGTGCTCATTTGCAGTCTTGCTGACAGACAGGCACCGCCTGGTGACATGTGGCTGGGCACAAGGGTCCAGGTTACAGGAGTGAACAGGGTCCACCATGGACAAAGAAGTCAGGTGTGACTTGTTTGCAGCATAAAGCAGGAGAAGCTGGGAGTAGACTGCCTGTGCTCACATACTCACTTGCAGTCAGGCCAGCCCCAGGTCAGTTCCAGCCTCCAACAATTAGTGAGATAGATTGAATCTAGATTGATCTTTTTACTTTCACAGAGTGAGCCAATTCCAGCAAGAAATTCTCCTTTCCCCATGTTTCCATGTTAAAAGGAAGGAGACTTTGTCAGATATGTGGATAAATGGGAAGAGCAGGGCAAGATAGAAATAAATGTTATGCTAATGCCTAGGAAGAATCATTAGGACAGAAAGACATCATCTATGCAGCCAGGCTGGGGCTGATCCACATTGCTGTGTTGAAGCTCTGCCTCTGGTAAGGGTACAGCAAAGGGCAGGATTCAAAAGGACTATGCTATTTATTGTATATTTGCAGCATTTTGCAGAGTCAGAATCTGGTTTAGAGCAAGAGTTTTTGGCACCAGTAACAGCCTGGACCAGAGCAGTGATGTTTGCTGCAGGGAATTCAGAGGAATTGCCTCCTGGTGCTGTTCTTTGACAGATGCATCCAGGTCACTCAGATATTTACAGTCACTGAGAGAAAACTGAGATTGTGGAAGAGCAGAGGAGAAGGGACACGTTACTTCAGTGAATGTACAGGAGCAGAATATGCTGCTGAGCTAAGCTGGGGTGTATGTGGGTCTCTTTGGGGATGAGGTTTTGTGAGGGCAAATGGGAAGTGCAGAGCAGGGGATCAATCCCTGGTCGAAACCAGGGACTGATCCAGTGGAGGAAGATCAAACATCTGTTTAATGCTATGTGTCACACCAGCTATTCAGCCAAACTGTGATGACACTAACAGGGCCATTTAACTGAGCTGGTTCTGGTCTGCCCTCTCTCTCAGCCACATCCTCTTGCTGCACTGTGATCAACAAGGATGGCAAAGAAATGGTAAAATCGGGCAGGACATTTCCAAGCAGCCTGGTTGACCCTGGAGGGTGCAGTGCTCTGGTCACAGCATGGCTGCACAAGCTGTTCTGCCCACAGCCAAGGCAGGACCTTTGCCACAGAGGGGTCTCTCTGTTGCACCCATTATACTCAATTTTTAAGGACACCATAAAAAGCAGTCAGAGAAGTATGACAGAGCACTCACTCCACAGCCAAACCAGTTTGGCTTTGCATCACTGCAGAGAGCAGCAGGCAGGCCTGGAGAAAACAGCTTGCAAGCTGACTGACCAGAGAACTGAGCGAGACAAAGGATGATTGTCCTGAGATCCATCATGGGTGTAGCCATTTCCAAGCTCCCAAAAGTGCAAAGGGATGCTCTCCTCGCTGGCAGAGCAGTGAGGCTTTGTGCATGTTTATCCAGGGCTTTTGCCTGCATGGTGCCAGTGCAAGAGCCGAGAGCTGCTGCTTGTCGTTGACAGCTCAGCTATTGTTGCAAAGTATGATTTAATAGCAAGACTTGATTACAACATGCAAATGTAGCTGCTGGGGGACTATCTCAGAGGTTTGTGGAGATTAGCTGTTAAATTGGCCAGTGCAAAAACATTATTAAGCAGAGAACATAATTACTCATCTTGTGCCTCTGTAGTGTATAGAAGAGACAGATTTGTTTAAAAGCCAGCAAGTCCTATATGGAGAAAAGGCTTGTGTAAATGCCACGTCATGTACTGCTGTATGTTGCAGCATATTTTATTAGAGAAGCAGCACCTAATAACAGCATTTGGGAACTTGTGGAAGAAATCCATTATATTATTCTGCATCATAAAAGCAAACCTAATGCCTAGTGTGTGAAGGCTGTGCAGATATTGAAACATCTCCTTTTGGTGTTAGTTGATTGCTTTTATGGAGATTGCATCATATGGATATAAACAAATCCAGCACTTGATACGAAATCTGGGAGCCAGGTTTTAGACTCATGCATCCATCTTCTAACTGAGCATGTTCCCTTTGAAATGCATCAAGGTTCCCATTAACACCTTAAACGTAGAAAGTAGAGTCAAAACAAGACTGTCAGCACATACAAAATGAACAACTGGGCGTGTGCTTGCTGTAATGTAATTCCCTTTCAGTTGTAAAGCGGTCTGTGAGGTTTCTAGAATAAAAAACTCATCTGTGTGAGAGGATGCAGGGAGGAGGGTTGAAATGTGAGGAGCTCCTTGATGCTCCAGACCTGATCTGGGAGCAGGCTGAGTTTTGGGGATTTCCTCTTGCCTTGTGGCTCTCAGTAGCCCAGGCTGGGCTTGCAGAGGGTGATGCACTGGCAGCTAGAGAGCTGAAGTCAGATGTCAAAGTGCATTTGCTTAGTCAAAGTCTTACACAATTTCAGGAAAATCTTTTAACAGAGGAGTCAGAAGGACTGAATTAGGGGAACAGCTTGTTCCTAATGGAGTGTAGTTCCTGTAGTCCCAAGTCCTGGCATGCGAATGGGGTGATGTTGTCAGGGCTGTCATTTGTGCTGTGCTGCAGTGGCTGCTGCTCACCCCTGATTCACTTCACTGGACATTTCCTCTCCAGCATCCCAAATGCTCTGCTGAGGCTTCACTTGTCTTAGCAGAAGGAAGTATCCTCCCAAGCCTAAGTGAGCAAGATAAAGATTTCAAGGGATTTTGATGAGAAGCTCCTTGCCATTCTTTTGTTGCAGCTCAAGAGCTTTTGTGCACCAGTAATTGCTCCCCAGGCTGGTTTCTGTGTGACTCAGAGCTGAATGTGGTGTTGCTGTGTGAACCTCAGCAGTATGTCCCAGTCACATTAAATTTGAATTCATAGTCAGTCCTCCTTCCTCCTTTTGCATGTGTCCATGCAGACATAGGCTTGCTCCTCACCTGCTCCAGGCTGGTAAATTTGCCACAGCTGGAGGCATCAGCTGTTTGGGTGGTGCAGGCAGGGAAACAATGCGTGTGGCTTGGTTTGTTTTCCACTCAGAGCCATGAAACAACTGAATCCCAAGACAGTTCACCAGCATCTGCTGGGGTGACTTTGGGGTCCCTGGGAAGGTCTGGCTGCATGCAGCAGCAAGCAGCATCTCCCTGCTTTCATTACTCAGTGCCAAAAATACCTGTGAGTGGTTTGCAAGCCATGAGTGTCAGAGGGGGCAGTTCTGGAAAAGTCTGGCATCAACTGGGGAAGGGAGAATGGCACATCTTGTCATCATTGAGCATGAAGGGATGGTACCTGCAGTTAGGTGCTGGGAGTGGGTAGAAGCAGGGACTGAGCAGGAAGGGACATGGAGCAGCATAGGCTGAGATGCTGAGCTAGGGCATCTTAGTCCCTGCACAGGCACATCTCAGTTACAACTATTTTTAAATAATGTTCATTGATAGTTTGTAATGAAGCCAAAAAAGTGGGAGAAACCACTTTTTGGTAAGGTGAAAAGGTAGCAATATTTCATACTAGTTTTACCCCAGTTGCATGAGGGCTGTGTATCTGAGCTGCCTGCATCTCCCTAAACACCACATGCACACTTTGAGGCTGTGTATCAAGTGATGATGCATGCCTGATACAGTGCTGATAAATGCCATAAACTTCACGTGGTGGTAGAGTTACAACAGGAGTCTCTGCTAGCCAGGGAGGAGATAGAAGTAATGTACTCCTTTGTTAATATTTTTTTTTTCTGTATGTACAGCTTGGGTGTGCAAGAGATCCATCTGTTAAGTGGCTGTTAACCTGTTCTCAGTCTGAAGTGCAAGAAGTTGTTTGTGTGATCCTCTTCTAGGACAGAACTGGTGCTGCCTACAGGAGATGCCCTTAGCTGCAAACTGAGGTACTCTAGGAAGAGTTGCAGTAGCTCTTGGTTCCATGAATTATAGAGTTTTACTCCACTGAGTAGTGTAGCACACTTTGAGGCAGGACCTGCTCCTCACAAGTCATAAGAATTTGCCACTGCTGCTGAAACCCTGGCCTGGAATAAGGCTGTGATAATTAATGGAGGTTAAAGTGCTCCTTCTGCCTGTGAGCTGGTTGGAAATGGAAAAGAAGAACCTGTCACAATTGTGACTGGCTCTAAACTACTGTCAGGCTTTCTTCCTTCCCTTCCCCTGCCCCAAGTGGAAAATTGTATTGGAAAGCAGCAGTTAGAGCACTTAAATCTTTCCACAGTTCATTTCAAGCTCCCTTTCTTCTTCCCAGCCATACCCAGGCCAGTTTGGGGCGCAGATGGGAGTCTCTGGCTGAAACTTGCAGGATGTTAAATAACAATGGGAGAGTGAGTTTCAAAGAGGGTATAATGTGCCTGGATTGCACGTACCCTAAGCTGTATTTCCCATGCTTTGACATTCAGCCCATCCATGCTTCACTCCCAAACTGTTTCCTTTCCCGATGGGATGTCTTGGTGTGATATGGAGCAAGCCTAGGCTGAAATGGGGTTGTGGTGCCTCTCTTGCTGTGCAGGGACATGCTCCCACAAGTATCCACAGAAGCTACTGGTATCTGTCATGTCCAGACAGCAGTAAGTGAGCACATGAAGTGTGGGTGGTAACAGAAGCTGTTGTATCCCCTGTGGTGGGTTCCTGTATTCAACAACCAGATTCTTGTAATCCCTGCCCTTTTCCAGGTACTTGGATTGTCTGTTTTAACTATTGTGCATCCCCTTTCTCAACACCTCTTGGCACAGTCATGTTGCTGCTGCAGGCAGTGGTTCTGTGTGGGTTTGTCCCCTGCTGGAAGTGGTCAGTGAAGGGTATCTGATGGAGCCTCACCATCCTTCTCAGCTGTCCAGATTCAACAGCTTGATCAGTTGGAGGACGCTTCCAAAGCTTTTACTTGGATGTTATTGAGTAACCCGTGTTAGAGAACTGAAGGGCCAATACATTGATTGGACCCACTCCTTAGGGAAGTTTGCTGCCTCTCTGGGGCCAAGTTATAAAAGTGAAAACTTCCCACCCTGGTATGGCCCTCAGATATGATCCATTATTGATTTTTTACGTAGGCAGCAATGATGTTGTTACAAGAAGTCCAAGGGCATTCAAGAGGTATTTCAATGGTTTGGGATGACTAAGGGATCGTGAGAACAGGCAATATCCCTATTCTTCCAGTTCCAATGATAAGGGAAGAAACAGTAAGAAGCAGCAGGTCAATACCTGGCTCCAGGCCTGGGGTCACCAAAGAATTGGTGGTTTTTTGGTCATAGGTTACTTTACACAACACCAGGCCTGCTGGTGACAGACAGGATACACATGTCTCGAAGGGGAAAAAGGATTTTTCCCTAAGACTTAATAGATCTAGCTGGAAGAGCTTTAAACTAGGTTTGAAGGGGGAAAGGGATAAAAGCAGGCTTCTTCTAAATGTACATTTCCCCTGTTTATTCAAGGGTTAAGCAGTCTGAGAGACAAAGTACTCATAGCCAGGTATCTGTCAGGCTTGGATTGGAGGCTCACCAAAGCATGAGGATATATGGTTTTATTTCTGTTTTGTCATTTGGAGATTGCTACTCAACATCTGTAGGACAAGAAAGCTCCAGAGCATCTTAGGATATGCCCTGTGTTCCAAGAGGCATTGTTGTTTTGGCTTTGCAACATTCAAATGCAAAGTCAAGAACTGATGCCTGAAGTGCTCCTCTTCCAAGGATTAAAAGGTACTGCCAAGGCTTTGCAACATGACAGTGTTGCAAATCTTACCATGATCCAGTGCTGAGATCCATCAGTTTCGGCAGAACAGATGTGCTGACAGAGCTGTGTGTCTGCTTTCTTGTGATGGTAGATTTTTTCAGGAGGTTGATCTGTGCTGCTGAACTCTGGAGGAGTTGGAAGGTAACATTGCAAGAGTTCTTCTTCATCGCACCTAAGGTCTTAATTTTAACCAAGCTTCCTGTGGTCTAGCAAAACCCTGGCCAAAGGAGCAGTTCCAGGATATCATCGTGGATCTAGCTTTGGTTTCTCTGTTCTTAGATGGAGCCGAGGGATCCATAAAAGTCAATGGAGGAACTAGCTGGAGTAATGAGGTTATGACTCTGACAATCAGGGCTGGTGGTATTTGCTAAATTCACCCAGCAGCATGTGAGGCTTTGCAGACCTTGGCATCAAGAGAGCTTGTTCTCACTTCTGTACAATCTCAGTAGAGGGACTGGGACATGAAATAAAGTCCTTTCTTGCAATGCAGCTTTGGAGAGTCATCATATCCTTCTCTAGACTTGAAGGATATGATTCTCCCTTGCTTACAGTGATAGCTCCCATGCCACTCACCCTCACCTGTTATGGTCTCATTGAAGCTGCCTCATCTATCCTCATCTGCCATCTGGCTGGCAGTAGCTCCATCTGGAGACAAAGAGCTCTCTGTCTCCCACAGCCACATGCCCTCCAAGGTGCTGTTCAGGACCTCCTCTCAAACTTGGCTTTCTCCATGGGATATCCAGCTCCAGTGGGATGTTTATCCATTTTTCCTCAAATCCATTGTGTAAATGAAGATAATTTCAGCCTGCTGTGATGTGTGGGTTCACTAGAACATGACTGTAAATCCGGATCTGAACATTTTCTTGTAATGGACAGGGTGGGGAAATTGCATTGCTGCCTTTAACCTCAGGCTATCCTTAGACCAAACTAGACTCTTCACAGCCCCTGCATCAGTAAATCAAACAGCTTTTGAATCAATGCACATAAAAGTCAAAGGAAAGAAGTTATGGATGGAAAAGACCCGCTGTACCTTGAGCCTGTCCTGCTGCAGAGGGGGTAAAGCTCTCTTAGGAATTCAAGGCAAAGCTCCAAGCCTGCTGGCTGAGGCCAGGCAGGGTGAGAGTCCTGCCTGGGGAAATATGTGAGGTGGGGGGAGACTGCCTAAATTTCCTGCAGCTTTTCCATTCTGCTCATCTCTGCATTTTATTCCCTTGGCTTTATTTTTTGGGCAAGAAAACGAATGTTGGTTGTATATTCAACAAACCAAATATGTTCATTCTCCTGATCATTGTTTTTCACTCAGGGCTATGTTTGACTTTTCCTTAGAAGCATGTTTTTCTCACCTAATATTTAGTTTAAGATTGCAGGAGCTGGATATAAAACCTTCTGGGACGTTTTAATCTGCCAAGAGGCTGCTTGAAAGCAGAAGCTATCCAGAGTATTTCAGTAGCATATTTAGAAAACATCACCCCCAAATTCTGTGTTGTCTATTTCCTTTTCATTTTCCTGCCAACTTTTATTGGCTGTTTTAACCCCAATCTGCTGCTGGTGTCCCCCGTATCTTGCTTCCCTCCCCCTCAGATTTCCATGTCTTTGAAAGTCCTGGTAACCAGAAGGTTCATGATTGCTTTGCAATCATTTCAGACCAAGAATAATACAGCCAGAGCCAGCTGGATCACTCACTCTGTATTGATACAACTGTTCCCCTTAACCTGCCCACAGTCAGTGCTACAATTGCAAATCTGAGATTGAACCAGAGCAATGCTGGGCAGTGCTGTGAGCCCTGACCCATGGCTCTTCCTGGAAAGCAGCACCTCCAGCAGAGCATCCCATGGCCTGATGCTACCTTAGAGTTTTGTCTGCTGGGGACCTCGGGAACTTGCTAGGTTACACGTGTTTTTCTGACATGGATCTTCTCAGAACCAGTGGTCCCAGTGGTTGTTCTGATTCCCTTGATCTGCATCCAATTTCTCTTGAGCAGTCCTTCTCTGGCAAGGCCCTTGCTGAAGGCTGGCCAGTCTGGGTGATTGCTTCTCCTGGAGGTCTCTTCCCATGAGCCCAAACAACACTTGTGAGCATGGTTAAGAACTGGAACAAGCACCCGGAGAGGCTGTGAGAAATTTGAAGGTGGAGATTGCTAGAACTCAACTGGAAATGGCCAGCCTAATCCAACTTTGAAGTTACTCTGCATTGCTTGGACCAGAGACTTGCACCAGAAGAGGGCATTACTTAATAAGTCACTGCCTGACTTCTACTTCATGAACATTAGGGATGTATGCTGAGTTGTTGTGCCACCGCTGCCTTAGGCTGCTGGATTATGTAGATTACTTTCCATGGTTTGGGTATTTTAAACCCTTTTTTTGTTTCTTTTGTTGTTCATCTCTTCATGAGTTTCTGCAGACTCCTTGTTTGTCCCTGGGTCACATCTTGGTTGGTAGATGCATGCTATCCCAGTCATTGACCATGTCAGAGTATGCTTCTAGTCTGGAATGTTCATCCAGTAGTCTTTATTTCCCCCTTGACCATCAGATTATCTCCTGCTTTGGAAGTAATCAACTCTTTAATGCCAGGTAAAATGGAAAAAAGCAAGTCCAAAGGCTGAAGGGTGTAACACACACAGGGTGTGAATGTCTCCTCAGCAGGAATGTCTGGGAGAACATTAGCTGATGGGGAATGTGAAACAGGAAGGCTGGTTCTAGCAGTCTGTGACTCCCTGTGGCACTATCAGTTCTCTGGGTGATTAACTGTTTGTTCCTCCCTTAATGAAAACTTGTCTCACATGAAACCACCATAATAGAAAGCTGATGTTCTGAAGCATTCCCAAGTGTAGGTTAATATTTACAAGCTATCAGGTTCAGGTTTTATCTCCATCCCTTGCTGGCACAGAGATAAAATCCTTTTAAAAATCCCTTCTGATCTTTCTGGTTCATGACATGGCTTTAGTAAGACACTTTCCATATGGAATGGGTAAATATCTTAATGGAAATGTAAGTTTTTCTCATCATTTCAGGGACTAGTAACACATTAAGAGCCCCCCATGTACCAGGGGCCATGGTTTATAAGGGAGCATAAGCAATGGACAGTATCTCTGTAGGATACTTGTGCTAGGAAATGTCAGAATATTATTTCTGCCTCAATGGCTTAAGATCATGTTTACCTAATGGACTTACACTTGCATTTTTTGCAGGTGTTGTGTTAATATTAATGTGTTGTCTGAATTGTTAATATTTCTTCACTTCAACATTACATTAATGAAGGCTGCAGGGGATAGAGAAAAGACCCGGCTAATTAATTAAATCGGCAAAAAGCATCTTTAACTTTCCATCATGCTGCCCTTTGCTTCCACCTAATGGGTCTTGGCATTTCTGGTCAGCAGCCACATAACACATGCTGCTGTATGGAGCACTCAGCAACACACTTGCTAGTTTTTCTGACCCATAAATCACTTGCACAAACTTTTAATGGCGAGGAAAAGTGCCTTTCATTCCTGTTTCCTCCTTCCAGTGGGAAAGGCAGTCTGATAACAGGCGGTGCTGGCCTGATGTGTGGGCCTGGAGACTTTCCCATCAGCAGAGGGGCTGTCTGCATTCATTCAGGAATTCTTTCCATTCTCCTCCTAGCCAGACTCTGGATGACATTAATATTATGTGTCTTGTCATAAGCTGTGCTTTCGGAGCCAGTGGCATATCAGACTGCACGTCTCAGGAATGTGGACTGCCCGGCTTGGACACTGGCTGCGAGCTATCTCCCCTCCTCTGCCCCATCCCAGCCCCGGCCTGGCTCTGAGCTCATTCACCCACCAAGAATTACCATGGACTGGAGAAAACTCAGGTCTCAGGTCCCTGCTCTGGCCCCAGGTGGCTGGGCAGCTCCCTTGCTTGGGAGCATCCTAATTCATTCCCAGATGTAAGGCTTGCCAGCCCAGGTGGTCATCGCTCTCGTGAGACCTGGGAGTTGAGCTCAGCATTGTGCATTAGTGATCCATCCTTATCCCTTCCCTGTGGCTCTGCAGAGTGGGAACAGGGCCCTTGCCATCACTGCTGCCTCTGAGAGCTGAGATCTTGGTGAGCTGGTGGCTCCTTGGAAAGACAAACTGATCTGATACAGATCTGTGAAAAGTAGGATTGGGATTCGTAACTGCACAGCTTCTGGAGATACAAGGATTGCAAACTCTTTCCTGTTGTCTTCCCCACAAAGGTGAAGGGGCTGTGCATTCAGGGAGGGTTTTTAACATTGCTGTCACTTTGATGCTGGAACCCAGCACAGGTGGGAGGTCAATGTGGCAGTGCCAAGCAGCCCTGAGGACTGGAGACTTTCCTAGAAGAGGATATATATGAGACTGTGTGCCCACTCTGGGTGAGCATCACTCCAGGGGCTTCTTTGGGGCCCATGAAAAAAGGGATGTCTTGATCTAGGAAGGCCATTCCTGGATAGAGATCTTCCTGTGTGTGTGATGTTGAGAGTAAAGTCCTCTGCCCTGGGCTCAAAAATGTGGTAGTCCTGAGAAAATTGTGGAGAACAGCGGAGCTGAGATTAAGGGAGCCTGTTGAAGTTGTGCCTCCACATCCTGTGTGGCTCAGCATGTGTGTGTAGATCTAAGCTTTCATCCCTGGCCCACAGCAGCTGAAGACTCTGTTTTGGCACAGAGGGGCACTTCAGCACCATGCCACGAGTCTGAAGGTTGTCACCAATTTGCATGAAAAGGGGCAGACTGCAGTCATATTAACCTTTAATGAAGAGGCACAGCCCACAGTGACTGCATCCTCTGCAACACCAACACTTCAGTCCAAGGATGCCTTCTTTACTATTTAAATCAAGACAGGAGGGAGGATGGTAGGACAGGCAGATGTTGAATTTATCCCTTCCTTATGAACCACAGATGAGGGTCAGGAGCTCTAAGCTGGGCAAGTGGCCTTTTCCACCCACACAGCTGAGAGCTAAGAGGTCCCAAAGGCTCTGTGGCCACTCGTGCCGTCCAGTGCTGTGCTGTCTGGCCTGATGCTGTGCTGCCAGATTAGTCAGCAATTTCATTTAATGGGGCTGCAAAGTGGCATTGATAATTTCAAAGAAACTCAGGCAAATGGCTGAGGCTTTTCTAGCTGTTTAAATCCCTGTGTGCAAACCAGTACATCAGGCTTTAAGCAATTAACTCCTAATCATGCCAAATGCCTTCAGAAGCCCAGCAACAGCATTGAGAACTTAAAACGGTTTTCCACTGTACCACAGATAATTTGGATAAAGCAAAGAGAGCAGTCTTGTGGCATTTCCAGCCTCAAGGTGCAAGAGTGGTCCATAAGTGACATTTGTATTCAGAGAACCCTCCTATGCATTTGTGTTGTAGGCATCTATTACTGGGAAGGCACCATAGCTAATATAAAGGGCATTCTTTATACCCCGGAAAGGGTGTTCATTATAGGGAAAAGCCATTCTAGCTTAGTAAGAAATGAATCTCAAACTGCTATTCTCATCAAGTTTCAATGGTAGCAGTTTTAACCAAGAGTTAATTGAGCAATCTCAGAAAGTGGAGTAATTCCATTATTCAGCTATGCTTTGTACAAGGCTACTGCTAGCTGTGAGAGGAGCATAAATGATTTTCATCAAGCCAGGAACTGCCAGCATTCTTGCCTTTTACTACTTTTTTTTTCAAAAAAAGGGTAGGTTTTTTGGTCTTTTGGCAACTGTCATTGGCAACGGGAGCTCCACACCAACATTGCAAGGCTCATATGTAACACTGTAATCCAATTTTTTTGGATAATAGGGGATTTGATTTTCATGGCTCTTCAGGCAGCAGTACTGTTCCAGAGTGGATGGCTGAAGATGCTCCTGTTTGTTGGATAGGCAGAATGTCACCAGGAAAACAGCACACTGCTCTTGTGTAATTTTGCATGGAAAAAAGCCATTGCAAGTGCCGGCCCAGCTACTCACCAAAGAGCATAATTGTGTCATTGGCTGAGCTCTCAGGAGATGTGGGATTAGCTAATGTTGGTTTTAGAAGAGCTTTTATAGAAACCTCTCAAGTTCCTCTGCTTTCATGGAAGAGCTGTAATCAAAAATAATCGAACACGATTTAAGGAAGAAAAAGTCATACCACATCCAGCATCTTTGGACCTTGGGAGAGGGTTTGTTGGTTGAGCAGTGGTGCTGTTTCTTTGCTGTTTTCCTTCAGCTGATGCTGCTCCTGTTGGATCTGAACAGGACAATTTGCAGCCTTTTGTGGAAGGTGACTTTGTGGGTGAATGCAGCAGGATTTAGAGTCCCATTTGTAGGGGGTGGCTGTAGATCTCCTGTTTGGTAGGAGATTGTGCTGTAACTATAATCCCTTCCAAGCCAGCAGAGAGCAGGGGCTCTCAGCAGTGTACTGCCCTTAGCAAGGGGACATAAATCCATCAGTGTCTTTAGAGCTCTCTCAGACACACACAGGCACATCAGGGCTGCCTTTCTCAGCACCAGCCTTCCATTACACTGGTTCAAGTGTGATGCTGTCAAAGCTGTACTGTCCTAACCCTGCTTGGACCCAGCATGGAGCTGGACACACCTGAGGCAGACACAAAGATATGGGCTGAGAAACAAAAGGCTTTTGACTGCAGGTTGAAGCACAAACCCATGCTGATCTGGGGTGGTAAAGATGGGGTGGGAAGATATTTGAATAGCAGAAGTTGTGTTCCTTTTGTAGGAGGGGGTAAGCGCTATGAGACAGAGACAAGATGGAGAGGAGCCAATGAGATATTGTAATGGGTTAGGAGAAAGAAGTTTGGTAAACTTCGTAGAAGCAGCTGGTCACATTTGGCTCTAGTCTGAACTGCTGGAAGAATGCTGGGGATTTACTTGGTGGCAACTCACCCAGCCAGAGGGACCACCGTTGGAAGGGGGGCTCAGACTCCTGCTCAGAACAGTTCAGCTCCATCCTTTTGGGAGCACGTTTCCATAATAAGCTACACGTGAAGAAAAGATCATCTTCTCCAGTCCATCAAAAGCAAAGAACCCTGCCATGGGTGAGCTGTGTGGTGTTCTGGGTTTATCTCTCACACCTCAGCTGTGGTAGCTCTTCCAACAACTGGATATACCCATCAGTTACATCTTGTAGGAGGGGATGGAGGTGTAGAGGGTGATACAGGGTGATACAGCTGTGCTTATCTGTCCAGCCCCACCTCGCTGCCCTTTGCTCTGAAACCCCTGGGTCTGTTACCCTGCTGGAACAGCAGGTGTTTTAGTGTCCTTTTGCTTTAAGGAAGCTGCCTGCCTCCTTGCTGCACTCTTACTGGATTGCACACAAAGTACTCGTTGTCTCTCCCTTTCAGCAAGCCCTTCTTAGCTAATGTCATTTGTCAAGTTAATCAGGGAGAGTGGGCACTTCCATGGCTGCTGTGCAGCCTTGTTGCATTGCCATGGAGACAAGCAGCCAAACAGGCATTTTACTTGCCTTGCCTCTCTTTGCAGATTTGCCATGACAAACCATTATTTTATTTGCCATCAACCAAACAACTTGCCAAGGGCATCAGTAGTTTTTCAAGGTTGCTATCTGGAGATTGGGAAGGGTTTTAATGGAGCAAATAGTAATGCTGATACTAAAGCAGGTCAACAGTCTGAATGCGTAGCTCCTCTTCCCACATCCATAGATGTCTGGCACTGGCAAGAGTTGTCTGAGAGGAATTACAGCCCACTAGCTTGAGGTTGGGGCTGTAATCAAGATATCATTAGTTCTCTTCAGCTGGATGGTTTCATAGGTGACTGTTTCCCTACAGAAGCCGTGACTATCAAAAATACTTTGAAAAGCACCAAGACTTGTGTTTAAGAGCATCTCAGGAGCTTGAAATCTTCCCCAGAAGTTGGTGAGATTTAGGCACTGGCATACCTTGGTCACATTTGAAACTCAGAGGTGAGTGTATCCCATACACTCCAGCTGACCTCTTGCATAAGGCAGGCTGAAGATGAGTTTCATCCACATAACTCATAAGCAAAATCTGGGCATTGAAAGAGCTGACAGGAGATGTGCATATTACAGAGCTCAAAAGCCACCCCATCCCTCCCTCTCCTTGCCCTCACATGTGCACATGTTAAGTGATGCATGGAACAGGTTTGGAAATGCTCCTTTCTGCAGCATGGTTAGCAGGATGGCTGGGATCTGCAGCCACCTGGGAGGGACAGCCACCTGTTGACCCTAGCCCTGTCTGTGGGATGGCAGAGGAAACCTCACATCAGCACAGAAAGGGCAAAAGTTCAGATCAGAATGTTTATGGGATTTTGTGGAGCCAGGAGCCAAGGATAGCTCAGCTAATCCAGAGGAAACTGCAGCGATGGCGTTAGAATGCATTTCACATGGGATTCATTCAGCGCGCGTTCAGATGGACCAGTCTTTCTGTCTCCGTCTTTTTAGCCATTAAATATTTTTCTTTGTACTCCTGTCTGCCAGCTGCACTGAGCCAGACTCCAAGCTGGGCTGTTTTAAGAAAAAAACCCACAGAAACCCCAAAACCTCTTGTCTTTTGACCTGCTGACAAGTTAGCAGGGCTTCAGCACAGCTCCCAGCAACATCAGCACCAGCCCCTGGGCTGGGTCCATGCTCTGCCAGCCAACCTCTGCTCCCACCAGCCTCAGCATCTATTGCTTTTCTCCAAGCCACAGTGTAGTGCTTACTTAGTTGAAGCCCTGGTGAGAACATGAGCTAAAAGTGCAACTGAAAGGCCACGTGGGGAGGGCAGGAAGGCAGCAGCTTTGTTGTGCCCTCCAGCTCCTCAGCACCTGGAGCCTTGCTGGCTTCATGGGCAGTCTTAGCCCTGGCTCATTCGCCTGAGTCACCAACATCCCATGCAGTCTCAGTCTGAACTCCTCTTGGGATTAAGGTTTTCCTTTCAGGTGCAGTGAGATCACCACATTAAGCTGTTTCATGCAGATCTTGTCTCCTGTCTGTGTCCTTAGCCCCAGACCCTGTTGCTCTGCTGGAAGAGGTAATGTGGCTTAACTCCAGGCACAGGTGCCAGCTCCTTCACTGTCCCCAACCCGTTCCCTCTGACCCTGGCAAGCTCTCACATGCTCTGGATTATCCCAGCTGTGACTTGTGCCTACTGGAAGCTGCTTTTCTTTCCCTGAACTCCTGATGTTTAGAACAAATCTGACTAGGAGTTATAGAGCAGCTCCACACTTTTCTTCCCTTTCAAGAAGGGGACTGCTGCAGCGGTGTGCATTTGAAGAACAGCTCTATGACCCTGCAGGGATCCAGAGCTGGGAAGGACCCTCTGTCCCTGCAGGGGATTTTGGCATCAGCCCCCAGGGCATTGCAGCTTTCCCAGGACACTCTGGTTTTTTACCCTGAGCTGAGACAAACCAACCCATCAGATCCTGGGGCTTCTTTTTGCCCCAGATACAGGACAGTGTCCAACCTTATCCGTGTTACCTGATCCTTGAAAGCCTGAACTGCAGATGTGTCTCCCAGAGCCTGCCTCTGCCTTTGGGTGAGAGAGCAAGAATAGCTTTTCAGTTCTGAATATCCATGGTCACATCCTGCACACCCTGTCATGGGTGCAAAGCTCCTGGGTGCTTCCTTGGATGGGATTTGGCAGAGCAGAGTGGATAGTATGTGCTGTTAGTTTTACTTCAAGAATAAAAGCATCCCTGACAGGAGGGTGGTCAGGTATGAGCTTCCATTCAGTACCTACAACATCAGAACAAGGATATCTCCTGGAAATTGTAAAAGCCCAAGCCACAGAATGAAAAAACAAAGTGCAGAACTTAATAATCAGGTGGAAATTGCATCCAGCCAAAAGTGTCACGTAGATGAGAGATGAAGTGTTTATACTCCAGTGCTCAACAGGAGCAGAAACACCAGTGTCTGCTGCAGCATTTGCTCATAGTGTTCATCTCTGGGACATGCAATGTCCTTAAAATTGGGCTTGCATCTCCTTCCATAGAGGCTGCAGTTCAAGGGAGATGCAGGGGGAACTCCATGGCCAACCTTTGCCCAGGTGTGAAATGCCTCCCTCTTTGCTTGCACCAAAGGCCATGGAAGGAGAGGTGCAGCGTTTTGCAGCCTGCCCTGTTTGCTGTGCCTCGCTGAGACCCGGCTCGGGCGGGAAGAGCTTCCCAGGTGTGTGCATGGGCTGGCACAGCCTCACCCGTGTCCTCAGGCCACTGCTCCCCAGGTGCCGCTCGGTGCGAGTGGTGTGTCCCCACTCTCAGGAGATGGGGATGGCCATGCCATAACCCACCTGCTGCCGCTGGCTGTCCCACGGCCGGGGTGCCCGGTGCCCCCGGGCCATGCTGTCCCACACTGTCCCGGACCCCCTGGAGGCGGTGGCCATAGAGGGACCGAGGTTGCCATCTGCCGGTTCTGCTGCACAGGAACAGCAAGAGTCTGGCTCAGCCCTCTTGGAAGTGGCCCCTCAGGAATGCGTCCTGATCCTGCTCCGGTCACCGAGCGCTGCCCACCCGCGACCCAGCCCTTGGCCTTTGGTGGCATGTCCCCATGGCAGGTGTTCCAGGGGACAGGGCAGGCAGCCCATTCCCATTTAGACCGTGCTGCTCCTGCCCTGCCCTGCCCACACTGCCCCTGGGCCAGGATGTCCCTCCTTGCCCACCTTGTGGGGCCAGAAGTGTTGGCCTCTGGCACAAAACCCTCTGTGAGAATCCACAGGGCTCTTAATAAGGGAGCTCCTTCCCATTAAAGACTAATATTTCTACTGCTGATGATCACTGTCAGGTGCTTATTTCTCCTCTGGGCTTGTCTTTATTTCCTTTATCTTTCTAGTTCTTGGCAAGTGACCTTGGCTGAGAAGGTGTGACTGCTGTAGGAGTACCCCAGGAGTGCAGCACCCTGCACATCTCACCTGGCCAGTTTCCCCAGCAGTGGCCAGGGTTGGGAGCTGCAGGAACACCCGGCTGCAGCCCTGGTCCCCCAGCCAGTCCTGCAAAATCACTGCTTTGCCTGCAGGAGCAGCAAGGCTGAGCTGGCACAATCAACAATAGCTTATTCAGGCATTGCTGGGAGGATGAAGTTACTTCTGTAAATCCATTATCTTTTTCTGGCAATTAGCACCAGTTAGGAGCCCTGGGAATACATGCAGGAAATAGCAAGAAGCCCAGTTAAGCACATCTCTTGCTTATCAAGTCCAGTTAAACAAGTCCCCAGTGGCACAGCCCTGCTGCTGGTAGCACAGCCCATACACATGCCAAAGATGATCTCTAGTGCTGGGATTGCTCTCCTGAGCACTGTGTAACCCCAGAGGTTTCCATTCAATGCATGTACGTTCAGAGATGGAAAGTGAGGGGCTCACCGCAGCCTGGAATACCCCAGCACTCTGGGGATTGTATGGAGGAGCCTGTGGAGTCCCTGCGTCTCCTGAATGCCAAAGGCAGCCCCGATGGAGCAGCACTGGTGGCTTGTCCTGCCTGGGGACAGTGCTGTGTTGTGCTGTGGGTGGGAGCCTGGCGTGGGGCAGGGCTGATGCCTGGCCCTCACCACACATGTCGAGCTCGGGATGGGGGAGCGAGCGACGCTGTTTGCTCTGGCCCGGGAAGACAGAGATGTGTGTTTGTTTTCCGTGCTATCTCTCGCACGGCGTTTGTTTTGCTTGTCAAGCATTTCAGGAGATAAAATGACCTAAAGGGAGATTATTTTATCCTAATTTAAGCTGTCAATTTATCACTGACTTCTGCTTGTCAGCACCAGCAGGACAGCTTACTCTGAGTCCCTGGGGAAACCTCTGCTAGAAAGTGAGAATTTGGGGGGGATTTGCTGCAGTCTCACAACTAATCTGTGCTTATGTCAGCAGCTACAGGCTGCTCCCCTGTCCCCCCATGTCATATTAGTTCCCATCACTGTGGACTGGCTTGGCTTCCCAGGGGTCTCCCCTGGCTGACTGGGGCCTGGGGTTGTTTTTCTCGTGCCGCAGGCTGGTGGAAGAGTTCATGCTGCTGGCAAACATGGCTGTGGCCCATCAGATCTACCGCTCCTTCCCCGAGCAGGCCTTCCTCCGCCGCCACCCCCCGCCCCAAACCAAGCTGCTGAAAGACCTCATGGACTTCTGCAACCAAGTGGGCCTTGACATTGACTTCAGCAGCGCAGGGACCCTGCATGTGAGTGCACTGGCCTGGCAGGGCCGTGGGGGCCGAGGGTGGGCAGCTGCGCAGCGGCGTGTTCGTGGCAGCGTGTGCTTTGTTCCCTGTCCCTCTCTGCCCAAGCAAAGCTGACAACTACACCTTGCCAAAACAAAACACCTCCCTCAGTCGCTATTGATCCCATTAGCGCTGGGCAGGGGTGGCCCAGCCTGGCCTGGTCAGCCATGTTGTGCACAGAGGTTAGAGCAGGGTGGGAAGGTCACTTGCAAGTGACCCCTGCACTGCCCTCCCTGCAATGGGAAGGATGTTTCAGTGCAGGAGCACTCAATGGGACACCCAGATTTCCTTCTCTGGGCAGGGAATTTGCTCCATAGCACACGGGAAGTATCTTTGCATGGAGCTGTTTCTGTCTGAGCTGCTGCAGGTCTCAGGGAGGGCAGGGTGGGGAGTGGGGTGACTGGGAAGGACTAGAGAGCAGTGCTGTGAAAGGCCAGAAGCAGACAGTGCAAGAAGTATCCAGCCTCTCCTTTGCTGAGCATGTCCTGAGGCTGAACTCCAGCTGAACAGCAGCACGCAGGTTCCAGGATTTTCTTTACTCACTGCAACTGGACTGTGGATAATCCTCCGTTAATCCCATCCCTGCTGGCCTCCCGCACACCCCTCCATCAGCTGGGACTGCTTTCTCTGCTTGCTGGCTGTGTCCAGCCTGTATCAGCAAATGCAAGGCTGCTCACTCAGCTCCTCTCCTGCACTTTGAGCCCCCCAGCCCTTCCTCACTGCTACCCCCAGGCAGTGACCTCCCCATATCCATGTCTCCCCAGAGTCCCATTAGTCCGTGTGTTGATGTTCTCAGGAGCTGGATGGGAGCCAGGCACGGGTTGGGAGAGGGTTTACAGCCTCTCACACTGCACAACTGGGGGCAGAACCAGCAGTCCCCATGCCCTGGGTGCTCCCTGCAACTGACCCCAGGAGGAGAGCCAGTGCTCAGGACTGTGTATGCAGTCCTACTGGGGCTGCTGAGACCACAGCAAAGCCCAAATTCATATGCACCCTTTGGCTTACAAGGGGATTTTCAGGAAAAAGGGGAATTTGGCTTTGACAGTCTGCTGTTAGCACCAGTAAGATCTGCCTGGGTCCCTTTACCATCTTAACACGCCAACACTGAACGCTCTCTCTTTTCTCCTCCAGAAAAGCTTAAGTGAAACATTTGGTGCTGACAAATATTCCAGAACAAGGAAAGAAGTGCTGACCTACATGTTCTCCAGACCCATGCAGGTGAGAACTACGCTGTGCTGTCGGGCATGTCTGCTTGTAGCTTTCTGCTGTGGCTCTATGTTCAGTGTTTTCCCCTTCTGAGTTACCAGGCTGGTTGTTGCACACAGAGGGAGTGAATGACTATTGAATGTGGTGTTCCAGGGCTGCCAGCAGCTTCCTCCAGTGCTTCCAGCCCTGTGCAGCTGGCAGTGGGAGTATCCCTTGAGCAACAAAGCTTCACTGGATGGCAAAGTCAGGCTGAGTCTTTCCTCACTGCCCACAGTGTCCTTGTTATTACTGGTTGGGATATTTAATCCTTGAAGTTGCATGAGGGCTATTAGCAAACTCACAAGGACCCAGCCCTGTGAACAGCTGGTAGTGGGCTCCGTGGTTCATGTTTGTGCCATTTCTCCACATTGTGGTATCCCAACTGGTCCAAAGAAGGAATTAAGAGTAGGAGTGTGCAGCTGGCCACAAGCACAGTCTGGTACCTACTCTTGGAAGAAGGAAAGTTCTGGAAATCTTTCAGTCTCTCTCCAGCCCAAATGGCTTTCTTTGACAGTCTCTGCAATGGAGGATTGTGCTGCTCACACCAGTTGTCATGTTTAGTGCATCTGTAGCTCAGGACATTTAGCTGGGTGTTTGTCACCATCATAAAAAGTTTTTGTGAGGCATCAGCTGCATTTGCAGCTGGGCACGACACAACCTCTTCTGAGGAAAGTCCTACCTCGTGGGGAGAAGGGGCACGTTCCTGAAATGATCTCTCTGCTGTGGTCTGCTTATCACTGCAGGAATGACTCATCTTACCAACATCACTCATTTGACTGTCACTCTTGTAATTAGCTTATTTGCTTCATTTACTCATTAGCAGTTGCCTGAAGTCCTGCTGTGTTTCCGGGACTTGAAGCTTGTTTGCAACTGGGGCTGGGGTATGAGGCTGTTCAGTAAATCACCCTCTCAAACATGTCCAGCTCAGGAGGGCTGCCTTGGAAAGGGCAGGGAGTGTCCTCAGGAGCTGGATGTGTTGTCCCAGGTCCCGTATCCTGCTTTGGGTTATCCTGGTCCCTTCTGTCACATCCTCCTTTTCTGCTAGAAGGTGCAGTGGTGATATGAGTTCCTTCAAGTCCCTCTCTGGTCCTCCTGACTGGCACAAGCCTGGGCTTTGCCAGTAGCAGCAAGCCCAGGCTGCTGGCCAGGATGGATGAGCAAGGAGAAAGTTCTGCAGTGGCACCAGGGAGGAGATGGGCTTTTGGGGACCCATGTACTTCCTGAGATCTTGCCATTGTGCTGTCCTGAGACTGTGGTTGGAGAAGTGGTGGGAGTACTTTCAGAGACCACACAGTGGCTCTCATTAAGACTTAGCCTTGTGAATATGTTAGATTTCATTACAGGAAAGAGCTATCAAGGTTTTGGAGATGAAGTCTTCTGCAGAGTAGATACTAGACAGATAAAGAGGCACTTTTAAAGGAGATATTGCACAAGATTTTGGGAGGAACTAGTCTCATTCTATCATCAGAAGACAAAGGCACCTGTGTATTCAGGTGTGCTGTGCAGTCTACCCATATGTGGCAAACCTGCTGCCTGGCACTCTCCCCTTCTAGGCAAAACACTTGGAAAGGGACAAACAGCTTCCAGGAGGAAGGAGCTTTCCCTGTGAGGAGTAATTTTTTGCTGTCTGCCACCAGCATGAGAGCAGATGGAAGAATCAGCCCCATCCGGCTAGATGTCGTGGTCCCTCATGGGAGAGAGGACAGATCTGAGTGTTGGCAGCTGCAGAGCACAGCCACTGAGGGGCCCAGGCTGGTGGTGAGGGCTGTGCCATTGCTGTGACAGATGGTGCAGCGAGACCGTCTGGTCAGGGCACTGAGAAGTCACCTGTATCCCTGCACACGTCACAGCTCCCAGTGATAAAGCTGATGTTTCAGGGACAAGGCTGCAGCTAAATCAGCCTAAACAACCTGTCCACAGCTTTAACCCCTGGTTGTGCCAAGCCTGTGTCTTCCCTCTTCACTGTGTGCTGGTGGTCAAGACATCAGCCTCTTGAAGGAGGAGGGAGATGGGAGAAACTAATGTGTGTGCCTGAGGGAATGCCTGGATTGGCATGCCAGGAGCCTTGTAACAGATGAAGGAGCAGCGACACACCATTTTTCAGGGGCTCAGTCACTCGGGGATTCAATCTGTCCGTGAAAGCAAAGCTGCCCCTGGTTGGCTGGGGCTAATTTGTTTCCAGGCTCCTCGCAGTTCTCCGGGGATTATAGAAAACTCTGGGGATTTGAGCCTTTTGTGAGTCAAATCTGTTAATGAGAAAACATCTGCTTCATGCCAGGCTGATGTCACTGGGTTGTGCTGTGAGGATGGGTGTCAGGTACAAAGTGCCCCATACAACACCAAGCAGCACAGGACCTTCAGCATCTTTTCTAACTCTAAATAAGGTGGGGTATAACTTGAAACACTGCTGGGCATACAGCAGGGATGGGCCATTCCCAGTGTCTTTTCTCAGAGCAGGGATTTTGACTGATGCTCTGCTTTCTGCCCGCCTGGCTTTGTAGAGACCTTTCTGCCTTCTGCCCAGAAGCCTGGCACAAGTGCCTGGAAGCTCCCTGTGATTCCATGCTGTCTGTCAACACAGGAGCATTCCTGCAGCAGCCTCTGGAGCTCAGTGTGTCTCCCTGCCCAGCTTCATTCTATGGGAGCTGAGCTAATTGAGTGGAGACCATACTTTGTGGAGTCCATCAGAAATAATTTAATTCTAGGTTGTGGAAATTGGCAGCCACCACAGCTCCTATCCTAGCTCTTGGGTCTCATAATAAAGCTGGGACTGATGCTGCTTTTTTTAACCTGCTCTATTTACTTGCCCGGATCAGTGCGTTGCTGCTCAGCAGGAGTTGGCTGTACCACTGGCCTGGAGAGTAGAGGATACAGCTGCCCAAACCGAGGATCCCAGGACGGCTCTGTAATCAGAGCTGGCTACTCCTGTTTTTCTTAAATCACTTGCTCTTATTTTTAAATGGGTTCATTCAATCGCCACTGTGCCATGACCCCGCCGCCACCCCCCTGACCTGCACAGCCTCCCCTCCCTGCCTGGGCCCAGCCCCCAGAATTTTCCCAGCCCCAAGAGCTGGTGTTTCACAGATGTAAAAATAAAAGCCGTAATCTGTGGGATAACAGGGTTGACACAGGAAGAAGAAGAGGCTGCTGAGCAGTGGTGCTGCTGTTGCCTGGTGTTGGTTTAGATGGGCAGTTCAGCGCTCAACTCCCCAGCTGTCATGGTGGGATGGAGCAGCAGGGATCACAGCAGGACTGTCTCTCTTCCTTCCAAGCCACTCACACCTGCCCCCAGTGCTCTCCAAGCATGCACAGTGGGTGTTTAAAGCCTGCAGCCAGGCCCTGAACTAAAGAACATCTGATGTGGGCACCAAACAAGCTGGGCTCTGCTCTGGAAGATGGGAGTATGACAAATGAGCCCCAGCGCCTGAGCAGAAGCAGGAAGCTGCTTAGACCCATGGGTGATGTGAAAGTTGATGCAGTCCTTGGGGCCAGGCAGGAACAGCTGGCAGCCAGCAGCTCCCTGCACTGGTTTTGCCCCTTTAATTCTGTGCTCAGTTTCTGCAGTACCTCTGCAGCCCAAACTGAGCAGCAGGTGAAGGACCACCAGGATATCTTCAGAAGGGCCATTGGCTGCTGGCGCTGTGTCTTGCAGAGCCAGACCCCTCCAGCGTCATGGCACCAGCCTTGCTCACACCCTTCCCTGGTTCCTCCCCCTTCCAGATGGCTCTCTACTTCTGCACCGGTGTCCTGCATGACGAGACCCTCTTCCACCACTACGCCCTGAACGTGCCGTTCTACACCCACTTCACGTCCCCCATCCGCCGCTACGCCGACATCGTGGTGCACCGCCTGCTCTCCGCCTCGCTCGGTGCGTGCTGCTCGCCCGCGTGGGCTGGGCCCTGGGGCCGGGGCTCCTGACAGGAGGGAGCATGGGCATGTTATTGTCACTTGTCCCCTCTGCAGGTGCCAGATCCCCCATCAAAATGGAGAAAGAGGCCATCCAGAAACAGGCAGATCACTGCAATGATCGGAAGATGGCTTCCAAGAGAGTGCAGGAGCTCAGCGCTGACCTCTTCTTCTCTGTCTTTGTCAGGGTAAGACCCAAGGCTATTTTCTCCCAAGGCATCTCTGGATTTCCCTGCGAATGCCTACATGGACAGGGGGCTTTGTCTACCCACTTGGCTTTAGGAAAGGCAAACAGTGAGAGGACACACTCAGTAACCACCACTGCTGGGTTCCAGGACCTTGAGACACTGTTTCCCCTTGGGCATTGCTGAATAAGATCTGCTGTGCAGTGACAGCCCTGTCTCTTGACAGGAATGTGGTCCTCTGGAGTCAGAAGCCATGGTAATGGGTGTCCTGAGCAAGGCCTTTGATGTCCTGGTGCTGAAGTTTGGAGTCCAGAAGCGCATCTACTGCAATGTAAGTACCTCACCTGTGTGAGACAGTGCCAGCACTGCCTTGCCAGAATAGCCTGGCATCACTGCAAGCAGTGGCTGTCCTGGTGCCCTTTTGTGGCAGCCCTGCAACAGGCAGAGCTGTTCCTGAGCTGGGCCAGCCAGAGGGGAGGGAACCTCCCTGGAGTTTGCCTTCCATCCCTTTGCCCAGGCAGGCACAAGGGACTGGGGGGGGTCTCTCTTCATCCCTCAGCCCAGTCTCTGGGGACCAGCTTCTCCCTGTGACATGCTGGGTAAGAGGGAATAAAGTCAGATTCAGGGCAACAGAGATAAGTGTGGGTCTGAAGCGAGAACAGGGAGTGAGGCTGTTTTTCATTTCATTTAATCAGATGGTTTATCTGGGGCTGTGACAGCAGTGCTGTGGGCCAGCACCTGCACTTGGTGACAGCATCCTCTCTTAATAACCTGGTTATATGTCTGGCAATGACATCTTTAAACAGGACATAGAGCGTGATATATGGGCTGGTGGTGTATGGCAGCAGCCCCTGATTTACGTGCTAGGCTCAGGCTCATGGGCTGCTGCATCCCAGTTGTTGAAGAGCTGCAGAGGCAGCGTGCTGGGCAGAAGCAGCCTCAGCCCCATCCACAGGAGAGGTGGAGGGGGGCATGTTCCCAACACTCTCCCTGCCTGCAGGCGCTGCCCTTGGTGGACTTCCGCTTCCAGAAGGTGGGGAAGAAGCCAGAGCTGACACTCCTGTGGGAACCAGAGGAGCTGGAGGAGGAATCTGTACCCCAGGTAAGACCTCCACAGCATGGGACAAACTCACACCATGGGGCTGGCTGTGGGCAACATGTGGATCCTGTGATGTTTGCAGGGATTGATCGGGAGGCAAGATTTGCAGGGTTATCAAGTCCTGCTATCCCTCTGTGTCCCTTTCCCAGAGAGCCCAACTTCAACCTCAGCCTCCTCTTCTATCCAGTCCAGTCCTATCACTGCCCTCACAACGTGACCCCTCCACAGCCTTCAGTCTCTGCCCTGCCTGCTGTGTGCCCTGCCTCCCCATTCAGCCTTTTCCAGCAATTGAATTAACATGCTGTTTACTTCCTTCTTCCAGATCATCAATTAAGATGTTAAGATCAGGCTTAAGGCAGCTCCTGTCTAGACCCTTCCCCCCATCCCCACACTCTTTGCCCCTGGCATGGCTTTTTCTTGGGGTTTCCATCCCTGTTGATGGGATGAGCCTCAGGGTTGAGCCTCAATTAGGAGAATTTTTTTGTTTAATCAGACTTCCTGAGATGCAGTCTCAAATGGCTTAACTGCATCTAGAAATCTCTCTCTTGTGTCCCTGTCATCTATTAACTTGGTAACTCAATCAAAGGGAGCAATCACATTTGTCTGGCTTGATTAAGTGGTGCTTCTTTGCCAGCTTTTGTCTGGCATGGCTGTAAAACCCCAGCTGTGTTGACTGCTGTGATCCCTGCCTGAAGGACTGAATCCCAGCCTCTCCCTGCACCACTCCAGGGACTCTGCACTTGAGCCCCAATTGCATCCAAGCCCAGCACATCCCATCCTTGCCCACTCGGGTTTCCTGACACAGAGTGGGCTGACCCTCCCAGCTGGGGTGATGTGTGTGCTGGAGAGTCCTTCCCTTCCCAGGGTGGATGTTGTGATCAGAGTTGGAGCTGGCTCTGAAAACATTTCTGCAGGCTCCCTCCCTTTGAAGCTGAGCTTTCTCAGCTTGGCTCAGAGAAGCCCCATGGATGCAGCTTGGAGTGGCCTCAGTTCCCCCTTTCCTACAGGAGCAGGGATCACTTACATCCTAGCAGGAAACTGATGAAAAATTATGCCCCAGCATGAGCAGGGCCCATTTTGGTTAAGCAAACAGCTGGTAGAGGAAACTCCTCCACAAATCTTCCACACCTCCTAAGAAAACACTGGAGCTCTCCCATAGGATCAGGCTCTGAGCTGTCCTCCAAGCCAGCATATCCCTGAGTTTATAAATCTCCAGCCCTGAGATGAGCCAGATTCCTGTGAGTCACGCTGAACTCTGGTACATGTCACCTGGACACCCCACAGCACCAAGCACCCTAGCTCCCCAGCTGGCCCCAGCCCTTGGTCTCTAAACCTCTTCCTGTTTTAGCTGAGCCTGTCCAGGCAGTGGGAGTGTCAGGGAAGGCTGTTAGTGAGAAGGTGTGTTGGGGTCTGAGCTGTTTGTTTGGCCCTGTCACAGAGGGCAGGTGTTGCCCCCATTTCTCTCTGGTCTCCAGGACATGACCAGGGCCTCAGTGGACATCACTCAGGGGTGGAGTAAAAAGTGAATCTGAGACTCAGAGCATTTGGTGTGAAATTGTGCTATTTCACAGCAGTTCACCAAAGGGATAAAGCAGAAGTGCAAGGAAGAATCCTGATACTCCCCCTTTGACTCCCCCATATGTGGGGGGCTTTCCCATGAACACCACCCCCTGCACTGGGCAGGCAGGGGCTGATGCTCAGTAGCCCACAGCTCTCTGGCAGCCAGTTGTGATAGGATTTTCCTGCAGGTTGCTCCTCACTGGCCACCTTGGTACATTTAAGTCTCAATGAGATTTTCCTGTTCTGAATTATTAATCTGGAGCAGCCAGTACTGGATGAGCTGGGAAGGGTTGGACAAAGTTACACCAGTAGCTCTGAGCCTGCTTCTCCTGGGACCAGCCCTGAATAGATGACCCCAGTGAACCCTGCTACAGGCTCCAGCCAGGAGCAGGACCCCAGGACAGCCCTTTCCAATGTCCCAGCCAGCCTCTTAACTGTGCCTCAAGGACAAACCAAATCAATACTTTCCACTTCTAATCCATACAATCACAGGAAGAGCTGGGGTCAGAGGAGCAGGGAGATGGCAGCAGCAGCACAATTCCTGAACATGAGGGATTGATTTTCTGGGGTCTTCATTCCCTTGCATCTCCCTTATCTATTGTACTCCCTTCCTGGGTCTCCTCTCCTCTGGGAGCACAGGCAGATTGTTCCCTCCTTGTGGGATGCTGATGAAATGCTCAGCGTCATGTGGAAAACCCTTCTCACTGCAGCTCAGCCTTGGCTCTTGGCCAAGCTCCATTAAGGGATGACGTGGTTCTGCGGCTGGAGAGGCACAGGTGGCCTTGCAGGGAGATTGGAACCCAAAGCCAAGGGCACAAATGCCCACAATTCTTCCCAGACTGTGTGGAGAGCAAGAGAGGGGCCTGATCAAACTGAGATAAGTGAGGATGTTTTGGGAGGCTCATTCAGGTTGGTTTGGGTGTCCTGGTTGGTGTCAGAGTTCATGTGTTGCCATTGAGGATGCTGCCTCCAGCCCTAGGAACACCCTGGACACCAGAAGAGCTATCTGAATCCATCCTGCTCTATTCCTTGGTTCCTCATGGGTGCACTGAGGAAGTCAGCAAAAGCCAACACAGCTTTAAACAAATCTTGATGTGATTCCAACCTGCCTGAAAACCCTTTTTTCTCTCTTTCTCTCCTTTGATGAAGGTGATCACCATTTTCACGCTGGTGGAGGTGGTGCTGACAGCAGATGGTGGCCCCCTCAAGTACAGTGCCCTGCTCAAGAGACCAAGCTTGGACAAGTGAGAGCCCTGGCTCTGTGTGCTCCCCACTGCTGATGCTCCCTCGCCTCCCAGGCCCTGCTCCGGCACCTGCTGGAGACAGAAGGGACCGACAAGGACTTTGGGGATTTGAGTTTTAAAACCATTGTGGTTTTATTTCTGGTTTGGATTTTAACTCCGCCTGCGAGCAGGGCTCAGGACTTGAGCATGCCCCAGGCAGAAAATTTCTACTCTTGGGTATTTTTAGCATGATGCTTTCTTAATGTTTTTTTTAAGGCTGTGGTGTCCATCTGCAGCTTCAGTGCCTGTGGTGAGGGCTGAGAGGGGATGTGTCCCCAGGAGCAGAGAGGGGCGGGCTCCACCATCCCAGGTGGGATGTGGATGCAGTGGGATGCAGCCATGGGGCCATGCAGGAGGGTTTCTTGCAGCGTTGTGTGTCATGTAATAAAAGCTGGGTCAGCAACTGTGTGTGGAGCTCATGCAGGTTTTATTTTATGTCCTCTATGTTCCCCCAACTGGGGGATCCCAGCAGTAACTCATCTCTGGGGAGTCCTCTGCCTTTCTCTGCCTGCCACTTCCCAGGCATTAAGAAATCTGGCCTCACTGCCTGTCCCAGCATCAGATATGCTTGGCCAGAAGATGTGAGATCAGGGCAGGTGTTCCCAGCTCCTGATCCAGCAGGTATCCCCTTAGTCCCTCTGACTTCACCAGGAATTCCTGTATGTCTGCTCTAGTCCTTCACACCATGGCCTCCAGCCTAACTCTGCTCAGGGACCCTATGGCACCATGTCCTTGCATCCACCTCACTGACCAACTGACCCCTGCCATCTGCAGCCACCTCTGCCTGCTCTCTGTCCCCATGTCCCCCTCTGAGGATGTGTCGGGGGTGTGGGCTACTCTGGCAGCCTCCATGTCATCATCACAAGTGGTGGCTGGTGAAGGGATTGACATCTGGTCAGGAATGGATCCATTGTGCCAGGCAGAGAGGGAGCCCTGCATCACTGCCCCATCAGTAGTAGCAGCTGTGGCTGGCACCAGCACCAGCACATCAGCCATCTGCAGGAGCCAGGAGCTGCCAAGCCTCGACTGCCTGGGTCAGGATGGGGGATCAGGGCTGGTACAGCACACTCCTAGGAGCTGATGAAGCCATCAATGACACCTGTAGTCCCCAGTATTTGTGCAGCGTCCTACCAGATGACCTGGTGCAATCATGGGTGGATGCCATCTGATGCTGGTGGCAGAGGCTGTTCCCTGCCCACAGCAGGTACCCCGCTGTGCAGGTGTGCTGGCATGGGCTGCCCCAGGGCACCCCATATGTCAGGCACCAGCTGTCCCAGGAGCTGATAGGTAGCGTGTGACTCTGCTGGGAGAGGGGACCGGAGGACGCTGACACCAAAGCCAAGATGTCCACCCCCTACCCCTCAGCCCAGTGTCCCCCTCTTGGGGTTTGTCTCAGGAGAAACCAGACAAATCCAGCCTGGCCCAGCTCAGCCTGTCTGCAAAAACAAGCCTTTGCCCTGCACTGTCCCTCCCACTCCCCGGGGTCCGCAGGCAGCCGCCCCTTTGGGAGCTGGGGCCCAGAGGTGCCCTGGTTCTCAGGGACAGGCTGGCGGTCCTGCCTTGCTGCTGGGGGCAGGGATGGCCCCAGGGTGGGGCGAAGGCCTTGGGAGGGCTGGGAGATAGTCCGTGAATGTTATCAGCCCATCGTCTCACGGGACAGGGAAGAGCCATAAAGGGCTGTCCCCTCAGCCTGGACTAAGGCAGCATTCCAGGAGGGAGCTGGGGTGGGCAACATGGAGCGCCTGCTTTCCCCTGGAACCTGCCTTCTCCTCTGCTTCCTCACTCAGCTTGCCACTGCAGCCTCTGGTGACAGGGGACGTGTGGGACAGTGGGGTAAGAACCTCTGGTGGGGGATGCTTGGGCTGGTGTCACTTCCTTGGGGAACTCCAGGGACCATGTCACCTCCCCTTGGGATGCCAGCAAATGGGAACCCTCACAGCTACCTCAGGGTGCTCTGAGACCACAAGCTTTGAATGGATTGTCTCAGCTTCCCCCCAGAGCAGTTCCTGCCCCCCCGCCCCAGTCCCTGCTGCTCCCAACCCCCATTCCTGACTTTGGATAAAGTGGCCCAAGAGCCACAGCCAGCCGTGGTTACCCAGCCATTGCACACTCGCTGTGGCTGATCCTCAGGCTCCTCATCCACTCTGCCAAGAGGCACGAGGGACTTCCCTGACAAACTATGCCTCAGTTTCCCTTCTACAGGTGGTTTCTGAATGATGCTGGTCTGCAAAAGACCATGCTGGTCTCCAGGGGTTTATAGCAGCTAAATTCACCTTGGGTAGAGATGGGCATGCTGGAGTGCACCTAGAAATTCCCAGCTCTGCTCACACTCCAGATGCTGAGAAGACCCCAGGCTACTGGAATAAAGGTGCCAGGAGGAGGCTGGAGTTGGCCCTAGCCTTACAGCCAGGAGCACAGCGGGCCAAAAACATCATCCTCTTCATGGGTGACGGTAAGTGCCCCAGGTCACTGCCAAGCCCTGCAGCTCCCCAACAGCCAGGGGATGTGGCTGATAAGAAGATGGGGCTAGGGCAAGTCCTTGGGCAGTGTCTGAAGACAGGGATGGCAGGGCTGTGCCTGGCCCAGGCCCCTGCCACCCAGTGACTCGGATGTGGCCACAGGCATGGGGCTGTCCACCGTGTCAGCAGCTCGGATCTACAAGGGGCAGCTGGCAGGCGGCTCCGGCGAGGAGAGCGTCTTGGCCATGGAGACCTTTCCCCACGTGGCCCTGGCCAAGGTGAGAAGGACAGGGCTGGGGGGACACTCCTGCTGCCCCTGCTTGAAACCCCACTGCACCCCTCTCGCTTCCAGACCTACACCATCGACCGGCAGGTGCCCGACAGCGCTGGCACGGGCACCGCCTACCTCTGTGGGGTGAAGGCCAACGCCAAGACTCTGGGACTGAGCGGGGCAGCCGTCTATGGAAAATGCCACACCACCTTCGGCAATGAGGTGGATTCTGTCCTGCACCGGGCCAGGCTGGCGGGTACGGGGCAGCAGGAAACCCTGTTGGAAAGCCGGGCACAGCCATCCAGTGCCATGCAGGGCTGGATGGACTCCCTGTAAACCCTTGCCCACGCTGCAGGCAAGTCCGTGGGCATCGTGACGACCACGCGGGTGCAGCACGCGTCCCCCGGGGCAGCCTACGCGCACTCGGCCAGCCGGAGCTGGTACGCTGACACCAACATGCCCAAGGAGGCCCTGCGGGATGGCTGCAAGGACATCGCCTACCAGCTGGTGCACAACACTGACATCAACGTGAGCTGGGGAGCGGGAGCGGGAGGGAGGGGGCACCAGGAACACTGGGAGGGTCTGCTGAGCTCCCTGGCAGGTGATCCTGGGCGGCGGGAGGATGTACATGACCCCCAAGCAGACTCCGGACCCTGAGTACCCAGAGGACCCAGATCAAAATGGCACCAGGAAGGATGGCCGGGACTTGATTGCTGAGTGGCTGAGTGCCAAGCAGGTATTGTGCAGGGGAAGAGGAGATGAAACTCTGGGCACAGGGTGTGTGCCATTGGCACTGGTTCTGCTCTCACTGGCAGGGTGCCCGCTATGTCTGGGATAAGAAGGGCCTGGATGCGGTTAAAGATGACTCTGTCAGCCACCTTATGGGTAGGAGCATCACTGGCTGCCCCAATGGCAATGCTTCCTCCTCCCCACTCTGGATATGTCAGCAGGGGCACAAAGCAGCCCCATCACGGACCCCCTTACCCTCCTCCCCCAGGCCTCTTTGAGCCCAAGGATATGAAGTATGAGCTGAACCGCAACACATCCACAGACCCCTCCATCGTGGAGATGACAGAAAAGGCCGTCCGCATCCTGCGCAGGAACCCCAATGGCTTCTTCCTCTTTGTGGAAGATGAGTAGCTCCAGGCGGGCAGTGTGGCTGGGGCTGAGGTGGGATGTGGGTCCCAGGAGCAGGTGGCTATCCAAGGGGACCCGGAAAAGGGTGACAGCCACATTCCTCTTGCAGGTGGCAGAATCGACCATGGCCACCACAGTGGCCGGGCCAAGCAGGCGCTGATGGAGGCCGTGATGCTGGACCGGGCGGTGGCACGGGCGGGAGAGCTCACCTCCCCTGCTGACACGCTGACCGTGGTGACGGCCGATCACTCCCATGTCTTCACTTTCGGGGGCAGCACACCACGTGGCAATTCCATCTTTGGTGGGTCCTGGAGAGGGGCAGTGAGCATCCCTCTTACCACCTCACCCTGCTGCTACCACGGGAGGCTGAGCTTGCCAGACAGGGAGTTGGGGAGGGGTACCCAGAGGGTGACAATGTCTTTCCCTGTGCCAGGGCTGGCCCCCAAGAAAGCCAAGGACAAGGGAGCCTACACCAGCATTCTCTATGGCAATGGTCCTGGCTACAGCATCCGTGATGGGGCCCGTCCAGCTGCCAGCCTCCCTGCTGCAGGTACCAGTCTGCTTGGATGTGGCAGAGCCATGGGGTGGCTGGGGACAGATTCCCAGTGAGTCTGCTGGGGACTGGATGAAGGCACAGGGTGGCTGCGGACAGTGTCCAGCTGGAATGGCCAAGAATGCCACAAAGGGTCCTGATGTCACTGTGAGGCTAAGGAGTCACCTCACTGCAGAAATCATGCTGATGCAGAAGTGATGGGAGATGTGCCCCCATCCCTGTGACATGTCAGGGATCCAGACCCACAGTCTCACTTCTCCCCTTCCCCCTGCAGAGGACAAGGACTACAGACAGCAGGCAGCTGTGCCCCTGGAGACAGAGACTCACAGTGGGGAAGACGTGGTGGTGCTGGCCCAGGGCCCCATGGGCCACCTCTTCCACGGGGTGCAGGAGCAGCACTACATCGCCCATGCCATGGCCTACGCTGCCTGCCTCGAGCCCTATGCCACAGAGCCTGGGTGCAGGGCAGCCCGCAGGGCCTCCCATGGCACATGCTGCTCCCCACAGCCCCTGCTCGCCCTCCTGGCCCTCTGCATGGCTGCCCTCATAGTGAGGGGCTGAGAGGCTCTGCCTGAGTCCCACTGTGGACAGGACCAAGGCATGCAATAAACACAGGTTGTTTTGTCTCCATCCGCCGTGCCAAGGGTCACAGCGGCCGTCACCCCCTGACGTGCTGCCCTGTGCCTGCCTCCACAGTTGCTGTGGCTCCTGGTTCTCCCCTGGGACCAGCACTGGAGGCACTGGGGTGCAGGAGATGATGAAATGCGGCTGAGGGGAGGCAATGTCCTCCCCAGCTTTGCCTGGTTGGAGCACAGTACACACGGGTTGGTACATTCCTATAGGGGGCTGAGCAAGGAGCAGAGTTTTAGTCTACATCCATGGATTTACTGCTTGTGGAAGCCTGGGAAGAGAGCAGGGTGCTCGGTGCACGAGTGAGCCCAGGTGCTCCCCATGCCCACCATTTTCCCAGGTCCCAGGCTCAGAGCTGCCCATGGCACCCTGGGACAGGGCATTGCCCTGCCTGGCACCACAGCACCGTGGCCAGGGCAGGATTTCCTTCCAGCACTGCACTTCCTCTTGCCCCTGCATCTGTCTGTGCCCCAAGCTCGTCTGTGCCAAGCACGGACAGGGCGTTGTGCCAAGGAGGTGACATCGGCCCAGGCCCACGGCCTTTGCACTCAGCCGAGATGTGGAGAACCCCTCCACACACCCTGCTAGGGCTGGTCCCTGTCCAAAGTCCCTCCCATATCTGCTGGATTTACAGGCACTGCCAGCAGCATTGGCCTGTCAGATCTCAGCATGCAGCTCCTGGCATCCCTCACCCTCTGCCTCTGCGCAGGGCTCAGCACCGCTGTCATCCCAGGTGGGGACAAGGATGGGCGTGGGTGCCTGGCTGGCTGCGATGGGTGTCCAGGCAAGCAGGGTGTCAGCCTGACTGGCCACAAGGAGGGCTTGGGGAGGGGAGCTGGGGCTGCCCAGCTGAAGAAGAATTAGTGGGGGTTAGTTAGGCCTGCCCTTCTTGGGATTTGGAACCATTTCCCCCACAGGTTTTCGCTTGCTTCTGTGCTGGGGCCTGGTCTGGGGGAAGTGCCTGTATCCTGTATCTCCACTTCCTAGAATGGATTTGGCCCCACCCCACTCACCAGAGAACTCCCCATGATGTCTGGTTTTGCTGTCCCCCCTTGTTCCTTGCCCCAGGAGCCTGGGGCCAGGCAGTCGGTGCAAGCCTGCATGGCCTCTCCCCCCGCAGAAAGCCCCCTGAACCACCTGGACCCTGGGACAGGAGGGCCCAGCATGGGAATGCCCAGGGAACAAGGATCCCTGGGCTGTGGGTGCCCTTCAGGGCTGCCCCAGGGATGCAGGGGCTGTTGTGCTGAGACTGATGGGTGTTTGCACTGTCCCAGTGGAGGAGGAGAATCCATCCTTCTGGTACAAGCAGGCAGCTGCAGCCATCGATGCCTCCTTTAAAACCCAATCCAGGATACGAGAAGCCAAAAACCTCATCATTTTCCTTGGGGATGGTGAGTCCAGCTGGCACCCCAGCAAGCAGGCTGACATTGCCAGAACTCTGCTGAGCAGGATGTGTGCAGGACGCCTGGTCCAGAGGATGACTAGGACTCTCTCTCTACCCAGGATTCGGGGTCCCCAGCATCACAGCCACCCGCATACTTAAGGGGCAGCAGAAGGGGAAGTTGGGCCCTGAGACCCCTCTTGCCCTGGATGCCTTCCCCTATGTGGCTCTGTCTAAGGTAAATTCCAGCATGCTGGAAAGGGGCTATGGTGATCCTGGGCATGGGGCCATGGTTATCCTGGCATGGGGCTGCTGGCAGCCCAGGGCTGCAGGTACATTGTGCATGGGGTGCCTCCTCATCCCACACATGCCCATGGGTGAGTGAATCAGCATGGCAGGGGGTGCTGGGGGAACACCCCACTGGGGACCCCAGCCCTGAGTTCTTCTGTCCTTGGCAGACCTACAATGTGGACAGGCATGTTCCTGACAGTGCGGGGACAGCCACAGCCTATCTCTGTGGGGTGAAGGGCAACTACAAGACCATAGGGGTGAGCGCGGCTGCCCGCTTCTCGGAGTGCAGCACCACGGCCGGCAACGAGGTGATCTCCGTGATGGAGCGAGCCCGCAAAGCTGGTAACGGGGGAGGCAGGGCTGGGGGGACCCTCTGGGAACAAGGGGTGCCCCACTGGGAGCTTTCCCCTCATGAGCATCCCATAGCTTGGCGGTGGGGACCCGAGTTGCCCTTGGTGGGGCCTGATGAGCGGGGTCTGGCAGGGAAGGCAGTGGGCGTCGTGACCACGACACGGGTGCAGCACGCGTCGCCCTCGGGAACCTACGCTCACGTGGTGAACCGGGACTGGTACGCGGACGCCAGCATGCCCCAGGAGGCGCGGATGCAGGGCTGCAAGGACATCGCCTGGCAGCTGATCCACAACGTCGACATCAACGTGAGTGCCCGCGCACGGTAGGAGAGCAGGGACAGATGCCTCCCAGGGCACCCCCACTAACACTTTGTCCACCTCATTCCCTCCAGGTGATCCTGGGTGGAGGTCGGATATACATGACCCCCGTGGGGACGCCAGACCCCGAGTACCCTGCCGACAGCAGGCAGAATGGGATACGCGAGGATGGGCACAACCTCATCAACATGTGGCTGGAGGCACGGCCGGTGGGTGATGCATCGGGGCCTCTCCTCTGCCCGCTGCCCCTGGCACAGGGCCAGGCACCCACTGACCCCCTGAGGGATTTGCCCACAGGGTGCTCGCTATGTCTGGAACAGGACAGAGATGCTGGCTGCTGCTGCCGACCCCAACGTGAATTATTTGATGGGTAACAAATGACCCCTGTGCCAGGACCCAACAGGCACTGGGACACTCAGTCACTGATGTTGTCCCCAACACATTTTCTCATAGGTCTCTTTGAACCTGTGGACACAAAGTACAATGAGGTGCGTAATACCACCCTGGACCCATCTCTCAGCGAGATGACAGAGGCAGCCATCACCATCCTGAGCAGGAACCCCAAAGGCTTCTACCTCTTTGTGGAAGATAAGTTGGGGCTTGTGCCCCTGGGGCCAGTGAGAGTGCGGTGTAGGCTGGGGGCAGGATGTGTGTGTGCTGCTGTTGGTCCCCAGCCCACCGTGGGTGCTGATCTGCAGGTGGCAGAATCGACCGCGGCCACCATGAAGGTTCACCCCATAAGGCACTGACAGAGGCAGTGGAGTTTGACCAGGCCATTGAACGGGCGGGCACCATGACAGATGAGGCTGAGACCCTCACCGTTGTCACCGCTGACCACTCGCATGTTTTCACCTTCGGTGGCTACACCCTGCGTGGCTCCTCCATCTTCGGTGGGGCTCTGCCCTGTCCTGGGGACTGCCAGCCCTGTGGCACCCTGACTGTGTCGGGCAGGATGATACAGGTGTTCCTTTGCTGATCCTCCTCCTCCTCCTCCATTTTCCCTACCTAGGTCTAGCACCAACAACAGCCAGTGACAAGAAGAACTACACATCAATCCTCTATGGGAATGGGCCCGGATACCCGGGCCCTGACCGGCCCAATGTGGACCCTGACACAGCAAGTGAGGGCACAGAGACCATGGCTTGGAGGTGGGGTGTTGCTGAGGGCCATCACTGTCCCCCCTCACATCTTCTCTTCCCTCCCCAGTGCAGTTCGATTACCAGCCACAGGCGGCTGTGCCACTGGAGTCAGAGACCCATGGTGGTGAGGACGTGGCCATCCTGGCCAAGGGCCCCATGGCCCACCTCTTCCACGGGGTGCAGGAGCAGACCTACGTAGCTCACGCCATGGCCTACGCCGCCTGCATCGAGCCCTACACTGACTGCCGCCAACGGGACTCTGCCCCTGGCATCCGCGCCACCTCCCTGGCCCTGCTCCTGCCTGCCCTCCTTCTGCCCCTCTTCCACTGACCCCATGTCCCCAGGGCACCCCACACGGCCTCCCTCCCCATGGTGTGGCACGTGCTGGCAGCTTTCTGAAGCACCCCTGGTGTGGATGCAGCAGCCATGGGGACACCGAATGCCGGGCAGTGGGGTGATCAATAAACACACGGTGTGACCCAGTGGGAGAGGCGTGTTGGTGCGGTGGGGTGCCTGTGCCATGTGGGCAGGGCTAGGGGTGCTGCCCACTGCCCCCATTCCCTGGCCACGGCCCCTGGCAGCCACCCAGCATATCCAGTGCTTTATTGGCCAGAAACAGCAGCAAAAATTACAGCAGTGTCCGTGTGCATGTGCTCCTGGGTAGGCTGGCACCGCCCGGCCTGGCTGCGCTGCTGTGCCCCACCTCGGCGGGGCTGCTGCATGGACAGGAGGGGGCTGGCACGGGGAGGAGGGCACCGTGCAGGGGAGACTTTTGGCATGGGGCAGGCCCTTGGGAACTCTGGAGTCCTCCCCCTGCCTTGACTGACGCTGGGATGGACGTGGTAGGGCTGGGTGGAGGGTTTGGGCTAGGTGGACAGAAAAGGGGGCACAGGGATGCCTGGGCGTGCCCTTGTTCCTCCATGGAACAAGATGTTCCTCAGTGCACAGGGCAGCAGATGGGAGGTGGGTGGGCAGGAGGCAGCTGCCCAGCCCGAGTGCCTCTGCTGCCTACACCCCTAGGGCAGTGCCTGTCTTTGGGGTGACACCCTGTGACACCCCTTCACCTGTACAATAGGAAGGGGAGATGGGAAGTTGGGCAGTGGGCACAGGGTGTCACTTAGGCAGGGGAGGGGATGGAGGGTCCCAGCCTGCTGGAGGGGGATCGGCCTCACCACACTGAGCACTTGTGCACTGGGTTCATGGGCGAGTTCTTGGGGCAGTGGAAGACCCGTCCAAACTCCTCAAACTGCGAGACACTGCCCAGGACCCTGCCAGGAGAGGGAAGATGTGGTCCAGCAAGCACTTCCACTTGAGCTGCCAGGGCAGGCACTAAAGGGGGCATGAGGACCTCCAATCCATGCCACCCTGGAAGGGGACCCCCTCCAGGCTTTCCAGCCTCCCACCAGGCAGCAGGACAGGATGCCCCCACTGTCCTATGGCACCCCAGTGCCCAGCACTGCTGGCAGTGAGGTGCCCGCTGTCTGCCAGCCATGCTGGCTGCTTGTCCCTCTCCTGCTGTCCCCATGGCATCGTTGTGCCCCCCTCACCTTCTCACTGTCCTCATCCTGCCCCAGGTAGAGGGTCCGTTCGGTCAGGGTCAGCCCGTCCTGGTCGGTCTGGGTCAAGAGACGGGCAGGGAGTGAGCAGAGGGAGGGCACTGTGCTGAGCCAGGCACCCCTCACCTTCCCCATATCACAGAGTGTCCCTGGTGGCCCTGGAGCTGAAGGATGGCAGTCTGCTGGAGCAGCCCTAGGAATGGGCACATTGCTGCCTCAGTTTCCCTCCTGCTAGAGGCTGCTGGAGCTGCAGCAGGCTTCATGCAACAGGCTGGCAGTGCTGGGCAGAGAGCAGGCCCCTGCTCCATGGCCTGACCAGCACATAGGCTGCCTCATAGCCTGCCCTGTGCTGCCACCACTCTCTGCCCCATCCCTGCTCCCTGGGGTCCCCCACCTGCCCCGTGGCCAGCCCCACTGCTGTGCTGCAGCATGCATGGAGAGCTGCATGGACACCCTTGCTCTTCACACGAAGCCCTGCTGTGCTGTAACCACAGGCACAGCCTGAAAGCCATACACACTCCTGAGCACACTTGCACGTACGTGCACACTTGCACATGCACAAGCACACAGGTAACTCAACCCTCTGGACACACCTATGGATGCTCACATCCCTACACAGGCACCATCCACTTTACCCCTGCTCTGTGCACACACACACAAAACACACAGAGTCAGGCACCCTCCTTCCTTCTCACTGTCTCAGCTCCCCACAGCTCACTTCACCAGCCCGGCTCTGCTCACACAGCCACAGCACTGCCCGCAAACCCACGGGCACCTCCAGCCTTCCTCCGCCATGTCCTTCATCCCACCTGCCCGCTCTGCTTTCCTGGACTGGTGCTGAAACCTGAAACCCTCGCACACACCAGAGCCCCCTCATGCACCCAGCGCCCTCATACACCCTGTGCACTCACACCCATCACACACCCACCCCCAGTCACACCCCTGACACCCCTCTGCAGAAATCATGCTGATGAAGGAGTGATGAGAGCTGTGCCCACATCCCTGTGACATGTCAGGGATCCAGACCCACAGTCTCACTTCTCCTCTTCCCCCTGCAGAGGACAAGGACTACAGACAGCAGGCAGCTGTGCCCCTGGAGACAGAGACTCACAGTGGGGAAGATGTGGTGGTGCTGGCCCAGGGCCCCATGGGCCACCTCTTCCACGGGGTGCAGGAGCAGCACTACATCGCCCATGCCATGGCCTACGCTGCCTGCCTCGAGCCCTATGCCACAGAGCCTGGGTGCAGGGCAGCCCGCAGGGCCTCCCATGGCACACGCTGCTCCCCACAGCCCCTGCTCGCCCTCCTGGCCCTCTGCATGGCTGCCCTCATAGTGAGGGGCTGAGAGGCTCTGCCTGAGTCCCACTGTGGACAGGACCAAGGCATGCAATAAACACAGGTTGTTTTGTCTCCATCCGCCGTGCCAAGGGTCACAGGGGCCATCACCCCCTGACGTGCTGCCCTGTGCCTGCCTCCACAGTTGCTGTGGCTCCTGGTTCTCCCCTGGCACCAGCACTGGAGGCACTGGGGTGCAGGAGATGATGAAATGCGGCTGAGGGGAGGCAATGTCCTCCCCAGCTTTGCCTGGTTGGAGCACAGTACACACGGGTTGGTACATTCCTATAGGGGGCTGAGCAAGGAGCAGAGTTTTAGTCTACATCCATGGATTTACTGCTCGTGGAAGCCTGGGAAGAGAGCAGGGTGCTCGGTGCACGAGTGAGCCCAGGTGCTCCCCATGCCCACCATTTTCCCAGGTCCCAGGCTCAGAGCTGCCCATGGCACCCTGGGACAGGGCATTGCCCTGCCTGGCACCACAGCACCGTGGCCAGGGCAGGATTTCCTTCCAGCACTGCACTTCCTCTTGCCCCTGCATCTGTCTGTGCCCCAAGCTCGTCTGTGCCAAGCACGGACAGGGCGTTGTGCCAAGGAGGTGACATCGGCCCAGGCCCACGGCCTTTGCACTCAGCCGAGATGTGGAGAACCCCTCCACACACCCTGCTAGGGCTGGTCCCTGTCCAAAGTCCCTCCCATATCTGCTGGATTTACAGGCACTGCCAGCAGCATTGGCCTGTCAGATCTCAGCATGCAGCTCCTGGCATCCCTCACCCTCTGCCTCTGCGCAGGGCTCAGCACCGCTGTCATCCCAGGTGGGGACAAGGATGGGCGTGGGTGCCTGGCTGGCTGCGATGGGTGTCCAGGCAAGCAGGGTGTCAGCCTGACTGGCCACAAGGAGGGCTTGGGGAGGGGAGCTGGGGCTGCCCAGCTGAAGAAGAATTAGTGGGGGTTAGTTAGGCCTGCCCTTCTTGGGATTTGGAACCATTTCCCCCACAGGTTTTCGCTTGCTTCTGTGCTGGGGCCTGGTCTGGGGAAGTGCCTGTATCCTGTATCTCCACTTCCTAGAATGGATTTGGCCCCACCCCACTCACCAGAGAACTCCCCATGATGTCTGGTTTTGCTGTCCCCCCTTGTTCCCTGCCCCAGGAGCCTGGGGCCAGGCAGTCGGTGCAAGCCTGCATGGCCTCTCCCCCCGCAGAAAGCCCCCTGAACCACCTGGACCCTGGGACAGGAGGGCCCAGCATGGGAATGCCCAGGGAACAAGGATCCCTGGGCTGTGGGCGCCCTTCAGGGCTGCCCCAGGGATGCAGGGGCTGTTGTGCTGAGACTGATGGGTGTTTGCACTGTCCCAGTGGAGGAGGAGAATCCATCCTTCTGGTACAAGCAGGCAGCTGCAGCCATCGATGCCTCCTTGAAACTCCAGCCCAGGATACGAGAAGCCAAAAACCTCATCATTTTCCTTGGGGATGGTGAGTCCAGCTGGCACCCCAGCAAGCAGGCTGACATTGCCAGAACTCTGCTGAGCAGGATGTGTGCAGGACACTTGGTCCAGAGGGTGACTAGGACTCTCTCTCTGCCCAGGATTTGGAATCCCGACCATCACAGCCACCCGCATCTTTAAGGCACAGCAGAGGGGGAATCTGGGCCCTGAGACCCCTCTTGCCCTGGATGCCTTCCCCTATGTGGCTCTGTCTAAGGTAAATTCCAGCATGCTGGAAAGGGGCCATGGTGATCCTGGGCATGGGGCCATGGTTATCCTGGCATGGGGCTGCTGGCAGCCCATGGCTGCAGGTACATTGTGCATGGGGTGCCTCCTCATCCCACACATGCCCATGGGTGAGTGAATCAGCATGGCAGGGGGTGCTGGGGGAACACCCCACTGGGGACCCCAGCCCTGAGTTCTTCTGTCCTTGGCAGACCTACAACGTGGACAGGCAGGTCCCTGACAGCGCGGGGACAGCCACAGCCTATCTCTGTGGGGTGAAGGGCAACTACAAGACCATAGGGGTGAGCGCGGCTGCCCGCTTCTCGGAGTGCAGCACCACGGCCGGCAACGAGGTGATCTCCGTGATGGAGCGAGCCCGCAAAGCTGGTAACGGGGGAGGCAGGGCTGGGGGGACCCTCTGGGGACAAGGGGTGCCCCACTGGGAGCTTTCCCCTCATGAGCATCCCATAGCTTGGCGGTGGGGACCCGAGTTGCCCTTGGTGGGGCCTGATGAGCGGGGTTTGGCAGGGAAGGCAGTGGGCGTCGTGACCACGACACGGGTGCAGCACGCGTCGCCCTCGGGAACCTACGCTCACGTGGTGAACCGGGACTGGTACGCGGACGCCAGCATGCCCCAGGAGGCGCGGATGCAGGGCTGCAAGGACATCGCCTGGCAGCTGATCCACAACGTCGACATCAACGTGAGTGCCCGCGCACGGGAGGAGGAGAGCAGGGACAGATGCCTCCCAGGGCACCCCCACTAACACTTTGTCCACCTCATTCCCTCCAGGTGATCCTGGGTGGGGGTCGGAAATACATGACCCCCGTGGGGACGCCAGACCCCGAGTACCCTGCTGACAGCAGGCAGAATGGGATACGCGAGGATGGGCACAACCTCATCAACATGTGGCTGGAGGCACGGCCGGTGGGTGATGCATCGGGGCCTCTCCTCTGCCCGCTGCCCCTGGCACAGGGCCAGGCACCCACTGACCCCCTGAGGGATTTGCCCACAGGGTGCTCGCTATGTCTGGAACAGGACAGAGATGCTGGCTGCTGCCGCCGACCCCAACGTGAATTATTTGATGGGTAACAAATGACCCCTGTGCCAGGACCCAACAGGCACTGGGACACTCAGTCACTGATGTTGTCCCCAACACATTTCCTCACAGGTCTCTTTGAACCTGGGGACACGAAGTACAACCAGGTGCGTAACACCACCCTGGACCCGTCACTCACCGAGATGACAGAGGCAGCCATCACCATCCTGAGCAGGAACCCCAAAGGCTTCTACCTCTTTGTGGAAGATAAGTTGGGGCTTGTGCCCCTGGGGCCATTGAGAGTGCGGTGTAGGCTGGGGGCAGGAGGCGTGTGTGCTGCTGTTGGTCCCCAGCCCACCGTGGGTGCTGATCTGCAGGTGGAAGAATTGACCACGGCCACCACGAAGGTTCACCCCATAAGGCACTGACAGAGGCAGTGGAGTTTGACCAGGCCATTGAGCGGGCAGGCACCATGACAGATGAGGCTGAGACCCTCACTGTCATCACCGCTGACCACTCACACGTCTTCGCCTTCGGTGGCTACACCCTGCGTGGCTCCTCCATCTTCGGTGGGACTCTGCCCTGTCCTGGGGACTGCCAGCCCTGTGGCACCCCAACTATGGCCATTGGGACATATGGGTGTTCCTTGGTTGATCCTCCTCCTCCTCTATCTCCCCTTCCACAGCCCTGGGCCAAAAGAAAACCACTGACGGGAAGAACTACACATCAATCCTCTATGGGAATGGGCCAGGATACCCAGGTGGTGAACGGCCCAATGTGGACCCTGACACAGCAAGTGAGGGCACAGAGAGGCTTGGAGGTGGGGTGTTGCTGAAGGCCATCACTGTCCCCCCTCACATCTTCTCTTCCCTCCCCAGTGCAGTTCGATTACCAGCCACAGGCGGCTGTGCCACTGGAGTCAGAGACCCATGGTGGTGAGGACGTGGCCATCCTGGCCAAGGGCCCCATGGCCCACCTCTTCCACGGGGTGCAGGAGCAGACCTACGTAGCTCACGCCATGGCCTACGCCGCCTGCATCGAGCCCTACACTGACTGCCGCCAACGGGACTCTGCCCCTGGCATCCGCGCCACCTCCCTGGCCCTGCTCCTGCCTGCCCTCCTTCTGCCCCTCTTCCACTGACCCCATGTCCCCAGGGCACCCCACACGGCCTCCCTCCCCATGGTGTGGCACGTGCTGGCAGCTTTCTGAAGCACCCTTGGTGTGGATGCAGCAGCCATGGGGACACCGAATGCCGGGCAGTGGGGTGATCAATAAACACACGGTGTGACCCAGTGGGAGAGGCGTGTTGGTGCAGTGGGGTGCCTGTGCCATGTGTGCAGGGCTAGGGGTGCTGCCCACTGCCCCCATTCCCTGGCCACGGCCCCTGGCAGCCACCCAGCATATCCAGTGCTTTATTGGCCAGAAACAGCAGCAAAAATTACAGCAGTGTCCGTGTGCATGTGCTCCTGGGCAGGCTGGCACCGCCCGGCCTGGCTGCGCTGCTGTGCCCCACCTCGGCGGGGCTGCTGCATGGACAGGAGGGGGCTGGCACGGGGAGGAGGGCACCGTGCAGGGGAGACTTTTGGCATGGGGCAGGCCCTTGGGAACTCTGGAGTCCTCCCCCTGCCTTGACTGATGCTGGGATGGACGTGGTAGGGCTGGGTGGAGGCTTTGGGCTAGGTGGACAGAAAAGGGGGCACAGGGATGCCTGGGCGTGCCCTTGTTCCTCCATGGAACAAGATGTTCCTCAGTGCGCAGGGCAGCAGATGGGAGGTGGGTGGGCAGGAGGCAGCTGCCCAGCCCGAGTGCCTCTGCTGCCTACACCCCTAGGGCAGTGCCTGTCTTTGGGGTGACGCCCTTTGACACCCCTTTACCTGTACAATAGGAAGGGGAGATGGGAAGTTGGGCAGTGGGCACAGGGTGTCACTTAGGCAAGGGAGGGGATGGAGGGTCCCAGCCTGCTGGAGGGGGATCGGCCTCACCACACTGAGCACTTGTGCACTGGGTTCATGGGCGAGTTCTTGGGGCAGTGGAAGACCCGTCCAAACTCCTCAAACTGCGAGACACTGCCCAGGACCCTGCCGGGGAAATGGGAGGAGCTCAGAGCTGGGCACTCCCTGCCCCCTGGCACTGCTGCCTCACACCCCACTCACAGCCAGTGCTCACCCCAGCAGCACCCCAGCCCTGCCCCAGGAATGTCACCCAAGCTCTGCTGGCACTAGCCCTCCAAAGGAATGCTCATCCCACTTTGCATAGCATTGACATCTGTGGGGAAGGCTGGCACCCACCATGCCCCAAGCCCATCCCATTTTGGGAGCACCCATACCTGTAGTGCTCTGGGGCGTGCTTGTCTGTCAGCACCTGCAGGTAGATGGACTGGGATCTCCGCTTGATGCACCAGTTCTGCAGGGAACAAAGACAAGCCCCATGGGGCAGCCTGGGTCCTGGCAACCACCAGGACACTAAGGCCCTTCTGGCTGCTGGGGATTGAGGGCAATTGTGCCCTGATTGAATTTGTTGTTTTAGGGTCTCCCAGGAGCCTGTGTACATGGTCTGAATGGGTTGGGAGAGCATGGAGTCATGTTTGTTATTGTAGGGTCTCTGGGGTTGTAAGCTGCCTGGTGGCAGGGTTTCATAGAATTTTTGGATCAAATGTATTTGTTACTGTGGAGCTTCTGAAGTCATGGGGGACACACTAATTTATTATTGTAGAGTTCACAGGAGCAGCAGGACAGTGTGGGGTGCTCGTTCAGGGCTGAGCTCTGTACCCTGAGCACAGGAGCTGCTGATGCAGCCGAGCCCAGCTCCTGGCCATTGGTCCTGTGCCCGCAGGGCTCTCTCCCCATCCCTTTGGGCTGCTGGCCCCACACAAGGTGACCCTCCTGCCCCAAAGCTGTTACGTGTGAGGAGGACAGGGGCTCACCTGGGCAAAGGCGATGAAGAAGAGCTGGTCATGTGTGTACTTCATATGGTGCAGGGGGTGCTCAGGGCCGTGCTCCCGCACCCACTTCTGGTAGGCCTGAAGAACAAGGGATGCCCTCAGCATGGCCTGGCTACTCCCCAAATCCACCCTGGAACCCCCCCAAGCCCCCAGCCACCGGCAATCATGATTGAGCCCACCCCTGGCAGCAGGGAGTAAGGAGGGGTTGGGGGGGTCTCCTCCCACTCAACAGGGATGGCAGAAGCAGCTGCCCATGGCTGTGACACCGGGGGCGGGGGGACACTTACATAGTAGGCGAGTTTGAGCCCCCCCATGTCAGCGATGTTTTCCCCCAGTGTGTGTTTGCCATTCACCTGCCAAGAGAGGAGAAATGTCAGCATGAACAGAGGTGTCCCCATCCCTGCGCTGGCACTGAGGCTGCTGCAGCCCTGAGGAATTTTCCAGCTAAGGTGTGATGAATTGTTGGGTCCCAGGGCTGGGCAGGGCAGAGTCAGTTCTCCTGCAGACACCCAGCCCTAAGCGATGGGGCAGCAGGGACCCCACTGTGAGACAGCTGTACCCTGCTGGGCATTGCCCAGCAGGACGGGGGGTCTCACCCTCTGGTTGTAGACGGTGAAGTTGTCGTAGAGGTTGACGATGCACTGTGCCTTCTTCAGGAACTTGCTGTACGAGCGCTCCGTCCACCAGTGCACCAGGTTCCCGTGCCGGTCGTACTGTCCCCCTGTCGAGGCAGCCGCCACCTCCAGTAGTCCCAAGGGACCCAAGTGTCCTGCCTGGCTGCCTCAGCCCATCCTCACATCCGGGCGGGATATAGGAGGGACACTCACCCCAGTCATCGTAGCCATGGGTCAGCTCGTGCCCAATGATAGTGCCAATCCCACCATAGTTCAGTGACCTGTTTTGTGGGGAACAGAGGTGAGAGGGTGGAGAGCATGGTGCTGGCAGGGATGGGGTAACCCCACAAGATGGCAACCCCCAGCCATCCCCCAGCCCCACACTCACTGCGGGAACTCGGGGTCATAGAGCGTGGGCTGCAGGATGCCAGCAGGGAACACTGGGGACACAGGAGAACATTGCAGTTGGGTGTCACCCTGCCCTGTACCCACCCACAGCATCATCCAGCACCACGGGGCCCTGGGCCTTGACTCCATCCCAGATCCTCCCTGCTCCCACCCCAAGGGTAGATCGGGGGCAGACAGTGCTTACCCATCTGGTTCTTGTTGGGCAGGTAGTAGGCGTTCAGTGCCTGGGGAGGCAGCAGCCACCTGCGAGGAGAGACAGCAGTGCTGGGCTGCACAACACCGAGGGACATGGAAGTGCCATCCCTCTGCACAGCTGAGGGACAGGGGAGCACTCCTGGCATCCCTGTGCCCTTCTTCCTACAGCCTGTGGGCTGCATCCGGGCATGGGGTCAGAGGACACTGGTGGCACCATGCTGGGCCCCTCCATGTCCCCCCCAGGGCAAGGGGATACCCACGCGGACTTATCCACCTCCTGCCGGATCTTCTTCACTGAGAGCCTGATGCTGAAGGCAATGCTGTTGAGGATGTTCTTGAAGTAGGTCTTCTCATCCACCTCAAACTGGGGGGGCACAGCCACATCAGGGAAGATGCTAGCCCCAAGGGTGTGGAGGGCACGCCTGTGGTGTCCTCCCACCCCTGTGAGCCTTGGTGACTATGTGGATGTGTCACAAGTGTGTTCTCATGTCCCATGCTCTGTGCCCACAGGGGCAGCTGCTTCTCTGTCAGCTCCATGACATCCCTGAGCCACCCCAGCACCAGCAGACCTTGCCAAGGATGGGGCTGAGCTCTGGGAACTGCAATGTGGAGAAGGAGACACCATCCCAGACCCCAGGGACTGTATGGCACTGCTGGTGTGGGGCACCCTGCCAGCAGTAAGTGCAGTGAGCACCAGGAAGGAGCTTGTTTTGGGGTGGCATCTCCACAGAGCCTGATGCAGAAATGGGGACTATCTTCCCCCACCATGTGCCCATGTCCTCACATGCTCCCGGGTTATCTCTTGCCTCATACTCCTTGTCGATGGCCTCTGGCTTCAGGAGGAAATCGGGGTACCCAATCATCACCATCATATAGCGGAGCTGTGGGCAAAATGAGTGGTGGGTTCAGGCCCCTACCCCATGTGCCCCCACACTGGTGATGGGGCCAAAGACAGGAGTGTATGCTAGGGGCCACTACCTTGGCTCTGGCTGCTCTCCGTGTTTCCTCATCCATCCAGTCCAGCTCATCCAGGCGCTGGTCGAGGATGTATTTGATGTCCTCCACCAGCTGCTGCACCTATGGTGGGTCACCACGGTGCTGGCACGGCATTTCCACCATCCATCACTGGCCAGACAGCCCTTGGTGGGGGCAGCAGGCACTTTGGCAAGGTGATGGGAGATCACGGTGGCTGTCTGCCCATAGGCAGCATCACCTACCTTGGCTTTGCTGGCAGAGGAGAAGTGCTCCTCGACGAAGAGAGCTCCCAGGGCCATGCCGAAGTGCTTGTTGGCCTGGCTCAGGCAGATCTTACCCGGCTCCAGCTGCTTCTCGCTGCCCTCCATCTCCTTGGAGAGCTCGTGGATGGCATCGCGGAAGGGGGTGGAGAGGTGCTCACTCAGCACCACCACGATGCGCCACAGCATGTAGTTGTGAAGGATCCTGTGACAGGGACAGCAGCAGCCCTCAGCATGTCCCTAGGCACGGGGGAAGGTGGGAACATGTGCCAGGATGGGGACACCCTGCTCAGGGACACCTCTGCTCAGGGACACGAGGGGCCCATGGCTGGTCGGGGCACAGGGACATCTGGCACCATGTCCTTCCCTGACGTGTAATGAGTCTGCTGATCTCTAACCTGAGTGGTTCAGCAGCTGTCCAGGCACCACCAGGATGCTCTGGGGCTCACCACAGAGCCTTTTCCCACAAGCTTTCCCAGATTTCCTGTGCCCAGCCCGGCCTTCCAGCACCAGGAGGAGGGTGATGGAGGGAGGTTCAAGACACAGCTGTCCTGCGCCCCCTGCCAGGCTGGGAAAGGTGCCAGGGGCACAGGGGGTGCCAGCCCCCCTCACCTGCTGGGTGTCACACGGATGAGGTTGGACACCTTGTGCATGTAGTCGGTGGCCAGCAGCACCACCTCCTCCTCCTCCGAGAAGTTGTCATGGAAGATGCGGTCCAGCAAGCGCTTCCACTTGAGCTGCCAGGGCAGGCACAGTCAGGGGGCATGGGGACCCCCACACCATGCCACCCTGGAGGGGACCCCCTCCAGGCTTTCCAGCCTCCCACCAGAGGAATTATCCTCAAGTGGATTTAACTGGGACAGGTGGTGGGCATTAAGGGCATGGAGCAGGGGGACAGGGACAAGTGTGGGGCACAGGAAGATGGGGGACAGGCTGACAGGCTGGCACCAGGGGTACTCACAGTGGGAGTGATGCGTTGCAGCTCGGCCAGGGTCACTTTGTGGTACATGCTGCCAACGTCCCTCCGCACGTCGTCATACTCGGACACCGTGATCTGCACAGGGTGGGCATGGCTGTCATCATCCCACTGCCCACCTTGAGGGTGACACAGGGATAGTACACTGGGATGGGGCAGAGGTATGGGCAACAGGGCATCTCTGATGTGGGTATTGACCCACATCCTTCCCCAGAAACCCTCTGCTGCCAGTGGGACCCTGAGGGCTGGTCAGAAGGTCCCAAGAAACAGGGTTATCTGAAGAATGGACACACATGTACCTCCAAGGTCCAGACTAAGGTCCCCAAGACCTGGATATAGAGTTTACAAGGGCCCAGAGTGCTCTCACAAGGAGCAAATGTGGGGCTGGAGTGGTTGTTCCAAGGGCTGGGAATGGGAGTTTTCAAGATGTGGGAATGAGTCCCTGAAGCTCTGCTGTGAGGTCCTGAAGAGGATGAGATCCCCAAGTTCCAGGTCTGAAGGTCCCCAAGGGCTGGGAGTGGAAGTCCCCATGGAGGGATTGGAAAGAGATTGCTCAGGAACAGATATGGATGTCCCCAAAACTCTGTGACTGACATGTCCAAGAGCTGGACAAGGGCACCCTAAAGTTCATGGTATGCATTCCCCTCACATTGGCAAGGTGCTGCTCCAGCTGCAGGATCTCCTGGGCTTTCTGCTCCACATGCTCAGCCCCCAGGAGGGTGAGCAGTCGCTCCATGAACACTCGGTATGCGGCCAGGATCTGTTCAGAGGGAAGGAATGCTCAGGGCCACCCCCCACTGTCCTATGGCATCCCAGTGCCCAGCACTGCTGGCAGTGAGGTGCCCTCTGTCTGCCAGCCATGCTGGCTGCTGGTCCCTCTCCTGCTGTCCCCAAGGCATCGTTGTGCCCCCCTCACCTTCTCGCTCTCCTCATCCTGCCCCAGGTAGAGGGTCCGTTCGGGCAGGGTCAGCCCGTCCTGGTCGATCTGGGTCAAGAGACGGGCAGGGGGTGAGCAGAGGGAGGGCGCTGTGCTGAGCCAGGCACCCCTTCCTCCCCCATGTCCTTCCTCCCCCTGCCCCCTTTGCTTTCCCGGACGGGCGCTGAAACCTGCAGCCCTTGCACACACCCCTCATACACCCTGTCCACTCACACCCATCGCACACCCACCCCCAATCACACCCCCCGACCCCCAAGCCCTGACCCCTAGCCCTGGCTGTCGCACCCATCTCTCCGCACGCCCACGGGGTCCCACCCGCGCTCTCGGCCCCGCTCCGCCCTTTCCCTGTGGCAGACGCTCCCTCTAGTGTCACACACGCGCGGCCGGCGGGCAGCGAGCCGCCCCGGCCCCGCACAGCGCTCACACTCACATCCCACAGCCCCACCGTCTCACAGGGAGCGGGGCGGCTCGTCTCCACCGCTGTGTCCCCCCGCTGCCCTCGCCATCACCACCACCTCGCCCCCACCACGCCATTACCATGCGCACCCGTGCCCACCCTTCCCCTGCCCGCCTCCTTGCCCATCACCGAGCCCACCACGCATCCCCGCTGTGCCATTGCTGTGCTCCCACCATGCCCACCAGTGCACTCCACGCTCACCAAGAGACTTGGCCAGCCAGATAAAGCCCACCTGTATTCTGGTGGTACAGCAGGGTGAGTGATGTGGTCTGGTAGGGGTGGGAAAGACTGAGAAAGCCATGGGAAAACGCCCTGGCACAGTACTGGGGGGTTGGTGGGCATCACCCTGCCTCTGCCTGGGGCTTGCCCACTGTGTACAGCTGGCAGCCACAATGCCAAGGTGAGGGGCTCGGCTGCCAGCACTCTGGAGACCTGGTGCACTGCTGGGCTGTCCTCAGCACCCAGACAGGCAGCACTGCCTCACTCGGTGCATCCCTCTGCCCGTGTCCCCAGCCCTATCCTGGAGGTGCCACCCTCACCCCAGGGTAGTCTGACACAGGGGTCCCATGCTGGAAAGACAGGAGGGTCCCCAGGGACAGGAGGGGTCCCCACCCCAGCCATCTGCTATAGCCAAGCCCAGGCGCTGCACAGGCACTCGGTGCCTCTGCAACAAGGACAGTGACATCAGGCAGGTGTCAGCAGCACTGCTGGGTGGCTGGGGCAGGGGACAGCCGCAGGGGCACGGTGCCCTCACCCGGATGACGTAGCGGGAAGTGTTCCTTTCGTCCAGGCTGACGGTGAGCGAAAAGAGCACGGCTGCACTGTAGACGCCCTGTGTCTTGTAGAGCAGCTCGTTGATGTCCCTGCGGTCCGGAGGGGCGTCCCAGCCACCGCACTCCCCAATGACCTCCAGCATGGGCCGGGGGCCGAGCCGATCGATCTCAGCCCGGTCCAGGCATGAGCGGAAAAACTCCTTGACCTTCCTCTCTGCCGAGTCGCGGGCTCGGCGCCGCACGGGGCGGCTCAGCAGCGCCCGCAGCTTGGCCTCGTTCTGCTCGGCGATGGCCCCGATGGTGCCGTACACCAACTTGTCCTCAGGGATGCCGTGTCGCCGGAGCCAGCCGCCACAGGCGAAAGAGTAGAAGTCCTGGCAAGGGTCAATGGTAGCATCCATGTTGGCACTTAGGAAGCGGGATGCCCGCAGGAAGGCCTTCTTCTCCTGGCACCCCTCCAGGCAGTAGCTGTCCCCTTCGGTCGCCAGGTACTTGAGGACCAACATGCACGTCAAGATGACGCAGAGCCCCACAGCAAAGACCAGCCCTGAGAGAAGACAGACCTCCCGGCGGCTCCAGCGTGGCAGCCCCCCGCGGCGCTTCTTGGCCCCCGCGCCCAGCTGGAGGGCAAAGCCATTGGGCAGGGTCCCGCTCTGGTACTTGCTCACGTACTTCACCTCCTGGAACTCATCATAGTGTGCTGTCAACGAGTAGGTCTTCTCCATGGCCAGGAATGGGGCTCCCTGCCAGCAGCACTAGTGCAGGGGGCTCAGGGCAGGCGGAGGGCAGGCTCAGGCAGCCCACAGTTCATGCCGGAGCCGTGCCTGCCACGGGGAATGGTGATGTCCGGGTGAGTAAGGAAGCTCCTGGAAAAGGCAGAGGAGATGGATAAGGGGGGGGTTGGGAGGAGCAAGGGTGGGGGGTTGCTTCTTTTCGTCATTGCTGCCTGTATATCCATCCCCTTGTGTGCCCCACTGCTGGCACTGAGATTGTCCAGAGTGCCAGGAGCTTCGTGGCACCTCTACCCCACGGCTATCCCCTCTGCTAGTTCCTTTGGTGACAGGGCAGGTCATCTGCATGCAGGACACCTGCATGATGGCAGGTTTCAGTCTCTGGCACATCTAATCTCACACCCCCCACACCCACGCAGCGCTCCAGCCAGAGCGCCCACACTGGGTGGATGTCCGAGGTGTTCCAGTAAACCCAAACTCAGCACCATGAGACCCCTTCCCAACCAGGGGCAGCACAAGGCAGCTGGTCTCTCTGGGTGGGGTATGGATGGGGTGAGCAGCCTCACCCCATGGGAAGAGGGGCTTTGGGGAGAATTGTGAGGGGAGCTGTTGGGTTGGGGTGCCGTGGGCTGGGTCAGGTTGTGTGGCCCCACGTTGGGTTGCACGGATGGTGCTGCGCCATGGCGGGCGGTGTTGCATTGTGCTGTGTGGGGTGGTGGTGCGCCGTGTTGCATTGCATTGTGTCAAATTGTGGCACGGTGCGTGATGTGTGAACAAAGTTAATTCCTGTCTGGGGGGAACCCTGCACCCCGTGGACACATCACAACGTTCCCCCACAATCACCACCACCATCCACCCAACCCCTCTCCTCTGGCTGGTGCACGGCAGGCAGGGGTGTCTGTCAGGGGGACATGCTGGGGAGGAGGGGGTCTGCCCACGGGGAAAGGAGGGTGGGGACATAAATGGGTTTGGGGGGGTGCTTCAAAAAGACATCCCACTTCTTGCTTGGTGCAGAATGGTATCCAGATTTGCAGGTGGGGGAGGACGGGCTGAGGACAAAAAGCTGCTCGGGAGGTGGCCAGTATCCCCACATCGGGGCTCCCCCGCACCCCCATTCCTTCCACAACTTGGGCAAAGTTGTGCCCCGGCGCAGCAGCCCGGCAGTGCCCGTGCCAGGGAGCTGCTGCCGTCGGAAAGTTAGCGGGGACAGCAGCCGGCACGGCAAAGCGTGGGGGAGCCAGGGGCTGCCCGGGAAGCTCGAGGGATGCTGCTCAGTACGCTGCCCGAGATGCTCAGGGGATGCTCGAGGGTTCCCGGGGGATGCTGCCCGCGATGCTCGGAGGATGCTGCCTGCCCAGGATGTTCGGGAAGGTGCTTGCCGGGATGGTAGGGAAATGCTCGGGAGGTGCTAGGGAGATGCCGGCCGGGATGATGCCTTTGGTGCTCGGGGGCACGCTCGAGGATTGCTCGAGGAACGCTCGGGAAGTGCTCCCCGGGATGATGCCCGGGATATTCGGGGGATACTCGGGGAGTGCTCGCCGGTAGATACGGGGACTGCTTCCCGAACTGCTCGCGGGGTGCTCACCGAGGTACTGGAGGGATGCTGGGGAGATGATCTTCGTTTTGCTGCCCGGGGATTACGCGGATGCTTGGGGGTCGCTCGTCGTTTGCTCACCGAGATACTTGGAAGATGCTCCCGGGATGCTGGGGCGACGCTGCCGGGATGCTCGGGGACGCTGTCCGGGATGTTCGGGGGGCCCTGGGGGTGCTCAGCGGCTCTCTCAGGGGGTGCCAGGAGGCTGCTGGGGGCCGGCCGACGCCGCGCCAGCCGTCCGGCTGCGCGCCCCGCGCTCCGCTCCGCGCCCCGCGCCGCGGCTGGCGGAGCGGCGGGGCCGGAGGGAGGCGGCGGGGCGGGGAGGGGGTGGTGTCTCCAGCCCGGCTCTCCCGCAGGCCAGGCTCCATTAACGAGATTATTATGCAAAAGAAGCAGCCCTGTGCCACCCGCCAGCCTTACCTCATCCTCGCCGGCGGGGAGGTAGGGCAGGGGTGTCCCTGGGCCCCTTCACCCCGGGGGAGCTGGCACAGGGCTGGCAGTGCCAGTCCGCCTGGCACTTCCCGTCCAGCGACCCTGCCGCCATCCCCCGGCAGCCGGACACCCGGGAGGGGCACGGGTGGGCACGGCCGACGGCCTGTGCCAGGAGCATCCCGGCGGCACGACACCCCCTCTCTGCCCGGGTGCCCTGCGGGGCTCGGCCCGTCCCGGTCCCGTTCTGCCAGAGTGGGTGCAAGGGGACAGGACTGTGGGTGGGCAGGAGACAGAGCCGGAAAGGCTCCGGGTGAGAGGGTGGGCACTTGGGGGGGGTGGCAGGGGTGGCACGAGGAGGGGGCCATGCATTCAAACACACATGCAAAGGTCCGGGAATATTAAACTGCATTGCAGATAAATCCCCAACATAAATATCGTGAGCTGCTCTGCCACGGGGGGGCCCAGCAAGGAGATTTATAGCCCAGCAATTCCCACGGTGGCCCCCTGCAGTGCCTGGGTACTGTGGCCCCCGCGGCCATCCTGCCTGTTGTGCTCAGGATGCCCTGCTACCCTCACTCTGCCGTGCCAGCACATCCCTGGGTGCTCAGAGTGGGCTCTGGGTCTCCTGGGTGCTGGGGAGGGACAGCACACACTGGGTGCTGTGCTGTGGCATGGGGCCCTGCTTGTCACGGCACAGGTGGCTCAGTGATGTGGGACCTGCTGTCTTGTCCTGTGGGTACTGTGGGCTGGCCCCAGGCACAGCTCACGGTGCCTGGGGCTGCTGAGGCTGCTCTTTCCTGTGCTGGGCTGCTGGCCATGGCCCAGGCACGGTGCCTTCTGCAGCAGCCAGACCCAGCATCACCTGCACAGGCAGTGGCACACGTGTGCATCACATGTACACCCACACACACTGACATGCACTAGCACAGACGCACACTGTGTCTTCACACACATCCTCACAATTAAGCACTCACTGCCATCCATGTGTACCTGGCACACTAAACACAAACTCAGGTGTTGCAGCTCACCTTTCATGGGGCACCTGTCAAGGCAGAGAGAATCATGCATCCCACGAGAGACACCTGAGGCTCAGGCATCCTAAGCAGCTAGGTATCACCAACCCCAGAGGGATGCAAGGGCACCCAGTCAGGCTGCTTCATGGGTGGGCACAGGGAATCCAATCCTGCTGCTCATGAGGGTGCTGGCTGGAAGACAGGAGCATGGGACTCCCCATGCCTGCACTTACCCAGGCCTGAGACACACTTGGTACCTTGGTTGGAGCATGATGGATGCACATGGGGGGTGGGGAGGGCCTGGTGTTATTAACAGCCCTGGGTAGTGCTCCAACAGGGCTGTAAAAATTAAAGGCGTGTGGATATAAAATAATGGATAAATCTGAGCTGGCCGCAGAGCGCTGCGGTGTCCCGCAGGTGTTGGCATCTCAAAAAGCCAGGGTACTGCAGGTGTGGGATGGGCACCTGTGGGTAACTATGGGGCATCAGGCAGTGCCAGCACCCTCTTCCAATTGCTGACTTTCCCAAAAAAGCCCATTGAGTGCCCTGAGAGGATGTGCAGGCAGTCCCAACCTGTGGAACTGGTACTGCAAGACAAGCAGCTGCTGCTGGGGAGCTGAAATGGAAGAAAAGAGCTTACCCCTTTGCAGACTGGGCTGGGGGACAGGGCACCTGCTTCTGGATGCCCAAGCACTGCCCAGCCCACGCACACGAAACAGCAGGATCCGTGCCATGGGCCAACACACCCAAGAGATCACCAGGTGGGTGTGAGCATCCCGTGGCCCGGAGCTCATCATCACCCAGCTGCCAGCCCCACTCCGCCCTGCCCATCCCGCGGGCCACCCCGCCGGCATCCTCATTTTCCCCAAGATTAGCCGCGGCGCGGGAGCCTCCGCGCATCGCCAGCAGGTGACAAATAAGATTTTTCCACTCTCCCGAGCACCCGGCATGGGTCTGTCATTGAAAATGCAAAGCAGCGCGGTGCCAACCTCCGCCATCCGCCCTCACCTCTGTCAGCCCCTCAGCGCTGAACACCCAGCCACATGAACCCCCCACACCATCACTGCCAGACCCCTGTTCCACCCGCTGTGCCCCCTCGGCAGTGCTGGGGTGCAGGGCATGGTGCCTTCAGACCCAATAAAACAGGGCAGCTGCCCGGGGGTTTCCTAGAGGGGTGTTACTTTGGGAGTGTCAGCCTGGGTGGGTAACACGGCCTCATGGTGTCCTTTCGGTGCACCCACATGCCTGGTGGAGTTCAGCACCAATGAGGGGTTGTCCTGTATAGGAAACACCTGGCCCAAGTCTTGACTGTTCAGGGTGGGCATCACCCCACAAGTCCCACCCCAAGGAGGCCCATCCCCAGCACCCAAGGCGGGGTACGAGAGTGCTCTGCCCCACAGCTGGGTACATCCACCCTTTACCCACAGCCCTCACCCGTGGACTCACCTTTCCCAAACCCCTCAGTCATCTGTCCCCCCCACCTCCCAAACCTCAGTTTCCCCCAGCTCCAAATCCCATTACTGCCGTGCCCCCAGCTCAGAGCAAGGCCCTCCCCCAGCAGCCCCCAGCCCCACTCCCCCCGCCGCCGCTGAGTCTCCCCTCCGCTATTGTCAGAGGGTTGCCTCTGCCTCTGTCTGCGAAATTAATTCGGAGGTGGAGAGGGAGAATTATGTAAAGTGTGGTTATTCTGGAGCGGCGGGGGAAGCGCGGCTGATGGCAAAGTGCCTTTTTGTGTGTTTAATATGCATTTTTTTCCAGCGGTGCATTTTCAGGCGGGTAATTTGCTGTCTTTTCAGACCCCGATCAGTATCATTTCTCCGGCAATGACAGCTTTTATTTGCACTGAAATGAATGCTGCAAAATTTCCAAGAAATAGCCGAGGCCCTGTTGGCTGCCCACCCCCGCAGGGCCGGGGCATGGGCACCCACCCCCACAGTCCCCTGCCCACGGCCCCACTTGGCAGCAGAGTCCTGGGGTTCTGGGCACATGCGTGTGCCAGTTTGCACACTCCTGGCTCCCCTAGTGTCACACCTAGGGGTGGGTATATACACCCACACCAACGTGTGTTCACATACAGACACCCCTTGTGTACCTGCACAGCCCCCAGCACAGCACTCCTTCCCACGTGCACATGCACACACACTCTCCTAGTTTATGCATATCCCTGCCTGAACATCTACACACATACAAACATCCCTCCTTGTGTGCTGGTGGGCCCCCTCCCCACTTTGTATCCCACCTCAGACCTTGGTATAGCACCCCTGATCCAGAGCACCAGGAGGGTTTGGGGGTTTGCCATTCACTGTGCTCTACCCCAGCCCAGTCCAGCGCTCAGGGAAATCAAGGCACAGAGGGGGCAGGCACAGATGGGCGCTCTCTGCACAGTCCATTCCCTCTGGGCACAGACAGCAATGGGTGAGAGTCTGGAGGAGATGCAGGACTGTGAGTGTGGCTGTTTGTCTGCACCTCTGGCTGTTGGGAAAGAGGAAAAATGCTGTTTGTGTAGGTGTGTGCCGCGTGGGCGTTGCATGCCAGAGCTGGTTTGCCGGAGCCGCGGTGCAGGCATGTGGTGCTGCCTTTGCAGAGACCGTGATGCTGCATGCACGCACCTGGCTGTGCATGTGTGTGCCCGTGTCAGCCCCTGCCCAGGCCATGCTGTGTGTGACAGTGTGTCTGCAGCGGTGTGAGCATCTCTGGCACAGCAGCCCTGGATGTGCCCAGGCGCATGTGGCCCAGGTGTGACATGAATGTATTGCAGAGTGCTCATGCATGGGCAATGCTGCACCCCCTACAATGCTGTGGGGGGGGCTGCATGGTCCTGAGCCTGGGGTCCCATGCACCCCTAGCTCCAGGACCCCACCAGCAGAGGTGCTGGTGTTTGGCATGGCCAAGGTTAACTCTGCTGGAGCCCATGGGCACAGTGAGGGGAAGCTTTAATTTAATGAAGTGTGAGGCTTTTTATGGGCTTTTAATTACGTAGTGATAATTAACATTATAGGCCTCCGGGTCCCGCTGGTGCCAGACTGCCCTGTGCCAGCTTCCAACTGTTTGTAAATAAATCCCATGGGATGCATGGTGCTTGCCCCGGGGCACCCAGCTCCTGCAGCAGGGAGCAAAGCCAGCTCCAGCCCCCTCCTTCCCAGCCAGGGCACAATCCACTGCAAAATGTGGGTCTCCACCATTTTTCCTCCCAGCTGTACCCAACCACCTGGGTTTTGCCAGCCCTCTGCCTGACCAGAGCTGGCAGCCAGCAGTGCCAAGTTTGGTGAGAGCAGGCACAGGCAGCAGTGCCACACTTGTCACCGCTGCTGGAGCCCAGCCTGGCTGGGAGCAGCCCCCTGTGCTGGGGCTAATAAGAAGCAATCCATCAGGCAGCACTGGGCACACTGCCCACCCACCAGGCACCCGATGGATTTATCATCCAGCACCCAGGCAATTTCCTGCCCTCCCCTGATCAATAAGGGAGGGCAGGGGGCAAGGCCAACTTCCCCCTGCAGGTCATGATGTGTGTATGGAAATAAAAATGCCCCAAGAAACAGGTCAAGAGACCCAGGTGTGTGGGTGAGGACCCCACCACAAATAATTTCCCCGTTTCCTGCCAGCACGAGGGGATCAGCACCTGTAGCAGTGGGGGGATTAAAGATTAAAACATCTGGATGGCCCCATCCAAGAGCACTGGGGGTATGGAGCAAGATACAGGGTGCCATACGCTGTGGCCATTAGGGCCAGCACCCGACTGCTTCCCCCACCAACCCAGCCTCACACAAGGAGCCCAGGCCTCCGGGCTCCCCTCCCCCACCCTTTCCCATTTAATTTTTCCTAATGAAAGGCAGAGGATGGCGGGGAGCTGGGGCACCAAGGTCGAGGCTGCCTTTAATCAATCCCCGCTGCTGGCTGGGTGCCCGGAGGAGCTGGCGGAGGAGAGGATGGGGGCTGCGGCAGGGGAGGAAGTACAGAGGGGGTTGTAGGGTGCAACTAAGGGGCTCCCAGCAGACAACTGAAGCACCCAGTGCTTGCCTCCCCCAGCACCCTGCTATGCCCTACTCCAAAGAAAAGGCACCGTGAATGCACCGTGCTGCCTGTCCAGCCCCACAGCTATGCCAGGATCCTGCCAGGGCAGCTTAATCCTCTGCAGGAGACATCCCCAAAAATAAAACCCCCTCCTTGCACCCACCTCTCACTGTGGGGTACCCTCTTTGCCCACCAGGATGGAGACACTGGGGCCATCCTCAGGCTCAGGCTGCTAAAGGCACTGGGCAAAGGAGTGTGCAGGGAGCTGAGGGGGACCTGGGGGTCACCTAGAGCTGGGTGCTGGTGACGGCACTCACCCCGTGCACCAGCACGGTGGGACCCAGCCCGCGGGTGAGCAGCTCCAGCTGGTGCAGGTAGAGTGGGTAGAGGCTGGTGTCGGCCGGCGGCCGCGGCAAATACAGGAAGCGCACGGCTGGAGCGGGGCTCTGCTCCAGGACCAGTTTGTTGGCGGCACACACGTACTCATCTGACACTTGGGTGGTGTTGGTTGGGAAGTTCACAACCCCTTCCTCCTCTTCCTCTTCCTCTGCTGGCCCTCCTGGGGTTCGCTGGCAGGTTTGCCAGTGCAGGCGGGTGATGGCATCCCAGGGCACCAGCTGGATCTGGGCCTGGATGCGCAGGTCCTTGAGGAGCTGGCGCAGCTTCTCCTCCTGGGCATGGGGCATGGTGCCCGCCTCCACGCAGAGGAAGAGGCGCAGGCGGGCCCGGCGCCAGGCCCGCGCCATGTTGAGGACACAGGCCATCTGCAGCAGGAACAGGCTGCAGGTGTCGGCGTAGCGGGCGCTGTCGGGCCGCAGCAGGTTGACGGGCCAGACGTGGATGGTGGGCGGGGGACTGGCGGCCCGCCGCAGCTCCCAGGCCTTGTCCAGGCTCTCCAGCTGCCGGGCCAGCAGGACATTGCGAAGCATCTTCAGGGCGTCAGCCACAATGCCCACGTACTCCCGGGCTGACAGCAGTTTGGGAGTGGTGGGTGCCCGCAGCGGGGGGAAGCCCAGCGGGACCTCCTCACGGGCGCTGGTGAAGGCCGGGTGCCGGGCTAGACCGTCCTGCGGTGCCTCGTCGTCGTAGAAACCCAGCACCAGGGTGTTGGGGCGCATCCCACCTGCCAGAGAGACAGCGCCAGCCAAGCTGAGCAGAGGCAGAGGGCTCCACCAGCCCTCCTGGCACTGCAAGTGTCAACAAGCCACAGCTCAACTTTGGCATTGCTCACCCTGCCAATTTCAGACCCCTCAGGATCACACCTAGATAGCTCCAAGACCTGACTCGATTTTTGCATTGCCCACTCAATACCTCTCCCACTTGGCTTTGGGACTGCCCACACTGGGTGCTTCCAAGAGCAAACTTGTCTCTGGCACCAACCATCCAGGTGCCTCCAAATCCCTTGGCACTTCTCAACCCACAGGGATGGCAGGATGGACGCTCACCCATGTCCAGACCAGGCACCACTTACCAAGGCCAGAGGTGAAGAGGAGCTGCCGGACACCATGCCGTACTGAGGGTGCAAGGGTGAGGCTGATGAAGGCCTTGACATTCAGTTTGTCCACCAAGCTGAGCCACGAGTCCTGCTGGGGCTGCAGTGGGTCTGAGGGCAGCATGTCTGGGTGGGGAACAAAACCAGCATCAGTGGGACAGGTATCCCATACTGGGGCTAACCGTGGTGTCCACCCCTGCTGCAAAACCCTGTGTCCACCCCAGCTCCTGTGAGATGGAGAAGGTGATAGAGGGGCTTACAGGGAGAGATATAAAATTGTACATAAATGTATAGAAAAACCCCAGGCAGCCCCATCCCCACTCCCCAATTTCAGGCCATTAGTCACCACAGCAACAGCAGGGAAGGGGGAACAGAGCGTGAGTCTCAGCCATGACGTGTTTCAGGAAGAGCACACGTGTGCAAACCAACACACATGAGAGTGCAAACATGCCCAAGATAGCTGGGCACACAGCAGCAGGCATGAGGTGAGGATGGACACAGGCACACACATGTGCAAGGCTGTGCCAAGTGCGTGCCCACGTGTGTGCTGGGTGTGTACAGGTGCTAACCTGGCTGGCACGTGCCTCATGTGCACGCCAACACTGACACATGCAGGAGCCCCACGTGCACGTGTAGAGATGGACACTTGCGCACACGCGTGTATAAGTGTGTGTGCACAGGAGGCATGGGACAGACACAACTCACTGATGTCCCCCATAGCAGCCAAGCCCAATGTGCCACATAAGTGCTCAAAGCATCCTCATATGTGCCACCAGCCATCACCTGGGCAGCAGTATCAACCCAAGATGCCCAGGAGTCCTCTGGCACCACAGCAAAGCGCAGAAGCCATTAGCACAGGAGTCAATGCAGATCCTCACCCAAGTCCTGCAGCTCCACATGGCCCAGGACGTAGAGGCCGCTCTTCTTGAGGTCATTGACAAAGTCGATGAGGCGGGCGCTGCCTCGCGGGTTCTGCACCATCAGCAGCATCTGCGGGCGCCAGAACTTGACATGGTCCTTCCGCACATCCAGCATCAGCAGGTACTTCCGCACCTGGAGGACAGAGGGAGGGAAACAGGTGAGGAACCCTTTTTGTTTCACCAAACCACCCCCTGGCCATGCCAGTCCTGAGGAAATTGCTGCCTAGGACACAGCTGAGCTGCCACAGGGACAGCAGCTTTCCACCCCATAAGGGGACAACAGGAGGACGGCACTTACCTGATGAAAGATGAGGGCCTGGCTGATGTAGCCCCAGGTGCTGCTGGGTGAGAGGTAGTGAAGGGCAAGGAGGAGGAGGAGGAGGAAGCCCAAGCTCGCCGAGGCCGACACAGGGCTGATGAGGAACATCATGACGCAGCAGCCTGCGATGCCCAGCAGGCACGTGTGCCAGGTGAAGTACCGGAAAGTGGGCCTGCAGCAGGGAGGAGGGGACACCTGCTATCATATGGTGCCCATGCTGCCTGTGGGGAGGGCACAGCAAGGGGAGCTGTGCCCAACACCCACACCACCCACCCCCATTGATTCCGCTGTGCCAGCCCAGGCCATGTCAGGCACCCCATGCGCCTGGAGGAGAATTTATGGAGGGGAGATAGTATCTCCCAGGGCAGTGGGCAGCCTGTTGCTGCCATCTCTGGGCAAACAGGGCAATGATGGCCATGGCCATGGGGCTGGCACTGTCCTGGACCACCCAGGTAGTAATGGGCAGTGCATGGCAGCGCTGCCAGCCATGGTGCCCACTCATTCTGGTGCAGGGAGGCAGAGGCGGGGAGGCGAGAAGCTGTTATTTTCTCTAATTGCTGTTTTTCCTGAAAGGTAATTAAAATCCTTTTCTGCTGTGCTTGATGCAGACCTCAGTGAGGGGAGGGGGTAGACACCAGATGTGGGGTGGGTGAGGGGCCTGTTGCTACCCATCCCAGCAGGGTCCCCCCAGGCACTGATCCTGCCCATTCCATGCCAAGTCAGGGAAGCAGCTGGGCAGGGCAGATGAGGGCCAAGCCACAGCCTGGCACAGGCATCAGCTCTCCCTTGGGAATGAGGCCTCTGGGGGACTCCCAGGCAGTGCCACCCAGCCCTATTTATGTAAAACCTCTGCCCACCTGGAGGACTCTCCTTCTGTGAAATCAGTATCCTGCACTGAGGGCAGTGGGCATCACCCAGGAGGGAGATCAGGCTCCCCCAGGCCATTCCCCGCATCCCAGATTTGGGCAGCCCAATGAGCCCAGACTTACACCAGAGTACCCCACACCTTGTACCACAGGTTGGGCCTGCCTGCCACACATACTCCTTCCTGGAAGGTATTTTCTCCTCCTCCCACCCAGAATCCTCCTTCCTCCCTCCCCTTTCTCCATTAGTTTAATTAGCACTAATGGAAAGTGGGCTCCATCACTGCTTGGCAAACTGCCCGGGGGATGCCGGCTGGGCACAGGCTATAAATTACCTCTGGAAAGCCTAAGGGGAGGGGGCGGGTGGTACCCAGTGGTGCTGGATTTATCCTTACCTACTCAGCAAAGCAGTGCCAGTGCAGGAGAACTGTGCCAAGCCAGTGCCATTCCAAGACCTGTCCCCTTCTCTCTCCCCGGGGATAGGGGTGCCTCTGTCCCTCTAACACCCAGGAGAGGGGGGTTCAGCATCTCTGCCCACCATCTCATCATAAATCTCAGGCACAGGGATGGCAGGGGAAGCACAGATAGAAGAATGGAGGGATGGGTGCCTGCCAAGCATCTCAGCACAGCCTCTCGCCCCTGTGGCAGTGGGTACCTGAAGTTGGGGGCCGAGGCCCATTCCAGTGCCAGGCAGGCCAGGTTGACAGTGGCATAAACCAAGAGGAAGAAGATTGTCACGACACTTGCAATGGTGTTGAGCTTCCCAGAAAAGAGCACAACCTGCATAGAGCACAGGATGAATGCATACCCTGGGATGGCATGTCAGGCATGTGTCCAAGCCACCCCTGTCTCCTTGGGGTGTATCCCAGGGGTATGATGGGTAAGGGTACAGACAGGAATCCCTTTCCCTTTTTGTGATTTATCTTTAATTTATGGGATACCTCCCACCTAAGGAAGGGAAGGGCACAACTGCAGCAGGACATCCAAGGCAGGGGGGCTGGGGGAGAAGTTCCACAGGGCAGGGAGACATGCCAGGCTCCACAACAGCCAGCCCAGGTGACAACCAACCTTCACCCAGCGAGGCAAGGAAAGAAGCACCGCTGACAAACTCACCTGCACCACCAGCCAGGAGAGGATCACTGCCATCACTGGGTTCCCACTGGCAGATGTCTTCTTGGCCAGCGCCAGTGCCCGGCCTGCAAGGCAGAGCAGGGAGGCTGGGCTGGGACACCCCAGCAGGCAGCCACAGGTTCAACCACCAGCCAGGAGTCCCATCCCCACCCTGAGTGCTGGGGCGGGGGCAAATTCCAGGACATGCAGGTGACCCAAATGGGCACACATCAACCCACAAACCATCACCTCCACACCGAGAAGGGAGTTCCCTGGTGTCAGGGCTGGTCCCCAGCAGGGACAACCTGCTGAGTGGGCTCCAACGAGTGCCAGTGCATTCTGAGCACTCACCAAAGAGATCATCCCGGGCCAGAGCGTACAGGATGCGGGATGCCCCAATGAGGTTGCTCATGGCTGCAGAGAGAGTGGCAGCATAGATGCCCACAGTGACCAGCGGAGGGAAGATACTGATGTCACGCAAGAAGCCATAGTCTTTCTGCAGGAGGACCCTGGAGAGGGACACAGACATCTGTCTTGGCCCAGGCCAGCATGCCCTGGCACCAGGCATGCCTGGCATGCAGACAGATGGCCATACCTGTTGCAGGTGGCACACATAAGGAAAGCCAGCAGGTTGTAGACGAGATAGGTGAAGAGCACAGCAGAGATGGTGCCCCGTGGGATGGAGTAGCTCGGGCGCTTCAGGTCCCCTGTGGGCAGGAGCAGGCAGCATTAGTGCCCACAGGCACAGCACACCCCTGATCTCTCCCAGCTGCTGTTCCTGGTGCCATCCTGCCAGGCACCTCCTGTCCATACCTGACATGTTGGAGCCTGCCATGATGCCAGTGCAGCCATTGAACATCACTGCGAACACGGAGCTGAAGCTCATCATCTGCCCAGTGGTGTAGTCCACCCTATACTCGCCTGCAGGACACACGAGCAGGGGCTGTGACAGGCTGTCCAGGGTGGCACAGCCCCACCACAGGCCCTCACCTCCATGTCCCCACACACAAACTACAGGAGAAACTACCACACAGCACCTGCTTTGTGCCCACTAGCTGCCCCCACCCTTGAGCAAGCCCTGTGTGATGTGGCAGTGCCCCTGGGCACAGCAGGAAGGGTGGGAGAAGCTTCTCCTCACCACCCAGGTTGTCTCGCAGGGTGTTGAGGGAGAAGCCGGTGAAGAAGCCGTTATCCGTCTCAGTGCCATTGGAGCTGGGCAGGTGGATGGGCACCTTCAGGGGCCGTGTGGCAAAAAAGCTGACAAGAATGGTGCCCAGGACAACTGCAACGATGAGGAAGATGAGGAAGGTGGCCTTGGCGTAGATGGAGGCACCCACAAGGCACACAAGGAGGCAGAGTGCCAGCAGCACGGTGCCGTAGAGCAGCTCATACCAGTAGCTCTGGGGCAGGACATGGACGCCTGTGCCTGCTTCTTGCCCTGGGTAGAGACAAGTCAGGATCAGCAAGGCTCAGAGGGAGCATCACTGGGAGCTGAGAGCCACTAGCATTGTGTCAGGCATGATGGGCACCAACTCACTGGCCAGAGGGCTGGATGAGCCATGGCTGGCTCCCCTGGGCATGGTGCTTGGCATGCCTGGCACAGCGCTAGGGCTGCTCAGGTAAAGGACACCTGCCGTCCCCTTGCCACCACACAGGGCAGTACTCACCAGGTGGGATCCCAAAGCTGTCCACCACTGCCTCCACCAGCCCCAGCACATAGAGGGCACTGCCACAAACATTGGCCAGAAAAAACATGATCCCGATGCTGCCCCCAAACTCTGGGCCCAAGGCACGGCTGATCATATCTTGCTCGAGTCAAGGGAAGATGTCAGCAGCACAAACCACCATCAGATGCTCCCACCCCTCTCTCCCAGGCCAACAGCATCCCAGCCTCAGCATGGCAACCCAAGGCCACTGGGGAGTCACTCAGCTTTGTCCCACATGCCCTGTCCCAGCAGCACTCCACAGCAAAGGATACAGTAGGCTCCTCCAGCATCCAGTGCCCCGTTGGTGGCAATGGCACACACAGACAGCACCGTCATGCCAATGATGAAATATGCCACTGCGAACATGGCCAGGGCCTGGTACAACCCAGCATGACCCACCACGAACCCTGCCGAGGATGGGAGAGGTCAGTGTACCCATTAGCTGAGCATGGACAACCTGCAGGACGGGGTCCCTGGGCACTGCCACCACTCAGACTTCACCCCACTGAGGCACATGGCCACTCCCATCCCTGTGCCCACAGCTTCCCCCAGGACCTGCCAGCACCCTCCATTCCAGGATGAGGATGCTTCCACCTCCCACCCACAGCAACACACGCCAGTGTCTCCCTCCCTCAGGGTATCTCCATTTTCCACCCGTCTGACCCAGGTGTGCCCAAAAACCAAACAAACGGGGAAGGGGCTGTGCTGCTGGGACCCCCATGTCCTGCTGCCCCCCTTGTTCCCCAGAGTGGGGAGTCAGGAGCTCCACACAGGGATCCCGTAGCTGCCCCGCTTGCCTACAACACAGCAGGAAGTAGAAGTAGAAGCAGTGCGGGTGTCCCTGCCAGCCACGGCACCGCTCCCAGGGGTGTGGGTGGGTGTTCCCGCAGAGAGGGGGCCCAGAGCCCCCCCGGCCCTGCCTGGGGTGATGGCAGCGATCCCGATCCGGCTGGTGACACTGCGGGCAGGAAGGGGATGCCCGCGGCTGTGGGCCATGCCCTATCTCAGCCACAAGCCAGGCCGCGGATGTGCCCGCGGGAGAGGCAAGGGGGGTGACTGGGGCACCGGCACCGCAAGGAGCCCTGGGGCGACAGGCTGGGTTTGAGGGCACCAGAGAGGCTTGTGGTCTCCAGAGAACCGGGGGGCATCCGAGTGCCAAATCTGACGGTGGGTGGGAGTGTTGGTGGAAATAAAGGGATGCCCCAAAAGCACTGTGGGCCTAAGTAGGAGGGGCTGTTAACCCAGCAGATCTGGGGAGCATGTGAGGTGTGGAGCTGACAGGGAAAGCCTTGGCCCCCCAGAGTGGGAAAGTTCCTCTTCCAGGCAGCTTTCCTTCCCCAACACCTCCCCTGCAGCCCCGTGGCCCCCGGGTAACACAGCCCCGGGCAGGGGCCACGTCAGGCAGGGAGAGGCCAGTGGGGCTGGGGGAGTCAGACCCTGTATGAAGACCCCAAGCAGTGGAGTGGGAAAGGGGTGAATGATGACAGGGAGCGCCATGCCCCCAGCTTGGGGGTCTCCCAGACAGGGAATGGTCTCAAAGCCCCCCCTATGGCCCTGCGGGGCCCCCGGCACGCAGCCAACTCCCGCCCTGGGCTTTCCGTGGGCGGAAAGTGAAAGAGGAAAAGCTTTTCCCGTTCCCGGACCAGAGCAAACACTGCCTGCCCCCGGCTGTGCTGGGGCACCTATCCCCTCCAGGCCCCCCAAAAGGCTGCCAGCTGCCCCACTCCATGCCCATCCTGCCCCCTGCGTTTCCCAGGGGTCACAGTAACAGACTCATAACCAAACTGGGGCGGCAGACTGGGAAACAATGTGTGTCCTTTGCACACACGCAGAGGGGCAGCTGAGTATCTGCTGGGGGACACCAGGGTTTTGCCCTTGGGATGGATGGGATGCAAGAGAGAACTGGAGTGCTGGAGCCTGGCACTGAGGATGCCTAGGAAGCAGCGGGTCCCTGCACTAGGGGACAGGTGGACATGAGGACACTGGACTCCCGTTTAGGGAAGGCACTGGGAAGACATAGGACTTCTACTCCCGGAACACCAGGGTTTGGAACTAGGGTCCCTTACATGGGTCCCTAAGGTCCTAATTGGGTTCCTGTACTGCAGATCCCTTTCCCTGGCTCCTGAGACCCAAACCCCCAGACTAGTGGGGTCAGGTGGGGACACACAGCACTGGGACCCCAGGCCGGGCGGGAACTGAGCAGGCAGGGGAAAGGCACGGGAGCCCAGCCTGTGGGCACTGGGGTACGCACTGGAGGGGAGCACTGGGACTGCAGCAGAGACGGAGCCCAGGAGAGGGCACTGGGAGGGCACTGCCGACCCAGACTGGGTGGCTCGGGGCTCCAGAGGCCGGATCCCCGGGATTAGACGGGGGCCGGGCTGGGGGTACCAGGCAGAGCTGGTGACTCTCGAGGGGCCCCGGGCCGCGGCCGGGAGCGGGGGCTGCCCCGAGGGCGGCGGCACTCACCGAGGCGCAGGAAGAGGACGACGCTGAACATGGAGAGCAGCGTGGGCACCACAACGCCCAGGAATGTGGGCAGCTTGCGGGGGGCGGCGGCGGCCCGGCCGCGCTCCCGGCCCCGCTCCTCCTCGGCTGAGCCGCCGCACAGGCGGTACGTGAGCAGCGCGCTCCGCTCCGAGGTCGCCATGGCCCGGCCCGGCCCGGCTCGGGCCGCGCCGATCCCGAAAAGCGTCCGGTCCCGGTCCCGGCCCCGGCAGCCCCGCCCGCCGACCCGGTCCCGACCCGCCGGGCCCCGCCCCGCCCACGGCCCCGCCCACGGCTCTCCACGCCCCTCGACCGCGCCCCTTCGGCGAGCCCCGCCCCATCGAGACCCCGCCCCTGTCAGCCCCATCGAGACCCCGCCCCTGTCAGCCCCATCGAGACCCCGCCCCTGTCAGCCCCATCGAGACCCCGCCCCTGTCAGCCCCATCGAGACCCCGCCCCCTGTTAGCCCCCATGGTGGCCCCGCCCCTGTTAGCCCCCATCGCAGCCCCACCCCGCCGTGCACTCTGCCCCCGCCCCTTTTCTGGCCCCGCCCACAGCCCCCCTCTTGTCACGGCCCCGCTCCCAAAATGCTGTCCCATAGTGATCCCCACCCCAACACCCCCACAGTGACTTCCTCCCCAGCCCGAGTCACTCTACGCCCCCAGCCCTCGGCCTTTCCGGGGTCTCCCCACTCTGGACGCTGGGACTGTTCCCCCACTCGCGTCCTCCGTACTCGCCCCACTCCTCCTCGCACCCCAAAACGCGCCCCCTGTCCCCGACCCCCCAGCGGCCAACACCTGATACCGACCCGGGCACCCCCGGGAGCTCCGGTCCAGCCCCCGCCGATGTCCGCTCCCCGCCCCGCGGCGCTGCGGCCGGGCTCGGCTGCTCGCGCCAATTACCGGACAATTGGGGCCCCGGGGGCACCGTCCCCCCTGCCCGCTGCCAGGGCTGGGATCTGCCCGAGCCCCGGGGTCCCACTGCCGCCGCTGCCCGGGGCGGCCGAGCGCCTCGCCAATTAGGTTAATGGGGTTGGCACCGGCACCGGGAGCGGGGAGCACGGTGCGGCCGGGGGCGAACACCACTCCGGCCTCAAGTACCCGCGTGGGCGCCGACTGCGGTCAGCAGAGCGATTGGACCCCCCGCGTGTCACTGGTGGGGGGGATCCGTGCGGGGACACCGGGATGGGGCGGGAGAGCCTCCCCTGTGTGCCGTGGTGCTGTGTCCCCTCCACTCGGCCCCGCCGTCCCCCGTGGGGCGGAGGCACAGCGTGCCCCCGCGGCCGAGGTGGGAGCCCGCGGGGTCGGGGCTTTCATCTGCGGCGGGCCTGTCGCCGTGCCAGCCGCGGGCAGCCCGTGCCTTTGATGTGCCACTGAAGCGGCATTGTCCGGGCCCCGCTGGCACCATCGCGGCCGGGAGGACCAGGGGGAGCGCGGGCACGGAGCCGCTCCTGCCCCTAATGGGGACGAGCACCTCCCGGACTCGAAATGGGAATGGGGACACGGCACCTGCTGCACTTAGGGGGGGCGGAGATCAGGGCCTGGGTACCCCCTAGGGAGTAGAGATTTAGGCTCGGACACCCACTGTTCCCCAGCGGACATGAGGACATGGACACCCCCTACCCCTAGCAAAGACAGAGATCTGGACACGGGCACCCATCTCTCCCCCCTAGCAAAGATGAGCACCCCACAAATGGACATGGGACCCAGAAACCCCAGTTCCTTTTACAGGGACAGGTGGGGACACGGGCATCTGCTGCACCCTGGCGAGGTGATGGAGATGCAGCTGCCCTCTTTCACCCAAGGAGCTGAGGCTGGGCTCGTGGACGCAGGAGGGTGGCAAATGGGGCAAGGCAGTGGCATCCCAAAATGTGGTGCCAGTGACCAGCCGAGCGGCAGGCACGTAGAAGACTGTCCAGCTGGGCTGGCCAGTCTAGCCCTCCCATCCCTGGGTCCAAAACTGCCCCCAACCCGGGCTCACTGCTGAAGAGAGCAAGAAAGAAGGACAGCCGGTGACACTGTCCCACCTGCCCCTCACCGGGGCACGTCCTCCTTCCTGCACCCCAGGCAGGACAGGGGGATGCTGCAGCGGGGGGCATCGGAGGGGTATCCCCGGGGGCAGCCGCTGCTCAGCACGGGGGTGCAGTGTCCTTACGCGGGGCGATCTGTTCACGGCTGGGCTGGTACAGAGAGCGGGGACCCCCCACCCCGGACACCCCCCCTTCCCTTCCCTTCCCCCGCCTTGTCCGCTCGGCCGCTCCCGGCCCGCTGCCCGCCTTTGAAACCGCCGGCGGGGCTCCCACGCCCAGCCCGGGCCCCCCGCGCCCGCAGCCGCCGGTGCGTTCCCACCCGCCCGGGGCCCGCAGGAGGGACGGTGGCGCGGCCAGGGCTTGGCGTGAAAATGATCAAGGGCCGCGGGCAGCGCCGGAGCGCAGCGCCCGTCTGATGCTGCCCGCCCGGAGGCCTCGTCGAACAAAGGCGGCATTGAGGCCCCGGCTGCGCCCCCCCCGCGCCCCCCGCCCCGAGCTGGCATCTTGGCGCGACATTAATGAACTCGCCTGTTTGTGCTCCCCCGGCCCCTCTCTCCTCCCACCGCCCGGGGGGCACCGTATATATCCATCCCTCCTTGCCTGCCTCGGGCATTTCGGGGGTTCCCCCCTTTGCCCCCCTTAGCCCGCCCGGGGATGGAGCAAAGAGGGAAGAGGACACGGGATGGTCTTCTCGGGGTCTGGCTGGTCCCCCCCGTACTTTTGCTGCTGCTGCTGCTGCAGCTGGTGGGGGGGGCTCCCCTGGGCCAGAGGCTGTACCCCATGCCGGCCAGCATCCTGCAAGGTCAGTGGGGCACAGGGACGGGGGTGTCTTTGTGGGAGAGTTTGGCTGCAGATGGGGTGGCTGTAGGAGACGAGACCCTTGGGTTCACTCTCAGGTAGGGTGGCAGAGCAAGTAGGATGGCCAGGTCCTTGTCAAAACCCCCTAAAACCTGGGGCATGCCTGCGCTGCCTGGACTGAGTGTCAAGTGCTGCCAGTGGCACTAGGGGACACAGGATTCAGGGAGTGCTGTGGTTTATGCCCTGTGGCACCAGCACTTGCTCTGGCCCTAGTACCTGTGCCACTCCACTCCCAGGAGACAATCTGCCAGGGCATGGCCAGCAGGAAGGTGGCTCTGTGTGGGTACAGGTGTTCACAGGGGCACACGGGGGGACTCACAAGTAGGGCAGGCACAGGGCACACACATGGGCACATGCAGGAACATGCAGACACAGGCACACAGACCCTGGTACACATAAGTGTGCACTCAAAAGTGTACACAGAGGCACACATGTGGGCACACCTGCCTGGGTTCACATTCTGTCTCCATGTAAAACAGGAGCACAGAGACTTGGACAAACACCCAGGTGTGCATGTGCCAGCTCCAGCAGGGAGGTGACACTGTCACTCTACGCAATGTCAAAGGATGACAGGCCATGCCCAGCCTGACACTCACTGTGGCAATCCCAGGGCGCAGGCACCAGGCAGACTGGGGGCACCCCATGGCTGTGGTGGGGGCGGCGGTGGGGCTCTGGGGGTCTGAGCACCCTGTGTGTACCCATCAGCACTGTCAAGCCGGGGGACGCTGGTGCTGGAGGCGGCACTGAGGAGTGCTCTGCTGGCACTGGAGCGGGCCCTGTCCGAGCAGCAGCGGCAGCAGGGTGCCTGCGGGCTCTGTGCCCCCTGCCTCTTCCCACCCTGCGCCAACATCACCGGCCGCTGCCCACGTGAGTCATGACCCCATTACCCCCACTGCCCTGCCCTGTCCCCAGAAGACCCTACCCAAATAGAACCCAGGATCCCCAGCCAAGCACAGCCCAGGGGTCTTATCCAAACACCATCCCATGCCTAGAAGATCCTACCAAAACCTGCACCCATGACTGGAGACTCTACCCAAGTATTTGGATGCCTACATCGTCCCCTAGAAATCCTATCAAAATGATACCCCAAGATCTTACCCAAACCATACTCATCCCCTACAGGCTTAACCTACAGGCTTTTACCAAAACAGTACCCAGACTCCTGAAATATATCCCTAACTGCTAACGACCCTGCTCAAGCAGTTCCCATTGTATCTAGATCTTACCCAATCACCTGGAGCCCTATCCAAATCATTGCCTGGTCCCTTGTGAATTTTTCAGATATTCACCCCAGAAAATGTACCCCAGTACCCAGAAGACCCTACCAAAACATGCTGACTCCACAGCCTATCATGCTCCCTTCCCACCCATCCCAAAGCAGGGACGGGTGGCCTGGGCAGAGGAGCACAGGGAGGACACTATGATGCCCACAGCCCTGCTGTCCTTGCAGCACCAGCTGTGCTCCCTGCCATGCCCCCCAGCTGCCAGGCCCTGCTGGATGCCCAGGCACTGCCCGAGCTGCCCCAGCGCAACTGGGCACTGAGCCAGGCCTGTGCCCCCTACCAGCGCCTGTGCCCACCTGAGGGGGCCCTGCACGCCTGCGCCCCGCTCAGCGCCCAGCTCTGCCGCCACCGCCTCCAGGAGTGCCGTGAGTGGGCACCCGCACCCCCCGGCTCCTCCCAGAGATGGGAGACCCTACAATAACAAATGGGGTATCCCCAGGGGATGCTTCAAAGGGATATGGGGTGACAGAGGTGTTGGCATGGAGTGGGGAGATGGTGGAGGTGGGGGTATGCTAGAGTGATAAGGTGGCGGATGGAAGGCTGAGAGATGGATCTGGGAAGGGAATTGGAGAGTTGGGGTATGGAGGTATTTGGAGCGATGAGCAAATTGAGCTGGGCTGGGACAATGAAGGGCAATGAACAATCTGTGGTGGGAGAAGTGGGCAAGGGGAGACTAGGGATACTGAGTCACTGGGGGTGATGAGCAACCCCTGGGGTGGTACAGGGATGTTTGTTCAGATGATGGGAGTCTGGGGGCACTGAAACAATCTGGAGCGACTTGTTGACAGCAGGGCTGTGGTGGTGACATCGCGGGGGAGCGTCCCCACATGCCATGACATCCTGTCCCTGCAGAGACGGGGGCCGCAGCCCCGAGTCCTGACGCAGCAGCGGAGGAGGCAATGCCAGGTGAGCCGGGGCGGCCCCGCCGTGCCCACGCCACCCCCCCACCACGCCGGCGAGCGCCCCCGGCCCCCGGCCGCCCGCTGGGCCGGGGGGCAGAGGTTAGCGTCGGCAGCTGCCGGGCTGCGGGGTGCCCCCGGCCCTCCGCCCGCTCGCCTCCGTGAGCACGATGAGGCTTGACAGCGCGCCCGACGCGCCTCATGTCCCACCGCCCCCTCCACCTGCCATGGCCATCCCCCGCCACCCGAGCCCACCTGGGAGATGGGATGTCCAGCAGCCGGCCTGCAGGACGCTCCCCTCATCCCGACTTTGTCTCCCAGGGAGCTGTGGGCGCCGCGGGGTCCCACAAGCCAACGGCACAGCCCCCCGAGGACGGATCATGGGCGGCAGCGTGGCCCCGCGGGGCTCTTGGCCCTGGCTGGTGTCGGTGCGGCTGCACGGGGAGCTGATGTGCGGAGGGGTGCTGGTGGGGCGCTCCTGGGTCCTCACGGCGGCACACTGCTTCGGCGGGTATGGTGGGGGCACGGCAGTATGGGGATGATGCCCTGCAGAGGTGGGCACGGGGAAGAACCATCATCCCTGTAACTGGCTGCCCCCCACCCCACCAGGAACCGGAACGAGCTGGCGTGGACAGTGGTGGTGGGCGACCACGAGCTGGGCAAGCCGGGAGCGGGCAAGCGGGCAGTGCCTGTCCGGCGCATCCTGCCTCACCCTAAGGTCGGTGGAGGTGGGCACCACCCCCACCTCCCTGTGCATGCCCCAGGAGCCCCCACTGACATCGCCACATCTCCTTCCAGTTTAACCCCAAGACGTTTCACGGGGACCTGGCGCTGCTGGAGCTGGCAGTGCCGCTGGCTCCATCATCCACCGTCAGCCCCGTGTGCCTTCCCAGCGGATCCGCAGAGCCCAGCCCCGGCACCCCCTGCTACATCGCGGGCTGGGGCTCCCTCTACGAAGGTAAGAGACTCCGTGGGGTGTTCCCCTCTGTGCCCTCTCTGGTGTCCAGCCCCAGCACACCGAGGCAAGGCAGGGGGATGTGAAAGAGAGGGAGATGTCCGGGCACAGGGGACCCTGTAACAAGTGCCTTGCCTGGCAGAGGGACCACCAGCCGACGTGGTGATGGAGGCACAGGTGCCCCTGCTCAGCCAGGAGACGTGCCGGGGTGCCCTGGGCAAGGACCTTCTCACCAGTGCCATGTTCTGTGCTGGGTATTTGTCTGGAGGCATCGACTCCTGCCAGGTAACACCGTCCCTGAGGGATTGTCAGCACCGCACTTTAAAATCCCTTCACGCAGTGACGGGCACGCACACAGCACATCAGTAATGGCTGGGGTCCCAGCCCAGCCCAGTGCACCGGCTTTTCCCCTGCAGGGTGATTCAGGGGGCCCGCTGGCGTGCGAGGACCCCACTTCGCACCACTTTGTCCTCTATGGTATCACCTCGTGGGGTGATGGCTGCGGCGAGCGGGGCAAACCAGGAGTCTACACCCGTGTCACTGCCTTCACGGACTGGCTGAGTCTGCAGATGGACTGTGAGTGCTGCTGGCCACACCGCAGGGGGCACGGAGATGCCCAGGGGGTTTTCAGCACTCACGGCAGCACCGGTTCTCTCACAGCTGCTCCTGGCAGCCGAGAACCGAGCTGCTTCGACCTGCTGGCCGTGGCTCAGCTGCCCCCCGAGCAGCAGCCCTCGGAGCGCGACCGTCTCTGCGCCTTCTACGCCGGGTCCTGTCGGGCACCTCAGGGCCGGGCTGCCTGTGCCCGTCTGGCCGAGGAGACCTGCCATGCCAGGACAAGAAGATGTGGTGAGCCAGGGGTCATGTCAGGGCTAGAGTGTAGGGAGGGACACCATTTCTGGCATGGGGCCAGGGTCACGTCTCTCCCTCTGCCCACAGAGCTGCACTCCTATGCCCAGACCTTGGTGGATCTCTTGCACCGGGCTGGGGACTTTATCCGAAACCAGTTTGATTTCTCCTTCCTCACCCGCACTCTGCCCCAGCTCCTGGGCAAGATCTACGGGCACTTCTTCCCTCCCCGTGTCCGCAGGGATGCCCCAGGTACTCTCCCAGGCTGGACCACCCCACACCCACTTTGGGTCCTCCCTTGTGCTGGTGGCTGGAGCACCAGCAGCCTGCCCTGGCTTCCCAACAGGGCTCCTCTATCCCTTGTCCTGTTCTTTTCTTGTCCCCACAGGCCTGTTTCTGGCAGGCGGCCAATCCAGCCCCACAGCAGTAGGACCCCAGAGACCCCTCAGCAGGTGAGGCAAGGTGGGCCATGTGATGAGGGGCTAAAGAGGCTGGGGAGGTGGTTGACATACTGGTGGCCACTGACATGCCATTTTGGGGACAGCCTGAAGCATTGGGATGCTGTTCCTGCTGCTACCAGGGCACTCCCCCAGGGTGCTCAGGTGAGGGGCAGAGGGTGGCACTGCCCAACCAGTCTGAGCTCGCCCCATTGTACTCCCAGGTTGGGGGACAGGCGTCTGCCCTCCTTTGCAGAGCTTTTTGGGGTAGTGGGACCCCAGCTGCAGGACTGGGTGGAGGCTCTGAGGACTGTGGCAGAGGACAGCCACCTGGCAACAACACAGGACAGGGAGCAGCTCTCCAGGGAGATACAGTTCTTCCTGCAGGTATGTGGGGAGGGACAGGCTGGGAGAACCCTTGTCCTCTTGTGACTGGGCCACCAGGGACCAAACCCCTTCAGTTCCCCTGTGTCCCCTCCTGACATCCCTTGGGTCCCTTGTCCTCTGTGCAGCTGCAGAAGTGGCAATTCTCACTTTGCCACCACAGAAGGGGTATCTCACCTCCCCAGATGAAACCAGTGCTCCAAGTCCAGCCAGTGCAGAGCCAGCCATGGGTCTGACCCTGCAGCTTAGGATCTGACACAACACAGCCACAAAGCACTTGCATGTCACCTATGCCCTGTCTGACACCCGCACACCCATGTCCTGCACTCTGCCATCATGCACATGGCTGTGCTCATGGGTGCCCTGCAGGTGCCCCATCACCCATCCTGTCCCACTCTTCCCTTCATCAGGGTGAGGATGTGGTGGAGGAGATGGTGGCACAGGGACGAGCCTTCCTCACCCAGCTGCGAGCAGAGCTGAACCTTGGCACCACCCTGGAAGCCATGGAGCCACAACGGGCATATGGAGAGCTAGCAGGGACCCTCGTGCCAAGCCATGAACCCCGTGAGCCTGGAGGGACTGGGACAATGGGACAGCAGGGTGTCCATCCACCAGCCAGTTCTGTGTCCGGCCGGTGCCTGCCGGTGTTTTACACCTCTCTCGGTGGCAGGGAGGGAGAAACGTGAACTGGTGCCCACGGAGCTGCCCAGGGTGGAGGAGGAAGAGGAAGAGGAGGCAGGCGTGGGCAGAGGTAAGATCCCACAGATACCAAGAGGTGCTAGGTATCACCATGGGAACGGTGACAAGCCCAGCCTTGCACCCCTGTCACAGGGCTGTCCCATTTCAGTGGGACAGTCTTTTCCTGTATTCCCCCTCTGCCCATGCTCCCCAGGTGTCCCCAGAGCAAGGGTGCTCCTCCCTGTGGTGGGCAGCAGCATGGTGCCCCCAGACTGATCCCTGATGTCCCCTCCATGTCTCTCCTGCCTGTCCCGGGGGCTGCAGCCTGCCCTGGCCTCAACGAGTCGGCAGTGCGGGTGGGCGCAGTGCGGGACCTGTACGCCTGGGTGCTGCGGGTGCCCGAGGCAGACCTGGCCATGACCTTCCAAGAGGTGAGTGCCCCATCCAGCCGCTCCCAGCCACACACCCTGGCAGCCAGGCAGTGCCATCCCCCAGCCTGCTACCGTCCCGCTCTGCCCATGGCTCCCCTGGGACTCATGGTGCTGTTGTCTCCCCACAGATCCTGGTGGACTTGGGCTCCAAAAACACCAAGGGACTGTACCGGGCACAGGTTCGGGCCACTGTAGGGGGCCGCCCCACAGCCTTCACTGGCCTTGTGGGGCTGGAGAGTGACACACTGGCTCGTAGCATGCCTGGCCTCGTTGCTCTGGCACTCGAAGTGCTGAAAACCTAATGGGGCAGTGTACCAGCATGGGGAGAGGGCACTGGGACAGGTGTCCCTTATGTCCTTCAAACACACTCCACTCCCAGTCTTAGGCTTTTCCACCCCTTTGTCCCCAGTTGTACCTCAATCTCTCTTCCCACCAGCACTTCCTTACTTCCCCAGGGCAATGGGGCCCTGGTGGGTACCTGAAGCATCTCAGCCAGGAATGACAGTCCTCCTCTCCCCTGGAACCCCCACCTTTGCAAGCCCACCCTCACCCCATCTTTCCCAGAGGCACCTGAGCTGTTATTTATTTGTACAGAGAAGGTTTATTTTTCAATAAAGAAGGGCTCTATTTTCCAGTAGCTGGTGAATGTGAAGCGAGTGTTGTGCCACACAGTGCTGATGAGGTGGGTGACAGTGGAGGGACTTTCCAGGGGAGCTATGATATCCCATTGCATCCCCCTTCTCATCCCCCTTGTACTCTGAAGTGATGCCTCCAGCCTTGGTTCCTGCTATGTCCACCCTGGCACAGACTCCCCAGCCCCTTCCCCAAGGGTCAGACACCCTCCTGCCCATGCAGCACCCACAGCACAGCACTGGTGCTCACCCTGATGATGCCCCTCGGGGACCCACATGAAACCTCCCGATGCAGGGGCCAAGTGTGCCCAGGGTCACTGGTCAGTGGTGGGTGCCATCCCTGGGTGCACCCACTGGTGCTTGGGCATCAGTGGGTACCCTGGGGACCCTGCCGTGGGGACTCTGCCACTCCAAGCAGCACCACAGGGACTGCTGAGCAGCAGGGAAGGGACGGATGCTCCACGTGCCCAGCAGTGCCTGGGCTGCGGTGCCCAGGCTCAGGGTGATGGGCTGACACCCGTGGGGCCAGCAAGGCCAGCTGTGCCTGCCCATCTCCCCTTCCCTGCACGTGGGGGTGCTGGAAGAGAGGGGTTGGAGCAGCTCTCTGGTGCCGGTACCCTTCCCCCTCGGCACCTGGCACCATCCATCTCACGCTCCCTCCGGCAGCCGGACATCCGCTCAGCCAGGCCAGGAAGGGAAGCAGCCAGGGCCTGGCACGGCGTGAGGGCACCGCGGGCACGGCATGGGGAACCTGCTGCAGCAGCTGGCCCTGCTCGGGGCACTGATGCTGTCGGGTGAGCAGGGTCTGGGTCATGGGGTGCCCTGCTGCTCTGCTGCATGGGGTGCCCATGGGGTTATGAGGTTGGTGGGGGATGATGGTGGCAGGGTCCAAACTGGGCACCAGGGTCTCCAGGGCTGCATTTTGGGTATTACCTGGCAGAGTCGGCTCACTGCGTGTCCTTTGTGCTTCCTTCCTGGCTGTGCCACCCAGAGCCATGTCCCTACCTGGGCTGTGTGCTGTCAGTGCACAGTGTGACTGTATCCATGTGTCCCTGTGAGTGTCTGTCTGTGCCGAATCTGTGACCATGTGTCCCTGCACGCACTGGGTCCATGTCCATGAGTCCACATGTGTTCTGTGTGTACAGCCACCTACATGCACAGTTCCACCATGTCTGTATCCAAATATCTCATGCCTGCGTCCCTCTCTTTGCTGGGTTTGTATCTGTGTGTCCCTCTGTGCCTGTGCCCATGTCCTTGTCCCGTGACCATGTGTGACCATGTTCTCCCATGTGTCTGTCATTCCTGCGTGTCCATGTCTGTTCTCCTGTGCAGTGCAGACATGCAGTGTCCTGGCCTGTTCCTCTCCTCTCTATTCTTATACCACCTTGCCCTTGACGAGCATCCTAGGGGGTGGCACTGGGCCCAGTAACCCCTGAGCCCCCTGGTTTGCCTGACCCCACACCCCCAGGTGGGCTCTGTGTGAACCATGAGGAGCGGCTCATCCACCACCTGTTCGAGGAGAAGGGCTATGACAAAGAGCTGCGCCCTGTGGTCTCCCCCGATGAGGTTGTGGACGTCTATCTGGCCCTCACCCTCTCCAACCTAATCTCACTGGTGAGTCCCAGTGGGAGGGCCCACTGTGGGGTGTCCCCCAACCATGCCTCCCCCCTAGGGCTGGTTGTGTGGGGGGGAGCCCTGAGGCTGCTGTCCCAACCCTGGCTGGCAGGGGTTGGGGGTCCTGGGCTGGGGGGGCACCCTGGCCTCTCACTGTCCCATGTTGCTGTTTTCAGAAAGAGGTGGACGAGACGCTCACCACCAACGTATGGCTCGAGCATGTGAGTAGGGACAGGTGTCACAGCATCAGCTGTGCCACCATGGGCTGGGCCAACATGGTGAGAGAGTGACCTGAGGATCCTCCCCTCCAGGGCTGGACTGATTACCGCCTGCAGTGGAACAAGTCTGAGTTTGGGGGTGTTGAGGTGCTCCGCCTGCCACCAGACATGCTGTGGCTGCCAGAGATAGTCCTGGAGAACAAGTGAGCTGTGCCTTAATTTCCCCTCCCAATCCTTCTGAGCTGTTCCCAGTGCATGTCCAGGACTCCCCTGGCCCCTTCCCAGCCGTGCCGTAACCTTGTCTCCCTCCTGGCCCAGCAATGATGGGCTCTTCGAGGTTGCCTACTACTGCAACGTCCTCATCTACGACACGGGCTATGTCTACTGGCTGCCACCTGCCATCTTCCGCAGCACCTGCCTCATCAACGTGGACTTCTTCCCCTTCGACTGGCAGAACTGCTCCCTCAGATTCAGGTGCTGGGTGCCTGGGTCAGGGCAGCAGTGTGGTCATGTCATGCCTGGGTGCCTGCTTCTGCCAGCACCTCCCCTTGCTGTGGAGGTGCAGCAAGATGAGGGTCTGTAGGTGACTTGGTGGCCTAAGTCCATCATGCTGGAGGTCAGGGTGGGCTGGGTGGTGGGTACCCAGCAGTCCCTCACTGTCTGATTCCCTGGCTGTGGTCCAGGTCGCTGGCATACAGTGCCCTGGAGATCAACATACACTTGAAGACGGACAGTGACCCCGACACAGGGAGGTCTTATCCAGTGGAGTGGATCATCATTGACCCCGAAGGCTTCACAGGTAATGCTGGTGCTCTCTGTCATGTTCTGTGGCAGTGGGATGCCCTGTAAAGGTTGGGGGCGGGAGGGGACATTCTGGAGTGGGGGCACGCTGCCATGGAGAAACTTCATTACCTGGAGCTTTGGCATCCTGGTACTCATTCCACCTTGGAATGCTATCCACACCCTGAGCAGGGACACTGGTGCTAGTGGACCTGGTGATGATGGCCATGGCAGGTGTCCCCCATGCCTTGTGCTGTCCCCTGTGCCCTGGCAGAGAATGGGGAATGGGAAATCATCCACCGCCCAGCCCGCAAGAACATCTACCCTGACATTCCCCTGGACACCAGTGAGCACCAGGACATCACATTCTACCTCATCATCAAGCGCAAGCCGCTCTTCTATGTCATCAACATCGTCATACCCTGCATCCTCATCGCCTTCATGGTCATCCTCGTCTTCTACCTGCCCGCCGACAGTGAGTGAGCCCTGTGGTATGTGTGCCAGCAATGGGAGTCACATCCACGGGCACCTCTGTGTCCCACACCTGCACCAGGCAACACCCCAATGCCCAACATGAGTACATCCTAGAATTGGAATATCCCCATGTAGAACACTATCACCCCAGCCAGGCATCCTGGCAGAGGTGCACTTGGGTCCAGGATATCCCATGCGGGACCCCAGGGTACTTCCATAAGAGAAAACTCCTTATGGAGCACTGTATCACGGGACACTGGAAGGGCAACCCTGGCACTGGGGGCTCCGCTAGAAGTACCTGAGGCAAGGTTTGCCCTGAGCTCACCTGTTCTCCAGGTGGTGAGAAGATGACCCTGGTAATCTCAGTGCTCCTGGCCCAGTCTGTCTTCCTCCTGCTGATCTCCCAGCGCCTGCCTGCCACTTCCCACGCCATCCCCCTCATCGGCAAGTGAGTCCTGGGCACCACTGAGTGCAGTGGGGACATTGTGGAGTCCCTTAGTGCCGCAGGGCAGCTCTGCCTGTGCCCAGTCCCTGTGGCAATGCCAGTTCCAAGACCATGCTCTCTGCCAGGTATCTGCTTTTTATTATGCTTCTGGTGACAGCTGTTGTGATCATCTCCGTCGTGGTCCTCAACTTCCACTTCCGCACGCCCAGCACGCACATCATGTCTGACTGGGTCAGAGAGGTGAGCGAGGTGTGGGCTGGGGTGGGTGCACTGGTGGGTACGAGGGTCACACTGTACCCCGCAGAGGGCACGGGACAGCAGAGCCCTGGCATTGCATCTGTGCCAGATGGAGTTTGTGGGCAGAAAGTGGGGACAAGGTAGCAACACACTGGGGAGGTGGCCAAGGGACGTGACACTCCCTCTTGTGTCCCAGGTCTTCCTGGAGAGCCTGCCCCGGCTGCTGGGCATGACACAGCCGACCGAGAGCCCGGCGGGCGCCCCGTGCATCCGGCGCTGCAGCTCGGCCGGCTACATCGCCAAGGCAGAGGAATACTTCAGCGTCAAGTCCCGCAGCGAGCTCATGTTCGAGAAGCAGTCGGAGCGGCACGGGCTGACCAGCCGCATCACCCCTGCCCGTGAGCCACGGCCCCTCCGCGGGGCAGAGGGAAGGGTGGTGGGGCTGGGGTCTCAGGGGTTGGCAGCCCTTCGGAGCCCATCTCACCACCCTCTCTGATCCCCAGGCTTCGTGCCGGTGGGCGTGGACTCAGGCGAGGAGCAGCCCTACGAGCACATCAAACCCGCCATTGACAATGCCAACTACATTGTCAAGCACATGAGGGATGAAAACAGCTACAATGAGGTAGGGCCACGGGCCCTGGGAGGGCAGGGGGAGCTCCCTGTGCCCACTGTGCCGCCACACTGCCTGGCTCCTGGTTCTCTCCACAGGAGATTGACAACTGGAACCGTGTGGCCCGGACCCTGGACCGCCTGTGCTTCTTCCTCATCACCCCCATGCTGGTGGTGGGCACCCTCTGGATCTTCCTCATGGGCATCTACAACCACCCACCGCCACTGCCCTTTGCTGGTGACCCCTATGACTACCGGGAGGAGAACAAGCGCTTCATCTAGGGGGCTGTGGGGATCCCATGCGTCAGCCTCTCTCCCACCTGTCTTGGTTTGGGAAAATAAAGCTTCTTGACATGGGGCACTGAACTGGTGGCTGCCCTCAGTGCGCCCCAATAGGGAACGATGCCCATCCTGAACACTGTGTGTGTCCTGGGAAGGGTGATGCCCACCCAGGGAATGGGTGTTGTTGGAGGTCCTGAGTGTGGTGGACCCCAACTGTGGCCAGAAGGGGTGTGGTGGTAGTGACCTTGCTACTTCTGTGGGCTGGGCACTTGGGGCAGGATGGGCTGGGGAAGGAGTTGGCCCCCCCAGTGTGGCACCATCCCCTGCAGACCCACTGCAGCTGGCAGAGATGCCATCAGTGCCCACATTTCTCCCCTGCCCCCATGATCCCCCAGTGCATGTCCCCCCAGCATGCTCCATCCCGCAGTGCCAGGCAGGGGGCCCGGAGAGGTGTCTCCTTCCCCAGCTCAGCAGCGGCATGCCAGGGCTCTGGTTTCAGGGGACACCTCTGACATCCCCCCACCGGCAGTGGCCCAGGACAGCTGTCACATCCTCTCCACTGAGCCAGGAATCTCACCACACCCCCACACCCCCATCCCCCCTTCCCGTGACCCTCCTACGGAGGGGCTGGAAGAATTTGAACCCCCGGGCGGGGGCACGGCTCCCCAGGCTGATGTGATGGGACTTGCCTGCCCCTTCCCTACCCTGTATTCTGGGGGCAGCTACCGCCATGGCAGGGACAGGATGTGCTGGCAGAGGGGCACCCATTCCCATAACCTGCAAAGAGATGCACCCCTTTATGTGAGACACGGGGAACACAAGACACAGAGCTCATTTTGCCCCTTGCCCCAGTCCCAACCTCTCCGGCACAAAATGCCAGAGGAGCTTCCCAGCAAACCGCATCGCCGCACCAGCGGGGGCAGCGGGTGTCACGCGTCCCCCCCGGGCCGCGGCTGCCGGGAGCAGCTGACGGTGGCAGGGGACAGCTGTCCTGTCCCAGCGGCGCCCGGCCCAGAACACGTCGGCGCAGCGGCCGAGCGGAGCCCCGGCCCCTGCGCCCACGGCACCGCCATGCGTGGCCACGGCTTCCTCCTCGTCCTCTGCACGCTGGCAGGTAAGGTCTGCCCGGCCAGGGAGAGGCCTGGAGGGCACCGGACCACCCCCCACCTTCGCACCCGGGGGTTTGTCACCGCTGGGAGTGCCGGGCACGCCGCACCGGGCTGTCCCTGCGCTGGCAGCGCTGCCCCGCGCCCTGCCCGCAGCGGTGCCGGCTGAGCTGGCGGCCGTGCCGGGGTCGCAGCCCCGCCCGCCCGCCGGGCACCGCGGGGCTCTCGGATCGTGGAGCAGAGCGCACACCCGCAGCAACACACGCCTGGGCATCCCTTTCCCATTTCCCTGGGCACCCTGCGCCTCCCCCTTCAATATATCAGGGGGGCATCAGTGACCCCACTGCCTTCCCCCCGGGGTGTCACATGGCGTGTGCCCTCCCAGGTGTGAGCTGCAGGAACCAGGAGGAAAAGCTGTTCCAGGACCTCATGTCCAACTACAATCGACATCTGCGCCCGGCCCGGGGGGATGAGATCATCGATGTCTCCCTCAAGCTCACCCTCACCAACCTCATCTCCCTGGTGAGAGACCCTCCCAGGTACCTCCAGTGGGACAGAATTTGCCCCCACTTGTGGGGCAGAAGGCAGAGCACTAAAAGCTGTCTCCCTCATTCCTTCCCTGCTAGAATGAACGGGAGGAGACCCTCACCACCAACGTCTGGATCGAGATGGTGAGATCCCTCCCCTCTAGGCAGGATCATGCCCAGCTATGTTTGCATATCAGGGTGGCACCCCATGAGGGGCTGGCACTGCAAGCTGCACCCTCTCTTGTGGGAACCTCCAAATGAGCCCATTTTGTGGGCAGCATAGCACAGCCAGCTCACAATCTCTTTCATCCTCATCTCCTCATCTCTCCTTCTCCCAGCAATGGTCTGATTATCGCCTGAGCTGGGACCCCAAGAAATATGACAACATCCAGCTGCTGCGGGTGCCCTCCACCATGGTCTGGCTGCCGGACATCGTCCTGGAGAACAAGTAGGTGACAGGGCAATGGGGACACATCCCCACATAGTGCTGGCAGCTGCACCTCAGGCGTAGTTTGGGGCTGAGCCCGTCCTTTTTCCTCCCAGCATTGATGGGACATTTGAAATCACCCTCTACACCAACGTGCTGGTGTCCCCTGATGGCAGCATCTACTGGCTGCCCCCTGCCATCTACCGCAGCGTCTGTGTCATCCACGTCACCTACTTCCCCTTCGACTGGCAGAACTGCACCATGGTCTTCCAGTGAGTATGGGCACCATGGCAGCTCCTCCTGGGACACAGGGATTAGCATGGGATGCCCACCTTTGCTCCTGGGGAGATAAGTGCCACCTGCCTATTTCCTGCCACTTAGCAGGAGGCACCACAGACAAGCCAGGCACCCCAATGAAGAGCTGGAGGTGACCAGCATGGCCTGGTGCCACGTTGGCACCCTTTGCCCATCCAGCTTCCTCCATGCCAGCCTGTAGCACCACCTCATCTCCCCCCAGGTCCCAGACATACAGTGCTAATGAAATCAACCTGCTGCTGACAGTGGAGGATGGCCAGACTGTGGAGTGGATCTCCATTGACCCCGAGGCTTTCACAGGTAACACTGCAGCCACAGCCATGGCACAAGGGTGTCCCACCACAAGGGACATCCAGCAGGTCTGCTGCTACACTGCTGGCTGCCAAAAGCAGGGCTGCAGGGACTATTAGCAGCTCCCACCATTACATGGGCACTTAAGTTATTAGTGGAAGTAGGAGTGTGGGAGAGATTTGTTTTTCTAACCCCCCGGCTCGAGGTTCTTGCAGCCTGGCAGCTGCTGCCGGAGAGCACCGCTCCTGCAAGCTTGATTGATGCTGGGAATGTAGCTGTCATGGCCAAACAATGACGTTTTCCATCACATTTTAATTGCATATTGAAGGAACAAAATGCTTTTTGGGCAGCGAGATTTATTTTTTCATTACCGGCCTGAGTTGTGATCTTGACTGGGGAAAAATCTATCGCTGCTGCGGAGAGCACGAGAGAGCGGTGCGCTGTCACCCAGTGTCATGCTTGGCTTCCCTCCATGGCACTGTGAAATGGGGAGATGGGGGATTCCAGCCTCACAGCTGTAGCCCTGGGAGATCCCAAGGGGTTAAAGGCCCCGTATGTGCCCAGCTGCCCCATGCAACTGCTTTTTGGGGTATTTTGCCCAGGCACGGGGGCACGTTTCACAGTCCTCCTCTCCCTCACACAAGTGGCTCTAGCACTGTGCACAGCCTGGGTGTTCTGTGGTGCCCTTGCCAATCACCAGTCCTCCCCTTCCTCCCTGGACTGGGGGGCTGGAGGCCCAGCACCCCCGTGGGATAGTGGGACTCACCTGGCACCATCACGATGCAGAGAATGGTGAATGGGCCATCAAGCACCGCCCCGCTCGGAAGATCATCAACTCGGAGCACTTCACCCCAGATGACATCCAGTACCAGCAGGTCATCTTCTACCTCATCATCCAGCGCAAGCCACTCTTCTACATCATCAACATCATTGTGCCCTGTGTCCTCATCTCTGCCATGGCTGTGCTCGTCTACTTCCTGCCCGCCAAAGGTACAGTGGGACCGTGCCACTGCAGGCATGGGGATGTGCAAGGGGACAGCAGCTCTCTAGGAAGGGCTCCTTGTCCCCTCTGTGCATGGGACCATCAGAATCATCTCTCATCCACTCCTGTAGTATTTGGATTGATGGGAGTGTGTAAATTTCTAGGAATCCCATAGTTAATGCCTCAAGGCAAGACTTGTCTAATTCAACTTTTGGGTGGGGGCTTTTTGCCTAAGGAGGGCAATGCCCACTGCACTGCCCAGTGCCAAACTCTGCCTTTCCCCCTCCCTGGCAGCGGGTGGGCAGAAATGCACAGTCTCCATCAATGTTCTCCTGGCCCAGACTGTCTTCCTCTTCCTCATTGCCCAGAAGGTGCCTGAGACCTCCCAGGCTGTGCCTCTCATCGGAAAGTAAGTGCCTCATTGGGATTGGGGTGCCAGCCCTCTTGTCACACTGTGCCAGCGGCGTCTCAGGTGCTGTGGAGCAGAGAGTGCCCAGGGACAGGACCTTGGTATAGAAATAACCTTCAGCCCAGATGGGGCTGACACAGGGCTACCACTTGCCCATGTTTCACTGCCTGTCACGAGCTTCCACCAGCAGGAGGGCACAGAGAAGGACCCTGCACGACCACAGCTTGTGACCCAGCAGCCCTACTGAGGCTCTGTGCCCCCTCCCCAGATACCTGACCTTCCTCATGGTGGTGACAGTGGTGATTGTGGTGAATGCTGTCATTGTCCTCAACGTCTCCCTGAGAACGCCCAACACTCACTCCATGTCCCAGAGAGTGCGCCAGGTACCTGCCATCATCCCCCTACCCTTTATACAGGGGGAATGGGATGGGTATTTGGGGATCAAGGCCATGTCCCTTGCAGAGTAAGGTGGCAGGCATGCCTTCCTCTGAGTGCAAGTCCTGGCACAAAGAGAGGGCCTAGATGTCCCCAGTGGACCAGGTTGTGCCACCAAGCCACTCCCAACACCGGGGAACAGCAGGTGCCAACATCCCAATAGCACCATGCTCCAAGCAATGCCAGGGAAACCAATCACATCCATTGGGTGCTCTGGGCGGTCTGAGGGGGACAGATCCCCACAGGTGACACTGTGCCCAGGTGTTCCTGCACCTCCTGCCTCGCTACCTGGGCATGGCCGTGCCAGAGGAGACCCCAGGGCCTCCGCGAGCCATCCGCAGACGCAGCTCCCTGGGGCTCATGGTGAAAGCTGATGAGTACATGCTCTGGAAAGCCAGGACAGAGCTGCTCTTTGAGAAGCAAAAGGAAAGAGATGGGCTGATGAAAACTGTGCTGGAGAAGATTGGTGAGTGACCCCGGGGCGTTGGCACCTCTCTGTGAAGTTGGGCTTTGTGCCAGGTGGCTGAGCGCTTGCTGGTGCCCGCTGAGCTGGCTCTGCCACTCGTAGAACGTGGTCTGGAGAGTGGCAGTACTCAGGACTTCTGCCAGAGCCTGGAGGAGGCAGGTCCTGAGATCCGCGCCTGCGTGGATGCCTGCAACTACATCGCCAATGCCACACGGGAGCAGAACGACTTCAGCAGCGTGAGTCAGGGCTGGGGGGAGAGGGATCTGCATCGGGCAGTGGGCACAGCCCTCACCCTTCTTGTGCCACTGGCAGGAGAGTGAGGAGTGGATGATGGTGGGACAGGTGATCGACCGTGTCTGCTTCTTCATCATGGCCTCTCTCTTTGTGTGTGGCACTGTTGGAATCTTTCTCGTGGCTCACTTCAACCAGGCACCTGCCCTGCCCTTCTCTGGGGACCCCAAGCAGTACCTGCCACAGTGATGCTCACAGTGCCCACCAGCCAAGTGGTGGAGATGGGGGAAGGAGGAACATGGGGTGTTCATTTCATGCTGTGCTGAATGTGGAAATAAAACCCTCAAGCCTTGCAAGCCTCCATGGCGTCTCTGCTCTGTGCCCACCCGCTCAGAGGCAGGCTGGCCACACACCTCAAAGCTGCACAGTCCTGTGGGATGAGACTCAGAGAAACTGGAGCAGAGTCAGACATCTAACGGGCCATGCAGCAGTGCTGGCAGCAAGTGCCACATCACCCCACTGCAAATTTACAAATTCCAGCCCAGGACAAATGGGAATACTGTCATCCCTGTCATGGCAGTGGGGCAGGAATCACAGCTACAGCTGCCCATTCAGGTGCAACAATGGAGCCATAGATGGGATTTGTGGCAGCTCATTCTTCCCTCAATTTACGCCCTGACAGTGGGTGTTGGGGACAGCTGAAGTGCTGTCCCTTGATCCCTAGTAAGCAGCTTGAGATGGAAAGACTGGGCCACCAAGCACTCAAACACCCTCAGAGGTGTGCGCCCTGTGGCATCCATCCAGCTGGGAGCATCAGCACAACTCCCTCCCCCACCAGCCTTCCTTGCCCTATGGGATCATCTCTGTCAAGCACAGCCCCTTCCCCCATCCTAGCAATACCACATCCTCCTGTGCCCCTCAGTGACCTCTGGGGCCGCCTGGCTTTGTCCCTGCTGGCAGGGGAGATCAGAGAGGTCAGCCTGGGAATGGTGGCAAGCAGCATCTGCTCCTCTGTGATCCAGCTCATGTCACTTGTGCCTGGTTCCAGGATGTGCACCAGCCTCACAGTCCCAGCACACGCTGCCTCTGCTGCTGCTGGGAGAAACCAGTTGGTTACTGCCCACAACTGGCCCTGGCACTGCCTGACAGGGATGAGGGCACTGTGGGCACAGATGGGGGAGGGAGGAAAACACACAGCAGCTGAGACATCACTTCTTGGGCATCTGCAGCCTGGTCATGGCCCAGAACTACTCGGGGCTCTGCCAGCTTGCTGCTGCTTTCTGCAAGGCAGCTTTTCCTGCCCTATCCCTACAAGGTGCATACTGCCCACAGCACCAACACCAGGTGAATATGGAGTCCCAGCTGGCACCTTGAAGGAGGTGGGAATGGTTGGTGCTCACTCCTGTCAGGCAGGGGTGCTCAGAGGACCTTAGCTGTGTCCTGCCCCCTGCCTGGGTCACCTCCGATAGCCATGACCCTGATGAGGTGACCAGGTCCTGCGGCACTGTACTCCTGGCCACAGTCTTGCTGGTAAGTGATGGCACTGTGCAGTACTCCTGTCCTGCCACAGCCATGTCCTCTCAGAGTCTGAAGGGACAGATCCTCCTGGCCCAGTGTCCCCAGCCCTGTGAGGGCCAGGAGCTGCCATAAGCACCCAAACCAGAGCACGAGGCATGTCCACAGCCCCCAGGCTCTCTGTCCCCAAGAAGATGCATAATTAATGAGCTCTGGTCTGTCTTTGCCTGGCCATTTCCCATTGATTACTGGGTTCCTATTGCCCTGCTACCAGTCTCCAGGGCTGGCTACTGTCACCTGCTTCTTACCACTCTAGGGATGCTGCTTCTTCCAGTGAGCTCAGGCTCCAGCATGTCCATACAGCAAAAGTGGAAACGGATGAGCTCTTCCAGCCTGCTAGGAGTGTGTAACTGAGATCACACTCTCCACCATCTCCAAGCAGTGGTTTTATGAGCTCTCAGGAGATCTCTGTGGTTTATCATTCCAGAGACAAGAACAAAAGCAAGAGCTGTATGTCACAGATCTCAAGCAGTAGATGTGCCTTGCAGGATCTGGCAGGGGAACACCTTGTAGGTCTCTCTGAGGTTATGGGGCAAATGCAGTGACAGGAAAAACTTCCCCAGCCCAGTATCACCCTCCTGTGCTCACACCCCATCAAGATGCACTAAGACAAGGCAACATCTTCCTCCAACTGCTCCCCTCCACAGAGAGAACTCCTTTCTCTCTGTGGACTGGGAAGAACCATCAGCCCCCATCAGACCAGCTACAGTCAAAGTCACCCAGGGCCCATGAGCCCACCACAGCTCAGCATCCCCTTGGGAAAGAACTCAAGGGAATGCTTTTCTTTGGACTCCAAAGCTCAAAGCTCTTCCAGTTTCCCCAAAGGCCACTTTGCAGGGATTTAAAGTTCAAGGGTGTTCAAAGCCTTTAGGATAACGAAAGCAGGAAAGGTTCTTGACTCACTGCAGATTTGCAGCTCCCATGGCTAGAGGCTTCCTTCCTGAATGAAGAGGATCTGAAACCTTTTTCTAGAGCACGACAGAAGCTCCTTCCCTTCCCAAACAACCTCATACCAGTGTTTTCACCATTCTCATTAGCAGGACACAGTGGACTACAAAAGTCCAGCTCAAAACCCAGTCTGGCTCCATCCCCCGCCAAGCTCTAGGAGGCTCCTCATACTTGGCACTGATCAACCACTGCTTTTTTCCTGACCTCAGGAAAAGTAGCCTTAAAAGACAAACTCCACACCCAGCCAGCTCACTCTCTTCAAGGCTGAGCAAGTGGAACCTCTGCTGACTTCCTCTAAATCTCAACCACGGGGGCAGTGGGAGGAGAGGAACAGCCCCTCTGGGATGGGCTCTTCCACAGCTCACTCACAAAGCGTATTTGAGGGTGAGCACAGCAGGACCACAGCGTTTTCAGATTTAATAGCAAGCCTGCACTCATCAGCACCAGCTTAGACAAGGGGCATCAGAGGCGAGAAGTGGGCGAGTACACAAAATAACAGAGGTGGACATGACGCACAGCTGGGCACAACAGCAGGACTAAAGCCCTAAGTGATGTCATCTGCAAAAAGCTAAATGTGCTGAGAATAAAAGGAACCTGCAGCTAATATTTCAGCCCTGCCTTGTAAGGCTATTTTTGCCTAGATTGCCAAATGCAATTACAACTAAATCCCCCCTAACAAATACTGGAGAGCAGCAGGGGAGAGGTGTATTTAACAGGAATCTTAAGTAGCAGCCATAGTAGTACCTGCTCCCAGCAGGGAAAACAATCCTTGTCTGGAAAACAGCATTTGGTTGAGAGCTGGTGACAAGTGCCAAAAGCAGGAACAGGACCATGGGTCTCAAGAAACTTAGAGAGGGATGCCACTACAGCTTGGGGAACAGCCCTGCTCCCTGCCCAGCCAGGTGCTAACTGCCTGACCATGGGGAGCACTTAGTTATTGCTGTCAGAGCAAGGAGTGTCCCTAGACAGCCTAGAACTGACACTCAACAAAGAAAACAAGCCCTTCAGAAGACTGAATATTTTAAACTGTTTTCCCTGCCAGTCCTGGCTGCTTTCAATCTAGACTTCAATAGTAAGACAAGGAATTTGCAATTGGAGTCATGAGGCTGAATGTCTCCCAGGCCCCAAGGCTGGTAATTGTCCCAGACACGGGCTGCTGGCTCTGCAGTCACGAGCACATTGGCCCAAGCAGCCCCTTCTCCTGGGGGCCTGCACAGAGCACATGGGGCAGGAGATGTGCCCCATCACTGGCCACAGCCTCCCCTCCTGGGCCCAAGGCAAAGGCTCCATTAAAAATGAAAGGCAATTGTGCGATTCCCCAAGGAAAAGGAGAAAAGGCTGAAGCTGTTAATGAGTACAATTAGTGTTGTAGTCAAGCAGAATCAGAGGAAATAATTAGCTCCTATTGTTTCCGTGGCATCCAAATTGCAACCATGCTGGCTTTCCAGGCAGCAACCCATCATTTGAGGCTCACCTCCGAGGACAGGGGGTCACTCCAGCCCCTCTTCTGGTCACAGCTGTCACGCAGCTATGAGCAACAGGCTGGGCCTCACCCTCTTCTCTAAACCCACTGGAGGCCCAGCTTCCCAGGTGGCCAGAGACTTACAAACACCAGTGCACACCAGAAACAGGCTTGGCCCTGAATTCAGCCAGTGCTGCTGGCTCTCCATCAGAGTGAAGGCAACTGACACCAAACATCCCTTTGTCCTGATTTAAGGGAAGCTCAAATCCCTCTCCATAACAAATAGCGGTGGGTACAAGGCACTGCTAACCTGGAAGTACAAATAAGAGGCAAAGACAAAGCAAGCAGCCTAGAGAAATACCACCACACTGAATTTCAGACACAGCCAAAAAATGAGAGACTGAAAGAAACAAAGAGACCCAATAATTTATTGGCAGAACTGAAAAGGGGCATTTGAAAACCACAGGGCTGACTCTCAACTGGGATGCTCCTCCCAGCTGCAGAGAGATTTGTAATACTGGTATCCCTCAGCAAAAGGCTCTGATGTTGAGGCAGAATTCCAGAGATCCTGCGTGCCATGTAGAGAAAGACAGGAAAGTGCTGCAAGATGCGGCCCCAGGGGCCCGCCGCTAATTGAAAGGCTGCCTCCCGCCCCACTGCTAAAAAAAGTTTGTGTAAGACAAAATCGGCCTCTATTGTCACCGCTGCTGGAGGGCTTCAGATGGATCCTTCCCCCAGGGAGGAGTGTGAGAGTGGCCCATGAGTCCCTTCCGAGGTCGGAGGCCACTCCCAGTGCTTTCAACACGGAGAGAGGAGCTTAGTGCCAACTCTTGTTCTCACAATGTGATTTTTGTGTTTCGAAAGCTTGAATTATCCCTGGAAAACAGAGGGAAGAAAAAAAGTGGTTAAAGATGTGCATTCCTTCAGATCACAGCACCTCCCCATTCTCCCCACTACAGCTACCAGTGTTGCCATCCCAGTACATCACTCAAAAACAACACCTGTTAAATCTCCCATGCAGATCTTCCTAACTACAGACTTCTCACACAAGTCAGCTGTCACTCCAGAACCCTCGGAACAGAGGGAGATCCTGGTTCATTCAATGAGAAGGAAAAATTGTCATCTCCTGTGACCAAAGCACATGATAGAATGTGGAAACTTTCCTGAAGGATTCTGCTGTTTAAACAACTTGCAAGGTCTCTTCCTTAGCATTTATCTCAGGGACTCGGCTTGGAGCACAAATACACTATCAGACCAACCTCCCCCTCCTGCCTCTGTCCCTTGTATTCAGTCATACTGTCAACAAGTTTAGCTCTCTGATCTCTCCTACTTTAAAAGAGTATCTAATCTGGAAAGGGTGTTTCCCTCAAGTTTAGATAGACAAGTTTCTTCAGCAGCTTCTACTCATTCAGAGTACAGCCACAAGCCTCAGGGGCTATTGACCAAGGTCTGCAACCTCCCTCAGTACAGTCTCATGGCACTGCAGCAATTGAAGATGGGGCAGGTTGCAGAAGTCTGTTATTGCTTACTGCCAGCCTGTGAGCAGCAGCAACAGGCAAAGCATACTCCCACATTAATAGGTAGTGTGTTGGAAAAAAAGGAGATTACAATTGCTTTGAGAAGATAAGTTTGGCAGCTCTTCCCATAAACAGGGACAGGGCTGTAAGTTGCCCAAGCCAAAACATTTAGGGAATGCCCCAGGACACACCACACCAAATAGCTGAAGAGCAAAGGCAGCAACTTCAGCAGCAAGGTGCTGTGCAGGACTGTGAAATTCCGCTCAAACACGTGAGCTATCACTGTGTGCTGCCAGCAGCTGCATGGCCGCAGTACCAGCACAGGCTGGAACACCTCCAGGAGGTGGGCTGGAGAACTGGAAGAACAGAAGGAAGCAAAAACCACTTTTTAGAGTTAAAAAAGTTACTCTGTTACCACCTGACAGCAAAAACCAAGCTGCAGAAGACTGGGGTTCACCTTTGCACTTGCCAGAAGAGTAGGCCAGGCTGCTATTTGGGAATGTGATTCAGGATTCATTAACTGGATTCTGGTTAATTTGCAACAATGGTTTGGCTTTTTATCCCATACTGGACTTCCACCTCTGCCATCTACCTCTGGGGGACAGCACACTTTAGGTAGCTCTTTAGTGGACAGATTTTCCCTATATTTTCCCTCCTTTTGCCTTTATTGGGTTGAACCAGGCCCTCTACTCATCTCTGCTCAGCACAGGCCACCCAATACAGCCAAGAGCTAAATGAACTCAGCCACTGTTTTCCTGTACCCTTGGCACAGTTGCTGCCTTCAGAGCCTGGTATATATTTAAGTAAGCTGGTTTCCTCTTCCAGAAGGACATGTGAATGTCATCTAACAATAACAACACTACCAAGTGCCTGTGTAGTATTTTGTAAACACTGATCCTCACAAAAAGCCAAACCTGTGAGGAGAGAGGTATTATTTTCACCCACAACTCCAGAGCAAGGTATGCCCAATGCTGTTGAGGGAGGTTTTGGGATCCCAATCAGCTCCTCAGAGCTGAATGCTGGAGCAAATACATTCCAGTGCCCAGTTCCCAATGTAAATGCTTCCTTCCAGTAGATTCCTCTGCTCTGGCACTCGGCAATCCAGTGATCCCACTTGGCTACAATCAACCCAGCTCTCATGGCCAGGCCTCTTGCTGGCCCTTCTTAAGGGCCTGCTATCAGAGAAGTGGGCACTGCAGGAAAAAACAACCTGAGCTGTGGGGCTCCCAGCAGCCTGGGGCTCACCTTGGCTATCTTCTCTGCACATCTTGGCTGACTACCAGCAGTAGAGCGTGGTTGTCTCATTAGCCACAACATTATTATTTCTACCTACAGTAGCTACTGGGTGTCCTTCCTGAACAAGCTTTTATTGACCAATTAATTTATTCTGTTTCAGCCCACTGTTAAAGAGCTGTGTGTCAGGCCCCAGGTGCCTCTCTGTGTCCACCCTCTGGATGTGCTTAGGATTAATTTACCACTCCATACCTGATTACAATCAACTCTAGGCAACGCACCCAAGCTGAAGACATACCTCTCAGCCTCCTGGGACCAGGTCTGGGATATAAGTGCCTCACACACAGGAAGGACACATTAGCAAAATAGCACACAGCACCTCAACAGAAAATGCTGGTGTCTGGTCAAAAAAAAAAAAATTAAAATAATTTTGGCCTTCAGAAAAGAACAAATTGCAGAATGGACCCACCATCAGGCCCCTAAGACAAGAGAACATGCCAGCCCATGGGAAGAAGGTTGGAAGCTGAGAGGTATGCCATGAAGTCACATAGGAAGAAAGATGAGGCCCTACCCTGGGTGTGACAGAGGGAGGGGGAGCGATCGATCAGCGGCCACTGCTGTTCACCAGGCCATGAAACTCCTCCCAGGCCCTGGCAAGCCAGAGGGAAAAAAAAAATGAAATAAAACCAAAAAATAGCACTTCAGATCAAAGGCTTCTTAACTTTTAACGAGAGCAGAAACATTCAATAACGTTTAAAAGGCACTTGTCTTCAGAGAGCAAGGCAATATTCTCTGATAGCCCTAGTGGACAGAAGCATCCTTAAAATCCAGCCAAACATCTGACAGCACAAGGCAGCTTTAGCGTTCTGCACAGACATGAAGCGTTCCCACTGGCTGCTGGTGATAAAGCCACATTAATACCCAGAGACAGGTATGACCTTCCTAGTCACAAATGGAACATCCATTTCCTATTGCTCATAAAATAGCCCATGTTACGTCTTTCTGGAGGATTATCACATTCCTTGGCTGGTTAAACTCAGCCAGTTACTGGCCTCATGCTTTGCAACACATTACATATGTAGGTAATCCCCCCAAAAGGGGCTTCTTTTAATGCCACACAGCTTAGTTCTTACAAAAATTCTTTGATCAGGCAGCAGAATCCAATTGTTATTAGGAACTCTTATTTCCTATTGTAAACCTGCATTGTTAATGACGACCCAGTAAAAACATCACAACTATCTGAAATGAAAATGTTTTTAGATAAGTTAGAGGGACAGGCCCAACACTGCATTCCCTGGTGGAGAATGTTACTGACGGATGAAGGCAGCAGACTGAAAAATTGCTGTCGGTTTTATGAAAGCAGCATACTTAAAACCTTCTCAGGGAAAACATGCTGAGGTTAATGTGAGCATGGCTATTATCTTCTAGGATCACAGACATCAAAGAACTTCATAGTTCTCTGTGCCCAGCAAAACAGTACTGGTGCCTATAGCACATGCCAAGCCACCTTCTGAAGCCGCAGAGTCCCATGGAGCTGGAGGGACCTTAAAGAGAACCCAGGTCAATCAAAAACTCAGACCACCCTCTAGATTGTTTTGCTGGTACTGCTCAGCTACTTCACATTTTGCTTTGTGCACTGCTTCATCAGGCCAGTGCAACACAACAGGAGAGTCCAGAAATGGAAACCCTGTGTAGTCAGCACCTGTGCCAAAACCAGACCACCAACCCGGCTCTTATCTGAGCCTCAGAGTCAAGCTCCCAAATGGCATTTGCAAAAGCAGCCCAGGTGTCACATGCTCTTTCCCAGCAAGTCATAGCCCAAATGAACACAGAGACCTTGGGGTTCAACAGCCTCTCTCCAGAAGAAAGTTAGGGAGAAGAGAAACCCTGAATCTGAAGCCCTCTTAATTGCTGGTAATCTTTGCACATTTCCAGACTTGTCAGAGTCTCCACCTTCATGTCTTCCCTCCAACCTCCCTTGTATCTCTACCATATTTCCATCACCCACAGTCACATCTCTCTTTCCTCTCCCATAGTTCTCCCAAACCTGTAACTTCTCAACAGAAGGAACACAAGGGCAGATTACTTGTCAACATGATCGATAATTTATTACCCCTTTCACACTAAGGAGTTCCTTCTTCCAACATCCCAATAACATCATGCACAGTCTTTCATCTCTGTCCTCACAGACAAAAAGAAAAAGCTCTTCCAGCCAAGAATTTTTAATTCAAGACCTTCATGTGTATTATAGTACTAATGACTCCAACTATCTGCTGACTTGACTGAAAAAATCCACCAGGATGTGTCTGCCCTAATGTACCTAAACTATGCTAGGAGAGCAAACTGCTCTCATTCCATATTGAACAAGGCTGCCAGTTAATTTAATCTGGCAGAATCTTTATGACCTGTGACATGCCAAAGGCACAGTGCCAGAGAGTCTAAGAGGTTATTTTTATGTATAGACATTTTTAGTACCTTATTGCCATACTGTCTGCACAGCGATCAGATACTCAGTGAATTGATCCCCAACACTTGGATTATTCCATTGAACAGATGGGAAATGGAATTGTTAGCAGGCTAAACAAAGCCAGCCAGAGCTGTTCTTCCACACTCATTCCTGACCCACAACTGTTGAATCTTCCCACCTTCTTTCCCACTGCCCAGGATTAGGACTCAGACAGAGCTCCCTTAGCCCCACCACGTAAGATGGAGGGGGAAAAAAAAGAGAAAAGAAGCCACTATCTCCCCAGAAAATAAAATAAAAAAAAAGTAAAAAAATAAGGTAAGAAAAAAAAAAGGAAGACTCCAGCAAAAAGAGGAAGGGCAATCTTAGTTGCTTCAAGGGACTTTCCAAATCACTATTGTGCAAGCAGCACTAGCTGTTTTCTGCAAACATCCTCAATTAAGTCCCAGTAGTCTGTCTCCAGTATTTCTCTGTGCAACCCTGCTCCTTACCTTCTCCTTCTCCAGCTAAAAAGGATTCAGAGGGCTCAGAGTGCACTTATGGTACCTTACAAAGGGCACCAAGGTCTGTATCTTTTGCCAGCCCACATGGAACCTCCCAGCACACTGTCCACTCACTACACTCTGCAGGTGTCCAGAGCAGTACCACCTCTTTCTGGGTGATTCCCCTGGGATTTGTTCACAGCCAGACAAGAACTTTGTGACTAACAACCTGAAAAAAACATCTAGGGTAGTCTTCTAGCCTGAAAGAATTCTTTTACCTGTCTGGTAGTACCTGGAGCAAAGGCAATAAAACACAATTAAATAAACACAACTAAACTGACCTCCTTGAGAAAAAAACATCACAAAATAAATAGGTTATAGGCACTTTTTTGGTAAGAGACAGGCCACCAAGATAAGGAAGCCTTTCACAAAGTCATGTACACTTCTGAATAAAGCATATTATGTTGATGGAGAATGAATCACTGAATCCATCAATTCAAAGGCCAGGTCTATGCAAGTGCTCTTAGATCTGCAGCACCTGGAAACATTACTGGAACTGGAGAATGAAGTGATAAATGAAAGAAGCCAGTATTGCAGACTCAGGAGCAGAGGACAGCTATCAGATCTGGAACCTCACTGCTCTCCTCTAGATTTTATTCCTTTTCTCAGACTTGAATGGACAAAGGTGAAACAAAGCAGCTCTAGAGCTGGCATGACCCAAGACACCCTGCCTTCCCCTGACAGGCATCAGACAATGTGTGAAGGTCCCATCTGTAAACCATTTCTCTTTAGGCAAGGTTAACCCTGCCCACTCCATTTAAGACAGTCAAAGGCACAGGTGACACAAGCAGAACAGCAGCACTGAGGAGTTCTCCTAAGGTTTTGAAAATTAACAAGCAAATGGAAACCAATGCTTTAAAACCACAACAGTTACAGGATTAGCTGAACTCTGCTGTGACAAGGGAGACCTCACAAGCACCCGACCAGCAGCTTACTTGTTTCATAAACACTGATCTTCTTGCACAACGCCTGTCCCTTCCACAGGGATTTATCTTCTTAATTCCTCACCTTTTTTGCCATTCCTCTCTTTTTGTCCTGAGAACCTCACCCCTGTAGTCTTCTTATAGTACATTATTCCCTCCATAGGATATCCTCGTTTCCTACCTACAATACAGTCTGAGCCCATTTCCTCCAACTGCCTGCAGTGAAATGAACCCAGTGCCAGCTCTATTAAGATCAACTATTCTTCTCATTTGCTCGAGCCATCCCATTAGTTATCACTGGTGACTTTGAAAGGAAAAGATAGTTTTATACCCTGATCAGCTCTCACTGCAGCAGGCACTTAGGAATAAGCGAAGCTTTGTTTTCAGAAAAAGCAGCCTTGCTATAGAGCTGACAGGACAATCTGTAACATCACACAGCAACCAAAACATTTCCACACCAGCCTGCTCAGTGGCAACCTGCTGATGGTCACTGCTCTGGTCTCTCCTGGCACTGGAAGCAGTGTTGCTGAATTTGCCTGGGATTCCTGGACAGTATTGTGGGTGAGAGCTCTCAAGAAAGGAGATGGTCACTGACCACACAGTTATCAGTGCAGAAAAGAAAGGCTGATAAGCCCAGGCAGAGTGAAGGTGTATGCAAGGCAGCCACAAACTTCATGCTGCAATGCTCAAAGTCAAATGTTAAAGTGATCACTTCCCCTCCACCCCTCCCCAACTGCAGATACCTGAATATTTTCAGTGGCTTTGCTGAGACATGGCTAGGCTGTGGTTGGCAACAATCTGCTTTCAAACATTTGCTGCTATGGCAGCAAAAGAGGTTGGGTATTTTGCCTTTAATTCCAAGCCACAGGAAGTACCACTGTCCATAAGTCACTGTCACTTCTGGACCTTGTCACCTCCAAGGTTAACAGCACTGATGAACTGAACCTATTAAGTGGTTCACTGCATCTGAGTGCTCCTCTCTCAGTGCACCTCTGAGGGAACAAAGAGAAGCAATTTCTTTCCAGCTACTGAAACAAGGCAGCCCACAAAATGTCACATATGTTCTCTTAGGTGCTCAGCACTGTAACATCTAAGGTACTATAAATACCCTAGAATTTGGCAGAGTCCAAGAGATTGTTCTAGCTTTCCTAGCAAGATTGGAAATTCATACAGACTAGGCTGACCCTTCTACTCGCTAGCATATAGGCAGCTTGTCAATATCACAAGCAAGAGAAAGGACAAACACAGGAAAATTGCAATGAAAGATCTGCTTATCTAGCTAAATGCACAAGCCCCACCACTGACAGCAGGAAGGACAGAATACAGAACAGCTCCTTGGAATAGCTGTGACGCAACAGGTACTTTGCAGCTTGGCAGCACCACCACTTTCTGAAACAAAGGGGGCTGCAGCCTCACTGACAACTCATGAAAAATGGTGTCTAGAAATGATTTAATATGAAATGCATCATCACAAAAGGAATATACAAAACCTGAAACACAGGGCCCAGGTTCCACAGTGAGAGGCATGCTAGCAATTTCTACAGAAGCATTAATTTACAGTGTGTCAAAAGCTAATCCAGGTCAATTCACTACCTAAAAATCAAGGTTTTGAGAAATGCCTGTTCTTTTCTTGCTAAGCATGCTCCCTTCCCTGAAGCACAATCAATGCCAATCAAACCCCGCACATGAGCAGAGCTCCAGTGGAGAGATGCAGCCCATACAAATGAAAAATGCCATGAGCCCCCCCTCAAAAGGCAGCCCTGACAAAGCCTAGAGTACAGCTCTTCCATTAGAGCTTTTCATGAAACACAGCCAGAGTGTGAATATAGAGTGCTGGCTAGAAAGCCCTCCCCAGTCATAAATCACATAGTACATGTGCAGCATAAGTGGAGTTTATTCATGACGGACAGTATTTCAACAGGACTTGATAGATGGGTGAGGAAAAGGAGCCAGACTTCTTGGAGGATAGAACTAGTTACACAAGAGATTCTTTATTAGTGAGAGAACCTTAACGATATGAAGCCTATCCAAGCAGAGTCAGACTGAAAGCTGGGGCTGTCCTGCTCTTCTCTGTCACAAAGCAGTCACCATCACCTCTCTGCAGCTGCTGCCCCTTGCTGCCTGCTAGTACCAGGCAAGAGAGGCACAAGAAGTTGGTCTGTGCAGCACTACACAGAAACTCCACTGACTGCAGTTCTGCTCTGAATTTACACCAGTGCCTTTGGAAGAAGATATTGGAGAGCATTGCAATCAGACTGCTGCAGCTTAAGCGAGGCAATGGGAAAGAAGGGGCTTTCATGATGCTCTACATGGCAGAAGGTTAATTGCTTAAACCTACCTGACTGGGACATCATCAAAGCAATTCCTGACTATCCCTCCTACCCACAGAAGAATGAGAGGGAGACAAGCCAGTTGGCCTCTATTTAAGAACTGCTCCCAGCTGTAATCTGAGCTACTAAACTTGATACCTCCAACACCTGTTATTCTCAGACAAGCTCGTTTTGCACCACACGTCAGCATCACAAAATGAAACTTGGATGCTATGCAGGAAGAGAGGGCAGCAAGCACAGCACGTTACACTGGTGTAGGGAAATGAGGCCACACTTCTGGATGCACCATCACTCAAGGACTTACACCTGTCAGACCCAAAACAAACACTGCTATAGCAGCATTCTCTGTGCTAGGAAGTGCTGGTGGTGATAGCTCACAAGGGAAAGGCCACATCATTCCCATTCTACACTTGCTACATGAACCACCATCGCAGCTTAGGACAGCTTTTACTACAGAGACTGAGAGAAGTCAAACACCTCCCTGCTCTCACCACAAAACCGCATCACCACAGTCTGCAGTCTGCTGCTGAATAGGAGTAAAATACTCTGCTGTGTGTCCACATGAACACGTTGCTATTCCTTACATAGACAGAGTTCACAGTGCCCTCTCCTGGCAAAAAGTGCATGAGAAACGTTATTGGCAAAATCATGGAAAAAATAATCTCTTTCCCTTCTCTTTCCCACACACATAGGAGGGTGGGCCAAATGGAACACTAAATGCCTACAGGCAGTTTCAGTGAGATTTCTGTATAATTACTAGTGACCCACACTCAAAACTGGAAGCCAGCTGTCTGCTAGAACCAGGATGGATCCCATCAAAATGACAGCAGACTGATGACAGCATGAGTACGTGGAACAAGCCAGCATGATGAAAGAAAGTAATGAAAGATACTTGCACCTTCATTACAAGCAAGATTAGAAAACTCTGCCACATCAGTGTCTTACTCATTTCACTTCTTTTTGTGTGCACCTTTTCAAGTATTAATTTAAGCAATATGACCTAATCAGTCTATAGTTTAATCAATTATGACCTATTAGTTTATAATACACTTAAGAAAAAAGGAAAAACAACATATTACTCACCTCTAACCAATACCTATATATGCAGTTTTTTGTCACTTTGTGGGAAATAAAAGTCACCTGAATGGCCTGATATGGTAAGCTATAACACATTTATTTAAAAATACAGCTGTGCTCTCTGTGTACCATGATCTTCTAGTCTTGTTAAAGAGCCTCTGTCACTAGGGCCTGGAAGACTTAATATATGACGTTTATTATGATTAGAAATCATTTGTACAGCACTGTAAATTCACACAGCACTTTCCCAAGACCATTTATAAGTCTAATGGCACTATAAATCCCTGTTAGCTTCCGCACTTTATTCCCCAGAATCTCTATTTATTCAAATTATTCAATTCCCCCACTGCAATCTTGTCGTTGAATACATCAAGCCACAGTCCCACCCCGGGCTGCCCATCACCTAAGTGACAGGCTAGGTGGATTGTTAAAATAACCCCGGATCACACATTTAAAAGAGAAAAAGGTTTTGCTCATAGAACCAAACACCCACAACAACAACACAGGAATTTGGCTTTCAAAGCGCGCTGGCAACAACGGCTGCTGTTTGCACTTGAGTTTGCAGGAACAGCCCTAACGCACACGAGCACTTCTGCCAAGGCCCGTGCCGTGCACCGAGCTGCTCAAGCACACATGCAACCTGCAGCACCCCCCTGGCCAGCACACGTACTTGATGCTGTCGGTGTGGGTTTTATATTCCATGATGGTGTTGGGAGGTAGGTTGAGCACTCTTCGTAACGTGTCGCGTATCCGGGCTGTCGTGGCCTGGTCGCTGGCTGTCTTGTTCCATATGGAGATGATGTCCTCCTGTGGAACAGCACGGGAGGGAGGGGTAAGCACAGGGTGCTTTTTGCAGCCCTGCCACATGGAAGCATGTGCCAGTTCTCCAAAGCACTCACCTGGAATCGGACAGAGACAACGGCCCCACAGATTTCTTCCCCCACCATGAACTGCTCTCCCAACATGGCCAGAATAAGATTCTCCCAGCACCGTGATGCTAAGCCCTTCCGCAGACGGATAATCCATTTACCACCATTTTTGTTGGCATCATCCTAGGAAGAAGGGAAATAAATTGATTTGTTTTCTCCTAACTATTTTTCTGCTACCCACAAGACAGCAGAGCCACAAACAGGAGGAGATATTGATTAGGTAGGGCAAGGAAGGTATTTTCACGCAAAAGCATTTTATTTCACTTCTCCCCCATATAAGCAGAGACAGAAGAAAACCACTTACTTTGAATACTAAGTACTTGAAACAACGGCCCTCAGCCTTCCAGACAAAGTTCTATGCTCTGATGACTTGAGTTCTAGTGTTTTGATCCTACTAGCAAAGACTAACACCAGGCTACCAATTTTCACAAACAGACCCAAAGGCAAGGACTTTAAAACTACTCCTAAACCCGACATTGATTCACCATTTCTCTAATCCTCTGTCTATGTAGTTCTGCTTGGAAAACAAGATGCCTGTAAAACAGGAGAACCCCTCATCATAGAGCATGGAAGGCCAGTAAAGAGTTTGCAAAATGGTATTTCAAAAGCCAGCGAAAAATTGATAAGCATTTCCCTTCCACATTTCCAGGAATGGGCTCACAAGTTTGCTAACACAGAAAGGACCACCCTGTTCTCTGACATAATCACACATCATACAGCTGAATGTTTGCTCCAGACTGTGGCAACCCAGGGAAATAGCCAAAATGAGGGGAGAAAGTAAAAAAATTTAATGCTAAGCACCCAGTGTGTCACCTCAATATTGTGATTCTGTATCTTGAAGCTGACAAAGAGCTGGAAACTGCTACAGCCTCCCCTGCTCCCCAGAACGCACAGCTTTGTCAAAGAGCAGCTCGTCCTCTGTGCAGAACACTGTGGCATTCTCAGTGGTACAACACTGTAGCTGGGAAATCTTACAAGGTGAGAGGGGAACAAGTTCCATCCAAAGCTGAGGATAGAGAGGTAGGAACAAGTCAAAGAGGTGGCAGTTAGGAAGGGTAAGGGAAGACAGGTCTAGGACAGAAACAGAGAATAAAGGATGACTCAGAGGGGACTGCACAAAACAGGACATCCGTCTCCAAATCCCCAGCAATCCCCTCTGCCAAGCTGGGACACACCTCGATGATGCCAGGCAAGGCAGCCCAGCCTTCTTAAAGAAATAAAGTTAATTTCATTTTAGCCTTAAAGCTTCTCTAGGGCTTAGATAAAATGAAACATTTGTCTGCTCTCCCAGAGACAGCAAGTGCTAATGAAGCAATCCTGAAGAAACATGGAAGTGTCAGCATAACAGCAGCATTCACCTGACTCCTACTTTTCAGGTATGTGCTGGCCTGAAAGGGGAGGGTGTCAGCTCCAGACAAACCTCAAAGCATGACAGGAGCCATCCAAATCAACATAAGTTCTAGGAATGTGGCAGAATCCTGTGAGAAGCAAACTGCTTTCTGTTAAGAACCCTTGTTTTCCAAGTTGCGAAAATCACAGCCTTTAGACTAGGCTTAACTCCTCAAAGTTTCCACAATGACTAATGGGGATCAGAAGAGAGTGCTATTGCTAAAAATATCTCAAAGGTGGCTTAAGCAGGTTCAAAGCTAGAGAGAGAGCAGTGATTGGGAGGCAGATGCTGTATCATGTGCTTTACAGTTGTTGTTAGTGTTCTTTCAGGTTAAACAAGCTTTGGTTCAGTCAAGCATTTGATTTTCCTTCACCAGAATAATAATGATCTGCAGCCCAGTAAATTACCAGGGATTATTATGCTTAGTGCTTCTGACTTTAGCAGAAGAGGCAAAGATGGATGCAGAAAAAGATCATAGCTACACACAGGCACATCTGTACCTATAAGAATGACAGTAACTAAGGATTGGTTTGGAAGAGAAAGAAGCATAAACAAAACCCTTCAAAGCATGCAGCAATGGAAGGCCGGAAGTGAGATCTCAGGTCCTCTTCTAGAAATATAAGAAGGAAGTAGGGCCAGAAGTAAAAATATTAAAGAATCTCTCTACCTCCATCTTAAATTGTCTGCTGAGAATTGCTTTATAGAAATTCTGGTATCATTAACTTGGGAACTCTCTGGTTGACACATTGTCTGAGGAACTTGCTCTCCAGGAGTCCAAAGAGGGTTAAACATTTTATATAAATAGTATTTGCAGTAACTGGCTATAAAATACCTTGCTTAAAATAATTGCTAATGAGGGTCACATATAAATTTCTCAAGACCAAGCAGTATAATTAGGTACTTCAGAGAAACACATAAAATCCTCATATTGTGAATGCTATTGGTCATTGCTGGAAGCAGGCCAGGAACTGGAAGAATGATTTGCTGGGCAAAGATTCTTTTAAAATTTCTTTTAACAGATTTAGATAGAAATAGAAGCAAACTACACTGCTCTGGAACAAAACCAAACAAAACAAAACAAAAAAAAAAAAAAAAAGCAAATAATAAATAAAAGGCAAAGTTGTTTCTCCATCTCCAGCTCTGTGTGCAGGCTTTTAACCATATGCACCTCCTTGACTGAAAAAGGAGGGCTGGTTTCTGTAAGCTTTGTTGGGGAGGTCGAGTCCTTCCAGAGGAAAGCCCTGCACTGCTGTCACAGGAGGTAGCTATGGGGTACCCCCTCCATTGGCAATGGCAGCTCAGCAACCTTTGAGGGGTGCAGCCAGCAACTTCCCCATCTTCCCTCTCTGGCAGCAGGACTCTTAGATTACATGGACAGAGTTCTGAGGACAAGTTTACAGGAAACCCAGACTGTGATTTCACCCAAGAAAACCTAATGGAGTGCCATTTAATGACAAGAGTTCCTCCACTGTAGAAGGTTCCCTCCAAAATATTGTGGGAAGATATCAAAGCAGAAATGAGAGCTCCAACTCACCTCCCACATGGGTTTGATGCCCTCTTTGAAAAGATGGAAGTCACTGTGGCCTGTCAGGTCCCCAGGACGTACCATGTGACTGTAAAACCGCCAGAACTGTTCCACCTGCAATGACACCAACCACACAGTGAGGCTGCTCAAACTGTTCAAGATTTCTACAGGAACAGGCTGCCATTTTTACACCAGCTCTCCAGAGCCACCTTCCCCTCTTCTGTTCTACTCCCTCATCACCAGGGTGTTGATTAGGCAACACAAAAGGTTACAGTAGTGTCAGAGCCTGGGTGCCTGTTTCTGACTGGCTCCATTACCAGGTGACCACCTGAACCATTCAGTAGATGCCTCTAAAGTCACTCAGTGTTTGTCTGAAGAAATCTGTGCTAAACTGCTCTGGTGAACAGTTCCAAATATATCTTTTAACTTCTACTGCCCAAACTTTCAATCACTGGGTATGTGTCAAAGGCATCAGCTACAGCCAAGCCTCTCTACCCTGCACAATCACTACTCTCTGTGACAATGGAAACTGCAGAAGCCTTCAAATAAGACTTTTTTTTTTGTATTTAATTTTACTGTATGCAGATTTTAAGACAAAATATACATTCTGGTGCTAGTTTAAAATTGGGAGGCACTATTCAGAGTTTTTATTTAAATACCTCTTACTTCCTTTTACAGTCTGCCATAGTACACTTGGTACCACTTCAACCAGTTCCATTCTGGCACCCCTGTCTGCTTGAGACAATCTGACTGTAGGGAAAGGGATTTATGTTTCATAGTTCTTAAAAGCAACATATTTATCTTTTGAGAATCTCTGGGTAAGAGAGGATGGATCTTTAAAATTAAACAAAGCAGTGGATGAGATTATACTAAGTTCCATATTTTAAGAAGACTCTATTCAGTAAGACAATAGCTATTAAGCAGACCAGCAGGGCAGCTGGAAGGGGCAGACATCACCCCAAGCACTTTATCAGAGACCTTAATGACTCAGTCAGCACTTGGAATTCCATCCAATCTGTGACTTCTGCCATCCAAGCTGGAATTTGCTTTTATAGCCAATAAAATTATGAACCAAGACTGAGGAAGGGTCAGAAGCAATCTATTTTTGTCAGGCACGTCCAAACACCCATGGGGAAATCATACTCCCACAGTGAAGGAACGTGCCCTCTAGTGGTTCACATTTCAGAGCTTTTAGAGCATTCCACTGAAAAGCCAAGAATAAATCTGAACACAGACTCAGCTAGACAATTCTTTCTGAAGTTTTCTCTTCCATCTCCTTAAACAGAATTTTGACCCAAACACATTATCACATATAATGGCCAGTCTCTCTCCATCCTATCAGAACTGCATCTGACCATGGCAACAAATTCTCTGTAGCAAAGAGCAGACAACAGAATATTCAACAAGATGTTCTTCCTCTAAGGAGCTAAAAATCAATGCTAAGTCTACACTGATTTATAAGACAGAAAAGTTATTGGCAGAACATCAAGCAGCAGCCACATTTTTCATCCCCTGAACTGAAAGTACTTGCTCACACAGGCTAATAGAAGCAGTAACTACTCACCACAACAGGCTCACTGTAACCTGTGTGGATACAGTAACACAAACCAGCTGCTCAGACAGGCATATTTTTACACAGCCTCCAGAAGGAATAAAGGACTGTTTTTATAAATTATCACATTACAGAGAATATATACTGGTAGGCAGAATTAGCATTTATAAGTGACCCTGAAAAAACTGGGCAAACACCAGACTTAAAAGAAAAAGGAATAAAACAGCTAACAGACTTCCTGGGCTCTAGAACAGTAATGGGGACTCATTTTTCTTACATATCTTGGGTCCTTGAGGGCATATTTACTCTGCCAGCACCATGCAAAAACCCAAGACCGCCTGTCCAGGACACGCTCAAGTTTATTCCAGGAACAAGTAACCACAGAGTGGAGGAAGAAAGGAAGAGCAATATGCCTTTTAATGAACTTGACTGCAACATCAAACGGCACCTTGTCCATCACTTCCAGAGAGACAACAGGTCACCAGCTGTTGGTAAATACAGCGTGCCAGATGTTTATTCCAAACACAGCTTTTGTGATGGGAATGTGGGTGAAGTGCGTGAGGGACAGCACAGAAATGGAACAGAAAAGCTGTTCCTTTCTTCTCATGCTCCAGCCATAAATAAATGACATGGCTACTCTTTTTTTTTTTTTTTTTCTCATTATACCACAGAGGTCTAGCACAGGGCAGAGGAGAAGTGCTAAACGCACATCTCCTGCTGCAATTCAAGAGCTCATTTGCCTTGGCAAACCAGGAGCAGGGCCTGTGCGTGCACAGAGGCAGCACGGGGGGAGCAGGGCACAGGGCAGGGGGAGCGGGGCACGGGGAGCAGGGCACGGGGCACGGGGAGCAGGGCACGGGGAGCAGGGCACGGGGCAGGGGGAGTGGGGCACGGGGAGCAGGGCACGGGGCACGGGGAGCAGGGCACGGGGAGCAGGGCACGGGGAGCAGGGCACGGGGCAGGGGGAGTGGGGCACGGGGAGCAGGGCACGGGGCACGGGGAGCAGGGCACGGGGAGCAGGGCACGGGGAGCAGGGCACGGGGCACGGGGAGCAGGGCACGGGGCAGGGGGAGTGGGGCACGGGGAGCAGGGCACGGGGCACGGGGAGCAGGCTGTGCCCAGCGGAGGGGCTGGCAGGGGGTACTCACGGAGGCAAAGGTGCCAATCTGTTTGATGTTCTGCTCGTAGCTCTGCGAGCTGGTGGGCCGCCCGGGGGTGCGCCGCGAGTACCAGAAGGTGTAGTTGTACTGCAAGGGGTGCTCAGCTGGCCCCGGCACCACAGCCTGCAGGACACAAAAGCTTGTTTACCCCTCGCATGCTCCTCTAAAAAGGGAAAAATTGCATTTACAGCATATAAAAGCAACCATTCGAGCCATCAGAGGTATCGTGGATGAATTCTTTTTAGTCCTGTGCCTGTCTCAAAGGGAAAAAAAAAAAACAACTAAAAAGGAAATGTGAGACCTTGAACTTTTTCAAATTAAGGGAAAAAAAAAAAGACACTTTCCTCCTCTGGGAATGATAAACCCCACTTACAATGAATCATGATTCAAATGCAATTAAACTCTTTGATGACACCAATTGCCTGAAGGAACCAACACCCCAGTGCTCTGGGAAGATTAACCTAAGAACTTGTTATGTCAGCTTTGGCAGAACCCATCACCAGCAGCGGGCAGCAATCACTTTTTAATTTCCAAAACACTGATTTCTGATTAAAAATACTTCTAATGAGCACAAAAGAGGCTAATGAGAGCTCATCAGCCAGGAGTCAAAACTTACAAAGAATACCCCAATCAAAGCTCTTATTTGTACTACTTGATATTGTTACAGGAGTTCGCAGGGCTTAAATCTCTACTTTCCTCTTGACTTCGGCAAGTTTACAAGGGTTGCATTACTTCAGACAGAGAAATTTTCCTGAACAAGATATAAAAATAAACCAAACCAGGGGAGATATATACACAATGCTTTCTTCACCAGGCTACCTTACACACAGGGACACATCTTAAAAGGTGTTTCAAGAGTGTCACAAACACTGCCTGCTAAACCACCTTCAAGGTACTACTGTCCTGTCAGACATGAGTCCTTTCCCCACATCCTCTTCAAAATTTGTTTTTGGATGAAAATAAAGCCTCATTACTCATTTCCATTAAAAAGCCTGACAGGGTACCACTATGTTAGTGATGGGAGCACTCACCCCTCAGATGAGAGACCTCCAAAAGTGACATCAAATTACCAAAATCAAACGTAGTGCTGCTGTCTTCACTGCAGCAGTAGCAACGTACTGATATCACAGCCCCCCAAGACATATTTTCCCTTATCCCTGAGCTGAGCATTGACTCCCCAGCACTCCCATACCATGCCCTGGCAGTGGAGTGCAGATGCCAGCACCATACCTTCCTCTTGGTAGTACTCTGTGGTTTCTCACGATCGTTCTTTTCCTTCTCACTGTCTTTCTGTGTGTTATTTTCCTCATTCTGGTCATGGTCTCCACTATCATCATCTTTCAATCTGGTAAAGAAAAATAACAAAGAGAGCCATCACACAGCTGAGAAGGTCCATACCAAGCCCAGGTAGTTCTCTGCTCCAAAGCTCCTCCGTGGTACAAGGGCCACCACAGTTTGGATATCTACACTTGACAACGTACACAGTAAAAACTACTTCTTCTTTCATGCCCATCACAGGCATCTTGGGCAAGCACTTTTAAGCTGACGTGAACAACGAAACAGCTTTTTGGAACAAACTCAAGTGGTTTGTGCTGGATACTGATCTGCCACAGGAAACCCCGGTTACTTGTTCAAGTTCCCTGCTATTCAGGGGGCCCACACGAAGACCTCTCACCGTACCTCTGCCGAGTCTTACCCACCCCGCTCCCCACGGCCCCCAGCACTGCACAGGCAGCGCCTCGGACGAGCAGACACCGCGCCAGCACCCAGCACCCCACAGATCTCTCCGCCCGCCCCATTCCCTGCCAAGGGCCGGAAAAAAGCGAGACAAGCAGAGCCACAAAGCGGTCCGCAACTCCGCGGTGCAGGCCTGCCAGCGGCCCACCGCCCACACCTCCCGGTCCCGCGTCCCCTCGGGGCCAGGCCGGGCCCCGGCTGCAGGTTCGGGGCTGTGCGCAGCCCCGTGACTCATCGCGTCTCGCCCGCCCGACGCCGGGGCAGCGGCGGGAGGCGCCGGCGGGGCTCGGGGCGGTGCAGGGCCCGCACCGGGGGCCGCTCGGGGGGCTCGGGGGCGACACTCACGCGTCGAATTTGTTGTTCATCGTCGCTCGCTGCCGCCGCCACCCCCGTCCGCCTCAGCGACTTCCGCCCTGCTGAGTCCGCCCGCGAAACTCTTCCGCCGCTTCCGGCGGCTCCGCCACCACCGCCCGCGTTTCCCCCCGGAGCCGTAACGCGGCGCACGGCGGGCGGGGGCGGGAGCGCCCCTCAGGGCGCGGCCGCCATCTTGGGTGTGGCGTGAGGGGCGGGCTGGGGAGAGAGTTCAACTTATCCGTGCAATTAATTGTGCTCCCGTAAATACAGTTTGAGGACTCAGACAGTTACTCTTCTAAGAATTTTCCCACCTTGCCTCCTGTGGCAACAGGAAACCCCAGCTCGACTCCCTCCCCATTGATGTTTCCTTCATGTGCAGTGAGGGATGGCACAGAAAATGGGAAAAAGTCCCAGTAATGAGTCTGCAAGCTCCTGAAGTGATAATAGACAGTTCATAGCGGATAAAGGCAATAGTCCCTCTTTCAGCATCTCCTTGCACTTCACGAATCTGTTCCCACGTTACTCCGAGTACAGAATTTTCACAGTGCTTTGCAAATCTCTGAAATTTGCAAATTTCTGCTATCTGGCAGAGTTAGTAAATAGAGTTCTGAGTGCTGTAGCTTCTGTTTCTATATCAATTTGTGATGTGGAAAGAGTAAAAATTCATTGCCTATGTAATCTAGGTACTCATGCTAAGCAAGCAAAGGAACAACCCCGTATTATATCCACAGTATTATAACTTGGTGTAACTCAGTCTACTTAAAACTTATTTATGCTGAACAACTAATATCTCTCATAAGTCTGTGGATCAGGAGCATTAAAAAAAAATGGTATGTATAACCATATGTAAAGCACTGCATATCCTCTATCCTATAGTGTGTTAGTGTATTAATTCTTGTAAAGCAATGTAACACTGCTATTCCTGCCTTACTATCTGAAAGCAAAGGCAATGAGTGTCTCAGCAATATTCCTGAAATCCCAGGAGTATGGCAGGACAGGGAAAGGGCCCCCCAAGCCCTAGGCTAAATATTCTTACCATGGGCCTTCCCATCCGGTTGTCTTAAGGGCTCAGACGTGTGTTCATAACCTTAGAAGTCACGGAAGATTATTTAGAAATATTTAGTAGCAGAAACAGTTCAAACACTCATACAGAATTTCCTGGTTGGTAACAAAAGGGATCCCCAAATGGGATCTGTGTGCTCTGAAGACCAGCAGTTTACCAAAATATTTCAGAAATAATGTGTTACACAAATCGCTATGGAGACCTGTTCATAAAGAGATCCTTTTCATAAAAATTGCCAAGATATCAATCACTCTCTTAAAATTGCCCAATACAAGTGCCAAGTAATTATTACAGGGTGAGAAACAGGGTCACACTCTGTTATTTCCTACCTAATAGCTTATTTAGAAATTATTAGGCACTCCTAAAGAGCACCAAAGGATACAGTAATTACAGTTATCAAACTTAAAACAGAAAGAACACCACTAAACCCCACAGAAGTGAAGGCTTCACACTGATCAAAACCCCCAGCTTGGATTCTGATCTTCCCGCAAAACCACATAGGTCTTATTGGGAAGATGACCTACATCAGGTTGGATAGGGATTTAAAGTATTCCGCTAATACAATAAATTGCATATACATTCCTGAAATTTCTGTGGGTTTTATGTTTCATTTGTACCAGTTTAAAGGAAACCAAAGTTTATTATATTAATACTTTTATACACTGACCTAGCTTGAAATCCTGTATGGAAAAATGGTAAAAGTAACATCTCTGCAACAAGAGAGGCAAACTCAGTACAGATTTGTTCATATTATAGCACATAGATAACATCCAGCATCCTATGCCCAGTGAAGAGTTCCTCATGAGCTGTTCAAACTCACCTTTGGGTAGTTTTGCAGCCTGGGAAAAAATGTAAACATAGGTGTGATGCCTGACTTTGGTTTGTCTAAGGGTTGTACCCAAAGCTTAGTGGCATTAAGAGACCTCGGTGACAGGGAAGCCTTGCAGTGTGGTGTACTGGGTCCCCACAAACCCTGGGTTCACTCATGCTGCTGTAACACACAGTCTCTTGGTAAAGCTGCTTTTGCATATGGCAGGGCTGTTCAGTCCTTATATACAATTCCACAGGATGGGCAAATGACAGCATCTGACACCTCTCGGAGTCATTCTGAATTTAAAAAAAAAGGGCTAATAATGAGCATTCAAGAATTGTTGATGTGCAGACTCTGTGCAGAACTTGAAATTCCTAAGCCATCTTACAGTGGAGGATCAGGGTAGCTGAATCATGAGCCATGAGCAAGGACACAACACACGTGCAGCTACACACATTTCCCACCTTGGATTTCCAGCTACACCATCATGAAGTGCTCAGCATAAAGTGAAGGTGGTGTCTGAGCCCGCTCTGAAGAGATCTGTGGTCACTGCACTCCGAATGTAGAGAGCGTGCCATCCTCTGCCTGCAGATAGGAGACAGGCAGTGAGATTTAAGGCATAGCAAATTCCCAGCAACAGATCTGTTTTTCATCACAGGCCCATACAGAGTTGGTGGAGCTGGTAAGGCAGCAGCCTTGTTGTTCTGTTAAAAAATATGATCTTGCTGAAAAGGAAGACAGCGCACAGTAAGTTTTCTTTCAGCCTAGAGTGGAACAGCATCACTCTCTTTATGTTTTAGGTTGAATTCAAAGAAAGAAATAGCTCAGCCATCTCTCAGGAAAAAAAGGAGGAGAGGAAGCAGGAGTGCTGCTGGAAATACTTTAACTAGAAGCATTTGAAATATGTAGCATCTGCCTAAGAGACAATTACTTGTTAGCTTTAACATCTCATTCAGGCATGCAGCATTGAAGTCCTGTGGCTGTGCAGTCACCCAGCTCTTCTGGTGGTGCCTGATCTCAGCCTTAGTAAGAGCTCATCGATCCTGCAGGTGTGTCTCTGCCAGCAGCCTTCTCATCAGCAAAGTTCCCGAGGGCCTCAGCAGTGATGGGGAAGTGTCCTGGGGCTGCACCTGGAAATACAAGCAGGGGAATGCCAGGAACATCTTGGCTTCACAGAACACTTACAGGCTGAATGTTCACAGCTGAACTGTGCCTAACCATTGCAACGATCCACAACTGTCACTTGTCTGACTGTAGGAAATGCATGACAACTTAATTATTTTAAAAATTATCTTGCAAGGAAGTGTGTCAAAGATGACCATTATCATACATTTCTCGATTGCCTGCTTTCCACTGGTAGTTCAGTTTCAGTTCTGGCAGATTTAAATTACCTTAAATACAATTTTTCTTAAGTTTTCTAAGTGAAGTCTTTCCCAAATGACCTGTTCCTTCCTAAATTTTAAGTCAACACTTGTCTGTAATTCTCAAAGCCACATTCATGTCAGCTTGTCCTGTTTATTCTGGATGGTTCTTACAGCCCAGTCTAACACAGGAAATCAGGGTTATTAAAAAGCCCTCCAAGGCATAAGGTAAGAGGAAAAACCTGATTCTGGCCCCATGGCAAATTTGATGCTGCATATTATATATGTAAAGTCAGGCTAGTCTCTGTGAAGAGAGCTGTTACAGGACATTCAAGGGTCTGTAGGCAGACTAAGCCAGGAATAGTTGCAGAGGAATCATTATTGAGAAGGAAGAGGAGCACAGCAGTGAGTGCTGGCTGCAACAGAGCTCAGTGTTCATTTTAGAGCTCTTCTTCCTCTCTGTGCCTTGGCAAAGAACAACCACTCCATGCCATAGCTCACTGAGGAATCCTGCCAGGTGTTGATACAATCACAGGGAAGCCCTTGCTCACCTGAGGCCAGGAGATGCCATGGAATTCTGCCATGACCTGGGATCCTTTGAGCAGCCTCTGGCACATGACAGCCTCTGTAGTGAAGCAATATCCAAAAAGCACATCCATTTGATGGCAGAAGGGAGTGGAACACAAAGAAACATGACTACAAACAAAGCAAGCTGAAAATTAACTTCTTTTGTAGGCTCTGGCCCTTTGCTACACTGACTCTTGATTTGCATGGGATTACACAAATAGCCAAGACTGCAGAAATCAATAAACACACTGGGGGATTGTTCTTCCAGAAACTTTTGAATGAGTCGGGGCAAGACTTCATCCTACAGGAAAGTGCAGAATCAGCACAATTTGGGAACCTCTTATCTGTCACTTTCTCACACAAAGGGTTAGCAGGAGATCAATGAGTCAGGTGTGATCTTCTAGGCTCCAGTGTGAAAGCATCAGCTGTGTAAACCTCTCATACTGTGGAAACTGCAACTTCCAGCAGAAAAAGCAGGGCTGGAAATGAGGAGAATGAGTCTATGTAATGAGCACATACAGATCTATATTTCCCCTTTTCCTCTGACAAAGAGCTCAGCAAACTTCATCCCAAACCCAGGCTTCCAGGATTTTCATCCCTAGTCCTAGCTTTCTCAATCATCAGCCTGAATAATCTCTGCTGCTTCTAGATGTGCCCACTGGCACAGATGACATCTGCAGCAAAATGGAGAATGACTGGGGAGAAGCTTGAGACTGGTGCAATGCTTAGCATTGGCTGGGGAAGGGATGGGAGAAATTTCATCCTGCTGTCAGGGAAAAAAAGAGGCCAGAATCATGTTTCACTATTAGAATCTTAAAAGGCTTTCACAGTTACTAATGCATTGGATTATTATTTATGGTGGTCATTATTCAAGCGTCTGCAGCATGTGTAAGCATCAGTGCAGCAACTGTGACATTTTAGCCAGAAACATTTTAGCAGGATTCCTCCATTCACCTTGCCCACCGGAGGTGATTGATGAATACTGCAGAATCATAAATTCTGCTTTTATTATCTTTCCATGTTTATTTGTTTTCCAATCCTACAGCCTTTTCAGCGTATCAGTACTTACACAAGGACCAGCCTCCACCATTAAAGTAGGAATTATAGCTGTAATTAGCAGGCACAGCCATTAGATGGTAATGTTCACTCACTGCAGTGCTGGAGGATCTGGTAAAGCCGGTAAACTTTTCAATCAGTCATTGATCTGGAGTTTCTCTTTGGAGATGTGTTGAGTACCCTGAACAGCCTGGGAATATTTAACTCTTACAGATCCTTCTGATTGCCACTGGAGTTTGGGTTTTCAGTAGTTCTGCAAATCAAATCTCTGGCAACTATAAATTAGAGACCAATTTTAAACTCTGACCTGGGTAGTTGAGAAAGACTTAATTGCACAGGGGGAGGGAAGATGAGTGTTACCTTGCACAAAGATTTGCGATTTCAGAAAGGAACAACGTCAGCTAGCCTGTGACTGTATGGGATAGGAGGCAAGGATGTTTTAGGAATTTTAAAGTATAAAACAGATAAATGAATAAAGATTGTCCCTGCACCATATGCAACTATATAAATATTTATGTCACTTAATATATAAAGCATGACCTTTTTCTGAGCAGTTGCAGCACTTTGATGATATATGCTGGACACTTCAAAGATGAAAAGGCACCTCTTTGCTCCAGGGATATTCAGGGAACTGGTGAACATATGGCATTTGTTGAGCTGTTAGGAGTTCGAGCACAGTTTCAACACATGTTAAGTTCTCCAGCTTGTCTTAAGAATCCACTAGTAATGTGCTGCTGAACCCAGAACATCTATAAACCAGACTGCATCTGCAGGCCTCTTCCTTTGCAATTTTTGGAAACAAAGATGTAGTCAGGGATTCTGGAATATGCTGACCATACTGAAAATGCATGCAAATATGAATAGGATGTCACTTGCTAAGAGCCATGGCTGTTTTCCATAAGGGACAGTAATTTGAACAATGGCTTTCGTAGCAGTTGGAGTCCAGTCCTTAATAGCCCAAGTAAGGTGGAAAGGGAAGAAGAAACAAATTCCTGAATCCCTGAACTGGATTCCATTTGGTACCCAAAGAAACAGCAGAGCCTGTTTTTTCTTTAGTACAGACAGGAAAACAGGAATGCACTCTGTCTCATACATGTCCTAGGCTTAGGGACTCAACTCTTTATCAATATAGGTATATTTCCCAGGACAGACAGAGATGGGGGCATAGCCTGAATCCTGAGCAGGAATCCTTCCTGGCTCATCTTGGCTGATGCAGTGTGTAGACCATATTAAGGATTGTCAGTAATAATATCAATATGCATCTACACTATTAAGGATTGTCAGTAATAATATTAATGTGCCTCTACACTGTCTAACAAACAGAAAAAACCAGAAAAGCAGTGTGTGGATACCCTACCCTACCAAAGAATACAGACAATGTCACCTGGCTGTGCAGCTGCTCATTTATGCAGTTAAATTGATTAAGATGTTAATCCATCCATTTGATTGTTTTGCAGTGCACGATGGCTCTGGTGATTACTGACACTTGCAACGCATCCCCAAAACCAGCAGAACTCTGGGGAAGAGGAAATTTTGTCTCAACACGACCTTCAATATTGGTACACCACAGGTAACATCACTTTTCTTCATCTTTTCCCTTCATTCCTCTTCTCAACAGCAAAGACTGGCCAGGGGCAGTAACACCTCTAGTAAGCTGCAGTCTCACCTGCTTAACTGGTTCTGCACTGGCCAGGTCAGACCACTGCCAAGGAGTATTCCATGCTTTGTGCCAAGATACAGCCAGCAGTAGTCCCAAAGTAAGGGCTACAGAATTAACTCCTTAAGCAAATAAACTTTGCTTTCTGCTTCTCATTGAGTTTTGCTGATTCTTCCCATTTCCTTTTCTTCCTCTTTGTAACTTGTGCCATAATAACAGGATTCCTCTGACATTATTTTTGGCCTGGTAACTGTTCAGTGCTTTACACCACTCCCAACTGTTGCTACAGGCCCATTCCACTCAATACTAGTCCTCACTAAAGACCATCAAGGAAACACAGGGCTCGAGTTCTGCCTGGAAAGCTCATAGTTCAGACTGAAGCCAGGAAGGAGCAAAAAACTGCTTTTACATTCTAGCCAAGGATACGTTAGGAGTCTACAGCTGAAATATTAATGAAACCATACCTTCAAGAGTGTTTCATGGTGAGTTTGGAACTCCAGTGTCCACAGCTGGTTAAGGAGATAGGTGTCAGTTTTAGAGGCAGTTTCCTTTAGGCCCCCTGAATGTTAAGGAATATCAAAGAAATCCAGATACAGAGAAAAACAAAATCACACACAAAACGTTAACCTTCAGAAAACACTGTTGTTCTTATGTCCCTCCTCACTCAGTTGTGACCTGCTAGCCCCAGAGCCTGCAGCCCCCAGATCCACACTCCCACAGGCATTAGCCACATTGGAGCACTTGGACAGCCCAGGAAATTAACCACATCTAGTCCCAGGCAAAGGTATCTGGGCAGCAATGGAGTGTGTCCCTTCCACTGTGCTCAGAGTGAGCAGGAGAGGAGTGAGCAGGAGCCCCATCCCCTCATTTTCCCTTTCACTGGGGTTGCATCCAGCAACACAAAGCTATGAAGTTCCTGGATTCACTTGGCTGATCTGGTGGAAAGCCTTTCAGTTTTAGTTGCAGTAATAGTTTTCTGCTGGCTCAGCAGTCTGAACTCACTCACCTGCTGGCTGCTGCCTCACTGAGCAGTGAGAACATGGCCAAGGACAAAAGTGGTCAGAACCACCCCTTTTGGCAGACTCACTGATCATTTTAGCTTCAGCACAGAGCCCTGGGCTGCTGCTGTCACAAATACATTCCCAGTTAACCACTCCAGTGACAGTAAACAGAGAACTACCCTGCACAGAAATTATATTACACTCTCTGGTGATTGTTTCCTTCTAATGCACTAAAACATCCTCAGCTAATGCCCTAATAAGATTTTGCAGGTATAAAGTGTATGGATGGCTCAGGACTGGAGAGGCATAATAATAGGAGAACATTATGGAAGACTGAAAACAAATCTATTGAATTTGTTATTCCTCAGAAACATTATGCAAGACAATGAAGCATTGCAAAATACTTCTCAAAAGCCCAGGAGTTGCCAGTACTGTTTTCTCCTCCAGATAAAACATTTCTCTGAGAATCTTCAGCATCAGGAATCAGAAGGACGTTCAGGGGATCTGCCACTGCCTGGAGCAGTCTGTACTGGAGAAGGACAGTGGTGGTCTGTAAGGAAGGTACTCTTTTGAACCCACATTACAGCTGTATGTTAAGGATGGGAATTTCCCCTCTCTCAGTGAATGTGCAATTTGTCAGTGCTGTTGTCTCATCAGGACCACCCTGGGAGAGGCCTGGGGAACTGGTTGTGCTCACAGCACAGCTGCAGAGACATTGTACTCTCCAGTTATCTTACACAGGCTTGTTGCATGCCCGGTTCCCTCTGCATTCATCCCAACTCTCAAGGAAAGGAAGAAAGAGTGGGTACTTCTTGCCAAGATGCAAGGCAGCAAGATGAAGATAAGGGGCTTGGGTGAGCCCATGATGCTCAATAAATCAGGTGTGTTTGTCAGTTCAGAGGGTATGAAATTCCAACTGGATGCAGTTTTACAAGTGTTTACCTTTGTGCTGACTTTGGTGTGTTCTCTGAGAAAGCACAATCCAAGCAGTTTTCCATATGACCTCATTAGTCTCCCATCTTTTCTGGAATAAGTCAAAATATGGAGCAGTGCCCAGTGCAAAGTGGTCACTGTGGTTTCTGTTCCTGCCAAAAAGAGGATGTGGAGGACCCAGACCAGGTTGTCTTCATCATATTGCAGAGCTGGCATTGCCTTTAATCTTCAGGCAAGAGAAGGGTGAATTTAGAGTACAGCCAACATTACAACATATACAATATTACAACATATACATCAACTCCAGATGACTTCAGCAAAAAATAGTTTGCAGAATCTCTGGTTTTCCAAACAAAGTAAATGTGAAGAGCAGTAGAAAGTAGTAGTGTCTTATAAGTTTCTGTCTCCTCATGTCTGAAAAAGCACTGCCTCAGAGGCAGCGTTAAAAATATTTGAATAGCAAAGGATCAAGCTGGAAGTTTTTAAATGGAAGATATTTCTTGTAGAGATCTGAATTCAGAACACTTAATGGGATTTTCTTATATCAGTGAAAGCTTTAGGACAAGTTCATAGAATCCCATTCCCCCACAAATGTCCTCCTGTGCCATCCTACAGGACCAGAGCTCTCGGTGATGCCAGAAAATGCAGCATGTGTGTTCCTTCTTTACCAAAGAATGTGCAAAACATACAAGCTCCTAACAACTGAAAACTTTCCTGTGAAGATCTCAACATATTGAAGTATACAAGGTGTATTTTGGCTATAAGACTTACTACTTAACTTTTCCAAGAAATATGTTTTGACACGATGATGACGGTTCTGTTTCAGGACACTAATTAGCAACATTTAGAAATACATGGCTAAAGCACCATTCCCTCTGAGACTTAGAAGTTTCCCCTAAATTCGTGCTTTTTTTCCATGGACTCTGATGTTTGTTTTCACAAGTGTAAGCCACAGATACAGCATTAATCCACATATAATACCCCTTATTTACATGTCATCTTTAGATTATTTTATCATTTATCTGCTAGCTACTTTAAATACCTAAGTTGTATAACTTCCTGCAGATGTCACGTTGGCTGTGGTGCTATCTGAAGCCAGCACAACCTCTTTTCAGTGGTGGGGAGAGGAGGCTCTGAGAGCCCTGAAATCGTTTTCTCAGCACAGCTGTGACACTGCTGCTGAGAAAATTAACACGGGAGATGCTGAATGCCCCCTCGACTCCTTGCTGCTCCCTGTCTGTCCTCTGTGCTTATCAGGACAAAAGCTGAACTTCTTTTACACCAGCCGTAAGAAAGAGATTTTCCTACTTCCTACCATTTTGCTTCACTCCTTATAATTTTTCTTTTCTGGAACCTTCAGCAGGGCTGCTGAGATTAAATTTGTTTAATATATGACACTTTCTCACTTAGCACACTGCAGTCTCTCAGCTCCTACTGAGACTTCCCTCTTTCCCAGAGGGGGAGATTGTAAAAGCTATTTTGAAAGGAAATTTCATCTAAATGATTCCCCTCAGTACATGAAGGAAAAGAACGAAGAAATTTTAAAACCTTTTGATTCAATCTAAAAGATAGGGTTCATAGCTGCTGTGTTTTTTAAATCTGATTGCTTTATTTCCTGTGGATGTCTCTGAAGCAAGGAGAAATCTATGGTGAAACCCACAATTTTTTATTCATTTCTGTAAGATATGTTTCCACGTGCATATAAAGCCATTGATTTTCTCCAGCTAATATGAGCTCTGTGAAATCACCTTAACATATGATTCATACAGATTTATAGTGGCTCCTCAGAGCATCCTGAAGAATGACCCAGATAATTTAGGACTATTTTTCCTGTGTTTTATTGTGCCCACATTTGCCTGTGTTTTATTCTATGAATTATTTTCTACACTGTGTCTTCATTTTTATGTTCAGTCAGACCCATAAACCCCTTTTTTCCTCTAAGAGTTCTGCAAGGAGTTTAGAATAATTTTAAAATGTCACATTGCAAAGCATGTTCTACTCTTCAACTCTTCTTAATCACCAGTGAGGATGGTAAATCAAGTCAAGCCTAATGCTAGATCCCTTTGTACCGTCCCTGCAAATATACCTTACCTCGTTCTGCGAAATTCCAGACGTGGCTGTGAGTTTTACTGAGATCAATTGAAATCAATTTTCCACACATGTTCAGAATGTTATGAAATAGCCAACACACAGCTGGCCATAGCACTGAGCACAGTAAAGGAGGAGGATCTCGATGCCAGGAGGTGCTCTGAAAGCAGACTTCCCCCTCAGGCTGTGGTACAACACCTTTTTAAGAACAACTACCCCCATCTCCCTTCTCTTGCCAAATGTACATGTAAACACTTAAACTTGAACTCACTGATATTCCTGCTGGGTGTGGAAGATGAATGAGATCAGAAGGCTGTCCTATCAGAAGGATAAATGAAGATATAAAAATTGGCAGTTTGTTAATGGTTACACTGATAAGTGAGTTACATGGACCTTACCTCTCACGATGTTCAGTGGTGGGACACCCAAATCCTGCATGCTGTCTTGTAATCAGTCTGAAGTCAGCCAGGAATTTTGTGTACCATGCAGCCAGTAATATGAGTGATGTTTTGGGGTACTTTGACTCCTAAATAAAGCTCCACTCCATCTTCTGACTGGTATTTCTTGCCCTGAACAAGCTTCCTGTGACTGGCTAGCTGCCTGTGCATTGGGGGTCTTTGCTATACCCTCTTAACACCCATAGAATCATAAATACAGCCCTTACTGTTCTTCCATAAATCATGACTGTGAACTGATTTGGACTCAATAAAAAAACCCACAACAACAAACAAGGAAAAAAACCCAAAAAAGCCCAAACCAACAACAAAAACTCTTGGCTTTGTAAGATCTGGTCTCAGAGAAAGCACTTTCTTGGTAGAACTGATTAGACCAGACCTCTGGTTATGAGTTACTGTTAAAAGTAAGGTGTAATTCACCTCAACAAATGAGAACCATTTCTAACAGTGTAATTTCAGTCTGGAGAGACATCTCAAAGGACTGGGGACAAGGGTGAAATGAAACTTGCCCATGGATATTGGAAAAATGTTAAAGAGCTGACCTTTCCTAGGTACAAATTTTATTTACAACTCTAACAACGTGACTTGCTGATTCAAATAATGGTGCTTATATCTCCCACGATTTGATTGACATACAAAACTGCCTTAGTCATGTTTTTTGTGAAATGGCAAAGCTGTTGTTCAGACCCTTTGTTTGACATCTTTTGTGCTCCAATCACTGTGTGATGAGGCTTTTCTCATCTGCCTGCCTTATATCACTGGCTGCAACAAACACCCAAAGTAAACACATTCCATATACAGTTCTACTTTCAAAAGATTGCCCTTGTTTTATTCTGCAGGGCATATGCAGCCCTACACGTCTCTTTCTCTCTCCCTTCCACTGGCTATTTGAGTTCACAGTTATTTTTGCAGGTACATCAACTGTATTTTACACATGTTGAAACAAACTGTCTACAAATATCCATAAATCTGTTCTTATGTGACCCTCAAGTTTGCTGTTTCAATTTATTTCAGCTGCAAATGTTATTAATGTAACATTTCACAATTACAAATATAATGGTGATAATAATATAAATATAAATATAAAATGAAGATAAAAAGAAGTGAGAAGATAACATTTCGGCACGAGGATTTTGTGAGGAGGGATTTCCTTGTCTTGGATTACCCACTGCTCCCAGTTCAAGGCTGCCCTTACAGCATGCACTTAAATGCAGCTCTCACTCACAATGACAAATGGCTCTTTAACAATGTGGTAAAGGAAGTGTATGTAACACAAATTCAACTAGCATATTATCTTTTTTAAACATGAAATTTCATTTTAGTACTGAAGAAAATCAAATTTCCTGTTCACAGTGCATTTTTCTCACCTGAAGGCATTTGGCAAATGAATGAATTAAGCTTTGAAATATGCCAGAGGCAAAACTTTCAAAGGGAAGTGAATAGCATTTAGTGCATTTTGGCTCATGCTTTGGGATTACTATTGCTTGGATGAGCATCTTTTCTAGTTTCCCAAGTTATGTCTCAGCAGGCACTTGGTCAGGGCACTGTCTGAAAGTAAGATGAAGTTATTCAAATGGAAAATATGAATGTGACATAATAATGACAATAAATATTCAAGATTAAGATGAAACTATTTTAATTCTGTTACAGAACCCAAACACAGCCATGGTGTTTCAGGTGGAAATTCAGCCAGGCTCGTGTTCTGATAGCACATGATTGCAAGTGCCTTAGAAAAGTTTGTAAGAACAGTACAAATGCCAAACATTATATTGTTACTAAATAACCATAAAGTAATTTTCCTGCTGAAGATATATCCAATTGCTTTTTGAACAGAAAGAGATATTTAGTACAAACCATGTGACGAGGCTCAGATTACCAACACAGCATGTGCAGAGCAACCCCCCTGGATCTTTTGACCCACCTCCCTTTTTGTTGCATTTGTCACCTGCCAGATCTTCCACTGGAGAAACAGCAAAAGTTTCCTGTTCTTTCACCTCCTGTTTTTCCAAGAGTTTCTAAACTTCCTTAAATACAGAAATAGTTTCCCCAAATGCATATGCTGGTGCAACAGATAATTTTTCCAAAATGTAATCCCACAGACATTAGGTTCCCGCACGACACACCAATGATTCACTGGGTCATTCCATGAAGCCTCCACAGGGACAGTTTTGCCTGGGCCTTTGAAACAAAACAGTTCCCCAAACAACTTATTTGAACAGAAGTGAAAAAATCAATGCTTGCTTTTAATTTCTGGACAGATGCAGAATCTACCAACTGTTACACAAGGCTGTCTTTGTCTCCAGTGTCTGCTTTTTCCTTTTGCCAGGGTAAATAACTTCCCTGGAGTTTGGCATTTGTCCTGCTTATGGCTGTGGCACTAATATTGCTATCCAGGAGAGGCCCATCATGAAAGAGAAAGAAAAGCAGAAGAAAAACATTAGCAGAGGATCTGGGGGGCAGACAAATTGTCAGTGCTTTCCTGAACCATAACTTAGCAGAGCTGAGCACCATATAATGTCAGGCAGCTCTTTCATAGACATCAAAGTTAAATATTTTAGTCTTTCTGGATTCACACTCTCCTGCTATCCTGCAAATATAAAACAAAGCAGCCCTTCTTCAGTTCTGTGACATGAACTCATTTTTAGCTGAAGCAATCACAGTGGTTTAAAAAGTAACACACCCAGTTGCACATATTTCCCTGGAAGAGACACCTGCAACCTGATTTCAAAACCTAAACTGTATTATGATGGATGACAGTTCCATCTTAACTCAGAGACCTGAGGCTGTGGCTGACACTTGTTATAAAATTTAAAAAAAAAAAAAAAAAAAAAAGATGGGGTGGAGGGTTAATCACAGCAATTAAAAGAAGTTACAGCACCCCAGCCATCAGCAGCAGGGTGTGCACCTTCAGGCCTGGCAGCTCTTTGATGGCCTAAGGCAGACACATGCCATGGGGCTGGAACCTGTGGGCAGTCAGCTGATGACAGATGACAATCAGAAGGGAAAGCTGCACTTGAACGGGCCAGAAAGCAATGGGAAGAATGGGGACAGGGGATTAGGGAAGTCAGTTGAGCCCAACAGAGGTAAGTGTGCTGTCATCCTTCACTATTGCCCTGGGATCCTTCAACTCTTTCCCCTTAACTTGCAAATTTCTCCTCTGCCAGAAGCTGTAAGTATACAACTGAACAGTTACTGAAAGATCTCTAGGTTATTTCCTACACCAGAAGCCCTCCCAAGCTTCCCAAATGAGTGGAGGTAGAGCAAAGTTAATTTTATCAGATTACCTGGGTTTGTCTTCCTCCATCATCCCGTTTCAAATCTTTATGGAATACATGGGTATAAAGTGGTGCTGTAAGTTTCCAGACATGTTACTTGCCCAGTTTGGCTGCTTGACCCACATGGACTAATCTATGCAGGAGACTGCACACACCACACTGGCTCCCCTGCTCAGGAAAAGCAGAACTGTTGTGCAAGACTGTCTGAAAACTCAGACTCCAAAAGGGAAAGCTGGGGTTCTCCTGCTATTCAGCCAAATTTTCAGTAGACTCTTTAAAAGCAAATGTGCTCCTTTGTACCACCTGGTAGGGGTTGGTGGCCAGGGTCCTGGAGTGGCTGGAATGGGCAGCACATGAGAAGTTCTTTCCACCTCATGCCACTCCTGAGACCTGCCTGGTCACGGGGAAGTCATCCATCAGTGGGACTGAGCACAGAGCCAATGGAGTCACTGTTCCAGCCCTGGAGCACAACCAGCTGCACACAGATCTTACAGCTGAGCCTCTTCAGCAAGTGGCAAGATGACAAGTGGAGTGGGCAAAGGCAGTGAGAGGCACCAGCTGTAGAAGGGTGCTGGAGGTTAGGATTTTTCCTTTTTTTTCTTCCAGGGAATTTTCCTCCCATCTGTTGCCTACTTGAGACAAAGTCATGATTTGTAGGGGTTTAATAAACACAATGGCACCACCAAGTCCATCCCAAGTCAAGCACAGGGGACCAATATCCTGTGATAGCCAGGGAAAGAATGATTTTTTTTTTTTTTAATTTATAAGAAGACATAAGATCAGAGGTAACATGCAGTTGTACTAAATATTGATAGGATTTAAATGGAAGGTTTATTTTAAAATAGACACTTCATTCTGTTCCAAAAGGGTTGGAGATGGGCTTGCATTAAAGTGGGGCTGGTGTTGAGCAGACACCACCAGAGATGATATAAAAGCAATGTTAAATAACAAATTAATTCCTCTATCAAAGGATGTTTTGCTGGCTCCCTCCTGAAAACACACTGGTGATTTTTTTTGAGCTCAGCATGGATTCCTCTACTAATACTTGTGCAGGAAAAAAGGAGAGAGAAGCTTGATGTCATCACATCAGTGTGAATACTGAAATAGAGTTTATATGGATAAAGGGTAAGTGGGAGTAAGAACTGATAGAGGGCAAGGGAGAATTGAATGAAGAACAGGAAGTGTGGTGTGGGCTGCAATAAAAAAAGTAAAGGGTACAGAGAAAATAGAGACTCTCTGAGTGTTCAGGTAGCCCCTCGAGGCTGCCTTCCAAAGCTTCTACCTTCCTGTCATGGAGTTAGCAGTGAAACTCACATGCAAAGTGACTCTCTCATCTCATATTCAATGCCTCCTCCAAGCAGGATTGATAATGGGTGTGATTCTGTATCTTTAAAAATAAAACAAACAATAAACTAACAAATTGGCAATATAACTATAATCAGGCTGTAAATTCACACTGATAGTATTCACATTGATAGTAAACAACAAATTTAAATTTCTTTCTTCCACTTTAGAATTATTTTTTACCTAGTATATGGGAGATACTTAACATCAAATTCAGATGTGAAGGCACTCATACTCAAATGTATTTCCTGGGATTTGGGAGTTGGTTTGGTGTTTTGGTTGTTTTTTTGTTGTTGTTGGTTTTTTTTTTTGCAACCTATTGACAAATTAAACTGGCTAAATTCAGGTCATTAAAGCCAAAATAAAGCTTTAAAAGTGTGCTTTCTGCCATCAAATTACTTGAGATCATCTGGCCACTCACAGAAGTGGGACCTACTCAGCTCTTGCTGAAATACTCTGAATTTTCCTGAGGTTTGCTCAGGACTGAGCATGAGGATGATTTGGCTGGGCTAGGACAGGGACACAGCATGGCCTCAGCTGGGAGCCACAGCATCTGGCTTCAAGTGCTCTCAGAGGGGAGAAAACGGTCAAGATCCCTGTGAGAATATCCATGACTTTCACAAAGAGCCGACCAAAAAAAATATTGTTAGTCTGGATCTTGGCTTGCATCCACTTTCTGAATAGCTCTGGGTAGACTAATATCAATAGCCAGAAGGAGGTTTACACACTAGAGAGGAAATTCACGGAGGTAAAGGTGGTTCAAACTGTCTCATGCTGGCCTGTGGCTGCTGCAGCCTAGCGTGGGATGGCACAGACCCTGTAGGGGTGGGGCTGCAGAGTGCCCCCAAAAATGGGCTCAGTGTTGATCTTGGTCACTCCCTCGGGGAGGCGGAAGGTGAACGCCTGCAGCAGGCTGGCAAAGAAAATGAAGAGCTCGGTCCTGGCTAAGTGCTCCCCCAAACACACCCGGTGCCCTGCAGAGGAAAGAGGAAAGGACAGTGAGTGTCTAGGAATTTTTCAGTTTCATAATAATTTCATTCATTCCTGTTGAAAGCAGAGGTGGGTTTTGTTTTGTTCAAGGAGAACAACATGAAAGCCGCAGAACTAAAACTATGTGAATTCCCTTTCAAAAAGGTCCCATCCAATGTCCTAGGTTAGGAGACACAAAATTAAAATTTCAATGAAAACCCATGAGGTGCCAACATAATTTCTTTCTTGACCTGACAGAAAAAAACTATTTTGCTTTTACAGAAGATATTGAACTTCAGGATGTCACAGAAAAAATCTGCCAGCTGTTTGCACATGCTTTAGTGAGCTAGCATCAGCAGAGCAAAATTATTTAGTAGTGGCATTTGCTGTTGAACAGAGGCTTGGTCATTTAATAGGCACAGCATGAGGCCTACTGTTCATTTCCCAGGATTCCCATTCCTTGGCAATGGGAAGCAGAAATGGTGAGCAATGGTGTGAGCAGAAAAGGTGAATATTACATACAAAAATATAAGGAAAGAAAAAGCTGTTTGAATTAAGAAACCACTTCTGTGTGGACATTTAAGTGACTATCAACAAACTAAAAACTGTCAGCAGGAATTTTGCTGCTAGGTATGATTACTCTCTGTGTGTTGTTACCTTGTTTCCTTCTTTTGCAACTGGATTTTCAGTTCTGTAAACAAGAACATAATCCTATGTTTATCAGGATGCCTTCTGCTTTTCTTTCAGCTTATTTCTTTAGAAGGTATTGCCATCAACTCCAATTCACACAGGACAAACTAAGCAAGAATATAATCCTGTGTTTATCAGGATGCCTTCTGCTTTTCTTTCAGCTTGTTTCTTTAGAAGGTATTGCAATTAACTCCAATTCACACAGGACAAATTACTTCTCAGGAAAATAGCTAGGTGTAAAGAATACTACAGAAAAAAACTTGTGTATGACTGCAGCATGCAGCCAGCCTGAGAGCTTTGGGAATTTGAGTGGGATTCCCACCACAGTGTCCTATGAACAGTTTGGGGTCCGACAGCACAGAAGCCTCTCCTTTGGCAGAAACAAGCAGGAATGTTCTTTAAAGGCAGCAAACAGCAGAGATAGGAGATGTTATCTGAAGAAATACCATGATCTCATACTTCTGTATTAATCATCTCATCTGCTGGGTTAGTTCAAATTGTCAATGCCTTTACCTGCTGAGAATGGTAAGAAAGCTTCTCGAGGTGTAAAGTTTCCTTCTTTATCCAGAAAATGGCCAGGGTTGAACTGTCGAGGGGTCTCCCACTGCTCAGGGTCATACAGGACAGATGCTATATTTGGTATAACAATGGTGCCCTGCAAAGAAGAAACTGTTGTTGCAGTTCCTACTACTAGCACCTGTCACCCATCAGTTTGTGCCTGATGGATAAAACTGTTGCTTGTTGGCATTTGGGCGAGTGCCAAGTTGGTCAGGAATGTCTTAACCAGTGCTTTGGCAATCCAGTTTCTCCTCTCAGTCCATCCCCTGCCAACCAGAGCTGGTTTCTGCAGTTGTGATGGGCAGGAACTTGAGGTGTCCCTGGCAGAGGCCTTAACAGCTGTGTGAGCATCTACATGCCAAGTAAAAGACTTTTCATTCCTGGTGCCACAGATAGTAACTCTTCCCCAGGCACCACATTCCTGAGTTTAATGGAGAGTAGTGATAGCTGGAACACTGGTTACCAGACTGAAATCCCTCTCTGCCAAAGAAAGAACTGAAGCTGAAAATGTGTCTGTACCTTTTTGACAGGGAATCCCAGTAGAGTTGTGTTCCTCACACACAATCTGGGGACACCAACAAAGACAATGTTGCTGAAGCGCTGAATCTCATGAACCACAGCATTTGTGTAGGGCAGTTTTCTGCGATCCTCATAACAAATTAAGTGGGAAGGACCCAGAACAGCATCCAGTTCCTCCTGCACTTTCACTGTGGAAAAATATTCACCACTTCAGAGGAGAAAAATGCATAAAATACTTTAGGTGGTCACTTTTCTTGGAGCAACAGAAAAATGCATTATTTCAACATCGAACATTAGGTTTATACCCTGTGATTTAGTATTATTTAATGCCTGAGTTTAGTATAGGATAATAAAAATAAACAGGAAAACCCCACCACTCTCACCTTGGATGTCTGGATTCACCACCATATAGAGCAGTCCCCAGTTCAATGTAGTGCTTGAGGTCTCTGATCCACCAAGGAAAAGATCATTTATGACATATACCAAATTCTCTTCATCATACTTGGGCTTGGCCCCCTCTTTAGACTGTAGATGGTGATAAAAGTTGAAGTTAAAGCATGAAAATTTGGTTATCCTGCATGCCCTCTGTGTGAGAGCTGAGAGACTTCCACAGCTGGCATATGCACAAATAATAGTCAAAATTACAGTTTTTGATGCATACTAAAAGTTCAGTAGTTTCCCAAATAGGCACAGTAAGCCTGCATTGCTGTCTTTCATGAGGTGGATTATTCTTTCATCACAAAAAGTCAATTCTGTGCTTGAAAACTTAATCACAAAAACTTCAAAACACACTACAAGTTTGCACTTACAAGCAAGTGCCCTACAATATGTCATTCCTTGGCCTTGGTATCGAATGGTGCCAGCAAATGCCAAAGGAAAATGCTCAGGATCAACACATTTCAACAGATCATTTTGAGAGTAATTTGTTTTCTCAGTTCAGGATAAATGTGAACTGACAGGCAAGAGGTACTCATGTATCTCCTTCTAAGTAATAAAGAAGTAAAATAAAAATACAACTAGAGAAAATACATTAGGCAAAAACATTTTCAAACAAACAGAAATAAATTGCACCACTGACACCAGAGAAAGCTGCGTCTTTACTTCTAAAATACTTATTTTAGTAAATCCTGTCATACACACTCAGATACTAAGTGTAAAATGGTGTATCAATTCCTTTCAGAGCCCATGAGCCAACACTGTGAGGACACAGCAGGCTGACTAGCTGAAAGCTTATGACCAGAAGTAGAAACTACATGAACTTCATCTACCCTAAGAAAGAGGTGCTTCTTTCACCTCCTGAAAAGTTTGAAACAGAAGCTACAGTTCTCTTGGCAGAGCTTCTCTGGCTCAGTCCTTCTTCCTACTATGGAAAATAATAGCCTGGGCAGGGAATAAGATTAATGCTGATTATGGCATTTTTTGTGAAATTGTTTTCTAAGCTTTCCTAGAAAGTATGGGGCCAAGCCAGCCATGCCCCAAACAATGGGGAAATTAGAGGTAACATAGGGATGATGATTGCCTGCCAAGGGAGAAACCAGACAGTTTTATGTCACAAGGACAGCCAGGGCTGCAGCACACACACACTGGATCCCAAAAAGCATGCCTGCTATTTCAGGGCAGTGATTTGTGCATATGTATTTAATCCCACTGTAAACATGAGCCCTGCTGTAGAAGATGAGGTGGTCTACCAAAGTTATGTAGCTTGCAGGAATAAACTGTCTCATATTTATTACAGGACTGAAGTATACTCATGGATATTTATGGAAAGCAGGTAAGAGCTCATGGGTCCACTCACTGTCATGCATCATTACCTGATGGTAATTCATTCATGTTACCAAAATACAAAACTGGATGCCTTTCTGAGACTTGTTAGTAAGTGCCAAGATATTGTATTCATATTAAGAAGCTTGTGAAATGTAAGAAACTATGGTGGAAGGGCCACACAGAGTGATTCAATGGTCTGTTTGACCTTCTGCTTCATAACAGCATAATCAGCCAGAATGAACACTTACTTTCTCAATCTCAGCCAGGTAAAAGTCAATGAAATCCTGTGGTTCAGCTGGTATCCCTCTCTCTACATGTCTTCTGATCTCCTTCCTTGCAAAAGAACTCAGGACATCATAACAAGCCAACACCTTCTTATGAGGACCAGGGAGGCGACACAGCAGCCAGGGCAGGATTTCGTACATCTGCAGGAATACACACAAGAGGTACCATGAGTTCTCTGTCACTGACAAGTCAAGTGCCAGTTAAATTTGCTATGCCACCCACATTCCCCATTACACACAGCTTGTCCCTCTTTAAGGGTCTAAACCACAAAGTCTAATTCATGAGGAATACCTCAAATGCACTGCAAGATGCTTCAAGTGCAAAGTTGGTCTGTACGGTGTTTTGTGGGAAGGAGCTACAAAAAAAATCTCTGACAGAACTTGAATTTTGAGACTGTCAGAGAACGTATCCACTGTTTTTGCAATATGTGAATGGTGAGCTGTAACACAGCAAGGAATAGATTAATAATAAATATTTTATCATTCGTGAGGTAGGGGGAAAAAATTCAGCATATGATTTGCAGAGTGATAAAAAGCAGAAGAATTAATCCAGTTACATACATTTTTGGAGAAGTAAATAGAAGTGGGAGGAGCAGCACAGCAGAATTCAAATATATTACCAACTCCAGTCTCAAATTAAATTTAGAAGTTTCTGTTAATAGTTTCAGAAATACTAAAGGACTTAAAGACCTTAAGCTTGCAAAAAACCCAAGAGAGTTCTTAAAACCAAGGATGCAGTCATAAGGTCCCTCCCCAAGGACACTTCTTAGCTCCCAGCCTACATTTGCCTGTTGTTGTGTATTTTTGTATCTGCTCTTTCACTTTCAACCTATTTCAGAAAAAAAACCAGCATGATTTACTCACCTGATGAACAAAGCTGCCTGCAAACCTGAATATTTTCTCTGTAGCATGGATCAATTCATGGAAGGTTTTGTCCTCATCAGAGAAGTGATATCCAAAAACCACAGCACAAATTACATTTGAAATAGAATGGAAAAGAGGGAAAGAAGGATCCACAGGTCTTCCTGCAAACACAATGATTGGAATTAATCTCAGTGGTTTTTTCAGGTGATCCTTATACAGATAGGACTTGATGTTATTAAAGATTTAATAAAATGTTCTCTTTATCCATCTGGAGTGTGAATGAGGACAGAGATGTGCACTAACACAAATTAAGGAAAATAAAACATAGTCTTAAAATAAAGTACACTGTTCAACTGTTTCCTCATAGCTCTAAAACAATTTAATAGCCATTCCTGTGCAATAATGTTGTACAGCTAAGATTAGTTCTAGGGTAGCACATCAAATCTGCTGTCTTCAGCTGTGAGGAAGAATGTGAGAAGGAAGTAGTGCCACTGGACATGAACTAAGGGAAGTCAGTGACAGATATGTTCAAAAATGTAAAAAATAATTACAAGGAAAACCTGGAGGAATGTGGGCAGGTTTAAAAAGAAGAATAGGCAGGAACTGCAAAGTAAATACAATGAAATTATTACAGTTTCAACAGTGAGCAGTAAATCATATCTCTGATGATTTCTTCTAAAGCTATGAAACAGATATTAATAAAAAGTGATTTGGATAGAAATCATCCTGTCATGGACTCTAGGATCAACCTGATAATCCACTGAAGTCCCCTCCCACCTCCTACTTTCTTTGTTTCTCTTGCCAGTAGTTACCTAGCCAATAGTTACTTAGCCAGAGAGACATTAAAATAAGCAGGGCACCCAAAGTCATTGAAATCTAAGGAAATTACTAAGCTCTGCAATACTGTTCAGTTACCCAGGGCAGGCAGCCTGAGAATGGTTTGGCTGTGCAGTTCAGCAGCATCGTATCATTGCACAATATATCACAGAGAAATTATCTGCCCATGGAGGAGGAATTTCAGATGTTTCCAGGTTCACGAGATGTATGAAGAGCTATATAAGAAGGAAATACAGGTGATTCTAGGCTCTATCTGCTCTTGTGCTTTGGTAAGTTTGGATACATCCCCTAGAAGGGGTAGGTAAGTTTGCATACTGAAGATATGGATCCATATCCAGACTGAAAAGTGCCTGATTTCTTAGCAGGTAAAATACCTTTGAGGTTCACAAAAAACTCCACTAGGTGAGAGGCCTCCTCTTGCACACGATGCTCCAGGCCTTTTTTCCCCATTCCCAAATTGCGTAGAGTCATTATTCCAAAACGCCTCTGCTGCTTCCAGGAGCGCCCACTTGCAAGTATAATACCTGAGGGTGTTCCCTGGCATGTTAATATTTGCCACAGACATGGAACAATTCATTTAAATATATATTATACAATACATGGAATAAATCAGGGAACAGACTGTGATACAAGTATCTTTAGTTGAAATTATTGGTAACAAAAAATCATAGCCAAGCATATCCAAACTATAACTAGAACACTAACATTGAATGTCATTAATCACTGAAAAGAGCAATCTCGGGATTTTCTGACTGTGCAATTTCTTAATGTCTTAAAAAGCCCTGAAACTCCTTAAGATGCCTTTTTAGGAAATCTGCTTTAGCCATACTCAAGTAATCATTCTCAAGACAGGAATAATTGGATGAATTTCCACAGAGTAGAGTTCAGGACAGGGTATGTTTGCAGAGATATAGATCAATTAATGTGATGGTTGTAGGCTGAGGTGATAAAGGTGAAAGATAAGTGACATTTGGGCTCTGTTTCTACCCTGGAAGAGACAACACTCTTAGATTGTTAGATTGCACTCCTGATCACCTGAAGAGCCCTGAACTACTACTGTGAAGTTGAGGCTTCATCCAGCTTTAAACAATCTGTGTCTGCTTTGTCTAGCAACTGCAGGGGCAGGAAAAAAATACTGCAAACTGCTGGAATACTTAAGAATAAGTGGGTTTTTCTGTGTTGGAGGCACTCTTGCAATCAAAAGGTATTCACAAAATGTCCACAAGTATAGAAATGTGAATTCTGAAGTAGGGATTTATAGGTCTCTTACTCATGATGGAAAGTGTTTGGCAGCCATAATGTATACAGTAACCAACCAAGCATTGCACTCATGTGATATACAGCAAAATCATGTGTACCACTATGCATTAGTCTGTGATGAGGGCAAGCTTGCTGGGTTCTGGGTTGGATCACATACAAACACCCTGAATACAGCAAAAAGGCCACATAGAAACAACATGGAGTGTTTCCTAGGCTAGGGAAAGCTCAGTGCAAAAGGCACCATGGTGAACAGTAAGATATTCTGAAAAGCCAGTGGAGAATTTGAACAATATATGATGGAAGATCTTTCTGAATGGGAGGGCAGAGTACTTTTCAAGTCAACATTCCTTTACACTATTAATGGCAGGCAAATCTCACCTTTTCCTTTGGCCAGTGCTCTGAAGAAAGGTGACACCAGCCTGCCAGAAACATCTTCAGGGTGTGCGGTCACGCCATCCTTCACTGCTTGAAATCCATTCAGTATAATCACTGGGACCCACCCAAACCACAGAGTGTACATGTTACCATGAGTTCTTGCCAGCTGTAAGGAGAAAAGGTACCAGAAAAAGAACAGATGAATCTCCATATATAGAGCTCAAACAGACACTGCACCTGCTCTTCGCCAGCCCAGTGGACAGCTTTGTGCTGAAAACATCATCTCCATTCATATAATTGTAGCTAGAAGCAGGAAGAAGCTGTTGTTTTGCTGAGAATAAGGCTTTCAGCAGCCAGTTTTATTTACCCAGGGGAGAAGTTATTTTCTTTTCAAAGCACATTCTGCAGCAACTCTGCAGTAAAAGAAAGAAAACTTTGTACTTTATCTTACTGTGCTTTATATTGCATCTCCTCCAACCTCAGTATTTTGTACCTTGTTAATTGAACAGCCACACTCTGCACCACCCTGGGGCTCTGTGCCTCCAGCAAGTCCTGCCTTTGCAAAATGAAATAAGCTGATAAAATCTGCACCATCTGTGTGCTCTGGGAGAGGACATGGGCACAGAAATTAGCCAACAGCCATGAAGTACCAGTGGGCTGCATTTGAGTCCAAGGTTTCCTCATAGTACTGAGGAGAGCACTTACCATTGGACACAGCAGAGGTATCCAAACAGGGATGTTTGTATGGCAGAGGAACTCCAATCATACATAAAAAAAAGCTTTGTACAAGTATGGACTCTGCTCTAGCATACCCACAATGATACAGAAAAGGTGCCAGACAGTGTCTAAGGTGCCACAAAAATTACATCCAGTTGATCACACCAGACCCTTGCTTCTCCTATTTATTTAGGTTCTGGCTTTCCTTTCCCTGCAGCCTGAGTCTGCTCTGCACACATTGGCCCGTGTGTGCTCTCAGGCATCCACCTGAACTAGAGGTCACCTGCAAACCATTAGAGGAATTACTGCAGCTGTCACTAACAACACACACTTTTCAGGAGCTGTAGGAAGATGGGGAACAAATGTGCTTCCTGTACTACAAGCATACATGCACCATATTACCCACAAATTAGGCAATGCCAGTGAGAATTTTAAAAAGTATCATGTAGAGATAGCAGATATAGCTGTCATTATAGTGGATACAGCTTCACGCTTAGCAGTGCAGAATCATCTTTCAGATTATTGGTATTCTTCAACTTTAATAACAAGTCATAAACTCTGTCCCCAGGTTGACTTGATTCTTAAGGGCATTAACTTTCTCATAAAGAAGACATATTCCACATAAGGTGGCTCAAATCTAGGAATCAATTGATCTTTATATGTCCACACCTTGTCTGGAAATTTCACAGACTTAAAACCTTTAATTAATCACAATTTTTGCAGTCATGGCTAAAATTAATTAAGAGCATATTAAAAGAAATACCTCCATCAGCAGATCCCGATGAAACTGAAAGTTCAAGTGTACCAAGTTTCCAAGCAATGGGAGAGGAGTTGGTCCAGGAGGGAATTGCTTGCAAGCTTTTTGCAGCCTGAAAAACTCAACAATTAACAAAACAATGACCAGGACTATAAAACCTTGAGTTATTGTTAGCATTTCTGAGTTAATTTGCCAGTTGATTTATAGCTGTCTCTATCAAAAAGGAGGTACTGGAGTTGGGAAAAAGTAATCTTGCTTCTTGTTCCACCAGTTTGTCTGCAGACTGAGTTCTAGAAAGTCTCAGCTTCTTTCCCTCCCTCCGTCCCTCCCTCTTCATCAATGCCTGCCCTTTTCCTGCACCCCATCTATTTGCCATACTGTGATGTATCAAACTGATCCCTAATCAAAAGCACATCTCTGCTTTCAGCAAGCCTCAGTATTGGAATGTGGAATCACTTGTACTCAAGGTATTTTTCCTGAAGCTTGTGCTGGTGTCTGTTAGGAGATCTGGGTTGGAGTGACTCCAGGTGACAGCCCTTGCTCACCACTGGACATGAGATGAGTGAAACTCAGTTTCGTCTGCTTTGGGAACTTTAAAAACATACTTAAAGATTTGCCTTACAATGACTTAATTCAGATTAAGAGTGTTACATATAGGTAAGACTACACAGTTATGTAGAATATAGTCACAATAGTATGGAGTATATATTTACAATAGGCTAGATTGGATATATGGTATGCACGTATAATAGGTAAGATACTCCAGGCGTTTTAGTTGCATGCATTATTTAAATGTGGTTGTAAATTCAAATTTGCCTGCCAGTACACACAGTTTACACAGGCAAAAACAAGTGTAGTTACAGACTAAAGATGCAATTAGAAGATGAGATTGCTACATGAGATTTCTGAAAAATTGGCCTTGAGCGTTCAAACCTTTTTTCCAGTAAATGGAAAAAATAAGCATTTCACCAAGTAAATGCTAATGACAAAGTGCTTAAAAAATTCACATTACAATTAAATAATTAAGAAAATCACAACCTTTAAAATTTCATATTCAAAAATTAAATATGAAATTCCAATTATTTTATACTTTTTTTAAATATATAACCTAATTGAAAGCTTCATGTACCTTTTTTTCCCCTACATTTTTAAGTCAGTTTCAGAATCCTGGCTATTATTACCAGTTCTCAATAAATTTACAGGACACATTAAAAATCTGCCCTCTGATAATGAAGGGATTCACACTTCAAACTCGAAGCACAGACAGGGGGAAAGCTCTGTGTGCCAGCAACCAGAGGATTCAATCTTGCATTGCAAAGAGAAAGCGTCTTCACTAAAAATGAGTTCAAGTCTGAACAAGAAACTGTGCTGTGCCCTCCAACACAGATATAAATGTGGTATTTTGCAAACCTGGCACCATAAAGAAAGTGATGTGACTCAGTGATTGCCATCCATCTCCTTCAGCTGGCCAGGCTTTGCAGCCTCTGTGGGCACACACGTGCCTGTGTTATGCAGAGAAGGCAACATGAGAAGGCAACATCTTTTATCACCTTATCTGTGCATATGATGGACAACATGGTGGGAATCAGGCTGAGGTGGGTCCCATGGCTTTGTTAAAACCAGTGCAAATTAGGTACCATTTCCCATTATGAGGCTGAAATCGGCAAAATATAAAATCAGAAAAATTTGTTTCTTCAAACCAAAACATCAGTTTCAAACTTTAAATTTTTTTGGAAAAAAAATGAAGTTCTGTGTGCAGACAACTGAAGCCAGAAGAAATTACATACATTTTATGAAAAGACTAAATGCTGCCATTTTCATCTCTTCTCTGTGTAATCCAGATTCCATTGCTTAATTTTAGATGTTTCACATTGGTATTGTATTAGTATTTTGAGATCAGTAAATGAATTGAGTTCTTTCAGAACATGGGTCAGGTTTAACTGGAATCAAATCACCAGTGTCAGAAGCAGGACAAAGCCAAATGAACCAGCCAGCAATTTATCCTGCCAGATGTTACATTTAGCTTTCCTTTTCCATTGTTTTTAAACTTCCCCAACTGTCTGAAGCCAGATGCATGAATAGTTACTTCCACCAGTACCTGATGTCACTGGATGAGCAGGATGAAAGAAAATCAGGATCTTGTGTTCACATGGTCCTGTTCCTGTTGATGCATCCTCTTCTGGACAGACTATCAGCAATATTTTCTGGGTTTGTATTTTTGGCAGAAAACTCAGCTTTCCTGAAAAATGGTAGCTAAAAAAAAGGGCAGTCCAAAGAAGTGAACACAGAGGCAAAACCAGCAAGTTTTAATGACAGTTATCAGGAAGCCAAAGTTAAGATTTTTAGTGGACTTAAAAGCACAGTGTGAAGTAAGTCTAAAGAAGATGAGCACAATACTTGCAAAAGTAAAGCTGTGCAGGTAATGCAATAATCAAACAAGCATGGTCCTGAAACACTTGAGCAAGCAAAGGTTTAATTTCAGCTCTGGGACATCAAAATTTCAATATAAAGTGTAACACATTTGTCATAACGGAATTAGGATCTCTGAAGCACAGGAACTATTCATACACTGGGCACAAAGATTCAGTCAAGTGCCTTGGGTGAGGTTTCAAATAATTAATATTCAGAAAAGGAAATTGCACAATACATTGCTACGCTTTTTAAATCTTTGCCCACAGTTGTCTTCAGGAACTTGCAAAATTCACAGGGTGGAATGAGCGTAAAATCTGGGAGCATTAAGGCTGCAATTCAGGTGGCACAAAGAGTGGGGGAAAAAATCATATAATTGATGTTAATATCCAAAATAAAAACGAGAAAAGCAACAGAAACGGGACTGGCACCCCTGGTCCTAGTTGCTGCATGACCTTTTGTCACAGAGAGTTTGCCTAAGATAAGGGCAACTTGATGTTCTCTGGGTAGATTACTGGGAACTGCCTGACACCTCTGTGTAAGAAATAGCTGTATGAGTTTCTCATAATGCTGGAAAATGCAAAGTATCTGGGATCATCTCCATATTTTCTGCATAAAAATCTTGAGGATGCAAGCAAAATCTCTCAGAAGGTTAAGAAAATCAACAGGAAAAGGCAGTAAAAATATGTTAGAGGATATCTTTTTAAGCCTGACATAAAGAACCAGTTTCTGTTTTCACAAAAAGAGGCTGAAATCAGTATTTTTACATTAGGAGCCTTTTTATAGGGCAACAGCATTATTGTATAGTGTTACTCACGCTAGTGAGTAAGGGAGGATGTACAGGCCTGTGGGGTAAAAGTAGAATTTCAAAGTCCACAAATACCATCTTTTCAGAAATGTCTGAGAGAAGCACCAGCAAAACTATGGCAAAAAACTGTGAAATGCAATGCTGATGTTATGAACTGGAGCAGTTTATCATCTCAGTCCCTATCAGTGGTTTCCTCACAGCACAGCTGATGACTGCCAAGAAAAGAAAAACCACAATGACAGGACAATGATGGCAGAGCACTGTTAAGACAACCTAAATAAACTCCATGAGAGACTCCCACAAAATCTGACAGAAATTAAGCACCCAGAAATGTGTGTCATAAAAGTTTGTCACAAAAAATAGATCCAATTCGAAATCCATGGGAGCTGCAATCAAAGAGCAAATGGCTGAGAAAACACTGAAAACTAATGCTGAACATAGGTCGGGAACTGGTCAAGGCAAAGTTAAAGCAAGACCAGTACCTGGCTGTCCATGTTTTTCACCCCAAGGATATCTAAATAAAGCATCATGTAGTCATTCCACAGTCTGAACATTTCACAGAATAGAGAAAACTATCTGTATGATAAAACAGATAAAAGTTACCTGGGTTTTTTAAACTTGAAAGCATTACAGACTTGGTTGATAAAACAATGGCATCAAAGTTACATTACTTTAAATGTTCTTCAATTACTTTAAACCATTTAAGAAAACCTAAAAATGCTTTTTGTCCCAAGGGAAATGGGTAGACAGAGAGATAGATACAATCTCCTTGAGCTCTGCACTGGGAAGTGCAAAAGTCTTTGCACCAAACCTGCCTGAGCTACAAACTGGCCAAGGACTCAGGGGTGCTCCAGTCAATCTTGCTGAGTGAAGGAGTAAAAGACAGTTTGGAGGAAATTTATCTTGGCATGGCTGACCAAGAGATCATAAGTGTGTTCAGACACATATGAGACAAACTCTGAAGCAGAACAATGGGCATCCTCCAGAATAAAGATACTGACTTTAAAATAGCCTCAAATGCAGAGGATGGCTCTGATGATGGTGTTCCACTTCCACTCAGGTCCCAGCAGTCTGAGATGACCTGGTCAATCTGCTGTAGTGTTCAGAATGGACACATGGCAGAGAGTCTCAACTGAAAGCATCAGCTCTGGGGATTGACTCAATGTAGTTACATCTTTTTGTAGTTACAAAAAATGCCAATCATATTTCATCTAGATTGTGATTTACCTAGGATGGTAATTCACATGTTCCCAGCAGGGAACACTGCAGGTGAGTGCTTCTCTCTTGGCATGTTCTTCACCAGGCTGGTTGCAGATTGGGAGCGTGGCAATAACCATGAGGAGAGAAACAGAGCTTTAAAGGGTTACAGGGTTTTGTACCAGGGAGTGCAAAGTGAGAAAGCTGCTTTTCAAACCAGAGAAGACTTGGAGACCAGGAAAGGCTGAGAAGGTTGCAGTAATGTACAGCAGTGAACAAACAAGGTAATAGATAAAGATTGAAATATCAATATGACCCCCACCCTGTCTTTGATTGTCACAAAACAATCCATAGGAACAGAATGTCAATATCCAGGAGCTTACAAAGTCTGTTCTATGAAACCAGGGTTAAAAATATCCAGATGTAAGCACTGACCTAGAACACCAATGTACTTTATACAATACTAAGAATAAGCAATGATTTCCCTTCTTTAGTTCACACTCCAGAAAATATCACAGGGTGCTTTATCATTACTAAATACATTTGAGATGTATCAAGGCAAAGCTGTATATTGCTACATATGAAGGCAAGAAATTACACATCACTACAGAATTTTTTATAATTAAAATGTCTAATGGAGCAGGCTTTCTAATCAGGCAAGTATTAATACTCCTAAATTTGGATGGTAGGAATTTAAATGCAAAACATGAAAGACAGAACCAGCACAACTCAATAATGGATTCTAATTACTACACTCAACTTGTAGCAATGCATTATCCCAGATTCATATAAATGGAGCTGTACCAAGTCCATTACCTCTCTCCACCTCACACTACCCATTGTAATCCTTTGCAACCAGGTATTTTCAAGTCTTTGAAGTCTTTAATTAGGGTGTGGCAAAGAGTGAAGCTACAGAAGACAGAAACTAAAATAAGACTGAAATAGAAGCAGACATATGGTCATTATGGAGGGTCAGGATGGCTCATAACCCAGAAAGGCAACACATCCTCTGGCCAAAACTGTGACTGGCAGCTCAGCTTTCAATTACTCCATCATTCCTCACAGGCTTTTCTCAGGCAGAGCTCTTTTCTGTAACATTTTAGATTTGAGAGGTTGATTTAGCAACCTAAATAAGCATCCAAAAATACTTTGGAGAAAGATTTAGGGGACGTTTCTGTATTTGGTTTTCTATAGCTTGAGTAGGACAGAAACCCCAAGCAGTAGCCCAGAAGGTCAATAAGCCTCCATCACACTCTCCTCAATCTCCAGCACAGTGGCAGGGGCAGCAGCCCTTTGAAGTATTACACTAATTGCATTAAGCTGCTAACAGAGAACATCTGTTTTATTAAAGTGGCAAAGTGACAATTGGCCATGCATAAAGTGCAGGGGCCAGAAGTCTGATTCATGCCTTTCTTCCCTGTCCAGGGAAGCTCTTTCTCCTCACTTCCAAGGAAAGCTGAATGACAGGGACTTGCACTGCTAATAGTAGTGCTAATATGAAGGGAACAAGGGGATTTAGAGTTACACACTGTGTGTGGCAAGAAACTCCCTTCAAAACTGAACTTAAAGCTGAGACTGTGCCCTGACAGGCCCCGTTAATCTGCCCTGTCTCAACATCTGCCTCTCTGCTGGTTCTTTCTTGCTTTTCTACCAGTTCCCTGAGGGAGGGAGGGACACATGTAACCAATGCCCCTCCACATTTATCTGAGTCTCCTATGGAAGAAAGCCCTGGGACAATGCTGCTCACATCTTTGCCATCCAGCACTTCCCTCCAGGAAATAACTTCCAGCACCTATGGCAACTCTATGATAGTGTGACTTTCTGGAAAGATGGCAAGCACACTCAGCAGTTTTCAGCATTTGACAATTACTTACAAAGCAAAGGGAAGTGACTGCATATTAATTTGTTATACAGTATTACATAATTATAACACAATTATGTGTTATAACAAATTAATATTATAACAAATTAATACACAGTCACTACCACCCTTACCATCAAAGCGTGGCAGTAACTGCATATTTGTTATACAGTATCTAGGGATTAGCAGCTGGTACTGGCAAGGACAATGTAGGCCTTTAGACACAAGTTTCACAACTGATTGCACATGAAATAACTACAGTACCTAGTCACATCCCCAAAATTAAGCAAGAAAATTATATGAAAAAATTACCTAATTTTTGTTGATTGTTCCAATTGTGATATTATTACTTGTGCAATGCAGTAGCAATGTCCAGAAAGGTCCTTTTCTCCAAAAAATATTCCATGAGTGTTGTGATAAAAGGGATTGAGAAATACCACCTGAGGTCAAAACTGTTATTCCTCCTGTAGCTATTATGCTGCATGAAATTTTATTCCTTGCACTAATATTCCTGAGAGAGACCTCCGAGTTTCTCACATAAACCAGGAAAGACATCTTCTACCACAGAAAACAATCTGTATCCGCCTAAAAATCCATCACTTTTACTTGTTGTCCCTGACAGCTTCTCTGCATCCTCTAGCTATGTGTGAGAGCTGGAGTGAGGATTTATGGAAGAGAGCGGTGATGTCAAACACACATGGGACAGCACATGGTCACAGTTCTGGACCTGGAGACAGAGAATAAAAGAAGTGCCCTCAGAAGCTGCAGAACTTCTTGTACAATTGTCAAGAATGACCTTGAGGTGCTGGACTGTGTCCAGAGAGGGGAAATGGAGCTGGTGACATACCTGTAGCTCAAGTGGAGCAGCTGAGGGAGCTGGGATTATTCAGCCTGGAGAAAAGGAGGGACAGGAGGGACCTTATTCCTCCTTTCAGGGAGTTGTAGAGAGGGATAAGGTTCCTCCTGTCCTTCCTTTTCTCTCCCAGGTAACAAGCAGCAGAACAGGAGCAAATGGCCTCAGGTTATGCTATGGATGTTTTAAATTGGACATTAGGAAAAATTTCTGCACTCAAAAGGCTGCCAAGTCCTGGCACAGGCTCCAGGGAAGTGGTGGAGTCATCATGCCTGGAGGCATGTAAAAGATGTGTAGATTTGGCATTTGGCACATGGTTTACTGGTGGACTTGGCAGTGTTCTGGTTGTGGTTGGACTCAAAAGTCCAAGAGGTCTTTTCCAACCTAAACAAATCGATAATTTTATAATTAGAGAAAAGTAGGGAGACATTTTGTACTGCTCAGATTCATGGAGTACAGGGCTTTCTTTGATCAGAGGATGGCATTGTTCAAAGAGAATCTCTTTGGTCAGCTCTATGTAAAGCATCCTGTCAAACACATCATAAAGATAAAAGGCAATTTTAGTCTTAATTGACTCCCCTACTGCAGAAGCTCAACCTAGATAAAGACCAACAACAAGCTAAAATTGATGGAGAATAGGCATAATTATATTGTTAAATATTTCCTGGTTTTGTGGGGTTTTTCTGTTTGTTTGTTTTTTGGTGCATTTTTTTTTTTTTTGTATGGGGTTGTTTGTTTTAATTATATCAAAGTTTTCTCTCGGCAGAAAGGAAAGGAGAGAGGCAGAGCAAATGGAATAAATATTCTGCTTCTAAGCCTCATGGTTACAATTCCCACATTTCAAACTATATAATTACTTCTTTTTCTCAATATCTGGGCCTGGTCAAATGCCACTATCTCACCTGGAGAAAATGAAAGTTAGTGCAAGGCACACAGTAATTTGTTTGGAAGCTTCCCTGGTGCACTGCATTCCATTTCATGGGAGAGACTGTGAGTACAGAGAAAATTATGAATTTTTTATCTTGATCAGAGAGCAGAAGAGCACAGTCACGGTGAATAATATCCATGTAATAAAAAAAACACAGAGCTCTACCAAAAGATCTGAGAAATCTTTTAAGGACACAGTATTGTATTAAATCTCATACTCAGGCAGTCCCATGCTGTCGGAGATGAAGGCGTGATGGGCTCCAGCATCCCTGGCTAACCCGGGGGTGTGGAAGGGCAGCTCGGGCTCAGCCAACCTCTGCTGCCCTCTGTCCCTCTGCCCGGTGCCTCGGAGCTGAGAGATCCACACGGGATCACTTTGTGCTGTGCAATTCCCCTCGGCCCGTGCTGAATTAGCCAGCACGCTTCCTGACAGCTCCTGCATGAGGACAGACAGCTTCCCTCAGCTGCAGCATCAGACCCAGCACAGGCCAGGACTCGATTCCCAAACAGGGGAGATCCCCCAGAGCTGTGCCCGGTTCTGCCAGGACAGGCCAGTGCCACAGTGGTGTCAGAGAGTGGCGAGCCTGAAATCCCACGTACCTCTGCCTGCAGGTCCCATAATGGCCTGCATTTCTCTAGGATTCTGTCCGTGAGTGCTGAAACTACTCCCAATATTAGGGGCAGGTGGTCACATTTTTCCCTTCCCAAAACTACCCACAAGCAGGCTGAAGGAAGCTGCTTGTCTTACCAGAGTCACTCACAGTTTGTAGTTGTCAGTCCAACCTGAATTTACAAGGCAGAGCCAATGCTCAGGTGACTGCACCACTGAAATAAGAACTTGTATAGTGTTAAAAAGAGTTTCTTAAAACAATATAATATAAAAAACTCCAATTGTCTTTTTTTCATTTTCTCTGTAATGCTCCTTAAAATGTAGCTTTGTAGAATACCATCATATCATCAGCTGACCACAGAATATATTCATATTATTAGCTCATCTGTAGTCTCATCTGCTGTATCTCATAAACTGTTCGGGGAAAGGGCTGCAATTTTGTTATTGTTATTCCTTTAACATTAGAATCTCACACTGCAGGACAGCAAATAAATAGTTCCTGGAGTGTTTGGTTAAAAATAGCACAGGCTGTGATTTCTTTGCAGATATTAGGAGGAGTTCATAAGCTTTTCACTAAACAAAAGATATCCCAAAGTCAGCTAAAATATTGTTTCAAATAAATACATTCAAATAAATATGTTAATTGGCATTTTTTAGTCTAATTATTTAAATGTATTAATACAGTTTAAAATAGCCTGTATCAGAAATTCCTAATGAAAATTTCTTAATTTTTCCACCAAGTCTTTTATTTAAGAATATCCAAAGAAAATAATTTGGTTCAGGACAGCAAACTTGAGTATTAATTCTATAGCTTTTAGAGGCATTTTGAGTCACTGCAAAATTAAAACGTAACCTTCTGCTGCAGCTTACTGGTCTGTGGAAGACATAATGATCAAGAAAAAAAATTGTAACTCCAGTAAGAAAGGAAGGAGGGAATAATGAAAGATGCTGGAATAGGGTCACTTTCACCTCTTCAACTATGTGACATTAAAACTACTTAGGAAAAGTATCCCTGTCATGGCACTTTCACGCTTTTACAAAGGTAATACATCCAAACAAAACTGTCCTATAATTAAGTTTCTTTAAATTTAGACAAGTTTGGGAATACCTCTTTCTTAGCTTGCTGCAGACATCAGTTTGGATCTAGTGGCATCAAGAAATTAGGCCTTACCCAGGTCTGGTGCTCTTACTATCAAGGTCCTCAATTAAATATTGAACAGTACTAGATGCAGGACAGAATCCCATTCAGTACACCCTTCCAGTTTGACGTGGTACTATCATATGCATTTCCTGATTTTTCCATGAAGTTTTATCACGCTTCAGGTATCCCACATTTCCAGAATTTGTGAGATAGTGTCAAAACCATAATAAAGAGCAGTAAATTACATTAACAGATTCTCTCTTGAAAACAGACCTCTAGCAATATCATCAAACAGAACTAACTTTGACATTATTTGGTGAGTACTGACTCTGCTTTCTTTCCAGTGCTTACAATCTGATTATTTGTAGCATATTCTGAGAAGTGCAATCAGGCTGGCTGATTTATAGCCCTGCAATTTCTCTTACCTTCTGAAGACAAGGAAATGTTTGACCTTTTCCCATCCTCCATAGGTTTCCATAGATAATTGCTAATAGCTCTGAGGTTGATACTGTTCCCCTAAGTGCCCTAGGATGAATCAGCTCAGCCAGTTTGAATATATCATGTTTATCTAGCTATGTTCTAACTTCTTCCTAGCCTAGAGAGAAATCTTTCCTGAACACCAGTGGTGTTGAATGCATTGGCCATTTTCATTGACAATAAAAGCCCAAAAAGCCATCCATTTTCCCATCTGCCAGAGAGCTTTCCTGATATATTTCAGTTCTGAGAAACCACCAGTTTCATTTTTCCTCATTATACTACTAGAAATACAACATTTTTTCTTTACTACTTATATTTGCTATGTGTATAAATTTTTAAGTGAAAAGGGTGTCAGATGAGCATCACAAATTCACAAGGCTCTGAGCCTCTCCAAGAACTACACGAACCCAAAATCTTCAGCTTTGCCTCCCTACATTTTCTGTATTTTCCTTTTAGCCAGATCTTCCCCTGTATGCTTGAGTAGGTACAAGCACCACTACAAAAATGGAGCCTGAGGAAGGCATGAGAAATAACATAGAAGCAATGAAGAATATAAGAGAGAGCAATGAGGGATATGTGTGTGAGGGGATGTCTCCAAGACACCCCTTAAAGCTCAGCAGCCTGACTGGAGGTGACATCACACAGCCCAAGCTGAGAGAGTTGGCACTTATTTCATGAGTGGGAGCTGGGCTTCTCTCAAATCTGCTCTCAGCTTCCTTGGTCTTCTGTGGCAACATCAGCCAGGCTTTAAAAAGGCTTTTAAAAGCTCAGAAAGACCAGGCTTTATTAGATGAGCCTAAGTAACTTTTAAAAAAGATCAGGCAGGAACAGAAATGCAAAGGCTCTGAAAAGCCCAGCTCCCCCATCTTGGTGCTGTGAGCTTCTCTGTGACATCCTGCTGCTGCCATGGCTCATGTGCTGGGCCTTCATCTCTTGGACATTTCTGCACAATGGAATAGAAGCCACCCACAAGCAGTTCCTGTCACAGGCAGGCCCCAGTAACCTGCCCACATAAGAGGTGCAGGGTTCTCTGAGGCACCCTGTGCTTCTCCTCTTGCACACCTGCACCAGTGGTGTTTCTGCCCCTGGTTCTGGCTTGTGCCACTCCCATGGGTTCAGACAACTCAGCCTGCTCCAGCTGCATAAGGGCTGTCCTGGCCATCATTCCAGCCCAGGCTCATTTATGAGCTTCCTTCTGGAAGGATATCTGGGGAAGCATGTGGCCATCAGGAGTGACAGCATCACAGAGCAGAGATGTTAATGCTTGCAATGCTACTGATTTTTCCAGCTTCATTTCCAAGCACCAATGACAGCTCCAACATCCCCAAATCACAGTGGTTTCAGCTGTGCCTTATCTCCCCATGCACACATGCAAATCCACACAGATTTTGACATTAGTTTCTACCAGGGCACAGTTTTCTGTCACATAAAATGTCAGGATGTGGTCTTCCATATTTCACTAGTGCTATCCTGCCATTTAATTTAATAACAGCTAAATATCAAGTGGTTACTATTTTGATACTCTGTTCCATCAGCCATTGAATTAGAAATAATGAGACAAATCTAAAATTGTGATTCATGGTGAATTGCCCAAACTAATCTCAATCACACAGCAGATGACACTGAGTGATAACTGATTTAACAGATGATCATCTGTTCAGCTGTCCTGTCCTCTCTTGCAGAAACAGGAACCTTAATGAAGGACAAGTCCACTCATGCTTTACGAGATTTTTTCCAAACAATATAAATACTTAACATGGGAACCAATTCTTTCCTTTCCGCTACTTATAGACTCTTTAATTTTATTTGACTAGTATTTGTTGCTTCAGAAAGCTGAGATGCTGAGGTGTTTAAAAAGCATCTTTGGCTTTTTCCATGAACATTTTTCAATTTACCATCTCAAACCAAAGCAGGTTCCTCACCCAAATTGTCCCTTGGGAAGTTCCTTGCACCTGGTGTAGCAGCTGCCCATTGCTGATCCTAAAAGAAGTCATGCATGGGAGCAAACAGTTGTTAGAAAAGACTTTCCAAATATTGACTTGTCAGACTTTTAAAATGCTGAAAGTGTGTGCCCCAAAAGAAATCTTTTCTCTGTATCTTCACTCTTCACCAAGTTTCAGCCTGCACCTTTTCCCTGCTGGACTTGGGTGTTCTCTGCCACGTTTAAAGATGCCTTACACATGTTCTGCTGCATCAAATCTAGACCTTCCCAGTAGGCTGTAAGTCATCTATAAATAAAATCAGTTGTTAATTTTTCCTTCATATCTTTTATTAGTGACCATCAACAAAAAGTTGACTGAAATGTTCCTATTGATGATCAAGAGGCAGTGACATCAAGAGGCAGAATTTTACAGGTATGTTTTTCCAATTGGCTTTTGGAAACAGGATAGTGAATTAATTCATTATCAGAGCTAATGAATGAATTTTTGGAGTCAGGCAGTCAATTTTGTCATTTGCTCACATATTTACACCTGCCAGGCCAGACAGCAACTGCAAGATGCCTTTATAGCTGAGAATGATGGAGTCTTACAGATCAAAAGAATTTTTACCACAAAAAAAGATCACCTTCATGAGCAGGTAACAGGGTCTAAATAAAATTACTTACTGTAGACAAAAGGTGGCTTTTGAACTAGAAATTCAAATCCAATACAAAAAGCATTATATGGTCTCAAGAGGTACATTCAGAAAAATCAGAAAGATGTTTCATAGGTGATCTGTGACACACTGCACATGTCCAGCCTAGCGTGGGATGGCACAGACCCTGTAGGGGTGGGGCTGCAGAGTGCCCCCAAAAATGGGCTCAGTGTTGATCTTGGTCACTCCCTCAGGGAGGCGGAAGGTGAACGCCTGCAGCAGGCTGGCAAAGAAAATGAAGAGCTCGGTCCTGGCTAAGTGCTCCCCCAAACACACCCGGTGCCCTGCAGAGGAAAGAGGGGGAGGACAGTGAGGAAATAAACCTGGCCTCCAACAGCAACAGTTTTCATCCTCACACAGCGCAAAGGAATTTTTGCCAAGTCCAGAATTTCTGTCGGACTTAGTGCAACCAATGACGCAAAGCTTCATTGATGTATTTTCTTCCTCCAAAGAATGTTGTCTGCAGCTATGGATAACCTATGTAACCCTTCTGCTATGTATCCCTTCTCCTTTCAATTACCTCAAAAGCCTCATCTTCATTTGACTGACAACTTTAAAGGAATTCATTCCACCATGTAAATGAAGAATAAGGACCTATTTTTCCTGGGAGATGTCATGTTGTAGTGTTGAATGCATAAAGAATCAAAGGGACAGCTTAAAAGTGCTTTCCATACATATGTCTGGTATGAAATGAGTGCCTGAAATCAACAGCCAGAGACTGTCCTTCCAAAAATAGGGCAAGATAGGTATATATGTTTGTCAGGACATCTCTGATTTTTCATGTTATTATTTGTTCAGTAGAACATATGTTACTGAAAATAATCATGTTGATTTAAGCACTATTTTCCACAAAAAGTTTTAGAATAGACAGCCAATAGGTTTTTAATTGACATCTTCATTCTACAGTCCCCATCCAAACTGTTGATGTTTGTGCTGTAGCCCACTTACCTATCGAGAATGGTAAGAAGGCATCCTGGGCCACAAAGTTTCCATCCTTATCCAAAAAGTGACCAGGGTTGAACTGTCGAGGTGTTTCCCAGTGCTCTGGGTCATACAATGATGAAGCAATATTTGGAAGAACTATGGTGCCCTGAAAGGAGAAAAACATTCATTCTGTTCCTTGTTGGCATTCAGACCATGACCCAAAGGCATCCAGCCCCCCTTCTACCGAGGAGAATGCTCTGGCACAAACAGATTTTAATCCACACCATGCTCTACTGATGCAGGAAAAGCCTGTAGCAACGGAGAAACTGTGTCTGTACCTTTTTGAGGGGAAAGCCAAGCAAGGTTGTGTTCCTCACACACACCCTGGGCATGCCAGTTGAAATAATGTTGCTGAAGCGCTGGATCTCGTGAATCACAGCATTTGTGTAGGGCAGCTCTCTCCTATCCTCATAGCAGATTAACTTGGAGGGACCCAGAACAGCATCCAGCTCCTTCTGCACTTTCTCTGTGGAAAGTATTCCGTTTCAGGCAGAAAAACATATCAAGTATTTTCAGTAATTTAATTTTTGAAGACACTTAGAACTATGAGAACAACACCACAATTTATTTAGAAAAGTAAGTAAATTTTTATGAATAAAAATAAAGTAGCAGGGTGTTCCAACAGCTCGAACATATGAGAACTCTGCTTCTGGGTTTGAAGTTATTTGATCATAGATTAGGAAAAGACATTTGTTGCTCAAAAATTTAAAACTAAGTGTTGCCTTACTACCACAAATCCAAGAGATAACAGATTTATATTTGGGTTTTCTTTTGCCTAGGTGCCTCAAACACCTGCAGCCAGTTAGAACATTAACATTAGCTCTCTGAAATTTATGCCAGGTGAGTCTGAGCCTTAAAAGTCTAATTCCTGTTAAAAGGACATGATTCTTACACAGGGCATCTGTTAAGTAAAGCACTGCCAACTAGAACAAGGTCCAAATAACATTTTAAAAAACAGATCTACTGCTTGGCATCCACCTTTTAATCAAGAACAGCCTGTTTCAAATTACTTATTGCCTGGGAGTCTTGGGGGCATTAACAAAAATAAAACCTTTCATTTATAAACTTCAAGAGAAGCAGTACACATCTAATAAAAATATCTTAGATTTTTAATAAATGATCCTGTCTTTTTCAGGCTTTTTGAAGCAACAGAAAGATGCAGGGAAGTCCATTCTGCATTGATCAGTCTGTGCCCATTTACATCAAGCATGCCCTGTGACTGCCAGCAGTCCTTCATTAAACTGACAGCAGAGATTTAAGCACCTTGCAGAATTTAAAATGTACATTCAGAAATATTTTTAAGTAACTTCCTTCTATGAAGAACTATCTTGCAGAAGCACTTGAGAATCGAGGTAGTTTGAAGTAATCAGTCACTGCATCATATAAACACACATTTCTAATCCTGATTCAGTGATGAGGCAAAAACTTCTCCTTATGGCACAGAGTGGAACACTGTCACTGGATGTCAATACAGGAAAAATATGAATGGGTTCAAAAAGAAGCCACCAATTAATTAAATAAGGACAGACATACTGGTGTCAGCTCATTCTGAGAGCTCTGATGCAATGTGTTACTCAAGAAGCCCAGGAAGATCACTCTGCACATACTCTGCTTTCCCAAACATGTGCAATATTCAGCTAAATAAAATTATACAGGTGAGTCAGTGCTTTCATAACCTTAATTAGAGCAAGTGATAGCAAAACTTGTGATAACATGAGATTAGGCAGAATTTCTTGTCTGACAGCTACAAGTTGACCAAATTTTTCTTATCTTCATCTCTTTCATCCATTTAAAATCCTGTTCTCCTCTATATTCTGCAACCTAACTGTGAGATTTCTGTTATCCAGCATAAGACATCTTTCTTCCTTTGGTTTTTATTCAGTGCTCTTTGAAAGAGATTGGTGGTTATTTAAAAACTAGTCTTAAAACCAAACTTCTTAAATACACATAGAGGTAACAGAGGAGCCATCTGTTCCCACTCCTGACTAGAATAGTGTCTGTTGCAAGACAATCAAATACATCAAAGAGTTAATTTAGTCCCTGGATCTACTGATGCTGCCTAGGGCAGACTTACAAGTACAAAAAGGTACATGTGCCACTAGACATATCAGTATCTAGGAATAATCACTGATCCATGAAAATGCTATGGAAATTGTTTTTCCTATTGCATGGGAGATATCTGTGATAAGCGTATCTATTCACCTTGGATGTCTGGGTTTGCCACCATATAGAGAAGGCCCCAGTTCAATGTAGTGCTTGATGTCTCTGAGCCACCCAAGAAAAGGTCATTTATAGAATAAATCATGTTGTCTTCATTGTATGTTGACCTGGGTTCATCTTTGGACTGCAAATGATAAGAAAAGTTAGAAGCTTATAAATGAAAGTTAGAAAAAACAGAATGAGATTTAATGTGATTTTATAACTGATTCCAAGCTGCAGTGTCTTCTCCTTATAGGACAATACAGAAAGACTGCTAAGGAATGTTAGATACCACAGATGACTATCAACACAAAAATAAACATTTCACAAACAGACAATGGTTCCATTCTTAATCACAAAACTAAATCATGTTCTTTGTAAAAAAAAAAAAAAAAAAAAAAAATATTACTTTATGTAATGTTTATGTGCAAATGGTGGTTAACTTAGAGTGTTTCATAGTTTCATAAGTAAATCTTCCTCTAAAGATGTGTACCAGCGTGTTATTCTTCCTGTCTCAATTCACATCCCACCACTCTGTTGTTCTACCAAGCAATACAGTGACCAGGCAGTGAGCACTGCCTGGGCTGAGTAAAGTTCTTTACCTGTGGAATTCTGATTTCTTCTACACAAGGGTAAAATTACTCACGTACAGCTGCTCTGAGGTTTTGCAGTTTTCAATTAGTAGTGTCAGGATGTGTACGTATACACTGAAATTATAAATAAACATGGCTAGGGTTTGGGGTAATTCACTGTCTATATTTAGGGAGGTTTTGCTCAGGGGTGTTAAACATTTATCTTGCCAGTGGAGCAATTGAAAAGAAGGAGAGATGCTTCTCCCTGCTGTAATATCATCTAATCTTTTTTTATTGGCCCTGTTCACCTATTACAGACAGTTCAATTTTTTTAATAAACAAACTTGGATGATTTCCACCCAGCAGAGTCCCAGAAGAGCTCACTGAAACAATTTCTGGTACACTGATGTTCAAGTCTCATAAATCCTAGAACAGCTTTAGAAACAGTCAAATGTTTTGGAAGGCCAGGTGTGTTACTGTGCTGATATTGAGAAGAAAAAAAAAAAACAAAAAACAAAAACCACAAAAAAACACAAGAGGGTCCAAGGAGCTTGAAGCCATTGAGGCTGACATCCACAGTGTACATAAGAATATATCAGCTGATATGGGAATTGATCAATAAATAATTATCAGGGAGAGGTAGGTGACTGCTGCAGCCCAACAGGTTGTGGCTGCCTCTGTTGCTGCTGCCAGCAGATAACAGGGATGAAAGGGACACTGGCTGTCCCTGCAGGACAGCACTGCCACCAGGAACAACAGTCACTGCCCAGGGCCTTTGGCTCTCTCAGCCACTCTTGCCTTGCCATACCCAGGTAAGAGCAGTCTTATCTTGTCACTTCCTCCTCTTTCTCCTTTTTCTTCCTGTCACCAAGCAGAACAGGAAGAGGAAAATATCCTGCCACAGTGGAGAAGAGGAGAAAGGAAAAGTGATTTAAGTGGAGGTAGGAGTCACAGAGGCGAAGGGCAACTGATAGTCCAGGGATCAGGGCTGGGATCTAGTACCCAAGAGATTTGTACTAAGTGATCCTGGTGTGGTCTAGAAAAGGGAGAGATCTTGTGACCTCCTACAGCCCTACAGATTCCCACCTACCTCTACTATGCCTGCCTGACCAAAATGCCCTTATTTGTCCTAGTTCCTTTGTCTGGTTGACACTTCACTGACCCTGCACTCTCCTCTTCTCCAGTCTTGTCTGAAACACTGCTGACTCCTAGGTTATTTCTCCATAACATGTTCTCAAAATCCAGCTGTCCTCTTGCAAATTCTCTTGGCAAACCTTTACTGGGGAAATATCATAACCAGAGCATCCCACTCTGTCTTCCAAAGGTTGTCCCAGCTCTCTTGTTGTTCACTTAGCAATTCACGGCTCTTTCCTGTAGACCTTCAATCACTTTACAACTTGTACCAATGAAAAAAAAAAATGCAGTACATTAACCTGCCCTTTAATTAAAGGATTGCAAGATGCTGTGGCATATCAATGATTGGAAAGGATTTAAGAAGGTCCTGGTTATTGGTTTCACATTACCATATCTAGAAAGGCAAGAGATTGTGGTGATTCAGACTGGTTGTGATGATTCAATGGTCCATGTTGACCTTTTCCCCCCATGACTGTATGATTGGGCAGGAAAAAAACCTTACTTTCTCAATGTGATCTAGGTAGAAGTCAATGAAATCCTGCGGCTCCTCTGGTGTCCCCCGCTCTGTGTGCATTCGGATTTCTCTCTGTGTAAAGTTGCTCAGGACATCATAACAAGCCAACGCCTTCTTGTGCGGCCCAGGGAGACGACTCATCAGCCAGGGGAAGATTTCATAGAGCTGTGGGAGTGACACACAAGAGGTTCTGCAAAGTCTCTATCAGGAGGAACGCACTAGGAAGGCCTGCTACAAAGAGCGGTAATGATCATGTTAGTTTAGGATTAGGGTCTCATTAGTAAAATATCCTGACAAAGACTGCTCTTGGGCTTTCAAGCTGTGAAACCTAAACTGTATAATTTCTAGTTTTGATGGTAAGATTCAGAGTTCCACAGGCTTTCAGCTCAATCACAAGAAAAGCTAGAATTACTGTAACTAGAATGAATGGTATTCATCTATGCAGTTATTGATATCTTCAATTGCATTCAGGCATTTTAAAGGTGAGCTCCTGCCCTCCAGTGGAGAGTACCGGGAAGGGAGAAGCAAAAGTTGGCAGCTCCTCACCAGGATGCTTGCCAGAGCAAACACTGGCTCCCGGTGGCTGCTTTACAGTAACCCCCAAAGTACTCTCTACCAATCGATTTCTCCAGGTTCCTCCATGAAATTTCAAATATCTGAAACCCAGAAAAACTAAGGAACAGCTACCTGACAATTTTGAGTACTCTCCTCTAGAAAGAAAGACAGGGTTAGCTGGCACAACTAGATTATTTTTTCTGTCTGTTTATCATTTGGGAAAATCTGGCCTAAGAAATAACTGATTTCAACTTATTCTGATAGCTAGAAAGTTAATTCTGGTTTCCAGCCTACGTTCATGCCTGGGTAATCTGTCTATTCTTGTATCTCAAAGAAACTATGTTCTCTTAATAGTTTTTTTCTGCTCGAAATATAATTCCATTGTTTATTTAACAGCAGAATTTTTATCCTTTCTCAGCTTTAATTTTGCTGAGCTCTTCTTGTACTCTTCTAATCACACTACAGAATGCACATTATTAGGTGTTCGCTGGAATGTGGTTGAATTAGATAGACTGTACTTGTATCTTCTTAGGAAATCAGTTCTTACTGTCAGACATCCAATTATCCATTAATAATTGCCTTATCACAAAAAAAAAGTACTTGTCCAGTCCTTCATAAATTGACTTAGAACTTCATATCCTTCTTAGTTAGCTCCATCTCTGGTATTTTTTATTTGCAAAATGTGTTCAAGAAGCCTTAGACACAACTGTGGTCTGACTAATCACAAAGTTGCCAAGATTACAGGCATTCCTTCTCTCAAATATCTGGCCTCTCTCCCACTATGGTACTCTAAGTGGAATTTAGCTCTCAGTGTTCAAGATAGGAACTGCATCTGTCCACCTTCCTGGGTACCTGCCAAAATTCCTTCTCCATTTATGGAGGGGCCCAATCCACAGTGTCCCCCTGTTCAGTGCCTGACAGCATGAGATCCAAATAAGAAATGGGGATGTGGATGCAGCAATATCCACTTTTTTGCATAATACTGTGTAACTCATCACATCTGGGAGGTGGGGAGAAGTGGCCATACCTCTGAAATGGTTTGAGCCCCTGTTCTTATTTCCCAAACAGTATCTTATTCACCAGAATAAATCAAATCAAAGCCAGGATGGGAAGCAAAGAAGAAAAGGAGGTATGTTCTCTGTCCTAAAAGCAGGTGTCACCTGCCACCACTACACTCAACTTTCAGGACCAAAGCTAAACTAAGCAAAAGGGAACTTGAGCATAACTCAGTGAGAAGAATGTTCCATGAGATATGGGGAGACATCTGCATTCCAGGAATTGCTAGTATATTCTATATTAAAAAGGCACTCATAAGATGTATGGGACAACTTCAGCAGTGGAACCAGAACTCCCAGGAAATTTTTAATTACTACAGTGTAAAGCTGGCCTCTAATGTCAGATGGATCATTGACTCCCAGATCGTTTAATTGCCAAGATTGCAGTTATATTTGCTCTCTTAGCATTTCCTCCCTTCTGCTGCCTGTGCCTGGAGCTGCTCCTCACTCAGGGTGAAGCAGTAGAACTTCTTGAGAAGCCTTCAAGTCTGTGTCTTCCAGAAGAAATGGAAATAAGTAACCACAGGCAAAACACTTTGGTATTTGACACATTACTGTCTCTATTGACAGTATATTAAACAGTGTCTAAACTTGGCATGTGAGTCACATTTTCAGACCTGACATTTAATATTTAGGAATCATGATGCCCAACACAGGAACCTGTGGTGTGCAGGGGCTGAGAAACTAAGTAACAAATATGACCCAGGAGCAGTCCATAAACCTGTGCCTTATTGCAAAGATTTAGGGCAAACTACCACAGTACCCAAACACAGGAGAATGAACACAAATAACCAAGGCTGGCATGTGGAGATTCACCATCCCACTTTGAAAAAGTTCACTGCCCAGTAAAACTGCTTGGGGCATCACTCACCCATTCCAAAACCTTGCCCGATAGCTCTCAAATCTGCATTTCTCACTCTCTGTCTTACTCAGAACAAAACAACAGATCATTCACTTACATGATGAAAAAAGCTGCCCCCAAACTTGAAGAGATGTTCTGTAGCTTTTATCAGCTCATGAAAGGCCTCATCTTCTCTGGAGAAACGATGTCCAAACACGACAGCACAAATTACATTTGAGACAGAATGGACAAGAGGGAAAGAAGGATTCACAGGTTTCCCTGCAACCATAATGATAAATATCACTGTTCATGTCTCCTGCTTTAGTGAAATGTGAGAAGCCTCTAAGTTACCCACAGAACTTTCAAGAAGGCATTGCATTACACAGAGAAGCAGCAATATTTTTTCAAAACTGTAGTATCAAACTGATTCCTCACAACCATGTTGCAATCCCATAAGCCCAGAAATGCATAACATACTAAAAAAAACGCCAGATGTGTAAAATATTGCATCATATGATAGAGCAAATTTAGAGGTTAAAGAAAAAACATCTATGCAAATTTGCTTTCTGACAAAATCAAGATGTGCATCAAGTGTGGGAATGACTGAGAACATTGTGGACAAAGGGAACCTGAGGGCTGAAGAACAAGAAGAAAGGCAGTTTTATTTAGCAAGGACACAGAGGCATGCAAGGCTACTGTCTGACCTTGCTGGAGACATACATCCTCCAGCAAGATAAAATGTTGCAAACTCCTTTCAACCAATTGTGTCAACTGTATAATAACTAATTTTAAAGCAGTTATTTGAAACCTAATCCCAAGAAAACTATTTTGTGACTATGGAATATATGACCATAAAATACTCTATTTGCGTATGTATTGATGCAACTGCCCAACACCCAAGACATGATTCTGATTAGCAACTTAACTGTTGTGTGCTTTTTTTCACACACACATGGTTACATATCAATCTCTCCTAGATGTTAAACCATGGGATTTAGCTCAATCTAATTATTTTTAGTTGATACAACACTAGCCACAACATGTTCTGATTTATTGTGCCTTCACATAATGATCAGTATTGGGAAATCCAACACACGTGATCCTAACTGGGTTGATCAGGGTAGAATCTTGTAATGAAGATAAGATTCTAGTCAGTGCTTTAGAGAGTGTGTGCAAAAGGCATTACAAGACTTAATTCATCAGCATTGATTTTGTATCTTTATCCATCAGCCCCATAAAAGAGCCAAAAACATGGCCTTGAGCCAAAGGCCAACATAATCCTGGGCTGCATTAGGAAATGAATTGGTGGTAGGCCAAGGGAGGTGATCCTTCCCCTCTGATCAGCACTGGCAAGGCCCAGCTCTGGATTCCCCAGTATGAGGAACATCAGCATATTTAGAACAAGTTGAACAAAGTGCTGTTAGTGTGGGTGCTTGGCACCAATTGCCAGTGGATGGAAACTGTCATCACCCATTTATTATCTTACTGTAAAACTTCATACCTTCTCTCCGTGAGTTCTCAAGGGCAGGTCCTTGCAACACTGACTCCTTTTCTCTTTCTCCTGCTTGGCTGGCTGACTTCTTCCTGTCCCTATCACAAACACCTGACCCTTTCTGTCCCTAGCAGCACACACTAATCTCTGCTGTCCCTAGCACAACCACCTGACCCTTACTCCTCACAGCAGCACAGCAAATTGACTCCAACTCTCCTCTCAACCAGCTAACCCACTATTTCACAACACCCATCCTTATTGGACACAGCTGTGACCTATTAAAGGCAAGGCTGTTCCTGCTCTTTAGTAATTAGTACAGCTGCAACTCCTCAGGGGTAAGGTTGCCTTCAGGACTATCTCTATTCTCCTACAATCCATCCTCCCTCAAAGGGCCATAAGGACAATTAAGGAATTGAAGCATCTGGCATGAGAGAGGCTGAGAGAAATGGACTATTTAGTCTGGAGAAGAGAGGAGAGAGGGAGATATCTAAATATGTATAAATACATGGTGGAGGGGTATAAAGAACATAGAACCAGACTTTTCTCAGTGGTATCAAGTGGGGCAAAAGGAAAAAATGTAAATACATTAAATTTTGTGTAAACACAAGAAATATTTTTACCATAGCACTCACTAAACAGTGGAACTGGTTACCCAGACAGGTGGCGAAGTCTCCATTGCTGCAGATATTTACAACTCCGCCCTAAGAAACCTGCTCAGATTGACCCTTCTTTGAGTAGGGGTTAGGTTAGACCATCTTCAGAGATCCCTTCCCACTTAGAGTGCTCTATAATGTAAATAATAAATAAGCTCTGGTTTTTCTTCTCAATTTTAGTAGTTTTGTAAATAATTTTGATCAAGAATAGCCTCCTTGAAAACACAAGATGGACTGCTGGCTTTGCATTTTCAGTCCTTTCCACACAGACAGTGTAAGACCCTGCACACTCTTGTGGAACAAAAGCTGCCCTCAGTTTCAGGACAGGATGGAGAAGTTCATACACTTAAGACATTGGACTAATGGCAAAAATGTATTGATAGTTGTTGCAGAAATACCTTTCATACTGGCAAAGAAGTCTACCAGGTAGTGGGCTTCTTCTTGCACTCGGTACTCCAGACCTCTTTTCCCCAGACCAAGGTTGCGTAAAGTCCTCAGAGCAAACCTTCTCTGCTGCTTCCAGGTGTGACCAGTTGCCAACATAATTCCTGCATCCATTAAAGGAAGAGCTCTTCATCATGATAATATTAAACATAGACAAAGACTACATCAAAGGATTTACTAAGCCACAGAACATAATTAACCTCTTGCCTTGCCTTTGAACACAAAGGCACCAAGGAACAGCTGTGACCTGTAACCATGTTGGTAGGGCTGAAATGGGCAAACTCAGCTAGGAATAAGATGATTTGCAGGATTAAGTTTGATCCCAGACAATCAAGTACCACAGGATATCTCAGCTGCTTCTCTAGATGCTCTTTGCAGTGCTTGTCTCACACTTCCTGCTATGCACAAAGCTCACCTGAATCAGGATAATGACTCTCATTAAGGGAAAATGGGAAAGAGGCAGAAGACTGTCCACAGTCAGAGAGAAATGTTCTTGTCTGCAGGGCAGGAAAGTTCAGTATTGAGGCTTTGGGAATTTCTAGTGTGATTAGTGGAAGGAGACCTATAACAAGGTTGAAACAGAAAACATACTGAATTTCTAGGTGCAATTGTGCCAGCAGGAAAGTATTCCCAAAAGGAAGGGAATGGGAAGAAGATCCCACTGTCAAACTAACTCTTCATGGAGAATGTCATAGTGGGAGGCAGCTTGCCCAGGACAAGGAATCGGGTTGTTTCCTGCTTTTTCTCCATTTCTCTGTGACACAACCATTGCCTCATCTCATCACCTCTGAATCTGCCCCAGTGGGTATTCCGTAGAATATATTATGAATCCTTTTCCTCTTGCTAGTATTTTCCTCCTGCTACTCTCCAAAAGTCATTTCACCTCTCTGTACCTTGCAGTCCACCTGGCAGTCATTCCTCAAAGACAAATCCTGCCTCTCTGCTACCTCTGAAGGTGGCCACAAACTACAAAAAAGATTGCAATTAGTCAAGATTACACTTCTGTGTACTATTATTCCAGGAATTTCTCACCTTTTCCTTTGGCCATTGCTCTGAAGAAAGGTGACACCAGCCTGCCAGAAACATCTTCAGGGTGTGTGGTCATACCATCCTTCACTGCTTGAAATCCATTCAGTATAACCACTGGGGCCCATCCAAACCATAAGGTGAATATGTTGCCATAATTTTTTGCCAACTAGAGGTGGGAGAGAATCCAGAAAAGCACAGATTAAATCCCACACACTGCAAATAGAGGATGAACCTGTTTTTGCACTGATTACAAGACCAGCCCTAAGGTGGAGTGATGTTCTCCATATTTCCTACCAGACTACAATTATCACTGAGAAAAATGTCTTTTCCAACATTCACTGTTGGATACACCTATGTATTCCCACTTTTCAGAGCCACATGCCTAAGTCAAGAAACATTAAGTACCTTTTATTACTGTATATAAGCCAAAGCTCAGTTAACAATCAGTCATGGGATAAATGGTATTTTCTATTTATTAATTTATTTCAAGGGCGTTTATATTGTTTGTACAAGTAAAGTAGCACAGAAGAGCTGTCAGAGGAGTAATTATTTTAGAGACTGGACTTCTTTCCTCCCATCTATTTTTGATCCTGTCAATACAAACAAGCTCATACACACAGAGTGCAGGGAAGTATCTATTTACTGCTTGAGGTAGAGAGTGCCAATGTTCAGAAAGCTACAAATCCATGCTGTGAAAGTAATTTCTTAAAAATATTTTTCCCTAACTCCAAATCTGATATATAATCCCTAAATATATTTAATCCTAAATTATATCAATTTTCACATGAATTTGTAAAATTTAGTGGCAAGGGGCAATAGAAAGGTATCAAGTTTCACACAAATTTCAGTGAAAATCAGTGTTAAAAAAGGATAGGTTTTAACACCAGAATGACCTTCACACATTCAGAAATTCCAATACCAGGTTTCTTAGCTTAGCAAACTACTTCACACTGCAATATCTTTTTATTATTTTGCAAACCAAACCAGCAGTTCTGAACCAAACCAAGTGTGACATCACAGTGGCCAGTTAACAGTTACAGTACTACTAAATGTAGTTTTGGGAGAGGATGTTTTCACATAGCAAGCAACTTGAGAAAGGAGAATCACAAAGACTTTTAGACAATTAGGAGTATCTGAAAATAAGTACCTGCATGAGAAGATCACGATCAAACTGAAAGTTCAGCTGTATTAGTGTCCCAAAGACTGGGAGAGGGACTGGTCCGGGAGGAAACCGTTTCCGCACTCGCTGCAACTTTAAAAACTGCGTAATTAGAAGAAATACAGCCACTGCTACAAAAGCTTCAGTTATGCTCAACATTTTAGTGTCTGCTTTACCAGCTTGCCTTTATTCAAAATTGTCTATTGAAGCTATCAAGGCTGGTTGCTAAACCAGTTTTTTCATAAGAGCTTGAATTCACATAATAAATATTCCCCGCCTCTTTATTATCAGCCACTCCCTTTTTGTTCCACTCATTACATTCTCATGCTTCAGCATATTAATAGATGCACACCCTTCTTCTTCTCATCCAGATTATACTTATTCCATATGGATCACAGGATTTGTAGGAATGGTATCTTAAAAGACTAGGGCCAAGATCTTCCAGGCAATGAAGATGCACGTAAATTCTCCATCTAGTTTTTTTCATGCCAATTTTGAATGGTGTGTCTTCTTACAAATACTCCAAGAATGCTTTTAGAAAAGCAATAGCCATACATAAAAATTAAGCAGGCAAATGTAAGTGGATATTAAATCTTGGAGTTTTTAAATTGGTTTGTATATATTCCATGTACACGTTATATCTAGTAATGGCAAGGCTGATAGAAGTTAAAAGTCCACATTTATCTTAAGATACATATACAACTATCTAATGCTTAATACAAAAAGCAAAATTTGTTACACTCTTGAATGTAACTGAAAACATAACTGGATCAATGTATGACCTCACTTTTTTTTCTAACATATTTGCACTAGGTAAATTCACAGGGGTTTTTTTCTGCTTCTGCATTTCCCTGTTCAGTCTTTACATAAGGTGGGTACCCCATATGATTTGAGAAATCACCAGAAAATATGTGAGATAAATAATGCATATTCATAGAGGAAGTACATCTAGTGTTAAATATACCGATTTAAAAGAAAAAAATTAAAAACACAGGAAAAACCTAGTAGGGATCTTGAGCTACCACCAGAACGAAGGGCCTCAGCAAGAACTAGTCATGACATGAGTGTGGATCCTTGGTAACTTGAAAACAGAGTCTGTAGCCAGGGCTCTTTGCCAGACCTCAACACCAGCAGGAACCACAAACACAGCACCAGGGGAGTTCATATGCTGCAATCAGACCATGGAAACCTCACAAGAGGGATTCTGGGCACCACGGGATCATTGCAGTCCTGTATTACAGATCCAGACTGAAACATTTCCCTCTCAAAATTGCCCATCCCGTGAGAGCAAAGCACTTGTAAAAGAAACGTGTTTTCAGTCATCTTCTGAGGAAACTGCCAAGACTCACTTCTTGCAAGCTGACTTAGGGACAGAAACTATTTCCAGATTTTGTGGTTCTAGAACACAGAAGACCATTATCCAGAAAGAACAGCCTGGAATCTGCCAGCACACAGTTTACAAACTTCCAGATCAATTAGCCTTCAACCACAGCTCTTTGCTACCACTAATGCATAACTGATTAATGTGTATTAACCAAGGGATGTTTATAGGTTTCCACATAAGCTTTGTTTGTGTACACTAAAAAGGTGATTTTTCAAGACAATCATTTCTAATTTATCTTTCTCCTTCAACAGGGAAAGTAACATTATCTTTAAAAAGAAATATGTTAAGTTTTGCCTTCTCTGTCTCCAGTGTAATCTCACAAATTCTGCTTTAAATTCCCCAATTCATCAGAACTTTTAATTTTGAAACAATATAATACATTCCCTTTTCTTTTAGATATTAGAAGATTTTCCATCTAAATGATTTTTCATCAAGAAAAATAATTTTTGTCCACTGGAATTTAAGCCCTAGTGCCTTCACCCCACAAGAGTTGCAGTCTCACACCTTAAACCAGTGTTCAGCTGGAGCCAGCCTGGAATACAATTCTCTCACACTGGAAAAGGAAGATGACTATGGGTTGGTTAAGATCTGAGGCATGGGATTTATCTTATTTTATTTGATGGAAAATGTATTTATGAGATAGCCAAGGCTCCATTTTCTTAATAATTACTAAATGCAGCCAGCAGCAGCACTTCTTCAGCACCATCTACCAGCTATTCTTTAGGATTAGTGATTTTTGACCTGCCAAAGACAAGAAACTGCTGCCTCCCCTCCTGGATCCAGATGGATACAAATGAATCATTCTCTTACCAGTTTAGAGCTGAATAGGGGGATGTTTGTAGGTCCAGCATGAGGGAACTTCATACAACCACCTACATGCTAGGACATGCTGGACATGGGTAGAACCATCCCATAAAGTTGGGGAACGAACTGCCAGCCCAGGTTTCATCCTGTATGCACACCCTTGCCTGTTAGACTGGGGTGCTTTAAAACACAAGATGGGTAAAGGCACCTGAAACAAATACAGCTGTGATAATGATGTCCTGGAGATGGCACTGTCAGCTAATCAGAGTATAAAAATAATAAAATAAAAATAATCCTTCCCATGTTGGCATGCAGCATCTCATTTGTACCTCATACATGAAGAATGTATCCCAATGCCAGAAAAGAAAATCCCTTGTTAACTGCCAGCAAGCAAACCAGCAAAAAACCTCCACTTCTGCCAAGTCCTTAGGCACCTAGCTCATGAAGTCTTCCAGAATTCTTCAGTAGTGCCAAATCTGCTCTTGGTCATCGTGTGCTAAGTGAAGTTATCTAACTGTGATAAAGAATCCATTTTAAAAAATTAAAGAATAAATTAAGCTGAATAAATTTTTGGATGATCTGGGGCAATCATCAGAAGTAGACTATCCAGCATGAGGTTCCCATGTCACTGGCAACCAGTGGGCTCATAAAAAAGGATAAATTATCAACACTCTGTGACAGCTCACTGTTTTCATTTGTCTTCCAGTCCTTGCTCTTTGCTTGTGTTATGAAAACTCTCCACAACTGCCTGATGAAGCAACTCTTCTATTTTCACCAGAAGTGTTGAAAGGGAATATGCTATCACAGATCATACTATCTGCCTCTAGAAACTTCCTCCAAGAGCTTCTTTTACCCCCTGCACCCACTAATGTCCCGAGACAGACTGGAAGACCTCTAAGCCTATCTCCACAAAGGCAACTGTGGCTTATGAGAAAGAAACTTTATTCATGAGACTTCCAATTCATAGACCACACTTCAAGATCGTTCTCTGTAAAACCTCTTTCCAGTTGGTAATATAAGTCCCAATTCTAATTCTTCCTTTAATGTCTTTATTTGTTACACATCAGGAGAAGTTTACCAATATTTTCCAAGCAGAAAAAAAAAAAAGAACAAAGTATGAACCCTTTATAATTATAATGCTCAGGATGCAACTCTCTGTCAAGAATCTTTCAGGGTAGTGATTAACCAAAGGAAGAGGAAAGCAAAAACCTTAGGACACGCAAAAAGGAATTCACATACAGAAGCAGTTTTACAGAGTGACTCTTCCCTGAATCTGCCATTTCTTATCGAGGAATGGCACAGATCTGGTAGGGAGGTGGCTTCATTGTGCTCCCAAAAACAAACTTGGTGTTGACTTCCTTCACTCCTTCTGGCAGGGTGAATGTGAATGCTTGTAGCAGGGTGCAAAAGACAATAAAGAGCTCCATCCTTGCCAACAGCTCCCCCATGCACACACGGTGCCCTGTGAAGAAACAGAAAAGGCACTTCAGCCAAAGGATTTCTATCACACCTCCCTTTCTAAACTGCCTGGGATTTTCTTTGCTTGTTTTCTGCAGATTTTAGCCTTTTCTCTTAAGTTTGTCATTTAGCAATTCATAACTGAAAGGTTGCTTGTATTTCTGCAAAAAGTTTCGATCAACATTTATATTTATAAGACATTATAGAAGTTGTCACCAGGCTGGCATAGTTCACATTTACAGTCTTCCCAGCACCATGCATTTTTCTGCTACTGCTTCAATAGCTGAATCTCTTCTCAGAGAGAAACTGGATCTATCTTTCAAGAAGACTTTTCTATGTGTCACTCCTTCTCTTCCAATTTTTTCCACATACAACTGGACTTCTCTCTTCTTGGAGATCTTTAAAACAGTTTGTATATGCCCATTTGTAGGTGCCTTCCCAGTTATTTTGGGGAATGAATGGATCCGAAGTTGTTATCGCAAGGACAAAATAAATCCCTGTTCGGTGCACTTACCTATAGCAAATGGCAAGAATGCTTCTCTGTTTACAAAGTTTCCATCTTTATCCAGAAAGTGGCCTGGGTTGAACTGATCAGGTGTCTCCCATTTTCCAGGATCAGCCAGAACAGAGTCAATATTTGCTAAAACAACTGTGTTCTGGAAAAAAGGAGCAGCGGCTTCAACAAAAACTATGACTGTATCTAGGACAAAGCCTTGTGAAAAGCCATCCACAGAGACAGTCAAACCTTAGAGGCACTGCTAGAACAAGAGCTCATGTCCCCAGTCAGGAAAAACCTCAAAAACCTTTCTAAAAGCAGCTAATGGACCAAAGATCAAATTCCTTCAAATACGCAGCACATTTGTACCTTTGGAATATGATATCCCAGCAGCTCCGTGTCCTTCACACTCAGCCTGGGCAGTGCAATTAAGAGGATGTTACTGTATCGCTGGATCTCGTGAATTACAGCATTTGTGTAGGGCAACTTTTTCCTGTCCTCATAGCAAAATGCATGGGAACAACCCACAACAGCATCCAGCTCCTTCTGGACTTTCTCTAAGGAGGAATATTCAGCTTTAAATATACAGCAAACAATCTATAAACTCTATAGTCATAATTTTTCCTGTGCCTTCTGCCGTCAGAATGGCATCCAACCAGATGAAAAAGCTGCTTTATAAAAAATAATGCCTTCAAATTTCCATACAGATGACCTGAAAAATTTTGACATTCAGGTTGTTTATAGGTTGCATATATACTTTTAAAATAAGATAGCAGATGAGGTCATTCTATAATAATATGTGGGTTCCTGTTACATTTACTGCTCTGAGGTAATTTATAAAAAGACTTTTATTAATATTTTTTTCTACAGGCAGGGAGTCAACTGGAAAAAGTATTAATCGTGTGCTAGGGGAACAGTTTAGTAATTGATCAAGGATTGTTCTTCATTAAGAAATACATAGATTTTGCTTGTCATCTACAGATTCCCAACTGCTGTTCTGCAATTACTTGCCTTGGGAAGCACTTACACAAATTAATTTTTCCCAAGGACTTTTTTTTTTTTTTTTTTAACTTACAATCTGAGCTGAAATGTTAATTTCTGATATTTTTTTTATTAATACCAGAGACTCTATCATCGCAATTATAATTACCCCCACAAAACTTAAGAATATGTTAACATATCCTGAGGAGATGAAAATTCAGTATGTGCAACTCAGTCTCAAGTTTTAAGTCTTTTGAAGGTAACAAAAATGGGAGATCCTTTCTCCTTAACACTTCCACATTTTCTACTAGTCAGGCTCCTGCTGTGCCTGGTACTCAGCTTAAAGTCTCAGATATGAGGCTTTTAAAGTGAGTTTGGTGCCTTTTAATCCTTTCTGTGCCATACACTCTGGCTTTTTTTTCAGTCATTTTACTCCATCAACCTGTAACTTTCTTCTGTGAATATCATTATTAAAAGCACACATTTTCAAGCTACTCACCCCAATATTAGCAACCCCACACTGTATTTATTTCTGCTGCAAGAGGCCAAGAGCAAATTAAAGCGTAGGAGTCTGGGATTTAAAAAAGATGAACCAAAGACTCCTTAGAAATCTAAGCATTACTGTCTGTGGAAGGGTAATGGTGCAATTTTTCTCATCTGAGACTAAATTCCTGCAGCTGATTAAATTAATCACACCCTGCATTCTGTTTAGATCTGTTTAAAAAAAAAAAAAAAAGCTGGAACGGTTTGCCTGTATGTGAGAAAGGATACAGCAAGAAACAAATTAATGCAGTTCACCTGATTCATACTTCATTAATTAGTTCCTCTGCTTTTCTTTGAACAGGCACAACCAGTATTTGAACTTGCATTGCTAGAGTTGCAGACTTCTTTTGATGTGCTTACCTTGAATGTCAGGATAAATCACCATATAGAGCAGTGCCCACAGTAAAGTGGTGGCTGTAGTTTCTGTTCCTGCTATAAAGAGGTCAGCAACAGTCTGGATCAAGTTTCTTTCGTCATAAGTAGCATCAGCATCTCCTTTAGTCTGCAGATATGAATTGAAAAGAAAGTTATGACACACAAAAGAAGAAGTAAACCACCTGGAGAAACCATACACTTCTAAATCTATATTAGATATCATTATAATCAAAGAAACACTTAAAATCCCTTGTTGTTAGTGAAGTGTGAGAGAAGTTCAGAAGTACTCACTTTTTCTATCTCATCCAAATAGTAATCAATATAATGTTGATTTTCATCATGTTTTCTTTTTACTTTGTGACTTTCAAGTTCCTTTACTAACAGACCATTCATAAAATCTACACAGGACTTCATCTTTTTAACTGATGGCAGAAAATGACCAGCAAGCCAGGGAGACAACTCATATATCTGTAAATGAGATATTTTAGATATGTGATACTACATATAAATATATCGCATTTAGCAAACTAAATTTGAATCCTAATACAGGCTTCTGGGTAGTGGAAGAAGTGAAAGACTGATGATTAAATCAGCATTAGATTGAAGGGATAGTGCCTATCCCATGATTCATTAAAGATTAAAGATTTTCTTAATTCTATTTTTCCCTGGAGCAAAATCAAAATTTCTCTCAGTTTTCTACTATAAAGTTATATATATATATATATATATATTTAGAGAGAGAGAGAGAGAGAGATAAAGATTATATAAATATAAATGTGATGTAGAAAGAATAAATTAAATTCCTCTCCACCCCAGTTCTTTTCTAGGCTGAACTTGGGTCAGCTGAACCAAGGATCTCCTATTAAACCTGTCCCTAGTCTCACTTTATCCAACACACATAAAATTTCTGTTTCATCACTGACAAAACCAGATTCAGGCTGACTTCCTTGACACAACTGAAAACAGAACTCTCCAAACACAGGTTTATTTTCTTATGGTAGGATAGTGATTGGATGGGGATTTTACTCACACTCATGTTCTCATAGATAAGAAGCAAGTACATCACATCTCTGTCATGGGCAAAGCAACTCAATGACCCAGAAAAACTGAGCTGTGTGGATTCCCTCCTGTTTATTCATTGTTCTAAACATATTTACCTTCTTGTCTTCTAAACACATTCACCTTCTTGTCCTTAGACTTTTATAAAGTCACATAACAGCAGAAAAAAAGTAAACCAGTTCTTATATCCATTCTGTTCTTCTACTTCATTTCACTTTCTTTTTCCCCCTTTTACAGACTGCATCATGTCCTTCCATTTACAGAACTACTGCAGTTTAAATTCTCCATTAGGCCATAACTTCTGGTCTCACCTATTTAAGTGGCAGCAGCATTACAAAGATTTCTCTCCCCACAAGCCTATTCAGATTCCCAGCTCTATTTCTTCTTTGCCCTACTGCATAATTTTCCTTAGCACTTCCTGTCCACTTAGCAGGAAAACAGGTAAGTACAGCCAGTCATTAAGGGATTGTACATTCCTTTGAAAACACTGTGGAGAGCAGGACACAATGAAATGCTGGACTAGAATGTTTTTGTTGGCTCTGGACACCACATATTATGGTGTTTTGAAAACACCTTATCCAAATACCTACTGAGAGCAGTTTGGAAATAGCTGAACCTGTGTCTACCCTGATTAGAAGGGTAGTTTAGGAATCATTTACTGACATCTTCTGGGATAGTTACTAATAAGTAATTTTATTTTAGCTTATCTATCCAAAGTATCAAAATAGTCCTTAAATCCTCTAGGACCTTGCTTACAGGAGTTTCCAGTTAGATAGAGATGGTAGAGATCATACAAGACACAGAACTGGATGAGTTCCTACAAGTTCTGCAGAAGCAGCTGCCTCATGCATGTGTAAATTCACATTTTGACTATACCCAGTACTGTGGTTCCCCTTCATTAATAATTCATAACAAAACTGCCCCAGTCTGAGGCCACCTGTTCTGCTGCTTTGGCAGCTGCAGTCACAGATGCACAGATACAGAAGCAAGAGAGAATTTTTCTCTCCAGTGGACCAGATGGGAAGTTAGGAGTTTGTGCCTTGAATGGAGACAGGTATCATCCAGCAGCTAAAGGAAAGTGACTTGCAGTGTCACTGTACTCTTGTAAGGATGTGCAGGTACAGGTGCTGCTGCAAAAAACTGTAGGGAAAAGCTGCCATTAAGCAATTTCATGCCATGTTACCTTTGCACAAAACAGTTGTTCTACTCCAGTTTCTATGAGGTTGGCTGGCAGTAGAGAAGGAAACAGTAAAAATCAATTTACTCTTGACATTTTTTGACAGCCGTGTCATGTAACAGAGTGAAGAAAGCCAGGCTGCCAGACAAAAATTAAGATAAGCCTATTTCAAAGCTTTTTAGATAATTTAACCCATATTTTACTACTGATTTCAGACATAGTTTCAAACACTGGAATTGTAAGTTAGCACTTTTAAAAAGGAAGTCCTTTGTACGTATCTCAGCCATATAACAAATCTTTGTATTTTCATCCCTGCCCCAAATACACAGGAAATTTCTGTTCTATGATGAAGCATAAACAATTGAGACAAGTTTTGAACTAGACATCTTGAAGCACTGCTCTGATGTGCTCTCCAGAAATTCCAGGTGCTCTAGTATTTTTTGTTGTTGTTACAAAAGTAACAAGCATGTTGCCTTTTTCACTGTCTATAGAGACTAAGCAAACAAACAAAATTTATTTTCCTCACAAAAAAGGAGATGCTGTTCAAAAATGCTGCCAGGGTGTCAAAGGACTCAATCAGGCGATGAAAATTCTCGTCATCTCTGGAGAAACGATGTCCAAAAATGATAGAACAAATTACATTTGAGACCGTATGAACAACAGGCATAGTGGGGTCCAGAGGTTTTCCTGTAAAAACAAGGGACTGCATTCACCAGTGACACTTACTGTTCCTGCTTTTCCCACTGACAGGAAAGCTGATAAAATTTCATCGACATTTCTGACATTAATTAGATCACTGGATGGCAAATAATAATTTATTGGTAAAAGGCCTGAGTAAAAAATTAACTTCAGACATCTAAAAACCACTGTTGGTTAAAAAAAGCAAAAGCTGCTGGTGGGAATGGAATTAGTAGTATTAATTATAAAAATACCCAGATTTCATCAAGCTTTGGCATCAGCAGATCTCACATTTGGCAATAACCAGGGTACAAAACCAGCTGAGACATTAAATACAGAGATGAGTTGAGAAGAGAACCACCTTGTATTCTTTGCTCATATCATTTTATATTAGAATATTTCAACCAACCTGTGCATCCTTGGTCAAAGCTTTGCATATTTTATGCTTTTTCTTTTCTACACAGGAATAGGAGGCTCTGTGACACTGATGTTTTTACTGTTTGCTGTTATCCTGATCCTGTTACCATAAGTAATATAGTAATAACACTGATAGGGACCAGTGTGTATATATATATATGTATATATATATATATATATACACACACTTGTATATTATTAATACATAACTAGACATGTATATAACATGACAGGAATCTCTAATTCTGTGATCTTGCTGTGGTGTTTCACACTTCCACAAGTATTTCATACAGGTAGCATATACAGACTTTTGAGAGTCAGCTCTGCACATACCCTTTGAATCTGTTTTTGTAATCAAATAGTTTCCAAAGGTAGCAGTGCCCCATTCTCCCACTGCACAGACTGCCCTGCCCACCCTCACGTACCGTTTGTTTTCTGTAAGTATTCCACCAAGTGAGCAGCCTCCTCTTGCAGTACATAATCCTGGTCTTTTTTCCCTACTCCCATTTTCCTCATTGTTGCCATTCCAAAACGCCTCTGCTGCTTCCAGAGATGACCATTAGAGAACATAACACCTAGAATCATAATGAACTAATACTGTCAATACCTAAATTAATGGATTGGTAAGGTTGATACATCCAAGAAGCTTCTCTTCTAATTTTTTCAAATTTTTTACAGCAGTCTGGCAACTTTCCTCTTTTCTTTATTTTTTTATTTTAGCCATTTATCTTCCGTATAGAAGCTCTTACACTAACTCTATGCTGTCATTATTGTTCTGACAGAATATGAAAATATGAAATATGAAAATAAAAACTTTTTTCTTGATGTAAATTAAAGACTTTGAGTTTCTAAATCAGTATTCAAAACTAGGGATAGAACACATTAAAAGAATTTCTGAGAATAAGAATTACCATTTCCATGTGTCATAATGTGAAACATTCTGCCTTCAGGCCTTCCAGCAACATCCTCAGCACGGGCAGTCAGACCTTCCTTCACTGCCTGAAACCCTTGCAGGACAACTGCAGGAGTGTTTGAAAACCATAAGGTGAAGATATTGCCATGAATTTTGGCCATCTGTAGAACAAGGCAGAATCAGTAACAGGAGTGAGAACTGGTACTTTAAAATCAAACAAGGTGAACCAGATCTTCCTGGGCAGATGCCTTAAGGATGACTGACTTTGAGAACAGAGCATCAGGTATGTTCTTATATACAGTATAGTTTGAAGTCAGGTTTCCATCTAAAGTCTCATTTATTAATGATCATGATGTTTCTAAAATGCCAGCCAATATTACCAAAGTCTGTGATGTCATTTATTATGTCTTACAATTCAAAGCCATTTTAGATTAACTCATCCATCTTCACCACTTGCTACGAGACAGCAGCAGCACATGAATTTGATGTAAACCATCTACAGATTCCCCTTTGTGTGTCAAGTATAGCAAAAGCAGTGGAGGAGCTGAGTAATGCAGGAATCATCCTTTCCTTTCCAGCTCAGCTGTGACAGCCTTGTCTTCAGCTGCCTTGTATGCAGGCATCCCTGGCAGTGGGCAGGACAGTCCTTCTCCTGGCTGCTGAATCAGGAACTGGAAAAGTAGCAAAATAGGCTGGAAAGAGTGGTGTGTTGCCAAGACATCCCAAGAAATGCAGGACCAGAGGATAACAAAATTTTGCTGCCTGGGAGCAAACAAGAGGGAATACTTACGCACAGTGAGCAAAAATGTATGTGCTTGTACTTGCACATTTGTGTTTAATTTCATTTTTGTAAGGACCAGTTCATGGCTTTTGAAACCTTGGGATGACCAGTACTACTCTTCATGTCTGGGATGTCAGAAATAGAAGAAAAGACAGCAGACAGATACTAGCTACTATTTAGTGTTATGGAATAATAACACTTTGCCTTGAAATATTTTTTTGCCAGCTCAGGAGGACAAAAGTGGCAGGACATGGAAAAGCCAGGGAAAGAGAAGGTTAAGAATGAAGAGGGAGAGTGAGGTGCTATTGCTTACATATTTAAATGTTAAATATTTAATATAGATGTATCAGAACTATGAAACAACAGACACAAACTTTAGAAGTGGTGCACATTACAACTGGACATAGAAAAAGGTTTGAGAATACTATTAATTATTTTAGCCATCTAAAAGTTCAGTCTTGCTATCAGACTGAAATCTCTTGTGAAAATCTGACCAAATGGTATATCAGAAAAAAAATTATTCTAAGATCTTTCAAAAAATCAATTGAATAAATATATTTAAAAATCATCCTTTCTATACTGGAAACACACACATCCTCAGTGGCTATTTCCTGGGATACTTAGAAAATACCAGTGCAAAAATAGTCAAAACACAGACATCCAAAAGACTGTACAGAATTAGTGAGTCTACTTTAAAAAATACAGCTTCTTCCTAGATGTAAGGCAGGACTATTATCATCATTATGGTTTTGTTCATATGCACATAAGGTACTAAATATATATTTAATAGTAATTGCAAATTGTCACACAAAGAAACAGATCTTTTAATTATCTCCACCTATTTCCACATTTATGCAATTTAAAACAAATCTCTCCCTAGCATTCAAAATAAGACTATGTTAAATACATTTACTTTTCAATCAGCTTATTAGTCCATTAATAAATTGCCAGAAAGTACATACTTTTTTAAGATGCTCATGATGAATTTTGAAGTTCATCTGCAGCAGATTTCCAAAGAAGGGATATGGAGTTGGTCCAGGAGGAAATTTTCTTCTCATCCATTGCAATTTCAGAAACTGTATCAACAACAGAGACACCACAAAAAATACCAGTACCTCACTCACTGTTAACATTTTACTTCTGATTTACACAGCTACGTTGTCTCTCTACAACTGCTGTGTAGACAGAAGAGAGATCAGTTTATCTTGCTTTTGAGGCACCTCCCTGAAAAGAGAAAAAACACTTGACACTCCTGTGACTTGCTGTCTTTCCCTCTTTATCACTTTTACTTCCCTATCCCAGAGAATTAAGTGTTCTTATTTTTAAGCATATATAACATCATTATATTGCAGCTACACATCTGTCAGTCATTGCCCCTTCAAGGGACACAAAACATAGGTTAATTATACACCTCCTTGTGCCATGACTCCAGCTGTGACAAAAATCTCTGCCCACAGCCCTGGTTTCATAAAAAACCTTTTGCAAGAATGAGAAATAAAAAAAATTTCCTGAGGGTTGACCGCACACCCAAGGGCAGTGGGGTTACTGAAAATTCAGGCTCATCAGTAGCCATCATATGCATCAACAATGTGCTTTCCTACTTAACTTGCCCCCATACTGTTGATTCTGATGTACTCTGCTATTCCTTTAATATTTTTCCTCACAGTTTATAATGAAAGGTATTTGGGGGATAGCTCTACCTTTTAATTTTGTGCCTAGGGCACACATAGACCATAAAAGACTCCAACTGATCATTGGGTAACAGGAGTTTGTTGGACACCTAAGTGTCCTCACACTCCCTGCTCAACTGTACAGGGAAGTGGGGCTGCAGTCTCCTTGACCAAGCAGAAAACAAAATTTCTTCACCCCCTCCACCTGCCTGTGGCTAATCCCCCTGGATTGCCTGCAGCAGGAGCAACAATGACATACTGCTGCCTCTGAGGATTTCTTTCACAAGTGTTCTCATGCAACTGAGCAACTCCAGCTCTGCAAAGGGTGGCATTTGAACATGATCAATACAGATTTGGCACTTGCACAGGAACAGAATTAGCTTAGACTCAGCTCATCTGACTTAGCCAGCAGCATATGGCGCTCTGGGAAGTCACCTAGATGACCTTGCTGCTCACATACCAAACTTACAGAACTAGGACAGCTAGAAATAAAATCTGTGAGGTGTGAAGGACATTGGCTTGCTCCAGAAACAGGGCAGAACATAAAATAACAGGTTAAATAACATTTACCCATCTTGCTGGCCACTGATTGAACCGAGAGCTAGGATCAACCTGAAAAGCTGAATTACCCATTTTGAGACCACTTTTGGGAGTTTTAACTCCTTCACTAGTTTTGCATTTTCTGTATCTCAAACTACTCCCAAGTCTGAGTTTAGTATTTTCCAAAGTGTTCCTGGGAGGAGACTCACAGCCCCAAGGCTTGCCTGCCCTGCCCACTTGCCATCCCATCTGGCCCCTGCACAGTCCTGGCTGGCTGCTCTGCATCTCCCCTGCCTCTCCAGGCTCATTCTGACTTTTCCATACAGATTAGCCACATTCTGGTGATTGTACCTCTCAGCCTAGATATGAACAACCTGCATGTAGGAAGGCAGCTGCCAAACAGCTTTGCCAAGTCTTTGGGAGAGATGTCAAAGGGAATATAAACTGCTTTTCTCCTCATACAAGATGGTGCTGGAGGATTGGGAAGAGAGAAGCCTGATAAGGTTTTGTAAGCTGTATTTGCCACAGCTTCCATGAAGAGAATTGTCTGGGGAAGCAGGGGTTGGAGCTGGCTGACAGCTCAGAAGGACAGAAACAAGTGAATCCTCCCCCTCTCACTTTTTTCAGGAGAGCTGCTGGCCCATTCTCCTCTCTCATCTCCTTTCAGTCCATGACACAATGGATAAAGAGAGCAATGCCAACGAGTCCTTGAAGCATGCTTGTGATAACAATTGTAAAGTCTTTTATTCAAGAAGTAACAGCTGGTAACAGGTTACAGCAGTAACCCTCATTTTGGCCTTGGGTTTTAAATCTCATTGGGTGGCTAAGAAGGCCAGTCTCACAGTGCAAGTGGCTGCTGATGCTTGCCATCTGTGGTATTCACATGTCCTCTGAACAGAGAGAGACTTAGCTTTCTCAGGATTTTTCCTGAGAGAAGCTGTGAGAGAAGCAGAGAAAAGAATGATCAAAACAATTCTTATCTCACTTGCTACTGCTTGTTGTTGTGCACATGTGGAATGTGTTCTGGAGATTGTTTCCCCAAGGTGATTTGTTAATTGGACTCTGCTAGTGGTTTCTTGGATTCACTGACCAGTTCAATCCACTGTGTGTAGGTACTCTCAGGAGAGGGTCATGGGTTTTCTAGTTAATTTGTGATAGTTCTTGTTAGGTTAATGTAGTGTAATATAGTTATAGTATAGTAAATAAAGTAATTAATTAGCCTTCTAATATGTTGGTTCTGCACATCATTCTTCCCGTGTCAGGGATCCCAGCACCAATACCCATCCACTAGCTCTCTTGGGCACTGCTCCTGCCAGCTGCACCTTGCACCTCTGTGTGTATTTGGACTCAGTGGGCTCAGCTCAGCTGTCAGAAGGCTGCTTGTGTGCAGCTGCCCCTCTGCTCACAGAAAACTCTCTAGACCTTTGATTCTCCCACAGCCTTTGGGGAATACCACATCAGTCTCCTGCCCTGCCCCTCCTTTGCAGGCACCAAGCTTTGCTGCACAAAACCGCAGACTGCAAGCTGCCCCCTGAACTGTGCTTTGGGCATCAATGAAAAGACATGGCAAACCTAATCTGTCATACATCATTGTCATTATGAACCCTAGCATGTGAGAGGACTCCCACCTTCATAGAAATGCTTCTCAAATGCACCATAAGAGTATATGTAAAAAAAAAAAAATCCAGGCCAGCCCACTGGCCCTTATCTGTTTCCACCCACTGCATTTCACCAGCAGTGGGGCTTCCATCTGCAATTTCCAGCAGACAATAGCAGGGGTTTGCCTTTGCTCTTGGCCTGAGTCACAAGCCTCACAGCCAAATGAAGAGTTGCCCTGTTGTCTCTCTTTTACTTCCAGCCTCAAGCACTCATCTGCCCATGGCTCTTGGCTAAATAGACAAAGCTGCTCCCAGCAAGTCGAGGTGCCCCTCCACAGCTTTGTGCTCCCAAGTAACCATACCTGGGAGTTTTGGTAATGCCCAGAGCCACCACCTCTGGGAACAGCATTCCAAACACACCATTCTGGATTTGAGAATGCAGGGGAAGACTGCTCAGAATCTTCCTCTCATGTTCCTCCTCCCTCCAGTAAAATTCTGACAAGTTTCCAGTAAGACTAGACAGAGCAATAATCGTCTACATTTATTTCATTTGTAACACAGCAGGGAAAAAAAAAAAAAAAAAAGAAATACAGACACTTTCCAGACACAGGAAAACCAGAGTATTTTTCAGGGCTGGCTTCTAAGGCATACAACAAGGAGAGATTTGCACTGAATCTGAGCTAAAAATGAGAACCATAAAGCTGCACAAATCCTAGCACACTACCAAACCTGTGCCTGTGCCTCTTAAATCTCCAATACTGAGCAACCTAGCGCAGAACTGCACAGAGCTTGTATGGATGGGGCTTCATGGTGCTCCCAAAGATAATGTCTGTGTTGATTTCCTTAACTCCTTCTGGTACAGTGAACTTGAATTTCTGCAACAGGCTGCAGAACATGATGAAAAGCTCCATCTTGGCTATTGTCTCTCCCAGACAAACACGGTGACCTGCAAAAGATGAACAGAAAGAGAAGTCAGTCCCCACAAAGGTCTGTAACCCGCACCTGTTTCCCAGCTTTTCACAGGAGCATTGCTCATCAAGGAACAAAGAGCTTTGCTGAATTTGACCTTTTCCTCTCAGATTGAACTGGACGTACAACTGGCATGTCTGCAATTCATCTTTGCAGGCTCTGCCGAGATTATAGAAAAGATACCAGAGATGCTTCTCAGAAGTTTCATTCTTGCTTCCCAATCTATAGGACTCCCTAGTTTTATGAAAGGGATTTCAGTATTTTGATTCCAAATAAAAACAAGAAAGCATCTTTAGGTTCCTTCACAGCTTCTACTTAGTACAGGCTGACTTATCTTCCCTAATAACAGCGAAAAAATCAGACGACAGAGGACATTCTACACCTGAAGAAACATTTTCCTATATAACGGTTTCAGTGAAAACAACTTGCTAAAGAAAAATCTCTTCCCAATTTATCAATTAACTCTGTCCAGGATATAATTCCCAGAGACAGACAGTGACAAACTCTGAAATGCAGTGGTCAGGTCATTCAATTTGTATGTGAGAATCCAATTCCTCTTCTGCCCAATTTAGACCAGAAACCCGAGGCTGACATTTTCACAGCTTAGCTTACAGCTCTGACAACCAGGCTATTCCCTCCTGGCATGATCTCCAAGAGCTTTTGTTTGTTTAAGCTTCTATAAACTCACACACTGTTGAAAGAATGATTCCAGAAGCTCCACAGAAAAGACATAGACTTCTGGATGTATTCAATCCAGCTTCTGGATTATTCATCTCTATGCACTGATGAATATTGAATTATCTATAAAAAATAAATCAGCTCCAGCACAGCAGCCTGCCACAGAATATCCACCGTAATGGCATAAGCCACCATATAAAGAGGAGGACAAAGGGCAACAGTGTAAGGACTCAAGTTCCTAAGTGATTGGGAATTCTGTGACCTTACTCATTTTATCTTCTCTGCATTTTCACAAAAATCTAAGATAAAGTGTTTATACAATTGCCAAACAACTTATTTTTGCAGTCAAACATTTTTCTGGGCTAGGAACACCACGTGCTCCTGCAGTTCAGGGTTACACTCTCCTTTGGCATTCTCCACAATGAAAATAACACAGCTTCATCTAAGCCATACACCTGAGTTCAGTTCTCAGTGCACTCACCTGCTGAGAAGGCTAAGAAGGCCTCTCGGGTCACAAAATTTCCACCCTTGTCTAAGAAATGGCTAGGGTTGAACTGGTGAGGCGTCTCCCAATAGGCAGGGTCAAAAAGAGCTGAGTCTACATTTGCCATGATTAGAGTGCCCTGAAAGGAAGAGGCAGTTGGCACAGTTCTGTCTCTCACACATCCAGAAGAAAAGGACACAAACAGATTCCAGCTATAATTGTGCACACAGAAAGGCAGCAGAAATGAAAGGTTGTATAATTAGGGGGAAGAGAATGATCTCAAGGGTTCTGAGGATTTTTTTTTTTTTTGTCAAAAAATAAGCGAAGAAACTTCAGTGTTTCCCTGCTCAATTTCTTCATGTCTTTTTTTCCAGTCTGTTAGCAAATACCATAGAATGTGTGGTCTGCAGTTCTTTAGCACTGTATCCTAAATCTAGTGAAATTTCTTCCCCTGAACTGGAGGGGAAAGGGTTTAATGATAAACCTTTACTTGTGGTCAAAGATCACACTGGAATAGACAGGATATCTGTACCTTTGGAACATGATACCCCAAAAGAGTGGTATCCTTCACAGCTTCTCTGGGAAGTGTGATTAATATAATGCTGCTGAAGCGGAGAATCTCATGAATCACAGCATTTGTGTAGGGCAGCTTCTTCCGATCCTCATAGCAGATGAGATGGGAAGGACTCAGAACAGTATCCAGCTCTCTCTGGACTTTGTCTAAAAAAAAAAATTAAATATCCATTATAGATGAAGAGCACTGTTTTGGATGAAACAAACTTTCATTTCCTTTTTGAAGTATAGTAATGATAGAAAAAATTGCAATATAAAAATAATTCATACTTACCATATCCTAAAGTATAAATGCATTTGTACAAATGTATATATGTACAAATGCATCTGTATAAATGTATGATTTGTATAAATCATAACCAGCTAGTTATGATTTTACTACACTCTGTTTCCTAATTGATAGGTTTTATATTCAGACCCTCTTTCCACAAGCCAAACAGATTTATGGAGTATTATAGTTAAAGGAGGAGAAAACTATAAGTATAATAAGACCTTCTTACTAAGACATCAATTCAGTTAAGCTGTTGATTTTACTTCAGGTAAATAAAGACTCACAGCACACTAATGAGGATGTTGCAAAAAAGCCATCACATCAAGCTGACACGTGTAATGCTGAGAACTGAACAGGATCGTATTACTAAACCACCATCAAGTGTTAATCTCTTTGGGCTGCTATCTAAGCTTTACTTACACACCTTATACAGCCTCAGATGATTTGGGGTCAGATTTCGTACTGAAAACTGAGGCTAGTAAGTTAAGTGGCTTTGTTTTTTTCTTTATGATTTATCAGAATTTGAAGTGCATGTGTGTGCACAGGGCTCTGTTCAAGCATTCCATTCTAGCACCACAAGCATGACAAGAATTTCTAGCCCTCAGCCTGAGACTCAAGAACATGTACTTGGCTTAGTAATTCATAACCTCTGAAAACCCTCTACCAAATCACCCAAAAATTTTGAAACTAGTGTGCAACTATGCTCTTGTCCAGAATTTCTGGATCATCTTTTTGTCTTCCCATTATTGTCTTCCTTCTCTGTTTAACATTCCCATACATTAAAATAAATATATCTATTTTACAGAAATTTGACCAATGTCTTAGTTAATTAACTCAAATAATATAACCTTATTAAACATTCTGGATACCAGAAAAGCATCACTTTGCCCTAACCCAAAATCTTATTTCACCTTGTGTGTTTTCAGCCTGTATCTCCCATTATATACTTACAGTGCTGAAAGAGTCTGACAAAAGTCAACAGTATCCAATACAGTATCAGAACCTGAATATCCCTGAAATTCTTTTAAAATCTGTCTGAATTTTTTTTTACTACATTCGCTTATTAAAAGCAAATCTCAAAACATTTATTTTTTTAAAAAATGAGCTTGATCTTAACCAAAACAAAAAAAAATTAAAAGAAAAAACTATAAGAGGAAATTGCTCTACTTGAATCATATCCATGCTTGTGTGTACTACTCACCTTGGATGTCAGGGTAAACCAACATATAGAGCAGAGCCCAGCGCAGAGTGGTGGCTGTGGTCTCTGAGCCACCCAGGAAAAGGTCAAAAACTGACTGCACCATGTTGTCTTCATCAAACGTAGAACTGGGGACTTTTTTAGTCTACAAGTATCAGTAAGAAAGATAAAATGGAGTAATGCTGTGTAACAGCACTGAGACAGAGAGTGATCACTGTATCTAAAGGAACAAGATTTCTAGAGGACAAAAAAATGCCTGCTCAGATACCTGAGCAGAACACAGATACAGGCAAAGACTTTACTCAAATGAGTACACTGATACTGTTAAATTACAGGTGCTGTTGAATGTGTCAGGTGTATAAATCCTATTATGCTACCTTTTAATGTGGCATGATGAATTCTGTTAACTTCCACTGCAGAAAAACACATTTCTAGGTAGTTTTATCCCACCTGTGCCACTTTCAGCACATTTGCTGATTTCAGCAATCTAATATATGTTATCCTTTTAAAGATTTATGCTTTCTTTCAGAGCAGAGACTGACATTTTAAGATTGTCATGATACTCATACAGCACTACTAAGCACAAAAATAATACAAGGCAAGAATCAGAATTTAACAGCCATTTAAATACCTGCACCTTTTCAAGGTCCTCCCTACTGCCCAACCCTCACTAAAGATTCCAAAATATTATAACAAACCAGTGTAAATAATTTGTACTTCTAGAACAAGTTATTGAACTAACTATTCAAAGTTCATGTTTTGAGCTAGGCAGCAGAGTTTTTAAGTTGTGTTTGCAGAGTTCTGCAGTAATGTTGTTGTGGACAGACAACAGCAGGGAAGGGGCAGGGAGCCTGTTATGGTTGTTAATCACTCACTTTCTCTATCTGCTTCAGGTAAAAGTCAATGAAATCTTCTGGTTCATCTGTTCTGCCTTTTTCCCTGTGGCTTTTGATTTCCTGCCTTACAAAGGAATGAACAAAATCCCGGGAAATTTTTGCTGTCCGTAAAGGTCCTGGGAGGTGCTCTACAAACCACGGGAACACTTCACTTATCTGGGCAGCAAGAATTCAGCACAGAGGCAGTTAGTGACACTGTAAACAAGTCTTGTGATAGAGATATAGCATGGACATTTTTGGTGCTAAACTGCTGGATTAATTTCTCTGGGAAAAATCCTGTGGCATAAAAGAAATGTTTAGTGCATGCTGAGTACATAAACACACATTAAAATCACAAATTAGGGATAGCACAGTTTCCATCCTAGATTTTCCCCATCCTTACTGCATAACTCCATTTGTATATGCCCTGTAATTCACCAATAAAATAATTTACTTTTGCAAATAGATGTATCAATATTAATAAATCTAATGTTAGTAAACATTTATGTCTATCACCTTAGCACCAAAAAAAAAAAAAAAAAAAACCAAAAAAAAACCTTCTCTTTCGTTCTCACACAGAGCATCATCTTTTCCCCTTAACAATACTGGTATTTCCATTACAGATAAGGTCATTATCCCAAGCATATTACCTTTGCAAAGACATTCTAATAAAGATTATTAATACAATATTCATAATTGAACCATGTCAAACCCAAAGCATTGCAGGTCCAGTTCATATTCACAGTCAGACTATTTATCAGTATCCAATAGTGCAATACTTTAACAATATACATACTAATATTATTATATTGCAATAAATAATGAGCCCAATAATCAAATAAATTGTGTATTAGTAATATTCTAATCAGTAATATATAATCTCATAAATAATATTCTCACATAATAAAAGTAGCTGTTCCCAAAAGCCACTATATGATTGAAGGCTTCAATCAGCTGGCGGAAAGTTTTATCCTCTAGGGAGAAACGATGTCCAAAAACCACAGCACAAATCACATTGGAGACAGCATGGACAATGGGAAAGGAAGGGTCCACAGCTTCTCCTGCAGACAGAAAAAAACACTCATCTCCAAAGCACTTCCTTCTCCTCCTTTGCTATTTGGGAGAGCAAGATTACAGTGACATTTTGTAATAGTTGTCCTCTATAATATTTATACTGTTACTTAGAAACACCCAAACTTCACTAAAAAATGTAACAAAAGATATGTCTCACTCAAAAATGAGGACAGGAAAATCTCAAATCTTTAATTCCTGGCCTTGATTTTTTTTTTTAATTTGCTTTCCTTTTTGCTTTCTTTTTTATTTTTTTTTTATCTCAGTCTTGGTGTTGATCCCAAAATACAAACTGCTGAGGTCCAATTGTACAATAATCTCAAGAGTTCTAAGGGATTCTTTTGTCAAAAAATAAATAAGTAAAGAAACTTCATTATTTTGGGTTCAGGGATTCCCTTGCTGTATTCCTTCATGTTTCTTTTTCCAGACTGTTAGCTAACACCACAGAACTTGTGGTCTGCAGTTCTTTAGCACCTTATCCTAAATCTGCAAATCTAAGGCAAGCTCTAAATCCATTCTATTCTGTAACAAAAGTAGTCTTTACCCTTAGAGTCAAGCAGTCTGTATTGTGTCTGCCCCCAAGCACAAGCACTGTATCAATGCCATACCCTCCTTGTCTCTGAAGAACTCCACCAGGTAATGGGCCTCAGTTTGTATCCCACGCTCCATTCCTTTATTCCCCATTCCCAGTTTTCGGAGAGTTCCAATTCCAAAATGTCTCTGTTGTTTCCAGATGAGACCATTTGATACCAAGATACCTTTAGCCATCAAGAATGAAGTTTATGTCACAATAAAGTTCATACAATTGTAAATGATAAACACAGCAAGAGTCACCTTCTCATCATGCTGTCACTCAAAGAGGAGGGACACATCAGGGCAGTGTTCTTTGAACTGAGTGTTGTTAGAGGCAGAGAAAACATCTTGGTGCTACTATCCCTGCAAAATACCCACTTGGACCTCTGGACTCGCACACCTGCCTTCCAAATGTAGTCCTATTTTTTTCTGAAGCATTAGTCTCTGGTAGGGAGACTACTCTTTGAGGGACCCTGTTCTACCAAGATCTTTACACTAAATATTGAGTTCTCATCCTGGAAAGGTCCTTTCTGGAAAGACAATGAAGCTGGGGCAAGAACCACCCAGCCAAAATGAGAATGAAAAGTAGGCTTTAGCCAATCTGCAATCAGTTTCTTAAGATCAAGAGTTCCTGTGGGACAGAAAGGAATCCCAGGCTGCTCTGCTGTGGGTCTGTGTTCTAGCAGAGACCACCCAGCATGAACCATTTAATCTGCTTGGTAGGGAAATTCCCTCCACAAGTCTAGCCTGCACTTCTCCCTGGGAAAGCCAGCTCACTCCTGCTTCTTTAGAACTTGGGATAATTCTCCCCTATTTTGCTGTCCTGGGAACTAGGAAGAGGCAGGTGGTATTTGTGCTGCAGTCACAAACTTGCAGCTGAGCTAAAGCCATCCCTGCTACAAATTGCTAGTTTTAGGGCACTTGTCACAACCCAGCTACTTTTGTCCACAGCACCCCGATAAAAAGTAGCAATATAGATCCTTCCAAATGGACTGAAATGGCCCCAGACTTGATCATCTCTATACCTTAAAGTAGTTTTTCTCTACTTACATTAGCTAGTATTACAAATTAAAGCTTTTTTGACTGTAGTTCACATTAAACAAATCCTGGCTGATGGTAAAGGCATCTGCTGTACATTCTCTGGATAAGAGGTGGATAGAAACATGTTCAATTACTTCTGTTTTAAACACATCACTCTCTATTCTCCCTCCACTGTGATTCAACAGTGTTTGTGATACACAGTACAATGCTTTGAACACTCTGGCTAATAAATTTGAAGCTCCACTGACCTTCCTGTGACTTTGTACTTCGGAACAAGACTAGATCAAAGTTTTGTATATGCTTTCCTTACAGCAGCCTTTGCTGTAAACAAACAACTGGGAGCATAAAGATTTACTTTTGTCTCGGCTTGCAAAGGAGGCTGCAGACTCAAGATTATTTCAAATCAGGACACACAGACAGCACTAAGAATGTTGACCATGCTGCTCTGATATGATTCTGAAATATGTGACAGTGGGATTTGGAGGCCACTTAGGATGATGCTTCAGAATTACATGATTCACCTTCAGAAGACAGAAAAAGTCAGTTGAGAACAAAGGTTTTTTTCAGTAAGAAAAACCTGAGAGGAAACAAAGAAAGTCAAGGGTGAAGTCCTTCCACAGACATGAACATCTTACCCTTTCCATTTGACATTTTGTTGAAAATGATGGTCTGCAGTCGCCCTGAAACATCCTCCGAGTTGTTGGTGAGACCGTTCTTCACGGCTTGGAACCCATAGAGCACCACCACAGGTCTGTGACCCATCCACAGGGTGCAGATGTTGCCATAGGTTTTTGCCAGCTGCAGGTAAGATCAGTGCCCAAAAAGTCCCATGGGAGAAACATCAACAAACATGCACACATGATGGGCTGCTGCCCTGCTCTCTGGGGTTCAGGAGATGAAAAGGGACAGTGGATGTGTCTTGTGATGGGGGTGCTTTCCACAGGAAGGGTCTAGGCTCTCTCTGGGAACACACCACCCGCAGAAATGTGAGCAATGAAAGAATAAATGGTCCTTTTCTAGAACTTGGCCTGGGTTAGCTTTGTGCTTTCAACCATAGGATAAATACCCTTGAGTGTTTATGGATCTATAGAAGGTTTCCTGTGAAATTTCACCTGCCCATTCAACTCCATATTTCATTGACTCAAACAACAACCAAAATTTCTTTAAATTATGAATTCCAGGTGTAACTCCCCTTCTAGAGTTCTAAGTACTGCAGATTTCATGTTTCAATAGCAAGAATTTTCCCATCTTATACTGAAATACTGTCAACTGAGGCATCTAAGCATAGATCCCATCTCTGGGTACTGATGGGGACTGCTCTCAAGCAATGCTGTGCGTATTCTTCAAGGACAAAGTCCCTGACACTGGACCAAGAACCAGTACAGATCTGTCCTCTCACAATGATCAACATGTACCCATCAGAAAATTTTAGCATCATGGTCTTTTAAGCTCCCTTCAGCTGCAGCCAGGTACTCTCTGACCTGCAAGTTGTACTTAGCACATAAGGAGAGGCAGCAATTTGAAAAATATATTAACACGTTGTGTTCTCTTCTGACATTTTGGCTCAGCGGAGGATGTTGAAAACTGAAAGAATCTGTATTAATAGGCTTAGCATGGACCTAATTCTTCTCATCAATTATTTCCTTTCACCACCATTTACATCTTTAATTTATCTGCAAAGAGCACATCCCAGACTGCACTTCAGAGAAACAATGGATGAAACGATTTGGCTACCAATACAGTCTTGGATACAATCTTGTTTCCATCCCATGACAGCAGAAGATATACTAGTGCACTTTTCACATCCTCCAAATTCAAGGTACCTAATTTAAAATTATTTTCAATATATGCCTATGATGGGAAATCTGAAAATCACTTTTTTTTTTTCAAGGCCAAAAATTCTCTTAAAAACATAAGTCTTTTCTGAATATGTTCAATTCTGTTTAAGTTGCACACATATATGAATGAGACTTTCAAATTAAATTATTAGGCTTTCATATGGATTAGACTGTCTGCAGATTTTTCACCTTAACTTGTTAGGCACTTCACTTCTACAAATCACCTTCTCTCAGGGTTCTCCCTGTTATCACATCAGCCTATCCACAACCATCACCATTTTTTACAGGTTTTGCCTCAATAGCTCTTTAGTTCACATTCAAAAATACATACCTTTTTCAGGCTCCCATGATCAGCTCTAAAGTTTATCCACCAGATGCTTCCAATGATGGGAAATGGAGTTGGTCCAGGAGGAAATCCACGACTCTTCCATTGCAAATTCAGGAACTGTGCACTCAGAAGAAACAAAACCAGGGATATAAGAATTACACTTATCATCATTTCACACTTCCAAACTCGTATTATAAAATTGCTACAAATCTGTCTGTTGAAATTGTTCTTCTTAACTCTTCCCTGTCACTTTGAAGATTTCTGAATTTTCACCTCCCTTTTTTCCTACCACTCTTCCTGATCCAAGAAAATGAGGATTATTTCCATTTTTGAGTGTTATTTAATACATTGCTGTGTTGCAATATGCTAATTGATACCATTATTTTAAGGTCCAGCAGAGGCTGGGTCAGAGAAGGTGGGAACCTCAGCCAGAAACGTCCCTTTGAGCAATCAGAATGTGTCACTCAAAATACTGACTATATACATGCATGCCAAAAACTCAGGTACAAAGCTGCAGCTGTCAGACAAGAGCAGGAACACTCATCAGGTAGAACTCTTGGGGCAGAGGTAAAAGGAGGCAGCCAGCAGCCTTGTAGTACAGTGGATGGACAGGCAGACTTGGGAACTAAGAGCAATGAAGTGCTGCAATTTGAGTTTTCACAGTAAACAATACAGATGAACTGCCAATAGCACAGTGAAGAATTAAATATAACTAGTGCTATTGGCAAAAAGTGTAACAGATCTCACATTAAACTCCATTTTGGGGCTGAATTCTTGTCCCCCAAGAGGATTTATTAATTAGTTTTTGCCTTATCTCAGTAGCAGGAGCCCTGCTCAGGAGAATTATTCCAGAGCCTGTAAGTCTTTGCTTTATTTTTCTTTTTAATTCACAGCACCGGAAGCAGCACATGCAAAGACCTCCTCAACACACACAAAAAAAATCCCTACAAACAGGAGAAGTTCTTAGAAGATTTCTGGTGTACAGCTAGTGGAATAGGCTGTTTGGGATATTGGTACCAAGCTGCCTTATGAAGAACAGCAGGCCTTATAGAAAGGGGGCTGAGCAGTGCTCCCCAAAGGAGTGTCTTTCATTCCATCAGACGGGATGAATCTAAACACCTGCAAAAGGCTGCAGAAGACAAAGAACTCCATATGTGCTGAATGCTTGCCCAAAAATATACATAGCCCTGCAGAAAGAGCACAAGAAGGCAATTACTGATCTTAATTGTTGGTTCCACCCCACACCTGCTGTCTCTCCTGTGCTTTCTCTGAGGCTGTTGCTCCTCTCACAGCAGAAATGTCCCTGCAGGCTGTCATTCTGTCTCAAGATTTGCTGTCTAAAAAAAAAACTCAACTCGTCCTCGCAACTCCCCTTGCATAAGCCAATGATGTCACTTACCAGCTGGCAAAAAGGACATCAGGTATATTTTTAAAGCTCTTTTCACATTTTATTCAACTCATCCAAGTTCTTCAGTAGTATTCAAGGCACCTATCTCAACCACTGTTAACAAGGGCAAGAACACTTCCCTGGAGAAAAAAATCCTTCCTTACACAGTAATTAATCTGAGCTGGATTCCAGAAATTTCTTCCAGTGCTCAGGCAGTTGCAATATATGTCAAATATATTTGCAATAACCATACTGTCCTCCAGGAAAGAAAGGGTTGGTCCTAGGCTGTCTCTAAACCTCTGTCCCTGGGCAAATTCATCTGAACAAAGCTCAAATTTTCTGTTCTGTCCATAGCTTCTGACATTCCAAGTGCAGCATCTGGGCTAATAGATACTGCTCTGGAAAATTGTCAAAAAGAATGCTGAGGCTGCAAATACTCAAACATTAGGAAATGCCAGAAGTAAAACTGTCTGTACAACATTAATTACATCTTTCTGACACTTCAGTGAGAAAATGGTATGTGCTATGGTTAATTTATGAAATTCTTCTCTCTATTCAGCTCTTCTGCAGCTGACTGCAGAACACTGCCAAGATTACACAGCACTTCACAAACCAGGGAGACTGAAAGGGCACCAGGCCTTGGTAGCTCCCACACCATCAGGACATAGAGCACCACAGCACTGGTGCAAGGTCTGCACTGCTTTCACCTAAACAGCCTTGCATTATAACACCAAAACAGGCAAAATTGTCCAACCAAACAGCCCAAACAGAACAAACAACAATGAAAGCAATGGGAAAACAAAAAGAGGAATGTTTACAGCAGTCCCTTTCCTTCCTAATAGCTGGAGCTCATGCTTTTTCTAGTTTTGTTCTCACTGCATGCCAGTGATGCCAAAAAGTTGGTAAATCTCTATAAGATTAGATATACCAACTGGTTTTATTTTGAGATGACTGGGATGACTATATATTACTAGCAGGAAGAGAAAGTGATGGATGCTACATTTAATTGTAATGCAGAGTGATAGAATTTAAATGAACTTCATCAATGTGTGTGACTTGCAAGACTTATGCGCAACAGATTAAGGACTAAAATACAAATAAAGTAATTGTGAGATCAAGCAGGTAGGGGCAGGTGTTTAGAGAAGCTTTCTGCAAGTTGTTTTGGGGAAAATCAGTTTTCCTAGTTCCAATATCTTCATTATACGTGAACATCACCTCTCCATGCAAGCCTTACTCATTATTATCTGACAAATACTGTCACAAGAGCTCCTTGGCAGAGATGGAAGATGTTTAGACAGTTCAGAAAACCCTCTTTTCTAATGAAGGTTGCAGAGCAGAGCAGAGGAGTAGAAATAAAATACAGGGAAAGAACAGCACAGAAACAGTCACACCTGCCATCTACAACTTGACTTTCATTAGTCAACTTTCAAGCTCTTTCAAAAAGTAAACATCAGGGTTGATTAGGCCCAGAGAGAAAAAGCAAGATCATGAGGGTCACAGATAAGCTATGAACAAATCTAGAAACAGAATCTGAAGTTCAAGTCGCATTCCAGTACTTTGTCTATGCAACCTAAAAAGCTCATCAATCTTCAAGTCCCAACAAAACAGATGACAGCAGGAGGCAAAAACCTACACAGTTTATTTATAATGCATATTAGCAAAGTTTTCTTTTTCTGAACTGAACAGAAACACAGAATGGGAATTTCATTTCCTCACATTTCTCAGTCTTTGTTCACTCCAGCTGTGCTGTAAGCCACATTCTCCCTCTCACAGTGTCAGAGTAACTCTCCTTCCCCAGAGAAATTCTGATGCCTTCAACCAATTAACAGCTCCTGTTATGAAGCTCTTGAAAGATTAGGGAGTGCAGGGGAGGATGGGACAGCTGAGAAATCCAAATTAGTGTCTCCACTGAGAGGCGAGGTGGGGAAATAACAAGAACAAACCCACAAAAAAATCCCAAAACCAGCTTAGCAATACCTGTGCTGTTTAGCTTGAGGCCAGGCCAGACAGCAAGAACACTGGGCTGTGTTTTCTAATACATCTGTTCCTGCAACAGACAAAAAACGAGCCCTGTTTTTTTGTCAGAGCAGATGACACACACTCTGGACAGGGGTGTGCCAGGAACCCTTTCCACCCCCAGTATGCACATTCATCATTTGCTTCACACCTTCCTAAAGACGATCTTCTTTGCTTCCCACTCCTGTGGCCTGAAGCCTTCTTTACAAAAGCAGATTTCCTCATCTGCTCAAAACAATCAAACTTAATACCTGTCATCTTAAGTGGAGATGCAGCTCTTGCAATAGTGTTTGTGTCAGAGGAGAGCAAGCAAGATTTATGTGAACAGCTACTGCTCACATATACTGAAAATATAAAAATACACAGTATTGGAACAGCTTCCTTGCTTTTTCTCTCCTTGTGAACTTCAGCCCAAGCTTTTGTGAAATTACTTTGCCTCAGTATAGTTCAGTTTTCCCGCTGCTCTCACCTAGCAGCAGGAAAACACACTGCCCAAAGTGTTCAAAGGCTCAGGCTCAGTCTAATGCTCTTGGTGGGTCCAGACTTATTCAACTGGACCCAGATTTCTCTCACATTAAGCCTTTGTCTTTTTTTTTGTTTTCTTTTCTTAAGTTGCATCATAATCACTGTTATTAATAGGCAACTTCATGGCTCAACTCACTTCTGGTAATTTTAAATGTATAAATCATACCCTCACTGATGGGCATGAGAACATCAAGAGCTTTCAGGGATCTTTAACTGTTGCAAAACTTGCAAACTTAACAAGTGATTCTGTGCAAAAATAAGAACAGCACTAACTTCCTTTTAACCAGACAGGACCAGGTGAATGAATTGGGAAGCAATAAAACAAATAAAGAAATGAAGTTCCAATGCACACAGGCAGCAAGTGAAGTTAGATTGTTTCATCAAGTAACTCATTTTAAAGTCTCAAATACCAGCTACATCTGAAAAAATGGGTGGATAAATAACTGCTCAATAGTATAACTCAGTAATACTACAATTTTTTATATACATATGAAACTGCCAGAATTGGCTGAAAAACCATAAAAGTTATTGCATTTCAAATTGCTTCCCTCTGTTTTTTGTCACTTTAACTCTTCAACTGTAAGATTCATAGAACCATGCTTCTGGAAATGATGCTTACCAAATTTTTCTGTTTCCACTTCTCTGCCCAAAAAACCTAAACAGATAACAGAACCACACAGGCATGGTCCTTGGCCTCTGATAGCTGCTCTACTTCCAAGTCTTGCTAAAGTATCTCTACATGCAGCACACTAGAGCAGAAGCGTTGCATGCTGCACAGAGAAGTCAAGAGGTGGTTGCTCAGGAAGGTAAGGCAAGAAAATGCTGCAGTTTCACTGCTGCTCTATAAAACTGCTCCTGTGTTTCCTGTTGGAACCTGAAGTTATTACAATCCACTGCAGAAAAAAAAGACCAATTGTCATCTACATATTTTTCAAGACGAATCATGCAAGATTGTATTTACCACATTTTCTTTTACTAACCCCCACACACATAAAATGAGCTCATTAGAAAATGAACTGAAATGAGTGTCCATGTCTGCAACTCTCAGTTTCTTGAAGCTTAATTCAGTTCTTAAGAAGCCCACAGATAGCATTAAATCTTTATATTTCAGGATCATAACATACATTGATTCCAATCAATAACCTTGATTTTGCAGAAACTTTGTGAGCTGACAAGTGCAGACTGAAAAATTCAGCAAGCCTGCTCAGAGAAATGATGATAAAATTTTGAAACGGACAACTTGTATAGTTGTATGGCTTTCCTTAATCTCCTATTTAGTCTTGAAGGTAGCATTAACTAGGTTCTTGAACAAAATGTTGAAAAATATTGTGCAATATATCAGTAAGTATGAAAAGTAAGTCTCAAGTTAAAGTTTGCTACACACTGGTACAAACTCCTCTGGTAAACTTCTGGGATCCACAAATCAATAAGGATTAGAAGTTTTGCCTGCTTCTTCCATTTATTTGATCTTTTCCACAGATCTGATAGAACTTGTGCATAGTTTCATCTTCAAAATTTGAACCAGAAGATCTTAAAACTTAGCATAAAATGAAACATTTTTTAAAAGAAAAGTTAGAATACATCATATAATCTGATGGGTATAAAAATAATCTCTTTCTATTGTTCACATAATATCATAACCTAGGATATGATAAAAGGGGAAAGAAGATAGTCTTCAAATTATTAAATTCCCTTTTGATTTTCTTATTAAAGACAATAATTAAGCTTCATGCTGCATGAACTCATTCTTTTACACCTCAGAGACCTCAGATATTGTGTAGATGTTTCTTCTTGTGTAAAGTAACCACACAATAATTGTAGTATTTCAGAATGACAATAACTTATAACAATAATGCATTTCAACATTTAACTACATGAAACTGCCTGAAGTGTTACCATTATGCAAAACTCTTGAAAACCTTGGATAACTACTCAATAATTGGCACTTTGACCCACTACCAATACTAAGAAGGAAACAAAATTCTAAGTGAAAAAAGAGAGGTCACAATTACAGATCATAATAAAAGGAGTGGGTGTGGCTTGGCTAACCACAAAGGATCACATGGTTTGGTTTTCTAGGGACTTCAGGCTGGGAAAACTGTAGATTGCCAGAGAGAGATGGCTACAGGAGGCATATCTTTAGAAAGACTCTGGATTCAGTAGAAGAAACATCTTCACAAATCCAAGTTTCCAGAAGAAGTCCTAGAATAAAAAAAAAAAACAAAAAACAAAAACAAAGAAAAAAAAAACAAAAACAACAAAAAAAACAGCGAGAAGTTAAAATTTTGATAAAATGTGGGGGATTACTGAGATTTTTATAGCTCTAGTAGTGTCTCTCTTGACTTTGCAGTTCCTCAAGCTGCAATGGATGCGTACCCAGCTTCCTCCAGGACCAGTTCCCCTCCCCATCATTGGAAATTTGTGGCTGCTGGACTTCAAACTACGCCGAGAAACTCTCAGCAAGGTATTTATTTATCTCTGTGGTTGCAAATCAGTCTGAATCTATTTTAACTTAAATTGTGCATTGCATAGGAATGGCCTAAAATGCTATTTTTTTTAACCTCAAGCTTGATTACCAGCCAGTTTCAAAGACTCTGAGAACCCTGCAGTATTAAAAATATTTCTGAGTAATAAACATCACCACTACTTTAGTCCTTGCTATTTTGTCTCTCTTTTGGTTGCATTCTCACAAGCACTGTCATAGAATGGTATTTCATTGGCAGTTTCATTTTGTTTCTGTGTTGATATCCAGCCCTGGAAGTCACCTCTAGCAGAGCTCTCTTTTCCTGACACCAATGCCACTGGAACATCTCCATCAGAAGACCAAACATGTACCCTAAACAGACACTTTGTTCCTTTGTTTTTACAGCAAAAAGATTTCTTATCTGCCATAAACAGGTTACTGCTAAAACAAAGCAGGAAAATCTGATTGCTGTTATGTTTGCAACACAACAATCACACCAATCAAAACTATTTTTAAAAAGTAAGGAACTTGCTTCCCACTATTACAGGGGAAAATATAAGCATGATGTGAGGGACAACAACAGAGGAAAATAAGAAAGATCCTGTGGAGCTATAGAAAAGAAAGCAAGAAAATTTCTTTGCTTTCTTTTTGAGCTAGAGACAAGAACATACCATCATTTTGGTTCATTAATAAAGATTAAAAACTCTGGGATTTTGCCTGTAATAATTTGTTCTTTGATTCAGAGCTAACAAAGTAACCTGCTGGTTTTCTTTCTGTGAAATTTACAGAGGTATTCTTCTGAGAGATGTCTTTAGCATCTATTCCATAAAGAACAATTATCTTCTGTTCCCAAAGCACATTAATAACAGAAAGACTTTTTTTTTTCTAAAACCTGCAATTCAATTTGATGCCAACAAATGAGTTTCGTTACAACTACAGAAAACTATTAAATAAATTGATATTTTAGTGCATGCTTTCCCTGGTTTATAGTTACAAATTTCCTGTTATCAACTCTTCAGTTAACCAACGTGTACGGGAACATCTACACACTGTGGATGGGACAGACCCCTCTGGTTGTGCTGAATGGATACAAAGCAGTAAAAGATGGCATCATCACCCACTCAGAGGAAGTTTCTGGAAGACCCCTCACCCCTTTCTACAGGGATATGATGGGTGAGAAAGGTACAAAGTGTTACACAAAGTGTTACACAAGAATGAGATAGAACAAGGTATAAAGAAGGAATATGTTTTCACGTGCACACACATCAGCTACTGCTATACCGGGGCATAACTGGGCTTTCACTGCAAAAATATTTCATGTAGTGCTAAGCATATTAAGGAAAAATCAAAAATGTATTGTCTTAAAAAGCACATCACTCAGTCCTTTTCCTTCCCAATAGATCCAAATGAATACTTGCCTGGAGAAACTGCCCTTCAATTGTATTATTTCTAAACCAGGAGACTGCTGATGTGGAAGGTATCTATAGACAAAGCTGTTCAGTCCTCACCAAAACCCCCTCAGCTTCCAAGGACACATTTAGGAGCAGCTGGATGCCATAAAATCCTAGGGACCAAAACTCAGCTTCTAAAATTTAAAATCATTGTATCCTGTTAGTGAAATACAACCTCATCTAAATCAAAATTTGCCTCCTGCAGAGAAAGGATTTCCCCTCCCAGCAATGAACTAAATGTTTGTGTGTTTTTCAGGTATTTTCCTGACAAATGGTTACACCTGGAAGCAGCAGAGACGCTTTGGCATGACAATTATAAGAAGCCTGGCACTTGGTAAGAACAATTTGGAGCATCAAATTCAAACAGAGGCCTGTCGCCTTGTGGATATCTTCACAAATACAAAAGGTAAATTCACTAGAAAACAACACTTAGAGCTTTTCCTGAAATATTAGGGCTGGTAAAAGTTTCACAGTACATTTTTATAAGTAATATATTGTCTACATTAGTAGAGCTTTCACTGGCTTCTTAACTGCATTCTTTGCAAAAAATGTTTTGTCTGCACAGTGGGCAATATAAAATTGTTTCTTTTTAAATAAAGAGAGTTTAAAATATGTTCATTATCAACACAGCTGGTAATGATTCTTATACTCAAGGAGTATAGAAAAACCCTCCTTAAAATACACAATGTATGACCTGCTGGAAGTCATTCTAGGACAGCAGGCTTTTAGGATTTGGCAGAGAAAGAACCCCACAACAAGGAATGTATCATTCAGTTATCCAAAAAAATCTTCTTTTCAACGTTTGGATGAAATAGAAACCAATAGAATTTTAGCAAGCTGCCAAAACAAAGCAATTAAATATAAATATTCTGAGCAGCCAAATCCCTCACCCACATCGTGTTCCATGTGAAAACACAGAGAGGTTGCCTGAGGTCTCTCTCCAACTCTCCTTGGACCAGGTCCATCTCTTTTCCAAGAGCAACATTCACACATCTTTAAAATGTAGATGAAAAAAATCATCTACTGCAAGTCCCCGTACAGCCCAAAGCTTTACCTACCATGTAATCCCATCTCAATTTTAAACTCAATAAATGTATTTTCTCTTTCCAAGAACAACCAAGAGCATTGGACCGAAGTCAGGGATGTATTTTCCATAGAAGCATACTTCAAAGGTTGTCCTTGCCATTGAAATGTGTACTTAATTTATTTTTTTCTGGATTTAACCCTTTTCAATGGGAGAAGTATTCCACTCTACTATATGAGCTTTGCCTTTTCAGTCTGTGGGAAAAAAATACATCTATGATTGGATTGTTAAGCTGATACTTGAAATCCAAAAAGATATAAGTAATTTCAACAGAAGTAAGAAATGAAAGTTCTAATTATTTTTTCCGGGTTTTTTTGTTTGGGTTCTTGTCTTGCAGGATGGGGGGGTGAGGATTGTTGGTTTTGTTTTTTAACTGCAAAACTTAAATATCTACCTCCATATTTTAAGGCATATCCTCTAATTAATTGTTTGTGTTTCCGCACAACCCAGACCACAAGTCAAAGAAGGGAAAAGATTTTGTTTGCCTACTCAAAACTGATTATCATTGTATTTTACAGGAGTAAAGAGCAGATTGAAAATTAAGAATCCATGCACTTACAATTCATGCAGTTAATATAAAAACTAGGCTTCACTAATGTAAAATTTTCCTAAAAATAGTTTGATCCCTTGTTGTTTTTACCATTAAAAAAAAAGTCTTCCACATTTTTCTTGCTGTAGTCTATTCAGAAGTTCTCACAGCACCTCCCATATTCACAGGCAAACCTTTTGACCCCCACACTTCCATCGTCCATGCAATTGCAAATATCATTTGTGCTGTTGTTTTTGGTCATTGCTTCTCCAGTGAGGATGAATCTTTCAGCAAACTCATCAAAGCTATTTATTCTGTGATCTACTTTCAAGGTACTATCTGGGGCAGGGTAAGAACCTACTTTTCTTGTTCCTTAAGGTGCATTTGCACTTGACAAATCAAAAGAAATTAAAAGTCAGAGACAAGTATTCATAAACATTTCCATTTCCAAACATACCATTGTTCTACAAGCCACAGGGAAATAATAAATCAACACATACTTTGTATATGTCATTATTGGCTTCTAATCCTTCTTTATGTCTGTAAATCACATCCTAAAATTAAAATTCTAGATCATCACTGCTTTTCACAGATTTCCAATGAGCAATCATTTGCAGAATACTGTGTATTTAAGATTCATAGTTCTTAAAATGATAACAGCTTCTAAAATTTCATTTTTATTTAGTTTTGCAAATCCAGAAGGGCAGTTAGTAAGAACTAAGTCTTCAAATGGATGCTCTTTTAAAAACATATCTTGCTTAAATTCATAATGCGTATTACCATCAAGATCTGAGTTATTCTGAGCTTCCCATGATATACAGGTTATAACAAAGGTTTATCACACCAAGAAGAATATATTTTAAGTTCTCAAAACCCTAGCTATTACTTAACTTGTGCAGATTTTGACACACTGGCATTGTAAAAGACTATCAGGTTCCTCATAAAGGGATGCCTAAAAAAATTACAGTAAAAAATTCAAGGTTGAGAAAAATCTGTTTGTGAGTCAGATTACATTCCCAGTATTTAATCTCTTGTGTCTACTGCCTCTCATTCCAATTTGTTTGCCCACATGTTGTGATGACTTCACAATTATCAGGAAATCAGAACTGGGATCTGACACTCTTTGCTTTCTGTTTAACACCACAGCTGTATGATGCTTTCCCATGGCTCATGCACCATCTCCCAGGGCCTCATCAGGAGGTGTTTGCATACAATGACTTCATGCACAGATTAGTCATGAAGGAGGTTCAGGCTCATGAAAGACAAAACACAGGTGATCCACAGGATTTCATTGACTTCTACCTGGCTCAAATAACAAAAGTAAGTATCTGTTTATCACACTCTTCCTTACTTGGCTTCAATGCTACTACAAACACTTGCTGTTTCAGTAACTGCCAAAGGATTTTTACATGCACACTCTATTTGTGTAGCACCAAAGGTGTTTGATAACAGTGGCCTGCCCACTGTTACCAAACAATGACAGTTTCTATGTGACTGGTGAAATATCTAAAATAATCTCTTTCATAGTCTTCTTGTGAATATACCCCACAGACAAAGGATGACCCTACTTCAACATTCAATAAAGAAAATATGGTTCAGACAGTGGTTGATCTTTTGCTGGGAGGGACGGAAACAACAAGCACCACCCTTCTCTGGGCACTGCTCTACATGGTACAATACCCAGAAATACAAGGTGAGCAAAAGCACTATCAGAGAGACCTGCATTCAACAACACAATGAACATCATTAGTGTAAGTATCAGCTCCATTACATGCAAGGCACCAACAAAAAACTTAGCTATGTACACGAATGCTAGTACATCAGCAATTGAGATCCAGAAAATGGAAGGTCAATAAATGAAACAAACAGGTGCTCCCCCATCTGGTTCACCAACAACAGTAGTAGAAATTAGTAGTCGCCGCAGTTTTACCTCACTAGAAGGGACTGGCAAGACAGAATAATAAGTTAAATACATTTCATATGCAACTTAGTCTCCTCTTAACTTTTGAAGTAGAAACGTTTTTAACAGATACCTGATCTGATACATATTTATAAACAATGTAAATGATACCTGTAATTTCAAATTTTAATCCATTTTTTGAAATGCGCAATTATACTATCCTCATCACCAAGTAGGATATGTCTTAAATGAGACATCATCCTGTGATTCAGGGAGATGCACTTCCTTGATCAACTGAAACCTATACAGCAGTCAAACCACATGCCAACACATTTCATAGCAACGTCATTTCTTTTCTTTCCCTCAGACAGGACATTCTCATGCAAAAAACAGCTGGAAATAAAGGGGGGAAGAGGCGGGGTTGCAGAGTGGGAAATTAAAGTATTTTCATGTGTCTGCAGAAAAGGTTCAAAGAGAGATAGGGGCTGTTCTGGAACCCTCCCATGTCGTCAGCTATGAAGACCGTAAGAAGCTGCCCTACACCAACGCTGTGATTCACGAGGCTTTGCGCTACAGCAACGTCACCTCTGTCGGGGTCCCTCGACAGTGCCTGAGGAGCACAACTCTGCTGGGTTTTCACATTAAAAAGGTACATGGGATATCCACTTTTCTTACATCTTTGAGCTGTTAATATTTAGCATTTATATGACACAGAGAGAAGGAAAATCTATAGAAAATAAGATCTCTGCTGCTTCTTGCAGGGCACGCTTGTATTGCCAAATCTGCACTCTGTGGTCTATGACACTGAGCACTGGGCAACCCCTTGGAAGTTCAACCCAGATCATTTCCTAGATATGGATGGCAACTTTGTGAACAAAGAGGCATTCTTACCTTTCTCAGCAGGTAACATCCTGACCTTGAATATTCCTGCTTGTTCTGCTTTGCAACAAGATTAAAAATACTATTTCTGATTTCTAAAATATTAAAAAGATACATTTATAAAAATGTATTTGACTAGATTGACTATTTAACTGATTGGAAAGACCTAAAGTCAGGTCTTTTGCTGTAAGAGCCACAGATATCGTGCATTTTGTATTTTTCATATATTCAAGCAGAATATAAGTACAGCTGAGAGACGCAATGCTCTTTCCTTGACATATGCGGGGTTCCTATCATAAGACTATCTGACCTTCTTATTTCCTAATGTGTTAAATCAAGTTAATTCCCTGTTAAATCAAGGTAATTTCCCTAAGTCCCCTAATTTATTCATTTTTACCTTACAAAAAGGAAGGTCAATGACAAAAGAAATGTGATTTTTCAAAACATACAGAAAAAAAGCCATGAAGAAGTAGTAACCAAACCTCAGTCTCCCAAATCCTATGTTAATAGCCTAGCACCATGTCTTCTTGTATCTGTAGAAAACTAGCAAAATCCAGTAGATTTTGCAGGTTTTCAGTAGAATATTACTAGGCAACCAAAACAATTTTTAACTTTTCAAAAGCATATTACAATGTATAACTTACAGTGCAAAATGCAGGGACTCAAAGATATGGAGGGGGGAAAAAATGGGGGGGGGAAGAGTGAAAAGCAGTATAAAACAGCTCTAGCAAGTTTCTCTAGTCTACCAGTTTCTCCAACAAACTGATTATGAAAAACAGCAGCACAAAATAGGAAAGTGGTATCATTACTAAAAATTCACAATAAAACCACTGGGAAACAGCTGAGGGGTTTTTTGTGTTACTGTGGCATTATACTATTATACACTTCTTGTAGAGAAACAGCAAAGAGCATACTAAGTAACATGGTCAGACTAAATGTAGTAAATCTAGATTATTTTTTTAAATTCTCTAAATTGTCAGTAAATCCTAAAATCATCATTGCAAAACAGGTATTTACCATCTTACCTCCTTTACTCACCAAATGCCTATGAATCAAGACAACTCATTTGTGCTCCAATTTTAATTGTGGCATAGGACTATTTCTTTAACTTGCTCTGGTTGTTTTTGGTTCATGTAATCTGAGTATTTAGATATTTTAAATATCTTTGGTTTTATTAGCCTGGAATATATAGATATCCTGAAATATCGTGTGTAAACAATATGCCAAAATGAGTCACTGAGTGTATATATCACTGCACATTTCACTCCCTTAGCTCACACATCTGCCTCTGACAGTGTTAGGGCTACAAGAACCCAATATACCCTTCTGAATTTCTGTTAAAGAAATCCTGATTACATCCTTCTCCTTGGCTTCAGAACCGCATCCCACAATGCTCCAGCCCTCCCTTCTCAACAACCAAATTAAGTCTCTGAAGTATATGAAGCTTTTTAAAATCTAGCTTAACTAAGAAGCAATTCATGGTTTTCACAAAAAGAATCAACAATAGAAAGGGAGAATTGCATACAGGCTCCAGGGGTGAAAAAAAGACTAAACAAACCCAGTCAAAACACCAAACACTTGACAGAGGTACACAGTTTCTCAGTTAAATATTTCCCCACCCTCCTCCTAAAGTATCTTCTGCCCTTATAGAAGGAAGTAGGAAATAATTATCTTACATTAACAGAATTTGTGGAACTCGGTAGAATTTTGTGTAAAGTTTTTTTACAGAATTTAACTTTACTCAACCAACTTTTCTGATTTTCCTCTGCAGGGCACCGTGTATGTTTGGGGGAACGGATGGCAAGAATTGAATTGTTCATCTTCTTTACCAGTCTCCTTCGGGCATTTACATTCCAGCTCCCTGAGGGGGTGAAGGAAATCAATCTGGAGTATATTTTGGGTGCAATACTGCAGCCACATCCATATAAACTCTGTGCTATTCCACGCTAATCTGCAATGCTAAGAGAATTCAACCTGTTAGTGAGTGCAGATCCTTTAAAAACATGCTTCACTATCTCAGTTCTATTCACATGAAGGTAGCTCAATTCAGCAAATTAATAGTTTTTATTTAGGAGGTCTGACCTCATGTACTGAACTTTCTGAAATAAAAGTAAGTCTACCTGCCAAACTAACATAATTGAATCTTGGACATACACAAGCACACATTATTTCTAAAAACATGTATTTTCACACTCACAGTAGCAGTGAATTAGCTGTAGGATGTTAGAGAAGTGGCCTGTATTAAGTAGTTTCCTGCATGTGTGCTCTGTAGGTATCACACTCTTAAAAGAGGAAAACTGTTCAGTAAGGATACTTGAATAAAATTTTCTTCAGTAAGCTGTTATTCTTCCGGGTTCACAGGTCTTTTCTTAGATCTTGCAGGAGGTAACAGAGTATGCACACACTAAGTGTTGATTCCTTTGCCTTTCACTCTCCTACAAAGTATTATATAGTGTAGCATAAACTTCACACACACAAAAATGATTGTAGTATGGACCCTTTCATAACCACAGCCCACTAAGAAATCCTTACATCTTTTTTTACTTCCTCAGTATCCAGTTTCTATTTCATCACAACTCAGGTCCATGCACTTTCAAAAACTTTTCCTTCTGTTTAGAAACATTGTTGTTTTATCCAATATTTTCCTATTTGAAGAGAAAGGAACAGCTTTTCAAGAAATTAAGAAAATAAACAAAGATGTCAACAGTTGTTTTAGTAGGTAGAGATTTATTACTCACAGTGTTTTCTTTTGTTCTTTTTTGACATTAACAGATGTAGAAGATTTTGACCATTTAAAATTCAGCTGAAAGCATCCTAAATCCTTTCAATTTTCAAAGTTCAACAGGAGCTAGCAGAAATTATGGCAGGATATAGTAAAAAGCAAATGCAGAATACTACATGTTTCTGGGACATAAAACGGATGGAAGACTTGATTGTCTCCGCAAGTATTTCCAAGTATTCCCTTCCACTAAGTGGAAGGGAATAATTTGTTCTAACACATGGTAATGTTTGTTACCACAGGACAAATGCATACTTGACATCATTGAAATATTTCATTTTTTAAATAAAAGCCATTTTAAAACTTTCAATGTCACTTTATTTTCATTGAGGAAAATATAACATTTAAAAAATCCTGCTTGAATAAGAAATACTTTCAAACATAAATTAAGAAAAAACTTTTAAACTGCACACTTTTTGCAGCAAGGGCAGCTCTTCCATAAAACACATTCTTACAGATTTACAAAAGCAGTCTGACAGGATAGTTCAAAAGATTTCAAGTCTTGTATTTTTTTATTTCTGGCATTCATTAAGGAAAACTCACCAAAAAAATCTTTCCTTTGAACCCACCATCTGCTTGGTTCCATAGAGGGCCCAAGGTAAAGTGCTCAGAAGCAGGACTGGCAGTGTCAGATACAAACTTGGACTTTTTCTACTCCAGTGTATTTTGATGGTTCTTGAGGTATATCCTACCTGAAAAAAATACTCCAGTTTTTCCTCTATGTTCACCACCCCCCTTTGGTCACATGAAGTTATTCTCTCAGTTGATTTTTCTTTTTTCCCCAATAAAATTATTTGACAATCACAGAATGGTTATAGTTGGAAGGGACCTTAAAGATCATCTTGTTCCAATCCCCCTGCCATGGGCAGAGACACATTCCACAAGACCAGTGTGATCAGGGCTCCATCCAACCTCGCCTTACATGTAAGAAGCTTTATGGTTTTCTTCCAAAACCGTAGCTTGGGTTAAAACATGCACATATTCTTCATCTGTATTTTTGAAGAACTGAGGCACATGATAATTTGCTGTACAATGCTCCTTCTAAAAATGTGGGAAGACCAAATATTCAGTGTGTTCATGACTAAAATAGGTATTTTTTACAAAGAAGTCATTACAGGCCTGGCAATTGGTACCAGTGAAAACCAGTTGGGCTAAGAGGATCTTCTTGTTATTCCATTTAAAACTGAGAAGAGCAAGAAATGAGGCATTCCTTGGTTTCCCGATGTTTCTTGAAATGACAATGTAAGAATTCCATGCTACCTTTTCATCACAGTTGTAAAGGAAACCTATAAGAAAATGTGTAATACAGAGAAAAAAAAACTATATAATCTGTTTTTTTTTGTCAAGAAGGAATTGAAGTGAATCAGAGAAAAGAAAGATTTAGAAACAAAGGTTAAAATGCAATATTTTCATCTGAAACATCCTTTTAAAAAAACCCAAAAACTTTAAAACTCACAAATCTCATCACATTAGTAACTAGAGAACACAGTCAAACTTTTAGAAAAATACACTGACATCCAGCTCTGCTGTTGTTACACATCTTTTAGAAATCACTAGCCCTAAGTGAGGCAGACTGCCTGGAACCTTCAGGAGCTAAACCCGTAAAAGTTTAAAGTCCAGTCTTTAGACATGCCCATATTGTTGAAGATTCGATTCAGACATTAATTTCTCCCACTGATAAGAAAAATATAACTGCAATTTCCAGATTCTTAAAGCTGTCCTGAAGCATCTAAATTGTTTATTCCTTTGAGTCTGTTTAAATAAATAAAGAAACATAAGTTTGAATAGCTTCCTTTTAATATAATGGCCTTACAACATTTTGTTCTTATGACAATGGTAACAAAGGACCTTCATTGCATAATTCAGCTCCTAAATATTAAAGTAACAGGAACCATATGGAAAGTACACACAGGTCTGTGCCCACTTTGTGAAGCACACAAAATCCATACTGTTGGTGTGGTTTTAAGAGAAAAATGTAATAACTGGTCAACATGGCCCACATTCAGAAAACAAGCAAATTCTAAACTTGGGTGAAGAGTTTTTCCTACAATTTTTGCTTTGTTCAAACTTCAAAGGGAAAGACCCAAATATCTAGATGATCTTGTTCCACCTAATAAGCAGAGTGTTATCAAGGACATGTTTTGATCTACCAACCAAATAACATATCTTCAAACCACTGTTAAAATAATACTTTATTTTTTAAATTTAAAACATTTTAATTGAAGTTCCCTGTACCAATTAAAAATACCATAATTTTATTTACTCAGTATCCACGTTCATCCGTTTTATATTACATGCCTATCTAATCAAGCAAAACAAGACCAAAACCTGAAATAACTGTCATTAACTTGATGAAAACAACTTGCACTCCAGGAGGGATTATAATGGTGGGATGCTGTACAGGCTGACTGTAGGGAAACAAATAAAAACCTAATCTCATTTTGCTGTGGTTTCTTAAGCCTTTACAACATTACCACATCATTAGAATTTTAAAATTGCAATACAGAAGATACCAAATATCAAAACCAATCAGATGGAGGAAGGATACAACATATAGTTGAAGCAAGCAGATCTGTGGTGATACCACAAATGAATAAATCAAAATATATCCATCGAAATACATCACTTACCTCTTGTAATACTTGTCCAAGTTTCTCCTGGCTGTGAATGCGCTTCCTGTTGAAAACCCAAACCACACTTATTTCTGAACAAAGCATTGGGAATCTTGCAAATATCCATTATTTATCCCACTTCAAAAAGAGAAGTTATATCAGGCTTGTTTTCTCAAAAACAACCCTGAATTTCAAAAGGCCTTGGTAACTTTCAGCATAAATCCTAACATTGATGATGCAGCCAGTAATTAATTACTTTAGTATCATCTCCTCCAGCAATAGACATCTGATATTCACCAAGTAATCCAAGAAGATTTAACAAATACTACCTTTTTTAGTCATTCTTCCAACATAATCAAAGTGGTAAGCAGAGCATGCAAGCAATACAGACTTCTCAAAAAGTTCCCATCAAGACAACATGTTACTGCCCATTGAAAATACACAGTCATTTCTATGCATCCTGTAATATATGCACTAAAAATACTAGAAAAGCAAATGAAAGGCAACATAATTTTACCTGTCTATTTTGGTTGCTATGACCACTGTAAAATTGCCTTCTGTATTGGGCAAGTATGTAGAAGGTATAATGACATAACTTCCTGCAGGAAGCCTGCAAAGTCGGCTGACTTCCTGGGAATAGCAGTGAGGAACACAGCTCACCAGTGGCTCCAAATGTACAAAAGAAGTAGTTTGTGGTTTCCAGCTGCTGTTAGGCACCTGCAAAAAAGAATGCAAACATGCTTATCATTTAATCTGTTTCAGTCTCAGTGTTTCATTCCTAGGACACCACAGTGTGATATGGTCCATCTCTATTCTAAATACTCACTCTGCTGTACAGAGCTAGAGAGAAGAGGAACGGAAAAGCTTCCAGAAAACCCAGATGGCAGTACTAAGAAGAGATTAATCATTCCTAGCCTGTTTGTAGACAATGTATAGAACACACTACTCACACAGCTGTAGAGCTTTCTCTGTTGTATAACCCCACTCTTCCTTGCTGCAGCCTAAAGCACTTATTTACTGCCTCAGGGATCTGCTGAACAGACTGTCCATCCAATATCTAGTAGTCTTGCCTGTACTAAAGTCATATTAGACTTCATCTAGTCTCTTATAGGAATATAAGAAATGCCAATCTTTCTTCACATATTGTATACTTCAAGTTTTATGATTCCTTCAGGTGCCCAACTCCAGACGTGTCACTTAAGCAACACCTTTTTTGGAGGCATGTTTTCTAAAAATAAACCTTTCCCTGCAAAATAGTTACTTAAGCAGCAGCTTCTCAGATTTACATTTATGCAGATTACATTTATTACATTTGAACACTGGCACACACATGTTGAATCTGTATCTATCCATATCAAATCAAATCTTGTTTTGTTTCTGCTCAAGATATCACAGTCCTTTTGATCCAATATCATTTGCCTATGGACATTTAATTATTAGACACAAAGAAAGTAAGTTTTCATGATGAATTACCAAAAGGTCTGGTCCTCAATTACTAGGGCACCAAGAATTCTTTGCAAAATCTCAAAAGGAGTTAATCATTGCTGAAACTAATTAAGAACATTGTAAGAATTCAGTGGAACCAATTATCTGGCTACTATGCTATGTAACTACCTAAGTTATTCCCTCTCTTTCCTGGGCATTACTTCCAGAGCAGCCTATTTCTCCCAGAAGCAGCAAGACCCTTGTAAACTGCAAGGAGTGCTGTGCTGCCAGACCAACCTTCACCTTTGGCAAACAAGCAATCAAACTGACCAGAAGCCTTACCTGGAAAATATGGAAACCTATTGGACAACACTTGCTATCCAGGCAGTGCTGACGGAGGGTGACTTTCACACTGCTTTTCCCTGGTCCTGCAGGAATGGAGAGGGGAAAGCAGGGATTGATATGGAAGGAGGGGAAGTTCCTGCTACCTCCAGCATTTAGCCCATTCTTCCAGCATCCTTGCAGCTGCACTGTCTCCCATTCACCAGCTGGGAGTTCTTCACAGAGGGCAGCATCCATGGGTGGTGGCTTTAGTTCACTATCAAACATAAGAGAGAAAAGAAACTAAAATGTATAAAACAGGTACTACCAGAATATAAACAAATTGACCAGCTTTTAAACAGCTGCCAACACTACATTCTGCCTCTGCATATAGCACTAAGCTGCAGTTGAGAGTCAAGATGCTACTTCTTGTTAGCATTTTAACAAGACGTAGTAGCAGCTTCATGACAAAAACAAGGTGTTGGGAAACTTGCATGAACTCGAAGACGACACAATACTGTCACACAGTACTCTGCACAACTCTTCAAAATATTTTGAACATTCCCACTTACTGCTACACTTGTATTTATGCCAACAAATTTAAGAAACATTCTGTTTAACATTCTTTAAACCTACCTGAGAGAGATCCTTCCTGTTGAAAATACACGAAGCAAGAAATTCCCTACTGCATCTTTCAGAAAAGTGCTGGGAACAACAAGATAAAAGCCAGGTGAAAGGTCACAGCACACATGGACTTCTCTATCGTAGGAATGGCAGACAGTACCTACAACTGGAGGAGCAGAGAGGGTCTTTGGAAGGTTAAATCGTTTCTTCTCCACCTAGAATAGATGCATAATGATGTGTGGTGGTTTAGGAAAAATGACTAGCTTGTAATAAAACTAAAAACATGCATACATTTACAAATGAAACTAAGACAAGAGTATCAGCAGATTACCTGAACATCAAAGAGAAGTAGGAAGAGTTAATATTCAGGAGTAAATTTAGGAATGGCTTTAAGCAATCAGCCCAAAATGTCATGTACTAGTTTGGAACAATCCCAAGTGCTCAGTGATAAGAAAATAATACTAGTCCAGTAGTAGTTTGTACAGACAGTAACAGTGAGATAAACAGAACCATTCCAGCATAAACCAGAGATAGAAAATTTGTGACTAGTTGAATTGTATCACTGGCATGGGAAATGAATGATTTTCCTCAAATGTTTCAGTAATGCTTTTAAACTTCTATTTGCAAAGAGAAAAACATCACTTTTGTATTACCTTCCAGACATGCAATCCCACAGCCTGGTAATTCTTTCCTTGTATGCCTTCAGTCAAAGATGGATTTTCCTCTGCTAAGCGAGTTGGATTTTGAATCCTTCCAGCCCAGTCAGTGCTGTATTTCCTGTGTTTCTGCAGCAGAGCAATGCACACCTCGCTCGATTCACAGACCCTCAGCCAGAACTTGGGGTTGGTAGGGAAGCTGCTGTTGTTGCGGCAGCCACCTGCAGACTGGCCTCTCACCCAGGATCCAAAGAGATTCTGAGAGTGATACAGCACTTTCTCTAACAAAGTAAGAAAACCGCGGTGTGGATTTCAGACATGGGAAGCCACTTAATTTTTCACAACAGGTATATGGCAGAGATTACCCAGCCCAAGAAAATATGCTGTGATAGCCTGATATTTCCCCAAAGCAGAAATTCATAACCAAGACTTTAAGAAGCATGAGAATTAATGCCACAGTTGGTAATGACAGACTGATGACAATTTTTACAAGAAACTCTTATTTGAAATCTCAAGTGTATATAACACCAAAACATCACAGGGCTGTCCAGAATAACAGCCTTCTAGACACATGATACTAATCTCTCAACCAACTAGCAAGTAACCAGATTTCCTAGAAATATCAATGATTTCTCTAAAGATCTTTAATTCCTCTTGCCCTTCTGTTTTTCAGTAGAGACAGAAAAGGCCTATGGATCCACAGAAGAGGGAAAACTGAGAAATTATGGTCTAGTTGTACCCATCTGCAATTCAAATCAATTCTTTCCCTTGACATAATGTTATTTGTATGAGCAAGATGTCTCCTCATAGCACACCTGTATAGAGGCTCTGAAGTTGTCCTTCCCCATTGACTGGAAAGCCCACAGTAATCTCATCAAACTCCCTGAAAAATTCCTCTTCATCAACCCAGAATTCTCCTTCTTGGATCTGTGAGAGGAGTTTTGAAGCAACTACTGGATCCAGCTGGTTCCATCCTTGACCACTGCACATAAGACAGAAGTTAACATTCAGCTCTTTGCCCAGTAGAGTTCAAGAACAATCTTCTACCAAATATCTTACGGAGCAAGACAGCAAAAAGAGATTTCTTCATTTTATTGTGAAATAATTGCACTGAAAACTTTTCTGCACATTGCTAGTCAGTGAGAGGGATCACAGGAAACACAAGTCATAATTTATCAAAGAAAACTTAGAAACAGCCTAATACCAGACTGGCAGCAGAACAGACTTCTGGGTGAAATAGGTGCTGTTTACAACAGTCACTACAGTAAGAAGTCTGAGAGCAAAATAAAGATTTTTAACTGTTGTTAAAAAAAGAGGTAAAAAAGTAAAACAATCTGTGCTGTCATTGTTCTGAAAGTATTTTAATGCCTTACAACAAAAACTGCCATTTGTATTAAGAAACTGACTACCCCAATGAATCTGCTTGCTAAATCTTGATAAACCAAGAATTTAAACACCTCATTAAAAGCTAGTAGTTTCAACATTTTCCATTGCTTCACTAGCAAAGAAGAACACTTCTGCACTTGAATAAAACAGGCTCTAAGGCCATCCAATGAAGCCCCATCTTCTTGCAACTACATGGCAACTCACTCTTTGACAACGAAACTACAAGAGACCAAGTGTATAACCAAAACAACTCAAAAAAAAATATCAGCTGAAGTCTCAATAAATGCAATTAAATTACCTTTCTAATTCAAGGAAGAAAAATATTTCTACATAAATGTTCATTAACATCACCATATTGTTAACATACTTTAATGCTGAATGCTTGTTGCTTGGGTCATGAATTGCATGTTCTTTTGTATAGTCAAAACATGCTAACATTTTCCAAAATAAGCAAGTAGGGTCTGCCCTTTCATTCTTGTTACTTTTCTATTTGAGCTGCCACACATATTTCTGCAAGTCCTTTAAAACAGTTCTCTTCTTTATTTCTACTTTATATGGACTCAGTTCCAGCTTCCCCTATTTATATCAACCTACAGAAATGAGATAACTCAAGCAACAAGCATAAGCATCCTTTCTTCTGCTATAGTTTTATAATTATTCCTTTGCTTGTTTTCTGCATCTGAGCCACAAACAAATGAGAAGAGGCAAGTAAAGCTGGGTGACTGCAAGAAACAAACACAATCAAGGATACTTACATCAATGGCAGAACAACAAAAAAGCACAAAAATCAGAAACAAAAAAGTTATTAAGAAATTTAGATTGCAAGAACTAGGAGTTCAAATTTACTAGCCTCAGAACCAAAGAGCTGTGTGATCTCCCAGCTCTCTAAAGAGCTGCACACATACTGAAGCCTCCCTCCTCTGCTAGAGATTATTAGCAGTGTTTGCCTATGCAATACATAGATAAGCTTTGTGCTTCAGAACTTACACAAATGGTTTTCCAAATGAATATAAAACTGCTCACCCCTCACACCAAGGCCCTTTCCAGCACCGCCTCCCCCAAGGATTTCGTATTCGTAGCAGGAAGATTTCCTTGCCTGACACTTCAGAGAGATTCAATGTGTCTATCACAATAAAGGCATGAAATTCTCCTAGTTCACTTGCACCTGAACAGAAAAAAAACACCATTTGAAAATAAACAAAAGAATCTGCTCCATAATTTACAATAACATTAGTGAAAAAAGGCAGTTTTGCAATAAAATGAAATTGGTTTTAAATCTGTATTAGAACAGCACAAATAAACCCCAAACAGTTCATTTTAGTGACTATAAAGAAATAAAGTAACATTGCAAAATATATTAACTTGCTCCTTAATCTCAAATCCCTACAAATTCATTGTGCTAAAATGAATTGAGGTTTTCAAGGTTGTTTTTGAGATGCTTTTTCAAGGGAGTGCATTTTGGGGGGGGATGCATTTGTTTTTGAGAATTGACTATATTAGCTTCTAATACAAAAAGCACTCCTCCAAAAGCAGCCCCCATCCTGACCTCAGTAACATCCTTAAATCTTCATTTATCCAAATATTTCAAATTGTACCATGAAACTGGCACTTGTATTTGCTGGCTGCCTTGTGCTTTGAAGCCTGTTAATAGAGACATTTGCTATCACCTTGTCTGGAGTTAAGGATTGAACAGCTTATTACACACTGTTCCTTCAGATTCATTAATCTTCTAAACACTGCTTTCTCCAAAACCATGCCAGTCTTCTCTTTCTCCACAATTTTTCCAGGGCCTTTCAGGGTCCATCTTTCAGCAATTCCTCCAGTCAGATCAACCAAAGCATCTGCCACCTGTCCTGCCCACAACTGCTCATAAGATCCATGCACTCTAAAAAATTTAAACAAAAAAATTAGAAAAACACAAAGAAAAAGTTTGTATACACAGCACAACAGAAACACAGTTGCTACACACTTGGAATCCCACTTTATATCACAATCATGACTGTGCCCTATCTCATAACCCAAAGTAGGCAAGAGAAAGCACATACTATCTTATTTATATAGAACACAACATCTAAAGAATATGTAAGCCATTGGCTATTCCACTGCTTGATGGGATTCTACTGCTTCTTACATTCTCTCTATTCTATCTAAAAAACTACTGTTGTCTAGTACTAGTCATTTGTACCTTATGATCAATGCTCTACATTATCTTTTGTGATATACTAACTGCATTCTGTATAAATAAAAATGCATCTTCCTCTTCAATTATTCTTTATTTTCTGCACAAATAACTAGAGCAGCACTTCCTTCAACAACCTAAGCAAACCAAGAGACTGCCCCATCTGATATAGCAGATGGAAAAGTTCAGCAAAAGAAGACTAGAATAGAATTATAAGATTGAACAATAAGCTCTGCAGACAACAAATATAACATTCCTAACCTATAGAGAAGCTTTAACATGACATTAGTGTTTCACAGCTTCTGCTCAATCTACAGCTGAGTAAATTACTTCATAACTGAAGTCTGCCTCTGCCCTCTGCTGGCAACCACAAAATCTTCTGCTCAGATTCTTTGGGACATTTGATGTCTATCCTACCGGTGCATTTTGTCTCCAAATTGCTTTATCTATCTAGACAGTTTTTCTGTTGATGTGCCATAAACTCCTAAATAGCTGCATTTTCTTTCTAAAACAGTAAACTAACAAATTATACAAAATTCACACAAGAGCCTCAGCTAGCACAAACTCAATGCTTTCCATGAAAGTATTTCCAATGCTTTCTGCTTTTCATTGAGCTCTCATTTTCCCTAGTAAAACATCTTCCTTTAACAAATTAGATAACTAACAGACAGAAACTTAACAAACATCATTTGAATCCTGAAAATTCATTGCAGCTTACATTTCACCAGAATTATCTCTTTAAGACTATTGTACTTCATATGCAACTGGAAGCACACCTTACAGACCTACAGTTTAAAGAGCAACTTCTGCACAAGCTAGGATGGGACCACTAGCAGTCACAATGCTCAGATCTATGCCCAAAGCAGCTGGGTAAAAAGCAAGCAGAAGAAATAAACAAGTGTTGTAGCTCTATTTCCATCAATAGCAGTGTTCACATACTTTGCATAAGCTTTTTCCAGTAGTGGAAGCCAAAATAAATCCTCTGTCTGACACTGGGAAAAGCAGAGTTTGCCCCCAAGGCAAGGCAGGCGATCATCAATGGTCACTTCTACCCAGTGGCCAAACTGCCAGACCCGGCACATGAAGCAGCCTCGATAGGACTCATCTGTCCAGCTGGGCTGACCTGGAGGGATTACCTGCAGGGCAAAAGCCAGAATCAAGGCAAACAATTAATTAATGAATTTTCTTTTTTGCAAATAAAACTAGTTTAAAATATACTGAATATGAACCATCTGTAACAATGGTGATACTCATATGGCAGCTTGGGACTGTAGAACAATACAGAAATGTCAATCAGGTGAAGAAAACTTCTCTAACATGAAACTTCTCCATACCTTGTTCAGTAAGTATTTGCTCTTCTGCAAAGCTACACAGGCACACAGGAACCAACAGTCTCCTAAAATTCCTTGTTTTACTTGCACATCCTGCAGATTGTTTGAAAATAACCGAGGAGAAGAACAAATGTCCTAAAATTAAAGAAGAGGAGTTAAAATCAAATCCTGCATGACATTCTAAGGAAATCTGTGTTTCAGGAACTGGGAGGGCTTCAGAGACCTCTCATAAAATAAGGGAATTTTTACTTCTGCAGAGTTACCTTTTCATATGCAGCCTAAGTAAGAAGTAACAAATAAATGGTTTGTGGGGGTATTTTGCAGGTACTTCATGAATGCAAAACTAGTTCCCACATGAATTATAGTACACAACTGTCACCATCAGCTTCAACCTTAGCAAAAGCAGTAAGAAGTAAAAGACAACATAATTCATCAGCTCCTTGCTAGACTTGTGATCAACTGTGACAGGGCTGATGCTATCCACATTAAACTGCACATCCCAAGTTACAAAATTTTCAAAATTAGAACAAGGGAGTTTCCTAGTGCACAGAAAAATAGACTAGTTGGTAGCACAAGAGGAAATTTCAGATGCAAAGTCCTGAACACTTAATCTGATCTGAAAGTGAGTTTGTGAAATGGTTCTTCTTATGTATAAATACTGTAAGAGATGGAAATTAACTCATCAGTCCTCAGCAGCAATCAAGATGTAAAGTACAAAAGCAGAAAGCTCCACACTCAACTCCACGAAATCATTTGTTTGCCAATAACACCTGATAACCAACAACTCTGTCACTTTTCTACAGACAACCCCAGTCACATGGGAAAAAATACAACTTGAGACAACATGCTTTTTTTCCTTCACTACATTTTTATAGCCTTTTTTTCCCTCTACACAAAGGCAGTATCACAAATACTTCACCTTAAATGGGTGTAGTGCAGAAATGCATTCTAAAGCTTTTAGCTCTAATACAGCTTCCTCTGGAACCCAGCTATAAGTTTAAAAGCAATACAAGCCATATGACAAGTTATAAACTTTAAAAGTTTTCTTGCTTGTTACCAAAGAAAGCAACCACAAAAAAATAGCAACAAGCTTCTAAAAAATTCTAAAATCCAATTACTTATTTTCAAGACCATTATGCAATATATCAAAAAATTTGGGAATGACATAATGCTGCATTCTAACTTGGTATGGATGTAATTTGCATAACGAAATATATTTATAGTAAAATATCTGAATTTCTCCTACTCCCATGATATTTAAAAGGTCGACAAAAGGATTTAAATCAAGCCTACAAACAAGCACCCAGACTAAAAACTGTAACTTATGCATTGTTAATGCTGACATACATTGGTTTTATCATTTCTGTATTTCCAAAAAAAAAAAAACCACCAGAGGCAGTCATTCAATGTTAATTTGCATTTTCTACCTAAAGCCCAATTCTGTGAAAATCAGCCTTTTATACCTTAAAACTTACCTTAGGTCTCAACCAAGATATCTCGCCTCTGAATTGGGCAAGCGGGGTACAATAATTAAAAAATATAGAGGTATCACTGGCCGGAAACGTGGGGTCTGTGTAAAGGTCTCTTGCCACCATTAACTGCTTTTTCTCACCCAGCATTTTCAACACAGCCCTCAGCAGCTTTGCCAGCTATTCCTACGACTTTAAATCGCCAGGCACCAACCTGCAAGAGAAGCGAGTGTTACCGGGGAATTGCAACAGAGAAACAAACAGGCATGGCGGATTTATTTAGGGATGGACAGCCTCTCGCTGTAACACGGAGCACCTGGAACCACCACAGTGCTGAATTCTTCCAGCACCTGACGCCATCCGACACCGCTCAGCTGGAAGTGCAGGGGTCTCTGAGGAGACCTACGCCCACTCAGGTCCCTTACCCCGCTCTGCGCACACCCTCCACACACAGCTCCCCCCCACCAGCCCTTTGCTCACACCCAGCTCGAACAGGGCCCCTCCGCACACGCCTCCTCCTGCCCACCACCCCCCGTCCCCACAAGAGGTGCCGGCCCGGCCGGCCCCGCTCCCGATCCCCCTCACCGCGGGGCGGCCCCGCCGCCATTGCCCGGGGCGGCCGTTACCCGGCAACGCCGGCACGCGCGGCCCCGCCCAGCCGCCCTTGACGGACGGCGCCGCCGGCCAATCAGCAGACGGCACTTGCGCGCGCACCGCCCGTTGGCCCCGCCCCCCGGCTGAGGGGAGCAGAGCGGTCCCGGGGGTGCGCGGGGTTCCCCGGCCGGGAATTCCCCGGGGAAATGGGAAACTGCTCCTGTGGGGCACGGGCTCCTACAGGCGGAGGAAAATTAATCCAAAGTGTTTTCGTGAAGATTGTGACGGAGAAACGCAGAGAAATTGCTGGCCCTCATCGAGTGCTCTCCTGACATAACGGCACAGATCACATTTTTGGATAGTTTGTCACCATATAGTCGTCCACGGGCTGAACCGTCAAAGGCGATATGTTCATTTCCATATTCTGATAGCTACCGCTGACCAGTGAAATAGAAAAAGTTCTTTAAAAATACTTCTAGCTCAGGAACAAACAACAGAAATGCAGTAATAAGGCTGCCCTTCAGCACACCAAGGTTTTGGCTTTCAGGGCACACTGAAGGAGGCTGGTTTTTTGTTTTTTTTTTTTCATGTTTGGGCCTTTCACACCAGTGTTCCTCAAGGAGCTCAGGTGTGGTCAATAAAGAAGCTGCTGAGCCACTGTGGAAGGATGAGGTGTTTATCAAAAACTCTGCCATCACACTTGCCTGTGATGATGTGTTTGAGTCTAAGGTCACCTGGTCCTTGGGTAGAGAGGACGTCTGAATGAGAGAGCCACAAGAAAACACAGGCCTGACTGGTTTTTATCAGACATTAATGCAGAAATCCTCCTCTCAAGCCAACTTTAGCAGATGGAAATGCTCTCAGGTAACTGCAGCTGCTGTCTGCCCCCATGACATTCAGAAATAGGTTCTCTGCCCCTTGGTCATGCCCGTTGTACAGACACAAGGCTTGTCCCCTGCATACTGCAAATTTAACCAACAAATGAGACTTTTCACATTGGAGATTTGACCCTTTCGGGAGCAGAGGAAACACCGCTGGCAGTAAGAATAACCCTCTTGTCCACGGCTCATGCGAGGGAGTTGCAGCTGCCTGGCTGCGAGTGAGCAACACAGGAGAGCTCTGTTGGGGGAGGGAAAGGGGAAAAAAGGCCTCTGTGTCAGGAACAGTGAGGCTCTGATCTGTGTGATTTCACCCCTGCATTCTTTAGGAAACAGCAATCACACAACTGCATAAATTCCATTAGAGGACCAATTCTAGAAAGCAGGATAAATGTTGAGCTATAACTGTAAATACAGAAGATCCAGACTGCAACAATTAATTAGTTAAATACCTAACTATTTATTTATGAAGCTATTCGAAAAAGTACCTTGGTCTTTCAGATACCTGACATGCTTTCTCTGCCCCACTGCAAGGTTGGAAAGGGGTAAATTAATACTGTACGCAATTGATGATTTTTTTTTCTGTTAACCTGAAACTCTTGGGAATGAGAACAGCAGAGAACTTTCCCTGTTGCCTCTTGGCAACCCTGCTGAATTAAACTGTTCCTGAAGATAAAACACAGGTCTATTTAGACAGAATGTCTTGAAGATAATATTTTAAGACAAAATCAAACTTGCCTTGTTGTCAACCTGCTTCTCAGTACAATTTAATGTAGGTGCTTCATTTCTCATTGGAAAGGAAGAAAGAAGACTGAGAGGGGTTGAATCCCATTGCTATAGAAATTTAAAAGGGATTTGTGTCCAGCTTAATAACCAGCTCATTTCCATGTGAATGGAGATGATTCTTTAGAATAGTGTTTGACATTTTCACAGTTGTTTGCCAGTTTTGGGGTTTCATCAATTCTGTGTTTACTTTTGTCTCCAACTCCCAGGGGTTCAAGGACAGGGAGAGGAGTAAAAGTAATTGAGTAGCACTGGCTGGGCCCAATGTGTGTGTTTTTTTTCTGCAAATGCTGACACATGGAAGCTGTTCACAAGGCAGCTCTTCCAATTCTCTGAATCCTGATTCTAGGATTAGGAAGGCACAAGCAATACTCAGCTGATAGTGGTCAGAGCTGTATCAAAGGGACAGCAGAGTGTCTTTTTGCTTAAGGGAGATTTTGGAGTGGGTATTTGGGGTTCTAGACCTCTCATTACTTCAGGCACACAGAGGTTTGCTTTAGCACAACCGCAAATTTCCAGCCGGGTACCACAGCACACAAGATGCACCTCAGTAAATATGATTTTGGAAAAGGGTCTAGTGCTCTGCAAACCCCACTAATGCCATTCCATTTTTAGAGAAAGACTTGTCTCTAGTATATTAGAACACAGAGCATGTTATGTTCAACACAATCATAATTCTCTGGACAAGAAATCAGAGGTCTAAGACCTGAGTTTTCCAGTGCAGAAGGTACATGCAGGAAGAAGACTAAAGAGAAGTGTTCACACTGGCTCAATCATTTATTGCAACTAGCTACTGTCCCTCTGTATAGAGTGAAAAGTCACCTCCAGAATATGGAATAGCTTTTCTCTACCCTCCTTTATCTTTAAAAATGTTCTCATGTCCAGTTAAGACATATGATAACAGATGCCCACATTACTATTGTTATTAATGGAAAAAAAACAGGATGAATGGACAATATTAGTAAAAAATTCTTTTAAAGTTGATGTGGAATATACAGCAGCAATCGAGGTATTTTTTGAGAAACAATGTGCAATTTCCACTTTAAAAGGATATTGAAACATCATGCTCCACCCAAGCAAAATCAATACAAGAAGTTGTGGAAGACAGCTTGCAGCAATAGACCAATCAATCTGTTTTCTTTAAGAATTAAAAAGTACTTACTTGAGAAAGAGGTAAGTAGTTTATATGTGAGTAAGTAGTTTAACTTTCACAAACAAAACAGTAGTTTCCAGAGCTGGAAGATAAAAGTAGACAAATCTAAACTAGACATTAGGTATGCATTCCAGGAATGCATGTAATCAACAGCTAAACCAATTTACTTGGGGTTCAACAAAATCAGTGTAAAACTGACCTCACATCTGACAAATATTCTGTGTCTCAGAGGACAGTGGCTTGATAAATCTCATACAGTGATTGATTTCTAGTATGGTTTCTCTTATACACCAAGTCTGATATTGTGGTCAAAGTGGCTTTCAGCTTTTATCAATCTATAGTAAAGAGTGTGAAAAGAAGTGTGACTTTATTTTAGTGTGTTGACTATACTGTGTTGTTCTATCTTTGGACAAACAGGGAGAGCAGACTGAAGAAGTGACCTAAGTGAACTGTGCAGCACATGAGCTTAGATGTACAGAAGGTCCTGTGTTATCTGAAAAAGGTAATGGCCAAGGTCACTGCAGTGGAAGGACATCAAAGAGTTTTGGTCGAAGCAGAATGTTTGGGTTGCTTGATAGAATTGTTCTTGGTTGATAAAGTCTGTGGTTAAAATGTTGCCATGTAACATGATGCCAAACTACTGATACAAGCTTAACAGAGTATATTGTAGCTAGCAAGAATTATATTGAATGTATCAACCAATGTGGCTATGAAATGCTAAAAAATCAAGTCAGAAATACTCCATTCTATTAAACAGTTTGGCTCTTCAGAGCTTTCCCACAAGTGATATTTCTAGATCCTCTGTTGCCCTGCTCAAAGTTGCAATGAAATAAAGTAATAGTTTTCATTTTCAAAATAAAAAAAGATAACCCAATCTCTTGGCATCAGTTTGAATAAAACTGATTTGATGTCTAATCTGATTTAAATGGATCAGAAATGAATGTACCAAAGATAAGACAAATAGTTGCTATTTAATCACAGTCTCATTTGCCTGTCAATGTGAAGTCTACTACAAATCAAGAAAGCAAGTAGCCCGAAGCACCAATTTATTTTCTGTCAACGAAAGGAAGGCTTATCTCCACAAACTTGCTGCCAGCTTTTTGTCTCTACAAAAAAATGCACTCCTGACTCACAGGAGAAACAGAAGTACCTGGAGGTGGATGCATGGAATACTTTCAAAAAATCTTGCTGTGCTTCAGAAAACAATTCCTAGATCAAAAGCCATTTGATGGGATCTCACAGAGATGAGAGCAGAAACACTAACTTACATCTTGTGTTCTTTAACCAGGAAACAGTCTGTTGACTTCAGCCAGCATTTCCTTGCTCTGATGGGTGTCTATGTAAACACAGAGCTGATCTGATGTATTTCAGTCAGTCCTAGTAACAGATAATATTTACTTTTGACTTTTTGCTTTTGCCACTTCTCCAGCATCTTCCTGTGCGGCTTTGAAAGAGCTTCCAAACTCCCCTCTATGCTGCACACCAGAAAAGGACAAAACAAAGACAATGTACCAAGTTAGCTCTTCCACACAGCTATAGCAGGGACGCCAAAAAACTGCCCAAAAGGCTGAACTTGTCACAAAGCTTAGTTTAATTTTACAATCATCATAAGGCATCCATGTAAATGAAAAATTCCCACCAGGGTCACAAACATTCTCCCACTAAATAAAATATGTTAGAACAGAGGCCCATGATTCCAAAAAATGCTAGTGGTTCCTGGTCTCGACCAGGCTGCCGCTGCCGGCATTGGGGTCCAGGAGATGCAGCACCAACAGCTGCAATTGTGGAAGTGTAAAGTCAGCTTGTACAAATCTCTTTCAATAGAGCAAAAAATGAAAAGGAAAGAGATTGGTGTAGAAAACATCATTCACCATCCTTTCTGGGAAAACAAAACAGAATTTAAAAGATAATCCCATTCAAGGAGCAAAGAGCAGAGCTTGGAGTTCTGAAGCCCAAAAATGCTGATGGCCCATTTTTAAAACTAATGAAGCACTACAGAGGCCTGAGTTTATTATTGCTTTATCCCAGGTCAGCCCAGGCTAAGGCTATGGTGAAGTCCAAATTAATTTAAAGCCAGAAAATGCAGATCCAGTAACAGCACCTAAGTCCCCATCCACACATGGGTGTAAACAGATACTTTTGGTGAAGAAAAAAAAGCCCTTCCAAATTTCCTCCTCTTCCTGTCTATGCAGATCCCCATAGCAGGGCAAAAAATTGCCCTGAGATATAAAACAATTTCTCTCTCGCATCTCTGTTAGCCGAGTCTTTTCCATATGTTTTGCCTTTTGTTCATACTATCCTAGTGATGCATCAGCTCAGAGATGCCTTGTGGGAGCTCACAGACAGCACACAGGTACCCACATGTTAAAAAGTTTGTGGCACAGTCTAATAACCATTGCCTGTACTCTGCAATACCTCCAGGACACTTTGCCCTTGGCTACCTGAGACCAAAGCACAGAGGGAAGACAGTGTCTTCCCATCCTGCATGGCTGGCCAGTGATCCAGAGAAATAGCATGCAGGGGAAATGAAATGGCACCTTACTCCCACCATAAGTCAGAAAACAGACTTGGGTAAAGTGGGACTTAAAAGTTTCACATCAGAAAGATGGTGCTTCCCTCAAGACTATGACAGGGCCACTGTTATTCAGGCAAACATTATTCAAGGCGGTAAAATCTTAGCATGGATATTTTCATAGCTGACCTACAGGCCAAGATATGCTGGGGATCTTAAAAAAATTACAGGTCTTGGTAATTCCTCCAAAAGGACAGAATAGGAGACACATAGAATGCATCTGATGCATGTGCCACACATCCTGACACACTAGCAAAGACTGCAGCTAGACTTGTCAAAACAGTTAAAAAGATTTAGGCATAGTTAGTGCCAGAATTGATAGCATTTGGGAACATAATTTTAACTTCTTTGAAAATTCAAGCCTACACACTTCTTTATTGCTTGTCCCATTGAGTGCAAAGGGAAAACTGAAGGTAGGGTTAACTACAGAAGGATTTCAAATCCATCATAATGTTTCCCTGTTCTTTTTTATATTTATATATATATATATATAAAGAGCATTATTATTATTATTATTATCATTATTATTATTATTTAGCCACCTATGGGCAGGGGGGAACAGGAGCTATTTAAAATTAGTTTCTCATTTAAGCATTAGTCCCTTTCCTCCCAAATCACAACACCTCTGTCACAGGAAGGAGCATAACATGAAAACGTTTGCTGCCACTAACAATTCCTGAGTCTCTCCTTTGCAGAACTTTAGCCCAAATATTAGAACAATGACAGCTTGACACATACACACTCCCCAGCAACATACACACAGCAAGTAGGACATACCCCACAGCCTCAGTGGCCTCAGACAAAAAAAAAAAAAAAAAAAAAAAGAAAAAAATAAGAAGAAAAAGAACACCCTCCCACCAAACAACAAATCTGAAGAAACCATCCAGAAGAGCCTCAGGAAAGGGAACAATCCACTACCCATGGAGAAGCAACAGCCCAGGAGTTCCTGACGAGTAAAAACTGAATCAAAATACTTGTCAGACAGCTGGTGGAGATCTCTGAAATCTGGCAGTATTACATATTGGATACTTGAAGGCACATTTGCTTTGTGTTTTGGGAGAGAAATCCAGTTACAACACACTGCAGCTGCAAGGCTGAGGGAAAGGAGGCAACGCTTTGTTATCTTTCCTCTGTTCCTGTCCCCATTTTCAAGCTTTGTGGCTGGCATGAACTGGTGATCTAAGCAGACACGTTGACATCCCTGAGTGAAATGGCACCATTTGTGGCCTCTGAGACTTTGTCCTCAAGCACCATTGCTGGTGTGTCTGTAGTGACTGCTGTAGTGTCTATGGCAGGAAGTGGATTCAAGCCCTGGGATAAGATCTGTTGGATCGTTTTTCGCAAATTGGGGTGCAGCTGGTTTTGGGTCTGGTAAAAAATTTCTAAGGCAAAAGACTTGAGAGTGCCAGTGCAAAGGTCCTCGTAAAGTGGAATTGTGTACATCCGAGACATCTACAAAAAAGGAAAACAAGATATAAACACTTCAATAAAGTCAAGAAGTTCAGCTCTTCTACAGCTACAGCTCCAACAGCCCTGAGTAACTTCAGACTGGAGACAAGCAACACATTTCTTCAAAAGACAGATGAGTTTATTCTAAGTCTGATGCAAAGTTTTTTATTAATGGTAATAAAAAAATCTGCTCTCTGAGACTGAGCTACTTCTACAAATAACAGAACTATTTTTAAAGGCCAAATAGAAGAGGCCACACTGAACACATGCATTAACCTTTTGCTCCAGCACAATAACAGCTACTGAAAAGAATTCAACGAGCCCTAGCCTTGCTTGAAGTGTAAATATCCAAATAATCACACGATTTATTAGTGCAAAAACTTGTGGTCTGGAAAAGCCAGGGCTGCTACAAAGCAATACATAAAATGCATGGGGCAGAGCTGGGACATAGGTATGGAGTCAGGCTAGAAAAGCAGAGATTATCTGTAGGCATTTGAAATTAAATCTGCCCATTCCTCCCCACCACTAGTAGGTGAGCCATGCTCAGCCCCTTCGCAACACACCTGGGCTACACTTGGCCAGGAAGCAGAAGTTCCAAGGTCTTTCACGTCGCATGTCTCATGCACATGTCTCATGCACTGAGAGGTGCAGTGAGTTTAATCCAGCAGTTAGTACCTGGTTTTCCAAGAAGCGACGGACTTTGTAAAGGTCTGGATAATAGTCATTTCGGACTACAATCTGCAACCAGCGGATACGGATTTCTGCATTCATGGAGTCCAGCTGAGAGGAGTAACATTCCGAGAGCTTTTTTATCACCTCTGAAGAGAGCACATACACAGAGAAAGAGCTATGACCTATTTGGTCAATTTTGAGGGTCATCAGATAATAACTGATAAAATCACAGAATCATAGAATCCATTGGGCTGGGAAAAACTTTTGAAGATCACCTGTTTCAATCCCTCTGTGGAATGGCCTGGGGCATCAACCTGCCTTTACATGAATTATAATGTCAACCAGAGGCAGGAATCTTTAGAATTCAATCAATTATTCCAGGGATAATTTTCTACTGTCTTGGAAAGAGTACTCACCATGTGGCAGTGGTGATCCATCCAGCAATCTGTCCAGGAAAAGCACAGTTTGGAACGTTCTCCATTTAGTGAGGTCAACACTGCTGGCAGCAGCAACAGAGTCCAGAGGCTCTGTGGTCCAGAGTTTGAAGAGTGTCTCCACTGGTCTGGTCAGACTGGATCCCTGAGATAAGTCTGGCTCAGCTAACGGAGGTCCTGTAGCATTGAGCCAACGTTCAAACTCCAGTCCTGGAATGAGGAGCACCAAAAATGTGGAGCAGAGATCTCTGCAGGTGGCTTGGCTGCCTCAAAGTTCACAACCACTTCTAGCACAGTTAAGGGAGGTTCTAACAACAGCAACCAATAGTTACAGTGACACAACAGTCTTAGCAGCCTCATTGGGATAGCCTATGGAACACCTGGAAGAGTGCCAGCAACACTGTTCCAAACCTCAATATGAGTTTTCTAGAGTTCAACAGCACAGTAAATACAAAAAATACACAAGCTCTTAAGGCAGCCAGTCTGACAAGTACCTATGTTCAAATTATGCTCTAATATTTGTGTGCCTGCATTTCTCTCTCAGAATTTTGAGGAAGACTGACAAATATGGAGAAAACCCACTTAATAAAAACAAAGGAGGTGAGAGGGCTGACTAAACTCCTCCTACCCACCAGTAAATCTAAGCAATTTACATTTATATATACAACTAATTAAAAAAGTTTCTTCACAAGCAGCAGAGCCTGCTTTCCAGCAGAGCTCTTCCACTTGACCTTTTACCACCTCTGTACTTCCCTAACCCTCGGCAATACTTCCTGTTCCACACCATCTACACTAAAACTCTTACCTTCTGCATTCCCTGAATATTAGCCAGGCAAAAATTAGCATCTTCTGTGGTTAACTCATTAGCCTGCAGTGGGCCAAATAAAACACAGAACTGCTGAGCTCATGCTGCAGCTTTTCCCAGAGTAAACTGTCTCATCTACACGTCTCCACAGGCAGTTTCCACAAAGCCTGCAGGCACCCAGTATCCTTAAGAGCTGTACTGTGACAGTCTGGTTTAAACTGTCCAATGGGCTCAATAGCTATTCACAGGGATGGACAAATGGCAGGATAACATCAGACTCATTCCTTTAAGAAAGTGAGATAATAAGCACCTGGTAGGCCACAGACCTTCCACAAATCCACCAGCAGCTATAAATAGTGGATATAGAGGAAAGTGAAACATTCTAGAAGAGATTTTATATGTATGGGTAGGATCTTAGTGAAGTTATAGTTCTCAAAGCATGTTTTCTGTTATTAAAATAGGTGAAATTTCAAAGTGTGTTCATTTTTCCCCTCCATTTAAACATGTGTAAATCTCACAAGCACTGATCATTCTGTCTATAGAGTGAAAGGTGAGTTAATGAGAAAGTTAATTAATGCCAAAATCATCAGCAATTTCAGAGGTCCTCATTCCCCACTGTAGAAGCAGCAACCACAAATTCTGTCAAGAACACCTGGTTGTTGCTGAACTATTTTGTTTGCCTTAGCATTTTCCTGTGCATCCTCCAAGCCAAGCACAAAATTCATCACCCATGTTTTCTACAGTGCTTACAGTTAACTTAGTAAATCTCCTACCTGCTTTGCTCTCAACACATTGCTCTTTCAGCTCTGGAAAAAAATTCAGGAAGGAATCCAGAAGATCTTGAGCCACAACACTGGTAAATTTATACTTCTCAATGTAGGCCTAAAATAGTAAAACATTTCAATTATTATTAGGAGCAAGACAGCTTCCTTTTGATGTAGAATCACTGCATGCCACAATAATAACAACAACAAAAAATACAAGCATAAGAGGAGGAACAATTACTTGAAGGTTTTTTTTAAACCTGAAGAAAAATATTCTCCCTCCTCACCCAGTTAAATAAAGAAGCACCATAATATGAAAAAAAAATGAATAGCTGCAAATACATTGACATCTGAGAATCATTTAATTTTCCTTTTCAAAACAAGGCAGTAGCCGACAATTTTCTATAGGTTTTGCAAGTGTGCTTCCAGGCACCAACCTGCCCCAATATAGTAACCCATACCCTTCATCACCCTAGATAAAAACACCCAAGTTAACACTTCTTAGTAGCCACATCTTTCCAGTCACAGGCAATCTGTGCTGAACAGCTTTCTATTTACTTGGAGGACAGAACAAGAGATAACAAATATGTACTACTAATCTGTATCTAGCACCTCACAAGCTCAGAATCTCAGAAATCTTGTAGAAAGATTCATGTAGGTTGACAGACAGGCCCACAACTTTCCTCCATCTCTGACACACTTGAATTCAACTTTACTCTTAACAATTAGCCACAGTGAAAGAATCTGGGGGAAAAAATGCAAACACCAACAAAAAATCAGCTCTAAATCTCAAGAAAACACATTTTTATACTCACTCTTAGGAAGGAGTCAAAGTGTCTGGGGTCACCACAGAGCTGGGACAGGTAGTAAACAAAGCAGTAGCCTTTCTCATAGGTGAAGAGGTTCATTAAATTACTGGGATTTACACCTGAAAGAAGACAAAATGAGAAGAAACTAATGAGAAGAGTGATTTCAAGCCCTTCTGAGTTATACATACTCCTTAGAGATCACCAAGGTGAGACATAGTGACCTAAAAAAAACCTAATCTTATTGTCACTACATTTAAGTTACTGCAGTAAATAAATAGATGCAGTCCAAAGGCACAGCCTGAAATTTTTTTTTTTTTTTTTTAAATCAAGCATTGTAAGGTAAGTAGCAACTCCAATGGAATAAGTCACTTCAAACTAGAGGTCACTGAAAATAGGTCTGGAACTTGAAAAAAAATCCTTTTTTCTTTTTTCAGGTTCTGGGATTCACCATACCACAAATTTTCAAAGATATCAATAAAAGGTAATAACCCCTTGTTCCTTTCATGAGGCTTTCACACATGCTTTTCCATTCCATTCGACTCCAATATAATCTCACTTGTATTTTAGGTTGTTTTAAACATCATCTAGATAGAAGATGATATCACCCACCCAACTGTGACCACAGAACTAGAGAGCTATGAGTGAAGGAGACGGGTAAATCTGGAGTGCAGTCATGCATCTGGCTCAGGGAATAACCAAAACACCCTCTGCACAGCTCAGCTTAAAGCAAATACCTGTTTATCTGCATGCTAAATACATACATACTTCTTACATGAATACATAGAGAGGAACATTGAATAGCAGAGGATTTTATATTATGTTTCCAAATACTTCCATTTTGAAATACTTTATTTTACATATCCAAAATTTCAAACCCACATAGCTTTCAAGGCAGTTTTTCATATTCTTTCTACTCAGTAAGTCTGTTCTTACACAGAACAATATCTATAAAGATGAGTTATCCAACCTTGACAAAAGCTTGAAAGCAAAGCTTCCTTACCTGTTTTTCGACTGGTTTACAAACCAGTATTTCTTTCTTTTTAATTTTTTTTTTTCATAAAGGATACATAGATATTAGTAATTTCTTGTCAATATTCCACCATGGATATACAGAGGTGTATAATTCTGTGCAAAGCAGCCTCAACCAAAAGCAATACCTGGCTCCAGTTTAACCTGAAGCTTGCTGACCGGGTTGTCTTCTCCAAGGAGCTTCATCTGTCTGTGGAGAGCATCGAGGCGGAATGCAGTCTCCAAACATGTGAAGGCAGCTCCTAAGCCAGAAAGTAATTTGTTAGTTGTGGGAAAACGATCAGCAAAAGCTGATCTGTGCAGGACTGGCACAGGGACAAACTAAAAGCTGCTGCAGGTGCAAAAGACAGAACAGTGAGACAGAATCACAGCAATGTAATGGCAGAGAAACTTGAGTGCAGAACATCCTTGTAATTAGTAATGGAAGTCAGAGCCTAACCCAGTGTATTTCCTCACTCTGATCATGCATCAGGTAGCACTGGAAACCAAAACAGCATGAAAATTATGCTAAAGTTTGCATCCTTGACATCATATCATCAGCTCTTGCAAGATAAGGAGAGCAGCACTGAAAAAAAGAATTGTACAGATAACTTTCAGGGAGCAATCAAGTGCTACAAAAACATACTCTCACTAGTAGAATAGTAGACATAATTCCATACTCAGCGCCAAGGATATTACTAAATGTCACCTCTTGAGTGGAAAGAGAAAAGAATTGGATTTGGTTATTGTATTACAGATTCTGTGTGTATTTTTAAAGCTTTATCATCCTACCTGGTTTTTGCCCTAAGTATTTCACCTTCCTCTCATTAGGACTTTTTACAGTTGTGACTGGATAAGCTACTCCTCTCTAACTGCAATGTAGAGCATTCCATGCTTTCAAACCAAACTAACTGTATTACACTGCCAAATCAAGAGATCTTTCCTATGCCCTTGCAGACATTAGGAGCTGCAGAAAATGGATTTTCAGATTCAGAAGATACTTAATATCCGTAGTTATTAAAATTTTAGCCTTTTTTGCTGAGTTTTTAACCTGAAGATAGCGTTTGTTACATAGATACAACCTCAGAGTCTCAATGTAACACTCGAATCCTACATAGCCAAATGTGAATTAAGAACCAGGATATGTTTGGAAAACAGGAGAATGAGCAGGGAAGAAATGCACGTGCTTCCCAGGGGAAAGCAAGAACTAGAGTAACTAGTGTTAAGGGCAATTACTTCAAGCTACAGAGAGGTGAATTAAGCAAGAGCCAAGAGGAGTGGTAGTCAGTGGACTCAAATTTCCCTAAACCATATAATTGCAAAAATGCCCGTTTACTATCAACAGAAGATACTCCAGAAATTATGTCAGAAATGGTAAGATTTAGATCAAAGGTTTGTCTTGGAAACAAAATAGAATGGAGAAAGAGCTTACTAAAGAATTGCACAGGGAAAGACATTTTTTTAGTTTCCCAGCAAATGCTTCTTGAAACAACCGGTTCTAGAGAACAGACCAAAATCAGAAGGATTTTTGTTCTGTGTTGGATGGAACAGACTAAGATGATGAACAGGTTGATATCTGCTGACTTACTCACATTACTGCCATGCATAATGTGACTTAGGACAGTGCTACTCACTGAGAATTACTCAACACAAAACAGCTTTCAAAGATATGTAATATACATTGTAACATCTACATAAATGCTCAGAGCACTTGTTTGCCTAAACTTGTCACCAGTTCATGCCCCAAAACAAGATACATGAATAAAAACAAATGCTTTCTTCTAAACATTTTTGCTGTCAAGATTTCTAGGAACTTTTCTAAGATTGTTTACAATGGATGCTTGAGAAAACACATGGAACTGGCTTTTAAGAACATAACAGGACAAACTATAAAAGCATACATTCCCATTATTCACTTCAATAACAAGCCAATTAAAAGAAAGAGGAATAATTTACTACTTATGTATTCTAAAGATAGCAACATAAAACTGACCTGTGAAATTCACTGACACAAGCAATGGCAGGGTTTACAATCCTGCAGGAAGACTCCAGCACATAAACAGCTACATAAATCTGCACATTTTTTTTAATGCAACTTTCATCCTTCTTTTTAACAGTAGGTAGCTGCTAACTGATCATAATTAAAAGGATACTTCTTCAGAGGATGGTTATTTCACAATGTAATTGTGACAAGATTTCTTACACCTTTCTCTGAAGCATCCTCTGCTCACCTTGCTCTGGCATATCAGCACATGCCTGGTACCTAACAGTACTAATTTAGTAGTTCCAAGTCCCCACAGCATTTTGCTAACATGCCTCACTCAAAGCCCCTGGTACCATATCAGGTATTGAGCCCACTAAAGCCAAGACAACGTCAAACTCTAAGTATGCAAGATGTTCAGCACAAAGTTTGGGGCTGTGTGTGGGTGTGTGTTCCAGAAATAAAACAAAACCTAAATGAAAACCAGCTCCCTACAGACTTCTGAGCTTCCAAGGCAAACACCCCAAGCAGGCAGCTCTGAGTTATGGTAAGCAGGAGCACAGGGAGAAGTTTCTGCAGCTGTACCGTAGGTCTCGGTGGTGATCCGGCGCTGCGCGTAGGTGGCCAGGCCCTCGCTCAGCCACATCTCCTCCCACGTGGCGTTGGTGACCGCGTTCCCAAACCAGCTGTGGGCAACTTCATGAATGACGTCAATGATCAAAAACTCATCGCTCTCCAGAATGGAAGAGATGATGAAGGTCAGGCATGGGTTTTCCATGGCAACGATAGGGAAGGAAGGAGGAAGAAAAACAATGTCGTATCTAAAATTAGGGAAAGAAAGAAGAAAGGAGATGAGTAAATTGCAGCCAGAAGACACATAGTAACACTTTCTTTTTTCAGAAGACACAGTAACACCTTTCTTTAGGGAAGGCTCTTCTGAGACTTCTTTTAACTTCAGGAACAAACTTTCTAGACCAGTGGTGCCTAATTCTTCTGATCAGAGCATCACAACTTATTTTGTTGGCCAAGGACCTGCTTATGTTTGGACGTAAAACTTGACAGTCTTTTGATGTGCAGTGGATGCAGCACATCCCAGAAGCATTGTGCTCCCTTCACACACACACTCGTCATAAGTTATGTGTCTGGGAACCACAAAAACTGTTTACTCTATATACAGTAGTATAACACGGTGTTGAGTCCCCAGAGGCTCCCAGGAAAGAGAGAGGCTAGGAAGCTGTCAATGCCTGAATTGATTTCCTACATATGCAGTGACAGTAAAATAACTTTAATCTGTCTGCTTCGGAACACAACAGTAGTATTTGTTTTGTTTTCTAAATTTCTTTACCAGTGATCAGCACTGGCACACTGGGTCATGTTCTCAGATTATTTCAAGCAATACTTGTTAAATCAACAACAAGGAAATCTTCCTGCTTACGTTTAGCAAAGAAATATAGGAAGCCTCTGTAAAAATTTTCTCCCATCCAAAGAGTGCGAGTATTCTCTCAAAACCACTCTTTTTTAATACATACTCAAGCTATTCAAGAGCTATTAATGTTGGTTTGGGGGACTTGGACTCTCAATAAGTCTGTACTGAGATTTTCAGTATTCTCAGGCATGCCACAATAAATGCAGAAGTAAATGACATAAAAAAAAACAACCATACATTTTAAATGGTGTCTGGCCCATGCTGGACTTACATCACAAGACACTGTAGTATGAAAAGCCCTCATTCCTCAGGAAAGATCCACTGTTTAGAAACCTCCAGTTTGAACTGGAGGTTTCTAAATAGTGGATCTTAACATTGCAAACCAGCTAAAACATCTCCATGGTCCTTCCTGCCACTCTGGACAAAACTCCAGAGTCTGTTTTCAACTACTACAATGCTGCCAGTTGAAATGCTAGTTTGCCCTGCTATAGGGAGAAAGAATGCTCATTTCTCAATACTGTTTTATTTTGTTCCCATTGCACATTCCCAGAACACTGATAAAACTCACCTTCCCCATATATAGGGGCCATACAGACTCTCTGCAGCAGTCAACCAGCGTTCAACAATGCCAGAAAGCTTGCTGATGGCTGTTGGCAGCAGGCAAGGCTCTGCCCACACTCTGCTCCTGTCAGAAAACAGAAAACATCAGGTGATACTTCAGCAAACTGAATTATCTCTTAGAAAAAAAATAAACCAGCCTGACTGCTTACCACACTTCCATGTATGGTAATAGAGCAAGGAGACCTCCCATCAAACCCGGACCCTCCTAGACTAATGCTCCATGGAACATGGCAAGAGGCAACCAAAAATCCCTTCAACAAGGCAACAAGAAAGCAGCTGTAATAACTTCAGGGGAACAGTAGGCAACATTTATGAAAGAGGAATGTATCTTTGCCAGTGCAGTGCCATGAATTTCTTTATACCCAATTACACTTCAAACTCTCCCTGTGCTCACAGCTCATGAACCCAACTGTTCCCTTATCAATGACTTGACATCCTTGCTACTTTACAGAATGAAGCACTGTACAGAGACATAAAATGCAGAATGAACCCACTGCAATTCTTACCTTGGACCTATGTCTGCATGTATGAGGTCTCCAGCCACCAGGGCCACTAGGTAAGCAGGAACTGGATATTCCATGTAAAATTGATATACACCTTCCTCTTCTAGGTAGGAACTTTGGGTGGCACTCATCAACACCTGTATGCCTGCTGGAGCCTGGAAGACCATCATCATGCACATCAACTCACCAGATAATCACAGCTGAATGACTGAACCACAGATCTCTGGTTCATTTTCATCTATGCTTGATGATGTATATTAAAAATAGTCATTTACATAACACAAAATGGAAGATTTCTGTGAGGTTTTATACCACAATTTGCCCAATACATGAAAACATACCAATGAAAGATATTACTCCTCCTACATGCCAGCTGCCCCAAAAGCACCTACATATTAAATTATTTCATCTATACAAAATGCAACATTATTTGATGGTGATTTCAAAAGACTTCAGGTTTTTTCTTTCAAAAAGTGGTACAATACAGTTGAGTATTATCATCATCAGTAACCACTATTGGAAGGGGCCAGCCAAATTCACTCTTATATTTTTATTTCACAATTACTCTTTCAACATTGAGTACAAGGAAGGCAAAACTCAAGAATGGTCAGCAACAGAGTTACCTTTGTGGTACTACCCTGATTCTGGCCCAAGAACCAGAACTGGACCTAAAAAATTCAGTATTCTTTATAACACTGAATCACAATCTTTTTAGCAGATGCAAGCTGATAAAAATACATGATGTAACTACACTTTCACAGGTTAACAGCAACTAAGACTCCCATAAACCATTCACAGGCATCCCTTACCTTGACAGTAGCTGAGTAGGTGCATTTCACTGCAGGGGTGTCAAAGCAGGGGAAGAAGGAGCGGTTACACACCGAGTGTCCCTGTGTGAAGACAAAGGGCTTGGCATTGCCATATGTCAGCTCTGGATCCAGCCACCAGATCTGTTGAAACACGATGGGAAGAGGAGGTGAGGGAAACAGACAATGTGACAAGGATGAACTGCCAAAAACAAAATGGGAAATCAAGAGGATTGTGGGGGAGAACCTCAGCTGTTTCACTCCCCAGATGAACACCTGGCACAGGGCACATTTCCATCTCTAACAATACATCTTTCTACTCCAGTTTATCTGCTGGGAATGCTCAGAAAAAATTTCTTACTGTCTGAACACTGAGTGGTAACATGTAACATAGTGACTTCCAGCCACTCACTATTTCTGTTATATCAATTGGCTTGGTTAATAACAAGTCCCTAACAAACATCCACACAACCTTCTTCTCAAAGGGAGTACTCTGGCTATCTCCAAGTTGATAACTCAATATGAGCAGGAATAGAAGAGGTCAGGTAACATAAACTGAAAAGAAAAAAAAAAAAAATCAATCCAAACCAAATCCAAGTCCACAAACCAAAAATCCCTGAAGCGGAACAGTGTACACAATATTATCTGTGACCCTGACACTGCCCTCCTGGCTGAAGCATCAAACATTTTGACACTAAGCAAAAACGCCGGTATATGTAAGAAACATCTGGTCAAGGACACTGGAGGCCCCTTTTTACAGAATGGATGAGATTCTGGGTGGTCACAAAGGAAAAGCCAACAAAACACACCACTGAGCACGTCAATTTTCAGTACCAAACAGCAAATAAATCACAAGTCAGACCCTCAGCAAATAATTAGAACAGATTAAGACTAGTAAGAAAAAGTCCAATTATTTGCCTTTTGGTCTTTCTGTTTCAAATGTTTGTGCTTTCACATGCTCCCTGCCTCCAACTTTGAAGTGTAGGAGCAATTTTAAATAAGGATTTCCTTGTAATCCTAGAACTCTGGAGCTGAACTCTGATGGAAAATATCAAAAATTGTGAAATTTGCAATAAAATTTGAACCACTGGAAGTCTTGGAAACAGTCAAGCACAAGGAATAAAACCTATGAGTCTGCTGAATTCTTAGATCAAAGCAACCAATAAATCTGAGATCAGGGAACAGCAGTTAGTGCAAATACTAGTTCAGTTCTAGTCCTCAAGGGAAAGCAACAAAACACAGAAGAGAAGCTTGGGTAGTAAGTCTGCTCACGTTTTAACAATGTATTTCAACTCTGTCTCCTAGTTAACTTTTGGAAGTAAAAGTTTTCTCTGTCTCCTTCTGTCCTATAAGGTTATTTCTTGATCTCTTCCTCCCTTGCCTTTAGGCCTTTTTCCTCAGATGCCAGTGTGCTCCTCTCCCAAATCATCCACTACAGCAGCACCCCCAGGGATCAGTGAAAGATGAGGACAGGAAACACAGTCAGCAGCTTTCAGTTACTCCCATGGAGTCTCACACTTCTGCTGGCAAATGTTTGGAGTTTTTTAGCAGGGAGGCATTCAAAATTAAAAACCTTGTTCCATAAGTAAAATTAATCTCTTGAAATTTGTTTTAAGATTGACCTCTTCTATTTCAAGCCTGTAGGGCCAGAAACAAGCCTAAAGCAGGACTTCTGAGGAGCCCTGTCTGTTTACATCCATTTACTGCATTTCAGCATAGCACTGCCCACAATCCTGGGTCACAGCCCAGATTGCTACAGATTTCCACTACATTTCTCATGGATACCTGCTTTTCACAGCAAAGAATATAATTTCTGCAATGCCTCATTATGGAATTAGAGACAGCTGTTCCAGAAGGCATTTGGGGACATATGTCTCATTACACAGCAATAACTAGGAACTTCCACCCAAAACACACATTTACAAAAAAATGAAGGTGCTATATTTAATGCAGGGTAGTAGTTTCCTCACGATCCAGGGAAGAGGCTCAGAAATTAAATTTCCAAGATCTGTCCCAATGCCTTTTGAAAACACTCATCTGATCAGTGGCTTTGTGCTTGTATCACAAATCTCTATCGCTGGCCCTGATGAAGAGATGCATCTTCAAAACATTGTTTCCTTTGCTTTTTGAGAGACAGAAAAGGCTAACAAAGAAAACAGAGAGATAAGGCACCACCACACCTAAGTTGCAACACTTGAGCAGGAAGGAAAAAGGGCTGACATACGTCTTTACAGCAGAGAGACAAGGAGAAGTTCTCCCTGAGCAATGCAGGAGGAAAACATTAGCAGGAAAGGAAGGGGAACTAAGAGTTGATTCTTGTTTACAAAAAACTCCATAAATTAAGGACAACTTCTTTTCAACCAGTCCTGCTTTATTTGACATTTGGTTGAAGTTAAGTGAAGCACCAGCCCCACAAGCCAAGAGGGAAAACATTTGCAGAGGATGAAGTATTTTTTTCCCCTGTTTTCTAATGTCTGCAGCTACATGGCAAGCCTCTGTCTCTCTTTCCAGACACACTTGGAACAATGATGAAAGTTATCCTGAAACAATATAAATAGATCTGTAATATAAATAGACCAGGCTATGCTGCTGGACAGAGGCAGGGCTATGGGCTGGGGAAAATGAGTATAAGCAGCATGCCAGAAAGGAGTGTGAGGCACAGGGCGCTGCTGGGGCAGGTGGTGGAGCAGAGAGACAGAGCAGTATTTGGGGCTGTATCATCTACTCCACATGCAAATGCCTCCTGCACTTCCCCTTGGGAAATACACGACATCATCATCATGCTCTTCATTTTTATCTAGCTTTTCATGTATACAGGAAAGCTGTTTCACACATTAAAGTTGTTCTGTGGTGCATTTCAATTAAAAAGACCTGCTGCATGATTCCTCTGCTGAACAAAGGCTTTTGGCAGCCCAGGCTTTCCCCTGCCCACATACTGCAAAGAAGTCCACACTTCATAAGACACCTGCCAAGAGTATAATTTTTATTGACTTAGATCATAATCTTTTGCCCAAATCTGGCAAATGACAAAGGCAATTAGCTAAGCCTCTTTTAATTTTAAACCTCTCCATGTTTCTACATGCATTATTGATGAAGGTGGCAGGAAGAGCTGCAAAGCCCCAGCTTCTGTTCTAGGCAAACAAGCTGCTCTATCTGATGACAAAGTAAACAAAACACCTGAGATGCAGAGCATGTGACAGAAGCAAGGCACACCTGGGCAGCAAGTCATTCTATGGGGACTGAAGAATCAAGACAAATCTAAGGAATTACAGGGAAGTTCCTGGCACTGCAAAGAGGGCTGTCCTTTCTGCTAAATCCTGAAGATGAGGAAATGTTACAATGTTTTGTAACAGAACCCAGAGGAGGATTTGCATCTAAGGAAAGAAAATAGCACTGCTGTGAAGATGTGCACTGCCAAATCAGAGAAATGACACAGTGGGAAAGAGATAGGTGCAGATTTTTCTTTCTAGGGAAGGAAAAAAGAAAATATCACACAAGAGTATTACCAAGAAGTAAGGGATGAGGGAGAAGGAGAGGAAGAACAGAACTGCTGTCCCTGACATATCTGATCACTGTGTGCCTTCAGCCCACACCAGGAGAGACACACAATGATTGTGACAGTCTTGCCTCTGATGGAAACTGGTGATGTACTGAGCATATGGTTTCCTAACAGCACAGGGAGTTGGAATGCTCTGTGAAAGGCAGATTTAATCTCTCAGCTGTCTCTCAATGTCCATCAAACAACTAAAGATCTTGGCTTCTTCCTCCACATGAGAAATAATGGGACAGTCAAGTAACATGTCCAGATGGCTCAAAGCAAGTATATCAAGACAACAGGTTTCCAATTTTAAACACTACTACTCTGCTGCTGATCTTACTGCCAACACATTCACACTGCACTGTAACATGTATTTACTGTTTTATAGGTCCCACAAGTATTATAAAGGTCCCACAGAAAATAAACCCTGACCTAAGAAGAATACATTCCTAGAATGGCCAAAAAAAATAGAACTTTTAGAAGAGAGAGGTCTGACATTGTAAATCTGTGTCTCATTGACAAAGAAAAGGGACTGCTAGAATATTTACAAGAACGTGAGTATAAACCAGTTGACCCTTACACACATATGGGTTACTCATCCCTGTTAAAGTGCAGGGCTGGGCCAAAAAACAGCAATGACAAGAGAGCACTACAATAGCACCAAATCGCTTTGGATCCAAACAAAATAGTTCAGCATGCTGAACATGAAGGGCTACAACAGGTGCTACTCGAGGACAAATATTTTGCCAGCCAAAACCTACAATAGAGAGTGAGCAAACATGGTAGGATTTATGTCAGTGAGCATGCCTGCTCCTGCTTTCCAATATCACTTGGGAAGGGCAGTGCATGTCCCCAGTGCTGTGATCATCAATAATCCTGACATGAGCCCTTGCAGCTTCATTTCAGCTGAAGCAGGACATGCTGCTAAAGGTACAATAAAGACTTCAAAGAACAGTGTAAAGAATAGGTAGTTCACCTCTGATCCATGGGGAGCAAGACAATAGAGGGAATGGAAGAAATGTCCTCCCTCAGCATCCACACAGGACTGTGTGTGGGGCCAGGGAGACAACACATTAATACAAGGTGAGACTAAATGAACATCATGTCAATCAGTGCCCCTGAACCTTCCAGTGGTTTTCACATTCCCAAAACCAAATCAGTATTCCAATCATACTGAGATCACTTCTCCATAGATTCAGCAGGACAGGCTGCCCCTTTGGCAACAGGGGAAAGCACAGGCCAGCCTAAAATAAAACAATTTGTTCAAGAGGAGGAAAGCAGTTATCGTGTACTTGGGGAGGCGTGGCTCAGCCAGACTGAGAACGATTACAGAGCACACAGCAATGCCAAATTAGCTTTAAAGCCTTCTCACCATAAACAAGGCAGAGAGTGGACAAAAGAAACGGTTTCTTCATAGACCTGGGAAAAATAATGAACAGAATCCTCTGAACACACTGTGAGCTCCATGGCAGAGTACTGTACAAGGAAATACTAAAGCCAGGAATTCCAGAGGTGAAAAGGAGCAATACCCAAGTGGATCTGAACTTTAAAAGTTAGAGAATCTTCCTTCATTTTTGCACTTTTAGGGAAGGATTAGAACATTAAAAAGTCACCATATGATCACAGGAAACTTCTGTCAATAAAAGTCTTCATGTGGAACTCACTATTCCAAGTGAGCCACCGTATTAAGACTACCAAGATCAATCCAAGGATGAAATTACTTTTGTGATCTTCCATGTAGTATTAAAATTAGACAGAGAAACACCCAGAAAACACATTCTAATCAGCAAGACATTCCTATCAAGAGGAAAGGCCTACTATTTACTTCCTGTGGATTGTTTTGCAAGAAGCTTTTATCATTCAATTCCTGCTCTTGTTAAATACATTGTAAAAGTCCAATAGATCCAGACATTTACTGGTTCTGACAAGTGCAACAGCAACACCAAATCAGAGGACTGAGAGACAATTCCTCTAGGCAACAGGGATGCAAAAAAGTTGCAAGACTCACAAAAATACAACTCTTATGTAAATAGACTAATGAACCACATTATGAAAATCACCTCAGTTTAATTTCCAACATGAACAGACTTTACAGTAATAAAAAGAACTGATGTTCCAGTGGGAACTTCATATTTTCCCTATAACTTCTTAAAAACACAAGAACTGCTAAGCAGCACCTAAAAGGCTGGGAACAAAGTGCTTCTAAATACCAGGGGCTTAAAAGAAATTATATAATTTACAAAGCATTTCACTGCTGAAGAAAGCTAATCCACAGACACGGAAGCACCTCCATAGCTACATCCAAAGGGGAGTTTTGGGCCATTTCAGCAGATAACTTTAGGAACCTGTGGAATCACCCCTAGTCTTCTCAAAGCTCCTGACCATGGCTCACTGGAACACCAGCCTAGCTGTGCAAGGCCTGATTTTGTTAGCAGTTGGCAAAACCCCCAGGGAAACTCCTACATTGTGCATGACATAATTTATCCCAAAGGACTGAGTCAAAGCAGGAGTTTGCAGATTTTCACTCTCCCCGCCAACAACTGCAATGTCCTTAAAGAACGAAAAACTTCCAAATTACTGTAGTGAGGGGGGATGAATAGACTTGGGGTCCACGCGATGGAGGAAGACAGGAGGGAGAGAGGCTGGATGGGTACAAGCACCGCTGCTGAGTGCGGCGGGGGACCGCGGGGCTGGCGGTGCGGAGAGCCCCTGCGGGCAGGGGACAGACGCTGCTGCCCAGCGGGCTGGCGCTGCCAGGAGACGGGGCCAGGGACAGGCTGGCAGTGAGACACCTCCCGCCGCCTCTGCCGAGGAGTCGGGGCGCTTTCCCGACGGTCATTTAGAACGGGAGCAAAGATGCGTGACAGGCGCTGGCGGCACGGGAGGGCTTTTCCAGCCGCCCCGGGACCCGGTTTCCTACGTTACCAACCCCCGCCCGGTACTCACGGCGGGGCCGTCGGCCGTGGTGTAGCGGACGATGATCTGGAAGGGCTGGTGCGGCTGGAGGGCGGCGGGCAGGGAGATGGTGAGGGACGAGCCGTAGTCGGTGAAGGGGTCCACCCTGAAGCCGAGCGGGCAGGCGGAGCAGGGCGGCTGAGCGAAGAGGGGCAGCGGCGGCGGCGGCTCGGCGGCGGCGGGCGGGGGGCCGGCGGGCGGGTCCCCCGGGGGGGCGGCGGGGGGCAGCGGCCCGGCGGCGATGCAGGGCGCCGAGAGGAAGGTGGCGGTGGCGGGCGGGCTGGCGGCGCAGGGCGGCGCGCAGGGCGGCGGCGGCGGCGGGCAGGGCGGCGGGGGCGGCGGGGCCGGAGCGGCGGCAGCCTCGGCCGGCGAGAAGGCGAAGGCGCAGGGCGCTTCCCCGGCGGCGGCACGGCGGAAAGCGGCCGAGAGGACGCGCAGCGCCGGGTGCACGTCCAGCACCAGGGCGCGGGGCTGCGGGCGCAGCGCGCAGAGCTCCAGCACCAGGCAGCCCGCCAGCGCCCGCGCCTCGGGCCGCAGCTCCAGCCCCAGGTGCAGGTGCCTCAGGCTGAAGAGCTGCGAGCTGGACGCCGACGCCACGTCCGGCGGCGGCTCGGGAGGCGGCGGCGGGGCCGGCGGCGCCTCCGGCCCGGCCGCGGAGCCCTTGCGGCAGCAGCACAGGCCGGGCGGCCGCGGAGCCGGAGCCGCCATGGAGCGGCGGCGGCTGAGGAGGAGGAGGAGGCGGCGGCGGAGGCGGCGGCTGCTATGTGAAATCCATGGGCGGGCGGGGAGGAGGGAGGCCCCGGCGGCCGGAGCGGCCGGGGCGGGGAGGGGGAGGCGGAAAGGACCGACCGGGGGAGCGCAGGGCCCGGGCCCGGACAGCAGCGGCGGGCGCGGCCGCCGGGGGGCGCCGCGGGGGCGCCGGGAGCGCTGCAGGGCGGCCCCGCCCCGCCCGCTGCGCGCGCAGCCGCCCCGCCCCGCCCCGCGGCGCCTCAGCCCGGCCCGGGCGCGGGGACGGACCCGGGCCCCGGCGCCGCTCCCGGGGGGCAGCGCTCACTCGTGCCTGCGCTCGCTCCTTCGTGCCTTCGCTCTTCATTCCGTCTCCCACAGGCGTGGGTATCCACGCGTGCCGCCCGCCAGCGGCTCCGTCCGGCCGTGCCCCTCTCGCAGCGCAGCTTTAACCGGCCCACGCAGCGCTTCCTCCGCTCCCCACAGCCCAGCCCCGTGCCTGGCCCGGCACACCGAGCCCAGCACTGCTCCTCTGGGAATACCTCACTGTCGCCGTCCCCACCCCCACACCCTCCGCCCACGGCTCCCAGCAGGGCCCATTGCACCCTCAGCCCACCGGGAACTGGTTTGGCTTCCTCGCTCCTCCCGGTCATACCCCCACACCGAGCTCACAGCTAACCCCTAACAGCCTCCCTTCTCCCTGCATCCCCCCCCACACCCGCTTTTTTAATTCCTTCTCTCCCAGCTGGGCTGCCCGTAGTTTCCTGCCTCCAACTCTCACTGCAAACTGGCCCCAGAGCCCAGGTCAGATATAATGTACTTTACTCTTCCTCAGAACTTGAGGTAATCAATCACACACCCTCTGCTGCTGCCTTCCTAAAGGGGAAAGGGCAGAAATCACACAGTTATCAGCTTTGTGCAAGCATTTGTTTCTCTGTGTGCCAACAGCAGGACTTAGCAAGCTGCAAGGAAGGAGGTGTGTGCAAGTAACTGTGATTTGCACTCCCACCAGCCCAAGAGAATTGCAGTCTCTGCCCCATGTAATGACACTTCCGTAAGTTATTTTCACTCTAATTTTCACTGTTGTGCTTTGCCTACCTCATTGCCTGATGAGGCTCCAAGGCACATATTTTGGACAAGACAGGAACATTTCTCACATGGTTGTGGGTTTAATGAATCCATAGTGGTACATTCTGAAAGCCTCCCAAGCCTTACACTAACAACTGCAGCATCTGCACCAAATTCCAGCTCAGTTTCCACTGTATCATCACACAAACTGTGGCCTCAGCACATTGTGGCTGCAGTTACTGGCTCAACCAAGGGTTAAGCAAATCACAATATCACTCTACACCAACCTGAAGCTAAAGAAAACTTTTGTGTAATCACTTATATATAGTAAAACATAAGCTGCAATTGCAGTAAAAAATAACAAGATAGCACTCAGGCTCTTTGGTTGCTGTATACAGCACCCTGCACTTTCTCAGTGTGCTTTTCAAGCACCTTCAAAAAGAAATTTTGCCTTTACAATAAATCCTCTTGTAACTAGGAAAAACATTTCATCCTGCCATTTTTGCTGTCCAGGTCCTCCTTTAATAAATCAAATGTCCTGCTTTTATCTTTCTGACACCTTCTCTCACTCTTACCAGTTGCCTTTTGAAAAAAACTAGGCTCCCTCCAATTTGTTTCCAGTGATGCACCAAGCCTGTTTGACGTGGCTTTCATCTACAGGTGATGGGCAAAGCACAGCCCCAGCAGCCTCCAGATCTGATGCTGCACGACCTTCACCACAGATAAGGGTGAAATGTCCTCAGGTGTTCCAGCCAGGACAACTTTAGGGCCTGATTACACCAATCTAACTGCATGTTAACTCCACAGTAATTTCAGAAGAATCCTACCTGTGCTTTGGTTGAAGTTCCAAGCAAGTGCAGTGTGTCCACTCATCAGACAGATAAGATGAGGAAGAGCATATTCTCTTTAAAGGCTCTAAGCTTTTGATAATGAATCAGGATCAGCTGCACTCACAGCATTTGGACAGAATAAGCAAAACTGATGTAATGAAAATTACAGAGAACAATACAGTAACCAGTTATCCTAGGCAAATCTCTCTCATTTTGCACACCTGCTGGCCTTGGGCCACAGCCTTTGCTGTAAGATGTGCTGATTTTGGGCTAAATTTTCTTCACAGTAGCTGGTATCAGGCTGTGTTTGGGGTTGGTGCTAAAAACAGAGTTGATAATTCAGAGATGTTGTAGCGCTGTTGCTGTGCAAGGCTTGCACAGAACCAAGGGCACTTCTGTTCCCCATATGACCAGCAAGGAGGCTGATGATGCTCAAGGAAATGGGAGTGGATACAGCAGGGACAGCTGACCCACTGACCACAGAGATATTCAAGACCATATGGCATTAAAAAAGCTGGAGGAAAAGGAGAAATTCAAAATGATGGTGCTTGTTTTCCCAAGTCACTATTACACACAATGGAGCCCTGCTTTTAGTGGCAATAGCTGCCCATGGGAAGTGGGGAATGAACACCTTGTTTTGCTTTGCTTTTGTGGCTTCTGCTTTCCCTATTAAACTGTCTTGATCTCAACTCTCAAGTTTTCTAGCTTTCACTCTTTCAATTCTCTCCCCCATCCCACAGGACTGTGTAGGGCCTAGTTGCCAGCTGATACTAAGCCAGAACAGAAGCATGTGTTATCTCCATGCTATTTTGGGTAGGATCTCTTTAAAGAAAGTCTCTGTCCCAATCCCAGGTTCTTATTCTATTCCTCATAGGATTACATCTTCTCTGGATATCATACTATAAATTCTAAAGCAAAATCCAACTCCTGAACATTCCAATCATCATCAACCTCTCTCATAATGCTTCAATGATCCAGATTCTTCTATCCCATTTGTAAATATTAATGTTTCTTCCTTCTACTTCAGTGACAGGGCCCTTGGCCAGGCCTCAGCTTGCTCCTGTGGTTCAGGATGAAAGTCAGTCAGTTCAAAAATTACAGCTCCCCCTGTGAGCAGCGTTGCTTCAGTACACCTGTGAGAAAAGTGCCAAATGGAGCACAGAAGTGATCACAACAGAAAGAACACTTCCTTCTCAGTCTCTGTCTTTAATTCCAAAGTAACAGTGCTGCAGCCAAGATTTAACAAAATGGTTGAGTTAACCCCTGCTCTATCACAAACCCTTGTTTGACAACTTGCTGAGCTGTTTCAGCTGACCAAAGCTGCAGCAAGGATTCAGCACTTTAGGAGAGTCTAACTGGCAAGCAGCAATGTGGGGCAGTGAACACTGAGCAGGTCTCTCACCCATGCTGCTGTTACAGCCAGCACCTACTGGAAAGAACAGCCCCCACTTCACCTCCCTTCCTGTGTGTGGTGCCTTCCTGTCTCCTCCTTTGTACAGCATTCCTGCTTTCTGCAAGTTAGCTTTCTGAACTGGACCACACAAGAGCCACTGCTGGCATCGGGAAGGGAAGAGGAAGTCCCAGCCTGGAAGAAGAAGGAGGATAAGATCAGGATGGCTCCCCTTTTGCCTAGACTGCCATTAGCTCAGCCTTAGCTGCAAAGTGAAGCCACACACTGACCCCAGCAGCATGCAGAACCAGGTACATTAGACCATTTCCTTCAAGGGAAATATTGAAGTCCATGGGGTAAACTCCAGGCCTCTGAGCAGGGCAAGGTCTGTGCTAGTTAATTCTTGCTTTGGACAAGAGTTAAGAACAATCACAACAACACTTTATGTGCTACTTCAAGCTACAGTGCAAACTCTTAATGCCACAATTTGCCTGTGGTACTGGTAGGTAAAAATGCTTCTGTGACTCTGTAGTCATGTCATTCTATAAACAGTAGTGCTTTCAGGTAAAGAAAATGGAAAATCTGAGCCTAAAGTGGTCTTCCACCTAACCTCAGCCCTTCTACTTAGCTTGAATACTTGCACTATAAATTATTACTCCCTGTACTACTCAACATACATGTATTGCAAGCTACCCCCAATGCTGGAGGGCACAAAAATCACCCACCACACTTTTAAAGAAACACCTTTTCTCTGAATGAAGAAAGATCAGACCATGATGCATGATAAGAAGAAAAAAAACCTAAAAGCCTGCAAACCTGGTCCCAAGGACTGCAAAGGTGCAAAAGTTCTTTATGTGCCTGAAACAAACCACTTACACCAATAAAATTTACAAAACCCAAAATAGTTTTATTTACTTTTCAGATTTCTGCCTCAATGAGACATTTTGCAAACATGCTAAGGCTACAAAATGTCCAAGTTGACAAAGACATGCAACGCTGACCATTCAATAAGTCACGGCTATCACAGGAACGACTGTGTCCCCCGGGCCACAGGTCCCAAAAAACAGGGATGGTGTACAGTGATCATGGCAATGCACTACGCAGGACCCAGTAACCTGAGGTAGGTCATTTACAGTAAGAAAACCATGTCCTACACCAGTGTTACATCCTGATCAACAGGAACCCCTTTAAGGTTCCAGAAGATGTGGGGTCGAGGACTGCTTCCTTAACAAGTGTGCAAGAAAGAAACAGGAAATATCAATGTTGATTAATCTTAGTTTAAGTGAGCAGAACAGAGTTAGTGTTACCCATGCCATTGAAAGCCAACCTAAACCTCTGAGGAGTGTTAGCAGCTTCAAGATAAAGAGTCAGTTAGCTGAAGCAACTCTTAAAAGGCCTTCCTGCCAGCATACAGGGTACAATTCGAACCTTATGATTAATTTGTTACAGATCATTCCACAAACAGTAAGATTTTGGTTGTGCTAGATCAGCGAAGCAGGAAGAGCTTGGGCTTGCTTGCATTAAATTAAACTCTGCTGATACAGTAAGAAATACTGTGTCAGGACACTGAGAAAATACAAGGCCTTAATGTGACCCAGGAGTGGTTCTCCATTCAGATCACTAAAAACCCTGCTTTGGAAAAGCATCACGGGAAGCAGCAGCCGCTGCAGTGGTGAACATCAGCAATGCCCCAAACAGCTTTGATAAATTACAATGCAATAGTTACACCACAGAGCTCTTCTCTGCTGCGCTAGACAAAGATGTGACAATAAAGGACACTATTGCAAAGCTTCACTTCCACTCAGACACGCAGAAAATCTGGCACTAGGAAAAGACGAACTGTAAAAGTCAAAACATTGTCTTATACAGTCCGATAAAGCCAGATCTCTGGTACCATAAACTGTACAAAAATGATAGAAAAGAATATGCACTGTTATTAATACAGTGCTTATTTTAATATAAAATAAACAGCTTACATTTCCACTGTAAATATAGGCTATATACAGAATTATGTATAGATATAGCTACATGTATAAAGCTTCATTATAGGCCTCTGATACATTTATAACTATGGCTCCCTGAGCCATTTGTAGAGTGCATTTAATAACAAAAAATTAGTAGTATGGAATAAATACAATAATAAAAACATGAAATCTTCTGACATGGTTTTAAAAATTCTCTGGCTTGACACATTGTGCTAAAAATTAAAAGATGAAAAGACAATAATCTGCGAGGAGGAGGAAGAGCTGGCCTGCCACAGGCAGGGAGCATAGCTCTCCAAAATTAAAGTGACTTTGCCCTGAATTTCAGCCCTTGACAGCAACCTTGTTCTCCGCAGCAGCAAACATAGCATAGAAGCGTGAGTTCTCGTTGGCCAGAAGGGCAGTCGGGGTGTCGAATTCCACTACCTGCAACCAAACAAGGCAGGTAAAGTATGTCAGTAAAATTCAGCAGAGAATTGACCTCCACCCCTTGGACTTGTGATGTGATAGTAAAGAATAGAGAACACAGCACTGATCTTTAGGTGAGACACCAGGTGTGAAAGTACCTGCATTTAAGGATAGTGTAACCTGGAATGCTTCAAACTGGCTCAAAAACTGGAACTAGCCCAACAGGAAACCACCTCTGATGGTTCTGGCAGAGGTAGAGGCTATGGGCTTTTGTCTTCTCTACCTTTAAGAGCCTTGCCCAGTATTCTTGCATTTAACTGTTTATGGCTTCCAAATGGAAGCCTGAAAAATAGATAGAAGTATCTGCCATAGGCACGCTTGATGGCATGGGGCTTTATGAAAGTAATGGAAAACAGCCACTGAGCCCCAGCAGAGATGTTTATGTTATCACCCATCTCAGAATTAAACTGCAAAGGAAGCCTCAAAAAGATTTTTGAGATTTTTTATTCTATGGTACTTTCTTGGTGTGAAAAAAAAATTGCCATCTTTGACCTTGTCACAGGCAGCAACTGATTCTACTGGACTATTATCACCAAGGATATGAATGAACAGAGGATTTTCTATGCTGCAGTGCAGCTGTTTCCTCAGTTCAGTCTGCACACATGGCACCACCAGACCAGAGGCAGACAGCTCTCTGCTCACCTGTCCCTGTGTTAGCACCATGATCCGATCACAGCCCAGGACCGTGTGCAGGCGATGAGCAATTGTTAACATCGTGCAGTCTGCAAACGCCTCTCTGATGGTTTCCTGGATCAGTAAGTCTGTCTCTGTGTCCATAGCAGCTGTTGCTTCATCCAGGATCAGTATCTGAAAGCAGCACAGAATCTTGTCTGTTACCCATGGTCACACCTTCCCTCCCTGAATATAAAAATACATATAGAGTGGACAGAATGGCCACAACCAAGTGTTGTCACAACTGGCAATCCTTACAGAGTTGTGGGCACAAACACAGGTTTTACAAGCACCCTTTCAGCTACCTCTATGTAATTGCCTTCAACAAAGCCTAGGGATGACACATTTTATTGTCACATCCTAGAACTACATGTCCTCAAGTCCCCACTACTTTAAATTTTATATTCCACAGATGAATCTCAAACACAATTTTTACCAGTAAATTTATTTGACACATCCCTGGTGGTGACATTCCTCCTGGAATGAGTGAATACTGACTAGACTTAATAGCTTTATTAAGCTGGGTAAAGAGTCTCTTCTCCTCAGACATAAACTGATTTGGACTGATTTCTTGTCAAAGCTGAACCGGACGTGCTTTGTGCAGGTACTGCAGAGACAGCAGTAACTTCTGCTGAGTAGTCTGACTTTAAAAACAGATGTAGAGTGAACTTTAAAATATTATGATATGTCACATTTCCAAAAAAAAAGGTTGTTAAAACCAGAATCCTGATCAATCTCAATCCAAAAGTCCTTTCTCACTGTACTTATTGTTTTCCATTCCTGCAAAATCTTGCACTTGGCTGGCATAGCATGGTCCCAAGTTCCACTTGAAGACCACATTTTAGTGGAGTACTATATAGAAGAAAAACACTTGGCTTATACTCACAAAAAGGTGTAAAGAAGGGAAGAATCTGATTCTCCCCAGTAACAGGACACTGAAGAAATGATTGTCTGACACACTATTGTTAGCACTTACAAGCAATGCCTTTCCAATGGCAGGACATTACAGGAGCTGGCTACAGGTACCTTCCTGTTTGTTTTAATCTTGCACCTCTGAGTTGCAATAGTCATTTGTGTGATTCCTCTGACACACAAAAAGAATCCAGCACACCAAAAAAAGGCTTGCTCAATCCTGTAATTCTGTTATCTCTAGCTATTTCTCTCCCTGTTGTGCTCACCTTGCAACGACGCAGCAGAGCTCTAGCTATACAGAGCAACTGTCTCTCTCCAACAGAAAAGTTCTCCCCATTTTCCATCACTTCTGAATCAAGTTTCATAGGCAGCTGTGCAACCTATGTGGGAAAGAGGAGGCAAAAATCTTAAGAGCACTGCACAAAATCATATAAACACAAACAGATCTCCTGACAATCTTTGTTGTCAGGAGAAGAGAGTGAACCTAGTCCCTGCAGGAATTCCTGCAGCCATACCTGCCACCTGGACTTACATGAAAAAGCACTGGAAATGTTATGGCAGCAAGGCTTACTGCAGAGGGCTTTGCAAAGGGCAGGTTTTAAATTCAGTATAAATTTACACATGTGACATGTACAGTCACAAATGGAAATGTAGAATATACACCTCAGGCACATATACTAAAAAATATTGAATTCCATGTTTTAACACCCTAAGAACCCCTGCGACAAAGCAACACCCTGCTATTCTAGGTACTAAAAAAACCACAGAATATGGCATGTCCCTACAAAACCAAAAACAGCAGTCTGATAAAATCAGGGGAAAAAAGAAAAAAAAATTGGTCAAATAAAGCATAGAGAACAAGTGGGAAAGTGTAAAGAGAAAGCTTAGATAAAGACCTCTAAAGTAGCTACTAACAGATTATGTTGCTCTGGAAGTCAAGGAAACATCCATCTCCCAGGACACAATACTTACACACTCCTTCATGTGAGTCCTTTCCAAAGCAGCCCAGATTTGTTCCTCACTGTACTGATTGAAAGGATCCAAGTTTGATCTGGAAGGGGAAGCAGAAAACAAGCAGAATTTTAACTCAGCAATGAATGGCAAAACAGCAGTGTGCTAATTCATCCATACAGGTGATTCCCATCTGGCCTTCCACTAACAGTTTCCTTGCCAGGGAAATCAGATGTTCTCAGCACACTGAGGTCAGAAGAGCCAAAAAACAAGAGTAGAGATGGAAGACAAAGACACTAAAACTTCAACCACATATAAAGGAAAGCAAGACTTCCGTACAGGATGATCACACCCACTGCTGCACTGGGCCAGCTAAAATCATTCATCTGTGTTTTTTTTGATTCAAAACCAGAACAGAAGCTAGGATGCTGGAGAGCTACCACCTCACCAGACACCTATTGCATTTCAGCTATAAGCAGGAAGACAGCTCAGTCCCTTTTTGCCTTCTTACAGCCTCACTAACCTCACAGTGCCACTGAACAGCACAGGTTCCTGAGGGATTATGGAGAGCTTGCTTCGAAGATCTGCCAAGCCAATGTCATTTATTTTCACTCCATCAATTTTAATGCAGCCTCCAGACAGTTCAACAAGACGAAAGAGTGCCATTCCAAGGGAAGACTTCCCTAAAAATGAGACAGGAAAAACATGACTGGTGTTTCTACAGAATCATAACGGTTTTCAGATGAGAAAGCATTCTAAAAGCTGTCCACATCTAAGAAAAGTTTGAAAATACCAGGAAGTGCTGGCAAACAATGCTCTGGTAAGTTCTGAGGCTCAGCATTTAAACTTCTGAGCAATTGTGGGAGCAGCTCCTAATCTCTCCTCAAAGAAGCCATGCCTGGAGTGCTGCCCCAACCCTGCCATGAAAACCCAATACAGAAATATAAATTTAAAAACTCATTCTGAGATTGATGTAAGTCATCTCACAAACAGGGGTTTGGATTCCTCACATTACAGGACTCTGAGACAGCTCAGAGCCAAACCTGACTGCAGCAACAGTACGGAATCTTTCAAGAGGAGCAGACAAGCTGCAATGAGCACATTGTAGGCACCAATCTGTGCTGATCAGTGGTTTGGGGAGTTAAACACGATAAACATACTGACTCAAGCATAGTAGGATATCCCTGTGCTTTAAATGGAAACTTGTCTTCACTATTTTTTTACAAGGATCTTGGTTATGTACAAGACATGAATGGAAACCTCCACTGACAAGAGTTCAACACCACCTGTGGAACCAACTTACTCACACACAGGAGAACCAATATGACTGCCCCAATTTGTTCTGTAAAAGTAATAATTTAACTCTGCTTAGTGTTTTTCCTTACCTGAGCCTGTCCTCCCCACAATGCCAATCTTTTCCTTCGGTTTGATAGTAAAGGACACTTTTTTAAGTACTAGAGGGAGGTTCTCTCGGTACCGCATCTCTGCATTTTCAAAAACAACTTCCCCTTCCTGTGGCCAGTCCAGAGGAGGAGCTTTGTTCTTAATTCGAGCAGGAGCTTCCAGGGAAAGAGTCTTTTAACAAAAATACAGAAAGTTCAGTTTCCAGTAAACAAAGCACCACAGGAAAATTATCAGCTGCAGCTTTCAGCAGTTCTTCCCTGCAGACTCAGCCCAGATCGTTTATGGCAGTTTCATGATGAGCTGTTTGGCTGGATGTGGGCCCAGTGGTCCAGAAATTTGCTGTATTACACTGACCACACTGTTAATTCCCTGACTCAGTAATGACATCAGTCCTTCTATACAAGAGTGGTTTTCATCAGTGGAATTCAAAATGTATTTTAGGCCTATTATTTATCAGCACAATCCTATTGAGTTTCATGGCACTCCAAAGAATGGATGTAAAATCTGGTGCATTTCTATGCCTCATTTGCTATGCCATGCCAGGGTCACCACTGTTGATTTTAACACAGAAGAGAATGTCCGAGTAACACATTAAATGCCACCCTCTTCCTTCCCCTCCTCATGCTCCCCTGTCCTACCCCATCATTCCCTTCCAGCCTGCTCACTTTTGCTATTTCACTCTGCCCCTTATTGAGCAGTTCACAGATTAAACAGAAAAGCAGAACCTCTGAAAACCAAACACAAGGCTTAATAGCATGTTTAGAGTTAAGTCAAGGTCACTTTCCCATATTTGGCACAAACACCCTCAAAGAATGGCAGCAATCCTGTCATGGGATTCACCTCATGTAACTGAACCAGGCCATGACAACTCCTTCATAGTCTCTACAAAGAGAGATCTCTACAAATGCTATAAAACAGCATTTCTGGAGTGTGATTTTTCTCATTCTAATATAAACACTTGAAGAGGTAATAAACTGCCCTCTGGAGACACCCATTTCCTACACTGACCATTGAGAGGTCCCACAGGGATGTCAGCTGTGGACATCTGCAACATCTAGTTAGAGGCAGATTAATTGTACACCAGGGGTTTGAGAGAAAAAATAGCCATCTGCTATGATGATGCTCCCATTCTTTGAGCTTGGTGCTCAAAACAGCAGCCTTGAGCCCCCACTGAAAAAAAGGCAAGCCTGGGCCCTGGTAAGACCCAGGACCTGAATGGTGTTTCACTGGCCACCCACCCTTCACTTCAGCTTCTAACTAGTTTTACAGTTTCATAAATGGGTGTCTCAAGATCAATCTTTTTTTTAATCACAGACAGCGTTGCTTGATAGGAATATAGAATGAGACATAACTTTTCTAAACCCCAAACAAAACCTTACAACTGTAGGTTTTGCCACTAGGGGCCTGACTAATAAATCCATCTCAGCCCAGTGAGAGATACAATATTTGGCATAGTTGCCAAGTAGTGCAGTCACCAAGTCTTCCATATGCAGAAATTTTCTACTTAGATGTCTCCAGAGGATTTATTTAAGTGGGGGAGTGGACAGGTTTGGGGCTTTTTAAATTCTGTTTTTTTAACCTGTGGATTAAATCCACACACTTTAAAAAAGCTACAAATATCAACTACTAAATAGCCCTACTAAATGTGTTAAATAGATGTACCAAATAAACAAATCTCCCTCTGCAGTTCACGGGAAACATTAAATGGAAAAGTCTTTCACCTCACACACCAGACCCAGTAGGAGGCAATCTCCTGGCTATGCATTCCCCATTGACCTATGCCCAGTTCTGCACATGCAAATCCCAGTTACAAAGAAAGGGTTACAGATATTCAGAGCAGCTTGCTAAGCATTTAGCCTGGCACATTTATCATGTTCAGCTGAGCACATTTCTCATGTTTCTAGTAAGAGCATTCCCTTGACTTTTCAAGCATACATAAATATATTACATAAGACAGCTGTGGAAAAGTAGGCTTATTAGGCTGAAGTAGAATTACTTGTAGATAAAGTAACAGTTATCTGTGCTTAAATGAAGGAATTCCATTAGGTTTGGAATGAAGGATGACAAAGGATCATCCTTTGCCTTTAAAATAATGTTTTGAATCCCCAAGTTACCCCTTTTCACACACTCCACTCTTTACTGTGAGTGTCAGCAAACTTCCAATAGCTTATGTAAACCCAGTAATGCCTCTAGTTTAGTTACCTATCAGTTCTGGGGCCATTCAGCCTCCCAGTGCTGATACATGTGCTTCACAAAACAAACTCACTCTGCAGTGTTACAGCACAGGCTTTAGTGCCTTTCCAAGACCAGGAACATCCATTCTGTACTAGGGCAGACTATGGCTGAGGTCAGCAACATAACAAACAACATAAACTTTCACAACAGGCAGTTGAATGCAGTCCTACCTTGATATAGTGGTCAATCCTCTCCACTGAGGTGAAACGAGCTTCTGTCTCTGAAGCCAGTCTGACTGTAAACTGGAATAACCCTGTTAACTGAAGAGGTGAAAGAAAAATTTTTAGAGCAGTGTCTTGCTATTAAGAGACGAATGTGGCCAGCAAGATCAGGGCAGTGACTGTACTTGGGACTGGTGAGGTTTTGGGTTCAGTTTTGGCCCCTCACTGCTACACAGATATTGAGGTGCTGGAAAATGTCCAGAGAAGGGCAACAGAGCTGGGGAAGGGTCTGGAGTCCTGTGAGGAGCACCTGAGGGAGGTAGGGGGCCTCAACCTGGAGAAGAGGAGGCTAAGGGGATCTTATCACTTTCTACAACTCCCTAAAGGAAGGTGTAGTCAGGTGAGGTTGGCTCTCTTCTCCCACTTAACAAGCAATAGAACAAGAGAAAACAACTTCAAATCATGCCAGAGGAGATTTAGATTGCATGGTAGGAATATTTCTTCACTAAAAGAGTTGCCAAGAACTCAAACTGCCCAAGGGAGTGGTGGAGTCACCATCCCTGGAGGTATTTAAAAGTTGTGTAGATGTGGCGCATGAGAACATGGTTTAGTGGTGGATTTGGCATTGCTGACATAATAGTTGGACTCAATGACCTTTTGCTGTTTTCCAACCTAAATAATGCCATGATATTTGATATTCTTGACATCAGGCACCATATAACTAAAGTGTTCAAGACAAGTTAATTAAATAGTTCATTTTAAAATCACAATATATAATTTATGCATCCCTTGAGAAACCAGAAGCTTAGAAACTTTTCCCAAGAGCAATAGCTTTAAGTATGAGGCATCTAAGCTCTTTAATTCCCCCTCTGTGCCACAGGGAGGCAGAAGAGGCCAAACAGCAGCTCCAACACGAGTGCTCAGAGCCCTACAGCTCCTATGAACCAGCGCTGGACGTTGTTTGCTCATTAGCAATATCTACATTAAAGGAGAAATTAAGTATTTCAGTATGCATCACACTCACCTGCACAGCATAGGAGATGGCCAGCCCAGCATAGGCAGGAGGGATCTGGCCATGCATCAGGACAATCATGAGGCCAGTGGTTGTGATCAGAGCGATGCTGATGATGTCCAGGCGCACGGCCAGCCAGCGCATCGCACAGCTGAACAGGTAAAATGGGGCCTGGTTGTCATCCAGCAGCTCCTGGTACCTGAAACAAACACAGCAAAGGTTAGTAGACTCCATGAGCCTGATGTTCTACAAGTATCAGATGTACTTAAACTCCTTTTCCATTATCAGGATTTAGGGTGGGAAGACTCGTCACTGACCAAGTTTCAAACCAAGACATGATGGCAGGGTTTGCAAACTTTCCTCACTATTGCTCTTCCCAATTTTCCCTCACCCATCTTTCTGTTCTCCCAGTTTTTTTTCACTAGAAAAGTAACTCTGAGTCATAGAACCAATGATCCATCAGACCCCAGTGACAAATTCTTTTGAATGCTAGAAGCTGTTGTATTCAGCTTTGTATTCCACCATTCCCAGATGGATATCTAGACTGACCTGTGCAGAAATTCCTGTCCTTTGTGGTAGGCATGGATTGTGGAGAGACCCTGGATGCTAGATGTAATGTGAGACAAGAATGGAGACTGTGTGATGTTGTCCAGACGCTTGAGCTCTCGAATAAAGACTCTGGAAGGAAAGAAGTGTTTTGAGTTTCATGCAGAACCACCATGTGCCAACCACTATCTTGTACTTGGAAGGTGAAAGTACCTTTTCAGCCAAAGCAGCTGATGCACTTACCTAGACACAACATGCAGAACTGTGAACAGGACAATGAGGGGCCCCACTGCCACCAGGAACCAGGGGAAAACCCCAGAAATCACCCCCACACAGAAGAACACAAGGATGACATTCTGGATGAACATTTCCGCTTGAAAGGGCAAACGAACGTCAACTGGGGAAATGGAAGGAAAAGAGGAAGATCCTGAGTACAGAAAACTAGAACAACCCATAGAAATCAACTCAGTCCAGCTGTACCTTAGTAACAAACACAGGAATATCTTAGTTTATTCAAATTAAAAATGTATATTTTCATTGGGATGTTTTTATTTTCCGAGTTACTGGCAGTCTAATTGTTCCCATTTGCAGAAATTTCACTGATGTAACTCTGACCTAATTACCACCTCTGCTGCACATCAGCTTCACTCTATGTTTTAAGTTGCTCCTGTGGTAACTGCTGAGAGCCCATGTGCAGCCTGGAGGTACAAGAGTAGCACATTTCCTTCTTTACAAGTGGATGCTCAGACCTGAGCTACCAGGTTCCTTCTAGAATCATATCCCAGGTATATCCCAATTCCTGCTTTGTTTATGTGCAAGTGCATATTTGGCAACAGACACAGGGTACAATCACCCCAACAGCAACAGACTGCAGAGTATTCAGGACTTAACTGGGAAGCCTGAATGTGGGATTTACAGGGCACACAGTGAGAGATACCTTCATCCATGTCTTTGGAAAACCTGTTGAGGATCCTCCCAGTGGGTGTAGTGTCAAAGAACTTCATGGGGCTACGCAGAATCCGTCGGAAGAGCTCGTCATGGAGCCTTGAGGATGCTCTGAGAGTTCCCTGACAATGCAGAAAACATTACAGGGTTATAAAGCAGTGCTTGCCTTCCTGCCACCCAAATATTCTATTCCATTCCTCTCTCCATAAGAGGCAGCCTCAGAGCTGGCTATGGAAACATTACAGTCCATGACTGACTCTGGTTCAAAAGCCTCTTGGGAGATGACCAAAAGAACCAGTGACAGCAATTTGCAGAAGTAGGAGGAGAGGGAAGCAAACACCAGCACTGGCACATACCTTTACAAAGACCACACCACGAACAGCTTTCAGGATCAACATAACTGCCATAGACAGTGCATAGATGCCAGCATAGTAATGCATGTGAGGGTTATCTTTCATACTGTTGCTTATGACAGTCTCATTTCCCAAAGTCACAGTGGTGTTCTGCAGAAAATTCAAGGTTTCAGAGGTTAGTTAAGACAAGGATGAAGCATGTATACATTACATGTGGTAGAAATTTAACTGCCTTGTGTCTTCTCCCACTATATTTGATATTTCTTCTTTCAAGTACTTCAGTGACCATTGAATACTTCAGAAACTTTTCTGTGGCAGAGATGCTTGACTTGTAGATTTGTAACCCTTGATTTTTTTCTTACAAAATCTTTCAAAATACTGTTTTGTAACACCACAATATCTGTTTCATTTGATTCCTAATCTCTCATTTCATGCTTATTTCTTGTGTTCTCCTGAACAACATCAGATACTTGGATAGCACCACACAGCCATATTCACCTTGGATAAATCTTTATCAAACACTTATTTCTGCCACTATGCAATAAATTCTTTACAGTCACACAGTTATACAATCTCATTCTCTCATTTATTTTTAATCTTTAAGTATGTTTAAGGATCTTAATGCTGATTCTAATATTGTTTGCCATCTGCATTTCATTATTTAATCTCCGAGATTAGTACCTTGCTCTCTGCCCTCACAAAAAACTCTTGCAGTTATATTTGGAGTTTTAAATGTGACAAAACTCACAATCAAAGTCCTGAGAGTGGGAAAAAGCCCAAATCATCCCAGGTCATCAGACTCTTCAAAGCAATTTCCAAGTCATTTGACTCAAAGCCATATTTTAACAAAAATTTTCCTGTTAGATATAACATCACATTTAAACAAAACACATTAAAATTAGCTTGTTGGCTCCTTTCATATTTTCACTTCATTTTCTTACACTAACCAAGAAAAGGAACAAGAGGGCAGCATTAAATCACATAAGTTATTATATTTTTCTTATGACTGAAGCTCTCTTATTCTTGCAGATGAACTCCCTAGTGAGACCACCTCCTGGGGAGCCTTCCAACTTATTTAAATTAGGAAGAACTATTTGGTCTTGCAGAACTGCTTGGGATTAGTCTAGCAGAACACCCCCAGCCCATTAGACACAAGAGTAGAAAAGCTATTGAACTTACTCCACTGCCTTGCTTAATCCAGAAACTCAGCCACCAGTTGCTAAAAGCTGTGCTGCCCACATTCAGCACAAACAGTGCCATGATGATGAGGCATGCAAAGGGGCCTCCAGCTGCCTGAATGTAGACACCATAAACAGACCAGGGGACAGAGCCTTTGCCTTTCTCTTCCAACTGGACCAACTGGCCTGTGAAATAGCAGATGAAAAGGGAATGAGGAAAGCTCTTCCATGAAACTCCCATAAATTTGTGACATATACAAAATTAGTCTTTCAAACTGTGCAGAGTACTTTCAGAAACACACACTTTACTTCACACTTAGAACTCAGTGGTTCAAACAGTTTTTCAAGAAGTCACACTTCTTCTGCAGAATCAATCATTTAAGTCATGGTATGGCTGAAAAAGTCTCATCAGCAGAGACTTGAATGTTAGGCTGGGATCAGCCTCACTATTGCTTTTTAAACCTGAAGTTCAAAGCTAACATTAAACAGAGAACTACAGAGGCCAGACCTTCCCTTCATCCATAAATGTCCTGCCTAGGACTGAGTGCCAGGCTGTACACATGGCCCTCTTGGGATAGGAGGGAAAGGTGGTGTGGGAGCAAGGCAGTACCAGCTCCTTTGTGCTAATGGCATCTGACCAACAGGAGCCTGACTGAACTTAAAAACATTGTACAGGCACCCATATTTAATGAATTAATGAATGTTCTTTGCCCACTGCCTGTCTCCTATCAACCACACTAAGTGATTAGGATTGAGACAGCTTCCAAAACCTGAAAGGTTCATTAACAATATACTTTGAAGAACATGTTTTGAATTTATTGGAGTACAAAACAATTACAGACAGAAATTTGATTACATAGTTACCCTCTTCTTCCTTCTTTACAACTTTCTCCTTCTTCACAGACCCTGTTTTGGTACTTTTATCCTGGGGCCTTTTTAATGAATTGTTTGTGTTCTTCTTTATATTAATCTGCAGAAAAACAGTGACACTAAACAGTAGTTGGCTTTGACATTTTCATATATAAACACAAACTTTTTTTTTATCTGCCACCTAAGAACAAAGGCTTTCAATAGCTCAGCATTCACATCAAGGAGGATATTAACTTCACAATTATTACAGATGATTGCCAACTCTGGTGGATTAAATTCTCCTCCTCTATTAATCTGAACTACTACCAACGTGTACAGGTAGAGTGCAAAGGTAATTTCCAGGATCAGTGTACATCAGTACATCAGTGTAAATTATGAGTGTACTTGGTAGAGGAATAATATCCCTATTATATCTTTCTTGCAGTAATCTCCCTATCCCTTGTAAAAATAACTCGCATTTTTTTAAAGAGGCTTTTTTCTCCAAGCACCCTAGCACTTAAGAGATATTTCATGAGAGATTTCTTAAGAAAAGTCAGGTTAACTTGATCTTCCAGAAATCCAATATCCAATCACTAAAGTGACACACAAGCCCTGCTCTAAACCCAGCCATTTTTCCATAACTGGGAGTTACTGCCTGTTCAGAGTCAGCCTACGTGGACTGAAACCCCTTACACACCATGTTCAGGGCTGCCTTCCCACACTTTACACAAGATCAAACCACAGAGACTCCAACTGATGATCCTTTTATTTTTATCCCACAGGGAATGCAATTTCATGGTCTTTACATGAGCTAATGTTTACAGCAACATTAAAGGTCAGCCAACCATAAAGACTGGAGAATCTCTTGTTCACTATCATTATTAGTCTTACTATTATCTTCATGCCTCAAAGGATATGCAGAGCAATGCATTATATCCTTTTGCTTCTTTCACAAATATCTCCCAGGAGAATGTGTCACCAAGCTCCTTCCATATCTGTAATTCTTACAATGCTTCCTTCTCAGAAATGTTTTGTTTTAAATGTCTCATGAATAAGGAACCTCCCATCTCTTAGAAAATAAACTGTTGATGTACTTTTAATCTTTTCTAAGAGAAAATGCACACGAAATTTAGACAAGTTATTATAAAACAAAATGCAAAGATCTTTACTCCAGAGATTAACTTCAGGAAACAAAGAGCAGAAGGGTGGGAAAAATTAAATTGATGAAAATGTAGATGTTGTACTGAATGGTTCTTGTTATTTTCTAGATTTATAATTTTTGTACCAACTGAAATACTAGAGCACATATTCATGTTTGCATTTACAGACTTTTTTCATAACAGAATTAGTGTCAAGGCAAAACATTTTTTCTCAAACTCCCAAAACACAGCATTTTCAGTTATGCCTCCAAAATAGTGTCACATCTAACTTTTGACAAGTTGTGTCACACCTGCTGTGCCTCAGTCACACTCCACTGAATATATAGCAGCAAGCCAGTAAGAATTTTTTCAGATAAAGGTTGTTGATGATCTGAGCTAATTCAGAGGTAAATTAAGGAGTGGTGTGTACAATAAGAGAAAAACTTCCTACTCTGAGCATCACCAGGGGAAACACTACAATATTTTCATGATTAAGTCATAAGCTCATTGGCAGAGTCCTCTCTAGCACACATTCCGTAAAAACAAACTGTGACACAGTGCTAATGAAGCAGAGATTATTCTATAGGAAATCTATTGGTCAGATCAACACATGAAAGTGTGTGAAGCCATTTTCCAGGTTTCCAACAAAATCACTTGCTTCACCTCAGAATAGTCAAGATTCAGAATACTTTAAAATAAACAAGTACCTCAATATGTGGTGTTTCTCCCAGCTGTAGGCTGTTAAAAATAGTTGCATAATCCCCATTTAAATTCATCAGTTCCTCATGACTGCCTCGCTCAGTAATGCAGCCTTCTTTCATGAAGATCACTTCATCACAGTCAACAAGATACTGGAGAAAGTGGCAGCAAGAAGAAGTCTCTATCACGATGTTCAATAACCAAACACTCCCACACAACCCTTCTCAGTAGCTTCTAGACACTGGCACACAGCACGCCTATTCCCACACAATCAGAGAGCTGATTTTCAGAGGTCCTTCTCTGGCTAGAGCACCATGATTACTCACACTACACAAATAAAAAGTTTTTGTGTTCTATCAAAACCAATCTCTTCTGGAAGACGTGACACAGGATACTTAGACTAAGCACTAATATTTCTATGCACAGAGACAGCAAAAAAAAATCTCAGGTACATAAATTCTGATTTACTGACACCAAATATAACTATTTCTGCTGTGATGAAAAAGCTTTATAGCAAGTTAGCAAAAATATTTTTGAACAGGTATTTTTTTCTCTGGCACATTTTCTTCAGCCAATGGTTAGCAGTCCCAAACAGACACCAAGCAGCACTGGTATCAAATAATAAAACTGTGCTCAGTGCACACCTGCAAACCTAGTTTATAAACATAAACCACACATTCTATAGACAGACAGGGTTGTCCTGTCACAGGTCAGGGCACAGAAATTTCCAGCATGAAGGCAACTGATTAACAAACAGTTTCAAGAAGGTCCAAGAAAAAGTATGGGAGACTCAGTACCTGAAGCTGATGTGTGATGAAAAGGACAGTCTTTGACTTCAGGTGCTTCCTTATTGCACTGTTAAAAATGTGATTTCCAACGTGAGCATCTAAGGCACTAAGGGGGTCATCAAGGATGTAAATGTCCCTGTCACTGTACAGGGCTCGAGCCAGACTGATTCTCTGACGCTGTCCCCCACTCAGGTTAGCCCCTCGTTCACCAATCTGCAGAGACACACCCATAATTTTATTTCTTCAGCACAATGTAACATAGATGACCAGAATAAAGCAGACCATAATACTCATTTTTTATTTATATAGATACTCCCCCATAACATATTATATTAATACATACATGTATTCAAGTTTAAGTGTCCACTTTGTGACATATGTTACACATTCAAACTCAAGGTTAATATGCTTGAAATGTGGCAGTACTTTCTTTGCTTATTTTACCTTTTATGAGCTAACATAGCCATTTTTTTCCTTAGCTATTTTAAATCAAGTTCAATTAGGTCCTATTAAGGCAGCTAAATTTACAACACAATGAAAAATTATCAAACAGTCAACATCTCAGTAAAAAACAGGGTTCAACTCTTAACAGTTCAAGTCCCACTAAGGTCAGCTCAAGAGAATGCATTCAACAGCTTGGCTCATATGCACCCCAGACTGATGTACCCTCATTCCAGTTTACCCTGCCAAACCAAAACTCTTTTCTCCATCTATTAATTAGTTTAGTGTAAGCAAAATATACCTCTGTCAGGTCCCCATTTGGAAGAATGGCCAGGTCAGGCCTTAGACAGCAACCATTCAGCACAGTATTGTATCTGAAGAGTAAGTAGATAAATAGTTAAGAAAACTGATTTCCCCACAATTATTTAACTAGTAAAGCATTGTATCATTTTCTACACTAATACCAGATACTCCAGCAGCCTAAAACAAATCATCTGCCTTGAAGTCTCAGGAGAAAACTGAGGGTAATAATTAATCACCTACATCAAAAGCATTGTGAGGATAGAGACAATTTATTTTCAGGGATAGTTGGATAAGGGCCACAGGAAAGTCCCCCAGTGGAGGGGGGCCATGGAAGATGTCAGTACATTGCACACAGCCATTGTGTTTGAAGGGGGCAAGGCCAGGACAACAAGACCAAATACCACTTTAGTGCTGCTCACAGCAGCTGCTGGTTTCAACCAGAGGTCCAGGATGAGACCCAGCCTCACTGCAAGGAGCAGGGCCAAGCACACCGACAGCCACCAGCCACATGCAAGAGTGGCAGGATCCTAAATGGGACTCAGAGGAGACTTACACTCCAGAAGGGCACAGAGGCTTTATCTGCAGTGTACTCTGCATTAAATTCTTCCCACACTTAGGCCAAGAATTACTAAGCTTTCATCAAGATCAGCAAGCAGTCTGACCTACCTTTCTTCATCATACTCCTTGCCAAACAGGATGTTGTCCCGGAGAGTGGCGTTGAGGATCCAGGCCTGCTGGGCCACGTAGGCGAAGGTCCCGCTTACGGCAATGCTCCCCTCCAACAGGGTCATCTGCAATTGCACACCAGCTGTGTGATCATGCTACCCTGTGTTTACAACTGACTGCATTCTAAAGAGTACAAATAAGTGAAATAGGAGATGGAAAAGAAGAGCAGAAATACTCAAAACAGGATTTCTCACCTGCCCTAAAATTGCAGAGATAAGTGAAGTTTTTCCACTCCCCACACTGCCACAAATTCCAACAAGTTTTCCCTACAAAGAAAATAAAAATATGGCACTCATTTCTTACATTCATCATCCCTTTCAGAATCCAGACTACCTCTAGTACCTCTGAGAGAACAGTTGGATAGAAATGACACCTCTAAAGTGACATAATAGACAAAAAAAGCAAGAGTCAGTCAGTATCAGTCACATACTCAAATTGCATAAAGTGAACACAACCCCAGTGAAATAAAACTGAAATCAACTCTAGAAGTAAAAATAAAGGTGTTTGAAGATCAGCTTCCTTCTTACTAGGGTTACAGGCCCAGAGGATCAATAAACCGAAAGCACCAAGATGCTTTTGAAAGTAACAAGGAAAGAGGAAAAGACTGAAAGAAAAGAGAATTTGGCATATATAGGTCCAGTCAAACTTCTTGTCAGTTAGATCCAATTTGCTAGAGAACATGTACCAAGAAAATACTAGAATTCAATCACTTTGAAGAATTTCTCTGCAACAGAATGAGCAGGTTAGTACTCACATTAAACAATATATCAAAGCTATTTTTATTCCTTTTGTAAAAAATATAAAGTGAACAAGAAAGATATATAGACACTTATGGAACACATTGGTGGCCTTCTCTTGATAGAAGAGAAAGACAAAACCAGCTTTTCTTTGACTTCTGAGACAAAACCAGCCTTTACATTTTCAAGTAACCGTACTCCTATTTGAGGCAATTTTTTAAGCTATAGGCATTCTCCCCCAGAGCTTAAAATATAGGTATTTTTACTGTTTAAAATAGCTTAAACTATCCCTCTCTTTGTTTAACAACACAAGACAATTTAACACTTAATATCTTAATAAATCTATGGATCCCATTATTTCAATACGCAACTGCCAGACTTCAAAGCTTTTGTATGTGTAGATAATGTCATGTATTAAGTTCAATGCTTTTTCTTTGACATTTTACATGCTTTTACCCACCTTGGAGCAAATAGCTCCAAATGTTTCTACAACTCTTGAAAACCAGCATCCACCGGTACAAAAATTCAAGGAAGAAAATTGCACATTCTTCAATGAAAAGCACTGTTATGCTCCACTGGAACACCTAGTCACCTAAAATGTTCACCCAGAATACAGATGAAACTGCAAAATTATCAAGTCACTGGAGGAACACACTGTTCACCAGCACCCTATTGATACCTGGTGCCCTGCAGGTTCTCTGAGCTCAGTGGCTCTCACACCGCCCTAGGAGCTGCAAACCCCTCAGCTGGATGTGGAAGCTATACAGCCTGCCCTTGTTTCACAGGCCGTTTGCAAAGATGCAGTTGCTAAAATGGTACAGCTGTTTACAGCAAGATCAGACACTGCATCCTGGATACTGCAGTTGCCATGGATATTACAGAGTGCACAAAAGCAATATGCTCCATTTCATGCAAAATGAACAGCACACAGCTCTCTGTTCCAGGGGACAGCTATAATGAGGCCTTTTAAAAGCCTCAGAATTCCTCCTTACCTTCTCTATCTCCAAGTCAATGTTGTACAGGGTCCTCTGAAGCCGAAGGTTAACCAGGTGGATGATTTTGTGCTCCTCTTCGGGGCTGTGATGGTCATCACTGTCCACTAGAAGATGGCCCTTCTGCTCTGCCAGCACAGCTTGCTGTCCTTCATTCTGTAGCTTCATTTTCTCTTTCTTGCTCTTGGTGACTTTCTTGTCTTTTTTCACTTTGGGGGTCAACTTTGGTGAGCTCTGGACGCTGGCGTGGGAGAAGTCCCAAGCCAAGGTAGCATTTTTCACCTCTATCGCGGTGTGAGGATTGGCTGGTTTTTTCTTTATCATATGAACCTCTTCCATTAGAAATAAACTCTGATAGGAGTTGTGAGAGAGGTGTAAAGATGAGACACCTGATCAAGACTGGGAGACAAGCCTACGGCACACTCACGCAGCAAAACACATCAGGCTATATAGTAGAAGGAAGCTGAAGAGCAAAAGGTAGCTCATTAGTGTAAACTAACTCCAGGTCTGCTAAGTGGCTGGGGCATTCCTGGATGTGGTGGAAGCACTTTGATACACTTGACTTTCACAGAACTGCAATACTCCGGATGTGATGCGACAGACACTTCTTCCTTTGACACTGTTTGCAACTGCAGCTCTGTATGTTACAGATTATAAACATGTGAGCAGAACACACAGGCTGGAGAGGAGAGGTCACTTGAGACAAAGTGACTGAGTTGTCCTGCACACCAACTCATTATGGAAGGAGACAGAATGGCTTTAAATTGAGCCTTTACCAATCAACTTTTCTGCTGAGAAAAAGTCATCTTGCACAAGTGGAGCTGATCTATTTCAGGCTGCTTGGCAAGAAGTCAGTCAACTGCATCACGTTTTCCACCACATCCATCAGTATTTACAATCAACAGATTAGGAAGACATTTTTCACACAGTTTAATTACAAGATAAAATGTTCGCCACTTATACAATTTGTTTTGAACCAAGTAGTTTTTTGTGACTAAAAATTCTCAATTCCCAGCCTTATTTACTCTTGCAATTGCTATGTCTGAATCACACATTCATAAGAAAGCTCATACTCATTTACAGAGCCAAAAAGTCAATTAAATTTTTACTGTGATGTCAGAGTTTCCTCACCTTATGTTACATTTCCTACACAATTTATAGGCAAACTGGGAGATAATTCAATTTCCTTTTCCTTTTCTTCCCTCATAGAAAATTCCCTTAAGTGCACTTGGATTTAAGCAAGGCTGATTTTAGGCTGACTCAGAAGATGAAGCAAAATTACTCAAAAGTAATGGAATCTCAAAATCATTCTACAGATTCTGGTTTTCTCACATGGATGTTTGTTCCATGAACACATTACACAGAATCCATGTATCTGTCAAAGCTTGTCAAAGTTTTTATTTGGAAAGTACTATTTTCCATTCTGGAAATTTCCACAATGTGCAATACACTTACATTCAAGAGACAAGACAAAGTAAAGGTGTCCCCTCTGAGTTCATAAAGTACACATAGTGTATTCATCTTCCAATCCCCATGACAGGAGATAAGATGGTTAATTATCAAGGTTTTACATTTTCTGCCATAGATCTGTTTTGCCAGATCACAACTCCATTTACTTATATAGAGGAATTTCAGCCACTTAATATGGTCTGGAAATATAAAAGCTCAGGCTTCTATGACCACAGGTAAAATCCCACGGATTTTTGTCAACCTACTTACCTAACACCTGATATTTTCAAAAGGGTTAATTAGCAAAGCATAAAATTTCATTGTACACATGTTGCAGTCTTCATATATATGTTCTCAAAATGAAGTTAAAAATTATTATACAGTGAGCCACTGAGTCCTTCACTCTTCTCTCTTCCTGTGGCCAACTTCAAAATCATAAAATCTTCAAATCAGACTATTTTGCTTCTCACTGGTATTACTTTATTCTTAAACTGCTAATATCCCTTCACTACATTTGTATCTCTTGCAGAATCAAATAATCTAGAATGCTAAGTGTAAAGAAATATAACTTTTCTGCCATTAGTCACATCACCTTCCAAATGTTCCCTTTGCATCTACTGAGCACGTACAACACTCCACACTTACAGAGAAAACTGAGGCCAAATGACTGCTTACCTTAAATCTGTCAACAGAAACAGATGCCTCAGACAGAGACTTCACTGAGAACGGAGTTACTTTGAGAGCAAAAGTCATTGAGTTAAAGACAGTGACTACTGTGAATGCCTAGAAACAAGACAAGAAAAATAATCACACTTGAATGCAATATTCTAACAGCTCCAGCCTTCTAAAACCCAAAATGGCACAGCAGCAAGTCAAAACCATAGAAAAGGCCCAGTTCAAGAACAGCCATTTAAATATTAAACATATTCGCAAAACAAATCTACCCAACTCCTTCTCTAGTGCTTTCAACAGACCATGACAGACCTGTTCTGTTTGTAGATCTAACAAATGCAGCAGCCAGCAAATTCTGCGTTAACCTACTAGTGAAGGCACAAATTCAAATCCTATTTTTAGACATTTGTGTTGTTTGCATCCAAGCACACTGCAAAACAAACATCCAGTAATCCCCAATGGCCCATCCAAACAGGAGGACTTATTTACATTCAGCCCAAAACCTGTTCTGAGGCAGGTCAGGACAAAAGAGCACTGAGAGCCTTTTGTGCAAGACATAAGACTCCACCTGCTGCTGTCACAGCCGTCAGATACTCACTTCTGTGAACAAAGATACAGCCTGGCCACATGGGCACAGCCACATAAGAAATGGCTCAGCAGAAAAGCTACAGAAGCAAAAGCACAAAGAAATGTCTAACAGTTTACCTGAGCTGCTGTAAGGTCATAGCCAAGGATCATATGGACAGAAAAGGTCACCACACTGGCAATGACAACAACAATGGGAGCCACTCCCACAGTGATGCTCTGGAAGTAGCCTGCACGCTCCAAGATTTTGCGTTCCTCCTCACGAATTTCTAGAAATACAAATAGAGGCACCACATTTGAGCTGTGATTAGGGGGTACATACACCAAACAGACAGTACCATAGCACTATATATAAACAGTAAGAAGCCTAATTCTACACTTTAGTGTTTATCACACTATAAACATTCTCATAGAAAAAGTAATTATAGAAGAGGAAAATATAATGGTCTGTAATTATACAAATATAAGGATTTAATTTTTTTTAAAATAGAGCAGCCAGCACATTTATTAAATTATAAAAGGAAAATTGAAAAACTTAAGCTTAATGTCATGCCACAAACATCATTACACTAGAAGGTGAAATTTTAGAAGCAGGTCTGTTTGTTCAACCCATTGTGAATAACACAGATGAGCCTGAAGAATGACAGTGTTCTTAAACTGCTCATCCATCAGCACCTACAGCACAAAGTCAGCATGCACAGGCTACAAAGCAGCAAAGGAGACATTTACAGACTGTGGGAACTCACTTTGAACATTCTGAGAAAATGGTTTGACCCAGGCATACATTTTAATGAATTTAATGTAATTAAGAACTTCATTCATCTTTTGCACACGTTCATCTGTTGTTGCTACGCATTTTCTTCTGAAATAAGCTGTGAGGCGTGACACAAACATCTGAAACAAAAGACAACACAATGAAACATTAATGGCAACTCAGAAAAAGCAAGTACATTCAATTCCTAATTACCAGAGGAAATTAATTTTTAATCTGAAAAGGGGAATCAGGGATAAGGCCAGGTAACTGCTATTCTAAGATAAAACTCAGGCTGAAATCATTCATTTCCTCCTGTCCCATTTGCACCAAGCACCAGACTCGTAAGAGCAAATTTCAACAAAAATTTGAAAGAATAAAGGTGTGCACTTTTACCAATATTGAATAGTACCAGTTCAGGTAAAGTTTCTGAAGCACAAACTTAACCTAAAGACACACAAAGTTGACCCCCACTTTAGCCAGCCTTTTAACCTGATTCTGTAAGGCAAATCAGGACTTTGCCCAGTCAGATAATTTTCTAGTCTATGCCAGTGCTATGAAGGTAGTAAAAGAGTTTTTCACATTTTTCCTAAAATAATCTAAAACCAGAAAGTTGTTTGATATGCTTTAAAAAATCTGCTACTCCTACATACATCCCATTCCTGGTCTGAAATTCAAATCCAACACAATACTTCAGGAAGTTTTATCTCCTTTCCTTTCTTCATACACGTGCAAACTCTTTTGAAGCCCCCAATCAATAAAGAAGGACTGCTGGAAAGAACTGGAAAACATGTTCAAACTCCACTCCTCATTCCCCTCTAAAATGCAACTCCCACTACATATAATCCTTACTTTTGGCCAGATAAATTGGACCACAGTGAACCTCACAGTATTCAGCCTCCATGGTTTATAAGACGTGTATTATGAATACAAATCTTCAGCAGTCTTGCAGACATTTTATAGGCGAGAAGATTTTGGCTTGAACTAGTCTATTTCACAGCTCAGCAGAAGTACCTCATCAAGAACAAGCTGTGCCAGATGTGGTGTTTTTCAACATCTTGCATTGAGTCAAGAAATCAAGAACACTTCTTATGCAACACTGAGCTCCCATACACAAGCTGGAGGCCTCATATCTTTTTCCAACATCAACCATGAGCACCTGAATATTCTGCAGTTTCATTTAGATATGACTGTTAGTCTCAGACAAATCCATCAGCTTTCCTATCCTCGTTTTCTAATTCTATCACTTTGAGCTTCCTGATTCCATATTTGTTTCATACACCGTCTTGTAACTGCCTTCAAGAAAGTGCAATGCCAAACTGGCTAAATCTAGCACATTTCAACACTTAATTCAGAACTATACATTTGTCTGACCTAAGAAAAATGAAGCAAGTCTTAACTCTCTCCAACTCACCATTGCTGGGTAGAAGAGGATGAAGACAGCAGATCCCAAGAAGCCTGTTGGACCCAGAATAATCACATTATAAACCATGCCCAAGATGGCCACAATAGGGCCCCCAGCCAACAAACTGCCAACTGCTGCAGCTTCAAACATCCTCTGACCATCATTGGAGCAAACATTTATGAGCTGAAAAACAGAACAGATAATTTCGACTTAAGTCACAGCTCATTCTCAAAGGAATATAATACACATCCCTAAAACATTGCCATTTCCAAACCAAGGCTGCAGCTTACCTCTCCAAGAGACTTCTCCTTGATATTCTTCAGCTTGAGAATTTTCTTAAACGCCATTGTCAGGACAGCCCCACGCAGTCTGACCCCCGTGCGATAATTCAATGCCCAGGTTAGTGCCAGGGACCACGATCGCACCACTTCCGTCATAAAGATGCCAAAAACTAAAAACAAGCTGTACTGCAGGTTGGACTCACTCTGCTGGGTATACTCCAAGAGGTGTTTCACAACGAATGCCTACAGGAAGAAATGCAAGCTTGCATGAACATCCCATCATCCCAGAAGACCACACAACAACTTTATGTTAAGTTAGAAATAAGTAGGCTACTTTGCTTTTAAAAGAGCCATTTGAAATAGAAAGCATCTTCTTTCCAGAAGTAAAAGGTGTCAATACAAGAAGTACTGTAACACAAGCCCTGCTGAGAGCCAAGCACTGAGTCAAATTTAGTAAGTAAAGAGAGTTTAATTTGGAACCATATTCCTCGCAGCACGCTCCTAATCCTCCGTATCTTCTAACTTAACATAAATGTGTCAGTTAGCTGAAAGCAATGCATTATCATATAGAAGAGTTTTAAAATATAGTCACTACTTATACATCTGCACACATTAAGAAACATTCCTTTAAGTGACATTAAGACCTTTTTTATCTTTGGTTTGCTTCAAACGTGCTTATTTGATAAAAAGGAACAATGTACCTACAGTTGTAGAGGGGAAGAGTGAGAAGGACATTTGCAAAACATTCCTGGAAATAAACATCAGCAGTTTAATAGTAAAGAAAAAAACAAGCAGAAAGCACAAGGTACGCAATACCACAAATCATTGGGGATAGGGGAGAAAAAAAAAAAAAAGAGACAAAAAAATTAACTGTTCAATCCCTCCCCATACCCTCTTCCCCCAAGAACATAAACACTTTACCTCAGGAATCACATTTCAAGCATCACCTGCAGAAAGAGGACAGCCCCCAGAACCACCAAATCCCAACTCCAGCTTTTTGTGGTCCAGTGGCACAATACAACATCGTATAATTCACAACCACCAGCATTAAATATTATTAACTGCGAAACAATAGGCTTTTATTTGAAATGAAGTGTCATCTTAAACGGTAACATCTCAAAAACACTATACAACAAGTAGACCATGGTATAAACATACAATCTGCACATACAACATAATTATAAAGGGCTAATATCTAACAGTCAGTCTTAGCTTCTAACAAATTAGATTTAAATCTATACACAAAATTATAAAGATACAAAAACAGAATAGTATTTGTTCACGGAGTCCAAAAGAAGTCAAACTTGAAGGTACCAACAGAGGAGGCTTCTGAGGCTGCACAAATTCTGAAATCTGGTTTCAAAAGTATCCTACAGTAAGGCTTCACAGACAGCAAAAGACTTCCTAGAGAGCTTTTCAACAAATGATGTTTTAAGATACTGGTGCTTTCGATATACTAATACAGAGTAGAGAATTACCTCTGCCCACAAGAAAAATCAACAAAAAAATCTGAGACCAAAGAAAATATTTGAGAAGCCTTTCACATCATAGTCCGTTGAAGTCCTCTTGGCTAAACCATGTTCTGCAAGCAGGAGTTCTGTATAGTTTGAAGAGAGGAAAAAACAAAACCCCACAACTCCACCAAAGGTTTTGATAGCTACAGCCCAGCACCAAATTAAAAAAAAAAAAAAAAAAAAAAGGAGATCAAATCATCTGTTCAGAGGAAAATAATTCTGCACATCAGAACCAAGGAAACATGCTGTAAATAATTTTGTTCTTTTTCACAGATGTGAATTAAAGCCAGATGTCCATCAGATTATAGAATGGCCACTGAGAAAATTTACATACCGATCACTGAACAAATGTGAGGAGCTCACATTCACAGATCTATTGCATTCCAACTTTCTCCTGATTTGATTTAATTTTACATCCACTGTTTGGATCACAACTGCATACAGTTGGTCTGCAGTTACTGTGGAGATTACCAACTTCTTTTTCCAGTATTCAATCCAACATATGCAACTGAGTCACTGAGCAATTGGGGTGTAAATCCCCCTTTTTCCTCACGAGCTGTAACTCAGCATGGTCGCAGACTGCAAGCATTTTCTCACACACCACAGCATTGCTGAAAGTCTCCAAGAGAGGATGTATAAAGATAGCAGATGTTTCCTGGGGTCTCATTCCTCCCAAAACGTTAGTGCAATTTTGCAGCACTATTTTATAGATTCAGCATCTCCCATGATGGAATAGAAACCAGTTTACATTATACCCCAATTTATTTTTGTTCCAGAAGAAAGAAAAGAGGAAACAGTAGATTAAAGAATTTTGAAAAGGGAGGGGAAAAAAGTCACAGAAAAATAACATTTACATCTGAACAAGTACTATTCAAATTCATATTAGTTTAATGAAAAGAATCCAGCATAAAGTTATTTACAAAAAGAAACATTACAGCATATAAACTAAGCTAAGGAGAGAAAGAGCTCCTGTGGCTATTACCGCAGTGGTTGGTACAAGCTGCTTGGCTGTCTTAAGCATTCCCATGGAATAAACATTACCTTACCTTTGCTCTTGGCGGTGGCTCTGGCCAGCAGGAATGCCTCATCCTGACGCAGAAAACAGCCATCCTGAAAATGCTGAAGAACAGCTTCTGTCACTGGTCCCACTGCAGTGCCGGCATCCCTGCTGCAGCCAGCGCGCCACAGCACGGGGCAGGCTGCAGCTGGAGCCAACAGGGAAACTGGAAAACTTACCTCCCATAGCTTACCACTCCCCCCTCCAGTAACTGACCAAACTGTCAAGCTGTGCTCCAATAAAATAGCAAGTTTTCCCATCTCCCAAATGGGAAGAATAGCTCTGAACAGTAGCAAAGAGGTACATTGTTCAGACCTGGAGTTAAACCGATTACATTCAGCAATCAAGAAACCTCTTTGTTCCTCCATCAGAACTTGGAAATTTTGGTAGCTGATCAAATAGTAGCAAGTATTTATTGGAGATAAATAATATATCACCTATAGTAGTACATTCTGATGGTTATTACAAGGCACTCTGACACATGCAGCTGACTCACCAGGTTATAAGTTCAGATTCTGTGCCAGATGCAAAATGTATCAAAATAAAAAAGAGGAAGACCCTTGAAGGATCTGATACCGAAAAATAAAAACCACCCAAAGCTAAAGAGTCCACACAGGAAGTCTGGAACAACGTCTTTCCAGTTATAACCATCACAATGCTCAATTGCAAAGCCACAGCCATTTGCTGGCCTTTCAAGACCATAGATATTCAATTAAAAATTTTGAAGTATAATATAGTGTTTAACTCCACTTTTATAATTTTGATGAGGGCAAGTGCTTTTCCTGATCTCCCTTCTCACCTTCAGGTGACTGAAAGGGCGTAACAATACAAGAAAGCACTAATACTTTTGAGGAGACAGCATAGGCATATCCCTGAGGCATGCCATTTTTACAAACAGGGAGGAGGGATGGTAAAGACTTATTTTCATGCCAAATGGTGGAACCAGAAGTGAATTGGGCCTTATTCAGAAACATGAATAAGGTTGTCTGTAAATGGGCAACTGCCTACAGATAATTTTAAGTTACCCATATCAAGCATCAAATGCAGCAGTAGCCCCCAGCATAATCAAGCTGGTTTGTTTTCTTCTTTCCCCTCTGACTCTCTCTCATTCAGCAGTTTGGCTGAGACAAATTGAGACCATTACGCTACAGAAATTAGGGGTAACCCTGCTATAAGTTCTCTGCTAAAGATAAAAGCAGCTCCTCAAGCCCTGTAGTGAAACAATGACAGAAGCTCTTCTTGGGAAAAGCTAGTGCTGTTAAAACCTTAATCATAATTTACTGTTAATTACAAAAGTATGTTCATGTATTTTTTAATAAAGACAACTATAAAATAGTACAAAGAAAAACAATACCACAGAAACATTCATTATAATTCATATTACATGAAACAAGGCAAACTTTAAGACTTAAACAGAACATCATTTTTTGATAAGACATTTAAAAGCAGGAAAACATTTTAAAAAGACATTTCACCTAACAGTGCACCCAAGTGTACTTACCCAAGAAATGAACCTCCAGCTTACCAGCACACTGAAACGTGTACTACTAGCAGTAATACTGCTCCTACTCCTCAAGGGAAATGTGTAGAGAATAAATTTAGTCAAAGTTTCAACTTTAAATCTGCACAGCATGTGCAACAAACACGTGACAAAAGAATGGTGTGAATGTCAAGTCCCATGTTGTTATCTTCAATACGACCCTTAGCAACAAACAGCAGCCGTTCATTAGGCAACAAGATTTTCTAACACTTCTACCTGAAACCTGTCTGGCCATTCTCTGTAGGATCAGTAAAGACTATGCCCACAGACTTCTTGAGACCTGCTCATGTTAGTTTTTAAGCAGTGCTCTCAGAATTGTTTCTTGGTCCGCTTCTTGAAGACTGTTATTAATGCCAATAATTTAAGATTAGGGTTTTATCAGACTGAATTTTATTCCAAGATAAATTTACAGAATTTCAAAGAGAAAAACAATTAGAAGACCTGCACATAAAAATCTTATGAAAAAAGCAAGTTATGCAGTTAGGGAAGAACTTTAGACTATACTCAAAACCAAAGAGAAAAACCAAAAAGTCCATTTCCTCCAGGATACCTAAACTCCCCCTCCCTTCTCCAAGAACTTGCCTGGGTATTCAGCAACTGATCCATCAGCTGTAGGAATCCTATCTTGGATTATTGAATTGCTCTTGAATTTTACCCCAAAATTTCTAGCTAGTCAAAATGTTTAAGTGATTCTGCAATGAAACCTTAAGATTTTACAATTGGCCATGAGATGGAGCCCTCTGGGGTTGTTAAAAAAAGGATGGATATTACTTACTGGTCCACTGAAACCCGCGAGCTGCGTGACCATCAGAGACACTATGGAAAGGATGAGCCTGGTGCGGCAGAAAACCCACACAACCCTCCGGAGAGAAGCATCATCAGGCCCATTTTCTTTCAGTTCTTCTTGCCACAATCTTTCCAACCTAATAAAAACAGAAGATTTATGACATTTATTCATGTAATCAATTTTTCACCATAAGAGAAGGTACAGTCTCATAGGTACTTCTTAAAACTCTAAGTGCTTCCTAGCTCAGAACAACAAAAAATATTAAGAGAAACAAATACATTCTGTATGGTAAAGAGAAATATCTGTGTAGTGTTCTATTCCATAGGACAGAGGGATGAAAAACACAATGCTTTTTCTTTGCCTGAAGCCTCTTTGGCAATCTTAATATACTGACAGTCTTTCTCTGCTGAACTGACTGAAGAGCTGCAGAGTCAAAACCTGAAGAAATTCTCATTAACCACAGAAGGTAAGCTTGATCAGAAGATCTGATCCACATTCAGATCACCTTGCTACTGACAGTACTATTTCTCATTTAAGCTCAAGACTTTTTTCACTGCAGCCTGGAGAAAAAAATTGTTTTAATAAAAAAACAGGTTAAAGACATGTAAAATCAGAATAATTGCAAGACACTCCTAAAAATATAATCCCCTAATTTCACAGAACTCAACAAGGCTACAGAAACTGCGCTGCATGAGAAAGTCAACCCTGAAAGATGAAAGTAAATTCTACCATTCTGAGAAAGGCAAAACAAAATGTCAGTGTTGCTCTTCTAGGGCTATACCATTGACACCATATATAGACACTAAACCATTGCCTATACACTAACATGCAATAAATGGAAACAAGAAAATAACAAACTAGATGTCTTTACCTTCTGCAGTTGACATCTGAAGACTCATGCCTTGATAAAGACCACACATCATCCATAAACAATTCCCCTTTCTTGTATGCTCTGTGGGCCAAAGGAGTGAGCCAGGAGAAGGTCATGGAGGAAAAAAGCCCAGCATTATCAACCGGGTGCTGGTGTCTAAAAGAATTAAAAAGAAAAAATCACAAACAAATGAAAAAGGAAACAGGAAATGTAAATCTTTAAGAAAAACAAAGCCTCCTCTCATTGGAAGCACTCAGAGTACCAAATGGTCCATGCCAGCCACACTTGCTAAACAAATTCTGATGTTTCCAGTACCAGTCAGACCTACATCTGCAATTGTGCTTTGTCACTGGTTTGAAAAGCAAATGCTGTATCAGTTCCGTGGTAACCTAAAGACGTACTTGGAAGTGGTCCGTATGGGTTTCAGTGCATTCAGACCATGGTGGTATTTGCCTTTGTGATGCTCTTCATCCAGCATTCTCAGCTGGGAATGCACAGAGATGTCCAGTGGCAGGCCCTCTGCCCGAGCTGCTGCTTCCAAGGCATCCTGGCATTCAATCTGCTTTTACAAAAAGACAACAGATTCAGACTTCAAAACTACATTTGAAGTCCATGACTCCCATCTCCAGCAATTTTGCACCTCTTCTGCAAATTATTGTGCAACAATCACAGTCATTTCAATGTCTCAAAGCACAGGCTTCATCCTGGCAGCAAAGCTACGGAAGGCACAGGTTCAAGATCTGTGTTAGATTGCTGCATTTGTAAAACAAATTAGTACTAGTGTTGCACCTGTGCATTCAAAGGATAAATGGATGGACCAGACTAATCCTGCCACAGGAAATAAGATAGAGAAAAATTACAACAAAGTACCTACTACATCAGTTCAGGAAATCAATGACTGGCTTATGCAGTGAAATTAAGACATATTCTTTATGAATTTACACCTTCTTAGTATAATTTAGATATTCTTATCCACAGAAAATACAAAGTATTTTCAAAATTCTACTGAAGTCCCTTCCTCAAAAACACTTTAGACTAAATCAAAAAAACCAAACATGCACTAAGCAGAATTGTACTTACTTTTATCATGTTTCCTATTTTTCCTCTTTTTCCCTAATCTAAATGGAACAAAATTGACAATTTTCTCTGCTCCCAGGCACAGTTTCTCAATGGCTCAGCAACTTTGGTAACAGACACCTACTTTAAAGGCAAACCTTATCTCAGGGAGGGTTTCCACAACCCCAGTGAAAGGCAGACTGAAATGCTAATCCAAGAGGAGAAACAAGAGTGATACAGGATAGTCAAAATGTTGCAGAGTTTAAACAAATCTTTTGAGAAGCAGCCAGATGTTGGCTGCAACACTACAGCAAAACTACATGAGGAGATGAGCCTGTTACCTGTACTGGCAGAGGGCTCTTGACTGGTTCTGCTAATTTGATGTGTCATTTATTGCAGGACCATGTTACCTGCTTGTATTCTAGTTTATTGCAACTGAGCTACTTTGTAGAAGAAAAAAAAAACTGATTTAAAAATCTTCCTGAAGGTCTTAAAGATACTATGATTCTACCTTTATTAGTTGACTTATCAGAGAGAAGCTAGCTTGTTTCCTTGAAAAGAAACAACTGTAATGCATTGTAGCCTCCAACAAACAGTAAACGCCAACACTTGCTTCCTGACTTCCAAGTCCTGTAATTGTTTTTGGAAATGTCACCATTTATCGTGGTCTTTGTCTGCCCTATGTTAACATGTAATAGTATAGCACACTAAGACACTGTTTCCACCCATGAGAAGGATGAGAACAGGAAACTGAAAAAGACATAAATCTGTTCCTTAATTACTTAACCAAAGTACTTAAATAGTGCCTAAGCATGTTGTCAATAATCTATGGTTCTATCTCAAAAAACTTATTTGCAAAGCTATCACCTAAAGCTATAGTAACAAAAGACAGCCAAATAACACAAAAACAAAAGAACATTAAAACCTTATGACACTTGGAGTGACTCAAAACCACAGTACTTGAAAACTGAAAAAGACTTCTCACTCAATTTATATTAAATTATTGACTCACAAAGGCAACACTGCCTTACTAAACCTATGCAAATCAGCATTAATAAGGGACCTGTCATAATCATCCTAAAGGAGTTCTGGACCACTTCTTTTCTGGATAGAGCCGAGGAATTCTTAACTGGTTTGTTGTGTTACCCTCACAAGAGGCCCAGGGCAGATCTGCCCAAAATCTTGTTGCTGATAACACACTTGTTTCTAAGTGATGCCATAAGCTAGTTGTATAAACATTGCTTTTCAGAGCACACAAAAAAGCGCCTATAAGTAAAAAAGTCTTCCAAAACAGAAAACACTATGTCAATAAGCATAAAAATAGGTTTTCACCCACTTAGAAACAAGAATAGCTTCTGCAAGGGGTTTAGGCAGTCCAAAGATAATATTCATAAACAATCACTGAAAAATAATTAAACTCTCCAGAGCTGCTCAAGAGTTCTCTCCGCAAATGTGAAAAAGCCGCATTGATAAAGATGAGGGCCCTGCCTTTGAAAGGCCTTTATAATGTTTTGCCATAGAGACAAATACAACCACAAACCCCTCACTGAGAGCACTGCTCATCTCCATCTTGATGAGATTGACAAAATCCTACATGTAAGACTGTCAAGAAACAAATACATCATACCACTGTACAATTAAGTTCTAAGAACAACTCTACAGTTCTGCATAGTTCTCTGAAGATCAGAAGACCTTCAAAGCAGAGTTTATCAAGAAGTGAGGCTCCTAGAGCTGTTCTACAATGCTCTTCAGGAACAAACAACTGAAGTAAGAAAACCAAAACAACCCCAACACTTAATTTAGGTTTCTGATTAGTTTTTCTGATTGCCTGCATGTGTGCACAGTTTTCTTGGAAACCAATACCTTCAGTCGTTACTAATACGCTACAACAGGCTCCAGCTCTGCTATTGAAATAAATGTCCAATAAACATAAAAAATAAATTAAAATACACTTTTTCTAATTCATCAACTTATTAATATGCCAAAACAAGCAATTAAATGAGTGATACAACATGGTACTGATAACTCCAAAGGAATGCTTACAGAAACAAAACAAGTCTAAATCAGATATTGCTAACTGGAAGAGAGATTCATTCAGACATTTATTGAGAAACAGCAGATGACTAATCAGCACCAACAAAAGGCCAAAATAACAATGAAGATTTGTTATAAAAGACACAAAGGATAAAGCAGAAAGCATTACCATAACACTTTAAAAAACCCTAGTGTTTGCATCCTTTTTGAACACCAGACTATGCCCCTTGTCACTTCAGTTCAAAAAGGGCATGATACTTAAATTTACTTCCCTTGAGCAGCAATAACAATGGGGCTTGGAATAGCATAAACTTAAGATTTTTTTCAGCTGGATTGATCAAAGGAATAAAGGTACAGGTATTTGAGCAGTCCATAAAACCTGAAGAAAGAGAACTAGAGAATGACTACCAACTGTTCTTATAACAAAAGAGCAAGGCACACAAATTTAGAAGTTTCTATCATAGGATACTGTAAGGTTCAAACGCATAAATGGACTAAACACTGGAGAAATAAACTCACACAGGATAAGCATATCATGGCTTGCTGAAAACATGACAGAGGGCAAGAACAATCATTGTTCAGCATCTTGTTAAAATCTGGTAAACACCAAATAAATTTTCTGCAACCATAGGCATCTCCTAACAGAGCATAACAGCGCTGCACGCCACATGCCATGAAGCTCTGACACACCCGAGTACAGGCTGATACAATTCAACAGATGACTATAAGAATTAACAAATAAGAAAACAGTTAAACTTTTACTCTTTGGCCCAATGCCCAAGAGTGGAGTGAGCACCAAGGAAGCATCACTGCACACATGATCTTCCTTCATGGGTAGGTCACAGAGGGGCAGAGAAAAAGAAGCACAGTTGGTGCTGCCACCACAGAGCACACCTACCCCATCTGACTTTCTACAGCTTAGGAAAACAACAGAACCATACAAGCACCTTCTGGCATGAATTCCTCATCAAAAAACTGGTTACAGCAATGGTAAGCACATAAGGTAATGAGAGAGTCAGAAAGATTGCATGGTTGGCTAAAGACATATGACAAAGCCCAAGTGAGGAGAGGAAAATGAGTGGTTTAGGGGCAAGGAGAAACTATTTGCTCATTAAATTACCAAATCCACAATCTAAGGTAATGAAAACGCAGGAAATTTAGAAGCCAAGCTGCAAAGCTGTCATATACACATTACGTCAGAAGTTCCATAGAAAGTAAGAATGGTATGAGGAAACTTGCTCAGAAAGGCAAGCAAACTCAATTATGTAAACTTGCACTCTTCTGAAAACGTGCTAAGCAGGCAATATGGGCATCTGAGGATGGGGAACAGGTAAAGAGAAACAAAATAGCTGTCATGTAGGTGGGAAGGAAAAAGCCATCCAGGGAGATTTTATCCTTTCACAGAGTCCTATAACAATCTCCTGTTTAACAGAAGGTAGCAATTATTGGTTTGACAACTGTAACATCACAACTGCAAAACCAGACAAGACCGGTGGCAAAGCAAAACAGATCTTTCCATCCCTTACTCATTTTGCAGAGGAAGAATCTGATGTGTGCATACAACCCAAACCCCACCAAACAGCTTCATCCCTTCTTCTGTAAGGCAGAAGATCTTCCAAGGCTCAGATCACAGCAGGGAAGAAGCTCCATCTCTTCTGGTCCTACCAGCAGCTGACAGGAAATTAGAACAGACCTACAACTACTTTTTTACTAATTCTTGCAGCTGATATAGAACACTAAAGCTACTGTGGTTGACTTATTACTATAAAGTAAAATTGTTTAAGTTGTAAAGGTCTCTGAGCTGGCAATACTGCAGAACACAACTCCTACCTCTTGTATTTAGCAGCCACAGCTCAGCAAGCTTCCTCATGCCTTTAAAGTTCTCAGCAAGGAGAGGCAAATGGGAAACCTAGAGACCAGAACAGCAGAGCTCAGGACTAGGTGGGTATGTGATGAGAAAGAATTATATCATCACGAGTTCTGCTTAAAGCATTTGCCATATTACAACTCCAGGATGAAGAGCAATTTTAAAATATTTAAGACTTTCTTAAAATATTGGTGTTGCAAAACAAGATTAGTTATTAGCTTGTATGGGCTAGGGAAGGGAAGAAAAGAACCAACTGTTCCATTTAGCTTAAGCACAACTGAAATAAAACAAGTTTAGGAAAATATTCTCTGGAATTGTAATTACATTCTTCTTCCCAGAAATTCCTCTGGGCTCAAGAACACTCCCAATAGAAAGGAGTAAGGGGTATATACACAGCTTCTGCAGGTACCATAGGCAACCCCTAAAGCACTGTTGTCCAGACTGCAAGTCATCAAACCCCAGAGCATCTGGAAATCAAATAGGTTTGCAGGTCCAAACATTGTCAAGTCTGCAGCTGCTTGGTGAAGCAGCAAGCACACTATGAACTTTATAGTGTACTAAGACAATTCTTTTCTCCTTTCACTGGATTTAATGCAGTACACATTCTATAAAAATATTAACAAGGGGATCTGCAGCATTAGGCTCCCAGCCTTTTCTGTAGCTAGGATACTTTATAATACCCTGCCTGATTAAAACATGAGCCTATTTAAGACTACTTTGGTGTATCATCCACCCATACCAGCTGTCTCCCTGATGCTGAGGCAACAAGGAGCAGGCACTGGGCTAGAGCAGAGACAGTGGGTGTCAGGAAGGAGACACTGATCCTTTAGGCACCTGCACACACTCATTGCAAAGTACAGACAGCACAGCAGAATTCACACAGCACCAAGGTGAGACCATCAGACAGTGTCAGATGCCTAGAAATTATGGTTACAACTTCCATAATAGAACCAGAACAAGAAGTCAGAGACTCCATTTTCTTCAACCTCCTGAAAAAGGGGGTATAAATAAAACCTCATGTCTCTGCTGCCTTTCCAGCATTTGCTACCTGAAAGAACAGCTCTTCACAGCACCAAACACATAGTCAAATGCAGGAATAAGTACAGCTGTGCCATATTTCTCTTAAAAGATACAAATTAACTGTTCAGAAACATGCTCTGATTTACCACAACAGTTCAGAGATGGAAAAGCTTGAAGTCTACTTTAACAGAGTTACATGCAACTTGATTACACCAGATCTGCTGTTTACTTTTCTGGCCAGGATTAGCAGAAGTTGTATTAACACCACAGTCATGGTTTCAAAGCTAGCCTGAGTTTATGCATCCTCAGATAAAAGCAGAAGCCTCCCGATAGTGCTTGGTACTGATACCAAGGCTCTGCAGCCATACAAAGGCAGGGTATGTACATCTGGTAAGTCTGAGTATTTTAGTCACATATATTGAGCACTTTCACTTGAGGCACATGAAGTCCTTGGTGAGAACAGGTATATATCAGCTTCTTACAGGAATATTTCTTATTTTACCTTGCCCTTGAATTCTGGCCAGCATCAGCTTTGAGGTGATATGTTCTCAACTCTTTCCTAGCAAATCCATTTATTCCTGCAATCCAAGAAATACAGAGTTTGGCATGAAGTGCTTATTTTAGGATTTTGCAACTGTAGCTGCTATGAATGCACCTGATAAGCAGCTGTCCATGTGCTTAGGCTTGTGCTATCCATGAATCCCTGTCTTTTGTTTTGCATTAAAACCAGTATTCATGATCTTGTAAGCAAGCATTCTAGGATTCATCCAAAACCAAGGCTTGGGTTAAAAAAACTTAAGTACATTGACCATCCAGCACTGGAGCACCATAGCTCATGCACAGTGACAGCAGACTCCTGTGGAATTGGAAATAACTAGATTTAGAATTGACACCCTCCATGCCTCTGCCTAAAAAGATGAGAAACCCAACTCCTTACTAAGCAGATCAACCTAGCATAGCACAGGCTGAGAATTTGGCTCCTGCCTTGAGCAAGGTAAGCTCTGCTCTCCTGAACCACCCCAATACCCTACCATATGCTGGGGGTGTTCTTCAGTAACAATCTTTATTCAGGCCATGCCTAAGCCAGGTCACAATAGAAGCTGCACATGTGAATGTTGTTCAACACTTGGAGCATCCAGAGAGGCTTTGACCTTAAGCTCTTATTGAGTGGAATCACCAACGAGTGACAGCAGAAGCCTTGACACCACAGCATTTATCAAGGCTAATAAAACAATCTTGTATTGAACTCACCTTCCTGCACCAACACATCTTTCCAAAAGCAAACAGTAAACTAGGAAATGCAAACTAAACATCTCAGGGCTCTAAACATGTTGACTTCAAAATTCATTAACCTTCATCTTCAAAAACAACTGAAACACAGATTTTGTTTGTGGAACATCTTGTTTGCCATCTGCACAACTGACTGACTACTCCTTATCACTAGGATACAAATTTTCAAAAACTAATAACCATCTCAATATCCCAAGACATCAGAACCCCCTGCATATATATGATTTTAAGTTGCTTCAAGCTAAGCTCACCAATATTTTGGGATAGATGCAGTAAATATTTCTGGAAACACTTATAGCTATACATTGAATTTCTGAAAGAGCCATAAAGCAGAGTGTCTGCAACACTAATACAGAACACCACAATGGAAAAGATACTGCAAGATTTCCTTCACTAATAGCTAATCTACTCCCTACACATTTCTGATCATGAGCAGGCTGACTTAGAAATTGGCTCTGAACAAAGGAACAGCAACTCACAGTAGCCAAAAACAATACCAGCATGTGGTCAGATCTGAGGTTTTATAATGTGGCTAAGACTTGGAAAGAAGATGGCTGTGCACTAAGGAAGGCAGTCAAGTTCCAATGGAAGCTGTGAATTACCCAGAATATTGATGCTCCTCTAGAAAACATCTCTGCCCAGTCACAGACCTCACCTTTTTGTTCCTCTTGTTAAGTGGAAGGCTTCTCTGATATCATAAAACCCTCTCCAAGTGTCAGATAATATTTCAGATTTGATACATGACTGTCTGTGGATATGCTCCTTTCTCAGATAGTGATATGTACATGTAGGCATGGAGGACAAGGTAGAGATACCCCTTCTTTGGTGTGGTTAGAGGGTCATCCTAAAGCATACACCAACAAACAATTCTAGGATCTTCTATCAAGTGATTCTTGACAGAATCACTTGATTCTGTGATTACTGTGTCAGTGACTGCTTTACTAGCAGAGGTTCAATGGTAAAACAACAAAACATGATTATAACCAATATATTCAGTTCTTTGCAGATATAACGGAATTAATGCATCTTCAGAAAGCACCACAAATGTTTGCTTCTGCACCTAGTCTAGTTGTATTCAAAGTTCTCAAAGATAATAAAACTGCTGCAAAAAAAACAGATTTTAAAATTTTGCTTTCATTTGATTTGAAAAAGTAAAAAAGTGTTTGGAAAAATACAGACGCATCCAGCAGCTCCAGCTACAAATAACACTTTACAGTTAAGCTGTCTAGGACTGCTCTAAGCATGGAGTGCACAAGCAGAAGTACCCAGGCTACACTCACACCCCTATTTTTAACCTGTTGTTCAGTTGACTCAGACACTCAGATGTTTCAGAGAGGTTGAGGCTGAATTGATCTATTTAAATACTCAGTGATAAATCACTTCAAAGCTATCAGTGCTTGAAGGATTTACATCAATTCCAGCAAGTTCTGATCACATTCCCTGCTGTCTTGGGCAAAAGATGTCAGAAACAAACCTGAAAAACAAGAGATCAAGGTAAGGACAGGAATATTAGTAGGGCTTCTGATAGCTAAAGTTAGCAACACATTTCCTGCATGTTTGAAGTGATCTCTACAGTTCCCCTGGCTGGTGCCTTGAAATGTAACAATTTGCACTTGAGATTCACCACAGATGCAGTCATTATCCTTCAGCAGCAAGAACTTAATCCTGAACAGTACATTCCAGCCAGAACCAACTACAGCTTGGAGTACAATTTGTAAATAAGTGCTGTAGCATCGTTAACGTGGGAAGTCAAATTCCAAGAATTGAGTTCTCATAAGCTCTGCATACTGTAGGAGCAGCTTGTTCTCATATCCTCCTCTCATGTAATTGTAATGGGGTATGGAAGCAAAATTCATTGCCTGCTATTCCATCAAACAAACACAAAATCTACATTTGAGACAAACCAATTCCAAAAGCATTTCAAAAATAATTTATTTCTCTTCATCTGTCATTTTAAAGCAGATTTCATAGACAGTGGAGTCTGTCCTCCCCAGGATACATTGCTTCCATGAGAAAAACTACAAACAATTACTTCAGCTGCAAGTTGAAGGGCACAGGCACATTCTGAGAACAAAAAGTCCTAAAGGTCTAAGTACAAATAAACATTTCAAAACATCCCTTAATTATTACTCACTGGTCATGCAACAGCTTTTATAAATGAAGACCACTCACTGTAGTGCCAGGCAGCAAGTGCACCTACAAGTTCTCCAGCAGAGGCATGTCCCCACACACAATAAGCCCAATTAGTACAGTACTATGCAGAGAGAACATGTAGTTAAGACTCTGTTCTGTAAGCTACATTAAGGTCTCCAAAGACTTAAAAATCAATTGTTATCAGAACACACTGCAGACACTTATTCATGAGGTGAATATATGTATTCACAAGCTGAATAATTTTCTTCATGAATTTTAGTCCCAAAGTGCCTATTTCAAAGGTCCATATTTCTATAGCAACATTCCCATTAAGTACCAGGAAATGGTAGATTAGACCTACTTATATTGCAGAATTATTTCAATTATGATTCCAGGAAGCCTATTTGAAAAACTCCTGTCTTTCAGAGATGTGATCTTTCAAGCTGTGACCAAGCAGCATTTAAGCTTCCAAGGAAAGAATTGCAAGTTCTTTTTCACTATTGTCATGAACACACTTGTGGTAGTTTGAAACAGCATCCTTTCAGCAGGATATAAACACAAGAATGAAGGTTTCAGGACAGCAAATGGAAAGCTGAATATAACCTTTATACAATGCAAAGAAGAGACATACATAAAAGCTCTGGGATTTTGGCTCAATAGTAAAACAGGTCTTTCACCTATAAAGATCATGATCAGAAAATCAACTAGACTTGTCTGCTTCAAGTTCAGATGGATGCAGAAAATGCAGCAATATAGGCAACAACAAACCCCAATAAGTCATTATTTATCAGCCTAATGTTCTTGTAGCCCTGCCAGCAGCAGTCATCACCAGTTGCCATGAACCAGTGGCCCTCGACTACCATCCCCAGAGCGTAAAGGATTCTACCTCACCTTATAAGGTGTACCATGTTAGCAAGAAGTCTACCTCATGCAGTGAAAGTCTGCTGCAAAACAGCCTTAAACTTGTATTCCACAAAGATCTGAAGTTAGTGATAAAATAACAGCCTACATCTGCTTGCAGCTTGTTCCTGGCAATACAGATCATGCTTACAGCTTAGTCATGTTCTGGTCAATCTAATTCAAATCCTGAGCCAGATTTTCTACAAGAAATTTGAGAGTCACAACATCTCTACTGATGGTACACTGGACTCTGTTGTCCAAGTGACAGAGTTGCACTACAGCTTATCCTTCTATCTGAACTGCTGTGGTCCTACCTTTTCTCATCACATCAGCCCTCTGTTGTGTTCTGTCACCAGCTGGGCCGAGTCAATTTAGGCATCTAACCCAATCCACTTCCCATAAAAGATACAGTAGCAAAGGACAGAGTTCCTTCTTTTCCCCTGAAACACCATTTTCTTCACAGCTTCTACCATTTTCTTACATGCAGAGGGAAAGTGCTTAACCAAACAGACAAAGCTCAGCCTTATGAAAGGGAAGTCTTTGCTCTTCCCTAAGCCAAGTGCATTGCTGAAACCAGAGCTTGTTTCAACTAGAAAGGGAGAAACTTGGTACACAAACATGAATGTCTAACTTAGATAAGGTGTTATGAATACCGCTCCTTTTACTTAACCTTAGTATCCTGCAAGCAAGCAGGATTTAATCTCACTGACATGTAGCAACAAATTCAGAGTTGCTTGTGTCTGTGGATTATATACACCTGGTCTGCAAGGCTAGCCAAACAAAAATGGCACCAATGTCTGAGCTAGAAATTAGCACAACCTTGGCATACTGAACAAGATAACTACCAAGTGGGCATCCTATCGGAACCAGGAGACTCCATTAGCAAAACAAGTTCACTCTTCTAACTCAAAGAGAACAAACAAGATAAAATTCAATGTATGAACTTCTCTTACATCAGTAACCACAAGTTTACAGAACTCCTGTTTTGCAACCAATTATCTGTGTGTACTACCCTGTAGTCATAGGCAGCATATCAAATGGTAGGGGTAGAAGGGTAAAAAAGACCAGCAACAGAGTTAAGCTGACCTGAAGCTGCCTCAGAGTTAGAGATTTTTATGCCAGGCTGTACAGACATGCAGAATTTGGCTTACTTTCAGTCTGTACAAAAGAAAAAAAAAGTAAAAAAAAAAGAAAAAAAAAAAGTACCTACAAATATGCTGGTTTCATGACTTCATTTAATTAAAAATTTACAGGTAAGATAAAAACTGTTTCCTTTAAAAGTTAAACCCTGATTAGATGATGCAGACCAAAAGAGAGATAACATGCAATGATTACTGCTGAACTCCACTGCCACTGGTCAGGAAACAGAGCTGCCCACCAATGGCATCACTGTTGTCAGCAGTATTTTAACAGAGCAGACTTTCTACTGCACAGGGCAGGGTCAGTGGCAAGCCCGTGACATCAACATCATAAAAGCCGTTAAAAATCCGCACCATGACTCCGGAGCGCTCTCGGTTCCGCATCAGTGCCTGCTCGAATGCAATCAGACACCACCTTGCTGGAACACCGTCAGCAGCACTGTGCTGAGTCATGGAGCCTGTGGGGACACTGGAGCTGCAGGGCCTGCACTCAGCTGCTGCAGAGCTGAGCTTTCCAATCCCAAAACTCAGCAGTGCAGCACTGGGAAACCCTCAAACCCACTGAAATAGGGGAAGGAAATACAGAGTATCTCAGCATCTACTATAACACAGCAAAGATTAAGCCTTCTTAGAGGTCTTTACAATTCCTTCATACAAATACAGCCAGTTCCCTTATTTCCAACCCTCTCACAGGCAATCTATGTGGAATGACCAGCAGCACATCATTGCAAAAATCAGACAGAAGCACTATTAACTTTGTCTTCAGAAAAAATTTACAGTGTATATGCATATGTATACCAATCCTTGGAGTATTTCAGAAAAGGTCAAGAACAGGATATGCAAGAAAATATTAGCTGCTTTGAATGCTAGCACTAGAATATCTTTAACCTTCTTCAGCTGGCAAGGGTTATTAGTTTCTGACCATATCTTTCACCAGCGTGGGTGTTTCCATTTCTCTGAGCCTTTTTTCCTTATGGCACTTGGTAGTAAATGCACTCTTCCCAGTGAAAACAAGCTCTAAAAATTAGAAGCTCTGAATAATGACAGGCTAGCTCTAAGCCAGTGGTTATTTCAAGACCCAGCTCTCAAAATAAACTAGAATTATGACAATACCTCACCATGTTAAATAAACAGATGTTCAAGAAAGTGTTCAATAATAATTGCTTTCATCTGAGGGGAAAAGTAAAGTCATGCTACTAGAGCAAGCTAGACATCTGTTTTAGAAAATTAACCCTTGAAACAACCATGGCATGATTAAGAGTTTTTTCAGCTGCCAACACTGAATGGTGCACGATTTGTACTGAGGGCTCCACTGTTCTTGCTTGGTTGTATTGATTCTCTAATACACAAAGGTTTAAAAAATTTCCTTGATTCACATCAATAGCTGAATACTAGAAAAAGCTTTATTACTGAAAAGCCACATTTAAAAGTGAAAAATGCTTAATAGGTGCTGAGACCTGTTACCAAAATAGCTACAGCACCCCTTGGAACGACCTCTTCCACACAATAGGTAATACTCATTATTGACCTTCAATGCAGCAAATCTATATACAGCTGGCACAGCAAAAAGGCTGCTGCATGCAATTTAATAAGCATAAAGACTGAAAAATAAACTATGAAAAAGAAACTGACCTTAAGTTTAGAATGCTGAAAATTAGACTCTTCCTGCTCTTCATGCTGTACCGAGTCAGCTCTCTCCCTCACACTTCTATACCCAGGACTGGGTATAATGTACTCTTTTCCTATGTCGATGTCTTTCATCTTCTGTAAACGCCAGGGTTTACACGTGTATTTTCACCTCAAGTATCTGAAAAATAATTAAATTCCCCTTCATTATGTGCCATGCCCAATACACCAGTTACTTTTAGTCACCTGTTTTTAAAGTTAATTTTCAAAATCAATAAGCAATTGTAAATGAGTTCTATTACAACAGGGCTGTAAATAACATGGCTTTTGAAGTCCACATAAGACTAACTTCTCATGAACTAGTTTAAACATACCCTGAGGTAATCAATGAGTACAATGATCCTCAATGCACTAGAGTGCTGTCATAGTTCCTCCCTTAGATCTCAAATACAATTATGCAATCTGACAGATTGAAGTAATAGCTACAGCATTTAGCCAAAACCCTGAGAAACTTGATTAGGAAGACCAAATCCCCAAAATCTTTCGTAAAGAGTCTGAAATTGCATATATCCAATAATTTATCAGCACAAAGTTTTGCAAAACCAACCTCTCTGGAGAGATCACTTCAGAAAATTAGTCAGTTGAAACACCCTGGAGAAAACTATCTCCCTTCTCTATAGCATTGCTCACTTACTCCATAGGCTTGAGCTATAATTAAGTGCAGACATGCACAGGAATGAGTCACACCTTCAGTGCTGCAGGTTTCCACTCAGTCTATCAAACTGCACTGAAAGGTCAGAAGGAGAACCAGAGCCTGGAAGACAAAATTCACTCCTCTCTGTGAGACTGTTTTTTATAACTCAGTTCTATCGCATTCTGCCACCCGCCTGCAACTAAGGCGATGGGAGAAGCCTGGTTGCGCTACGCTGGTCAGACTGCACCAGCAGCTCCGCCGGGGTGCGCGGGGCTGCACGGCTCCGCCACTGCAGCATCGCCGCCGAGGGCACCGGGGGCTGGGGATGCTGCGCCCGCGGGCTCCGCGTCCCTCCCGCGGCAGGGATGCGGGACAGTCCCCTCGGCCGGACACCCTCAGCAGCCCGGGCGAGCATGCCCTCCGCTCTTCCCCGGCCTCCCCGCGTCTCTGCCGCACTGCCGCAAACACGGGAGCCGCCCCGCCCAGGGACAGGTGCCCCGGCTGCAGCCGAGGCGGGACGGAGCGCGGCGGGAGCGGGCACCGCGCAGCCCCTTCACCGGGGGCGAGGTGAGGAGGCTGCTCGGCCGGGCTCCTGACAGGAGAGGGGACAGCAAAGCCGCCTCCTCACCACACCAAGGTCTGCCCGTCCCCGGTACCAGCCGCACTCACCTCCGCCCGCCGACAGCCCCGCCGCAGCTTCCCCGCTCCGCGGCCGCGAACCCAAACAACGCCGCTTATAGCGGTTCCGGCGTCCCCACTGCGCCTGCGGACGGGCGCTGCGGCGGCCGCTCCTTCCTGGTGCCCCATGGGAGATGTAGTTCGCTCCTCAGACTGGGCGCTCACTGGCTGCTGACAGTGAACTACGTTTCCCTCAAGGCCCCGCGCGGGCCAGCTCCGTTTGGCCGCGCCCCCGTCCCGCCGCGCCCCGCCCCGTCCCGCCGCCGCTGCCGCAGCGTGGGGGGTCTGGAACGTTCGCCGCCCGCCGGGGCGGCCCCGCGGCACCGCGCCTCTCCGCTCCTCACCGCTCGCGAGGGCGGCAGCGCGGTGCAATGCAACGCAGTGCAGTGCAGTGTAACGCAGTACCGTGCTGAGCTGTGCCGTACCGGGCGGTACAGTGCAGTGCGGGAAGGACGGGTCCTTCCACCGAGCCAGTGCCGGTGGGAAGAATTGGGGTCCGCTCTGTTCGGACAGCGCACGCAGAGAGCCGAAGGGCTGGCTCGGTGCTGGAGAGGGCGAGGGGTGTCTCGGTTCCCTCCCGGCAGCGCGGGCTGCCGCAGGGCGCTGCCCGGTTTGCGGAGGCGGAGCGGCCGCCGGTGTGGCGGCCGGAGCCGGCAGCCGCGGCCTCGGTGTCCGCCGCTCCCGGCCGGGCCGCGGCTCGCAGCAGCCTGTCACTCGCTGCCGGTTATCTGCAGCCCCTCGGCCGGAGAAAGTGCGACATGCCCTTATCTGGGGCTTAACCTTGGCGGGGGCCGCGGTCAGTTCCGGCTCCTGTTGCCCCGGCAGCCTCTGCCGCAGGCCTGCGACGCGCTTCCCAAGGAGCCGGGCATGATTCCCTTGCCAAGCCCCGGCTGTGCCCTTCGAGCTCCCTCAGACCACCTGAAGGGACGCGGCTTTCACAGCCAAGCTTTGCCGGCTGAAAGGGATGGAAGCTGCGGCTGTGTGTCCCCGTGTGGTGGTGGCTGAGGGCCAGCAATCCTGCTTCCCCAAAAGAGTGTGACACAGGGTGTCCAGCCCCCGCCTCAGGGGAGTCAGTGAAGGAGATGGACACAGCTGCGTTTCCTCTCACAAAAGGCTGTAAATATCCTTAACAAACCCTGAGCTGTAGCTTCTCCCCTGCTGCGTTTAAATACCCTGTCCTCAGCTGACATCCTCCTTCCACCAGCCAGATTTGGCTGATGTCTCATTTAAGTGGTTTATGTAACGAGTGCCTGTTTGTACCGTAGTCCTTGCTCTCCTGTCAGGAATCTTTGTGAGAGTCAGTTTGATAGAAATGCTGAAATGAACTCAGGTAAACAAGGGAGATGAGAACCTGGAAATAAAAGTGGACCAGAACATTCCCTCCAAGCCCACAAGCCAGAGGTAAAGGTAAAAAGTGTCACCATGCAAGTAACAGAGAATCCCTGTAGAGCTCCCTGATATACATGGTCACACATCCTGCAGATCTCTGACTCTATTTCTGGAAAAAAATTAGTATCAGCTCTATTGCAGGTGCTCTTAATATTTTGGGACAGGGGAACTGACAGGCAGACATACCTTGCCCAGATACAGGAGAAAAGAACAAATGTAACTGCTGTATTTTTCTGTCATCTCTTCCCCAGACAGGGGAATCATGCACAATCACAATCATGCAGTTTCAGACTCGACTGGCATTTTGTTGGGGAAGACACTCAAGGTGCATTTCATGTTTTATAAATGCTATGTCCCAGTAAAATGTGGATTTTAGGACAGAAGCCAGGAGGCAATTTACAGTAAATCCCTGAACAGTCATTAAACTGACCTTTGTTTGCACCAAACACTTTACATAGAGTGCTTTTTTTTTTTTACCCATTACTCTAAGAGGTAAGTAGATGTCCAGATACTGAGCTGTGTAGTTAAACAGCATAAACAGAAAGGACAAATAATGAATAATGGAGAAAATTAAGCTGTGTTAAAGCTTCAAGGTGAATCACTGGTATTTTTGGGTGTTGACCTGAAATTACTCCGAGTGTGAGCATGTCTTTGGGCCCTAGGCTGTGGAGGCAAACAGAGCTGCTTTTTGGAGGTGGCTGGCTGTTTTTTGAGCTGCTGACATGTTGAAGCCCAAAGGCTCTGCATCACATGCCCAATAAAGGAAGAAGAATATAAACTTTCATTATGCCAAAGTCATTACAAAATGAGTTCAGAAAGATGAGCAGAGGCTGTTGTTTAAGCCAAGGGAGCCAGAGCCCTGCCTACACTTGTTCTGTCCTCTATTTCTCCAATGCTGGAGGAGGTCTGAGAGTAAAAGGGAGGACATGAGTGCTAGTAGAAAACTGCTGGTAAGTAATGATGTGTACACTCAGACTAGCTCTGGGCAATGGGCTGGCAGTAGCATCAGGAGTGTTTTCACACCTGTGGTCCTACAAGTACATCCTCCCTGAGTACAATAGTGGGATGAAATGCTTAAGTAGGCATAACCCACTTTTTAGTGTGCCACAAGTCTCCTCCAGTGTTTGTTCTAAAGGCTATAAATGTACTGGTGCTACCAGCCAGAGGAGTTACATCTTTAGCTCCAGTGGCAGCAGCTAATGCTTTTAGTGCTGTGAGTCCTGGATTCATCCCTGAGGGATGGGAGCTCTTACATAAACAAGGCCTGCACAGTATTAAAACTTGCCCTGATTCAAGATCTGGGATTTGCTGTAATCAGACCTGACTGCAAAAGAAAAGCAGAGCCAGGCCAAAGAGCCAGCAACATCTTCAAAGCCAAGGCATGCAGACCAGGGCAAGTAGGCAACATCTGACAATTAGTTTTCTTAGAGGTGTCCAGGAGCTGCTCCCCTCCACCCCAAAACAACCATCAGCAGCAAACCTAAAGCAATGCTTAAAACAAACTGATTTGAGCCATTGGAGCAGAAAATGGAGCATATCCAGTTTGATCAGGAAAACCAAGGTTCAGTTTGTAAGAGTGTTGGCCTTTGTTCATCTGTCTCTCGTATTACATAGTCCCTGTAGGACCTGAGGACCTGCTTCTGGGGAATTGGAGCAGGCACTGCCCAGGTGAATAAACTGAGCTGAACCCTGGATGAAAACAGACTTCTCAGACGTCTGAGCTTGAGAAGCATGGCTGCACTCAGTGCTCAGGGTTTGGGTTCATATCATTGCAATTGAGACTAGCCATGCAAAACCCTGTTACACACAGGATTAGGAAGCAGAGAGTTTCTTATGTGCTGAAGGGATGCAAATGCCTGGTGAGCCCAGAAGACTCTGGCTGCAAAGGCTGGATGAGTGACTAATGGGATGGTGCAGTCAGTATTTTACTACTGGTAAAATACTGCAATGAGGCACTGAGATAAACAGCTTTTCTCTTTGCCCTGAAAGAAAAACTGTTCCCCAAAGAAGCAGCACTATGTGATTGGACTAATGTCCATGGAATTATGGAGAGTACCAGGAGGGTTGTTACGAGTGGAGAACTGTCACACCAGACTTGACACCCACACACTGCTTCCTTTCAGGTCTGTGGGCTTTGTGAGCTGTCTGGGGAACACAATATACTTTGGTCAGTGTGGATGGTCCTTGAGGAGGTGTCTTTGACAGAAATCTGGACACTGGGAAGACCAATTCTTCCCCCTCTCCCAAAACCCCTTTCCTATGTACCTCATACATAGAGGACATCAGGACATCACCTTCTTATCCTTCCCCACTGGGATCCTTGGTCCAGAGTGCTGACTCTTGCATTTTCAGCATGAGTTTCCTGAGTGTGTCCCTCCTGATGAGCATGCTGACAGTTGTTATGCTTGCTAGTGTTTTTCTACTCTCTTGCTGATCAGAGCTCTTAGCCATGAAGTGCAGAACTCACAGATTAATTGGACAGCTCAAGTAGAAGTCCCATGACCAAATTTAGCCTGTAGCATTGCAAACTGTAACAAGCCCAGAAATAGGGAGGTCTGAAGAGACTGCATTATCAGCTTGTTCATGATTCTCTATCCCTGTGCAGTGGCCAATCTTTTATTGTCATCATGTCCAAGTCTCCCTCCCACACACAGCCTGTTCAGGGCTTTGAGCTCCCAGAGCAGTCCAAAAAATTGCCCATTGCATTGCAACTACTTCACATCACTCTTCTGGAAAGTAATAACTTAGCCTCAGCTGGGCCACATGAGCCACCAATTCATGTGGGCAGCTTGGCAGATTGAAACAAGCTGCCCACATAGGTAGGTATATGTTGCCAACAACTGGAGGGCAAAGAGACATTGCAATTCATTTTCCTTTGTATCCTGTATCCACTTTCACAGTTCCAGAGGAAAGAAATTTTTTGTAGCAAAAGCATCAACAAGATCACTGAGGGTAGTCATTCTTAATCCATCATACTTAGGCCACAGAGTTAATTTCCCATTGTGGAGACAGGGAGGGGGGCAGAAGTCAACGTGGTACTCTCAGCAGGGCTGTCACAGACTGCTGTGGCTTGCTCAATCATTCCCCTCTTCAATCTCACTAGAAAATAAACAATTTGGGGGCTGGGTTTGTCACATGAAAGCCACAGTCCAGTTTCCTGCAAACAATGATATTAATAATCATCAATAACATTGCACAATAGATCATTATTGTTACATCAAGAATTTGGTACAATTTCTTTTAATTCAAGTAAAGTTATGGTATCTAATGAATCTGGCCATGGCTTGCAATTGAAGAACTAGAGGCATAAATACTCCCTGCACATATTTAGTGCTGCTAGCATCAGAGACTTCCTGAATATCCTTCTACAGTGGTCTGGAGAGGGTCATGAGTGCTGCCCTCCAAGCTGCCTGTAGCAACAACTGGATAGACACAAGTGTCCATGCTGTGCCAGGCATCTCTCTGTCTGCTGGACATGGAAACTTGTCCACAACAGTATGCACACACCAACCATACACAATTCATGCCTACCTGGTTCCATCCAAACACACAGCATGAGGCTGAAAACCTCCCTACATGGATGTGGTACCAAAACCTTTCCCCCATCCCAGTCATAGCTACAGAGAGAGGGGTTAGCACGCTTGCAGCACTAAAGACCCAGTGCCACAATCTAAACATTTCCTGGAACTCAGTGTTTTCCATGTGACTGCTCTGATTGTCAGGGCATGTGAGGCACAGGACCTTGTGGGATGCTCAAGACCTAATCAACACCATAGGCATCCCTCACTTCACAGAATGGGCACTCCCTGAGCTCTCAATTTTTCATTACTGCAGTTTCATTGTGCTTACAGCACTGCAAATGACTCATCCAGGCATTGAAGTTCATGTGCTTTCTGTTGGTTTAGTGCTGAACAATCTGTGTTGCTGATCAGAAACTGGTGAGAGTGAGGGCCAGCTCAGACAGCACAGTGGAGAGACGTTATTTCCCCACCCTTTCCCCAGAAAAATACTCAAGAGGGATATGATGTATTTGGAACTAGAGAAAACAGGAATCTTTCTCTTTCCTCCTGACCTGTTTTAGCAGAAAGAGTTCATTAATATCTTAATATACCTGTGCATTTGGCTTTCCTGGAAACAAACTGTACTTGCTTGATGTTTGTGCAAAGCTGTTGGTAGTGTAGGCGTTTGCATTGTGATTATGTTTCAGAGGATGAGGCTCCTAAGCTGATCCAGGCAGAGATACCACTCCAGGCTACAGCAGTACCACCCATCGCCTTCCCGTCAGTTCCTGTGGGAGGATGAACCTTCCAAGCCAAGCTAACGGTGTTTTACTCTTGTTCTCAACAGCTTCTACAAATAGCCATGCTTTTGCAACAAATACCTCTTGGTGTTATTTTTCTTTTTCCAGTTTTTGATCATTCTGCCCTCTTTTTGCAGCATTTATGCTTGTGAAAGTGCAGAAGTAAAAGGTGCAATGCTGTGCTGTATGACACAAATTAAATTTGTTTCTAATTCATCATTCAGGTCGGGAGGAGAAAGCACTGAAAAAGTATCTTATTTCATATGCTACTTTCTTTGGGTTTTGGGAGAGTGGGATACAAGTAAACCCTTCCAATACAATTAGCAGCAACTTATTCAGAAATTATTTTTCTTACAGGGAAAAGCAAGAAGGTTTCAAAGCTGTTGCAACATTTAAAGTGTAATCCAGTGCAGAAAACCAGTTCAAGGCAGTTCATACCTAGATTGATTGTTTGATTTTTCTTCTATAAACCTGATAATTCAAAGGACAAGATCAATTCAAGGGCAAAGCACTGCCCAGGGACCAGAAGCCAGTGCAAACCTACACGGGTAGCAAGTTTCGTGATTCCTACGCCACACACCACACCCACAGCTAATGAGTAATCTATAGAAGCCAGCAGCATGGGTCAGGCTGGAGCCTGCCTGCTCTCACTGGCACAGCAGTCTGTGTTGTATGGCTGGTTATTTGATGAAATTAATGGAAAGGACAAACAGTGCTGTGATAAAAAAGCTGGAGATGTGTCTGGATGAGCATTAACGGGCTGGGATGCATTCTAACTATACCACTCTGGCTTTGGGAGTTAGGTCCTTTCAGGTGACCCCTGGTTCATTTCCCATAGTCTGTAGATGTGCAGCAGTGGCTTTGGTTAGCCTGAGACATGCAAGGAAAAACTCCTTTAACCCCTCTCCAAAAGCATCCCAGGATTGTCCCCAAGCCAGCACATGGAAAAGGGAAATGGCCACATCAGAGTGTTATGTTCAGTTCCGTTTGCTTTTCTGAAACAGTTTTCGGGTTGGCCAAGCAGCCATGGCTGGGGCCATACGTAGGCTGTGGCAGGGGGAACTGGTTTAAACAGCATAAAACCCAGAGCTGGTGGCCAGAGTATGAAACAGCACGACCTTCCTGCTGGCTCCCAGGGACACGGTCACAGTCTGCTGCCAGGGCAAAGCACCCCCTGTCCACTCCTCATCTGCCTCTGAAAACAAAGCTGTGGGTGTGGGTCCTCTGAGGTGAAAGTGTCACTGCTTCCAGCTGCATGGAAACAGCAGAGCCAGGCACAGCAGCAAGGTCACTTGGCTGGCCGATATTGGGATGTGGGTTTCTTTTGGTTGGCTGCTTATGTGGCTGTGCAGAGCTGGATGGGCACCATCAGGATGTACCGTGGAGAAGCAATGTGTGGCTGCAGCAATGACAGCCCTGTGTAAAAGTGCAAAGTGCTGCCTCCTGCTGCTCTCTCTGCCAGCATCCACAACACTGCAGCTCCCCTGAGCAGCTCCTGGTTCATGAGCTGCAAATCAGATGTGGACAGACACCACCTCTTTCACCTTCCAGCAGATGATGAGCTTGCCACTAGCCATGTCTTACTCCCATTACCCCAAATCCTCCCCATTTCCTACTTGTTATCATGTGATGCCAGCAAAGGGTCTTGGGGATGCTGCATAGCAGTAACATCCAACACCTTCCTCTGCTGCTCTCTCCTCTCTCAGGACACGGTTCATGGGTGACATCAGCTCTCTCACCACCTGTTCTCATCTTCTGCTTGTTGATGACAGCTCAGCTGGTCATTACATATGGGGGGAAAGGCACTGCAGGGACTGCCACTACTGCTAGAGTCAAGGTCTCTGTTTCCTCATGTGTCTTAAAACCCCAGGGCTTTTCCATAGTGGAAATACAGCCAGCTTGTATTTGCCTGCATGCTCTCAGGTGTCCCTCTGAGATGCATGGGAATGATGAGCCAGCCTGAGCAAGCACACAGTAAACAGCCTGTGGGGAGAGGACCATTCTGTCCCATTAGAAACAGCATAAACAGCATGAAGGAAAATACTCCAAAAAAAGGAGAAAAATAATTAAAAATGCTGGGAGCCCCTGGCAGTGCCTGGAATCCCACGTGGTGGAGAAAAGGCCGTCTGGGATGCCAATTTTGGAGCTTGCCAGTGTGATCAGCCAGTTTTAGAAGCAAATAAGGACAGCCAAGGTCAGAGAGCATTGGGCCTCTGGGATTGTTGCTGTGCAGCTGAAAACTGGGAAAAAGGGGAAGCTGCAAGTCAAACACAGCTCTGTCCTTGCTGCTGCAGCTGTATCTGGGCTCTCCCAGATCTCAGGGTGGCCAAGCCCCAGGGGCTGGCCTGGCTGCACACAGGGATAATGGGGGCAAGAAGCTGGGTTTTTTGGAGATTCCTGCTTGGGGTTTCAGGGGAAGGGAGGCAGTTATGTGTTCAGAAAGCAAGGTGATGGGAACTCTAGGGAGCAGTGAGTAATTGTCAGGGCTTGGGAGACTTGCGCTGTTTTACTGTGAGGGAGGAAGCAGAAGAGACAGTTGTCTCCTGCTTTCCTCTCCCAGAAAGAGTAGAAGGTTTCCTGGGGGTTCCTCACACAAACCCGCCCTGAGTACATCTTGTTTTGCTGAGCTATTTGCTTTTGCTTCCTTGGGAAGTGTTGCCTGAGCACCAGCAGCCATCCTGCACTATCATCACAGCCCCCAGGCTCCTCAGGAGTCCCATGCTCCCCTCTGTGCATTACTAACCCCAGGCCCCACAGGGCTTGTGTGGGACTGGCATGGTGAGGGGTGGATGAGTGCATGTGTCCAGGTGGATTTTGGCCCCTGAGCAGTGGATTAGAGCCACAGGGCAAGGAGGCTGGTTCTTAGTCTGGGTGGCCATGACACTCGTTCAAACCTCCTCTCATTGCTTCAGCTAGTAGGACCATGGGGATGGCCATTGTGGGACACAAAAAAATTTGGGACAAAGCCTAGGCAGCAGCCTAGGTTAGCCATGGTGAAGCCTGCAGTGAAGATGTATACCCCAAAAGGAAATGCTGATCAGTCTGAAACTTAGAGGCTGTTGAGGCTGCAGAAATCCCTGAAAAGGAAGGCGTATATCTGGTGTAGGTTTGTTTTGCCACACAGAGCCATGTCATGTGCCTGTCCCATGTGCTGCAGGCGAGGACAATCCCCCAGCTGTTCTGAGCTACAAATAGGAAAAGCCCCCTGTGTAATCATGGCTTAGGTCAACTGGAAACAAAGCACTCCAGCTGCTGTGTGCTGCTCTCCATCATGACTTGGGAGGACAGGAAACCCCCCCACCAGCTGTGGCTGCAGGGATGAGAACAGTGCTTGAGGAGTGGGAAGCAGCTCAAGGGTCTGCAGCCTGGTTAATTCAAAGTACAGCCCCACAACCCTACAACACTTAGAATAACAAACAGCCTAATACTGACAACCAGAAAATAGCCCAGCCTCTAGACTCCCCCTGCCCTCTGCCCAGGATTGGGAGTGCAGCACATGGGAGCTGAGGGATGTAAAGCCCTTGAAACATCAGGACCACTTCCTCCAGAATGCAATTACAGGGTGAGAGCAGGGAGACAGTGGTGAATTCTTGGGGTGCTCAGCAGCTTGTGACCACAACTGTACCATGTCTCTAAATTGTGGCTCAGTTCCTCCTGCTAGGAAATGTGTGACTGCTGGAAACCTTGTGATAAAGGCAAAGGAGAGTCACTGTATGAAAAGCAGAGCAAAGCCTCAAGCCACTGCTGGGCAGAAGATCCTCCCCATGAGGGAGCAGCCTCTGTCTTCTTCTTAAAGACAAAAGATTGAACAGTTTGAACTAAAGAAACATACACTAAACATACACTAAAGAAACATTCAGACCCAGCTCCCTGTTGAAGTGAGGCACATGTACCATCAATCACCAGCTGTTCCTGACTTGAAAATACAGCAGCTCCTCATGTGGGTGGGAAAAATGAGCTCCAGCATTGTACAGCTTTTGTGAATCCTACTGCTGCCTCCTCTGTCTTTAAAAGAGACAGTGTCTGCACTCTGCAGTGCACTTACTGTGGCTACAGTCTGGTCTAACTTAAGTTCAACTCTCAGTGTTTGTTTGTCACCTTTCTGTTTCCCCAATGTATTTGCAGTTATGCACAGAGATGGTTTTAAAAAGATTTCACTGCAGGCATTTATCAGCTCAATCAGATAACACCCTGATGTCCTGGTTGCAGGCAGAGATAGGATTTAGATCAAGTTTCTGTCTGAACACCTGTGCCCCTCTAGGTGAGAGTAGGCCTGGGTAATGTCTCTGCAGGGAGAACCCCTGCACCATCCAGCTGTGGGGGGTAGAGCTGAGCCCTGCCTGTTCACTTTGAGCTGCATGCTCTGGACTCTCTTCTTGCATCAGCACGGAGAAGTTACTGCAGTCTTAGGCTTATTTTGGACTTACCTTTGCCCTGTTTTGCACTTATGTCATTGCAAACACCCTTTCAAAGTCCAAGCCAGGTTTTTACGATGCCCCAACCCAAGAGGTTGTGACTCCCTGAACCAAAGGGGTCAGAGCTGTTGTTATCTCTAAGGGCCAGGGATCAAAGCTGAGTATTACTATCCTGCTAAGTGTGTTTATTCCCATATATAGTACTGGCACTGCAGTCATGTCTGGAGTCCCTCCGTGGAAGTAGAGGCCCCCTCCAGTGGGGACAGACAGGCCCAGAGGCAATCCAGAGTGGCTCTGACAGCATTCATCCAGTCTGGCTGGGTCAGGAGATGTCTGAATTCTGAGGAGGAGGATTATTCCTACCTGATGGAGATAATTTCACTTCATCTCAGGTTTGTGACAAGAAACAATTTAGGTAACTATAAGGTGTCAAAGCTTGTGATTGGTGGTATCACCAGTGCTTGAGATTGTGGTTGATTGCAAAAGGGTGAAAAGAAGTAGAAATAACACATCTGTTTAGGGCACCCAAGCCAGCATTGAAATGAGAGAGCTGCAGACAAGTGGAGACTGGGAAGCTGTTCCCAGAGAAAAAAATCCCAGCTGCCTGTGCCTAATACTCCCACAGATGTGACATAGAAGTGATGGGAACACTGAGATGGATTCCTCAATGTATCTTAGGTACAGACACTCCTCACATGGCTGAGCACATTGTGTTATATCATTATTAATTGCTTTGACTTGGAAGAAACAGAAAAAAGGAATCTTTAATCTTAGATACTTTATCTTTTCTGGTTTCCAGTGTATTACCTTTTCTTTGGTATCTACTACAGCTGGAACGACCACATCTACACTACCAGGAAAAGAGGTCATTAATCAGCAATTTCCTTCTACTTTTCTGCAACCATGTGCATGTTGCACTTTGAAATATATCCCTGACAAATTAAAAGAAGTGTTGGAATGAGTCCATGGGAAACATAAGTTCAGTAACCAGATCTGTAGTATACAACATCTGTCAAGATAATGTGATCTCTCAGCAGCTTTGATGTGGTGGAAGGGGGGCACTGAGTTCCCCTGAGAAAGTTTGCCTTCATTCTCTCTATTAATTAGATTTGTAGGCAGCCTCAGCACAGTTTCTAAACCAAAATGCTGGGTGCGCGAACAACTGAATGGATCCTTGAAAAGGCAGAGTTACTGAACATCACTCAGTTCCCAGACTTCCCTAGATATGTGAAGCCCTTTGGGCTGAAAGTTCTAATAAATGTGCCTTTCTTATGGAGCTCCAGGCTCGCAGGGAGAGAAGGGTTAAAGGAAATGTGCCCTCCCCTCTGAACAGGGCCTTGCAGGAAAGGCAGCAGCGATCAGAGCTAAGATAGCTGTGCCTTGATCAAAGCTCCCCCTCACTTTTGGCAGACCAGGCAGTGGGAAGCAGAGCTGTCTCCTTCCTGAAATTATGCATCTGGGGCCAGCAGCAGGGAGAAGGCAGAGGGATGGACTCCTCATTGAGCATCTTCTCCAGGCAAAGCTGGGGTGGCTTTGAAGGGAATGCTGCAAGAGCCCTTTTTGTCCTCTGGACAAGTTGAGGGATGAGGAATGACCCTGTCCTTGCAAGGGGAGGAGCAGGAATAGAGCAACAATTCCGGTTGGTGCCTGCTCTGTGTTGCTGACATAAGGCCCCAGGTGGGAGGAAGTGGAGGGATGGGCTGGAGTCAGGTAAATTGCTCTGGAAATGAGGGCCTGGGTCAGACAGTGGCCAGCCAACCTTCTCCTGAGTATCTGTCCTGGCTGTTTAGAAACAGGAAGTTGCCTCCTTGCAATATGCCCTGACTTGGCACCATAGGTTCCCTTCTTGTGATGCATGTGACACTAGGTCTTGTCCCTGTACTGCTGTGCAATATGGCATTTCTCTGCCCATCTCCACAGTCCCAAGGTTGTGGTTACCCAGCCCCACACCTTTTTTTCTCTGGTTCATCCCATGGATCTCTTCCTAGGAGAGATTACTGAAGTGCGAGCCTGTCTGGGCTACCCTGCTATACCTCCTTGGGGATGCTCTTCCCAGCTTCTCTTGCTACACATATCCACACATATCAGAGCTGGAAATGGGTTAGCTGGAAAAACAGGAGACAGCTCTGCTACCTCCCACCTTATGCACCACTGAACTGGGAAAAAGAATCTGCTCAGAGGCTGCCACCCCATTTCACATGGCTCAGTGCAGAGACAAACAGGAGCACAAAACAGGGAGTAAACCCTGGACTAAGGTAGGGTGTGAAGGCCAGACACTCCAAGGAAGGAGGTGTTGCTGGTGCAGCAGCACTGCAAAACACTGTATGTGAATAAGGATTTGAGAAAGGGCAGGGGAACTCTGCAGACTGAGGAGCCTTGCTCCAGGGTGTTTGTGCTCAGGCAATCCCCATGTGACTGGGGGTGCCTATCCCTGTGACTACTCCAGCACTGTCCCTCACGGGAAATATGCTTTGCACTTCAGGCTTAAGCAGCTTCTGGGGTCACACAGGGTGGCTGCCTCCAGGGACTGCTGTCCCTGTGGCTGGAGCACATGCCAAGCTCAGATGGCTGCTGACTCATTTTCCACCCCTGGACAGGGTGTCCTCGCTGAGCTCACTGAGGAGCCTGTGCCTGCCATGGCCAAAGCCTCCTCAATCTCTGAGAGTGACCTGGGGGATGAATCAGCAGAGGATGGAGCAAGAACAGTGATAGTAGAAGGGCAGCACACAGGAGCTCCTGCATCTGCACCACAGTTACCTGGGCAAGACCATGTCTGTTAGTTGGACATGAACATCACCATGTCTCATCACTCTGGGGTTGGTGTTTCTCCTCAGGAGAGTTGCTGATGAGGGATAATGGAAGCAGTGTCCTGAAAGATGAATCACATCACACAGAATTCATCCATGGGCTACCTAAGAACTCTGGAAGGAGCTATTGCTTGCTGAGGCCATATGAAGAAAGAAAAACCATTGCAAGCAGGAAAAGCTGGAGCAAAGCTTGTAATGGAAACTCAGCTAAAATATCCAAGGCAATATATCCTACTGCTCAGTCTGTGTCTATGAGGGCAGAGCCTGGGACCAGGAAAAGTCCCAAGAAGAAGTAAATTAGAGAGAAGATTACTCTGGGACCTTGCTGTGCTTCCCCTCTCATTTCAGGTTCCTAAGCTCCAGGCAGGGCTGATCAGTGGCAGGCAGCCACATGGATGTTCCTTCTCTAAGAAGAGGGGCACTTCTGTTGTCCCCTGTCCCTCCAGGGAGACCTGTGCCACCTGTGGGGGACCTGCTCAGCTTAACATACCTGTGTGTTATCCAGAGACATGGGATGAACATCCACCAGCAGCATCTCTGTGTTACAAATGCTTTGTTCCTTGCAAATGGACCCCTCCTGCCCTGTCTCCATATTCTGGCAGCTGGGGAAGTGCTGAGAGCAGCTCCTGTCTCCTTGCATGTCCCAGCTGGTAGAGCAGCAGCTGAGTACAGGGAGTTGTGGTAGCCCAGAGCTCAGGCAGCAGTAATGCATTCTTCCTGTTAGCAGGTGGGGGATGCTGGGCACATGTGGTGGAAAGGAATACCAAGGAGTTCTGCAAGCACTACCCCAGAGGAACTGGAAACACAGGGGGATGCAGACAGGGTGGCCTCATGTCTGGTTCACCTTCTCAAGTCTGTCAACCCAGGATCCAGGAGCGGACGAGGCCCAGCAGTTAATCTGGCAGAAACTCTCTGCTGAGGAGAACAGGAGAAGCCCAAATGAGCAAAGAGTAGATGAATATCCTGTGAGTCAGTATCCCTGCTGTCCCTGCTTGGCCAGAGCCCAGGGCATGGGAAGGAGGGAGGCAGAAGGGTTGGGGTGTAGAATATGTCTGGCTTTCATGATTACTGACTTACTTGTGGTCTACAGTTTTATTTTTCCCTGCAGAATTTAGTTCAGTGCTCAGGTAAATGTTGTGTCAGGCACAGAGTCATTCAGATGTATAAGAGGACTGGACAATGTGCATGTCCTGGCCATTGCCTACCTCCTCTCTGAAGGGCAGGAGCTCCTCCACAGGTGCTTGGGGCAGGCAGACCCCTCTTTAGACCTGCCAAGTGAGTGTCAGCTGTCCTAGGTAAGTCCAGGACACTGCCCTGAGTGCCCAGGGTTCCATGTGCCAGGGTTCATGGCCTGCCCCTGTCACCTCTGCCACTGTGTGGGAATAGCCCAAGGAAAACCAGGCTCCTTGCCAACATGCAGTGGGCCAAGAAGAGCTGAGTTTAGGCACTAATTGCATCCCTGATCTGGAGCTGTGATGACAGAAGTCTCATAGCTCTACTGAAGGCACAGAAGGATGCTCTAAGGGCATCAGAGCTGCTGGCCACCAGGCAGGACATGTGAGGGGAAATAAGCCTTGTGTTAGGTACATGGTTCTTCCATGCAGAGTTCCTGTGACCCTCCTCTTTGCAAGTCTCACCACTCTGGGGAGCCCCTGATTCCACTCAGCCCCTGTGGGGCCCCAAAGCTGTCTAAGATAGGACTAAACCAGAAGCTACCATTGGAGATGCCTCATGGGGCATTGTGTCTGCAGAGGGAACAGTCAGGAAATAACCAAATGCTCAGAGAAAATAAATGAAAAGAGAAAAGGGTTTAAAATGCAGGAACAGGGACCAGAAAGATGTCTCAGAAAGCAGAGTATCCCCACCAGGCTCATCATTCCCAGAGTCAGTGTATGCTGCCCTGTCCAGGGTGTGTGCTCTGTCCTGGGATATCCAAGGATGAGGCAGCAAGGAAAAGTCCCACAGTCTCTATGTCTTCCCACCACCCTGCCCAGGCACTGTGGGATACTGGGATTGATAGACCTCCAGTCAAACCCAGTTCCATCTCATCTCAATTTTCATTAGGTAATTTCAGTTTTAAAAGCTCCCCTGGAATTACATTGCTTTCAGAAAATATTTGGCCTTGATGTTGCTGGACTGCAAGTTCCTGGTGAGACCAAAGGAAAACATGTCTGCAAAGCCTGAGGAATATTTATCAAGCTGATTTGGAGTTTAGTTCATTAGCAATTACCTTGATTTGTCTTCCCCTGTTCTTGCCAATTTACCAGGGCAACGTCTTGGAAACTCACCTCATTTGGAGAGAACAGGATGTAATTAGCCAGATAATCTGCTGATTCCCCTGTCAACCTCTCTGCCCGGTCCAAACACACGCAGTGGCTGTGCAGGCTGGATCAGACCTGATTTCTGGTGCTGTTTATGCACTTAGTTCCACACAGACAGGAACTAAGATTTCGTCCTGCCCTCAGGCAATGACAAATCCACCTCTTGGATCACTCCTCAAGCTGCAACCCCTGGACTGAAACCATCTGGGAGCTTTTGTTCTGGAGTTAGTTCTTCTGCCAGGGCAACAGAATTCCCAAGGGTATGCAGATACCTATTTTTGAAAAGGATGAGGATGATTTACTTCCCACGGGCAGCTCCTTTCTACTTTCTTGCTGTGTCCATCCTTGCTGCTTTTTTCCAGACCAGTAGCTAAGGTCAAGCAACTCAACTGCAAGCTGTGGCACAGCAAGGGCTCGGTCACAAATCACTGGGCACAGATGGCACTACGTAAGTGATGCCTGAACATTTTAACTGCTCAGGGAAATTTCAGGGAATGCCCAATGCTGCAGAGTCCTTCAGGAGACAGAGACTTTGTTTTCTACATCAGTCCTGGACCTGCAGTCCAATCAGAGGGGAGGAATTAGGCATGTTGCCTGTTACAGCTTTCTTCCCTTTACTAAAGACCTCTCTGCAATGCCAATGCCACGAGGGGTGTACAGCACTGCCCACAACATTGGAGCAGTGCTGTAGGTCTGTGGTTAAGTGGTGCCTCCCTTAATTTCCCTCCCTCTGCCATACTGTGTGCGTTGGGCTGATAAATATGTACCACCTTCCGCCCTTGGGAGAGGCCCTGCCACAGAGGTGGGGGTGCAAATGCCCTGTGCTTCTCTCAGACCACAGTTGAATTTGAGACTCTTTAAGTTTTTGGCTTCTCACTCAGTAGCAGATAACAGCAGCGAGGACCAGAGCAGGGGTCAATTTGGGTCAATTTGTGGGGACTGAGGGGCAGCAAGAGAGACTGGTGAGGTGACAGAGCAGGGGCTGTGAATGCCTGTCCCATGTGGAGAGGGGCAGACAACGGGGCAAGGCAGCGAGCAGCAGGTCCTGCAGCAGCCAGCACTGGAATGGGCTGTCCTGCTGCCAGGCTCAGGACTCTCCATAGCCCTTCTGCTGCCATCCAGTTAGGAGCTCCCTAGGGAGATCTTTCAGCCTGTTTTCCTGGTTTTGAATGCAGGGTGATCACACAGTGATTTCCTCGGTGACAAAGAGCAGGTGGCGGTGCTGTGAGAACTGTGCCAGGTAAATCCTGCAGCCGTGGGACCGGCGGCAGGGAGAGGCAGAAGGACTCAGCTGAGGGCAGGTTTCTGTGCTGAGGGCTGGACATGGCCCATTCCCTTCCGAGGACCCAGCTGAGGGCAGGTTTTCTGTGCTGAGGGCTGGACATGGCCCATTCCCTTCCGAGGACCCAGCTGAGGGCAGGTTTTCTGTGCTGAGGGCTGGACATGGCCCATTCCCTTCCGAGGACCCAGCTGAGGGCAGGTTTTCTGTGCTGAGGGCTGGACATGGCCCATTCCCTTCCGAGGACCCAGCTGAGAGCAGGTTTTCTGTGCTGAGGGCTGGACATGGCCCATTCCCTTCTGAGGACCAGGACAGTGTGGAAGCACCATCAGAGCCGTGCGAGGACGGAGCCTGGGCTGGGGCAGGAATGCCGAGGGAAGCGAGATCCATGGAAGCGGCAGTGTCCGAGCAGGGGGACAGGCAGACACCAGCACTGCAGCACCACAGCTGCCTCACCAAGCTGAGGGGAACAAAAATGCCACCCCAGTCCTCGGAAACCACGTCTTCTTTCCTCCCATCCGCTCTGGAAGGGTCTCTGAGCGGGCTCCGAGGGGTCCCTCAGGGGCTGCGGGTTTTGGGACAGCTTTTTGATGGCAGGTGCGAGCTGTGCACTGACGGGCTGCTTCGCATCCCGGCTGTCCTTTGCAGAAGGAGCCTCTGGACATTTGGAAACGCAGCACAAAGACATCGCTGCTAGGAAGTGTATCAGAAAACATCTCTGCTCCCAAAAGCAGACACCACCAGGGTCACACACCCCGGGGCCACCTGGGGGTGACGCCAGGAGGAAGGAGAGGATGGAGCGGCAAGGCGCAGCTCCCGCCCCGCTCCCGCCGGGACGCGCCGCCCCGCGCTGTTGTGTCCCCGCCGGGCGCCCGTTGCCGCTCCCGTCGCGAGCGGAAGCGGAAGCGGCGGCGGCCGCGTGCGGCGATGGCGGCCCGCGGTACCGCGCGGCGCGGGGCGGGCGGGGGCTCCGCCCGCGGCCCCGACCCGCAGGAGGAGCCGCCGCCGCCGCTCCAGGCCGTGCTGGTCGCCGACAGCTTCAACCGCCGCTTTTTCCCCATCTCCAAGGACCGGCCGCGGGTGAGAAATCCCCTCTGGGTGCTGCTGCCTGCGCCGCGCCGGTGCCTCCGGGGCCGCCTGTCCGGTGTGCACTGTCCCCGGGAGGCCGGGGTGGGCAGGGATCCGGCGAGAGGCCGGGCTGGGCCGGGAGGGGGCGAGGCTTCTCCCGCCCTCCTGCGCTCCGGCGGTTCTCGCCCGTGGGAGTTTCTGTCCGAGCATCGGTCGCTGTGTCGGTGCTGACCGCTTTTCCATATGGCGTGGCGAGCTGCGCTGTCGGCTCCTCGCCTGTGGCTGGTGCACGGCTGGCAGCGGGTTTGGATAGGTTTGTTTCTGATAAAGGAATAAAACGTAATCTTGGCTCTTTGCGGCTGTAATGCGTGAAAGGATATGGCCAGAAAAATGGATGGGGATGTACTTTAATTATCCAGCTCAAAGATTGTGTTAAAGGAACATAAAAGGTTTCTGGAGACTTTAGGTCTGAATAATTATCTCACCTCCTTTGCTGATTAAGTGTTGGTGGTGCTTGTAATTATACACGCGAGCTCCGGCCTGAAATGAAACAGCACCAAAAATGAATTAAGGAATGGTATGCCATCACTCAGGTGTGACTCAGTAACTCAGTTTAAAAGTGTGAGTTGAATCTCAAGTCAAGAGAGTACTTACTTCACTTTAGGTTGAGGGTTTTTTCCCCTTGTTTAATTCTGGACACTCATATTCCTCTGGCTTCATCATTCATGTCTGACAGGTTTTTCTTGAAGCAGTCAAAGCCTAAGTCAGGGAATCAGCACTTTTTTTTTTCCAGTGTCTGTCATTTATCTGAGTCTTCTTGAACAGTTTTCAGTGATAACTTCACTTTTTTATGCCTTCCTTTGTGAACTGAGGATCTACCTCTAGAAAATTGCAAGTTAGTTCTTACTGTTTAGTTCATCTCAAAAAGATTTTTATAAAACCTGGTGAAGCAGTTACTTGTGTTATGTTTCTGGTACTATTGATGACATTAAATCCCCAAGTTGGAAGGGACTGTTGCTGATGTTGGCTGTTCAGCTATCTGTATGGATTTTTTGGTATTGTTTTTTTTTTTCAGGCTCTTTTACCTATGGCAAATGTGGCCATAATTGATTATACCTTGGAGTTCCTTACAGCAACTGGAGTGGAAGAAACCTTTGTTTTCTGCTGTTGGAAGTCAGCTGAAATAAAAGAGCATTTGCAGTAAGAATTCTCTTCTTCTTTTTAGTTTTATCATGGAAAGTATTCATCTGCCCTCCAACAAGCCTCAAAAGACCTCACTGATTCTTATGCAAGAGACACGCTTTCAGCAGTGGTCTCCCAGCATATCTCAGAAGAGACTGTCCCTGCTGTGTAGGAGGGTGGTTGTGCAGTGTGTTAAAAGGATTGAGTGTTGTGGGACAGCTCCTCAGTTTCCCTTCTGAATGTACCTGAGCTCGGCAATAGCAGGCTCACTGTCACAGGATGCTGCTCTTTGTAACCCCTTGTAGGTGTGGCACACACTGGGACACTGTGTGTCTGTGGGAACAGCCTCTTTATGGCTTCCTGATGGATCTTTTCCTTCTTGCAGAAAATCCAAGTGGTGCCGGCACACGTCTCCCAACACAGTGCGCTTTGTCACCTCGGACCTGTACCGCTCCCTTGGTGACGTGCTGCGGGACGTGGATGCCAAGTCCCTCGTTCGTTCCGACTTCATCCTGGTCACCGGCGACGTGGTGTCCAACTTCAACATATCCAAAGCCCTGGAAGAGCACAAGTAGGTGCTGGGAGAGTGGATGCTTGCCTGGTGTGCTGAGACTGCAGTCTGTAGTTCTCTGAGGAGTGTTCTCATAGTTCTGCCCTCCTTTCTCAGGTTGCGTCGTAAGATGGAAAAGAATGTGTCAGTGATGACCATGATATTCAAGGAGTCCTCGCCTGGCCACCATGCCAGGTGCAAGGAGGATGACATTGTTATTGCCATGGACAGTGCCACACACCGTGTCCTTCACTACCAGAGGACGCAGGGGCTGAAACGATTCCGCTTTCCTATGGTGCGTCTGGAGCCTGGCAGGTGGAAAAGTGCAGCCCACCTGAGGAGATCCTCCTTGAATGAGGGCTGGGGAGCTGTCCCAGCTGCTCCTCTTGGAGGAGCAAATGATAGGAAGTAACTTGGGGTAAACTGGCTTTTTTCCCCCTTTAATCTTTATTTGAGGTGTGGTGAAATTGTGCTGGGACACACATGTTTGTGACTCATTCCAGTTTGGGCATGAGGCAGATGATTTCTCAGAGTTCAGGTTTTGCCCTTTATTTCCTTTCCATGATGTAAAACAAGGGAGAGATTTTGTGATATCACAGGGGCTCCCAAATTGGGGTGCATATACCACTACCATACACAGACCATTTTTACCAAATCAGTTAGGTTGGAAAAGAGCTCTGACATCAGAGAGTCCAACCTTTGATCAGCACCTTGTCAACTAGACCATGGCACGTCCAGTCATTTCTTGAACACCTCTAGGGGTGGGACACCAGCACCTCTCTGGGAAGTCCATTCCAGTGTTTAACAACCCTTTCCTTTTTGAAGTGTTGTTTGTTGTTGAGCCTGACATGGGTGGAATTACAGAGGTGCAAGGAGTGGTACCTCCTTTTACCTGTTTGTTCACCTAGTAATATAGTAAATGCTCTGTAAATGTCTGTGGAGCCTCTTTCTCCATGAGATAGATGGGCCAGTTTCTTTCTTCAACTCAGGACTAAGGCTGTGATTGTATAATATTTTCATCCTCAAATCAGTAATCAGGAGATTATTTCATGTCTTCAAATGGAAGTACAAACCACTGTAGTAAACAGAAAAGGAAAAGCCAAAAACAACTAAAACCCAACAATACAAAACTGACTCCCAGCTGTAAAAAATTGTATTTAGATTTATCCGTTTTTGTTTTTTTTTTATACAGTTGTAGCTCCCAGAGACTGAGGTAAGGAGCCTTCTGGAGGAAAAGTGATTGTTGGAAGTACAGGCTGTTTCTGGGAGAGCTGCACTTTGTAGGGGCGGGGACAGTCTCTGCTGGCTGACACTCAGCTCTTTGTGTGACCAGTCTGTGACTGCTCGGATCAGGCCTAGTGTAGATGGCAGATTTCTCTGACCCTCAGAATTTCAGCTAGTTTAATAATTCAGTCAATACTGCCCCTGACTTATAGAACGCTTTTGGGGTTCAATACTGCATGAGGCACTCAGGTCATCTGAATTTTCCTCTTTCAGAGTCTGTTCCAGAGCTCCATTGAGAACGTCGAGGTGCGCCATGACTTGTTGGATTGTCATATCAGCATCTGCTCTCCACAGGTGAGCCCTGCCCTTCCAAGGGTCCAAAATTCAGTCTGCACTGCTCCCTTGGTACTGCTGGTGTACAGGGTGTGTGTGACCTGAGTACCAGATTTGGGAAACAGAACTGGCTGAGCTGAGGGCCTGGATGATCATGTGGTGGGTGCTGCTCTGTGGAACAGTCTGCTGCTGTGTGGAGCAGTCTGCTGTGCTCAGTCTGTTTCTGGCATCCACACTGCTCAAGCCCAGAAGATCTTAGAACTACATGGTGGATGCATCCAGAGACTGATTTGGCACAGAATGAAACTATTTCAGGAAATAAGTGATTTCACTTTGGGTGTAATAAGATCTGTTGAGCAGAGGTGGTGGTTGTGCTGTGGAGAAGTGTCAGTACTTTTAAGCTGGTACCATGTTAGGGTAACATTCAGGGTTAATCCAGCTAAGACTCGCTAACTTTATCAGATCTTCCAGTCTTCCTTTGGGGGTTAAACTGCAAAGTAAGGCTGGGAAAATTGCTTGGAAATGCTAAAGCAGTGTCTTGCCCCTTTTGAAAATCAGAATCTGTTCATGGATTCTGAAGGAGTAGTAGGGGAGGAGATGAGAAGGTCAATATTCCTAGCAGAAGGAGTCAGAGCTTTAGTCAAGGCAAGACCATAACTTTCCTATATTGTATAACTTGGCTCTAACTGTATTACCATGTACTTTATTCCTGGCAGGTGGCTGAACTGTTCACAGACAATTTTGACTACCAGACACGGGATGACTTTGTGCGTGGCCTGTTGGTGAATGAGGAGGTAAGGAGGGGGTTGTTACAAGGGAGATCCAGTTACTTTGCCTTGGAGAACCTTCTGATGTGCTCCTGCCTGTCTGCCAGGTCCTGGGGAACCAGATCCATATGCATGTAGCAACAGAAGAGTATGGTGCTCATATATGCAACCTGCTGATGTACGAAGCTGTGTGCTCTGACATTATCCGGCGCTGGGTTTATCCTCTCACTCCGGAGATGAACTTCACTGATGACAAGAACCAGAGTTACACTCACTCTAAACACAACATTTACCGAGGGGTGGATGTGAGTCTCGGCCATGGCAGCGTGCTGGAAGAGAACGTGCTCATCGGGCAGGGAACGGTCATTGGCAGCAACTGCTCCATCACCAACAGTGTTATTGGGCAGAACTGTAGAATAGGTGGGTGCAAGAGTGGGGGATGTGCCAGCTGTGCCAGGCCAGGACACACATTTGCTAGAATTCAGTTTTTAAAGTGTGTTTGGCACTGGGAGAAGGTGATAGGTGAGTACTGATTAATTGCTAGTGGGGATAAAGGAGAAGAGCTTGGTTTTCCAGCACGGGAGATAGATTAGAGTTTTCAGGTTACCATAATGAAGCTGGAAAGTACTGAATGAAAATTAATTATTTCAGCAGCAGAGAATGCATGACCTTTACTGATCTAGAGTTATCAACCAACACCATCCTGCAAATGAGGGACATATGTCCTCATTTTCATGAGCTGTTTCCTAGCAGCTAAACTTGCTCCCTCCTAGCTCACTCCTTCTTAGCCTTGGCTGGATTTTCTTTTTTTTTTTTTTTTTTTCTTTGTGATTTGGCTGAGTTTGTTCAAAACTGAGATGTCAGTTGTTATTCACAAGTCTCTTTAGAGAACAAATTTTTCTTTCAACTTTGGGTAAGAAGTGGATGTAGGCCTCTGAAGCAAATATTCCCTGTCGTCTAACATCCATCATGCATCAAGGGGGTTGGGAGTCAGTAAAATGCTTCTAGTGGATTCAGCAGTGTTGGAGAGCACCAGACAGCCTTCCTCAACATATTTGTCCTTGGTGGTGTATAACAGGTGATAAAGTCACTTTGGATGGAGCTGTTCTGTGGGACCGAGTGCACATAGCAGATAACGTGGAGATCCACCATTCTGTTATCTGTGATGAGGCGGAAGTGAAGGAGAAAGTAAAGCTAAAGCCCCGCTGTGTCCTCTCTTCTCAGGTGAGCTGATTTATGTCTGTTCTGCTTTCTGCCTCTCCTGGCAGGTTACTCATCTTATACTGTTCTCTTCCAGAACACAGGGCTGCCCCAAGCGTTTTTGCAGAGGTGGAGACTGTGCTACTGCTCCCACCTTTTTCTTCCCTTTACTTGGCTGGGGCAGTATAGTATGGAAAGTAGCAGTGCTGGTGTCTTCAGTTACACTTATTAGTGACAGCTTGTCTGGAGCTGCTGGTGGAGGTACAAGGGAGCAGTCAGAGTGTTTGTCATTGAGACGTGTTTCACATATTTTCAGGTAGTAGTAGGTCCTGGCATCACTCTCTCTGAGGGCACAGTGATCTCCCTGCATCCCCCAGATGAGGAGGAAGAAGACGATGACCAGTTCAGTGATGATTCTGGTGTGAACAAGGAGAGCAAAGTGAAACTGAAAGGTATGAGAGTCTCTGTGCACTAAAGCTGTGCAGAAGGTTTTATCTTCCGTGATCTTTTGGGGTCTTTACCAGCCCCATTCCATGCCAGGGTGGAGCTTAGTGCTGCATTCAACCTGGAACCTGTATTTTCATCAGAGCAAGCAAGGATACTCAGCTATGTCCAAGGGCTTTGTCCTTGTGAAGTACTGTTGCTACAGTGTGGGTTTGTCAAGGGATCTAAACATGGTCTGCCAAATATTGCTGCTGTAAGGAGGAATAAGTCACTTGTTAAGGCATGTGAGAACATGAAAGCTTAAATGCATACGCATCTGCAGCAATCCCAGCTCTCTCTTGATGAAGGCTATTTAGGGGCAGTAACATGCATGTTATACAGTCTGTTTCAGGTTTGCCTGTAAGCAGATCTGCTACATCCACACTGCTGATTCTTTTTCAGGTTACAATAAAAAGGACATAGGCTCAGAGGGCAGAGGCTATCTCTGGAAAGCAGATGACAAGAATGAAGAGGATGAAGAAGAGCAAAGGCAAAGCCTATGGGGTGAGGAAAGGTTTAGTGTGGTCACCTGGGAGTGAACAGACAGGCATACGTTGGGGAAACTGGCCAAGTGGGATGCTGGTAATTGTGTCTAGAGCAAGACCTGGGCTTTGTGAAGCAGACTGGCTCCAGATAACAGCTGTGTGTGGAGGGAAGGTGAGAGGTGAAAGCAGGTCATAGGCCAGATTCTCTACCTGTGCTCTGTGGAAGGTGTTTGTTAGATATTTGACTTGCAGTAACACACAGAGCTGTCTGTGCTGGGAATGCTGCACTATGGGATACCAGGCCAATCCTCAGATGGGAATATGCTTTGGCTATTCCAGGTGCTGCTGGCTTTCTTCCTGCCAGTGGCAGTGTCTGCTGACATTGCTCCATTGTGACTCAGCAGTCTGTGCAAAATGCAGTTGCTTCTGTCCATGTCAGAATCTGCCTGCAGACTCCCAAAAAATTCCATTATCCTAGTGCCAGCTGTAGTGTTCCCTCTGCAGCAAATTTAATCATCAGGACCTGTAAATAGAAGCTTCCTTGCAAGGACAGATATTTGCTGACTTGGTTGGGAAGTCCCTGGGACACCTGGTTCCTCATGGCATGTGATGGTTGCAGTTTTTGAGTGCTGAATGCTACATCTTCTCCTTCCTCAGGCCCAGCTATGCACTCCGAGGAAGAGAGCGAATCTGACAGTGACTTGAGCATGGGCTCTGAGGAGCCAGACAGTCGGGCAGCTTCCCCTCAGCTGGATGACATCAAAGGTGAGATGGGCTCTGAAGAAGTACAGTGACTGTAGGTAATGCAGTATGTGAAGTTTGTGCCTCTTTCTCTGGGTGTATTAGAAAATTTGTGCACCTCTGTGATATGTTGTTTCCTGATCTCACTTCCTGCATTTTCTACAGAGTTCTTTAATATTCCATGTATCACTGCTGGGTTAACCCAAGGCAGTGAACGAGGTGAAACTAGCAAAGAGCCTCCATCTTTCTCATTCCTCATCACTGGACCTTCATGAAGGAGACCTTCCTGAGTAGTCTGTTTAAATGGCAGTGTCATTGCCTAATTCTAGAGACTATGGGAAGGTCTCTGTATGGACAGCTTAGTATTGTAATAATTCTGGAGAAATAAATGTCCTTGTAGAAGCTGCCTCTTTTGGCAGAGATGTTGTAGTTTTCTTGGTTAAGCTTGTTTGGTTTTCTGGGTTAAGCTTACCTGGATTTGAAAGTGGTTTAGGCCAAATTGGAAAAAACAAAAAACTTTCTCATATTGGAATATTGCCCCAAAGGAAATTAAATCAATAAATATTAGATTTGAATTATTACTTTCAGTTATGGGAAGATGGGGTTTGTCTGAATAGGAAAGGCTAGATTGTGAAAGAAACTCCACTCTAAAAGGCTGTAGAGGTAAATAGCTTTATACTGGTTTCTGTGGATATATAAATGACATTTAGTAGGTAGTTTCCTTTGTTTGAATTATATCTGAGTATTTATAAGTATAATTGCTGTGGGTTTGTCTCAGCATACAGAGAACAAATAAACATTTGTGTCAGAGTGCTTTTTTTGTTAAGGGCATCATTCCTTCAGTAATGAGCAGTTTGAAGAATCTGTGCTTTTCCCTCATGTCTAACTGCCTGTCCTTTCTTTCATTAGTTTTCCAGAATGAGGTTCTGGGTACGTTACAAAGGGGTGAAGAAGAAAACATTTCCTGTGACAACCTGGTCCTGGAACTCAATTCCCTCAAGTGAGTTGGGGATGTCCTTAGGGATCCTTGGGGTGTCCTTAGGGCTGTTGTCCCTTATGCTGAACAGTTGGGATTGACAGCAGGCATGTCAAAAGAAGAGAAACCATGTGAATCCCCATTGTTAGACATTTTGTCAGTGTGGAGCATGAGAAATGCAGCTTAGACATCATGACTGAATGACAGCAGGAGTTGATGGAGAGCACCAGCTGCACCTCTAGCATCCTTGGTTGTTAGTCTTTTCCTGCCCCTTCTCTGTAACAAGAGATTGAATTGCTGTTAAATAACTGTAGACTGAAGAGAAAAGACCAGTTCTTGGCACGACTGCCTGGAAGTTCATGCAGAGTCTGTTGCTCTGGGCATTGCAGCATTCAGCCAGCTGCCTGCAGCTGGGGCTGTGCTGTGGTGTGACCTGTCCACAGTATTTTTACTGCAGCAAGTCTAGAACACATAATCAGAGTGCCTTTTATTTACTGCTTCTCAAATCCAAACCTGTGTGCCATCTTTTGTGCAAGACCATTCCTACAGCACTCTGGTAAATGTGAGGGTCCTGTCCCTGCAGCAGCTTGTTCCAATTGTGATAACATTTTCCAGGCCTTATGCAGGGCATGATGCAATGCAAAGTATTTTATTGTCTGAATATTTGGAAAATAAAATAAACAAATAAGAAATAGATTGAGAAGATGAAAATCAGATTTTTTACTCTATCTCTGTGAATAGCCACAGTCTGCAGAGATCAGACAGTGTGAAATGTTGAGGGTTTTTTGCCTTTTTCATTATAGGTATGCATATAACATTAGCCTGAAGGAGATGATGCAGGTGCTCAGTAAAGTGATCCTGGAGTTCCCACTGCAGCAGCTGGATGCAAACCTGGACTCCCAGAACTATTTCTCAGCGTTACTTCCTGTGAGTCCTGCTCCATTTGACGACTCTTTGGGCTCGTCTCCTAGTGTGTAACAGTCTTTCTGTGTGCCCTGGGTAGTTCTTCCCTGAGAAATCTCTTTGTTTAAGCCTGGAGCCACTTGAACTCCTTGAGTTCATGAGCCTCTTTGTCTTCTGTAGAAGTAAAAATGAACTGAAACTGTTGTTCCTGTTTGACAGAGCTGAGCTGAGACTGTAGATGTGGGAGCTCTACTTCAGTACCTGTAATTGTTTCTGTTGCCCGTGTGAGACGGTAGATGTGTGTAATTTGTGAAAGAGAAAAGAGAAGGTCTGTTAGAGATGTCTTTACAGACTTGCATTCCAGCAACCCAGTTCCAGTCCATCTCAAGTCCTGTCCCTGGGGCAGTGGGGAGCACTCCTCTCCCAGTGGGATCCTTTCCAAGGTCTTACTTGTCTGCATACCATAATTGGTGCCAGGTTTTTTTCCAGCCAAATGCAAAGGCATGATATTGTTGTCTTTGTGCAAAGATAATGTTCTGCTTTGTTTGTAGGGAGATGGATTGTATAGTTGGGTGTACCAACTTCTATTTCCTGCCTTATGGCAGACAAAATAGGGTAGTATCTGTTTTAAAAAGCAGGCAGTCTTCTCTTAATGTTTTTGTTCACCCAAGCTGAAGTAATTGTAGTATATTTGTCTCCTTGTTACAGACCATTTATGTGTTTGACTTTGCAGACTACAGATTCTGAAGATGCTCTTTCACAATGAATAGGTCTGACACATGTTTGGGACAGACTACTTCATTTTTTTAAGGACTACATTTTTTTTTTTTATAGGAGATTGAGAGGAACACTAGACTTCCTCATAATCCTTTCTCTGAGGAAGTATGTGCTTTCAATTGATGGGAAAGGGTGGAAAACTAATTCTCCTTTGTGTAGGTGTAACCATGCTACTTAATTTACCCCTTGGACATGTGGAGATGCCTTTTGCAGGAAACATCCATGTAAATTGATCTGTTCTTCAGATGGCTCACTCTGTTTAAGTTCTGCTTGCTTTTGTTCATTTTTCCAGACTGTTTTCTTAAATAGCATGTCCTGTCCTAGAAAAAGAGAATTGAAGGAGGAGGACCAAAGAAAATGTTGGAGCAGGTGTTAAGATTCTGAGTGGAAGTACATCTAGACAACAGCTTGTGTGGAATTGATAGCTATCTAGGATTTTTTTCTTTTTTTAATCCCAGCTGGGATATGGCATCTCTTGGTCTCCCAGATTAGGCTCTTACTCTAGCATGAGTGGAAAAGGAGAATTTCCCTGCAGCATCCAGTCAGAAGATGTTCTAGTCTGGGATGAAGCATGTAAGTGCATGAAGTTTTGTGTAATTGCCCCAAACCCCTAGAAGTTAAAGACAATAGTAGTACATGAAAAGTTTCTCAGGATAACTTTGTTCATATCTTTTTCATCAAAGGAAAGCAAATGCTCATGTTTAGCAGCAGAGAGAGCAAGTCAGCTCACCTTTAGTGATCACAGTGTGATGTTTAGAGTGGCCATGTGTTACATCACGGGCAGGTGGCATTTGTCTAGGCAGTACAAATTACCCTTAGATTTATCAAAGAAAGCCAGGTGTCAAACAAATTGACCATCACAGCAGCCAGTTTCTCCAGATTCTCCCTTGGAATGAACAACCAGGAAGTTTCTTAGAGAATCCTTCACTGTGTTCAGGATTGCTGTGTTGGCTTTCTGCACTGCATTCAGCACAGGAGCACAGTGTCCTGCTGAGCTACAGGTGTGTTCACTTGCACTCATGGTGTTTGTCACTGTTACAATAACCCAATATTTGGGATGAGATATTCCTCTAATAGATGTAGTGACCCGGCCTTCAAAAGCTTATTAAACACACATCACTGTTCTTCTGAGGCAGCAGCTTTGTGTATTTACCAGCAGTGCTCTGCAAAGATCAGTTCTTCAGGCAGAAGTTGTACAGCATCTGAACAGTGGCTTCTCTGCAGCTTGCAATTCTCCAGTTAATAAAAAGTACACTCCATTAATTTACTAATTCTTATTTATACTCTGAAAACCCCAAGCACAAGCTTGGTATATGTTAGTACATAATGAAAGTAATTGCTGCTGAAGTTTGCAGCTAAAACTGCCTCAGGCAATAGCAGTTTTGGGCTGAGAGCAGTTCATGATGGAGTACTTATGGAAAAGTGTTATTTTGTGTGAGATGGGGCTACCTGCATTCTGAGAGTGATGGGTATCAGAAGCCCACTGAACCTTTTTTATGTTTCTGAACCTGTTGTATGTTTCTCACTCTTTTTAGCTCAACCCTGATCAAGAGATGCTGAAATAAAATGGGTTGCTTATGTAAAACCTATGGTAGACCAGTCCCAGGCAGCTCAGGAGGGGAAATTGTGGGAATGTCATAGTTGTGATGTATGGTTTGACTTGAAACCACACTATGTGGTCTGAAGTGCTGGCTGAGCATGAAGCTCTAAAGTGTTTCAGCAATTTTAGGAAACAAGCATCTGGTAAAGGATATGCCCGTGGGTATTTTTTTCAGATGAAACATGGAGGCTTGACAAATAGAGGTATCCAGTTTGATGTATGTCAGGCGTCTCATTCAGCTCTTGTAAAAGTTGTAAAGGAGAGAAGGTAAAGAAATAGACCTTTCCTAGAACTACAGACCTTTCCCAGAACTGTGATTCTGTAATGGTGTGCATGTGAACACACCATGGAATTGCTTGTTTGGAGACCAGAAGGATTTCTGCTGTCACTGAAGCCATTTATGGTGATCAGCACAGATGCTGTTGTGGTCTAACTATCCCCATTAGCACCAGTTACAGTGCAGTGCATGTTCTCAACTTGACATGGTATATTTTTTCTTCTTTCCCTTTTCCAGCAGCAGGCACACTGAATTCAGTCCTGGGGTTGTGAGTGTTTTCTGTATAAATTACCTGCTTTCAGAAACTCAATAGCTTCTGGTTAGATTTGTGCCTGCTTATGATTTGAAGGTGTTAATAGAAAAGTATAACAAAGTGTTTCTTAACCTGGAATGAACTTTCCAGTAGAATTACTTTCTTATCCAGTAGTAATAAGAATGGGGAGATGATTGTAGAGGAGGGAAGAGTGTTTAGTGTTAAGCATTTTGCTAAAGTACCTCCTGTAAATATGCCACAGAACCCTCAGTTGTTTTATTGTCATACCTTGATGATCCGGATCATTCTGTGTTTTAACTGTTGTTTCTTATACCAGTCAATGTACCACTGTACAGATGAGTTTGCTTATACTAATCCCCTTCTTTGTTTCTGCTTGAGGCATGCAAATTCCAGCATGGTTGCATAGCAGATGTATCTGAAGAGGTGAGGGAGTGCAGTACTACAGAGTAGATGAGCATTGTTTCCTAGCTGAGGCTACCTTTGCTAGTCCACACCAGCCTGGACTATCTCCATAGCCTGGGTTGTAGCTCTGCTGGGTGTCCTGGACTCTCCCTCTCTCAGGTCTGCTGCCTGTTAACAGTTATTCTGGACAGTGTAATGCTGATTAACCCCAAATGTAGGTGACTCAAAGCCCCTTCATCATACCCAAAGCCCCTGTGAATTGCCAGTTTCCCTTCAAAACAAGCCAGATATGTTCTGCAAGGAGACACTGCTGAAGGCACAGCAGACCTGTGTATCTGTGCAGGCATGCCAGGGGTGTAGTTTCAGGATCACCTGCTGTTGAATTTCTCCATTTTAAAAGATGTGGAACTCTGATTTAATTTCCTGTGATGCTTTTGTAGGATGGTCAGGTCATGATCTGGCCAATGAAGAATTTTTGTATCTTACCCAAGTTCTGATACCTTCTAAAAGTTTTATGGACAGGGATCTAAGTCTTATCTCCTATCCCAGATTCAGGTCAGTCTGTGCTGCTTTGCAGAGCTCCCTGCTGCATATTTCCCAGATATGTACAAGGGAAAGAGCTGTGGGTAACACAAAAATCTTATTTGAAGAGGCAGCACTAAAATCATTAAACTTAAGACTTGAAGAAAATTAAGCTTTGGAGGAGAGAACAACTAATAGTGTAACAACTTCTTGCCCTTCATCCTTCCCACTCATTCCCTGCAGCAGGCTTCAGGGTCTAAACAAGCCTCTAGGCACATGTGTGATTTGCACTTAGGGGCTGCTCTGACATGTTCCTGTTTTAGGGGTGGTTGTTTTTTACTGTTCACTTCTACTCAGCTGGTAATTAACCTGGCATTATTTTTTTCTATGTTTCCTTATTCGTCCTTCTGCTTGAAGGAAAATTCCACTGAAATGTCAGCTGCTCTGTTGGGGGAGGCTGTGAGTAGCATGTAGGTATCTCTCCTTATCAGTCTGCAGTGAAGAGATTTCGTCTGAATACCAGACTCCATTGAACATGTTCATTGTGATGATCTGGTATTCTGTCCAGAGAGGCAAAAACAAGAAAGCTAAGCTAAGTTAGTAAAAACAGTTTCTGAGATTCAATATCATTTGTGTCATGGACAGAGAGGGTCAAATACCTGAAGTAGTCAGCTGAATAGTTTCATAAAATGCTTCTCTGGGTCACTTTCTTGGTGTAACACAGCTGAGGCACAGGGCTGAATGCACCCATTTCAGCTCAGGAGCTCTTCTGTGTTTTCTCCCTGCAGCTGTTGAAGAACTGGACCCCATTGTTTAAGAACTACATAAAACGAGCATCAGATCACTTGAATGCCTTATGTGCCATTGAGGAATTCTTCTTGGAACATGACAGTCTCTGCACATCGATAGCTAAAGTGAGTATCCTCTCCCAAATCTATTTATGCTAGATTCACAGTGGAATGCATCCTGTTTACATCATCACCTCTCTGCTTTAAGGGAGAGAATTTTGGAGTCTCGGTGGAGAGGGTGTGTAGAAAATCCATTTATAACAATTAAAAAAAAAAATAGTTCTGTGTCTGCCTGTGCCTCTGAGGGAGCACAGCTGAGGGTGAGTATTAATTACCAGCCTGCAGCCTGTAGGGAGCTATTATTTTGCAGCTTCCAACATAGATGCCCTTGTTGTGTGATGCTGGAAGAGGCGAGGTCAGAGACTTGCTCTAGGAAGAGCTTCTCTTCATTTATTTCTCCATGGTCCCTGGGATCTCACTGCTAAATGTTTTATTCTACTTTGGAGTGCAAAACACAAAAACTGGGAATAAAAGTGGAATTTTATTCAGGCTGAGCTAGTTATGAAATTGGGAGTAAAGGGAACCTGTTATGTGGCTTATTATCTGTCTCCCTGCTTCTGAGAATTTTCATATATTCCTCCTCACCATCCATTCACAAATATTTTGTCCCTGCATTCTGTCTGCCTTATCACATGGAGAGCATTTGACTTGGATTGCAAGGCTTCTTTAGCAGCAACTCAGGAAGTCCTTGTCTGTTTTGGAAGAGCTCCCCTAGAGCCTGCTTAACTCTTGATTCCTCAAGAAAGAATAATCCTAACTTCTGCTACCAGTGCTTCTGGCTGATGGCAAAGCACTTAGGACTGGAGCCAAAAGCCTTCAGTTTGGTGAGCCAAAATGTCCTTGAATTACAGCAATTGTTTGGCATATGTCCATTGTTCTAGGGGCCTGGGTTTCCCTAGAGGCTGGGAATTGAAGTGACACTTTATATTCGGAGTTGGCAGCCAGCTTTGTTAGCGCTCTGCTGCAAGGAGACTGACCGCAAAGTGCCTGCTCTGCCTGAGCACAGAGGACCCTGAGAAAGACTGATCGCGTCTCCCCCTCGCTCATGGGGCAGGGGATTGAGCTGAGGAATGACCAATTGCTTTGACACCTGCCATAAGGCACTGCAGAGAGAGAGCTGGCAGGAGGAGGGGCAGAGCTGGATAGGTTCATGCTCCTCTGCACATGTCACTGTTGAATGTGAGCCGGCATCAGTTGCTTGTTGGATCTGCTTTGGGGATGGCGTTGGAGTTGCTTTAAAAAGAGAACTTACGTCTTGAACTGATGTCCTCTGTGACCCCTGGTTGCCCACTTCTCTCAGTCATATACCCAGCATCCTCAGAGCTGAAACTGATGGGCCTTGAACTTTGACTCATTATGTGTCACAGCATCTGTCAGGAACATAAGGCTTGGTAAGAGAATCACGGTTATTTTTAACAGTTGAAGGAAAATGAAGCAGACTGAGTGCCTTCTGGTGAAGACAGAGCTGAGAGACACAGATTACGTGCAAACTTTGTACTTGGACGTGAGCTAGTCCCAGAAGAGTTTATAGAGAGCCTGTTGCTCTTTTCTAATTGATGCAGGTGTTGATGACATTTTACCAGCTGGAAATTCTGGAAGAAGATGTAATTCTCAATTGGTTCTCTTTGCGGGACACATCTGACAAAGGAAAGCAGCTTCGTAAAAACCAACGGGTGAGTCCCAAAGGCACTGGGAGAGGCTGGGGTGGGGGGAGAGAGACAGACAACAGCTGCTGAAAGAAACTTCGAGTAAAGTTTGGTGTCACTGTCACTTTCTGTGGAGCAGCTGCTATCACATGGTAGGCCAAGAAAGCCAAGAAACACACCAGTGCACTGAACACTAAGCAACACAGATTTGTTCTCCAGAATAGGCGTTTTTGTACATTCTGCCAGAATCATCCTGTTTGGAAGAGGAATGGAGGTAGTATGAAGATTATTTCTAGTGGGCTCGCTGTAGCACGAGGCCAGCACTTTCTGGAGTAGCAGCACAGCTTCTCTAAGCCAACACCCATTTGAAATGGGCTTTAGGCCAATGCCCTGTGTGCTGGCCCCATGCAATTCCTTTGAAGCTTTCATTCCTGGCTCAGCAGTCCCTTCAAATATATTTCTAAGCATTTGCTGTACTGAGTGGTTTCATTTGGCTTCTGTTGCAAGGAGCATATAAACCTCCCTCCTCTGTTGGGCAGAACTTTGTGCTGCAGTTTGGCTGAGCCCTGTTCCAGTCCTCCTCCCTGGATCTGGAAGAGAAGTAGAGGGAAAAAAAGCCATCTAAAGAACAACTTTATCCAAGACCTTTGCAAAGTCAGCTATTAGTATAGGTCAGCAGTGCTTTCAGCTGCTTGTTCAAGCCCAGTTAAAACATAAAATGAGCTGCCTTTTTAATAGCAGTTTCTGAGGAATGAGTTTTTTTTCCCAGCAGAGTTTTCCTAACATGTCAGCTAAGGTTCAGCTGCCATCTCTTTGCCCTGAAGCTCTGAAAACCTCTCAAGTTTTTGTCTTTTTGCTGAGTGTTGGAGGGATTGTCTGACTGGAGGAATCTCCTTTAGGAATTTAATCAGTCTGCATTTGTCAGTGGCATCCCAGTTGTTTTTCACCTAATTGTCTCTTGCTTCCCGAATCTGTTTCCTCAATTTCTGTTTCTTCTGGAAACACTTTCTCTTTCCTGTGCATGGTAGTGATGCTCACTCACACAGTGTATTTGTTGAGCATTTCCAGCATCTCCTAGGTGTCAGTTGTTACCCAATTACATTTCATTCTCTTTGCAGCTCCAGAAGTTTATCCAGTGGCTGGAGGAGGCAGAGGAGGAGTCGTCTGATGGCGACCAAGACTGACATGGTGGCTCAGCATGAGAAGAGGCTCTCACTGCCTTTCTGGGCCAAGTGGGCAGGGCAAGATCAATGCCAGTGCATGGTGTATAGATGTGGGGTCTGACATCAAAGTGACTGACAATCCCATCATTAATTCAGTTGTGTGTTCCCAACTTTGCCACTTTCCTCCCTCCCTCCCTCCCTCATTTGCACCTTGTGTTGCAACCCAGTATAAAAACTATAAGGGAAAAGCAGGAGGCAGTGATACCTAAAATCCCTCTGGAGCCTGGATATGATGTACTATAAGCTATCTTTTGGGAGGTTCTTGTTACTAATACAAAGGGAGAGAGTAGATGCAAATGCATACAATGCCCCTTTAGATCTAACCATCAGGGTTGTGGAAGAATGGTCATACAGCTAAGGTTTTTGGAGTCATTGTTGCTTCTGGAGCTAAAGGAACTCCTGCTGAAGAGACACCGGCAAGGTTGGTGTGTAAGAGCATGTGGATTAGGATCTGGAGTGAAGGACTAGAATTCAGGAGTTCTCATGCCTAAAGAAGATGCAGCTGTCTGAGGATGCCCAAGGCATTTTGCAGCCTAGAAGGCACTTCTGTGATCTTTCCAAAAGGGAAAATCTCTTGCCATCTGCCATGCTAGGATCTAACACAAATTGCACAGTGGAGTTGGTAAAACCATGTGTTTCCTGTGCTATAAAACTAGGGATGATGTTTTGCTCAGCTTCCCCACAGGGTTGGTTGATGGTGGATGGCTCTACGGATCACCATATCCTGCATGTGATCATTCTTCTGTGCCCCCAGCTTAGCAGACATGTTTTAGAGAAGTGTCTGTTTCTTATTTTTTTTAAGAAAAGGGTGCAGAGGTGCCTGGCTTCTCCTGCTGCACCAACTACACTTGTTTTGCCCTGGGGGCATTGACTGCACCAGCTGCTTTGAGGAGAATGCAAGTTACTAAGTTCTGCTCCAGTGTGAAAAGGAGCGAATGGTATTTCCTTCAGCAGCACGTCTGTGTATCCACATGATTTCAGTTACATAAGCTTGCTTACTTCATGGCCGTTTATTTATTTGAAAACTTCCCTCAGACAGCAGGAAAAGTGCTGCAAACCCACTGTGAGGCTCTGCAGCCACAGAACAGCTTGGCAGGCAGCAGGGAATAAGTGTGCCTCTGGCTCAGACAATGTGTGGCAGCAGCAAGGCCTTTAAGAGCAGCTAACTTGGAAGTGTCACTGTGCTGCATTCTGCCCTGCTCTCGAACAGGGTGAAAAGGGTACCGCAGCCATCAGCTTGTGTTCATGGGTGGGGTATTGGATCTGCTGACCTAGCCTCTGCCCCTTCAGGAGGAGCACGGAATAAATCCTTTGCAGGAGGAATTGCACTGGAGCTGCCCACTCAGGATATTTACTTGGCCGTTCCGTGGTGCCACAACTGTCAGTGAGGGGACAGCATTGGATGCTGGAGACCAGGGATACTGCCTCTAAAAAGCTGATGTTCAGGCAGGGCCATCTTGTGCACTCACACTATCAGTTGCCAGGACTGTGCATAAATGTCCTTGTTTTCTGACATTGCAAACTCAGTCTTGTAAATGTTGGGGAAATTGTTGGTATCTGAATTTTCTGTATCTGCCAATATTTAATTCAGGGAGCAAATAAAAACTATCCTGGTGTTACCAGCTTGTTTGCTTTTTTTTACTTGAAATTGTATGTCTCCAGTTTTACATGCCTGAGCAGGGCTTCATGTGTAAGTTAAATAACTCATCACTTGTTTTTCCTCAGATTTTAAGCACACAATAGCCAGGTAGGAAATCGGCACAGCATTTCATGAGTGAAAGTGTTTGATGGTAACTCATGAGCCCTGTTTGCAACTAGTGAGAACAATTCATTAAAATGTCTGAACTTGGAATCCTGAAGTGGGTGAGGTTTGGTTTTGTACAGAATTATGTTGCAAAGATGAACCTTAAATCCAAGGAAATCTCTTATCATTTGTCATTATGGGAATTGATGGGAATGTTGGCTGATACATCATGCATTGTGTCCTCCTGATGCTGGGAAATAAGAACCGGTAGAGAGGCAGGGAACTGGCAGAAGCAGCTACAAAGCCCTTAGTCAAACCATTTACAAACCAGCTGCAAGACTTAGTAATTTTAAAATCTCCTTGGAAGTCTCAAATATTTTTTTTTCCTTTTACAGAGTAAATATGGCTTAAGAATAAATTTAACGTGTAGTGCTGTAAATGGCTCAGTTTTGCCAGAAGTTCTTGATTATTTCTGCCAAGTAACAATTCCACTTTTGTTTTTTCCACATTCCTTCCTCCTTTGCTCCAACTTTGTGGTATGAGCTGCTTTTTACCTGAGAGTTAAAATCCAAGGGGAGAATGTTGCTTTATGGCCACATCCTTCAGGCACTGGTGGTGTGTGTAGTGGGGTAGTTTTACAGATGCCAAGAATAGAGTAGCAAAAAGAAAACTAATTAGAACACTTGATACTCTCCAAGGTGGAGTTCTGGCATGGTGAAGCATCCTTATGTACTGATACGTGCTGTACTTTTTAAAGGAGCATTTATTCCATTGCTGAAGTGTAGGGTGGGCTTGATGCTTTGTTGTTGCTTCAGTCAAGATGGTTCTTTGGTTAGAAGACTAGAAATGCCTTTGAGAGCAATCTTGAATGTGGAATCATTGCTACCCATCTCTGAGAAATGCAAGCAATTAAGTACTTTATTTTCCTAAGACTATAATAATCAACTTGTCTGCCTTCCCATCTGACAGGGAGGGGTGGATGGATGGATGGATGGAAGGAAGGAAGGAAGGAACCTGGTGTTCCTTTATCAAACCTACAACTTCAGTTAACAATAGTAACCCTTTTAAAAGAAGATAATAATTTGGATTTGCTTAAAGGTGTAAGTGATGGAACTCAAGTACATCCGCCTCTGCTTTGGGCTGTTCCAAGATGCACTAAAATGTCTGAAGCCTGTACTCTGTAAGGAGAAGCAATGTTATCGATGCTACAATTTTTAAGTTGCAATAATTGCAAAAATAAGCCAACAGGCAGTTCAGAAACTTCCTTGTGGACCTTGGAGTGCACAGCACAATCCCCTCCTGCTAATTTCTTTGGCACTGTGTTCTTAACTTCCATTCAGTGAGTCATACAGCACAAGGCCTCTGTGAGCAGTGAAACTGATCTATCATTGAGGCTATTCAGTCACTTGGCCTGTTTTAAAAGAAAAGGCAGCTGTAGCAATGAGATTTCATCTACTACTACCCTGGGGGTGTGGCACCCCTCCCCTGAGCTGCATGTGCTCCCTTGGGAGCTCGGCAGTACCAAAAATTGCCCTTTTGGTAACAAATGTGTCTGATGTGTACAATACAGGCTCCAAGGTGCACCCATGGCTGTGCTGCGAGGTGGATGAGACCTGGCAGTGGCCCTGCCAGGTACACACTAGGATTCTCTCATATGTGCCTGCTTTTGGGGCACGGAGGTGTTGCAAAAGGACTTTAAGATTAGCTCTGTCAGAGTTGACACAGGAAGAAGCAATTCAAACTAAACTTTTCCATTCCTGACCTGGATTCTTCATTCCAGGTACACCAGCTTTTACTACAGAGCTCTGGGCATAAGGAAATTACAATCTTCCAAGAGCTGATGTGGAAACATCAGAGTCTCAGACCTCTTACAACTTCTGTTTACCTGAGGACTTCCCTTGAATTTTTATTCTTTTTTCAGTTTAATGTCAGGTTCTTCCCCCAGTCTAGCAGTGCTGCCCAGGTAATTACTAGCAATGCCTGCAGGACTCTTTAATGCATTAGAAGGCTTATTTAGCTCTGCCTGCCTGAGGAACTTGGCTCTGTTCCCTGTAGGATCTCTCTGGCTCCTTTTCCTACGGCAGGGGAGTCTAGTCTGAGGGCTGATCTAGTCTCATGCCCTGTCTCATGCCCTGTGCAGGCCCGTGGTGTGGTGCTTCCTCTGCATGTTCCTTCTAATCCAGGATGGTGCAAGGCGGTTCTTGCCCTTCCTGTTGGTGGGTGTTCCCAAAACTCCATCCACCCCAGTTTTGCTCTTAGCCACAACTCTGGGAAACTGCTGATGGAGATGGTTCCTTGGTGCCTGCTGGGTGCTGGCAAGGTGTGCAGGGTGGAAACCAGACAACCTGAGACTGATGTGGAACAGAGGCAAGTCCTGGGGGCTGGGGTCACAGTGCTGATGATTATAGGTAAGAATTTGCTGGGGTCTGGGGAGACAGGATGGGAAGAAACCACACAGCCAAAGGGTGCCCAGTTGAAGAAGCCATGGTATATGGAAGAGAGGATTCTCATGAAGAGCAGAGGAAAGAGTCTGCTTGGTAAGGAAAAGGTCTGGGCACTGGGGTTAGTTGTTGGATGGTGACAAGGGGTTCAGAGGGAAGCCCTAGCTGGAGAGGAGCTCTGGGGTGTGTGGTAGTCTCTGTGTGTGGTGGCCATCTGAGACAGTATGGAGAATTCAAAGGGGTCTGTACCTGGGAGGATGGTGTAGAGATGGATATGCCTCATGTTTTGTAAGCTGTACTCATGGGGCACATAGCTGTAGAGGAGCATGGGGAAGGCTGAGAGGTGTGTGATAAAGGACCAGAGCTGCAGAGATAGAAGGGGAGGCCTGGGGTGTGGACAGAATCGGAGGTCGCGGGACACAGGAATGACCCTGTGTGTGAGGCACCATCAGAGCGTGTAAAGGGGGTGTGAAAGCTGAATGAGGGTGGGGAGCCTAGGAGAGGTGTATTCCCAGCTGGCACTGGGAATGTGGGTGCACGGGGAGTACCAGGCTGCGGATAGGAAGATGTGGATGTAAAGTATAAATGCCAACGCACCCAGGGGTGATGGGGCTGGAGGTGGGCAGTCCCGGGGCCGTGCACCCTCACGGGGCACGGCAGCACCGGGGCTGGATGGGTGTGTAGGGGCTCCGTCCCAGCGGCGGGGATCCGGCTCGGGGGCAGCGGGCGGGCCGGCACGGTGGCGGGCTCTGGGCCCCAACTCGCGGGCTGCCCGCTGAGCCCGGTGCCGTCCGCGCTGCTCCCGGGGCCGCTCCCGCGCCGCGGCCCCGCGGGGCGCCGGTTCCGGTTCCGGCGGGGCCGGGACGGCGGGCGGGGCGGGGCCGGCCGGGCCGAGCCTGCGCCGTGCAGCCGGGCGGCGCTGGGACCGGAGAACAAGGGGCGCGGGGGGACCGGGCGTGCGGAGGCCGCAGCCGGGCCGGGGCACGGGCGGGGGCCGGGCCGGGACCGGGGGTCCGGGCCGGGGCGGCGGAGGCGGCGGAGGCAGAGGCGGGGGCCTGGCGGCCGGGCAGGGCGCCATGGCGGCGGCCGAGACGAAGATCATTTACCACCTGGACGAGCAGGAGACGCCGTACCTGGTGAAGCTGCCGATCCCGGCCGAGCGCGTCACCCTCGGCGACTTCAAGGGGCTCCTCAACCGCCCCAACTACAAGTTCTACTTCAAGTCCATGGACGACGACTTCGGGTGAGCGCGGGCCCGGGCCCGGTCCCCCGGGGCCACGCGTGGAGCCCGGGCCCCGCGGGCCTCCCCGGGGAGCAGTGCGGGTGGCCGGGGAGCTCCCGCCCTCGCGGGGCCGGGCTGGGGCTGGCTGCCCCTCGGCCCCGGCAGCGCCCCGGGACGGCGGGGCCGGGACCCCCGGGATGGGGAGGCGCCGCTCGTGCCCGGCGCGGGGCCGGTGATCCCGATCCATCTTCCATCCCCGTTGCCTTTCCTTGGCGAGGATGGGGATGGTGACCCCCTTGGGCTCTCTCTGGAGGGACGCGCCCTCCGTGCACCCCAGGACCTCACCTGTGGGAGGCTGGAGGTGATACCCCCGTGCACATTCTCTGGGGTTCGTTGTCCCTGGGTGCTGCCTCCGGGGACAGCCGCACATCCTCGGATCCCGCATCTGCTCTGGGGAAGCTGCGCCATGCCAGCTCCTCAGTGAGGGAGCTGGTGATACCCTGCTTCAGGTGCCAGAGGCACCTTGGAGAAGACCATCATCCCCATCTGAGGGTCACTCCCTCCCGTACTCAGGATGTTTGGCCAACACCTTGCCTGAGGTGGTCTCACCCATGCAGCCCACACTGGGGTGTCGGGGATGGCATCCCCAGGTTATATCCTGCTCAGGACTGTCACTCCCCACCAAAAGGGCCTGGGCATCTCCCACTGTGCCTGCCTAGGGAAAGTGCCCCTTGCTCCCTCCTCCAGAAGGGTGAGCCACCTCCATCAGCCCTTTCCATGGAATGGAGTTGGGGACAGTTTTGTTTTCCTACCATCCATTTTGGGGAGGGACATCCATTTTGTCAGCTTTGTCCTCTGCGTCTAATTTTTGGGAAGAATGTGTAGAGAAGGCCAGCTTTGTCCTCCCCTACCTCCATGAAGAAGGAGTGAGAGCTCTCCATGTGCTGCCCATCTCTGAGCAGGAGGTGTATACAAGACTCACTGTACCCATGTACATGTCCCAGTCTCAAAGTGAGATGTCCCGTGCTCCATCTCTGGTATAGAAGAGGGGTGCAGCCCTGTCTTATATCCCATCTCCTGCAGGGCAACTCTCTTCCAACAGTGGTGTTTCCATCACTTCTTTTGTGATGCCCTTTGGTTCCTCCCATCGCAGGTGACTCATTGGAGGTGAGGAGGTATATTCTGTCTCTTGTTTGGATGTTGTACTTGCTTATCTTCTGGGCAGCCCCTGCTGTCTCCTACCTGCATAAAGTTGGTTAACGTTCTGGGGAGCAAATACCATGGGAAGCCAGCTCCCTGTAAGACCCTCTGTCCTCACTCTGTTTTGTCCAGATTTCCTACATCTGACTTTCCTTTAGCCACTCTTTTTCCATCCTGGGATTCTCTTGGTTTCTACAACATGTGACTCTTTACCATTTCTAGCACTTTGATGTTTGAAGGAGTGGTGTGATACTTCCTCCTCTGAAGATCTGGTGTTTAGAGTAGGTCTTATGCATGGAGCTGGGATTGCAAAGTGTTTTCAGTTTTATATTCTTCCCAGTGTCTTCTCACTGCACCAGATACCTCTCTGGGCTGTGATTTTGGCTTGTACCCCATGTTGAACAGGGCTTGGCCTGTTTGGGACTTGGATGAGATCTGTGTGGCTGCCTCAGCAGGGGGTGCTCTCCCCTCCTCAGCCAAATTATCCCCGTGCCCAGGTTCCCGTTAGTTTGGGAGGTGCCAGCTTTCAGATGAGGCTTGAAATTTGGAGTCACTCCTTTGACCGCAGTCTGAAACGCTTTGCTTCCCTAAATTCCTCCTGACCCAGTGGAGAGCTTTAGTTCTCAGAAGCTTCTCCATTCTCTCCTGGCAAATAGAAGTCTCCAGCCTTCATTTTCCATAAATTTCCTCAGCAATATCAGTTGTCTGTGGATCGTTTCCTGTCCCTCAGCTGTTTTATAGCGTTGGGTGCTATGAAACAGCTGCCTCTCCCTGTCTCGGAGGGGACCATGTTCATTGGGGGGAGAAGTGACTTCTCTGTGCATGCTGTTTGTAAACAAATGCTTTGGGATCCTTTGAAATGTTGTTCTTGAAGTGAATTCAAACTTGTCTTGAATGAAACATTGCCATGTGGGTGGGAGAGTGTGCAACTATAAACAAAGTTTAGTAATAAATAGCAGCGTCTTGCATTGGGAAGAGGGGTCTGGTGGCAGTGAAGTTTTGTGCTGTGTTTTTTCATCCTCCTCTATCTCTTTAAGGTTCTACAAGAGGAGCTAGATGATAGATTAACAAAACTCAACAGTAAAGCAGCATAGGGAGTTATAGTGGGTGATAGCAGGGAGAGGGGAAAGTCACTCAGGAAGACACCACAAGATCAGTTGCGTCAGAAATGTATGGATGAGATTTTTGTTGTGACCAGCCCAGCTAATTTCTTTGGGAAGCGTAAACCACTCTGGAAGGGAAGGCACAGCTGACAGGGGGTCAGGGCTGTGTGTAGGCAGCCTGTTCCTTGGGGAAGTCCTGGGCAATATAACTTGAGCAGTTGGAGCAGTGTGTGCAAGGCCTGGGGTGTGAGAGAGAGAGCAAGCCTTTGTCACCATGGATGCTTCATCAGGAAAGCTGTCTCTGCTGCTTTCCAGAGAGCTGAAGAATGTGCTGGTGGTTGGCTGGAACATGGTGGGAACAAGCAGAGCAGTCCAGCTGCAGCCTTGTCTCTGAGAAGCCCTGAAGCCCTGGGCAGCACACAAAGTTTCATGATCCCTGGTAATTGATGTCCATGAGAAAGTGAGCCATTGGCCTGCAGGGAGAATCAGAGACAGAAGGGCAGGAGGCACCTTGGCTGCTTGACTGCAAATGCATGGGCAATTAGTGAAAACTAGACTGGAGGTTAACAATGGTGGCATTCAGAAGCTGTGTGACAGGGAAAAGCATTTCTCTCTCACACATATATTCCTCTCAGCTCCTTCCCTGAGGGGATTCCCTCAGGGTGCCTTCTGTCTGGCTTGTGCTGGGCTGGTGTCTGTCAGCTGGGCAGTGTCCAGGAGTAGGACCCAGGTTAAAGCCCCCTCAATGAGAGAAGAAGTAGATGGCCTTAGGGCAGCTGATAAATGAGGAGGAGGCCTGCAGCTCCCATGGTTCTGATTTGGACCTTCTGCTGGATCCCTGTGGCATAAACCAAACTTTTCTTCTCATCTTATTAGGAACACAGACATCTCACCTTCCAGAGCCAGCTGGAGTAGAATCTCCAATGTTTCCTCTCACCTCTGTAGCCCAGTCTGAATCTTTCTCACTCTTCCTCCTTTTTTCCAGGCTGTGGATCTCCAGTCTGGTATTCCCTTCAGCTAACCCCATCCCCAAAGCAGTATTACAGCCTCAGTCTTGGTGTGTGGGATTTTTCATTCTTTTGTTTATCTTGTTAATATTTGTTTGCTCTGAGAATCAGAGTTGTGATGGAGCAGCTTCAGTGTTTACATCTCCTTGGAAATGTGAACTGAGGTTCCCCTGGGTGGCTGTGGAGTTGTCGGGCTATGGCAGGAGTTAGTGCTCAGCTTCAAATAATTAAGACCCCAGAGTGGTGTCACTTCTGGGTGGCAAAGAGAAGAAATGAGAAGAATTCCTGCACCTGGTCCTGGGGAGAGGAGTTGTGAGCAGCAGGAAGGCTGCAGGGTTTTGTTTCCTGATGCAGTGGGCTGCAGCTGTCCATAACAGGGTGCAGATATTTGTGCCCTTGTTGGCTTTGTGTGGTGCTTATCCCAGAAATGGAGGTACATGAAGGTTGGCTGATGGATGGTGTGAGTGTGGCAGTGCATGGATGTAGTAGACTCCTCTTGGACCTGAGATGCTCTGACCATGAAGCGTGGAACTACCCTTGGCTGCTAACACTGCACTCATTAGAGGGGGAAGGTTTCTTCCTGCAGCTTGAATCTTTTCATTCAATGTTTCACAGGTAAGAGCTGTGCGCTGATCAGCAGGAGAGCACCTTCGATAAGTGCTGTGACTGCTTTAGAGATCCATATTCTCTATCAGACCTCCCCCAGGTTTTTCATGGGATTTTGAGCAGACTTTTTAATTTTTTAGTTTTTTCTTAATCAATAAAATGGAATTTCTAACTGTGCTTTTTTTTTGTCCATTTGACACTGGGAGCTTCTTGGGCAAGCATTTGTGTGTCTCTTAGTATGACAGAGCTCTCAGTTCCGTAAAGGTGCTGCAAGAGCAGGATGGTAAATTCTGGGCACCTGTGCAGTTGGGAAGGGAACAACCATGCTGATGGTCTGTAGTCTGTAGTTTGCCAGGACATAGGCTTCAGTCATATGTGAAATGTTGTCTCCTACCCAAGTCCGTCATGAGAAATGTACATGGGCAGCGTGGACTTCTCACCAGCCAGGTATTGTGCCCCGTTGCCTCAGCTGAACTGTTTGTTTTTTTCATCTGGTACAACTCTGAGAATATTCATATATCAGCTGAAATGTGATTTCTTTTGATTAGTTTTTTGTTTTTTGGTGATACTGCTCATTTTCTATTGATCAAAATGTGTTCCCACAGGGGCATGCTAAAGTTTAAGCTAAACTTTTCGGAGCATTTTAATGAGTGCAGTTTGTGTGTCCAGGTAAATCCTTAGCACTTGGCCTAAAGTTCTGCCTTGTCTTTCCATAAACTGTGGACTGCCTGAAAGTTTGAATTTATTTTGCCCATGAAGAAATCACTTTTGTGATCATTTCACTTATCTTTACTTGGCCACCTCCCCTCTTCTAGACTGGAGAGCAGAAGGGCCCCATTCTTCTACAAGGAGACCACTCCTCCCTCCCATCCAGGTTCTGCATTGCTGGGAGAACACCAGTGATCTGAGGTACAGTGGTGGGGTGGTGCTGCTCCTCCTGCCACTGCTGGTTTCTCCCTCTTGCAGGTCTCCATTCCAATTTTAGTTTCACAGCTGTGGTGAGTGATTCCTTGGTCTCAGCTGTGAAGTGAAAATTGGTATCCAGCTAATCACTGGCCCAGTATCTTATCCAGACCTGCTTAATTATCACCTGCTCTCCGAAGCTGGGTACGAGGCAGTGATCAGGACAGTGCTCTGGAGGCAGAACAAAGCGGGCGCTGTGGGAATTCCCAGTGTAGGGGTCAGATGCCATTGGTATTTGGCGGCCTCATCTCTGCACATGTGCATGAGGAAACGCGTTGATGCTCTCTGAAAGGCTGAGTGATTTATTTTTATTGCAGGGTCTTTTTGAAATTGATACCAGCGGTGACTGTCCTGGCTGGAAATGCTGGGAGCTGGGGAAGGGATCCTAAACTTAATAAGTAGTGTCAGTTTCCAAGCAGTGGTGAGCACTGGCATGGTGCCTCTGCGTTTCCTGCTAGCTCTTTGTAGCATGTGTTGGGGGAGTTGTTTTATTTTGATTTTGGGAACTTTTTAAAATTTATTTTTAATTGGAAACTTTTGCTGTGTCCAGAAGACCTTTGCTTGTCCCATGTGTCTGATGGAGACTGCTTCCATGTCAGCATGAATTTCATGCTGGGAGAGGTTGGCAAGAAGTTTGTGAGTGAAAGGGCCTACAAAACTCCCTTGCATGCGCACATCCTTTGTGGTGGTCTAAGTGACAACATTGGCCTTCGCTTTTTTCCAGTTTCTAGTCAGTCCCTGTCCATTCCATGTGGAGGGGAGCAGTTTACACATGAAAGGCCACAGCACCCCATCTGTTGTGCTCCAGAGGATGTGTTTCCATGCCTGCTGTGAGGTGAGCTGCCCTGATTAGCAAGGGCCCACCAGCAGTTACTTCAGACATTTTACATGTAGGTTACTGCAGCCTGTGCCTCTGTCTCCTGAGCTGCTGAGGATTTGGCAGAGAGCTGCTAACCACTGTCTGCATTTGTGCTGGGGAGTTCCTGTAATGCTGCCTGTGCTTGGGGTGGCCCATGGACACTGGAGCTGATTCTGGCTGGAGCTGCTGCTGGAGGCTTTTTCCAAGTGTTGTGGTGGTGGCGGCTACAGCAGTGCCAGGGTTGAGGTGAAGATGGAGATGGTTAGTGGACAGTATTCCCTGCTTCCCTGGATTGTATTGTATGTGCCTGGCCCTGTTGTCCTGCTGTTCAGACTCAGCTATTACTGTCTCTGTAGGTGTCCAGTGTTCTCAGTTGTGGTTGGAACTGTGCTCTGAAGGCCACATTGGATGGCAGTCACAGCCTGGTTTCTTTGCCCAGGGGTGGTGTTTGGAAAGCCAAGTTAGCCAAATCAGGCTGCAGACCAATTTCCCCAAGGCCTTGTGTGTCCTGTGCAAACAATGAAGCTTTACAACAGCTATTGAACTAGTTTGCAGCCAGAACTGGTCAGAATTTTTTTTTTTACTGAATGTATTTTCTCCCAAAATATGGTGTCATGTTGAAGCCAGCATTTTTCTTGGAGAGGCATTGTTTTCAGTTATGTGTTTGATGGGAATGCTTCTTAATTTTAAGCCTCTTTTGTCATTTCTGAAAAAAAAAGAAAGGTCAAGAAACCTTTACTCAACCATGTGAATGCAGCTGTTTTGGTGCAGTTCAGTATTCTGAAATCATCTGGAGGACTCTGATCCTCTGAATTCCAGCACAGAGCAAAAACCTACCTTGATGTCTCAGAAATTGCTGCAAAGTAAATCAGTGTGCCCTGGCTGTGGTACAGCTGTGCTCCAGCATGGTTCAGCCTTGGAGGTCATGGCAAAACACCATAAAAAATGGCTCATAAACCACCATAATTTGGGTCACAACCTGAGCATTTCTTGTTGTTATGGTAGGATAGTTGTGGCCCCTCTGGTCATTTTTCTGGTTCCTGCTGAGATACATATTTTTTCTAAAGTGAACTCTAGAATTTCATCTAGAACTTTGCCATTCCCAAATCTTAGACACTGGCTCACCCACAAGGTGGGTACTGGGTGGTAGTAAGCAGTGATGTTCCTTCCTACATGGCTGCAGTGAGAGCAGGATGTTGCTGGGGGAGCTGCATTTCATAATGGACTCTGAGAAGGGAGATGCTGGCATGCAGGGGTGGAGGTAGATGGTCCATGAGCCCAAGGTCATTGTGCTTGGAGGACTGAATTTTCAGTAAGTCCCTCTTCTCCATCATGCTCCTGGCTTCTTTCTCCTGTGATTTCTTCACCTAGTCTCCTAGCAGGTGTGAATTCCTCAAGGTGGAGGCTGCCACCCATCACTATACACGTGGGGATGCTCAGGAAAGAAGGGTTTGTGAATATAAGCAAAGAAAATCTGGTTTCCCCTGCAGCTTTTCTGCTGCACACATGGGTTTGGCTTCAGTCCTCTGTCAGAGTGGGCATCAGGCCCTTCATCTAGACTTGAAAGCTGTCTGTGTAGAGGTGTAGGGAGCATAGTTGAAATTCCTGAAGTCCTTTTTGAGCTCAGTGTACTTAAAGGGCTGGGAAGCCTCTTCCATGTCTGCATGGCAGTTGCTGAACTGTTCTGAGCTGAGGGTACGTGCTGTAATGAATTGCTACTTCTCCACCCTTGACTGCACCCAAATAGGTAGAATAATGTTGTGGTTTAAGATATTTGATTTGTGAAAAAGCCCATGAAGAGGAGCTGGGCTTGCAGAGCACGGCAGATACTGAGTCTGCAGGAAATTGCCCTCATGTTGCACCAGCTTTGCATCGTGTTGCACATCTGATGAAGCAGCAGTCAGGGCTGTGTGTTTTTGGTGTTTCCTATTGATTTCCTCCTCTCTCCATCCCTTGTTTGTTATTCAGAGCCTGCCCTTCTGACCTGTGCTGGATGGATTGTTGTTTTCCAGAAGGGGGATGTGGCACCACGTGGCTGTGTTACTGTTTGTCCCGCTGGTGCTGGCTTGTAAGGCAGCAGCTGGCAAGTTAAGTAAAACTTAATCCCGCTGGTGGCTGCCGTTGGAAATTTTTGGACCAAATCCTTTTGTAAAGGCTTCTTGGAAGGCGTTTCAATAAGGTACAAATAGGGGAATTAGTCTAATCTCTGTGACTTTGTCTGCTTTGTCCATGTGCTTATCTGTGTAATGCCATGGTGGCCTTAGGAGAGAGTGTGAGCTTTTGGGCTGTGGTCTCTGAGGACTGCATTAGCTCGCAGAGCTGAAGCATTAGTGTTTCCCTGAGTCCCAAAGCTCTTGGTTTCACTTGTTTCCATTACTATGTTGTTACTACTGTAGCACTAATATTAAACCCATCCAGGAATGGGCTGGAACTCTTGGGAGGCTTTGGCAGGCAGAGATGCCTGGCGCTGACCTTCCTGTGCTGTGTAATTCTGTATCGCAGTGGAGGGTTGGGACTGTATCCGGTATTTATTAAAGGTGACATGCCAGAGACATTGTTTTTTCAGTCACAGCTAGCTATGGAAGGTAGCAGAAGCAGCATTTGGGTACCCTGTTCCACTAAATCCTTTGTGGTGATTATCACCTCACTGGGGTACTTGTCCTTGTGTCTTGCTGGCTAAAATTTGTTAGGATGTTAAAGCTGGAGTAAAAGAGGGTGCAGTGTGAGCAGGGACTGAGTTGCTGCAGTGGGAGTCTGTCCTTCGGGTCCTGGCTGAAGACAGAAGCTGAAGTGTGAAAGGCTTCCTCACATGTCTTGGAGCAAAGCTCTGTTTCTGGAAGAGCTGTCACTGGCTGCTGTGTGGGAAGGTCTTTCATCTGCTGGTTTTTGACCTGTCCCTAGGGTTTGGAGAGGAATTGATTTGCTATGTGGCCCCTCTGATCACTGGCAGCTGTCTCTGTGATAGGCTGGAAATTCTGGGTCTGGTAACAGAGTTTGTGGCCTTTTCCTTGTTTGCTGGTGGCTACAGGCTGGTTCTGGGGACAGCAAGAGTCTGCCAGAGGGGTCTGTGTTTCAGGAGCTTTGGCTCTGCATGGATTATTATACCAGGGAAGCTGGTGTTAGCACAGTAACCTGCTCCTGTCTGGGCTTCAACTCTTTCCCTCAGCATTACTCTGACTACCTACTCATGGTCTTTTTGTGTCTCATGACCTGCAAGCAAGTAGGTTGTCCCCTGTACACTGCATTGTGCTATGCTGTTGTTGTTGACAGCCAGAGCAGTGTCAGCAGCAGGTGACAACCTTGTCTTGGTGGCCTGATGCCATCAGGGCAGGGAGAAAGTTGTTGCAGTGCCAATAGCTGTTACCTGGTTGGCCCCAGGGAGCAGCAGCTTCTCAAACTGAAGCTTCTTCCAGAAGCTGTGATGGATATGCAAACTCCATACTTGTGTTTGCATACAGCTAACCAGCTGTCCCAGTTCATTCAGCCCTGCCTAGCTCAACCAGTATGTTAGTGCCATTCACACAGAGACTGCCCGTGGGCCCAGATCGGGCTATGCCATGCTGAAAAATCCATACAGGGCCTCAATGCATGAAATCTTGCTCTTGCACTGTGTTCATTTGAGTTTTCTTACTGCTTTTTGTGACTCTGAGAAGGGTGGATTTTCATGGTTCTGGCTGCAGAGCTGAGTCCCTTATGGCAAACCTGCCTTAGACCTAGAGCTGGTAAATGCACCTTTAGGTCCCAGAGGTGGTTTTGTGAGGTGGATTTTTCTTCTAGATTAAAAATGTGTTGTTTCAGCTGGGGCCAAAAAGTTTGACTTGGGAAAACTCTTTAAGGCTATTCCTTGTCTAGTCATCCTGGAAGTGTCAGGGGACTTTGAGGATGTCAACATCTGCATCAGTTTAGGGTAAACTCTGGGTTTCCCTGAGGCAGTTGCAAACTAACACAAGGTGTGTAATATCTCTGGCAGTGTGCATGATGTTGGAGCTGGGTCTGACTTAGCTGTGCCATGTAGAAGGGTTTGTAGATGTGAGGTTGGGTCTGTGTCTGGCCATGTTGACTGTAGGGTCCAGCTGTGCTCCTGGTTGATCAACACATGGTGTTGGTGCGAAGTGTTTGTGGTCACTCTACATGTAGCTTACAGGAGAGATGCTTCAAGGGAGCTTGCTGTCAGTTTTGCAGATAATTAGGTAGCTCAAAATCAGAGTGGTCTTGTAACTTGACTTACCAGCAGATCCACAGACACAGGAAATGGCCCTATTGCAGTAATAACATGTGATGAGTATTTCTGGACTGCCTTTGGGAATAGCTAATGTGTAGAATGACCAGTTCATGGGATATTTACAGACTTGTAGACAGGTTGTGCACCCTTCCCCTGCACTCTTCTGTCCTTGAAGGACCTAGGAGTTGGCAGTTGTGGCTTTGAGACCCTCCACAAGAGAAACATTCCATGTCATAAGATGGTGATTTCTGGAGGTCAATGGTCATTACCCAACCTTTGGTGCAGTTGTCAGAGACAGCTGATGGAAGGTTTTGCATAGTATGTGGCAGGGTCAGGTCCAGGAGTTCACAGTGTCAAAGAAAAGCAGCAGTTGGACCTGGTGCTACAGTGATCCAAAACACTGTCCTCTTCTAAACTAAGGGGAAATGTACCCTCTTGTTGAAAAGGAAGATGATTCCTGGTGTAAAGGTGAATCCTGGTAGGACCTGAACTGAATTCTGTACATGGCAACTGTGAAGACTTTTAATTTACAGTGTTGTATTGGGTCCTACTGTATGGCTTTCATCTGCTTTCTGGACCTCTAATTGAGAAGGTTGTGTGCCAGCACGATTGATTTGGTTGGGACTTGAGCACCTTTCTTGTATCTTTCTTCCAGAAGTTGAACAGTATTTTCATGCTTACTGGGTTGTTGGCTGGAGGGCAAGCCTGGCTGGCCTGGTGAAGGATGCTTGGTAGGTTACTTGTTGTATTCAAGGGTTTGGCCCTGTGTCTTGAATAGAGTTTGGTAAATAAGACTAGTGTTAGTGAAACTGATGAAGTATATTAAAGGCTACTAAAACATGATCTATTTGCTGTTTTTTTTAATACAATGAATTTTTTGTACGATCCACTGCATGACACTGTCAGAAGCAGATGATGAAGAAAAACAATTAAGTGTCCCTGGCCTAGCAATGGTTAGAAAAAATTGTTATGAGTGTTCAGACCCCTCATGTTCTCTTCTGCCTCCTGCAATTTAGGACTGGAGCGATGTAGTATAATTGTTTGCCCATTTTTCAGAGTTGTGCCATAGCTTGTGATCTGGGACAGAGTTCTGTCTTTGCCACCATGCAGCTGTTGTGACTCTTCTTTGCGTGAGTCCTTTTCATTGTCTTTGGCAAATGTTTTGTGGTGAAAGTTTGTTGTGAGCTTTATTAACAGCCTGTTGGTTTTATGGGGGTTCTCTGTATGTCTTACAGACCCAGTTGGCAGAGCTGTTGCTGATGGCAGCCCAGCTGGATGTGCAGAGTAGGTGCAGCCATCTACAGCCTGTCATGCTTCAAGACCCCTTCCCATCGGGTAGGAGGTTGAGTCGGTTTCCTGGAGAGACTCTTGCAAAATTGTTTATGCAAGGAGAGAGTAATGTGAGCTGGTCAGTATCTTGAGGACAGAACACATGTGGAGCCTGCTTTGTCATCTCCTTATGGAGATCTGTCATTAAATTAAATGAATTATTAACATGATGGGGGGAAATGAACCGTGCTCCTCTTCCCCACAGACATCTGCCTTGGTCTGTGTGGTCCCAGATCTGCTCTGGAGGTATCAGCCTGGCAGAAGGGTGCTCCTAGAGCATAGGGCTGGTTCTGGGCAGGGCTGTTGTGCTGGCAGCCCGTGATGAGGAGGTGCTAGTGAGCAGACTGCTCTGTGCTTCCCCAGGTGTGGAAGTCTAAGCTTTCAGACTTTGTTTCCCACCCTCCCCCTCTTCCCAGTTTCCCCCTCTTCTCCTCTCCTTGGTCTCCTGCTGAGTTGATGCTTTTCCAGGAATGAGCTGTACTGCTGGCCCAGCACATTCCACAGCAGCAGCGCTTTCTTGGCAGGAGCCTCTCTTGCTGTTAGAAAAAGCAGGATTGACTTGGTGTCCCTCAGCTGAGGGCCAGAAAAAGAAGGCCTGGTCTTGCATTCTTCATGGTGCATGCAGAGCCTTCACAGGCATCACGGCCTTCTGCCTTGGTTGTGGTGTATGTGCAAACCTCACCCTGTCCCCCCAGCAGCCCTTGGGGCTCTTTGCAGCTCCTTACAGTTGTCTTAACCAGTGTGAAGTCCCTGAACATTGTAGGGGAGGCTGTTGCTTTTCTAGCCAGCCTAGAAAGCTGGGAGTGATTTCTCACTCATGGGAGGTGCAAGGAGCTCACTGTGGGGCCCAAACACCTCATTCACAAGCTTCTTGATAAGCTGGTGTTGTCCTATGCGTTTTGTGACCAGCAGTAGCCAGATAAACCCTTTGTCCACCTCTGCACTATTTTCACCTTTCTCCCTTTCCCTCTGTCGGCAGGAATTGTTGTTTTGCAGCTCTGCCTTGTGGGCTCTTCCTGTTGTTCGTGTCCAGATGGAGCTAAGTGTCACAGCACACCAAGCCTCCCTACCCCGGTGCACTTGCTGTCTGACATTAGTGTGAACCACAGCAACCACATCAGGATTTTACCCTCATACACATTTATGTCTCGTATACATCTCTGACTCGGGCCTCTTTGGGCCTGTTTCCTCTCCCACCCTGAATACAAGCCCAGCTTTTGGCCACTGTTACTATGTGTGTGGAATTGTCTCCATTCCCTAAAGGTCATTTCTGCAGATGTTTAACCTCAAATCTTTTTTTCTCACAGTGAGTCCCTGCACTTGTCTTGTATCTTTGTGTTGTGTTGTATCTTTAGTCAAGCTTTTAGTTACTGAGGAGCTGAGACTGAGCTGGCAGCATGAAGAACCTGACTTGGCTTCTACTGGAAGTTCCCGTTTGTCCTGATTTCCAATTCAAAGAGACTGAAAGTGTCACTGAACCTTCGGGGGCCTGCAGAATGCTCTCTTTGATGATGTCTGAAAATGTCCTTGCGGAGGTTGGAAGCATCGAGGTTGGAAGCATCGCTTGGGCAGGGCAGGATTAATTAGCGTGGAGGTGCCTCCTGCAGTCCCCGTGCAGCTTCCTGCTGCCGCTCAGTCGGTGCAGAACAGGCCTGTCGGGCTTGTTTGCAGAGCAGGGCTGCAGCCAGATGGTCACTCTGGGATCAAGGTGGGAGGGGCCGCCAGGGCTCTGCACTCACCGTGAAATCAGTCTGTAGCTTTGCTTTGATAAGTACTGCTCCTGGGCACGCCTCTGAGCCTGGGTGGCTCCTTCCTAAATGCCATTCCTTTTCCAGTCTTTGGACTGGGTGAACAGGAGGTCTGATCTCTGTCATCTCCCACACAGTAATACCTGTAGAACTGAGCACAGGTCCAGCTGGAGCCAAGCGTTGCCCAGACTTAGGGGCTCTGCTTGTTCTGGTGTTTGTCTGGTGGAGTGATTGCAAATGTGTTGATGAGGGCTTCTCAGGGAAAACAGTTGGCATCTTGGATGTCTGTTCAGCCCTTGCCTGACTGATCATGGAGGGAAAGCACAGAAAGCTGGGGATGGTGCATAAGGAAGCTGTGGGGGCAGCAAAGTGAACATGCTTGAGGGAGGCTCTAGGCCCATAGCAGGGGGACTGGGACTAAATGATCTCTAAGGTCCTTTCCAACTCACACCATTCTCTAAAAATGAAAGAGCCTGCTCTTGAGAGTGCAGGTATAGCTTGAAATGGAATGACCTTTGAGGACTCCTTGTGATGCTCCCTGGACTTGTTAGGAAGGCAGGGGTGGCCATTCCTGCACAAGTGCAGAGGTGTGTTACTGTTTTGGTGGTAGGACAGCTGCTAACAGATGATTTGTGCTTCTTGAGTCTTGAAAAGCACACCATGTATGCAAAGGAGTTCATGTTTACAGGGGGTGCAGGGACAGACGGGACAGCAGGTCTGAGAATGAAACCATCGACAAATCTGCATTTCCCCTTTTACCTTTGCCTTGTGCTGCAGCATAGAGGAGCAGTGCGGAACACCCTGTCTGGGGACTTGGAAGGGGAATTAAATGTGAGAGTGACAGTCTGTTTATGGTCAGAGAGCCCTTCTCACCCCAGTGTAATGCAATCTGTACTCCTCTTCTTTGCACAGGAGGTGAAAATACAGTTAGGGAGACCAAGGAGTGCATTAGCTTACAGAGACAGACAGCTCAAATCCTCTAATCCTGTTTGAGTCATCCTGTTTGCCTGCAAAGCCCGAGGTCTCGCCAATACACATGTGATCACTGCCATGTATATTCTTTGGTTGGGTCTCTAGTACTTGGGTGAATTTTATCCCCTTGGGAAATACACATATCATATCTGGGCTTAATCTAACAGGCACATATTTCCCAACTGAAATCCCAACACTCTTAGAGAATTGCCCTGTCCAGTTTTCTAATCTGGTGAAATGGCTGTAGAGCTCATCCCTGTAGCTTCAGCATTATCTTACAGAAGAAAAGAGGATTTTTCTCTGGAGCCAGGAGCTGCTCATATTTGGGTAGTAAAATATGAAGGTGCTCCCTTTTGCTATACAGCATTATTAATCTGTACAATCTATTGGAAGCGAGACATCCCTACCCTAAGGGGAGTGTACTAGAGGTCTTGAAAATGAGATCACATTTCTAGTGTGTAAATCCCTGAAGCTTTTGCTGTTGGGTAGAAGTGTTTCCTGATGGTTTTTTTTTTTTTTTTGTTTTTTAGGTTTTTTTTTTCCTTTCTTTGTGAGCTGTAGGAGATGGGGACTGTTAAGGTTACAGGAATGACCAACCTAATTGTGCACTTCGGGAATGTTGTAAGAGAAGATTGTTTATAATTTAATTTCTGGGCTTTGCACTGTTGGAAAGAACGTTGCTGCTCTGTAAAAGTTTTTCCTCTTAACAATTTAGCAGACCTCTTACTTTTTTCATCTGCTCTACTAACATTGCTCAGTTGTCTTCTCAGTCTTTGTACGTCCCCTGTTTTTCATCCTGGCCATCAAGCTGTCCAACATGCTAGAGAGGTCCCCAACCCTACCTCCCTTCTTGGTACTGGCTCCTCTGATGCCAGATCCAGCTTTTGTGTTTACCACCATGTCTGTGATTTCTTCTCTCTAGTATCCTCCCCACTGCAAGCCCTTGGATAGGCAAGTTGGAGGACAGGACTGCCAGAAACAAGCAGTAATTGCTGCTGAGCTCCAAGCCTGCCTCCAGGTCTGAGGTTCAAATCCTGTGGAAGCCTTTGTCTGTGCCTCTTGGATTTCTTCTCTTGCTGGGCTTGTATTACTCCATCAGAGTTCTTCGCAGGGACCTCGCTGTGGCTAGCGGATGCTGCTCAGGAGAGACCAGAGCTGGTTGAAGCTAGAAACTCACTTGTATCCACAGCCTCAGCCAGGCTGGAGGCCACCGAGGGGAAACAAGGAGGCTGGAGCAGAGCAGCTGCGCTGGCGATGTGTGCGCAGCCGGGCTCTGACACGGCGCAGCCGTCTCCACGGCTTGGGGTTTATGGCCTCCTTTCTCTCCTGTGCACACTCTCTTGTTCCCCACCTTCCCTTCATTCCTAGGACATGACTCTATGATATAAAATACCCTCTAATGTCCTGAGCCAGGCTGGAACTCCCCAGAGAAGGCAGCGTCTGCCTGCCTGTCCCTCATCCGCCTCTGCATCCGTGTTCCAGGCTGCTAGCTGCTCCCACCGGGAAGGCAGCGGGAGGGAAACTGGGAGCATGGCACCTTTCCAGACGGTGGGGAGAGGGTCTGCTGGTTCCAAAGGAGGAGCTGGTGGGAGGGTAGGGATGGAGCCAGGGTTAGAGCTGGATTTCCTTTGCTTCCCTCCCTGCTGCCGGGTTGTCCCTTCCCCTCCCCCAGATGCATGAGAGCAGATGTGCTGCTTGTGTCAGCCCTGGCAGCCCCCTCCGCACACCCCAGCCGGGCTCCTGAGCAGCCAGAGCCTCGTCCCCTCCTCCTCTTCCTCCTCCTCCTCCCCCCGGCTTGGCCCCGTGTCACTGGGGATGGCGGTGGAATCATCCGCCCACTCGGCCTGCCTCCCCTGTAACCCTCCCTCCTTCCTCCCTCCCGCAGGTCTCTTTGTTGGAAAATTCAAGGCAGATGAGTGCCGGGGAGCGCTGGGCCTGCGTGCCAGGCGCTGAGCTGCAGCTTGGCCTCGGCATGTGGCATGTCTGCTGGCACCAGGATGGGAAGGGGGCTGGTGAGTGCCCGACTGCAGGGCAGTTCTCTGGGCAGGGCAGCAGGAGCAAGGGTCCTGGACTCTCACTCGCCTGGGCATGTTGCTTCCACATGAAAGGATTTTTTCCGGGCCACCATTCTTAGCCCGCTTGTACCCAGCCCCCAGCAGGACATTGGAACATTCAAAACCTGACAGTAAACTCAAAGCAGTCCCTCTGAAATCAACATTAGGCAGATGTTTTCCCTGGGCTCTTGGAAAAGGAAAGGCTTGGTGAGAACCAGAGAGCCTGAACTCTTTCTGGGTCTGCTCTTTCAGGAATCCCGGGCTCTGACCCCATCAGGTGGGGGCTGTTCACAGCACATTCAGAGGATGGCTTTCCCTGCCAGCACATCCGCGGGACAGTTTCATCTCATGGCTGTCTCCCCATTCAAGCGCAGAGCAGAAACGTGGCACTGCTCACAGCTCCCCCAGAGGCTGCTCGCTCGGTGGCTTCTGACGTGTGAACCTGTGGTCGTGTCCGTGCAAGAAGTGTGACTGGAAGAGTGGTGAGAGGTGGGAGGAGGAAGGCTGCAGCTAGGCTGAGGCTGGAAAGGAATGGAGGAGGAAGGCTGCAGTTCAGGCTGAGGCTGGAAAGGAATGCAGGGCATGAATAGCTGGGATGGTGTGAGGGGTGATAGATGTGAGCAGCGCTGCAGAGATATTCCTGCTCAGCATGTGCCTGACTCCAGCACTATCAGTTTTTGCTCTGTAGAGTCTAAATATATAGTCCATTTTGCTCTGGTATCTAGGTGATAAATAGTGATAAATAATGTAGTGGCTGGGGAAGGAGGGAGAAAACTCCTCCGGGGTGGAGCTGACCCCTGGGATGTCTGGGGCAGCCGCAGGGTAATGAGAGTGAGGAGGGACCAGCTCTTAGGACAGAGGGAGCTTGTTCTCCATCAGGCATTGCAGCTGAGGCTGAATGGGCGGGTCTTGGGGTTGGTTTCCTCTGTCCCCACTGAAAGTGGAATAGTTGACTTGTGCTGAGCAGTTGGTCACCTTAACCCAGCAAATATATCACTTTGTCCCTTCACCCACAGGCAGGGCTCTGTGTCCCTGAGCAGGCGGCATGTAGCACTGAAAATTGGCTCTGCCTGAAGTACTCTCTAGGAATTGGCTGCAGTCCAGGCTGCTGGCGACAGTATGAATGGATGCTAGTGCAGCCAGGGCAGGGTGCACGTGTGTGTGCACTTGGAAGTGAGAAGACAATAACTTGCTTGCATTGGAAAGGGCTGGTCTGGGCACCAAAGAGGGTGGGTCCCAAGAGGACTGCCTGTATTTTATATTCATCTGGGCTGCAGGGGCTTTGGGCAGAGGCTGGCACAGAACATGCTGAAGGAGCATCAAGCTATCAGGGTTTTAATCCATCGTCACTGCTTCTTTCCTGCTTTTCCTGCTTCTCCATCTGTGCAAGAGGATTTAACACACATCTGGGAGTGGATTAGACTGCTCAAACCATGACCTCCTCATCTGTGCCTTCTGGGGATGGGTTGCCTTTGTGCAGTCTCTTTGCTGGCTCTCCAGTTTGTCAGGGATTGTGAGTGCCAGCTGCCAGCAAAGGCCTGGCGACGCGCTGCCTTTCACCCCGTGGGACGCCCTTTGCTGAGCGTGTGTGACACCGGTGCAACCAGTGGGGCTGGCAGGGTGGAGCGGGCTTGCTCCCCAGGTCTAGGCTTCTAGCACTGTTCATTTGCCTTTTGCTGATGCCTTGTGAGTGTTGGCAAGCCTTGTGTCCTGTGTTAAGGGACAGCTGGGGTAGCTCTTGGCATACCAGGGAGCACAGCCAGGAGCCCAGAGCACCTGTTTCTCCAAGCCCCAGTGTGCTGCGACTTGATGGCACTCTGGGGCAATGGGCCACAGCTCCGTGTCCCACCTTTGCATCCTCTTTGATTCCCTGTGAGTTAGGGACTGGCTTGGGGACCTTTCAGAGCTGTTGATAGGATTCTATTTCTGAGTAGTGTTAGATACTTATAATCTACTTACTTTTAATACATAATTTCTCTTTGTTTCACATTCTTTACTTGGTTCTTTTTTGTTGGACTTTCTCCCTACCCCCATAATTTATTCACTATCTAGTTACTTCATGTTTTAAGCATAATATGTGTCAAGCTACCTTAAATATAGGTTAGAAGGGGGAACATATTATCACAAATTAATTATAATATAACTTTGTATTAAATAAGAGTGCTTTAAATATTGTCATTGGATAGAAAAGGAAATGAACTTGTTAAAGCCTATTTTGGTATTTGATTTATCAAAGATAGTAGTAACTGAATCTTCAGAATCAGCAAGTTGTTTTGATTGCAGATTATGTGTGGAAAAAGTATTTAGGGGTCCAGTGATATTTATAATTTAAAAAATAAATTTTCTTTCTCTGAAGAAAACTGGTGTTTTTTTTTTTTTTTTTTTTTTTGTTGTTTGTTTGTTGTTTTTTTTTTTAACTCCTGGGGAAAAAATAAAGTCAGTGCTTCTTTCACTGTGAAGGCTGATAATAATGAAGCTGTTTATGTAATGCAGGGACATGACATTATGGCACAACTATAAAGCTTGAAGTGATGTTGAAATATTATGCATGTAATTAAAAAGCAGCAGTATCATTTAGCAGGCAGCATGTTTCATGTATTTCACTTTCATCTATTAGAAATCTTTGGCATAGTTTGTGATTCTTTCAGATCATCATAAAGAGGCTTAAATTATGTATTTCTTTAGAAAAAAAGCAAACTGGTGGAAATATGTCTGCTGGAAATACAGTACAGTAGAAACAGTCTGGGAGGTTGCTGGAGTGTGTGGAAGAACTTCCTGATACAGTGGGGAGGGAGCCAGCTGGGGAAGGCACACACTGGACTTGTCTATGAACAGAGAAGAACTGGTGGATGATGTGATGGCTGGAGGCTGCCTTGTGTACACCAACCACAACATGATAAGAGTTTTAGATTCTCAGAGAAGTAAGGAGGAGGATCTGCAGAACTGCCACCTTGGACTTGCAGAGGGCAGACTTTGGCCTGATTAGGGACTTGGTTGACAGAGTCCCTTGAGAGGCAGTCCTGAAGGGCAAAGGAGCCCAAGAAGGCTGGATATTCTTCAAGAAAGAAATCTGAAAGATGCAGGAGAAGGCCGTCCCTATGTGCTTGAAAGACAAGCCAGTAGGGAAGAAGAATGACCTGGCTGAGCAGGTAACTTTGGCTCAAACTCAGGAAAAAATAAAATATTTTACCTTTCTGAGAATGGGAAGCAACTCAGGAGTGCTACAAGGATGTTGTGAGGTTTTGCAGGAAGAGCTAGAAGGGCCAAAGGTGAAGTGGAACTTGCCTGGCTACTCCTGTTAAAGACAATTAAAATGTTTTTACAAATAATGTCAGGGCTAAGAAGAAGGGCTAAGGAGAATGTCCATTCTGTATTGGATGTGGGGGCAAACAGTGACAAAAGGTGAGGAAATGGCTGGGGTACTTAATGTCTTCTTTGCCTCAGTCTTTAATAGCAAGATCAGCTGTTCCCAGGGTGCCCAGCTCTCTGGGCTATGAGACAGGGACAGGGAGCTGAATGAAGCCCAGGTAATCCAAGAGGAAATGGTCAGCAACCTGTTTAAACACACAAAAGTCTACGGGGTCAGATGGGATCCACCCAATGATACTGAGGGAGCTGGTTTAAGTGCTTACTGATTCACTCTGTCATTTACCAGCAGTCCTGGTCAGCCAGGGAGGTCCCAGGTGACTGGAAGTTGGCAAATGTGATGCCCATCTACAAGGAGGGCCAGAAAGAGAATCCAAGGGAATTACATGCCTGTCATCCCTACCTTAGTGCCAGGGAAGGTCATGGGACAGATTATCTTGAGTGCCATCATGGGGCATGTACAGAACAGCCAGGCAATCAGACCCAGCTAGCATGGGTTTTGGAAAGGCAGGTCCTGCTTGACCAGCCTGATCTCCTGTGACAGTGTGGCACAGTTAGTGGATGAAGGAATTGCTGTGGTTGTTACCTACCTGGGCTTTAGTAAAGCCTTTTACACTATTTCCCACAGCATTCTCCAGGAGAAACTGGCTGCGCATGGCTTGGACAAGAGCACTGTTCTCTGTGTAGAAAACTGGATGCTTGGGCTCAGGAGGTTGTCAGGAATGGAGATACATCCATTGGCTACTCACAGTGGTGTTCTCCAGGGCTCAGTAGTGAGGCCAGTCCTGTTTAATATCTTTATCAATGATCTGGTCATGAGGATTGAGGGCACACTCAGTTCACAGATGACTAAGTTGGGTGGGAGTGTTGATGTGCTGGAGGGTAGGACAGCTCTGCAGGGAGATCTGGACAGTCTGGATTGACGGGCCAGTTGCATGAGGTTTTGACAAGCCAAGTGCTCGGTCCTGCACCTGGGTCACAACCCCACACAGCTCTGCAGGGTGGGGGAAGGCAGCCTGGAAAGCTGCCTGGTGGGAAAGGACCTGCAGGTGCTAGTTGACAGTGAGTGAACATGGGGCAGTGTCTGCGCAGGTGGCCAAGAAAGTCAATGACATTGTGGGTTGTGTCAGCAGTAGTGTGCGCAGCAGGACCAGGACAGTGACTGTCCCCTGTACTTGGGACTGGTGAGGTCACACCTTGAACCCTGTGCTCAGTTTAGGGCCCCTCCCTTACAAGACAGACATTGAGGTGCTGGAGCGTGTCTAGAAAAGGGCAACAGAACTGGGGAAGGGTCTGGAGCACAAGTCCTGTGAGGAGCAGCTGAGGGAGCTGGTTGTGTTTACCCTGGAGAAAAGGAGGCTCAGGGTGGACCTTATCACTCTCTACAACTCCCTGAAAGGAGGGTGTAGCCAGGTGGGGATTGGTCTCTTCTCCCAAATAAGAAACAACAGGACAAGAGGAAATTGCCTCAAGTTGTGCCAGGGGAGGTTTAGATTGGAACATTACTTCACCAAAAGGGTCGAGCACTGAAACAGGCTGCCCAGGGGAGTGATGGAGTCATCACTCCTGAAGGTATTTAGAAGTTGTGTACATGTGGCACTTGGGGACATGGTTTGGTGGTGGCCTTGGCAGTGCTTGGGTAATGGCTGGACTTGATGATCTTAAAGGTCCTTCCCAACCTAAAAGATTCTATGAGTCTATGATATTCACCTGAATTTTACTGATTAGAATCAGTGATCTGAGGGATGAAACAGCTGTATGCACATAGAAAGGCTATTCTGTCTTTGGCTCCTCTTCAGGCTGCCAGTCATGGCTGTGGGCATAGGAACCTGTGTCCTAGCAGCAGGAGAGAGCTGCCAGTCCTCTCCTGCTCCATCCCCAAGGATGCCTGGTGTATGCAAATACCAATCTGGGAGTCTCCTTTTCCTTTTAAGTCCTGAACCCAGCTCTGACTGCCTCCTCTCCCCTCTGCAGGGTGGTGAAAGAAGAGATCTCGGATGACAATGCCAAGCTTCCCTGCTTCAACGGCCGGGTGGTGTCATGGGTAAGCAAGCCCCTTGCTTCAGTGTGTCTCAGCCTGTTTGTGCCCTCTCTGAAAAACACCCTTTGGATTTGGAGTGCCAAGTAAGGCACAGGGGGTGCTCAGTACTGTTGGTGTGCTGGCTGCTCACGAAGCTGATGAGCTGGATCCCCATACTCCAGTCCCTCAGCTGGAGATGAGGGCTCTGTGATGCTGGGTCCCCTGTGCCAGGGAAGATGTGGGATACCTCTATGAAGAGCTCCTGGTGACTGATGCCTAGCAGAGATGGTCGTGGCCTATCCACAGCATAACCCCTGTGCCCCTATGGCAGGGTCGGCTTTCCAAGGAAAGTCTTGCTCCAGTGTCTAGTGCAAAAGGCTTAAGTGACTTTAGTGCTGGTGAAGAGGACTGGATTTGACTGCCCTGAAGACTAAGGGTACTGCCTGGGCAGCTGCAGAACAAGCTTTTTCCTCAGTACCATGCCATGCACATGTTCTGCTCCCTGCTCGCTTGCTTCCCTCTGTCCCCACGGGGACCCCCTGTTAGTGGGGGGAGAGTATCCACAGCACATCATCCAGTGTTCCTTCTGCTGAGCTGCAGTTTGTGCTGAGGATGGGGGATCTACACCAAGACTCAAGTGCCTTTTTCCAGAGGCCTCCTAACAGTAAAAATTCTCAGCAAATCAGGTCAGGTCACAACTAATTCTGCTTCTATCCCTGCACCAAACAGGGACGGGGCAGGCAGGCAACCCACTGCCGACACAGCTGCCGCTGGAATTCCAGCCCGAGGAGCAGGGAGGAAAGGCTGTGCTGGGCTCCCGCACAAAGAGCCGGGGCCGGACGCCTGCCGTCCTCCCTCTAGCGGTTATCCAGGCCCTTCGGAAATCAGCCTGTGTCCGGCTCTCGGCCGCCGAACATTCCTCTGCATCCATCCCGCTGCTGCTGCCTCTGCCCCAAGATGTCTCACCACCCCACCCTTTCCAGCTGCTTTTTGCTTTCACCTGCCCTACGGGGAGTCCCAAAGTCTCTAAAATCATTCCAGTGCTCCTTTTTAATCTGGTGTGCTTTTTCCATGTATCCATATAGCTGCTGGCTTTCCTTGTAGGAGCTCTTTGGTTGTTCAGTGTGTGAGTGGCACAGATCTGGTGTGGATCTGTCTGGTGTGACCACCATGCTGCTGCTCTGCTGGGCTGGATCCTTGCAGGGAACTTGTGCCCAGAGTGAGCATCACTACCAGTTCTTGGGCATAAAGGGTAATGACAGCCCCAGGAGCCTTTATGCACCTGGTGATCCCTTTTACTACCACTGCTGAGAGTCTCCTAGTCCATGGGTGGTTTGGGGGCTGAGAAGGGAGCACTTGCATTGCTACTTCCGACAGACAGGCTGGGATGATGCTATTTTTGGAACTCACTACTAATTTTAGCAACAGGGAAAGAAGAGGCTCGAATCCAAGTGAGTATTTCCTGACAGTGTAAGAGGCAGAAAAGTGCAGGATGGTTATCAAAGCCTTCCTGGGAGGAAATCCCAGCCTTGGGAGTGTTAGAGGAAGATAGCATCAATCCTGCCTGCTTGAGAACACCCTCTCCACTCTCCTCGCTGCTGTTTGACAGCTGCCTGTGGCTAGTTCCCTCTGTCCAGATCTATTTGCTTGATGTTGCCTTGAGATTTTCAAGCATAAAGTGTTATAAGACTTTTCCCTAGGCAATGCAGGCCACTTTTAAGCATCTTTTCTACCCTGCGCTCCAGGGCAATGGCTACCAGAATAGGGATGTGGCCCTTAGGGAGGGGGATGTATCCTGGGAAAACAAGTCACCAGGAAGGTGCCAGGAGCAGAGCCAGGCATGTGCCAGGGCTTGCTGGAGGGAGAGGAGCTGACCTGAGTGTGAGATGAGCTGGTTAGACAATTGTGAGAGCAGGAGCCGTTGGGCTTGTCCTGGGGCTTGTGGGACGGGCTCTGCAGCTTTTGATACCTCAGGCTGCTCTCTGCCCTGTCTGCTGCCTTGGCTCTGGCTTTTTCAAGGCTGCCCTGTCTTCCTTGCCCCAGCTACATCCCTGTCCTTTTTTCCAATATCTCTTGCACTAGACCTCTCATCTGCTATGCTAATGAAGATCTTGTGGGGTCCATATCCCCCTTATGAGGGTTTCCCCAGTTCCTGGAGGTGGGCAGGGCACAGCTCTTTCATCAGACCTGTATAAATGGGCTGTGCTTCTATCATCTGAGTTGGAATCTGCTCTTGGCTCCATGCAGATATGATTCCCTCACCAGCAAGCAGTAGTGCTGCCTCTTAATTTACACTGGGTATTATGGTTTAGACAGCAGCTATCAGCTTTTTTCCAGCCTATGTTTCATATTTTGTCTGTCCTGAGCAACAATGGATATCTCTCACCTCTGTTAGATCATTTCTGGGCCCTGTCACCTCTGCTCTGGAGATCCAGAATGCTTCTGTCAAGGAAGAGACTTTTTGTTGCTTTCTTGCTTGACCCTACTGGGATTAGCCCTGTTCATTACAGCTTGAAAGTAGGGAGAATGCAAATCTGGACAGGGAGCAATACTGGGGAGCAGCTCATTTGGGCCATCCTCTGTTTCATTCCACTGGTGAGCCCATGGCCCCTGGGAGAGTCTCCAGCTCATTCCCTGAACCCTGAGGTTGATGGTTTATTATAGAGCCAGAATGCTGGTGTGTTGGTGTGCCTGGACTGCCCCACAGCATGGTTGGTATAAAGAGGTTTAATCCTTTCTTGAATTTCTGCACTGGGGAATCCATTGAGCATCCCAGAGATTGGCTGAAGGTTGTGCTCAAGCCAGTAAGGTGAACACAGCATGAAAGTATGTGAAGTACATATGGAAGCCAGTCTGTTTCAAGATTCTATTTCAGAGCAAGCCTTGGCCCTGAGCTCTGTTACACCCAGTTCTGAGGGTTGTGAAGGTGCAAGTCCTGCTGGGTCCCACAGCTTGAAGGCAGAAGTGTAGAGTCTGCTAGAGCAGAGGAAAGGAATTACTCCTAACTGTCTTTTCCAGTGTGAGAACTGGGTAAATCCAGTCCCTGCTGCAGGATGTGTGCTAAAGGTTACCTGAGTGTGTGGTGTGGGTGTTCAGGTGATGTTAGTGTGTCCAAGCACAGCTGTCACCCACCCAGGCTTCACTGCTGGGTCAGGAATTCCTGAGCCACAAATAGCCAGTGTCTGAGAAGGCCTTGGGGGGAAATGCTGCTGCATGCTTGGCCTGTTCCATACCTGCTCCTGGGCATCTGCTGTTGTCAATGGGCAGAAATAAAATCCTGGGCCAGGATCCCTGCCGTGGGCCAGGCAGGCTTTGGGCCAGCTCCTTTGGCCGCTCTTATAAATGTTTTCTCAGTTTCCTTTTCTATCTCTCATCCCTCCAGCTGGTGTCTGCAGAGGGTTCCCATTCAGACGCTGGCTCGGTCTGTGCCGATAACCAGACAGAGCTGCCACCCTCCATGGAGCGCACAGGAGGAATTGGAGACTCCAGGCCCCCTTCTTTCCAGTAAGTTACATGGATGTCTATTCTGGTTTCCAAGGGCGACATGGTGCATTTGCTGTCATCCGGACCAGTATCCCAGGCTAGGCTGGGACACTCTTACTCAAATTGTCAGGGATGAGACAGAGGGGAGGAGAGTGGGGCTGGGAGACAATTTCAGGTGGAGCTGCATTATTCAACAAACAAGGACATGCTGAAAATAATTCAGGGAAAGAGCCAGCACAGCATCCACATTCCTTTGTCCTGTACTTGTAGGTGTGCTGCAGTTGTTCCTGTCCCTCAAAGAAACAGCTGATGGCTGGAGCCTTGTGTTGGTCAGGACAGAGGTGGAGCCTTGTTAAGTTGTTCCATGTTGAACATATTTGTTTGCTTTTATCTCATCACAGCCCTAACACTGGGGGGAGTCGGGAAAACTTGGACAATGAGACAGAGACAGACTCAGTGGTGTCATCACAGAGGGAGCGACCTCGTCGGACAGATGGGCCTGAACATGGTGAGTGCTGGTAACATGGTGAGAGCTCTGCAAAGGCATGGCTGGGGTATGCCTGGCAGCACCAGCTCCAGACTTGGGCCAGCTTTCTCTGCTCTGCAGAACCTTCCCAGCTCAAAATGGCTATTCTATAGCTTTTAGAAGGGCCATAGCCTCACATTGGAGGTAGGAGCTAACACCTGTGTTACATCCGAGCTTGGTGTTGAACGCTTGGGGTCAACAGAGATATCTCCTGTAGAAGCCCCAAGAGCCAGAGACAGTTTTGTCTCTGTCTTCTTAGAAGAGTGAGCTTTAGCCTTGGCACTTGTGCTGCTTCTTTCTCTACCAAAGAAACAGCTGCAAGTCTTCCAAAAGTTTAGCAGCATTGTTCCTACTGGCCCGTCAGCTTCTTTCCATCCTGTTTTGATAGAAGAGGTATCCCATAGGAGATGGATCTGAGCCCAGGGTAGACTGGGAGTTATTTGGCACTAAATGGGATTGACTGATGACCAGATTTGTTCTGATGAGGTTGCCATGAGTCCTGCATAGGAGAAAGGTTTGTCTCAGGCCAACTGAGCCTTGTCTTTTCACAGCACCCAGGGTGAATGGGACAGTGAAGGGAGAGCGGCGCCGAGACCTGGGTGGGTACGAGAGCTCCTCCACACTCATGAGCAGCGAGCTGGAGACCACCAGCTTCTTCGATTCAGATGAAGATGACTCCACCAGCAGGTAGGAGCACTTGGGTCTTGGGGAAACACTAATTTCCCCCTGACTCCCAGAATAGAGAGATGCCTTTGCAAGGCACAGTAGTCTTGGGCTCAGACCTGCTGCTGTCTCACCCAGCAGACCCCTCTGCCATTGTTTGTCCCCCACGTGCATGTTCTGACCTCTGTCCCTGCAGCCCTCTCTTCCCTTTGCCATTTCCACAGCTCTCTTGCTGCCAGAGCTACCACTATGGCAGCAGAAGAGCTGACTCCTGCTTTTGCTTGCAGGTTTAGCAGTTCAACAGAGCAAAGCAGTGCTTCCCGTCTAATGAGGAGGCACAAGCGACGCCGGAGGAAACAGAAGGCTCCACGCATTGAGCGGGTACCCAGGGAGGGGCTGGGTATCCTGGGGAGGGCAGTGCAGGTCAGGGTGGGCTCACAGGGATTCAGCTGTTTTTGCTGTGGGCATGGCTTCGGACAAGTGTCCAAGTCCTGAGACTTCAAAAAGTACTGTGAACCTTTTCCAAGCCAATGTATCCTCAAGAGCTGGGACCACAGGCTTTGTCCTGGCTGTAGAGAGGTTGTAAGGACCATGACTGTTCTCTAGCTCTGCAAAGCTCTCAGCAATAAGACTGGAGTTGTGGGTGGTGGCTGTGGTGCCACAAGGAGGGGCAGGAAGGAAAGGACAAGTGGAGGAAGCTAGGGCTGGGAATGTTACTGAGGCACAGGAGGACATCTCATGTTTTGCTTACCTTGCAGTCCTCGTCCTTCAGCAGCATCACAGACTCCACCATGTCCCTGAACATCATCACTGTCACGCTGAATATGGGTGAGTGAGTGGGAGGTGTGCATGGAGCCTGCAGTCCTTCCAGAGTGAGATTGGGTCATGGAGAGGGAACTGGGGACGGGGCGAAGAGAACGCGTTGGGAAGGAGTGAGGACATGGGGTCTGTAGGAGATTGGCTTCTCTTGTAGAAATTGTCTCTCAGGAGTTTGTGTGTCCCAGGACATTTCTCTGGGACAGGGGTGCAAATCACCACCATTAGGATGTGGTTCTACTGAGGTTAGGTCTGCTTGTGCTTGATGCTTCGGGGTGACTTACTTCTTTCTCTTTCCATCCCTGCAGAGAAATACAATTTTCTGGGCATTTCTATTGTGGGACAGAGCAATGAGCGTGGGGATGGAGGCATTTATATTGGCTCTATCATGAAGGGAGGTGCTGTGGCAGCTGATGGCAGGATTGAGCCAGGAGACATGCTCTTGCAGGTACTTCACACCTACATATCTCCATCTTTGGGCCTGGGAAAGCAGTAAGAAAAGACCCAGAAGCCTCCCTGAGAACTTTGGCAGGCTAAACCCAGGAAGCTGTGCTTGGAAGAGGGAAGCTGAGTCACTGCTGAGCTGAGTGGGGTGCTCAGCCTCTGGTCACATCTTGGGACTCACCTCTTTGCGTTGTTTGTAGGTAAATGACATCAACTTTGAGAACATGAGCAACGATGATGCTGTGCGGGTGCTGAGGGAGATCGTGCACAAGCCGGGGTGAGTACTTGGGTTGTTCCTTCCATCCAGAGACAACTGCTCAGTGTGTGCTTGGAGTGTGTGAGTTGTATCTTCCAGCCACCTCTGCCAGTGCCTCTGCAGAAGCTCAGAACTTAGGATTTTGGTGTTACTTTGATTCCTGGGTTTTCATGTCCAATGCAAGAATTGCAGCCAATGGAATTGCAGGGAATTGGGGTCTGTGCTCCTTTGTGAGGATGCCATGTTGCTGCTCATTGCAGAGCAATTTAACTAGATGACCTTTAAAGATCCTTTTCAAAACAAACTTTGCTGTGATTCTCTGATTCTGTTTGGGTCATCAGCAACCCTCAGCAGGGTCACATAATTTTGTTCATTTCACTAGGGAAACCCAAAGCTGGAGGGAAAGAAAGTTACTTTACTAGCAGCTTCTCCCTGTCTCCCAGGAGAGAGCTGGCACACAGCATCCACTCATCATGCAGGGGTTTGTGTTAACTGTGCTCTGGTTCTAACTCTCACCTTTTTATTGCAGGCCCATCACCCTGACAGTGGCCAAGTGCTGGGACCCCAGTCCGCGGGGCTGCTTCTCGTTACCCAGGAGTAAGTGGATAGCTGACCCACCCTTAGCGCTGGTGCCCAGCTCATGTGAGAGCCCTGCCTTAAGCACTTACTTGGTTGTTGTCTTGTTCCTCCCCTGTGTGTGTGACTCCATGGGGCACTGAATTGGGGTTTGATGGGGTTTCAGCTCTCCTTTTAGGAGGCTGCTATATCCTATTCCCAAACAAAAATGCCCATAAGCCCAGCCCTTCTTCCCACATCACGCTGGGGACGCGTTTCACTGGGGCAGGGAGGTCACTTGATTGGGGCGCCAGAGGAAAGAGAAACCCCCCCCTTAAGTCATAGGGGGATCTCTCCCTCTGCACCTCTCCTGCTGACCCTCCCTCTCTTCTTTCTCTCCCAGTTGCTCCCCAGCGGATCTGGGCTGGGCCAGACTCTCCATGCTCCGATCCGGGTGAGTCCCGGCAAATACTGGGGATGGAATGGGCTGTGCTGAATCCCTGTCCCTCCCCAGAGGTTGTTTTGATGAGGTGATAATTTCTTACAACTACTGACTGATTCTTTCTTCATTGCAGGTGAGCCCATCCGGCCCATCGACCCGGCAGCCTGGGTGTCTCACACGGCAGCGATGACTGGCACCTACCCAGCGTACGGTATGAGTCCATCCATGAGCACAATCACTTCCACCAGCTCCTCCATCACCAGCTCCATCCCAGAGACTGAACGTAAGTCCTTGTGCCTCTGTGCTGCACCCGCTGCACAGCCTTCTCACCTTCACTATGCTGTGAAGGGAGCAATACATCTGCCTGGGAACAGCTGGGGTGGGCCTGAGCTGCCCTGCCAAGGGCAGCAACTCTCGCTGGGCTGGCACTTTGATCAGTGGAAGTTCTGCCTGGGAGAATTACTATCATGTTTTTAAGCCTTCTGTGTGAGGAGTGTAGAGGAGCCTGGCTGCAATCAGGAGCTGTGGCAGGTGTAGAGGAAAGGCTCAGACCAGTCAGGGGTTGACTGCTGAGAATGTGGAGCCAGAGAGATTCAGCATGTCCCTGGAGCAATTAAGAGCTCCTCCCAGACAGCAGAAGGAGGAGGCAGCTGAGAGCAAAGAGCCTTGTGGTGGGGCAGGGTCCTGCTGAGCACAAGCCTCTTGGTTGCTTTCTGAAGATTTGGGATGATTTGATATGTAGAGCCCTGAAGCAAGGGTCTGGAGAGCTTGAGTGAGGCAGCAAGCCAAGAGTTTGTTGTAAGTTTGTGACTCTTGCCTGGGCTTTGCCCAAGAAGAAACTGCTGACATGTGAAGGATAACATGGGAAGGCTGGAAGGGGGGTTACACAGCGTGTACCTCAAGGCTGTCTGCGATGTATTGTTCCCTGGCCCATTCCTCCCGTGTGTGATGCTTCCATGTGGCCCTCTTGTCTCTTCTGTTCTCTCTCACCTTTGCCTACCTTCCTTCATCCACACCACAGGCCTCGATGACTTTCACCTGTCCATCCACAGTGACATGGCCACCATTGTCAAAGCCATGGCCTCACCAGAGTCAGGCCTCGAGGTGCGTGACCGCATGTGGCTGAAGATCACCATCCCCAATGCTTTCATTGGTAAGAGACTGTGCTGCCTGCAGCAGAGGCAGGGACTGGGGAATGGGTGGTCCGTTTTCAGGCAGATGTCCAAGGGAGCATCTTTGTCACCATGAACAAACTGCCGGCTAGGCAAGAGTCACAGATTGAACCTTTTGACCCACTTTGCCTTTGCTCCAGTGTGGCTCACTGCCTCAAGGGTCGCTGTCTTCCTCTCTCTTGCCAAATTTAACTCTATATTTGGTGGCAGGTTCGGATGTGGTAGATTGGCTCTATCACCATGTGGAGGGCTTTACAGACCGCCGTGAGTCCCGCAAATATGCCAGCAATCTGCTGAAGGCTGGCTACATCCGACACACCGTCAACAAGATCACCTTCTCGGAGCAGTGCTATTACATCTTCGGGGACCTCTGTGGAAGTATGGCTCTTGGTGTGGGTGGGAGGGAGAGGATGGGAGGGGTCGTGGTCCTGCAGAGCCCTGCTGACACCATGGGGACACGCATACAGCCACTGCTATCAGGCTGGGCCCCTTGTTCTACAGACTCTGTTAAGGCAGTGATGAAGAATATCCCAGCTCCCTTGTCCTGCTGCTGAGGTAGTGAAGTTGGAAGCAGCAGGTGACAGTGTTACCTACTATGTGATCTTTTCTGATGGGCAGTCATAGCAGAGACTTAGTCTTTACTGACTGCCTCCAGGCTCTGAATTTCAGTGCTGGCAAGGGGTTAGTGCTCAGGCAACTCGGTTCTACTCAGGCAAGATGGGGGAAGGAATTGGCAGGGTGAGCTGTGGTCCTTTCCCACCAATCTGGTCTCTGTATTAGAGTGGCAGCTTGGACTCCCACAGCCTGGCAGTTGTTCAGCCAGGAAGCCCAAACAGTGGCATTGACTAACAGAGAGAGTGCCAACTTCTTGTGTCTCTTTGCATATCCTGTCCTTGTCCATCAGCAAGAATGGACAGAGAACTGCTTCACCACACACAGTTGTTTTTCTGCTTGGATTAACCCCTGTTCTCTGCTTTCTTGCAGACATGGCTAATCTGTCTCTTCATGATCATGACGGCTCCAGTGGTGCCTCTGATCAGGACACTTTGGCTCCGCTCCCCCACCCAGGAGCTGCACCCTGGCCTATGGCCTTCCCGTATCAATATCCACCACCTCATCCATACAACCCCCATCCCGGCTTCCCTGACCCAAGCTACAGCTACGGAGGGGGCAGTGCAGGCAGTCAGCACAGTGAAGGTGAGTGAAAAGGACTAAAATATGCCTGTAGGTGGGCAGATGTCCTGTTCAGTACAGGGCAGCAGCAGGAAAAGGCTGCTTAGGCAAGGCCCTATGTGGGGGAAGCCAGGGTAGAAGCCACCTCAGAAGGGTCGTGGGACTCGCTGCTGAAAGGAGCCTGCGAGCACAGACTGTGCTGGGGTCTGGCTGTGCCAGAGCGTGCTGCAGTCCTCCCTTGGCTAGAGGAGAATCCATGTGTTCTTCCTGACTCGTCCAAGCTGGCGCCTGACCTTGCCTCATGTGCTTCACAGGGAGCCGGAGCAGCGGTTCCAATCGCAGTGGCAGCGAGAGGAGGAAGGAGAGAGAGAAGACCGGGGAGTCGAAGTCAGGCGGCAGCGGGAGCGAGTCGGACCACACCACGAGGAGCAGCATGCGGCGCGAGCGTGCGGCCAGCGAGCGCTCGGTGCCGGCCAGCCAGCACAGCCAGCGCAGCCAGCACTCCCTGGCTCACAGCATCCGCAGCCACCACAGCCAGCAGTCGTACGGCCCGCCCGGCCTCCCCCCTCTCTTCAGCCCCCCCATGTTGCTGATGCCTCCACCGCCGTCAGCCATGGGGCCCCCCGGGGCGCCGCCGGGCCGTGACCTGGCCTCTGTGCCCCCCGAACTGACAGCCAGTAGACAGTCCTTCCGAATGGCCATGGGCAACCCCAGTGAGTTCTTTGTGGATGTAATGTGAAGCGCCCATCCCCTGTCTGTCTGCTGTCCCTCCTCCCCTTTCTATCCCTGTCGTTTGTTTCCTAGGACCAGCCCTGGCTTCACCCCTTGTTTTTTTGGGGGTTTTTTTGTTTCTTTTTTTTTTGTCTTGATAACAAAAAGAAAAAAAGGGAAAAAAATAATAAATGGAACTAAACCTTGATTCTAATCCCTCCTCGAGCGGGGTGGACAGGCCTGGCAGGCCTGCTGGGTGCTGTCAGCCCATCCCGCCACCAGACTTGTGTATTTCCGATGGTAATTCCCTCCTGCCATCCTCTCTAACCCCATTAATCCGCATCCGTCCCAGCACCCTGTGCTGCTTGCCCGTGTGTCACTGCTGCCTCAATCCTTTCACCCTAAACATCTCTTCTTTCTTTTCACCCTTTTGTGTTTCTTCTATCAAGCAGCAAAGAATTACGGGGTGTTTGACTTTCTCTGAGCCTGCCGCCCATGGGGGGGAGAGCTGGAGCATGGCGTGGCCCGACAGCAGGACACAGAGCTCCAGGGGCGCTGGGCACGCATGGCGCTGAAGATGGCTTCTTTCCTCCCCCTCGTGGAAGATGCCCTGCCCTTCCCACAGCCCTGAGAGGGGAGCAGGGACCAGCCTTATATATGTATTTTAAATGCCATTGTAGTTGCCTTTTGGCTAATGCATGAATGTTCCAGGGCTTCAGTGCCTCCAGGGAGTGGAGAGATGCTGCCACTTCCCTCTTGCCTCCCTTCTCTTGCCCACATATTGGGCTAGGTCCAAGCCTGACACTGACCCATGGCAGGACCCTCTTCACCTTGGCCAGGTCTCAGGGCTGGGGCTGTGATTGCCCAGAGAGGTGGTGATTGCCTGTGCACAGCCTCTTGGGTGACTCAGTACCCTACACCTGCCCTGGGGTTTTCTGGGGAGATTTAAGGGCAGAGCTCTGCTCCTTCCATCCTGCTCTTTGCCCTCCTGCCTGCAATGTGCTGCTGCCTGTCCTGTTTGTAGGGGCTGTCCCGTGTCTGGGGCTGGCAGTGGCAGCTGTGGCCTTCTCCCTCCTGCTGTCGTGCTGCTGCTCAGCTATGTGGTACCTTCAGGGGCCTGGACTAACTTAGAAGGTGAGGGCGGGGCACAGCTTTCATGCTTTGGAGAGACATGGAGGTCCCCTGTATTTGCCCTCTGAAGGGCCTGAGTCTGTTTTCTCTGCCCACTGCTGCTGGCCTGGCTGCTGGGAGGGACAAACCTCTGTGACAACCCCGCTCCCTCTGGGCTGTGAGCAAGCTCTCCAGGGATGAGACTGCAGCCTGAACCATGGCTTCTGGGCTCAATACCCACAGGTGTGCTGGGACAGTTGAGTCTGTTTGCTCCAGTGCTCCCTGCCTTTCCTCTTTCCACTTCTGGGTACTCAGAGACGTGCCTGGGGCTGGGGCAGCCCTTTCCCCATGCCCAGGGCCAAGCACGGTACAGTATGGACACGCTCAACCCTGCTGCTGTTGGTGCTGGCGCCCCGGCGCCCTCTCCTCCTGCCACGATGTGGCTTTCTCCACAAGCGTTGCCTCCTTTGGTCTTTCTTGTGTTCACAGTTTTTATACGATGGAGTTGAATTGTATTTTGCTCCCTGGGAGTCTGCATTGCCCCTGCAGCCCCCCATGCCAGCTCTCACGTGCCATCAGTTCATCTCCCTGACTCCCTAAAGCCTCTCCTTCCCTCAGCCCGCTGGAGTCACTGTCCCCAGTAGCCTCCCTGGCCACTGTGCACTCCTTGCCCTGCCCTACCCACTGGGTTTTATAAAAACAACACCAATCTCCTTGTTTTTATTTATAAACATAGTTTTATTGGACTCCTGGCTTGTGTCGTTCATTTATTATTTTTCCCCCAGCCTCCTCCATCCTCCTGTGGTTTGCTCTGAGATCCATCCCAGCAGGACCAGGGCACCCTGTGTCTGTGCCAGCTGTCTTTGCCCGGATGCCGAGAACGGCTGCGGGCTGGTTTCTCCGGAGCAGGGCGTGGGCGGGGGCTCTCGGGGCTCCTGGCTCCCCGTTTCCAGCGGCAGAACCAGGGGCCAGTCCGGCCGCGGGCGCTGGCCCTTGGGGCAGCAATGCGGGGCGGGGGAGCGGGGATGCCTGCGCGCCAGGCCAGCGGGAGCCGGCGGCCCTCTGGAAGGACGCGGCGACCTCAGGACTTCGCAGGGCGAGCGCGGCCTCCTGCCCGGGCGCGCCCCCGGCCCGGCCGCTCGCCGAGCGCAGCCGCCGAGCTGTCCTCGCCCGGCCACAGACTACAACTCCCAGTGCGCTCTGCGCGGCAATGTAATTCCCGCCCCCGGCGCGCGGGCCTCCCGCCCACCCTGCGGAAGCGCATGCGCAGTGGCGGGGCGCGGGCGGGGCGCGCGCGCGGCGTCTCTGCAGTGCGCGGGGGGGGCGCGGGGCGAGGGGGGGCGGCGCCGCCATCTTGGGCGCGGGGCGGCGGCGGCGGCGGCAGGTGAGGCGCTCCGCTCCCCTCCCCGCCGGGCTGCGCGGCCCCGTCCCTCCTCCCGGCGGCTTCCGGCGGTCGGGCTCGCTCTGCGGCCGCGCCCGGGCGGCGGCGGACCTGCTGCGGGTGACGGCTCCCTGGGCGCTGGCTGGGGGCTGGGGTCTGCAGGCCCAGGGGCGGCTGCAGGGTGGGGTGTCCCGCCGGCCGACCTTGGGAGGGACGCGGGGTGCTCCCGGAGCCGGGAGGGAGGGAGAGATCGGGGCCACCCGGTGGGCTTTTCTTCAGCTTCCTCTGAGGGGGTGCTGGGCGACCCCACCATTCATTCGTACGTTGCTTGTGGCTCAGGGCAGCTCTTCACAGCTGTTAATTCGCTCTCCGGCTGGAATATCTGTGTGGCAGCCCTGCGGTGCTGCACCGGGGAGGGTGGGGACAGGCTCGGGCTGTGTGTGGCACAGGAAGGCCGGCACCGATGCGTCAGGTCAGCCTGAGCAAAGGTTTTCTTCAGTCGGATCGGGCTGGAACTTCACCGAAAATTATTTGCCTGTTCTACTGATCCAAACGTGAATTAGCTGGGTCATGGCTTGCACTCTGCTTCCTCCCTGGAAAACCTGCTGAGGCAGAACGCAGCGCTGCTGATGCCGAGCTGCTTATTCTGAGGTTTAAAGCAGGCTCCTCTCCAGCGGCTCTTCTGGATGTATTTCCACATCCATTCTTCCCAGGACTAGGATTTGGATTCAGTAAAACTGAACTGCCTGTGTTTATCAGCCAGTGCAGTTGACTTCTCTCCCCACTGGGAAATGACTTGCTTTTGATGTAGTCTCTCCATAAGCTGTGTGAGTGCACGATCTGTTTTCTGCTTGCTTTAGTATGACAAAGCTGCTATCAAATTTTAGCCTCAGGCCGCCAAAATCTGAGCCTGGAACTTGCCCAGATAGGTGAGTCTGGACGACTTATGTGGCTTGGAAGTCTCGGTATTGCAGGCTTCTAACTGCTCATGGTGTTGTTTGGTTGGGCAACATTTACTTGAATGCTGTCAGAGCTGTAGCTACTGTTTTTTCCTATAGTAAAAGCTCTATGTGTCCCTGTGAGTTTTGCTTGGAGGGACAATCTCAAATCTGTAGAGATGCTGCCAAACTGTTACATATTTTTCCTGTCAGAAGGGAGGCATCACTCCTCTGCTGTAGGAAATGCCATGTTACTGACATCTAGTGACAAAGATACCTGGTGTTCTTTGGGCTGCAGAGTGGCCATGTTCCAGGGAGAGCACTGGGCTGTCTTTGAAGGGTATCATGGCCAGCTGCTTCCTCCTCCCAAAAGAGCACAGTTCTGGCTTTTGGAGACTTGAATCTTGAAGCTGTGAAGGGTCACATCTTGAGTTCTTTGAAAAACAGGGGACTGGACATGCCTTCTTGTTTGATACTCTTTTTTTTTTTTTTTTGAGCAACAGTCACCAAACAAAACAGGCTTTATAAAGAAACTTCCTGCAACCCTAGTTAAACTTTTCTTGCCTCATCCCTGGATCAAAAAAGGTCGAGTCAAGACTGACTTACGCAGCACAATGTCTTGCACTGGTTTTCTAAGCTTATTCTACTGAAGACCATTAGAGTATTTGAAGGCTGTTCCTGGGGCCAACTGGAGGATGGCCTGTGGTGCCAAAATATAATTGGTTTGTGAGGCAGAGTCTGCTTCTCTCCTTTAGTGAGTGACCTACTGAGTCAAAAGTTACTGGCAAGTCATGTATTACTTTGATCTTGGCAGGAGGTCAGCAGCTCAGCTAAAAGCTTGCAGGCAGAGGCACAGAATATGAAATGCAGTTATCTGCTCTCCAGTAAGAGTAGTGAGAGAAAAGCTGACACATCAGGGCACCTGGACCATTAATGGTCTGCAGAATACAAGCTCTTACTCAAACTCCACTCTGTGCCTCTAACCTCTTCTGTTAGAAGATGCATAGGAAGCAAATCACTGTTCAGGTTTCTAGCTCAAGAGTGAAAAGCCAGTTGTTCAAACTGACTTTAGAAATGCTTTGGTAGAAGTAGAAAAAGGCATTGGAGCCGTTCACATCAGGTTGGGCTCAAAATATTGCTGAGAGGTGTGTTAAATGCTGTATGTGTGATGTTTTACTGGAGTAAGGGAGCTTCTTGTGTTTCCCTGTGTCAGTATTTATCTCTTGTTACTCTTCAGACTGGCTGCGTGCAGTATGGCACGCAGAAGTGGGCTGTAGGAGGAGAGCCTGGTAAGAGAACGTGCTTCTCTTCCTGCCCACTGGTTATGGGGATTTGTGGGATTGTGCTTAAAATAGGAACAGTTTCTCTGAAACTGATGGGTTTATCTCAGGAGCTCTTTAGCTCAGGGTATGCCCCTTAAGTAAATTATGGAGCCTGTCTTCCCCAGGATGAAGTGATTGTAGCTACTCTTCTTTAAAACCTAGAGCAGCCCATGGCCTCCTGGAAAGTGGCTAATGCAGCCATCTAAGCAAAGCTTAGGTGCTCAGATTAGCTGGTGGGGTAATGGCATTGTTTTGAGCCTTAACTCTTGGGTTGATAATGGCTACTGCTAGCTGAAAGATGTGTTTTCTCAACAACTTCAGTTTGCCAGAGCAGCCTGACTAATCCCTCTCCTACTTCAACTGCTGTCACTTGTCCAAGATCATACTGATTTCTGGAATGCAGAAATGGTTGCAGTTGGTGATTTGCCTTCAATACCTCTCCTGATTTCTTCCTGGATAAAAACTCAGTAGCTAATGTACCTTGAACTGCTTAGTTAGATAAGCTCATTAATGCACAGAAGTCTTACTTACTGTTAAGTCAGAACCCAAACTGTCTTTTAATAGACTACTAAAAGGGTTGGTTGCTTTACACCAGCTTACTAACTGACTTGTGATTGCTGTTTCCTGGATGTGCTGTGTAGATTTGAGAAATCATCATTCCTGTTTGCATTCAGACTGAGTGATGTCTGTGCTGTAGGAAACTTTCAGCCCCTAAATGGGAGTGACAAAGTCCAAGTAGCTGAGTCTTGGGCTCACTACTGATCAACTTGTGTTTATTTGTACCCTGTACTGCATGGTACAGGATGAAGCTCATGGCCTGTCTCACAGTGGGGTTGTGGCCAAAAGGGCTCTGCAGGTTAGCAGGAGTCCTGACATCTGCTCTTCCAGCCTTGGTCAGTGGCTGGTTGAAGATTTACTTTCCCCACCTGTAGTGCCAGACTCTTTCTGGACTGTGGTAAGAGTATCACCCACACAGCTGGCTTGGGAAAATAACATCTAATCCCAAAGTTGCCTCCTAAAATGAATGGACAGATGTGCTCACTGGTGATGCTGCTGGTGCTCATCAAATCCTGGCGCAGCTGGGGTGATAATGTGAAACTGTAGTTATGTTGTTTCAGGCAGCCTAAGAACTGCTGCAGTCACATTGCTCCTGAGCAGTTATTCTTGAGCTGCTGTGTCACCACTGCACCTCTAAAGAGAGGACACAGAGGATTTGCTGAGCAGATACCATGAGAGCAAACAGGCCTGGCTTAAGAGTTCTTCAGCTTTGGCTTACACTGGACTTAGAGAAGCTGGCATGGAAGGATACAAAGAACTGTATTTGTGCTTTCCTGAGGCAGAAATACCAATATACCCAAAATTTATGGTGACTCTGGTACAATTAGGCTGTAAATGCATTACATTGCTAGTGACACATTTCTTTCAGATAGTTCCTAATTATTTTGGAGCTAGGACAAGTACTTCTTGCCTTGCATGTGAAACTGGAATTACTCCAGTCGTGTTCCTTTTACCACTGAAGAAAATGACTAAAAATTCACTGTTTTGCCTAAGCAACAAATTTGAGCAGATCAGCTTGCTTGTTTGTTTATTTGTGCAAATACAGTTATAAAAGGCAGAGAACTCTTTCAAAGTTTATGGTGTAGGTTGAAGCTACCACTGCCTGCTGGTGCAGGGAATGGTTAGTGGTCTGTGTGGTGTCATGTGAAAAACCTCAGGTTATGGGACAAAGGTATTGGAGAAAATAACTTCTTTTAATATCTGTATATCTGGGATCTAGGCTGCAATTCAGCTTAGTCTTTCATAGGCTAATGAACAAATGACTGATACTGCAGTTGTGTCTTATTGCTGGTGTGATGCTGTGGCTTCTCAATTAGAGAGACCATGGAAGGATGCTCTGAACAGAAACTTCAGCATTGGTACTCTGTGCAGTGGTGATTCTGAAAGAGTTGCTGCAGATAAACAGCTGCAGAGGGAACAAACTGTGCTGGTTAGTTGATTCCTTACGTGTGCCTTGTTTAGTCTAAGAAAGCTCTGTGCTGCATGTTGTTCATTTTCCTACAGCTATTTTAAGTCAGAATTGATGAAGTGGAAATGGAAGAGGAAGGCTGGGCTCTCACATGCTGCAGGACAGAGCTGCTGTATCTCCACTTGATAAATGCAGGTTTAGTGCCTCATCCCACTAGGTAGCTCCCAGTCCAGCCACTTGGATCCCACAGTATGTGAAAATGACAGTCCAGCAACAGGATCCCTGCCTGAGCTTGTGCTCCTGACTTCACCCATGCATTCCAAGTGGGTGGCACACTGAAAGGATGAAGTCTGACCTTTGGAGAGCCACCTGTTTTTAGATCAGACCTAATAAACAGAGCATTTTCCATCTATGATAGAAACAGTGGACAAAAGCAGTTTTTCAGATGATGTGCTTTATTATGTCTTTATCTTTCTCTGGACTCTCTTGGTTATAGTCTGCAGCTTACCTGCTGCAGACTGACTTCTGGGGCTTCCAGCATCTCCTGGTTGGTTGAGAGAGGTGTGCTTATTGCACATCCCCTGCCCAGTGGGAGCACTGAGACATGATTTGGGGCAAGTATGTGTGATTCTTAGAAAAGCGCATGTTACCGTATCAGTCACGGTAGGCCCAGCTAATCCTGCTGCTTTTCTCTTATGTAACTACTGAAATGCATTAAAATCTTTATCCCAGCCTTTGTTTTTATACATGTACTTTTTTTAAAATTTGGTGTCTTAATGCTAGAACTTTGCCACAATTGCTCTAAAGGTACATTTTAATGCTCTCATCTTCACTTGAGTAAAAAGGCATTCTGAAAAGTCATTTCCATGTAATCTTAACTCCTGGTGGGTTTATAAGCACGTATGCAAGTGTGTGGTCTGTCTATGATGTTCTTTATGCTCCTTTTCTGTTTATGGGTTGAAATGGAAGTATATAGGAATGTGAACACTTGGCAAGAAGGTAGGAGGCCTTAGGTATTTGTAGGAGCTGCATTCCGATGTTACATCTACCCTAGTAGCTGCTTGAAGAATGCAGAGTGCATTGGGAGAGGGCTGTTGTTACTAAATTAAAGTGATTAGTCACCAACTGGTGTGAATTCAGCATACATGTGGATTATCCCTGTACCTTAACTAGAATAAATCCATACACATAGTAAGTAGAAAACAGCTACCAGTGTGAAGCAGGTTGCCATATGTTCAAGCTAGTGAAACAGAAGGAGTGAAGCTGCAAAACTCTGAAAATGCAGCTGATGGATCATTAAACCAAAGGTTTCAGCTAGAGTCATCTTGGTTTCCAGGCACTTCATGGTAAACAGTGGAAGAAATGGTGGGCTTTGCTCTTAAGCTGTGTCTGACACTGAGATATTAGGCTGAGGAAACTCATTAGCAGTGTAGAGCAAACTCCCTAGGAAAGGCTGACTGGAGAGGAGCAGAATGAGTCATTGAAAGCTGATTGAGCAATGCTTTCTGAGTCATGTTGCTAATGCACAGGGAGCAGATGAACCCATCTCCTGTGCTGGAGTTTTTATTCTGAGGCCTTCTGATTCCAGCAGCCATGAGTCACTGAATGTCAGTCTCAAATTAATTTCAACCCCTGCAGTTCTTAACCACTGCAAGTACTAGGATCTTTAACTTCCACAGCTGATCTGTAAAGAAAACTTAATTATTTTAAAATATATGGAAGATTTGCTATGTCCGAACTGTACCACTAAAATCCTCATTCTAGTTAAAATGTAACCTTGAAATAGTTGAAAGGAGTATCTGTGAAACTTGAAGCACAAAGGAGGATCAAAACAAAGCAGGCTTATTTTCACTGCAGCCGCTTCAAGGAGAGGCATTGTCATCTTGAAGAGCCATTCTTCTTGCTGAGCTTTAAGCAACTTTCTTTTACATTCTGCCCTTTGTATAGCTTTCTGCTCTGTTCATAGATCTCTGGGCTACTTACTCCACCCCTTGAGTTTCCAGCTGTGTGTACATGCTTCCATTAGCTGATGGAAGTAATTCTGTGTGGAGAAGGAGTATAGTCACTCTGATCTTGTGTCTTAGAGGGATGTAATGCAAGTTGTGAATGAAAGACTGGAATGTTGTCCATGTTTCCTGAACTCCCATCATGGGCAAGCTTGGTGAAGGCTGACAGAGCAAAGTTCTGCACCAAACAGAACTTGCTGGAAGTTGTGTTGGTACCATTGTGCTGTCTATGCTTGTGGTGCCTGGAACTCTTCAAGATGCTGAACTGCAAAAGTTGAGCAGACCAAGAGATATCTGCTTAAAATTGTGGTAAATACCTTGAATAGTTGAGACCTCCTTGTTCTCTGATGCCATTGGATGGGAGTGCAGCTGGAGGTTTATACTGCTTGTATCCTTCAGCTACTGCAAATAACTGATTGGTGGATGGTACAGTTGGGTAAGTGGCTGGTACAGTTGAGTAGGTGGCTGGTATAGTTGGGTAGGTCAAATAAAACTCTTTCCTTATAGTCACCGTTTTTAGTCCATGTGACTTTGTTGGTACCTGAAAACAGGTATCAACCAATTACCAATTGTCTGACAGAAATCATTAGATAAATTGGACTTAAATGTGAATTCACGTTTAAGTTTTAGAGATGTAGTATTGTGGGTTCTTTCAGATTTGAGATGAATCATAACTCATATGGAGGCATTCTGCTGCTACATGTGAAATAATGCTTATGCATGTCTCAGTATGGTTGGCTGCCCATATAAAACAAGCAGTCAGAATGCTCCTGATCCTGTGGCCAATCTGTAGTAGTAGGGAAAAGTACAAGCTCAGGTGTTAACCAGGGCCTCACGTAGCACAGAGAAGCCCCTTTCTGATTTGAGCAAGTTCATTATCGAGTTGTTTTGCCAGTGTAGTACAGCAAGCACATATCAGCTGGCAGATCTCTGCATGCTTCTGTTTTGTACCATGCAAGAATTTGCAATGAGAGCACTCCTGGTCAGTAGTCGTGGGATGTGTGTAGATATGAGGGTATTCAGAGTAATAAGGGCAAAGTGGATCAAAGTAGACCAAAGACGTGCAGAGGGGACTACAAAATGGCACCCTAAATCCAAGAAACACAACTGTACAATGATGCATATAGGAGGTGTGTGGATGAAGTACCAAAGGCAATTCTGTAGCTCTGCAATATGAACCAATGCAGCTCTTAAATGTGTCAATGAAGGTGGAACCAGGTGCTAACTTTACATGGACACTCTGAAGCTTGAACTCACCTCCTGGGATGTTTTGTATAAGGAAGAAGCCAAGCATTGATGAAGAATTTTTGAAGACTAAAAACCTTTGAATCATAATTATCTACTCCATCAGACATGCTTTTACTAACATTTAAGACGAGGAAGCAGTTGACTCTGCTGCCTGGTACTGTGATACAATTAAAAATGCTGATTTTTTGCCTGTAACTTCAGCAAAGCTGTTAAAGAATATGTTCTAGACTAACATGAGAAAGCATGGCATCATTATTTCAGACAACATTTAAACTTTGTAGATCTTCCTAAGAGAAGGCTTTTCATTTCCAATGCAAAGCTTGATCAGCAATCTTCTACATGTTTTATAATAATGCAGTAAATACTCAAATCGAGGCTTTGTCAAAATCGACTGGTTGTCATGCTGGCAAAAGTCTTTGTCTTGTATATGCTGCATGTCTGATCCTGTTGCTTATCAAAGCAGACATTTCCTTTATACTAAAAATAGTGAAACAAATAACTTAAGCAGCATTAAAACCCAGAGGGAGATTATTTTTTTTTTTAAGACTAGGATGTGCTTTCTAGGATTCTTCTGGAAAGGGTTTGTAGGATTCTTATGATCCAGCTTTGGCCAGTTGCATAAGCTTCCAGGAAGCTGCTCTATACAATTCAAGTCTTAAAGAGATTGCAAGAACTCTTCATCTTTGATTGCAATAGTCCATATCTGAATGTGGAAGCCAGCACTGTAGAAGTCTGAAAACACATTCTTTTTTCTTATCTGGAGTGAAAAAACTAGTAAATAGGAAAGAATTTTCTGAAGTGGGCAACAAGTTGCTTTCACTGTTATAATGTTTCTCATTTTTTTAATTGTTTGACCTGTGTGAATGACCTTGCAAGTGTTTCAGCATCTGCCTGTCTTGTTGGGCAGTTGTGTTCAATTCTCCATGTTTTGGGTTTCAGCCCTGCATGTTACCTCTCGGTGGTGTTTTCATGCCTGTTAGGGCTGTGTGTGCTTTGTGTAAGTACCTGTGGGTCTGTGGTACAGCCATTTCTTTAAGTCTGAGAAATTTGGTTTGTTCAGTTGACCAGTGGGATTGTCTTCTGCTGTGGGGATGCTGCCCCTACAGTTTGTAGCCTTGTTCACAAAACAGTGAGGAGCCACAAAAGGCTTTTCTCACTCTAACTACTGGGAATCTTGGAGCTGCCTATGTCTTCACAGATTTGGTTACAGAGACTTAGAAGTAAATGAAATACTTGTATCCCAAAGTTATAAACTGTTATGGATGGGAATGGAAGCAAAACATATTTGAAAAGCTGTTCAGTGCTAATTGGAGTCTCAGACATGAAATTATGTTGGTGACAGTGCCACAAGAAACCAGTGACAAGTGGCAGAAGGCAGCCCATTAGTAGCCAGGGATACTTGACCAGTAGAATGGGGGAATAAAAGCCAGAAAGCTCGCTACAGAGCTTTGGGAAAACTGCTTGTGTCTTTCTATTTTGACTTAACTGACTTTTGGGCTCTTTTTTTTACTATTAATGAGCAGGAGCAGCCATCTGGAAGCTGAAGACCTGTGGCAGAGAAGTATGAGTAGTGTTATTCTTTGAGGACTCACTAGATTTAAAGTTTCTTTTTTGTCTTGCTGAAATTAAAAGTAGTGGCTGCACTATAAACCTTGGTTTAGCACAGAACTCAAATCTGCAGTTCTTCCTTCAGATGGGCAGCTACTGTAGTTTATTTGGTGTAACTTCTAGAGGGTACATTACTCTTGATAATCCAGAAGTCTTTTATTCTCTCTGATGTGTGCATTGTTTTTGTAGTCTCTTTTTTTCCTGACCTTTGAGGTGATCCAAGTCTGGGTCAGTTCAACTTTGTCATTGCAGCGTTCCTGTGCAGACACATATCAGTTCACTGTCAGCATCTGTCTCTAGGCTGGCCTCTCCCTATCCTTTTTACCCAGCCCATACTAGTGGGTGTAGGCTAACCCGCCCAGAGAGCACTGTGGAGAGGTTGTTATCTAATGCTCTGCAGTGCCCAAACGGAGCAGTTCCTGTGTGATCATCCAAGACCTGCCCTGTCAGGGTTGTAGTTCTCTTCTTGGGGCTAAGCCAACCAAGCAGTTGCTGCTTGTGGGTATTATGAATTTGACCTAAGTGAATATGAGTGCATAAGACTCCAGGAATGGGATTGGTGAGGTAGCTTTCTCCAAAGCAATCTTCCATTGAAGAAAGAGAAAATTAGCAGTTTAGGAAGGTAACTTCTGAGGGACTGTTTCTCAGTTCAAGTGAGCCATGACTGTGACCACTCCAGATGGCTCTCGGTTTGGATTCTGAAGTGTGACTCGATGTGGCTGCTAGGGACTATCAAAGGTTCTTACACTGATGTGTAAAAACTATATAACAGTGGTAATAAACAGAGATGTACTTGTTGCTAGGATCCCTCTGTCGTGTGGTAATAGGCTTGGTGACATGTCAGACATTTGTGTGAACTGCAATGTAAAAAGACTTAGGAATTATGGCTGATTAGTATCTCAGTCTTTAGGGAGATAGACACTTTATAGTAGAAGTAAGAGGTCTTTGATTTTCTTGTAGTTCTGTGTGTTTTTTTGTAGGCCTGTGTTTTTTCTCATATTCAGGAGGTATGTTTTGGATACTTGTCCTTGAGGCTTAATCTGTTTGTGCTGATTTTTGGAATGAGAAGTAAGAAAGCTTCTATTTCAGTGCCAATTTTGAGTATTAGTCCTGGCTACAAATTGTTTTTGTATAGCCTGCTTAAATATGCTCTTTCTTGCTTCAGATATTAAGCAACATGGGAAGTGAAGACTAAAGTTCCATCATGATCGGAGGCTTGTTCATCTATAATCACAAAGGAGAGGTTTTAATCTCTCGCGTCTACCGGGATGACATCGGGTAAGTGCTTCTGTTGCATCCCCAGTTTTTGCATTTTTGTCTCATTTTGGTGCAGTAAATAACACAGGGCTGCTTTGTTCTGCATTAGCTGTGCATGCATGTGAGACTGCAACTCAATTTTCTGCTCTAGGCTTAGCTTAGAATAAAGAAATTTAAGCCCTGGTCACCTACAGTGGAGGATGGCCTGCAGCCAAACCTGGGACTTTATTTTGGATGGTGGGGATCTGGCCATTACTCCACATGCTTCAGCAGCATGGATTGCCACTGTGCGAGCCTAGCTCACTGTAATCACTAAAACTGTACAGGAGCAGTAGTGTGAGAACTGTCTGCCACACACTATAGCCAGGGTTCTGAATTAGTTTCAGGCACTGATGTCTAACATCAAGTACAGACATGCAGAAGACTGTGGTCTTGGAAAGTTTTATTTGCAAGCAATCTCATAGCAGCCATGGCTGTACTGCTACAACTGGCTTTCTGTCCCCCAGCTTTGTATAGCAGCCTAGTATGGAAAGCTTACATTCATTGGGTAACTAAAGTTGTGGGAAGTCTTGAAAACCTTCAGTAGATTGTAGGTGTCTTGTTGCACTTCCCCCAAGCGTTATGATGCTCACTTAGACTGGATCTGTGTAACCCTTAGGCTTGCTAGCTTCTAGAAGGCATCTTAGTAAAAATGTGGTGTCTTGTAGGCAGTGATAGTGCTGCTTGTTCTGAAAACCTTAAATTCAAGGGTTTTGTGCATAACAGTACTCTTTCTAGTGGGTTTTCATTAGTGTCAGGCATTAGTGGAAGTTAGTAATTAAGTTGGCAGAATTAAGACAGAGCTAACAGAGGCAGAGCTGTGGTAGGTGCTAATTCAGAGTTCAGCGAGTGAGAGCCTTCAGGCCAATTTAGGAAAAGTAGTTTGTACCAGGTCTGCACAATGACTAGTGGTAGGATGTGCTGTGAAATAACTTGTTGCCATAAATTACAAAAAACAGTCAAGCCAGTCTGCCTTCAGACTACTCTGGTCTGAAGAGTATGTCCCTTCTGGTTATGGATTGTCTAGTGGAGGTTAAAAGTTGAGGTAGAACTCGTAGTATCTAGTCAAGGCTTGTACTGTTTCATTAAGGGAGTATTCAACATAGTGTCTGTAATGAGGCTTCACCTAATAAGCTTTTAAGCTCTTGGCTTGTTTTAGGTCAGCTAAGGCGAAGTAACTCTTCTAAGGTTGACTGAGTTATTCCAGGACTTCCACACCTATCTGAACCAAGGAAGCATTGTATTTCTCAAGCAGAAAGCCAGTGGCTATGATGCTTTGCCTCTTTTCTACTTTACAAACTCTGTCTTCAATACTTGTTAGCTGAAGCTCTTCAGAGCAACTCATATGACAGGACTGACTTTGTAAAGCTGGTATCACAGTGACTGAGTCAAGCCAGTCTGGATTATAGGTAACCTTGAAGAATATTTCACATGGGGGCTAGGGACACTTTAACTGCAGTTTCTGGCAAAAATATTTTGTGGTTTGCAAACTTGAAACACTTAAAAAACTGTTCTCAAACTGATGTTTATTCAAGAAGGCCTTTTGATTTAAATGGCACTATGGCTGTAGAGATGCAAACTAGGTATTTTTAATATGATCTTCTATTGCTTTTGCTTTTTATCTTGGCTCATTTCTCTTACAGAGTGAGTGCCATATATTCAGTACGTGATAAAGTACTTCCTGCTGGCTGGCCAGACAAAGCTAGAAAATGGGATTTCCTGCCTGATCCTATCTTAACTTTTTCATTTGGCAGAGTGCCAAAATATTCCAGTGTTTTCTCTAGTACTTGAGGAGTTGGTCTTCCTTTCAGTGAAATCATCTGTTCGGTTGTTGTGAAAGTGTCAGTCTTGTGACTTAGGTGGAGCTGGGGTTGGCTGTTAACCAAACTTGCTCCCAAGATGCTGGATTTCTTCTCAAACAGGCCTTCAGTGCTGCTTTCAATTTTTTTTAAATGTGTAGCCTTACACAAAAAGTTGTTATAAAATGGCTATATCTCATCTTGTGTAATCAAGAAACTGAGAGTCTTTCCATCTCCTAGTCTGAACATTCGCATTAATGCCAGGTCTGCTTAAATTTTTTAATATCCTAACCCTCAGTAGGAGTTAAGGAAAGGAATAGCTGTGATACTGTAGCTGGTACTCAACTTTGTAGGAGTTCTGTCTCTAACCAAACAGCTGAGTGATAGACTTCTAGCATGCCATACAATTCTTAAATGCTAAGCAGTAGTGCTGAGGGCTGAATCCACCCTGCTTGTTGGTAAGTAGTTGAATAGGAAAAGAGCATAACTGCTCCCTCTCTTCATGAGTGATTGACCCATAGGACTCTTTAGTCTTGGCCGTTGCCTTTGGCATTCTGAAGCCTCAGTTTCTGAGCTGGGAGATATTAAAGATCATCTGTGGTTATGAGAACACCTCCCCTTGTAGTTTAAGGGCCTTAAAAAGCACCTAGCTCAGATGTAATGACCAAAGTGACAAACAACAAGGATATCCTTCTTTTGTTAAAGGCAGAAGTACCACAAAACTTGAACTTTCTTTGCTTGCAACTTAGAATGGCTTTAGTGCATGTAGCGCATCTGTCCATATAGCAGCTAGCTGCATGTATAAGCAGCCTTACTAAAAAAAAAAAAAAAGGCAAAACACCATGCATATAATTCAGGATATCATGGAGGGTTCTGCTGTAATTTTCAAGTGCCTCATTCTTCAGTGACTTAGTCGTTGATGAACCTACCTGCGTTTAAGAATGCAGCTGTGTAATAAAACTTCAGCTATTTGAAACTGAGCAGCTTACATGACAAACTGCATGCACTTTAAATGTCGTAGGTGTTTGGTTTCTGAGCTTCTAATACATCACGTCAGCTTTGTGGCTCTTGATCCTTAAGGAAAAAGTGCAAGCTGGATAGAGCAGTGTCTAAATCTGTAGGATGTGCCCTATCTCTCCAGATGTGCTCCAGCTCTATCAAACTTGCTGTATTTCCTGTTGGCTGGACAAAACCAGAAAGCATCGATCCAAACATCGTCAAATGGGAAGTACTGTCACAGAAATTCCCACCCAGACTTGTAGCCCTGTCCTGAGGCAGACTGGGAAGAAGATACTTGATACTCTGCTGTCCCCAGGTGATGCCTCTGATTGAGGCTTTGGGGTTTTTCCACACCAAGGCCTGCTACCTATATTAGCAGAGCAGACTGTGATACAGGTGCAGTTCACCTGGACTAAATGCCCAGTTATCCCTAAAGTTCAGCCAAACACAAATCTGTCCATGCTGACAGCCTGACCATGGCATGTCAGTATTGTACCTTGTGAGGGCTTCATTGCTGCTGTAGCTTGTTGCTGTCCATCCAATACCACCTTGGCCTTTTGTGCCAAGGAGCAGGGGGAGGGGGTGCTGTTTGGTCTCTTCTTATCTCTTTGGATTCATTGTGCCTTGTGTGTGTGTTTCTAACCCTTTCTCTTGTTGCTGTCACTCCTCCTTTCTCCGCTGGCGCCATTTCTGTCCATCCCATCTCATTGGCTGCTGTAGCAATAGGTAAGAGACGCGTGGTAGGCCACAACTGGCACTGCACAGTGGGCACCTGGTGTGCTAGCAAAGCCTCCCTCACCTGAGGCTTCTCCTCTAGCTTGCACCAGTCTGGTGACTGGTTCTGGTGCTACTTTTAGTGGGTTAGAACTTGAGGCTGGGAGGGCTAATGCTCCAGAACAAGCTGAACTTTACTTGCAAGGCTTACTGGAGGGGAGGATTTGGGCTTTTAGATATTATTTTATAGTAGATTAAATTACTTTCTTATAGAAAAACTAAAGTAGAAATTAAATATTAATTTAACTCCAAATTGCAAACTTTCTGGAGCAATAAAACCTGAGAAGTATTCAAAAGCCGGAATTTTGCTTATGGGAGTGTGTTTACTGATGTAACTTCTACATATGTCCCCAGACCTTCAAAGAGCAAACACCTGCTGTGGTAGCATGTGTTCCTTGGAATATCCTTTGTTTTCTAACTTGGAACTGTGTGTTGGATTGTTGACAACCCTCAGTGCCTACAAGCATTTGTATGCCTGTATCCTTGCTTGCAAGGATGATATTTACTGTCTGCTCTCAAACGTGTTTCTGCATAATCAGTACCATGGCCTTGATGCTGCAGTCAAACCCCCTGTTCTACAGTGTCTGAGAGTATGAGTAATAAAGCACGACTAAATGAGTCTTGGCTTTGTGTGTAGACTGTTGCTTTAAGTTTTGGTCTTGTATATAAAGCACTTGGACTTCCTTCCTGTATTCTCAGGATTGGTGGACTTAATTTGGGAAGTTTATTCTGACTTTCAGTTACAGGATAAGGAGACCATTGTGCAAGAGCTGGCATCCAGAATGTCACTTGGACTCCTTGTGTAACAAGGAGGGCTTTTTCCCCTGTTGCTAGTGTATAGACAGTTTGGATCAAAGAGGGCAGCACCTATGGACAGCTTGCACAGCAGTTTTTCAGCACTGGGACAGAACCCTTGACTGTAAATGGTCCTGGAACATGCAATGCTGCTGAAATGTTGCACTGTGGGGACTCTTGAGTCCTGATGCAAGACACCTGTTCTGAAGCAGAGCAGTCTTGAGGTGACATGTAACTGGAAAGCAAATGGTGATCCTAATCCTCCTGCTGCTTTGAGCCTGTCCTCCAAGGTGTGTGGGGTATGGAGGCGAGCTGGATCTGCGAACTAAAGCTCCTTTCTGGAGTGTACCTGGGCACTGACATCTTTTGGGTGGCCTGAGCAAATTTTGCTGTTTTTTCCTTGGTTATATGTCTGGGAGCAACTGCCATTGACACGTATCTTGGGAGACTACAGCTTGCTTTGAGGCAAGAGTGTGAAGGCCTGGGCATGCAGAATAGACAATAATTAGGTGTTTGGTCAAAACTGGACTCTCTGAGCCATACATTGCTAATGTGTTTGTTTCCAGCTATGACAGTCAATTGGGAGTGCTGTCAAAATTAATTGAAGGGAAGGTTTCATTGCCATCCTACTCCAGATGGAGGCTTGCTTCTCCTTCTGACTACTGTTACACTGTGGTCTAAAGCTCCCTAGAGACAAGTAGCACTCTCTCTCCTTGAACTTGTGCAGAATTTAGTGTCTAACTCTGCTCAGAGCCTTCACTTGCTGTCTTAGAGACATTCCCAGGCACCCTCCCTAGGTGAGCTTGGTGTGTGTAGTTCAGCGTCTGACCATAATGGCAGAAGCAGAGCTGTGCAGCCAGCTGGTTTCGCATTCACTGTGCTGACTTGTTTTTGGTGGTGCTTTCGTAGGCGCAATGCCGTGGACGCCTTCCGCGTCAATGTCATCCACGCACGGCAGCAGGTGCGCTCGCCTGTCACCAACATCGCCCGCACAAGTTTCTTCCACGTCAAGCGCTCCAACATCTGGCTGGCTGCTGTCACCAAGCAGAATGTCAATGCTGCCATGGTATTCGAGTTTCTTTACAAGATGTGTGACGTGATGACTGCCTACTTCGGGAAGATCAGCGAGGAAAACATAAAGAACAACTTTGTGCTGATCTATGAGCTGCTGGATGGTGAGATGTTTCCCTTATATACTGTGGCCTATTGCCCTTGGTCATTCTGAAATCCTTACCTTAGTATGATATAGTAATAACCCTTGAAGTATTTTTAACATGTGTGGCAGAGTTCAAAATTACTTGTTCAGCTTTCTAATGCCACCTGTACTGCAAATGTGAATGGTACCTCAAGTCCATAGCCTTGTGCTGATTCCCTTCCCTGAAATGTTGGGAGCCATGCACTTGTACAACTGAGACAGCAGGTACTGGAGCTCAGCTTCTGAGGGGATCCTGTGTAGATGTCACGCTTTCCTTACCCTGAGGTATATCAAGAGGACTGTCAGTAGCACCTCTAAGGCCAGCTGGTGCCCAGGTGGCTCTAGCAGTGTATGGAAGCAGTCATCCCAGGCTTAAGTTGATTGCCCCTAGTAAGTTGGCTTTTGGGCTCAATTCTGAACAGAAGGAAATCAATAAAACCCAATGTGTGCTGTTCCAGCCCTACCTCCCCCACTGATACAGCTTCAAATTTTGGCACAGATTAATAATAGCATCCCTTCAGCTGCCTGTGATATCTGCCTGCTTGTGGAGGTTGCCCTTGAGCTGCCCCTGTTTCACATATCATGAGGACTTTGTGTTAGTTACCTTTGAATTTGTTTTCCAGACAATGCGCCACACGTGTGCGTCCTGGGATTCTTAGCCAAGGATCACAGTGACTGATGTTTTCCCTGTTCCCTCAGGGCAGACCAAGATACTGCCTGTTCTCTGCTTTGGTCAGTCACTGCTGCCTCCTTGCAGGCACAGTGAGATCAAACCTGCCAGTGTGGTGTTGCTCAGTATCACATTAGTGGTCTTCTTTCCCCTCTAAATCTCTTGTGGGTTGTTCCCTTCCTCTTTGAGGGGAGTAGGTGTGTACTGTGCCCTGTGTTTAGTTAGCATCTGTTTCCCTCCTACATTCATCCTGCAGTGCCACTACTCAGCTGTTGTTTTAGGCTTTGGTTTTATTAGATCTTCATAAGAACAAAACCTAAAAAAAATGCTGCAAAGATAAAATTGCTGTGGTGTTGAAAAAATTCTCTATTGTCCCTTGGATGCTTTTGGAAAAACTCCTCAGTGTGCCCTGTGCAGATGTCTAGGTTAGTTGATACTTAGTCCTGAGATCTGGTTGTGTTTAAAAACTGGAAAATTCATAATTTACACAGCTTTCTATCACCCCCTCATCTCAGAAGTGTTGCTCCAGGAGCTCAGTGTAGCAAGAATTACTCTTTTCCTTGTTAAGGAATGCTACAGTAGCTTATCCAGAAATTTAGGGTGTAAGCAGTGTCTGTGTACTAATTGCCTCTCTCCTTATAGTAGCAGCCTAGTTGATGGGTTTATACCTTGTAGCTGTGAACTGACCTTTTACCTTTCTGTAGAAATCCTGGACTTTGGCTATCCTCAGAACTCTGAAACAGGGGCCCTGAAGACTTTCATCACTCAGCAAGGCATCAAGAGTCAGGTAATCAGAGAATTTGGGGTACAGCACTGTTCTGCTGGTTAATTTTTGCTAAACCTGTTTAAGAGAGTATGGTCTTAATTACTGTTTAACCATTTGACCCATATGGAAGGAAGGTGCCTGAATAGATTGAGAACACCCTTGCAGGGGTTTATCTCAGTGGCACCTTGTTCTAGGTGTCCCTGTACTCTGCTACCTCATGTTCCCTGGCACACGATAAGATGCAGGAGGAAGAGCCCAGAGCTAGGATAATGTCAGTCCCTTGCATGTAAATGTGATTGCTGGCTTCAGGCTCTGCTCTGTGTCAGCTTCTGAGAGGATAAACAAATGTACCTGCTGAACCAGAAGTAGCCCTTTTGCATGTGAATCTCACTGAACAAGTCTGTTCTCCAGAGCTGTCAGGATTTCATGCCTGCATTATAATGAAGTATTCTTCAGCCTTGTGAATCTTGCTGTGAAGTCAGGAAGCTCATGTTGCTCTGTCTCTGCCTGTAACATCCTTACAGGTCAGTGTCAGTACAGCCTGAGCCTTCTTAGGTTAGAGATGAGAATCTCTGCTGTGCTTTTAGCATGGTGTTAACCCTTACAACAAAGTTTACAAGGAATTAGAAGATAAATTTCTTGTTGGGAAAAAGATGGTTAGTTGGACTGGTTTGGGGAATGTATTTAAACTAATTCTAATCCTACTCCAAGCACAGCCCTCAAAATTAGGTTTCCTGTCTCATGAGCTTATGCTTAACCTCTAAATTTGAAGGAAACTCATAGTCTGTTTCTCATGACCCCAAGGAATCTTGCCCACCATGTCCATCTGACACAGCTGTGCAAGTCAATAATAAGGACTTATAAGTCAATAACTTAGCCTTAAAGTTAGTCCTCTCCCCTGCATGGCAATGAGTCAGGAAAAAAAAAGGTGTGAGTCCAAAGTGAGGCAGTCTGTGGCAGAGTAAAGCTTCAGCCTCAGCTACAAGCAGAAGCAAAGGGCTAAACAAGAACCTGCATGGTGACTGTTCTTGTTTACATCAGCAGAGGTCAGTCTCTGGAGGCACTGTTTCAACTCAGTTCATCAGCACTGATTTCCTGAGAATTCCTTTTTAAACTTTTAATCTAGTAGCAAGATTATCTACATTTCAAAAGGAGGTGAGAGAGAGAAGCTGCCCCTGAGCAACATATTTCTTTCTAGAACAGCAGACTATTTTGCAACATGGCCAGATGTGAATGCATCCGGTCTCAATCCCCATCACGAGTCCTAGTGTAAATCTCTGACCTTCTGCAGTCTGACAGTTTGGACAGTCAGCACTGAGGATAGCTGAATCAGCTCCTGTTCCTAGGAAAACTCAAAGCTAACCACCCCCCTCACTTCCTTCCCTTGTTATTTTTGTTTTTGGTTTTTTTTTTTTTTTTTTTTTTTTTGCTTTTGTTGGTTTTAACAAACTTCTGTGCTTGTTTTTGTGCAAACCACTGTCACAGCATCATGCTTAATTCAACAGCAGGTTTAGTCCTTTCCTTACAAAGAGGAGTTTGGCTTTCAGCTTTACACAAGTAAGCAGTTCTTCTGCTCAGTATTGGAATTTTGTGCAGCCCAGTTCAAAAACCAGAATTAATCCATTGCAGGCATAGGATGGCAAGGGCACCACTTGAAACAGTACGTGCCATATTTCCTTGTCTGCTCTTTACTCTGGTCCTTCTAGCCTTCAGGTCCTCATTGATTTAGAGCCAGTTCACACAGGTACCCAGGGCCAAAATCTGGTTCTGAATCATCTGGCCTATCATCTGTGTTCCCTATCTTTGCCTAGTTCCTGGTGTTGCTTTCCTTGGGCTTGTGTACTGGGGAATTTAAGGAGCAAAATCCACTTATGGCAAACTTTCCAAACTCTACTTTTTGATTTTGTTCTCAAAGAAATATTGGAGGTGTACTGAGCTGCTGTGATCTGAATGCCTCCCTGTATGGCTACAGTGATCTTTCCAGAGCAGGTGATCTTGAAATGCAAGATCTGTTTTATTCGCTTTGAAAGCGTGTCTGAAACTGCTGCACTGCTTGCCAAGGAAAATACCTGTGTGTTCTGGGAATTAAGTGATGTGCCACACAGGTTTTTTAGGTATTGGTATGCAACATAGTTTTACTTCTAGTCCCTACAATTGAAGTAGACCACCACTCAAATGGCAGGACTGCAGGCTGTGCTAATGTCATATAGCAGAATTGATGAAGCCATTGACTTGAATATCCTCCTCCAACAGAGGCTAAATCTTGGTCTTACAGCTTGAGGTAGCTGTGCTTCATGTACTGTTCTCACTGTTAAGATGCTATCTGCATTTTTCCAGACTTCACTAAATAGATGTACACTATAATTTTCTTCCCTTCCAAGTTATTTCTAGGTGTGTGCGTTGGTCAACTCTTGGTGTTTCCACAAACTATAGATACACTTCAGTGCTGAGATGCTGGTGTTACTTTTTAAAGTGGGCAGAGGGCTCTTCACTAGCTGAAAGATCCCCGCTGAAACCTGCTGGTAGCTAGCTGTCTTTAACCTAGTCAGCATGCTGGCAGCTCAGCACAAGGCGGGTATTCTTGGGCCATTTTAGCTGATTTATTTGTTCAGCTCTGAGAAGCACCTGCTCCTGAGAAATTCCAGAGCCAAGTGTCTTCAGTGCCTCCCTTAGGGAATATTCCTGCTGGGTGGTCTCAACTTCAGCAGCTGCTTCCAGATCCATCCAGTCACTTTACAGAGTAGGTGTCAGGTCAGGGTACTGGTGCTGTTGCAGGAGTTGAGAATGTCATGACATTATCAACGTCTCTTTGGAAGATAGAGCACTGGGAATTAAATCTATGTGTTCTTCTAAAGCCTGAGAAAAGCATTGAACAAGACAGTGCTTTTTTTGTGGGACAGACAATAGAGGTATTTTGTGTACTGTATTGAGCACTTACTTAGGCAGTTCTCAGGGGAATATAAAACTGTCTCTTAGATGATGAGACAGTGCCGGTGCTTGCTCAGGAGCTGACCTTGTCTGTGGCAAGAGCGTGTGTGAAGCTGAGATCATGTACTGCCACCCTGTGGGCCTACTGCAGGGCTGCTGTGGAGAACCCACTTGTGTCTTGTGTAGTTGTTGTGGTGGAATAGCAGAATTAACAAGAATACCACTTTATACAGGACCCATCATCTGGGCATCTGTGGCATGATAGACATCCAGGATTTGCATTAGGAACACCATCATGAGTCTGTTTTGCAGAGAAACATTATTGGGAGTGGTATTTTGCCTCTCTCCCTCTGCTCCACGTTGCGTTTGGATTGTCAATAATGGGCCAAGTCTGAAAATTCATGTCACTACTTGGAGTACTGGGTTTCCTGCAGGGAGCTAAAGGTCAAAATCACTCATCTTGTTTGTGCTAATTAGCTACCTAATTAACAAAGAGCTGACCTGCTTTTTTCCTGTCCTCAGGTAGCCTTAAGCCTAATCTGCCTCTTTCTCCCTTCCTCCCTTCTCTTGCTATTGACCTGCTTGCCTGTTAACCCTGTCTACACTGCACTTGCTACTATACACGTACTTCTTGGCTTTCTGCGTGTGACTGGACCCCACCTCTAGCATCAGGTAGGAAATGTCTCTGTGCCTCTCAGCACAACCCTTGGTACTTTCCAGAAGTTTAGAGCCTGGGTGCTGTTAGATGCATTTTGAGTTTGTGTTGGCATGTAACTTTTATGACTGTAGTTATTAAGAAACAGGCCCTGGGGATGAGCTCTCCTGTGTCCCTGGGGTTTCATGTTGGATAAGGGTGTGAACTGCTACATCAATCCATGTTGAGCTTCTCTGCTTAATATGGATTTACGTGACAGTCTGAGATTATTTGAGTGCCATTGGTGGAGCCCATGCTTCCCTTTACTAAGAGTAGCCTAATGGACTTGCTAGCAAAAACAGAACATTCCCTGCTGTTGCTATGGCAAATTCTTGGTTAGACATAGAATTTGATGTTCTGAGGAGGGAATGACCAAATCATGTGAGGTGTCACAGCACCTGTGTCTAAGTGACAAAAACTTCTATGTGTAGTAAATGGCAAGTGTTTGCTCTTAGATTCAGAGCAAGTTTTTTTAGTCTTTGAATTTATTTAGAGGAATTTATTTGTATCTAAGGTGTCATTTCTTCTCTTCAGACCAAGGAAGAGCAGTCCCAGATCACCAGCCAGGTAACTGGACAGATTGGATGGAGACGTGAAGGAATCAAATACCGTCGCAATGAACTCTTTCTTGATGTGCTGGAGAGTGTGAATCTCTTAATGTCCCCACAGGGTAAGTAGGTGGTGTTGAGCTGGCATCCTTCTCCTCAGGGTTTGTGAGAAGTGACTCTTGTAAGCATTCTGAACTGTGATTTTCTCTAACCAGGTCAGGTTTTGAGTGCCCATGTCTCTGGCAGAGTGGTAATGAAGAGTTATCTGAGTGGAATGCCAGAGTGCAAGTTTGGCATGAATGACAAGATTGTCATTGAAAAACAGGGCAAAGGGACTGCGGATGAAACGGGGAAAAGGTAAGAGGTTTGGACCTGGTGACCACTTGCCACCAGGGACTCTTATGAAAGGGCAGCCCTTAATAGCTTTTCTGATCTGACAGACTAAAAGCTGGGTTTTTTCCTTCTCTTCAGATGGTACTGCTAATTTTGGGTAGAGTAGTTGCCATGCAAGCTACCATCCTGAAGGCTTCAATACAGAGGGCTTCTCTACAGTTCTTTAAGTATTAAGATTCAGACAGAGTTTTAAGTGTAGAGTTCCTGCACCTGGAAACACTTCCCCAAGATGGATTTTCCTAGAATCTGTATCTCTAGCAGTTTTGCTCAGTGCAGAGACTATCAATCATAAAAGCAGCAGCTGTTCTCCCAAGAAATAGTGAAAGAATCCCTGTGCCTGCTTTACCTGGACTGTTCCCACAAAGTAGAACAAAGACTGGAGAAGCCCCTCTTGCTGATTACAGGTGATCAGTGGTTGTGTGAGTAGGAAGCACATCCTTTATGAGAGTCCAGCTACCCTCCCTCCCAGCTGCACCTCAGTCAGTATCCACATTGAAGCTGAAAATAGCTCTTAACACCTCCTCCAGCTTTCCTGCTTGGGGTGAAGAGATAAAAGCAACGAGACTGCCACTTTCCTCTCACTAACCATTTGCAACTCATCTGTATTTCTCTTGGTTGTCTTTTTTTTTGTTTTTTTGCTGACCCCCAGTGAATTGGGAAGGTAGATAATCTGCTTCAGCTTTGTGTGCACTCTGCTCTCCCTCTGTCTCTTGCTTTGTGTGACTTGTGCATGTAACTTGGATCTCAGACACTTTCCGTGATGGTTCCTGTAAATGGAGCTGAGCTACTGTTTGCTTGTCTCTCAGAACCAAGCCAAGAGCTATCACTTCACTGTCACCTTTAAGCCATCTTTCCTGTACCTGAACTGAGCTAGTAAAATAGATGGGCCTGAGATGGCTGATGGGCCCAGTGAGGATTTACTCTAGTGAAAATATCAACTACACAGGCCTTAAAGAGTCGGTACACTGCCCCAAAGCTCCTGTGCCAACTGCCTTTGCTAGTAAATATGCTATTTTTTTGAGTTACAGAAGTAAGATGAAAGGGATTCTTGGTAGGTAGTTCTGTGATTATACAGGGGGCATCTCCAGCTTGGAGACATTACTATCCAGAAGCATTTAGTTATGAGGTGACCAAAAGGGACAGCCGCTTTTAGTTGCTTTTTGGGATCTAGCTTGTCACAAGGCCAACCCTGAGTAATGCTGCCTGAGACCTGGAGCAATCCTAGGCAGAAGGCTTTCTCAACTGTTTTGCAAAGAAACAGAAATCAGTTCACTAACATTGGTTGTCATCTGGGCAACAGATTAGGAAAGACTAACTCCTCCTTTTGAAACATAAACCACACCACTGGTGGTTGTGTAACTAGACAGCCAGTCAGCCTGGGGTCAGTCTGCTTCCCTTTGTGTAGGTAGTGGTGCTTCCTAGGACAACTTAACCTGCTGTAGTTCTCACACTGTCTTGGCATATTGGCATGGTTGTCCTGTTACTTCCAACAATTGAGGCAGCCTAGATACCACAGTGATACACTGCTGCACCTTCTCTACACTGATGCCTCTTCTGTTGCTCCTGCCTTCTGGTCCCTCTCAGTAGCTGAGGGGTTTTGGCTGGCCTAGGACCTGTATTTTCAGGAATTAGTACCTGGCACAAGTTCAGTGCTGGCAGTTTAGACTGGTGCACATTCATGGACAGGTGGTAATTCTTCAGATTTTTAGGAGAGATGTACAGACTTGTACATCACAATATCATGGTTTTGGCGATTTGGTTCAGAATCAAACCACCTGCTGGCAGTGTGGAAATGAACAGCTGTGAAGAGATTCCTGAACAGGAAGACTCTGAACCTGGCATTTCCTGGCTGTGTGGCAGTGGGATAGCTTTGTGGACAGGAAAGTGTTTCCTCTCCTTTGAACTATGCTGTGGGAAGACTTGGGCTGGCAGAGTTGCCTTTGCAGTACTGAGTGCTGCTGGCAGGCAGACCCAAGCATTGTGTTGCTGGCTATGACAGAAAGGTGCTCTTCTAAGCTCTCTCTTCTTTGAGGAGAGGAGGGAGAAAATTCTTTCAAACAAGCTTCCTGAAATACAATTTTTGTGGTGGTGAAACAAGGAAAGTCTGAGCCAAGAGGCTGCTGTCCCCTAAATCTCTCCCTGCCTCCCCATTTCCTGGACACCTGCGATGGCAAGATGCTCTGTAGAGTAGTTTCTGCCTGAACAGATTTTGACTGCACCAAGATACCAGAGCTGCAGCTTGTGCTTCTCTGTGTTTTGTGTTTTTAGCGGCAAACAGTCAATTGCCATTGATGACTGCACTTTCCACCAGTGTGTGAGGCTCAGCAAGTTTGATTCCGAGAGGAGCATCAGCTTCATTCCACCAGATGGAGAATTTGAGCTTATGAGGTACTGTGGGTGGAGGGTGAACAGGCTGGTGTTGGCATCTGCTTGCTGCTACAGTAGTGTTGCTGCTCCCAGGCAGACTTGCAGCCCTTGAGCACTTAAGAAATACACACTTACCACCCCCTTTTTAGAGTAGGATCTGTAGGGTGTCCCACAAATCCATCTGTTACAAATGTGGAAGCCCAGCTGTGTTTAGTTTTCTTTGCCACAACTATAGTGTTAGATTGGGTTTTCTTGCTTTTGAGCTTGTTATATCTGTTGTTTTTAGTGTTTAATACTCGTGTCCTTGAACAAGGCTGTTGGCAGGAACCAGATATAAGACTTGAGACACAAAAAACCATTGCTGCCCTACAGCAGCACAGATCTTAACTGCTATTTCCTTCTGGCATGTTTCCCTTTCTGGATGATGTTTCTAAGCTGTTTGGCATATTCAGAGGCTATCTCTTCAGGAGGGTGATACAGTTTGAGGCCTAAGGGAGTTAACTCCTCCCCAGAGTTCACTGTAGCTTCCATCCCTGCAGATACCGAACCACGAAGGACATTATCCTTCCCTTCCGTGTGATCCCACTGGTGCGGGAGGTGGGCCGGACCAAGCTGGAAGTGAAGGTGGTGATCAAATCAAATTTCAAACCTTCCTTGCTAGCCCAGAAGATAGAGGTAAGAGGAAAAAAAACCCACAAAACTTGGTATCTTGTGCCTGGAAGTCATGCCTCTAGTTTATGTCCGCTGCAGTGGAGTCCTCACAGATGAGTCTTCAAGCTTGAACAGGGCTAAAAAAGTGAACTGAGTTATCTCTTAGATGTGTGGTGCTGCTGTTTTGTGGGAAGGAGGTGCTGTAGAGTAGGGAGGTGGAAGCTGTTTTCATTTGCACAGCTCCCTTGGCAGGGGTCTCATTCCATCCCTGCAGCAATTGTTCATTTAATTCCTCAGCCACTGTGAAAATTTCATTGTCTTCTGTCTGCACGATCTGATGGTATGTCAGACAGGCTGTGAGCTGTGTAAGACAGGCTAGGGGTGGCTTTGCAACTTAGTCCCCATCTGAGAAGGCTTACTGGTGCAAGGCTGGGCTGTCCAGAGCCTTTTGCAATGCCTGGCATCCTTCCTGAGATCATCTTCCCAACATTAGCCAGGATTCCGGCAGCATGGCCATCTCTGCCGTGTTCCTTACTGACCTTTGTATATTATAAAACTGTGAACATGCTTTCTTCAAAGCAAGAAACTGAAGAGCTAGCTTAGGATGCCATGTCATAGCTGATGTTCTCTGGGCCCTGAGCTGAGAGAGAGAAGGTGCAAGGGGTGCAGGACAGACCATCTGAGACTGCCCAGAGTGCCCAGGCTGCAATCTCCTTGCCCCTGCTTACCAGGCTGTGCCTTCCAGGTCCGGATCCCAACACCCCTCAATACCAGTGGAGTGCAAGTCATCTGCATGAAAGGGAAGGCGAAGTACAAGGCCAGTGAGAATGCCATTGTCTGGAAGTAAGTGAGCATGTTGCAGGGGCAGGGTCTGTTTAGTGCTCCTGTCTGCCCTGAGGTTATGTAGTGAGGGGGGCATAAACTCTGGCACCTTCTCACTTCTGAGCTTTCTCCAATAGGATAAAACGTATGGCTGGAATGAAGGAATCCCAGATCAGTGCGGAGATTGAGCTGCTGCCCACCAATGACAAGAAAAAGTGGGCTCGACCTCCCATCTCCATGAACTTTGAGGTGAGTACCTGTCTGCCTTTCAGGATGCACCCAAACTTGGAGAAGCTTTGTCAGTCCCTCTTGGGAGTTACACAGGTTTGAGCATCCCCTGTGACAAGCTGACAGGTGAGGTCAGCCAGATGGTAAAGGTAATGGAAGCCACGAGAGTCTGGCACCATGCATGCAGGGAGTAGGGAAGGGAACAGTGGCTCTTGATGTCTGTTTCTAGATGCATTGCTCAGGGTTCCTCTGGCATTTGTCTACAGAGAGCATCTTACCCCCATTCCAATGCTCTCTGTTGCCTTTCCCTCTCTCAACAGGTCCCATTTGCACCCTCTGGGCTGAAGGTGCGCTACCTGAAAGTCTTTGAGCCAAAGCTGAACTACAGTGACCATGATGTGATAAAATGGGTGAGGTACATCGGCAGGAGCGGGATCTATGAGACCAGATGCTAGCCCCAGCAGGCTGGCGGGCTCCCTCTTCTCCAAGCCATGCTCTGCCTCTCCTCAGTCTTCAGCTACATTCAGAGATGTCTGCCTGGCCCCTCAACGCAGATTGAAAGACCCTGTGGCTCACCCCGGGAGTGGACTCGCCTGCCCGTGTTCAGTTACCACCCACGCTGCAGATGAAGTTCAGAACCCAGTCGTGTGCAGGGCTGCAGTCAGCCTCCTGCTCCCCGTCCCAGGGTGGGCAAGGGCTAGTCTAACTCCCATCCTCTCGTGATCTTTCTAGGGAACGTCCACCATTAAACTTCTCTTCTGTTGGTGTCTCACTACTTGCATCATATCCTAGTATTTTTGAAGTTCTTGTGCATATGTACTCGTAGAATAGACCTAAACATAGACTGGACAAATCTGAGTTGAAGTTACCCTGGCTTCTGTACTAGCTATTGCTGTTGTGGTAGATGTTGCTGGCCAGTCTGAGATGTCTGTGGGGTGGCGAGTTTGTTGGGCCCCCACCACAGGAAGATGGTGGGCTCACCAGATCTCACCACCACCTTATTTCTTGCAAAGTTGTCAGTATAGAGTCCTGCCGTGGGAAGGTTTGTGACCAAAAAGGATGATGAGGGTTTAGGCTCTTGCTGGTGTGTATGTGTGTGGCACAGCATTTCAGGTCCTTGGAGCATTTACCCCTACCCACTGCTGGCTTGAGCCAGTCTGTCCTTTCCAGACAAATTGGAGACGTGGCCCCACTGTCCCAGGGAGTGTGGGTCAGCTGAGCTCTGTCAGGATGTGAACAGGGTCTTGTCCTTGGGGAATCCAAATGCAGTTGGCAGTTAGAGCTCCCTGACCCAGCCTGCCCTCTCCACACTTCTACCAAATGCTTCTGGGCCATAGGAATGCTGCTGCAACCCACAATCCTGCTTCTGGTAGTGTGGTCTCCATTTTGTACACTTTGTGATTTGTCCAGCTCTGAATCTAATAAAGTATGTAGAATGGAGAAGGCTGCCTGCGCTGCTGTTTGGGACTGGTGCTGAGAGCCTGGGCTGTGCCCTGGGCCTGTGCCACAATGTTTTGGGGCTTGCTTGTGCTGCTTCCCCAGCCCTGGGCTGCTTGGGGGCTAGTGGGTGAAAAGGACCAAGTGATGCTTTTGTTTGCAGCTGGGGTGAACTGAACTCAGTGGAGTGTGTCCCAGCCCCCCATAAGTCAGGCTGCTGTGCTGCAGCCAGGCTTAAGAGAATCTTGGTCATCTTACCTTGTGCTCACCTGAAGAAAACTCGAAAGCTGATTTCTCCTTTTACCTTGGCTTTTGGTGGCAGGTGCCAAGGTGGGTGCTGTGTGGGTAGCTGAGGGAGTCAGTAACTGATGAGCAGCTGGACCTGGCTCAGCCCCCTGCCTTCAGTCTGTGAGCAGATGACGGTATCCAAGTGCACAATCCCCATCGGTGGGTTAAAAAATTCAAACCCAAGCCCCAGTCTGCAGTGTCTTGATTGTGGTTTAAAAGCAGAAACTCTGCTTTTAAAAGAGGGAAGAAAAAAATTCCAAGTCGTCCCAAAACCTCTTTCCCTGGGCGACAGGACAAGCGGGGGCCGAGCGGGTTTTGGACCCGTCCGACCGCTCCCGGTACCGCTGTGCGGCACGTGGCGCCGGGAGTCCCGCTCCCGTAGTGCGCAGGCGCAGTCGGGCCCGGACTACATCTCCCGGCGGTCCCCGCGCCATGGCGGCCGCCCGCCTCCTTCCCGGCAGCCCCGCCGTCCCTTCCGGCTTGGAGCGGCGGCGGCTCGGCGGGGCGGGCCCGCCCCGCCATGGCTTCCTGCGCCGACATCCTCCGCTCCGAGTTCCCCGACTTGGACGGCGAGCTCTTCGCTTACGTGACGGGTGAGCGGCTCCCGCCTGCCCGCCGTGGCTCGGCCTCCCGCGGCGCCGCATGTCGCGACACCTCCGCGCTGTGGCGGCAGGCGGCCGGGAGGGGTGGGGCGGGGGACCGGGACTGTGCCACCTGTCGCGACAGCGGCGGGCCTGCAGCGCCGTGTGCCCGCAGGGATCCTGCACGGCAGCGGGGCGGACTTCGAGTCGGTGGACGAGCTGGAGGAGGCGGTGGGCGAGCTGCTGCGGGAGGTGTCGCAGGACACCAAGGACGACGGCGCCATCAGGGAGATCTGCCAGCGCCTCTTCAACACCCTGCAGCTGTAAGGGACCCGGCGGCCCCCCCCCACACCGCCCACCCCACCACGCACCTCACCTCCTCCTCCTCCTCCTCTCCCTAGGGACGAGGGCCAAGCCCAGCGCTGCAGCCAGGTGCTGCTGGATGCCCCCATCCAGCTTTCCCAGATCACTGATGGATACGGTGAGTGACGCCCTGGGCTCACGTCCTGCCATCGGGGTGCTGGAGCTCAGAAGGGCTCGGGGCACTGGGTGTGCTCGCCCGACCTTGGGGAGGGGAGCCTCAGGCTCTGCCTCGCAGGCACACATCTGGTTCCCATTGTGCTGCTGAGCTGCGGGCAGCAGTGCCCACAGGTGGAGGTGGAGAGATGCCCTTTGGTCCCCTCATCCTGTCAGGAGAGGGATCAGTCATGTCTGGGCATGGGTGGTTATTAAGGCAGGGCTTTGCAGAGCCTCCCTGCCACACATGCTCAACAACCCCAGCCTCACCGTCTCCTTGCAGGGGACACCAGCGCGGATCTGCTGCCGGGGCTGCTGCTGAAGAGAGGCCAGACCTCGGTGAGTGAGGGCTGTGCCCTTTCTTGTGGGGGCAGCTGACACGTGGGGCTGCAGGTGCCCTGCCCTGCTCCAGTCCAGGTTGCCCTTGGAGAGCAGCCAAGGCAGGCAGCATCCTGGTTAGGACTATAGCTGCAGGTGGTACTGCTTCTCCTTGTCAAGCTCTCTATAATTTGGGAAACTCTTGGCCTTGGTCTGGTGAAGAGGCTCCAGATGATTAGAAGCTTATTAATCTGACAAGATCTATTTTGCTGTGATTTCTTAGTGAATTCTGACTTTTACAAGAACCTCCTACAGCCAGGCCTTTGATTGAGAAAATAGGATGTCCCTGAATAACATCTTGAATATTCAGTGAGGGGGAAAGCCCTGGGTAATGGCAGGAGAAGGGGGGTGTTACGGGTGGGAAGGTAGCAAAGAGCCATTGCAGGGACGCTTTAAGCTCTAGAGCCAACTGTAGATTGTTGTGGTTTGGGAAATAAGATCAAGAGCAGAGAAATTTGGAAGTAGTTCCACTCCATGACCTGAGGAAATCAGGATGTCTGTTTTGATGGAATGTGTAGCTGCTCAGGAACAGCCTTGGCTTGCGGTCTGTGTTGGATGTGCCAAAATCTGAGCATGGGTGAGGTGCAGGTGTACAGCCACAAAGCAAGGATGTCAGGAGCTGTACAGTGTGGGCAGTGTCATTGCCAGGCTGGTCCCTCACAGAGCTCCTTTTCCATGGGTTAATGTGTTGAGGATGAGAACTCTTCACTTGGAGACTGAGACCTAACACAGTTCCCACATGTCTGAACGTGAGTCTGAAGCAAAAACTGGCGGCTCTGGCTGGTTTTGGCACCAGAGTTGTTGTAGCTGGATTCACTTTCCAACTCTCATGTCTGCAATTCAAAAAAGGAAAGGATCTTCAGAAAAACTGGAGACTATTCAGGGCAGGCCTTGGGAGGCCTGTCAAGCTTTGGAGGACATGTCTTACTAGGAGATCAGAAAGCTGGGCATAGTTTACAGAGTGACTCTGTCTGTAGGTGCAGAGTCACAGCTCTAGTAACAAGATACTCCTCAGTCTGGCATGCAAGTCTCTAATGTGTTCCACTGCCTGCAGAGTTGCCTAGAAATACCTAGGAGTGTTCTTGGTCAGCCACAAATATTCAACTCTGTGCAGGAATAAGCTGGAGTGGGCTGAAAGCCTGGCCAAGACCAGAAGCCAGGTTAAAACACTTGGCGCCTTCTTGCCTTCAGGGTTAATTAAATGCTTTTTGTCTCTGATCCACTGCTCAAGAAGATTTTGTTCCAAACTGGCTAACATTTAACGTTTTAATGTTAACACCCCCTCACCATGAGGGAAATACCTCATGGTGCACTTCAAGGGTGGGTGCAGGGCATACCAGAAGAAGCACTGGGATGTCAGGTTGCTGCTGTTGAAATGACTTGGCTGATCCAGGTCCCTGGAACTACAGAAACTGACTCTACGATTACCTCTGCCTTGCTGAGGCAAAACTTGTGTATGAGCTGTTGATTTAGGACTTCATTCCTGAGGTAGCTTCCTGGCCTGATTAGCCTCCTCAAAATATGCTTGAATCTGTCCCAGTTTCCCTGTCCTTTCTCCCTCCCTTTCTACTAGGCTTGAGAGGTTGATTGATCTTTTTTCTCCCAGAGCCAGGCTTTTGGGCGTTTTGCTGAAGATGCTCTCTCTTCTTCAAACTCTGTTCTGTGTCTCAGATGGTGAATGCCAAGAAACTGGAGAAGGCGGAAGCCAGGCTGAAAGCCAAGCAGGACAAGAGGCTGGAGCGGGATTCCCTGAAGTCATCTGGCCCTGTGTGAGTATGCAGGGCACTTTGAACATTCCCATCCTGCTCTGCTGAGCATGGCTGGGATCTGGCTGTACCAAACTTTCCTGCTGAGCCCCCTCTCTGTGTTCTGCCTGTGCACAGAGTCCTTGAGGAGGCATCTGCCAGCCAAGCCTCCAGCAAGAAGGAGACTCGCATGGAGTCGTCAGGCAAGAACAAATCGTATGATGTGCGCATCGAGAACTTCGATGTGTCCTTCGGTGAGCGGTGAGTGCAGTGGGGACGTGGGACAGACCCTGGCTGGGATTTTGGACCACGGGGGATTGAGACTGGATTGGAGAGCAGTTGAGAAATTACTGAGGGTGTGGCAAAGATCGGGAAGCAAGGTGGGCACTGACCGTGTTGGCTTTGGACAGAAGAAGCCTGTGATTTTTGCTTGGCTACAGCACACCCTGAAATGCACCAGGGGCAGGTGGCTGTCAGTCATCCCCTTTTCATGGGACAGTCTGACCAGGGACCTGCCTGTTCCCTTGCTTCAGTGTCCTGCTGACGGGAGCAGACCTGAACCTGGCTTTCGGACGGCGCTACGGGCTGGTGGGCAGGAACGGGCTGGGGAAGACCACGCTGCTGAAGATGATCGCCAGCCAGAGCCTGCGCATCCCCTCACACATCAGCATCCTGCACGTGGAGCAGGAGGTGGCAGGGGATGAGACACCAGCGCTGCAGAGTGTGCTGGAGTGTGACACCACTCGTGAGAGCCTGCTGCGGGAGGAGAGGGACCTGACAGCCAAGATCAGTTCTGGCAGGTGAGGTGATCCCTGGGGTTTCCAGCCCTTCTGTGGCCTCTTGACCACAAGGTCTCATTCTGAGCTCTATTCCTTCCAAAGACAGGCTCTGGCAGGGGCAGGCTGTATCTTGTCCACCTTAGTCCTACCTGAGGAGATCAGCCTCCCCCAGCACTCAAACCCTGACTTGGTGAGTCCCACACACTCCTTTTTCTGCCCTAGGGGAGAAGGAACAGAAGGTGCCAGACTATCAGAGATCTATGCTAAGCTGGAGGAGATTGAGGCAGACAAGGCCCCAGCAAGGTGAGACAGCCCTGTGAGCACTGCTGTGTGTTGGCATGGCCAGGGCTGAGCAGTGGTTTGGGGTATGGAAGGGTCATGCTGTGGCCCTGAGATCCAGCCTGTGGGGATGGGGTTTTCCCTGTTTTTCTTCTTGTGTCTTCTCTGTCACAGCTCTTCTGCTTTAGGAATAGTTGAGCTTTCTGCTGAAGCTGGAGGGACCTTTTTTGCCCCAAATGGCTTGTATCGTTGCTGCTGCTGCTGTCTGACCTCACTAGGTTTCTGGTGTCTGGGGAGCATTTTTGGGAATGTAATGGTGGTGTGACTCTCTTCCTGGCCAAAGAGATGAAAACTCCTTGTAAATCTCCTGGGACTTCATGTGGATGCTGTGCCCTGCTGGGCTGCATTTCCTAGCCAAGTGCTTCTCTTGGGTGTGCAGGGAAGTTTTTCTGCACCAGAATGGTTTTAAAATATGTAGCAGAGTCCCCTCGGTGGCTGTGGGTCTGAGACCTCAGACTGTGCCCTGCCACTGGATGCTGTAGCTGGATTCCAGTTCTCTCCCCTTTTCCCCAGGGCGTCCGTCATTCTTGCTGGGCTGGGCTTTAATACAAAGATGCAACAACAGACAACCAAGTAAGTTTCCAAACTTTGGGCACTGAGGTAGTGATAAGGCTGGGAACTTGTTCCAGTTGAGCCCTCAGGCACTGCTGTGGCTGTAAGGAAGAACAGGGGTTTATTCTTGCTCATCCAATGTGGTCTCCTGCCCTGGGGGTGCCTGTGGTCTCCTGCCACCTTCCTGCTGGACCACAGATCTTGTGCTGTGCCTGAAATCTCTGCAGGGACAAGTTGCCTCTGGGTAACAGCAGAGCCAAAAGAGCCATGGGGGAGCAGGGATCCTGCAGGCAGGCAACATAGTGGTTCTGTGTTGAACAGTAACCCCTCTCTGCATCTTCTCTCCTCAGAGAGTTTTCTGGAGGCTGGAGAATGAGACTGGCCTTAGCCAGAGCCCTGTTTGCCAGGTTGGTGTCCCGGCCTTCATACTCTGGGGTCAAGCCTCCTTGTCTGTGCTGAGAGGTGCAGGGGTGCTGCCTGAGGGCCCTCTCAACCCAGGCTCTTGAGGTGGGGGGTGTTGGAGGCACTGCAGCTCTGTGTGTCTGATGAGACACTCTGCAATGACCCTGTGCTCCTTCTGCTACTCATACCCATGTCTTATTTTCCCCAGGCCAGATCTCCTTCTGCTGGATGGTAAGTTGATACTGTGAGTCCCCTTCTGACACTGCTGTGCCTGCCTGTGCCCTTCCTAGGGTTGGGAACATGCCATGGCCTTTATCTGCCTGCTCAAAATAGCCCTGTCTGATGGGCTGGCCTGGCAGCATGGTTGGCAGCAGTGGCATGGGGAAATCTGCCTGGGCAGCAGCTCTCACTGTGCTCAGCAGAGCCTTGCCCTGTGCTCCAGCCAGGTGGTCTGCATGTCATGCTGCCCCAAGTTTTGTTAGTCCCTGGAATGCCAGTCTGTGCTGGGGGAAGTCTCTTCACTGCAGGGCATGCCCAGGTTGGGTAGGGAATCTGGGTGAGATGCTGCTGTGAGGAGCATCCCTGCCTGAACCTCAACCCCCATGCACACACCGCATTACACCCTACACATGAGTCCCCTGAGCTGGGCAGAGAAGGTCTCCACAGAGGCTCTTTCTTCCCCAGTGCAGATCACTAGCCTTTCCTATGGGAGAAAAAACAATCCAGCCATCCCCATCCCTCCTGACCTTCCTTTTCTCCTTCCCTCAGAGCCAACGAACATGCTGGATGTGAGGGCAATTTTGTGGCTGGAGAGCTACCTACAGGTAGGGGGGTGGAAGAAGACCTTGATACAAAGAAAGGGTGAGGGAGGGAGATATCCTCACCTGCCTGGGTGGTGGGACCAACCCCTGTGCTCTGGCTCCATGGTGCTCAGGCCTCCCTCTTGCTGTCTCCTCCAGACGTGGCAGTCGACCATCCTCGTGGTGTCCCACGACAGGAACTTCCTGAACGCAGTGGCCACGGACATCATCCACCTGCACTCGCAGCGGCTGGACATGTACCGTGGGGACTTCGAGAACTTCATGAAGATCAAGGAGGAGCGGCTGAAGAACCAGCAGCGAGAGTACGAAGCCCAGCAGCAGTACCGTGAGCACATCCAGGTACTGGGAGAAGCCAGCAGAGCTGGGGCATTCTTCTCCCAGCCTTGTCCCTTTCTCTCTGCCTTAGTGGTTGTCTTACTGGAGGTTTGGCGGTGGAGCAGGGTGGCCGGTGCTGGAGGGGACTCGGGGCTCTCTGATGCTTTTCTCTCTCTCAGGTTTTCATTGACCGCTTTCGCTACAACGCCAACCGAGCGTCCCAAGTCCAGAGCAAGCTCAAGCTGCTGGAGAAGCTGTGAGTGCCTGTCCTGCTCCTCTCTGGAGGTGGGAATGGGGCAGTGCTCATGGGAAGAAATGGAGGCTCCCAGGATAACTGGCAGATACAGTTGTGATTTGGGCTTTTTGGGTGCCTGTCTCTGGTCCAGAGCTTTGGTTAGGATGAGGTGTCACAGAGCTAAAGACTACCTGGGCTTCTGGTGTAGGAGCAGAGCCACAGTGCAGAGCACCTTGGTTATATGTTTTCTCTTCCTTCAGGCCAGTGCTGAAACCTGTGGACAAGGAGTCTGAGGTGATCATCAGGTAAATGTCCCCTGAGCTATTGTTTGGAGGGCACCTGGCTCCATTTCTGACATGAACTTCTCCAGGGTGCCCTCCCAGCTGGGACAACCACCCCTTCTGTGGGCCAACTTTATTCTGACAGGGAGATCAGACAGGTCCCCTTATTCAGGCTGGGTTCCCTCTTGGGGCTAGGGCTGCAGGTCTTTGTTGCTTTCTCCTGACCATCCTTCCCTGAGGCCCTGTATGGTAGGGAGCCCTCCTTGTCACCAGGGGGTTACGGAGGTTGTTCTGGGTGGTTGGGAATCTCTGAAGTTCCTGGCCATCTCTCACCTCTTCCTGCCATCTCTCACCTCTTCCTGCCTTCTCAGGTTCCCTGATGGCTTTGAGAAGTTCTCCCCCCCAATCCTGCAGCTGGACGAAGTAGACTTTTATTATGAGCCAAGTCACTACATATTTCATTCCCTCTCTGTCTCTGCCGACCTGGAGTCCCGCATCTGTGTGGTATGTGGGATTGCAGAATGATGGAGGCTGCAAGGGGCCTTGGGAGGACTCTGCTCAAAGCAGGGATAGCTTTGATTATAGGTCAGCTTGCTCAGGTCCTTGTCCAGTTGAATTTTGGATGTTTCCAGGGAGGACTATTTCTTCCATTTCTCTGAGTCCCATCACAGCACTTGATCATCCTCATTTTGAGGAACACTGGGACATTTTTCCTAGTACCATTTAGAGCTTGTGATTTCATCCTTTCACTGGATTCCTCTGAGAAGAGACTGGATCCATATGTAACTCCTGTTAGATGACAGCAGCATGTAGTGGGGGCCCTGCTACGTTGGATGGGGCAGCAGACTCTGCTTGCAGATGAGGCTGGGACTGGGTAATCCTTAGGCTTGAGGGCTGGGGAGGGAACATCTGTCCCTGTTGCCAGTGCTGCTTGCTAATGATAGAAATGCAGCTTCCTGGTACACCATTTGTGGTCTGTCCTGCTCCCCCTCATCATCTGCAAGAGCTGAAATTCCCTGACCACTGCCCCCCACTCCAAAGTGCCTTCATGGATTTCACATTCTCCAATGCTGCTGCTGCTTCTCTAGGTTGGGGAAAACGGAGCTGGCAAGTCAACCATGCTAAAGATCTTAATGGGGGAGCTGGCACCAGTCAGAGGGATCAGACATGCACACAGGTACCTGGTTAGAAGGGCTGGGAGGAATTGTGCAGCTGGGGGGCTCCTGGGCTGTGCTTTGGAGCAGTGGCTGCTGTAGTGACCAGGATGGGTCCAGCACACCCACACATGAGCCCCCTAATGGCACTGCAGCTATGAAGGCTGTGGTTGTAGAGTCTGGTACCAGCTCCCAGTTGCTCTTCTCATTCTGCAGAAATCTAAAGATTGGTTATTTCAGCCAGCACCATGTGGATCAGCTAGACTTGAATATCAGTGCTGTAGAGTTACTGGCAAGAAAGTTCCCAGGTGAGTTTTTGTTGATCACAGAGGTCTCTCTTGCTGTGCATGGAGGAACCCATTTGTCCGTGCTCCTGGGCAGAAGGCTCTGTCCCATCAGTGCTTAAGGGTCACTGCCAACACTGGGATAACTCCCCTCGTCCAGCCAAGTTCAGGTCATCAGCCATGAGAAGCAGGGGTAGCTGGTAGCTTGCAGATCTCAGGCTGGTGCCAAGTTTTGGGGGGCAGATGAGCACTGGATCCCCCTTTCCTAGTTGCCAAAACCTCTGGTTCCTTTCTGGTTCCTTTCTCCATTACTTGACACAGTGACAGGGACTTGGGAGTAGCATCTCTTGTTGTCAGTCACCAGCCCTGCAGCCCCTGTCCTGATTGTGTCAGTCAAAATCTTCCTGCAAACCCCCTGCATGGGAGGGAATTGCCTGGACCTGCTGCTGATCTCCCATTTGCTGGTCTGGCAGAGGCTGTCCAGCTGTGACCCTGTGTCACACCAGGTGTGCCATAGGTGTGTTGTGACATGATCCTGCAGGGAAGACGGAGGAGGAGTACCGGCATCAGCTGGGGAGCTACGGCATCTCCGGAGAGCTGGCCGTGCGTCCCGTGGCCAGCCTGTCCGGAGGGCAGAAGAGTCGGGTGGCCTTTGCCCAGATGACTATGCCCTGGTAATGTTCTCCCAAATGCTGTTAATTTTTGCATGGTTTCATCCCTGGAGTTTGCTTCACCAGGAGGAAGGCAGGCATCCAGGGACTCTCTGCTACCCCAGAGAAGCCTTTGCCTTGGGGGTTTTTATGGAGAGGGAGGTTACCCTGGGGAGACTGTGTGGAAGGAGACAGGTGATTTTCTCCCACTGCTTTGGGCTCACGGGGATAAGAGGTGTCCCTGGGACCGGGCAGTGCAAATCCTGGGGCCAGCCACATGCCAATGGCTGTGGCTCTAAGTAGCTAAAGCAGCAGTCAGGGTGCAGACCCAGCCTCACCCTGTTTCACTGCATCCTTAGAGCTGTCTTCTCTTCCAGTCCAAACTTCTACATCCTGGATGAGCCAACAAATCACCTGGACATGGAGACCATTGAGGCGCTGGCAAAGGCACTGAATAAGTTCCGGGTAAGGAACATCTCTTGTTTTTCTAACGCCTCCTGCAGCCTCCAAATCAAGTTACTTGGTATCTCAGCCAGAGCTGGATGGTGAAATACCGGTAGTGACTTCAAGTCTAGGACGGAATTTGGGAAATTAGTCACATATCTGCCTTAGCCGTCCAGCCTGGTGGTTTGTTTACATGATGGCTTTGGCTAGGAGTGACTGAGAGAGGCAGTGCCATGCCAGAGAGCACCTTGTCCCATCCTCACCTACACTCTGACTTCTCTCATGTTGTGTGCAGCTCCCAGCCTTGCCTTGGGGCCACTCAGATCTTCTTTAGGCACTTTTTATGCCCGATTTCCAAAGACTCAGCCTCCAGATACCACTGTGATCAACCTGGATCTCACTGGTTGTTGCTCAGGTTGGGGCAGTTTTCCTGTGACAGAAAAACTTAGCTTTGGCTGCTCAGGGCCCTACCCAGACACCACTGGTACTGACTTTGTGTGGATTCTCCATCCTTGAAGTTGTTGGACACCTGGAGAGCCAGTAACAAACCTTGCACTTGCTTTCTGAGGGAGGAATTAAATATGTTACTACTGCACATGGCTCCTCCATAGGTGATCTGTCTGTCCTCCTGGAAGGAGGAAAGGCTGGGATGAGTCCCTGCCAGTAAAATACTGTTAAGTTTTCCCTGGAGCTGATGGAAACCTGACGTGCTGGGCACAGGCTAGACAGAGACACAAGATCTCCATGCCACCAATCCTGGGCCCTGGGTCATGCTCCACTAAGTTCCCCATTTTCCCCCTTGTATATTGACAGGGTGGTGTAATCCTGGTGTCCCATGATGAGCGCTTCATCCGCCTGGTGTGCCAGGAGCTGTGGGTGTGTGAGAACGCCACCGTCACACGCATCGAGGGTGGCTTTGACCAGTACAGAGACATCCTGAAGGAGCAGTTCCGGAAGGAGGGTTTCCTATAAGGGAGGTGGGAGCCGGACTGTGCCAGGGGCTGGAGGGCAAAGCTCAGCCACCTTGGCTTCCATCCCAACTGTGCCTGGCAGAGCGCCGAGGACGCTGCTGCCCACACGGACCGTCAGCCATGCCATCAAACTGCCACCTGAACTGTTCTCCCCTCCCGGGGCTGGGTGGAAGGACAGCACGGGAGCAGGAGCCTGCTGTGCGTGGCTAGGGGCACGCCAGGGGCTCTGTCACTGGCCAGGGCTGTGCCTGGCACGGGCACGCTGGAAGGCTGTGCCTGGAGCTGCTGCTGTGCCAAGAGGAGGGAAGGCAAAGCATCCTGACCCTTGGTTTAACTCCGTGCTCTGCAGGGCAGAAGAGCTGTTCTTCGTGTTTCTTTGCGTCACCCTCTGCCTTTTTCTTTCTTTGTTTTCCTGAGCACTAGTCTGGCTCCATTACATGCCACTGTCCTCCCTGCTGCCTTGGAGGGAAACGAGGCATTTGCTGCTAAAAGTGACCCCTGCCTCTTCCCCAGCCCCCTGATGCTGGGGCTTGCTTACGTCTGTAGTGCCAAGGGAGCCAGAGCCTGGTTCTCCTGGGCGTGCTCCCTGCTCCTTTCCTTGTGCTGCTGCCAGTACTGCCTCGCTGCCTGCCTTGCCTTTGAGCCGGCTCAGGGGTGGACTGCCCTGGGGTGGGCTGCCCAGCATCCCTCCCTGCCCACCCACACAGAGGTTGTGGTGTAAATAAACCCAGGACGCAGTGGGTGCAATGCTCTCCTTTCCTTGGGGGGCTGTGGGGCTTGATTTTGGAGGAGAGCAGGGGATTGTCCTGCTGTTGCCTCAAGCACAAGGCTGGTGAGGGGGAGATGTTTCCGGATGATTCCCTCTGAGTTAGATGGGAGCTCTGTGGTGCAGGTGAGGCTGGGACCTCCTGGATGGAGCATGCCAGTGTCCCACTGGGCAGTAGGCGACCACTGGCCACCTTTCAGAGCATGGAGCTGGTGTAAGGCTGGGTTGGATGTCAGCTCTGGAGGGTACCGGATCTGGTTGCGGTTTGGGGGGGAAATGGCCCCAAGGTGGGCAGGAGGAAGGGGGCAGAGCTTTAAAGTGTATTGAGCAGGGAATGGGGATGTATTTCTGGGCGTCAAAAGAGGAACCAGGAAACATCAACATCTTAGGGAGCAACAGGCTAATACCCATAAATCATCTCAAAGGAATTATTAGGCAGAGTTCCTCCCAAACGGCAAAAAGGCCCCCAGCTGGAGTGTCTCTACACCAAAGCATGCAGCAGGGGTAACAAGCAAGAGGAGCTGGAAACCATGGTGCAACTAAAACTCTGTAACATAATTGCTGTCGAAAAAACAGGAGAGAGGCTGGGAAGGAGGGGCAGTGGTGTTGTATTTTCCTGAGGAAGGGACAGATAGTGAAGAGCTGCCTCTGAGTAACAGCCATGAGCAGGCTGAGAGCCTGTGGGTAAAAATCAAGAACAGGACCAGCAAAAGACAGCCTGTGCCTGATCAGGGGTCTGCTGATACAGCTGCCTTGCTTCAGGTATGTTGGCAAACTCCGTGTATCTTTGAGTCCGACATCCAAGTTGTTAATGAAGATTTGAAAAGCACTGGCCTTAAAATTGAGCTCTGCAGAGCCCCACTAGTGACGGGCCACCAGTTTGATGTCATCCCATTCACTATAACCTGACCCACAAGCCTATGCTCACCCATTGCAGGAAATATTTATCCATCTGTGTGCTGGACATTCTGTCCAGAAGAATCCTGGAAGAGGCAGTATTGAAAGCTTTACTGTACTCCAGCTTTCTGTATCAAGGCTTCCCTTGTCCTTAAAGGAAGTTAAGTTTCTCAAGCAGAACTTTCCCCTCATGAACTTGTGCTGGCTGTGCCAGGTGCCTGTGTTGTCCTTCAGGTATTGTTCCATAACTCTCAGAATAATCTCCATAATTTTAGCAGGCACTGAAATGTGACTGACAGGCCTATAGTGCCCAGAATCATCCCTCTAGCACTTTCGGGGAAAATGTTTGCCAGTTTCCAGTCAAGTGGGATCTCTCCAGATTCCCGTGGCACTTCAAAAATCATTTCAGAGAGGACTCATGATGACAGCTTTTTTGAGTACTCTTGTATGAATTCTGTAAGGCCCCGTACAGTATCCCTATAAAAGTATTCAGCTGGAACGGCAGATCCTGCACAAGTTTGGGATTGCCTGCGAGTTAATAATTCTCACAGCCATGGTCCTCCAGCTCAGGGACCCCTAGAGCCCATCATTGGTGTTGAAAGTTGAAGTGAGGAAGACATTAAACATCTTTGCCTTGTCTATGTACCCTCTCGTGGGGTGCCCATCCTCATCTAGTAACGAGAAAATGTGAATTCTGGCGTGGCTTTTGCTGTTGACATATTTTAAAGAGAAGGAGTGACTTTTTACACAGGCGGATAGGGACGGGAGAATGGGGAGGACGGCTTTAAAGTGAAAGAGGGGACACTTTGGATATTAGGATGAAATTCTTCCCTGGGAGTGTGTAGAGGCAGCGGCCCAGGTTGGCCGGAGCAGCCGTGGGTGCCCAGCCCCGGAGCTGTCCCCGGCCGTGTCGCACGGAGCACGCCGGTGGGGTGGGTTCGGCCGGCCCGGCGCGCGGGGACCGTTCGAACGCGGTGTTCCCCCGAGCCCCAACATTCCATGAGCCGCGACCCCGCGCGGCGGTGGGCGGTGCCTCGGCGTTGCCGTTGGCGGCGGCGGCGGGTCCGGGCGAGTCCAGCCCGGCTGCGCTCCCGCATTCGGTACCGGGAGGGGCGGACACTCACCGGCACCCCCCCGCACCGGGACGGCCGGCGCGAGGCCCCGCCCCCGCCTTCCCCGCCACCAGGTGGTCCCGCCCCTGCGGCCGGGGCGGCGCTCGAGCCTCGCTCCCACCGGCGGCGGGCACCGCACCGCACCGGGACTGCTACCGGCACCGGGACTGCTGCCGGCACCGGCACCGCTACCGGCACCGGCATGAGCGCCGGCGGGCAGCCGGCGGAGCCCTGCCCCCGCGGCGGGCCGTGCTCGGCGGGGAGCAGCCCCGTACCCAGCCCCGCGTCCCCGGCGCCCGAGGAGGTGAGCGGGGCGGTGGGGAGCGGCTCGTGGTGGGGGGCGGCTGCGTGCTGCGCTCCGGGGAGCCGGGCTGCCCTCGGCAGCGGGGGGATCGGCTGTGTGTGCGCGGGTGGGGGTGGGCTCGTGTGGCTGTGTGTGTGCGGGGGGGTCCCCCCTGTGTGTGTGTGCGGGGGGGGAGTCCCTTCTGTGTGTGTGTGTGTGTGCGGGGGGGTCCCCTCTGTGTGCGTGTGAAAGCGGGAGGGGGTCCTCCGTGTGTCTGAGTGTCCGGGCGGGTCCTCTCCCTGTGGCTGCGCGTGTGTACGGGGGGGTTCTCTCTGTGCGAGTGTGTGTAGGGAGGGGGTGCCCTCTGTGTGGCTGTGTGTACGGGGGGGTCCTTCGGCGTGGCCGTACGGGGGGGTCCCCTCTGTGTGGCCATGTGTGTGCGGGGGGGCCGCGGGTCCCTCCGTGTGTGTCTGTGTGTGCTGGGGGGCTCGTGTGTCGCGGAGGGCCTCGTGGGGAGCGCTGCGTGCGGGGGGTGGCGGTGCTGGAGGAGGGGAAGCTCGGTGTGGAGGGCTGGGGGGGCTCTGTGTGTGTGAGTGTGTGTGTGTGAGTGTGTGTATGCGCGCGGGGGGGCGGCTCCGTGTGTGCCCGCGGGGGCTGTGCGTGGGAGAGGAGCCCTCGGGGGGCGGCGGTGGGACCGGGCGGGGGATGCTGCGGGGGGGCGGTGGCGGCACTCGGGGTCCCCATGAGGGCGCCCGGGGTGGTCGGGTGGGCTGGGGGCTGCGGGGGTGCGCGTGTGCGTGAAGGGGAGCGGGGGTGCTGCGCGCCGGCCCGGGGCTGCGGGGGTCCCGAGCCGGCGCGGGTGCCGCGGGCGCGGGGGTGTCGGTTTGGGGGGCGGGATCCCCCCGGGCCGGTCGGCCGGGGCAGGACCGGCAGCGCGGCGCCATCTTGGGAGCCATCAGGTGCCCGGCGCGGGGACGGGCGGCGCGGGGCCGGCCCCGACACCCCTCCCGTGCCCGGCCGCCGCCGCGGGGACGGCGCCGCGCCCGGCCCCGGCCCCCCTCGGTCGGCCGCGGGGTGCGGGGCCGCCCCGCTGGGCCGGCGGCGCTGCCGGCGGAGCCCGGCCCTCCCACCGCTCCCCCCGCGGGACCGAGCCCCGAGCGCGCCGGGCGCTGCCCCGGGAGCGTCCCCCATGCCGGAGTGCCCGCCCGTGGGCGGACGTGCCGGCACCGGGCCCCCGGGCCGCTGGCTCCGGCTCCGGCGGCTGCCCGGCTCCGGGTGTCCCGGCATGTCGTCACGGTGTCGTCGCGTGTGTCCGGCCCTCCCCGCCCAGCCCCGCCACCACCCGCCCGGGACCTGGGTTTAAAGGGAAGGGCTGCGTTTGTCTGGGCAGGTGATGAGGAGTTACGGGAAGGATGGGTGTTTGGGTGACCTTGATATTCTGTGCTTGTTAAACTGCCGGGTGGTCCAGGGCTGCCGCCAGAGCCGGCTGTGATATCGGCTTGGCTGGGATGTCCCAGGAGTTTAATCCACTCGTGGTGTTTGTTGCAGCCACTTCAGAAACGGCGGAGAACTGTGGAGGATTTCAACCAGTTCTGCACCTTCGTTCTGGCCTATGCAGGCTACATCCCGTACCCTGAAGAGGTAAGTGGACTTGCAGTCTTCCTCTACAAAGACACTGGTTCTCCTGGTCTCCCTGCCATGTGCAGACTCAGCTCCTAATCTTTGAGGATCATGGAAGGGGCCTTAGAGATTATCTAGTGTCAACTCCCCTACCATGGGCAGGGGTGCCACCCACTAACTAGATCAGGTTGTTCAGGGCCCATCCAGTCTGGCCTTGAAATTTGGGTAGACACTGCTGGAGAGTCGTTCTCTCCTTACCCCAAATACTTGTGTTCTGGTCTCCCTTGCTAATCCTTCATCTTCTCCTCTTGCCACTAGTATGTGCCCTGGACCCATGGAGGCAGCATGAGCCCCCAGAACAGCACAGGGAGCACTCAGGACAGCGATAGCTCAACCTCATCTCACTCCTCTGATGGCCACATCCCCATGGACAATAGGAAGAGCAGGAATGCTGTGGCCAGGGGGGCTGTGGGCAGTGGCCTGCTAATGAGCAGCCCTGCCTTTTCCACCGCCTTCTACAACATCCGGCCCCAGCAAATCAAACGGAAGAAACCACCAGCAAAGAAACGCATTTTGGAGCAGGAGGTGAAGAAGAGGGTGCCGCTGAGTGCTTGGAAAGACTTTGGGGCAGAGCAGGATGGGGTGAAGCAACTGGCTGCACTGGCAGGACAGCTGTCCCCTGTGAAAGAGGAGCTATTGGAGCCTTCCCTCAACCCGCCTGGGGACCCCCAGCCCAATTCCCTCCTGGAGGAGCCAATGATGGAGGAGAAGGACTTGATGTACAGAGCACAGGGAACTGAGAAGCCAGCAGATGATCCTCAGCTTAAGGAGCACGACCCCTTCTCTGGAGAGAGGAAAAGCCCTAGTCCCTGTAATACCTTGGACCAAAGCACAGGGGAAGATACAAGCAGAGAGACCTCCCAGCTCAGTGGTAAGTGTCTGGGGACTGCAGAGGGCCCTGTTGTGCTGGAGCCAGTGCCAAACATCGTCCCTCACTCAGCTGGAGCCAGCCTTGCTGGCCACAGGGAGGGCCTGTCCATAGCCCAGGCTCCTCTCAACAAGAGGAATACTTTTGGGACCTGGGGGACTGAAGAGCAGAGGGCAGGAAGCTGACCAGCCCTTTGGTAGCTCTGTTCTGCAGAGCAAGTGGTGCAGACCTGAAACAGGTCTGAAGTGGGGTATAGGGCTGCCTTACTAATCTGGTTTTGATTTTTTTTCTTTCCTCCTTTTGCAACTTTAGCAGTCGAATTCACAGAAGTTCCCAACACCAAAGCAGAAGGTGAGTGGGGGGCTGTCCCACTGAACACCAGCAGACCCGGCTGGTCTGGCCACAAGCAGACCTGCAGCTGGTGAGGTGGTGTCTGACGCTGTCTCTCTCTCCCCCTGAGCAGATGACGATGCCTGGGATCTGATCACTTGCTTCTGCATGAAGCCCTTCGCAGGGAGGCCCATGATCGAATGTAACGAATGCGCTACCTGGATCCACCTCTCTTGTGCCAAGATCCGCAAATCCAACGTGCCTGACATTTTCATCTGCCAGCGGTGCCGGGATGCCAAGCAGGAGATTCGCCGCTCCAACCGAGCTCGGACAGTGCCCCGCAAGCGCCTGGTTGACTGATGCTCCTGCGGAGCAGGAAGGCCGGGGGTCCCTTTTTAACCTGAAGACTTAGACAATCAATGCACTGGCAGGGGAGGGGCTGGGACACAAGGCTGGACTGTCCCCTCACACCTCTGGCCCTTGAAAGCTGCCCTGCAACACGTGTTCTCCCCGAGGATCGTATTGGCCATAGAGCTCGGTTATCCCAGAAGTGTGCAGGGGATAGGAGGGCGGTCCAGATGCTCATCCCTGTGGGTGGTGTGTTAGTGTTTGTGATCTCCTGGGGCCCCACATGCACTAACTGTTGGATCCCATCCCCTCCTCGCAGCCCCTCCAAAGAGCCCTGCCCATGTGCCTTCTGCACTTTCCCTGGGGGATGCAGGCCCCGCTCTTGTGCTGGTGACACTCAGCCCCTACCTGCCAGTCCCCATAACTATAATTCTTAACTGGGTTCTTTCCTACTTGCACATCTGGTTACTGTGGGACCACAGCTGGGGGCAGGGTGTGGGACAGCCCCCTGTCACACAGCAGCCCCCAGGCTTGTCCCTGTGCCTCTCTCCTCCTGTGGAAAGCCTGGGCCCCAAAAGTGCTTTATGTTTTTATAGTTAATTTGTATTATAGTTAATTTGTATTATAGTTACTTTGTATTATAGTTTATTTGTATTATAGCGAATTCTGGTCCTTGCCCTGTGGAGTGTGACTGGAGTCTTATGTATATAATAAATACTTTTGCCATAACAGTGGTGGCTTTGGCAAAGGTCAGTGACCTTGATTCTCATGTCCTCTGAGGACCCAAGTGCTCCCCTGCTTCCCTTCTGCTGTGGCTGGGAGGGGACCTGGTGTAGGGACACCTCTCAGCCCTGCTACTCCCCCAGGTAAATCCCAAGTTGCAAAAACAACAGGAGGCAAGCAGACCAGTGCATTATATTTAATTTGGCAATGACCACCTCCTCACACTGCTGCAGTTTACAGGGATGCTCCATGGGTAGGTCCTCAGGAGGTGCATGGCCTGGGGGACAACCTCTTCAGTGGGAATCATGTTCCAGACCCTGCTGCCATCTGACGGGGAATGCCATGGGTTATTCTGCAGAATCAACAGGTCCGATGGCTCAGGGAGGAAGGGTGTCCATGTGCTTTGCTCTGATGCTTAAGGCACATCACTGGCTCAAAAACAGTTTTGCTCTTGGGCTCTGACAAACCTTCCTTGTCTCTGTCTCCACTCTGGAGTGCAGTTAGAAATTAGTCCCAACAGCAACTGAGGTGCCAAAGGTTCCAGTTTTCTTCACAAAATAAGCCTCTAATTCCAACACAGATATGTCATTGGTTTCATCTGCAGATCCAGATGTGTGCCAGCTTCCATCAGGCATGCTGTTAGGACAGGTGGGGGATGCAGTGAGGGTGACAGGACAAGAAGGCTCTGGGGTCTGAGTGCTGACCTGTCTGGGGCAGTAAGAAGGCACTTTTTTTGGGCACCCTTACCAAGCAGGGTCCTGCTGGTACAACTTTTCAGCTCCAAGGCTGTGAACGGTTCAGGAACAGCAACTAACCTAGGTCTAACTTCTATGCTAGTGAACAAAGCTGGAGTTATGCAGCCAAACAAGTATCCAGTCGAGGCAGGCAGGCAGTGGTCTATTCCTCTTTGGCCCAGACAGAGCTGCCTGCCTGCTGCTCCAGGTGGGGAATCACTGCCTCTGTGTAAAACTTCTCCAGCTTGGGCACCGTCTTCCTCCAGAACTCCCTGTCAAACTCCACGGGGACCACAGCAGTCTCCTTGTTGGTGTGCACCACGAAGTCAGCCCGCTGCAAGCCAGTGGTTCCCAGTTGGCACTGGACCTGGGTAAAGTAGGGATGATTCTTCTTCAGGGCATAGGAATCCCCATCCATCTCCAGGCAGAAGTCCTTGTCCTTGCAGGCCTCACGCACCGTCCTGTTCCTGTGCTTGTAGGGACACTTCACCTCCAGCAGCCCCAGGTCCTTCCCTGTGGCTGGATCCTTGATGATCCCATCTGGGCTGGCAGCAAGCCAATTCTTCTCTGGGTGAATGAAGAGGCCACAGTCCTCCACATGCACTGGTTTGCCCCCCTTCTGTAACTTCTGCTTGTAGGCCTCCACAGCCACCTTCTCATTGCGGATCCCCCAGGACATGGCCGGGGTCTGCACCTTGGAGCCAGAACCCACCACCTCTTTTAGGTAGGACTTGGGCACCTCATCTGTCTTGCTGTTGGCAAACCTGCTGTTGGCAATTTTGGGGGCCACGGAGGCAGTGATGCGATTCTCCCGCCACTCGTACCACTTGGGGTTCTCCCGCTGGCCCCGGGTCTCCTTCTCCACCTTCAGGATGTCCTTGCTCTTCACAGGAGGCAGGAACTGGTCGCAGGCCTTGCTCAGGTCAGCCCCAGGCTGCTTCTTCTGTGGGTACAGGTCAGTTCTGGCAGGACCAGCGGCTCCCTTGGCATCAGGTGCCTTCTGGGTTGTAGAACCTCTGCCGGGTGCTCTGCTCTTGTCCCCAGCATCTCCTCGGGCTCCGCGGGATGCTGTGGATCTCGGCTGAGCAGAGTCTGCCTTTGTCCCCCGTCCCTGCGTGGGGGTGGTAGCCTTGGCAGCCGGAGTGCTTCGGGATTGGCTCCCTGCAGCTGTGGCCTTGGCCCGGGTGGCTGAAGTGGAAGGCGGGGGCGCAGCCGGAGCAGTTTTGGAGGCGGTTGTGGCTGATCGGGGGGATGATGTGCCAGCAGACTCCTTCCTGGGTCTCCCCATTGCTACAAGTCAGAGGATCTTACACTGTGGACATGGAATGAAGTTTAATGCAGACCTTCACAACACTTATTTCCCTTTTCTTGGCACTCCCTGCGCCTGCTCCAGGGCACACCGTGTCCCTGCCAGAACTGCTACTTCCACACCTTCCCTCGGCTCACGTGTCACGGTGGAATGGCAGCTGGCCCAGCTGGGGTGCTTGTTCTCACCCCCCTTCCCCGCATCCCAGCCCGGGCCGCCCCGAGGGTAGGGCGGGGGCACAGCGGCCCCCGGGAGCCGCCTCCGCCGGAGCCCCTTTGGCCCGGGGACCGGGCGCGTCCCCCCCGGGCCCGTCCGCTCGGCCGGCGGCGGTGCCGGGCAGGGGTGGGGCGGGAACCCCCAGCACCACCGCGGGGATCCGGGCGCGCTCGGGACCGCGGCGCTGCCCCGCCCGGCGCCGCCGCTCTCACCGCTCCGCCGCCGCCGCCGCTCCGGAAGCGCGTCCCGCCCGCACCACGTGCGCAGGGGCGGCGGCCGCGGTGCGGGAGGCAGGGAGGGAGGGAAGGAGGGAAGGAGGCAGGGAGGGAAGGAGGGAGGCAGGGAGGGAGGGAAGGAGGGAGGTGCGGGGCCGGGCGCAGCCGCCGGCCAAGCCCCCGGTCCCCGCTAGAGGGAAGCAGCCGCTCGGCCGTTCGTGCCGCCGCTCCTGCCCGGGCATGCCCGCTCCTCTCCGGCCCCACATCCCTCTGCCTTCCCCGCATCACGCCGCCCCCGGCACCCCCGAACATTTTACACCGGGCTGGTGACGAACCCCGCGTACCCCGCCCGTGGGCAGAGAGCTGAGCCTCTCCAGCTCCACTGTGAAGGGACAGGCTGACCTGACGGGACCCCGATGGCTCAAGCTGGTCTGAACCTCCACGTCCCACCGCGAGCAGGCGTTCGGGAGAAGGGCAAGAAGCCGGAGCGGCGATACCCAGCCCGGAGCGCCCGCCGTGCTCCGCTGCCGTGCGAGCGATGGCACGGCCCCACCTCCGAGCCTCGCGGAGGGCTCGGCCCCCTGCGGGAACTTCACTCACTGGCACGAGAGTTTCGGGTTCCTCAAATCCAGGCAGTTTCGGTTTCTCCGGGAAGGCTCTTGTGACATCCCCCACGGCCTGCCCCACGGCTGGGAGCCCCTGTTATTTCCGCCTGCCGAGAGCAAATCCAGCAGCCACCAGTGTGTGGCCTGGGTCTGTGTCAGAGAGAGTCCCACAGGAGCTTCCAGCCCCTCCATCTACCTCTGCCAGCATCCCGGGAAGATTTCAGTTAGGCAGGCTATGTGCTGGCAGCATTCCCAGTCCCTCTCCCCAAGGATCCCAGGTGTCTCCACCAGCCATCTCTATCTCTGCTGATGTGTCGCTTCATTTCCTCCCTCCAGGCCCTCTCTAACTCCCCACAGCCAGGCAGACCAATATTACATAGGTTAAGCCGAAGTGTGCCTGATTTTGACCAGAAACACCACTGGCACCTTCCTCCTACATGGTTATCCATCTTCAGGATTTGCTTTAGTTCTTGCTTATTATGGAGCAGCTAAACAGGATGCCCGTGCCCCTCGCCCTGCAGGCAACCCTGTGCAATCTACAGCGGGGTCTGAGGAGCTGCAGCTGCACTGAGCACAGTTCCTGCCAGGCTGGGTTTTGAGTTATTTCCCAAAATAACTCACACTAAATTCACAGGGCTTGTCAGCTACTCAGGACCTGAGAGCATCTGTAAAATCTCTGTGGTTTGTGCCCCCTCCAGCAAGCCTTATCAATGGGTGATAATTCAGCTCCAGGAAGAGGTGATTTGGGGATAAATACCCAGATCCTGATTGGTCCCTTGGGTTGTGCTGCAGCTGCTGGTGAGGTGTTACTGAGGCGTGAGGATGCTGAATGGAGTCATGGGTTGAGCTGGGCCTCTATTTGCAGATTTTAACGCGTTTTATCTCAGCACTCTGCTGAAGAGCAATGCCAAGCTCTCCAGGTCTATTTGTGTCAGTGATGAACTGCTGTAGGGAAGCTGTGAGAGTGCAGAGCAGGGACACAAACACCAGATTGGGATGGAGCCCTTCTGTGTCTCCTGCTGAAGTTGCCAGCACGCTGGGGAGACTCAGCTGTGTCCCCAGTGCTGCACGGGCGTTGTTCCCTACCCGCTGTCACACCCGGGCCACGTCTGACGCTGTGGGCTGGCCAAGCTCCATCACCCGCCTGGTGGCACTGAACCAGTGCTCACATTTGGATGCTTTTCTTTGCCTCAGCTTGGCCTAGAAATGGTATCTCAGAGAAAAATCAAAGCTTGTGTTTTTTTTTTTTCTGGGGCTGGAGTGGCTCTGGCGCTTGCTGTGATGATGGGAGCAGGAGTCCCATGCACGTCGCAGGCTGTGTGGATGTGTTGTGGTGTGTGCAGGGCCTCCAGCAGCTCCCAGAGCTGGTGGCTGTCACGGGGGGATAACACATGGATTAGCATCCTTCTCCTGTGGTCGTAAAGGAGAGGGAAGGGGAGCAGCTGCACACTTCAGCTCTCCTCCCTGCACCAGGAGGGGAAGTGATATGCCATGGGCCATCTCACATGGGGGAGGGAATGGCTCAGAGTGCTCTAGCAAAGGCCCTAGGGATGCACAGAGTGCCTCTTGGCCAGATAATTGTTGACTAAAGCTCAGGGTGAGGGGTCAGGAAGGAGGAGTGTGTCTCACACTATCATGTGCAGCCAAGGGCATCTTCCACCGAGATTTCCCTCTGTTGCTCCTGCTGTCACCTGTGAAACCCGTCTCAAGGAGCTGAAGCTGCAGTGGCATATGGGTCAGCTGAGAGGTGAGATCTAAAAATACCTGCTGAGGACTGGGGACTGCTCCCCTTGTGGTGCTGCTGGATTTTTCTGCCCCAGTTTGTGCCTGGACTGGCTCCAGGTTCGGTGTGGCTGTGGTGGTGGGTTCTGCGGTGCAGGGGTGGGGGGGACTCCTCTCTGTGTGCTCTATAAAAAGAGCTGCAGCAGCACACTCCTATCTATAGCACAGGGAGCTGCCTGGGAAAGGCAGGGCAGGGATTAGCCCAAATCTGATGGATTTCTCTGGTCCTGCTTGGGAACGTGGGGCTGTCAGTGGCTGAGGGATTCCCAGTGCGCCCCAGGCTGAGAGAGCTCCCTGCCAGTAGACATGTCCTGACTTTGCTGGGATTTCCTGACTGTCTGCACCTTCCCCAGGGGGGCTTGTTGTCACACTTGTCTCCCAAAAGCTGTGCTGTCCCTGAATCCCCCCTCTTTTCTGCTCCTCAAGGCTGTGATTTCACTGCAGCACATGGAGGCTGATAGGAAAGCCCCGTGGTACCCCAGGGCATCTGGGTTTGGGGTGGATATTGAGCATCTACCTGCTCCCAGTCATTTTGTTATGGTCTCAGGGCAGCTGAGACCTTTTCTCGTGAAGCTGATTGTGACACTTGTGGCCAACATTATTTGTACTGGAGAGTTCATCTGGTTGATGGGGGCTATTTTGCCTCATGCTCTGTCGGGGGGCCACACAGGGGGTGGTTGTGTGTCCCAGTTAGACAAACCCCATGGTTTTTCTTGCTGCAGCATCACCAGGGGTCTCACCAGTTTGCCTGGACATTGCTATTCTGTGGGTACAGAGCAGCCCACAGCCATGGACTCTGCTCTTGGCTGGTGCCTGTCACTCTCTGAGGGTGTTGGCTGTCCCCTGAGACCCCCAGCGTTCCCCGTGAGAGCATCCCCCACCCCCCCCAGGGTGCCGGTATAGGGAGTGTGTCTCTTTAATGAGGCTGGGCTTGGAGCAGCTCTGCTGCTGGCACAGGAGTGAGGGATGGAGCGAGGGCGGTGAAGGAGCCAGTGCCAGAGAGGGAGCCTGCAGCAGGGAGAGGCGGGGAAGGACCGCTCATCCCCCGGGTACCGCAGCACCCAGACAGAGGGGCAGGGAAACCCATCCCCAGGAAAGAGGGCTCTGCAGAAAGCAGGGACCCAGCGGGTGCTGGAAGGAGCCTGCAGCCTCTGTGTCATCCTCATCATCCTCCTCCTCCAGGTAAGGACCAGGGCCAGGGGCAGGCAGGGCAGGGACCATGGTGGCTTGGGACCCTGAGGGTGTCCCGCAATTCCTCGGTGTCCCAGGGCTGTGCATCTGCTGTCAGGGCAGCTCTGGGTCATAGGAGGGGTGAGAGGTGGAGATGAGACAGCAGGGCCACAAAAGTGCTGAAATCACCATCCAGCAGGGACCAGACTGGGCTGGCTCCAGTAACTGCTGGGAACATGCTCCAGGTTATCAGTGACGGGTCCCTGGCCCATGCCACAGATGTCCCGAGGTGGAGGACACTGGGACCCTTCTGTGGGGCTGCCCTGCCAGGATTTGCCTTTGTCAGGGGAAATCCATGGGGCTGAGACTTTTCTTTTGGGGAGTGCCTGTGTTAGGGTGCATTGAGGACAAGTAACTCCTGTTCCCTGACACGAGGATGGGTTTTTCCAGGGGTTTTAGTGGCTCTGGGGAGGCGAGAGCAGCAGCTCAGGTCCTGGAGGTGGTGGTCCTGGATGTGGTGTTGGAGTCAGGGTGTGAGTGCCAGCATGTGCAGTGGACTCTGCTCTCTGTTCCCACTCCCCAGCAGACAAAGCAGGAGGCACCACAGGCTGGAGACAGTCCTTTGCCCCATCCAGCAATTCCTTTCCCCTTTACTCCTCTTCGGGCTCTGCAAAGTGGTGTGTCCCATGGGTATAGGGCATCAGCACCAGCACCTCCTGGCTCTATGGCCTTCTCCATGCTCCAGGAGCTGGGTGGATCCTGCTGTCCTGCCTTTGTGCCCCAGGGGATGTCTTGCAGGGAGGGGAGGCTGGGGAAGCAGGGGGTAACGCAGCTGAGCAGCAGGGACAGCAATGGCTCTTCACTCCAGGCACTCTTGCAGAGGCTTGGGCTCCTCTCCTTCCATCCTTTCTATTGAACCTGCCTGTCTATCTGTCACCAATGGAAATTTCTCCTGGATTTGCCTGGGTGGGGTTTGGCCTCCTCCTTCCCCCGGACCATGCTGAATCCCAGCTTGAGCGGCTTTTGCTGCAGCAGGTGAAACTCTGGCAACTCCCCAGACAGCTAAGGAGGGTCTGCTGGGCTCTGGCACCTGCCTCCCTTTCAGCCTTGCTGGGAAACTCAGCCTGCCCACAGGCGAGAAGAGAAATATTGATTTATTCTGACCTAAGGAAGAGTCAGCTCCTTATTGCCTTCAGACAATTTTTAGCTGCCAGCACAGAGAGCTACCCCCAGCCTGCTGTAGCCCTTTTATATTGGGGGTGTTGTTGGTTAAACCAGCTCCTGTAGGCAGTAGGTGGAGGGGAGGAAGAAGAGAGGGCTGTGAAGGTACTGGAAATAATGCTGGAGATGGGAAGAGGGCTGGGGACCTGTTGGTGATGCACACTGGCATCTGGGAACAAGTTGCTGCCCCAGGGAAAGAGGATGGAGAGGCTGGGGTGAGGACCATCAGGTCTGGTTTTATTCATTACCACAGGGCTTAGAGCAGTCAGCACAAAGCGTGGCAGGGCCAGATGGGGCCTGTTTACTCTGTGAGGGTAAATGTAAAGAGAAGTGATAAAACGCAGCCGGGACAGCTTCTCCAGTAACTCCCTGGTAAACAAGCTGGCAGTGACCCGGCTGGCAGGCGGCATGGCAAACAGGGGGCACGTTGCTGGGCATCAAACTGGGTGCCTTGGGAACAAATTAAACAGCTTTGGGGAGAAATACATCTTTATTGGCTCAGTGTGGATGGGTTGGAGGCACCCTGGTCTCCAGATCCCGTCTGGGTGCTGTGGTCGGGGCAGGAACCAGCTGTTGATGTTCCCAACTGTGGAACTGCAAGTGTGGAGGAACATCAGGCTGTGCAGGGACCCTGTGCCACCTCGTGTGCTGGGAGCACAGTTTGGGGGTGCAGCAGTGCGTGCAGCATCCTGCACAGAGGGTGGAGGGCTGGTGATGATGGGGCGTGGTTGGGTGGCCAGGATCTGCCAGCATAGCCCTGCAATGCCAGCTGAGCATGTAAATGGCTCCTCTGGTGTAATGGACTGATTTTCCTGGGATGCAGCCACGTTGCTAATGCACTTCTGCAAGGGTCCCTCCCACTGAGAGTTTGGTCCTGGTGCTGCCTCCAAGGATGTAGCCCTGCTTTGCTTTCAAGGATGCTCTGTGAGAGCCACTCTGTGACCACACGCCGAGGGCACCCCGAGCCTCCCATTACCAAAGCTCTTATGAGCTGTTCCCAGGATGAAGGCTGCTGGAGTGGGGGCACCAGATGGCTCACTTGTACCTGGCTTTGTCCTTGCCCTGGGCACGCTGTGTGCTGGAGCACCAGCACACGGCGTGGGGCGGGGGCCTGGCTGCTGCTGGGTCACAGGAGCTTGGGGCAGAGCAGAGGTGCAGACCCACACGTGGAGCAGACCCCATGCCCACTGTCCACAGATCCACACAGCCAGGGCTAAGGCTGACAGGAATATTTTACACAAATACTTGATTGCACAGAGTGAGCTGATGTTGGAGAGATGCCTTGACTCCTGACAATTATTTGTGATGCTGCTCCTGGGTGTTTTTCCCAAGGGGAAGAGAGGTGTGGAATGGGTTGGTGCCACGACTGGAAGGCATCTCCAACCACCTCTCTTCCTGCCAAAAGGTGGGACCCTAGACACTTCCATTTCTGGGCAAAGAAGGTGATGATCATCCACTTGTCGGGCTCCACCCTGCAGTGCATTCCCTCTGTGCTGTTCTTCCATGCAGCACTGACCTTGTTGTTAATTATTAAACCCCCAGCAAACACGGATGGCTGCTTTGTCCTAGTTACACTGTGGGCTTCTCACCCCTCTGGTTGGCTTTTTTTTTTTAAACACATTACCCTGGTAACCTCTGTGGACGAATGGAGATGGGAGGCAGCAGATGCTCCTCTCCCAGCCAGTGCAGGAGATGGCCTGGAGAGGCTCTGGAGCTGCTCTGGGGTAGCTGAGAGATGGGCTGCATATGGTTGGCCTTTATCCATTCTGTTCAGGGGTCCTTGTTAGTCTGCCAGGGCTTGGGGCTTGCACGTAACCACTGCCCACAGGAGTTTGTTGCCCTTTCTGTGGGCTCCTGTGGCTCCACACCTGGTTTGCAGGTGGGCTGGGTGCAAGGAGAGACCTGGGCCCAGGTCCATGTGTTCTGTGCATGCTGACGAGCAGCCTGGGATGTGGGAAGGCTGGAGACCTGCACCCTCACAGGCTGGGCAGATGTGAATGGCTCGTGGGCAAAGCCCCTTCCACCAGACCCCGTCCCTGGGCACCCAGTGCCTGCCTTCCCTCTGCTCACAGCTGCCACGGAGGGACCATGCCAGGCCTCTACGCCCTCGTGTCCTGGGAGGCTCTGCCCCTGAAGAGCTCCACGGTGAAGGCTTGTGCCAACGGGTACTCCCTGAGCATCACTGCTCACCTCACATACACCAACCCCCACAAGGAGCCTGTGGAAGGTAAGGGAGGGCTATGGGGTCTGGCAGGGACCCGGGCTGCCTGCACGGCCCCCTAAAACCCCTGTGCTGGAGAGCATCCTGCCTCCAGCCCATCTGTGTCCCGACCCCCAGACCTTGAGGCCAGCAGAGGTGGGGCCACTGTCACACACAGTGGGCAGGAGGAGAGTGAGTCTGAGCACACAGATTGCCACCACGGAGGGACAGGAGGATTTCATCCTCGCTCTGGGCTGCTCCTGTATCTCACTCGCCTGCGTCTCAGTCGTGCTGCGAGTCAGACGGGCTCTCGGGGGGCTCCCATGGGCTGTTCGTGCCACTGCTGGCATCTGCCTCGGGGCTCTCTTCTGCCTGCAGGCATCTTCATCTACCCGCTGGAGGAGTCGGAGGTGGTGGCCGGCTTTGAGGCAGCCGTGGGCAGCCGGCGGGTGACGTTCCAGGTGCAGAACCGGCACCGGCTGCAGGATTGCTGCCTCCAGTGCAGCCCCAGCCCCGGCCGGCTGCGCCGCTGTGCCAGGGGTGAGTGCCTGGCATGGGTGGTGCTGTTGGGTGTTCCTGGCCAGGAGCCCCAGAACGGGCAGGGGGGAAGTGTGGGGGGATACGAGGGGCTGAGAGCCTCTGCCAGGCCACCCCAGTGCCTGGTGGGTCTCTGGGGCTGGAGATCTGAACATCTCCTTTCCCCTCCCTCCACCTTTTCTGGGTCTCTGCCATCATGTGCACAGCCTTCGTGACACCTGTGCCCTGCTGTCACCTTTGGGAGCAATTAGGGCCACCAAGGACTCCCTCCACAGCCCCACATGCCTCACTGACCTTCCCCCATCCTTCCTCCCTCTCCTGCCTAGGCCACCTTGTCTTGGATGAGGACGTGGAGCGCTCCACCTTCATCATGGTCACTGGCACACTGTGCCCATCAGAGAGCCTGGCTGTCACCCTCAACACAGTGCAGGAGCTGCCCACGCTGCTGGATGGGGCCCTGCGCCTCCTCCTGCCCCCCATCCTCACACCCCACGTCCCCGCCGACCCCGAGAGCGAGCCGGCAAGCTTGTGTGACGACAGGTTGGCCCTATGGTGATTTTCATGGCTTCCTCAGTCTCTGCCATCCCAGGGGGGCGATGCCAATGCTGGGCGAGCAGGCTGGGGGGGCAGGAGCCATCACCCCCTCTCCCCTTGCAGCCCCACAAGCTGTTTTGGGGGGCCAGGTGCCCGGAGCCAGTCACCCACTGTGGTGCCTGTGGAGAATGTGGATATCTTTCGTGGACGACCCTACAACCCTTTTCCCTACGAGTTCGCCTTCGAGCTGCTGGTGAAGGGCCCCTGCTTGCTGGCAGGTAGGGAGGGTGGCTTGGGTGCTATCAGCTGGTTGTGTAAAACCTCCTTAAAGTGTGGGTGATGTTCCCTGGTCCCTCCCTTCTAGGAGGATGTGAGGGCCTGTTCCTGGGCATCCTCTTGCACTCCCTCCAGGTGAAGAATCCCTTTTTCCATCCATCCCTAGGGCTGGGACCCCTCAAAGTCACCCTGCCTGTGCCTTTGGGCAGCTCTAGGTCAGCAGCCTCCTTCCCTGGGGTGATGTGATGCACTGGGGAGAGGGTGGGTGAGGAGGTGAGGAGGGGAAGATGGTTGGTTGGTGGGGATGTGCTCCTTGCTGCTGGCCCAGTCAATCCCATTAGCTCTGTCAGAAAAGCCACTGCTGTGGGGCTTGGTGTGTGGGGGGCTGAGGAGGGGGTTAGTGAGGGACTTACCTGCTGCCTTCCCTTCTTTGCAGGGCTGGAGAGCCCATCACACGCCCTGAGAGCTGATGCTGACCCCTGGGCCAATTCTGCCACCACCACCTGTGTCACCCTAGCTGAGCCCCACCGCTATGACAGGGACCTGGAGATCATCCTCTACCCTTGTGGTGAGGGGAGATGGCGCCCTTGGAGGGTTTGAGGCATCACCCCGGAAACATCCAGAGCATCCCCAGCCCCTTGCAGCACAGGGTAACTGTCCTGTGCCCCCCAGAGCCCCACAGCCCCCACCTGGTGATCGAGGAGGGCACCATGACGTACCCGGAGTACGAGGCGCACATCCGGAACCGCAGGGATTACGTGCGGATTGCCAGGAACGACAGCAGCGGCGAGAGACAGGTGACAGGGCAGAGCTGCTGCTGCCCCGGCCAGGAGGAGGAAAGGGAGAGGTGCTGGGCTGTGGGTGAGGAAGACTTTGGTGTGGTCTGGAGGCTGTGAGAAAGCCTCTGACCTGCCTGGCTCGCAGGTGGCTTTCGTGCAGAAGCGTTTCCACAAGGACATCTTCCCCAACCCCGTGCTGATGCTGAACTTCTGCCCGGTTGTGGAGGGCGTCCCGGGGGACCTGCAGAGCGTCACCCGTGAGATCCTCTTCCTCATTGACCGCAGCGACTCCATCAGTGGCCCCGACCTTGACAAGGTCAAGGTGAGGCACGGCCATGGGTCCAGGGGTGCTCCCTGGGTGGCCAGCCTTTAGCAGCTGTCCCTGGTCCCTGCTGTCACCTCAGGAGGCTTTGCTGGTGGCTCTGAAGAGCCTCCCGTCAGGAACACTGCTCAACCTCGCCAGCTTTGGCGCTGACATCAAGCCGCTCTTCCCATCCAGTCGCCTCTGCAGCAATGTGAGTACCACAGACAAATCCTGGGGATCCACTAACCCCTCTTTGTCCTTCTCCCAGCTCCTTGACTTGGGGTGGGGGCTGGTGAGCCGGGACCGCTGCGAGGCCGGCTCTTTGTGCTGGCAGGAGACGCTGCGGCGCGCCTGCGAGCACCTCGGCGGACTGCGGGCAGACCCTGGTGGCACCAACCTGCTGGCAGCGCTGGGCTGGGCGCTGGCACAGCCCCTGCACCACGGCTACCCTCGCCAGCTGTTCCTCTTCACCAGCGCGGCGGTGGGCAACGCGAGCAGGATCCTCCGGCTGGTGCGCAGGCAGGCCAGCACCGTCAGGTACGGCGCCGGCACTGCGGCTGGTCTCGGTGTTCCCTGAATCTCCCACACTGTTCCCGCTGATTTCTCCTTGTGCAGCCTCCAATCCTGCCTGCGCCTGCCCCAAGGGTGTCCTTCACCCTCAGCCCACGGCCTCGGCTCTTCCTGGGGTGTCCCAGCCCAGCACAGAGCCAGGGCAGCACTCTGGCTGTCAGATAGCCCTGCCCACCCCTGCTAAAGGGCTCACCATGGATTTGCCAGCCATGGCTTTCCGTCCCCTGGCTCTCCCACAGGTGCTTCAGCTTTGGCATGGGCCCGCGGGCCTGCCGGCAGCTGCTGAAGGCCATGGCCAAGGTGAGCCGGGGCCGTGCCGAGTTCCTGGGTCCAGCAGAGAGGCTGCAGCCCAAGGTAAGACCCAGGCAGGGCAGGGGGGCACTGGGGACACCGCTGTGTGTGACACTGTCTCCACTCCCCAGCTGATCAAGGCCCTGAAGAAGGCGATCGAGCCAGCCATCAGCGACATCACCATCGACTGGTACGTCCCCGACAGCATGGAGGCTCTGCTCTCGCCCACCGAGCTCCCGGCCCTCTACCCCGGCGACCGCCTCATCAGCTACTGTGTCCTCTACAGCATCGCCCGCTTCGGGGACAGGCGCCCACTGGTACGACTGGCACTGGCCTGGGGAGGATGGTCCCCGTGCTGCCAGCTCTCCCCCAGCTGGGGGTGATGGTGGCATCCTCTCCCCCCAGGGCCAGGAAGGGGCTCGCCAGAGCTCCCGGGGTTCAGCTTTTCTCTCCCAGCAGGAAGTGCCCAGTCCTGGGCAGAGCCGGCAGCCACCCCAGAGCAACCCAGGAACTGGGGATGCCTCCCTGGAGCTTTTTTCTGGAAGTACAGAGGTGTCAGAGCGGAGTGAGTGGGGTCCAGAGCTGGGGCAGGGGGCAGTCATGGGAGCCATGGGCTAACAGGGCATCTGCTCACCGGGCAGGTATCGATCCTGTTTCTGGGGGAGACATCTGGAAGCGGATTTACCATCCCTCCTACATCCAGGAGCAGTATGTCCTGACACACTGTTCTGTCAGCACTGACCGCAGCCAGGGGCTGCTCTCCCGCAGCTCTACCAGCAGCGAGTCCACTGGTTCCCGGGATGTGGCCCCTGAGGGTGGCTCCTCGGCCCCTGGTGCTGATGTCACCTCCCAGCAGGGCCAGAAGAGCCTGTCCCTCTGCGAGTCCTCCACCAAATCTGCCCCGCTGCCCTCTGCCCCAGCTGGCACCAAGGTAAGGAGCCCACTGGGGTGCAGGGGCTCATGGTGTGTGGTTCGTTCATGCCTTAGCTGGAGCCTTGGTGCCCTGTTGTGCCCAGGCATCTGCCCACTGGGCTGGGAAACAGAGGGCTGTAGCCTGAATTTTAAGCAAGGATCAGCAATGGATGCCATGAGGATGTTCCTGGATGGTTATGCCCTACTGAAGTGGGACAGCTGGGGACTAAGCAGCTGGTCCCTTAAGTGTCCTGGCCAGCAGTCAGCAGAGTGTCTAACAGACACCCCTGAGCCAGCTCAGTGACGCCTTAAAGCTGCAGAAACCAAATGAAAATAGCTGGGCTGGCGTCACATAACAAATCTGTCGAGCCAGAGAGGAAAGGCTGCCTGGCTGGGCTTCAGCCTGGCTCCTTCAGCCCTCAGCCAACACTGCCAGACACTTCATTAGCAGTGGGCCACATCCCCGCTGCTTCATACCTGGGTTTAAAACCCAGCTGGGTCTCTGGGATGGGGAAAGGCAGCTGCCCCAGTGACGATGGCCCCATGGCTTGGTGAGGCCAGCTGTCACCCAGCACCAGGACACGCTCCTTCCCAGTGGCTTAGGTAACCCACTCCTGTCACACAGCAGCACAGCTGGTGCCCTTTGCTGCTGAAATGTCAAGCGTAAGTGATTTCCCTGCAGAGTAAATGATCCTTCCAACTCCCTGCTGCCGAGGTGAGAGGTGGCATGGGTGCCACTGCCCTGACATGGCTTTTAGGGGAAGCATCTTAATGCAGGGACATCACTCTGCACTGGGGAATGCATCCCATTGTAACATCATCCAGCCTGAGTATCCTAGTTAACCTCACTTCTGCACACACACAAATCCCTGGCAACTCCAGCATCAGCCTGAGTCAGTCCCCAGGGATGTTTGCAAACTCCTGTGTGGGTGCTTCCCATGTCTGTGGTGCCAAGGCAGCATCCCTGGGAAGCAGCTGGTGCCAGCCTGCAGAGCACTGGGGCTGACGACAGCCAAGGCTCCAGCCAGCAGCCCAAGAGGTGCAGGTGCCCCACCGCAGCTCAGGGCAAGCTGGGCTCTGTGCCAGGCTTGCCAGCAGCCCTGTCCCCTCCGCAGGTGACGGTGGCCCTGAGCACGGAGGAGCTGGCGCAGAAGAAGAAGGTGCTGGCACGCGCTGCCCTGGCTGGGCGCAGCTTTTCCACGCCTCACGGGGAGCTGGATGCCCATCGCCTCTGCCAGGCCCTGGAAAAGGTGTCACAGAAGAGGAACCAGTCCCTGGAGGGCCGGCTGGATCAGCTGGGACCTCAGCCGCTGCAAACGCAGCCCAGCGCGGTGGAGTCAAGTGTGTGCTGGCTCTGGGGACGAGGGCGGTGGGGTGGAGCCAGGTGCCCCCGCCTTGCTGAGCCCAGCCTTTGCCGTTGCCCAGATAATCTCCTCTCGCCCACCCAGCTGGACTGGGACATGCTGGTGGAGCCCTCCTACCTCTTCAGTGCCTCGCCAGCGCCCGAGCCCGGGCAGCCCGGCCTGGGTGATGCCGGCATGGCCCTGCGCTGCCAGGTGGTGATCCACGCGCTGCGAGCCGGCACGCCGGTGTCCTGGGAAGCGACAGCCTCGCTGGAGTCCCTGCTGCAGCCCCGGGAGGCGCTGGGCACGGAGGTCCCGCCGCGGCGGGTGCCCAAAGCCTGGGACAAGCCGCTGCATCGCCTGGCAGCGCGCTCCGTGGTCCGGGACAATGAGAGCGTGGCCCAGCGGGAAGCCAAGCTGGAGCAGGGTGGGTGCTGCTGCCTCTCCCCGGTGCGGCTCCGGCATCCCCCCTGCTCTAACCACGTTCTCTGGGCAGGTTTTGCCCGCCGGTTCCGCCTGAAAGCCGTGCAAACCAGCAAAGCCTGCAACGTGCCTTCCCTCTACACCCGCCTGGTGCCCGTGGACGGTGCCACGCAGGCAGCCCTGCCCGCAGCCCCCGAGGTGTGGGGCATAGGTACGGACAAGGGCCTGGTGGGAGGGGGCAGCAAGGGGACAGAGGGTTGAGGTGGCATCATCCCTTGCAGCTGGCTCAGCCAGCCGGACACGAGCTGCTGCGGCAGGGAACTGGCACCACCGGAGCTCCTCAGCGGGTCAGGGGCAGAAGCAGGATATAGAGCAGCAGGATGAAGCTCCTGGCACTGCAGGTCAGTACCTTTATGTCCTTTATGTCAACTCATGCTCCCCAGGGATCTGCACTGGGGTCTCTGGAAATCCTCAGCTGCTGCCTGTGTGGGGCTGGTCCTGCCTAGGGTGCTGTGGATATCTGGAAAGAAGCATCTGCCCTGTACTGGGGAGGGGGCCGTGGGGGGACTGCATAGCAGCCCCTGAGAGCAGCTGTGAGCCATGAGGTCCCTGGAGCCCAGGGCCCCACAAGGTTTTGCTCTTTTGCAGAGCGAGATGAGGTCGCCAGGTCTCTGGGCAGCATCTCCTCCCCTACCTTTGGCTGGGAAAAGCCAAACTACTCAAACGGTGTGTCCAGGCTGGAGGGGGCCAAGGGCTGGATGAGGGTGGGAGATGGGGTACTCTCGATGTCCTGCCACAGCTGGAGCATCCACTGTGCCCTCAGTACTCTGGGCACGTGGGCTGAGCTGCCCTCCCAGGTACTGGGCAGCAGGACACACCTCTGGGTGCATCATGTTCCCACCGTGCTTAACTGTTCCCCCTTGCAGGGCCTCCATCCAGCCCCTCCACCACATCCATGGGCTCCCAGAAGTCCACAGAGAGCATCACAGGCTCCAGGTGACACTGTGGGATGGGGGGATGCAAGGGACCAAAAAATGGCGTGTTGTGGGGAGGGGACAGTGCCACTTTTTGGGAGTTGCTGGTCCCCTGTCCCCTGCCAGCTCCTGCAGCATAAAATGGGGGGGGGTTTGGTACTCCAGCCCCTTCCCTGCAGCAGCTTGGCGTCCAGCTGTCTTTCAGGAATCCCTCCCAATCCTGTTATCTTGCCTGTGACCCCACAGGTTTAGCCTGAGCAGGCGCAGGGGTCCCAGCCTGGTGCTGCGCCCGCAGTGCCTCAGCCCAGAAAGCGAGCGCCCCAGCAACCACGCAAGCCATGACTACGTCCCGCTGGTAAGGACCTGCTGCCTGTCCCCTGTCCCCATCCCAGAGGGGGAACCTGCCCTGCTGGGTGCCAGCTGAGCCACCCAGGTTGTGTGAGCAGCAGAAAATGCTCCCAGTAGGTGCCTGCTCAGCCCTGCTGTGTCCTTAAATGTCTCTGGGGATCTTCGTTGGCTTTTTGGGGGGCATTCGACTGCCCCTGTACCCCAGGGACACTCCTGCAGCCCCCAGTGTTTGGTGCTGCAGTGGGTCTGCACCCCTGCCTGCCTCCCCACTTGTCTGTCCCCGCTCCTCGCAGGTGCAGCTGCAGCAAGCCCGGGGGCCGTTCCAGCTCACCGAGAGCTTCTCTGAAGTGGTGCAGATCCCCCTGGACCGCCTGCGCCGTGCCTCCCCCTACGCCTCCCACCGTGCCAGCCTCAGCCCCGTGTCCCCGGGGGCCAGGAGCATGCCTGAGGCAGGACCCGGGGCTGAGGAGGGCGAGGAGCCCATCACAGCCCCGCAGCCCAGCTCGCCCCCATCCCGCAGCACTTGCTCCGAGGTGCCCAGCGCAGCCGCGTGGGCGCAGGCGGACAGCGGGCACGGCTCCGAGTCCGACACCGGGCCCCACTCGGCTGCCCCCTCTGAGGCCGGTGTGAGCTGCCAGGACATGGGGCCCGAGGATCTGGAGAGTGCCAGCTGGGCCACGGCGGTGGCCTTAGCGTGGCTGGAGCATCGCTGCGCTGGGTTCTTTGAGGAGTGGGAGCTGGTGGCGGCCAAGGCGGATGCGTGGCTGCAGGCGCAGCGCCTGCCCGAGGGGGTGGACGTGGGCTGCCTCAAAGGGGCAGCCAGGCACTTGTTCCTGCTGCTGCGTCACTGGGACGAGAACATCAAGCTGAACATGCTGTGCTACAACCCCAACAACGTCTGACGGCCGCCCAAGGGGCCAATAAAGACACCTGGCTCCGAGCCACCTGCACTGGTGTCTCTGTTATCAGCAGAGAGCTGCTGCCTCCATTCAGGCCATGCCAGGACTCACCAGAATCCTAGGAGGGGGTCACCAGCCATCTCTGGTGGGAGGGAGCAGGCAGGGGAATAGGAAAAGCTGTACTGGAGGGATTCCTGGGCTCCATCAAAGCAAATGAAACCTTGAGGCTAAGCAGTTTTGCAGCTCTTCTCTTCTAACCTCACCCCAGAGGCTGCTGCCTAGCCCTAGGCACCCCCTTCCCACAGCTAGGAAGCGAGAGTGCCCATGGCTCCATGGCTCCAGAAGATGCTCTGCCTTCCCTCAGGTGGGGCAAGTCCAGGGACAGCTGTTCTGACATCATCACAGGACAAGGATTTTGGGAAAGGGCACACAAAGCCCCCTTTATTTGGGAAGTCCTGCCTTTTGGGGTCCCCACACCTGCCCCCTTTGCACAGTTCCAGGGCTCATGGCCTTCTTGGGATTGCTGTGGGCAGCCTGAGAGTCAAGTGGGAAAAGAGCAGGCAGATGGGGCAGTTCCAGAGGCCAGTTCCCACCGGCCATCCCCACTCTCACTGGGCTTTCTTGGACTTGGCTGTGGGTTTCCTGCTTGGTGCAGGGGTGTGTGACACTGGCGTGGGGGCTGTGCCGTACCAGAGCTGGAGCAGGATGAGTCCATGGCAGATGTGCAGGGAGAGGGAGCTGCAGACTGTGGAGGGGTAGGTGTTCCAGCAGAGCTCGATCACACCCAGCAGCAGCACCCTGTGCAGGGGGAAAGCTGGGGGTCAGCGTGGGGGACATGCCAGCCATCCTCGCTCCCAGCCCCCCAGCAGATGGGTGCTCCCCCTCCCTGCCAGCACGTACTTGGGCATGTGGGCGAGCTTGGTGGTGGGGGTGCACCAGAGTAGGTAGGGCAGTGTGTGGAAATACCAGACGTAGAACTGGTAGTGCAGGGAGCGGCTGCAGCAGACACCCAGGAAGTTGGAGGAGAAGAGGATAAAGACAATCCATGCACTGGCATTAAGGGGGCAAACACAGGAGGCTGGAGGTGTGGTCCCACATCAGCTCCCCAGCATAGCTGCTTTTCCCAGGGCAGGCTGGTACAACAGCACTGCATGACCTGAGACCCAACCAGGTTTCTGCCTGCCCTCTCCTTCCCTCCTTGCTGCCCACCCTGCCAAAGGATATTGTTGACAGTCAAGCGAGGGGATGCAGGTTTTCTTTTGGCAGGATCCTTCAACAGAGTCAGGATGTTCTCTTTGGAACTGAGAGGGAAGAACAAACATTAATCTAAACTGCTGAAAGTCTCTCCCACCCCACTGTTCCCCTGTGAGCCACAAAGCCTGGGCCATACATTGCCTGAAATAGAGCAGTAACTGCCCTCCAATCACGCCTGCAGCACTGCAGGGATGGGGGAGTCATGGATCTGTATCCTGCACATGGGATTGGCAGGGATCAACACCCGTGGGGAACCCCAGTTCTCACCTGTGCCACCGGTGCAGTGCAAAGAGCCCCAGGCCTGCCAAGTGAGCCAGGAGCAGAGCGGCATGGAAGACTCGATTGTGGAAAACCTCTTCTGGGAGGAAGCGCCAGTTCACTGTCCATTTAAACTGGAACTGGCGGCCCAGGTCAAAGGAGCGGGTCAGGTACCCCACGGGGTTCACCAGCAGGAAGGGCAGGCCCAGGAGCACCTGGCAGGGACACACCAGCACCATCACAGAGCCCTACACCAGGTCACTGTTACCCTGGCTATCTCCTGAGAAGCCCAGTGCCCTGTGTGGTGACAGGGACAGTCAGCCAAAGATGAAAGTCACCTGAGTTAGACTATTTATCAACACCCAGCTTGCTGTGAGAGGCCACAGGTGCTGGTACTGCTGTCTCCACCCATGGCTCTGCAGCCTGGCAAGGCAGCCCACTATTCCCTGCTGCTGCAGCCGGTGCAAACAGGGACCCACCTGGAGCAGAGCACAGATGCAGAGCTTGGGGATACAGCCCAGGAGACCAAACCGTTGCAGGAGGAGAAAGAGGAGTCCAGGGGCGAAGAGCAGGATGTTCATCTTCACGGACACAGCCAGGCTGAGCAGGAAGCTGCATTACCACTGCGGACCCCACCCGGGAGCCCAGGCAGCCCCTGAGCCAAACGCAGCCTCCTCCTGGGGCTGAGCTGGCTCACGCACCCAGCACCCTGCGGAGAGCAGCTCCCAGCCCCTCACCTGAAGAGGAGGCAGCCCCAGGACCAGCGCTCCTCCAGGAAGAGGTTGATGGCGAGGAAGAGGATGGCCATGGCCACAGGGTCATTAAAGAGCCGCAGGACAAAGATGGAGTGGATGCGGTATGAGGCGCAGCACATGAAGAAGAAAACATAGGGAGGGACCTTGCAGGGGACAGAAACACAAAAGGGTCAATAGCCTGTCCTGGAGTCCCTGCTGCTGCTGAGCTCCTCCACAGCCAGGTGTCCCCTCCCCAGGGGAGTCCCGAGGAGCCCTGGCCGCAGGTACCTTGCTGGTTCGGCAGTAGATGCGGAAGACGAGGAGCAGGTTGATGAGGTAGAGGCCGGCGAAGATGTACTGCGCCAGGCGGATGTCGGAGCCGCGGCCCGTGGCGTGGTACAGCCCCAGGAAGATGTACACGAAGCCGGCGGGGTAGCTGTGGGGAGACCGGAGTGAGGGGCCGGCCCCGCGGGGAGCCGCCGGCCCCGGCGAGCTGGGTGTCGCTGTCACTCACACCAGCGGCCCGGTGTCGCCCTTCAGCCGGGTGTAGTCGAGGGTGCCGTTGGCGAATCCCTCCACCTCCTGCATGTAGGCCTTCCAGTCGATCTCGGTGTCTGCGGGACGGCGGGGTCAGGGCTCGGGGGCGCTGCGGGCTGACCCGCCTCCACACCCCCGGCCCGGCCCGGCCCCGCCGCCAGCGCCGGCTCTTCCCCCGCCGCCCGCTGCCCCTCCGCCCGGCCCTATGCCCCGCCCGGGGATGCCGCCCCCCCAGGGGCCGGGGCAGGTCCGTCCCCGTGCCCGCGCTGCCCCGGGACAAGCGCCGCCATCACCTCCCAGCCCGGGGCCGAGCCGTCCCTGTCCCCGCACCGCCCCGCGCCGTCCCCGGGGCCAGCCCCAGGCACTCACAGGGGACCCTGCGGATGACCCAGAGGTTGACACCGCCCTCGGCCAGGCAGAGGCAGGCGGCCACCAGCGGGGTGTAGCGGGGCTCCAGCAGCGCCGCCCGCCGCTCCCGCCATGCCCGCCGCAGCGCCGCCGCCCCCCGCCCCGCCGCCATTCCGCTCCGTGTTTCCGCCCGGAGCGCTGAGCGCGGCGCGCCGGCCCGCACCGGAAGCCGCACGTGGCGCCCGGTGCTCCCGCCCCGCTCCCGGGCATGGAGCGGCGGCGCGCGCCCGCCGCCCCGCCCCGCTACGGGCGGCGCCGGTTCTGGGACGCGCTGTACCGGCGGGAGGGCGCCGAGACCCGCGAGTGGCTGGGGGGGCTCTCCCGGTTTCTCCCGCAGCTGGAGCCCGAGCTGCGCCCCGGTGACCGCATCCTCGTCCTCGGTACGTGCCCCGTGCCCGGCGTGCCCGGCGTGCCCGGTGGAGGGCGGGTGGGCGGGGCTCAGGGCGCCGCCGGTGGATGCGCTGGCGCTCGCCGCCAGGGGGCGGTGTGGCACCGGGCCGGTACCGGGAGCTGCGCGCAGCCCGGCCCGGCGGGGTGGCCCCGGCGCCGGCGGTGCTGTCGGGCAGCGGGGCGGGTACAACCGCCCCGTAATCCCACCTGCGGTTTGATCCGCCGGCAGGATTAAGGGGGTATAATCACCGATCCTGTTAGCGGATCAGCCGCTGCCGGCTGCGCTTAATAGCCCCCAAATCCGCCCCCCTCCCCGAGATCCCTCTCGGCCCCCCCGGTGAGCGGCCGAGCCCCGGTGGAGCGGCTCCGAGAGGAGTCCCCGCTTGGTAGCGGGGCTCTCCCCGTGTCCTGTTGAGACACCAGTTTTTCCATCCCTCTCGCCATTGCACCCGGTTAAACCCCGCCGAAGTTCCCTAAGTTCCCACTGGAGTTATCCAGCAAGCTCTTGGGACCATGGCCGGCTCCTGCCCCACAGCGCACCGGGAAGGATAACTGGGAACGCCCTCTGCCTCTCTCCTGCCTCCAGCCTCCCCACTCTTCCCACCCCAAGGTGAGAGGATCAGGTGTGCAGGGCTGCCCCAGGATGGGAGCCCAAAGCACCCACCTGGCAGGACAGGGGTAATTAATGAGTAGCCCAACACTCACTACCGGGCATCAAAGCCATGCCCTGTCCCTCTCCAGCAGCCCCAGCCCACCCACACCCTCCCCCAGACTGCAGGAGCAGAGTTGGGGTGCCAGCACCCCCAAGGGCACCCCGAGCCCTGCGTGAGCTGTGCCCCACACAGGCTGTGGCAACAGCGCCCTGAGCCACGACCTGCACGAGCTGGGCTACACCGACGTCACCAGCATCGACTTCTCGCCCGCCTGCATCGCGGCCATGCGCGCCCGCTACGCCTCCTGCCCCGGCCTGCGCTGGGCCGTCATGGACATCCGCGCCCTCGCCTTCCCCGACGCCTCCTTCGACGTGGTGCTGGAGAAGGGCACCCTGGACGTGCTGATGGTGGAGGAAACCGACCCCTGGGACGTCTCGCCCCAGGCAGCCGCTGCGATGCACCGGGTGCTGACAGAGGTATGGGCTGGGGGGACCTGAGTAGGGGTGCAGAGGGTGGACCCCATCCCCATTTGGGGTGGGGGAAGGTGCTGAGGGCCTCCTCACCACCTTGCTTCCCTGTAAGTGCCCCAGCCGGTGTTTCTGTCCTCCCAGCTGCTGCTGCCTGCTCAGCTTTGTTGCAAGGGGGCATCTGGGGAGCCCCCAGCAGTCCTGGGAGTGGGAGACTGCCCCCTCTTACAGCCCATCATTTCCTCCCCGGGGAGGTCGATGGAGCAGGATGTGTGCCTGGGTCCTGCTGGAGAAGTGGATGACCCTTCTCTTTATTTGCATGCTAAATACAAAGAGTTGGCAGGAAAAATTGACCCCGTCCTTTGCGGGTGGCTGTAGGGGACCTCGGGGGACACACCGAGGTGGCCCTGCCTGCCCAGGGCAAGGTGGTGACCGCGGGTCTGAGAGAGCTCTGCCCCCCGCACCCCCGCCCCAGCTTCGATCGCCTTAGCCGGGGTCCCCATCATCTGGTCTGGTGTTGCCATGGCAACTCCCATCAGCATCGACAGGGCCGTGGCGTTGCCACGGGGACGGAGATGCCTCGGGGCCCTGTTAATTGGCAGCGTCGGGACCGGATTGAGCCTGTCCCGGCGTGGGGTGCGGGTCCTGGCAGCCTCTCCCACCCTGCGGGAATAACTGCCAGGATAATTAATTGCTGCACCTCCCTGGCACCCCGGGGTTGCAGGCACGGGGTGCTGGAAGGCTGCTCATGGCTGTTGACAGCTCTCCCAGTCTTCTCTTGCCTGGCTGAGCCTGTGAGGGAGTGCAACCCCCAGCAGGGCAGTGGGGCTGTGCTCGATATCCGTGCCCTGCCCTCCTTGCCAGCGCTGCTGCCTGTCCTTGTCATTTTGCCAAACGGCAGGGATTTAATTTTCCCTTTTTTTTTTCCCTTTTTAATCCTCTGCTCAATCCCTGCCCTCCCCCAGCATCACTGGGTACCAGCTTCCACCCGCAGCCGGTCCCTGCTGTCCTTATCCCCAGGGGGATTCGCTGGGTGTTCCCACTTGCTCCCTGTTTTGGAGGTCCCTTCAGAGGGGTCTGTCCGTGGTACCTCCCTTCCCACCGCCATCCTGCTTCACTGGGAGGTTCACAGCCTCTCCCTGGGGGCATGTAAGAACCTGAAAATCCACCCTGCCTGTGGGGACACCCCAGGGACACCCTGTCCCAGCCAGCCGGGGACAGCGGGTGTGGTGGGATCGGGAAGCAGCCCCCTGGCCCCCCTGCTCCTGCTGACGGCGGGGAAGGTTTCCTGTGCTCGTCTCTAAGCAACGGCCATTATTGCTCTATTAACGAGGGATGGGATGTGGACATGCGGGATGCCTCTCGCTCACTTCCAGCCGGAGATCCCTGCCTGCCCTCACCTCCGGGGACCCCCCTCCCCGCCCGTGGGTTGGGAAGCTGTGGGGTCTTCCCAGGGCAGATTTTCAAACGCTTAGCAGGAGGGATACTGAGCCGGGTGCCCAGAGAGGGATGTAGGGACCTGCCTTCCCCTTTCCCTGGCCAAAACCGGTAAGGTTTGGTTCAAAAGCCACCGCCGCAGCAGGGGAGGACACACAGCCTGCCTGTCCCCTCCGCTGGCCCCAGCCAGAACTCCCCAGCTGGAGCTTCCCAGCAGGATTAAACCAGAGCTCGGGAAACCCCCCACTTGGCCTCCAGCCCTGTCCCCTGCAGCAGGGACTCTCTGCCCTTGCCGGGGGGGTCCGGGGGTGTCCCCGCCTGGGGCAGGGTGCCGGGGAGGGGGCTGGACGCCCGCCCGCCCCAGGCACTGCCTTTGCATGCTGAGCACGCGGGCACTGGCCGTAAAAGCCTTTTGACATTGGATAAAGCCAAGCAGGAAAATTGATGTTCTTTTCCATCCTGTTAGCGGGGCTTAATTCCAGCAGGGAGAAAATGGTGATTAAAAGGGTTGAGTCCTTTCCCATCAAACACCCCCCACATCCCCCTCTGATTCTGGGTGTTGGTGGTAGTACTGGGTGGTCTGGGAAGGGGTGGGTGGGTGGGTATTCCATTCTGTGCTTGCAGGGTGGCTATGCTCAAAAGAATGAAGCTTTTCCCATGCCAGGATTGGGTTTTTATGCTGTCTGCTGTGGGTGGGAATGAAGAGTTTTGGGGTGGCAGGGAGAGGTGGAGCGTGGGGACCCCTGTTCCTGATAGCCCCACCTGTGGGTGGTCTGGGGACAGGCCAGACCCGGGGTGTCTCTTGGGGGCTCAAGGTTAGGACAAGAGATTTGGGGCTGCGATGGGAAAGGCTGGGAAGGGTCTTTGGCAGATGGTGATGGGGTCCTTGGGAACGGAGCCAAAGGCGTGAACCTCACTGCGTTCCCCCACCCCATCCCGGGGGTTTTCCTGACGCAGGTGAGCCGGGTGCTGCGCCCAGGGGGCTGCTTCATCTCCATCACCTTCGCCCAGCCCCACTTCCGCAAGCCCCACTATGCCCAGGAGGCCTTCGGCTGGTCCCTGCGCCACGCTGCCTGCGGGGACGGCGACGCCGGCGCCTTCCACTATTTCCTCTACGTCATGCGCAAGGGGCAGCCCCTGGAGCCCCGGGACGCGGCCCTGGGGCGCCGGCTGCACCAGCCCCCCCCGCCCCCCGCCCCGCCACCGCCCCCCGCCCCCCCGGACGACGACGAGGACTATCTGCTTGCCATCCAGCTGTGACCCAGGGGCCTTTCCCAGCCTCCCCCCACCCAACAAAGCCTTAAGATGCTCCATCCTCACAGGTGGGAGACAGGGAACCGGTCCTTCCCCCTGCAAGGTGCCCAGTGATGTGGGTAATGGGAGCAAAGAGGGGGATACTTGGCCTCCTCTGAGGGGCACAGGGATGCTCTGGTGATTCTGTGCCCCCTCCCTGGCCTTTCCTTGCTGAGCTGGAGAGCAGCCAGGATTCCAGGCTTTGCAGCCAGTATGAAACCAAATCGGGTTTAATTTCACCCATCCATCTTGCAGGGAGTGGCTTCCTGTCCCCCATCCCTTCCCCTTGGCACAGACAGCTGGGCTGAGGGCACAGCGGGGGTGCTGGCACTGGGTATAGGGGCAGAACTGGGGGTGCCCACTGCTCCAGCCCCCACCCCATCCTGCACCAGGACCCCTGCCCCAGCTTCCCTGGCCATGGGGGTGTGCAAGGGCACTGTATTCTTGTCCTTGCCACCCCCCCCCAAGTAGTGGGGGGTCCGGGCTGGAATGTACCAGCATGGGGCAGCCGGTGCCACAGGGCAGGAAGGGCAGCACATCTGCTTCTTTCCCCATCCCTCCCCACTCCTGCCTGTGGTGACAATCCCGGTGTGCCGCACACGCCTGGCCCGTGTCCCCCTGTGCCTGGGGCCAGCAGCACAGTGACACGTGTGTGCCAGGGTGGGCCACCTTGTGCTGCTGGGACCGGCTGCGTGTGTGTGCTGGTGTGGCAGGTGCGTGGGTGCCACTAGCAGTGTCCCCAGAGGCTCTTTGGGCACCAACTCCCCCTGGGGTGGGTAAAAGGGACCCCTCCTGGGCGGGCTGGCGGTGACACCACAGAGGCACAAGCTGCTGGGCTGCTATTTCAGGCAGAAGGTGTAAGTGGGTCAGCCAGCAGCTCCCCCTGCACCAAGAGCCAGCAAAGGGCTCCAGGGTCAGCTCCCATCCTGGCCATGCCACCCCATCCCACAGGCACCCCAAAACCAGCTGGCGCAAGGAAGGGACAGAAAGGAGCATGCAGCTGCCGGCTTCACCTGGGTACATGAATGTATTTTATTCATTGCATTTTGTTCACCAGTACAGTGAAAAATGGCATTTAAATTTACAATGGATCATTCGTAGAACATCATGACACAAGTATCTTTTTTTTTTCTTTTTTTTTTTCTTTTTTTCCTCAGTTTTTTGTTTGTTTGTTTTTTTTTTTTTGTGTTTTTTTGGGTTTTTTTTTTGCGTCGTTGTCTCCATAAATGCCACTCGTAGGTTATTGAAAAAGATGACAAGTTTCTCATGCACATCAGAACCCCCCGAGAAGCTTCTTAAAAAATAAAATTAAATTAAAGTACAAAATTAAAAACAACGACTCAGGCCGGTCCCTGCCCTCCCCACTCTCCCCCGACCCCACCAGTGCTGGGACCCCCCCTGGCACCTGCAGCTGGCCCCGGTGGGCTCTGCCCCGGTGCTGCTGGGAAGGAACTGCAGCGGCCGGTGATGCTGCCAAACCCTCCGGTGCTCCTGCTGCCTGCCAGCGGGGGGGTCAGGCCAGGGGTCCCTGCTCCCCTCCCTCCTCCTGTGGCTTTCCTCATGCTCCCTCCATCACTCTCGCCCCCCTTTAATTTTTGCCCTCGTTTTTTTCTTCTTTTTTTGTCTTTTTTTTCTTATGGAAAAAAATATGAACCTTTTTTTTTTGTTGGTTGGTCGGTTGTTTTCGTTTGTTTTCTCGATGCAGTTACTTTGACATCTCAACGTCAGCAGATCGTTTTTAACAAAGATTCGGATATAAAAATACAAATATGAGGAGTTTCTGTTTAAAAAGAAGCGTGCCGGAGTGGTGGGGCTGACCCTCGGCCCCCGGGCCGGCCGCCCGGGCCACCAAGCTCATGCAAAAAACGATGGAGCAAAAAATGTCTCTGGACAGCAGCGCTCCCCCCCCAGCTCATGGGGCCGGGTCGCCCCGGAATTCGGGGACCCTCCGCCAAGGAGGATTGGGGGGACGCGCCGCGGAGCAGGGGGCTGGAGCCCTTCCCCGGGGAGGGGGGTCTTCGCCCAGGGTGGGGGGCTCGGCGGTTTGTCCCGGCCCCGGGGGAGGCGGAGGGGTAAAGTGCATGGCTCGGGGGGGGGTGGTGGTGGCTGCAGGGCCCCCCCCCGGGCCGGGGGGGACAGCGGGCATGGCCTCCCCCTCCTCGTCGGCGGTCCAGCCAGCATGCGGGGCGGCGGGCTGGAGCGGGGCTCGGCCGGCGGGTCCTGGCGGCGGGTCCCGGCTTACACCCCCGGCGGCGACTTCTCCGTCATGCCCTTGAGCACCTCGTCTATCCGGTCATCCTCGATCACCACTGCGGGGACAGGGGGGGCGCGTGGGCGAGGGGACGCGACAGTCTCTGCCCCTCTACGCTGGCTCTCCCCCCCGGCAGGCTCCAGGTGTGCCCCCGGGTGCCGGGCAGCCGGGCAAAGGGGGTTCAGGTGGGTATAAATGGGGTGAAGGGTGGGGGAATCACCCCCCTGCCCGGCTTGGGTAGGGGCAGCATCCCCAGAGCCAGCAGCTGCCTCTGGATGGGTGATTAGGGAAGGGGGGGGCAGGAATAGACCAGGAAGGACCCCCCCTCCTCTCTGCGGCAGGCGCTGATGAGAGCAACAGGACTGGAATGGGTAATGACCCAGCGGGGGGAGAGCACCGCCTGCTCGGCGGGGGTGGCAGCCAGACCCCCATCGGCATCACCCGCTGCGCAGGACACCCACCCTCAGCGTCGGCATCGCCGGCGGGGGAGCCGGACAGCCCCCCACCAGCATGGCGGGCTGCACGAACCCCCATCAGCATCACCATGGGGGGCTGAAGAGCCCCCCGTCGTGTCACCTTCCACAGAGACCCCCCCCCCGGCATCACCCACTGGGCAGCCCCCTCCCCAGCAGCAGCGGTGGGAGGCTGGGCAGACCCCCGTTAGCATCACCAGGGAGCTACACACACACCTTCCCCCTACCCCACACCACGGCCGGCTGGGCAGGTACCTCCCATCAACATCACCCCGGGGGTGGAGGGCAGACCCCCACCCCAATATCACTGCTGGGGTGGTCAGTAATCCCCCCATCACCCTCCTGGGGGTGGATTAACCAGATTCCCCCCCCCACATCCATCGCCAGAATCACTGAGAGCAGAGGGAACCCCCCCAACACCACCGAAGGAGAATCATCCCCCCATCAGCCTGGGGGTGCTGCTAGACCCAGCCTCCACCACTGCAAAAGGGGGCAGTGGAGCAGGCAGCGCTCACCCCCGTGGGGCTGGGGTGTATTTCAGCCTGGGGGGGAACTCTCCCCTCCCTCCTTACCCCTGCACCTAAAGAAGGGGTGTTTGCCTATACAGGACCCCCAAGCAGGTGGGATGGGGGCTTCAGGAAAAGTGGGGGCCATTTTTAAGGGTCCCCAAGGCATTGGGAAGGATCACTGGTGACAGATGAGGGTGCAGGCAGGAGAGGGGGGCAGTTCTTTGGGTCCTGATGGAAGCAGGGGAGATGCTGCTGGAGATGCTGCTGGGGTCTCTGCAGCAGGAGGTGAAGTACGGGGGGGCAGGACACAGCTGTGCTCGTGGAGCCCTGGGGGACAGCAAATGCGGGGGGGATCTGCTGATCAGCATGGCCAGAGGCTGCTGGTGGTCTCTGCGGCAGGCAGAAATGTGAAGGGAGAGAGGGGCCAGGAGGGCTGTTCCTGGTAATCCTCGGGTAAAGGCTTGTTTATAAGAATGAGAAGGGGACAGTCCCGGGGTGCTGGGGAGCAGTTCCGAGGGGTGCCAGGGGCACTCGCAGAGATGCTGGGGGATAGTCCCAGGGGCAGCCCTGGGGATGCTGCAGGGTAATCCCGGGGGTAGTCCCGGGATGAGGCGGGGGCTGTTGCAGGGCAGCAGCGGGGGAACAGTGTGGTGTCTGTAGCAGGGGATGGGGGAGCCTGTGGTTTTGGGGGCGGGTGTCAGTCACAGAGCTGGGGAGTCTCAGGGTTGCCGGGGGACAGTGCTGGAGCTGATGTAGGGCAGACATGGAGATTCTGGGGATACTGGAGGCAGTGCCAGAGCTGGCAGGGGACAGTGCTGGGGATGCAAGGCAGAGCCGGGAGTCGCGGGAATGCAGTGGAGCAGTGCTGGGGATGTTGCAGGGCAGAGACAGGGGCTGCCATGGGGCAGAACTGGAAATACAAAGGCTGAATCGGGAGTCTGGGGATCTCGTGAGGCGATATTGGGGGTGCCAGGGACGCACTGCCCAGTGCCGGGAACGCCGGGGAAGCAAGGGCAGAATTCTGGATCCTGGGGTTGCTACGGGAAGATGCCGGGGATGCCGGGGGGCAGTGCCGGGGATGCTGCAGGGCAGATCCGGGGACGCTGCAGGGCAGAGCCAGGGATACTGCAGGGCAGAGTCGGGGATTCCAGGGCAGAGCCGGGAATTCCAGGGCAGAGCCGGGAATGCAAAGACGGATGAGGGGGTCCCGGGGATGCCGTGGGGCAGCGTCAGCGATACAGGAGGCAGTGCCGGGGACGTTGCAGGACAGATGTGGGGGTTTCGAGGATGCCGTGGGGCAGTGCCGGGGTTGCAGGAGTCAGCACCAGGGTTAAAAGGACAGACCCGGGGGTCTCGGGGATGCCGTGGGGCAGTGCCGGGGATGCAGGAGTCAGCAGCAGGGATGCCCGGGATGCTGCAGGGCAGATCCGAGGGTCCCGGGACAAACCCGGGGATGCCAGGGCAGATGCGGGGGTCCCGGGGCTGAGGCGGGGTTGGGGGGCAGAGCGGGGGTCGGCGGTACCTCTCTTGGCGCGGCCGATCTGTCCCAGCTTGGGGGGCCGCTTGCCCTGGTTGCCCCCGAAGAAGGCGTTGGTGTCCTGCAGGCGGCAGCTGAAGGGCAGCTCCCCCGCCTCGGGCTCGGCGCCGTAGCGGCCCACCTTGTCCTCGCCGTAGGGCAGCACCTGCGACATGGCGGGGCCGAGCGGGCCGAGCCGCGCCGCGCCGAGCCGGGAGCCGGTCTGCGGCGGCGGCGGCGGCGGCGGGGAGGAAACCCGGGCGGAAGGATGAAGTCATGCATCCGGGGGGAGCGGGGACCCCCCCGGCGGGGGGCGGCTCCGGAGCGCCGCGGCCCGGCCCGGCCCGGCCAGGACAGGGACGGGGGACCCCCGCGGCCGGTGCCCGCGGACCGCCGGCGTGCGATGGGGACCCTGCCAGCAGCCCCCGAGCGCGGCGGTCCCCCCCGGCACAGCCTTTCCCAGGCGGCCGCCTCTGCTCAGGGGTGCCCCCAACCACGGGGTGCCCCTACGGAGAGGTGAACCCTTGTCACAGCCGGGTGCCACCGGGTCGGACAGCTGAAGACCACCAGACACAGCTGGGCCCTCCCCTGGCATGCAGAGATGTCAAACAGAGCCCCAACACCCTGCTCCAATCCCCCAGCGCCCCATAGACCACAAAGCTCAACCCTCAGGATTCCAGGCCAGCTCCCACCCTGGGTCTACCTCAGCCCCTCACTTGTGTCCCTTGCCCAACACCCATCCAGGCACCCACTCTTGTAGCCCCATTCAGTGCTGGGATTCCCCCTGGCAGCCACACCAGTCCCGCCTCAACCCCTGCCAGTCCTCTTGGCCCCCACGTGTGCATGTGTTTGTGCACATCCTCCTGTTCTGTATCTTTGCAGGAATGCAGGGGCTCACAGGTGTAATTATGCAGGTGTCTGTAGGTGGGGCCTCATGGGGACTGTGCCCTGGGACAACCCTTGTCCCACTGACCCTTCCCCTGGGGGCTCTCTGTGGAGAAGGAGAAGGGGAAGGGCTATTCCCCCCTATCCCCTGTGAGGACCTGCGATGGGGCAGCAAGGGGTGATCTCAGTGTCCCCCCAGAGCCCCATTTGTATCTACACACCTCTACCCCAGACCCACCCTGGATCTTTTCTCCTACATTGTTGACTGCCAGGGCAGTGATTGCATTAACTGGTGGTTGATTAATTGGCCTTGGTGGTTCTGAGCAGCCTCACCCAGGACCTCCCCCATTCAGGTCACCTGGGGCAGCTGGGGGGGCTATTTAAGCTCAGGATAAAGTTGGTGCTTCTTGAGTGAACTGTGGGTACGGCCATGACCCCTGGATCTTGGAATGATGGTGACAGCAGCAGGGCTATGGCTGGCTGGAGAGGACAATCCTGTCTTGGAGCAGTCTGGTTCCTGCTGTTCCCTCGTATCCAGGTCCTGCTGCTCATATGGAGGTTCTGGGTTGGCAGCAAAGCCAGATCCCTGAATGGAAATGGCACTTCATTCATGCCAGCCCACAGCCCTGTGAGAATATCTTGAGGGGGTGAGAGTGGCATTTTCCAGACAGCCTTGTGGTCCATCTTGTTCCAGCATCTCCATAGCCTGAGATCCTGTTGAAAGGTGCTGCAGAAGAGCATCAGCTGGGCTGGTCCATGACGGCAGGCAGGTTCTTCTATTTTGGGAAGGCTCAGCCATGCTTTTACCTTTGTGTCTGGATCTGCAGAATATCGGTCCCTGCTGTCCCCTACCAGAGCCAGGGTGGGGCAGTGGTACCTGCTCTCCTGGCAAGGCAATTCTTTTATTCATGCCTTTGCTGGGGAACCAGCTTGAACTTTTTCATGTGAAAGCTTCTGCTCCTGTGAAAAGTGCCTGGGAAAATAGGCAAGAGGCCCACGCTGAGATGTGGCCTGCTTTTCCCGTTGCTGAGCCCACGTGCCATTGCCCGTGGGCAGGGACAGGCAGACCGTGGCACGCGCGGGGCGCGGGGCTGGGGGTGAGCGATGAGAGGAGCAGATGGGCTGTGTGGGACGTGAGTGGCACCGGTGCAGCACTCCAGGAGGGTTTCCAGCCTGGCAGGCTGCTGGGGAGAGGCTGGAAAGGGGTCACCCTGGGAATGGCCCCACATATCCCACACCTGTATCTGTACAATGCCTCACACCTGGAGGAGCTACTTGATTTGGCTATGGAGTGAGGGGGAGCTCTGTGGGGCTGCCTGGGATTTGGGGTGTGGGAAGGACCATGTGCCCATCCCAGACAGGAGGAGGGTTGGATTTGTGCCAGCACAGCTGGGCTGTGGGTGGAACAGGGCAATACTGTGGCTCTGGGCTCTGCATCTACTTGGGACAGCTCTAGTCTCTGGTTCCCCAAAGGTGCTGCTTGTCACGCATCCCTGAGTAGCAGGGGAAGGTACCAAGGACTTGAATGTGAGTGGGTTGGCAATGGGGTGCATAATAGACCCCCCTCATCCTCTGCCATTGCATGTAGCATTCCCCCTGGTGAGCCAGATGAGCACCCTCCTTCCCCTGGCTATCATCCCACCTTCCTTATTCGTCTTCTAGCAGCCACGTAATCTCCTTTCTTGCTTCCTTTGCAGCCTTTTGTCCAACACAAAGCCAACTCCACCGGAAAGAAGGGGCTGTGGGGGTGGGAAGCAGGGTGTTCTTCCTGCCCTGGCTCCTTAAACCTGGGCAGCAGCCCCTGAGCTGGGACACCTTGGGGATGATGCAAGGGCTGGAGGCCAGCCATGCACCCCCCTGGTGGATATGGAGCTGGGTAGGAGGCACAGCATCAGGCCCAGCTGCCGTGGGGCTGGCAGTAGAGGTTGTGCTGCATCACCGACGCTTGGGCGATGCGCTGGGAGCTCACCAGTCCCTGCCGTGCCCTAGCTCCACACCTGGATACTGCCCCTAAGCCCTGCACCCTTGTGGGAATTTGGGGGCCTAGTCCAAGTGCTGTGATAGAGGTGAGAGCTTTTCCTGCAGTCACTGATGATTCAAGTGGTTTTATGGTGGAAAATCACCCTGTGTGTGTGCAAGTGGCTTGCGGTGGAGCATGTCCTGCCCATGCTCTGCAGGGACCCCAGGCAGCTGGAGCTGGGAACCACCAGGCACTCCCATCCAGGCCAAGGCTGGCAGGAATGGGGTCGGGATCCTGGCAGTCAGGGACTGGATGTCAGGGAGCTGAAAGGAAGCAGGAAGCATCAGCCTCAGGACCCAGGGCTTTCCCTGCTGCACTACGGGAGGTAGTGCTATCACCTGGGGCTGGTGCCACAGAGCTGGGGGCTGCCAAGGCATGCCAGGAGGCCAGCGCGGGTGCCTCCATCTGTGTTGCTTCCAGCCCTGCCAAAAAACGTGAAATGGCACTTCTGTTTCACAGCAGTGGCAGCCACTGGGGGCCTCACTGAGTGCCTGCTGTTGGCACTGATGCTTTCCCTGAGTCTCCATCCCAGCACGAGGGACTGTGTCACCGGTAAGGTTGGGGATGTGCCCGTCCCTGGCTGTTGCTGCTGGCTCTCAGTAGCCACAGTCCAGATGGGGATGCCACTTTGTGCACTGCCTGTGCCACAGTCCAGGTGTTCTGGGGGAGCAGAGACAAACTCTGGGCTGGGAACTGGCAGTGGGGATGACCTTGTGAGACAATGGTTGCGGTGAACACTGTCACCACAGGGCAGAGATGTTAGGGGACAGGTGTCCTGCTTGGCAGCTGTCCTGTGGGTGAGCCCAGGGCAAGTGTGCAGGAGTGGCATGCTCCTCATCTTCTGCTGTTCCTGCAGCTGCTGCTGTGGGAAGATGAGGCTGTCCCTGGAGGGACAGTGTCTCCCCCTGGGAAAAAAGACAGGTTGTCATTACTGAGATGAGTTTGTCTGTCTCTGTGTACAGCCTGGCTTTGAGATGGGGGTGCCCTGTAAGAGCAGGTGGAAGGAGGATGGCGCTGTCCCCATTCCTCACATGAGCTGCCTGGGACACAGCTGCGATCCTGGCATCTGAGCAGATGGAGCAACCCCAGCACACTGCCTGGGGCAGGGGCTTTACGGAGGGTCCCCTGCCGAGACCCAGGGGTGACAGGGGAAGAGCAGGAAGGGGGGGTAGCCAACCCTGCTGGGCAAACAGCCCTGCTGGGGTGTGAGGCTCCATCCTCGCCTGTCACCACATATCTGGTCACCATGACAACAGACAGGGAGGCAGGCGGAGTGGGCTGGCAGCCCTGGGGGGAGCGGGTGGAGGCCATGGGCATGGGCTGGCACACAGGGGCACCCCGTGGGTGTGAAGAGGCAGCTGTCAGGATGCGTGGCCTGTGTGATACGGAGGGAGGCTGGGCACTGCTCGGCCCAGGCACTGTGAGGTCCCCACTGTCCTTCTCCCGACCAAATACCCATGGGAAGCACACAGCGGGTTTGTCTGGGGATGCGGGCACTGCAGTGTGGCTGGCCAGCCCCTGTGCCAGCCCGTGCCGTGTTTGGCACGGCAAGCTCTGGCTGGTGGTGAGCTGAGCGGGTGAGTCATGCTGCTGCCCGGAGCCGTGCCAGGCAGGACGGGCAGCTGGGTCTGCAGCCAGGCCCCTGCTGGGCCGTGGCCTCCCAGGTGGGGCTAGAGTCAGGCTGTGCCCCAGCACTAGGGGGTGGCAGCCTCCCTCTGAGCCGTCAGCACGAGGGATGTGTTCCCTGCCCTGGGTACCTCTGGGGGCAAAGGGGAGTGGGGGGGTGCAGACCCCTCTCTAATTGTCCAATTCTTGTCTGGCTGCTGGGCCCTGGGGAACGAGGTGAGCAGTCTTGGGGAGCAGGGGCACCCCCCGCCCCCCCCGGCCCACGCGCCCACTCGCGCCAGCAGCTCTTGGCGTGCAAGGAGTGTGTTCCTGGCAGCCCGGCCCTCTCCCATCTGGTATTTATCTCCTTCCCGAAATCCCTCCTGCTGCGGGAGGGATGCCCGATGCTGGGGGGGGGGGGGGTGAGGGGGGAAAATCTGGGCCCCATTGCTCACTCTGCAGCCCAGGGAAGAGGCCGGGCTGAGAAAAAGGCGGGGTGGGGGAAGAGAACTCCCCTACACATCCCCACCCCAAAAATGCATGTGGTTACTACGAGGCCTTATTGGGTCCTCTGGGGCCTCCTGCCTGGTTGTGAGTCCTGGGGGCAACCCTGCCAAGGTACCTTTGCCCCAAGCAAGCTCCCAGCCCGGCTGCAATTGTGGCCACTGCCCTGGGGAGGGGGCACATCCTCCCCCTCCAATCCCAACACTGCTGCCTGGCTGACAGTGGCCTGCCAGCACTGTCCCCCACCCCCAAACCCTGGGTGCCCCAAAGCTGCAGGAGCCAGGAGAGCCCGTGGGTTGCCTGGGCAACTGCAGCCAGGCAGTGATGGGGAGCAGTCCAGGGGAGCAGTTGCCATGGAGACCCAAGGAGCACAATCACCTTGGCAACGGTCCTGTGTGTCCTGCCACCCCCCATCCAGGGCTGCATCTGGAGGATATGCACCTGGGCTCCATTGTGAGCCTGGGCCAGCTCCTTAGATGAGGAAGGAGGGGAGGCAGTGGTCCCCACCCCTCCAAGGGGAGAGCCTTGGCTCCAGCACCCACCCAGCCCCCAGCTTAATGGCACGAAGGAAGAGGTGAGGCCAAGCTCATCTCCTTGGCTTTATCACTCCACGCACCACTGCAAATCACTCCCACACCCGGTCCCGTCTGGGAGGTCAGCAGGAAAACTGGGTGCAGTGGGGCTGGACCTGAGGGCAGGTTCTGTGGTACCCTAAAGCTGTTCTCCTGTCTTGGTGATAAAGCAGCTGGCAAAGGGACTCATCACTGCCAGCCCCTGGGTGTCCCCAGTGTGATCTGGGCAGTGGCTGTAGGCACATGGATTCGGGTGGCAGGACAAAGGTGGCACCATGGTATGTCACTGCAGTGGGTCAGGGGGGGAGTTGGATCTCTGCCACTCCACTGTGCCTGCTGTGTCCCACCAGCCCTGGTCCTTGCCCTCATAATCCTCCCCATAAATCCACACACTGGAAAAAAAATCACAAGAGAGAAGTCCTGTGTGGCTTTTGGGAGGTCATGGCTCAGAAAGAGACAAAAGTCCAATAGCTGGCAGCCAAAGTAGTGCCCCAGTGTGGGGTTGGGGGTCTCAGCTCCTCAGCTCAGGCTTTGTGTAGATATTCCCCAAGCCTCATGTTTAGGGAGGTCCTTCTGGTAGACAAAGGGAGGATGAGGAGGCTGTGACTCCCCTCCTCCCCAAAACAGACTGAAGGGCACACCAAGACCCCTCCCTCCCAAAAGGAATTGCACAGCTGCACATGAGAAAGCTGAGATTTCTGCAGGCTCCAGGCTTGGCCCGGCTCTCGCTGCCCCTCCCCGGGCACCCCCGGGTGCTCTCAGACCTGGTAGAGGGGCACCACGCGGTCAATGGGCCCCCGGCAGATGGGGCAGAGGCGGGTGGGCAAGGCTTGGAAGCAGCGGAAGCAGCAGCAGATGTGGCCACAGCCCAGGAGGACGCACTCGCGGGGCTGTGACAGGCAGACCACGCACGAGTCCTCGGGCGCCCGGTCGCCGGCCACCTCCTCGTCCGGCTCCTCGTCCGGCTCCTTGTCCTGCTGCCGCTGCCTGGGGCGGGAGCGGCGGTAGGCGCGGCACAGGGCGTGCAGCAGCACGGCCAGCCCCGCTGCCGCGCACAGCAGCGCTGCCGCCTTCCAGAGCCCGCTGGCCGACTCCAGCTCTGACCGCACCGTCTGCCAGTCCCCCAGGCACAGGAAAAACTCGCCTCCCTGGGCCGGCGGCTGGAGGTGCAGGGAACCGTCGGGGTGCAGGGCCAGCTCCCCGATGCCCGTCAGCCCAGCCCCTACCCTCAGCATCTCCTCGGTCTCCAGGATGCCCTTGGGCTTCTCTCCGATCAGGTACTGGCCCAGCAGGTCGCGGAAGCCGTGGGATGGCTGCTGGAAGCGCTCGTACACCATCTCCAGGGGCAGGCACACGGCTTGCAGTGGGCTGTCCACACTCACCTGTGTGGCTGCCTCAGGGCCTGGCGAGGCCAGCAGGAAGGGGACGGTGTAGATCTGCTCTGAGAGCACCCGCTCGCTCTCGCTCCTGCAAGTGCAGAGGGTTGGGGTGTGGGGAATCACACAATCAGTTAGGCTGACCTCTGAGATCATCATGTTCAACCTACGACTGAATATCAGCCTGTCAACAAGACCATGGCACTAAATGCCATGTCCAGTGTTTCCTTAAATACCTCCAAGGATGTCAACTCCACTGCCTCCTTGGTGGTGAAGCCTCCTGCTCCCTGGACAGCTCATTCCAATGTCTAATCATCCTCTATGTGAAGAAATTCTGCCTGATCTCTAACCAAAACCTCCCCTGGCAGAGCTCGAGGCCATTTCCTCTTGTCTTGTCACTGGCTGCCTGGGAGAAGAGGCTGATCACCACCTGGCTACAACCTCCTTTCAGGGGATTGGAGAGAGGCAATTAAGGCCACCCCAGAGTCTCCTCCAGGCTAAACATCCCCAGCTCCCTCAGGTGCTCTTCATCACACGTGTGCTCCAGCCCTTCACCAGCTCTGCTGCCCTTCTCTGGACTTGCTCCAGCAGCTCAGTGGCCTTCCTGACTTGAGGAACCCAGAACTGGACACCAGTGCTGAGTACCAGGGGATGGTCACTGCCCTGTTCCTGCTGGCCACAACACAGAGAAGCTCTGAGCTCTCAGTGCTAAGCTAAGATAGGGACTAAAAGTCTTTAACCAAGTTATTTTCTGCCTCTCAAACGGCCCCGGACGATGGCGTCTGGACTCGCTGCTGCAAGCCCCCTCCTGCAGTCCCTTCCCATCACTCACCAGCTTCGGGCCAAGCTGTTCCAGATCAGTCGATGCTCCTTCAGCAGCAGTTTCTGGATCACGCCCTGCAGCCCCTCATGGTAGTGGCTGGTCAGTGCAGCCTGGGCTGGCAGCACTATGCCTAAGGACAAGGGATGTGTCATGGCCAAAAGAGGAGATCCTGGCCCTTGTCCCTCGTCCAGGGCCACAGGGTGTCCTTACCTTCCAGGGCAACGTAAGGCAGGCACCGCCCCTCAGCTGCAGACACCACGGCTGGCAAATTGTCATCGACCTGGAGCTTGGGGGCCTCCTGGAAAAGCATGGACTGGGTGTGAGCTTGGGCAGGGACAGGGCAGTGAGTAGGCCAAGAATGCCTCTGTGGAGATCTCTGGCAGGATGTGACCTGCTCAATTCTGCGTGTCATGAAGTAACCAGAGGATGGAGCAGGCTGCAGGCATCAGCGTGTGCACCCAAATGAAAACATGGAGGGCAGTAGGGAAGAGACAGTGGGCAGGAAAGAGCATCTAAGAGACAGGGCTACCTGTATGCGTGCCACGACTCTGGCTTTCCTCCTGTACAGGTAGTAGAAGAGGCCAGAGAAGGCGAGGCTGGAGCCCAGACACAGCAGCTCCCCCGGAGTGATGGGTTTGTCCATGGTGCCAGGCTTGGGCAACAATGCCTGCAAGGTGAGCGTGTTGTCTGGGAAATGGGGCTGTGTCACCCACGACAGGGACATCCCACTGACCCTGTTCTGCAGGCAGCAGTGTCCCTGGGTCCCTGTCCCCAAGGCGGCGCTTTGTCTCATTGTCCCGGACCCCAAGGCAGGGATGCTCCTCTGCCTCTGTCCCCACGCTCAGCCGCCCCAGGGCCAAGCCTGCCCCCGGCCCCAGCGAAGGCAGTTCACCTCCAGCACCCACAGGTGCCCGGTACCCAGCTCGACATCCCGGGCCCAGCAGAGCCCAGCCCCGCACCCGGGATCGGGCCGATCCCCAACACCCGTGACGCAGCCCGGGGCCTGGCCCAGGCTTCCCCCCGGTCCGGCCCCCGGTCTGTCCCGGCGCAGCCCCCGGCTCGGTCCCGGCCCGGCCCCGCCGCCCCGATGCCCCCGTACCCCCGAGGCGCCCAGGCCCGGACCCTGTCCCTACCGCGCTCCTTGCTGGGAAATGTAGTTCAACCCTGGCGGTGGGGCGCGGGGCCCGGCGTGACCGAACTACCCCTCCCAGCATCCCTCACGCTGAACTACAGCTCCTGTCACGGCCTGTGTCGTCCGCGGGCAGAACCACGACTCCCAGCAGCCCTTGCGAGCGCCCGTGTCCGCGGGCGATGGGTCCCGCGGGGTCCCGGTACCGGGAGTTCGGCGCAGCCCGGCGTATGGCCGCGCTGTGCAGGGCGGGACCGGCCGGGGCGGGCCGTGGAAGCTCCGAGTGCAGGCTCGGGGCAGGCTGGGATCAGCCGCACTGGAAGCAGCGGGACCCCCGGGCTGGGCTTTATCGGGGACTCCCGCGGCTCTGACTCGTCCCCAGCAGCCTCGCTGTGTTCTTCCCCCGCCACAGCCCTGCTCCCCTCATCAGGGAATTCCATCCAGACGCCTCATCCCCCGCTCCCCTCCCTCGGCATGTCTCACCTCCCCCGCGGCCCCGGCCCTGGAGTCCCCCCATAGCGTTCAGATCCCACCTCTCCCCCCGCCCCGGCACCGCCAAGGACCCGGAGCTGCTGCAGTAAGTGGAAACTGCTTTTAATCGTTAAATAAACTCGGCGACAGCCACCCACAGCTGAAAGGCACCAGCGTCCCCGCTGCCGCCCGCTGGTCCCAGCAGAGGTGGATGGGGAAGCCAAGCTGCAGTGGGGGGCACAGGGGACGCGCGGAGCCGGGTGGCCCCAGCCTCCGTCAGGGTGGGGCAGGAGCGGGGGGCGGCGGCTCTGGTGCTGCCCCGGCCCCGCTCTCACCTGCCCGCCTGAGGGGGGACGCAGCGCAGGGGTCGCTGAGCTGTGCCCGACTCAAGCACATCGGGGCTGGGGGGCAGAACTGCGTTTGGGGGATGCTACAGCCTCTCTGCCGGCCGTGCCCAGCCCCGAGCCGTGGATGGGGCTGCGGTGGGTGCCTGCTGTGGGGCCGTGTGTGCCGGGGAGGGTGCAGAGGTGGGGTGAGCAGTGCGAGCACAGGATGGGGACTGCTCTCTGCCCGTGGCCAGCTCCGGCAGCCACTGAGGTCTGGGGAGGGGGAGCACAGCAGAGTACCATCCCCTCTGTACCCAGCACCCTCCCCGTCCCTACCACACCTCACAGTGCTTGCCGGGGTTCATGGGGGAGCCCAGGGGGCAGCCGAAGTGTTCGACAAAGTCCCGGGAGTTGCTGAGGGTGCCGATGACGCGATACTTGTCGGGGCTGTGGGGGTCGGTCACCAGCCCTTCGTGGGAGCTCTCGGGCGTCCGGACGGAGCACCACACCTGACGGAGCGGGAGCAGCCTCAGGGATGCGGACAGAGCATCCCCCGGTGCTGGATGGGGAGCTGTGGGGTGGCTCCGAGCGGCCAGGGAGGGACGGGAAGCCCATCGCCTTGCTCCGCCCTACCTGCGCAAAGCCCACGAAGAAGAGCTGGTGGTTGGTGAGCCCCAGGGCTGGCAGGCGTTTCTCCTCCCCGTTCTTCTGCAGCCAGGACTTGTAAGCCTGCGGGAGAGCTGGCCTGAAGCTCCGGGAGGGGACAGACAGGCACGGGGGTTCTTGTCCCCTCCGGATGGCGGCACTCACGTTGTAGGCTGCCTTCAGCCCGCCGTTGTCGGCGATGTTCTCGCCAAGTGTCTGCCGCCCGTTGACCTTCTCGCTGTGGACGGTGTAGCGGCCGTACTGCTCCGTCATGCACGCCGTCCGGTTCTTGAAGGCCTCCAGGGAGGAGTTCTGCCACCACGGCCGCAGGTTTCCCTCTTTGTCATATTCCCGTCCTGCAGGACCGAGCCGTGGGTTGGGGTGGGACCAGAGGAAGCCGTCCCACTGCAGCCCCTCTGCTGCAGGGGTTCCCGAAGCAGAATGGGGTGTGGTGGGGAAATGGGCACTGGGAGATGCCAGGGGGACCTGGCACCTTCGGTCCATGCCCAGGGGAGAAGGTATCCCCCAGCCATGCACTTGGGTCCCCAGGCATCCCCCAGTGCATTCTCGCTAACCCAGCCCAGACCTGTGACCCTAAATTCCCTCATTGACCCCATGTCCGCTCCGGGGCTGTGGTGAAGGTGCAAAGCAAAGTGGATGCGAGAGGGACCCATCCCATGCCCTGGAGGGAAGAGGATGAGAAGGGGGCTGGGGCTGCAGACACTGTGTCCTCACCAAGCAGATGGAGCGAAAGCTGCACAGAGAAGCCGGGGGAAGGTATCGGCAGGTGCCACCTGGGGAGACAGGACGATAGAAGGGGGTGGCCAGGGGGGCACGAGCACACATGATGCAATGGATGGCAAAGCGGGACCCCTGTGCACCTCTTCCCCGTGCCAGGGGCAGGGGCTGGGGGGGACAGGAAGGTGACAGGGGTCAGGGCCAGCGCTGCCTCTAGGCTCTCACCTTGGTCATCAAATGCGTGGGTCAGCTCGTGCCCCATCACCACGCCGATGCCACCAAAATTAAGGGCTCTGTGAGGCCATGGGAAAGAACCATGTAAGTACAGGATGTGTTAATGAAGCCATTGCATCCCACCCCATCTCTGTCTGGACACCCAATGAAACTCTGCTCCAGCTGGGACCCAGCTGAGAACCACTCCTGTTGGGGACACTGCTGGCCCTAAGGGGACTCAGGCTGTCTTGACTGCAGGATGTAAAGCCTTGAGGGACACTCAAGCTCTTCAGGGCTTTTATTTGTGACAGTAGAGGGGGGGCTCTGTGGCATGCTGGCCGTGATCCAACCCATGGCTCCATGAGGTGCCCCCCATGCCAGACTCACTTGGGGTGGTTGCGGGCGTAGAAAGGAGCCTGGAGGATCCCAGCAGGAAAGACGATCCCGTTCTTGGTGGGCAGGTAATAGGCATTGACAGTCTGTGGGGTCATGCTCCACCTGGGGCAGGGAGGTGGGACAGGGTACAGGCAGGGATGCGTCCCTCTCACCCCAGCCCCAGCAACCTCCTGTGCCACTGCCCACCACGGGCCCTGCCAAGGTTGACACTTTTGCCCCATCATGTTACCAAGGTCCATGCCTGGGGATAAGCCCCAGCTACCACAGGCGACCTGTGCTACCACAGGTGACCTACAGTGCCATGCTACCCCATGAGGGTGACCTCGTCCCCACCGAGCCAGCGCCATCCAGGCACCCAGGATCACATCCTCCCCTCCTCCCCACCAAGCCCACCCCTTACTGGTCGCGGTTGGGAGGTTTCCGGAGTTGGTCGGCCATCACTTTGGCAGAGAAGTTGTAGAAGTTGAGCATGTTTTGGAAGAAGGAGTCCTCAGAGACCTCGTACTGGTGAGGAAGAGGAGGGATGAGGACAGGTCCACTGAGGTGTTTCCCCACACCCTGGCCAGGATGATCTCAGTACTTGGGTGGCTTTGCATAACGTCCCAAACAGGGACATCACTCGACAATGAGGCCCCCCCAAGCTTGGCATGACCAAGCTTCTTCCCCACAAGTCAGATGCCCCCTACCCCATCATAGACATCATCCAGCTCCTTGTTGTCCAGAATGAAGTCAGGGAAGCCAATCATGTCGTAGATGGCATCCGCCTGCATGGGGAGAGGCCCCAGCAGTGAGACTGGGGGGCTTATATGGATAGGGTGAGGTTTCCCATCCACTTCCCTCCCTGGGGTCACCTTCTCCTTTGCAGCCTGCCTGGTCTTCTCATCCATCCAGTCCAGCTGGTCCAGGGATACCTCGAAGGCTGCACGGATCTCGCTGATCATCTCCTCAGCCTGGGAAAGGGAGGGAATGAAGGTCCCCTACCCCCCACAATGCCTCGGAGGGGACAGGGTGGACAGGCTACAAACTCCCCAGGGCTGGGGACCTCATTTTCCAGCTCCCTGCCTTCCAGCCCTGGGGCTTGGGTGGAATTGGGATTCCTGTGGATGGTGAGGGGAGGGGATGGGGACAGAAGTATTCTCACGATGGCCTTGCTGTCCCGGTCAAAGGTGGCTTTGACGAAGAGGGAGCCCAGTGCAAAGCCCAGTGTGTCATCCGTGTTGGAGATGCAGGTTTGCCAGCGGGGTGTGCAGGACTGTGGGAGCAAGATGAGGGTCCATGAAACCCTCAGCCCACTCCCTTGCTCCCCTGTCTTCATTCAGCCTCTTCATCATAGGGGAGACAGGCAGCAGCAAAACCCCCATCCCAAAAGATAATCCCTGGGATCCCACTGAAGCATCCAGGTCTTAGCATCCCAAGGGCATCTGAAGGACAGAGGAGGTCCTGGCTGCTTCCAGGCTGAGTGTGGAGAGTCTGATCCCAGGGCCCTCCGTTACCTTCCTGGTGCCATAAAGTGTCTCCAGCAGCCTCTCCTGGGCTGTCTCGAAGCGCTGGTCCAGACTGGAGGCTGTCTTCTGCACCAGGTTCCAGATCAGGTAGTTATTCAGGATGCTGTGGGGGCAGAAAGATGCTGCAGCTCACCACAGTCTACGACTTCAAGACGCTGATGAGCCCAAAATGTGTCCCTGCCATGGGGGCCACAGCCAGGGATATGAAGGAGCCTCACCTCCTGTCAGTGTCATTGATGAGGTCAGAGACCTGCTGAAGGTAGGTGTCCCCATACACCACGACAGGCTCCGTGTCCGCCAGCTCCAGTGGGGCCAGGGCATAGGAAAGGTAATCCAGCCAGTCAATGGCAGGGGCCAGCAGCTGGAGGGGACACAGAAATGTGGCACCAGCGGCTTGGATTGGCTCTGCTGCATCCTGCTCACAATGGAGGGGATCTGCCCCAGGAGCTGTGTTTTCTGGGAAGGACTCAATGTCCCTCACTGCTCCAGATCCTTCTCTGCACCCCTCCTGCTGCTCTTAATGCTGCAGGATAAGGAAGGGCCCCTGGACCCCACAATATGAGGGGGCAGCTTCCCCCAAAAAGTAACAACTGAGGGGATGGGCACTATTCTTCAACACCCAGTGCATGTCCCACAGCAGATGGGGCTGCCCAGGGTGTCCCAGAGGGAGGACAGCAATGGGCACGGACGCCTTGGTGCCCTCTGGACAAGTCCCCATATGTCCCAGAAGGGTCTCCCTGCCCACCTGCTCTCCTCTGGGCCATGCCCACCTGCAGCTCGGCGATGCTCATCTTGTGGTAGATCTTCTCGTCGTCCCTCCGCTCAGCCTGGGGCACGGTGATGTTGGCCAGCTGGGTTTCAAAGTCCAGCACCTGCTGCATCTGGAGGCGGGTGGGCTCCGGGGTGCCCCCCAGCAGCGTGCCCAGCTCCACCATGTAGTCCAGATACGCTGCCAGAACCTGCGGAACCCCAAGCCCTGCCTCAGTGCCAACCACAGCTCATTCCACCTCCCTGGGGTGGGCATCCAACAGGCCGGATGGAGATGCCAGGTGTGTCCCAGTGCTACTTGCACACCATTGCCATGGGTTTCCCCAGACTGCTGTTGGCAGCATGCCCAGCACACAGCCTCACCCTCTCGTTGGCAGTCTTGTTCAGATAGTAATCCCGGGATGGGAGGAAAAGCCCCGACTGGTCCACCTGTGGGGAGAGAGGGGCAGCATAGACATTCTGGTGTCCCCTGGTGCCTGCCACCCCTGGGGGCCAAGGTGCCAACCTGGATGATGTTGCTGTTGGAGCTCTTGGAGTCTGCACCCACATACACCGTGAAGAAAGGGGTTGCCCGGTATGTGCCTGACACACTCTTGAGTACCTCCATGAAGCTGGTTTGGTTCCAGGAGCCAGTGATGTTCCATCCCCCGATCTGCCAGCAGACAGACCCAGCATCTCAAGTAGGGATGGGGTGCATCCCCAAGGTCTACTCCCTCCCCAGTTACATGAAGAGCTAAGCAGGAGGTGTGCTGGGCCGAGCCCTGACAGCTCGGCTCACGTGTGGGTGTCTGCCCACCTTGTCGATGAGCTCCATGAGGGGCTGGGAGCCCAGCTCCTCTATCCTCTGCTCCTTGAGGCAGGACAGGTAGTACCGCTGTGTCTTCCGCTCTGCCTCACTGCTGGAGTTGAAGGTGGCGTTTTCTGCGGGAGGCTGTGGGTCAGCCCCAGTGACACAGGGGTCACCCCCTCAGTGTCTGCAACCCCTTGGTGCCCACCTAGGAGATGCTTCATGATGGCCTGATTCTGGTCCCAGATGCTGTTGAAGGTGCTCCACTTGGAGCGCCCGTTGGGCAGCGGGTTCCTCTTAATCCAGCCCCCGCATGAGTACTGGTAGAAATCCTGGCATGGGTCCATCTCTGTATCCAGGGCCTCCAGGATCTTGCTGGCCACCCGGACACAGGCATCCGTCAGGCACGTGCTGTGAGAGGGATCTGGCAGGGAAGGCATGCCTGGGGCTGGGCTAGTGTACTGGGGGAAACTGAGGCACGGAGCGGGGCCAAGCCCTGTCTGTACCCCAGGATGGGCAGAGCACCTGGAGCAGGTACCCTGGGCTGACCCATCACTCCTCATCCTCCCGTGTCCTCCCGGGTGTGGGGACGCCACTGCCAAGTCTCCCTACCTCTGCGGTACTGAATGGCCAGAGTGACGACGGCGACGCTGAGCAGCAGGGCCAGGGAGACGGCGACGGCGCAGAGCACCAGCTCCAGCTGGCTGCGTGAGGCCAGGCGGCTCAGCAGCGTCCCCGGCCCCTTCTGGAACCCCACCTGGGCAGGAGCAGGACCTGCCATCGCACCATGGGGGGCCGAGCATCACTCCCCCCCCTTCCCTCCCCGCCACTCCCCAGTGCCTGCTGTGGCTGTATGAGGAGGTGAGGACCAGGGCATTCCTCTCCACCAGCCCTGGCAAGCTGGTGTTGGGTGCTGGCAGCCCCCTCCGAGCCACTAGGAAGGACGATTGTCCAGGCACACTCTGTGCTGCATTTTGGCTGACTCCCAGTACATCCCTGGGGACAGCCATGTCTGGCTTGGCTCCTATCCCTGCTCCCACTGCCCACTTGGTTGCAGGCAGGCCCCAGAGGGTGAGGACAGGGGCTAGAGAGGATGGAGAGGGGAAGGATGGAGAAGCCAGGGCAGACCTCACCTCCACGCTGTCAGGAGAGGCGCTGCCATCCCCCGCTGGCTCCGGCCCCTCCTCGTCCTGCAGCGTGGCACGCTTGTAGTTGGGCATCTGCTAAGGGAGGGAGCAGGCTGGGGCAGGGGCGTGGGGCAGCTGTTCCCCGCCCTGCCACACCCTCTGGCTCTTAGGGCAGGGCCGAGTGCCTGCTCAGTGAGTACACAGCGGGGCTGAGGCAGCCCCTGACCCCCCTCAGTGTGCCTGGGGTTGTCCCCAGCCCTGGAGAGCACGGGCAGAGCTGCTAATGAGGGGCTTGGGGGCCGTCACCGGAGCATCCCTCTGCATAGCCATGGCATCAGCCCTGCCGACAGGTGACACATCGCCACGGAGACATGGTCCCCGTCACCAAGCAACGGTTTCCCAGTACTGCTGTCTCACCCCTCCTCCCCTGACTGGAACTTTCCATGCAGATGTGCACGGGTCTGAAACATCTGGAAGTGCTTCCAGCCCCATCCTGGCTCCGGGGGTGACCAGGATGCAGGACAGAGTGTGCAAGGAGAGAAGGGGCACTGCAGTGTGTACCAGGCAGCAGGGCAGGGTCCCCCTTACTCCTGACCTTGCCAGGCAGCTTGCACAGATCCAGCCGTGAGGGCTGATGAGGACTCAGCCAAGAGGGAGGTGATGGAGTTGAGCCAGCAACATTGGTGGGGGGGATAAGCTAGAAGAAAATGCTGGAGGCTTTGGTGGAAGAGAATCAGCAATGCTGCTGTTTGTGAGCTATCCTTAAGCTTCAGAGTTAACGCCTGGGTGGGTTGCAGCTCACCCTCCAGTCTGTGATGCAGACTAAAGTGAATGCCCAGCATGCAGGGCTGGTGTCACGGGCCAGGAAGGAGCTGGGGTGGGATGGATGATGGGCAGAGGGGAAAGCAAGGAGGGTGCCTCATGTCCAACTCTGCCCACTGCCACATTGCTGGGATGGGGAGGGGGCATCACCAAGGGCTGCAGCAGGAGGGTGGGATTGGCAGGAGATGACAGGAGCCCCCCACTGAGTCGGGCTCCTGGAAGATGCTGGCATTAGGAAGGATTGCTCAGCATCCTGTATGAGCTTGGCCAGCCTGGCCCCCCCACCACCCCACCTCTCCTCAACATCCTCCTTTCCGCTCCTGGGTGGTCCCCATCCTGGGCAATAGCCAGCACCCCCTCTTCAGCATCCTCAACACAGGAGCATATTTCTAGGGCTCCTCCTACCCCCTCTATAGGGCTGAGACCCATGGGGACAGGGCCCCCTGCCCCCTCCAGAGGTGCTGTCTTGGGGCTCACCCTATGAGAAGCATTACCATACTCGGTGGAGTGGTGTTTGTGGGGCCGTGTCTGAACCACCCCAGTTCCCTCTGTCCAACCCCAGGCAGGGATTTGGAGGGGGTCCTTCTTCCTCCACCATGGGGGACAGAGACCCTGTAGCCACTCAGTTCCCTTAGCCCCGGCACCACACAGCCCCTGCATCCCATAGGCTCTTGCCGCCCCCCGTAATCCACCAGTCCCCCCCAGCCCTCCCTCCCTCCCTCTGTTTCCCCGAAGCCCCCGCAGCCCTTCCAGCTCCTTGAGTTCTCCAGCCCCGGGGCTCTCCTGTGCCCCGACCCCCTCCTGTCCCCCTTGCCGAGCCCCTCGCCGGTGCCCCCCAACCCCCCTCCTCCCTGCCGCGCCGCTGCCCCGGGCACTCACGGCGTGTCCAAGCTCCTGTAGGGCCACGTTCATCCTGGCCATCCCGGGCCGCCTCCTGCCTAGCTCCGCTCCCCGCCCGGGCCGCGCCGGGCCCCCGCCGCCGCCGCAGCGCCGCCTGCCTCCGCCGCCGCCATGGCCCGCACCGGGCGCCGCGCTGCCGCCAAGACCGGCACCGGGGCTGGGCAGGGATGGGGCCGGGTGGAGATGGGGCCGCGCCGGTGAGATGGAGCCGCAGGGGTTGAGACCGGCGGCGCGCGAACCGCAGGCACCGGGCGGGGGCGACGGGGGCCGGCGTCCCGGGAGGGGCTGGAGCGGAGACCCCGGTGCCCAGCCCGGTCGCACCGCTCAGCTCCACTCGGCCTGGCCACCCCACCAGGGTGACCGCCGTGCGCACGGGAGGAGCTCCGCACCGGCACCTTCACCGGTATCTGCACCGGCACCGCCGCTTGCAACCCCGAGAGAGCCGCAAAGGCACCCGCAGCTTCCCTCACCGTCACCGGCACTCGGACCGGCGCCCTCACCGGCACGGGCAGCAGAACTCGGGCTCACATCCGACTGCCCGCAGCAGGCAGCGGCACACGCACACAGGGACACAAGGACCGGCTCCTGTCTTCAGCACTCGGGGGGGCACAGCAGCGCCGCCCGGTACCGGTCACTGGCGCCGGCAGCCGCCGGTAATGGGGCACAGCCGCAGCAGCACGCCCTGCCCGGGCACACGGGCACACCCTGCGCTGCTCCCGCGCAGGGATGGATGCACACAGCACACCGACACCCCGTCCCGCTGCCTAAAGCACGGCACCCCGGTGTCACCCTTAGGCCCATGCCACAGCACACGCACCCAGGGGTGCGCAGCCGTGGTCAGAGCCTTGGCAGTGAGCAAGGAGAAGGCCGGGGCTGTGTACAACTTCACACTCTGCCTCGATAGTTCCCAGCCCTGTGTGCCCGCCTCTGTCACAGGGTGTCCCACAGGTCACTTGCTCAGTGCCCGGGGTGCTGCTGTTCGCTGAAAGTGCTTCCCGGGGTGCCAGGCAGGACAGGTGAAGGCAGCACCACCTGCCCAAACCGTGGAGCCAGGGACACAGCATGGAGGGGAGTGTGTGAACACAGGTGCTGGGGCACCAGGCCGCCCACGGGTGTCTTTGACACGTGGGGACCACGGTGCTACTTCACTTGCCCAGCTCCGGTGGCAGCGTTGCCCGTGCCAGGGTGTGGAGCCCCCGGTCTCCAGCTGCCGGTGTCAGCGTCAGCGCCGGTGCCACTGTTGGTACCAGTGTTGGTGTCAATACTGCTGTGTCAGTGTCGGTACCAGTGTCAGGGTCAGTGCTGGTGCCAGCATTGGTGCCGGCTGTGTCAGTGTCTGTGTCAGTATCGGTGTCAGTGTAATTGTTGGTATGGGTTTCAATGTCGGTGCTGGTTTCAGTGTCGGTGTCAGTGTCGGTACCGGTTTCAGTGTTGGTGTCAGTGTTGGTACTGGTTTCAGTGTCGCTGTTGGTGCTGGTTTCAGTGTCAGTGTCAGTGTCAGTGTCAGTGTCAGTGTCAGTGTCAGTGTCAGTGTCAGTGTTGGTACCGGCTTCAGTGCCGGTGTCAGTGTCAGTGTTGGTACCATTTTCAGGGTCGGTACCAGTTTCTGCGCTGGTGTCGGTGCCGGTTTCAGTGTCGGTACCGGTTTCAGTGCCGGTGTCGGTGTAGGTACCGGTGTCAGTGCCGGTTTCAGTGCCGGTATCGGTACCGGTGTCAGTGCCGATTTCAGTGCCGGTGCCGGTTTCAGTGTCTGTGTCGGTACCGGTTTCAGTGCCGGTGTCGGTGTAGGTACCGGTGTCAGTGCCGGTGTCGGTACCGGTTTCAGTGCCGGTATCGGTACCGGTGTCAGTGCCGGTGCCGGTTTCAGTGTCAGTGTCGGTACCGGTTTCAGTGCCGGTGTCGGTACCGGTGTCAGCACCGGCACCTGTCCCTGTGCCGACGCTCCGCACGTGCGGCCGCCCCGCCCCCGGCCCCGCCCCGGCGCGCGGCGGTGCCGTCACGGCGCTGCGCAGCCGCGGTGCGGCGGAAGCGCGGCCGGGCGAACATGGACGCGGGCGGTGGCGGCGGACAGAGCCGGGTGCAGGGCGGCCCCGGGCCGGCCGGCGACGAGAAACCCACGCCGCCCTGGGGCCGGGACCGCCGGGACCCGCCCGCCGGGCCCGAGAAGGAGCAGGAGCTGGTGAGCGCCGCCGCGCCGCGGGCCGCAGCTGAGTCACGGCCCGTTCGGGCCCGCGTCACCGGCCGGGCAGGACGTCATCCCGCGTCACGGGCCGGCCGGCATCCCTCCGGGAACAGGGCGGCATCCCGCGTCACGGGCCGGCCGGCATCCCTCCGGGAACGGGGCGGCATCCGCGTCACGGGCCGGCCGGCATCCCTCCGGGAACGGGGCGGCATCCGCGTCACGGGCCGGCCGGCATCCCTCCGGGAACGGGGCGGCATCCGCGTCACGGCCCGGCCGGCATCCCTCCGGGGACTGCCTCCAGCGCGGGCGCCTGACGGCAGCGCGGGGTTCCCTTCGCGGGGCGCCGGGACGCAATTGAGGATTCCCATTTCTGGGCGGGGGCTCGGGGCTCTCAGAGGAGTGGGTGAGGGGAGCTGTGCTGTAACCAGGGGCTGTGGGTGGCAGTGGGCACTGTGGAGGGCTCCCTGCTTTGCCCATTACGGGGGTGACCTTGGCTCTGGGAGTCCCCGTGGGCTGAGGGACACAGTCTATGGGTGAAGGGGCTGCTGTCAGTGGGGAGCTCCCCGCTGGGCTGTGACCTGACGTGCCCCTCTCTGTGGGGTTGTTTTTGTACAGCACAGAATAACCGGGGAGGTGTATCTCACACCCTGGGAATGGGTGGTATCTTTGGGAAGGTATCCCCAGTAATGTGAGCATTGCTCCACCCTGGTAGCACTGGGGCAGGGTGGTGCCCTGAGCAATGAGTGCATTACTTTGTCCTGGTACCCCTGTGGCTTGGGGTGACATCCCTGCCTCTGTCACATTGAGACTTCCTGTGCTCTGCACCCTTAACTGTGCCTTCTGTGCATTTTGGCAGTCTGAGGAGGACAAGCAGCTGCAGGATGAGCTGGAGATGCTGGTGGAGCGCCTGGGGGTAAGTCTGTGCTGTGTCCCTCAACAAGGAGTCCTGGCCAGGATTTGACTCTGTCTCTTGCTTATGCTGTGCCTACTACGTGGAGATGGGGGGGATTTTACCTTGAGTGGGATGGGCCCCTGTTTGTCTGCTGTGATCTGTCCCCCAGCATTGCTGCCTGTCTGACCTGTGCTTGAGGGACCTCTGTGTCCCTAGTGTGAGAGAGGCTTTCTCCTCTGCTGTGCCCTCCTTCTCTAGCTCCTGGGCTGAAGGAGGCACCCCAGGGTGGGGGGCTGTTCTGCTAAGAGCCATGGCTGTGTTTGGGGTGGGCTGGTGAGGTGGTGGCTCAGGAACCAGGCCCTTGCTCCCTAAGAGGCGGCTTCTTTCTGCAGGAGAAAGACACGTCACTTTACCGCCCGGCCCTGGAGGAGCTGCGGAGGCAGATCCGCTCTTCCACCACCTCCATGACCTCCGTTCCCAAACCCCTCAAGTTCCTACGGCCCCATTATGGCAAGCTGAAGGAGATCTATGAGAACATGGCTCCAGGAGAGAACAAGGTAGAAGCTCTTGGCCCCACCATCCCATGTGACTCAGGGGACAGTGCTGGGGCAGGCAATCCAGAACCCTCTGGACCCAGGGATCTAATAGCAGTCTCTGTGACTTGCTCCAGAGGATTATAACTTGTCAAGATGGTACCTTTGCCACCTGTGGTGGTTTGCAGGCACAGGGAGGCTGTTGTGTCCCTGGCTGTCCCTGGTTCCCTGTGCCTGGCCTATGTCTGGAGCTCTGCACTCTTTCTGCAGCGCTTTGCAGCAGACATCATTTCTGTCCTGGCCATGACCATGAGTGGAGAGCGTGAGTGTCTGAAGTACCGGCTGGTGGGCTCCCAAGAGGAGCTGGCATCTTGGGGGCATGAATATGTCAGGTAAGCCTGAGGGGGACCAGAGGGGAAGGATAAGGGCTCAGGGGAATTTTCTGGTGCACTTTAGCTCTGGCCTGCATGGGATGTGTCTTGACTAGCTGGTCATGTGTTCAGCTGCCCCTATCACACCTGCACATGCTTTATTCATGATGGTTTTCAAGCTGCAGAGGTCTTGCTGCCATGGCCTCTGAAATCTCTGGTCTTAACCCTGTTTCTCCTCTGGCCTTGTCCCCCATAAGGTCTGGAGAATGCAGGGCCTGCATAAACAGCACACAGCCCTGGCTAACTGGGAGCAGCTGCTCCCCGTTCTCATGGCTCAGTGAAACTGGTTTTTGTAGTGGTGATATCCCTTTGTTCCTGCAGGCACTTGGCAGGAGAGGTGGCCAAGGAGTGGCAGGAGATTGATGAAGCTGACAAAGCTCAGAGGGACACACTCCTCACCCTAGTCAAGGAGATCGTTCCCTACAACATGGCTCACAACGCAGAGCATGAGGCCTGTGACCTGCTCATGGAGATAGAGCAGATGGACATGCTGGAGAAGTACATTGATGACAATGCCTACTCCAAAGTGTGCCTCTACCTGACCAGGTGAGGGGTCTTGGCAGGCTGAGGTGCTGGACAGGGCCTGATCCCTGTTGGGCCAAGGCTGCCTGATCTGTTTGTCACCATTGTGTCTGTCTCCTCCTTAAAGCTGCGTAAGCTATGTCCCGGAGCCAGAGAATTCGGCTCTCCTGCGCTGTGCCCTGGGCATCTTCCGCAAATTCAATCGCTACCCCGAAGCCCTGCGCCTGGCTCTGATGCTCAATGATGTGGAGCTGGTAGAGGACATCTTCACTTCCTGCAAAGATGTGTAAGCAGAGATGTTCCCTACCCTCTTCAGCCTTTGTTCATCCTGGTGGGGCAAGGCTCCCCATCTGGGCAGAGAGAGGTTGGATCTATCACTGTTAGAGGCATCTGGGGGTTTGGATTGAGACTTTTTTCCCTGAAATGAGGATGGGTAGGAGTGGGTCATGTCTGTATGCCCTGGGCAGGGCAGGTTGGCTCACTGCTTGGTGAATTTGTGTTTGTGCTGGGACTTGCTGTGTTCTGGGCACTCAGGGACCCCCTCCCCTCTGCACAGAGTTGTCCAGAAGCAGATGGCCTTTATGCTGGGCCGCCATGGGGTCTTCTTGGAGCTGAATGAGGATGTGGAGGAGTACGAGGACTTAACAGAGATCATGTCCAATGTCCAGCTCAACAGCAATTTCCTGGCCTTAGCCAGAGAGGTGAGTGTTCTAGCTGGGAAAAGCACCCTGGGCTACCTCCAGCTGTGGCTGCTCTGGCTGCCAGGCTCTGCAGGAAGATTTGAGAAGAAATCCATCATCCCTGTGATCTGGGTCAGACACCTCCTGGAGAGGTTCCATTGTAGGATGTGCTGGCCAGGAGGTAACCCCCTTCTCCCTTGTCTTTGCAGCTGGATATCATGGAGCCTAAAGTGCCAGATGATATTTACAAAACCCACCTGGAGAATAACCGTAAGGGCTTGTATTGTAGCTTTTTTTGTCCCTGCCTGTGTGGAGTTCTTGAGGCTGCCAAGCACTTCTGAGCTTGTGTGGTCAGATGTGTATCAGAGGTGGGCAGATAGCCTGCCCATGGTCTCTGACCTGTGGATTTGGCTTCTCTTTCCTGCTGGTGATGGCACAGGTCCTCATTCCCCTATGGTGTGGGATGGCTGCATATTGAGGGCTGGCAGGGCTTCTGTTGCTGCTTTCCTCACCCCGTCATTGTTCCACAGGGTTTGGGGGAAGTGGTTCCCAAGTGGACTCAGCCCGGATGAATTTGGCCTCCTCCTTTGTGAATGGCTTTGTGAATGCTGCCTTTGGACAGGACAAGCTGCTAACAGATGATGGCAATAAATGGTTGTACAAGAACAAGGACCATGGTGAGTTAGCTGGCTGGGCAGGGCTGGAAGTGCCTCTAGGCTTGGGGTTACCACCCTGTCCCTTTTGGGGTAAGGGTGGCTGAGCTGGCCTATGTCCCTGGCTCCCACAAGCCCCAGACAGGGCACATCAGTTCAGGGCTGATGGGAGCCTTTCTTCCCTGGAACCACAGGGATGCTGAGTGCTGCAGCCTCGCTGGGCACAATCCTGCTGTGGGACGTGGACGGGGGGCTCACACAGATCGACAAGTACCTGTACTCCTCAGAAGATTATATCAAGGTCAGTGACAGATCCTGGCTCTGTGTTTGCGTGGCGCAGTCCTGCTGTGAGCTGGGCGTGCAGCTGGCAGGGGAATGTCCTTGCTTTGGGCCCCTGTGCAGCTCAGCTCCTGCACAGAGGAGGGTTGGATGCCCTCTGCTCCAGGCTTTTGAGCAGCTCACAGTGAGGTGCTGTTCTCCTGGTGACTGCCTGAAGCACCCTTGGGTCTCCCCTTGTCATAGAGCTATGAGCTTTGGAATTTCTCAGCTTGATCCAGTGGCGTTGCCCACTTCGTACCAACTTGCCCATCCTGGGGAGTGGGAGTGATGTGTGAGGTGACATCAGTCACGGGCTGGCAGGGAGCTTTGTGTGTTGGTGGCTAGTGTGTGACGGTGCTTCTGCCTTGCAGTCTGGAGCCCTCCTGGCCTGTGGCATCGTCAACTCAGGGGTGAAAAATGAGTGTGACCCTGCCCTGGCTCTCCTGTCCGACTATGTCCTCCACAACAGCAACACCATGAGGATTGGAGCCATTTTTGGGTAAGGGCCTGGCCCCAGCCTCCCCGTGCTGCACAGGGTGGTGCAGCTCCTTCCTCACACCTCTCTGGACTCTCTGCAGGCTGGGACTGGCGTATGCGGGCTCCAACCGTGAGGATGTCCTGACTTTGCTGCTGCCTGTGATGGGAGACTCCAAGTCCAGCATGGAGGTAGGGCATGAGGCAGGGTTTGCCTGTAATTCTTCCCCATCCAGTGCCCCGAAGCTCCTGGGAATATAGATGCTGTCCTGCAGCCAGCTTGAGCTCCAAGAGCAAGCCACGTGTCCTTGCTCAGCACTGTGCTGTACCAGAAGAGCATGATCCTATTTTCCTTATCTGAGCTGCTGCCACAATGGGATTGCAGCAGATTTAGGAGGGTAGGAAACCATCAGGTCTTGCAGTAGCCCAGATTTTCATAGGAAGTGGAGACCAAGGGTACCTAGTGCTGTAGGCCAGCTTACTCTGAGCTGTCCCTGTGTATGACATGGCTCCTTCCCCCATCACTAGGTGGCTGGTGTGACTGCCCTGGCCTGTGGGATGATATCAGTGGGCTCCTGCAATGGGGATGTCACCTCGACTATCCTCCAGACCATCATGGAGAAATCAGAGACAGAACTGAAGGACACCTATGCCCGGTGGCTGCCACTTGGCTTGGGCTTGAACCACTTGGGTAATGCTGGGCAGTGCCAGTGGCTCATGGGTTGGGGAATGGGGTGGGAGCATCCCTCCACTGCTGTCCTTTAACCACCATGCTTTCCTTGACAGGGAAGGGAGAGGCAATTGAGGCCATTTTGGCAGCGCTGGAGGTGGTGTCGGAGCCATTCCGCAGCTTTGCCAACACACTGGTGGATATCTGTGCTTATGCAGGTGAGTTGGACTGGTCAAGGTGGGAAGAGGCAGGGGCAGGCCCAGGGTCCTCTGCCTGCTGATCCTGGCCCTTTACTTTCTCCCCAGGCTCAGGGAATGTCTTGAAGGTGCAACAGCTCCTTCACATCTGCAGCGAGCATTTTGACTCCAAAGAGAAGGAAGAGGACAAGGACAAAAAAGACAAGAAAGAGAAGGAAAAGAAAGAGAGCTCAGCTGACATGGGTGCTCACCAGGTGGGGAAATGTGGGCTGGCATCTGTGTTGGAGCAGGAACTGCCTTTGGAAGTGTCCCTAAAGCCCTTGTGGTGTCAGAGCAGAGGGAAAACAGCTCTCAGCAGGATCCCCTGCTCACCCTGTCCCCCTAGGCTTGGGGTGTGCACAGAGGCTTAAGAACTTGGGTGTTGGTGCTCAGTGCCTGTGTCCCTGCAGGGTGTGGCGGTGTTGGGGATCGCGCTCATTGCCATGGGCGAGGAGATTGGTGCGGAGATGGGCCTGCGCACATTTGGCCACCTGGTGAGTGACACCACGGGGACAACACAGCCAGGATGGGACCTCAGAGTAGAAACTGGGTATTGCCTCACGTCTCAGTAGACCTTGCTGATGTAACACCCACCTCCCCTCTGCGCAGCTGCGGTACGGGGAGCCCACACTCCGCCGTGCTGTGCCCCTGGCCCTGGCTCTTATCTCAGTCTCCAATCCCCGGCTCAATATCCTTGATACTCTCAGCAAGTTCTCCCACGATGCTGACCCCGAGGTCTCCTACAACTCCATCTTTGCCATGGGCATGGTTGGCAGTGGTAAGCCTGGGGACAACCTGGTTTGAGGTTTGTTTGGGAGGAAAAGGGGGGAGACCCGTGCCTTGTACACTACTCTGCCTGCACCTCCTTGTCCCCAGGTACCAACAACGCCCGGCTGGCAGCCATGCTGCGGCAGCTGGCCCAGTACCACGCCAAAGACCCCAACAATCTCTTCATGGTGCGGTTGGCCCAGGTGATGATACTGCGCTCACTGCTTGTGTGCAGAAGGAAGGGGAAGTGTGGGATCCCTGCCCTGGGTGTGGGAGGAGAGTGTTGTTCTGGGGGTGTCACCCTCCTTAGGGCATGGCTGGGAGTCCCAGGTTACTCCATCACTCCTTCATGTACTTTCTCTGCCACACCAGGGCCTGACTCATCTGGGCAAGGGGACACTCACCCTCTGCCCATACCACAGTGATCGCCAGCTCATGAGCCAGGTGGCTGTGGCTGGGCTGCTGACCGTCCTCGTGTCCTTCCTGGATGTGCGCAACAGTGAGTGATGTTGGCTCTGTCCTGCCAGTTTTCTCCGCCCTGCAGTGTGGGCATTGCTCAGTCCCTTTACTTCTGTCTTCTCTCCAGTTATCCTGGGCAAGTCCCACTACATTCTCTATGGCCTTGTTGCTGCCATGCAGCCCCGCATGCTGGTCACCTTCGATGAGGAGCTGCGGCCTCTGCCCGTGTCGGTTCGGGTAGGACAGGTAAGGGGCAGCCAGGGCTGGGGCAGGTGTGTGCTGATGTCCCTCTGAGTCCCTGGCATTGATCTCAATCTTCTCTCTCAGGCTGTGGATGTGGTGGGCCAGGCAGGCAAGCCCAAAACCATCACTGGCTTCCAGACTCACACAACACCAGTGCTGCTGGCACATGGAGAGCGGGCAGAGCTGGCCACAGAGGAGCACGTTCCTGTGACGCCCATCCTGGAGGGATTTGTTATCCTACGCAAGAACCCCAACTATGACGTTTGAGCCAAGGGGAATCTGGGGGGTGGGTAGGTGGTTTGGGAGGGGAGGGAAAAAACCTAGTTTGTTTTTGTTACTGAGAGTCAAGGAAATAAACTATGTGGAGACTAGTGCTGCTCTCTTCATGTGCTGGGAGTGTGTGCTGGGCTCTCATCCTTTTGGGTGTGCCTGTGGCCCATGGAGGCAGTGCACAGTGAAGATCCCAACATGCAGGGAATGAACGCAGAGTTGTGGGGTACCATGGGTGCTCCTAAACTCTTGCATCCAGCTGTGCCCTGTGTGTGTGCCTGGCACAGCCACATGTGCTCAGAGTGTGCAACTTCCCTTTAGCCCAGCATGGCCTTTCCCTAGCTGGGACTGCCCTCCTGGGGGGTGTTGGCTGGCATCTCCGAACTTTCAACTACCCTGCTGGATGTGCTGGGCTCTGCCATCATTTGATGCTGCTCCAGAGCTGATGTTGGGATTAAAAGCAGTCAGGGAGGTGGGGATAGAAGCCACATGGGAAGTATTTTTAGCGAAGAGGAAAGCCCTGCCTTGTTTCCAAAACTGACAGTGTTTGTATCTGTGCCCCAGCTGCGTGGACAGGGGAGGCTGTGTCTGGGTGGGAGTGGGATAGCTGCAGGGTTGGGGTAAGGTGCTGCATCTTGCGGGGTACAGGGTGGGGACCATGTCCCCTGTGGGTGTGAGGTGCTGGGCGGGTTCTGGGCAGGTGCAGCTCCTGGCCGGTAGAGGGGTAGGTGCTGGATGGGTGCAAGTCCGCGGGTGGATGCTGGTCCGGGAAGGTGCTGGCGCACGAGGGTGCGGCCACGGATGTGGCCAAGGTTGGATGGAGCAGGGGTGGGTGCACGCCAGGGCAGTGTCAAATTCTGGTTGAGGCCGGGTCCCGGTGGTGCCAACCACTGAATGGGTGCGGGTGCCGCTGGTGCCGGTCCCTGGGTGACTGTGGGACCCGGGTGCCGTCAGGCCCCGGGTGAGTGTGCATCCCGAACGGTGCCGGTGCCAGGTGCGCCCACTCACCTGGTGACCCTGCACGGGGTGCGCAGCGGCGGGACGGCACGGAGCGGCCGGGCGGGCAGCCGTGCGGACCGCGGCCGCCCTTGGGACGCGCGGGGCTCGCCCCGCCCCGCCACGTGACCGCGGCGGCGGGGCGGGCGCGGCGGCGGCGGCGCAGCGAGCGGGGCGGGGGCGGGGCCCGGCGCGGCTCCGGGCGTGGCGGCCCCGCCCCCGTCGCCCCTCCCCCGCGGCGGCGGCGGGCGCGCGGCCCCGGGCCCCGCCCCCTGCGCGCGGCGCGGCTCCGGAAATGGTCGTGCTGCGCTGCGCTGCGGCTGCGTCGGGCCGCGCGCGCTGAAGGAGACTGAAGGTAACGGGCGGGGGCGGGGCGGGCGCGCGCCCCGCGGGGGGGGGCGGGGGGGGGCCGCCGGTACCGGGGCCGCGCGTGCCGCCCTATTCCTCCCACTTCCCCGGGCTTCGCTTCGCCGGGCCTTGTCGCGCCGCCGCCGCCGCTACCACGTGGGTGCCGCCCCGCCGCCGCCACCCCCCTTCCCACGCCCCGTCCCGTGCTTCGCTCCGCTTCTGCGCCGGGCCCCCCCCGCTCGTCCCGATGGTCCCCACGTCCCGGTGCTCCCGCGGCGGCGGCGTCGGTCCGCGCCCACGTGCCGGCCGGTGCGCCCCGCCGCCACCGCCGCACACGTGCTCCCGGCGCCGCGCCCGCCTAGGCCCAACGCCGCCGCCGCGTGTGTTGCGAGCACCGCCGCCCCCGCCCCGCCGCCACCGTGCTCTCGCACCGCCGCCGGTGCCCGCCGGGCCGCGGTTGCGGCCGGCAGTGACACGTGTCCTTGGCAGAGGCCGCCGCCGCCGCGGGGGGGAGCGGGGCCGCCGGATGCCGCACCGGGCACCGCACCGCGCCCTCCCGCCGCCGTGATGGCGCTGCCGCCGCCCCGGGACGGAGCCGGCCGCAGCCGCCGGTTTGGCCGCCGCCTCGGCCTGGGGGCGAGGCCGCGCTTGGGCCTGGCGGGGCCGGCCGCCCTCGGGCCACCGCCGCGGCCTGTCCCGGCTCCGCCGTCGGTGATCCTCGTCTTTTTCCCCACTCCCTCGTGCGCTCCCGTTCCCCCGAACCGCCGCTCCCGTCCCCCGGCCCCTCCCTCGGACCGAGCTGGGCCTTCCTGGATCCCCCCCGGGCAGGACCCCCCGCCCCGTCGGCGGGCCCAGCACAGGCCGCGGCCCGGCCGCTCCCGGCGCAAGGGAGGCGGCGGCGGCTCCGGTTACAAACAGCCGCGGCCGTGCCCCGTTGTCCCCCCGAGACGGAGCCCGCATTCCCCGGCCCAGCTGGGCTTCCCGGGCCAGTGCGGAGCCGGGGCCGGGCCGGGCTCCCCCCGCGGGGCCCGGCCTGATCTCTCTTTCTTTCTCTCCCCCCTCCCTCCTCTCTCCCAGTCAGTCGGATGAACGGTCTCTGCAGGCCCGCTCAGCCGGCCCAGGTTTTTCCCGCGGGGGGGTGAGTATCCTGCTCGCTCCCGGTTGTGTCTGGCGGAGGAGACCGGGTCTGGCTGTCCCCGGGTGTCCCTGTCCCCTGTGAGACAATCCTCCCCCTCTGTTTATGGTGATTGGTCTCAAGGCCTAGCTAAGCTGGCTCAGGTACGGGCTGTCCGTGCCAGGTGCTTGGGTCCCCGGTGAGAAGGGGCTTGGGGGGAGCGCTGGGGGCTGCAACCCAGCCCCTGCCACCTCCCGAAACCGTGGCAGGGCCCATCTCCGCTGGGGTTGTGGCTCGGGGGATCCCTGTGATGGGGTGACACCCCCATACCAAGGCACAGCCCTGGGGGGATTGGGGTGCCCCATTTCCCAGTATTGGTGGGACGTGTCTGGCAGTGCCCGCAGCGGGCCGGGGGCCGGCAGTGCTGACGCGTCCGGGCGTCAGATTACAGGAGGCACTAGGGCTGCTCCCTTGGGTGTCTGGCCGCAACAGGCTTGCTGGGTGCCATGGGGTGCAGGGGAGCCCTGGCAGTGTGTGGGGTACTGCCTCTCCTTCCTGCCCCGGCGGCCTTTGCACTGGGGCGGGGAGAGCAGCACTGGCCGCCAAGTCCTTCCTGGGACAGCCGGGAGGGTGTCCGGCCTGCCTGGGCGGTGGCGGGGGGCTGCAGACTCCCCTGGGCAGGGCAGTGGGCAGGAGTGTCGGTGGCGTGGGGGACATGGGAGCTGCTCCCTGCCTTCCCTGGTAGGCGTTTGTGGTGTACGCTGGGGACCCGGCGCCACCGGCAGGAACAGGTTTGGCCGGCCGGGGGAAGCGCTTAGTAGGTCAGCCGGGGTGGAGCTGGGCACGGCTGACGCCGGGGTGCCGCCGGTCCACCCAGCCCCCCGGAGTTAGTGGTGGCCTAGGTGCTGGTGGCAAATCATGGGCACTGGTGCCCGCTTTTGTATAGGGCCCAGACAGGCTTTGTGGGGTCACCTCGGGTGGGTCAGTCCTGCCGGTGGGCATGGCTGGGTTTGGGGCATGATGGGGGGTGTGCTCTGAAGGGTGTGAGGACCTGCCCAGGCTGGGTGACTTGGAAGTACCTACCCCATCTTCCCTGTGGCCCAGTGGGGCAGGAGGAGGTGGCTGGGGGTCCGTGCCTTGGTGGGATGCTGTCTGTGGGGCATGGGTGATGCCTGGCTTTACGCTGGTAGGCTGTAGGGCTGGAGATTTGCAGATTTTAGGGCTGACATGGGCAGGAGACAGATACCTGGGGGTGCTGCTGCCATCTCCAGCTTATGCCCACTATCCTTGTTCCTGTAGATAGCGAGGGGATCCTTATGCACAACCCCATGAAATGAACAAAGCTCCACAGCCCACAGGAGGAGCCCCGACTGCCCCGCACCCTGCCCCTTCACCTGGACTGCCGCAGGTAACTGTCCCCTGCAGGGCTGGGGGACCCAGCTTTGCCTCCCCAGTTGGTACCAAGGGAAGTGGTACCATCTCTTTCCCTCCCTGCCTTCTTCCAGCCGACGTTCCCACCTGGTCAGACGGCACCTGTGGTTTTTAACCCGGCACCGACCTCACAAATGAATACGCCTTCTCAGCCGCGCCAGGTAAGGATTTTGTCCAGAGCTGCAGAGGGTGAGAAGGGGTATCCAGCAGCTTTCTGCTTCCTGGCCGATTAGCCCACACTGCCATGGAACCCAGGGGTGTTAGGAGCAATATGGTGCCTCTCGGGCATGTTGTGTGCCTGTGAAGGGGGAATGAGCCCGTGATCTGGACCATGACTGCTACCTGAGGACCTCCTGGCTCTGGGGTGGGAGGGCAGGCGCCTCCAATGAGGATGCCCACAGAGTGACTGCTCTTCTCTCCTTCCTCCTCTGCCCCAAACCTCCCTTTCCTCCTCTCTCAGTTTCCAGCAGGGCCTCGGGCTATTCACCAGCAGGTACTAACCCACTTCCTCTGCCCTGCATGCTGAACACCCTTCCCCGACACTGCACCTTGGGCATGAAGGGGCTGGGGAGCATATAGGGACCCTGGACTCTGGAGACAGGCTGGTCTGGGGAAAGTGCAGGATGTCTGCTTGACTTTGGGTAGTTTTCTCTGCAGTGTCTCCCCAGCTCCCTCCTTGCATGAAGCCTGCAGCATGTGGCTGTGCCTGTGCTAACTCCGGCCCAGGCTGTTGCTTCTGCCTGTGCCCTTCCTCATCTTTTCCTCCCTGCTTTGCTTGGTCTCCCAAGGCCCTGCAGTGGCGTGCAAGGCTCTGGACCTCCCATCAGCCCTCTTGTTTGAAGGAGCTGCTGGGGACAGATCTGGTGACATCCTTGGCTGTGCTGTCTGGGAGCTCATCAGACCCATCCCTGCCCCTTGGGAGGTCCCTACAAGAGACCTCAGTATATTTGGGATGTGGGCACAGGGCAAAGGACTCCCTGACCTCTTGTCCGTTCCTCTGCTATCCCTGTCCCAGTGCCGGTAACTCCTGTCTCTCTCTTTCCCCCTTTCCCTCTGTATGCGTGCGCTTGCTAACAGGGAGGATTCAGGTCTCTTCAGGTAACGCTTTCTCCTTGCCCTGGGGGTGCGTGCGCGGACCCTTCCTTGCCCGCTTGTCGCTGGGCTGGAGCTGCTGCTGCTCCCGGGGATGGCAAACACGCTGGGTTGGGATGGAAAGCATTGGCCGGGCTGGGAATAGGGAGCTTCACGTGTTGTCCGGCTCTGGCATGGCGGGACTACAGGTCCCAGCATCCCCCGCGAGCGCCGGGAGCCGGTGCAGAGCACGCCGGGACCGCCGCCGCCGAGCTGCGTGCGGCCGTGGCCGGCCCCGGGCGCCTGAGCTGCCGGCCCGGGAGGGCTGGGCCGGGGCCGCGCCGGGCATGAGCTGGGTCGCGTGGACCCAGGCGGCCCCGCCGGTGCGTGGGGACAGGATGGTGCCGGGGTGGGGGTGGCCTTGTGAGCTGCCGAGGCGGTGCTGCATCCCGGCAGCGTGGGGGGGGGCTGGTGTCTTCCCCCGTGTGCGGTGGTGGCAGCAAAAGGTGCTGGAGCTCCTTCTGACGCTGTGCCCCGTCTCTCCCCAAGCATTTCTACCAGAACAGGGCACAGCCTCCCGCCAGTGCATCCCGCGTGCAGAGTAACACGACGGCTCGGCCAGGCCCTCCTGCCCATGTGTATCCAGCTGCTTCCCAGGTGATGATGATACCCTCCCAGATATCCTACACACCTTCCCAAGGAGCCTATTACATTCCCGGACAGGTGAGGGCTATGCTTTGGACTCTGTGGGAGGGGGTCGGAATGGGCACTGGTGGGAGGTGTTGCATCGGCTTGCAGCCCAGATCTGTTTTGCGGGGGTGGAAGGGGTCCTGAGACTCTGAGCACCCACTGATTTGAGCAGGGTGCTGCTGGCTCTGTAGAGAGGTGGGAGGCAGTACTGGTCCCCTCCCCAGCAGTTCCCTAGGGCACCTGGTGTCTACTTCACCTATATTCTATTTGCTGCCCTGGTGTACAACTAGTTCACAGTCAGGTTTGGGGTTACATTAGTGTTTTGGGGGTATGTCCGTGATCTGCAAGGGACATAACTGACTTTTCCTCTTCTCTCCTATTGCAGGGTCGCTCCACGTACGTTGTCCCGACCCAACAGTACCCGGTCCAACCTGGCGCCCCTAGTTTTTACCCTGGAGCCAGCCCCACAGAGTTCGGGACTTACGGTACAGACAGAGGGGTTGCTCTGCTCCCCGGTGCTCTTTCAGTCCCAGCACTTCCCAGTTTTGTTGCTCCCCTGGCCTCTGTGTCCCGCCGAGCTGACCACAGCTCACCGGGGCTGACTCTGTGATTCCATTACAGGCTGTTTTGGGTGACAGGTGCTTGTTGCCCAGCAGCCCATCATGTCCCACTGGTCCATTCGTACCAATCCACTCACCCCTGTCCTTTTCCAAATTGGGGCTGTTTAATATTTAACTCTGCTGGCGGAGGGCTGGGGCAGACTTTATCCCCTACTTCCCCTCACTTGCTGTCAAGGTGGTGAGCAGTTCAGCGCTTGCTGACCCCCTTCAGCTCCTGCTCCCAGGAGATGAGCCGGGGTGCTCCGTGCCTGCCCCCTCCTGGTGCTTGGGGAGTGTGGTGCGAGCAGCCCCTCCTCCTTCCCCTGCTAGCATGTGGCCACCCGGGCTGTGACTATATTTAGGCTTGCTTGGCCCCGGGAGGCCCAGCAGACACAGAAATGTGAGCTGAGGCCTCCGGCCTGGCCCCAGCACAGCAGCAAAGCATAACCGGGGCAGAGATGGGCTTCTCCTGAGCCAGGTACGTGCCCGGCCTCCCTCCCTCTTGTCTCAGGGCCCAGCCAGCCCCTCAGAGGAGGGAGGTGGCCCCTGGCTGTGGCTGTCTCCTGTGCTTGGGCCAGGATACTACTGCACCTTTGTGCAAGCCCTGGGTCATGCTCTGGTTATCTCTTTGAGGTTCCAGAATGGGTGTACCCCTAGCCTCTGCTTTGGGGCTGCTGTGGCTCTTCCTGTGGAAGCTGGCAGCACTTGCCTCTTGCCCACAGGACTGGTAGGGTGACCCAGCATGGTGTGACCCTTGACAAATGAATCAGATTGGGTCTCCTGTCTGGTCCTTAGGGCTAGGCAGCTCAGGGTCTCCTTCCTTCCCCCCATGCCCAGCCCATCCTGACGTGAGTCCCATTCAGCATCCCTGCGAGTCTCCTGCACAAAGGGAGGGTCCCTGACTCAGGGATGAGGCAGTCACCAGAGCACCTTGGTTGACTTTGAGGGTCAGTGTAGCAGGGAAGGTGCTAGAGCCAGAGGGGTCCAGGACCCAGCTGTGCCTGTCCCAACACACCCGTATCCTTGTGGCACTGCTCCAGGGTGATGTTCACGGACGCCATGGGAGGAGTGGAGCACCTCTTGAGGGCTGTGCCACCCCTGGATGGGGTCCAGCTCTGCCTCTGTCCCTCAGCATAGTTCCTTCCTCTGGGCTGGGCTGTCCAGGGACTCCGGCTGCACAGGGAGCCTGAGCCCCTCAGCCTGGGTGTGAATGGAGGCTGTCTGGTGCCGCCCTCGGGCTGGTGCTGGCCCTGGGGAGATAAGGGCACGGGCAGGAAGGCGGCCGCCTGCAGATCCAGGACGCCTGTACCTGACATGGCCGGGTGTCCAGGCAGGGCTCTTGGTGGTGTGGAGCTGGTGGGCACGGTGGATGCCTGCGGGGCCTGGCTGGGCGTGGGGGTGGCGCAGGGACGCTCTCTGCTTCACAGGGAAGGAATTCGGTCAGGCCTGTCAGGCGGGTTGGGACAATCCAGGCCGGATGCGATGGGGGTTCACTGCAGAGCAGTGAGGGCTCTCCAGGCTCCTGACAGACCCCTGCGTTTGGGAGATCAGGGAGTCTTCGGGACAGGCTTGGAGGATCTGGGTTGGCTGGTCTGACGCTCTCTCCTCTCCCTCAGCGGGTGCGTATTACCCGGCGCAGGGGGTGCAGCAGTTCCCAGCGGGGGTCCCCACTGCCCAGGTCATTGTGAGCCAGCAACCACCGATCCCACCAAAACGAGAACGAAAGACGGTAAGGAGCAATCTGCCTCCAGGCATGGGGGAACTCATGTGCAAGAGGGTGTGCTCATGTGCAGGAGGGGGATGGTGTCAGCCCCAGGTGTGTGTGGGATGGGATGTGGTGCAGCGTGCCAGGGAAAAGGTTGGCACACGGTTGTGTTCCCATAGGCTGGAGGGCTTAGCAAGGGAACTGGGGTGCGTGGTGGGTGCTGGCGACCTTGGTCGTCCCGGCGGGCAGCGTTGTGCTGAGTCACAGCTCCCGGGAGGGCGGGGGTGCCGCGGCTGCCAACTGCTGTCTGCTCCCGGAGATGCCGGTGCTCGGAGGCCTCGCATGGGGCCTATTTATAGCAGGGAGCCGGGTGGCTGCCGGTATGGCCCTGTGCCGGGAGGCAGGGGCTGCCACTGGGAGGTGGGATGCTGGCATTTTCTCATCAGAGATGGGTAGAGCTCTGCACTTGGTGTTCTGGGAGCAGGTCGTGTTCAGAAAGTAGAGAGGACAAGACTCCTGGCTGCACTTTGCCGTGCACTGTGGTCCCAGCCAAACCCACGTGTACCCCTCCAGTCACCCCGCAGCAGGGTGCCCTGTAGCTCGTGCCGCACCCATGGCAGACACAGGGCATGTGAGGCTGTGAGCATATAGGGTGTGCCTGGGGTGGCACAGAGCTCATTGTGGTTTCTGTGTGCTGAGTCTAGTCCCCTGTATTGTCCCCAGAATGAGGCGGGGTCCTTGCAGCCCCTGTGCCAGCACAGCGATATATTGGGGTCCCCTGATTTCTGATGGCACTGGCTAGGGACCTGCTGGTTCCAGCTGCCTGTTGTGATGACTTGCAAGGCACTGGAACAGGCCAGTGTCTGTGGGACACTGTGCCCTGTGGTGAGAGGTTGTGGCACCCACTGTTCCTCACACTGTATGTAGCCAGGACAGGCATTGCAGTGAGTCAGCCTCCATTTTCCCTTTGGAGCACAGTGTCCTGTGGGGTGCTGGGCTCATGGAAAGGGGGTGGCCTGTGTGTTGTGTCCTGCACTCTGCCAACAGCTTCCCCACTGTGCTCTGATTCTTGGACAGATTCGAATACGAGACCCCAACCAAGGTGGCAAAGACATTACAGAAGAAATTATGTCTGGAGCAAGGACCTCATCCACCCCCACCCCTCCACAGGTAAGTGGATCCACTGGCTTCATAGCTGTGGCAGAAGGAAGTGCACATGGCCCTGTTCAACTCCCTCTTTGCCCCCTCAGGCTGGAAGCGGTTTGGAGCCCCAGGCCAATGGAGAGACCTCCCATGTAGCAGTTATTGTCCGGCCCGGTAAGTGCCCGTGCCAGGGCTGGGTGTGCCAGCTGGCATGGCTGCAGCAAGGTTCCCTGGTGTTGGCACTACAGGACGTGAAATGCCAGCCCCACTATTCTTTGGTTCTCCTGACTCTTGTGGGCTCAGAGGCCATCCCTGCATACCTGGGGACCTTGTTGGATACAGGAGAGTTTATACTCATCTCAGCTGTCCTCTGGGCACTAGAGGACCTCTGTTTTCCCTATCCCCCGTTTATGATGTGGCTTGGTACATCTGTCCCTATGTCTCCTGAAAATAGAGGGATCTGGGGAGGAGTGTGGGATGAGCAGGGATTCACAGAGTCATCAGTTAATGCCATCCGCCTTGCAGATGACCGCCCGAAGCCTGCGCTGGTAGTGAGCAAGCCTGTCTCCCTGGAGCCCAGCAAGTCGGCATCCCCGTCTCCTCCCCCTCCCCTGATCCCCGAGGTGGAGCCTGTGGTGCTCTCGACCATGCCGCTGGTGCCAATGGAGCCTCCTGTGGACACGGACACGAAAGCGGAGCAGGGCGAGGCGCCACCTGACCCGCAAAAGACGTTAAGCGCCATCACTACAGTGCCAGGGGCTGCAGAGCTGCCCCTTGTGCCCACGCCCAACATGGACACAGTGGCTGCGGAGGAGGAGGAGGAAGAGGAGGAGGAGGTTGCTATTCCCCTCCCGGAGCCCACCCTGCAGGAGCCTGTGCCCCCTGAGGTGCTGCCGGTGTCCGTTGTTCCCTCAGTGCCAGCCGTGCCCCTGGTGCCGGCTGCGCCGTCGCCACCACCCGTTGTATCACAGGCCCCTGAAGCGCCTGCCAAACCTGCCTCCCCTAGCCCCCCACCACCCCGGGAAGAGCCCTGCCCCGAGCCCACTGGTGAGGCCAATGGGGTTTTGGAGGAGACGCCCGAGACGGTCCCTGAGGTGCCCGTGTGCCAGCCAGTGCCGGTCTCTGAGCCGGTGCCAGTGCCCACCCTGGACTCCCCTGTTGCCCAGCCTGAAGAGCTGCCCCTACCCAATGGTGTGGAGGGCACCAGCAAGGTGGAGCCGAGTGAGGAGCAGCCTGAGTCGGATGTCAGCCCTGTCTCAGAGCCTGAGGAGCCAGCCCAGCCCGGCACCCCTGCCTCCCCACCTGCAGAGGAGGAGGAGGAAGAGAGTGAAGGCCCTGGTGAGACCCAGGAGCGAAGCTTGAGCCCAGCCCCTGCCCCTTCACAGATCTCGGAGGCGACCGCACAAGGTTGGGAATGCTGGGCTGCAGGGTGCCCCAGGGTGGTGTTGGGTAGTGGGGGGCCATGAGTACAGGGAGGTGTGGAGGGGGAGGTGTGGTTAGGGGGTACAGGATGTGTATGGGATGCTGAGAGGCACAAGGTGTCTATGGATGGTGGGTTCAGGGAGGTGTCTGGGGAGTACATCTATGTAGTGATGTATGGGATGGGTATAGAGGGCTGTGTGTGGGGGATGTCATGGGAAATGGAAGTGTGTTTTATCTGATGTCTTTCTTATGCAGGGGTGTAGGGTGATGTATCAGGGTTGTACCTGAGGATTGTCCCCAGTCATTGAGGACGCTGGGAGGTGGAGGATTGGCAGGGAAGATGTAGGGCATGCTGTGTAGGGGTATGCAAGTACACAGTGGTGACTGAGGAAAGTGGGGTGCCCTGGGGATGTGTTGGTGTTTCTCTTTTTTTCTTTAAGCACCCTGCATAGGAGTTGTTTGGGTTATGTAGGAATGATGGGGAAGGTGGGTTCACAGAATGTGTTTATATAAAGAGTGCCTTGGGTAGGGATACAGGGGTGCTCTAGGAGGGCAACTGGGGGCAGATACATTTCTGGGGAGCACGTGTATGGGCCGGTGTATAGGGGTGCCAGGGAGGGGAATGTGTACGGGAACAGAAATTTGTATGGGAGTGTCCCTGTAAGGGCTGCCTGTAGAGCAGTGTCTACAGGGACTCCTCTGACAGGATGGAGAGCATGCACTAGGGCAATGGTGTGGCTGGGAGGCTTTGATGAAGCACGTGGTAAATCAGGGTGTTTGGGGATAGGGGCTGTTATGGGTTGGCAGGACCACATCCCTGTGGTTCCACCTTGAAGCTCACCTGCTGTTACTGGGGCCTTGCTGGTGACCCCATAGCTAGTGTCAGGGTACTGAGGCCTGGGAGGGTTCCTGTCTTTGACCTTCCTGCCTCTCCTCCCAGTCGCCATGTCGGTGCCAAAGAAGAAACGAAGGCTGAAGGAGCTGAACAAGAAGGAGGCATTAGGTGATTTGCTGGATGCCTTTAAAGAGGTGAGTGTCCCAGGGGTGTCTGAGGGTCACCTCGTGTTCCATCTCCTCCTGTGATGAACTCTGCTTTGTGCCATCGTGTCTGGGCCACTGAAGCTCTGTGATGGTAATGAGGATCTGAGGTGGGGTGGACACCGAGGAGTGGGGTGAAGGGGACAGGAACAGGCTCATGTGGGTGACTGCTGTCCCTGTTCCCCCTGCTGCAGTCTCAGACTGGTGATAGTGCCTCGGAGGTGGAGAACAAGCCCCCCACGTCTGCCCCTGCCAGTGAAGCAGAGGATGTGGCTCCTGCCCGTCCGCAGGAAGAGTCAGAAGAGACGTGGGAGGAGAAAGAAGACAAGTTGGCCCCGGAGAAGGGCAAGGCTGCTGGCCAGAAGTATGGCTACAAGGAAGGTGAGCTGTGCCTGGGCACAGTCCTCTACTGGCAGCCACCACCTCTGGACCCAGCACCTCATGGTCCCGCTGTCCTAAATTTCACATTCTTCTCCCATCTTGTCCCCAAGCTTGGCATGGGGTGAAGAGCAGAGTTCGCAGCACAAGGGTCTTGTCAGGAGGCGGGGAGCTGGTGGCATCAGGCTTTCTAAGCATGCATGGTTATGCTTATGGTGTACCAGACTGGGGCAGATCTGTGGTTGTCTACATCTCACCTTGCTTGTCCTTGTGTGGACCCAGACCTGCTACAGCTCAGGATGGAGAATATGGGACAGGCCACGTCAGAGTCTCCCTCTTGCTCCCCACTGCAGAGCAATGGAAGCCACTGAACCCTGAGGAGAAGAAGCGATATGATCGGGAGTTCCTGCTGGGCTTCCAGTTCATCTTTGCCAGCATGCAGAAACCCGAGGGACTGCCCCAGATCACAGATGTGGTGCTGGACAAGGTTGGTGCGGCCCTGGAAATTGGGGAATTGTGGGTGGTGGTTGGGTGGGGATCTGGCTCCTCTTTGTGCCATGTGAAGGCAGGGCAGGGACTTACTTCTGTGCTGAGGGTCCTGTTGCTGCATCTGCAGTGACCCTTGAGCCCGAGTTTGGTGGGTGTGGGGGCACCTCTGGGGCTTTTTTTCCAGTTCCTTGTCCCGGCGCTGAGGCTGGGGGATGGATCCGTCCCGCTCCTCTGCCCCCGGGCATCCTCAGCCGTGTGTACCTTCGCAGGCCAACAAGACCCCACTGCGGGCAATCGACCCCATCCGCATCAGTAGCATGAACTGCAGCCCTGACTTCACCCCCTCCTTCGCCAACCTTGGCCGGCCTGTCATGGGCAACAGGGGCCTGGTGAGTATCTCCTCACTTCATTCCTGCCATCCTGCTCTGCCTCTCTGTGATGATCAAGCATTCGAGCCGCTGTGTCTGGGCCACTGATGTCCATGATGGAGTTGAGGATCTGAGTAGGTGGACTGGGGACTTCTGGGAGCAAGCTCACGTGGTCCCAGAGCAGAGAGCTGAGTTTCTTCTCCACCTGTCAGCCCTCAGGGTTGGGTCCCCGCCGCTCCCAGCAGAACCCGAGGAAGGAGCCCCGCAAAATCATTGCTACTGTGTCCCTCAATGAGGATGTCAAGCTGAACAAGGCTGAGAAGGCCTGGAAACCCAGCAGCAAACGTGCTTCCGAGGAGGAGGATCCTGAGAATATTAAGACACAGGTGGGAGCTGGGGTGGGCAGGCAATTGGAGGGCCTGGGGGAAGGGCACCCAGCTCTTGCTGACCCTGCTGCCTTTGCAGGAGCTGCTCCGCCGTGTCCGCAGCATCCTCAACAAGCTGACACCCCAGATGTTCCAGCAACTGATGAAGCAGGTGATGGAGTTGTCCATCGACACGGAGGAGCGGCTCAAGGGTGTCATTGACCTCGTCTTCGAGAAGGCCATCTCGGAGCCAAACTTCTCTGTTGCCTATGCTAACATGTGCCGTTGCCTTATGGGGGTGAGCAGAAGCTGGGCAGTCTCTTGCTGAGTGGGCAAGGTTTTTTTGGCCATCTCAGCTGAGCTTAGTAGTAGTGTGTAGGTCCTTCCATGAGGAGTGGGGAAATGGGGTGTGTGGATGGAGGACCAGGTTCAGTCTCAGTAAGGCATCTCAGTGTTGTAGGGTGGCTTTTCCCTGATCTGTGTAGTGCCACCTTAGCTTTTGGGGGAGACACAACTCATGCTTTTTCTCTGGGTTGTACCTCTCCCTCAGCTTAAAGTGCCCACAACAGATAAGCCCACAGTGACTGTGAACTTCCGCAAGCTGCTGCTCAACCGCTGCCAGAAGGAGTTTGAGAAGGACAAGGATGATGATGAGATCTTTGAGAAGCGGCAGAAGGAGATGGATGATGCCAGTGCTGTGAGTGGTGGTGGGAGTCTGCCACTGAGGGCTGGCGTGGGTGTCCTTGGGCTGGCTCTGGACACTGAGCTGCCCTGCTGGGCTTTTCGTGCAGCCCGAGGAGAAGGCGCGTATGAAGGATGAGCTGGAGGAGGCGCGGGACAAGGCCCGACGACGATCCCTGGGCAACATCAAGTTCATTGGAGAGCTCTTCAAACTGAAGATGTTGACGGAGGCCATTATGCATGACTGCGTGGTGAAGCTGCTCAAAAACCACGATGAGGAGTCTCTTGAGTGCCTTTGCCGCCTGCTTACGACTATTGGCAAGGACTTGGACTTCGAGAAAGCCAAGGTACTCCTTGCCCTGCCCTACCTTGCTTGCTCTTCCCTTGCCTTTAAGAGGAATGTGACCATGGCTCTGTCCCTCAATAGCCCAGGATGGACCAGTACTTCAATCAGATGGAGAAGATCATCAAAGAGAAAAAGACATCATCCCGAATCCGTTTCATGCTGCAGGATGTGATTGACCTAAGACGGGTAAGGTTCATGGAATACAATTGTCTGGGGACTATCCTCTGTCTGCTGCTTGGTCCCTTGGAGCTGCTGATCTATATCCTTGGAGTGCCAGTAATCCATGTGTCTCCTCTAGGGGAGAGGTGGGTATGTGAGCTGTGGCCAGCCCCAGAGACACCATGCTAGCCCCTGCTCTTGGTTATCATGGTAGTGGTAGTGGGCACACAGTAATTGGCGGCTGTTTAATGCAGGGGGGCTCTGGAACTTGAGCCTTTTTGTGCCAAAAGCTGCCACAACACATGGAGAGTGGTGATGGCCAAGGCAGGAGACTAACCTGAGACTTTTGAGAGTGAGATGGCTAGGAAGCGGGAATCCCTTTCTCTCCATCTTTCAGCCATCTCAGTTCCCTCTTCCCTTCTTCCCTGCCCTCTACAGAATAGCTGGGTACCGCGGCGAGGAGACCAGGGCCCCAAAACCATCGATCAGATCCACAAGGAAGCAGAGATGGAGGAGCATCGGGAACACATCAAAGTGCAGCAGCTCATGTCAAAGGACAAGAGGAGAGGACCCCCTGGGCCATCCTCTGGTGGTGAGTGTCTGGGCTTGGGGGCACTTGAGTTTGCTAGGAGTGGGTTGCTCCTGTTGGACTTTGCTCAAGGCTGGTCTGCACCTTATGACTGTCCCTCTTGTGCTCAGGGCGCAGCAGCCTGGTTGCAGATGATGGCTGGAACACGGTGCCCATCAGCAAGGGCAACCGGCCCATTGACACCAGCCGGATAACAAAGATCACCAAGGTGAGGCTGGGGGTGCAGTGTGGCAGCTGAGCTGGCTGGCTGCCTGGCCTAGGTCCTGCTTTGGTGGGGGGATCAGGCCTGACTGTCTCTCTCTGCACCTGCAGCCTGGATCCATCGACTCCAATAACCAGCTCTTTGCACCGGGTGGGCGGCTGAGCTGGGGCAAAGGCAGCAGCGGAGGGTCTGGCGCGAAGCCCGCAGATTCAGGTAGGCAGTGTGGGACTGGCTGGGTGCTGTGGGACAGAGTGGGAGGGGTGATCCTTCCCCTGGCAGTTCCTCTACCAGAGAGTTGCCGAACTCTGAGACTTCCCTGTTTTCACGCCCAGCATCTGATTCAGGGCGACCAGCCACGAGCACCTTGAACCGCTTCTCAGCGCTCCAGCAGTCAATGCCTGCCGAGAGCTCAGAGTCCCGTCGTGTGGTGCAGAGGTGAGGGGCCAGCCCTGCCTTGGTGGATGGGTGTGTGGGGTTGAGGGAGGGCCCCTGATTGACTCTTGTGATTGATCAGTGTACAGGCAAGTTACGGTATCTGGACTTGCCCTGTGGCAAGATGGGGCCTTGATGGAGCTTAGAGTCAGCGGTGAATCGTTGTGGCAAGGAAGGTTGACCTCACCCTGGGTGTCCTCCCTACTGTGTGGTGCTTGGGTGGCCGCCCTTGGGTGCTCGGTCTGGCCTGGGAGTCCTTGGATAGACATTAAAGGGTGGGAGTGTGAGGTCCTCAAAGAGAGCTGGAGTGTGAGGAACCCAAAGAAAGCTGGAGTTTGGATTTGTTTGGGAGAAGAGGAAAACAAAAGGGGGCTTTGCCCACAGTCTGCGTCAGAAGGAAGGTGTGGGTAGGACAAAAGCAGGCAGTGCTCAGCTATGCCAAGGAGCAGAGTAAAAGGAAAAGGGTATGAGTTGGAATGAGGGAGAAATAGGGAAAAAAATTTTCCCTGAGAATGGTCAAGTGCTAAAAGAGGTGGGGATTGGAGTGAGACAGCCTTACCTTACAGAGCTCTAGAGTCTGGGGTCAGGGACGGTGGTGATGGGTTCTTCACGCTGTGCTGTCTTTCTCTCACCCAGGAGCAGCTCCAGCCGTGACAGGTCAGAGAAGGCTGGGGACAGAGGGGACCGGGAGTCACGTTCGGAGAAGGGCAGCGAGCGTCTAGAGCGTCTTGACCGGGGGGAGAGAGTAGACAGGAACAGGTCTGCCCTCACCAAGAGGAGCTTCAGCAAAGAGACGGAGGACAGGAGCCGAGAACGGGAGAAGCAGGGCGGCCCCGAGGCCGTGCGCAAGGCTGCGAGCATGACGGAGGAACGGGACCGGAGCCGAGAGACCAGTGAGCTGGGCAGGGGCAATATCCCAGGGCCTGGCTGCACCTGCAGCTCTGCTTGTCCCAGGTGGTGCCTGATCCCTGCTCTCCTCTTGCAGTTAAACAAGAGCCAACACCTCCTGCACCATCCACCAAGCCTGCGCTGTCGGAAGAGGAACTGGAGAAGAAATCCAAGGCAATCATAGAGGAGTACCTGCACATCAATGACATGAAGGTAAGAGAAGGGGATGGCCAAGCACCTTAACACACCATATATGTTCCTCCTCTGACATGCCATATGCTTCCTTCCCTGTGTAGTAGCACCCTTGGGCAGGGTCCTGGTGGTGCCTGTATTTGGAAGGGGGGAGCCAGAGCTGGCTGTAGGGCAGTACTGACCTCCCTTTTCCCTGCAGGAGGCCCTGCAGTGTGTGCAGGAGCTGGGCAGCCCCTCCTCACTTTACATCTTTGTGCAAAATGGCATCGAGTCCACGCTGGAGAGGAGCACCATCTCCCGAGAGCACATGGGAGCCCTGCTCTGCCAGCTGGTGAAGGCAGGCACGCTCTCCAAGGAGCAGTATTACAAAGGGTGAGGGGCTGGGGCAGCCTGGCTTTGAATTTGGCCCTGCCTTGAGTAGGACTTAACACTGAGACATCCTGAGGTCCCTCCTAGCCAAGGGTATGGGGACTGCTGGATCCCAACAGCTCCCTCTGCTCTTCAGGCTGCGAGAGATCTTGGAGATTGCAGAGGACATGGAGATTGACATCCCACACATCTGGCTGTACCTGGCTGAGCTCATCACCCCCATCCTGCAAGAGGAAGGCATCCCCATGGAGGAGCTGTTCAGGTGAGGGCTGTGCTCCTCAGCAGGGCTGGCACGGGAGTCCTCCTTGGGGCAGGTAGCTCACCCAGGTCTCTTGTGCTCCACAGGGAGATCACAAAGCCCCTGGTGCCCATTGGGAAGGCCACCACGCTGCTGGTCGAGGTGCTGGGCTTGTTGTGCAAGGGCATGGTAAGTGCATGGGGCTTGTGGCTGCTGGCTGCTGTCTCAAGGACTGGCATCCTGCTTGGGAACCAGATGGGCTTGTGGGGATTGAACCCCCCTGCCACAAGAGAGCATGGTGAGGGGCATCCCTCTCAGTGTTTGGGTCATGGGGCTGGCATGGCCAAACCACAGTAGCTTCCTCCCTGGAGATGGCAGGCATGCCATGCTGATGCTGTTTGTCCCACAGGGCCAGAAGACCGCAGGAAAGCTGTGGCGGGATGGGGGCCTGAGTTGGAAGGAATTCCTGCCTGAGGACCAGGATGTCAACAAATTTGTCACAGAGCAGGTGGGGGCTTGATGGCAGCAAGGGGCAGAGGTGGGCTGTGGGCAGATCTTTGGCAATGTGAGAGTGGCACTCCCCTGTGCTGCCTTCAACAGCTCTCTCTGCCTGCTTCCCCAGAAATTGGAGTACACGATGGGTGACAGCTCAGACATGCCAAGCCGCAAGGAGCTGACCTCAGAGGAGCTGTGCAAGCAAATGGACAAACTGCTGAAGGAGAACCCGAACAACCAAAGAATATATGACTGGATTGAGGTGAGGGTGGGGGCACAATGCCTGAGTGTCTGGAGGCTCCCTCTTGGCTCCCTCTCCAGCTCACAATCTTTCACCCTCCCCCCTCCAGGCCAACCTGAGCGAGCAGCAGGTCTCGTCCAACACGTTTATCAGGGCCCTGATGACGTCTGTGTGCCACTTGGCCATTGTCTGTGAGTACCTGGGTGAGGTGGGAGTGGTGGGGGTTCCCCTGCCTACACTGCCCCTCTCACGCCCCGTCCCCTGCAGTTGATAACCCGTGCCGCGTGGACGCCACGGTCATCCGCGACCAAGCCAAGCTGCTCCAGAAGTATCTGCGGGATGAGCAGAAGGAGCTCCAGGCACTCTATGCCCTGCAAGCCTTGGTGGTGAAGTTGGACCAGCCTCCCAGTGAGTATCGTGGGTGCGGGTGGTTGGAGGAGAGGGTGGAAAATGTGTCCCCACCCCTGCAGCGTGGCTGGTGGCTGGAGAATAGCAGAGGTTCCCTTTTGTCCCCCCACCCCAGACCTGCTGCGGATGTTCTTTGATGCCCTCTACGATGAGGACGTCATCAAGGAGGAGGCTTTCTACAAGTGGGAGTCCAGCAAGGACCCAGCCGAGCAGCAGGGCAAAGGGGTGGCTCTGAAATCGGTGACAGCCTTTTTCACCTGGCTCCGGGAAGCTGAGGATGAGTCGGACAACAACTGAGCAGCTTTGAGGAGGAGGAGGAGGAGGAGGAAGTGGGGAGAGAGAGCAGGGCACCCTGGGGAGTGACTCCATCCCTTCCCACCCCTGGCCCCCATGGACTTACTGATGCCAGGGCTGAGGAACCTGCTGTGCCCCTTGCAGTCCCCCTCTTTTTCAGTTCTCCTCTCTCTTCTTCCTCTGTCGTGGTTCTGTTTGTAAGGCCTGTACGAGTTTGTCATGATAATAAACAGATGCTGACTGAGGCGGTGGCTGCCATGGGCCCCCTTGGGGACCCTCCTCGCCCCCCTCCCAGTGCAGAGACACCAGGTCTCTGGGAATGGGGCAGAGCACCCCTGGATTCATGTCATGGAGAGGGGGGGATGGGATGGGGACATATCTCTCCCCTCCTCTCCCTCCTCCTCTTTCTCCTCACCGCTTCTTGATGAAATATAGAGAGATTATATATATATAAACTTATTAAATTTGGTTTGGGGACAGGAGCGTGATTTCTCCCCCTCCCCTGTCCTCTCTCTATTCCTCCATCACTGCCTGGACCCCCTCCCCTCTATGGTTTTTAAATTTTAAATATAAATCATTCCCCCTCCAGCTCCTGCTCTGACACCTGGGGAGGGTGCTGGGGAGGAGGGGGGGTGGCCCCTTCTCTCTGGGCCAGGCTGAGTCCCCTCCACGACCCCAAAAGCCCCCATCCTCCTCCCAAACGTTTAAGGCCACAATTGGGCAAGCGACAAGGGCGGCCCCCTCATCCGCGTCCCCTGTATTTATAGAGCGCCGGATGTGACGAGCCGCATGTGTAATTATTAAAACAAGGATTCAATTACTGGTCACGTGAATTTGTAAATAATTTTTTTCCTTTTTTTTTTTTTTTTTCTTTATGGAGTATTTAATTGAAGATTTAAAGGCATCTTTTCACCTTAAAACTGGAAATAAAAGAACATTGCTAAATAATGCCCCGTGTGCCGCTGTTGCCGCCCCCCCTCCCCCCCATGTCCCTTGTGCCTGGGCTGGTGTGGGGGTGCCAGCCTTGAACATGGGCAAGGACCAGCCTCCCCTGTCACTGCAAGGCAGGTAGGTACCCCCCACTCCAGGGCTGGAAGGGTGGCAAAGGGGTTGGATATGCCTGGAGCCAGGCCCCCTGGACTCCCCTTGCTGGTGCTGCCTGGTGCAGTGACTCTGGAGGCAGAAGAGTCAGCCCTCCCAGCAGCCTGGCTGTGAAGCAGAGCCCTGATGCCCCCAAATGTCCCTTTTCCCACAGGCATGAGTGGCAGAACCTGTGTGGTCTCTTGGGGCAAGAGATGGGAAGTGTGTGCCAGGTGCTCCCTACACCTTCCAGTGTGAGAGGGCATTTTTCTATCAGCTCCCTTGTCTTGCAGTTGGAGTAGAGATGGGGCACAGCTGGCCCCTGCTGGGCTTCCCCTGTGGGGTATCCCTGCTGGGGAAGAGGCTGGTCTCCCTGGGGACTGGAGGCTGGTCTTTGCTGCCTTGGGCTGCCTCTTGCTGAGTCACCCTGGCCGTAGCCCAGAGGGTACAGAATAATTAACCGGAGGCTGTTCCCCAGATTAGAGGCTGATCTGTCTGAGCTGCAGCCCTGGCATCACTAATGCTGGGAAGCATTTGGCAGGGAAAGGCCTCGGGCTAGGGACTGAACAGGAACTACTCCTGACTGGGAAAGAGTGAATAAGGAGGGAGGGAGGCCCTTAGCTGTTAGGGTACCTTGCCTGCCAAGGGAAAGAGAGGGTGGCACCGCAGGAGTGCCCTCCTGTGCCAGGGAAAATTGCACAGCGTTAATTGCCATCAGTCCGTTGCAGAAGGGAGCACGGGTTGACCATCAGCCCGGCCAGGAGCGCTGGCCTGGATCTCCTGCAGGGGCCGTTGCTGTCAGACGTGATGTTCCAGAGCCTGGCCCACCTGTCCCCAGCCCAGTTCATGGGGGTGGGAGGCCGTGTGCTCCCTCCCGCACCTCCAGGCCCTCGGAGGGTAGGGGCAGGGAGGTCTGGGGCAGAGGGGTGCCCTGTTCCTGCAGGCTCCCAGCCCTGTCCCCCCGGGGGTGTTCGGGGGCCGGGGCCGGGCGGGGCGGCGCTGTCCGCGGTGCTGGCACGGCGCTCTCCGCGGTGGACGGCCTTCTTCCCCTCCTCCTCAGCCCCCTCCTCTTCCTCCGTCCATCCTCCTCCTCTCCGCGCCCCCTCCTCTTCCTCCATCCCCCTCTTCCTCTTCCTTCAGCCCCCCTCTTCCTTCATCCTCCCCGGCTGCCTTCATCTCCCCTTCACCTCTCTCCTCATCTCCCCTTCCTCCTCTTCCTCCCGGCCTCCCTCTCCCCCGTTCTCCCCTTGCTCCCTCTCCCTCATCCCTTATCCCCCTCCGCCTTCCCTTTCTCAGCCTTCCTCCCGCACATTCTCCTCCTTTTCCTCCTCCTCTTCTTCCCGCCTCCCCCTCTCCCTCCTCTTCCTCCCCCAGCAGTGACGTCTCTGGCCGTGCTGCTCCCGGCCCGGCGCAGGCACCGCTCGGGGCTCCGCTTCTGCTCGGGGCTCCGGTGCCGCGGCCCGGCCCGGCTCGGCGGCGGCTCCGGCGGGGCGCGGGCGCTGTCCGGGGCCGCCCATGCGGCCGGGGGGCGATGTGGGCGGCGCGGAGCCGGCGGTAGTGCCCGCACCGGGGCCCCCCCGGGAGCATGGGCTGCATCGGCTCCAAAACCACCATCGGTGGGTGAGCGACGCCGCGATGGGACCGCGGACTTGAGGGAACAGGGGGTCCTGGGGTGTGGAGGGTGTTAGGGGAACTTGAGGGTGGGGACGGGGGTGTGCGGGGGACGGCCGAGGGGCTGGCGGTGATGCGATAGGGGTGTGGGAGGCTGGGGGATAAGGGAAGGTGGAGAGCAGGGAGCTGAGGGGACCACCAGGGGATGGACTGGTGGTGCATGGGGACTGGGAGGCTGTGGGGGCTGTAGGGTACAGGGAATTACGGAGGTGGGAGGGTACACAGAGAGAATTGGGGTATCTAAGTGTGTTGTGTATACAGAGAGCTCGAGGGCTCTGGAGGACTTCGGTACATAAAGGGTGATGGGGGCTAAAGATGGGTGGGGGTTTGGGAGCTGGGGGTGCTGCTCTGGGGCAGCTGGGTGGCCCAGGGAGTGCAGGGAGATGTGGGGGGGCTGGGGCGATGGGAGCAGTTGGACTGCAGCTCTGGGGGAGCCGGGGGTTGGGGTGGGGGTACAAGGGGACTGGGAAAGGAGTGTGGGACTGGGGTGCTGTTAGAGTCCAGAGAGGTTATGGGGTGGCTATGAGAGAGACAGTCATTCAGGGGGGTGTTGGAAGCTGGGGTTTGCTGCAGTGTGTGGGGTGCAGCAGGGGTGCTGCAGATGTCCTGGGGGTGCTGCACGAGGGATGGGGGCTGTGATCAGAGAGAGTTCTGGAGGCTGGGTTCACAGGGGCTAGGACAGCATTGAGAGTGTTGCAGACATGCCAGAGGGGCCCTGGGGGTGTTGTTGCTAGGATGTCACCACAGGGTGCCCCTGCCCACAGCTGGGAGTGGGGGCGATCCTCGCTGCAATTTCCCAAGGAAGCCAGGGTGTACCCTCAGATATGGGTGGGAGGCAGCACTTTTGAGCTCCCTGTATCCCACTTCACAGCTGGCTTATGTCAGCCAGGCCCACCTTGGTGCAAGGGAAATGAGGCTCTTGAGAGATATCCCATTTTGGTCCCTTTGGGACTGGTATTTCATGGCATCTGCGTTGACAGGAGTCCCCAGTTCTTGGGAGTCAGTGCCTGAGGGTGAAGACACCCATCCATTTGAGGTGCCAGTGCCCTAGAGGTCAAGCTGTTGTGACAAGAGATGGGTGCAGGTGCTTTTACTGACCCTATCCCTTCTTGCTCCTTTCCCTCCTGACCCAGCAGGGAACTGGAGAGGGGGATTTTGGACATAGTGGAGGAGCAGCAGCCCCCTGCAAGTATGGCCCAGTGCTGCCTCCTTTCACGCAGCCAGCACCTGGCCCAGTCCAGCCTGGTCCAGCTGCCCCCACCCCTCCCAGAGCAGCTGCCAAGCTGGGACAGGTGCCTGGTCCCCAGTGCCAGGCTGGGGACGTGCGTTACCGCTGACACAGGCGGAAGAGTTGCCCGGGCGTGAGTCACCAGTGCTGCAGCAACGAGTTGTGTCTGGTCTCAGACCGGACAGGAAGCTGCTGCCACAGGGTCAGTGGGTGGGGGTCTGAGAGGGCAGCTGGGGAAATGGAGGTGCTGAGGCTGGCCTCGGCTCTTCCCGCAGTGGCCGTGGACACAACGCTGTGTGTGGAGTGGAAGGAGGTGAAGGCACTGTCACCCCTGAGCGTTGCCCGCCCGCTGCCCCGGCTGGTGCGCCAGGCCTCCTTCGACAGCCAGGACTTCCTCCAGGTACCGCTGAGCCCAGCCATGCCCGGCTGAGGAAGCCGTGTGCCCGCACCCCATGGTGGGCACCCGTCCTGGCCATGGCCCTGCCAGCTCGCAGTGGCTCGGGGCTGCTCTGACGTCAGCCGTGAGCCGGGCTGTATCCTGGGAGAAATCAGTCCACGGTGCCTCGTTGCCATGGCAATGCAATTTGTTGCGCGCCTCCAAATCCCACATCGCTTCCCCCGTGGCCATGGGCTCAGGGCCTGGCATGGCCGGGATGGCAATGGGGATGTACAACAGGATCTCCTGGCATGGTGTGTGCTGCCAGGGAGTGGGTGCTGGGAGCCAGGCTGAGGTGGTCTTGCACATGCACGTGTGTGTGCACAAGCTGGGGCGGGCACACACGTGTGTGTGACGCCATCTAGCACAGGGCATGGACATATGTGAGTGTACACAAGTGTGCAGGTGCACGTGTGTGTACAGTGGAGTTCAGGTGTGAGTGTGCAGGTGTGTGGTCAGTTTGTGTGTTTGAGTGGCTGCCTGTGTGTGTGGGCACATGTGCTACCTGAGCAGGTGTGTACAGGTGTGTACAGAGTGCCAGCATGTACTGACAGCGTGCACTGACACTGTGGGAGTGTGCCCTGCTGTGACCACCCCTCTGCACACACGCATGCCTGTCATGTGTGTGTTTACAAACACCCCGGGGTGGGCACCAAGCAGGGCCAAGCACCCTCCTGGAGCAGGGGACTCCCAGAAGGGAAATGCTGCCAGGGCTGTGACCATGCTGCCACTCTGGCAGGTCAATGTTGAGGACACAGTCGAGATGCTGCCCAAGTCACGGCGCGCGCTGACCATCCAGGAGATCGCTGCCCTGGCCCGCTCCTCGCTGCACGGTAACTGCTCGCCCAGGGGCTCATCTGGGAAAGGGGGCTCTCCTGAGGTGAGGAGTCTGGGCCTCTTGGAGGAGCCCTGGTATCACCTGTCTGGACTTTCGGGGGAGACCAGCGGGTTACTGATGGCACTCAAGAGGAAGCCATGGGGGTGCCATGTCCCATGGGCTGGAGGCAGGGAGTGCTGGGTCCCAGGGTTATGGGCCCTGTGGTGGGGACTTGAGGTGCCCCAGGGCACGCTGACCTCGATGCACATCCCATAGGCATCTCACAGGTGGTGAAGGAGCACGTGACAAAGCCAACGGCTATGGCACAGGGCCGTGTCGCCCACCTCATCGAGTGGAAGGGCTGGTGTAAGCCAGTGGAGTCACCTTCTGCCCTGGAGAGCGCTTTCAGCTCCTACTGCCACCTGAGCGAGGGCGAGCAGGAGGCGCGATTTGCTGCTGGTAGGCACCGCGGGCACGGCCGGTGGGCATGCCCATGGCCAGGGCAGGGGTGGTGGGGTGGGCTGCCCCATCCATCCATCCGTCCATCCATCCATCCATCCATCCATCCATCCATCCATCCATCCATCCATCCATGCTGTGGCACTGTGGGCACAGAGGTGCCAGGGCAGTGGGATTTTGGGAGCACCTCCCTGCGTGTGTTTGATCCGTGCCTGTCCCGTGCCAGGTGTGGCGGAGCAGTTTGCCATTGCTGAGGCCAAGCTGCGAGCCTGGTCCTCAGTGGATGGGGACGACTCCAATGATGAGTCCTACGATGAGGACTTCATGCCCTCCACAGAGAGCTCCCAGCCCACTGGTAAGTTCTGGAGAGTGGGCAAGCTGTGCCACTGCAGGTGTGGGTGCCCCACCATGGAGGGTTAAAGGAATGGAGTGCCTGCTGCCCGGCACGTTCCCCAGCCTGGTCACTGCCGTACAGGGCAGTGCCCCTGCCTTGCACTCTGGCAAACAGTGCCTGAGCCAGGGATGGGGAAGCCCTCAAATGCAACACCTCCGTGGAGCCAGAGAGTATTTTGCTTTTCCTTTGGTGGTTACCAGTGCATGCAACAATTTGTGAGCAAAGCAGGCACGGGACTTCTCCCAGTCTGCGGGGCAGGGGGCAGCTGACATCCCTGGCGCCCTCAGCTGTGGACTGACCCAGCCATGCTGATTTCCCACAGAGCTGACAGGCACGATGCCCGCCAGCGCGCTGCTGCGAGACCTGCTGCAGGGCCACCTGTGCCAGCTGGGCGTGCGGCACGGCTCCTGCGAGCCCGAGAGCGACTCCTCGCACACCCTCTCCCCCGAGACTCTCTGCTCCAGCCTCTGCAGCCTGGAGATGGTGTCCCCCTCCGAACTCACTGCCAAACTGCTGGGCTCCCTGGGGGGAGAGGACCTGCTGCTGCCCAAGCTGCCGCCCCCAGCCAGCCAAAGTGCCTTGCGGGGCCTGGCACGGCTCCGGTGCCAGGACTCCCTCTACTCCGTGTCCTACGCCGAAGCCTGTCTCTCGCCCACGGAGGACGAGGTGGTGCTGAGCAAGGACTTCCCACTCCGCCGGAAAATCTCTGACGTCGCCTCCTCCGGGGTGGCATCGCTGGAGGAGGAGGAGGAGGCTGAAGAGCCCTGATGCCTCCTGGGGTGCCCTGCCTCTCCTGGTGGGGGTCCAGGTCCCCTGCTGAAGCCCTCTGGCCGGACCCCACGCTGGATGAGGGGCAGGCCCTGCCGCTGTTCCCCCTCGCTATCTGGGTGCAGGAGGGGTCCGGGGGCCACTGCAGCCCCCCCAGCCAGTGTGCCCCCACTGTGCCCCGGCCCTGCTTGGCCACATTGTTGCCCTCCTGGATTTTTGCATGAGAGCAGGGAAGGGGCGCAGGGAAGGGCTTGGGGCGATCTGTCCTCTGCCCTGATGCCCAGATGTGCCCCCAAAAACTGACAAGACTAAATAAGTGGGGCTGGTTGTTCGCATGTTCTCCCCCAAACCACCCTGGGCTCCCCTTTTGGGCACAGTTCTCTCTCCCACAATGGCATGACTGAAAATCTCCAATCATCCTGTGGTGCCTCTACCACCCCAAGCCAGGGTGGTGGGGGGGGTTCGGTGTGGGAAGGGCTTTTCTCCTCTCTCCCTGGCCAACTTCTATTGGACCGAGTTTAAAACTGTGAACTGCTGCCTTGGAGCATGGAGCTGCTGGAGGGCTGCTCTGGGGGTGCCAGGGGTGCTGGGGGGCTGTGGATGTGCTGAGGTGCTGGGACTTTCTATACTTTTGTAATTGCATGGGGCTGACACAGGAAGACTGCAGGGCCAGGTGGGCGCAGGCCCCCAGGCTGGGGGCTTTGGGCCACCAGAAGAGCAGCCCCAGTCCAGCCCTGCAATAAGGGGGTCAGCCCAGCCGGGGTCCCCCAAGTCTGCTGTGAGGCAATGCAGGGTGGAGAGAGGGGGTAGGACGTGGGACTGATGTCCCTGTAGACAAGTCACTCACCCCTAGCAGGGAACCAAGTGCCTACATGAAGGGCGACCAGCCCCCCCCGTCCTGGCTGGGGGTGGCATCCCTCCTTGAGGATCCCCCAAGCCCACGAGGGGTTCCAGGCACATCGTTTGGGGGAGGAATGCCAGTTTTTGCCAACGCTTGCGCTCCCCCTCCTGCATGGCACGTGTTCTCGTGGGGCCGCTCTTCCCTGCATGCTGCTCCTCACCCAGCCCAGTCACTGTTCCCTGTCCCCACATCCCGGGATGCCCCCCAGCACCCACTGCACCTCTGCTCCCCTGCATCCCCCAGCACCCCACCAACCCTGCCAGGCACAGCTCCTGTTCTCCCTCCCTGCCATGGGGTGCCCGCTGTGGGGCTGGCCCCCTGCCCTGCATCACCGAGGGGCCGCAGGGGCCAGCAGACCCGCCACCATGGGAGCTGCTGGCTCCCTGCCACCCGCTGCCACTCGCTCCCGGGGGCAGCGGATGCTCCTGACGGTACTGGGCGGGCTGGGGGTGCCTGTGGATGTCTGGGGGCTTTGCTGTGTGTGTGTGCATGTGCACACGGGGAGCGCATGGGCATGTGCACGCGTGTGCATAGCTGTGGGAGCCTGAGCCCCCCGCCCCGCTGCGGCGGTACCTGTGGGGTATTGTGGGGTGCCCACACCACGGCACCCCCTCCTCCATCCTGCCAGGTCTTGAATAAAGTCAGTTGTGTGACCGCTGCACCGGGCACCTCTTCTTGCGGGTGGGGGGCACCTCCTCCCCAGGGACCAGGGGGTGGCAGCCCAGCGGTGGCAGGGATGCATCCCCCCTTCACGGCCCCGCGGGGTGACGGAGGCCTCGTCCCTTATCTCGCATTCCAACGGACAGGGTGCCTAATTATGGGCATCTGGCGGGCGGCTGGACCCTCCCCACGCAGGGCCTGGGGGCAGCAAGCGCCATGGCATCGCTCAGCTCGGCCTCCACGTACCGTGCCGAGCTCCTCGGTGCCTACGGGCAGGGGCACAGCGAACCCCTCTTCGAGGGCGACCGGCGGCATGGACCCTTTGGGGCACGGGGACAGCAGGCATTTGGGTACCCAGGTACCGGGAGTGGTGGGTGGGGGGGCCCTGCTACCCTGGGGGAGCCCTGCTGCCTTGGGGCTGGTCCCAGGGGTTATCCAGCTGACCTGTGCCTGGGGACAGCGTGGGATTCTCCCCTCAGCACAGGTTGGGAGGGCTGAGGGCCACCCTGACTGCCCCATGGGTGTCCCATGGCTCTCTGGGCTGTCTTTCAGCTTACTCCCCAGGTGCTTTTGTGCTCCTGCTGTAAGTCCCCAATAATCCCAGTGTCCTTGCTGTCCCCAGGACCACCATGCTGCCTCCTCCCCCTCCAGACCCTTTTGATTCTCCTTTTGTCCCCACACCCCCCCCATAGTTTGTCCTCCCCAACCCAGACCATCATGGTATGCCCTCAGCTCCCCTGTTACCTGCACCCTTGGATGTCACCTGCTAGACCCCCAATTTCTTGTAATCCCCAGTAACTCTAGTGTCCTTCTCCCCCTAGCCCACTCCCCCCAGACTTTCATGGTCACCCCCAGTGTCTTCACCCTCCTGTGCCATTCCCTGTTGTCCTCAGGTTGTCCAGTGCCCCTGGAATCTCCCAGTGCCCTCGGGTGCCTCCAGACCACCCACTACCCTCCAGGCCTCCAGTACCCCTACACCCCTGGGACCCCCAGTTCCCTCTGCAATTCTCCAGCACCTTCAATATCCCCAAACTCCCACTGCCACTTGCTACCCTAGCCCTCCCTCCCCCAGTGTTGTCAGACTCTCTCACACCCCCCAGTGCCCCAGCCCCTGGGTACTGTGGCCCCACGCTCAGCAGCCCTCCAATGCCCACAGAGTCCCCAGGTGCCATGTACCCCTGCAGCCTGGGCACCTGGGTGCGTGCCCAGGGTGACACCTACCAAGTGGTGGCCGACGTCAGCCAGTTTGAGCCCCCTGACATTGTGGTGACCACCTCCAACTGCCATGTCGCCATCCAGGCAGAAAAGGTGAGGCACCCGAGGGGGCAGCATCGCCTCTGGCCATGGCAAAGTGGGGGTCCTGTCCCTTGACAGCCCCTCCTGTGGGTGGCAGGGATGGGGTGGTAACTGGGAATAGCCCTTGCTAGCACTGGGGTAGATGGGAGCTGTGCCCAGTGAGGGACAGCAGCTAACTCCTGCTCTGCTGCACCGGTGCTGTGCTGGTGTAACGGGAACTGTCCTCACTGAGAATGGACAACTGGGAACTCCTGCTCCGTTGCCTTCTCTGCTGGAGGTGGCAAGTGGGAAGGGTCCCTGCTGGCACTGGAGTAGCTGGAATTTACCCCATAAGCCCAGACCTGGGCAGCAGAGGCCTGTTTCCTGCTGGCAGTAGGGTAACTGGGATCGGGATCTTTCCCATTGAACTCCCTGTTGGAGTCAGGGTGTCTGGGACTGCCCATTAGAAGCACTGGGGTAACTGGGAATGTGCTGTGGAACCCACCATGGCACACTGCGTTCCACTGCACCGGTGCTGCCTCCCCGCAGGTGGCTGAGGATGGCACTGTCTGTGACACCTTCACCCACAAGTGCCAGCTGCCCGAAGACACGGACCCGCTGTCGGTGAGCTGCACCCTCACCGAGGCTGGCACGCTGGTCATCACCGTGCGGCGCCGCGCCCGCACCGGCCCCGGGCAGCCCCCGCAGCTGCTGTACCGCAGCGAGGCCATGCTGTGAACGGCTCCGTGTGGCAAAAGGCTCCTTGCCCACAGCAATGCCAGCCCCAGCACTGTGCTGAAGCTCAGCCGGTGCCCACTGGCTGTGGCCCTCTCCATCTCCAGCCTCATAGTGCTTCAGCTCCGTTTATAAAGTCCTTTTATTAAATTAATATAAAAATCTCTGTATTTACATGGGGAGAGGTGCACGGCAGAGAGGCAGCAGGACTCCCAGTTCCCAGCCATGAGGTGCTGAGCACAGGGGGCAATGCCCACCCATGTCTCCGTGGACAACCCAACCTGATGCCCCTCTCCACCCCGTGCCACCCTGAGAAGGGACATGGTGATGCTCATGGGGGTGTGGGGTCAGTGGCCATTCTGGGGGGCACCAAGGGCTGGGGGGGGGGTACAGAGGTAGCAAAGTGGAAGCCCCAAGAGCTGACAGGTAGCTGGGGAGCAGGGGCTGTCTAGGGGTCAATTGGCTGATCCCCAGCTCAAGGAGGGAGCAGAGGCACTGGATTGAGAGTGCCCACTCCTGTGCTGAGCTGGCATCAGTGGTTCAGGGTGGGCACACCCCGGCACCTGCCAGGGAGCTCTTGTGGCTTCCAGGGACACAGAGGGGTGGATCTCAAGGGTCTCACTGACCCTTGGTGGTGTCGTCATCATCGTCGCCCCCAGGACCGGCCTCGCGGGGCATGTGGTGGTGCTGGTGGCGATCCCAGAGCTGGTGCAGGGCGGTGGTGTCGGCCTCGGTGGTGCTGGCGGTGCTGTCGCGGAAGCTGGCGAGCGGCGGGCGCACCTTCACCCCCTTGCCCGTCAGTGAGCCCTCGATGGCCTTGCGCAGCTGTGGGGACCCCAGACCCATGGGCAAACAGCTCCAGGTGCTGCTCTGTGCCCCTCCAGCCTCCCTGTCCCCTGCTCACCTCCTTGAGGGACACCATGCCCACCAGCCGCCCAATGCTGGTGACGAATGCATGGTCCAGGCCCAGCAGAGAGAAGATGGTGTGGGTCTGCAGGAAGAGGAGGCTGCGTTGAGGGTCTGGGGGGTGTGGGTGGGGCTCTGGGGTGGGGTGTGGGCGCACCTTGTGCAGCGAGGTGTGCTCCACCAGCTGGAAAGGTGCGGGGTCGATCTTGGCACTGCTGAAGTCCACCAGCTGGTCCAGCTGCTGCTCTTCCCACTCCAGGATCTGGGGAGGTGCCATTGGGCAGGGTAAGGGGTATGGTGTCCCCACAAGTGTCAACAAGGGCCCTCCCGTACTCCTTATGCCCAATCTTATGGGGAAGTCTGGGTTATCCACCCCCCTTTCTCCCCATGTCTACCACATGCTCTGGCACCCCTTTGGGATGTCTGGGATCCCTCTGAGCAGGAGGTTCCTGCCTCTCTCTGCCCAACCCCTCACCTCTGTTGGAGTCATCTTGTCACCCAGAATCATCTCCTCCTGCAAGAGAGGTGTGTTGGAGCAGCCCGAGGCACGGGCAGGGTACCGGCAGGGTACCGGCAGCAAGGGGAAGGTCAGGTAACATGATTGGTTGACAGGAAATCGGTCACACCCTGATTGGCCACAGTTGGACAAACCAAGCTTGTGATTGGTGGACAGAATGAAAGGTGTGCCATGATTGACTGAGAAAAGTGGGGCAGATCAAGCAGCTGGGATGGCTGGGAGGCTCCACATCCCGATTCTTGGGAAGGTTTGGGATGGGGAGGATGAACACCAGGATTGGTTGGATGGAATCGTAACTGTCCAAGATGGAATGCACAGACATAGGCCCAATGTGATTGGCTGAGCAGAATCTCTCCAGGCCCCTGATTGGTTCAGAGAACTCCTGCCAGGCTCTGATTGGCTGGAAGGAGCTGTGCCCAGGCTGCGATTGGCTGCAGCTTACCACAATGGAAATGCGGACGCGTTTGGCCTTGTGATAGGCTGTGCCCTGGGCCTGGCCCAGCGGAGAGAGAGAAGTTAGGGCATGGCATGGCATGGCGTGGCATGGCATGGCATGGCATGGCATGGCATGGGACGTCATGGCATGGCATGGCATGGCATGGCATGGCATGGCATGGCTAGAAATGGGATGGGGTGGAATGGGATAGCAAATGATGGAAAGGGATGAGAAGGGATGAGAAGGGTTGAACAGGAATGAAAAGGGATGTGACAAGAATGGGCAGGGCCAGGCAGGGCCATTCAGGGATGGGAAGGGCTGGGGAGAACCAGGCTCTCACCTCGGTGGGCTCTGTGGTGGCGTTGGCACAGAAGAGGCTCTTGAGGGCGATGCCAGCGTGGTCGGTGCTGCCAGCTGCGGGAGCAGAGGGGGTGTCAGTGGTGGGGACACAGCGGGGCAGGAGGCCACAGGCAGACTCACCTGGGGGGCTGTCGGCTGGGCTGCTGGACACCCGCTTCAGTGCCGGCTTCAGGGGCTTGCGGAGTGCGGGGCAGGCAGGGGTGCCCGAGGAGGTCTCTGTGCTGATCTGTGGGGGGATGGGGTGGTAGGGTGATGGTGGTGGGGGGCACCCTGACCAGGCATCCCCCAGGACGGTCGCAGCCTCACCTGGAAGCGGATGCTGGGATCGGAGAGCCGGTGCCCATCCTCGGACAGCGCCTTCTGCCGCAGTGTCAGGAGCCGGCGGTGGGGACTGAGCTGGTTGCTGAGCAGGGCCCCCACCTGTGTCCGCTCGATGGAGCCCAGCAGGATCATGGACTCTGCCAGACACAGCAAGGCGCCACGTTTCCTCCTGATGTTCCCTCTGCCACCCACCCCTGGCACACTCCATGGCTGCTGTGGATGCTGGCAGAGCCCCTGCCTGTGTCTCACCAGCTGACTCCACCAGTGGCAGGTTCTTCATCTTGGTGCTGTGCAGAACCTGCTGCAGGTCCCGGTACTTGCAGTTGAGGGTGACGTAGCGGATATCCCGCACCATGATGTCCTCCACCCGCACGTTGTATTTCCTGCCCAGGGACAAGGACAGTGGCCTCAGAGTAATGCCACCGCCTCCCCTTGTGCCTTGGTGAGGGGTTTGGGGTTGGCACAGGGAACACAAACTCACTCGTGGTGGCCCCAGCCCAGTTCAGGGAGGTAGGGAAGCTTCTTGATACGGATGATGCTGTCGTAGAGGGAGGGTTGGAGGCTCTGGGCGACGGCATTGGCCAGGATGACAGCGATCATGACGGGCAGGATGTGCGAGATCTGCCCCGTCAGCTCGAAGACGATGACGGCCGTGGACACCGTGTGGGTGACAGCACCCGACAGTGCGGCGGCCCCTGTGACCACCACCAGGAGATGGAGAGCTGTCAGGTGTTGCCAACCAGGCTAGGACCCGGCCCTGGGTTCCCCCCCTAGGGCATCCACCACGGCCCTTGGGACCGTTCAGGGATATGCCCAGTGGTGGTATCACTCCCAGTTCCAGGGATCATCACCTCAGCTGTGGGGCAGCATCTCCAAATGATGCCCACCATGGTGCTCCCGTTCCAGCTCAGTGCTTACCCACCACGGCGTAGCCACCCGGCACGATGCGGTAGACGTTGCTGTCCGTATGGATGCCGTCAGGGAACCAGGCTGCCATGCTCTCCCCCACCAGGCGCCCAAAGGCTGCCCCTGCAGGCAGAGAGGGGCTGGGAATGGGCACAGGGCTCTCCCAGTACCCGGCCCAGCCTCATGTCCTCTCCTCTGCCTGATGCTGCCAGGGAAGGGGACATCTGGAGGCACCCACAGGTGCCCAGGGTGGGCTGAGAGGTGACTCCCTCCTCCCACTGTGCCCACACAGGGTGCAGGGTCTCACCAATGACGAAGACGGGCATGAAGGCTCCACAGGGCACTGGGATGGTAGTGGCCAAGGCTGACATCCAGAACTGTGGGGCAGACACCCATTAGTTGCCCTCTCTGACCCAGCCCTGCCTCCTGCCCCTGCTGTGACCCTCAGCTGGGTGCTGTGGAGCAGCACATGGGCACCGCACCCTGCAATGGGGCATGGGCTCCTCCCAGGGGCACCCTGCCAGCTCCTCCCTGGTGGCACTTGGTGGCATCTGGCCAGCACCTCCCTGGTGGCACCTAGGAGCAAGCAGCCAGAACCTCCCTGGTGGCATGTTGGTGGCTCCCAGCCAAGATCTCTTTGATGGCATGCCAGCACCACCCAGCAAACACCTTGGTGGCCTCTTGGAGCAGCCACCCAGTGCCTTCTGGTGCCACCTTTCTGGTAACAATCTGGCACCTCCCTGATAGCATCCAGAAAATCCTTTCCATAACCTCCTGGCGGTACCTTGGGGATGGCAGGGAGGTAGACACCCACCTTCATGAGGATGAAGACAACAAGTGTGACGAAGACGTTGGAGCGGGGATGGAGCCAGGCTTCCAGGATGCCCAAGTATTCAAACTCATCGCTGATCCCCTGCTTGGCCCATGTCTGGTTGTCAAAGAGTGTCACCAGGGTGTCCTTCTGGGTGAGCTGTTGATGGGCAGGGGTCAGCTGGGGCTTGTGGTGGCCCTGGGGTGGGGACTGGTGTGCCACCCCATGGATGGGTACCTGGCCAGCCATGAACTGTCCAAAGCCGGGCGGGAAGGTCAGCGTGGAGATGATCAGCGTCACCAGGGCAGGGAAGAGCAGGCGCCTGGCAGGGCAGCACAGGGCAGGGGGTGATTTTGGTGCAGCCCCAGCTCCACCATCCTGCTGCTGGGGGCTGCTGGGCACCTACTTCTTCATGAGGAAGCGGTTGATGGTCTTCTGGCGGCGCATGAACTGCACGATCTTGCGGTTGAGGTAGACGAAGAGTGCGCCCCCGAAGCCACTGGCGATCCTGGGCAGAGCCAAGGGAAGAGGTGTCCTGCTGCCACCGCCAGCGCCACCACTGCCACCCTGGGGCCAGGGGATGGGTGCTGGGACGGCTGCACTCACCCGATGACGGCAAAGGCTGGCAGCTCCTGCAGGTCGAAGGGGAAGTCGAGGCGGAAGCGGGTTTTGAACAGTGCCGTGATTGTCTCTGGGGGATGGTGGGGCTCAGTAGGGCTGGGCAGGGGACCCCTGTGCCCTCACCCTGCCTGAGGTACCTTCATCCTTGTTCCACACAGCAAGGACACGGAAGATGAAGGCGCTGAAGGTGGCAGCAAAGAAGCCGCGCCAGTAGTTGCGGACGGCAAAGAAGGTGGAGGTGACCTCGATGCTGAAGAGGACGCCTGGCATTGGGGGGAAGTGCACAAGGGAGGTGGAGAAGCCTAGGCAGGCCCCAGTGCCTGGCATGCTTCCCACCCTGAGTCCACACTCGTGCACAGCCCACGGGGGTCTGGCTGCCCCATGGACACACTGTGGGGCAGTTCAAGGGCTTCCCTGGCAAAGCACGTGGCCAGTCCCACCTGGGCACAGGGGACACAGCACAGTGGGCCAAGCACGAGTCTGCACGAGCGAGGGGGTAGCACGGGGATGTGGGCAGCAACACGAGGGGTGGCACTGGGATGGAGTGGGGTGCACACAGATGGGCAGACAGACAGGGCAGCAGGCAAAGGGCAAGGAAAGAGTCAGACACATCACCAACCTACAGGCAGGGCTCAGCGGGACTGGAGTGGGGAGCTCCCTGGAGCGCAGGGCGGCAGGGGAGAGGACAAGAGCAGACGTTACACATCGGGGAGGATGGTGCCCACTCCTCCCTTCCTCCTCCCTGCTGAGCAGCACTGCCCTCTCCCATGCCACCTGTCCTGGGGGTCCTGCTTGCCTCTCCAGGTGCACCCTGCTGCCTGGGAGGGAGATGTGCGGGTTGTGGGGAGGCCCGGGGTGACCCTACCTCCGATGGGGGCGGCGAAGCAGCAGCCAACACCGACAGCGCAGGCAGCTGCCAGCATTTCAATGTTTCTTGCCTCGTTCTGTGAGGGAGACAGGAATGAGTGGGGCACTGCCCCCCAGCCCTAGGTACTGCCAAACCTGCTGATGGGCACAGGTTGATCCTTCTGGGGCCAGCCTGCCTTGCTCACCTCGTAGAAGCCCCCAAAGAGGGAGAGGAAGCGGCTGAGCAGGGCTGCGCACGTGCTGGCGATGTGGACAAAGGGACCCTGGGAGGACAACAGGGGACTGAGGACATTGCCCTCAGCCTCACTCCCTGGCCCCTGCTCACCCTGCCCCAGTACTGCCCTCACCTCCTTGCCCAGGGGCATGCCACTGCCCAGGGCACACGTCAGTCCAATCACTTTGGCCACAAAGGTCTTGAGGGTGAGGTACTCCTTCAGCACAACACCCCGCAGGATGGTCTTCATCTCGGGGATGCCTGAGCCTGGTGATGTGGGGACAGCCTTGAGCAATAGCCATGAAGAGGGGACACTGCCCCATGGTTCTGGGGGCTAACCCTTGATGCTCTGCCACACCCCACTGCCACAGGGACGTCCCAGAGACACCTCTTCCCTCAGAACAATTGGCAGGAACAGCCCATGATTATTTAGGCACAGCTCAAACCACAGCCCCACAGGGACCCCAATATCATAGCCCCCAGGAGACCTTCTGAAGATCAGGTTTTAGCCCTAGGAAGACCCCAAGCCTGCAGACCTCATAGCCAAGGAGGAAATCCTTCCCTTAACTCAGAGGAAACTCTCTGAAGACCTCTCTCTCTGAAGACCTCTCTCTCATAGGCCTTAGATGATCCCCAACCGCACAGCTCAGGATGGCATCCAAACCATAGACCCTAGGAGATCCTATGAAGACCATCCCATATGCCTAGAAAGACTCCCAGGACCTCCAGGGAGACACCCAGGCACAGCCCCAGGGAGTGGTCATGCTGTTTAGGGTGCAGGTAGCCCCTTGATGCCCTACCCACGGCCTGAGGGGCAAGGATCTGGGTGAAGCCAGCTGAGAAGGTGATGAGCACAGTGGGGTAGGTGACCCAGGCCATGTACTGCAGCAGCACGTTGGTATCCAGGCCCCCGTACATCCACTTCTGAGCTGTGGGAACAGCCAGTCAGGTGGGCGGTGGGTGGCAAGGCACATGGCATGGCCCTGTGGCATGGCCACTCCCTGCTCTGCCATGGCCCCAGGAACCCACCGGTACCTGCTTACCTTGGAGGCATGTGGCGATGGCAAAATCCATGGCCCAGCTGACCAGTGCCATGACCAGTCCCAGCAGAATGAGGAAGACCCAGTCCTCACCCACCTTGGAGATGAGGAACCGCTGGCACTGCAAGGCGCAGACTGTGGACACAAGGGCGGGTTCAAGGCTGGATGCCCCAGGGATGGGCACACTGAGGTGGCAGAGCCAGGCTGGCAGCAGCAGAAATGCTCACGACCAGCAGCACTGAGCCAGCACAGCTGGCACTGTTCGGTGCAGGAGCACTGCTGCGTCCAGCTGTCACAGCCAGCTGCCTGCGCAGTCACACACGGCACCACTGGCATGCACCTCCCACCAGCACAGCCTCCCTGGCATGGCCCCAGGTAGAGGGGCTGGGGCCCCCGGTCCCTGCAGCGTGCCCGGCTATTTTGGGCCATTGTGTCCCTGCTGCCCGGCGGGCAGGTGGCATTGTCCTCGGCGCCGGTGTCCCATGACAGCCAGAGAAACCCTACACCGCCTGGTGGGGTGGGCAGCCGTGTCCAGCCGTGCCGTGGTGGGGCTGTGCCCACCCATGTCCGTGTCCCGGTGACCCTTACCACGACAGGGTCCACAGCGGCCCTGGGTGTACTCCAGCAGCTCGGAGGGGTGGCGGGGCCGGGCCGTGTCCCCCTCCTGCAGCCGCAGCCGCGCTGCCTCGTCCTTGGCGAAGGTGCCCAAGTCCTGCGTGTAACGCCCGTACATCTGGGGGAGAAGGAGTAGGCAGGAGCGTCAGGGCGGCTGGTACCCCAACCCTGGCACCCGAGGAGGGAAACTGAGTCAGGGCAACAGTGGGCATACTGGCATGGCCTGCCAGGTGAGGGAACAGGCATAGCATCCCAAGGCAAAGGGGTGGAGGCACCTGTGGGAGTGCCCGGCTGCCCTCCAGGGCGTGGGAAGGAGCCAGGCAGATAAGGGAGTGTGGATCAATGCTGATTGTTTTGCCTGCATGCCCAAAGCAGGCAGTCGGTACCAGTCTCTGGCCCTGCCCAGGTGCCCCAGGCACTGGACTGGGGTGAAGGGTGGGGAAGGGCCTCCAGCGATGGGACCGTGGCCAGCTTGGCCAGGAAACTTTCTGAGGGCTGGTATTGGGGCTGTGCTGGAGCTCTGCAGGCACCACATTCCGATATTGCTAAGAGTAAGGCTGAGATACCGCCTCCAAATGCAGCCTTGGCAGGTCATATGTGACATGAGCTGGCTGGTCTCAGCTGGCAGCAGGGAGGCAAGAGGACAGTGAGGGACAGGATGTACCCCTAGTTCCAGGAGAGGGGGAGCACCACATCAAGCCCAAGGCGGTCCCCGGGCTTTGAAGAGGGGGATCACATAGGGATCACCCCCCTTTCCTCGGGTGCCTCCTGCCTGGCTGTGGCACGTGGCCTGGCCCTGGCAGGGGGTGGCCCTGGCAGTGCCCCTCATGCTGGCCAGGAGCTCTTTGTGCCCGTTCTCCCCGCTGAGCCGGGGGCATTTGTCCCGCACTGGCGGGCACTGCCAAGGACTCGGTTGCTTGGTTTCCGCCTCACTTCCCCCCGCACGACCTGAATGCCAAGCGCCAGAGGTTGGCCCGGCACAAAGGGAGGCTTGAGGGCTGTGGGGGCCCTGCCAGGCTCCCACGTCGGGACAACGTGAGCCCCATGCCGATGGCGTGCCCACCTGCCAAGCCGTGCCAGCGCAGCGCGTGGCTGCCCGGCCGGGGCGCAGCCGCCCTCCTCCCCGGCACGGCCCCTGCCCGCGCCCGGCAGAGGGGCAGTGCCAGGGTGGGCACCGCGCTCCGCACGTGGGCAGCCCGGCCCCGGCTGCTGCCGGCAGTGCCCACCCCGTGTGCCCGGCCCCGTTCTCAGCCCCCCGGCCTGCTGGCACATGGCAGCTCCCCGCAGGGATGGCGCGAAGGTGCGCTTCTCACGGGGCAGCGCTCCTGCCCAGGTCCCGTTGGTAGACAGCAGAAAGCAGCCAGAGCGGCGCCGAGTGGATTCTCTGCTGTCTAATACTCAGGTTGTGCCCAGCAGCGGGAGGGAGGGTGGGGATGTAGGCAGGGAGAGGAGGGTGAACTAAGTTCCACTGCTGACCCTGTCCTGGCATGGATTTTCCCCCAAACTCCTGCTCAGCATGGGCTCAGCAGCTCCTTGCCCCGTGGAAAAGAGCTGGGGGGAAAGGCACGACCACCTTGAGGGGCCAAATCCAGCATCGGCTGCCAGAGAAGGACCCCGGCCCCGCATGGGGTCTTGAATTCAAAGTCTCCCTTTGGAAAAAGCTTGTTTGCTCTGGAAGATGAAATGGGCCAGCACCCCAGGAGTGCTGTCACCCTGCCAAGCACTTGCCTGCCTGGCCCCACTGCTGACCCATGGCCAGCCCAAACCAAGACAGAAGCACCCCCAGGCTGAATGCTCCCCAAACCAGCTCTGTGTCTACCTCTTGGGGCTGTGCCAGGGCTGCCACACTGTCCCCCCAGGTGTTGGGCCACATTTTGGGATCACCAGTCCCAGGTGCTCCAGCCTGGTTGAGGGTGGTGGGATTTGCTCCCCCTCTGCCTCACTTTGGAGCCTATCCCACTTGTAATAGGGATGCAAGCAAGGGGTCATGCCACCCTGCTGCCACTTGCCACCCCGTGCCACTCATGCCACCCCTCTGCCCCAGACCACAGCCCCACAGGCAGGACACGGGACCCCCATGGGTGCCCAGTGCTGAGCAGCCACAGCTACTGTGCCCGCAGCCCTGGCATGGCTGTGGAGCCCAGTGGTGGGCTCTCTCCTTCCTCCTCCTCCTCCTCCTCCTCCGCTTGGGTTATTTTTCCACAAAGGCCTTTTGAAACACAAACAGCCCCGGGACTCCGGCCTCTGCCGTGAAGCAGCTGAACAATCACAGTGCCGGGCGGGCAGGGAGCGGGCACGGGGGGGCTGGCGGGGGGCACTCGGGGACACAGGCACGGGCCAAGGCCACTGTTGGTCCTGAGCTCCTGCGCTGCGGGCAGCGGCTGTGCCACAGCCCCCTGGGCTCTGCCAGCCCGCGGTGCTGCTGTGCCCGGGCGATGCCGTGCCTGGGGCAGGCACTGGCATCTGGTGCTGCCGTGTCCCTGTGCCAGCCTGTCCCACAGCACTGAGCTGGCTTGGCAGTGGTGCCCACCTCCTCATGGCCAATGCCAGCCATCCTTCCCCTCCAAATTTCCCCTGGGGGAGATTTTTAAAGGCAAGGAGTTGGGGGGTCCTCTGGGGGGGCAGTGGGCAGGCAGAGGCCAGGGGTTGTGTGTCACGCCGCCCGTCTTAGCCAGGCTCTAATCACCCTGAGCAGCTCTGCACTGAACAAGGGCAGTTTGTCAAGCTTAATCCCCCCCACGGGGCTCATTGCTCCCTGCCACGACAGCCTGGCATGTGGAGGACACTGGGGCTGACGTGCACCCCAGCACCCTTGGCATGCCAGGGGTTCCCACAGACACCTGCCCAGCATGGGGGCCCCAGGGAGATCTTTAGGTCCAGGGCCCCAAGACCCATGGCATCCCAGGGCTGGTGAAATCTGGGGAGGGGAAGGGCATGTGGACGTGTGGGCACAACCATGCAGGCTGGTTGTGATGGCTTAGCTGTGGGCATGAGCAGCAAGAGCTGTCCCAGTCTGTCCAGCTCAGACCAGCCCATGTCAGGCTCCAGCTGGATCCTGACTGTCCTGGCAAGTGCTGGCAGGAGCTGGTGGTGCCTCAGATGCACTGGGGAGGGTTGGGCACTCCTCCTGCCCAGCACGTGCCCAGGCAGCTGCCAAAATGCAGGTGTGAGGCTATGAGACACGAACCTGCACCCAGCCTCACCCACGAGCCCCAGGCGTATCCAGGAGCCTCTCTGAGCCCAGAGGTCATGGGGATGGGCACCATGGAGCACTCAGGGCATGGTGCTACCCTGCCCAAAGAAAAGGAGGGCAAAGTCTGCTGGGGCCGAGCACAGCTCCCCTGATGCCAGCCCTGCTGCCTCTCCCCTCACACGCTGCCCGCGGGCTCCTCCGCCCCGCAGTGCCCAGCTGGGATGGCCTCTCTGCTCACCCACCGTGACCAGGGCACCCAGGGGAGCCGTCCCGAGCTGGCAGCAGGGAGAGGCTCCGCCACCACTCACCCTTGCTCCTGCCCCCGGCTGCTCCCTGACTCAGCCCTGCCGGGAAGGAGCGTGGGGTCAACAAGGCCGTGGAGATGGCGGCACAGCCGGGGCTCCCACGGCCAGAGGTGTCCTGCAGCCACCTGGCAGTGGCGCAGGGGCAGCCGGGGGGAGCACCGGGGGGCACTGCCAGAAGAAGAGTTTGGGTGCTGGGAAAGGCAGTGCCGAGGGTATACGGAGCAGCAGTGCCCTGGCGCTGCCCCGTGCGCCCATGCTGGGTGGGTGAGGCTCAGCAGGGCCGCCCCGCACACTGCAGCCGGCTCGGGCTCTCTTGGGCAGCCGTGGGCACAACTCTGGGGCCACGCAGTCCCTGCTTCCCTGCACACCTCCCTGGCCCTGCCTGCCCAAATGCCTTTGCCAGGGCAAAGTACCGTCCGCCTTGGGCACCGTCCCAAGTGGAGGCCAGGGGAAAGAACCTTTGCCCGTGATGTTTTAGGGCCGTGGGCAGTGAAGTGGCTGGGGAAAGAGCGGGGAAGGAAGACACCCCAGGACAATGGGACACCCTGGTGCCAGAGGGGAGGCCTCTGAGGCGAAGGAGTTGTAAACATGGGGCTAAGGTTGCTGGCAGGGGAGATACGGTATCTTGGGGACAGAGGGCTGGGGACACGCAGTGCGGGGAGAGAAGCGTGCCCGGCTGGCGCCTCTGGGAGCCCCCGCGGGGTGGGCATCCCTTCCCAGTGAAGAGGGGTGTTGCCAGGGGGTGGTGAGGTCTGCGCAGAAGTCCTGCCCTGGGGGTGGGGGCTCAGCTAGGCTCCTCCACGGCCGGAGGGGGGCTGGGGGTGACATCCCAAACAGGAGGCAGCATCCCAAACCGGGCACCGCAGAGTTCTGCCGCCCTGAGCAGGGCAGCACCCCCAGATCCCCCAAACCCCCGGGTGTTCCATCGCGCCCCGTCGCGTCCCGTGCCACCCCGGCGATCGGTGCCCGCCCGGTGCCCCCGGCACCCACCAGGGTCTGCTCATATTGCAGCGCCCGCTGCGCCTCGCTCTCGGAGGCCATGGTGCCGCCGCCGCTCCGCTCCGCTCCGCGCCGTCCCGGTGCCGGTGCCGCTGCCGGTGCCCGCGGCGGCCGCGGCTCCTCCCGGACCGCGCGGGGCGGGCCCGGGGCACTGCCCGGAGGAGGGATCGGCCGCGCTCCGCCTCCGCCGGCAGCGCCCGGCACCGGCGGCTCCCGGCACCGGCACCGGCGGCGCCCCGCGCCCGGGGCCCGGCTGAGTCAAGAGGAGACCGGCCGGAGCCTGTCCCGTGGCGGGACCCCTTCCACCGTGGCCTTCGCCCGGGATGGCAGCCCCGGGCAGCCAGGAGGTGCAGGTGAGGGTAAAGCTGGCGTGGGTGAGGTGAGCAAGGGCCAGCTTCCCCCGGGACACCGCGCTCCCTCTTCCCACGGGTACCAGGGGCTGGCCTGGGCTGGGCGCTGCTTCCCTGTGGTTCCCCCGGACAGATGTGGGACAACCGTGCTGTGCAGACTGTCACCTCCAGGCTCATGGCCATGCCTGGCTGCGGGACAGATCAGTGGGGGCAGAGTGCCTGAGGTCTGTCTTTGTCATGAAAGGCACGAGGGCACCTGTCAATGCCCAAGGAAGGCAGGGCACCTTGGCACTGTGGGCACTTCACCACGCAAAGCTGTCAGGGAGCTCATCCTTACCGTGATGCTGTTCAGTGTCCCGGGACTGTCAGCCTGCAGCGAGACAGGTGGGCTCCACTCTTCCTTGCTGAACCCGCTGGGCAGTAGAGGCTCAGTCCTCTCCAGAGAGGCACACGGGCTGATCTTGGCACTGGCAATCCTTGGGGAAGGCGCTCCGGCATGGCAGGCTGGCTGCCGGGACCTCTGCCTCACCACCGCCACGGGCTCAGGGGCGACTGAGGCAGCTGGCAGAGCCACGCTCACCCTCCTCCCCAGGGCACAGGATGGCACTTTTATGGCAGGAACTGGGTGCAGGGAAAGCCAGAACTGTGGCACTACTGGGCTGATGCTGCGGGATCAGGAACGGGCTAGTTCTCACTGCCCAGGTACCACCCTCTGGTTTGACACTGGCACCCTCAAGGGTAGGTGACGATGGCTGGGCTGGGGGCTGGGATATCTCTTGTGCCAGTCTGGGAGGGTTCATTGCCCGACATGAACCAGTTTGAGGCAGGGAGGTGATAGAATGGGTTGCCCGCTCATTGTATTCCCGGGCACGGAGCTCCCTCTTGCTCGTCAGCTCCTGGCACTGCCCCGTGGCAGCAGGGATGTTCATCCGGAGGGGAAGCCCTGTGCCAGGACACATGCTCTGCCCACTGCCACCAGTGTGCCTGGCCGTGGGCCACCAGCATAGTGCAAGACCACCACAGGTGCTGCCACCCTGCTGGCACAGGTGCCTGCGTGGCTGTGGGTGCAGGGCAGGACACCCAGCTTAGCATGCAGTCCTCAGTCCCAGTGTGGCCCAGTGCCATGCTTCTATTGCTGTACCACTACTCCAGTCTAGCCTAGTGTCACCCTGGGTGCAGCCCCAGTGTAGGCTAACATTGTCCCACTACAGTGTTGTGGTTGTGCCACCATCCCTTGCTGCTATCCCAACAGAGCCTGGTGTTACTTTGCCTACAGCTCTGGCACTGTTCCAGTATAGCTCTGAATGTCCCAGTCATCCCAGTGTACACCAGCACAGTACAAATGGTCCCAGAGATCCCTCAGTCCTCTGCGTTAGGGATCAAAGGGCAGGTGGCAGCATTGGGTCTCCCACAGGCCCCACGGGGCCTTAGCCCAGTGCAGCTCTACTTGGTTACTGGGGCTGTGCTGCCCCAGAGCACGCACAGGGGTCTGCCGTGCACAGCCATGGGTGTCTGTGCCCAGCCCTGGGCACGTGGCTGGTTGTGGGTGCTGTAGGACAAGGGCTCCATGGGTGGCATGGATTGGGGACCCAGGCTGGGCTCTTTTTGCCACCATGAAGGTGTGGGGAACAGAGTCCTGCCATCCCTGTGCTAGCAGGCACCATCACCAATCACTATGTTGGCAGCCTCCACCATGGGCAGAGGTTGGCATTGTGGCTCCAACTGTGGGCACTGTACACTGCTCTGGTCTTCTCCAGTGCCACCCCACAGCCCATAGGAGTGTCTCGTCCTGGCACTGGCTTTCACACCCCAATATCCCCGACCCCAGCAATGCCAAGGCCTGCAAGTTCCCCTTGGGATGCAGGGGCACAGCCCTGTGCCTGCTGCTGCTAGGAAGAGACAGGAACCAGGTGGGCAATAGCTCTGGTTTTAATAAATACATCTTGACCTCCATCCGCTGGCACCATAAATTATGTGAGAAACCCGGCCGAGACAGGGTGGGTGCAGTAAACAAGGGCCAGAAGGACTTTACACTATGTACAACATGGGCACGATGCCCACCGGCCAGGGGGGCTTGGAGTGGCAGGGCAGCGGGTGCCCCAGCCTCCATGAGCCTGGCCACTGCCCACTGGCACAAGCGGGTAGGGCAGTCCTGGCATTGCAGTCGTGCTGAGATGGGGTGCCCAGGCTGGGGGCCAGGCCGTGTGCACCCCACTGTGCTCCTCTGTGCCCCCCGCCCTGCACGGGCAGGGGCAGTAAGCAGTGGGGGCCCCCCATGCCACCCAGCGTCGCTGCGTGCTTGCCCTGCTCTGGGCAGCCCTCACTGCTCAGTGGCTCCGTGACTCCACCTTGGCATCCTGGACCTTCTCCCGTGCATCTGAGGGGGCATCAAGGGCTGAGGGGGGGAAACGTGGGGATGAGAGATGGGCAGAGGGGGTGCCAGGAGGGCGTTTGGGGTGGTTGTGCCAGCCCTGGCTCAGCAGCAAGGAGACTGGGAGGTGCAGGGACTGCCACAGAGTATTTGGGCAGTGATGCCTATGAGAGCACTGCACTCACCACGGCACTTGGCACAGCAGGGGTTGTCCCTCGTGGCAGGGCTGTTGCAGGCAGATGGGGGGCACTCCTGGCGCTGGCAGTGCGTCTCCCCCGACTGAGGAGCAGAAAGAGGAGCTGAGCACCAGGGAGGGGGAACAGCAGCTCCTCAGGGTGCGGTGAGTGTCCAGGGTGCTGCTCTGCCACCCATTCCCAAAGCCCTGGGGACTGGCACAGTGGCACCTTGCCTTCCCCTGGTGCTGCCCTAGGCCGGCACACTCACCACACACCAGCACAGGATACACTTCATTTCTCCAAAGGGGGGCACAGAGGGGTGCCAGCTCTCGTTGTTGAGGTACCAGCGACGCCCGAAGCGGCATGCCCGCGGTGCATCTGCCTGCATGGAGTCAGCCAGCTCCGGGACACTCTTCTCTGGGGCTGCAGGAAAGGGCACTGGGAGGATGCCCACCTGTGGCGTTGCCAAGGGGGGCACACAGGAGCTGTGCAGGGAGAATGGAGGGCAGGAGAGGGGTGCAGGTACCTGGGCACTGCTTGCAGCAGTCAGAGGGGCTGGCACGTATGGGGTTGGTGCAGGTGAGCCGTGGGCACTGCACCTTCTCGCAGTGCACTTCACCTGTGGTGCCCTGAAGGGAGGGCACAGGGATCACGGGGGGCACAGGGCAGCCAGCTCCCCATGCCCTCCTTTGAGCCTCAGATACAGTGCCTGGGAACTGAGGGCACCCACAGGGGCCAGACCAGGTTAGGGAGCAAGTCTGGAACCCACACCCACCTTGCAGGTACAAATGGCACATTTGATGAGGCCAAACGGGGGCACGACGGGATGCCAGCGAGTGCCAGAGCCTCGCCATGTCTTGTCGCCATCGAAGTAGCAGCCTGGAAGAGGAAGAAGAGGAAGAAGAAGAGGAAGTCACAGCCCTCGTGACTCAGCCTTTGCAGAGCTGACCCCTCAGCCCATGCCCACAAGGACCCACCCTCACTGCTGTCCCGTGCCCGCTCCAGCTTCAGCTCTTCCTGCTCTGTCTTCTTCTCTACAAGGAAGAGGAAGGCCATGAGAGGGTGCACACGGTGCCAGCAAAGTCTCTGAAAGGGACCTCCACCTTGTTTTCACAAGGAGCCCCGCCAGCCACCCCTCAGGTACCTTCACAGATGGGGCAGCACAGCTCTTCGGGGTGCACCTGGTGGGTACAGTTGAGGGGCTGGCACAAGATGGGGTCGCAGATCACTGTGCGTTTCTGGAGACAGCAGAGATGGGCCTCATTAGAGAGAGGCATTACTGATGGGTGCTGCCCCTTCAGCACAACCCCCAGCTCATACCTGGCAACTGCAGATAGAGCACTTCTTGTCATAGTCAGGTGCCCAGCGGGTGCCATGTGCCCGGTGCTGACCCTCAAAGAAGCAGGAGTTGGGGTCCTTCTTCAGCTGCTCCAGGTCCCTGGTCTTGGTACTCTCAGAGAGCTCAGCCTGCCCCAGGGACTCTCCTGGGGCCAGGCGGGTCCCTCCTGCCTGGCAGTGGTTAGGAATGTGCACCTGGAGGGGGCAATGAGCAGGATGTCACTTCCCGTGCCCATGCCTGGCTGCCTTCCATGGTCAAGCTGGTGAAGGGACCACCCATGACCACAAAACGCATCAGGCTGTACCGCTGGGACCTGGTAACAGAGCCATCCTGTGCCCTTCCAGCCTGCTCCAGGCAGTGCCACCCAGCCACAGGCAGCAGTGGGGGTGGGTAGGGGTGCCCTGCCCGATGAGGACCTACCCGTCCCCGCATCTCCCCGTTGGGGTGTGCTTTGGTGCTGACTTGCAGGAAAGCAGTGCCCTGGGCCAGGTGCTGCAGCAGGTCGGCATCCAGGTCCTTCACCACCCCCTGAGCCTGTCGTGGCAAGAGGGGCACCAGGGTGGGGATAAAGTCTGGCCCAGCCCCTGCTGTGTGGTGCCCTGACCCGGTGCCCACCTCACCTCAGTGCTGTAGAAGCCCTTGAGCAGGCGCTTGTGCTGGTGGGGGCGGGTGCCCATCTCCCCCAGCTCAGCCACCCCGTGGATGTGGGCACTGACTGTGCCATCGCTTGGGCGTCCCAGCCCCGCCACTGAGATCTCGTAGTGCAGGTGGCAGTGCTCATCCAGTGAGAGCCAGGCATGTCCCCCAGCGCCACTGTGCACCGGGGGGGACACCAGCTGCCCTGCCAGTGCCACGGGCATCTCTGCGCACAGACAGGGACAGGGAAGGTGTGGGGGGTGTGTGGGAGGCTGCCCCACTGCCCCCCATTACCACCCTGCGTGTCCCTGGTACCTGTGTAGCGGGCGAGCAGTCCACTGTAGGGCAGGGAGATGATTTGGCCCCGCAGTTCACCCTCTGCCCAGTCTTTGGTGGCCACGTTGAGGAAGAGCTCATTTTGTAGAAGCATGTGGGCATCGCGAGCGCTGGGGCTCTGCCAGGTACCCCAGGCCTGCCACCCGTGGGAGACCATGCAGATTGGGACAGGGACTCACCCAAAGTCCCCATGCCATCCCTCCCAGCATCGACTAGTGCTCACCTGCCCATCCTTGTAGCTGGGTGTCATGTCAAACAGGATGTTCCTCTTGCTTTTCCGTCGGGGTTTGGTCTCCAGTGTGATGCCCACCACCTCACTGGCAGTGCCCACCACCTGCACCTGTGGGTGGGGTGCCAAAGGACAGTGTCAGGGTGGCAGATACACCCGGGACCCTCGAGAGGGAAACGGGTGCCCACCACTCACCTGGTACTCCAGGGTGCCGTTCTCATGCAGCGCCAGTTTGGCTGAGCCCACAGCCCCGGTCTTGGTCGACAGCAAAGCGTCTGCTCCGCATAGCACACTTTGGATGGCTTCAGTCCGGGGAGAGAGGCACAAGGGTGGGTGAGATTGGCACGGGGGTGAGCACAGCCATCCCCCTGCACCCCAGCGTGCCTGCCCTGTGCTCACTGTCACAGCTGCGGCGGGTGGTGATGGTGCCAGCCAGCTGGCGTGCATGCCGGCCCTCCGTCTCAGCCACGATGCGGAGCTGCCCCTGCACCAGCCACTGCAGCTCCTGGGCAGACAGATCGCTCAGCACCTCCGCAAAGTCGGGGTCCTAGCAGGGGTGTAGAGTGCCATGGATCAGCCCTGGTGCTCTGGGCACCGTGGCTGCCAGGACACGTGGGGGAAGAAAACGCTTTACCTCCACAGTGATGTTGGCGTGGACCTCCCGTAGCGTCTGGCCCTGGTGCAGGATGCGGACCCTCAGTGGGACCCACGGAGATTCTGGACATGGCAGAGGGGAGAGGACCCACTGGACCTGGTGTCTGCAACCACTGTCAAACCTACACCTCTGTGCCTGCCACCTCCAAACCCCTGGCACTTTCTTGCCAGTTGTCTGCTCCTGTGTGCCTGGACCCTCATCATTCCCTCCAGCATGTCCTGAATCCTTGCAAACCCACAATGCAAACCTATCCTTCTTGCACATTGACCCTCACACCCCATATACTCTGCAGTACCCCCAGCCCCCTGCATAGGAGCACACTCCAAATCACATAACACACTGTATGCACCCCTCACCCTCCACCCCACTGGACACACAGCCCTTATACCCACCCTGAGCCCCACACCCAGCCCAGCCACCCATCCTCACCCCACAGATCCTGAGCCGCAGACATGCCATGCACTCCTTCAGGTCTACGCAGCCCCCTCTGGGCAGTGCCTCCCTCCCCTTCCCTGCCCACCCTCACCTCTTGCTCCAGGCTCCAGCAGTCCCCGGGCCATGAGGATGAAGTGCAGGTTGTTCTCTGTGTCGCTCAGTGTCAGCATGGCCATGCCCCCAGCACCCAAGTGCAAGGGGTTCGACGAGGTCAGGATGGCACCGAATGTCTCTGTGCAGGAACAGGATCAGGGACATGAGGGACATTCCGGTGGGCACCCACTGGGTGTGCATGCGGGAGCTGGACTCACCTGCAAAGAGTGCCCGGTGCTTGAGGATGTGCCCGTGGACCTCTCCGGAGGGCTGTGCCCGGGTGATGAGGGACACACGGAGCTGTTCCCCCCGCAGCAGCTGGACGTTGGCTTTGGACACCATCCTCCACATTCCACAGAGCTGCGGGTGATGAACGGAAGGGCTGGGTGGTGGCTGGGGGGGCACCACACGCCCGGCAGGGGCTGGAAGGGGTGCCGTGCCCCCTGCCCTCCCAGCCCCTCTCACCATGCCATCCTCGGGGGCAGCGCTCTTCTGCACGGGGTGTTCAAACAGCACGGTACCCTCGGGGCCACTGAAACGCACCCGGCTCGGCCGGCCCAGCCTGCGAGCGTGTCGGGGGTGAGCAGGGGCCGCGTACCTGCCCTTCCCTCCCCCTCACTCAGCACCGGGCACAGGCGTGCATCGCAGAGGGCATGCAGGGGTCACCGGGGGTTTGGGGTGGGCAGGAGAAGGAAGACGCTGTCCTGGGATGCCAAGTGCTAGGCTCTGCCCGCCCATTCCAGGACTAGCCCAACACTGCTGTCCTGCCAAATGCCAGCTTGGCATGGGTTCTCTGGGCTCCCCTATCCTGGAGCGGTGTCTAACCGGCACAAAGCAGGATGAGGGTCTCTGCCGGGAAAGGCACCACGGCAGGACCTGCGGGGAGCTGAGTGCTGAGGCTGTAAATAAGGAGCATTTTCAACTCTGCTTGGCTCTCCCTGTCAGAGCTGGAAATTAGTCACCACTTTACTATGCAAAGGGGCCTGGAAGCGAGGAAGAGCAGAAGAAACTGGAGCGGGAAGGAGGGAGGGAGAGGAGAGGCTCTGCTGCTGGCGGGCATCCGGGGAGGGCATGGCAAGCATGGGGAAGCCTGGCAGCAGTGCCAAGGCACTGCCCTCCAGCAGAGCCTGCAGGGTGGCACAGCAGTTCTGCCAGCTGCACCCACGGGAGCCCTGGAACTGTTCCCATTTGTTTCCAGTCCAGACCTGGAGGCAAATGGGTGAGGTTGGGCCGACACTGTGGGTGTGCCGAAATTCTGGCTGCTGACCTAGGCTGGAGCCCAGCACACTGCCCCCCCTTCTCCAAATCTCTCACTCTGTCAGCGCAAGGCTGTGGCACCATATCAGAAAGGAAACCGAGGCATGAGCACTGTTGCATCTCCCTCCTTTTCCTGCTGTGCCAGGCTGGAGAGGGCACAGGGGGCAGGACTCACCGCTCGTAGCTGATGGAGAAGAGCAGGGAGGAGCGCAGCAGGGTGAAGCGAGCCTTGGCCACGGCGCTGGACGTGGGGTGCCACGGCTCTGGGCCACTCGTCAGCAAGGCCACAAACTCTGGGGAGGAGATGCTGCTGCTGAGGGGGAGCACTGGGGGTGCCCCACACTGCTGCTGTCTGGGGGGGTGGCTCACCTGTGCGGGCGTCATCGCGAGCCAGGCCCTCAGAGCTGAGGTAGGAGCGGTCATTGTAGGGCTTGTCCAAGTCATCCTCCTTGTCCTGGAAGTACTCGAAGGTGTCAAAGCGGAGTGCAGGGCTCTTCTCTGGGGGGCCTGGCAAGGTTGGCATGGGGTGGACACAGGAGGAGATCATCACATCAGGCTGCTTGTGCCCAAGAGTTTGGGGTGGGGGATAATAATAAATCACCCCTTTTGAGATAGACCAAGATGTGCCCTGTGAATCACTATGGGGTTCTTAGCTGGGGCAGGCTGTGCACAGGCACATGGTCAGGCAGGGCATTTAGCCCTGTGTGCCTTCCCTGAACTCCTTTCAGGCTGTTCCCATCAGGGCTTTCTCCTGCCCATCATATCATGGGCACTGGTTACTTTCATAACAAATTGACCAGCCCTTTTCAGGGGCGTGTGTGATGCCCCCTTTCCCAGGCCAGGAGGGGATCCTGGGGGACTGGTGGGGGCTCCCTGCAGAGAAGCACCCATTCTCCTCACCTTTGGGGCAGGTGTGACAGCAGTGTCCAGGCAGCAGCGTGGCCCGGGGACAGGTAGGCACGGGGCAGTCCTGCTTCATGTTCTTGCAGTTCACTTTCCCCACAGGCTTTCCCCGGTGGTTCCTCTGCTGTGGGGGGCCAAGAAGACCCCAAGAAAACCGTGCCAAGGTGTGCCAGGCCATTTCTAGGTGTGCCAAGTCATGCCCTCCCAGCACAGCATGGCTTCCCCCATATTATTCCATCTGGAACCCTGGACACCTTGCACAGTCCCCAGATGCCTGTACAGCAGCCAAAGCAGGGCCCCCTCCCCACAGCCCCCGGGCTCCTGACCAGCTGTGCGTGGCCCCGCCAGCCCCAGCCTCGGGGAGCTGCTCGGAGGGAGGGAGGAAGGGGCCCGGAGGCCATCCCCGAGGAGGGGGAGGAAGAATGAAGCCTGATCCTTTAAACCCCCCTTCTCCTCCCCCCTGCCGCGGGGGAGAACATCCAGGTGTCCGGCTGGCTGAAGGGATCCCGCTTCCCTCTTCCATGGGAATGAGAGGAGTGTATTGAACTGAAGGGTGGAACTCCCTCCTTGCCAGCCCCCTCCCCAGCAGATCCAGGTCCTGGGGGGGTCTCCCAGGGAAAGGGGTGTGTGGGGGCACTCACCGGCTCACAGTGACAGATAACGCAGCGCATCACCCCGAAGGGCTCCCCCAGGTCCGGGTGCCACGTCTCCTCCAGAGCATAGAAGTGCCCGCCGAAGGCGCAGCCTGCGGAGACCCCACCACCACCCACCGCCGTCCCCAGTCACCTCCGGGCCGCGGGCACCCCCCTGCCGCAGCCCCGGACCGGCCGGCACCGCCCCGCCGCCCGCCGCGCTCCCGGTGCCGGTCCCGGTGCCGGTCCCGGCCAGCCGGGGGGCCCGGGGCGGGACGCGGGGTGCCAGAGCAGGGGGTGCAGGCATGCGATGCACGGACGGGGGTGCGGGTGGCAGGGAGGGGGTGCCCGACGCGGAATGCGTGACGGGGGGTGCGGCAGCGGCTTGTACGGGACCGGGGGTGCGCGGAGCGGGGGAAGGAAGGGTGCGGGGCAGGGGGCTCCTACCTGCCGCCCCGCCGGGGGGCAGCGGGTCCGTGTCGGGCCGGATGGGCAGGGCGAGCTTGGGGCGGGCGGCGCGGCCGGGCAGGGGCCGGAGCGGGAGCAGGGCGAGCAGCAGCAGCGCGGCGGCGCGCATGGTGCCGGCCGGCCGGGGCGGGCGGACCGGGACCGGAGGCGGCGGCGGGGAGGGGGGGCCGGGCGCTGCCGGGCGCTGCCGCCGCCTCTGCCCGGCTGCCGGCTCCGGCTCCGCTTTATAGGCGGCGGCATGGGCAAGCGGGAGCTGCGAGCCCTGTGCAAACAAAGGCCCCGCTAATGAGGCGCAGGCAGCGGCCGGCCGGGGGGGATGCGCCCCCCGCCGCGCTCCGACCCCCCCACATATCCCCGGGCTCCGGCCCCGCCGCCCTCGCCTGGCACGGGACGTCCTGTCCTGTCCCGTCCTGCGACACCGGAGCACGCTGCTGCCCCGCCAGGCAGGGGTACCCCCGCACTCGGGATGTCCTGGGGACCCCCCCATTCATTGCTCGCCTTCTCCGCGGGTATGCGGCTCCCCCGAGTGCAGAGCATCCTTACTCACACGCCAGCCTCAGGGCATGGGCAATCCTGAGGGATGGAGGTTGGAACTAGATGATGTTTGCGGTCCTTTGCAGCCCAGACCAGTCCATGATACGATTCTATGATATAACCCTCCCTCAGAGCATCGGGTACCCTCAGGTTTTTGGCATCCTGGGGATATCCCCTCCCAATTCACACAGAACCCTCTGGGATATAAGGCGCTGTGGAGACACCACCACCACCATCCACACACCTTCCACAGAGCTTGGGGTGCTCTTGAGCATTGGACATCCCAGGTATACCCCCATTCACATTCCCCTCTTCAGGGTAGGATCCCCACAGGAGTCTCCACTTCTCGGGAATAAGGCGTTTACAGGGCACACACATTCAGCTGCCGGTCCCCTCAGTCTGTGGGCTCTTCCTGGCATGGGGCATCTCCTGGGCACAGAGCATCCTGGAGTCCCCACATCCACACAGTCCACCTTCAGTCATGAGCTCTTCCAGAGCTCACTGCCCCCTGCCCCTCAGGCATGAGACATCCTGGGGACTGCTCCATCCACCCAGTCTGCTCTCAAACCCTGCAAGGCACTGTCCATCCGCTGTTCCCCTGCAGCCAGCCCTTCATCCATCCACTCAGCACCCCTGAGCATGGGCTCCCGAAACAGCCAGCCCCCTCCCCCAGTCCACACTGCTCTCTGCAAAGGCACAACCAACCCCCTCCAGCTTGTGCCTTCCACATTCCTAAATTTCTCCAGCTGCTGCCCACCCTGGGCAGAGCAAGGCTCCAGAATGGGACCCTGGGCCCCTGCCCACCAGTGACAGGGGCTGCAGGGAACAGGAACCCTTGGGTTCCCTTGTCCAGGAAGGGAAGGAGCATCTGGAGGGGGGATGCTGTGAGAGCAACACCCAGCACTAGTCCTATTCTTCAGCCACACCTGGGCTGGCAAGGGTGGCAGCAGTTGGCAGTGAGTAGGCACGCATGGAAAAGATTGGATAAAGCATCATCCATCTGGGGAAACTGAGGCATGAATTTAGGGGAGGGGGAGGGGATGAGGAGTGGGGGCACTTTGTGTCACCCATGTCCCTGTTGCCACCCCCACCGACAGTGGCAGGGAGAGGCTGAATGAGGGTGGTGGGTGCGTGGCAGGCGGGCGCCCGGCAGGGGGAAGGCGGGTGGGGAGGGGAGGAGAGGGAAGCGCGGGGCTGCCAAAATCAACTCCGGGCGGTGCAAACACCCGGCCAGCTGCGCCGTGTAGCTAGGGAAACACGGCACAGCTGGAGCACAACAGGCCCCTGCCTCCCCAGAAAGCTCCTCCTGCGCCTCCCGGCAGCCCAGCGAGCAGCTGGGGGGGCTGCAGCCCACCGCCCCGCACCCCAGAGCCAGCATGGGGCTGCCCGTCCCCAGCTTATCCATGGCTGCGCCATCCCATTCCCTGCCCTGGTCTGGCACATGTCTCCACGCGGCGTGACACCTCTCCTGGGGAGGGCAGGGGGACAGGGGGCTTGGCCTTGCCGGGGACCTGGCCAGTGGCAGGAGCTGGCAGACGGCAGCGAAGAGTAGCTGGGCTTACCCCAGCAGGACAGCCCGCTGGCATCCCCAGGACTGGGACACTGCCAGGACCTCGGGCATCCCCCGGGCGCGGCTGTCCCTGACACGCTGCTGCGACCACGACGGGCAGCATGGCACCCCTCGGCCCTGTGCCCTCCCCGCGGTCCCCAGCGGTGTCACTGACCTGTCCCCTGTCCTCTCTCCCGACGTCCCCGCTGCCTGGGGATCCGGCGGCGCGGAGGGCAGGGAGGGGTTGGGGTCTGGGTGGCTGTGCCAGCGTCGCTGCACGGTGCCCGCTGCAGCGCAGCGGCGGCTCTGGGGACGGCGGGACGTGAGCGGCGCTGAGCAGGGAGGAGGCGGGCGATGGCTCCCAGCTGTCCCGCCGATGCCAGGAATCCGGTGCTGGCTCTGTGCACCCAGAGCTCGTCACAGTCTCCTGGCTCGTCTGCGGGACACGGGGAAGAGATGAGGGAAGCTCCCTCCCCTTTCCCGGGGAAAGGAAAGAGACGGGGAACCTGCCTGGCTGCAGCCCCGAGGCACGGGGTGGCAGCGTGAGGGAGAGAGGGGCTGCAGGCACTGCCAGGCTGGGAGCAGGGTGGGATGCTGGCATGGAGCCTGTCAGGTCAGGACGGTGCTGGGCATCCCTGCCCAGGGAGGGGGGCATGGCCACTGCAGTGGGGGCACGTGGGCAGGGAGGAAATGAATGCTCCAGCTGTGCCTGCGCTTCCCTCATCCATAGCCTGCCCCTGGAAATGCTAAGGGGTGCCCTCATCAATAGGCAGAGAGCCTTGGGGGTCCCTGTGCTCTTGGAGAGGGGATGGTGCCAGCCAAGGGCAGTGCTGGTAAAGGTCCTGGTCCCACCAGCTGCTTCCCAGTGCCTGCACTTGTGTGTGAGGAGCAATGCCCTGCACAAAGGCACCTCTGAGGCTCCAGAGCTGGCCCTGGCACTGGCACATCCCCAATGGGGCTGCCAGCTGCAGGCAGCTGGAGCTGCACCACGATGGAGACAGCTGGCCATGGGCAGCCTCAAGCCAGGCACCTTCACCCCTCCACCACCTCTTCCCAGGGCGGGCACTGGCTTCTTCCCACTGGCTGGGGGGTGATGGACCTATGGGGTGTCTCCTGTCCCAGCAAAGCACAGGTGGGGTGCCCCAGCTATGCCCTACAGAACAGCCTGTAGCTCTGCAGGGGCTTTGCGGGCATGTGTCCTGCTCAGTGGCGAGGGTCCCATGGAGTACTCCAGAGGATCGTGGTGCCAGGGCTGTGCCATGCCCGGCATGGGGGTGTCCCAGCAGGCCCTCACCCGAGCTCTGCCCCAGCAGCTCCCATTGTCTGCCCTCATTAGCTGCTGCCTGCTCGCGACTTTGAACATGAGCCCGGCTCGGGGCGACAGGAAGGAGCCTCTGCTCCCAAGGGATGGGGTCTGTGGTGAAACTGCATGCCATGGGCCCCCCTTCTTGCAGCCTCCCACTGCCTTCTGGGCATCCCAACACCCCCTCCAGGCCTAAGCCTGAAGACAAGAAAGCATGTGGGGCACCCCCTCTCTCCAGAAAAGCCTCCCTCAACTGCCCTGCCCCGCTGTGGGATGCAGAGAGCCTTCAGCCTCCCCAAAGCTTTGTGCCGAGCGTGGCTTGTGCCGTGTCTAATCCCCCCGGCCTCACACACACGCGGTGGGGTGGGGGGAGCTGTCGTAATGGGTGGAAATATCTCATAATTCACGTTGGACACAGGGATTACAGCCATTCCGGCAATATTTGCACAACTGGTAGGCGACTTGCAGGGCTGGGCCATCCCAGATGAAGGCCAGGGGGGTCTGGGGATGCAGGGAGTTTTGGGGGTAGTAGGTAGGGAAGGGGGATGCAGTTTGGGGGGCAATGGAGCGGGGGAAGTTGGTTATTTTCTGCCTGTGAATGCATGGAATTTATTATGGAGGGTGTGTTGCTGACATGGTGGGGATGGCTGGGGCTCTCGCCTTCATCTCATCCTGCTGTGGTGGCCACAGCTCGGGGAGCAGAATGGAAACCCCAAAAGAGTCTCATTGGCCATGTCAAACAGAGCCTGGCAGTGTTCCTGAACAAGATACATGTTCTGAGTGCCTCGTCAAGCCCATAGAGCTCCCTGCTCACAGGAGCACCTAAAGGTGCTGGTGTCCCCCTGACCCCAAATGTTCCCTCCTCAAAGGCTTTGCAGGGTGACCCCAGGAGGAGGAAGACGGGGGGCATGTGGGGCATGTGGGGGCCTTGTTTGGCACGGGGATTAGCAAGCTCCCAGAAGCGATGGTGGTCTCCCCCCTCCCCACCGGACATGCAGGCAAATATTTGTGCCCAGACTTCGCAGGACAGCGAGAAGGAATTTCATTCTTGCGCCCACCTGCGGCTCGACTGCCTGGCATTAACCCCTTCTCCTCTCCATGGGATGGAGGTGGAGGGACGAGGTGCCCTCCCAGCACACTCCAGAGGGACGAGGTGCCCTCCAAGCACACTCCGTGTGCCCCATTGGAGTGGGAAGCTTGGCTGAGAAGCCCGATGCTAGAGGATGCACAGTGGAATCGCCCTAGATGCCAGCAGAGCCACTGGCATTAGGTGCCCGTGTCCAAGGCAAGGAGGGTTTGCCCATGGACATCCTCTGGGCAGCACCGAGGGCTTTGTGCCGGGGTTCTGGGCAGCATGTGGCTTGCTGAAAACTGGGAAAGGTAAAACCTGCCATCCTTCAGCCCCAGGCTGCTGCACCCGGACCAAGGTGCCCCTTGCAGGTCCGTTTACCCGGCAGCCTGCGTGTTCTCGTGGGACGGCTGTCTGCGAGCAGCGCAAGGACCAGGCTGCGCGGGGAGCAGGATTTGCCCATGGATGTTTATTGGCAATTTGCATATGTAGCAAAAAAGCCCGGAGGGTCCAGGAGGGACCCTGCTCCCGGGGACTGCCCGTGCTCGGGGAGGGGCAGCCCGGGTAGAGGGTCCGCCGCTGCCTGGCACCCGTAGAGCCCCGCTGAGCTCCTTTCCCTGGCCCCGGAGCCAGCTGTGTCCTGAGCAAACGGGGCTGTTTGCTCACGCCGGGATTAGCCGCTCTCTTTGTTCCTTTGACTTTCTCTTTCCTTTATGCCAGACCCTTTTATGGGGGCTTCAAAGGGGGCTAGGACCCCCTCCCTGTCCCTGGAAGGCCAGGTTTGCTTCCCATGCTAGCACTGACATCCTGGGGGTGCCCACTGAGCACATCTGGGTGGCCTGCGGGGACAGCAGCTGTGTCACCGAACCACATTCTCCCCCCCACCCCGGCGTCTTCCTCCTCTTCCTCCCCCCTTCCCTGACTCCTGGCACCTCCTGCTGTCTTCAGCACCTTGGCAAAGTGGGTGCGAACGGCTGTCCCTGCAGTCGGATTCCCAGCACTTTGCACCCTGTAAGGAGAGGTGGGAATCTTGGCACCGGGATCCGGCCAGCTGTGCAGCCCCGCGGCCCCCGCCTGGCTTCCTGTCCCCTGCCAGAGCCCGGGCTGCCTGGCCGGAGCCCCCGTGTCGCTCTGGGGTCCCTGTGCCACACTCACTGCCCCCGTACTCTGTCCCTCTACAGCACGCAACATCCGTGGGATTGGGCTGGGGCCAGAAGCAGGAGCTCCCCCCCACATCCTCCTCTGCCCCCCCGGCATGGGCAGCACAAGCTGGCATTGCCCTTTCCAGCAGAGGAATACCAGGCTGCCCACGGGCACAGGCTCATGCTGCCTGCCAGCTTCTGGCATTGTTGTAAAGAATATTTTGGAGTAAAGGGACTATTGTGGGTACCTTAGGCTGGCCATGGGGATCCATTAGACCTCCAGTTTCCAGATGCTCTCCAGTTTCCCCTGGTGGGTTTGTTTGCCTAATCAAGAAGGAATGCAGGGCACTGCAGCTCTCCAGCCTGGCATCGCAAATAACTTTGCACCCAGGGAGGGACAGGGAATGGACATGGTGGGGCCATGGCAGGGACTGGCATGGGGACGGCAGCGGGCCTGAGGCCAGCGCTGGCAGAGGGGCTGAGGGTGTTGATGGTCGTGATTGCAGCTTGTCACGTCCGCAGAAAAGGGCCACGGCCGTGCGGGAAGCCTGGAGGTGTTTGACCCCGGTGCTCACGGGTCCCTTTGCTGCCAGATGTGCCCAGGCGAGCCGGTGCTGCCAGTCTCGTCCCTGCACCCACGGGACCCCCCAGCCAGGCACTCTGCAAGGTGGGCTGCTGTGGGCTGAGCAGGGCATGGGGCAGGTGGAGCGGGGCTGGGGTGTTTACTTTAACTGTTGTCACCCGGCCAGGCGCTGCCGGGAACTACTGTCCCTGGGGACAGGAGTGGGAACGTGCGAGAGTGCGAGAGCCGGGGTGTGAGAAGGAAACCAGGCGCTGCAGGGAGACAGCAGCGAGAGGATGTGTGCTGGGAGGGGGGTGTCCCCCAAAGGAAGCCATGGGGGGCTGCCGGGGTTATGTGAGCGCAGGCCCGGCGCGTGCCAGGGAAGTGCACGTGTGTACACGTAGGTTTGAGGGTGCACATGGTGGGTGTGTACCCGTGTGCAGTACGAGGGGACACACACGTACACACGGGCATGGGGATGTGCACCCCCTGCCAGAGTGCCCAGCCAGAGCTGATTTTGCCAGGGAATGTCACAGCCATGCCAGGGTATGGTGCTGAACAGGTCCTGGTGCTTCTCCTACCCAGGGAGGGGCATCTCACCCAGCCCACTCCCAACCAATTCCCCATGTGGAACAGCCGTGGGGCTATGCACCAGCCCTGACCCCTGTGATCCACAGCCCTCCCCAGCCCAGAGGGATCCCAGGAACCACAGCCATCCTGGGGGGCTCCAGCTCCCTGAGTCACCTCTGGTGGATACAGGGGTCAGAGCATGAGGGTCAACAGGGATGGGGTCTAACTGGATAAATGTCACCACGGATGAAGTCCACCTCTGGAAGAGGATCACCAGATTATGGTCCACCTCTGGGAGAGGGTTTTTGTGGCTTTTGTACCTGGCTGCCACAGCCAGGAGCAGGACTACATTAGGGCTGATGTTCCCGGGGCTGTCGAGCGCAGGATCACTGAGACCATCTCCTCTGTAGGTACCAGGGCCACCTTCTCCCCCGGACCGGCCCAGCTGAGGCACCGAGCACTGAGCGCTGGCTGCTGAGCGCTCAGGCCCGGGGCCAGGTGAGCAGCCACGGAGGGCGCCCAGGGACGCCCTTCCCGTGCCCCGAGCCAAGGGAGGAAGCGGCCGGAGGCAGGAAGCCTTCCCCCGGGCCCGGGGCCCCCGCTGCGATTTAGCTGGAAGGTCAGCGGCGACACAACAGGAAATCGTGCTGCCTCGGCTGGGCGGCCGGGCCGGAGCCGCGGAGCCGCGCCGTGTCCCGGGGCCGCCGCCGGTCCCGGCCTCCGGCCTGGCTGCGCGGCCCGCGGGGAGCCCGCGCCACGCTGCCCTCCATGGAAGGGCGGCGGCAGCCGGGGAGCAGCCGCGGGCCCCAGCGTGGAAGATGCGGGGCCGGAGCCCCCAGCCGAGCATGGAGCTGAACAGTGAGTGTGCGGCTAAAAGCGGGGACCGGGTGCGCAGGAAGGGACAGTGGGCACTGTGGCCCCACAGCCAGAGCGTCCCCTGCACGATGAATCCCACAGATGGGCATCGAACCCCAAGGGTGGCTCTGGGCTAGTTGGACCTGGCCGCTGCCAGCATGTGAGGGCAACCAAGCATCTCTCCATGCCCATCCTGAGCATTTTTGGTGTAGTGCCAGGGCAGGCAGTGAGGCAGGCAGGAGGATGCAGAGCGGGATGGAGAAGCTGGCAGGATGGGCAGTTGCTGGGCACGGCGGTGTGCAGCGGCACTGGGGAAGGCAGTGCTGGCAGAGGAGCACTCGGCCAGGGCAGCGGCCAGCAGCAGATGTTCCCTGTGGGACACTGCAGGCTGGGATTCCCCGAAGTGCACATGACGCCTGGGACTGCTCTTGGCAGGGATCCGGAGAGCTGGCCCTGGTCTGCACAGGGAGTACAGCCCTGCTTCTTTGCCTGGAGCATGGCCGAAAAACCTGGCAGACAGGGCTGTGCGGCCCCTTGGCACACACCAGTGCAAGCCCGGCTCTCCCCCGCGAGCACCGGCACCCCTCGCTGGCTGACTGGAGAGCAGCACCGGGCCCTCCTCAGCCGCTCACACCTCCCCCTGCAGCCGCTCCACGGGGCCATCGACACCACCAAAGGGCTGGGGAGAAGACTTGCCACTGCAGGTGGTTCTGGGCTGGCACTGCCCAGGGAGACTGGCACAATGCACAGGGCAACCCCATCTCTTCCAGGACTGCTCCTCCTCACATCCTTCCTCCTGCACGTGAAAGAGGACCGTGCCAGCCCGACGCGGCTGGTCTGTGACAACAGGCTTATCCAGAAGTACATCATGGAGGCCAAGGACATGGAAAAGAGAGTGGTGAGGATAGAGTCCCCCACAAAACCCAAGACCAGGGACATGCACAGTTGCTGGCACCTCACCTTGAAATCTCTCCTCACTAGGGCCAGTGCCAGGCCCTGCCTGCACTCAGGTGCCCTGCAGTGCTGCCCTTGGTGGACTTCACTTTCCTGCAGTGGAAATCCAAATCGGTGAGAGGGGCTGGGAGGAGGGTGCTGGCACTGGTGTGCTAACAGGACTGGAGAAGGAACCTTGGGTAGGCACAAACACCAGAAATGCTGAACAAGATGCTTGTAGGCATATCTGGTGGCACAGGGAGGGTAGAGGACTCCATCCAGACCTAAGGTGAGCACAGAAAGCAATGAGGCCCTGGGGGTCACTGTCTGCTCCCCCAGAACGAGACCAAGCGGCGGGAGATCCTGTGTGACCTGGCCCTGCTGGTGGGTGCTGCGGCAGGGGCCCAGGGCCAGGTGAGCGACGAGTGTGGGGCCAGGCAGCTGAGCCAGCTTTACCGACACGCCAACTCCTTCTTCCTGCTCCTGCAGAGCTTCAGCTGGGAGGTGAGACCTCCCCACATGGGCCAGAGCACCCCGGCACAGGTGCCAGCTGGGCTGGCTTGGGTGCAAGTGTTTGTCACCCCTCTGTCCCACTCTCAGGCAGGACACTGGGAGCCGAGCTGCTCCCCACACTCCATGGAGCAGACCCACATCTCCAGCATTTTCCTCACCTACCGGCAGCTGGTACAGGGCAAGCTGCGCTTCTTCTTCTCTGACCTGGCCAAGGTCTTGTGCAAGCAAGGTCAGGGGGACAGCAGAGACCCTCCATGCGGGGCCCGGTGAGGCTGCACACAGAAATCAACCACAAAGCAATGCTGGAGCAATCCTGCAGGACACTGAGCTGTGCTCTGGGTGCCCAGGAAGATGCCCACAGGGAAAGGGTTGGCACCTGTTCCTCAAGTCTTCACAACCATGCAGCATGTGGAGGCAAACAGTGACAATGGGCCAGCAGGCACAGGCCCTGCTCCCCTCTGGGCAGGCACTTCTACTGTGAATGCTTTTCGATTAAAGAGCTATTTTTCTAAAGAGCTGTGTGTGTCCTTGTGCCTGGGCCCAGGGCAGAAGCCAGCTTCTCTGACAAGCTCCCAGTTGTGCCCAGTGCCTGCTCCCACCCATGGCAGCTGCCAGTGCTGCAGGATCCCCTGGCATAGCCCCAGCTGCCACTCCTCTCTGTGGCCAACTGTGGCAGGTTTCGACTCTCCATCCCTTGGGAAGTGTCAGGGCCCCCCCTTTGCTCCTGCACAGGTGTATCCACTCCCTGCCAGCCTCATCTCTCAGCAAGCAGAGCCAGGTGTACAAAACATCCCAGTTTAATCAAAACCAAGGCAGCCTGCCTCAGGATGGCTCCTGAGGGAATGGTCCTCAGAGACAGGCAGGCAGCTGTCCCAGTCCAGTTGCTCCTGGCCAGAGCCAGGGCTGTTGAGCACAGGCAAAGGTGAGGAGATGCCATCAGGCAAGACTGGAGCACCCAGCATAGTGTCCACTCAGATGTCAGGCACCTCCTTCCTTGCAAACAGATGTGGATCCCAGCAGGAATCAGAAGTCAGAGTAAGGGATGAGGAGGGGGACTCCTCCTGCCCCCTCAGCCCTGAGGAGGCTGGGCAGCATGGATGCTGGAGCAGAATGTGGGCTCTCAGGGCTCCAGCTGGATGTCTGTGGGGCAGCCCATGGAGGTGTGCTAGAAGGCCAACTTCTTCATCAGCAGGTAAACGCGCGAGTCCACCTCAAACCCGTGCAGGTTGTTTGCGTCTCCCTGCAGCCGCATGAGCAGCCCCCCGTAGGACACGTAGGCAGAGCTGAGGTGGGAGGAGAGGAGCAGTGAGAGCAGGGAACCCCATGGGAGACCCGAGCCGAGATCCCAGCGCTCCCCACCCCGGGCACCGTGTCCCCCCACTCTCGACAGGCACTCACAGGCGCGTGGCCGCCTCCGTGGAGGTCTCGTCCCCCTCGATCCGGTACACCTTGCCGTACATCACGTACTCAAACTGGTCTGCCCTGCAACAGCACAGCCTGAGGTCAGCAAGGAATCAAACCTGGCCGTTCCCCCAGCTCAGTGTCCTCTGGGAGAAGGTACCTCCAGTTACAGAGTCAACTAGACTGGAAAAGACCTCTCAGATCATCAAGTCCAGCCTGTGACTGAACACCACCTTGTCAACTAGACCATGGCACGGGTGCCACACCCAGCCTTTCTTTAAACAATTCCAGGGATAGGGACTCCACCATCCTCCTGGGCAGCCACTCCAATGTTTAATCACCCCCTCCATGAAGAAATTCCTCTTCGTGTCCAACCTGAAACATTCAGCCTCAGCACTCCCCTCTGTCCCTCGTCCCCATGGGCAGGGGTCCCAGCCGGGCCCCGTACCTGGAGGGCCGATCATCCGTGGGGTTGTACTCGCCATCGTCCAGGGTGCCGTCCTCATACAAGGTGCTGGCGATGACCAGGCGGAATTTGTCCCCTGTGAGGAGGCCAGAGAAGCAGCGAGAAGGTTAGAGCACAGCCAGAGCAGCAGCAGCACACACAGCCAGAACGCAGGGCCACCCTGGCAGGGGGTGCCAAGCAGGCTCTGTCCCTGCTGCCAGTCCTCCAACAGGACTGTGGGGAACATGTGAAAGGTCACACTGGATCCTGTGTCTCCTTGTAACCCACATCACAGAGGAAACCAGAGCCACAAGGACACCACTGCTGGTGTTCTCAGGACATACAAGAAAATATTCACTTCTGCCCCCACAGAGAGCTTGGCTGGACCCTTGGGCAGGTACATGAGCCCCCTGCAGCATCAGCTTCAGCCCTTCTGTGTTTCATCAAGGGTAATATTCTCTTTCCCACATATTTAGTATATTTAGCTGCAGAAGTTAATTTCAGGAAGTCTCCCTTAAAGCCTGGTCACCACCAGCTGAAGCAGCTCCCCCAAACAGCATCTGTGTGGAAAGGGGCAGAGGTGAGCCCAAACAAACACAGGGAGGTGAAGCAGGAACCCAGCTCAGCCTCAGTACACCGAGAGTGCCTCGAACCTCCGGCCACCTGGGGACAACGCTGGGGCACAAGGAAGCCTGAGGCAGCTGATTCCTCGATCACAGCCATTCCTGACTCCATCCCCTCCAACCTCGCCCGCCCCAGCTGACACCGGCAGCCCCGCCCCGTGCCCGCTGGCTCACCGAGATCCACGGGATAGATCTGGATGTTCACGTCCAGGATCAGATCCATCTTGAAGGACTCGCTCTCGCAGTGCAGGCGCGACACTGGGGACAGCAGCAGAGTCAGGACAAGGACACAGAAGATCCCCGAGGGCTGGGTGGGAACAGGGTGATCCTCCCAGCCCAGGCGGGCACCGGAGCCGCTCTCAGACGGGGCTGGGATGGAGGCAGAGCCCGGCAGCTGGCGGAGCTGTGCACAGCAGGGCGAGGAACACGGTGGGGCGAGGGATGCAAGGCACGGGGCCCGCGGGCGGCACGGCAGCCGGGCCGGGGAAGCCTGGGGGAAGCGCGGCGGCGCTCCGGGGCTGCCAACACGCGGAGCGGCCAGCGCCGGCGGGAAGGGCCGGGAGAAGCGGGCTGGGCCCGACTCACCGCGGTCGAACTTCTTGCCCTCCGGGTCGATGTCCTTCACGTCGAAGATGTCCTCGAAGAGGATCCCGGCCATGGCAGCGGCTCCGCTCCCGCTCCCGGCGCCGCTCCCGCCCGGCGCACACTGATGACGCAACCTCGCCGGGCGGAAGCGGCTTCACGGTGGGCGGGGCCACGCCCCCGCCCGGACCGGCGGGAGCGCGCGCCGCCCCGTGCCCGCGCCTCCCGCGGCGGCCGGCAGAGGGCGCTGCGAGGCCGCGGATGGACCCGGCACGGAGCGGGCACCGCAGCGCCCCCGCGCGGCGGGCTCGGGGAGCCCCGGGAGGGGCCAGGGATATCCCGGGAGGGGTCCCGGTGTCCCAGGAAGGGTCAGAGATGTCCCGGGAGGGGTCCCGGTGTCCCAGGAAGGGTCAGAGATGTCCCGGGAGGGGTCCCGGTGTCCCAGGAAGGGTCAGAGATGTCCCGGGAGGGGTCCCAGTGTCCCGGGAGGGGTCCCGGTGTCCCAGGAAGGGTCAGAGATGTCCCGGGAGGGGTCCCGGTGTCGCGGGAGGGGTCAGGGGTGTCCCGGGAGGGGTCAGGGGTGTCCCGGGAGGGGTCCCAGTGTCCCGGGAGGGGTCCCGGTGTCCCGGGAGGGCTCCGGGGTGTCCCGGGAGGGGTCCCGGTGTCCCGGGAGGGCTCCGGGGTGTCTCGGGAGGGGTCAGGGATGTCCCGGGAGGGCTCCGGGGTGTCCCGGGAGGGGTCAGGGATGTCCCGGGAGGGGTCAGGGATGTCCCGGGAGGGGTCCCGGTGTCCCGGGAGGGCTCCGGGGTGTCCCGGGAGGGGTCAGGGATGTCCCGGGAGGGCTCCGGGGTGTCCCGGGAGGGGTCCCGGTGTCCCGGGAGGGCTCCGGAGTGTCCCTCGGGGCCCTTGCAGCCCGTGTCCCCCGCCGCAGGGACAGAGGGGCTGCACCCCCGCTCCCGATCGCAGCCGGACACGGGTGCGATGAGCTGCGCGGACGCAGCCAGCGATGGGTCTCGGAGCTGCCGCCCCCACCGGCTTCTTCCTCCTCGCCCGCCAGCCACGGCGGGAGGGGACGTGTGACACCGTCCCCCGTGTCCTGCCGGTGAACCGTGAGGGGAGCAGGGGGGTCTGGCACGGCCGGGGGCTGCTCACACGTTGGGCGCCACGGGGTGCTCCATGCTTGGCATCTGGTCGGGAGCGGGTTCAAGAGTTCAGCCCTGTCCTCCGCGTTCCCTGAATGCCACCGCCAGCCTGAGCAAAACCTTCCCTGCCCCTGCAGAGCCTTGGCACTGGGGACCCTGCGCCTCGTTCGGGCAGCGTGTGCCCGCCCGGATGGGGCACCGAGAAGGCTGGTGGAGCCGGCAGGTGTCCCGGTGTGACGGGGACTGGAGAGAGCGGCTGGCACGGCGCTGTGTGCGAGTCCCATGCCACCATCTCCCTAGGGACCACGAGGTCCGGAGCGGGGACATCTGTGGGATATGGCTCCCCGTGCCTGCGGCGAGGTGGTTTCGTGGGGACATAGTCCCTGCTGTCCCCAGGAGCCAGACATTTCCAGGTCGTGGTCCGGGACGGCACCCAGAGCCAAGCTGCCCCAGCATCCGCACCGGGAGGCCTGTCACAAGATGCTTGTGGTCCCCAGACACACGCAGGTGTGACCTCTGCATGGCACGTCCCCTCCGTCACACGGTGCCAGCGCATCCTCACGCATGCCTGAGGCGCAGGCAGCGGAACGGGGCAGGGGTGACACGCAGCGGGGACACTGGCGTGAAGGGGGGTGCCGGTGCCAGGGGTCTGGTGGCTCGTCGGGGGAGCGCGGGAGGTTCACGGCGGGGTCACCCCGCGGCGGTGGCACTCAGCGGGGACAGTCTTAATGCGCTGGGACGGAACCTCGCCTCCCTCTAATCATCGCCTGGCCGGGCAACTCCCCCAAGCCCCGCAGCCCCCTCCCCACTCTGACCCTGGCTCGGGAAGGGGGCAGAAACCTCCTCCCTGCCGGAATGTGGTGGCCGCAGACACGCTCTCCTCTGGGGCAAGGTGAGAGGTGTGGACCCTTCCCCAGAGTTCTGCGCCCTCCTGGCACCCTGCATCCCTGCCCGCTTGTTTGGGGTGCAGGACTGGGCTGGTGCAGGGACAGCCCTGCGTGAGGGGCTGTGGGGGACGCCCCAGGCTGTGCAGGTTGCCAGGGGGCGGCAGCAGCACACCGAACATGGCAGGACAGCCCCAGGGTGTGCCGGAACCGAGGGAGTCCTGCCACAGCCAGGCGCACCAGTATGACCAGTTGCTCTTTCCAGAATCCTCAGGGTGCCGTCCTGGAGGGACGTGACCTCCCGGTCTCCTGGCGTGGGGGCCAGGGCTGTTTTTCGGGAAGGGGTCCATGTGCCAGCCCCACTTGTATTCAGGGGTACCCATTGGGATCCTGATGTGATTCAGGCTGGAGTGTCATGGCAAAGCTGTGCCCCCTGCTTGGATGCTCTCAGGGCTGCTGCGGGGTGACACAAAGGGCTAATCCCACCTGGCTGTGCCTGTCTGCCCCCGCTGAGACCTGGCACACCCGGCACAGGCCAGCAGGCAGCTGGGACTGTGCTCACCAGCCGGCGAGGGAGCCCCAGGGTGCTGCTGCCCAGCGACCCTGCCAGCCCGCACTGCCGAATGCTCCCTGCCCCTGCGGGCAGGGCACGTCTGAGCCCCCACGCTGGGCAGGGTCACGGGCATGCAGCCACCTCCAGGGACAGGCGGGGAAGGGGGGTGGATTTCCAGGTGCCCCACAGATGCCACAGGATCAGGGTGGCAGCAGGAGACTGGCACATCCCTGAACCCCCTGAGCACTGGCTGTGTAGCAGGACCACGATGCCAAGAGCTGTCCTTGTCCCTAAGCCCCTTTCTTGGCCCCGTGGCCACACAACCCTTGGGGCAGGATTGGCCGGGGGGTTGCTGGCCCTGGTGTAAATCTGGCCCGGGTTGACAGAGGATGGGGCACCCTGCTTTTCCCTGCACTCCATGCCCATCTGCCCTGGCTGAGCCGCGTGCCGGCTGCTTCGCTGACCCCGTGCCATGTGCCATGCCATGCCATGCTGTGCCACAGGAGAGTGGTGGCCAGAGGGACTCATGTACCCAGCTTACACCAGCCCTGCGCAGCCGAGGCTGAACAGACGGTCCTGGCACAGGAGCTGGGGAGGCTGGGGGGCCAGCACTGCCTTCGCTGCTGTTGCCCAGGGAGCTCCGTTTGCCAGCCAGGTGCCTGGCGTCGCCTCCTTATCTGGATTAAACAAACTCGCCTCAGATCCGGTGCCAGGTGCTGCCCCCGTGCCTGTGGGACCAGTCCTTCCCTGCTGAGAAGTCCACGTGTCCCTGGGGTGAAGAACCCCCAAATACTGGACCCGGGCTCCCCTTGCTCTGGTTCTGCAGTAGCCCCTGGGGTCTCTGTGCAGGGCAGGCAGCAGCTCCAAAGCAGGCACAGAGCAGAACCATCTCTGGCTCTGCCTTGGGGCATCCCCAAACCAAAATGGGACCCACACCTTGGCCAGGGAAGTGTGTGTGCCCCCAGCGTGATGGATCCTGGCAGTGCCAGTGCTGTCGTGCCAGACTCCCCAGAGCAGGGGTACAGCCCCCTCCTTCATTAGCCGCTTGTCTGTTATCTCCTGCCGATAAATTACACAACACAAACGCCTTTGAAAGGCAGCCAGGTCTCCATCCGGTGGGGCAGCCTTTGGGGGCCCCACATCAGCCATCGTGGGCTGCCGCCAGCTGCTTTTCCTGGGAGGGGGGCAGGGACAGGGGGACAGGGTTTTGGGCGCTGCCCTGGTGCTGAGGTGTTGGGAATGGGCTCACGGGCTGCAATATGGACCTGAAGGCAAAGCAGGAGAGCAGTGAGGGTGAGAAACCTACCTGCACCCCATGCCCACGCCTGCTGCTTGCAAGCCTGCCTGCGCTCCTGCCCGTGCCCGGGACTCTGCCGGCATCCCACATGCTGCTGCCCAGTTTGGGGTGGGGGCTGCTGGCCAGCACTTCAGAGGCAGCGGCAATTCCTGTTATCGGCCAGCACAAAGGAGCCGAAAGCCGCCGCCGTTGGGGAAGCAAACACGGGCAGGGCGAGGCCAGGAAGGTGGGCAACAGCCAGCACCTGCCATGCTGGCATCCCTACCCATCCCAGTGGGGCAGGGAGCAGGGAGGCACTGCCCCATGCCAAGGAATGGGGGTCTCCCCTGCACCCAATGTCGGGGAGCCAAGGCCATGTGGGCTGCCCAGGGCAGCGCTGCCAGCCTGTGTTGTGCACTCCTCTGCTCCCCCGGCTCCGCGGGTACCCCACGGTACCCCACGGCCCATCCCTGCACCCTGCCGGGCCAGTCCCCACCTGGGCTGGGGGTCGGGCAGGAAGAGATGAAGCCGAAATTAAGCTGTTAATGAGCCCGTCTGTCACCGGGCCACCAATTACCCGGACTGGGAATGAGGAGATGATGGAGCGTGACTGGGGGAGGGGGGCAGGATGTCGGGGTCTCCAGCGTGGAGGCAACTGGGGGGTGTCACCATCTCTCCTCCACTTCTGCATCGCCACCAGGCACATCCTGTGGGGTGGGGGATAGAGGGACCAAGGAGTGACCAGGCCATAACCATACCAGAAGCCCCAAGCCAGCTGGGAAAGGATTAGAACTTTCTTTCTCTTCACTGAGATCCAGAGGAATTCAGCCCCAAGCACTGTCCCTGACTGGCACAGGGGATGTCACCAGTGTCATGAGCTGGCTATTCTCTGCAGTCAGAGCTTGCAGGGGGCTGTGCTCACAGGAAGCAGAGTCAGTGATTGTACCCTGGGGATACACACAGACCCTCTGGGCTGCTCCTGGTCCCCAGGAAGGGGTACAGCAAAGAAGGGGGCTTATACCACCCCCCTCCTACTTCACCTTGCTCAAGTCTGCTGTGCTGCACGGCAGGGGCCCCTGTCCCTGTCCCCAGCTGGGATGGGCCAGGGAGGCTGAATTCCTCCGGGCTGATGCTGATGTCAGTTTTTCCGCAGCACCTCTCAGCGCGGGGCCGGGTGCCTGTGCGGGCTGGCAGAGGGACAGGCCATCTCCCCAGCTGTCATCACAGCCGCCTGTCCCCGTGATGGCCCTTAGCGGCACCCGGCCCCAGGAGGGACCTGGGGCTGCTGGAGACTGCTCTGGGAGTCTGCAGGAGCGAGATCCTGCTCCTTCATGATGGAAGGGGCTCCGTGCTGGACACTGGCAGCATCTACCTGCCATCTCCTGCCAGATCCATCGAGCTGGAGGGTGGGCTGGGATGAAGGCTGTGGGATTTTGCTGGGTTCAGAATTAACTTAACGGCTTTGGAAGACAAACAGATTAGGGAGCTGCAGGGATCGGGGCGAGGATCAGCTAAATTGGAAACAGAGGCAGGCGCCAGCATCCTGCACAAGCTTCACTGCCCCTGCCCCAGCCCATTCCTTCAGCCCAGGGTGCCTCTATGGGGTCCTCACAGTCCATTCCAAGCTGATGGTGGGGCTGGTTGGGGTTGGCTCTTTCTTTCAGTCTGGGTCTTGGCCACACGTCAGCAGCCTCTGAGCATTGCTGCCTTCCCCTTGTCCTTTCCTGCCTGTCCCCTTCCTGCTCTCAGTGCCCCCTTTCCCTGCCCTCCCTTTCCCCAGCACCCTGCATCCTCACTGCATCCCAGCCATGTCCCCTCACACCTCTCCTCACATGCCATGAAGCCACAGTTCCGAAATAAGCAGTCCCAAAATAAGCTTCCTCTTGGACTCCATAAATCTCAGCAAAGCACTGAGTCACGGGGTCAGTTCTGCAGTCCCCTTTGCTGGCAGGGTGCCCTGCCCCATCCCCACGTGTCCCCCCTGGCACCCCAGGAGGGTTTGGGGCTGTGTTGCTCCCTGATAGTATCAGGTCCTGGGGCCAGCCCCACTCACTGGAGATCAGATCACCAGTAATGAACAACAGCTGGGCATGGGGGCTGGGGACAGGGAACGGAGGGGACAACCCTGTCCCCCTTTCAGCAGCCAGGCACATCTCCGGGGATGCTGGGCAGCGTCAGACCAACAGGCTTCACTGCCCTTTTTGGGGTGACACCCCCATGGCAAGACCCCCAGCGCAATTTGTGACCTGAGCCTAGCAGCTCTCAGCCAGGTTTTGGTGGTGCAGTGGGGAGAGAGTGCCTGGCCTGGGGGTCCCTGAGGAGGAGGGGGCCGTGGTGAGGAAGGCTGGATGCGGGCACAGCCTCCTGCTGCCGTGGCCCCCCCGGCACCCCCGTCCCCCTCCCGCCCCCGCTTCCTGCGCAGGCGGCCCGGGGAGGCGATGAAAGCAGCCCCAGCAGATGTTTCTGGCTTGTTTTCATCTCATTAACTGTTTCCTCTTTTATTATGGGATAAATTATTAATTGTTCAGTGCGAGGAAGAAAGGAAAGAGAAATCCTGACGGAGAACCTGGAGGCTCTGGGGAGGGTAGCGGGCAGGAGTTGGCACAGCCTGGGGCAAGGGGAAGGCAGCGGGAATTTGGGATCTCTAGGGTGGAGGCAGCCCCTTGCAGTGCCACCAGCCCCCAGGTGTCCTCCCGAAAAAGGGGGGCAATGTGGGGTGCAGAAGGTGCTCTGGGAGTGGGGCAGGGGTTGGCTGCTGGCACCTGGCCTCTGTCAGCAGCAGGGAAGGTAACCTAGACAGACAGGGCAACGGGACAGACTGCCCACAAGGGACCCCGGATTCTGGGCACCAGACTTCAAACCTTCTGCCCAGAGATCCCCGAGCTCCACTCCCCAGCCTCTCTGTCACCCGTGGTCTGAGAATGGACACACTCACTGCATCTCCTGGCCAAGGAACGGGGCTCAGCCCCAGCCCTGTCACGCCTTGGCCCCCCCAGCTCCCAGCCCCTGCCCCCCTGAAATATTCATGGCCTGAAATGACGAGCTAATTTAATTGCCCTGATGAGAAGCTGAATAATTTACGTTCTTTTTTCGAGCAGGGTCAGGAGACATCATTAGCAGCTGATCTGGGAGCAGGGAGGGGAAGTGACTGAGCCCCAACCCTGCTGCTTGGGGACACCAGGTGGGCAATGGGAACCCCAAAAGCTTTCCCACCCTGGAACCCCCATGGCTGGGCCGTATGTGTTGAGGTCTGAAGTACCAAACCTCTCTGACCATCCTATGAACCCTCAGCCATGTGGGGTGGGAAGTTGTGGCTTCCATGATCCGGGGATCCTGGCTGGCCCTGAGACACAGCCTCCCTCCATTCTGTGGCCTTGACAATGTTTAAGGCAGTTGTGATCTTTAAGTCTCTTACACATCCCCATCATTGTTGCTTTGGTTTGCAGCCAGCAGGGATGGCTGGGATGAAATACGGCTGGGAGAAGGGCCCGGCACACTCCGGATTCCTGAGATAAGGGGGACAGGCGGGACAGGGACCTTTATTTACATTTTTTCCTGGAAATTTCAGCCTCTCTCTGGTGAGACCCCATCTGGCTGCCATGAAGATAAGAAGGGTTTGTAGGGGGGCTGCTGGGGGCCAGGATGCCTTTCAGGGGGCTTAAAACCCCCCCCAAGCCTGATTCTCTCCCCAGTCTGTATACCCTGTGTGAATGAGGGGCACAGAGGAGCACCAAGGCGGAGCTTAGGAGTGGCTCCTTCCCCATCAAAATCCATGTTTCTTCCTCTCCACTGGTTTGACAGGGATCTGGGAGGCCTGATCCACAACATACCCTCACCCCCGAGGTGTCAAGGGGAAGCTTGGCTGGACCCCACCTTGGTGAGGAAGGCACAGCCCGGGATAAATGCTGTTGTAGTGGCCATGCCAGGAAATTTCAGGCCAGAGGCCACGGCAAGGGCTGCAGCCGGCTGCCTGATAACGCCTGGATTTCCTCCCGGCACTGCCCCGTGTCCGGCTGGTGAGGGGGGATGTGGTGGGGGGGTTGCCCAGCAGCAACACCTTGTACCCCGGCAGCAACAGCCCCAGGGGACACAGCAGATGGGTCTGGCAGTCCGACAGTGCTGGGGGTCCCAGGCTGTGCCCCTTGCAGCACTGGGAGAATCACAGCCCCAGGGAGGGATGGGTGAGGGAGAGGAGCTGCCATGACCTGCAGGTGCCTCCTGCACCTGAAGCCCCGAGGGTCCTGTCCCTGCTGCCCCCACGGGGTCAGCTGGAGAGTCTCCCTGGGAGGTCTGGCATGGCTGGGGTGGAGGACAGAGCCAGGATCCACTGCAGCCACCCCAGATGGCAGAAGCGGCTGGGTGGGGACACAGGGGTGCCACAGGCACACCTTTGCACACACACACAGAGGACTACACGCAGTACCGATGTCCCAGCACGGACAGACACAGGCACCTCCTCCTGCCCCAGGCACTCAGACATGCACAGACAGGCTCACAGGTGTGCACAGGTCTCCGTGTTTGCACACAGCAGCACACGTACACCCATACACGCACGCCAACACAGCCAGTTGTGCACACCAGCAGATGCGTGGGTGTGCTCACACTCATGGGCACCCACGCGTGTGCATGCACGCTCCCAAATCCACATTCACACACACATAGGTGGTCCCTGTGCACGTGCACCCCCCAAAAACGCACACACATGAACACACATGAGCTCACACACACAGACACAGCTGCCTGTTCCTGCCATGCGTGTTCTGCCTGCCTGGGGTGCCGGCGGGTGCTCCCCTGCAGCCGCTGCCCCCGGTTGCTCTCCGGAGTTTGAGATCCAGGAGGAATTTTAAATGTATTGACCCCTGACCCATCCCTGCCTGTGAGGAGAAGCCAGACCTTGAGCTGCCCCCAGCCAGATGGGGATAGGGAGCTGCAGGGGATAGTGAGCCCTCAAAGCTCGTGGAGTGCAAAGGGGGCACCCTGTCTTGCTCCCCATTTTCTGCACCCCATGTGCCCCCTGCCTCGGGGAGCACTGAGAAGGATCACTCCAAAACCTCGCTGCCTGGACCACTCATGGCTTGGGGATGCCACAGCTGTGTGCCCCACACCAGGAGGGTTCTATGGGAGTGGGATGTCCCTGCCATGCCCTCTGCAAAGGGTCCCAGGCCCCCTACCCTGATCCTGCCTGGCTCCCAGCATCCCTGCATCCCGCGCAGGGGTTGCTGCCATGGCAGTGTAATTAAAAATGCAATTAAGCACTGCCACTTAGCAGAAAAGTCATACAGTTTGGGGATAATTATCTGACAATATAACAAGTTGCCCAACATTAATCAGGTGCTGATCTGCTCTGGCAGCTGTGCTCCCAGGTCCGGATGCTATCTTAATGGCATCCTTCAAGAGACAGCAATAAATCAGGCCCTTATGGGGACCCTGGGGGCAGCACACTGTCCCCTGCCTGCTCCCTGCCTGCATCTGGGGGCTTTTGGGATGTCAAAGCAGCATCCTTCCCACTGAGCCCCACGGTACTTTGTTCCTGCATGAGAGACACTCAGGGCAGCGGGGCAGGTTCCGGGGGATCAGCCCTCACCCCAAGTGTGAGGGATGGTGGGACACCCTTGAGAGGAGACCTCCTGGTGGGGATGGCTGAGGTGGGGGAGATGCCCCAGGCTGGGGGTTGCCCATTCTTCTCTTTCAAGGGGCAGACAGAACTCCTCTCTCAGGAAGGCAAAGGGACCCTGATAGTTGGTGGGCAAGATGTGAAAGGGGACGCTCGGGCTGTCAATCCCGTCAGTGATGTGGGATTCTAACAAGTATTTATGGCTTGTATTTGTCACTGTCGATGAAGCCTTTGCTCTGTAACAATATGAACTCTGAAGCAGATGCTGGTCCTACAGCTGCTGGGACTGTATTCCTGCCGGGCCAGACCCATACATCTCCCCACCCTAGCTGCCCTCCCACTGCTGTTCACTCTTGGATGCTGAGGGGTCCCGGCCACAGGAAACTCTCGGTGCCGTATCTCCCTGATCTGGAGATGAGTCCTTCTGTGCACCTTCCCTAAATTTATTCCCATGGGCAGTGTGTTGGTACAACTTGCCTGCAGCATGTTCCTCCCATGCTTTGCCAGAGCCCCGAGCTCTGCCGGTCCATGTCCCCATCTCTGTCCAGCCTGCCTGTTCCGGAGGGGGAAGCACAGCCCTGTACAGCTCTGACTTCTAAGGATCCGAGATAAAAGCAGAGCCTTTGTTCGAACTCCGGCCGGCGTGGGCTGGGGAGGGGGAACCACCAGAAAGAAACCAGCAGCTTAACACATTCACTTCGCCCCTAATTTGCCGGTTCTGCCACAAAATCCCATTACAAAGGGCTTAGCGCTGCGCCCAGGAAGAGGTCATCGCCGGGGGCCCCCGAGGAGATTTTCCAGTCACAAAAAGCACGAGAAAAGAGCAACCCCATCTCCCTTGGGCACTCCCCGGCACGGTGAGGGACGGGCACTGTGTCCCGGGGTCCCCCGTCCCTGCCCTTCCCTTCCACCCTGCACCTGGCAGCGGGGGAGAGCAGTTGCAGAGGTGCAGCTGGGTCAATTCACCTTTATGACTCCTAAACCAAATAAAATGCGGATTGGCATTGATCTGCAGGTGTTGAGTAGGGCCATAAAACACCGGTTCCAGCAAACGGGCACTGCTGGAGAACCAGCTGCATGGGCTGGCTCCCTGGGGTCCGGTGGGGGATGTGGCTGTGGTGGGATGGGGTGACCCCTCAACTGGGTGTGCAGGGAGGATGCTGGGAGCCGTGGGGAGCCCAGAGCTGCTCATGGTATCCCCGTGCCACGGGGTCTGGCTGTGCTGGGCTGGACAGAGCTGCCTGACAGCCCCAGGCACCTTGCTCGGCTGCGGTGGGGGGATTTGGGGGACCCTGAGGGTAGGGGGTGTGCATGGGGATGTGCAAATGGCAGAGTGGGTACACATAGCTGGAGCTGGCTGCAGGTGGGTGGGCAGGGGTACACCAGCGGGTGGAGGTGGGAAGCTCACACACCCGGATGGTGGCAGCCCGTGCACGAGTGGACACAGCCCTGTGCACAGACCCTCAGGGTGACAAGGGCAGGGCAGCTCAACAAGCACCGCACGGGACGGTGGCACAGCGGGACGGGACACGCAGCCCCGGAATGGGGACAGTGCGGGGCTGGGGCACAGCTGTGTGCTTGGCACTGCTGCTCAGGCTCGGGCACGCTGGGGGAGCGAGGCCTGTCGGCACTGAAAGGAACGAGGCGGGATGGAAATGAGCCCCCGGGGGTCCGCACAGCACAAAGGCGCCCGCTGGGGTGGGCCGAGACCTTCCCAGCCCCTCGCCACAATGTTTGCAAATACCAAAGGCCACTTATGGCGGGCCGGCAGCGGGGAGGGCGAGGGGCCCTCCCAGCATCTCCCTCTGAATGGGGGCTCCTCCAGCTCCACGGTGCCCCACGGATGCCCCGTGGCAGCCCAGATGGTGGGGCGAGGTGGGCAGCGGCTGCCCATCGCCTTTGTCGGCGTCTCGGTGCCGGAGCCAGGGGAGCAGGGAGTGTCAGGGAGGAATGTCCCTGCTCAATGCCCACCATGCTGGGGCTGACAGCCCTGAAATCGGGTTGTCACATCCCGTCTGGGCAGCCCTTCACCTCCGTTTGTGGGGGCTTGTTCGGCTCCCGCCTCATTCAGCCAACACAAACAGCACTTAACCCTCTGGCTCCCAGCGGCTCCGGGCGGGGACTGCCGGCCCCAAGCAGAGAATTGGCCACCAGGATGTGCCGCTGCCATCCTGCTGCAACATCTGAAGGATGATGTGAGATACCCCATGGAGCCGGGCTCTTTAGAAGGGAAGTTTAGAGTCCCCAGGACCCCTCACCTTCACCTCAGAGCCCGCAAGAGACAACCTGAGCAAGGACTTGCTGCCAGCCCCAGGACTGGGGGGCTCACACCAGCCCCTCTGACACCCTACACCCTTCCAGCGCTGCCTCCCTTCAGCCCCTGTGACCACCCTGAGACCCCTTCGCACCCCCCCGCAGGACACCCACCCCGCAGCAGCCCTGGCTGCCAGTGAAAGCGGGAGCAGGAGCCTTTCCTTTGACACAATTAAGCAGCCCGGGGTCCCAGCGCCTCGGCTCTCCACAGTGTGTTAAATTAATGTAGCAGAAAAAATCATTATGCGGGGACACAGATGGAAGTGACCAAGCAGAAAATGCGATGTGCAGCGGCAGAGGACCCCTCTTTACCCGTGTAAACACCACGGGGAAGAACAGGTTTCCCAGCTCCCAGGCCAGGAGGTGACCGCAGCCTGCCAGGGGGTTCCCCCTCCACTGCCACTGGGGCAAATCCCGCATGCAGCAAGACATGGGGGTCCCGTGGGCAGCTGAGGGGGCAGATGGTGGCACCCCCCGGGCAGCAGCACCCCCGGGTTTGGGAGCTGGGCAGTGCGTGTGGCCGGGCCTTGGCTCACAATTACCGTGTCATTATGTGCCGGCACAGCCGTGGCTAACGGAGCAGAAAAGTGGCCCCTGCTCAGCACCCGTGGGGAAAGGGGCGAGGGGGGCCCCAGGGAGCACCCGGCTGCACGTGTACATGTACCCAAACATGTACCCAGCACATGTTCCTGGGGGTGGGGGCTTATTGTCCAAGTGCCACCACCCAGGACACCTCTCCTTGGGTGCATGTCCCAGTCTGTTCTGCCTTTCTGGCCTCAGCTTAAGGCATCAAAGGGACCTGCACTTACCCTGGGGACCCTCTCAGTCCCCAAGAGAGTTGCCCTGGAGAGGGCTTCTGCTCCCCTGGGCGGTAAGCCCAGGGTAGACACGGTCCTGGGCCTTGCCCCAGCAAACACTGAGGGCCACAGAGCCACTCCCAGACATCTTGCAGATCAGTAACTCCAAACACTGGACAAAGGGTCCCCACACCAGGACCACACATGGCCCTCACGCATGGGGCACAGCAGGATGAAGAGGGGCGCTGAGCACACAGGAAACAGGGCTGGATATCACCAAGGCAAACTGTCTTCTTCCTCTCTCATGGGTTCTACTGCTGCTTGGGCAGGAGCTGGAGCCTCCCACTTTGAATCCACAGGTCTTTTAGTGCTCTGAGACTGTCCTGGATGTGTGGGAGGTTCCCACTCCCACAGGGGGTCCCCAGACAGCCCAGCTCCCCTCCTAGCTGACCTTATATCCTATGGCCTCCTCCAGCCTGGATTATCCCCAGCTGGCCAACCTGTGGCAAACAAGGACTAGTTTACACACTTGCCCTTGTTTGCCAGGAGCTCCCAAGTGCCAGCGTTTGGGTACTTCCTTCTGGGGCTTGCCATAGTGGGACATGAGGATGGACACGAGGTCAAGGGGGTGGCTGGACGCTGGCGCAGGGTTATCGTCCGGGGCTGGTGGGGGATGATAACCAGAGCTCCCTCCTGTCAGCACTCTGCAGTGTGAAAGCAGGATGGGGACAGGGACAGTCCCCAAGCCCCTGTCCCCCCCACCTTGGGGACACCTTGGGATGGTGGGTGCCTGCTCCCTGCTGCCTCCCTATCTGGCTTTGCTCCCACTGGGATGTGTTCCCACCCGCCCAATATTCATGTGGGCCCCTTCCCTCCCCGGGGGGCTGCTAATCCCCCCGAAAAGGGCCAGGGATTGTTGACCGAGCTGCCGTATCCCTTGAACAAGCAAGCCTGGGCCCCGCAGCTGCCGCTGGATTAAGAGTCACCCTTTCTCTGCCACAGCCCCTGCGCCAAAGGCCCAGCCCCCAGTGTGCTCGGCCCCCATCCATGGGGGGCCAGCCAACAGGACGCCAAGGAGATGGTTATTTGGGGCACTCCTGCAGTCAAAACTGACAGGTTTAGTGTGGCTCTGCCAGCACCCAAAATGCCTGATCTGGTCTGGCTTGTGTTGGCCGTGCCTGGGGAGTGGGGCCAGGAGCGTGCCAGCCTGCAGGACGGAGCCCCGGCAGGGACGGCGTTGGTGGCGTGACACTGGCACTGGCATCGGTTGTTCCCCTTCCTGCTGCCACCAGTCGTGGCAGGGGCACAGCTGTTCACAGCAATGGCACAGGGTGAGGAGCAGCTCTCACGCTCCAGAATTGTGGGTCATTGGAATTACATTAATTAGCGTGTGCTAATGGTATCTAATTAACACCCAGCTGTGCTGATGCAGAGCTTGCTAAGCCAGACACCTGACCCCTGCCCTGCTGCCTCAGTTTACCCACCTGCAGCAGGGTGATCCTGGCACCTGGTGCTTCATGAAGCCAAGAGACATCAAACCAACAGGGAAATGTTTCAGGGAGAGGGGACCAGATGCCGGCTTGTTATCGGGGCCAGCCCTGCCAAGTGCCCCATCCGGGGCAGCCTCTGGCTATCTTGCTATCTCAAGAGCTCGCTCTGGGTTGGGGTGGATATGTCCTCACGCCAAGAGGGTGTTGCTGGATGCCCAAGCCAGGGTGGCTGGGGGGAACCCAGGGATGTCTCAGGGGGTGAATAAATGGAGATGGGAAGAGCAGAGTACCATGGTTCTGTCTGCTCCTGCTGCAGAGAGGAATGGTGGGGCTGCCCTTTGTAGGGGGAGTCAGGGACCCATGGGTGCTATTCATACCTGGAGAGATTAAAAAACATCTTTTGACTCTACTAACAAGCTCCCAGAGCCCTGCAGAAGCTTTCATCCTGGTTAAGTGCACAGAGCAGATAAAGGGTCCTCAAGAGTCCCCAAAGAGCTGGCTGAGATGCTTGCTATCCTCAGTGTGCATTTTTGGTGGCAAGCAACCTGTCCCTCCTTAAAAGGGACCCCCTGAGCTCTGCAGCTGCCTCAGCAGTGGTGCTGGGCACCTACTATCATGGGCTGTAAAGAGGAAAAGCCCTTTACTCATGCTGTGCCTGTCTGAGCCTCTCCTAGAGAGTCTCTGCCTCCAGGTGACATGTGACACCGGCTTGAGGACAAGCCCAAACAGCTTGTGTAATGGGTGCCACCCCCTAGCTTGACCCTCCAAGTGCTGTGGGGATATCTGGAGGCTGTAGCTCCAGGGAACACAGAGGGTTCCCCAGTATCGGCATTTTGGAGCCAACCCCATCTGGGCAAGGGGTTGGTGCAGGGGGAAAGGGTACTTCAGAAACTGCAAACCCCGGCACAAGCTCCTGCCTTCAATGCAAGCAGTGAGTGTGAAGTTAAGAGATAAAGAGGGAATTAGGAGATAAAGTCTGCGTAATCCCAGTTGCTCTATGCAATTAAAATGAGCTTCACCCCGCTGTAATTGGATGGAAGCTGCCTGCCAGCGTCAGCGCAACCGGGAGCGTTGGGCGAGCAGGCGCGGAGGATTCACCGCACCGAGCACGGAGACTTATCTCCCCGCCAGAAAAACTGAGAGGGCAGCGCCACAGAGAGCGGGAGTTAATGAGATGAAAATGGAAAGCCTGGCACAAAGGATTAGCTCCCGGCCGGCTCTGCTGCTGAAATCCCAAGGTTCCCTGGAAAGGCTTTCCATGCATCACGGATGCATTCCTGCCTGGGCCTGCTTTGCAGAGGAGGCATGTGCTTAGGGCAGGAAAATTTGGCTCCTCTTCACCACTTTGACCCCTCAGTTGGAACCGGGCTGTCCCAGCCTCCAGCTCCCCCTGCTCCATCATATCCATGCCCTGGTGTCCAACCTCCCCCCGGAGGGTCCCTCCACAAGATGAACCCTAACAGCATTTACAGCTGCTGGTATTAAGCAGAAATAAAAAACCCCCAAGTGCAGATTAAAAGGACACTGATGGAATGCCAGGAGAAGAATTACAGCCCTAATAAACTGCTGCCTTCTGCTGGGGGTGGGTGACAAGGGGGTTTACGAGGCCATTTAAACTTCACTGTCAGAAAGGTGTATTAAAGCTATAAAGGTCTCGTTGCCTCTCCTGTCCCCTGGATGCTGGAGCATGGCTGTGGTCATAAATCCACCTGCTCGCAGCCTGGGGCGAGGGGCCCAAAGCCCCTTGTCCCTGGGAAAAGCCAGGAAGAGCAGTGAGGCCCCCTTGGCTGGGGTCTTGGAGGGTGACGTCAGTCCTGGCGCGAGATAAATGCCGGCCCGCGGCCGGCAGGGACAGGATTATCTCGGCATGGAGGCCTCGTCCATCACCCTCTGCCCACCCGCCGGGAGCGTGTGAACGGGAGCCCACAGCCCTGGTGCCAGCGCTCCCTGTCCCCTGCCTGCTGCCCGGGCACAAGGGCAGTGGGACAATGGCTGGGACCACAGCACGGCTGCCATCACACTGTCAGGGATGGCTCCTGCCTCATGCCAGCCCCCAGATGTGCTGTGCTACGGCTCCATCCCCTGGGTCCTTGACCCCTGAGCCCCAGAGCTGAGGGTGTTCTGGGACAGGCCCTCCCCATTCCTCTGCCCGGCTCTCCCCCATCCCTGCGGTCCCGTGTGTTTGTTTGCACAGGTCTGATGACGCTGGCTCACACACCTTGGCACTCCTGCTCCCCTGCTCCTGCCCCGGGCTTGGTTCATCCTCCTGCTCCACTTCCCGCAAGGCTGGGCTGTGGATAGAAACATCCAGTACCTCCATGGAGCTTTTACCTCCCTCCTATCAGTGCCTCCTGTGGGGTCCTTCTGTGCCTTTGTGGGATGGGGATGGGGCCAGGCATGGGGACGGGAACAGGGGCAGGGACAAGAATAGGGATGGTGCTGAAAGGTGCTTTCCAGCAGAAGTCACCTGGCACAGCCTGACTCACCGCCCTGGGGATGGGTCATGGTTTCACCTTCATCCTCCCGGGGTGCAGTCCTGGTTCCCCGCCTGGGTGACAATGGGGACAGTGGGACGGGGGGAAACTACACCGGGGAGGTGGCAGAATCTGAGCCACCTGTAAGGTGGTGACATGAGACACCCTTCTTTCCAGGCACCAGTGTGGGGCTGCTGGGGTGGCAGGGATGTGCGAGGGTCAGTGGGGCTGGCTGGGGAGCACAAAGAGCAAGCAGGACTCAAGGCAGGGAGTTAAGGGTGGATGATGGCTGTCTCTCGCCCAAATAAACTGTGCTAGGAGCCACTCTTTCCCTCCACTGCCCCAGTTTGGAGGCCCTCAGTCCCTGCTGCTTCCCACGCAGGCTCATTAGCGAGTTCAGAGCGAGAAAACCCGTTAATGGCACGAAATGGCTTCAGGCTGTGACATGGGGAGTGGGGATCCAAACCCAAACCCTCACACACAGTGGGGCTGCTGCTTTTCCTCTTCCCTTTGAACTTCGCAGCTGCCCCGAGCTGTGGTTCCCTGAGCACGGACCAGGGCAGCCGGGACGACAGGGCACAGCGGGGTGTGGCAGCCCAGCTCCCCACCCGCCGCCGCACCGACCCTCCCCAGGCTCAGCCCATCCAGTCCGGCTTCAGGGCATCGCTCTGGAGTGTTTGGCTCTTGCAACACGACGGGTCATCGGAGTTTTGGTTTTGCCAGGCTCCTGGTCATGCCATCCTCAGGGGAAGGCACGGGAGAGGGTGCTGGCTAGCCCGGTGCCGGTGGGTGCAGGAGCGTGCGGGAGGCGCCCGGACCCCCGTGACTCAGCCTGCCGTGGCGGAGGCAGAGGTGGGGTAGCGATACCGGAGCTAAAAAAAAACCTGGCCGAGCGCCGGGAAGAGGAAATTTCTCATTAGCCAGAAATGTGTGGCTGAACCAGTCTGACACCCGGGGCGGCCCCCAGCCCCGGCGGCGATCCTGGCCCCGGCTCCGAGCGAGATCAAAGCGGGAGAGGGGCAGGAAGGGGGCTCAGCAGCAGCTGGGCTGTGCTTGTTGGGGGACTTGGGCAGGGTGAAGGCTCTCCTCGTCTTAAGATGCCGGATTTAGGTGGCAGGACGGGCTGGGTGGGCAGTGGCATGGGTAATGCTGCCGTGTGGGGCACAGGCATCAATATCTGTGATACTTCAGGACTGGGCAGGGGTGTTGGCCAGTGAATCCTGGGTAAGGCAAGCTAGCAGGGATGGGGGGCGTCTCTGCCTCTCGCTTCTAGCCATGCAGCAGTCCTTTGCTCCCCCCATTCCTGAAGAAGCGTTTCCAGCCAGGGCAGCCCTTGGTGGGAGCAATGCAGCCCCTGCCACCAGCCCCAGCCCTACCAGCAAGACCACCATTGCTTTCCATCAGATTTCCCCTGAAGATCCAGTCTTTCCCAGACCCCTCTGGGTCAAGGCATTGCCCTGGTCTTGTTTAATAACGCAAAGCTGCTTCTTGCCTCATGGTCCAGTGTTGGGTCAGATTCTGCTCCCCAAACATGGCAGACAGGCATGGGGTGATTGATGCGGGTGCATTTGCTTGCTGGTTGTGCTGCCAAAAACGATGTCAGCTCCCAGGCATCTGCAAGAGAGCTGCCTCCTGCTCCCCAAGGCAGCCCCCAGCCCTGAAATCCCCTTTTCTAGAACTGGCTGGCAGCTTCTGGGGGTCTTGTTCTCAGCCCTGGTGAGAGTTGAGGCTGCAGCCCCAGCAGCAGTGGGCAGGGAGGATGGACTGTGGTGGTGGCAGATGAGGACGGATGCTGCACCATGTGCAAGTCTTCTGCTAGCAACCAGAGGAGACTGGAAGGAAGGAATGGAAAGAAAATGATTAAAACAATTTGGTTTGGTTTTTTTTTTTTTCATAATTAAAAAAAAAGCCCTGGGAAAAAGCCGTGTAGGGTCCTGGCACGTGAACAGAGTCTGTAAGTGGTCTTAAAAATTACCAATAAATAATCTTAACGGGAAACAGAAGGAGCAGAACTGGGGTGTTCGTGGGTGTTTCGTGGCTTCTTGTGAGCATGGGAAAATGTGCTGGGTCTTGTCCCTTGTGCTGTGGGGACAGCCCCTTCCCGGGCCATGGTGTGTCCTTGGCTCCAGCCGTGAGGCAATGACCCGCCTGGCCGGCGTCCGGCCCATCCTTGGCTGAGTGGGGTCAGGATGTGGCCCCAGCGCGGCTGTGCTTGGCCTTTCCCTGGGGCACAGGGTGGCAGTGGGGACAAGGCACGGTGGAGGTTGTGTCCTCACTGCCCGTGCCTCGCGCTGGCCTGCCGGGTGACAGACATGCTGTGCCAAGCTGTGCCGAGCCATGCCGAGCCGTGATCCCTTCCAGCTGTGCCGGCCCCGGGCGGCTGACGGGGCTGCGGGATCCTCTCCCTGCCAAGTTGTTGAGGTGTCAGCCAAGAGTTAGCAGGGAAAACGCCAAGCAGCCGGCGAGCCGGCCAACCCATCCTCCTCAGCCTTCCTCCTCCTTCTCCACTGCAGAGAGCCTCCCACCCTCCCGCTGGAGCCCTGAGCCGCTGGGACCCCCAGCAGGGATCCCCCCTAATCTTGGTGTGCCTTCATCCCAGCGGTGCCCCTGGGAACCTCCACCGCCGCTCCCAGGGTGTTCCCCCCATCCCGGCCCCTCCACCTGGGGCGCATGTCCCCCTCCTCTGGGTCTGTCTGGAAAGGGACGATCCCCCCGCCCCGAACTTTCCAGCTCTCTGCAGAGCGGGAACAATCGTAGCCTTTGTCTTCCCTTAATCTCCTGGTTAGGAATTAAAAGGGGGGAAAAAACCCAGCAGCACAAAAGGCTCTTTTGCATGGGCTGGGAGGGGGAAGCGCAGGGCGCAGGCAGAGCACAGGCAGGGGTGCAGGCAGGGCTTGCCTTCCCCCAGCCCAGCCTGGCCACCCCAAGGGCCACCCCAAGCTGCTCCCATCCACACGGCCCCAGAATTTTCCCACAGTGGCACCCGAGGGCTGCCGGCCCTGGGAGCATCATTTGGCCCACTCAGCTCCTGAAAACGTCCTCACCCATTGGCTGTTCCAGGAGGAGGTAGGGAGCATCTTTTGTGGGGGAACTGGACTGGGTTTGCACCCCCGTGGGGTCAAGTGGCTCCTGATCACTGCCATGGACCCACTTTTAAACACACAGCACCCAAACACACCCTCACCTGCCCAGCACAGGGCTCCCAGCCACCCAGAGCCCCCAAGAACCACACAGGCACCACAGACCTCCATAAAATTCCTTAAATAATTTAATTGAAAAAAAGTCTTTCCGTTAAAAAATATTTTTACAAACGCACGCTCGCATTGATTTCCCTGGCTGCTGTTTTTTGTTGTTGCTTTTCTTTCACCATGGAACACAGCTTTCCCCCAGATTTGTATGGAAAGGGAGGAGGCAGGTACAGGATGTGGAGAGCTCCTGGGTGCACCCCTGGGTGCACTCCTGTGGTTGGAGTGAGACCCGGGGCTGGCTGCAGGGATGGTGGGTCCTGCCCCATGGGAGAAGGGTGTGCATAGAGAAGGGTGGCAGAAGGGGTTTGTTGTTTAAAATGAGAAACCCTCCTCAAAGCAAAGCCAGGCCAGGATGGAGAACTGAGATGGGGATGTTAGAGATGCACCAGGGCTCATGGGACCCCAAACTTTGCAGCAGCAGGGGCTGGGCGGCAAGGGAGGCAGGGCAGCCCCTGTGCCCCATTGTGCTTCTGCATGGAGAGGCTGTGGGTGGTTAGCAAGCCCCAAACAGGCTCTCATATCTCTTCATCCACTCACTTTTAAAAGCCTCCCAATGCCAGGTTTCTTCTGATCTGGGAGGGGTGAAGTCTGCCCAGTGCTGCTGTTTGGGTCTCACCAGGGCAGGGCTGGGGAGCAGCCAGGGTAGGGAGCAAGCCAGGATGGGAAACCCCAGAAGAATAGGGCCATGGTGTCCCTGTCAGCCAACATCCCAGATATATCTCACAGAGGAGATGGTGGGATGTGGGGAGACCGTTCCTGCTGCTACGGCCCTCCTGGACTTGTTTACCCTGTGAAGGAGGACGGGGTTAATGAGAAACCCAAGGGCAGGCCCGTTCCAAGGGAATGGAAAAACAGCACCTGCTGTCAGCCTGAGGAGTGGGGCCAAGCACTGGGGAGCATAGGGGTGCACCCCCTCATTTTGGGGAGAGACCACTTGCCCCTCTGGACTGCCAGCAAAGCACCCTAAAAGCCCATTAGCAAGGTAGTGCAGCTGAGTGGGACCTGAAAAACCCAGGAAAAGCAACTGGGGTTCCACTTGGCTACTGTGGACAAATCTCCCCTAGACTGAAGGCATGCCCCCCCCCCCCAGATCTGCTCTCCCAGGGGGTTACTTTGCCACCTGCAGCTGGTCCATTCACCCTGATGAGCTCCCCCCTGCTCAAGAGCCATTTTGTAGAGGAGGAGTGAGGCCAGTAATGCAGGGGTGCCAGGGGCTGCTGCAACCCTCCTGCTGAAGGCAGACTGCCCAAAGGGAGGCAGGGGAGGAGCAGTGCCCTATGGAGAAGCCCCAGAGCTGTGGGGACCTTCTGGCACTGGATGAGCAGTGTGGACGGCTTGGCTTTCACAGTCCCAGCTTGACTTGAGGAGGGTATGGGGGAAAAAAATGCTGAGTATTTCTAGTACATTAAAGTTTCCTGACTGGCTCTGACCTGGGACTCAGAGCCTCCGCCCTATACACCTCCCAGCACCACAGGGTTGGTACAGCATCACTGCCTGGTCCCTGTCGGACAACCTGAAAACATGACAGCAAGAGAAGGGGAGAGCAGAAAGGGGCACACAGCCAGGTTGGGGCTGGCCAGGAGGAGGAGAAGGATGACCCTGGTGGGCAGCAAAGCTGCAGGCAGCCGGGCCCATCCAATGAGAGCGCGATCGAGCAAAGGAAACTCGGGTAAAATTCTTATTGCCTTTATTCTGCCCATTGCCTCCCACAGTCCTGCGGCCAGCACACACCCACGCACGCATGCACACACTCACGCACACTCAGGCACGCTGGGAGTCTCTCCCTCGGCTCGGAGGAACCGGGCTGCAGTGAATCCTCAGGGAAAGGTGAGTGAGTCTTTTGGCAGCAATCACAGCGTGTGTCAGGAGCGGGCAGCCGCGCCGGCGGCACCTGCTCCTTCTGCATAAAAGAGGAGGCTGGGGGAGCCGTGGCCCCCGGCGCAGCCCCTGCCCCAGCCCCGCTCTCCGGCCCCTCGGGGGGAGCGCGGCTGCCGTCGGTCCGGGGGCGGAGGGTCCCTGTGCAAACGTGCTGATGGCCTCGCTCTGCAGTCCAGAGCCGGCCAGGAGAACCAAGAGGGTAAGAGATGAGGAGCCGGGCACCTGGTCCCCCTCCCTCCCCTTTCTGCTCCCTCTTATCTTTTATTTTATATATCTCTTTTTTTTTTCTTTTTTTCTTTTTTTTTTTTTGCCTAACTCCCTGCATAGTAAATCGGATTCGGGTTCTGGCGTGCAAAGCCAAAAAAGGGAGTGAAGCCTTCCCTTCGGACATGTTCCAGTGCAGACCCTTGGGTGGAGGGCTTGCCAGGGCTGGAGGAGAGGAGTGATTGTCTGGGGCTGGTGGCCCCAGCCCTGTCGCTGGCTTGGCCTCCCCCGGCTGCTTCCATTTGGGGAACAGAGTTAGGGAAGGCTTCGGACATGTCTGACGGACTCGGCGGACGGGTCAACAGTCTGTGGCCTCGGGGAGGTGAGGGAAGTGAGGACTGGGGGAAAAACAGGGTGAAAAGAAATCCAAGAAGCAGAACAACTCTTCAAACCGATGAGCACCAAGACAGGGTGGGAAGTGGGATGTGCCATCTCTGTCCCATAATCCATCTTCAATATGAAGATGTGTTGCTGCCTCGCCATTCCAGGACAAGGGACGAAAAGCTGGGCTCCCTCAGCATGAGTGCCTTCGATCCAGGGAAGGGCGTCCCGTCCCATCCCGTCCCAGGCGACCGTCCGAGGCAGAGGAGCGCCACGTGGAGGGGAAACAGGAAGCTGGGCTGCACTGCAAACTGAACCTCTTTGGCAGGTTCCCTTGCTCCGTTCCAATGCAGAGTCCCCTGTGGTCAAACCTGCACTGGGAGCGTCTGGTTCATCTGCAGCCTCATGTCCTGAATGCTGCTCAGGATCTTCTTCTGGTGCCCTGCTAGTGTCACCCCTATCCTCAGCAGGTCCCTGCAAGGAAAAGGTGATGACTTAGCCCCCAGCAACATCAACATGTGGCCCTGCCCCACTGGGGCAAGGGACCTGTCCATCACTACAGCCCTCCGCCAAGCTCCAGTGCTTCCTCTAACACCAGAGAAGACTGGAGGCCGAATCCTAAACCTGAAGTCCCTTGGGATTGGATACTGAATCTCAGTCTTTAATTCAGCCCACCATGCACCCAGGTGGGAGGAGGTGGCTATCAGATAGGCAAGGGACAGTGTGCAGCAGCCCCAGTCCCAGTTTTCTCCCTCCTCCCCTCCAAGCAGGGACTTACTCCGCAGTCATCTGTGCCACCAGATCAAAGGAGGCAAACCCAGCATTGACGAAGTTCTCCTTGTACCGTCCCATTTTGATGGCATCCAGCCAGTCTCCCACGGTGGTGAAGGTCGTGTAATCCGGGACTGTGCGGTCCAAGAGAGGTTGGGAGATGCTAAAGGGCAAGAGAGCCACGGGTCACAAGGAGCAGGGTATGGAGAGGTGTAACTGGGAACAAGGGATATTTCTTATCCCCACCCTCCCACAGCTCTATTCCCAATCACCCCAGTGTTCCCTGGAACTGGGGTAAGTGCTGGCTGGAAACAAAGGATGTCACTGACCCAGACTGGACGCTGGCGATGACCTTCAGGCTGGCAGCATTGCGGATGAGCTTGTCCAGCGTGTTGACAATCTGTGCAAATTTGGGCCTCAGGTTGCGGTCCCGCACCCAGCAGTCCAGCATCAGCTGGTGCAGTGCAGTGGGGCAGTCCATGGGGGGTGGCAGGCGGTAATCCTGCTCCACGGCATTGATCACCTGCAGAAAGACAGGCAGAGGCAGGCTGTGAGGCTGTGCTCCCACAGGCAGCCTACAGCTCCCAGTTCCCTAGTCCCCGAGAGCACTTACATCCTGGTTGGACATGTCCCAGTAAGGTCGCTCCCCGTAGGACATCACTTCCCACATGACAATGCCGTAGCTCCACACGTCACTGGCTGAAGTGAATTTGCGGTAGGCGATGGCCTCAGGAGCTGTCCATCTGATTGGGATCTTGCCTCCCTGCACAGAGACACAGCTCCACGATTTAGTGCATACCTGCGGTGTCTCCCCCCACCCCCAGATCAGTAGATCCCTTGTGAGTGTCCCATACCAGGGAGCTGGTGTAGGTGGGGTCAGCTGGGTCATCCTCCAGAAAGCGAGAGAGCCCGAAGTCAGACACTTTGCAGACCAAGTTGCTGTTGACCAGGATGTTGCGGGCAGCCAGATCCCGATGCACGTAGTTCATCTCTGACAGGTACTTCATGCCAGCGGCGATGCCTCGCATCATTCCCACCAGCTGGATGACTGTGAACTGCCCATCATTCAACTGCCAGAGGAGAGATCAGAGGGGTTTGCAACACCCTAAACAGATAGAGGAAGGATCCCCATGTGCTACCATCACCGTCCTCCTCCCTAGAGCCACCCTGCTTCTCCCACTCATGTTGTCTGTGAAGACATTAACCCTAAGGATGCCAGCATGACAATGTAGAGAGATGGAGAAGGGCTCATGCCCCGCCATGCACTGCAGCCCCCAGCCCAGGGCAGGACGGGATGGATGCTCACCCGGAGGAAGGAGTCAAGTGCACAGTTCTCCATGAATTCCGTGATGATCATGACAGGGCGGCTCTTGGTCACCACCCCCTCCAGGTGGATGATGTTGGGGTGGTCGAACTGGCCCATGATGCTGGCCTCACTCAGGAAGTCCCGCCGCTGCCGCTCCGTGTAGCCCACCTTCAGTGTCTTGATGGCCACGAAGATCTCGCGGCGGCCAGGCAGCTTCAGGCGCCCACGGCACACCTCACCGAACTCCCCTGTCGTGGGAAGGAGAGAGGGGACCAGCACGGTGAGCCACAGGACAGGGTGAGAGGCAGCAGTCTCAGAACCTGCTGTGCCCAGCCCCAGGACTTGCCTGCTCCAATGACCTCCTCAATTTTCACACAGGAGATGTCAATCTCTTTGGCAAATTCCCGGACAGCTTCGTTTGGGTCCTCGTAGGTAAAAGGGTCGATGTACACCTTCATCCCAGGGGTAACTGCAAGGGCAGAAGCCATCATCAGGAGAGACGCAGCAAGGGTGACAGATGTCAAGCCAACTTGGCTGGCTGTCAGCCCACCCCTTGTTAGAAAAGGCTGCCCCTTTGCATGGGACAGGAATTAGGAGAGGGCAGCCAGAGTGCATTTGCGGGGCTCTCACACTCACCATATTGCTGCAGCTTCTCTGTGTACTCAGGGTCGGTGTTGTTGCGCTGCTTCCTGCCCAAAGGAGACGAGAGGAGGTGTTCAGTAACCATCCCTTTCCTGATGGGGCAAAGACATTCACTGCCAACTTCCAAATCCCAGCACAGACAGCCTCCGCCAGAGAGCCTTCCCTCTGGCAGCCTGTGTGCAGAGCCATCCCTCCACCCGAGGTGCGATGGGAGGAAATGGCCTAGTTGTGCTGAGTGCATGGCAGGAGCGTGGGCAGAGCCCAGCTTGTGCTGGGGAAGCAGAGGCACAGTCCTCCCACAGGACCCCTGCTCTGGGACCCATGTGTGGCTGGTCCAGTCCTTCACCCTGCCCACACGTGACGGGGAAAGCTCTGTGGCAAACATGAGCAACCCCCAAACCCAGATTTGAAGCCCTCTTCCCTGAAAAGTCAATACCTGAAGCAGACGATAGCAATCACCACCACCACGATGACGAACACCAGCCCCGCAGTGGCCGAACCCACGATCAAAGGCAGCTCCTGGAAAGTCTTGCTGGTGGAACCTGATGGAAGGAGAGGTAGGAATTGAAGTCAAGCTGGGAAAGGAGCATGCATGGAGGGAGGGCTGGGTGATGGAGGCAGCCCAGTGCTAGCACCTACCACCCTCCGCAGTTGTCTGGAACTCTGTGGGGAGGCTGTAGCGGCCGTATCCCGCCACGGTGCGTGCCCGGACCTGCACCATGTACCGAGCGTTGGCCTTCAGCCCGTCCAGCCGCACCGAGTTCTTCTGGCTGGTGACTGTGTTGGCGATTCCATCACTCTGGCCTTGCTGTAGGGGAGACATGGGTGTCACCTCTGTGAAGCCACCCTCCATTTGCTGGCTCCCACATCCCCCAGGTGCCAGGTTTGCAGGGACCCCCTATGCCATGATAGTGATGGCCAGCTAGAAGAGCTGGAGGAGGGAAAAGGCTGTTCCTACTTTACCTTCTCCGAGTACTTGATCTCATAGTCCAGAATGATGCCGTTGGGTCTCTCTGGGGGAGTCCATGACAGCGTCATGCTATTCCCGGTGCTGCTGTGCAGGTGCATTGTTGGCACGGCAGATGGGGCTAGGAAGGAGGACAGGGAAGGAATGAGCCACCTGTACCAGGCTTCCCCCTCCACCATCCCACATAGTGTAGGGAATGCTATGACTGTGACCTGCTTGGATAATCTTGGTGGAAAGGCATGGAAAAGTTTTGAGACTGGCCTTCTCCAAGTCTCCATAAGGAGGTGTGATCTCAACACCAAGGGGAGCCTCAGAATTAGCACTGAAATCATGTTTCACCCCATGCCTAGCTGCAGACCGGTCTGGGGAAGGGCCCTGCCAACCCAGACTGGGGCTCCCTCCCCTCCTGCATTTGCCAGGAGCTCTGTGCTCCACCCCAGCAGCAAGACCCATGAAATCAGATCAGTGCGCAGTGGCTGGAGATTACCAGCACGCTGGAGCAGGGCCAGAGCGGGAGGAAGGAGGGAATGGCAGAGCACTTGGCTGCCTGCAAAGGCTTGGGCTGGTGCTGAACCTTCCCATGCACACAGGAGAGAAATCTCATTTCCTTCCTCCTCCCCTTGCAGCAGGCACAGCCTCTCTGGGGTAGGTCTAGAAGATCCAGAGTTCTCTGGAGCATCTGCCAGCCCTAGTCTTTTCCACTTGCATATGTTCTGATCTCATCTCCTCTAGGGACATGCTTTTAACAGAGAGAAGAGTTTACCCAGGGGATTAGATGCGGGCTCAGAGAGCCAGCTAGGCGGCACCACAAAGGACTGCAGCCTCCCAGGCTGTCAGAAAGAAATCTCTGCTCCGCTCTGCTCTGTGGAGGAGATGCAGCCCCTGCTCCCTGGTGGCTCCACTGACCTGCCTGGTTGGTGGTGATGTTGACAGAGGCGAAATGGGGAGGGTAGGGACTCTTGTTGGAGATGCCGTTCACGGCCTGGATCTCGAAAGTGTACTGGGTGTGGGCCATCAGGTTGCTGATGTAGATGCGTCGCTCAGTGAGGCCGAGCTGGCGTGGCACGAACTCCACGTTGTCGTCGCAGCGGGTGCACAGGCGCCGCTCCACGCTGCACTTCTTGCAGATGACGTTGTAGAGCAGGTCATCCCGCCCGCCCGTGTCCTGTGGCTCACTCCACTCCAGCACCAGCGACGTCTCGTTCACATTGGAGATGACATTGCGAGGGGCTGAGGGGACACCTGCAGGGAAATGTGAGGGGCAGGAGTGGGTATCTTCATGTCCAGCTCACTCCTGGCATGGGCACAGCACATACCCCCATGCCAGACACAGACCCCCGTCACCTCCACAGCTTCCCTTGCCTCCCCTCCGTGCCCAGAGCAGGACTCACTGGTGCAGGCGCTGTCTGCGGGGTCCGTGTCTGCCCGGAAAAAGCCGTTTCGACAAGTGCAGACCATTGCTGCTCCAGAGGTGGTCCGGCTATTGGGAGGGCAGGGAGAGCAGGGACCTTCCCCCTGCTTAGATTTGAAGGTTCCTGGGCCACATGCTGGAGGAAAGAAAAACAGATCTGAGTTATAAAGTGAACCCAGAAAACACTCACTTCTCCCACCATAGCTGGGCAGACTTCCTCGCTGCCAAATCTTTGATCAGTGGCTTGAAGACCTCAGGCCTCCTACAAGCCTTTCCACTGCCATCAGCCATGCCCAGGGACTCAGGGCTGGGAAGGGTGAGAAGAGTGAGCTGCTGGAAGCACCAGATGGCTCAGGCACAGCTCTGCCAGGAAACGCTCCAGTAGCAGGCCCAAGGTAATCTCAGGTGGGAAGACTTATCACCACCAGCAGTATGGGGAGATAGAGCAGGTCCATCCAGATCTCCATTCCTCAATTTTGTTTCTTTACTGCCCTTCCCAAGGGTCTTAACATGCTCCCTTCCATAGAGGAAGGCCATACTGGTTTCCAGGCCTGGCAACCTTCACAGTGCCAGGTCCATCCTCTGGGGAAATATGGCTGGGAAGGAAAGCACTCCTCTGCAGCCCTGTCTGCAGCAGCCCCTGTGAGAGGCCTCCACCACTCAAAATCAGCCACTCAGCCCCAAACCTTCCGCCTCAGGCTCTTGAGCCACTTCTCAGTCCCGGGGCGGCGGCACCTCACGAGGTCGGCTCAAGTGGAGTACTGAGCAAGATGAAAACATTCCTGCAGGTCCTTGGCTGAAGAGCTGCTTCAGCATCACTGCCACCTCCCTCCTCCGCTTCCGATCAGGGTCCTTCAAGGAGCCACGAGTCCTGGGATGCAGCCCGATAGGCACCCCAAGGTGTTTATTTGTAATGAGGGGCACGTGAACGGTTTAACAGCACTTGAGCCGAGGAGCAGAGCGGCCTCGGGAACCTGACCCACACCTCAAAATAGCCCAATTTATCACGCTGCTGCCCAAGGAAGTGGATTCTGTGCTCTGTGTTTGCAGCTGGATGAGGTGAGAGACCCTCTGGCGCCGGCTCTGCTTCAGCATCACTCTGTTTGCCACAGCTGGGGCAGCATCAGCACGGATGGACCCAAAGGAGGGCACAGCCTGCTCTTCCATCCACGTTAGGGAAGCTCTGAGGGCATGTAACCCTCCCACGCCTGTCACACATCATCCTGAAAACAGGAGGAGGTTTCCTGGTGCTTCACCAGGCTGTGGCAAGTGGAAGTTTCCTGCTATGAGGCATCTCCTGACACCCTCTGTGGAAGTTTTCCGGCTGGTTGCAGCCCCACATGGGGCGTGGAGTTCTGTGAGTCACACGCTGCCAGGCCGGCCCCGCAGGGACCCGCACACAGCTCCAGGTGCTGTCCTAGCTCCCATGTTTGTCCAGGCGCCAAGCAGCAGCAACCCCAAGGGAGAAGCCCCACTCCTGTGCAGTGCTGCTGGCCAGGGGGATGTGAGAGCAGCCCTTGCAGAGACAACTGCCTGCTCCCCAGCCCCTCTGCCTGAATGGGTGTCAGGAGCTGCTTCCTGCTCCCAGGGTGCGAGCCTTCCAGCAGTGAGACTCTTCTTTGGTCAAAACAGGACCGACTACATGGCTCAACTAACTCCAGATCCTTGACCTGAGTTCACCCAGCCTCTGGGCCTTCCCTTTGGAAATGAAAGCTTTGCCTGTCCTGACGGTGCAGGCTGGAAGGCAAAGCAGGGCACAGATCTGCTCCTTGGCAAGCAATGGGAAGCCAGCAGGTCCAGGGCTTCTGTCTTCCCAGCCTGGGACAACCAGGCCACCAGAAAATATGTCTTTATGTGGACAGCAGAGGCCCAGAGATCGCAGAGAAGCCTTGGCATAGGCAGATGCACCCCGGCTGGAGTCCTGGGCGGTTCAAACTGGGTGGATGCAGATTCACACATAAGGAACCAGATTGTTGAGGAATGAGAGATGACTGAAACCTCTTGGACAGGAACGCTCTGGGCTTAGAAAGCTGCCAAACATGCTTTGGTTATGGAGAGGAGCCCAGATCCATCAGGGACAAAACCCCCTGAACAGGCTTGTTGGGGGGAGAGTGAAGCCAGAGCAACCTGAGCTTGTGTGAAGCTGACAACCCAAGCATGGCACGGCAGCAAAGGAGAGCCAGGTGCTTGCAAAGGATGCAGGAGGGACGAGGGCACTTGGTCTCCTGCACATGAAGTGCCAGCCGGTGCCCAGTGGGTTATGGGCACGGAGGTGACAGTGGCCTCCAAGACACAGAAGGAAGGGACAGGCAAAGCTGTCCTTCAGCAGCTCCCTGACACCTCTAAGTAGTGCCCAGTACAGGCACAAGGGATGAAGGCCTTTTCTTTGCATCCGCATGCCATCCTGGCAGGGGGGAGGATGAGCCATGAACCAGCCCCATTAAAAAGGGGAAGAGCAGCAGAGGGATCGAGGCCCAGATGCACTCCAGTGTGTAAATTTTCAACTCTGCTTAATAAATCAGAGCATAAAGACCTCGGTGGCAGCGTGACAGCTCTTAGCCGCCACATTTGAAGGCTGTAACCGAGCTGAAAGCTGATCCCAGGTCCCTGGTGGATAAGCCGCTGTGTCATCTCTTCTCTGCAAGAAACTGCCTGTACAACAACCACTGTCTTGGCCGGCACGCTGCGGAACGAGCCTGGGAGCTCTGGAGTGGGAACGTGACTCCATCCAGCCGGGGCTGGGAAGCCAGGCTCTCTTCTCCCTGCCGAGAGCTTTGCATAAGCACTTTTCCTGCTGAAGTGTCCTCAAATAAAATAACAACTCTGAACCTCTGCACACAGATCACATCTCCTGGTGCTGTGTCGCGGTCACTTCTGGGGAGAACATGACAGTCAGTGACAGCCACAGGATAACAGGTCAGGGAACCGAAGCGGAGCTCCCCGCTCTGAAGAGGAGCCGCTGGTCTGATGGGAGGGAGAGGCAGTCTGGCCTGACAGCGGAGATCAGCCACAGAGGGGATTTGTGTGGGAGGGAGCAGGACGGTAACAGAGCCCTGCTGTAAAGCTGCCCCTGCAGCCCCTACGGGGCACCGCACAGCCGGCGTGGCAAACGCGGCCGTCCGGCTGCTTCTGGCAGCCCCTCCAGGATGTTCATCAGCTGCTCATCTCCAGTGTCTGATCCTGTCTCGAAAAGCTGCAGCACAGGGCTGTGGGAAGAGGAGGGTACTACTCCCAAATACAATCCCCACCGTAGTGAATAAAGTTCAAGGAAGGGAGCTGAAAAAAACACTGAAATAAAACCCTTCTGGCAGCAGCAGAGAGCAGTGACTCATCCCATAGGCAGCCTCCATTATTGCATGGGATGCAGGCAAGCAGCAATGAACCACGGTGAATCTCCAAAGCTCTGGGGTCCCCTCCCCTGGGGAAGGCACGGATAGCTGTGACACACTGGGAAAAACCAGCCTCCAACTACCATGTTTCATGTTTTGACTGGTTCACATTCACACTACAATATTACAGCATCCTTCCAGCTATTTCTCTCCCTGCAGGACTGAAGCAGGACGCCTCGCCTGAGCCTAGATAAATTAAACTGATCATATCCCTTTGCCCATCAACCCTGTAATTTCTTTAGAGGCAGCAGTCAGGTTTGTTTGGGACGATCTGTGCTTTATGAACCTGCACAGCTCGCTCCCTTCTCGCTGTCGTAAGTGGCTACAGATGGAGCAGAGCTGTGGAAGCAACAGCCTGGCTACAGCTCAGGCGGTAACTCTGTTTTTAAGTCTCTCTTAAAAGGCAGTTATTTAAAAAAAAAAGTAAAATAATCACCCTTTGGGTGAAAATATTTCACACTAGTGCAGTCCAAAAGTGAATGGAGTAAATCTGAAGGGAGAGAAGGGAAAGAGCCTTTGGGGGTTTGAAGTGCCATCCAAGGAACAGGCAGGAAAATAATTTTTTTTATGCTTTTTTTTTTTTAATAAGAAAAAAAATTCAATAAGCAAAGCTGCCTCTTGAGTCACAGTGGGTCACAGGCAGGACAGCAGGGGCAGATTTCCTCGACTGTGTTACAAGTAACCCATTGTGGAGCTGCCTGGCTGTAAACCGGCAGCTCTCCCTGCCTTCCCTGCTGCTGCCTTTGATCTGGAATCCCGGGCAATTAATCCCAGGCAGTTTCACTTCCTGGGTTTCATGCAGCAAGCCCATGTTGCAATGCAAAGCTGCAAACAGTTGGCAAGTGCAATGCTTGCTTGGCAATTTTTCTTTATTTAATTCAGGGTGATGTTTTCATTAGTCACTGATTGCAAGGGAAATTTATTTTTGTGAAAACTCTGATTTTGGCCCCAGCTTGACCTGCATTCACTTACTGATTGTGCCCAAATGTTCAGTGCCTGGTGCCATGAGAAAGAAAAATCAAGAAGACTGAGAAAAGGGTCTTAGGAAGGTGTAGTGTCATGCTGGACACTCACCTCCAGTGCTCTACAGTTTGGGTATCCACAGACTGCACCACACAGACTCAGTTCCCCTCCCAGGTGGGGTGCAGGCTCTGGGGTCACTGTGGTCCTCCTCCCAAGCAGAGAGGACATGCAAGGAGGGGCTCACTGCTCACCCTGGCACAGCAGCCTTTCTGTCTTTGTGTGAAGCCAGCAACACAAGGGGTGCAAATCCCCACAAATCCATCACAGAGCACATGCCCCGGAGCATTTCTGGGAGTCCCTCGACACCAAATCCTCTGAACTGTCTGGGGGCCTCCTAACCAAAAGGAGAAGGGATGGGGCTGGGGGAAAAGCTAAACCCCAGGGGCTGCAGGGCAGTGCAGTGCACCCCAGCCCATGGAGGCATGCGGGAGCCTTTGCTCCCCTCCCTGGGCAGCAGCTCCTCCTTGTCCTCCAAGAGCTGCCTCTGCAGCTCTGTGTGGTAAGGGAGTGTGTGGGAAGTGGCACAACCCCCAGAAGGGCCGTGTGCTAATTAAATAAAGATAATGAGGCTGAGAATGAGATGCCAAATCAATGCTGTGGCAACTCAGGAGTAGAGCGCCAGGTACCAGCCTGGCGTATCGCCTTACAAAGCATGCCAAAGAAACTGTCTTCAGTCGGGCAGGATGAGCCCTCTGCTCCCGAGGGACTGGGATACAAGCTGCATTGTAACAGGTCTGAATGTGAGCTCTAATCTTGGCTTGGATGGAGATAAAGAGGAGGAGGAGGTCTTCAAAGGCCACTGAAAGTCTGGGAAAAGGGGGAGATTTACAACAGGGCTTATCCCATCTAAGCAGTAACTGGGTATTGTTATTTATTAAAATGCCATCTGGCACACTGGAGCGCTGCTTGCCTGCAAGGTGAAGCCCCTGTGGGCTCCCTGGGGCTGGAGTGATGGAACCCCAGCTTTGGGGGGCTGCATCCACATTGCTGCCCATGACACGAGCTTGGAGACTTCTTGGCGGTGCTGGACTGTGTAAATGGGGTAAGGGAACATCCAGCCAAGAGGAGAAAAGGAGCTGCAGCTCCGGCTTCTCCCAGCCCTTCTTCAGCTGTTTCCACTTAAAACACACGATCATATGGCGGAAAATCTGATCCTACAAGCGCAGTGCAACTTTCCCAGAGAAACGTGAGGACACCGCCGCCTCTGCCCAGCGAGAAGGCAGGCTGCCGGATGGAGACGTGCCCACGGCCCAGCGTGGCTTCCCTGCCTGCTGCAGCAGAAGCTGGGGCTTGGTGGGAAATCAAAGGCGTTGGGAAAGTTGCCACATGGGGATCTCTCCAGCTTGGGGATGTGGAGATGGGACCTTGCCCCAGGCTCCTGAGCCTAATCTGAGGAGCTCTGTCCTACCTTGGGATGCTCCCTCTCAGCACCTCTCTGGTACTGGCTGGAAACTCTCACCTTGTGCCCAAACCCCACTCTCTGCTGGGAAAGAGCAAACATCGTGTACAGTCTAAGATCTCCCGGTCCAAGTAAGATGGAAAGCAGCTACCCAGGCATGGACCTCGGTGCAGTTTAACGTGTGGATGGATGCCTGGCACTGGTGTCCATCTGCTCAGGAGGAGCCAGATTGGCTGCTCACAAGACTGATGCAGGGGGCCGAGGCACTGAAGTCAGAGCTGTGCTGGCACTGATGGTGCTGGAGGCTCTGGATCCCTGGCAGAGCTGTGGCCCTGTGAAGATTGACCTCTCCCTAACTAGCCCCAGCAGCACGGCTGTCAGCTACACTGCTCCCAAAGCCAACGGGGAGGCCAGCCTGGCCTGAGCCCCACGTCACTGGCCATCCCAAATCACACAGTTCCTGCCAAGAGCAAAGGGCCGGCGCCAAGCATCCCGTCATCGGCGAGCACAAGGCATCCAGTGCTGGGGGCCCCGCCAGCATCCCACTCCCTGTACCATGCCAGCAGCCAAGGGGAATGGCAACCTTTCTGCCCCAAACCCCAGCCACCCCAGGGCAGGGTCCTCCCTGCCAGAGACAGCTCACAAGAAAAAAAATCACCCCAAGGGAATGCAATATTCATCCAGACAGATTTTTCCTTACCAACACACCCGAACTGGGGTTAACAGCAACACCAAAGCTATCGTGGGAGATCATGCAGGACCCACACAGAGCTATCCTGCTGCTATGGTGGCTCTCCATCGCCAACATCTCCATGTGCAGGATATGATTTCTTCCCTTCCAGCAAGAACAAGTAGCTTCAGATCCCCTGCCTTTGTGCTGGTCCCTACCATCCCTGCTGCAAGCTTTTAGCACTGGGAGGGGGAGCATGCATCAGCATGGCTTCCCCCACAGGGGAGCCCTGCTCATCACCAGGGCTTCTGAACAGGCCTCCGCACAAGCAGCGTGAAATCACACTTGCCAAGAACAATCACTCACCCCAGCCACAAACACTGCAGGAAGGAGAGAGAGAAGATGCTGGATATATGGCAGCAGCGGTAAGAGAGAGATTTTGGTAATGCTCAAGGGCTTAAATGTGCTGGATCCCTGCTGAGGACCATGCCTTGAACTGCAGTTCTGTGCAAGGAGATGCATTCCACAGAGGGTAGCACTGGTGGTTGCCCACCAATGTGTCCCAGCAGACACTGCATGAGTCCAGACCACAAAGGTTTTAAGGCTTTGGAGTCAAACTGCAGACCAGTTGTCTGAGATATCACCCTGCTCACTCATCAGGGAAAAGCCTCCAAAACCAGACCAAGCTCAACACCTCAAAACCACCTCCTTCGCATCAACGCACCCATGGGGACAAAAGCCATGCTCACTTTGCCATGCACATACCTTGGCACTGGGTATCCTTCATGGTGGGCTCATATCCAGCAGCACATGTACACGCTCCCACGGGCACCATCCACTCTCCGTCACCGTTGCAGTACAGCTTTAGGGGCACAGACACCTCCACTGCGTTGGGGATGCAGGTGCCCGGCGCAATGACCAGGGAAGTGGGCTCAGCTCCCGTTAAAGTCTCCGGGAAGATAGCAAAGCCAGCAATGGTGTTGGAGCATTTCTTGTAGAAAGCCCGAACAGAGATGAGGGACATGCAGGCTCCCAGGTCTTGGAAGGCAAGGTAAAAACCATTCTTGGAGAGAGGGCCAAAGCTGCGCACCTTGGTGTTCACACGGCCAGACTCCAGCTTGGAGAAACTCTCATCTGGGGCAATTGTATCCACTTTGATATAGGGGTTCTCCATCCAGAAAGGGCTGTTTGCAGAAGCAGAATCTGTATCTGACTCATAATAGAAGAGGTTGAAGGTCTCTTTGCAGGAGCCAGGGATGTTGGGGATGCTGTTGCAGTCCCGCACAGTGAATTTCAGCTCCACATAGACGCGCTGGACATCCTGGCGCTGGATGAATTTGGTACGAAGCCAGTTGTTCTGGTTGGCCTCCCGTACGTTGCAGACCTGGTACGTGCGGATAGGGTTCATGGCCTCATCATAACCACTGACTTCTTCCCACTGTGATTGAGAGAGAAAGGGTTAGATCCCCAGCCAGGGACATCAGTGCCACAGACACATTTTGAATGGCACAGGGTGGGGGGGGAAACAGGCAACAGTCAACAGGGAAGAGCAGCAGCTACACCTTCACCCGTCACAACCCTCCTGGTCATCAAGCTGACTAAGAGCAACCCAGGCCAGGGACCATGACACTCCCACTCTGCTGGCACGAGTCAAGGGGAGATGGTTTCACAAGGTGAGGATATGCACAGGAGGAAAAAAGAAAGATGCAGCTAGTTTCACAAAGGCACTGGTGAGCAACCATGATTCCCATGGGGCCTGGGCCAGCTCTGCCCTTTGGAGGTCAGAACCAGGGCTGGTTCCAAACTTACCCCTGTCTCCGGATGAGTTGTCCATGCCAACTCAGAGGTCACCCACTTTGTGTCCATCAGGGTCTCTGGAGAGAAAGGAAGGAGAGAAAGAATTAATTGGAGATGAAGGCCAAGATTAGAGGGGAAAAAAAACAGGAGGAGTGGGGGAGAGAAGAGCTGAGCCTGACATTTCTGTGGAAAACAGCAACTTGGGGGGTGAGACGTGGTGGGAGGAGGGGGGAGCGGCACAGACAGACTCCAGATTTCTCTTCTCCTGTCAAGAGAACAGGAAGAGCGAGGCGTCCCTGGAGAGCTGTGCTGGAGGAGGCAAGTGGCAGGACGAGGAGCTGGCCAGGTGGCAAGGGGGAGATGGGGACAAGCTGCCATCCCCAGCCACTAGCACAGCCAAATGTGTCCCCCAGGCAGTGCAGGGGTGCCAAAGGAGGAAGACAGGGCGCCCCTGTCCGCACCCTCCCCCTCTGCTTTGGCAGGGTGCGTATTTAATGTGGCTGGGGTTGAAAGGGCCTGTTCCCATGACAGGGCGGTGCGGGCCAGGCAGGTTTATCCAGAGGAGGAGGGACTGGCAGGCTGCTCTCCCAGAGACGCCCCACATCACTCATTTTACAAGAGGGGAGAAGAATTTGACCGTCTGGCCAACATTCCTGGAGCAGACTACAAGACAAACCACCCCGGCAGCATTCCCCAAACAGCCCCAGCCCCAGCCTTGGGGGAGCGAGACGCTTGTCTGGGAAGAGCTGCAATTGCAGGCAGCTGTCGCTAATCCCAGGCAGAGCCGCGTGGCTCCGCGCGAGCACCACGCGCAAAAACCAGGAGTGAAACACAAGGATGAGGACACACTGACATGCTCAGGGGCTAATGGCCCCTCTGTGAGATGCTGGCCCTGTGAGCTCGGCTGCAGGGATGGCTCTTTGGAGGGGAGAAGCAGGCACCCCAGCACCCCCAAGTCCTCTGGACCTTCTTTTGCCTAGAGGGGGTTTGGTGGAAGCAGGGGGTGCAAAGGCCTGGAGACCCTGGCGTGCTCAGGGGGGCTCTGCTGCCTGCACCGAGGAGGACCCAGGACCAGGGCCAAAACACCACCCTGATGAACGCATCCCCCTCCCCAGCCACAGGTATGGCCCCATCCAAAACCCCATGCAGGTCCCCAAGGGCTGCCCATCCATCCATGCACCTCTCAGCCCACCCGGGCTCAAGACAAATGGCAGGGAGCCACGGCTCTCCTAGACCCAGCAGCAGGCTGGGAACTGCTCACTCTCGCCAGCTGGGACACAAGGATGTGCCAGGGCAGCTCAGTTGTGACAGCACCATGGCTCAGCCCCACACCAAGAGGCAGTTTCAGCTTCTTTCCTTCCACCCCAGGAAAACCCCAGGCTGACCTAGGCAGGGAGGAAGTGTGGAGGAGGAAGGAAGCATTCACGCATCGCAGGGTTTCGGATGAAGCCCAACTGGAGGTAAACACCTTCTTCCCGTGTCCCACCCCGGCGAGACCCGCCAGCAGCTCCCAGGCCAGCACCCACAGGCAGGCTGAGAGCACAAGCTGTGGGTGCCACCATGGCACAGATAAACAAGCATGTCTGGGGACACGTGGGCTCTCTGACCTGCCTTGTGGCTTGCCAGGTTCCCAGCTGGGCCAGCAAGCTTGCTTCTCGCCCAGGCTGTTTGCCCAGAGCAAACACAAACACCTTCCACTGTGGCCTGGTGGCACTAGCAGTGGGCATGGCACCAAGGACAGAGGGAAGAAAACCTTTCATGGTGCCAGTTCCCCATTGGTAGAGGTGCAGAAGGGAAACATCTACATCACACTCCAGCACAGAGATGGTTACTGGGCAGGAGTTATTTGTTGTTTCTCAAGAACACAAACTATGGGCATCTGGCAAAAACAGAGGGAGAGAAGGAAGAAGCCTTCTGTCAAGCAGGTAATGAGGAAGGGCAAGACACAGGATGGGCAGAATGGGCCTGTGCACCCATTAGGCAGCCTCTGCTCAGTCCCAAGGCACTACTTGCCCAGAGGACACATCAAGCCGCCATCTCTCTCCCTTCCCATTTCCCACACCATCAGTTACTGATGGCAGGATCCCAAGTGTGGCTCTGCATGGCCACAAGACCGGAGATGCTGCTGCACTTCCCAGACCCCTGCAAGGAGTGGCTGCCAGGGCGGGTGGGCAGTGCCAGATGATGGGGGAGCAGGTTCCAGAAGGGGGCTTCCCGCACCTCTGCGAGGGACAGGCCCAGCACTGGCTGCCCTAATAAGGGCACAGTGGTGCTGAGGGTGCAGACACGCCGTGCTGGCGGTGAGCAGAGCCAAGCGTGTGCTCAGTGCTCACAGTGCGGGGCTGCCAACTCCTGGTGCAGAGACTCTGTGGTCCAGCCAGTGCAGGGCCCTGCTGCTGGCAGGGCCAGCTGGGGGGGTGTTTCTGCAGGAGGAGCAGGGAAGGGATGCCCTGTGTTCTCAGGGCTGGGGCCGCTGATAGATGAGCGGCTGTGGCGGTGAGTCAGGCTGGGGAGATGGGGATCTGGCTGGCAGGGTGTGCCCACAAATCGAGTGACACAAGGATGCTGTGGCAAGCCACAGCATAGCATGGACTGACCAGACCATGGTGGGTGTTTGCTTCCCAAACCTGTCCAGGGTATGCGGGAAATCTCTTGCACAGCAGCAGGCCCCATTAGGAAGCCCTTGCCATGGCAGTTGTCCCCTCTGGCAGCATCCTTCCCCTTGAGTGTTAGCCGTGGGCAGAACCTCAGCTTGGACAGGAGGCTCGCTGCCTGCATCCTAATTTGGCAGCATCTGCCATCTGACCAGCAGAGGAGAGAAAAAACTGACAGAGCCAAGCTGGCTGTTGGTGTGAGAGCCACGTAAACCACACAGAGAGAGTGGGGAGGGGAAATAATAATAATAAAAAAAAATTCACTGAGCAACTCAGCTAAAGGAAACAGGCTGAGCACAGAGGGCAGAGGGGGTTTCCTGCAGCCATGGGAGTGACCCAGGTGAGGTCAGTGGAGCCTCCCAGACCCTTGCAGCCTGCCATTGTGAAGGTCATAAGTGGAAGGCCCTATGGGCTTCTGTGCTGCATGGTCCAGAGGCTGGTGGCACATGCTGAGCTGAGTCGCAGAAACTGCTCTCAGCCTTTAAAGGTGCTGCAGAGCTCTCACTGGGGCCTGGCCCTGAACCTGGTCCTCTGTCCCAAAAACACTGGGGCACACCAAGCACTGGCCCCCATGAAATGGCATGTGAGAGTGTCCAGGGCTGGGGAGCCCAAGCACTGGGCTTCAGTGGTTCAGCATCAAGCAGCTGCTCTCCTCCTCCGGCCCATGGTGCCAGAGGGGGGTTGAGAGGTGCCACTGGTAATTTCCCGGCGCGGTTCAGGTTTGCAGGTGCTGTGGAGGGACGTGAATGGCGTCAGGACTGGCTGAACAGTGAGTCAAAGCCACTTCAATCCCGCACACCACAGCAAGAGCCTGGTCCCATTAGTCAACGGGAAATTGGCTCCCAATTTTGCCAGCTTGGGGAAGTCACCCTAAGGCTTGCTTTATCACTGTCTGCAGCACTGGGAGTTGTCCTCTCCTTACCTTCAGCTGGGCAAAATAAAAGCATGGAGCAGGAGCCTCACTATGGTCAGCAAGTACAGCTGGCCAGGCTTGAGTCCACATAGAAGCAGAAGTTCCATGGCAGAGTGGGATCCCAGGACAGGGAAAGATTCTTACTCCTTGGACAGGGCTGTGAGCATCATCCTGGCTGCCTCCTCCCTGTCCTGTATGTCTCCTTCCAAGCACACCCTGAGCTGCAAAGACAAGTGGTCCCTACCAGCAGCCCTCCCATCACCTCCACAGAGTCCCAGCAGTTCACTAGGTGTTTGAAGCCCTGGCAAGGACCCATCTGGAGCCGGGGACCTCTTTCTCCCGGTGCTGAGGCTCAGGAATGCGGCATGCATGGTCTGAGGCCAGCGAAAATGTTTGAACTCCCCCCTTAAGAGGCCCAGAGAGCCCGTCTCGCGCTGTTGAGCGGCAGACGCGCACGGCAGCGATGGCTGAGCCAGAAAAGGGGGGGAAATATCAAAATTCTTTCAAGATGAAGCCACTGGGGAAGACTCAATCGTCTCCACCAATAAGCTCCACTTTGAACATTCTCCCCCTTGAATATGTGAACTGATGGCTTTTATCAGGATACACTGGCAATACAGGATGCCAGCTCGTTGGAGAGGAGAAGATGAGGAGAAGGCAGTTCATGCAAGTCCAGAGCATCCTGGAAGAAGGCAAGGGAGAAGAGTTAGTAAAGACACCCACGCAGCCTCACTGCAAACAGAGGAACCTGTTCTGCAACGTGCCCATGCTCTCTGTGAGCTATGCACACCATGGCACCATGTCTGCAGGAGCTCAGCACAGGGCAAGTGGCCCAGACCAGCCTTATGTGGCCACTTGCCCCACATTGAGCTCCTGCAGACACTATCAATGGCTGGGCCATTTGCCTCAGGACATGGCTTGGATTCCACCATGGTGGCTGCAAATGGTGGCACCAGGTGCCTCTTCCCCTCACTGCCATGCTTTTCTCCTCTGGAAGGAAAGCTAGCTTGTTTAGAGATGCACTTTTAATCTTGGAGACTGCCTGCTATTCAAAAAGCCACCAAAAGGGGCGTCTCTGCATATTTTAATTTCTTTCTCAGTTTTGAAGATAATTACGCCAGGAGTGAGTGGCCTTGCATGCTCCCCATTCAAGCACCTATCGGTACAATTAATCCCGGCACTGTTCTGAGCAGCGGCACAAAGGGCCTTTGGTGTAAGGTCCTTTATCTGGGAACAAAGAGCTGCCTGTGGGAGAGAACCTGAGGTTGCACTTTTCCCGCTGACAAGCATTCTGTACACAAAAGCTGAGCCACAGGAGCGCCCTGTGAACTCGTCAGGTCTGGGAGACCCCGCAACACGTTTTCTTGAAGCATGTGGCTCACCCAGATCCCTCCTCCTCCTCCAGAAGTGTTCTTCCTCTGCTGACCCCAGCTAAACCCTGTAGCCATCCTCCTCCCAGGCAGGGGATGTCCCTGCTCCAAGGCCAGGGGACTCCACACGCTGCCTGCATTTAGGAAGCTCTCCCGTCCGCTCAGCCCACGTGCTCCGTGGATGGAGCACACCACAGACAGCAGCTCTGGAGCACAGGAGGTGGCGTGCTGGGAGGTTTCGGCACTTGGCAGCCCCTTGTGCCGGAGCTGCACTGCAGGGAGAGAGGCTCTTGCTGATGCAGTCAAGAGCCAGGAAAGCAGGGAGGGAGGCTGCAGCCAGCGTGGGAGGTATCAGGCAGGGAACCAGCAGGCATCCTCGGTGGTCAGGAGGTACCCATGGTGGAGGTGCCAGGCATGGGGTTTTTGAGCCTGGGGAAGGTTCTTGCAGGCACTATTTGCTAGTTCTCTCTGCAGGGATGGGGCTGGCAGCACTGGCAGCATGCTGTACAACTCACAATGCCCTCATCCTCCCTCAGTAATCCCATCTCTTCTGGGGACCCCCTGCCCACCCATCTACCCTAGTGCCCAGCACAAGGCCAGGGGGCTGTGCTGGTCCCACCCTTGCCCTCCCTGACTGTCAGGCCGGGCAGGCCAGGCAGTGTGGTTCAGCCCAAGGGAAGGGCTGGAGCACTCCCTATCACCGCCCACGCTGGGAACCTGTCCTTATGACAAGCAGGGCGCCTGCTGCTCCCCAGCGCCGAGGGGGAAGACGCGAGGCTGCCATGGGAGCTTGCCCCCCACCCCATCCCTCTCCAGGGGGGCACAGGGGCTCTGACCGCACATGCCCACCAACATCCACTTGTCCCAGGTCCAAGGCAAGCCAGCGACTTGTCAATGAACTGGGAACAAAAGGAAGAGAGGAGGGGAAGAAAGAAAAAAAGGGGCCTGTATCACAGCTGTGGCCCTTCATGCCAAGGGCATTTGGCCCATCATCAAAGGGGATCGGATTTGCTGAGGCAAATGATGACACATCCACTTCAAGCGGGGCAGGTTCTGCCTGCTGCTGGAGGCGAGCCACCAGAGTGAAGAAGTACTGTGGGCACTTAATAATAGACTCATTATTTCTGCATTATGGCAGGGCCCAGAGGCCCAAACTGAGATTAAGGCCCCTCTGCGTGCACAGGGCACATGCACACACCAAGCCAGGCAGTCCCTGCCCAGAGAGCCCAGCCAGGTGTGGGCAGCACTGCCAGTCCTGGCATCATTCACCACTGCCAGTTCCAACCCTGACAGAACTATGGTAAGTTCACAGCAGAGCCCAAAACTCCAATTCCAATGATGCTCCAAGGATGCATCCTTCATTTCCCAATCCCACACCTACACTGGGGTATTAACCTCAAGCCAGGAGATGATCCCATGGCTCTGAGCCACTGAACATCTCTCTCACAGTCCTCCCCATCTGATCCCAATGTCCTGCACCTTCTGCATAGGCCAGATCCAGATCCCAGATGACTGGGAGCTGCCTGGCACATGGGGTGGAGGGGGACAGGAATGCTCCCTCCATCCAGCCCTGCCTGTCGCCAACCCACCATCCACTAACTGGCTGAAGAGGGTTTTCCGGCCACGTGCTCCTCACCAGGAGCTGTTTCCTGACGGCTGGGAGACAGACTGAAGCATGTGAGAGAGGACAGGTGCCAGCTCTGCAAAAGGCAGATCAAGTGGCAGCGGCTGGGATGCAGGGAGGGATGGGTGCTCCTTTCCGCCTGGTCACACACCGGATGAAGGCGGGAAGGGCTGATTTCTGCCATTTTATGAGCAGAGCCATGCCAGGCTGGGCTCTAGCACCCACCAGCATCACACTGTGTGCACCCCCTTCTAAACCACAGCACTTGGAGCCTCGGACTTCTGCAGGACAGCAGCTTCTGCCCTCCAGCTGCATGCCAAGGACACGTGCAGACCGCTGCCCAAAGCCTGCCAGGTCCCGCTGCCAGGCCCTGGTCCTGCAGAAAGGCCGTACCGACACTGGGAGAGGACGGGAGCCAGCTGCCTGAGCCCAGCCCTGCACTGCAATTACTGTTCTATTAATACCACGGGGATTTCGGATGTCAGAGCCCATTGTGCTACACCAGGGTCAGCTTGGCCAAGGAAGAGGTGCCATCCCCGCCCACGTGGTGTATGTGCCCTGGTACTTGCTGCTTCGACTTGTCAAAGGAGAAAAGATGCTTTTGCTGTGCCAGGCTGTGTGCAAAGGGGAATGGACAGATCCCACAGACAGCCTCTCATCCTTGCCTGCTGCCACACTGACCACTTGGGATGGGAATGTCCCTGCCTGGCCCAGGGGAAGGGGCTGTTCACTGCAGCTCTCTGCCATACCAACAATGTCACCAGCTGTGCCAGGCAGGCAGGAGCTCTAGGGCCAGCAGGCAGGACAGATTTATAGGTCGCCGTCCCCAGCAGGAATGGCCATGCCGTCGTCCTCTGCTGCCACAGAAATAACTCATCTGATCAGGAGACGCCAGACCTGTTCGAGCCACAAATGCCATTGACTAGGACATAGGCAGCAAATCAGCCTGCAAAGCCACCCTTGTTTCCAGGACATGTTATGATGGGGACACTCCTGCTACCTCTCTCTGTGACCCCACTGCCCTGTGGCTATGGTTTCATGGGGCAGGTGTCCCCACGGGGCCACCAAGCTGAGCTGGGCTGGTAGGGGTGGATGAAGAGCCCCGAAGTCCCCAGGGGACAGAAGGAAAGGCAGTCGGTACTGCAGACCTGCCTCCGCAGGGCAACTGTTTGCGTCAGGCTGAGATCCAAAAGGCCCCTCTCTCCCTCCAGCTCCATTTTTTTCCAGGTTGCACTTTTGGAAAGTGCCCAGAGAAAGAGTAATGATATTTAAAACAAAAAAAAACAACAACCCCTTCCCCAAAAAAGGTTACTCTGTGCACATCCAAAGGCTCACCCCACAGACGGATAGCTTGGCTGCCAAGCTCCATCCCATCCCGGCAGTGCAGAGTGGGAGTTTCTGCCAAGATCTCCCTCCTCTCTACTGCCTGGGGCAGTTACCCAAATCTCCGAGCTGCTCTCTGCTCACTTCCTCAGCTCTCCGAGAGCACCAAGCCCATCTGGAACTGCTTAAACCCAAATACTGCCCCCCCCCCTCCCTCCTCCACCTCCCCCACCCCCAAAGTCAGATTCTTCCAAAGTTAAAACAAGCACAGAGTCAGGAGGGGGTGCCGGGCCGGGCTGACTCGCTCCTTCATTTCGGTTTAATTTCTGGGGAACTAGAATAAATCTGTTCCTGGCGATCGTTCAAGCCCTGCACATTTTTCTCATTAATAAAAAAAGGCCTTGGATAGCACGCCGTGTGTGCGTGCCCCCGTCCCCGTGGGGTTCCCCCGCGCCCCAGACCTTGCTGGGCAGGCACCGAGCACTTGAGAGATGCAGGACTGGGCGGAGGGGACAGCAGTGTCCCTTCCCTGGGACGGGGATGGATTTCGGCAGCCCTCTGCAACAGTCACACCTCACAGAGGAACAGGGAGGCTCAAATCCCCTCCCGCAGCTGCTGCTGGGCAGGAGAATCCTGGGGGAGGGCTCCCCTGGGAGGGGACATCCCTGCTGCCCACCCCTGCGGCACTGCAGCCCCTGCAGGGCCCCCGGGGCATTCCTGGGGAGGGGGCTGAGAAACAGGTGTTTGTCAACAGCTTCTGCCACATGCATGAGAAACACCAGGCCCCGCAGCGCAGCAGGGCTTAGCAATGGGCAAAAATAAAATAAAGAGAACCCCCCAGCAAAAGCCTCCCCCCTGTCCCAGCCTGGGACCCTCAGCCAGCACACACTGGCACGTGTACGGAGAGCGGCCATGGGGCCCGTGCTCGGCCCTGCCGCACGCTCCAGCCTCTGCTCAAGATGGCTCCCGCTCCTCTTCAGCGGGGCGGCCATGCGAAGACAGCACTGGGCTCGCTACTACCTCCCGACTCGGGCAGCACAGGCTGGAGGGCCGAGCTGCGCCGAGGGAAAAGTGGGCGCCAAGGGAGGGAAGCAGCCCCTGTGGGAAAGGGACGTGGCCCTGCAGAAAGGGGATGTTGCCCCACTCTCAAGCTCAGCTGCATGACTCCTCCCTGGCCATGCTGAGGGTGGTTGATAAGGGTCCCCAAGCGCAGGAGGATGAGGCTTCACCAACAGTGCCAAACCTTCCCTTTACAGGCAGGATGCCCACCTGCCTTCCCTACAAAATGGCTCCCACTTGAGGCTTAACTCTGTGAGGGAACATGCCCCACTGCCAGCACCGCCCAGCCAGAGCACAGGGCTGGGTTTGGAGCAACAACAAAAATGCAATAAAAAAAACAAAACATGACTTCAAATGGGATGGTCCCAGTCGGATGGGAGTGTCACTGAAAGGCTGCCTGGCCTTCAAGATGGCAGCCCATCCCCTGGGGCATGGGGCTCTGCAAGGAGATTCCTGCCCATGGAGGGGCACCACCATCCCCCAAATGCTTCATGGGAACACGCTGGACCCAGAAACAACAGCAGCTCATTATGGTTTCAACCACTGAGAAGCTTGCGGCAACGGCAACCACCAGCTCCACCGCAGCCCTTGGGCAGAGTCCCCCTTTCCCAGGGCTCTCCTCCGGGAGAGGCTGACACCCACCCTGTGGTCTGCACCAGCTGGGAATGGGGATTCCGACCCCGGGGCCACCCCAGCACCCTTCCCCCAGCGCAGCTCCCAGGCGGAGACGCTTAATCCCGACAAACCAGTTTGACTCAGCACAACAGGAACAGCTACAATTTTAAAAACATGCAAGTCTGTGATTCAGATTGCTGGGGCTGTTTTAATTAAACGCCAAGCTCCTCTGCTCCAGTGGCAGCAGCAAACGGCTCATGGAAAGAAAATGCAACAAACTGGTTTCCCCAAATATCTCTTGCAGTAAGTCATCATAACAAAACAAGGAGTTTCGGCTCATTCCTTAAAAACCAGAGGCCGCTATTCCCAATTGCAAGGGCTGGGCAGGAATGGCCTGGCAGCCACAGCCCCACTGTACACTGGTGAGGGAGAAATGTGGGGCTGTAAACAGACCCTGGTGCTCCAAGATTTCCCTCTCTCCAGCGCTCCACATGCTCTGCCTGACACAAAGGAAAGCCCTTCTCCTCCCCTCCTCGGGAGCAGGGACGGGAAGGCTTCCTCGAGCGCAGCTTTTACTGAGGAACAGGAGATTTAATGAAGCCAGCGAGTGTTGCAGAGCCCCACGATCCATTTTCCACAGCCCTATGCCAAGCACCCATAAAACAGCAGGGCCAACTTCACCCATTGCCCCACCAAGAAACATGCAATTTCTCTGAAAAGTAATTAAAACAGAAAGCAAATCTCTCTGCCAAGAAAACACCTGGCAGTTCCAGCAAAGGGGTCAATTAAGCAGGGGTTTGCCGGTGCAGAGAGGATCGTGGTCACTCTGTGTGACACCCAGCTGGGATCTCGGAGGTGTCACTGGGCAGAGCCAGTGAAGAAAATCCCCCCTAGAAATCTTGCTGTGTTGCAGGGTTTGGCTATTTCACTAGAGCCCACGTCTGCTCAGGACTACCTGCAGCAAACTACAGTGTTACTGCATGGGAGTTCATGGGGAAGCACGTGGGAAACTCCAAGTTTAAATGGAATCCTGAATCCAGAGAAGCTGCTCAGGACAGGAACAGCCTGGGAGAGTGGCTCCTAGGGAGAGCAGGTCCCTGTCCCAGTCTACCTGCACCCCTAGGGCGACAGGCAGATCCAGTCTGTGGCTGTCCATGCTCCCTTGGGCCAGGGTGTTTTGAAGCCTGAGGTTTTAGCCCTGGATGGTCGGCAAGGGCCTGGAAAGCAGCACATTCCCTGTGCTGTTCCACCACGTCCACTCCCCACAGGGCCTCTGTTCCCACAGCCCCACTGGGACAAACTTCTCAGCTCAAACCCCTGTGCTGGAGAAAGGATCCGCTGTTGCCCCTGGATAGAACATTCCTTCTGCAGCCGGCCCGGGGACTGCTGAACCGGAGAAGAAAAACACATTGTGACTTCAAACAGACCCAGCGCACTTACAGGATCTGGAGAGAAACCATTTTCTCCTCGGCAGCACAAAGCCCTCACTGAGCTGCTGCCGAGCGCGGCTTTTCTCCTCCACCCCCGTGGGGCCTTGTAAAGAAACCCAACTCCTCGCCATCCCCTCGGGAATGGGGAGCGCCATCCAGCCCCAAAGCCCCCTGCCCTTCCAGCCCGGCACCAGCCACAAGCCCAGCCCTTTGCACCTCGGAGGGCACGGTAAAGTGGCCGGGTCTGGGGACTGCTCGCTGCTGTTGTCTGCAGGACGTGAGTACAGATTTATGGCCACACCAGATTTATGATCAGCACTAAAATATCCAAACAAACGTGCACATGAGATTTACAGTAACCTCTGGAACGCGCCAGTCCCAGTCAGGAAGCAGCGGTGAGCGTGGACAGAAATGCCAAACGTAGCAGAAGCGCGGGAGCTCGCTGACCCTGATGCGAGCGGCAGCTTCCCTAAGCTGCAGAAGCAGAAGCCTCTCCAGGCCAGCTGCAACTTTCCCTCCAGCTCGAACAAGAGCAAAGGGAAAAAAATTAAAAAAAAAAAAAAACAAAAACAAAAAAAAAAAAAAAACCGAAAAAAAGAAAGAGAAAATCCCACGAGGAATCTGGGCCAGCCCAAAAACTGCTGGGCAGCTGCCAGCCAGCCCCAAAGTGGTCCCACTGGACTGGTATCCAGCTGAGCCCTGACCTCTCAGATGGTGTCTTCAGCTCCTGACCCCTCCACACATTCGGGAAGCTGAAAAAACCTTGTGACTCCTCAGCAGGGCCTGTTTGTTTTCTCTCCATCCGACTCTTCCCACTGCTCCATCCCCGGACCCCGGACGGCACTGGGAGAGGCTGGAGCTCTGTGTCTCCCTGGGGGCTGGAGGGACTGTCTCCAGGTGATACACACCGGTGCCGCCAGCGCCCACGCCAGCTATCCTTCCCAAATTCCTAAACCGCTGATGGGAAGCAGGTTGCGAGAGGCTACCTGCAAGCGTGGGGCTACCCCCAAGCGTGGGGCCCCGCCGGGCTCCCTGCCCACAACTTCATTCCCCGGCACCTCGCCAGAAGGCAGGGATCCCCGGGCGGGTGCTCGGGAGCCTCCAACCCGCGAGGGCTGAGTGCCGGTGGCTGCTCCCTTCCCCTCCTGCCGCGGGGTTCCCGCTTAGCCGGGAGCTCACGGACCCGGCAGGCCCACAGCTCTGATTCCTACAGCGTACAAAGGACGAGGAGGTTTAATGTTTTTTTTTTTTTTTCCTTTTAAAGAAAAAGCAAGAAAAAAAAAAAATCGCAGGGAGGAAGGATGAAAAGGAACGCGGACAACAAGCACCCCCCAAACTTTCTACAAAGCCCAAAGCTAGAGGAAAGACGTCCCCCACCACCGCCGCGGGGGAGGGCTCCTGCCCACGGCCACCCCCGGCGCCGCGGCCCGAACCTCGCAACGCGGGGCGACGGCAGCGGGAGCCCGAAGCACGACACCGCCTCCGAGCAGCCCCCGCCGCCCTCTGCCCGGGCGGGGGCACCCACAGCTCCGCTCCGACCGGGGGATCTCCCTTCCCTTCCGTCCCCCCCCTCGCCAGCCCCCTCCCGCCGCTCCGGCAGCGGGTTCGGTTACCGGACACCGGAACGCCGCCGCCCCGGCACTCCGGCTGGAGCCTCGCACACTTTGTGCCGAGACAAAAACCCGTCCGGGCCCTCTTCTCCTCCTTCTCTCCAGTGCGACCCGGCTTGTCCGCTCGGGAGCCCCCGGTACCCAGCGGGGCCAAAAGCCTCTTTATTTGCTCAAAGCTGCGGGTGCAACGGTGCTGCCCCGCGCACCCGGGTTCACTTTCGAATGGGGAGAGAATTATTCCCCGTTCTATTCCCAACTCCATCGGAGTTCGGGGGTGGGCGAGCCGCGGAGCGCAGACCCGCTCGGGGGTAGACGCGGCACGCGTGGCCACTGGCCCCAGAGGTCCCACGCTGGAGCCTCGGGGGTTAAGGCAGCGGGCGCGGCGAGCCCTGCCGGGGAAGCGATGGAGCCGGACACGGCAAACGGACACTCCTTCCGCGGCCCCACCAGTTCTGGCACGCCACGAGCTTCCACTGAAAGAAATATTAATTTTCCAGCCCTCTCGGTCGTGGCGAAAAGCCTCGAAACGTGAACCGAGTATCCAAAGAGGCGCCGCTCCCTGCCAGCAGCCGCCGGCCGCGGATGCCGCGGCTCTGCCGCGCCGGGCTCGGTTCCACGGGGCGTCGACTCTGAAACCTACTGAGGACGGCTCAGCGCTGGGAGCGGGGCTGCGGCGGCGAGCTCTCCGCAGGTACAACCGGGCATCCGCGGCGCGACGACGAGTCGCACTGAGCCACGACGGGCCTGGGACATCCCGGAGGATGCGTGCTCCAGTGAGCGGTCGCCCGGGCCCCGGTGCGGCGGACGGGCACGCCCGCCCGGTACTCACCCTCCAGAGCGCGGCGGCCACCGGGGAGCAGCAGGAGCAGCAGAAGGGGGAGCAGCGGCGGCGGCGGCGGGGGGGCCCCCGGGCGGGCCGCGGCCATGGCGGGGGCGGTGCGGGCGGCCCCGCCGGGCAGTCCGGAGCTCGGCGCCACGCGCGGCTCCTCTCGCCGCCGCGCCACGCTCGCGCTCTGGCGCCGCCGCCGCCGCCGCCGCCGCTGAGCCGAGCGGGGCGGGGCCCGGCCGCCAATCACCCCGCCCCTGGCAACGCGGCGCCCCTGGCGACGGCGAGCGCGGCGCCGATTGGGCCGTGCTGCGGAGGGGGCGGGGCCTCCGCGGAAAGATGAATTGGAGGGGGCGGGCGCTGCCCGGCGCGCCCCCCCTGGCCCCGCCCCCTGGCGCGGGAGGCGCAGGGCGGGGAGCGCGCCCCACCCAGCGGCCGCCCGCGGAACTGGGCTCTTAAAGGGGCCGCGCTCCCGGCCTGCCCCGCCGACCCTCGGCCCCGCTGCCCTGTCCCCGCCCGTCCGGGTGCGGCCGAGTCCCTCAGCCTGGTGCCGTGTGTGATGACGGGACCGTGCGGCCCTCTGTGCCACACTACTGGCAGCCTGGTTTACCTGTGCTACCCATTGCCATCCCATTCTCCACTGTCTCATCGCATCTCTCACGCATCCCACCCTTGGCCAACCCATCTCACTCCATTCTCCCCCAGGTCATCCCATACATCCCATCCTACTTCACTCATCCCATCTCATTGTATCATAAGCCTCCCCACCCCATCCGTACCACGATTCCCACCACACAGACAGAGATGAATGCTGTGACCCTGGCTAAGCTGAAACCATACACAGAGCACCCAGCACCCCTACCCCTACTCACAAGGTGCCTTGCCCATCACATTCCTGGTGGGAGAAGGTGCTAGTTACCATGCAAGCCTGTGGGTGCCTCAGCCTTCTTTCCCCTCTGTCCTGGCTTTGCTATGGGAAGGTTTTGGGGCCCTGACTGGGACAAGTTCTGCTCCTTCGGGATACTGTATCCACACACACTGACCTGGTGGTTGGAACTGGCACTTCCACATCCTTCAGGACAGACATATATCTGCAATGATGGGTATGGGATGTGGGCTGCCACCTGTCCTGACCCTCGGTGCTGCATCTGCCCCTCAGATACCTGGGAAGGCTTCACTTGGGATTAGCAAAATCCTGCAAGTCCTTAATGTTGGGGAATGCTGATGCTCCTTGTCCCTGGGAGTGCCTGGAACCCCAGGGGCAGTGGGGTGCATGGCTGGTTGCTTCACCCTGGACAGCCTTGTCCCCCTGGCAGAGCCATCTTGGCTGTCCCCGCAGTCACCTGCCATCTGCAAGTGGCACCTCCCCACAGTGCTCCTGCCCCAGAACCTCCCTTGCTGTGCAGCCCCAGCCCTGGTCCTGCACCGGTGCAGTGGGGAGCATGCAGGACCACACTCCTAGCCACGTTTCCCCTGACTGCTGGCAGGAGCAGGAATCTGGGAGGTTGTCATGGCTGGCTATGGTTGACCTCTCCTCTGTGAGGACAGACACAGAGCACATCCGTATCCCCTCTGCCTTCTGCTGTTCACTCCCACCAGGGCTGTGGATGGCCATTTTCCTTCCATGTCCTGGAAGGATTTGGCTTCCCAAGTCCTGGCCAGAGAGCCTGGCACAGACCTGAGCTCTGCCTGGGCAGCTGAAAATTTGGAGATGACCAACTCCTACTGCAGGAATGCTGGCATCCTCTGGGAGCTGTGGGGAGTTTTGCCAGAATGCTGTGCCCTGAGGACAGCCACAGTGCCACAGCACCACTGGGCATGGTTCCTGAAGGAAAAGTCATGCCCAAGAGAGCCAGGGTGCTGATTTAAGACAGGACATATGACTGTGATAAATCTCTGTGAGGGACAGGAGATGCAGCAAGTGGGGCATTGTGTTCTCCAGGTAAAGGGAAGAGGCTGGGGAGCAAAGCACAGTAAGGGGATTGCACTCGTGGAAAATGCCGAAGTTTGAGCAAAGAAGCAGAAGTTGCTGGTTTGGACATGCTGTCACTCAAGGAGATAAGCAGCAGAGAAGAGAGTGATGAAACTGGCATCGTTAACACATGCACGGGAGTATAATGCAGTATCAGTGGGGAAGGAGAGGGCTAGAGGCTGATGGAGATGCTGAGACTCTTAACCAAAGGCCAAGCTCAGGATGGGAAGATTTGCTGTCTCCCTGTGAAGTCACTCTCGGGAAATCCCCTCCCTGCCGGTTTACTGAGATGCAGAAACCTCGTTTATTCTGCAATTCCAGAGGTCTGAGTTACCCAAGCACAAAATTTCTGAACGGAGCACATGGGGAAATTGCTTATTCACACTTGAATAACTCAAAAATGGCTGAACCAATTTTACTTAAACTTTCTCCAAGAATTCCCCTTGGAGCCAAGCCATGCCTGGCAAATTTCAGCCCGAAAGGAATTTATTTCAGAATAGGATGAGAAATAGGAGCAGGCAGCGGGGGTGCGCGGGCTGGGGGAGGATGCTCCGTACAATCGCGTCTCTCCCCACGTGCGGTAATTAATGAGCCCCCGCTCACTCCCACTGCGCTGGCGCTGCCAGCCGGCCTCTCCCCGGGGCCTCAGGCTCCCTGGTGCCGGCGGCTGCAGCGCCGTGGTCCCGGCTGGGGGGCTGAGCATTTCAGGGCAGCTCGCTGGCCAGGGAGCCCCGGTCGCTGCCTGTGTGCTGCAGCTGGTGGGCAGCCTGGGGAGCCACGTTGGCAGGGCTCCGACGTCTGCACAATACCAAATAACTGTGGTAACTGCGTGGTATTTGCTGGCAGGGGCTGGGTGTTCAGTGCCAAGCCGCCTGCTTGGGCATGGACTCGGTGCTGTGGCCCCCGAGGGACGGGGTGATGGCGTGGCTGGGGGATAGACATTTCTGTGTAAACACGGACAGCTCCCGGCCACACAATGTCCCTGCACATACACTGAGCCCTAATCCTCTCCCTGGCACCCTGGGGTGCTGGGGTCTGGAGCTGAATAGGGCTGCAACGAGCACTGTGTTGGCAAGACATGGGATGGGTAGAGATGAAACGCGAGGCTGTGGGATAGGCAGGGGAATTTGTCTGCAGCACCGACCTGAGTTAGTGATGCTCTGCCTTAGAATAGCCTCCAGCCTGCACACGGCAAAGCTGTGGTGCCCACGGAGTCCCTGGGAGGCATTCCTGTGCAGACAGGGAGTGGCAGACATGAAAGGAAAACCTCGAAAAGCAGCAACGGCCATGGAAGGTTCAGAGGACAAACCTCCCAGCCCAGCCCTTTCTCTGTAAGAAATTTCTCACCCAGAGACTCTATCCTGCTGGAGCAAGCCTGACTTTCACTCCCTGTTTCCAAGAACAGCCCTGATGTGCTCCGGTGACGGGTCCACGTCACACAGGCACATGCACGGTGTGTGTCAGGCCACGGCCCCGGACACAGATGCACCCACGCACCCTGCCCCCTGCGCCAGCCACCGCCCCTCACCTCCTCTGCATGCGGCAGTTTCACAAAAAAAGGTGATTAGAGAACAATTATTCTTATTTTCTCAGAAGATCTAAGGGGCATCAAATGAAATTACCCAGCAAGAGTCTAAAAAACAAACAGAAGGGAGTATATTCCTCACGGGGCAGCCAGTCCCAGGAGTTCATTGCCACAAGGTAAGTATGGGGACATGTGTTTGGAGGGTGGAACTGGATGAATGAAAGAAAAAGCCCTGCAAGAGGCCTCCGTTGTCTGCTCACCTGGAACACAGCTGTGCTGGGCTGGGGGAAGCTGCGTGGGGATTTCCCCATGTTTCTGGGCTGGATACCATTGTAGCAGGGGCCATCACAGCATCAAGTGACATCTCCAAGTCCTTTGTCCAAAGGGCTGCACTCAGAGGGGCGACATCTGAGCAGGCACCTGGGTCAGCTGTGCAGCTGCTGGGGGGTCCCCTTGTGCCACCCCCAGTGCAAGAGGAGCCCTGTGGGGCCCTGTTCTCAGGGCAGGGAGCACTGCAGGGTGCCAGCTCACCCAGCCAGTGTATTCCTCGCCAGACCAGCGCTGGCTCCAGCCTGTCTCCTTCCCAGGCTTCCTGTGCACTTGTCCCTCCGGGAGCTCCTCCCTGTGCTGCCAGGAGTTTGGTGCTGCCAGCGGGTCGGGGCAGCCGGCAGCACCCATGCCAGCCCAGCTGGGCCCAGCAAGGAAGCCACCTTCTGCTGCTCATGGTCCCTACTTCTTCTCCCATCCCACCCACATCCACCACCCCTCACCTCTGGCAGCTTCAGGATGCAGTTAAACACTTCAGCACTTAAAATTTCAGGTGCTAATTGCTTAGTAATGAAAACTTTAATCACAGGGCAATTAAAACCTTAAGTAGCTGTGGGAGATCCATTCCACGTCAACAAAAAAAAAAGTGCCGTCACTACTCCAGCACCGGCACCGCCCTGGCACGGTGAGGCTCACAGGGCCTGGAGAGCCCATCCTGCAGCCCCCACTGTCCCCAGCTCCGGGAATCTGTGGAGCCCCCCCTTCCCACGCTGAGCAGGAGGTGGCCGAGGAATGATCAGCTACTGCTGTAAAACTTAAAACCCAGCTAATTTTGGATTAAGTGCCATATGAAAGGGTTTTGTTATTTTAAATCTCCTACTTTCCAAATTCCCAGGATTAAAATTCTCTGCATTTATTTTAACCACATAACATTTGCAGACAAATCACTTCTCCCAGTGCAAAGTTTGAAGCAGGCTTAGCAGATCTAAAGCCCAGCCACAAGCTCCAGGGTGGAATCGCTGGAAGAGGCTGCCAGCGGCCGCCAGCCCCTTTCCCTGGCGCGCGCTTGCAGCAGAGCTTAGCCACGATGTCTGCAGGGAGAAAGGGCCTGCTTGGTGCTGGAGCCCGGGGAGGCAGCAAGACAAGGAAGGGTGGCTGTCATCCTGGCTTCTGGGCTCATTCCTGCACCGGGGATGTGCCCTTGGGAAAATCTGATGAGGCTTGTGTGTGTTTGCAGAGCAAGACCTGTCCATATGCTGCAGGGTGCATGTTGCAACCATGCTGATGCTGTCCAGGTGACACTGTCCAGTTCTGCACCAGTCCTTTGTCGTCAGGTGCTGACAAATGCTGCACAAAAAGTAAATAAAAATCAGGATTTTTGCCTTTTCCCCCGCTGCTCTGCAGTCCACTGGGGCTGAAAGGGAAAGGAAGGCATCCAGCCTCGCGTGATTCCGGCTCTGTGGGAGGCAAAGGCTCCAGAGCTGGGGGATGAGGTTTGTCCCCCAGCTGCTGGGAGGTGTGGGAAACATGGGTGCCTGTGGGCAGCAAACTGCCCCCTGCTCTTTATCAAAAGCAGCATCAGTGTCTGGCAAATGTCACTCTCCTGCGTGCTTCCCAGCTGGGAGGTCCATTTCCTCCTCCCGTGGCCCCCTTCCCCTCACTGCCTCCCAGCCCTGCGGCAGGACAGGCCAGCAGGATGGGGACTCGCTGGTGAGTGGGTGGCCGTGGGACTGGGGGACAAAGGCAGGGTCGTCAGCTGGTGGTGCATAACCCTCACCCAGCCCTCTGCTCTCTCAGGCACCTTTGCTAACCAAGCAATTAGCAGCCTGCCTCCATTAGGGACATTTTAGGGGGCTGCAGCTGAAATGCAAGTGCAGAGGCCCTTTGCATACTCAGTCACAGGAAGCAGATAATCTCCAAACCCAGAGATTTAGGGGCTGAAACCTGCTCCGTGCCACAGCCTGAGTGACCCCCAAATGGGGTGACAATATATTTGGGGTTCATGCTTATAATAAGATCCTGGCAGACTTCCTGCCTGCAAAAATCCAAGAGGCCTCTCCTGACCCTACATGCCCTGCAAAGATGGTTGCTCCTCTGGACTGAACAGGAACAAGCACCATGTCCTGCTGGGGCTGCCTGGGAACAGCCAGAGGTGATGGTGGCAGTGGGCACAATGGGACCAAAGCAGGCCCAAGCACAGAGCCCCAACAGCCTCCACCTGCCCAACCCCACCAGGCACTGTTGGCCAAGGGCAGCCCTCAGAGCAGAGCAGCTTTCCTGGACTCTAAGGTGAGGCTTTGTCCTTCCCTGACCTTGGGGCAGTAGCCTGGTCCTGCTTCCCATCCCACCTGGAGCATCCCTTGCCCAAAGCCAGCTCTGGATGCTGCGCCTCTCATTGCCATGGCAACCCCCATTCTCGCCGGGTTGCCATGGCTCCCCGGCCCCCAGCCGCAGCCGCATCCTCAGCATCAAGAGGACCCAGTGATTTGGGTCCTTGGGGGCCGCCACCTTGGGAGATGCCACACAGGGCCTGGGAAGGAGAAGGGCTGATGGATTGCTGGCATCTCCACATCACACTGAGGTTTGGGCTCTGGGACTAACTAGGACCTTGGGAGGCTGGTAGGGACAGGGTGTCCAAGGAGAATCACTGATGACATGAGGATGGCACCACTTCGCAGACCAAACCTGCCTCCTTCCATCCTAGATCTGCTCTGCTTGGCACAGCTGCCACAGCCCCACAGGGCTGTGTTGATGGGCAGCCATGCAGGTTCTGGAGCCCTTTGGTGTGGCTGCATGCCGGCAAAATCAACAGTGGTGAGCACGCGTGACCACACTCTTGTCCACTGCCCACTGTCCCCTCAAAACATGGTCCCAGCAATCTCAAACACCCCACCAGGCCCTTGGGAGAAACCTCAGCCCGGGGTTGCTGTCGTGCACTTGCTGTGCCCGGGTTACGGCTGAGCTCGGCAGCAGCACGAGCCCGGCAGGCTCCAGGCCTGGCGTGCTAAATAAACACAGCCACCGTGAGAAAAAGGCAGCCAGGAAAAAGTAGTCAAATAAAATAATAAGTCAAAGGAATAAACAAAGTGGGGACGTGCCCAGGCATGGCACAAGCCTCCGACGTAGCACTTCCAAGCCGGGCTCTGCCCCAGCCCCGGTGCCTGCAGGTGGTGGAGCCCGGCCTGCTGGCAGCGCCCTGGCCGGCCGCATCCCCACCCCAGTTTCCCCCCTGGCTGCAGGAATCCCCTCTCCCCGTCACACCACATTCCTAGGGTGCCCGAGGATGAAGGTGCAAACACCCTGGGAGAGGTGCCAGGCAATTCCTGGCCTGCCTGAGATTTGCATCCTTTGCCCTGGCGCTTGGCTTGGGAGGGATAAGCCCAGGCTTAGCTGTTGCTTCCCCTGGGGCTGGCTGCCAGTTCCTAACCAGTTTTGCCGTAGCCCTTTCCCACACTAACTGGGGTCAAGGGAGCTGTGTGGCCTCCATCCCACCTCTTCCCTCCAGCGCTCAGGAGCTTTCATGGTTTAAACAATTTGCTGCAAAGCAGACGGTGCGAGGGTGGGAAAGGGGCAGTCCTGAGGGCAGGAGTCTGAAGTTGGGCGGCACTGTGAGGAGTCCATAGGGGATGTCTGCGGGCTGCAAAGCTGGGGTACAGACCCACAGCAGCGCCCTTGGAGCCTGGATGAAGTTTGGGTGCTGGCAGAGAGGGGGACCAGCTGAGAACCTGCAAACTCAGTGCTTCCCTGGGAAATCCCACAACACAGGGCCCTACTGGTAAGAAGGGAGAGAGCAGCTTGGACTCAGGGTGTAACACCCTGTCCTCTTCACCACAAACCTCCTTTAAAACTCTCTGCAGGGCCCTGACACTTCACCTCCCTCTCTCTCTCCAGCTGGCAGCCAGTGGTGCTCAGCCAGGGAACAAAGGAGCATGGTTTAAAGTAGCCAGTTATTTTAAGAGCCCGCACTGGCAGTGACAAGCGGAAAATAGAAAGAAAACCAGAAAAAGCAACGAAAGAGCATTCCCCGATACATACTTTCTCAGCAGTGCTTCCATGCTTTCGGTGTAAAATTTATTCTGGGAAAAAAAATTTGAATAAAAGGAAAATTGCCTCCAAAGCCCATCTGCAAAACAGCACCTGGGTGTCCCAGCAGGGCAGGATGCCAGCGATGTGGCATTGTGAACAGCCAGGCACTCAGCTGATGGGATTTTGCACATAAACTTCGCATCTTCAGATTTCCCTTGGCTTTCCAGCCTGAAAGGTTGAGTACAAAACAAATTGCTGGCATGCCATGCCTTACTCCACCAGCCAGGCAGATGGACCTGCTGGGGCCTCAGCACAGCCTGGCTCACCCTGGGAGCCAGCAATGGCAGAGCTGCAGCTTTGGCATGACCCGGACATCCTTTGTGTCCTCTGGCACAGTTCTGCTGAGGCTTCCAAGTGAGCCTTGTTTGATCTTTGCCTCCACATGTCTGGAGGAGCAGCCTGGTTTCTCCCTGTGTTCAGATTCTTTCCCATGCTGCTCAGCAGTGAGGCTCCAAGGCTTCAGCTAGTTATAAAGAGATCAGCGACAAAATTCATCACCCTAAGAGCACAAAATTCCTGAAAAGAGCCTGTCACAGCACAGCCCTCTCTGCAGCACACTGACCAGGGTGCTGTCCTGGCCATCCTGGCTCCCCTGGCATAGGAAATGGCCCTCAAAACCTGCAGCAGTGGGGTTTTTCCTAAAAGCATTAATGTGCACCATTATACTGGGGAAAACCCAATGAGGAGGTGTAGAGGAATGTGAGATGTGTTGCTCCAGCAGCCCGTGGGTGACAGGGCCTGTTTAGCAGGCCTGTGGCTGTGTGACCCTGGTGTGCCCCTACCCACCAGGCCCACGTGAGCCTGGTGGGATGGAGAGGAGAAGGGTGGTGAGGGAGGATCTGCCCACCACACACCTGTGTGGAGGAGAATTCCGGGAAGGCTGACAGGCAGGAAGGTGCACATGGGACCATGCTGAATCCTGAAATAACCCCAGGCTGAGAGCTGGTGGTTCTGGCACAGGAAGGGATCTGCTGTCCTTTGGCAGCAGGGGGCCAGGTGTGGTATCCCCAAATCAGCTGCACCACCTCAGAAAGCAGCAGTTCCTGACCCAGCCAGGTACTGTTTTGTCCCCTGCAATGGCTACCCATGATGCTGTGGCACAGCTCTGTAATCCACAGGGAAGTATGGGTTTTTTTCTCCTTCTAACTGCTTACTAATGCCAGAACACCATGGAAAACTACCCCAATGAAGCTGCTGGGATGCCAGGTGGAATATCCCTGCTTACTCTTTGCTGGAGTCCCAGAATGCTCCCACATCATGCCCAGCATCATTTCCACTTGCAGCAGGTATGGCAGCACATGGGGTGGACTAATGGGGAGTAGGGCCAGGGAGAGGACACTGACTTCAACCCTCCCCCGTGGCACCCACACAGACCTCCAGATAATGCCCTAAAGGATGGTCATACTGGAGGGGTGCTGAATGTAGCCCCTAGGACAGCAGTGTCAGGGACCCCTGCAGTGCCAGGACCCCTCAGCCAGGGGCTGGGCAGGTGCAGCCATGGATGCTCCAATCCCCCCATGCTCCTGGCCTCCAGCAGAGTATTCTGGGGGGAGGTCAAGCAGTTTCTTCATTCTCTTCCCCCTCCCTTTCCAAGATGAAGAATTTAATTTTAGTTTTTACAGCTCCTCCTAGGTGGATAAATCCCTTCCTGGCGAGTCCAAGCCCTGGAAAATCTTGTGAATCTAACACTGGCCCTTCTGGCAGTCACTGCAGCAATTCCTGTTTCTCTCCAGCCGCACTCTGTAAAGTTTTATAGTTTCCTGGTTGTAGCTGCAAGGCCCCAGCCGTGCCGAGGAGGGTGGCGGGGGGAGAGCCCAACACTCAGGAACTCGAGGCCAGGGAGGCAAAGCAGGGAACCCTGGCTTGGTGGGATGTGCCAGGGAGATGCCAAGTCCCCTTGTGGGCACATCCCGGTAGAAATGTTCTGTGCAGAGGGTGGTACAGTCCTGCATGAGGGGATGAGGTCCATCACAGATCTCATCCCAACCCAGCGTGGATCTGGACCAGCCCTGCCCGTGTGCCGTGGGGTGGTGGCAGAAAGATGCCACTGTCACCCAGCACGGGGAATGTGTCTAGGGAGTGGGCAGAGCTGCTGGCATCAGAGCCCTGCTGGGTGCAAGCAGGGCCCCACCATGAAACCTGGTGCTCCTCCCTAATGAAAATCAGCTTTATATCTGCTTTATATCAGCACAACACTGCTCCAGCCCTGGGGGGATGAGGAACCTGGAGAGCAAGCAGTGCCATGGTACAGCCCATCACCTTGTTCATCCCCACTGGTCACGTGCATGTCCTCAGAGAGTAATGTGGCACCTTCACAGGCACAAAACCAAGGCACAGAGGTGCTGCTTTGGCTGGGGCCAGCTTCATCCTAGTGCAGGACATGGTACTTCACTGACCAAGTGACTATAGAGGCCTCTCTGCTTGCTCCCTGTACCACCAGCTTTGCAGTGACAGCAGTGCTCCCCAGGTGATCCATTCCCCCTGGTGATCCACTCCCCTGGGAGCCTTGGGCACCCACGTATGGAATGGATAAAGCCTCGTATCACCAAACCTCCTTATTTTCTTTTTGATCCTTACATGTATTCGGCAACTTCTGATGGAAAATTTGACTCCCACAAATATCAACAATGAGAAGATGGGTCTGGAGGCTGTGGGAGTCAGAGACAAGTCCCTGCTAAATTCTCCATCAGAGCTAAAAGTCCTGGCTGGTGTTTGGCTTTATTAAGGAAGCTGTGAGAGAGTGAGTGCCAACATTGTAATGCCCCCAGCTCTGTTAATACTTATGCTCTGCTCTGAGTGCCAAAGTCACCATGCTCAGCTCCGTCTGCTCTGTTGCCAAAAGGATACATTAAAAACAGCCCAGAGGGAGGCAGGGAGTGTGACAGGCAGGAAGGTGATTTCTGGGAAAAAAGAAAGAGAGGAAAGAGAGGAATGAAAGGGATGTGACAGTGGTACACAGCCTCCTGCACCAGCCCAGTGCTCTGCCACTGGGTCTCCTGGGACTGCAAGGCATCACAGGAGCCAGGAGATTGTGGCTGGGATAAGGATGGGTGGGTGGGTCAGTGTTTCCACTGCTGGCCCTGCAGTGGGTCTTTCCTACATATTCCCCAAGCACCCAGCAGGCAGGGAAAAGAGAATGCCTGCAGATGCAGGGCACCCATGGGTGCTGGGGTGGGTTGTAGCACAAGTGAGACCTAGGCAATGGGGATGCTCTTGAGTGAGTGCCACATGGGGAAATCTTCCTCCTGGTCCCAGCAGCCAGACTGGGATGTCCCCATCCCCTCCGCCAGTGCCGTATCACTGGAGGGACATCACGGGTCACCGAGCAGCAGAGAGACTTGTCTAACCCTTCACACCCTTCCCAGAAACAAGGGGCCGGGGGGAGGTGGTGAGGGGGGCTGTAAACTCTGCATTACCACTAATTAAGCACTTGGCTGTCACCGAGGCTTCCCAACACGCCTCTTTCCCTGACACTTTTACTGTTTGGGGAAATGGTGTCCCAGGCCTTTGATGAACTCGCTATGAAGTTGAAAGGAGCTTGTGGCGCGGTGCCAGGGCCCATCACAATTGTCTCTTGGGCTGGGGATGGGAAATGACCCATTTATAAAAAGTGGGGTGATAAATTAGACCTGGGAAATGGGAGCCACAGATTGTGGATAAAAGGCAGGATGGGCCGGACTGGCTGTCGGCTGCCCCAGCCTGTCCCCAGCCCTGGTGCAGGTACAGACAGGCTGGGGCGAACCCAAGGGGTGACAAACTTTGTCCTGCTGGTGATGCCAACCTGACACATGGTCCCTGCTGCAGTGGGAGCACGAGCTAGTGGAAAAGGGAACTGGCACTGGGCAGGACATTGTGCAGAGAAGGACTCCTGGGGGTTTCTTTATAATAGGGTATTTTTGGGGTGAAACAAATTCAAAAGCTGGAAATCCAGGGCAGGGACAAAGAGGAAAACACCCAGCTCTCAGGCTGGAGTCAATGCAGTCTGTGTACCACCATGAAGTCAGCTCGTGGCTGGGGCTGAGGAATATTCAGTCAAGAGGGCTATGGAGACCCCATGTCCATTGCTCCAAGTGCCACCAGGACACAGAGCCTGGCTGGGGTGCAGGTGACAGTGACTGTGTGGCCATGCATCCCTGCTGTCCCTGTGTGGAGATCCCACACATCCTGCCAGCACAGAGCCTCCTGTTACAAGGGGCCAAGTCCTTGGGTCAGGGTGGGCCATGAGGGCCAACTCCTGGCATGCAGAGGCCCTACAAATCTATTTCATGCAACACAAGCCAGGGCTGTGAGGGTCTCCCCTCAAGGGTCTCCCTCAAGCACTCCATGTCCTGGGCAAGTGAAGTTGTGACCATGCAGATGACTGAGTTCAGGAACTGTCACTCACAGCTGCATCATCACACAACTGAGTTCTCCCTGTCCCCTGTGTCTGCCCCTTGCCCCATCTCCACTCTGCCATGGCTCAGCTCTGAGCTGCAGTAGCAGCCAAGGAGCTGCACCACAAGATCATTGCAGGTTAGCTCAGAGAAGCTTCATGGGAGGCAGCTGGTTTTCCATGGCTCGGGTGCCTAACCCCAGAGAGCTGGGGCTGCGTTTGGGCAGCAGGAGCCATCCCTTTCCCTGTCCCTGTCCCCCTGGCTGGGGTGAGGCTGGGGGCTTCTCCCCTCCTCAGGACAGGCTCCAGCAGTCCCTATGGGGCAGGGGGACACCAGCTCTCTTCTTGCATCAGCAGGTTGCAATGGGCTCTGTCAGCAAGTCCATAGGGTGAGAGCCTGCCGGAAGGCTAATTAATGACTGCCAATTAGCACTAGTCAGGCCTGGCTGGCGGCTGGGAGCAGGTGATGGGATTTTCTGTGCAGTTGAAGGGAGAGTCTCTGGGTTTCACACATACAATTCAGTTGCCTGTCTCCTGGCCGTGGATGGTGAGAGGCTCAACTGTACACAGATGCAGCAATGGCTGCACAGGCTTGGAGAGCTGCCGAGAGGCTGTGGAAGGTGGTTTGGTCAGGGATGCAAAATCCCAGCTCCCAGAGATGCTGCTTCTCAGCCTTCCTTGGGCTTCGCCTCCCACTGCAGCACAGGCGCCCACCACGATGTCACCCCTTGCCCAGGGCAATGCTGGAGCAGCCCTTGGCATTGAGCTCCCTTTGGCATTGCACAGCCCTGCACAGCTCTGGGGAAGAGCTGGGAGAGATGCCTCTGCCTGTGATGAGCTCCTATTTGGGAAGGCTGGAGGTTTCTGCTGCCATAGGGGACAGCACCTGTATCCCATCCTCTGCGCCTTTCAAACCCCTCCATCTGCCTTTTATGACTCTGTTCTGCTCCTGCTCTTTAGCCCACATTTTCATGGCTGCTGTACCACAACATTCCCTATATATTTGAGCCTTGATTATTTCTAACACTATATATGCATGTGTATGAGTATATGTATACATATATATATTCATTTTATCCTCCCTGCATTGTGTTTCTCATTAATTATTCACATCTCATGAAATAGGAATGAAAAGATATTGCATGATGCTGGCTGGAGTCTCGCAGGAGGGAAATCAGCCTGAAGATTTCCCACAGGCACTGCTGGGCTCAGGCATGAAACCCTCTGCCTCGGCACAGGACACCTGGGGTTGGGGTTCCTGCTGAGAATCCAGGGAAAGGGAGCCTGACTGCACTGAGGCTGCAGGAAGCCCCTCAGCTGCATGGAATGGGTGACACAGAGATCTCCCAGCCCTGGTGAGTTCCTGCCATGGTGCAAGACCTGCAGCAGTCCTGGTCACTGGGATTCATGATGTGTTTTTGACTGAAAGAAATCCCTACCCTTCAGCATGTGCTGACTGCAGTGGAGTCACATCCTAACCTCTGCTCTGATAGAAAAATAAGCAGGGGTCTGCCTCAACCTCCCACTCAGAGGCAGTTTCCCATATTCTTGAGCCCTCTCCAACTTTTCCACATCCTTTGTCAAGCCAGGATACAGCACTCAGTCCTTGTTTCACCCACTGTACTCAGAGCTGGACTCATCTTTCTCCTCTTTCCACCTTTTCTCCTTGAACAGTCACACCCTGGCCAGCACACGGGCACTGAGCCCTGGGGTCATTGCTCTGCACGAACGGGAACCTCTGCTCCTGCTCCACCCAAACAGCACTTGCTTTCTAAAATAGCTCTTTTCTTCCCACCCCTCTCCCTTGCTATTTAAAAATCTGCTTCATATAGTTGATCTATTCTGTTTTTAAGAGGTTATCAGGAAGAGAGGGCTAAAGAAGGTCCCTTCTTGTCCCCTTTTAGCCTCTCTCCACACTGCCCCTTGCCCATCACCCTCACCCTCTGCTCCCTCACATGGTGGCAAAGCCATTTATTTAAGAGGTGGTACTGCAATATTTCCACTGCTTTTCTCCCTGCTCTCTGCCCATTGTAATCTTTTCTTTGCTCTTTTGACCATCAGCTTATATTGAATAAGAGCTGTTAATTGAGCTGTCTGCATTGACATGTTGGGCTTGTACTTAGTGGCTATAATTAATTTAGGACAATATATGTGAATTATCTTGATTAGTCTATCCAAGATGCATCATCTCACACAAGCCCATGGTGAATGTCATATATCTTCGTGCAATCCTTTCCCACAGCAGCAAAGTCCTTCAGCCTTAACTAACCTAAATATGTCACGTTTTTGCTAACACGCTGCCTCTCCACATCATTAATGAGTGCAATAAACCACACTGATGCTAACGCTCAGCAGCCTGCCTGGCCCTCTGCTAACCTCCTGCCACAGGGAGCAGTGGCTGTTCACACAGCCTGGAGGTAGGAACCAGGACCTGCTGAGGTGGAGGCACCTGGATTCCTGGACAGGGGCTGGGGTGGGGGGTGGCTTTGTTCAGTGGATGCTGCTGAGGGCTTTCCCTTCTCCCCACTGGGTTGGCCAACAGGAAAATCAGCCCAAGAGAGGTCCAGCCAGGTCTCCTCCAAGGATTGTGCTCTAGCTGGCACACAGACCTTTGGATGCATGGTCATGTGTGCATTTCTTTGGTGCCTTTTTCTAGGGGGGAGGTAAGTGTCTGTCAGCTTTCCACAACTGAGGAAATACAGTGGTGCATCTGCTCAGCTGTGCTTCTGTCACCTTCCCTGCTCCTTCTGCCTCTTCAGAGCCACATTTTGGCAATATCCTTTCTCACCCATTGCTTGGCCCCTGCGGAGAGCCCTTCTTAGGGTTCTCCTGGAAGTGCTCAGTGATGTTGGAACCTGTTTTCAGGCATGGCAGGCAATCCCTCACTCCTACAGGAATGCTGGTATGCCTCTGGAGCCGCCACTGGTAGGACGGGTTATGCTTATGGGGACAAGTAGTGGCTCGACCTGGAGAAGGGCTGGTGCTGGCTCCGGGGCAGGCCCTTTTTTAGAAGCAGCGTTCATCACGGCTGAGACCTCCTTTGATAGTTACACTACAAACAAACACACAAACAAACCAGCCAGCCCTTCAGATATCACTCGGGCAGAACAATACAATTACAGGGCTCAGGTTTCCAGCATCAGCCTCATCCTGCCGCTTTGGAGATCTCTGAAACCAGCAAATGCTTAAATCTGCATCCATTTGCAGGTCGCTCCGAATTTCCCAAGCACTGCAGAGGTGTTTACCCAGTGCAACAGCACACCGAGATGGAGGAATTGGTGATGTCTGACCCCAAGGCAGCAGGGAGATGTGGCACACACACCTCACTTGCCAGCAGCCTGACCTTGCCCAAACAACCACACGCTGCAGGATCCTGTTTGGGACAGATCGAGCAAGATGGGAGAGATGTTTAGGCTAAGTCCTTGGTATTTAGCCATTGGAATTTAACCCCTCTGGTTCTGATTATGTCTCTAGAAGTTCAGTTTCCATCACAGACCACCGGTTTTGGCCACTTAAGAGCAGTCGGTATCACCTCTGACCCCCCGGCAAGCTTTATTGCTGCAGCTCACAGGGAAGCAGCCGCATCGGCTGCCTCGTAAAGCTCAGGGCCGCCGAGGGCTGGTCCTGCCAAATAAACCCCTCAGAGATCCCCTCCCCACCGTGCTCTCCCCGGGGTCCCCCAGGGCCACCCAGCATCACCGGCCCCATTGCAGAATTCCCTGCGGGTGTGTGGGAGAGGGCAAGGCCAGGGACAGCCAAGTCAGGGGTGCTCTGATCTGGTGGCTGGACCCTGGGGAAGGCTCCCTCAGAGACAAGGTATCCAAATGGGGACACCTCTCACTGGCATGGAGCTGCTCTCAGAACAGCTTTGGTTCAGCCATGGGTTGGTACAGTGCTATTCCTGCCCCACGAGAGCTTCGACTGCAGCCAGGGGCAACCTCTCCTACGTTTCCTGAGCAATCACTGCATGAGGAATTTGCAGCCCTCCTCCTCCTGTTCTCCCCAGCCTTGGTTGAATTACTGACATGCAACAGTCAGGAGGGAGCTCAGAGGTATCACTTTTCTGCTTTGGGAGACCTCCTTGCAGCCTTGCTGGGGACATGTGGATGATGGAGGGGAGCAGCTCCATTCCTTTGAGTCTCTGTCCCCATTGCCTGGCAGGCTGAGAAGCAGGAAGGTGGCCCTGAGGGGTCCCTATCCCCACTGGGGTCTCTCCTCCTCATCGTGAGCCCACTTGCTTGTCACCATCCCAGCTCCCTCTCTCCTTGGAACTTCTCCCAGGCACACATGGCCTCATGGGCTGCCTGTGCTCACCACGGCCCTCAGCTCAGGGATTTCTCCTGCTGGCCTGGGACTTTGTGAGTGTATCACAGCCAGAGCCCACCCTGCTCTGAGCACATGAGCCTCCTCTGCACCCTGATGCTCCCAGCTGTGTCTGCTCCTCCTGCCTGAGGGTCAGGGTCAAGGTGGCACCTTGGGTCCGATGTCCCTTGCCCTGGCTGCAACACTGTTGGGGATTCTCATCCAGACAAGCTGAAGGAAAACCTTCGGGAGGTTTCCTGCTTTTGTGTGGTGAGCCAAGGCTTGAGATTTGTTTTGGAAACACTCCCAGGGGAGGCTTTTTGGCTTGAGTTTTTTTTTCCCTTAGAAGGATGAAGTGTACCCAGTTGGGTTCCCTGGCCCTGACTGAAGAAGCTTTGGGTTTCTGTTGGGATGGTGAGTGAAGTTTGTGGGAACAAAACTGCATGTCCAGGCTGGCATGAAGGTCCCCTCCAAGTGACACAATGCCATACACAACCAGCATCCTTCAGGAGAGCTTAATCCCACGCTGCTTACATGCACAGCAAGCAAACACATGGGTGTTTAAACTAAGAAAATTACTCTTCTGGATTTTCCTATGCCTCATAAAACACCACAGAGGGGGCACCCACCCACCCTGGAGATGGTGCCCAGTGTCAACCACCACCTGCTCCTCAGGACCCAATGCTGTACAAACAGGGTGTGAGAGTCCTGACCTGCTGCACCAGCCACCCCCACCTCGCTGAAGCAAGGAAGCTGCACCTCTCCCCTCATGAGAGCCAGGGGATGCAGGCACCCCAGGCTGCTCATGGAAGGAGGCAGACCCAGCAGCTGCTCCCCTAAAGGGCCTCAGGGTCCCAAGGGCTCCTCAGGATGCTGTCAGTGCTGGGGCTACATCCTCCATCCTCATCTCACGGCATGCTAGGAGGAAGGATATTTTGGCAGGATGGGTGGCTTTTCAGGGGGGGAAAGGGACTATTTAGGCTGAGCTGGATCTTCCCACCTCCTAACTGTGGAGTGTATGCAACAGGGAAGCGCAGGGGCACTGCTGGCCCCGGGGATGCTCTCTCCAGGGACACAACGCTGACGCTGATACTTGAGACACTTCAAACGGTACCAGCCAAAGCCCCCGAGAGCAGACTGACAGCAGAGCTGCTGGCGCCGTCCCCAGACGGGCTCCTCGGGTCCGAGGAGGGCTGCGAGCGCTCGCCTCTCTATTTACATTACCAGGAATGCACAAAACAGGGGGGCACAGGCTGGGGAGGGGGGTATTGGCTGATTGTTCCCAGGATCCCCTTGTCAGAAACCCTCCCTGCTCTGTTAGTGTCTCTTGATATATGGCTTGCATTAGGGGATGAAAGTGAGGCATAGCTTGGGGTTTTGGCACGACAAACCCCATTAAACTCTCTCTGGGAAAATGAGTCCAAGAAGTGTTTTGGGGGGTTGAGTCACTAACAGAGCTGTGAGCAGCATTTCTCCCCACCTCCGGCTGCCTGGCCAGGGCAGGAGAGGGGCTGTGCTGCCGGGGGCTGGCAAGCAGCTACAGCACCCGCCCCTCCCGCTGGCCTGCCGGGGATCTGGGAGTGCTCACACACAGGGCAGCTGGCCCCAGCCCTTCCAGGGTATTGGTCCCAAGTGCAGACACCCCTCTGCCACTTGGAAGTTTTGGGGTGGGTAGAGGAGTCACAGAGCTGGGAGTCTTCCCTGCTCTCCCAAAGCTGGTTTTGGGGAGGAGAAGGGGACAGGATCCTTCCTCAGCATGGCAGCCTGACTTGGGGGTGACTCCATAGCCTCCTATCTGGAGTGCTTGATTGGCAGTGGATGCACCTTCCTTGCACCACACATCCCTGGCTGCTTTTCATTTCCCCAGGGACAGAGGACAAACTGGGGGGACCCAGCTCAGCCCCTCTCAGGTGTGCCACCACCTTTGTCCTCCTCTGCTTGGAGGTCAGGCAGAGCAGGAAAGCCATGCTGGAAGAATAAAATGGGAGCTTTTTTGGGCCTGAAACCTCTTCTCTCTCCCCGGCACCGGGGAGCCAAAGACAGGCAGGGGGAGGGAGGGTCAGCACAGCCCTGATTCCCCAGCCCTTCTCTCTGTAGTCCCCAGCCAGGGAGGACCAGGCAGGACAGCCACCTGCCTGCACCCCCAGCCCCTACAAAGGCCACTCTGCAGGTGATCTGCTCCAGGGCAAGGAGAGGGGGCTGCCGAAAACTTTCCATCACGCCGTGAGGCAGCAGGAAAATACCTGCAGAGGCTGAGGCAGGAGTCAAAGCAGCAGCGGGGATGACTAAACGCAGGTGAAAGGAAAATTGCTCCCGGTCAGAGAAGGCAATCCTCTCCAAACCTAGCCCAAATTGCCCTCTCTTTCCTGTTTGCACTGTGTTTCCTGCTCTCTGTGATAAGAGGCTGCATGAATCCCTAAGTGCCAGTTGTACAGCAGCACGAACATGTCAGATGCCAAGAGCAATGCAATAAAAAGGGTGGGAAGAGGGACAGCATGGGCATTTTTTGCAAGCCTGCCCCCTGCCTCTCACCAGCCATTCTCTCACTGTACTGTACTTGCCCCTTGCTTCCCTGTAAAGGAATCAGGAATTTGCTGGGGACCAGGGGCAACAGGCAAATGCAGAGCATCACAAACACCTCTGGCTGCTACTTGTGTTGAGTTCCTGAGGCCCCTACCTGGGAAAAAGGGCAAGGATCTTAGCCCCAGCACCTGCCATGCTCCATGGGTCCAGAAACAGCATCCCAGGACAGATGGCACAAAAGCACCAGGGGACTGCAAGTGGTCAGCATCCTACAGGACCTCCAGCCTGTCAACCCTGCCCAGTGCTGATGCCCAGTGCTCCCTCAGCATCCCTCAGTGGGGTAATGATCATGGATGCTCATGGTATACTCTGCCCAAGCCTTGGAGGGGAGGGGGTGGCCATCAGGAATGAGAAGCAAGGCCCTGGAAGATGTCCAGCTCTCTTTTAATTAACCTGAACAAGCCAGAGCTTAAGTTACCGAGCCAAGCTGAAGTCTCCCTGTTAGGAAAAACCTGCAGTACCTGGCAGTAATTTAATAACTCTCATTTTGAGCTTTCTAATAGCAGTGCTGTGGAACAGCTCCAAACCCGCTGGTCTCCCTGCCTTTCCGCAATCAAGTTACCTTTATTGCTTTATAGCAATATTAACAGAGATACCAGTGTTAATGCCTCACCTCAAACTCAGCTGGCAGGAGCCTGGCAGGGCTGAGAGGAAACCTGGCCGTGCGTGGTGGGGCCGGGCCGGCTGGCTCCCGGCTCCGCTCCAGCACCCACCCCTAGCCCAGGGAGCAGTCCCTGTGCTCCAGGCCCCAGTGCCAGGCACGTGGCAGGGTGAGCTGGCACCCCTGGGATGGCATCTGGCTCAGGGGTGCTCTGGGATTAAGGATGTCCATTTTCAGAAATAGTACACACCATCACCCTGGGATCCAGCCCTTTTTGGGGAGGTGTTGCTGCAGGGGTACAGGATTAAGTCCTTTCCCAGCCACCAGAGGAGCTGCCAGGACCCATGGGGAATGTGTCACCAGCCCCAGACACCTCTGCCTTAGCAGACTTGTTCCTTTCAGTACAGCAGGACTTAGGGTGTCCTGCATGCCAGGGACTGCCTGCCACCTGCAGAGCTGCAATCAGCTCAGCTCCACTAACCTTAAACAGGGGTGCTATGACTTGAGGTGCTTCAGAAATACTGCTCCCTCCCAGAGAGGGGAGAATGACTTTCATCTTTGAATCCACAAGCAGAAGAGAGACAGGAGGAATACACAGGAGACAAACCCCTCCATAATTTCAAGCCCAAATCATTCTGTGCTACAAGGAACACCTCACCACCCAGCCAGGGCCATGTGAGCTGTTTATAGGAGCCCCAGCCATCCATCACTCACAGGTGTCCCTCCATGGGACTTTCCCTGGCTCTGATCTCCCCCAGCTGAACTCTATCACCCAGCAGCTGATGCTTTAGAGGGGTTCCCCCAGTACTCCTGTCTCTGCTGCAGGTTTGTGATACAACTGTGGTGCTTCAAGAGTAGGTTTGAAGAATGTAATTCCTCCTTGCTGGCTGGACATTGTAGGGAAATCTTGTCTTGAGGGACAGCCCTGACCAGGGGTACCACACAGGGATGTGAGGGTTGTGGGGAATGTGGTCACCTTGCCCTCCATGGACTCCCCTAGCCACCCTGGGTGGCAAGGGGCAGACTTGTCACTTCTGCCATGAGCAGCAAGTGGCAGTGAGGAAGAGGAAGGGCTGAAGAAGCACTTGGTGTGTGACATCGTGGGAAGGGCATGAACGCCCCAGCCCTGCTGCAGTGGTAGCAGCACCACAGCCCAGGGCAGGGCAGGATTGTATAAGAGCCCCTGGCCATGGCTGGCCACCAGCATGGGAGCTGACAAAGCAGCCCTGTTCCAGTTTATGGGATTGGAAACAGCTGCTGGTGGGGCACAGATAACCTGACATAGCAGGGACATGATGGGCTGCTGGAGGGGACAGACTGACAGGAGCATGTCCTGCTGGGGTTTGCTCAAACCTTACTGGTCCCCACTGGCTTCAGCTGGGAGCTGGGCTGGGCAGTGGACTCTGCAGGGACTTCTGTCCTTTCCTTGAGCTTTTCCCACTTGGAGGGAAGGTTTCTTCCCAAGCTGGGAAGTGGAGCCGAGTGTCAGTTTGTGTGTGGAGCCACTGCTAATACCTTCTTTACTATTTATAGCTCAGCAGCCTTGTGCTGTTCGTTTCAGCATATTTTTTTTCCTCCCAGTAAATTCCAAATCTTTTCCCTCTTTCACCTTCTATTCCAGGATGCTGCCTGTACCATTCGGCTTTGATCTGCACTGATGCCAAGTGTGTTTTGAAACTCTAAGTATAGCACATCCCTTGAATTTCTCTTATCTAGCAAAGCAGTAATATCCTCAAAGAGCTCCAGCAAGCTGGTTAAAAACCTGACATCGCACGGCTCAGTCCACACCAGCTACTCCTCAGCCTGGTTCCCAGGCATCCTCCCCTCCAGAGTGCTCTGCGGGCTTGTGACCTGGGCTGTGCTTTGCTGCTGGTCTCGAAGTTGCTGTCAATCTTATTTTACAGTTCAGAGACTGAAAAGGGCAGATAGGAGCAAAGAGGGACAATATTTCTTTTTATTTTTTATTTTTTCCCCCCAAAGATGCCTGAATGCAGCCTCGAATTTTGTATCTTTAAATTGATTGTAGATGAAAGTAATAATAATATTTGAGACTTCAAAATAACCAATTTTCCAATGTAGTCAGGTAACTAGGAGGCCAAATGCAATCGTTTGTGGCTGGCAGTGGATTGCAAAGGCAAAGATCTGAAGGCTGGTCTTAAATCCGTCCCCAAAATGTCTCGTGCTCTATACACACACAGTGTAACAAATTAATGTCAGATGCTGCAGTTGGTATAATTAGACAGGATTTAGAGTGGCAGAGCCAGCAAATTGCTACGATTTATGTGAAGCCCAGACTCCAGGGTCTGCACCCACTGCTGCTTTGTCGTCACTGAAAATTCCTTTGTCAGTTGAAGGATGCAGCCCCTGGATTGCTTTGCACAATTTGGTCCCCAATTTGGCCCCTGGATGCAATCGCTGCCTTCAGCCCCTTGAGATGCCCTTTGGGGTGCAGGGTATCAGTAGGAGCCCACAGAGCTGATAAACTACAGAAACCACAAAAGACACCTACCAGAAGGACACCAGAGCCAGAGTGCTAGGAGGCACCAATCTGCTTAGAAAATCCTTTTCTGCCGTTCCCCAGCACAGAGTATGAATTAAAAAGGGTAGGAAAAAGAAAAAGCGCTTTCATTCCCTAGTTCTTATTAAGAGATAAACTCAATCTGGTTTAACTAACTAAGCCAAGCTCTGGCAGTGGCGGCGCGTGAGCGGCGCGGGTCTGCTCCAAAGTGGAACCAGCTCCCAGCCCCACACTTCAGGAAACATCTCATCCAGCGAACCTCGTATTTTTCCCACAAACTCCCCTCGAGCTGTAAAGCACATCTGGATAATTTTAGGCAGAAAGGGATTTTCCCAGAAAGTTGCAAGGGGAGGGTGGGGGGTAGGCGAGGGGCTGGTTATATTTTTCTCTTTCAAGCACGGAGACCCCGTTGTGGCGGCAGCATCGTGGGGTGATGCTGAGTGCTGCGGTGGTGAGGGCGGCTGTTGCATTGGCATGGAGAAATATCTGGCAGCAATTTGTGGCCACAGGTGGGTTTTTCTCCTTGCAGCTGAGTTTTGATGTGTTCTTATGCCTCTATTCCCTCAGCTGCCCTGGGATGAAGCAAGGACCCGCTGAAATCCTCCGGAGATTTGGTCCAGTGGCTCCAGGGCAGCTCCGGACATGGCACTGCTCAAAAGCAACAGAAAGGCAACAAAAAAAAGGGCATTTTGAATAGACAAAGTGCCCCAACTGCCTCAGGGCCCAGTCAAGCATTGCTTGTTGCTCAGAGGGGCCGGTGATGAGGGTATGAGGAGGCAGCTCATCAAGCCCTTATTAGCATAGGAACTGCAAATTAACGCACCAGACTCTGTCCCAGCCGTACGGAGAGCGCCGCGTGCGCGGCCACGCTGAGCAGTTTAATCAACTCAGAAAGCAATTTGTTCTCCCTCTCTTTATAACCTTGACAAGCTTGCGGGTTATTTTTAAGCACACCAGCAAAGGCAAAGGCAATTCCCAGCTGGTTGGCAGCTGGCTGTCAAACCACACTGGGCAGGTGAGCAACCCCCTGCCAGCTCTGCTTCAGAGCAGGGAAAACCTTTTCCAGGATTCAGCACTTTCTCCCCCACATGCCCAGGCCAGGGGCACTCTGCTGTGGGCACAGTCCATCACTTTGGGACAAGGCAATGCCACGATGCTCTTGACCTGGGGGACACATGTATGCCCCGTTTGCTGGGTGCTGTGCTGTGGAGAAGGGCAGAGAAACCAAGACAGGTTTTGAGGAACTAAGAGCAACTCAGCACCAATGATTCCCCAGAGGACAGACTGGTAACTGAGAGGAGCTGTGTTGTAGTGGCATTGCTTGCCCTGCCCTGTAATGTCTTCCCCTGGAGAGGGCTGTCCCTAGGAAGGGAGGATGGAGAAGATGATGTGTTGGGGTGGCAGACCCGCTGCCACATGCACTGTGACACCCAGCCTGCTCCTTCAGCTCTTACATCTGACCTCCCAGTGAAGGAAGGCAGATGTTTTGCAGACATGGTGCCCACTGTGCAGCACACCCAAGTTCACCCAGGCATTGGTGTCAGGGCACCAGCCCAAATTTCAACCAGTGCAGCTCCCACCCTCCCTGCTGCAGCATCCCTCCTGCCCGCTGCACTACTGGCTGGGTTTGTCCTGTGGAGCCTCCTCCCTTCCTTCCAGAGGCCAACTGGACCACTGCGGTGGGAGATATGGGACCTGGAAACCCGAGAGTAGGCGCAGCTGCCTCTGACTGCTCCGCGTCCTCAGGGCACTGGGCTGTGTTTGCTTTGGCCTGTGCTGCCCCAGCAGCTGCTCAGATGGGCTGGTGATAACACGATTAGCAGTAAATTGGTTAATGCTTTCCCAGCCAGCAGGATGAACAGGGTGCAGAGGCCACCTCCCTGCCACGACCACCACAGTCCTCTCAGACCCAGAGGTGCTGGGTGCTCTTGGGGACAATGCTGCCAAATTGGTCCCCCTATTCTGGGAACTGGGGAGGGCCTGGGGAGCAAGATTTCTGCCCCAGCAATGATACGGTTCAGTGCCTGCTCTTCCATCTGATTTAAAGCAATGTCCAAGTTTATAGAGAATTAGTGAGACTAAGGAACATTATTTTTCTTTATTAGGTTAAAGGGTAAGCAAATACAATCAATCTTGTCATGTATCACAAGATGTCAGCAACTTCCCACCTCAGCCAGAAAATTACTGGCTCCTCGGTGGATTGTGGAATTACATTCATAACCGCAGAAAACAAATATATACATGTATATTTTAATGGAAACACTGAAGGTTGCTACCTCACATCATCATCACAAATAGGTTACTGCTGAGCTAATTTAATCAACAACAAAATCCAGGCTGCAGAGGAACCTCCACTTGGAGGAAGATGCAGCCCACGTAGGGAGATTAAGGTATTGGTGAAGGGATCTGCATGGGATGGAGCTGGCAAATACGACCCCAAATCCCAGGCTGGGCTGGTGTCCACAGGGACCTGCTGCCCCAGCCCCCAGCCCCGACCCAGATGAGTGCAACCACAGTGCTGTGTTCTGCCCTGTGCTTTAATAATGCTCTACCCCATGTTTTAGCCATGGGAACATTTTGCAATGGCCGTGTTTTGGCTCAGTTTGACTTCTTAATTTAACAGCTTCCTAATTCAATTGCACTCATCCCCATCCTTCCCTCACCATTCCTGGTTCAGGTAACCTTGCTGAACTCTTGGAGATTAACCAGAGGGAGGGAGCCCATTAGCTGGTCCGAGCTTCAGAGCTTCTAATCAAAGCTAATGAATTAACCAAGAGGGTGTTGATTTCCAGCCTGAGTATTCAGGAGGAGGAACAATATCTGTCCTCCCCTCTGTCCCATCTCCTGCATGCCACTACAGTCCCCTGCTCTGACAGTGCAGGATGCTGCCCTCTCCTCTTTCTCCATCCACAGTCCCACCTGGCTTGAGGCCAGCCGGGGACGAGGTAAGAGGAAAGCCCTTTTGAGCTGGGAAGACACAAATAATCATTGTGATGATAACTGGTAGGACTCTGAGCTGCCTGCCAAGATCACGAGCTGCTCAGACAGCCCGAAGAGCAGCGAGGCTGGAAATCATCTGGCAAGCACGGGGCTGTCCACAGCGGTGGCGGGGCAGAGGGCAGGGGATGTTCAGAGGCGAGGAGGAGCGAGGGGCCGGAGCCTTTCCTGCCTGGCAGGATGAGGGATGTGGCCCAGCAGGGCCAGTCTCACCGGCGTGGGCACCGTGCCATGGAGGAAGCTGTGTGTGCTGGCCAGCGTGGCCAGGGGCTGCTCCTGCCCCGTGTGTGACCCCGCATTTACCCTGCTGTCGCCACGCAAGGGCGGCCGGGTGACAGTTCCTCCAGCGCCAGAGTGACTGTGCTGCTAAACACAAAGTGGTGCCCTCCTCACTCTGCAAAGGACAGCACTGGATCATCCCCTTTTGCAGCTCCAGGTCCCCAACTCCAGTGTGGCCACATGTCATTCCAAAGCAAAAATATTTGGTGGCACTCAGCAAGGTCCTCCAGCCTGGAGGCAGTAGGAGGAGAGGGGTGACCCAGGCAAGTGCAGTTGTTCTCTTGGTGGGAGGGGATGTGGTGGCGTCTCTCACTCCAGAGCAGCGCACTCTCCAAGATCTGATGTGCAGGGTAGGTGATGATGGCAATGCTGTCCCTTGTCACTGTGGCATGGTGCCTTGCTCCTGAGATGCTTGTGGACAGGTAGTCTTGGATGTGTATCATTCTTGGAGATGATCCACACACAAAGCTGGTAAGGCCCTCAAGTCACTGTCTGTCCCTCTCCTACCCAGCTGCCCACAGAGCCACGCTGTGAGGTCTCTGTCACCCCTGTCACCCAGCAGGAAGACACCAGGTTTTCCCAGCACTTTTTCTCCAAATCTGCCAAGGGATCCCAGCCATCCACCCCAAGGATAACACAGACACCCTGAGTCTTGTCTGGCAGTCACCACTGCACTCCAGATCCTGATGAGTGCCCAGCCTGCAGTGACAGGGACCACGAAGCACTTGCACGAGCAGACACGTGGCAGTGCTACAGGCTGGCTGGCTGCCTCCTTTGAAGTGTCCCCAATTCAGAAGCACCCAGGGTTACCCAGGTTGCTCAAGGCTCCTCTGGGAGCTCTGTTTCAGCTCCTGTGCATTGCAGGGAAGCTGTGGCAGCTCAGAGCTGCAGAACTACTGAGGTTGCACCACTTGTTGCTTGCCCAGCTGATGTGGGCTGACAGCTGCCATGCACACACTGATTCTCAACAGAACTGGCAGCAGGATGCTGTTCCTGCCTGGAGTTTGCCTGCACCACCTGCTGCCCACTGGACAACGATGGCTTCAGTGTGCAGAGCCCAGGTGCAGGTGTGCAAGCCAGTGGCAGGGGGCACAGCCATGCTGACCAGCGTGCCTGGGGAAGCTGAAACGTGTGCAGGCACAAACACAGAAAGTGCAGCCCCCTGCACCTGGTGGCACATGCAGACCCCCAGCCTCGAGCTGGACTCCTCCACCTGAGCCCAGGGCTTTCAGATGAACCCAAATATTTTTAAAAAGGGTTTTCCAGCAGGACATGGGCAGAAGGAGCACGGTGAGCTGGCTGCCCTGGCGCTGCAGGCGCCCTGCATCCACAGCCACGGCGTGCTGCTGCTGTGCAGCCCCAGCCCGCCCTCATTTATCTCCCCTCCAAATTGTGAATGAACGAACTTTCTCCCAGAATAAATAACCATCACTCAAAAGTTATTTTAGGGCTGGTCTCGGTCGCTGGAGTTTCCGCGCCTGCCGAGGCCCATCACATTGTTTTCTGCTGCTTTCCTTGGCACGGCCCCAGTCCAGGGTTCAGAAGTTATTACTATAAAAGTCAAATTGCTTTGAGGGGGGGGAGGCTGGGGGAGGCAGGGTCGGTGGAGGGAGAGGGGATGGGATTCCTGGAAAGTCTCCAGCCAGGGATAATTGGAGCTGTGCGGGGTTGGACCAGTCCCCGCCGTGCTCGGGGGAGCGTTTCACCTGGCCTGTGGCCAGCGGAGCCAAGGCAAGGAGGAGGAGGAGGGCTGGGTTATTGCAGCACAGCCCCCCCTGAAATACGGTGCTGCTGGGGCTTGGTGTGCTGGGGGGGATTCCTGAGAGCCTCCAGGCTCATTCCTTGCTATCTCCTGGAGAGCCCTTGCCCATCCTCCTCCTTGCGGCCCCTTGAACCTGCACTCGCCCCACTTCCATTTATGCTGGTTATTTCCCCATCTACAACACTAATTACTTTCCTGCCTTTGCACTGAGGATTGCCTTAAGCCCTGAAATATTAATGTTTAATTTCCCTTCTAAAACTTCCTTTTTCAGTGTTTGCCACTACAACTTGGTAAATTTTGGCCATCCATAAAAGCAAATGTTCTGCCCCTTCACACCAGGCACTGCACCAGTTGCAGTAAAGCTGGTGACAAGATAGCAATTCCCATCCTGAATGAAGCAGCATCTCCCTCAATCCTTTGGGCTCTTTTCCCACACCATCTGTAGTCAAGGGTTGCCCTGAACCTTCCCTAGCACAACAGTGCAGGAGCAGCTCATGGATGTGGGATCTCAGCGGGGATGTCCTATCCCAGGGTGTCCTTGTGGGATTGTGCCTTGGCTGCTGTGTCCCAAATACTTTGATCTAAACTCAATGCTTTTTTTTCTTTTTTTAAAATTATTTCTGTGAATGGTCATGCTGGTGTGTCCATGCAACCTCATTAGTATTCAGTTTGTTCTCTCTCCTTTCCTCCAGGCAGCCTTATTTTTATTATTCCCATTATTTAAAGCTGACCTTACAGCAATGACCAGCATCCTCCTGGCAGATAGGGCTGTGTCTGTGCTGGCCCTTCCAACCTGCACCCCAGAGACCTGCCCTGGGGTACCCCTCACCCTGAAGCTGGCACCCCAAATCCAGCACACTGCACAGTGCTGGGGAAGCAGTGCAAACACCCTGCAGCCAGGATTCCCAGGCTGAGAGAGGCAGGAACAGCCAGGAGACAGGACATGGCTCAGCTTTGATACGTGCAGCTCGTACGCCTGGAGCAAAATCATCAGACATGGGTATCCACTCACTGAGGTGACTGCTGGGCTGCAAGGCTTCGAGGGACAGGGAGCAGGCACAGGATGTGACAGCAGAAGACGTGACCTGTGGAGGCACTTCAGAGAGGACATCTTCATGGAACCACTGACAGGAAGAGCCCAGCAGCGTTGTCATCCCACTGGCACTCCAGCCCAGCTCAGCCACCCTGGCACAGGGCACATCCCCAACCCCTTCCCTGCCCCATCTCCTGACAGGGTGATGAAATATTGCACTACCTGTGATGCTCAGAGTGAGCAAATATAAAAGCATTAACTAAGTATAAAGAAGAAAAATGTGAGGAAAGGGGAGGAGAGTAAGCAGGGTGAATCTCAGCTCCATGGCAGCTGGGAGACAGGCACAGCACTCTGCTCCATGCACCTGGGACCTCACTGCCTGAGGACATGTGGAAAACCCCTGTCCCAGGGCTGCAGAGTTGCCATTCCACACCTACCATGACCCAGCACAACCCCCCAGGCCCAGCTGGTGGGGCAAGTCTCTGCTTCTTGCAGATAAAAGCCAGCAGAAATTATCCCTGGGGCCACATCCAGGTGGGCTGATGGGTGAGGTGGGCTCCTGGCTCCTCTGTATAATTTTTCCACTTAACCTTTCCTTTTATAGAGTCATAGAATGGTTTGGGTTGGACCTTTAAATGCCATTTAGTCCAACCCTCTTGCCATGGGCAGGGGGATCTTCAGCCAGTTCAGATAGTCAGAGCCCCATCCAGCCAGGCTTTCCAGGGGTGGGGCATTCACCACCTCTCTGGGCAGCCTGTGCCAGTGTTTTACCATTCACAATGTAAAAAAACTAACTCCTTATATTTAATCTAATATGACCCTCTTTCAGTCTAAACCCACTGCCCCTTGTTGTGTCCCTTTTAACCCCCTGCTGTGGACCCCTGCCACGCCACCGCCCCTCTCCTGCAATCGCTGTCCACCAGGCATAGCTGGCTCCTTCTCTATCCCTCCCCTAATGCATCTGACAGCTGCTCCCCGCACTGGGCCAGGTTTCAGTTTCCCCACGCTGAGGTTTTCTTGCACAGTCTGTTGCAAAGCAGGAGCCAGGGCTGTCCCAGCCGGGTGGCAGCGATGCTCCTGCCGGGTGGGTCACCAGCACGCTGGGGGCAGGAAGGAAAGAGCAGAGTCGTAGGAATCCGCTGATGAACTCAGCAATATCACGTGCGGAAGAGCCTGTGGGGAAGGGGCTTCCAGGGCTATTTTCGCCCAACGAAAGTTGCAATTAATTTGCGGAGGAAGTCGCTCGGCATTAAGAAACCCTCCAGGCAGAGTCCGGACCCAGGGACACACGTCCCATTATTTTCTCGTTTAAAAACCATCTCGGTGGTGAAGGGGGCTGCTCCCCCCAGGCTGGCGCTCACAGGGAGCCAGGGGGGAGCTGGGGAAGGGGGGAGCTGGCTCTGGAGGGGCAGGCGTGTTTGGAGAGGGAGAGGGAGCTGAAATTAACCTTGGAAAGCATTCAAATTAGACTGTGTAATAAGAGACCCACTTCTCTGGGTAAATTTGTTAGGATTAGGGCTCACTGAGCTGTTGAGGAGAATTCAGCATGGCTCAGAGCCAGGACGAAATGAAGCTCCTGGCTTGGTCGGCTGCGGGAAAGTCCAGGCTAATGGGCTTTGGTTCAAACTTTGATAGGAAAAAAATCCAGGAACAAAGGCACTAATTCTTCCAAAAGCCCCAAAAATCTCAGTTTATACATTTCTGTTTATGTTCATTCATAATAGATATACACAGCTGTTCTTATCATTCATATTCAAATTCCATATGCATCCTTAGCAGTTAGTACTCCTGCCTCAAAAGGAAGAAGAAAAAAAAAAAAAGAGTCATGTGGAAGATTAAAGAAAACTGAGAAACAACCTGTCTTGGGGTGTGAATTCTCCCAGCATCTGTGTCTGAGATCAGGTCCCTGCACTGGGGTCCAACCTTGGGACAGAGGGGGAACCCACTACCAGCACGGGTTGGACATTTTAGGGATTTATTTGAGTCTCTTTGTCACCTGCCACAGACCACCCATCTGCTGAGCTTCCTCTGCCCTGGGCAGTGAGGTGGCTGGCTGGGGTTCACCCTGTGCCACCAGTCCTGGCACCCACCAGCATGCCCATGGCCTCCCCAACGCTATTCTGTAACCGGAGAGGAGGGGATGAGCCTGACCTGCTCCCCATGGGGGGCATCTGTGCTTACATTGCCCCGGGTGAACAGAAGGGAACTTTTCCAAATTCCATGGTTATAAGCTAAAAAAACCCTAAACCAACCAAAACTAAACCTGTGATTTTATGTTATTTGGTCTTTTCTTCTAAATTTTTTTCTCTCACATTCCAGAGGATCTCTCCTTGCTTCTTTTAAAAATTATCCCTGGAGTAACGAACAAAAGAAAAAAAATGCATTTAAATCTCGATGTCTCACAGAATATTTGCATCTTAAACCTTATTTTTTGATCCCTGGAATTTGCTCTTACAGACAAATCTAGTGCTGTTGAGTAAAGCTCATTAGTAAGAACTATCTGCTGGAACGAGCAGCAGGGACATAGATAGCACAGATACTTGAAGTGTTGTCACTAGGTTTCAGAGTTAATCCTGCTGAGAAGTTCCCCTCTCAACTCGGAGCTGTTGTTCTGCACATCCGTGACACTGCTATTGATTCTTAGGATTATTAGGGAAGGCTGAGACTCCATCGCTCCGCAGTGGATGTAACCTGTGGTACCTCAGCGCGGACGGCAGGAGCAGCAGCAGTGGCACCAGGCGGCTGCACCAGCCCCTGACCCTCCTCCTCCTCTTCCTCCTCCTCCTCCTCCTCCTCGCCCCTGCGCAGCGCCCAGGTGAGATGCAGGTTCTGGCACGGCTGGGATGTGGCCTGAGCCGTCCCGGGCAGCTGGAACCCGTGTTCCAGAGGCAGGAGGGGGTGACACGCCCTGCGGAGCAGCGTGCTGCTGCTGTATTTACATTCCAGCGTAAATTAGCTTCTCCTCCGCTCTCTCAGGCGTCCTGTCCCCGTCTCCTCCTGCTGCGCGTTCCCCCGGCTGCCGCAGCCCCTCCGTCTGGTTGAAATATCCTTTAATGGGGAGCTCATGTCTTCCGGCCACAGCAGAAGGGGAGCGGCAGCCTGGGGACAGGGGACAACCGGAGCACACCCAGACAGGGGCCGTGTGCCCCGGCGCTGTACCCAGCACGGTCTGCAGTGCCTGGGAGTGCACAGCTCATACCAGCGCCTTCCCCCGCGTCACCTTGACACCCAGGGCACAGGTTTAACTTCTGTCCCCCACTCTGGCAGTGTCTGGGTGCCTGTGAGACGTGAGGGGAGGCATCATCTGAGAATGAAAGATCCCCTGTGGGCTGCAGAAGGCCGGCCAGAGGAGCAGAAAGCAGGCTCACCCTGCCGTCTTTCATTTCGTGAACAAACACATGAAGACCTGGAAGCAATAAATCCAGAGCATGGACTGCAAAACCAAACACGGCTGCAGATCCCTCTTGGAATAGGAAAGTGGGAGGAAGAGGACAGCCACAAAGCCAGCTGAGGAGCATGGACACTGTGTCCCATGTTTTAAAGGGGCTGCTTCAGGATGCTCTGGCCAAAAATGCGTTGCCAAAAAGCTGTATGGGCTGGGTCTTTTGCACTGTCAGTCACTGTGCCCCAGCGTTGCGCAGAACATTCCTGGAAGCAGCCTGGACTGACAGGTCCCAGGGCGAGCAGCTGTCCCTCACCCAGCTGGGAGCAACAGGAGCAGAGCCCAGGGGTGCAGGAGGTGCACTGGGAGGACAGGCACCCTCTGGCTGCACAGCATCACCCACACCCCACTCTTGAGGTGCCAGCTCGTGCAGCAGCCAGAGCCCCCTCAGGGGCAGTGGGTCGTGTGTGCTGTGCCAGTGGGTGCTGTCCTGGCTGCTGCCCGATGTGGGGCTGTCCTGGGAGTGCTGCTGTGGGAAGGGGCTGCCCTGAGCTGCTCTGTGGGCAGGGCACCCAGCCAGGCATTTCCCAGCTGGGTGCTTCCTGCCCATGGGTGCAGCGTGGATGGGTGGCTCCCACCTCACGGTGCTCCCTGCGAAAACAGCCGGGAGCCACCAGACCCTGTTGCTGTCAGGTCGTCCCTGTCCAGCTGCCTCACCCCTGCTGCCAACCCCCCACTGTCCCCCTCCCATCTTGCACCAGGAGCTGAGAATTTGGGTCTGCCAAGACCCTCGGGCTCACTGCCACCTGCCCATGCAGAGGGAAGGGCAGGTGTGTGCCCAGGCTGCCAGCATTGCCCCCAAACCAACAGAGCTCACTTTAGGAATCCCTGACTCCCATGTAGCTGGGGACATCCCACCCTGGAGGCTTGGGGAGTCCTGCTCCCACCGGGCTTGAGACCCAGGGAGGAAGAGGAGAAGAGGGTGGAGAAGTGACAGCAAAACCAACGGGCAGTACAAGCCATTAGTGGGATCCCTGGCCAAGTCTGCACTTCCCCAAGGTCAGCCTGCAGTAATCCCAGCTTTTCCCACATCCCTGCCAGGTATAAGGCCAGACTGGGTGCCCACCAGCTCCCTCCCCAGGACTGCACTCACCTGACTCGATGATCTTACAGGTGATCTTTTCCAACCCAGATGATTCTAAGATTCTATTACTTCCCCTGGCAGCCAGGGAAGCTGCAGCAGCATCGGAGCTGCCTTCTCCTTCCAGCATTCGGGCAAACTGCTATTTGTAAAACAAAGGTGAAAACATCAAATCAAATGGATGAGTCAGAGGAGAAGTTCGAAAAACGGGGAGCTCGGGGAAGGGGAGAAGCAGGATCTCCATCTCCCCTCCCAGCTGCCAGCAGGCAGCGAAGCAGGCAGGGGAACAGGCAGCGCCTCGCCTGCTGGCAGCCCATCACGGCTTCCAAGCGGGCGCAGATCGGATCTAGCAGCAGCCAGGGATGCACCGAGCAAGCGCTTAGCGGGGAGAGGAGATGGCTCCGATAAGCCAACGTGTGAACTCCCAGGTTTAAATTAACTAATGACTTCAGATGCTGCCGATAGTCTGCAGGGGATGGGGAGGAGTGATTTATGGGGGAAGATTAAACAGACTAATTAGGCCAGCTTTACCACTTAGGAGTTACCCAGCCAGGCTGGGGGCTGTGCCAAGGAGGACCCACTGTGCCCCAGCATTTGAGAAAGGATGGGGAGCAACCCCAGCCTCCCCTCAGCCACCACCCCCCGCCCCCATCTCCCTGAAGCCACAGGGGCTCTGGCAGCCTCCTGACCCAGGAGCATCCCTGCGTGAGTACAGGAGATCCCACCATGCCCCCCAGCACTCGCCCACAGCTGCCCACTCTCAGGTGCAGACATGGGAGACTTGTGGATTCTCTTCTGCTGCATAAGCTGAACCTCCCCAGTGCTTCCCAACCAGAGGAGAGGGTCCAGAGTCTGCTTGACCCCCACTGCTGTATGGCCACAGGACCAGGCACTAACATGGACCAGGCACCACAGCTGCCAGGTCTCTGGGGTGAAGTGTAAAGCCAACACAACTCAAACCAAGGTTTTCAAATCCCAATTACATACATACATGCCAAGAACCAGTGATTTCCAGTGGCTGGGCAAGCACTGAGCTCAGCTTTATGCTGCACCGACTCACTGCTCTCACGTGTAAGGAGTTGCCGTGGTCTCAGCCAGGAGAGCTTTTTATCACGTTATGGGAAAGCACTTGGAGTTTCCTTTTCCAGGAGCCCTGGATATAATAAAAAGGCCTCCTCAGGCTTCAAAGCAGGAGGATTTTCATTGCTTCCTGGGCCAAGAACAAAGCACCATTGATCACAGCCAACAGTTGTTGTCTCTGTCCCTTGATGTGCATCAAGCATCCCGTTCTCAGGCTTGGAGGGCTCGGTTCACAGGGATGGAGACAGGTTCATCCACAGCCACTGCTCTGGACCAGGAACATTCTGAGACAGGTTTGCCCCCTGAAGTCATCCCAGTTTCACCATGAACTGCCAGGGTGGCCATGGGCAAGGCACGAGGAGTGCTGGTGGCCTGACCCTGGGGCTGGCATCACTTCCCCATCGACCCACTTGGTACCTGTGAGACAACAGGGCGCTGCTGGAGTGCATAACGTGGTTTTCAGCAGGGATTGAATGCATGACTGTGTAAATAACACAGAGGTACCATGAAAACAGCTGTTTCCACGTTAAAATGGAAATTTAACAGTGACAAGCAGGAGCTGCGGGGGATGCAGCATGGGCTTCCTCCAGGAACCCACACAAGTCGCAGCTTAGTGCTGGGGCACGAACTTCCCACCATGTCCAGAGCCCAGCCCTGGGGTGATTCTTGCCCAGAGCAGTTCAGGGAATTTCCTGCCCCTTGCCCTGGGGCACCCACAGAGAGCTGGAGCCCTGCTTTCAACCTGCCACCTCCAGCACTGTGACATGCCAGGGACAGACAGTTGGGAACATTTCCCAGATGCCTTTGGAGAAACAGGAGTTCCTTGTCCCTGCTATCAGCATGAAGCTCTTGGGCCCTTCCCCTGCCCACGCTGGGTCTGGGACGGGTTTCCTGGAGCTCTTTGTCATCAGTGCATTGGGACTGGCTGGGGAGGGCTCTGCCTGGCTTGCTGCCACCAGTCACATTGCTGGAAATGAGGTTTTGGGAGAAGAAATTTCTGATGTCCCCATGACTCCTGTGTGCAATGCAAAGAGCCAGGCCAAGCAAGGCTGTGGTGGTCTCATGAGCCCCTGCCTGCTCCCCACATCCTCTGCTGCCAGTCCATGCTCTGTTTTAACCACCTCACCCTACTTCCCTTCATGCTTGTGCAGAGACAGGACAGTTCACATGGGGAAAAAAAAAAGAAATAAAAAATCAGAGCAAAAAGCCTGGGCCCATGATGTGCCACAAACACTGCACCGTTGTGGCTGCCTGTGAGCTGCTTCAGCTGTGCACAACATCACTGGCAAGAAATTACTCACTGCACAATATTTTTGTTTCCCCAAACCATTAATGAATTATTTAGGCATCTCTAGCAGTTACATGGAGAATGATCAACTGCTGCTCGGTGTGGGCTGTCTCAGTGCCTGCCAGGGAGCAGCTTTTGGGGAAAGCAGCCCTATTGTTGTGATGCTCCATGTGCCTGAGCAGAGCCATGGCACTGCAGTGCTCTCTGTGGTGCTGCCAGCAGGGCAAAGAACATCATCACTCCCTACAAAGGCTACAACCAGGAGTAGGAGCTTTGTTCCAGAGCTGGAAGAGTGAAGTTCACCTGCTCCGCCTCCCCCAGCCTTTTCCTCCCTGCAACGTGCTCCAGGCACCTGCCCAGTGCCAAAACCGTGGAGAAACTCGGCACTGATTTGTAATGTGTGAAGGTAATCCAGTGCTGGAGCAAACGGCTGCACTGAGTCACAGCAAACCTTGGCTACCTGCTAATGAACATGGGCCTGGGATGTCTGAAACCTGCAGAGAAAGCCCTGGCTGTGCAGGCAGGAGAGCTCTGGCTGCTGCTGACTGCAGTCATGAAACTTCACGAGAGTGATGCCTATCCCTGACAAAACAGCCCCTGCCAGCACACATACACACATGCTCAAAGTGTCTCATTGATTCAGTGCAGCTACCTGGAGCAAGGTATCACTTGAAACACTGCACTGGCACTAACTGGAGGCTCCTGAACCTGGGCAAGCACCAGGCAAGGAGATATTCCTAACTACTCCAAGAAATACCTGTAATCCTGCAGATAAATGCACCCAGTGTGGAGAAGTGAGGGGATAAAAGCACTCTCTAAGAAAACTTCAGGAGGACAAAGGTCCTTTCATAAAATCGCCTCTTCCTTGTTGGAAAGGCACAGGGTGAGGATGGACTGCTGCTGCTCTGAAGGTGAGCACTGCCTTGCCTGGTGCCTTGCTGCTGAAAGATGTGGGAGCTAATGGGAGAACCAGGGAGCTGGTGCTGCCCTGCAGCACAAGGAGGCTGTAGGGCTCTCTGCCCTCTAGCTAAGGAAGAAGGCTATGTTTTAAAGCCAAAATCCCCAGGAAGGGATGGGAAGCCCTGCTCCTGGCTGTCTTTTTTGTGTCAGTATAGTCAACAGGCTACTGATGCCAGGGGGAACACTGGTCCTTAGGAATCACAAAGAAGCTCTCAGAGCTTTCAGCTCAACTGTAAAGCCTCTTCATCCCTTCCCTCTCTCACTCTCACACCCAGTTTACAACCTCTGCCACAAACTCATCTTTAGGCTCATCCTGGACAGACTGGAGACTGCATGGGTGTCTGGGTGGGGGTCAGCCTGATGCAGCAGGGCCTGCATCCCTTCTGACAGCACCCAGCACCCAGCCTAACACTTTGCCTTCTCCCCTTTCTCCAGCTAAGCCCCCTGCGTGGTCTCAATTACTGGCAAAGGTTTTCACAGACAATGGCTGCTTATACCCTTCTCAGACCTGGGGACCATCACCTGCTTCCAGCTCCTGAATGCTGTCCAAATTCTCTTGCTCATGGTTGCACAGCTGCCTGATGTCTCAGCCATCCCCAGCTTGCCTAGTTCATGGCACCCCCAGCACTCCATGAGCTCGGCACACTCCTGGCTCAAGGTCCGCAGTCAGTATTTTGTCTTCTGAATTACTTCCCCTCTGCTGAAGGATGGGGCAGAAAGAGCTGAGGTGTGCAGGTGAGGATGGATCTGAAATCTGTGCAAGCCTGAGTCTGAGTATCAGTGCCTGGGTGCTCAGACTGCAATTTAAAGAGGAGAGTCCCTTCCCCAGGGAAATCACTCAGCCCACTTTGACTGCTTCTAGGTTTGTCAGAGCACCTCACCTGGGCTCGATGGTTTGGGCAGTTAGACCTTTTCCATACCCCACAACTCCCCTGGCACTGGTTCCTCTGGTGTCTCAGCACTGAAAGCTGAGACCTGGAGGGAGGGACCCCCTGTAAATGAGAGGGAGTTTGCAGACATCACCGCAGCCCCAGCTTCCCCTCCCTCATCCCCAGCCCCACTGCGTCATGTGGCTCTCGCCCGCAGCGGGGCCCCAGACCAGAGAAACACACGCTTTTTCTCAAGGCTGGTCTCCTCATGTTTATTTCCCTTTGCCGTGGGAGCAATTTCCCCTTCCCACACAGGCAGAGACGGCCGTGGCCGTATCAAACGCGGCCGTGGGGATGGGGCCAGCCCTACCCCTGGCAGAGCCAGGCAGGGACGCGGGGCCGTATCTCATCCGCTGGCATGCAGCACGCAGCGCCTGCAGGAAACATATGTCACTGCTTAAACAGATCGTGAAAGCTTCAATCACTTCCTTATGGCGGAGCCGGGCTGCGTTCATACCAACAGCCAGCATCTCCTGCGCTCTTTCCTGTGAGCGAGAGCAGCCCCCGGCCCCGTGGGGTGCTCCCCTGCCTCGGGGCTCCCCCGTCCCCACGGACAGCTCCACAGGGAGCTGTGAAACGCCAGCCGGAGCAACAAACCGGCTCTTGTCAGCACCTTGTTACCTCCCTAAGATACTCTCCTCTGCCTGCAAACCCGCCCTGCAGGAAACTCAGGCGTGGAGCCCTCCCCAAATTCACAGTCCACCCCCAGGCTCCCTCCAGCGTGCTTGCTGGGTGCACGCTGCTGTGTTTGGGGCACCTTGAGCTTGCTGGCGGCACATGGCCAGAGCCCAGAACAGTCTCACTGGTTCCCAACCCCTCACTGACCCTTGGGCAGCCTTGGAGGAACTCAGTGCATTTAATGGGCATCAGCTGTGCACGGAATATGGGATCCCCCAACACTGCCCGTCCCCAAGGAGCTTTGTACAAAGCTTTCCTGGGGTGTCTCTTGGAGCAATGTCCTTTGGAGGGATGTCACTCACACACTCTCCTGCTCCACTGATGGGATTCTGAAAGCTCCCAGTGTCAGTAAATCAGGGGGCCAAGCTGGCCCCCAGGCCCCATCCCTGCAGCAGGGCCCAGGGCTGCCCAGCGGGTCCCTCCTCCTGCAGCCGTGGGTGGGTGTTGCTGAGACGATGCATCACCACAGCGGTTCTACCCTTGCACTCAGTTTTCTCCCGTGGGCTGGAAGTTGCTTTTTTTGGAAGAGATGCAGGCAGGAAATCTCACGTGGGCTTTGGTGATGAGACTGGCGGCTGCAGTCATCTGAGCCTGGCAGAAGATGTTGGCAGCCAGGCCAGCCTGGCCATGGGTGTGTTGTGATGGCAGACTACCTGCCAAAGACCTTCCCCAGATCCTCTCCTGCCACCCTACCTTGCCCAGGGGTTCCCCTGTCTCCCCCCATTTCCCTGCAGTCTCCAGCCACCTCCGCAACACCTCTTGCCTAGATGGAGGGGAACACTTGACAATAAGATCTTCCATATATGCCTGCAACAACAGCCAAAATCCTTGGCCTTTCCTGGGATTGCATTTCAGTCAAATCCCCACACCCTCACGAAAGAACAAGACAAGAGTGTTATTTCTACAAACACAAACACCCACAGAGCTCCTCGCCTGCTGGAGACGAGGGCACACAGGCTGGTGCCATGTCTGTGCAGCTCCCACCTCCCCAGGCTCTGCTCACCAAGATTTCACCTGGAACAGCCAGCTTGCTTAGGACAGTCCTCCTGCCTCCCCACTTGGAAGCAGGACCATTCCTGGAGCCTTGCCCGCTGATCCAATCCAGCTCCCTGCCGCGGGATCACGTTTGCTTACCCAAAGAACCTTCTTGCTTGTGAAGGACAAGAACCAAATCCCAGCTCGATCTCACCCGTGTGATCCGCCTGGGTGCCTCTGCTGCAGGACCATGCGCTGTGTTAGCAGCCCTGGTTCTGTCACTATTGGCAAATCCAATCCCAGGCAGAGCGGTGCCTCCCGCTCATTAAGGAAGGGAGTAGTACCTGACAGAACCCTCCCTACCCACCCCTGCAAGCCACCCTTGGGATGCTGTCCTCACCCAACCGCTGTGCGACACATGTGGCAGCAAACCCTTCCCCTGTGTGGCCGCAGTCTTGCCTGAGAGGCTGGAGCCACCACGGCTCTGCCAGATCCTGTGCCTGCCCCAGGCAAGAGGTGGGGTGGCTGCAGCCCTGCTCCCCTGCTGCACACCCATCCCCTACCCAGCAATCCTCAGGGTCGGGTTTGCCTCCCACCCACACCTGCTGCTTTAATGGGGCAGCAGGAGGGAGCAGCCACCTTCCCAGCAGAAAAGAGCTGGTGAAGGATTGTTCAAAGGCACAAGACAGTTCACATGGCCAGTTCCTGCCATGCTGATTGATGTTCCTGAGGAACATAACTTCAGTCCAGTTCATCTGCTCCCTTTTATTTCCAGCACCTGGGAGCCATCTCCTTGCCACAGCAATTCTTGTGTATCAGTATCAAGTGCTTGGCTACACAGCTAATTTATACAAATTAGACCAATTTTAAAGGGAAGAGGAGGTACAGATTCACTCCCCATAAACATTTTGCTATGTGGTCTACAACCTGCTCAAACCACATAGCTCCTCATGGTTGTAAACAACTCCCGGTTGCTGGTTCCCAGCCTGTGTCTCCAAAAGCATTTTTGGGCCGGACCCTCCATCCCTCCCCATCTGCCCACAGCTCCAGTCCCTGGAATTTACCAACACTTAAAAATATTTTACACATCCCTGTAAAATCACACACATTTAAAGCCAGTTAAGGCCTGAATTATGTTTTAAGATGTTGTCCAATTTGTAAGCATCATAAAAACCTGAAATAAGTTATCGCAGAAATAACCACAGGGAAAAATTACTGTCCTAACTCGCAGCTGGGGAGGCCATGACCTGGAGCAGGAGCAAGCAGCTCTTGCTGTGGCTAATGCAGCCAGTGAGTGGGAGAGCTGCCTGCACTTTCTGGGGATCTGTTTTAACCATCAGATTTGCCATAACCCTGGGCAGCTTTAGGGCAGTCATTACACAGCTCACCTTCTGCTACAAGAGCTTCTTTTTAATCTGGGCACAAATTTGTTAACAGCATGGGAGAGCCCAGTCACACTTCACCAGAGAACTCCATGGGTGCTTGAGGGAGGGAGGGATGGGGAGTTCAGAGAGGTGGGTGTCAGGACAATCCACTGATCCTGACCTGTTTGGAAGCATGGAAGGAAGCACAACTTCGCTGAAAGGTTTTTTTCCCCAAAAGTATTACCCAGTGAGTCATGCAGGAGGCAATTATGCCCATGCAAAAAACTTTTGTGCCAAACCATACCAAGGTTCAGTCTCATGTTTTGTGTTTGATCAACCTGGTAGGGGCTGGTGAAGGAGTCTGCAGACCCTCAGCAGCACTTAGCACCAGCAGGTGCACAAAATGGCTTCTGCATCCCAAGCTTCCAGTTCATCTCTGCAAGGGACCATTGCCCTCTGCTACACGACCATTTTCTCCATCTTGCTTCCTTTCCAGTCATCATCCTGCTACATCTTGATTTTCCTCTGAAATCTTCTTGTTTTTGCTGACAATTTCCAGAGAGAGAATGCCACCACAGACTAGGATGCACCAGCATTCCTCGGCACAGGAAGGCCTCACTGGGTTCCCAGTCATCCTGAGGGTCTCCGGTGACACATCTGGGCCATTGGCTTCCCACCACCTCCATGCTGGCTTTGAACATTATGGATGTGCACAAATGGGGGGCCACGAAATTCAAGTGCCCAGAGAAAGACAAGGAGCAGGACCCACGCCCGAGAGCTGCTCCCCTGCGTGGCGGGAGCGGCCGGGCGCCTTCCCCGTGTTTTGCACTCCCCATCTGTCTCCAATGGAAGGCAGGAGCCCATCCTGGAAACGTGCTGATTCTTTCCAGAGCTGCAAAACGAAGCTTTTTCATCCCAAGGACGCAGGCTGCTCTGCAAGCTGCCCTTCTGCCTCCCTAAACTCCGACCAGATTTCACACTGAGCCTTCAAAGGGAAGGAGCCGGAGCAGCATCCCCGGCAGGCAGCACAGTGGGGACCAGCTGAGCCCCCAGGGGCTCCATGGGGCCACTGGTCCCCAGGGCAGGGCAACAAGTTCTCATGGCAGAAAGGTGTTAACGAAGGCCAAACAAGCAGGCTGCGGCTCAGCTGCTGGCAGGGAATCAGAGAGCCCAGGTCTGTTTTGCTGCCAGGTTATCAGTGGATCCATCAAGGGATGCCTTCAAGACGCCAAATCTATCAGCTCTCCCATATGGATGCCATCCACACTGAGCCATTTCCTGCCTAATCGGTATCAGCCCTGCTCCTCCCTCCTCAAAAATTGCTCTTTACAGCCTGCTGCAACTCTACAAATATTTTTACAACAGGTAAAAAAGGCACGGAACGCATCCCCCCACCCCTTCCCCCCAAGCCTCCCTGGGGGCATTCTCTGTGCACCGCCACAACAACAGGGATGCAGGTGCAGGAAGAAATCCCTGGTGTCCAACATTACTTTGCACTCTGAATTTTCACTGTGGGTCTGCAAATGCCCCGGTGGGTGTTGAAGGCATTGCAGGAATAGGGATGCAGGTGACAGGGGCTGGACAGGACCTCCCTGAGTGCCAGGGCAGAGCCCCAGCCGGGGTGTGCCTTATTTACCAGCAGAGAGGAGTTTACCTTCGAAGGTTTCTGTGCCTGATAGCCTGGGATTATTTTGTCTTTCATGTGGTCTCTAATGAAAGGGAGTCTGGAACAGATGCAGATTTGAAAGAAAAGAGGAGGAGGAAATTTCTTAGCATAGGGTTTCGGTTCCCCTGCCTATAAACAGTGCTGACAGCGAGAGGCGGCAGTGATAAACACGCCGATAAGAGCCCAGCTAGACAGGTAATCTGGCACAAAAGGTCTGTCTGGAGAAGTTTGGGCAAAAGTCGCCACACGCTGTTTAAAAAACACAAAACCTCAAGCCCTGGCCAGTGCGAGTGGTTGCACCAGGGAATTCCCCCAGCTGCTCGGGCACAGGGTACCCCCAGGGAGGAGGGGGGTTACCCCATTACTAAACACGGTTGGTTTTCCTGCCTGGCAGCTGTGGGAATTCCCAGCAGAGGGGCTGTTCCCAGCAAATTAACTTGGCATCGCCTCCACAGCCCCAAAACCATCTCGCTTCCTTGTCTGATGAGCTGTCACATATTCTTAGAGTTAAATGTCTTCAGTGTGAAGTATTCAGGGAAATAATTCCTCCTGTTTAAAGATTCATAGGCATAGGTGTTGGAGAGAAAAACAGCAGTTTCCCCTTCCTTGTGGTCAGGAATTTCTGCAGAGCAGGATTGCTTTGATAACAATAAACAGCGTCTTGGCCCAAGGATCATCCCACTGGTGATACCGTTCCCAGGGTCCCAGGAAAGGGACCGTAAATCCTAAAGCCTTGAATAAGGAGTGTAAATGTTTTAAGGCAGGAGCAGCAGGTATAAATTGTGCAAAACTTTATAAAAGCCACAGAAAATACATCCCTGCCACAAGAGCAGCATAAGCCTTACACAACAGCCGGGATGATTCACAGGAGTGGAGAGGCATGAATCACCCGAGGTGGGTGAAACAGGTTTTTACCCTGTACCTGTAATGCAGAGCCAGCCCAGCTTGGGCAGGGATCTTATCAGCCCATCCTGCTCCCTCGGCACTGCTGCGTGACTTGACTTGCCAGCACCAGCATCACCGGGGTGTGATGGGAAGAGCCAGGGCAGGCTAAGGTGCTGCAGGAGAGCCAAGGAGAGCTTTCCCTTAGACCACCTGATGCCTAGCAGGGATAGCAGAGAGATGCCCATTATTTTCAGGTGATAACAACGAAGTATTTCTACAAAGAGCCGTGCCAAAGGAGCAGAAACGGTATGAGTCTGGCCAGCACAAAGCTTCTGAAGTTGAAAGCGAAATACCCGAAGGCTCTGATGGCTCTCACTTGCCAAGTGACCTGGCTGCTAACAAAAGAGCCAGTGAGGGAAATAGCCTGCTCTCTGGCAGGCATGGAGACACGACTCTCTTTAGGGCTGTGAGAACTGAATCGGTGGTTAGAGATGAAGGTGCTCATAAGAAGCTGAATTTTAAAACCTGTAAATTAACTAAGTAAGAAAGTAGCAACCAGTCCTGGCTTCCTGAAAGGACTTCATGCTATCTATCTGCTGGGATGCTTTCTTCCACTGTCAGGAGGGCAAACTAAGGAGAACTACTTGACATAATATGTTTGGGGTTTCAAAGCTCTTTGACAAGAGTCCCTTACGAGAGACTATTAAGGGAATTAAATGCCTGCAAAGCAAATGGAAAAAGTAACACTAATGGTTGGAAGCAAAGAGGCAAAACAGCATATATTAACGAGGGCTACCTTCCAGAAGGCTATGGTACCCATGGGGAGGCTCCCCAAGTTTTTATGTCAATACCATGGGTGTTAAAGAGATGCCTTAATGATCTGGAAAAGGAGAATGAAAAATGTCATAAGAAAAACCTGGCAGAGGACCCAAACTGCATAGAGTGTTCGGAACAAGCGAAGGCTACAGGGAACTTCAAAAGGCCTGAAAAGAGCTTGATGGATGGGCCAGTCAATGGCGGATGAAATCCAAAGTAGACAAATGCATAGTCATGCACGCTGCGAGGAACAGGCCCCACTAATTCAAACAGAATGTTAAAGCACAAAGGAACAGGAGAGATAACAGGGGAAACGCTCTGGTGCCAGTACCTCCATCGATGGCACCCCCCATAGAAATCCCTCTCGCAGTGGGATTAGAGGGTGCCATGCTCAGCCCTGGGTGCTTCACCTTGGCAGAGGCACTTTTCAGCCTCACTTTCCCCTGAAGGAGCCCAGGGGCTGCACAGGCACGGAGGAACCCTGCCCATGGTTAGGCACAGGATCAGTACAGATGCACGAGGTCTGTCAGGTGAGGCTAAGCATTTCCTCTGTCAGGAGCTGCTGAGCAAGAGCCTGATTTTGCAGGCTGGGATTGTCCTTAGTGGGGACTCTTCTCATCTCCCGGGGGAAGAGCCCAGTGAGGCCTGCCAGGAGTTTATCCAGCTGAATAACCCGACAGCAAGGTAAGGTGAAATGCCATGTCACTGCCCCCCACAGGGATCAGCCATCCTGGAGGACAGCAGGCTGGGAAGGTGGGAAGTCCCACGTGGAGCCCAGGTTCAGCAGGATCTGCAGGTCTGGGGAGGTCCACATGGTGCCTGCCCCCGATGCTGACACTTTCCTGGGACTGGACCAGCTGCTGCTTTGCTCAGCTGGGGATGCCCCAGTTCCCTGCTTCTCCCCTCTCCCTGGTGCTGCCCAAACCAGCAAGAGCAATTGTGGAGCTGGGGCTGGACTTCATCAGCATTAACAGGTCCTATTAGTGGGTGCTTGGAAGTGAAAAAGATCTAAGGTGCCTTTGAAAGGGATGCAGATGTTGAGAGGCATCAGCCACTGAACTGGGGACCACTGTGGGAGCAGGGGGTGGCCCCAGGGCTGGGGGACTGATGCCAGCAGGGTCCTAACAAGTGGCTTTGACACTTGAGACACCAGGCTTTGGTTGGAGCTTTGCTTTGAGAGCTGGCACTCCAGCCCCAGCACTGGCTTTGGGGAGCTTCCCATCACAGGCTGGGAAGGGCAGAAAGCAATAAATAAAACACCAAACTGGACACCACTGGGCAGTCTGGGGTGAACAGGGATCTTGTGAGGAGCAGATGGGAAAGAGCTGGTGGCAACCAGTGCCAAGGAAGTGATGCACACACAGCCAGGTGCAGGGGAGGGAGTGCTCATCCCCACAGGGAAAGTAAGCAAAGAGACCCAAAGAGCCTCGCCAGGTTTTTCCCATCCATTCACAGCTTTGTCAATGGTTACTTTTCCGCAAATAAATTCAATATTTATTTCCAACAAGTGGCTGGTGGGAGGTAGAGGAAGGAAAGACACTTATTGAATAATTGCACAACCCTCAAGAAAAGCCATAAATTACCCAGCTCTGTCACTATAATTTCCAGCCGAAGTCCTAATGAATCTTTCCCAACAATAGTGTAAGGACAGGTCTGAGAATGTATTGAACCATCTAAGCACTTGGGTAAGCAAAGCAGAGGCATTAATAACCACCATGAGACAGCCCACACAGCAGCGGGGCAGAGCATCACAGACTGCCTTCACCCCACAGCCTCTGCCACAGCCTTTGCTGCCCCTTCATGAGGTGAGGGCAGCTCTGGGGGTCACCAGCCCAAAAGAGCAATTGGAGACTCAAATAGTTCAAAGGTTTTGATAATTATAGGCAAGAAAACTCAACAGCAGGAAGGCATCACTAACAGAGGTTGGTGCCTGAGGTATGTCTATGGGTAGCAGAGCAGTGACAGTTTTGCTGGTTTACCCTGTAGTTTTGGTCTACAAAGCAATAGAAGATGAGAGGTTTGTCCACACAATAACTCGTGTTTCACCTACAGCCTTCAGCCTAGCACATTAATGTAAGAGCAGATAAAAAATACTGACAATTTTTTTTTGCCAGACAATAGCAAAATACAATAAAAGCTGCTTCTGTGAATTGCTTTTTCAGGAAGTGTTTCTTAATTCAAACACATCTTTCTGCCTTTTCTCCTCAAACTCTTCCTGAAACCAGCAGAAGGGAAGGTTAAAAAAAAAAAAAAATGAAGTACTGGGTGGGATGGGCAAACCACAGCTCTCACCAGGATTACAGCCACCCCCACAAAGGGGGCTCACCAGCACCCTGATGGCCAGAGCATCTTAAGACCCCACTGTGCTGTGTGCTTTCACTTCATGTTTCACTTCTGCACTTCAGATGCTGCTCCCACAGTGAGGATTTAGTGCTGCAGCCACCCTCCACCATGGATCATGTAATGCCATCTCCAAACCACCAGCACAGTGCTCTGCAGTGCTCACAGGACCCCCCGTTACTGACATCCGAGCACTCCTCCAACAGTAACAGATTTCTCCCTCCAGCTGAAGCAGGGAAGAGTTATTACTCCAGTTTACAGAGGGGAAACCACGGCACAGCAGGGTTGGCTTGCCCAAATCCATGGTGAAATCTGTATTCAGGCAGGTGAGAGGGATGTGGTTTTCTCTCTTGGATTAGCGTTTTAACACCAAATATGTTGTTTCCTTCCCATCCCCATGGATGGCCTTCCTCCACCAAGATTTTGGATGTTCTTGCCTGCCCAGGCACACTGGAGCTTTCAACCCAGAGGGACATACCCCAGCCCCACTCTGCTGCAGGGCACAGACCTCCCTGGGACCCCGGGGGGCAGCTGGGAAGGGGATCCCACAGGAGATCACAGCCTCCCATGAGCAGACAGATTAATGTTTCAACTTGTCTCGGTGTGACATTTCCATCTGGTTTGACAAACTAAACATTTGAGTTTGCAAATGTCAAAGTATTTCCATCAAAAATGTCGGTGGTGAAATCTGACATTTCATAATCTCTTTTTTGTTCCCATTCTACGAACATTTTTGATATTTCAACTTTGTCTCGATTTGAGAGGGAAAACACTGCAATTTTTAACCAGTTTAAGCATTTACATATTTGTAACCTAAGCCATTAGCTAGGTCCTGTGGGCTATTCCTGCCAGGAGTAGAGATTGATGGTGGCACTGGACAGTCCCTCCACGAACCTTGGTTATTTACAGAGGGTGCTCAGAGTCACAGCCCACAGCATGCTGGGAAGCAAGCATATGAGGTTTCCTCACTCTAGGCTCCAAGCCGCATCCAACCTGCCCTTCACCTCCAACTTCTTGCTCAGCTTTTTCATGGGATCATGCTGAGCTCCATCTCCAGGGGCCTGGGCAAGAGGCTTCTCACCCCCTCCCGCTGCGTTGGTGGAAGAAGGAGCAGGAGTCAATGCAGAAGAGCACGTACAGTACAGAAATCTATAGTCAGCTGCATTTTGATACAGTTCCCAAAGTACCTAATTATGCAGCTCGGATTTCTTCCTGCTCCTCATTCCAGCGATAGCTCAGCCTGAATCTTTATCAGGCCTTGGGGCTGCGCAGACTGAAAGGAGACATTCGGCTCTCCCCTCTTCCCAGCAGGATGAGAGGGCAAAGGTAGAAGGGCAACGCTCTGCTCTTGTCAGATTTGCAGAATGCGATGTCAGGGAGCAGGCGTCTAAGTGCACATAACACCTAAATAAATGCCTGGCTTCCCCACGGGGCTCGGGTCTGCCGGGGAAGGCTGGTGTGGAGCCAAGCAGGCAGCTGCAGCAGCACAGGAACACGCTCCGAGGGGGTCTTAGAGGGATTTGGGAGAGGGACAGCATGCATGAAAATTGCATCAGAGCAACAGCTAATTGCCAAGATTAACAGGCTCCAACAAGTGAAGGGTGAGCACTTGAAGTATGAAGTGTTGACTGAGATGCGAGTGTTACCCGCAGAGCCAAGCAGGGATGTTGTGGAGAGGGGCAGAGCTATTTCTGAGTGCTGAGGGGGCTACACAGCCCCAGAGGGACTGAATGGCAGACTGCCCCTTGCCCGTAGCAGGGACCGTGGCTTTGGTGGGCAGATGTGAGGAAACACAGAAAACGAGACCATGTTCCTCTGCCTGGGGGTTTGCATACTGGAGTTTTCTCAAAGGTGTGGTCGAGGACAGGCAGCAGCACTGCCAAGGTGCCACTGGCTGTTGCCAACAACACGTCCTCACCATTGCATCCCAAGAAAGGCATAGGAATGATGTTTGCAATCAGAAACTCGTGACCTAACTGGAGAGGCTTGAGCCACCAGGAGCAAGCAGATAGCGGGGCACAGGTGGATGCCTGCTCTGGAAAACCAGAGCCAGCTGCGAGAAAAATAAATACAACCAGCCAGCTCCAGTGCTCAGCCAACCCAGGGACTTATTAAGTGCACAGTCAGGGAGAGCTGTGGGGTGGCTGCAGGAATTTGACAGCTTATGAGATAAATGAACACCGTGGCCAGGAGAATTTGTTGGTGTTTAAATTGAATGAGAATGGACACAGAGGTACTCCAGCTTTGGCAGAAACACCTGGGACTGCACACCTAGCACAAGGCAGAGGCTGATGATGGTGTGTGCTGCAAGATGAGAGGAAGTGCCTGTAAGAATTGTCTCTGTGGGTGAGGGGAGGGAAGAAGGGCTGCTGGGGCAAGGGCTGCAGCCCAAATCTAGAAGCAGCAAGCTACTGCCATGAGGAGAGAGGAGATGAATGGGAAGTACCTAGGAACACTGGGCAGGCTGCAGAGCACACACCAGCCTTGCAATGGCAAACCTGGAGGCTTTGAAAATCCTTGTAAAGGAGTCAGGGGAAAAGCTGAGAAGGAAATACAGAAGGAAAACCCAAAGGAAAAGCTAAATGGAGTGTCTTTGACCCCAACCACCTGTAGTGAGAATGAAGAAAGTGTCTGGCTCCATGCTGAGCTCCCAAGGATCATTTGAAGATAAAGGCTCAGCTGGCATGTACTCTAAGTGGCTGATACTTCAGCAGGATCAGGAGAGCTGGGCATCAGTGACCTGCAGAAGGGTGGTGGCCATGTGAATTTGTGAATTTCCCAGAGGTGCAATGCAGAGAGCCATACCAGTCTGTGGCAAAAAACCCAAAGTAAAAGGGAATGGGAGACATCTATGTTTGTCTCGGAAAGGCAGGAGTGCTGTGGAGGAGGAGAATGATGAGATTTGCACCAAGTCCTGGAGGAAATCAGTGTAGGAACTGGGAGCAACCCCTGTTTTTCCCAGCTGGCTGGTGGCAACTTACAAGCACTTCCCCTGAAACCAGGTTTGGGGCAGGCATGATTCACAGACTAGAGGGAGATAAACTTCTAACAAACATTATTTGCAAACGCATCATTCAGCCAGCCCTGTTTCTAGGTTACACAGCTGACAATTTTGCAATGCAGAAAGAGAAAAAAGATCAAAACCAGCCAACATGTCAAGGAACATAAGCCACAGAAAACAAAACACAGGGAAAAAAAAAAAAAAAAAAGAAAAATACCAGTTTTCAAAGAGAAAAGAGAAAGAAAACATTAAACCATGGGGTGCCTGGAGATCTCCACCAGAACTAGGCTTGGCTTCCTCTTTACCAGGGCTGGGAAGTCAGAGTTAAAGTGATGAAAACTTGCAAACTCCTTGGGGTGGGTTAATGCAGGGCAGTGAACACGGTGCAGGGCACAATGAGGCCCCTGTCACAGCTGGGTCCTGCTGCAGGGGACAGCACTGCTTTCCCAGGGCCTGGCACGGGGATGTCCTGGACTATTCATGTGCACAGCAAATGGTTTGAACACAGCTGAGGTGGAAAAGAAAATGCCTGAATATCGCTGCAGATATTCCCCCAAATGTGTCTATGCATAATGCAGCAGTATTCAAAACCCAAATAAAACATTATAGAATATATAAAGGGTGGGATAGAAAACACTATTATATAAAGCTGTCTTCACATCCAGTCTGGGGGCCTTTCCAAAAAGATACACTTCAGCCAAACAAATGATGGAGCTCGGTGCAGGGATAACCGGATGAGGTTTAATGGCCTGCAATAGGCAGGAGGTCGGGCTAAGTGAGCTAATAGTTTCTCCTGGCCTTAAAGCCTATGAATGAATGAATAAATCAGGGATTTGTTTAGTTCCAGCCCCCCAGCCTGCAAAATTATGGTGCAGCAGGAGGGGAGGGAAATTAGAGACAGGCAGTGGACACGGCACTGGCATGAGGAAGGGGATGAGGGAGGTTTGGGGAGTGCAGCACTGGAAAAACCCAAAAGCCACAGATGAAGATGCTGCTGCATTTTGCACAATGTGTGACTGACTTTGGAGCTGCTGGACAGAAGGATTTGCTGCAGTGAATTCCAGAAGTGAGAGGACAGTTGGGAAAGGGCAGCAGTGGCTGAGGCAGGAGGGAATTTGTGCCTTGGACCAGGATCAGCCCTGAGGCCAGTGGGACCAGGAGGAGGGGAGCACAGGACACCGAAAAGGTGGCACAAGTCCTCATTCCCTAATGCCCACAGATGGAGTAAGAAATTCCTCTGCCAAATACCTCGCTCTGGTGTGGGTTGGGGCTGAGAAATCCCAGAATAAACACGGTCAGTGAGGAGCTGGGAAGCACCAAAAGCATGGCCATGAAGTGAGTGAAGCCACAGGGATAGCAGCTGACCAGTAGAATAAGTTGGAACATACAAAATGTTCCAAGGAAGATGAAGAGCTTTTAAAGATTTTGGGGAAAAGAAGCACCAGAGAGACGGAAGGATAATAATAAATGAGAAAGGGACTGGAAAGAATGAAGAGCTTTAAAATGGCTGTTGTCGAGTTGCTTTTTTAAATTGCTCTTTAAGGTGATAACTAAAGAGAAAAGGCATGGTCAATTAGGAACTAATGAAGACCTTGTAAATACACTTACTGATAAAAAGCACGTCAGGGAAGCCCTGACAAGCTTAATGTGCACAAATCAGCCAGGGTGAACAACACACATTCTGAATTATTAAGGGAATTCACTAACGGACTTAGTGAGCCTCCACCACTTTAAAACTCACCACCAGCACTGAAAATAAAATTGCAGCTGGCCAAATTCTGAGCTGGTGTAACAAATCAGTGAAAGACCTAGGGGTAGGGGTGGGGGGGTGATGGTGGGAACTGCCAGAGAAGGAAATAAACACAAACTAAATTTAAAAAGAAAAAGAAAAGGAAGAGACTGGAAAAGGATACTGACAATTAGTAGCCAGGAAATTTGTTTCATCTTCCAGGCAAGGAATGCCAAAAAAATTGAGGATTAAGGAAAAGGCATTGGATGCTTTCGAAGGAGAACAAAGCCACAAGCAATGCCAAGGATGAATTTATTAAAGGACAAACTAGGACGGTCAAAGCCAGTTGATGTTTTACAGGGCTTTGCACCCTCTCTGGAGGCAGGCCCTGGTGGATAAAGCCTGGCAGGACACGCAGCATTTCATCCTGTGTCTTGTAGACAGTTCCTGGAGAAATTAACTGGTTCCAAAGCAAAGCCAGCTTAGGAACTACATGGCACAGAGGCCAGAGGAGGAAACAGCACTAGGCTTAGCCTTGTTTGGGATGAACACTAATGATCGAGAAGATAAATGGCAAAGTAATTGCATTTGCAGATGATGCTTAATTAGGTCACACTGCAAACAGCAATAACACAACAGGAACTGGGAAGGTTTGAAATACAGGTGGAACTGGGCGAGTGATGAGCCTGGAAGGATGCAGGGACCTCAGGGAGAAGGTGTCCTCAATGTAGGTGGAGGAGAAGAGCTGGGAGACAACCCTGGAGCACGAGGAGGCTGGAAACAGGAGATTAGGTGGGATTTCTCAATGGATCTGTCCTGCACTCTCAGGGCTCTGAAAGTTGTCGGGGTCCCTCGAAATCATGAGTAGCATGGCAGGGTTTAGCCAGGCCTTTTGCAGCACAAGGAGCACAGAGCGAGTGTTATTTGGGAGAGCTGTCAGAGTGCTCACTCCTGGGGCACCTCTGCTTCTCATCCGCCTGATGGAAGCTGACGTTGCATGAACCTTTCCGAGCAAACTCAAATTATTTTAATTTCTAAATCCAAACAGCTCCAATTATATCATTTCCCCTGTGCAAAGCTGGGTAATGCTCTCCCTCTGCTTCCCTGGCAGGGCTAAGGCAGCCCTGAGTGCAGGCAGTGCTGGGGCTCAGGGCTGGTTTGGGGGTGCCAGGAGCTCACACTCCTGTTCAGGAGTAGCTCAAGGGCCACACTGGGCCAGACTCCAGCAGGAAAAGTGAGATGGGGTGATGGTGAGGTGATTTAAATACACAGGAGTCTCCAGGGTTCAGTATCAGAAAAAAAAAAAAATTAAAAAATCAGGCTTTTCAAAGAAATTAAAAATCATCTGCATGAATATTCCTATTCACAGCAGAACTCTTTGGTTTTCCTCCTTTTGCTCCACACAGAGCAGCTCCCTTGGCAGGCTCAGGGAAGATTTCACCATAAGGATGAGCAACAAACCATTTGGCAGTTACGGAAATAAAGGGGTGAAAAAAGCAATTGAGGAAACACTTCCTAAAGAGCTCTGCTTAACTAATTAACTGAGTTTCTTCCTACACTAGCCTGTTCATCACACCTTCAGTGCCATCCCTTTGCAAAGGGTATATTGCACTAGCACTTAGATATCATAATTGCAACTATACACCTGCAGCTGCCTTTGGTAATTTTTTTCCCCCAGAAGGAGCTGTCCCCCTTTTCTCCAAAGTTGCTACTGCCTCAGTGCCCTTTTCTCACCATTGTTTGACCCACAGCCCATGCAGAGCAAGCAGAGCAATCCCTGGATGCAGTTGCTGCCTCTCCCTCCCAGGCCCCCATGGCTTTTTCCACCTCCACCCCCCAAAAGCCCCATCACCACCTCTTTCTCCTCCCTTCCCCTTGCTGCCTTCTCTTCCGTCCCTCCCTGTGCTATTTTTACCGGGGTGCCAGGGTCTCTGCTTCCAGCAGCTCACAGAGACTTCTCCAGTGCAGCCAAGACAAATTCCAGGCACATTCCTTGCACCCACACTCAACTTCCCAAGCCAGCGAGGGGTTCCTGCCGAGCCACCCGCAGCCCAGCAGAGCTGGTCTCGCACAGACGAGCCACGCCGGCTCCGTGCCACCCGGGAAATGCTGGCGCTGCGGCCACCGCCCCTGGCATCCCTCCCCCGGTCTTGCCCTCGCTGCCCTTTGGCACTTTCGGTGCCGCTCCGGCACCGCCGGCGGCCCCCGAGCCCCGCACCGCAGCGCCCGTCCGCAGCCGTGGGGGCAAGGCAGGGGCTGAGCTGCTCTTGCTCCCACCGGGAATCCTTTCCTCCAGGAACCGCAGCTCCTCGGCACCATCTCCCTTCCAGGCTCCGCTACTTTGCTGGAGCACCCGCAATCCCCCCTCCCCCTTAGCCCCTCCATTTCTGGTTTAAATTCCCAGCCCCTTATCACATTACAAAGTAACCGGGGCGCCTCTGCACTCCTCTAAACTTAAACACCTTTTATTCTCATTAAAGGGGGCTGTGCTTCTCTCCTGCTTCTCTATCTCCCAGTTAAAAGGCAATTAATTACTGTTGACTTTCCCAGCAGATGTTCTCGCTTCGGCACTGGTCGGAAACGCGGTGATTTGTGAACCGCAGGGCTCCGGTGTGGAGGAGTGAGGGCCGGGACAAGCGGGCCGGCAGGGAAAGGAGCCCTTCCCAGCCAGCCTGGCTTTTGAAAAGGGAGAGAGCATGGCTGTTTATGAGAAAGTCACTGGCTGTTTTTCTTGGAAAGAAGCAAAATCCTCAGATAGGGGTAAAATCCTGATTCCACAGAAAATGAAGCAGTGTGGATTTCAGTTGGGTCTGGTCAGAGGTTTATTTCCCCTTGTACAAGAAACCTCTCATAAATCACCGTTCTCTCCAAGGGCTTTTCAAAGCAGTGATGCAAAACAGAACTGCACTGTCCGCCAAAGGCTGGCCGGCCCCAGAGCGAGCAGGGAAGTGGAAAGGAAGGGGAGGCCATCTCCACTGTCCCACTGCTCTGCCCCTGCCGTGTCCCCAAGCACCCTGCATCTGTCCTTCCACCCCTGCAGCTCGCCAAATACCAGCCAAGGCAAGTGGGGATGAGGAACAAATGGATGCTGGGGGAATGAGATGGGGGACAGCGATGGATCAGAGGGAAGATGACCTGGCTGTGTGCTCCAAGGGAAGGGGCAACAGTGCTGGGTGATGGGGATAGCATTGCCATGGTGTGTACAGGTGCACTGGTGAGCATGGGCATCCCAATGGGCATGGCCACTCCTATGGGCGTGGGCATCCCAATGGGCATCCCAGAAGAATTTAAAGGGTAAGGATGTCCTAACATGAATGGGCATCCTGGTGAGCATATGCAGCTCCTGGCTGGGGCTGGCATCTTCACCACTGCTGGGTGAGAGGAGTGCAGCACATTATTGCAGAGTGGGACACAGGGGTATGGATCCTCCGCCCACAGGGTGCATGTCAAAGGCACCTTTTTCTGCAAAAATGCTGCTGAAAATACTTGCAAACAGTGAAGCTCCTGGGCTAACAGCCATGCAAATCCCCCTGATGATTACAGTGACTTTCTAATATCGACAGAAACCTCTGTGCTAATGAAATGCACTGAAGTTAAGCAGCCGTGGAAATGCCAGTGTAAAGGAGAAAGGCCACCAAACAGGCACTAATGGAAACCCAAATCCCCAGAACGAATGGGCTGTGATTGGAGAAGAAGGAAGGGAACAGAGGTCTCCTGTGTGATTGTCCCTGGACAATTGTGTGACCTTCTCCAGCTTTGACTGCGTGGTGTCATGGTCCTCAGAAGAGGAGGGCTTCATGGGTTGGGGTACCAGTGGATGGAAGGGAACACTGGGGTAGAACCTAGGAAGATAGGGAGCAATTTATCCCTTTGTCCCTCAGCTCTGGCACTTTGAGGTGCTTGTCCTTCCTGGGGAGCCTCCAGTGGGAGCCTCCAGTATGGCTGGGAAGTGCTGTCTGTGGAGGAGGCGCCTAAGGAGAGCACTGGCAGCCCTGCCTGGTCTTGACAGGCTGTTTCCCACTGAGCTGCAGCAAGAAAATGGGATTTCAGCTTTTCTTTTTCATGGTAAATGTTTCTGATTCCACCAGTGATGTGTTCACCTCTCAAGTTAATAGGCAATAAGCAAAGCCGTGCCATTCTTGTTAAGGAGACAGAAAGGGTTCCATTTAAGTGCAGTGTGAGAGTTACATAAGCTGGGATGGGAGAATACTCCAGGCCTCCTGGCAGTGGTCTGGGGAGCTGGGAAGGGTGGTTTGCATTTTCTCTGACAGCAGAGGCAGGCTGTGGACATGGCTGGAATATACCAGCACCGAAAACAGGGATTTTTGTAATTTTGCTGTCAGCTCTGCTAGGTGTTTGAATTGACAGTGACCTCAGACATGGGTCTTCCAAGCTGCTCCCTCCTGGTTATCAGGACAGAACAGGCACCTTCTCCCAGCCCCACTCTGCCCTGCGTGCTGCCACTCTTTGCAAGTGCTGGATCAGCTCAGCCCAGCACTGCGCTGATGCTGTGAACCTCATCTTGGTGGAGAGAGGCAAGAATTAGGGACTGAACCCTTTCAGACATCATCCATCTTCCTGTGTGGGCTGCAAGGTGCAGGTGGTGCAGCAAACCAGGGGGCTCTGTGCTGCAAGTACATTTTCTGTTGAACACTTTCTACTAATTGCACTAAAAATCTCCCACTGAGATGAGGGAAAAGTCACCCAGGCAGTCAGCAAGGACATGCTCAAATCAACTCATTACAAAATCCCCATTGCTGATAGGGCCGTCTTTTTAAATAATAAGCGTGGGATTCTTCTTGCTTTATAAAATTCCATTTAAAGGAGAAATTGCAAAAGCTTTCTGGCTCCTTTGATCATTTTTAAGGGTCCTTTTCAGTGTGGGAGAGAGACATTGACTTGAAGAAAAAGGGAACGGTGCTGAGCCGAGGGAGGTGCTCGGTGGGGTGGCTGCACTGGACACTCCTCACATCTCCAAGGAGAAATCCCTCGGCCATGCACAGAGCACTGCCTGCTATCACAGACATTCCCAGAGCCCAGCACTGCTGGTGCAACTGGTCAGCTTTGCCTGGCCCTGATCCCTGGGACTAGCTGGTAAAAGGAAAGGAGATATACAGGGGGACCAGGGGACTGCTGGTGATTGCATGTGATGTCTGTGTCACCTTGGAGTCACCTCTGCAGTTTGCTCAACAAAGTTGGAAAGTGTCAAAATTTGGGTCCCAGCCTTGGCTGAAGCCATGGGTGATGGGAATGGGGCAGCGCACACAGAAGCTGGGGTTTTGCTGCCCAAGGCAGTGTCGGCATCCCCACATCCCCACATCACTGGACATCACCCCAGGGAGCCCCCACTGCCAGGACCAGCCCTGGGCTGTGCCAGGCTCAGCACTGCTGAGGACGTACAAGGTCACCACCAAAAGCCTTCTCATTGCTGTGGCATGTTAGGGATCAGTTTCCCTACAGCCACGCACGTCCTTTGGCTTAAACACCAAAGCCCTGGCAGGTAAAACTCTCTTTGTCTTTTGTCTTTTTATTGAAGGGCAGAATGCACAGGGGAGGGAACGGCAGCCGGGTGTGTTCTAATGAACCCTGATTTCTAGCAAAGCCTTTAATAGTATCTTGGTCTTGTGGTATCTTGCTTGAAAAATTAATTCAAATTGTTGTGGATATAAGCCTTTTCACAGGGCTGAGAACAAGCAGAAGGATCTGAAACAAAAGAGAAAAATAATATCTTGAGCTGGAAGGTGCTGTTAAGACCCAGCAAGGATTGGTGTTAGGCCTGGTTTTATCTAACACCTTCAATTAATTATCTGGGAGAGGGAACAAACAGCACCTTAATTAAATCTTCAAATGACATTACAGTGAAAAGGTGTTAGACATTTACAGGGACGTGCGAAGTAGAAGGAGGTGGAGAGAGCCTGGCTGACTCAGTGATGCCATTCGGGAGGAGGACCTGGGGCAAGCTGCATTCTCCAGGCACTCCTTTCCCACCTCTGCCTCATGCTGCATCCACAGAGATGAACGTGGGGGAGGCCTCAACCTGCCAGCTCTGTCCCCAACATCCTTTGACCCCCAGATTCCTGTGTGAGCAGGTTTTGGGGCTGCCAAAATCATTGCCATGGAGCGGCACCCGCTCCTCCTGCCTGCTGCCCCCATGGCTATGCTAACTCCAATCACACCAGACCACTGAGAACTTGCACATCCTGTGGCTGCTTGAGCATCTTTGAAGCTGTGTCTGGGCTGGGTCTGCTCAGAGGAAAGCCAAAACCCTTCAAACAATGTGTTTGAGCTGGTGGAAACCAAGGGAACTTAGCAGAGGTGCACCTATGGTCTTAACTGAAAATGCCAGGTTTGTTAAGATAGAAACCAAACTAAGGAATTTCTGGACAAAAATGTTAGTTAGTTTCCAGAGGAAGTTACATAAACATATTAGGGAAATAAACACACAGAATAATTCCAAGAGAATTAAGAAGAGCCATAAGCGTTTCAGTCTAGAAATGAGAAACTAATATTGTGAGCATAAAGATTTCAGTTCCTTTGCAGTTCATACATTTTATAACAGAAATCCAGACATCTAAAAACCAAAATAAAACACTCCAATAACAACCATAACTCTGACTCTCTCTTTTTCTTCTTTCCTGGCACCCAGACAATGGCTCAGAAATGCATCTCATAACTCGAGCTTGGCGCCGGAAGTGACTTCTATAAAGTGGGATAATTAAGCAAGAGTAACGTGTTATTTTAGAAATTACATCCTCGCCATAACATGCCAGAGGAGGATGCTGGGCGGCCGCGGGCTGCGACTGCTGCTGGATCCATGCTGGCACCCTCGGCACTGAAGCCCTCAGTCAGCTTTGGAGGGGGGCGTTGCCAGAGGCTCAGGATGGCTGCAGCTAGCCCAGGCTTTGCATTTGGGAAGAGGAGGTAGTGCTTAAATCGTATTTAACTCCCAGATTCTCGGCTGCTGGGGAGGGCAAAGGGGAGGCCAGAGGTCAAAGCAAGGTTGCTCCTGGCAGACTGATTAATTCAGGCTGCGAGGAGCGGGGCTGCAGTGCTCTGGGATGACAAGCATTGACATCTCCCCATGCCTTATCCTGCTGCACTAAGGCTGTGTTTTGCGTCTTGTATCTTGCGTCAGATGTTTTCGGTGCGGTGTGGCTAATAAACCAGCCGCTGGCAATTCCCACTCTCCTTTTCCACTCCAGCTTTTTTATTGCTGGGGCTGTTGTCCATCTTTTACATCCTGGTGTTTATTTTTCCCTATTGTTTAGATTAGCTTTAACTTCAGGTGGACGCCAGGCTTTTGTTCAGGAAAAAAAACACAATCCCTTGAGCAGCCAGATCTAACAACATCTTGCAAGCACCTCTAAATATTTCAAGGAGAGAGTCTGTCAGGGTTGCAGGGAACGTCTCTGATCTGCTCTCATTCATAGTTTAGCACATCCCTTGCCTCCTCCCACCTCCCCAAGTGATTGCGCCTGAGCTCAAACACATAGGCACCTTCCTCATGCTGAAAACATGTCAGCGGCTTCCCGCCAGGAGCTGGGCCAGCCCGGGCTGCCAGCTCGGCTGCCCCGGCCCTATGGGGGGGAGAGGAGCAAGAGGAGAACCGCTGCCTCCAATTAATCCTGAGCAAAGTCCCAGTGCAGCCAGAGCGAGCTCAGATTTATCTCCCGGCTGCCTGACTTGGCTCCTCTCCCCCAAACACTTGGCAGCGGCGGCTCAGGAGCGGTGGCTGGTGGAAACCCACAAAGGTCCCCGGCGCTGGAGCCGCTCTGAGGAACCTGCTGAGGGTCCCCGTGTGGGGGTGGGACCCTCGGGGCACCCCGGGACAGGGGTGCCCGCCCTGCTGTGCTCTGCTCCCTGGTGTGCTGCCGCCTCCTCTCGCTGAGCCTCCCGCCGCCGCTGGCAGCTCCGCCGGTCACCGCGGGCGCACGGGAGCCTCGGCTGGGACCCACGCCAGGCAGGAATGCCGCGGGGAAGGCAGCCCGCAGCCACTGCCTAGCAGAAAGGATGAGCCGGCTGGTTAAAGAGGTGTGAAAATAACTTTTTTTTTTTTTTTTTTTCCAATTTGGTTTGTTTTTTTCCCCCAGTCCTATTAAAAGAAAAGATGGGTGAAATCCCTGCAGCCGGGACAGAGCCAGCCACGCTGGCAGATCCTCCAACTTTATAGCGAGGATGGAGGCAAGTGGTGCCTGGGAGCAACCCCGAGATGCTGCTTAACCTTGGAGATGACCCACCTGCCCAGGCAGCTTCTTCCAGCCCCTCTGCGTGGGCACGGAGGGATAAAAGGATTCATGATGCCAGCACAGAGCAGTAAGTCACTGAAAAAAGAAAAGGAGAAGCAGCAAAGGCAGAAGAAGATCGAAAAAGGGATGGAATAAGTCTGAGAAGAAGGAAAGGTGAAGGAGCATTTGGGTTCTGTGCTGCCTGGGGAGGCCTGGCAGGCTGAGCAAACCCACAGACTCCTCTGCTCAATTCCCACTGCGCCAAGAGGAACAGGATATCGCACGTCATTTGTAAATAAACCCGCGGCATCAAAGGAGCCCTGGTCTCCCTGTGCACCCATCCCAGCCCGCCACTCCGGGGACAGCACACCAGTGCTCCAGGGATGAAGCACAGGGAGGCATCAGGGCTTTTGGAGGAGTGTTTACCTTCTGCACAAGCTGGTGGCGTGCCAGGGGGGTGTCCGGGTGCTGGAAAAGGGATGCATTTGAGGAGTGGACGCAGATGTCCGCATTCCTGCAGCCCTGGGCACGGTCAGGAGCGCCCCGCGGGGGTGCCGAGCCATGCGGCGATGGCTCCGGGAGGCGCGGGCAGGACGAGGACCCAGGACAAGAAGAAACCCGCGGGTGCCACACGACTTCCCCGGGGCCCTCCTGCCACCGCCTCCGCCCAGGCGCTCGGGACTCCGCCGAGGGAATCGGAGCTGCCTCGGCTCTCCGACTTCAAAGCTGCGAGGGGAACATAATGATGTGCGAAACGCCGAGCTGCCAGCTCCCCGCGGCCGGCCCCACGCTTCCTTTGGAGTAAATAATGCCGTCTAACGAGATGCTTTAATTGTGTCACGCTAGTTCCACGAGAAAGGAGACAAGATTGAGCATGTGCGCAGTCACGGTGGGTGCAGGACCCCAGCCTGCAATGTCCCCCTCCCCACGATGGCCCGGTCACAGCGGGGCTGCCTCATGATGCTCAGCCGGGGTGTGAGTGGTAGAGGCTGCTCCGGAGATGAGGGAGCGACCGGCAGAGCTCTGTGCGGGAAGTTCCGCGGCTCCAGGGCGCCCTGGGATGCACACGGGTGGGTGGTGGAGGGATGCTGGCACCACAAAGGGGTGAGGGAAGGTGCTATCCCACGCTGCAACCATCGGGACATGCCATGAGGGTCCCTGTGAGGGGCTGACATGCTGGGAGCACTGCCAGCTTGGGAAGCTGTGTAGTGAAGCCAGAAAGTGTGAAAGGGATAGCCCGTGGCTTGAGTTTGTCTGGGCTCTGTGGGCGGTCCCGGTACGAAGATACAGCGTTGTTCTTGATCACAGCGCCTCGGGGAAGGATGCTATTGAGCCTTGCCTGCCACTGAAGCCCTGCGCCGATACCTCAAGGTTGACCCATGGGATGGCTGCAGGCAAACACCAGCTGGGAAAACCCCAGCAGCAGGACATGCTGTGCCCGGGGCACAGTCATGTCCCCAGTGATGGGCACGGATGCTCACAGACTGAGCAGGAACTTGAGCATCTTCCAGCTCCCAGCTCACATCGAACCTCATTCTTCAGAATCTGTTTCTTAAATGAGATTAGGACGAAGAACATGATGAGCAGAAATGTGTACAAGGGGTAAACCAAGCCTGGGAAAATCCCCCAGCGAGCCTGAGCCTCGTGGCAGGGTGTTTAGCAGTGACAGTCCCCAGTTTCCACCTCCACAGCAACACTGTTTGATCTGGTGGTGCTCCCTGTCCCCTGGCATGGGCGTGCACAGCACCACGATGCTTCTGGGTGGTTTGTGGCCGCTGTTATTCCTGTGGATTAGCATTTTGTTATTGTCTGCAGGCAGCCTGACCCCAGTCCCCACACTGGGCTGCCAGCTGGGGCTCCTGGACCCTGAAGCCCTCAGGCGTGACTTCAGCCATTGGCCACATGTGAGGAGGTGCTGAGAAGCCAACACCTGTGCTTCTGGTACACCCAGTCACCCTGGCCACTGTAAGCTCTTTCCTGGACATAAACCCTTGGTTTTCAAGGCTGTTTTCTCACCAGATGAATGAAATAAACCAATGATTAAAAGGAAAAGTAGGAAAATAAATTGCACCATGTGCAGTCGTTTGGACACCCCAGATGGCTTGTCAGCAGGCTTTGACTTTCAGGTCTACAGCACAGATGGCTCTGGAGCCAGGGGAAGAGCTGCTACCCATCGTGTGCGGCAGCCCCCAGCCCTCAGGGCGTTGCTCCTCAGAGGTCAGGGGCCGTGGTTCAGCACCAGGGTCTCCTAAGTCCCACCATGGTGTGCTCAGAAGAGGCTCCACTCACTCAGTGGCTGTCACACTGGATGGGTGATGCTGTGACAATGCCCTGGTGTGCTGTTTCTTGTGCTGCTCTGTTTGCACCAGGTGATGCCAAAACGTTTTGAGAGCAATTCAGCCAGGCACCACTCCAAGAGCAGCATGTGAGGGCCGACTTTGGGCAGGGAGCATGGTGTTGCTGAGGGGACATTGTGCCAGGAGAAGGTTGGAGCAGTTTGTGGAACCTCAGTGGCCAAGCTTGCCCTTTGCTCCACGCAGTAGTGATGACAGCCATCCCCTCTTCTATGAGCCTGCAGCCCTTAGAACTCCCTTCCTCCTTTTCCTCATAGATATATGGTCTAATTTGGAACAGCAACTCCTTTCAGTGGAAGCTGCATCAGTCTTTGCTTGGAACTGGCAGACACAGCAGCATGGTGGCATCAGCACGAGACAGTAGCAATAATCATTAGCACTGGGACTGAGAACTCTGTGCTGGCAGTGATGTAGCATTTCCATTAGGAGCCTCGTACCACTCTATTACTATGGCATTAGCAGGAACAGCACTGCTGCAGCTCTGGGAATGGGAGAGGATGTTGGCTATAGTGGGGCAGCAACTCTTCACCAAACCTTCCTGCTCTCTTCCCAGCCAGGATGCAGTGGCAATGCTCATGTCATCACCCGAGGGGAAATCTGTCCCTCATCACTGGTGGGTCACCCTGTCACACAGAGGGTCTGTCCCAAAGTTTTGGCACTTGGTTTTGTTTCCTTTCCGCCCCCCCATCTCTGGTTTTCATTGTAAAGCTCCAAACTTTCCCCTCCACTTCCCTGCGTGCAACAACATTTCCAACTCTCCCCTCCTTGGAGACTCACGAAGGCTCCAGGAAGAGGGAGGTTTGTGATAAACAGATGGGAAATAGGGAAAATAGTCAAACAAAGAGAGGAATGAGAAGGAGAAGAGAACAAGGTGCAGATTCCTGGCCACTGGGGTAGGAGGGGGAAGCAGGCGGATTATTACGTTAGGAGCAGCTTCAAACTCCCAATTCTCAGGGCACGAAACCTGCACAATTTAAAGTAGTCAAAACAAACCCTTTGCCGCTATTTATACTTGGGCTGCCTGCAGGCGGCAAAACCTTGACTCCATATTCCAGGCCTAATAGATTCCAGGTGTTTTCCAATAAACTCCCCTCCTCCAGTGAGAAGACTGAATAAGCTCCAGGCACCTTTCATTCCCTCATCCCCCTCGGAGCAGCCAGAGGGAAGGGGCTGGCCCCCAGGGTGACCAGCACACTGGGGCATCCCCTACTCCCAGTCTTCACTGCTGAGGCTGGAAATACAGGCTGGGAGCCAGGGCTGGTGCTGCAAAAGGAGGCTTTGCTGATTGAGGGGGGCAGGGCAGCTCTGGGGGTCACCTCTCTGCAGCCTGGCTGGCTCCCAGGGTGTTGAGAGGGAGTATTCCATGCAACAGGTATGGAGTGGGAGACGGGCCTTGCAGAGGGGATGCTGTTTATGCCTGTTACATCCCCTTCCCCACAACATTATGGATGGCCACGGGTTGTCTGCTGCATCCAAAGGGGTCCAGCCCCATGGCCCTGCTGCACAGTGCTGCCCTTGAGGGTGTCTCTGACACCTTCAGCTGCCAGGTCCGGGGTAAAGGCTCTGTTCTGGCAATGCCTCACCCTGGTGCTGATCACAGAACACCCTGAGAAGCACCAGGGTTGCTGGGGAGAGAGTGCCCACCCGCATCCCTGTCTGTGGCCTCGCTCCTGAAGAATGCTTAGGTCTTGCAGAGCAGCAAACTCTGCTTTTTAAAGCAGCTGAGGAGAAGCAGTGCTAAGCCATGCTCAGCATCAAGCAATTAAGCTGGTGACAGGGCCCAGAACGGGCTGTGCATTCCCTCTGCTTTCCTGCTGCTCTCCCAGGATGCTGGGCACAGACAGGCTTTCTCCCTGGCGGGGCCCCTGCACCCTCCCAGCCTACCACAGAACTCCTGGTAACGTTTGACAGATCAGCACCTATTCCCTGTAAGCTAAGTGAGGTTCATTTGCAGCTCCCCAGGGAAAGGTGCAGGTCTAGCTAAAAATGTCCTGTTTCAGAAGTTACTCAAGTGGAATAAAGCCTAACCCTGGTACCCATCTGATTTACCCAGCTCTCTGGCAGGAGGGTGCTGGGATGAGGATACAATGAGCCACAGAAATGTGCTGCAAACCCTGCCCCTGCCCCCTCCATCTCCAAAGAGGTGCACATGAAGGAGCTGGGAACTGCTTTTGTTTTATTCATGTCTCAGAGCCAGCAGAGGCCACAGGCATTAGCACTGCATTGCACGTGGCAAAGGAAACACCCCATCAGTTCCTTTAGTGTGTGGAGGAAATTAGACCTCAGCATTTGAGTGACACCCACAGATTTATGGACCCTGTACCTGAAGGATCTGCAGCATTCCCTTGTTGCAGCAGATAATTCCTCTCCCAAAAAAATATTTGTGCCTGAATTCAATTTTTTTCCCCTCCTTTGAAACCTCCAGCTGTGGCATCCTGCTTTACCTGCTAAGCTGGAGAAGCCTCTGCTATCAGATATCTTCCCCTGGTGCAGCTCAGGTCTCCTCTCCTTTGATCAACTGATTGGGATCCTTAAATTTCTCACGGTAAGCAGGTATTGGGGCTCAGCCCTGCCACATATCTCAGCCTGTTTCTGATCTTGTTACTGTTTTCCAATATCCTTTGCTGGAATAAGGTCACCAAAATGGGACCCCTGCTGCTTTCCCTTTTGCCTCCGAAGCAGCACCCACCATGTGTGTCCCACATCCCAGCCCAGTGGCACTGCCATCATCTCTGTGGGTGGGAACCCCACAGTTCCTAGGCTGTGCAGCATCCCCCACACTTGGAGACTGCCAGAGCATGGCTGAGGGCTGGAGCAGGAGCCTTGGCACCCTCTGGCAGCTCTTGTACCAGCACGGTGTGTGCCTACTTCCAAAACAAGCCCTGGTCATTGCATTTAAGATCAGGATTGGCTTTCCTCTTTTTATGTGTCAAATTAGTCAATCTGCAGGGAAGCAGATCCAGAGCATCCAAGACTGTATGTAAGGGACAGGAGAGGGTCAGGACCTGGGGCTGGCACTTGTGACAGGGAAGCTGCTCCCTCTCCTGAGAAGGAAAAGGGGAAGAGCTGAGCCCCTTGGAGTAATTTAAAATGAAAGAAATAAAAAGAAAGTGCGGCAGGAAAGACAAATAGTTTTCAGGCACTGTGTTGGCATTTTGGCCTAATGACTGATTAATCTAAAGCAGAGTCTCGTTACGGATTCCTGGATGTCGATTGGATCAGATCATTAATTCCAGCATTCACTGACCGTGATTAGAAATCCAAACTGGCAGAGCCTGTGGGGGAAGGATTAAAGACTTGGGCCAGGAGGAGGGAGTGAGGTAGTGGGAAATGAGAAGGCATGGTCATCCCTATGATGAGGAGAATGCAGTGCTGTCACTGAAATAGCTGTTGCTGTGGTCCCAGGACTGATTTGCTTTGCAGCAGTGGGAAAGCATCTTTCTATTGGGAATGAAGACTGTCAGATGCAATTCCAGGAAATCTTGATTGCATCCCCCAGAACTGGGGCCAGAGACGCTCAGACGGGTCCAGTGCTGCTGCTCAGAGGAGGCACAGCCCCAGAGCGGTTGCCATCCGCTCTTCAGCTGTCGGATGTCAACTGATTAATTTTGCCTGGGATTAATTAAAGATCAGCCAGCGACCACTGTGCTGGTGGAAGGGGCCGTGGTGACCTCTTCACCACAGGCAGTAGTGGGAAGCTGGGGTCAGTGACCTCCTCCACGGACACTGCCACCGCTGGGCCGGGCTCTGACCCCGGCAGTGTTGACCCGATGAGTGCCTGGGTCACATTTCATCCTGTGGAGACCCGATGCCAGGGCGGTGTGCAGGGGCACACAGCAGTGCATCACCCCCATGTTTCACCTGGACACTTCTTACGGGTTTCCCTCCACCTCAGTACTGGGTTTATGGCAAGTATTTTGCAAGGCTCTGTTGGCAGCAGGATCTGATGCTTGGCCACGGTGGCTGCAAGGACAAGGGCAGGCTGTGCTGGTTGAGCTGAGCTTGCCTCGGGTGGGCACTGCCAGCTGTTAGGCAGGTGCAGGTCTGTCTCACTGGCAGATCCATTGCCAAATCATCACCTGGTTCAGGAACTGAGAATACCGAATGGAGATGTTTTGGGGAATAAAAGCACTGAGGCTTAGGCAGAGTCAGTGGAACCTGAAGGAGGTGGAAGGCAGCTGTTTGAGAAAAAGCTGTGGTAAGATGTGCTGCACTGGTATAAGGTCCTCATGGAGAAGTCCAGGTAAAATCCTGCTTGCTCAGGGTTTCCTTGCCATGCCCTGTCATTCCTCCCTTGGTCCCAGTGGGAGGACGCATCCCCTCCATGAGGAGCGGTGGGTCCTGGCAGGATGCTCCTGTTGCGAGGGGTGGGGATGGCTGTGGCAGCCGGCCCCGGGGCCACTCTGCACTTCACGGCTGGAGCTGCTCTCACCGTGGTAAAGCCATCCCAGCCAGGAGCTCGCCCAGCCTGCTCCTCCGCCTCGCTGCTCCGGGGGCGGATAATGATAGCCCTCTGTTTCTTGTGGATGTGAACGCCTGGGAGCTGCTGCGGGACGGCAGCTGGAAGGTGAATCACTAACAAAAGCCGGTCCTGCTGTCCCCAGGAAGAGCTGAACACCTGGGCGGTGCTTCACAGGCACAGGAGGTTCGAGTGATCATTAAGCACGAACGCGAGATGCGCCTTCCCTGTGGTCCCAGCAAACGCATCCCTGCACGCACAGACTCACCCGCTCCTGCTCGGCAGCGGCACAAGGGGCTCTGCTCTGCCCGGAGCACGGTGCTGGAGATTGCAGCAGCAAACACAGGCTGCTTGAGCCCGACCTACTGCAGCTCCCAGGACCCTGCATTCCCATTTCCCTCCCATAACCAACCTGCAGGGCAGCCTGCCGCACTGCTCCCAGCCATCCCAGGTAACACCCGCCTCCATCTGGAAAAACTTCCCAGCAGAACAACTCGGAGCCAAGGCAGAGGAAGGAGACTGGCTCCCAGGACCCTGGCACTTGTTCTCAAGAGGTGCACATTAAACATGCTTGCAGTGAAATGAGTTTCGTGGCATCAGCCAAGCCATGGATGCTCAGGGACCCCTCTGACATGCACATGGGTCCAATTTAGTGAAACCTCTCAGATTCCATAGGAGCAAACTGCAATGCTTCTGCAGTGCTTCCAGCACCAGAGACAGGATCCAATCTCCTTTCCCCCTCCAGCACTCTGTGCCCAGCTGCAAGGGGACAGCAGACACTGTGCATGGGTCCCCGGGTGGTTTCCTGAAGCAGGTAAAGCAGTGGAGGGCCCACGCTGCCGGTGGTCCCCAGGCTGGTGGGGAGACCCTGCATGGAGAGGCAGTGAGGGTATCACTTACAGGAGGCAGGCACACAGGGAGGCTTGGGGTTCTCTGCTCCTCTGCAGAGCAACCTCTGTACGGGAATAAAATACAAAAAAAAAGGGAAAGAAAAGGAAAAAAAATCTGCACCAGAGGGAAGATTTGCTTGGACTCCCCAGCTGGGACATTACCACTGCTATTGCAAGAGACCCCTGTCAGAATTTTACAAAGAAAAACTACCAGGAGAAATACATAACCTTTTCTTAACATCGGCAGCTCAATTAACTAATGACAGCAAAGCATTCTCCAGTGTCACCAGCCCCACTGCCTGTGAGGAGGTGGGGGGTGAGGGGGGCCACCTCATATTTATACAGCTGCGCCCGGCCTTTGGCTGGGGCTGGCTACTTACGTTTTATCTCTGGCGGGATCTCTCCTGCCTCCCGCACGCGTGCGCGCACACACGCTTCTGAGAAGTGAGTTCTACTCTGCACAAGAAGGTTAACAAATACCAGACTGCCTCTAAAAATACCTCCTCAATCGATGCCGAGCATAAGCCAGCCCAGAGTGCCAAAAGCTGCGAGAAAGGGCATTTGTTCCCCACAGGATCACCCATTTCTGTCTCCTCTCTATGCTGCCAGAAGTTCTGGATCTGTCCCTGATGCCCATCCCATCTGGGTGCCTCTAAAAGGCTGGTCCCTCCCTTTCTCTCTGGCAAAAACCTCCATATTAAATCATTTGTCTGTGTCAATTGATTCAATATTGAGACGAGACTTGTAGCCACTTGTATCTAAATAGAATCTAAATTGTTATTACGGCTCCATAGTCGCAGCTTCTCCAGCGTTGTCCCTCGTCTTGCCAGCTCCGCTCTGCTCTAATTGCCTTCAGCACGCTGAAAACATGAGCGCCTACAATTTGCAGGGAAGAAATTATCATCACATCTCCTTTCAGATCTCACTAAATGCTGTTGTGTTTATTCATTCACCCTGTGATTGCTCCTGGGGCAGAGAGCAGCAGGCAGGCTAATAGCAGGCAGATACCGTGCACTTCTGATCAGAGGCCAAGGGGAACATGAAAGAAAAGGGAATCCCATCTCCACACGTGCCGCAGGGGCAGCCCCAGCTCCCGGCGGCTGCGGTGTCCCCGGAGCGCTGCCTGTCTCCATCCCTGTACCTGCTGCACACCGGGGACAGCTGCTCCGGTGACACAGAGCCCTCCCTCACACTGGGTTGGGCATTGCACAGGGTGTGATGGGCACTGGGTCCTGCAAAGCTGGAGCGGCTGTGACTCTTCTGATGATGGGGAAGCCGAGGCGGGAGGGCGGTGGAGGTGGCTGGGTGTGAGCTTTGTCGTGGGGCGCGCCGCTCCCGAGGCGTCCCTGCGAGGCAAGATCAATTATTGCCAGGGCTGAGCCGGGCTGGAAGCAGCGCTGGCCACAGCCACAGCGGCTCGCTGGCACTCCTGCCAGGCTTGGCAAGTGCCCACCGTGCTGGGCAGCTCTGGCAGCAGCCCCGAGAAGGGGCACGGCCCAGGCTGCCCATAAATCACCAGCTGCATGTGTGTCCCTCGGCTCTGACCTGGGCGGGCCGAGATTAATGGACTCTCCGTTTAACCCCACTAGCCCTTAACTAGCCGTGAAGCACAGGAACAGCTCACCAACAGCACCGCTGGGAACAGCCCTGCTCCGTGGGTGGCTGGGGCGGAGAGGATGAAGAGAGCCTCTTTTTTGGAGGAAAGCTGCCTGGGAAAGTCATTCTTGCCAAGCAGGGGGGAGCAGCTCTGCCGCTTCTCCCCTGTGCAGGACATTTTTCATAATTACAAGGAAGAGCTCAGTCACAACAGCTCGACACAGCTGCAGTTAATACCTTGCCTGCTGCTGGCTTTGCAGCCGGTCCCTGCTCCACCTTCTGTTAGAGAGATGGACAGAGGAGAGGGCATCTCCCCACGCAGTGCTTCCCACGCTGGCACTGCCAGCTACGTGCCAAGAGCCCGGGCACAGGGGTGGTGCCAGCCCCTGCAGTGGGGTGCCACACAGGGCCCCACACGGCTGGGAGGAAGGCATGCAGCCTTCGAGGGGCAATAGAAAGGAAATGCACATGGCTCCATCCCCAGGCCCCAGCAACAAGGAGCAGCTCCCACCACTCCATCCTCCCTGCTGAGAGCCAGCTCATCTCCTGCTGCCCAGGATCAGGGTGAGCGTGTTTGGGGTTTCCTCCTGGTTCCACTCCTGGCTGCTTCTCCAGCCTGGCACTGGTCCCCAGTGTAACAGGTACAGCAGCACCCAGAGACGGTGTCTTTCCACCATAGGACGAGGCTGTGCAGCAGAATAAAGTCCCCAAGGCACAGCCTGGACACTTTTGCCATCTCTGGTGGTGACAGTGGTGCATCAGAGCCTTGGCTGCATTGCTGGTGTTCAGAGCCTCCCTACCAAATTTGCCACATGCATTTTACAGTAGAAAAAGGGATGGGAGTTCAGCCTGGTGTGTCCTCACCCTCCCTCACCTGTCCTGTGTAAGGTCACACTGTAAAGCCCAGGGCAGGGGACTCCTGGTTCTGTGTTGCAGCATAATCCCCTGAAAGAAGGAACTGTTCTGCCTTCCCAGCCCAGCTTCTGTCTCCTTCCACCATCAATCCACCCTGCACACCCATCCATCTGTGACATCACCCCACACCATCAGGGATACCTGGGGCTGGGTACTGAGGCATTTTCCCCACTTTCAGCTCACAGCCCTCTAACACCATTTTGGGTTTTAAGGCAACTGCTTCTTGGGTGCAGATGCAGTGTCCTCATCAGGACCAGGGTCCTGCTCCTGAAGGGAGGAAGGCTGAGGTACTGGGCTTTGTACTCTGCTCCACCTTCTTCTGCAGCCTTGGGAAGGCCTGAGGGGTGATGGCCAGGCAGCATCACAGCCTCACCAGGACCTGCAGGTGCTGGCTCCCTTCCGTGGAAGCAGGGCTGGCCAGCTGAGAGCAGGAGTCAGATGTCCCCAGAACTGCAGTGCTCACTCTATCAATATTGTTATCCAGGAAAATGGAGAGTAAATATGAATGAATTCACTATTATCCGTGTGAGATAGGATGTCGTATATTCACATGGTTAAGTAAAAGAAAGTAAATGGAAATCTTTATCACTATAGACTGCTGAATATTAATAGTTATTGTTTGAGTTGCTGCAGCATGGAAAAGTCAATTATAACCTAAGTGTAAAAACGTCCTGAATTATAGATAAACTAGGCAAGGATAGAGACGAATCTTCACCACACAATACAAAAACTGTGATAAAAGGAAAAAAAGAAGTATGATAAGAACTTTAAAAGAGTAGCTGTCGAAATGCACTGGACAATTCTTTATGTTAGTTAATGCTATGAATAAACAGGAATCCTGAAAGGGTTAAATGCCTGCATGTTAAACACTTGCTTTATTTCTGCAGCCTACACAGAGACATGGGCAATGGAGGGGAACTAACATGTTTGCATCTTCAGCACAAAGCCTGAGTTTTCCAAACAACTCAACCCCCACGCTGAGGCCAGGGTTTTCCTGCACTCTTTGGAGTACCAAAATGGTCAGGTTTTCCTGAGTTTTCAAGAACTGAGAGTTGAAAATGCAAGGCCATGTGCCTTGGCAATGGCTGCTGGGCCCTGAATTTGTGGGGAGACTTTGGCCTGGGTCCCTCCCCAGGAACAGAGCATCATCCCTCTGCCTTGGTAAGACAGGGGCTGCCTTTGGGATACAGAAGGTCACTGACTCTGAGCCTGGGAGGTGAAACAGAGCTGCTGCAGCCCCAGTCCTTCCTCATGATCACACTTGTGAGATCACACCATGAGGTGCTCCCAAAGATACACCGTGGAGGCTGGACAGGGCTTGCTGGACCACACATTCCTTTTTGACTGGGAATCAACACATATTTCCTGCATTTATATCCAAAAGAGACATATGGATATCTCTGGGAGATTACTTTACTCTCCCTGGGGATGGCCTAAAGCTGGCTGAGGTGTGGCCAGTGTGACAGAGGCAGTGTGACAGGAAGCTGTGCTCAGCACACTGGGGAAGAGGGGCTGCCACTCCCTACACCACTGCAGGGATGGAGACTGGCTCCTTGCAAGATGTCACCATCATTTTCCATGACTGTTCCTGGCAGTGTGCAGGCACAGGAGGAGGTCACACCTTCTTCAAGCCCTTCTGGATCTCCCAACATCCCAGTCTGCCCCGTTGATGTCAGTGGTTTTGGCTGCTGTCCTCCAGCCCTGCAGCTATGCAAATCAACCACTCACCCCACCTGAATTTCCCCAGCCACAAGGAAGCCTTTTGCCCCGAGATCTCGGATGCCTTTGTGGCAGGAAAAGAGGTGAACCCTGCCCTCTTGAAGGGGCAGCATGCATTGATGGCCCAAAGCAGAGGTTTCTAAATCACATTAACTGCACACGTCACCCTCCCAGGCGGTGCCAAGTGACCCGTTCGAGCAGGGGCAATAACAGCAGATTTCCAGAGCAAGGAGGTCTGACCCTACACCAAAGGTGATGTGCTTCCTCTTCAGTAATTAAAGCGTCCTGCTCCCACCCCTCGCAAATGCTGTGTCATTATTTTGCAATCGGGATCCTTCAAACGAGTATCTCTGCTCTCATCGGCATCATTCATCCCTGGAGGACAACGCTGGAGTTCATTGTGTCGGCATTGGCGCTGAGAATCGCTTTCCTGGAGGAGCCGAGAGGGGCAGGCAGCCCGCACCCCTGCGCCGGGGGGAGCTGAGCAGGACGGGCCATGCTGCCCTGTGCTGGGATTGCTGTGCTGGTCCCAGCAGGAATCACAGCTCTCTGTCCGGAGCTGCTGGGCTGGGTGCCCCCTGTACACTCTGCTGGGCTGGGTGCCACCTGTACATTCTGCTAGGCTGGGTGCCCCCTGTACACTCTGCTAGGCTGGGTGCCACCTGTACATTCTGCTAGGCTGGGTGCCCCCTGTACATTCTGCTAGGCTGGGTGCCCCCTGTACATTCTGCTGGGCTGGGTGCCGTCTGTACACTCTGCTAGGCTGGGTGCCCCCTGTACATTCTGCTGGGCTGGGTGCCCCCTGTACATTCTGCTGGGCTGGGTGCCGCCTGTACACTCTACTGGCATTGATGAGGGACTTGAGGCTGCCTACGTTCTTGTCTGAGGCAGAAATGGGGCAAAGCCTTAGCTCTGGAGGGAGCGATCCAAAGATGGGTTTGGTGGAAGTGAGGAGTTTCCCTCACCAGCCTCAGCCCAGCTCTCTGAGAGTCTCCCGTGAGAAAGAAGCCAAAGGCTGCCGAGCCCTTGTTGTCATCCCGTCACCATCCTCGGCTCAGATCTGCTGCACATACCAAACCCCGCTGTTGAGGTTGCACAACTATTTCCATTAGAAGCCATAATTAAGGTCAAAAACTATTTCTATTATAACCCTGCTTTGCTCACTCGGAGCTTCTTGAAAAATTCTCCTTTTGCTCTAATTTTTTCCATGCCCTGAGCCCAGAGGCAAATTGGGAGTTAATGTTTAAATTAAGCCTATTGAGGAGCATCTGAAAGAAGCAAGAAGCACACTGTCCTGCTCCGGAAAGAGCCTGCATCCCCAAACCAGCTCCATGTCTGGGTCTGGAGGGGGGTCATTGCTAGAGCTGAGTGGAGGAGAAAGTTGATTAATATTAAGCTTGATTAATATGGGTCCATTGTTTAGACATACCCCACAGAGCATTTCTATTAATTCCACACTAGCTCTGCACTATGACCCTGAGCACCGTGCCCATGTGAGGATATTTGTGTAGTCTGAATATTAAAATAATTTCAAAATAAGGAAATCTTGGCCCCAGCCAAGATCAGAGAGGCAGTGGGAAGCAGCCCGAGTCCCCTGCCCTTGTGGAGAGCTGACACCTCTGCTCAGCCCCGAGTACCATTTGCAGACAAAAGATGAACTAGAACAGGAACAATTCAGCCTCAAAGCAGCCGTAAGTGTTTGGGTCTGGCAGATCACCTGCCGCAGCTCCTTCGGTGCTGCAGGGTGGGAGAAGGGCTGTTAGGAAGGTTACAGGCTTCAGGAGCAGACATTTGGGGAGATCCTATCACTTCTGCTTGCTGCAGGCACAGGGGGGTTGTTGCAATTAGTGTAATTTCCTCTAGGAATCTAAGAAAACACCAGTTCTCCAAATCTGCTGGAATTCCTACCCTTCCAGAAGGGCAGGTTAGCAGCAGCCAGCCGGCACCTCCAAACCACCTCTGCTCACAGACAGAATTTGTGACTCATTAAGGCAACAAATATGAACAAGATCAATATCACAGTCTTGAACAACTCCAGGTACGATTGGCATGAAAAAAATCATCTGATCCGAGCTGTGGGAGAGAAGAAACACTCTGGGGCAAGACCCTGCAGGTATTTTGCTGGTATCAGGCAGACAGGCGGAGATGAGCTGGTGTAAAGGTGTAAGGGTGTTTTTTGGAGGAGATCTCCATTTCAAGGGTAGTTTCTCCTCCCAGAGAAGCTGCTCAGAGACCTCGGGTTGTGTGCAGGGACCAGGAGCCGGGCAGACTGTTCTTGTGTGCTTTAATCCCCTCCGTCTGCTCGCCATACGGGCTGCTGCGGCCGGCCCCGGCGGGGAGAGGAATGCTTTTGTTAGCCCAGCGCACTTGGCAGCCGGGAGGGATCGCTGGAAAGCAAAGCGGGCACTTAACGAGCCGCGTCCTTCCATTATAATTAAAGTGAGACCCAGAAATCAAAGCTGTTATCTGCCTGCCTGCCTGCCAGGCGAGACGCTGCCCTCCGTTGCTGCCAAGCCGGGGTCCAAGCCGAACCCATAGGCTTTCTGCCCTAAGGAATGGCTGTGGCCATGGGCCAGGGCTGCCAGAGAGCCGCTGGCACCAGCTGGTTTAATTCACAGGTAACCCTCTCCAGCGCCGGAGAGCGGCCGCAGGGTGGAGAGAGACCTCCGGCTGTCAGGGATCAGCAGGGACAAACTCCCCACCTTTTCCTCCCAAGATTTCAGGTGCTGGGTCACCTTCAGAAGGGAAGAAAAACTTGGTTTCTGTCAGTGGTTCCCAGAGCAGAGGTGCAAGCCTGGCTTTCACATGCTGTCTTGTCATTACTATGGCAGGGCAGTGGGGTGAGCAGGGGGATGCAGTTGAGCTCTGCTCAGCTCTGTCAGGGGAAACCTCTGTTCCCTTCCTCTGTCAGGGAAGCCTGAGTTTTCACCTCAATTGCCCTAGAAGTTATAGGATGCATAGGATGGGGAAAGGAGGGTTTTATTGAGAAGGACCTTCCCTGCCCAGCATCCCAGGGCATCCCACTCCCCACCAGGCCAGGACTGCTCCTTGTACTGGGCTGGCGTCTCTGTGGCCACTGCAGAGACCAGACTCGGCGGGACCCTTCTGGTTGGATCAACATCTAATGGCCACAGCTGGGGGGAACAGCCGAGCTGGGGACGGAGGGGTGAAAGGGCAACGACTGATTCACAAACCACCCAGTCACCAGAACAAAATTCCCCTTCTAACAAGGCATGGAGCAAACAAATTATCTTTGTTGTTAGGAAATCTGTAAGCACTTATGGTTATAATTACCATCTGTGGTTTTGCCATTCAGGTAAAGTAGCAGCAGCAGCGCTGATATGGGTTAGACTCAACCCTGCAAGCTGCTAATCAAAACCAACCCCTTTGCCTTCAGGTTGAAGATGATGTCAAACTTGATTGAACGTCCACCTTTGATGGCTTTACCTGAGACCTAACAACATCTGTGTCCTACTCACAGTAGCTCTGAAAGGTAATATGTGTGAAAGAGAGAAGCTGCCTGCCATACAAGCAGTGAGCTCCAACTGAAACATCACATCTTCAGGAATCAATAAAACACAATTCAAAAAAAAGAAAGAAAGAAAGAAAGAAAGAAAAAAAAAAAAAAAGGCATAAACAAAAGAGACCAAAGCCCAAAGAACTGGTCAGAAGATTTATATGCAGCTTAGTTCAAATTTCTGTAATCTATTTAAATTAATAGCCACGTCCCATGTTAAATTGCTTCCAGAGGCCAACAGCTTCCAGGTTATTTCATTCTTTGCAAGGGAAGCACAAAGGGAGACCTTGCTGTGGGCTTAACAACATGGTACAACTCATCCTTCAAGGGCTCAAGTCTGGATATGGAAGGAGCTTGTACATGGCAGTGAGCTGGAGAGCTCCCACTTAGCCTCTGCTCAGCACCTCCCTGCAGAGAAATGCAGTGGGAAGCAGGTTTGGTGTAGCTGTACCCTGGTATTTGCTGCACTCCTTTGGAGTGGGGACAGGAGCATCCTCCCATGCTCAGAGCCCATCCGTGCTCAGTCTAGCTGAGCACAGCAGCCAGCAGCATGAGGCACACAGTCACCCCACCAAGGAGGTTCCCCTCACCACGCTCATGCTGCAAAACTATTCAGGCTTGCCCAACATTTTCCATTTTAAGATCTTCCCTCAATTCCTTTTAACCATGCCAGCATTTAGTTTTCAAAAATAAGAAAAGCCCCTGGAGCTGGGGGCATAACCCAGGCCAGGAAGATTTCAGCCAATGTGCCAAATGAGATTCTGGAAAACAAAGATGGCCAAATTGAGAAATTCTTGCAGCCGCTTCAAGGAGAGGCTTGAATTCCTCTGCGTTTGTGGCAGAGCTCTGAATTTCCCTGGGGTGCTACAGCAGTTTTCCCAGTGACAATTCTTCCAAGTTGTGCAATATTTTAAGCTTCTGAAACTCCTGGGTCACCCGTGCTGAATGAAGAGCTCGCCTTTGCTGACTGACATCTCAGAGGATTTATCCAAGCCCTAAACTGTGAATGCGGGGAGAGCAGAGCTCTCTCTGCTCTTGCACCTTGCAGAGGCTGAGGTGACTCCCATTTCATGGTGCAAATTCTCCAAATCTGAGGCAGGGAGAGAATGGAGAGGAAAACTGCACATGTGCCAAGGGAAAGGGAGGAATGTGCCACAACCTGGTTGAGGAGGGCTGGGACTTGGCAGGGGTAAGAGGGGTGCCCCAGAAGTGCCACAAATACTCAGGCTGGATCATGGGATCCTCAGCCTCCTGCAGTGGGAAGGCGAGGCCGTTTGCCAAATACGACCTCTTACTTGTGTTAAGATGAAAGATTTAATTCACTGTGAGTGAAATTCCTGGTGTCAGGGCCTACAATCTTCATGAAACAGAGTAGCATCAGATCACCAAGATGGGAAGTTGCACCCAGTTTTCACCCCATATCTGTAAGCTCTTGAGAAGGAAGAAAAAGCAATTCAGAAAGGTCTCCTCCCTCTCTCTATCACACACTTGGTATCTCAACACAAAACCCTACCTAAGCAGAGTTAAAAATCAAACTCATTCTCTCTACCACAACCCATCAATGGCAGAAACTAAACCCTGGGAATGAGAGGTCCAAAAACTGAAAGCAGGAAAATCTCCTGGAAATCATTACACAACCCAGGACTGTTGCGACACGTCTGAGGTATAATAAACAAGGTGCTCGACATACCAGCAATACCAATGCTCTGCCCTGCGTCACTGACACCCACTTGCAGGAGACTTTTGTCTGTCCCCAAACCTCTTCTGAGCCTCAAGAGATCCTGCTGAGATCTCCAGGCTGAGATCCTGCTCCAGTGTTATCCTGGTCACCCAGCCCCAAGCAGCCACCATCCTGGAGGGAGGTAACAGTCCTGGGAAAATGGAGTTGCATGGGTTTGATGTTACTGTTTTTCTGGGTGGGACTTCTGAGGTTTCACTGATGCCATTTCTATCTGTAAGCACAGTAACCACTCTTATTGTGAATGGTAAGGGACCCTTCCCTGCACCTCACCTGCTTTGGGGAGTGCAGAGCCTCATCCACAGACTGCAAACCCCTACATCCAACAGCATCCCTCTCCCTGTGCCCAGATCCAGCACCATGCGTGCAAAAACTTCTCACCAAGGATGGAAACGTTACCCCTGCTCCCAGTGCAGCTGCTCTGTATAAACCATGTCCCACAGATTATCATCTGAGGGCAATATTTTAACCACAAACTATTATTGCTTATCCATTCCAGAGGCAGGCAGGTGCAGGAGGCACTTTACACTGACTCACGAGTGTGTAAATTATGGCTGTGGGGATCAAAGCTCTCAGTGGCACCGAGAGCTGCCATTACTCTTCAGTGTTACCTGGAGATCTCCTGCAGACAACTCCCCCTGTTTGTCAGTGATTCCCCCCAGCTTTCTAACAAGCCCTTTCCCTAGGCATAGCTTCTCCTCCTGCTTCTCACTGGCAGTGCCCTGGAAGGAGCCGTGCAGCCCCAGCCCTGCCCAGGTTCAGCAGCCATCAGTGTGTGCTGCTGGTCACAGGCACTGCCCAGGAGGGCTCAGCTCCCCGTGGCCCCAGGGAACAGGCAGCTCACAGGCAGGAGCCTGGCAGCTCTGCAGTCCTCATGTAGGTACCGCTGTCCCTGAGGATGGGGGATGCTGCAAATGTCCCAAATTGAATGTACACCGAGGGAGGGGGCACTGCCCTCCGTGCCAGGCTGGAGGGGGAAAGCAGAGCACAGAGAGGCTTTGGCACCCTGGCTCATTGCTGTTACCAGTTTGCTGGGGGAAGAGAGGTTTTGGGGACAGACTGATGGATGGATAAAGAGCACAATCTGGCAGCCAGCCTTGTGCTGGTCATCCTCACATTCCCTCTTCCGCAGCCCCAGACACTGGAAAATTTCTTCCTGGAAATATTTGTAAAATGTAGGCAGCTCTTCTAATAACTGCCACGTGGCATGCTTTAAAGAGAAACAAAAACCCCAACAGAGTGTCAATGTCTCCTTCAAGCTAATATCACGCTAATGCTGAGCACAGTGAGTGGTGCAAGAAGGTGAATTTACAGCAGAGGCACAAGGTGAAGCACTGAACTCCCTGGGTTTTGGTCCCAGCTCTGCTGCAGCCCTGCCTATGCTGGAGAGGCCTGTACTCACATTCCCGCCACACTATGCCTCAGTTTCCCCAATGAACATAGGAGTAGAGAGGCTGGGAAGCATGTCCATACCCACCAAGATCTTGTGGAGAGATGAGTGAGGAAAAGACACATTATTGATGAACTACTCTGGGATGTTTGTTCCCCTTCTGGGAGCAAAGAATCTGGGATAGACTGGGACTGTGCTCCTTCAGAATCTGATGCCTGGTGGTGGGGACAGTGGAGGCTGCAGAAAGCCATCTCATGGGATGATTCCTCAAGCCTGATCTTGACCAAGGAATGAGTGAGAAGAGATGCTTCAGTCTCCTTTATCAGACTGGGGAAAGCAGCAGGGTGCCAGCAGAGTCCCAGTCACGGCTTCCCCAGTCCCATTTCTGCTGCTTCTGCCCCAGGAGGATCAGCTCTGCCTGGCACTCACCCAAACCAAGCAGCATCCCTCCCTGCCCTGAAGGAGGGAGTGAAGGGGAAGGATGTCACTGTGCCCAGGTGACCCCCAGGGGCTTGGAGAATGGAATGGAACAGAATAGAATAGAGTACTGGGTTCAATCCCCAGACAAGTCCCTCCAAGGAGCAATGAGAAAAAGGCTTATATACTCTGAATGACCCTCTCCATGCCAGAGAACATCTCTCTGCTCTGCTCAGCCTCCAATACCAGGTGTCAAGAATCCCACAGTGCAAACACCTCTGTCCCGTTTCCCCGAAAGCTTTTCACACCGTGTGCTTCCCTCCATGTTGTAACACTGGCAGGAGCCTCTTCATCCCGTGTTTGTTAAAAGCATCCAAACAAGAGGTTGGTGCAGCTGCCAGCTCTGGGATGGAGCAAGACAGACTCACATCTTCCCCACTTTTCTCATGGTTGTGAGTGCACAGCTCCAGGATGCCCGAGTCTCACTGCCACAATGGCATTCACTAGCGCAGGGAGCATTTCCTGTGGGTAACGTGGGTAACACAGTGGCTTTCTGGGCTTCCTAAGATTTGCATGTCTGACAATTCACATTGGGGAATGCTCATACATTGATATTTCCAATATTTGGGTACTGTAAAGCAAACGCAGCTGATGTGGAGTCATTAATATGTAATAAATGCAATTCCACCATGGTGCTTTGACAGCTACAGTTTTTCATAAGAGAATGACTCTTCTGAATGCATTTTAAACCCAAACAAGCTTTTTCCTGGCAGCTGACAGAAACTGGGTTTTTAGGAGGTTTCAGTGGCACACAAGACTTCAGGTGTGCCTGAAGAGGAGCTTTTTTTTGCTGAGGAGCCATTCACCTTTAAACCTCAACACAGGCAGGTCATGCAGGGCTTTAGGGGCACAACCAGGGTCAGCATGGTAGGGGATGCAGGTGGGTGAGCTGGGTTGGGGAGGGGTCACCCCACTGCCCCCAGGTGGGCTGGTGGTGTTTCAAAGGGGTCCTGCAGCCCTAATCTGCAGGGATAGCACTGCCTACTCGCCTGGGATCCATTGGGATTGTGCTTGGGATGTGTTGCAAGGGTAGATTTTTATTCCTTGGTTGTCTCTTCTTTAATTCCAGAGCCCTGGTTTCAGTCTGGGCTGACACTGGATTTCAGTGCAGACATCAGGCAGCGCAGCTCTTCCCGCATCAGCTCACACCTGCCTCGCAAAGCTGCTCTTCATCCAACACACACAGCCTGTTTGCAAGCCCTGTGTATGTTTGCATAACCTCGGGTTTTTTTGGCCGGAAACCAGGCTTTTGGGAGGATTTCTCAGGCTTTCAAAACCCATCATGGTGCTGGGGCTGTGAGTACGTGTGCTCTAACCACACAACGTGACAGGCAGGAGGAAGGAGCAGCGGCCGTGGGAGGGAAAGATGGGTCTGTCCAAGCTGTGAAAGCAGACTTTTTGGGATCACACCTTGCTTTTTTTTCCTCTCCTCAGAGAGATTTTCTTTCAAACATCATAAAAAGGTATTGGATATTCTTTCAAGGATGCCCAGGAGAGAGAGCAGAAGGAAAGGCAGCCTACAGCGTGGCTCTGTGGATAACTGATTGCTGTGCTCATTTTGGTCTGACCCAGAACAAATATGTTTCATTTTTCCAATGAGCTGGTAAAAAAAAAAAATACAGTCCCCTTATTTCTAGTTTACTTAGAGCTGTTTTTTTTTTTTTTTTATTCTCTTCTTAATGCAGGGCAATTTCAGAACAAAAAGCCAAAATCGAGACTTGAAAAATCACTTTTCAAGGTTTTCTTATTCTTGTCAATACAATTTTCCCCGTTCAGCCTGATTTCACAAACCATTTAGAGTCACCTTGAAACACCTTTTCTTGGCCCTTTCGCTGCTCACCAGTCACCCTGCCCAGCTGTGGTCCCAGTGCCCCCCAGCCAGGGCACCAGGGCCCCCCAGCAGCAGCAGCTCCCATTCAGGACGTGTCTGGCAGTGCTGAGCTCCCCTCTGTGCCGGGATCGTGCCGGCAGCTCGGCTCGACGCCGTTTCCCCAGCGAAAGACGCTTCAGACTAAAGCTGAGATGTGGTTTGCCAAAATATTTGACAACACGAAATGCTGCTTGGCCGGATGCCAGAAGCCCCATTTGAAAAGTTAAATTCAGCATGCTGCGGCCCCAGGAGCCATTCCCACGTAGCCAAGGAGGGCAATGGCAGCACCTGGGCATGGGGATGGAGCAGAGGGCCCATTGCCTCCCATTTTGACCCTGGTGGAGCATGAGCATCCCCAGAGCTGTGGGAGGCAGTCTGCACCTCTCCTGCCCAGATGACAGGGTTGAGGTGATTCTATACCCAGGCACCCTCTGAAAGGGCAGAGGGAGTTTGCCCAAGATGGGGCATTGCCCTGGGACAGCCTAACCTCCTCCTCCAGCAAGGATCCCACCCCGACACAGCCTCTAGGTCCCACTGGCTCCAGCACAGCCTGCAGCTGAGGCGCCAGCCTGAGTGAATGAGCCCTTGCTGAATGCCAACGTTTCCCCCACTCACAGGTGGCTCAGGGGGACTGTGCCAGGCTGTCAAATGGTCCTGGCACAGCACCATTCCCTGGTCCCTGTTTGGGAGCTGTGTGCCATATGCCCTCCTTGCTGCAGCTTTCACAGGACTCCCACCTGCCAAAAGTGATGGCTTGGGTGAGAAGCAGAGCACAGTGGGCAGCAGGGCTGCCATGGGGCAGAAAAACCTCCCTCATGTCACTAAAAAACATAGAAGGGTCTCAAAGCCCCTGTGGCAGCAGGACAGGATGAAGGCCGGGGCACAGACATGCTGGTTCTTCTCTTTGTAACTCAGTCAGGATTTAACGCCTGTCACATGGACCTCATCTTTTTCCCTGCACCGTGAAGTGCTGAGCACACATCAGGGTACTGTAAAACTAACTCATAATAAGAAATAAGGTCTTCCAGGATGAAAAAATAATGTGTTATCCTCAGCACAGGGAGAGGTGTGATAGAGGTAAGTGGTATTTTTGGGAGGCATACCTGTCTTTTCTGCACTTTGCTCTCCAAATCTTGCTGTGCCAGGTGTTGGGAACACCCACCTCTGCCCAGGCTGTTGCCCCTCCATTACAGCCCTCACAGGATGCCCAGAGCTACAGTGGCTGCATGGAAAAATGATGCCCATTGCCCTCCCACTCCCTGCCAGCCTTCCCTTGGAATAGCCAGGGTTGGTTTTTGTGCAAACCAAATACTCCAGCCTTCATTTGCATTACTTCATCTCTGTGCCAGAAAGAGAACAACAAAATTAAAGAGCAAAGCACAGCAGTAAATACAAATCTAAAAGCAGAGAGCAGCATCCCTGGCATCAGTAACACGTCCAAGAATTCCAAATCCCAGCACAGAAAGATGGCGTTCCTGGAAGGAGGTAGCAGAAAGGAGGAAAGTCTTCTCTGAGATCCCTGAAGCATAAATCCCTGATTTGAACTATGAAGTAGAGCATTAAGATGGAAAAAAAAAGCCCAACTCTTTGCCAGTATGGTGATGTTCATGAAAAGAATAAATTTCTGGAAGGAGAGTGGCTGTTATTGCTGGAATAACACAATCACAAAGGAACACACCGCAAAGAATTACACTGGAACTAAGAGGGATGGACGCTTGCTCTGTATGCAATTAGGCACAGCTCTGAGGCAGGGAAACACACATTTTTCTAGAAACACTGAGCTTCTCCATAGCACAGAAACCTACTGGATGGCAGGATAAAGTATATGTATATAAAACAAAAAGAATAAAAGGAACAGAAATCTGCAGTATCATAACAGAAATCACAGATCAATGTGTTTGCCCTAGGAAATGAACAGATACACATCAGGACTTGGCAGATAAAGGAGTCTCCTAAGCAAAGCAGAAACAGCTCAAAAGGGAAGGAACAAAACTGAGAAGGAAGGAAAGGGAAGAGGGAGCAGGCTCTGGAGCAGACACCATCAATCTGCACATGTGGAGAAGGAGTCAGTGGCAGTACCTGCCTCCCGACCGGCAAAGGCTGTACATGCAAAGAGGGAGGACAAACAGCCCTGAGAAAATATAGATGATTTGCTTCCAAGGAATTTTTCTTGCCAAAATTTACAGGCCTGCAGTTCTCAGTTAATAGATGGAGCTCCCCTTAGAGCTTCTAATGGAAGAGGCTGAAATGAAAACCACCCGCTCCCCGAGGGAGAGGGGGGTCAGATCCAACAGCCTGCGCGAATGTGTTCTGCATCATCTCTGCTGGGACAGACCCCTGGACACCTCATCACACGCCCTGAGATAACGAGCTATGTGGAAGTGGGAATGTGGATTTTTAAATTAAAAAAGAAGAATAAACGGCCTAGCACAAAGAAATCATCATCAGAAGGAAATCCCAGTCTCCCGGCACGCCTCAGACGTGCGGGGTTTTGCTTCTGCCCTCCAGGACACCTCCTGCCTTACTGCTGGTGAATCCCATGGGATTTCTGTGCCTTATCTGCTTTCTGGGTAAATCCATTAAAACCATGCAGATTTTGCTTTCCAGCTCCACTCCCCAGCAAAGAGCAGTTTCAGTTTGGTTCCTGTCGATAAAGGGTGGGGAGGGGAGGGCAGATCACCTCCCTCCAGGTCACCTCCCCTGAGGTGATGCTGCAGGAGGTGGACAAGGGAACTTGGGGACAGTGGCCAGCGAGTGCCGTGCCTGCTGCAGCTGTTTGGAAGAGGCTCCCACTGCCAGCACCCAGTCAGTGGCAGCTCCAAACACGCCGCAATCAATAACTGCCCAGACAGATGTGCTCCCAGAGCTGCGCAGGCTGGCAGGCAGCAAATGACACAATGGTAAAAAGAGGGACCCCAAGAGCTATTAAACACAACAGGCAGCAAACGCCTCCATCGATATTCTGGACACACAGCCTAACGCTCACCATAAATCACTCCCCATCACACTGAGAACACAACCTTTGCAGAACTGGCGAGGTGTCGTTCAGCTCCACGGGCAGCGTTAAATGCAAACTGTTTCGTTAACAGGATGACATATTTGCAGTTTGCCTGCATATGCCCTGAGTTGTCAGCCTGTTCCCAAACATACAAGGCAGTTGGAGTTCTGGCACCAAGCAGGGCACTGATGGATCCAAAGGGTAATAGAAAAGTGAGGTGCCACGGAGGAGCAAGGAGCAGAGCAAAAACCAACTGGCTCATTAGCCAGGCTGCAACATCAGTTTAAAAAGTCTGCAAAATGGGTGTGAAGGGATTATCCTGCCTCATGCATGTCCCCAGTTAGCAAAGTCAGACCCCTCTGTCCCCTCCAACCCTTCTAACCCCTGTGGCCAGCTCTTTCCACTGAGACAATCCATGGGTAGCCGAGGAGGAGATGGGAAGGGGACCAGGACAGAGCAACCCCCACAATCAGCTCCTAAGGAACGAGGTGACCATAACAGTGAATTATCAGGCCAAAGGCAGGTGAATGAGCTCCCACTGAGCTGGGACTAAACAGCGAGCTGCCATCAGGAAAAACCGAGCGTAACCCAGGAGCAAAACCAACACACAGGACCCAAGGGCATGTCAGGCAGGAGAAAGTCACATGCAACCATATATGTAGCATGGAACGTGCATATTTAATATATTTGCTTGGCAGATGGAATAACTTTGTTAACAGACTATTTAAATTCCTGAGGGGGTACCTGTAACTATTAGAAATTGATTTTATGAGCCTGTTATACAAACATTACACTTCAAGGTCTAAAGCATATTGAAATTCTTCCTGTTCTCTCTCAAACAGATGGTGCTAGGAATTTTTCTGAACCTACTCGTATCCATAAATACAACCCACCAATCCCTCTTGCAAGACAGAAACGATCCTAATTAGAACGGTGAGCCCTCACCATCTTTTCCTCATCACACAGTTACTATAAAAATGTTCCAGAATAGGACAGTTTTGGCAAACCCTTCGCTGGGCAAGCGGCCGTGAGTACTCCTCTATGTTTGTCTTGATGAGACAGAATAAAAAGGGTTTCAGTGCTTGGAAACAAGGCAGACAAAAAGAGTGGGATGGCGACGGCAGTAGTCAGTGTCTGTGGGTAGCAGAGGCTTAGAGCTGGGTAAGGATGAGGATGTAACACCAGCAGCATCACACCTCCAACCCCAGGCTCAGCAACACACTTCGGGCTTCAGAGTACACCAAGAAATTGCAGAGAAATTAATGTGGGGGGTGATATTCCCCTACTACAGAAAAAGAAGGGCTCGAGGGATTGGTTTCTAAGGAAAAATTAAAAGAGCTCAATTTGCCAAGCTTGACTAGGCATCAGCCAGGAGCAGGCATTGAGGTTGGGAGAGATGATGAGTAGTCACTGGTGCCCAGGGTATTTCCACACCACCAGGAGCTGCCTTCCAGGGCATTACAAACAGGAGTGGGGGGATCAGAAGCAGGATAGTACTGTAAATACAGCCCTGGGCTCCTCTGGGAGCCATCCGCTTGCATCTGTGGCTTCCTTAGTGGGTGTTCAACCAGAAATGAAATTTTGCTCACTGAGATATCTTTCAGGGCCGGCAACACATTCATTTAATCAAGCAGCCAGATTTGTTGCAGGATGAAATTAATTTTGTTCTGGGTAGGAGTGGAGGTAGTTGAGGGAGATGAGAGCTCCTATTCAGGGGAGAGAAACAATACTTGCTGCGATAAGGTGCCCGGCCTCGCGGCATGAATAGAAAACTGCAGCTCAGATAGGCCACCGGATATTTTTTTTTTTTTTACTATACTGCCATTCATGAACAACCCTGAGCTCAAATACTGCCATAAAGAGCATTCACTGAATGGAAAAAAAAAAATCATTAAAAATTGTGGCCTCTTCCTGGACAACTCAGCAACAGAAAGTGCCAGCTACATTTGTTGAATAAATTGCTTGCAGGGAATAGTTTTTACTAGGTCTAAATGGGATGAAATTAAGCGTAGGGGGATGAATGCCAAGTACCACAAAACTATTCCTGGGTGTGAGAGGTACAAGGCAGGGAGCAGCCTCTCCAGACAGGCCTCAACATAAAGCCCTGTCCAGACCCCTGGTACATCTCTCCACCAGGCACCCCAGAGATCTGGGGCTGCTTGGTCTGAATTTGGCACTTCTATGTCTCATTGGAGGGCAGAGGCTGGCCACTGGGTCAGGGACTGGGGCCACTGTGTTGAGACCAAGTGGGAATGAGACTCTGGGGGTTCCCTGCATGCCCTGCAACAGCCCAGCAGCAGATTTGCCCCGGTATCTCCCCACCAGTCCCAGCCCATTGTGGAGACTGCAGTGGATTGTTTGGATTTGGGAAGCTCAGAGGGCATCTCATGCACATGGGAGAGAGGCAGATCTTGCAAGAATAAGTTCACCCTTCCCCTCCTCTGGTTCCCCTGCTCCTCAGCTGCAGCAGCCATCTCCAGGCTCCTATCCTCAGTCCATCCTCAGTGTTTCCAGCCCACTCCCTGCCCTGACTCCAAGGAAACACCATGACCCCAAGAACAGAGGCAGGCCTGACGCCAGCAGAAGGTGAAGCTTTTCAACCAGTTATTTTCTAGGATTTCAGAGAAGGTTAGAGGAGAGGGTCTTATTAAAGAGGAGAAAAAGAAAAAACAAATCCCCAAATTACTTGCTTATTCCATCTGCTGTCTTGTTTGGTCAACACAAAGCAGGGGTTATCACAGGCTGAGGGCTGGCATCCACTAAGGGAACATTAGAAGGCTATTTCACAACCTCCAACTCCACAGAAGAGACAACATTTTTGTCCCTTTAACAGCCATTAAGGGCCGGAGCAGCCCAGGGCAGGATGCTCACAGTCTATGAGCAGGCTCTCCCAAGCCCCGGCAAGGCGAGGCAGCCTGAGCTTGTGCCATTCACAGCCCGGCCCCAGCAGCCCCCCCAGGACAAGCCCAGGGTGAGTGAACTCCTGCAGGGTTTCCCTGGGCTCTGAGCCGTGTGCGAAGGGATCTGTGCTCTCCCAGCGGCGCCCCGGGGCGATGGCGCGGCAAAATTGGGACTGAAATGCGACCCAGCAGCGGCCAAGTGGGCCAGCATCCTTCCTCTGAGTGCACAAACACCTTGTGCCATGGAGCAGGGAGGTGACAAACCCTTGCCAGCCACACTGGGGAGACCGTGGAGCTCCAGGCCTTCCCTGCAGGGAAGGGAAGCGCAAAGGGGATCAGGCTCATCAGCCTCAGGATCTCCTGGAGATTCCCAGGGCAGGAGGAACGCAGCATTGCTGTCCATCCCACCCTGCTCTCCCCTGCCAGGTTACCAGCACAGAGACTGGGAGTCCCTTAGAAAGCAGCTGGAGGAGGATGGGTGCAGACAGGGGCCAGAGGACCCTGGGAATAACAGCTCACCTTGAGCTATTTGGAGATTTTTGACCAGACACAGTCTGGTGAGCCTTGGTGGCCTCTTGGAGCCATGAGGTGTCTCAGGGGCCCCAGGGCCATGGTGCAGCCCCGCTGGCCACGGCAGGAATGGGACAGGAGAGACCTTCAAAGGGCATCTAAGGTGCCCTTGACCTAAGGACTGTGGTGACTTCACATCAAAGAAGCACCACCCCTTCCAAAAGCAGTCCAGCACCAGCCACATCCTGCCCTGCTGCCACAACCAGATAAAAGCTCAGCTGAAATTGGTGTCTCACTGCCTACCCCCAAATTTTCCTTATTCCATGGATGGCACGAGACCCTGAAACAGAAGGTTTCTACTCATGTCCTACTCCAGGTGCCTCCAAACCACTGCCGGGGGACACTGATGGGAGGTGCTGGGCAAACCTGGAGTAACAGCACGGTTGTGAGTCCAAAAAATCTTCCCAAGAGGCAGAACCAGTGGCTGGGGATATGCCATGGTCATGGAGCTGAGAAGAGTATCCAGACACTTCCTTGCCAGCCCCATGAGCATTTCCATCACATTGGTACTGCAATTACAGAATCAGCCAAACGGTTAAAGAGGCTGGAGGGTTTGATTTAAATAAATAATAATAATTTAGCTTCCAAATTGCTCCCACATTGAGGTGCTTCAGGCTTTGTGCAACGCAATAAAAACCCTCTCTAAAAACAACAAAACACGCTAAAATGTTATCAGAAAAACACTACTCATTAAAATTAACAATTAAAACAAATTAGAAAGGCTCTACTGACACGGAGGGCGAAGGAGAGCATCCAAATGAGGAAAAATGCCTGGTAATTTTTAGTCACTGATAAGCAAAATAATGGTCTCATTTAGTACTGATTACCTAGAATTATTTAATTTTACTTCAAATTATTCAATTTTTGGTTCAAGTTACCTAGTAATTTTTAATTACCGATACATAATGCAATGACGAATGGCTCTTATTTACCTCTGTCTCCACAGAAGCGTGCAAGGAATCAATAGGCATTTCTGGCAAATTATTAAGCGACTTGATGAAATGACAGGAATGCTTTTCCCATTAGCAGGAGCTGCCGAGCCCCCGCCCCGGATGAGTGCTGGGGCTGGGCTCAGGCTGAGGGAGGAGAAGCCAGAGCAGCTCCAAGGCAGGGAGGCCTGGAACACGGAGCAGCTTTCGGGAAGCGACGGGGTCAGAGCTGGGAAAAGGCAAACCCACCCCGCTGCACTCAGGAAAGAGGCATTTGGTCCATTTTTAGCAGAGAGCAGGCTCAGCCACAGACTCTTGGCTGCCTCATTGATTTTTCCCTCTTAATGGAAACAACCTGCAGGACTGAAAATATTTGCAAACTGCTCAGGACAAAAAAGGGAGCAGCAATAACAGGGGCAGAGGGGAGGCTCTTCCAGGGCAGTGTCATACTGTGCCCCTTTCCCAGCTTCTCTAGGATGTTTGCCTTCCCCTGGGCATGCTGCCTATCTTTTTTTTATTTATTTATTTTAATCCTCAAGCAAGAGCATTCCCTGGGTATTTGCCACACACGGACCAGTCTTGTCAAAGATATGAGGGTGGAAAGGGTCAAAGGAAGAAGAACTGATTGTCCTTAACCTGTGCATGGATAAAAATCACCTCTTGTCACCTGCTGGAGAACTTGTGCCTCCTGCCAGAGCCAGGATTGCTCAGGCAACTCATCTAGGCAGGATTAGAGCTCGGAACAATCTTCATAAATCAGAGACAGAGCCAGGAAAAACAGGAGGGTGTTCACCAAGACAAGTGCAAGGTTCAACTGAACAAATACAGGGCAGAGGGGAGGAAGCCTAAATAAATACAGGGAGAAGCTGGCAAGGCAGCTGCTCTGCAGAAAAGAGCTGGGGGATGTAATGGATTGCAGGCTGAACACAAGGCAGGAGCCTTGTACTGCGACAAAAAAAAGATTAAAAGATTAAAAAAGGAGTATTGTTGGGAGATACAAAAAGAACATCTTGCCTCCAGCACCCTCCCCAGCCCTGCCAGAGTCACCTCTGTGAATATGTCCTGTTTTGGGTGCCACCCTGTAATGGAGTGGGAAATGAGCAGTGAAAGCTGGCCAAGGTCACTGAGGTCTGCCAGAAGTCTGCAAACCTTGGAGTGGGAGCCTGGCTGGGGTCAGCCATCCCCTGGGGAGGGAGATGGGATGTCCCTCAGGTGGAGGGATCCTGCGGGGAGGAAGGGGCTCATCTGTGGTGAGTGAGAAACAGCGGGCCGAAACTTCAGGGAGGACAAGCTCCTTTTGGCTGGAATAGCAGCAGGAGTGAGTATCACCTCCATCCCCGGGGCTGAGAAACTTCCCACAAACCCAGCAGGGGCTGAGCTGGTCCTGCTGTGGTGCTGGGCTGCAGCTCTGGCAGCTGCTGCTCTCCTCTTGCCTTCCCAGCTCACATCCAGCCACGTCTTGCCCTGCCCAACACCACCACGACTGTTTGGCTGCTGAAGTGTTTTCAGCAGTCACTCCTATTATTTTTTTTAAATTAAAGAAATAGCTGTGAAACACTTGATAAAAATCTATAGCTCTCCTCGCCAGCTTGCAGATAGAGTCCCACGACTGTTCATATTGGAAATTCAATTCCAATCAGTGTATTGGCAGGAAAGGATTAGGGTCAGTGCCAAGCACATTCATCCTGGCCAGCACTTACACGACTCTTTGTGTGCTCCACCAGCTGCTCCAGCTACCTGCAGAGGGCCCATCTCAGGAGGCTGGCTGCTGGAGTGACTCCCTGTGGGGCTCTCATGCCAGCACCCCATGATGTGCCCTGTGGAGGGTGTGGGCACATTCCTTGGTGATGCCTCCACATGCCCAGGCTGTGCCTCTTTCCCTTCTTCCCAGCAAAGCTCCTGTGCAGATCAGAGAGCCCTGAGGCATCTGCTCTGGTCTCTGCTGCACAAGCAATGGGGCCTGGTGAGCAAAACCTTTGGTGGTCCTTCCAGCATGGTTCCCTCCACCTTCTGCAAGGGCCAGCCCTCATCTGAGGGTACATACAGACCACCTAACAACAATAAACAGGATTTTGCACACAGTAAGGGCCTCCAGAACCCCCTTCCATCACCTCTGGGGCTCTGTCCCATTAAGTCTCCCAGTCCAAGCTGTAAAATACATCACACCACAGAGCTTGGCATTCAGTAGAGACCAGGACACCAAACTGCCTTTGGGCATGTGAAGGCAGGGCCAGGCAAAGCTGTCCCAGGCTAAGGCAACACAACAGTGAATGTCACATCAGGTTCAGGTGCCTCACAGTTAAGGAGATATTGGAAATAGAATCAGCAGTGGAGAATTTCAAGCAATTGGGGTTTTTTAGGAGCATGGAGATAAATCTGAATAAAAATGAGTAAGGTAGAGGCATTACCCACAGGGTCTTATCTGATCTGGCATCCAAACCTGCTATTGCCTCCACTTCCCTATCTCGAGGAGCTTTTTAAATGTGCACAGCTACAAATCACACTCCTTCAGTTTAAGTGTCAAATTAAATCAAGACAAACGTTCCCCTGTTCCACATTTCCTTTGGTCCTTGGCTAAGCCCTGCAGCCCTTTCCCAAACCTCCACCTCCCACAACCTGGCACAACCCCAAGCCTTTGCCTTGGGAGACATCTTCAGCCTGAACTTCCCATCCCTCTGGCATGCAGAGCTGCTCCACTGCCAACCCCTCTTTCTGCAAGAAAGTTGCTGAAGACTTTTTACAGAGGAGTTTTGATGTCAAACTCTTCCAGTCACCAGCTTTAAGCCCTTTACCAGAAAAAGTCAGGGAAGACCAGAGTTCATCTTGGCATCCAGCTCACGCTGCAGCCAGTGTCCATCCCTCATGCAACAGTGAAAGCTCTGCTGGGACAGACGGCGAAATCCAAAGAGCAAAAGCTGAAAACTGATAAGAAACTCATTTTTACACCAGCACATGATTTATATGTGGTACTCACTGCCGTAAGATACGGCAAGGCAGAGAGTTTTGTAAGATTTTAAAGAAGATCTGACATTTACGCAGCTAATAGAAGATTCTGTAGCTCCATGAGTCAAGGTAGATAAAAGGAAGATGCCTGGAGGGAAGATAAGGCCATGTGCTTCGGAGCATAAGCTAATGACTAATAGCAAAAGACAAAGAAGAAAGCACCCCTGGGAGGCTGGGTTTTTCCTGTGTACCAGGTGTTTGCTTGTACCTTCTCTGAAGGTCCTGGCACATGTTTCTGCAAGATCGGATATGCGACGAGCTGCATCCCAGGCTCGCCCCAGGACAGCAACTCCCCTGCTCCTAAAATTCTAAGTTTTGTTTTGGTTTTAAATTAGACCCAGATCTCAAAGTCCTGAGAAGCCTCTGTCATTAATCCTCCTGACACACAACCTGGCCGCATGCACTGGAAATCATTGCTCAGGGGTTGGCAGCGCTCCAGGCAGAGGGGACTGAGTGCTGACTCACAGGGGCCCCAGGGATGCTGACACCGAGGGCAGGCACCAAGGATGTCATCATAGCTGTACCTGCACAGAAAGATCTTGTCTGAGCAAGAGCATGGTGCTGCTTGGATCCTGCCAGCAGCTGGAGGACATGGGTGATGCTGGCAGGACAGATGTGGGCTTTGCTGCGGGGCCCCATCTCCACAGAGGGGACCACAGACCCCTGTGCACTCAGGTGCTCTCACTGCGGCATTTGCTGCAAAGCATGAGGCCAGTGAGGCACAGTGGCAACTCACAAGCCTCTCCTGTAGTAGGGTTAGGGAAGACATCACATATCCTGGGCTGGAGCTGAACCAGAGGCACAACTGCTCAAACGTACTGGCACTGGGTGTGGTGGCACCAGGGCTTTGTGTTCACGTGCAGCCGTGTACTCCCACATCCCATCTCCATGTTCTTCCACTGCAGCAGCACTGCCACAAGCCCACCTCCCACCTCTGCCAGACGTGCTGCTTCACTGCCTTCTCCTTTGAAACCCCTTGTGCTGTGCGCTGACATCCGGAGCTGTCACTGGCCGCCTGCCGGCGCGTGCTCCGTGCCTCGGTCCAACATCTCCTACCTTCACAGTGTTTACATGAGCTCAGCCTCCTCCTCCCCCAGTCTGTCTGCGGGCTCTGTCCTGCCCGTCGGCACACAGAGCTCTCTTTGTACAGTTACTGTCCTCCGAGACATGGATGTTTAGGTCCCAGGACCCATCCCCTTCCCCTACACCCCTGCATCCAACCCCACTCCATCAGCCGGCTCTAGGGCCATTAACACCACACAGAGTCCTCACCTTGAGATTTGTGGGCCCAAAGGCTCCTTTCTCTCCTGACCAGTGCTTCTACACAGAAGTGGACCCCATCTCTGGGGTCAGCCTGCCACTCTCTGCCTGGCCCAGCTCTGCAGGAGGCAGAGCTGTGCTGTCTGCACAGCCTCTGAGTGTTTCTCTGAGTGTTTCTTGGCCATGGGGAAGGTCCCTCAGCTGCAAGATGGAGATGAAGGTCCGAGCACTGCAGGATGATGATTTCAACCCTACTGCTCAGACTCACCATGTTCCTTGCCTTCACTGCCACCTTCCCACACCTGATTTTCCACTGTGGTGGGTCAAAATCTCCTATTGCCCTGCAGCCCCATGGCTGAGGTTGGGTATTGGGTATGTGGTACTGTCCTCCTGCCTGCCCTGCCACAGTCCCTCACCACACCCTGCAGGGCTGCTGCTCCCTCTACACCTCCCCATTCCTGGCAGGGCTGGTCTCTCCCGAGCTTCCCCACTTTGAGCAGGAGACAAGCTCAGCTGCAGCACTCCTAGTCTAAACAAAAACACAGGTACAGCACCCCGACCTCCTCCTCCTCTTCCTCCTGGTGCTCTCCCCATATGCTTGTTTGTGCCTCTCCCAGCCGCAGCCTGTCATTTACTGATGGTGTTTCAGCCTCCCTAATTGGAGACTGGGAGAACTCCGGGGAAAGATTGCTTTCTCTTTTATTAATGTATTTCCACAGAACCCAGCAGACCCAGTCAGTGCACCAGAACACACACAGCTCCATCAGGAGGCAAATGGGCACTGGCTCCATCTCGCACTTGCCTTCAATGCCACCAGTGGTACCGCCACAGACCAGTGATGAGCCTACATTCCAAGGGCTACAAACACAAGGAAAGGAAGAAACCCTAAAATAACTCCCTCAGCCTGAAGCCGGCAGCACCCGGAGCCGTCGGGGAAACCCATCGCACCCTTCATGCCTCGTTAAAAAGGCTCAGCTGCCACTCAGCGGGCAGGACCCAGCTGCGAGGGGCTGATGAGCCTTTTAGCATCCCGGCAGATCGCAGCGAGCGGGTGTGATTTGCTCCATCCTGATGTGGCAGAAAGTTACAGCTGCGAAGAGCGCTCTGGCATTTGTTACAAAAGAGCTCCCCCCACCCTCTTTTTTTTCCTTTCTTCTTTTTTTTTTTTTTTTTCCCTTTTTCTTAAAAGCGAAAATATTTGCTTCAAGCAGCGTTTATCTGTCCCCGCGCTGTCGCAGCCCTGCTGCGCGGTGCCCATGGCCCTGCTGCCATCTTCAGGGCATCTCCCACCAGCTCGGGGCTGCGGGAGGGCGTTCCTGGCCGCAGCTCCTCCGAGACCAAAGGCTAGGGGAAAAAAGCCAACAGGCAACTTCTGGAGGACTTTCCACAGCACGATCCAAGAATTAAAAAAGCTAAACAGATTTTACATATTAAGACTACAACCCTTTAGTGCAACATTAAAGCCTATTTACTTAAGAGGTTGTGGATGTTACGCTGGGAAGTTTTCCCTTCCACAGATGCTCCGAGCAGTGATGGGAGAAGCCTGCAAGCAGCAGCTTGTGGTGTTTTATGGCGTCGTTGCTGCTACAGCCAAAAATGCTCGTTATCCTCCCAAAGTGGACATTTGCCAGTGCTGTGGTGATGGGCAGCTGGTCCCTGGGTGATGGCTGTGGGTGCTTTTCTTCTCCAAAATCACATGTTGAGTACACCTGTGAATTGTCACAAGCAAGTCACTGCCTTTGTAGTTATTTACAGAGCTGAGGATCTGAAAAAGCATCCATAAATCTTATCCTGTACCATTTTCCCAACATGACATTGCCCAACCTTTCCCTCCTCCGCACTCCAGCTTCTTTCCTCTGGATGACCCTTGGGAAATCTGGAGGAATTAGAGATTAACAGAGAAAAATATTTCACCTAATAAAAAAAAAAAATATATATATATATATATATATAATCGGAAGAGCTCATTGTGAGCCCAGAAACCTGATGGGCTTTAAAGCTTCAAGTTTTCCTCCTGACCACAGGGAGCTGTTCCCATTCCTCCATTGGAGGCGAAAGGAAGGTAACGCCTCCTGCTAAATCCAGATAACCCCGTTCATCTTCTGCCACGGATCTCTAACGTTTTTACTGGAGAGGAGCCAAACACTGGGAAATCCAAGCCTCACCTCCAGCCCACATTGGGCCACCTGTGCTCATGTCAGCACAGCTAGGACAGCCCCCGAGCCGTCCTGTGGTTTCCTCCCGCCCCAGACGGCGCTCCTGGAGCTCTATCTCCAATCCATTATGCTACATGGGAGGAACCAGAAATCCAGACTTTGGGTCAGCAGATTTTTCGGGGGGGGGGGGGGGGGAAAGCTAAAAAAGAGCAGGTTTGGCCCTTTGTAGACACACTTCCCGCTACAAGAAACTGTGGGAAACCCCAGTGGGGCTAAAGAAGCCATTTTGCCCCAGTTTTTTAATTTCTCTTCCCTGTCCAGGTCTGTACCTGCCACAGACCTGGTGATGTCTCCATGGTTTTCAAAGTTACGACCACCTGAAATTGTGTTTAGATGAGAAAAGCAGCTTTCATTAATGTCTAACATGTCCCCTGTGTGCTCAAAATGCTCAGAAAGCTGAAGAAAAATTAAAAGTCATAATGTATTTTTTTATTCTTATTGATTTTTAAGCCTATTTCATTTTGGGGAGCTGGCTTGTAATTTTGGAGCACTTGTGGGATAAGTACCCGAGGCCTCATGGCAGGATTGTACAAAGACTTTTACTCATGTTTTATTTTTCAGTAACCTTGATAGCTAAATACAGTCTCGTGGAGAAGAGGTTTTAATATTCAGGCTGCCAAAAATAATTGCTTTTCAGTATTATGTGCTAAACCACCTGATGGGGCCACGGCACTGGAATTCACGTGGGCAAGCTGGCCAGGACAGACCTCTAATGAAATGTGGGGACCAGCCACCCCATCCCAGGGCTGCTCTGCTTTTTCCTGGCTCTTATTGCATGACCCTGGACTTACCACCAGCAAACTGGAATGTCGTGGATGTCGTGGCATCTCTTGGTGCTCATGGGCTCGTCTGGCTGTGCGGGGCACACTGCAAGCCCAGCAGCTCCATATGCACATCCTTGCTCAGGAAGCCGTGCTTTAATCAAGGCTCTGGGATCCTTCCTTTGCTCGCCTGGGGCGGGGGGATTTTAACTCTAAACACATTAGAGTGCGAGATTGAAAGGTAACGTGTTCTCCCGGGGCTGCCGAACAACGGAAAGGAGCCTGGGTTTCATTTGCACAGAGTGTGCAGTGGGAATTTCCCTAATCAAATAAAAAGAAAATGAAAAACTCACTCTCTCCAAAAGTTTAATTCTCTTAATTACATTAATTGGAGAAACATAGGAGCCTCCTTTGCACGTCTTTCTTCTTTGCAGAGGAGAAGGGCTGCAGAAAGGGAGTTCTCTTGCATGAGGGTGCAAGCTGGACTCGCATCTGCTGTCAGGATGGGATGGGGATGGAGGAGGCACAGCAGGGATGCTCTGCGGTCAGCCTTGGCCCAAAGAGAGCCTGGATGATCCCTGCACTGTCAGATGACCTATTAATCCCTGGAAAATGTTATGGGGATTTTTCTCCAGCCTTTGCCTGCTCCAGGTTCCCATCAGGCGTCAGAAGGGACACAAAGAGCTGCACGACTTGTCTCACCACTGGCTTCTCCAAGGCCTTTCGGCAGCCAGGAGGTGGCACGTAGCCCTGGGGGCGGCTGTGCCGTGGGCTGAGCTCCTCTGTCAGCTGCAGCCATGGGCACCCCCTGCCAGGTGCTGCCCACCTGCACGGCCTGGCCCCACTGCCCCATTAGCGCACGGCCTCGTTTAACGCTTCCTTGGGGACAGCGGGGAGGTGACATCACGGCGGGCAGCACAGAGAGGGGGGAGCGGCTTCCGCCCTGCTCTGCACAGCCATGGCCCCCCAAAGCCCCCTGGGGCTCACCCTGTCGGCTTTAACCCCTTTGCTGCCACGAGGAAGGGAGGAACTCGCGAAACTGCTGTGGTGTCGGATGTGTGTGCTGCCTGTTCCCACTGCTGGCCATCCTGAGCCACGTGGGGATGTCATCCTCCAGTGGTGGGGACCATCCCCCAGATCCTCACAACAGAGATTAATGGGATGAAGAGCGTAAATATATCAGAAATACCTGCAAATTTATATTTCCTAGCCCTACTTGGAAATCAGTGCTTTTGGAAAATCTGGAAGGAAAAGGGGTTTTTTGAATGTGAACCCACACAAGGCTCTTGCTGAAAGCAGCCTGGCCCCCACCCGATCTGCCTCCAGCTTGCTGGAGGAAAATCAACATTAAAATAGGAACATGTATTGCTCTGCTCTTGGGCAAAATGGGTCGTAATTCAGGTTTCCCAGGGCACCTGAAGGGCTCTGGGGAGGTTCAGTGTTTGGGTGAGCTGAGGAAAACTGAGCTGGGTTGGACGGCAGGATCCCCCTCTGCACGCCAGCTCCCGGCGGTCGGCCAGAGGCCTGCTCCCCACTGACACTGCAGCAGGAAAGGTGACTCTATAACTATAATTTTAATATATAATGAGAAAAGTCTGTGTTTACTAAAAAAAAAAAATAAAATGGACATGGCTAGACCATTTGGCTGAATGCTTTTCCTTGGTTAAAAAAAAAAATAGAAAATAAAAGGAAAAGGAAAGAGCCACCTTTGTACGGGAGATCACGTCCGGAAAATTCCAGCCCAAATGACATAAGTTATGAGCAATTGAAAATTCGGATTAGAAAGGAACTGAGCAAAAAACCTCAAGTATGAGCATCAACATCCTGCTCATAGTCCCCATTGCCTGAACAGAGGTCAGCAATGGGATGGCTCCAGGGCACGCATGCTCCAGAATGCTTTAGGGCCTGGAGAGGGGAGAAGGGGGCAGCCAGGTATGATCCAGAGCCTCCTCCTTGGGCAGTCAGGATCAGCAAGGAGCTGCTCTGAGGTGACGTAAATTACCAACAGCAAAACACTTCACTCCAATCACCTCCTGTTCCCTCCCGCTATCTCAGGGCAGGGTTGTAGCTACAGCCCAAGCTTGGGCTGCACATAAGTCTGAACCCGCTGAACTCCTGCTGTTTCATGCTGGCTTAGCTCAGCTGGGGCAGCTTTGTGCCAGAAATCTAACTGGATTTACTCCTGGCTCGCTGCAGGTTGGGCTGTGCCAAGAAATGCACAGGTGCAAATTAAATCAATATACCTGGTGTGGGGAGGTGCTGTGGGTATCTTTGTGGAAGGTTTGCATGGCTGTTACCAGACTGTCTTTGAAGCCAAGTGAAGCTCAAGCACTGCGTCTTCCATTTCAAAGCAGCCGTGTGTCTGCAGGGCTCTGCCAGCCAGCACAGCCATGCCTCTGGTGAGAGCTGGGAACACAACGTGGCACCAGCAGTAGCACCCTCAGGGTCCCTGCTGCTGGGGGACAGAGATGTGCCTGTCTCATGTGGCACAGCTGCAGAGCACTGGCAGCGCTGTTGCCCCAGGGCAGGCACCAGGAGGGTGTCCTGCCCTGCTGATCCTGCTGCAGTACGTGAGGCTGGGTGCAGCAGGGACTTCATCTGGACAAGGCCCCTGTGGGATCAGGGTAACCCAGTGGCAAACCAGGTCCTGTGGGGACATTAAGCAGGGAACTGCTCCTTTTTCTGGGCAGGATAGAGCTGCTCTGCCCCAGCTCCATCCCATGATGCTCCTTCCCTGGCAGCACTGGTGCTGGAGATCCTCCTTCCCTGGGCTGCCATTCATGCCCCTCCCTCACTCGGTGCCCTAATCCTGTGTTTCAGTGTCATCAGAAGGATGAAGGTGAGAGCTCACAGTCCACCTTGCAAGCTCCCATGGTGGGAAGTCACCTCACAAACCTCTGTGCTATGAGGTGACCTTGCAAGCCATGGTAGGAGAATACTTTGAAGCCCCCATGGTGGGACGTTCCCCCATCCCAGGCTCCAGAGCTCTCTTGATGGGGCAGAGATGGGTCCATGATGGTTTGATTCCCACTAATGCAGAAAGTACAGCAGACCCAGACAGGCCGTGACAACCCCAAGCTCAGCTCAGCTCTTGCAAGTCACTGTGGTCATGTCCACAGTGCCAGGGAGTGGGGAATTGTTAGCACAGCTCTGCTAACCTGACTCTGCTAAACATGACTTGGGGTGGTGTGGGACAGGGACCCTTCCTGGGTGACAGGGTGGGCACGGCCCCATCTCTGATGCTACCAGATTTGGATACCCGGGAAGTGATATGGTTCATGCTGCTTGGCTTCAGCCTCTCTGGAAAAGCTGTGGCCAACAGCCAGGCAACACCTGGGACTCTGGTTTGATCCACCCAGGACAGCACCTACTCCATGGTGTAGATAGAGAGGATGGGATTCAGCTACCCAAATAAAACAGTAGCTGTTGTATTTGGGTAGCTGAATCCAAAGGTGGGTGTCTGTGCTGCCTTCACAGCTCTGCACAGGGATGATCCTGCCTGTGACACTGTGCCCTAAAGCAGGCAGATACCCACAGTGAGAGCCACCCAGTTCCCAGGCCCAGCACGATGGGAACTGGAGATGCCCTTTGTCAAGTGAGGGTGCAGAGACCTCATGTGGGAGCTTGGCCTTGGGCTTGGAGTCAATAAACTCAGCCACAGACTGTCCCAGATCTGTTTTATTATCTGCATTGTTTATGGGCACCCAGACACGGCCCTGACAGCATGAGGGGCATTGCACCCCTCTGGCAGTGCTGTGCACACCCTGCATCAGCCCCAGAAGCCAGCACTGGACAGGATCCATGGACAGCACCACCCCCCTTAGTGAGGGCTGGGAGAAAGGCAGGATCGGTGGTGTTATTTTACTTAATTCATGATTAAATGCCCCCAGAAGAGTTTAGCCCTTATTACCGAGATATAATGGCCTATTAAGGGAGCAGCATTCCCTGGAAAGCAGCCCAGTGTCAGTGACTCCTTATTGCGATAAGAACTTAATAATCACACGTGGGGCGAGGACAGGAGGAAGCCACAGGCTGCCCATGGTGCAGCCCGGGGCTCCTGCCCGCAGGGGAAGGGGGGTGACGGGAGCCCCTCTGGGAGCTCTGCTGATTGAGAAGGAAATCCCCACGCTTGTAAATCTGTAATTCCTCACTAAATGCTTTGTAACGACAACAAATGTAAAGTAGTGTCAGAAACCTCTCATTTTCTTTTACGGTAAAGTCATGTTCTGAAGCCAAAGAAAGGAACTAGAGAAAAACTAATTGCTCACTCACTGTTTAAAATATGCTGGTCTTCAGCATCTTTGCAGTTTCTTCGACCTGTTTTCCATGTTGTCCTATGGGCAGGGTGGAGAACTTGAGCTCTGAGCGTCTTCTACCTTTGTAATTAATTAATTTCAAATTTAGCTTTCAGGAAATGGGACTTCCCCTCCTCTATGCCCATTTCTCAGCGCATCACTCCTAAGTGTGATGGTCTCACTTGCTTCTGGGTTTGTTATTGAACAGGGAACATTTTCTCAGCAAAATGTAAAGCTGGGCGATAAGGACTGGGCAGGAACTGATAGAGACTTTGCAGATCGAATATGATGTTGTTTATTTGACTATGATGTATATTTAAAGGTCTCAGTTACAATTGGCCCCAGGCACTCTCTAATGAGCTGCAGCTGCCTGGACTCTCATTAGCTTTAATGACATCTTCTCAGTACATTTTTCTTGGGGTAAGACCTTGTCCTCTCTATGGTTGTGCACACACTAAAACCAAGAGACATCTCACCCTAAAAGGGCAGCCAACTCAAAACAGTGGAGCAATGATAAATGATGCAAGTGCCCAGAAGAGACAAACCTTTCCTGGAAGAGTCATTGTTTATTTAAGGCAAGCTAAATGTAATTTACTTTGGCACGCCTTCGAATTAGCCCGGGAGGTATTTGCGCCGAGGCTCAAAAAGCGGGTAACAAAGTCACCGTGTGTGTTCAGCAAAGATCAATTTGCAATTTCCCTGATTTTTGCCATTTGCCTTACTCAATGGGCAACCATCTGCCTTCCCAAGAGCCACTTTTGGAGGCAGAAAAGCGGTGAGAAAAAAGCCTGGATTAGGGAAGGAGGTGAGAGCAGCAAACACAAGCGCCAGTGTTAGGCGGCACCTCCCCGCTCCCGCTGCAAGCCTGCGAGCTGCCGGCGCTCCGGCAGGCTGCTGCCTATTGATCCTGCCCCTCCATGCGGAGCCCCGGGCTCTTTTCTCCACTCTGGGTATGTCTTCTGGTGCTCTGCCCCTACCGCCAGCGGAGCCCTTATCCGACTTCCATCTCTTCTTCGGAGAATTGAGGGAGCAGTCATTAATCATCCGAGCTGTCCCCTCCGTGGGAGCACAATGGCCTTCTTTATCCTGCACTTCAACAGCCCTGACATGTACAATAACAATCAGCCTTGACGTATCTGTATTGCACCAAAGAGACTTACTCAAAAGGTTCTTTTGCAACATTTCGGGTTGTAGTTAAAATATATTGGTGCATTGTGAGGCGAGTGGTACAGATCATATCGGAGATGTGTAAGGGTTTCTAGGTAGCACGGCAGCATCTCGCAAACATTTTTCTGGCCGCGTTGCTAACCCTGGCAGCGGAGGTAAGGATGGCTGGTGCTGGGAAGGTGATCCATGCTTTCATGGGGTGGTTTTCCATCCTGACTCTTTTCTTAGGGAATCTTTCTAACGGGGAAATTTGGCTGCTTCTGACTGAGACGTGCAGAGCTTAGGAAATTCCTGTCCCAAACTGAGTGCTGCTCTCATGACATGATGGATAATAAAGCACCATCCCAGCAATGCTGGGAATATCAGATTAAACTTGTATCTCCCAGTTGATGCCTTCAGACCAGTCCCACATTCAGGGATGTCTCCACCACAGTGCAATATAGTGGAATTTTGTCCCCCAAATCCCATCAGAGATACAGATTTGTCTGAGGGAATGTTTGGATCTCACTGCCACCACTGCACATGTGCACCAAATGGCCATGAACACGGGGCAGGAAAAGATAAGCTGGGTACCACAGCTCCTGGGCATGAGGGGGACAAGGAAGAGGTCAGGAGACGGGAAGAGAGACACGAAAGAGAAATACAGACTGAAAAAACAGCGAGCTGCTTTCACCCACATTTAATCAGTTGAAAGTTGTGTTAGGAATTTCTAAGCCCTCCTTAAATTCCTGGGCTCCAAAATGCCACTGAACTAGCAGAGGTATTTCTGGACAAGTTGCAGGAGCTCCCAAACAACCAGGGAACACTAAGAAAATACAGAAAGATGGGGGTGGGGGAAATAAAAACAGGAAACAGGTGGGATTTACTTCTCCCTTTCCCCCCCTTGTTGTTTCACTGCTTTCTGCGGGGGCAAGCTGCACCTCTGAAGCTCAGATTAAACAGTTTGCTACAAAATAAAAATGCATCTGAGTTAACAAGCTCTGAGATTTAGGGAGACGCCACTCCGGGAGATACACGCATAGGTCACCGGGGCATTTCTCAGCTCTCCAGGCCCCGTGGGTAACTGCTTTGCCCCTTCCATCCTCAGTGAAACCTAAGCCTGTCGTTTGCTCACAGCCAGGCAAGCTGCACTCGCTCAACTGTCCCAGCAGCTCCATTTGGCTTCACCGCTGTGGATCCAACACCCTGCTCTGCCTGAGAGCAGCTGGGGCTAAAAAAGCAGCAGTAACAGAGCAAATATTGGGATTATTACAGTTCAAAGGCCCTTCTTGGAATTACAAATTGCTTTCAGTGCTCTGTACTGGATAAATGGGTGGGCAAAGCAGCACTGGGGGAGTTGCAGGGGGGTGAAGCTGTCCTGGGACCCCCATGCTCTCCCTATAGAGCTGCTGATCTGCTCCAGTGCAGGCAGACCTGACGTCCCCGGCACCAAGCGAACCGTGCCAAGCAGAGCTGCACACACTGCCCTTTTGCTCTTATCCAGGAATCTATTTTTTTTAAGCACATATTTTCTGCTGGTTGCCTCCATGGACTTTTTAAAAAATGTATTTATTTATTTATTTAATTCCTTCTTTCTGAAGAAATGTGAGGATCAAAAAGCACACGGCTCACAGCACACAATGACCTGGCCAGTGCTGCTGGATCCAGCAGAGCCAGAGCCAGGCTGTGGGCGTGCTCTGAATGGTACCATCCCCTTGGCAGCCCCACAAGCAAAAGCAGCTTTTCTCTCTGACACAAACTACTCCCAGGTCCAACCCCTCATTCTCACTCCTCGGTTCTCTCCTGACCTCTCTGTGAGCGCCCATGGAGCTCTTGCTGCTGAGTGCCACAGGTGATGTCACTGACTGAGCTGGAGGCCCAACAGATGTCTCCTACGTGGTCATGTTTTGGTGCACTGGTCTGATGTGTAATTAGCATTATAAATTTATCCCATCCTTCTTCCCACAGCCATGAATTACCCTGATCTCCTCACCAGGCTTCCATCATTTATAAATGTTTGCGGGGATGACTGAATATGGTGTTGGGAGGGCTGCTCACCCCTGGCCATGTGCCATCATCCCACCACCCCAGCCAGGGAAAGGCATTCCAAACTGGGAAAGGAACACTGTGGGCAGCTGGAAGAGGACAGGGAGATGGTTTGGGCGAGGCATCCCAGGAGCACCAGGTGAGGTTGAGAGGACTAATGAAAGGACTCTTCCTGCTGCGAGCTGTGGAGCCAAGCAGAGACATTTCAGCCGGTAGAGTATCCATTCCTCCAGGTTTTCCTTTCCAGCCTTTCCCCAAATAAAGGCTCATGCTGCTCTGCAGCAGGCTCAGGCCCCAGGCTTTTTATTATTTCCAAGGTCATTTGCTCTGCAGCAGGGCTGGAAAACAGAATTGCCTTTCTTGTGCTGTTTATGTCTACCAGATACACACTACTTGCTTTTTCATTTGGATTCATTTTCTGTGCTGTCCTGAGAGAAAGGAGCAAAGCAATTTTCTATTTACTGCAAAATTCCAACTGAGCAATTTTGTGGATCTGGAGATTGTCAGGAAGAGGTTACTGGACTGTGTACACAGAGGAGGAGGAGAGCAGAAGTGATAGGAGGAGTGCACAGAGCATGAGAGGCGATAGCTAAAGCTGTTTCAATCCCATCCCTGTCTCAAGAAACCTTCGCTTAAACACTCAAGACTGGTAACTATTACTGGATGTGTGAGTAATTCCTAGATAATTTTTTAAGTATTTGGAAAAAAACAATGCATAATGAAAACATTACATTATTGTCGTGCTGCTGACACTGTTGGCCAGATTCTCAGCTGCTGTGAATCATGATCTCGCCTTTGACTTGAGCAGAATTATGCCTTATTTTTCCCAGCTGAGGATCAAATCCATTGGCCAGCACTCGTGCCACCTTTGCCTCGCAGGTTAGAGTGAAGTTATGCCTAAAAAATCTGGTCATTTTGGTGATGCCTGCCTGTGGCTTGACTCTGAAATGCAGCCAAAGCTGCAAAGTGCCAGCTAGAGCTGGCTGCTGCTGTGTCCAGCCCAAACCTGATGGGGTGAGCAGATCTGGTACTGGTGAGGGCAGGCAGAGGCTTTGCTGGATCCCAGGGATGGGAGCTCAACAAGGGCAGGGCTGCAGCCAGGGAGCTGGGAAGCACCCGGCTGGCAGGAGAGAAGGGTAAACACAACTGCTTAGCAGTTTGCACATATAGATTAATTCCTATATGTTTTTTAGAACTCAGAATAATTTATTGTAATTACTGTTGACTGAGTTGTGTTTGAAGGAGGCAGTGCCGTTTAAAAGGATTTTTAAAAGGTATTGAATTGGGAAGCAATTACTTTTTTTTAAGATATGTTTAAGGATTATAAAAGTAATTACTGCCCTCAAGCCAGGATGTCTAATTATGTTAAACTGTGGCTTAAGACAGCACAGATTTCAGTCTCTTCCTTGGGAGGCTCATGAAGGAGTAGAGTACACGTGGCATGGCCGGGACAGGGCGTGGCACCACAGCAATGCTGCAGCCCTGCAGGGACATAGGGCAGACACAGGGGATGGACACGGGACCACAGGGAAGCAGGGAAAACTGGGTGGAAAAGGGAGAAAGGGACAAATTGGGAGGGCAATGGAAATGAAGGACTGTGGGCACCGAGTTGGCACTCCCACCACCCCAGTCGTTAGGCACAAAGCAGCCTGATGCCTGCGGGGAAGAGCTTGTCCTTGCTGTGGGAAATGGGCACACTGACCCCTCCAGGGCCTCTTCCTGCCCTGTTTTTCTCTGTTTTCCTCTGGGAGCCCTTCACGAGCAGCAAGAGAGAAGTATGCGTTTATTTTTCAAGCTTGCCTTTTGACTCCAGCTCTCCTCTGTTCTTCTGCCAACGTGTGAGAAACAAGTTCAGGTTTAAAAGGCAACCTGAAATGTGCATGCACGCACAAAACAGTTTTATTTTTATAATGCTGTGATTTATGGGCCAGCTTGGGGCAGGGAGGTTTTCACTGGTGATTTCTGAGCATTTGAAGGCTGCCCATAGCAGGAGAGACAGCCAAGATCCTACGTGCCAGGGATGTGGCTGTCACAGGCAGGGGCAGAGGGCAGCACGGCAATGGCACAGAGTCTCTGCGAGGGCACTGCAGCTGGGCAGGGGTAGGACTGGGTGGAATATGGGGAGGCAAAAGCGGGAATGAGAGCTGGAGCTGATAGGCAAAGCTATGCCTTAGGGATCCCTTAGGAGCTGCTGGGATTTGGGCTCACCCAGAGGTGGGGGCCCAGGGGAGGCTCAGCAGGATGGAGGCTGGCGTGCAGAAATCGGGGGCTCTCCTGTGCCATCCCTCCCAGCACTTTGGAGGTGTGCTCTCACAGCTGATCACACACATCAATTTTGAGTACTTATCACCCGGCTGATCCCTCTAACCCCACACCTCCTTTCCCCCAGGCAGCAGCAAGCCAGGAGGCCATGGGCTGGTGGGGGCACACACTCCACTTCCAGCGAGTCTCAAAACAAATTCACCCCGTTTAACCCAAACTGTCAAGAGCCATTGACCCAGAAAAGGCTGCTCCTGGGGGGCAGCAGCAGAGCAGGCTGGGGCAGGAGGGAGGGCAGTGTCCCACTCAGTGCTGCTGAGCAGGCTGGGAGCAGGAAGGGAGAGGCGGCAGCATCCTTGGCTATGGCACTGCAGCCTCAGGCACTGCGTGGTGCAGAGCTGCTGTCGCACGGGCATGGGGAGATTCTGCAAGGAGGAGGTGTGACAGATAATATCTGCTTTCTGGAAAGAGCAAGTGCTGCACTGCCACAGAAAGCAACAGCTAGAAAGCAAACCAGGAGCTGCCAGCGCTGGGAGAGGAACAGCAGGGCAGCTTCCAGCATCCCACGAATCTGTCAAGTGTCAGCACTGGGTTTATCTCTGGCTTGGCTGCACGAGATAGACTGGGGAAAATGCAGTCCTGACACAAGGTTTTCTTCAAATACAGAAAATAGTTTATTATTATTATTATTATTGTTACTGTTGTTATTATTACTAGTGTTATTATTATTTCTCAGTCTGGCTCCCCAGTGTCTTTTGTGTGATTTTCACCCTTGGAGCCTGCCAGCTGAAATAGTCAGTGTGGTTTTTTTTCCAAAGCCACACGTGGAAGCAGTTCTTGGTGGTTTGGGTCCTTTGTATTCTGTGGATTATAAAAGGTCTCTCCTGTAAGTAGCCTGGAAAAGGAGAAGTACTAATTATTATTAACTCTGCCAAAGCCAATAATATCCTTGGGTAATTATCAGTTTACCCAATTTTCCTGTGAGCCTACTGTGTAAATACACCATTGTAAGAGGCTATTATTTCCTCCATGCTCCACCTCACCATAGCACTGATAGTTTCGGGCTTGTCACGAACCTGTTGTCTTCTGGGCTGTTAATTTTGGTGGACAGGCACTACCAATAATCAAATACAAGGCAGGGAATAGCACGACTTTATGTGCTCCTGCCACCCTCCCAGTCCAGCCCCTTCTCTCCACTGCAGCCTCACCAAATGCTGCTGAGATCTCTTGCCCCAGCGGGGGCCACTTGCGACCTTCATGCAAAATCCATCAGGATGCTCCGCAGAGAGCATGGCCATCACTCCAGCCCCGTGGCAAGCGCCATGGCAGGGCATGGCAGGGGCCATCCCACTGACCAGCTGCCTCCACGCCTGATCCCATCCCCAGGATGACTTTCCCTGCCACGCTGAGGTGCAGCCGGGCAGGGAGCCGGCGGGAGGAAGCGTGTCTCACGGCAGGAGGGCCGAGCTGCCTTCCCTTTCATCGCCGCTCATTTATTTGGATTAGAGTCAGCTCTCTCCCGAATCCTTTGTTCGCTGTTTGTTATTCCACATGCGCCCAGTGCTGCGTGTTCATCTTTATTAGCTTTAATTGCTTCCCCATTCTAATGGGATCTTACTATTCGCATACAATTGAAAGGAAATGTATTCATTAAAATAATTCTCCTCCTAACTGTTGTTTAGAGCTGGTGCTGTCAGTGCCACTCACTGTGATTTTCTCCCTGCCCACCGTCCCCTCCGGACAGGACCAGGACACAGGCAGAGCTTCAGGGGTGATTTTCTGTTAATGTGTACCACAGGCTGCAGGCTCAGGTCAGCTTGGGTGACGTTTGCCCAAGAGGAAAGGTCACATAAAGCCACCTGGCTGCTCCTCCTGCGAGGCCTGAGGCACACGTGAAGGGGCAACACGTGTGTGCTCCCATCCCGGGCACCCTTCCGCTCCCCCGGCTGCACCTCAGCCCCACTCACACCAGAGCTCTCAACCTTCACCTGCAAGGGCAAGGAATTCAATGGGAAAGTGGAAGAGAGACAGAAAATGCTTGAGGGCTGAGACCATGCTACAGAAAAGTCTCCAGCTGAAATTAGTGACAAGTAGCGGTTTCAGGCAGCAGACAAGCCATCTCCTGAACAGCTTGGCTTCCTCCCTGGCACTCAGACCAACTTTTCCTCCTTATTTATTTCCTCCAACCAGCACTAGTTAGGGGTCTTTAGGGAACAGTTTAATGACCCTTCTTCCTCCTGGCTGTTTATGCTGGGCTCTCCCTCCCCTACCTGGGGCTGCTGAGGTACCATTGCCACTGTAGCTAAGCAACCTCCCCATTAGCACACTGGTGGCTCAGACCAAGGCATCTCCCCACCAGCTTTACACAATTAGCCCCTTAGTTTTTGGCTGCAGTGCCCCTCTCCTCCCCTCCCAACACCTCTGAACAGTTCGTTTCTGCATCACTGTCTATTCAAATGAGTAGATCTCCCTTTCGATGAAAAAAACATCCCCTGTTTTATGACATTCCCTATGCTCTGTGAAAGCTGCCTTCCCTTGCCTGGCATATTTATGCCAAAGTTTGTTAAGACCATCATGTAAGGCTAGGGATTGGAAACTGGCAGTTTCAGGGCTCTCGGAGCTGTTTCAGTGGAGATGGGCAACATGTTCTCCTTGTAAGTAATGCAGATGTGCAGGAGTTATCCCTGCAAATGTAGCTGGCAGAGTCCTTTCCTGCTGGCCACCCCATGGGCTACATTTAAGTCTTTAATGGCCCATGAGGGAGTATCAACCTAGACCAACACCACCATCCTCAAAAAACCTTGGCAAAGATGAGCCCTGCAAGCATCCCCCATGCTCTTGCTCCTGTCCTGTGACACCTCTGTGGGGTGGCTTGGCAATCAGCACAAAAGCTGAGCCCTTGCAATGTCTGTTTTCACTAGCAGGGTATTCCTGGACACCCCAAGGCTCCCTGGGTGCAGACACAGTCTTGCAGGTTTCCTGGAGCTGATCCTGGACTGGAGTTGATCTGGGAGCTTCGTTTAAAATGTAAATGACTCGGGGTTGCCTAACAGCAGTGGCATTAATGGGATGCGGGTTTGTGCTGCTAATAGCATCCTGCAGAACTTCTGAAGGGAGCGTCTGCTTTGTCTCTGCATTTGTCTGTCACACAAGAACATTGCCCAGGCCCCGGCTCCCAATCTATTAATATATTTCCTTAATTATGCTCTACAGAGCGAGTGCCAGCCTGGCAGACAGACTGCAGAAGCTCTGCTATCACTGCAAGTGCTCCTCTGAAGAAGACAGTGGTGACATCACAGGCAGGTGACATCAGCCCCATGACACTTCTGCTCTTCCATCCAGCTCTGCCCTTGCCCTGCCAGCCTCAGGGTGAATGCAGATGGAGGCTATCAGGTTGGCCCCTGATAACAGACACGTGCCATGCTCCCCAGCAACCTGCCCTGCACATCCTAACGCTGGCATTCAGCTGCCAAGCACTGCCCCCTTCCCCCAGTGAGGGCTCGCCATCTATCTGCATTTTAGAAGTGCCTATCAAGCCCCAAAAGACAGTGTTAGACAGACAGTAACCATCTGCCTACAGGTCAAGTGGCTGTGACAGGCATCCTCTGGCCACTAAGACAGTGAGACAGGTTGAGACCGTCTTCACAGAGACTCTGGCTGACTGCAGAAATCACTACCTGTTCTGTCGCTTTTTATTCATCCTTGGGATGTACTTGAGAGCTGTCATCTCCGTGAGTCACAGGGAGGCTCAATGTCTTGCCAAAATGTGTGCTCGGGCAGCAAGAACGTGATGAACACTTAGAGCAGCCCCAGGAGCCCTCCCCTGGGCTGGGGCATTGTTCCTGGCACAAGTCACTCGCTGGCACACACAGCAAGGGGGGACCCCAGCCTCGGTGGCCAGAAGCCCTCAGGCAGCACTGATTGCTGTGGCTACCAGCCCTTGCAGGTAGTGCCAGAAATGCTCCTGCTCAGCATCACTGTCAGCAGTGTGAGGTGTCGGTGAAGCATCGAGATGTGAACAGGGTGGGGGGCTGCTGCTGCTCTGCTGCTGCATTTTGAGAGCCTTGCTGTTTTTCTGGCCAAGCAGTGGGACAGGACCTGTAGAGCCCAGGAAGGAGCTTTCATTTCCAACAGCCCTGTTGAGCTGCAGCTGAAGCCCAGGTCTCCTTTCCTTCTCTCCCTGTTTTCTTCCTTCTAACTGAGGTTTTTTTCCTGATGCCTTCTCTGCTTTGATGCTTCACTTCAATTCTTCACTTTGGACCCCTCATCCTCCTCCATTCCTTCTTCAGCAGAACAAAATGATAGATCCCACCTTTGCAGGAGGTGCTGGTGGTTGATCCAGGACAGTTTGACCAGTGGGAATTAGTAACAGGTCAAAATAAAGAAAAGTAATCATCCCTTTAAAAAAAAAAAATCCTCAGAAAACCCCAAAACCAAACCCAGAAAGGAACAATTATGGTACCACACAGCAGCAAAGACATCAGCTTGAGGCAGGGACCTTTCCAGTATGTTGGAAATACTGGACATTTCCAGTATGCTCTGGAAATGCATGCTGGCAGCAAGAGGAGCTTTTTCTCTCTTCCCAGTCATGAGGAGGGAGGGGAGCCAAGGGGAGAGAGGGGACAATTCTTGTTCCAAAGAGAGTAAAATGAGATTATTATTTTTTTTTGTGTGTTCTGCATATAAACCTAACACTTCCTTTGAGGCAGTCCTCCAGGACTTCCCAAACTTTAACTTCATCAAAAAGAAGAATATTTTAAAAAACTAAGCTGTTCCTCCAGAATTGGCCTCCTGAAGCCTATAAACATGAGTAAGATTAGAGGGGCAGAAAAGATGGAGAAACATGTGCCTGATCCTGGAAAGGGTAGAGGGCAGAGAAAGCAGGGAGTGCTGCTGGCAGGGAGATGGGGCAAGCAGGGAAAAAGCTGAGAGAGCAAGGGCCATCCTTTGGGGAGGAGACCTTGGCCCTGCAGGCAGCAGGGGCACATCTCTGCAGGCATCATACAAACCCCTCCCTGCTCCTGGTGCCTGTGAGACAGCTCCTGAGGAAGGCACGAGGGCCACAGCAGGAGAGCCAGCAGCTGTGCCTCATCCTGTGCAGCACTGGAAACCTTGGCTGCCCCATAGCCTTGGGGTTTTGGGGTTTTTGACTCCTAATCCATCTTCTTTCTAAGTTTTACTCCAGTTACAAACCTGCATGGGTCGTCGCTTTTGTTGCTTTACTAACTTTTTTGCTATTTGCCAGGATTTTTTTAATTTTCCTGCCTTGTCTGACAGCCCTGTTCTCTCACTGGGGTGTCCCCACTCCCCAGCAGCACATGTGCTCCCCACCACTGGCACCAGCACTCGCTGCTGCCTGGGACAGATGTCTCCCACCAACCCAAGCGTTCTGTGGCACCTCCCCTTTCCTGAACTGAAATAATCCCCCAGGCTTTGTCAGGTTTCTGCACCAGTGGCCCCACTGCAGTTTAATTAAGGCAAAACCCCTTCTTGCTTTAGAGATTTTCGCTTACCAGTGGATTTCCCTAAGGCCTCATCAACCGGAACGCTCCTCTCTGCCTGCTCCTCCTCTCCCAGCAGCGCAGCAATCCCTGGCTGCCCAGGGGGAATGGGCGAAGCCTGGATTTAGGGTTCCTCTGTGTGGGATGTCCTGACATCCAGGGATGACCCTGGGTGCATCTGCTCATTGAACTGAGACTGGCTTTGTCCTGGGAAATTATATTTTTGGTCTTAACTCTGGCTTTGCTTTAGGCTCAGTGCATTGCAATTTAGCTCCTGTATCTGCAAATGGCTTTGTGGCCACTGCACAGGCTGAAATTTGTGTTTATTCTCCAAAAATGTGTGGAGCTGGTGATGGCTCTGCAGCTGGAACAGCAGACAGGATTACCCAATTACCAGGTTTTTTTTCTCCACTGAGCTCGACAACAAGATTTGTGAAAAATTAAGAAAGGGCAATGCTCTTCCCTGCTTGGAGGAAGAATGAGAACCTATCTGCCTGCCATAGGCTTCCAGATGTCATTTTATATTTTCTATAAAAATTTATAGGGAACTCAGCTGGCCCTAGAGACACAGTGTGAGGAGCAGACAGTGAATTGCCACTTGGCAGAGGTGACCATGCAGCACGTGCTGGCACTGCTGCTGCCTTTCCCAGCCGGGGGCCATGGCTAAAGCAGTCCTGGCACCAGCCACAGCCTCTGCCCTGTGCCAGGCTGATGGGGCTCAGCCTGGCCTCGACTGGGCGGTGGGAAGGCAATATTTTGAGAGCAAGGTAAGCTCCTCCTGTGAGGGGTGGATGAGGCCCCCAGGCTGCTCCTGCTCGCCAGCTTTCCTCACTCTTCGCTGCTGCTGGACCCCGTGTTCCTCTGGCAATCCTTGGCAAGCGAAGTGCGCTGAAGCGGAGAGGGGAGAAGGATTGGCCCCTTCTCTGACTTTGTTTCGCATTTTCAGGAACATGAATTGCCATGGTTACCAAAGCCTGGGCTCCTCATTAGCAACATTTGCTCCCGATGTCAGATTAACCAAGTTGTTCCCTCACAGCACTGGCAGGAGCTGCAGCTGCTGGGCGCCAGCGCGGGGCCATCGCTTCACCTGCAGCCACCGCCCGGCTGCGGGGCGAGAAAGCGGCCGGGGAGCCTGGCACAGCATGGGCAGGGAGCCTGGCACAGGAGCCTGGCACAGCATGGGCAGGGAGCCTGGCACAGGAGCCTGGCACAGCATGACAGGGAGCCCAGCACAGGAGCCTGGCACAGTGCAGGCAGGGAGCCCAGCACAGGAACCTGACAGCACTGCGGGCAGCCAGCAGCGCGACCAGGGCACAGGCTGCTCTCCAGTGCTCATTCTGCTGTTTTCCCCAGATCCCAATTATTATTCCCTGTGTCATGTGGATGCTCTGCACCCCCCCGGCCCTCAATGAGCTGCAGCAACAGCCCGGCTTTCATTTTCCCTAACGGAGGCTGCCGGCAGAAGCGCCTTTGAAAGCACAAACCACATCTGCTGCTCGTATCGTTACTCGGCGATGGCTACACGGCCATTGTGCCTCTCTGACCCACTCTCTCTCTCCAAAGAGGAGCTATTTAAAGCATCCTATTGAACCATATCATCTGTCCATGGAGGAACTTCGAATGCTCCCACTATTGTACAGCTTCTGCTGGTGCCAGCTATGAAAATGCTGTTTGTGCACTCTTGTCAGCAAGAGAGAGCGACTGCTGGGATCACACAGCCCCTGCCAGGGAGAGGAGAGGACCGACGGGCACAACAGAGTGCTGGGGATGTGCCGCTCGGCTGGGCATTCCCGGGATGCTAATGGGGGGAAGAATCATCAGCTCATGCCAGCAACTCTGGACCTGACCAAATGCCTTCAGTGACATCAGCATGTACATCGTTACCCCGGCGATGTCATGTCACCAGGCTAATCCCCAGCGGCGCGTAATCCCCTGTCACTAGGACAACACCGGCAGAAAGCAAACCTGGACCAATATCTCCTCATTTACCCAGACCTACCTAATCCCAGAGAAGCAAGTTAATAACATACATCAGCTCAGTATCTGCAGGTTTTTTATTAAACTCTTTGCCTAAATTTTATATTATTTTGATCCTTGCCAAGTCAAGCTGCCCAGCTTCACAGCCAGCAAGGATGTGCTCACAGGAGATGTTTTGTGAGCAGACCTCAGGCTAAAACTTATTTCCTCTCACTATTTGATAAACTCTTATTAATAATGAAAACATTTGTTTAAAAAATAAAAAAAGTAGGTCAGATCCCAAGCATTTTACAGATGGAACAGGCTGGGAACAATTGACTGAGTGATGTTACAACAGGTTGTCCGAGTAGCTCCTTTGGAGAGCATCTCCTGGCATCCAGTGACTCCCTGGTGCTCACGGGGCCCTTCCCACCAGCACCAGGCACAACAGCCATGTAAACCCTTACCCACAGCTTTATCATCCCAGTGTGGATGAACAGGCTTTTCCTTACCCAACTGTGCCTTAATAAGCTTCTCCAGTGAGCGCAGATCTGTAAACAGTGGTATCAGTTATTCTGTCTGACCTGCAGCACAAAATTGTTTTCCTGCTTGTGAAGGAAATCTTCAGAGCAGAGCTGGGGATACACAAAGGCAGCTCCATGTAGACCATAAATAAATACATATAAGTGCACGTGCTCTTTTACTTTGCACGCCTGAAAGCTAGAAATAATGTCTGATGCTTAGAAGAAAGGAAATATTTAGTTAGGAAAAAAAGAGAGAGCTGTAAGAAAAAAGAAAAACACTATATATTTATTTTTTTATGGCATAAGTAAAAAGCCTGTGCTTTCACTTTGTTGAATTATTTTACGCTGTATCTCTGGCAGAAATCAAAAAAGACCTGCTCGCATCCAGCCCCTCAATTATTGCACCTCGCTTTTCCATGTGCCAAAATGACATCTGAAGAACTGGCAGGAAGATTTGCCTCCATGCTCTCCCTTGCACGCAGGAAGGCAGCTTCACCACGCTCAAAGGTGTTGGGAGATTTTGCAGCTTAGGTCAAAGGATGTTAATAAAGCACTTGAGCCTCCATATGGTATTTTGGCACTAAAATGTCAGCTGCTTTTCAGACACTGTACTTTAATCATTTCAGACAGGCCCCTTTTAAATGGTTTGTTTAGTTTGCTTAGAGAATAATATTTGTTATTTGGTTTTCAGAATGACTAATAAATGAACTGTCTTTGCTCAGGGAGAATAATGCCACTTAAGCAAAACCTGGTACTGCAGTTCAGAGCTATTTAATAAGAAATACCTGTCAGTGTCAGAATATATTTAGTGTGCATTAGCTTTGAAGAATTGCAGAATAGGTTTTCCCCTCGCTAAGTTTACTTTATGTAAAATGTAGCACATGAACTGTGAATATGTGGACAGCAAACAGACTGTATCAATGAATTCAGCCTCCCCCGGAAAATGCTGACAGTGGCAAGAGAAACACCTCCTCGCCGACACAACTGACACCATCAAAAGCAGAACGTGTGACAGCTGCCAAGGAGCCGCAGCCTCCCCCCTCCTTCCCCTTGTTTAAAAAACAAAATCAAATCCAAAATAACACGCTGTAGTCTATTTATCCTCTTGTTTAATCCTCTGGGAAAGCATCAGCATAATTAAATGCTTTTAACCTTTCGGTTTTACGGCGCGATCAGACAGCGGTGCAAGGAGCAGGAGCTCGGCATTGCTGGCACTGCCACCCCAGCCCAGCCACGGGGCATCCCCATCCCCAGTGCCACCAAGGCACTGCCCAGCTGTGCTGGACCCACACAGGACAGGGCATTGTGACTTCCCAGCATTTCTCCATCCCAGATCTGGGGCTGCAAACGGAGAATTTGCTGGACAAAGCCCCAGCCACCCGTGTCTATTATTCATGCGACTCGGCGCTTTCTTTCACAACCCAGGTACCGTCTCAGATGCTCCAGCCATCTGGGGCAGCTTCTTGGGAGGCTGGCAGTGGGTTGCATGAAAAAGCAAGTTATTTACTTAGAAACTGTCTCTGTGGCATCTTGACCATCTGGAAAGAATATGGAAATGAGACTTTTAGCGAGATGGAGCTTCTCAGTTGATAAATTAACCAGGCATCTCCAGAAGTAGGTAGAGCTGATAAAAGTGAGCATTTCTGAGCACATCCCAGCTTGCACACACATTTATAGTTGTGAGCATTTGCAACTTCCCATCTAAACTACATATCTGGGAACCTAAGTCACTCTCCTGCAAACTGCCTGGGTTTCTGGGCAAAGCCTAACTTCAGCTGTAGAATTTTTGTGCAAAGAAAAGAAGGTCTAGGCAGGGCTGGGTTACACAGCTTTGCCACCAAAGTTCTGCTTGCATCACCAAACCTGCCCCAGGGGGACCAAGCTCAGTCCTGCAGGGAGAGCAGGGCTGTGAGTGTCCTGCAGCGTGGCTGGCCAGCAGAGCTCCTCATCCCATTGCAGGGAAGGTGAGGTGCAAGTGTGCACCCCAACTTGGTGCTTACTCACTCCCCAAAGCTACAGCAGTGAGCAGGAGCCTTTGCAGTGTGGGAATAAGGGTCACAGCCTGTCACACACAGGGGAACCACTCAGCTCTTATGCCAGCCTCTTACTAATCAAAATATCATGCTAGGCTGGAGTGGATCTGGCTTCTTTGAACGTGAGTCACATCATTTGCTGATTGCCAGGAGAGTTCCCAGGAACTGGGGGCAGCAGGACAGAAATTGCAGCTGTCCTCAGAGCACTGTAATTTGTGCTGGAGCTGGATGGCTCTCCTAACCACCCCGAGACAGGGCAATTAAGGCTGGCTTCGAGCCAGATGCAGGTCGCTGGGATCAGAGCATGGAGCCCCAAATTAAGCACTGTGAGAACGGAGACAGGAGACTGTACAGAAGAAGTTAGTGAAGTAGTGAAGTCCCTGGAACAGCCATCGTGCCTTTCAAATGCAAATGCCATCCTCAAGGAAAGTGTTTTGCTCTGCAGCCTCAGAGTGCTGACTTCCAATCACCGAGCAGAGAAAATACACCCAGGAATATTAACATGGAGAAAAGGCTCTGGGGGTAGTTTGGAGCAGGCTAGTGGTACAGGGAAACACATTCCCACCAACTGAGCCAATCCAAGGGCACACACAAGGGCTCAGCAAAGCCCTGCTCTGTGCCCACCGAGGGTCAGAGTTTATTTGAGTGCCCCTGTCATGCTGTATAAAATTACCTCCAGCTAATGCAGCCCTAACACTTTCCAAAATGCAGTCTAAACTTACCAAAAGCAGTTGAGGTATCTTGAACCCGTTGTCCTTTCAATATCATGTACAAAAAGCGATGTACAACAGCGGGCAGCTCCTCCATTGTCTTCTTCCCAAGTGTCCAAAATGGACAAAGTTGGATGGACACCCGCAATCCAATTATAAACTGAAGTTAATAGAGAGGAAACACCAACAGGGCTCTAGGAAAAGGAACAGCCCCGTGACAACTTCCACCAGGGCTGAGGGTGTTGCCAAATTCCCAAAGGATTTTTAGTTTCCCAAAGCTTCCCTTCATCTTATGGGAAGCATCAGCATCAGCCAGAGTTCCTCCTGCCCTAGGATGGCGCCTTTGTCCCACACCTGCAGGTTTTTGTGTGGGAGTTGTGGCTATGGTGGAGCTGGAGGTTGTATCTGGCTGCACCTCTGCCAGCCTGCTCTCCTGCATCACCATCAGGCTGGTGGATGCCACTGGCCCCTGGGGCTTGAGGAGATGAGACCCAGCACAAGTTAAGGAACACCTGGAGGAGGCTGGAGCTGCCTTGGTGGAGCACTGAGCAGGAAACAATATTCCAGGTGACACATACTTATCTCTACAGGGCAGAGAACTCTTTTGGAGAAGCCTTGCTGTGCCCAAGCCCTGATGATGGTCAGCAGACGAGCCAATTCCTCATTTAAGACTCAGTGTGGTCTGCAAGTCTCCTTCATACAGGTGCTGGTAACTCTGGTGTGATAAGGGCTGGTGCAGAGCAGCAGCTGAGCATCTGTCCCCTGAGCCCATGCTGTAGCTCCAGCCATCCATTGACATTTTAAACACATTTTTCTAAAGAAATATTTTTTTCCTCTAGGAATGCATCGAGCTTAGGTGTGCCCATATGGCTTGAGAAAACCCATGGGACCTCAGAGTGGGATTTACTGGCTAGAATACTTCATAAACATGTATGTATTTTAAAATCTGTGATTCAATTTTGTTAATTGAGTGGAATAAGTGATGCATTAAAGCAAAACTAAGATCTGAGCAATGTCAGATGACCTTGGATACTCACAGTGCCAGCAGGGGTTGATGCTGGAGCTGGTGGAGGCTCAGCCCTCTGGCTACTGAGCCAAAGGCTCTCCAGGTGGACTCATCCTCAAACTGCCCACTGCAGCAGCTAAACAATGTGGGGGAACAAAAGCCTCTTCAGAGGGAAATATCCCACCAGGCTCCATCCGGGGTCCTTTGTTGTGTTCCTTTATCAGGCAGGGTGAGATTTTGCCATTGCTGGGGTTTCCTAAAGTCATGAGGCCCTTGGCCAGTGATGGGCTCCAGCTCCCTCTAAACCCACAAACACCCTGGATTTTTTGCAGAAGCAGGAAAGGTCTGAGAAGAGACTCTCTCCCCTTTCATCCCAGGATCACAGGCAGCAGTGCTCACTTTCTGAGGAACAAGGGTCCTTTTTAAAAGCACTCCTTAGGTTTAACTCCCACGACATTTGTAAACTCTTTAAAGGCAGGAATTAACCTGGGTTTCTAGAAAGAGTCTCTGACGTTTTAAAGCAGCGCTTCAGAGCCAAAAATGATCTTCAAAATCTTCTGACTTCTAGTTTTCAGAGAAACACTTTTTTCCTTTGAAATTAGTCTAATTAGAAGATCACAAAATTAATTAAAATGCAAAATGAAATGCAACACTTTGCATCAGGTCAAATGGAATGTTTTTGCAAGTTTTAAAATGAAATCAGAGCTAGTTTTCACTTTGATTAAAGAAACTGCCCTCTCCCTCCTCAGGTTCTGGAAAACATAGATCCAAAGAAAATCCTCCTTTCTCAAACCTGCCCATTCCAGCAGGCAGAGGGATACAGCTCTCCCTGCCCTGAAATATCAGGGACCAGAGCTTCCCCTTCACACTCAACCCTCAGCTCTCACCACAGGCACTTTGGCTGGATGATATTTTAAGTGCTCCTACTTGGTGGCAGCAGCTCGTTTAAAATTAGCAGCACCCCTAATTGGGAAGGGGGAGCTCTGCCTGGCAGAAATGGCACTGCTGGCCCCCGGCACGGCGGGGGCAGCCCAGTGCCACTCTCAATAGCCATCACTGTCAGAGGTGGGTTCCTGGCCAGGGCTAAACTGTCCTCCCGTTTAAATATAGCAAACCCCAAAATGTCAGGAGTTCTGTATTTGGCCACAGAGCAGTGGCAGGGGGGAGGCAGGGCTCGGTGCTGGCTGCTGGCTCAGAACCAGTCCCTGCCACGGGCTGGGTCACTCTGATGTGCTGGTGTAACACCTGAGCTTTAATTGCCTCTGCTGTGGCCCTGTCCTGCTCCCAGCAGAGCTGCTGACACAGCCCACTGTAGCTCTTGGCACCAGAAAATACTTTCTCCTTTGAGACCAAAAATATCAGCTCACTCTAAACATCAAGAGAGAGGCTTGTGATTAAGCTTTTGGGGTTTTACAGCATCCTGAGGATGTAAAGTGCTATTTTTTTACTGTGGTTATTTATTATGTGGGGCTGGTCAGTGCTGGGGTCCAGCCCCCTCTGCACAGCAGGTGTTCACAGCACAAAATGCTGGTGTAAGGTGGGCGAGCCTCAGGCAAGCACCACAGCAGCAGGTGGCCATGGTCCTCCTGCTCCTTTGGCAGGCTTCCAAAGGCAGGAATCACAGGGGGAAGACCCTTTTGACACTGAGGATGGTGATTAAGCCCAGACCCTCAGAGTCATTCATGTTGCTAAACCCATGGGGGAAGCATGGCTGCTTCCCCAGAGCAAAGCACTGTCATGTGGCTGCAAGGGGTGTATCCCTTGGGTTTGGTTTGGCTTGATGAACTTAGAAGTCTTTTCCAGCCTGAATTCTATGAATCTATGGCTCTATCCCTACAGAGTGAGGTGAGGCAAAAGCCTCAAAAGTATTTCTTTTGAGAGAAATCCTCCATTTTTCTCCCCTCACTCTGAGATCTGGCCAAGCACAGACAATTCTGCTTGTCCCACCGGGATGACAGCAGGACCACAATCCCCAGCTCAGGCTCACGGCAGCTGCAGAAGGTTTGGGTTTTACAGCTCCCTGCTGGCTCCCCTGCTCAGCTACCAGACATGAGCTCCCCGGGCAGACTGACAGGCACGTCCCAGCGGGAGGGCAGCCAAAGGGGCTCTGCATGGAGGGACCAAGGAGCCAGGGCACGCATCACTCTCCCTGCAGCCATGGCACTTGTGAACGCTCGTTTGTGCCCTAGCATTGCACAGTGTCACTCGTGTGCTGCTGCAGCTCTTGGGTCATTAGGCCTGGGGGAGCTGAGACTCCCCTCCACCAGGCACGCTGCCACTGCAAATCCACACAGACATGGATACTCCAGCATCATGGCACAGCCCTGTCCCTCACCATGGCCATGTAATCTCCTCCCCAGATGGGATGCTGGGCTGCAAAGGCCCAAGGATGAGCTAAGCCAAAGCAAACCCCCAGGCAGCTTCCAAGGGGTTAAGCACACCCACTCTCCCCTCTGCCTTTCCAGCCTCCTCCTGCAAAAGGCAAACAAAGAGGATCTCCTAAGAGTACCTCGGCCTGCCATAATGGCATTAGGGGAAGGGCGGAAAGAGATCCTAACTCTCAGCTCACATTTAAGCATACAAAAACAAACAACCAAAAAAAGGGAAAAGTTAAAGCCATCTGAAAGTGCCTCCCTCTCTCCCAGAAGAGTGATAAAGGCTTTTTGGCAGAGTGAGGTGGTGTTTATTTTGGTTTGTGTTGTGTTGCTGCTCTGACCCCCTCAGCTGTTAGCCGGCAAACTTGACAGCCTGATTGTTTTTACTGGACTGTGCCGGAGTTTTTCGCTTTGCGAAAGTGATCTGGGAGCAGTTTGCACTGATTGCACAGAGGGCTCTGACCAGGGCCCGCTGCCATGTCCCGCTCCGTGCCCCCCGTCCCAGCCGGGGCTGCAGCCGGGCCCGGCCTGCAGCTGGTTCAAATCATCACTTTCTTCCCATTTCACTGCACAAGGCAGCGCTTGAAGATTTTCCTTTCTATTCTGTTGAAATGTGACTCTAATTAGATGATAACAAGGCTCTGACATTTTCTAATCGTAATCCTATCCGTGCAAGGGGACATTATTAAAACTATTAAAATTATTGATAAAGGGGAGGAGGGGTATTTGGCCTATGGGGTGTGCAGGTCTGGGTGTGTCCCCTGGGATAAAGGCACCACTGTCCCCAAGGCCATGCCACTTTCTTGAGTAACACAACATTGCCCACAGAGCTGGAGTTTCCTATCATGACCAGGACTTAAAGGAAAGGTGGCTTTGGAAACAAGAGGTGGCTTCCATGTAAAGCTAAGGAAGCACAACTTCACCAGACTTGAAGTTGCCAGGGAGGTTCTGGACCCAGTGTTTTCCACACCCATACGTGCTCATGTGGAAGACACAGTACAAATACCAGCATTGCACATGTGGCTTTTAGTCCCTCTTTTAGCAAGGTTTTTGCCCCATGGGATTGGCACGAGGGATGAGCAATTGTGCTCTCTTCTGCTCAGGTGAAATCAGAGTGCATCATGTCCCTGTCCACAAGGTGAGCAGTATTTTCACCTCTCCACAGGCAAGAGTCAGAATCAGAGATGGAAAAGTCCTTGTGGGCTGGAGTTTCCACCAAGTGATAGTGAACATGGCAAGATTTGACTTTTGCTACCTTTGAACCCATCAAGACAATGCAACAAGCATTTTTTCTCTGACCCAGGGGACAGGCAGGTGATACCCTACACCTCCTGTCCATATCAGCTGTGGGCCCTACACACAGTGCCATCTGAGGGGCATGCCAGTATCCTGAGGGAGCCTGCTGTGCCATACAAGGGATGTGGATCTCAGCTGCAGCCTACTGAGCAGTCCACAAGCACAGGGCCAGGCCCTCCAGCACACCTCTTGGTGGTCCCTGACTTTTCATTGCTCCTACAGGATCCCATTGATTTGTCAATCAAGCATCCTTCTCTGCAGGGCTCCGCGCCCAGCTCTACATCATCCCCGTCTGGCATGGAGGCAGGCAGTTCTGAGCCAGTTTTCTGCTCTGGAAACCTCGGGAATCTCCCTCAGTGTTTCCCAGAATAGCCCCAAGGCTCCTCTAACTTCCTACAGCTGCTGCGTGGCAGCGAGCCGGCGGCTCCACGCGGAGCATCCCCCTCGGTGGTGGCAGGAATGTCGGGGAGCTCGGGGATTCCTCATCCCTGGGGAAGTCCCTACACCTGCAGAGAACAAGGCTCATTTTTTAACACTAAAACAAGCAACAACAACCCGAAGGGGACAGGGGCATGCAGGCAGCTCAGCCTGAGCATTGACACTGCGGATGCTTCCAAGCTCCAACACCAGCCCTCCTCACACCTGAGGGCAGGGGAGACACAGCACTACCCACCCCAATTAGCCCACACGTTCTCCAGGATAAAACAGAGCACGAATTCTCCCAGCAGCATTCATAGCCCTGCTCAGCATGGTCACCTCCAGCTGAGGGGGGAAAGTCCCTGGAGAGCAGGAGCCAGAGGCAGAGTGGGATGGGTCAGCACAGCCAGGACATGCCAAAGCTTGAGAAGCCTCCCCCAGCATTGGTTTGCATGCAGGGGTCAAGCCCTCAATCCACAGAGAACTGAAGACCCCAGCACTTCTCAAAGAGAAAAGCCCTCTGGAGCCAGCAAACTGTTTGCAAAGAACAATTTATTAATCCAATTTACATCTTATTTCTCTTCACAAGCAGATCACAGTCTTCATAAAATTGCCCATTGCTACAAATTATGCAGCAAATATTTTAGGATATGAATCTCCAGCAAAGTGCCTGCTGCCAGTGCTATTTCCCTGTGCAGGGTCAGAAATGTGAGCTGTGCTGACAGGACATGCAGCTCCCATAGCACGGCACATTCCCCACAACAGAGGCGTGGTGCTCTCCCAGCCGGGCACCAACAGGCAGCACTTCTTAGCTTATAAATAAAAAGCTACAACAGAATCAACCTTACAGTGCAAATATTCATGATTCTGAATTTGAAAATCACTTCCTATGAATAAGCCTGCATAATCTGCATTAAAATATGCTGCTTCAGCACCATTCCTGACAGTGTACATGTTTGCTAGAACAGCCACATAGAGCAAACCTGAAAAGGTCAGGAAGGGAAAGGGAACAAATTTATTGAGGAATTGAAACATATGTTTGGTGCTGGTTTAAAAAAAAAATCTGCTGCAAGTACATGGATGGTGTCTATGTCAGGGAAAGTGCACTATGCAGAGCTCACTACACAAGAACAGAGGTCTCAACTAATTGAAAAACTGATTAATTTTTACACCTACGAACTTTGGTATTTGGAAGATTTTAATTTCTCTTTAAAACAGTGAAGATTCCTTTGAAAAAGATTTAGAATTCATACTGGAAACCCACAAAGGAGTTTTTAAGACTCTACCTTCTTATTTTAATAAAATATAGTTTAGATTTTTTTTCTTGGAAATATCTTCATTAAATAGAAGAAGAACTAAAGGGCATGGTAATATAATTCACAGATGATACTAAATTAGGATATATTGTACGGCAGTGCGGACTGAGAAATAATACAAAGGGCCTCAGAGAGATTGGAAACCTGGGTAGAAAATAAATGAGATTCAATTTGGAAAAATGCTGTCGATGCCTCTGGGGAAAATAATTTGAAACACGCGGAAACCTGGGAAGCGGGAATGGCTAACATGGAGTTTAAAACAATAACAGAGAGAAAATTGTCTGCAAAGCATTACAGACCCCCTGGATGCCCGCTGCTGTCAGCAAAGAGGTTCCTGCTCCCGCCGTGATGGCCTGGGGACGGTCACTGCTGATGGCAGTGGCAGGGCAGGGCCAAGGACTCAGCACAGCCCCGGCAGCGCTGAGGGGACCAAACCCCCGGAGGTGACCAGGGACAGGATCAGGGAGGGGAATTCAGGTGTCCGGGAGAAGGACCAGGGCTGCGAGCCGGGACCAGCCCCTGACAGGAGGGTGAGGATGCTCGATGGGAGCCTGATAAAGATGTGGGGGAGTGGAACAGGAGACACAAGCTAAATTTTGAACCCTGCCTCAGAGGATCTCCCAGCAGTAAAGATCAAAGGCACAAAGAGGTTTTGAGAGCACAAAATTCTGTAGACATGTGGTCCTGCATGCAGCCCTCTCCTGGGAAGGAGATGGGTGGGCACCCAGGTGGTCCCCCCCTACCTCAAGTGTTTCCTCTCCTCTCTCTTTTTCCTTTGAACTGGTATGTGTTTATCAGAGGATAAAAGGAAGAAATGAGGAGCACAGAGCAAGTGTAATCATGGACCACATGGATCCATCGTGGGACAGATCATGGCCTTGCTCAAATCCCCTTTTTCCCCCAAGCCCCCCAAAAACATGTGCTTCCCCATCCCCTAGGACCACAGTTTCAAGAAAATGAAGTGGGAGGATGAGGATGAGGCTCCTCAGCTGCTCTTGCCTCTGCTTCAAGGGCTGTGAGAAAGGGGTCTGGCCCTGCAACGTGCCCAAGGCACAGGGGCAGCTCCATCACACACCCAGGTACACCCTGGCTGTGCCAGGGCTGCACCCACAGCCCCAACCCTTTCATTCACACAGAATGGCACCAGGCCAGTCTACTGCAGGATAACAACTATTTTTTTTTATTATTGTTTTCTTTTTAAAGGGTTGGGCATTATTTCTCCAGGGCATTCAGAGCTCTGCTCACATGTCTTCTGTATTTCAAGAAACCATCTAAGCCTATATATTCCAGATGATAAACTCCACCTAGCAATTTTCTCCTTTTCATTAAAATTATTTACACCAGAAGAACTTAAAACAAAAATCGATTTCACGAGAAACAAGGAGGGACAGACCAAGGACTCTGGCTTTACACTGCTATTTTTTAGCTTCTGAAAGACACACACTTCACTTATGAACTCGAGCATCACATATATATTTTAAAAGGAAATAGTAGCAATGCTTGTTACTGTATCCATCACTTTTTCTTGACCTTACGAAAAATAGAGCTCATCAGGTAACAGCATTTCTGACATTTTGAAGTTGTTTTCTTTCACCTTTGGGATAGAAATAAAACCTTTAAGCATTCTGTTGAATGAGCTTTCAGAAGGGTGGCTTTGGAGACATCTAACCAAAAATCAATGCTTTTGTTTAGATAAGGTTGAAAGTATCCAAAACTTCCAACCAAGTCTAAAAAAAAAAATCTTATTTCAATTCTAATTCTAGAATAAGTTATCATTTCCTAAGAGCATTTCAAATTAAATGCAATTGTTCTTTTCCTCCAGATAAAAACTCTGGCATGGGAGTGGGGCTGAGGATGGTTTTGATGATGCTCCCCAGAGACATCCACAGGCTCTTGGAGACTTCATCTCACATCAGAGGGAAGATGTTTACTTTTTTCCAGGACTATTGATTTTTAAAGACATCTCTGAAACAGTTGGTATCTGGATCTCATGAGAGGGGTACTTAGGAATGAAAGGTGTGGATGTACAACTGGCTCTTGAATTCCTTGGGAAACAGCAGAGAAGAGGTTTGAAAAGGCATTTTCCTGCATACCAGGACTGCCACAACACATGCTCTTTCCAGTCAACACTGAGTTTGAGCCAGCAAACATTTAAACCTTTTAAGGGGAAGAGAGAAATGAGGAGGCCTTGGGACCCCAGCCTTGTACAGCACAGCCTTGACTGCTCTCACATCATCAACAGCCACGTATTTCAGAAAGGCCAACTTCAGGTGATGGATGTGGGAGTTTTAGCAGGTTACAAACTCAGAAAGGAGCATCCCTGTCTTCAGAATCCAGGGAACCCTTTGGTTACTTCAGTGGATTGGGTCCCACACTAGAACACCATGTCACTCTTTAGACTGGAAGGAGGGAGGATTTATTTACTACATGTAAATATCTGCACATTTTGTCACACAGAAAGCTCATCTTCTCCTGCCACCAGTTTAGGGCAAGGTGATCTTCACCCAGCCCAGCTCAGATGGAACTGGGAAAACAGGGTATCAATGTTCCCATCCTTGCTCACCTGGCAAATTGGAACCCACAACAGAAGGATGAGAGTTAGGAATTCTAGAATTTCAGAGGAAAAAAGCCACACAAAACGATTCAAAAAGCTGTAGGTACTAAACCAGTAAATGTAAGCCCTTGCTCTCTCATAAATGGCTTCTGGAAATGCTTTTCACGACTGCAGAGGCCCTGGGCAATGAAAGGCATCGTCCTGTTGTGACCAGAATCTGTCACATTCATTATCTTGTACTCAGTCACTGCAAAATGCAAAACATGGTTTGACAAGTTTAATATCTGTATATAACCAGTTTTTAAAGTATATTGCTTATTTTAATTGCATACCATTCTTCATCCACGTGCAGCCCAACAAAATTCAAGCTAAAAACCATCTCAAGGTTATGTTAACTTTTAAAAAAGTGAAAAAGCTGAGGTTTTCAATGCAAAAATTGAACTATGTAATTGTTTAAATGAGCATTCCTTTACCATATCATCCTCCCTAGTAAAAAGTAGTGCCATTTTTAATGCAAGCAGCTATATTTGGTTACAAATCATGTTTTAGCAATTATACTACACAGCAAGAATGAACAACTCTGTAGTCTTTAATAAAATACACATGAGAAACAGGATCTTCAATTTACATTTATTTTTATCTTGCTTGTTCATTAAAAGTCTTGTTCAAAATCTACTTTGTCTTGTCCTTTCATGAGAGCAAAGCAAGGATGTTCTTGAGCCCAGCGTGGGACTCGCCTGTCTTGAGCAGCTCAGGATGGAGCTGCCTCTGCAGGTCTTCACTTGGATCTGGCACCACCAGGGTTTGCAAAGGGAAAGGGGCATAAATATTGTAGGCTGGGAAGCACTGCTGGAATTCAAGGCTGGGAAGTGGCAGCACCCTGATCTCAGCTGCATCAGTTGCCTCAGGGAGTTGGTCATTCTCAGCCTCACAGGTTTCTGTGATTTCACACATCCAGGACCTGACACCTCACAGACACCTTGCCACCTTGCCTTCCTGATGTGTCCCACGGACAAACCAAGTACTCCTTGCTACTAAAATGAGCTTGTGAAAGCAAAATTCATCTCATTTTAAAGCCTACAAAAGGCTGCAATTAATTCCCACTGGCAGCAGCCAGGATTCTTAAATGTACTGTGTTTCAGCCCTTAATTAAGACTTCGCGTAAGGAAAGGAGGAAGACAAGGAAGAGCATAAGAATGTAAAATAAAATAACAGGGCTGCATGGAAAAGACAGGAACAAATCTCCCTCAAAGCACCCAAGTGATGAGTAGCAGCTCATTATCCTCCAGAGCACCTTGCTCTCCTGCTGCCCCCATGGTTGGTCTGATATCAGAAAGGATTCCCACATCAGCACATTTTACTCCCACTCTAGGACAGGCAAGGCTTCACCAACCCTGCTCCAGCAAGTACATTGACATTTTTTTATTAAGGATTATAATCCAGGTCAAAGACTTGAGGAGAACGATGACTTTGGTGGACTTGGCACCACAGAGCTGGCTGCCAACAGCCAGGGCAGCACCTTCAGAGCGTTCCCAACAGGCTCACTCATGTTTGCCAAGCCAAAGCCTTCCCTGGACCAGAACTTCAACAACTGGGATGAGGATGTTCCAGGTCGCTCAACCCAAGAAATCCCATCAGCAAAGTAGAATAAAATGGACACAAGGGTGAAGACATGGCAGTGCAGTTCATTTTCCATCCACCACGGGGATTAGCATAATTAATGAAGTATTTAGAAGCTTTTCGAATGGGAAGCAATGCCACCTAGTGAACAGGATGGCGTGTGACAGACAGGGGACACCTCTCTGAAGGTTGGTCCCTGGGTGAGGTGTTGATGCAGCAAGTCCCACTGCTGCTGTGAGGTGAGCAGTGCTCTGGATAGGGCATCTGAGCAAGGAATCCCAGCATCTGCCCCCGACTCACCAGCTACACAAACACAAGTTCAAAGACATTTTACCAATGAATAATTTAAAGAAAAATACATTTTCAGTAGGCCATGAATTTAAATTTTCCTTCAACAAGACCTTTTAAAGCTGGAAAATATACAGCTCAAAAATGACAGATGGCTTTAAAATTAGAGATCAGATTATATAGGAATTTATAAAGGTATTGCAGAGAAAAGTGAGCACTGAATGTTACTAAATTTAGGATAAAGCCTGAGCAGACACCAGCAATTAAATAAGAATTCAAGAAAATGCATGGCCCAGAGGCTGTCAGTATTTGGCAGTGGTTGACAGCCACAGCACAGACCCAACTCACTAACAGAGGGCAACCAGTTCTCATTCCTGTGCTGAACCATTTTCCATTAAAAGATGCAAATTGTGAGCAATTCAGACTCCACACAAGATATTTGATGCAGCCGTTTTTTGGAGTTTTGTGTAGGGTTTTTTTCCTCCCCCTAAAAGAATTCCTGGTTTTGTTTAGTTATTTGCAAAACCATGTCAAGTTATAAGCATATGACCACAAATCAGACAGAAGTTGCTACTGATGTGGTTTCTCCCCCCTCCCAGCATTTGCCACGGTAATACAGAGTTATAAAAATAACAGTCATGATCTATGGCAGGGCAGCAGTTTGATCAGACTAAAGACCTCTGGTATGCAAGGCTTCTCTACCAAAAAATGTTTCGGCCAATTTGTAAAATTGATGGGACTCTGGAGTAACTGCACTGGAGCCAAACACTTACATGTTTGATACAGAGGGATTTTCAGTGGATTTGATGGTGGGTGGAAGGTGGTGGGGGGGGGGGTTGGTTTAACACACACATTCTTTCTGCAACTGCAGCACAGACGTCGCTGAGGAACGTGTGAGAAGACAACCACCGACGTGGCAGCGACACGCAACCAGGAGACACCACGGCCTGGTCAGCCCATGAGCTGGGAGCTGGAGCACAGCAGCACACGCTGTTCTGGTGGTCCTTGCGTGACATCTGGTGGCCAAAGAGTACCCTGGGATGATCCATCTGACTCAGGCAGCACCCAGAGAACCCCCACAGCTCCCAGAAAGGCCATGAGCTACAGCCCTTCTAAGAACTGCATCAGAACTTAAATGTTCTGTTTCTGATGTTCATTCAGGTTAAATGATCAGAGAGTGAATTTGGAAGCTGGACCTTTATGCTCCCTCTTTTATAAATAGCACTGATCCCCTCAAAATACATCCCAGTCCCTTCTAAAGACTAGGACATGACATCTGGGGACAACCAATTGCTTACAAGTATCTTAAGTGACCCTTAATTCAAGGCATTACATTTAATTACTTAAGAATATTTTAGCTATATCCATGTTCTAAAGTAAAAAAAAAACATTCACCTAAAGATCCATTATCAGAGAACAAAACCCAAAACTGCCAAAAATTCAGCCCTGAAGACTCTTTTCTGTCCATTAATAGTGAAACAGAAGCATTTCAGTATGCAAAACTGAGAGCACATCGCCTAAGCCAAGTTTCCTGAATGAAAAGGGAACATACTAATTGAAGAATTACCCTAAGCTCTCTGTACTTCAGACTTCTTTAAAAACAAAAAACCAGCAACCCCCCAAACCTGAAACCCCAAGGAAGCCAGACCTGAAGGGTGAGCTGGAATCTATTGGATTTGTGAACATCTTCCCTCAGAGCAGCCCCATGGAGCAGCAACGCCTGCCAGCTCTTCAATGGGCTGGAGCTGTCAAGAGATGCTGAGGAGAAATTATCAAGCCCCAACTGCCCTCAACAAACGTGATATTCAGCTGAACACTGCAGAGGGAATTTCTTCATTTGCTGCAGTTGCTGCCTGCATTAAGTTGATGTAAAATGCACAGGCTTGAAGCAAGACAGAATGTACCTTTGTGCAGAGCAATGATCCCTGCAGAAGGCATCTCTTCCCTGCATTTCTCTCCCACTCATCTCAAAGGTTTCCATAAACAAGATGGCTCCTTGTCTGCATCAAGCTCTATATGTACCATAAACATGACCTGACCCACATTATCCAGTTAAATACATCTTTTTTTAAAGCTCAGTTTCTCCCCTGCCTTCCCTCCCACAAAACATTTATCACAAGGCAGTGCAGATTCCCCAATGGATTTTTGATCCTTCCTCCTCTCAGCTACTTCCCAAAGTTGCCTGTAAAGAGCCCCAGGTAGCCTTAGTGTTTAGGTAAGGTCTGGAACCTCAAAGTGCCAGGTTAGGGGACATGAGTTACCAGCAATGCTGAAATGAAATCCAAGAATGAAGAACTCATCAGAATTTCAGGCAGGAGCTGGAGCTGCTTCACACATGTTCTGCTTACTTGTGTTGAGAGAAAACAAACCAGTTGATTTCTCAAGATATTTCACTCCGTTTACAACAGTTTTTAGCTCTATAGCTTGTAATATTACATACTCTGAAATGAAATTCAATCCCCAAATCCTTCTAGCTGGTTACTCATAAAACCCATTAAGTTCAGGCATAAGCAAACCAGACTCATCTTTTTCCCTCCCAGTGCCTATTACATATAAATAGTAATTATTGTTCCTGGCAAGGCTCTAGTGTCTCTTATGATTCTGTACTTTAATGATCTGATTTCTTAGTACTTTCCACTGAAGAATATATTTAACAAGCCTCCATGTTTCCTCCTCCATGATAGGATTTTTAAATTATGAATGTAATAAAGACAATGATGTTGCCAGTCTCATGATTAATAGCTTAAAGAGACATTTGCTAAGCCTTCATTCTCTCTATTATCACAAATTCACAAGCTGTATAGCTTTGTAACATGCAGCAAAGACAAGATTTAACTCTATAGTTACACAGCTAAATCCACAAGCAATACAAGAAGGGCATTAGTGTAGTTTGATCTAGAAAGCAATCTAAGTCCTGTGTATTCTGCTGGCAGATTAGTGTTTTTTAAATGCCACCTTAAAAGAAAGTGTCTAATGCAAGATTTCCACCCTTATTTATGCAATGGGTGACATCTCCAATCTTGTATGTTGTCAGAACTTAAAACCACAGTAAGTTACATCACTGTGAGACAGAGAGCATCATTAGTGTTCAGCTCAGAGTTACTGAACTAATCAGCTGGAGAGGCTTCTCCTAATAACACATCCCAAAACAAGCTGCTACAAACATTCCCTCAAACATCACATTGGTTGCTTTTAAAATTAAAATGAAACCAAACCACTGAAAGAAAATAGGGTTTATGGTAAAACTCAATTTTATTACTGCACAGGAACATGGGCTTCATTCAATGCAAGAGCACACCCACAGTGCACAGTCATTGCTCAGTGGAGTTAACTCTGCAGCACTTTCCAAGGCTTAAATTTTCACGTTGAATTGAGTAAATGCTACAGTAGATAACGCCAATCAAAAGTCTGAGAAAGTAAAGGTAGGTTAAGCATTACACTGGAGATTCAACACAAGCCAGCAGCTCTGTGCAAGCCTGTCTGGCTTAGTGATCAGTGCATGTGAAACATTCAAAATATCACCTTCACATTCAAGAGAGCCAGGTAAGAACAGAACTGCGTATTAGACATCACAAAGGTCCAGCCTCCATTCTGCAAGTACCAGCAGCATCTCTATAGCAGCAAGTACCAATAGGCATCTCTCTACTCACCTTGCAGAATCAAGGCCACACTCTGCATTTATTGATTTGTATCAGGGGCACAGTCATTTAAAACTATAGATAAAAGCAAAGGAAATGGAAACTGCTAATTCATTTTCAATTCTGTTTAAGGTTTATTACAACTCAGGTAGCTTAAATTTGTCACGCACGAGGCAGAGGCTTCACCAGTTCTGGGACTATTTGTATAAATCAGCACAGCGAGACAATCTCTTTGGAACAAGTCGTGAAATTTAAGCATCTGCCAAACCAGTTCAGAGTGATTTATGAAAATCTGAAGATCACATTAATGGAATTGCTAACAGCCATAACTACATCCACATAAATGTGCCTCTCATAATAAAAACACTCTACATAGTTCTGAATGTTTTAAGAACTAGTAAAATGACTACAGATTATGAAGTCCATCTCCTTTAAGGCATCAAAGACATTCTCAAGGAGGAGTTAATTAGTCCAGTTTCACAGGATACACCATTACAAAGCCTGAGATTCTGACTGCCTGTGATTAATTTCAACACTGCACCAACATACTTTGCTTACATTAGATCTGTTTTCAATTTCCCCTCCTTTTTTTTTTTTCAGAGGCCCCTCACTGGTGTGTTCACAGCTGGAGACTCAAGTGCAGCTCCTCTGAGCTGCCCCATAACCAACTGGAACACTTGTCAGGAAACCTCTAGATGACAAGAAAGCACATAAGAAGTACTTTCCAACATGCATGTTTCCCCACCCTGTTCCCCAGTTCACAAGGCAGCAGATTCAAATGCAAGCCCCCTCCCCTCAAACGATCTGGGACACACATGCACTTGCTTCAAAGCACCCACGTTGAACACACAGCTCACAGGAATCCTGAGCTTTGGCTGATGCTCTGGTAAGGGGATTGTGATTAAAGGCTCCTCACAATCTCTCATACAGAGCAAGATGGATGCCTATCAACCAGGAGTAGGCACCAAGCCTTAGGAAACAACTGTGCAGTGTTGCAGCGCATTCCCATGCAATGAAAAATATCCATCAACAAGGCAACTTGCACAGAAAAATAAGGGTCTTTCTTTGAGGCATTGAGCCTCCCAGGCTGGTGGTCTCACAGGACACCTTTCAAGCTTCCTTACCAAATTGCTCAGGTTCTGAAAATAAAAGCAAATTGCTCATGCAGTTCTTTTTGTTCCACTTCCTTTCTGCCAGGAGTCTTACTTGAAAATAAAGCCTTGCTTTCATGCACCCAAAATGGCACCACCTCCACATCTCTTCCTGGCCACCCAATTCTGTGTACTCCTTCATACTGGGATACACGTTTAGTAGCAGGTTATACTGAGGTAAGAACTGTCCTCTGGGTTAGCTGTGGCCTCAACAGCTGTCCCACCACATAAGCACTGGAACCATTCAATGTGACACCAGTGCACAGAGAAGATGAGAGTGGCAGCACTGGCTTGTATGTGCTACCCCACAGGAGGAACTACATCCCTAGTTTCAGTTTTCATGGAAGTCACCCTGCACTGCTCACAAGCACTCACCTCAAGAAGATGCTGCTGTCCTGTTAGTTACACCTCAGGGAAACACAAATAAACCACGTGCTGTGGGGTGCTCTGCACCATACAGTGGGCAGATCTGTGTTGCCTATCTGGGTTTTAGGTTCTTTCTGATTCATTAAGTTCCTCATTTAAATTATCTAACCAAGTGCTTAAGGCTTTCCTTATCTTGCTAAATTAAGCCAGTCCTTGCCAGCTGCCAACAAGGGGAAGTGGGAACACGCAAGGATACTGCAGGAACTCCTTCTCCAGCACAGCAGTGTGCACGTGCTTCCACTTCCTGGCCTGACTGTGCTTGGCACTCCCTCCCTTCTCCCTCCAGTCATCTAGGAGGGATTTGCACCTGGCTTAGCTCAAGTCTGAATTAATTTGCAAGACAGGGAAGTCAAAGTAGTTTTCCTCCATCAGAACCAGGGCTATGGATGGACACAAAGTGAAGCTGTGCAGCAGATGATGTTTAGCAATGAAAATACTTTTCCTCTGGGCTCATTCCTGTATCTGGCAGAAAAATGCAGCAAAGACATTTGCCGGTGTAGCAGCGCCAGACAACAATCTCTTCAAATAGAAGTAGCTCTCTTCAGCAAGGAGCACATCACAGTTTACAGACCAAGGTGAAAGCCCAGCAGATCCACCACTCTCACTCACCCTTTGCCCAGCACAACAACCCTGTGAAGGTCAGGGCTGGGCTCATGGGCTCCCACCCCTCTGGAGCAGGGTGACATCACCTCGCTGTGTGCGCACTGAACCCGCCACAAGTGCTGCAACTCCCAACCAGACCCATCGGTGCTACTGGACACAGACAAAACCAGGGATGTTCGACACAATCAAACAGCAGATGCAGAAGAAATTAATTAATTTACATTTGAACAAAAGCAAAAGCCAGCAGGAGGTTAAAGACAACAAGCTTTGAAGACAGAGCTGAAGGGAGAAATTGTACATTTTCACCGCATATCATGGATCTGAGAAATGACTCAAAGCCATCTGAGATGTAAACATTTACTGCCAAGGAGTTTATCTTGCTATCTAAGCTGTGACTCTTCAGGGCCAGCTTCATAATTCTCCTTAATGCACACATCATGAAGACTTCTGCAGCATCTAGGAACTTACCATCCATCTGACTGACTGAACACTTCTGTACTTTCTATTATACAGACAAGTGCTGAAGCTTTATTTGTGCAAAGACTGCTTTTTATCTATAGGGACAGGCTGATAATGACAGCCAGGTAAATGCTAACAGAACAAACTTTATTAGCAACCTGAACTATTTGAAAAAGGGTCTTCACAAATTAAAGCTGTAGATGACTTTAGCCACCCTAAAATGTGGTATCCAGTATTACACAGCCACAACAGGGACAATGGAACTATCAAATACATTCTAGCTGTTCTTTTTATGGCATTGATTTTTTTTTTTTTTATACATTCAAAGCATTATTGCATCAGAAAACATATCATGCATCTTTATTTTTCAAAAAAAATTCACCTGTATTTGTCATTTCTAACTACACCTCAAAGGTGCCCCAAATCTACCGTTTCATGGTTTTAGTTGCATGCTTTGCCTATATGCATGCTGAAATAATAAATATTAAATACAGGAAAGAACATAAGAGAACCAAACTGACATTAGGAATAGTCTATGGCAGCTCTATTATGTTCTGCCAGTTAAAGAACTTTGCAAAAGATTGAGGTAACAACAGTGGCCACACCACTCAGCTGAGAATCGCTCAAAATTCATGGAAATTTTCAGAAATTCAAGTACACAAACACCAGCTGCAACTTGTCAGAAATGCCAGAGAAATTAGGTTGGCTGCATTTTATTAGTCTATTAGCTGGCGTTCACACAGCTCCTTGTAAATCCTTTTTCTCACTCGGGGCATATCTTCCTGGGAGAACTGAAAAGGCTGGTCTAAGGCGAGGCACTTGCAGTACTGGGGAAAAGGAAAAGGCTTGGTTGAAAAAAAGGACATTTACTACATGAACAATACAGGCCATTGATTTTTAGATAAGAATACTCTTACCTGGAGCACAAAAACCCCACAGTCACTGTCATTTTTCTGTTGTGGAATGCACTGAAAGGAAAGGAAACAACCAGAGACACATCAGATCCTTATCCTTTTACTTACTTAGATCCTTTCGTTCTCTAACTCCTGCTTAAAGTCCAAAAGGAGATTCAGCAGAAGGATTAGCTGTCTCATGCTCAGAGAGAGCTATTCGGCAGCTCCAGAAACTGGAGTTGTAATTACTTCCTCTCGTCCCAAACTTTGCAAGGTGACACTCAACACCTTGTTAGAATAACACCTAATATTTAGAAAAATATATAGTGTAGGACAGAAAATAAATTATAAGTCTTACTTTCAAGTTTATTTTCTTTTAAGTGACCTACACAGAACAGCTTCTCAATTAGTTTAAATAAATGTTTGTACAGCATTATCTACTTTACACAGGACAAAACTATATCAGCAAAGTCACACAGGCCTAGAGGAAGATTACTCTCAGCATCCATGCTACCAGCAGTGGCCTTCCTCCCCCAGCCACACCAAAAGGTTTCAGAGAACATGACAAATGATTCATCACTAGGCAACAGGGCTGAGCAAGGCAGTCTCAAATGATAACTTTCAACCTTCATTATTTCCTCAAACATGCTCAATTTTGATATGCAGAGCTAAAAAGTCCCAATCACTAGTGCTATTATGTCTCTGGCACTTGAAAAGGCAAAGTAATTGTTTTTTCTCAACTCCCAGATCTTCTGCCTCACAGAATGCCAGAGGATGAACTGACTGCACAGGTTGTGCATGAGTGCAGAGAAGAATCATTTTATCATTGTATCAGCATCTAAAAATAAATCTGTGCAAGGAGGGAGCTGTTGGAAGTATGTCTAGTGTGCAATGACCTGTTTTATATCTTTGGAGCCATTATGGGATGGCTACGCAAATTACATATTCCCTCATTTACACTACACACAAGTTATTCCCTTTTATTGTTGCCAGACTTTGTTTACTTGCGATCAAACGCAATGTGCCACAAACAGCCCTGGAGACCAAAGCCCTCTATCCATAGCAAACATAAAATATCAGCAGTAGCAACACCAGCCTGCTCCCTCCCGCACCAAAGCCCATCCATTCAGAACAGCCCTTTCAGGAGAAGGGGGGCAGCTGAGTGTCCAGCTCAGTCAGCCCTTGACCTTGTGTCATTATGGACACCAGCTGCAGGCTTAGCTGTGCACACATTTAATTGTCCAAAGAAAGGCTCAGATCACCAAGCCATTTGCAAAAAGTGCTAAAGCCCTGGTGGGAGCTGAATGACCAACAGAGCTGGAATTCCCATGTGTAACTACCTGCATCTCTCCCAGTACCCTCTATGTGGGCAGCATGAACTCATTTACTACTGGTACAAATATATGAATTTAGAAGCGGCTTCATGAAATCTCCCACAAGGCCCCAGGGCTCAAAGTGCTGCCATTTACCTTTGTCACAGCAGTCTGCCAACCCTGAAGGAACTCGGGGCGATTCTTCTCTTTTGCTTCAGTCAGCAAATACTTTCGAATGTTCTTTAAAGAAGAAAGGAAAAAGAAAAAGCAACATTATTCACCCACTAAAGAACAGGAGAGAAACACTGACTGCTTGGTTGGTATCCTTCTGACAATGAGGACAAATTTCAGGTGAGCATTAGGAGCTGAGCTAAAATCTAGAGGCAAAAAAATGAACTCTGGTGCGTACTGTGCCTTCTACCATCAAGGTTCATTTTAGTCTATCAAGGGGAGGTCCAACACCCCTCAGCCACAAGGTACACTGCTCTACTTCATACCCGACTAGCTGTGGCACCCAGGGACAAGGTCAGAGTGCTCCCAGACATGCAGAGAAAAACAGAGCAGCCTGGCATGTGTTTTTTCCTGGCTTACTGGCTGACACCAAGGCCCTTACGTTCAATACGACTGCATTTTCCTTCTGAAATCTCAATACAAAACGCTCGAGTTCTGCAGCTAATCAACAAAGCTCCAGGGAGAGTTTTAGTGACATACAGGAAAAAAAATAGGCTGACACAAGCGAAGAGAAGGAAGCAAGATAAATGAGACTATGGTCTTGGGTTAAGCAAATCTTACTTCTCTATAAACAGACTGGGCATTTATAGCACAGTTTAAACACTGCAGCACAGAAATATTCACTCTAGTGTGTGGATCACAGTGAATTTTGGGGTATTGCTCCCCTCCTACCCCTACAACAGGCAGAAATAAAATTTCCTCATGTCTGTGAGAGACTCAGGTGCAAATGCCTTGCCTGGAATGGGATGGCACAGATCAGGTTGCAAGGCTGCAGAAGAGACCGTAGGGCTGCCGAGAGGGATGGTTGGTTCATGCTGCACATTCACAAGCTAGAGAGCATGAGATCTCTTGCTCCCAGGACAAACATTAGCTTCATCCTCAGCAAATGCCAGTAGGCATAGTGTCTTCATTCAGAAGTCCTAGCTGGGAACTCTCCTGGGTACAATAATTACTACTCTTCAGTAAGTCAACAACTACACACAGTTAAAAGTAGAGGGCTGCTGCATCAAGCAAGCAATTAAGTTGACAAAATTAGCTTTTGTAAGAGGGTCATTACAATTTGCTAAGCCCAGCAAAAAATTCCTGGCTGTTCTTTATCAGGAAGACTGATAATTTAACTCCAGTGTTCAGGTTGCAGCCCTGAAAAGTTGCTGGTTGCTGAGCTCTAACCAGAGGCCAACACCCCGTTTCAATGCAGGACAAGGAAAAAGGCCACACGCTGTTAATAGCACAGTAACACATAAACCCCACTGGGCAACACTTTGGCATCTTCAGTCCTGTGCTCTCACCCAGGCAACCTATCTCCTAAAGGACCACAATTTATCATTTATCCTAAACACAAGTCCTTTAACAGATGAAAGAAATGCCCCACTCTCCCTGGGGTGGTTCTGCTTCCCCAAGGCTTTGAGCTCCTGCTTTTTGTGGGAGTGCCAAGTAGAGTCACCAAAGCTGTGCTGATTACATGGTCAGGCTAATTGGGCAATAGGCAGTTTGACCTCAGCTCCTGGCTCTGGTGTGACCCTCAAGCTCTGTGCTTCAGACTCCTCAGCAGGACAGGCTGATTCTCATTTTATACACAGCAAGACAATGACAGACATACCACATTTAAAGTTTATGGCTGAACAGAAACGAAGGGGGAGTGTTTTGTTTAAGAAAACAGTTCAGACTTTGCAGACACAGCTGCCACTCTTACCTCTACACAAAACTTAAAATGAATGCCTTGGGAATCATAAAATGAAATAATTCGACTGGGGATGTTCACAGTAATGAGGGACCAGTGGACTTCCAGGTGAATAGGAATTAACAAGAGAGTCTTCTTAAACAAGTCCACCTGGCAAAAAGAACAACATATATCACAGAAAGTTCCACAGGCAGAAAGCAAAGCAAGAGATTAATTGTATCCAAGTTTCCTCTCTGCCACTCCATAACTGAAATCTTTTTCCCCCTTCACTCTTTCACCACATTCTTCATATTTATCTAATACACAATGTATTAGCAGGCACAAAAATACAGTTACAGTCCAGAAAGTGGCTGAGGAACCTTGTACAGTATCAGAATTAATCACTACTGTATTTGTGACAAAATCCTGCTCATGTTGCACCACAACATCTGTGTTGAAGTGTGATTTCTTAGGTAATGATAGCAATAAAATCAAGCCTCAGTTTAGGTTAGCTCTTCTTCTCTTCAGTAATGATGCTTGTCCAGTGTGAGCACCACTCATTTCTATCAGAGCTGCTGATAGAAATGAGTAGGTAACAGACCTCGGGGCTGTTGATGAGAAGCTCAACACAATGCAGCCATGTGCATTCACAGCCCAGAAAGCCAACTGCATGCTGGGCTGCATCACAAGCAACAAGGCCAACAGGTCAGGGAGGAGATTGTGCCCTTCTACTGCTCTCATAGACCACACTTGAAGTGCTGTGTCCTGCTCTGAGCTTCCATATGTAAGAAGGAGGTGGACCTGTTGGATCAGGTCCAGAGGAAGCCAAAAAGATGTTCAGAGGCCTGGGGTACCTTTGCTATGAAGACAGACTGAGGGCTTGGGGCTGTCCAGTCTGGAGAAGGGAAGGCTCAGTAGAGACTTTATAGCACCTTCTAGTACCTGATGGGCTACAACAAAGCTGGAGATGGACTTTGGACAAGGGCATGGAGGGAATGGCTTTAAACTGACAGAGGACAGGTTTAGATTAGATGAAAGAAATAAATACTTAGATGTAAGAAAGAAATTCAGAAGGTGTACACCCTGTGAGGGTGGTGAGACACAGGCACAGGTTATGCAGAGAAGCTGCAGCTGCCTCACCCCCAGGGGTGTTCAAGGCCAAGCTGAATGGGACTTGGAGCAACCTGGGATAGTGAAAGGTGTCCCTGCCCATGGCAGACGGGCAGAACTGGATTATCTGTAAGGTCTCTTCCAACCCAAACTATTCCATTATTCTATGAAGAGTCTGTAATTACAAATACCCCACAAAACCAGCAAATTTGCAGTTTGACCTCTTCTGCTCTAACACAGGCTCTGGGACTTCCCAGAGGAAAGCAGAGGAGTGCAGGATGCTTTGGTGAACAGAGGAAAGGAGGGCAAGAAGGTAGAGCAGATTCATCCTTTCTCAAAGCTAACTTTGTAGCAGATGTACTGTGGTCACAGGCAAGCAAACAAGGGAAAAGGTCTTGAAGTACAGAACAAGTAGATCAGATGCAACACCCCCAGTGTCTGTATGGCAGATGAGCCCTTATGCTTTTGGAAGCCAGCCAAGCCAGGGCCTTTCATGATCTTCCTTCTCCTAGCTCCTCTTGAAAGAAGTGTCTAATTACTGGGGTTTTGGTGGCACAGTCCAGAAAATAAGCAAAAATAGAATCCTGAACTAAATGAACTCATCCTGTGGGAAGATTTCTAAGCTTTTTTCCTGTTTTTTTAAGCACTGTGCAATTTGAACAGTACATAATTGCAACACTACTGGCAAGGGCAGGTCTTTTGTAGGAAAGAAAAGTCTATTTCTTGAGTAACAATGGGAAGTTGAAGAGACAAAAAGGTGTGGGCATTCACAGCAGTTATCAGCCGAGCCTGGCTCACAACAGTCCTTTGATTGTGACAAGCATCGACCCTGCTCCCACCTGCAGAAACTGCTTCCTGACTGGATTACAGCACACTGATCCATCACTCCTGGAGAGAAGCACAGGGATGTCAGCCAGCAGCAAGCTGAGACCACAAAGGAAAACTGGAATAAGAGAAATGAACTACATCTTCTGTGATGTCCAGTAACAGCAGAGCCACACAAAACTCAAGGGTCCTCATGTGGCCCTAGTTGTGGGATTACTGCAGGTGTGCAATCCTACAGCAGAAGAGTAGAAACGGGCAGCCAAAAGTTTGTCTTTAGTTATGAACTGATGTACAGGAAGAGTGGTGGAAACCCAGATTCACTTCACCATGAGAGCAGAGTCAGCTCTGTGTCACAACAGTGAACCAGAAGTACCAGTGTGATGGGTGATCAGAAGGGACAGACACTAACAGGAGCTCTGAAACCACTGCAGAGCCAGCACAGGATATCCTGTATCCCAGGAGAAAACATTTACAAAACATGGTGCAATACTCTGGTGTGTTTAAAGAGCAGAAACAAATTCCCCTTAATTGCACACTGCAGGATGAAAGAGTCTACAGAATCCTTCTCATAGAAACTGCTTAGTTCTCATTCTTGATTGAGAGATTCTTTAGGAGTTTAAGTGTAAATATCTAAAAATTGTCCTGTCTCATCAGGTACCTCTCAGCAGCAACTACAATACAGATCCTGCTTCCAGAATCTACCCTAATTTTGGGAGATTTTACAAAACTTGGATTGCTGGAGAAAAGGAATGTTTAAAAAATAATATGTGAGAATATTAAGCACTGATATTCCATCTCTCTTTAAAGAGATTTTTAATAAATTATATGAATAGATTTTATATTTGGATAATGAGTTCATCTCTAGCATTTCACAGATGTGTGCTATTTAAGTACTTCTGCAGAAAGATCATATATTCAAACACGGCCTTTTATTAGTCTTGCCTCATCTCCCATATTAGAAAGGACAAATGTTCATAGGAAAAAAAAAGGAAAAAAGGGAGTATTTCTTTTTGCTTTAGCTATCCCTGAAAATATCACACCCATGATTTGGTGTGGGTTCTGGAAGGCAAGGTGAATTCTGTTCTCGTGGTTCTCAAAAGAGAACAACAGTCTGGCTTATTAACCATGGGTCTCTTTTTTGCTTTCTAGTACCTGGTATGTGTTACTTGGAGTAACAATTTGATTTTGTCAGAGAATGCCAGGTTGAGATAAAAGAAGAACCAGAATTAAGTCTGCTCTCCTGTAGATTAGTGTACCTGGCACTGTCAGGAGCAGTAAGAGACATTTCTTGCAGTTAAATTAACAACTTGCATGAACATACACAAAGAGATAACCTCCCACTGAAGATTTAGCCATTCCAAGTACAACATACGAACTTGAGTAGTGCCACACTACTATTTTCATCAAGCCCTTCTCACTTTGTACAGCTCCTTTGCAAATAGCACACTGTAACCCAGCTTCAAGTTAGTGAGTAAGCCCAGACCAGCAGAACCCCAACACTGATGACAACATTTTAAAGGTACCTTTTTAGTCCATCGTTTTACCCCATTATACCCTTTGGTTACGAGCTGTCTATGAAAAAAGCTGTTAAAGAAATGAACCTAAAAAAAAAGAGAGAGAGAGAGGAGCAATGAGCACAGAAATTTTCATGCACAGTCATTCCCCTTCCCCCAGGATAATTTATACAAAACAACTTGTAATGAGGCAATATTTAATGTAGGTTTAGAAACAGAACCCCAGTAGGGACAAACAGAGGCTTTGCCAAACCTCAACTCTTACTGTTCTTCAGCAAGCTAATAAAATAAGCCTTATTTCCCTATAATATATCATGTGAGCCACTGCAGCATTTATATCTACATTTTTGCATCTCCAGGCATATCATGTTTAATTTTTTTGCTGGGGACAGAATTGGGAGAAAAACACCAGGACAAGGAGTTAGTTTTTGTTATTCTTTACAGGGGTCAAGGAAGAGAACACTGGACTGGAAAAGCAGGGGTGGTGGAGAAGGGAGTAACTTCTGGCTTTAGTTGCTGGAAGCTGAGACTCAGAAGAAGAAAATTGATCAAAACAGTTATGAGATTTAGCCCAACAACATTGTCTTTGGCATTCAACTCTTATGACATGAACAATATTCTGCTATTGAGAAGTATTTTTAAGGTATGATTGATCCATTTGGTAAGTGAAAACCAACATTTATGAAAAAAAAATGTAGGCTTATAAAAAAAAAATTAGCTTCAAGTTAACACTATTATTTCCTGTGCTTAGCTTCTTGCAATTATACTAACAGATTAATACAAATAGAAATCTGCAACATCTGTTTTTAATAATTCTGCTAGTGTAGAGGTGGTAGAAGGCTTGAGCTGTTACTTGAAAAAAAAAGTTAGAAAAATTCAGCATCTGAGAACACAGTCTAATAGCCATTAGCTATGCCAACAGACTTCAAAACCACATTCTGAGGTGCCAGCACAAAATCTCCCATGAGGATTTCAATTATGCACTAGGAAGAAAAAGCAGACACAAGCAAACAGATACAATCTCCAATACCCCTAGCCTAGCACACTCAGGAAATATGGAGAATACTAATGAAGAATCACCATCACATCCAATCAAAGCAACAACGCTCTTTCTTCAGAGCTTGAAGATTTTAAGTTACATTGTGCAGAGCTCATCTAAGAATGGCTTTGTTTGGTTCTTCCTTTGTGGTCTCACCTGAAAACTATTCTGTCCCTAAACAGATGGGTTTTTATAATTGTCACTGCTGCAAATTTAGTCACAAAATGGGGGGGGGGTTGTTATCTTGATTACTTTTTTTTTTTGCTTTCTTTCTCTCAATTGCCACCAACAGTCAGGCACTGCAGTTGCAAAGCTGTAAGCATTCTGAGGAGGATGCACAAAACAGAGTCTTGCAGAGTCAATACTGCCAAGGAACCAAGCAGCTCCACACAAATTCACATTCACCAGGCAGGCAGCTGACACAGCTTGAGCTGTTACAGCCCCCACAGCTATGAGGTGGGTGGGCGGGTGAGTGCAAGCAGCACATGTGCATGGTTCAGATGCTAACACTCATGGTTTGTCATCTCAGCAGAAATCCATCTCCATCAAAAATTTCAGCTGAAACACCAGCCTGGTGAGCAAAGGCATGAATACAGCACTTGAGAAGCAGATAAGCTGGAAACAGAAACCTCTAGGGAAGTAAAGAGAGTGGGATGGGCCAAAACAGGGCACGTGTCTTCTACAGGTACATCAGTGACATTAGGCTACCACAGAGACCACCTGCAGAGCTAATACAGTCAGTTCCTGAAACAAGAGCAACAGCATTGAAAAGGGAAAAGGAAAGGTAGAAAATTTGAGCAGCACATAACAACAAATTATAATGGAACCACTCAGGCCATCGTTGAGTTGAATCCTCATTCTATATCCAAAGTGTGCAAAGTTTCACCCTCCCCTCTCCATCTCTCATTAGGTACACTGGTGTAATAACAAAACCCCCTCACCTTTTCAGGGACTGCATCCATTACGAGTTCACCATACATGTTAATTATCTGAAAGAGTTAGTAAATAGTTAAATACACACATCACAATTTTCTAAGACCCAAATTCACAAGTGCCCATAAAACATAGGTCCCTAGCCACTTAAATCAGCAATATGGAGAAGAGCCTTAAGAGCCACATTGTCTAAAGGACAAGCACTCCGCAACTAATAGTGGTCATCGTGGAGAGAGACTGTAACTGGCTGCTTGAAGTCTGCCTCAATCTTAAATGTAGTTTAATTCAATTTAGATCTACTAGTGCATGCTCTGGGCTCTGAAGCCTTCCTGGTTTTTTGGCTGTGGGCTACAGTTTGCTGTTTCACTCTGTCATTCTTGTAATCTGCTCAAGCTTCAGGATGGGGAAAGTTATTAAAACCTATATGAGTAGCCACTATTTTATCAAAATAGTCCAACATCATTTGTTCAAAAGGCACCAGTCTAATTGTCACACCTCCCAGCTTCCTGACTTACTGCACCTGTCACACTGTAAAAGCTGCCCACCACTCCTCTTACTTGTGAAGTGTAAAGTAAGGACAGCCCACCTGTAATGCCAGCAGAAGGTATACAACTGGAATTCTAATATAAATGGGCTAAAAAGGGTTAGGGAAACACATAAACACCAAGCATCTCTGACCTGGTCATTCAGCCAGTTCTGGCCTTCCAGTGTAGCCAAATCATCCATATCTAGCATGTGCTTATTATAGAAGACCCGGAAATTACAAGTGGAGGTTTTTGGATGTTTTTCCCGATACTTCATGATTTCCCTGGTGATAAAAGGTTTTCTAAAACAGGATTGAAAAGGCAGAGAAAAATCAAGGCAAGGTCATGTCAGATGGATTCTATTCTGCTAGTTGTTAGACAGCAGTAGCAATGCAAGTGATTTGCTCTTTACCAAGAGGTGCTACACACCTATGGGAGAAATCTTCATTAAAGACTTCTTTTAATCTTCCCATGACATCTTTTTCACACAGTGGTACTAAACTGCCATATTTCTTCATAACTTCATCTAGGAATCCTTTAAATATACCAGAAAAATTAAAGTGCAAACATATAAAAAGCTCCTGAGTTCACCAATCCAATAAAGCTCTCAGTTCTTACAGGTACAAGCAGCAGTCATTCTGCACCCAACCAACACACAGCACCACCACACATGGCAAGTACATATTTAAGAAAACTAAGCTCAAATTGGCAACATAAAATAAAAGCGGGGGTAGGGGAAGAAGGACAAAAATAAAAATGCATGAATCTGATCACTCAGCTTCACAGGAAAAGATCAGCCCCTGTTTTTGCCATACACATACATATCCACAGCAAACTAATTATACCAGTGCTAGAGAAGAATCCATCCCCTTCCCTGCTTCAATTAGCATTTTAAATCATTTTACTGCAACGTGAAAAGCCATCAGTTCCTGCAACAGGTTTCATTGAAAAGCCAGTATCCTGTCCTTATGGCAGGCAGAATGACTCTCCTCAAATGCAGGCAGCTGGAGCTGGCAGTGTTTGCAGCCTGCTCAGTTCCGCTGCCGCACCACAGTGCACGGAAAAGACGCCAGAGACTCCCAGCAAGTTTAACTCCTTTACCCTTGTCTCCTAGGGATGGCATTTAAGGTGACACAGACAACCATGTCAGCCTGTCATTGCCCAGGAAAACACTGAGCAACCACACCAGAAAAAGATATTAACTTGGAAATAATGAAGAGATGAATGCTGAAGAATTGAAAAACCTAGGAAATAGATTTTTTTCTTTCTCAAACACAAGACTGGAACACTGGAGATATAAATTCCACACGAGCATCCAAAACCACTCTGCAAATGAAAGAGAATGGAGAACAGGATTTCAACACTTGAAAAAAGATCAAGTTCTCCAGCTCTCTGAAAATGAATTTTCAGATGTAGCAGAAAACATGTGTTCTGTGTACAGAAAGCTGGATCTGATCAGAGTCCAGGAAAACTGCACTAATCCAAAGTCCAGGACTCCTCTGAGACTGGGGTGAGATTGCAGGGCATCACTGGATAAGGCACTGTGTGCTTACTAAGGTTTTAAGAACATTTCCTAGAAACTTTCAAGATCAGGATAGGAGAAAATATGACAAGAGAAAGACTGGACAGAACAAGTGTCAGAAGATCAGCACTAAGAATAAAAACTGAAGGAAAGAGACCAAGAAAAAACCCAAAATACAATGAGCTGAGAATAGCAGTGAAGATATAACAAGAAGTGTGACAGAAGGAAGGAAGGGAGGAAGGATTGAAGAACAAGATCAAACCACAATGAAGCATTCATTCTTCATGGGAAAAGAACCTTCTTGCAACTCTACCACACTTTTGCCTAACAGCTTTTATCCCTTACATCTTAGTACACTGTGTCAAGGAAGATGTTTCTCACTCTGGCTAGAAGTCTAGCTAGACAATGCATGGGACTTATGAGTGTACCTTATTCTGTTTAAATATGTAAAATTTTTTAAGATTTTTTATTAATGCACAGAGGAAGGATTGTTCTTGTCATTCCACCTAAAAGCAGCAAAGCTCCAGACCTCCAGCACTACTGACCTCACTTGGGCTGATTTAACTCAAGGAAGAGAATACAAAGTTCAGCCTTGGGGCAAAATCAGATATCCATCATGAACAGGATTTACCATGGGGCTGTTTGATACCTAATAGCACTTCTGAATGCGCTAAGCATTGCAGCCCATTAACGTCGAGTTCAGCTGCTGCAGAGAAACTCAAAACCCAAGAGCAGCCCTAACACTTGCACCTCCTTCATGTTTCTACCCCAGGAACTTCTGCCAGGTTAGCACTATCTTTTAGGGTGCAGTTAATTATTAACAACACTCTTAAACACATGAGAACTCCTGTACAGAGTTACACCACAACTAAAATTCTTCTTTACAGCTTTTCAGCTGAGAAAGCGCAGAAATACCATACTATCAGACCACAAAACTTTAACCTTTGCCACCCTGACACAACCTTGGATCTTTCCTTTTATAGAAGGACTACTCCTCTTTTTCTGATGGACAAACTTTAAAATTCCATTGCAGAAGTGATCTCTTCCCTGGGTTACCACAGTTTCTCTCAATTTCTCACAGGGCATCTGGTCCTTGTGGGATCACATAAAGCCAGTGACAGAGGTACACCTCCCACACTAACAGATATCTGTACAGATACAGATGTGGAGAGCTAACTCCTCTCTTGGAGTTCACTCTCTCCTTCTTCACATTTTGCTTTAGAGAAATAAATTGCAAAACTGAAGGATAAACAGGCAGAAAAATCAGAGCACATCAAACTTCAAGCAATTCCTTTAACACCCACCGACACCAGCTTTAAGTTTATGGGACTCTAAAAAGCTAATTTCTCCAAAGGAAATTATCAGAACATCTCTGAAGTTACACTGATGCTACAAGATGGCACAACGTGTTAGCTTACTGCTCCTTACTCTGTCTGTAAAAAGCTGCTACACATAAATAAGACACCAATTACTATTTTTATCATGCTTCTCTTTAGAGAGACTATCGAATACTGCATGCTCAGCATAGCACAAAAAAACCACTAAAGCCTTTTTGCTGAACCTTTGCTAAGACCAGTTTTTTAAAAAATATTGTCTCATAGGATTCATTAAACTTACTCTATGAACAACTGGAGAGAAAACTAAGGGACAATGAACAGTCTTTGGCTATTAAAACCTAAGTTTAAGTGATTTAGTGAGCAAGAGAAGAGAGTAGAAGGGTAGAAGGAAGCATTAGATTTTAAAAAAACAAATTAACAATTGTCAACCACTTAAAAACCTGAACCTTTTGATTCCACATGATAAGACATTTAAAATTTCTATCAACAATTTTCTGCAGATTCCAATTAAACTACATTGTATTCTCTAAAACAAAATAATCTTAAAATAGCTTGTCAGATAAACATTCATTTGTCCCTCCTTCATGCAGCTCTCCTCTTTGCAGCCTCATTTAATCAAATGTTATGCTAAGTGACCTTTACAATTCAGAGTAAGAAACCAGTTTTATAAAGGATTTAACACAATATATAAACTCCACAATACATGCAGCAGTTTTCAGGAACTCCTGGGTGCCCTAAGATATTTTAAAGGTATACCACAAAGCCACGTTGCCAACTGCTCATCAGCCACCCGGGAAGTTTTCTGACTGTTCCTTCTGCCTCCCTTCCGAGCTCCTGATTTCAGTCCTGTGCTTTCTGGTGAAGGCTCCTCCAGAGGACTTTTACAATAAGGGTGATCTAGTAATTTTGAACTAAAAATGTCCAAGTTTAAGGAGCTTTCTACTTCCATCTGGCTAGAGCTGTCCTCATTCTGTGTCAGCTCCATGGATAAAGGTCCATTTGCAAAATTGTCACTGACATCAGAATCCTGCAAGGAGGATTGCAACAGAGTCATTCCATCTACACCCACAACCTCCTTAGATTCTGCACCATCTTGATCTGAAACAGCAACTTCTTTTCCTGTCACAGAGACAACAATGTCAGAGCAATAATCCTCTGCAAGAGCCCCGTTGGTCTCCACCTGGTGCAAGGTTTCTCCCTCTGGAGAAGCTCTAACATGCAGTTCTGGTGGGACAGCATCCACACTGCCACCCTGCCCTCCGGATTCTGGATCTTCAGAACACGGCGCAGCAGACACATCCTGTGTGTGGCAGATCTCAGGTGCACATATTTCATTCTCCGTTCCTAAAGATTTGGGTGTATTATTGTTCATATCTGATAAGCTGTATCGCTTCCAAAGACGCTTACTTTTAGATTTCCAGGAGGAAAACAAATTACACAATCCACCTTCGAAATCCCGCTGAAGCGATTCTTGATGGTCCCTTGTAACTTTCTGCACCCACCTTCGCTTGATTTTTCTTAATTTGCAAGTTTTGCCTCTTGCTCGAAGTTTCGGGAATTTTATGATTCTATACCGAAACCTAACCATAGAAAGTTTCTTATGCATCATAAATAAAAATCTCTTTTTTACAGTATGATGGTTAAATTTGGACCTCTTTAGAGCTGTCAAGGGGCCACAAGTTCCATTCCACTCCCTTTGCAACAGCATTTCCTTTTATAGTTGTTTAAAACTACCAGGACTGTGTTGCCCTCATCATTATTGCTCTCCTCCACACTATATACAAAACCACCTTTCTTTACAGGTAAGGCAGCACCTTCCAGCGAGCCACATGAGACATACTGGATATGGCCAGAGATGCTATTGAGAACAGCAACAGTTTCAAATTCTTCATTCAAGGGATCTTCACTCTGAAAGGATTCATTGTTGAGTTTCTTTACTACTTCTCCAGACAAGCTTTCAGCTTCGTGATAGGGACAGGATCTTTTTGCTCTCAGCAGTTTTGTAATGAAAGCTGTATAATTCAACAGTAGGTTTTGGACAGGTTTCTGCATTTAGAAGCACAACAGGAGCCCACCTGCTTTGGAGATCAAGTGTCTTCCTTCTGCACCACAGTATTCTGTACAGTTTGTTGCGATTTAAATTCACAAATAGCTGGGCACTCTGTCTTTTCTTCTAAGTTAGGAAAACTTGCTTTTTGAAGCATTATTTCCCAAGCTTCCCAAAACCAGTGGTCCATCTTCCAGACTGGGCCAGCAGCTGACTTCTTTGCCAAAGCAAATGTCTTCTATGGTTTTTCATTTTTCTGCTGCATTATGATCTTCAAAAACAGCTGAAAGAGTAAGGGAAATTAATTTAGAGTTATCTGGACTGTAACATAATAGCAAAACAGTAAGGCACATCCCTCAGGCCACATGCCTATCTAAAATTCCATCCCTCCTCCAATCACAACCCCACCTTCCCTAAGACATTCTCACTTCCACCAAAAGGAAAAATAAGTAATGGCTGCAAGGGTTCGGTGTGTAAACAGGCTTTCCTCATTTACCTTCCCTAGAGGTAGAGCAATAAACAGGTAATTCCCACCCATCCCATGCTCCCCATATGTAATTCATGACTCTCTAGCCTTAAACCTCTCTCACTGCCTACACCTCGGGCAAGCACAGTTAACCAGCTTGCTGCACAAGGCTTTTGAAAAGCAAAACTCTGAAGTCCAAGTTATCAACAAGTATGTGCAGGTACCCCACACCATCAGCACTGTACAAAGGAGCCCTTACTCTTGTGCAATAAACGTGAGCAGCCTCTGAAAACATTTCACAGCCTCACACAGTTTTCCTTTAAAGGAACAGCAAAACACAAACACCCACAGAAATTTTGATTCTCTGACTAGATAAAGAATGACACAGTTTACTCCTGAAGCAATTGTTCTCTATTTACAGCAACACCTCACTCCGCATGACACCACCACTATCAACTTCTATAATCAGTGTTTATCTTTACATTAACAAAGCAGTACCAACCAGCACAGCAGCTAATCATCTTAAAAACTCCTTTCCCCACTAAAAAAACCTGCATCTCAAAACGTTCAATAAGAATATATCTGAGACTACACAAGTGTAACAAGTGTAACGCCTGCATAGTAAAATCTGTTCATCTTGTAATATCTGTTTATCTTCACTACGTAGCTAAAAATATTAGTTAGAAGTTAGACGAATCCAGAAACTCAAGGGGACGGCAAAAGCAGCACACACAACATGTGCACTTCATGCAAATTGTCCCAGCCTCACTAGGGTACATCCCATCCTGTATTTTACAAGTTTTTATTTTTCTCAAGTTTAGAAAAGGACTTTGTCCTGCCCCTCTATCAGAATTATTCTGACTTACTGACTGTTATAATAAGTTTTGCCTTAGCTATGTCTGTCCTCATCATTACACATAGGCATGTATAGCTCAAAATAAAGGAGTCTATAAATAAACATAAAACATTAACAATTGGACATTTAAGGAAAGTATGAATGACACCTGCAAAACCAGGTATTCAAAGTCTGCCTTAAGAAGTTCTTCTGCATTTTTCACTCTACTCATCTTAGATACAAACAGCAGTTGTTTTTTTTTTTGTGTGTGTGTGTTTGTTTTTGTGGAGGAGTGAGAGTGGAGTGGAAATGCAGAGAGGACAAAGAATATAATTTATCACTTGGGTAAGATATTCCCATCACACAGAAAACTGTCCAGACTTCACTGGACTGACAAGGTAGAAAGAACTCTGGCTACCTCCACTGATAGAGAGCACAGCTTAATAGTATAAAAGCACTGCAACAGGGCCTAGCTCTTTTGTAACGCTCTATTATTCACCACACAACTCAGTTATCAGAAAAATCAGGACATAACATCTCATGACACAAATTTTTTTGAACTTGCTTGTCTAGCACTTCCATATTTCCCTACCCTAGATACAATTTACACCTGCTTTTCCACTACCAACTCTTATGTGTCTGTCTATTACAAAAACATTCCTATCTACAAAACATTCCTTGAGTGGCCTCAGTAAACAGCCAAACCACAGGCTTGCTAGGACAGTTTATTCCAGACACATTTCATCCAGGTAAAACAAACAAACCCAGGCAAATCCCAACATTCTCAACACAGCCCCATACACAAGGGGCTTCTGCAGTGTTGAGCACTCCAAGGAGAGCACAGAAGATGAAGGCAAGGGTTTAATCTTCTCAGGCTCTGCAATAGGTGCCACATGCCTGCCAGCTTTTAAGAACACTCCTGAACAAGTTGGAGTCATCACCTTTCTCCTTGCTCTCTCACAGCCATGCCAAACAGCCTCCACACTGTCTCAGACATAGCAAAAGGCTCTCTGAATGGCCATAGATTATGCAGGATCTGAAATTCCTACAGCTGCCACTGCCCTACCCAGAGGAGACTGAACTCAGGATCAAAGCAGGGAAAAACACTGCACCAGATTCTAGCAAAGGTAAGTCCTGGTAACAAAAAAGACCCAAAGAAAACCTGAATGGAGATATTGATGCCAGTTTCAACATAATAGTAACACCAATGGAAATAGATAATTTGCTCATTAATGTCATAAAATCCAGCTTCTTAAAACTGCAACAAAGGAAGATGTTAATAAAGCTAGTTTACCTACCTGTTCTTCTGTTTAATTTTTAACTTAGACCATAGAAAAAGCTTAAATTTTAGCTTACAGGATTAGAAAATATTTAATGTTTGTCTGTGATGCCCACACAAATTTTTCCACATTATACAATTATTCTGTACAAAAAAGTTTATCCCCAAAGTGTAAATAAAGTTTGAGTAAACCATTTAATCCACACAAAGTTTTCTTGCCCTCCCCTCTCCCTTTTCAAACATAATCAGTTTTGAGTCTGAATCCCCTTAAAGTAAGGCCTCCAAAGAGCCCAGACCTAGGAGCTAAAATAGTTCACTTTTCTAACAGCAGTGTTACTTAGAGTGACAAAAGATGATCCATATGCAAATACTTAATTAAAGATGCTGCTTGAACTTACTTTCCACCAGTGCTACAGGAGTTTACTTGGCACCATAAACCAGCAAGACGAAAGGACAGCTTAGAAAAGAGCTGCTAGAAAAGGAACTGAAGTGAGCATTGTAAAACCAAACATAAAGCAAGCACTGCCCAAAGTTTAAAAACTTGAAGAGAAAGTGAAATATGTCCCCCATTCATTAACAGAGATGAAAAACCTCTGAACTGAGGAACTTGCACCCCTAACAGAGTTGTTTGGCCAGTCAGTGGAGGTAGCCAGGTTTCTGTGCTGTGTGACTGCACAAGGATGCAGTACTACACCAGAAACCTCAAACTCAAAAAGCCCAAGATGGACACGTCCCAAACACCAAAAGTGAAAGACATTTACTCTAACTCACCCCTTTAGCTGTGTTTGACATACTATCTGCAAATGGTTAAATATTAAAAGGCACAATCTCTTTTGCACTGGACGAAGACAACCCCAGACTGTTACACCTCTATATTAATGGCAGGTTCTAGATTATAGATTTGCTTTATACTTGAATTTTTAAAAAATACGTTTGGGAACCACTCAGTTTTCAGAATGCTTATCCCAAGAGCTCTGGTAAGATACAAGCAAACATGACTCTAGCAACCTGACATCAAGCACTGCACACTTGCATGTGAATGGAGGAACATGAGGCCCTCAATCCTTTATGAGTAACAAATTCAGTGCACACACACACACACTGTATTTTCCTTAGATCAATCAGCAGATCGCTCCACTTGCAACTTACATGGCTGAAACTTAGATCACCTTCAGTGGAGTACTGTAAAAGATACTTCACATTCATCTTTCACCCATTATAAGCCTCTTAGTTTAACCACTCATTAGTCCTTGGCAGTCCTATTTATTTTTGACAGTTTTACAGACCCCAGGTTTTAAGTGAAAAGCACATGAATGGGGAAAGCAATCCTAGCAAATGCTGCTAACAATGCTACCAAAGGTTTCTAGCTGACACCTGAACTGTCAGGCCATACAAACCTTTCATCCACACAACTGCAGAACAAACCCACAGCACTGCAGAAGGGCTGCTCCTTCCTACTTAAATCACCACAAGCCATCTACGGCTGCATCAGGGTGCCCAGTGGGTCAAGAGATATGGAAATTTTTCTGTTAAATAAGCTTGTTTCTAAGAGCATCACTAATGTAAATAAAGTGAACAGCTGTGAGAGCATGGCGTTTTGCAGACAGGAGTAATTCATGCATCACCTGCTCCCGTGGGAGGCAGTTCTTACAACAGCCAGAGTTCAGCCTTTCCCAGTGGAGGCCTGGGCAGCTCCCAAGGACAGGAGGTAAGGAGGAAAGAGAAAGCCAGCCTGAAACTATGGTGTGCAGCTGAGATATGCTGTGCAAGAAGATGCCCTCCCTCCCAAGCAGGATCCAAAATTGGAAGAGACAGAGGAAGCTGGAGAAGGGTGTCTCTCTTCAAACCACCACGTGGCCAGAGCTAAGCTGATAAGGTCAGGAAGTCTGAAATTACTCAATTAGCACATGCAAAAGCAGACTCACAGCACTGGCAACTATCCTCTCTTCTCTTCCTTTCCTAACCAGCACAGTTCTGTGAACTGTTAAGCAAACATTTTGTCCCAGAGGTGAAGCAAGCCCTAGGGAAAGGCACTTTGACACAAGATAACTCATTAGCACAAGACCATACAGAAATAGCCAAAGTCCGAAGTTACTGACTCAGAGGAACACAGCAGGACATGCAGCTGGTGACCTCATGGTCACACTGCAAAGTTTCAACTCCTACAGTTACCACGGACTCTTCTCTCAACCAGCACTTCTGGGAACTCACAGTCTCACCTAGCTGGCTACATAACTACTACGTTTATTTTTGGCAAGGTGATAGAATTTACTTACAGAAACATCCTCCATTAGGCTAATTTTGGATTAATGGAGATATATATATATTAGATAACAGAACTTTTAAGAGACATACTGTCACAAATCAGAGATGGAAATTTTCTAGATTAAGACCCCAAAGATCCTTTTCTGTAAGCAAAGCATAAAGATGTAAATATTTTTTAATCTTCACGCTTTAGACTGATTTTAATGAAATGTGACTCAAACTTTGTCCCTTCCTTCCTGACTACCTCTGCAAGGCAGAAGCACTGAAATAGCTGAAACAAAGTCCATCAAACTTTGCTGTCCAAGCTCTGTGAAGGGAACAGAAACTAGTATTTCATCTGAGGTCCTTGAATGTGTCTGAGGTCAAGGATCTTCCTGATGCTTTCTGTAGGCCTTCCTTAAGAGAGAATGTATTTCTACAAGTATTAAACACATTTTCCTGCAGCTTTTGAGAATTACTTCTTTTCTTGTGTTAGCAACGTGAAAAGATAGGATGAAGGTATTACCAAAGGCAATCCATCTCTTCCGAGCTGGAAGTCTGGTCTAGAACAAGTGGAGTCTGGAAATGAGCACGCTAGTTATTGCAGCCTTTAACCGAGCAACACATCTCTGCTGTGCCTGTCCCGTGGCTCAGCACCCACAGCTGCTGCTGCTGAGCTCCCCATCCCTCCTGGCCAGCACAGCTTGGAAGGGCTGAGGGAAGGGAGAGCAAATAGTACAGGAGCAGATAAGCTCTATGCTTACACTGCAGAGACTGCGGGTCTCAGGAAGAAGACAACTTGGGGACAGAGTGGGGTCGAGAGCCCAATGATGGACAAACAAAGCTCTTGCAACACCTGAAAATTCCCTCATACACTTCCCAACCCATCAACGCCGCAGCTCTCACAGCACCCAGCCAGGGAGAGCCTCCCCGTGCTGCCCAGGGCACAGCGAGCCTGCATACCCCGGCTCCGCAGGCCCGCGGCACCCCGGGCGGCGCGGGGCGGGCAGGGCAGGAGGCCGGAGCGCCGGGAGCGCCGGGAGGCAGCGCAGCCGCACGCAGCGCCCCGCGGCCTCCGCCCGCCCGCGGCCCGCGCTGACAGCGCCCGGGCCCCGCCGCTCCGCGGGGCCGCGCTCCGGGCGGGCCGCGCCCGCCGCCCGCCGCCCCCCGCTCACCTCTGCCCGCGGCGCCGCCCGGCTCAGCCCGGCCGCCGCCTGGGCCGCGCTCCGCCCCCGCCGCTCCCGGGCCGGAGCTGCGCCGGCGCCGCCGCGTCAGCCGCTGCGACGGGCGGGAGCGGCCGGGCGGCACCGCGGGCAGGGCCCGCCCGGGCGGCCAGCGCGGCGCAGCGGGGCCGGGCCGGGCCGCGGGCAGCGCGGGGCAGGGCCGGGCCGCGGGGCAGGGTCGGCGCTCGCCCCGCCCGGCGCGGCCGTTCCCCGGCGCGGCCGCGCTCTCTGGGCAGGGCTCGCTGCGGGGCACGCGTGGGGCCGCTGAGCTGCGAAGCCGGCGGTGAGCCGGGCTCTCCCTGGTGCCCTGGTCCTACCGGGAACGGCCGCGGAAATGAGGCACTTAAAAATGCCAACCTGACTTTTAAAAATAAATCGTTAATTAATATCTCGCTCTGTGGAAGTGCTTCTCAAAACCCCAATTTTACAAAATAAGAAACTCAACAACCTGACCTTTTAAAATAAGCCATTAATTAGTATCTCGATATGTGGAAGTGCTGCTAAAAATCCCCAAATTAAAAAGTTTTGCTGTTAACCAGAACAGGTTCTGGCCCCAGCAGTCTGGCAAAGCTGCTTCTACAAGGCAGGGCTCATTTCTCCATGTGCTGGATGTGTGGGCATCCAGCAGCTCTGTAGCCCGGTTCCCCTGCCCGCAGCCGGGGAAGGAGGTACGGACCAGTTTAACTTCTGTGCTGCGCTGTACAGAGACATCATGGAAATGGGAAGTGCTCCAAAACCATTGCATTTTTGTTGCTGGGTGGAGAAAGGTTACACTTCCTCTCTCACTCAGTAGCCCCTTCGAGGAGAGGCTGAAAGAATTTCTCTAAATCAAAGAAATCAGTGAAGCAGGAACGATTGGGAAACAGCCATGTTGCATCGTTTTCAGCTATGGCTTTGCACGAGGTGAACTGTTTTGTGATCATGCAGTATTCATTATGCTGTGCATTCCTTCAGGACTTACAGTATCCAGGCTGTGGGTTGTGAAATGCTGTAACAAAGAAATTAAATAAAAGAAGGGATAGAGAAGACAATGGGGTGATGCAACAAACAAAACGGCAAAGTCCACGCCAAGCTCAGAGTTGCTGGCTTTTATCTGTTTGAAAAAAAATCCAGCCTGGCTCTCGTGTTCAATACAGCGCTTTCCTTAGCAACCGTTTGTTCTTCCTGAACAGTAAATCCAGCCAAAGATGGGCTAAACAGTTTCAGAGCAACAGGATGAGTCCTATGGCCTTTATGAAACACACAGTAAACAGGGTGCACAGGGCAAGGCTTAGGCCATGAAGTTAAAACAGGAATATAATAAATGGAAAGAGGATTCCTCCCCGAATCCATCTGAGTGCTGCAGAGCTCTCTACATCTAACAGCACCTCTGCACTCACATCACGGTCTGACCCAGGCGATCATTAGTAGAGTCTATGCCAGGCACTTGAGACACATAAATGGGAGACCCAGTTCATGAGATCCTCTTAAAAAATCATATTTGACTTTTTTAATGTGGGGTTTTATGAGCCTTCTGGTTTTGCCTGTGAGGATCAGCCTCATCACACGTTCCTGCTTCCTCCCTGTCCGTGAGGGCTAATAGCAGATCTTTAAAAACTGGAAGCTGAGCTTCTCAGATGAGTAAGATGCCTGTAAACACCGAGGCTTTATAGAATGTCTGAAAAACATGAGACTTGTGAAAATGAATAAATAAATAAAAGCCAGACTTGGCAATGCTGACAGAAAGGACTGAATACCAACTGCATTACGGTAACATTTTTGTGGCCAAACTTGCAGCCTCAATGTTTTAATGATGGCAGCCTTTACTGCATTTAACAGAAGCCTGGATTTGATTCTTTTGGAATAAAAGGGCTTTTGAATGCTCTGTAAAGGCAGTTTCCTGATTTCATTGATCGCTGACACAAACACCAGAATTAAATCTCCTACATCTTGGGCTAAAGCAACAATCCCATTAATTTGGAGACCAGTGGGCTTGTACAGGAAGCAGTTGCTGGAAGAGGACATGTAGCATGAGCTGAAGCAGTTGGCTGCTCTCTGTGTCTCATGTCACCAAGCAAGAACAGGGCCAAGGTAAATCTCCATATAACCATGTTTTATTTGGAGGCTGCTAACAGCCAGTCCGAATTCATGAAGGAATGTGAACAGCCACATCAGGAAACTCAGCAAGAGATTATTCGAACTGGCAGGGTTTAAGAAGGAAAATTAAATTTGCTCTTTGTTGTCCCTGCCTGTTTTTCCACTTCTGAATCAGGATAAAATGAAGGACCACTCCAGAGAACTTGCACATTCCTTCACATAACGTCAAGTTGTGATGTAAAGACTATACTGGCAGAAATATCTGTAAGTCTCAGCACATACTTTCATTAAATACATGGAATGGATTGTTGTTAAATTACAACAAAGTAAAAAAGCCTGAAAAAAGGTACATTCACAGCAGGCATAACTATGTACATAATGATGGAATGTAGCTACTCCTTAGCCCATGCTTTGGAAGTCTGAAGTTTTTTCAGGCCACATGAATTTTCATGAGGTTAATCCTTCGATGGCACAGGGGTACAAGAGGTGGGAAGGAAGCAATAATACAGCAGAGGTAGCCCAAGCTCTCCTGAGAGGAAACAGCCCCACTGCATAATCTTTCCTTGGTGCTTCTAGCCCTTGCTCAGATAATGAAGAAAATCTCAGTCAGCTGGAGAAGCTCTGGCCCTGCTGACCCTCCCCATGGCCACCCCATGTGCTCACACCCTGCCCAGGATTCTGCTGCCTCCACCCCTGCTGGTTCAATTATTCCTCCCAGGAAAAGTGCACAGCAGCTTCTGAAAAAAAGATTACTTCAGCATATCCCAGAAGTGAATCTTCTAGTTTAAACATTGACTTCTATATCACAATAAAGTAAAAGTTGCATTTCTTCTTCCCCCAAATTCCATGGACTCAATAAAGACTAAGCCTTATATCACTACAGCTATGTGGATCCACACAAACCTAATTTAAGGGGTTGCAAATTTTCCAGCTGCACATCTTCGTACATGCAGTTTCCCCAAAGCAAGGGCTGTCCATATAATGTATGCAGCAAACTCCAAACTGGATTTGCAGTGTGACCTGGTTAAAAACCCCCAAACTGAATACATTTTAAAGGCAGATTTCTTTGTTTAGGGCTACTCCATAGTCTGCACAATTCACCCGTAGCAGCTTCTGGCAGAGGTGGAGGTGAGGGCACCTCTGACATTTTTACCACTGCAGGGTGAGGCTTTCAGTTCCTCCTCTATGATTATAACCCAATTATATAAATACAAGGAGAGCTTTTAAAGCATAAAACCACCACGACTTGCACATTTACTGAACTGCATTTAAAATATCTGTACTTTCATAATTACAACATTGACAAGGATTTCAGAGTGAAATCTAATTTTCATGGGGGAGAAAGAATGCTTAGCGATTGAGAATAATGTCAATTGACATAAATCTTCTGCTCCACTACAAACTCCTAGAGTGAACCCCCATATATCTGGCATTTCAGGACAATGCTTCCCCCACAGTGGTCACCTCCTAGCCCAGGCTGCAGGGCACAAAATGCTCTTGCTCCTTGTCCACTTTGTGTGCAAGTCAGAATAGCTTGGGCCACCCTCAAGCAGTGAGGTGCAGATACCCAGCCTTGTGCTGCGGGGTGAGGAGCCACAGAGCCTGCCAGCTGTCCTGTGGCACTGATTGCTGCCCTCACACAGCTGGAGTAGTAAAGCCCCAAGTGATCCTTGCTGCTTTTGAATGTGTTCTTACATCTCACTGACAGGACACAGACAGGGCTGCTTGCCTGCCCTGCAGGTATGTTTTGAAAACAGATTGAAGTCAACAGGCCCAAGATTTAACTGAAGAAGGGACTGTGGTAGTGAAAGAAAGGCAACCCTAACATAATGCCTAGCTTTGGACTTGGAAAATCCATAATTATATCTTGCTGTATGTCTGCACAGAGCAAAGCTCACAGAGACCATGTGTAGGCTGTATTTAAATGAGCTATTCCAGGTACCACAGGCGGTGTCATCATGGTACCAACACAGGCTGCAGAGTACACTTTTGAAAATATGCAGGTAACCACTGCTGTGCTCTGCAGCTCACCAGCTGCTCAGCAGGTAATAGAAAGCTAGTTCTGGGTATAATTCCACATGTTTATTTAAGCAGTGAAGCCAGCAGAAGAATTTCATGCTCCCTGTCACTCTTCTTTGCTCCTGCATTCTGTTCCCTTCCACTGTCTCCTTTTACACCACTCCAACTATCCATGAGGTTCACTGGAAACTGAAGGATTGAATTTATCCACATGGAGAAAACAAAAACAAAACAAACAAAAATAAAACAAAACAAACAAAAAACCCCCAAAAAACAACAACAACAAAAAAAACCAAACCAAAGGAAAAAAAAAAAGATAAGAGAAAAGCAATACCCAACCATTTTTCTCTAGAGTTCCATAGGGACCACCAGAGGCAGGGGCTGAAATGGCCAAGGCTGGAAGCATAGGTGGGAATCTCCCCTGAACATGTATAAATGGCACTAGTCCAAATGGTGCTACAGAAAGAATAAACACATTTTTTTCTTTTCCAGTCAGCTGCCAGTATTCCTCATTAAAACATGTTGGTTGTGTTCTCTCTAGCAGTGACACACCAGGGACAAGTCTGGAAGAAGGCTGCCTCCTGGAAGTACTGCTGCTGCACAGCATCCTACTGGTACATTTTGTCTTTTGCTTGGCAGCCAGACGTGGGACTTGCTTTTGACACTGTGCTGGCTTTCACTGATATCAGATTGTGAGGGGTTGTTTCATCAGAAACAAAAGAGTGAAATGGAATAAGGAATAAATTAGAAGAAGGACCAAGCTGTTGTTGCAACTCTTGCAACTTGAAAGAAGAAGATGTAAAAACCAGCAAAGATTTGATTATCAGCTTCCCCAAATGATACTAATATTGTAATTACTGAACTCCTTTTAAAGCAGAATATAGCTACAGTTATTGCAGCACCACAACTGTACTTGGAGAAGGATACAGAGCATGCACTGTATGACAGAAATTAGGATGTTTCATTCAGTGAAAAACTTGGTTCTTTGAAGAGGCTGGAGAAGCTGAGACCATTCTCTGAGAAAAATGAGAGTGTTGGAGGGGCCTTCCTACATATTTTCACACCATTTAAAGGCAATTGTATTTATGGATTTTTTCTTAGCCTGGGAGAAAGTAAGGCCAAATGGGGCAAAGTGACGTGGGCAAGGATGTCAGCCTTTCCCAGTGTCCTATGAAGACATTTATGCAATATCATCTGTAGCTGGGCTGCCATACCTAAGGCTTTTGACACGGAATGAACTTTGCTTTTCAAATTAGGAATGACAAGTAAAATAGATTATTCATCTGTACTCAGAAAAAAAAAGGAAAAGAGAAAAAGAAAAGAAAAGAAAGGAAAGGAAAGGAAAGGAAAGGAAAGGAAAGGAAAGGAAAGGAAAGGAAAGGAAAGGAAAGGAAAGGAAAGGAAAGGAAAGGAAAGGAAAGGAAAGGAAAGGAAAGGAAAGGAAAGGAAAGGAAAGGAAAGGAAAGGAAAGGAAAGGAAAGGAAAGGAAAAAAGAAAAAGAAAAAGAAAAAGAAAAAGAAAAAGAAAATCTAGGCAGTGTATTTGGAGCCCTGGCACTTACAGGAAGTGTTTGTGCTGACAAGTTTGCTATTCAGACCTGTGCCCATTTTCTGAGTTGAAGTTAGGAGTAAAAGGAGAATGCCCCAACCCAAACTAGGGGCCACTCCAACACAGGGACTATCATCTTATAAACATAGGCATGGCCTGATTTAGGTATTTCAAGAGATGCAGCAGAAGATCAGCACTTACTTTCAGCCTCTGCCTCGGAGACATCAGTTCATCCTGTGTCCTTGAAGTTTTTAAAAGCCAAGCAAATAATGCCCTGACCACGCAGAAGGATCTGAAAGTGCTCAGACACATCTTCTGTTTCCATGCAGTCCCTGGAAGATCTGTAGAAAAAGCCATGGTGCCACTGCCAAAAGAGCTGAATCTCTTTTATCTCTTCTGTATGTGTCTTTAAAACTGATGTAAACTCTCAGGTTAGAGTACAATGAAAGATTCCTGTGCTGTGCTGAGCCCCAGGTAAATGAGGAACCTTGGTAGTTTGAAGCATCAGTTCATTTGAAAGGTATCCAGTGTGGCTGGCCTGTATGGCTAGTGACTGTAAGCACTTGAACTTCATACTGATGAATGTTGATTGGTTTAAGATAATGGATTATTATTAGTGGCTGAATCTAAAAAGGGAAAAAAGCTTTTATTGAAGGATTCCTTGTGCTCTTCAAGTATATAAAAAACCCAAACAAACAAACAAAAAAAAACCCAAAAAAACACACACACACAAAAAAAACCCCACCAACAACACATAAACAAACCCCTAGCAAAATCTGTACAGTGCTCTAGCACAAGAAATATCAGGGATCCTCCTGTGCTGAAATACAGTGGTATTAACCAAAACTGACTGTAAAAGGAGACATCCAGTCTGACCTTGCTGCCAGGATTTCTGAAATGAACAGTAAAGTAAACCCTCCTCCAGTTGCAAGTCTTCAAATCTAGATTAGATGATGAATCTTCAGGTGAAGAAACCATTCCTTCTCCATTCATTATGGACACACCCAGACAGCTCCTACAAATTAAAGGTGAGGTAGATGAATCTAACTTTAGTGAAAAACAGTTTATTCCTTTCTTCCCTAATTTATCATCAAAGACAATGGAGAGACATCCCAATCCAGACTCCAGAGCTCCCAGCACAGGGATGTGAAAGGACACTTCAGGTGGTAACCTCTGGACCCAGAAGATACCATCTAAGGCAGATGTTTACTCTCATGTACAGTGCAGTCACTGGCAAAGCCCAGCCAAACCCTGTAGCCAGATAATCCCCTTTTTAAAAACAGAAGTAATCTCTCCTGTACAATGAATATTTTCTCGAATTATGAAAGCATAATGCCTATTGTTTTGAACAAAATCCTGACTCATCCTTAGTTGACCTAGTTGACATTTTTAGTAGTTTCTCACATTTCTGCATTGCAGTGCTGTTAATATAGACCTGCAATAATGTTATAAAGATCAAGGGCTCAGCTTCTTTCAAGAAGGATACCTGTAAATATTCCTACAGGCTATTATGGATAATAATCCAAATTCTGCACTCACTATTCTCTAGGTAGGAGGGAAAGATGTTCATTTAAAGCCTGTTAGACAATTATTTTAACTTACATTTCTAGAACACTTATTTGTGGTCCAGAAGACAATGTGATTTAGAATCTTATAAAAGTGTTAAGTTGGCTTAAGAAGAACCACACAATGATCCCATTTAGCTAACATGTTAAATTGGAATAAAGTTGGATTAACTCACAAGAAGAAAAACCACAAAATACTCCAGATTCACCCCAGTGACCAGTGATTCACCCCAGGCTGAATTTCAGTTCAAGGAAAATTTTCAAAGTTACTGAAATTCTGGCTGTTGAGCAATTATTCATCTGCAGTTCTGAAGGACATTCTTCACATTCCCCACTTCTACTAAGAGCTATTAAGTATAAAAACATGAAAGAAATAAGCAAATGAAATATTTGAGCCTCTTACCAAAGCACACTAACAGCTAATCATAATGCAATCCAGGAAGGTAGGCTGCCATAATATATTCAATAATGTGTTAAAGTTCCCATTGCAGTCAAACAAAATCTATGGTAAGAGATTTCTAGAGAGACTCCAATTAATATCACTTACAGGAGGTCTTACTTGTCTCTGTGAGGCCAGAGCAGCTGGGGCAGCCTGTTGACTGACTGCAGGGATTTTCATCTAGCTCACAGTCAATGAGCAGCTGCTGCTTTTGGTTACTCTCTAAAGCTCACCCGTGGAATTTCCCTTGGATGGAGGCCTTGACCAGCCCAAAGTGGCAGGCAGGTTCTTGGGCTTCTCTGCTGCTTTCTTGGCCAGGTGATGGCAGTTGGATTTAGAAGAACAGGTCAAATGGTGCAGACAACAGAAGGAAATGGGACATGTTTTTCCACAGGAGAGTTGCAGAATAAAATAATATAACTGCTACAAATTCTAACTCCACTCTTTTCTAATTCAGATGGTCTTTAAGCATAGTTGAAATGCTTTGTAGCATTCATATTATGAGCAACCCACATTTGAATGCTTTTTTCACAATACAGTGTTTCCTCTTAGAAAGAGGAAGGAATCTCAGAGTTTAGGACTGGCATTTCCTCATGTGGTAATGTACTGTGATTTAGTTTCCAGTTAGTAACATAGGAATAGTAATTCCCTAGCCAATGGAGGATCCTGTGAAGATTAACATATTTTAGGCATTCAGCAGAGATTCCATGACTGAATGCACAGCTATCAGACATGCTGAGAGGAACTTGCAGTGTTATGTTGTCTGTCCCCTTGTCCCAATATAGTGTCAGGGTGTCACTTCTAACCCTCTCCTAGAATATATTTACACGTGCCCTATTTACACAGCCTCATGTCATCTCTAGATTTAATGTTTGATACCCTTCTTTTGATACCCCTTCTTCAGGACTCACCTGCACAAACAAATCTGTTGTCACACCTTCCCTGTAGTTGCTTGAGTTTCTTAAAGAGCAGGCTCCCTTCCCTTCTATCATTACCCAGAAGTCCCCAAACAATTTGCTCTCATCGATCTGTGAAGGCAAGTATACTCAGATGAGATACTTCAAACAGTATCTTCTTCCTTTTCTCCTACCTGTCCTCTGAGCAGTCTGTACATACAGACAAACTCTAACTAGCTGATGCCTTCCAAATGCATGTCCAAGTCTCTGTTAAAATCTGTCCCCCCTGCTCTTAAGCTGAATGAGATGCAGAGCTTCCGAAAGGATAAGGAGTTGACTGCTGGAGTTTTAAAAACTATGCATCCCTTTGATCCCTTTCCCAATATGCACAAAATACTAAAATTCTCTCCTGGATTTCATTACACATAAAAAGTCATGAAAGTGCAATTTGCTCCTTACTCAACAACAACTACCCATCAGCCTTAGCTCCAAGCTAGACCGTTCTGGCCACTTCAAGAAATGGTTTTGAAATTTCCATTTCCAGATTGCCCTGGCAGGTATAACTGTGACTTTGCAAACAGCTACAGCTGTGTGTGCTAATTGCTTTCCTTTAAATTATTTATGAGACGTTTTTGACTGATGGGATTTCTCACAACAGCATGTGCTAACCATTGTCAGTGGGCTCCTGATGTGGTGGGAACTCATCACCTGCCGAGCTGCAGGAAAGCCAGCTGTTAGCAGGCACTGCATCCCCACTTTGCACCGAGCTGGGAGGGCAAGCTCTACCTGCTTTCAGCTCCTTTTCCAACAACTGCTCAATAGAAATTTATGTGTAAGCATTATATCTGCACATAACACACACCCGCCACTTTTGGGATTAGATCAGAGAATACTGGAGACTGCCTGATTTAGATAAGGCAGAATATAGGGTGTCAATGACCTGTGGAAGACAATCCATTTCACTAAACAGGACTTTTCAAGCTCTGGTCCCAGAGGCAGCAAGGGTTCTGTAAAATGCAATTAGGACAGCTACAAATCAATAGGCTTAAATTCACCACATAGAAGGTAGCAGATTTACTGGAAATTTTTTACAAGATACATAAACTGAAAAAGAATGGAAAACACGACTACAGAGAGAACAAAATATTTATAATGACCTACCACTTTACCACTTCTTTTTCCTGGAGGGCTTATCTCTGTCATCCAGCTAAAAACTACTTTAAAAGCTATGTCTGGAGGTAACCATAAGCCCTGTCAGTTAAATAAAAAAAACATTTTATTCCAGGGTCCAGCAATTTATGTTAGTATTTTTCTTTTCCCTTTCAGATATGAATAACTGATATGGAGAAGCAGTTGAAACCACATTGGGTAGAAGAAAAACTTAATGTCTGAAGTTGCAGGAGCTCAACAAGGAGTAGCCAGAGGAATGAAGCAAAGCAACCTGTTATAATTACTTCTCACTATTGTTGCTGTGATTACCTTCCCAGGAGGCTTTCAAGGTTGTTGGGTGAGCTACTGATGTGACATCTTCACAAGTTTCACAGCTGTGTTTAAGAACTAAGTTTAAACAGGATTCTCAGCCAAACTCTAGATGAAATCGTGCACTGGGTATTTTCCTAAGCAGCAGTTTTATCCTGCCCATTCTGTAAGTTTTAAACAATTTGAATTTACTGTGTGCTCATTTATTTGATATATGAAAGAAGATTCAATGTTTTTTGTACAAAAGTGTACTGACCCCAGATACAGGAGTTCAGACAAGAAAGAGGCAGTCACAAAGGGGGCTCTGTTGTTTCTCAGAGGTGAGCTGGTATTTCAGAGCCAGGTCAGATATTCCTTAGCTACTCTGCCCAGTGCAGCAAAGGTATAAACTGAATTGTTGTGAAAGGTGTGCAGAGGACAGCACACCATAATCCAGCTGTGCATAAGGTCAGGAGGAGGAAGGCAGGGCAGAATGTGCCATTGCTCTAAGAGCACCCAGAAGTTTCATTTCCTTACTCCTTTCTCCGACACAGTGGAGTTGGCTCTCTGGCTGTGACCTGTTCAGTAGGTGGAATTTGGGAGTTGAAGCAGAGGTCCCAGCTTCCAGGGCTGCTCCCTCAGAGAGGTGAGCCATGTGGACTCCTTGCACTTCCATGAAACAGCAGCCTGGAGAAAAGGAGTTGGGCTCCCTACAGAAGAAGAAGCAGAGAGGGGGAAAAACTGATGTTCCCAGCCACCCATCACAGATGCAAAAGGAGACAGGACAGAAGGTATCTGTCTGGATCTGACACAGACTAACAGCATGGCACAGGAAAGGCTAGGAAGTCATTCATGCCTCATTTCTCCCACCTGTAAATTATTCCTCCCCCTTCATCCCCATTGGCACATCATTATGACTGCTCAATTAATTAACAGTTTAAAAGAGCTTTGAAACATTCAGATGAAATAAATGGATTTTTTTTATTATTTCTGCATCTCAGACACTTAACTTTTAAAGTCCTTCACTGATGATGATTTACTTCCCGTTTATGGATGGGAAAGTTAAACCATGGAAATGTTAAAGCACACATTTTGAGAAACAGCCTCAAGTTCCAAGATCCTACTTTCTGCATGTTCAGCTACATACAAACACAGCTTGCCTTTCACTCCCAGTCCTACCTGTGAGCAGCCACACGTGAAGACATTCACTCACTGGAGATCTTGTGTACTTGATCCCAAATAAGTATCTCAAAACTCAACCCTCTCTAGGAAATCTAAAAGAAAATCCAAGAAAACCTGTCTGGGAGCAGCACACTCCAGTGCTCTGCCCACCACATCACGCAGCAGCCTTGTGTTTGGCCAGAGCTCTGCAACAGCTTTGTTGCTGCTGGGGAGTCAGAACCTGGGGTCAGACTTTGGGAAGAGTCTGTCACATGGCTCTCCAGCACAGTGAGTGTAAATCAATGTACTACAGGAGTGAGAGTTTCCCTGACCCAAACAATTAAAACTCTCACATAAAAATAGAACGCTGGAAGGAAAATCTGTCCATTCTGCACTATTATTGTGTTTAACAGAAAACCCACGTTCCTGTCAAAAACAAGAGAATAGAGAATCTCCAGCCAGCTTTAATAGCAACATCTTTTGAAATGCTCAGCCATCTGTCACAGCAGGAGTGCTTGTTGTTCAGTCCTTCTGAAAAATTTGGCCTTTCTTTAGGAACATGATGCTTTTGAAACTTGGCTCTCAGGCACCTCCTAGGAATCACTTCTTCCATGGAAGATCCTGCTCTTTTTGTATCTACCACACAGAGCTGGACAGAGCTGTCCTCAGTGCAGTGCAATGTGCTAGTAAAGCAGGTAGAGATGAGCTTGAAGTGCAAAACTGGAAGATTGCCCTGATGTAGCCCTAAATCCAAGAAAAAATGGGTAGGTTAAGTCCAGGACTGTTTCATTTAATGTTTCTTATGAAAAACATTAGAAACCTATTTTAGCAAATTTCCAAATGCAATTTCCCAATGTATCTCCTGAAAAGTGACCACAGAGTTCTGCTTTCCGCCTCCTCTGATTCTTCCAGTCCTTTCTCTTGCTTTTCTCACTATTGTTGACACTTTGACACACGTGAAGAAGAGGTAACAAAGGACTCAGCCTTGGAATGAACTGTTCCATGCTCGTAAAATATTGTTAATAGTAAGACCTCAGTTTGGGGTGGAAAACCAGCTTCCAGACAAAGCTTTCTGGGGGTTAATTAAATCTGCTATACAGAAAGGAAAATCCAGGAGCAGGTGAATCATCTCATGCACTGGGAGCAGGCAAACAGAGACAGAATCATGCACAGCACTGCACTGAAACAGAATCACCCTGTAAACACCTACATCTGGAACCTGCAGTGATTCTCCTCCACAGGACAAACATTTTAAAGCAATGATGTGAAAACAGCCCAGCAAAGCAGAAGAACATGTTGCTGGTCTCCATTTTAACAAATATAGATTAAGTTCCTTGTGATTCTCTGGAACAGAGACAAAAAATTGTGTTGCCTTCAATGAAGCAAGACCTCCCAACAAGTTGATGGGTTATATAAGAATATTTTTTATTTCTGAAGTGGGCCAAGAAGCTTTGAAGTTACATTAATACCTCCAGATAGAGAGTCACACAATCCCTCCTGCTGCAAAGGAAACCTCAGTAAAATGGCTACATGAAAGTCAACAGCAAAATTCCCACCAGTTTCACTGTGAACAAGACTTCAGGCCATAAATCTGTTCTGTAAGGGGTTTCCTACCAAATGTTTGAAAATTATTTTTTCCAAAGGAAAAAAAAAGTTAATTGTTTCATTGTATTTTCTATAAAAAGCTGTAACCAAGCATTTTATTTTAGACTGGGGTCAATCTCAGTTAAAAAATTTTCAGTTCACACACACATTTTCACGAAGCAGTGGAAGTCTGTTGGCTGGCGTGTTCTGTTGCTAAACTGAACTGATACACAAGAGTTTGATAATGCCAGGCAAAACATTTTGAATTTTCAGCCCCACAAAAGAAAAAAAATCAGCACATCAAGGTTCTTCTCCAGACCTCACTCCCAAGTTTTCACAGTACAAATATATATGGTAATACTGCAATTTTTGAAAGACATGTTGAAACTACAATTCACATCACAAATGGCTACCACCTGGTACAACCCTACCAAAGTTACTCTGGAAAACAGAGCATAATATGGAACAGAATTCAGCCTGAAGAGCTATATTTCCCAAAGAGCCCAACAAAACCTTTCCCTTGGCTCTGCTCATTCCTTTTCAGGAAGAGCCCAGTGGAAGGGAGGCAGTCAGTGTGACTGCCAGTTTTGCAGAGTCCGTGAAACTCTTCAGAGACATGACCCTTGTTCTGGCTCTTGGATTTCCAACAGAGGACTCTATTAAAAATTATCCTCTCCAGGCCCCCACATCTTCACCCTTAACCTTTCTGAGTCATTAAAGAATATTCAGCCCATAATACAACAAATACAAACTTCCATTTGCTACTTACAAAGCAAACTTCCATTCGTTACAGCAACCTCAGAAGCTGCTGAAACATAAAGTAACGACCCAGACTTTGTTCTGCAAGGCTGAAGCCCCAGAAACTGAAAAGAACTTCAGCACTTGCTTGAGCTTAAGCACAAACTGAAATGCATGGCTGAATAGGAATGGCCTGAGGAATTATGCAAATGCTTAGCTGAATCCGGGTCCAAATATGAATTACTTTGAAAGATAGAGAAGCAAGCAGTGCAATTTAATCATTTTTATCTCCTTACCAAGAATGCACAAGTTCTTACAGCTTATATTACAGCATCTTCTGCTGCTGCCAGAAGCCAAATGACCTATTCTTTAACAGTCAAGCTCTCCTCATTTTCAAACTGAAGATTAGTCCATTTATGCTGAACAGTGGCACAGAATGACAATTTCATAATACACAGATTGAGAGCTATTCCACTCACATGTCACATTACCTTGCCCTTTATCCACTGCACTACCACTTGCAATTGACTATCATGATAATAAGGTGGAGCTGCTTCTAATCTCCAATTTTGTATGTTCTGGGATGCTGGCAATTCATTATATACTGCCACAGAGTGACCAACTGGATCTGACCTTGAATCTGAACAGAGAATCTGAACTCCAGAAAAAGTGGAGACATACTTATGAACAGACTGCAGTAAAGTTACAAGAGCTGGGCACTCCCTTAAAATGCTGAATAAAATGAACCTCCAGCAATGGCACTGCCAAGGGCAGCCAGCACTTCCCAGCAGACTCTCAGCACTGTCCACAAGTGATCCATCCCATAAATATGAAGGCTGATTGTGAAAACTTTTCTACACATGACTAGCTCTTACTTCTGCAAATATTCTCCCAGACAGGAGCATTCTCAGGGGCAGATCCCACACCTGTACTGCTAACGGGCAGTGCAGTAAGTGTCCAACACCATTTCCAGTTTGTTCTCCTTGCAGGAATATCAGTGAATCCATAATATAATCTCTGATTATGTCACCATAGAAAACTAATGCATTACAGTGGGCTATCGTAACTGTTCCACACACTAAAGAAAATCTTTATTTCACTGTGATCTGAGCAGAAAGTGCATTGGAGAAAGTGGAAAGCAATTAATAAATTCTGCTACCAGAAAGAGGATTGTGGTAATTACAGCACAATTACCATAGAAGATATACAAAAGAGCTCACTGAGAAAACATCCTAATTTAGACTGCACAACTCCAGGGACCGCTTGCTAACAAAATACAGAGTATTTTACTTCTAGGTCACTGATTTCAATCTGGCCTCAAAGGAAAAATGACTGGAAGTTAATGCCAGCTGACAGTGGTGTTAAAGCTGCAGGGTGGATCTCAGCCCACTTCCTAGCAGATTGGAGGACGCAACCCAAGTATTTGTGATTTGTGTAAGTAATATGGCTACAAATTCAGGCTGTGATTCAATGATACTGCAAATCCAGCTGTAGAACTCTTAGGACAAGGAGCTGATATGACACACACAATTCTGCCGATTCCAGCTTGTCTGAAACCTTTTGACAAGTTAACAGTGCACAAACAGGTGCTGGGGCAGATCAGGTATCATTATGCTTTTTACAGCTGTAAGGAAAAATCCAGGTTGTGTGTGCCAACCAGTCCAACAGGAATGTAGGTAAGTGCCCACAGATCTCTGAGATCCAGCCTGCCTGGTCTCAAGGGTCACCAGTCCATGGCCTCCGAGCTTCATCCTTCAGTGGCAGCAGGTGCAGGCTGTGCAGGAGCAGGCTCATCAGAACTGTGCTGCTTTACTGCTGCTGGTCACTCTCTGAACCAGAGACAAGTGAAGGTGCTGTCTACACCTCCGTCTGTCCTGTGAAAGGGTGGAGGCTGCCAGATGGTTTGCAGGTCACCCAGGGCACATAAAGCCACACAGGCATTAAATAGCATAAATAGTGAGGCATTAAATGACACCATCCCTGCTGGCACCGCATCCCTGCTCATCAGTGCTCCATTCATTTAAACACTTTAAAGAGAGCAGGGAAATAGGAGATTAGAGAGATGTGCTGCTGCCTTTGATAAGCCTGAAAATAGAAGCAATGTTTGTGTTAATCCTGTAGCAGTAATATAGAAAAGGCACGATTAACTGCAGTTGCAGGAACAGTCTAGTGCAATCTATTTTCCCAGTGAATTTCTCCACGGAAAAATGGGTCACAGGGCACACCTGCAAAATGCATCCAGGCATTCATATCTGCATTGTGTCCATGGCCTCTGTTCCAACAGATGGTTGGCCAAAATATTTCTTCTCCTTTTTTATTTTGGGTTTTTTTCTGAACACACAGGAGCAGAGCAAGCCCTCCTGCCAACAGTGCAGTGAATGCAGAGCATTGAGCAATGAAAGGGTGACCTTGATTAGTGTCTAATGTGTAAAAACCAGTTACTTTTCAGCACATAATAAAGTAGAAGAATTGTGCTATGATCTGCCAGAGTTGTTAGAGCTGCTCTAGGAATACTGTTGGATGTGCTCTCCATACAGTCTCTGCTTCAGGCACCAGCTAATCCTTGGTCCCTCCACCCAGGTGGTTTCTCCCGCTTCACTGCTAGATTACTCCTAGAGAAGAGTGTGTACTGTTTATTATTTAACAGGCTAGTCCTTAATTAGCAGCACAAATGTTAGGGCAGCTCCACCTGATTTGTACCTACAGATAGAAAATGAAGACAGCTTTTAAATTCCTTGTTTTTTGTCTTATTTTCTTTTATAATGATTATATTATGTAAGCAATATCTATCCGTCCTTGCTGCTAGTGATGGAGAGCAGTGAGCAGCCCTGTAGGTAAGAAAATAAGAAATTCTGGATCCACTGGTACTGAGTGAAAATATCCTTGCTGAATGTTCCCCTTAGAACTGTACACCTTTGGGAAAGAAGCCAAAAGAGGTTGGATTAGCTGGTGTGGAGGCTTGCAAGATCAACTGTAGCTTGGAAAGGCAATACCATCATAAAGGTGCTACTGAGAATAGAGGGGGATTAACACGGTGTTTGAATGGATCCACCAAGTCTTGGGATGAGGAAACATGAACAGTGTTGGCATTATGTGATTGTAATAAAATCAGGCTGATGATGGAGGGAGGGAAAAAGTGATACCTCTTCTCTACTAAATAACAAGAAAAGAATGCTGCCTAGAAGGCTGCAGTCCCTGTGCACACAGCCACATTTCAGTGGAACTGCAGAGGAAACCCCCATTCGGGACAGACTCTGCGTTAGCAGAGGCCACAGAGGAACAGGAATCAGGAACTGGAGGTAGCAGTACAGAAACAGAATAAACCAAGGACTTTCCACATTCTTTAAAACCCTAGGGCACTCACAGGACAAAAGCTTCTCTGGGGGCATGGGAGGGGGCTTAAATTCTGTGCTTTTAAAGGGAAAAAAATTCACAGCTTATAAAAAGGAGGCTAGGAATCACAGATCTGGAAGCCAAATGCATACAGGGGCTGCACTCTGCCTGCAGGGGGATGGGTGTTGCAAATGGGAGGAAATATTTTTGTGCTTTTCAGAGATGTCTAAACCCATAAAACTACAGCCCTCACTTCCATAAGGTATTCTGCACTCTCTCTTCCATTTCAGAGCTTATCTGGAGAGGAAAATGTTAGGTTTGTTAGCATAAAAAAGAAGGGAAAAAAGTTAAGGTGTTTTTAATTTTGAAAATAAGAAACTTCTTTATAGCTGCATAATCAGTTAAAAGTTGTCTGTGGTGTTATGTCATGTGCTAAGTTTCCTTAGGGATCCACTTACATCTGCATAATCATCTATTTTAAATATATGATGCCATAGGGTATATGATACTGTATGGACAAGTAAAGAGACAAGGAGACGACAGTGGGACAGAAAATACAGTGACCACATTTCCATCAGCAAAAATGACTGTTGCATGCAGTCATGAGCATGGGATAGAGGAGGAAAAGTCATGTGAAATGAGTTACTTCAATCCTTCAAGTCCCTAAAATAAATTCCTTCAATCCCTTGTGAGGCAGATTTTCTCTCTCTTCTGTTCCACGTCTCAAACCCCGTATGATTTCCTGCTCCAGACTGTGGCAATACATTCCAAGCCAAGGCATCCATCTTTTCCACATTATGATCCCAAGTCTGCCATTTCAGAAGCCCTCACTTCACAGCAACCCCCCCAGTCCCAAATCAAAATCCCACCATTTCTGCAAACTCCCTGTTATCACTTTTACATATATAAACATTGACATTATCTATACAAAAAAAAGATCAGGAACTTCTGGTATCTAAAGAATCCCAGATCACTCCTTCCAACTCTGAAATGTTCCCATTTCCTAACCTCATTTGCAATGGAGGTGATACAAAGAATGAGACTTGTTCACATCAACCACAGCAGAAGGATCTCCAAGCTGGAGAGAGATCAGGAGAATATGGCCTGTGCACAGCCAGATCTCTGAACAGCACATGCTGTTTATTACACCAAGCCAGAGTCATGACTGCATCTCTTTCTGGCAGAGAAATCCTTTCTCTTCTCTTGTTTTTCTCCACAAGTGGCTGTTGTGCTCTCCCAGTACCTCTCCAGAGACCAGAAAAGACAGTGGTAGGTACATGGCAGCACATCTGCATTAGTCATTTCCCAGTGATCTTTATTAGCTGCTCTGGCCCCTGTAAGCTTATGCAGATTTTGTAATGATGGATTCTTAGATCTCTTTCTGGAGGTGAATCCCAGCAAATTACAGCACTGATGAAGGCACCAGGACCAATGATGAAGCTGTCCCACCTGAGATCCTTAGGGACACCAGGAGGTGAAGGGTCTACCTGAAAAATGGAGCAAGGCACAGGGACAAGTTTTTGAAAATTAAAATATTTCTAGCAGAAAAACAAATGGTGACATGAGCAGTCTAAAACAGCTGCCAGAATTTGTCTTTCAAATGTTTGGTTCTAACTATCAGGACAGCACATCCAACCACTGAAAGTCAATTCAACAATATCTGGATTAGTAACTGTAGATGTTCTGTTACAGATTGAGAGAGACTTGGGTGGAAAGGAGTTTGCAAGCCTGGAACTGCAAGGACTCAAACTTAGTTACAGATTGAGCTTTAACTCCTGAGGACACTTGAACTTTGTTCTAACTGTAAGACAAAAGATGCACAAGATGGAACTAAGCAGCTTAAAACAATGCTGTTGACATTCACCATTTAATAAAGAATGGTTTCACCTACCAAAGTGAAAAGATGATCATGCAAGTGGGTAAAATATATTAAACGAGGAAAACAGTGCTAGCATTCCCCATAAAGAAAATACTCTGTAATTACCAAGAGACAGGATATGGATAAGCAGTTTTCAAGAGGAAAGCCCCTCTATCTCATTAAACAGCTGCTTCATTCCTGCATTTTTTCCCTGCTCAACTCTTCACCTTTAATCTGCAATCCTCAGCTATGCTGCACACACCAAGAATGCAAAGCTGACAAGCAGAGGAGGGCCTCCCTTATCAGCTTAGGATAAAAGCAAGCGATCGAAAGGATGGATTGTCTGCGATTTTTCATTGCAGACTGGAAGATATTTTATGCTGGTTTCAGACAGGCTAAAGATTTGGAGATCTGAAGATTCATTTCTCTTAAAAGATTTGGAAGAGTATTGGTAAAAAACAACAGGTGAACTTCCACACAGGAGAGAAAGAAGTACCATGTGTGGCTGTGTGCAGGAGCTGGGGACAGCGGGGTGCTGCCCTTCCTCCCCCGCGCAGAGGACTGAGCACTCCCAGTGCTGGTAAGAGGAAGATGCAAATCAATGGGTCAGTCCTCTCTCCCCACAGGGATGCAAAAAAAGGAGACATGCACGTATAAAGTCTGCAGCAATATGCCAGCAAAGGAAGTTTCTTCGTGATCCCAGTGACTGCCTTATGGCCTTTAGAAGGAGGATTTCGATTTTTCCTGAGGACAGCAGGTAACCCCAGAACACTGCTGAGCCACTGCGGCAGGCAAGAGGAGCGCAGAGGCTCCCAGGCCCTCTTCCTTGCTGTTTGAATAAAGCTCCTGAGTACAGAATAGACAGCTTGGTCAGGGCCTTCCTTATCCTCCCCTCCCTGCTGTGATCACAGGGAGCTCCCACTCCAGGCCTCTGATGTGTTGGCAGGCTCTATAATTTAGAGTAGCTGTGATTTATGGCTTGGACAGAGCCTGTACTTAGGGAGTACAAAGGTAGGGCTGGCCTGACCAGTATAACTGTGTCACTGCCGGCCCTCTGTATTGATCCAATGAGTGATGGAAGTGAAGAATTCAGCGGGGTTTGCTGTCTGTAAGGAACAGCCGAGGGACAGGAGCTGGGGTGGAGGCAGGGATTTAATTACCCCTCACACCCAGCACCAGCAGCCAAAAGTGTGATGGTGACACTCTGTATTGATGGGGGGAATCACTCTCGGCGACCTCCCTCTGCACCTCCGCTCAGCGAGGAAGGAAGCAGGAACAAGAATGAGAAAATTTCTTGAATGCTTCATCCTGCATTAATCACGTACCATATCCTTCTCCTCATCTAGTCTCAGGGGGAATGTCACAGGCACTGGAACAAGAGAAATGAGGGGAAGTTTACAGTTGTCTGAATCTAAGAGAGAGAGGTGTTTGTGGCACACAGCTTGTTGTAGCTCCCACTATAAATTCATGGGCAGATTTCCAACAAGTAATAGGGAGCCAAATCCAAGCTATTCAGTGAAAGGCTTGAGCAACCTTTAATCAGATTCCTAATTGGTCTTTTCCTCTGTTTCAACATTTGTTTTTTGAGGAAACCAACAAAAGTTCCCAAATGAGCTTTTTAAAGTGCCATTCACGATATAATCAGGTCTCTTTGAAAAGGGACAGCTCTAAATTTAGTCATAAATATTTAATACTGTTGTCTGCCAAATTTAGCAAATGATTTTAGTGGGGACCTGTATTTATCAAATTACCACCTTCAAGACAAATGCTTATGAGGAATGCTGGGTCTTCCTAGACCTTATTCTGCTAATGAGGGCATGCCCCATCTTTTCCAAAACACCACTTCTCAGACAATGGTCCAATTTTTGCATTACAGCCACGTCTGCCTTGTACTGGCTGAGTAGCTGTCATTTGGATTCCTCCTATCAACTCTGAATTCCCTTTCATCTGGGGTCTGTGTTATGTGATGGCAGCCCAGAGCAGTGACCTATGACTATGCTTGACTTCTTATCTCATGACATGTGGACTAACTTACAAATGCAGGTAATTAGTTAAAGACGTTTCATGACAAATTAGACTAATGGAATTGTAATGGTTAAATTAAGTCTTGGGGTCAGTTTTAAGGTCCCTTGTTAGGGGTGATAGTTAAAATGCAAGCTGTCAGACTCTGGGAAGTATCTTGTTTCTTTTAATAAAGTGCTTCTTTTGCATGTGAAAAGCCAAAGACACAATTGCTTCGATAGGGTCTGATCCAAGGGAAACAATCTGGTTGGCAGTTTTTGGATAAGTCCCCCAGTCCTGCCCCCAAACTCTGTCCTATAGGCAAGGCACACAGTGGAGAAGTGTAGTAAGTGTGCAGAAGGATCAAAGCACACAACTTTGCCCTGCTCTGAACACTAATCTCTCTCTCCTCTTGCACCTTTCAACTGAAAATTTCATCTGACATCCTTCTTTGGGGAGGAAGTTAATTTTGCAAAATCAAACAGTCCAACATAAATTAAACAGATAAATCATGTCCTGTTATCCACATCCTTCCTCCAGAAGGAGTCTCCCTGTAGGCTCTTCTAACAGCAGAGTGACTTGATAACTCACACACTGCTAAGGACAAATGGGAAAGGAAGAGGCAACAAAATGGAAAACATTATTCTGCAATTTTATCATTCCCTGGTGTGCCCATGTCTTGAGTACTGCCTGCAATTCCATTTGTGCAATCTCAAAAAGGTACATTAGAGAGAGGAGCAGCAACAAGAACATCAGAGGTACCAAATGGCTTCTGTAGCAGAAGAGATTTCATACACAAGGACTCATTTGCTTGACAAACATTAGCTGAACTTGGATGTGATTGAGGTATTTAGCATGGAGTGGGATGGAGAAAGCAAAAATGAAGTAATTGCTCTTCTTACAATAAAAAGGAAACACTTTTTACACAGTTGGTATGGTTGAATGTGGATGTTCACTAGTGTAGAGTCCAAAGGAATAAGTCCATTCAAAAAATTAGAGAAATTCATGAGAATCTAACAGCTACTACATACTGCAATTCAGATACAGCATGGAGCTCAGGAAGTGCCTCCACATTGAGCACCAGAAGCTGAAAAGACATCAGAAAATGGAGTTCTCTCCAGTACTGTCCTGTGCTCTTTTCTTACTCGTCCAGCGCTGCGGTCTGAGGCAGGACACCAGGCTGGACAGGGCCTTGTTCTGACTCAACAGGGCCACTATCCTCACCTGGTCTTGGGTCTCTCCTCGCTGCAGAGAGCAGATTAGTCACGGATAAGGTTAAGGCACTTCCCTTCAAAGGCAGCCCTGACCTCTGATGGCCGTGGCAAGGAACAGCTCCGTGCAGAGCCGTCTCTGCCCCAGGATGCGGCAGTGATGAGGGCAGGAGCATCTCACCCATGTAAGTCCATGTACATGTGACTCGGAACGAGAGGAGGTCCCTAATTACACAGTCTCCATTTTTAACTCCAAGCACATGCTTTGATCTTTTCCAACGTAAACACAGAGCAGAGCACGGATTTAGACAGACATCCCCCGCTGAAACCCTGCACTGCTCCCAGCCAGGCAGAGAAGGGGATGGCGAGTGACACAAGGCAGCTGTTTGCTACATCCCTGCAGCCACACGCTCTGGAAATAATGGCAAAAAGCACAGTGCAAGGACCCCTAAAGAAGAGAGGGAGTAACATAAGTACTTGTGTTCACATACCATTCCAGAGCCAGTCCAGGCAACTCTGGCAGGCGCAGGACCCTTCATTGCTGTTTACATCTTGAAACTAGGATCAGTCTATTGAATTCACCTTAAAAAAAAAAAAAAAAAAAAAAAAATCCAAGCCAGAAGAACAGAGCCCACTCTGATTTGGTACTTCTGCTTGGTCTTCTGCCATTTAGACAAACATGTCCTTCCCAGTCCCACAATGATGGTGGCTGTAGGAGATGGAGACCCCACAGTCCAGTCACAGTCTGCTCTCTTCCTGATGTGTGGCACTCACTGCCCACGTCTGCCCCTGCACCTGGGGCAGCTTGCACAGCTCATCTCTGGAGCTCCCCAAGTCCCAGCCAAGACAGTGCTGTCATTGCGTCTCTTCTTACCCTTTTCACCCAGCACACAAACACATGGAGTAACAAGCCACACCTTTGTGCTTAAAAGGAACACTTAAATTATTAATGCACGTTGAAGGAAAAGAATTATTCTTTAGCACACTTACTACACTTTTTCTCAGGAAAAAAACTGCAGGGATGGAGAATTTAGGTATTCAATACGGATGTAAGATACCAGTAAGATGACAGGAGAAAATCAAGGCCAACATCCACTCAGTGCCTTGACTTTCTGTATCTTTCATTTCCCCAATTCCTGATTCATTCAGACTTTTTTCATATATGCATAAGGACCAAATGACACTCAAATGCAACAATTCTCCTCCACCAAAAAAACAAGATTCAAAAGTCCATTAATAGAACGATGCAGAATTCATTGCATTGTGCATCCTTGTAAATATGCATGCACAGTCTTTTTATACCAGTTTATGTACGTGAAATAGTAATAAGTAGTAAACACAAAAATATAAAATGAGAACCTCATGTTATTACTACACTACAGTTCTTCTTTATGTGAGAGCTTTTAGCATTAATAGCTAGAGGAGAGTACACACAAGTCACTCTGAGTTGAGAGAACTCATTAAGTTCTACTGGTTTCTATTACAGAGATGGGACTATTTGGACCTTGAACATAAGACAGAAAGATGTGAATAATGATTTATTTGGAATATAAGAGAGAGAAGATACTTCCCATTAGTGGAACAGCAGCAGCTGTTAACTCTGTAGAGCATATATGTATTAGTTTGAAAAGTCTGCAGGTAGGGAAGATATTTCAGCCTCAAGTATCCTCATAAGACACTGACATACTTAAGCTGCAGTTTGCAATATGTTTGTAGAGTTAATGCTTGACGATTTTTTGGTTTAGTATTATTATACAGAAGTGATACCAGGATGGTGTTGTCAAATAAATTATTATGTAAGATGCATAACCAATGGATATGATAGAAAAATTAATTTGAAAAATGGATAACAAATCTAATCTAATCTAATATCTGTCATTAGTTTTGCTTTGAGAGAGCCAGGAAGCAGAGCTATTCAAGAGTTTGCCTTTGGTAGAATACTTACTCAATCCTAGTAAAAAAGGATAACAAACACTTATCTTCTTTGCTTCCACTGCACAAAGATACAGATATTTCCTAAAATAACTTTGATATTTCCATGTAGGATGAAGCTAATTAGATTCACAGAGTCACAGAAATGCTAGTTGGAGGAGACCTCTGGAGATCTGCAGTCCAGCCTCCCACTCAAAGCAGGAGTGCTGCCAACATCAGATCAGGTCATTCACGGCCTGGCCTCATAGCCTCTTAAAAATATATAAAGATGGAAATTTCACAACCACTTTTGGTGACCTCTTCCAGTGCTACACCACCCTCTTGATGAAGAAATCAAGCATGAGAAAGTCTGCTGAGAGTTGTAGTATCTTGTAAAAGACTAATGAAGGTCAACTAAATTTTGTTATTAAAGAAGATGTTCCTAAAAGTCTTGTCTCACTGTTAATTCTCACAGAAAGAGTAGAATCCAGTTAAAGAATAGTATTTACTGGCCTATGTCTATTTTAATCTCTCATCAGTGAATATATCTTCAAAATCACCTTTTGATGGTATGAAAATGTTCTCAGTTTTAACTGATGGAAGGAGAACTGAGGTGAACAGACACTGTGTATTCAATTACACAGCACATCCAAAACAAGGCTGGGAGCTAAATCCAGATTTCCTACGCACTGTATAACTGAGTTAACCACAAAATCACTTTAGTGTTACTTAGCTTTCTTTTCCTACCAGCTACTGCAAATGTAAATTGCAAAAAGTTTAAATAAGTATCTAAGGGCAGCAGGAATGATGACAGCCTTTGTCAGGATCTGAAATTTAGAATCGCTCTTTGTTACTATGTAAGAAAAAGTCATTCTTCCTTATCCCTGTAAGTATGGAGCTCACTCGGATCTCAGTCTCCCATTCTTTCACTTCATCTTCACTGAGATGGATCCTGCAGTTCCTCCTGGAGAATGTAAATCGAAGTCACTGACCGGCACACACATTGACTTTAGATTTCTATCAGATTTCAAAGATGCCACTGGAACCTTTGAGAAGGGTTCAGTCTTTAAAGAAACACTTAAAAATGACAAGTGGTGATCGGAATGCAGTGGTAGGGGTGGCAAAAGCAGGGTTCAGTGTGTGTATCTACACTCCTAAAATGGATCAGCTGGAATGTCATTGAGTGCCTTCCCTGAAGAGCAAAAGAACAGCCAGGTCTGTGCTCACTTCCTATCATTTTATTTCCCATCATTGTTGTGCCACAGAGTCAGTTTATCTAACAGTAGGAACTGACTGGAATGAGGATTTTACTCCTGAGAATGGGATCACTCAAGCCCCCGCAGAGGTGCTATTTTGTACCTGCAAACCTTCTCTGCACTCATCTCGTGCTAGCAGAGAGAGGCAGCTCCCATTCCTATCTCTAAGCACACAGCCCCTGTGAGCCGAGATCATGCAGTGCCCCTTTTACTGCAGCAATGTAAACATTTACCAAGAGAAGACAAGGAAATATGATCTGACACAAGAAGATTAAGCTGTACGGGTTTTTCACAGGAAGCCAAGTCCTTTAGCTGTCAGGTAGAAGCCACAGAGTGATGCCTATTGTTTCTTAAAGAGTAATTACTTCTGATTGCTTCCGAGTACCCTAATTTGTCTTGATACAGAATGACAGCATAACCCAGAGCAGTGGATAGCTGCATTACTTTACCTGTGTACAGGTTTTCTGGGGCTGGCAAGTCCACCTGTGCTGGTTTGAGCATCACTAGAGCACTGCACTCACACTTTGCAGGGCTGTACCACAGGAACAAAACCTGCTGCCTCTGCCCGTGGGGGGCAGTGCCCTCACTTGGTGCTGAGATGGGATCTCAGAAAACCCTGACTGGTCAGGGATGGAGCTAGCTCAACACAGCATCATGGAAAGGCACAGGGGACTGGGAACAGCTGGATTCTAGAATGGAAGAATTAAACTGACTGTCTGACTGAGTGATAGGACTGCAATTGCTGATTTTCTGATCTGCTCTTATTCTCTCATATTCTCATATACATTATATATGCTACATATGCTGCTACCTGAATCCATTCATGCACCTATGAAAAGCCTTTTGCTAATTTCATCCAAATAAATTGTTTTCAGTAGTATTCCTTCCAAAAGGTAGGAATAAAGAGAATAGAGGAAAAACTTGCTACTTCACAAAATTGTTGGAAATGTCAGAATACACTGTGGGTGCCTCCAAAAGTCCTATTGCTCAGGGATGACATTGCTATGTCACAATTTTATGTGGTTGTTGCAGGGCAGGAAGAACCTCTGCACCAGTCAAAAAATCCTGGTTTCTCAATGCTTTGCTCCTGTATGCAGTCAAATCAGGAAAGTTTAGAAAATTTGAAAACTGAAAGCTGAACAAAATGTTCAGGTTAGGTCACTCAGAGTGTTTTGTTCTAATTATTAAACATTTTGTTTCTATTTTAATTTTTTAAATTTAGATCTTCTGATGTCAATTACCTTGTAACTTTGAAGTAAAAAGTGACTTCAATTAAAATTAAAATATTAAAGTTTCAGGTAAAAAAAAGTCAAAAAATACTGTCATACACATTTTGAAAAAGCAGTTCCATGCTTTGGCTGAGCTAGAGAAGATCCTGGTTCATGAATCATTTAAATTTTGTAAAATCAGGATGCCTAAGAGGGGTAAAATAGTCAAAGGAAAAACAAAAATCATAAAAGGATCCCTGATTGGTCCTAAACAAAAGTTCATCAAGGCTGTTATCCAGTGAGACTGTCTATTTGCAGAAAACAACAGTTTTATCATTACTGACTGGTGTTTATCATAAATTACTCTGATCAATCAGAAGCTGCCCAGAACTTGAAAGTCAGACCTACAGAGCTGCAGTGAGGGGTCACAAAACTGACCATCATGCTCCCAAACTTCAGCTGTCATCCAGAAATTCAAAAGCCAGAGGAGAAGCATTGCACTGTTTTTGCCACCCTCCTGGCATCCCTCAGATTCTCCTTATGCCACTTTACAGCCATAGCAGCTCCCTGCTGCTCTTCGCATTTTCTGACACTTTTAATAATTCTGGTCTTAAAATTTCTTCTTTGCAGGGAGAACAGTGAAGGCATTTAAACATTTATTACAGATTCATTGCAACCTGAAAAAAAGGCAATGCTCATCTCATATTACCTCTGCGGTGGTAAAATTATTATTTTTAAGATCTGAGAGGGTTGGCTAAGTTTATCCTAACTAGAAAAATGCTCTCTTTGGCTTAACAGCCTGTGATTGTTCCCAGCTCCCCACTTCTGAGGCAAGATAATACTGAGCGTGCCACTCCTATGGGCTCCACCAAGAGCCAGCTCTCCATAAGATCTCATTATCTACTTTGATTCATTCTTAGAATTGTGGCAGTTAAAAAGCTTTTTAAAGAGTCCCTCCCTCCCAGGGATGGCTCCCTGCCTTTGTCAGCCTAAAGGATTGTTTTCTTCACCTGGTTTGTTTTTCCCTGAACCAGTATATAGGCTGGGTGCCTGCAACCACTTGGAGGAAGGGGGAGCAGAGGAGGAGATGCTGTCCAAGTGTTCTCTCACTGATCATAGTTAAAAAGGCTTCTGTCTGCCCTATTCCAAATTGTGCTTGTGTCATGATGCTCTTGTACCTCCAACTTCTTTCATGCACAGACACTGCAAAGGGAGATGAGAGCTCGTGGCAAATGAAGGCCCCAGCTGCACAGAAATCTCTGGGGTCATCATGGGAAGCACCAGAGTCCCAAGAGCTGCTCAGGGGCTGGATGCCAGCGTGTGCTGCAGGTAGAACAAGACCTGCCACTGGTGCTAAGTTCAGGCTGGTAAGGAATGAGGGCTCAAATAACAAGAGCTGCAGAGGATTTACAGAGCTGATGGTCAAAATGAGTGGCCAGAGACCAAGCAGGGATCACAGCCACTGACTCGTCCTGCCTGCAGCAGGCAGGAGCCCACCCTCTGCAGCCAGAGCTGACTTGGGCACCAGCTGGAGCAGGATTGAGTCTGATGGCTCAGCACACACCTGGTCCTCCATCATCCATCACCATGTCACAGCTGTGCACCCAGTCAGGACAGGCCCCAGGGCAGTAAAATGTCAGCTGCCTGCTCTCCCAAAGTGCACAGAAGCACAGAAAAGATCTCTATGACTGTGCAGACAGATTTGTGGAAAGTTCTCTCCATGTGTATGAATGCTTGAGGTGTGATCAAGCCAGATTATAATCACAGTCAAGACAAGCACCTGTCCAGTGTCCTGGACTCATGGGATAGCACTCTGAAAGCAAATAGCATTTCAGAATGACTTCAGTTATTTACTCTGCTAATTTTGCTGGAGTAGCAAAGAAATTTGGCTCATGAAAGCATAAAGAGAATCTCATGTATAATTTTTAGTTAGAATTTATTGATTGAATTCTGTCTACGACCAGAACATGAGATCTAATTTTCCACCGGACATTAATTTAGAGAGCTTTCTGAATTCAAAAACAATAAAAATGAAGACCAAAATATGACCAGTCCTTAAAACAACATATAGAAAACTAAATCACTTTAAAGCATTAAAAATAAATGCATATTTATGCTAGAAAACAGTTTTTTCAGATTTAATTATGCATTGTGAAATAAAAAGAACATAATAAATGCCTCTCCTCATTTGTGTGGGCTTCATGATAAAAACAACTGATAAATAGGTCAAGATAAAAAAAATGGATGCTGGGTTTTGGAAGTCTTGTTTTGTGTTATAGAAGTAATAAAGTAATAAATCAGCATTAACATAAACACATTTACTCCTCCTCTCCAAAGCAGTTAATTGTTTCACGTTATCAATAAATATGTAACATTATTGATGATGTTTTATTTTCTTAAATCAACCCTGAAGTAATTCTATTGATTTCCACTGAGTTACCAAAGACCAGTTGAGACCCACTATGACCATTTAAATATAACTCTGGAAAGCACCTTTCCATAAGATCTGTGACATTAGTTGCCATTATTCAGTGTTTCCAAATACAGTTCTTCCATTAAAGTTATTTACCGGCTTCTTACACTGCAGTTTATCACAACCTTCATTATTCCCTCTAGGAGTTGCACTAAATCACCCAGCTGACAGCTCAAGTGATCCAGTTCCCTGACTGCTGGTGCTTCTAAAATAATCAAGGTCCAAACTGCCTTCTATAAAGCTTCCATTTAATCAGTGCTGACATGCACCTTAGATTGCACTTCAGGAGGTGCCAGGAGTGCCTCCAGGGCTTTGTGGCTTTATCACCAGGCAGACAGAACCTTGTTCTGCTGGCAGGTCACGCCATGAGCCCAGCCCTTCATGTGAAAGTCACTGCCTAGGAGGGGGATTTGCTTTACTACCAAATCTCCCTGCACCTTTACAGTTTTGACCCAAGTCAAGGAGGTGGGAAGTGGTGTTATTTGTTTTTACTCCAAGGAAGCAACAAGAGCAGAAAGCCCCTTGCAGGATGAGCCAGGTGACAGTCAGGACCAGGTACAGCCTCTGAGTCCTTGCCTGCACATCATGGGTCCAGTCAAACAACTGTCTTGATGAGAAGATGGATATTTTTCTTCTTATGACAAAAGCAGTGTCAGCAGAAAAAAGTTTCTTCCAGGCGTAGTTCATGCAGTATGGGAAACGAGTTTGAAGCAGATTGGCAAAAGATTACTATTATTCTGCCAATATAAGCCATGTCTGCACTAGGGAGCTTCTGCCCCCAGTGCTCAACCAGTCAAGCAGGCCTGTGGATAGACTGACAGATATACAAGGAAACTTCCTTTCTTTCACTGGTGCTAGCATGGATTTGTCCTGATAAAACTGTGAAGTAGATACTGGCCCTCTGCTCATTCTTTGGCTCTTAAACAGTTTTCTGAGGAGCCACAAGAGTCAGTGCTATAACAGTGAGCCATAAAAACAGACAGAAAATATAAACACATCTGTCCCCATCTCCCATAAAAATTAACAACATTGCACTGAAGAAATACTTTATAAAAGTTCCAGGCAAAAAAATATATTATTTGAATGATTTTTAATAAAAAAAGTGAAAATTTCCCACCAAAGACTAAACTTCAAGCAAAACGATCTTGTCAAGAATCCAATTTTCCACTGAAAAGCATGATAGGCTCTCCCTTAATAACAATAATAACAATCACCACTGCCAGTGTGTTACAGATGGAGCAATGAAGCAAGAAAATAGCATGTTCTTTAAGAGAACAAGAAGAATAGGCAGCATTGCCCTGGACACCGTGCTAATAGCAGTTTTTGATCTTGGTACAGCAGCGTTTCCTGCTCCAGAGCTACAGCTGACATGGAGCACTGCAGGCTGCTTTTCAACACCTTCACACTTGCTGCTCTCACTCAGAAAACTGTCGAGAGGGAAACCACCACATACTGCAGCAGGATGAATTTTAATTCCAGTTTTACAAATTTGCATCACAAAACATTGAAGACTGATGGGAGGAAGAAGATAAGATCAAGCAGAAAAACTTGCTTCTTCCAGCCCTTGTGCAGAGGGCTGCTCTTCACAGCAGAGAAATGCATCAAAAACAAATACATAAATCAAGATATATCAGTCTTTGGAATATAGAAAGATACTTCCAGCAAAATACACAAGATTTGGAGAAGAAGATGAGACAGAAGACGGAAATTTTTTTTGTCAGGCCCATCCTTGTTTCAATGAGGTACCAACCAAAAGGCAGAGCTGTGAACAGATTTTAGATTTCAAAAGTCATAAGATGAACTAGAAAGAAAAACGGATCAACTTACAATTATCTGAATAATTGTTAAAGAAACAGAGGTGGAAAATAGAGAAATTTGGTCTCTGGCTTTTTTTTTTTTTTCTTTCCTTTTCTTTTGAGATTCCTCTATTTTCTTGCTGCTAAAGCAATTGTCCTTTAAAATTCTGTGCAAAGCAGGTGCATTCTATGCAAGAATATATCCTTGCATGCATAAACTGAAAAGTTCTGAGTATCCCTGTCTCTGAGTCCAGGAAAATCTGTGCTTCACTGTGAGCAGAGACCTCACACCAGGGCTGAGCACAGACCCTTCAGAGCACACACACCCACAGTGGCTGAAAAGTCAAGCCTCTCCCAGAGCTGCCTAGGAGAGGTTTGAGGAAGGGCAGCTCTGCAGAGCTTTGCTGCTGTGACAGAAGCCTTTGCATATTTTTAGTGCATGAACATTTAAGTAGGCCTGACATACAACAAAACTTAGAGATTATGCCCTGGAAAGACTGTACGAGGATTCAGCAGGTCCCACAGATCTGTGGGTGAAGGCACCAAAGCTGCTCTGGTGGCTTAACTCATCACAGGAGCATGAAAGGCACAGAGCATGAGGTGGCTGATGGTTTTTCCTCTGATTTGCAGACTGCAGCAGGAAGTGCTTGGCATAACTATTGGACCATTTTCAGGCTTTGCCCATTTTCTGTGACATAACTGCTTTCTTTGTTGCTTCCTACAAAATTTAGATGTACACTGTCTTGTAACCCACTTCACCTGTTGACAACATCAATAAATTGATGACTGTCCCCTTAGAGTATCCCGAAATTCAATCCAGCTCTATCTGAAAACAATAGGTGCTTGTCCAGAGACACCAAGAGGAGCTGGGATGTGGTGAAAGGGGAGGACAGAGGTAGATCATTTGGTGGATCTACTTTTAAAAATGCTTTCTAATCAAGGGAGAGACAAAACTAGTTCTCACCTTTACAGATGGGAACAACAGTATAATTTGGGAAGAGTCCTGCACTGTGGTGTCTGGAAGTAGGTCTCTGCTGCAAAGAAGCTTCTACAGAAAATCTACATATAGTTAAAGACCTAAGTGCTCAGAAGCAGATACTCAGAAGTGGCAAGCAGCCATAATTCCTCCTGAAACCGCTGGAGTTTTATGGATGGAACTGAGGAAGCACTCTCTCCACAAGAGAAGTTGCTGACAATAAATCAGCAGCAAGTGTTGCAATTACTGCCCCACACAGTGTGATGCCTTGCTTGATGCTGCCTCCACAGAAAAGAAATTCTATTGATGGTACTTCTCACAGTGTCACTGGGAAAAAAAAAACAACAACAAACAAAACCAACTTCACAGCAGTTTTGGCACAAGGAAAGATCCAGACAACTGCCAGTCTGCACTTCAATACACAATCCTGACCAGGAGGAAAATGACTCATACAAAGTCTGGAGCAAGACATGGTATAATGCTTTCATATGGCCCCAGACACAATTATAATTCCTCCCATCAGCTCTTCCTGCTGACATCAGCTTTCTCATTCGTTTGGCCTAATAATTAGAAAAGTTCTTAGAACTTAACCAGAACATCATTGTTCCCATGGAAAACACCCCACTGCTCCTGTGATGGGAAATAGCTTTTTTCCTCTTTCCTTTTGAAAATTTTACTGCTGATCTGGCTAGGCCAGGCTCCAAGTCTAAGCTAGGTTTCAGTGTGCTTTTACAACACTGGCTTCGCATCGGCATCTCCCACTGCTTCTGAAATCAGCCAGAGAAAATGAGCCTTTGTAGGGAGCAGGCAGAAATGTCCCAGAAAAACAGATGAGCAGCCTGGACTACACCCTGGAAGCAGAGCAGGAGGGGGAAAGGTTTCTCACACTGCCCTCCCTGCCCCAGGTCCTGTCCCCTGGCTCCAAGCTGCTGGGGAAGGAGGAACCCTGGTGCCATCACAAACCCATCCACAGGCAGCAGTGGCCACGGAGAGGGAAAGAAAGAGCAGTCAATGAATGTCACTAGAGAAAGTGTGAGCTGCTCCTGAGGCTCAGTGGGTGGTAAGCAGAGAGGTGATCGGAGGTAGCAGCAGCTAGCAGATGTCTGGCAACACTGCTCCAAGGGAGCCCTGGCGTGGTGGAGACAAGGGAGGGAGGGAGGGAGGGAAGAAAGTGGCCCCCAAGGACCAGGTGGATGGTCCCTATTTGCAGGAGGCTGACAGGAGATACTCCTGCAATCCCAGCCCGCCCTTGGGGGAATGAATTGTGTCAAGCTTCTCTGGTAAATCCAATCTCCCAGCTTCCCTGCACTATTTCCATATTTCCTCTTAAAGATTTCAGTCATGACAGGCGCTGTCGTACTGTGACTGCTCAGGCAGACACAAGAGGGAGAGATGTCCTTGGAATACAGAGGAGGTAAGAGTTGGCCCTTAACTGTGTCTGGTGATGTGGACAAAGCTCCACCCAAAGCTCACACTGTCTCAGCCTCAGGTGATGTTGGGATTTGGTTCTGTGCCTTCACAGGCAGGATTTTAGTGAGCTTCCAGCAGGTAAGGTATGACAGTGTCTCTCAGTTCACTGTCCCATTTCCTTTTGCATGACGTTATAAGGATTTGGAGACTGGAGCTCCCAACTTTAAGATGGTAATAACCCTTTTGCAGCTTAAAATAAAAAAACAGTAAACCCAGTAGAGGATACAGTTAAGCAGTAAACCAGCTTAAACTCAGTAAACCAGCTTAAACTCAGTATGATTCATTTGCTTTTCTCACCATCCATCATATCGTCGTGGAAGAGGTGAAAGCATCTTATAATAATTTGAAGAGTGAGAATTTTCTGGAAGGATACTTGCTAGAAAATAGCTTTTTGGCTCCTGGGCAATAGAGTTTTACAAAATCACTCACTTTGCACACTTGACCCTTTGCCATCACCAAGGAATAGTTTTTAATATTAATTTTAAAGGCTCAATTTCAGATTCTTCCAGCTATGTAAGCCACACTCCCTACCCCAGCTATTCCAACAGAAGAGATGCTGAGACCATATTATGGGTTACATATATATCCACATACATGCCATACTGCTCTACAAAGCTGGAGTGGTTTAAGGGGGAGCAACAGCAAAATTGAGGAGCAACCCAGCCATGCACCACCTTAGCAGGCACTTTCAGGTGTAGTGACATGTTCTGTTCTCTTCAGCAGTGAAATGACCCCTGACTTTATAATCACCTCTGCACTGGGGTGTGCTGCCAGGAGAGATGATCACCTGAAGGACCATGCTGTCACTGGAATGAGCCAGAGACGGGAATTCCTCAAGCTGGCATTGCTGAGAAATACTTTATACTGCAGGGCTATAAACTTAGATTCATATGGCATTACAGCATGTGGCTTTATGTGCCTGTCTCTGTGAGGAAAAAAGGTGTTCCTAACTTGTGTTAATGTTGGAAGGGGACTCTTCCCTCCTGCTGTTCTCACTGACATGCTGGGTGTGCTGCTGTGCACTTCACTCAGTGTTGGTCTCCCTGAGAAGCTGATGTGAGTTTTAATTGAATGCACACAAGAATGCTCTCACACTAACCTTTCCCAGCAATACAAAGTTGAACTGGATGTGAGGGGCACCCAGAGAGCAGATTTTAGCTCTCCCTGTGGACAGCTGAATAGTCTGATGTATTGTTCCTGGGAATTGTGTACCTGTTCTGATGAAGGCTGAGAGGGAGGATTCCTTGCTGGGCCACTTAACATAGCAACATTCCTGATAGTGAATCATCAGAATAAACAACGTTCTTCAAAGTGGAGCACAATTTCCAATTGTGAACACAAATTTGGCTTTCAATTTACTGAAGACATCAGAAAGAGAGAAAAAAGTTAATTCTCATGAAAGACAGAAATAGCAGCAGTCACCTGTAACTCAGCACCAAGGGGATCAAATCACTCCACAATTAACTCTCACAGTGCTCCTGCTGTGAGGGTGATTGTGCCTTGATGCAGAAACTGAAGCATAAATGGTTGATGTGCTTAAGGCTCTGTACTGAGCCAGGAACAGAGCCCAGCAGTCCCAGACCACCACCACCGGCTGAGGGGCTGCTGGGGGATGTTGGGCAGAGGCACAGACCAAAAATTCATGAGTGGTTGCTGTCTCCAGGTATCTGCCACTGCCCTGCCACCAGATCAGCAGGCGAGCAGGACTCAGCCTCTTAAGGGGTGATCCTTTAAGCATTCCCAATCCTATCAATCTAAACAAGACAGGTTTACTTAAAATGGTTTAAGTAATAGCTCTTTGCTAACTGAGAGGATTTTGTCAGAAGCAACTTAAGGACCCTCTTCTGAACATTTCTGCAAACAATCTCAGGATGTGATAACATCTGGCAGGAAGACACTGACAAACAGCTGGGAGAGGAGGAAAGACTGGGACATAATAACCCCTTTTTTTAGCAGAATTGGATTCAGAGATGGATATCTGATCCTGGCTTATCACAGTATCACCTGAAGCACCTGGTAAAAAAGGTCCCACAGAGGAAAAGAAAGCTTTTTTGAGCACCTATCTAAGAACACCTCCTGTGGCCCACACACCAGGTCAAAATTTTGGCACACTAAACAGAAAAGACACAATTAAAGTTTAGTTTTTGTTTGGCTTTGGTTTTGTAATTTTAGGGGTGGGTTTTTTTTGTGTTTGTGTTCTTCATGGTAGAAAAATCATCAGATATGCCATCTCTCTAAGCTTCATTTTAAGCTAAACTCTGAAACCTTTCATAACCCATAAGAAGAATTTTCACGCAGTCTTAAATTTATGCATCAGTTTAATCCACTGTATTTTTCCCACACAGACAAAGCTTTAGTTATCCTATAGGTATCACATATTTTGCAGCAAATTATGGTGTCTTCCACTACAAAAGAGCACTGATAAGTAGATGCAGACCTATTTCTGACTTTGATCCTCTCTGTGCCATGAAAAAGTATTGATCAGTTAGTATCAATTTAATAAACCAAACAGCAAAATACCCCACCAAAATAATATTCCATGTAAACATTTCAGAAATCTTTGCTGTGTTTTCCTAATGTTGGTGTTAGTTAAGAATAACTCAATAACAAACTGTGCAAAGGTGCACAGAACCAGGTCATTTATCAGTATTGCAAAAGGATGTTGTCCTGCTGGGGGGATCAGTGAGGCTTTAGCCGAGGTCAGGAGTTTAGTGAGTGTAACTGACCCCACTCATGCTGCTGGGTAAGCTGGTCAACCAAGGTGAGGAATGAATCTGTGAGGTCTCCAGAGGTTGGTCACACTGGCACAAAGCAGAGAGCTCATGAAGCCCAGCTACTGAAGTGCTCCAGGTCTGGTTTGCCTTTTAGGTGGCTGTGGAGATGAACATATTGTTTTTTCTCTGTTCACAGTGCCCATTTTCAGGATTACTTCTGAAAGACTGGGGGGTGAAAGTGTCACAGAGGCACTGAAATTTGGAGAGCTGCAGCAATTAGAGCTGCCTTTCCTCATGTCTGGGAGAGCCAAAGGCTGGAATGGCTCTGGCAGCACAGCCCAGGGTAGCTCCAAGATGCTGCTCCAGCCACCCTCGGAGGCTCCGTGTGTGTGTGTGTGTGTGTGTGTGTGTGTGTGTGTGTGTGTGTGTGTGTGGAACTGCACTTTCTGCCCTGAAGGGAGCCCCTGTTCTGCCTCAGAGAGAGCACAAAAGGCAGCACCTTCAGGCCCTTCTTGGGAGTTCAGTAACACTGAGAACTTTGAGAGCCATGTTTATACTGTGAAAAGATTGATTTAGGGATGAGTTGTCCATATATCAGAGTTTATATAATGACATCCAAAATCTCTAGTCTGCAGAAAATCTCCTGTCTTAGGGGACAGCTCCTAGCTCTACTGAAAACATTTCAATCACTGAATTCATCACTTGGCTGTGCTAGCCCACTCCAGGGCCCAGTCCCTCAGGTTGTTAATCAATGCAGCTATTGATTTCATCAGGAGCCCTGTCTGCATCAGATCAAATGCTGAGGAGTTCACAAGTTGCCAAGCTGATAAAGAGTTTCTCCATGACAGAGTGGCTCTCTTTGCTGGAGAGTGTAGCTCACAGATATTAACTGTTCGTGAGCTAAGAGCAGCAGAGATCCACGTGGTGCATATGGTGTAAAACAAGGGATTTATTAGACCAGCATGCTGCAGCAACAGACTGAAAGAGAAAACTCAAAGTGACATCAGGAGGTGATAAGTGGGCAGCAAGAAGTGTAGTTTTGCTACCATCTACACCCCTGCAGTCAGTCCACTTGTACCAGTTCAGGGCCTAATCTTACATTCTGTTCTGGCCTGAATCTTGCAAATCTTGGCACCCAAGAGTACTCTCACTGAGCACTGAGAGATCACAGCCTGCAAACAGCTAATAAAGCAGAAAATGTTTTCAGCAGTAGACCTTGAACTAGAAAGCATCAATTCCACCATCCTTCCAGTATGATGCATGCATTTAAAATAACCACTCTTACACTTATACAAGGAGAATTGAAAAGTCTGACTCAAATTGAGGCTATGTACTCCTCAGGCAAAAAATGTGTCAATGGGGAACTGATTCCTCATCTCAGACTTTGTACCCTCTCAATCTGTTTTGTGTTGCAGTCTTCATTTTTAACAAAATCCTAAAGAATAAGAGAGACATTAGTAGGTTGCCATCAACTTTGACCAATTTCAATTCCAGCATCTGAAAAACACTGAGAGGTTATTATTTTGTTTCAGGGACTTCTCTTTCTCATCTTATATTTTGAATTCTTTGGGGTAGGGACCAGTCCTCTGAAGATTTCAGAAAGCACATACTGATTTTCAGACAGTAATTGCAATGAGTATCATTGAGTCTGGGATACTTCTGAAACTTGATTAATCTTTCTCTGAAATAGTCTTTCCAAATTATTCATAAGACTAAAGTATATTTAATGCTAGCAATACTTAACTGATTTAAAATGCATAGTTATGATTTTTTTTCCTTTAAATGTATTTTATGACTAAAAAATGTTTCTGTAGTATTTATAACAATGAAGGACCACTCACACTTTCACAATATAGAAGTCTTGTCTTTGAACTGATTTATACAGGTTTGAGATTGACCATGAAATAAAATTCTGGCTCCACACAAGCCAATGGCAAATTTTTTATGAAGGTCAGACTTGAGCCATGCCACACTGGGCATGTCTTTCTGTAATGTGAATGGTCTTTTAGATGGTACTGCATGAAGTAGAACAAAGGTATATTTAGGATAAATATGTATCGTTATTTAATACTAATACTAGCACTAATAATATTTGGTAATGTAATTGCATTCTGCCCCCAGGAGTTCAGAGCTCCTCCTGCTCACATTCCTGAATTAAGTGGCACAGCACGATTACACATTCTCCCTCCTTTTCAGGTGAGGAGACTGAAGCTTACAGAGAGGTTAAACAACTTGCCCAAGGCTACAAAAGAAGACTGGAATATGATCTTCAGAAATTTAAATATATTGCTAGTGGCTTAAGGGGTCTAATTTCTGAGAATTATAATTTTGGAGAGGCCCAAAAACACCAGCAGAGATCAGACTGGGGGAATGTTCAAGAACATCTCTCTAAAGCACGAGGCAGAGCAGCACAGTGATTATAAATCTCTCAAACTGTGCAGAGGTCTGGAGCCAGTGGAAACCTTCTAAAAACTCTGGGCTAAGGCATCTAGAAAAGTGAATGATCTGATGAAGAAAGATCAGTCTTTTTTCATTCTAAAAATACCAAGCCTGTACATCATGTGCACTGAGAGAAAAGTTCCTGTATGAGACATCCTGAAGAGACAGAGAGCTTCACACATATTATGCCTCTTTCACGCCTGAAAGTGTTTAACAAAAATGAGTTTCACTTTAGTCACAACTCTACCTACATCTAAAGCCTTAATGTAAAAGTGCTTACCTACATTCTTTTATTCTTTACTGAACCAGGGCTGATTTCAGCTCATGAGATATAGTCTCCACTGAAATCAGTACATTTCTTGCATTCTGCAACAGAGAGAATAATGAGGACAAAGAGAAGCTCTTCCACACATTTCACGGAATGAATTTTTATGAATTAATTTGTTTTCTTCGAAGTGAGTTCAGTATATTAAAAATTTCAATGTATTCTTTCTTTGAAGTTCCATTCCTTTGGTAAAAAGGTCTGACTGAAAGATGCTCCTCAAGATTGAAATAAACAGCTCCACCAGACTCCCAAATCCTGTGGGACCCAGGGTGTAAATCTCTGAGTGCTCAGTTGTGCTGCTTGCTGAGTTTACACTCTCTGTCAAGGCTCTCAGCCCGAGCCAGCAGTGCTGTGTTCCACCCATAAATGGCTTTAGAGCCAAAGCTCTCATCTTGGACAGCACCTGGCAAGGAGCTGTGAGATAGTGCAGTGTACAGCGCCTCAGCACAATATCCCTGTGCAGGCAGCTCAGAAAACCAAGGGAACACCTCATTCTGCTTATGCTGACATTTCCACAGGCAGCATTACATACTTTCTTGAGATGGCAGTTCCCAATGAGCATAACAACATCCATATCCAAAAAGCACGGGTTAAGTGTGTCCAAGAGCACTTGCAAGCCGTGAGTCTTCAGCAGAACAGCAGAAATTACCTTGTTCTTTTCCTCATTTTGCAGCAATTTTCTGCATTAACAGAATTTTTTTCTTTCTATTGATCTCCTTAGATTGTCCTTAAGGTTCCTTTAGACTTCAAAATTACTCGGGAAATTTGGTGTTGCTAACATTACTCTGTAAGTTAGGAATCTGAGGGAGTTTATTCTTTGTGCTGGCAAGCCTTCAAACTATCTTGATTTTATCAGCTATAATTCATGTTTTGTTCACAGGACAAGCCTTTTCTTTTGTATTATTTTGAGTCATCTCTGGAAAAAATCACCTCGCACTAAGACGTAATAAAATATGAGAAGAGATTATGACTTATTAAATTAAGCCAAAGCATACACTGTATTTTGGTGTAGCACCATCCCTGGAGGGAAAGCGAATACATTTTCAAATGAGTTCTGCTTCCAATTAGGCAGGAAAACAAGTACCTAAATTTTCAAAGGAAACCAACACACAAGGTGTGCAGCAAACACAGGGTACCAAAAATCCCAGCCCGTAAGCAGCACCACAGAAACTGCTGGGTGCTGACAGTCTCAGCCAAGACTGGGGCTGCAGAATGTTGCTTGTAATTTTTTGCTCCAGTCCTTCCCCTATAAATTCTGCTTGCTCTGCATGTATTTTGCTACGTGAGAAATCTGGAAGAAATGGTAAAGCATTTTTCATAGGCATCTTAATTCACACCTGTAAACAGCTTAAGAAGAAAATGACCTGCTGCCTGTTGGATGTGTGCCTTCTATCACTGTGGATCACTTATTTCAATTATTTAAGTTTGCAACATTAAATGCTCTACCATTGGAACAAACAAGGGCTTTAGTCATTGAATTTAACAGTGGCAGGATCAGGCAGGTAGTTACTTTATGGCTCATGGAAAATGAAATAAGATAAAAACTCCTCTCTGTTAAGCACTCAGTGCCCCAGTATTGATAACCTTTAAAAATTATGTCAAATACACATGAGATGGGAGGTGACTCAGCAGCTCCAAGATTTTCAGAGCAGATGGAACATCGATGTCCCCATATGAGAGATTTCTGTACACCTGCTTCTTGCTGAAGACACTGGTTCCAGTCATGAAAGCGAAGATTTTTACTGCAAAGCTGGCTTTGCTAATAACAAGTGTGAAATAAGGATATTTCTCAAGGGGATTTTCTAAATTTAAAATGCATTCTGCTTCTTAACACCTCCTATCCTATGGAGTGCTTTACTCTACCACAGTCTAAATGCAGTAATTAAGTGTAAGCATAATTGTTACAACTATCTGTGGCAGGACAAAAGTAATGGTCAGGGAACTGTCACATCTCCAGATTGTCCTGCTTCCAGTCCATAAGTCATGGCTGTGGGACCAGATAATTCCTCCCAAACAGTTCCACTCCAGTGTATTTAACCTGACTAGTGGTACCATGACAAATGTTAGTTACACTCCATCTGACTCAGTTCAAAAAAAGCAGGAATATGCCATATTTCTCATTACACAGCCACAACAAAATCTCAACCAGCCCTACTGATATTTAACTTTCTTGATCCTTTTAGTCAACATATTTGTTGAGAGGAGGCACAGAGTGTGTCTTCGATGTTAAGTTGAATGTTTGATTTCCCTATGGATTTTGCATCCACCGTCCACTCATATCCAAAGCAATGGCCACTTCTTCCCTAAGAATAAAACTCATCTAGATAGAATTCAGATTCTTTGAAACTACTTATGATGATCTGGTTTAGCTCTGTAACTTTATTTTCTGAATTTTTATATGGAGACAGTGACTATAGCATATAGCCAGGAGTGATTTTCAAGTAGATACTAGGGCTGGGAATTAATTACAGGACATTTGAGAAGGGCCACTAAGCTCTTCTTGTCTGCCATGAAAACTGTCTCTGCATGGCTGCTCCCTCACCACACTGCTGGAACTAGGGACCAGGGACAGGGTCAGAGTTTCTTTCCTGACCTGGCCAATGTCAGGCCAGTAGCTGTTCCCTGTTCCCTGCCATGTCACAGGAGCTGGAAGCAGGATGTAGCATTTTCCCTCTTTGGCACAAACACTGGTATGAAGGGGAGGAAGTAGGCTGGCCCATCTAGGTGCCCTCACAAGACCTTCTCTCCCCATGGACACCTTGGGGTAGGGCTGCAGGCAATACTGGCATTTGTGCCCTTCACCTCATTTCATGAATCTTGAAATGATCCTGTCTAATAAATCTTAGTGGTAAATCCAATCATCCGGCCTTATTTCATTAGTTTTGCTGCTCTGAGAATGGCAGGCTAGTTTTTCCTGTAACCCTTCTGAATTTCACACATTCCTTTTACTCTCAGAATTTATTTTCCCTGTGGAGTCTGAAGTAATCTGAGAGAGCAACAAACCACTGCACCATTATAAGCCCCAGTTTCTCTATCAGTGTAGTCCAAATATGCTTCTTACTGTGCTTGCTTCTGTAATAGAGGTTTGTACAAGCTGCCAGGCAGAGACTGATGGAAGACAAGATAAGTATTTTCTGCCCAGAAAACAAGAAACATTATTAGGCTGTTCACAGTTAAGAGGAAAACTTGCTAGGATTTAACTCCACTTGGGCAGTTTCCCTATTTAAGGTGAGCAGCAAAGGCAAGAGATGCCCTTGCTGCAGCACTTCACCATCACTGCTGAGGCAGCCCTGGGTGAGACGAGATAGCACAATAGCGTGGACAAAGAAATATTGGTCAAGGTTGATTTGGTACAAGTTCTTCCCTCATAAATGCAGAGAAATTTCTAATGTTCACACAGATTAAATGGACATCGCTTTAAGTCACATTTGGAAACTCCCTGCCTACCAAATTGCCTGTCACTTGGGCATTAAAAGCAAAGTTCAAACACATTTTCTGTAAGTCCAGTGAAATATTATTTCAGAGCTTTGGTGCTTTACTCAACAAAAACAATTTTCTCATTTTTAAGGCCATGCCAAGTATTCTAACAACTGTAGCTACAGATCATGTAACTGAATACCTTCCTAATGTGAGCTTGAGAATTTTTACTAGCTCTAAAAACAGCTGGTCATGAACATACTAGTCAGAAAAGAATACAAAACAAAACTAGTAAAAAGAGTGTTGATTGCTAGCTCTCTCACGGGTATTTTTAACCATTTCTTAAATATGCTTTGCCTGTCTAAAAGTGAGAATATTCACATTATTTATTTCACACTATCTGGGAAAAAAATCCCCTAAATTCCTAATGAAGTGCATTTGTATTTGACCAATACTTCTAAAGTGAAACCTGGTGTATGTACTTACACAAAAAGTTTATTAATTTTGACTGTTCTAGGATGAAGCAAAACTCCTTCCTTGAAGACGAGTCCTAACCTCAAAAATGTTTTTGAACAGGTTTCAGGGATCTGTCTTCTGTAGCTCTGTGTATGCACAGACGTGCTGTGAGTGTAAAGGTGAGGCTGTGCATGAGAGAAGAACCACCCTGACTCTGTTCATCCACTAAACTGGATAAGGATCCTTGCACTGATATCAGTTCTTTTGCTCAGACTATACCTACAACCTACAGGAAGCTTTCACTGATTTGCTGGGATCTGGATTGATTGTTAGCTTTGATTTGAATTGCTAATATTTTTAGCAAGTGGTACCTGGATGTAAGTTTTGATTAGGAACTAATGCTTAACAGGGGCAATACCAAAATATGATGAAAATGTCAGTTAGCATTGGCATTGGCAAGTGGACTTTTACTACATTTTTGCCAGTTATTGTGCACATAAGTTGTGTACCTATTCACCATGCCAAGCTGTATTAGACAGCTGTAAATGGTGGCAAACAGGTAAACAAAATGTGCTTTCTGTTGCTATCACTGCCACAGTAAAGAGAAGTGGATTTTTAATTTCCCAGACATTTCAATGAATAGGGAAGGTTACTCTAAAACTTATAAAAAAGGATGAAAGAATGAATCTGACATTAAGCCATTCCTGAAAGGCAGGGACAGTTTTAGTCAAACCATCCCTGGTCAAAATTAAACCTGCTCTTTAAGGTCTCCATCTCTCTCTATTTATGCTGTACATGAACTGTACAAGCTGGCAGCAATACAGCCTTCAAACCAAAACATAGCTCACTTTATCACTAAAAAAGGAGTCCAGTGTTCATAATGGTTCACAAGTATTTGATTGACCTTTCCGTGGTTGCTGAAAGGAATTGCCATACTGCAAATCTGATTGTCTCCCTGTAATCAGTCCTCATGGCAATTTCAGGGGGTATGTCTAAGAAAAGTCCCTGAATGTTTGAAATCCAATAAGGATATTGATTAGCACTAGTGACCTCTGCCAAGAAAGGTCAAAGGGAAATTTTTCTTTCAACTTCTCATCAGCTTTTAGCAAATGAGTGCCAGATCCCATGCTTCCAGCTTAGCAGCACCATGGAAACCGGTCCAGGTGAACTGCTTCCCATTACAAAAATCTGTGTTAATCACATGCATAAGGATGATAGAAACGCTCCCTGGGCTCCCCAGTGCAATGAAACAATGTGACTTAATGACATTTGCAGGATCTTATATAGAAAGAGAGGAAAGAATAGGATTTCCTTCAGAGATAATTAAGATAAGGAACAGAGACATCAGTGGGGTAAAAAAAAAAGGTTAAAATAAGGAGTAAAAATCTATGCTGCTGATCTCAAGTTTTGCACCTTGGCCTTTCATATCTTTGCAATAATTTTCAGAGTCCTTCCCTAGTCTAGGCCAGAGAGAATTTTTTATGAACTCTTGAAAAATAGATTTAAAATTCACAAAGTCTCATAGCACCCGCTCTGCTTCCTGCCACTCTCCGGCGAGGCCGAGCCCGGCCCGCCGGCAGCGAGCAGCGGCAGCGCCCCCTGCTGCTGGCGGCGCGCACTGCACCCGCCGCCCTGCGCTCCGGCCCCGCTCGTTCATCCTTCCAGAGCCTTTATTTGTCTTGTAAGGCAAGATGAATAAAAACAGAGGCCACTTAGGCAGGGGTTGTGACATCAACACTCAGGAACTCACAGGTGGATACACATTGACGCAGCCAAAACACAGTCTGCTGTTAGAGAGCAGGGGAGGTGGAATAAATACATCCCCATGGCTTGGGAACAATTTTCTCACCTCCCCAGCAGGGACTCACACAATAAATAGATTTCCAACTCATGAAATGCGGAAGATTTATCTTTTATCACTAATTTAAGCTCACTGAAAAATCCAACTGGCTCTTTTACATAAGGAAATCAAATGGCTACGTCAGAACATATTCTGGTAAAAATCAGCATAGCTCCAGGGATCTGTGCTCGGGTGGATCAGAGCCAATTAACTCTGCCTTGTGTACAGAGGTCTGATAAGTAAGCCTGTGCTGGGGATTAAGTCACCCAGAAGAGCACAGACAAGGCCAACTTTTATCTGCTGCTGTTTGTGAGCAAAGGTGAAAAGACAGTTGGTCAAGTGAACCAAACCGAGCTGGCAGCCAGCTGGTAAAACCTCAGCAGTGACTCAGGCAGAGTCACTCCAGGTTCAGGTCTGCATAGTGGGGACTGCAACCCAGCCTCCCCCTCCAGCCCCAGGCCATTTGGCTTAAATATGTGTCCTCACTGGCACTCCTAAGTAACACTGCCTTGCAAGAGAGGCTGCATCCACATTCACATGAGTTTACATCCATTTGCTTTATCCACCCGTGATGGCAGATCTCAAACAAGCCTTTGCACTAAATTTCAAGATTTAGATATTTTATCAGCATCCTCCAACTCTCCTTTTTAAAGACTACATAGATAAATGTCTAATAGTTCTGCAGTCAGTGCACACTGACCTCCCACACAGAGGAGATGGAATTATCTCCACATTACCATTCCTCACCTCTGCAATTTCTCCTTTATGTTTGAGATGGACCTGATTAGGCTGTCTCTACTCTGAGGAGGGCAGTTGCTGGGTCTGCAGGCACTGGCACGTGCCTGGGGCTTCCAGATCACTGCACAATGCAGTAAGGGGGGGCACAATAGCAAGTGAAAGCTTGGGTGAATCTCTCTGTTTCAGACAGACAGACTGTTTAATCTGTCCAGTATTTACTGACTGATAATGACTGTCAGACTGTACTGTTAAAAACAAAAAAGGCCTTATTTGCCCTTACCTCCCCTTAGTCTTGAATTTCCAATAATAAAAGAGCTACTCTTCCCTAGCCTGCTGCTGCTGTGTAAGGGACTCTGCTCACCTTAGAAACCTTTTCCTACACCCACCTCCACAGAAGGTTGTTCCTGAGCCGGGTGCCAGACAGGGGTATGGCACTGCAGATGTTCTACCAGTTCCCTGGGCAAAGGCATTCACACCTCCCTGTCCTGCTGCTCCTCACCATCAGACACTGAAATTCTTTTCCAGATGCTAATAGTCCAATCATCCTGAAATCAGGCTAAATGCCCACACTTCCCTGTCCTCTCTTTTATATTGTTGAAGAGTTTACAGCACAATGTTCCCAGCTATGTGGCTCTGCTTTTCTCTTCTTTCCTTTGTAACGTTTCATTCCATTTCTATTACTCCACTTCTCAAGGTCACCTGTGTAGCACATCCTCCTTTGCTAACAGTGTCTTCCAAATGCATAACAGTGTCCCTACCTGTGTGGGAGGACATGAACCAATATAGTAAAGCAGGATATGTTTTAAGACTAACCTAAGATATCTGGGAAACATCACTATCAGTTTTCCTCCAAGCTCAAGTGTTTCCTATTTATAGTACATATTTTTGTGTCTCCTCTTTAGCCAGCAGAATTGTAACATGTAAGTAACATCTTTGGTAATTCCCCATATAGCTGCTATCAGATAGTAAAGCCTAGGAGATCCACCACATTTTTCCTGACTATAAAAATTGATTATCTTAAAAATAGTAGTGTGACATGACCCAACATTAGTAAAAGCTTGCTACATTTTATTCCACTTTCCTCTCTCTGTCCCTTCTATCCTTCCTCTCCTATTATTCTTCCCTCCAAAGCCTATTCATAAGTCTTGCATGCTACTGTTACAAGTTGAGCAACCCTGTTGTTACTGCTTGGAAATACAGGGCATTTTTTATTTGCCGTTCTCCAATCACAAGCCTGAGGTTCCGCTTGCTCATTTCTTGTGCCCAGTCTGAAAGGGTTCTAGTACAAAAAGTGCCTTGTCCTCATGCCCACTTCCCTCAATAAAAGTGTACATATTTTGCTGTGCAAATACAGATTTTGCTGTGACATTTTCTCTCTTCCATCTCTGCCAATGGTTTTTTAGGGAAATGGTAAGCAGTTTGTTGCTAATTCCTGTTATGTTTGGAACAAGGCTACAGATCATCATAAAATGAAAATATGCAAAAGGTTTAAGTACCATTGTCATCAGGCTTAAATGGACTGGGATTGTCTCTTGGATGAACCACAAACTCCTCATGCATGTCTGCAAAGAAGTAGCTCTTCCCAAGACTCTATTTAACTCATACCCAGCCTTGGGTCTGCTCAGCTGCTGAAGCATCCTCACACAGGCCAGCGCTCTCAAACAGCGTGGGCTTGTTCTGGGCAGATCCCCATTCCCAGAAAGGAAACCAAGCTCTGTTTCTTCACTGGACTTGCAGGCAAGACCTCTGCCACAGGCTGAGGTCACAAACTTTTGGTATTACTCCTTCTCCCCTCTCTCTTGCCAGCCAGGCAGTAATTTTTTGAGAAAGAATCCCACAGTAAATATCACCAGGTGCTTCCTTCTGCTAGGGAGAGTCCTAAGGCTTTCTCCACTCATTCTCATTTATGTATAATAGTTTTATATAATTCTCCCTTGGACTTCTCCAGTAAGATCAGGCTCACCTTAAAGTATATATATGCATTATTTATCCCTGCCTGCAGTTAACCCTTTCAAGGCCAGTGTAGAATTTTTGCACGAGGTCCCAAAAATATAATAAAGAGCGAGTTAAAAGAGACTGACCGTGAACTTCTTATTGCATCATAGTGTGATGGTCTGGGTATTTACTAGAGAAAGAAAGTGGCTTGATGTTGACTTAAATGTTGTTCATTAACTTATTTTCCATCTCCCATATTTCAAACTATGCTGAAATACAGTATTTGTTCCTTTGGAGAACATGTTATGTAAACTTCTGATGAAAAGTAAATATTTTCTTTGAAGGAAATGTTTATACCTGATCCAGTCTGAAATATGGAAGCTACTATAAAGGAGCAAAGAAGGTCTCTTTATTCTGACATCATTCAGTTTAGGTAAACAAATATGACAGCCAGTATCACATCAGGAATAGCTTCCAGCCACTGGTTTTAAATCTACTGGGAAACAGATGAATATTTACGGCTGTATCATCCCCTCTTCAATGGCCTATGTACTAATATGGTTATATTTTTGTCTACAAGTTGTGATTAGAAATATTATATTTGAACACATTCGGCATTCTTGTGCCTAAAACATGAATCCACAAGCCTCATACAAAGGCCAGGAAAAACAGAATTCTTATCCTTGTCTGCCAGCAGCTTTGAATAGTCTTGTACGTCCTTCAAGTTAAGGCAGTGCTTGTTGCCTGTTGATCTCCAGATGCTTCACCGAACAGGTAATCATCTTCCCCAGCGTGGTGTCACCCCTGTTCCACATGCACAGAAACTGAAGCTGAAACAGCTGGTGCCTCCAGCCACCGCTGTAATGCCAGTGATAGTCTTGCTTTGTGTCGGTAGTTTGCCTAAATGATCTCCATAGATCCCTTCCAAAATCTTTTGTGATTCGGTGACTCGACTGGTTAGATCATCCACGTTCTCCTCTGGTGGCTGTCCTTTCCTCTGTGAAAAACAGCCACTCGCAGGATCTGTGTTAACCCAACTCCTGGAGTTAATCTGCCAAAGAACCAACCTCACCACAATGAATGATCCGTCTTCAGATGGCAGAACTCCCTGCATCACGGCACTGCATGGCTGGGTGGATGAAGGAGCAATGCCAGAGGAGGGTGAGAGCCTGTGGCCAGGAGCAGGGAATGGCACCTCCCCTTTCCGGGCCAGTTAGCGCCTACATCAGCGACCCCTAACACCAGCCTGGGACAGACGTGGGAGTTGAGCCTGCTCCATTCCCCACCCTGCCCCGTTCCTGACCTGTCACGGTGCCACAGGCGTGGTTGAGCTCCTCTGATGGACACCTGGCAGACTGCCCCGAGACTGCTGCCGTTGGGAGGCATTAGGCATGGATCCTGGCGTTTGGACTGCAGGCACGGAGCCGTGCCTGAAAACAGTTGGCAGGGGCAGTCCCTGAGCATCGTGATTCAAACCTGTTAGTAGCACCAGCTCTTTAATTTTCTGCCAGCATGTTCACCATCTTGCTGAAGGTACAAACCCCTGCATCCAGAATATGCCTGTATGGGACATGCCATTTGTGCTCGTTCTCCACAGCTTTCTGAACACCAAAACTTTTAAGCATTAAGAGAGTTTGGCAGCAGATAAAATGTTCCTAAGCTCATGCAAAGGACCTTCTCTAGTTTCTAGCTACTCTGAAGCGTTTTTTGTTTGTAGGCTTGGGTTCTTCTGCCCCAACAGCTTATCTTCAAAAACATGCTCTTATTTCAGAATCAGTTTCTTTGACCTTTGTTACACAGCAAACTTGAACTTCTGCTCTAAGAAAGCCTGTTCATCTCTTCCTGTCTTCTTCCATAAGCTTCCCCATAGTACTCTGCAAGTCTGTTTAACTCCCTCTTGTTGTATCTTTTGCTCTTGGTATATTTTCCATTCTGTAGTCTATTCAAAGTTGGCTAAACTGGTTTCCCAGCTCTGGTTTTCAAGCTTTCCTTTTGAATATCAATCACACAAAATTCTGAGTATAAACTTCAGTGTTAAGTATCCCACATTGTCCCTAGTCTGAAGGGACAGGCCTGTAATATTTTTTTAAATATCTACAAAACTTTACATGCTGGCTCTTCTACTCTGATTAGTTTCAGTGGAATTTAGTGGGCTTTCCTATTATTTCTTCCTACAATTCCTTTCACAGGCTTTAGTTACTGAGAGGTTTCAATTTGTGGCATCCAAAGTCATAAATATCCAAATATCTCCACTCCAACTCCCTGCTCCACCCAAGATACCAACCAGTTTGGCTCATTGCTCCTGTGGTTTTGCCACGGGCACTGTTGCACCTCCTCCAGTGTCTCTGGTAAATATAAACTGGATGGGGACAGAGTGGAGATAGAAATGGCTATTTAAAAAATTATTCCTGACCCCAAATAAGATCTCTTGTATTCAGTTCCAACTGCAGAAAGAGCCTTTGGACTGGAATAGGGGAATTTACACCTGAATACAGTGCTAATCTGTTGGAACCACGTGTTTCTTCTCACAGAGACATACTTCTTATGGAATTATTACTTTTTCTGGATTTACTAGGGGGCATCTTTGGGGTGAGATACAGTTGATTTCAGAATGCAGAAGAAGCAAAGGGCATATACTACTTACAGAGCAAACTGTCTTTTACTGACAAACACATATTGATCCTAGCAGTGGGATCCAATTGTGACCAAGATATGTAATCCCTATTAGTTTATTACTTAGAGATGCAAGGAAAAAGGGTTTTCCTCCCTCATTATTGTCATAATACAGCAGAGAAATTGTCCATTTCTTACTGACTTAAATTTTCTTTTCAACAAAACTGAATAGAAATTATTTAATCATTCATCCTCTATTTACCTTTCATATCAAAGCAAAGTTAGCATAGGCAGCTTCATGATGCATGTAAAACAAATCCCAACAGAGACTATTCCAGGATTTTAGGGGAAATTATTTGTATCATTATTATTCTACCAAGCTGCCTGCAATTTTCATCTCAAACCCAATAAAATTTCCCCCCAGTATCTGCAATGACTTCCAAAATTATGCAGATGATTATTTTATTAGCATGTACCCAGATGGTAGACTGCCAGGCACAGTTACTGTCATTGCATGTAGCTCTCTGTACTGCAAGAATTACTAGGAAAACAGTGCATTTGGGCACTGGTTATATAAATTAGGACCAAAGCAACAGTTACAAACTCAATTCAAACAAAATCAATAAAAAGTATGTAAATCATCAGACTAGTGACATTAGACATAATGTTAACGCTAATCCTTTCATGTCAGTCTAGCCCAACACTGAGTTGTGGGAAATGTCTAACATAATGCCATTTCTCATTGACTTTATTTAAAGCCAGTTCTACTTAAAGCTGTTCATTACAGCTCTTGCAATTTACTCTATGGATATACCTTAGACCACACCTGAAAGACAAGGATCTAAGAGCAGAGCAGACTACAATAAAAAGGGAAAAAACACACATTCACTTTAAAAAATCATTTTTGTACCATGGCAATCAGATCCCTCTGTGACATTTGCCATGCTAGACTGGTAGTGATGTTTATTCCAATACTGTATTTTGTATAAATGCAATGTTTGTCTCTTCCTACCTCCAAGAGATACAGTTTGTAAAATCATTTTGGATATGAAAAGCACCGTGGGGATGAAGTACCCTGTGTACTGTAAGATCACCGAGTGCATACAAAGCTCCAGAACTGTGTGGCTGCAGAGAATGCTGTGCTGGATCAGCTGCCTGGTATCAGCAGTGGCTGATGAGCTGCCAACAGAGCCTCGGGTGTGTCAGCAGCCATCCTCACCCCGGGGGCTTTTCAATTGCTGAATACTCCCCTCCTCCTCTCCTTGCTTTGATTTCTTCCTCTGGTGTTCATCTCATCTCTGTGGTTCCTCTCAGCAGCTGTGGACTTCATTTCCTGGCACTGACACAACAGTGACCAGCTAGCCTCAGGTATGTTTGCCTTTACCTAGCCCCCAGACTAAGAAGTATTTTATCCTGTCTGGGCCCAAGCACCAAATATGGACTGGAGATTCTTTCCCTCAGTGAATCCTGGACCTACCTCTCCTCTCTGCAGCACATTGTGCAATGCACTCTGCCTTCCTCCACAGAGACATCACTGGGGGATGTGGTAGCAGCAGAAGTCACCTGGCTTCCTCTGTTGGACTGTGACATGTAGATAGAGAACTATGCTTGGGAAACTTCTTCCCAAGTTCTTCAGGAAGAGGCAGAAGGCTACCAGCTTAACCATGTGGGTTAAGGCCTGCCCCAAAAGTGTGAAAGCATAATCCACAAGAGCAGGAGTTAGTACACCAAGGAGACAGCAATCTGAATACACCTTACACAGTTTCAGAAATCTGTTCTCTATCTGTTCAGGCACGGGTGAGAAGATTGTACTGTTGGATCTGGACAAGCTAGAAGCCAAGTGTTATATTAAAATCTGTGTGCCACAGGAGGCTTGTGAACACAGGTCTTTTGTTGAAATATATTATGTATACTATATCTGCAGATTGGGTTTAGCTTTACACCTTGATTCTTCTGGCACAGCTGTTCACATTAGGAAAGTCAAACATGATGACAGATCTGATAGCTGGCACTGTCTGATGCAAACATGGGAAGCAGGAAGCAAGAGAAATCAAAGAAGAAAAATGTGTCTCTCCTTTAATGCACAACAGCAAACACTCTAGCCATATTCTCGCTGAAAGGAATTTGATGTCTCGGTCAGTGCTTTGCCTAATGAGCTACCAACATCAATCTGTCATCATCTGTATTATTTGAAATGGCCTCTGCTGACACAAGGTATATTCATGTACTGGCCCTCCTGGGCACTTGAGAGTTCAAGTCCTGGGCAGTTTATACCACACTGAATGATAATGAAGGGTAACAGAATAATCATTGGCTTCCTTCTCTCAAGGGGAGACAAGAATGTTGTTGCAGGGATCTCCCCCAGCCAAGAATGGCTTTTGATTACAGAGCTGGGAATATGAGTTATTTGTTTCTCTGTGCACAAATAGTATCCAGCAACTCTTTGCAACAGTGCTTTAGCTCTCCAAAGCACATGTAGTGCATCTGTCCATCTGTCCTGGCATTTCCATGGGCCTGCCCCAAGTATCTGACTCTCAAAAGCTTGAAGGGCTGTATCAAAAGCCAAGAAAGAGAGGAACACTGGCAATAGATGAGAATGTCAAGAAAAAAAAAAATCCCCTTTTAGTGCCTGTCTTTACCTGTTCCTATAATACACACATAGCATTACACAATCATCTTTAACACCTTCAGCTGTTCTCAGAAAATTACTGCTTCTGAAATATCTTCTCAGTGAGATTTTAGATTGTAAGGTTTCTAACCAATATCCAGCAGTTGTTTCAAAACCTGAATCTTTAACTTGTGTCATGAGATGGAAGCTTCACACAAATGAAGCAAACAAATAGTCAAGAAACTTAATACAAATTACAACTACTATATTTTTATTGGTCCAAAGTTTGCAAAAGATCTTGTTTCCTTTCAGAAAGTACCTGGGAGTTGCAACACCACAATCCTAGCCAAGCCTTATGCTCCCCTCTTAATGCACACTTAAAACTGCAGTTGAGCTACAGGTGAGCTACATAACAAGACAAATAACAATGTTTGATACCAGTATTACCAACCTTCCTCTTAAGAACTCAAAAATTTCAAAATGTATGAACTAGACCTCACTTCCTCTTCTACAACAAGTAAATATTATATGTTCCCTTTTGTCAGTGAAAGGCTTTCATCCAGCTACCCCAAGGACAGTCTTATTTGCGAGACTTGGGTATGAACTTTGGTTTCTTTGTTCCTCACATATCCCAAAATGAAGGCAAGAGTTAAGGAGGGGCCAGATAAGACTATTTTCAAAGGAATGTTTCATACCAAACTGCTTTTGGTAAGTGAAGAAGATAAGACTGTCCCTAGAGTGGCATTGCCATGTGTGCGCTTAAAGGCAGATTAAGAAGATACCTCTCAAAACAGAAATGTGGTAGATAAATTCACAATTTCAAATGGTTTTCAAACATTTTTCCTTGAGAAATCATAATTTTTTTCAGTGTAAGTGCAGCAATCCATATAATAAAAATGGCTTTAAAAGTCATATAACACTTTACTACAGATAATGTGACAAGGGGCAGCTCTTCAGGCCCTGTGAGAACTCAGAGAGATGATGGCCTCAAGGACAATTTCAGAAGTGGGATTCTTTCTGAAGAGAGTGCAAGAGACATATCTGTCAGTGACAAGGCTGAATGGCTCAAAGAGGTGCTGATGGCAGAATGGTGAGATCCAGGTGAAAGTTGAGCAAGAAGGTCTGGTCTTGGCCAGGGCCTTGCAGATGCAAGGAGAAAATTGAGCTTGATGTTCTTGTGAATGGGGAACCACTTGGAGAAATTATGAAATACAACCTTGCTTAGGCAGTAGAACCAATGGCAGAGAAAGTCATCATATGGAGTTCATCATAATATGAACATACTGAGCTACAGTAACAGATAAAACAGGGATTTCAGATGCATTTGACAGGAAGAAAATTATGCTGTAGACCCAGAGTAGTTGTGTTAGACAAGAGGACCCAAAAGTCCCAAGATCCCCTTCAAGAAACAGACGAATGAAAATAACTAATGGAAAAATTAGAAATTTACTGAGACTAACAATGCTCAACAGAACAGCAGAGGGGAAAATGCCATGGGCATCTCTGTATGGAGATGCCCAATACAGAGCCTACAGAGCCTTGTAGCCCCACCAAAGCAGTTCTATGAGTTCTCTTTGCCTGTTTTATTCATAAATTCATGAATACAAAAGCAGTTTTCTACACTAGCCAGTTACATGTACAATTTCTAACTGGCAACATTTAACATCACTGTTTGGTTCAGAATTTCTGGGCTGAATGTGAACAAAGCTACAGCTCTCTTTCCTCTGACATAACAAAACTTAACAAATTCACAAACATACCGGGGGAAAGTGTTGACATGCACCTCTGCATAGAAATGTGACACTGGATGTTGTTTTTAATCAGCCCATGATGCTCATATCACATCTCTCTCTCTCTGAGACGCTAAGGAGGAGGTCACCTGGGCACGGGTGTGTCTGCTCAGAGAGCCTCGTGTTTATTGCTCTTGACAGCCTGGGGTCCCTGTCTGCTGTGAATCCGAGGCTGTGTAAATTAAGCAAGGAAAACTGTAAGTGTAGTTACTTTGTTGTCATAAAAGTCACCCGTACTTTATGTCTAACATGCAAAATTTCAACTCCTTAAGCGGGAATGTCTATATAAATTCTTTCAAACTGCACTGACTTAGAAAGACCCACTTCCCCTGTTGCAAATGTGTTATTAATATATTGCCTCCATGCTATTAAATTAAAATGTCCCCCTCATGTTTCCGATTTTACTTCCAGATTTTTAGCCATGTGGCTGGAAGGCAGCAGAGATTGAATTAAATGGGTGATTTAGGGACATGTAGCAGTAAAAAAAAACAACCAAAACCCCATAGGACTTCATCATCTGCCCCACTAAAAATAAATAACTTAAATTTTTTAAGACTCTCTTGCTTGTCAGAATTATGTAAACCTCACTGGGATATTGATTGAGTTTGTCATGCCCCTGAAGGAGTGCTCCAAGGTGAGGAAGGATATCAGTTTGCCATCCTCCCACCTGCCATTCCCTAGCCCTGTCTGGAACAGTGTGCACCCTCCTGTCACTCATGCCAATGAGCCTCCACATGGAAACGCATGCACTGTTTTCAAAACAGTACCCCAGCATAAGTAGGGAACAATTTCATGTTCTCAGACTGCCACAGCATAAGAATTCATAAGAATCAATGTGCAGTTTTTTTCTACAAAACTCAGTGGAAAGAGCACTTACCTACAGTACCAAGAGTGAACTTTGTTTCTCACATCAAAAATATGTCATTGCAGCTGAACATGTAGGAATCCAGAGAGCACAGCAGGCTTCCCTAACACTTGCTACTAAATTTCAGGGTTTAACTCAGCAAGGGAAGATAGCATGTGGAGTTTTCATGTGGAGTTCTCCATCAAAGAGACTAATAGCATCATAGAACATGACAGCACCCAGACAAATTGTGCACTTATACCTTTAAAGATTCCTGTAAGTAGAAGGAATTAATGTGGCATGTTTCAATTTGCGTTTTTAAACTGGAGCCATGTGTCTGTGGACACCCTGGTAATGCCAGGACAGTCACTGGCTCTCCCAGGGAGTCGAGCTGAAATTCCCTTGCTGTTTGTGGAGATGGGGAGAGGTCAGTGTGGCTGTGGGGCGTTTGTTTGCTCAGAGTGAAATACCTTGTTTCTGCTTCTGATCCACTGTTTGTTCCTGTGGTTCAGCCCTGCAGTCTCTTCCCAGGTATCCTGCTCTGTTTGTTCTAGGTTCTGGTATGAAGCAATGATCAGGGGAACACCCAAATAAGTTGGAAGAACAAACTATAGCATAAGAACTTAAAGCCAAACCCCCCAAATCCTTCCGCAGCTGCTAATCTCTGATTTCACAGTTGCCACCTATCCATCTCCAACACAGCTTTCCCACACCCATCAAATTGCACAGGAATGATATTGAGAGAACCATGACATCCCTGCAGGGCTGAAGCAAAAATATCCCACTGTTTAGAGTTGCATGGCAACATAAATAACTTTGACCTCGATAAAAGGGTGAAAAAGTATAACAAATTTAGGAAGGGGGGTGTCTCCCATACCAGGTCAGTGTAACACAGCATAAGTCAATCAGGGGCTTGAAAACACTCAACTCATAAAACTGCTCTTGTTACTGATGGCAACATCAAAACATAGAGCAGGAAAAATGCGGAAATGGGGAGAAAAATTTAAATCAATCAAAAACTTCACTAAGACAAAACATATTATATAATCTTCCCACTGGGAAGAGAAGGAGAATAGACTTTCATGTAACAAGTGCTAGTTTTGTCAGTTGATGTACTTCTGGAAGGCACTCAAGTATTTCAGTGGCATAGACAATAGAAAAGCAAAATGAACAAGAGAGAAGGGAACAGAAACAGACTTGGTTAGCTTTGTCTAGGAGAGCTGGTCAAAAATTTAAATTTCTATTTCAGTAAAAATTTCAAAATTCTTGACAATGTTTTATTCTCTTTCAAAGGAAAAGAAAAATAAAAGCAACAAAAGCAAGTTTTTTAAAAGAAAATCTAACCAGTGAAAAATGTCTCTGAAATAATAAATACTAAATCTGGAAGACTGAATTTCAATCCTCTCAATCCTCCTATATTTCTGATAAGTCCAGGAAATAGTCTTATCTAAGGTTTTACTGACTGGCATCTGGTTTTCCTGACTCTTGGATTCCTCTAATGTTTTGAATACATCGTTCTACCCAGTGATACTAAATATTTTTACAAAATTCTATGAGTTATCTCAGATCACAGAATTAAAGGGAAAATAGTTATTTTCATCCTACAGTTAAAAGAAAACAAAGATTAACTGATTGAGATCAGCAAAGCTTACTGAAAAGGAATCTCTAGCTGGACATCCAGGACTAAAAGTTCCCAGATTAAATGCCATGTCTGCACACTTTATATCTCACAGTAAGAAATTTCTCAACTGCAAATAGCACAGCAAATTAGAGCATGTGGTGAGCCTTCCTTCTATTAAAGATTCTAATATTTAATAAAAATAAATTAATTTACATATAATATTCTACTATTAAAACCTGGTAAAACTGTTCAGACTTCACAGTTTGTCTTCAGCCTGAAATTTCTCTTATAGGGACAATGGGGGACTTGGACTGAAGTGATTCTGAGCCAATTTACATCTGCTGAAGATTTGCCCAGGTAGTGGAAAGGGGCCAATAAGACTATGCAAATCAATTAGTCTAATTTGTCTTGAGGTTTTTCTCAGACCTCTATGGGGTTTCACACACTTTATTTTTAAATGCTGATTATACTGTCATTTAAGGGAGCAATATGCTGCCTTGACAAGACTGGTGACTTTAACTTTCTGACATTTTCCCTGCAGACATTTTTGCCTTCGCGTGCAGGTTCTGGGTAGGTGATGGCTATATAGAAGACAGCCCTGATGTTCCAATATCTTGTGAACTCGATGATCCAAAAGTAATGTACTTAATCAAGTGTAAAGCAAAAGGTGATTAAGTTTTGCAGTACTGTACAACGCCTGACTGCTCAGAAATGCATCTTTTGATGTGGTACAGAGAATTGGACCAGTTCTGTCTGCTTTACCAAAAAATGTCGGTTTAGTAATCTGAAAAGAGAGCCTCAGAAATCCCCACAAGTTTTTAACTTTGATGTGAAGCTTTAAAAAGATGATATTTATCTGTTTGCTTGGTTAATTTGCTTGAATTTTAAGCTCAGGAAGGTGTCAATTTGACATCCAGGAAAGTGGCTCTTTGCTTTTTTTCCAAACGAGTTTGAGCAGGGGCAGCAAATTTCCAATCATCACTAGCTGTTCCAAGCATCCAACCCAAAAAAAAAAAAGAGAGAAAGCAAAAAAAGAAAGAAAACCATCAACTCACCTTTCCATTGTGGTTTATATGAATTATTAAGAACTGAGATTCAGTGGAGCCTCAATTTTTGAGCATAGAATCAATACTGTATTTTATATAACAAGGGCAGTAAACCCAGCTCGTTCTGCTTCCATCACAGTGAAGCCTTGTCAAGTCTCTCAGGCAACCTAATTCACCAGGGCCAAAGTCTCACACCACTGATGTGAAAGGTGGATTGAGGTGGGTTGAAAACTGGCTGAAGAGCTGGACCCAGAGGTGCTGATCGTGGCACAAAGTCGAGATGGAGGCCAGTCAGCTGCAGTACCCCACAGGGGCAATACTGGGGTCCAGTCCTGTTAAACACCAGCAGTGATCTGGATCATGAGCAACACTGGGGGAAGCGACTGGTAAGCCACAGGGTCATGCTGTCATTGAAGGGACCATGGCAGACTGCAGAACTGGCTGGCAGGAACCTCACAAAGTTCAGTCAGAAGTCTGCAATCCTGCCCCAGGGGAGCACAGGTAGGAAAACATGCTGGAAAACACCATCTAGCTGGAAAGCAGCTTGGCAGAAAAGGAGCTGGCAGGCACCGAGCTGAGCAAATTATATTCTCATGCTGCACAGTACCCTGAGCTGCATTGGGCAAAGCACTGCCAGCAGCTTTAGGGAGGTGATCCTTCCCCTGTATTCAGCAGTGGTGAGGTCACACCTGGTTTCTGTGTCCAGTTCTGGGCTCCTTAATATAGGAGAGACAGAGACATCCTGGAGACAGTGTGGCAAAAGGCCATAAAGGTACTTAAAGTACTAGAGCATCTCCTGTGAGGAAAGGCTGAGAGAGCTGGGACTACCTAGCACAGAGAGGAGAAGCTTGGAAGGGCCTGATGGATATGAATAGCAAAAGAGAGGGTGCAAAGGGATGGAACAAGTCTCTTGTCAGTGGTATCCTGTGACAGGACCAGGGGCAACGAGCACAGACTGAAATAGAAGGTTCTGTCTGAACATCAGGAAACACACCTTACTGTGAGGGTGACCAAGCATGGGCACAGGTTGCCCAGAGGGGCTGTGGAGTCTTCTCTCTTGGAGATAATCAAAAGCCACCTGGACATGGTTGTGGGCAGCTGTTTCAAGGTGGCCCTCCCTACTTGTGCAGTGAGGTTGCACAGGGAGACCCCCAGATGTCCTTTCCAAAGACAACCATTCTGTGATCCTGGAATTCTGTGAAAGGCTTGATCACTTCAGTGGGGTTCACATGTCACCTTCTGTGCAGGAGACCATGGGATTCTGGTCACTTTCTCGTGCTGTAAGAACTATTTGCAGCCACTACTGAAAATACAGGACAATGTGTTACTATATCTCAGGCATGAAAAAGAGAGAACAGATCTGCCCTGAGTTCAGTGAGAAGTTATCTCTGCAATTATTGCCTTTTCAGTGAGGGTGCTGTGAAAAGGACACTTGTGATAGGCCACTGGCCTGCAGGGAACTGACACCAGCAATCCCACCTCTAGAGGGAATAATTAGGCAGATGTGTGGCAGTCTGTACCCAAAAGGTGAAAGGCTCCTTTGTCATATTACCTGTACCCAAACTACCTGATTGTATTTTTAAACTCCTTTCCCAAACATAAAAACCAAACATAAATTTCCTCACACATATCACAAGTCACCCTGAACCTGCTAGCTGCCAACATTCCACATTGCACTGAGCATTAATAATCATGTGGGCACATTTCTCATCCTCTGTATGCCCACAAAGAAAGTTCACACAGTCACCAAGAGGAGAAGGGCTTGAGTAAGCCTATAGAGAAACTAAGGAGAAGTACAGCAGGCTTCAAAGTATTTCCTTTTTGTCCTGCTTGGTAAATGGAATACAGAATGTGACTGACAATGAAGAGGGAAGAAAGAAGATAATAAATCCTGTTTGCTATTTGAGGTTTTAAGTTGTTCTTTGAAACCGGAACCTGAAGTTGACTGAACTGGGTTATATATTACATTTAGGAATATGCAGAGCTTGACTGCAGAAATGTTATACATCCTACAGCATTTGCAATTCTAAGTAGAAAACATGTAACCTAAGAAGCTGAGGAATGACCACACAAAATTTCTAAATAATATTTTAAATCCTTCACTGGGATAATTATATGTCACTCAGGTTAAAAACTATTTCAATCTGCACCTTGTGGAAGTTCACCTCAATGTTTCAGACCAAAAAATGGAAAAGGGGAATGAAAATATTTACAGGTTAGAAACTTAATTGTGCATTAACAGTAAGGAGTAAAATACTATCTTTCTAAATAAATTTGCTGTGATTCAAAAGATGCCCACAAGGAACACTTAAAGTGTGTTTTTGGGACACCAAACCTTCATTCGTTAATTGTTGCAGACCAAAGTCAGGAAAGCAAATTATCATCCACACAACAGAAAAAATGCCAAGAAACCTCTGCTTCAAGTCATGGAAAATAAACAAATCAGGCTCGGACCAACTTTTTATTGTGTGAGAGAGAAAAAGTCTTTATTTTCCCCATGAATCTCTTCAATTTTCAAATCCTAGCATCCAAAACTGAAGCAAATAATCCAATCTTTTTAGTCTCTTCCCATTCTCCTTCTTTATCCATAACCTGTCCTACTGAATAATTTCTATTTATAGTGTTTCCTGTACTCACAGATTCTAGGAGAGAGAGGTATGACTCAAGACTACTTCTTTTCCCAAAACTTTTAGCCTCTCTCACAATATTGTATAAGCTGAGGAGAAATACTTATTATCTAAAGTAAAAAAACCCCAACTTCTAACTATGCCAAAGTCCTTCTATTAATCTCAAATCTGCAGCTAGTTCCTCAGCTCTTAAAATGACAGCAGAGGTTCAGATGTGTTAAAGCCAAAAGGGACCTTGACTGTTCTGCAGCCTGATCACTGCCCTAGCCTGGATGGTAGGAAGCTACTCTGAAACCCCTGCAGGAAAACCATTTCTATTGGTCGAGCCAGCCTGCCTAGCTAGAATCTATCTAGCCAAAGTCATCTCACCTTAAATGAAAGATTGTAAATGCTGGACACATCATACATGCTTTATTTTGCTACATAGATTATTTTTTTATCCCGTTACTCTTTTGTAAATATGTACACCGTGAATGTAAATATAAGATTGAATCCAGCATTCCAAAGCATTTAAGCAGCTAATTTTCCTCTATATCCTCCTTAAAACACTTTGTGCTCTTTAGGATCATCTGCCAAATCCTCAAATCTGTACAACATATTCCAGAAACATTCCTACAAGATGCCTGCTTTGCAAAATAAAACTCCAAGAACTATTGGACATGTTCAGATTATTCAGAGAAAGAAAGCTGATGCAAAGGATTTAGGAACTATGCCTCATTTCTTATTCCAAATAAATTCAGTAGAAAAAGTTGCTATTCAATTACATTTGCTGTTCAATGTGATCCTTGAAACTACTTAAAATTCCATTTTGTAAATTATCATGCTACTGATCTCACAATTTCGATTGGTGTCTGGTGAGATTTGGGCCCCAACAGAATGTGTCCTGTTTACAAGAAAGCTTAATTAGCACTAGCATCTCTACACATTTAACAGAAGGGATCACATTCCTCTTCCATGGACAGTATTTTGTTGGTAGAAGTGTCTAAAAATTGTGTTACATTTTTGCTGACACTTTCTTCTTAAGTTGCTTTAGCAGACTTCGCAATATCCTACCTGATAAAGTTTACTTTGGCCAAAATTAATCAGTCAGCTTGATGTCCTAACATTTACTTTTCTCTTTTGTTGTTTGCAATGCTTCTTGGAACTGGGACAAATATCAGGCGTGTGCTCATGTAAATCTGAGGTATGTACTATATAAATGAGGCCCCAGCTCTTGCTACCTAGCTACCATCTGAGCTGTATTCTTAGATCTTTATTTCTGAAAGGGATCCGTTTTCCTCAGGTGCCATGAAGGCACTAGTAGCTTTAATACTGCTTGTTCAGCTTCCAATTCACAAAGCTGTACCAGCAGCTCCCCCTGCTCCCTTGGGCTGTGATGACCCAGAATCTGAAGCAGCAGCTGAAGTTGCTGTGAATTATATTAATGGTCAGAGTCATCATGGATACAAGTTTGCCTTAAACAGAATCGAGGATATCCGCGTGGTACCCCAGGTAAGTGAGCAGCTTGCAGGCAGAACACTGTGTTCACCTGGGGATGCTTGGAAATCACCAAGGGCCTGCAAAGGCTGTCCTCACATGGGGAAATCAGCAGGGCTCTGTTGATTTAAATGGGGCAAGGACACCTGGTAGCAGTGGAGAATCCAGGTCACTGGAATGTATCTCTCAAAGAGCGGAACAGAGGGGGAAAGAGAAATGTTCAGGCATTTTTGTACTATGCTAGAAAGGGCTCGATTTACAAATGCAGCACATTCACTAGGGCAGATCATTCCAGGTGCTGATTCGTGAGCCCAGTAGCTAATCTAGAGAAAAACTGAGGATAATCTTTGAGATGCAGGTAATTACTTATTGGCTAAACACATACTGTCGCTGTGGGACACGTGAAAGCACAACGCGGACCACCTGCTGCTTGCAAGGTAAAAAAGGGACGTTTATTATCTGAGTCTGTCTTTTATACCTTCCCAAGGGTGACATTGGATTGGAGAGTGAATGGGCCACCTCTCCAAAGACATTGGACAAACCACCAGTACATCAAGTGCTCTCCACCCCCATAAAAGAATGTAAACAATATGTTGTTTACAGAAATTGTGTGGGAAAGTTCTCCAAAGGAATGTAAACTCAGAAGGCTTTAGGAAGTCTTAAGAATCAGGGTGACACACATACCTATCAAAACTCCATGCTATTTGTGATTTTTGTAGTAGGCATTATTTTTACCTAATGTCCCATTGAGCTGCCAAGGAGTCTAAATGGAAATAACAGTGGCTTTTCCCCCCTAAGATCTATTGCCATTATTGTAGGCATCTAGAAAGGCCATAAAAAGGCCATGAATACAATATATGTGCCAATTCAGAACCTTTGATTCTCTTAAAACATGGAAAATAGTCCCATGAGTGAAAACATGTCCCATGAGTAAAACATGACATGAGTGATAGACATGAATGAAACTCCATGGCTGTTTTGTACTTGTTATGAAAGATAAGATAACAAAAGATAAGTTTAGAAAAGACTACAGCAGACATAAATGAGATTAGAGGTGTGTCCAGAGTTACCCATACAAAAACACTGGTAATGGTGCTTTGCTCATAGTAATGCTTTTACACTAAAATTATTTAATTGGTTTCAATGGAATCACTCATGACTCAAACATCAGAATCCATCTTGGACTTAGGGAACCCAAGGAACTGTGTCCTCTGTTACAGATGCAAAGGAACTGATGCAATTCAGTGTAATTCCAATGGGCTATGCAAGACAGGGCAATGTTCACTGGTGTTTGTTTGGTATCTAGTTATAGAAACATGAAGTTTTTCATTAAAAAAAAAAAAAGCTGTTGACTTTTTAAAACTACCCAACAAAATAAAGTTAACTTAAAAGAACTGAGTCACTACATACAAGATTGACTTTCCCAAATGTATGAGTCTGTTCCTTATTAGCTGGAATAAACTCAGTGTGATTATCTTGACTTACTCCAGATTTGGAGTCCTGTTTTTTTTATGAAGTTAAAAGTAAATACCTTTTCATTTACTCTGGTGTATACCTGGAGCTACCCATGATAGTCAGCAACAGAGGAAGTGCAGCCCCAGGGAAGAAATCTGGTGATGTTTTGTGAAGAAATTACATCAATTTCAATGGTTTATTTTTCTTCTTTCAGGGGCCAAATAATGACATCATATTTCTTGAACTTGACTTACTGGAGACCACGTGCCCTATTCTCAGCCCTACACCTCTTGCAAATTGTACAGTGAGGAGCTTTGCAGAACATGTGAGTACCTGAACACTACCAGCTGGGTCTAAAGCTGCATATTCAATATGTTGATGCCAGAGGCCAGGCTATCACCAGATTCCCAAGCAAATGTCATATCCCTGTAACAGCCTTTAACCACCCAACCACTTGAAACCTCCTTGCTGACTTCACTGCCTTCATGTCATGAAGGACTTCACTCCTGGATTTCTTTCATGTCCTGTTATCTGAACAGGACAGATCTCTGCCAACATAACATCCCACACACAGTCCACGAATGCTGTGGGGCCTTCTTTAGGGGCTCCAGATTCAGTCCCTTTGCTCAGCCCAGATGTCACTGCCTCATTGCAAACCACAGACAGGGCAGGCTGTCAATGTGTCCAAAAATACCCTCCCCTTGGCTAGATGTGGGTTGTTACCTGGTGCAGTTTCACCAAACCATCTCTTCCTAGTTAGAACTGCAGATGAGCTATTCCCTTCAGATAGGGCTCTGCCTTTGAAGTAGTGCTCAGCTGGAATTTACTGGCCTCTGATATTTTGTTCTTATGCAAGTGTGATCCAGCTGTGAGACGCTTTCCCTGACCAAAGCAGTGGAAATGTTGTCTGAGCCTGCTGTTTCTAGAACGGGGCCCAATTCACAGAGCTCACTAAATATGAATCATGGTCAACCCCTGTATTCATCAGGGCTCAGATTCTATTTTCCATCGGGGGGGAGGTAACTCTAACTGTTCCCTCTTCCCAGTGACTCCAGCTTTGCCTTTGACATCTCCTCCCCTGCTGGATCATGTTGCTCACAGAAGGCAGCACACTCTGCTGTTACCATGGCCACTGACCAGCTGAGATTAGTGAGAACGTTATCAAACAGCTCTGTGGAAGGTCTTAATTCATAAGTATTAATATTCTTTGCTCTATATGAGAGACAAACCTGTACTAAATGTCCACAATCTTTCTACCCTGGTACTTTTGATACTTTTGAGATCCAGATTTGGATCCAGATTTTATAGCTCTGATCTGCCTTTTACAAAATCACAGACATTAGGACATGCCTAGCAGTGCCTTTGCCATCAGACTGATGTTGCCAGGAATGGTCAGCTAGGATCTGTTCTTTTGAATTTAGTGGCCCTTTATCAGAAAATCCAACAATGTAACCCTTTGATTTTTTTGTCTCTCTAGGCAGTTGAGGGTGACTGTGATGTTAAACTGCAGAGGGTGGATGGGACATTATCTGTACTCGCTAGCAAATGCCACTCACATGCAGGTAAGGGCTTTGTTCTGTAGGTTTGAATCTAGAGGCTGGATTATTTTTATAGCAGTGGTTACAGTTCAGTAACTTTTCTGATTCTAAACTGCTGGGTATAAATATGGCATAAAAGACAACAGTTAATTGGTTTTCTAAATCTAGCCCCCTTTTCTGGTTTCATCCCTTTACAAACCCACTGTTCCTCTTTGCTCCTCTTTACTGCGACAACTAAGATACTGTAAGACTAACTGGGGAGCAAGTCCCAGATTTGAGTCTTTTCAATCATCAGTTTAACCTTAAGAATTTGATTCCTTGTTGGTCTGAGTTTACTTGTGCTTGTTGGTCATCAGAGTGTCACTGGCAGATGTAGCTTCTTTACTAAATCCAGCATTTTCAATACTGCCATGGGAAAGCAGAATGTCTATTCTGCCTGCTCAGTGTGAGATCTCTTAGCTCTGTACGAGATGTCTTCAGTACTGCTGTCAAAACTGATGACTGAAATAACACACACAAACACAACTCCAATAAGGTAAAATATTTTCATTTTTCTACCATTCCTTGTGTGAGCTGAAGCACCTTTTCACTGGTGTCATAGAGAGGTTTCCAGAAAGAAAATTTTCTAAAAATGGGTAAGAACACATAAAATGTGCTACCGAAGTCCACAGCACTTTTCTTTACAGAAAGATCTGAATGGGCAAGTTGTGTGATGCACTGCCATCTATAGCCTGCACTGGAAAAATTCCTGCCACTTTAATTTAGGACAGGCTTTTAAACAGTGCTTTGTATTACTGAATAGGCCTATAATGCCTTTCTAAACAATTTACAATCTGATCAAAACATGATCTATTCCTCCTGCAGACTCCAGTGAAGACATTCGCAAAGTCTGCCCTGACTGTCCACTGCTGGCAAGTTTGAACAACACAGAGGTGTTAGAAACGGTGTCAGCGGCACTCAATGACTACAACAGCAAAACCACTGATTCTTACCTCAGACTCCTCGAGATTGGAAGAGCCAAAATACAGGTAATTTCTACAGTTATGTCTAGCCTTTCACGTAAACATAATACTTCATCTACAGTAACTGTGCGCTGCTACCTAGTTATGTTTGCAAACAGACACAATTTGCTTGCTTTAATTCGCCCTCCTGATCTGCTTTTAATTTCCCAACTATTATGTGTCATTTTAGCCACAGGATTCCCTTTCACTCCAGTGGGAGATGAAGCCACAACATTTGCCTTTTATCTTTTCTCAGCAGCTCTGCAGTTTCTGAGTGCAAAGTCAATCAAACATTTTTCCTGTTTTATCAGTATCACCCAGGACACGTTGTTGTTACTGAGTTTGCTGTGGGTGCCACGAACTGCTCTGCAGAAGAAGCTAAAGCCAACGTGGGGGCTTGTCAGCTGCTGCCCGAGGATCAGTCTGTGAGTATGGCAGCACATCAGCCCCAGCCTCCCCAGCTCTGAGCTACAAAAGCAGCCTCATGCTGGGATGTGCATTCGCTGGAGCAGGAATAAACCCCTGTGGGGATCAAAGTGCAAGAGATGTGTACCATCATGATATGTTTTTCAATATATCATTCTTAAAGCTATATCACACCTTTCTCTTTTCTCTGAGGTATTTGGACTGAATTCTCATGGATTTGAATACATTTGAAAAAAGCTTGAGGATCAGAGACAGAATATTTTTAATGGATAGACTATATATTATTGTTTATTCTTAAAATGAGCACCTGAGAAAATCAGGCTTTTTGTATTGGACAGTACACTGTCACATTAAAAAAAAAAAGCAGACCATTTCTCCCTCTTACAATATCAGTGCACTCAGTTCTGATATATATGCTCTTGAGAGTTATACTGTATACTTTTTATGTCAAAATTCTTCTATTTCTGATGGGACTGAGTCCTAAGCAGTTTTAGGGGGTGGGAGCTCTTTATCTAGATTCTTATATATTCTTTCCTTCCCTCATATCCAGACATACAAAGGATCATACTATAGAAGAACACAGGAGTTTCCCTTATTTGCTGCTTAGGCATTTAAAGAGGTTTTTTTTTGGGGGTTTTTTTTGTTTGTTTTTTTGTTTTTTTGGGGTTTTTTTTGAGCCCAGCAGGCTAAAAACCAAGCACTTTGCTGCTCAGATAAAACACAAGAAAAAGTTGCCATTTCTAAATGTGCTGAAATTAAAAATTCTGATCCAGCTTCCCTCTATCTTCTAACTATTTTCTCTTAACTATGTTCTATTTTGCCAGAATTTTGGTTTCTGCACAGCAGTGATGGTAAAACGTCCCTCACAAGACCTTCAGGTGGACTGCCAGTTGTATGGACATCAGGTACCAGCTCCAGATATTCCCTTGCTTTCCTGGGCATTCTAGCCTACTGGTACTGTTACATGGCATCATCTTGAGTTTACTTCTCTCATTGTAGACTGCATTGGCCACCTGTGATAACTTAACTTTGTATCCTAAAAGCCAAGGCAAGGTAGCTGCTGAGTATCCCATGGATTTCTGTGCTGGGAATTAAGCCATGTCTGCCATCCATGCTTGACACAATTTGCCCTCTTGACCATCTGAGAGATTCACATGTCTGTCAGGGCAAAGGGAACCAAACTCTGCTCAGTTAAAGGGAAGGGGCAGAAAAATGTAAAACAAAAATCAGCATTGCGAGGCTGGAGGCTTTTAGTGCTTAGACATGACTGAATTCAGGGACCTTGTCCTGCACTGCTGTAGCAAGGGGAGGGAAATGTGCACCTGACCTGAGTACTCTCAGGTATTTTAGCCTACATTTGGTCTCAGGAGGACTAGGTGGTGGTTGAACACTTCCTATGGACAACAGGTCTTGGTAGCTCAACAGTAATTAATTAAAAGGTATGGGAAAAAGAGAATGAGACAGCTGGTCTTGAATGTTTCATCAGCTGTGCAGGTGGCTCTGAAATATCATATAGCACAGAATTTGGTCCTAATGATTCATTGGCTATAAAAAATGTGTTCCTGGGTTCTTGTGCATGGGTTCCAATGCAAATCAGACTTCTGTGATAGTCAGGAACATTTGAACCTGGGTTGCAGGCCTATAGCTATTTAGGAGCAGGGTACTTAGTAAGGTATCAATTACCTGTATGTGAAAAGCCCCAGGTCCCTGAAAACAAACATGACCTGTTTTTATTTTCCAGCCTGGAGTTACCTACGCTCATCCAGGTCAAGACACATCAGCAGGACTGGCACCCAGTGCTGTAGGTGTCACAAACCATAATCTTGGGCTTTTCCACAATAACCCCGTTGCATCCGAATCCAGCTCTTCAGAAATTTTGCGTTCCGCGCTCGCAGCAAAATCAGTAACAAAGAGAGCAATTGCAGTGGCTGCTCAGCATGACAAAGTACCTCGCCCAGTTGGCTTTGTGCCTCTTCCTCCTCCCTGCCCTGGGAAGATTCGCCATTTCGATATCTAGGCTGTGTTTCAGATATGCAGTGCAGCCAAACTGAGGGATCAGTGCAACAGCAACACACAGACCACAATATCGACTACAAATGGGTGAGAACGCTTGACTCTGAGCCTGAATGAGTTTTACTCTCCAGAGAGCAGAGCCATGGCCAGAGTCTTGTAAAGGCCTGCTCCAAAATATAGATGATTACAATATATAGCCGTAGTTTACTTTACATAGAGGGCTTCTCTAGTTAAAATACAGAAAATATTGTTTCAGTGAAACTGTTGTAAGAGCTGTACAACAGTTGTAGCTTTGTGACAGAAGAACCACCTGAAAGGTTAGTTCACAATAAAATGTTCAAAGCTTTGCTACCTTCTATCTGTATATATATTCATTTAGTTGTCAAGTATCTCCTTCACAGCATTATGAGTCATATTCTGGGCTTGATTTCAAAAACACTAAGCTCCTGCACTTCTGATCAGCTTCACTGGGATGTGTGGGTGCTGAGCACTGCGGAAAATCAGGTCAGTCCTCCCTTTTGATCACACACCAGTAACATTAAAGAGGTGGCAGGAAAAAAAGTACTTTTCCCTTCCACTTATAATGTTTCCCACCATGTACCTACTTTTGATATGCACCAGAAGTACCTCAAAACTTTTGGACATGGCACAAGAGCATCCATGTCTATGAAAAGAGCAGAGAGTCAGGAGGACACTGTCATTGCTGGCAGGCTGAAAGCATCAATCCCTGCAACCAAACACATGTGTATTGTCTGTCTTCCAGCAGACACACAGGTGCAGTATAATCATGGGGTCCTGCACGGTCTGTGTGCATATGAGGAAGTGCCAATTCAAGGGAATAAAAAATATATGACTGGCATGTATCTCATATAACAGGACCCTGACAGGGATGGCAATTTACCATTATTGTAGTAGTCAAATCTTCTCTGAATTTCTGGCACATGTTAGAGGCAGAATCTATTCTAGGTAGAGAATTAATAAGGGGCTGGGGCCAGAAGGATCTTTACTGCCAGCCAGACTGGAATTCTGCAGGCCCTGGGGAACAGTCTCAAAGACAGTCATGAATGTTTAACCAGGAACAGCACTTGCTACAAGATAATTATCATGCAGGCAGCAAAAAATTGCAGAACACATGTCATTTCTGAACTCTTTCAAATAACCTGTCCTGTTCTCCTAGTTACAATCATCCAGTACTTAGTAAGCAACACAACTAACACTTGCTCTTGGTGCTAGTGCAACAGCTCACAATACAGAAAGGTTCTGCTCTGCTGTGTCAATGGGGAAGGGGTAAATCATTGGCATTTGCACCAGTGCTTCAGCTGGGTGTGTAAAGAAAAGGAAAATCAGCCCAGACTCTATAAACCACAGCCTAATGTTATGGGAGCACACTGAGGGCAAGCTCTGCCTGTGAAGATAGCTGCTCTCACATTTCAAGCAAATGCTGAGTTTTGCAGGAAGCATGTTGTGGGCAAATGCACCAGCCACAGCCAGTCAGTGGCTCAGGGAGGTTTTGCTTCTCTGTAGAGCAGAGACTCCAGTATAACCTGCATGCAGCCATTCCATCAAAAAGTGCTAATATTAAGCTGTAGAAATCTCTTAATGCAGTAAGATAGGAGGTCTTCCTATCTCACTGCATGAGACACAGCACAGGATTTAATGAAACTGCAACTATTTTGTTTTGCATCACTGTGACACCAGATACATGAAACTTTTCAAAACTAGGAATCACCATTACTAAACCATAGAAATTGTCTTCTATATAATGAAATAGAAACTAATTCATAGAAGAGAGAATGTTTTCCAGGCTTAGAAAATCTTCTTATAGCAGAAACAATGTTTATAGAAGGGATCCCTGCCCCTGAGGTTCCCTGAAATCCAGAAATGCTGCATTTTCTTGTTGCCTTTTCAAACCACATAAAGAAAAGATATGTAGCAGAAACATCTGCAGTCTCCATACTTCACAGATGTTCTATACCTGGTGAAACAATCCCTTGCTTTCTAAAACAGGAAGAAAAAAATTTTCTCTGTGCATTCCATTTTGGTAGCTGCACTTCATTTTCTTTCTCCTTAACACTTGTCCTCTTAAGGACACATCATGCCTCCTTACAGATCTGTTTTCGGTGACTGCTTTAAAGCAACCACTTTGTCTCCCACCAGTATAGCCCCATTTTCATGCACCTGGGCCTTACTAACAGATTCACTACTTAACAATTGATTCTCTGGGCAATGAGACATATGAAATGGTGGTACATGAAATACAATTCCTTGAAATGTAGCATGAAGAGTTTTGCCAGGTCTGCATTGCTGGCTAACAATGTTTTTCCAGCTTTTTCAGAAGCTGTTTCGCAAAAGCTCATATACTTCATGTGCTGCTTTGGCTGAACATGCTTGGATTTCCCAGCTGTGTCCATGTTTTGAGGTCAGCTACTTCAACAGAGAAATTTTTCCTTTCCAGGCAGAGGAAGAGTACAAAGAACAGAGTCAGGGATATAACAATCCCCTATTATAAGAAGCACCAACACAGCCAGTACTAACTGGCACCCATCTCCATAGAAATGCCATGCACTGTAAGGATAAAGAAAATGAGTTATTATCCTTTAGCCGCAGGGGAAGCTTCCCCAGGCACAAGGAACAATGGGAGCAAGTCTGCATTGCTGCTGCTGTAGTTCCTGTACTATGGCTACAGCAGTGTTTCTCAACATTCACCCCTTGTATCCCAACATTCACCCTTTGTATCCCATCCCTCTGGGACACAGTCTGTGCATTATCCCTCACCCGACACGTGAGGGGCTCACTCCAGCAGCCATGTGTCCCTTCTGTCCTGCAATCGGGGTTTTCCACCAAACAGTCTTCTTAGAAGAGTTTCAGCTCCAGTGCTGTTGCAGGTCTTTTGGCTGTATCTATTATCCCAGCTTTCTATGCACATTCCCTGGGACATATTCTGCTGTCTCCCAGATGGTTTAAATACTTCTGGGCTAAGATTCTTTACACAGCCAGTAAAAAAGTGGCAATGTAGAAATCTTTAACTACTCCAGATATCATAGTAGTATTGAAGAGACAATTATGTCCTTCACTTGCATTTTTTCTTCCTCATTCAATACAACTTTCAAACTTAAAGGTACTTGGTGTCCTCCAGCAGAAAGGTGCAATCACAGAGTCCCATGACAAAAAATGAGAGCCAGGGACCTGGTGACCCAGCTTCTGATATCCTTCAAGGTGAAATGCTTAAGAATTGCCCCTTAGTAGAAAACCAGTGACATTGAACTGGGATTCTCTCCAGGTAATGGTCCCTGGTCCCTACCCCTTCTCCAGATCTTCAAGATAGAAGCTACTTGTAAAGCTATTCCCCCTTGTCTCCATCATGGAGTTCCTGACAGGTTATTCACAAGGCACACTGCTGTCATTTCAAACTGAAGTTTCTCCGGGAAGAATTTGCCATGACCTTTGAGGGGTGTCAATGCCTCCAAGGCTAAGTGGTAGCATTCAACTGTAGGCATCCAGATGAGTAGAAATGCTCACAGCATGAATCCAAACTGAGCTTTCTATCACAACCAAACTGACTGCATATAATAGAGTCAATGTAATGGTTTAAAATTGTCACTTAACAAATACAAAGTGCAAAATCAGTCAACCTTGTGGCATTTATCCATTTTCTGTTCAAATTACTGAGACCCTTGTCTTCATTTTATTTGGCAGAAGAACTGGATCACTGACAGAACAGAACTGGAGCCAGGCCTGTTCTGCACAGAGATTTATTCAAACAAATCTGGTTTCTTAAGGAAGCAGATTTGTGTGTGTATTCTTATACCTTGCCATGAGGTCAAAATTGCATGATCTGCCCAGTGAAGTCAAATTTAGAGATGGAAAGCCAGAAGGAAAAAGTGCTGTCTGGTCTCAGAGGGAGCAACAACACTTCTGTAAAACCTTGTAATCATTGACTTAGTGTTTACTGTTGCAGCTGTAGGTTTAAAGGTGATGGTCAGTATGCAATAAAAAGGGGGCACAAGTTTATAAAGAGACACAGCTCCACTATAAAGATCTGTTATCTCACTCAGGTCTCAGCCCCTCTGTCCTGACTGACCACCCTCATCTGCAGCACTGGCTCTCTAGGCAGAATGGTTTGGCTTGTTTGGATGCTCTTTGGCATACAGGTGCTTTGCTCCTGCACTGCTGCCCCTCCTGCCCAAGGAGCAGGGGCTGCCCTGCTCTGCCCTCGCTGCGATGACCCCGCAGTGGAGGAGGCTGCAGACCTGGCTCTCCGCCAGATCAATGCTGACCGAGAAGAGGGCTACGTACTCAGCCTCTACAGAATCATCAGTGCCCTAGAACAGCCACAGGTAAGTCACCCTCTTGCTCAATATATGTTCCTCCCTGTGTCTATTTCTCAGAAATATCTATTTGAATAAAGAAATATTTCCAAAGGCAAATGCAAAGCTCTATTCACAGGACTCCAGAGGCCATGTCAACTTTATGCACAGACTAGAAACAATTTCATCACACTGTGGGCAATTAGAGAGCAAATCTCAGTCATGACTCTCTGCTGCAGGCCCTTGGAATTGCTCCAGGCATCAGTTCAAATTTGATATGAAACACCACTACTCTGATTTAATTTCATTTTACACCTTCCTCCCACTGCCTTGAGCAGTTGGAGTGCAAAGGCTAGTAAGTCATAGTGTGTTTTGCACAAAAGATATGAGCACTAACAGGTGTAAACACATCCTGCTTGGGACCAAGGAATTCCTTCACAGACCTCTAAAAGATGACTCATTCTCCAGAAGAAACCTGAAACCAGTTCAAGGGCAAAAAATGCACTGGAAATACCTACAGAATATCACTCCCATTTCCTCAAGTATCGTATTTCTCTGTGTGTGCTTAATTTATGACAATTTTGTGCTACAATAACTGAATCTATTGGCACTAACTAGGGACAGCCTGAAATGAATTCACAAGGGCCTGCAGCAGATTAGGCACTATGGAAACCTGCTGCTGGCATTCCCTGCAATGACTGGTCACTTCCCATAAGCTTACCTGAAAAGCTCACTTCTGAACTCTAAAGAAAATTAGGCTCATTGCCAGATGCTTAGACCTGTGCTAGCAAGGATATGACATTTCTTCCTGCTGCTCTTACAAGGACATGGCTCCTGCAGACACACTGTGGACTCCAGCAACATGAGATTTCACAGCTAAAGATGCTCTGCTGTGTTTTGCACTATGGTCTCTATACTGCCTTGCTCAGGTGACAGAATGTGCCCACTGAACAACTGGATCAGGTCTCTTCAGAATTTTTCTACATGATGCAGGTGAGCTGGCCCAGAATCCACATCAGCAAGCAGGGAGCTAGGTGCTCAGACCCCTTCCTGGGGCTATTTCATGGAGTTTGGTACTCAGACCCCTTCCTGGGGTTATTTCCTATTGACAATAATTAGAGCCCCCTATGACCACTCTAGAGTGCAGCATGGTGGGGGCAGACATGCTGCAAACCACCCCAGTCCTCTCCCTACTTCACCCTTCACCTGAGCCAAAGATATCTCAACACTGGAGATTTTTGATCCTGTTGCCTTCAGGGGAAGGCAAGGCGACCTGGTTTCAAGGAACAGCATGGCAGCCCAGTCTCCCCTGGGCCACTCGGGCCAACGACACACGCAGGCACCAGTGTGGTGGACGGTCGAAAGCGTTTATTATCTTATCTCATGGGTTTAAATAGTCTTGGGGGACTCTGTTACGTCAGGGGGGGTTGGTAGGGTCTCTAGGGTTAGTCAGGAGTGGAAAACTACTGGGTTAGGTGTGGTTACATTCTTTGGGGTAAATGGATAACATGTTGCAGGGTGAGAGGGGGAAGGGGTCTTTCTTTCCGTCACATCCCGAAATCTTCCGTTCGCCTGTCCCTATCTACTACATCTCCCCCCTCCTTTTCATAAGTAACATGAGGTAGTCGTAGATATAGGCACTGGAGTGAGGTACAAACTTGTAACTTGGTAAGGAAAAAAGGGTTTTTGGTAAACCTGAGTAAATCTCGCAAGGTGAGTTTTGAAGGCTTTTGCAGCTGATTGTGTTCGCACTTTTTGGTTTACAGCATTTGTTGCTGGCCCACGAACAGAATGTTCGCCCGTTCTAGACGGGCCTGAACAAATGAGACTAGCTTGTTCAGCAGGCATGGTCCTATGGTAACAGCTAAAAGCAGTATTGCCAGTGGACTTACCAGGGCAGAAATTAAAGTGGTGAGCCAAGGTGATTGATTGAACCAGGATTCGAACCAGCTCTGCTGGGTTTCCTTGTCTTTCTTTCTTTGAGCCAGTCTATCTCGGAGTTCTGCCATAGAGTCTTTAACGACTCCTGTATGATCTGCATAAAAGCAGCATTCCTCTTTCAAAGCTGCACACAGTCCTCCTTGTTGCATGAACAAGAGGTCCAGTCCTCGCCTATTCTGTAAAACTACTTCTGAAAGCGAAGAGACTGATTTCTCTAGATAGGAGATGGATTTCTCGATCCTCTGCAGGTCTTCATCGATGGTCATTTGCAGCTGAGAGAGTCCGTGCTGTCGGGTCGCGATGGCTGAGACACCTGTGGCTGTACCAGCTGCTCCCAGGCCGAGCAGCATTGCGATAGTTATACCTGTGATTATTTCTCTTTTGTGCAGTCTGTCAGGTTCTTCGAAAAGGTGGTACACTTCTTCATCTGAGTGGTATAGGACCCTAGGAACAATCAGAACTTGGACACAGAAGTTAATAGAGTCATTAAATTTGGCAAGGAACACACAAGGACTCACTCCGGATCGCTGGCAAACTTACATTCCAGATGCGGATGGGACCACCCACTTACCGATCTTTCTGTTGGGCTTGACAACTTTAGTGCAGAAGTTGCCTTTCTGCTTTGCTAAAGTTGCATTGCCAAAACATTTGCCTTGTCCTGTGATTTGACTCAGGGTGATTCCTCTGCGGGGAGTGTCCCATCTGCACTGGTGGGGGGCACTGGCTGTGGAGTAACTGAAGGGGGTGTTTAAAGCAATGCCTTCGTAGAAAGGGGGTTTAACATCATAACAAAGCCAACAGGAGTTAGTCAGGTTCGGTTTGGTTTCGTTTAGGGTTAGAAAGGTAGTTTCTAGTATATAAACACAGGGGTGTTCCACGGGCTGGTGGAGGGTTCTATGTGACCCTTTTGCAGCTCGAGGTCGACCAGTTCTAGCAAGGCTACTATTCGAGGCTTTGACAGGGGCCACTGCTCGACCCATACGGGGTCTGGTGATTTCTAAGTCAGTTTGATTGGCAGCAGTGGGTGTACGGCAGTGGCCCTTATTATAAATTTGTAATCCTGACTCCTAACATAGCAAGGATGTCCCTTCTTATCAGGGGTGGAGAGTTTTGCAAAATGTAGGGGTGGATTGCTACTGTTTGTTCTGGTCTCTTTTTTGTATGAAGCGTTATGGCTATTAATTGGGTGCTTTTTCAAGCTCGGGACGGCCCTCCCGCTCCGTTCACTGGGGGGACTTCTTTGCATTGCCAGTGTCGGGGCCACAGTGCTTGGGGAAAAATCGAGCAGTCTGCTCCTGTGTCTGCCCAAAACTGAAGCCCTATGACATGGGGGTCTTGACTGCCATAAAGGCGGCACGTCCCCCACACCTTCGGTGGCTCCTTCCCTATTTTCATGGCCAGGGCCACCCAGGGGTCCCGTTCTGGGGCGTCCCCTGCTGACCCTGCGGCACAGGCGCTGCTTGCGGCAGTAGTGGGTACGAAGGTACCGCAGGCTGTGTTGCGAAATTCGCTGGCGAGGGTACGAAGCTGGCTGCCTCCCGTGGGGGTACGGGGTATAAGGGCGCCCCGTCCTACTGGGGGTTGGCATAGATGGGCTGCCTTGCATTTGCAGCGGGAGGAGGCTGGGTGCAGCCCGCACGCCCCCTCCCTCTCCCGTTTCCCTGGGGCCGGGACCTGCATTCCTTGGCCAGATGCCCCTTCCTCCCGCAGCTCCAACAGGCTCCTCTCTGGCGTGTTTGGGGTGGAGGCGCCGCGGCGGGCTGCCGTGTCGGCTGGGGACAGCTCACCGCGATGTGACCTGCCTCACCACACTTGAAACACGCCATGGCACTGGTCAGGGTGTGGACGGCTGCCTGAATGGGTGTCAGGTGTTCTTCCCTCACTACATGTCTGATCATGTCAGCCAGGCTGGCTCCGGCTGGCAGGGAACGTAAGATATCTTTGGTGACAGAGTTGCACTGCTGGCGCAAGCAGTCAGCTACCACGGGGCCCTTTGCCTCTGCCGGCAGGGTAGAGGAGTCTATTGCTGCCTGCAGGCGATCTACGAACTGCGTGAAGCTTTCGCTCTCTGCCTGCCTCACGGTGGACCACGGCGATGGCTTGGCTACGACCCGGGAGGCTGCACGAATAGCCTCCCTGGCAGCCTGAGTGGTCGCCCTGACCTCCTCAGCCCGCATCTGCGTGGCTTGCTGCTGAGGCGTGATCATATCATCGTGCTTTCCCATAAGCCTGGATAAAGTCGATCTGTGTAGTGGCTGCCTCGCGCCAGATGCTTGGGCTAATAGCTTTGTACAATTATCCTCCCATTCTTGTCTAAATACAATCATTCCCGCGCCATCAAGTATCATACGACCTATTCGCTCGATATCAAAGGGAAGCAGGTCGTCATTACTAAAAAGACCATCAATTAGTGTAGAGACCATGGCCGAATTGATTCCTTTTTCTGCAATGGCTTTGACAATTGATTGTACATCTTTTGGGTTTACCGGGGCATATACCCTCTGCTGGTTCCCTTCCGGGCCGGTGATCCTCACCGGGAAGGCTTGTACGGCGGCCGCTGGGGACCATTCAGCACAGGCTATTTTTATTTCTCCCCAGTCGGTAAACTGGGCTGGTTCGTATTGTGGCTGCTTTTCGGTGCGGCTTAAAGCTTTACTTGGTTTTGTTTTAAATTGCATTGGCTCTATTCTCTTTGTCTCAGAGTCCCAGCTGGCTCCCGGCAGCTCTTCCGAGCTGCCGGAGCTGCTGCTGGACTCCGAGTCGGAAGTCGAATGCCAGCGCACTTCCGGGGCTCGGTGCCGTTTTGCGCGGCTCCGACCCCGCTCCTCCCCCCGGGGGTGGCGCCGCTGCCGCCCCCCAGGCTCGCCCTGCCTCCTGCAGGGGTGGGTTTCTCCCTTATATGGTGGCAGCGTCAGGCGCGGCTGCCGATTGGCTCCGAGCCCTCTGCCGCTCTCCTCCTCTTTCTCCCGCACACGCGCATTAGCGAAACTCCGCGCCTCTGGGCTCTTCGCGCCGAGACTGCCCGCGCCCCGCCCCTCCCCTTGGCTGCCGGCGCCATTTTCAAAGGCGTATGGAGGCGGCGTGGGCAGCATCCCCTCCCGAGCCGCGGCTCCCGCGCCTCTGGCTTCCCCCGCCAGTCCCCGCCAACAGAGCTCTGCGCGCCGCTGCACCTCCGGTACCGGGTCACCGACCGGCGGTGGCGGGGCGGATGGGGAAGCCGCGGATTTTTGGGAGGTTTCCGCGGGGGGTCCCGGGCCCCGGCCCGGGGAGGGGGGCGACGCGCCGGGCCCCCCCAGATCCCCGCTCCCGGGCGGATCGTCCTCAGGGGTAGTTTGCGTTGCCGCTCCTACCCCTAGCTTGGGTGTAACCAATAAACACGTACGCGCTGCGCTCCATGTCTCTTGCTCTTCTATTGCTCTGCGCAGGGCTTTCTCTACTTTTCCCCACGCCTTAAGGCATTTGCCGCTGCCTGAGGATTTCGTGTCCTCGGCCAGCGCGGCTGTGCATTTTTCCCATATCTCCGGATGCAAAACATCCACAGGGCGTTCAATTGCCCCAAGCTCAAGCAGCCTTGCTATAGCAAGATAAAAGTCTTTGAGCTTACACTCAATTCCCCATTGCTTATGAACCTCACTTACGACCCTGGCAATGGCATCCATGATGATCGCGGGTCCTGGGACGTCTCCCTTGCCGAGAACACGGTCTTACCGGTCTGGCCGCTGCTCTTGTCCAGGCGACACCCGCTGCCCGAGCGAATTATTCCCGGGTTTCGGCACCAGTTATGTTGCCTTCAGGGGAAGGCAAGGCGACCTGGTTTCAAGGAACAGCACGGCAGCCCAGTCTCCCCTGGGCCACTCGGGCCAACGACACACGCAGGCACCAGTGTGGTGGACGGTCGAAAGCGTTTATTATCTTATCTCATGGGTTTAAATAGTCTTGGGGGACTCTGTTACGTCAGGGGGGGTTGGTAGGGTCTCTAGGGTTAGTCAGGAGTGGAAAACTACTGGGTTAGGTGTGGTTACATTCTTTGGGGTAAATGGATAACATGTTGCAGGGTGAGAGGGGGAAGGGGTCTTTCTTTCCGTCACATCCCGAAATCTTCCGTTCGCCTGTCCCTATCTACTACAGATCCTCGGTTGTGATTTGTCTGTCACTCCATTTCCTAAAGACTTAACTTACTGCTTTAAAGCAAGCATACTTTGTTCATCTGGGGGTTTAATTTACTTATTTACTTTTATTATTTTATTTTTTTATCTATTATTGTATCCAGTAAATAAGGTGTTTCAAGACATTGCAATAACAAACTAGACATTCTAAGCCTTTTGTCCCATGGTTGCTGCTGCTGGGACTGAGTACATAAGGAGCAGTCAGCAACGTCAAGGGGTTCATGGACAGTAACAGCCTTATGCCACCTCCCATTCCTCTCAAAAAAATTAAGAAATTTTTTTTTCCCTGTGCACAAGTCAGTGGTCCTCCTTCTCACTTTCTCAAGCAGTACTGAGGATAAAAACATTTTCAAAGTTACTTCAAATTCAAATCTGCCCTTAAGCAACCTGTGGTTCAGCTTTACTCTAATTGAAACTAATGAGCCATCTGCTATTAACTTATATGCAAGTAGGACAGAGCTTGCTTTCATATAAGATACTCACAATTAGTTTCAATGACAGGCACTTAACCAAAATTACAAAAAACATGCCAAAATATTTCATTTCTTTCCCTTGCACCAGGTCACGCTGCTGCCACATCTCCTCTGGCACCCAGTGCCCAGCACACATTGCAGCCTGGCACCTGCAGTGCTGAGGAAGGGATCTCTTTGGCAATGGAAAGACATACAACTTTTTATTCAATACTAGGCAGATATCAAAAGGCCTTTGCATAACAGTCTTGTAATGAAAATTAAAATAAGGATGATTAAATCTTCAGTGATCTGCTGAGTTCTGAATAAGCTCCAAATTATCCTTTCCCTTGGGGAGAATGATACATAAAGAAGCAGGTAGACCAAAAGATGTGTAGATTTTATAATAAACTTATCTGCTTATTAGAGCTGGTATTATACAAGAGACCTATAGGCAACAAGAAATACAATATGGTCTGCCTTGGATGCATTTAGTGTTTCTAAGATCACCCCTCTTTATAATCAATATTCATGATTCAGTTGAGGAAACCCATCTAACACCAAACACATTTGATTATAAGAACATTTCTTTAATGAGGTATTTGTGTGCTTTTGCCTCTGGAATACCTTAACAACCAGTTTGAAAGCTCAAGTCACTAATTCCAAATATAAGACTCCTTAAAGATGCACATTTTTCTTGGCTATTTCTTCTTCATGTGGATAGTCTTAGTGATGGCTTTTTTCCTATAGAAGTCATATTTAAAGTTACAAACTTGTACCAAATGCTGCACTACTCCAAAACACATTTTCAGCAAATAGCAATTACTTTTTAACTGATTTTACTTTGTGTTTACTGATTTAAGCTGTATTAGCTATCATATTAAAGAGAATTATCATCAGGGTGTTTAGATATCTTGTATGTAACAATGGATCATAATCAAGAAAATTATGATTAGTCCCTTCCACAGAAGGATCTCTGCAGCCAGGTGTGGGGATATTGCTGTGCCACTGCACAAAGAGCACTGCTGCACTTCGGTGTCACTCTTTGTCAAAATAACTTTTGATCTTTCCACAGCCTTCAAATTAAACCTCAGGATTAGTGTAAGCAAGCCCTGAGATCTCAGTGTAAGGCATTACCAGATCACTTTATAGAACACTTAGGAAAAGAAAGATAATATGAAAATACAAAAAACAGTAGAAAGCACGAGAAGTTGCATATGTAAGAAAATAACTAAGAGACAATGGTAACAAAACAATTTAATAATTCTTTATATTTATTTTAGTTTTGCGCTTTCATATTTAAAGGTTTAATATTACTAGTATACATGGTAGAGCTCAAATAAAATCCCCATCCCTCAGATCTCTATAGGTGTGATCAGAGTAGTTTGTATCTCTCCATCTGCTCAGAACTCCAGAGCAGACATCACTTAGTGGTTTTCTAAGCAGTATGAAGACCAAAACACCAACAGTACTCCAGCTTCATAGGCCCTATGGACTGACATTTGGTCACTGTTAAACAGAGGCTAAAACTAAAGCCAAAATGATACAGATATTGGCCCCAGACTTCCACAAGACTGTTGCCCCATTTAGAGTTTTCTCCACAAACCAATGAAATCAAGCAGGGATGAATGAACACTGCTGTCAGTTTTGGTTTTTCTCCCCCTGCAGCAAAGACATAATCTCAGTCTAAACACGCAGCTAACACTCACATCTAAGTTCTTTAGGTTGTATAAATGACAGCTGCCCTCTTTCCAGCTTTCCACTAAGGATATAAATAAAACATGATCCAACTAAGCTGTATCCTTGATAAATATGCTGGAAAGGTGCTTACCCGAGTCTACAGTGGAAGCAGAATGAGGAGCTGCACCATGCAGCATCTCATCTTCCTGCACTACACAATGTAAGCAGCAGATATACAAAGCTGTATTTTTAGTCCCTCCTTGTACTTCTTGCCTGGAAAGATGAGCCTGAATTTCTCTGTGCTGCAGTGAACTGAATAAAGGTTTCTGGACTGAAGCACAGGCCAGAACTGGACTGAAGCTTTAAGTGAGTCTGAGACATCCATGTGACTCTGCAAGGTCTCTCACAGGACTCCCTGACAGCTGAGAGAATATTTAAGCTTCTCTATCAATGCAGCCTTTGCCTCTTTACAGCAAGTGCAAAGCATGCACACTGGAAGAAGACACTGCCCTAAGAAATAAGATATTTATCTTTCTAATGCCTGCTGGGAATGTTTCATGTTAGCAGTTTTCTATTAGTTGTGGTATTTACAATCTCATTCTTATTTCAGGCAAAATAACCTACCTTTCAGATCTGATAATAAAATGCAGTTGACAGTGAAAACATCAACATGTTTATTCTTTATTCTTGGGTTCTGGTTGGTACCAGAATCAGAAGAATTAAACTGACCAAAGGACTGTTCTTTATATAAAGCTGGCTAGCTGCATGACTAAGCCTGTTCTAACAGGACCTGAATTTCACCTGATTTGCCATTTTTGTCACAGAGAGTGTTCAGTTTTCAGGATATCTCTGCATTCCACCTGTGTGTTTTCCATTTCTTAATCTCTCCTTTTTATGAGTCCCTACTTTGTTTGATACAAAACTGGGATGTGACCCTTTTATTTCTTGTTTCCAGGAGATCACTGGTTCTGTGTTCTATCTCATCTTGGATGTAGTAGATACTGAGTGCCATGTACTCAGCAAAAAGTTGTGGAAGAACTGTAACACCAGACCTGCTCATTCAACTGTAAGGATTTTATTTTTCTATTTAATCTCACATAGGATGAGTTACTCAGTTACTACTGATGACTGCAAAACCCCTACACTTGCATTTTTAGCAGGCAACAGAGCTCAGGAAAAAATCAAAGGCCATTTTATAGCATCCACAATTTTACTATGTACATTCTAGTCAGTTTATATACTGGTAAGATTTCTTTTAAAAAGTGGAAATTAAAAGAAAATTTTTGACCAGAGCTAATAAGGAGGCCAAACTAAATAGCCATTCTAGGACACTATTTAGAATAATGGTTTACTTTTTACAGCAACCCTATAAGAGTTTGTTTTCAAGATAGCCTGTCAAGGAGGGAATAAAAGAAAAACACTTTTATATAACATGTGATTTTTTTGTTTACTTTAATTCCACTTTTATTCTGACAACTTTGTAAAAATTGCACTGAAATAGGAGAAAAAAGAAAGCTCACCAAGCTAAGCTGCGAAGACAGAAAGTGGTCCAAGACTGTTGCTACAGGTGACCAAAACTGCTCTGAAAAACTGAAAAAAAAATGCTTAGAAAATGAAGAATGACAAGAAACAAGACTCATATATATATATAAAGAAAGTTATGAGTAAATTTTCCTGGACTGCTTCTAAGGCCAATCAATTTTAACTCTTTAATGAAAAACTAGAAAAAAAAAATTCTACTCCTTTCTCATTAGAGTGTTTTCAGCAGAAAAAGGGCACAAAGCCTATATGGTTTATATGGCTTCAGTGAAGCCAAGAAATGCATGTCCAGAGGCCTTGAGCACACATGTAGGAATATCTAAGAAGCTCTCAGAGAATATACTTTCCACTCTTAAATATAAAAGCACAATGGATATTACCAGGCCAGTATTTTTTTTTGGCCATAATGTCAGAGTTTTTTGTGTGTAAGAATGACCCTACTATGCCACAAAGTTGATTTATGGTCCTTCCTACCACTCTCCTTATGATTGTAGGGAAAAGGGGGAATGTGGAAGACAGGTAACTGAATCCAGACACTCTGAATTATCTCTGGGTTTAAACTCTCTGAGTTCCAGACATAGACCCAGCCCAGGACAGAGACCCAGGAGCATTCTGTGACACTTGGGCACTTCTCAGCTGCCAGAAGAGTGGACCTGGGCAGGCCACCCAGCAGTCAAGCACTGCATCTGTATAGCTCAGAATCATACCAGGGGATGAGCTAGCCTTTTATTTTTAAATGAGATGCTTAGAAATGTGCTTCACTGTCATTTGAGTATTAACAAAACTTTTGTATTGAAAAGAATTCCATAATTACAAGAGGAAAATGTACCACTCCTGTCTAGGTACTAGATGATCAGTAAAGGGTACAATATTAATTGTTTCTAAATGTTCATATTGTTTTAGGTTTACGGTCAATGCAAAGCAATTATCTATATTAATCAGGCAAGAAATATTGCTCATCTGAATACTTATGAGTGCACTTTACAACCAGGTATGTCTTTAATATACTCTTTATAGGAGAACTGGAAGAATTCTTTGCCAAATAGCATTACTTTAAATTTTAAATATAATTATGACATTGCAGTATCTTCATTAGCTTCAGCTGCCCTGATTTTCTCAAGTCAGTGATCATAAGGCCAGGGAGGTAATGCAGCTCAAAAGAGTTCAGTAATAACTGTTTTAACCTCTGGGACACTCAGCAGAGCCTCTGAACCAAAAAAAAATTGTGTGGGTTTGTGAAAGGCAAGGAAAAACAGTAAGCCCACTGTCAATAGGTTGAATTTTTCCTTTGGTGTCTGCCTCCGCTGCAACATTTTTATGGGTCTGTAAATACATAAAGATTCAAAATTATTGAGGGATGCAAACCACATTCTTACTCCAGGGGAGTGGAGGACAAGTGGGCAGGGTTGGGGACACAGATGCATTTACAGTGACCTACACTGTCAACATGCTTTTATGTTTATGCCTTCTCTAATGACATTGTTGTGTTTGAATAAAAAGTTCCAGGCAAATATATTTGGTCAGTGTGTCCTGACTGCCCAGTTGATGATTCTCCAACTAAGCCTGAATACTTGGAGGCTGCTGTCCGAAGCCTTGCCAAGTTCAATGGAGAGAGTGAACAAACTCATTACTTCTCAGTCCTCAATGTCACAAGAGCTTCAATGCAGGTAATCCAAGGCTCATCTGACTTGGTTGAGCCCTCAAGAATCCTTTATTCAGAATACTCCTGATCTTCGTGATCCAAGACTCTGATTCCATTTCTTGCAAAAAGAAATACAAAAGTCAAGACACGGACTTACTTCCAAAGTCCAGAAAAGCTTCACTGTTAACTCTTTCTTCTTCCACCACCATGAATTCACAATTCCCTTAGTAGAAAGTATTTAATAAAGCACAGTCGTACCTTCCAATACATACCTGTAATTCACTGAATGAATATAAGCATGGTTTAGAACTAATTTTAGACTAACAGAGAGCTCATGATCTCCTGGCTAAATCCTCTTTGTTTACCACAGTATTATCTAGTCTCTCTAAAATTCAGTATGTATAGATGGCAAAGTTTTTCTTCTTTATCTAAACTGTCAGATATTACTACAATATACTATTTTATCACTTCAGTTTTCTAACCCAAACTTCAGAAAGAGTAAAATGATTTTGTTCATTAAAACAACCAGATATTGTCAACAAGACACTGAAGAGGGTCTTTGGCTATGTAGTTCTATGTGGATGCTAATTTATGACAAAATGTAAACCCATTTCCACTACACCACTCCATGAGTTATTAAGATTGTGCATATACAAGAAGTAAAAAATGACTAGGCAATAAAGCAGTACTGGCAAAAAAAAAAAAAAAAAAAAAAAAATCACTGTAACACAGCTAACAGTAATGCCCAAGTATTACCTGTTCCTTCCATAGCAGATGTTTTTAATAAATTTCAAACTCAGTAGAAATTCTTTGTTCTTCCTGAGACATGCACAAGTTCTAATTGCCACTGGCCTCTCATTTACAGTGGGTCATTGGTCCTGCACATTTTGTGGAGCTTTTAATTCAGGAGACATCTTGCTCCAAAGATGACACGGTTGCTGACATCTCAATGTGTGAGCCACTTCCACCAGAAGTAGCTGTAAGTACATTTCCTTGTATAAACACAGTTTTCCAGATACTATGATTCCTCAAATATTTAGTATTTATCTCCTTGGCTCTTTGCAGACAAGAACCCAAATCCACAGTCATCTTTTTATGGATCATAGCTCTATAGTGTCTTGCAAGTCTACAGACTGCTTTAGAATAGAGAAACATTTCAGCAAAAGTTCTGAATTCTTACCAGAAGTCCATAAGTAAAAAAAAAAAAAAAAAAATACCATTCAGAAAAAGGTGGAGTAGCAATCACCTTACAAAACTGAATGAGTCTAAAGGATTTCTCCCAAAGAAACAGACAAAGACAATAAATCACAAACAATGCATGAAGAGTATATTCATACTACAGTCAGGTCAGCTAAGGAAAACATTTAGGAACTAAGGAAAAAAATTGTAAGATAAACTGGAAGACTAAACGGGCATGTTGTCAAGAGATAACAATTCAAGCCCCATCTTAAGTGAGATCCAAGCCATGATACTTATAGCCATGATACCTATTGATGTATATGCCTATACACAATTACCAGAAACAACATTTTTGTCACAGTTTCTTTCACTAGTACGGCGTGAAATTGGTTCTGTGTGGAAAATTATATTATGTTCTACACACAGCTTGCCTGCATAGAGATATTCTGCTGCAGGAGAACTTAAGCAAGCTATTGTAGTTTGGCCAGCTTAGTTTTGCTATTGTGTTACCTAACCCTCCTTTACAAACACAAGGCCTTTGTCAAAACACTGCCTGCCTTTGTGAGGTTGCCAATCCCAAAATAAAAATTTGCCCAAGCTGTTTATCCCTATAAATACACTTAAAAGATATAACTATTCAGCCTTTCATAATCACTTATTTTACAAGATAGGAGCTTAGTATCAGGGCTCCATGTGAAAAAAATGCTTGTACTTTCTTCTTACAGAAAATCGGTTTCTGCAAAGGCTCTGTAGTAAACAGTCGTGCGGAACAGTTTGTCACAATATCCTGTGAAATCTTCAGTCAGCAGGTATTTCTTAATCTAATCTTAATATTGCAAGAGTAATACTCCCTTACAAAACAAGTATTGAACTTTTGAAAGCCTAGCCATTTTTAAGATTTATTATTCACAAAGATGTGCTTCAAGAAATTGATAAGGCCAGATCAGGAAGAAATCTGTTTTGTGATAAAACAGACTGTTGTTGGGTGGATAAAAAGGCAATAGAGTGAGTATAGAGACAATCCTGCAGAATGTGTTCAGAATGCCCTACAATGAAATTGCAAATCACAGAGAGAATGCAAGTGGATATTACTGTAGTTACCCAAGTTTCATGCACTCATCACAACAGGCAAAAGAAGTAGCTACATCCATTTATCCTTTTAGCTTCTGTTCTGTAGCTGGTCTTGGAGGACTAGAGATACAGCAGATCCTTAGTTTGAAGGGTAATCTTCATATCTGAAGGAATTTGGAACTGCTTCAATTTAGATAATGTTTATTCCTTGTTATTTAGGATCCTGCCACTGAAGAGGAAAACAAGGAAGCTAATCAGACACCTGGAAAATCCATGCAGGATCAACAGGCTTCCCCTTCAGATGCCAATCCCTTTTCCCCACACCTGAAAAAAACAGTGGGCTGGGTTAAAATTCTACCCCCTTCAAATGAGGACATCACTTTCCATAGCCTAAGAGAAAGTCAAAATGAACATAAAGACGGAAATCCAGCTCCTCCTAAGGCTGTCGGATCTGCCCACAGGTGTGATGGAGAAAGGACTCAAGTAAACAAAGCAGATTTAACCAAACCAGTCACTGGACCCATTATTCTTCCTTTTCCTGAAGAGCCTTCTCTATCAGATTCATGTCCAGGAGAAGCAAAGCAGACAGAAGGCATCCTCCATCCTCTGATAACTAGAAAGCCTACCACAGTCTAGCCAGCACCAAAGCACCTCAACTATCTGCAACAAAATGACAGCAAAATGGCAACATGGTTTTAAATTTGTGTAACACCTTCAAATAAATAAATAGTTTGTTACAGTCTTCATCTTTGGCCTACCACAGTCTAGCCAGCACCAAAGCACCTCAACTATCTGCAACAAAATGACAGCAAAATGGCAACATGGTTTTAAATTTGTGTAACACCTTCAAATAAATAAATAGTTTGTTACAGTCTTCATCTTTGGCCTACCACAGTCTAGCCAGCACCAAAGCACCTCAACTATCTGCAACAAAATGACAGCAAAATGGCAACATGGTTTTAAATTTGTGTAACACCTTCAAATAAATAAATAGTTTGTTACAGTCTTCATCTTTGGCATTCTCGAAAGCACAGGAACAGATTAGGAAAAGAAATTTAACAGAGGCATTTTTCCAACAAAACTATTTGGCTTTTAATTCTGAAATTCCCCCCATCAGGCAGAACATGAAGGACAGGTAACTGTGGAGGATAAAAGAACTTGCAGGGCTGAGATAGCCCAAAGACATCAGAAAAAAAACATCTTTGGTAGCCGTCAGGGCCCGGAGGGGGATGGCAGCTCCCCAGGGCATGGGGAGATGAGCCACGTGTGACCACCAGGCTGGCGGGGCAGGGCCCGTCCTGTGGTGCCTGATGGAAGTCAGGCTATTGAAGGAGCCGGCTCACCGCCGGGGCAGGCAGGCCGGCCTGGGGCAGGCCCCGAAGCGAGCTAGCAAGGCCTGGTGTGTGTGGGGACGGCAGCGAGTCCGGCACAGCGCAGCGGTGTCCGCAGCGCCCGCTCGGTGTGCCGGACCCGGCCGGAGCCGCCGCCGCAGCTGCGGCCGGGCGCGGGAGCTGCGGCTCGGCAGGAACGCTGCAGCCCCGGCTCCAAGCGGCTCCCGAGGGAAGCGGGGAGGGACAGCCCCGGCCGTGGCCTCCCCCGGCACTGCCCGGGAGCCTCTGTCCCCAGGGCCACCAAGGAACAGCCCCGGTGCGCTGAGCCTGGCACCCCGCACCAAACCCCGCCCGAGCTGCGAGCATGGGACACGGCATGGACAGGGAGCAGCACTGCAGCACTGGGTAGCATTAAACACTGCTGAGGTTTTCCTGTTTTGTGGGTAAACTTAATTATATCGTGAAGAGCTTAGCCTATTTTTTTATTTCCCGCAGAAAATCTCGAGAGAGATTATATTTTTCTTAATGCTTCATACCTCACTTAAAGCATGTGGAAGAGCCTACACATGTGTAAAGCCTCTGCACATAATTCTGGCTGGTGAAGAATCAAATCCAGGCTATTGAGATTGTTATGCTCTAGTGATGCTGCTGTGTAGGAAAAACAATGATTTAAAAATCAGCCTAATTCTTTCTTGAGATAGGTCATATTAACTGCTTTATAATAAAAGCCACAGGGACACTCGACAGCCTGCAGCCAAGAAAAATCGATTTCACTGAAGTCAGACATGGTAATTGTACTGACAAAAACAAACATAAATAAATGAGAAGACAAGAAGAAAAAGAATGAACATAGGAAAGAAATGTCATCTGTGGCCAGGAGTACACTGATATTTGCAATAACTAAGGGGTTTGTATGAAACCATAAAGCCTTTTTCCAGTTGCCTCCAGATCCGTAAGACCATTTCTTCAAAACAAAATCAATAAAATAATGTTTCTGAAGCTTTTATGATACTCTATCATCCCCAGAGATCCTGGAAAAGTTCTACATTTAAAGAGCCTTACAACAAAAAACTATGTTTTTTTCAAAGTATCCTGGCATTATGCAAGTTGATTAAAATATATTATTTTATTATTATAAATAAAATATAAATTATTATTGTATTTGAGTAGAGCCAAAATAATATTGAAATGTGTGGAATTATATTCACAGAAACTGTATTTGCATTTTCAGTCTGCAAAAATCTTACAAACATAAATTTGATATAAAGAAGTAATTTAATTGATTCAAAGATTAAAATAAGCTAAAAAACCAGATGTGTGAAACATATTAACTGAGCCAAAAATAATTCATTTTCAATCCCACATTATGAGAAAGTTCAATATATTTTGGTTTAATTCATTTCAGAGTAGAAAAACTCAAAATCAGATAGTTCTTGAAAAATCCTAAAATTCAAATTCTAACTAATTCTTATTGCAGTAGGAGCTCTAGGTTGTGTCAGCATTCCCTTTTTTATCAAGTCATCGAATTACAGCATTTTGTTTTTCCCTCGGGAAATTTCACCTTTGCCAGCTCGGGTTTCTCTAACACAACCAGTGTGTTCTCCTTCCCTGGACAGGAACTGCTGATCTACCATATGCCAAAATCTGGATCCCAGGCACTGCTCCATGCCCTCACACCGAGCACCCAGGGCTGCCTTCAGTGAGTCAGGGAACAGAGCACTGGGGCAACAGCCTGTCACACTTCAGGGATTTTCACAACACTGGGTTTGCTCCTCTTTTCAGTTAATCACCACACTTCTCACTTCTGCTGCACAGTCCTTTTTATTAACTGTTTGCATGTCGATTCTATTCGCACTGTGGTTCCATCAGTTTAATGACACTACTGAGACTTTTATCAACATACACAACCAGATACTTCCCCTACAGGAGCACTGGGGAAGAAATCAGCTTCATTGACTGCTAGATACAACCCCATTTCACTCAGTTCTTTTTCTTGACTATGGCTCCTTATAACAGTAAATTGCACAGCCACAGTGAGTGAAGATAAACGGAGTGGAGTTGGTGTGAACATAAGCAGGGGAAACTGGAAAGTCTGGATGCCCAGTTTTGAGCATTCCATTTGGATACTGTATAGCCTGTTTTGCTGATGAGGCTCAGAGATTACATTTGAATCAATAATTTCCCTAACTTGGATTTGGGATTTGGGTTCAAAGACTTCTCTGATTTAAAAATAAACAGAAGGAGGGGTGTTTATTTGAGCAGTAATTGTACCTCCAGCACAGATCAGCAAAGCACCAGTGGTCAGTGTGGAGTCATGAGCATTTCCTTTATTTGCTGTGGCCACTCCAGCACAGAGTCCATATCCAGTTTCACTGTCACCTGGGCCACCACCAGTGTTTGCCATAATGGAGTCCCGGTACTGATGTCCAAGATTAAATTTTGAATTACAAGAGGAAGTCTGAAGTTGTATAGTTTCTGTGTTTCCTTTGTCCTCAGGACATACCTGGATACTGCAGCACTCCATATGGCATTGATATTATTAACAGCTGGTAGCATTTATTCATCGGGACTTCAAATCTGCTGCTGATTCAGCACCTTTATGCCAGTCTGTGAGTGGGCCAGCACTGCAGCATTCTCCCTCCAGCACACCCACATAGGCAGCTTGTCTCCACACAGTGACTCTCTGAGACAGGAAATCATCTTAAAAACATACCCAGGCTGTGCTGAACCTCTCCATCTTCTGGCCTGGCCTCAGCTTCCAGCTAATGTGAGCAAAGCAGCTGGGCAGTAACACACCCTGAATGCCTCCAGCTACACCCCAAGTGCTCCTCTCCTCCTCCCAGGACTCTGGACTATTACGTGCTGCTGGTCCTTGTCCTGCAGAAAACAGGCCAGTGACACAATGAAGCCCTTCATCCAGTGTTGGAGATGAGAAGCAGATGGATTTGGGCAGACAATTCCCAATTCACTTTTCAATTTTGTTTTACTGTTTTTCAACACATTGATATTATGATATAATATCATTCGTTAATAACTTATCTGGGCAATATGTGCTCTAAAATGTGGTCTGATGTTTGTTTGAGCAAACATTCCAATCTCACATGAACAACATTTTTTATTCAGGCACAGATAAATGATGGTCAATGACCTCCAGGACTGTTGACATTTTTATCCAATATTTTCAAACCTTTACCTCAGAATATAGGTGAGGCACGATGAATGCAAAAATAGGAACAGTAATATTCAAAGGAAACAGAAGATTTTTAAAAGCAAGACCCAGACACCAAAGTTCTTAAGATGGGTTTTAAAAACAAGGTTTTTATAATAAAACTAAGTATAAATTCTATTTGTGTGACTTCAGAACCTATTGCACACACTTCATAGTTAAGCATTTTCTTCTGCATCTGAGATGTAGAACTCCCTCTGACTCCATTCTTAACATCAAATTCTCAACCTCACCTTTTCCCCCAGCCTCTCAAGCCTCTCTACAAAAAGGTCAGTTTTCCAACATATCCTTACATTAATCAATTTACAATTAGACTGCTTTTTTTCTGAAAAGCAATTTGCAGCCAAAGACACTGAGGACAAGACACAAGACAAGAAATACTGACACCCTTTTTATTCCCTGTATTAGTCCTTGAGGCCTCCTAAGCAACAAGACTTCTTGTAACTACATTGTCAACCTGTTCATTTGACAGTCTTCTCTTCCAAATAGCTTTTGAACTTAAGGTCTCTTTGAATGAAATTTGATAGACAAGGTGATGAAACTTCTACAAGTTTGATAAAAAACTGGTGACTGGTAAAGAAAAATAAGGTGCAGGCAGAGAGGGGAAGTTTGAGCTGGAGCTGCTGCTCTGAAAACCATAACCAAAGCAAATTTGTCTAACACGGCATGTGCATTGGAGCCATCCTGTTTACACCCAATAGATAAAAATAAGACATGTCACATTTGCATATTTTTCTGTCCTACTTGGGGGCATTCCTGTTCAGTGCAGAGCCACCCTAAGAACTGCAAATCTTTTTTTGTTTTTTGCATCAAGACCAATAAGGCCTGAAGCTCTGGGGAATTTCAGACTGAAAATAAAGAGAAGCCAGCCCAGAACTCACCTCTAAGCAGCTAAAGCCACATTTGTCTGTGTTAGCTGGGCTCTGGCTTGGGAGCAGGAACAGGAGTGGCTGCAGAGCAGCACAGTATGAGATGGGAAAGGCTTTGCTGCCTGCAGAGGTGACTGAGCTGTGCCATGTGGTGACAGCAGCCTGAGTGTGAAGCACTCCTGCAGAAGGCAGAGAACAGTCTGCTCATAGCAGCTGTGGTCCCAAGAAACCAGGGATAGCTGTAAATAATTACAGCTGTACTTTAGGAAAGGAGGAATTGGTTATTGCATATCATCTCCTTTATGTGTCAGCTCTCCTTTTCCTATCCCTCTAGATTTATTATGCATTTCATACACTGTTTTTCAAGTGGGGAAGATAAGCCTCTTTGATGTGCTCTCCCAGTGCTCTGAAGAGGTTTAGGATGGATGTTTATTACCATATCCTTAAACTCTGAATGTGGATCACCTCTTACTGTTGCAAGTCAAGCCTTAGTAAAAGTCATAAATGAGGTTTTGATACACTACACAAGAGAAATGCCATGTTTGGATAAATATTTCTATTCTTACCAGCAAACTATTTACAGAGATGGCTTCATAAAAGCAATACACAAAACTTAAAAGTAATAAATATAAAAACAAAATAAGTTTTAAAAAATATATCGAACTGAAGAAGTGATAAAAATAAATTATTCTGACTTAAATACAACCAATATTTAATTAACTGCTCTTATTGTGCCTGGAGTTCTTGTCAATGCTGTACTTTAATAAAAGGGTCCAATCTTTCTCCTCTGAAGAAATCAAGGACAAAACCTTTTAGAGTTGGAACAGAATCTTACTTTACTTCTGCAGTCAATTTTGCAGGAATTGCACATTTTCCACTGTTTATTCATACTGTTTCAATTTCACACATAAAATATACATAAGCTATGGTAAAAAAAATTGGTAAGTGTCACAATGAACAACCCAGAACAGAAGAGGTAAAAAAGAACAATCTGCAAACAACAGACGGCTGAGGGAATTATGTTATAAATCACCTAATCCAATGCTTTTCTTCAGTATCACTGCCCATTTGAAAAAATTAACAAGTATTGTAATAAATGAATTGGGGTGCAATTTGGAGCACAGTAATAACAGAAACTTTACTTTTAACTGATGGGATATACTTCAAATGTCTTTGATTATTTACACAACATTTATTTCACTGCTTATTTTTCCATTTTCTGGAAGAGATTCTGAGTAATTATAATGAAAAATATTATAAAACCAAGCCAAAGGAAATGCCCTATTTCATCAGAACAGTTGTACATCCAGCCCAGTATCCATCTCTCCCAGTGGCAAAAGGCAATTGTGGTTAGAAGAAGTTTATGACCTGCCCCTCTCTGCAAAGCATTCCCTTTGTACTTTTCCAGCACCCAGAATCATTCTACCAGGGACATTAAAGGCCACTCTTCTGCTGAGTCCTTCTGGTATCCAGGTCAGGACCTGCTGCCCACTAGGTTTTCTAAGCAATTTCTGCCCCCAGTGACAGTATCTGCATCCAGATCTTTCTGTGGCAACAAGTTCCACAAGTGAGAGGACTATTTTTAACTGTTCTAAACTTACTCATGATGGTTTTGAGTGTCCCTGGTCCTAATATTTTAAGATGCTCCATTTGGTTTATCTGTTACCAGAGAATTGTTAAGTGTGTCCTGAACTAACTATGTATGAAATATACTGCTTCAGCTCAGTTCATTTTAAAACATGATTTCTTAGACAACAGACATGCTAAGAGATGGAATTTTTAAAAATAAAGAATATTTAAATGAGGTAATTTTTAAAGATGATTATTCACTGTATTTCTGAAGGTTTCTCAAAAAAAGAAAAAGAATTTAAAACCCTTCATGGTCAAGCATGTAAATCCAAGTCACAGAATCATAAAATGCTTTGAGTTGGAAGGGATCTTAAAGATCATCTATCTTCCAGCCCCCAAGTCAATTATACAGCCAGCACCTTTTCTGTGAGAAGCTAATCAAGTCTTAACATCAACCTAGATTTGGAAAATTCCTCTTCTGAGTCTGACCTTGTCATTTTGGACTCACTTTGCATTTTTATATTTTCTTATTCAGTGTTTGAATTTTGTATTCCATCTTCAGTCACCCCCTGACAAGCAATTACTGCTTTTTAAGAATGTCTTAAACTATCCTGAATAAAAGATTTTGAATACAGTGAAACAACATCTCATCCTTTCTGCTTAGGAGAGAATATTGTCATATCCTTGAAAGGTATAAATCTTAGTAGGTACTGCATTATTTTATTAAATACAAAAAGAAAAATTACTAGCAATTCTCTAGAGAAGTCTATGAAGGCTATCACAGCCAAAAAAGCACACAAAACTGCTCAGGTTGAGAATGTGAAGGCAGCTTTACGTAACTTCTTGCCATACCTAGATTACACAGCTATTAGGCCAGTCAGACGCTTTCTGAGTACCAGTCTGAAATGATGTAAAGCTGAGAGAAATCTGCTCTAAATTTTCTTGATCTGGAGGAGTAGCAGGTACTCACATGGCAGCTACAGAGCACCAGCCTGCAGGGGCACCTTGAGCTATATCCCTTTTCCACATCTGAGTGAATTCCTTATTTCCCTTTCACTAGTTGCCTGGTGGTTAAGGATCTGTAAAAACAGGGATATGGATATAGCTATAATTTGACTACAAATATTTCAGCATATTTTCAGTTCAACTGTTTTAATAGTAAACAGAAGACCAAGATTGTGTCATATTTCCAAACATAAACTGGACCTTCTTACTGCCAGGCTCAGCCTTACACTTTTAGAAGTACTTTCCATGATAAAGCACCATTGCACAATGTCTGCCTAAGGAATCATAAACAGGCCCTTTGATGGGCGGCTCAGAAAGTGTTATAAAGCCCACTTTCCTCAAAATCTGTTAAATCACTATATAATCATTTACTTGCTGTTTGCAAATGTTAATCCAGGGTCAAGGTAATGGCTGTCTGACACGACACTTAAATTTATGTAAAACCATGCCCTTTTAGCATTAATTTATGATTCTGGTGGGTTGCTCTGATATAAAAGCAGGCTGGCTTTATCAGGGCATGGGCACAAGTGACCAAACACTGCAAACAAAATGCTGCTTCTAGCTTCAGCTTTTTTTCTAACACTACTGCAGTGCTTTAACGCCCAAAATGAAATAAGCTTTACACCTGCAGACTGTAGCACCATTGAAACAGATGCAGGAGTGGCCCTGGATTTGGTCAACAGGCATCGCAGAGATGGTTATGTTTTTGGTTTATTCCGTGTTGCTGATGCACATGAACTACATTTAGTAAGTATCAACTTAAAGGCTGATTTACACAAGACTGTGATTTTTAAATAATGAGTGAGGCCATTAAGAGCTTATGTTTATTGCTTTACTAGAACAATGTTGATGTAAACCAATGAATCAGCTATAATTTACACCACCTCAGTATTCATTTGTATATCATTTATTGCACATAAACTTGATTTCAAACAATGCTGAATGGCCTCTCTTCTCTTGGCCAGCAGGATGTTTGCCTACGAGATGCTCTGAACAGCTTTATACAGCTCTGGAAATGAATCTGTTCTGTCTGCTGTCTGATTTCAGATATTATACTCAAAATTTATATTCAGAAGGTTTCTTTATTCCATGAATGTCTAACATTAATTAGACCAATGTATCCTGCAAGATTGGTTTTTTGTTATTATCTTAATTTCAGAGATGGCTGAATAAACTGGTGGAAAGGGAAAAAGGCAGAGGAAGTCAAAGGAATAGCTACTTTGCAAAACTGGGGAGGGACCGGATAGAGAATCCCTATCAGTTATTTTCTATCGCCTTCCTATTTCTATTTTTTTTTTCCTGGAGAAGATACATAAGCCTTTCTCAATGACAGCTGAAATGCCAAAACAAATCAATAGCAGAAAAAGCAATAGAATAAAAATGTCTTTAAACAGTACTTAGAAGAGACCAAGGACAGGCAGATTTACTAATCCACCTGGTAGCTTTTAGCTGCTTGACTATGAAACTGGTTTTCAGGCACACATGCACTGTCCCAGAAGTCTCAGTATGGCAAAAGAAAAAACAGGCTAGCTTTTGATGGAGCTGCTCAGTCCTGCTCAGTACTGCCTGTACAGACAAGGACAGGTTCAGAAAGTGACCCAAAGCCCAGGCTGTCACAGGTCTTTGGGTACATCTGGAAAAAACCTGATGGATTTTTTTGCTTTTCAAAGACAAGAATGCAGCAAGTTATACCATTGGGTTGTACACAGTAGCTAGGCAGTTAAAGAGCTTAATCTAGGAAGGATCTCTTCTACATTAAGAGATTTAAACCCTGAAGTCTCCTGTCCTTGAAGAATTCTGCTGCCGTGCAACTAGGTGTATGCCACCCCTCTGAAGTGGTACCACCAGGCAGTAGGACATGCAAAATGCATTGGAAGAATGATAAAAAGCAAAGTTGGGTCTAAAAAGAAAAATCTCGGTGTTTTTTAAGTTTTAAGCAACTATTGGCTATATAAAGCATAAACCATAACTTGGAATATGGACTAGTGCTGAGGATTCAGACTTCCAGATGAATGCTATAAGCACTAGATGACCATGTTTATGTTTTGCTTTGTACCCTTAATAAATTTTGCCATCTTTGCAGTCCAGGGCCACAGCTTCAGCTGTCCCAGTGTCTACAAGAATAGAAAAGACACTTCTATCTATCTGACCGCTAAAGAATCCTCCCTGTAAGGTTTCTGAACATTCTCAGACCCAAAGCCACCAAATGTGATCTCCTGCAAATAATCATGCACATTATTGTGCAAGAATTATTTTGGTTCCACTGCCAAGATAACATTAAGAATATGTATATGTTAATAAAAAAAAAAAGACCAAAACATTATTTTTATTTCTCCATGCAGTAGTGTGCAACAGGTTAATCACACCAGCCCCCTCAGAAACCTAAGCAGAGCAATTCCAGCCAAATCTCTGCTGGGTTTACACAGGAATTCTAGAAGCATAAGATACTCAGGTATCCACAAAAAAACAGTTCTGAACATGTGCAGAACTGTAGTGAACAAAATGTTTTTAAAGCATCCAAGAAGATACATTTTTTCCCCAAGAGCTATTGAGCAGGTAAACAGAAGAATTTTCTGCTGCCTATTTGAATGTAGGCACTTAACCCTAATTTTAAAATTAGAGACAATGCTCAGATATACAGATATTGCAAAACCAGTGTTTAACATGACATTGGAGGACTCTTACTAGTGAAAATATTACACTAGAGTGCAGCAATTCTTCAACAAGGTCTCATCTATAAATAAACAATGAAAAAGGAACCTGAATGGATGGAACTTCATAAAGCCCAAGGACACTTATTCACAGTGTAGGGCATGTTTTTATCGAAATGATAAAATACATATGTGTTTATTCTGAATGTCCATACAAGGGCTGAATAAGGTTTAAATAATCCATTCCAAAATTATTTCTGTGGGCCAATGAAAAATTCTTAGCACTACATGCCATTACACTGCCATTTAAATCCAAATTTTAATTCTCCTAACAATATTTGCTCAGGAGACAGAACATACTAGAAGAGTTTCAGAGTTAAAGATTCTGACTGGGATTATTAGAGTTTTGTTGCATCACTCCCTGAATAAACTGAGTAGGAAGCAAAGTTCTGAAAGAGTATCTGGTCACTAAGGTAATTTGAAATGGATGTAGATACATAATTGGCTGCCTAGACAACTGATGTCCTAATAGAACAGTATGGTCCATGGGAAAATCAGAAATGGGAATGGCAACCTTTTAACACTGGCATTTTCCTACTTGGTGAATATCAAATTAACAACAGACACTTTTCAGAGGTTATCAAAAAAAAGGATAAGAAACAACAGGTGTAAGTTACAGGAAGGGATATTCTGACCACATATAAGACTAAAAATAGATGTGGAAAAAGTTAAGTACTAGAATGGCCCAAAGATGTTGTAGAATGTCTGTCTTGGTCATACACAGAATGCAGTTGAAACTTTGAAGTTTCAGTTTTGCCTTAAGCATGTGGCTGGGCAAGATGACCTCCAAAGGTCCCTTCCAGCCTGAACACTTTCTATGCTTGTCAGCTCTGAAAAACCTTAATAGAGAACTGGAAAAGCCTCATTAAAGATTAAACATAGCAACCTCAAAAAAAGTTTCTTTCATACCAAACTTCTTGTTTACAAACTCTTTTTTACTTGCACTTCTCTTCCAGGGAAATTCAACGGTCCTCTACTTAACTTTGGATGTGCTGGAAACTGAATGCTCTGTCTTATCCAGAAGACACTGGGAGTCCTGTGAATACAGTAACACCTATCCAATGGCAAGCAATGGCATCTGCACTAACTCATACACCAATAATGCACTAACTTGATCTTCATCTGAACTGCCCAGAAATTTGTGTCACAAAATCTATCAGTGAAGACGGGGTTTAATATGGTTAATTCTAAAATGAAATCTATCTAATTCTAGAATGTCAAACATATGCTAAAGGCTTGGGAATGATTGACTCTTCAAATAAGTATAACTTTATTTAACTTGCTGTCTCAAAGGAACTATACTCCACATTCAATTTCTTGTAGCAGATCTTATGTTTTAGGGGTAATTTGCTGACAACTAAAGGGCACTGGAAATTATTTTTAAAGCATGTTCCTGGTATATGAGGCAGAAATACCAGTGGTATCTTTTGTCAGTTTTCTGTCATAACATTTGTGGTATGACAATGTGAAATATTGGTAGTGTCATTACATGAATGATATACAGCAATAGTTGTCCTTTCTTTTGCACTCCACTGATGAGAACTCCCAATCCAAAACTTTATTTACACAGGAGTTGTGATACTATGACAAAGGACAAAGCAGAAAGGCCAGGAGCAGAGAAGAGAAAACATTTCTTCTTTTTTTTTTTTAATGGAGAAAAGGAATTAATGAAAAGGTCCATTCACTTTTTACAAAGATTTGTGTAGCCTGGCATTCTAACCTTCCCTGCCATCTTGTCTTATCCTATTCTAAATAAGTATCAGGATGACTAAGAAAGCTGTTTCAGATTTCCATTGTCTACTCAATCATGCAAACTGAGAATTAAAATAAAAGCTCTTGTAGAGAGAGATCCCATTTTATCTGAAGACAAATTTTGAGTGGTACCCGATCAAACATTCCATTATTGACCACATCTGTTATTCTTAGAGGTACTGCACATTAAAAGGAGGTATAATTTCTATGATCGCCTACATCCAATTAAATCCAGGGAAAATAACATCATAATCATGTATTCTTTTTTCCTCTCAGGACTTTGGGCAATGTAAGATTATCACATATACAAACCATCTGCTGAAGAAACCTCAACTATATGGATTTAATTGTACATTAAGTCCAGGTAAAATTACCACTGCTGTAAGCCAATGCATACCTCAAACCAGCCCTTGTACCAAAGTCTGTACACTACCAGTGTATGGAAACAGTAACAGATCCATTCATCTGCTTGTAATTCATATATTAGATAATTCAAATGGAATGTTAAGAATGAGTAACAGAATTAAGGTTACCCTACTCCTCTAAACCAGACTTTACTGATGTCAGCTGATATCACCATTCCAGTCCACCTAAATATGAGCATGAATATCAGAACAAATGTAAACTTGAGAAGACTGCACATTTGGGGTGGTAAGATTCTAAGGTGATTTATAAGAATACTCATTTTCATGGGTCTGAGTTTTTTTCACATTACAGAACAAACCCTTATTTGTGGAGTGAGGGACAGATGTTTCACTTCCAAGGAAACGCTGCATTTAAGTTTCTCATTATGAGTTCACATTAAAGGCATGGGCACACTCCCAAAGTATTAGTATCCACTGTAATATTAGTAAATTATTTGTTTTCACAGTTCCACCTGACTTAGTTGAGTGCAAAGATTGTCCTGTGAAACTTGAATCATTAGAAGTCACTGAGCAACATAAAGATATTGCTGCAAAGGCCCTGAAGAAATTCAACAGTGAAGGTAACCATACAAACAACTTCGCTGTGGATAAAGTTGAAAGAATTTTAAAGATGGTAAGTTGCATTTTCTCCTAGAATTACTTAGACATGACACAATTTTGTGAGCAACTCCAAGACCATGGGACCAGAACTCAACCCCTTCTAGGATCAGATCTAAGTTGAAGGTCCTATTTTAGCAAAGACTTGTTACCAACTTCAGTTTAGGTGTGTGAAAGTAAAAGGACTTCTCATTTGCTAAAGAACTATGGCAGTGTGATGGCATTCAGAATGCAAGGTCTTCTTTGTTATTTTAATATTTTATTATTTTGTTATTTTAATATTTTTTACTTTGTTAATTTAATATTTTAATTTTTACATACATGACATACAAAAGTTTATTTACTACTGAGCAGAATTTGAGATGGACAGTCATGTGTTATTGCAGTCACATTTTTGTCAGTAGCAGGCAGATAATTTTTTACTCTTAGAATATTTAGCACATGGGCACAACAAACAGTGGAACATGCTCAGCATCATTTTGACTCTTGCTGCAGAGCAAAGCAGCACGCTGAGGAAGGGAGGTGAATTTGTGCTGTAACTCTTGAAGAACTTCTGGGTCTGGTAAATATCTCCATATCTAAGTGAGGTCAACATGAAGACTTATCCTTTGGGTGATTTGAAGTATATATAACAAAATTTCTTGTTGGTAGATACTGGGGACTTTCACTTAAACAGCACAGGATCATTCTGCCAACACACGTGTCAGCTCAGGACACCTCTGTAATGAGGTCCCATGGCTCCCACCATAATACATGTTGATCTTGGAAACTGCCTAAGTGATAGCACGCCAAAGCCACCTCCCTGCAGCTTTTAATATCGCTCCGAAACCTGACAGTGTCCCACAGTGGAGTCCTGTGCACATTGTATCCCTACTGCCATTTAGAAAGGGATTGTTTTCACATTGCCTGGCTGCATGTGTTTCTCCCCATACACTTTGTTTTCACACTTCACCATCTTCAGCTACAGCAACACTTTACATTGTACCACTGGATTTTAACACTCAGAAACTATGAATTACAATAAAAACTCATACCGTAAAGTATGTGCATGCACTTTTAACCAATTTAGTTAAACTAGTGAAACTCGTATATGCACACATGCTAAAGACACCTTCAACACAGACTTGAAATAAAAGTACTGCTATAGTTGGAAATTAAAATGAAACACCTCTTTATGGATTTTAATAGGATCACAAAGTCTTTCTCCCATGTTCATATGGAGTAAGGCCTTCTCCATAACTAATGCCCTTGACAACTGAGAAAGCAACATTATCACAGTAACTGGCAGAATTTCACCTCAAATTAATATCAGCACTCTAATAATATATACTCCCATCACTGGAAATGGGTGGTTGCCATCCAATTGATCTCTCTGCTTTCACAGAAGCAGCAGTTCAGTTTACAGAAAAGACTCTAAGGATGCTACTTCCTAAAATACAGGCTGTAAAAGTAACAGATTTTATAACACACACATACTAAACAAAGAATTAAAGTAAGCATTTTTGGAAGCTGTAAGGATGTGAGATATAAATTATCTAACCTGTTTTCCTTGCTGAATATGTGTATGTGCATGAATATTTGAACAGGACAGGTAAGGAAAGCTTGAGGTAGATGGGATTTTGAAAATGAGATGACATACGATTGCTCTGAAAATTACAAGACTTTAAGTACACCTAGTTACCACTTGTTCTTTGACCTCTTGGTTTCAGACTGCCTCCCGTGAAGGTCACATTTTAGGATTCTCTATAAAAGAGACCAACTGTTCAAAATCTATGCAGGAAACAGATCAGGCATTGGAATGTGATTTTCTTCATGACTGGCATGCTGTAAGTAAAGTCTTAGAATGAGAACTGATATAATGGGTGATACTGGGAAGATTCTACCAATATATTTTCAAGTGTTTAGTATAAGCATGCACCCAAACTCAAAACAAAAAATCCAGCATGTCCAAGCCTGGATCCTAATTTTACAGCTGCTCTGTTATCTTTTGTAAGGAAACAGTCTGAATTCTCAAATCTTAATGCAACTGGAATCTGGCATGCTAGAGGCCTAGAGTTTTTCAGGTTGTATGTGGCTTTTGGATTCAAATTGTGGCCAATCCCTAGCAAATCATTCATGCTATGTCCATAAAAACTTTTATACCAATATGAGTCATAGATCCTTTAAAAAATATATGCCTTATGTAATCCCAGTGAGCTCAGGGTCACTTTTTTCTCTGCTGCAGAAGAATGGAGAGTGGAATAATTCAAGGTCATCTGCAGAAAACTACCGAAGTATTCTCTTCACCCCATTTTTCCATTACTATTATAGTCTACATCAAAGAAACAGTTAGGCAAGATCTCATAATTTCAGAATAAATTATTTCCCAGAAACAAAATTGAAACAATGAAATAAAACATGGAAAAAAGAAAATATGTAAAACTTTTGGTTTATAAGGTTTACATCCATTTTGGTTTGACGGTTTACATCCATCACCTTCTCTGGTTTTTTATATTCCAGAAGACTGGAAAAGGTTGTAAATTAACTGGTAAGGCAGCCACAAGTTCACTAGAACAAAGCACAAGGTAAATGGCAATAGAGGGTCTGAATTCTGTTCTCAGTGCTGCCATCGCTGCTGTTTGTGTGAAATTGTGTGCCATTACCATTTGTAGTCACTGAGCACAATGGGCTACTAATGGCCCAAATAAATATCAAGACAAAGCACCCAGTACAGAGAGCACACACAGAACCCATCACCTGAGTTCTGTGCTCTTTCACCTGAGCAATTCCACATGCAGCAACTGGACAGCAAGAGAAAGTCACAGCAAATAGGATGCAAAGGGAAGTAATGCAAAAAATTACAACAAATTGCTTTTTAAAAAATAAATGGAAGAAAGCTCTGCCTTGAGCTTTATCTGAAGCAGCATAGCCACACAGTGCCAGGTTTTGAGAGCTTTGAGTAGAATTATGGAACAGTCCAATCTGAACAGATGTTTGACAAGAAAAGACAGAAAAAAAAAAAAGCAAGAAAAATCAGGCGCCCAAGAGTACTCATTTTGGAGGCATTAGTGGCTGGCCAATCTCTTAGACATAAAAAGGGAAGTCAGATGCAGAGTAGTAGCCCTCTAAGTGCATGTAGAGTGCATCACATGAAGAGTCAAGAATCTTCAAAAACTGCACATATATTAATCATTATTAATCACTGGCAAGCATTGATTGGAAGGCTTGGGGTCTGGCTATATTATGTCAATATACTTAGGTGTCAAAGGAATAGCCTAACTTGTAAAATGTTGAACATTCAGTAATTTGTATTAATTCCATCACAAGAACCCAGATGTGCATTGTGGGGTTTTTTTCCTTGTTTTTTGCTTAGCACACTGGATTCTGCAAGGCAAGAATTATCAGTGATACAGATGAAGCTGATGGAATAGATATAAGCTGTGAAATCTACCATCCCTGGGTATGTACTCAGTTATGGATATGTCTCTGGCTGTATCCTCATGCAGGTTGCAGAACCTTGCTTAGTCCAGACTGGCAGATGATCGTAACATTTGTGCAAATTTTCTATTGCCTGGGTGTGATGCAGCACATCAGGACAGACTGACCTGCAAGTCCTAGGTCAGTCAAAGGATGAGTCAGAATTGAGCTGTCCCTACTACTCCTTCCAAGTGTGTCTTTTCTCAGTTCAATCACTTGACTAAGTGAGTAGAGATCGGCAAAAAAGTTCAAAGGAATTTTAGAAAGCAAGGGGAGGGGAGATGATCCTTATCATATCTGGTATTCCAGTTTATATCACAACAGCTACTCGAGTATGAATTTGTTTTGTTTTGATCTATCACAAATACTTCTCAGCTGGTTATATAATTTCAACATTGTCTGTTTCCAGCAGATTTTTAGTAACTTGGTATTTTATTATCTATTCCTTCTCCTCCATCCTCCATGAAAAAAATACAGATTTTTTTCCCTTAAAGATCATCAGAGCTATGAATGCAAACCTGCTAACTCCCACCTCTCTCCTTCTCATCAATTTCTTCTGCTCTATCAATACCTGATTAATACTTCCTCACTGGTGTTTTTATAAACAGCACCATGGCTGTGGGCGAAGATGGAAACATTCAGCTCTGGGACATCCACACAGACATCCCCACTGTCATCATCATTTTGGTCACAGACATCACCATAAGCATCACCACAGACATGAATGCCACCCCTCTTCTCAGTCCAGACCTGAAGACCCTGAGCATAACCCCAAATCCAGCAAGGAAGTTCAAGACAAAGGACCTTCTTCTCCCCCTCCTCCCGATAATGAACCAGATCATCACCATCCTACTGCACCTCCTCATGAACCAGATCATGACCACCCTCCTCACCACCATGGACCACCCTGCCCTCCTTCTCATGGACCAGATCACGACCATCCTCCTCACCACCATGGACCACCCTGCCCTCCTTCTCATGGACCAGATCACGACCATCCTCCTCACCACCATGGACCACCCTGTCCTCCACCTCATGGACCAGATCACAACCATCCTCCTCACCATCATGGACCACCCTGCCCTCCACCTCATGGACCACCCTGTCCTCCACCTCATGGACCAGATCACGACCATCCTCCTCACCATCATGGACCACCCTGCCCTCCACCTCATGGACCACCCTGTCCTCCACCTCATGGACCAGATCACGACCATCCTCCTCACCATCATGGACCGCCCTGTCCTCCTCCTCATGGACCAGGTCACCACCACCCTCCTCACCACCATGGACCACCCTGTCCCCCTCCTCATGGACCAGATCACGACCATCCTCCTCACCATCATAGATGGCCCTGTCCCCCTCCTCCTGGATACCCTCCTCATCACTGTCATCACTATTACAGACATCATCACAACAAGACAAGCATATCAGGAAAGTATTTTCCATGCCATGTAACAGGAGCTGTCTATCGCATCCCAGTTCCAAATCAGCAACATTCTCTCACACCTCCCACTGCAAACTTTCCTGAACTATCCCAATGCAACCTTCACTTTTCCAGCACTGGCTCAAAACTAAAGGAGATGGCAGAAGCTCCAGGCTTTCCAGATCTCCCTACAAAATCAAAATCATGCCCCGGAAAACCCAAACTTGACCTTCCAAAAATTTTGCCTTTATTTCCTTATAGCCTTGTAACAGAAAATTCTCCTATATGACCTCAGAGAAAGATGTTCTTGGCTCAATAATTTCATGGGCAACCACAGTTCCTACAGTCAATGAAAACAGCACATGGAGAGGTGGAAAAAGCATTCTGTTTCTAGGAAGGAGAATCACTGAAAATAATCATTACATATTTCAACCTGCTTCTTCATCATGGCTATCTCAAGCTCCACTGTAACTGAAAGGCTCAAAATTCTGAGTCCCTTAGGTAATGTGAATGGGTAAAAATCTCCCCAGAAAATGATGGTACTTCAGTTCTAACAAAAAGGAAAATTCTCTAATAGTGCAAATTACCATCTAAAATCTTTCTTTTTTCATCATTCATAACTATAATGCACTTCTACAAGGAATCTGACCTAGAGGAAATTGGACTGTTTTCCATAAAACTTATATTCATGCTTTATACAGATTAATAGAAAATAAAAATACAAGCATTTTTTTCTTGACATAGTTGCGTGTTTTGGTTTTTTTTGGCTTTTTTTGGTTTTTTGTACTACACATAATTAGCTATTAGATATTGAACTAGAAATGATATTAAACTATTAAGCTATTTAGGTATTAAAGATCCACAAAGCAAATTCTAGCATAGATTGACTAATGGTGTTTGGGTTAGCACTGTTATCTAGAAGGGGTCTGAGAACAGTTAATGACTTGCTGTCTCACTGCAGGGTGGCCTGCACAGGTGCTTCCATCGCTACAGCTGCTGGTGGTGATACATAGAAATATTGCAGTCAAGGACAGCCCTTCTCAAATAGTTCATAATTGCTCTCAGGGGAAGAGAAAAGCAGATGCATGTAATAACTCTTTCATGTAAATGTTTTCTTTATTGCTGAACCTTCCTCACTGGAATCTGAGTTGGGAGGAGCAGGAAGAAAGAATAGTGGTGCCTCCTTATACTCCAGCCCCCATCAAGGTCAAGCCCATTCAGACTGTCCAGGGACCAGCAAGATGGTTCAGAACAGCTATGTCATCAGCAAGAATATGGGGTTCTCAAGCTCAATCTCAAGAAAAGTTAGTAATTTGATCATCCAAATAGCTTTTTAGTATCATAAAGTGAAACACAGTGCAAAGGCCACATTGAAGAAAAAGAAACAAAATGAGGACAGCGTGACTGAGTGAAGATTGACTAATTTTTAAAAGCCTGTTATCGTGTATGAACAAACTTATTTCTGGTGTAGTTTATCCACTTAAAACTTGTAACAAGTGTGGTGAGTTTGCTCTGGCTGGGTGCCAGGTGCCCAATAAAGCTGCTCTGTCACTGCCCTCCTCAGCCAGACAGGGAAGAGAAAATGTAACAGAAGGCTCATGAGTCAAGGTAAGGATAGAGAGATCACTCACCAAATATCCTCACAGGCAAAACTGACTGGACTCAGGGAAATTGGCTTATTACTAATCAAACCAGAGTAAGAGAATGAGAAATAAAGTATCTTTGAAACACCTTCTTCCCAGGCTTAAATTTACTCCTGATTTTCTCTACCTTCTCCGTCACCTGATGTAGGGGGATGGGAATGGAAGTTGCAATCAGCTCATCATATGTTGCTTCTGCCCCTTCCTTTTCTTCAGGATAAGGACTCCTTACACTCTTCCCTTGCCCCAGCCTGGGATCCCTCCCATTGGAAGTGGTCCTTCATGAACTGATCCAATGTCCTTTCCATGATGTGCAGTCCTTTAGGAACAAACTGCTCCAGCCCAGGCTTCCACAGGGTCATAGCCTCCACTGGGCATCCACATGCTCTGGTGTGGGGTCCTCCATGAGCTGCAGGGGAATCCCTGCTCCACCACTGACCTCCAGGGGTTGTAGGGGCACAGCTGCCTCACCATGGTTGCTCCATAGGCTGTAGGAAAATCTCTGCTCCTCACCCACAGCAGTTCTTCCCACACATTCTTCACAGGCCATGGGATTTGCATAGCTGTTTTTCCCACATATTCTCACTCTTCTCTCCCCACTTCTTTCCCAGTTCCTTTTTTTTTCCTTCACCACTATGTTATCCAGAGGAACTACCACCAGCACTGATGGACTCAATCTTGGCCAGAACTGGATCCATCTTGGAACTGACTGGCATTGGCTCTGTCAGACATAGGAGAAGCTTCCAGCAGCCTCTCACAGAAGCCACCGCTGTTATCAAAACCTTGCCACACAAATGCAATACAGCAAGAAACAGCTGGAACACAGGAGCCAAGGCAATCCCAAGGTGTTCACAGACTCAAAGCAAAACTATTTGGTGCCACACAGGGGAGACAAGTACCAGTTCTCAGCCATCTCTAATCCTGGCTTGACCAGACTCAGACGATAGCATTTAATCCTTTGTTCTTGTGTGTCACATATCTGTAACAATAACAAAGCACTATGATCACTGACTAATCCTTAAACCAGGCAGTCTCCACATGGCAGCAGAGATGGACTTCCCAAAAGGACCGTGAAGGACAAGGTTTATCAAGTGCTATTGAAGGGTTATGTGACATTCAACCATACGCATGTGTCCAAAGATTTTCAAACATGTTCTGAGTACTACAGTTCTCAGAACTGTTGCAATCTGAACACTAAACAGATCTATAAAATTTACAAGGTTGTTGTCCAAAACTTCATTGCCACTGTGACCTTCATGGATATTTTATTTAAGCCTTGTAAAATTCATTCTCAGTGGCAGCTTAGGTGTTAAGAAGTCAGAAAGCTGCAGCCACTTCTTTCTCTTTTCCTTTACTTTTCCTAAACTGGTCCCCAGCTGCAGCCACTTCTTTCTCTTTTGCTTTACTTTTCCTAAACTGGTCCCCAGCTGCAGCCATTTATCCTGTTATCTTGATGGCAGGTGGATAACCTTAGTGTCATTCTCGTGAACAAACAAAGTTTATTTAGATAAACTCAGAAGTTTATTTGTAGTATAAACAGGGTATGATGAGAACCAACCAACCCCAGCAACCCACTCATTCTGTTTACTTAACTACTGCTCCTGAAAAAGAGAAGAGGTGACTAAAATCCTGTCAGGCATTCCTTTTCCATTTGGTTCTTAAAGAGCCTTCTAATTCAGGGGGCCCTTTTCATCCAGTTATGAGGGCTTTCATTGTACTAGTACTCTGCTGTAGTTTTTTCTCTAGCAGAGCCATTCCTCTTGCATTTGAGTTTTCGGACTGTGATGACCCTGATGTCTTTCAAGCTGTTGATGCAGCACTGAAGAAATACAATGGAGACAGGGAAACTGGTAACCAATTTGCTCTATTCATGGTGATGGAAGCCAAGAGAACTGTAAGTACATTTTGAAAAAAAAAAAAAAAAAAAGCTGGAATTGTTTATGCACTCTGAATCAGCTTATCTCCATCTCATTTGTAAGGGGGCAAGCATGGTAGCAAAGTGTCTTCCAAAAATGTTTTTAAAAAATCAAAGTGACTTGCACAGTAAGATACTTGTTCCCCTGACAAGCAGGGGAGTATATTATGTTTTTATCAGCAGAACTCTGTGTGCTGCTGAATTGCTTACTAATGTAAGGACTAAAGAACAGAAAATTTCTATCACCAACACAATTTGTCTTACTATTCCACTCTGTCCTCTTTTTTTCTTTATTGGGAATTCTACCCCTTTCCATCATGTGTAGGGTTTTCAGACCAATGGCAAAACCACACTTATAAAAAATATTACTATAATCTTGACTTGGGAAGAGCTGGTGCCGCATATGAAGAGGAATCACCTGATAAAGTTTGGCAATATTCTGATTTGTTTGTGAATACTATGTGATTGACACCATTCCTAAGTCACAGATCTATCTAGAAGCAGTAGGTGGTATTTTAGTCTAATAGGGTAACAGCTAAAATTACAGAAGAAAGAAGAATGCAACACGATCCTTTGCCTGGAGTTCTTCTATATAGCCTTAATCTAACAAAAGAGTATTTACCTCAGAGAGGTATACAAAGATGGTATTACCATAATAATGACAAGCATTATTTCACTTGAAAATAACATTAGCTTTTTTTTCTTTTCCTACTGGATTGGATTTTCAGATGTAAACCACAAGAAATCCAGTGTTAGACAGAATATTTTGCACTCCAAAAATCACAGGACATTTTTACCCAGACAGAAATTGACCTCGGAAAGGAGCCATATATTGCTAAACACTTACAGCAAATTACCCACATCTCCTGGCACATGCCCTCTCATGTTCCTGTTTACACAGGAAATTTTAGCATGTGGAGACAAAGAGTAAAATCAGAAAACCCTTTAGATGATTAATATTAAGTAAATTAATAGTCTCACTGAACATTTTTAACGTTCCCATTCTTAACAACAGCCACATGCAAATATCTCTATATTAGAGGTGTAGTACCACCTACCTTCCTTTTGCTGGTGTTCCCAAAGGGGAGACAGGAGTTTCAGAATTTTATCTTAAACAATGCTATATTTTCAAGAATACATATTTATTGCAATTATTATTCATCTTTCCTTCTCTAGATAGCCATCTTTCCTTAAAAGATACAAAGTGGAAATCAATTATAACTTTGAGTCATTGATCTGATTATGATATTAAGTAAAAAACAGAGAAAAGGAATCTGCAATTGAAATTTCCCCATATTTGAAATGCTTTTTCTAAAAAGAGTATAGATTTTACTTCTCACTAGTCTCACAATGTTGAATGCATTAATTAAATAGCTGGTTATTACATATTCATGTACATTAATTATTGATAAGGTAATAAAACATAAAAGCTTACTAGTGAAAAACTAAACCTGCCCCAGTTAAAGGCATAGCTGTTCATAATAGTAATGCAATAAACTAATAGCAAATAATACAGAAACAATGCCTTTTCTTACATCGTTTACTTACTGAACTGGTTAATTGCAGATTTAGAAAGCTGTAACAGGGAACAGAATTTGGCTCTTTTTAAATCCCAAATAGTATAATCTGATGTAATTCCATAAAAGTCAATTTCTACCTGCTGAGGACTAAGTCTATTATATTTTTAGAGCCCCTTTTATCCTTTTTTACAACTATTATATGAGGTACCTTTACACTTCTTTGTACCTATAGCAATACACAACAGGAATTAAGAGAAGGCAGAATATAATTCTGTGTCTACTACATCAGCGTAAATCTAGTATATGCCAACCACATCAGCTCAGCCTCATTTTTTTGGTAGCACTAAGGCAAGAATTATAATTTAATCCTCCCAGCAGAGACAGAGAAAAATAACTGGATATTTTAGAATCATCAGTGCTAAACTACAGCAGCTGCCTGTTTGTATTTGAAAAGTCACATTGTCAGAGCATTTTCAGTAGCTGTAAAAGGTTAGTAAGCTCTGACTTCATATCTTCTCTAGAGGATGAACCACAAACCTTACAGTATTGTCACTGTCACCTGTAGACACAGGCCTGCTACCTGGTTTATGGCAAGGAGAAAATGCCCACTACTGATTTACCAGATTCTGAAGTACTTACAGTGGCCAGGCCAAACTTTGCTTAATGTTTTTTATTTCATCTTATGGGATTCCTGAGGCTGTCCTGCCCTGCAGCCCAGCCTCCAATGCCTGTAGAAAACCACAGGCACTGCTCAAGGCTGTCTCCAGAGCACATCCCTGCTCCCCCCTTCCCGGGCAGGCCGGGCAGCTGAAGTTCCCTGGTACCACAGAGCAGGGGCTGTTTGGGCACTGCCAGGCTGCCTCAGGGCTGCTGCCTCTGGGCTGCCAGGGGAGCTGTACAGAAAGAAAGTGGACAGATCTGGGAGGAGGCCAAGACTGAGAGTGAGGGAGTCAGACAGGAGCACAGTCCAAGCTGGTAATTATGCTAACTATCCAAACAGCCACCCAAAATGGCTTTTTTGGAGCACATTTGAATGAGAGTATAAAACCTAACTACTTCTTTTTGGTTCTAAACCCATTGGTACTACAAGTTAAAATGAAGGCAGTTAAGCGTATTGTATGCTTTATATCAACATATTGTCACAGTAGGTAAGGGCTAAGTAATATAATTAGGTAAGTTAATATTTGAACTACCAAGATCTGAGAGACCAGCAGCTAATGGGAAACCATACTATAAAACTTAAGGTAACTAAGGAATAGTATTTACTTTTTTGAAACTCCTATCTTTTAACTTATTACCATGCAAATGATGACATGGATGTTATTTTAATCCAGGCAGGTCCCGACCCACAGTTCTATGTGAAATACCGAATACTTGAAAGCACTTGTGCCACTGAAGAAAACAAACACTGGCAACACTGTCATTACAAAGTATCTGCAGAGGCTGTAAGTATCTGTTCTCTTTAAAGTTCTCTGCAGAAACATAAGGACCAAGACTGCAATTGCCTGGGGAAAATACAGCAGAATTAACTTTTTAAGCTGCATTGCTTTAGAGAGCTTATATGACTACAGTACAGAAATGTTTACAGCCCCAAAGTTAACCATTATCGTCCTGAGTTTTCCGGTACAATCCTGAATATATGCAGAAAGGAACATTTCAGTGCTTCAATATGAAGGTTCACAATAAATCCTACATAAGATTTGTGCACTGTGAGAGTGTAAGGACTGTAATACTTGGTATTAATTATGTATAATGGAAGCTTGCACAACCAAATACTGACATGCAAGCCACTATGACAGAAATTTAGGCAGAGGGCTTTCAGCAGTGCCAAGCATGTCTGGCTCATGCTACCGGAGGGCACCCAGGGGAGGTAAAATGGGGGCACACACTGCAGGGACACTGCACATTCCCAGGGCATGGCACTGCTCTTTCCCACAGTGCACAGGAAGGGATCATGGTGGCAATATAATTTGAATCTATGTGAAATGCCATGGCCATTGCTTCATACTTTGTACTAGTAGAGAGGAAAATGGATAAATACATAGCTTATACAGTCTTTAGTCATGGGCATGTGTTCATTTCCATTACTCTGACTGTAAAGCCTTTAGTTAATCAATGCACATCATACAAATACAAAGCATCATTCAAGTAATCTGCTCAGTTTGTCCCCTACTTTCCTCACAATCAACAAAACTGATCCTTTTACAGTAACAAAACTGTTAGACATTACTACAAACATACACATGAACCTCTTCCCCAAAATCAGTCTGCAATGGTCAACTGTGTTCAATAGCTAAAGCACTGTGTTTTTATTTAGCAAGTTTCAGACAACTGTTGCCATATGTTTTTGCAGAAAACAGGAGAATGCACAGCTCGAGTTCATATGAATGATGCTGATAAAACAACTAATGTTTCACAAGAGTGCAAAATTTTCTCAGGTATGTAACTATTTGAGACAGCATTCAACAAATACACTTACAAATAAAAATGGAATAAAAAATGGAATAAATAAAATACTGAGACTTTCAGGTAATTTTAAAGGTAGAAGCTCCTTATCATTCTAGTCAGACATTTATAAATAATACTTTGTAAGCAACTATTGGTTAAAGATAAATTTTAACTTCACTGTTATACACATGTAGACTAAATCAGTGAAGCACAGGCAGTTTCTGCCCAGGGTAATAAAATTCAGCATTTATGTGTAGTGAGTTTCTTCAAGCACTAGAATTATGCCAAATTTGCTTAAGACCAAAAGCATACTAATAACTTAAGAGACTGGATGCAACTTGTCACACTTCAGCTTTCTGTCCTTACATTTTTAAACATAAAATTGTCCAAGGAATTACTGGAAAATACTTGGTATGACAAAATTGCACCTTCATTTTCTCCAAACTGAAAATTAATGAATTCTTGCTGTTAAAGTTTACCAAAACAAATATTTACCCCAAACAAGGAAAGAAAAAAAAAATTTACAAAATAGAAATCTGGCAGTGATATAATTATGTAAGAGACAGATCTTTTACACCTTAACAATAGAAGTACTACATTTTTCACCTATAAGACACTCATATGACTATTACATTCTCATAGGAATTCTCCTTATTAAGAAGAAATCACATTGTTTTAAAGATTTCCAACTGAGATCTCTATGCTTGGTGCTCTGAAAGATATACCCAAGTTCACTTTAAAATATCCATCAATTAACTACAGAAATATTCTCCCCAATTTCTGAGATGTTTGGCAGCCGGTATATGCTTTTTGTTCCTAGCTATCTTGTTTAAAGCTGAAATGGCTTTGCCTACACTGTACTTCTAGGAACTGCAGTATAAAGTCCATGTTCTGCATTGAATAAATGCTGCATTTGTAGGGTAATGGTGACACCTAGTTGCCAGCAAAAGTTGTGTGAATCCCACAGAGAACACATGGGAAATTTGCATTTGTATCTTTGCTTAGAAAGAAAAAAATCCCCATATATAAATTAAACAAATCAGGTATTCAACCTAAGGAACTAATCTCTTGTTACAAAGTAATAACAACTCTGGCAAATAATACATGTTTGTTCAGCTTAGTCCTTACAAAAATGCTGAGACCACAGCTGGTCTAGAAATGGGGGTGCTGCTGGTTCTGCTTTGTGACTGCTTACTGAAAATGTGGTCATACTTTTCTGTGAGGTATCTATTTGTCATTACTGAGTCAACATAAGACATACTTTGATCATTCCTGACAGATGAGGGATTTCTCCACTGTATTGGTACCACACTGTTCAGCCTCTTTGGTGGAACAGTTCAATCTAACTGACCCTGGACTGGTTTCCTGGCTGGTGCAAACTGGCATAACTTCCTCTAAGCCAGTTTATGCCAGCTGAAGATCAGGCACGTAAATTTGACTTCAATTCCACAGAGACCACATATTGTCCCACTTCCATTCTCAAGCTCACTGACTTGTGAAATTAATTTATGTACTGAACTATAAAATTAATTTATGAAAATCCAGTCCATGATTACTAGAAAGGAAAGAGAGTTAATAGGATTAGTAGTAGGAAACAGGAGTTTGAGCATCCCTGTCAAGCTTGTCTATTCACAGCCAATCCAGCTGGTTTAGCCTGAAGGTAGCACCAAGTGGTAACTGGCAGCCACAATGACTGGTAGGAACAGAAGAACAGTCCAACTACAGTCCCTGGGGCACTCAGAGTCACAGCAGCTCACACGGGTGAGCCCAAACTCCTCTGCTGAAGTCCCCACCCTGAAAAGTGGTGAGGACAGCAAGCAGCTGCACACTGTGGGTGAGCTTTGAAGAATCTGAAAACCACCCCCTTAGTTCAGCCTTCCTGGCTGAATGAGTAATGTACCTTCCTTAACAGTGTCAAAACTACATGCAAGATTTTTCTGAAATTCAGTAATTGCTGGAATGGGGTTCACTGGACCCTAAGGTCATGGATGGCCCCTGCCACTACAACCAGAACATGTTCCTAAATATAAAAATGTCTTTGTGGGCCTTGAAACTGGAATATAGGGCTTGCTTATCTCATCAATTAAAAGCAGGAAAAGTTCTTGCTCACTCCCAGATAGGAAAACTGAAAACCTAAGGCTGTTTTGCATGAAACCCTATAATTTTTGGTTTTTCTTTTCCAGATGTGTCAAAGATAAGACTTAGTGAGGCTCCATGTCTTGGATGCTTTCATCATATATCAAATGATGGCTCAGAAGTGTCAGAAATTCTGAAAAAAGCCATTCAAAAGTTTAACAAGCACAGTGATGAACTCGCCCTTTTTAAGCTTGTGGAAATAAAAGAAGCTAAGAGACAGGTTTGTGCATGATTTTTCTCTAAATTTTACTTAAATAATCCAACCCAAAGCATGTATCTTGTTTGTTTTTTGTATGTTTCTGATAGTAAAGCATACAAAATGCATATATAGGTAGGCTCAATAAATAATTATCTTCATTTATAAGGAATCATTAACAGTTACCTACTGGATACAGAGCTCTCAACTGATAGCATATACACCTTTTTTTTTTTTTTTTTTTTTTTTTTTTTTTTAATCTGCAGTTGCTTCTAAGCAGTGTCTAGCACCAGTTTATTTCCATTCTGATCTGGCACATGCAACCTGTATCATCTCAGACCCTCCTGGGTATTTCTTTTAGCCTTGCCCTGAGGCTCCTACAGCAGCAGGTCCCTCCTAGGGGCTAAGCCAAAGCTGCCAAGCTGCACAGATGTCTCTCGCACTCACCAGCCTCTCAAACAGCAGCAGGCATCTCTGTTTTTGCAGGCAATAGGGCCCATTTGTTAGCAGCTGCTATGTGCTATAGGACAGGTAAACCCCACATTGCAAAAATGGGTAAGAGAACCCAAAACCCCAGCATGCCACTTACTGCAAGATTTCTGCTCATGGGAATATCTGCTTTGCAAGAAATGACTACTCATGTTGCAGAAATTCTGTGTCATCTGGTATTTCATACAATAAGGCCCCTGTGAAAAGGCCTCCTATGGGTTGGTGTGACATTACTAGAAAGTAAAGTTTCTTATTTGGCTTTTAACTAGTGTACAACCCAACAGTAAACACAGACCCTTTTCTTTGAACCTGTGTATATTTACTAAGCCAAAAAGAAACTTCTAGTCTCATGGCAGCTTGACTCATGCTTTAAACCAGACTGTCCTTGTTATATTTACTGACAGCAGCAATCCTCTTTGCTGAAAGACAAACTTGCACAACATTTAAGCCACATGACAAAGTGTTGCAGACAGACTGCAATCCAGCAGCTGGAAAGAGAACCATCATGTCACCTCTGGCAAACAGAGAAAAATCAGAGCTCTCCAATTGATCAGGGATAACAAGTTCTTATACTTGATTGTTTTTCCTTTTTAATACAATGTTACCTGGCCCAACACTATGATTTGGAGATGTTTCATGGGTGAGAAGAAGTAGCCACTGTTAGGAAAATGGAACAGCTTCCTGGAGAGAAAAATTTTAGAAAGGGTTATGAACCTGGAGAAAACAGTGTGTGTGGGAAGGTAAAGCCCAGGATAGACACAATTATGGGTAGATGATAAATGCAGAACACTCAACAAAAATGATGCCAGCAGTATAAAGTTACATTATTCAGATACTGTTTTACTGTGTCCCATGCTCAGGAATGCAGGACTTGCCAGGCTGTGTTACTGTAGTCATCTATCTAGACCAGCTTCCTGTCACAGGCAGTAATAAGTAACAGATCTTTGGAGGAAAGGGCAAGAAACCCAGCAGTGTGAGGCTGCAGGCTTGCCAGAAGTGGACACCAAATACAAAGTGCACTTCTAATAAAAGCAGGATTTAGTTGACATTTTGTACTGCACGGATGTTTTTTTGCTGTCCACGAACAATCTGTGGCTTAATGTGTGAAGTGGTTTGATAGGTAGAAGGCAATAATTGTGTAGTTTTGCTTTCTTTGCTAACATCATGTAATAGTTTAAAGTTTGCATTGTTTTACATAATATATAACCTAAATATCTCTCCCAGGTGGTAGCTGGATGGAATTATGTAATTAGATATGAAATTAAGGAGACTAATTGTACCAAAGACCAATTCCAAGATTTAACTCCAGAATGCAGAATCACTTCTAGAGGTGTAAGTAATCTCAAAAATCTGTTTACCAAGAAAATATCACATTAATAATTGTGATCTGACTCAATAAAATACTTATATTCTTGCTTCATTTCACAAATAAAGTTTAAATCCAGTCTTACACATAACTGTTTATGTAACTAGGACATCCATGTCTTCTGAATCAGTGACTAAGAGGACCACTGAAAGGTTTATGGATTACACCACAGAATCTAACCACTTTTACCCAAATAATAAATCCCTTGAGAAGTTTTTATCCAGGTATTCCAGGAGTTACTCATGTACAACCCAAGAAGTGATAATTAAAATTAGCACAATTTCCAGCCTAAGACATATTTTCTCAGAAAAGTCAGTAGCTGAATTATTACTTAACCTTTACCACAGTCCAAATAATAGCTTCAAAAGAAATTTATTAACATAATTTATACATAATCCAGCTAAACACTTCTGTAAACACAGGTACTCTCTTGGCTTCACTGACCTGGATCTGAAGGAGCTGTACCAAAAATAGAGGCTTCCTTTCTCAACTGACCTCACTGAACCAGCTCATGAGGGCATCAGAAAAATGATTTTCAAACACAAAACAAATGGCAGGAATGCAGAGTCACTATGAGCAGTGGTGGTAAATGGGAGAGGACAGAATGGCATCCATTTTGGCTGCTGAGGAAATGCACCATTGAGTGTTACTTTCAAGAGCCACTCCTGTTCAAAAATTAATCCTTGTTCATCTCAATAATGTTTCAGAAGTATTGTTCAAAAAAGGAAAGAATGACAGCACTAGTAAATAACAGAAGCATGAGAGTGAGACTAGCTAAAGCAAATCCCTCCACTACCCATGTGCCTTTAAACCTTAACCAAGTTACTTAACCAGCCTGAGTCTGAGTTTCCCCAGCTGTCACCCAGAGGTGATGACTTCTGTCACCCCACCTATTGCAGGAGCACTGCCTCACCCACATACTGCTTTGGTCACACAGGGCTTCTGGTATTAGATCATAAGCACTTATCCCCTGAACTTGCCAGTAGATCATTGACAGATATTAGAATACCATATTTCAAGAATATTCCATACCTTGGAATGACCAAATTCCAAGGAAGTTTTCTCATACCTTTATTTAGCTCTGTACTGTTAAACTTTAAATGGGAGGGCCAGGATCGCACCTTGTATTCAACACACATATGAACCACTGAGCTACACTGGGACATTATGTCAATTCCTTTAACCTGGATAATAAGCTTTGACAATATTCTTCATCAGTTGTCCTAAAATACTACTAAGTAGATTTTTAATAATTACATTTTCAAGTAACTGTCATGGTTCTAAGGTCTGAATTTTAAGTCTTCCTTCTTATTTTGGGTTTCTTTAGTCTTTGATAAATGATTTCACCAAAACCTTTCTTAAAATCTCTATATATCAAGAGATCTCTTTACCCACCTATGCTGATGCTTTGTAGAACTTTGGCAAATCTGCAAAATATGACCTCTGCTTACCACAAAACCTCAGTTTTTCCTGGATGTATTCATTGCCTCTAGTTCTTTGCTTATTACTGTTTTTAATCACTGGAATGGTGGAATTGGGTTTAGGCTGTATAATCTTCAAAAAACCCCACTATCAATATCTGCTTTCTTCCAGCTTTAAGATATCAAGGCTGTTGTAAGTTACAATGGTTCCTTTAGAAGACCTGAGAAAATACAAGAAACTCAGTAATGTTTGATTTGATAATTGTGTGATTTTCTTTTAGGTCTTTACAGTTTGAGACAGAAATTCCATAGAGTTCTCCATAAAATATGATTTTGGCTTGTAGACATTCTCATTTTTTTTCTTTAATGAACACGTACAAATAGTTAATTTGGCTTTTATTTTAGGGTGTTATTTTCTTTGAGTAGTCCTTTTGAACTCTGATTATTTATTGTCTCTGCAGACTGTCGAAGAGGAGAGGAGAGGAGAGGAGAGGAGAGGAGAGGAGAGGAGAGGAGAGGAGAGGAGAGGAGAGGAGAGGAGAGGAGAGGAGAGGAGAGGAGAGGAGAGGAGAGGAGAGGAGAGGAGAGGAGAGGAGAGGAGAGGAGAGGAGAGGAGAGGAGAGGAGAGGAGAGGAGAGGAGAGGAGAGGAGAGGAGAGGAGAGGAGAGGAGACATGCTTGACTTATTCTGTTAGCAGGAAGGTATTAGGATGTGAGCTTGCTCATTATTTCTAAATAACAAGGATCTGTTTTGCATTTTTGACTCCAGCGTGTAGCTAAATGTGAGGCCAAAGCATTTCAGAATCTTCAGGCAGAGATCGTAGACACTGCCAGTGACTGCAAGCTTCCAGGTATGTCCTAGGCACTACCAGTTTTGAAAGTTCCACAGTTTTCAGTGTCTTTTATTGTTATGTATTGTTACTTTTTCTCCAGCCTATCTGGACACAAATATTGTTCCATGTATAAACACTGCATTCTTACCCATTCAGACTAGATTTTACTCAACACAAAAATTCACTGCCAGTTACATGCACCTCTTGTTTCACCCAAATCAGATCTTTCCATATGTGTAGCTGTTCCCTCTCCATGTTTTCTGACAACCTACAACTGGCATATGCAATTCTTGAGAACTGTTGTTAAATGTCCCATGTGACAGTAGGTGCTGATGTTAATTTAGATAACCAAGATATGATATTGCTGATCATGTAAAACTAAAATATATTTTGTTTTTATTTCATAGACCCAAATATGAAGAGTTCCAGAAAGCAGGGCTTTATAACTGTTTTTCCCAGCCTTTATCTACATTGAATCTTTTGTTTCTTAGATCTGAAACCTGTTGTTCTCTTTCAGTCGAAGAAACGGTAGTTGCTGCCAATTGCCGAGGTTGTCCAAGGATGATCCCAAATGACAGTCCAGAACTGAAAGAACTACTGAAGGTTTCTACAGAGAAGTATAATTCGGAGAGCAATGATGACTTCTACTATAAAGGTGGAGAAATACGATCAGCAACAGTTCAGGTTGGGATATATCACAGAGATGAGGAACAAACATGACATTATTATTGGCCTGAGCTGAATGTTACCTAAAGTTTGTATTTAGATTTGAAATAATGTTTTTGTCTAAGTGCTGATACATGATGTAACTGAAATATCCATGCAATTTTTCATGTAAAACCTAATCCATTCTGGCTTGAATTCAAAAATTTTCCATCCCTTGAATTTTCTTTTTTTCTTAAAACAAAATTATTTTAAAAGGATGTGAAGAAGGTTGGGTCAGGGCATTTGATTTCTATGTATCTACCCTATTTTTTACCCTCATAACATACCTTAGACTTTTAAAGTATAAAAGTTTTATTAGACAGGACTACTCCCTTGATCCACCACACCAATACTCTCCACTTTATTTTAAGCAGTGTCGACCCTACAGTTATTGTATTGTCCAAAATGAGGCACCTTAATTTCTCTTAAAAATGTGTTATTTAATATACTGATTGTGCTGCCAATAATACTCTAGCTAGATTCAGAAAAGAACATCTGTGCATAACTTAATACATACAGATAAATAGAACTTGATAAAGGATGAGGAATCAGGGGGATAATATTAGTCAGCGTTTGCATATGCCTTGTTTAATGTCTCAACACATCAAAACAGAAGTTTAGGATAGAACTGAAAATTTGACAGTGGAGTAGTTCAGAAAATACTTGGTCATAACTACTCCTGAGCATGAGGTATCTCTGGAGAAGACACTAAAAACACACCAGAATTTTTCCAAACAGCTCGTATTATCTTACTGATAATATCTGTGCCTTTTCCTCTTTCAAACTTTTTTCTTCCTTATTACTTTTCCTATCATGACTGATATTAGCATGCATACACCTTTAAAATAGATTTCAGGGAAATAGAATTTCATGTCTTGCCTGATGTCCCCGAAGGAAGATATATTATTTCAAGCTCTGTGAAAAATACTATGAGAACTCATAGCAGGCACATTCTTGAACCCATGCAGTTTCTCTCTTTAATGCGTTTGGCAAATAGGTTCATTTTCAACTAAGCCTGTTCATCACACACTTTGTTTTACTCGCATTCCACTTTTCTGACATCGTATTTGGCTCTCTACAGTGCTATCACTAATGATTTCATCTGTTACTAATGAAATTACTACAGACATTTAATAAATGTGGCCCCAATATTATTCTGACCTTTTCTGTTTCCTTCAGCTTCAATGCTAGAATTTTTGAGAATAGGAACTGGAGTAAATAAGTTACTTGATTAGAAGCAGATAAGTTTACTGCCAAATATTTTAATATTGTTCTTCACATATGCTGGCCCAGTGGTTAGGACTTGTAGAATACAAGTAGTATAAGCTTGTAGAAAATCATCTTTCCTGTGAAACTTTTTTAATAAAATGCCTTTAGTGCAGAAAGCTTTCTTACTCATTTTTCAGGTGGTTGCAGGAAAAATGTATCGAGTAAAATTTACAGTCTGGAAGACAAACTGCTCTAAGAGTGAGTTTGAAAAACTTAATGAAGACTGTACAGCCACATCAAACAGTGTAAGTAATGATAATCTTGCCAACTGTAATGTTTCTAATGGACAAATTCATTTGCATCAGAAACTGTAAATGATTAAGTAAAATCACATCCTGGGTTCTGTTACCTCTTTCAGTAAACTTTTGTTCTAAGAAGAAGGGAAGCTTTCACTGTTTGTAACCCAAGTTAAAAACTCCTGAAACTTGAACTGTGGCTATGGGATCAGTGCTCACTGCAAAACCAAAGGAACTTTCTTTTGATAATAATCAATCAAAGAAAGGAGAGGAAAAAGCTGCTGCCAAATGAAATAGCTGCAATACTCCTTACTCTGTGGACTTGCAGTTAAGGAAAACATGAGACTGAATTGTTACTTGTGAGCAAAGGAATGACATTTCTGGAGTGCATGCCATGCTGTTGATAGTGAGAAAATGTGCTCTGGACACTGGAAAGGAATGCTGATAGGGCCAGAAACCACTGGCAAGGGGGTCGTTTGGGGAGAGGGCCTTCATCTACCATCTCTTTTCCCACCATATGAACAGTGCTTTCCTGTGAGATTTTAGAATTTGTTAGTGCAGCAGGCACTAAAAAGAAAAAACAAGGCTTTATTTAAATTTCCCAATTTCCCAATTATTAGTAGAAGAAACACCATAAATAAAAAATATTTCTTAGGAGTATCATGCAAAAAATATTTCTTAGGAATATTATGCAGTTAATGCTCCAAAAGTGATGGAGGTGAAAAATCCAATTTTCAAAATTTAATCTGAAATCCAAATTTGAATTAAAGTGTTCACAAAGGCATACTGCAACCTTGTAAAGCTAAGCTGTGATGTGTCCCAATACAGAAGTATCCACCACTAAGATAGATTTCATAAATACTTGGTAAAGGTTCCAAGGATTTTAAAGTATTATTTTTTTTAAAGTTTCTTTTTTAGGCTCAAGTCTCTTCCTTTGTGTATGAAGTTTTGTTGCCTTAATGTGTTGGTTTTGTTTTGTTAACAGGAATCGCTGTCATGTGACGCACAAATTCACGTGATGCCGTGGCTGGATAAAATCTATCCCCAGGTGAACTGCTCTGAGGAGCACGAAGTGGTAAGATTCTTCTTCATTACCCAACCTATTAAGTAGAGCATAGGATTCTTTATCCATTCCAAATTATCCCATATTTTATACCAAAAATAAAGGAACACAGTTCTCTTAACAGCCTCACTAATGTCACACTCTTTTCTCTCACTCTTTAACCTCAACAACCTGTTACATCAAAGCAGTTTCACCACAAGGTGAGACAATAGCTAACAGGGGAGACACTGGGACAGGGAGAAGTTCTGGCTGTTGCTGTTCCTCTGCACTCTCAGTTAAGCTCTGGAGTATCAAGCCCCATCAAATCCCCCAAATTGCTACTCATACTAGGTTTAAAAGCTGAAATAAAAATTTATTTGCTGGCACAATAATTACACCCCACCAACTTCCAAAGCTCTGTGAACCTTTTCATATGAGTGGAGTGGTACCTGCTGCAGCTGTCAGTCTCTGCACAAGGATCTTCCAATTTCTTATTACTCAGCTCCATGATGGACTAGTGACACTGAATAGAGGCAGATTACCCTGCCCTCATAACTAATAACTTCACAGTACTCAGCACCTTCATAACTACAATATTCATTTGTTATGTATCAACTAATGTCTCTCCTCTCTATTTTCACTACAATATTTTATCCATATCAACTTTCAAATTTAGCTTCAATGCAAATAACTCTTATCTGCAGCTAGACAATGATCAGAGACTTTGGTGGAGAGAAATGAAACTCGTGTTGTACAGTGACTGTACACCATGCATTCACAGCCTTTGTCTTCCAGTTGAACACTGATGAGGGAGTAGAGATGACTCAATAACAACAGAATGTTTGATATTATCAGCTTTAATCTCTGTGTGTTATTTCCAGGCAGTATTCTGAAATTAATATGTCAAATCTAGAAGTAAAAATTTTAATAGTTACATTTCATATAACAAAATTACACAGATCTTCTGTATATTCTGCCAATGATGTTATTCAGAGATGTCAACTTTCAGCATTCTAACAAGTGCCAGGACATTTAGTCCTAGAATCCAACTGTATTGTTCATAAATTAAAACAGACAGTACATGTGTTTTGCTCTCTGTAGTATAATTCCTCTCTTACACTGACAAAACTTCAGTGATAATCAAAAAACTTCAGAACTTTTTCTTTAGCTGCTAAAATACTCCAGAATTATTTGGATGTTTATGTTTGTACACTTATCACAGAAGAGATACTTGTTTAGATTTTAGTTTAAAAATCTGCTAAGTGATTCATGTACTGCAATGAACCAGCTTCTGAATTTCCCACATTTGAAGCAATTGTTCTGTTTCATGTAACAAACGTGGCTACCATTGCAATGTTTTTTAGGTGTTCTTTGCAAGAAGGCCTCCTGGATTCACACCTTTCCGGAGCACTATGATGCTAAACCAGCCACATATAGTTTCACATGCTGATAAAAATGAAGGAGAAAGTCAAAGCCCTAGCACAGAAACGAGGAAAGACAATGGAGAGGAACCAGAAGGTGAAGGTGAACCTGAGCACAAGCACAGGCACAAACACAGGCATAAGCACAGGCATGGAGTTAAGAAGGATCATGACAATGACAAAAGGCATAGGCATGACACTGGTTGTGGGCGCAGAAGTGGCCATGGGTGTGGGCATAAAAAACACAGTAAAAAGAATAAATATAAACATCCAAACCCAAAATCTTCTGAGGAGTCAAATGAAAGGGGTTTTAATCAAAATGAAACCCTCCCATCATCTACTGCTGAAACAGCACTGGAGCTGGTTAGTACAGGGGTTGCAAGGGAGGAAACCAGTAAACCTGCAGAACCACTAATTGTTCCTGATACTTCTTTATTTAATGGGTTGCCAGATCACGCAGAATCTCCTCGCCCCAGATGTCCTGGAAAACCATGGAAACAACTTGTGGGCTTTCCAGCCCCTCCTAGCTTTCCCAGAGAATTCACAAATGAGGATCTCTTGCCTTCTGCAGCAGAAAACATCAATCCAGCTACAGAAAACAACGAGGAAGACTTTGATCTCGGAGATGCTTTAGTGTAATTCAAACATTGCAGGCTCCTTTTCAGAAATGTTACAAAGAAAATAAGAAGAATGCTGCCTTTTGAAATGTATAAAACACAAAGAGGCAAAAGCTCATATTCTGTTAACTAAAATACTCAAGTAGGTCACCAGCACTTCTGGGGACCTAAGACCATATCGCAATGCTGTGTATTTGCATATATTTGCAAATATGTAAATCTGTGTAAATAATCTGCCTCAGTTTTCTATAAACACAAACTTAATCACTGCATCAAATCCTACTGTATTATAGTTAAAACAATGGCAGAAAGAATTTTGCAGATTACATAAAGAATCTCAACCAAATATGGGTAAAACAAGACAATATAGAACAAGGGAGCCTCTCTTAGATATGTGAAATATTTTTTCTCTAGTTTACTGGACTGAATCATTTAAAAAACAAAATAAAACAAAGGAACTTCTTAAACTGTTAATTTCTTTAAACGAATCAATATTGTTACCAGTCTATCACTAGCAGTTGCTCTGTTGGATGAGATAACAGGGACAGCTGAGAGAATCCTAAATAAAGCAGATTTATTATTCCCTATACATATTATGTTAACTTCCTAGAGAAACACATTGATTGCCAGATTTTCATTCAGCAGAGATACACAAATACTACAGATCAGATGACAAAATTACGAACTCTTGAGACACCTAAAATTTGTATGCCTTTGTCTATATTTGTATGCCTAATGCCTATATGCCATTATTAGATTGTGCATAATTTTGAGACTGGACAGATTTTTCTATTCTAGGTATCTTCCAAAGGTTGAGCTTTTGGTGCAATGTATTAGTTAAAGAGCACCAAATATTTCTTGCAAAATAAAATATGTTTTCCCTCTGTATGGATGTGAGAACTTATTCAGCTGAAAAAAACCCCAAAACCACACATAAATAAATAAATAAATACTTCAATGCCAGATAAGTTCACCAGTTTGAAATGCTACTCCATCCTGTAAAGAGTGACAGGGCGAGGTCCTACAAATGATAATACTTCATTGATTTTGTTCTAAAAGACCACATTACTTGAAACCACAGTGGAAATGCCCTTCACCACAGCTGCAATTCTGTTCATTCCAACTGCTAGGATTGCTGTAGCATCAAGACTTTATACTCAACAGCTGGGAATGGCTCCTTTTGTGTGCTGTGCTTCTACAGTCAATGAGGAGGCACTAAACAGAGGAAATTTACTCAGACAAGGCAAAAGAGATGGGAACAGGATTGGGAGTCTTGGCATAACAGGCAAAGGATGATCTGCAAAGAGGAGATAGCTACCAAAAAAGGTCAGAGTACACAGAGGTGGAAAGAGCACAGGCAGGGTGGCATGATATGGCTGGGGTGAGAAGAACAAAAGAAAATAGCAAATTAGTGGTAAAAATTGAAACACAGTGAATGAGATGGAAAAGCGTGTGACAGTACAATCATCAATGAACTGTAAAAGACAGAACTCAAGAAATGGGGCAAGAACAAAAATAAAAAAGCAAGAGAGGGGGTCTCTGTGTAGGAGAGTCCCCAGCACATCACAGAACAGAACTCATACTGCCTGAATCGAAGCATTCCCTGACAGTGTAAACACACCTCCTGTTCTCAATGCCTGGTTCCTTTTATTCTAATTACATTAGAAAATTCATTACTATGTATTGAAAAAGGAAATCTAAAATTAGAAACAGTGCCTGTGAGAAAAAATTTAGCATGGTTGTGTGCATCTGAAATTTTTTTTACACAGTATAACTGGCTGCCAGATAGGGATGGATGGAGGCAGACAGATATCTATCACAACTGATGGTATCAGAGCCATTATACTTCCTTTCTTTCTGAAAATAATAATTCAGAAGTTGTAAAAATTAGCTGAAGCCAAATTTTAAAGAAAGATGCAGTAATAATAACCCCTGGATCCATCACTAATCAAATCCAGCCTTTATAATTCATTCCTTTCCTTGCAGCATAATATGCAAAGGCTATCTTCTTGTTTTGACAAGAACTGAACTTACAAAGCTATGCCAATGAAAACCTTGAGAGTTATCTTTAGTTCTCTACTTCTTTTCTTCTGAATATTTGATTGGTATGATTTCGGCTGTAACTGGAAACTCTTTGTGTATACTGAATTACTAACAGCTCAAAACAGTTCTTCTTTAAATTACAGTAGCAACTTAATAATTAATACAAAATCACAGTAAAGACATAAAGAAGCAAATATAAGAAAAGCAAAGTTTTCTTTCCATTTCCAGTCTCCCTGATGTGATGAAAGGACTGTCACACTCTTGATGTATTCTCCCCACAGAGCACACATACACAACCACGAGTAGTGAGATACAGGACTGAACTGTCATTTACCATGTGCTGTAGTGATGATGTGAGGTTCCATTATTAACACAAAAATGACAATTTCAATTTGTTTACATAATTTACAAAACTAAGTACTTTTAAAAAGTCATTCTGGAGTAAAAATCAGTGTTCCGTGTGTCAAAATTCTGAATCAGAATGTTTGGATATTTTTGGAACAGTACATTTCCATTCCTTATTGACCTGCTCCCACAGAAAGTTTCAATTGTCACAAAACAGCACTTTCAGATGGAAGAAGCTGCTGCGAGAAAACTCCTGACCAGGCCTGTTCCCGCTCAGCTGCAGAAGAGCTCTGCAAAACTCCCAGCCTCTCCTCCTGCCGGCATCGCGCTGGAGAGCTTTATCCAGCCCGCAGCGCCTAAGGAGCACTTTCCTCCTTGGCCAGCAGATGGCACAACTTTTGCCACAGGGTTTATGATCGCCAAATTTTGTCAGGTTTGTCATCGCCAGGAATGGTTTAGCAGGCTTAACACTCAGCGTTTCTTCTGGGTGAGTAACACTGTAACTAAAAACACCCCATCTGTGCAATCTGTTTTAAATATTAAGCTCTAGCAATAGAGTTTCGATGCTTGCCAGTTACTTACTATAAGCAAAGCATATAAATAACATTCTAAATGTAATTCCATGAACGTGAAAAATAAGGGCTACTCCCGCACCAGAAAAATTGCATTCTTACTGATATAGATAATAGGAACTAGGAGTCTGGGGTTTGAAAATATGTCTGAATTAAACCTCTGTTTACTCGTACTGCTGACATCCAGAGCCACATGATGGCCATTCTGTAGTTGTCTGAATTTAATGTGTTCCCTCCCCTGTTCATTCCATCTGTGACAATGGAACAAAACACATATTTTAACTGACCATATGAAAAATTCCTCAGCTTGACTCTGGATGGACTATTGGATTTTTGCCATTATTCAGACATGACCTTTTCATCACACTCAGCAGTTTCAATCATCCTCCAGTGCTATGTTCACACAGTGTAAGCCACGGGAGAGAGCTGTGCAAACACCTGACATCAGAACATGTGGAGCACTAATGATGAACATTGCTGTTTGATAGGATGTAAGAACCCATTTCTTTCCTTGTTTTCCCAGGTCTCTCAGCCAGTAAGATAATTGCTCCCAATTTAGGAATAACAGCTCTGAGGATAAATGAGTCTAAGTGTCTACAGAACTAGAAATTACAGTACTACATGGCCATTGTAATGTAGACAGAGCTGTACCAAATCCAATGTACAAATTCCTCATATATTCTTTAAAAATAACAATGGGGATAGATATTTTCAATTCTGTAACCAGCTACTCACCCACAATTCCTAACTCTGCTGTGTTTACAAGCCCACATTAGTGTAATGCAGCTCCCACAGTTTAATTACGCTTTATGTGCAAGTTCATTTGGGAAAATGCAATTAATAACACAATATTTCCACTGCATTCTAAAATAAGAGGAAGGGTGCATTAAGGAGTAAAGAGTGAAGGTTTTTCTAGTTGGGTAAGGCATCTTGCTGCAATGAATACTCCCAATACTGCAGCTCCTGCAATGGTTTCCATCTGCTGCCCACTGAAAGCACAACCATAACCTTCAAAGAAGTAACTCCTACCACTATGGAGTAACAGGCATTAGAAACCTCATAGTGATTCTTTTCTCTTCTGCCATGTCTACAGACAGTGCTGAGCTGTGGGTTGAAGATCAGGCATTAAAATACTTACTCAAATTAAGCTACAGAAAATCAGAATTCTTGCAGAATCCAGAGTCATGCCATTTTTGTTTTAAAAATGCAAAGACAAAATATATTTATGAGAGGCCCTGTATGAATTTGGTGGATGCCTCTCCACCTTCCACTGGATGCACTTACCACAGGATCCAACAGACCATTTGGCTTGGAACAAAACAAATATTATAATTTCAGTGAAAAACAAGGGAACAAAACAAGTCTGACTAAGGCAGAGAATGAACAAGGATGTATTGTTAACTGAAACTTAGATTACTATAAGAAAACTCAAACAGTTGGGCTAGACAAGAATTGAGGATTATTGTTTTCAAGTTGGGGAACATAATGCTTATCAATATCAATAGGAGCATGTTTAAAGAAAGACTTCTCCTACATGGCCAAAACACTATAGTTCAGTGCCTTGAAAAATCCACCAGACACAGGTAATGGAACACTATTTTATTTCTTATTCTAACTGTTAAGCATGTCAGCAGAAGATAATTTCTTGCCATTTAATCCAATAGAAAAAAGACTAATGCCATAGAACATTATAAAGAAGTAAATCTACTATAATGCAATTATCTTCCTTTTATGTGTCAATTGTTCTACTAGCTGTGTACTGACTAAAAGACTAGTAATGCTCACAAAATTAATAAAAACAAAGGGGTGTAATGGGACATAACTCAGGCTCTGCAAAAGAAAAAAAATCAGTTCCAGAAGGAATCCAGAATTCAGACTGATCATTTAAGCAGTCTTGTGAATGCTAAACTAAAATCTCCTGTTTGAGTGCAGAAGCCTGATTTTACATTTTGCTGAGAAGTCTGTGCTCCCATTAACCTTAAATAGCATTATGGGTACTCAGCATTTCAAAAATCTGGCCTTGGACCACTCAGCCAAAGCCTATCATGTGGAAAGCTGATATTACCTGGAGTGGTTGAGATGGAAATTGAGCAGTGCAACACCTCAAAAAGTTAATTATGGACAGCAATAGGCATCAAAGAAGCTTTTATATTTTACAGTGTTTTCAGAATTGGTGCAAGTCCTGGCATTAACTCCAGCAGCACTAGTGACTTAAGAGCTATTTTTTCCTGGCCCAAATACAGAGATTAGAGTGTTCTGGGCAATGTTTGCCATACTTCCTTTTTCTCTTGATCACTCCCACAATATAAACCAGGTGGAAGACTCAGGCAAATCAAGCATAAACTACAAGATCACCTGTTTCTTCAGAATTCAGTACAAACATGTGGACATATTAGTAGATTTACAAACAACTCCTCTGTCTTGTTCAGCTTCATTAAGTTGCTTTTCTATCATAAGACAACCAAGATGCCTCTGAAACTTTGTCTAAGTTCATAGATCTGTGGGTTGTAGCTGACAGTTTGGCATAGGAACAGCAGCAATATGAAGGTTATAATGTGGGTGCACTCTACTCAAGACATTTCCATACCAGCACTACTGCAGCTCTGCTCTTACTCACTGTAAATACATACTAGCCACCATCAATCCATCAACTGGAACAAATAAATATTCATACTATTTGGAAATTTATGAGAATAGCTTTTCATTTAGCAACATTGCGCTTCTGCTCATCCCTCTGCCAGTGAAAAACTATTACATTGATCTTAGACTGCAACACTAACCATACACTGAATATTTATATAAGGCAACTAAATTTTTGTCTGGATAGGGCCCATCCATTCCTTGTTTAGCACTTATTCTACGAAGAGGTGTTTATTACACAGTCATACTTGTTTAAATAATCATCTCATGTTTCTGAAGAACCCAAACTGGTTTGACTCAGAAGTTCAGTGATCTCTTCTGGGATGTAGCACCTAATGCTTTGTGGAAATCAGTCCTAACACAATTATTCTCTCAGCAAGGCATTATCAATTGTTCAGAGAAAGAGACTAAACTCCTTGCTGACACTGAACTAAATCACCATCACTTGTACTGCCAGGGGATGCTGCAGTCATGGATTAAGACTTGAACTTCACATGCACTGGCTCAGAGGACCCCCACAAACCTTAAAAGGATGTTATCAACCTCAAGTGCACTGGGGAACAAAGTAAATTAAAATAACGGTTCTAAAGAATCCAGGAGAACTTTCTGTAACTTACAAGTTTGACAAAATTAATCTGAATCAAAAATGAGTCTGGATAGTAAAAATACATTTGAACATCCAATTACACATCACAAACTTTGGAAATGGAAACTTATGTATTCATGATTGATAGATCTTGCCCAGTGCCATTCATGACTGAAAAATGTATGAGCTAAACTCTATGCACTCAAAGAATAACAATTTTGCAGAGAGATGGTAATGCTAAAAATAAAAATCTGAATCCCTAACATTTACAGCCTGAATTACTCAGTTGTACTATCAGGCTGCTGTAGAAAAAAAATTTACTCTGACCCAAACTGCAAACAGACTACAGGAGAACAGTCAAACACTATTTGATAAATAGTGATAAAGTGCAAAAGAAGAAATTGTGAGAAAGGGCTGATCTATCCAAGCACGCTCGATAACACAGCAAACAGATGGTTAAGCAATATCAGCACAGGAGTATCAACATAGCTAAGTCAGTGTTCTTGCTGCCTCCACAGTTTGTTTTATTCTCCTCAAGGCCCCACCATGCAAACATGGCAGGTGTGCTGGGTTGGCTGTGCAGGGCACACGGGTTCAGACACGTCAGAAACATCCTAGTGACAGGGAGAAGGAGCAGGTGAAGGATAGCAAAAATATGTAACATGATAGACAAATGTAGAAGCAGCAGCAGCAGCTTTTGCATGAGTGTGTTGGAGATAATTCTGTAATGATGTTGAAGTCTTAAACTACTACAAAGCTCAACACATTAAAGAGATCCTACAGAAAGTATGTCTGATGTTGGTTCTGTACTCAGTATGCTTGAGTATCCAATATTAATTTTTATTTATTTATTTTACATTTCCTCTCAAAAAACATCTACTTAGATAAGAGAAGACAAAAGATCATTGATAAGAGGTTGATAACACATCAACATATCACAACAATCTTTCCAAAAAAAACATAATTTCATTTGCATTTTGAAAGGTTTCACAGCATTGCACAGCTGAATGTAACAACTGAGACATTTTAATACATACAAACCACATTCGTCAGCTCAAGATTATGCTGAATTTTTTACTCCCATTTTTTCTTCTTGTTTATCTCCCTACTGAGTTTTTTCATGGCTACCTTTACCCTGGGTAATAATGTTAATGCCCAAGTAGTATCAAAAAGCAGCTACCTTGAAGCAGCAGTGAGTATTTTCTAAAGGAAAAAGTCACTCTTCTCCCTCCTTTCTTTGCAGCATTTCCTCCTGAAAGCATGGGAGTGTGCTTGCTTGCTCATCACTCCTGCTACCCTAAACAACTGAGATAGCTTTGTTCTTCTGCACCAGCAGTTCTGCTCATGAACACTGAGACTGAATTTCCTTTTTTAGACAGCAAGGACGCAGACTTTCTTCCTCTTCTCCCTCCCTCTGCCTCGCCTCCCCTCCCCCTCCTCCAGTCTTTGCTGTGCCCTCATCTTACCTTCAGCAGCACAAGAAATCCATGCTGCAGTTTTTTCCCCTTGTTAGCAGCTCTATGGCAACAGCAATTCTGAGGCAGCAGTCCTTTACAGTTCTCACTCCATTCTCCTTCCCTCTGCATAAAGATACACAGCCTGTTAGCCCAGGAAATCAGCAAAGATAATTGTGATGTGATGTAAATTAGTAAACACAATTCCACAATTATCCAGAAAAAAAAGTGTGTTCCAGGGGGTACAAAGTTATATTCCCAGAAGAGATGAATATTAGCAATGCAGATGAATAATACTAAAAGGAAGTCAGAGAAATTAATTTGGGTAATTAACTGTAAAATCATCTTTACAACAACTCAGCTTTCTTGGATAGAAAGGTGAAAAAAGAGAATTCTGAACTTAAGATATACACAGTATTACATTCAAATAAAGTCCTCTAAGAATTTGTCATTTTTTGATGGAGTCTTTTTTTGTTATTAGTACATAAATTAAATCAGTGCTTTGTTTGTTAAAATCCTGCTGAAATAAAGGGAATAATAGCATACAAAATCTTGTAGTCTTGTAACCCATGGAAAAGTATATACCAGAATACATTTAGAAATGTATTTATATCACAAACCATAGAGAACAAGAAAGCAACAAAAGAAAAACTACCAGTAATTGGGTAGTTACTGAGTATTATAGCATCTGCCTGCTTCAAAATCAGGATTTTCCTGATTTCTTACTTTGTTACTTCTAAATTAATGAGAACAATGAGCTACAAATAAATGCTGAATATGACAGCAAAAAACCCAACTACTTAAGACTCAGAAACAATTATTAGCAGATGCTCTTAAATCAAAGCACAAGATGAAAATACTTTGAATAGAGGCACATACATTCTCTCCATATACTGCAAAAACTGCCAGTATTTTATAATCTAATCACTTTTATCACATGCACAAAATAAATCAATCGATATATTCCTTCAATCCAACATGAACTTGCATTTCTCTCTCCTGCTGTGTAAAGAACAAAGGTTTCTGGCCACTGCCAATTGCTGTGACATGATGTGTTAAAGTGCATGTCCTCGACTAGCCTGAGCAACACCACAGTTACTCCTGGCTGAAGGAAAGGGATCGCCTGCATCCTGTCTGTGCTTCCATCAGTCCATGTCCACAATTGCTGGAAAACATGGAAAACAGAGGCAGGAGTTCCTGGGCACAACCTGAGAGGAAGACATCAAATTCCTTACTAATCCAGCACCTCATATGTTCATTTTTGTTTCATCTGGCAATATTCAGTTGGCATACAAAATAGTATAGATTAGAGTCCTGGGAAAAAACTGGGGCTAAAGACTGGCCTACAGAGGCTTCCTAGCACTAAACAGAAGCCCCCAGAGCAGTTACATTTAGCAGCTCACTTGGCACTTCAGTTTCATGGGCACACAACTGAGACTCAGCCACAAGAGTGGCATCTCTAACACTGTTAAAGAGAAAGGCCTTTGAATAGTTATATATTCATCAAAAAAAAAATCTCAGAAGGATTAAGAAACTAAACAAATAAAATTATTAAACAAATCAGAATATTGATCTTGATTAATTTTTAAATTTTTTTTTAAACTTTTCCCCACCCTGAGCTGGCTGCTTTGCAGGCTAAAGCACAGCTCACAAAGCAATCAGTCCCAGCTTTACAAATTTACAATTTACAAAAAGAGATTCTTCAAAGAGAGATAATCATTTCCATTTTACAAGAGATGAAAGAAGGGCACAAAGCTGAAACAACTCATCTATAGTTTCACATTATGCCAGTATCAGTGACAGAAACAAAACTTGGGGAATCTGAACTATTTCTTCAAACCTGAAGACATGAACAGTCTCAATTTTCTTATGAAAAGTAAAGCACAGTAGGAAACTTTCAGTTTATAGAAATTAAGATTTACCTTGAGGCCAATACTTCTGATTACAGAGTTCATTTTATTAATGACAAAGTATTTACTTTTATTGTTAACTTTTACAAGTTACAAGAAGCTCTATAAACTGCAAAATACTATTGTAAAGGTTAAAATACTCTGATAGAAAAGAAACAAGAGAATTCGGTTAATATCCAACACTGGATATGAACAGAAAGCACTTCTGTTAGGGGAAAATGAAATTATTTCTGTGATGTCTTACTGCTTAGAGATGTACACATTCGAAACATTCTGACAATAAAACAGAGTGTATTATAGCCTGTAATACACTCAAAGCAAAGCTCTCTGTGCAGTGCTGTATCAGCTGATAACACCAGACATTTTGTTGTCACTAATTTGAGATAGGCCCTCACACCTCACAGTGCTGCACACACACTCTGGAAAGCACAGTGTGTTTGTTCTGACGTCCAAAAGTGTGACTGGGATGGGGACAGAAGAGTCACATGGCTCATTGCTGTCACCAGTCAGGACATGGGGCATCTATCAAGGTACACATATCTACAGCATACATTAGAGATTAGTACTTTTTTTTTACCACTAATGGATCCCTTAATTTACCCCTGTAAAAGTCAAAGAACTGTTTGACCTTTTTGGTGTTTTCATCTTGGGTTTGGTTCCCATGCATTACTTCCTCCTACTAAGCACATAACACTCAGCGTTTTTACCAATAAGGAAAAGTACTCAAGTTAAATACAGATATAGGTGTGCCTGTAGTGGCTGTTCCAAAACTTAACCAACTGAAACCAGCAATTAAAAAACTCAAGCAATATCAGTGGATTGCAAATTTGTATAATAAGAGAACAAACAATGTGCATAGATGGTTAACCAATAGCAGAAGGAAAACAGCTTTCTTCAAAATAATGCACAGGCTTATATATACCTTTCTCTTGGAACTGGAAAAAAGTATTTTTTGCCAATTGTCTCACAGAAATATATGACATGCAGTATTTCATGGCTTAAAAAAATAAATGTAACCACAACTGTGTCAGGGTGCTATCATCTACCACCTGGTTCATCTCTCAGCTTTATTTACTTTTGTAATATAAAGAACAAACTCTACCCTGAAAGTAGCCTGAAACTTCTACCAAAGATTTCTAGGCCTCCTTCCATTACTCATCCCCACATTCTTCAAGGATTTGCCCAAGCATAACCTCTGAGACAAATAATATCAGCCCCACATTACAGAGAAGAAAACTGAAGTGCAAAAAGAATTCTCATTCAACGACAAGCATCTGCTCAATTTTAGTCCTAAAATTCCAGTCTGTGATCACACTAGGAGTCCTTAACACAACAGAGGAACAGAACGAAGCTGATTTCATGTCCTGGGCTTGACTATAAACCTTGAAAACTTGGAAACAAAGAATCTAAGTGCTCAATCAAGAAGAACATTCAAGACATAAAACTGTAATTATTGAATTTTATAGCATGCAGAGGCCTGGATGACTACAAAAATCATAGAAAAAAAAAGCATATTTCTCTGTTTCAAGTATTTAGGTTAAGATTTTATTGTGCCAACATTTCTCTTATTACCAGAATTGTTACTAAAATTACAAGACTACCATAAGTGAGTCCATATGACAGTTTTCTTATGTTACACTCATTTAAAGAATTAACAGTAATTTACATATTTCCACTAAGAAATTGAATACTGACTTTCTAGAATTAACCCTAGTTTTTTATTAGAAGACCAACCAAATGCTAACCAAAGTAAAAGGGAAATTTTTCACAAATTTAAAGTTTTGGATGAAACTATACCCACTATAAAAATAAGCAGCAATCAACTTCCCTTAGTTCTTTAGATTTTTTGACCCCCTGGGAGAGGGCTGAGAAACCAAGGTTCCTCTGAGGGCCCAGACCATTCTGCTGCTTCCTTTTCAGCAGCAGTTTACAAGAGCTGTCCCACTGTATAGAAGAAACACCATCTTTCTTAAAAATTCAGCAAGAACTTCATCATTCCAGAGTAAGAAATAAGTAACAAATAACTCCAAATCTCTGAATGTGGGAGGGTCATTATGAGTCTGAATTTAAACTCCAAACTCTAAGAGGAGATGAATTAATGGATGAATAACCTGAAAGATTAAATTCACACAACTTTGCTGTTTCTTAAAAAAAAACCCAACCAAACAAACAAACAAAAAAAAACCAAGTAAATTAGTCTTAAATAGTTTAACAAATTATTCCAATAAAAAAAATCTAACTGGGAATGAGACAACTTAAGCTAAGAAACAAAATTCTGCACAACTGAAGCAGGAACACTCCTTGGAGACGTATGCTCCAAGCAATTAGGAAGCACAAGCCATAAACCACCCCACAAACATTTCAGACAAGTGAGTCAGCTGGCCAGCAAAAGGCCCTGTCCACCCCACATCCTCTGCACAAGCCTGAATATCTTGAATAGACTGAGCATGTGGGGCAATTAAATCAACCAAAGCAGTTTAAATCCCACCACCTTTCCATAGTGCTTGGCATCTAAATAATTCAAGCATCTTTGAATATGTTCCTTATTGGCCTAGTGCACAACTATTCAGTGAGACAGAACTTGGACAGAGAGAGTAAATTCTGGATGTACTTTCAATTCACTCAACAGGGACATCACTGAGATTTCACAACACAAATTTGACTACAGTTACAAAGACTAGAAATATCTAGTCAAAACATAACGAAGTTGTAAAATAACTTTAAAAAAGGATGACAAAGCAGGCCCAACATCCCAATGTACTAAAGTCATCATAATGTGCATTTCAGATTACACTGAGGTAGTACAGAATACAAAGCCAGCATTCTCAATCAATTAAAAACACTGTATCTTACACATTCTTGTTGCTCAGCTTTTTAAGATTGTCATTTCAATGGAATGACCAAAAATGCTTGTTAGCATTAATGACACCCTGACTGCATTTAAATAACAAGCATGGGATTCCAGGAATTTGGACTTTCTTTCTCCTCTGGAGGTTTTCCAGAACCTATCCACTCCTACATCTGAGGAAGCATGCTTTTGTTTAGGCAGGATCCTTTGGGACTGCTGAACTGAAAATAATCACTTCTTGCTAACAACACCCTAACAAACCATTTTGATCCTTAACATGGCCTACTGTGAACAAACTCTGTCTGTTTACCATCACCTTCCTTGCCCTGCCAGTCATGGCAATCAAATAATACACAGTCTGAAGCCTGGCATCAGACTTAAAGAAATAGGAAAAAATTCTGGGATCTTGCAAGTTTCCTATGAAGTACCTGGCTGTTTCATGGCAAGTTCAAATCAAGCCATGGGATTATTAAAAGGAGATTTCTGAGATTTCCTAATGCACACTGTACCATTGCCTTTGCCAGAACATTGGTGAGCTGGGATTGCTCAACTGGAGCTCAGTTTCAGGAGGTGTCAGCTCCTACTCCTTTCTTTAAATACGTCACTCCTTACTTCAGTCTGCATGAATAATCACTGGAAACCCAGCTGCTAAACCAGCTAGTCCATCTGTTACCCCTCTTAATAAACATATTATTATGTTCACTCTCACTAAAGAGCTCATGATTCACTGGGATTGTCTTTTTGGGAAACATCTACAGAAGTATATTAGGTGCACATATATATGTGGCTGCAGATCCTATCTTTAGCAGCACAGACATATTATTTAGTGTCTTCTTGGTATCCCTTCTGCCTGAAGATAACATGAACCTGGTCCTTGGGGAGCAAGTTTTCAGATGAGGCTGCTCTAAAAGCTTAATCAGATTTAAAGCCAGGGAATCACAAGAAATCCCAGTATCATTATAAGACTTTGTCAATGACAAAATCTGACCTTTTGGTATCTCTCAGTTTGATGCTTCCTTTCTTTCATGGCTAACACTGGCCCAAAAATACACAAAGTAGATATGAACACACATGAAAAGGCTGTTTGCACTACTGTGACCAAAGAGATATTTCTCAAATGTTGTACAGAGGTTTTAAAGGGTATAAGTGTAGGATTTTTTCCTCTAGTGCAGTTAGGGGTCACTGCTAATACAGGAAGACCAGATATCTTGTTTCATAAAAAGAGAAGACTGATCCTGCATTTCCAACTGCTTGCTTGAAGTTTGTGAAACAAAATTTTTTTTCATCTTTTCATTTGGTGAAAGAAGATGATGATTTCCACTAGAAGAAACACTGGGCTCTTTTTCTCATATACCTTTAATATACAGTATAGATGTGCAACATCCATATAATAAATGCTTTTTAAATGGGAACTGATTATTTGTTTCTTAAATCATAATTTCATTGTTCCAGTCATACACCACTTGAGGCAAACAGAGCATCTGCTAAGGGGCCAGTGGGCTGAGGAGTGTCACTGCATTAAAACAACCATGAACCAGAGCAAATAACGTGGTCAAATTTTATCAAATTCTGCCAAACTCTGCCATGACCATGTGACAGCAGAAACCAGTCTGCTCACAGGCTTTTCTTTACATTTAAGAATTAGGTGAATCAGAAATGAACAAAATCTTCAGAGACAGCAATATTTCAAGCTCCTTGAAAAAGGTCAGTGACCAGGAGCTCAGGGGGACCTGTTTGGCTCTGTAGTTGCCTAATGCCAAGAAATCCTGGCATTTAATCAAGAGACCACCCAATATTTTAGCCAGTAAATTACCATAGCAACTTTAAAAATTGTCCCTCTTGATTGAAGATAATAATAGCTTAAAATTTTCAAGGTTTTTTGATTATTTTTCAGTAGAATGAAGTTTTACCATTTGCAGCAAGCTAGAGCAATGAGAACAATTTCACCTTAAAAAAAAGTCAGGAAAGCCTTAACAAGACTTTACTAGAAAACTGTTGTCAAATCTGAACACTCAAAGTGATCTGAATACCCAGGCAGTCTGAAATGACACTAATTTTTTTATTGGAAAAGATAAAGCAGATACTTGCTTCTGAGATGTCATTTCAGGTCTGTGAAGAATGATGGCTTACCCTCCTGAAATTCCCACATGTCTGGAAATCTTTTCCTCTCAGATTTGCAAATCTACTAAGACTTAAATGCAGTGCTTGAATAAAAATATTCATCATATCAAATTCAACAGCTTTACTAATAAATATTCAAGATCCTTAACAAATATGCAGTAGTGCTATTTCTCCATTTAGACTCAAATCACTTTTAATGCAGTAGGAAATCTAACTGTGCCAGCCCAAAACTGTGTTCACATTCTTTCTTCAGTCCATCCCGTTTCTTTTTCAACCAGAGGTTAATAGTCCATGCAAACTGGCATCATTCATTTAAAAGGCCTCTGGCTATTGTTGTGTGTCTAGCTGAACTGCAAAACACAAGAAATATCCTCAATATTTTCTACCCAGCAGGGGTGGACAGAAAGAACTTGAGAGCATTAGGATAGGCTGACAGTGGAGCTGCATTTATATAATTTTGCTGGGATAGGGGTAGGTTGTAGGATTTCTACAGATAATATTGCCCCAGCAAATGCTACCATAGGAAGATTCAAGGTTAATAGTCTTTGAGAGTTTCTCTTTATGGATATTCTAGATGGTTCCAGACAATATTCTAGACAAGTAAAGGGTTGTGTTTTTCAAGCACTGCCTCCATTTCTTCATATATAATCACTATGGAAACAGACTGCAAAGTGATACAAAAACCATACAAAGGTGGCAGAAAATTATTGCTTATAATTGGTATTACTTGCCTCCATAAGAAATACTGATGAATAATTAGATTATTGTGAAACCTGAAAAGAGCATTAAAATTATCGATATTTTTTCTACCACGGTAGAAAGCGCTGGGCATGATCATGCAATCGGTTTGCACAGTAACAGTTCTCTCAGTGCTTTATTTTGGACTGCACTAACCTTTAAATCATTCTTGCCAGGTTTTTTTCCTGTACTGCGATCTGCAGCACATCGCAGCACCGTGCTTTCGGCAGCACCCCGAGGACCACCTAACGTGTCTCCTACAAACACTCCTGCATGCCCCTCAGGAATGGCCCACCCTCAGCGCCTCGGGACAAGTTTGCGGGACTCAGGCAGGGGCCCGCCGGCCTGCACTGGCTGTGAGCCCGCGGCCGAGGGGCCGGGAGCCCTCAGAGGCGCCTCCATCTGCCCCCCTCGCCTCAGGGCCTCTCCCTGAGCTCCCAGCGCTGCCCCCGCTCCGGGAGCGCAGGGGGAGAGCTCGGGGTGTGTGTCGCCTGTCAGGGAGGAGGAGGAGGAGGCGGGAGCCATTTCTGTGTGCAGATGGGGCGGATGCGCGGCCGCCGGCCCCCGCCCGAGGAAGCCTCTTTCTCTCTCCTGCCACCCCCCCGACACCGGGCCTTTAAAAATCCGGGGCTTTAAAAACAACCAACACGGTGGGGAAAACGCGACCACGAAAAGGGGCCGCTATGCCGCCACAGCCGCTGCCGCACGGCCGCTCGCCGTCCCCTCAGCCCGGCCCCGCCGGCGCCGCCATTCCCCCTCCCGCCCCGCGCTGCAGCAGGGACCGGACGGGAAACCCCGTGCGCGCGGGGGGAAGGGGAGGCTGAGGGAGGAAGGAGTGGGGCGCTGTGACGCACTCAATGGTGCAATATCCTTCCGCGATCTGAACAAAAAAGTAGTTCTATGTTCCACGTAGCCTCGTAGACCCCAGAGGCACATACACAACGTTCGGATTAACTGAAAAAGTCGCGTGGCGGGAAGCTCTTGGGGTACAGGGCTTAAACCGGAGGGATTCTTGCTTTTTTGAGTGTAGCATAAGGTATATATCCATGCGCAGAGCAGAGCGCAACGAGTCCGGCAGCAGGGCGGGTATATAAGGCGGGCGCCGCGGAGGGCTTGCCTTTTCAGTTGAGGACAGAGCTGGTGATCGGAACATGTCAGGGGGCTCCGCGGATTATAGCAGGTATGGTGAGGGCCTGGGCTCTTTCCACATTGGGGGGGTTTGTGGGTTATGCGGGGGCAGCCAGGGAGAGAGGGAAAGTCGATAGAGGTCGAGGGGTGGGAGCCGGAGCGTCTTGGGGGAAGCAGGGCACTGTGGACAATCAGCCCTGCGCCCTGGCCCCTCCCGTTCTAGACGTTTCGGTCCCTCGCTCCCCTTGCTCGCGGTTCAGCAACGGTTTAGCTCTAGTCCTCGGGGCTCGATTGTCGTTGCTGGCTTTCTTAGCAATCCAGTCAGCCCTAAAGAGGACTTTTTCGAAATTAATTCGTATAGAGCTGTGTTGTAGTTTAAATATTTAAATGCCTTTCTATGGATTTTTTTTTTTTTTTTTTTACATTGTGTTCTCCCTGGCGCCGTCGGTTCGCCCCGGGTTTTCGGGCCGCGCTGAGGGCGAGACCATTTTATTTTTTTGCGGGGGGGGAGGGAGGCCCCCCCCAGGCGATCGCCCGGCGCCGTCCGCCCGCCCGCAGCGCCCGGTTTGCGCAATCCCAGGGGTGGAGCTCTCGCGAGAGTTCCTCGGCGGGGCGGGGCGGGGGGATCCGCTGCAGCGCCGGGAGCGCGCCCGCCTCCCCCCTCTCCCCCCCTTCCCCCTCCGCGCGCCGCCGCGGGAGCGCGCGCTCGGCGCGCCCAGGGCCGCGGCGCCGGGCCCGGCCCCGGGAGCCGCGCTCGGCGTCCGGTGGCGCCCGGGCCGCTGGGGAAGAGGGGCAAGGGTTTGTCGGTTGGCAAAAGCTCAGAGCACCTGCTGGAATCATCTGTCACGGGCCCCGCCGCTGTCTGAGCCGACGTGTCGGCTCGCTTCTGTGTGGAGGTGGCTGCTCTTGTGCTAACAGCGTGTTCTCTTTTATTGCAGAGACCATGGCGGCCCAGAGGGAATGGAGCCCGATGGTGTCATCGAGGTGAGCACTTAGCAAACTGACCTGAGAATTGAATCGCTGGTGGAAAGGGGTATTGGATTTATTTTTTATTCTTTTTTTTTTTTTATTACAGAGCAATTGGAATGAGATTGTTGACAATTTCGATGATATGAATTTAAAAGAATCCCTTCTAAGGGGCATTTATGCTTATGGTTTTGAGAAGCCTTCAGCTATTCAGCAGAGAGCTATTATTCCATGCATCAAAGGTATGCAGTAGATTCATTAATACCAACATTGGATAATGAGGAAAGCATTATAAAATGCACATTGTTTCATTAGTGTGCAATAATAACTAATTTCAATCTTCATTGAACAAGTGATATGATGGTACACCATCTTTCGGGACTGACCTGAAATGGAGAGACCTCTTTAGTACTGATCACTTACTTCAAGGGGAATTAAGTAAAACTAACGTGATTGACCCGTGTGGGAGCAGTAAATGTGTATCCTACTTTTTTTAGGGTATGATGTGATTGCTCAAGCTCAGTCAGGTACTGGCAAGACAGCCACATTTGCTATTTCCATCCTGCAGCAGTTGGAGATTGATCTCAAGGAGTCCCAGGCACTAGTATTGGCCCCTACCAGAGAACTGGCTCAACAGGTATTGATAGTGTAGTTTAAAAAAAACCAAAATTTTGTGTGTTGCATAGGTTTCAGGTTTCACAACTGTGAGACATTACCAGACTTCTTAAGGGGCTGTAATAAATATCCATTCAGAACCCTTTTTGTGAAAAGTAATGGGGGATACAAACTGGCTTCTGTCCCACAAGTTCTCTGTCTCTGTAAAGAGCTAAGTTAATAAATACAGAGGGTGAGTTGGGGCAGGGGTGCAGGAGGCAGCTGCTATGCTGCGTGTAAAGTGAAAGGAGTATCTTCAGGGGAAAAACACAATTACTAAAGCCAGTGTTCTGAGTGGAAACAAAAAAATACACTTGTTTCAAAGCTATTTAAACTTAAAATGCAGTTGTGCAACATGAAAACTGCAGTGCACATTTGGTTACTTTTAAATGGTTTTGTATCTGTATGTTTTCCTGACAACATAATTGCATGTCTTTCACCTTCAAGGCTTGGTATTCTGTTATGATAAGTGGATGTGTGGTAATAACGTCAAGGACTCTTGAATATTTAGGATAATATCAGTAATAAGGGGCCTTAAAGTGCAACGTTAAACCAGCTCTAAGGTAGAAAACTTGTCATTTTCAACTGGACTATACTGAAATGCAAGTGCTGTGTGACAATTCTTCATGGTGAAGCTAAACATACTAAATCTAAAATAAATGGAATAAGGGCCTTTTATCAGAATGTTATGCCTTTATTCTACACTAAAGCTGTTCAGGTGAGGCTTGTTTTAAAACCTGGCTTGTAGTGGTGCCTTTGGAGAGCATTCACAGAATGTCCAAGTGCTTAACATGCAGGCCTGAGCAGCTGAGTGCTTGAGCTCACTTCTGGTAGCCCTGCTCTCAGTTTAGTAATTGTTTTATGGCAGACACTCAGTAAGTTCAGCCAGTAAGAACAAAAATGTAACTTAACTGTTCCTCTGCTGTCTGGTTTCTAGTTAGCAACATGAGTTATGTGAAGTTGGGCAAGGTCTTCTTGGCAGCTCTCAGTTCCAAGGACTGCATAGCCCTTATTTGGTATCTTGGCTTCCAAAGTCCACAAAAACCAGTGATAATGGGACTTAAACTTTATTGTCCTATGAACTACTAATTAAAGGTTCTCTTTTAGATTCAGAAGGTAATCCTGGCCCTTGGAGACTACATGGGAGCAACATGCCACGCTTGTATTGGTGGCACAAATGTGCGCAATGAAATGCAGAAACTCCAGGCTGAGGCTCCACACATCGTGGTGGGAACTCCAGGGCGTGTGTTTGATATGTTGAACAGGCGCTATCTTTGTAAGTATGAATGGACCTCAGTGTGCACTTGCTTATAAATTTCCAGTGAAAGCCTCATACCCACTAAGAGCTGTAGTGTATTCTCATTGTAGAGAGTTGTGCTGTGGAAAGCTCAGTAGTACAGCAGCATAATGCTTGTAAAGGAGTGTGTGTTTCTGAAACTTCATGAGATGTTTCTCTTTTTCCAATAGCACCAAAATGGATCAAAATGTTTGTTCTGGATGAAGCTGATGAAATGTTGAGCCGTGGATTTAAGGATCAAATTTATGAGATCTTTCAAAAACTAAGCACAAACATCCAGGTAAAAAAACTTTCATATGGTAAAGTGATGCATGCAGATTTGATTATAGTGTGGCTGAGAACTGAATTGACCAAATGAAAATCGTTGTAAATGGGGTATGTGCTAACACAGAGTAATAAATTTTAGGTTGTGTTGCTGTCAGCTACAATGCCAATGGATGTGTTGGAAGTGACCAAAAAGTTCATGAGAGATCCCATTCGTATTTTGGTGAAGAAGGAAGAACTGACTCTGGAGGGTATCAAGCAGTTCTACATTAATGTTGAGAGAGAGGTTGGTATTGGTTGTACTTGGTCTGACAGGAAGGAGTTAGGTTCTCTTACCTTCTTGTTAAAGCACTGTGCTAAAATTGCGGAAACCAAAGCTAAGCTTTAGTTTCTGCAATAATGCTAGTAGAGTAAATGCAAGAAGAAGAAAAACAATGCACTAGATCAAAAAGGACTAGGGTGGACCTCTTTCTTAATGTCCAGTGTCCTGTGTCTGAAGATTTGGTGCAACAATTAATGCAAAAACTTGACTTAGTTTCCAGGTTATACTGAATGTAGTTGTGTGCCAAAACAGGCTTAATTTAAGGTTGTTGTATTTAAGTTCTATTCCTTGTTTCAAGTTTGTGTTATGTACAAAGCTGTCTGTCATGATGTGTTTTCCTGATGATCTTTGTGTTCTGCTCAGGAATGGAAGCTGGATACGCTCTGTGACTTGTATGAAACACTGACCATTACACAGGCTGTTATTTTCCTGAATACAAGGAGAAAAGTAGACTGGCTTACGGAGAAAATGCATGCCAGGGACTTCACAGTCTCAGCTCTGGTGAGAATTGCTGCTTTCAGTCACTTCTGAAATGCTGTGTATTTACTGGAAAAGAAATAGTGATGAGGGGCTATCAGTGAGAAGCAGGAAAGTTATAATATAGCTGTGCAGTGCTGTATTATCGTTCCCCCTGCTTAAAGTAAAATGTTTCCTTTCTATCCCTACCTGCTTCGTTTCCACAGCAGGTAGGGACGCTGGGATTCATACATGCCTTTGTTCTGTAAAGAATATTCTGGTTTGGAGCATTGGAACTGTACTAATTGCAGCTTTTTGTTTTGATCTCTAGCATGGTGACATGGACCAGAAGGAACGGGATGTTATCATGAGAGAGTTTAGATCAGGGTCCAGCCGTGTCCTGATCACTACTGACTTGCTGGTGAGCACTGTCTTCCATTGAACATGTTCCTCTTACAGCCTTGCCCCAAAAGCTTCATAACTGAGTGATGGTTTTTGTAACCTGAACTGTTGGGAGCTTTTTGGAACAGCAAAGACCATGCTCCACTATGGACTACGCAGTTGTAGTTCATAACTAATAATGTGGTTGACAAAAGCCCAAGATAGATAAATTTGAAAATAGCCCCTAACTTGAAGACTTGGTGTTGCTTTGCAGGCTCGTGGCATTGATGTGCAGCAAGTGTCCCTGGTTATCAATTACGACCTGCCGACCAATCGTGAGAATTACATTCACAGGTCAGTTGGCTCTGCCCTCAGTCAGTCCCTGTGCTGTGCTGGATGGGCATTGGCTCACACCTCCTCACCTGATCCTGTAGTCCTCACCAAACCCACAGGTGTTACCATCCATGCATAAGCTTCTCAGAGCTAGCAGGGAACAAAACCACTTGTGGATTGGCTTTAAAAAAGCCCTGCCTTAAACAGCAGTGGCTCTGAAACAAGGAAGGAGCAGAACTTTTGAACACTTGAAGCAGTGGGAAAACTTAGATACATAACAGATTCAGTGATGACTGATGAACCTTGTAGTTTTGGGGAAAATGCCAGCAACTGAACGGCCTCTTGTCATAGGCTGTGACATAGGAGTGTGACACCATTTGTGGTGCAGCATCTTGACAGCAGGGTCATCTTGGTCAGGGTTCTGGCTGATACGGAGTTGTTGCTGCTTGGTGACAAGACAGACCTTACTTCTAGCTTGTTAGGGCTGCCTTTGCTTGTGGAGGTTCAGCTGTGTCCATGTTTGCTCTTGGTGGCTCCTTAGTGGGATTCTTCTCTGTGCTGTGTGTCTTTGAGTTTGTTTCCCTAGGCTTAGTTACCTGCTTCTAGTGACTGTCCCTAAACTAAGTAAACTGTGCTTTGTTACTTGATGTAAAAAAATACAGGAGTCGATAGCAGCAGTTGATGACACAAGATGGTGCCCAGAAACGACGTTGACGTAATTTAGGACGTGGATTCGTAAGCGGCACAGTTTGAATAGAGCGAGTTGGTATTTATTTATTTATTTTGTCGTGACTCTCCCCTAAGTTTTGTGAGCCCTTTCTGTGTTCTATTGTGCAGTCTGTAGGGAGGTGGAGCTCATGATGGATGTAACTAAACCACATGCACTGATGTGTCAGTGACTGATCTGGGCTTAAGCACAAATGCTGAACTTGGATTTTACTCTCCAAAGAAAATCAACAAAAACCCTAAGTTTTCCCACTGGAAACAGGTTAAATTAAATTCTGAAATTAAAAGTGTGCTGTTCCATGTTACTGGATAAAATTGGGTTAACTTTGGTAACAGCCTGATTGTTACAACAGCGTGTGCTCTGTACTTCAGAGTGAATGCATGAGGGGTGGGTGCATAGTTCAACAGAGGACTTCAGAACACAGCACCAAGCATTAAATGAAGATCTTACTTTGCAGCCAAAGAGTAATTGTTGTGTGCCCTGCTGCTGCCATGGAATGGACCTGCTGTGCTGCTGGTTTTTCCTGACGAGATGTGACCTGGGTGGCAGCTGACAGTCTTAAGGCAGCATAGACTGGCCAGTGGCAGATCAGAGCAGCAGTCAAGAATGGATCTTGCACACATGTAAAGCAGATGGGTGAGGCTAATTTGAGTGTAAATGTGCTTTCTTTTTGTGCAGAATTGGCCGGGGTGGTCGTTTTGGCAGAAAAGGTGTGGCTATCAATTTTGTCACTGAAGAGGACAAGAGGATCCTGCGAGACATTGAGACTTTCTACAATACTACAGTGGAGGAGATGCCGATGAATGTGGCTGATCTCATTTAATCCCCGGGATGAGGTGGTTGTGAATCCAGTGCTCGCTGTTGCTGAATAGGCGATTCACAACGCGCATTGTGCTTCTTTCTTCGGGGATATATTGAATCTTGTCTCAATGCTCATTACGGATCAGAAATACAGATTTTTGATAAGAGAAGCGACTTCCTGTCGTGAGCTCTTGTGGGAAAGGCCATTGGCTTTGTCCACTTTAGGGTTAGACTGTTGGGGTTGGGTGGAAAGTCATGGGGTCTGTAAATTTTTTCTTTATTAGAAATTTATTTCCTAGTTCCATAGAAGTGGTTGTATTAGATGTTCTTTATCATTTAATAATTTACTTATGGACTAAAAGATATAAGTGCTGTATAAAGTCAGCCAATTATGTTAAACTAGCCTACCTTCCTTTATTGTATGTACTTACACCTCAGATTAAATTGGAAAGGCCTTTCAAAATCTAAACTTTTATAAGAGCATTAAAATGCATTTTTGTTTCATATGTATTTATTCAATAAAGTATTTAATTAGTGGTAAGTGTGATCTGGACCCTGTTGCTAAGCCCCAGCAAGCAAGCAATCATACTATTGTCTTAGTTAGGGTTAAACCCAGTAAAATTTGCCATATTGCACATGTCTTAATGAAGTTTGAATGTTCAATAAAATACTTCTATATTCACTTAAATTGTAAATAGTTGCTTCTTCGGTTGAGGGGAGGGCAACAGCAACCTGCACTGTTACAGGGTGCTGAAGGTGGCAACTGCTGCAGCCTTGTGCCCACAGCTCCTGTACTTTGTCATTCATTGCAGGGCTGGCTCTGGACTCCAGAGCAGGTGAGCTTCAAGCGCCAGTGTGGCCTTGGGTGACCAAGCTCTGGGGTGCTGCACCTGCATCCTTAACTGAACCACCCTTTCATCAGAGTAGAAAAATTGCTCACTTAATAATTGGTTCTGGCTTGATGAAAAAGCGCTGCACTGCATAATTTATGCTTAATAGCTATCCAAGTTCTTTTTTCCCCAAGCCATTCAGGAAGGAGGGACAGGTGGTCAAAGCAGCATCTCTGAAAGGGTATGTGCCAAAGATGCTTATCCAGGTCACAGCTTTAAAATTGCTTGTAAGCAAGAATAGTGAGGTGACAGGAAATGGAATAAGTTGGAATATGTTTACTAGTAAAGTGATTTTTGTTATGTTTAACCCTAAAGGATCAGATACAGGCTTGTGGAGGTGTGGGCTGTGTTCAGCCTGAAGCTGTGGTCTGTAGGGATGTGATGGTTTTGCCCAGTCTGTTCCAAGCCAATATAGGCTACAATGACTAACTTCTGTCTCTGCTTGCAGCTGATGAAGACTTCAGTATGGATATGCTCACTTCTGATAATTTGTTTCCACGTGTAAGTGCACAGCAATGAACTGTGCAGTAGGAGCATTACAGACCCCTGTGCTCTAAATATTCAGCCTCAGGCTTTCCAACTGCAGTACAGTTCCTTTATTGCAAAAAAAATAATAAAAAATCCAGTACAAAAGTACACAGGTCCCTGCTCTGAGAGCCCCAGCCACCCCTGAAACAAAGGGCTGCTGGAGGAGTCAGATGTTCTGTGTGAGCTGCTGCATCACAAGGGCACAGAGACTCATCAGCTGCAAGAATTCATCAGCACCATCTGCCAGGCACTTGTCCACTTCCTGCAGAGGAACAGAGAAGGGAAAAATCCAAGAATGGCAATGCTCAAGGCAGCTGTGTCTTGGGGTACAGTGGAGAACAAGAAGTTTTCCAGCTGTTTTCTTAATCAGCAGAGATTTCTCCAGGAGCCACATCACACCCCGCTCCAACTGGGCTGGGAACCATGAGCTCTCCAGCCCCATCTCATCCCCTAGAGGAGTTCACCACATGAAAGCTCCATACACAAAGGGGTGTGGCACTGGCCCTGCAAGCCCCTGCCAGGAGCATCACTGCAGGGCATCCACACCACCTGCCTGGCTGCAGTGACTTTAGTAAAACCTCCACCACAGCTGGCTTTCCTTCTTCATCAAAAATGGAGCAACTTAATGAATCTTCCCTTTTTTGGAAAGGCATTTTTATTCACCAGAACAAAAACTTGCATTTTGCAGCTCCTAGGGTTTTTTTAAATGCTGATCTTTTATCATCTTAATTTTTCCTTCAACATTATATTAGAAAAACACCTAGACAACCAAACCCACAAACCTCTTCATCGAATCCACTAGAACAACATAATATGGATAATAATTCACTTAACTAGATTTCAATTCCTTCTCATGAAATTTCTCACAACAGAAGCTTACATTCTACCAAGAAACATTCAAAACAAAAAAGTCACCATGTACTTCTTGTGAGAGACTGTGCAAACAAAAATCAATCTGTAGAGATTAATGTGTTTTGGTTTCTTTAACTCAAGCTAGACTTACTGCAAGTTTCTCAACGATGGCAGATTTCTGCTTATCGCTGTAATCTTCACTCTCCACAACGGTGTCATGCAGCTGGTTTACAAGCTGAGCAACAGCAAACCCCTCATTGATGAGATTCTGCACAGGGAGAGAGGAAAATGGAAGTAATTCAGCAGCAGAAACACAACAAACTGGAAAGATAATCTTGAAAAAGTCTGTGTGAACTGAGAGACTGCACTGCAATTTAGTATAGAACTTGTACATTGTAGAGGACAATTCAGTAGCCTGTGCACAGCCCTGCCCTGCACCCAGCCCAGCAGTGACCCAGCGTGAGCACCTCGGGCAGGCTGCACGAGCAAGGCAGACACAGAGCAGTAGTTCTGGCCAAATGTTCTTCCAGCTTCTGACAATTTACATCTGGGAAATTTTATGAGACATTTAAAACATTTAACAACCTCCACTGAACCTATCCAATCCTATTCTGAAATTAGGAGGGTTTGGCACCCACAGCATCAGATAGCAGTTTCACAGCCTTCACATTTTAAAGGGCCACCTACTTAGGATTTATTGTCTTCATCTGGTCATTGCTAGTCTCAGGATTGAGAGATCTGTAAGACCAAACCTTTTTTAATAAAGTAAAACTCATGGCAACTAAAGACAGCTTACCAAAAAATAAGTAGTGCCCATTTACAAAAATGTCATGTTTTGAGAACAATGTTCAGTGAAGCCATTTATATAGAGACAAGTTTATGAAAATAGAAACATCATTGGGGTAATCTTATTTTTCTGTTCAGCTGAACAGATCTACTTGCCATCAGTTTAACTCAGGAGTAAGCCAGAGTCACATTGATAGGGAAATTTATTTTCAACTTTGACAGCTCTTCCTCAGAAGGGAAAGATTGGGAGTCCTGACTGGTGAAAGACACTTCTCAAATGTGCATCCAAACTGCCTGAGGCCAAATGTTCCCCAGCTGTAGCCTGGGAACCAAGGATTCACAGGGCCTCGGCTGAGGGAAATACCCAGGTTAAGCACTAAGAGAACCTCTACCTTTGCCAGTGTTTCCAGTTTCTCAAAGGAACCACTTTGGCAGCCCAATAGCAGTTCATCAATTGTTTCTTTAGGGATGACCTGTAACAAGAAGTGACATTTCTTAAACATAAAATCGGTGTTGATGCTTACAGAAACAAATTGTTCATGGCAGAGGCCATTTCAGGATTTCATTCCTCTATACACCCATCCACTTCTAGCAAGTATATGAGACAGACGAAATGAATTTTTAAAGTGAGAACTAGGCTGTGGTATTTGTCCTATACTGCTGATATTAAAAGAAAAACCATATCATGACAATAGATTGTCAAAGTCACCTTCCTAAATCCAACTGCTTATTCAGGACACTGACTAAGAGGAGGACATTCTTCAACAGTTAGATCAGCCAGTGCTTTCTGTACCATTCTACACCTGAACAACACAACAAATAGATTTTATTTCCAGGGACAAAACAACAGCATCCAAAAAATGCACAATGCAACAAGATCAGACAATAAATCAGAAGGAAATAAGTTGACAGATGCCATTATGTCACTCTGTGCAGAGAAGAGCTGCCCCTTTCCCCCTTCACTCATTGTCATTCCTGTCAGCTGAGTGCCTGGACAATGTGGTTTCAAAGCTTCTTTATGAAGCTTTTGTACTAAGGTCACTCCGGGGTCACTGAAGTTGTGAATGACCAAGAACTTCAGGTTTTTATGAACATGTAAAGTTGGGTTCCCTTGCTTTAGACAAGCATTTTTTATTCAATAATGGAATGTCATGCTTCTCTTTCTAATTACAGTCAATTTCTGCCAGGTTTCAGATGTCCAGTATCTATTCAGATACTATCTGGTTTACAGATACACAAAACTGAACAAAAATTTTCACTGTGGAAATTGCTTAAAATTGTTCCGTAAAACTCTGCACAGAAACAATTGCCTCTGGTTTCATCAAAGTGAGAACCTCCCAATTCCTGCAATGAGCTACAATGGCAGTACCTTCATGGGAAGTGTGTCCATCATTTTTTTTTCAGCTCTTCAGTTCATAACCTCACTTTTCCTTTTTCTGAGGTGTTTTGTTGCTATAGGAACACCTTCACACAAATTTTATTAAATGCATTTTTTCTCAGGTTTCTCCTGTGCCTTTCAGTATTACTCGTGTCATTCTAGAACAAACCAGTACTGTTTCATTAAAAAACAGGATCCACACAGATCCTTGTCACTGTCACTGTGAACGTTAAGCTGGAAATGAGCTGCTACTGAAAGTAATTTTCCTGTGGTGCTTCCAAACCAATATTGTAATGACCTATACTTATATACACACATAGAGAAAAGCACAAAAAAATGTTCTCATCTAATCTCCCACAAAAACCCTCCATGGTTTGCATTTATGGGCAGATTATTTCAACTGCAGTTTGAATTATAAGACTACTTTACAGTTTTCCATGATGTACAGAAGTTGCTAGAAACCTGCTATGTACTAAGTGTACAGAATCAGGCAGTCTTTAAAATTCTGGTAGATATAGGGCATCATTACCATGCTGCAATACTAGAGAGTATAAAACTATTCTCCACCGAACTTTGAGCTATGGTAGAGGTAGGAAAAATGCTTTATAGAGTAATTCCAGAAGAAACCGTAAGGCACAGCTTACCCCAGCAATTTCAGTGATTATCTTCTCTGTGATTTCCTTCCCACCCATTAGGCGAGTGGCACTTTGAAGAAAAGTAATTGCTTTTCTTAAGTCTCCTTCTGACACTTTCACCAGGTATGATATTGCCTGAAAAATAATGTCAAAAAATGCTAAGTTAAATGTACACTGTTAATTAAAATCTAATGCACTTTTTCAGCAGCTACTTTAAAACACCATGTAGTGCATAAAGCAGATTGTCTGAGCCAAGCACAATACACAAGTTACAAAACAACCTCTCTACTAACACAAATGTGTGCTGGCAGTTTGAGAAAGAAGCCCAGTTTAATGCCAGTACACTCAGCAGAGAACAAAAAGCCCTACAGTTTGGCTTCAGTTTTATCTGGTGGACATTTCTCTGGTTTTAGGACAACTTAAAATTCATCTCATCTATGGAAGGAGAATAAATGAGTTTATGTATTTTATTTCATACAACTGAGCAGCCTGGAAAAGTATGCTGACTTAGCCTCGTTCGCTGCCATGCAATTATGCAGTGGATTAAGCAGTAAAATTACATGGCAACCACAGAGTTACCTCATTACTGATTTTCACATGTTCCTTCTCAGAAACATCCAGCAGCCTCTGCTGTTGGATACTGTCAGACAAAGGCTTGAAGCGGAATTTGGAGCATCGAGACGTTAAAGGTTCAATTATTCTGAAAGAAAGGAAGGACGGGGTAAAGAATGCATGCTCAAGTTCTCACAGACAAAGCTAACAAAGGCAGAAAAGGTTTAAAATAATCTTTAGGGTTTAAATAACCCTAAAACTGCAACATTGTAAAAATTAAAGATGAAATCTAAGTATTGTTTTAGGCTTGCATGCATATACTGACATCTCTATTAACTGAAAACTATGAAAATTAGATACCAACTTTTAAGCAGGGGAAAAACTAAAAAGAGACTACAGAGCAAGACAGCAAATCCAAATAAGCAACAAACTCCAGGTGTACCTGCTGATGTAGTTACAAATAAGACAGAACCGTGTTGTTTTAGACTCTTTTTCCATTGTGCGTCTTAAGGCTGCCTGGGCTGCTGAAGTCATAGAGTCTGCTTCATCCAGGATCACAATTTTAAAGGGAGGACACATTTTACCACTGAAAAATTAGAAATCTGTTATTCAGCAGACAGGAAATGCACAGACCAAGGGAAAAAAAAATGTACACAGAGAAATCACTGCAAACAGCAAGTAATATTTTACTTTAGCATTTACCCTTTAGAAAAATAAAACAGATTTAGAGGTTCAATCTTTTAAAAATTGTTTTTAGATTAAAGACTAATATTTGTAATAAAGGCAGCAACTGAGTTGCCATAGAAAGACCAACACTTTAATACAGCAGAAGTCCTCTAAAAATACATACTCTTGCTGTAATCTGCTTCTTTTAACACCTCATGTAGGTCTTCTTTTTACAGGCTTCCTGATTCCCTAAACTCCTAAGAATACTCAACAGACTGATTCCAGTACACAATACTGTACTGGAATCAGTCAGGCTGTCTTGGCATGCATTTCTTCCTGCTGCTTTCCACAGCCCATACACAAGGCTTGACCTGCACTGAGCTTCCCATCACCTAACACCAGAATACTTTTAGAAACCAACACCCATATTGAAGAAATTCCTGCAGATTAGAAGAATTAGGGAAGAAACTTCTGGCACAATTTACCCAAATAAACTTTTCTATGGTAGTCAGACAACATCTGCAAAGGCAACAACATGTGCCCAAATCCAGAAGTCTTGACCTTGTGGAGTTTTTGCTGTCTGCCTCCAATGCTAACAGCAACAGTAAAAATCCTCATGAGTATTCAAACCCTCAATGTGAAATTCCATGAAGTAAAAGCTCAGCCACAGCACTGTGTTTTGCCAACTTCTGGGCAGTGCTGACCCATCATTTATATTAGAAACAAAAACAACCACATGCTTTGTCCTAAGCAGGAGGGGTTTGATCCAGCACTTACTCTGAACGGCTTCCAGACGCCGTAAGCTGAGCAAAAGCCTTCACTTTTTCCCGAATCACTTGTATCCCACGCTCATCAGAAGCGTTTAACTCAAGGACTCTCTGCCGGAATAAATCAGGCCTGCAAAATTTTTATTACAACACGTTAGCTGCTAACCCTTGTAATGATATGTTAGAAAATATAACAACAACCCTTCTGGCTGTTTTGAATGGCAGGGAATATTTTTATCAGCATTACTAAATAACATTGTTAAAAGCCACTTAAGATGAGCTCATAAAATGTTAAGTATGAATTTCCATTAGATACTTTTAGAATCTCCTCCAGGGCTACAGAAAACAATGAAGTGTAAAATTATATCAGTTAAACAGGAAAAAAAAAAAGTAGGGAGTTGGCTTCATATGTTCAGAGCACTGTATTATAAGCCTTTTTACTTACAGCCCATGAGCAATGTGAAATAACAAGTAAAATGCCACAATACAGTCACTAGCAGCACTACCAGAATGAAATATCCAGAAAGTATAAGACATGCAGTATTCACCTGCAGTACTATCTATACTCCATTTTAAAAAACAAACCAACAATACACTGGACTTTAAATCCTGGGAGTTAAAGTGGACTCACAATGTGGAGTTGTCTTCCTCCTACTAAAGTAGAAGTGGTTCTCTCCGAAAAAACAGTGAGTCAAAGATTAAAGATGACAAATAGGATGGGGGAGGTATTAAATTCAACATTACATTTGACCTTAACATCAAACTACCTTCTTATCCATCTTTTGCTTATAGATCACTGAATTTACTACTCAAAAACTCCCAAGTGTTACAAGTGAGTTAATGTATACATGCTGAATTTTAGTCTAAGTCCCAATACTACTTTCCAGACACAATTCAATGATGCATAACAGAGAGATTAAAAGTCAGACGTTTTATGAAGCACTTTGAGATCTATGTGTAGCTAACAACTTACTAAATAAACCATAAAAATTGGAATTCCTTTACAAAGTTCAGTAATTTATATGCAAACCATATTCTTTCCATCTTTCCATTCTTTCTTTGTTGGGTGGGTTACATGGCTGCCAGTCTATAGCATACTGGTAACAGGAATTGGTGACTTGTGACAGGACAAATGAGGAAGAAATCTTAGGTTAGAGCTGAATTAGAACATGAAGTTATTCCTGAAAAAGTGCTGGGAACTACCTAAGAGCAGACTATGACCAGAGGCATTTCATGACATGACTAGGAGACATGTGACATTTGATTACACTCAAGCAATTTGATTCCAGCTTACCCAAACAGTTCTCTAGCAGCTGCTAAAATAGTGGAAGTCTTTCCAGTTCCAGGTGGGCCATAGAACAACAGATTTGGAAGCTGAAACAGCAAGGTATCATTTGTAAGAAAAGGAAATTTAAAAAATCCACTAACAGGAAAACCTACTGACAATCTGAGCACCTAATAGAACAAAAACTATCTATTCCTCATAGCAAATAATGGCAAGTCTTTCTCTTCTGGTCTCTAAAGAAGGACAAACAGCTGTTGTTTATAGCACAGCATGAACAAGTGTTATTTAGTGGCACCATCCCATGTTCTATTCAAACTGATATTCCAATCTCTATTTATTTTTATATATACACTCCAGGGCATGTCTGAGATCACTAAAGCCTACAGAGCCCGCTGCTCTGATTGCAGTGACACCCAAATTTATCCAAGAGCAGCTTTAAACAGCCTGGGTGATACCAGCAGTGCAGTTGAAACCATCCTTTGTTTGCTCAGCTCCCCCGCCTGCCTTGTCTGGCCATGCTGAGGATTCTGTGCTGCCACCAGCTGCACTGCAATGAGCAAGGACACAGCCCCACAGCGGCCATGGGGACAGTGCCACCAACCCACTGCACTGCACAGCCCTGGCAAACTCCTGCACCCATCCAAGGAGTTCTCAAAGGTGACCACCGGCATTTCTTAAGGAAATTAGGTCAATTGATCTTTAAAATAATTTAATTAGTGACCTCAACATCAAAAATACAGCTGCATTAAGGAGATATGCTGACACAGGAAGATCACAGCAGCACAACAAAGACTGCAGCAATAATTTTAGGATGACATTTAGCAGCACAAAGCAAAAAAAAAAATCTCTCAATTTGAAAACATAACTAAGTATTTGCTAAATATCTAAAATTCATTAGATGGAATGAAACATAAGCTGGTTTTGTTTTGTCTGTCAGAGGAGCAGTATAAGTCTGTGTAACATGGTGGTCCGAATTATGCACTTTTAATGCAGATGTAAATTATTAATACTACAACACACAGTTCAAGTCATCCTTAGACAAGGATGATGAACCCAAACTGAGAAACGTAATTAAACAAGTTAAAGGCCTATCTTATGAAAAGTGATGCTTTGAAGAATTTGGTTTAGTTAGATCAGCAAAACAAAAGCTGAGAGGGAATATGACTGATCTTCATAAATATACCTGAGCAACACAAAGAACAAAGCTGGCATAAACAAAATTTGTACAAGCCATGACTGAATTTTGGCTAAAATCAAGCTTTCCAGCTAACATAGAAGTGATAGTTTTCTATATTACTATTTCAAGCAATCAATTTCATAAATTATCACTTTAAAACTACTGTCTTTGACAATAGGGGATGTTCCACTTCTACATTTTTAAAACAAGAATCCAAAAGTTCCCTCCAACCAATAGCAAAAAGACAAACCTCTCAGTCTGACTTGATTTATAGCTCTTAATAAGCATTCTATTTTTAAAGAGTCAACTAAAATTAGATTAGAGAATTCTATGCTGAATATAGCATGTAAGACAGACAGAACGGGAACAGCAAAACCAAAACCATTCAAAGAACAGAGAAAAATGTAGGAGTACATAATCAGAAAATGAAAGAGAGACAATAATTTTGGTAACAAACATCCCATTTTAACAACTAAGACAAAACACAGTGCACAGACTCAACTGTGTATGTACCCTAAAAGTAGAGGTAGAAGAATTTAAATTTTTAATCAATTTCTAGTAAATAAATGAATTTCAATTTCGCCTGCTCTTTCTGCCAATCAATTGTTGCTTGTTTGCCTAATTACTAATAAGCAAACAGCATCCCCTACTAACAAACACTTTTTCAAGTTTAGACACCACAGTAGTATTATTCTCCCCTTTTGTGACAGCCAGAGAGATGGAAAGTGTACTGAATGACAGCTGAAAATTCACCAGTCTCTGTGCTAGGTTGGCACATTGCAAGGGTTGATGTTTGTGAGGAGATTCATAATTTCATGCCTCTGGGCTAATTCACACACTACTGTCCTCAAAAAAGCATAAGCAGGTAAAAGGTCCTAATTCCACTACACAATAACTTTATCACTGTTTCTGTTTCAATCTCATTTATGCTGGTTTCTCACTGAAGTATTTACACCACTTTTCACCAAGCACAACCTAAACCTTTATGTAACTGTGGCAGTATTTTTAAATAAACTGCAACCTGATCTGGTTATCAATTTTTCCATGCTTGCCAGGAGTAAGCAGGATACCTGCAGGCATCACTCTGCTCATGGGAAAGCTACCTAAATATAGTGCAAATCTCAGATGCTTTTTCAGAAGTTTCAATACAAGTGAAGATGTAAATTGCAATGATAATCCTGCACTCTCTTTTCAGTTATTAAGATATCATGAAGCAAACAAAAACTAAAGAATACCATGACCATTTTCAGTTTCTTTGCCAAAAAACAACAAATCAACACTCCTGGCAGACAGAATCAATTTCTTCAGTTCAAACTGAAGGACTCTGCTATCCCCAGTTTATAACAGGATGATGTGTGCTCTTACAGATGGAGGTATATTGGTTATAGAGAGTTACAAGTCACGTATTAGTTATAGGGAGTTACAAGTCCTGCTCCATTTAGCACCTCCCAAATCAAGGCCCACAAATACAGGCAATTGACAGAGGACTGACACTGCATTTCCGCCACTGTGGTTTATAAAGCACATTAGTCAAACCTACAGCATTGTCACAGCTGTTTCTTTGATCTCACCAGATCACCAGACTCAGTAAGAACCTCTGCAGAAATGTGTAGTTACTGAAGTAAGTACTAGCCACCTCAGAGTTCAATTATACTTTTGCCTGTTTGACAGAATGAGTCCTTTCAAGAAACTAATAAATTGTCTATTTTTATTAGTTTCAAATATTACTGTTAAATATTTTAAAGTATTTGGATGGTTTTGTTCTCAAATGCCTTGCTGAGTTTGGGTAGCTATGGCAAAATACAGAGCCTCTAACCATAAGGAGGAATTATAATTTGTCTTTTCAACTCAGGAGGCCAAAAGTCAACACAAGTGCACTAGGCTCAGAATCCAAGAAACACTGCTGATCCACAAGCTGTAGGGTTTTAAATAACGTTGCTCAAAATAGAACTTCCCAACCCATCACCTAAGCAAAGTTACACAACTGATATGTCCAGACAGAATAGGTGGCAGCAGCTCATTTCTCCATTGCTGTTAACAGTTCCTTCCTAATTACCTCAACTCTATAAATACTGTAATCCAGCAGCATTGCTGTTGAAACACAGTTTTCTGGGGTACATTACCTGACAAGGTCACATTACGAGAGCATTCTCAAAGCAAACTGAATGTGAGGAAGGAGCTAAAGAAAGAAGCACGAATCTTTTGCAGTTGTGCTGTACCAATTTAATTTTGGCTTCACACACTCAGACAAAGAAGGTATCGTTGTTTTGCAAGCTTTGATTAAATTATTATTTTCAGATATAAACAGACTCGTATCACTGCAGAGCAAACCAAAACTGTAGCCCATGAAAACAGAAAGCTTTTTAAGACTAGTATGATTGTCCTGGGTGTGGAGGAAAAGAAGTCTCAATATGTACAAAAGAAGGAATTGATCAGATTTGGAAAAAAGCAGAGCCAACTTTTGGCTAGGTAATTTATTTCTCCCTTCAGCTCCTTCACCTCCACATCAGCTGCTTTGGAAGAAATAACCATCAAACATACCAAAGTACATACATTTTTATCCAAAAGCAAATGCAAGACTAAACAAATGTAACTACAAATGCCCCGCTCATCTACTCTCTTAGGACACACAAGCCAACACTACAACTGCCATATTTACCTTTTTAAAGCCAAAGAGACTTACTTGGAAACTTTAACCCAAAAAGTTTGGGAATCACTATCCAAGCAGTAGATCTGGCACTTATAAATTAAATTTCTCTCATCAACCAAAATTTTTAGTGTTCAGCAGCTTCACAGAAGCACTGACAGTACACTAGAAATGTTTAGGAATAACTGGCAATTCAGACTTGTCTATGAAAGAAAAGCTTTCTCCTCTTGTCTTAAACATGAATGTCACAAGTACTAGTGGAGTAGCAGGTATGGAGACAACAAAAGCTTTTCCAGGTTTAAGCTATTAACAAGAAATTTACTATTCAAGCATTTCTAGAAAAATTCCAAACTGCGTCGTGGAACTTACAATTCTACAGTGTTCAGAGGACTGGGGATATAAGAAGCTTTACACATATATCACAACAGGATACAACACAGGATATATCATGAGGAAGTCACTTAGTCTGTTCATGAAGTACTGCTGTAAAAATGATCATTGCTGAGTTGGAAAAGAGAAATTTTTGTTACCACTGACTCAAGTGTCTGTCTAAAAATGCTGATTAGGGAGATGTTGTCATTACACTCACATCAGCACCTTCCAGGGACTTCTTCAGCACAGCTACAACTTCATCCTGGAAGGCAACTTCATCCACATTTTTGGGACGACTAAAGAAAAAGGCATTAAATAAAATTTATTAGCTGAGTTTCATAGGAAAGCTGAAATTGAGAAAAAACAACATTTCACCTTCTGATGTATCAGGTACTGAAGGATTACAGTGAATTTTGTAGTTGAAATCAAAATCACCACAAGAAGTCTAATGCCTCTGATCTCTTACTGAAGTGATCTAATTTCTCAAGAAGCTTTTTCTGTTATAAACACCTGTCTGAGATGTTTTTACAAGCAGAACTGCAGTATTTTACCACTTTGTGATAAAGGCTTCTCAAAAAACCAAAGCATTAAATACATTCATGCACCAAAACACACCGATGAAACAGCACGGTTTGACATGGCCAAGATTTTCTGCTCAGTACCAGACACAAAGGGCACTTACAGCACCTTCCATTCCTGGAGCTCCCCCATGACAGGGAAAGTTAAGCTGTTCTCCCTGGTGGGGCCACCTACACCTGCGACCCCCTTTTGCTATGCACCAACTACTCTCTGCACCCTCCAGAGCCAACCTCCCCCCTCATGGCCAGCGCTCCCACTGCGCCAGAGCATCCCTTACTATTTCTCCACCCAGGGGATGGGTTTGGCCCTCTTGCCCTCCCCGCTGCTGCCGGCCGCGTTCTTTTCCTTAGCAGCGACGGGTTTGGTGCTGATAGAGGCCGGGCCCTTGAGGAAGGCCTGCATGGCCGTGCCGTGCCGTGCCGTGCCGTGCCAGGCCAGGCCAGGCCCCTCACGGCCCCGTCCGCCTCAGGCCCCGCCGGCCCTTCCCGCCAACCCGTCCGCGCACGGGCCGCTTCCGCCCGCCGACAGCCAATCAGAGAGCGCTGCGGCACCGCCGGGGAGGGAGGCGAGCGTGACGTCACGCTTCGCGCGCTCCTGCACCTGAAGGGGCGGGGTGCGGGGGCCGCGCGCGCGGGCGGCGCGAGGAGGGCGCCCCTCAGGGCGGCTCCGCGCCGCCTCACAAATGCGCCTCACCACAAGTGCGCCTCCCCGAGTGTGAAATGACGAACAAAAAAGAGCCTCCCCCACCCCCTCACAAAAGAGCAAGCGCCGCATGAGAGCAAGCGGATGAAGAACCTCTCTGTGCAGGGGGACCTCCTGCGGTCCTGAGGCTAGGGCTTGCTCCCTTCCCTTGATGGCTGAGGTGCCTCTGAGGGCGCTGGAAGCGCCCCCGAGTGAGGTGAAATGAAGCCCAGGAGAGCCCGAGGCTGGCCAGGGCCTGTCCTGGGGCAGATATTTGGGCCTTTATGGCTGTCGGTGCTCAAACCTGTTCCGGCCCTCGCTGCTGCCGTGCGAACAGCTCCCCCAGGTGTGCAGGCTCAGGGCTATTGGTGGTGGAGTGAAGCGAACGTCAATCCTTTGTGTTTTCCCATTATTTCTAGTGACATCCATCACAGCTAAGCCAGGAAAAATGTAAATTCAGGAATGTGATTGATGTGACAGATCTCTTTAAATGACGAGAAAACATCCTGGTAGATGTGGCAGTCGTGATGAACGCCCACATTTCCATGTGCTGGGTGGCTGTAGCTTATCCTTCCAATTACGCACCAGCTTTGTGGTTAAAAATTTGAAGTATTTCTGCTACCAGCAGAATTATATTGTGTGGCTGCAGATGTTCTGCTTTACTGTTTTCCCTTGGCTACTCTGGGCACGAGACACAGAGTGGCCTGGGAAGCTGCAGTAGTGATCCCCCAGAATAGACCCTGTGGATGTGAAAAGAAACTCTTGAAATGGTCTCTATGGCAACAGAAGAACAGCCTTTGGAAAAAGAAATGTAGGAAAAAATGTCGGCTAAAAATACATAAATCTGTCAGTGAGTCAAACCTGTAATTCGTGTCTGGGCAATTTTAAATAAGTTGTTTCCTTTCATCTGGTGTTCTTCTATTGAAGAATGAAATCCAGATTGTAGTCTTAGCAAGAAATGCCCACACATATAATTATTGAAGTTGTTTTGTTCTATATGAAAATGCAATTATTTTTTTTCCTACTATGATTATATTTGGTACTTCCAAGTCATGGTAAAATGATTTCTGAAATCAGTTCCTTTCTGCAATTGTATAAAGCTTTGCTGTCTTTTTGAAGCTTTGTTCTATTTGTTGATCTCTATTCAATCCACTCTCCTTAATGGGGCCACCTCAAATGTACCTTGCATTTTCCATTTTGTCAACTCTGGATGAGCCTGAGATTCAATTCAGCAGTGGAATTCACCTTCTGCCACATTAACTGAACTGCATAACACAACTTTTAGTTTCATTACCTTAAGAAAAGCTTAAAATTCCAGAAAGGAATAGTGAAGCCCAAGCTTCTCTCTTTATCCCTGTTTTTTTTTTTTTTTCCCTCTCTTTTTCCCTGGTTTTTATTTTTTTTTTCTCTCTCCCTCATATATATAAGGACTGAAAATTATGCTTCCTCCATTCTGTTGAATCGTATTCACTCACCATATTAAGGTCTAACAGATCAAAGTCAGTTACCATGTCCTCTCCTTTGCTTCTGTCTGGCATTTGCCATGGAGAGATTGTTTTTTACACCAGCCTAGTCAGTGCTCCTTGAGCTGACCTAAATGGGGACCCTTTCCAGTTGCTGTGGTTTCACCTCAGCCAGTAACTAAATCCATGCAGTCCTCACATACTTCTGTCCCTCTGATGGGATGAGGAGGAGAATCAGAAAAAAAAGTAAAACTTGTGGGTTGATATAAGAACAGTTTAACAATTGAAACTAAGTAAAATATAATAATAATACTGAAGATAACAAGAAAAATAGTAATAATAATTGTAATGTAAAGGAGAGCCTGAGAAATCAAACTCCAGACAAGTGATTCACACAAAGCTGACCTGTGCTCAGCCCATCCCTGAGCAGTGGATCAGCCCCTCCTGGCCAACTCCCCCTGTTTATACACTGAAAAAATCATTCTGTGGAATGGAATATCCCTTTGGCCAGTTCAGGTCGGCTGTCCCAGCCATGCTCCCTCCCAGTTCTTTGTGCCCCTCCTCACTAGCAGAACATGGGACAATGTAAAGTCATTGGCTTTGGGTAAGCACCGCTTGGCTACAACCAAAACATCCGTTTCCTATCAGCATTATTCTCACACTGAATCCAAAAGCATTGTACCAGCTTCTAAGAAGAAAACCAAACCAATCCCAGCTGAAATCAGGACACCAGTCTTTTGTGAGCAATTTGCAGATGTACAGCAGCAGAATGAGAGTTCAAGAGCTCATCTGACAGAAAACCAATGTGTCAGGGGCTAGTGACAGTAGCAGGGCAGGAGAATTGATTACAGGGAGGACATTTGTCTTTAGAAGTTCCTCTGCCTGCTGCCCTGGAGACCTCCCCATGCCTCCATCAATCTAGACCTCCAGTCAGTTGACATGAAAGCTTCCTAGGAGATCAATTTAGGGGTCTTTATGATGCTGAAAGAGGACAAGTGGCTTCCTTAAAATAAACTACATAGAGTTTATAGAAGTAAGCTGGGCCTAAAAATTACAGAATCACTTCTGTTCAACAGCTTTGTCTGAAATTCAGGCTTTGTTTTAAAAGAGGAAAGAGTTGAAAGAAATGAATGCAATAAAAATAGGCATAGGGATTTTTGTAAAAATGTAACATCAAACATTTATCTCCTAACTCTTAGCATTGGAAGATATCTGCCAGAATTATGCAAGCAACACAGAGCAGACTGGCACTGGAGGTTTTCACTGTCCAAGCTGCATAAACAAGAGAAAGTTCAAAGCAACATGGCAAGAATGTTGAAGGTATCAATGGGTTTCTTTTTTTTCCCCTTTAGATATAGTAACTAGGACAGCATTTGTCTCAGCTCAGCTCAGCTCAGGTAAATGTGGGATATGATCACTGCATAAAAATTCATAGCTAAGGTGAATACTGCAAATAGGAAAATATCCATTCCTTCTCAAGACACAGGAATCAGAGGCCTGAAACGGAACTATCAAGCTTCAGATTTAAAACCAAAAGAAGTAGTTTTTTTCACACAATGCATATTTAAATTGCAAGTCTTGTTACTATCAAACTTTATGGCCATCAAAATTACAAGTTGATTAAAAAATAGCTGGACAGATTCTTGAAGAAATAGAGTATTAAATATTATCAGTCATATGCAGACTCAAGTTCAGAAAGTCTCTGAACCAGAGATCAGTGCAATCTGACAGGGAAATACTGGAGAGAGATAATTTCTTTAAGTGGCCTGTATCATGCACTCTTCCCTGAGGGTATATGAATGGTCCTGCTCACAGATGGGCCACTACCCCAGCCTGTGTCAGGACAGTTGTTCTGGAGCACAGAAAATGAATGATTGATGTAAATGATGTTGACAAAAAGGTTTACAATTGGGAAGAAGACAGGAGGAGCAGAGAATTGTGCTAAAACTAGTGTTGTGTCTTCAGTGGTCTCTTTTTGTTCAGAATAGATTTTACAAGGAGATGTGCTCCTTTTCAAGTAACTGAAACAGCATATGAGGCAAAGCAGGTCAGGCTTTGCAGAGCTTAGGTGAGAGGCTAAGTGTGAGGGTAGAGCCTCAGGCATTGTCAGGGGAGCTGTGTGTGAAGAAAAGTGTTCCTGCAAGTTTTGGCAGAGAAGCCCAGATTTGTCACAGGATCTGACCAAGAGGCCAGCGGAAAGCTGAGAACAGCAGAGAAGCACCAGCACTGTGACTCTCTTAAAAACCAAGAAAAAGCACTGTTGGCTAAAGTGTTCCAAATAGAATATAAGTAAAAAATCTTAAACTATGGAGTGCTATTTTCCTTTACTATGTGACTGATGTTCCAGAAAGGAAGCAGCACTCTGGGTGCCTTCTTTTCATGTGAATCAAAGAAGTATCTGACTCACTTAACAGTTTCTTCTACTAATGGAAGTGTGCTGCGGTTCTGAGGTACTGCCATAGCCAGCCAGAAGTGGTGACAGTGCAATTACCTTTCCCAGTTGTGCCGAAAGTGATCCAGTTCTTCCCAGCAAGTAACTGAGTTGCAGCCTTTGATACAGGGATCAGTCAGTCTAGAGACAAAAGAGGGAGGGGTATGATATCAAAATAGTACCAAAGATTTCAAAGGAAGAAACTTTGTAGAGGGATTCTAAACATCTCTGTTATTCCATCAGCCTGCCTCTATTTCTGCTATGGAAATGTCTTCAGATGCACTCTGTACACCAGAAGGTTGTAATATTGCTCTGGAAGGAGATTTTCATGAAAAACTAAAAGATGGGTGAATTTATGAAGGTAATGTAGGACTGAGAAAATATAAATAATCAAGACAGTGAAGAAGATAGACTATTTTCAGGGATGGATCTCATTTCAATTCTCAATGGCCCTTCAGACTCAGTTGACTAGGTGTTTTTTAGTGACAGAAGGAAGATATATAGCTATGTAAGATGAAAAAGAAGAAAAGATAATTTTTTCCCCTTTGTGGGTTTCCCCTTATACTGGTCAGGCCATAGAGTCTTATAAACACTTTTTGTTAGCAGTGTGCAATTTACTGCTTACTAGAATTGCTTACAATGCTTTGGCCTCAGATGTTTGATTCAAGATCTAATAAAGAGCTGGTGATTTGTCAGGCTGTCATTCTATGGAAAAATCAAATTGTTTTGCCTGTTGGCCATCATCTTAGCATTGGAACCATGGTGTTTTCACCCAGCCCCTAATTCTGTTTTCAGTGAGATCCCTGCCTGGAATGTAAATCATCATCCTCTGTACCTCTACAACATGTTTATTAGCAAGGGCTTTTATCTTTCAGAGGGGAAGACAGTATTTATTGTAAAAGTACTGGCTCAATGTCACAAAAAAAAATTCCCTGCACTGGAAATTGTTACCACCTCATTGATAGACTAAGTTACTTCAGCAACCATTCCTCAAGTGACAGATACAGGGCTTTCATTTCTCTGTGTCTCCAAGAGATCCCTATAGTCTAGGCTTCTATTTTTTCCCTTTCTCCACTTGGGTTTGTGGATCACCCATGCTTTTGCAATATTTTTTACTTCCATCCAGTGGCTCTTCCATTTGGGAATTTGTAATGGCAATATACACAATTAACAAACAGTAGCCTTTTTCTAACACAGGCACCACTGAATCTTGGCAGTGTAAAGAAATTATCCTGTAACTGGTAAAACAAATGGAGTTTGCTATCCCATGGCTGTGTCCTGCTACCCAAACTTTCCCACCAAAATTCCCCCTTTTTGTTTGTTATCACTCACATCATAAGGAAGGGACAGCACCATAACTTGGACTAAATCCCATTTAGCCTTGGACTGATCCCATGTAACCCACCCCACAGTTTAAGCTGGGCAGGGAGCAGCCAGGATTAATTAGTGAGTCCCTACTGCATCCTTCCCCCTTTCAGACATTGTGCACCTGGCTGAGTTTCAGTGAACTTGTGATAATTCCTCTCTCTTGAACCTGATTGCAATTGACTGACAAGTTCAAAAGCTATTGAAGGTGTGCTGGAAAGCTAGAAAGCAGATTAGCATAGCAAGAACAAATAATAAGAGAAAAGGGATCTTAAAATATTCACAAATCTGCAGTTACTGATGCTGAATAACAATGTTGGTATAAGAGCATATCATATTAAAATAGCTGAGAATTAATCTAGCTAGAAATTAGACAAAGGCTCTTAGTTATCCTTGATGATCTTGAACAGCTTGCTGTAGGAGTAGTGAGAGCAAATCCTTTACTCTGCTTTTCAGTGTATTTATGAATGGGCTTATACAGTGCCTCTTCCTGCAGAAAAAAAAAATAAAAAAATTTAAGTGTCGGGAAACATGATGACTTTTCTAGTGCTATGTTCCTACCTGCCATCTGTGACCCTTCAGGAAAAAAATAAAGCATCCCAGACCTTTCAAATCCCTCAAAAATATAGCTAGATGTCAGTCTCTTTCCCACATACTTTTTTTTTCTCCAGTGATGGCATCTCTTCCCTGGTTGGGGGAATCCTTTTAACATTAGTTGAGGTCTTTGCAGTGTGACCTTTACTGCCTAGATAGGCAGTAAATTTGGATCTCAGAAAAAAAAAAAAGGCTTTTGCTTTAATCCAAAAATGTTACCTAGTGGGTGGTTCTAAATCATCTTTCTCATGTTTTCAGACAGATTTGCTGTTAAACTAACTGAACAGAAGTAGGCAAGGAACCTCTTGGCATAGTTGTTCAGTCATCCAAAAATGAGGACAGCAGCACAGGTGCTCAGACTGGCTTTTAGGTCAGCCAGCTGATTATAGGATTTTCTCTTCACAGAGGTAAATCTTTTTGCAACACCAGGACAGCCTCACTAACTGTGCTGTAAGATCTGACAAGCCCACAGGGATGTTTTACAGCCCCAGCTTTGGTCATACATGTTGTCAAGTTCTTTGGCATGCTTGGAAAGGTGGACTTAAGCAAAACTCTATGGATGGGTTGGGTTCTGGATTTAGAGCTGAGTTAATTCTGTGGGAATAGAGCAGATCTTGAAGGCAGCTGCACCCTTCTCTTTTATTTCTTCCATTTCAGCTGTGCAGTAAGTTTTCCATGTTTCTGGAATTACCTTGTGTGGACCTTCAGGTAGGCTTCCAAGGATGAGATGTAAAGAGGGACGGAATGGAGACATACAAGTCCTTGGTTTGTCCTACCCTTTCTCTCTTCCTTGCCTGCCTTACTCTCCCTGTTCTCGGATCGCAGCTGGGATCTGTGGCCGGCAGGGTTGATGAAGCTTTCCCGTTGCCCCATGGCAGCCAAGCGTCCGGGCAAGGCTCAGCTGTGTCGCAGGCACCCGGGGCAGCTGCTCCCCACAGACCTGCTCTGGCCACTGAGGGCCACCCGTGCCTCCCTACCTGCCCACGAGCGCAGGTGAGCCCTGCCCAGCACCCACGGCTGATTAATTCACCCTGCTTGCACACATACAGCTGGAGAGGGTCCTGTGGGCTCAGCCAGGATCCCAGGGATCCCGTCCGTGCAGGTGGAGCAGCAAAGCCTCTGGCCACAGCACACACATAACGCTCGGTGCCCCCCTCCCCCTCCATGGAAGCGGCCCCGCAGGCAGGGGTTTCTAACAGGGGTTGGAAGGAGGGTCTCTGGAGACATTGCGGGGTTCCACTCAACGACAGCCTGCAAGGCACTCGGGCCCCAGGGGCTGTGTGCGTGTTGTTCACCGCTCCCAGGCGCGCTGGTGAAGGGAGCGTCGCAGAGCAGCTGCGGCTGTTAGAGCTCTCCTGCCAGCTCCACTCCTCCCGATGCCATTCCTACCTCCAGGATTTTTCCCTGACTCGCAGCATCACCATCCAAAAGTCTCCCTGGAGGAAGGTATCTGCTTGCTGGTTCGTCTTTTTATCCTTTGCCTCATCCGCGGGAGAAGGGAGGAAAAAAGCCATAAGCAATCAACTCGTCTGCTTTCCCCCCATTTTATATTTCCACCCTCCTGCTCCCTTCCGTCAAGGGGGGCAAAGTCCCCGTCTGGAAGGAGATTTTCAAGGTTCATGTATGGATGGCGGCGAATTGGAAGAGGTGAGCTGCTGAGAGAAGATGTGAGAGCTGGAAGGGCCGTGCCGTGGGAGTGGTCCTTGCTTTGTGTGCAAGTGAGGCAGTGAGTGTGCAGCCTCCCACTCTGAGTGCATCTTTTTTTGGATGCTGTATAGTTCCCTGTGTGAAATGCTTTTTTGGCTAAAAGAAGAAGAGATGTCACATCAGGAGCTCACCCAGCGACTGACTACGGTTATCACCCATGTGGGTAAGGCATCTTTATTTTTCTTCTTACTACATTTGTGTGGATTTGGGAGCCCTGTTCCCCCAGGAGGTGCTGCTGCCTTTGTGTGACGGTATCACACCTGTGTGCGAAACAGGAGCCATCAGCAGACTTCGAATCCCCGGCTTTGGGCAATTACACAGCCTTTTATTGTTGGTTTGTTTTTCAAGCATGTTTTCTCTGAAAAGCAAGAACAGTAAGAGCAGCGTGTCCTACCTGTGAAGTGATCTGTGTAAAATACCCGAGCACAATTCTTGCAGGGAGGTGGTGGAGAAAAGTGGGTGTGGGAGGATGCTGGAGCAACGGCAGCGCTAATGTACTGTGCATTTGCTTGTGATGCTGGAATAGCAGCCCATTCTCAGAGAATCTTTTCATGGCCTTTACTGTTTCAGGATTTCTGGATGGTGCTAGGACAGGATCTCAAAAGCTTTTCTCGATGTCAGGCTTGGTTTTACTGTTTCTAATATTCAAATGCCAGTGAATACAGGTGAGGCCCTATACTTTGCACTGACATCCTTATGCATCTGGTCTGGATGCCCACCTGCTGGCATTGGGGACTGACTGCATGACCAGGGACTGAGGAACCTGAAACTAGCAAGACAGTAAGAGATGCTGGTGATTAAAATATCAGCTGAGAAATGCCTTTGTGACCCTTTTTGTTACCTACAGTTGAGTTAAAGCAGATTGCAGCTGTGTTGCATCACATAAAGAGAACAGAACATTTTTTGTTGAATTGCATAGAAACAAATTTTGTAGCTGTCAGTGTTTGCAATGGATTGTGTGCTGTGAATGCTGAAGATGTTGTACAGGTTCCTGAGATGCCTTTGTCACTGGCTTTGTTCAATTTATATATGAAACAGCGTGTGACCAAAATTTGGCTTTTAGAGAATATATAAATAAGGTTTTAGACCAACATTATTCTTTGGTTTCATATTAGCCATGGCAGCTTAACTAAGTTTAATAGAGCACATGCAATCAGTATCTTGCCTAAAGAAATAGCACAAAAACAGATTCAAAATCAATAAAATATTTAGGACCAGGCCCCATCTCTCCAAAATCTTTTCCAGGATAACCTCAGCAGGAGCTTGTGAGAGAGAACATGATTTCCAGGAGAGCTTGCAGCAGCAGGTTCTTTGACCCAGTAATGCCAACATGAATTGCTTTGCAATTGTGCAAATTCAGATTGACATGAAGTTATGTGAATTCACATTTTTTAAATGAAGATTTGGAATTCAATATGAGGCATATTCCTTTTTTTTTTTTTTTTTTTTTTAATTAAGTATTTCAGGAGACCCAAAAAGATTCGTATGTCTTCAAGTTTCCATGTTAAACTCAGTGCAGGTACCATCATCCTTGTTAAAGGCTCTCCTTGAAATCAGAAGGTATTTGTTAGAGGTAACATAGCATTATGTTACCTACTGTGTAATATACTATTGTTTAATAGGAAGTCATTCTGGACACTGAAATGTTAATGAGCCTTTTCCCTGTTCTCTGCTAAATTCAAGAGAGGTTTCTGGGTCATGGGGCTGATGCTAGAGAGTCTTACTGGTTTCCTGGAGGTCAACCAGCAGGCCAGTCCTCGGGAGAGGAGCAAAGATCATGGATGGTAGTGTTTTCTCCATTCCACACTGAGACAAGAGCTTAGCTGATCAGCTTCCATCAGGGAAGGATAACTCCACCATTTCCCCAGCCATTCAAAACCTACAAATCAGACCCTACTTGTGGAGTCTGCCTGTCTTTTTGTGGACAGAGTTCATTTTTTATTGAATCACATGCAAAACTATAAGAAAGGAACATTAAAATATTTGTTGGCTGAAGGGAAAATGTTTCTTCCAAACCCATAATGATGATGCACCGTATTTATGTATCACAAGTTGTAACATGGGTGCCTTAGCTGAATCAGCAGTAGTTCATTGGAAATATAATTCCTGGGAAGCTGAAGGGGTCTCTCGTATGTTCACTGGGAATCTTTACAGCTCAAACAACTGAAAGGGCTCTCAGCCTTAGCAAACTGAGGGGATCCCTGGCCATCTATAGTGTTTGGTATTTTTACAACTCTCACTCTCATATTGCCTCTTGGACTGGTGGGATTCAAACTCTCTAAAATGTAGCCAGCTCTTGGTTGGGAGCACAGCTCCCAGCTCACCCAAGAGCAGGAGGGAAGAAATTTATTCACAAAATTTGTGAAATGCCAAACAAGAACTTTATGGGAATGTTAAAAAGAAAGACCTTTAAATTTTTAATAAAACCTTTATAGGATCATTTTGGTCTGTGTGAAGTAATGACACACTATTTTATTTTTAATGTGTCAATAAGAGTGTCACATAATTAATTGCCTGGGGCTCAGCTTATCTGTCCTGGGCAAAAGTTTTGATCCCTCATTAACTGACTCATGTTGTGTTACACAGTTCATGTTCTAGCAAAAAAAGCTTCTTATCCTGCTACAGACTTCATATATGCAGTACCTACGTCACCTGGGTCAAAATCAAAGCTTTGAAGGTATTTTCCTCCTCCACAGTAGCTCTCTTAACTTGGTACTTTTCTAGTACCAATCTGCATGATAGCACATCTTGAGAAAGTACAGAGGACCAAATTAGATCTCTTAAGTAGCCCTGTGCTCCCTCAGCCTCCCTGGGATTAGTCCTGACTGTCCTGGTGTGGATGAGGTAATGGGGCCACCACAGGTGCCTAGGAAAGGAGTAGTTTGTGAATGCTAGCAAGCTTTCTGCTTACTATCTGTGATTTAGCAGCAACACTACCCAATCTTGTTACCAAAACTGCGTCAAGAGTCTTTTTTTAATTTACCCTACTTTCATTGAACTTGTTTGTTGGGAGGTGTTGGGGAAACACTCATCAATTTTGGAAAAAGTGTGTCCTTTGGGTAGGTGGGAGCTCTTCTGTGGTGGGGAGGGAAGAGCTTTGCAGGGTGGTGCTGACTGCAGGATTGTTTGCCTGTGGGAACATGTACAGCTCTTCCAGCCTGCAAATCCCACAGGAATAGGCTTTTGTGCTCTCACTACCCACCCACACTTGGCAGTTGGCCCCCAGAAGTTGATGCCAGCTTTGCTATGTGTGAGCAATGTTCTGGGCACAGCTGCACACACAGGCACCTCCACCCAGTGCCCCGTTTTCTGCAGATATTTTTCTTAAAATGATTTTATGATAGGATGGAGCTGCCACATCCAATGTGAACCATTTCAGAAGGTCAGCAGCTTGGCTTCTCTCTTGCCACTAAAGAATTACACAGCACATGGGAGATGGGGTTTTGTTGGAGGCTCCCTATAATCCTCAATGAAGTTGTAAGAGTTCCTCCCCTTCGCGTGTTAACTGGACCCAGATGAGCTGACTGTCAGTGTCCCTGGTAGGAGAGGCACTGATGTGAATTTGCAGAAAGCACTACATTGCACAAATGTTATATACAAGAAATAACTCTATACATTAGTGTCAGTTTTCATCTGATTATACAAACTCATATTTCCGCAGTCTCTCATTTTATGAAAAAAAACAAACAAAAAGGAATTCAAACAGCTTCATGGAAATCAAAAGCAAAGTCAATGACTGAATTTAGTTTAGGATTCACATCTCTGGACTTAAAATTCCTATCTGTTAACCGTGGTATGTAAATTCCTATCACTCCTGGCTTAACCACCAGAGTTGAGGAGCGGTGTAAGATACCTGTGTGTATGAAGAGAAGCTGTGTTACAATTTGGGACAGGAAGCAAAGGATGATACTGCATCCACCTGACTGTGTGAGAGGAATTTAGGTCAGCAGAATGGAATAACCCAAGTTGGCACTTGTCCAAGGCCAGTGGCTAAGCATCACAAGTCACAGAATCTGCTTTATGCTACAAAGCCACAAATAATCTAATATGTCACAGCTGGACAGACAATTGAAAAGTTTCTGATATGCTTCTGTGCACATCAAGGACACAAAAAAGTGATTTTTTTGGAAGTTAACTTTTGAGGTACAATATCAAATAGACCCTTTACTACTCCTATGCAAAGGCTTAAATCAAATCAAATCAAATTCCTCTGCAACATAAAATTCTTGCCTTTGTTTTAGAGCATTCATGCATTTCAGGAACTCTTTTTGAACCACGGATTCTGTGTCTCTGTTCTACTAAGGGATTTCTGGTGCACAGCAAGTGGAAAGTGGTCTCTCCATTGACCACAGCACACCAGATTTCCCTACCCAAAATAATATACAGGCATGGGAGGGGCATCAATCACTGCATTCCCAATAATATATGACAATAGAAAAGTGGAGAAATGGGTTTGCTAAATTTACTTGGGATCTCAAGCTTATGAGAAATGGTAGGGTGAAGTTTCTCCATTAACCTACTTCTGTAAAAATATTGAGCTTTGATCTGTGTCTTTATCTTTGTACCCCAGTAAAGCTTTTGAACTGTTGACCAGTTTTTACCAAACGTGGTGAAGTGATAAAGGTCGAAAATATTGAATTCATGCCAAATATAAAAATAGAATCTGATGAGAAAGATTAAAATAGTGAAGACAAGGAAAATAAACTCATTCTATTAGACCTCAGAGATTCCATGTGGGAGGGTGGAATGTGGGAAAGTAGAGATAACAACAATTTAACTTTTTTAGTTTCACAGCTTAAAAAAGCTACTTGTTTACTTTTTTGTTCATAGATTATGGTTAGTAATTTTACCCCATTCAATATGGCCTATTCTGTGCAGCTGTTTCACTGGAAACTGTTTAATAGAACTGTTTATAAGTGTTTTGCTAATGCTGCAAAGTTTGTATCTGAAGATTGACATGAAGTCACATGAAAAAGTGGAAAGTATGCTCTCAGAGAAATCCATTACAAATGTGCAGATATACCTGGTGCACTTTCCAAGATGTAGAATATTGCAAGTACCACAGACTTATTTAAAGCTCACATTCTAATCTGGTTTGCAGAGACCTTATCAGAAAGAAAGATTGTAAGAAACTGCAATGAGCTGGGATCCAGAACACTAGATTGTCTAAAGGCAAAATATTTATGTGATAGGTTGGCCTCATGTTCAGAAAGACAGAGGTGACTAAAGAGCTTACCAGAAGCAGTAGCATGCGTTAAGGCTGGTTCAGTTTCAGGAGAGAGTAGCTCAGAGATGTCCCTCTTCTACATTCCATCTTTTATTTTAGGTGAATACTTTTTTGTATGGGATGTGATCCTGGCATCCTTGACAGGATTTAAAAAAAACCTTGCAATATCTGGGTGTGATACTATTGCTAATTTCTTTCAGAGTGGTGTGCCCTAAGGAGAGCCATGCAGAGCCCCAAGGCTGCTTACAGCCCTGTTTTCACATTTATTGATACCCTCCCCAAAACTGGCTGTTACACTCTGAGCTTTCATTCTCATGCCAGGAAGAGACCAGGATGTTGGGGAGAAAAGGGAATAGGAGTAGCTATCCACCATCTGCTTACTGCAAGGTTTTCACACTTTCTACTCACGCATGTTGTGATGGCAACTGTTGGAAACAGGGAACTAGGCTGGATGGACCTGAGGTGTGATCCAATTTGTCAATCTCTCAGTCACTCTCTCTTTCAAAAACCTCTGCATTGTTGCTGTTAAATCTAATGCTACAGCAGTCCTTTATTTTCTAATCTACCTTAGTAATGACTTGTAGGTGTTTGCCTGTTGGCATGGAGGAGTGTTTAACACACAAAGCAATTAGTAAAGGAAAGTCAGGTGGCAGGATCCAAGTTTAGCTGTTAGTAGTCATGATTCCTATGGTCCCTTTCACAGCTGTGCTTGCCAGGCACCAGGTTCTTAGAAGCTCTACTGGCTTCTGCAGTTCATTTTTTAGCACCTGGAAAATAATTGGGACTCAAATGAGTTATTCCAGGATACAAGATTCAGCTTAAAGGAAGTCTGTCTGTTTGCTGTTTGGGTCAGCTCTTCTCATGATTTTCCTGATGCTTCCTATGTTTCAGGCCTGTTAGCCCTCTATTGGCAGTTTTAGTGGAGCAGAAAGCAGAAATCTCTGACTTCCACAGCAGGCTCTTGCTAACACTATATAGTAGTCTTTTGTTGGGTCCTGGGGTTTTGGGTTTTGGTTATTTTTTGGCACAGTTTTATTTTTGGGGGGTAGGGAGAGGGTTGGCTATCAAATAACAAATTTTTAATAAAGAATGAGGTAGCTTAATGAGGTCAAAAGCAAGGGGAAAATGGCACCATCATTCAATGAGCTAGTCAGACTGTGGCACTTCCAGGTCTGCTCTTAAACACTCCAGGGCAAGCCCTGGGTTACCTGGAAGGAGGAAGTGGGAGGAATCTCCAGGGCAAAGCAAGTGCGGGACCTCCTCCTGTGTGAGGTCTCTAAGTCAGGCATAATGAGAAATGTTGGTGCTGGCAGAAGTCATTGCTTGCTAACAGGGCAGGCAGTAGTGACCATTCTGCATTGCTAAAGCGCAAGCTTAAAAAGCAAATAGGACCAAAAGGAGGCAGAGAGGAGCCCGTCTGTTCCCATCTCTGTGGCAGAGGGGAGTCCTGATGGCCTCACTGGAAATTAAACTAAGCTAACATCTATCACATTGTCTGGCAACTCGTTAAATACAAGGACTTTTTTCCATCCCTTGCCTCATCTTTTATTTAATTCCTTTTTCTCGCCTTCCATATGGTGTCTAAATGCAAGAGTCCCCCTGAGAGGACTTCTCCCTGAGGGAAACAGGAGGGAGGGTACTTGCAGCACCAGGTCATCTCATTGAGTAGAAAATAAGCTAATCAATTCCATTACTGTCACTCTTTCCCCTGTTCTGTACGTTTGAGGCCTCTCTTAGTCCCAAGGCTGGATTTAGTATTTGATCTAGGATGAACTTTTCTGAATGGAGCCCAGGTGACTGCTAAAATAATCCTGACAGCACAGTGTGTGGTACATGATACTAGTCCTGTGTGTATATTTTCTCCTGTTCTTCAGAACTGGGCTTGTGTTCAAGTGTTTGGGAGAAGAGAAACCAACCATACATGTTTTATGTTAACATGTTTTGCTGTTAAAAGGCCAGGCTAAAGGCCAGGCTGGCCAGGCTTCTTGTACCTCCCTTTAGAGTTCAGCACAGTAACATCTGGATTGCGCCAGGTGGTCAGTGGGTCAATGACTGGCAGCAATCTGAATTCTCTGCAAAGCTGCCTGATCCTGCTCACATGAGAAAATGTTGGAGAATGATGTGAAAGAGATAACATGGCACATGGATCATTGCTAATCAGTGACTCACACTAACCAGTGCAGCAGATGCTGCCAGAACTGAAACCAAGGAACAGAAGGGAGATAGGGTGAAGAAACAGCCAACTCTTACATGCATAGATGGAAAAACATCAGTTGTAAATACCTTAAGTGATCTGTAAGTCATGGCATGGAAGGAGGTACTGCTTAGGGAGCAGGAACACTGTAAAAAGCTCATGAGTTTAGTGGAGCAAAGGGCAGCAGGCCCACTTTGGCGTGGGGACAGATGTGTAGAGGACAATTGGGTTGAGATCACAGTATCTTCAAGATCCACTGTCATGTAAGCACAACACAGATAAGATCTGTGAGTCAAAAAGCATAACTGCCTCTGAGGAATGATTGAGCTCATGTACTGGAGGAGGGCCATGTCCAGCATGTGAATTCAGGCTGGTAAAATTTGAAGCAACAGCATTCATTCAAGGGTGAAGTACACTACATTTATGTGCACTTACTTCTTGTCTTTTGCAGTACAGCATTGCAGAAGGCTGGTGCCTTTTCAGCAGAGGCCTGCAAATAATTTATTATAAATGAATTATTCTGAATATAATTCTGCATTCATCCTGTTTTCTATTATTTCCTGCGCTGTATTATGTCTGTCCTGAACTGAGACAGACAATCGTAAATATCCATGGACCCAAAGATTTAGGTTACAAAGCTGCTGTGTCCTGTCTCCATCTTTTCTAGCCATTTCAGGGACCTGACAGTACAGTACAATATCCCCCAAAAAATGGCCAGAGGAAGGACAGACTACCAGGATCAATAATCCATGCTGTCATGAAATCATTGTCTATTTTGTTTGCCAGCACAACATGCATACACCCACACCCACACTCCTGCTCAAGAGCAGCTTTCCACCTGCTGTGCATCGTGCTTGGCATGTTGTTGAAAATGTGTTGTTCCAAAATCACTGCTGTCATGTCCTTTGAGTCCTTTTTGGGCACTCAGGAGCTAAACAAGCACAGCCAAAGCACTGAGTGTCCATGCCTTCATGGAGACTGTTACTCACTTCAGTACCATTACTCTGCCTGTCTCAAAGGTGGATTGTGCCCATGATTTGGCTCCTGTATAAGGTACTACCATCTTGTAGTAGCTCTCCTGCTCTGAGCACACAGAGGCTTGCTCAGCCCTTCAAGGCAGTCAGTCCAGCCCTCTCTTCTATCTGCAGAGCTTCCCTGATTCCAGAGGTACACGAATGCAACACAGATGAAGTTCTCTGGGGACTCAGTTGCAATAAGTGCAAGACTATTACAGCAAATGCAAAGGTGATTTTATGGAAGTTCAAACAGATGCACAAAGGTCCTTTTTGGAATGTTAGTCCAATGTTATATTTATTTTAAAATTCACTGACCTGGATTACTCAAGCATGGGAGTAAAGGTTAAATTTTTGCAGAAGTCAAAATCCTATGAAACATTGCAAAGAGGTGATGGGAAATCGTCTGTCATCAATAATACAACAAAGTGGCTCTGATTCAGAAAGGTGCAAAGAGCTCTTTATTTTTGTATGAATATGGGGAACTGCTGGTACTCAGCACTCCATGGGACCAGATATTTTTGTCTGAGTGCACTCAATGTAGCTGACCCAGCTGTAGCCCCTGCTGCAAATAGTTGTAAGAGGCAGCACAGAGTTAGCACTTACTGTCAGCATTGTCCTGGGTTCATATGAGGATCCGAGTTAGTTTGTCACAGCTCAAGGAAAGCCATGCTGAGAGGATCTGGATTCAGATTCCCTACATCCGTGAGTGCAACCTGTAATCTCTGTGCTTCCAGTTACCTCCATATGTGTCTCAAAGATCTTGGATGGAAACCAGCAGCTCTTATCCTGAGACTTGTTTATGCATGCACACGTATCACCTAATGCATGAGCACCTCAATAGTACTACAGAGGGGCTGTCATAGTATCAATCCATATATTAACAACATAAATTACAGAATTCATATGAGGAAGGCTGAATCTGCCACTTCCACTCTGCAGACTGTTGCCCAGGGCAACAAGATATGAGGGGCTGCAAACCATTTAGCTCTTGCTTCCTCTGCATGACCGTGAGCTATGTGATTTCCAGTTTCCCTTGGGCAATGAATTGTCTACAGCTGGCCCCAGATACAGGAACGGTTATCTGCAGTTCCAAGACATAAATACAAGACAAACAATGCTGATGTACAGCATTGTGGGCTGCCTGGCAACAGCTGTTGATAGAATCTGACTCTCCTCTTACATGCCTTGAGCTTCAGAGATTTTGTACTCACATTTTACATTGGAAAACCACTTCAGGTTCAATGTGAAGAGGTGAAGAAAATCTAAACCCAGAGACGGTGCTTTTCAGTATTTCAGGAGAGTGACTTTTGCCTTTAAATTCCAAAACCTATAAGAATTTTATTTATACATAGGTAGGCAATTAGCCCACAGTTATTGGCATCTCCAATTGTTATTTGTGCAATATCTCAAGTTTAATTATAACTTTCCAAGGATGTGCACAGGCTGACAGACAGGTATTGAGGAAAGAACCACAGCAAACACATGCAGCTCTAGGAGCAATGATAAATTAAAATTTGGTTATTTGGATGTGAGAAGTTTGAATATGCTGCCTGTTAATCATATATGTTACAACTTTAACACTTCAAATGCATTTTTGTCTGGTATGAATTTCATATTCTCACCAAATTGCTGTGGCCAGTATTACTATCAGGAGAGTTTGCTTCTTGTTATCAATCAATAATCCTTCACCAAACAAAGCATGACTATAAATATGTCCCCCCTTTGAGTCTGAAGTTCACTGTTAACCATTACATGTGGTTCAGAGGTCTCTGAAGCCAAGGCTTAATTTTTGAAGGGATCAATATTGGTGTTTGCGGCATAAAAGCCAAAACTGATGACATACATAGGAGCCATGCTATTGATCTTGCAATATCAAGAGAAAAGGTTATTTCAAACTGAAATAGCTGTGGCCTTAGCATGACCCTGAACTGTAAGCAGGTGCATAACTGATCAGAGAGCTCTGGCAATTACATGCCAGTTGTTGGTGCCTGAAGGTTCCTAGGAAAACCTGATTAATTCTTGTAATGGTGATCAGCTTATTCTGTGAAAACAGACCTCCTGTTTGTTTTAAATGAGAGATTCTAAACTATTCTCACCACTTCATCTGTCTCAGATATTTGTACTGTTATCTGTGTCTAGTATCTCTTCCCCTTCCACATTGATAAAACCAGGAAAGGCTTCACAGATGGCTTTGAAGTCACAGTTCAGTTTGAGGTAAACTTCTTACTAATTTTTGTTGATAGCTCATAAAAATCCATCTTCCTGGTTTTGTTTTCAGCTAGGGGAGAATGCAGTTTCAGCAATGTGCAATTGTCATTTTGGATCATGTTGAATTACACCCTGGCTGTACACAGAGCCTTGTGCATCATGTTATCTTGAATGGGAGCAGGAGAGCTGGCAGCAAGTGCCCTGTGAGGAGCAGAAGTGGTTGGACTGAGAAAAGAGGAGCTTGTCAGTGATAGTTTGCGCCCATTCTACCCCAATATCTGCAGCAGCAGCTCTGTACAGGCCACACACTGCCTGCTTCACTGTCCCCTTCAGAGCTGAGATGTCACTGCTGTGAGAGGTGTTCCCAGTCCAGCAATGAGAAGCAGAAATGAAACACAAGCACTTATCCCCTGAATCCTCTTTCCAGCAGGATAGCAGAGCAGGGCTGCTGCCTGGGGACGGGGTGTGTGCATGGGTTGGTCCCAGGAAGAAGCTGTGCCAGAGCAGCATCTTCTGCCGCAGGGGAAAGGCAGCAGAGGGCACAGCAGCGCCGTTTGAGACTGCAGTTCCCACTGCCCCAGACCCTCAAGGATAGGGCCAGACCCTTCCCGGATCAACTGAAAGGCAGGATGTTACAGAGTTGGGCAGAGGAGCCTCTTTCCTTCAAGCCCCTTTTCCAAGAGATGTGATGGCTCTGCAGGGTTTGGTACCCAGGAGCTGCTCTCCGTTGCTGGAGAGATTCAGGAGCTGCCAGCGCTGCCTGTTCGCGGAGGAGCCTCCGGAGGGCGCGGGGTGGAGACCCGCTCCCGGCCCCAGAGAGAGACCCGCTCCCGGCCCGAGAGAGACCCGCTCCCGGCCCCATAGAGACCCGCTCCCGGCCCGAGAGAGACCCGCTCCCGGCCCGAGAGAGAGACCCGCTCCCGGCCCCAGAGAGACCCGCTCCCGGCCCGAGAGTGACCCGCTCCCGGCCCGAGAGAGACCCGCTCCCGGCCCCAGAGAGACCCGCTCCCGGCCCGAGAGAGACCCGCTCCCGGCCCGAGAGTGACCCGCTCCCGGCCCGAGAGTGACCCGCTCCCGGCCCGAGAGAGAGACCCGCTCCCGGCCCGAGAGAGACCCGCTCCCGGCCCCAATAGAGACCCGCTCCCGGCCCCATAGAGACCCGCTCCCGGCCCGAGAGAGAGACCCGCTCCCGGCCCGAGAGAGAGACCCGCTCCCGGCCCCATAGAGACCCGCTCCCGGCCCGAGAGAGACCCGCTCCCGGCCCCAATAGAGACCCGCTCCCGGCCCCATAGAGACCCGCTCCCGGCCCGAGAGTGACCCGCTCCCGGCCCGAGAGAGAGACCCGCTCCCGGCCCCAGAGAGACCCGCTCCCGGCCCAAGCCCCCAGAGCTGGCTCATCTCCCCGCTCCTGTGGCAACAGTATCTGCATGCAAAGCACTAATTCAGAGAGAATCGAGGTCACCAGAGATAAACAGCGAGTTGGGAGCTGAACCTTTGAAAATGGGGTACCTAGATTCTCTATTTTAGCTTTCCATCCAAACTGGGTTATACTATAGGAGAACATCACTTGACTACGTGTGTATTCTTGATATTTTTAGGAACAATAGTTGAAGTTTCACATAAAATCCATTTTCCTATTTAGGAGTAAACACATCTGTTTATTTTAATCTGTAGAAAATATAGGAAAGCCTAATCTTATAACAACTTCTCCTTCAGCAAATGTGAGAATCTGTTGTAGTTTTGATAACATGATTAAACACTACAGAAGTTCTTAAAAGTCTTAAACATCTGCCAGCAAATATGAAACCTAGGAATATACCTTACAGAAAAATAAGACTGGCATTAGTATGCCCATTCTCACGCCCCTGAGAGCTGTCCTACAATACTTGAGCAAAGATGGAGACATTCAAATGATATATCAGGTCTAAATCAATCTAACAAGTTTAAACTGCAGGTCAGGAACAGCAGAGAAACCATCTGAAAACAGCATCGCCCACAGCATAAGGGGAAGGCACTGGGGACCCTCCTAAATGCAGTAGTTGAAGCACTGGGTAGAGGATGTGTTGATGGAAGCCTCAAGTGAGAATGCTCTGGCAGTTTGGACTGACCAGAGTACTCAGGACCCTGACTCCATGCTGCTGCCAAATGCAAAGTACTCTCTCAACAGAGCTCACATGCTCTAAAATACCTGGCATGTCCACTGCCAGTGCTGATATTTAGAATCAGTCACTGAGGCTGATTATAAAACTCCTTGTTAGCATCTTGTTTTTATTTTAACAAATCAGTTAATTCTTAGCGGTTTCAGTTCAGCAGTCTTCACTATGAGGCCTGCTGACCCTGAATGTGTGTGCAGTAGTAATTAGACTGATGCAGACAATGCTGCAAGATCTTAATGAGCAAAACTCTATTTTAAATTCAATGTTAGAAAGATGGGGATATCTACAAATGGTATAAAATAACATTGAGAAATACATTTTAATGAAATGGTATAAAATAGCATTGGCTGTATGTGCCATGCTTAAGTCTACAATCAAGAAAGGGATATTTCTTAGTGTGTTAGTAGATATTTCTTTATTTTCTAGCTTTACTGCAGTGATTGCAATTGATCTTAGACAAACTGTATCTTGGGATTCAATTCCCAGCTGAAGAATTTTTCCTTATGCTTCATTATTTGTATTGGGATTTTAAAGTTCACTAGTGTGTTTTTACAATGCTTCTGGTACAATTAAAAATATTGGATTTTTTTTTGTTTTACAATTGATTGCTATTCTTGAAACAAGTATATTTAAAGAGACAGGAAAATATTGTGTAGAATTATGTGCATTTATGCTACTAAGGAGCAGCAAAGAAGCGGTTAAAGAGAAGGTGAAATTATTGTTAAGCCAATTCAAAGGGCTCACAAGCCAGTGGGAGATGTGTGGATATATACTTTTAGCACATTCCTCTCAATTTTTAGGCTCTTGTGGGGCAAACTTTAGATGAAATTATTCCTCCCCCCACAAGCTTTCTTCAAATAGTTCTCAGATGCATTCTCAAATATACCTAAGCAAAAATATTTTTCTTAAACTGTATTCTTTTATTGACAATTAGAAAGGAAATAGTCTGTTTCATGGGAGAATGAAACACCACAATTTCTCTGTGGTGCCAGAGTTCTCAGCTGAGACTCACTGGAGAAGCACAAAGCTTTATTTAGTGCTACATGCCATGAAGTGAACTTGTGCTGGGACTAAGGTCCATAAACGGATGTGGGATTTAGATACATTTTATTGAGTTAATCTTTGCTGGTCAGCAGAAAGCATTTGTGATGAGGTTTCCTGACAGACTAAAGAGCAATTTCTTATCTCATCAAAACACTGCACCACTCAGCTTTAGGCAATTTAAGTCAATGGTGCTGTTGAAGTCAAAGCACTGCCCTTATTTCATGTGGGCTGGAGGTCTAACCATGTGCAGACAATGCTCAGCACCTCCCAGCACGTGAATGCTGCATGTGGGATGCTTGGAGTTGACAGGGGAGGTCACAACATTAGTGTGATGTTGCAGAAAAATCCTTGTGCTGCTTCCTGTAGGAAAAGTTCACTCAGGTGCAGCTCTATCCTCTTTCTGCACCTGAAGCTGATTTACAGATGTCTTTTTTTTTTTTTTTTTACTGTGTGGGCATACTTGCCTGTTAATGTAGATCCATTAATAATTTTAGTCTTGGTATGAAAGGAAATGAGGCTTTCATGCTCATGCTTCTTCTATCCCAGCTGGCCCTTTTCCATATAATTTTAGCAGCTCTTGCCTGGTTTTGACAAAGGACTGAAACTTTGTTTCCTGTAAATTTATCCTATTTACATATTCAAGATTGGGTATGATAACAAAACCCAATAACAGTGCTGGCTGAGGAGGCGAGGGAGAGGACTGAGGGTGTGGTTGTGTGTGGCAACATCTTACCCTGCCGTGCTGGTGTGTGATGCAGTGCTGCAGGTGGAGAGAGGTGAAGGAAGGGCACATATGGTGCACACCAGTGCATTTGCTAGTAGATTATCCATACCTGTATTTTCCTGCTTCACATCAGGCTTTGGTGTGACTTGGGAAATCACCCTAGAGATTGTGTCTTTCTTAAATGTGTTACAGCTGGTGGCTTAGAGACAAAGCTGGGGTGGGTAAACTGGGCTGGGAATGGTGCAGGGGTTCAGGCTGTGAGTGGGCATGAGGAAGGAACAGCTCTGCAGTACAATGCACTGAACAGGACAAATTCCTGTTACCTGGGTGGGTGTGTGCAAGCATCCAGCTGCCCTGTGTGTTTGCACTTGTGGATGCACACAGAGGAAAGTGTTCCAGCTTCTCATTTGCTGGTGCTCAGCACAGAGAAATGCCTGTGTGGACAGGTCCTTCAGGACAGACCTCTGGTTTCTGACAGCAGTCCTCTCCTGGGGAAAATAAAAAGGACGTGTACTTCACAATTGCCAGAGCAGAGGGAATAACTCCTCTTTGACTGATTTTATCCTCAGTTCCCTAGATGAACACAAGCCCTGCCTGGGGGATGTTAAAGGAGTGTGTTTGACGTGTATCTGCCAGCTGAGAGCCCAGTCAGGCGAAGCAGCATCCAGAAAAGTCTCTACAAGAGCTTCTTTTTCCTTGTGGGCTGCCCAGAGTGACTGAGTGAACCTCAGTGCACACACAGGCAAACAGGGAAAAATCAATAGTCCCTAAGGCCGAGTTTCCTACCCCTTGTGGTAACTGATGTTGAGTGCTTGAGAGATGGCAAGAAAACATTGGAAAGGCCTTTACTGTACTTTGTAATGTGAGAAGCTCTTTCTTCTTGTTCAGCTAGCATTTGGCTTGTGTCCAAAAGCCTGGAGTATCAACAGCCCTTGTGATGCTCACAGATGATATTTTTATCCCTGTGTCTTTCTAGTTCTCCTTTATGTGTTTCAAAACAAAAAAAAAAAAAGCTGTTTCAGGGAATGTGTACAGCTGCTCCTCAGGGAAAGAAGCTGTCTTGGTGGTCTTGGCTGCATGGATCCAGGAGCTGTTCTGCACTGGGAATGCTCCAGAGGTTCATTGCAGGGGGAAAAAGGTGAAGGGGGAAAGAAAGAGGAATAGTGCAGTGAATGCAGTGGTCTGGATGACAGCAAGGATCAGGGTTACCATGCCCCGGAGGTGACTCAGTGTGTCAATGGCAGAGTACAGAGAGGAAAAAACATGTTCCCTTCTAAATGTTCAGTCTGTGCTTTCCAGCTGTCACGGTGCTGCTGGAGGGTCATGACACAAAGACTGCCCATGCACTGGTTATAGGGTTTAGGAGCTGGAGAATGGGGATCTGACAAGCCTGGTTTTATAGATCACAGCCTTCTCTGCATTATCCAGTGTCTCTCTCTTGTATTTCTTTTGTATTTACTTGTCTCTCAGTTTATTCCCATGACTCTAAGCCAAGAGCCATTTATGTTCTGGGTAGATTACTCAGAAAGGCTCTTGGTCTCATGTAGATCTGTAACTATTTTCATCGTCAAGACTGGAATAACTTTGCATCCAAGCTTGAACCCTGGATCCAGCTACTCTGTACCCCTGTGCCAGCTACACTTTAGTAATTCTGGGATCTGTTTCTTTATCTTGCCAAGCAGAGACCTAGCAGGACAGAAATGCCTTCTGTTCTTGGTGATCTGCTCTTAGTTGCAGAGATCAAGAGAGCCAGGTAAAATAAACCCTGCAGGTGCAGCAACAATTTGTGCCCACTGCTTGGCCTGTGAAGATTCTGCTTCTCTCCTGATCTTCTGAGAATCTTGTCTAATCCAGCAGTGATGTCATTGGCTTGGGGGTTTCTTTTCATCTGCAGTTTTGTTTATTAGTTTTGGATTTTCTTTCCTTTTTTTTTTTTTTTTAAATGATGGTAATGGTCCTTGAATACCCTTGATGTCTTCACAGCTTTGAGATGACAACGAAAGTTCCTTGGCTAAGGTTGTCCCTTGATCTTCACTGCTCGCTCCTGCTTTTGGCAGTTTGCGTGGGAGTTCATGTGCGTCAACAGTGGCAGAATTGTTTCTCTCTGCTGAAGGTGACCAAAAATGTTTTGCTTGTCCGTTAAGAAATCACTTTAAGCAGATCAGTGTAATGAGATTCTGAAGCCATATGGCACTGGAATTAGTGCCTTCTAGTGCAGGAACTGCATGTTGCAATTGCAACAATGCTGTATGCTATGAGGAATTTCAAGAACAGAGGTGTTTTTTCCTCTGCTTATTCCTTTAACTCCTTGGGGTTTAAAACAATTCCTGGGATATAGCCCTTCATTAAAAAGGGAGGGAGAGGAAGTCCTGGTCTGCTTTTTTTTAGTTGGAAGAAAATAAATGAAAGTTAATAAAAAATACTAGTTTCTATTTTCTATATGAACACAGGAATGGATGTTACCATTGCACCAAGAGTGCTCTGAAAATAAACGTTTGTGTCAAACTACTGATATGCCTCATGGCTGATCAGATTCAAGATCTGGGAGATGGGGAGGCAGAAGGAAGCTTATTGAGGTATATGCAAAATGAAAATGTATTTCGGCATAGCTATCAAAGATTAGTTCAAACATCAGATAAAACATCATGAAATAGGAAAATTTGAAGCTGGGGTTTCAGGAAAGAAATATAGATTATTTTCTTAGCTTCTGTGTGTATTAGTCTTTATAATGGCATTGGATTTAGACAACTTATTTCTTAGATTTGTGGAATACTACATACATAGGTTGGGGGGAGCTGCTGGTCTTCACTAATAAATAAGATCCTTTTTGCTGTTGGGTTTTTATGTTTTGTCATCTCTAAAATGTTGGTGGATAAGAGAGATAATTTTTTCAGTTTTTTCTACACTAAACTTTCCTGACAGTTCTTACAAGGCTCCAATAGAAAAGCAACTCCAGTTTCCCTTCAATTGCTCTAAAGACTGTGTGGGGTAAGCTGCAAACAGGGAGTGTTTTACAGTGTTTTCTAGCTGCCTCATTTACACGTGCAGCAGAAGTAGGCTTCTCTTCCTCCTTCCTCTGACATATAAATGCTGTTCCCTAACTCAAATCTTGATTATTCACAAGAAATTATGTCTCAGGCTCATCATCATTGAGATCCAATGTGCTTGTTGCATGTTTTGTGCTTAACAGTGATACCAACCATTACAGCACAGCTTTTTGGGGCAGAAACATCTTATTTCAGGAGAAGAGATATGGGGCTTAAATGGATTTAACTGAGCTGACTTTAAATTTGTTGCCATCCTCTGGTCACAAAGTCGTGGCAGCAAGCACTTTCCAGCAAGCATCAATTCCAAGGCAAACTGTTTCTAATGAAATTAGGAACTAGTGCAGTTCTGCAGGCTATTTTGGGCAATGGCATCTTAGGGTATCTGGGTTGTAGAGTGGGTTTTTTTTTCTTTATTTATTTTTGTTGTATGGGGGTTTTTTTAATTTTCAATTTATGATGACACTTTCTTACATTTATTTACTTGCTTATTCATGGACAGACCAATGCAGATTATGTTGCTAGGCAATGCTGCCAATTCATGACCATAAAATATCCTCCTTCTTCCTTAGATTTTCCAGTCATTTTGCTATGGGTGTTTAGAGCAGCAGGAAAGTAATGCCTTTCCATTCTGTGTTATTATGGAGAAGACCCAGGGAAGCATGCATACAATTTTCTGTACCTGCTCCCTGCACTACAACCTTCTTCTTTCAAATAGACTGGTACCTTTCAGCTAATGAAGGAAATTTGTGAATTCTACATTATCAACATGGAGTTTGTGTTTGGTAATATGTTACATAGAAGAATTCCTGCAAGGCAGGCTTTACTGCAGCTCCTGTGCAGACACAGCCAAAGCAATACAGAAGAGGTCATTTGTGTGACAAGAAACAGGGCAGGTCTCAGTGCTTCCATGTCAGGTTTTCCATATGTGCCAGGAGAAGCTAGCCCAGTTTGTGAATGGGACTGCAGTGAAACTTACAGTAGAGCAAACAGATCCTTCTGTCCATCCATCACAGCACTCAGTCCCTGAAGTGACCCTTATGTGCCCTGTTGCTAAATGTGTAGCAGCTGCAGCCAGCTTATTTTTGTGTCTGGAGCTGGGTGATGGCAGTGGTACCCCAGGCAGCAGAAGTTTGTATTTAGCATTGTAATGCATCAGGCTTTCCTAGGGAAAGACTGGGAAATTATTTTAGATCATTTCCCTGTTGTGTATTCTGTGGCTACCGGTGCTTCCAAAGCTCACATCTAGGGCAGATTTTTTCTTGCATCCACTTCCAGCACCAAGTCTCCCCCTTGGAAGGCAGCATGTCACACTGGTGGGGACCAGTGTACACGAGGAAGGATGGCAGACAGAAATGTATTTCCACAAATGCTGGATTCTGCCTCATTGTTTATCTCTGTGTGCAGGATTGAAGTGCTATTCTTCTGTGTATGTCAGACATGAATGTATTGTCAGAAATGTTTATTTGCCAAGGTATATCATGTTTGTCCCTGTAAGGAAGGACACCTTGAGCACTTGTAATGAAAGAAAAGAGGGAGGGAATATTTAAAGATAAAACAGCAGGGTTGTGTTTCTAGTTTTCTTATCTCATCATGACAGTTTTCTACAAAGTATTTCTGCCTTCTGTGCCACTGCTCTCCCTATCTGTAAAATATTCCTCTCCCCTAGGGATTGCTCTATGGAAGCTCTAATAAATATTTTACAAATGCTAATGAATCAGGTTATTCAACAGCTCAGTACATCAATGTTCTCACTTTGCAGGCAGGGTTTTGGCAAAGGCAAAGAGCAGGAGATTGAGCAACTTCATACCACATAGCAAATTTGGAGGTGAGGGTAAAAATCTTTTACCTTTAAGAGTAGAAATGTCCCTTATAGCTTCATTTCATCAAAAGAAGAGGTTCTGAGACTCAGTTCTCAAGTCTGGTAGCTGTTTGATTACAAGGCCAGTTTGTGTGTGCTGGCTTAGAAGCTTAAACATCTCTCCCTGTGTGCATGAGGCAGCAGAGCTGGCTGGGGAGAAGCTGCAAGTTCATTGAATGGGAAAGAAGTAGGGGCTGGTGAGTTGACTTCTGTATATTTCAGCTTACAGGCATTCAATGCAGTCCAGCCAGTTATTCAGCATTTTTGTAGTGGCACCATAGGAGGCTTTTTTCTCCTGGACATCTTTGTCCCCTCTAGGTCATTCTCTGATTTGGATTAATTAGCCTTCTGCTTTCCCACTCCACATCTAGGGATCTGCTGTGATCTGAGCAGGTCACAAGCTGAACAGCACTGGATGTTCTGACACTGTGTAAAGTGCCAACAGGTGTTAGTGACTGAGGCAGAGGAAGGCAAAGGTTCTCAATCTGTGTGTAATATCCTTGCAGGAAACTCATTCTGTGCTCAGGTCACTGCAGTTGGGCTCTGGGTGGCAGCTCAGCCCTGATTCATTGGGTTCTCATTGTATTCTTTGCACTGTCACCAGTGTTGGCCTTGTGCCTGTTATGCATCTCCTGTGCAGTCCCCTACTGATCCTAGGGAAAGCTCCTTTTTAATTCACTGTATCAGGATTGAGTGCTCTCTCCACTCAATTCCTCAATAACTAGTTTCTTCATAAGGCTCTCTAACCAGTGATATGTGTTATGGTAATTATTAAAAGGGAAAAAAAGTCAGCTTAAATATCCAGCCCCTTCCAAAGGGGATTTCTAAATGGATGTTTCAAATATCTGAGTTTGATGTCTAACTAATGGGTCCAATTTCTTTGTTTAAAAAATTAGTTGGGGGGTTGCACAGCTAGCAGAGCATGTCTGCCAACAATATTTCCCTTGTCCTCCATTTGCTACTCTGTTCATTTCGATTATCAGATCTTATGAGCAGGGACTGTGCACAGCAGCAGAGGGCTTTTCTGTACAGTTGCAGCCTCCCAGTGCCACTGCCAGACGTGTGAGTAATTGGTTGAGCAGCTCTGCAGAGCAGTCTCCTTGCACCGTCCAAGCTGAAATGCTGAAGTAAAAAAATTCATTCTCAGAGATGAAGAATCAAAATCGTAAGCCTGAAAGGAACCAAAAATCATGAAGAAAAACCTTTGTGAACATATCTGGCATTCTCATTAAGAGTCGTTCTGTGATCTTGCAATGTGCTTCTGGGATCTTCTTTCTTCATTGTTGCTTATAAGACAGCTTTAAATTAATGATAAGGAAGCCATTCAGGGCATGGGCTGTGCTGAGGTTCACAGCTTTCATTCTGAATGAGAGATTAAAGTAAACTGATATTGAAGGCAAGGAGGGAGAAACAAACACAGTCAGTAAGCCTATAAAAGTCTTAGCCAATTGCAATGGTGAACATCCTGCTGGCGAGGATGACCTTGAATGAACTAAATGGGATAAAGTCACCAGGCTGGACTGACAGCTGAAGAATCAAGCTGGATTCTAGCAAACAGAGAGCAGATTCCTGACAAGAGTCTCCTGAGCTGTGGCAATGGCTTCTCGGTGTCGGAAATGTGGACAACAGGTACCCAGGAATCTGCCTTTCACTGCTGTCCGGATAACAGAAGGAGAAATGAAATCTTACCATGATTTTATAGGAGAATGCATTAGACTGGAGCACATGGCAAAGAAAGGTATGTGTAGCATCTTTAAACAAAATAGCATCTTCTTGCAGTGGTAATTGCATTGCATCCCCAGGCAATTTGCAAAAAGAGATTATATTCTTAATGCTTTCTCTGAGGAGTCAGTGATAATGAAAGGCAACTGGCTGAATTTGGGTATTACCTCAGGTGTGTCTGCAGCATTTGACTTGGCTGTATATTTCTGGGATATTTGCAATGATTTGACCTAAAGGAGGTTAAAATCAATGTTAGACTTATTTTGAATAAATATTTATTTCATTTGGGTGTTAGACACTGAGTTTTCTGTATATGTCAGGAGTAGGTATCTGTTGTGCACAGAAAATACTTTTTAAAAATAAATGTAAAGAGCTGGAGCAGTGTGTGTCATGACCCAGCTGACCCTGTCACCCTGTGCTCCTGAATTATTACGTAGAAGGTCAATATCTTCCTCTCTGTCAAGAATTTTTTTTTAATTTGGAAAGCAGTACAATGGAGCTTTTTGTGCTCTGTGTGAGTCAGCCCAGGTACAGGGCAGTATTCCACTCTCAGAGGGTTGCTAGTACAAGGTACTGGTACCTAGCAATTTCTGTTAACTGCATGCTAACTCTGAAGTGGAGTGATGCAGTGATCTAGGCTGTTGACTGTCTATTGACATATCAAGATTGCTGAATCATAGAACACTTTTTCTCTGTGTCATTGAGAAGATTTTTCAAAGAGCTCCCCTTCATTTGCCCTCTGTACTTGAATAAATATGTAGTAAACCTCAAACCCAGAAATTTACAACATGTTCACTAGTGCATGATGAAGATTCCCACAAGCATGCAATATGATTGTATTTGAAAGTTAAATTGTTTATTACTATTTAATTAGCTCTTCAGCAAAGAGTGTTGCATTCTATCTGCTAAATCGAGAATATTCTGTAGAAAAAGAGGTAGACCAGAAGCAGGATATCGGCTGCAGCCACTGCTCACAAACTGGTCTTTGCAGATGCTTTCTTTAATAGGGCTCTAATGTACAATGTCAGGGTTTGAAAACTGCAAAGCCAGCCCATTGTACCTCTGCTTCTGTGGGTGATCCATCCATGCTGATCTTTGGGCTCAGTGCCTACCTATGCATTGTTGTATTTGGCTGACCTTTCAGTAACACTGATGTTTCCAGTTGCACTCTTTGTACTGAGGCATTCCGAGTTCAGCACAGCAGGGCAGAAATGTCTGGTATCCTGTAAAAGACAGTGGATTCATTGAAGTTCCTTCCTGAATGTTTGATCAGGTTGCTTATGGCTTTGTGGACCTATGGACCTACTGGAGGCAGAGCTCAGTCATCTGCTGCTCTTTTTCTTCCTGTAGTAGAGAGGGGAAGAGACTAGTAAGGGCTTTGCCATGGTTACTGTTCCCAGGGAAACACCTTCTCTTGCTCTCATGTTGAGAGACTACCTGGCATAGTAATATGGGTGGAAGTCCCTTGGAAAATAATTTTTTGCTAGGGAACAGAGAGCATGTCAGATCAGCCCGAGCCTGTTGTCATTTTGTGAGGCAGAAAACATCATTGCTGCTTTAGTATTAAACTCTGCCAGTGAAGCCGCCGTAGGGGCAGAAGTTCAGTTATTGCTGAGGACACAGTGCCTTCAGCTGCAGGTATTGGAACTGTCTGAGTTGTGAGAACACACTGGGGCAGCTCTTTGTATGGTGACAGTGTTAGAAGGGGGCTAAGAAGCTGGCAAGGTGGCACAGGAATTCATAACAACACTGTGTGGGTTGTTTTCTCCTGCTCTGAACTGACTCTGACCTTGTGTTCATCATGGGGTTTTTTGGCCAGTGTTTTCTTATTTGTAAAGTAGGAGTGGGAATTACCTGTGTCCATAAATGTGGATCCTGATGATGTAGTTATGACTACTTCATATTACTACTTTGATGACTAGACCAGTTTCCCTTAGTTGTCTGTGCTGTATAAACACAGAGGCAGAACGATTACCTGTCCCAGAGAACTTGGATTCTGTCTGCTCCATCTAGTCCTACAAGCTAAGGCTTATTGACTGCCTTTTATTCAGGCTGACTTTCTCTGAACATAGTGGCAATGCAGGATCCCTGGGGCATGTTCTGACTTACCATCATTTTAGGGGGAGTACCCTTTCTGCACTTTAAAGATCGAGCTGGAATGTTGCTATGGTCCAATTGGCTGATGTCTACTCAGTACTTCAAGCACTCCAAAACATGGAGCAATTTTCACCTTTTCCTTCCCCAAGACATACATACAGACCATGCCTGTGGAGCTTTTAGAATATTCTGTGGCAATTTTATCTTGTGTATTAGATATCATAATGAGAATATATGGAAGGCATGCAGGTAACTACTGCAGAAATAGAGGCCACATGCTTGCAGTGGCCTGCAGGTTACCTGTGCCTTTTATCAGCAGTACCCCACAGCAAGCAGTGCTGTGCCAAGCCATTCCAGTTCCTGTATTCCAGTTCCAGTCTGATCTTCCATATTCCTGGATCATGCAACTTTCAAGGCTTTCTTTGAATCAGTGTGATTTGGTCTGATGAGTGGTTAGAGGTATGGTTGTAGGCTTCTGTTCAGGTAAAGGGATAAAAATAGTGAATGCTCACAAAAAGGAAGTGCTGCTGTGAGGGGCCAGCTGAAGGGGAGTTTCCTTATTGGGCAAGTGATGCCTGCTCAGAGCTCCTCAGCCCTGGCTCCCTGCAACAGGCTATATGAGCTGCCTACAGGGCCCTCTGGGATCTGATGTACAAATGGTGCTATTTTGAATACCACTATATGTGCCCTTGAGACTCCAGGAGCTGCAGCTCCAAAGTGCTGGTTATAGCACAGCTGTGAGAACCAAAGGGAAGCAGTCCCCAGAAAGCCAGGCAGAGATGTGGCAGGGATCCCAGTTCATCACTGATTGTTGTTGGAGTGCCCTCAGTTCCTCATGAAACATGTAGTGAGGCTGAAAGGAAAGCATAGCCTCTCGCCATGAAATGCATCATTCTTGCACAGTGGCTCACATGACTTTTCAGCACAGACCTGACTATTTATGTCACCCTGCTGCTGGTGAACATCTTTAATGCTTGAGAACACCTCTTGCCAAACTGGCCCCTTTGTCCCCAGATGCTCCTAGTTAGCCTCTGTCTTGTGATGCTCAAGTCCTCCAAGAGGATCATACACCTGCGGGGGTTTTACATGGATGAATGATCCTGTGCTGGCTATGACTGTGTCTCAGCATGCTGTGGAGCTTGGGGGCTGCAAGGGGATTTTATATTTTTAGGGGAATAAATGTGTGGTTTTCATCTGTGCTCAAGGCTGGTGGCTGCTTGAATCAGGGTAGTGAATCTGCAGACACTAAGAAATTTGCAGTTTATTACTGAAGCTTTTCATGATTTTGCTGTTACTGCAAAACCAGGCAAGAGGCTCCTTGCCAGTAGGATGGGGACCTGTCTGTTGTGCTAGCATTGTTTCTGCTTTTGTCCTCTGTAGGACAGAGGAATGCTGCAGTTCTGTCTGTCCAGCAATCATGGGAGGTTGTTCTCAGTCCTACTGCTGTGCCTCTCTTACTGCTGGAGTTGAAAAGCAATTATTCAGATCCATCTGTTCAGGGAGGAAAAGGGACTCAAGTACTGGAGCAGTTAAGGAATATGGTGCTATCTCTGGAAGGAAATCCCGTCTGAAATGAATTGAAACTGAAATTTGTTGGACTTTTTGGAGCTTCTCCACCTTTAGTAGTAAAATAAATGAGAAATGCTTTCCTTTCACAACTGACTGACCTTTCCACAAAGGTGCTGGTTACTGGAGAAAGTGACTATTTTGTGTGAAGACCAAAATCTGAAGTATAAGTGGAAAGTATTTCTAAATCCCTTGAGACTCAGAGTGGCTCCTTGTGTATTGCTCAAAATTGTTCTGGTTCTATTTGCATTCAGTATTTCTTCTTCTCTTTAATAAAAAATGCTGCTTAGGGGACCTAGGATAACTTTTTTCAGCTGGCTCTCATTGCATATAGAATAGCTGAAATAAAATATTTTGTTTTCCACAGAGGTTTTTCTGAGAAAATATTATTATCTTAGATGCTTGTGTTTCTTTTTACCTGTTCACATACATATGCAGTGTGTTCTGCTGTGGTTGAGAAATATTAAACCCTGTTTATGTAATCAGAAAAATCCAGACAATTATGAGAGAAATAGGGAAGGCACAGCTTGATTTTCATTTAAAAGAATTCTGAGAGAGATGTAGTACTGCAAAGATCAAGAGAACAAATTCTCAGAGGGCAAGTTAGAGCAGAGGCCTTGTGGGTATTTATGTTTTTCCCTTTCTCTCATGATACCAGAACAAGAAACAGCTCAGTGAAATGGAAAAGCATTAAACATGGATAGACAGATTGCTATAATTGGCAATGTTTTGTTAACTTGTGGGACTTATTACCACAATATAATAGCCCAGTTTGCTTTTCTTTATTACCTAAATTGTAGTGTAAACTGCCTGGGGAGAAGATTTCAGGGGAGAATGGTGCTGAGTATGCTGGGAGGTTGGAGACTGCCTGTGCAGAGCTCTCACCCTGGTTATGCTCACAGAGATTATTCTCCAAATTCAGCCAGTTCTGCTGCTTCAAACCTCACTTAAAGACACAATTCTGCTGTGCTAATGTATTGATTTTTTTATACAAATTGTACTGCAGCTTTATTACCTGAATCTTGCTGTGGATTAACCTGACCAGTGAGTTTTCTATGACATGGACTTTCCTTCTTCACCACCAGCACATTATCTACTAGAGATACTCAGGATCAAGTATAAAGGAATGATAAATAAATGCTTGTTTGAAGCAGCCCAGCTATATATGAATATTTGGACTATGCCAAGTGTCTTATTGCACAAATTTCTGATACTATTAGTTAATTCAATTTTTCAAGGGGAAAAAAATCTTCCAGGCTCTTACAACAGACAAGAATTATTGACCAAGCATTTTTTTCCACCTTTTTCCAAGCTGGAATATCCCAGCATCTTTGTTTTGCACAGAGTCAATGCCTTATTTATATTCAGAACCTGTGCCTATGAGTCATTATACTGGGGATTGCTCAGTTTAGGCTACTTGTTGAAACTCCTGAGTCACACCTTGAGACAGTGTGCTTCTGGGGATGACTCTGAGGAGGTCTACAGGAGTGAAGACCTGATTTTTAAATTGGGGTACTGTTAATTAATAAGGCCATAATTTGCTAGCATTGGGAAAAGCTGAGGTGGAATGGGAAGGGGTAAAGGGATACTGTGTTCCATTTTCCCTTGACTTTACCACTAGGCTCAAGAAGTGTGTCAGAGAATGGATGAAATGGGGGAGGCAACTTTAATTTTCAAGTCAAAAGCACAATAAAAATCAGTGGGCTGTAAGTCAAATTGGGAGCTGTGAAACACAAGCCAGTTTCTTTGTGTTAGGCCTTCTCTAGAGGAAACAGGGGATTTGCAGTTACCTGAAGTCTTTAACGTAAGATTAAAGAGCTTTCTAAAATGCTGGTTTAATCCAATTTCCATGAACATCTTGTGTGTTCAACAAGTCAAACACAATGAACCTAGTGGTCCTCTTTGGTCCTGCAGTGAAAGAATCTGGGAAGATGATCTCTGAGTTAGAGGCACTTGGGTATGAGCCATTCCTTGTCATGCTTTTGGAGGCCCACACCCACAGGCATGAACACATGAACATGTGGAGACAGATGCTGACATGGTGCAAGTTATTTCCATGAAACTGGGGTGTATTGTAGCCAAAGAAGATCATATCCTTTAATATTATTATCTTTTTATAAAGTTAACTTAAATGTGTAGTACAGTTGCTTCTCAAATGTCTGCATTACCCTATTATATGGGTTGTATGCTTGTGGGACAGTATTTGAATAGTACAAAATATTATTCTGCTGAGAGAGGCACAACTAAGCCTTTTCAGCTTGGCAAAGACATTTTGCAGATGCAGACTGATATTACCTGTACTAATTACCCAAATGGAAAGATGTCTGATGTGTAAATTTAGCTTATGAAACTTAAGTACTTCCCAAGGAGAATGTAGTGGCCTGAGAGGAATTTCTTGGTGCCACTTCCATGGTGAGTTAATTCCTCTCCTTATATCCTGAATCCACATTTAGGTTAGTAATTTACATTCACTTGCAGAGTAGCATTTCATCTTCTAACTCCACGGCGGGATCTGCAGCATCTCTATGCAGAGGGTTATCGTGCTTTTTAGACTGTAATCATCTGGCACATTTATCAGCCACTGGGACGGGTGTGACGCTTGTCCCTCTGTGTCGCAGGGAGGCCAATCCCGGCAGGAAGGTGCCGGATGGTGCCAGGAGGGGGCAGCGAGCCCCCCACACCTGGCTGGGGACCCAGCTGTGCCCCGGCTCTGCTGCTGTCTCGGCTGCCCCGGGGCCGGGCTGGGCTCACAGGGCTGTGGTCAGTTCGCTCCGCACAAGCAGAGCTGGAGGGAAGCTCGCAGGAGAACAAAGCGTGTCTGGAATGGGAGACAGATTTTGTACATTGGTTACACGTGGACATTTATACTGGTACAGGCAGCAGAGAGTAACATTACACATCCACTACAGCTGGTGAATTCACTTGCTTGGCAGGCAGTGTAGGGGAGGCTGGGAAAGGAAGTGCAGTGTAAAATCCATACATATTTCCACTCTCTTGTTGTACCTTTATCCACCAAGTAGTGTCTGTCTGTAAAGCTAGAGGTGTCATAAGCTCTCAGGTGTATCTTGTACCAAGCATGGTGATGCTCTGCTTAAATTTGACATTTATTTGTACCTGCATTTGTAGACAATCCTGTTAGTTTTCTCATGCTGTACTATAAGCATTGTCATAGTTTGTGTTGGTTAGCTGATGGGAGAAGGATGGAAATACTGGGTATATTATCCTTAAGACAGATCCACTGTCCGGTAGCCTGTCTGTAGAAAAAACTTTGGTCTGCTCCTCAATTTACTGCTGGGGAAAACTGAAGTTGACTGATGACCTGGTTTCCTATTCCTGTGCCTCAATTTCCCTATCTATAAAATGAAGGACACTTGTCTTTTTAGAGCCTGAAGACACAGAACAAACAAGATATTTCCACTGCATCACACATCCTAGGGGACAGCTACTGTAGCCTGGGTAGAGAGTGACTTGTATCTAAAGCCACTGAGCTGCTGGGGGTTGTGCCAGTAAAGGGACAGTAAATTTTATGAGTTAACCTAATGTTAATGTTGCTTCCCAGTGTTGCTTCAGATTGCTATAAGTGTGATGCCACCTTCATCAAGACACATGTGTACTCCCTTCATGCACTGAAAGCTTATATTCTGAAGTATTCATTGAAATAACTATGTAAAAGTGATCACTCCACTGTACAAAACTTGAGGTCAAGTTTCCTACCAAACTCATTGGTCTTGTGCAGTCTTCTCCTTTGTCTTTAAATAACAGCACTATATTCTGATGTGTGGCTGTGCCTTTGGGATTGTGCTCCAGACAGCACTACTGGTTTTCCTTGGCCCCAAACACCGTACTATTTAAGGTTATTTTAATGAAAGCCTTACCATGCCTTAGTCTGAGCAAATGAATATGTTTTATTGTTTGTTGGGCTGTACCTTTATTGTTTGTGCCAAGCTGTGACTGCCTCCGAAATGTCCTTTGGAGGGGCCTGCGTGGAGAGCTGTCCATGCGGGGAGAGGCAGCTGCACCTCGGGCAGGGTTAAACCCGGCCGTGGTGCGGGTCCGAGGTCTCTGCAGTGGTTTGCCCTGAAGCTGTTCCTAAGCCACTTGTGCAGACTCCTCCGGCAGAGCGTCAGCTCTTGGGTGCACCGTTGGTTGGATCCAGGATTGCTGCACGGAGCGCTGCCTCTCTCCATCCCTCCGTCCCTCCCCACCCTGTGCCTCGCTGACCTCATTGCCACAGCGGGACTGCGAGGAGCCCGGTGCCTCACCAGGGAGGGCTCGTGAGTGCTGCAGGGGCTGCAGGGCAGCCAGCGCTCTTTGCCGTGTCTTTCTGTTGCTTTTTCTGAGGGGCTTCTGGACTGAGCTGCCGGTGACAGCTTGGAGAAGGCTGCAGGAGGGTGACTGGGAGCTGTCCTGGGCAGAGGTCGGCTGTGAGCAGAGTTTGTCCCGGAGATACACTCACAGCGCTGCTGGCAGCAGTGGTGGCTGCTGTGGCTCACTGTTTGTCTCCAATACAGTAACCAGGGAAATATTTTTGAGCTAACTGGCCTCTGTTCAGCAGTGAGCAAGCAACCAGTCCTTCAGCTCCTTCTGAGCTCCTGAGCACAGAAACTATGTGAATAGGCTCTGAAATGATTTTGCTGGATGCAATAGTTCAGGGCAGAGTGGCTAGAATTTTTTCTAAGATACAGTTTCAGCTATGAAACTGTCTGCTGGCAAGCTCTGGGAGAAAGGAATGAAGTCTGCAGTACAGCCTGCTGTATCTCTTGATTAGCTCAATGTCCAGGCATTGTAGTGAGCATATTTTAGCTTTGCAGTTTGCTATTGTGGCTTTTGTTATTCATGATGGTTTTTAACATGACATTATGGAAATGTTCTTTTCTTCTATTCTCTGAGCAGGAATTTACATTCTAGCAATCCAGCATTGTTGTGAAGAACAGATTTTGGGAAGAAGATGAATTAACTTTTCTCTGGCAAAAATCAGAAACTGTCAAGAAGTTATTACTACTGAGGCACTAATCAAGAGGCTGTCCCATGCTGCTATAAATCTAAATTTATTTCTTGAATGCTGAGATGAGACCTTTGCATTTAATGCTTTTTATTAGGGAAGTTTCAGTTTTGTGGATAGTAGAATGTAGCATCCCCCCACCAGGGGGTGGTCTGTGAAATCAAGCAATATCTTGCAGAGCAAATGATGTGGTATGGTGTGTTTCTTTAGATCTTTTCTGGTCATGGATAATTAATAATGTAGAGTGAAGATTTGTTTATAATTTCTTATCTTTACAGCAGTATTATAAGGAGTATCTTCATAATAGCCAAGGATATGAACTGAACTGAACAGTGGAGAATGCTTTGAGAATTTTATATTAGTTTGTAAATTTAGCATTTATGGGAATTATTAATGGAGAATTCCTAAATGTGTGCATAAATGTATGGTGTGTTCTGATGGTAAATAGTCATTGAAATCCTTGAAGTGTGACTGTAAGTATAAATTGGTACACACTAACGTATTTTTGCAGAATGTACCAACAGTTAATCAAAATGATGGTTTACCTATGCAGAAGAAAGCTTTTATTTTTTTTTAATATTTAATATCAATTTTAGGACTTCTTTAAAAACAAATAAAAAATCTCCATCAAAAAAGAACATCCAAAGACTGTTTTTGAAGAAGTAGTTAAATGGAAAAAGCAGCAAAATCTGTTTCTTCATCCAAGGAAGTGTATTCCAAAATATTTTGACTCAGGCTTAGAAAGCTGACATCATGCCTAGAGGGTGCATTTCCATTTGAGAGGGCAAAATTTCAATTTTATATATGAACAGCTCTACTTTTTTTCCCTTTATAAGTCAAGCACAGTAGACTCCTAATGTGTACTGTGCCTGTCTGTAAAAACAACTTATTAAAGTCTGTAACCACTGCTGTACGTCTGTAACTCCAAACAAGAGTTACTTAAATATTTTAGCAGGATCTTCAGTCTTTGGGAGATGGCTACCAAACTTTGCTATGAAACTTGGCTTTAATGAGAAGAGAAATTACATTAAAACAAATACTCTTTGTAGGTTTTACAGTCGTGCTTGGTGAAAAATTGATCTGAGAGAAAAGCTGATACCAGTCACCTATGTTTCATTTTGGCTTTTGGTCTAAGCTGACCTAAGTTTGATTCTCTCCTGGAAGGGTAGTCCTGGCTTTGCCACTCCCCACCCCTCCTATGCATTTCCAGCAACTGAACCCTTCAAGCAGCTTTGCAGACAACTAACCCAGATCAGAAACAATCACTAAGGAAATTTACAATACAATTACAATTACAATTTACAACGTTGTTTACAATAACGTTATGCCTGGCTTAGTTTTCAGTTGACTCAACATGGGTTAGCAAAAAAAAAGAGATGGCAGGAATGTGCAGAAGAGAAAGGATGAGATTTCCCTTCTGTTTATAACTAGATTTTTAGTTCCTCCTTAGAACAATCTGTAGCACAGCAGCTTGTATCAGTAACTGACCTCACTGTTTGTCTGCCTGGGTTGAGAGAATAAACAAACCTTTTTAGAAAGTAAACAAGGGGCACAAATGGTGAGAAAGAAAAATAAATTTTAAAAAGGATCCCAAACTAAGAGATTCTTTCTCTGGTGTAATAGCCTTGAAGTTCTTTTTGACCTTCAAAAAGGGAAATGTTTTGATTAAGGACTTGAACTGGGAATTTTGGTGGGACAGAATATTTTCAAATCCTTTAGCCTGCTTAAATCTTATCAGTGAAACATGCAAATTTGTTTCCTTAGTGTGTTTAATTCTTGAAATCTAACTTAGCTCTGCTAGACTTTTCTGTTGTTGGTGGCAAGCAAAGCAGACTCAGGACCTGGGAGAAGTTCTGGACTATAGGAATTCTGCAACTTTCAAAGTTTGGATTTGCCTTTTGGTACTTTCTAAGAAGCATAAGAACACATAATGTAAGGTGTCCTTTCGTGTTCTTAAAATGAAATATCTGGCCAAGAAATGTCTGACCTCATGCTTAACCCTGTCTGACCCTTTTTCATCACATCAGCAATCGGATTTTTCTCCAAAAAATTACAAAAGCTCTGAGCATAACTTTTTCCAGAACTTGCACAAAGTAGAAGTAGGCTGATGTACTCTACTATTTTAGAAAACATTTTCTTTCACACTCAGCTGTCTTCTTTCCCTGTGAATTACATATAAGGCTGTCATTAAGAAGATATTAACTTTGCTCTGGAAATTTTTAGCCCATTATTCCAAGAGCAGTGACTTCAGATGGGGGATTGAAGCCATCCTCTCCTGCAGTCAGCAGAAGGCCAGGCAGTTGTGGCTTTCAGCCACTTAAAAACAAAGAAGCCCCAGTATCCTGGTGTGGCTGGTGGCCTTTAGTTGTCCTTGGTGGAGCAACAGGCACTGCTGTGTCAATCTGCTCATGCAGTCCAGTCCCTCATTCCAGCAGGTCACCTTTCCAGTGCTGATGGAAACAATTAATTGCCATTAGCATGTAAACTAGTTTGTGTCTGCTCTGAGAAGAGAGGAAAGAACAAGAGGATATTCTTTGTTGCTTTTAACCATCTGCTGCTGGTGTAGCTCCTCCAGACCAGCCGTGGGAGCACATAGAGCTGGGTGAGACCCAGAATAAGCAAGTGTTTGCAAGGCCAAGATGTGAATGAGGAATTATGAAGCATAACTGAATGGCTTTCCCCTTGAGGATCAGATAGCACAGTTGCAGTGAGCCTCCCTGGAGAGCTGGGAAGGAGGAGAAGCTGTGCCAGACAGATGGCTGTAGTACTTGCTTTGCTTTTTCTCCCCCTTGGTAGAAAACCTTGGGAAGCAAAACTGTAAGGCCTAATTCTTCTCCATTGAAACTGGCCTCTGCTAGGAACAGAATTTATAGCAGTTCAAGAGGAGAACCAAGAATAGATGAACTGACTTGTTTCTTTTATTTTCCCCCCCTTTTATCACATCCTTATTCATATTTAAATTGTCCTGACAGTTTCAATTAATTCAAGTAATGAAGAAGTGTGTGGTATGTGTAAATGTTCATCTTTGATGATCTGTGTAGGGACTGGCATTGTTTAATGTAACACCAAACAATTAAATTTTTCTTTTTTAAATTTCAGAGGCTAAGAATAACTGCCTCTTAAAAAAAAAAAAAAGTGAAGACCATAAGAGCAATCACACAGAAGGTGGGAAACATCTGAGTCAAGTTTACCTAAATAAATATGTTACAGACACTTGGCTGGTGCATGTTTTGATAAGATCTCAAGTTGCATGCCTATACAGATACAGATTTTATCAGAGGACAGGACTCCTTGAAGTGACCAGGAGTTGTCCAATGTCCTCTGTAGATATTAGCAAGGGGTGCTATGAAACAAGATAGTTTTCAAGTTCCTGCAGATTTTTCAGCTTTCTGAAACCTTCCCCTTGACCCCGTGGAGTGTTAAAATGTGCCTGTCAAGAATAAGCTTTTCTGAAGTGTCTATGAACCTGTAGCTGTCAGCTGAATACCAGTTCATGTTACCCTGAAGAAAGGGTTTCTCAGCTGGAATATCAGTTCCACAGAAAAAAGGTACCTTGCTTCTATCCAGGAGGGTGAGCAGCACTTCCTGCTGCCTTCTGGCTTGCAGTACAGACCAGAGAGGCTTCAGAACTTCCTGGGATAAAGCTAGTGGAAGCTATAAATGGTTAATGCTCACTGGTGCTAGGCAAATGTCATAGCTTTGAAACAAACTTAGACTTGTATCTTTTTGTTTGCTTATAAGATTTTTTTTCAATCTTTTCTTCTAGTCAAAGATTAAAAACTTCCTCAAGCAGCCCCAAGTAATCAATCATGTTTCCAAGGACTGGGACTTCTATTGTAAGGTCTGTGCTGTGGTGGTGCTACAAATTCTTCCATGTTGGGGAGTGACCACCTTTAAGCACTGTCCTAGAGGAGGATACAAATGGGCAAATGGGACCTTGAGTGCTGTTGCCTACAGCTGCTGACATTTCATAGCCACATGATCTGATTTGCTGTTTGGGCTCATGAGGCACCTTCCCTGGTTTTCTCATTTTCTCAGCCTCCTGCTGGTTTCTTCTGCTCCAATTGTTTTTCCCAGCATGTCAGTGTGTGAACTGTACTGACTTATTGAATGTGTGATTTCTAAATCACTGAATGTGTTTTGTACCACCTTTCTCATCATCTGAACATCTCCTCCTGAGTGTGGGTTTACAGCAGTCCCATGTGGTTTGTCTTGCCCAGATGGGATTTGCTGAGACCTAACTTGCACTCTGCAGTTTTTGTTTCTTTTACTTCATCTTATCCTTACATCACAAAAATATTTTGAAATAAAAAGGATATTTAGAAACCAGAAACCAAGCTATGTTTAGAGCAAGCGAATAAAGTTAAATAGGGGTTGGGTGGGCAGTGAAATTTTGGTTTTGCTCAAGACTGGTTGATATGAATGATGTCTTCACATTGGCAAACACCAGATACAAACTAAACTACTGGCAGACTTGTTGCCCTGGAGGGCTGGGCAAGTCTCTGAGAGGTAAGAGATGGTAGCACCTTTTTTAGTTAACTTTCCATTTCTGTTGAAAATTCTCTTGTGATCCTGTCATCCATTGTAGAAATATTTTTTTTTTTTTTTAAGGTGTTTGGCATAATCTCAGTCCTGGTTAAACCTGAGTGTACCTGACCACCTGACACCTGTGGGACTGCACAGATATCACAATAACTTTGCACCTTCTGGATTAAATCAGAAGAATTTCCTTCAATGGATGATGTTTTGATCCAAGCTTTGTTTAAATTATTAATTTGATTTTCCTTTCCCGTACTTCTATGCTGACTGCTTTTTGGTTACAATCAGCTACAGTCACTAGTTTCTCTCTTCTGACTTCATCTTGCTGCCAACATCTGTTTTGAAAAGGGCAAATCTGTCACTATTATGGTGTTTCAGAAATACTTCCAGTGTACTTTCTGAAGGATGGTAGAATCTTTGGACCAATAATCTGGGGACACTTCTCAGTATCTGTTGAGAATTGTGTTAATAGATTACAGGACTTTTTTGCTGCTGGTTCCTTGAGTGTAGTATTTATCTGACTTCAAACAGGGTTATCAACAAGCTGTTCTTCAGCAGCTAGAGAGAAATCAGGCTTATAGTATTGTCTACTTTCTAAAACATAACCTTGCATATTCAAAAACAGCTTGCTTCCTTTATTTGCTCTGCAATTCCCCCCCCCTCCGCTCCCCCCCCCCCCCCAAGTCCCATTCTGGATATGCATGGAAGAAATTGCAGAGTAAAAGAGGAAAATTTAATGGGTTGCTACACTTTTGTTTGCTTGGCAATGTATAACAATCCCTCACACCAAGCTCCTTTGTGATTCCTGGTTGCTTTTGCCACCCACAATGTCAAGAATCAGAAAGCTGATAGAGAGCCTCAAAAACAGGATGAAAAAGAAGGTCCCACATCAAAAACATCATTTATTTGAGTTTGCATTTTCTCCTATTAAGTTCAAAAGGAGGATTTGCAAAATCTTCCTCCTTGACTTTTCCCCCTCCCAGTTTTTTGGAATCATTGCCTTTTTTGTGCATCAGCCAAAATCTGTGCAACTTCTTTTCACATTGTGTGTCACCTGCTGTGACACAAGCTCTTCAGCTGCTTCATCTCAAGGCATTAGTGAAGCGATTGAAAAGGAACATAAAACTTTCCAAATGATATTGTGTCATTTAAAACCTAGAATCCCTAGTTCTGGAAAGTATCAGAGTGGATGTCTGAAAGCAAGACAGAGAAGGTATTTTGGGCAGTAGACTAGGATGCAGGAGGAAGAAGCTAATCTGTAACTTCTCTGACCTCCCTCTCTGTTTCTGAACTGTTGGTTTAAAACCAGGTGCACAAAAGTATTTCCGTGCCTTTGTTGAATTCACATCAGTAACGATTTTGGTGCTTAAATGAGGCAACTGCCTGCCCTGACTCAGGTCTGTGGTCTATCTAGACCCAGCTTCTTTCCTTCCACCTGTTGTCTGGGTACTTAGAGGTGATCTGCACAACATCGGGACTGGTTGTTGTTCTGTACAGTGGCTAAAGGAGCAGTTCCAATAAGTGTTATTAGAACATAAACCTTGATCCTACCAGTTAAGTAGGCAGATATTTCTTGTAAATGTTGCTGCTTTAGACTGGTGTGAAGAGTAGGGAAATCAACTGTGTGCACCTGTTACAAAAAGTGATCAAATTAGCTCCATGTGAGACTATAATTGCTTTTCACTCCATAGATCACACACAAAAATTGAGGTCATTTTTTGCCCAGCTGCTTGCCAAGTTACTTTTTAACTTTTTAGTGTTTAAACTAACAGGCTCAGTTAAAATAACAGGCTTTGTTTTCATGAGAAGAAAGTCTCACAGCCCCTTATTTCCTCCTTTTACTATGTATTTGCTTATAGCGGAAAAAGCATCAGGAAAGGAAACTGCTGTGGATTGGCTGGCTACACAAAGTCCTCCAGCAGAGTTCGGGGAGTTCAGGGTGGAACAGGGCCATGTTTGTGGAGTAGACTTCACTCTTTCAAAGACTGAAAAACTGCTGTAGTGGGAGGCCAAATGCAGTGACTTAATACGCAACCTGAAGTGGTAAGGAGCAGGCTGTCAGCTTGAACAAACCTGTGGCAAACTCTGGCAGATTCCCTGGAGCAGGTTTATGAAAAGCCCTCTCTGAAATCACAAGGCAGTAGATGAAGTTAATAGGCTGAAGAGGAGATTCCGTAAGTACCATAATATTTACTACAATCATAATATAATAGCTGAGGCAATAGTCTGGCTAGGCTCTTTACTTTGAGTGTCACCTTTGTTTTGCTGGGTTGTTAAAGGAGAAATAAATAGTCATTTAGGCTTTATGAACTCACGGAAGATTTCTGTTTTCCCTTGCACAGATGAAATCATGCAGCAGGAGATACGGCCGCTGGTGGCAGTGGATATAATAGAGCAGCTGCACAGGCAATTTGCAATCTTGTCAGGTAAGAAGTTACTGGTAATGACACTCTGTGATTCTCTTGGAGACATACTGGAATGTGTCATGCTGACTGTCACCCTTCAGCTCTGTACAGCAGTTGCAGTAGTATTTTCATATTGCTCCTGGGAAGTGCTGCTGCAATCAGATATTCACAGTGTATGGATAAGTGCCAAGCTGCTGTACTTGCTTTTTTAAGGCAAGTTAATTTTCCATAATCTCCACAATGGACTGGGAGGAACATATATAGAGAGCAAGAAATTAAACAAAACTTTCACTACATATCTTTGCACAATGTCCAAGCATCTTGTTTGTGGGAAAATATTATGGTCTATCAGGGATCTATTCATTACCTCCCCCTTCTTCCTCATTTGCCTTTGTTTTAGAAATGATTCATTGCTAAAGTGTAAGGTTCTAATCTTTAAAAGATATGATTATTACATAGTCCTTTGTTTGCCTGAAGTTTGCAATCACACAAAGTGACGCAGTTCCTTCCCCAAAGAAGGAGCTGATACTGAAATTTTTGGCAAATTATTTATTACATTATTTTGGATACTGTAGATGATAAAATCTTATCTGGATCCTAAAACAGTCTCTGCTGTTGACTACGTGGCCTCTGGCAACTCCTTTTGTCTCTATTTCTGTCTGTTCTGCAAATAAGAAAATTCAGAATTTTCTTATCGTCTTCCCCATAGAAACAGTGAAGTTTCATGATTTTGCACAAAATGCTAATATAATGAAATTATAAGAAGGTCCTCTTGAAAAGCTTATACCTCTTAGTGGAGAGGAACACTGGGTATAGAGTGCAGAAAGTGCACCAACCCAGCTCTGGAAATAGTCAGCTCAGCGGGCCCAGTCCTTGTAGTGTCTTTGCAATTTAAAATGCATTCCAAGTTGCCAAAAGAAATCCAAATTTAGTTTACACAGAATTCTTTATGTAGCTCTGAGCATTAAAACTTGACTTTGGAGGCTTGCAGGTAGGATCTTGTGGCAGTTTCCTAAGTTCAATAACTAGAGGGTTTGCATTAGGCAGAGGGCATTGACTGAGCAGAGGTGGAACCAACTGCCTTCTCTGCAGTAAAGCATCTCAGGGTCCCACCTTCCTAGAATTCCTAATGAACACAGCCCTCTGGGCAGGACAGGGTCTGTAACTGCATTGAACTGCTCAAACCCTATTCATCCCACTGTTGTGCTCACTGCAGGGTAAGTAGGAATTGTTGAGAATTGAGTGCCTCATATGCAATTGCCTACACAGTAAAATGTGGAGGATTGCTATTTTTGAACCCCATTACCTTGCAACATTTGGGACTAATAGCAAAAGCTGAATACACTATGTAATGAGTAATTTATGGAAAGTGGTTTACTAAACAGGAAGGAAAAATCCAGTTCCAGCTAGAACATTAAACATGGAATAAAAATGTCAAGGGTAGACATAAAAAAAGAATTTTCATTTTTCTTTATGGACTCATAATTTCAGCAGGGCCTGTATTCTCACCTGCTATTTTAGCAAATTCAACTTTTCACATTTATCTTATTTTTATTCTTGGAAGTGATGAGAAAGGTGTTTAAATGAGGCTGTTTAAATGTGAGCTGCTTAAAGACTTGAAACATAGCTCTTCATAGAAGGCAAGGCTGAGGGGCTTTTTTGTTAGGAATCAGCAAATTACTGGTTCATCAGCATAGAAGTACTAACAACAAATACCAAAGGAGAGTGAGATGTCTTTCATGCCCCCATCTACCTAAATAACAAATCACATTTTAAGAATTTTCAGGCTTATCTAAAATCTCCTCAGTACAGTCCAGAAATAGTATCCTACTATAAAACAGAGCAGTGTAGTTCATAGTTTCGAAGTTGACTTTAGTCAGCTAAATTTGGAAACTTGGGTGCCTCCACTCCAGAATCCCCATGGTCGCATGTGAAGAAAATAAGGAAGGCTTAGAAGCTCCTTTGACCCAGTATCTTATTCTGTTGGTGACCACTGGTGAGTCATAGGTGAAACATAGCAAGAATTTTAGAATTTTCCTTACTCTCCCTCTATTGCCTCCTGCAAAGAGAACTTTAGGTGCAAGTCAGACATTACTATGCTTTTCAAAAAATGCATTTCTCTAAATAATGTAACTTTCTTTCTCCTTTAGAAAAAGATTGGTTTTTTAATGCAATGAAAATAAAACTGGACATTCTTCTTTCTCATTTCACTTATTAAAGTAATTCACACATAAATGATCTCATTTGATTTAGATTTTTTTTCCATATGGCTCTGTAGCTTTTTCCCAAAGCATGCTGTTAGCTGCTTTTCATTAGGTATGAGCAACCACAAATATTTTGGTGCTTCAGTGCTTGCCTACATGGTGGTTGAAAATTTGGTACTTAGCCTATTTCCTGATTTTCCATATTGAAATGTTGCAGCTCAGTAGCCACTGTCCGGAAAAAAAAAACAAACAAAACCCTTCTGTTCTTTGGTGTCACCATCTTGGGCAGCAAAAGGCAATTCCAGTGTTCTTGTAGAGTGTTATGGACATGAATTATGTTTCTCTGAGCAACTTCCTAACAGTGGTATACACTGATTTATACTAGATGGGGTTATTTCTTTCAGTCTGGAGGCTGCAGCCACCAAAGTGCAGCCAGTCACCTCTTCCAAGCCTCTGCAGAGCCCAGAGCTGCAGTGCTGAGTCTGCTTTGTGTTACTCCACCAGCCTCTAGCTTCATCAAGCTCTCCTGCTCATCCTGTGGACCCCAAATGCATTTGTCCAGTGATAACGGAAGTCAGTGGTTGACTGTTGTAAACTTTGTCATAAGTTAGTATTTCTTTGCTTAATACCACCTTTTTAGTAACAACTGGCACCTGAGGCAGATACAGTGGACTCACAAAGTTTCCTTGCAGTAAAGCAGAAAAGAAAGAGGAAAATGATTGAATCAAGGGCTCTTCGTTTTCTCTGGACATGACTCATTAGAAACACTTCTCTCCACTGTTGCTGTGTGCAAACTTCTTGAGAGGATCTGACTGTCTTGTGGTCTCAGAGCAGATGGTAGGAATTACATAACAAGTCTAATGACTTGGTGTTTTATTATGTCAGAATCTAGTTATAATATACATATTTCCTACTAACAGCCTCCTGTTTGTCCTGGTCCTCCACCTTCCAGACTAATTAAGACCTTACTCCATGCTAAGAACAGGGAAACTCTCCAAACACTTCCCTGGTCCACTGAGGTCATGGAAAAGGCTGCAGTGTAATGTGGCAATGTCCTTTATCATGTAATTTTACTTTGGTCATCTCTTCTCCCATGTGCTGATTTAGCCCTGCTAAGCTTGTGAGATCTGGTAGGAGTACTGGTTCTTGTGGTTAAATTCTAGCTTTGATACTGCTACTGCCTTTTTCCTTTCCTTGAAAACCAAACTCTCAATTATGGGACTACAGCTGTGACAACACAGGAGTGCTCAGCTAGGTTTGTGTGTTTCCTGTAGCTGTTAAGGGAACTAGGTCACAAAGCTGGGTAGTACTGAAAGCCTGGTTATTCTAGCACACCAATTTTTACTCAAGAATAAAGAACCACTAGTAAAATACTTTTTCTGTCCTGCTGTACCAATATGCTCTTGGAACTTGTATCATTGCTTCCCCACAACACCTTTTTATCTTCAGCTTCACAGCCTGTTCTTATCTGTAATTATTCTGTCGAAGAGCCCGATCTGCCATTTGCAGCAATAATAGATCATGTTGCTAAATCACGACTATATTAGACAAACTGTCACGAAGTGTATTAGCAGAGAGAATAATTTTCTTTGTGTTCTGCTCCTGTTAACAGACTTCAGTGTATGGGAGAGTATATCTGAAAATGGTAACTGACTCAGAAGCCAGTTTATTTAATTTGCAAAGCCTGGAGGGTATTTGGCTATCTGCTTCCTGTTTAAGGTGAGCCTTTTGGAAAACCTGGCCTGACCTTGCCAAAAGGACAGTTTGGATCTTTTATAAAAATTGAGACTCAGGAAAATGATTTAATGAGAAATTGATCACTCACAACCCTTAATCAACATGGAAAACAAAAAAATCTGAGCTTGGAAAAAGCAAGACCTGACCAAAGCTGTGAAACTTCAGCCAAGATATCATTAGACTTTTTGGCTGTCTGACCCAGGAGATGAACTGTAGTCAGGGTTGAGCTTGATGACTCAGGGAGCTCTCTGTATGTGGGCAGGCCCAAGCAGTTAAGCCTGCACGTGTCAGCAGCATTTGAGAGAACACTTTCCAATACTAACTGATGAGTTAGTGTCTGTGGCAGGCTGGGGAGGTGAGCTCTGGAAACCTGCAAACTAACTTTTGGAACTTGTCCTGATTATAGCACCTTTGTTGGGCTGGTGCTTTTCATTTTGGTTTTATTTCCCAAGGGAGTCAGCATATTTGGTGATCTCTAGTTAAAAGAGCTGCTGCCTATAGAATAGGACTTCAGTCCTGATCGTCTCAACCATGGATATTTTTTGTGCCTAGGTGGGAAGCATGGGAGAGCTAGAACTGAGGAGTGGGAAATTTTCTAAGATCCTTATTGTGTTAAGGACCTTGGCCTGCAGTTGTGATTGCTTTCTGCTTTTACATCAGTCATACCAACATACAGCTTCAGCCATGAGAGCTCTCAGAATTCAGCACTCACACCTCATTTGTCAATCACACCCTTTACACTGCAAAGCAAAATTAAATTTTCTCAGCTGCAATAACCTTTTCTCCCCCAGATATATTCCTTCCCTAAATACTTCAACTGTTTTGTTTCCACAGTTGAATTCTGGCCCATCTTCACTGCAGCAGCTATCCAGGCTGCATTGGCTGCTGGAAAGTCTGTCTAGCAGGAGCAGCTATGAATGCTGCTCTGTGTCCTGGGACTTTGGGGATTGGCACACACAAGAGTGAGTGAAGGTCCCATTACCAGGGGTATCTTGTACAACCCTGGTACTGTTTGTGTGCCATTTCTTCTAAATTTCTTAACCTTCCACATTCACTCTGACTTCTGACCTGTCACCTAGGTTCTTCCTTTCCCTTTGCCCTTGGGCCACAAGTGAAGAGGAAAAGCTGAACAAATTAAGGAGTGTGCCCAGGAAAAGGAGGAATGAGGTGCTGTCATTCACATTCTGCAAACCAGGCAGGTCAAGTAATATTTTCCTTGGAAATCATGCCTTTCACCAGGCAGTTCAGCCCTCTGCTCTTCTAAATCCTGTTGTGGTTTGCTTCAGTTGTGCTCCAACTTGTTGAGCTCAGGTCTGTATAGGAGACAAAAATCTGATTGGGTTTCCTCTGCAGGCAAAATTCTGTGGCTATTTATGATGGAGCAGCCTGGGCTGTGGCTGAGGAGCAGTGACCCAGCCACAGAAGCTGTCTGTGGGATAGCCTGGCTGCCCTAAGGCGAGAGGAGAGCCTCAGGAGAGAGCCTCACGTTGGTTCAGCTGCAGGACAGCCGGAACCTTCCCTGCTGCCGCCTGGACCTGCAGCTTTCCTGGCTGCTGCTTGGCACAGCCACTGCCACCAGCTGCGGATTCCCTGGCTGGGCACTAGCATTTGGAGCTGCCAGGAGGTGCTGGGGTAGCTGTGCTGCTTGGAGAGTGCTGCAGGGTGGCATCTAATGGTGCCTGGAAAAGCTGCAAATCAGAGAGGCAGAGACCAGTGCATTGCATGGAGACACCGCCAAGCACAGCTACGGTGCTGATGCCTGTTTTTCAGTGTGTCTTTGCTTTTGCTTCTGACTGCACTAAACTCAAGGTATTGCTTGATTCTCCCTTGGAGCTTCTTGGCTCAGTTCATGCCTCAAGAGTGCATTTGCTCTTGACAGTCCTTGGGTTCCATGCCCAGCTGCACAGACGCTGCTGAATAGCAGAGTCTTTCTGGCAGCTCTAAGGTATGCCCTCTCACCTCTGCTGGGCTCATTGGCTCACTCTCTTCAGCACTTCTGTATCCCTTCTCCCTCTTCATGCCCTCATTTTATAGATAGTGTACTTTTTCTTTTTTTTTTTTTTTTCCAGTTGAGGACTATTTTTTTCTTCTGGTGTCCTGTGGAGCTGCTGGAGCTTGTTCTGTCCCTGTCTGCCTTACTTATGATGGGCTGTAAACTCTTCTACTTGGCAGCTGGACTCTTCTCAAAAGTGAGAAGAGTGCCCAGGAATGTAGGGATTATGCACAGTCCCAACAAGCACAAGGATGGTATACAGAGAGTTCTTGGGGCCAAATTCCATGACTCAATCCTTATGGCCATGGTGCTGACAGAAGAGTCTCCTTATTGACTTTTAGTTTGTGCTGTCTGCCCTTTGAAGACATTGAGTAATATCTAGCTAAAGTATTTCAAGAACTGGAAGAAATCTTGAGGCAACTCCCTAGAAAGAAAGGTTGATGGCCAAGGAAAAAAAGGGCTGCAGCTTGTCAATTCACATTCTGCAGAAATTTGCATACTGCAGCAATTCTTGGATTAGTGTCAGGGGAAAAATGGCATTAACATTTAGATGTATGGAATGGCTCACTTATACTGAAGAAAGAGTTTTACAGACACCCTTGGTATTTAAGGAGATTCCCTTATATCCCTTATCCAAATGGATATGGATCATTTTCCTTTGTAACTCAACTACTGCTTTAAGTTCAGATATGGGCAGGAAAAACTCATTTGTAACATATTTGTGGTATTTCTTATCATACAACACTTCAGACATTTCTGCTCTCTTCTCATCATAGCACTTAATTTCTGAAGACCAAATTCCCTCAAACTTCCCCCTAATTTCCTGGTGTGGCAGGAACTGCAGATTTCCTTCTTTATTTCTCTGTCTGAAATACATCTCTGCTGAGTCATCTCAGGGTTCTGGTGTGCTTGCAGCAGGAAGTGTTGCCTTCACATTGGAAAATGAGATGGAGATCAGGAGCTGTTAAGGGCCTGTGGCTTAGTCAGAGGCAGGAGCTGCTGACTCTTAGTTGAATGTTCAGTCTGAGACTGCTCCTAAGTGTCCTAGATTTTTTGTCAGTGGTGAAAGGAAGAAGTCAATGTTCAGTCTGCTTACATTAATTATTTGGATGGCTTTTTATAGGAGAAGATTACATGACAAATACACACACCCACATACATCTCAGCCTGCCTCATCCAGCTCAGGGAAGAGACAAGGGGAAGAAGAGCACATGTGTGAATGGAGATGCAGGAGGTGAAATAAAAGGGACACAAAGAGATCCTCATCAGCAGAAGCATTAGAAGAACCATTTGAGACTTCTAGTTTGATCAAATCTTGAGTATAACTGCACCTAAACAATCAGAGGTTAAAGAAGGGGATCCAGGGGAATCTCTACCTTATCCTCCAGTGGCAAATATTGCTGCTTGAAACCAAAATATTCCAAGTTACTACATCTCCCTCATTTAAGGTACATTCACATATTTCAAGTATGTGAATGGTTAAGTTTCGTGCCCAAAATCCTGTGAATGTTCACAAGATACCAGGTATGAAATATCTTGGCGCATACTGAGCTCTGCACAAAGAGACAGCGGACAAATTTGGTATTACATTTTCCTGGCTGTTACTGTTTGTGTCCAGGAGATGTCACTGAGAATCTGTAACAAACCAGCTGGGTACTGCTGGCTGGAGCCCCTGGTCTAGAGTGCAGCAGTCTGGGGAAAGCCTGACTAAATTAACAAGACAGCATATTCTACATCACTGCTGACTGCAGACAGTGCAGCTGGAAATGCAGCTGCCATGCATCAGCATTTGGCACCACCCTAAGGCAGTGGGGAGGTCATTGTGGATCTGCTGTGGATCTGCTCAGCATTTGAAATCCAATTCAGTGCAGTGTGAATAATGGCTTTCTTGCTTTCTCTCTTGGCTGAGAGACATTTGAGTCTCTGTAGGCCTGTTTTCTCCCTAGCAAGGTGAGTTTAGTGAATGATTTCACACAACTGAATCATTTTCAGGTGTAATCAAAGTAATAATCAATCTTCAGGCAGGAAAAGAGGGGCTAAAGGTAGTGTGCTGATACCATGCCACCAGATGTCAGGAAGAGAAAGGGTTTCCTTGTCCAAAATTCCTGTTTCCTAGAGCTCTGAGTTTTACCTTGTGCAAACATTGTATTCTGCATCATTCCAGCTCTCCATGGCCAGACAGCACAGAAAGGATTTTAAATAATCCAACTGAGGGTGTGTGGATAGGGCAGAGGCAGGATCAGGACTAGCAAGGGACTGTCCACTCTACAGAGAAACAGCCAGGAATTACTGGAGCACCTCCTAGCAATGACCACCAACAGAGCAGGAGAAACTGGTTTGTGGCATCAGCTGTGGTTATCAACAGGGAAAGGCAACAGTGGATAGGAGCAGCCTGGAAACAGGGATTATTTACAGGGATTTAGAGGGTCCTTTCAAGGAATGAGAATGTGGTGGGGTTTTTTTGGTTTTGTTTTGGTTTTGTTTGTTTGGTTTTTTTTTGTTTTGGTGGGTTTTTTTGTTTGGTTGGTTTTTTTATTATTTTATTTTTGGTTTTTTTTTCCCACTCTCATGCTCCTAATGGGATACTTTATTGGATATTTTCCTGAGGAAGGTAATTTATCGGCTCACAGCTTCCTCTTTACTAAAAAGAAGCCCAGAGTCTGGCTATCCCTTGGACAAGAGTCCTCTGTGTGTGATGAATGACTCAGAAAACTGTGTCTACAGCAGAAATACACTCAGTATTGGATTGTTAGCGAATTCCTGAGCCTGGTGCAAAAAATAGGTTTACATAAAGATTGCACAGAAAGGAGAAAGACTCAGGGAAAAGCATTTCCTTAATACCCTGTTTAAGGAGAACTAAGCAATAAGGTACCTGTAACAAAACTTTGTTTCATCATGCTGCTTTATGTGCTGCTGCCTCCTCAGTCTGCTCTCAGCTTTGAGCCCAAGCTGGTGAGAAAATCCCTCTGTGTGGTAACTTCTGTGTGGTTGGAGCAATGCCCAGATTTATTAGTGGAATCAAGTTAGGAATGGTGCTACAAGTAAACAGGGTTTGTGCTGTGGGCTACAGTGGCTCTTGGGGCTGAGCATCGTGTCAGGAGAACTGTAAAAGCTGCTTGCTTCCAGGGGGCTTGGCTCCATGCTTTCTGTAGCTCTACCTGAATTTGGATCAGGGAATCCCTCAGAAAGGGACTTTCTCAACCTTATTGATTATGGGTTTTGCAATTTCCTGTCCTGTTTAATAGAGGTTTGATGCAAATAAACATTGTAAACAAAATTCCTCCATGCATTTGAGCATTCTCAAGGAAAGACCTAAACCTGGATTGGCCCCAAGCTTGTATTTTGGGCTATATGTGTGTCTTCAAAGCTTGTGTGTTCTGTTACTTCATTTCATTTGATGTCTAGAAGGAATTGGAGAGTCCTGTACCTATACATAAGGAAATATTTTAATATTATCACAAGAAATTATTTGGAAATGGAAAGTAACAAAAAAAGCACTTAATCAGAATTGTGCAGAAGATTAATGAAAAAGCTGAGAATCTCAAAGGCTAGAATCTCATCTGTAAATGTAAACAGAGGTAATGAAACTACAGTGAGTTGTATCATATGAGAGCTGATGATGATTACTGGATGTGGGTACTTTACAAGGAGAAATATGCCAGTCTGTCTCACTTGACTACTGACCAGTCTGTCCAAAATTATAAAATCACCTTCTAAACTTTATGATTTGTATTTTGCAGGAGGAAGAGGGAAGGATGGTGCACCCATTATAACCTTTCCAGAATTTGCAGGATTCAGTGAGATACCTGATGATGATTTTCTGAACGTGGTCACTTATCTAACCAGCATTCCCAGGTGAGACTAAGCACAAATTTCTGTTGTTTCCCCAGTGGCTCACTGATTTTAGTGGTCCTACCAGGACATACCAGTGCCTCTGCATTCTCCAGTCATTATGAAATTTCTCTATCTACTGGAGGTCCTAGGAATTGTGTCATTTTCATGGAAAAGAAAGCTTTACACAGGGCAGGTTGAACTGAATTGGAACAGGGATAGATCTGAAGAGCAGCAGCAAAGATGGCAGATCAAATGGAGCTAAGAGGGGCTGTTTGTGAAAAGCCTCAGGGGCACTGGATGTAAGAAGGGAAGGGCTGCTTCAGAAGGAGCCATACTTACATAGGCCCCATGACTGCTTTTTCTCTGAGTGCACCTTTCTATGCAGCTTTCCCTTTGCTGAGAAAGCAAGTGAGGTTCCCCACTGACAGGATTCTAGCAAGTACCATGCGCTTTCAGGTACTTCATTTCTTTGGAGATTGCTCCACAGCCAGGATGTTTTCCTTGCTTTTTGCCTGCAGCTTTATAAGGATAGTGAAACAAACAGACTTCTCCTCTGAGGAAATGTGCTAATGCATGACTGCTGAATTACTTTTTACTTATCTAAGAGAGCTTAATATTTTTTCAGTCCCCTGATCCTGTTTCTAGACTATGGCTGTTTGTACTAGTGAGAAGCACAGCAATGATTTATCACTTTCTGTGGTCTTCTGCAAAAAGGTGCTTAGAGGATCATAGCAGAAAATGTGCCTCCTTCAAGTTTGAGTAGGAAGTTTTATAGCTCCAGCTACATGTATCTGACAAAGTTGTTACCAAGGAGTTGCCAAAGCAAGCTGAGAGAAACCACATATTGTGAACTTAACAGGTTCATTGTTTCACTCTGCTCTGTGGGACTTCTGTTCCACCAGGGGAAACTCTGTTTTGAGTGTTTCTTTACTCCTTCAGGACTGGGAGGGTGACCAGCCCCAGGTTATATACAACAGCAGCAGTGGCTGAGAAAAGCACAAAACTAGTTTTTCAGTACTTTGTACTTGCTATGCAGGGAGATGATTCTCAGTGATTTTGTCAGGAAACCAGCATGTTACATTGTCAACATGATAGACAGAAACCCTTTGAGCTTCCTCAGCCTGTGTGAAGCCCAAAAGCACAGATGCATTCAAAAGAAATTAGCTAAATTCATGAAAATGGCAGCTGGACACAATGGCTCAAATACAAACCCAGGCTGAAGAAATTAATGTATTCCTTAATGCTGGGACCTGGGAGAATATACCAAGAGAAATATTGTCCTCATTTTCCTGCTGCCTTTGTCTCAGTAGCCACTATCTACCAACAGTGGAGTCAGGGTGTTGAGCTAGATGGACTTTTGCTTTGACTCAGTTTCTGTTCTCCTCTCCTGAGGAATCCCAGAGCCATGTGCAAAGAATGAAGAATTGAGGTTCAAAAATTCGTAAGTCAGGAGAGCTGTGATATATCTATTTTACAGATGATGAGATAAATGTGGGTAGTATCTCACTCTACAAAAAATTGTGTTGAGTGAGTGACTGTTCAGTTTGCTCTAAATGACCTGTTCAAGGTCAGTGACTAGCTGGAGTTTCAAGGTACATTTTCTGCATACCAGCACATTGATTTGGCTCTTAGGTTTGATCATAGACCACACTGAAGGGATGTGAATTTTCCAGGAAATTTTCTAGTCTTTATTGCAGTACTTTTAGAAAGATTGCCTGCATTTCTTGAGTCACTATATGAAACTTTCCACTATCTGTAAATAATGAGGAAGAAAGATGTTAATTTAGAAGAAGAACCTGAGCAGCAAGCTTTGTGTGATTTATGACATAATTAAATAGATTTCAAACTCAATGAGGCCTAAGTAGTGGACCTGTTTGGGTACAGAAGAGCTCTGTCAATCTGCAGTTGGCTGGTCCTTGCACACAATGTTTCTGCCATATACATCAGCAAGCAGTAAAGGGTGTGCGTTGTTAATTTTGCCAGCACTACTGTACTAGATAGTGCTGTGTGTAATATAACAGTATTCCTGTGTGTAGTTTTATTGCTAGTAGTCCACCTTTTACTTTAATTCTCCAGAAGGATGTGAAGGTATCCAACAAAGTGACTAAGAACAGAGAACTGTCTCTAACTCTTCTGGACTTACAAAGGGTATGACCATGAATCAGGTGAGATGAGGTATAGTTTGAAAAACAGTTAATCCTATTTATCATAGAAAATACTTCTGTCTTCAGAGCTTAGTGAACCAGAGAAATCAGCATCCTTTTCCAGGTAAATGTAGAGAGAATATCTGTCTTTGATAATGTCTGATTTAGTATATCCTGTACCGTAAGGTTCATGCTGGTTGTGGAGATAAGCTCTGTGATTGCAGATAACTTCACTTAGTGTTAGTAACTTTCTAAGTCCCTCTGGAATGAATAATCTTATATGCTCATCTGACAAAACACATGATAGGACCGAAGATCAGCCCAGTGAGACTCTTGTAACCTGATTCATTTTCCCTGTGGTTCAACACCTGCTCATGAGAGTGCTCCTCCAAAGGAGTCTGTATACAAACACATCCACAGACACTATGTAACATGGTGTATGTACATGCATACCTCTGTGCATGCACTAGATAGCTCCAGAAAGCCATTTTTTACTTGCTTTATTGCATGGCCAGAATTCCTTTCTCTTTAGCTTGACATGGATTAAGTACTTTGATAAACAGGTGTCCTTCTCTCCTTCCAAAAGAGGTCAGGAAATTCAACATCTCAAGTCAGTGTTCAAGGGCTAACCTGAATAAAGAGCTGAGAACATAAGAGCTCTGCTGATTGCAGATATTTCATTCAGGGAAAGAGAACCTTTCTGCCAGACATCTGTAGATCTAGGCAAATGTGCCAGAATTTATTTTGGAGGTAAACCTGATGTTTATCTGCTTTTCAGGATTGTCTTCAAACCCTCCTTTTCAGAGAACTGGAAAAATCCCAATGCATTTTCATAATGAGGATAGAGATATTACAGTACTGATACTGAGAAAACATTGATAGAATGTGTGTGTGTGTGTGTGTGTGTTTGTTCTTAAACAAACTTTCTCTGGATGCAGACTGGAGTGGGGGTTCTCAGCTGGGCATCCACTTGTGCTGATGCTGCCATCTCAGCCAGGCCTCTTCCTGTGGCTGTGTGCCTGCATTCAGCCCTTGGTGCCAAATGACATTCAGACCTTGGCATGGCCTTTCAGCATGCTGGTTGAAATAGGATCACTTGCTGACACTCTCTCTGTTTCCCTGGTTAAATTTAGAACTTCAGTCAGTCCTACCTAGCTAAAAAGAAAAAAATCCACAAAACTCCCCCAACAACAACAACAAACAACCCCACAAGCAAAACAACAACAAAAAAACCCTCCACATCAAAAAGCAAACATACAAGTATCATTGGCTTATCTCAGTGACTACAATTGATGCTATGCTGAACATCATTTGAATGTGAAGGACCCAGGTTGAGACTTTTGCATTTAGTTTCTCACCCTTTCTTTAACAATATGCAATACACACAATATCTTTGTTGCCTTTATTTGAACATTATCAAAGAACTTTATTCTGTGGAATATTTGTTGAGCTACTGAAGGATAGGTATGTGTTTGTTTATATCTAAGACTACTGAAGAGTATGTATACATTTGTGTATTTATAAAAGGTAAAACAGGTTCTCTTCCCTGTGCTTTAGAGGCACTGCTGCAAACATCTTTTCTGTCCTCTGCAGAGAGTTGCATGTTGCACTACTAAAGAGGAAAGGTCATGTATTGTCATTGAATTTTGTAATCCTTAGAGGAATGTTGTAAAAATACTGAATTGGAAAATTCAGTAGTTTTTCCTGTTATCAGTATGAACTACTAGGAGCATTCTCGTGGCATCTCAGTTTTGCACAATACTTTGACTTTCAGTTTTTGATCCTGCAGAGCTGTAGCAAGAGCTCAGAGTTGTTACTGTGTTGATAGTCTTCAGTAGATTATTGACGTGAGTTTGGATAAAATGACCCATGGAAACAGTGTTCCTGAGTTGGTCCTTGTATGGATGGTGGACAAGGGATCAAGGAGATACTTTAAACAATTTATTTTCCTTAAGATGTGATGATATGTTTGATTGCAGTATGTTCTCTGATTATTACATTTATACTCTTCTTGCCTGCCTCTGGTTTTTCTGAGATGACTGAGCTGTTCTGCTTTAGTGAAGGTTCTGGACACTCAGTGTGTACTTAGCTTCTCCAATGCTGAGTGCTCTTGGAAGGCAGAGAGAAGAGCAGTCCCACTGAAACCTGGCACTACAGAGTGGGATTTTTGAGAGGGAAAGAGAGGATGGGGTATTCATGAGGTCTACATAGGTGGAATGGAACACCAAATCACTGCTTCCTTGATCCTCCTTGAAAAGCACTGAGAAGGAACAGGAACCGTTATTCTAGCCAATATGTTGAAAAGGATAGTTTTGAATGACTTGTAACTCCAGAACAAGCTTGTGATTGGCAAAATAGAACTCTTCATTTTCTGCTTTGCCTACCAGAATTCCTGGGGCTTTGTGTACACAAGTCAGGGGATACTGATGCCCTGGAGCTCAGTGCCCTGTCAGGTGTCAGCATACTTGGAGAATGAAAACTGTAGAGGGGTGTCTAATTTTGCAGAAAAAAAAAAAAATCTGGGGGTTTTGTCTTCAAAGGAGCACAGTGTAATTTGTGATCCTGAACTATTCATGTTCTGGCAGCAGAGTAGCACAGCAGCTGAGAGATTCAGCAGATAAAATATTCATGTTTTGTGTAAGCTGCTAGCCTTATGCTGGAAAGAGAAATTTTTCTGGCTTTCCTTTTCATGTGTGTTTCTGCCAAATATTCATTCTTTCCACTGTACGTTGTGTTTTCATAATGGGCTCCGAGCGTGGTGTGACGGAGGCTGTGTTTTGCTGCAGTTCTCTGCCTTGGAACAGGAGTGTCTCCCTGTAACCCAGCACACCTATTTCATCTGTTTTGCAGTCTGGAGGCTGCCAGCATCGGATTCATCATCATCATAGACAGACGACGGGACAAATGGAGTGCAGTCAAGGCATCCCTGACACGAATAGCAGTAAGTGCTTGCTTTTGTTATTTATCTTCTAGAAATTAAAATTGTCTGCTGAACCTTCAGCACACAATACAGGCTCCACTGCTCATTTTAAGCTCCCATTTTCTGGCTGTGGATGCAGATTCTCCCTGGCCCTGCAGTTAGTAAGTGTTAAATAAGAGAGGGAGGAAGCTGCAGAGACAAATTACATAGTCTTGTTTACTGCTGAATTAGGACAAATTCCTTGCTTTCTGGGTTGACTGCAATATATATTTTAGTAATTTGAAGTTGGTTCCTAGAGGAGTATTAAGAGGTACCCTTCTGTCCCCAGAGAAGGGATGACATGGCTTCCTTATGAAAGAAATAGATCCTAAGGGATTTGTGTTTGCACAGTAGTAAAGGATCTCTGTCAGAAACTCTTAATAGATTATTATATCTCATTTGCAAAAGTCAGACCTGGGCACCGATTTTCAGCGCTAAAAAATGCAGCTGGTTTTATACATCTCTTAGTTAGGAGCATTTACTGTGAGAGGACCAAGCACTTACACACAGAGGTGTAAGATGGTGGGATGACAAAGGCTACTTTAAATTCTTCCAAGGTATTTAGACAGAAAGGTTTTTCATTCTCAGGCTTTTTTGCTGCTCTCTTCAAGAAATTGTCCTTTTTTATGCCTGATGAGCTCAGAGAAGTGTGAGAGATGTAGGCTGGGTGTTGCAGGCAGGGCCATATCTGATGAACATGTTGAGTGCCTGCCTGTGTGTAAAAATATGTGAGGTTAAAAAGATTCAAAACCCTTTGCAGAGTTACGTAGGTCAGCCTGGGGAATCCATCTGTGCTACCAGCTTCCCTCACCGGTCCAACGTGGGCAGCCAGCTTTGCCCTCTAGTGGCTGCAGCCTAAAAAATGGGAAAAATTCTGGTGTGGTGGTGCAAATGGGATTGGTGGGATTAGGGTCTGGAGAAGAAAGGCATTTGTCAGGAACTTTGGAGCTCTGTGATAAATTTGTATCATGAAACAACATGTGGCTGGGCAGTAAAATCCATGGGTCAGTCTTCCTGCTGGGTTTGGAAATGGTGACAATGAGCACATGCTGAATGGACCAGCTGGTGCAATGAGTCCTACCTACTTTGCCCTACTGGTGAGGAAACACTTGGCTGAAAATTCCCTTGTAAGGTAGAAATGTGCCTTCTAATAATTCTATTCCTTGCAGGGAGCATTTCCAGGAAACCTGCAGCTGGTGCTTGTCCTGAGACCCTCCCGCTTTATCCAAAGGGCAATCGCTGACATTGGCATTAAACTCTATCGAGATGACTTTAAAATGAAGGTACCGGTAAGCATGCGGTTTTTTGTCCATGCATTTTCTTTTTTCCATTTCAGTTCTGGGCTGTCAGCAATTTCCCATAACCCAGGATTGCAAGTGCCACCTGGGGCCTTTCATCTGGGTCTGTGTGGTGATTCCAAAGAGTTATTTAGCAGTGGGTGGTTCATAGTATTTAATGGATATGTTCCCATGTCAGTCTAGCTATAAAATGTGGCTCAGTTTTTAAGTACTGGAATTTTGACTAAGTGGAGATGTTCCCTTCCTGTAGGTAGAGGAAGATCCCACTTCAGTGACAAACATAAGTATTCAGGACTACAGAGCAGTGGAAGCCTAGGGCTGAATTCTGCACTCTTTGATGGGTTATCCATGGCAGCACTGACTGTCCCTATAACATTGCTTATTCTGAATGTCTTTTATGATTCCCATGCCCTGAAGATTCAGAGTTTGTGTTTTAGTTATTTTTATATGCACTTGGCATATGCTGTAGGTTGATGAGACTGTGATGTAAAGAAGGTTATCAATCCTGAAAGAGTTTGAGATTATTCTCTGAGGAGTCTTTTAGGAGTTGTTTTTAGCTGCATGTTTGCATGTGGTGTCAGAAATTTTTAAGTTCTATAAATATGAATTATGATTATTGATGATATTTCATCCTGGATCAGACTCATACTGTGTTCCACAGTGGCTTTACTGGTGGGATTTCAGATTACTGTTTTGGATTTTGCTTTTGGGTTTATATTTTGCAAAATACTTATGGCTCTCCTCCAACAAATCTAGCTCTGTTGAAACTCACGTTTGAAGTTCAGGTGTTTAAAATACTTTCTGTGTCTCCTGAAGTGAGAGACAGCAGCTATTTATTATAGTGCATACAGGAAAGGAACCATGAATAGGCATTTGGTTACTTTGGTTAAATTGTAACATTTACTGTCATTTGGTAAGGGTGGCTTTTTGGCAAAATGTAAAATTGATGAAAAAATTATGTTTATATACAAACCAAAATATTTTATAGTACTTTTAAAAATGGATGTACCTATATTTAATATGCCACAATCTGTTGCTACAGCAACCATTGTACCAGTGCCTGCAGCCCAGAAACTTCATCTAAGACTGGCATTTTCCAACAATTCAGCATTTCCTATGCTTTTAACAATTTATTTGACACCAGAGTTGCATTTCAAGACTTGGAAGGAATCAAAGTTGGAAGGGAGGTTAGTTCTAGGCAGGGGTCAAGCACTGCATTAAGTATGAAATACTAACTTATCTTTCTTACAGGTAGGAAAATCAAGAGATCAATTTAGTTTGGGGTTGTCTTGAATATTTTGAGCCATCCTGGGTGTGTCCACAGAGCTCTTAGAGAGCAGCTTTACAAAAACTAAGAGCATGACAGGCTTGCTCCCTCATGCCCAGATATCTGCAGACAACCTGTCAGATTTATAGACAGGCTACCCACATAGGTCTGATGCTGTTCTAAGTTACTTGGGGCTATACTGCAGGTGTTCTAAGTTCCTGGGATCTGTCATGCCCTCTGGAGGGGCTTTTCTCCTGTGTTGCAGCCCATCCTAAAAATACCATCTGGGAATGTCCTTGCATACCCCAGTTTCAGGGCAGGGAAGTTACTGAGAACAATGTCTGTTTGTCCTCCTTGAAAACAGCATCCTAAATGCCAAGCAGGAGAACAGGATCACAGAGTTCTTGTCCCATTGGGTATGTCCTTACTCAAGGAATTAGGGATCAGTACCTATCTTCAATATCACCATGATCTTTTAAGTTGTTTGCAGGTTGTTCATGTTATGTGTTTGGCCTTATAACAACATTCATGTCATAACTGGCCTGTGGATGAGTGACATTTCCTGTCACAACTGTAAGTGAGTCAGGACTAAGACATGAGCATTCAAAAGGAGCTCCAAGAATATTTTGTGTGTTTGTTAAGGCAACATTTGTTTAATAGTTTATTTGAGCTATCAGACTGCAAATATGCTCAGTAAAATAGATTTTCTGGGTTAAATGAATATGGGAATGAGTAGAAACTAGAAGATCAAACAGGAGATGGAAATAAAGGCTGAAATAACCAACCAGACACAAAAAGGAAATGAAGGATTCATATCACATTGGCATACAAATGTGGGTAATAAAACCTCATCAGGCAAATTTCTACTGGGATAGTGATTTGAGTAGATATCATTAGCCAGGATGAAGACATAGAAATATAGGAAACACAGCAGGGTTCATCTGAGATTAAAATCTGTGAATTCAAAAGGAACACCCAGAGATGCACCCAAGGAACCTCCTATCATAGGAAGAGAATTAAAGCATCTTCAGAACATCCATAAAAATCTGAACAATTTGTCCATAACAAGTGCTTTCATGAGTTTTGTAGGCTGTGACTTCTTTTTGGCAGCCTATCCTTTCCAGAAGCAGCTCCCCCACAGCTGCATGTTCCACACTGACCCTTCTCTTCTAAGCTGCTGCTCCTTTGCACTCTCCAACTGACTGACTGTGGCTGTCTCCTGTCTGGAAAGTGGCATAAGAGATGCTAATGCTCTATTAGACTGTTTTTTTAGATGGATGCTGGATTGCTCATAGGCTTTCTCCTGCAGGAGTGCCTGCATGGTGAAGACCCACACCATGTTGGGTAGCACCATAGTGGGCAATATTAATAGGTTTGTTTTGTGGCTCATGCTGAGTATACCAAGTTAAAGCAAACATAAAATTCTTCCTAAAAGAAAACTGCATGACAGTGTACCTCTGTGGTTTCAATGAGGTTTGAAGTATCAGAAAAGTTCCAGCTTGTCAGCAACATCTCTGGTGGTGAAAAGCTACAAAGCAGTTACGATTTACTTTTTCAAATGTGATTTCCAATTCAGAATTAGTGCATAGACTTTATGTTCCAGTGTGAGGCCTTTTCAAGATGATGCAGCTTTTTGAACTTTCTAGCTTTGATCATAACAGAACAGTGTTTCATAACACATTCAGGGAACAGTTTTTCCTTTAACTTTGGCTGAGATAGCTTTCTTTGCCACAGTTTCTTCTCTAACAAGATCTCCTTGTTTCTTTGTTTAAAGACAGGGGTCAAGGGGAAGATGAACTGCTGGAAGTGAAAAAGAACAGAGTGAGGGCCTACTTGAGAATTTTCAGCCTTTATGGGTCCCTGGGGCCAAATGCATCCTCCACTATCTTCTTGTATGCAAGTCAGGTTTACAGTCTGGATGGATGGACAACTACATGTGGTTTTAAAAACTAGTTTCATGATGGGTTAGGAGGGTAATGGTAATGAGTCATACTCTGCCTGGAAGTAGGCAACAAGTGGAGTGTTGTAGTGAGTGAATCTGCCCTGTTTGATATCTTCATCAGTGACATGGAAGAGGCAACAGGCTGCACTGTCATCAAGTGTGCAGATGACACTAAACCAGGAGGAGCAGATCGTATATTCCAAGACAGGGCCACTGGAACAAAAACTCAAGGAACAGGCTGACCAGCATATTATTTTATATATACCAAAGGGGCAAAGCAAAGTCCTGCAACTGGGAGTTTCCTTCCAGAAGGATTTTCTTACTCAAGAAAGAACTCATGTTCTTCCCTTCCAACAACACAAGAGTTGTGTTGTTGACAACACTGTAGCCTGACTGTCTGGTGAGCATCTCTGCAGAAAAGGAGCTGGGAGCAAGCTGTACATGAGCCAGAGTGTGGCTTGGCAGCAAAGGAAGCCATCAGCATCCTGCATGAACAGGAGCAAGGCCAACAGGTTGATCACTCCTCCCCCTTTACTTGACTCTAATTAATTCACATTGAGAGCACCCTGAGTTTTGGTTCCCCCAGTACAAGAAAAATATTAATCTGGAGTAATATTGGAGAGCCAAGAAGGTCAGGACTTGGAGCATGTGTTCTGTAAGTAGATGCTGAGGGAACTGTGCTTGTCTAAAGTGGAGAAGGGAAGGCTTAGGAGGGTTAATATAACATAGCAGCAGCTTTCCAGTCCCTCCAGGTTACTGGGCACTGCAGCCAGCTTGTATGTGGTGGTAGGATAAGAAATAACTGACATAAAGTGAAACAAGGGCAGCTCTGACTTGACATAAGAAAAAACTTTCTCACTACAAAAGTCAGGCAGCAGAGCAGACTGCCCAAAGATTGTACAATCTCAATCCTTGGATGTTTTTAAGTCTCAGGTGGATAAAGATCTGAGCAACCTGGTTTGATCTCACAGCTGACACAGCTTTGAGAAAAAAGTTGGACTAGAGAGCTGAGGTTCGTGCCAACTTGAATTATTCTAGAAAGATTTTGTAACAAAGATCAGCTAAAAACTTGTTCAGGTTTGTTCTCAAGGCTTTTCTTAGAGCACTCTTAGCCTAGAATATGCATTCTCTTGTCTCCATACATCTGCACTCATCTCACTGTCCATAGTGTTCATCAGTGTACTTACCATGCTCCCTTGGAGCCTGCTGAGGTGCAGAGACACATAAGCTTTATTTAAATAGGCTCAAGTAACCCATTTGACATATTTATGACATTTATTTATTTAAAATTCTTAGTTATTTGTGCTCAACTTTTTATTCTTATGTTGCTGAAATCATGGCATGTCTTCTAGCTGTTGGAGCAACAATAAATGAGTGCTACTTGTGCAACCACTTGTGTTGACAAATTTACCACTTGGTTGCCAAAAGTTAATGCTCCTTATCTGCAGCTGAACTGAAATTTTGTTTGGCTTTCTTCGAGCAAGTCTAGTGGTAGGGAGATTCTAAAGTAAAATAATTGATCTAGGGTATTTCTCCTTTATCTTACATTATGATTTTAAATGGGAAAATGCCAGTGAGTTCAGTGAACATACAGTGCCAAAAAAAATCAGGAAATGGAAAGTAAAATCTTATTCTCAATGGTCACTTCCCTGGATCAAGTGGTTGGTGTTGAAGAAGCTGTTTAACTTGCCTGTGTCTCCATTTCTCTGTAAATAAATGTTATCTAGAGGATAAATTATGTCATAGAAGTTTGTGTGAACATTACCAATACCATACTTTTGCTCTTGATGCACATGCAAAATGAGTTAGCCCAGCAAGGAGGAAGATGATGTCAAACCAAGGTTAGTTCAAGAAAGTCCATGTACACACTGAGAAGGCAAAATCTAGAAAAAATAAACTGTGGCCATGTCACGAGAAAACGAAAAATGAGAACTGATGGCCTCTGGTGGAACTGCAGTGGTCATCTATATTCAGGCAAACCCAGATCTTAGAACAATGATTAAAAGGCTTGTTATTTCTCTCAGTGCAGTGTGTTTGGATTCATTTCAGATCATCATGCTAAATTCTGTCTCTGATCTGCATGGCTACATTGACAAGAGCCAGCTGACCCGGGAGCTGGGGGGAACCCTGGAGTACGGCCACAGCCAGTGGATCCATCACCGAACAGTGAGTGCTGCTGTTCTCACACACCTGCACCACAACTGTCCCAGGGACAAATGCAGAGCAACCATTAAACAGGCACTTTTCAGTTGCATTACAGCCTATGGATTCTGCTAGGGACTCAGGGAAAGAGCAAATCCATGACTCAGACAGAGAAAGGCAAATTCCCCAAAAGTTTGTAATGGAAGCAGTAATTGTATCTCACTGCATACCTGGCCCTGGGCCTAACAGTGTCGTGGCATTCTTACTCAGCAATGCCTTCTCTTGCCTTTTAAATAATTGATGGGATTCATAGGCCTTCAGCTGCAATTGAAAATAGGCTGTAGCACTTTGCTGACTTTACAAAGGTCAAAAGTAAGGTCAAAAGTCTCAGTCTAATGATTAATTATGTCCATGCTTTTAAGAGAATAAAAATATTTAGGGCACTGTGTTATATTTTTCATTTCTATCCTATACAAGCACTTAGCTGGGTCTTATTTTGGGTAATTGAAGAACAGTTGTTAGGAGGAAGGCAGAAAGACTTTTTTATTCTATTGAGGAAACTTGTACAGGTTTGATTGTTCCCTTTTTCGGCTGGTTGATGCATATCAGTGTCTGCTTCAAAACAATGTAAACCATTCATTATGGTGCCCAGGTAAGATGACAGTTCACAAAAAACAGACTCCAAACTCTGGCACATTAGTAGACAAAATATAATTTCATTCTTCCTAAGCAAAATGGGCTAAACTGGGTCACAATCCTGGAAAAGTAATTAATTCCACAGAGAATTTATACAATGTTTGCATCTCTCTTTGTGGGCCTACTTGTAAGATTGATATATTAGAGCCCACATCCAATGTGAGCCTCAATATTTGCAAAGTTCTGAGCAGCACTGCGTTTGAGTCTGTTGTTGCTGATGGGCAGGGTACAGCTAACTCATAAAAAGAGCTTTTCTGAGGTAATTTACATCAAATCACTTTTATAATTTTCTTGCTATACCTTTTTTGTGCTTTGCTGTCCTTATAAAATTAAATTTTAGTTTCCTTGAGAACCACCAAATATTTCAGGCTTCTGAAACATAGAATCTGAACTATGTCTAACATTGATTTTCTACATTTATAACTGTGTGGACTATAATGAGGTTAGGGTTGAGATGAGTGAATAAGCTCATGTGTCAAACATATCAAAAATATGAAACTGTCCTTGCAGAAACAGGGAGTGTGAAAAAATGAATCACCTGTAAGAGCTTTCAAACAGCAAAAGATTTGAAAATATGAAGGGGCATAAAAAGAGGTATAAGAAGGGTGGTATTATTTATTAATGGCAGGGGTTTACATAAAGCAATAATACATATTTTGGTAAAATACACAAACAAAATGAGCTAAGAATTTAGAGGAGTAGGGCTATGTAATCCCCAGAGATGTTAGTTAAATTTTTTAGAAAAAATTTTACCAAGCACACAGAGACGGGAAAAAAGCCAATCCACAGACGTAACTTAGGTACATGAAACAACTTATTGCTCATATACACAGGAGAGAGTGGAAATGCTATTGAGTGAAACAATGACAAGTTCATGGTGCAGTCAGCCAAGGAATATCTGCTGGATAAAAGGTTGAGAATTGTCATTAGGGAAGTGTCATCTTCCATGGCACCTTGAAACAATCTGACTTCCAGTCTTCCTGAGCTACTATCTTCATGCCCTTTGCTGCTTCTCTCAGTGTTCTCATATCTTGTCCTGCCAGTGATTTTCTTCTGAAAAAGCTTTAAACTCTTGCTAAATGACACAACAACCTCCTCACATCATTCACTGTTGCTGTTCTCCTCTCTTGGCTTCCAGGAGCCTATGGACTTTCTTGCCCACCGAGTGCATTTTTGGCTTTCAGTAAATGGCCTTTGGTCATGGATGGCCATGTCTGTGTTGCAGTCAGAAGTGTGACATTTCAGCCAGTTCTAATCCAGTAGTTTCAGTGCTGAGAACAGCAGCATACAGCTGCAGAGCACTAAGATAGAGCATGTGTGGTCTGTACTACTTGTGTTGAAAGCAGACATGAATTTATGGGGGAAGAGGGAAGAAGGCTGTGAACTCTGCTAGCATTCTTTCATGGGGGGCATGCTTGAGATCACAAATGTGGGCTAATTTCTCTCTATGCCTTTTGAATGATGATCTACCTCCAGTTTGTTTTTCACTGAGCTCACAACATAATTTCATCTGTCATGGCTGCAAACAATGAATTATCATCATTGCTGGAAAAACGAATGCAGTGTGCAACTACTACATAGTGTTTGATTGTGTGTAAGAGCATCCCTAGTGTTTGTTGACGGACTCAAACCTGTGGGGGATTAGATCAAAAAGTACAAATAATAAAGAGCTATACAAAACAACACAGCCACACCCAAACTTGGGCATGATCATGGAAAAACATCCCATGCAGTTACTTTCTACTAGATATAAAGGTTTTAATCATATGTCACAGGTCTGAACATTATATTCTACTCTGAGAGGATGGCATTGTTTTTTTTTAGCTTCCCTCACTTCCTCATTCTGCATTAAAACCACAGATTTCTGACAAGCTTTGTGTTGCTGCACCCAAGTGATAAAGAAACAGCAATGTTCCCATGAATTTACGCATTTTAACTGTATTTGTAGTTACTTGTTCCTGTATTTGGGTGCTAGCATGGACAGATGGGAGGAACTGACTAGAATGCACCTTGTACTGATAGGCAAGATGGAGATGCACATATTCAGAAGTCAGGGGAAGACAGATTACTGCTGAGTGAACAATGGCTGTATAAATATAAAGGCTTTGCCCTATATATTTTAGTAGTGTTCTATACTTAAATAAAGCCTTCATTAAAATTTTAAACATGGCAGAATTTCCCAGCAAGCATGGGCAGAGGATCTGAAGTTCCAAGCTTGTCTTTGAAGCCGATGTCCTCTGTGGTTTCATTATGTCTTCTGAGCTCTGGGAGTTCCCCGTTGGCTCACCAAAGTGACAATACGTGCAGACCTGTAAAAAGGTCATTTGTGACACATGGTTTAATTTGTAACTTTAAGCACATCACCCGAAAAAGGCAACGTGACCAGCTTTAAGGCATGTAATACTTGCAGCACGGTGCGCCTGAAGCACAAAGTGTTGTTAAAGTGCTAAGGGTAAATAACCAATCTGTGACTTTATGCATTTGCTTTTCCAGGCCATTGAAAACTTTGCAATGACAGTAAAAACAACAGCACAGATGCTACAGACCTTTGGAACAGACTTAGCAGAGACTGAACTTCCCAACGATGTGCAGTGCACAGAGGAGCTTCTCTCCTCACACACCGACCACCACAGCAAGCTGAAGGTGATTGTTGCCCCACGATGGCTCCAGCAGTGCAATAGATGAGCTCTGGTCTAACAAAATTTTCTACCATCACTGGCCATTGTCTGGAAACCACTGAGAAGGACAGACATCTGGGTTCAGGAGGTCAATTTGATTCAGCTGTGGAAAAGAACATTTTATGCTTCAGGAATGATAGAATGGGGAAGCGTCACTTCCACTGTGTGAGAGGGAATAATGGGATCACATCTGGAATAGCATGGGCTCCTGATGAAGAGTTCATCATAAAGGATGGACTTACATTGGAGCAGAAACAGAGAATAGTCAGGAATAGACAGAACGATCTAACTAGATGATGACTGTTGTTTTGTAAAAAAAAAAAGTTGGGACTAGTTTAGCTTTGCAGAGTAAGGATCAGAAGTAAATATTACTGCTGTCAGCAAATACCTTACATTAAACACAAGATTAAAAATACTTCTTAAGCTATATTAGCACAAGAACAATTTTTATGGAAGAACTGTGTAGTGAAGTGGGAATTTGTCATCTGACAAGTTAATATTTGAGCCTCTTTGTCTTTTTATTACTTCATGCTGGGAAGACAATTCTGTGGATGACTTCTTATAGCTGAGGTACTATGGCTCAGCATGGCACAATGTTGTTTGAGGAAATTCCATTAAGAAGTGCAATGTCTCAGCCCAGTCTCTCAGCTCACAATCTACAACATGCATTCAATTTGTGGTAGAATAATTTATTCTGCAAGTGGCCTGGTCAGATATGCAATCTACTCAGAAATTACTCTATTCCTTTTCTCAGAAATAGATCTACTATTCAAAGTTAAAAGACTTAGGTCTCCACATTTGCTAGAAAAACATACCACCTTTGGTAAGCATTTATATTTTGTTTCAAGTATTTTGTACCTATGAAAAAATCCTCCTTTATCATCACTCTGTTTTCACCTAAGAGATGTGAGTGTTGTTAGAAGTACATACAATTTGGTTTTTGGCTTGTTTTTTCCCCTCAGGATGAGCTGAAACTAGCAGTGAAGCAGGGGGCCACCTTACTGACATGTATCCGAGAGCCAGTCACCCGAAGTGCCAACAGCAAACTCAGTCCAGATGAACTGGAAAATGTGGCCACAGTGGAAAGGTCAGTGGAACTAAATTACCTTGTGCAACTTGCCAATTTATTCCTAGGAGGTGTAAATGTAATTTAAAGAATTTAAATATGCAGGTTATAAATTACCACGTACTCAGGATTTATGGACAGGTAAGTCAGAGAAGGAAATACCTTAGAGGAAATTACTCAATTAAACTGTCAAGGCAAGTTCAAACAAGTCCTGAATTTTTTGGTGATTTTTGGTCAGATCACTACCTACCTGGCTGAAGATTCAAGGTGGGACTTACTTTCTCCCTGACACATATGTCCTCCAAACTTCTATGCCTGGTTAGAAAGTAGTACCTGAGTCTCTGTGAGATGAGTGGCTGATGTGCTTGTGAATGTCTGTGGAAACACTGGGGGAGGAGCAGATGAAGGTGATACCTGAAACATTCTGTGTGTCACAACTGCAGAGATACACAGAGAGAGAACCCTCTTTTCCTTCCTACAATGCTAGTTATTACCATAAAGCTTTTAGTCACCATGTAGAAGTTTCTGCTGTGCCATGTGATGCAGAGCAAAGAGAAATGCCATGCTAGGGTTTCAGCATGTCTGCATTCACTGGGAACAAAGGTGCTGAAAGTAAAGCTGAGCTGATATTTTTCACTGAATACTTTAAAATCCTTTGAGCAGTCATCACAAAGGAATTTGTGAATTCATGTTGAATTCAACAACTAGCTTTGATTTTAAAAAGGTTTTCCAGGGACAGATTGAAAACAGAAACTTGTTTTTGAGACAAATAGGAGGGAGCTATTGGCATTTGCCCCAGTAACTTGATTATTTCAGCATACACTGATCCCTCATCTGCCCAAAGAATGCCCATCTATTAAAATACAAGATATTCAGAGAACACTTCCTTTTTGTTTTTTTCTACTTGTTTAAAACTATTCTACTCCATAATTAATGGATCATTGAGAAACTCTTGAGGATGACTCACTATCCTGGTGTCAGATATTGTACTGAAGATATGACACCTTGAGATTAATGTCTTTGCAAATAAATGTTTCATCATTTACACAAAGTAAAACAATGTCCATGGGAGTCATTAATCTATTGTTTTTAACAGACTGGGAAGAATGATTCGGCCCTTGCCTACTTCTGATCGGTGAAGAAAGTTAGCAAGTTGTAGAGTTCTGTTTTAATAATTCCATAAAATAATTGCATCATATTCAATCTGCATAAGTTGGGATGGATTATCTTTGAAGCATTGGGTGGAAGTTAGGGAGTGACAGCTGCCCTTGGCTGCCAGCACATGGAACAGCTCAGAGTCCCTCTTGCACACCAGGAGGCAGGACTGTGACTGCCACAGTAGATCCATGTAATTGTCACTCATCTGTCACATTCCCGCCTGTCCTACTGCAAATTCCATTCTCTTTTGCTTGTGGGAGAGCTGACACAGAGCCCTCTTACATAAGTTAGGGCTCCCCACCACCTCCCCGCTCTGCTTTCTGCCATCAATTACTGTAACTTAAAAGAAATGAACTATAGGAAATACATACATTCTGTTCATTATAATTTCTTAACAGGTTGTTGGCTCAGTTGGATGAAACAGAAAAGGCTTTTGATCAATTTTGGACCAAGCATCATCTAAAACTAGAACAGTGCCTGCAGCTTCGACACTTTGAACATGATTTTAGAGAGGTATTTCTTTGTTCATGCTGTCTAGCCTTCTCTGATAAATAAGGTCAAATTCTATCCATACTTAGAGTATACCACCAGTCCAAAAAGGAGGTTGGGAGAGAAGACCTTCATTATGCATTAGGAAATGAATATTCTAAAATTAAAGTCTTGACAGCTTTCAGATGTCTTACAACACTTGAATAAGGCACAGTGAGGAAAGTGCCAGACTGTGAGGCCAAAATGTGGAGCACCAATAACTAAATTTATCTTGATAAATAATTTTGCATTTAGGTGTGAAATTATCAAACATAGATTCTTCTGTGATGGTAAATCACCAATCCCAACACAGTCAAGGGAATACAGTTTAGAAAGCCCAACTGTCAGTCCAGAGACTGGAGTAATACAGATTCTGAAGTAATATAAACTCTGGAGTTACAGGTTGTCAAAACTTTGTGGGCCTAATTAGTGAGAAGCAGGGAAACTCTTTGAAGAATAGTTGGTTGTTAATTTATTCATTGGATTTTCCATTTTGGAGTAAACTCAAAAAATAAACTTGAGATCACAGATGTAGGTGAATGTTTGTTGTAATTTTCATTCTTGTGATGGGGTTTTGGGTGTGTTTATTTTGTTTTGATTTATGTTTTTATTGTTGCTGTTTTTTAGGTAAAATTGACATTGGATAACCTCATGGAAACACAAGCAAGTTTTGCTGACATTGGAGACAGTGTGACTCGAGTTGAGAACCTCCTAAAGGAACAGAAACATCTGGAAGAGAAAGGACAGGTTTGTACTCAATTTAGTATTCTAGCTGCTATAGACATGGTATTCTAGACACTTGTCACTGCCCCATTTTTTTGTCCAGATTTACTCTCTTCTCATGAGTCATAACTTTAAATTGCAAAACAGATCCTAATTTCCAGAAGCCAGGGTTGTTCAGACCCAGTAGTTCCATTTCATTACTTGGAAAACTAGGGGAAAAAGTAGGAAAAAACCTTGAATAATGAATGTCCCCAGTATGTGAGGAGGAAAAAGTGGACTCCATAATCTCAGTGGGCAACCTGTTCCAGTGTTTGGTTACCCTCACAACAAAAAAGTGCTTCCTGGCGTTCAGAGGGACCCTCATGAGTTTCAATGTACTCACTGACGTGGAAGTGGGCCTTCAATGTAAATGTAAAATAATATAAAATAACAGCAGGGGTTACAGAGAAGGATTGTCCTTATTAGGCATGTAATTTAAATTTTGGATTTTTCTTATTAATTGTACAGGAACCTTTGGAGAAAGCCCAGTCTCTCGCTCTCCATGGAGAACAGCTCATCCAAAACAACCATTATGCAGTTGATTCCATTAGACCAAAGTGTGTTGAACTCAGGCGAATTTGTGATGACTTTACCAATGAGACCAAGAAAAAGTATGATATTTTGGGAAAATCCCTTGAGCTGCATAAGCAATTAGATAAGGTGAGTGAATCTTTTCAGATAACAGCTCTGGCAAGGTCCTATTAAAAATTAAGGATTTTATTAGCTCAGGTAATTATGATGAAGATAAAAAGTTGTGTTTGGTTTTTTTCCATTTTATTCAGTAAATATTAATATAAATATTGGAGCTTTGCATTAGTTCAGCAAGTTCAATTCTGTATATGCTGATGGGGTGACTTGTGGGCAGGAACTATGGACAGGCACACTATGAGTAACATTGATCCCCTTTTAATGACATGTTAGGGCTAATCTCTTTTCCATAGAGTAGAAGGAACACCTGACAACTGGGACTGTCAGTGATAAGTTCTTGTTTCCCCACTTTTCTTTAAAGGCAAGCCAATGGTGCGAAGCTGGAATCTACCTCTTAGCTTCCCAAGCTGTGGACAAGTGCCAGTCACAAGAGGGAGCTGAAACTGCACTCGTTGAAATTGAGAAGTTCTTGGTAACAGCTAAGGAACACCAGCTCTCCAACCCGAAGGAGTTCTACAATCAGTTTGACATGATTCTCACCCCTGAAATAAAGGTAAAACCCCTCAGATGTACATGTGCTCACCTAGAAGTTAAAAATTTCCAGTTGCTTTGTCTATGAAAGTGTACTGGGCTATATATTTGAGTCTGGTAAAATATGCCTCTTTCCCTAGTCCAAAAGGGCACAGAGGTCAGTATTTGTGGCAATAAGCTTTACTCATAAGAGTAGTCATGCAACACTTGCGTCATTTTCTTCAGAGCAGTGCTAGAAATACTGCTTGAGTCACCATCACAGGTCAGAGAAACTGTGATCTGGGCAGAATGTGTGGACTGGGCTGCAATAACCTGCAGCACACTGTGATCTCCAGCTCTAGTCTGAGTCTGGGAATACAAGTCCTTTCTTCACTCATTCCAGCACTGACAACCATTTGTTGTTTGCCTTTTCTTTGTCAAGGCCAATGCCCAAAGAATTGTACAAAAACTCGAAGATGTGCAAGAAATGTTTGACAAGAGACAAGTAAGTCTGAAGAAGCTGGCAGCCAAACAGACCCGGCCAGTACAACCTGTTGCTCCACATCCTGAATCTTCGCCAAAGCGAGCATCACCAAAGATTACCAGACCAGCAGCAGTAGGTAGGCCATGAGCAGCTGCTTTCAGACTCACACCAGTGTTTTGTCCACATGGTCATGTTTGATTTTTGTTATCAGAATGAACATTTGAATTTGATGTGCAGTGTCAACCTCGTAGGTCCAGCTAGTAAAAAATGAATATGAAATGTCTCTTATTGCAAACATACAAACAAGAGTGAATCAAAAAAACCCACCAGGTTTCTCTTCCTAGGTCTAATCTACAGAGTACATTTCCATACTGTGTGTCAGTGTGTCTTGTATTGCTAATTCTCAAATACCCACACCAGGGTAGTCAATGCAAGCCTGCAATGTAAGCATCTGAACCTCTTTTATATTCCTTATAATGCAATGTGAATATTTGGCTTTCAAGTGTCATAATTCCTCAAGTTTCAATCAGATACTTGCAAAATTAAGGGTTCATTAGTGAGTGACACTGACTCATTTTCCCCCTCTACATAGATGTTAGTTCACTTTCTACCTTGTCCTCTGCTAACCATAAAAGCTTAGCATTGCTTCTCTTTGGAAATTACTGAAAGTTCCTTATTTGAGGTTAGCATTTGTGTCCAGCCAAGATAACTGGTTTTTTGCAAAAGGAACATGGGTGAAACTAATTTGAAGCAGTGTATCCTGGAGACCAGTCACCTTGTGCTTGGTGGCAGGAAGAGGTTGTCACTTTGGAACTTTTAGGGCTGTTCAAAAGGGGAAGCTTTAGCAAAAAGCCTTAAAAATCCCTCTAATTTGCATGAAGAGCATTCAATAAGCTGCTTTCTCAATAGGAAGATTAGGATGGCCAGTAGCCTGACCATTTTTCTTTCTAGGCATACCAGCAGAAAGTCACACTACTGTCCCTGCTCTCCTCTGCTCCCCAGCATTCTTCTTTTCTTCCAAAGGAAAATCATCTTTTTCCTGTTCCCATGCTGGTTTGACATCTGTACATTTTTTCCCTCAAACCATGGTAGCTGTGTTTTTTATGTACAGATCCTACCTCAACTTCCAGCTTCTATTTTAGTTTGAGGCAAGCTGAGAACACAACTCCTGTGAAGAGGTCCTGCTCTGCCACATCCTCCAGCACTGTGCTCCCCTCTTGCACTGGGGTAGGCAGTCAGTTTGCTGGAGTTGTGATTTGCCTTGAAAACTGAATACAGAGACTGCAAAAGTGTAGTAGTTCTTTTTCCATTGCATGAGTTAGAGAAATGCAGGGAGCTCTGGAGATCACACAGCACAGTCACCTGCTCTAAGCAGCACTAATGTCAGTGTTCATCAGATTGCTCACTATTGAGCATGGCCACTAGTGCTGAAGCAAAGGAAGTTGCAGAAAATGGGGTTATGGGGTCAGTAGGTCAGAGCCAGTTAGTTCCTGTCAGTGGCAGCACAGTTTTAGAATGGCTTTCACCTACTGTGAATCTGCATCTTCAGGCTAAAAGTTCATCTTGCCATTCTGTTTATGCATGCAGTCTCTTGAACTGTTTCTTGAACTTCTTTCTTGTCATTTTTGCACATTTGCAGATTTTTAAATTAAATTATTGATACAGATAGAACCTTATAGAACAGTCACTGGTTTATGAGAGTGCTCTAAGTTTTGATTCTTGTTCATACAGCCCATCCCACATACCATCAGCTCTTTCATAGAAAGTCATGAGATGCTCCCTTGCTCTGTCCCTTGAATTGCAGTTCACGGTTATACAACCCAATATAGGATAAGTGTGTGACAAGGCTTAGCCTTTAATGTCCTGCTGTAAAATAATAGGTAGTTGAAATTTATTTTAAAATGCTACTCTGGCTGTAAGGAAGTGCAAAGTGTAACCCAGTTCTGTTCAGACATTGATAAGCAGACTCTGCCATTTCATTCAGATTCTTGAGTGACTGACCAAGAGTACCTCTGTGCAAAGACACAGAACTGCCTGAGTATCTACAGCTCATCCAGGGACTCACAGTCAATGACTTTAACAGCTATGAATAGTGCATATATATTCACATATTCTTTATTAATCACTTTGGTGTTATCCAGTTGTCTGCTACAAAGAATCATACTTTGAAATTCCTGAGTGCCCTTTCCCTCAGAATGCTAAAGCACTTGACAAGCACTGGTCAGTATTTCAACCTCTTTTTTTCAGAAAGAAAACTGAAGCAGAGATAAACCAAGGAATTCACCAAGGTGTTTCACAGTCTGACTCTGAAATGTGTCTGAGAATAGAAACAGGAACACTGAGTCCTATTCCAAGCCTGAAAATGAGGCTGTGAAATTCTGCTCTTCTTGAAGCTACCGTCTTTTGGACTTTCCTCTGTGTCCTTTCTTCACATTCATGGCATCAATGCACAATCAGCATTTACTTATGGGGAGAATTTATTGAGCAACATCTTGGAAACCTGAGAGAGGCTTAGAGCACCTTCTTGAAACAGGTTTTTTAACTCATTCATCATTTGTTACCCAGGACATACCTGAATATTTCTAAAAGCTTGCAAAATAGAATATGACAACAGGAAAATACCATGTTCTTAGACTGTGTAAATAAAAAGGCAAGCAAAGGCAATAAAATGTGGTAAACAGAATCAGAAGACCAGAAAGAAAGGCTTTTGTCCCCAGGCAGCAGAGTAACAATACCATGGCAGAACTGGGGTGGTTGGTCTGTGAAAGGAAAAGAAGTTACATTTGTTCCAGAATAGATTTTGTTTTGTTCTTCCTTGCTGACTCTCCATTTTCCTAACAGGGAGCAGTTGGGAAAATTCAGTCCAATTCAGAGTGCTAATGGAAAAATCTTCACAGGTATAAAGGCTCAGACATTAAATACTCCATTATTGTAACTGTCAGACTCTCCATTTTACATGGGCAAATACATCGGCAGAGATGGAGTTTCTGCACACAGGCATAGCTGATACCATGTCTGAGAGAAAGGGCAGATTTCTCTCAGGTTTCTCTCAGGACTGTCATAGTTTCATGTGCATGTCCTTGTGGTTTCTGGTGATTCTCAGCAATCTTTTAGCTCAGTGAAGATCCAGAATGGCAGCTCAGAGTTGACTCTCCTTCAGTTTGTGAGAATTTGATTAAATATTATTCACAGATCAACCCTGAAAAGGCAGAAAACTCTGTTGACCTTTTTATAAGAGCCTTTAAAATATTTATGTAGTATATATGACACTTTATTTTAAGGAGAACTCCATTTTCTCCCAGTGGAAGCTGCTTGAATTCTAATAGCTAAATTTGTCCCAATGTCTGTTGGGAGGAAAGAAGTGGCACTTGCTATGGAAATATTTTTGCTCTGATTCACTTTTGAGGGCATAATTTTTGATGATTTGACTACACATTTGTTATCTGCATTTCTGTGGAAAACTCTTTAGCATGGAATGAATTGGAATTGGTCCACAGAGTCAAACCACACAGTCTGTCAGACACAATGAGATGAACTACAGAACTGTAAAGGATAATGCAAGCAATTAGAAATTACTGCAGTTAGCATTTATCTATTTTAATGTGCTTGTAATTCTCCCAGACTCTTACTTTTTGAAATCATACTTTCCCAAAGACTATTCCCTTCAACCTCACATATTCTTGGAAAATTTCAGTGAAAGGTGATTTGGCCATCTCAATGACCATGGTTAGGAAAAATGTCTTGCTTTAGTTACCTTTCTCACAAGAGCTGGAAAATGGCAGGACAAAGTGCTATAAAATGTTCACCTGGAAGTTCTTTGTGGGCAACATAAATGTGAAATACAGGAGCAGAAATGTCAAAATTTCTGTGAGCTTGTTAAACAAATAACATGTTTAACAGCACATTGCACATACAAAATCCATGACTCACCATACAAGCATCTTAAAAGGCCAACTTGGAACACAAGATTCATAAAGGGGAACACAGCTGGAACCTTTTCAGTTCTTCAAATAATAAAATTTAAGCTGGTTCTATCTCAGTTAAATGTATACAACTGCTCATTGGATCCAGTCCAGCATTCCTCACAGTCATTTGTGTGTAACACTCACTAACTAATAACATCTGGACAGAGGATAAAGAAAGAATTTCTTGCAAGAGTCTGGGGATGTGTGCAGGGGAAGTGAGGCTGTGGAGAGATTAGCTGACTCAGAAGAGATGGTGTGTGTGACTCATGAATGGTTTGAGAAACCACTAGTTTTTCTAGTTCAGTATATTTTTCTATAAATAAAGTTGAAAAAAGAGAGGATACTTTCAGTTGTGTGAGTGTGGGATTGCTATTACACTTGGGTCAGAGGAAACCAAGTAGTGTATCCTTGTAGAAGAATATTCCACATGCAGGAAGCTTGTTCTGTGCTTCTTATATCAGCAGATTTTCAGGGCACTTGACAGAAATTTTGCCAGAGAGAAGAAGTCTAAATTATATTGCCTAAGAATGGCAAAGTCTTTCTGCCCTAAGCCATTAAGTGACAAACCATAGCAGCTCTGGTGTTTCTTTAGCTGCCTAAACATTGTTTTGCCATCACCAGTATTCAAAACAACAATGAAGCCATTAATTATCTTCAAATTTGTATTCCTGTTGGACAGCATGAACAGCAAGTCAAAAGAATTCAGTTCTGCTGTAGGTGATTAGTGAGAATGCACAAATCCATACAGAAAACAAACGGGAAAATGTGATGGGGGAATTCCCCCCACACCTGAATGTGAAGTGTGGTACTTACTTGAGGGGGGTTTGGAATATCTTGCAGGTGCAGAGTATGCATCGTTACCTTTGGCTATGGCCTGTGTCTCTTGCTAGCTAATGAGTTATTCTAGCAAGAGCTAGCTTAGGCCACTTACCAACTAATCCAAGTGTCTCTGAGCACCTGGGAGCTGCCCACAGTTCTGTCTGTCCCTCAGTCTGTCCCTCAGTGGGGGATGTAGTCCCCCTGTAAGATATCAGCACCTGAGAGGTGGTGCCTGTGTCCTGCCACAGAGGAGCAGGGGGGCGAATGGGTGAAACCACAGCTTTTTCTCACAAGTGGCATGAATTTTCCTCACTGAATTTATTTCAGTCTTAGAGGGGTGGAGAGACTGCAAGGCAAAACAGGGCACATGAGTTTCTGTCATTTTCTAACAGCCTTAGGGACAGTACAGCCCACTTTACCATTTGCTGTAGGCTAAATATACAACAGTAATTCCATACTTGTTATACAACTTGCTCATAAAAAAACAGTAAATTTTACTAAAGCCCCATCGGAAAAGTGTAGTGGTTCTCCAAGTGAATGCAAGTGACAGACCCAAACTCTGTTTTACAATGCCCTTTGACAATATTTACTTTAAAAGCAGCATCAAGCAATTTAAAATATTAATGAATTCAAAATGAAATCATCATTATGTATCATCCAGGAGACTCGTGTGAAACAATAGGATGAAAACAACCCTGAAACCATGCAGACATTAGATAATTTCCAGTTCTCTGTTCCTGTGCCTTTATTCTTTCAGTAGGCAGTTCAGCATTGTAATTTTCAGCTTCTTCAGCAAGACAACACTGTACTGACCTTGAAACAGCCAACTCTACTGAATTCTATAAGGGAGTTTCCCTTATATTTCCAGTTCCACAGTAATTAGTACCATAATAATTGGCAGGTATTTGGGCTGGTTTTTTCTGTACTCCTTCAGCAACTACTTAAATGCAGTGACATGTAGCAGTTTCTGAATAAGGGCCAATCAATAACTGAAAAATTCTCCAGAGCATAACTAAAGCAGCTTGTTTCCTATTTTCAGTTCATTTCTGGGTCTAATTGGAAAGGGAAGTTCACTGTGTCAATATGAATCAAATTAATCTCTGAAACACACTCAGTTGAATTTGACTGCTTTCTTATGTTGTACCTGTCTCCTTTTCTGAAAAATGTCACACTGAAGAAGCCAAGACTCAGAATGTGAACTGATCTGAGAAATTGGCTGCTGGATCAAGGAGCACGTGCAGTTTGGCTTCTTGTGAATATGCCATCTTTCATTTAAACTGTACTGTGCTCTCTTTCCTGGATCACCTGGAGCTGTCTGAGCTTTCAAGTTGTGATCCAGACATCGAAGTTGTAACTGTTTTTCACTTTTTCTGTTGATTGCTTTCAGCAAAGGTTTTCATACCAGTATCAATCATCCCTTCAAGTTACAAAATGTTCTGATTAATGAATAAGCCAAACAACTTGGTATTGCTGACTATGCTCTTCTAAGCTAAAGTCCTCATGTTTTCTGAAGTTATTTCTGTTGCTTCCCTTAATTTCCATGACATATCCATAAAAATTGTGAATTAGATTGTAGAACAATCCGAGGGACTGAATTCAGTTTTAGAGAGGGCAACTAGACATTGGAAGCATATCTAGGGTATTCAGGTGTGGGTAATATTATGAAACAATATCTTGGTGGCCAATTCTATGCTGATTTTTCAAGGTATAAGTAGAATATAGCTGGGAGAAGCTCCAGGAGATAATAGTTTTTAGTGTAATAGGTCTGAGAACAGCCTGTTATGTCATGATCGTGGTAGGTGACACTTTATAGCTAAATAGACTCTCCAGGCCGCATCAATACAGAAAAGGGTGAATTTCCTGATGCTTATAGACACTTTACTCAGAGATTCATATGAAAACACTAAAAGGGCCCATTTGAAAACTTACCAAATATTCTGGTTTTGCCAACAGTAGCAGTCACCCTCCCTGCTGATTAGAAAGGCATGAAGAAGTTTGACAATCAGGATCAATAGCTTCCATGTGCTGCATCTTGCATCTTTTTGTTCCCTTGGTTCCCAAATGTCAGTACACCACTTTTTGGGTGAAATAAAAATACCTTTAAGAGAACAAATACTACTTCAGGGAAAGCTTGCTTGGGGATAGGAAAAAGCTATTTGTTGAAAGTAGTGCTCAAAATCAAAACAAATCCCCTGCTGTATATTCTGAGTGATGGGAGAGCCAAAAAGAGACATTTGCATTTCAGCTCAGTCCTGGGAACCACAAGAATTCTCTACCAGTCAATTATAGCTGCTGGTGACTGCCAGATTTCACTGTTCTATTGAGGAAGCTTTCTAGTATGGAGTCATTGTGAGGAGGTAACAGGCATGATATGGGCATTGCAAAGTCCTTATGCATTCAGCATCGGATAAATCCAAGAAGATTTAGGGAAGAGTTGGAGACAATTGCTTTAATTAATTCTCTTCCCAGCTGTGTGATAAGGCTTTTGAAAAGATACAGGGTAGAAGAACTGTCAGCTTCCATTATTACCACCTGTAAAACTGATATGTTGTCTTTTTAACTCAATATAATTTGAGGTGCTTCTATGTGCTTCTTTTTGCCTTTTTAAAAACTACTTTAAAAGAAGAATATAATGACAAGGGCATTTGAAATTTTGTCAAGGTGTTTCTTTTTAAAAAGTATTCAGACCTCTCCTATATCAAACCTTTGATACTAGGTCTTCCTCATTCAAAAATGTCTGCATCTTTTTTACTGTATCCCTTAGCTTCTCCCAAAGAAGAAAAAGTTAATGACTATCAAGACTCTCAACACTTCAAAACATTAAACTTGGTGAAACCCTCTTAAACAAAATGTTGCCAGATGCATTTGAAAACACCAGCTTTTATTCTTAGAAAAAAAGCTTGTTCAATTATAAAGTTTTGCCAGAATAAAAAAGAAAAGGACTTAACCTCAATTTTGTTCTTTGTTGTCTGACCCAGATTCTTTCAGCATTTCATCTGGCTTTCATGTTTTCACCCATGACATGAATGGCTGCCCATATCAATTCAGCAATGAAGGGAGAGTGTTGTTTGCCTTGTACTTACATGTGCTATGAACTCATTACCAATCTACAACAAAGATAAAGCTGTAATAGATATTATTTTCTACTCAAGCCAAATGTATTATTCCCCATCTCATCGTTTATTCCAACTCTTTGCTTTGGACAGCAGGCTCAGCACAAGTGGTTTCGTTGTTAAGGATGACTGTCCAGTAACCTCAGCTGGGCCACCAAACCTGACACAACAGGGCACATTCTGAAATAATATCTTCAGATTTTGTCCTTACACACATATCATTGTGCCTTGCTGAACCCCTGCAATTTCTCTTTTCAGAGTTGTTCATGTAATGAAACCTTACAGGGAACAATCCTTTAATCAAACACCAATCAGCAAACCATTACCAGAAACAAAATTTCCTGGGAACCCACACAAGCAACACCATGCAAGTGACAATTACCCAAGTTGGTGCAGCTGGCTGACATTTACCTGTGCTGTCCCAGAGATGGTTTTCCCAGGGGAAGCCAAACCAAAGCAATCCTTTCAGTGTGGAGCTGAAAACGCCAGTTTAAGACACAGTGCAGCACTGAACAAGGGAACCCATCCCTTGTTCCACCCAGTCCATCACTGCCCCAGCACAGCTCAGTTCTCTAAGTCAAGTCTCATTTACCACTTTGTTAATTGCTTTTATTAGGAAGAAGAATTTTTGTTTTTAGCACATTTTCTAATGTTACTTTCTTTTTTAACTCTTTCAGCTACCAACAGGAGGTCTACAGAAATTTCCTGCCCTCCAAAGACTGTTTCTGAAGTAGAGTTATCAAAAAAGAAAAGCATTAAGAAGACAAAAGGTGGAATTAAGGTAGGATTACTTGTAATTTGGGGACATCCCATATTGCAAGAGAACTCAAAAACCTCATAAATATAGATTTACATATCTATACTTAGAATTTTTTTTAAAATGGAGCATTTCTAAGTTAACTCTCTGATAAGGACAAGCTATTTTAACCCAACTGTCTGTTATCCACAACCCTGATTTGTTCATTTCATCTTTATTCATCCAAAGCTGAAAGCAAAAATTAAATGCAATCCATTCTCTGAAATGGCCAGCACAGCCCATACCTTCAGCAATAAGCACAGAGTAAAACACTGTTATGAGCAGGAACATCCAGGTGGGTCTCCTCTTTGCCTAAACTGACAGAAGGTGACTGCAGAATTAGTTTTACTCTCATCAGTAATGCAGGTAATCAGTTGCATTTCTCCCACGTAGTTAGGTGTATGCAGCAGCATGGTATAGGCTTTATAAAACATCCATTCATTAATTTTTAAATCCACTTTCCAATACTACACTGCAAATTCTGCCCCCTCCCTTTCCTCCCCATTGTTCTGGTAATAGTTCATATGAGGACAGTTCATTACTGGATTCCATCATTATCATCAACCAGCTAAATAATTTAGCAATATAGAATGCAAGAATCAGCCCTTAGAAATGAAAGTGCTCGGGAAGTTGGATTCTGCTGGGATTTAGGTATTAGCCTGGATTAACAGCAAACTCAGCAGATGGGTTGTTTAACTGAATTTGAAGAGATTGGCTGTTGAGTAAGTGCAAGTAGTGCTTGGTGCTCTTAAAGCTGCAGGCAAAAGGAGGAAAAGCCTGCTGAAAACTTGCCTGGAGAGCACTTGAAATGATCCAACTCTGCAAGATTGGACAAGAGAGTATATGAGTGTTCATCAAAACAAACACTGGAGCTGTGCAAAAGCTCTGTTTCAGCCTGGGCACGGGTTCTGCACAGGGGCCTGTGCTCAGCACTGCCTCACCCAGCACTGCTGCTGGGACACAGACACTTCGCAGAGGCACACGGAGGATTCCCAGATTCCTCCACAGGACATTCTACAAAGAACTCTGGAAATGTGAAGTCTTTGGGTTGGCTTCAGACAGGAAATGAAAAAATAGTATTCCAGAGTCTAAAGAACAGATTATTATGCCTGTAATTATCTACACAAGGAGGTAATTCCCCTTCTGTGGTGCAAGAATATAATGACTTTGCCTGGAGTAAGGAATGCCTACACACCAGCACTGAGCAAGGATGGAGATTATAAATAGGAGATATTTCTGCACATCTAGAATTCAATTATTTGAACTTGTCTAGTGACTTTCTAGGTTAGGTAGGACCTGATTTTTATTCTTTCAAAGAGTTAAAGTTCTCTAAATGAAAGCATCAGTAATTATTTTCAGTTTTAACATGTCCTTCTCATTCAGATTGAAGTGATGCATGAAGCCAGTCAAGGAGGATCTAGCAGAGTCCTGGTGACCAGTGAAAGTGATGAGAACTTGTCAACAAGGAGGAGGTAAGGCTGCACATATGAGCTGCTGTATTTTTTTTTCTTCTTAGAATGCAAATTGCTGCATTTGTAGTACATTCTCTACAACCTCTTTGAAGTTCCCCCAGATTAATAAATAATTAGCAATAATGAAGTCACTGAAATACAGCCATGCATTTATGCCGAGTCTAGCAGATGGAAAAGCAAATAAGAGTTATGGTTTTTGGGTTGGGGCTTTTTTACAGTTTTTTTCTCTTAGAAGTATTAATTACAAGATTTGAGAAAATAAGTCATTAGAATAAGTCTTGCATGTATTTACAGAAAAACCCTGGTGTTAAAAAGATCCTCTCATAGTGTTCAGAATATTCACATTTGACTATATACCTCTGAGGGGCTTCCAGGTTTTTTAACTGCAAGCTCAAATTTCTGCAAAAGCTTGAGAAAAAAATTATTAACAATGCATTCTAAAGCACCAGCTATTTGAATCACTTCCACAAAAAGTATCAAGCAAACACAATTTTAGCTGAACTGCAGTTTCTAGGTCAAAGGGAACAATTAAATAAAAAAACCCCAGAAAACAAAAAACCCACAACAAAACCCCCCTGCAAAGAAGCCAAATGCCACAATCCTGACTTAATTTCCTTTGTTCTCTTCTTCACTGTCATTTAGATAATTCATGCTTTAGTTATGCCCCTGTCTTGTACACTGAGTTACCTGATGCAAATGACTCCACCTGTAAAATCCCTAACTTGATACATTATGTCAGACAAATTGGAGAGACATACAAATCATAATTATCTGAATTTAATTATACCCTATGAAAATACCATGTCTGGTCCCCAAACCACCAGCTACTTTTCCAAAGTATGATCTGAAATCTTGTGTAGACACATATGCATCTCCAGGGGAATGGCTGCCTGAAGAGAACATACAAATTATAACCATAACAACAGGTTCAGCTTCTAATACCTGGCAATTTTACACAGCTTTAGACCTAGAAGCTTGTTAAACAAATTTGTGAGCTCTCTCTTTTCTTGGGAACACAAATTTTGCCTTTTGCACACATCAGAGGCAAGGGGAGAATGAGGGGCAGTTTGAAGTCCTCTTGTAAAAGGGAACTCGGAACAACACTTAAAAGTATCAGAATTGATCCTGTCAGTTACAAAGAAAGCAACAAGAGATATTTACCTTTTCTGTATTCTTACTTTTTTTAAAAGAAATAAGTCTGTTTATTCAAAACAAATTTTACAAAACAACTATCTTTCTGTGGTACAGAGCAAACTTTAAGAATAAATATTGAATACTTTGTATAAAAATTAGTAATATCAAAGGGAAACTGATGCAAACCAAACAAACAGGTAAAAAAAATAGCATTAAATATGCTGTGCAACAATGTCAAACTCTTTATGAGGAGTGACCATTCAGGCTGATACAGTTTTATTTGAAGTAAAACCTATCAGCCCTGCATTGGAGCACTGAGATTATTGTTAAAAAGGATTCCTGATGGAAGTGTACAAATCTTAATTTGTGTTTAGAACCAGAAAAGATGAAGTTTTCTATGTCTTTTCTATTTTTTGAAAGGTGTACCTTCATGCTTTCCTTTTTATTCAACAAGCAACTTCTTTTCACTGCAGCAAAAGAAAATGCCTACTACAAACAAGGCCCTTTTAAGATTAAGAAACAATCCAAACAAAGCTCAAACCAACTGTAACACATAGTATTTCAATGGTCAAAAGTGATTTTCAGATAATGGCAACTACATTTAAGCAGCGTTTTAGATGTTAGCTATTTAAAGCTACTTAAAGATTACTTTACATTTGCGAATACGAGTGAAAACAAATCCCGACACGTAGATATGCTGGAAGACTATAGTCTTACTAGCACATTTTGGTTGCATACTGCATATGAAGACCCTCTTTCCCTTCAGTGAACAGGGTGGCTTTTCTAGCAGTGCAGTTTTGCTGTGCAGCTTTGTTGATTTAAACAGCTCACAAGAAGTCAGAAATCTGATGAAGCAGCTTTCCTTCAATACACAATAATACTTTCTCTATATGTGCATTCATTTTCTCTGTATGCAACAGGTTAGAAAGATCTACATCCCCAGTGCTATTATCCATTTGTTTAGGCAAGAAAAGGAACTGGATTTGTTCTTTCTGAAGTATAGCTGTACTTGTCATACTTGTCAGTCATTCTGATGCTGATAAATTATTTCTTTGTGAGCTCTTTATATGCCCAACATTTGGAACCCGTTAGGAATCTTATCTTCTTTCTGTAAAACCAATGATACAAAGTTACATGTTTGACTTAGTTCCAGAAACTACCTACCCTCCATCTGAAGAGCTTAAAGAATAGTCAGCAAGCTCTCTCCTGGATTCTGTCTGCACTGACAGGTGCCATTATCCATTCAAACCACAAAACCTGCAGCTCCAAGAGCAGTAGCCATTAGTTACACCAAATTTACTACTCACAGCTTCAAACTAGCAAGTCCTGTACAGCTGCCACAGCTTTGGAAATTAGCAACTAAGATATCTGTCCTGAGAGTCTGTGGAAGCACCATGACTGAGCTGTGCAAGGACTGCAGGCAGCCCGCAACTCTGGTTCTCTGCAGTATCTTTATGGCACCACAGGACAACTCATAAGGGCTGCAGTTTGCACATCACTTAGCTCTGTTTTAGCTTACAAAGCACAGGCATTTTGTTCCCTTGCAAGTGATATTCACGTTGAGATATATTCAAGGTACAGGGGTTTGTGGACACAAACAACCCTGGAATTTTAAAGACAATTTTGACTTCAGGAGAAATATTTTAGTTATTATGATTTGTGAACTGAGTTGGTGTGAATCACCATCTTCCTATCCCTTCAATGCAAAGTCAGTTTGTACAGAAAATACCCTCCCTCTCTGTTAGTACAAGCATTAAATTTTTCTTTTTTAAGTCTTTAACTAGCTCTAAGTAACATTCCCAGGGACTTTTGCTAGCTTTTCACCTCTAGAATATTGGAAAACAGAAGCATTATTAGGAGAAAATTTAACTAACTTGCTTATTAAAGATTGAGCTTTTTTAATGTGCTGATTCAGTTTTCAGAAAACAGAGAAATATTAGCCCAACCAGTCACGTGAGTGGTATTTGGTTTTTTATAGCTTCCAGTTCTAAAGGGGGTTCCTTTGTTATTTAAAACCACTAAATCAGAGGGCATCCAGACAGTTTCCCTATTTCAGATTTAGGCAGCTTTGACAAAACAATTGTAGCAGGTCTTCACTTCTAGCACTCACTATTTGTCAGCTGTGCATGTTCAGACTGACTTTGTATGAAGCACTGAAAAATGGTGAATATTTGTAGAGAGTTTACACTACCTTAAACTACTGTGATAGCCAGCCTCATTCATCAAGTCAGAAGTTCCACTTTCCTCATGCTTTGAAAGGTCTACTCCATTCTGGTATAACAGGGGGTTTTTTTTTGCCACATGCTTTAGTTCACATAGCTTTTATAAAAATCATCAAGACTTACTGACAAGTTCAAAGAAACATATTTTCGACAAGCATTACAAAGTCTAGAAGTCAAGTCCATTAGAGTTCACTTGTAATCCAGACTTGCATCCCTTGAAAGGTGTAAAAAAACAGGCTACAATGTAAAAAGTTGAAGTATAACAGGAGAGCTATTCCAGTAAGTCTCTGAACAGAATCTGGGACCCTGGGACCATCATCTTCTTCTCCCTCTGCCCACCCCAAGTATTCATATGTAAATTTTACCTCTTTCCATGTTTACATATATTTTGGATAAACACCTAAAATGTTGTTGCTCTGTCTTGGCTCAGTGGATCTTAAATGCAGATATTCAAGTATTAAGAAAACGCAGCTGAACAAGGATACGTGTCCACATAGTACAGTTTACAGAGAAGCACAATCTTGACTAGTTTGCAGTACATTCTACCCCAAATCCCTGAAGTAATCTTTTTAACTTTGGGATCTGTAGCCTCCTTCCAGAGCTGGCGAAGATCATCTACGTGTCCATGAGATGTCATCATCTTGTTATAAATACAGGGATGATATGGAGCCTTTCCTTCCCCAGAAAAAAATACATTATATTGTGGTACAATTCCCATTTTATTAGCACAGAGACCCATGAAAACATCATCTATATAAAGACTTGTATTCAGAGTCAATGAAGCCTCATAGACTTTAGCTGCTACATCATTTGATATTACATATGCAGCTCCTGCTGTGTAGTCAGGGTATGAGGGCCACTGGTACATTTCATATGGAACATAGTATTTGCTGCTCTTGTCTCTTACGGGAGGGGATCCGCGATGGACACGACCAATCCAGAGATCTTGAGCACCCATTTGTGTGAGGCTTTGGAGATAATCAATGAGATTTGGCATATGGATAAATATGTCATCATCTGCAGACATAATGAACCTGGCATGAGGACAGTAGGCATTCACCCAGCTAAACTGCAAAAGCAATTTAAGAGTAAGATTGTGAAAAGTATCCAAGAAGTCTTGCTGAATCAGATCCTGGTATTTCTGGTCTTCGAGCTCAAGTTCTCTTTGCTGCTGTATTTTCCGCAGATGGTGTGTTGGTCGTCCTAAAGCAAAAAGGGTTTTAATGTTGGCATTAAGTTGAGAACGAACATACTTCTCATTACCCCAAGTTTGTCTAATTGCATCCCTTCGATGACGGTTTTCAGGAGAAGACTTCACAAACAATAGGAGAAGGACATCCTGCTGCTGACATTTCTCTCTGTGGTTGATCAAGTACTGGTATCTTGATACTCTGTTCAGGTTATCCCTGCTGATAGATAGGCTGTCATTCACAAAATGGTAGCTATTTATGAGGTATCTGTAGGAATAGGACTTCATATGGCTCATAATGTGATTATCAAATGGTACCCAAAAAATCATGAGACACAGTATGAAGCAAGTGGCACATATCTGCAAAAAATGGCATTTTCTGACTCTTCTGGGACTAACAAACATTCTGATGCAGTTTTTATAATCCTTATTTTTGTTCAGGAGCAGTGCTTTTACAGTGCCTGTGTTTTAGTTTAAGAGCACAGTGTCACCCTTCAAGATAAGTGTCCCTTGTAAGGCATGATGTCTTTCATTCAGCATCCTTGTGAAGACAGCTTTGTTCACAGACTTCACAAGTCATCTTTCTCAAAAAACATTTTCTTTTGATTGAAAGAACACAGGCAGTTTTGAAAGATGAGGCTTGCAGATGAGTATTTTCCCTTTGGGGCATCTTGATGCAAACACTACAGTTCTAGTCTGAACTTCTAGTGTTTCTTTCCTTCATGAAGATGAACACCTGCCAATTCTGAAGGGAGAGAAGAGAGAAGTTTAAGTGAGCTGTTATTGACACATTTGGTTTTAGGTTTGGTCATGGAAATGAGCCGACTTTTCAGTCATTGCCCATCACCACCCACATGCACACATCCCTCCCACTCCTCAAAATTTAAATTAAAAAAAAAAAAGAGCCGACTGGCAGCAAGTCAGAGGCAGTCAGTGGCCCGGAGCAAGCTTGTGGAGGCCAGTGAGAGAGGAGACTGACACAGAAACCTCTTTCTTAGAAACCCCCGCTGCCGTTAGCGGGTGGATGACAATCTTTTAAACTCCTCTAGGCCCGGGGAGCGCCGCACCGACGAACGGCCGGGTTTACAAAAGGCACACAAATGCCTCTTGGGCCGGCGGTCGGCTGGACCCGGAGCCAGGCGGAGCCCCGCGACTGCTCCCGGGCAGCGAGCGCCGGGCCACGCTCGGGGCCCCGCCCGCGCCGCTCCTTCTCCCCCAGCCCTGGGCACGTCGCCGCGGCCTCGTCCCGCACCTCGGTGGCCGCAAGCCCCAGGCCGGCCCCGCCCGGCCCCGCCCGGCCCCGCCGGCCTGAGGGGAGCGAGCGCCCGTTGGGCCCAACGGCCGCGGGGCGCGGGGCGCGGGCAGCCCGCAACGGCCGCTGCCGCCCGGCCCCTGCGGCACCCAGCGAGCGAGCCGGGACACACCGACCGGCACACGGACCGGCACACGGACTGAGACACGGACCGACACACCGACCGACACACGGACCGGCACACGGACCGGCACACGGACCGGCACACGGACTGAGACACGGACCGACACACGGACCGGCACACGGACCGGCACACGGACTGACACACGGACCGGCACACGGACACACGGACCGGCACACGGACTGAGACACGGACCGACACACGGACCGACACACGGACCGGCACACGGACCGACACACGGACTGACACACGGATACACGGACCGGCACACGGACCGACACACGGACTGAGACACGGACCGACACACCGACCGACACACGGACCGACACACGGACCGGCACACGGACACACGGACTGAGACACGGACCGACACACGGACCGACACACGGACCGGCACACGGACCGACACACGGACCGGCACACGGACACACGGACTGAGACACGGACCGACACACGGACCGACACACGGACCGACACACGGACACACGGACCGACACACGGACCGACACACGGACCGACACACGGATACACAGACCGGCACACGGACCGACACACGGACACACGGACCGACACACGGACCGACACACGGACCGACACACGGATACACGGACCGGCACACGGACCGACACACGGACACACGGACAGGCACACGGACCGACACACGGACACACGGACACACGGACCGACACACGGACACACGGACCAACACACGGACCGACACACGGACTGACACACGGACTGACACACGGATACACGGACCGACACACGGACTGACACACGGACCGACACACGGACACACGGACTGACACACGGACCGACACACGGACCGACACACGGACCGACACACGGACACACGGACCGACACACGGACCGACACACGGACCGACACACGGCACAGGGACTGACACACAGACACACAAACACACAGACTCTGCCCGGCCCCTCTGGCACCCGTGTTAGCCAGGACACACGGACTGAGACATGGACACACGGACTGACACACGGACACACGGACAGGCACACGGACACACGGACTGAGACACGGACACACGGACTGAGACACGGACACAGGGACACACAGACTCTGCCCAGCCCCTCCGGTGCCCAAGTTAGCCAGGACACACGGACTGACACACAGACACATGGACTGACACATGGACTGAAACACAGACACACAGACACACAGACACACAGACACGGACTCTGCCCAGTCCCTCTGGGGCACTCGAGTTAGCGGGGACACATGGACTGGCACACGGACACATGGACTGACACACAGACACACGGACACACAGGCTCTGCCGGCCTGCACCTTCAGGCACCCAAGTTACCCGGGACACACAGACTGGCACGCAGGCACACGGACACACGGACACCCAAACACACAGGCTCTGCCCGACCCCTTCGGACACCCATGTTACCTGGGACACACGGACTGGCATACAGACTGACACACGGACACACGGACTGGCACACAGACACACACACTCACTGACTCTCCCGTTAGGCACCCCTGCCACAGGTACACCTCTCAACACCGCACCACTCACACTTACAGCACCACTGTCTCTGCTACCGGCCAGGGTTTAAGTGTGAAGAATCCAAAGCACAAAAAGCCACCCAAGTTCAGCCTTCTTGCCCTACATGTTATAATTTGGTTCTTGTAGCCAGGGTTGTCTCTTCTGTATCACAAACATGAGCAGCCTGAAGTAGCAACTACTTGTTCATCCCATAAAAAGCCAAAATCAGCTCTCAAGCAAGAGGTGTAGGACTAGCACCATAAGGAATGACATCCCACGAACTAAGCACTTGTTGTATGGAAACAATCCCAGAAGCAAGAGAACACAAGCTATCACTTTCAAGTCAGAAGTTATTTGCAACACAAATATTTTGAGATTGTTTTAGCCATCTGAAGTCTTGTAACTAGAATAGCATGATGAGAACACAACAGAGTATACAGTGATAAGAATACCTGGGGCAATTTTGTGGTGCTCCAGGAAGGGGACCAGCTGCTCAAAATGGAAACCATGCATTGGTGTACCCGAGGATTGCAGATTGTAATGCATAACAGAAAAGCTGTATGGGCAGTTTGGTGAATAAAAGTCAGTCAGCACTTTTTATAGTATCAGTTTAAACCCTTTTTATTTTGGAAACATGAAGTTAAACAATGCACGTCAGAGTTATAAACTCAGCAACTTTACAATAGAACACTATTGCAAAGCTTACTCTTGTTTCAGATGAAGCACAGGGATGAAGACAAGCTGGAGCGTTATAGAAATCCCAACTTTTGGTAGCTTCTTTTGAAGGAGGGAGTCTGAAGCCACCAAGTAGTCAGGTTGTTCACTGCCATGATGATAATTATAAAACAGAGGACTGAAAGCAAAGGGAGCACAAGGCAATCTATTTAACCACCTAAAGCAAAGTTTACCTTGGTAAACACAAGGATAGTCATCACCAAATACAACTTTTTTGGATTACACTTGGATAAGAAGTTCAGGAAACAGTCTGCAATTGCCAAAGCCATCACGTAAAAGGAGACAACAGCCAACACCACAGATAAAAAGGACATGGTCACTGCAAGCTAGCAGTGAAACTAACCTATATGACAGTTATTCCCCACAAGGGAAAAAAAAACAGTCTCCAGAAAAAAAACAAAATCAACAACACTCAAACCAAACCCACACACCCACCAAAAAAACCCACCACAAAACACGTCATGGCAATAGCTTTAAATATGGAGCAGGTAGCATGGGACAAGAGGCATGCATAGACTCAGTTTTCTGCTCCCTAACACCCTTTCCTGTAGTCAGGGATGCTGGTAAGAGAATTTTTCCTATGAGGAAAAAAAAAAGAGCTGTAAAATTAACTGGCTAAGGGCTGGAACAATCTGGTCTGTCATTTCCTTGTTCTAGTTCAGTGGAATTGGATGAACCGTTAGTAAACAAAAGTTGTTCAGAATTCTCCTCAGAAAAATATTTCTCAGGTAATATGTGACTATAGATGAGCAATACTGATGAAATTTAAGATGGTCTATACCCACTCCTCCATCTCTCAAAAAAAGCATGGAGATGTGTGCTGAAGGTACAAATGCCCAAGTAGGGTCTCTTTGATTATCAGAACTTTTTATAACCCAGCCTTTGGACTTAGTCATGTTGTCCTTCCCTTACCTGGAAAACAAGTCAAGACAACAGAGCAGCTATTTACTGCTATTCAAATTTCATCATTCCAGGAAAACAAAGCAATCCAACTCATCAATGTGTTCTCCCTAGCAAGAGGAAACACCATGGAACAGAGATAAAACCGCACTTGACAGTCATTTTTCTGACCATAACTAAGGTGGTTTTCCTCTTGTTGTGCATTTTCTTACTTGATTTCCTTTCTTGATTTTTTTTCTTACTTGATTTCCTCTTGTTGTGCAATTTCTTACTTGCGGCTTGAAAGCTGTTAAATCTACTCCAATATTGGAAAAAGATTGTAAGAACCAAGGATCCCTACACAGTTCCTAACTGCCTTTCTTTCTGCAGATTTAAGATTAGAGCTGCCTATGGTATTCCCCCCAGCTGCAAGTACTGCAGGCTTTTGCCATCCTGTAGCAATCCTGTCTTTGCTAATGGAGTTTATTTAACCTTTCAGTACTTCCACAAGCATGACTCATTGTAGCAACTGTCCACTGTTCTGTGTTTTGCATCTGGAATGTATTCTAGGGTGAAAGAGGAGCTGACATAGTTTGACTTGCAAACTCAATAGTTTGAAGAGTGGCCACTATGGAAAAGCAAATCCTTAGGGACCTACTTTAACTTTTGAAAAAAGTCAGTATGAAGTTTGTTTCAGGATAGAAGTAGAAGAGTTTTGGAAAGTCAGCTAAGGAGAGGCAAACAAGACACATCCTAAAGAGAAATAAAGACACTCTAGACATGATGCACCAGAGGCACAGACCCTCACAGGAAGAACTAGGAAGAGACAACATTTACACAAAAGACGTCTAACATGGAGATTTTTCCAACTAATATCACCCTGATAAAAACCTAAATCCAAGAGACCAACTAAGACTGCCCAGAGAAAACATCTCAAAACTCCCAGTTACAAATTTTGTCATGTGGTACCATACACAGGGTAGGCTTCAATACACCACCTCCCAGCATGACATGTATTTTAGGACAAAGATCATAATGTGTAGTTATTTTTCACTCTTCCCACCTAGGACAGAAGATAAGTTCAGATCACAATGGCTTTGCCAGGATATACCACAAAACACTATTTTAGATAGAACCATTTTTTACAGTCAGCTTGTAGCAATTGGCCCTTTCATATCAGCAACTCTTGGTTAAAGTTCAGAAGATCTATCAGAAAGACTGAAGACCTCAAACATTGCCTAGTTCCAAACAGAAATAATCTGAAGAGCTGCTGCTTTCTATGTCCATGTATTGTCTGTCCTTGGCTTTTGGGGACAGCCTCACAGTCACTCTGCCCTCTCATCCTTACCACACTAACCTTCCACAGCTAGCAACAGCTCTGGAGTTTATATAGTTGCTCAACAATCCAAATTTAGCTCCTCCCATCCTCTTACCCTCCAAAAAGCAACATGCTGAATCCCTGAAAGAATTATCAGAAAGTGGCTAATTGAGGTCCAGCTGTGCCAACCTAAGTGCACAATAGGACGCAAGGATTTTCTTTTGTAGAACCTGATGTAACACACAGTTTCTAAAGCTTTCAGTCTTTTCAATTCTAAGCCTACTGCCAGGCTCTAGTGCTACAGAAATTTTGAAGCCCTAGGACAGGCTTTTGCTTTAAGCTTGGGATAGTTCTGTCACACGAGCTACTCCGTATCAGCTTGTTTGACACTGGAATGGATGCCCAGGTTAGAAGTCACATTGTAGGGGTGTGTTTCAGCTGCACTCCATCCTGCTTGCTCCATCTTGATGTCAGATGTGACATGAGATGTCACCACTTCTACGCACTAAAGGAATGTGCCCAGCCACAGAGGTGACAGAGGAAGATTATGTTGCAGTTAATGCTGCATGGGCCAAGATTATCATTCCTGGCTTTAAATTCAGAGAGATGTGTCAAGTCTAGTGTAAGGATGGAACAATCCTGAAAAGAGTGAGTTGGATTTTTTAGAAGCTTTTAAAATATCTTAGAAAGGGACTATGGGGTTCAAAGACCATGTCTTGATATGTTTGAGAGTTTTATTTGTTAAGTAAAATTGGAAACCTTTTTTGCTGTGTTTGAAGCAATTTAAACAGTTATAATTCCTGTGAAATTGAACTCTCCCGTCTCTAGTATTGATTTATGTACTGTTTACACAAAGTCCAAAGGAAATCTAGCCAAGTTCACACATCAAATAAGCCATCAAGACACAAGTTTATCAAGATTTTTCATTATGATTGAGTAATTGAAGATGACAAAAGTATGCGTCTAAATTAGTGGGAGCAAAGCCTGAATGGACTTTACTGCTTAGCTACAAGATTATGTAACCCAGGTTCCTCTGATGGTTTTTTTGTTGTTGACGTGTCTTCACAAGTCATGTTATCTGTCATCTCTTCCCAAGCCTATGTCCTCCTTCTTCACTTCCCACTTTTTAAAAACTTCTTATATATTAAGCACTTACATATTAATCTTCAGGTTCTTCTGTTATGTGACCTGTGCCACAAAATAAAGGACAGTTCCTGGCACTTCTAGAACTTCCTGCCATAGTGACAGAAGATCACTTTAGGAAAAAAAGATGCAGTAAGTTGCTTAGCTAAGGCTGCCTTCCTACATAATTTGCAAGCACCAAGAAGAAAAGAAGTCACAAACAGCCTGCAAAGAAAATAATTTCAAAAATGTAGACTCCCCCTGTTACACCTTGTTCTGCCCAAACTGCTCAGAAATGGAAACCAGCTCAGACAAGTATTCTTTAGGAAAACATAGTCACAATGGCAATGGAATTAACAAAAGGAAATAGTCGTGTGTTCCAAAGATCTATGAAAAGTTTACAATCAGGTCACAGATGTTGCATCAATAAGGAACATAATGCAGCAATGACTGACAGTAGCTTTGCAAATTTTGTTTCAAGAACATATAACCCATCTTTTGCAACTTCCAATGCAGGCTTCACCTGCAAGCTCTTGAGTTTGCCTGAAGCTCCTACTGAGGGTACAGTTTCCTGGGATGGTACAGCAGCATTCTTACATTCTCTTTGTGTATGTGTTGAGGAATTCTCAGGTTGAACAGATACCTGACTTCCCATGAAGGTGAACATTCAGCATTTTCCAGAACACAAACTCCTTAAATGATTCTGAAATTGCTCGGGAATACCCTTATTTAAAACAATGGGCATAGAAGCACAACACTTTGTCCAGGGAAGTTCTGTATCAGAATAACTACACCACCACCTAGAAAAATGAGCCATTTGAAGCTGTGCCCAATTGCTGATTCTCACTGATGGCGAAAACTTGCAAGTGCTGAGCAATGTTGGCAGAGATATTAAAAGGATGGCAAAGCTTTAGATGGCAATTGAGCAAAGCAGTTCAATTTCTTCAGGGCTGGAAGAAGAAACAGGTTGTAAATGCTCAGCACTGCCAGGAAGCAGCTAATTGCCAATAGAGATTTAGTTTCTACAGAGGTTTTGCACTTACTGTAACTATTGGGTGGAAAGAAAGAGAATGATTTCTTCTACTTTTCCACTATTGGGTGGAAAGAGAGAGAATGATTTCCCCTAAAATAAGCTGAAACTTCCCAGCTGCTACAAGCCAATTTATATTGAGACATCTGCCAGAGAAAACAGATTTGCCTTCTTCAATTGCTTTTATCAAGATCAGTTGTCCAAAACAGCCTCTATGGAGATGGCAGGAGAGGAGCAGGACCACATCTTTCAAGCATCAGTCTACATGAGACTGCAGTTCTCAGTTGTTTTAACCTCCCATATCCACTGCAGACTCTTCCTCATACAACCTAGAAGGATGGCATTTTCCAGAATGAGTCTCCCAAATATGAGTCATTTACTTCAAGGGATTTGCATAAAAAGCACAAGCACCAACATGATTTTTTTTGTTTTACATGAAGCAGATTAGGTGAAAAGAGCCTGTTCTTTGCACTGACAGTAAGGATAACATTCTGAAGTTTGTGCCTGTCAGTGGCATGATTGAGGCCACATGTCCTCATGTTCTGAGAGGAAGGACGAAGTTAAGCACTCAACTTCCACACAGACAAGTCAGAACTCTTGAGACTCAGATACAAAGGCTGTAAAGGCACCTATTGTACAACCCATCACATCTGTTTTGGCAGCAATCTCTAATGATGCTCTGAGCAGCAGTCTGAATTTACGTTAAGTTCACTTGCACATTTAAAGACATGATTCTGGCACACATTTCTTTATTTTCCCATGCACCAAGGCACAAAGAGGTAGCAAAGGAGCAGAGCACATTAACTGCAGCTGTTAATGTTACTCCATTACTATAGCTTCTGGAAAGTCACCTCCCTCTCCATTTTACAGTAGATCATTTCTGTTTGTATTTGGAGTCTTATCTGTAAGCTTCTGTGCAAGTGGTGTAATGAATTTTCTAGTGATTCTAATATCACTTACTCCCAGGATATAAACACAGCTTGCCTGCAAAAGTGGGCAAGGACCACAAGAGGCATTACAAAGGGCTCGCCACTACTTTCTATCCCACATTAGTGTATTCACGTCTTTACAGAAGTGGATTTCAGACAATCTTGCAAGAAGGACATCCCATTAAACACTGCACACTTTGAACTGAACACTGAAGAAAACTATTTTCCCCATAGTAGAGAAAGAAATTATGAAATAGCAAGCAGTTAAGGGTCCAGTACAAAACTTAATAGTGAAAGAAAATATATTGGAAATTCCCTAGTTAGGCATTAATACTGAATGTCCCTGTTTCATAGCATGTTCCAGTTGATGAGCTACAACATCAGGGCTCCACCTAATCAAAAATTTTTTAGGGTGCCTGTTTTAAGTAAGCCCATTCAGATATTTATTTGCAGCTAGATTTAGAGATGTTATTTCCTGCCTATTTTCCCCACAAATCCAAGGTGATTTCTGTTCCAGTCTGCAGGCCATACCTGAAAATCAAGCCAAACAACTGAAGCAGACTTTTTCCATGCTAGCTGCCAACTAAAAGAGGAAGTCAAGTTTCAGACTGACACAACTAACTGTAAGACTAGTTCAAGCTGCCTTTCTATGGAGCTTCTCAGAAACCTTTCTTTTGCCCAGTAAGAATACTTAAAAATAATGCAGTGAGTCAGAAAGTGTGTGAAGGGCTAGTTTAAACTGAAAGTTAACACCACTGCACCATGGCCATTTCTAGGTTTAAGATTTTAATCCCAGAGTAAATATTCTCTCATCTGCTTCCCCTCTTCCTCAGACAATACTGTAGCCTTTTAATCTAATTCAGCATCTAACTCCAAATAGATGTCCCACACTGCAGCAAGAGCTTGGCTGTTGCATGGGCCACTACAATGTAGGCACTGAGGCAGGAAGACAGACAAATGAGAATTTCTAAGTTCAGTTTTAGATGAGGATGCAGGGTGGTTTTGTGCCAAATTATTGTGTTTTTCTCCTTCAGTTAGGCCAGCGATGATAAAACATGTTGTAATTAAAAATGTCAAATATACTGGTTAACTTGCAGGGTATGGGAGTATTGTGGGTTTTTTTAGTGCTCTGTTAGATTAACTCTCCCTGTTCTGCACTGAAGTTAGCACAGAACAGAGGTGAACTCTTGAGTCCACATAGCAGAGTATCATCCCATCAAGACTTCCCAAATTATCTCAGCTGCTCTCTTAAGCATGGCTCATTCAACTCAGACAAGTCTCATGCTGACTTACCATCCAGACACCATTTACGCTCTATAGACAACTGACCATGACAGAAGTCCTGCATCACTCTTTTCTGCTCCAGATCCTTTCCCAAACATATAAGTAGAGCCCAGGGAGACAAATCTTCAGGTTTGCTTGCAACCTGCAAAGCACATACACAAGAGTTTGAGGAAGATGGGTTGCAGAACACTAGTGCTCATTCCCATCCTAAGATCCCATCAGTCAGAACTGACATCACTTTTACTGAAAACTCTTTCATCAAACAGAAACATAGCCTGGATTACAGTTCTGTTGTCAGGAAGGTATCCAGGTCTGCAGTTTCAAGGCCATGCTTTCCCCACCACATGCACACACCCAGCAAGCACAGGGTCCAACGCTACACTGAATCCACCACGCACAAAGCTGTACCTCGAGCAAAGCACACTCTTACACACACAGATCTAGTAATTTAAACTATAGGATCAGCCTAGAAAGGAAGCTGCTCCATGGAGAAAAACAATACTTCTATCAATATCTAAGGACACACATGCATATATAATTAATTATTAAAAATGAGCTTTCTGATTAATGATAATCAGGAAGAGAACCTCTTTAAGATGACCGCTAATCACTCATCCCCTCCCATGACTGCAGTGGAGCTGCCACTACAACACTTCAGAGGCCTCCTCCTGAGATCACCAAGAGCAAATATTGCCCAGTCCACTCCATCTTTCCATACACCCACAGATTTACATGCACTTAAGAAGAGACAGCCATTGCCCACTGTTCTTTGGCCCCGAACAGAGTCTGCTGTTGTTCATCCTCACCCCCTCCCATTCACTGTTGTGCTTAGCTACCACCAGCACTTAAGCAGAAAGAGAGAAATGCTGTATTCTGCTCGAGGCTGAGGGAAGAGGAACGTTGTTAATGACCCCTGTCTGCTTCTTGCATAATCCCATCTCGTGGGTTGTCTTCTTTCATTCATAGGAAATGCATCTATTTGAACCAAGCAATCAGCCTGTCCTATCACACATTCACTTCTTGTTTAGCACTTGTACTGCAGTTATTTTCTTAAGAGATTAATTACCATTTGGGATAGCTCAGCAGTAATTTGATAAAACTGTGCAGATGCTGTGTAAATGCAAAGTTTATACATACTATACACATACACACACACACACACACACACACACACACACACACACATTTTCTATAAAAGCATGAAGTACCAGTCATTCAAGATATACTAACAGAAGTTAAAGAAGGTACATTTTTAACTACTTTAAAATTAAAGCTACACAAACAGCACCTTAAATTCAACTAAAGTGTCACTCTAACTTGAGGCAAATCATTTTCTAGAAATAGGAATACATCAGACTGTCCATTTCTCCTAACTTCCAGCCTTCAATTCTGAAAGCATTCACCGTTTTCACAGAGCAAAGAATAACCCAAAATAGTTGTAGCATTGAAACTGAAGAAACGTTATGTCAAGAGGCACGGGAGATAGAGGAGTTTGAGTAACCAAACTTCTAAACAAACAAGCACTATCCAAACCTGTAAGGTTCATGTTCTCCAATCTCAATTTGTATAGAAGATCCCACTTCTTGGGAAGGAGCTGTCAGTTAGGGGAGAGGGTTATAGAAGACGGCAAACTTTTGCTATTATAAGTGTACTCGATGAGCTGGCCACCAATAGACCAGCCAGGATAATGTTTCCCCACTGATTTAGCACGTCTGTGACATCTGGATTCATCTATCCAGCTATCCTTTTCTATTAGTACAGCAGTGAAATGTTTCATTTCAATTATTTTATATGATTACATAAGTTTCAAGGTTCTCGTGTGGTTTGCACATTTTAAAGTTTTCAAGACCGTCAAATATTTCACAAGCTGATAGTTCTTTGAAAATTTAAAAACAGATTCAGTACTGAAGGTTTCTACATGCATATTGGGGGTCTCCATGATTGCCTCAGGCCAGCCGGAAAGACGTAAGCATTTCAGATTTTAGGATAATGTGGATTGAGAGCCACCTCAGCATATACAAAGGAGCTGCAGATTGGCTGGGATAATAGCGGTGCAAGGCTTTGTTTAAGCCTGTCTGCAAGGGTGGGAAGAATTCCATTAGTCCTCTCCTACTTCTGTGGGAACTAAGGAGAATTTTGGCTTTTATACATCCTCTTCTGCAATGCAACAAGGGCAGGGATTGAACAGGAGATATTTGCCTGCTCTTAGGTGTTATTAAATGGGAAGCAGGACGAGCATAGGCTCATGGCAGAAAACCAAAGTAAAGCACCCCTCCTTCCCCACTCCGTGCACTTAGGAGGAACAGAGAGGTACAGCTGCTAGGAACAGCATCCCGCAGTTCCAACTCACCATGGCTCAAGTGCCCTCCCTGAGAGCTGTTAACAAACAGCCATAACAAGCCACAAAACAGAGGGCTAAGCAGAGTTCCTCAAGATGCAAATCAGATAAGAAAAGTCAAACAAAGGAGCTGCTAAACACTCTCAATGTGTTTAATAAGCACTGGAGATTTCTCCAAGGTGACAGTCTTTGTAAATTAAACAAGGAACTTGTGTTCTTGAATTTAACCAGAAGTGCTTGTCTCATCTTAGGTGAAATGGATAATAGGTCACGCTAGTCAATAACATCAAGAGCCAGTAAAATAATATTTTTACATATATAAAAAATACATGTCTGTTGTATATATGTGTGTATATACAGATACACACTTCTCTGCAAGATTAATGTAAGGCCAAGAATGTAACAAACTACCTACAGCACTTGCATACACACAGCACCAGTTTAGGAACTGCTGGGAGGACAGTTTAGTGGAATGGAGTTAAGTAGAAACTACAAATATAATTCAATGAGAGAGAACCACAAAAAAACAATCTGTGGACTGCAGAAGGAAGCTACAAAGATGGGAGCAGAGACTTGCAAGGCAGGGATGACTTAATGCACGAGTTAAGAAGGAAAACCAAAAATGTCGCTAAAGAAGCCTAATCGGTCTAGAAAGTTGAACTTGGAAAACAATGCACTAGAAAGCCAGTATTTGTAATTTCCACAGGACTTTACTCACGGCTTGCCGACAAAGCAGTCGGAACCTCAGCAAACAATTAGTCATAGCTAGGGTCCCTTTGCAACCCTTATTACTCACTAGAAGGTTTCCTAGTAAAAATGTAGTGAATAAATTTGTTACTGGAAAGTCAGGAACATTACAAGGAAGAAAGCATTTTGTGTGAAAGCTCTTTGTGTATTTTTAACAGTAAAACACATAGCTTGCACAGTCTGGTGCACAGTGCAAAGTTAAAGACTAAGCATCCTTTAGTTAACTAAGTCAAGCATCCTTCCTCTGTTCCATATTCCTTACAAAAACACAGCTAATCGAGGGCTGAGGGCACAGGGCTGCTGTGTTGTTTGTAAACTGCTATTGATGAGTAGCAGTTTAAAGAACAAGAAAAATCAAGTTTTCTGCCCTAAGACAAAAGGTCTGTTTTGTCTGAAAAGCGTTCTCAGGTCTTACTGGAAGTGAGACTGGAAGAAAAAAATTTTGCAGGATACGATAGGAGAAGAAATGTGATCAGTCTTAGCAGGTCAACAGCATGTTCAATTTGAAGAAACTTTCCTTAGCTCTAAATGCAAAGGACCAATTAAATCCTTTCCTTTGCTGCCATGTCCCAAAGCACCTCCAACCATATGCTCTGTGTTGACAAAAGATGTTCTTTATTTCCAATTTCCTGCCTCACCTGAATTGGTGAGGTTTTGCTGCTGCATGTGAAGGGTGGTCATGAACCTTCAGAGCACAGAAGCATTCCTGGGAGTTCTGAGTGACCATTTTTTATTCAAGTTTTAAACTACATTCAGAAAGCTGGAGTTGGTATCAGACAGTCAACCTTGACCTCATGAAACTGCTTTGCAGGAAAGCCAAGGAAGGAAATCCTACAGCCTTTGGTCATTGCAATGTGTACATGTATGTCCCACTTCAACAGTGATGCCAACTAAGTTGCTTTTACTTACAGCATTCCCTTCTTCTGAGGTCATCTGTTTGCAGGTTGTTTAAGCAGCCCTGGGATCTGTTAGATTTTCTGAGTTATTTGGGCATGTAGCAGCCACAGCATGTCCAAACCACAGTTCTGAGTTGAAGATCAGACTACACAGCTGGCCAAGCAACAAGTAAGCTTCAGGTTTATTCTAAAATGTTGCAAATCCCAAATCAAGGTGTGTCATCATCCTACTTCATGCATGGTGGTGGTTTCCCCATTGACTATAAAATGTAAGTCAAGTGTCATCTTTCAAAGATCCTTCCACAGCATTCTCCCCTTTGCTGCCAGGGACAAACGTCCTACAAGGAAAACTTATGAAAGAGTGGGACCTCTAGTATCCATATCTATTATTTCAGTTTGTGAAGACTCAGGAATGCACAGATCTCAGTTCAGGATCTGGACCACAATATGCCAAATGTTGCAAAGAATCCAAAGATATATCTCCTTTATCAGAGAAAAATCCTGCTTCCACTTCTGGCCAACGTGACAGAGGTGGGCCATGCTGCTTTCCACAGGAATTTAAAGATTACTTATTACTGAATGAGATAGCCTCACTTGAGCTGTGCTCATTTTAGGAAGCTAAGGAAGGTATCTGACTAATCTCTGCAAGTGCCATGTGGAAGGAAGAACCAGTAGTGCAGTGCTAATCCATCACAGTAGTATAATGCTCAACATCAGGTGGTTCCCTCCCTCTTTTTACCAGTCCCAAGTCCCAGCCAGACCCACTGCAGTAACAGCAATGCCACAGGGAGGTTTCCCAACAACAAAACCCCCTCAGTATTTCTTGTACCCCTAGTAACCAACATCTTCAAGGTAGAGGATTACCTAGACAACTGCTCAGGTGCAGAGGGATAACCATGGCAGAGGCAACGCTCAGTACATCCTGGATGCTGTAACGCTGGTGGTGCAAAGTGACACCAAACACATCAGCCACTGGCATTTCCAACGATAAGCCATGACTTGCAGGGTTTTCCACATGCTTCTCCCTAATCTGTAGGTGAATTACCATTCATATCAGCAGTACTCACTACTCCAGTTTGGCCAGATGTCAGAGAGACTGTCACAACTGCTGCCTGGGCAGCAGGAGCAACCAGTTTATTTCTCAATAATATGGGATCTCAGAGAAAGCAGCAAGTGATACAGTTTTGTTCCACTCAGTGGAAGACAACCAGTAAGCAGATACTATTATATTTCTAAGCAGAAAAACAAACTCCAAACCCCTTACCTGCAAAAAAAGCACGCATTTTTACTGTGATACTACATTTCTGTATATAACAGATGGTGGACTTGTATGAAACAAGTTCTTGGAAAAACAACCAGTAACTTCCATAATAGCAAAGCAACACCCAGCTCTATGTGACAGTCCAGGCTTCTGGGATACTGCTAGAATATTTTACAGCTGTTATCAACAGTGACTTACTGTCTCCTGCCCTATTCAACAAAATCCCCTTAGACTGCAGCTATGTTTCCTTTTAAAAAATAATCAGTTCCTTTTCTAGCCCCATCCTTTTTCCTTTTCAACTGCTAGAAGAAATGCAAGTACCGAGGAGAAGTGAGAACCAGACAGCCTTATACAAACCAGGTTTCAACAGCTGCACTAGTAGTTTCAACACTACTGCTAAGAGATCCTCAGGCATGCGGCTGGGTATCTGAGTTGAGGATGCTGCAGCACGTACCGAGTTCTGCACTGCCTTGCCAAGATAATTACAGAGGTTCTTATCATTGTCTTGCACTCCATGTAGTTGCTTACACCGGCATCTCCCGTCTCCGGATACATCCAACATCTTGCGCAGAAGCAGTTAAGGAAGCTACTGTCTCCCAAACAGCTCAGGTGATTTCTGTGCTCCCCGCACAGATGAGGCGCTGCGATTCTCCCTTTCCTGGGTCCCGCCGCCCCCAGCCCGGCCGAACCCGCAGCCCTGCCCCGCGTCCGCCTCCCAGCGCGGCAACAAGGGCATCCCCAGCTCTCCCGAAACCTCTGGAGCCCAGGAGAATCGAACATACCGGGAAAGTCGCGGGCTGGAGGACACCCCGCCGCCCCCACGGGCTTTCCCCCGAAGGCTGTTGCCGCCTCCCGGCAGCCCCAGAGCGATGGCGATCCTGCCCACCGCCGCGCCTCCCCCCAGCCCCGTCCTCCGGAGCACCCGCGGAGACGGGAGCGGCCTGGGAGGGGCGGCGGGCAGGGAACAGCTCCCAGCCATGCGGCTGCGGGCGCCCCTTCGGGGGAACAAAGGCGGGAGCCGGGGGCCCGTCCCTGCACGCCCCCCGCCGCCAGCCTCCCCCCTCGGGAGCTCCGCAGCCTGGCCAACAGCACAGACCAAAAAAGCTTTGCTTCGCGCAAACCGCCTTTTTGAAAGCGTTCACTCTCCTTTTCCCTAAAGTGATTTTTCTCTGCCGATTTTTCCTACGGGAGCCCAAAGGCTGCTCGGGGCGGCGGCAGCTCCGTGCCCACGTTCCGCGCTCAGCAGGCGGGCGGCAGCCCCGGCGCTCTCGGGGGCGCGTCCCCGTGTTGCAACGCAGGGCTGCGCGGAGAAACTCCCAGCCGGATCTGCGAGTTTCTTGTGTGGGAACAGTGGAGGAAGAAAAAAAAAAAATCCCACACTTTTCCTTGTAGGAAAAAAGTTGTTTGGAGGAATAGGAAGCCGGGAGGGGCTGCTGGAACAAGGGGCGGGAGGAAACGGCGCGCCTTTGAATGGGTTGTTTCACTGCAATGCTCGAGTGGCCGTGAGTTTTCCCTCCAAGGCTCAGGGCATGAGAAAGACCCTGAAATAACCACAAAAAAGCTTTTTTCTGGCTTTTTTTTTTTTTTTTCCCTAAAACATAATCGACTACCAGACAATCAGAGGTTTGGGGGAAATCTGCTAAAAGGTTTACCAGAACAGACATCAAAACTACACTGAAGTTTGGGTCTCGTTTATCACAGGAATTTGAAATCCCAAACACCAACAAGACCCTTCTTTAGGACGGGAGAGCGGCAAGCGCATACGGCGATAATGGATGCGGTCTGCACCGAAACCTTGGAGACAAAGCAGTTGGAAAACTCGTTAGTCCAAAGCAGGGAACCGCAATTCCTGAAACGCGGAGAAGTGAGACACCCTCCTCCCCTGAATAGACCAGCTCTTACAATCCCTGAAGCCAGGCAGAGAAGAGGAAAAAATAGCATTTAGAAAACCGGAATACTTTCACTACTTTTAGTTACCCGGCACTCGCTTTAGCCATCAGAGGGACGAACAGCCCGGCCGCTCTTAGTTCAGAAAGCGCGAGGGGCAGCGGGACGACAGACACCCAGCAGAGATCCCCGCAGCTCACCTACCGAACTGGCCGGAGAGCTGCTTTCTCCTCCGCCGGCTCTCCCGGGCGGCAGGGACGGGCCGGGCCACGGCGCTCCCCGGCAGCAGACGGGCTCCGGCGGCCCGGGAGCCACCGGCTCCGCCCCCTGCGCCGCGCTCCCCGCGCCCGGCCCGGGCTCCCTCCCCGGCTCGGGCGTCCCGCTGCTCGCGAACGCCCTGCCCGCCCGCGGCGCTGCTCCCGAGCAGCTGGGCAGGCTGAGACTGCAGCGTGCGACGTGGGAAAGCTGTCATGCGCTGACGCTCACAGCGCGGAAAGTGATGTGCTAAAAGTTCTGAAGTACTTAGATATTAAACATTTCTTAGGGGACGCCATAAAAGTTAAGCTAATTGCTCCTCTAAGTCTCCGAGGTGCCAAATAACATCTTATTGCTGGGTAGTTAGTTTGTAGGTCACAGTGAAACTTGTTTGTCTCATTTTGCTGTTGGGAATCTTCAGAGGAGTAAAGAGCACGATTTAGGGTTTCTTTTTCACCTTCCCCACAAATCTTAGTGACTTCCTCACACCAGCCTGAGGAGAATGCCTGATTCATTGAAGAACACCAAGAGTAAGTCAGTCTCCATGGGCAGTAGGGCTCAGACAGAAGTATTTAAAAAACAAACCAAAGAAAATACTGTGAACTCACCTTCATTGAATACAGTTTTGCCAAACTTTTGTGAAGATAAAAACTCGGTTAAAAATGGCATTCAAATTCACTTGAAAAGCCATTACAATGCTGTGCCTTGTGTAATTTTGTAGAATCACAGAATCATAGATTTCTTGCTGTCTATAAATATCAAACACAAACCCATTGTGTATCTCCAATTCTTTCACATGACTGTGATTGATCTGAATCATTCCTGACCTCATCAGTGACTTCATAGAAATTTAACTATTGCATATCATGACAATTAGGGTCTGTTTGTCACTTTGCAACCATAAATCTGACAACATCTTTGTGAGGCAAGGAATTGTTTTCTTTTCACACACAAGAGAGAAAACAGAGATAGGAATACTGTTGTCAAGGTCACCCAGCAAAAGTAGAGCAAGGGTAAAACCTGAGCGGCTGATGATCCTATGGAAGGATGTGTTGTTTTGCAATACAGGTTTTGCTTGGGAAGCTTCAAGGCCTAAGGAATTTTTCCTTAAGAGTTTCTACTTTCTCCTTAGGAAAGGAGTTTTTCCTGTATGTGACTTAGTATGACTAAATACTTTATAGCAGCCTTCCCAGATTTTTCTTTGTCTGTTTGATTCTGGAGTAAGATGAAGTATAATTCTGTGCAATCTTCAGTTCACCTTACAAGGAAAAGTTTGTAGGTCATTGTGGAGATTTGAGATGTTTTCTGAGCAGTGTTTAAAAAACAATAGAAATAACCTTATAAAAAAAGCACCATTCATTTTTCTTACCAAAATGATAGTTGTTGATTCCTTCCCTAGTTCACAAATATGGTGAGTTTTTTTCCATACATTATTCTTCTTTCTTACTTTTAAGTGTCTGCATTTCTGCATTATCTGTGTCTGGATAATGCAGGTCCCAGAAAATACAGCTTCAATGAGTCACAAAAAAATTGACTGATTTTGAGTCAGTCTCAAAATTAGGAGATAACTTAAAAATTAAAGGTGTGTTTATGTGGAAACATCATTCAGACATAATTAAAAGATTTGAAGAACTGGGTCCATAGAAAACAAAGTCAGAAATATTTCAATTTTGGAACAAAAATGACTTTCTAATCAGCACTGCAAAGAAACTGAGTTTGACATACAGTTGTGTCCACTTTTTTCCTGAAAAGTGACATCTGCTCAAAGGATCCACAACCTTTTCTTTGTATTCACTAATGCCCCATCTTGATTGATCTGGATTTTCTCCAATTGATGTCATTGAAGTAATCACACTTCATCCTGCTTCTGACCCGAAATTGCAGCAGCAAAGCTTATGTCTATATCTCTTAATAGATTTTATTTTTCAATAAACAGAATGTAAAATGGACTTCCCTTTCCCCTTTTCCCCTTTCCCCTTTCCCCTTTCCCCTTTCCCCTTTCCCCTTTCCCCTTTCCCCTTTCCCCTTTCCCCTTTTCCCTTTCCCCTTTCCCCTTTCCCCCCCTTTTTTTTTCTTTCCATTTTCCCTTCCTCTTTCCACTTTCACTTCCCTTCTTTTTCCTTTCCATGTTCCCTTCCCCTTTCCATTTCCTTTGTATTAAACCGAATCTTGTTAGGTCCTCTGTTGAGATAAAACTTACTTAGAAATTAAGCTCCACCTCTTTTTTCCCCAGTGATGCTAGTAAGGAGAGTTTTTCAGAGCACCACCCTTATTTGCTTATAAACTACATTTAAACATCCCTTCTCGGCCATATCAGGCCCCCTCAGCCCTGGCAGAAGTGCAGAGCCGGTTGTGTCTCTAAACCAGCAAAGCAGGAGGCAGTCCTATCTGGCTGTCTGTTCTGAGAGGCCCCTCACATGTGGTTTTCCCCAGAAAACCTCCCCTGATGTAATCATGCTGTCCTGCATGCACAGGTTCAGGTCACCGTGCAGAGAGCGGGGTGGTTTGTCAGTGGAAGGATGTGGGACAGTGCAGGCAGCTCACAGGGATGACGTTTAGCAGGTACATCACTGCTACCCAAACTGCCTTTCTATTTCACTCAGTCCCTCACACCGTGGCACCAGTATCAACCTAGGATGTGGGTTTGATTCCTGTATTCTACTCACTGCCCTCACATCCAGCTGGAAACCTCAGGCTCTATTTCAGAGTAAATAATCAGTTGATAAGATTCAACAAAACATGGAGAAATACCTAGATGTTACTGTTTTGTAGAATGGTTTGTAATTCCTGCAGATTTGTGTTGAGCTGCAGTGCTCTTATTGGTTCATACTGTATGAGCAACATGGTTTAGCTATTGTTGCCCAGTGGAAGAGGAAGGTCTGAGGGAAATTCCATAAAATACTTTGTAACTAAGTAGAAGACGATTTACCAACGAAGTATTTGCACAAGGAGGTTGGGATCAGAGATCTGTCATTTAATGCTTCTGAGCCTTTGAATCTCCAAGGAGCCCTGAGGAAGCCACACATTGCTCTCAGAGGGGTTGTGCTTCTGGCCCAGCTGCTGCTGGGTTCATCCCACAGACCCACCTCAACAGGAGGGACTGCCATGATCCAGCAGTGCCTGTTGTGTTGTGCAGTGCAGCCCAGGATAGCCCAGACCCAACATTCCTGAGAAGAGCTATTCAGTCAATGGAAAGACAATCTAAAAATCCAGAAGCACAGTTCTATTTGATAAACCAAACCAGCATCTTTCTGGGTATCCTTGACGTGCTTCTTGTATGAGAAGTGTGAAAGTCTTTCACAACCACATGACTATGCTTAGACTGTAAGTATAACAGAGCTGGGCATTTTTAACAAAATTGCAAGCAAGGCAACCCTTTCTAGTTCATTTGCACAAATGTCTGTAGGCAGCCTATTCCTGTAGCAAACTGGCCAAATCATGCATTGATTATTTTGCTGGGATATTACTCAATTTATGTTCAAATATTATTGTGGGGAAATGATTTGCTTGGCTGCTCTGTGGTTTGAATTTATGGCCGGAAATCTGATTCATAGATCTATTCTGAAAATAATTTTACAACCAGTCTAAGCTCATTTAGGGCTGCTATTGCACTTTTTTCTCTCTCTCCACACACTCACCTCATGTAGTTTGTTTTTTGTTGTTTTTTGAGGTTTTTTGGTGTTGGTTTTTTTTTTTTTTTTTTTTGTGTGTGGTGTTTTTTGGGTTGGGTCAACTCCTCAAGCTCACCAGTTTACCTTAGTGCATGCTGGTGTACTCTCACTCTCAAACGTGAGGAAGGAGGCAGGATGGAAGTACTGGGAGCATGCAAAGATGCTCAGTTGTTCCTTTATAGTTATGGAGTGGATAAACTGATCAAGAAACTTCATCCAAAAAGCTGACATTGGCAATCCCCATCAGATAGGAAACTGAATTTCCTGTAAATTTGGACTATTTTCCTGGTTTGGATCTGATAAACCCAGCATTTTTCTAGTCCACCTTGCAACAAGGGCTAGGGAACTCACTGTTGGGCAGTGTTAGTGCTTCATTTTGAAAACACAGAAGTATGACACCTGTTCCAGGGCTTTCTGACCACAGTCTAACTCTTTTCATGAGATGACCCCCAAGATTGTGCATGTGGTTTTAGTGTTCTCAGTGACTAGTCAATATGGCCTTGACAGAGATCACTTACAAGCACAGCAATGTGTGTCTGGAAGTGACTGGTGTGCAGTGGCAGGAGTTACAGTGTTATTCATGTTTCATCTTCATTCAGGTCTATTACTGCTGAATAATAAGCAAGGCATTGGTGGTTTTGTACTCAGGTGAGGCATGTCACATAAGCAGCATACTCCCTCTTTTCTGAATTAAATTCTCATGAGACAGTAACCTCTCCTACATTTATATTCAGACATAATTAACTTCATGAATGACCAGTTCAGGGTTTGAAGTCTGAGGTATCATTTTTGTGACTTTAATGAAAGAGAATCAAGTTTAAGACTAAGGAGTGGCCTCAGCTATCATGTATGCATGGGGCACTTCTGTACACATGCAAAATAATCTCCAAGCATGTACACAGTCCAGACTCACTGCTTGTCCTCTGAACACACACATAAAGTGTGCTTTACATACTGAGGAAACCTGTGGAGCATCTGGGATCACTTCTGCACACCAGCAGCCAGCTGTCACTTTGCATATTCATATTCTGGAGTGTGCAGCCTGTGTGCCTGAAGGTGTTTGTGCCCTCAAATGCCAGGCTCCCATTGTAGATTTGGATATTATTTAAATCTAAGAATCCTTTAGATTCAGTGTTTCTTATTATCTGGGTCGGAGTTATTGATCTAGCAAGGACTGGGGACCTCCAGTCTGCATCACTCTGAACATGAGAATAAGTGTATCACTGAATCATCAGGTTGTGTGGGTAGAGCAGGACAGCAATTCTGCCCTGGGTGAAGAATTAGAAGCTATTTTCAGAATGAGAATATTGTGCCAGAGCCCTATTCTAAATCGGCAATAGCAAAGTTGTGCTGACATTAGGTCTGGGAATTGCTAAATTTAGGTGTAGACTGGTGTCAAAAATACTAGTAGCTTAGGGAGTGCTACTAAAAGCTTTGGTGTCCAAGCACTTATTGTAACCATCAGACCTGTGTATGCAGTAGAGAGCTAAGTTTCCTGATTTCATTAGCTATTGGTCAAAGATGCAAAGCTTCTACAGGAGGCAGAGATAAATATTAGAACCTAGAATAGTGTAGGTTGGAATGGACCCAAAAATCTTTTAGTGCAACACCCCTACCATGGCCAGGGAACCTTGCACCTAGAGCAGGTTGTTCAGACCCCCATCCAGGCTGGCCTTGAACACTCTCAGGTAAGGGTAATCCTCAGCCTCTCTGGGCAACCTGTTCCAATGCCTCACCACCCTCACAGTGAAGAATTTCTTCCTGATATCTAATCTAAATCTGCCTTCAGCCAGTTTAAAACCATCACCCCTTGTGCTGTCACTACAGGCTTTGGTAAATGTCTCTCTCTTGTAAGCCCCTTTATATTTTAAAAGGCCGAAGTCCAAAGCCTTTTCTTTTCCAGACTAGACGACAATTCTCCCCCTTTACATGACATAAGTAAGATCCATTGCAAAGGCTTCCATTCAGTGTGTAAATGAATGGAAATATATATATAGCCTGAATGTAAAAATATATAACAAATTTCATAAAATAGTGTAATATAAGACTTCTGTTACAATTGAAACAAGGTGATTTTAGTGAGTGTTACAGTAGAAGCCCAACATCATGCTTTTCCAGTCTACTTTCCAGGCTCATGAAAACTCCCAGCTGGTAGTGGGGAAGAACTTTGAGTCTACATTTCAAAAGACAAATTATGTTCTCAACTTTATCAATAGGCACAGGGAGCTGTTTTCTTTCACCAGACTTAATGAAAGTTCAGTCAGCAGGAGAAATTTCAAGAAGCCACAAGCCATTTCTTGTTTGCCATCATCTCTTTCAACTTTTACAAAATTTTTGTTTTCAGAGAAGTTTCCCTGTTGGGCAGATTGGCTCCAGCATTTACAAGTCTAATTACAGCCTAAAGGGTTGGGAAGACCTTTGAAGTGAAGTGTGTGCTGCCATGTAGGGAGATCTGGATACTGATAGAAATCTGTGTAGAATAGCAAGGGGAGATGTATTCCTACTAGAGTTCCAAATATTTCTGGGAACTGGGAAAATTATTATGAAGAGGAGGAAAAAAAAATCTTATTGCTACAATACAGCATTTGACTGAGTGTTCTGGAGGTTTCCTGAAGTCCCTGAAGTCCTTGTGTCCTTGCTCCCAAGTCTGGGAGGTAGAGAAAAGCTGAAAAAAGCACTCTCGATATGTTTTCTTACAAAATCTGCACTTAATCGAATATAAATGAGCATTAAGCAGTCACTTCTGCTATTATCTCTCATACCTGCTTGCTATTGGATACTAAGGTTATTTTAATGCTCTTCAGAAATTCCAGGAATTCCCCAGCTTGTTTTCTGTGCAGTTGTTCTGCTGCCTGCTGGCTCTGGGCAGGCTCCAGGAATGCAGCTGGCCACATGCACATCCTGGATGGTCGGTTTAGTTTAGGCACATGGGGTGTTTAGCATCACAGGTATCTTCTGTCTTGTCCAGTGTCACAGAAATGCGTGTGCTCCATTTGAAAAGCACTGAAAATTTCTGCAGTCAATGGGCAGCAATCTCCCACCTCTTCCTCTTCCTCTGCCTAAAGGTCTGCTCCCTCACACCCCTGAGCCAACTCAGGCTTTACAGAGCACACGCAAAGAAAGGCAGCTCTGTGTTGGCTTAGGACTGGATGCATCTTCTCTGAAGAAGCACATGTGGACTTGAAGTTTTTTGTTTGTTTCTCCCCAGCTGTAGCTTGTTCACGTCTCCATAAAAACCTGGCTTGGCTCCAACATGGCAGGTCTATAGTCTCTGGCCTTTATGTATTTGCATAATACCTCGAAATCCCAGGTAACACAGGCACAAGCCCAGGAGCAGAAGAAATTAGCCCTGTTGTCAGTGTTAGCAGCTGAGGGATGGGGAAGGAGAGGGAGAGGCTCTGGTGTGATTTTATACCACCTCAGTTCAGGTGGTGCTGCCTTCTCTGTAAGGGCAGAACAGTGACAGTCTCCAGGCTGGGAAACCACGGAAATAAACCAGGAGCAATCACACCTCTCAGAGTGTAAAATTCTCCGGACAGCTGCCAAAGCCTTCCCTTCACACATTCACACCAGTTTCAATGGAATCCGGTTTTAAACTCTGTAGTCAAAAACATGCAGCTCCTGTGTGTCAATTAGCTCATGAAGGAGTGCTGAGCACTTCACATTGTTATTTACAGCAGCACAAAGAGCACGTCATGTTGCCTAATCAGATGTCAGTGACTTGCACCCACACTGAGCTGATCTAAATAATTGCACAGTTTGCAGGACAGCAGCAGACAGGACAGAGCAGATGGGAGATCACTCAGTGATTCAATGGAGCAGTGATTTAGTGCAGTAAATCACTGCTGACTTTATTTCCTGCATTTAAAAGCTGCTCATTAACTGGAATATAATAACTAGGTTTGGAAGATTTGTGACGTAATCATGTTTAGAATTCTGTATTCACTTCTGAAAATTCATGTGGATTTTTTAATCCAGGAGGAACATTCTTTCTTTGTATGAGTCTAGAAAGGAATTCTGTTTTACATAGCATGACTTGTCTGTCCAGCAGCTCCTCTGTAGACTCTGCAAAGTTCCTGTGCATATGCAGATTATTCAATATGCTGTTGCTGATCTTTCTCTGTGGCCTCTAGTTGGAAGACACAGATGCTTTATTTGTATTTCTAGTTATTACAGACGTGTCTTCAAATACTGTTCCCTGGTTAATATCCATGTTGGATAAACTACGTGGACAGTCTTGCCTTTGTGGCACCTGACTTGCATTAGAGCTGAACAAGGTGATCCTAAGCATGCTCTTCTTGGTAAAAGCGCCTAAGTTCTATTTGTCTGTGCTGGCTCCCCCAGCAGTTGGTCAGGCCAGATTTCCTGTGTGGGCAGAGGACACCGAGCTCCAACCCCTGTAAGAGCCGTGCTTGGTGCAGTGCTCTTACCTCTGCCAGGCAACGTTGCAGCTGCACCCAGCCCCAGCTCTAACTACAAACATTGGAGTGGCAAACAAGGCATTTCCCACGTAGGCAGGGCTTGTGTAAGACCTGCAACAGCCACTGAAGCTGATAAACCAAGCTCCCTGCTTGAAGAATGGCTGTCGTGGATGAGCCTAGAAATCTCTTTGTCCCATTGTATTATCTTGGACGTTCCCCATTAGCAGCTGCTTAGAGAAAAAAGTAAGAAACCAAGTGCTGGGTAATGTCCTTCCAGTTTCCTGCAATCTTCAACTGTGAGAGTTTCCCTCTGAGTTTCCTACTGAGTAAGGTGGCCCTCTGAACACATTCTCCAGCTGGAGTCTATCCAACAGTTCTCTAAACTTTCTTTCTAAGTTTGGAATATATTCCATGAGTGCCTCTCCCTCTTTCTCCAAGTTTATCATTAAATTCTGCAAGCAGTGTTTCAGGGTGTGGCAGACAGGGTTGCCCAAAGTATAGTTCAGTAAATGGATGTGGATGTTGCTGAGAGCTGTGATTCTCAGTCCCTGCCGGGTGGAGTGTGGTAGCTGCAGATGGCAGCATCCTTGCCTGCCCCTCTGGCCCAGATTGCTGTGGCTGAGGAAGTGTGACACACAAAAAGGGGATGTTTGTCCTCAGCTGTGGCAGTTCACAACTTACTGACTGATGTAAATGTGCCAAGAAGAGATTAACTAAAGCATAATATGTGTTTCAGTTGCTCCATTTGAGCTGGTCAGAATTTTCTCTCCCTGTTCCATTGCCACTGTCCTGTAACTAACATCTGAGTTTATTTGTCCCAGGCCCCAAGAATGCTGATTCTTGAGATTATTTAAAAGCTGAGTCCAAGGTATACTAGAGTTTGGTGTGGAGGACCATAGATTGTAAGTCTGGCACAATGCCGTGTTCTATTATGGGAAGAAGCAGATTTTGCAGGATGGAGTTTCCTTAGGGTCATATCTCAGACTGAAACCACAGAACCATAGAATAATTTCAGTTGGAAAAGACCTTTAAGGTTATCAAGTCTAACCATTACCCCAGCACTGTTAAGGCCACCACTACACCATGTCCCCAGGTGCCACATCTACACAACTTTAAAATACCTCCAGGGATGGTGACTCCGCCACTTTCCTGGGAAGCTTGTTCCAGTGCTTGAAATATAGCCCCTCAAAGGATGAGGCATCATCACCAAACCTATCTTCTCACTTCCAAGTGCAACATGAACTTCCTTGGTCAGTCCTCCCCAACATAAACTCAGGCCTGTCCATAAGATCAATTATTATTAATTTTATTAATGAAACTAATTCTTCGTTCTACCCAAATGGCCTTACAAAGTCTTGCAGAACAAAGCTATCAAAGGCAAATCTGCCATGAGAATCAAAACCACTGATGCTCTTCTCCTGCTCTTCTGAAGACATTTGCCTTTCAGAATAGAATTTGTGTTGCCATTTGCACAAAGTAAATTATAGTTCTGTATTAAGCTTTTATATTCCAATAAAAAATGCCTCTGTATGGCACAAAATGTCTTTGCAGGGACAGGGAGGGGACAAGTGAGTACCACAGACCTGAGATGTGTAAGTCACAGCACTATCAGAGGTGCTCTGCAGTGAGAGATTAGGATGGTATAGGAATCTGTAGGGAGCAGAGTCACAAGTGTCTAAATCCTTCTCTGTCCCAACAAGACACCCACAGCAAGGATACCCACCTGAGACTGCTGAGAATTTTGGAGCGAGGCTGTGGGCATGGTTTAGGTTTAGGTTTAGGTTTAGGTTTAGGTTTAGGTTTAGGTTTAGGTTTAGGTTTAGGTTTAGGTTTAGGTTTAGGTGTAGGTGTAGCTTTAGGTTTGTTTAGAGCCTGAGCTCTATCAGTCAGCATAAATTCTCAGTATAAACAGAGTCCGTTATGTTTCCTTTAACCTACTTCTGGGTTTTATATGGCTGGTCTTGTCTGTCTGAAAGCTTTGGGGTTTTACCACTGTAACTTTTGCTGTTATTGAAAAAGTGCTTTACCATCCTGTGTGGGAAAATCCACAGCACTGTCAGCCCTTATCAGATTTCTTGCTCAATGAGGTCAACTGGTATTTGGATATTGTTGTATTGTGTCTACAAAGGAATGGAAAAAGCATACGGCATGTAATCTGAAAGTAGCTGCTGTCTTAAAAGTTAGGTTGGGCATACAAAAAGGCTGTTAAATATTTTCTTTTTTTCAGAAGTCAGAAACTATTACATATCTAGAGACTTTTTTTTTTACCTGCTCTATTTTCAACTTTTAAGAGAAAGGGGGCCAGGAAGAAATTACTGCCAGGACCCAAAAAAACCCCTGTGAATTTCCCACATGAGTAGGACATGCAAAATCTAAAGTGCTTAATTTCAGAGGCCTTATCTTTTGAATATCAGTTGTGACTGATACATGAATATATATATATATAAATATCACTGATATATGTATATATATATATGACTGATATATATTCACAAAGTATGTTTTAAGCTAAAAATAAGTATGAGAGTAAATGTCAGTATTAGTATATAAATTACCTTTACTTTTATGCATATGTGCATATATTTGTATTTCTACATTTTAAAAATCAGTGAGCTTCCTTGGTTGGGTGGTAACTCATACTGTCTTCAGTTCAGCAGATCAAATCCATCCTTAAGAAAGTGTAGTGAAGAATTATATCTTCCTCCTCTGTCCTCACTTTAAATCCTTTATGCAGTATCGTTTGTTGCTGCACTAGATCCGCCTGGCCCTAGGAAATCACCATGCTTTCTTTTGACTGGGAAATATTTCTAAAGAAGAATACTGAAATCTGAGTAATTAAGTTAATTCTGTAGCCTGTATGTAAATACTCATGATCCCAAACAAACAAAGAAATTGTTTGGAAGTCTGCACAGTGTGGGAGCAATTTCTTAACCTGCAGTGTCTCAGTTACATCAAATATTTCACAAGCACATGTGTATAGGAGTTTCTATGGATCTCAATTTACTACCAACCTACTACAATCTGCTGGAATACAACCTAATACTAATAACTCCTAGCAGTTACACTATTTTTGTATATAAATTATTCACCTGCTTTCAGCTAATTGATTACTCAATGCTGAGATATCACAGAGCTAAATATATCTCTATCATCAAATAGAAAGAGTGGAGCTGCAAGATTAAAACCAAAATCACGAGGGGAGCCTGATGTGTAGTTCACAAATGTGGGTAATTGACAAAATATGTACACAGCTATGTGGTCTGTCATTTTGGCCTATAGTAAGAACCAGTCTGTAGCATCCACATTGTCTAAAGGCAGCTCAAATTTAGGTTCAGAGATGCATCTTTTCAGTGTAGATGTACAGCTGAGATGAGAAACAGCTCCTGTGTGACTTTTAGTCCTCTATTCATATTATTCCTTTCTGTAGGTGATTTAATTAATTTACGTCTCCATTAACAACTATGCTCTGGTTCCTATAATGTAGGCCAACTAATTAAGATATATAAAAATATTTCCCCAAGGTCATTTGTTTTGGGAACAATGAATGTGGGACAATTCCTTTTATGTGAAGTGTTCAGATTATTTCAGAAGAAGCAAAATATTATAAGTGGTGACTTTGGTGGTGAAATATATTTCTAACAAAGATGCAATCCTTCTGCTCAGAGGAACTTCCATAACAGAGCAAATCCATTAGATGTTGCAGCAGGCAATTACAATAACTTCAGTAAAGGGCACAGATTTTGAGATGGAGTGGAGAATTACCTAAGTCCCTTATGCTTCTCAAAGTTACTTAGTTGGATTTTGTTTGCAGCCATGAAATGTATTTTAAGAACTATCATTGTTCTTTTGAGGCATTGCTCTCATTGGAAAAAACAAAACAAAACAAAACAAAACAACAAAAATAAGAGTACATGGCAGAGAAATAAGAACTGTTTTCTGTATCAACTAACAAATACTGTATCAACTAACAACAAATTCTGTTGAAACACAAGTTCTTACATCCAGAATGATCTTTTATTACATTTCACGAGGTAAAGTACAGCAACTGACTCATTACTCAAATTTCATTTGAGTTGTTGCACAACCTCAGTTGAGAATATTTTTCTACTGAAAAAGGCCTCTTAAATTCAATTATGTAGGTGGAATGGAAGTTTCTTCTACTCAGCTATTGACATGCTGTCATTTCTTTTCATTCCACAGCACCAAGATAATTTTGAGATTTTACAATTAGACCAGCCTTAGAATTTCTTGTAGTGATTTCTAATTCAAAACTGGATGTGATATTTATTGCTGATTCTGTTTCTACTGCAACAGTGAGACTTTTATCATATACCACCTACAAAGAAGATACCATTGCAAAAAATTATAGTTTTGTTAAATTTTATTTACATTCAGAAATAGAAGTTTCACAGTACTTAAAAGTAGCCAGAGTGCTAGACCAGAGGGGTTTTTACCACTGTGCTCATTTTTGCAAGCCAGTAAATTATTCACTCTGACTTCCCTTAAGTCCAAGTCTATCCAATGTTGATATTTTTTCTGTGTTTATATTTCCATGATTGCACAGAGGTTCTTTCAGTCCTTACTATTGTGTTTGAAGCCTCAGGTATTAAAAGAGCCAGTATTTTCAATTTAAGTAGCTCTCTGTCTATATTAGATGTATTTATGAAAGTGATGGGAGTGGTTTTTGTTGTTGTTGTTGTTGTTGTTGTTTTCATTTATTAAATTAAATATTTTGTTCTTGCATACCCATTTTCTGCTGTTCTGGCTGTTGAAAATACTCTTGTTCCATTTACTAGGCACTGTATAGACAGGTATAGAGAGCTCATGCATGAGTGCTGTTTCTGCTGGTTCCACACCGGCCACGCAGTCAGGTTTTCTGCAGCATAATAATTTTGGAACACCAGTTTGATTTATGCCAGGGGTTCTTTTCAAAAAAGCTCCCTGGTTTAATTCTAATTAATAGGTTCAATTCCTCTTCTGGGAAGACTCCTTATCAGGACAGGCATGTGTGATAGCAAATCCAGGCATAGAAACAGGATCTGTGAGAGAAGGTGAGTCAATGAGTTTGTTAGAGAAACACAGCTATGGAGACAAAAATCCTGAATTAGTTTGTATTGTCATCTGAGCAGGATGCACAAATAGTAACTGTATGAGGACAAAGCAATTGAGATTTAGCCAGAGGAGATATTAATAGGTTGTGGTAATCTCTAGATTATATTCCTGCTTAGTGTTTCATTATATTTGATGGGGTTTTTTAAGGCAGCACATTACAGCAGAGAAACCATTCTACCAAAATTACTGTGACAGAGACTTGCAGAATGACCTGACAACTCTGGGAAGCTTGGCCAACTGTTCAGTTGTTTCTTTTTCCTTCTGTTTTTAAAGAAGGAAGGAGAAAGAGTAACTGAGATGAAATGGTTTGATATGTGTCTGCTCTATGGCCACTGTGGTGAGGCCCTTCCTAGAAGTGTGCCCTCAGTTACCTGAAGAAGCCAGCTCAGATAAATACCTACTGACAAAATTTTGTTGCAACAACACAATACAGTGCAGGGTAAGTTTATACGTATAACAACAATGCTGCTAATTGCTATTTGCTCAGTCCAAAGTGATATAAATAGCTACCTTTGATCTAAATACCAGCACAGGCAGGGGCAGATAGAGAAATGCATCTCTAAAAGTCAAGGGTGATAGGTAATAGCAGTGTTTACCTCAGTTTCAAGGTTTCACTTGCAGCCTTGGCTAAAAACAAATCTTTTCCCAATGCTTTGTTGTCCATTGCAGCTCCTACATTCTAACCCTTGTTGAGGAACTTCCTCTGTGAAATATTTTTTTTTTTCTTCACTCAGCATGGCACGACTAACTTGCCAGAGACAGCACTATTGACAAAGCAGAAATTGTAAACTTTGGCTACTGTCTCCTTTCTTATCATCCATATTGTGCTGGCACTTCAGGGCTTCTCAAAGCTGGGTAGTCATGGAAAATGGTTCAATGTGTGAGATCTTAGTAGTGTTGCAGGGCCACAGGATATCACAGCTGCTGAAGTGAGAAAAACCAGCCCAAATGGCACCTCTGTAAAATCCCCCTTGAGGGAAATATGGTCTTGGTGTATCCAAGGCCACAATGTTTCCTTAGAAACCCAGATCAATCATTCAAGGAAATGTGAGCTAGTGCCTGCATTGTATTTAAGTTCCACAGCAAGAAGTTTCCTTTGCTGGAGGAACATCTGACATCCTATCAGTGAATCTGTGTGTGATCCCTGCCACAAACACACCCTAATTCTGGCAAGCAGGGGGGCAGCAGGGGCCTGCCATACTTGGGGCTTTGCCAGGTTGGTGGTTGCTGAGCTCCCTCTGTTAGGACATGTTTAACTCCCCCCACAGAGGGACAGCTGGCCTTGACCTCCTGAGCAGTGTTTCACATCACTATTTCCATGCCAGGAAAGATACTGAGTCAGGTATTACCGGGACCAGAATATTCTACTTTTGGCTAACTCTGATGGTTTGGTGAATTTCTTTGTTTCATGGGGAAGGAGCAAGTGTACTTGAGTGAAATGAAGTTTTACTAGCAACAAGAATGCCTACAGATAGGACTTTAGGGATTTCTCAGATTCTGACATTTAGGTCAGATGCCTAATACTTTACCATCCCTGCTGAGATGGCCAGTTTGCTTGGAAATTATCCTGGTGAGGAGTTATTCTTGACAGAACTGCCCATAAACTTCAGTGAGCTCAGAGTTTTGTTGTGTTTGGACTGCTGCCATGCAAAGCTCAAATTCTTGTAAAATTTCTCTGAAATGAATGAACAATACAGTGCAGAAGTTCTCCCCTGCCCCTTTATTTCACACATCCCAGTTACACTAGAAAGTAGTTCTAGAGTAGGTCATGCATGTCAAAGGGGAAAAGGGGGTGGGCAGACAATAATCCTGTCAATTGCTGCCTCGTATTTTTGTTAAATGTGATACTGGCAGCAGGTGTGTGCTAAGCTCCCCTCATTGCCTATGGCAGTCACAGAGCAGCTCCAGTCCTGGCACAATCAGCAGTGGAATATTTTGGGGGGGGGGTCTCCCAAACTAGGGACACCTGAGGGGGAGCACAGAGAGTCACCAGGAGCCCACAGCCAGTGCAAGAGTGGCCAATGGGACCTGACTGTGGCCAGGGGAGCACTGGTACAGCTCTCACCCACTGCCCTACCTTGTGCTGGACACTGTAATTTAAGGCATTATGTCAAGACAGCTATGAAATCCCAGATATTTTATAACAAAATTTGAAACATCAGTTAAAGGTAAGGTCTGGTTTTCTCAGTATTTATAATGTTTCTCAAGCAGTGGTCCATAAAGGAGTAATAGCCTTTGAGACCTGAATAAGTGGTCCCTAGCTAGCCTAAAAAACCACATTTCCTTGAAAAAGGACTGGGGAAATCCAAAGGAAACCAGTGAATCTATTGTAGTAGCCAAGTAATATTTTAGTCATTGCTTTTGCATTTCAAGCTGCAAGCTGAAATGTGGCTATTTTATTTTCAAATGCTTGGCCAAACCATTCAAATGAAGCTTTATCAGAGGTATAATGGTTTTTTTAACCTCAAAAAGGACATGCTAAAAAATTGTGGAGAATGAGGAAAACCCCTTATAGTGGATGCAACAGTACAGGCATGATTCATGATCTGAAGGGCTGACGGGGTCTGGCTGATGGTGTGACTGCTGTGTGACACACAAAGCCAGGTAAGCAGGGTCTGGCTGATGGTGTGACTGCTGTGTGACACACAAAGCCAGGTAACCAGGCACAGGCAGTGTGTGCAGGAAGATGCTGCATGAATGCATGTGCTGGTATTGATGCCAAGAGCTGCCTACACTTTACTGGCCTCGAGTTGTGTGCTGCTCATGGCTGGCCACACTCCAGTTCCTCTAGACATTATTCCCCAGTGTCCTTCTGGGGATGTGTTTTGGCTTGAGCTAGCCGTGCCTAAAGATTCTCGAGAAGTGCAAGCCAGGGAAGGAACACCAGGTACTTGTTCTTTCCTACTGCTCACACCTCTGGAGGAGCTACCCTGAAAACTTTGTTCATAACACTACTAAAGACAACACTTTCTTGATAATATGGGATATTTGATGCATAAAAATATGAGAGAACTAATGTTATTTTATTTTAAAATCTAATTAGTTATTTGTCCAAGAGTGAATTGGTTATTATGTTTACATTTCTGTGAAATAAGGTAGGCATCTTCAAGATACATTTTTTCAAGTTACCTGGGAGCATTAAACTGATATTAAAAAAGTCAAAAATGTAGTAAAAATATTTCCTCTAATATAGTTTCATCTTTTCAGACTTCTGAAATCATCCTGTTGCCTATTTTTGCATTGTATTAAAGGATGGAAATCTAGCCACTGATTTTGTTTATTTTATAAAAGAAATTAAACAGAAACATTAGCATAGCTCTGACATATAGCTTCATTTTATTCAATATTAGTTATTCTTAGAAAAAAGACCTTTTTTTTTCCAGTTTGCAGGTATAAAAATGACAGAAAAATCCAAGATGAAGTTTAAAATTAGGTGAAAAAAATACAGTCCAAGATGTGCTTAGGTCTTTTAATCTTATCAACAAGGCACAATATTGAAGAAATGAGAAATGACCTTCAGAAGATTTTTGTGTGTAGTTGAAGGCATAAACAGGAATTTTTAAGGAATCCTATTTTTTTTTCTTTCACATGTGCTTGGTTAACACTATGACTCTCTACCTTCTTGTCTTTCAGCCACATAATCAATGAGCTGATAGAAACAGAACGGGTTTATGTAGAAGAACTTCAAAGTATAATAGAGGTAAGAAACTCTTCTGAAATTACTTTTTGGTGCTTAACCTCTAAGTCATCACTGCAGGTGCACATCCTTCATGGGCTGAGCACTCCCACCTCATGTTTATAACACACAGGCTGTGTTGTCAAGATAGCTCAGCCTTGGAGATGAAGAATGGGAAGGATGTTTTGAACATCCTTCCTCAGGCCTTAAAGGAAAAGGCACCCTCTTTGGCCCAAGCCCACAGAATGACAATTTGATGGTTCTGAAAGTTATGCACAGAGAAAGAGTTAATAATGTCTTTTTGAAATATTACCAATGGGTCTCAGAAGCAGCACTTTGAAGTTCTTGGGGCCAGACACTAAATTCTGTGAATCTGCAATTGGAAAATGATTGAGGAAAAGGAAGGCACCCCTCCTGCTCTTCTTCGCATGTTGTACTTAAACACAGAAAAAAAAGCTCATGCCGAAAATATAATTCTTGAGCTTTTGAAACCAATAGGATACCAGCACATTCAGTGTGTGTGGAATCTGAGGTCCCCAGTCTGTGGGAGGACAGAAGCTGAGTAGGGATCAATCATGTTTTTATTTGGGTGGGACTTTGGGGACCTGTGGTTGATTCTTATTGCATTTGTTCCATGGGAACTGGCAGCTCTGGTAATTGATATATTACTCTTGAGTTTAAAATTTGAATGTTCTTTTCTCAAAGTTATTACTGAAGAAACACAATACAGTTTTTACAAGAAACAAACAAACAAACAAAAAAATCCAACAAATAAATCCAAACTAACTCTTGTGCAATGAAGCAGGGTAGCAGAAAGATATCTGTCTGTCAGTCTTAGCAGTCTCCATCCCTACATGACCCAAATGGCTTTTGAATCCTAGGCACATAATTTTGTCTATTTTTTCTTAACCTCCTGACCTCTTCATTTGTGGTTAAAATGTGTTTGCACAGTTACAGGGTGAAATCTCTGGGGAAAATCAGAAGCATCAGGAATTCATGGGAGCAACAAAGCAATGGGCATCGAAGAAGCTTTGTTTGCTCTGTGGATAATAAAAGCACATGAACTTTGGGGCTTTCCAGTGCCTTGAATACAGTATTTCTTCCTTGGTAAAAACAGGCTGGTTTTATTTTCCACTCTCCCCTGCAGGGGTACGCTTCAGAAATGGACAACCCCAATTTAGTACATCTGATTCCATCTGCACTTCAGAACAAGAAGGAAATTCTTTTTGGGAACCTCCCAGAAATCTACTATTTCCACAACAGGTACATGGGAACTGGTGGTTGTCCTGCATCCTTGGGTGCCACCATCACATCCAATCCTTTTCTGTCATGTGCTTTGTCATGCTCACATGTACACTGGCAGGAAAAGTTATCCTCACTCCATCTCTGTGTGTGTCCTGTAAAACCCATGTGTAGAGAACACCTCCAAGATAATATATTTCATCTTTTTTTGGGTGAAGATTGTACTCTTTGTGCATTTACTAGTGATTTCTCCTGGCAGGATCCATTTAGAATGTCCCTTGTGGTCAGTATTTTACCACCTCTCTTGGTATACTGGTAGATGTCACAGGACTAAATCCTGATATTTTCTGCCTCGCAAGACACCTCTGTGAGGAAGTTTTTTTAGTGTTCAGCTTATTTGTCCTGTATTTCTGTTATCAGATCAGAAGATGTTTTATATTTGATACCACTTTTCTTTTTATTCCACATATAAGATCACAAACTTATCCAGAAGCCATGTCAATACTGTGGAGAAGGAAATCCAGAGCCCTTAACTACAGAATACCAATTATGAACAAGATTAATCCTTCTGCAATTGGATTTCAAAACACAAATCTCAAGGCAACTTCTATAAATATCCTGCTTTTCTGAGACTTGCTTAAGCAAAACCGGCTGTAACCAAGTGGGAATTTAGGAACGCTTTTGAATAATAATTGCCTGTAAGATATAATAATTAGTTGAACAAAATAAATTTTAAAAATCTCTTTTGCAAGTCTCCTAATATTATGCCAGAGTAGTTAATACATAGTAGAAAATATTATTTTCCAGTTTAGTATTATTTTCAAAGATTGTGTCTTCCATTTGGAGAAAGATATTCCTCTCTCTTTGCAAGCCCAATCTTTCTTTCCCTAAAGGTTTAGTGCATTGACTGTCACTGCAGAAGCCTTTGGATTACATCCCATATTTTCACTACTTGCTGATTGAGCAATTGCGTCTGACAGAGCATTCCTGTCTTTTCTAGCTGTTCTGAAAAGTCCTCATACCCAAATGGAAAGCAGGTATTTGGGCTACAGATTGGAAACTAATTTCAACAGCCAGAGGAATCAGATGTAGCAGATAAAATATGATAATATTTGTGATTTAGGGAATCAGGTGGCAGCCACATCCCATTTTTCTAAAATACATATTTCTTGGTGTGTCAAAACTGCTACCTTCCCAATTGAATCCTCATATTACAAAAATGAAGGCTTTTAGCTGGATTAACACAGAAGCTAACACACAATGTGAGTGGGATTTTATATTACTCTTTGCTCTTTTTTTCTTCCCCTCAGGATTTTCCTCAAGGAGATAGAAAATTGCATTGAAAACCCTGAGCTTCTTGCCCGATGCTTTTTGAAAAGAGTAAGTATATCCTTTTTCAGGTTTGAATGAATATCTACCGTCTTACCCTACAGTACTTAGAGATTTACTCCCATCTTTTCAGTCTGTTTGCTTTTGTGAATGAGGGAAGCTCCTCTAAGCAGATATTCCCAAATTAAGCCACAGTTACCAAGCATGCATTGTGATATCTGATTCTTTACCTGGTTTACTGACAGGAAAAGAGCTGTTATATTTATATTTTAAGTCCCATCTAAAAGAAAAAAAACAGCAAATAACAGTGATCCAAATGTTTGACATACTTTTCATATCAGACACATCTATAGCAGGAGAATGATGTAACCCAGACACCACCCTGCAGTAAATAAGCAGAGGACAGTATCGGTGTCACAGCAGGTTGCTCTGAGTGCAGACAACACATCCTGTTCCTGCTTTATCTTATCTCTCTCTTCTCTGCACAGTGCAGGACACTTGGTCCCCGAGAACTGTCCCAGCAGTCTGCTGCTGTCCTTGCAGGGACCCCACCAGCCCCATAAGGCTCTGTGAGGTTCCCTGTGCTTCTCCACATAACTCACCAAGTGGGATTTTCCCCTCTGCTGTGAAGTGACTCACAAGTGTTGCAGCTCTCTCCAAGAGCTCCCTGTGATGTCCCTCTTCCCCCTCCACCCCCACTCAGCCTGGCCATTAGTTCTTTCCTGCAACACAACCAAAGGTGCTTGTTTATACAGCACTCCTTCAGGGGCCCTACTAATGAAAAATAAAAAAAAAGTTTTGGTGGTTTGCTGCTGCTTTCAGAGTTTGACAAAACTGTGTGAATAAGGCTCTGTGTTTTGCACAGGAAATAGAAGTGGCATGAGAAGTGGGAAAATCTGTCCTCTGTAGTCAAAGGTACCTCCTGCTTCTGCTGTATACTACAGGTAGAATTTGCTGCTTTTCTAGAGCATACATTAAATACAGACACATTTGGATGAACCAGTCAGAGGTACTGAGCACTGCAACATTACTAAGATTTAATGGGAATTTGAGCATGTGATACTTGGAAAAGGTATGCTTCCAATTTACAAACAGGCTGGAGAGAATCACACAAGTGTAAATGTGATTATATGTCCATTGGATTATTTTCTGTTCAACAATGAGCATTTAGAGCTTGAGTAATTGAACTACTAAGGCATATGTTGTTATCCTAGGATTCACATGCTGGGCAGGAAAATACTGTGGTGAAATCATTATGCAAATGAGGAAAAGCAGTCTTTGAAGAATGCAGATCTCTGAAACCCAAGAAATGTAAAATAGTCCATGTGCTGCATATATCCCTAAAGAATGCAGCTAAATAAAAATTCTTGGTATAGAAATGTGGAAATGTTCTGATTCTGCAGGAGCTTCAAACTCCATATTTAAATATTGTAGCTTGTCTCTCTGTAAAAACAGCTGTTAAACCCAATTCTCCTCACTATTATACCAATATGAAAACAGCACTAAAGCTGGGGTTCAGGTATGAATTGAAAGAAAACCAGCCCCTCTATCACCTTAGCTCATCAGTTTCTGTGGCCTCATCAAACCACACTAGATCCATCAAATAAGAGGTTAAATCATGCATTTGCTTTCTCCCTATTTCAAATTTCACACTAAGAAAGCACAAGTTTCTCTCTTGAGATGTCTCTGTTCACACAGTAGCACCTTTGATTCCTGCCCTTATATTCCGTTTTTAGAAGAAGCCACATAAAGTCCAGAAATGTGTTGTTTCTGTTGGACTGCTTTTAGGAGGCACAAACAAAAGTCTGGTTGTGTGTTTGTGTTCCCCATGATTTGGCAGCTTTTTATGCCTTCCTGCTGAGCAGTGGCTTCTGGCTGCCCTGTGAGTTATGGCTGTGCTTGCTATGATGGGGCACACAGAAGCAGCTGCTGTTCCAAGTGATGCTGAGCTCTGGGAGGAAACTCACACTCTTGCAGGTTCTCCCCTTTGTATGGGTGTGACCATCCTGCCACAACAGCAGGCTGGGCCTATAATCAGAAACAGGCAGTTTTTTTAGATTCATACTTTGAAGAGTTTTACCCTGTCTGATCACACTGGGCCTTTTCAGCCCTGATTCCAGAGCTGCTTGAAAGTATCCCTAGAGCTGCAGTGAGACACTCTGGTGCCGGAGTCACTCCATCCCCTGCCAGTCATTCCTCTGCCATGTCCTCACACACCCTCCCAGCTCCACCAATGCCACCTGAGCAGTTGTCACCATGAATGTGAACCCTGCATCTCAGGTGATGGGAAAAACAGGTTGTGGGGTCTCTCTCTGGCTTTGTCTCCTGGAACATGGCAGCAGAATCTGGTAAGAGATGAGCCAGAAATGCCTTTCTTGTTCTCCCTCCCACTTTGCCTGACCTTGTTTAGGGCATGATCCTCAGATGAGCTAAATTACAAGTGAGCCAGCTCAACTTTACCCACATGGCAGCTATTTTGCCATCACCAAGATGCTTGGCCTTACTTACAGCTCTGTGTGGTCAAGGACTACATAGCATTCAAAGACCGGAGGGATGTGCACTGAATTCTTTGCAGAATGGTCTTCTGGAGTTTTATTTGCAACAGGGGGGACACTGTGCTTATCTGCTTTTCAAAGGGCTGTGAAGAAGGAAATCTTACCAAAACAAGGCAAGAATGCCCAGGATGGAACCAAAGGAGTGTCAGACTGCTTACCAGAATGTGCCAGATGATGTGTCTGGCAGGAGTGATTCACTGTGGATTGCCACTCTTCACTTATTCATTTTGCTAACCTTAAAAAAGGGAATCGTTTAATAGGAGCCAGCATTTGAGGCATTTGGTCATTCAGGGAGAAAGAAGCATTTAGAAAAGGAATCTACCTGTGAAAGGAAAGCAGCAGCTGATCAGGAACCTGTGAGTTGGATTCAAAGGTCTAAATTCTAGACTAATTAAATTATTCCTAAATCAGCAGTCAAAAAGATAATTGGAACTGTGTATATATGCCACGTGCATTGGAGGTTACAGAGCTCTCAGGATCCAAATCAGTGTGGAAGGGAAAAGCTTTATAGGAGAGAAGAGCGTGGTGTAAAAGTACCAGCAAGAACTCAGAGCATTTGCATGTAAAAATACAGATGTGTGGCACATTTAGGACTGGGATTTGAATAATTTGACAATCAATTATTTCTTGGTATTTTGAAGTCTGAGCCTAATTCTATTCCTAACACTATTGCAAAACTTAAAGCTGTAATTAAATATGTAAGTATCTGCCTTAACAGGTATCACTGATTTAGGCAACAGAAGATTGCACTGGTATAGGGTAGATCCTCTATGGCAAATTACTGGTAAATTTTTGGTTATTGTCCCTTTTCTTTAAGTCTAAATTGGTTCTTTTCTCTTATTCCTCATAATTCTCTTGTCTGTTGCTCTCTTTGTTCTTCCTACCCAGTCCAGTTAGATTTCTATGAGCTAGGATGAGACTGTAATGCTTGATTTTGCTTTGTTGCTATTTTTAGTTCTGTGGGGTTTATCCCCTGCTAACTTCCTTCCAGGGCAACATGTGTGAACAATTATATTTTTGTGAAGAAAACTGCACCTATTTTGAAACAGCACCATAAATATTCTATCGAGTTGCAACAGAAGAGGTTTTTATATTGCATAATCCTTGACACAGTGTGGTGTTAGGTGGCACAGCTCTGATTTCCCAGCTGATTCATCAGGGTGATGTCAGGATGGGTCTGTAGAGGAAGACAGCAGCAATGCTGATTTCTTTTGGTAATTGTATAGAAGGAAGTGATTTTCTTGCAGCAGGAGTGTATGGGAACTGCCTGGTGGGCTGAAAGCGCAGAGGAACGATCCAGGAATTGCTGAGATTTTGAGATATTTAGTGTTTTCTTTGATTTTCTTTGATTTGCTGAGGTCACATCCAGCAGGGTAGGTGCAGATGAAAGTGGGAAGCTCCTGGCTGGTCAGGCACAGCCAACCCTGCCCAGGAGCCCCGTGGCCACCCCAGTGCACAGGCAGCAAGCCCAGGACCTGGCAGAGAAATGCCCAGCTCTGCACCCACCCACAGAGCCCAGGGAGCTCAGAACACCTTCTCCAGGCTTTTGCAGAGATTGTCTCTGTTTTCACTGAAGTCGGGGAGATTTTTGCCATGGACCTCAGTGAGAGCACTTGGAGTGTAGTCAAAGCTAAATAAAGTGAATCCACCCACTTCTAATTTGGAGAGGACAGGGTTTAAGCACATTCCCCTTGCCTGTCATCAACATGACAAACTTCTTCCTTTTTAATTTGTTCTTGTACTGTTGAGAGCCGACGCTATTTTCGAAGTGTGATAAATTGGTAAACCTTAGTCATCATTAAAAATTAAAGTCCGTGCCAGTATTGTTAATAAAATTGTTAATAAAGTTTAAATTACTAATGTTTATTTTTTGTTTTGTTTTTTTCTCCAAACCATCAATTCACCTCCCTGAAAAAGATACTGCTTTTGCTGTTAGATTATGTGTCTTCCTGTCTGCAGTCTCCTTGCTTTGTATGAAAAGTGAGGGGAAAAAAAACAAATCTCACTTTCTGGTGTATTTAACTTAATCAGAAGTAAAAAGCAGGTTTGGTGGTTTCAGTATGTTTTTGCATACAGAGTTGTTCCATGTAATAATTACTTCATGTTTTAGGATGAAAGATAAGAAAAAGTGTGATTCAAGAAAGATACTCTGTGGATTCTTTTTCCTCCCCTTGCCTAAACTCTTCTTTTCTTGCAGAAGGAGGACCTCCAAATATATGAAAAGTACTGTCAGAACAAACCAAGGTCTGAAGCTCTCTGGAGACAGTGTGGAGACAGCATCTTTTTTCAGGTGGAATTTCATTGCAGACTAGCAGTGCAAGACCCTCAAAGCTCATTTTCCTTATATATCTCTATTCTTTAGAAAACCTAGAGTAATATACAGACTTTCCTGCATGCTTCTTATACTGATGGCAGGTGCCCAGTGTGTGTCAAGGTGTTCTCTACAGGAGACAGGGCAGGCAGAGCAGTGGTAGATTTCCTGGACATGACCCTGACTCTGCAGGCTATAGCACACCAAAAAATTGCTGGCTGCTTTGCAAATCCCAGCTGATTGCAATCTTATCAGCAGGGAATGCCAGATTTCAACACTAAGTTGAACCTGGACATTAGCTCTTGCTTTAGGTGTATTTTCTCTGTGGCATAAGTAACCCGGAAATCCCTATGCAGATGGAACAAATTTCTCTCTTAATTAATTCACAGGCATACAATCTTCAGATTGTCAAATGAAAATGATCTTGGTGACTTGCCTGTGTTTCAAGACACAATTTTTATTTTTCTTCCTTGTTGTCTCCTGCAGGAATGTCAGCGTAAATTGGATCATAAGCTCTCACTTGATGCTTATCTCTTAAAGCCAGTTCAGAGAATCACCAAGTACCAGCTGCTGCTAAAAGTAAGTTCTCCATGACAATGCAAAAATTCCAATGTATGGCTTGTTTTACTTCCGGAATTGCATATCAGTCAGGACTCCCTGGAAATAAATCCTCACTCTTTTCTTCAGCAAATACTCAGCATTTTTTAGTTGTAAATGGTAGAAAACAGTCTTGTACAGGGACTTCCTGTTCCCAATCTATTTTAGATTTTAGATTTTAGATTAGACTTTTTCCCAATAGTTCCCTATCTGTTTTAAATTGGGAACTGCTATTACTTAGCAGTACTTGTACTAAGTAATAGCAGTATACTATTACATTTATAGGTCTCTCTATATAAAATATTTTAAAATAGTATTTTATTGTCTTATTTATTGTTTTATTTATTTCTAAACAGAAATTGAGCTTGGCTTTATTGTATCAGTATATAGTTTTACAATTTGAAAACAGGAACTGATGCCTTAGATCCTGTCTGTAACATCTGTCCCTGTTTAACAAAACTCTTTCAGGTCCCCGAGGTAATATTTTCCCATAGTTGTGACTCAAACCTTTCAGAGGGAGCCACTCCCTTTTGCTGCTTCTTTTTAAAAGACACAGCCAGGAACAAATTGTCTGCCATTTTTGCACAGGGTGAATATGTGAACTTTCTCTTGAATGGTTGGAACCATGAATGGTCCATGCTTGAAATTCTGTTCTGAACTGGGCAATAGAAAATATATACACTCAAACCATTTTTTTTTCCTTTTTAAGGTGGTGGCTTAAATTTCTGTCTCCATCTACTCAGTTCTCAAAAATAATATTTCCTGATTTTGCCTATGGGAAGGTCATGAAAGTGAATTACATGCTGTTCTCAAGCCTCTGGGCTTAAAGTAGTGTTAGGTACTGTCATGAAACTTAGCATTGAAATTTGCAATGAAGATTTTAGGTTGCCATTTAACTTGCTAATAGCTACTATGGCACTGCTCAAAATGTGCCAGTATAAGCCATGGGAGGACCTGGTTGGCCATTCTCATATCTCTGTGAACTGCTTATTTACTTAATGCAAAACTGTAGAATCCAAATATTGAACATGGATATTGACAAGGATGCAACTTCACTGATTCCAGCAGATTTACATCAACAAAGTCCAGAAATAATTTGAACTCTATTTCTTGAAACTATTCTGTGAGAAGGGAAAAATTGTCAAGGTCTCCAGGAAAACAAGAGTAAACCAGATTTTACTTTTAATTTGAAATATGACTGTAAATAAGATTAGATCAAGAAGTAAAATTCTCAAGCAAAACAGGTCTCAGCCATTGGGGTTTGAAGCTGGTCAGACCAGTTTTCTACTTAGCAACAACACATTGGCATTGACATTTACTTTGTCAGGGTTTATGAGGTCTGGGAGGATGGTGCACTCCTTCCCTGGCTGCAGGAGCATTTAAAAATGTACAAAAATGGAAGCCAGTAAAAAATTGGTAACAAACAAGTGTTTAAGAAGATGTGTGCCTTGAGTGGTGGGCAGACTGGATTTGAATTTTGGGTCACAATTACTGCAACCCTCTGGTTTCAATCAGTTTAGCTAATATGCTCACACTCATAAAAGCAGCATGCTCACTGTACAGAGATCCATCCTCATCCTAGAAAATGTGCAGCAGATACTGTAGGAATGCATCCTGCTTTTATCTTCTTATCCTGGTTACCCAAGCACTTGAGGAGAGACTGCTGCTGTTTGGGGTTTGCAGGAGCTATCTTTTTGCATCCCTATTTTACAGAAACACATGCACCTCAGCTTTTGGATTAAAATGCAGACTCAAAATGCAGAATGTCAAACCTGCCAAATTCAGACTAGAAATTAATTTTGCAACTAATTGCAAAAGAAAATGAGGAACTGTCTAACACCTGCAATAATTATACTGAGTTTCTTTTCTAGCAGATGTGAAGAAAAAAAAAAAAAACCCTGGATGTAATTCTATGACATGCAAGGAGTTAATTGTAAATATGTCGGAATGGTCCTGTCTCAAATTAAACTTTTAAACTTGAAAATGTTCAAAAGATCAAAATGTGTGTCCTCAATGACCACCCTAATGAATGTCATATTTGGGGTTTTTTGTTCCTCTTTTGTTTTCCTCTAGTTCTGCTGCTTTGTTTATGCAACACAAATTCCAGGGAGGATTGTCTTATGGTGTCTTCTGGTATCAGAAGTTCTCAAGTATTCCCCATATCCTTTTTTAATCAGGAAATGCTGAAGTGCAGCAAGAATTCAGAAGGTACTGCTGAATTGGAAGAAGCCCTGGCCACGGTGCTTGATATCATCAAATCAGTAAATGATTCCATGCACCAGATAGCAATCACAGGATATGAGGTAACTGCTGCTCCTGCTCTGGTCTGAGCCATCCCATGCTCCTGTCACCACTGATCATGCTGTGCCCATGGCTGGTACTGTGCTTTGTGGAGCCTGTGACATGTTCCTGAAAGGTGTCACTCAGAGATGTGTTGTGATGAGCAAAAATACATCCCAGCACCCCTGTCATGTGGAGCTGGAGTGTGAATGTGGGGCAAATGCAGGACTTTTGAGTAATTGCACCCAAAACTCATTGTAGGTCACAGGTACAAGTGTGGCAGAGCTAAGAAATTTGCTTAAGAAATTTGCTGAAACTTTGTGACTCCTGTGCAACTCAAGTGTTTTCAAATCTTTTGCACTTAGGGAGAAAAATGTGGCTTTCATTTAAAGTGGGTAATGGAATCTGTGCCAGTGATTGGCAAGCTTGTTATCTGAAATGTGAAATAACAACCACAGTACAAATCAAAGGGTACAAATATATGTCTCTGCAGAAGCTCCATTGAAGTCATATGACTTTCAAGAATGAGTGCTGACTACATAAAATGAGTCCTTAAGTGAGAAGTGGAAGTGATTGACACATAAAGGAGAAACAAGCCTGGCAAAATGAAGCCTGGGAATCATGTGGTTGCCCATTTTGAAATAGCTGCAGGGTGAAAATGTCAATAGAGAAACAATATACTGAGTATTGTTAAAAAAATTTTTACATCACAGTAACAGGCTTTAATCCAGAAAAAACATTTTTTGTGGAATCTGACTTCCTGAGAAGGTGCTGAGGTCTATACAGACAATGTCTGGGTGGGAAGAGTTCTGCTTATCAGGATGGGAGTGGAGTTTTGATTTCTATAGTTCTCTTTTTTGCAAGTGCACCTGCTTCTGGTAGCTGAGGAACCCCTGCCTGCTGCCAACATGATTTATAAATAAATTTAACTGCTTGCTTGTTTAATTGCCTGTTGGAGATCCATTGCTGCACAGCTGGAGATGTGGACTGTGCATTACATTTGGGCTGAGTTCTGCCTGCAGTAGCTCTACTGGGTTGAAGGCGAAGCAGTGGCCACCTCACTGAATCAGCAAACACTGAATAGGTGTGGTGATTGTGGATCAGAGAAACACCACGGGTCATAAATACGATCTTAGATCTCGAGCCTGATAAACTTAAATAAAGCAGCACATACTTAATCCATTCTGGTCATAGCTAAGTCTTGAGTGTCTCAGAGACTCATTTTAGAAAAACTCTTTAGAGCCTGTATATTATTATTGCAGACTTGAACCAGTCAACATGGACATGGGAAGCTCATGGATACAACACACCTTCCGCCTCCCAGTTTCCATTGTTTCTTATTAATTCTCAAAGAGAAAGGTAGCTTTCCTCCTGTGTTTTTCAGTTTAAATGTATGTACTTAGAGAAATTCAGCAAAAAATTGATTTCAAAACAGTTCTGTAAAGGGAAGGGAAGAAGAGCTTCTCCAAGAAAGGTAACATATTATCCTGAGTAAGGGGGATTTATCCATATTCCTGTCCATATAAATGCTGAGGTCATCCTTTTGTCCTTGCTTTAAAGTGTGAGTAGTTTTGTACTCAGGAATTCAACAGAACATTCCTGTTCCTTTTAAAATTCTGCTTTTGAATTTTCCAGCCTTTCATGAAGTACCAGATAGTAAATCCAAGGAGTAGATCTTTGCTTCTGCTTTCTTAGCTGAACTGCAAAACATGGCATAGTGAGACATGGTCACTGTTTAGCCCAATGCTGACAGCATTCCTGAGATGGTTTTTTACACAATTTTTAAATGGGGTGAAAGAGGATGTACTCAATAATTTCTTCTTCCTGTTCCACCTGTCCCAGGTGCTCAGCTATGGTACCAAATAAACACCTCCTATAGACAATGAAACCACACCCGATCTTGTGGAGTCTTTCCCACACATCCATGATAGAGATATTTGCCTGGAAAACCTTTCAGAGAGGGATATTATGTCAGTAGGAAAGCAAGTTTTGTGACAGCTGATGGATGCTCCCAACTGCACATTCTGTTTCTTGGACTTGGGCACATGCAGATTTGAGGAGCTGAACTCTTGTGTAAGAAATTGCTAACATGTAAGTCTGGGGTTGGTTTGGTGTATGTTTTTTATTTTTTGGCAAAACCACAAAAAAAACAAGTAGAATAAAGCTCAGAGAGCAGAAGATTTAGATATGTTTCCTACTATTATCTCAATGTTTGTACACAATCTGGCCTGGGTAGTTTGTCCATGAATTATGATGAGAGATTCTTATAAATTATCATATGTATTGCTCATCTTCCATGGGAAACATGGGGTATTATGTATTTCTCTAACAGGGAATAATATTTGAGATAGTGACCAAATCCTCCACTTTAAATAAACTTCCTTTAGGATAAAATATTGCTGTCCACTAGGAGAAATTACCAGAAACAGTGTCTCCCTATTGCTGCCTACACCAAAGAGAGTGCAATGCTTGTGGACTAATGTTTAAAGTCTCCTGTGGGACTGCTGCAGACTGCCATCCCTGTCTGTCTCTTTCTTGTCTCCCACTTCACTCACTATTATCCCAATCCCAGGTTCAAGGTTGGAGAGACAGACCTGTCATAAGAGTTGAACTGGGCTTCTGGATCTCAGTGCTGTATTAACCAGTGTGTGGAGTGACAGGAACCTCTCACCACTGTCAGAACCATGTAGAAAATATGCTTTTTTTTTTTTTTTTAAATTTAGCTTTGCATATCAATGTGCTTTTCACAGGCTTGCAGTTTATAGCTACATGCACATATAAATAAAAACATGCACAATCCTGGATGCACAAGGAAAATATCCAATCTAGATATTAGAGATGACAGATTTATCTAAATTGCTGAGGTTTTCTGAATCGTTTGGAGAGTCTAATAATACCCTGACATAGAGTGTAAAAGTACCTAATAAAGCTCTGGTTTTGCAGTTGAATTTAGGGTAGAGGAGGGGGAGTGAGAGGGAGAACAGGTTGCAATTCTTAGTATAAGAAATGAGACATTCCTACTTGGAGCCAACGTCTTCACCTTATAATCAACAGAACATGCAAATGTTGAAAGTAAGTACTTTAATAATGCACTAGGCTTATTCCCTCAACTTATTATACAAAGCATTCCTAGGAAAACTTGTGCTAAGATAAGTATGATTATCATTATTTGTTGAATCCCATTACCATATAGACATTGCCGTGTCTTATATGCACATGTTCCTCCATTCTTAACATGGGATTGTTCTGGTGACATGTGAGCTTAATATTTATATAAGTTGAAGTATTTTCCCATCAGTGGTCTTCAGACAAGAGCTTTATTTTAGAAAAGTCTTGTTCCTGCCTGGTTTCATTCTCCCTCAGGTACTTTTATGGCTTCTTGGTGCATTCACTCCCTCCTTGCCCAGGGCTGTGCAGTGTTGCATAGATGGTGAGCCAAGAAATTATTGACAAAGCTTGTAAAGACTGTTTTGAAACAGGAGGGAATTACGTACCTACACAGCTCTAGGCACTGATCCGTGACTTCAGGCATCTAAGCTCTTTCAAAGTTTTGCCCAGGGATGGAGGAAGCTTGTACAAGAGTGGAAACTGAAACTGGATCTTCCAGAATCAAAGCCTTTGTTCGGGTATTGGACTGCACTGGCCCTTCCTACTGCCTTGGAGTCAGGGGCCTTGAAACACAGGTTTTGTCAGAAGAAGCTTCCTCTGAGGTGACCAGAGGGGACAGCTTGTGTGTCACATCCAAAGAGATTCTGAGACGGATCTTAAATGCCAGCTATGAGTGGGGAGACAAACTGGGAATTATGGACATGGAAACTGGTGAGTTAATGGTTGTGGGCACAAAGCACACAGGCTTAGCAAGGGGACATGTGCACTCTCCAACACAAGGGATGCCTCTGCCTGGAACCTCAGACACCACCAGAGCAATGAACTGTGCTTGGGACTGTCCTGGTTTGAGTGTGATATATGCTCTCTCTTTTCCTTGCTGGCTAGGGGGATGTCAGTGAGCTTGGCAAGCTGTTGATGCAGGGTTCCTTCAACGTATGGACTGACCACAAGAAGGGGCACAACAAGGTGAAGGACTTGGCTAGATTCAAACCAATGCAGAGACACCTCTTCCTCTATACAAAGATGCTACTTTTCTGCAAGAAACGGGAGGAGAACACTGATGGGCATGAGAAGACAGCTTCATACAGCTTTAAAAATTCATTAAAGGTAATAAATGCAGTAATGGTGGGGGAGGGAAATAAGTCTGGTGTTCTTACAGACAGGGATATGTCCATATGGGGATTTGAAGAAGTGCACATAGCTGGAGCTGTCTTGCACCCCAGAGTAAATGACAGCTCCCATTTAGTTTTGGGCTGGAGCCAGACCAAGCCATGTGTCCTGTAAGTGCAGATATGAACCTTGCTCTTTGCAACTTGATACAAAGGGGCACTTTGTGTGTTCTTGCCCAGTGTCCCATAAAGAGATGCCAGACTGAATGGACCCACACCTTTCATTGTTCTGCCTATGGGCATCCTCCAGGTGCAGTTCTATGGCAAGTTTTACTATTGGCCCAGCTGAGCAAATTCTGTGACAGTAACACCTACAGATGAATCAGTGCCGTATAAGTGCCCTTCTATTTGCAAGAGTGAAATTTCCAGATATGAGTCAGGACATTTTAGTGTGCCAATCACAAGTAGGCCACATTTTCCCTCTAAGCACATTGGTGTGACACTTGTGGCTTTTAACCAGCTAACATGGATCATCAAGTGTAATGTTCCAAACTTATTTCAGGGTCCCCAGACAGGAATTGTAACAGAACCTGCTTCAAGGCTTGGACCAATTCATAGAAACATTTCAAGTTTCATCCTGTAGAGATAGAAGGAATGGTGGCAGAACACTGTCTAAACCTTTAAATTAATGCTGATGTGAATGTGACCAAGAGGCATGAGCAAATACAGTAATAAGATGAGAAGTTGGTTAGTAGCAGCTGATCTTCAAGATTGTGATTAAAAATTTTTCATTTAAGAAATCTAGGATTTTTTTCCTTCAGATTTTTTGTGTCTTCTGGATTTCCAGACTGCTCATTAAATCTCACAAAGTCCTATTCCACCCCTCTTTCTCTCCCACCTCAACAGGACAGTGATAGCAAGTGAAAAAAAACAGTTATAAAACTGAAAATTTGTCAAGGTGAGAAAGAGCCAAGATGGAGTTGAAAACTGATCCACAGATCAAGCAATAAAAGAAAAGATGATAAATTCAAGATCAGACATTATCTTGGGTTAATTTTTAACATTCTTTTTCCCTTTTAGCAATCAAAAACACTAATGAAAAATTAGATATTGAGAAATAACATGCTCTGAATTTTACTTTTAATGACTCCCAAAGGTGTCAGAAGTGAATGCAGCCTTTAAAAAAATGCTTCCCAGAGGATCAAGTTTAAAGACTATTGATATTTTCCAGATTCCAGATTCTTGTTTTCTATTTTGAAACAGATGAGCACTGTGGGCATTACAGAAAATGTAAAAGGGGATAATAAGAAGTTTGAGATCTGGTATAATGGAAGAGAAGAAGTCTATATCATTCAGGTAATGACAATCCTTTTTGTTTCCAAGGGCTATACTTCCTTTCAATTGAATTGTTTTTAAGAATATTCACTGTCCTGTACACTCCAGAAACAATAGCCATTGAAAGCTTCATTGTTTAAGCACTTTCATAGGCACTGAAATGGCTAATTTATTGGGAAAATGGTCAGGATTTTGGCCAAAAGAAGAAATAAATTAATGGAAAATTCCTTGGAATGCTGGACAGAAAAGCAAGGACAGGACTTTGGATTTGTGGTAACTTTTCCATCTTGAGGAGCATCTGCTTTGCTCAGAGCTGGCCACAGTGTTCCAGTTGTTGGCAAGCCAGTGTAGGTCAGGGCAGCCCTGTGACTGGCAGCATGTTTTAATGGATCTGCTTTGCCTTGTCCTCTTTTGTTCTCAGGCATCTTCTGTTGAGCTGAAAAACACCTGGATTTCAGAGATCCGCAAAGTCCTGACAGGACAGCTGGAGGCATGCAGAGGTAGGGCTCACAGAGCAGCAGCTGGGAATGTGTCCTTCCCTGTAACTGTGTGTGACAGTATGGGGCTGGGGCAGCTTACAGTGCCAGCCAGTACCCCCAGTGAAGCCAGCCAGGACCAGCTGGGCAGTTGCAGCATTACTGGGATTTAAAGCCATGTCCTGATCAAAGAACATTCCTTGGATTTTTATAAGTGACAGGGATAACTATTCCATTCACAGTTAGTCCAAGGAACATGGTTTTCCTCTGTTGTCCCTCTCAAGCCACAACTCCAGAAGCATCCTTTTACCTCAGCATGTGAGGAGATGGGGTGTGCACTCTGTGTCTCCTTGATCAAAAGGTCTCCTTCCACATCCATAACTGGACACAGCAACTGTCTTCCTCTGCCTTAGTGTTTGCTTTGTTTTGTTTGGGTTTTGAGGGGTTTTGTTTCAAATCTAGTCACCCACCTTATGTTCTAAATGTCAGTTGTCCCATCTTTCCATCTTAGTGACCTCCTTGTAAAACATGGTTCATGACACTTCCCTCTCTCACTGAGATGTCACTATGAAGGTGATTTGTGATGTGTTCAACACCATGAATGATTGAAGCCTCCTAAATACCTAAGAAAATGACACCCTTTTTTATATGAGATATTGAATCCCAGACAGACAAAATTCAGTCAGGTTATTTCAGATAGTAAAAGAACATAATGATGATAGCTATCATAGATGCTATGTATTCTCTTAGGACAAAAAATCCCACAGACTTTTCCTGAATCTTGGCATTGCTTCTCACCTTGGTCTGTCATTTTCTGCTTCTCTCATACACTCCTCTCTCTTTAAAGTAAAGCCTCTCCACCCACATCCTTCAAATTCCTAAGCAGACTTTGTCCAAGGTGGAAACATGTGTCTGTGCTTTAACTTTAGATGTCAGCTCTATTTTCACTGCCTGTTTCACAAAGATAATGAGATCTTGCATCCTCCTTAGGTACAGGGAAACAATTATGAACATTAGCCTCAGCAACTGAATCCATCCCATAACAATACACTTATTTACAATGTTTACTATTCTGGTCTTGTGTTACTGATCTTGTCTTCATCCTTTCTCCTTTTTGTTCTGAATTTTACTGTGATTAGCTCATCAGGAACTGCTGAGGAAAGACCTCAAGATTCTTGTTAGTGCAGTTTCAAGACTGAATCTAGAGACTTTCTGATATGGTTTGTAACATTTGCTTCTGAAGTATAAAAGGTGGTTACTTAGGCTACCACAAAGAGTTGCTAATGGAGTAAATGTACATATTTAATAGGATAGAGTGTTAGTCCTCCATTTCTGTTTCTAGGCAAAGGAAATTAAGCTTGTATGTTACCCACCTGAGCATTTATGAAATCTCTATAGGATACAAGATCAGCTATTAGATTTACTTTACATTTTCCAGAGAAAAATATACAGGAATCAAGACTGATTGAAGCATTTATATTTTGATGTTCTTTATTGTTTTGCCCTAAGATCAAACCATTCTAGAATATTTCAGGTTTCAAGGGACCTCAGGACATCACAGTCCAAGGTCCTGCTCAGAGCAGAGTCAGTTATTGGTCAAACAAGGTTACTCAAGACTTTATTCAGTCTGGTCTTGAGACCATCCAAGGGTGACTTTCATCCTATTCTATGAGTAAAGTCAAGCTTTCCTTTATTGTGAATCCAGCAGAACACCAGTCAGAGGGTGTAAATTGTATCTCATATGCTATTGCAACTCTTCCCATTTGCCTTTTCCCAAAAGATCACATGAATCAAACCCCTTACTACAATAACTGATGTCAGGAAGCACATGCTTTGTCCTGTGGTTTTAAAATTTCTTTTTCTAATGACTCATAAAAGAAGAGGCCTTAATCCAAGACTGGATATTTTTACAACTTAGCATTGCAATGGGAGAAGGAAGAGGGATATATTTGTTTGTTTGGCTGTTTTTAATGACTGTTGTCAGGAGTTGCACAGGGGGCTGGAATGTTGAAAGGAACCAGCTGAGGTGAATGAGTGAGGGGCAGAGAAGTTGGCCACAGGATGGGATAAATAGTTTAAAATATGGGTCACTCGTGCCCAAACGCTCTCTGTGTACCCAGCCCCTCAGACACTGCAGTGAGCATGGAATGCTAACCAGGCTTTGGGCAACACCTTGCCCCATCAATCCCCAAGAACTCAGCTGTCTCTTGCAGGCAAAGGAATTACTGATACAGCTTCAGGGATTTGTGTAAGGCCATGAATCAGTTGTCAAACAAGGAATGGAGCTATGTCTGACTCCCCAGCCAGCATGGACATTTCTACCCCACCAACAAAGGATGGGTTTAATCTTTCAGTGCTGCCCCATCCCCTTATCACTTCTCTTCCACTGATAGGAGGTTCATCTTTTTTCAGAGTGAAATAGCCCAGGGATCTCAGCAATGTGAGATTTTGAAAGCAGCTCCTTTCATTACTTCCTCACTTCTCAGTGTTTGACTCTCCTGAAATCCAGGGTCTGAGCAATTGTCTTAAAATCTTTCTTCACTCAGCATTGACTGGACAAAGTACAAGTCTGTTGCTACCTTGCAGCCCTGGAAAAAGAGTGAATAAGTGGCATATGAATAACATTTTCTGATTATTTTTTGTCCAGGATGCTGAGCAAAAGCATTCTGCAGAGAGATGGGAGTATATTCTGTTATGTGGCTGAATATGCAAAAGAACTGATGGACATGTGTTGCTAAATCCAGACAAAGCTGTGAGCCACACAACTTGTATTCTGGGAAGAAGGCCATTATGTCCATTCTCCAGATCGATATCATGCAGTTAGCTAGGAAGAGGTACAGAGGAAACCGAATGTAACAGGGAAAGAAATCTCTTTTGTGGTAAAAAATTGTGAGTAGAAGAGTTGTTTGGTGAGCTAAAAGGTTTCATTAAGGTCTTAATACGCTTTTCTCTTAAAGTACAAGCATTTCATTTTTATTGCAGTGGCAGTCAAAATCTCTCCTCTCCTGTTTCTTTCTCCACCTTCTACATAAACACAGAGGAAACCTACACATTTTGGAGCAACTTCTTTTTACTTTTTCTTTAACAGAAGCAAGTCAACTGCACCAAAGAATCACTGAGAGTGTGTATCATGCACCAATGGATTCCTCCAATGCAAGCAGGTAACCACAGCTGCCTTGACATATCGGGGCCATGTTTTGTTTTGCACAAACTTGCATTTGTGCTTTTGCAGTACATAAATTAATAGGTTTTTGTGTTTAGCTTCCTGGGTATGAATTCACTCAATTGTCTTCAAATTTTCTAAAGATACATAAATGCAGATAAAGGTTTGCTCAAGAGAGAAGTGATATAGGAATTCAGAATTAATTTCAAAGATTAATTCAAATTTAGACAAAAGTATTGGAACATTTCTAAGATCTTAAATGGAGCTGTCAGCAAAGTTTTGTAATGACCCAGTTGCTGGGCAAGTTTAATGTAAGTTGGCATGGGACATCACTGTAAAATTTTAGCAAACTCAACTAAGCCAGGATATTCTTGGTTAAATCCAGCCTTTGAGAGTTGTACAACTCAATGCAAGAAATATTAAACAGATGTAGTGCTATTAATCCTGCACCATATTTTCTCTAGGCTTGGTTAATTCACTTTTTTTAGGGTTCAAGGGTGGAAATCTTTCAGCAGAACCACCCTGGGGATAGGAGAAAATTATTCCAGTAAGATATGAAGTGCAATCACAAAAATGTTTTAGAAGAATCCAGATGTGTGTCCTTCTTTTAAGGCTCTTAAAGTGAGATTTTCCAGGCCACATATTATAGACAAAATATGTCAACAGAAAATTAACTCCAGGAAGAAAGGCCATGTGATCAGCTATTTGTCCTAGAGTGGATTAAACCAAAGGAAAAATTAAGTTTTTGTTGTCCTCACTCTGCCAACTGTGCCAGAAAAGGACAGGTCAGTGCTCCTGCTCCAAATGCTGGGTTATTGTAAAAGGAGGAATAATACAGTGAGTCTTCATTAAGGAACAATGCTCTGGGCTGTGATGAATGGCACAAAGTTCAGGGTGTCCCATTATCTGTAATTTGTGTCCCCAAGATAAGCAAGGGCAGTGGAATTGCAGCATCAAGCTGACTTTGCAGGAGATGATGTGAAATGGTAGATCCAGAGTTCCTCAGACTGAGGAGCCCTTTCTTCAGCCTGCTCTGGGATGCTGGGGGGAAACAAGGAGGGGAAGGAAGAGGCTGGACTGCAGTACCACCACGGGCACACTCTGTGCTCGTGGCTGATGTGACCAAGCAGCCCTGGTTGTGAAGGTGCTGGAGGCCAGTGGAGACAGCATTTGCTAAAGAGCAGCCAGCATCATCAGTGCTCTGCCAGCAGAAGGAGGCTGATTAATCATTGACACATCATCTACCCAACAGACACCTACTCCTGGGTTGCCCATGTGTGACAGTGACTGCTGTTGGGAAGTGTCAAGCCACTGCTGTGACAATGGGGAAATCTCTTTGCAGGATGCTTTACCCTCCCCAAGCTGTATCTGTTCCATGACAAAGACTATCCCCTTTACTGTTTACATGCCACCAACATCACTTGGGACTGCAATTCCATAAGATAAGGCAGGCCTGACTTGGGATTGGAGCTGAGGTGTTGGGAAAAGGGACACTTGGAGCCAGCATCCTTAATACAGGCAGTTACTGAGTGTCCTTAAGTCCTGTTCAGCCCATTTCAATTCTCTCTCTCTCTCTCTCTCTCTCTCTCTCTCTCTCTCTCTCTCTCCTCTCTCTCTCTCCAAATTCTTCCACAAAGTTCACTGTTTAATCCTAAACTGGGATGCCCTGTGGTATCTATTGCTGCTGTATCTCTCTCAAGGGATAGCTGCTGCATTTCATTGATAATGAAGTTATCTCTTTGTATTGTTTTCTAATCTATTTAAACATATGAAACTTAAATAGTCTATTGTTCTAACTGCTTAACTATCTGCTTTGTTGGAAATGACTGATGCAGTCATACATCCATGTAAAAATATCCTGTGAACATGGATAAACACAAACTCTTGGAATCTGGCTGCAGATGCTGTTTCAAAAAAGCTTGTGTATTTTCTTGGTGTCTTTCTCACAGCTGTAAATCTTTAACTCTGTCAGCTGCATGTTTCACAGTTATCCCAGCCTAGCTGGGAAGAAAGGGAGGAAAAAGAAGGAAATGTGAGTGTGCTTTGGATTTGTTCCCATGTTTATTTTGAGCCCCATTTTGTACCCGACATTAGGCTGCAAAATCACATTTTGATTTAGTACAGGAGGTAACAGAGACTTTGCTAAAATTCCATCAGAAGCAGGTCAGAAGTTCAAATGCTAAACAATGAGTCCTGGACTGCGTTATATTTAGAAAAGGTATTTACAAATCTCTAGTATTTAAGATATTTTTAAGATTTTAATGATATCTTGGACCTTCCCTTACAGCAGAACAAACCCTGTGAACTTTAAGTTTAGCAGCTCGTGTTAATTGCAAGCAGCAGTTTAATTGCTGATACATGTCAATAACAGGCACCTTGGCAAAGAATATTTCAAATGTGTAGATAAAATGATTTGTGTGGTGCAGTCTGCCAAAGATAACAGTCAGACACCCAAATTAAACCACCAGACATTTGCAAAGAACCACAAGAAAACCTCACAACTTGAATGTCCTACAAACCTGGGACAGGGGCCTCAGTCCCATTACCCAAGACCAGTACCTGGGCAGGTTTGTCAAGGTGGATCCTCCCATTTGTGATCCAGCTACAGACAGGGATATCCCACTAGGATTCATGCTCCAAAGAGCAGAAGAAACAGATGTTGGGGAAGAATTCATATGTGGCTCTATGCATGGTATGACCTCTACATGACCATTTAGTATCCATTTCTCTCCTGGATGACAAATGTATTTATGCTGCAAAGGATGGGAAATCTGGATTGTCTTTTCTTACCTGGCTTCCTACTCCAACCTTTCAAATCTGCTGTACTTGCAAAAAGAACTTGTGCAGACAATCATCTTGTTTCTTCATTTTCCCCTTCTCAACTCTGATGAAGCACATCCCTCACTGTGTGGTGTGGAGAGGAGGGAGGATGGGTTTTTCCCACCACACATACCTGCACAGATGCAGGGTTTTATAGCACACAGCCTTTTAAAACCAGTCCTTTGTTCCTTAGGCTTCCATGTCTAAGGGAAAAAAAGAATACTTAGTGCTCAGTGCTTTATTAGATGTTAACCAAGGATGTTACTGTTTTTGTATTTCTTATGTCCCAAGGTATAGCAGGAAGTCATCAAGTATATATGAAAACAAATCTGAGACATCTAATGTGGATGCATCAAACAATAAAAACAGGAATTCCAGTCCCAGCGCCAGACAAAAGAGAGGTAGGAGTTCTGATAGAGCTTTTGCTTCCAAAGGGTAAAATTTTTATATTTGCATATATTTCTGGAGTTTCATGAGGGTACTTTAAAACGTTGTTTTAACCCAACATAGAAAAATCAATGCTGAAAACAAAGAAACAAAAGGGGAAACAAAGCTGAATGACTGTACCATGAAAATTTGTGAGCACCGAAAGGCAATACCAGTTTAGGGTTTTTAAGTCTGAGTTTCGATGCTTTATAGTGCTCTTTATACAACTTGTGTAATTTAAAAATAGAACTTAGGGGACAATAACATATGTGTTTTAACCTTATGTATCCTGGTGAAGTTGATTTCTAGACATACTTAAATTTTTTTCCTACAGATTTGCTAACTGATTTCTTTGTTTAAGTTGAGAGTGTTTTGCCTCCTCTGTGTATATCAGTTCCCCTCAGGTGTACAGTAAATAAACCCACAGGCAGTCACAGAAAGTCCCACCATTATTTGAGGCCATAAGTGCAATACATCTTCTATAAAACAGAAGTTAAAATAAACACTATAAAGAAACTGAATCTCATCTGACAGCAGCAAGAGAAAATCTTTTGACAGCAATTTCTCTTTTAGGCAGTATTTCTTAATGTTGAACAAAGAATTTTCTACTAATATGAGAAAAGAAAATTGTAAGGTCTTAAGAGATTAATGCCCAAATGTGGCATAAAGAAACAGCCCCTTTATCTATAAAGATATTTAAAAAGAAAATAGAGTATCTCTCTTGGAAAAATATTCACCAAAGGCTATTTACTAAAAGATGTTTAATTGCATTAGGTTTTCATGCTGGGAAAAAGGTTATGGGTTCTTCATTAGAAAACCCAATCTTAAAATTTTGTTTCACTAAAATTTTATTTTTAAAACATTTAGACTTTTTTTCTAATTCAAAAAGCAGAAAAGTAGCTTTTACTTTTAAATTTATAAACCCCTTTTCAAAAAAATAATCCAGGAAGATTACTGATGTTTTCTAACTGTCCAGCTTACTCAAGAGTGTGGGAACGGGGCTTGCATTCCGTGCTGGTTGTCATTCTTCTGTCTTCTCCTTTCCCATGAGCAGCTCCTCAGGGCTCTGGCTGGGATCCCACTGCCTCAGCCCAGAGCATCCTCATCCTCGGGTGGGTGGCTCTTCCTGCAGGGCTGGGCAGTGAGTCTGTTCTTCTTTGGTGATTCGGGTGTCCTGTGCATCCTGAGCTGCAAACCTCGCTCTGCAGAGCCAGCAAAATGCTCTTCAGATCCAGATGTCCCACCAAAACTCGAGTTTGTGTCCCTGTGAGGCACCTACCGCTGGGGCTCTGCAGGAGGCTGAACTCAAAAATGTTCCAACACCCGGGATACAGCCTGGAGCTCTGCCAAAACGGTCTCTTTTGTGCCACCTACTGCCTGTAAAATGCTTCCAATATCAGTGTAGTTAATGTGAACACAGATTATTTTAAAATACTGGTGAGATTCTCTAGTACAGAAGGGGAGGGTACTATTGACAATCTATTTCAGTTTTGTTATTCTTGTTGACAAGTGCCTGTGGCAGACTTTTCTCTGTGTAGACCAGTGTTTTGTGTGGACCTGACTGATGGAGTCACTGCCTTGAAACAAAATGGGAGCAAATCCTGCAGGAACCTGTAGGGGACCCCCTTGTCTGACTGCCCTGCTCGAAGCAGGATCAGCTGCAAAAAGCTGTTCACAGCCATGTCCATTTGGGTTCTTGGAACAGCTCCAAGGATGGTGACTCCACAATTTGCCATGGGGGCACTGTCCTAGACTTAACCCCTTTCACAGTAAAAAGGGTTTTTCACATTTTTAAATGGAATTTCCCATATGTCAATTTGTGTCTGTTGCCTCTCTCATGCTTTCACTGGGCTCCACTGAGAAGCATCTGCTCCATCTTCTTTATTTTATAAGATCCTCCTGAGCCTGTTGTCCTCCAGGCTGTGCAATCACAGCTCTTTCACTCTCTCCTCATGTCAGCTACTGCAATCCCTTAATGATCTTCATGGCCTTTCACTGGATTTTCACTGGAGTATGCCCATGTCCTGCAAAGCCCAGGACAGGACAGCACTGCAGGAGGGTCTCTTGTGCTGGGCCAAGGGAAACATCACCTCCCTGGACCTGCTGGCACAGCTCTGCTAATGCAGCCCAGGATGCTGTTGGCTTTCTTTGAAGTATGCATTCAGGCTCTCATTCATCCTACTGTCCATCAGGACCTGGTTCTTATTATGTTTGGAAATAATTTCCAGGGTTTTTTGGTGTACCTGCAGAATGAAGGAAAAGGTTTGAATGACTCAGGTGGAGACAATATGACTTTTGAGACCAGTGTCTAATGCTTTGCTGGTGCTGGGAGGCTGTGGGGACTTGTGAAATGCAAAGGGGTCCCTCAGGGAAGTGATTCAATTGCAGAGCTGAAGAACTAACACAGGAACCCAGCCCTCTGCACATGCAGTGCTGTACTCCCTGTGGGACTCTCTGATAATTAAATGCTCTGGATTTTCTTGCTCTAAGAAAGCAGAAAGTAAATGTATTTTATATACCAGTTTTTGAATTCTTTATAAGCTACAGTATCTGTCCAAAGATTGCCTGGCAGAGCCAGCCCCACAGCTGACCCCACTGCTTGGGAGCAGCTCCTCACCAGGTGCACCTGCCTGGCCCAGAGCTGGCACTGGGTAGAAGGAGCTGAACCACAGTGACATAATTCTTCTGTGTTCTTAAAATCTGTTCCTCTCACACCCACCTATGCATGCAGGCACCTCAGATCCTGGATTATCTTGGCTGCAAATCAGGAAGTGATGGGATGCACTTTCCTTTGGAAGCACAGCTTGTCAGTCTGTTGTTTGTCTGTCAGTGTGGATTCATTGTCTCTTTGTCTCCTTTGTACTTTTGGTCTTCATTTGTCCCTCTAAAGATTTTCATGTGACAGTGTATGAACTAAAGAGGAGGAAAATCTATTGGTTAAATCCCAAGGCTCAGAACCAGGTACCCAATACATGGTTTTTCTCCTGCTCCTTTGTCATAAACCTTCTGGTTGTTATCTGCCCACACCAAGAAAGGAGCAGATGGAAGATTTGGCAGGATATGGGATTTGATCTAGGTCCTGTTTCCTGCAATGTGAGTACCTGAGTATCTTTCAAGCCCAGAGCCTCAGGACCATCTGTGACAGATCTCTGCAGAGGCAGCTGTCAGACAGCGTGGCTGATTATTCATGCAGGAGCCTGGCATGTGAGCTTTGCTGGCATGGCATCCTTACATCCCAGCAGATCAGGAGATCAATTGCATGACTCTGCCAGCTTCAGAGGCTTTAGAAAGGCTTCAGCAGGTAAGGCTGATGATGTACCAGCCATAGGGCTCATGAGGGCAGACTCTTCAGTGCCAGTGCTGGATTGCAGAAGTGGGACTGCTCCCAACACTTGCATGTCCTGCACTGCAAGGCTTCTTCTCTTACTTCTCCCTACAACTCACTGTTCCAACCAATGATGTGTTTCCATAACAGAAGGCACTAGCTTGCTGCTAAATTGTATTTTCCTTTGATGAGAGCTACCTCCCTTCACCTGTTTTTCTTTGGTTTTGTTTTGTTGTTCTCCATTAAAACTCAGTGAGCCAAACTCAACCCAAGGGCTCTGTTTGGTTCCGCTGGTTTACTCACCCTGACCTCATGTCACCTTTCTAATTAATTAGCTCTTGCTCAGGCTTGAACTGAATCAAAATTTATTTATTTCTTTTTAGTTGTCATCCACTGCTAACCTTTCCTTTCCCATAAGCTGAACAGCTGTCCCTTCCTTCCTTATTTCTCTTCCCTCTCCCTCTCTCTCCTAGTTGATGCTTCCAGCAGCCTTAACCTTGAGCGCACAGCGCTTGCTAGAAAGCGATTCACATTGCAAGGTCTTTCCAACCGCAGAGCTCCACCCAAAGGTAAAATCACCCATGCAGCATTTGGTCTCAGGCCATCTGTCTCCTGCACTCCCACAATGTTCTCTCCATCCCATGGTGCCATCCATCACCCTTTCCTAAAGTGCTGCCGCATCTCACCCAAATGCTCCTTCCTGGTGCACACAAGTGACTCCTCTGCTCAAAGACACTGTCACCAAAAATTGCTCCCACAGCAGCACTGGCAAGGCAACCTCTGGGTCGGCTGGTTGGGTCTTCTACTGGTGCAAAGTGCAAATAACATTTGTTTCCAGTTTCTCTCAAGGGTCAAAGTGTGAACTGGCTTTAAATGGTCAACAGAACTTCTTTCAGCAGCTTACAGGCTTGAAGATAAAGAGTATTGTATCAATTTTGCTACATGAGAGTTTAATGTGTGAAATCATCCATTGGTTGGATGTAATTTTTTCAAATATTGTTCAGTTGTGACCTAGTGGGGAATCAGAATTCAGGAGATCTGGGATTTTATTCAGCTTAATTATTTTATATGACACCAGAAAATGCTATGTTTTGAAAACTTGTGCATAAATGTTTAGTAGATATCCATGAAGTTCCTGTGATAGCTGTACAAAGAAGAGACTTTAGAGCAATGAAAGAAATGTGAATAGAAACTAAATTGAATGACTACTTACAATCACTTTCTGAAAAGATACTGTAATTACTCCCTTTAATTGTTTTTGCGTGGCTTTTTTCCTGTTCTGATAAATAGCATTTCCTCTATGAGATGAAAGGTTAGTATGCAGTGATGGAGAGGGTGAACATCAAAGGAGGAAGAACCAAGATGAAAGCATAAAAGCAGAAATACAGAAACATTAAATTATAATGTGATAAAGTAGATAGGAATGCACCAAGAGTCAGCATTACTGTAAGATTCTGGTTACAAGATTAAGGCTGCATGTGGTAGCGAGATCCAAGATGGACAAAGTTCAATGTCTGAATATAAAAATAAGTGGATTTTAGATCTTGTGACTCAGAAAAATCAATGACAAGACACAGATTTCAGAAATAATGCTGCAATTTTTGCGAGTCTAGATTTACAATTTTGTTTGGGGCCTCTTTCACTTTTTAATCTGAGTTTTTCTTGTCATATGAAATGTCTTGCCTTGTATTCAGTGTTCCAGACAGTGAAGCACAGCTCAGAAGAGCTCATAACCCCTCAGCTGTAAGTGCTCCGAGTTCAAAGCCTTGCTGGGCCTGGTTACTTGGGATTCCTGTGGAACACCTCTTACACAATGTCCTGTTTCACTTTGTGGTGCTGACCTGCTCCTGCCCAGAGGGAGCTGCTGGCAGACAGGCTGGCTGGCCGTGGTCATGGCTGCAGGCAAAGCCCCTCAGCACTGCAGGGCCGGCTGGAAGCTGGGAGAAACAGGGAAGTGTGTGCAACCAGCTTGTCCTGCTCCTCAACACTTTGTCTAAAGGGTTTTGTTACTGGCCATGGTGAAGGATGGTGTGTTGAGCTGAGCATACTTTGGTTCAGACCTGCTGTGCCTGTTTCTGTCCAGAGCATATAAAAAGGAAGGTCTGAACAATATAATATCCCAACTAACTAGGGTGAAAACAAGATCGGGTGTCGACTGACAGTGGAGCATGGACACTCAGAGAAATGCTGAATGTCTGCCTAGGCTGGATATGACAGGATGGAAAATGTTGTATATAATTACTTTGGTGTTTTAGTCAAAGAAATGCTGATGTCTGGAAAAGAAACTGGCATTTGGCACTCCATCAGTGCAGAGATCCCTGGGACAGCCATCCCAGAGCTGGCACCAAAGTGTATCCAAGTCCACATTCAAAGCACCCTGCATCTCCCCACCCTTGGGTCAGCACTAGCCATCCTGGTTTTCAGAGCCAAGTTCATATTCCCTGGGGTGGGCATAACTTCAGCACATCTCATAGTGAAAGCTGTGTCTTTACTCCTGAGCAGACTTAGAGAAAAGGCAGGATGCTAAATAAGGAAACAAAAAACCACTATGTATCCTTCACTTTCTCCAAGCTGGCTTGCACTGGTAAAGATGGAAGTTTGGAGAATATTTTCAGACATTCACACAGTCAAATTTTAGAAATGACTAATATGAACTCCAAACCATTCATTCTTGATTTCGGTGTGTTTCAGGTCAGTCATCACAGAACAAGCAGTTCAGTGTCTAAAATGATCCAAACCTCATCCGTAGATGCACACCCCATTCCAGCCATCATGCTCATTTCTCTGTGTTTTGTAGCTGTACTTGGACACTAGTTGGTTGCTAAAATAATAATTGGCATGGCTCTTTTCTGAAGTATTAAATTTGGTGCAATTGGAATTGCTTTGAAAATATGTTCATAATAACACTTTCTGTGCTTTTCACCTTGTTGAGGGTATTTTTTTTCTCTCTGTTTTAGAGGAGCAACCTTTCTTCTATTTACCTTTTTCCAGCTGCTGCTTTGCTTTGAACATCTTTTACCCCCAGTGCTTATTAACCTCTAACCCTGCCCTGCATTGCATCTGTCTGTTCTCCCAGATCCAGAGTGTAAGGACAGAGAAGTTACCCGTCGCTTTTCCCTAGCCTCCTCCATCAGCACCACAGTTAATGCTTCTGCTGTCACCAAAGGTACTGTCCTGCTGCCTGCTTAGCTCCCCTCCCCTGCCTGCTGCCTGGCACATTCACTGCCAAATGCTGCTCACAGAGTGAGCACCTCGGGCTCAGCTTTTACAAAGGCACGAGGTTCCAGTAGAAGAAGAGTCAGCACCAGTGTAGCACCTGCAAGGAGGCAGGCCAGAACATTTGGGATGTGTATTGAGGTGTGCTACCAGCACGCAGAGTGACTCTTCCCAGTTTCTCCATTGTAAACTTCAAAAAGTGTTGCTGGTGTCCATGGAAATTGGATTAATTTTTGGCTGATGTGGGGTTAAGTTTCTAAGTTCTCCCTGGTTTGGATTAACTGATGTTCAATTGAAATTATTTCTGTTTCCTTAAAGCTGTTTAGGATTTCTGCTTTCAAAAAGGAGAAAATCTCTTCATTGCATAGCAATATCAAGAAAGCCTGAAATCAAGTCAAAACCAGAGGAGCAATAGATGCCAGTTTTAATTATGTTTAGTAATATCACTGTTACAGTCAGAAATTATGTTTGCAGGGAAATTTTCCAATGTGCAAGGAAACTGGGTGCCTAATGCACTGAACTCCATGCAGTTTGTGTGGGAGCTTATGGAAGTTTTATTTATATGCTTTATTTAGCTTTAGAAAAGGCACTTACAAAATATGAGTTTACTGTACTAGTGCCTAGATTTAACCTCAAAAGCAACCCATGAATTTAGGCAAGTTGATTGTGTTGAAAATCATTGTGAGCACATGTCCTACAAGTCAGGGATAATTTTGACAACACAACATATGGTTTTACATGGAATTCTGAATATACCACCTTTTGGCAATTGCTGGAATGGACTGGAGGAACTGATTTGCAAGGTTAAGATTTTCAGGGCAATTAACAAATCAAAACAGAAGACAAAATGGCAGAATTAATTAGTATAAAAATCTTTGCTCTATACTTGTCAGGAAGAAAGTTGCCAAGTATCTGTTGCCTTCTCAGCAGCCGTGAAGGATATGAGCCACATTCTTGGCTGCAATGAGGCTGCCAGGGAATGAGGGCATGGTGGGGTTGACGGGCAGAGGAAGGATGTGACAGTCTCACTACCTACAAACATTTCTTTGACAGCACCTTTAGACCACAGCACTAGAACATCCTCATATGGAAGTGATGGGCACAGCACATGAGAAGAGGTTATTACAGTTTTTTGCCCTCAGCAACAACTCAGAAATACATGATCAGTTGCTAAATTATGGGAAGACTGAGTTATTTCCTAATAATTATTCTCAAAGCTGGGGAACAGAATGAAGCACATCTCTACAAAGAAAATGGGCAACCAAGGGTTGTTCTTTAGTGTGGTTTATCAAAGAGAGCATGTGTGAATTGCTGTGACATTTAAAATTTGTTACAGTTTCATATAAAAAAATCCTATCCTAGAATCCTGTTTGTCAAAAGACTGTTGTCAATCTCTTGGGATACTGAGAAAGCTACTTCTGCAATGATTTTCAAAGCTAGAAAACAGAATCAGTATTTTTCAATTAAGTGTTTTAGTTACAGCATCTGCTTTAAGAAAATCTTTCCGATGACAAAAGAACTGATGCCTGAGTCTTGTCTCAGCATCAGCCCAGATGCAGACCTGGCCAGGGTGTTGTGGCCATCACTTCTGAGGCTGCAGCTGCTGCTGTGCCTGATCCTCACTCCTGACAGTTCAGCTCCCCCCACATCTGCAGTCGGGGCACAGGAGAGTGCTGCACATGACCCGTGGCTGGTGTCCCCCCCTTCTGTGGCTCAGAAGTGTTGGCTCTGTGGCTGTGCCCTGCCAGCCTCCCGGCTGAGGGCGGGCGCTGCGGGTCTGGCTGCCTTAGTGCCATCTCCTGGGCAGAGTGAGGGAACATCTGTGAGACCCGAAGGGAAGCAGATTCTTCTGCTGTGATGTCTCAATGTCTTTTGACAAAAGGGGTCTGTTCCCTATCCACTTCACAGAAGTGTGTGTCTTCACCACCTAGAACCCAGGGGTTGGTCATTCTTCTGGGTGAAAAGTCTTAGGTAGTTAGTATTTTCAGGTGGTAGGAAAGCAAGTTTCTCCTTTAACAGTATTTACAGTCTTGTGACTCTATAAACTCCACACAGGTCCCCTTGTTCCTGCAGTTAAAGTCAAGAGACATGAAATAAAGAGTGACCCAACTCCCCTGGGGTTTGAAGGTAGGAGTATTTCCATCCTGCATGAAAACCTCGTTTGATATTATTCACTGAATTCACATCTCATCACACTGGAGCTCATTAGGGGTTGGGGTCAGTTTATCTGCATAACTGGGATCAAGACAGCTTGTTACTCCCTTGCCTGTCCCTTGCACTCATATTCACCTAGGCACAGGCCTAAATTAAAGCCCCAGTTCTCTGTCTGTTTTGGGAAGTAAAGCTCTAGGCTGTCACCTGGATTTGGATTTTCTGCCTGGCTCTGCCTCCCTCCATAGAGAGAAGCATCAGGGAACCAAGGGGCTACTTTTCACCTTCATCTGCAGTCTGGCCACTTGCATCCCTCTTCCCTTGTTGGTGTCTACTCTTAATGAGAGAAGCAGGAGCCATGTGCATGAAGACTACGGGGGAGGCTAGACTGTGCATTAATAGCCATTTCAGGTGCAGTGTTTCATTTCAGACAAGCAGAATTTCTACCAATTGGTTGCAGCAGATTCATAAATTACTGATTAATAAACAATACCAAAGAGTTAAATTGGGATGCTGTTCCTCAGCTACTGGAAGATCACCAGCTTCCATTGTCAGCCCTCCCCTTCCCCTGACCATTTGCCTTAGAGAGACACAAGGAGCCAGGTACCTCAAGTACCTGCTTCAGGACAGGCAGGAGAGAGATGCAGGCTGAGGACTCCTTTCATTGTGTTGTTCTGCACAAAAACTTGGTAGGAAGAGCCAGTGAACAGGTCAGTGATGGAACTGGTGAAATATCAGAGCTATCTCCCATGGTACTCCCAGTGGAAGAGGAACAGAGAGGTTGGAAGAAACAATTCAGAGACAGCAGTTTTGCTGTTTGCAGAATATTTCCTTATGCCAGTGACCCCTGGCACTACGTTTAGAACCATTCTGTTTCCCAAAGTGTGGGGTTTATGCCTTGCTTTCCTCACTGACAGATGCCCTGATGTCAGCATCCCCTGTGGCTGCAGGGGCAGGGGGGATTTCAAGGTGCAAGAACTATCTGCAGAACTGACTTGCTCCTCACAGGTTAAAAACAAGGTACTGCTGCACAGCATCCCTCACCAGACTGAGTACCTTTAAATAGGAAACAATGAACATTATCACCCCTTTACCAGAAGATACTGCTGCTATTGCCAGGGCTCTGACTGAGGTAATAACATGAGGGGTTCTCCCCCAAAATTCTGTTGCATTCATCTAGAGTGAAATCATTAATTTCTGGTCTCCCTGGTCCTCTTTTTGCTGCTGTATGGATTAAAAAAAAACCCATAAATTATCACCTACAAAATTATTTGAAAAGCTGCAAGGAAAATGTGTTAAAAATGAGTAAGGAAGCTGTAATGAAATAGAACACTGCACTATTCACTCAGCAACTGTCTTCCTTAATTAACATCAATGCTTCTGTTTGATTCATTTCGCTGTTCTCTGTCCTTCTCAGACTTACAGTTTTTCTGTGGAATGCTGCTGTCCTTTCACTCATTTGTGCTGGTCATGTGTCTCCTCTTTTATAACTGTTGGACCCCAGTCCACCTGTTTCTTAAAGAGACTGTCAGTTGCAGAGGTGATGCAGGAATTCACTTTGTACTGGTTGTCTGGTCACTATTTCACCTTGAAGACACAAATTGTACTTCCTGTCACAGATGCTTTTGAGAACACCATTTTGGCCCAGACTAAATGTAATGCTGGTTCCACCACGAGATCCGTACCTAGATCTGCTTCACAGACAGGTAAACAAAATTAAAGTGTTTGTAAACTCAATTTGAGAGTGCAAACTAAATTTATGATAATATTTACTCTATTATAAGGAGAGTTTTCTCTTTTGGTGAATATTATTTCCCATCAAAACAAGGAAAGAAAAAGCTTGGGTCACTAGCTTAGAAACAATGCCCCAGATTCTGGTTTTCTGAGGTCAGGCTGAAAATAATTATTTTAATTGAAAGCAAGAAAGCTCAGAATTTGATCTGTCTTATTTTATAAGAATTAAGCATGAGAAACAAGCTGTTTCTTAGTCTCTGAAATTAGAATAGGGATTTGTATGGAAGAGGGAGGCTGATGCACGTATTTGTAAGGAATTCTTGCTGGTGAGGTTTCTAAATGACTGGCAAAAGACTGTGGAAGCTTTGTCTAATGGAGTAGAGGGATATCTTTTTCTCTTGGTGTTTGTAGTTCAGCCTGTGAATTTGAATTAAAATTGCAGTAGCAGTTTGAAATTAATTAGAATCAGAGTATTCTTATATGTTTAGACCTTTGCTAGTGTTGCTGATGTGAATAAACTGGTACAGGACAGTGTCAGTTTGGAGAGACTGGTTTACATCTTTGAAAGCACAGATGACCAGACCAGACCTGTGGGGTGATAGCTGGGGATGCAGCTGTGCTGGAAGAAGGTCCCTGCATCCCTTTTATCTGAGCTGCAGCTGTTGGAGCAGCCAGTCCCTGGGTGGCAGAAGGGACTGCAGAGCTGCATGACCATGTGTTGCACCAACCAGTACCTATAGCAGGGAGGATGTGCATGGGAAAGCATTAAATAAACCAATTGATAAACCTATTTCTCCTAGATCAGGTCACTTTTCTCCTTACTGCCTGAACTGCCTGGCTTAGGTTTTGTATTGTCTCAGGCCAGGGTTTGGTGTGGGTTTAGAGTGCTGGGATGTGCATATTCCCACTGTGTGAGAATCTGTCTCCATGCCTTGTGGCCAGAGCTTTGCCTTGTTGAGAGCAGTGACACACAGGATGTAAAGAATTTGGTTCAGCATCTGCTCAGCCAAGTCCCTGTGAATCATAATGCCAGCAGGTACACTAATTAGGAAGGCAACGGTAAATTGACTGACTCCATTCAGCTTGTATCTGTCAGGGCTGCAGAATCTTTTGGTAGATGCAAGGTCTGTTTCTGCTGAGCTGGCCTGTAGTCATACCTATCCCTACCAGAAAAGGGACAGGCATCAAGTGCAGGAAAGTGCAGATAATGGTTGCCATCTGCACAAAAGAGCCTGAGAACCATGGGAGCCTCAGGCAGACAGGTCTTATAAGGCTCAGCCTCAGTTTCCCTCAGGACACATCCTATAGACATGCTTTTCTAGGTGAAGAGAGACTGGCTGTTGAGCTTGGGCTAGAAATCTCTCACTGAGTCCATTCCACTGGGTTGGGGTGGTTCTGGTGAAAATCATGCAGTAAGACAGGTAACAGCACAAATATGACTGAGAGCTCCACTCACCGCCCTGGCTGTCTTTGTGCCTTGCTCTGAACCTTCCCTCCATTGCAGCCTGCTCTAGGGTATAGTCTTGTAATTGCTCAGGTGGTATTATCACCTTAGGGTGAGATGGAGATAAGAAGTCAACCAAAATTCCATGGTTTTGTACTTACTTAAACATGTGGAGATAAGCTGGAAACTGAATCATCATGGCCCTCTGAAAGTCATGTCAGCACAAGTTATCATTTGCTCTGCAGGAAGATTCCTGGTCCTTGGTTTTTGTACTTCCTGAGCTGAGGGGATTGGGCAATGCTGCGCACTGGGGGTATCCATGGGTGTGAGCGCTGCAGCCACACACGCTGCTCTCACAGCAGGCACAGAGAGTGGTGCAGGCTTTTAGAGACACAATAATGGCTGTGACATAATTTTTATGGCAAAGCCATGGAATAAGCTATAAAAAAGTACCAGCAATTTGGTAAGTGGAAGAGCGGGAAGTGGACCTGTGACCTTTATTTTACAGACTGGTTCTCAAAGAGGCTAATGTCTGATAGCTAACTCTTTCTGGCTTATGTCTTTTGAAAAGGTTGGCCCAGCAGACAAATGCCTTCTCTAGACACATTTGAAGATTTTGAAGCCATCCCTTCCAGCATGGATGAACTCTCCAACTCTTCTGATTTGGAGGAAGAGACCAACCCTAACAATGTAATTGCTTTTTAAAATTACACTGATCTTTTCTACCACAACTTCCTCTTCTTTAAGGATCACAATGTAACCTGCAAAGTTTGGGTTCATACCAGCCTTAAATCCATGGATGTGTGGGAATACAGAAAATGGAAATTTGATCTGGGGTGTTGGAAGATTATTACAAGACTTTTGTTGATCAGGATGAGGATCATAAAAAGTCACCCATACATGTAAGCTGTCACTTTGCCTGCTACAAAAGCAAGAAAAAACTCTGAGTCTTTAAAAAATAATTTCAGACTTTTCCAGATAACTTCATCTGCTGTCACAAACCTAACTTTTATACTAGCATAATGGCTGGTGGGTTAAGCCTAAAGTCTAAATGCAGAGAACAGGTCTATCCAAATTTTGAATAATATTTAATCTGGGCATAATAAAGAACAACTACCTACAGAAGAAATCTCTGCCAGCTTGAAATGCCTAATTCAGTATTTAACTAAAATCTCTTGCACAGTGTTCTTTCATCCACGGTGATTGTATTTCTGGTGCCTTGTTTCATTCATTTTAGGGGAACAATCTCTTCCGGGTTGAAGGCAGTTTTGACAGCTGTTTCCCAGATTCTCTTACTCTCGAGGATGGAGATTTAGTGCAGTTTGTGCAGGAAGGAGAGAATGGTCAATGGTGAGTATGGTAGAGAGACAGAACTGGACATCTAGAACAGCCAGAACGTCCTGGAAAAGATGGAAATATAGGTTGGATATTACGGAACAATTTTTTTACATAAAGAGTGATAAAGTTCTGGAATGGTCTGCTCAGGGAGGTGGTGGAGTCACCATCCCTGGATGTGTTAAAAAAAAAGACTGGATGTGGCACTCAGTGCATGGTTTAGTTGAGGTGTTAGGGATGGGTTGGACTTTATGGTCTTGAAGGTCTCTTCCAACCTGGTCATTCTGTGATTCTGTATGGATACCTGTAGGACTGCCCTGGGTCCTCTGCCTCCTTCCTTAGTTTAGGAAATAATAGCCCAACATGCACCTCTAAGAAACACAACCCAGGAAAGGGCAATGTAGGAAAATTCACTGACTGTTCTCTGAGTTTCAGGTTAGTGAAGAAACTGGTCTCTGAGAAAAGTGACTGGGTTCCCTCCAGCATATTGCAGCCAGCAGAGGGGGACAGTAACAACATAATTAAGAGCAGCAATGCAGGTAATAGAGAAAATGTGTTACTGGTTTGGTGGGGTTTTTTTTCTCCAAACTGAAAAAGAATGTGATAGAAAAAAGAAAGGTGATAAAAAGTGCACTTCTGTATTGAAGTACTCACCTGAGTGCATGTCTGTGCTGCAGTCTCTGGTGACATGGCTGAGCTAACCTGAAATTTGGTGCCTGAGTGTCAGAGCTAGTCAGGCACATCAGCTTTCCTTGGCCTGGCTTAATTGTTTTCCCCTTTCTGAGCAGAACTTGAATCTCCCATCCAACTTCTATAGCTATCAGTACTCAGGCTGGCTGCTTTACAGCAAGCCCAAGTGTCTTATACACAGGGTATACCTGCAGGACAGCTTTGATCCTGGCATGGATAGACTTTGGATGGAGACCAGCATCAGGGCTGTGCTTCTGGCCTAGGTTTGAAAACAATAAAAATTCATGAACCATTACTGCCTTCATCATATTTCACAGCTGGCTCCAAAAGCTGCAGGAAGGGCTGCTCTGGCAAGATTTCAGCCAAATCAGCACTAAAAGCTATCCAGTCAGAGCTTTGGTTCTGACTTAACACCCAAACAGGTTGCACTGGAAAAGCTGAATCTAAACAACTCTGCAGATCAAAGGTTTACAATTCAGACTAATATTTGTCCATCCTTAAATATAATTTACCAAAATATATCCTTTTATTCTGCTAGTAGCAGAAGAAAGCAAAATCTGGCACAGCCATCCCCTGGAGATATGTGATGGAGAGCTACCAGCACTTTATTCTGAGTTACTGATCTCTTGATTCTTTTGGTCAGTTTATTTAAGTAGAGGAAATCCTTTTTCAACCTCAGGATTCTTTGCTGTGGTGTAAAGGGAGTTTGTTAATTGCTGCTCCTTCACCTCAGCAGCCCAACAATGACTCTCATTTCACTGGCATGTCCAGAGCTTCAAAATAAAAACAAAGCCAGGCACACATTACCGTTACATACCAGCAGAGCCTCCCTTATCTTTTGTGAAGGAGTTAGAAGAGCAGTAGAATTGTGGTTTTATGTTTTCTTTTATTCCAGGCTTTTAAGAAAGAACGTCAAGACTGTAAATGAAAAATCCTGTAGATATATTGTAGTGACAATGCCCATGTCCTCCTTTTCAGACACGTACAATGACTCCTGCAGCACAGCCTCAGTAGAGTCAGACACGAAGGAAAGTGAAGTGGCCAAAAGCTTCCCAGCAGAACAGAGGGCTGGCAGCTGAACAGCAGGACCAGCCTTCCTCAGGACCCTGTCCACCTGTCTTTATCTTGGGTGGACACTGGATCAAAGTTGCCTTTCTCACAAGCTCTGAGGTTCATAATTCACTACAATTTTATCAACATGAACAGATGAGAACTGTGCTGTCCACCTGGCAAGCTGGGAAAAAAAAAAAAAAACAAACTTGAAAGGAGCATTAAACATCCAGAAAACATCAAACATACCTTCAGTATTAGAGGAGAAAAATGCTTCTTGCATTGATTATCAAACTGTTTCAGAAGATGTGGCCTAAATTAGGTCGACAGCAGAGCTGACGAGTCTCTATGCACGCACCTTTTGGCAACTTTGCTTGAGCACCACATCACTGCAGAGGGGCACGTGGTGGTTACGAGTCCTTGCTCCACCCTGGGGTCACCTGGAGGTTTTTCCATTTGCTTGCCTCTGGCTGTGCCTTCCCTCCTTAATTCCAGCTGATACATCATCACAAATGTGCCCTTTTTGCTGTCAGTCAACACCAAAAACACCCCAGTTGAGGGTGGCTGTGGAAAGGAGACTTCTGGCTGGGACCATCCGAGAGGCTCGGTGCAGCACTGACGTGACTCTGCTGCGGTGGCCCGGGAAGGTTCTGCCTCACACATTCCACACCTGGCACGGTGCAGGTGGCAGCTCCTGCCTGGGAGGTGCAGGGCTAAGCAGGGAAGTGAAGATGTGTAACAGCTACTGTGACAAAGAACACTCTGAACTCTTTTTACAGTCTAAGTCATTCCTCTGCCCCCTCTACAGTCTCTGGTTGCTGGATCACAACCCTTTGCATTTGGTGCTGAGAATTCAGTTGAATGCCATTTACTGTCACATGTTTGAGTAGACTGCATGCTTTCCTTGTGTGCTGGGCTATGAGTAGATACATTTCACCCCCCATTTGGAATATACTTGAGCATTGCAAATAGGCAGTGAGCATTAGATGCTCCATGAGTGGATAAAGTGTTGTTGTTAAATACTTCTTTCCAGGACGTTTGATGAAAGGACTGTACCAAATCTCTGCCACATAAGGATGTAATGTATAATATAAAGTGATTACAGATGTTATGATTCCTATACAAGCCATTAGCTCATTTAGAGCAACTGTTAAGGCATGAAGGCATTTTGATGGTAATTGGGTCTTAGGTCCCACAAAAGCTGCTAGTACTTTGGTAAAGATAAATATTGACTAAGACTTGCAAACAGGCAAAGATCAGTCTGGTAAAAATGAGCTCAGAAGAAGCTCAAGAGTGAATGAGTGGCTTTCACTCTTAGGGATATTTTGTTTAACCCTCAGACTAGTGGTGCATTATGTAAATAACAAAGGGCACTAAAAGCACTAGAAATGGAGATGAAGCAAACCAAAACCCACTCTTTACTAACTGAGCCTCTGAGCAAAGCAGTAGGTGTGTGTATTGTTTCTGCTCTCACCTTCAAAGGGACTCCAATGTTTTCCTTTGTGTCTCAGTGGAGGCAAGTACCTTAGTGTGTGAGTCAGGATAGCTGTGGAGCAGGTAGGTAGTCCTGTTTGAGAAAACACCTTGGAGTAGGTAAAGGCTTAGTCAGTTTTTTCTTTTTTTGCCTGTGAAGACTTATTGCTTGATTATAAGTTGCACTGTAGTGATTGATTCCCATGGCTCTTCTAACCCTCCATATCTAAACTCTATGATTTTTGACATTTTCTGTTCAAGACTAAAGGACCTTTCTGGAAGCTATTTTTGTTCTACAGAGGTAGGAGCTTGCCTGTTTGAGTTGGTCATTTACCTCAAAAGTGACATGTAGGCTCTCAGGAACAGGAATCCTCTTGGTCTACTGTGGTTATCAGCATCTTGCAGGAGGAATGGATTCCTTTCAGTCCCCTAAGGAAATATGCAGTGACATTTTCTCATAGTGCAAATACTTTGTCCTCTCTAAAATAAGTTCATTCTGGTTTCTCTATTACTTTCAGTAATTTTTGCACAGGAACAGTGCTGCTGTCTTCCCCTGCCCTAAGCATAGGAGAGGGAAGGGTTAGGGAGCTTTGATTGCACATTAGTGAGTATAGTAAACTTTTGTGTGTGGGAGAGAGATAGGGAAGAGTTACCCTGAGTGTATGAAACTGCCATATTGAAGATTTGTGACATTGCTGATGGATGGAAAGACAAAGGAGCAACCTTCTGAGACCCACACCTTCTGGCTTTTCTGATGAGACAAAATGGGATTTGGTGACTTTTTGAGTTTTTTAAATAATATGCAGGACAGTCTTTAATTAGTATATTTCTGTCAAGCAAAGTGATAATTAAGGGAGTGACTCTCCATGTACAGTCTAGAAGATGATTTGGTAAAGTCCAGAGAGACTAATGTGTATGTTAGGGTATGCTTATTCTGTCTGTAGGTCTTTGACACCATCACATTCAGGTAGATGGACCTAAAAATCATAGATTTCAAATAAGGATTTCATTTCAGTGTTGTTTGGAGATGCTATAGTGACCATTTAGAAGCAATTTAAAAGTAATGGTTGTGACTAACATTTGGCTGTAGAAGACACCAGACCCCAGGAAAATCTGTGCTGCTGCAGCCCTTGCTGCTGCCCAGTGCCTGGCTGTGCTCCTGGGCCTGGGCTGGTCACACCTGCCTTCCAGGCTGAGGGTTTGCCTGGGCTCTCCTCTCTCTGCTCTGCTGCTCTTCTGTGAAACTTCAGAACCTTCACATCCTCAAAAGTGCTCACTCAGGTGTGTGTGGGCTGCAGAGTCCTTCCCTGCACCAGTGGCGAACAGAGACGGGCAGTTGCATGACACACAAGTCTTGCTTTTAGCAAACCAGGCTAAAATAGAATCAGGCCTGATCCTCTCCTCTCACCTGGAACAACAACCAGGTGGAGAACCAGACCAGTGCTCGTTGTCTTGAACACAAATAGCTGCAGCCAAACCACACCTGAAATCTGGCTTTTCTCGCCAGCGACAGCAAAGCTCTGTGTGTGTCATGTTCTGGTTGTGTGTGTGATGAGAAGCCATTTTATTATCTATGATTTTCTTAGAGTCTTGATATTTCAAACAGGATTGGGTATGAGAAAGGCCATGAGCTTCCTTTCTAAAAATACTCAAAGACTTCAAATATATATATGTGATTAGAAATATATAAGAATAATAATAATAAAGATCCAAAATGTGTATTTCTTCTTGCAGCTGGACTGAAATGGCTGCTAAGATTTCCTCTCCCCCGCTGAGAATTGGTACAGTTTGTTTTTCTTACATGATTTCCATGGTGTTGATAATGATGTATTTGTATATTGTGACTGATGAGAGATAATCAGACAGGGAAAGAGAACAGAATTACCTGTCCTTTTTTCCAGTTAATACAGAATGTATGAATTTATTACAAGAAAAAAAAAGTGTGCAAATGAACTTCCTGTAATTAGGCCATTCTGACCTGTGTAGAACCACACTTTGTTTGAAATTTATAAAAATTATAACTAGTACAAAACCCTGTGGTTAATGTCTCTATATGAAGCAACAAGTAAAATGAGATTTTTTTTTTTTCTATTTGAAATAAATGAATTATCAGTTAAGGCACATTATCAGAGCTGAAAAAATCGACACATTTGTCCAATATAAGTTTAATTTGTCCAACACAAAAGCAGAGTAACAGATTTTTTCCTTTACCCATCTCCCTTAGTCATGTTCTGAATCACTGGTACACTTAGGAGAGTGCAAAGCTTCACACAGACAGCTCAGAGGAAGTCGTAGGTGACTTTGTAATAGTTACTCCTGAGATACCTGCATAACTTTGGCTACCAGTGTTTGTTAGGGAATGGTAATTGATCCAAATACAAGCTGTGGGTCATGCAGAAAGGCAAGCAGGTTAAAAGTGAGAATGTAGAAACACAGTGCAAACACAGTAAGATAAACTGGAGCTGATTTCATGCAGTATCCAGATTTCTGGGGGCAAACTTCACCTCACCTGACTTATCAAGTCCTTGGCATCACCATATTCCTGCAGCTGATATTGGTATGAGGTAAAGAAGAATCAGGAGCACACCAGAGGCCAGCATGGGGGCTGCTTTGTTCCCTGCCCCAAGCAGGCCCCTGGCAAATGCCCGGGGCAGGGGATGCCCAGGGCAGAAGTGAGTGATGCTCTCCTGCTGCACATCCTGGCCTGCAGCCGGCACTGCCTGCACAGCTCCTGCCTCGGCCCGGGGAGCTGTACAGGAGCTTCTGTGTGACAGGGGTGCCCTCTGTGTGACAGAGGAGCCCTCTGTGTGACAGGGGAGCCCTCTGTGTGACAGGGGTGCCCTCTGTGTGACAGGGGAGCCCTCTGTGTGACAGGGGTGCCCTCTGTGTGACAGAGGAGCCCTCTGTGTGACAGGGGTGCCCTCTGTGTGACAGAGGAGCCCTCTGTGTGACAGGGGTGCCCTCTGTGTGACAGAGGAGCCCTCTGTGTGACAGGGGAGCCCTCTGTGTGACAGGGGTGCCCTCTGTGTGACAGGGGAGCCCTCTGTGTGACAGGGGAGCCCTCTGTGTGACAGGGGTGCCCTCTGTGTGACAGGGGTGTTTGGATGCAGCACTAACAGTGAGCCCCTGCCCATCCATCTCGGATGGGAGCAGGCCTGGGAGCAGCACCAGGATGGTCCCACAGGGCAAGAGCCCATTTGGGGCTCTGCTCAGCCCTGACTTGCTTTTAGCAGGTGCTCTTTGGAGATGGTCACACCTCACCCTTCTGTGCCTTAACATAAAAGATGGAGTTTGGCCTTAAATAAAGCATTTTCTAAAGAACACAGCGAAGGCACTGATTTACAGGCTGTAACCCTCTGCTGTGGCACTGTTCTCAGACAGGGAGGGAGATGCACGAAGCTTTTCGAAGCTTTCGCAGAGCCCCAGGTCTCCTCCCAGTCAGCCCAGCAGTCATTTCTCTTTTCACTTTCTTTCCTAACCATCATTTATTTCCTTCTGCGTGAGTTTGCAGACGAGAGGGACCGGTCTCCCCGATTCTCTCCACCTCCTTCCCAGCCATGTGACTGAGCACTCCCTGCATCAAGCGAAACTCTGGAGCCCGCAGGAACGCTCGGTTTGCTCCGCACCCGCTCCGGGGAGAAGCTGCGCCTCTCACAGCCGCAGCCGTGCTGGCCATGGGGAGGAGCGCACGGCAGCTCATCTCGCTGACCCTCGCCTGTGGTGAGTAACAGCATCATTTCTACCTGAAAAACAAGACATTGTGTCAGTTTGGTTTCCTTGCAGTCGGGACAGCACCCAACAGACTCAAAACTTTGGGCAGTTTTGTTGCTAACACTAAGGGTGCTTTCAGTAAAGTCCCGCTGCTAAGGAATAACCGTGCCTGCTGTTAATTGCAGCTGGTATACACTTAGTGTATCAAACTGTGTAGTGGTATACACTCTGTTTGTGATGTTTTCCTCTGTATTTTGCTTTGAACTCTTGTGGTGGTATAAACTCTGTGTGAAGGAGTCTGTTCAAAGCCATGTTAGAAGCAGACATTTTTGGCTTCGCTTAATTAAAAATAATGAATTATTAAAAAGAATTTCTAGACCAGCAAAACTAACTGAAAATCCTGAGTGAGACAATCAGGAAAGAAAAAAACTAAGGAAGCATTGCTCGAGTCATTAATTTATCTGCACTGCAAGATGCAGAGCAGGATCAGGAAAATGAGAATGAGGCAGAGGCTTGGAGAAGACAGGCTGGGGCTTCTCTCAATGACAGACCCCACCATTTGATCCTTAATGCTGCTCTGTGAAAATCTGGGGAGCCATACACATGAAGGACATCTCCTAGTGCTTTAAGGCACTGCTTCACACCTGCAGCAGCACCAAATTTGCCTGGTGAAGAGGACAAAATGTGATTTAATCTGTGTAGTGGCCAACAGTTTGAGCTTGCTGTTGAGAGTGTTTTTGCATTTGGCACATGGGGATCACAAAAACAACAACCCTGTCCCCCTCCCAGTCCATGGGCAGGGAAAGTACCCAGGGACTCAACCATGAGCGGTTCCTGCTGTATTTCTCTGCTTTCCCAAGCCTGCTTCATAGCCAAAATCCGCTGAAATAGCCCCAAAACCTAGAGATGAAAGGGAGAGCAAGATCAGACTGAGAAGCAACACTAATAATTCAGTGGTCAGCAATCACTTTTGACCAGAAAGAACTTGTTTCCTCTGTTCTTTACCCGATTTTGATCTTTCCTTTAATAATTATTTGTGATGTTTTATTAATGTCGTAAAGTCAATTCTTTCCATGCAGACAGGGAATGAAACATAATTAGTACAGAACAAAACTGCTGGGCAGCTGGGCAGATGAGTGTTAGATGAAAAGGGGATAAGTTTCTATCACACACCCCAGCACAGGCTGAGAAATGGCTCAGCCAGGCCATGGCACTGAGCACTCAGCTTTCCACTCTAAGGCCTGGGAGCCAAGCAGTGATGTTCCTTGTGCCCAAAAACTTGTCACCAGAGCATGAAAAAGGGATCTCCAGGCCCAGACTGGGAACAGTGGATTTCTGAGAACTGTGCTGGTCCATTTCTGGGAGTTTTTTTCTGGAGCATTGCAAGGAGGCTGTCAGGGCTCTCACACAGCCCTCAGCATCTGTAACACACAATTTTGGTGCTGAAGTGAGACAAGAGGACTGCAGCTACTTGCTCCAGGGCACTTGCATCCCTCAAGAAAATGTTGCTTGTATGAAGTTTTTGAGCTGGCTTTATGGGAGAAAACAAAAAAAAAAAAAAAAAAAAGGAAACTACTGGGGGGTGCAGAGCTGCCACTCCTCATGTTTCTGTGGCTTGTTCTGCTGGCAGAGCCACAAAAGGCTGTGCTGGGGGAGTCATGCTCATGGCTGCTTTCTGAGCTGTGCCAGGCTCCCAGAGAGGAGTGTGGCCATGCTAAGGAGCCATGGAAGCCTTCCCAGCCTCAGCTGGAGGGTAGGTCAGGGACCCCATGGGTCCATCTGCCCCTTCATACAGCAGGAACACCAAACCACCTCCAGCAGCCACCCAAACACAGCCAGTGCCAATGGGTGCAGCTGGAGAGTGATCCCTGCCCATCCCTGGGAGCTGATGTGGCCAAGTGCCTTTTGGGATGACAGTCCAAGCCCATGGATTTAGCAGTGTGGCCATCATGCACTGGCAGAAGCCCCAAAATGTCTGGAGAAACAGTCTGGTAGTCACCCAGTGAGCAAGAGCCATGGGCCATTCCAAAGACATTTCTAGCTTTACCCCCCAGATCATCCTGTCTGACTGAATAATGAAAAATAATTGGGTTGAAATAACCTTTTGAAGAGTTTTATTTAAAAGCTGTGGGTGGCATTCTAACGTCACTTCAATAATATTTCCTTCTACATCTGTGTTACCTGGTCAGTAATCAAAACCCATCTGTGAACTGAAAACTAACATGTACATACAATTTAGGACTCGTGCAAATTTAAATATAGATTGTTTCACAGTCTTAGAGGGGAAGAAAGAGTGAAAATTGCAACTTCTTCTTTCTTGTTTTTATCATGCTGATACACTTGGATGCAGCTACCCATAACTGATGTATGGCAACTGCTCTGGCTTCCCCCTGGCCCCACAGAAGGAGATCAGTCATCTCCTTAACAGCTCTAAATCAGCTGTGGTAAAGCATAAGGAAAAGAGAGAAAATTAACTAAAATATCATATGAATTATGCATTTTTAGGTTCATTTTGAGAAAAATCACAATATTTTTGAGCTTTTTCAACTGTATCAAGTTGCCTTTTGATGGTAACACCTAACGTGGCAGTCAGGTGTGTTCTGCACAGCTCAGAGTGAAACTCAGGCAATTTTAGGAGTATGGAGTATTTACATCTACATTTCTGCTCTTCTCCAGCATAGCCATTTTTAAGGGAAAATTGTGGTAAGGGTTACGATCTGTGCCTCTGCTGTTGTTTCTTTGATTTTTATCTTGAATTTGATTAAAAACACAGTAAGTTTCATTATTCTTACTTAGTTTATATGTATCCAAAAATGCTTAGATTTTGTGAATTCAGCTATGATTGAAGATCTGTGTTCACGATGAGTGACAATAAATAAATGAATAAAGAGAAGAACTTGTGAGATTTCAGCCATTTGCACTCTAAATGTGCCTCTGGCATTAATCTATCCTAAAATTCTAATCTCAGCAGCCTGCCTGCCATCAACTTTGACACTGATTCATGAGAAATTTCTTTGAAAGAACTAGTGTACAGTGAACTCAAACATGTTGAGGCATACTCTGTGGAGCTGTACTGCTGGGAATATGAGCTATCTTGGACTTTTGGGTTCCTTCTGTCTCCAAACTGGAGAATTTATCTCTGTCCTCCTCCTAATTTAGGCCAGAAAACATTTAACTACACCTATACCTTTATGCACATCAAAGAATTCACGTACATCAGTGATTTATTTCTTTAACTCAACCTTTTCATTCCAGAGTCTTGTTGCACACTCACAAAGACTCAAGCAGAAGAGTTGTGACATTCAAATATTCTACACTGTACTTTCCCACTTTTTGTTCACTTCTGTATTTACATTTAGGAGCCAGATTTTTTTTTCACTTCTGCAAGGGACACATTTCTATAAATGTTATTAGATGGAAGCATAATTTTGGTGCTGAAACTATTTCCTGATGTGGTCCAAAATGCTCCTGGATGCTGCACCCTGATTTTTTTTTTCTCATTTCTGAAAGCCCATCACTTAGGGGGATGGCCTTTCTTTGGGTTCTTCCAGAAGGAGGAACTCCAGGATTCAAGCTGACATATCTTCAACAAAATAAATACCTGGAATTTCCCTGTCCCCAGATTGGTTTCCCAGACCTGTGAATCACTGTAAGACCACTGCACTGCCTCACTTCCTTCACACACACAGACACATCCCCTTTCCCTACACTTAGTTGGTAAGAAACCAACAACCCCTTTGGCTGCTACACCCACTTCATCTTCCTTAGACCTTGACAATTTGCTTCCAGCAAATCCTGATGAATTACCTCCTGCAGAGAATTCTTGTGCTGCCTGGGGATTGTGCAAGGTCTGGTTCCTCAGTGTGTGGAGAGCTGGGAGCCAGTGTGCTCCCCTGGAATGGGAATACTCAGAGGTGTGCAGCTTGGGGGAGTGGTGCCTAGCTGTGGATAGCCCTACAGGGTGTCTGCCTTCGCTCTCCTGTCATGACTGGAGCCAAATGAAGAGTGAAATTGTATCACCCACTTGATAACAAAGGCAGTGCAAGCATATTGTGGTTATCAACATAAAAGTGAAATGTAAAGGTTTCTAGACTACTGACTTTAGTTTCCTTACAGCATTTTCCTCCTGCTTTGCTGAAGTGGCCCTGGGGGTTGAACTGTCTCCAGAAGCCACATCCTTCCACCAAATGGCTACTTCTGCTCAGCCACTTTCCCTTTATCGTTCTTCACCACATCAAAGCACCACAGCTCCTTTTCCCAGCACAGGCCCTCTTCAAAAAACATCCATGAGCCACAGAACAACTGAGCAGACAGCGGAGCAGCTCCAGGCAGCATCGGCTGCAGGTGGGCTCACGGCAGGAGCAGGAGCAGGCACCGCATCCACGGCCCCCGCGGACAGCCCCGGCACGGCCGGCCAGGCCACGGCCCCGGCGACGCCCTCGCTGACAGCTGCAGTGAAGAACACAACCAGTCCCTGTGTGTCCTCCACCAGGCATGGCAAGGGACCACTCGTGACCGCAGGAGCTGCAGCGGTGGCCACCAACACGTCCCTGAAGCACAGGACAGCGAGTACCCAGGGGGCAGGTGCCACCACTGTCCTGGCAGCCACCAGCACGCACAGGGCCGGGCCCAGCACTCGGTCGCAGAACCAAACAACAGCCACTGGTTGTCCAACAGCCATGGCCGTGACCAACACAACAACCGCCCATGCAGGGACACAAACAGCCCCCATGTCCCCAGCCAGCACAGCGAGACCCTCTCCCACCCCGCGGCCCTCTGCCATCCCCACAGGCACCTACACCGTTTCCGATGGGAACAGGACCTGCGTCAAAGCCGTCATGGGTCTGCAGCTGATGGCCCGAAACACAGAACAGGTGAGGTGGAAGCTGAGCTTTGTAGTGACTTCATTCATTAGCTGGAGGTTATTCTTCCTCTTTCCAAGCCATTTTCAGAATTATCATCAAAATAAGTGGTTTGCTGCCAGTCTAAGGTCCCTCATGTGCCACAGCATCTCAGCTGCTGTGCTTTGGCCTGGGTGGTGACGATGGCAAGGGGACGTAAAGGCGCTTTCTTACTTCAGTGATATTTGTGTAGGAGCAAAGCTGGGGCAGGGGATCAGCCTGCAGGGTGCTTCCCAGAACAGGAGGTTAGTTAAAATTATTTGTGCTTCCCAGAATGGGAGGTTAGTTAAAATCTGAACTGACTTCAGATAAGAGCTTGACATTGTGAGTTGCAATGAAAGCAAGAAATTGCCAGGTCACAGACTTGGATTTTCAGGTGGGTTGTCCTGATGATCATGTATGGACATTTTAGGATCATGGGAACTATCAGGTCCTGAAGAGCTGCTCCTCTCCCCTAGAAGTGATCCACTGAGAATGATTCAGCAAAAGATGCCATACAACCTGAAATGGCAATTGTGTCCCTCAGGCTTAAGGTTTTGTTGCCTCCATTAATACACCATATGGAGCTACATCCTCAGGCTCTGGGGTTCTTATGCTCAAGCCATCAGAGTGACTAATGTTGGTAAAGGTAATTTTCATCCCCTGTCCTGGCAGAAGCCAGGAAGGGAGCAGGATTCCCAACCTCACCAGACCATAGTGAGATGTTGATAATAATACAAGGTATTCCCTCTTTGTACATTACCACTCGTACTTACCTGACTCTACCTGAATCATATCAGTTCACTGAATGAACAGAAACCAAGTATTTTCTGCCAGCTTAATGCACTGAAACAGCTCAGTGATGTGTCAGACAACCACCAGTGCTGGTTTATAAGTGAGCAACAACCCTGACAGGCAGCAGTTTGGCTGCCATCACCACTAGCCTATTCATTCAGCCACACAGAGCCTGTTTGGGGGTAAAAAAAAAGGGCAAATCTCTGCATGTTTTAAAGTTATTAAATCTTTGCATGTTTGCTTTCATTCATCAGCAGCCCTGCAATGTCTCTTTTCTCTACAGGAGCAGATGGAATATCTGACAGTCAACCCCAATGCGACAAAGATATCTGGAAGCTGTGGGATGGTGCAGTCTGAGCTGAGCTTAACTTTTAGTGGAGGATTTGTAAACATCACCTTTGTAAAGGTAATTGTTGCATTTAGAGGGAAGGAGTGTTTAGGACTGGCTTTCACTGTCAAGTTGCTCTCAGCCATTTGTGTCCCCTAAAAGCCAGCTAGGGTTGTCAAATTCAAAGGACAGCCTGTGCAGTTTTAAGTGCCCAGGAGCCATCCACAGCTGAAGGAGTCAAATTTCATCTAATTTCTGAGTGGAAAATTCTAAAGATATGAACTGAAACAACACAATTGTAGATAAATGGCTTTAAAATGCACCACACCAGGGAGACGTATAAACACACACAGAAACTTGGGCAAGACAAGAGATCCTGCTTACACAGTGGGAAACTGAGCTCTGGTTTTGACATTGTAGCTATTAATTCCATGTTCTCCATTGAGATCACATCACATGTAGGTATGACTTTAACACAAGCTACCAAGAGTGCTGCAGCTTTTATAAGCATAGGAGAAAATCCCAGAGTGCAGCCATCCTCTTGCTAAATCAGGCATTTGGACATTTTGGGATGCAGCACCATTTACCTGAAAGCTGTAAGGGCTGGGTGATGATGCCAATAGAGGTAAAATAGAACTAACACTGTGTATGAAGTCATTAATGGGCATGGAGGAATGGGCAGAACACGGCCTGGGTTGGATCTCATCAAACTCTGGCAGGTGTAATGAACATCAAGGCCATGTCCTGGAGCTCCACAGCAGCTGAGAGCTGTATCTGGCCAGCAATGCTGATCTGTGTCCTTCAATTAATCAAGCTAAATGTCAGTCTTACAGCCTAGTTCCAAGCTCAAATTAAAGACAATTAAGAAAAGTACAAATGGTTAATCAGTCATTTTCACAGAAAGTCCAAGAGGGAACAGCAAATTATACCCCGCATGTTTCATTAATTCTTGAACAGAGAAAATATTTCTATTAGTAGTCATTTTTAATTTAGCTTATGGCTAAAAGTTTTTTATGAGCTGCAGAGGAAAAGTAAGGTAAACAATGAAGGAGCTCTTTCAAAACAAAGGCTCAGTTCAGATTCTTGAGTGTTTGTTTTAAATGGGTGCTTCCTGCAACAAGAGGAGCATTTTTGGTGTTACAAGAATCCTTAGGGAAAGGCTGGGGAATCAAGTACCCATGAAAGCCCAGGTTGCAGCAGTGCTAAGGAGAGTGATGTGAACCTTTAGGAGGTGCTTGACCTGCCTTGCCCTGAAAAAGGTGGGTTTTGGCATGGCATTAGACAATGCACCCTCCACTTAAAGATAAGCCTCAAGTGCATAGCAGGACTCAGCTTGGACTGCTTTGAAATTCAAGTTAATAAGAAAACAGTTTGCTGCTGGCTTTTTGTGTTTGGTCTCCACAACTTCGCTCAGTGCTTTGAAGCAGGAGTGCTCCAGCAGTGGCACTTGTGGCTGTCCCTGGTGGGAGAGAAGCTGGCTCCAGCCCAGGGCTGGGGTGGCACAGGAGAAGGGATGGTTCAGCACTGCCACTCCAGTGGCCTCTGTGAAGGGCTTGAAAAAAGGAAGTTGTGTAACCAACACACAAGATGTGAAGTAGGAGCAGGTGTTTTCCCCAGGCAAAGTTTTTAACTGTGGCCAGACAGAACAAAGTGCTGCCACCCAAAAATGGTCATATTTATGTCTTTAAGTTGGAATGATGCTGAGAACATCTTCTCTGATGTATTTCTTCCTTCAATTTTCCCACTCCATCCTACAAGTGCCCAGGAGACATTCATATCTACTACCATTTATCCACCAGCTGCACTCATGAATCCCTGTGTGCTCACAGCCGGAATTAAGCTGGGTAGCAACTCCAACATTGCTACCAGGGAGAAGCTCCCAGGGCTGGGTCTTGCCCTGTGACACTCCAGGGGAGAGCAGTGTCCAGGCTGCACCAGGGTTTCAAGGCACATGCGGGCAGAACACCTGGCTGGAAATTTTGTTCTGTGCTGTTGTGCCAGGTACTTTCTATGTCAGCAATCTTCCTACTATTGCTTATCACAAGTATCTCATGAGTGCCCAGCTTGAGCAGTTTGTGTAAAATGACACCTGCATGGTCCCATTTCTTTGAACTGAACAGAACTGGTGATGCAGCTGAGATTCAGAAAACAAAAATTCATCCAACAGAGTTGGTTCTTGGGTCTCAAAGGTGATGCTTTACACAGTGATTCTTTGGGAAATTCTTTATGACCATTTTGCTGAAGTAAGCTGTGTTTCTTTCTCCTGCAAGTATAAGCATGTATTATAAATAAAGATACATCTTCTTTTGCAGCAAGCTCCAAGTTACTCTGTCACTAAAATTGAGAGCAGAATACAGTTATCTTTTGAAGGTCAGTGATTTTACTCTGTCTTAATTTCATATCAAACTGTTCTGGGTGTGGGATAAGCTTTCAGATCTTTAAAACACTGGATTTTGCAAATATGTGTTTTATCAATGTGTCATTCACCTAAATCTTATGGCATAAAAATGGAAGAGAATGGGCCTGACTGCAGTTACATCACTCTTATTACATTTTCTTTTTGATCTCAAAAGCTTTCCCTGCCCCACTCTTTCAGAATAGAGATTACTTCAAATCTTGCCTGCTCCTGTGAGAATTCTAACCCCCTCTTGCAGACTCAATTTGTTAAAATGTGATTTGAAGGAGCATCTGAAATTTCAACCACTTTTTCAGACCTAAGCTCAGCTGAGTTGTCCGTTGATAGTTAAAGCACTCACTTAAACTGTCAGAAGAATAAGTGATAGTTTATGGAGAAAATGTCCATACTTTAGTCACCTCTGGGACCATTTTACCTCAGGAAGATGTTGGTTCTGATGGAGTCAGTGTGGATTCTCATCTGTCTTTTTCTGGCCTCCAGGTATGCTTTACTATGCAGCCCTAAATGAGAAGCTGTTCACAACAACGCTGGGGAATTCCTTTAAGTGTGCCAGCAGGCAAATCTTTGTCTTGGAGAAGAACTTCCAGATCCTCTTTGTTCATATGCAGCTGCAGGCATTTGACATTGTGGGTGATCAGTTTGGAAAAGGTGAGTAGAAGGACATTTTCCACCCTTCCCAGATCTACAGCACTCTGGTGGCCTCATGGATGTAATCTGCTAAATTGCACCCATACACATCCCACTGCTGTTTTCTCAACCTTTCCTGAGTCATTGCCAACACAGTGCTAATACCTATGGAGGATGGAAAAATTCTTTCCCCCCTACATTCAGTACCTTCTATTTCACCTTCTCATTAAAAATGTTCAGCTCTACAGCTGCAGTTTTCTTCTTCATCCATTTTCTCCTGGAACAAGCAGAGGTATGTTCAGCACCAGTGCACTGCCCAAACCCCAACGTGCAAAGTTCATTTCCAGGTCACTGTTCTCAATATAGCCAGATTTTAGCTATTCTAAAAGGCTCCTGATACTCACTCAGCTTCAGCAGCAAAACTGCCAGCTAATAAGGGATACTTGTGAATGCAGGATGATATTTTCAGAGCAGCTGTGTCTAGACATGATAAAATGTGCTCCTGAGGAGAAGCACAACTGGCCCACTCCCAGCTTCAGAATTAAACATGATGCTCATCTATTCAGTTTGTCTTGGAGAAGTGCCACAAAGAGGCAATCAGGTATCTCAGTAAAAGACAAAGACCAGAGAGGGAGATTCAGTGGGACCTTGTGGTCTCTTTTAAGTTGTCCATTTTCTCATTTCTGAGGCTTCCTCTCAGGGCATTTCCATAGAAGAACTCAGGTGCACAGAGGGGCTGACCAGCTCTCCAGCCCTTCCAATGCAGCAATAAAACATTCTCTTTTCTGCTATTTGTCTTTCTGTATGTTTACAAAATATTGCCCCTATATTCTTCTTTTTACCTTATATCTGTCTTCTGACTCAGATTGGCTCTATTTAACCAATTCTTCTTCTGTTAGGTCACCATTTTGGTTACTTTTTCCATTTTAAAATTAATATAATGTGTAACAACATTTGGGGCTTTTTAAAGACATGGTCCTTCTCCACACTGAGAATCCCATCTATGCTCTCGTTCTGTGGAGAGTTTTTTCATGGAATAACAATGAGCTGGAAGAACTCATGGGATCCCATCTGGTCCCTGCATTCACATTCAAATGTGTACAATGGATGATATTACTAATGGGATTAAGTATGGTCTCACCTCTAGGAGAGACTAAGCTGAGAAAGATGCTCTCTGTTTCTCCCTCTCTCTCTCTCCAAGTCAGACTAATCTCTGCGAGTCAATACCATATACAAATTTAAATTAGTTTTGCTCTTAATCAGAGAGCTAAGAAAGCAGCCCCCACCTCTGAAATAATTCCCCTGCGGCTATAAAATAGTCATGAAACTGTTGTGTATTGGCTGCGTGTGCAGATTCTGAAAGAGAAAATCCCCAGTGAAGGAATGACTAAACACATCAAAAGCCTCCTCCCCTTGGTCTCTCAAGACTAATAGTTTCACTTCTGTTGCTCCTGATTTGCTTATCTTTAAATGGAGAAGAAAAAGAAAACATTAATGGTCACTGGTTTCAAGTTCCTTACAATTTTGTACAGATTACAGCAGTGTTATATCAGTAGCTTGATCTGTTTGAGTCTGGAAATCTGTAAAAGAGCCTTGTGTACTTCATTGTATCAGAAACAATTTCTAGAGTTCATGGAGTTCATTCCTTCATTCCCAATGTTTCATCAAAGCAAAATGGCCGATTCAAAGATCTCTGGATTTTACAACACTTAGATGCAAATACTTTTCAGCTCATTTAACAGCAGGTTACATTAACCAGACAGAACTTTTAAAAGGCAGCCACTAATAGAATGCTCATGCTGCTGGCTTTGTGGCATTGCATCACCATCTGGATTAGAGCAGAAGAGGATCAGCCTTTGGGAAGAGCCATGTGGAGGCTCTGGAGTTGTGACATGATGTCATGGACTCCACATGTTCCCTGGGCTCATTGCCCACTGACAGTATAAAATTCCCAGGGGGGAAATGCCCAAGCCAAGCTACAACCTGTGCCAGCAGAGTGATGGAGTAAGAGTTGAGGTTTTTATCTCCCAGCACTGTTGAATCCTGCCTCAGAACAGTCCCAGGGAGTGAAGGGGCACAGGGTGTGGGATCTTCCTCTTATCCTGCTGTAAACTGGATTTGCTGCTGAGCTAGGATTTACTGTGGGGTTTGGCTGACCACACTGCCCGGCTTAGAGAACAGTTTGCTCTGCAGGTGCCACTCACAGCAGCACAACAGAGGTCTTTCCCTGGAGCTTGAGGAAGATCATTCCTGTAGATCTGGTGGGAGATGTAGGCCTGATCCAATTCTGGGATAACACATTAGTGGTCATTCCCGGACACTGCCTTCACTCCTAGGACTACACTTGTATTTTGAATATGAGGCTGATCCTGCCATTGTTCCTGGGTAAATTTTCCATTTCTGTCAGTGGCCCATGTGGTGCAGTCTCTCCATAGGAAAACTGCCAATTTACTTCAGTTTAGAAGTTCACTTTAAAGCAATAAGTTTCTGTTTAATCAAAGGATGATTTGAATATTAATTTGGGTAGGAACTGGCTAAGGAATTGCCCTCTCTGTAGCTAAGAGGTATGTGTGGAGTGGTATCTTTAGACAGTCCTTCAAAGATATTATTTGTGTCTGATATCATCATATATACAACAAAATTGCAAAGGTACTGCTAAAGCAATTCCCTGGACTATATCCAAGGCTTTCCTAATCTCTGAATCTAAGCCACCATTATCCACAAATACTCTGAATAAATAGAGAGAACAATTAGAATTTGATTTTCCTTAGAAAACACTGATGTAACAAGGATCCCTATTGCACTAGTGATGTGCTGGGCTATGGGTTTCTGTCTCTGGCCCGATCGTCTTCACTTGGAAGAAGCAATCAGATGTCACATAGGAGCAGTTTTTGACCATGCAGGATGTCTTGCTCTTTATTTTCAGGATGGCACTTTGTATTGTGGTGCTCCCCATCTGCTTTTGGGAAGAAAGCCCCTGCTGTGCGTATGCTGAGTGGTGAAACAATCCCTGCAGATGTGAGGGAGAAGAGCCACTGCAGGGAAGCACAGAGCTACTGTAGAAGGGGCAAGGATGGTTTTCTTGAGATAAGAATCACCACAGATAAAAAGTGTAGTAAATATAGCTCAGGAAAAAGAAAGAAAAAACAAAAGAAAGCAAGGTTTTGAGAACTTCTGGATTGTATTTGCCAACTTTACTGGAATACAGATGTACAGGTTAGGAGTATGGTGTCTCTGCAGTAACAGTCTCTGATCTCTTTTTCCTTTCAGAAGAAGAATGTTTTCCTGATAGAAACGGCAAAGTAGCTCCCATTGCAGTGTGCCTGACTATCCTGGGATTGTTTGTCATTGTGTTTGCCACCTTCCTGATCTCCAGGAGGAAGCCACATAGAGGATATGAACGCATCTGAGGTGCCCTTGTGCTTCCAAGTGTCTGCAGCAAGCAGAGAAGACACAGTTTTTGCTTCTTCCTGGCAATCTCCCTGTCCTGAAGCCACATTTTTAAGTGACACGACACCATGTGTTTACAGCTAATGAATGTTTCTGGAAGGAGTTTTTTTAAGGTGGGAAGGAGAGAACTCACCTTCTGCTTTAGGCTATTCTTAGCATCTAATTTATATATAGTCCAAAATGAGGAGCCTAAATTCTCTCTGTTGTCAACAAAGGAGGTCATTCAGATCACTTAAACCAGATTCCTAAAAATAGCTTAAAGCAAGCAGTATCACTATCCCCCAGAAAATCCGTCAGGTTTGTTAATGACGGTGTTTAGATTTATCAAAAGATGCAAGTCTGACCTTCAGGTGAATAAGCCAGAGGCCCACAGCTACAGACAGCCCTGCTAAGTGAGAGCTCACGGAAAGCTTTTTTCAGAACATGGTGTGTGCCAAAATCTCAGGGAAATTGTCAGTATGACTCCACTCACAAGCCAATTCTCACTAGTTCTACACAGTTACACTTCCTAAGCTCCTGGGGCTCTCCCACTAAGCCCTTTGCAAAGGCAGAGTGGTCATTGTGACTCTTACCCTGGTCTTATGAGAGCTCAGGAACTCCCCACGTGCTGTTCTGACATGGACCTGTCCCAATGACCACAGTGAGCCCAGGAAATGTCCTCTGCTGGAGCAACAGGGAGGTCTCTTAGTCCAGGAAGATGCCACACTCACTGGAAATGCCTGGGATTAAGTGACCACCACTGGGGCACCTGCATGAGGTGCATGAGAAATGGAAATCCACTGATGCTGTATGGTCAAGGTTTCAGTGGGATATAAAAGCTGGCACAGGCCTTGGACAAACTCTGGCCAAAAGGGAGTGTTCTCCAGCGTGCTCACAGCTGAGCAGCTGGATTTTCACATGGAAATAATTTGGAGTTGCTGCAAAGCACACTGATACACTCTGTAGTCTATTTCCTGCTAAACCAATGATGAAGGCATGTCCAGCTCGTGTTCTTTGCTGTAACAAGAAAAAGTTCCTTGTCACAAAAGATTTACATGTGCAGAAATGTGCACATACACACACACGCACATGTGCCCATGCCACACAATCTGCTCACTGAAGCAAATGACATCAAAATGATAAGAAATTATGTACAAAAGCATTTGCAAAAGAGAAAATTATATTCAATAAGAGCACACTTCCTCCAAGGAGTTAGACTAATGGCTTAAATTTTACTAATAAAAGTTTGGCCTGGGAAAGGACTGTGGAATGGCACTCATTAAACAAAAGAAAGACTGAAGCCATAGACAAAAATGCCTTGACAGTTTAATTTGTATCTAAACAAAAAGGAAATGCTGGGAGTTAATTTAATTTCTATGAATAATGGTCCAAATCCTGCCCAGTTATTAATGGTGATGAAACCTCACTGGATTTTAACTGGATAAAATTGATGGTCATATCATGTTAGATATTCCCTTAAGTATTTTAAAAATACTTATGATATTTTACTAGTATTTCATTATTGCAAGTTTACTTATTTAAATGAAGAAAGAAAATAAATTCTTCCATTCTATGAATTAATTAGAGATGTTGATCTGTGTGAAGCAGGAAACATGACCATACTTGTCTATAATCAGTATAATATGTAGCTGTGGAAGTAATTAACATTCTCTAGAAATGTTCCCTTTGAGTCTGAATGAATCAATAAATAAGAAAGATAAAGATAATTTTGAAGCACTTTTACACTTGGAGAAACATCAGAACCAGCTGTGAGCTCAGGAACAGCTGAATACATTTATAAGGTAAAACAGCACAAGAAATAAGACACCAGACTTTCAAGCTTTGAATACAGACACCATGACTTGGACTGTATTCAGCCGAATACTCAAATTAAAATGTAAGTATTTCAATTATTCTTTTGCAAAGGGCTCCACCACTGTTCATAATGCTTAGTGAGCTTTATTGAGCTCATTTTCCATTCCCCCACCTCCCCTTAGCAGACAATCAGCCACTGCACTCAGACCTTGGACCTAATAAGATCCCTCTAATTCTCAGGGTTACTTAGTACTATGAATCTGTTGTTTAGAAAGCAGATTTTTATACTCAATTAAAGCATTCACCTTTTTAAAATAAAATGACATGTATGGAAGGAAAGGTAAATGGATGAAGAGCTTCCATTTGAAAATGAGCCTGTGCCTGCAGTAGGGATGTCACTGTCCCAGTCTGTTACATGAGAACATTTTAACAAAAGCTGCCTAAAAAGCTCAGCACATGGTCTGGCCCTAAGCTGTTCTGCTCAGGGATCAATAGACATCTTTCCCTTGTCAAAGCTGAGTCCCATTTCATGTGTTGGGTTGTGTAATCTGTGTTACTTCTACTGACATGGATATAGCATTTGCTTGTCCTGTTCTGAAAAATTGCTTTATGTTAATGTTCAGTCTTTTAAAAAAGTCTGATATCAGCATGAGGACAGAAAAGCGTTACTAATGACTGCTATTTCTGTGGTTAATATTGTGACACCTGGCATTTTCACTAGTGATGCCTGAATAATGTTTTCCTTCATTGTTTTTTTCTTTTTGCTTTCTACAGTGAATCAACGTGTTGGTATTGAACAATATTTGGATTCAGATTTATCTTATTTGTTCTTATGCTTTTTATTGCTATTTTTTGTTTGCTATTTTTATGAAGCTGCATTCTGCCATTTGTACATGAATGATGCTCTGGGCTTGCTGTAACTGGCACCGGTGAAGCGCACATGGTGCAAACCAGTGAAACGATTGGATGTTCCCAGGAAATGCTGCCAGCATGCAGCAAAATTAATCCAATGGAGTTAGTGCTTTACAGCAGTAGAGCATCCATTGGAGAAATCCTCACTGCATCAGCAGATCCCAGCCTTGAAGTGCAACCTTTCTCCCAGCTGTGACTCAGCCTGCATCCTGTCACCTCCATCCCTGATCCCAAAACCCAACCAGCCTGCAGCAGGGATGTGTCAACATAGCAGGGAGTATTGCCTCTCCAGATTTAATGCTGAATTAGAATCAGACAGCCCAGCTGCTCCCTCAGCTGCCATGTGCAGCTCTAAAAGCTGATGTTCGTGTTTATTTTCTGCCAGAATATAGGAATATATTTAGCTGGCACTTTTTTATCTAATGGAGTGGCTTTGAGGTCTCCCTCCTACTGGGAAGACTATAGGGGTAACTCCTCTTGGTGTTGCCAGGCTTGGTTTTTTAAACATCTTGTTTGAGGAAGTATCTTAATCAAAAAGTCCCTAAAAGAACACCATACAAAAGGAGGATATTTGGTAAACTGCTTGCACACTAGGTGGGCTATAATGGCCATACCTGGGGCACCGGGGCAGTTTTGTCTGCTGTGGGAGAAGACAAGGCTGCAGCTGGATCCCAGAGTGAATCAGCAACTCCAGCTCACTTCTTCCCCCAGCTGCAGGCTCAGACCAACCCAGCCCTGAACCAGAAGGGGCTGATCAGGGTGATGTGATGCACTGATGATGTGATGAATCCACCAGGGAAGTGAAGCTTAACTTCTGCACAAGCGTGTGCTGGTCAGGGGCTGTGGGGCCATCACAGGGATTAGGAGGTGAGTGCATCCCCACATCCCGTTGGCTCCCTGGGGCTCTGCTGCAGCTCCCATGTCAGACCATCCCCTGTGCTCTCTGCACACCCAAGACAGAATGAGGGTATCCCAGAAACAACGATGTCATGCTTAGACAAGCAACTGAGGAGTATAAAAAGCAGGGTTTAATTTCTTTCAGTCTTTTCTGTTCTCTGACAGCTGAGAAGCAAAATGGACAAGCACAAATTAAGAAACAGCTGTTAGTTCAGTTGAAAGAGGAAGGGAGATTAGTTTGGCATCTTGAGTATCTAAGTATGGCTTGGCTGATCACTTCTAGCTTGCTATAATGTATGGCTGCTAAAAATAACTTGCTATGAGAAGTAAGATATACTCTTTATTTTTCTATTGTTGGTGTTTCCATACAATAAAGGCTATATTTAATCATTAGAGTGTGCGATGATTTTATCTCTAAAATGGCTGAGTGAGTCTCACAAGTTGTGCTCTTCATGAAGCAAAGGTTGTTAGATGGACTGTAGGAAAGCAGAAGATGTGGTAAAGATGGGGGAGAAAAGACAATCTCTGTGCTGCCAGCAGCTGATTGAGGAACTTGGTTGTATGAGAAGTGCCAATGAGGGCAGCAGTGAGGCTGTAACTTCCCTCAGGGATAAAATACCAGAATTATGCTTAACTTCATTTCTGGTGTCAGGACGTATCCCTAGATGATGGGTTATTTAATGTCACAAGGTGAAAACTTTGCAAGCACCTTGATTTGTCCTTCAGAAGAAAAGCAGGGCTGCCAGGAGAGCAGGAGCAGTTTGTTCTGCCCTTTGGCACTTGCTTGGCCTGGTACAATGTTAAATTTGCCAGCTTGCACCTATTTAGTGGCAAGATTCCTTACTTCCTGATGTTTTAAAAGCTGGGCTGGTAAATACACACTTGTGTATGTGAAGTAGGCCCTCAAAGGCTGCTGGTGTTTCAAAATTCTTCCTTGACAAGGTTTAGTGGCATTTGGAGGAAAAGTCAACTATTTTACTTAAAGGCAAAAAGTCCCCCTCTGTGAGTCACACCCTGGACTGTCCCAGAGGCACAGAGGTTTGGAATTCACTGAAGAAACCTTTGCATCAGAATATTTAGAAGGAAAAAGGAGGTGTATTTTTTAAGCATCAATTTGAGCAAAATAAGCCTGAGAAGAGAAAGATTCCTGTGGAGTTAACCCTTTGTGACTAAGGTGACAAGACTTGCACACTACGCCTTTTTTCCTCACATTCAGCACTGTGGCCATTGAATGGCAACAAAGCAGGGGGATGTGGGTCTGAAGTTTATCTGCCACAGCAACATAACACTGCTGGGCTTCATCAGCATCTGGGCTTTCCTAGCTAGCCACAAAACGTCACAAAACATATGTTTCTCTTTTTCTACGAGTCTTACTGCCTATGGAAGTGGTAGATCTCAAGTAGTTTATTAAATTATAAACCAACTGATTTTGATTCTTACTTAGCTCTTTCTTCACAATTTTAGATTGGAACAAGTGTATTTCCAACATGCAGAAACATAATAAATGGCTGTTGGGAAAAAGGAAAGTGCTCAATCTTAGTCAGGATATCTGTGTTTATTAGAGACACAGATCTTGGTTTTGAACCTCAGTTTTACTGAGGGTTTCCTGTATCACAAAAATGTTTGAAGACTATGAATCATGAGTCCAGACAATGTTTAACCTCATTTTACCAAGGAGTGGCTTTTTTGTCATCAGGTGAAGGAAAATGAATTAATATTTCATATTACATTTTTCACAACCTGCTAATGGAAAAATTCTAATGAGAAAATGACTCAAATTATTAATCAAAGCATCTTTCAAAATATGCCCAGCTTCCACAATAGTTTTTTTCTTAAAAATGTTGCCAATCCAACCTATCCACTACATTGGTAGGTTCACCTGAGTGCTTCTGACAAACGTATTAGTGGTGTCACTGAGGAAATTATTATTTCCGTTTTTAAGCTTTATTACACTGTACTTTCAAACATCTGCCTATATAGTCTGGTGGTCCCTCTTAACTTTGCAAGCCCTAAAAACCCTGCTGGCAGGATGCCTCCACCAAGAGCAGATTGCAATGTAAATGAGTTTGCCACTTCCATTAGTTCTATTGCTAAAAGCCTCCTCCACCACCTCTGATTTATGTACTATAAAATATCTGTAGCTCTCCCCAATACGCAACAGTTAAACTACATAAAATGCTGCCATCTTGTGTTTAGAGACAAATTAAACACGACCTTTTAAAAATCTGGATTATGAAATGCAAAAGTAAGATCTACACTGTCAGCGTTTTATGATGAAGATTGGAGTGTACGGATTACAGAGAAGTGGAATTTAGTTTTTAAAATCTCATCCTTAGAGCAAGTGCTGATCCCTCTTGCAGTCAGGTCCAAGGGATGATTTTCCCAATCTGATCTCGTATTTATTTAACCTACTTGAACCTTCCAGTCACTGGTGTGAGGGGTCACCATGGCAGAATAAAAATAGCAGGAGTGGAGCAAGCAGAGATTGTCTACATCGTGAAGATGCTGTTAGTGGAGAAAACTTAAGACATTAAACACTGCCACTATTGCAATTGATAGATTGTGTATTCCTATTGTGAAAAAGCATGGAGGCTTTGCTTTTTGTAAACAACTGGAAATACTTATTTTGACTGTGCTGGGGCTGGGCAGGTTTAGCAAGGCCCCACACTGGGCTGGGCTGGGCCTTAAACTGAGAGATGCTGGGAAGAAATTCTTCCCTATGAGGGGGTGAGGCCCTGGCACAGGGATGTGGATGCCCATCCCTGGAAGTACCCAAGGCCAGGCTGGATGGGGTTGGCAGCAACCTGGGCTACTGGAGGGTGTAAAAATCTTCCATGGCCTTGTGATCTGCGAAGCTCCGAAGCCTGAGGGAGCGCGATGGACGCTGCCGGCTTCCGATGCTCCCGCTCTGCGGTTCGATGCCGGCTCCGGGGATGATGTTGTGTTACCCCACGATGCCCACGCCCTTCCCAACAACCCTCACTTTTGCGTGTCGCTCTCCTATTACAACCCCGGATATCATTCCTGAAGGAGCTCGCTCAGCTGAGTCCGTGCACCCATAGGGCCGACAGCGCTTCAGCAGCACGCAGTTTCACATTTAAATGAAATTTATTCCCTCTGCCCTCCCAGCGCCGCCCAGCCCCGCCCCCGCCAGCCGTTCCCCCATTCCCCCGCTCCGCCGAGCGGCCCGGCCGTGCCCGGCCCCTCCCCGTGACGCGCTCCCTGCCGTGAGGGCTTTCCCCGCTCCCGCGCCCAACATGGCGCTGGCTGCGGCCGAGCGGGGCCGCGGCTGCCTCGGGGCGCTGCGCCGGCTGTGAGTGCGGGCCGGGGGAGCCCGAGCGGCCCGGGGCGGCCGTGGGGCGGGGAGCCGGGGGAGCTGCCCGCAGCGAGCAGGAGGGGAGGGGGCTGTGCGGGACACGCGGGAAGGCTGGGCTGCCCTGTGGGGAGGAGGAGCACAGACACCCTCCCGGGCCTTGGGAATCGCCGCGGCGCTGCCCCGGGGCCGGGGCCGGCCCGCAGCCTGTCGCGGGAGCGTGGCCGGGGCCGCTGCGTTCGGTGTTCGGGACGTGCCCCGGTTCCTCCTCCCGTGGTGCAGCCGAGCTCTGGTCTGTGCTGTCGAGGACGTCCCGTGTCTTTTTGTCCGATAACGCTTAAAGAACGCTGGAGCTGATCCAAAATTCCGACGTTGTTTTACATGCTAATTAAAACAGTTCCAGGAGTTTGCTTTCTTATCTCTGTCCAGTGACTTCACTGCCGTTATCTCATTTAGTTAGCATTAATCATTTGACGCTTAACTTTCCATTTCTAAAATTCACTATAGCTCGCCCTTGCTCTTCCACATTCTTTTCTCTTGCACCTTTGCTCTACAAAAGCAGCTCCTGTTGCCTTTTAAAGCTTTTTTAATTTTATGGTTGCTCATGTCTTCCCAAATACTAATGAGTTGGCCTCTCTGTAAAAAATAAATGTGAGTTGTTGGCTGTTCTGTCCACCAAAAAGAGGTTTTTTGCTTGTTTGTTATAAGAAAACTCATCGATTATTTCTGTTTGAATACTACTGAAAAAGCACAAGGATAATTTTTATTGCGTCCAAGTGAAAGTACTTAGGGAGAGCAACTTGCCTTGTTACACCTGGATATGTTCTGTGTTGATAGATGTATCAGAAGTTTCAGTGCTTTCTCTCACCTGAAAATAAAATTAGCTCAGTTGCCAGTTCATGTGCACTTGTAACACTTCTGTCCCTTTATAATTGCACAGGCAATGGAACCAAGTTCGAGTATTTGTGAAATGGGCCTCAACGACAGGTATGAAGTTGCACTTCTTTAGCTTAAATTGTTAGGCACAGTGGATATTTTTAGAGTATTAGTTGCTGAAAGACTGCAGGTTTTTTTAATAAATATTCAGCATCTTCAGTTTTTGAAAACAGAAACCTGTAGCTAACATAACAGAAATCATCTTTAATGTTTAAACATTTTATATGATTTTATCTATCATATTTAGGTATTTGGAAATTAATGAAAACTTTTTAATTTTTGTGATGTTTTCCTTTGAGTCCTTTTCTGATACAAATGTTGCAAAGTCTGTGAGAATTGTTTTATAGTCATAGTGATATTTAAACAATATATGAAGGAGAGTAAAGGGGTTTAGCAAGATTATTTAAACTCACTCTGTGGTCATATTATGTAAAAAGTTATGTTTGAGAATTCAAAGATCTATTTTCATTTTATTGTTTAGTTTTAAGCTATTTAGTTCTCACTGAGAGACAGTCTCTGCCGTGCTGGCCTTATACTTCTATCAACTTGTGCCTGCTTTGTAGAAGTCTGTAAGTCACTGATTAAAAAAAACCAAAACAACAGAAGTTGATATCTGGCTATTTCTTTGTCACTGTGTATTGAGGGGGAACAGTGCTCTTCATACGTGAATTGCTTCTGTTGTGAGGGACACAGCACAGCTTTGGTTGTTTTCCTAGTTAGTCCAGAAGGTACACAGCACAGCTATGAGCATCAGCTGTTATGTAGAAGTGGGCTTTTTTAGGGTTAGGATCTATTTATTGAATTCTAAAAAAGAAAAAAAAATGGCTTAAGCATACTTCTGCATAAGGATTCTGAGTTAAAAATTCAAAGAGCAGCTTGGAAATGCTTTTGTGTGAAGCATGCTTTTTTTTCATTATTGCAGAAATGCATAAACTTTATAAATAATGTAAAATAAACTAGAAATTTAAAGTTGCTTTGTTTGCAGGGATGTTTTTGTGGCTTGGTTGCTTACTGTGCTTCATCCCTTCAAACAGGAGGTCACAGCATTGGGAAGATCCTTATTGCAAACCGAGGAGAAATCGCCTGCAGGGTGATGCGAACAGCCAAGAAAATGGGGGTGAAGTCTGTAGCAGTTTATAGTGAAGCAGACAGGAATTCCATGCATGTTGCAATGGTGAAGTATATTAATTAAATTTGGCTGATATTCATTTGTGACAGTATTTTTCATTGATAAGTTCCATGGGAAAGCAGATTTGGGTTCTGATGCAAAGTTGATTTTCACTTCTGTAGACCTGCCAAGTTTTCCTTGAATGGATGGAAAGTTTGCCTGGTCTCTGTCTCAACACCTGACAGCTTTACAGGACGTGCATTCAAGTTTGGCTCTCTGACTCTGGACAGCCAGGGATTAGAGAATGGATTGTGATTTTGGAGAAAAAGTCAGAATTTGTTTCACCTAGTTTAGCCTCTCCATGAGGACAGGCAGTGATTTAAACTGCAGTCTGATAAGTGATATACTTAGCTCAGAAATTCATTTAAATTTGCTAGTAAACAGTCTCTGTTGTATGTGTTTTTTGTAAAACAGGCAGATGAAGCATATTGCATTGGTCCACCACCCTCGCAGCAGAGTTACTTGGCCATGGAGAAAATACTGCAGGTGGCCAAGGTCTCAGCAGCACAGGTAAGGAGATCAGGGCCTTACATTTTCTGTTACTTCCGTGTCTTTAGCTCTTTATTTTTGCTCATCTTGCTTTTCCTTAATGATCTATGAAATTTCTGAGTTTTCTAAGCTAAAGTGATACAAAAAACAAGCCGGTAACATTTTTCTGTTTTAGGCTGTTCATCCAGGTTATGGTTTCCTCTCGGAAAACACAGAATTTGCTGAGCTGTGTAAGCAGCAGGGAATCATCTTCATAGGTCCTCCTTCATCTGCTATCAGAGATATGGGTATTAAAAGGTATCTGTTTACGATTTGTTCCTTGATTATGCAGTTTACAGCTTGGTAAAGCTGATTTTGTTAGCAAATGACCAGTTGCTCTGTAAATGTTTTATTCTGTCAATTTGCATTGTATTTTTACAGTTTCATTCAAGGGAATAAACTTCACGTTTATAGATTTGTTTATAGATATAATCAGTCAAGATTGTTCAGTTATTGGGATTTTAGTAATTAAATAAGTAATGATTCTTCTTTTCCAGAACTGAAGCATATCAGTGTAATATAGGTAAAGGTTCAGCAGTCAGACTGGATAGGTCAAAAGAGAAGTGGAACAGAAGCACCAAATCATCAGGGTTATTGTGGCTCATGTAAAATTCTAAGTTTAGCTCATCACAGAGGATCTTATTCTTAGTTACTTAGATCAAAGAAAGACTTTTAAGGTATGAAGTATAAATTAGGAATATGGAAATGAAGTTATAACTGTCACAGGAACTGTATAATAGTAGTTAGAGAGAATTAACTTTATCACCTCATAATGTGAGAGTAAATTGCCTCAGTAGTTTAACGAGCTTTGCATGCATTTTGGAAATTAGAGTTGTTATGCTTGAGTGTTTTATGTGTGGTGTGAATGTAGCCTGTGTAATGAAAAGTTTTGCCTTTGTACAACTTTAAATATTGTAGTATGCAGTTTTAATTTGAAAATGTTAGATTTTGGCATCTGTAATGTGGAAAAACCAGTCAAACTAAAGTGTAATCCTGCTAGGAGAAACAAAAATATTTGTTTGAAGCATGTGCGGAATTACAGTCCAATGCTGTGTACCCCACCTATGCAAGTAGTCCTGTTGAGGTCTATTGTGGAACTGTTTTCATGGAGAGAATTAACATTGGGAACATTAGACAGGTTGGAGCTTAAAGTAAGGAAAAAATATTTTTATCATTCTAAATATAAAACTGTTCTGTCAAAGCACTTCCAAAGCTATAATGTCTGCTGCTGGCGTTCCTGTTGTTGAAGGTTATCATGGAGAAGATCAGTCTGATGAGTGTCTAAAGGAACATGCCAGGAGAATTGGATACCCAGTAATGATTAAAGCTGTCCGTGGGGGTGGAGGAAAGGTAAGGAACTCATCTGTTCATCATGTGCTGTAAACTTACCACGGCTCAGGATCTCTGAAAACTCAATTTTCTAAAAGAAAACAAAAACTGGAAAAGTACTTTGTGTTAAAATTTATTAACAGTCAATCTAGCACTATGAAATCTCATTTCCCTTTGATATGCAGAAGTAGCTGGAATAAACTGGAGGAGTTTTGTTGATTTCAATAAATCTCCAGTAATTCACATAAGCAGAAAAGTTGTGCTATGGATTTTTGCAAAATGAGATGACTTTAAACTGTTGCTCTGTGATAGCTTCTTGACTTCTTTTGCTAAGAGTTTTAAATGTTGCATAAGCAATGATTAGAAATACCATTTTGTGTCTAGATACTTTTTAATGAGTGGTGAACTCCCAGTCTAAATCAGATTTTGTTCTGAAATAAATGTCTGTAAAAATACATATAGAAAATTTTAGTTATTCCAAAATAGCTAGATTTGTTTTGTAAAAAATAAGCTTTTCTCTGCCAACCTTGGAAATTTCTTTAATATTTGAGGACAAAATTGAATTTTGTGCTCATTCATATCAATGGGATGATAACACCTATTTTTTACAATTCTTATGGCACTTTCAGTGGGACTTTATAGAATTTTCTTACTGGAAGCTGTTACATAATTCTGCTAAAGTTTATGAAAGAAAGAAAAATTTATTTTTAAGCTTATTTCTCATTCTGTGTGTGCAACAAGGTTTTTCATCGTGTGCTGTATTTTTAGATATTTAGATAAGCTTTTTTCCTGTATTTTAGGGCATGAGGATTGCTCATTCAGAAAAGGAGTTTCTGGACCAACTAGAATCAGCAAGGAGAGAAGCAAAGAAGTCTTTTAATGATGATGCAATGCTGATTGAGAAATTTGTAGATAATCCAAGGTGAGAGATAGATGTTTCAGTATAAACACTGTAATATTTATTCTACTTAAATAAACATAAATAGCTTAGTTTAGTTAAACAAACATAACTCGCTTAGTTGTAGGATTAAATTGGTTTTGTATCTCTGATTTGTGTTATGAAAGTTGTTAATTTGGTCAAAATTGTTTATAATTTATTGAATTTCCTGTAGTGGCTTTGTTTTGAACGACAGGAATTAAAATACTACTGCTTGGGAGACATGGCAGTGAGATTTCTAAAATTGATTTACATCTAGGAAAAAAATCACTCTATGATATTTAAACTATAGACCTTAGTCAAGCTGTGATGGTTTCTGCTGCCCTCAGGTGTCCTAAACCAGTTATTTAATCTTCCTCTACTTTGATATTTCAAACAGAAGTGAAAGTCTTTAGCTCATGTTTGGCCTGTGAAACTGAACCAATTTATTTTTTATACAGAACATCTCGTAGAGGTCTGTTTGACACTCTTGTACTTTACATCTGTTCTTCCTTGAAGAATCACTGTAGGGAAAGCATTTATTCCAAAGAAATTGAGGGTCTGCTTATGCTGGCAGGTGGACATGAGAAAAAACACATTGCTGGGGAATTTCTTGTGCCAGGATCAGGGGATTGTCAGAATGGTGATGTGTTTTTATTAGTTTTATACATAGAATAAACTTCTGCCACCTAATAGTTATCCTCTGGTGTTTGGAAGTGAATGATGTTATTTGTTAGCCCTGGCTCAGGACTGCTATTGTCTCTTGTGAATTACTGCACAGTAAATTATGAGGGAAATAATCATTATCAAATTAATAATAAAGTGGTTTTCCTTTTATTATAATAACTAAGAAAATGTTATCCAGCCTTCAGATTATTCAATCTTCTTGCTTATCCTACAATCTATGAGATTTCACTGCAGTAGTTAGTATTAGGAATCCTCTTTCATTTAGAAGATTGAGTAAGTCTAAAACAGTAAAATCTTGCATATTAGCAGCCTCACTTCTACATTTTTGGCTCTTTTTTAAGGGCAGAAACTTACACTTGTAAGAAATCCTACTGATATGTAGAAGTTTGAAGTCTGTTTGGAGCATTGAAATACATTAAAACATTTATTTTTATGGAACAGGCATGTTGAAGTCCAGGTATTTGGTGACCAGCATGGCAACGCAGTGTATTTGTTTGAAAGAGACTGCAGCGTACAAAGGAGGCATCAGAAAATCATTGAAGAGGCACCAGGGGTGAGCAGAAAATTGTTAATATTTTTTATGAACCGTCATGTTTTTTATAGTAATTGCTATCTCCCATTGAGAGTATGTAGTGGGTAATAATTTATTTGTAAATCTCAGACTTGATTTAGTTTTGCTGCAGAAGATATCATAATTGAAAAAAACCCCTACATTTTTAGGAAAATTATTCTCAAAGAAAAATTATGTAGATTTCAAGTATAACACAGATCATGGTTTCACTACAGTTGTTAAATACTGTTAAATATTCATGCATACCAGGCTTAATATCAGCAATAGTTTGTAATATTATTATTGTTATTTACAGCCAGGAATTAGTTCAGAGGTTCGAAGGAGACTTGGAGAAGCTGCTGTCAAAGCAGCTAAAGCAGTGAATTACGTGGGAGCAGGTAGGTCTGGGGAGGTGCAGCTTTTAACTTAATGAGACTTTAAGTCTCAAGCAAATGGCATCTGGTTGCTTTTGGGTATGACACACATCTCTCAAATTTTTGAGGTTTAAGCAAATAATCATGTAGTTAATCCTGATGTAATTACAGATTTCAATTAGCATACCTGAGCTCAAGACTATTGGCAGCTGAAGGGTAGAAAAAAATTTCAGGGCAGATAATTTGATCAACTCAACTGCTGTTGGAAAGTGAGCATTATGAATTAGTAAGTTTGAGCTGAGCAAGAGGAAAATAATTTTAGCATACAAAGGGTAATACTTTATATGCAAACAGTAGTCTTTAAAAGAAAATCACAACTCACTTTAAAGTCCACACCATTTCCCAGATGAAAAGTAACCTCCTGAAATTATTTGTAACTTTATTTTCTCACTGTTTTCTTTGGGTATTTATTTAAAAAAAAATACATACCCTATGAATATTCAGAATACTTTGAAAGATTTAGAAATAATAGTCTTGGCATAGTTAAGTGTCTTGGATGTCTTTTCCATAAATGGACATCTAAGATGCTGTTAGGTGAAGTCTCCTTTTGTTAAATACTTCAGGAACAGTCGAATTTATTATGGACTCCCAACATAATTTTTACTTCATGGAGATGAATACCAGGCTGCAAGTAGAGCACCCAGTTACAGAGATGATCACTGGAACAGACTTGGTGGAATGGCAGCTCAGGGTGAGTGTTAATTGATTTTTACATGTAGAGCTCCTCCTGAGCGCTGAGTGACGCTGCCTGTGAGAGGTCAGATGGGTTTCCAGATCCTTATCTCCTGCTCAGCTGTCAGGGTAGAGTTTCCTTTGCTCCACAGGAGCATCTCACATTGCTCTATTGGATGTAGAGCTTTGTGTAGGTGCTCTGAATTTCAACCAGGCTTTTCCCAGCTGTGTAGAGAGAAAACATTTTTAAAGTGCATTTGGAGGCATTACAGACAATGTGGAAAGTGGGAGGGAGTGGGGTCCTGATCTTTCCCTTGCTATGCTGAAAAGTTTCTAAAACTCTAATTGAAATCTGTGGCCCAAAAATCATTCTTGCATTAGGCTGTAGGAGGAAAAAAATCTTCACACAAACCTATATCTGAGGGTTATACCAGTATAGCCACATTCTAAAATGGATGTACAGTGGGGTGGACTGGAACAGTGGATTTCCTACACACCCAATTTGCAGAGATGATTCACACGTTTGAATGATCACAGGAAGTTTTGGGTATTAGGTGAACTTGAAAAAAACCCAGTTCTGTTTGCATAAATCCAAAAGTGAGGACAGCAGCTTAAGTAGTGTGCGATTAAGGGTGGGGAAGTATTTAGTGTAATCAGAAAGAAAATTAAAATGGCAATGCTGATGCAAAAAGAAGGAACATTTGTCTTCCTTATCTGGACATGGAAATTGATAATTTAATCCTGAGAGCAGGGATCAAAATAACACTGGAAGAAAGAGAGAAGGTGGACAGGTTCACTGGTCTTGGCACTGTTTTTCTCCTTGTGCTTTTTAAAATGTGCTTCCTAGTTGTTCATGCTCAGAAGAATATAGTTAATATTTCATGTATCAGCATTCCAGAATATTGATTCTGCATTAAAGAAAAAACCTATTGTTTTCAGGTTGCAGCAGGAGAGAAGATTCCTCTAATGCAGGAAGAGATCCTGCTCCAGGGCCATGCATTTGAAGCTAGAATATATGCTGAAGACCCTAATAATAACTTTATGCCAGGAGCTGGGCCGCTGTTGCACTTATCCACCCCCCCAGCAGATCGTTTCACCAGGATAGAGACTGGAGTCAGGCAAGGTAAAACTGAAGGCAGTGATGGAAGAAGAAATAATTAACATCAAGAACTTGTCTTTGTAAGCATTTCCCTCTTTGGCCTAAGTAAGTTTGTCCAAAAGAGTGTTATTATAAAGACAAATCTCTACAGAATTAATCTTCCTTATGATTTTCCATGTACGTTTGGTCAATCACTGAATATTTTACTTACCTCTTCTTTACCTGTACCCAAATTAATGTTTACTGGATCATGGTGGTGATATTCTCTTCACTATTTAGGAATCCTCCATTCTGATTGCAATAAAGAAGATTGAATTTGAGTAATGTTGCCTCTACAAAAATTTATAAAAAGTCTGTGCTGAAATTGTCCTTAAAATTAAAATGCCAGATCACATAATCATGTCCTTAAACAGCTTTAATCTTGAGAGAAATGTGGCCATGAATTGTGCCTGAGCTGGATGCCATGTGGTGTCCAGCGCCTTGCATTACCAACTTCCATAAATTCTTGGTTGCATGTTACAGCATTTTTGTTTGATTGCCACATTTCAGGTGATGAGGTTTCTGTGCATTATGACCCCATGATTGCAAAGCTGGTTGTTTGGGCTGAGGACCGACAGGCAGCTCTCAGAAAGCTGCGCTACAGTTTGCACCAGTACAATGTAAGTGAGAGGAGCCCAGTGTGGTAGCACAGCTTGAGCCATCAAAGTATGCAGAAAATACAGTAGTAAAACAAAAGTGGATTCCAAAAGGGAGCCTGCCTTGCTGCTGCCATTTCAAATAATTCATTAGTTGTTTGCAGAAGTTGTATTTTTTCCTGATTTGCATACTGATTTCATTGATGGAGTGAGTAAAAATAAGTGTGAAGCCTAGTTTTACACATAGGTTTTTAAGTTTGTGGTATCTTCAGTTTGAGTATGCACCTTGGATTTTCTAGAAGGGTAAGGCTAAACAACATTTTCAATTGTTGTGTGAGCTTTCTCAGACTTAAAGGGTTTTCTTAAGTGGAATTTGTGTCAATGTTTGCTTGTAATTTTTAATTTATAAAAAGAACTAAGTTTTTAAACTATACATGTGGTAAAGAAATACACTGTCAGTTCTTTTTAGGAAACAATCCGTTTTTCCCCTATGAAAACTACAGGTATTAATTATAACTGTTTTCAAAAGCAGAATTCAGAAGGTTTGGCTTGAGGTGAGACTGAATATGACTTGTGCAGAACTAATTTACACTTTTAAATCAACAACATAAACGTCACGTTCATTGACTGAGGTAGTATTAGTGTTTGGCCTCTTATTGTTTTAGCTAAAAATGAAATTTACTGCAAGAAAAAGAGAGAAAAGAATTCTCTTGCTTTTTCCAGAATATTCAGCGCAGTTCTGTCAGTAAATGTTGACAGCATAACATAGTTACCAGTTTCACTAAATCTCTAATATAATTATGTTGTTTCATTAGATATTTTGCACTACAGGAAATGGATACTATCTAGTAAACTTAAACCTACTTTTTACTATTAAAAGATCATATATGGAATACTGACTCTATTGTAACTAATTTTTATAAGAAGCACTTGTCAAGTTAGGAATGTTCTTTTAAATACTCAGAGAACAGTTTTCCAAAAGTAGGGTTTTTCTGAAATTACCTCCTATTACGGTTTCTGGGAACTTTGCTCAACTTGACAGTGGACAAAGGCAACATTTAGAAAACAGAGTGCTTTTAAGAAAGCAATTTTTGAGTTTTTTTTTTTTTACTTTTTACAGTCAGTGGTATAATTGATAATAGAGCAGTTGAATGAATTACATTTTGTTGACAAAATTTGTGAGCAGAAAGCTGTGTATTCATAACTCAGTTTGGAATATGCTTCTGTTTCTTTACAGATTGTAGGATTAAGCACTAATATTGATTTCTTACTGAGCCTGTCAGGACACCCACAGTTTGAGGCTGGAAATGTGCACACTAATTTCATCCCTCAACACCATGATGAACTATTTCCAGCCAAAAAGGCAACTCCACATGAAGTTATGTGTCAGGCAGCTCTAGGGCTCATCCTGAAAGAGAAGATGCTAACAGATGCTTTCAGAGATCAGTCAGATGGTAAGGATCATTGTTCTGTATCGTTTTATTTTACGAGTTCATGTGCAGTTACTTAATTTGGATGTTCTTTCTTTGCCCTACTTTGTGCCTACTCAGGGTTCTATGTTGTGGCATCTCCCAGATATTTACACACAGGGCAGACTATATCTTTTGTTAAGGATAAGATATGGAATGTGTCACCACTGTAGTGTCCAGAGCACTTCCCAAAGCCCTTCAGACAGGCACTGTCTGTAAGATCTTGGGATTCGTGGTCAGTGACACTGTGAGCTCTTTGCTCTTGATAACCACAAGCAGTGGCCTTCTGCCTCTGTTATTCCTACAGCTGGCCAAGGTCTTCAGGCAAAATTACCTCTGCTCTGAATGGGGGAGGCAGTGGGGTTTAATGGAACCTTCACCTAAAGGTTCATCAGGACCTGCTGTGGTGTAGTTGAATTCTGATGTTTAAGGATGTGTTCATGGAAAACAGTGCCCTTCTTAGTGTCATGTTTTCTGTAGGTCACACAGCATCAATTTATTCAGTGTTGGGGATCAAGGAATTGTCACTCTCTGTGACTACAGTAGTTCCCCAGTCTTTCCTGTGCAATATAAATACATAAATATGAAGGTAGTAACAGCAGGACAATGATTTTAAGGCCTAAGTTCTAAGTGTTATGTTTTGCTGAAGTAGAATGGAAAATAACATACCTGTGTATCTTGTGTTTTAGATAAATTCTCACCATTTGCATCCAGCAATGGTAGAAGAATAAATATATGTTACACTAGAGAATTGTCTCTGCTGGATGGGGAAAACAGTAAGTTAATAAAAAACTGTGTGGAGGGAAGGGAGGTACTTGATGGATGAAGTTATTTATACTGATGCTTGAAAATTCAGGCTAAGAAACTGCATAGAAGCAGTATGAGTTTTATGCAGTGTAAGCTGGGAATTCACAGAATTACAGCATGTTTAATCCACACTGTTCGATCCTGAGGACATGTAAACCAAATTGAAATGACTGCTGATTAATGTTCATAATTTAAATGAATGACATTGGGATTTTAAAAAGAGCAGAGTGCCATTTACTTTTTAAAACTTCTTTTTGGTGTGAAAGGAATATTTTTTCCCCCACAAACTTTTCTGCCCAGATAATACAGATTTTAGATAGACAATTTCAGGTGTTTGTCTTTTGAAAGAAAAATTGTCTGGAATTCAATAGGAATTCTTCAGTGTGTAGTAAGCTAATCTGAAAATACTTGTTCTTATCTTAGTGTTGGTAGGCCTCATTTTTATCAAGAAAGCTTTGATACAGTTTATAGATACAGTTATAATTCTCTAGATACTCCAATTAAATCTACTCACACATGCATATTTTGTTCTATTGAACAGTTGTGGATGTAGCTGTAAGTTACAATCAAGATGGGTCATACAAAATGCAGGTACAATTTTTTCAGATACTTCATTAGATAAAATTATCCATTTCTTGTATATTTCTGTTAGTGTTAATTGTGGCTAAAGTTGCTTGGTGATTACAGGTGCAGGATTCTATTTTTAGTTTGCTTGTATCCATTGCTATATACTGTTACTTTTACCCGAAATTATCTGTAGTAGGTGCTGGATTGGCCTGGAAGAGCTATTAAAATATTTCTGACAAGGCTAAGAAAAGTGTTTGTATTTTCAGTATTTAAAGGTCTTATTTATTTTCCTTGTTAAATTTGTCTGTTTAAAATATGGGAAGTTAGATTTAAATCTGCATTTAAAAAAACTTATTTTCCACAGGACTCCTGCTCTATTTTGTGCATGAAAATGGATCTCCTATGGGATAAATAAAAGTTTTCTAGAGCATTATCTGCAAGATAACATTTTATTTTGCAGATGGAAATTGGAGAGTGATTACCAAATGAGCTGAGGAATCTTCTGGTTAGATAATTAAATGATACCCCCTAGAACTGGCTTTTTTGTCCATGTTATAGAGCTCCTATAGTAAACAGCTCAAGATGCCTTAGTTGTAGATAATTTTGTGTGTGCAGATGTGAGAGTCTCCAGTTGTTGCCTTAATTGGGTTGTGTTTGGCTGGGTGTTCAATATTCCCTTCTGGCATCCCCTGTAGTTTGAATGTCTTATTCTCTCAGATTTGGCACCCAGAATAGATGAATACTCAAGAATGCAGTCTCTGTTTCTTGTTTTAATAGTCAGAATAGGGGAATTAAGAGAATAAGTATTTATTAACTGCTTAGACTGTGTAGAGATGGGTGTACTAGAAAAATAGGGATAAAATGATTGTTCTTTCAAGGGAATATCATGACAACTCAAACCTTTACTTCTACTGATCTGACGATTGAGATAACCCACATCCCTCCTGTAATACCTGGGTAATTTTGAGTGTATTGATTATCTGTATAATGTCTGACAGCTTTTACACCTGAGCCTTACCTCAGCACTGATGAGAAGAGGCTCGATGAAGGGATGTAGGGACCAGCTATGGAGGGAAGTGTAACTGGGAAGAATGTAGACTCCTAGGGATAGAAGGAAGCCTGGGGGTTGCATGGAAGTGGAGAGCAGCTGGAGATAAGAGATATGAAGACATAACTAGGGGCAAATTATGAGGAGGACAGTGCCACTGAAGTGTTACAGAACCTGTCCTGAGGCAAAGCCACCAGAGCAGGTGGCTGGGCCTAGAACTGGCAGGCACTCAATGCTCAAGCAAACAATTTTCTGCTCAGGGATCAGTGAGAGATCAACAGCATCCTTTCAGTGCATGTTTTCTGTGGAAGAATAATTTGCAACTATGTAAATGAAGACTTGACTTTATATTTCTAGCATCCTGAAAGATCAGCAAGTCTCTAATTCTGTGCTCAGTGATGTCAGACTTGGAAGTAAACATATAAGTGAAATGTAATGTATTTACCTCTGTGTTCTTACAGTTTTTGTGCTGCAGTTGTAGTACAGGTGCAGCTTCCACTGAAGGAGAGGGTGGGATGGGATGAAGGGTACTCATAAATAAATGACCTTTTTATTTGGTCTTTCTTTTGCAGTATTAGTGTCTCATTGGCACTGTTTCCATTACTGTTCTGTTCCTTTGTAGGTTTACTCAATATGTTGTAGTTCTTGTCCTGCAAGCTTCCAAGACAGAGGAAGTCACATTTCTTTTGGAAAACATTGTGGAATATGTCAGCTGAATACTATGAATTCCTCGGTTTGAATAAATTCAAGATGCTAGGACAAATGAAAAATATTGAATTTTAATAGCATTACTAAACTGAATATTTTGGGGAGGTTTGTTGTTTTTCTTGAGAAATAGTATATCTGTGTTTAAGATAAAAATTGTCCTGAGTGAATATATCAGATAATTTGCTGAGTTGTTTTTATTGGATACAGAACACTCTCTTAACTGAAAAAGAAAGGATACATAAGGTTTAAAAACAAGTTGTTTTTGAAGATCCAGAGCTCTCTATGCAAAATCACAGGTTATGAGGGTAGAAATAGAATCTTCTGATTTATTGCTCATGAAGGGTTAACCTTTGTCCTTATAAACACATGTAACTTTCAGATTCAAGATAAAGAGTTCCTGATTTCTGGAGAGATATTGAAAGAAGGTGATTCACTTTACTTGAGGTCTTCAGTAAATGGAACAGTGTCTAAATCTAAGTTGGTCATTTTGGACAACACAATTTATCTGTTCTTCCCGGTAATGTTCCTTTCTTTATTATCACAAATTTAAAATTTTGGAAGTTTATCCATATAAATGAACAATATAAATTGCAATGGAATGTGAAAGAGAACAACAATTTCAGTTTCTTACTTTGACCTATCAAGTTTTGATACTTGTCATATTATTGTTCTAATTAGAAATTCATTGCTTGTGGTGAGTGAGAAAAGGAATTACTTTTAGAAAGTTAAAATACAGTTAATGAGACAGGTTTGGTTTAGGAGGAGGGAACACAAAATACTACAATTATCAGGTATTTAAGTTTGTCACAGGACAGTAGCAAATACTTCAAACTGACAAATATTTGAAAGGTCTTGTAACTGGTATTTTAATTTCAGTTACAATTTTTAAATTATATGACAATAAATAAATCAGTATTGGTCTGAGGAAGAATAACTTCAGCTAATATTAAAATATGCAATTATGAGTTACCATGGCATTATATGTCTTGCATATATGCAAATGACATATGAAAGAAGAGGTACTCTAACTTGCTTACTTGCTTACCAACTTAGGTTGGTATTTTTTTATTTAAAATTAAAACATTGCAAGGCCTTAAAGTAACTCAATGTAATCTAAATAAATAAATAATTATTTATTAGTTTCAGTAATTAACCTCTAGCTCTGAGCCCCTTAAGACTTTCAGCAGAATGCAGCAAAAACTTCATTGCTTTAGTGATGAGGACAAAATTACCCATGCTGGAATGGCAAAGCTCAGTTGTCCTGTGGTATCAGAGTGGAGTCTGGGGTGAGTGATAGAGAAGAAATCACAGGACTTCAGGGCATGAGTAGGATGTGGGGGATAATGAGTCTTTGAGAGACTCTGGGAAGCAGCTCTGAGAGGACTTAAGGGATTTTGATAGCAGAGATTTTTTTCTGTTCTTTCCCTCTGTCAGCCCATCTCCTAGTGCTGTTATTTCATGTTGTTATCTCACCTGTGCTGGATTTTCTTTTTGTAGGAAGGCAGTGCTCAGGTTGGCCTCCCTGTGCCCAAATACTTGTCTGCAGTGAGTTCAGGGGCAGAGCAAAGTGGAGCTGTGGCACCCATGACAGGCACAGTAGAAAAGGTAATTATAACAACATGGGTGGGACCTGAATTCTCCAATATATTCAAATTTTCTCTGCCAGAAATAGTGCTTCTGTACTGCCAGGGAAGAACTGGGGCCAGAAATGTCAGTGCTGTGTGATTTCTGATTGGAAAAAGTTTTGTTTACTCTGAGTTTTCAGCAGCCACCCGTGGCTTTTTAAGGCTTCCGTTCTTTCTCTAGAGCTCTGGAAGATCTGAACTAATACTGCTGCTTAAATAATTTTTTCTTCATCTTAATTACTTCCCAAGTCAAAGCTCCCTGAAGTGTTACAGACTGTTTGATTCATTTCATCTAACAAAGGAGTGAGATGCACTTGCAAAAGAATAAATACTCGTAAATGCCTCTTTTGTTGAGCTGTGAATTGATTTAATTTCTTTATCTCAGCAAGTCTTCTGCATTCTCTGTACAGTGACAAAGTTTCAACAGAAGGAGATTTTCTAGAGAGTTTGGTGGTTGAAAGATTCAGCCACTAATAAAAAGGCACGAAGGGTGGAGTACATTGAATGGGGATCTCTAACATCCTGAATGAACACTCCAAGTCAGAGGAGTTGTTGAAAAATGAGGTGACTCCTGCCATCTTCTTTCTGGATCTTGTTTTAAAGACTTTAGGGACTGGCTCCAAGAAGAGCTTCTGCACTTTTCTCAAAATAGAATTGCTGAAGCCCAGAAAGGGTAGAGTGTACATAATCTCTTCTAGTGTTTCTTCTTTGATAGGTAAATGGCTTCTGGTCATCCTGTCATCTGGTACTGACCCTCTTTCTGTAGGCTCTGCCTTCCCTTGAGGGGATCTGGAACTGTTCCCTATCTAGAGAAGTCCCACATCAAAAAAGATTAATAGGAGGCTGTTTTGCAAAACCTCACTCCCTCTGTGCATTGTGTTAGTCAAGATCCAGCTGATTTTATATGGTACAGGCATAAATGATTTTTCCCCCCAATTTTCTCCTGAATTGCAGGTCTTTGTGAAAGTAGGGGATAAGGTTCAGATTGGAGACCCTCTAATGGTTATGATAGCTATGAAAATGGAGGTAAGTGACATATAAAGGTTTTAAAATAAAAATCTCCTCAAAATGAAATAATTTTCAGTTGCATTATTGAAGTTCAGTGTAGAGTGCAGCTTGCAGATGTCAGTACCACTCCATCTGCAGTAACATCAGTGTTGTGTCTGACTAGATTTCAGAGGATTAAATTTGCTGTTATTTCACTAACAAATGATGATTATATAATCCATGGTATTCTGCAGCTGTTTTAACATGCATTTGAGTGGTGGTGTCAGGCCTTCTGTCCCCCCTCTCCTTTGACTTCTGTAGCACAAAACTATCTTGCTGTGTCTCTTGGCTCCTGGTTGTGATCCAGGCACATGGATGTCTGCAGTTACTTCAAGCAGAGATTTAATAACAATAATACAATTTACTTAAAGTTACCCATACAGCATTCAGAGGACTGGCATTTTGGCCATTTTACCTTGTCACAGTGCTTGACTGTGGCTCTGATTGCTTGAATTACAGTTTCTGTAGCCTAAACTGGTTTAGTTTCACTATTAGTTTAAAATAAATCTCAGTTTGTGGCAGCAGAACTAACACTGTTGAGAAAATCTGCCTTTCTCTTATGGTGTTCTTTTTTTAATGACACTCAAATTATATTAAATAAAACTATGCATTAAAAAAAAACCTACACACCAACTTCTTTGCAGTTGGTTGCTAAATGTGTTTGTGCCTCTCCAGCTGGTATCCAGACTGACATTACCTGAGTTATTTTTTAATGTAAAATTTAAAAAGCAAGTTATTATTTAGAGAATCTTTAGATGTGAGGATCTAATATCTGATCTTAAATGTTTTGATGCTAGACTAACCCTATGTAGAAAACTACCAAGAGGCAAAGCTACAATATCAAACTAAACTATAAAATATCAAATTGGTGCAATGACAAGCAGACACTTGGGGGTTGGTGTGTAAGCGTGCTGTTTCTTTGCTGTCATTAGTAGCTGTATCTGTGTTTCATCTGCATTTTGCTAAATATCTGCTCACTAAAGACCCCTCCTGGCCAGAAAAAAGAAATATCTTTAGTAAATCTGAAAATTTCTCTTAAGGGAATAAATCTGCTGTCTGATTAACATTTTGGATTAATACTGTGTTATTTTTGTTTGGTATTTTTTACAACAGAATGTATTTAATGAGGTAAAATAAGTCAGCAGTTCATACTGATGATCATTCCTATGATGATGATAATTCATATAAATGTATTATATAGCATTTTTCTCCCCAGTATACTTATCAAATATTCATGAGAAAATAAAACCTTAAAGTGGATGTTTAAAAGAAGGTTTAAAATAAACCATGTCAGAGGACGGAATTAAGTGTGTTCAATCCTAATTGGACCAAGCAGTAATGCTGGCATTTGCTGGAGAGAGCAAAGGGAGGGAAACCCCTTGAGTTGTCTGCTGTTCACTCTGGCTGTGTTTCTGTGCAGCACACCATAAGGGCTCCCAAGGCAGGAGTGATTAAAAAGGTCAATTTCCAAGAAGGTGCCCAGGCCAACAGGCATGCTCCACTCGTTGAATTCATGGATGAAGAGGCAGAGTCAAAATGAAATTCAAGGAAGGTGCATTTTATTTTTTCCACTTTGCTGATTTTCTCATGGAAGAAGATTTCTTCATATTTTCAGCAAAATATGAATGTTTTGTATGAATGGGGGATTGGTTTCCTCTGCATTTCCTGCATAGTTTGACTGTAAATTAATGCTGACTTCACTGAAATTTGGGTATCATTATACTGTAATTGTATATATAACTTGTGGACCTATGTGATTGTTGTCCAGTGGTTTGCATGAGGAAAGGACTGGAAGAAGATGTGAAACTGAAAGGTTCAGAGAGGTTAATAAGGACTATTAGGTACAGGCAGGTTGGGTTTTTCTTATTCACAGCTGCCTTTTTTCCCTTAAATATGTGAGGATTGATTTGAAGGAAATCTAAAAGACTGTTTTTCTATTTTCTGGCAAAATTCCTGTTTGTATCTTATGTTTTTGCCTTAATAGGAAATTTAGGAATATACCTAGCCCAGAATCCCTCTCAGTCATTTCTGGTGCATCTGTTTTTCCTGTTTACCTCAGTGAGTTGTGAAAATCTACATTTCAAAAATTATTCTTTAATATACCTCAAAATATGTGATGCAAAGCATTTTTCAAATACATTTGCTACACTAATCAAAGTTAAAATGTAACTGCTTTCCAAAAATACCATTTGAACTTTAAGCAGAAAGCAGTAACATAGAAATATAAGCTTATTTAATACGTAGCGTGCCAAAATACAATACTGACTTCAAAATCTTCATTACTGTTACCATATTGTTCATGTTCGAATGTATTTCTTATTGTCTGAAGTACACCACAGTCTTTATAACAACATGAAACGTTACTAATAATAGATTTTTTTTGTATATGCAGGGTTTCAGAATGGAAAATTGGTAGGTTTTTGGATATGCAGAGAAAAAGTATTCTCAGACTAAGCATACTGATAATTTGCTATAAAATTAACTTAATTAACCAGCACCTTAGAGAAACAAGGCAAAGAAAAAAAATGTTTTAATTGTTGAAAACTTTGAAAGTCTTTTCATTTTTCAGTTAATGTGAAGTTCTGTTATCATGTGAAGTTTTGATATGCTAATTTAATTAAATAATCTGTTTTGTACTGCAGAAAGGAACAATCAGATGCTGCAGTGATCCCAAGCCTGTAGTTAAATCTGTGCAAATGGACCCTTACCAAAAATCTCATTTCTGAATCAATATACAGTATCATGGGGAATTCTCTGGTCTGCTTTTATAACTGTGCAGCCTTGTCTGCAATGCAGAAAAAAAAAGTGGTGAAAAAGCAATGACTCTGATGATCAGTGTATTAAAATAATATTTTAATACTTCACAATTTTCCTTCTAATCCTATGGTCACCTAGCAAATAATTAAATTCCAGTGATGATCATGTAGAATATTGCCACTATTATTTTTATTTACTGCCAAATAAAAATCAGGCATAACATGGAATGTTTGATTTGATTTTTCTCCATTTTGTTCTTTCCCTGGTTGCTTCTGTTCATGCATTGGATTAGAGGGTTTAAGCAGCTGTTTCTGTATCATCTGATGATGATGAGCACAATCTGCAGATGACATTTAGGAGGCAGTAATCCAGACACTCGTGATGGGTTTCACTGCAGGTAAGGTTAGGCACTTGTTTTATCCAGAATTGAATCCTCACATGAGCTCAGCCCTGAAGAGGCTCAGCAGCTTGGCATTTATTTTTTTCTCTCTCTGTGACATGGCTGTTTCTAGACTGACTTTGCTGCACTGAATCTGTACTAAAACATTCAAACTCCCAGCAGGAGGTTCTCTGCCCGCTCAGTCTGCACAGCTTGGCTGCACACAGCCAGTGCAGCAAAGCACATTCCCTGGGAGCTGACAAAATGTCCTCCCTCCGGAGCCAGGGGAGACAAATAATCTCACCAGTGTTCATTTTCCCTCACTTCTCAAAAATTAGCTGTTAGGTTTTTATCTCTATAGGTTTCTACTGAGATAGATTTTTCAGATAGTGATGGTTTTGTTTAAGAAAAATTTCTTGCAGAAGTCACTTCACAGTTTGCATACTTGAAATGCTTTACTGCAGTGTGATTTAATTGAACTTGGAAATGCTCAAAGAATTGTTAAAGGTAGGTTGTTCCTATACCAATATCTTAGTTAAAAAAATATTCATGAATCTTCAGTTTATTACAAATAAATTTTTGTGTTACAAATGTAAATTGGTAAGAGCCCTAGTAACATAGCTGTCACTTGTCTCTAAAACACCTAATGGCAGACTAAGAAAAAAAAAATTAATTTTTTTAAATGCAGTATTTTAGCATTTGGTTTAAAGCGGCTAAATCTCTGTTACTAATTTATTATCAATGTACCTTTTCAGATAGTACTGTAGTTCTGAAACAACAGTCACAGATGTTGCTGGAACAATGAATCTGAACTGATTCTAGTTGTAATGATTTTTTCTTGCTGCCAGAGAGAGGGAGCTGTGTCATGAGATACTTAGTTCAGCCTGTTGATGGTCTGCAGGAAAGAACAAAGCTGTTGGTGTTCCAGACTTGGGCTCCTCTGAGGCAGGGTCAGGGAGTGACACTGAGCATTGGTCAGTGGGATCAGGAATGCAAACTTCAGTTCCCCCCGTGGGGATCTCCTGCAGTCAGCTGCTGCCAGTTCCTGTGGCTGATACCCAGGGAAGCTCTGTGCTGTGGAGCTTCAATCCATGCCAGAGTGGGAACCAGGAGAGCAGAACTGTGTTCTTATTTCTGCCACTGACTCACTGTGACTTCAGACAAGTCACTTGGTAGATATTTGCCTATTTCCTCCTATTTAATGAGGTTGATGGCAATCAAAACACTGCAAAATTTGTGGACACGCTAATTTAGAAATAATTTGCTCTGCTTGTTGGGAAATTTGTAATTTCAGATGTAGACTAATTCTACTTGTAAAGGTTTTTTTTAATCTTTTATACATCAAATATCAATACCATAGTGTTACAAAGCTTCCAGTGTGTATTGTATCCTTTGTTGTAATGATTGTACCAGCTAGTTACCAGGAAATCTTAGCTTCAAGTCTTCATGCTGACTAAAAAAAATGAATACTCAAGTGGTTTTCGGCAGGACCTTTATAATTTAGCCAATAGTAGGGGAAATAAAAAGTTAATCTGGGCACGCGACTCTTTTATTAAAGTAACTTCTTGTTATGTCCCTTGAAAGAGGTACCAGTGCACTCTCACAGGTATATTCACTGCTGCTGATAATCCTTTTCAAGCAGATCAGGAATTGTCTGTGTTCTGTTTGTAAAAAGCTCAGCTGTGCTGATTAGAATATGTTTACTGAACAATCAATGGCAATTGATTAAGTTCTGAACTACCAGCTTTTACACAAAGTATATTCTCAACATACACAAGATACTTCAACTTCTTGTACAGTTATGTTCCAAGTTGAGACTTTTACACACAAATTCCTTGCAGGTAAGTGTCACTTACTGGGGCATATCCTTCTGCATAAGAATTCCATTTGGAAAATAATATGCACCACTGAATGCTGTGTTAAAAAATCAATATTGCAGAAATTGATCATTGAAACTTTGGTATTTATTTTTATGTGATCCAACTGAATTTCTTGGAAGAGCCTGGATTCTAAAAGCAGTTTTGAGACACTTGATGTTAGCTTAAAATCTGTTGATTATATAATGAATTCATAATAAAACAAACATGGATGTTCTGGTTGAATACACCATATTTTTTATTATAGCAGTAATTAATAAAACACATCTGGAGTCCTGCTGGGTTTTAAAATCATAATGGTTGTTGGATTTAACTTTAATCTGTGGCCTGGTTTCAGCTGGGAGTTAACTTTCTTCCTAGTAGCTGGTCGAGGGCTGTGTTTTGGAGTCAGTCAGAGAACAATATTGGTAACAAGCTGCTGTTTTAGTTGTTGCTGAGTGCTGCTTGCTCTAAGTTAAAGGCTTTCCAGTTTCCCATGCTCTGCCAGCAGACAGGTGTACGAGGGGCTGGGAGTGAGCGGGGCTGGGACAGCTGACCCCCGCTGGCCCAAGGGACATTCCATACCACAGAACACTGTGGCAAGCACAGACGGGGGGGAAGCTGGCCAGGGGACACTGATTGCTGTTTGGGGACATTCTGGGCATCAGTCCAGGATGCACTGAGCAACTGTAGTGTGCATCACCTGTCTCTACTGGGTTTTATTTTGCAGTTCCTTTGTCATCTTTTCATTACACTTATTTTATTTCTACTATTAAATTGTTCTTACTTCAACCCTTGGGTTCTGCCCTTTTTTCCCCATCCTGCCTCCCCATTCCAGCAGGAAGTGAAGGGTGGTGAATGAGCAGTTGCATGGTACCTAATTGCTGGATGGAGTTAAGCTGTGACAGATCTTTGTGGTGCCCAGTGTGGGGCACAAAGGGTGGAGATAACAACAGATCAGACCAGAGCGTGTAAAACAGATTTGTCACAAGCATTCATTATATTAATTTAATAGTCAGTTGTTTGTTCTCAGAGTTGTTGTGCTTGTACTCTGGTTTGTGTCGTGATGATGTGTTTGGTGTCTAAGCTGCCTTTGTGCTGTTTCTCACCTCTGGGGGCTGGGCTAAGGTAAATTCTGTTGTACTTTATTACACTGGCCTATGATATGATAGAATTGCTGCTTCTGAAACAAATTAAAAACAATCACAAATGGGGATTCTTCCAGAAAAACTGCTGTTCCAGTCTCCACTGGGCAGTTCCCCATACAGTGAGAAAGAGCTGATCTCATTTCTGATCCTATGGAAAAAAATCTGAATCCATTTTTACAAGAAGTGGAGAATCCTAAGACCAGTTCTAGAGGAGCCCTGCCTCCAGCCAGATGGAGGAGAGAGACAGTCAGGTTTAAGGGACTGTGGGGATCAGATGGCCTGGCACAACAGACCCACAGGAGTGAAAGGCTCTAGCAGATACCTGTGCACAGTGCATCCTAATGCCATCAAGCTGTAAAGGGCTAGATCCCATTTTCCTTTGTTCCCCATCCCAGTGGATGTGAGCAGCTGCATGCTGGGGTTAAAACATGACAGCCTGTTTTCCTTAAACAGTTGTGGTGCCACAGCAAAGCTCCAGAGTGGTGAAAAAAGCTGCTGCTGAGAGCTGCATCCCTCTTTGGCCTCCCTGAAAAGGGAGGTGACATCTTCTGGGCTGTCCCCTTCTGCTCACTCACACACAGGAACACCCAGTAACCAATACGGGGTGGGATCTGCCACCAAAGACTCCATGCCTGTTCAGTGTCCTGGGATAAGCATCCCAGAAACATCGGGCACAGCTGCTGCTCTACAGAGCTGTAAAATGAGGTAAAATATGAGAATAAACCCATTTAAACCCAGCCCTGTTACATACAGATGTGGTTAATGCACATTTTCCTTGAGACCTGCCCCACTGTGTTGATACAGGCAGCCAGTCATGTGCATGGAGGTTATAATCAGGACAATATAATTGGCCAGATGGTGTAGACATGAGCCAAAGAATGGTGTTACAAGGAGGAGTGGAAAAGGCCAAATGTGTGTAACATGTGACAGGAGGCAAAAGCCATCTTACTACTCCTGCTTTGTACAGCTGCAGTGTGCCTACCTTCAAGGCAAAAGGCTCTACAAGTAAATTATTGTTTTGTGTATTAATATCAAAGTATATGCTTTGCATTGGGATGGCTGACTTTTATTTCATTGAACAAGTACAGATGGCAGAGAAAATCACTGGGATAGGGAAATAATTATGTCTCAGTCTTCTAGATTCTTAAAATCACCTGCAATTCTTTGTAGTGAGAATGGAGAGCTACTTACAGTTCAAAGGTGTAGGTTTTAATCATGAAGCTGTGATGGCATTGTGGGGATTACAGCTTGGGAAAGTTTTAAAGAATTCTGGTTAGAAACATTGTACTTTGTTTTAGAGAAGTTCTGAACTAAAAAAATGTCCATATAAAAATCAACTAGCTTTGTCAATTCCTACTGCCCTCCCATTTGCTAACTCACGTATACTGAAAGCAAGGCATTTTAAGTAATGTATCTCAGTACTTAATAGTTAAAAAAAAATAGAGAAGCCTAGAAGTTTGTTGCCTTTTAGGTGTTCTAGAAAGTCTCAGTTTATTCAGGCCTGCTAGAGTATATGGTGGAATACATGAGAAATTTTCAGATTTTCTTAGGCTCTCTGACCTGATTTTGCTTTGTCACATAAAGCTGTCCTGCTTCCTCCCAGAGATGCTGTCACATCAAAAACTGCTCCTAACAGTGCCTTGGACTGGGTGTAGTAACTTGTTAACCTCTTGTGTAATGCAGGAAGGATGAAAAACTTAATAGAAGGTGAACACCCTTTCCTGCAACCTATCAACAACAATCTTCTGATATTGGTGCTGTGTCACTGCAGGTTAAATTGCTCAGACACCTACAGGAGGACTTACACTGTTTACTTCTGCTGTGCTTTTCAGTGCAGAAAAAACCCATAATGACAGAGACATTCCAACTGTATCAGCTGAACAGCACAACAGGAGCAAACCATTGGGTCTGCACCTCTGGATGCCTACAGAGTGACATTAAATCTCCTTGTGCAGGATAGTTCATGGGCCTTTGTTCTCTCTTAACCATGGGGTCAGTTTGCAGGCAAAGGGCCATTGCTGTAATCACCCAGTATATGATGATTTGGTGGTTTTATTTTCTAGAGCACAAGTAGCTGCTAAAACAATGTGGTTAGAAAGACACGTCCAGCCCAGGCTGCCCCAGGTTATTGTTATCCTTCATAAAGCTTTGGGCTTCTTCCTCAGAAAGTGCTCTAAGTTCTCAGCCAGGGGATTACACTAAATGGATTCTGCTTTGACCGAACATGAGTCTTACTTGTCTGCTCAAGAGGAGAGCTCAGGTCACTGTAAACCAGTTCAGTGTTATATTCAGTTATGCACTTGACACAGTTGGTTTTAAAAAAATAAAATCACTGCCTCATTTTCCTGGGGTTCACGTAAGATAAAACATCATTGGCTCACACAACAAAACAAGGCAAGTGTGTCAGCCTTAAAATAAACTGAACAAGTCATCACGTTACCCTGGTCACGGTGATTATGCTGCGTGCACATTGCACAATGAAATTTCCTTCTCTGTGTTGCTGAGGGCATGTGTCACGTTCACAAGCAGAAGAGCTGGGTCTCCCTGCTCTGACCTGGGGCTCCATCCTGCAGGGAGCTGTACAAAAGGCAACACGTAACAAGCCCAGTTGAAGTAACTTAGGCTTTCTGGTGGCCTCATGCTGCCTCCTGCTTTATAAAGCATCAAGGTTTTGCTCAGAAGTGTTGAGATTCAGACAGCACACACATCATGCACACATCTCCATCTGTAGGCAGGCTCAAGCATGTGGATATGGGTGGAATTGGGGCAATCTGGCTGTGTCCTGAGGTGTGTGCCTGCCCACTGCAGTGAGTTGTGTTTGGAGAATCACTCAGTCTAGTCAGACCATGCTGGTCAAGAGCCCTGCGTAAGGTAACCTCAGATTAAGAAATTCAGCCATGTGGAAGCACTCTGGAAATCAATACGGAACATTGCAGCTCCCACTAAAATCAGTAACACTAGACTTACAACCTAAATGGCAGCAGGAAGTCACTCCTTTTCTCAGGTACAGTTTCACCTGAGGAGTGATCCTGAATTGGGAAAAAACCCACAAGGAGTAGCATGCATGCTGTGAATAGCAGCAATATGCATCTCATATTTTTGGATGTATTTCATTATCATATTGCTGGATTACCTTGTTATCGGCTCTACTCAGAAGCAGTTAAGTATTATTTTACTTACCCTATACAACAGGAATTCATTATGTAGAGCAATTTAGTAACTTAGGGAGATCAAATCAAAAGCCAGTCAAAAAACTAAACACAAATACAGTGTGCCACCATACACTCAAAAAACCCACTAAGAGACCCTGCATTACAAGAAACCTGCAAGATCCACGGGTATTAGAAAAAAACAAGTCACCTGAAAAATCCTTCCTCTCCTGAGGAGTCTCCTGCATGCACAGCTCATCTCTCAGATTATTGTTACATGTCACAATAATTCTCCAGGTCTAAACTGCGTCTTCAGCTGGCAGGAGGGCTGTCACAGCATGTTACAGTGATGGCAATTAGCTAACTCAATCAAAAGAGATTTCCAGGTTTGGCTTTGCCTCCCCTGCTGTGGTTACAAGGACTGGGCTGCTGTTCAGTGTTCGTGGCTGTTCACTGGCCAATTTGCATCCATCCCCAATTTCAAAATTATGCTCTTTGGTAGGATTCAAGGTATCCAGGCAACTGCTATCTCCAAGGATAGCTGAATTCAGCTGTATTCCCATATACTTGATATCAAGCTCTTAATTTTATTTCATACAACAGCAAAATTAGACACTTCACAGGACAGGCCTGATTTTCCTCACCAAATACAACTCTACTCCTCACATTCCCATCTAAGCTTTGCTCTGATTTTCAGGAAAGTAAGCAATAAACTATTCAGAACCTTTTCTATAAGAACACATACATAAACTGTGAACATCCATGATGAGGAATGGCTTTTTGAAGTCTTTAATTTCTCTGTGGTGTGTGCAATCATACCAGTCATAATAAATACAGAAGCTTACTTTAATAGCTCCAAGCTCAGCAGGAGATTAGAGAACAAGATCAGATCTCAAACCTTTGTCCTTCACAACAGCAGTTTGCCACCACTGTGAGTTTTATCAGCAAGTATTTTGCTTCCCCAAACTCCCTCGGCTGCCAAAAACCTGCAGTAGGTAGAGTAAGCTTTCCTGGGAAAAAACAACTGCCTGGGATAGTGGTACGAACCGTGATTTAACTATTGCAGCACCTTCTGCTAGTACAGCTGTGCTAATGCAGGAAGAGCTACATCTGTCCACAGCTCCGCAGAGGGGATCACAGCCTGGAGCAGGGAAATCGGGGAAATCTTACAGCTGTGGAGGTGCTCCTCTGTAAAGCTGCTGCCCCGGGACTTCGCCTTCTCCAGGTCTCCGTGGCTGCTCAGCAAACAATTCTGCCTCTTCTGCCAATCCATCCTGGGAAGCCCGGGGGACTTTCCCACCTCGCCCTTTCCGTGTTCAGGCCCCCGGGAACGGCGGCCACACGGCCCGGGCGCTCGGAAAGCGTTTGACCTTTTGATATTGACGAAACAGGAACATATAGCGACTTTTCCCGACAAAACAGCGGTTCCCGGGGTGAGGAGCCGCTGGGACCGCGCTCCCCACCTGCCCCCGCCGAATCTCCTCCGAGCCCAGCCCGTAAAAGCCTCCAGGAGGCTGGGGGGATTTCCCCTCCCTGCTCGGGCCGCGGCTCCCCCGGTGCCCGCCGCGACCTCGGCCCGAGCGAGCCCGCCCGCGGCCGCCGCCGTCCCCCGTGCGGCTCCGGCTCCCCGCACTGCGCATGAGCGGGGGAAGGCGGCGGAAGGGCCCGTGAGGAGCCGGGAGCCGCCGCCGCCGCCGGAGGAAGCGCCGCCGCCGCCGCCGCCCTCAGTGTCCGCCCGAGCCGGGAGGGGAGAGGCCCGCGCAGCCCCCACCATGGTGAGCGGCCGCCCGGGGCCCCGCCGGGCCCGGCGCGGCGCCGCGGGGCCGGGCGGGGCAGCGCGGCCTGCTCGTGGCGCGCCGGGCGTCCGGCAGCGGCCGCGCGGCCGTGTCGGGGCTCCGCGGCGGGGCACGGCGCGCCGGCCCGGGCCGCTCGTCCTCCTGCCGGGGCCGCTCGTCCTCCTGCCGGGGCCGCTCGTCCTCCTGCCGGGGCCGCTCGTCCTCCTGCCGGGGCCGGCGTGCGGGGCCCGGGCCGGGGCCGCGGGCGGGCGGCGGGGGCTGCTCCGGGCAGGGGCCCACGCGGGGCCGCGGGATCCCGGGCAGGCTCCGAGCCGCGGGCCCGCAGGCGGGAGGGGCTCGCTGGCACCTGGGGCGAGGGTTCGGGGACAGCGGCGGGGCTCGGGCAGCGCTGCCCGCCCTGTGCCTGCCGCAGCGCGGAGGGCTGCCGGGGACCAGGGGCTGCTCGGAGTTCTCCCGCAGGATTTCAGGCGTCTCGGGGCCCATTAAGTGCTGTCAGTTCACGGGGAAACTTGGGGGTGCTGATGCTTCTTGAGCTGGGATGGTGTTGGAGAATTTCTGGATGATTGTTCTAGGGCCTTGGTTGGTTCTTTTCATAGAAGCGTTGTAAAGGAGGGCCTTGCAGAGGTCATCCTAGTAAAGGTCTTGTAAAGGTTTATCTTGCATTTTCTCTGTAATACTATTCTTATGGCTGAGGATTTGCTGTGGGCTTTCTCCCTTGCTTCTTGTAAGGGGAAACTGCAGTGTTTAGAAGAACATCTGCTGGTTTTGTTTGCCTAAACAAAAGAAAAATACATTCCTTTAATTTAATTAAGGGGGCCCTCATTGGTTTCTTGCACAGCGTCTTTATGCACCAGAGGGAACAGTTTATAGTAGTACTTCCAGGCTTTCTCTATATTCAAATGTTGTAACAGCTTTAGCTACTACACCTGTACAATTTAAAGCAGTACTTTTCTGTAGCAGTGGTATAGTCTTAGGAATGGTGTAGGAGGGAGTCATAAGATATACTGGTGTCTGTTTATTGGTATAAAGATATCTTATACTTGCTGTTAATACTATTCTGACAAGCAGAGTTAAAAACATATTAAAAAAAATTACAACGTCACCTTTAATTGATGGAGTCACACTGGCATAAAAATTTGGTTAGCCATCATTTAAATTGGTGGTGTGCAGACCTCTAATAAACTTGTCACTATGTAACTAGTATAATTTTTAATTGAATAGTTTGATGCAGATCTTCGTTTGTGTTTTTTTATGAGCGCTTAAGACTGAAGTGTGAATAAAGTTCAGACTGCAAAGGTGTCTTATTGTAATTGTGCAGGTCTGGGACTGTCTCAAATTGTGCATTCACAGTAGTGTTACACAACTTTTTATGAAGACTTTTTTTACATAAAAATCACCTAGAGTTGTCTCACAGTATATCCAGTGTAGGTAGGCAAAATAGATACTTGGTTGATGAGATAGTTAGTGTCTTGAATGTACATGTATTATTGGCTGGGTATGAGATTAGAAATTTAAATGGAACCATACTGTAGAAAGTAGCATTATAAAAGAAATAGTGAGGCCCATTATTCAGAGAATTTCTTTTTGTGAGAAACAGCAGAGCTCTGCTTGGTCTTCTTGGAAACACTTAACTGAAGAACCAGCAGACAGATTCTGTGTAGCAGCTCTGTACAGGTAGATTGGTATTTCTCAGATGAGAGGGAGCATGTGAATACTCCAGTCATGGCCCTGAGCAGAGCTGTTAGGTCCTGTGCAAACAACTGTGTTCCAGGTTGTGCTTGTTGTATCCAGCACCCAGGTGAAAGGATGACATAGACATTGAAGTGGGACTAAATGACAGGCTGCAGCTTTTAGAAGTAGTAAATACAGGTATGGATGGTTTCCAGTGCCCAAGTGTAGGATTCTGTACCTTATTTGTGGTATGTCAAAATCCTCTGTTTGGTTAAGGGAAAGGTAGGGAGACTTCACAGAGATCTGAGGATGCCCATCCAGAAATGTGAGATTTGATGTCCCGTTTTTCTGCCCATGTACACAACTGCTCTGGCTCGTCCTGCCAGTGGCTGTGGCCAGGCAGCTTGTCCAGCACAGCAAATGCCATGGCACAGGCTCCTGCAGCTGGGGCCTGGCTCCTACCTGTCCATGCAGCACTGCCAGACAGGGCACTGCTGGCTCTGCCTTTGTCTCACCAGTGTCCATATGGCCTCGTGCCTTCAGGACGGGGCTTTCCTGCCCTTGAACCATCTTTGTCCTAGATCTGAAGGGACACCACCCTGCCAGCATTCCTTGGACTGCTGAGAGCAGTCAGCCTTTCTTACCCACTCTTCATTTGAGCTGGCTGAGCAGCACCTGTAGAAGTGCTGTCCTTCACCTTCCCTGTTAGAGTGCTACTGCTTCATCTCATCCTGAGGACAATGCTGTGCCCATGAATCAAGGCAGAGCAGTAAGCTGGTCCATTGTCCTCTGAGCCATCTTCACTGCCTGTACAATTCTGAATGATTTAATGAATTTAGAACTGTGTGTGGTAATCGAGGCAAGCGTGTGATTATCTACGTCTTTATCCAGAGCCATGTACTAGTCTTGTCTCCATTTATATGATCTATTAGTTTGTCAAGTTTGTGTTCTCTGAAAAATACTTCTGTGCTGATAAATACATAATTTCTTACTGCAAACCTCAGCTGACAGGAAGTTGTAAAATTTAATATTACAAGAATTTAATGTCTGACGCTGTCTCCTGCAATGTTAGTGTACTTCATGCCATTGTTATGTGGTGTTTAACTCAATGAGCTATTCTGCAAGGCCAGCTGTTTATATGTGTAATCAGTGGTGCATATGCATGTCTGAAGCAGTTTGTTGATACTAAATATTTGAGGTTTGGTTGTCCCATGGTAAAACTTTAGATTCTTGGCATTATGCTTCCGACGGAGTAGTCAGAGTGCTGGACAAGATGGTGCATGATTTTATTTCCTCTCCTAGCTTACCAGAGATCCCTTTGAACTAATACTTTAAATCACTTTTAACTAGAGCCATGAAAAAAATATTAGAGAATATGAACTACTCTGAGAACAAGGTGTGAAATTTATTATGTAGCTCTTGATACTTTACTCATGTTTTATGGTGCCAATGCAAATATACAGTATGAATAGAGCTTGTGCCCCAGACCAGAGTTAAGAATGCTAAACAACTGCCTGCTTTATGTTGTCCTTTTTTTTTTTTTTCAGAAAAGTCCTGATTTTTGTGTTTCCTTCACCTCTCAGGTTAGCATGAATTACTATTATATCTACAGCAATATTCTGGGTAGCTGTATATTGACCTTCTGCCTGCATGTGAATACTGAAATTATTTTATCCACTAAAAGAATATCACAGAGGATAGAAAGCAACTTTATGTTGTGATTTTTTCCCTTGAATTTTATATTTCAACAGACTTTTTAAGTGGTTTTGTTTTGTTCCACTGCAGCCAAATGAATTTCACATGAGTTTGAAACAGGAGCTTACAAATGTCCTGACTGTCTTACTTTGTGTGCCCTCTGTTAGAGAAACTACTATGGAAAATAAAATGTAGTTGAAGGATGTGTTTGTTTACATTATTGAGAAACTGTGGCTATTTACTTTAATTGTTTTTACCTTAGATTTTTTTGGTAGTATACCTGTGTGCCATCACTGTTGGTGGGTTAAGATGCAGTTGTGTGTATTTGTAGATTTTTGTTGTAATAATGTTTTCCTTACAAAACAAAAATAGTCATGATTCTGCCTTTATGCTTTAGCCATGTGTTTGTTGAATACAAGTAGTAAAGCAGACATTTTTAGGTGTCTTTGGTTCCTTTCAGTGGTTCCTTTCATGGATACAGTTCAGGGTGGGATGACTGGGGAGCAGAACTCCCCTGGCCATTCGTGGCACATCAAGGGACAGAAGTGGCAGCCAGGTGAGGGGGCTGCATGGCCGAGCCTCAGGGATTGAGCTGGGTCCTTGGGAAGAGCAGGGATGCTTCCACAGCCACAGCTCTTGCTGGAGTCTCAATGCAGTCTCTAAAGGCCAAGACTTTGTGGAGGTTGATACTATTTTAGAAAAGGCTTTTACCTCTCGCATGCATGAGAACTTAACAGGCTTTTCTTTGAGTCCTGCCTGAAACAAAAGCACAGATCCTATCGTTCAAATTCCTTTACTTAGCAGCGAAACTCGCAGGAATGGGACAGTCCCTAACAGTGGCTGGGAAGGCAAAGGTGCAAAGCAGTCGCTCACTGAGGAGTGCTGAGTGCCTTCCTTGGGGGCCACAAGGAAGTTTGGGCAGCAAAACTCATCGTGCCCTGCTTGTCTCACTGGGGCCACATGGGACCTTTGAGCCAAGTCCAAGAACAGGCTCCAGGAGGGATCCTCAGCTCTCCAGTCCAGGCAGTGTGGGACAAAGGTTGATGCTGCTTCCCATGAACATTATCCAAGAGAGTGGAGCCCTCATTTGGCTATTAGCTATCTGCAGAATGTTGATGACCAGTGTGCAGAACTTATCTTTGAATTTGGGGTGACTAAAAACACTGCAGAAGATAAGGAAAAACAGTGCTGTAGTCAGAGTTGGTAGAGAGGTTCTAGCATTTTTTGTGCCTGAGACTAGGAGAAAAAAATACTTGGGGAAATAAGTCCAATTATTTTATTTTTTATTTGTAATTTTTCACTGAAGTATCTGATCAAGGAAAATATATTGAATTAGAATATTCAAATTTGGTACTTCATGGTAAGAGGCAAGTCTTCATTTTAAAATCAAAATTATAGAACTGATGTTAATTAGAATGAGTGTAGTTTTATGAATCTACACAATGTAGCTTTTCATTTGGAGGAGTTATTCTGTGTTTTTAAAGTAAGGTTATCTGTCTTGTGACATCCTTATTATAAAAGGTAGCTTGGATACCACACAAACTTGATCAAAGGCTTGCAGAACTGAATTTTTTCCTTTTCCTTTTGATTCAAGAAACAAGAGTACAAATTTGTTTCATTTGCTTTCCATTGGTTTTCATTTGTATATATATAGGCAAAGCACATATCTGTAAAATAAAATTCTGTCTTCCTTTTTAACCTGTGTTAAAGTTGAGGTGTTTTAAGTGGATTGTGTTGCATTACAGTGAGCACAATTTCAGTGTCAGGTGTTTGTTGCCAGATGACTGTAGGATTAAAGGTTATGTGCTGCTCTGTATTGCACTTAAAACAATAATAGAGTATTAGTGCTCAGTGTCTAGAAATAGCCCTTAAAAGTGCAGAAGGTTTGGAACCTGTTCCTGCTTGAAGTGTGGGTTTTTAATGTGCTGGAAGAAGAGCTATAATAGGATAATAAAAACTCAGCAGTAATTCCATCTCTTGCTGTCCTGTAGTAGGCCTGCAAAGAGTGCCCAGTCACTTAGGATGTGGAGTGTCCTGTCCAATTGGCAAGGCTCTGCAGAAACAATCAAATATAAAGGAAGGACTTCAGAACTTCTTCACTAAAAATAAACTAATATTTGACCAGGAAAAATAGGAATATTAAAATATGAATATTAAAGAAAAATATTATGGCTGAACAGTGTGATTTATTGCATCTTATACCTTACTGAATGTTGTAGTTAGCTGCTTGATTCTTTGCAATTTCAGCTTTATGTTGTTGCTATCACTTAGGAAGCTCCAAGCATGGGAAAATCTAATGTACATAGGTGGAATTTAAATTCTATCATAAAAGGCATTTAAGCTGCAAGTTTTTGTTCTAACAAATTGTACTCTTCTTTTATGTGACAAGATGCAGAACATAACCACCTTCTGTGGCACTGGGCATCCATGGCAAAACCTATTTAAACCTATTCCTTGACTTTTTGTGGGATGTCACTGCTTTTGGAGTTCACCCTTGCAGGAGCAGGGGAGAACAAAGGCTCCCGAGGTTTTACAGAGTACTCACTATTAAATGGGCTATGCATACTTATGTGTACATGTTTAAAAAAATCGAAAATACTAAAGATTAAAGGCAGCAGCTTTGTAAAGAAAAAGAAGAAAAGCGAAGATAATTAAGTATGGCTGCCCTATAGTGCAGCTGAGTCTGTGGTGATGCAGCAGTCTGGCTCTGTGGAACTGATTAGAGGAAGCTGGTAATTGATAGAGAAAATTAAATTTGGGATCGTTTCATTTTCATTTGGGATTTCTTTCAGTGGTTTGTTTTCATATATCTGAGTTTACAATACATTTTGAAAAGCTGCAACTGAAAATCCATTAGTCATTTCTGGAAGTAGTTCCACGTGGCTTTGTCAGTGTAAGTGGTTTTTGTGGAAGTGTGAGCTCAGTAGTGCAAGGTGCTGAGTGTCTGCTGAGGAGTCAAGCATCGACAGATGGGGTGCACAGGAGCTGCTCTGGTGCCTTGGCCTTTACCTGGAACCACGCCTGACAATCTCCATTTCAGAAATGTCTTTGTAGCCAGAGGTCCACAGTGACAAACTTGGTCAAGAGACTGAAATAAAGCAGCAGGATATAATAGCTTTAAAAATGCTACAGCCTAACTAATATCACTCTGTTTGAAGTCTGCAGTTTCAGCTAAAAGTTCGACTTCAGTTAAGTGTTGTAGATACAAGGTGGTTTTGGTTTGGGGGGGATTATTTTTATTAGAGGATACTTAAACTAAGGGTATTGTTCTATTTAGTATATTATGTGGGTATCAGTTTAAACTAAATGTGATGTTTTTGTAATTTTTTTTAAACTGTGTAGCTGGTAACTGTTCTTACAAATCAAAGTGTTCACACTCATTGTATCAAGCCACAGAAAACTGATCCTGACTTTTAGGACAGATGAATTTGTGTTCTGAAGCATTAGTTCTTTTTTCTAGTAATGATGTGATTGAACACTAATTATCCTTTGGAATTCAGAGCTTGAGCATATACTGCTCCTAAATCATTCATTCTTTGGCTGAATTTTATCATGTCTTGGGATTTTCTTTTTTTTTGCCCTTTTTCTCCATATTCGCTGAGGAGCTGTTGAAATTAGTTACAATAATGAACAGAATGTACAAGTTTTGCTTTGAATACGAAGTAAACTAAAAATGAAATATTTGTGCCATGTAAGAAATCCAATCCTGATTTAAAATTTTGTCATAACTTTAATTTACCAAGTTGTAACATTGGGAGTGTTTGCTTTGACTGTATTGAGTGAACTGTGGAACCGAATTTGGGTGTAGCACAGGAGCTGTGCTTGCTTTCTCCTGATGAGCAGTTAATTTTGTGTAACTCATACCCTTGAAATCGTAAGCGTGCTTCTCAGAAAAATGGGAAATATCTTTGGGAATCCCTCTCTGCTGATAAGCAGCAAGTGTGTTCAGTTCTGGGCTAGAGCAGGGCGGGATGGCTGGGCCTGGGCAGGAGGCCTGGAATTCCAGAGCTCTCACCTTGGCTGCTCACTCCCCCGCCTGCCTCAGGCGCCGTTGCCTTTTTTTTCCTTAGCTTCGGTTCCTGCACCTGTGAAATGGAGACAATGCCTCCTCGCAGGAATGTTTTGCAATTTATGTAGGTGGAGCTGAGAACCTTCAAAGTGAAAAATCTCTTTAAAGAGAAAGTCTTTAAGGTATTTCAGTGTGTAGCTCCCTGGAATGGATGGCCCAGCCCAGTCCCTTGCTGCCATCACGAGGCACCTCAGGAGATCTCATTCCAGGGGTGGCCCTGGTCCTGCAGGAGCTGGGACCAAAAGGACACCAGCCTGCTGCTCAGTAGTGCTAAGCTGTTCAGTGGCCTGCTCTGCCCCGCCTCTGGAGGAACTTGATCAGATATTTTGGTATCCTGATTGCTTGGGAAAATTATAAAGATACTGATTTTAAAAACATTAAGAGACTGGTATTGCGGATTTTTTGTCTAGTAGACATTTCTAGTTACAGTATTGTCTGTTTTCACTAGAACAAGTTGAAATCATCACAGAAGGATAAAGTGCGTCAGTTTATGGTCTTCACACAATCTAGTGAAAAGACAGCAGTCAGTTGTCTGTCTCAAAATGACTGGAAGTTAGATGTTGCAACAGACAACTTTTTCCAAAATCCTGAACTTTATATACGAGAGAGTGTTAAAGGATCACTGGACAGAAAGAAGTTAGAACAACTATATAACAGATACAAAGGTGAGTACCCTGAATTTTAAGGCTTATTTCATACTTGTATAATTCTTATTTACAATGTAATGGTGATGCTGTGCTCTTGTGCTTAACTCGCTCTTTCAGCTTTGTTTTTCTGTGCTAATAATAGAAATTAGAAGGGAAATATAGGTACGTTTCTGCTTCACAAGGATTACATGCAGTTACTTTATGTGCTCTGAATGTATCTACATTTATAGGACAGTAGGGTCTGAGCTGGAATTGTGTGTACAGTGAGTGATTGTGATGGTTAACAAGGATTTTAGATAAGTCTCCTGGGGAAGGCACATCACACAGGACTTGATCCTGACAAAGGACAAGGCTGCATATTAGGAATGGGTTCTACCTTAGTTTTTGTTCAGCTTGCCCTTATCATCAGGTAGTTACAGAGTGTAAAAGAAAACAAAGTCTCTCTATCTGTTATATAGCCAGTGTTCAACTGATATCCTACCACATAAAGTAGACTCAGCAGAGCAGAACAATTCCTGTGTTTTAGCGCTTAATCTAAAAATGAGTGCTCTGTTTTCTGTCAATTTTCATATGTTTTATATGTATAATCCAAATACCATTTTTGTGAAGTCTGTCTTGGCTTGTGTTAATAGATCTTTTTTAGCACAGTTGAAATGTGAGCATCTCACTTCCAGACCAGATGTTGATTCCTTTGTGGAAAGAGGAGGAGTGGGTCTGGCTGACTTGGAATCACTAATGGAGCAGCACAATTTCCCCCTGGTTACTGTGTCCAACCTCTGCATGCTGGAAACCTGTGGGCCAGGAAATGCCTAAATTTGCTCTTGGGATAGCCATGGATGGGCAGATTTGGGTATTGGTACAGCTTGGAAATGAACACTGCAGAATGGCTTCTACTGGAACACAGCTCATCAGTCTGACCAAAGAGGCCAATAATTGAGTGTGCTGGAGGAGAGAACCACTGCGCTCTGTAGGGAATGAGTCAGAAGATCCTGCATATTATTAGGCATAAAACAAAATGTTTGTGGTGCTTTTGTCTCTCAATGAAAATAATATGATCTTCATTGTATGGGAGGCTTTATTGCAATAACTGCCTCAATTGTTAAAGCTTAACCATTGGAACACTGATGTATCTTCGTTTGTAAAATACTCTCTTATAAGGGCAGATCCCAAAAAAGGATTGTTGAAAATGTTTCCTTGTCTTAAATATACTTTCTGAACAAATTAGCTTTTTCAAATACCTGTTTCTCTTGATACTTACTTTTATGTGCCAAAGATCCTCAAGATGAAAATAAGATTGGTATAGATGGCATACAGCAGTTCTGTGATGACCTAGCTCTTGACCCAGCCAGCATCACTGTACTCATCATCGCGTGGAAATTCCGGGCTGCAACACAGTGTGAATTTTCAAAGCTGGAATTCATGGATGGAATGACTGAGCTGGGGTGAGTGCTCACTGAGTGTTAGATGGTGCCAGTGTGATCCAGTGCCCTGGTTTGGGGATTTCTCAGTCTTGGTGTCCTCTCTGAGGTGTTTCAGAGTCCAGCATCACTTGTCTGCCTCTGGAAAAACGCAGCCCAGCCGTGGTTGTGGGAGGGTTGTGTGGTGGTTGGCACAGAGTTGCTCTGGCAGGTAGAGCAGGGATGTTGGGCAGACCTGGGTTTCTCTGCCTTGTGAGAGTGCAGAGGTCTTTATTGCATTTTCCTAAAAATTTTGTGGATTCTAGAACCTGATATGTCAGGTATATGTGCAAATGCCATGCGAAGAAATAACAAATAAATGAAATTCTTGTAGAAGTGCAGACTCATTAAAGGCTTCCTGAATTCTGTTTTGATAATCATATTGTGTTCTACAAATAGTTTATAGATTTTTGTTTAACTCATGTTTTTATGGCAAAATGAATAATACATAAATATACAAACAAATATTCTTTTTAAAATGCAGATGTGACAGCATAGAAAAACTGAAGGCCCAGATTCCTAAAATGGAACAAGAATTAAAAGAGCCAGGAAGATTTAAGGATTTTTATCAATTTACTTTCAACTTTGCAAAGAACCCAGGACAAAAAGGTTTAGGTATGTATTCTAATTCATAAGCATTTGTTCATAAATATTGGAAATGACTAATTAAAGCAGTAAATGAATGTATTATTGTGATCCAATGAATCTGAAAGATAATCACCCTTGGGATAAAATGCATCTCTGTGTTTTGAAAGACATTAAGGTACTCAAATTGATTATTAATAAAGGCTACAGAATTTTATGAGAGAAGGTTTATTTGTTCACTCACAGTGAGTGTAGTTCTCAGTAAGCACAATGGATTGTGCTCTTATATTAAAGACGTAATTGCACCACTTAGAATTTGCAGCACTGAACAGATTAATTGAATTTTTACTTTTAGGATAAATTAAAGCTGTTAAAACCATTTTCTGTGTAAGCACATTTGTACAGTCCCTTGTAACACCAGAAATGCTTGCAAATGTCCTGGCAGGATAGAATTGGAATGGTAGAAATGATTCCTGTGTTCTGGGCCTGATGCCTGCTGGTGCCTACCTACAGTTTTTTTCCCCTTACCTCTGTGAAGGCTTTTTTGTCATTATTTCAGATTTCACACGCTGAGTGTGGCTTTGGTTGGTGTAACAGGTGTAGTAGAAGAATAACTTATTAAAAATAATTTCAGAACACCACAGTTTGGATGGAATTAAAGCAACAAATTGTAGCTCTGTCTATTCAAAATAACAAAAATGAGGGAATAAATATTTCTTTCAAGCTGTGACGTTAAACACTCAGGATGTACATTAATTTCTCTACCGTGTGATTTGGCTATTAGCCATAACTAACCTTTCATGATCCCGTAACTTCGTAAGTTAATTTTTCTGGTTTTGAGAAGTAATAAAATATGGAAAGGCTGGTAGGTTCTTCCTTGGCAGCTTATGAATTTGTTTTTCTCAGTAATGAAAATGCTCTAAACTGGCTGCCACTGGACAGCTTTGCATTCCCAGGCTGTGTAAAGATGAGCTTTCTGCTTTAGTTTTACTGGCTTTTCTGTACAGACCAACTTTTAGCTTAAAATGAGTATTGAAAAATAAGTAAATAAGCAAAAAATTTGTGTCCTTCTTTGGCATCTGGCTCTATCTTGTTTGTTGTTTTCAGTGGATTGTGAATTTCATTGTATCCAAAGGAGCTAAAAGTGCTGCTAAACCATCTGAAAATACTTGTGCATGCTTGTAGTAATTTCTGAATCATGCAAATAAATGAATACGCTGATTTGTATTTCTTGTAGAAAATCACCCTAATTTTTTTAAGCAGCTACAACAAGGAAAATGTGGACAGCAAATGAATTGTGGGATTAATTTCCCAGGAAAACTCATTCACTTGCTTTATTTCTCATTCATCATAAAGATTCTTCATGCATGTTAAGCTGTAGCAGTGGCAGACAAATATAGTTTTCTGAGATCCATATAGGATATACATAGTGTAAGATAGGTTTTTTAATTGTTTTTGTTTTAATGTTTGGGTCTGGAAGTCTGAGCCTAAAGTCTGGATGCTTACCAGCCATTTTGGTGCTCATAAATACACAGTTCTAGGCATGAATTTAGAACAGGGCAGAATAATTCTGGCAACCCTGGAGCAAAACAATACTGGGAGAAGTACAGAGCTGCAAAGTAAGTGCTGCTAGTTAGGCAATTAATTCTGGTGTGTCTAAATAACTGCTTGTAGGAACTTGCCAAATTGATTTTAATGTATATTGGCCTCTAATCATGCAAACATTGTGCAGTAGTTCAGGCACAGTTCTGGAAATATATTTCCTCTGCATAGCTCCTTACTACTGTGTAAGTAGGAGGGTGTCTGAAAACTTCTTGTGATGTTTGCATCTCATTGGAGAATGCCCTGTAGCTGGTGTTCATCTCAAACATTGTTTGCTTCTCTTGCATCTCTCTGGATAAAATTAAAAATGGAGGATGTATTTTGAGACTCCTATATTTGAGCCAGGAGGATTTCACTGAGCATTTTCACACTTACAGAAACCTAAAATTATATCTTTACCTTCCAGCTTTGTTATTTAATATAATTTATTTTTTAAATTGTACTTTGTCCCAAGGCATTATGTCATCATGCTTTACATGTTTGGACTCATAGAGTGAGTTTGAGGTTGCAGCATTCTGAGATTTAGCTTATAACAGTCTTTGCTTATCCACAAGAATTACCTCCAAATTGTATAAAAATGTCAGAATGCAGAGTTTGTTTATAGTGATTGTTTACAAACCGCTGTAAAATGCAGTGATTTGATCACCTTGCATTTTGCATGCACACCATTATTGCAGCACAAGTAAATAAAATATAGTTTTTAGTTTTTTCCTTGAGGAACTGATAAGCTTCCTCTGAAGCTTCTATCTATTAATTTTTAGAAAGACAGTAGTTTTAGTTGAAAACTCAAATGCATGGTTTTGTACCTGAATCTCCTGTTAAAGAGATTTTGAGCCTCTACAGTCTTGAATGAGTTGCCATTTTCAGATACAGCTTTATGTACTGAGGAGTAGTGACTTTTGTCTAATTTGTCTCTGAAATCAAATCTGATTTGTCTGAAATCAAACCTCTTTGCAGCTTTACAGCAGAAAATCCTTCACAAATTTTATTCTGTACTTTGGTCAGGAGATATTATAATGTGACTCTGCTGTTTGAGAACTTTTAATATCAGATGGTAAACAATTCAGAAACTCCTCATCAGTTTCTATTTTCCCTCCAGCAATGCAGACTTCATACTTAGTTTTATTTGCTGTTGGTTTCACCTCCAAGATCTACCTCTCTGGTTTTTTTAAAATATTTGGACATCCTGGGGGAAGGAAGGGAGTGGAGTTCTTGGGTTATTGGTGTGGGTTTTTTTCTTTTCCAAAGGTGTGCAGTTGATCCTCTGACTTCTCCCCCTGCTTCCACAAGGAGATTGTTTATAGAAGAAATTTGCTAGACTGTCAAATATAGAAGTTTTTGTTAAAAAGAGGCCACTCAAGCTAGGCAGCCTTTTGGGGTCACTGTGTGACATCCTGTGGCTGAGGATACTGAATTTGGTAATTCACAGTGAGTGGGGTTTGGGGCTGCAGCAATTCCCTGGTAATTCCTGGTAGTGCAGGTGACCCTGGAAAGAGTTGTGGCTTCCAAATGTCTTTTCTGTGCTCACAAGCTCCTGTCTGCCCCTGCTGGCCCTCCAGCCTTTGGCCTCCCCAGGGAGGGGCAGCTGGCTCTGTCCTCCTCCATCCGGACCAGCCAGGTTTTTTGGGAGCTGCTGCCCTCCAGCAGCTCTGACAGGCAGGGGGGCTGCTCTCCAGTGTGTCAGCTCAGGCTTCACTCATTCCAAACAAGCAGGAATTTAGCAGAAGGCTTTGAAAGAACAAAAAAAGCCAACCCACCACAAAAAAAACACCCAACAAACAAAAGGAAAAAAAATCCCAAACCAAAATGGCCAAAAACTACCCCAAACCATCAAGAAAAAAACCCCAAACAAAAGCAAGAACTCAAGCCAACCAAAACAACACCAGCAACAAATAAACCAGCTATTTTCTGTCTGCTCAAGGACACTACCTAAAGTTTCTATTTCAAAAGGAAATCTTGACTACAGAAATTAGCACTTGACAAAGTGCCTCCTTACAAAGGCAGTGCTTGTAATAATGTTGCCCTAAAAATGAAATAATTAAAAGCTGGTTTTACCTCAATTGTATTTTGTACATTAAAAAATAATTTTAAAAAGTCTCAGTACAAAATACTACAAATTTTCTTTTCAAGCCAATAGCATCCTTAACTGAAAATGTTTTGCTGACTTTAAAGTACTGTTAGATAGCAAAAGGCGTATGAAATGTCCGGGGGGGTTTGGATATGTTAGATATTAATATGGGCAATTTTCAGTTCTGTAAAATATGAAATATTTGTGTTTATGGTTGCCTTTTTGTAAAGGATCCACAAGTATATTTGCTTTAGTTTAATCTTTTCATGTTTTTGGATACATGGTGTTCAGTAGTTGTGGAGACTATATATGTGATATAGTTATCTCTAAAAGTAATTATTTTGATATTACAGATTTAGAAATGGCCATTGCCTACTGGAATTTAGTACTTAATGGAAGATTTAAATTTCTAGACTTGTGGAACAAATTTTTGTTGGTAAGTTTAAACCTTTACATTATCTGCAGTATTTTCATATCTTGGAAGATAAACATGTTTAAGTTATTGAGGCGATAAAATAGACTGTCTTGACCTAAATCCCAGATATTCATAGTGTGTACAATAGAAATGTGCTTTGGGGATATGGATGTGTTTGAGACAGCAGAAATGAATGTGTAATAGGGTTTTAATTTATTTTTTTAAATATAAATTTTCCACCTCTCCAAACAGGAACATCATAAAAGATCAATTCCTAAGGATACCTGGAACCTTCTTCTAGACTTTAGTACAATGATAGCAGATGATATGTCTAACTATGACGAGGAAGGTAAACATTGCCATTTTTTCTCATTAACTTCTAACTGTGTTTTATGTTACATTTATTGCTGTGTATCTGCTTTGGCACAATTTCAAAACCAGCTCCATTAGAGTATTACTGGTGATCTGAAGTCCAGTTAGAGCTCCTTTAATGCACATTGTAATCATCTCTGTTACTGATGTTTGAAAAAAGAATTGCTGAAGCTTTCATGGAATAATTTTTCTTGTTTTGTTCTGTCTAAGCTCAGACACAAATTCTTTCTTACTGAGACAACCCCAAATTCTTTCTTATTGAGACAAACCCTGCTATATGTCTATGTAAAACCCACAGATTCTTGGCATCTTCATCCAAGTAACTGATCCATGGTTTGTGCAGTAGGGTCCCCTGCTTACTGCATTTCATAGCTGAGAATGTTTTTAAGTCTGTTTGCTTCAGTTTATGTGAGGCCTGGACATGTTTTGACATAGAAGTGAAGCTGGCAGCACACAGGGGCTGCTGAACAGAACTCACTTCCTACCAAAGGTGTTTCTTGTAAACTTTTGTATTGATCTTTCCTCTTCTAGTCCATGTGCATCCAAGAACAGCTGATTACCCTCAGCCCTTGGCAGAACATCAGTTCAGTGAGGGGGGAAATGAAACTTGGGATACCTCTGGAGCAGAGGGCAGCAAAGTTCTCCAACTTTATTTAGTAATTGTGGACTGTTCTCATTCCCTTGTCAGTTTTGAGTTAGGATTTTGGTCAGTTTCTTGTTTTTGTCTGGAAGATGACCCTTGAAAGTGATGTGTATTAACTGGTTTTAAAGGAAGCAGAAATCTTCAATCGGCTCTTAAATTTCAAGCAGGAAAATAAAATTATATTTTTTTGCTTCAAACTCTGCCTAGTTTTAATACTGGAAAGCAAATAGCTTGTCAGGATAGGAAGCTTGTGATAGAATGCCTTGTTAAACCAAGTTCTTACATTCTGGTGTTTTCCTCTTTCAGGGGCATGGCCAGTTCTTATTGATGACTTTGTGGAATTTGCACGCCCTCAAATTGCTGGGACAAAAAGTACGACAGTGTAGCACTAAAGGACCCTTCTAGAGTGTACATAGTCTGTACAATACCTGAAATGGAAAATTGCACAGTCAATTTCTGCTGGCTGGACTGAACTGAAGATCAATCCTCACAATGTGGCTGAGGGTTGAGACAAAACTTTAAGGATACATCTTGGACCATATCATATTTCATTCTTCTACTGGTGGTTTGGGCTTTTCTTCTAGTCTGGACCACTCTTGCCTGTTAAAATTCCAACACTGTGGATTTCATCATGGATTTATTTTTTGTTGGTGGATCACCCTAGTTTCATCTCCCATAAGTCCTAGAAGCTTTATAATTATTTTGAGGTTTCTGATTTCACATAAAGCACAACACTGGTCATCATCAGACAACTGTTGTATGGCATTTGAATTATACAGATCAACATCAAAACAATTTTTAAAAGAATCCTTAAATACACACTTGGGGCTAGTTGCAAAGACTGTACTGATAGCACTTCCTGCAAGAGTGATATATTATGTCTACTGGGTCCGAGATTTTTCTTTTCTGGAAAAGTGCAGGTGTCGTCTGAGTTTGAGTCTCTGGTCACAGCAGTGACAGGAATGACCAAGGAGCCCCAGGGCTGTTGACTGGGGGTCTCTGGTGCCTGGCTGAGGTTTGCTGGTGCTCAGCTGCTCTGGGGACAGCTTGGGGACGACACAACTCGAGCACTTGCACCCCGTGGGCCATGGCAGAGCCTGCAGTGGCTGAGCTGTGTCCTCAGAGAAGCCAGCGTTCTCTAGGTTACTCTCTAAGAAATCAGATTTCATTGCAGTTTTGAAATGCTTATCTGTCTGTCAAAGAAAGGTTTTTCATTTCTGTGGAAATCAAACACTTGAATATACTGAATTTGTGTCTTAACTGTTTGCTACACAATACAGTATTTTAAATTGAGACGTGACTTTTATGGCTGAGGTGCGATGAAGCAAATGGCCCTGTTGTACAAGAAGCTGGTGAGGTTGATGTGAATCTGGGTTTTGAAACCATTATCCTGGTAAGTTAAATCTTTGTAACACAGAGGTACTGCCATTATGGATGCATCCTTTTTTAAATTATTTTGCTGAGTTTTCCTTAAATTTCCATATCACTTTGGTTGCCAAATACAGAAATTAAGAGTAAAGCTTTCCCAAACAAGCACAGATCAGATAGAAACTACAACACTGGCTTTGTTTATTTAAATTATTTTGTTACCATCACTACTTCTGTCTTGCTGCATTTGACTAAATTGCTTCATTTGGATCAAACAGGTTTTATCAGATGCAATTCTTTAATAATACAAGAGCTCCTTAGCTGCTTTTATGGTCTTTTACTCCTCACTGAGTTACTTGTGAAGAGATGTGATAAATCCTGCTCTGGAAAAGAAGCTGGGGAGAACGAGCTCCAGGAGAGGAGACAGACCATACTTAAAAGTGAGAAGAGGGGATTTAAGTCCGTGTTCTAAATAGTGCCCTGACAAGGCAAGAATTGTTCTTGAGATGAGTCACTGGTACTTGCACTAGACTGCAGCATGATTTTATGCAGATGGTAAAAGTATTTTAGAGAAAAATTGGCTATTAAACAGCTAAAATTTTTATTTGTACTCTGTGCAGTTGACCTTAAGGCTGGCTCCCCTTACAGCAGTGCCCTTTTGGCAAATCCAGTTGTGCATTTATTCCAAAAATACAGTTCCTCAAAAACATTGCAGACTTTCTCCAGCTACTGGAATTGGCTATGCCAAAAACTCTGTGTTTTGCTGCTTTCAATATTTTGTTTCTCAGTTTTGTGTAAATAAAAATGGGGACATGAAATTATGGGGTGGGTGGGGTGGGGAAAAAAAAAGCTTGACAAGGTTATCTCTGCGTGCTGTTTTCTGTCTTGAGGGTTTTGGTACTGTTTCAGATTGATTCGTTCAAGTATGCTGTGCTTGGAGAGGAGAACTGACTTGCTTTTCATCCCAATGCAGACTCTTCCCTCAAAAAAGTCTGGGATTGGGCAGTGGCAAAGTGCCGTGGTGTTTTAGAGACTCTTCCTTTTGAATGCAAGATCTTTCCAACAAAATAGTGTTGTCATCAGTTTGGTACTACATGCTTATAATTACTGTGTAATTATAAAGAAATACATAAAAACTTTGACTAATTATGTTGCAGAAGAGGGTTATTTGTGCTATCATGGCATCTTAAAAGTTTTTCCAAATAACTGAAGTTTAAAGAAACATTGATGTAACAGGGTGTTGCTCTAAGGACAAAATGCCTGGTTACAGGGAGTATTTTGTACTGAAATGTGCTCAAATGTGGCCATGTGGTTTTTTTTCCTTTATATATGTGTGGGGTTGTTTTTTTTTTTGTTTGTTTTTTGTTTTTTTTTTTTTTAAGAATGCAGCCAGTTGCTTACTTGGATTGCTGTTAATTCGTAAGTGCTTATGTTTTCAATTTGATGATATCCCCGCAAATGGATTAATTTTGCCAAATGTCAAGGAAAACAAAATGAAGGCAAACATCAAGTTTGTAAACTGTTTTTATACATTAAAATATGTACAAAATTAGAAGTGCCCTGATATAAAACACTTAATATTGAGATTATATTTAGTAAAAACCCATCATTTACATATCTCTGTAAGTTCAAAATGTAACTTCTTACAATCCCTCTCATTACCAACAGAGGCAATAAAGCTCCAGTGAAATTGCCATGACTGAGGTTTGTACTGCATTGTTTCAGTGTATTATTTGTAAAACCTATTTCTGGAATGTGCTTTTAGGGAGTGGGGGGGAAAGAAAAAAAAACATGGAATACGTGTGTTCTGCATAAAATACAGTTCAGGGCCAAGTCTTTCTTTTGGGTGGGGAAAAAAAAATTTCTAAAATCTGCTCCTCTGCCTTGCCTGTTGCTTGTTCCCAGTGTTTACAAGTCCCACCTGGAGCTGATTCTCCCAGCCCTGGGCAGGGCCATGCCCCAGCATGTGGAGGAAGGCACCACACACTGCAGTGGCTCAGATATGCCTCAAGTACAGCAGTAAAACCACTTTTTACTGATCAGCCTGTTAATAAGTAACTTCTGACTTGCCTCAAAACTGTTTTACTATGAAATCCGTACCGAGACATCCTTATTTAAGAAAGATACAATTTTTTTAAAGAATGCATTTAATAAACTTTTGTCATTCACACTCTTATTTAAATAACGTTGCCAGAAGTCTCTGTAGATTTTATTTGAGGATGGTAAATTGTCTGGGTTGGCTTTTAAACAAAAACCAGTGATGCCTTTCAGGCCTCTGAGCTCTCCAGCAGTTGACCACACCATGAAATACTTGATGTAAATATAATTTAATCCATCAAAAACATGCCTTATTTTGTAAATATGGAGCTGGTTTAATACCAACATGTACTAAAGTGGAAATGTCTGCAGAAAATAAACACCAAGAGTTTTGCTCCTAAATAGGCACCTGTACCTCAGGCCCAAGTCTGACCATCTAAACTGGTAGGGAACTCAACACTCACCTTCTGGAACTTCTCAGTCAGCAAAAGCTGCCTAAATGCAATTTGAATGTTTTGCATGAAACTGCAGCTGTTTCTTTTCTAAACTCAACTCTGTGATTGTGGAATATACCATTTCAAGCCTTTTTCAGTGTTCAAAGGAAAAGTGGCAGGAGTCTGAGGAATAAATCAAAATAGGGTGAGGAACCTGGGAAGGTGAGAAAGGAGGGGGCTGTAAAAATTGTGGAGACAGGCCCAGATTTGTTACTTTTTTCTTGCTGGTGATTTCTCCAGCCCCGCTCCTGACTATTCTTGGGCCAGGGTAGATCTGCCATCTTTTCCTCTACCACATACATAATTAAAACAATGACTCAGCTAGAAGTGAAAATTTTATTTAATAAATATAATTTTCATAAACCATTTTCAAAACATCTACTGACCAAGCTTTACAAGGAGCAAGCACACGGCCTCACTGACAGAGGAGCAAAAATAACATGAGGCAGCCACAGTGTCAGAGGTCCAAAATTCTTTGTATTACTTATTGCTCATTTCCAGTGGGCAACGCCCCTAATCTGCCTAAAATTAAGGATCAACATCTTTTCAACAGTACTTCTTGCAGAGATGAAACCATTCCGGCTGTTTTCTTCAAAGAAGCAAGCTCAGCCCCGCTTCAGTGAAAAAACGAGTCTTAGATTATTTGTTATTTTTGTATGCAGAAAACCTGAAATCTGTCATGGGGACTGCAAGTAGGAATTGTAAAAATAAATTCTTTGAGATAAAAATTAAGATCCTCCTGGAGCAAGGGGCGCCTCAGTTTTAACCACTTTCAGCTGCATGCTCCACAGACCATCTTTTACCCTGTTGTCAAAATGTAGAAAGGGTGAGAGCTTGCTGCAGTTTGAAGTAATTTCCTTGCAAGCCGCTGAGGAGATGAAGAAACCCGCAGGCCATGGAGGTGCCCGGCAGGGTCCCTTCCAGCCCAGCCCCGCTCGGCGCGGTTCCGTTCCGCGGGTCCCCCTCGAGCGCTCCGGGGACACGGGCAGGCTCGGCCCGAGCCGGCGGCGACAGCAGCGTCCCCAAGGAGCGGCACACGCGGCTCTGAGCCAGTCCTGGCGCCTTGGAGCAGCCCTGAGCTGAAGGAGAGAGAAACCCATGGAAAGCAGAGGCCTGGCACATCCCCGGCACCCGGCCCTGAACCGAACCAAACCGGGAACCAGCAACGGCAGCGAGGAACGTGCAAAACAACCAACAGTAAAAACATCTGCAGAAAACATCCCAGTCCAGAGCTCCAAAGGAGAGCCTCTGGCTGGGAAATAATTTAGGAACAGGATAAAGGCTCAAATGAAGCCCTGGTGAAAGGTTTGCCCAGCTCTAGGAATGGCTCCTTTAAGCAGTGACATCCATGTAACAATCTGTGTAAAAGCAGTGGCGAGGGCAGTGACAATGGTGAGGTATTAGGGATTCTACACACACAAAGAAATAACCTCGAAATAAGTGGTTCAAAAGCACATTTTGCTTGAGCACTTTGGAAAACTGAATTTCACCAAAATTACAGATATTTAGAAGTACCTAAATATATATTTAGATATAGTATCTATCTGCAATAGCAGACAGAACGATGAAAAATAATTTAGGCTGCAACTTTGAGACACTTCCAGCACTAGAAAATGGTATTTTACTCCTATAAGAAATTACAGGTGCTTAATATGCATTCTAAGTTGCAAAAGCTTTTCTCAAATCATTCTGAAAATGAAAAATCAACGTTTTCAGCATTCCTTCGATGCTTCTGTTCCCCCTTCCCTGCTGTAATCTTAAAAAATACGGAGTATTTTAAAGCAGAATATTTACACTTTCGTTTTTGAACCAATTCAAAATATCTCAAATTTTTTTTCCACCGCATCCTCTTAAAAGCATGAGTTTGGCAACTGAAATTGTTTTCGTAATTAACAAAACCAAACCCTGTTTTTCCCAGAGGCAGAACTGACCTGCAGAGAACACGATCCCATTGGGGAGCTGCTGTGGACAAGATGCTTCCTCAGGGACACTGCATAGTAAAGTGAGTGTACACCACTCTTTGAACTACAAACATCTACTACAGGCTTTTATGGATTTCAAGGCTTAAAGGTAAATAATAAAACTTCTCTCCCCCATGGCAAAGCCTTCCCCACCCATTCACATCCGCACTGGGAGGTGAATGCCAGCATTACACGGAATTTTAGCTGGATTTTTCAATTTCCCTCATGAAGGAACTGGCTTCTACACTTCAGCCATCAAAGAAATACACAAAGTCTTTCTTCCCTGAATAGGAGCATTTTTAAACAATTTGTGGTATCAACACAAAAACCCCAGTGACTTCCACACAAAATATTTGTCACACCAAAAAAATCTGTCCTTAAGCAAACCACATCTATGCACTTACTCAATGAGAAATTACTGACTTAAATTTACTGCAAATAGAAGAATATACCTTGGCCGAGGGATGGATTCTTAAGTCCTTCCTGAATTGTTTAAATGCAAGTTTCTTCGGTAACCTTACAAACACTGGGAAAAGGGAAAGTTGGGAGAAAGGGAGGAGAGGAGATGGAAGGTTTTAAAGAAACACATAATGAGCGCAAAATATTCTTCAATTACACGACTGTGCTGCTTTAGTGCAAACCTACTCAATGCCCTGGTGTGATAAAAACCAAAATACATCACCTACAGAGCTGGGCCAGTGGAAATGCTTGGAGTGGGGCTGTGGCAAAGCCCCACACAAGGAACCTGCCCGGCCCCCAGGCAGGACACAGAAGCACACGATGGATGAGGGCACACGGTCACACACACTGACAGGACAATGCTGTGCCTCACACGGACAAACAAGCACTGTAAAATACAGCTAAACAGCAGATATCTGATTAGAGTAGTAAAATAATTCTGTGTTTGCTAGGTATCCATGGCAGCATGAAGACTCCTAGGAAGAGAAACTACAAGGAAGAAAATTACTATTTAAAACCCAGGTTCAAGATAGATATGAAATATAAAGGAAGTTATAGGAGTTGGTGAAAATTAAGTGTATTTTGCTACTAATGCAGATCTGGAGGGGACAGGATGGATGGCAATCAGGGTATTGCCTCTCCAGCTGGATCCAGGTGTTCAGCCCCATGCAGTGGGATTAGTCACATGTTCATACCTGCTGCATGAGAAGACAAGGTTCAATTTTAGTGTTTCTTCATCCCCATGGCACTTGCTGGGGGGATCTAGTGCACACTGACATTTTCAACCTCAAGCTTCACTGCACTCAGGCATCTGAAGACATGATACACAAATGTACTATGAATGTTACATTAAACACTTATTTCAAAGGAAAGTATTTTGTTCCTTCTTCTTGTCTCACAATTTATTTTTAAAGCTTTTTAATTTCTGAACTGATCTTTACCTATAACAGGGAAAAATCCCTTGTGTGTTGCACATTCAAGTCACTAGAAATTTAACAACAAAGTTGCAATGACAATTTCTTTCCTACACAGACGTTGCCTTGAGCACTGAGATCTTGTAAACTCCACAGTACCTGCAGCCTTCAGGTTTGAGAGAAGCGGCCAGGCACTAATGCAAAAACAAAGCTCCAAAAGGAGAGCTGAAATAATCCCAGTTAAATCATGGGCAGGAAAATGAACAGCAGAGCTGTTTATAAGTAAACATTTGAAGGATGTGATCCCAGGAAAGTGGGACCTGTTGCTTTACTCATTGAACTTGGGATGACAAGAGGGTTACACTCCCCTGGCAGCAGCCCAGTTACAGTCAGCCAGGTTTGCAGCAGCCCAGATTTAGAGTTTTTACCCAGAGCTAATTTTAAGATGGATCTTTACACTTTTAACTGTCCGACAGGACGAGTATTCCAGTTATTGATTGGATGTGACTGGCAGAGGTGACAAAAGGGGTTGTCCTGGAGCAGCAGCACTTTTCCCAGTCCCCAGCCATGAACAGCTCCATGCTGAGGCAGCCTTGCAGCACCTCCACTTCATCTCCCACACCCCAGGACAAGCAGTGGGTTCAGCTGCCCTGGCTGAGGGAACAGTGAAATGTTGCTGCTCCCCAGCCCCAACCATGCAGACAGGTCTGTACTGGGACAGGGGAGGCACCTGCAGGATGCACCACCCAGAACTCCAACTGTGCAATTTGTTTTTATTGGCATACTTAGGTATCAAAACATTGCCATCAAGGTCTTGGATCCTTCCGATAGATGAAGATAATTAAGCATTAATTATATTTTCAAAGTACAACGTGACTGAATATAAATACATGAAAAAGAACAAAACATGCAAAAATTCCCCAACTTTAAAAGAATTAACAATTCAAAAATTTATGCTAGTGAGACTTCTGCTCAATCCACCAATTATTAAGAAGTTTTTTCAGGTCAGGATCCAGAACTATTAACAAAACATACAGGGCATAAAAAAAGATGTCTGGTTTCTGAATTGTACTTTAGGAGAATAGTGAGCTGTTGTATTCCTTGTTATTCCAAATTACTGATTTGTCACAGGTAACAGTGTTTTTCAAAGCAATGGCTAGTATTAGCCACTCATACACCAGCATAAATATTTGAATTGCATTGAACTCTCAAAAATTACTAAACCGATTGCTTATAGAATACAGTAACTGTCCACAGAAGTAACAAAATTGATTTGCAAACTGCTAAGACAGCATTGCAACACAGCTCAAAATGAATGTGTGTTTTAAATGAAGGGTCATCATTAAAAACATAACTTTTAAAAGTTTAATTGTGGAGATTGAAATTTGATCACTCAAGTTTGGGAGAAGTAAGATTTGTATCATTGCCCTGCAGGGACATCTCCAGTATTAAATGTAGGATTCCAATCTTGCTCATACAGCAACAAAAAGGATCAAATTGTCAGAGGTAAAAGCATTCCTTAAAAAAACCCCAAAAAACCAAAAACTTATTTAGCAATTTGTAGATATATTTAGAAAAAATCCTGGAAGCAATTGCTGTGCAGATTTTGCCAGGCCAGACAAGCCCTGCCTGGACTCAGGAGTCCTCTGGGCTTTCCTAGGGCACGCCGGGCACTGAGCTCGCCTCAGCACCTGCTACAGGTGTGTGAGCACCACATGGCTTCCACAAGGCATTCAAAAATGTCCCTGTCAGCAAGTGGCTGAGTCCATTGTGGAGAGAGTCAAGATGCTCCTGTCGTTGGCATAGAAGGGATCCGATGAACTCCATGATCTAAAGTAACAATAAAAGAAAAGTTTGGCTGACTGGGAACTTGTACTTGTACTGGGAGGTGAGGAGAAAAGTCTATGAGAGCAAAAGATAGAAGTGTTATGAGAGCACGCAAATGTACCTCCTTAAAGGACTAATCTACTAATTTCATGTACGTACCCGCAATTCATTCAGACCTTTGGAAACAGAGGCCAATTTGTGCCTGCTGTGTAATTAGCACACAGCTGCAGCTATTTCTATCACTATAAATTAAAATAACCAGAGGTTTTTATGCCTATTTTGCAGCTAAGTTTTGGTGCTGTGCCTCAGGAGGCTGCCTGTGTACAGAGGCACTGTGAGGCTGTTCCAGCAGAGCCCTGTGGAGCACACAGCCAACCCTGGGAACTCAGAACAGCCGTGTCCCAGCAGGAAACATCCACACTGCCTGAACCTGGGGGAGGCAAAACTTATCTACAGCCAGGAACCTGTTTCATCCCTTCCTGACACACTTCAAAACATCAGGGACCACCCCAGATGTCACAGCTGCTGACTCAAAGGGGTCTCACAATGTCTTTCACTTGAGGACAAATTACTGCTTGGGAAGAAATACTGTTCTTGGCTGCACTACAGAACTGTATGGGAAAGGCTGAAGAAGTTTAGAAGGCAGGAAATCAAAACACAACAAGCTTATCCTCCAAATTAGGCTCTGTCAGAAATCTGCTGTTTCTTTAGAACTGTTCCATCCAGTGCCTTGACACAAGAACCACTAATGGGAGAACCAACAATTCAACAATGATTCCTACTGTACAAATGATGTATGTGATCCAGCATTCTTAATATTTTAGTGACTGACAAGTTGACAGACAATTTAATGGAACAGACAGACAAAAATGCATTTTAACATACCACACCACACCACACATTTTATATTCTAACTGGCTAATGAAGCTATAGAAAATACTTCTCAAATACATTTTACAAGCAGTAAATTAAGCACAAGAGACTATATTCCTGTGGCCCGCTACTCCAAGCATTTGTACGACTTTGATTCATCAAAGTTTTTATCAAAATTTGATACAATGTTTGATTTCATTTTATCATACTTGACAGAATATCATATTTGACAGAATATCAGGAGCAGAGAATAGAACACCAGCTGGCTACAGCAACATTATTTAAAATAGTGCTCTTCATTCTACAGCACTTGCACAAACATATTCATCAACATCACTTCAATCAACAAAAATAATTTGCAGCTACTTCCTGGCTGAATACTTAGCTGTTTTATAGAGTACAAGTACACAAAAGCCCATCCTTTTGGGGACTGCACAATCTTCTGGAGATTTAGATAATAAACAAAGCAGTTCAAGCTCATGAACAAAGTCTAAACAATTTTAAAATCACCCAACAGTTTTCTTAATTGTACCTTTGGCATTTCACAACTTCTAACTGCTTTATGTAATGTAGGTAATTGGTAATTAAAAAAAAAATGAATAAAGACTTTCTCATATTAGCAAAAAGGTGTAAGGGAGAAAATGGTCCCTTGACTTTTAGACCAGGTTTAAGTGTCAATACTGAGTGGAAGGAACTGAAATCACTGGAGAAAATAAATATGACCGACTTAAAAAAAATCTCGTGAAAAAAAACAGAAGATTGTTCAGAACAATTTCAACCAGAGGCAGATGCAAAACCCACAGAATTCAAGTCCTTAGTGTAGCACCAAGATAGTTTTGCATATTCATTGAACTTAATCCTAATGTCTGTGTTCTAAGAACTCTAAAATAATTTGGCTAGATGGAACTTCATCTGAAAATTACATGAGGTAATCAGAAAAGAAACCTGACAAAAAGCATTCTTGAAAAAAATGTTTCATATTCTGTCAAATACGAGTTAGCTTCAATAAGTATTTTTAAGTTCTTCAGGAAAGAAAATTTGAGAGGAACAAAGAGAAAATTGTAAAACTGCAAATCCATTGCAGAAAACAAAACAGAGAATACCTACCTTTTAAGAAGACTACAGGTTACTAAGGCAATATTTAACTAACAATCTGCCCTCATTAGATAACAATAAGTGAAATAAACTAGCATGAGAAATTCCTCATTTAGAAAGCACAATTTTACAGAAAAGTGAAAAAAACCCCAGAAAAGTTAGAGCAACTGCTACCAAAATGTTGATCTTTAGACCAATTAAATGCTCACCTTGTAGATTAAAAATTCTATTAAACTGTTTATTTTACACATCATGCCCGCTTTCTACACAGCAAGTTTGAATTAAAAATGGACTTAATCGTAACAGTTCATTTTTCATATGGAATGAAACTTCTTGCATACTCATACCCTAAATTTGTAGAAACATTGAATAAATTTCATAAGCAAGCCAGAAGAGAGAGACTGACTGAAAGCACAGACACCATGTTCAACACAAGAGTTCCAACAGAGATGAGCTACAGACCAGGCAATACCTAAAGGCAGAATCAGAGCTGACAAAGCTGTCAGGGCAAATTACCCACACGAGATTTGATACCCAATGAATGATATCACAACCTTTAACTGAAAGAGAAAGTTCTTCAAATACAAAATTAGTTTCCTTGAAAATGTGTGAAGTTCAGTGTTTTCAAGTTTGCCTTTTGACCAATAAAGGACCATGATATCATTCAGGGACAAAGATTACGATGTACAAAAGACTATTTTTATTTCTACCCCCAAATATTTCCATATTTGTTTGCTATCCCTCTTTGTTTGGAAATGGGGAGATGGCACATGAGAGGATTCAGTGAGAGCTCCTCTCCCAGTTGGGCTGACTGCAAGAGCAGTGTTGCTCTGCAGACATGTTAAATTACTCAACATGCTTTTACCCCACTGATGTTTGTTTCACACCTGGTTTGTGAAGGAAAGATTTATTTAGCACATACTTTGGAATGGCACACATGATTTTGACAATATACCTTCTGGAACCCAAAAAACATTGAAAATTCTTAGAACCTGAAGACTCTGTTCTGTCAATCACTCTGATTTTAGAAATAGATTATAAAAGTTATGCTACAAAAATATTTCATCTTCATATCAATCAATGGCTGAAAGATTTAAAGGCTCTCCTCCTAACAATGAAGTTAGGGGGGAATTTAAGGGGGGGAATGTGAGCCTTTTGTATACCTTCAGGAGTAATGCAAGCTCCAAGGTAAATATTTGGAGGTTGTACATCAAGAACCAAAGGGAAAAGTCTTTCGACTTTACAAACAACTCCTGATTTGTGAAGGCAAAAAAGTAATCATAAAAAGGAGAACAAAAACAGGAGCAAGGCTTGACTTTCTAAAGAGAAGAATGAACAAACCTAAGAGAAATTACGATAGATACAACACAAGAGCTTGTAAAGCCAAACTAAAAAACACTTTAACAGAAATATTTTGAATACTGTTTTTCCCCTCCCCATCCCAAAAGAAACCACTCCAAAAGAAACAAGAAGTTAATATTTTAGGATGAAAAAAGTACAATAAAGAGTTGCAGTTTCTACTTAGATAAGCAAAACCTGCAGCTGGTTTCTAGACATCTATTGCTGCAGGCTCATCGGGTTCCAGTTTATAGGAGAATCGTCTGCAGCAAATGCTATTGAGAGAAATGCCACACCTGTTGACCCGGGTTGGGCTACACCTTCCCATCAGTCGTTCCAGCATTCTTCTAACAGATGTGCATGCTGTTTCCCCATCTGAGAAGCAGCACATGGAGTCCAAGCAGTTGATACCTGAACCTGCCTCAGTAAGCTGGAAAGAAAAAATTAAAAAAAAAAAAAAAAGAAAAGAAAAAAAAAAGAAAGAAGAAAAATCATTACTCAGAAATTCTAGCAATGAAAAAAACTCTTAGGAAAAGCAGGTTTTCTTAGAGTGTTGAATATTTTTCAATTTTATAGGAGAACTACAAGAATAATAATATTACAACTCCCTAAGGTCTACATACACTAAAATTTGTTCTTCCCAAGGTTTGAGTGCAGCCTTGTTGAGCCATGGAAATGGTCTGGCACTGCATCTGCCTAACCCTGGAAATGAACTGCTCAGGAATTCCCTCCACCAAACCCCACAGCAGAGCACATGCACTTCCAGCTGGGATGCCTTGAGTCACCTCTGTGGCAATTTATTCACCTCTAAAACAATTTATACCAGCTCAACCCTATTTTAAGGGAAATTTATCAAGACAAAGCTTCAGGCTGCAGAATACAACACCGCAAGCTGATCCGAAGTAATTCTTCCTCAAGCACACGATGCAACTTCCTAGAATAATTGACATTATATCACTACCATAGATACCCTTGGCTTGGTACAGAACAAAAGCACATTCCTGATTGTGTGAACATGGTTTATCCAAAAGCAAACAAGGCTGATGTCAGAAAGGTTCAGTCATGTTCATGCCAGCATGAAGAATAATTCAGCATTAGCATAATAAACTCTTTCAACAGCTCATGTTTTGTAGGTGGGGAAAAAAAGGAATAAAAGAAATAAAATGAAAATAAAGCAGCAACAGATGTATGGGTGTAAGTGCCACCTACCAGTGTGCTCCTCTACGCACTGCTGCACCAACTGCAGCATAACTGGAATCTCCTGCTTCTGCAGAGAGAATATCCTAAACTGACTTCAGTAACCATTCCAAAAAGAAATAAAAATGTGAAGTATGGGGATGCTTTTTAATTTAATTTTAAACTCTCCATGAGAGCATCCTGTTAAACAAATACTAAACACAGAGGCTGAACTTTACCTTCTCCTTGCGCCAGGAGAAAGAATTCTGGGAGGAGGCATCTTAGTCCATGACAGGATATAGCTCACTTAAGACCTTCCTACAACTTTTCACTGTGACGCCAAAGGTCACTGAGGGTTACCTGAAAATTCTAGTTTTGAGCCCCCATTTATTCCACACCACACACAATTGCCAAAAACTGCAAGGAAAGCAAAGAACCTCGAGAGTTCCCTATGGGAACAGTTTACTATATGAGTGGCCACACTCTCTTTCCCAATCCCTCTAAACAGGCAGCTGGGCACATTTACAGCTTTACAACAGCAGAGCAGCCACACAACAAAGAGGCAGCTAACAGAAACAAGAGGCTTTTGGAAATAAAGAGAAAAATCCCAGCTGGTAGGATAAGGAGGAACATATGCAGAACTGTTTCCATGCACCTTCTTCTGTGCCTGTCCCTTACCTCAGCCGCGTGCCACATTCCCCACAGCCCCTCCAGACCTTCCTTCCCATCACAACTCTCATTGTGATGGTCACAGAAGTGTCACTGAGCAGCTGTTGGAATGTACAGGATCCTCTACAAACAGAGCCCCCGATCCTGTGGATGCTGCACCTCAGAGCCCGTGGCTGAGTACAGGCAGAACACACTTTAACTCACACACTCATCTGGGGAGTCTTTGGGACACAGAAGGAACATTTACTGTGACAATGAACTTCTGTACCTGAGAGGCAGAAACAGAAGATTTTGCAAGTCTGAAAAGGGTTCTGGTTAAAAGACAAACAAAACAAAACAAAATACACCTCAACAGAGCCTGAGTCCCTGAATACCCTCACGTGATGGCCACCATGACTGGTCCCAGCTGCAGTGCCACAGAAAATGCCAGAATCAGGAACAGCACACTTTGCAGCACTGCAGTACCAGCAAATACGACATTCAGAGCCACCTCAGACTGTGCTCCCAGAACTGTGACACAAGAGATTACACAGAGCAGAAGGAATTCCCATCTGGAGGTCAGCAGGCAAACCCCCTGCTGCAGATGGAGCGACCTTCACAGCTGTGGCCACAGCAATACAAAACTGCAACAGTGCTACATTCAGGATTTCAAACAGAATATTTAGTTAATCTGTAATGGTCAAGCAGACCTTCAAATTTACTGCAGAAAGTCACATTACAGTGGCTGTATGCTGGATCAGAAGAACCAGAGCATTTTTTTCCTTAGAATCTGTTACTCTGAAAGCCAGAAGTCCTGATATTATCCCAAGACTGTTAGAATGAGGAACCAAGAGTAATCCAAAGGAGCTTCCAAGGAGCAAACCCTCAACTCTGGATTTAAGAGGTCTAACGTCTTTTTTGGAGAATCTCCTTTTTCTTCACAAGTTAGATATAAAAAGCAAGGATCATACTTGAACCACAACTTCTGGAAAAGTTAATGTCACTTTTTAAAAAAATGGCAAATAAGACCTTACATAAGCCTGGAAACAACAATTCTGTTCTGTCAAACTCACAGTTAAGTGTAAAGAAATTGTGTGAGAACATTAACGACAAAAAACCTAACTAAATTTTATATGTACATATATTGTTTATCACTGCCTGGTGAACATGGATTTTTGTATTTACATCCACTACCTGGAAGGAAGATATATATGCTAGAGAGTTTCTTTTCTCACTTGCTCTCTGTGGAGAACAATTATGGTCGTAATTTAACACCAAAGTAAAACCTGGCATGGCAAGGGAAGAAGGCATAATGTTCCCTGGAGACCTGAAACAACCCTCAGGAAACACAAGGCAGGAGAGACAATGCTTTAAAAAAATTAATGAGCATAGAAAAATACTAGATATTACTAATATTTGGGTGGCAAATAAAGTATTTTTATCAGGTAAGATCTGGAATCTCAATAAACATAATACTTCATATGAGAATGGCCCAGTGGATGTAATAAATCAAAAAGCAACTGAGGTGCAGAATTAAAGAATGATTCAGCTTGATAAAGAAAAAAAATTCCAACGTTCTATGATGCAATTTTTCTTGTAGATGCCAAAAATATGGGTATTCTGGAGATGGCTCAATGACTGTCTCTGTATGAGAGATGTAAATAAATACACACACATTAGGGTACAGTGGGAGTACTACCTAGTGGAGGTAAGAACTGTCGGGCAGGCAAGATGGGTCTAGCAGCTGCCTACTGTCCTCCCCTCTGTGCCTGCTTTCAGCAAAGTCACATGCTGAGCTGACTGAACCCTTATCTTCTTCCATCTAGAAGGACAGAAAAGCAAGAGATCTTATAAAGCACCATGCTTGCATTGACTTAAAACAGTTACCATTGTTACAAGAACTTTTACAGGTCTGGTATTGAAAGAACGAGGCATATTTACAAGGTCAAGAGGCAATTTTACTTTTTGGTGGATCAAATGTGGTTTCTCAGTGCCCAAGTGTTAAAAGTGTTTGGCCTTTTTGTGCTCTAGAGACTACAAGAAGGAAACCAAACAAATTTGGAACCTATCTAAAATTCTTACATTCTGGAGTTTTATTTGTTTTCCCCCTTCTAACAGAAAGGACCATTTCAGTTTGTCTTACTGCAAGCTATTCCACAAGACAGACACTTCAACCCAAGATGTAATCACACTGAAAAGTTGGAACTTTGAGGAATGGGGAATGTGTTTAATCCTGTACACCAAGTTAAGGACACTGCAGGGTATTCTCCTGAGCCCAGGTCCCAGTTGCCAACACTCTGATGCCACATGAATGTTTTAGAAAATTGATATGAGATGGTTACTACTATTCCACAACTAAGTTAAAACTTGCTCCCTACTGTAAATCTCTATCTTTAACCCTTAACATACCATATACCAAAATCCCAAACAATTAGATTTAAATTTTTTAAAGAAAATATAAGGGAATTTTTATCACTTTTTTCTTTTTCTACTCTTTGTATTAAATGAACCTACGAGTGCCAAATTATTTCATTATTTCCAAGTCATTAGACAAAGGTTTCTTCAGGTAAGTAGTATGTGCACTTTTGTGACTGAAGTCAAATCCAAAAAGGTGCATTCTTCCCTCATTTCCTCATCTTTCTATGACAGATTCTGTAGATTAACCAACAGATCAACACCAACCAATGCTAAAACAATTAACAGGTCTGTAAAGGAAGAGATCACCCTTGATCAAAGTGCAGCACATCAAGATGTTCTGGCACACCTCATTAGTGGGAATTCATGCTTCCACTGGGACAGTTTTCTCAGAAATTGCATGCTCCTTACAGAAAACACAGACTGTAAAAGGAACAGAGAGCTCTTTGCTTTTGACACAACACAGCTGGGCTGGGTCAGACCTGAAAGCTGTAAGGGAAATCCTATGGAACAGGAGCTGGAGTTAAAAATACAGACAAGGACTGAAGGCCTTAAAGGCAGGGCCTAGAGCCTGGAGCTCTGGAGACAGCTAAAGAGCAAATCTGGACTGAGGTGAAGGGAAAACCAGGCAACAGCAGACTCATGGGGCTGGAGATGGGGAAAGAACAGGGTTTGGCTGTGACAAGGCAAATGCTCCAGAGCCCTGGATACAACACTGAGCACCAACAGCCTTCTCTTTAAATAAAACCCTTTTCTGACTTCTTACATTTCCCCAGTTCTGGGTACAGTTCATACACACTATCCAAAGGTAAAAACTCTGTAAACACAGTTAATCCCATCAGTAAGTAGAATTAAAACATCAGAAGTGTTGTCCAAGCAACACTTCTTAAATGTGGCTTAAGATTTCTGACAGTTCTTACAAAGCACAGGACATGTAGAAGACATGCATGCACACAGAACACTTCCTTTACAGATAAAAACATGGAATGAGATACAGTTATAGCACCCTAAGGTATGTATTTCACACATTCCAAGGACAGGAGGGACACCTATGAAGGAAAGCAGTGCTTAGCCAGACTCCAACTAAGCACACCACCTGCTGCACCTGCTTGAGCTGCCTCATTTCCTCTTCATCCTATGTTCCCACAGGGACAGGAAAGTTCAGAGGCAAGACTTTAACAGTCACACACAAGACTGCAATTCTGACTTACAGGAATCACCTGGACACCTAGAGATCCCCTCAAAGATGTTAACCCTACATCACCAATGTACTCAATATAAACTTGAACATTTTTTGCACACTGTGAAGCCTACTATAAAAAAATTATTGTAAAATCATACTTCTCTTTTAATCTGCATTCATAAAAGAAGTCTTCTGATCTCAAGAGAAGAGCAAGCATTTTGGCAGAACAAGGCATAACTCAGTTTAACCTGGAGTTATGCTCCTTTCGAGACTTTTAATACATATTTACAAACAACAAAAACCTGCCAAGGTCTGCTCATCAACCTCCATGCATTCTGCAGTCACAAAGGATGCAATCCCTGGGTGGGCATGTACAAATGAGGTGTGACAGATTAGCTGCTTTACAGCTACATATTCACCAGGCAGATGTTTTGTTTCATGCTCCTATAGTTTTCCTTGCCTTCTCTGCCCTTTGGAAAAAGCATAGAAACCAACTCATGCTCTTCACTCCAAATTAGATTTTATTTAGTTTAGTAAAGTGAATAGTTTCTGTCTATCAGTTGATTTTCCTTTTCACTGTTTTAGGCAAAGATCCACAGGATAACTTCTGAACTTTGTCCAAAGGCAGAATAAAGAACCAGAGAAACCTGAATATTTGTTTGCTTCTTGTTGCATTTTACAAGCTCAACTGCACATTAGAAAGCAGCCAGTGCTTGTACTTCAGGTACTATCAGTGTACTTCAGGTACTTCAGCTACTAACCAGTGCTTGTACTATCAGATACTCAAGTGCAAAAATTCTGACTTACAAGAGAATTGGATTTGCATAATCATTTGTTACTCATGGATAAAACAGATTTTCACTTTTTTTCAACTCTTCCCTAAGTTTAATATGACGAAAATTGCTTCAGGTTAGCAAGGATTCTCCTGGTTTTAGTATTTTAATGGCTACAGTGCTGCATTCCTAGACAGTTTTATTTTTCTTTGACTATCCAGGTGTATAGCCATTAAGATGTGTTTAGTTTTTGAAATTTTAACAGAATTTTCTGTTCTAAAACTTTTGGTGTAGATATGATGTGTTATGTAATTCATTTTAATAATTAACTGAGAAAACAAACTTACATACACTTATCCACAGTTTTTAAAAGGTAACTTCATAAACCAAGATATCTAAGAATTAGATAAGCTAAGAATTTGAAAAGCTAACTTGCAAAGGCTTTTGCAGAGCAACCTCCCCAATATGTTGCTAAGTTTAACAGCTTTCAAAAGCTATACTGTATTTTGCCTGTTTTAAAGCTATTAAGTGCTGAATTCAAAACAAAACAAAACAAAATAAAACTGGCCCACCCCCCTCACCCTGGGAGTTTGAAAATCCAAGGTGTTGTGTTTCCCACTGGGGTCACTAACACTACAACACAATGGCCATTTCAACTTTTGCCTTGTAAAGTTGTAGTGCACTCTCAGAGGAAATACAAAACTTCTCTCTTTTGGTTTAACAAACAGCAATTAAATCCCTAAAATGTAGGTTAGTTGGTTCCCTAGGCACCTATTTGCACATTTTTAACAACAAAGTCACCTTGAAAAATATTTAAAAGTAATCAGATCTTTGCATTAATTCTTGCTGTAGGGTGTGGAATTAAACAGACAGACATTACTGATGCATATAAATGCTTAAGTCTTACAAAAGAGAATCAGCATTTGACAGCATTTCATGTGCTGAACTCGGTGCATTTGAAGAGCTGCAGAATCATGTTTTACCTACACAGACACATGTATGTTTTGATCTTGTTTTGAATAATTTTCTGGGACTTTGTAGCCAAATGCCTTTAGGAATATGTATCTATACACATTGAAAACAAACAACACTCACTTTATAGCTGCACAAAACAGACACAAAAAGCCTCAGCTGCACAAGGGTATGGACGCACCCAAGCTTCAAACATTATCTGCTCTTTCCACACAACTGAAAGCAAATTAAAATGGGCAAATAACTTGCAATAAATTTTTGCCTGAAGTACATGGATCTTCCTGTCACAGCCTTATAAAGCTGAAATTATCCAGCATGCAAAATGTGCTGTTAATTTTTATCATAAAGAAACCAAAAGCATTATAACCATGCTAGAAACTACAGTTATTTAAAAATGGATGCAAGAACAGCTGATCCTTATTCTGGAAGTTGAACATCATGCTAGGGATGTTTTTTCCTAAAAAAAAAAAAAAAAAAAAAAGCACGTCCAACACATGCTACTTAGGAGAAGCATTTGGCTTAGAAACACAGAGCAAAGCCAAGAAATCACCAAACTGAATGTTTCTGCGCTACACGTATTGCCCTCTCACCCCACTAATAGATAGATATTCATGCCTCTTCCCATCTCTCTCAGCACTGGTTAGTTCACCTTGAGCATGCATAAGAGTTGATGAGGAACTGTCCCTCCTACTCTACCTAATTTTGCTCAGCTGATTCCTTGCCCTGGACAATGGCTGCAGTGCGATGAACTCGTCACTTAAAGCAACTCTGTTGGAGTACATCTACAATTGGACAGAGAAGGGATGGAACATACATGTCAGTAAGTAGCAGCAGTAATTTTCTAAGAGAAAGACACAGGACAACACATTGTTATTTAAGTGGAATACACATCATATACAGAACACGAGCCTGGTACCTTCAAGACAGCTCCTGGGACCATCACAGCCAGTCACTGCTTGGCAGGACCATTCTTAAAGTACCTTTGCTTTAAGACTGAGAGAAAAGGCCTACACACTTTTACATCTGTGCTTTACCAGACACCTTTATTCTGCATTGTTTTCTCTCCTCAGTAGTGCTGTAATTTATCTTTACCCAAAGATTCATATTTTGATTCACGTTTTACCTTACTGTCCAATTTCACCTGTATGATTCTGTAACAGATCTATATTGAGAAATTGCCCACAAACTACTTCAGGGCAACTGACCTCAGTGAAACATAAGGTAGCTTTTCTTTAGGACAGCAAAAAACCCTCGAAACACGTAAAAACTAAAATAAAATACAGTGCATTAAGGAACAAAGTCAACCAAGCTCATCCTCTATAAAAGTCAACTCATGCTTGCCTGTCAAATTTTTAATTTTTAGTTTCCTAAAATGAATGACTGAGATTTAAGTTGCTGTGAAAGAACAATATTTACATTTTAAAGCCTATCAAATTTCTTTCTCATGTCAGTTAAATTTCTCTGCTCTCTTATGAATAACTTATCTACATATAACATCTAACAAACTCACACTTGATGCTATCACCTTATACTAAAACAAAGATAAAAAATCAAAGTAAGAAAGATTCCTACTGATACAGTGAATTCAGAGCACTAAGGTAAGTCACACACAAAATATTTCTCAAAAATTAAAACAATAGGGGCAAGCATTTTCAGTTGAGAAATGTGTGTTTTGCTCACTGCTCCTGGGATTAGTTTGGAATTTAAATTATGGCAGGCAGAAACAAATAAGCTAAAAAGCTTCAATTTAAAAACAGGGAACTAGGGAATGTAACAATTAATTTTGCCATAATAAAAGCACAGTAACTATAAACCAAGCTTTTTCTTTCCTCCAATATGAAAATATACCAATGTAGTCCTACAAGTAAAAATGAGTAATTAAAACATGTTTAGTGGAGTGTACCTACACTATGAAAAGTAGTTTTAAAAGATAATACACAAAGTTCCATATTTACTCCTTCAATGACTTTCACAGAATTCACTAACATCAGTCATCACTCTTAGTCTTTAGGACAAAGATATTCTCCAAACCCTTTTTATCTGAAAGTCAGTCTCTTCCTCTGCTTGGAAACAGAAAGAAAAATATTTACTAGGAATTTTAAACACAAATTATGAGGTATGATCATAAAAGAAGCATTCTATCACTTCTTGACAACACATGTGCTGAGCTGATCAGCTGCTCGTCTACAGTAACATCCAATTCCCCACTGTAGGAACAGTGAATGAAATCCAGTAGAACTGACTGGCCCATTAAAGCAAGAGTAGGAAAATCTTAAAAGATTAAACTTCAAGAAAGGAACAAAGAGGCACCTTCTTTTTCCAAGTACATTTGTCGCTATAATTTCACAATCAGACACACAAAAAGAAACCACTGGATAGCTGCTGAAGAAGAACTTGTGGTCAAATCACATTTCAGATACCTTGACTTGGCAGCATGAGGAATTAAGAATTTTCAGTGACAAGACAGTATTTTGGTCAACAGAGACCTCAGTGCTGACTCTGTCAAATGCAAAGTAGAAAGCAAATAAGGAAAAAGAAGAAATATAACTAATAGAGATGCACAAAGCAAAATCCCCATGGCCAAGAATCCAACTATAGCCACAGGAAAGGAGTTAGATATTCATCAAGATTCCTTCTTAAAAAGTCCTAATAAAAAGTCCTATTGTGTCTTTGCACAGCTGTAATGGCATTAAACTGAACCCAAAAAATCTTCAGAAAGGAGTCCTAAAGCAAGAGAATGTAGCAGAAGTATATAGATAAAGGCAGGAAAATCCACATGGCTTTTAGGGTTTTAATTCAAGCACTTCAAGAACATGAAAAAACTCAAGAACCACACCAATACTGTGCCAGACAGCAACAGGTGATGTACAGCAAGGAAGGAAAGAGAGTGTTTTGATAAATACTGCCACTAGCTTTTGAGGAGAGAAAAAAAGATAGGCAAATATCATTGCCTACAGTCACTCTAACCCAAGAAGTGCAGTAATGTGCAATCCAGAGCCTTACCAGGTCTATCTGAACAGTTTTATGAAAGCCAGTAGTTATTTACTTTGGCTTTTAGCTACTAAATTCCAAGACAGGATAAAGCAGCCAATATTCCAATTTTTAAAAGGGTCTAGTGGGATATTTTGGCTAGGTAGACTTGTCAGCTTGATGTTGATCCTAGGCAAATTAAGAGAAAGTCTCACACGGATTTTTTTTTTAAACACACATATTAGAAGGATAATATAATTTAAGTAAATCAACATGCACTCACATCCAAGTAATTACAAGGTTAGATGCTAAAGATAGCAGCACTGATAAAGACAGCAGCAGTGATGCACTGCAGTCAGCAGTTCTGCATGCACAGAGCTCAGTGCCACTTGCATTAAGCAATCAGGACACCACAAAATCCATCTGGCACACAGGTGGACAGAAAGCTGCTGAGAGGTTTCAGACCATCACTGTGCATGGGATATCTTTGTCAACTGGGTTCTTCATACACTTTCACTATTTTTGGCTCTATACTAATTGACCTCTCATCAATAACCTGAAAGAAACCAACATCACCAGCTGCAGATGTGTAGAAGATGCAGAAGACAACAGGTTATTGATGTATGTTATTCTGTAATCTGAATATAGCTGGGGACCCATTATTTTGGTACTTGGCACTGGTGTCTGCTGTACTGGAATATTGTGTCCACTGGTGAAATCCAAAATTCAAGATGAGGTTGAAGAAGGGTGAAAATTACAGGAGAAACACATGAATGATGAAAAGATTCTAAAGCAACCTTTTTGACTGAAGATGCAAGTCCAATCTACCTATCAGTGCTAAAATTCACTTGATTACAAACCTGTGAGAAAAACAAAAATGGTAATAGAAACTTGCTCAGTTTAGCAAAGGAAGTATAAAAATATAAAATGTTGAAAACTGAAACCAGAGAGACAGTTACTATTAGAATAATAGGTCAGGATAACTTCTCCATAACATTCTCTAAAAAGAAGAAAATACTCAAAGATGAGATATTTACGTAAAAGACAGTCTAATCTCACCAGAATGATTGAAAGGATGTTTTTGCTGTGTCAGGCAAAAGGGAGATTCCATTATCACAGCATAACTTTAGACCTTGTCTATGAATCTGTGAATCTGTGAAACTATCACATGGGTAGTTAGGTTTAACTACAGAATCAACAATAAAATGCACAACATATGAAATTATTGAGATTTAAGAAATAATAATTAAAACAAGTTTTACTAAAGTAATTTTTACAATTTCTGTTTCCATCACATTTTAAGAAATATTCAGTGCCAATTAGAGGAGTAGCTTCTAATACTTCTAATACCTAGACAAGAAGTTACCCTCTATAAAGCAGTATAAAAATGTGCAGTGTGACCCTTTCATACAGCTGCAATCTGAGATGCAAAAGACTGAGCGACACCTTCATAAATAATTCTATTCTTTTTATTACCAATTATTAACACAAACATTAGTGACTTGTAAAATGGTGTGCTCACTTTTGTAATTTGAAATTAACAAGTGTATTTCAAAATGAGAACACTGCACTAAACATGACAGTAATGTAAGAGGGCAACTATTGGGCAAGTTGGATACAAAAGCATAACATTACCTGAGCTTTTTCAGTACTTGTTGGTTGCAGATGTCTGTACAGCACTTTCTTCACAACATCAATAAACAAACAAGCAACTACTATGAGGATTATGGCAAACCAAGCAGAACCACTTGACAACAGTTGAACAAATACAAAGTACATGTCCTGGGTATGTAAAAATGGCCTGAAAAGTTAAAAGAAGTGGCAATTACTAAAAAGAACTTCTAGAAACAGAAGTACAGCACAGGCTGTCTCAAGTGTATCTTATTTTACTCCAAGCAGAGAGACTCAGGATGCAGTCACAACTGCACCATGGCCATGTGGAGTCCAGCAACCTGTTGGACCTGACCTGCCAGTGAGCTCCAGAGAAAAAGGGTACTGAACTTTGGAGGAAAAACATTCCGATTTAGATTTAAATTATGTTGAAGATAATCAATCACCCATCTATCCCTTCAGACTCCAAATTACAAGCAAAAATACTTTGCTTTATTGATTCAAACCCCCTCTTCTTTATTTCTGTTGCAATTATTCACCTATTACATAGGTGAGGAACATAGATTCCTCTGGGAACCTATTCACTTCTTAAAAATACCTTTATAGTTACAGGCTGTAAGAGACAGATACTGTGTGTCCTTTAGCATAGGACAGCACAACAGCACTTAAATTTTTCAAAAAATCAGCAAAAGCAAGTGGCAGTCTTAGATTTAAAGCCTTTTTATCACAAAACTATCACAAAATTCAGAACAAAGTGGTGGAACATAGTAATTCTGTGGTTTTTAGCTTCATGATATTACATGTAATAAAAAGGATGGGGGGAAAATCACTTACCAGATAATTCCCCCGTAAAACAAGGAGAATATGAAATAAAATACAATGGATCCCCACGTAACAAAATGGTTTATCCATGTCCAGAAGTGAGTTTCTAGTGCCATCTAAAACAGAGATAACTTCAGTGAGCTTCTGTTTTCCACCCACTTCACAGGAAACTATAAATACCAGTCAGAACACACTGATGAACTTCCACCCCAAACACTAAATATTGTTGTAACACACAAAAACTAAAGAAAAATTTCAACCACTGTTGAAACTAAACATAAAGGTCTGGAACCCCCAAGGATCAGTAACTTTGGAATAAATTTAAAATTACTGCTTTGTTACATATTTGCCTACACATCCAGACCCAAAGAGCAGTCAGTGTGATATCATACCTTCATCGTAACAGTTATAACCATAACGGTGAAGACCAAAGTACCAAATGTCCAGTTCCCAAACATCTAAGAAAATGGCAAGGCAAAAATCATGGAATAAAAAAACATCAGTTAAGGGCATTCACAGTAAGTTAAATTATTCTCAAGTCATCTACACTAAAGATATAAGACATAAGCTTGTGACAAGTAATCATCATGAAAAAAGCAAGGAGGCTACAACACAAACTACTTGAAAAAATACAGGTTATTATAAGAGCATAGTTAACAACTCCCAAGTCATCTTTCTTTTTGGTTCAAAACAAATCACCACAAAGGCTACATGAAATATGAAAAAAAAAAAAAAGGTCAAAAAAGTAATATGAAATGGTAGGGAAATGAAGATACCAATTTGATCAATTATAAGCGTCCAATAGAAAGGAAATATTGGGTGGAAGGTATTCACTTTAAGTGCAAAACACTTGAGTTTAAATACTTCCAGATAATTTTAAACATGCAGCATCAAATGAAGGTTCACTTTTAACCTCAAGCACAATTATACAATTCAAAAATAATGGTGCCATTGTATTTTATAAAGAAAATTCTAAGGAAAAGACACTTTGTTTCAAGGCTAAGAAACACAAAATTAAGCTCTAATTCTGAAACACTGAAATCTGTCACTTTTGTATTCTCTTGTGCTCATAAATTAAACTATCAAAACTCTGAACAAGGTCTACAACAATAAAATCTCAGCTCTGACAACCAAGCAGGGATGCTGAAGTCGTATCTATCTACACACATGCTACTCAGGTCTGCCATTCTACACCAGGTCTCCCTGGCTGGGGGATCACAGGGAAGCTGTGGCTGTTTCACAGCTGTTTTTGCCACTGACAAACTGAACAATGACCAAATCCTCAGAACTGGATTTACTGGTAGCAGACTAAGCAAGCAAGGAGGAAGGTACCACATGCAGACAGACAACCAGGGTCATCCTAGAGCTAAATGTGTCAGGACAGCACAGGGGCACAGAACTGGGATTCACACAGTTGTAGTTCTTGTTGCAGAGCTCTGACAGAAAATCCCAACAGCCTGAGGACAGATCTCACACCCACTTCTCTCATCTATATATAAGGTACAAAACAGAGGCAGCCATGAGTCTGGATTTACTGATAATTTTAAAGATCTTTGTGATAACATGCCTTCTTGAAGCCTTGGATTTACTTGTCCCACCAAAAGCAATGGTTAACAAGTAATGTGCTTATTGTTAACTGCTGCAATATTCATCTTAAAAGCAAAATTAAACTTCTCCTGAGTGACCTGTGAAAGAAAGTGTCTTTGCTAACACTGCTCTCAATGGTCAGAGTTAGAATGCAAAACACGCACAGGTTCTTGCCACCATTTTATTTTTGAACACATTTACACTGCAGATGCTGCGTCCTTTAATCCTATGAAATAACAGATACAATATTTTGTATCTCCTCCTTTTCTAAACTCTTACCATTTGCCTGTTAGGTTTCAATATCTGACGACATGCACAGCATGAAAAAGGGGGGAGAAAAAACAACTAAAAGATCAAGTTGTTGCACAATGTGTTGAGGTAAGCCTAACAAAGCACCAGCATTAACAAATTATTTACCATCTCTTCTATTCTGCTGTGCTCTGAACTGAGAACTTGGAATGGAAATGTGAGGCCTTTCACTAACACTACCCTCTACCACAGATCTGTACAGGTGATCAATTCTTGAGGACTTAAGAAAGCACTTCAGCAGCACACAAAATCCTCCTGCCCTTAATTTTGGCTTTTCCAAGCACACATTAAATTTGCAAGAAACTATGCAACGCAGATATTCCACTGCAACACAGTGGAATATGTGTTGCACAGTTCTACCAGTTCTAATCAACATCTTTTAGCAAACACAGAGGCAGAGTAACTAAAACCCAGAAAAGTCTTAGAATTTATTGAAGTCATATCACGTAAGAAGCTAAAGGGCAGCTGCCAACTCCCCAAACCAAAGAGTTGTTACTAAATACAATGGGAGAAATCTCTTCCTGCCCCGTGGACATTTACCAAGCAATTTTGAAGTGAGGTGCTTTGATAACCAACGACGGATGCACCACACACACTGACTCATAGTCTAAAATTACCTCATTACAAGAGTCCTGAAGGACCTTTACAACCTCTCAAGAATTTCAAATCCCACATCTTGTAACAAATGACAAGAGAGGACACTCTCATGCCTCAGCTGGGAAGAGCCATTTTAGTCTAAAGCACAATTGTTTTAACATTCTTAACAAACATCTGATGATGGAATGGATGCTCCAGGTGGCTGCACCACTCTCCCTTCGCTGCTCCTCCCTCTACAGGGACATTGCCAGCCACCAGCTCTGCCTGCAGCCCCTCAGGACCATTCTGTTCCCTGTCTGAACATCACTGCATTTCTGACTAAACCTCCTGAGCTCACACCCACTCCCTGGCACAGGTGACACTGGGAATTCAGCAGGATGCTGCTTTTGTCCCTTGTGCCCTAACTTGGAACTCTGCCAAGCATTATGACAACTGGCAAGTTCTTCATGCCAGTATTAAGTATGGCATAATGAGAAACAAATGTATTTTTCCATTACTACCCATATTTAACAAGGGAAAAATCGGAATCTAATTGTTTTAAATTGACTTAACTAACTCAGAACCAAGGGGAATAAGGAAACAGACTTAAAATGGTTTTGTTCAAGCTTTTGAGTTTTTTGATTGAGTCCTCCTGTGAACTTTAACAGTTTTAAAATACAAAGTGTCAAATTAGTGTATGATGATTTCATGAAGGTATGACCTTAAAAACACTTATTGAATAAAAACCATAATTTAAAAGCAGCTTGTACCACTAAATTTAGAAAAATTCACAGTAATTAAAATAACATATTTTCAGGAGAAGCTTTAAGACTTTTGCCAACTTTCAGCCTAATTTTATAACAGCTACTGAAAAGCCACTGCTTGACTTTTCAATTAAGTCCAATTCAAAATTAATTTTGAATGAATGAATATATATTCTTATTTGCTGACATTATGAAATAGGATTTTGACAAAAACAGTTTATGAAATACAGCAAAGTTTAAGACAACCATGATACATCTATTATCTTGAAAGACATGGTCTTCAGAGACATATGCTTTCTGACAACACCTTACAATTCCATGCTAAGAAATGTTACTCTTGAGAGCACACATAAATAGTGACGAAGAATCTTTGACAACTGTAGTTCATAAAAACAAAATGTCTTGGACACAGGAAGATTTTTCAAAAAAGCACTAAGAAATACTAACACAAAATACAGTAATAGAATAACACTTGTGCTATTTTACCTGGCCATTTCCCAGCAGAGAAGTATCTTCTCCCATTAGAAGATACGAGCCATAAAAGAAAACAAATGCATGAAAGAAGCCCAAGATGGTCCAGTAAAGAAATGGTTTAAACCCCAGATGGGCATTTTTACTGATGTCTCTGCAGAAATAAAACAGATTTTGGAATTCATACTGTCCATAATCATCAGCTATCCACACTGCATGACTGCTACTGCTTTGAATAAATGCAACTTTCAGCTGCACCAAGACACATTAAAACAAATGCTGACATATGAAAAAAATACAGAAATCATGGGCAAAAAAAGAACTCTGAGCTCTCATGATCTGGCTCTGCTTTAAGGATCTCTTTAAGGGTCTCTAATGGGTCAAATTCAAAATAGCACAAACTAGAATTCTTGTCCCTGGAGGTAGAACTGCAACAGGAAGAAAAAGCCAAATCTCCTGATACTTACCCCTTGCTCTGCTTAAAAGATCTTTACAAAAAGAGAAACATCTGAGAGAAGATATCTCTTTTTAAAAAAAATACCTACTTTTTTTTCCAAAAAGCAGTATGCAGTGCAACATGCTACCACTGGGAGGACATCTAATTCTATCCTCTTCCTCTTAGTAAAGGATTTTTTTGGTGGTGATTGCCCTAATCATGGTGTCCTAGTTTTTCATTCTCCTTGTTTGAGTGATTTTCATCTCCTACATGTAATGGAGGAGAAGGCTGCCAATCATGTAAGCTGACCAAGTGCTCAGTGCTCTTCACTCACAACATGGCTGACATAAAAAGACACTTCTCTTTAAAATACTCCTTTTAATTAACTTTTAGGATGAGAACTATGTAGCTTCAATTCTTCCTCATCAAGATAGTTACTAAAAATGCCTAAATTACAGATAATTATTGTACAAATGCCTAATAGCAAGTTCAGAGCTGTGCAGATGCCACTGCTGCTGTACAAGATGAGCCCCTGTGGGAATTGATGCAGGACATACATACCTGTAGAGCACAGGTTTACTCTGCAATACATGCGGGTGCACATGCTGCTCAAAAAGACTGTAGATGAGGACAGGCAGGGAAGTGAAACAAATATTGTACAAAGTCAGGTACACACTGTCATAGAGCGTCTGCAAAAGAAAGCAAAAAGCATTTTATGCCTTGTAATCGATAAAGATTAATTAGCACTCTTATAGCAGCAACAAATTATCAGTTACATTAATTTGCTAGTTAGGAAAACAGCTGCACTCACAAAACAATCTAATAACATCAGCTACCAAATACATAAAAAAGAGCTGGGTATTTGCTAAATGTAACATCTCTACTGCTCCTTGTGTCTCCCTTGTATTTTCTTTAATTATAGACCTCGAGTGTTTCACAGACAAGAAGTCAGGCATGCAATACTTACTTGTTGTGAAAACAAACAGAAGAACTGATATAAAAATTGTGGTGTAATAAAGCACACATTCTGAAATAAAGAGAAATTAAGGAAATAGTTAATCCTTAGTACATGCCTCACAGCCCTAAAAGAAATTGTTAACTCTCACAAGCTGCTCACACAGGGAGAGCACACAGCCTTTCAGCATTTTACTTGGCAAAGTAAAGCAAGATGCTTTAGTTGAGAGGATATTTTGTTTGTTTGTCCTTTGGGACAAAGAACATGAAAAGCATGAGCTTAACTATATATGCTTGATGAGCACATCTCACTACAGGAGTCTAAGTAGTAATTAAGTAGAAGAAACCCATTCATTTCCCCCTTCAGTTTCTTTTTAAGAATGTCTTTGCTGAATAGATTCCACATTTTATTCAATAAAGCTGTGCTGTGCTCATATGTGTTTGTTGCATGGAAGTAAACAAAGAAGAAATCAAAATGTAACACCATGCTATTGTCATTAAATGAAAGAAAACAGCTTCAAAAAGGACTTGGGAGCCAAAGCTGAAATCCCAGAAAAATTCAATAAAGATAGTGAGTTTTGACTTGTTATGAAAACTGATGAACAAGTAAAAAAAGAAAACCATAAGAACCCCAAACAAACAAACAAAATCCCTGCCTTGAGAAAACAAAAACATCCCTATCTCAGTCTAGACAAACTCACTGCAGTATTTAAAGCCTATTTCCAGGTGGAAAGACTAAACAATTTCACAGTTAAATTACTGCATAAAATAAAATAGTCCAGAAAACATGTTTAAACAGAGATATTTAACCTGATCCCAACAAGAATCTCAGATCTGAAATAATTTTCTTGCTGGGAAAAAACTCACCTTATAAAAAAAGTACTGTACAAGGGTTGCTATTCTAATATAGTAAAAGTGCCCATGAACAAAAAGCAACTTGGAGAGGAATTTAAACCGTGCTATTGCATAGTCACTGTTTCTTACAGCTTGCCTTCCTTCCTTGCCCATGATTCCTGTAATATTTGGGAAACAAAACACAAAACAGGTTAAGTGGAACCAAAACTGAAGTTTAAAAAGCCCAACACCATACATCTGAAGCTACAGCTCTGTCTTCCTGCACTTCAACACTGCAAAGACTTCAGCAGTGTTGCAAAGGAAGACATTATTCCTCACACTCACAACTAAAGGAAGCTGCTCATCTGATGCTGATTCAAGGAAAGAAGCCCCACTTGGTGGAGACAGAAGGAAGTTACCTATGCCAACGTGGGCCTCCTGGATCATGCTGACATCATTAGCACCATCTCCGATCGCCAGCGTTATGGGCTTCTCTGGAGAGGTTTTTAACAGTCGAACCACCTGGAGAAAGAAAATTAAACACTTTCAGATTAAACAGTCTACCTACAAACCATGCCAGCAATTCCCACGTATATCAGTTAGCTGCCTATCTGTAGATATAATTAATATCTACATTTATCTAATAATATCTAATTTATGAACATGCATGTTTGGGTAAAAAATATCTTTGGCATATCACATGCATATATTAATTCCTTCTTTAGAAAAGAATTCTTTCTTTTTAGAAAAGCTGCCTGTTTTAGAGCACAAACCTGATTTAAATATTATATCTGCCTTGAGCCTATTTTCCTGTTCTTATTTCAATGTTCTGTTACAACTCTTAGCTTGGTGCTTTGTCATACAAAACAAAGTCAAGTAAAATTTCGAACAGAAAATTTACTTACAGATCAATACAGATTTAATGCCCTTTAATAAACCCAGATTCTTCATATTTATAATTAACGGAACTGATCCAGGTGAAAGAAGAATTTGAAAAAGCAAATGTATTAGCTAAAAGATCAATATGCCATAATTAAGGAAAATAGCTTCTTTCTAAAGCAACTTCATTATCATCAAGGGGTATCCTCAACTGACAAAGAAACAGAAGATATGACAGAATGAGGGAAAAAATGGTTGACATGCAAGGCCCTAAAATACTCAGAAGAGAAGCAGCAATAACAGATCTTTAATACAAGTGTCAATAATATTCTAAATACAAAGGAGCTAGTTAGATGAGGCTTTTAGTTAAGGAGAATTAGTGATTCATTGACCTCCCACAGAGCTCTAGTTTAAGGTAGAAGCTTCACTAATTCAGTTGTAAGTGGGTGCAGGTAAAGATATGAACACAGACCAAGAGGTTTTCCAAAATCAAGGAACTAAATATGTATGAAAAAACATTTTCCTTCCCCCTCAAGTTCCAGAAACCCCAAAAGGAAATATTAATGGAGCAACTGCATGAAGTTAAGTAGACACAAAAAACTGCATTGGAGTAATTGAGCTGTGGCTGGCAGTGTCAGGACATTGATTCACAGGAGTGGGAATTCACATGAGGAATGCAACAGTGATTAAACAAAGTCCACAGCTCAGAGAAATCCACCTGATTGTTAGAATACATTCCCTAATTGCAGGTATTATTATTCAAGTTTAAAAGTTCCCCATTCCTAAGGGGTAATTTCTTCAAATACATTTAGTATTAGATCCTAGGAAGCAGCCTTAGAGAGGGAACAAGGCTGCAGGATGTCACCCATATCAGTCCTCTTGAAACCCCCAAGGCTTGGGTAATTTGGACAGGCAAACATCTATGTGAAAAGGTCAAGACAAATCCTTTAGCAAATGTTAACAGCAGCAATCAGCAGTAGCTCCAAATGACTGAAATGATGATGTTTAAACAAGATTTTGAGTTATAAAACATACCAAAATTAGTAGTGAGACCACTAACCAAACATTAACATGCATTATAATTAAATATGTAGGAAGTATTAAACTGAGTTCCAGCTTAATCTTGGAATAAATCTCACAAAAAGCTTGCCTACAGCAAAAAATAATGTGCAAGACTAGTCTAAACTACCCTGCACTTCCTTCCCTACCCCTCAAGTTGTATGGCATCTGTCTTGGTGATTTAAATACTTCAATGTTTGAAATTAAAAATTCACTGCAATTAAAATTACATTTTGCTGTACTTCATGACTCAAGACAGGAAATAATCTCCATTATCTGCTGGTGAGGAGAAGAATTAAGGAAAGCAGTACAAAACATTATAAATCAAGTTAAATGACAAAATAAGAACAAGGATACGACACTGACAAATAACTGCACCTTAAAGAGACAGGATGGCAAAAATTTCAACCAAGAGAATGTACAGAGTTGACATATCCAACAGATTGGTTTACTCAGTGTAGCTACAACTTCCTTTCAACATATCACTGAAACTGATACCATACCAGGTGAACAGTTCTATACCGAAGTGATTCTAAAGACTGCATGAGAACTCTGGAAGGAAGAGTGACCTCCTAATAGGTCACTTCTGTTACAGTAAAACAGCCTGCCTCTTGAAAATCTAATACCTCACAGAAGGGTTTCCTAGAGCTTTAAGGAAAAGAGATGTCTTCTCATGAAGAGAAAATTTCAAAATAAAAGAATATTATAGTCCTTCAGATCTTAGCTTTCTGGAGTCCAAAAAAAAAAACAACACCAAAGATATGAATTTGATCACCAAAAATACGAATCTTATCCAACATGTATTTGAGCAAAGTTCAGTACATGTGAAGGAAAAATGGTATAACAAGAGAGCATTAAGGCAAATCTTTCCTAGAGACCAGGCCTTGTCTTCCCTTTCTTTTTACTTCTTGCTCAAACTTGGATATTTTTAAAACATTTAGAGAAGCAGTTCCTCCTTTCAGGTTCATGAATTTTCAATTTAGTTTTTAGGACTGGAGAAGTGATGGAGCAGCTAAGGCAAAAGCATGCAGGAGACTGGGAGAGCTGCTGCCTTACTGAACATTCAAGAGGCAGAATAAAGTTGAGCTTGGCAGTATTTTGATTTCTCCATCCACTTGCATATTTTCAAACACATGTGCCGAAACTTCTTAGCAAACTACTCTAGGTCTGAATTTAACAAGGATTCAGAGGTCATAAAAACGGTCAGACAAACAAAGAAATCCTTGCCTCCTCAAAATATGATAAAAATACTTCAAAGGCAACCCTGACTATATTCTCACTCACCTTTGCTTTCTGAAGGGGGGCCATGCGACAGCACAACACTGCAGAACAGTTTTTGCAAACTTCCATGAACAATTTTTCATGTTCCCTGAGTGCAAGAGAGAGGCTGGTCCCATCCACAACCAGTCCATGCTGGATAACATGGTCTTCCTTTATTCTATTCAGGGACAAAAATGTTGACTTTGTACCAGTGTTAATGGTAAAATTCAATTTTTGCTATAAACTATGTTGTTGGCCAGACAATAAGCAAAGGAGTTAATCTGCCAGACAGACTACTTCTTCCAGTCTGGTATGATATTAATAATTTTTTTTTTTTTAAGACAACTTCTTTGGCACATGCATCAAAGAGACTGCCATAAAACTTAAAAATGAAAGCAACCCAAGCTAAGATCATCAATGAGATAGTGACATCTCAGGTATTTTACCTCTTGGCTAGCTGCCTCAGCTGTTCTGCACAGGTACTGTCTGACTTGTGCTGCACAAGCTCAAGGATGTTCATGGTTCTGTGAAAGTGTCCACAGGACAAACTGACACTAACAGCTGTTTCGTGCTTGTCTCCAGTGAGCACCCACACTTTGATACCAGCCAGCCTGAGGGCTTCTATAGTTTCTTGGACTTTTTCCTGAAGTCTAAAAACAAGAAAAATCTTAAATAACCAACTGAACACTTTACAAACAAAAGAGCTCATACAGTAACCCCATACTACCACTGTAACCCCACTGTCATGGTGAGTTAAGTGTGCCTTTCCAATGTTACATGTATTTTCAGAGATTCATAGCGTGGCAAATGATATCCTGTTACCAACAACAAAACAAAGGTCTTGATGAAACAAAAACTAAACTTCAATCCTTCTAAGGGAGCAAAAATTTGTAAGCGTAAAAACTAAGCATATCTTGATTTAAACTAGGCACTGTCACTGCATTTGAGAAGCTTTAAAACAGTCCACAATAATTCCTGGCTATTGTGGTGCATGAAAAGCTTCTCAAGCCCCATGTGCCCACTTCATTGTACAACACACCCTATGACCTACAGAGCATGAGCAGAATGCTTTGCAAAGGAGCTGTGTGTAGAAACTTTCCTAAGGAATTTGCTGTTACACTAAATATTTGTTGCAACTATTCCCATTCACATACATGACATCTCTCTTGATGAAACACACTGTACATCACTGTTATTAAGACAGAATCAGTTGGTACAAGTTTTGTTTTGAATCTGCCTCAATCCAAAGGCAAACATACTAAAGAAGAATAGCACAGAACTTTTGGTCATAGTGGGAGAGCTTTTCACACTTTGCATTTCAAGTATAAATCCTAAACTCGCTGGGTTAGAGCATAGATAGCAGTAACTCCGTGGCATACTTGTCTTCTACTCCTGTAGCCCCAAGTAATTCCAGATCCCTTTCTATGAAGTTGAACACATCTGCTAATCTCTCCTCCCGCTGCTGTAAGGCTGTCCTGGCCTCATGAAGGCGTTTGCCAATTTCTTGGTACTCCTCAGGTGTGAATCTTCTGTAGGCCACACACAAAGTTCTTAAGCCTTTCTGCAAAAAAATAAAAGACTACATTCAGAGTAGACAAGGTTCTGTCTAACAAGAAGGAGTCACCAGCAATTTTTTCACTTCAAGTCACAATTTATACTGCATGAATTTTCTTCTAATCAGCTGAGGCTGGGAGTTGGGCAAGCATATACACTTACCAAAGCAAATTCATCCACATGTATCCTTGTTTTATCTATTTCTCCACTCTTACTACGAGGAAGAATGGAAGATTCTGCTCCCTTTGTGAATAAAAGCTTCTCCCCTAGAAAGTCAAACAAAACTGAAATTAAAAATAATGTTGTTTAAGAAGTCCTCAAGTGCTGCTTGTGCAATTTCTGATCACGTACCTGAGGGACTCTCTACAATGACACTCATTCGTCTGCGATTTGGATCGAACTCCAATACATGAAGCAATTTATACCTGTATTTTGTGTTTTAAAAGAGGGAATGGGAATAAAACATTTTTAGAAATAAATTTCCAAAGACAATTACTTATAAATAGACTCTTACACCACAGACCTTTCCTCAAAGTGTCATTTTTGTACAGAAACTCTAAAAGCACTGCTGAACAACAATCATCGTTCAGTGTTTTTTAACAGTTTATATATGCTTAATTCCATTCTGTAAGAATAAAAGGTTCTTCTACCAACAGGAATAGCTTTCTGAATACTAACTTGACATTTGGCAATTACAAGCAGCTCCTATCTATTTCTTCATCGTTCTGTTGTTACTTCAAGTATAACTTTGAAAACTACATTTTGTTTCTGACAAATTTGTAAAAAGTCTAGACTGTCTAAAAAGTGTGTGTGCTGTGGTAAGTGGATCAGTTTTTGTTATGTTACCACTAGCTTAAAAAATTAATTTTAGACATTTAAATTCAAAGTACTGCCAACTAGCTGACAGACCAAATGAGTAAAAGGAGTTATGGCATACTCCAGATATACAGTTATTAATAATTTGTACTCATTTTAGGAAAGTTTAAAATATCTGATTAGATTATGCACAGACGAGACTAATTCTGGGAATTTCGAGAACTGAAACAAGACTTGAATAAGCAATTCAGTTTTCCAACCCTGCTACAGTCTCAACCTTTGAGGAATGGGCAAAAATACAAACTGTTACAACACACACCTACACAGAGTAACTCACACAAAATTCTTGCATCTCAGCTACAATTGGTAAGGAATAAGATGCAAGCTGTCTTGAAGACATCAAGGGAAAAGCATTAAACAGAGCACGCTGTGGAAAGGCAAGGTTTGCTTATGAACAAAGAGGATTAAGAGGAGAATATTACATTAATTTTCACTGCTGTTCCAGCCTTCAAAATAATCAAGATAAAAAACCAAATACCTCTCTGGTTTTCCAAGACTTTTTACTTCCATACTGTCTCCACTAATTCCAGTAAATACTACTCCAACCCTAAAAGTAAAGAAAATATACATTTAAGTATCAATTGAGACAAAATGCCTATTAATGGAGGGAGGGGAAGATGTCAGGGAAGAAAAAGACTGTCACACCCCATTACTTGTACTCTCCTTCTAAGGAAAATTAAGAATGCCCATTTCTGCAGTATTTTATTCACATCATACTCTGACCACTGTAATTTCTCAGCTATTTTCATAAATATTTTAAATCATCACTTTATAATACACCTAGGGGGCTGTGTATTTTGCATCTGAATGTTTTCCCAGTAAGGTGGCAGTGCCAGGCCCCGGGCTTCACCAGTGTCCTGAGCCATTTGTAAGGTTGCCCTGGCAGGCAATTCCTGTGTCAGACAGCCCTGGCAGCGCTGCTCACCGGCTCGCAGCTTCCACCAAAGCCTTCTCATCTGGGGAAGAAGCATAATATTCCAGGGGGGCTGTTATTCCATTGGCATGCCAGGGACCATCAGCACCATCTGTCTGATCTGCATTGATCTGCACTGTATGACACAGACAAACTGCTTTCAAGAAGAGCTCTTCCTCTTTCACCTAGAAGAAAGAAAAAACTTGACTTGTAACATTTACATATCAACCCAGTTTTGAATACAATTAAGAAAAAAGTGGTTTTACTTAGAAATCTGCCAAGCATTTCATGTTAAATAATCATATCTCAACATGTCTAATAAATATTATTTGTTCAGTGACACTTGAAAGCTTCAAACTATTCAGAAATTCTGATTTATGTTTGGGCTGAGGTTTTTTTTATGCTAATGGTACACGAGGATTTCTCTGAAATAAAACATTTTCCAACTAGGATGACTAACAGTTGGAAAACCAAAAAGCCTTACCAAACCATGCCTATTTCCATCTGGAGAATCTTCAGAAAATCCTTCTGGAGTTAGTTTACCATTGACCTCTTGGTACTTTATGCCATTAATAGAGCACTCCCGAAACTGCATCTCATTTTCAGTTAATGTACCAGTTTTGTCTGTAAACACATACTCTACCTTTTGTAAAATAAAGCAAAAACACAAACTTGAATTGCATGTACTTGTTAGAAGAAAAAAAGATACAATAATCTCCAGTCACACTTTCTATTACACAGATTTTTTTAATCCTATAAGAATTTTAACTTCTGCCATCAGGTTTTTATACCTTATTTTAAAATTAATCAGAAATCATATCACAAGTAATAAAAAGCCCACAGTAACAAATTTTAATATTAAAAACTAAGTAGAAAATAGGTGAAAAAAAATCCAACAGACAACATATTTTTTTACCTGTCCCAATTCCTCATTGAGGTCTGAAGTATTTACTTGTGCTCTCTGGTTTGTTTCTTCATGATAGAGGTCAAGATCCCAGCCAATAAAAAATGATCCAAGAAATTTCTGCATCTCAACAGTCACATAAAGTGAAATGGGTATGATAAAATTGTAAAGTACCAGAAAAGCAAGAAAGTCTGAAATAAATCTCAGGATCTACAAGAGGAAAAAAAGAAAATATACAGATTACCACAGTGGTCAGGTGAAACGTCGTAACTTAATTATGCTTCAGTATGCATGAAAAATGACAAACTGGGAGAGGCAGAGAATCCCAAGTCCCACACACATGAGAGAGACAACACTCCAGTGACAACACAGGCACTTGCAGGTTGCCCCAGTAACACACCTTCACACTGATGCAAAAAGTCTGCTTTAAGATGTGACTGGAGGTTTCAATTCACAAGTTCATTAGTTTTTGTCTCTCTACTGAATTTTCAGGAGGGCTGCCAAATAATATTAACTGTCATGGTGACTTTGCTTTCCAGCTCTGAAAGAGTTTGGTCTGAGAAATCAACTGTGTTCCCCATTCCATCAAACAGCATCATTCATGTAAGCTTTTCTGAGGAACCCTAAATTGTGAAGGCAAACAAGTGATTTTCCATGCTGTCAGAGGAATCTGCAAGCACTCTGTTGTTTCAGGACAGTAAAGTGTCAAGAGGGTTCCTGTTTGCTGGCACTTCCCAGTGATTTGGGTGATCCAGACTACATAAAAAGAAAGGGACCACGTGGATTTCTTTTATGCCTCTTCAAATAATTTTGTTCCACACACACATTTCAGGCAACACTTATGTGACAGGAGAGAAACTTCTTTTTACTAGGTATGATAATTTCAATAAATACTGAAATGCAGCACTACAGTCTCTTTTTCATCCCCACAACAAACTCAGTATCTAACGCGTTACTTCGGAAAGACTCTTACCAACACTTGAATATTAAGCAAGGGTGACAAAAATCAGGCCACCTCTTTTAACTCCACCAGATATTGGTGCAGGAGAATGTTTTAAATGAAGGAAGCATTAAAGTAGTCAACAATTTGCAAAGCTAAACAATGTTTGTTCTTTCTCTTTAGGGACCATAGCTGTAAGTATTTAATAAATAATTAAAGTAGCTGACAAAAACTCAGCAAATTCTGTGCCTAAAAGATCTTTCAGACTAAACCAGAAAATTCAGATAGAACGTGAGAGCAATAATTCATCTAAGAGAGGTAGTGACAATTACTTAAGTTAGAGAATGTCTTCAAGCAATGGCAATGAAATAACAATCTGCACACACAGGAGGAGATGGACAGGGAAAGAACTCTGAGTAAGGATGTCAGCATGCTGAGAAATGCAAAGCAGATTGTGGAAGTCAACATGGGAGACAGAAAAACAAAGACATGACAGAAGGAGAATGACACTGCAGAAACACATATGGCTCTCTACATTCCTGATGGCAAAGGAATGTAAAGATTGAGGAAATACTTATCCCTGCTCTATTCAGAACTGAAAGGCTCCACAGGCTAGACTAACTTGCATAGCAATTATTTCAGATTAAGCTCCTGAACTGCTTTGGACAAAGGCAGACTCATACAGAAATCAAAAATTAAAGAGAACACAGAAAAATACAGACTAATTGAAAAAAGATATATTTTTCAGAACCACAGATTTCAGGAACACTTTAAAGTATCCCTTCGATCTCTAAAAGAACTGTGCAGGCAAGCAGGAGCCTGAGCAAAATTACAGCCTTAGGAAATTGTCCAAACCATCTCAACATCACAGAATGCACAAAATTCCTGAACTGTGAAATCACTGCAATAGAACATACACAAGAACAGCCCTCCTCGTCCTCTTTTCCTTTATGGAATGACAAAAGACATCCTAAAGAACAGTAATTAGAACACAGACCATTAGAAATATGTCCTAACAAAGCCTTTTCAAAAGTTTTCAAAAAGTCTGGTTTTTTCATAAAGGAAGGAAAAGTCCAACCAGTAACAGAAGTAGAAATGTTTCTACACAATGGTGAGGCTACAGGGGACTAATTCAAAAATCACTGAGACAACAGCACAGAGACTTGCAAGTGGATCATGTGGTGGTTACACATAGAATAGAGACATAATATATACAACATTGAGTGTTCCTCAGATATGCAACTGGGCAGAACTACTTTACCTTACTGCTGTTTCTTTCATGCTCTGTTTTTTCATTATACCAAGGCTCATCCCATTTCTCTTCAGCTTGCCATGCATACTTTAAAATAGTGCTAAGAATGGCTTCAAAGAGGAGGATTATTAGATAAATAATCAAAAAGGAATTCATGGACCTATAAAGAGGCAAACAAATAAAGCAAGAAATTTCAGTTTATTTTACGTCATCTGTTGACACAGTGTGGTTACATGAATTTATCAAAAACTTGTTGGGCTTTTTTGTAGAAAGTGTAGCCTATGCTTGATACAGATATAAAGTTGCTATGCGACAAGCAGGCAACAGAATGGGAAAGAAATTCTACATCTGACTAAGAGAAACTCTATATGGCAATGTGAAGACTAGATTAAGGTGCAGGAACACCCCAACAGCTCACTTGTGTCACACCTACAGTCCCATACAGGGGGACCCAGTGTGGGTCCTCTTTCCCCCCAAGGAGCTTGCAAGGCTGTGCAGCCAGTACAAACAAGCACAGCAGAAACCCATGGCCACACTCTTTCCTCAGTTAGAAGAGCACTGCCATGTGCAGCTCAACATTTAGCTTATCATTTAACCCAGGCCAGGCTACAGCAGGATAGTCACACCTGCTTCCTGTTTTGTAACCAGCCAGACCATCCTTCCTGCCCATGCTTTGACAGCTGAACTTCTCTTGTGCTACATACAGTTGTTTGCATGTAGCTATTTATTTGCACAGGAATGCCAGGGGGCTCTCTCAGATTTTTAGTAATTGGAATAAAGACAACATATCAGAACTCCTTTTCTTTTTAAAATAAATAGAGATTCAATGTAAGTATCTACCATAGCAACACCTACCCTGCAACCAGGAGCAAGCTTGGATATTTCCACTTTGTACACTACTAAAGGATGCAATATCAAAAAATGGATTTTATCTTTACAGCTCCCTACTGAAGGCAAGGCAATTAACACTCTCTTCCCTTTGCCTATAACTCAATGATGAGACTACCAGGGTTTTAAGGCTACACAGGAAAAACTAAGCTCTACAAATAAGAGAGATATTGGAAAATAAACATACTTTTCTACTGCTGACCGTTTCTGAGATTTACTCTTGTAATTTAATGCCATCTTTGTCTCCATACCTGTATACACAGCAACACCTGGGAAGGAAGGGGGGAAGAGTCAGACTTCATTTTCTGTATAAATACAGTTTGCAGAATTTTTCATTTTGAGAGATATAGGATAAAAGCAAAATGTGGTAGTAATTCTGTGTTTATTACAAAACAGTATTATATACTATTTGCAAGACTCTTCTGTAGTAAAAGAGTAATACTGAAGCAATTTTAACACCTACTTTAATACGCTTCATTATTATGACTGTACTGCTCTTCAATATGTATTTTATGGAAATCAGCCTGGTAAATCTCAGGAGAAAGCCTTCAACAATAGGTAACAGTAAGAACAGTCATTTATCCATTGAAGTTAAGTTATTCCTTTATTGAACCACTTCAAATATTTTCACAGAGCAGAGCTGGAACTTTATATCCTTAGAGGTTCTTCAGCATAATATCATTACTTTCATCTCTAATCACATCCCCTCAGGTAACAGTCAGCAAGATTATTACAATTTCTTCAGTCAAGTAGAATTAAAACACAGTTCATCAACAGGTTTTAAGAAGAGAATACTCTTTAAATATTTAGATGTCTACAAACCAAATATTTCTTTAGTGTTTTTTAATCTTGCTCCACGAAGTAAGAGACTTTCAGGCCCAAGAGGTCTAAAAAGAAATAGACATATCAGCATGTAAACATTAGCTGTTCTGTATACTGGAAAAGTACTGAAATCCAGTTTCCTATGCAAGGCTGTGCTATATCCCCTCTAAATTCCCAATGCAGCAACTCGGTGACCTTACCCCTTTCACCACAGCTCTCACACGCTCCACAGAACTCTGCTTCCTTTCATGTCTCCTTTTGTCACTGCCATACTCTTCCACCACTGTTCCCTATCCTATAACTACTGACTGAGCTAAATATTCCAAATGGCTGCTTTAGGGAGAGCCACAAGCTACTTGGGAAGGAAGCAGGCAAGAAATCAGTCGAGCTCACAGTGCACCCGAAGTGCTGGTTTAGGTTTGGCTAATTTACCAATCCTCTACCCCTCTGTTAGACTGAAATGATCAAGAAAGTTCAAAAGCTATTCACACCAAAGAAACAATTAGATGGATACCACCACAGCAGTGCCAATTTTGTTGCCTAACACAGCAGATAAAATTTCAGAAGGTAAAATAGATGTTTTTTCCTCACATCTATCACAACACAATAACACATTCATTTCTTTGGCTACGTTCACCATAAGCAGTGCTGTGAAAATAAGGGTCTAGTTAGAAACAAGGTTAATATAAGATTGGAACCATATGTTCTACTGCAGCAGCTGTATCATCTTTAGAAACTGCCAGCAGGGTTGGTCTGAAATGTAAAAAAAGGTATTTTTTCCACTGTTTCATATGAAAGCAGAAATTTAACAACTGTAGTAGCCAGACTGACATATTAGGTAGAAACAAAAGAATTAAAAGTTCTGATGCTAAGTGCTTTGGCATGCAAGCCCTTTCCTTTAACTGTGCCACATACAGGCCATGATTACTATTATATAAACAAAGCTCTTAAACCTGAAGTCTCTTTGAAAGAATAAGGTGAAGTTACTCAATAAAAAACAAAGCCAAACCCCACAAGCCACCTCCTACAGTCAAAAATTTAACTTAAATGTTACTGTAAATGTAACAGTTACCACCACAAATACCATGTGTATCAATTATACTCACAGATTATGATGGATTCTTTAAATTAAACATACATATGTTAATATTTTAGGCTAGACTCAGACTTTAAGTGAAAATTTGAACTAAAAGCAACTAAATGTTTGAGCATTTAAAATTTCCATATAAGAAACATAACTTGTATTTCTGGATTCAATTCTGTAAAACTAGCTTGACAAACCCAAAATACCAAAACTGAATCAGCACAACACAGACCACCCAAGTTTATCTTAGATAGAAGATACAGCTCCACTGGTAGTCAGAAATTATTTTAGTAGTCAGTAATTATTTTTTCCAACTCCCTTTAACCAGCTGTTTCACATTGTCAACTGAATTATTTTGATAAATTACCCCAATGCTTCATCTGTCAAGCTTGGCAGGAATGAATTCTGAAAAGCTGTCAATGAAGTAGCAAAAGTGACCTTAGAGAACAACTGAGTGGGTTTTTGGGGGGACATAAGTCAGGTCTTTTGGTGAGGGTGACTAAGCCACTGAACTTGAGGCCAAGTGACCTGGCTGCTACACTTCCATATTTCTTGCAAAACCACTGAAAACCTCGATTTACTTTGAACTCCATGTCACTATTTTATTTACAGATGTTTGCCAGCCTCAGACTGAGAGACATTCAGCTCCTCAGACTGAAGGCAGATATTACATGGAAAACAGTAGTCTTTTAAAATTCAAGTAGAAATTTCACTAAAAAAAAAGTGTGAAGGATAACATTTTGGACATCAGAGGAGTGAAAGAACCATAGCAGATTTACTTGTTTACTAATTTACACACAGCACTTCACCTTTTCAGAAGAGGTGACAAAGTTTTTTTTAAAGCTGGACAATCAATGACTTTCAAGATAAAAATTAAACTGGAATGCTAAATATTTCTGAAAATTTGGTAATTTCTTGTGAGTGATTTCTATGTCTTCCTTTCAAACCATGATTCTTCTCACTCCTGTCCTTCCTGTTTTCTCTCCTATCCTGTTATGGTGGTGGCAATTGAATGAGCAGCTGTTTGGATGCCTCACTGGTAGCTGGGACCAACCCACAGCAATTAGAAATCTTTCCAGGAAGTCGAGATGGAAGTCTGTAAATGGCTTCACATCTTGATTTTTGTAATTGCAAGTTTGCTGTGACTGCACAAGGAAAGGTGGTGAGTCCATGATTATGTGTGCACAGCTGTGCTGCCTGTGACAGATGTAAGCACTTATCTGCACAGTCCAGCTGTAGTTTGAAATAGATACTAAAAATTACAAATTTGTAGAGGCTTTGTTAAACCAGGAATTTCTAGGAATTTCAACTGCAAAAACTCCTTCTCAGTGCCTCTGATGACAGGGGATCTCTTGTAGGATAGATAATATGTCAGTGGAAATTGTTTCAGATCAATAAATGCTTTAATTAACAAATAACAACAGTTACCAGCTGATTACCAGTGCCAAAAAAATTACCTGTCTCACAACAGCCAAGCTTTCCAGAACTCTTGTATTAAATCTGTAACACTGGGTAGTAACAAACTTCTTTCGCTCATTTTTTCTCACCTCCATCTAAGGTATTAAGTGTATCAACTGCAGTTGATACACTTAATAAAAATACCTCCCATTTTCATATATTCAAGAGTAACCCCTGTGATAGTCAAGATTTAAATCACCTCCATGTGTTCTAAATAATCACCTTATACAATTTTACTCACCGTACTATTTCTTCAGCTTGTTGACTTACAGTTATTCTTCCAACAAATCTATGAAAGATGGATATGTCTTAGAAGTATCTACATAAAGACTCAAAAATGTAAAAACCTTCTCTATATTTACCAAAAAGTCATTAATGGTTCACAAGTAAAAAATGAATCAACTTTTATTAACAATCAAACTAAATCAATATGGCAAAACTGGCAATAATTTTACAAGACACATTTAGGAACGGAAACATTTATCCCTCATAGGAACAGGCATTTGAGAAAGCTTATTAACTCTGATTAATTACTACAAAAGATTATATTTTTATCATTTAAAACAGATTGTGACTTCTTGATGATTCTGTAGGAAATAATTCCTCAACAAATGAAAGTTTGCACATTATCCACCAGAAATAGAAACTTTTCATTTAATAAAGCCAGTCTACTACACATTTAAAAATCTGACACGCACTTATTTAACATGACTCTAGCCACAAAAGGGGACACAAACTTCTATAGTGATTGTATCTTAATTTTCTAAATATCAAATATTTGAACTTCTGTTCAAACTGAGTACCTTAGTTTTAAAATACTTAATTTTCTCAAAGATCTCCAAGCTTACTTCAGAACAACTGCAATAGTGTACTTGGATTTTAAAAACTACTACTTCATAGCCATCATTTCCCATTATACAATTCAGAAGAAACTTGGATGGGAACATAATTTTTACTTCCCATGATGCTGCTTTACAGAGTCTATGACTTTGCTTGCTGATGGTAAAGCACACCCAGATATCCTTTTTTTAATGTAAGGTTTTGCTGATGAAGAATGGATTTCAAATCTTCTCTGGAGCATATACAAAATAAATATGAGCAACACATATCCTCAGAGTTAGACTTGAGCCAATTCCATTTTAACATATCCTTTATAATATTGAAATGTCCAGCAGAACCTTATAGAAGTATATTCAACCTGATCAAACTAGGCCATTTAATTCTTTAAAATCTAGAAACACGTTTAATAATTAGAACTGAAATGTACATAATTAAAATTAAAAAAAATAAATATTTTGTCTGGTTTACTACTCAAGTACTCAAATTTAACTTGTCACTTGCAACTTTCAGTAAGTACATATGTATAAACACAAGCTGATTATTAAAACTTGAAGTTCAAGCAGATGTCTGAAGCTATTTTAATCCTAACCTGCAACATTATGAGTATTAAACACCTCATTTTGATTTAATTTCAAAATATTTACTAATAAAGTGATACCTGTATAGATCTGCTTCTGGCTGCTGACATTCTATAACAGCTACCAGTTTGTCCAGGTTGGCAACAGACTGCAGCACTGCTGTTTCTGGGACTGCAACATGTGTCTGTAAAACAGTGCCCATTAGGTTACTACAGGACTACCAGGGCAGGTATTTCAACAAGCTGAAGGAAAAACGGCACTACAAATTAACTACATTCTATTTCACAGAAATAACACAGACCTTAAGATTGGTCTCTCCATCCAAACTTGCAGTGGTAACGTGGCATGAACCGTCCACTCGGTCAGATGACAGGAGCACCAGATCAACAGGGAAAGTCTCATCTTTGGCTACTCTGACAATGTCCCCCACCTAACAAAGTGAACATAGATCAGAAAGATACAAGGAGGTTTAAAGGGCAGAATTCATTCCAGCATTGTTACCAAACCACAATAATTAGCTATAATAAAGCAAGACTTGTAGCTGTGTAATAGAAACAAAATGCTCAGTTGGTGCTTTACCCGAATGTTTTTGGATCTGGTTTTCACAAGGCCACCACTTCGAACAACATAAACTGGAGCACCATTGACTTCATTGTCTGCTTTATGTCGTAGCCAGTCCTCATAGCCCTGTAGAAAACACATAAAAATCTACTTTTAAAGCAAGAAAACTAAAAAATAGACTAAGCTTAATCTAATAAGCAAATGCATTAAAAGTACTTCCTGCATTGTCTGAATTCAGTTACTAACTTCTCTTGAGTTTCTGCTCCAGCTGTTACTCAAGAACCTGCAAACCTCTTAATTTTGTCACTTTACACAAACATGTAAAGGCAAATAAAGTAGCAGCAGTGGTGAGGAAACTTAACAGTCCCATGTTCTATTAAAACAAAAACACACAGTGACATTTTCTGCAGATCAGATGACCAAGCACTCAATAAATCTATGGTCTGTATGGATTAATACACCACAAAACTGGGAACAGTCAGTCCTCAGGCTCCTTTGTGGATTTCTTTTTTTTTTTTTACAGATTGAAATTACTTTCTCAAGTCATATCATATAGCGCTTCTTATAGTTACTGCCATAGCCCATGCATGAAATCTCAAGACTTAACTCTGGGTGACATGCTGTTGACACATCAGCTCTGTCCAGCAAGAGATGACTGGGAAGATTTCTGTTACTTTTGAGCCCTAATGGAACAGTCTGCAGCAACTGAGCTTTTAACTGATAAACTAAGCAGCTTTTCTTTACCTGATACTTCACATCTGTTTAGGCACCTTTTATCCCATGCACACACATGTGCAAACACTCAAGATTGTGAATCCAAGTATACTATTCCCCTCCTATTTTCCTAAAGTATAAATCCACTGCTTGTTTAATCAAACAGCATTAGATCATAATAGCATATTAATCTCTCATCTCCAAGTCTAGGTACTGAAAGCCCCACCAGCAAGCACAGGAAATGGATCAATCATTCATGAAGTTCATATGTCTCTTACAACCTGGCAAGACTCCTGCACTCAATCTTCAATAATAGAGACTTCCTAAAATGCTTTTCTGTATATGAAATGTAGGTATAAGAACTGTGAAAGAGTTAAAAACATTTCCATGGAAGTGTGCAGACAGAAGAAGTGTGAAACAGCAGGCATAATCCAAATTCATCCTACAAACATTATATGAATGGCATAGTACAAGAAGTACTAATGCAGATGCAGTTTATAGAGTTCTGTGGTTGACAAGAGTTTGTAGGAAAAGTTATATGATGAATTTTGCATGTTAAAAATAGTGTTGCAATTCTACCTTCACACATCTCCACCGTTATTAGTACAAAGGAATAAGGACAACACAACTGCACTACCTGTGTTTGAAAAGAAAGATGAAGAACGGGGAATGGGGAAAAGAGCTTTATATGCCAAATGCTTCGAAATCAATAATTAAGAAGCATGCAGTAATAGCAATCATACAGGGAGATACTGGGACTTCAGAATCCTGAAGTCCCTAAGTAAGACTCTTGAATCCCTCCTAAGCAGTATAAAAAAGCAAGAGTCAGTACCTACAGCTCCTTGTTAAAGGTGACTGACAGAAGAAAACAAAGATTTAACTAACATCCAGTAACCTTGGGGCATTTATCTCACAAACCTGAACAGCTGAGCAATGTGGGCATTTGGCAAAGAACTGAAATTTACCTTCTTTAGAAAGCACAGATTTCAGCGCTTTCTCCATCTGACACCTCCTGCCTCCAACACAAGGGTGACACCTCACACCAGGGAATTCTTAAGAGCCAGCATAGTGTGGTCAGTTCAAATTCCCCCCAGATTTACCTACTGCAGCATTTTTGAGAGGTCCTTATCCTCACTTGAAAACATTGGAAAAATACAGTGAAAAAGAAAGATACAAGAGGAATACAGGGAATGTTGCCTACTTACATGACAATAAACTAAAGATTAAAATCCCTCAATTAAATTATATTCTTACGTCCTGCTTAAATAACTGCACCAATGTAATTGAGAAAAGATCTGCATTTCATATAACCAGGTTTGTCATTTTCAATTTAGGTCTATAGTTAATAAAAACCTGCAAATTAGCAGTTTATAATTTACCTGGCAGTCAAGTAAACATTTGTGTTCCTTCTACTAAATACTTACAAACTTATTAAAATGCACTGTTTCCTAAAGTTCCTTGGAAAGTACCTTTATTTTGTTGTATTTTAGTTTGGGTTTGTTGGTTTTTTTTTAACTTTTTGTTTTTATTTATTCGCTAACTTTGAAGTCCTTGGAGGATTGCATACAGATCTTCAGAGGCATAAGGAGGAAAATGCTCTGGCTAACAAGACAGACAAAATGACACAGCATGAGCTGCATCACTTTGCAGTCTTGTATGTCCTTCTTCTGACCTAGGTGCAATTACACTTCCAAGTAGAAAAAGTTCTGTCTCCTTGGCTGAGATTAAAACAAGGCTGAGTTCTAAGGTTTGCAAGAGGTGCCACATTCACCAGTCTTCTGGAAGGCAGGAGACTTTTTCCATCCACTGCTAAGCTTCTCAAACCTTCATATGATTAATGCTTCTATTTTTTCCCCTTCATCTTTTGAGAGAATACTAAATTATAGTTTAACATTCATCCTGATGTACCTTTGTATAGAACCAGTGCCCCACAGCTTTCAAAAAGGGGTTCTTTCCTTAAAATCTGTTTCCTATTACACTTCTGGTTTAGAGAAAATGGGAACTGATTTTGAGGCAATACTGGAGATTTTTCTCTCTGCACTCTAACAGATTTGTCTTTCTCCCTTGTCTGGGGGCAGCCTGTTGGAAATAGCACAATTCATTGTCCCTTCAAGATAACAGCCTGTGAATATTGCTTGCTTCCTTTGCAGTAGGTAGGAGAAACGTGAGACTCCATTAAATCAGTTTAGGTGGTTCCAACAGTCTTACAGAGATATTAAGACTGCCAGAAAATCTCTTGATGCCTGGAAAGTCATGAATGATTCAAGCTTCCAAAAGGAATGACAGAATCTCTGTTTGAAATTGATGATAAGAGAGTTGAATTTCCCAATACAAGATTGGACATCTAGAAACAAGGTGGTGTTAAGATTATTTTGGACTATATTAGATTTACACAAGTCCAACTTCTTTCTGGAAAAAGTGATCTAATATTTTTAACTCTGTTTCATAATCTTTTAGTTCACACAGTTTCATTATCCATTGCCTACTTATGATTATAGCTTTTGAACATGTGATTTTTTGGGGGTTATGGTAACAACTGCAATTGAATAGGATTAGGGCATTCTACATATACAAACTGCACAGCAACAAGACGAAATATTAGTCCAAATATTACTCCAGCATTAAGAACCACTCTGTCCCAAACACCTTTCTATCTGCTTGAAAACTAGAACTATTTTTACTTTTGCCCTATTTCTGGGTGGCTTTGGGTCTTTCTAGCACAGAAGGCAAATTGAAATTCCAGTTACAGCTCTGAAACACTCTCCTGCTTATTTTTCAGTTGCAAGATTGCATCTATTCCCGACAGCACTGTCAAATGCCTTGAAGAGGATAGTTCCTGAAAATTACCTCCCTGCAGAAGAGATTATAATTTTTATCCACATCACTTCTTTATTTATGAGCTTGTTTCTTTCTCCTCTTGCTTTAAGGGCATAAAGAAAACAGAAGACTTTTTTTTTTCTTTTTCTTTTATTTTTATATTGATTCCAGAGGCTCTAGGTCTCAGAAGGATATAATATGGTGCTGGAACAAGTTTTCTATAAAACTCAGAAGATTTTTCTTATTTTAAGTGCTATGAAGCACTACAAAATGTTTTATGCAACCAAAGACGACCAGGAGCTTTCTATACCAGAGCTTTTACTTGGTACAGGACCACAGTTAATACACATTTTACACCATGAAACATACCCCTTGGGGCAAAATTTGACTTTTAACTACTGACAAACACACCCTGCATCACTGTTTCATCTGCCCAAGTTCCTTTCTCAGGGTGTGATGTGGGAGGACTGGTTCTAACAGGCAGCGAGGTGTGCCAAAGGAATAAGTGAGGAGCTTTCAGAAAAGGTCTGATAACAAGTGACATGTAATATTTAGACAAAAATGCTGCCTGACAGTCATCCACTGTCCATTTTAGGGTACTGCAGTGAGTCACTGAGTGCTTGACAACCAACCAAATGCTGAAACTCAAGCATCTAACTAGAAGCATTAGACCCAAAATAGTTTCTAAAAATGACACCATTTTAATGTATTTTTAGTCTCTAAGCACTATCCTGGTCAGACTCTGTTAAGTAACTTTACTTCAGTAGGACTTCATGTTGCAGATTTTTCCCCTTTACCTGTTTTATGGCTGTCACAGTTATGACAAAGAATAATGGCAATCCACTGGTAATAGGACTGGTTGGGGTATCTATCATGAGCTAAAAGAAAATAAAACACACCAAATGTTATTTTTACAATTGTATATTCAAAAAAAAAAAAAAAAGCAGCAGCAAGAAGACTATTTCCCAGACTCTTTATTATAACCTGTGAGTATTTTTACTGCATTTCCTGCAGAATTCCTCAAGCAAAACTCAGTTTCTGAATACTAAATAATACATCAGTAATGATGCAAACAAATGTTTCCGGGCACAGAGCAGCCTTAGTCACATTTGTAAAGCATGTGACATCTTTAAAGTCCCTTACTAAAAGGAAAATATAATTTCATCCTGGAAAAATGAATTCAAAAGGATATTTCAAAGGAAGGAAATCTACATTTTATGAAGCTGTTTCAACACTCTATATGATCTAGTGCTTACCAGCAATGTAGAGTATAACATCAACCACTTTAGAAGTGAAAATAAGGTTAAGAACAGAAATTTCCAGTGATTTAGATATCAGAGAACACTTTTTTTAGACTGCACCTTTCTGGTTGCCCCAAGTTAACATGCAGTTTTTACAATTTGTGCAATTATTGCTGGCATGCCAAAAGTGCAGTGTACACACTAAGGCTCTGTATGTGGGGGAATGTTAGTGGTTCTCTTCTGCTGCAGGAAAAAATCAACATGGTCAAGTGCTGTAAAGGAAATATACACAAGAACTACTCAAACCCACAAACACTGATTTGATCCACTTTACCTGAGACTTATGGCATTGCTTTGGGAATCATTAAAGAAGAAAAAAAAGTCATACATGAAGTTTACTCTATCACTAGGGGAAGAACCTCACAGAGAAAACAGATCATGGCACTTTGCAATGCACACATGAGGTTTTTGGTTGTTTTTTTTTACAGAAACAGACAATTTACAGAACACAACAAAAATGAGACCTAGGCTGAAATACTGTCTGTTCTTTAACTGTAGCATTACAATTTCAGCTTGGCAGCATATTGACTAAGAAAAACCATATAAAAGCATCTGATTTTTGGCTGGATAGGGTTAATCATGGCATTTCTGCCATCTACTCTCTCATTCTTTCTCAAGAGAGGCTCATATATGAAAATGAGGCAGGTTTTGTGCTGAATTGTCACATTTCACCAGAACACTATGGTCCTCTGCCTGCCATGCAGCTGGACACACATCCATGACACACCTCATGTGACCAAAATGCAGTCTGTCACCTTGTTTTGGGCATGCACATGTGTGGTGAACAATGTGGACTGGACTGTGCTGCAAGTTGAAATCACACGATGAGACCCTGCCCCAGCTATGCCATCCCCAGTGGAAAAGGTGGTAATGACAGACGCTGCATCTTGGCCACATGAGATTCACAGGACATGGAAGGTCCCATGGTGGTCAGCTTTAAAATGTAGGTTTGCCTCATTAAAAAAAAACAAAAACTAGATATTAATGAACTTCCAAAAGGGATTTGAATAAAAACAGATCTCCATTTTAACAAATGAACAAAAATGACTTCAACTTTTTTGCTGTTCTAAGAATGTAGACACATGGACAAGAAGACATTTTCCATACACATGAGGACATCTATTTGACAAAAAACTGAGAGAACAGGATTCCACTCAGAACATAATTCCTGCCCTTAAATCCTTATTTGTTTATTTAGACACTAGTGAAAGGCAATAGTTTTAAAGAACTGTGACACAACATTGAACTGAAGAGAGTTAAAAAGTATTAAAAAGTAGTAAAAGCCATGCTGTATGTGGTTACTTTAATAACATTTATGTTCCATCTTCAGCAGGTTCCCATCTTCCTCATGCTACAATATGTTAAACAGCATGAAACATTACAACAGGAGTGACATAGTCATTATTCTTAACAGGAAGATGTGATGGACAACACATTTTGTCAGCCTAAGTTAGAACTGTATGACTTTAGTCCAGCACAGGCATTTTCAGCCTAGGAATGTCCTTCTTTTTAAATGTGAAAGAACAAGCTCAAGGGACACAGGAGGCAATGGATTTAAAGCTGCAGACCTGGCCCTGATACTGACACCTTACACAACCACAGACAAGTTTTATGAACTCTTCACTATCCCCATTCTTTGTCAAATGAGGTGCCATCTTTTTCATACGTACACTCTAAATGTTGGTTAATCACTGTGGAGGGCTGTTCATGTTCAAATAATTGTTTTATGATGACAGAAAAGTTTGTGTACCCCAAAATCTTGTCTCTGCCTCAGATACTAATTAGTCTTTCAGAAGTTACTATCTCTCCTCTGACCCCTTCTCCCACTTATCCTTCACCTATTATGTCTGCAACAGCTCCACAGAATTCAGGTGTATTACAGAGCTGAAGAGGCAAAGATCATAGAAAATTACAGACTGTCCTAATCTACTCATGGGTGTTCTTAATTAAAAGAAATACAGTTGGCTACAAAAGCCACAGCAAAATTTCTGACATAAGCTGTAACAGTAACAGCACTAACTCAGGTCTTCAAAACTGGCAAACTATTGATTTTAACTGTAACATCTGTATGTTCATTTTATTAGAACAAATTGAATTTGAGGCTCTTAGAACTATATCACAATAGTCTGTTGATTACAACCACCTACAGTGAAAACATACAAACATTCAAACACCACCAATGCCCACAAAAACAAGAAGCATGTCTGGAATTCCATTACTCCCTTAAGAGCTTTAAAGTTGTATTGGAGGCAGACTACGGAATCCCTGCGCTGACTGTGCAATGGACTTTGAAGCTGCACACTTAAATACATTAGCATTCATGAAGATAAAACCTAAGGATAATACTTAAATTTGGACATAATTATTTTTAAAGTTATGTTGTTTTCCTAGAGAAACTGGAAATGTGTTCTTTTTATAGACAGAATATATAAGTAGAGAAGTCAAATTCATAAAACAAAAATCAGTGGCAAAATCTACAACAAAAATTGCAATTTCTTGAGTATTATTCAACTTACCTGAACCAAAAATATAATGAGAAAATAAAAGTTGGCTACTCTTCTGAACTGCTCAAATAAGTTTTTTGGAACAAAATTCCACACTGTATACTGAAGGGAAGAAAAGGAGAGAGAGATGAATAATTACAACACAATGCACAATTTTTCAATGCAATTCAGTTCTGCTCCCACTGAACTCTCCTAACCTAAATCTTTTCATTCCCCAGGTTCCCTCCCCCAGACCTTGGTGCTGTATCCAATTTTTATTCATTTTTTTAATTCCTTCTGGTTTGGGTACAGCTAGCAGGGAAACAGGGGTAGCAACTGCATTTCCTCTACAGGCCAAGTTTAAAATGTTTTCCTCCAACTGGGACAGGGGCAGCTGGAATCGTTTGACTGCTTTTGTCCTGGGTAGGAGGAAAGAAATTAATTCCTGCAGCTGTAACATTCCCTCCAACACTACAGCAATGAGGCACATCCCCACCATCAGTTCTATTGATTTCAATCCAAGGACACACCGGGAGGGAATCCACAACTGCAGTCCACTGCTGATTTATTTTATGCAGACTACTGGCTTTCAATTTGGCTATTTCAAAAAACCTCATACCCAGCTTCATCCTGCCTTTTAAGTAGTTTGGGCAACACTGGATGAAAAACTACTTTTCTTCAGAAAGCCTGACCAACTTGCTTAATTGCTGTGTTTTGAGGAAAGAAAGGTGAAAGAATGAGACAAATTGTACAACAAGCAACCCAGCTTTTCTCTCAAAACTGTTCAGAGTTTGTTTCATTTTGAATATTGTATATGCATCACTAGACATAATAGAGGCATGCACATCAGCCACACAACTTCCTAAGCAACACATCAAGTGGTTTTGCTATGACAAATTGATTCCTTACCTTGGATGATATGATTCTGTTGTCTGCAAACTTCTGAGGGACATAATGGCCATGCTGGGGAAAACGGTTTGCTATATAAATAGTTCTTGTGTCGCTTTGATGCGGTGGGTCAAAACCCTAGAACATAAAATAAAAAAAGAGGTAATCAAAAAGTTGAGTTTATTAACTGCTGTTTTGTAAAATTCTGTGGAAAAGGACATTCAGATATCAAGCAGCAGTTTTCAAAGAGTAAAGAAAATTAGTGTATAAAACTGAAGTCTACTGTGTCCAGACAATTTTCACAAACTGTAGTGAAATAACCCAGAATCTTACTTTTGAAATTGTGTACTCATTCTGAAAAAAATGAGAGAAGAAAACCTGTCTCAAGAATAGAGAACACTAGCTAACATGCAAACTTGAAGCCCTGCAAAACTTAAAAAGGAAAAAACAGAAATAATTTACAAAATTTCACAGCCGTGCTTATGATAACCCTAATAAAACATATTATTGAGAAAAATAAAATGTCAGAACATACAAGCTATACTACTATGCTGTGGTAACTGGATTTTGAAAAGATTCTCATCAGAGAAAAGCCAAAAGCATATATATCTGACCAGAGAGCAGTATTTTTCCAAACAATTTCTATCTCCAAAAACTAACATTTTGTCTCATTTCAAATGTGATTTCCTGCCATTACCACCAATTCATACATGGATGGTGCAACAGTGAAAGCAAACCCATGGGGAAAAAAAAGAAAAAGCATACTCAGAAATACTTATCAATAATTTCCTGCCAAAACAGATTATCTGAGTGAGGTCCCTGGGAATCAAAGCCCTGTTGTAGGTCTAATGGTCAGTGTTTTCATTATCTGCTTCTTCAAGGGGAAGTGGAACACAAGTGTTAAACCTGCAGATGACACCACCCTGGGACTGACTGCAAGAACACCAAGAGAAAATTCTTGACCAACCAGATGCACAGAACACAAAGATCCAGCACAAAGGAACTGCATCCAGAAAAAGAGAATAAAAGCCCGTAAAGGAATTTTGAAGAAAAATGTCAAAGGCTATAACAGATCACAGGCTAGACATGAGTCATCCACGTCACCCCACTGAGAAAAAGGCCTTCAGTGCAGAGGAGGCTGCAGGAGGAGTGGGAGGCACAGCTGAAGCACTGTGAACCAACTGGACAGCACCCAGAGGAGTGCAACATGAGCCCCAAGAGATCCTGAAAACATGACATATAACACAAGGCTGAGCAATCAAAAAAGCAAAGAGCAAACAAATTAGAGTCATTTAGCCTGGAGGAGAGGAAACTTGGGATATCCTAGTAAATCTCCTGATACACAGAAAACTGCTCCATAGAGAAAATGGGGGCTTTGAAAGCCAAATAACAGAAGTAAGCAGGGTTATGTTGCAGGTAAGAAAACTTAAGTCTGGGTATTAGAAAGCAAACAAATTCTTTTGTTGTGGAAAGGAATAATTAAATACCAAAATAAGTCATGAGGAAAGGTTGCAATGTCTGTAACACAAGGGCTTATATCTAGGTCATTCAAGTCTATGTTTAATTGAGCCTTTCCTGGGGCTACATGACTCACCAGAACCCTTCCTAGCAATAATGCTCTGACCCAGAGAAGCAGGTGATGGCAGAAGACAACCAAACAGTAATAATTCAGATAACAGGCCAAGAAAACTACTAAAGAAAAAGTCAAAAAGCTTTTACACATGAAATAAACTAGTGAAATTAAATTTGGAACTGTTGATTGAGAGTCAATGACTGTGTGCAAAATGGTGAATTCCAACATCAGTATCACACACATTTCTATCTTAGAACCAACTTGCAGAGTTTACACAATCTCCTTGTTCTTTGATACCAAGTGCAAGGACAACTGGTGGTGTCCTTTGCTAGAAAGAGCATTATCAATTCCACCACTGCAGGTGAGGAAACTGCACTTGCAGTTGTTTTGCTTCACCTCTGAATGAGGCTCAGAGCATTATTCATGTCAAATAAAAAGTGACATTTACAGAACACCAGAAGATACTTCTGTACCAGCTAACTACAGAAGATAAACAGTGAACACATTAACTGACATAAAAATTGGTTGGTATAACCAAACATTATTTTTTTTTTAATCCATTGATATCTCTAACACAGGTCATTAGGTATGTTCATATTCAGGATGGTGTCATTTATAAAGTAAAGGAATAATTTAAAAAATCTCTCAAACACACAAATGTTTGTGTTTAGCATCATTACTACAGAAACATTCTGCTTTAGAAAGAAAGAGGTCCAGAATAAGGAAGGGAGAAAGAAAGGAAGGGGGATTTTTCAAAGAGATTTGAAGGAAAATAAACTTTAGATGACAAGCAGTGGAAGGCTGGTCTAGTCACATGCTCCAGGGTGAAAACTTGTTTCAAGATAAGAGTGGAGCAGGGAGACAAAAAGTAGATAGAGGAAAGGATGGAAAAAAATGCACAGGATACCAAAAGCAAAATGTAAGGAACTGTTCACAGCTTTAAGGAAAGAAATACAAGCATGAAAGGAAGATGAAAAAAAAATGTACCTGTTAACTGCTGACACAAAATTTAAAGAGAAGAGTGTTTGTCACAGAAGCATTTTGGGTATCTGACATTACTGACACAGTATTTCAATCCAGAAGATGCCACAAATAAAAGTGTTTTTCAAGCAAGAAAAAAGGTGCCTAATTAGTAAGACTTCATGCACAGCTCTCTTCTACAGCTCAGAAAATGTCTGGCACTCACAAAATGCCAGACATCCTCACTTTGGAAAGTCAGACTCTACAGCCTGAAAAAATTCCACTCTAAATCAAACAGATGTAAAACAAGGAAAAAAACCACAAAGAGCAAAGAAAACAAGTTGCAGTCTTCCTTCTGACAGTGATAAATGCTAACCTGCATGCCACTTGCTGAACACTATTAAAAGATAAATCAAAGATTACTGAGTGACTAGGATATCACTGAATTTTTTATATGCCCTTTTTAGGCCACTATCTGAGCACCTGAGGGTTGATGAGTTTGATGGCACTTTATGATGAAGAGTAAAGACCTCTGCACAACTCCAGTCTCACTGCACAAGCACTCCTATCGGAATGAAAACCTCTGCTGAAGCAGGCTCAGATGATTTAAACCAAGAACTTTACTTTCCAAATAAATCAGAATCTTAGGCCATACAAGTTTACAGGTGCAGTTGTAGAGCTAAAACAGCTTAAATTTGCAGTCTGTAGAGATTTAATTCTGTTTTGTTGCCATTTGCCATGGAGAAGGCACAGAAGCTGTGCAGTCAGCAGATCACAGTGCACACAGCAAGGCAGGCTGGGGACAAATCCCCTCAGTTGTCAGAGGTGCAGTTGGAAAAGAACACATCCCTGACAACCTCAGTGACTGACTGTAGGCACAGCAGGAACTGCGTGTCAGAGCTGGAAACAAAACCCAGATTTCCTACGTTTTATGACTACAACTACTAAAAATCACTTGAAATTAGCCAACAACCCTGCCATCTCTCATAATTAGCTGATGAGACCACAGCTAAGCAGATCTTCCAGAAAAATTTTAATTACACATCTCTCCAAGGAAAATTCTGCACAGTTCTTGAACTTCATTGTTCAAGAGCTGAACAATGCTTTAACTCTTCCCTAACGATGGGTCTGGTCACAGAGCCTGCTCCTGACACTAAACTGATTTGTAGTCCAAATTTCTGCCCAGCAAGGGATTTTCCACAATGACCTGTGCAGCCAGCAAAGTGGTGCAGAAAACACAGTTTCCTAATTTCACTTAATAGACAGTTCTCTCTCTTTCTAACGTCATTCTCCAACTCAGCTGCAAAAGTAGGGTAACATGCCCTTGTCAAAGGATTTCTGCAGCTAAAGAGCATGAGCAGAGAAACCCTAAATTAGAGTCTTGCAAAATGATTGTCACCAATTTCTTTCAAAAAATGTTATTTTTTCCTGCAGTTATCTACTGAAGTGATTTTTACCCAAGTGCACAGCTCACTGACTTCATTACAAATAATGCTGAATATATTACAAGACCTAGTATTTAAGGCTTCTCAACCAGGTATATTACAGGCATATATATTACATGAATCCCCTTCAAATAAAATTTGACCATAAGATGAAACGACCTGATTTTCTTCCCCTTCATGTTGCAAATTAAATGTAGATTTGTTGGCTAAAGTTCAGTTCTTCAGATGATTTACCAACACAAATAAGGCATTATCTACCCTTGGAATACAGCTCTCATTTAATCTTTACTACACACTTCCCCAGAAGAAGTTTTGCACCCAGATGAACTTAATACTTTGGTTTTGAAAACAGCCTAAAAGCATGCCACTCATATACAGTACACAGATATTCTAGTCAAGCAAATTTATAAAGCACAAATGAAAATAACCTTTAAAAAAAGAAAAAGAAAGAAGTGATTCATAGTTTTCATTTCTTATAAATTTGAATGACTATAAGCAAAGTCCAAGTAATTTTTATTAAACTTCTTCAGCAGTGATTTTATTACTGTTCTAAAAGTTAGACAAAGATATTCTCTGTGCAGTAAATTAGGTTCCTTTAAAACAGCACAGAAGAAATATCCTGGGGAACTGAGGAGAAGTATTTGACTGCAATTTTATGCAATTTATTTCATGAAAGCCATGGGATTCAACAGCCAGCCTCAAAACAACTCTTTCCTACATTTTGTCTGCATCTCAATCACAGTACTTGGAGAACTGCCCATCGGCCATAAGGTAAGGAAAACTGATCCATCCATTTTCCCACTTTGGTTTGTGTTTATGGTTTTGTCTCAGGGTTTTTTCCCCAGCTTTTTTAACATGTCATGCAGTTGTCTGTTCATACAATAAAAAGCTTCCCTGCGAAAGAAGAGTTTTGAACTGCTGCTGAGGAAGCCCTAATAACATAACAAACCAGGCAACCACACAGGAAGCAAATGAGGATCAGCTCTACAAAAAAGATCCTCCCAAAACCTGCAAGTGCAAAGGAAGAAAAGAAAAAAATGCTTTTGTACTCAACCTGTTGCTGTAACATACACATCTATTGCAGGACTCGTAACACTTCAATAGCACTATTAAAGTATGGCAGTGAGAACCAACGCCCTCCCCACACACTCTACAGCACTGTTAGGTGAGAGAGCAGAAATCCACAGGTCTTTCAGCAAGGATTCCTGACATGAGACCGGCAAATAACACATCAACTTCATTATCAATACATGCATTGATAATTGCAAATCATCTACCAGGTGGTTTTTGCTTATGACTTGCATAAACTTAGTATATTTTAATATCATATCCCAGGGTTTCTCATTCATTACTCAGAGCTTTTACAGAAGAGGAAGAAAAACCTAACTTATTTTGCCAAAATAACTTTTGCTATGTGACCACTGAAAAGTGAAAAGTGTTTGAAAGAAGGAAGTCTTATTCAGAGCCTCTTCCTCCTTTAAAAACCCACACTGAACACAACAGACAAAAGCAGCAGCTCCCTTAAAACCTTTCTGAATATCACATACTACTTAACAAAACTAATAAACAGAAGAAAACTTGGTCTCAGAAACCCTTTCTCCTAGGGAAGTAACTGGACTGATGATCATGGCTGCAGAAGCAGAACACCACATTTCCTGGCAGACAGCCCAAAAGTCTGCTATTACACTGCTGTCAAGATATATTTTGATTAAAGGTGTTTTGAGGAAATAGATTCTCTTGCTTTGGATTTTCTTCTGAATATACATAGAATACTTTTTTCCTCTGTCAGATAAGATGATCTATTCACACTCCATGCCCATTTTCAGAAGTCTGTATAAATTTGTACTCCATACAGTCAGCCAATAATTCTTTCAGTCATGTAACTGGGCAGCAGTCAAACTGAATTTGCCTTATCAAAGGTTAGCATGAAGGAAGAAACAGCCTCTCACAGCAATTTTAAACGCTGCTCTAACAACTAAAATAGTGAATCAGCTGAAGCACCCTGATGTGTACACAGTGCCATGCAATTTGTACCTCCCCTTTTAAATACCACTGCAGTAAAGAAATAAAACTACTGAAAGTCATGCATTATTTGTGCAACTTCCTCTTCCCTCTTACTGTATCTACAGCTGTTCAAAATATCTCATAATAAATCATGTTGTAACCTCCTAAAAGACCTATAACCAGATTACATTCTTTTGTGAAAACACACCCTCTAGGTAACAAGGCCTGCGAAATCATGAGGCAATAACCCTTCCTTTCACAAAGTTAAAATATGCCTAGTACTACAGTAAGGAAAGTTGTACTACTGCTCACCCCAAAGTCCTGCTCACAAAGAGCTCAAGTTGTTCTTATTTTACGTATTATTTTGTCAAGGTGCCCACCAAAAACAACTTGGAAAAATCCCTACTTAAAATTTTAAAAAATCACCTATCTTCTGTTTATCTGCAAACACAACAAGCAAGGTAAGCTGGGCTCATTCACTGCTAACATTCTGCCTCACGCCAGTTTCTCTGCTCAGGTCACCAACACCAAACAGACTGGTCTTGTAACATCAATAAAATCAGAAAGGAAAAATGAGCTGAACAGGCAAGTTAAGCTTTCTAACACAGCAATCTCAAAGGCTGCTATGGCATGTCCACTTCCTGTTAGCAGCAAAGGATTTGAATGGAGATTCAGGTAAATTGTTTAATTTAAAAACAGTCCAACTTGCATCGATGAAGGAAATGGCTTTCTTATCCTCCCCTAAAATCCAAATGACAATATTTATAAAGCATAATCTGTTTTGGACTTCCTATAATACAAACCTAAGACCTTGTAATAGCTGCTCTTTTGTGACTGTCTTCAACAGAATGCCAAGATTCACTTTATTAATCCAGCACCCAAAGAGGGCCTACACAAAATTTTGCCAGGGAGGACTGTTTAAAGTGCATGTAGTGATATGACAAAGGGAAATGGACTTAAACTGAGAGAGTGCAGATTTAGATTAGATATAAGTAAGAAATTCTTCATTGTGAGGGTGCAGAGGCTCTGGCACAGGTTACCCAGAGAATCTGTGGCTGCTCCATTCCTGGAAGTGTTCACGGCCAGGTTGGCTTATCCTCTTGTCTCAATGTGCTTAACCAACTAAATGCCTGTAATACATTCCTTGTCCATTGCTTTATTTTAGGATGCTTCCTGTCAGACACACATCATCAATAACTTCTGCTCACATGCTTTTTGGAAGAGAAGAGACTCTACAACAAATTGCCTTCAGCTCTAAGGAAGGAAGAAACTTAAAAGCAAGCCTCAATCCCAAAGACAGGGCTAGTGGCTCCCAAGCTACATTTCAATGCCAGTAAGTGTGCTCTAATTTCCTTTTCTTTGAAAAAAATACTTTATGTAAAGTCCAAGAAGTTGAAGAGACACTGAGGCTTGACAGTGTCTGTAGTCCAAAATGCCAAATGTGATCTTTTGCCACAAGCTCCCAAAGCAGCACACTGCTCTAACATGGAAATGAAAATGCCTTTGCAGTTCCAACTACACAGTTCTAATTTCAGAACTGAAAGTTTTCCTCTGTGGGCTCCAGCAATTAGTTTTCTTTATCTGCAATATCATCTTCCTGTCAGGCATGTACAAAAGGAGAGTAGGCAAGATTTTTAAAGCTGAAGGGTGACTTCAGACACCCGTCAGGAGACAGCTACAGAGCATCACATTTTATAAGATAAGAATTGAGAGCTCAAAAATCAAAAGGCACTTTTTCAGAAGACTTCTCAAACTACATAAACTACACTGAACATGTAAAGTGCTAAAATTCTGCAATAATCAACCACAGAAATAGCAGCTACTAAACAGGCCGCACTAAGAAATACAGAACCAATGCAGGAAATGAAACATTTAACATGCAAATCCTTCACATTCCTCTAATGACCACAGAATGGATCTCAGAAAAAGAACCCCCCCCAAGTACATCCTTTCTGTACATTCCCTGCATTTGTTAAGCAGGTTTATAGGAGATTTTCAATATTAAGTGAAGCATTCAAATCTGTGACAAGCTATGAACTTTCCCTTAAGGCTAGAAAGCAGCTCACATTTTGTAGATAGCAATTTCACCATTAAAAAATGACATTTCTCAAGTCCATGACAGGAAAAACACAGAGCAATCGTACATTCCTTCATACTGGCATACTAAATACACTATTATCTTAAAATGAAATGCTGTTTACCCTCTGCTTTGAAGAATCATTTATAAAAGTATTTTACACAAGCATGAAGGGTTCCTGTTCTGGACTACTCATACAGCCATTATTGAAAATCCTTGTTTTCAATATTTGGATTTTTTCTACTAGGCAATAGCTATTTGTGCCAATGAGCTCCTGCACTGTCTAATTCATATTTTCTTTCAGTACAGAAGAAAAAAATACAACAAACCCTTTCCAAAAGTATCTTCCCCCAAAATCACCATTAAATAATAAATCTTAAGTCTTTATCAAAATGTGTGCCAAAATTATACTGACAATTCCCGACAGTCGCTGCTCAATAAATTTCACAGGAAGAGAATTTATTTCATTGCTGAAACTGTCTAGCTCTTCTTTTAACATGCTTTGAAAAGCCTGCTCTGTAAAACATTACAGTTTTGAGTCTACTGCATCCAACCAATAACAGTTTTAGTTCTAATTCCATTTCAAACATGATTTATGATTTAAGTGTCAGTTTAATGCCCTGCTTTCAGACATGTGTACAGACTATTCTATCCTTAAAGCTTGCTAAATCTTAAGCTTCCTTTCCATTTTGTGGCAATTCTCTTTCCAAACAGAAATGTAAATATCTACAAAAATGTGCACAGCCACACAAAATAGTACAAAAATGTGTAAAGGAGTAACAACAGATGACAACATGTATTTTGGGGGATAAACCATTTAAAACCTCTTCCTCTAGTAAAACATTTCAGGATAAAAACAGTTTGCCTTTTGTCTGCATCATGATCTCTCCTTCACATTTACGGAAAGTTCTCCTTTCCCAGACTTATTTTTACTCAAAGAAAACAAGGAAAAAAAATCCTCTTAAGTCATTGCATGTGGGAGGCCAAGGAATTGCAGGCGTTTGTTTTTTAAATCATAGTGTAGTTCTCAGTCCCACTTTCTATCTTTTCTACCATGGTCTGTACTAATTCTAAGTGGTTTTCTCAACAGCAGGTGAAAAGAGGTTGAAAAAAGTCTAGCTGCAAATATGTCACCTGTGTTTTGCTAGAAGATATGACTTTGCATTTACAGAGACACTTTGTCACATCTATTTTGCTGCAGTTCTTATCTGCTTGCTTAACAAACAGATTTTGTGCTAGAAATTGAAGGATTTTTTTGAGAGATAAACTATTTCCTGGTGACATAACTACAAAAACAGTCATAACTAATGAGCACATCACTATACAGTCAAGAAAAAGCAAGAGCAGATCATCAGTGAGTGTCACAAGTCATGACGTTTTTAATGAAATTTAAATACATTGTTGTATTTTTCTTTTATAACTTTTATCTCTCCATCCCAGAGGAAAGCAAATGTCAGTTTTAATTAAGTCAGCCAACCCATTTAAAACTAGAAAAACAAATACCGTTGATATTCAAAACACATGTTGAATGTTACTAAATCCAGCATGCATCTACTTGCCTTAGATTACAAATTTTACCTTCCACTGAGAGCACAGAAACAATCTCTGAACAATAAACAGAGCTTTTCACCCATCCCACTAGATACTCCCTGTTGACCAGAACACAAATAGTTTTTGCTCATTGTTAACAAAATTCTGTTTTTCTCCCTGTTCTCCCTTAGTCACATAAAAACCATACACAGACAAAAGTTATTAAGGAAGCAGGACCCCATTAGTGCAGGAATATCATACAGTCAATTAAACAATTATTATTGAGTGATAAGTGGAAATTTGGCACAACAAAAATTGCTGTTTAAAAAGCTCATGGAGAGGAGAAGAAAGAAAAGAGGATGGGATAAGATACAGGTCAAATACCCAAGTCTCACAGCAAAGCAGCACATCGGACAACACTGATCTTTCCATTTTAAAAACAGTTTTAGAAAGAATCAGTGTCAGGACTGGTTTGATTATGTATTGGTATGCAAGATTTAGAGTTTAATTTTCATGAGGTAAGACTTACGAATTACACACAGGACTCAAGGGATGTCTCCATTTGGAGCTGACAGCTGGCTGAAGACAGGGCCAGGTTCTGCATGCTTTGGAACACATTGTGCTGCAAATGTATCAGCCCTCAGCAGCCACAGAATACAAAGAGAAAATAAGGTTAAAAGACCCAAACACATGGGAGCACTAGTCCAGCAGATCAAAGAATATCTCTAGCAAAAAAAGGAAGGCCACATTTGCTCCTCTGCTAAGTTACAGGAGGACAGTCCTTAACCTCCAGCTCTCCAACTACTCCAGCAAAGCAATGCAACATTTGGGCTGTTCCAACAAACACCTCACTGCCCCTTCAATGATAATTCAGAAGGTATTATTAACCATGCAGTCTGAACCCCAGGAATTCTTCTGAGCAAATATGCATTTATTTTTCTAGCATAAAATAACAAGCAGTTGGTTAGTTTTAGCCAGAAAGGGGAAGAGGCTTCATTGAGAAATAAGAGGGGGGAAATTGTACTCCCGAATAGCAAGGTGATTTCAGAAGCTAGATTCTCAGTCACTGGATTAGTGTGAAGTACTTCTGGCATTCAGAAAACAAAAGGAATTTTGCGCGGGGAGGGGGGGGGGGGGAAGTAACTGTATTCAGTAAAACGATTACGTGAAAATAATACACATTTGTCAGTGCAAACAATGAAATAAATGCTGTCCACCTTGTTCAGAATGCCACTAACTGCAAGGTATTACAAAATACCATCTGTCATCTCAGAACATCTTAACATTAGCACTAGAGGATTGTATGTCTGGGATGTTTTTTTTCCTTTCAGATGCTGGTTAATCTATTTGAGGACATTCCCTTATTAGTAGAAATTTTTCATTAGAACAGATCTAGAAGATGAACACTCCTACAGATACTGTGCTGGCTGTGGAGGGTGTGAGGTGTGACAGGCACTACCTACACAAAACAGTCAAAAACATTCCCTGCGATCACCCCTCAATGCAGCCTATGGAGAACTTCTGGACTTGAAAAACTCCTGACATCCATCCCAGTCTGAACCTTCTTATAATCACAAAATAAATAAAATAGCCTGGTAACTAGGTTTTTCAGTTAATCTATAGATTTTATCTTTGATTTACAGTTAAATAAGAAAGCTGCATTTGCCCAAACACCAAGCTCTCCACAGCATTAAAGCTGTTGTGCACTACAGCATTCAGATCCTTAAATTGCAAAGATACCCTGCCAAATCCAGAACAATACTTGTCTTGAATTGTCATTAATAAAAAAGAGGCCAAGCAGGCAACTCTTAAGTTTTGTCCATACAGTATCCTTTGTACTTTACTGAGCTGTTAGACAACAGCTCAAAAGGCTCAAACTCCTCATAACAGCAATAGAAGAGAAATCCTGAATCCCTTCTCCAATTGACAGGACTAATAATTTAAAATTATGCAGCTAAAATCATACATACAAGGGTATTCTACCACAATTTTCAGAGACCTCCTTGCCAGAGAACTGAAGGTGTCAGTACATTCTGTTAATAACACTGCAACAGCTTCTGCACTGCATGTGCACCATCAGAGAGCAGCACAGCCCAAACACTGCCATAAACCCACCAAAGAAGTGGATCAGAAAGTCCCTGGGTGTTACAAATGTCACTGTATTCTCCTTTTGTGTTGGTACTGCACAAACTCAAGAGTGGGAGCCACAACAGCACTTGGTACACAGATTTGCCATAAGATCTAGCCCATCATATCTGGAAATGCAAATAAATATAGCATGCTATTCCTAAATATTAATGATGCTTCTATCAACTGCTGTTTATCCGGTTGCTTTTTTCAAGCAGAGTTGGCTGTGCCTGTGGTGTTATGCAACCCTCCAAATCCACATGCCTACTGCTCTCTGAGATCTCAAGGTAACAGAGCTGGAACCCAGACATCTCTCCTGCCCAAAGCTTGCCTTTGTCATGGCATTTCACTCAAAGCCATGAATTGTTAACTCCATTTGGCTCTATATTTTTTCATTACTAAAACCCAAGTACTTCCAACTATTAACTACATAGTATAACATCTCATTAACTAGGAAGTTAATGACTTACTATGCAGCTCATTTAGCATGAGGCAGCATTAGATGAAGAACTGAAAAACTGTCTCTGCAGGTTGGTGTGAATTGTTTCAGAGTAAGAAAATCAGACTGAAGGCCAAGATACCAAACAAACTGATGGTTTGTGCCACACAGGCACTGAAGGCTGTACTGTTGTCATCAATTTCTTAGATACAACAAATCACTAAAAAGCATCCAACACCTCAGTTAAAAAATTCTTATGGACTTGTAAGATGATAATAAGGATGAATGAAGTCTTACATTCTCAGCATGTCTCTTCAGGTGACTGTTCATGCCTTTCTATCCCTTTCTGTAGCTCTATAGGCATGCACTGGACTTCAGAGAAAACGCAGCAAAGCCACCACTTTCAAAACATAGCTAAAATAGCCTGAATTCCATACCAGGTCCTCTCATTACTTTAAACATGCACACTCCTAAGCATTTTGTATTCTGTTCTCTTAAGCAAACAAGAAGTTGCAAAACAATTCATTGGTTTCATACAGAGAGTACTTAAAAACTATCTCAAAGCACCTTCAGCAAAGCACCAGTCCCTCCCCTTTTCCCCAGTCCCTTACTACTTTTCCAGCAGTTCTGCACACCAACGTTTTTCTTTTGTATTACTACAACATCCCACTTGCATCACTCCCACGCATTTGCCTGACTCCAACCCTCCTGGAAGGATGAGGACCCTTTTTTAAAACCTGTTGCCACATCAAGCACAGGTACAAACACACGCTCCAAAGGCATCCAAACCCACACATTCCTCTATTCTCCTCTCAGACACAGATTTTGGCACCTTTTGATTCGATTATTTCTGTCACCCCACTCTTCCCACTCATTCTGGTTATTTTGTCAGCATCCTTCCCCATGTTTTTAGCCCTCTGACATTCTTTCAAAACTAAACATCACAGCCATGTGGAGAAGCAAACATATGGTGGGATCTATGTTAAACCAGCAATTACACACAGGGATGAGTTGTCTGAGTGTCTTTGGGAAGAAACATGCAGTGTGATACCTATCTTAAGCCATTTTTCATCTTCATGAGCAGTGAAACAACCAAGCCATTAAAATCTGTGACGTCTATAGGAAAAAACCCACAAAGCACATATCATTGCAATAATTTTTTCTCATCAGTACTATATTTAGATGTCTGCCAAGAGTCTTGAATTTTTATTGTCCTGCTTTTCTACTACACTAATTCTTTTCTTCCCTGTCAAAACTAGTACAAGTTTTAAGCAGTTATTTTCTACCAGTTTCCTTTAAGAAGCACTAAAACCTCCTAGTGCCAAGTTTATTGCTCATCCTATTACACTAATGTTTTACTTTCTATTAAGGGCAAACAGATTTCTGGAAAGCTGGTCAGTGCACTACTTGCAGTGAAAAAAAGCAACCATGTTAGATACACGAGTTGCTAGCACTGATACAGCCCGAATCTAAACTCTAAGGAAGACAGCTGCTTTAAAAACCACACACACAAACCTCAAGACACCTTCAAGTGGAAAAAATGACAGCTACGTTACACCAGTTTTTTTTCCTAAAAAACATGTGTACGACTGTAACAGAACAGAAGAGCGTGGTCAGAGCTCAAACAGAGCAATTAATTTCCAGGTCAGTAACTCTTGGTGTCAGACCAAACTACTGAGCACTGTCAAGCTGGCACCGAGACCATCACCACAAGCTTTCTGCCTCAGACACAGAACTGGGAAAATCTATGGGCCATGGGAAACGAGGTCAGGGAAGTACAGGAAGAAAAAGGAAAACATAAAATTTCTTATCTTGTTCTTTGGTTAAAAGTGATGCAACAAATTAAGCAAATCACGAGTGAGACAGAAGCTTTAACAAATCAAAATCTGAAAACCTAACTAATTAAGCTCTTGCACTAACCTGGACAACATCCGTGATGGAAAGTACCTCCAAAGAATGGAAGAAGTTATTTTACAAATGCATCATTTAGAAAGAATTTCTCCCTTAGAGAAAACGAAAGTAGAATAATTCTGGTTGGGGCAGGAAGCCGGCCAATGCTTCAAATCAAATTAAGTAAAACTCATGTAGTTCCCTTAGAGCGCTACAGCAGCACAGACGTGACAGCAGGGCCGCCTGCTTTCCCCGGCTCGTTCTAGCCCAGCACAGCCAGCACCGCCCTTGTGGGGGGACAGGCACCCTCACTGCTGCCTTTTCCCAGCGGTTTCCCCCGCCAGAAGCATTTCACGGATGTTTTCCTTCCATTTCTTGCACTTTCAAATCCTCAGCACGCAGCGGCTGCAAAGCGCTCAGCTACAGGGAAATATTTGAGAGAGACGCACGTCTCGGTGAAAAAGCCCTTAAAACATTTCGCAACGGGAACGAGGAAGAAGCTGCGAATCTCTGGAGTGTCGGTCCAGGGAAAAAGACACACCGTCATTTCTCCGGGAAGTTTGGGGAGCCCTTCCCAACGGGGGCTACACGAAAGGGAACGCGCCTCTGTGCCAAGGTTTCGAGGGGAAAAAAACCCACCAAAAAAAAAAACCCAACCAAAGGCCAGAAGACCGACACAACCCAAACCCTCGGACACGGGTTTAAAATAAAACTAAAAACCCCGCCAATAACGATCCAAGTGCAGCCTGCGGGCCTCCCCAGCCCCCGCGGGGGGAAGGACTTTCCTCTCTCCCGCAGCCCGGCCCTGCTTTCTCCGCGGCCCGGGCGGCGCCGTCGGGACGGGGCCGAGCGCAGAGCCCGCCCGGCCGTGGCGCGGAGGGCGCAGGAGGCACCTACCAGCTGCTGCCGGACCCAGCGCAGCATCCCCGGCGGCGCGGGTCGCGGCCCCCGCGGCGGGGCTCCCTCGGCAGCGCCGCGCCCTCCCTCCGCTATCGCCGCCGCCGCCTCAGGCGAGCCGCCCGCCGCGGCTGCTCCCCATGGCGCGGGGCCCACGCCGAGTCAGGAGCGGCACGGCCCCGCCGGCGCCCCGAGCCGCGGCTGCCGCCGCCATCACAGCACGGCCGCGGACACTCGGCGGCTGCGGCCGCCCCGGGAAGTGACGTGGCGGGGCGGGGAGCGGGGCCGGTGTGAACGAACGACGGAGCCGTGAGGGGGGAGCTGCCGTGGCCGCGGTCCGGCCGCTCCGCCGCCCTGAGGTGCGGCTCTGGGGCGCAGGAGCCGTGCGTGCCCGAGTGATCCTCGGGCAAATTCCAGCTCCGCAGACGGGCTCCGGCCGCAGCCCGTGAGGGCTCAGCGCCCTCAGCCCTACGATGGCCCCCTGTTCTACCCAGGGGAAGCTACTTCGCAACTTGACTGTTTTATCTTTCTTTTCTTTTCAAAAAGTGCAAAGGGTACACGTGTTGGAATAAAGACTTTGAAAAGAGAGCAGATAACCACTGAGTTAAAGCCCAAGCGCACGGTGTGTGGGTCTCCCAAAGCAGGGAACAGGTGCTGGATGATCTGGCGCCCAGCTGCTGTCAGCATTGTTTGCTAAAATCGGGTGTAGAAACGTGCTGGTGGCAGGCAGTGATCTCTCTGAAATCTTCCACTGGAAGAAATCTTCCCACCTGGACACGTTCCTGCTCTGGGTGACCCTGCCTTGCCAGGGGGTTGGGCTGGGTGATCTCCAGAGGTTCCCTCCCAACCTTTACAATTCTGTGATTTTGCCCAGAAAACAGATGTTGCTTATCGAAACAAAACAGTGTTCAGCGCCAAACATGGGACACACCTATACAAGTCGGCAGCTTCTGTGCCTGTGTGACTAAGAACTAAAGGAGATTAGTTTAAGCAGTCCCAAATACAGTTGTCCCTGAAGTCAGTGACGATTTTGACACAATTAAAGAGAAGTGTTTCTGTGAGTGAAGAGCACTGTTCCTGCAGCTCCCATTTGTTCCCAGGGAATTAGGACTTTTAGCAACAAATCATAATCATATCTGCTATAGTATTTAGTGTTCATATAGAAATTTAGAATGTAATTCAGAATTTAAGATGGATGACCTAATGTCTGAGCAACAGAATCTTGTGGAGAATGCTGTGGTTTAAGCAGCTGCATTTAATTAGAAAAATAACGTTTAAACAGTGGGGAATAAAACTATTTTTATCAGGCACTTAGGAAAGCTCACATTAGCAAAACTTGGTATTAAATGCTAGGCATTATTTCAAAACATTTAAATACATCAAAGCAGAGTTTCAAACAGCTTGCACTACCCTATTCATCTAATGAGAAGTCAAAAATAACAGTGATTTCATAGCTGTGGCACTTTGCCTGGAGAGTGGCCTTAAGCCAGAAGCTGAACTGATACACTCAATATTCGTGCTCCTCTTTTATCATCAGATGTAGAATAGGCTCCTGACCACTACACACTAAAATTCATATGCCATTACTCTGAAGTGCAAGAATATTTGTCACTCTGTCCCTGCCAAATACCAGTATGAGTTGCACTTTCTGCAAGCCTCTGTTTCTATGGCTTGCAGTTGTGTTACATAAAGCTGCTTGGTGCTGTCTGTTCCACATTTGCTGTAATGATACTGTTTCACCAGACAAAACTTGGAAGCAATTTGCAAGTGATTTGAACTCTGCAGTCTGTATTTTTCACTCTAAGATGTTTGTATTTTGGTGCCTAAAAGTATATTGATAGGATGGAATTTTTTTGCTCTGTGCAGCAAAGGCACCTTTTCAAATACACAGAAAAATTTCACTAAAAAAACATCCTTTCCTAGCATCCTGCCTAGTAAAACTTTGCACCTTTTAAATTGCTCAAAAGCCCACAGTAGACACTTATAAGTTTCATCTCACCCTTGAGAGAAATAGTTTTCAGAAGAGAAAATTGAAGCAGAGCAGCCAAGCCAGGTATTGATTAGCCAGTAACACTCCAGCACTTCTCAAATCAGAGGTCAACTGTATTAAGAATTAAGATTCCCACATCAGACACCCCACTTTAAAATAGTACTCTGGAGTCACCTGAATTCACACACAGCAGGTTTATACAGAAAAAACCAGTTGCTGAAGAAAAAAAAAGTCACCTTCCAAAGATTAGGTTTAACCCATTGCCCAGTCTCTCTTGATTAGACTCCAAGCTTTCCACTTAAGTTTCTATAGGAGTAATGATTTCAGATGTTTGTTTAGCAAGATCAGGATACAAATGCTTTCTGATAAATAAATGTTTATATAAACATAAAAACATACATAAAAATGTTAGGTCCAGCAAGCTTTTATTTATGCATGCATGAGTAATTCTTATATAACCAATGGTGCTACTTTTAGGTTTATAAAATTAAACATAACCACAGAATCATTGCCTGAACATGCAACCATCAAATTGTCACTGGGGCTGCTGATGCTGCTCCCTGAACTTGTTCCTATGGGAGACATCATGCATTTCCATCCGTTTTGAATGGTGTTTTGGGGCTCTTTTCCAGCAGGAACTGGTGAGATGCTGTCAGGCTGTATGGCCACATCCAGTGCATGATGAAAGGAGAGGGAAGTGCAGCACTGATGCCAGAGGGTGATCTGCCTGCAGCATTCCTGCCTTGGAAAACTCTGCCCTATCACCTGCCCCATCCCTGGATGCACCAGCCCCATCCCAGCCTCCCAGAGTGCTGCAAAGGGAGTGGTCTCATCTGGTGCACTGACTCTGGGGCAGCCCAGCTCTTGTGTTGCATCTACAAAACAACTCTGACTTTTGGGACAGAAAAGCCAAAGAGGTGCGGAGCAGGGATGTAGGTTCAGAGTAGGGATGTAGGTTTGTGTAGCTCCTTACAGTATCATTTTCCTGGTGGAAAATTCCTTTCAGTCATTACTTTGGTTTCAATGAAATATTTTGTAATTTCTCTAAATGAATATTTTAATCTATACATTATTTACTTGCTAATTACAGTGCTAATTAAAAATGTACGCTATAAAATACCTGTTTTGTTTCCAATCCATCAAGGTTAAGGGCTGCCTGAGAGACACAGGGTTTCTTCAAGCATTCACTTACTGGCTGAAGCATCAATTATATAGAGATAATCAGTGGCTGATTTTCAGTCACAAGGCTTTTCATCTAAAAACACATGTGTATTCTTACCTAGAGCAACCAGTCTTCAGGGAGAAAGTAAAAGAGCTAAAAAACAAACTGAACTTTTTAAAGGGAAACCTTGCATGCAGTTTGCACTCCCTTTTTGTGCCCTGAGAGAAATAAAATCTGATTAAATTACAGGATTCACAAGGTGACATTTCCAAGACACTTACTGGATGTCCACAATAATGCAGTATTTTTTTATTTCTTCTTACCCTCTCAGTTCTTAAAACCTGGATCTTGACGTTACACCTCACATTTCCATTGTTGTTTTTTTTATTTTCACTTGAGAGCTTTGTTGAGATTGTAGAACTTCAACTTCTATCCAACACATTAAGGTCAAGAGAGCTGGATCCCAAGTGCCAGGTGAGGGGCTCCATGTGACACAAAGAAGGTCAAACCTGTCAGTGCCCTGCAGGCACAGAGAACTTTGCACTGCACGACCCTTCACCAAAAGATGCTCTGCACTTACCTCATCCCTGGATGTGTGGAATGGCCTAGCCTGCTAAATGAAAATCAAGAGAGTTTACTATCAGTGCTACTCATTTTGCAAGTCCTCAGGATAAGAGGAAGATATGGAAAACATTAAAATTCATCTTCCCTTTCAGCCTCACTGTTAACTTTTTAATTACGTGTTACCTGTAGGCCATAATGTTCAGCTTGTGGCTTTCTCTAAAGCTGTTTTGTTTTCTTTTCCCCCAGGGAAGCAGTCCAAGAGGAGAAGAAATAGGAAATCCTGAAGAACCATCCCTTATCTTCATGAAGGTGAGTATGACCAGGATTAAGTATAAAATGCTAATTTTATACTTCATCCTCTTTTTTTTTTTTTTTTTGGGAAGATATACATTTTTAACCCATGGCTCATAAAGTTTGGAACATCTCTAACGGCCCTGTCTTGATGGAAAGTGGAGGACTCAAAATCTTGCAAAACAGTGGTTTTGTTAGAATAAGTGTTCAGGTAAGTCAGTTAATTTCTAGTATATCCTTGACAGTGACATAATTTTTGTGATTCTGTATTATAAACAAGGATAACCTTATAAAGTGTGAATTTTTCTCTAGACTATTTAATGATTTATAAAAATACACTTACCAACTAATTTATTCTTATCCTCATATTTTTATAACAATATCCTTTTCTATTCTAATTTATAAGCCCTAGTGATTACTGGCATTCATACGTCACCTCATGGTTAACCTTTGTAAAAAATTGCCAGGCAGAAAATTATGCATCTCAATAAAAAACTCATGATATTCTACAGGGATTTTTTTTTCTTCTGCTTTGTAGCACTTCAGTTAAGACCACTGAGTGAATAAAGAAAGATTGAACTCTGGAGAATAAACACGGGGCCTGGTGTCCAGGTCTCTTGACACCGGTCACCTGGGACATTACCGTGACAACTGGAATACAAACAGTTACACACCTAGGGATATTACCTTGGCAAGGAGTTTGAGATCTCTGTGGGAAAGGAACATGGAGATTCTGGTCATGGTTGTACACTCTTGGTTTAATAGCTTGCTTCAAAATAGTGTAACATCTAATATATGGAGTGTTCTCCAGGTGGTGGGAAGTAGGATTTCAAACACCCTCATGTAGAACTTCAGTTTCCCATGCCTTGGAGGGCAAACTGCAGAATTGGATAGAGGTTTTCTGAGAGCCCCTTCTGGTTCAGACTTTACAAGTCACGTAAATCTCTGTGGGATTTAGATATGAAGTGAGTTTGTCATAACTAACATATTTTTTTAGGCTCATGATTCAGTTTTTTAGTATTTGAGTTAGCTCATATAATGCCAGCTAACACGTTCCTATACTGCACTCAAATTATGAAATAGGTATTTCTGAAGGTGTTCCTTGCTATGCTGTTGGCTGGATTGTAGCCAGCTTGAATGCTGAAAACCCAATTTGGATGCCTGTGGATCTTACCTGACCCAGCAACAAGCTGTGATTATACAGGTTCCTTTTCAAGGGTCTTCCTTTCTCTCAACTCATCTAAGGGAAAAGGGAAAACAATTTAACAGAGCCTTATCATTCAGTGCTTTCCATCAATTCCCCATTATTTAAACCTGTGCCTCAATGGTAAGTGGCAGGATATTAGCCAATATTGGTGAGTTCCTCCCTTTCTCAAGGGTGAGAGACTAAATTCGTGCCCATTGCCTTCACCCCATCCCTGCTTTGTACAAGAGTCTTAAAGAGAAGTGGTTACTCCCTTGCACAGGTGTCAATGACAAAGCCCAGGGCTCCAGCCTGGCTGGGTTACACAAATGCCTCAGGGAGCAAGGCAAAGAGGCTTGGAGAGGCAGACAGACAGACACCTTAGGGAAGTGAGGAAGATTTCAGTGCCTCATCTAAAACTGATACAGCCACCTTAGGTAACAAAGGACAAAACAGAAGAGCTCTGCCAGCATTGGCCACGAACACAGGTTTCAGATATATCAGTGAGTAGGAGAGGGTCTCAAAAATGAAGACAAGCTCTTGTACTTGCTCAGCACTGGAGAGGCTGTTCATTAGTGCAGCTGTAAAAGCAATTTGTGCTAACAGAGATGCATTTTATATAGCAACAGGGTTTTACAAAAGCGTCTACCAAACAGAATAAACTGGCAAAAACACTTTTTCCTTCCAACATAGTGTTTACAATAAAGTTTTTGGCTCTTTAATCACATCTCCAGCTGGTATTTATGATTGGACCTGTCTTTCCACCAGCTTTCCTTTCACCACCATCCTTTCCACCCAAACCAAGTGTGTTGATACTGTGTTAATAACACTCTGTAAGCCTCTGGGCAGATCTCCCATCTAGGTGTGTCCACCAGGAATGCCAGGCTGGCTCCCAGCTGTTGCTGACCTCTCTTCCCACCAGAGCCTTGTCCCGGGCCAGGCTTCCCTCCCACAGACACAGCACATTGTTGTTTGGTTCACAGCAATCACAAAAAAAGCTTTTGGTTTGTTTTTTTTCTCTCCCCTCTTTATATAAATATACCTCTTATTTTGGTATAAATATAATAAAATGGGTTGATTTACACTGCTCTTGGGGAATGAGACTTTCCTGACCTTTAGGTTGGAGATTACTATCAAGACAAGTTATGTATCATACAGGAAAAGTATATGTAAAGTCTGATGACAGGTCATGGTACCACTGATTCCACAACACCTTCACATCTCCTTTCCAGCTAAGCTTTAAGAAAAGTCACATAAACTCAGAGTTTCAAAAACCTGTCTAACATTTCAGTCAAGTTTGTGGAGTAGTTGCAGAATAAATAAACCCTTGGGAAGTGTTTAGCAGTTAAGCTTTATAAATCTAAAGCTAGATACTCAAAATTGGAGAGAGTGTGTGCATATATTTATTGTTTTTTTAAAATCCCCTCATGGCCCAGTATTCTAGAAGTAGGGTGCAATAATATACCATGCAGGAATAACCAGGGACTCTGCGGGCAGAAAAAAAAAAAAAAAGCTGTGAACATGACAGATGATGTTCCTACAGCCATGTGAGGCAAACAAACATATGGTTGCTCTGTCTGAAGTTCCTACAATCTTTTATATCTTCAAAGTGTAGCAAAACATTGGCTGATTAACATAATTAAAGCATTTTACAAATGATTCCTAATTATTTTTGCAAATGTAAATGAAGATGCTGACGTGAAGTTTTTTTGCTGTGCATGATGAATACTGAGTTCTCATTTTACTGAGTACTGTAATCAAATTTAGAACAAATGTTATATAAGTGCATAAGTAATCCTAATCCTAATCCCTTTTCTGCTGTCTCACTTTCTCCATCTAGGCCTGCTGCAGCTGTAAATCTATAAATCTCCCATATTTTGTAATTTCCTCACATATTTTTACTTTTGTTTCCCAGTCTCCTGCCTGTCTGAAAGGAGAAATTTTTAGTTGCTAATGGTTCTGATGGAGTGAAAAGTTTAGTTTTTAGCTTTCTGCCAATTTTCTTACACAGCAAATGTACAGTACTGATGCTATTGCATCAGTAAAAATAAAATGTTAAGCCTCACCCTCTTGAAACAAATCGAGAGGTCTCCAAGCATTTTTTACTCTGTCCTTAGTTGAATATCTGTTGTTTTGAATGTTTCATTAATATCAGTAGAGGTTGGCTGAGGGTATGTCAACAATGCATAATTCAAAGTAGCCAGAAGATATTGAAGATAGCTGTAAACAAACTAGTTGGTAATAAATCAGTTCTAGTGTTGGAACACTGAATTCCCTGTGAGCAACCTGACCCTGCTTCTGATTTTACCCTAGGATTTATGCCACTGCTATAATCTGAAATTATTTTACTGGCTCAATGAAAAACAGCCTGGAGGGACAGGATCCAGTGCAGATTTAAATGCTGGACTCAGAAAAAGAAGAGACTGTGCTAGTGCTTACGTTTGGTGATGCATTTCCATGAGATGTTTTGGAATTTATTTAATAATTTCACACACAAAAAAAAAATTAAATAATCCCCATATCAATTAAGCAATCTTGTAACAATTATATTCTTTAAGTCACTTTTATTAGACTGTATTTCTTATTTGGAATATTTCTAAGGGCACACAATAGAAAAAGACAAGTATTGCAGATGAGTGGTTCACAGCACATAATTTATTCAATTAATTTAATTTCTTTGTATTTGTCTACAAATTGCTTATAATTTTATGTAATTAATTCATTATGTGAACCTAATTGCTAAAATAACTCTGAGGATCGTCCAGCTGAAAAAAAATAGCAGGCTTTTCATTGACTTGAGTGGGAACAATGCTGGGCCACAGGAGGTTTATTCCTACTGTGTAGACCTTACTGAAGTTATTCTTTGGAAGTACACATCTGACATGCTATTCCTTGTACTTCTTGCTTCCTAAAACAAAAATTATTCTTAAGCAGAAAAAATTCACATTTATAAATTGGTGAATGAGACCCAAATATTCTCCGATTTTATTTTTTTAATCTCATACTGCCCATGAATCTATTTGTTAAAATATATCCGTAAGCAACATTAGATGATGAGCCATAGCAAGAAAAACAGTCTTTCATGTTTTTTAAGTTACTGTATTTCCTTCTCTTCTGCTTATCCTCAGTTTTGCTTGTTCCACAAAAATATATTCAGATATTTCAGTACCACTGACATCAGCTGGGACTTAAGCAATTGTTTTCTAGAAAATAAAATGTGGCAGCACCACGCTCGTGCCCAAGGCCTGCTGCACCAGCCAATCCTGGTCATCCAGCTGCTCCCAAAAATCAATCATAAAGCTCAATATCCCCCAAAGCATTAAATTTTCTGAACTTCTAACTTAGATCTTCTTTACCAATAGGTAATTTTTTTGCTTCTTATCCTGACCCAAATATGAATTGTAATACCGCAAAATATCTGTGTACTATATGAAAACAATTCTACTTCTTTAACCTAAAGATCATCCAGTTTCCTTATTTTTTCAGATAAAAGCTGTTGTTCTTTTTGTTGCTGTCATCTGGACATTATCCTGGCCAATTATTTTCCAAATCTACAATTACCAAATGGAGCTGATACATTAACTGAGGGCTTATCTGTGCTGTGTGCAATGGAAAAATAATTTCACTTATCTCACATGTATTTGTATAACCCATAACAAGATATGGTTGTTTTCCCCCGTATAGCTATTGTGACTACTGGCATATGTATGCTCTGTAACTTTTGAAACTTTTTTTCTGGCAGGCCAAATTGGTCACTTTATATCTAATGTTCATGCAATTAATTATTCTTAAATAATTAATATTTTTTAAAATTAATATTTTTATTTTAGCATCACCCAGACTATTTATCTACTTTACCAATATTTTTTTGAATTTACCTTTTTTCCTGCAATGTGCCTCCCATCTTGGTATCATCTGCAAATATAGTAAAACAGTATGCCCTAATCCCAGTGCTTAATGAAAATACTGATTAGTGTTGAACCAAGAACAGACTCTCATAAGAACCACCCTTCAATTTACACAATGAGAATGGACTAGCTCTTATTATTAACATGGAGCTGAGTTATCCTTAGACAACAGATAGATTCCAGTATACCTGACTTGCCTGGCTGCTATGGAGCCTTTCTTGAGCCAAACAATTCTGGGTTAGTAAAGGAATTCATTACAGAGCCCACAGATGGCTAAAACCACTGTTATTGAACTGCATCAGCCCTTTGGAGGAATGCCACCCGAAAGTACCTGAAAGTGATACGGAAAAAGTGCATTGTCCAACTTGTACATTTTTAATGATACTCTGCAAGGTAAATGTGTGTGGTGCCAGCTGAGCTTGCCCTTCTGCATTTTGCCAAAAAGATACTGCAGGTGACCCAGAAAGTACCGCAGTGAAGAGCTGAGGTTGGGTCATCTACACCACTGCTACACATCCTTATGCTCCTTTCTCACTTCTCGTTTTCTGCAACTCCAGCTCTGGTGCTGGGCTGATGGCACCCTCAGGAGTGCAGATCTTGGCTGGAAGAACACCATGGAAGCCACCCCAAAGAGATGTGCTCCTGTCTATCTGTCATACATGGTCAGAACAGGGAGTATTTCTTATTGTGTTTTGGGAGAAGGAACAGAGAAATTGAGAGACTCATTAATTTATTCAAAATTTATCAATGCCAATTCAGGTGGGATTCACTTATTTTTAATATATTTCTGTTTTGTGAACTTACCTATCTTCTTATTTGAATGTGTGTGTTTCTTTGAGATGAATAAGGAACTGGGGATTTGCCTGTGTAAGGGCACACATAAATTAAAGAAACAAGCACCTTCTTTTGATAGAAAAGGCTACTGCTCAAAGAACTGTCTGTAAGGGAAGATTATTAACTTTTTTATTTCAGATTTGAGGATCTGATTTCCATTCTGAGATTGAAGCACACTAGTAACAGTATAATTTAGATATCAGATTTACCTGTTCCTTACTGCTGCCAGCCTGTATTTGGTTTCAGGGTTCTGATGTTGACTATTAACCTATTTAAATATTCATCAACAGCCTTCTGCCAAGGTGGATTAATTCACCATCTTGGGTTGCTGTCAAGTTGTCAATTTGTCAGATATTTTTCATTTGCCAGTGCCCTTTAGAATGACAATGATGGCACTTACAGCTGAGCAACAATTTTACTGTTGGTATCTCCTGCTATAGAAAAGCTCTCCAATACTTGAGTACATAAAGCTTGCTGCTGTGGCAGGTCTGAAAAATAGTCTTTTAACCAAAAAGTGAGAAGTGTATATGGAAAGGAGCTGATGAACTATCTGGTTTGATTTATGACGGTGAGGGCCAGTAACACCAATAAGAAAGTTGCCTCTGAAGCTAAAGAAACACTGTCAGTTTTTATACCCACTTAATTTTTCACCCAGAACCATGAGTAAAACACATTAATATTAACCACGGAAGGATTCTGGCTCTCCCTTCCAGTGATGACCAGAATTAACCCCATAACTTTGATAGAATATGGAATAATTAACTTATTTACTGAACTATTAAACATTTACTAATTATCATTAACATAATATTTAATATTCACATTATAATTGATACCAATGCCTTTAAAAACTCACATACAAACTAGCTAGATTTCTTTTGTTTACCTCAACTTTTAGAACATCTTTCTGGGGGACACTTTCAGAAACATTCAAGACATACTCCTGCAGCTGATGAGTCATGTATTTTTCATGATGGAAATCAAGTCAGCTGCATCCAGTGCACAAAACTCCTTTTATAGCTCAAGTACTTCTGGCTTCCAAGTGAATATGAAAACCACAAATTAAATAAAACTGTTTTCCAAAGCAACGAAGCTCTGTTGAAATATAAAGAAACAAATGTTTATTTTTGTATTTTGGGGCATTTAGGAGCGCTAGCCCTCAAGGAAGCAGTCTAGGTAAGCCAATTACAATGGGGATGTAAATGGTATGGGAATGAGACCCTTGGGCTTCCAGACATTCTTCCCTGCTGTTTTTGTTCTGCATACTAAAGTGGAAAGGGATTTTCCCTCTCTCAGGCATATCTGATGTGGAGGGCGAGCAGAATAGAACCAGTATAACAGCAGGTCAGAGCCCAAGAAAACTTTACTACAGCAACAAGCATCCCAGAAAAGCATCTCCAAAAAGTGGTAACCCAAATACAGCCTTTTCAGGCTCAAACATCTCTAAGTCTCTAAATGCATCTCCCAGGACATGCACACAAAAAAACTCAAGCTTTAGAGAGAGCTTTGGACTGGAAACTGAATTTTCTCCCTAATTACACAGAGGCCCTGACTCCTGACACCCACTGACTTTCAGCAGTTTGGTTCCAAGTCTAGAGAGGGCACCAGTTTTCATTTAGTTAAACACAATAGAAACAGAAAACCATCTAATATGTGTCTGAAAAGTCTGACAGTCCAGATTAATAGCTGTGTTAAAAAAGATGACCAAACACACTCTGCACAGGTGGCTCTGCACAGTTCAGTTCTAGCCCCACTTGCTAGAAGCAGTTTGCATACAGTGATTGATTTCAATGTAGTCTGCAATTCTGTTGAGCAGGTGCTGTATTAGCAAATCTATCATTAAATAAATATGACACATGTAATTCTACACATGGGGATGCTTTCACAAGGCTTTGGACGTGTTACAAATCGGTACACGGGTAGACTGTGCTATATAAGATCAGATAGCTGAGGCTGCAGCCTGTGCTGTATACATTTCCACTCTGGCAGCAATGCAGTGATGCTGCTAGGTTAGGAGTTCTATGGAAAAGAAAAAAACTCCCTCAGGAGATCCCTGTTTCCTGCAGAAAATTTTCTCTTTCTTTTTTTTTCTCTTTCTTTTTTTTTTTTTTTTTCCCAGTTTTGACAAAAGCTGAACAACAGTGAAATGGAGCAAAGAAAGAAAGGAAATGATAGGGATAGGGAGAGTCAATCACCTGGGAGATCAGTTCCAACAGATCCATGGGAATGAACCTCTTCTATCATCATCATCAGGTTCCAGTAATGCTTCTGCAGGCACTCAGCTACACAAACAAGGACTGGGCAAACCAGGAGCATTCAGGACTGAAGTTAGTGGGGTGCATATTATTTTAGCACCTAAAGTGAGTTCCAGAAGAAAGCTAGTATGGTCAAATAATGGTTTGTGTTTGTTTGCAGTTTCTGTTCCTAATTAGTCCATAGGGCTGTGAGCTGGCTGTGCCAACAGAGCATTTCCTGAGGGACAATTAATCCCCATCCTTCCAACGCTGCCTTACGGGAAAGGTGATTCTGAAAAATGTTAACAGCACTTGACAAAGACAATGCAGAATACATTTTTAAGTCACTGGTGTTTTATTTGCTCCAGCAAGTACCTCTGCTACATAGAAGTGCCCTTCTGAGGTACTTCTCACATGCCAAGAGGTGATGCTGGTTTCTCTCCAGGGTCCTCAATGACCTGGTGAGTTGGGAGATTAAGACTATGAGTCTTGTCATGGTGTTGCTTTCATTACATTTCCAAATTCACTTTTTAGTGCTCTCTTCAAAAGCTGATGGTGAACTGCCAAGTAAATTTTAAAACTTGTATTGTAGTGGTTAATGTTAGTGTATTTTCACAGGCTATTAGTCTAAACTTTCTCTTCCTACAGGCCCAGGAGATTCACTCGGTATGTCCCATATGCAGACTTCACTTTTTAGTGAAACCAGGTAATTTTAGTCCTTAATTAAAAAAAACCCAAACTAACAATTATTTACTTAATGACTTCAAATGAGAAGCAGCCTAGCCCTCCCTTATGAAACTGTTGCAGTGTTCAATCCCAAATGGAGACAAGATTTATCCCTAATCTAAGATATCCACTGGATTTCAGAGTCCAATACTATCAGATATCTTAGTTATGTAAATATTTACAAACCACTGCCTCATCACCATTTCACTTTTGTGTTAATCCACTAAATGGATTAAGCTTTCTACAATTTTCACTGGGACCTTGTTCATTTTCCAGTTTGCTCCTCCAGCTGGTTTGCAGACAAGCAATGCTTTGTGGGGAATCAGTGGAATGAATGAAAGTGGGAAAGTGGAATGAATGAAGTTATTACAGATCAAAACCAGAAAGAAATAAGCACCACTAAAGGCCAAGATCTTAAATGCTTGGTGTGGGAAAGCAGTGTTACCTGTCCTGGCAAGACTGGGGTTGGAAGAGGACTCAGTCATCAGGCTCACACCTGACTAATTAATCTGGTTTTTACTGCCCAGGCCAGCTTCCCCATTGAGTTTGCTGTTAGCTGGGCCATGGAGAGCACAGAGCTGGCCCAGGGCTCCACCTATTTCACATCCTGCTGTCAGCCACCTGGGAACCCTCCCCCTGCAGCTTCCTCACACCTCTGTGCAGGAACCACAAAAAGGATGTCACACCCTAAAACCAGCCCTGTCCCACAGCCTCCTGACACCAACAGAGGTGCAGCCTTCTCTAGGGAGGGAGAAGAGGTTGCTCCCACACCTCGGCAGCTCTGGATGCACCTGGGTGAATTCAGCTCCTTCTCCCACTCCCGGTGAGCTCATTAGAAACGTCTTCCTGCTGGGCAGCAGCAATTCCCAGCGAGGAGATTTGCAGGCAGGACTGTGAGTCTGGACCTGCCTTGACATGTCCAGGAGCAGGCTCACCATCCCAGTATTGCTCCAGTGCAATCCTGAGTTTCAAAAGGGAATGGAGAATCAATGTCATTTTTAAGGGGCAGAGAAGTAATTGGGTAATCGCCTCCAGTTACACGCTCAGCTCTCTAGTGTTTGCACAAATGAATCACAAACAGGAAGATTGATACCACTGGAAACCTTGGGCTACCTCTTGAAGCAGAGATAATCATTCATCTCATGCTTAGGCAGTCAGTAAACAAACAATAGCACCTTACACTTCATTTGCCAGCCTACAAGGCATGGGCTGTATTCTTGTTTTATCTCTACATTTATCTTACACAATGCTGCCATGCAATTCCTAGTGATTTTTTTTTTTTTTGAACTAGCAATAATTATAAGGAGAAACACACCACTGAGTAAATTATAGAGTCACTTGCCATTTCCCCAAGCAGCACACTGCTGCTCTCTGCTTCAGTTTTCATGCTCATCTGCACCTGCTACAGGGAAAAACTCAACATAACAAAAATTCAAAATCTAATCAAAAACAAGCTGAACCAGTTCAGAGAAGAGTGGTCAGTATTTGTAAAACACAACTATTTCCACATTATAAACTGGACTAATCAGCTTTATCAGCATTTCTCAAGCTACAATTTCAGATCCTCACTACAAATATCTGAAGGATATTACAAGACCTTTTCTTCAATTTAAAGCACAGTTCCAGTCGTACATGTTTTTGCAAAAGCACTAATGTCTGTCTGCTTGGCCCAACAAGGTCCTGAGAACTCTCTGGGAATTTCTGAGAACTCAGAAATGCTGTGGAAGGACAAACCACTCCCTGCACGCTGCAGAGATAATTGCTTAGAGCCATTCGGCATCTAAATAGAAGAGGATGACACAACATTCAGGTTTGGGGGAATGCAAAACCCAAACAGACACTGGTTGTTAGTTTGCCATTCAGTGGTCCTTCTCTGAGGACCATTCTCACTAGCACTGAATGATTCCTGGCAGCCTGAAAAGCTAATTGAATCTTACCAGCATCAACCAATACCATTGCACTGAGGTGATGAATCTCTGTTCTTATCATCATAGATTGTACGAATGGGGCTGAACATTTACTCTGCTGTGCCTGAAATAACTCAGGAGTCTCTTCCAGCCATTTTTGAATGGCTTTAAACTTCCACCCATTATACTCATAAGAAATTACATTTGCTCAGCCTGCTCTTTTTGTCTGTTCCCTGAACATCATTCTCTCTCAAATATGATCTCAGTTTCAAAGCCTAAGGAGAACATAGTTCCTCAAAAATTTCCACAGAGCATCTGTAAGCTGCACAATATCTATAAATTCCAGTATGTAGCCTGGAAGCCAAACACAGGTGATGGAAACAAGGACATTTCTATAGGCACAAGCTTATAATAATTTTAAAACCTGAATACTGAACAGAAGGATGGAACAGCTAAAACTCTCAGATTTACACCATCTTCTTTCAACACAGCCATAAGTAAGCAGAGTCAAAAATTACAGGAAACTGAGACAGGAATGAAAAGTAATTACAGTATAGTATCTTGGGCCATTTATTGGCAGCCAGTACACTAGAAAAATATTTAACATTGGCTAAGGAAGAGCTCACATGGAGATAGCAGGGATTTCTCTTTAGTGACACATCTTCAGCTCACCCTATACAAATAGAAGTCTTGGATACATCCACACCTTGGCAGGATTTGTGCAAGGAAGAAGCTCTCTTAAAGCTATCCATAAACCAGTTCTGAAAGATGAGGTAATAGAAACACTTTTCTGTCCAGCAATATGTCTCTAAAGGACTTGGAATGTGATCTCACTGTGGAATGAGATCCATTCATTTTCTTCAAATAATTGATTATAATCCCTAAAGTGTCCTGCTCATCTTATTTCATCTTAGTGTAATTTCCAGGACCTATGCCTGTGTGATTCCTATACTGTGATGCTTCAAAATCTGTTGCATGTACACATATCAAATGCATCATATTGGATCATCCATTCAGATTCCCCTTCAGGTCTACTGGAACTCAAGAGAACCAGATCCTGCTAACCCTGTTACCAGCAATACATAGCAGTCTCCAGCCCGGGACCTTTGCTTATAAGGCTCTTTATTAAATAATCACTCTGCTGAAAGGCTTCAGTAAACCCAGTCTCCTCTTACAATGGACTCTCTTACAGCCTCCCTCGCTTCTGGCCATTCCTTATTTATACCACTCAAATTACTCGGCTCATTAGTCTGCCATTATAATAGAAATCCAATTTGGTTTATTTACTGTTTGTTAACAGCCTTTGCTTTCACAGAATGACATATGTATTTCTGCATTTGCAGAAATCTGGAATGTAACAGGACCAAGAGAGTAAAAAGATCCAGCAGAGCTTTTAAAGACTTTAATCATTCACATAAACAGCCAGATGACTACAGTCATTCAGAATAAAAATAAAATCAAAACATACAGACTTCCCTAAGGAAGTAGACAGCTCTTAAAATGACTAACCAGATAAAGGAACAAGCTAGTTAAAACAGCATTGACTGAACCATACTGCTTTTGGGAACTCCAATAATGAGAGAGAGCATAGAACAAAATAAAAAGATCTTCCAAGTATTCTGGCTACACTGAAACACAACAAAGTAGATTGCTTCCACTTAAGGAGGCTTCAGCTCTTACTGTTCTTCTTAAATGGGTTGTGTCACCAGGATTTATTATTAATGTGGACATAAGCTTGCCAAGACACTCAGCTTTATGTTAAGAGGCCTGAGTGCAGATTTAAGGTGCCTGTTTGGCATTCTGCACAGCTTCAAGTAGTTGCTTAACTTCAAGCTCTGTTGTTCCCACTGCTGACGCTAAAAAAAATCATCAATTTAGAATACCTGTGTTGGTATGACAGAAGGAACTGGAGCCTCTGAGTTAGGGGCTCATGCCCTCCTTGACATGTGGTGAATGCTGTCAGAAAGGCCACGTAAATGTGTAGGCAGTTGCTTCTTAAATCCTTGCAGGTGGCTTCAAAGGACACATGTTAGGGACCTGTGTCTAGGCAGTTGGATTTGAAAATTGTGGCTTAAATTGTTTGAAGAAGTGAGGCCAGATTTTCCACTCTGAAATTTTTGCTGTGACTTTTTGTACTGGGATCAGCACAGGCCAAGTTTTTTTGGGAAAAATAAAGAGCTATCTCTAAACAGCTGCAGCCAATTATAAGAATGGATCTGGGAGAAAGAGAAGGCTGTTTGCATCATGGCAAGAAGTTCAGGAGCCACTGCTTTGCAAATATCCTGATGCAGAGGCTTGGAAAATGGAACAGGTTCACCTAGACAGAGATGTACTCTTACACCAGAGACAGCTAAAAGCAAGAGTTAAAGTTTACCACCATTGGAGAGTGTTTAGTTTCACATTGATGGATTGTTTCAACTTGTAAACCATGATTGTTTAATGTTGCACAGAATCTGCTACCATGAGCTGATGGAAATGTTAACTCCTACCTGATAACTCCTGTTACATCTCTCTTGTTACACAAGATGTAGCTTTATGGATTCTTGTGTGTAGTAGTACATCTGATTGAATTACATTACCAACGTGCTCTTAACAGAATGACAATGCAGCTAGGTCAGGATAAATTAAAAATAACTTCTAGAACAAGCTATTGGGAAATTAATTAGTTTTGGGTCTAACCCAGTATTCACTGCACTCCATGGAAAACCATCCACTGGTAAGCACAAGGAATGGCAAACCAAGCCTTCACAACATTCTTTATCCCTGGGCAAATTATTTCATAAATTCAAGCCTAGAATAGCACCACTAAGAGAAGAACTGAGGATAAAAGCTGGCTGTATCCCTAGCAGCCCATTTCAGGCATTTGTTCACCCATACTGTTTGTCAACTGAAACCTAGTTAGTGAAATTATTTTACACTTGTACTGTACACTGCCAGAGGCGAAACATGAGTTCCGTTTGCTGCTGTGTCCTTAGAGTCCTCTGCTGTATCATGGAGGTTCCTTTCCTGTTCTGGTTGAATTAAGGACAATTTTCACCATGAACCGTGAACTGTCTTGGTTTTGCTACTTCGGTTTTTGACCTCAGTGTTACTTAAATGAGAAAGGAGACAATGTTAAAATGCATATCCAAGAAAAGAGTGTGGATGACTTCCTAAGCTTTAATAAACTCCCAATCTTTTTAATTCTTCCTGAATATTCTCCATCTACACTTGTGCTAAGGAGCCCTAGACCTCACAGCCATGGACTACTTGCCTCCAGTTTTAAGCATTTAGATGTCAGTTATGGCATTGAATTCAAGGACTGAGTAGTAGTGCCTTACCTTGGTGAAACTCTACTGGCCAAGAGCTGCAGCTACCATGAACAATGAACCACAGTTGTGAATCAGCAGTGCTGTGCTGATCTCCATCCCCTCTCACCAAACCACTCCTCAGGCACACCAGCGTGGGTGAAAGGAGAACCAGGCCATAGGTACCAGCATGACAGCATAACATGCACAAAAGTTTCTAAACTTAAAGGCAAAAGTTCTTATAATACGATAAATATGTAAAAATGCTGAAGTTGCATTCCCTGGAAATCAATGTAAGTAGGAATTAGTAACTCAGTAGTTGACAGGATGCAGAGTTATTCCAGAGTTGCTGACATACTCTGATTTCTTTCTTAGTCATTTCCAAGTACCAATATAAGGTGTTTCTTCTAAGCATGTTAAGACACTTCACAGGAGATATCCTTAGAAAGTGAAGAGAGCAACCTGAGCCAGGAGTGAAATGCAGGTGCAAATCTGCACCACTTCTCTTCTGGAAGAAAGCTCTGAGTCTCAACAGTGTCCTGTGGAATGCAGCCTACCAACTGAAACACTTTTGCAGGGAATGAAGAAAGTAATTACTGGTTTACATCACATTGTGGTCAGGACACGCACTTGAGATGTGTTCAGGTCCATTTTCAAAAAACGTGTTGAACCATCTCTGCGTTACATAAACAAAGGAGAGATTTAGACAGATTCCCTCTCAATAGCCTAAAGCCCAATGACCACATGCCTCTATGTACCTCTGCAATGTTTAACCATAATTGGGTTAAAATAACAATATTACAGCAATGAAGACTTGGAAGCTCCAATGCTTTTTACAATTGATACAATTCAGATGTTGTATTACTGAATATATTTAGTTTTCTGTTCTTTTATGTACTTGCGTGTTTTGTCCAAATTGGACTGGTGACTGACTCTCTAATAATCAAAATGTAATTATTCCTTTACTTCATATCATGGAACTGTTACTTTTTATTTCATCAATATAAGTGTTTAAGCAGTAACATCAGTGAGGAGCAGCTACATATCAGCTGAGCTGTAAGTGACCTACATCACTGGTTGATCATGCTTCTTGATTAGTGTAAGCTTTAAAGCTCATAAGCTGTATTCTGCACTAAGACAGACATTTAATAACAGTGATAATTAGCTAGTAGCTTGCAGTTTTCTAGTACTAATCTACCTATGAACATAAAAAAATCCTAACATTTCTACATATGGTATTAAGAGCAAATTTTGAGCTACTCTGAAATGACATGTCTTCATATGTGACACTTGGGTGCAATTCTCTCCTCATCAATATATACTATTAACAACATTTATAGAATCTAGACCAAATCAATAATTTAAAACCTTTAATAAATATTTTCTGAAGTTAATAACTTTCTTGAATCAAACAGGCATAGCCATAAAGCAATCACAGAGGAAAATATTTGTGTATAAATACATACATATGAACAGCTGGCCTGAGTCAGTCTTCCAAAATAGTCAGCAGCAAACTAGGGAAAGAGACTAAGAATAAGGGACACATTCAGGAAGACCTCCTTCTAATCTGGTGTTGGTTTCAGGCAGTATATTTGGACATTGTAGTTGCCAGTATTCTGTGGATCAGTGGTTTTGAAAATGGTTTTGGCTACGTGGGAGTCAAAGCAACCACAGAGCTTTCAATTTGCTAAATTTCTGCACCACCACTTCCAGTGCAGCTAGCTTCCCTATTTTACTGCCAGGTATTTCCCGTGCTCATGGCTAGCTAGTGTCAATCTGTCTGCAAGGGGAGGAGTGAGAAAGCAGATGAAATGCGAGGAGGAAGAAACCCCAAGGCTGCTTTTCTCAAAGGCAGATTCCCCTGCAACGTGTCACTCACTTGTCTTTGCAACCAGGGTACTGGCTGGGTGCCCAAGAAGAAGGAAGTTGCTCTATGAAACAGGGTCAAGTACTAAGGGGATAGATTTTTAAAAACTATTTAAATGCCTAATGGTGTAGACAGCCAATTAGTCTGACTTTCAAATTGCATTTCCTAATTGCATCATTAAATACTTGAACACACTTCATAAAACTTAGTCTTTGTTCCTTCTAAGATCAAAATGAAGGGAGAACAGGATAAATTACAATCCAGCAGGTAAGCAGCCTAATTTTGTGCACCTAAGTAAGATGCCCATGTGAGAAGCACAGTTTCTCATCTCTTCCCTGGTTTTATCGGTTCTGCCCAGCTTTGCAGTGCTGAGCTGGAGACTGAAGATGAGCTGGAGCCCAGCCAAACCAACCCAGCTTCCAGGGAGTGTAAGTGGATGGACAGGCACCAGCAGTAACCCCACCAGCCATCCTGGGCTCAACCAGCCCTAACCCTAAATCAGATCCTTGACTCCATCCCTGAGTGTGAATTGGAGCCATTAAACAGGACTGGGGGTAGTAAATATGTGGAGGCTGGTTTTGAGCCAGACGTGGTTTTTTTCATCAGTCTTTCACAGGTGAGTTCATATTCCAGGTTGGACATGATGCCAACACAAAGGCTGCCTCCAAACTGGGGGTGAGGTGGGCTAGGAGTGGGACCTTGAGGGTGAGACAAGATGGATAATCAACACTCAGACCTACAACATATTCAAAAATCAAAGCCTTTCTGTGATTCAATGAAGTTTCTCTGGCTAGTTTGAATATCAGTGCCAGACACTGGCAGTTACATGATGTGAACACCCCGTCAGAGGCAATTATTTTGCTGATTTGTTCTTGTGACAGCTCAGTTATACACCAGCACTTACGGAGAGTAACAGAACAAAAAAACAACTTAGAGCATAGCCTAAAGTACAGTGACATGAGAGATTCATCTCAGGGGAAAATAATCAGGAAATACATTTGAGCACAGGAGCATCAGAAGGTTCAGAAAGTCACGGCAGAGCGTGGGAGGGCTGGGTGTGAAGGCAGCTGACAAACGAACACACGGACTGCGAGATGAAGTGCTCCCCTCTGGCGGAGGTGGCAGCCCTTGAAGAAACACAGCCTGGTGCCCAAGAACCTGCTACGTGGCTTTGGCTACTCCCTCTGACTTCCACATTCATCCTTAGCACTGCTGATGCCCTGCAGCTGGATCCTTAATGCCCACAGGTAAATTGTTCTCCTCCTTCTAACTCTTCAAATCTGTGTCTCTGATCTGGGCTCCCCTGTCCCTGGCAGTTTTATTTCTGGTGTTTTCTGAAACAGTGAGCCTCCCTCTCTTCCCTGGGCTCTGAGAACTTCTCCTGCTCCAGCTGAGAGGTGCAAATCCCCATGGGCATTATCATTACTGCAGGCAGGCAGGTGGAAAGATGGCAGATAAAAAGGAGCACTAGGCACACTCTTCTGCTCTCCTGCTCTAGCCTCATTTGAAAGCAGCAGCACCCTTCTCTGTCCCTCTCTGTGAATGCAAATAAAAGAGCCTGGAGAGTGAGAATGCTGTAAATAGTCAGATTGGAGATGTGTCTGACAGCTCCTGCACTCTGCGGGGAGGACATGTTCTGGGTATGTGACAGACTTCTTACCTCCCTTTGAGCACATCTCAGACCTTTTCTGATTTCAGCCCTAAATGCACTTGTCTCCCCAACTTTCAGACAGGACTTACAGAAGCTTAAATCATACAGCCAGCCTCAATCTTGGCCTGGCACCCAACCCACTGAAATGCCTTTGGAAGCTCCAAAGTCAAGCAATATCATCCAAGTGCTTTTCCCTTCAGAAATGAGTCTTGGAAATGCAAAGCAACACTGCATGAATGACCCTGAAATGGTGATATATTCATTTCTGAGGGCTCACAGGATAACTTTTCCATTGCTTTTCCAGTGCAATAGCTGACTCTTCAGGTGCCCTTGACAAACCAGCTATAACAGCATCATCCAAATATCAGTTGGATCATTACATTGCCAGCCACCAGTCAACGCTTTCCCCCCACTGCAGCCACAGACCATTTTGCAAGGAGCCCTCCTGCAATAGTGAGTGGCATCGCTCTCTGCCATTGAGTCCAACTGGAAAATTACATTTTTTCCAGAACGGTTAGAGAGCATTAGTTTAAATCCCTCTGATTTAAAAGTACAATGGCCAATCAGCTGACTGGCAAGCAAACAATGTTACCATTAGCTCTGGAAACCAAACACACTTTCAAAATAGTCAGAGAACAAGAGGAGAAAAAAGGCAATACCTTTTGTTACCAAATCATGCAACAGAGGCAGGCTCCAAAAAGCTCACCCATCACTTTGAGTAGTTCCCAGCATACACTGTTTATCCCTGTAATCAGTATTTTGGGGGAGCTAGTGCAGCAGGAGCCATTCACAGGGACACCCTTTGCTGGGGCAGACAGTGCACAATTGACTGATCATTTGGGGCTTGAGCAGAATAAAGCACTTTGCAAGGGGAGTCAGAAGACTGACACCCACATTGAGCTGTGCCAGTGCCTAGGGAAGGCTCAGAGCTGAGCAGCTTGTCAGGCCCCAGACCTGCCTGGCTTTCAAGGATGACTGCTGCAATTTTGGCCAACATCTCCACTTGTAGCAGAATAACTGCTATTTCAAGAGAAAGCTTCCAACTTTCCTGTTCAAGAAAACAACTCTTCAACAGAATTTAATGATGATCAGCAAATTTGAGTTGAAAGAACATATTGAACTTTTCAGCTGATGAATTGTCTGGCAGCTAAAGTCTCAATTTAAACAAAATATCCTGGAAACAATACTGCTATGTGATGTTTGCCTGAGGAATCCTGCTTGCTCAGTGCACCCCGTATTTATGCCACTTCCTATTGGTATTGCTATGATTTCCAAGATATTTCAGTCTATTCATGCTACATTCTGTACCGCCTCACATGAACCACCAGGGCAATGTCAGTCCTCCTCCACGTGTTCAGTCAGAATTGCTGAAAATTCCAGATACATCTCTTGCCCTCAGCTTTATGTCACAGATTTAATACAGATACAGATTAATAAGTCTTTCCTAACTGTCTAGGGAAGCAATACTTAGGAGAGGACCATTTTTCACCTATGTGAGCTGGTTTAAAAGACTGATTTATATCATCCCCTCAGAGCTGTGGAGTCTCAGGTCTGAGGAAATCAGCAATCTCACTTTAAGCTTTAGTCCCCTTAGCACTGAATTCTTTCTGTAGCTGGTAGTTCCCTCCTCCCTCAATAACAAAAACTCCTTTCCCATTCAGAGAGCTCAAAGACTTTGCTCGTGGAATACACAGTATAAAGCAGTGGAAATTAGCATATGCGTGGGTTGTGAAGGGCACATACACAGTATTAAAACCTCAGAAAATTACCCAGTAGGCTTACTGCTGATTTTCAGAAGATACAAGGAAAAGGATGGTTTTTATTTTTCTTTGTGGACTGGGAAATCAGATATTTTTTTTCAGTAAACACTATTAAACTTCTCATTCCTATCAGGTTTCAACAAAATACCAATGATTATCTGGTCATCACAGAGCCCCTCACAGAACAGTTTTCATATCTGTCTAGAACTATTTGCAGTGAATTTTAGTAGTGACATGAACCCTAATGTGACTGACCTTCAGAACACAGCCTGCCCACACCATCATCACTACAGCTCTGTGGATTCAGACAATTCTGGACTCTGTTCTGAACCAGAACAGAGTCCAGCCAGATTTTGGAAGTTACTTTCCCAAACCATAAAACCCAAAGTGTATGATGAAACACAGCTACGTTGAAGACTTCCAAAAAAAAGCACTCCGATGATCTGTAGGACTATGCTGCTCTGTAAATAAGTGTGTGACTTCAGGAATCCTCCCAAAAGGAATTTGCTTGTGGGTTCTCTGGCTTTCCACTAAGAAATAATTAATACTTTTCAGCAGAGGAAAATAAATGTATTATTAATTATATGGTCTGGCAAGAATGATACCAATAGTGCAGGCCAAGAGCCATAACTGCACTGCTGGATGCTGCTGCTCCTGAGCAGAGCATGGATGCAGGGAGCTGCAGGGATGCGTGGTGAGGAAATACTCAAGCTCCATCTAGTGGAAAATAAATCTCTGTAAGCTCAGATTTGGACACACTGTTGTTGGAAGTGATATGCACAAAACAAAACAAAAACAAACAAACAAACAAACAAAATCAAGGTATGGATTCAATTCCCTGGGAGGGAATGGTCTCTTTTCTCTTTCAAAGGAAGTTAGGGTGTAATCGTTACTGAGAAAATAAGTTAAGGCTAGGAAGAAAGGAAAAAAACCTGTCTACCTACTGAGAATTAAGGATTTAGGCTTCCTGCACATATATTTTACTCTCCCCTGCTCCTACCATATCTGCCTTGAGCTTCTCACATGCTCTTACTGTTGGTTACAGCCCTCCCCTGTCAGACTGTGTGCTGGATGGCACAGGCTGACCATGCCAGTGTGACCAGGGAGAGTTAAGGAAAACTTTGTTCATTTGGCTCCATGGCCCCATATCAGAAGAGGGCAGAAAAGCCCCTTTCACACGTAGAAGTAACACAGTGTTACTTCTATGAGTAAGAAGAATGTTCAGCGTTCTACTTGTACAAAGGGAGAAATGTGTGCTGGACTCACAGAGATTCAGCTGACCTTGTCATTTGAAGGAGCCAAAACAGAACAGTGACCCCGTCCCTGCATGCTGGACTCATATGATGAGAAGAACTGCTAAGTTTGAGCCTGGCTTGTCTCAAGATGCTTGGAGTTTCTGCTTGACTTCAGGGTTCCATTGATAGATGATGCATGTGTGTAAATCCTCCCTATGCCTCCAAAAAACCTTGATGCAGAGCCTTAGAAAAATGGAGATAAAAACTTAATACCTTAGGTTATTAAAATCTCAGCACTTCTTTTACTGCAGAAGCTCTTTGCAATATCTACTAATCCTTTTCCTCCATAAAACTCCATATCCTATCTCACAATATACTTTTCTGTGTTACTGCTAATCTTTTAAATTTGTGCATGTTCTTCAGTAGGTGGACATGAACACAAGCACTGTGAGAGCACTGCACTTAGGGGATGCTGGATGTGCTGCCTTTGGCTGCAAAGTCAGGGTAAGACAAGTCTCCTCCACCCGTGCCCACCCCACCAGCACCACAGGGCTGGGGCAGGAGGCACAGCAGGGGCACAAGGAGGTGCAGCAGGGTGTACAGGGGAGGGGAATTTTTAACAGGGCTTTCTTACCTAAACCAGGATGATACATAGGCAGAAACCAGCATCCCTTAGAAACCACCTCATTCTGCAAATGGTGAATGCTCTCTGCATGTGGAAACTGCTCCTTCATCTCTGCTTTGCAAAAAGAGACAGAGAGACAACTGTAAAGGCCGGTGCTACAAAGCCACAGGTTGTGTTGACAACACTGACATGTTCACAATGTCAAGCTTTAGTTTCGTTCAAGTCTCTACCAGAAAAGATAAAGAAACTTGCCATTCCTTTCCTGAGATAAACCCCACCATAGTATTTTTCCATTCAAGGACTTTTTTAAAGAGAGAAAATGTTAATATACACATGGAAATAATTATTAGAAGCTTTGTGGCAGGCCAAGTACAAAACAGAATTTCACTCTAAGTAAGGTCCTTCTCCCTGTTGAAAAGAACATTGTTCTGCTTATTCACATAGAGAACCTCTGATGCCTTTTCCTGTACTTTTATTTTAAATGAAAGTAAAATGCTTGCAAATAGTAAAAATGCAGTGGTAATGAGATGAGACTTTTCTGCAGAGAAGGAACACCTCAAACTCCAATTTGTGAATTAAAAAAAAAACAGTTAACTGTAAAGAATATGGGAGAAAGTAGGAAAAAAAAAAAAACAAACAACAAAGCCTAGAATTTGTGTGGGATAAGATATGAAACCACAAAAAGTCTTAATACGCCAGTGCATGCAAACAGGCTGTGGCATGGTCAGACACATATAGAACAGTTTAGGTCTGGTCTTATCTTTAAATCATTTGCATCTTTCTTCTTCTCTGCCTGTGCCCATTATGTCTCCTGCTGAAATAAGAAGCAAAGGAGATACAGGTACAGCCAGGTAAGCACCCTTCAGTGTTTGGGTGCTGCTCTTTTCTGCTTCAAATGCAGCTGCAATCTCCTCTGCATTTGTTTCACTTTATCAGTAGCAAAGGAGCTCACATCCTCCAACCCACTTAGTAAGGAGAGAGTTTGTCCCTCTTTAGGGCTCCAGCTTTGTTATCAGAACTGTGAGAGAAGGCCTTAAAATGCTTGTCCAGCACTTTCATTTGTTGTGCTGTAATGTGGCTGCTGTAGTCGCTGAATATGTAGATTTAGAAGTGAGTTTCCAAAGCAGGGCTAGGGAGGTATTCGTGTTAATCCCATTATCTGATAAACGGATTTTTGAACACACCTCCCACCATCCTGCATTAATAACTATCCCTCACTCACACTAGGAAATGAAATTTAAATGCTTGGGAGAAGTTAATGGACCAGATGTTCAAAATAATGGAATTAAACAAAACAAGTTTATGGAAAGTTGCAATGTTGTCAGGATCTTATCCCTTACTCTCTCCCACCAGCTCCCCATCTTTCAAAGTCCCCAATTAGACCTGCTGCTGATTTCCTCCCCATCTGTTGATGTGCTACCCCATACATCTTGTCTACCCCTGAAGTGTGCTGGAAGCCAAGCAACATGAGATCTGACTTAGATTTAGATTCTGCTCCAAAGCTGGACACTGGCTCCTGCTCCTGAGGAAGCCATTCATTCTTTATCTTCTTCTGAAGCACACCAAATCCTGTAAGATAGGAGGCTCACATTTGCATTTTACTCTAATATCTCTGCATGTTATCAGGACTTTTCCATCACATCACTGTGAAACATGGCAAAGAAAATCTTTTGTAGCCCAGACAACTAGTTCATACTGAAATCAAACCTTTTACTTCCAGACCATCAGCCTAAATTCAGTATAAGCTGCCAGCAATGCAGAGCACTGGTTTTCATTTATCTGTGTTGAATGGATATGAAGACTGGACTTAGAGTCTCCTTATAAAGTTACATTTTCAGAGAAGAAACTTATCAGTGCCCTCTAAATATATGTTATCAGAGCTATAGACTATTTCCTTGAAAATAGATAATGCCATAGATTGCAGTGCTTCAACAAAAGGACCTATATCATCGAGGATTTGAGAACAAGGTACACAAGTTTTTGGGAACAGGCTGGAGTACAAACCTGTTATCAGCCCCATCTCACCACACAGGCATGGGGTACAGGAGAGGATGTATAGCACCCACTCCCAAAGCAGGGGCTTACAGGCCAGAGAACACCACCATAAACCACTTTTCCAGAGCAGCCAGCACAGCCTGTCCATGGGGTCAAAAGAGGGAAAGAGGAGACCATAGGACACAGTGCTCCAAATGGCCAAGGTGCAGCCACCTCAGCCAGGGGGGAGAGGGAAGAAACCAGCAAGGGACACACTCAGCACTTGAGATGTGAGAATCCCACAGGGTGTCCTTGTAGCAACAGGCCACACTCTGTGGAGAGAGGAGTCCATTCCTTCCCTGTCACCCATCTTTTGCTTTTGATGGGAAAAAGCAGCCATTTGGACTTTTTACTCTCCACAGGTAAATTCTTGGGTTCTGAGGTTTTCCATTACCCTTGGCTGGAGCCCACAGTTAACAACAGCACATTTGTTTTTGTAATCCACTTGACCAAAGAAGAAAAAAGTCATCTCAAGTCCCACCAGTCCCAGCTCTAAGAGCATGGCAATAAAGAGGCTCTCGCTTTCCAAACCAAGCAGGAGAACCAGCTCAGCTGGGGGGTTCAAGTCCAGCCTTGCAGCCTTTGAAGGAGTCCAGCCTTTTGCCTCACCAGAGCATTTTACATGAAGGACTTCATTTTAAATGAAGGCTGGTCTTCTGTTCCCAGGTGGGAATTGGGAGCGCCGGCATCTCTCCCCATCTCCAGGTGAGATTCCTCTGAAGATTGGTGCCAGCCCTGCCGAGAGCCGGGGTTTCTGAGGGCAGCTCGGCTCTCGAGCTGGAGCCGGGCGGGATGCGGGGGCCGGGCGGGATGCGGGATGCGGGCGGGATGCGGGATGAGGGATGCGGGATACTGAGCTGTGCACTGCCCGCCGCCGTCGCTAAAGGGAGCTCCAGGCTCGGAGCTCGGCTCTGTCTCCAGCTCCAAGTCTCACCAAACCCCTTCTCTTCCCTCCTCCTCTAACCAGGTGCACGGAATTAATGCGGCATTTACAGGGTCATTTGCGAAATGTAAATATGCTCCTTCCCTTCAGGTTTGCAACACAGCAGCTATGAACTGGGGAACTGGGCACACCGTGAGTAAACGTGAGATATGCACCATTTCACTGGGTATTTCCCAGGAATGTCTTCAAGATTTCTTGTATTTTCAAGCCGAATTCTGTAATTGGTGTAAAAAACATTTACAGCCTAAGCTTGCAAAGAGAGGCTCAATAAACCCCCAGTACTGCTCATCAATTTTTGAAGACTAATATTTTAAAAACATAGCTATGCATCACATACAGCTGACAGCAGAAACACACTTCTGAAATAAAGCACCTCCACTGGTGCTTTAATGTGACTGGCTTTGAAGGGGTGCCATATAAGACCAGAATATTTCAGTCACAAAGGCAGTGTTTGCAGAGGTGCACATCACCATTTCACAGAAAAAACACATGGCAGCTTCATTCCTGCAGCATCCTCAGTGCAATTAGTGCCCAAAACATTGCAACAGGTAAGCAGGGCAGTTCAGCAGAAACACACCTGGACTCTTGAGACCAGAAAAATAACACACACACAAAAAAAAAAAAAAAAAAAAAAAAAAAGAAAAGACCTAGTTGTGTTGCAATGGCAGTGTGATTTAAACACCAAGCAGCAAAATCATCCAGGGAACAGCATCTGCTTCGCAGCAAGCACAGCTTCCAAATTCAAAAAATCAAAACCTGTAAGGGCCTCCAAAGGCAGTGATGGTTGGGAAAGGCTGCTCGCAGGCCTGGGGACCAGGCAGGAGAATATTTTTCACTTTAAGTGTTTCTAGCAGGTGATGAAGCTATAAAAGCTACTCTTCTGGTATAAGCAGTGGTACCTTTCCCAATTTTGCTGGCCCTCCTGAGGGAGCTCTGATTAGCCAGTTTTGTTCAGTCACTGCTGGAGTTAACTGTTTATGAAGATGTGAAATACCTTGTTTTCTACAGTCTCTTCCTACTGGAGAAAAAAAAAAAATACAAACCCGTAGACTTCTTTGAGCAACTGCTTAGAAATAGGTGACCTTGAGATACTTGCTGCATGTTATTTGTCTTAAAGAGACTCACAATTCTATCAATATATTAATAATAATATATTCATAATCATTATTGAGTCAATCCAAAGCAGTGCATATGGTGCAGAAAGCAGCAGGGGCAGGCAGGCAGTCTCAGAAAGAGCTGAGAAATGTCTGAGAAAAAGGAAATTCCCACCACTAGCCTATCTGCCATGCCAAGTCTGTGCCTGTATAGATGCAAAGCTATGGGTATTCCAGACATGATTCACTTGTTTATAATTACTTCCAGCATTTACAGGAAAAAAGGGGAGTTGTTTTCCTTGAGGGCTATATACTCCAGCTCTGGCTCCTCACCGGAGCAGCTGCAGCTAAAATGAAGATAAGGGACAGTTTCTATCCCAACTGCAAGGGGGAGTTTCTATCCCAACTCTGGGAAAACACCAGCCAACTCCAAGTTGATGGTCTGAACATTAGTTAGTCAACCATTAGAGACAATAAAATCCTCTAATCAGACCCAATAGAAAAACCCTAAAATCAGACCCTGCACTTAATAGGACAGGGCTAACTGCTGCTAACCCTGGCTGACTGCTCTCCACAGGGCAGTAGCAGATGTGCCATCAGGAGGAAGGTGGGAATGAACAACCTCCCTTAGTTCACACAAGTGCAGCAGAGCTCATTATGTGCCCTGCTGCCTATTGCTGTGAGAGGTTAGAAATGCTTCCTTATTTCCCCTGCCCTAACACACTTGCTGCCTTCCCCATTCTGTTTATTTTGTGCCACCAAAGCAATGACAATCATCTATGTGAAGCATTATTCCCTTATTCCCCAGCCTCCTTTCTGAGGTGAGCACAGTCCTGAAAACAGGAGCAACTTCTAAAATTTTAAAAAATAAAAGAAAAGAAAAAAGGAAGAAAAATTACTGCCACATCAATTTCTATTCAAATCACTTGGCACATTTCTCCAGTTCTTTTGCTGGAGACCAAGGTTCACTTCCAGCTTCCCAGCCTTCAATACCTCAGGACAGTGAGTGCTGGCACAGACTGAAACCTGGTGACCTTCCTTTGAGAATATTAAGTCTTGCTGGAGTTTCTGTGAGGTTAATCGATTCCACTCAGTCCTCTCTTGTGAAATACTCGGACAGGAAAGAATAAGAAGATAAAAGCCAAGGGAGATTTTCATGCAATCCTTATAGCCTCAAGATTGCTTCAGTTTTTAATGGTGTTTGTCTCAGTTTTGCCATCTTTGGAAAGTATGCTGCTAGATACTCAAATTACGCCTTAAATAAAACCCCTCAAATACTGAACTGCACTTTTAATTTGCCAAGACCACCCAGTCTGTGCCACATTTGAAGTACTACACAGCAAATTACTGTGCGGCACCATGCGAGTTACCAGAACCACTTCAGATCCCAAAACTTTATGAAGAGATAGATTTACCTTGCACAGCCTGGCACACAAAGAGCATTGAGTGCAAAGAAATTTGAGTGGTTATAGACACATGAAAATTAGCATTAAACACAGGCCTATGGAGCCATTCAAGCAACGCTGATCCCAATCAAATTGCCAAACCCTCTTCCCTCTTTGCCACAATTTCTCTTGACTGGGCACTCACAAATGCAGTTTTGCTACTGAAAGGTCCAAACTCATTGGTTTGCAGCAGCTGGAGCTCAGTGGTGCCTCTGTATTTTCCTGATGGAAAACATGGACTGGCCTCTAGACTTTCCTCTTGCTCCGTCACATTGTGAATTGCACCACGACTGGGGCAGTGGTGGACCTTTGTCTAGTGTGGACATTTCACATGTGGCAAAAGCAAATGCTACATCAGTGAAATATAGAAGGAAGCAAAGTGCTAAAATCCCCTTCACTCCTCCCTGGGTAAACTGGTCTCCAGAGTTATCCCATCAAGGCACTGCTCTTGTACCAAAGTTTGGCCACACCTCGGGTTGTGTACAATGCTGGCACTTACACATGTACACCTGAGCTGTGAACACGTTGGGCTGAGCTGGCCATGTCCTGCTCAGGGCCAGCAAGGAGCACAGGGGCCTCAGGGCCCCAGCATTTATGGAGCTGTGCAACACACAAGGCATCCTTGGAAACGGCAGATCCCATCAAAAGGATTTTTCTGCTGCGAAAGCATCCCCATCCCAATTCTGCACCTCACCTTCTGTCATCAGTGCTGCTTTGATGTGATCAGGATCACTTTACCCTGCAGGTCCCCAGCCATCCCAGCCAGCAGCAGCAGCAGCAGGATCCACATGGAATAACTGGGCAAGGACTGCTGGCACAGCCCAACTCTGCACAGCACTCAAATCCCTAAATAGCAGCATGAATAAAAATAGTTCAGTTTGGACATCTAAAAACCAAAATGGGGTAGGAATATATTTAAATCAAGAGGTAGTTTCTGAAATGCAGAGTGATTCCTAATTGTTTGCCAGTGTTCATGAGGTTGTACTGAGAGATGCTACTTCACTTCATCACTTTTAGAATGCTACACAAACATCACACAAATAACTGACATTTTGAGCAGCAATCTTTCCATTCTTTCATCTTAAAAAAAAAAAAATCTTCATTTTTCTTCTAGGTTGCAGACACTGATTAGGAGTGCTATATAATCTTTGGAGTGCTATATAATCATCTGTCCAACAATCATCTAATTAATTAATCATTGGTAATTAAAATGACCTCCTTTTGACTGATACCTGATCTCAGAAAGGTTCAAAAGAAACTTGACACATGTTGTGTCATGTTCCAGCATAACCCACTACAGGTATTTTATCATGTTATGCCACATCTGGTTTCCAGAGAACAAAATCAAATGAGGAACAAATTCAAGGAGGAACCAGTTGTACATGTATCAGATCTAACCAGTTCAAATATCTGGCAACCTACAGGAGCAGGTGAACTTCCAGTGTACTTGTAGGACCATTGTTAACCCCAGAAACAAAATTAGTTTTGGACATGCCAAAGCAGGGACAGCAAATTATCTGTGCAATCCCTGCTGTACTTAGATGCTACAAGAACATTATTTAGAAAAACTCTGACTAAAAATCTCAGCCAAACTGACAAGAGAAAAAATCATTCCCCATGTTTTGCCTGTACAAGTCCTGAAAGCCCATAGACACTGAACCTGAGATGTGCAAATTATGAGGTAAATGAATGGTCTGGCCATCCTACACCTCCTGTGATTCTGTTATCTTACATGGGATCTGCAGGCTGACCCACAGCCCCTTGTTGTATTTCCTGGTCATTGCAGTGATGAGGGAAAAAGGTTCCCAGGTGTTTCAGATGAAACACCACCATGAAAATCTCAGTTCTCCAACCACACTAAATAATGCTGTTCAGGGAAAGCTGCTACCCCCATCCCATTGGCAGTCCAAACCTCAGACAGGGAAATCCATGGGCTGCAATGATTCAGGGCACTTGGCTCTTATTTGCCTTTTCTAGGTGTTTCCTTCTCATAGATCCACCAATGCACAACTCTGACTTCACTTTTAAAATTAATTAAAATGCAGCAATAGCATTTACTTATTTCTTCATGGATATTTTGTCAATTAGATGGGGAAAAGCATTTTTTGGGAATAATAGTTCAGCTATTGAGTTGGAGTCCTGCCCTTCTCACAGCAGCACAGCTGAACATTTCCATGGAGTGTGTTGATGGCTGAAAAGAGAAATAAACATTTATTTTACATTTTTTTTCCGGAGGCTAAATAGGAGCTTTTTAAAACAAACATGGAACAAGTGAACCAAGGGGTTTGGGGGCAGAAAATCTATAAAATATAATAAGTTGCAGGTCTCCTTCCAATGGGATATTGGTTTTCAGTATATAATTAATAACAAGAAAACTGTATCCTGACTTTGGGGTCTGCATCAGTATCCTGGAACAAAAACTACCATAAATTAGCATCAATTATGTATTAAAGTTCCAATTAACCTGTCTGACACTGATATACTTTAACAAGGTACACTTAGATAAAAGAAGCAACTCTCTAATTACTTGGAACAGGACCTCCTGACCCATTCTGCTCTTTTATCCCAATGCCAACCTAATGAGGAAGGAAGTGTGAGATAGGAAATTGTGCAAAGCTGTAGCACCACAAGATGCCCCTTGGAAAATGATTTTACCTTCTTACTAATGATTAATACTTTATTGCTTTCAGTGCCTTTTAACTGTTTTCAGAAGAAGTGGTTTTGAGGCTGAAATTGCTAATGTTCATTTTAATGTGGAAATCTGCCATCTAATGAAGGTCCTGGTCACATGTTCCTTCTCTATGACACACCACATACACACAATTTGTGATGGTGGCACCCAGGGTTGCTGTACACAGATTTCAAGTGTGCTCCTTGAAGTGTCTAGGTCCAACCCTGAGTGACAACCACAGTTTTACACCTTTACCAGAACACCAGGTTTAAACATATTTTTCAACACTGAAATTTTGTGCAGAGACTGAGGGCAAAAGGCAGACCTATGTAAAACCTGTGCTGCCTCTAGGGAGAGCAACATCAAGGTGAGGGTGGAACCAGGAAGGTGTTTATGGAACATCTAATAAGGCACAATTTTGTCTTCCTTTCTATGTTCCTTGAAATCAGATAACTCTGGATACTATGTCCAGGGGAATAAATCCAGAGGCATCTCCTCTCCCTTACCAAATAACAGGTGGCTGTGGAGTGTCCAGTCCAGCATCTGCTCTTGTTCACTTCTTTCAGTGCTCAACTCTTCTACCCTTGACTGACCCACCAGACTTTGAACATATGCAGTTATGCAAATGGCCAAGAGAGATGTTTTTTGGTTTTTTTTTCTGTTGCTGTGTTTTCTTAAATCACTCAAAAATGTTGTACTCTACCACTGAAAAACAGTTCCCCAAAGCAAGGCAATTCCTGTAATGAAAACTGCAGAATAACTAGCTTGTCTTTGAAGAACAATCTTTTGTCAGTGCCAATTCTTCCTCCGTGTCTTATCTACACATAAAATAGTTTGAAATTAATGATGATGCTGACCCCTTATTAGTGGTTTTCCAGTGCAATAGAGTTGGGAGTCTTGGCTTTCACACTTGATCTCCCACTAGCCCACAAGTCTGACTTCTGTCCTTTAGGAGAAGAGGTGTTGGTGGAATCCATCAGAGGCACCTCCTAATTATAGTCACAGTCTTCAAAACTCAGAGGGAAGCAAACTCGTCACTGAGATTTCAGCTGGATGATCCCTGCAGAGACTGCTTTCCTAGGCCCTTGCAGTCAAAGGTTATCTTCCACCTAAGCCATGTCAAAATTTAAACTTAAACACACTGGGTCATGCTCTTCCCTACATGGAATTTCACTGCAGAGGGAGAAAGATTTTCCTCTAATGCTGCTGAAACACACAGCACTGGAAGAGATTTTCAGCAGCTCCAAGCCTGGAATCACCTCAGCCTCCTTTCCCAGGCTATTGCTCTTGGATGCAATGTGCTCCATTTGCAAAAGCAGCCAGCAGACAATTCCCCAAATTACAGCTTCTCCACCAAGACTTTCAGAATTCCTTTGCTTTGGTTAGGAATTTTGTCTCTATCATCTTCCTCCTAACTTTGAGCAATCCTTCCAAAGCCAGCAGAGAATGAAGACAAACCTAAAAGAAATTCTTTAGTTGCTAAAAGGGTCAGAGTAAGGTCATCTGCAAGATTTGAACAGTTCATCGATGCCCCAAGCTAACACTGCCATGTGCATTATTCTCCTCCCCTGCATTTTCTGCAGGAATATGTCTGGATCATTCAAGTAGTTTGTGAAGATTGAAAAAAGTTATACAATCAATTTTGGCCTTTTGTGACATCCCCAGCGACTTCAGTAAGCCCTTGTGGAAAAAGGCACATCCACAGTTCATACGTGATGCACACCCCTTGATCCAGCCCCATTTAAACCAGGGTCTAGCTGAAACATCAGTGGGAATTGAATCAGACTGACAGACTATTATATGTGCACCATAGGGGACTGGCTCATAAGTCTCTTGTGACAAACATGCTACTTACAGAGTATCCCATTCAGATAAGTGACCTACTTATTGGTTGCATGTTGTAAGCTATTTTGGCGAGAGCAATGTGATCCTTGCTGTTCTTTGCTTTGAGTAAACTTTAGCCTTTGGGTATAAGAAGAGAGAAATTTGACATCCATGTAATAGAGGACAGCCATATACATTCAGAGTGGGATTTTCAAAACCATTCATAACTGCAGAAAGGAGAAAGAATAAACTCACAAAGCTTTGATTCTCACAGGAATACAGTCACTGCAGTAAATATCTAGGTGGCTTTATTCTCTATCAGACTGGAATGGGCCCGAGTCCTGGGAAAATAAGACAATTATTTGGTATTGCACAGCTGCAGGTGTACAGGAACATTAAGGAACATTGCCATCTCTATTTCTTACCATTTGAAGGGAAAAAGTCCAATTTTATTAGACTGTTACTAATATGAAAAGAGGGTAAAGGACAGGACTTAAACTCTTTTTTGCTAGTTTGTGCTATTAAGTAAGTCCATCACCTTCTCTGCAAGACTTTGCTTGGGAGTGAACAGACGTAAAACCCACCATAGAACATCCAAAGAAAAACACCCTTTTAAAATGACACAGGGAGGGAAAAGAAGTGTTCTTGAGATCTTATCTCTTTCCCCTCCATTGTTTTATGCAAAGCAAACTGCAGGAAGAGCTGTCCTTATCAGCCTGGGCTGCCATGGCACACGTGCCTCAGCACGGGCTATAAATGCAAGCACACCCTGGCTCCCAGTCCAGATGACTTTGTCCACTGGTGAGCAGCTTGTGAAAGCCCTTCAAAGCTCTTCAGAGAGCCAAGGTGACAGTTTATTCAATCTTTTGTAGCTCCTCTGACCCTGCCTCGTTCAAAGGAAAGCTTTTTTTTTTTTTTTCCTCCTTCCTAATTCCTCCCACTCCCTCTTTTAGAGGAATGAGAGAAAATTTAAGTGCTCTGCTTTGACACTCAGCTTGCTGCTTGCGTGCAGTCAGGCCAGCTGCCTCCCCAGATCTCCACTGCATTGTCGATATGCTCCTCTTGTGCCAAGACAAAATTTATAAATAGATTTGCCCAGTCAGTAAGCCCTTTCTCTTTAGAAAGACAGGGATTCAGGCAAAAAGAGGATTATTGATAACATGCAACATCTTTATTATAGCAGAGACTGCTACTGCTACTATAGTTAAGGACCTGTCAGCATTTCTATTGTAAGTTTTTTTTCTTTTTTTTTTTTTTGTGCAAAGGTTTAACTTGGCAGTTAAAATTTAAATATACTTGAAGCTGGACTTTTTCTTGCAAGAATTCAGCAAGTGTTAGGCACAGGGCTCTCTCCTCTCCCTAATTAGCAGTGAATTCAATGAGTTTTAGGGCTTCTCTTCTGAATATGCCTCTCCTGTTTTCAAAGCAGTGGTGAGTAACACCTGATCCACCATCATGTTTTATAGAGCAGAGAGAAGAGCACAGGGCAAACAGAGGGCCAAATCCTGCTCTCATTAGTCATGGTGCTTAAATAGCATTTGGCCATTACAGGAACATAGTTTTGGCTAACTTCCCATATTTTCATCTACCAAAAAAACAGCAGAGGGAGATGCTAAAAAAAGTCCTTTCAGAATCATCTCATTTAGGTAGTTAATTTTCCTTGCAATGCATGCTGGTAGGACAGCACAATCTGCCAAGTGATGAATGTGTCTTGGGAGTCACCAGGCCCACCCCTCTCCCCTTGTAGTCTGTGCCTCTCTTCAGCCTCTGGCAAACTGCCTAATTTCTGCTCTGCCTCAGTTTCAGGATGGAAAACAGTAAAACCCACACAAATGGTTTTGCACACAGAATTCATTCTGCTGCAGTTCAAGCACTTTCTGGCAGGAAATAATCCAGCTCCCATGGACTTCAGCAGTAATTAGCCCGAGTGCAAAGCCACAGCTTGTTACTGCAGAGTCGCTGCCATCCCCAGACTTGTGTAACTTCAGTAGTCTTGAGGACAGGACTCCTAAAATGCTGCAGTGTGCACACAAGGGTTTTATCAAAATAAGACCATCTTTGCTTTCAACTCACAGACACATGCCAGTAAGCAGCAATGGGTCCTCTGATCAATTTTCTCCTCTTCTTCAGGGTTAGAAGAAGAGGAATAAAGTATTCATGCACTTCATGGTATTCACATCTTCTGGGAGAAGAAGGAGAAAAAAAAGAGGGGTTTGTTGAAATTCAGCCACTGATATTTGCTAAGATTTATGAAGAAAGAGTGGTGAATTGACTGGGGGCCTGCATGGGGGAGTGGTAGATGTATTTTCCTTTGCCTTACTTCTCCGTGGGATGCTGCATGTCTTTTTCTCACAACCAATACAGCAGAACACTTTGCTTTAAGGATCTGAACAACTTTGCTCCCTCTCAGCCTGAAGTTAAACCCTTAATATTAGGAGAATGTGGGCCTTTCTCAGGGTGCTTTAAGCCCAGTGTATGTTACATAAAGTCCTTTACACACATGGCACAAAACATTCTTTGACTTGTGTCTCTCAACATTTTTATTTGTGGTCAACTGAGTAGTATCTTTTGTGTGCTGATTCCCACAAAAGAATAATACTCGTCTGTTTTTTCTGTTGACAAGATCTTCAAATCCTACTGCCCCTCTGACACATTAAAACAGTGCATTTCTGTCTAGTTTTATTTTTATGATATGAGGATTTAGCTAAGACTTTGACACCATGGAAACTAGACACAGGACACGATCCTGTTCTATCTAAATATATCCCTCAACTTTCAATCATGCTTGCCTCTTTTATATTTCATGAAAACTGCTCTTTACCTTCCCCCTTTTAGGCAAGTTTTTTGGCTAGCAGGATCACCTTGGGCCCACCCTTAGCTTTCATCATCAGCCATTAACACTTCAAGAGAAAATCACATGCACTGAGTGAAGGGGAGGCAGTACAAGAAAACTGGCCCTGAAATACCATGTAGCATCATGGAGGTAATTCTTAAAGCAATTGAATGTTAAATGGAAAGCAACTTTTAACCCTCCTAAGTGCCAAATGCAACTTTAATTAGGCAAAGCAGATCATCTTTTTCCTTGTGCTGTAACAAGAAAAGACTCTCTCTTTCTTAAGCCATCAGCTCTATTATAGATCTTTGGTATTTTCTATTACTGTCTTTGGGCATTAGTTTTTTATGGCTAGTTACAGCTCACAATCATAACACTCATTTATTCTTCTTATCCACAGGGATACAGCATTACCATTATTATGTTTCAAAAAAACCCAAATTATCCCTTTGTTATAGTTCACAGACATTCTGCTTGAGTAAAAGAGGTGGGAGGGACAAGCCTGAAATGCAATTTGATGAGAACAAATTTCCCATTTCAGCGTGGCATCAGAAAACTGCTCTTCTGCACACACAGAAAAGCTATACCCGTCTCTTTAAACCAGATGTGTGAGCTAATGTGGGTTTTCCTACCACTGTGAAACCAGGACACAAATTGAGGCCAGATTCAGGAACTCAGTGTAGTTATCAGGTAACCCTGGTGTAAGTGAGGGCACACACAGCCCTCACAATGCAAGATGAAGCTGCCTCTCCATTCCTTTCTACCAGACACAGCAAAAAGGCCAAAACAAAAAAAATCCCCTCCAAAATAATTCAGTATTTCTGCCCACCACAGGCTGAGTGGCTATTTTTGAGCAGCTTAAGTGTCAGCATTTGTTATTTTGCCTGCACCAGCCAAGTGAGCTGATAGCTGAATGAGTAGAGGTAAGACATGCAGGAGGAGTTGGAACAAATGTCTTAAATTTTTGAGCCTGTCTGTTTTGCCAGTGACCCACAGAGTGGGGAGCTGTGTCAGCTAATCACTCAGCTGGCCACTGCCACAGGCAAATACCTGGTGCTGACACCTGATGGGGTCCTCACAAAGCACCGACCTTTCAGGGCTTGGAGCTGAGGCTGAGCCAGCGCCTGGTGCTTCTGCACAGCCCCAGCAAGTGCAAAAAGTGTTCAGATGAATTCCTTAAGGAGCAGGAATTTGTGTTTGCTTGGGCATTTTTGTCCTAAACCAGCGATGATAATTAACTGATTAAAGATATGACAGTCATCAAAAGCAAGAGCACATTTTTAAGGAGCATGCAACAATAGCTTACTGCTTGTATGGCTTTAATTGTAAAACCAAATAATTACATCCTTTTCAAGGCTTGAAGAGAATTGCTTTCAACTGTAAACAGAAACTATGACAATTCTCCAGCACAATACCCACTTTTAAATGGCCACGTTTTCTAAAAGGAAAAAAAAAAAAAAAAAAAAAAAAAAAAAAAAAAGCTTGTAACAGCTGTGTTTCAGGTGCATATTCAGGGAATAATTACTGACTGACATGGACAGTACCCAGATAATCAGATGAGGCTCTGCTCATCATCAAGGTGTCTTGACCCATGGATGGAATTGGCCCACATAATTTTCCTTTTTTTTTTAAATCACAACAGGGCTCCATATGCAATGCTGGTACACTGGGAGGAATGCAGATGACCTCAGGACTGAGTCAGTTCCTCTATCATTACTCTACAAACCACTGCAGTGGCTGGTTCAGTTTTCTTCTTTCCAGTTCCCCTCCCAGCACCTGATAAATCTTATATTCTTTGTGCACTGAGAAATAGGAGCTCATTACAAATTCTGGATGCAAACCATAGAGGAAAGCAAAGTGTGAATGCAGCTCTATTTGCCTCACAAACCTTTTATATTCTGATGGATTTTGGTGCCTGGGATTGATCTCTGTATAAGCTACACAAACAAAAGTCACAAAGGCCCATCCAACAAATAAACCTAATTACTGATACCTTCCACCTGACACAGTCAGCAGGGCTTTTACATCAGCTTTCTTCTACCCCAACCTCTCTGGGGTCTGACCCAACTTCCCCTAAAGTGGCAACAGAATCAGATTTAACTGGACTAGAGTTGAAGGGATCTTTGCAAACCTAAGTTATAACCCATGCAGTAAACAAAGTTTGTTATGAAAACTGAAGTGCCTTAAAAGTCCATTTTTAGCTGCTTACATAGGAACAGGCTTGCTAACCTGTGAGGTATGAAGTGCATGTGGAGTGTAGAACTACACCAAAAGTCCCTTTCACATCAGCAATCTTAAGCACTCAGCGCTGAGCATTGTTGCTTTGAATGTTTCCAGCTCCTGAAGCAATTCCAAGCAGACATGCTGACAAAAGAATAATTTTATCAGCATATGGCTGATCACAGCATCCAATTCCACCAGTATGAAATGGCCCCATAGTGCACACCAGCATTTCTGCATACAAGTGGAACAGATGCTGCAGAGATCAATGTAATAACAGTTTAATTAATTTTAGTGTCAAAGTCAAATGCTTCCTTATTTCCAGTTGACACTTCCCTAATTTCATGGTTGGCTCTATACATTTTTGGAAACGGGAGGAGAAATTTGATTTGAGGGTTAAATACTGCAGAAAGGCCTTAAAAAATGCAAGATAAGCACTTCTTCATAGTATTCATAACTTTGAAGCCATAGTATGTCCATTGTCCTCACTTTGTTATGAGTGTTTTACAGACACAGTTTCATTTTCACAAAGCACACCCCTTGCTCCAAGCAGTCCTCTGGCATAAAAATGTAGCAGCATCCTGGAGCTCCAACCCTGGAACAAAATCCCATTGCAGGTGACACAGTTGGCTAGGAGTCAAGAGACTTGGCTCAGACCTCACTCTGCAGGCAGTGTTTTCTGTTGGACATCCTGAGAATCTATTTACCACTAAAAAATCTCATTGTACCCGAGTGAAATCTTTTACCCCACTGCACTGGTCAATTGTACAGCTCCTACTCCAAAATGGCATTCAGCAGATGAGCTGAACATGTGGAGGAGAGGAAATAATTCCTTGGAATTTTTTTTTTATATCTCAGGTCACCAATAGCACCAAGCACTATATGTATATTACAACAGTGGAAAGGTTGCACATCCTGCATCTCCCATTATTGCCCTACTGTCCAGCTCCACAGAACAGACTGAGCAAAACCAGCACGTTAAACAAAAATACATTCAACAAGGAAATACTGCACCCTGACATCTGGTCAAGGGAAGTTAAGCAACCTGTTAATAAAACAATTGTAGGAGCTATTGACACAGTTGTGTTCTGAGTAGCCTTTGGATTGTCGCAACACTGAGAAGAGACAGAGGGTGGTGAGAGACTGCTTGCTGCACAAAGTATTATTAAGCTGAAATGTGTCCAGCAAATGTTTATTCCACAGGCAGGAACTACGAGTGCCTGTTGTGGTCACTTAGGTCTGAAACCCAAGATTTCAGCGATTTTGTGTGAATGCATTTGCAGAGCTCTGGGTGACATTCACCAGCACAGGCAGCGTCTCAGGTTTCAGCAGGAACTAATCTACCATCCTCCTGCATCTCTCACTTGCAATGACCCAAACTAAAGAGCATCATGCACACCCTGCCTGCCCTGACACTCGCTGGGCTATCACCTCACAATTAGGACTCTGCCTCTCAAGGTATTTCATTAGCAAGAGGTTGCCGGGACTCTGCACACGTTGTCAAACAAAGAGTGCCCCGATCACAGCAGGCACTGCCACAGAAATCCCCCACCCCTCCAGCAGCCTCCTCCCATCTTGAAACAAAGGCAGGTTGAGGGGAGAAGTGATGGGGATGGGAAGAAGGGAAACCTTAGCAATGCTTGAGCAAACACATTTGGAATGAGGCTTAGGTTACTACACATGTCAAGGGGATTTTTTTCCTCCCCCTCCTTGTGTTGGCAAACTGTTGATGACCACAGGCATGGAGGGCTCTCAACAGGGGACCAGCAGATACCAGAGGCAAAAGGATCTGGGGGTTCCTTGTGCAAAGGAGAGCATCTGACAAGGCACATCCTCTGGGTGCTTTTGTTTGAGGGCTATGCTTCACTAACAAATCCTGTTGCACTAAGATTGCAGGCTGCAGATATCCTAACAAAAACAAACCCAGGGTACTACCTTTACATCCAAATGATTTCAGGGAAGAGCTGTTAACAGCAGGATGACAAACACCACAGTCCTTGAGCTCATGTGTGCAAATCTGGAACAACTGCTTGCGTTAGGATATCACACAGAAAAATCCCCCAAATCAAACACAGTAATACCAAGTGCTTGTATAGCATGTTTTACCTGCAGCTCTTGGAGCGATTACAAAGAGAAATGAAGAAGAAAGGCTCATTACCACCATTTCACAGATAAGGAAACTGTGGCACAGAAAGGAAGTGATTTGTCCTGCAGCCCAGTGGAAGAACAGGGCAGTCAAGTCAAGCCTCTTAAGTCCCAGTCCGATGCCCTCTCCCCTGAACTATTGTAGCTGACTCTGACCCTGCAGGAACTTCACATTTGTCATTATGCTTTACACCTTGATCATGAGGCTGGGTGTCTTCAAAGCACTGCCCTCAGCTCCTTGGCCAGGAGAGGAAAAAGCTCCCATGTACCTAATCAAATATAATTGCCATTCCCAGAGAAAAGAGATTCCTTCTCAACTCCTCTGGATGATAATTCACCCTGTGTTCAGGTGTAAATGTAATGCTATATGTAAGCCAAGATAAAAGTAGCTCCTCTGACCACTTTTAACTCAACATCCCTTATGCAGTAAATTTCATACACAGCTATTGAAATAGTACCAGAAATTGGCTGTAATTTTGTTGTCCATTAATATAATTCCATACAGCAGTTTTAGAGTATTCTTACTAAAATGTAGGCTCCAGGGAAAGCTTGTTTAACAATAAAAGCCTTTCACCTTTAAACACACAGATAGCAGAGAATTAGTTTAACTATTGAACTGCAACTGGGGGACAAGTATGCACCAAGGCACTGGCCCAGCATCCTTCGAGGCTCAGGTACAGCACTTGTACCTGCTACAGCTGCAGTTGTGTCACACAGTAACAGAGAAATAGCCAGGACAGGAATATGGGTCAAAATCAGCACTTGAAAGCTAACCTGGAAAGCAGTAAATCACCAGTGGGTATTCCAGAGTGTGAGCACACAGTGCTTGAAAAGAGGGACACTGCTTAACAAGTCTCTGCAGTGTCACTCCCACGATCAGCGGTGTGGGTTTAGGATGCAACATGAATACAACCTCATGAGACACATGAGAGCATCCTGGTGGGTGGACAGCAGGTTTCCTCCCTGTGCTGCTACTGAAAGGTCATTATTGTGACCAAGCCACTCAGTTAAATTATCAGATATGAACAGTTAAACAGGGCCAGGGAGGAAGGGTTGTTTTTCCCTTAGGTACCTTGTGTAAACTTAGAGCCTGTTACACTCCAAAGGTGGCCATAGGTGACTTGTAATCCAGGCCAAAAGCAGAAAATCACAGGATTAAAAGTGGGTGGTCAGATCATTCATTTGACTTGCAGGGGAATAAAACCCCATGATATCTGCTCGTAGACGACAAGCAGTTTTGCAGAGAACAAAGAAATCTCTCTCACAGACAAAATTGGTCTGCCAGGAACTGAGCCCATCTAGCTCCTCACCTCCCCACCACCCTCCCCATATCTTCCCGTCTAAAAGGATCTTTTCTGGGATTCAGGGAATGCGTGTTTATAAAATAGTTCCATTCAATTAGGGCACAGAGTACAGCAGCTTTATATCAGAGGCAACCCAGAGCGAGAGCTCTGTGGAAGTGCAGGTACATGGTAATGATGACAACCCTGCACTGGTTGTAGTGTCATCACCTCTTATTCTTAATCAAAAGGCTTCCAATCCCTTCTCAACGTGTGCACTCGGAAATGAAGGGACTGCTGGAGCATCATTTGAATGTGGCAGCCCTAGATAATGATGAAACGAATAAAAGACTGACTTTTTTGTTTAGGTTTGAGGAAAGATTCAGGATTCCTCTCGTGAAAAGGCAGCAGTTTAATAGCAGTGAGGCAGAAGGGCTTCTCGTTATCCACAGAGGCTGCTGTCAGCACAGCACTAATGGCCACGGCTTGGGCTTCCCCGGAACGCTCCCTGTGCCGAGGAGCCCGTGTGCCAGGGGCTGAGCAGGGACTGCTTGGGACTCTTGGCCTGGGACACAGCACAGGGCTCAGCTGCACAGGCTTTCCCTCGTGGAAGAGGCAGGGACAGTGTTTCTGGGCTGCCCCAAGCAATGCAAGCCACACAAACCCACAGCTGGCTGGCCAAGTGTGGGGTCTGGGCACCTCTGCCCCCCAGTATCTTCATCCCCTGCTGGGGAAGCAGCTGCTTCAGCACATGTGATGCTGCACACAGTGGGAAGGCCATGTAAATCAGCTGTGGGGCAGGAGTTCCTTCCATGAAGTAGGGGCTTTGGGCAGGCACATGGCACCTCTGGGAAGCAGCCTATTGATAAGCTGTATCTGCCTGTATGCTGCCCTGCAAGGCTGATTTTGATACTGGGTTTGGGTGAAAGGAATGGAAAACAGCTAAACACCTTGCTTCTCCATGTAACCCATACACACCTCTCAACACAATCTTATAAATATCTCTTGACATATGTTTTTGCAGTGTCTTTTATATGCTCCAGGTAGCAGCCACTGTAAGTCTTAGGATCTTTTCTCTGAGGAAGGTCAGGAGCTGTGCTGAATGACCTATTGGATACCTGCTGGTTCCATCTGGGGAATACCAATTCCATGCCAGGCAAGAGCAATAGCGAAGGCTTTTTTGTTTTGTTGATTTAAAAGAACATTATCTCAGAAAAGGAAGTTGATTAACAAATACTTTATCAGTGACTTAGGAATCCATGGAAATAATTTTTGTTTCTCTTTCATTACTGGCCTCTTTGTCTACAAATAAATTTTTCACAAAAATTAATTTTGACACGTGCAAAATTGCAACTATCTTTAGCACTTTGCTCAGCCCTTCTCAGGCATTCATATTTATCTATACCAGAGATAAATACACAAACCAAAATTCAAAACAACTTCAGTTTAACATCATCTAAAGTTACTCTGTTCACTGCAGTAACATTTGCCCCAAATGCAGAGCTGGCAAGGTCAATAGTTTCACTTTTTGTGCTTCAGCTACATTAATATAACAGTTTGCCATTCCTCTCTATTACTATATACGTTCAAAGCTTCACGAGCTATCATGAGCAGCCTGATCTCTGACACACAAGACATGTTAACAACAGCTTTTCCCATTCAGAAAGCCAGCAAGGAAGAGAAGTCAGACCTTTCAATGTATGTTAAGTAACAAATATAAGATCTCCATGATGTCCTACATGATGAAACACCTTACAGCAGGTTAGAAAAGGAGGTATGGGGAATCAATACATTTCTTCTCACAGTTACATAGCTGCATACATCACCACTTTTAACTTCACTGTCTTCAATCCAGCCCACTGTGTCCACAAGTAATATCATAGGGACAAAGCTATAGAAAAGCCAAGGACATTATAAATGAACAATGTGGTTATTCAGTGCATACATCTAGGGTTAGGGCACAGTGACCAGCCACATAAAAAGCTCAGAACACTATGATGAGATTTCACTGCATAGCAATACCTGTTAGTATGAACACCTAATAGGAAGAAACAGCTGATAAAACAAGCATACAGAGCATGCACAAGAACATGTGTTTAGTCAAGAGACTAAATGTAGTCAAGTATAAACACAGAACAGATATGTGCATGACTTCAGAATTGCCTTCCCCCTCCTCAATCACAAAACCATAGTGAATGAATTAGGACATTTGGTTTGTGTGGCATGGTGTGGTACTGGGAGGTGATCTGCAGGGGTGACCCCTGTGACAAAAGGCCAGGAGCTGCCCCAGTACTGGGCAGAGCCAGCTCCAGAAAGGATATAGCCAAAACTGAGCCCAGCAGCAATGCTGGTGGCACCTTTGTGAAAACACCTCTAAGGAGTAACAAACACTGACCAACAGCTACAAGAGAAAGGACTAAGGAAAAAGTGCAGAAGAAACAGCCCTGCAGGCACCGAGGTCAGTGATGAAGGAGGGGGAAGAGGTGCTCCAAGAGCTGGAGCAAGTTCCCTTGCAGCCCATGGAGAAGGCCATGTCCAAGTGGGTTGCTCCCCTGCAGCCCAGGAAGGCCAACATGGGAACAGCCAGGCACCCTGCAGGAAGCTGCAGCCCATGCTGGAGCTGTTTCTTGAAGAACTGGTGCCCCATGGGAGCAGTTTCTGCACGCCATGCTGACCACAGTTTCCCCCCTCCCCATCTCCCTTTGCTAAATATGGGGAAGAGATGGAAGAGCTGGGAATGAGGGAGTGAGGTTGAGTCTGGGGAGCACAGGTGAGGTGGAGAGGGTGTTTTAATTTCCTAGTTTCCTTCTCTGTTTTTAAACTGAAAATAGATTAAATTATTTTCCCCAAAACCTAATTTTTTCTGTTTTGTTGGTGATGCTGATTGTCAAGTAACCCCCTTGCCTTTACCTTAATCCATAAGCTTTTTTCACACTTGTTTTCTTCCCCTGCTCCATTGAGGAGAGGAACAAGAGAGTAACTTGGTGGGCATCTAGCAGAAAGCTCAGGTTATTCTGCCAGAACAGCATTGCCCCCTAAATGCTAAAGCACAAAATAAAGCTCCACAGCTCCCTAGAATATGAGGTTTACTCCAAAAATATGCCTTTCACCAAGAGAAGTAAAACTATTGTCAAAAGATCAGATTAAAATTCAAACAGGTACCACATTTTTTTTAAACTGTAAACCAAGTTAGTGAATGCATCCCATTCAGTAACTCTTACCTTTCTAAGACTTTCAATGCTCAATTTATTTTTTTTTGTCCCAAATTACTCATGATCATTTCTGAGGAAAATGCCTTCCATTCCTCCTTTTATAGCCTCTCCGCCATCTTGATACACAGAAAGTGATCTCACCTGTGGGTTAATAAGCCCAGCACCCTCTTTTTCTATTGGTTTGCTTCTTCCTCAGTAATTTTCAATAGAGCAATTAAAAGGCTCAGCGAGCTCACAGTGCTCTCCATCTGATTTGTAGGTGAAATGCACAGTAAGGGGTTGGTAGATGAATGTACACGTGAACTTCAATAGCACAAACTGCTGAGAAAACATTTTAATCTTGGATTATAATAACCATTTCAGGTTGAGTTGACACTGTTTCCTAATCATTTCAAGCTTCATCAGTCATAAAAATGTCCATTCACTTGGGTGTGAGTTTTATGAAGCCAGCCTATGATCTCATAATAAATCTCTTATAAACCAGTTGAGGATCAGCCCTGATTATGGACATGGGAAAGATTCAGCAAACACAAGACATGAGAAAACAGACTATATTTTTACTGTGCTTTAGTTATTAGGTGATCACCTGAAGAAAAGCTGAGTTGAGAAAGGCCCTTGTATCCTTAAGTGGGTAAAGAAAAAGTATCTCTTCCTATAGCAAACACATTAATGCCAATAAAGAGGCTGGGTCTTCTCCTTTGTTATCTGACTTTATTAGGATTGATGTGTTTGCTGCAGGAAAAGATACTTCTCTAAAGTCTGATGAGATCCTTCTCTCCCAGCACTGCTGGTGGGTGCGTGCTCTTACCAGGGTAAATGAGCGTCTTGGTTAGCTATAAATTAACTGCAGACAGTTCAGCACCCTGCTTAGCTGTAATCCCCAATTTGGATTAGTATGTTGCTCCAATTGCATGTGCCATTTTGAGTGCTAATGAGTAAAATACAGTGTATTTTACTTACACTGAATAAACATCTTGTAATTAGTACTAACCCACCTCATTGCAAGGCTGTGTTCTCCCACAGATGCCAGGAGCTATTGCTGGTGGGTAATTGCAAGGGCATGTTTTGGCCACAAAACAGCAACTTTACAGCACGATCCTTATAATCACTTTTGACAAAACCCATGTCATCACCAGCCTCTCATGCTAAGGATCCTCCATGGAAACTCCACTGGGACCCCTGGGGAATGGAGCAATGGAAAAAAAATAAATCTTTCTGAAGAAGCCTAAAACTGACCGACAAATGCTGCTTCTGAGGTATTGAAATGAAAAACTTGGGTGGAATTCAGTGAATTCCACAAGCTTAAAAATATCAGTGTCAAAACATCAGATTTATGTAATATCATGTTCTGCTTCAAAAAATTTCAGTGTGTCTTCTCTAGAGGCAAAATATTTCAAGGCAAAGCACTCAGTGATGTAGAAACCACGAGGCAGAGCAGTTTGCAGTCGTGGTGTGGGCAGTGCTCCCGCGGCAGCCGCAGAGCTCCTCGAGGTGCCTCCCACAGGCTGCTAATCCTAAAGCTCAGGGACAGGATTTTAATATCACAGCAGCAAAGCAACCATTAGTCTGGTTGTAAAATAGATGTGTTTAAGTGCACTGTCCTACTTTGTTCTGTCCAGAGAAGAGATCAGGAGTGGAACTGTAGCCAGACTTTGCTCATGCTTCATGCTATCCTTTCTCTAGGAACCATTCTTGGTTTTCCATTATTTCTTTATGAGTGCAGTAAAAATGCTCTAGAGGGGTTCTCATGTTTTGCAATGTGAATGAGCACAGCTGACCCAAAAAGACGAATTTCAGACTAGTTAAGAGCAGTGATAAAAATTATATTGTGCTTCTGTTTGCTTTAGATGATGTGTGCTGTGCTCACAGTCACAGGAGAGAACCAGAGGGGAACAGGACAGAAATAAAAATTTTTTGCAAAGAGGGTATAAATTTAGTCCAGAGAATTAAACCCCAGTGTGTCAACATAAATTAAACCAGTCCTCTTCAGAGGTGGAGGATCCATAGCCATGTCACAATAAAGTTGTTGGCCATGGGCTAAAAATATGGAAAATTTGTCACCTTAATTTTCTTCCCTCTCAAGGGAAGAAAACAGGAATGCTGCAGCACTAAGAGTTGATTCCTGTGAGGCAGTGGCTTAGCAGCTGAGCCTGAGGAAGGCCCAGCCACCCCATATGGGATAGGAAATCTCCAGCTGAAGTAATGACAAAATATATATACCACCCCTGTCAGCAGATGGTTCTCACCTGTGTTCTGAGGCCCAAAGTGAAATAGAGTCAGCAGAGGGAATCATCCTGATTTTTATTTTTTAAAAAAGATACATTTATGGCATAAATACACAGGGTCGCCACTGGTATTTTTCTGTACAGACAATTCCTTCTCCTTCATTTTCAGACAGATACCCAGTGAGCCCAGGAATGCAGGACTATTTCTCTGGAAGCTCCACAGCAAACACTGATGTCAGCTGTCACAATTCCTGTTTATCCCCCTCGGCATGAAGGAGGCTGGAGCAGAGGGCTGCAGGAGTGGGGTGTCCTGCAGAACTGAAGGAGATGAAGCCCTGGAGCCCCTCACTGCCACTGCTGCTGCTGTGCCAAGGAAAAGGGACTCCAGCCAGTGAAATTAGTGGAGGAGCATCCTTGGCAAAGACAAATGAGCAGGTTTAGGTGTGAATGGGTTTGTTGAAGTGCAATGGGTAGAAGAACAGCTCTGCATTCTCTGGATGTTAGCAAAAGCCTTCTGAGAGGAGTAGTGCTGGGAGAGGGGAGATGGGAGGCATCAGACTCCTCTGGCTGGGACCCTGGGGTGCAGAAGTGGGTCTAGTTTCTACTTTCACTAGGGAGATCTCAAGCACTCTGAGTTTCCTAGGTGTAAGAATTCTAGATCAAGTGATATCTTTTTCTTCCAGCTTTTTATCTCATGTGATTAGTTTGCATACTCTTCTAGAGGGCAGTTGCACCAGGGCCACAGGCTCAGAGGGACCTCACTGGGGCTGGAATACAAATTTTTCTGGAAAGATTATTGTATTACTGTATGAATTGCTTTTCCTGCCATTTAGGTTGTAAAGTGCTAGCAATGTGCAGTAGATGATTTTCAGGCTATTGTGCTTTTATTTTGGACTCAGACCTGGATCCTGTCACCTGCAAAACACTGCACCTAATGCTTAGTAGGATGTCATATCCTGCATTTTGCACATCTGAATCATTAGTTGGAGAAGAGAAGGAAAAGGGGAAAGAACAAAAAAAAAATCCACCTTTGTATAACTAAAAATCTCTCAGTGGTGTTTGTTTAGTGTGAAAGAATGATTAGGAATTTTTAGTGAATAGCAATTTTCTCCCGCAGATGAATTTTCTGCATTCCCATAGAGCTCACAAACACACCTGACCTGCCAAATGGGAAGGAAAAGCTGAGACACCAAACATTATATTTAGTATTTTTTCATTTTACTATTTTAAAACATCCAGTCCAATCAACAGAAATAATATAGTCCTTTTCTTTTCCTAAATTCCTCTGTGTTTGTGGAAGCTATGTAGTTATCTATAGCTATCCATGCATTATGTATAGATTGTAGATACAGATAGAGGGAAGACGAGAACATTAATCTAAATATCTATATAGATAGATATAGATATATAGATATCTAGGTGTGCTTTCCCCTGTTCCCTGCATCATTTAGAACTGCACAGAGATAAAAGAAACCTCTTGGTTATGCCAATTTCCCCCCTCTCTCCCCTCCCTGTGACATGCTGAGGAAATTGTATTCTGGTTTCTAGGACTGGTTTTCTCTTCCCCATTGTGCAACAAAAAAGTGATTATTTTTAATGTGTTCAAGAAAGAAGCATTTTCCCCTTCTCCTTTTTCCAATTGATTCTGCTGCAGGAGGGACCTTGCTCTATTGTATGAGTCAGGAACATGGGGCCAAATTCACACGTGGGTAAATCCTACTGATGATGCTGGAGTTACCTCAGGGATGGATTTGACCCATGATCTGTTATTTTTCTGCCTTAACTGCAGCTCGTCTGCAAAACCTCAATCATTACACCTGGTTAGACTAGAGCCTAGACAAACTGTGTGGCCTCAGCATTTGCTTTTATGAATCATCCCTTGTTTCATACAAAGAAATCCAAGACAAGCTGAACACGGCTGCTTAGTTTGATGGCAATCACACACTTTGTCCACCTCAGGGCTGTGTGTCTAACCCTTTCTAGGAGCTGGGAAAATATTCTCAGCTTAAACCATCCCATTTAGTGTTGCTTTTAGAACAGGAATCAGAATATTCACTGGATTTACTGTAGGGAAAGGTGCTGGGATGAAACCATTGTGGACTGAAGTTGTACACATACAGAAGTGGTGCCACCTTTTCCTGGCTGCCTCATTAATTTCCTACCCTGCTAGGCCACCCCAAGGAACAAGAAGGCAAATTGGAGTTTACAGCCAGTCTTAAACCAACCCAGTCTTAAAATGGGCCCTGTGTGAGAACCAGCTTCCAGATGTTTTCTTCTGGTAAGGCACAAACTCCTCCAGGTCTGGATGTGAACTAGTAATAGAAATAAAAACTTATTTCATAGCACTCCTGAAAAATCTGTCTGGGCAGCTGGGAGGGAAGCTGAGGAAACATAGAGTCCAGGTCTTCTCTTCAAATTTGTTGAGGTCCTCAAGCTCACACATCCAGTGTCCTGAGTCACCCTGAGAAACAGTTTATGAGGTAAAAAAGTGCTGCACAAACTGAAAAGCAAATTTAAACAGGGAGCTTCAGAAAGATGATGAGTGGGTTTTGGTTTTGCTTTGCTGTTTTGCTTTTGAGTCAGAGGAAATTATTAGCTCTTCAAATTTCCCCAGCACTCAGGGATGTGACAATTCAGTGCCCACCTTGAAGGATGGGATGCAGACAGACTGGAAGCCTTGGATTTGGCTTTTCTTTATAATTTTTGTTTTATATGATCATGATGGTGATAATTTAAATGGGTAAAACAGCATCTCACGTGCACATGCATACACACAGATTTTCCTCATTTCCTCAGCATGCTGCTGCTTTCCCTGGATCTTCATTTGCCTGGACAGCCTGAGGGATGGATGTTAATGTGATTATATTTCTATATCCTTTCCTGGCTGCCAAAGATTTCTCATTTACTTGGGCGATGCAGTTTGCCCCCACAGCTGTCTTCTCTCACCTTTTGGTCACATGTGTATAAAGGGATCCAAACTGGGAGCACTCGTGTGTGCTGCTGCCACAAGGGAAGGGAATTTCTCATGAAGGCTCAGCACTCTCAGCTTCAGGCAGGCTGCCTGGGAAAAGCTCTCCCTAGGCTGTACCTGCCCCCTGGGGGAGCTGGCAGCCCACCCTGGGCTGGCATGGTGCCCTCTGAGAACATGGATTTGGGAGCACACACAGCCAGGGGGGCAAGCAGAGCCTCCAAGGGGTTTGCTGACAGCAGGGATGCTTCCAGCCTGGGAATGTTAAGATGCTTGGGCTGTTGCTGCACACTGCTGCAGAAGATGCCAGCCCTCCCCACACTCGAGACTAGATGTTCTTGGCTAAAGAAACTATGATTTCCTGGTGGAACAAGAGCTTCTTAAAAAAATTATTGTGAAATTTCTGCAAGTGTTCCTGTATAAAGAAGCAAAAGAGGATTCCACAGAATAAGTAAATTTTGATTTGTTTAATATTGGAGTTAGCAGGTATTTCCAGGGGAGGATACCTCTCTTGATTGAGAGCAGCATTTTCCAGATGCTAGTTCTATTTCTTCCTTCTGTTGTTCCCAGGAGTGGGATCCTTGCCCTAGTCAAGCTTTTTACTCACTGTTTTTTGGACTTGTAACTCACGTGGGAACATTCTGACCTCATGCAGTGCTATTACATCTCATAGTATCACTCAGCAGGATTACTCTCCATTTATAGTTTATTGAGCAGAGAAATTATCACCTCTCTGAGAAGGGAAATATGATAAGTATTTATCATAATATATGGATATATAGATATAGATAATATATATACATAATACATGGATAAATATTATAAATATGTCTGATTTAGTAATGGTTTGACTGTCTGACAGAGGGTAGGTAAGAGAATTTCTCATAGGTACCAAGAATAAAAGGACTGTGGGAAAGTCAATGTAGAACTCAGATTAATGGAGGAGTAAACTGAGGCACAGAGCAATCAAAGTGGTGTCACAAAGTCTGTACCTGCCAATGTCCACAGCAGGGACCAGTAGAAGATGGGGCCTTCCACCGTTTCATTCAGTGGTCCAAGAACACTGGTATAAAAAATAAACATGAAATAGTTTGGAGGAAAACTTCTTGAAACTGAGCAAATACAGTGATGCCAGTGTTTGTTTTGGAAACACAGGGTATGCTCAGGTGAGAAAGTGTCCTGACTTGCAGCATATTTCAGCTTGCCTGTAAGCAGAGCTCCTCTGGGCTTTACATGAGAATCACTTTCCCTCCTTTGGAGAACAATGACAGACCATCCATTTGACACATGACAAAAATGCAGAAACACAAGCTTAGCAGAACAATCTGCCTTAAGAATCAATCACTTTTTTCCTCTTACTTGGAAGATAATTAACTGCTAGAGCTCAGGCTTCCTGACCTATGAAAATAAGGTATTTATAATTTTAACTGCAATTCCAACATGCATCCATACATTCTTCAGGTTGCTCTGACTTATTGTTTTTTACCAAAGCCACATCAATGTAAGACCTGGCTATGAATGTTCAGCCTGAGAATGCTCACGGGCAACTTGCTGGAGTCCAGTGATAGAGCAATTCTGCTCTTCTCCATGACTTGCCTCTATGTTAAGAAGATGCCAATAATATCCTGAATTTTCACCTGGGTTTTCCCACCTGCTGCCTCTTGGACATGGAAGGGACATCTCTAGCACCACACTTCTGCTCTCCTTCTCATTCTTGTCCAATATGAGGAAAGGAGTGGGATATCAGTGGGATTTTCAGAAAAAAACCCAAATGCAATTGTAACAAACTGCAGTGTTTGTTACAGGGGGAGGAAAAACAGGGGTGGGTAGTGAGAGTGGAAGATAAACCCTCCATTTCCCACCCCACTTGCACAAAGCCAGCTGAATGCCAGTCTTTGATTTGTTTAGAAACCAAGTTACGTGAGTTCTCACCTTTGCTACTTGAATTCTACCTTTTTCTTTCCCTCAGGAATTTCCCTAACTCTGAAGCGCTCTTTCCATTTTTGTCTCAATTCTGTTTATATTTATTTCTTCCCGCAGTGCTCTGGTTCAAATCCATCTTGACTCTAAGGGATCCTGACAGCAAAATTAATTAGAAAGCAGAAACCTAAGTGCTGCAAGTGGTCTTCAGGATATCCAGCCTCAGTGTAATTTTCAGGAGCATATCCTTCCTCCCAGACCACTTTAGTCTTGTTTGAGGCTCTTGTGTTCTGATTTTCTAACCTGTTACTTTTAACTCAGAAGGCTCTCCAAGGCTTACCTTAGCTCTTGCTTTCCCTAGGAAGTTTTTCTCATAGATACCTGCCACCACACTCCCAAAGCTATCCCACTCTCTCAGGGTGAGAGATTTCTCCATGGAGCTTGTACTCTTTTTCCTGCTTTCCAATACTCTCTGCCAAATCTCCCGAGGACTTTGTAGTTTTGGGTTTATTTTTTTTTTAACTTTTACTGCTCAGAAACCTCAGTTGATCACATGGCAGACTCCTCCTGATATCCTCTTGTTTGCTGTGCCTGGAGAGGGGCAAATGATGGTGCAGGAGATGATGTGGAGTCCGGTACACCTTTACACATGCAGGAAATAATATTTTAGGATGTGCTGCTATACCCTTTTCCCTTCAGACACTGAGCTGGAGATTTGGTTCTTCCCCTTTAAGCTGGTGATGGGACTGGATCTGTGCCCATGCCCATGACAAATGTCCCACTCAGTGCTGGCCATCAAATCTTGCCACTTTGGATTTGCAGCCATTTGGCAGCGATCCCATTTCTCAGCACAGGGTTCCTTCCAATTTGAGGTAATATTTCTTCTAGGACAAAATGGAGAAACCACACAGCTAAACTTTTTCCACAGTTTGGGAAAATCGATGCCGGTTATCCACTAGGTGACACTCTTTACCTACAGATCTTGTCGAATTTGCGTGAAACTCCACAAATCTTTCAAAAGTAGCATACAATATGTTTTGCTCTTAAAGAAAAAGGAGACTGGTTGCAGAGGAGAAGGAAAATGGGCTGTCAGTGAGGTATAATTAAGGGCAAACCTACAGTTATGAGACTTTATGGTCTGGTTTCAAACTATTTACTAAAATGCATTTTAAAAGCTGCTTTTTATCAGCCCCATTTCAAAGACTTAGGAAATTGTTTTATTTAAAGAAAGAAAAATAGAAAGAAAGGCAGGCACTCACCATCAGCACAAATCTCAGCCTGGCTCACATTTTGTCTTGGAGAACAGTGTGAACAGAATTGCCTGGTGGCAGAGCCAGGGAGGAAGGAGAAAACAGGAGAATTTCTGCAATCTCATCTGAGGAGAGCTCGGTGGAAAACTGCTCTCCAACCTTGCAGACATTTCAGAATTTTTCATTTTCTCCCCAGGCTTAAACAGCACCAGAACTGGTAATCTCAATTTCTGAAAATTGGCTGTCTGAAAGAAACAAAAACTGGTTAGATGCTGATTTGTTTCATGCTTAAATATTATTTGAGCCTTAATATATTTTCCCCTATAGAATTATGTGCTCCTCTTTATAAAACAATATATTTCATTATAAAATGCTGACCAAGTAAAAATGTTTAAAACTTAAAATCAGGTGGGCCAAAATCAAGAGCTTCCCACAAGACGTATCAGCATTTAATTAATATTTTTTAATTGGAAAAATACAAACCTGCTTTAGCACAGTAATGCCACTGGAGATGGCGTTAGGGAAGTTTGTGCTAGACATAGCTGTGATCTGGGAATCCCACTTGCAAGGAAGCCGGATGAGTGTGTTTGAATTGGGCATGCACTCTGGAAAAACTTTGGAGAATTCCATTCTTCTCATTTGTGCTGCTGACAGGCCAAAAGAAACACTTCTCATCTTCAGCCTTTAAGTCAGGCTTTCAGAAATACCAACAACCTGCCAGTGCCAAGGGAAGTGTCTGGGGAGCAGGGGGTGTTGAGGATCCCCAGGAGCAGCCTGGGCACCTGCAAAGCACAGGGAGCATTGCATGGGAACCCACCAGCCTCGTGCTCTCCCACTGTGAGTCAGCCCTTTCTATTCTTTTGTAACCACAGCCTGTAAGTAGCTTATGGCCCAGTTCATGTTTTAACATGGCCAGAGATCACCTTTAATTCCACTGTCTAGCCATATTCAAATATAGATTTGGGGAACATTTCTGTATGATACAGTTCACACTTGCAAAGGAAGATCTTCTTTCTCCTATCATTTTGGTTACTGGGCTTTTCCCTCCTGTGTTCTGATGGAAAAGACTACTTAAATAAAAGTTGGGCATTGATTTTCTAAACCCCTTTACTTAATCTGCCCTCATCAGACCCTCCCCCCTGAAACCCTGATGTGTCCAGCTTTGGTTAACATCAGTGAGGCAGAGCTTCAAATCTCCGAGGTGCAAACCCACTTCCCACACTGCTTCCAACACATTCTGGTACCTGTTACAGCCAGAACACTGTCCAAACACCCCAGCCAAAGCAAGATCATGCCTTCTGCTGAGCATGGGGCTCTCTCTTCATGTCTGAAGCTGCAGCTTCAGCTCAACCCCTGTAGCTCAGGGGTTTTCTAGATGTTTGCAGATCTCCAGAAATATTTTATTGCTGACAAAGTTTGGTACGCCAGCAATTATGATGGAACAAGAGGCAAGTTTTGCTTCAAAGCTCTTGTGCTCAGAGCACAGAAGATGGCAGGGCAAGAGAGGTACAGGGATGCTCCAGGGATTGTGCCCCTGAACCAGGAGCAGAATCAAGCTGTGCATGGACATCCTGTGGAGGAGGCACAGCTGCACTTCCACCTCCCAACTGTGTGATTTGCTGCATGGCCTCTGTTTCCAGCACTGCCTTTTTGAAAACCAGCCACAGAACTAATTGATAATTGTGCAAAAAGCCTTGCGGGTTGGATAAGATAACAGTAGTTTTACAAGAACCTGGAAAACACTGAAAAACTTTTATGGTATTTTTGATGTAAAATTATTATTTTCGACTGCTGTTCAGTGCACACAGTAGCTGCTGGCACAGTTTCAATGGTTAGGTGGATGACATGTTATTTTTGCATTTTTGAAGTGGCTTTGGGGCCTGACTCATACACACAAGATATGCAACAAAAAAGGAACAGAAGAACTGGTGTTAAGAACCAGTGAAGCCCCTGATTTGTCTTGTGGTTTGGGCAGAAACAGGTTTTACTTAGACTGTAACCCCTAATTGGACTTTTGTTTGTGTTGCTCTTCCAAAATTGTTTCTACAGCATGAAGAAATGCTCAGGGGAAGACATTCAGGTTCAGGGCCTTGTTTTAAGATGTGGAGAAAACCAGCACAGAGGAGCTTTCCCCAGAAATATTCCTCAGGCTCAAATCTGAACATGTTGTGTATTTCAGCCCTCATTGGAGCTCTCCTTCCCCATGAGTGCTACAGACAGAAAATATTTAAGCAAAATAACTTTCACTTTCAAGTGAAAGCTTAGTAAGGCAAAGTGGTGTGGGGAGGTGGGGGGGTGGGAAAAGAGAAAAACAAACTCATTCACCAGAGAGCTGAGTCTAGCGGGCTCATTGCACTGGTGACACTGTCCAGATCTGAGGCTGAACCTCTGAAGGCAAAGGGCAGGAGCTAGTTTGTTTAATTTTGAATATTTGCATATCTCTTTCTCTCACTGCATTGGTATCAGATCTGCAACAACCTATTAAAGCTTTCATTTGAATAGCCATTATATGCCTGAGAATGGAGACTGGGCTCCTTGGGAGCGCTTAGGAATAAACAAATCATTTGTGGCACATGTGTTGTTCAAGCTTCAAGCAAGGTAAATGGAAAATACAGATTATGGTGCCTCAAGTCCTCTCCATTTTCCCCACTTGTCAAACATTCCCAGATTCTTCAAAAGAAGAATCTAGCCATATTATTAGCAATAAAATGGCTTATAGCTGAAATTTTGAAAAGATTTAACAATGTTCTTTGCAGGAATTGTGTTTCTCATTACATAAATCTCCAGGCTCTCAGGCAAACCACCACCACCACAGTGAGCCATTATGTCCTGCTGTGGCGGTGTCTCCACTTTAAAAAGGTAAAGATCCAGGGCTTTTTGACTTTCTTGTTTTCCATTCTTATTCCTTTTAAAGAAAAAAAAAAAAGAAAAAAACAAAACCACCACAAGCTCACAACAAACCAAACAATATATTCACCACAGCAAAGTCCCTGCAGATTCATCTGCACTGGGGCAGATAAGTCCCCATTAGCACCAGTGACCCATGCATGGCCAGGGATGGGCTGGAGAGAGGACATGGGTGAACAATGGGGGGACACAGGGATTTCTGGGTACCACTGGGAGTGGGTGCAGGCTCCTTCCCCACCTCAGTGGTGCAGGATGCAGATACAGGTTCTCAGAACACCAGTACACTGTTCAACAGCAAAGCCAGAGGCAACCTCCCTTCCCTCCACTCTGCCTCCTGCAACTGCTCTCCAGAGCAGCAAAAAAGCTGAAACTGCCACTTGCCTTCAGCCAGGGTGTTTCTGTTGATGCTGTGGCCTTTCCCAGCCTGTAGGATGTGTTCCACAGGCTTTCTCCCAGCTACTGGCATTGGCTGTGTTTTGACCTGGCTCCAGACTTCTGCACATGGACTCCTGACCTTAAGATGTGCCCGGGCAAAGGAAGGGTGGGATCCTTGGTTATCTGCTAACATGGCTTGGAAAGCAAACACTGGGAATGAAGTAAAATAGCATAAAGTGAAACCCTAGCAAAAAATGCTGAACCTGATGCAACTAAGTTTTTTAATCATCCATTGAAAAATATGCCATCAATTGCCAGGAAAATTTCTCAGGTTGATATGGCAACTGGAAACACTGGAAATTAAAAAGCTGAACAAATGTTCTTAAAGGAGAAAAATAGTCTCACTCTTGATCAGCAGGGATTTCCAAACTCCCTTCCTCAGCCTGCCTTCTTTTAAATTCACAACCTACAGGAAGGAACATCAGTGTCATAGGATGATGCTGATTTTCTTTCTATCACCAGAGGCTGTTTCTTGGAGGGTGCAGTAACAGCTTTGGGCTTTTGTGTGATAGATCTGTAGTCACAGCATAGCTCTTACTCCCTTTTCAGCAGCAGCATCCACCTGCTAGCAAGGCCTGATGCCCCCCAAAATTAATAATATCACTCTTTAGACAACCCTGTCAAGTATATGGAGCATAGGTTGGGAAAACAGAGAGTTCTGGTTATCTGTATTATTGCCATATGACCTCTATCTCTTCTAGTCTCAGCAGAAAGTGAGTAATGTCCCAGGAGTCCTGATCCGTCCTGAACACGTCTGGTAGCACAGCTCAGTGGGAACGGGTCAGCAACCCACATGGAGGGAACAGCTCATACTGGGCAGGAGAGCTGCTCCTGGCAGGTTGAGTGGAAACAAAAGAATTAATGACCTGTAGGTGTCCAAAGAGCAGTTACAGGAAGAACATAAACAATATTTGCTGAGTTTATGCAACTGCCTCCTCCATTTCCAGGAAATTAAGTACAAAAGAAGACAAGAAAATTGTTGTTAAGCACCTAAGGCTGCCCCTTGGGAAGAAGAACTAAACAGGACATTCACATTTACATGCCATCTTCTTACTCCAGAAGGATTTAGAGAAGTGAGCAAACAAGACGACCAGATAATTATCCACCTCTTAAGATCGACAAGGACTGTACTTGCCTATTATCTGACTAATAAATATTCTCATTTCTAACCTCTTGTTTTCAATCTCAGTTGCTTGATCAATAATCTATAATTAACCAATAAAGGTAGAAGTGACCTGTTCTGGATGTGCCAAGAAAAGTATCAGCAGCCAGAGATACTGGGCAAAAGGAGACAGTTCTTGCCATAAAATGCTGTAGTCTGTGGTAGGGACTTTACTGCCTTGTGCTAAACTTCGGGGCAGGCGGAAGGAGGTGCCTGCAAGGTGCAGATGGCAGCATCCCCCAGAGCTCTGGACAAAGCCAAAAAACTCTTAGGTGTGCTATGATCACTGTGGGACTTGACTGGAGAACACAGTCCCACACAGCCTGGGATGCAGGCACAGGGAGAAACTGGTGGTGTTGGGGCAGTTTTAGGCCGGCATTCTCCCCGCTCTGTGCTGCTCCTTGCTGGTTACTTGGTGTCCTGGCACAGGGGCTGCCCGCTGGGGCCGTGCCAGCGAGGCCAGCGCTGCTGCCCAACACCTGCAGGAACCCATCCTCTGGGAGGACAAACTCTCCTTCCCTTTGCTCCCTCCCTTCACAGATACTGAGAGTATTTGATAATCATGTTGAAGCCTTTCAGATCCAACTGACCATATCTTCTCAAGCCAGAGTCTCACACATCAGAGCTAATTCATATTTATCCTCTGAAGGGGACAAGAGAGTGTTTAAGAACCCACCTCAGAAAACCAGAGAGGGCAATTAGCTCTTATTTCGTATTTATTTTATTTTTTCTTTAAACAAAAGATTGCTATTCTTTTCTCTCCCTACAATGAAGTTAATAGAGTTATTCATCAAGTTTTCCAAATTTAGACATCAAACTGATGTTTTTCTCCCACTGCTAATTTTATTCTTAGCAGCACTTACATAAAGGCAAGTATTGCAATATGACAAAAATACAAACCTCCTCTGACCTGGAATGTACCAGCAGGTAAAGTACAGGGAAAAGTACAAGCAACTTCTCACCCAGGCTCTCCAAAACAGCAAATCTTTAAATAGAATGGAGAGGTTTTTTTAATACTTTTTTCTCTCAAAATCCACAACTGACCTATCTGCTTTTGTAGTCTGGCCCTGGACTATCAGGTTGTGCCCTCACGTTACCACAGTGGTTTGGGATGATGCTGTGTTTTGCAGCAAGGCCAAAGTTCCTGGTCTCAGTTCAGCAGGCAGCATTTTGTGCCCTTATGGGGGTCTGTCTCTGTTCATGGAGGCCATGTCCACAGTCTCTGTTCTTCAGGGGTCAGTCTCCTGATTTTTCTCCCAACCTGTTTTTCTGCAAGCACAGTGGCGCTCACACTTCCAAGCACATGCCTTGAGTTTGCATTCTTGCATCTGGCCCAGTTTAGATGCTTTGGGACCAGCCGAAGAAAAAGAGAGTCCAGCCCCCCATGTTCCTCCAGCCTCTTGTGAATACAGCTGGTGCTCTGCAGTTGGACTAGTGACCAGCAGTGCACATGAGGGAGAGCTGCCATGGACAAGCCATACCTCTGGTGACTCTTCTTGCAGAGCAGGCAACATGCAAGAAACACTTCCTACAGCGTCTCTGCATTCCCCTTTTTTCCCATTTCCCAAAGTGATGCTGTTTAATGTTGGTGAAAAGGATGCTGCCTGCCCTGGGCTGTCTGCTGAAGAGCCAAAATTGCTCTTGTACACATGCCCAAGAGAAAGAGCCACAGGGCCAAATTCAGACACTGTATGTAGAAAGGCACTGAGCAAGAGCTGTGACCAAGCCTAGTTTTAAAGCCTGCTAAGCACACAAGGCACTCTCCCATGTAATTACCACTTGAAGAGGGCGGTTCGGGTGCTGTCACCAGCAGCATGAACCTCTGTGCACTGCTCATTTCTGTGTGACAGCACCTGTTCCCGCACACTCCATCCCATGGCATCCCATGACTTTGCCTGGCATAACAAAACCCAGCCCCCAGTAAAGCTGCAGGTTTCCACCAGCTTTTGCAATGCCTCAGTCCCACACATTCCCATTGGCCCCGGTCGTGCCTCATTAGTTTGGCTTAATCAAGTGACGAGCTCCGCTCGAGGCCGGGGAGCTGCCGCGGTCAATGGGGGCCATTCTCCCTGGATAGACACATGTCACCCCCATTAGTGTCAACAGAGCTGCGAGTGCACAGCGGAGAGAGGCCCCAATGTGTCCAACGGGCATTAGGGACGGACAGAGGGGCCAGCTCAGCCCCGGGGTAGGAGCCTGCACTCGCTCACGCCTCGCAGCAGAGCAGAAATTCAGCTCAGTTCGGGCCAGACCAGTGGGATAAGCACCAAAACAAGAAAAGAGAACAAACAAGACACTGGTACCACCTGGCAGGTGACTGAGTCCCATGGAACACCCCCAGCAGGTGGCTGAGGGCCACGGACTGTGCAGCAAACAGGTGCCCAAACAGCACCGGGTGCCCCCGAGCTGAGCGGCACCGCGGCGCCAGCACAGGGGCACCCAGGCTTCAGGGCTGTCAAAGGGAAAGCTCTCAACAGAGATAAAGAAAGAAAGAAAAAAAAACCAGCAGGGTGGGGGGCACCTGTGAGACCCTGAGGACAGCCTGGGGGCTGCCAAAGCGAGCAGGCTGAATGTCAACAGCAAATGTGGGAGAGGGGCCACTGTGTCCTCTGTGCCAGCACCCATCCTTTGTGCACAAGAGAGGGATTCTTCATCAAGATCAGCCTGCCCTTGCCAAGGATCTGGCTTCCTAGGAGCTGCATCTCAGCCAGAATAGTCAACTGGCTCTTTGAGTTTCCCAGTTTTGGGAGGCTTTTTACCTTCATATTTCTTCTTTTTTTTTTTTTTTTTTTTTTTTTTTTTGGTTTTTTTTTTTTTTTTGTTTTTTTGTTTTTTAATAATTTCAGTTTCTATTATTTCTTCTTCAAGATTTACAAGAAAATTTTAAAATATTTAGAATTTTGGAAAGGCTTTTTAAAAAATATTATCCTAACCTGGGAGTTCTCATCTATGTCCCAGTGAGGGAAGAGTGAGATTGGCAGGTCCCATGGCACATGTTTCTATGGTGTGCATAGCAGAGATACCAGGCAGTTACACCAAATGTTTTTTAAACATTTGCTTTTCAACTTGGGCTTAAATGAATGCAATCCCATAAATATTGCCTTTGGGCACTGGCAATAAAAATATAATTTTTATCCCTCATGATGCTGTCTCATGTGTTGATGTATTACCTAGACATGGGCACAGGCCTCCCTGTATCTGCACCATTCCCATGGAAATTTCTCTTAGAACTTCGGTGGTGCTTGGCTTGCCTTACCTTTTATGAAAGAAAAATCTAGTCCAAAATGTGTAGCTCTATATCCGACTGCAGATACTTCACTGGTACTCCTAGGGTTAATAGCCCTAATATATGTCCCAACAAACTGTCTTTAGCTTTCTCCATATGTTAATTCCCTCTAATCCTGTTATCAGTACAGGTAGTTGGACAAACAGTGTGATAATAAAGGAGTATTTAAAATACATGTCCTTCAGTCCTAGATTAACCACGAGATTTCCCAAGCACCTAGGGATTCGATTTACCTACTGTGTGCAAATCTCCAGTAAAAAGAAAGTATCCAGGAAAATGTATTTGCTCCCACACTGTATTGTTTACCATCCACTTTTCCCTTGATCTGTATGCATGTCTGATCTATGCAATTTATTTATTCAAGCCCTCAATGATAGTTTAAAATGGGGTCTAAAGAACTGGGACATTATCAACACTCTGAAGGAGTTTTCTGTGAGTACCAGCCATCCTCTTTCTTACCTCCCAAGTGCTTCCCCTCTCACCACAACCAAGATTTAAAAAACCAAAAGAAAAAGAAATTGAGAAGCTCTTTTCCCCATAACTGCTACAGGTGCTTACTTAGTTCTGGATAAATGCAGCCCACTTCCCCCCCAACCCACCATTTTTTTTTTAATTCCTCTCAACGTGTCATAGCTTTATATGAGGCTAATGGAGCAAGGCAATGCTCAAACGTCAAATTAAACTGCACAGCTCTGTAATCACTCAGACTGACATGGCATAAAAGGATAATTAGTAGTTCATTACATGGAACATTGTTTGTTCAGCTAAATTGATTTCTCTCAGCTGCCCATGTTTTCTGTTTACTTAGTGAGTGCTCCACTGCACATTCTTATTTGTGAACTAGGAAATCCCTTCCCCTGAACTTTTTTCTTCCCTCTAATCAGCACTGAGGATTTTAAATATAGTTTGCTGGAGGTAGATGAACCTACAAAATTACAGACAGGTGCATGGCAACAATGGCCTGTGTGGAGCAATACAGAGTGCAAAACAAGCTGTGGTGCCTAAGGAGACATACCCAAGTATTCCAAAAAGGGCCGTGTGTGTCCATCTGCTTTGTACATAGAAATTCCTAGCCTGGTTATTTACTTTTCAACTTACAGTGAACTTGCCTTTCTCTCATGTTGTAAAGAAAAAATAGAAAAAAAAGTGGGGCTATAATCTTTCAGTGTAGTTGAAGTTCTGCAACAAAGTCTTCTTTAAAGCCTCATTCTTGCTCACTAGGACCCAGAGAAAAGAGGAGATTGTTGTTTTAAACATGCTATTCTTTCCTTTTGCAATTAGGGCTGAGGCAGAACTACCCAATTTCAAATGTTTCTAAACTGGTTGCCTCATGACACCTCTCCACTCAACTTAATTTCAAAATCCTGACAGTAGCTACAAGTAAGTGTTGGAGCTATCTACTCCCACACTCCTAGTGTCAGTCTCAATACATTTCTATTTTGCTTAAACCCTAACTTCTGTAGTCATTACATTTTAAAAAGGATTCTTGTTTAGGTAGAAAATGTGATCCCTAATGAGTCAGAACACAGAAGAAAAACAGACAAATTACTTATTTTTTGAAGCCTATTTGAAAACTTTTACTTCAGTGCTGCCTACGACATCCCAGACACCACCAAAAGACACGCAGGGCACACTTTCCTTGTAGCTGCTGCAGATACCACATTTTTGGTTCTGGGGGGTTTGAGTTGAAAGGCATAATTGATTAAATACGATTTCTGAAAGAAGTTTACACAGTTTCTCACAGTGACCCTGTAAGAAAAGTGGTGCTTGCTTTCTCTGAATTTCAGAGACTTTTCTGGGCAGATTCCTCATGGCAGTATCAAACTGAGATATTCCCACGCCCTGCTGCTTGTCATGGCCTCCACTCCCCCTTGGAAGTGTTGCCACAACACTGAAGCGGATCTCAGAGCTGATGCAGCTGGAAAAAGATTTTCCATTTGTGCCAGCTCACAACATGGATCCACAGACAATGGTTCTGCCAGTTGGGAAGGGACAGGGGGAGCAGCCAGGACCAGTGGATAGGTGGGAACTGTTTCGACTCATGGCATCGTGAGAAAATGAATTTGGATCTGTGGATCAACCCCTTGCAATGCTTCCATCCTGGCTTTACTCACTGCTCCATGGAGCCAAAGGCAGTGCCATAATCCCCCAGCACAGCTTTGCCAGTTACATGAAAAAGCAAAGCAAATCTACTGCCATGTAAACCTCTCCAGATCTTCTCCCTCTTTCCCATTTCCTCTCAGCCTCATGGTAGGAACCCCTTTAAGTATGTTCATAGCAACAAATAATTTCTTTTGTTTTCAACACTGTCTTTTTCTACCTGTTGATAGGTAGCCCCAGCATCCTAAGGACCATCTAAACACAGATCACCTTTACACCTAAATTCTTTCTCAATGACCAAACCATTTCCAGCCATGTTAGGAAGATACCAGGATCTAAAGATTCCCTTTATGAATCCCTAAGCAGCTCTGGAAACCCTTTCAGTGACAGCAGACCCAATCCTTCAGCAGCAAACCCAAGCATCATTGCATATCTAACACCCCATGGCAATCAGAACCCCCTCATCTTATTTGTGCACATTTACAACCCTGAGTAACTTTTTTTGCTCACTTGGTTAGGGCAGGTTTCCAATTAGCCTTCCAAGGAACCAGTCTGTCCAGTGCCACAGCACTGGCATGTCTGTGCTCAGGCCAGCCCCATGGGATTCACCTCACTTGCTCCAGCCCCAAGTGAGCTCCACCTGTGCGTACACATCTGGAGAGATGGAGACACATCCCCTCCTGGCTGCTGAACCAAAACCTGCCTAGAAAAGGATGGAACAAAACCAGTGTATTCCTTCTTGACAAGTGGGGAAAAAAAAGAAAAAAAACCTCTTATACTGTATATAGAAGGATATGATCAGTTTGGCTGCTTCTGCCCTGAACTGAAATAAAAATAAAATTCTGGTTGAGTAGTTGTAGGAAAAAACAAAGTATGAAAGATAAGCCTTGAAATACATTGGCAATGGTCTCTTCCTTCAATTACCAGCTCAGTGACAGAGCTCATACCAAAGGCATCAGCGATTTCACTCCAATTCTTTCATCTGCTGAAACTATTTGAAAAAATGACTTGAAAAATTTGTTTCCACCTGTGATTACCTTTAGTATGATAGAAATCTCAATTTTTTGAATTGAGGCAATTATTTATTAAAAGAAAATACATCCAGAGTGCATACTGACTGCAAATATGAGGATCAGCAACAACGCTCCCTGTGACTGACAGTAGCTGCCAGCAGCACCTTCTTGACCTAATTCTTTAATGGAAATGGAGGTTTTTCTGCAGTCAGGCACCACCCTCTCAAGACATTCTATAATATTTGTAGTTACCTTCTCCAGTAGCACTGAGAGGCATTCTACTATAGGCTTTCTCTCTTTTTATTTTGGGTCCTGCTGCAGACTGCCCAGAGCTGCTTGTTCATGCACTCATGGCTTGATCTCCTTCCCCTTGCTCCCCGCCATGGCTTGCTACTTTCTGCCACTCTAATGAAGCTTCTGGCCTGGATCTGGCTGGTGCAGTGCATGGGTGAATCACTGCTGAGGCTTCCCAAGGTGATTTTGCCACATCCCATCTATGGATACAGATCTGCAAATAATCCTTTTGATGGGAACCCTGGGAAATCACCCTGGGCTCACATAGCTAAAATCTCCAGAAAAGTGCTCAATCTTTAAACTGGTTTCAGAATTTTTTTTTTTCTTTTTTTTTTTTTTTTTTTTTTTTCCCCTGGATAACTCCTGCAGCATGTAGCCCTTATTAACTATCTGCCCTGGACAGTTTGCTCTCTTCAACTAATTGCCTGGAAATCATTTGTTTGATCCAAGACACATCTTTAAAGGGAGTTTCCACAGACTATTCCTGGCATCTAATACAAAGTTACCAATCATAATGAGAAGCAAACCAATCATTAGCTCATCTTCTAGCTCAGTTATCCAGACTTTTTTCTTTGCTGCAGGGCTCCAAATTTCCGAGTATTTGGGTAATTGCACCATGCTCCATAACTGTCTCCATTTGAGGTCAGTTGGGTCATTTGGGTTTGGACACCTCACAGCACAGATTCCTGAATGTGCAGTTCTGCTGGAACCAGGATCCACCATCCCCATGCATTTCCCAGATCTTGCTGCCCTTTCAGCAAGCAAACTTCTCCTATGGCTGTTCAACCCCCTGAGTTAAACTAGCAGTTCTTCTAGTTAAAGAAGCTAATGAAGTTTGGTTTCCTACACATTGCTTTTAGTGTCAGAGGACGAAGTTTCAGTAGGAGTATTTGACATAATTTGTCATTTATATGGGTTCTTCCCCCTTTCCTAAACTAATTTTCCACAGTATAGGCCCCTGCCTCAAGACTAATTGAAAACCTTTTGAGACCTGTAGGAACTTACTGACCTTTGAGACCTTCAAGATCTTGTCAAGCTTAGATGAAATCAGCAAATAAATGAAAAAGTCCTTATCAGGGAACAAACAGATGGACATAAACATAATGCTTTTGTAACCCTTTGGTCCCACAGGAAAACAGACAATGAAGAGCATGACACACATTCCCACTGTGCCACCTCAGCCTGGCACAAACCCTTCACCAGACTGGGAAAAGATGCCCACAGACACTGGTGACTGTCCTCCCTGACCTCCAAGAGTCTTTTACATGGCATCTTTCACAGTGCTGGTGTGCAAGTGAACTACTCCCCCTAAGCACTGTACTACTGCAAATTTGTTTTATTTAACTAAATTAACATATTATCCACCACTATTTCAAAGTATCTGAAAGCAGAACTGGAGTCCCCTTTCCCTTCTTGCACCCTCGACCCAGTTTCACTTGCTGTGCTCTTTTTTATCTTCCACCCTGGCTGATTCCCTTAAACTCTTGTACTGAGATTGAATGTTGCTAAGTAAGAAGCTGTTTTTCAGTTTTGCCTTTCTTTGAAGCTACTGGATAATTTTTGCACCTGAAAGACCAGCATTACCCTTCCCAAAGGATTCCAGAACATTTACAGACATATATTAAAAAACCCCACTACTCAAACATGTTTAAAACATGTTACTATCTACCAACTGGACTGGAGCAAGCTTCTAATGATAATTCACTGCTATCCCAAAAACAAGGACTGATCCACAACATTTTTCTTGCAGATGGCTGACAAGAACAAAATGAAATTTAGAGTGTTGGTAGGATTTGCCTTGACATCAGCAAGACCAAGGACCAGCAGATTCACAATGAGGAGCAAACTCTAAGCCGTTCTGAAAAAAAGCAGTTGATTTAAACTGGTAAATATGAAGAACTTCAGCCTTAGCTGAAGAGATCTATAATCCACATATAAAGCTCAGTGGTGAGCAGGCATTAAACAACACCAACCATACAAAGTCCCTTCTCTATGCAGTATCCAGTTCCCCCCCATCTCTTAAAGTGTTCTGCACAGAACAGTAGTGCTGCAATTAGTAATTTTTCTCCTGGCAATGAACACATAATTAGATAACAAATGCATCTCAGTCTTGGAGGGTAGAGTTGCCATCCGCTCTGTATAGGCTGGAAAGAAGCTAATCCACCTGTCACGACGACATTTGCAGTTACTTAAGGTTATTAAAGAAAAAAAAAAACAAAACAAAAAACCAGCCAGAAAGGCAGCAACCTCTTTGGACAGTGTCAGTACCACTTGCTCCTGTGCTGCCTATCCCAAGACTGAGAAGCAAGTGCCTCTTCCCCACCCCTCACCTAAGTTACTGCTTGGTGAAGGGGCAGAGCACAGCTCCTGTCAGCGCACCAGAACTGATGAAGTGTTAAAGCGACTGCGAGCGCTCGGGGCTGCCGTGGAGGCTGCACAGGGAGAGAAACCAGTCCCAGGGCAGAGCCAAACCACACCTGCCAAAAGCCTCCCAGAAACGGGCGCTGGAAACTCAGCGCAGACCCTGGGGCTTGCTGGTCCTCCTGGTTTCAGACCCTGATCATACAGAAATTTTCATGTGCTAAAAGTCATGAATACTAATAGTGCTGCCGAAGCCAAGGGAGCTTTTCACATGAATAGATTTTAAAAGAAAATGCAAGGATTTACAGGATTAGGGCCTGAAATTCTTGGCTTTATGTCTTTCAATAGTTGTACAGTGCAAGTTACACTCAAGAAATGCTATCACTTTAAGAGACCAAATGTTGTCAAATGCCAAGAACTTCCCTGCAGATGAGATTTGGGGTCTTCTTACTTGGCCAACCTCATGAAAGAGGATTAAGCTACAAATGAGCCAGATTGCAAATTGAGGCTACAGAGGTCAATGATGGTTATTTTCTGGCTGCTGAAAATAGCTGTTTCCTCCTCTGGCTTTGATAATTTTTAACAATTATTGGTATCTTGTCCTCACCTAACATATAAAAAATGCTTGTTCCTATATTCAGTTTATAGCACCAGACTTTAGCTTTTAGAAATAACTTTCAAGGAGAGCAGCAGTGTCTAATTGTTTCTGAGCATACTGTGTTTAGCCATATACTAGTTCAAGGCCACATCTCTGTAATCTTGGATAAATGATATTAAAAATGCACCAAGAGACAAAAATACCAATGATGAATTGAATAAATACACCTTATTCCCCCCCACCAACAGGCCTAGTTTGGAAGTATCCCAATGGATAACTCTTTGACCTCTCACCCTGAGTGCCATCTCTGCCTCTTTTCCTTTTCAATTACCCATGTGCCACCCTGTCAAGGGATTTTACATCCAGACCAAGTATAGGATTCAGCAAACAACTGTGGAGTCATCTCCAAGCCTTTCTTGTTTCTTTCTATATGAAAGAGATGGCAACATCATCAGTAATTAATCTGTTCATCCAGGATTAATTAAATTAAAATCTGCTAAAATTTAACTAGAAAAGAAAAGTCAGTATAAATCAGTGCACACTTGCAGAATTGCTTCTTTTGGTCAGGCATAGAAAGATTAACGATCTCTCCTTTTCTTACACTCTAATAGAAGTGTTTTTTTGGGCCTCCAGTTTCTGGCAAGCAGATCCAAGGCAGGGGGAGAGAGGGGCATGTGAGAGTGTAGAAGGCACACAAGGTGCAAACTCCAGGAGTTAGGAAATGGGAGTTACGGAGCAAGATGGCCTATTTTTTGTACTCTTTAATGTGAGGCCTGTTTTTTTTAAACCTCTCAGCAGGAATAGAAAAGTTTTCCAAGTCATCACCTAGCAACAAAACCCAGAAAAACATTTGCAAAGCAGTTTTGCATCACTGCCATCCCTGGAAGAACTAACTTGTTGAAGGCTGAATTTGCTATGGAGAGGGATTGAATGCTCTGTTCTTATTCAGAGTGCTGAGACATGCAGTCCTCTTTCACTGGGAACAGAAATTCATTAATGCATATACACACACATTAAGTGTTGCTTTGGAGGTGTTCTCAGAGTTTTTGGACCACAGGGGTGTGGTTTCAACTGAAAACCCTGTGAAAACAAATTGAAACAATTTCTTCTTTCACAGGATGTCATTCCATGTTACAGATTGTGTTTACACACACTTTCTGTTATAGGATCAATATTTTATCTCAAAAGCTATCCTTAAGAGCATTTAATTTCAAATGAAAATAATTTTGATGAGTAAAACCCCACTTCTGTAGCAGATCACCTTTGCAAGATTTGAAGTCACAGTGAGCAGCCTGGCTTAATACACTTATGTATTTTATGAAAGCAATTAATTTCCATTGGCACATTTACAAAACCCTCCTCCATATATTTGTTGAAAAATCATATTTTCCTTGTAGGATTCTTCTTTTTGCCTTCCCACTGAACTCAAGGACTTTTCATGATGCTGAGAATTTTAACTGCAAAGTCCAGTAGGAGCAAGACCCTACAGGAGTGGCTACACAGGCTCAGCCCACATGGTGCAAACCTGAGCTTTGAGACATCCTCCAGTGTGCTCAGAGCACCCTCCCAGCCATTTCCTCTCAGCCTGCAGAGGCACCAGCTCAGAGCCCAGTAACAATCTGACCATGCCAGTGCAATGTTAGGTGTTGTGGGTGAGCGCAGGCTCACCAGTCCAGTTGCACCTCTGTGCTGCCTGGTGCTTCTGGTTTTCATTAGCACCACCTCTAAAGTTTCTGTACCATGTTGCACTGCACAGTGTAAGCAAATAACGAATTTATGTTTCCTTATTTAATAGCAGGAAAAGGTATAGATATTTTTGGACCAGGAAAAAAGCCCTAAAACTGAAGTTACTCAGGGATCATACTTACATTTACACACTATCTTCCCTTACTACTGTAATGGTGGGAATACTGCTAATGAGCCAACCCTATGGCTACTATGTACATGGAGTATAGAGCTGAACAGAATAGTCACATTAAATTAAGTATGGCTTTCAACCTCAAGATCTTCCCATTTCAAGTTGTAGATACACTTTTGAGAGGCATTAGTCCTTAATCACTTTAGACCAAGGTCTGCAGAAAGAAGAATTTACTGGAGGATATGGATTTCACCTTGCAGTGGTTATACACCATCACTGAGCAGCTTTGCATAAGGTCTTATTGCAGGATTGGTTACATCCCTTATTACTGCGGGAGTTTTACACAGCTTCCAAATATTTCCTGGGATGTTTCTGACTATTACCGCTTTGCTGCTTTTCCAGCTTTCACCAGAGAGTGAAAAACATTTGGAATTCCACAAGACTTCCAGTGAACAGCTCACTCATGAGTATCCCCAATTTATAGAGAAATGTTTGCCAAGACAGAGCCTGTTCTTTCTTTCCTTTGTTGCTAAATACACGGTTAAACACTTAGCTCTTAAAATCTTCCCAAAGTGTTCCCAGGCCTTGGGGAACAAGGACGTAATCTCAGGTTTGTGACCCACCCAGTGGGGGTTAAGTGCTGCTGCAAGGTTCGTTCAGAGGAGCCGCTGCTCCTTTGCTCCCAGCTTTGTGCCCCGCAGTCACTGGGGATGTCACTGGGGATGTCACGCACGGAATCCTGGAGCAGCAGAGGGAAGGATCAGCCCCTGCAGCCCTCTGTCTGTCCTTCTGCTTTGTCAAACCAGGTTCCTTGCACAGCCAATGCCCGAACTTGCAAGCATAAGAGGGAGGACTGACCCTTCGAGTCCTCATTTCTCTCATTTGATCTCGGCGAACCTTTCATCCCGTCACCGCTTCCTCTTGTGTTGTGTCTTATCTTTTTAACATCTCTGTGTAACCTCGACTTAGTGCCCATTCACAAGGCGAGAGAGGGCAAATGCAATCTATGGAGGGGTTGCTTTCCCCTCCCGAATCATCTTCAGCTTTACCCCTCTCTGTTCCTCTTGCTCTGATTTTTCACCTTCATTTTTCTTCCAAACTGTCACCAGTGGACAGTTGTTACCAGGCTGGGATGGGAAGATGGGCCTGTCTCAAAAATCAGCATTTCTGTGGAACAAGAACTGCTGTCATTCACAGGCTGCTGCTGGATGAGTTGTCCCATTGATAGTCCCTCACCAGCACTGGGTGAAAGAGAAGACAACAACACATGACAAATATCACACTTACAGCTGCACTTTCTGTGCTTTCTACCTGATCAGCTTAAGATCAGAAGTCAGTTTTTTAACATGTTACTAAATATAGAATATGTGCCCTTCAGGCCACAGAGATGTGTCTGCAGCATGATGCTGCACTCAGAGGAGCACATTTCAGACATTCACAATTACAGTAAGGGCCCAGGCTTGGCTACTATTAGTCTTCTTTAATGTCTTCTTGTAAAATAGGAATAATGCTTTCCTGTGATATTCAAGATTCTTATGCAGTAGAATTCTATTCAGAAAGATCATCACAAAGCAGAATGTGGTGAGTTGGATGCTGTGCTGGAGACAACTGTACACTTCAGGCAGAATTCATATCTTCAATTTCCATCCAAGTCACAATGCAAAACTCCTGCCCTTTTTTCATCAGGTGCGTGTGAGCTTCTGCTCTGTTCAAGCTGCTGCCCAGGTCAGCTGCAGCTCTGGGCCCATTTGCCTCCTTTAGTCTCTGTGCATTGCTTCGTATTAATAAACTCTCATTTTTTTTGTATATTAATATATTCAGAATGACAATTGACATAGCTGCCAGCTGCTTCATGTTGAGGCAGAACCACAAGCAGCAGCATTTTAGGGCCATATTAACAGCCTATTATAATAAAGATGCTATCTTGGAGCCCTCATTAATGTCAGTATTGCAGCTGTACATACTGCAAGTAGATGCATCATCATGATATAATGTGTGTACAGCAGATGGAAACAAGATAAGGTGAAATCAAAGCTCTAATCTTAATATGTAGTTTGCTGCTCAATGAAGCCAACAGAATTCCTGAAATATCTATGGCCAAAAGAGCTGAATATAAGCACTTTAAGAAAAGCTTATTAAGAACACACAAACTATAGGTCACACATATGATCATTACTAGACTGAAACAGAGAAGTGCTAAATAAACACATAGAAAAAAGCAGGAACTGTCCACAGCTATGTCTATTCTGCATTTGAGAAACAGGAGGAAGAGGCCATTTTCTTTCTAGGATGCTGGCACTGGACCAGAAATAAGGATAGGACAAGGATAAGAATAGCACCTACCAAAAATAGACATTTTTGCACCACAAGGGTGGCACATTCCAGAGTGTGTGTAACTCTTACAGAGTCAGCTTCCCCAAGGTCTTCTCCAAGGTGAGATCTCTGTGAGGCAGCAAATTTGACTGAACAATAGACATTATGTTGACCTCCTTCTTCCATCTTTTTGTTGGAATTTGCTTTCAAAACTCACTACTAAGTAATAAGTCTGGAATATTAGTCTCACCAGGAAATTTAGTTCAAATTGACTCATAATTTTAATTATTGCTGGTGAGGAATGAGTGGTGTCCAGGTCTGACTACGTAATTTTTTTTAGGAAACCAAACTGTACAGAGGTTAATTCAAAAGCAATCCTAGAAATGTAAAACAACTGTTTGTTTGGTATTTTAATAACAGATAATTAGTGCCAAAGGCAGAATTCATACCAGTGTATGTATTAGTCTGTTTTCAACACAGGTAAAGAGTTAGAAAACCTGTCTGGAAGCTGTTTTTGGGGTTTAAAGGAGAGGGTAGAAGGATTAGGGGGCAGGCTCACAATTTGTTAATGAAGTTAATTAATGAATTTTTCAACTGTAAGTAAAATTTTCAGTCAAAACTTGTGTTAAGAGAATTTATATATATATATATATATCTTCTATAGCTCAAAAGCATCTTTGTGATGGGTTCAATTTTTAAGGGAGAAATACCAATTAGCAGGATACCTTTAGCAATATGCATGGAAAAGATGCAGAAGAATCCCCTCATGGTCTGAACTGCAGAATTATTTATTTTTTTTTTTTAATATTGTTTTAAAGATTTTTACCAACAACCTGGGTGATGATATACAATTCTCACCGATAAGGTTTCAGCAGACATCACCAAGATTGGCTACTATTACAGAGTGAGCTGAATCTCCTGGTCAAACGATTGTGATTCAGTGTGGCTGCATTTAATACAGCCAAATGCAAGGTGATACATCTGGGAACCTGGAGGGCAGATTACAGCTGTAAGATGGAAGATTCTGTCTTGGAAAAACGTGACCCTGAGCGAGACTGAAAAAGTCAGTGGAGATAACAGCTTCAACATGAGCTCTCAATGCAAAGCTGCAGCTCAAAGGGCAGGTGTGTCCTCTCGGGGTGTGAGAAGGGAGGTATCAAGTTAGAGCTGGGGAAGTGATCCTGCCTCAGTGGGGAACTACTCTCAGATCACAACAGCAAAACCGTGCCTAGTTTGGAGGTCCACTTGTGTATCTGGAAACAGGGGAGGGAGTTTAGATGGGAATCACACAAGTGATACAGGAGCTGGAGAGCCAGACCTGTGGGGGAAGATCTATGGAGCTCAGTACACTCAGGTGCTTGAGGAGGAGCTTGGGAGGAGACCTGGCCATTCCAAATGTTGAATGAAGAGGTTCTCAGAGGGAGCAGGCAATTTCTGTTCCCAGAATTCATTTTAGCAGTAAGTGTTGCCACAAAAGCCTAGCAGAGCCTTTTGGGTTGGCAGGGAAGACAGTGCTACCAGCAGCTTCTGGGAAGGCATTTCACCTGATAAAATTTAACACTGGCACATGCTGTTAGTTTTATCTGGGCTCCACATAACAGCAGAATTATTTTACTTTGCTACAGAGAAAGATTGTCAAAAGAAAGAGAGTACCACACTGCCATACCCAAACTTGTAGCATCTGGCCTTCAATTGTCTGCTGACGAGGCCAGGTCTGCAGAATAGAATGCTATCAGCTGTAGAAGAATTCGTATTTTATCTTTCAAGTATTTTATTAGTAATATAATTCAGTGATCTGATCTATCCTTAGTTATATGTGTATATAAAATTGTATGTAAATACAGTAACATATCCACTAAAGGGAAATTATTTCTAGTGGTGCAAATCTTTTTGTTATAGTCCTAGACCTGCACATATGGTGGTGTGGGGGTATTCCATTGATTCCAACAGGAAAACAGGCTGTGAAGACCATGCTGCTATCAGTTTCCTTCCCTTCTCAACTATCTCAGTCAACAGAAATCCTAAGCTTTAAATTCAGAAATTACCCTGCTTTAGAAGAAGATGCTAACTCAGTTTCCTAACTATCTCTGAGAGGATCTACTTCATTTCTAGAGAAGTCAGAGTGGTTCAGGGGACATTTGGAGTAGTTCACGTGACTTCCTCAAAGAAAGCCACAGCAGCATGTGCTGCACACAGCAGTCCCTGTTTGAGTTTCTGCTAAGTGATGCTCCCAGTTCTGCTGAATGATGTACAGCTAATCCCCAAATACCTGCAGCGGTGTGGATAACCCCACCCAGTAACTGCCTGAAAAAAAGATACCCCATGTCAGGTGTTCCTCCTGTAGTAATACCTGGCAGCAAACATAACCCAGACGTTGTTTCCTGACAAGCTCTACGTGATATGTCACGTTGCAATGTGAGGGAAGAGACATTTTTCCATGTTTACCACCCACTGTTAAGCTTGCATAAAGAAATGCTGTCTCCTGAGTTTGCTCGGCTGAGAGAAGCTCTTCACACCTTTCAGTCCTTAGGCTGTCCAAACATTTTAGGAAAGCTGGTGACTGCTCCCTTAGAAAAACAGGTTGGAGGCTTTTAAAATAACCCTCCCACATAAAAATGTTTTCTCTCATGTTCTAGGAGTTAAAGGGATTCCTTCCTGCCCTCTTATAAGGATTGTTTTCAGAGCCTGTGTGAGGGGCAGCACTGATGGTCTGCAGTTAATTCCCTAATGGCAGCTGCCCCCAGCTGCCTGGCACATCCAGGCTTTGCTAGTGCAGACATAAGGTCCAAACCCACTGTCCCTGTCACAGCTGCCTGACAGAATTCAGCAGATCCCTCTACACTTCCATTTCTGGGACTGGGGTGTTTTGGGTACCTGAAAATTACATCAGCTGGAGGTGCTGAGCTGCATTCACCCAGTGACTGTTGCCATGTTGGTGCCTCACAAAATTACCACAATTTTGCAGACTGGCTCACTCAGCAAGAGTTACCCAGCTTTTTGTGAAAACCCTGCAAGGATTTCACAGAATATGTTCACAAATTGCTGTTGAGTTCAGATTAAGGAAAATGAATGCCTGGGTTTGGAAAATGAATTGCTTTTCTCTGTTTTAACTCAGTGGCAAAGGTAGAATAAAGACAGCTGAAATGCCAGAGCTTTAGTGGGCATAGCCTCAATTTTTGTTTAGCAAAAATCAAGAACAGAACTGAAATCAAAGGCAGAATAATGTTTGACTGCTCTGAGGAGAGTTGCTGAATATCTCAAGCCCGTTGTTGATGAGGTCTCTTCTGATGGCATCAACATAAAGCTCATGGGATCCCTACAGTTACACTCATCTGCTTTCCTGGGAAGAGAACTTGGGGTACTCAGGGAGGTTTGGGGAAAGTCAAGACCCAAAAAAAGATTACTTATAAGAAAAACTGAATACTATGAAGGAAAGATCTTAAATTTTTGATCTCCTCTGTCTGTTGCTGAGGAACCTCAGACCAAGCTACACAGGAACCTTCCCTGGATCTATTTCTTGTAATAATCCTAATTGCAGCTCAGTTGGTGTGTGCAAAAATCCTTCTCCCCATTTAGCAAAATGAAAGGTTCCATCAGAGAGAGCACATCTGCATGTGCTAAAAATGGAAATGCAAGAGCAATGCAAAATCTATTAAACAAATATTTTATTTTTTTGGGGGGAGGGGCAGGAATCTAAAAGTGCCAGGGCTGAACCACATAAAAATGAAGCAAGATGAAAACGTGCATCAGAAGTTTTCCTTGCTAAAGAGGTGTGCACAGTAGTTGAAAGTACATATTATGCTGCATTGTTGTACTGTAGGTCTGGCATTATAAAAAGTCTCCTTTAACTGTTTGGTCTGAAAGGAGACACACATGGTTCAGGCTTGCACTAATACAGAAATGTAAAAATAACAACACAAGGCCAATGAGAGGCTCTGAGGAAAAAAATTAAAGAAAAATTAAAGCCCTTTCCTATCAGTCCCTTTCCTATCAGTCATCCTTGAAGCTGTCAATCAGTTCCTCCAGCTGTACATGACTGACGTGTGCAATGGGCAGGGCTTTCAGAGCAGTCATTTTGAAACCCTCCACACCATCCAGCCTCCCAAGCACAAAGTAAATTCTGCAAGGGAAAAGGCTGGGTACAAGAGAGATGACTTGAGCTGCACCTTGACACCAGAAGCCATCACTCTCCAAGCTTGCAGGCTGCTATTTCATGTTCATATGTTACCAGATATAGGGAAAATCCTCTTTCTGCTGCATTACTTGCAGTTTTGTTAGTGGTGCTAGTATCGTCAGGATAAATAATATTGATTTCTGTGGTTCTGAACTGATCTGCACTGGAAAAATCACTTATATTTAAAATACACAGAAAGTGCCATTTCTACAGAGAAGAGGAGATTGGAAAGTTCATAATCCCAGTACCTGGATTCCCAATTAGCTTAAATATTTAAAAACAGAAACAAACACTGTTATCCCTTAATTGCACACAGACCAATGCTCATAATAACATTTTTAGTATTTTTCCAATTAGTTATTTTCAAATGAAAACTGTCAGAATCTACTGAAGTCTTTAGGGACCACCTTTGCCTTTCACAATCCTTACCTGCCTCACCATACCAAGCACCATGTTCCATATCAGCAAGAATCAGACCTGTAGCTGATATAAATCAGGTTCTCTAAGACCTAAAGATACTATTTAGTCTGAAATGTTTAAAGAGTTGAACTGCTATATGCAGGTAACTCAGTATATCAGAGGCACATCATGTAGGTTGATCTGTCTGTCACGTATTTTGGATACCTTCATTTACTCCACAGTTCATTCAAAAAGTGTGGTTGCCTTAGAAACCATGAAAGTGCAGAATAATTCTAAGATAAACCCAACTGATAGAATCACTCAGCAGTGGCTCAGAAGTACACAGCCTTTCCATACATTCAAAAAGACATATTGCATTAAAAGCAGGAGAAAAGGATTATTTCCTCATTAAAAAATAGGGGTAGAGAGAAGTGGCTGATTACCCAATAGAGGATGACAGATCCCAGGATCATGTTACATGTTCAGGCAGCCTTAGCCTGGGAAATGCCCCTGGTCATCAGGGTAATCCTGTGGGAAATGAGGAGGCTGCAGAGGATGGGGAGAGCTTGGAGTCAGAGCAGGAGTCTTCTGGGACACAGCAGCCCTGCAACTCTGGGAGCATGAAGAAAAGGAATATGCAGGTCTCCATTTCCAGATGTTCTCTACAGAACAGGCTCCCTCTGCCTGCTTTTGCTGGAGGCATTTCCCCATCTCTGTGAAGCACTGCAGTTAGGAAGCTAAATCTGCTCCCCTTCCCTGCTCCCCCTTTTCTCAATGCCAAAATGCTGAAGCTTGTCTGCACCAAGGTGATGATTTGCTATCTGAAGGACATAAAGTGAGCTCCCAAATGGAATGTGATCTCTTCCAGCTAGTAAAAGTTTTATAACCAAGGACAAAAAAATCCTATAAAAGTAAAATAAAATCAGGCACCTCAGCTGGTGTAAATCAGCACTGCCTAACTCCAGTGGAGCTTGCCTTAGGCAGGGGTGGAAATTTTGAGGTATTTCCAGTACATGGATGGCAGGTTTATTGGAAGTCATTAAAATTCAAGCCTTATTAAAAAAAAAAGGTAAATATTCCAGACTACTCCCAGGAACATCCTCCATCAAGATCCCCTCAGTCAATCACTGGAAATGTTAAGACAGGGACACTGATAGCACTGAGTTTTGGTTTATTTGAGTACATTAACAAAATAATTTACACCCACCATAGCTAATCCCTGGTTTAGTATGAATAAATGTAAAGCCTCATTACTGATCCCCTTTCTGTATTACTTCTTCCCTTACATGCTTGCCTTCAGCTGGCACAACACACTGGTGGCAGGTATGACTGGTATATCATACTTGAGGCAAGATATTAAAAAGAATTTCCCTTGGAAGGTGGGGTAAGGGTCCCCAGTTTTTCCACTCAATGGCTTGGGAACTGCATGGTCTGGCTCTGGGGTTTCAGATGCAGCCACAGTGCCTGAACAGCCACCAGAGGCACTGCTATGTGCTGCATCACACCCATGGCCTCTCCAGGAGTTTCATCTGGGAGCAAAATTCACCAACTTAGTGACACACTCGGACGAGTCGGAAAAAAAATGGTTTTGCTCTTCCTTGGTTCTTGAATTGCAGCAGATTGCTGACCCTGATGCTGAGGGGCAGCAGGGGCAGGGGAAGACTGGGAACAGGACACTGTAACCACTAGACATGGAAAAGGTGATTTATTTCACTAACAGTTGCTGCAGTTTGGGTCTGCTTTAACCAGCTAGAGAAGAAATCCAACACCATTTACCATAGCAAAGTTCATCCATCATTGCTCAAAGCCTGCACATCCCTGCCTGTCCTCAGCAATTTGCTAACTGAGGTGGGTGTTTTGAATGCAGCAGAGTCCCAACATTCAGTTTTACTGGATACTAGAGCAAAGATCCCTATGATCCCTTAAGAACTAAGCAGCAAAAGAACCTCTGTAGATGCCCAGCTGTATTTGACTCCTAATGACAGTAACTTGCTTGGCTGTTATGACCATTAAGCCTTGAATTAGTACAGAAAAGTCAAAGCAATACATATAGGCAAAGGAGCCACTTGTAAAAAAGGTTGAGAGAATTCAAACAGTTCTTTATTTATTATAAACAAAGAAGCTGATCCTTCACTTTGATCTCATCTATCCTTCCCTCCCCCAGAAAATATAGAAGTAGAATACAAAGACCTAAGAATGTCAAGAAGGAGAAAGAGAAAAGGAAAAGCCAGATCACCAAGGTAATTGATTGACTTTGAGCTATTCACTTCACAGGATGATGACACCAAGTTTTGTGTGTGGATCCTCCTCTGATCTGAGACAGCCTCTTTGCCAAAGATCCCAAAGCCTCCTGCACTCATTTCACATCCCTGACCTGCTGCCAGTGCTGAGGAAAGAGCCATGCAGCTTTACACTCAGAAAAAGCAGTCCTCATGAAGTATGACCAGAAACAGCAGGGCTGAAATAACAATCATTAGGAAAGGGCTGGAGAGCAAGTAATACTCCCCAGAAGTATTTCTTGGCTTGGCAGGATAAAAGATGTCATGGATCCACTTATATATATGAAGCCCTTCTGCCAATCAGATAGTGTCTGGAGGGGCAGCTTGCCCCTCTGTGGGAATCTAATTTCAGACACAAGATCACTGGATTTCCTTTTTCCTCAGAGCAGGCTGTATCTGCAGATCAAAGCCCCGCCGGGAGCTGCTACCGAGCATATTCTCACTTGGATGGAATTGTAGCTCCCGTGAATGCAAACATGGCAAGAGGAGAATACATCCTTTATGTGACATTTCCCATGTTTTTCTGACCACTCATATTGCTGGCCAGAAGAAACAGATTTAAAGGGCAGATTTAGTAAAATTCTGCTCTTTGTGCTTTTTCTCTGCTATTGTGGTGCTTTATTAAGGGTGATGAGGGATCTACCCCACCCACCCCAGTCATCCTCCAGAGCAGGTAATATATAACTCCATTCATTGTGATGCTAACGAGTTCTATTTAGCTGTATTTAACTGGATATCATGACTCCACGAGATGACCTTTCACTCCTGGGAAGTAGTTTTAAATTTGATCCACAGTAAAGGAAAATCCCTCCAATTCATTGGCTGTGAAAGGTCACAAGTGAAATGTGTTTTGATGGTATCTGCTTGTGGTTCAGTTCTCAGTATACCTGAGCATCAAGCTGCTCTGAATCAGCTTTTGTGCTGGCAGTCTGGGTACCAGGCACCCTGAGAAAGCACTGTGGAAAAGGCAGCCAAGCCTCTGGCAGTGCCAGTTGGTCTAGGCAGTGCTTGGAGAGGAGATGCCCATTGAACCCCAGGAATGTGCTACCCAGGATGAAACACAGAGGGCCTACTCAGCTGTTTTTTTAATGAAAATATTAAAAAATGTGAGTAATAGTCAATGTTAGATACAAGCATGCAAAGATCTCATGTAAGCATCAGACACTGATGCCACAAAATACATTTCTAAATGTGACTTCCAGGACAAAAATGGATGGAGAGAAAAGGACTAAAACTGTATTAACACCGTGGTATTAAAACTTAACTGGTACCTCTTCTCCCCTTGGCCAACAAGTCCGAGCAAGCCATTCAGCTTGGAATTTCAAAATAAAAATTCATATTTTCTTTCTTCCCTTCATTGTGACCATTCCCCATGCAGAAGTGTAGAGGTTTCTTTAGCTCTTCTCATCAAAAAATACTTGGTGTACCATATACAGGGTGGGAAGAAGTGTTGTTTTACTAATTTCTCATTACTTAATGTTGGCATTATAGCAAAAACTGGAGCTAACAGTCAAAAAACCTCAATCAAACAAGCAAGCCATCCCACCAAAACAGTAAGATTATCCTTCTAAAAGCTTTCAGTTAAATGGGGAAGGGCTAAGAACTGTCAGTCCACTTTTACACCCAGAATAAGGGAGACACAGGTGGCTGAAGAGAATTCTCTCTCACACCAGCATATGGCAAAGCTCAGATTCCAACTTGCACACTCCCTGCCTGAGCCACCCTTCCAAATAATAGCAGGTGTATCAGATGCAACAGAAGCCAAAATTTAAAAATTATATAAAGCACCAAAACCAACACTACAATGGGAAACCTTAGTCACAAAGTTGTGGCAGAAAAGCAACTGGCTTTCTGGTGGCTCTGGTCAGATTTGTACAGCAGTGGCTACTGCTAAGGTATTAAATGAGGTCTCGGTACTTAAAACTCCAAGGAGCACCCCAAAAATCAGTCTGAAAAGCAGCCTGAAAAGACCTTTCCTAAAATCTTAGAACATTTAAAAAACCCTGCTCTGACTAGGTTTGAGGTCACATTAGCCAACATGAGGAAAAAGAACAGCCTTTACACCTGCCCAGACATATCCAGTCTATAAAAGAAACCAAACCAGGCTATTGCCAGTAACTGACTCCCCTGCTGATTTCTGACTGTGACAGTACAGAAAAAACAACCAAGTGAATGCCAAGCCTGCCAGGGACAATGAGCAGCCTCAGGATTCGGAATCAAAGGTTTTGCTGCTATCAGGATGGTGATGCTGTCTCAGGAAGATGGTGAGCAACCAGCTTCTGTTGCCATCAACATAGGCATGTCTCCTTCCTAAGGGAGCAGTGACAGCTGCATGGAGCAGGAGGGTAAAAATTATTTGAAATGCAGGAGCTTAAAGACAAAAACAACTGTGTGACTAAAAAACCCATTAGCTTGTCTCACCTAGTGCCAAATCCATTCACTCACAGCATACTCAAGGCTTCCCCACAATACACTCAGTTCCAGTGAGGGCTCTGAGCTCATCCAAGGAAAGAGGACAGCCAGGATTTACCACAGAAGACACTCGTGCAACATGTACAGAGAGTGCTGTACCCACCACGGATAAGAGCTATGTCCAGAGCACAGTGCAGAGTGAATTCCTATTTTGCTATTAACTCATGGCCAGAGGGTGACTGGCACCCAGCATAGGAGAACTGGGACAGATAAAAATAAGGATGCAATGTATGTTCTCAGATCAAATTCAAGGTGACTTTGGTACAGAACTGGAACAAAGAAGTATAGACTATACTCCTACCTTGACACTCCCCTATGGAAGAAGAAGCAGCAGTGCACAGCAGAACTACTCCAGCCAAGAGCTTTCAAGAATCTCAAGTTCAGCCAAGTTTCAGGTTTTAGTGCTGCAAAAAAAAAAACAAAAACAAAAACAAAAACAACAAAAAAAAAAACAACCCAAAAACAAAACCTTCTACAAAAAACAAAGGCACAAGGCCTAGTCCAAGTGGGACCCTGCCTTTTGTTACAGTCAGAATACAAAATAAGTAGACCAGCACCACTCAGACCTCGAAGTTTCTGACCTAAAATGCAGAAGAAATACACAGGGTGGTGAGTTAATAAAACACACCTGCAATAACTTCTTTTGGAAACGTGCCTCAGCTGAGGTACCTGGCTTCACTCCCAACACTTAGAAACAATCCCCAAGTGTCAGTGACTGCTGTTTAACAGGCAGCACAATTTCCAGGGGGTCCTAAGAAAACCTGAACTGACAGATTTCTTTTTTGAAACACTGTAATAACTTATAAAGCTGTCAAAGTGGGGGTTTATTATTATTATTTAAAACATGTTCCTATGTAAGTCCTTGTATGACAATTTTAGCCAGCAGGTAATTTTTAAAGCCAAGACTCAAGATAAACTCCAGAAAGCTAAAAACACATAGAAGCTCTGACACAGCTTTAATTAGAAGTTTGTAACCAGGTACAGGTTAAGTTGCTAAAATGTTGTTGGTTTGAAAGTCTTAGCTGTTAAAATATCACTAACACCTCTGGTACATTGTTTGTAAAATGCTTTTATGCAGCTGAACAGATCCATCTTTCTAATACAGAGTTCAAAAGCACAATCATCCTAATGAGTCCTTATGTGCCTCTTGTGCCTCTAGTACTGTTTGCTCTTGAAGAGTACTGCAGGTTAAGTTTGGTTAAACTGGAGCTCTTCTTATAGGAAAGCTAAAACACAAAATAGAGTTGTGACTCACAAAACTACTTTTTGACCAGTTTAGACATAAATGGTCAATTCCAGAAGGGCCTGTGAATCCAACTAAACTTTAAGCTGCCTTTGCTTTGGGGCCTTACTTTGACCTTTCCCCTCTGAATAAATAAAATTATGTACTTGGAATTACAAGCTGTTGCTGAGGTTCCTGTTTCAAATGTTCCTGTCTTTTCTGCTTTTGCACAGCTTTTCAATTCCTTACTGCTCTGTCTCAGGTGTTTCTACAAACCTACACAAACCATTCTGATTGATCTCACCTTTCCCTTGGAAAAGATTTTAATGTATTCTTTCATAGTGAGTTCCAAATCTTGTCTCACTTCTGATGTATAACTATCATAAAGGAAGGCCAAGTCTTGCTTGGGTTATAGCTTAAGAAATAGTCAGGTGTAGATAAAACTAAAAAAATAAAAGTGCTTTCTTTGTTTATCTTTATGAAAGCTTTCATAATTCCTAAAAATGTCCTTTGTTTTCATTGCTGTCAAGTACTTAAATTTCCCCATTCAATTTAAAACCCTAAAATCTAAATAGAATAACTGAGGGAGAAGTGCTGAATTCTTAGGACATATCTAACAGGTAATGTAGTGCAGAGCTATCTGAATCACCGGTAAATTATCTAGTCTAGATGTCAGAAATTATGTATACACCAGGGCCACTGGCACCTGAGCTACTTCTAGGATCACTGACACATCTCAGAATTTTCTTCTCTGTGCTTCACAGCCACCCTGAGCTACAGCCTCATCCCTGCAAGGTGCTGAGCATCACAACACTGAGCAACTTCAAGAGGAGCTGAAGGGGCTCAGCACCCTGCTGGGTTCAGTGCAGGCTGAGTGATGCCGTGGGTGGATGCTTCCTGAAGCGCAGTTAAATTCACTGAGGCTTGGGGTTTCTGCCAAATAAACGCCAGCTGAGGAAGTTATGCCTGCCCAGAGGCTTTCTTCAATGTACATGTTCTACTTAAAAAAAGAAATTCTACTGTAAGTTTTGTATTCATAAACTGATGTTCTCCTTTTTCTTCCTCTTTTGCCCTCTCTGACTTCTGCCCTCGCTCCTCAGCTGCCAAGAAAGTGCCCCTTTGTGTGCGGAAATGCCCAGCAGTTCACAGAAGTTAACTAGAAAAGACACATTCAGCCACTTTCTGTCAAAATGCCTTGACACTCTCTTTCTGTCCAAAAGACCCTTTTGCTTTGGAAAAGCCCCCATTGAACACCTCCCCCCTTTCACCTCCCTCTTGAACTTACCCTGCAACAACAATGCAAAATAAATAAGTAAAAGAGGCACCCTTCTCCCCTGCCCCCAGCCTTTGCTGAAGTATTTTGTTGTTGCCATCTTCACTATTAATTTTATGCAAGACACTCGCAAAGTCCAGACTGGTGCGAAAGTGATGCTGCTTGGTGTTATATTCACAGAAATTGTGTTCCTCTTTCATGGCGTTTTGCTTTTGCCTCAGTGTTTTTATTTGGTTTCTTTGGCTGTGGGAAGAGATCCCCCCGAGCATGAACCCCTCTGGGTGTGTGTCACATTCTGCACCACCGAGAGCTCCTGGGCACGGCCAGCGCTGGCCAGAACAGAATGTCGAGGCTGCTCCTTTGGCTTGGAAACAAGTAAGTAGCAGATGGATTATCACAAAATCAAACCACAGCTCTGGAAGACCTCATCATTTTGATCAAGGTTTCAAAGTCCTTTGGATGCCCATCTCTGCTCAAAGATACTCAGGGTCTTGTGTGACCCCTATTAAGCTGTGATATGTTAAGCAAGTGCTAATGGCACTATGTAACTAAACCTTAGCTTTTTTTGCTGTATAAAACTTTCTGAGACAGGCCCAGGAACAGGTTCTGCAATGGGTAAAACAAATGTGTTAACTCAGATCCTCTGTTAATGGGCACATTTATTTCTGGATACACTTTGGCCAGAAATTGAGAGGCTCTCCCCAGTGTGTATCAGCTGGCTAGAAATTACTGGAGGTTTTACACAAGGATAAGGCTCTTTGGAATTTGTAGCTATGTATTTTTAATACTGTCAATAAACTACTTCCTTGAGACACAGAAGGGCAATAATGGGAGCTGTTAACAAAGTGTGAAAAGAAACGGGCAAGCAAAGGTTAATCACATGGCTGTCCACTAATGACCTCTCCAGCCCCGAGTTTAAACCCTCCGCTACTTGTAAAGACCAATCACGTGAATAATTTCCTGTCTGAGGTAGTCTTTATGGTTAAGAATAAAAGCTGAGCTTATTGTGAAAAGAAAGTGCTCAGCAGGGGAGAAGGTTATTATTTTTAAGCTGATCTAAACACCTGGGTTTCTCAGTAGACCCTATTAAACTTCCTCCATTATGTCTAAAGATTTCAATCATTCCTACCACAGTAGTAAATTAGTGTATTACTGCTTAAGGCAGATAAGCTGTAGTGATGGGGGCATCCTAAGCTGATGCTGCTCACCCACCATGAAGAGAGGCCTATGCAACCAGCTCCTTCACCATAAATAAGGCAACAAGGCCTGATGCCATCCCAGAATATCGTCTCCTTTCAGTGTGTTGAGGTGTTCGAGGAACATTGACTCCTGCTGCTAGCAGGGCCATGGCACAGACCTGGCCTGGGGCATGGGAAGGTGCCTGTAAGGGGGTTGCTCTTGAAGCAAGTTGTGCCTGAAGCTGTATGGCATGGGAAGGCTTCACAAAACCTTGCTGCCATCTCTTCTAGATACCTCCAGTGACAGCCAGAAGGAAAGCAGAGAATACAGAAATGTGAGATATTCCTGCTTGAAGGTTTAGCTTTTGTAGTAAAAGGAGTTCAATGAGTGAGAAAAAATAATGCTGTCCTGGCCAGTGGCTCTCTGCCCTCACTCCCTCTTTCTTCTCCGTGCAACTCCACCTTATTCATGAGATTTTTTTTGTTCTGTTTTTGGAGTTCTGGTTCTGGAAAATGCCTGGAGATCAGACTGTGCACAGAGGGAGTATGCAGCCTCCATTCCTCCCATCACAGCTTGCTGCTGCTGGGATCCCCACAGCTCTGCAGCACACCCCCACCCAAAGCAGCACAGAGCAGGGCTCCTCAGTGAGGGTAGCAGAGCCTGAGCCCTGGCCAAGCAGCCCCCCTGAGGCTTCACACAACGTGTCTGCTGTCCTGACTGTGGTTTGTTTATAGGCTCACATATAAAGAGTGCCAGATTCTCAGCCAAGTCCCATTTATATCTGGGTAAACTCCACCTATGCCATTTATTTCAGTCCTGATTTACACACATCAAACAAAATACCTGCAAATCTTTTCCCTTCTCAACTTCCCCAAAACGTCTCACCTGGCACTTTTAAACCAAGACAGTCTGCAAGAGTTGTAAAATGAGTGTGAAATTTTAACTCAGGTCAACGTAAAGTGCCCACCTTACAGTCTCTGGAGGGAATGATATTATACCTTATTAACCTGCTGAAAAATGCTGCCTAGAAACTGCACGGGTGGTGGCACTGCTTTTTCTACTTCATAAATGGAGTCCTTGAGTTTTCCAAGGGTGCACGAGAGAGAAACTCTTCTGTTCTGTAAACAACTGTGTGTCCAGTTTCCATGCACGGATACCCAATTTGTGCATGCAACTGTAGTTATTGTGCATTCAAAGGGGGCACACCACTAGTCACGGGCCTGGGCTTCTTGCCAGTTTAAAAGTCAGCCCTTCTGTATGTGGAAAGAGAAAGCAGTATCCAATAGAAACAGTGCTCTGCATGCACTCACAGCTCTTATTCAAGGTTCTCAGAACAATGTCTAACTGTTAATCTTCCCAACACTGCCGTGAGGCAGGGAATATTTTATCTACATTTTACAGTCAGAGGAAACTGAGGTTAAGTGACTTGCCCAAGGTCAAAAGACAGATTTAATGACAGGCTCAGGATCTAGCCATGAGAATATGCTGCCCTGACACTGCCTGCTACACCTTGGAGTGGATGAGGAGAAAACGTGTCCTTCCCGCAACATCCAAGCACTGTCGTTTGCTAAAGGTCTAATCCAAGGAAGCGCAAACAAAAATCTGCAGTGGTGCCAAGATTAGGGAAATATCTCCTCTGTGGTTGGGCTCTTTTTGTGTTGTAAATGCAGAGGCTGAAATTTCCAGAGATGTGGATGCCCAATTTCCGCTAACATTAATAAGCTGATGTGTCCAAATCCTGTAGGCAGCTTTGAAAGCCTGTTTGTGCTTTCCCTCTTCCTACTATTCAAGCATAGAGTAAGGTCAGGGCTTTCCCATACCCTCTCCCTTCTCTGCCGGTGGAAAAATTCTGGCCATACCTTCACTTACTCTGCAGTGAATGGATAATGTCACTGGGGATTGATTGATCTAATACCCACAAAAGGCCAGAGGAGAGATTCCCTTGGTTGCCACAGATACTGGATCAGGACCTTATCTTTTTATGGCACTCATATCACTCTCACTATTTTAATATCTGAGCATCTTGTGGTTTATAATATATTCCACTTCCTAACTCACCCATGAGATACAGAGGTAGCATTAATCACTTAATCCCATTTTACAGATGATGAACTGAGGCACATCACACTCCATACTCATTTCAATCTGAACTACTCTGAGACACTCTTGGCATAGGCAAGAGGATGAGATAAACACCTGCAGCCAGAGATTTAGACACTGTCTTAGGAGGGGACACTACAGCAAGAATGAACAGCCCTTTGGAGAGTGCCTTTTTTTACGTTGACTGTGAAGGGAGCCCGGATGACGAGGTAGTTAAAATCCCTCCCTTTGAGACAGATGCTGCTGGGTCAGGCAAACCCCTTCTGAAATGACTTTGCCCAATGCCATGGAGAAAGCTTGTGGCAAAGGAAGAAATTTAGTCTTAGACGCAATCACAAGGCTATTTTCCTTGGACTGAGCTTTGATTTCAGGTAAAGGATTTTTTTGTTAAGGCAGGAAAACATACTAATAAGTTTAAAACTATCAGCTTTGCTTGGATTAGTCACTGGGAATCTCAGCAGCCAGGCTCTTGAGCTCTGGCCTCTTTGACTTTCCTATGTTTAGATGTTCAGGCCCTAATGAGTTGATCTCGTTGATCTTTAGGTATCTATTCATATGCAAATCCTGGCATTCTACTTTTGCTAAATAGTCTTTGTATTAACACATGAAATAAAATTTTTAAAAAAGAAAGTCAGGCTATGGTAAATCCTCATACTTAGGTTTGTTTGCATTTGGATAAATGATCATGGTCCCTCTTTATATGATCTTGCTGTACCCTTTAGGATAAGGAGGGGGAGGGTCGGGTGGGTATTGAGAAATCCAACTTTTAATCTCTTACACATCATTGTAAATGTTTTATCAAAGAAAAAAAAATGTCCAAGAACTTAGAGATAAAGATGCAAAAATACGTTAATTCCTCAGTTTCCTCTTTGGCTACATTTTTAAAATTACCACACAACTGTCCTCATTCTAGTGTCCTCAGTGGTTCATCTACTAAAAAGATCAAATGTGTCTTCTAAGGCTCCAAAAACCATTGCCTGCCACAGGGAGAATGCCTTTTCACAGCAGATTTTGCAGGTTCACGGTGCATGTGCATGTGAGAGACCTGTACATCACTGTGCCACAGCAGCGCACACTCGAGAGATTTTGAGCATGAATCCTGACCCCAATAGTGAATGAAAAGCACTCAATGACTTCAAAGGGTTTGGGATTTCACCCATCATTTTTCAGACTCTGAAGCTTACAATCATTCGTGGTTTGTTGTAAAAGTGGTGGCTGCAGAGCAGTGAAGTCATATGGGAATTTCATTCAACTCTGTGACAAACTTCTACTGTCTCTGTTTAAACCCAGTGTATTGTGCAGTTATGTATATAATACCTACAGTGGAGTTATATATTATATAAATATATAAATTTAAGTAGATAAGTCACAGAGAGTAATCTGAAACATAAAAACACATGAAAACTCTTGCAGGGCCTTGAAACCTACTCTGGACACTATATATACACTAATATGTATTTATGATGTATGTGTGCACTTAAAACTTCCAAAAAAATCTCAGCCTTCATTTGAACAAGTTGCTTGGAGTTGTAGCTGAGTTTCTTTTGCTAAAGAAAAGCTGTTTAGGAGCAAATGCAGGTTGCAACAAAATGTTAGGAACAAACTGTCCAGGATCTTCTTTCACAACAATTCCACGCGCTTACAAATCTCCCTTTAAGAATAAAGTGGTAGTGCAAACACCTAATTAAAAAAACGGCTTGTATTCAGAGTTACTAATTAAAAATCCTCATGTTCCCCCGACTTTTTCCCCCCTCTGTGGAAATCTGCAAGTTATTTAATTGAAGTCCCATTTTGTCGGTGCAGATGCACGAAGTGTCTGAATCATCAAACAGATTTAGGGTGTTTTGATTGTTGTGTGTGCCTCATTGCTATTCCCAGAATGTCGAGCTGAGCTTATGCTGATCGGCAGGACTTAGAAGCATGAAACAGTAAAAGAGTCCTTTCTTCTCATCCCAGCCCCATCCCCCTTGCCCCCTGGATTTACATTGAAACTTTGCCAATCTCAGATCGCACTCTGTCTGCTGTCTCTGCATTAAAATGGAGCTGCTTGCCTGTTTCTTTGGCCCCACACTCCATCTTCAGATTCCCCTTGGCTGCCCTAAGACGCCCCTCATGTTGCTTCAGAGAAACTTCTTTAAGAAGACAATTTCATTTTCTGTCCATTTTTTTCCTCCTTCTTTTTCTTTTTCAAATAAAAATCCTTCTCTGCTTTTACATTTGTGCGCTGTGTGAAAAGAAAGGAGACAGAGGAGGAGAGAGAAGGCTGTTTTGGTCTAGAGGTGAAAACAGCCTGGTGAGCAGCAGGTGCAAAGCCCCAAAGCAGCTGCTTTCTGCTCTCAAGTTGAAGCGCCTTGGTCCCCCACCCTCCACGCCAAGAGCACTTCATATAATCCTCTCATGCAATTCACACTGTAATTGCAGATATCCAGACTGCTAGGGCTCATTTTATTATTATTTTTACTGATAACAAGATCTGCAAACAGGGGACTGGTTGTAGTAATTAGTTGTGTGTCGCTAGGCAGCTTCTGAAGAAGCAACTTGGATTCTTTTCCTTTCTTTTTCATTCTTTTTAGGGAGGGGAGGGCATGACTGCTTTGCCCCTTCCTACCTCTCCTTGTTTTACCCCCTTGAAGGCCACTCCAAGTAGCACATGGGGAACTTTCCTGCTGGCTCTGTTGGGTCCCTTTATTATCTTGCCTGCCTCTTTCACTCCTTGAGTTGAAGGCTGTTGGATGGGTGCTAGCAATGAAGATTATTGTCTTGAGGACCAGCTTGTTTTCTCAAGGCTCTGCTTGTTACATTGCTAATTATGGGTCTATGGGACCCTTTTCTGATATTTGACTAAGTGGCATGGATTACTGTGCAATCATTTCCCACTGGGGAGGGGGATCTTTATTATTATTATTATTATTATTATTATTATTATTATTATTATTATTATATCTCTGGACAACTTTTCAGTTGCCTTTATTTAGGTAATTGCTCTTCCCTGTAATCCAGGAATTCTTATTTTTTTAATCATATTATGGATTTCACCAAACACTATTTAACATGTTAATTACTGGTAAATACACACTTCTTTTCCCCTTCTGTTCAGAGTGAATACAGATCCTATGAATGTGCTGTTTGTCATCTGTACCCCTTATGTGTTATCTCTGTCTAATAGGACCCTGTTGTTTAAAGAATGAAAAGACTGAACATGGACATTTGGCTCCAAACTTTTGTTTTAGATTAAGGCTTAATGAGTTTATGCCTTTTTTTTTTTCCTGTTTTATTTTTCAGGCCAAAATATAAAGGAATAAAAATCAGTTTGATGACATAATTATTTTTAATAACCTGAACAGATTTTGCAGTGCTGAGACACCACACAAAAGCCTGGAAAATGGGATCCTTTATTTACTTGCAGAAAGCTTGATCCAGCTGCCATGAAGTCAAGGCAAATTTTCCACTGAGTCAGAGAAACTCAAATCAGTGTGGAAGACCAGACAAGTTTCTTCCAGAGTGTCCTGGTAACACACCAGGGTCCAAATGGACAAGTGTGATTCAGACAGAGGGGAGTGGAGTGGGGAGGAGATTCCAGCATGATTCAATTACTATAAGTATTTTCAGTTTTCCTTAAAATGGCTTATTTTCTGGCTTATGCCAACTATGATTTTTTTCAAAGCTTTAAATTACTGAGATCTCTCTTTTATGCTGCAGTCCCACATTTTGATAAATAAAACTATTGCTAAATTGACCATTGCAAAAAGAAAAAATAAGCTTGAAAGTCTCAGAAGCTCCAATAACCCTACTGCAAGAGTGCTGCCAGGAAAATGGTGCTGGGGTATAGTGACTTTAGGGAACCTCAAGTCAGATTGACACAGAACTGGAAAGACAGAAAAAATACCTTATTTTGGATAAGTGAATTCAGACTGAGATATAAATGAGAACAGTCTAAGGCTGATTTATTCTGTGCCATTCTAAGATGTCAATGAATCTTTCTGGCAATGAGGAGCACCCCAAAGCACTGGTGCCCTCTGGGGACAGCTTTCTGATGGGCCGTGGCTCATATGTCAGGATGTTGAGTTTCACACCTTTTTATGGCTTTTTTTCAATCACTCCAAAATTGGTGTGGCAAAAACTTTCAGCTGAGCTATGCAGGCCAACTGAGCATTGACAGAATCCAATGCACCATGACAATAATCCAGCCAAAAGACACTGTGGTGGTGCAGAGCCTCCTTATTAATTACATTGTTTTATAAACAGATACTTGCCTAAAAAAGCATAACAACTCTTGAGCTCTGCCTCTGATATGTTGAGCCTCTGGTATGTTTGCCTACGAAGTTGCATGGCTTAGGATCCATTTGTTTTTAAAAATGGCTTGGTAGCCTCTTCTCAAATTTCAGCCCAAAGAGCTGCTGGACTTGGGGCAAAGTAAACACAGTCCAATACTAATTCTCACCAGTCAGCCCAAAAGTGCTTTTCCCTTGGGGGGCCAACAGGGATGTCCACAAGCTTTCAAAATAAACATAATTCAAGGTGACACTGGCACACCAGGACTTGCAGTAAGGATATGTCAGAAGAAGTAAATTGCAGGCTGGCAGAGTGGGAGAGAGCATGTCAAGTGATATTATGAAAAAAACCCAGTGTTGGTTCCTATAAAACTTTCAAGCAGTTCAATTGGTTCAGTGTAAGTGCTGTTAGTTGTAAAACTACTCTGGATTTAATCTATAGTGTCAAAAGAGTTTGCATTCTTTGCCATTAGAAATGTGAACTTAAAGACACTTCTGAAGATGAGATTTATTAGGCTAAAAAGTGACAACTCCTGCCTATTTCCTGGAGAAACGTATTACTCCATCTCTACTAAAATTTAAACAGGTCAAGTAAACAACTCTGAAAGCTGGAAAACTCAATTTCTTGCCCATCCAATTATGCCTAGCTAGACCAGCCTGTACAATTTTCCATTATGACTGTTATGAACTGTGTGTGGTCCCCTGACTGTACCATACGAGCTGGAGCACTGGAGCACAATAAGGCATGTTAGAAGCTGTCAGCGTGTTTTAGGATCTCCTAATACTTGTTCACTGTAATCACACTGCTGTGTACAATATAGCATTTGAGATGACTCTTTGAAAAAAATTTCTTATTTACATCTACAGACTTTGGAAAAGTTCAGTTTGAGAGATAAAGAATGTTGATTTTTTTTTTCCCATCAGATGTAATTGAAACTTAGGGTGCTAATATAGGAGCTTTCTTCTTGGTCCTACGTTGTGGCCTTAAGTGTGCTTTCAGGCTCCCCTTTTCATCCATGTTTATTTATACATGGATTTTTTTTTTTAATACTGACCTGCTTTGCCCCATGGTCACCTATCCTGCATTCTGGTTCCTTTGCTTTTGTTTGTTTACTCTTTCAATGTTGCTTGAGTAGAACATTGCAAAATCTTCTTAAGCTCCAAGTAACCTCCAGCTTTTAAAGAAGAATCCATTTTTATTTAAATCAAAGCAATAAAGTCCAACCAGCTTTTCATTCTCTTGTTCCTCCCAATGCACACATACTTTCTAGCAGGTACAGAACTATAGAGCCATCCTACAGAAAACAGCTTGTATATTCATCTCAGCGTTTACCAGCTTTTTTAACAGTGCTGCAAGAACAATCCTTCCACAGCAGATCAGGAAGCTACAACACTGGCTTGGGAAACCAGTGACAGGAAGCAGCAGCACAAGCAGGATTTTCAGAAGGTGAGAATTCCCTCATCACATGCAAAGACAGGGAAAATATTTCAGAAAGGTCAGCAATGAAGGAGGACAAAAAGTCTCGTTTGGCACAGTCACAGCTTGATGCCAAGGGTCTGTGAGGGGCAGTATGCTCAGGCTGGGAGCAGGGTGGGATGTAATAACTGCTGGGAGCTGCAGTAGTGGGAAGGGTGCAGAGGTCCTTGGGCAAGCATGTCCTGTCTCATTTTGGGACATCACTGCATAGAAGGACAGGGCTTAATGTGGAGAGGCTGGACTTGGCCAAAGTGGCATGAGGCCTGCAAAGCAGGAATAGCATCCATAATCACATTAATTACAGTCATTGAGAGATCATGCAGGAAAAAGAAAAGCTCTGTAATCCAATGCGTACAGGTCTGTGTTGCCATCAGCCCTTTCCCTTGCAGGTTAACAGCAGTATAGGCATGTGTCTGTGGGGACTATATCAGGGAGGAGCTGCTGCCTTCTCTCCTCTGACTCCTTGCAATGCCAGTTAACTAAAGAGTCTCCTCACATGCCACTTGGGCTTCAAGTGTCTCCTCCATAGCTGGTCCCTTGTCTCCATATCATTAATTCATTAAGTACTAAATAGCCAACCCAGCTCCTGATCAACTCTGGTGCTTGTGATGATTTCAATCAAAAATAACTTTGGGCTCTGCCTCTCCCTTGGGAAGATAAATCTTCAAAAATTGTCCTACCAAACAACTCAAAGGGGAGGGCAATAACTCAGGGTGCTGACTCCACCTTCAACCTACTGCTGTGGGGAGAGTTCTAGTGTCCCCAGCCTGCCTACATCTGTCTGCTGTCTCTGGCATCACTGTAGTATCAGGGAAACTGGTGCTTGCACAAGCCCTGTTCCGTGCCTAGAGCTCTGGGATTCTGTAATAATGCTACAAGATGTAACATAAATAAGTGCAGTATGTGGGCAGGCAGACACCACCCAGTGATTTGCATGTGCAAATACTTGTACCAAATTTAAAGGCTGCTTGTGAAACGAAGGCTGTGCGTATTGCTGAGGCTTCAAAGCAGTAAAAACCACCATTAAAGCGGTCCATTAAAGCACAATTACATACAGCAGTATGTAACACACCTAACTGCTGTGGGTCCAATACAGCCATTCCCAAAGTGCTCTGAAAGATTTCATATGGTGGGTTTCACATTTTGTGCAATTGTTCTCTACTGGTTTTTTCTCTGTATGTGTTAGAGCAGCACTGGAAAAACCCAGGTAAAACTGAGGGTCCATCCTGGTAGTCAACATAAAAAGTCATAGGAAGAGGCATCTTATTTTCATAGGAAGAGATATCTTAATTTCAGCAAATTTAAATAGACGCATTGAGGCAAAAAAGTGGGAAAGGAAACAAAAATGGGTTAAGGGACTTGCCAGAGGTTATAAATTAGGTCAATACCCAGGGCTTCAGAGCACTGGTCCAGTGATGAATCCACTGCACAGCCCTGACCCAAACACTGAGTTTGGTTTCCTCCCATTTGCACAACACTTATGACACCTACTAATTTTCTACTCTCACCAACAATGAGGACAAAAGGCAGATGACTGGATTTTGTTCCTCTGTGACTGCCAGATTTTCATAGCCCTTCTACAAGCTTGAATAGCACATGTTGTATTGGAAGGGCTGAGGGCCATATTTTAAAGTTCTCACCACCTGGCAGCTCCTCCAGGAACACTGACGTGAAGCAACCACCAGCCAGATGTTCAAAATAGCTCAGTACCAACTTGCTGAGACCTTTGGCCATTTACACTGGAGTCTGAGAGAGAACAGAACGATTTTGAAAGTCTGCGAAACGTAGCCTTTTGGGTATTTTTAGTATAAATGTTCTTCAAGATCCAGTACTTGTAAGACAAATATTTAAGGAGCCTTGGTAGCTGAGCCATGGGCTATCTGGTTATAAAGCTCACCTATCTATGGAAAAATGAACTGTTCCCCTGTACAAAAAGAGATGCACAAATTCTGTGCCATGATAAAAGGGCTTTTTAAAAAATTGCAAATAGTAACATTTTTTAGAGACAAATAAAAGGCCTACTCCATTTCCCCACATTTTTGCAATGGGATCCTATTCTCCTTATAATTGTAGAAATTATTAGGTGGGAAAAATATCTTTAAGATCATTAAATCCAGCCATTACCAGTACGGCTGAGTCCTCCACTAAACCACATCCCTAAGCACCTTCTCTACACAGAAGTGTAGAAGAATCTAAATACCTCCAGGGATGGGGACTCCACCTGAGTAGTACTTGACAACCCTTTCAGTGGAGAAATGTCTCCTAGATTATATCTAATTTAGACCCTCTCTGGTGCAACTTGAAGCCATTTCTTCTTGTCTTATTCCTTATTCCTTGGAGAAGAGGCTAATGCTTACCTGGCTACAACCTCCATTCAGGGAGTTGTAGAGAGTGATAAGGTCCACCCTGAGCCTCCTTTTCTCCAGGCTAAACACAGTCAGCTCCCTCAGCTGCTTCTCACAGGACTTGTGCTCCAGATCCTTCCCCCTTGTGTTGCCCTTCTCTTAATTTGCTCCAGCCTCTAAATGTTTTTTATATTGAGGTGTCCAGAACTGGACACAGGCCTTGGGAGGTGTGGTCTCACCAGTCCCAAATCCAGGGGACAGTCACTACCCTGGTCCCACTGGCCACACTATTGATGGTACAAACCAGGTGCCTTTGGCTTTCTTGGCCACCTAGGCACACACTGGCTGATTCTTACCCATAAACACCAACCCTATCATCACCATCATTAAGCTCTAGACAGTCAAACCACTCCCCAACACACAGGGCTACCCATGACCTCTCCTTCCTCACCTGGCCCTTCTGAAGAGTTTATAGCATCCACTGCAGCCCTCCAGCTGTGTGAGTCATCCCACCATGCTCCATGATGGCAAGGATGTCACAGTTTTCCTGCTTTATCATGGCTTCCAGCTCCTCCTGTTTGTCACCCATGCTCCCTGCACTGGTGTCCCTCAAACATCTGTGTGCTTCCTCCAGGCTTATCTGCTGGGAGCCTGGGGGACTACACCCATCTCCTGTATCAAACAGAAGGGTGGCTCCCAGTGTGAGCTGTGCCCACACTCACCTCCCCCCTAGTCAAAGCCAAATTCTAGCTTTTAAGTGCTTTTATTCATTTTTATAAGCCAAGAGAAATGTGTTCATCACAGCTCTGTTTCTCCCCAACCCCCCTACTTAATTTTAAGAGGGGCCAGCCCCGATATTTGAAACTCCTGCTCCATTTCTTTTCATTCTCTTTTTCTTCCTTCCTTCCTTCCCCCTCACCCCCTCCCTCCATCCCCTACTCTGTCCCCTTCAGAAGCCCCCAGGATGACACTGCTCATTGATGCTTCTCCTTCATTAGCATTTCAGCAACTTGGCTCAGTAGTTTCAGAGACAATCCGTCATGAGAAAACTGAAGAATGTGCCCCATTTGCATGATTCTGTGCCAGAATGCAACTTTTTCTCAGCTGTTCATTGTGTAATTTCCCCTTGAGCCTTCAACTTTCCCATGAAGTCCCAGAAATCATATTATAGAATTCCAGACCAGCTGCAATGCTCCACAGATAATTTTAAGGACATTTTAACCAATCTCACAGCTCTACAAAGAGCATCACATACATAAGAAACACGGGTTTACTTTCTGTTGTTAGGAAAGGCAATGTGCCTACTTGAATAAAGTTCTTTGAAACTACAAGAAGGAATTTATGCCCCATGATGAGAATGATCCAATAACTGTTGTGAATCCTTAGGCATATTTTTAACTTCCACTTGTACTGCCTTAATTATTTTATTCCTCTTACAATTAAATGTTTGTAATCCATTTTGAGAGTATTTCTGAAATGAATGGATATGCAAACAACTTGATTGAAATGCTCAGTGCATATGACTAAAAGTTACTGGCTCTCACACATCAGCAGAACAAATCAAGCTTTTCGTCAGTTGGTTTCAGAAATCAAAAAGTGGCTTATAAAAAAAGATAGGCAGATAAAACCTGCTTCTAATTATTTTCTAGAGGGTATCTGAGTTTGTAGAAATAGAGGAGTTTATTATATTAAAAGTAAGCAAGGAACTGAAAATTGGTGTGAAGCTACTACTTTGTCAATTAAAATGTATCCCATTAGGAAAATTAGGCACCTGTTCCACAAAAGTTGGACAATAGAGCATGGGAGGAGAAACTGCATTTTAACTATCTGGTTGCTAATTAAATTCTTTACTTTTTCCTATGTATGCCAATAACTATCACTTTTCCCATGTTTTTTTTAACCTACCAAACCTACCTACCTATTCTGTCTCTTAAAACCACCAGATCTCTTCAATGCTTTCAGAGCCAGAGCATATGAAATGCAAACATTTAGATAAATATTTTAAATATAGTCTAGATACTTTTTAATACAGATTTTTGTTGTTCCCCCCTGCCCCTGCCAGGAGGGTTGGCTGTGTGAAAACCATCCTTGCTGACTCAGGTTAATCTGTGAAACAAATACAGGGACACATTCAGACTATGTGAGAATATACTTATACATATCCTTGTATTTTTGTGTATGTGTGTATACATATAAGGTGCAAAAATCCTATGGAATTAAATCTTGCCAAGATTAGGACTTCATGAACAGATAAATTAGAGTTTTCCAATGTGAAAGATAGGTGGGTTTTTTTTGGTGAGAAGCTCACACGGTGATTAGAGTGAGGTTGTGGAAGATTTCATTAATTATAGGTGACTGGTTTTCCTCTCAGAGGACAGCTCAGGTCCCCCAGCTCCCCCTTGGCAGCTCATCTTAAATTGTTGTCTAACCTTTCCCTTAATTCAGCTCATCTTGAGCTGATGGGAACTGCTTTCATTCCACCTCTTGTGGAGGTAATGAAACAATCTTCTTATTCACTTGGTTCCTCTGAGCCGGTGACACACAACAAAAAACCCAGGGCCCTGATTAATGGCCGCTAATTAGCAATGTTAATGACCAGGTGTCCAAGAGCATGGCCAGCTTCTCTCAGCATGGAGTGATCCCTCAATGAGGGCCCTGCAAATCCAGCCCCAGTGACCCTTCCCCTCAGCTGCCAGTAATGAAGCTGAGCTCTCTCATTACACCCAGGAGAGGCTCAGGGGGAGGCCCAGGCCTTGAGAGCCAAACTCTTTCCTTCGGCTCTAGCAGGCCTTCCATTAATTAAGGTCAGCATTTTTGCTCTCCATCCCCCCCCCACCCCACCCCAGCCTCAGCCTTTTCCCCCTTAAAAAAAAAAAAAAACCAAAACAACAAAACAACACCAAAAATACTCCAACCCTCAAAGGTAAACGATTTGGATGAAGGAAGGCTTAGTTTTCTCTTCTTTCCCAGTGATAAAGATGCTGTTTCCCAGAGTGTTCGGGCTGCCTGCAGCACCTTTTTCCCCCTCATCTTTTGAGCCCTGTGGATCCAGCTATATAACCTCAGGGAAATCTCCACTGGCTGCAGCTGCTCTCTGCCAAGCCCTCTACCTTCCACCTCCCAGAGAAAAAGTAGTTGTAAGAGCACAGAGGTGGAGCGATGCTAGTGCTGGCAAAGGAAAAAAGTCTTGCATACCAGCTAAAAACCCAAATGTGCATCTCCACGGGTCAGACTGGCCGCACAGAAAATGCATTCCTGTATTATTTCTCATCAACATTTTTGTCATATTTACTACTCTTAAGTTTAGCCACATAAAAAGGGACCTTCAAGATGAACATCAAGTAAAACTCGCCACTTTGGCTGCAGTTTGTACCTCCTTTCCAGCACGAAGTGAGGTGATGTCAGCTCTCTGCCTGCAGGCTTGCGGGAGCAGGAGGGGGAGTTCTCCCTGTCCAGCTGTGGCCTGGTGCAGGCAGAGCTGCCAGGTGCTGCCCGAGCCTCTGATCATCCTCACACTGCTCCTGTCTCCCAGGACAGCCTGGGGGATGGCAAGAGTTTGTAAGTTCTAGAAATCAGTCTTGGTTTAGGTGGGAGGGAGCCTTTCAAGGATGGGGATGTTATATCAGCATGCATGCAGCACATGGCTACAAAAAAGAGCCAAATGTTTCCAGAGAGGTGTTTCTCTCCCTATGAAACATGTTCTCTGTGTTTAATAGAGAACTGTTTCATTTTTGCTTTGTAACTTAGCAAATGTAGGAATATAGGAGGGAGCAAATACTTTTAGTGAACCTGCCTGCAGCTTGTGTGGCAAGGCTGAGTGCTTCTGAAGTTTACAGAAATTTCAGAAGTCAGCTTTATTAGCTTTGACAATGCAAATGTTTTCTTTTAATTGGAAGACTATTACTACAAGTCTCTAATTTTTTTCTAGTTGTGCACTGTGAAATGAAGACACAAAATTAACATGCATTGAAAGAGAGTAGTTAAGGGAGCTGATGGGGTGATAGGAAACCTTTTACTCTAGGTCATATCTTGAGCTGGAAGTGACAGAAAGTTAATACTGCAAGAATGCCATTTGGTGGCTGTTCTAAGATAAGGGGGAGCCAAACTCAAACTTTAATGTGTTAATGCCTTCACAAATGCATTAGCAGTAGTTGGGGAGGGAGCTGGACACCATACTGCATCAATTGTTTTCCTATAAATCCTTAAAGGGGTGATTTCCATCTGTGTAACACTGTCTCCTTCCAAATGACAACTATTCCCTGCTCTCTTGACTGTCTGGGCATTATAGTAGTGACTAACATGGCAAATTAATATCAGGATGATAATGCATTTGGATTTTTCCAGTAAAAGTAAATGTGTTATAGAAAAGAAAAGGTGCTGTTTTTTGACATGTCTGGATGTTCGGGCACAGGAGGTGATGCTGCACCAACAAGGCTGCACTTCAGCTACTGGACTTCTATCCATAAATAAATTACTAAACTTTTCATTCTTGCGGCTTCAGACAATTTTACTGACACCCAACTTGACTAGAGAAAAATCTTGGAAGATGTACTGGTTCATTCCCTGTCGATTAGTCGCTCTCCATGGATCCTTGGACTTACTAAGTGGATGCAGCCTTGAAATTGTGCTGCTTTCACCTTGCACACAGCAGGTTATTCAGTAAGGACCTGCTCTGGCTCTGGCTTGCTTCACCTGAAACTGTAATCCTCCAGTAGGTCAGCTGTCTTTTAAAAGGTGTTTTTGAACATGGATTTTGAATGAAGGTTTACATCTATTCCCTATCTAGAAGTGTGCATTGACTGTCATTACATATATGAAAGGTTCCGTTCCCAGCTCTCCCAGAGACCTCCTCAGAGATTTTGGGAAGTTACTTATGGCCAATGAGGGTTGCTAATGAAAAGATGATATAGTGATGGTGAGTGCATCAAAATTAAAAATTAATTTAAAAAGCTGATTAAAAATAAAACCCACCCAAACCCCCAAACCAAACCAGAAGAAAAATTAGCTTGACCCTTGCCTCCCTGTGAGCAGTCAGAACACCACTGCCTTTATTTTCTGCCATCAAGACAGACTGAAGCAAGGACTGACCCTTCATGTGCATTTCTGTGGCATCAAAATCCTATGGGAAACCAGTGGCAATTGAGGGCTTTAGCTACATGACATAAAGAATAACTGGGTTTCAAAATATCAGTCACTCCTTGTAACATCATTTCTAGCTCTGTGCTGTTCACACAGCCATGAAAAGCAAAGCAACTCCTGCAAAGTGTAAGAGCTTTTGTAACTCCATCCTACACATCTAATTGATCAGCTATGCCAAAAGGAACAAAAGTCTTTCTATAGCTATAGTTGTTCTATTACAGGTTATGCAGATAAGGTTACAACTAGAGCCAGACACATTTTTTTCCAGATAAACCTTTTCCACTGACAAATACATACGATCACAAACTTTTCATGAATGGATATTTTCATCTCTTTTCTAGCTAAGAGTCTGAAAACATTTTCAATCTAAATTTACTTGCAGATAGTTAGAAATGTCTAGGAAGCTTCAAACAGTGAAATACAAAATATTATTTTCAGTGTTTTAATTAATCAAAATTTTGCCAAAAATTTCGCCTCTGTTATTGCATACACACCCCTGTTATTGAAGAGCCACTTACCTGAACAGCTTCACTGGCCTCCCTTCTGCCTCCTGGAAGCTTCTCCTTTCAGACAGTGGCTGTAATACCTTTTAAATGTATCATCAAAAGTATTTCCTTCCCTAAGTTAGGGTATTGCTGAAGCCATTGCTTAAATAAAACAACCAGGACTCTGACTGCTCATTATATCCTGGGAGTTCATTTTTGAAGGGAGTAGGGATCCCAAGCAAAGTTTTGCCTAGATCCAAAATTTCACAGGCATTTGGACGCAGCTTCTGTTCTGCATCCCACAGGGAAGGAAGAAATGAGAAACACATGGAAGCAGTGACCAACATGTGGGCCCAATCCCAGTCACTGATACCAAGGAAGTATTTTCACATTGATTTCTGTGACAATGAGTTGGAGCCTTTGGAAGATGAGACCTGCATGGAGTTGTAAAATCAGCTGACAGTGAAGATGCTCATTCTCCTAAATCTCATACTGTCCCTGTGACATGCAGTATTCTGTTTAGTAAACTCTTCAATAACAGCAAAAATAAGTCTACAAAACTACTGAAATCTTGGCACTAGTAATACTTTGCTTTTATATCATCTTGGTTTATGCCTGCTATAAAGTCCCAAGAAGGATAAATCTGAGGACTTCAGAGCAAGCATAGAGTTTGGGATAAATGTTTTGATTGCTAAGTTACATTCTTGAGTTATCTGACAATTTACTTTGCAACTACAGGTTGTCAGGATTTTATGGATGATTTTCCATTTGCTTTTTCTAAACACTTTCTATTACAATTTTTTTGTCTCAGTTTGCCCTGTTGAAAAAGGGACGTGGCTCTACCTTTTCAACAAGACAAGGTAAAAATCCATTTGGTAATGTTTGTGAAGCAATTTGCAATGATCAGTTTGTAGCTGAGCTAAATACAATGTACTATTAATAAAGTAATTAAAGAAAAATAAATAAGGAAGGAATTATGTAGATTCCTATAAAAGGCAACTGATAACAAGGGAAAAATTTTGGCCATTACTGGAGCACATAGCTCCATAGGCAAATTAAAAGAAGGGCTCTGTCCTCAGAGTTTTGGGCAATCCAGGCTACATAATTGATTTGAGAAGAGCTACTCCAGGCTACTGTGTAATTACAGAAGTATTCACTCTTCTGGCTCCCACTCTCCTTGTCATGTTCTACCTCATTGCCCTTTATGCTAAAGCCTTTGTTGATGAGGGAACGGAAGCAGTAAGGACAAATAAAGCAATTAGCAGGTAGGGGGAATGCTACCACTGTTTAAGGATAACACACAGCTTGTATCGGGACATTTATTAAGTAGAAGTCTAGAGCCTGCAGGTCAGAAGGAAAAATACAGGTAATCCAGAAAAACAAAGAAAATATTTTAAAACCAATTTTTCTTATATATGTAGTATTCAATAAATCTTGGCAGGAATAAAAATTTTTCAAATAGTCTATATAAAAAAACATGATGATTTTACTTAACATATTTTTAGTGAGATTAGCTTCCAGCATTCTAATTTTTTTTTTAAACCAGATCTCATCACAAGAGTGCTCTTCTCTCCTGTTTCAAGTGTTCATTGGCAGTAAGCAAACACCAATTTTTTTGAAGGGCTAAAATCTCATTTAAAATTGCTGCAAAGCCAGCCAGGAGAGGGAGCCAAGACCTTGAACAAACCTTTCTTCCTGGCTCTCTGACACCCTGGGAAGGAAGCTGAGCCATTTTAGCCAGAGCTGCTGGGTTCTCTCAGGGCTTATGTGAATGCATTGCATGAGGAAGGGACAAAAGTGACTGGGAAACAAAATTACACATGGAGTCCCCAGGCATCAAATGTTGGATGACTCGTGGTATGAGGAGAGAAGAAAGCAGGAAGATACATGAGGACTGGTGGAAATGAGCAGTACTGTAGTTTTTCACTTTTCATGCTTCCACTGCTTATCAGGAGATCAGGACTGGAGGTTGTTACAGTCCATGGAGTTTGGTTCTTTTCATAACTCATTATCAGTTGAATTTGAGATAGGTATGAAGAAAATCATAGAATTTCTGCTGTGTGTGGTGGACTGAGATCATGGGCGGTCTAAAACCAGACCAGAATCAGGCCAGGCACTGCAATGCACTAAAGTACTGCTGCTCCTCCAGTGCTTGGGTGGAGTTTGGGTTCTGATCTCCAGAAGTAAGTCTAAACTTTTTATCTCCAAAAAAAATCAGTCCAAGAGGCAAGGACATTGCATGAGAGAAAAAAAAAAGAAAAGAAAATGGAGAACATGAGGAACATAAGTGGACAAAAAAAACCCCCATAAAATAACAAACCACCACCACCAAAAAAAAAAAAAAAAATTTAAATATTTAAGAGAAGAAATATTATAAATTAAGAGGGCACTTTCATTCAGGGCCATTTGTCATGTTTTTCTGGCTGAAAAACTAGAAGAAAGGAGAAGATTCTAAGTCAAATTTAATGTTCTGTTTTTTTCATTTCCAAGCTTTCAGTATTTCTAAATATAATTTATCATCATTTTCTTCCAGTAAAATAAAAGATATTGGGACCAGTCTGTAATAGTGACAGCAATCATCAGAAAAAATTTGAAAATCTTTTTTGCTAACTAAACTGAAAACTGTATTTCAAACTAAACTTAAACAAAAATGGCTTCATTTTGATTCCTTTGTCCTGAAACTTCACTCTGAAATCATAAAAAAGTCAAAGTGTACACTTTTGGGTTTTTTTCTAAAAATATTTAAGAAATTTTTTTTCTTCAGGCATTTTAAACAATTTTAATTATTGTGATTGTTAAAATAATTTATTTGTAGACTCAGATAACAAATTAGTTCCTTACTATCAAATTAATTTTTTTACTGCATGGTATTGATTTCTATTTCCTCACAGTGCAGGTAGCAACTTCTCAGAAGTGCATCCAAAATAAACTAATGATGAGTAGTGACAAGCTGAATCAAAAACAAAGAGAACTTTTTGTTATTTGTTAACTATTCTTATCCTACAGATCAAAGTATTTGGATCAGATACAAACACATTATACTCTATTTCCTGAACTGTTTTCTGTTTCTAGAAGCCTGGCAGGATTTCTTCAGGTGCTTCACCCAAGCTATGAAATAGTGAGTTTATCCAGATCCTCCAAGAGGGAGTTGAGGGATGAGCTTGGAGACATTTCTGAACAGCGGCCCCAAGAATAGAAATCAGTGGAGAAACTTCTCACAACTCTTTTCAGGAAGCTCAGGGGAAGCAAGTTAATAACTGTGCCTAAAGTTAGATGCCAGGAACATTTTTTACTCCTTCTGGCCTCTGCAGAGCATGATCTTCCTCAAGCAACATTGATACCAATCTGCAGAAGAGGAAACTGAGGCACATGGAGAGCCAACTCTGCATGGAAAGGGTTGGCTGGAGACCTGACCCAGATATCTGAAATCCCATTTTGGTGCTCTCTCCTTGAACCACACCATGCTGTGCAGGGAAATCTTCCTTGCTACACTTGCTTTGTACATAAACACACAAGTTAATTTGGCAGAATTTAGAACCTGGCCATGTGCTGCAGAACTCTATGGATTATTGTGTTTCAACAAATGGGAATAAAAGGCAGAGCCTGCTGTATGAATGACTGCAGACCATGTCCTGTCAGGGGCTATGTGGCAGAGGCAGAAGCATCATCATGAATCCCCAGAGCTCTCCCATAAATCTTCATTAAAGTCAGGGGGAGTTTCAGATCTGTTATTAAATGCTCAATTACACTCTGCAAGTAACAACAGAAGCAAATTGATAAAAATAGGGTAGGAGACAATAGGTGTCGAGCAAAGGAGACCACTAAAATATGTGCAGAGAGTCTGGAATAATATGAATAATGAACAAATTTGTAAAAATCAAAGTCTATTTGCAGATGAATAATAAACAGAGAAAAGGGCAGGATTGGTTGAATGAATTATGCATTATGAGTCATTTAACAAGCACCAATATCTATAAAGATAATGGTTCTAATGTAAATAACAAGCCTTTAATATTTATGCAGCCTTAATAGTCTGGGGAGTCTGTAATGATGGTTAAGAATTATACCTCTCCTCAGTGCTTTTCAATGGAAAACAGGTTTATCACAATGTCACAAACCCAAAGCAGTTTCATGCTAGGTTTGATACACCTTTAACTCCACTTTGGACCCTGTCTGCCCTAATGCTGGGATCTGCACAGAACCACCACTTCTAATTGACAGCAATGCCACGGCAATAAAATCCGGGCCGTCTGAGCTAGATATCAGAAGCACTGATAACAGAGCACTCAAACAGTGACAAAACTGGACATTTCATTTTCCTTTCTGCTTTGAGATAAGGATCTCTGTACTGACTTAGTGCAATCTCAGCAGCGAGAGGAGAAATGAAATGAAAAGTGCCCTCCCCTCTCCTCCGTGCACATAGTTCTGTGTGGGAACAGGAGAGGCCCCAGAAAGCCCAGTGCAATCACAGCTGGGCTGTTAATTGCCTGGCCCTATGCACAGTCACACCTTGTTGCTTCTCTGCCACAAGAAAGGGCCACCCAGCCCAGCAGTGCCAAGGCAAAGGCGGAAAGGTTTCCATAATTCCTGCGTGTCATTCTCACCTCACGGAAATGCCAATGTGCCAGCACGGGCACGACCCTGCCTGGGCTCCCAGGGCTGACAGCAGTGCTGAACGTCAGGGAGTGACTGTGAAAGGATTGGGTTTCTCTACCCCCTTTCTGTTAAATTGAGGTTACAGCACAGGAAAAATCGTTTATTCACAAGGGCAAAAGCAGCTGAATGCAGCAGCAAGCACCTGGCCCCTCATCATAGCAGCAGAGAGCCCAGTTTTCACTAGCATTCTTACTCTTTCAGAGAGAGAATGATGATTTTTAAAGAATTTTCACACAGACCTTGGGGAGACAAGGTTGCCATGTCCATTTTCCTTCTGTGAGGCCATGGATTTCTGCAAAACCTACTTACTTGGAGGTCTGATCTGGTACTTGGAGGTCTGATCCCTGGCTCTTAATTCAGATGCAAAACTGGTGCATACTAAGGGTGACACTATATTGAATTGCATACAGCCTGCAAAATATGTTGAGGGTTTTTTTTTTTAAATAACTTGACCTGCAGGATATTAATATAGTGGCAACTACCCCTGCAGGATATAAAACTGGCACCGACTCTAAGAACTTCCATTAGTTTAGCAGGTTTCTAGGCCCAGTAATGGTCATTTCATCTGAACATGTGGAAATAAAACCAAACCATAATGGGACTTAAAAAGCATTCAGTGCATATTTGTCCATAAACACATAATATAAATAAAAACTCTTTAAAAATAAAGTGCCAAATGAATCAATGTGTGTTCTATTATGGAATAATAATATCCCTTACCACATGTGTTGCTGAAGCAAATAACTTTAGCTGGTATGATAGTATTTTCCATCTTGTGGTACAGTTTATGTTTTCATCTATTGATTAAGGACCTGCTCCTTACCAGAGTTCCCCAGGCTTAAAAGGAGAAGGAAAAATGTGTATACAATTTGGCTGAAAATAAGGAAAAAAATTTATTTCCTCCTCCCCTTTCTCCTAGCGAGAGTGTAGAATACAAAACCAGTTGAAGACAGTGGAAAGATTTGCTCCTGACTTCAGCAGCTTTGGATCTGGCCCTAAGCATATATGTGTGAGATAAATTTTGGCACTACTGGAAACCCCACCTCATACCTCCCACTGTGAACATGTCATCTTTCTATGTGCTCATGCATGCCAAAGATTTATCTCTTTTGAAATATTGCCCAGAATCAAGTTATGTTTACTCAAGTAATAGGGAGATTCACTTATATACAATAATTTCTTCAATCGAGAGGCTCTTTCTGCAGTTGTACTTTGGACTTTGTTCCTAGTTTAGCTTCTGTTTTTCTAACTTGATGTTTTTATCCAGGTTTGACAAGAGGGTTGGATTTTTTTTAATTTTTTTTTTTAAGTTAGACACCTGGAATTAGCTTTTCCTGCCAAGAATTACAGTGCACCTGGAAGTACTAAATCATTTTAATCTGTTTTTTAGTGGTTTTGCACAATGGAATTGCATCTCTTTAAATCTTTCTTACCTTTTGCAAAACTAAACTGCAGCTCCAGACAGAGCATTTTATGAGTATGTAGATAGTGATATCAGGAGATAATTGTGGCCTGCTAGTGACTGCCTCTACTGATCCTAGAGGCAGTTAGCTGAGAACTACATCTCCAGGTTTCTTTCCTCTGCCATGGCTCTGCTTACCTACATAACATATGGAAATGTGAGCATACACTTAGAGCAGATTGTTTGCTATGTTTACACCAGTTCTAACACTAATCCCCATTAATGTTTGATATTGCTCCCAAAGAGTTTAAATAAATGTCAGGCCTCAGATCCATTGCATACGTGTTAGGCATCGTATAAACTTCAGATGGAAGGATACTGAAATGCTGTGGGGTGTCCTTTTTTTAACACTACTTTTACTGGCTGGATTAATCACATCAATGTATACAGAGCCCTGCTACTTTCATGATTTCTGTCATCACATTTAAGAGTCCTGTTTTCAAGGAAAACATAAGCCAGTTTCACACCACCTTTAAAGTCCACTGTCTTGCTTCTGCTCTCAGTTACTTCCATTCATCAAATGTGTGTGTGAGTGCAAAGTGAAAGAGCAGCCAGATGCACACTAACAAACACAAAACTTTTTTCCTCTCTGCTAAAAAGTATCAGACACAGCCATACTAGCTGCACATTTCTGCAGAACAATAACCACCAGTGTCATGGCAAAGTTTGCCCCAGGCTGTGTAGCCCATCCAGGAGAAGCCTGGGTGCCTCAACTTGTAAGAAAATATTTAACTGCTGTGCAGAGAGACCTGCAAGGGAACAGCCTGTGGACCACAGAAATGACAGGTGCCAGGTGGATTCCCAGCTCAAGCTGCTCCTTTGCAGAGTATGAGCTAGCTATATGTGCTTACTGGGATTTTATATTACAGCAGAGACAAATCTAGAGAAATACATTCTTTGTCTGCCACATGGAGAAGGAAGTTGGTCAGACTTCTTCTGTGCCAGGCATTCCCTTTCTCTCTCACTTTCCTTTCCCAATTTGATTATTTTACATGAGGCTCTTTCTACTGATGATTTTTTTTCAATTACTGTTTCAGAAGCTCAGATCTGAGGCTGCAAAACTTTCGTATCAACTACCACCACCTCTGTCAGTCATATTTGGGATGCAGCCACTTTGAATTTAAAGGACTTTCTCATTATATGTTTACATAGTGCCCAGTTCAACAAGACCTAGATCTTAGCTGGAGCCTTTCTGAAACCCTTGTATTGTCATGGAGGCAACAGCAACAATGTTCAACTACAAAAATCACCAGCACAAACGAGCAACACTGTGGGAGTGTGCCTGGGGACAGCAGACAGTGAAGAGTAGAAAGTGGTTATTGAGACAGGCTTGTAATTGAACAGAGCTGATCTGCTCCTTTAGGCTAAAGGCAACTAATTTTCACTTCATCCAACCACAGGAAAAGTAAAAAAAAGATGTAGACACAGCCATATCTCTTAAAACACGGTGTTGTTTAGTAACAAAAATAATTTGACTTCACAAGTTAATAGGTTTTGCAGCAGGAGATAATTTTATGTTAAATGACTAAGCTGTGTCTCAACCTTTGCTGGGCTCATTATATCCTTTAAGTAGTTCAAGTTTCCCGATAACCAGCAGCAGAACCAGGTAAGCAGGCAAAATTAGTGTGGCTGGGAAAATTTGTATCTGTCACACAGGTCTGGTTCCCACACACTCTGGTTACATCATTACTTAGTCTGTTAACTAGGAAACCAATTAGGCCAGAGAGCTCCTGTCAGGTGACCAAAACACGAAAATGCACAAGAAACCCTACCCGAAAGATGGGATTTCAGCAGAGGCCCACAGATAGCTGACTCTCTTCTGCTGCACTGCAATTTTCGTATTTCGTTTCGCCTTTGCTTTCAAGCTGAGCTCTGAGGTCCCACAGATTGATGCCTGAAGGAGCCTTGTTTCTCCCCTCAACAGGTGTGCTGAGAAAATTGTTTCCTGCATCAAAAATTACACAAAATTATGTCATAATTTCTCTCATTCACTCTGGCAAATTTCCTTCTCCTTCTCACCTTTTAATTTACAGGGTGAGAACAAGGCAGTAGGTACAGAACTGAGTGCTTCACTGTGGTTAACAGTATATTCATCTTAAAGGAAAAGGCTTTATAAGACCAGGGTGCAGCTAAAATTCAGGGCACCAACACCTTCAGGAATGGTTGTTTGTTTTCTACAAATCTGAAGATTTGTAGAAAGTTTGTCCTTGTACAGAGGAAGCACAAAGATCTCTGGGCTCACCTCAGCAGAGAAGTGCATAGCAGAGGAGTCCAGCATAGGGCACTGGGAGGACAGGTGATGGCCAGTTTCCTGTGAAGCATACATAAGAAGGGCAGGTATGTACAAATAAATACATCTAATCTCTTTATTATATCACTATGTGGCTAAAATGCAGCTTACATGACTAGAATACTTTTTATATGCACATATTTTAGATGCATACATATATATAAATGTATATGTATTGCATACTACAAGTGGTGCAGGTATGTTCTAGCCTGAACATCTTTACTGATTCTGGCATCACCTGAAGAGCTCACTGACCTGCTTAGTCCTTGCTCTTTTCTACTGAAAACATGCAAACACCTCCAATACCTTCACTCTGGGCCAAGAGCACTAACAAGCCACATGCTCTTTCTCTCTGTTCTCATCCAGTTTTTTTTCTGTTAGGCCAAGGAGACAGAAGGAGAGAGCTGATTAAACCTCATCTCAAAAGCCTCAAGAACAGACTTCATGAACCAGGGGAGGGCAGGCTGAGGGCACAGGGGTCCTCTGCCACTGGAGGGTGATACTTGAGTACCATCACTGCTCTTTGATCCACAGCACAGTGCCTTTGGGCTAAAGGGTTTACCCCAGTGTAGTCCTTTTCGTTTCTGATGGCCTGTCTTCTTCAAGAAAATTTTTTGGGGAATGGCCATCAGAAGAAGCAAAGTAATCATAAATACTTTCCTTCCCAATGATTTTGATGAGCAGAAGACTTGATCAGTGTGCAGAGAAGAGCAAAGCAGTCCCTGCCAGCTCAGGGAACCAAGTTCTCACATGTTTTCCAGCACAAGGACCTCATTATTAATTCATGCTCCAGGTCCTCTGTACATGCTGTTACTAATATTAGGTTTCAACAGAGTAATGAGCAACAGCAATAGACTGACTATCTTAATATATTTTAAATAATGTTTGAAATATTAAATTTGAGTTTGGATTTTTAATTAGAGCCTGGGCAGGGTATTGACAATCTTCCTACTGTTTTGCAGCCAGCAAGCAAATAAGATAGGGATTGTTCTGATCTGAACACTGAAAGCCAGTGTGATTTAGGGGATGGATCTGAAATACAACACCAAACTTTAAAGCATGAGGCAAATTTGGCTCTGGCTTCAGCAGACAGACTTTGACCCATCCTTATAATAAAAAAGGACTTTTGATATGGGACTTTCATAAAAGTAAACAGTTGTGAGACCAGCACTTACGGATATGCTCTGGAACATCCTGTCACTGAGCTGCCCAAGGACAGTTTGGCTCTCAAGGACACCTCTGTTATTAAATAAAGGGGACATAGTGTGGCTGGACATAGAGAAAAGGGGTTGTTGTGGCATAAATATAAATATATAGTATAAATTGATCCTTTTAGAACATATACAGTAGAAAAAGAACCAAGGCAGGCAAGCTGTGGGTCTGTAACCCTACAGGGCTTCAAAGTCCTTCCCACTGCTGTGCTCCAGGAAGGAGCATAGATCAGCATCTCTTCTTTGCTTAGACATACATATATTAAAGGACTCATTTAAAATTGGAGCTGGGTACTAGAGCCATTTTCCTGTGATCATGCACATTTCTGAATGTGCTCCCTTTGAGAGTGAAGATTTTGCTGTTCTGGAACTCGCTCCTTCCACTTGGTCTGTTGAGAGTCTGAATACATTGACCTATGGGGCACATTGCAAAGCCTAACTATTTTCCCAGAATTTTTCTGAATGAATAACTTGAGTAGGTAGAGAGAAGAATGTTTCATTTGTACAGTACGCGGAGGCTTTTAATTAATAATGTTCCCATTTGAATGCCTATTGTATTTTTAAACGTGCTCTGTACATAGACCAAGAGCATCAGATAACTGCAGGGTTGGGTTTTTTTCCAATTAAAGCCAAAAGAAATCCCACAACTGTGTGGCATTGCTGCCACATGCCTGTTTGTGGTATCTTTAGACAGTGTCTAGCACAGCAGTCCCTGATCTGGACCATGACTTTTCAGTGCCAGCACCCAGATAGAACTGTCCAAGCTATGGCAGGTCTCAAGGAGATGAAGTTTCACACCAGCTGGAGAGTTTGCCACTGCTGATCATCACTGTAAGGTTGGGGATGTTCTTCAGTTAGTCACTGACATTAGAGAAGTGCCCAGGCTCCTCAGGGTGGATTTACCTTCTTCCTGTCTGGATTTGGAGCTCTTGAGAGATTGGGTTTTTTCTTGGGTATGTTGGGAATTTCATATTTTTATAACAAGAGAATCAACCTAGTGAGTCTTCTCACAGCAGACAGGTTTTGTTTGATAAAAATAAAGGTCTTCATAAGAACTGAAGTTTTTACTGGTTCCTACAGTTCAAGAGAGTTTTTCAATTTTTTTTTAAACCTTTATTTTGGTAAACTCAGTTTTGATATCACAGATTTCTAATTTTTTGTCTGCTTTGGTCCTCCCTAAACACCCTGACATAGCCTGAAGATAAATATTTTATATTTTCCTTTCAAAATATCTCTGAATTTAAAATTTTCCTACAGAGGTATTATTTAGCTGTTGGGTCTAGCTAGTGGTCTGCAGATCAAATCTGACTCAGGGAAATGCTTTTATGATCCAATTTTTTTCTCCCTGTGGGAGATGCAGGCCCCTTTCCTGTACTCCATGCTTCTAAAGTGTGAGAGTACATTCTTCTGTACCTGGTCACCACATTTTTCTGATTTCAGTATGCTGACTGTTGCTTTTTTTAAAATCTACACCTGAACCAGCATGTCAGATATTTTGAGGAGACAGGTGAGGGCGCTGCCAGCAAACTGGAGTTTTATTGCACAACTCGTTGTGTTTAAGCTGTTTTCTTGATGAAGAAGTTGTTGTGCAAAGACAAGTATCCAACAGGCTTTTTCCACACTGTGTTTGTCCCTGTTTCAGTTGTGTATTTGTGCTGCTGAAGCAAACCACCACCCTTCTTGAAAGCCTTAAAAACCCCTCCTGCCACCTCTGCTTTTTCATTCCTTTTCACTGAGTAGGCTGCCAAATTTGATTTTCAGATTATTTACTGCAACATCCTTTCCTCCATGGCCATGGGGCTGTCCCTCCCTGATCAGGCAAGCTCAGGGCAATGGACCAGGTGAACTCAAAACCGTCTCTAGAATCTTAATGCAGAGCTCCTTTGGAAAACACCATGGCCAACCACACCGTTTTTAAAAACCCTGTGAGAATCTTACACTTAAATCAGGTATTGCACAAGCTTCCTTATGTGGCTCACCACAACCCTGACCTGCACTACTCTTGTATATCTTTCTCCCTTAGGAAAGACACAATGGTTTGTACTGAACTGTGAAAAGAACTCAAATTTGTACAAATTCTGCCCTTACATGAAGATGCACAAGGGTCAGTTACAAGGAGACAGCAGGGTTTAGCTTTAAGCCAAGATAAAAAAAATACTTTCCAGAAGAAAAGAGGTGATGAGATGCATTATTCCACAGAGTAACTAATCTACAGCAGCTACAGTGGTCATCATCTTATTCTATTTCTTCATTTTACTATACATCACACATCTTCAACAGAATTAAAGGCCCTTAACTTTCCATTGCTTCTGCAGTTGATGGAACCCCAAGAAAATTTTGACTGGAAAAAAATCATGCTATTCAACATGAATGATGGCACACATATAGGAGGAATAAGCAGTTTCAGATCTAAAAGCCCTTCCTATATAAAATGTGTTGAAAAAAACAATTCACAACAAACTGCTCTCACACAGTTAAAATTTACATCCAAAGGGATGAGGTACAATCACACATTTAAAGTATCCAACATCTCTTAATACAGGTGTTCAGCTGTGCTTACTGATGCTGGCAATGAGATGCCACCAAACAAGAATAGTTTAGAGCAATTGCCTTTCCCTTAAGGAATCCTCTTTTAAGACACTATCTGAACACATGCTATGGTGGAGAATGTTGTGACTGAATTATTCAATCTATTTTGTGTAAGAAATTTGTAATACACAGTATGAAAGATGGGCAATCCCTGCTCTTCTCTAATTATGCTGAGTGTGAAGATCTCTGGGATACAGCCATACAACAATGCTAGGAAAGAGCAGACTCCAGAGGGACTGAACTGCCTCCAGAGTCTACAGCAGACAACATCTCTTCAAAATAAGTCACATAGGTGGTGATAACCTATTACAGACAGACACCTAACTCCCAACACTAGAAAAATACGAGGGATAATAGGAAATGCTTACAATTGCTTACCATGGGTGTTTACATCAGCCAAAAGCAGATGTTTTTTTTTTTCTCCAGCTAAGCTGGACTGTAGTTTTGGTGTTCTCAGGTCCACAGCACCCATGGATATTCAAACAATATCCCTGCTTGCTATGTCCATTCCCATTTCATCTGGCTGTGAGGTGGTGAGATCTGTATCATATTTCTATGAGCTGCACAAATGCTGCTTCCAGATTCAGCTGCTGCAAAACATTTTACATGAGTCTGAACAAAGAGATTCCAGCTGGTCCAGGCTGAAGCAACATGTTTGCTTCCTTCTCCCTTTCATCTCTAAGCTCATTCATGCTGAGAGTGAATATAATTGCTCTCTATAAATACATTCAGGTTAGGCACTAAAGCGAGAGAAAAGATACTTAAGCAAATGGACAATGACGACACAAGAACAAATGATTACTAATGAGCAATTAATAAATTCAACCCATAAATTAAAGTTTCTGATTATCAAAAGACTAAACTTCTGTACCACCTTTCCACTAAAACTACGAAGAAAGGAAATAGAATTGTTGTGTGAAGCTTAGTAAATGTATAGACTATGAGATACAGTTGCTTATAGCAGCAGAGGAATGGACTTGGCAATCTACAAGATCCCTTCCACCCCTATGCAAACAGTGAACACAAAATCTAAATCACTGCCTGGAGTTTATATTAGCCTTCTGTTTTACTTTTAGTTCAAGCCCTTTGGAATCTGACTTCTTTAATGTTCCACCAAAAAATTGCTCTGGTAAAATCTCTTACAGGTTCTTGTTGATGTAAGAACCAACACCTAATCATTTTTTTTATCTGATTTGCCAGATATCTACTCCTTGAGCATGAGCAACCTGATGGCTTATCTTTCTCAACTTTTGTGAAGGACTTTCTTCATCTGGCTTTTTCTCCTCTAGAAGTTCCACAAGATCTTTTGTGAATATTTTCTTATGTATTTTACACCTGACCTGAAAATGTAGGCCTCCACAGAAATATTACAGTAAACATTCTAGTCCAAATTACCTACTTTTCTCTTCAGATTTTGCAATGGACAGCTTGCTACCACCAAGCACAATAAATACTACACATGGCAAATAAGAGCCCTAAAGCCTATTTGGGGAACTCATTATGGTGTCAACAAGGAGTTTTTCTGAATTAGGCTGAACCACCCTGACAGAATCTTCTTCCTGCCTGTCACACATACTTATGATATAATTTCTGATCTAAGCTTCTCTAGGTCTCCGTACTTCAGCTCTGTTGAAACTTTAATAGTTTTCTCCTATTACATGAAACTAAAGGTCCTGCACTCATTATATATATTGATGATATTTCCTTTTTTTTTTTTCTGTTTTTGATGAGTGCAGATTTAACCTATTGCCTGCCATCCATCCGTCCATCCATCCATCCATCCATCCATCCATCCATCCATCCATCCATCCATCCATCCAAAATGCTGCTGCAAGAAATACTTTTTACTATGATTTCCTTCTTAGGTGTCCCACTATATTTCCTCCTTTTGTCAGCCAATACAAGATTTTGGCTTTACTCAAAAATTCTTTGTTGACCTCCTGCATCATGTTGAGTCCCTAGACATAAGCTTCTTCTTACCATCCATCCATACAGTGAGCACCTACCCACACCTATTTGCTTGATTTTCAGTTCTTTTCTAGACTTCATCTCCTGGGAGCAGCTTGGTGGCTTCAAGTAATCTCATTATCCTCCCTCAAAATGCTGATATAAACTCTTCTGAAAAACTACCTAGGGAAAAAAAAAAAAAAACAACAAAAAAACCAACCAAACAAACAAACAAAAAAAAACCACAACCAAAATTTTAAAGCTATGTTTCTATGATTATTGTTTATTAATGTCATCAATAAGGTTTGACTGTTTCTGTGTGCTTTTCTTACATACTTTGTAAATGGTCCAGGGCAATGACTGGCCTCTCAATCTGTATTTATACAGGAGCTAGTTCAGTGGTATTCTGGCTCTTGATAAAGCTCTGTGCTGATACTCAGCTGTGACAACAGAAAAATTGTCACTGTTATGTCAGGAACACTCTTCTGCTTTTTTTCTTCCAGCTTACTGCCATTCCCTGTCCAACAGTACTGCTCAGGGGCTTCTGGTCTTTCTTTTTTATACTGGACCTCTGGGATTACCTCTGCTTTGCTGACATTCCTCATAATGATTTTTTTCTCTGGAAGAACAGATCTGTCAAAGCATTGGATGAAGAACTAGGATATTTTTAGTGAGAAGACCACAGAGGTGAGTTCAGATCATCCAAAGAGCAAACTGAGTGTGTCTAACTGTGTTGGTATGGAATGGAAAACAGAAAGGGAATCAGTGGAGTTGTGGTCTATTCCCAGGTCTTTTACGGACGCTTTGCTGGTGAAGTCAAAATTTTTCACTCTTTTGGGAGTCCATTTCCATTTGTGTTTTGATTGCCTGTGAGATTTCAACTAAAAGCTTCCAAGGGAAGGACAGTAACATAATGTTTAGAAATCCCCAGCACAAACTCTTTTAAGTGCTACTATGACCTTCTTCACCACCATCTTTTTTATAACTCTACATAATTAGACCCTGAAAAGTGGCCAGACAAGAACTCCTTCTTGCTAAGGGGGAATCTGTGCCTTCTTTTGGGAAAGATGGATATAGCACGGAGCTGGAAGTCAGCAAGTCCCACAATGATGGTAGGAAAGGGCAGCCGCAGCCAGCAAGACATTAGAGGGACAGAAGGAAGGATTTTCTTTAGTCTGGACAGAATTAATTGCAATCTGAAGTCCCCAAGTCAACTCCTACCAGGCATGGAAGCAAGGACCTGCTAGCAAGGATTTTGTAGGCAGGGAAAATATTATAAATGACTGATTTTGATTTTAGTTCTTACCTAGCTACTTTGTATTTCCTCTCATGAAAAGATTACCCTTCTTCTTTGTGCTCTGCACAACCTGGCTTTGTGAGTTTAAAGTCTGACAGACTTCTCTGGGGAGCTCACTGTTGGCAAAGGTCTAGAAGGCAGCTCCATCTCAAAGCTCTGGCCAAACCAGAGTCATATCACACCTCCACAGTACAAAATCCTTGACCTAACATTTTTTTTCCTTTCCATATGGTGTAGTAAGAGGTGGAAAATATATTAAATATAACAGAGTATTGATCTTGGTAATGCAGTACCCCATATACCAAAAGCACTGTAATGCCATAATGACTCCATTCACAGGGAATAAGTTCAATGAGAAAATCCAGGTGCATGCCAACCAATTCACCAAAAGAGATTTTCCAGCCTGCCAACAGGGTGCAGAGACTCCTTCTGAGCTCTTTTCCTTCCCCACGACAGCCCTTAGGTAAAAGTTTGCAGGAAATTCAAATACTCGTGAGCTGGCAGAGCTGCTGCTTCACATGCCCTAAGAAACGTAAACACTTCTGTTTCAGCACATCTGCCATTGCAATACCTACAGCTTTTCCAGAACCAAAGGATTAACTTTATTGTGCCTTTGCTCAGCAGATCTGGTAACACAATATTATACTTCTAAGCAGACAGATTACTCACAAGTTTCTGGATGCTACATCTTTAGAAACTCACTCTACTTAAAGATAAGTGTTGAATTCTGCAATCCCAGAAACATCCAGCTGATGTAAAAAACAGTTATACCAATGACCAGATGGATGCTATTTTTCCTCAGGTTATTTGGATATTCCAAAGTAATGGTTCTATTATGATTTTTTTCACTTCAATATTAAACAGATGCAGCTTGTTTGTAAAGACTGTTATGAACCACTTTTGCTTTAGATTTATAAAATAAAACAAAAAAAGATGTAAGGAATTAGAAGGGGATTGTGTATTACTTTATCATAAAAGGGAAAGACAGACATTACATCAATATAATTACATATGTAGTAAAGAGAACTTTATGGACCTGAAGAGAGAGCCCCATTCAGCATTTCTAGAAACCAGGTGTAATGCCACAGACATCAATTAAGTTACTTTTGGTAAGAGTAGATTCAAATCTAGAAGTCATATTTATGTATTTGTGTCTGCTTGTGCAGCTGAGCACATCAGACACCCTTTATTAAATACTGAGACACTCACAGAAGCATTTTCCTGGAAAGTCAGGTGCCATCCTAATTTCTGGATTATTTTTCAGGATGGCCACCATCTTGTCCCAGTCTAGGGACTAATTGTGAGGAGTGCTGAGATCTCCCAGTTTCCAGCACAGCAGCTGAGAACTCTGCTGTACATTATCCCTGCTGCCCAGTACTAGCAGGGCATGAAGAGACTAAAAACAAGCATGCTTTTGTATCAAAGGAAGCACAATGTGACTGACAACCTTCAGAGCACTTTGCCTGCTCATCAGTTAGGAAGTTTCTTCCATAACTCTGCTCTCCCCATTCAGCTGATCTCTTCTGTGGAGTGGTTTGCCCTTTGATCTAAAGAGAACCCAAGCCTGCAAGTGACTATGGTTCACCAAAATGTGTACTGTGACTGAATTATTTACACAGACATGAGGCAGTCTAGTTGCAAAAGCTTGGACATAAACTGTCTCTCTAAAGTAGATGTACAGTGAGAATGTCCACTCAGATTAAGGCATTCCATTCCTCACAACCAAGGGAAATTGTCCAAACTGATGAGCTATTTAAGTGTTTTGTGAATAGGCATCCTTGAAATGTGAAATATTTAATCACAAGAAGTATTGTTATTGCTGCTATTTATTTCACTTTGTCTCCAGTTACTTAATTTTATTAGAATGTGAGGATTTCTTCTCAATTAGATTATAAAACATCTTGCAGTATAAAAGCTTAGGTTCAGATAGTGATAATTTTTTAAACATTCATTTTGTCTCAGCTGATAATTGCTATGCTGAGCTCTCATTCAAAAGCAATACTATTATTATTGTTGTGAAATTCAAACATTAAGATTTCAAACACTATTGAGTGAATGACAAAAGTACAGTTTCCAAACTATAGAAATATATTTTGACCTTAGTTCTTACAAGTGCTAGGCAGCCAACACAGAATGGATCCTTTTCATTTAAATGTGGAAATAATCTTAACTGAGGAATTAGAATTTAGTCTGGCTGAGAGGTAAACTGGGCTTGTTTGACTGAGTCCTGAGAGTTTAAATATACAACCTGTGTGCCTGGTAGGCACACAACTGAAATGCACTTTAGAGCCTGTGTTGACAACATGCTGAGCTTCCTCGCTTCCCAGGGGCTTTAAGAGGGTTGAGGCTGCTGAGTACCTCTCAGAAGTTTGTGCTGCATCCCAGAATTATGTCTGTAGGATCACTGGACTGTGTTTGTGGGTAGAGCTCAGTTTGCCATGCCATCACTGACTAGTTCTAACAGTGTCTGGCTTGAACTTCCAAGTCGTAGAATAAAAGGAGGCTCTGAATTCAGGTGATACCATATGACTTTTAGAATCATACCATAGTCCCTTGCTGCTTTTACAGAACAGAGTCTCTGTCTCCATGTCTCTGAGACAACTTGAAATTTATTTATCAGCTGTGTCTCTGCCCTGACAAAATATTTCCCTGTGCCAAAAACCTAATTTACCAGTCCTGGATGCAGACACTTTATTGACTCAGTAGGGATTGGTAGTTACACATAATTCTAAATTAATTGAAGATATAATTCAAGCTGAGCAGTCCAGGTCTGAGCTTTTCTAGACCAACCTCAATATTAACACCTCTATTATGAGCTTGTAGGCAGTTCATCATCTGTGCCTGTGTAACCATATGTAATTTAGTTTGACAGGAGTTTGCCTCAGGCAGTATGGCAAAACCCCAGCAACATATATACAGAATAGAAATATATACAGAATAGAAACTAGTCAAGATGACTCTGAGCTTCGCAATTCCCCAGTCGCATGGTTTTGGGCAGGGGACCAAAGTGGGCTTTGTGGATGTCACCACGTCATCCTGGGATCACTACAGTGTGTTACTGTCTGCACAATGATCCCCTCCTCTCCTGCCAGAGGGCCACTGGGTGTACCTGCTTCACTCTCTGCAAGGAGGAGCGGGGTAAAGAACACCCAGTCTGGTACAATGTGGGAGATGTGGGTTGGGCTACAACTCCTGCTCTTTCAAACACACCAGCTGTCAGCTTAAGTAAGAGGGACGGCCCACCACAGCTCCACTTGCAGCAAGGAACAACAGCCCTTTCTGCCAGGAGCTGGGGAAGGTGACCAGACACATGGGGTGATGTCTGGGGACGTGTTCATGGTGTGAGCATCAACCCTAAAGTCAAGGTATGAGTGGCATGGTGCCTGCAGGACCCAGGTCCCCATGCATTCTGGGAGAGGTTTTATCCTGTTCCATCAGAGCAGACAACATGGGATAAGTGCACTCTCAACATCAAAGGGTATTTAAAGTTAATTGAGATCGAGTCAGGCCATCTGCCAGGCACCATGACAAATCCTCTCCATCCACTGTGCAAGGTCCTGTACATTTCCATAGCAGATATTCCATTCTCTAAGATGGTTGATCATTACAGACTTTGATGAGGCAGGCACTATGAATACTGCAGAGTGATGTTCTCAACTGTTCTAAAAGCTGCCAAGCACTTCATTTTACTTCAGAGTTCCATTACTTTGCACTTCTCCCATGGCTATATTTGGCAGAGTTTTTCTACTGATTCTCCAGACCAGTTGTCCTCTCCCTTTGGCAAAATTATTAGTCAGGACTATGGACCCAGTTCTGCATTAATTTTTCAGCTCAGCATATAATGATCATGATAATAAGTATCTTCTATTTGAATAGCATTTATCCAGAATCAAGATGGAAAGCTAACATGCCCAGCTGGGAGCACAGCAACTTACCATTAGTTTTATGAAAGCACTCAGTAGAGATCTGGGTCTATTTTGTAGAGTTGGGTTCTTCTTCTTGGAGAAAAAATAAAATTCAAGATCAATCTCTGCGCCAGAAAATGTGGACAATGATAACAAGTGTGGGCATTGACTTTTCTGGCCCTAGCTTTGGGAAAGAACTTCAAGAAACAAAGGTTTTGCTGCAAATAAAAATTATAATTATAATAAACTCCTGTTGAAAAAAAAAAAATCCTGTTTGCTTGATTCATAGTTTTGATGATTTAAACCCCCTTTTTTTTCTACTATCCTGAACTCCAAACAGTTTCATGCTAAGGTGCTAGGTTTTTCCGTAACACAACAATAAAAGCAGAATCTGTAGTGATAACCAAGACCAATGATAGAGTGCTCACAGAGCAAAATAAAAATCAAAACTGCTTCAGAGAATAAACAAATACTGCAACTGCCAAAATTTTATGCTGCCTTGAAGGCTTTACCTGCTGAAAAGCAGCTGCTTTAGGTAGTTCTGTGGCCTCTTTACCACAATTTCTTAAAACTTCACACCTAAATGATCACATTCTCAGAGAGGCACTATTTATCTCTTAGAGAGTTGAAGCAAACACAAGGATTAAAGGCTTTTTTTCACCAAGGTATTCAGGAACTTATATCCTGATTGTTTTCAAAGGGAAGGTAGGAGCCTGAATATCTTCAGATTTTCTAGGTCTGTGTGACTCTCTGGAGGCCACAGGGCAAAGATGTCACAGAACAGGAAAGAATTTCAGCAGGAAATTTTATCTAAATTTATTTTTACCTCTGGTCTTCCAACCACTGGTTAACACTCAATCAACTAAATAATCTTTTTTGTGTTTCACATCATCCTTATTTCCAAATCCTGCTGCACTCTCCACTCAGGTACAAATACACAATGGTGCCACAGCAAAAATGCTCTTTTTATCTCTTTACAAGGTACAGACTCCTGCCATATCAATGCTGTCATGCACATAGGGCTCTACAAAAGAGCTCAACAAAAATTGTTGAATCTGTTCCTCAGTTTTTATTTTGACCAAAGGACTTGGTTGATACAGCAATTGGTAAGGACACAAGGCACAATGATTTGTATTAGAGAAAGTAGTTGCCACCATGTAACATTTTAAAGATTTAAAATTGAGAAATGAATTTACATTAACTTTTGTGCCATGATATCACCTGGGACAAATAGCCATAGTGTATCTCCAACTCACTGTTTAATTGATTTGTATTCCACAGTGTTTCTTGGTTTTGTTCTCTATAACATAAAAAATAGATTTATACAGCCAGTTTAACACATGCTTAACTTTCAGATGGACAAGAAGGCAGAGTGTTTATATTAAATATCTTTTTCTAACATGCTGTTTTTGTAAGTTTACCAGCAGAACAATGACTTTCAAAGGTTTATACTTTTCTTCCTTATTTCTGTTGGCCAGGGTCTTCCAGGCATCTACGGACCCCAGAATGAAAACTATTAACTTACATGCTTAAAATTAAGCAGTGTTTGGAGATTTGTTGAATCAGCAAATACAGGCTTACATTAGTTATTTGATGAAATTAATATTAATTTTTTAATAACTTCTTAGATGAGTGTAAATTTGTTGTAATGGTAGACTTGGCTTTGTTTCTTAGTACTCTTTGCCTGGGTAATGAGTACTTGGCGAGTATTTTCACTTTACCACACTACTGATGTGCACTAATCATGTTTTTTCTTGTTGTAAGTGAATAGCTGGGATGTTGCACAGAACTGTTTGATCAGTATAGCATGATTTAAGAGAATGCTTATGCCTTTATTTGTCTCATAATCCTACTTAACATCTGTATGAATCATTACAGTAAGGTGTGTGTTAATAACAGCTTCCACAAACACATTTTTATATATAGAAAATTAAAATATTAGCTGCCTTTTATTTCAGTAGATTTAAAGTGTCACTGTATTTTTCCACTGAAGGAAAATACTGAAAATATTTCACTTATCATATGTGTTTTTTCCCATTGACATGTGTGTCACTTCATGAGTGATATCAAGCTATGTTGCATGATTTGAAAATCATGAGCCTTCTGCTTTTCAAATCCTCATGTGAGAGAAAAGCCACTTATGTAAATTCCCTGACAAACTCCATAAAGAAATCTCTTGGGACTAGGAAGGCATCTTGAAATCAGACACCACCAATCCCATTTCAAATCCCATGAGGCAAGAGACCAAGCTGGTTCTTTGCACACTTCATGTGTGTCTGAACTGTCTGCCAGTGGATTTCCTGCACCCCAGCTGTGCCCCTGTCACAGCTGGGGGCACTGGAGGAGGGAGATCACCATGTCTTAATAGAACATTGCACAAACCCATCCAAGTGAGCCTATGTGGTCTTCTCTTTCCTTCACCACCTCCCTATCTTTGCTCTTCCATAGATTCCCCAGATAAAGTCTATGTGTTGATTTAACTGTTCCATCCTTATGGCTAGATGTAATGCAAACATTTTGTTTTGTAGCAGGGCAGTCAGAATTTGATTTGTCAGGCTTTGCATAGGAAAAGACACTAAATCCCCATATATTCCTTCCCCTCTACATGTCATGGGCTACTAACTCTAAGTACCTAGAGTACCCCTAGTACCTCTACTCAAACTGTAGTACCTTTTCTTCACTTGGTGCCAGTTTTTATGGCCTCTTTTCTGGCTTTTTGTCATTACAGATTGGCACAGATTGGCACTTCTCAGCAGACCACACATGAATTACACACTATTACACAACCCTGCTGCTCCACATTGTAAACACCTCTCAGTTACCATCTCACTTTTTTATTTGGCTGGAATGTGTGCTAATCTTCAGTTCCAAAGGTTAAAGAATTAATTGCAACTTTAAATATGAAGGTGCAAAAAGGAGAGCAGAGTCATGGCTGAATAGGAAGAGGTTCATAATGGAAGGGTGTGTACCTTGAACAAGATGCAAACAGACGTGTACCTTGTCTGTGACCTGCCTGCTGAGCCTATGAAAATGTCACCTCAACCCTAACACATGTCCCACACATGAGTTCTAGTCAAGAGCCACAAGACAGGGTAGCAGAAAAATGCATGCCACTCCTGGAGTGCCCTGCTTGGATGAAGCAGCATGCTCACCCAATGTCCTCTGGAAATCCAGTATTTCCCTCCTGAAACTCATGCAGTAACTTGCCTGGTGCCCCGCCCACCCTGACCGTGACCCAGAGCTACTTAAAACAGAAGCCATGTTTTCAAATATCTCAGCTCCTAGGTAAGTCCATATGCTTCAGGCCAAAATCCTGATCATAGAAGTTAAGGGAATTTTATCCATTCATTTATGTGAGGCAGGAGTATATATTCGGTAATTTATTGTGGTGAAAGTATTCCAAAACTTGTGGCATTTCATCTACCACTGAAGTTTACTTTGCAAATTGTGTCCACTACTGACAGCAGAGACTGAAACTTTTAATAGTTACAGCAGAAAACACGTATTTCATAGCAACTGCATTAGAACATATTGATGAATAACTAATAGGAACACCAGATAACTGATAATCACAGCTTGTGATTCATCTACCCAAAGAAGTTTTGAGAAAGATGTAGGCAATAATCAATGGAGCTGACAAAAAAAAAAAAAGTCCATGAAAAATTGTTTTAAAAATTATACCCCCTTGTAAAAATCAATGTATTTTCATTCTCTTCCCTACTTACCAAATTTGAAATATTTCATAACGGGTCAGAGAAAGCTATTAACAAATCCAACTTCTAGTGCATTGTCTTTCCTGGGGAAAAAAAAAAAAGGAAAAATGAAAAAAGTCTTAAAAGAGTAGTACCCTTTCCATAAAATACAATTTAGTTCACATTTCAAAATGCAAGCTCAGACTTGCAGTAATTTCTCCTCTTTTGTACAAAGTGTATATAAAATATTCTTTTAAGATGAAGTTTACAGCTGTTCCCTGCACACATATATTAAGCAACATGCCTCTGAATCATTAAGTACTGGTTATATTCATTATTAAAAATTCATTGTAGAGTTTGCAAGCAAAATACCTCAGTCTTCTCAGCCTGAACCTGATCTCAGCTGTATCTCAGATGAATCTCACCCACTTTAATGGAGCAGACTCAAAAAATATTCTACTGTAATGACATATACAAATCAGCCTCTCTTAATTTCCAGGCACCTTAAAAAAGAGATCCAGCCGTGCATCCAATGATAAAGATTTTCTCTTTCATAACAGAAGGATACTAATTTCAATCTCTTGCAAACATCTTAGAATAATTGATCGAGCCCATAAGTTATGTACAAGACTCATTTTCACAACAAATATTACTGTAAAAAACATATGACACTAAAGATAGTTTCATTACAGTTTGGAGTTTACCTACATGAAATCATCTGGAAATGTCTATTTAGATCCACAAAAGCACATGATATCTACACTCTGGGATGAGGTCATTCCTGAAATTATCTGCTTTTCCAGAGAAACACTGCATATACTGGTCAGATTTCTCAAATTTTCAAACACATTGTTCTCAGTTCCATTATTATTTTCAGTTCAGCCCCGCTGACCATTACAGTTTGTTTCCTCTTTAATGATGCATTGAGTGAAAAACAACATCCATCAGCCTTTTCAATCACAGGAATACAGCCATTTTATAAATTTTATTAATTTTTATAGGATTTTTAATTAATTTTAATCTAAATAGAATGCTTAGAATAATTGTAGTTAAAAAAAATTCTGCTTAATCAATGCACCATTTATAATGACATGAACCAAGAAAGAACCAAATTATTTTCTCAAGTGTGTGTACAGTATCACTTATTAAATCCTCTGCCTGCAAACCCATTGGATTTTTCACATATTTCAGCCAAATTAGTTTAGTTTGTCTTAACAGGATTTTTAGAAATTATTTTAATATTTATTTTAACAAATATTGCCATAATTTGAGGTATAAATTCAAAGTTGTAGAAAATAAGTTTAGAGCTTTTCCCCTTCATTAATAAGTAGTTGGTTGTTTCCTGGTACATCCTATTCCTTCCATAGTCTGTGCCAATCCAGATTTGTTCCTTGTATTAGTTTCCTCTCAGCGGAAGATGCTGTTTTCCAATAAACTTAATGAAAACTCCTTTCTGTGAATTGACATGGGAAGCAATTGCTAAAAGAATATCTTTCTTGTTTTGTCTCACACTGCCCCAGGGCTGGGCAGATGACAGTTGTGATCTTTCTCATTTACTGATTATAAAACTTGGGAAGAAGAGAGAAAAACCTTCTAATGAGGTGAAATCACAATCCCTTCTTGAGCTACTGGGTAATTCACCTGACCTCACTAATGCAATTAGATATATAAGTTTTTTTCCTTTAGGATGGGAATTCAAAATAGAACTGCAAGGTGATTACATGATTTGAAAAGTTTCTAAGTAGTATTTACAGGATAATCTTACTGTGTAACAAACGTTCATTCAAAAGAAAAAGTGCCATAGGAAGTATACAGATATGCAGATGACAAACAGACAGACATGCAAATTCAAGATAATCATTAAATTACTAAAAATATCACTTAGGAAAAGAGTAACAAATGAAGAGATCAGTATAAACAATGGTAAAAAAAAAAAACAGAAAAGAAAAATATCTTCCTTTTTAGGAGGAAGAGACAGAAAATAAGGTTAATTAAAATGTTGGTAAAATGAGAACAGGGCCAAGAAAACAGAGACATGAAAGAAGAGTAAATGCTTCAAGTATATCTCAGTTAGCTACCAAATGAAAGAAATCAGGAAGCCACAGTGATGATCACAAAGAAGGAAAGATATCAAGAGGGAATCAGAAAAGATGGACATCAGCGGATATTGTTTTCTTTGAAGAGGATGGCAAAATCCTCCTTGGAGATCAAAGGAAGTGCAAAGGAAGTGAAAGGATTTATTGACCAAGTGCCATCCTTAGCTCACATACTCACTTGCCTGACTGGAAAATAACTGAAATTCTTGGTCTTGAATAATATCTCAGGTAAGTACAAGCAGAATGTCAGCTCAGAGGAGCCAGCAGACAGCAAGAATATCTAACAATTCCTATTAAACAGCAAAAGAAACTTCCTGAGGATGCCAAAGATCATCTTACACTCATTTTGGAAAACAATTACATAAAGTGTTACTTAAGAAGAACTCTTACATTAGCGTGAAGTTGAAAAGAAAAAGGTTAACTTTTCTTAAAAGGTTATGTTTGAGCCCTTCTGTGCTACCTTTACTGACATTTGAGATTAAACAAGAGATTTCACTGTTGTAACAGTTCTGCCTGGAATTATAGTGAAGCCACAACCTTTTTTCATGAATTTTCACACAATTTATCACAATGTCATAAATGCATGACTTCAACAAACAAACTATACCTGAAAAAAGTTGTTTGCATTTCAAGGTACAAGGTCATTTCTACTAGGTCTCTACTAGATTTAGAGAGTTCCTTAATGAGAAATTATTACCACAATAGCCTATATTGCAACAATAGCAACATGAATGCGTTTTCTTCATTAAAACCTTTCTGCAGTACAGAAAAATATGGAATATACAATCTAAAGACCACAGGGGATGTGTTGCTATCCAGATCTATGTATAAGTGTGCTTTCTGCAGGGGTTGTCTGTAACTGTGTTGTCTCTGCTACACTTACACCCAGCCCCAGTAGGACTGAGGCTTTATCATGCTGAACATCACAAACAGAAAATGCCAAGGTAGGGTTTCTGCCCCACAGGGCTCAGCCACTGGGTAGCTCAACAAGGAAAAGACACAGAAATTAGGAATGGGTTGAAATTTTCGAGGCCCAGCTGTGAATCAGATTCTCCAGGAAGACAGCAAGGACAATGCAACTTTGGTGCCATTTATCAGAATCTAGGCTGATGAAATTATAGGAGAAGGATTTCCTCAGTGTTTGCCACACCAGTATTCTTTCCTCACAGTGCTTTCTTTTAGTGAAGTCTTTAATCTGTTTCCCTCTTTTCCTTGCTCAGGTGTCTCCTTTTGCTTTCATTCTCTTGTACTCTTTGTCACTTGCTCCTGGGACAGGGAAGCAGGAGAGAGAGGGATTAGGGTAGGGATGGGATTGGGATTGGGATTCTCTTCTTGGTGAAAGCTCACCCCTAGTGAGACAGACTTGGGCAAAGTACCTAGCTTCTGTTCAAAAAACATCTCACTGGACAATTGTACATCTAATTTTCCATTTGCACAGGCAACTTATTCCCTCATAACCAGGACAATTATTTGTGTGAGTAGTTACTGTATTATGGGAATGAAAATCAGCATTGCAGTGATTTGTTTATTTGGTTTCCCTAAAAAAAAAAAAAATTGTGTCAGTTTTCATATACATTCATGACACTTGTCTTACATTGCCAACCATCAGTAGTGATTGTCATTAGCAAAAGAATCAAACATTGACTGACAGTAAAAGCCAGTAAAATGTTCACTTGTCAGTAAAAATGGCAAGATAATTTAGAACTTTTCATTGCTTTGGCATAAGTTCCTGGACAATCTGAGTACTTTTAATATCAAAGGATTTCATTTATCATTGTTGAAATTATGTGTTCTAGAAAAATTGACACATATGACCATAAACAGAAGTAGTAGGAATCCCAAATTGCCTCATAAAATGCACTCCAAATTGCACAAGTTAAATCAAAATTTAAAATCTAGATATGAGTGGGAAGACAAAATGCAACTGGAACAAGTTTCCCAGAGAAGCTGTGGATGCCCTGTCCATGGAAGGGTTGGTTCAAGGCCAGGTTGGACAGGGCTCTGAGCAACCTGGTCTAGTGGAAGGTGTCTCTACCCATGGCAGGGGGATGAAAATCAATGAGCTTTAAGATCCTTTCCAACCCAGGCCATTCTACGATTCTTTGTGTTTGAAAAGGTGTTTAAATTAAGTAAATACTTTGAGAAGTGTATTTTTCCCCTCTTCGCTGAAGATAATTTTCACAATCAAATAATTTAGGAACCTCTGTCCTAAGTGCCTTATGAATGTACTCTCTAATGTTAAAGTGTGGGTTACACAGGCTTGGACACCGTGGTGGTTGCTTCTAGGTATCAGTACTTGTATTCCCTGTGACCACCACGTGAATTAATAAGGCAAAGTTCCATTTCAACACCACTGCTTGACTCATTACCACAGCCCTCCTAGTAAGTGAGGTGCTTCACAGGGGACCTGCAAAACAGCTGCCCTCTGGGTGTCTTGTTTTGGCGGCCTTTTCCATCTGTTTTACCTGTCTCCCTTTCTGAATAATTTATTTCACCATCTCCCTAAGTAGAGCACCTGGCCTAGGGCTAACTGTTTCACCTAAATTATTCAGAGCTGAAAACTCTTTGGTTTATACTCAGATAATGTAATGACTTAACAGGACAAAACCCTTAACTTTGAAGCAACTGTGAATGTTTCTAGGCTCTGGACTCTGTTAGCAGTTTGAAAGGTTGGCTGTGTAAACTATGTACAAAAGAACCACAGAAATCCTTCCTCCTCAAACATCTTCAAAGCCTCTTTCAGGAGCTAAAACTTTCCAAAGCAGGGTTCTTTTACCTTGATGCCTCTCTGCCACATCTCAGTCCCGCGGGAAGCCAGAGGATGCCTCTGTGTGTGTGCACTGCAGCTGGCTTGTCCCTGGTCTTTATGCAGGAAAAGACACTGAAAATTGGCTGCAGGGCTGGACTTTGTTCACGTCTGTTCTCTTCACAAGCAGGTTTTTGTTCAGAAACACCAAAACCCACCCCTGTGCAGCGCTCCCATCCATACTTCACTATCTTTATCTCATGAACTCTACAGTTAAAATAATTCCTCCCTGCCTCTGTTCCTAATAGCAAGGACAGCTGCCACACTCCAGCAGAAAGGGGCTGCACAAGGTTCTTGCCTTGGATGCCACAAACCAGCTGCTCTCAGACAGAAACATCCCTGGCAATTTTGGGTGCAACTTTGGCTATCCCTGTCTGTATTGACTATGACTGAGGGAAAGTTTCAGCTTGCTTTTAAATATTTGTTCCATTTGTTTTCCCACAATGTTTCCACTGTTTTTAGACTTTTAATTATGCTCAAAAAACCTATGATCAGCAGTTTTCTCATTACTTTTGGAAATCCTGTATTGATTGTTTGGAAGACAATCAATACCAGGAGGTGATCTCCTGTCTTACAAGATACTTACTTCAGCAGGTGTCTTTATTTCTTAAAGAAGTTTTACTTTAAAAAGTCATGGTATCAAGGACATAATTTGAGATTCCAAATCAAAGGATATCTTAAAGCCTTTCCCACTTCAGATTAAGAGGGAATGATAAATTGTCCTTGGTGAGAAAATTAATGAACAGAATATTCATAAATGAAGGAAAAGTTTTTGAGGATAATGTTTCCAAATGGCCTTGCAGTAAAATATTAAAAAGTTAATTATTGCAATTTATATCTGGGCTACTCTGGGTTTACCTCAGTGTCACAAAGACAGGCATGGGAAAAAAAGAATTATTGAAATGAAATCAGTTTTGGAAAATCAGTGCATTGTCACTTCTACAGTCAAGAAATCCCAAATACTTTTCACATTCATTTTCAGAAACCAGCACAGATGCTACTGAAAGAATAAAAAGATCATACAGTAATCTTTATGATATCCTACCAAAAGCTAAAATTATTTTCAATTGGATTTTTGTCTGCATACATGCCAAAGAATTTGACACTTTTTGCAGCAGCTAGCATTGTCTGTTTACTGTAGGGATGTGCATAATTCCCATCACTGTTGTTCTTATAGGCACTATATGAACTGCTTCATTTTCCTCTGAGAAGTTTATCAAGTATCTGGTATTTGCTTTTTGCTCCAGCTTGGGAAATCAGGGTCATGGATTTCAAACAAAGTGCTTTGTACCCTCCAAGGGCAGTGAGAAAACACAATAGTACTGACAAAATCTAATCAAAGTATTTTGGCTTTTTGCCTCCTTTTTATTTTACAATGGGGAAAAAATTCAAGGTGTGACTCGAATCCCTTCAGGAGTTCCCTTCCTGTGTGCGCTGGCTCTCGCCAGAAACGCGAGACTGACACAAAGATAAAATGTGCTGCCAGCTCCTCCTGGCCATTCAAATACCCTCCCTCAGGTATCAGGTGCCTTCCCTGAGCTTTGAGGTCAACCAGACACCTCCCTCGAGGCTTACCTGGGCTGAAGGATACATCTACCCGAAAATCCGCTCAGGTAGAGCAGCTGTTATCTGAGCTAGGATCAAAGTCCCCCTCTGCACTCCAGAAAAAACATCTTCCAAGCTGGTCTTCTTTCTCCATGATTCAAATGAATGTTGAATGAGTCTCTGGGGACAACAGTTGTTGTGCTGAGGAGTGAGCTGTCAGAAATACTTTATCGTGAAAGTTCAGTTCCTTTCAGGGCCTTTTATTATTAATAGTCATCGCTGCAGGGGAGCATTAAACACAGACCCTATTTACTGTACAAATTGATATATTATAAACCACAAAAGCCATCCTGGTGCTTTGCTACTTCACCTTCCTTTTCAGCATGCTAGCATGAAGGAATCTTTAACCTTTGTGTGGCTAGAGTACAGGCAGTGAATTTTGGTTTAGCATGGCCAGGCTGCATTGCTCAGAGCAGCTGATTTTTTGAGGATCACTGTCTTAAGGAGTGGGTAGAGAACAATGACATCTGTACTATATGAAAGGCAAGACATTTTGCTCCATAGTGACATTGAGTTCATCGATACAAATAGTCAAAGGCATTTATACCCCTGCCTGAAAAGACCACAGGATGTCCCCTACAGGAGCTGATGTTTTTGTACCAGATTTCAAGCAGCTCCCGCAGCTTTCTGCTGCCTGCTAGAGCATTGCACCTCAGACAAAAGATGGGCATATTAGGTGGGTAACAGGCTGATTTCTTCTGCAGTAGCATGTGATAGAGGTGAGGGAATAGCTGCTCTGTGGTATAAGAAAACATGGCAAGATGAGTCCCAGCCTGATTCCAGCCCATCATGGGTGTGGTACCATAGGCAGAAGAGACTTTGCTATGTCAAGTTTGTAGTGCAATATTGGATTTTAGCAGCTAGGAAGAAATTTTGGAAACAAACCATACAAAGAGCAGTAGAAATGAAACCCAGCAGGATGGTGACAGCTCAGAAGCAGGGCAAGTAACAAAAAAAATACCACATTAAAAATTTACAGTCTATTACACTTAGTAGCAGACAGACCCTTGGCTTTGCACTTTCTGTCCCCTGCACTTTGGAATAAATTTTAAAATACCTCCCAGGCTTCTCAAAAAAAGCCTTAAAATCCTGCTGAGGTGAGACAGTGCTCTGTCACTGGCCACTGAGAGCAGCCACATGCTGCAGGGGCAGGGTGGTGGGTGTCACAAAGACACCACTCGGCAAGTTGAGGAGTCAGGGTCCTGCAAGTGGCACCTGAGCAAGCTGCAGCTGTGAAGCATCGACTCGGGGATGCACAATGTCACCACACACCAAGGCAGCAGGGGTGACACAGCCTGTGCGAGTGTGCTGAGCCAGCAAGTCACAAAGCACCTCCTCAGCAAGAGGCAATGCCAGAAAGTCACAAGAGCGAGTGACTCTGCAATTTTAAAAGAGCTAAAAGCAGTTCTAGAGAGTAGTTTAAGTGCAATGCACCCATGCTAAAGAGGCAGCACTGAATGGCTGACATAGTGTGGTTTCTGTGACGCGTCTCAAAGGCCTCACAGCCCAGGGAGAGTCCATGGGAGACTGGCTCTAAACTCACATTCACAGTTGTTATAAGTGGATAGCACCAGAAGAGACACAGGGAGTCGGAGGGATGTGGTGCCTCTGTTGCTCCTGCACTCCCTAAAGTGGTGCTCCTGGAACAGGTTTGAGGCACAACCCCAGGGAGGGTGCACAGGGATCCGTGGAGCAGCTGTTCTGTGTGGAGAGGGTGTTGTTCTCTGAAGCTGTTGATCTGGTCTCTCATGAATATTGTATTAGGTGAGAAGAGCCAGACAGCAAGGGGGTGGAAACCGCTGCTTTTTAAAGTACAGAACATGTACTCAAAAAGAGTGTTCAGAAGTGCTTCTTCCAGCCTACAGTATGCTAAAGACTGGTGCTTGGTACATTTCAAGAATGAGAAAAAATATCACACCACTCAAGTGTAGCTGTGACATTTTTCAGTTGAAGAGTTTCTGATATCCAAAAATGTTTAGTGTGCTTCTGACTAAAGTCCTTAATAACAACCGAAACTTGAGCCTTTTCTTAGATAGAAACATACTGAGTCTTTTCTTGTTACAATAAGAAAACCCCAAAAAACTGTCCTGTAATTTTGTAACCAGACTTGGACAAACTTCTGAGAAGGACCACACACCCGATTAGATTATTCAGATTTGTTGTGAGAATAGTTGACATGTGTTCCCTTCCCTTTCACTGTCCAATCTTTGTTGTAGAAGTGGACTCATGTTGTGCCAGTTGAGATTAATATTATAACATGAAAGGGCTAGGTTTGTATCATTTTCCATTCTTGTTACATTCACTGATGTGGGAATAGAGTTATATTCAACCTGAGCCACTTTGTGTTTTATGGCCAGGATTAACAGCACACAAATACTTCACAGTCTTAGGTGGGTTGGGCACCTGTGCATTGGCATCAAATACTGAGTGTTAAAGTATCTAAGACTTTCTTTCAGGCTGTGAAACATCCTTCAGATTACTCTAGAAGGTCTTGTAAAGTTCTTTACCCTGACACCTCTTTTGCACTTTCCTTAGTGGGACATGGCTCCTGACTTCTTGCTCTGCCAAAAATTCCCCCGAGAATGTTGTGCTCCTTCCATTCAAGGCTCTATTCCACTCAACATTTTCCTATTACTATCACTGTCGCTGGATATAGAATTAAAAGTTTCACTGCTCTGTTCACTGGGCACACAGCCTTATTAACATGAAATAATGCTCCATCCCACAGCCATAATTTAAAATATTTCCACTGTTCAGATAGGTGATACTATTTGTAAAGCAAATTATTACAGAATTTCATTATTTTCATATGCTACTTTTAAAATCTAATTCTTTGAAAGTACTATTATACTACAGTTTATTCATTAAAAGCAAGACTAATGTTTTATGTATTTTAGGTGTAACTTGAACCCAGAAAATGCTGAATTATTTACATTTATACAAGCCATTGGAAGCCATTTCAAAATGATATAACAGGAAAATAGTTGATACAATGGTTAGATAACATCAAAGAGAGGGTTGGGAACACAAACCATGATCCTTGTGAAAACTGATTCCTGAAGAATTAGCCAAGAGAGTTCCAAGTGCATTTCTTCTTATTTGTTGAAATACAATGTTTGTTCTTATTCTTCTGATAGAAGCTGGCAAGTCTGTATTTGCACTTGTTGATCTTTCCCAACATAAATCTCTCCATTGTATTCATATCAACAATATGTTTTCTTTACTTTAGTAATAAAATTTCTTATAACATATGCTCTTTTAGACTCTGTGTGCAGTATTTATCAAGTTATTGAGGTTACAGTTACAGAACATTTCAGTATAACATGCAAAGGACAATAGAACCTTGCACAGGTGTAAAATCTCTCTGATCTTTTTTTGCCATCAATTAAAAAATGCCTACAGGTGTAAGAGCCCTCTGATCTTCTTTTGCCATCTATTTAAAAGATTGTGTGAGCTTTGCTACAATATGTCCTAATAAGCATGATGATACATCCTTAACTATAGGACACACGCTGCTCTTAAAAACCTCTTTAATGTAATCAACTAACAGACCTAATCTCCCATTTTGCTGAAATAATGCTTGGATACATAACTGCTCCTACTCTGAAATGGACACTGCAATTTCCTTGACAAAACATCAGCAAAGCTTGGGTTACTAATGTTCATATATGTTACTTTTTATTTAATAACTTACGGGGCAAGTTTCTAGAGGAAAGATTGAATATGAATTCACCATTTTCTGGGGAAAAAGAGATCTGAAAAGCTTGCTATAAAGTTGATCAGTGTGTTGCTTAGCCCTTTCATAGCATGGTAATTACTTTGGAAAAGTATGTGTAGGGAAGTCACTTCTTGTCCAGACCCACTTAAGCCTGAGCTGATTGTCAGGGATGTGCCTTTCCAGGTCTTATTTTGGCGGATGATGAAAACCCACCATTATCTTTTGGATATGTTTGTCCCAATATTCCACTGCAAATGTATAAAAATACAGACATGACCTTACCCAAAATCTGTGGTTACCTCTCTGTATGTATATGCACAACTGAAATTCACTGACCAAGCTGGTCCTTACTGACATGCCATAGATACAAGACTGTGTCTAACTCTCCTGACTCCATGTAAAACTCAAGAGTTTAATGTACTCATCGCCATTTGGCCTGAAATTAACTGGGATGCATTTGAACAAAGGCAGCTTTATTGAGTTTCTCAGATTTAGCCTGACCCCACTAAGTACGAGAAGTTTTTTGGGGTTTGCTACATAACCAAACAGGGGAAAAAAATAGAAACTTGGATAATTCCTATCTAATTTACATATTGAGGTATCAAAATTTCCCTCCAGATTCAAGCAGGAAGTGCAAAAATATCATCCAGTTTATACCTGGGTCTAGAAACTCACACACACAGAGTGAGCATTCTTCCAGTTGGGCAAAGAGTTATTTTTCCAAGTAAAAATAGGAAAGCACCCCAAAAGGTATTTGCTCATATTTTTGTAGTGCCAACAGCAGCATTCCTAGAAAAGACACAGGTCCTAGATGATGGTCTTGCCACCTAAGATAATCAAATTGTGGAGGAGATGACATCACTATGCACTGCTTCAGAAGTAACTTATAAATACCAGATATACCACACTGAAGAGCTCTTTGCATACCCACTAACACAGTAATAGATATTTATCTCAAATAAGCCATTTAATTATTTACTCTTTTTACTCTTGATAGAAAGTGTATGCCATGCACATTTCATAATATGTGCAGAATGCACAAGTGGTCTAAAAAATATTTCAAAAATAATCATAAAATTAAGCTTTTGGAAAATTAAATATGAAACTTGGAATGTGAAACAAACAAATAAGACAATTTAGGAAAGATTAAAAGCAATTGTTCTGTTACCTTGGCAACCCATTCAAGGTGCAGCCAATCAGCAAAGTTGATGTATTGTTTTGACATACATGCACATATTTCTAACATAAATAGCAACAGAGACTTAATAACAATAGGTTTTAAAACTAGGAACTGATGTCATTTTAAATGTGTCAATCAAAGAAACCTATGAAAGTGTTTCTTCTATCAAACTGACAGTAAGTATATGCTGGAATGGCTTTATAAGAAATAGCAGACTTCTGACAGGTCATACAGAAGATGCAAAATCTGTAATTACATTCCAGTTTCTTGGATTGTGTCCTTTAGTATGTCTAAAAAACTTTGAGAAGAAAATAAAACTTGAAAGCTATGATATATCATTCATTTCTGTAAACAAGTAACAAAAAAAGGAGCAGCCTATCTGAGAATGGAAATGAAATATCAGACTGAAAGAATCTGCCTAGCCCTCAAAAGAGATGCACTTAAACTTCTTGTCTTATTTTATGATTGACTGGTGCCAGTGAGGTTCTGCAGTGTAAGTTTTCAAGAATAGTAAAAATTAACAATAGGAGAAATGTAGAGAGGAAGATTGCTGATGGGATACAGAGCCTTTCACCTCCAGGTCCGTGGTTTGGATCTGGGCTGTGTCAGCAGTAACAGGAAACCATTAGGTTTTGGCAGGTGTCAGAATTGTGTATGGAAGGAGTGCATCAGCCATCCTCCTCCAGACCCTGATGGACACGGGCCCAAAAGCAACCCTCAAACTGAGAATTCTTCCTGACAGCCTAGAAATAAAACTGATGTCTCCACTCTTTCCCAGAGAGCATTGCCTCCCCCCCCTCACTTTAAGACCACACTACCATGGACTGGCCTTTGAATCAGCACTGTGCTTGGAGAACTTCAGTTCTAATTAAGCAGCATTTTAAAATCTCATTTACAACTAAAATACATTTGAACACATTTGAACATTTCTTCAAGGGATCAGTAGACTTCAGGAAAGCTAGGGCTGTACCTTAGATTTTCCACTTCCAAACCCCTAACTTGAACAAAAAAAAAAAAGGTATACATTCATAAAATCCTCAGATACAGAAACAAGCACCTTATTCTGTCATTGGGTGGGATTAAGTTACCCACTCTGGCACATCATCTTCTTTCTTTTACTTTTTCCAGATTTATATGACTCTCATCATAGCAAATGCTCAGAGAGAGGAATTTCCAACTGGAACACATTGAAAATAGAAAGGAAATAACTCACTATAAACAGCACTGAGGAGAAACAAGTGAACATGCAGGGTACACCATAATTCTTTGTCAGAATGCGAGTGGTGTACTTTTGTCTAGCAGCCATTATCTTTCCTTAAGAAACTGACTTTTACTTGGAATTTCAATCTACATTTTGATTGATTTCTTTTCAGGATATAAGAAGAATGATGGAAAGGGCTGGGGATAAGGACAAGGAAGAATAGAACAAGATAAAAAGTTTCCAGTCATGCTGTCAGGTTTGGTGAAAACAGGTTGAGGATTAACTCTTTCAGTGCTGTGGAACCTGCATGTTAAATGGAAGCAAAAAGATCGAAAGTTTCCTTGTACACCAAATTCACAAGGCTTTAAGCTGCCAGCCTTGTGGTAGAATCTCTGTACCCAAAACACTACTGACAACCACATTCAAGACTTAAAAGCAAACAAATACTACATATAGTCCTTAACACCAATGTTTTAGCCATAAATCACCACTTCCCATTGGTAGTACTTGACTTTCTCCAGAGCCGAGGTAAGGCAATTCCAGCCTGACACACTGGGAATATATTACATCAAAAGATATTTTCCCAAAAGGTCTACTTGTTAGAATTTGATTGTCAGGTCAGCTGGGACCTGAGCTTAATACACTGTGCAATATGTGCTTCTCCACAATCAATGTGCTCCTTATGTAGATAGATACTTTATCTAGACAAGTTCAGGTTCTTGTGATCCAGGATTTGATTCCAGAGGTCTACATAGAGGACTGAGCCCAGGGACTGATGGAGATAAACTAACTAACTAATTTTGTAACTGGAAACAGAAAAGTAAATTCTTGTAGCTAGAAGTGGAGCAGAGAACTGTTCATGAGAGCCTGGTCACCTTTATCTCAGAAGGCAATAATCTCACACTAAAACTCTTGTCTTTCATGCTACAACATTAGAGACACCAAGTCTTGATTTAAGAAGTTGCCATGGCAGAGAACCCATATTGTCTCCAGGTATCAGAGGTTAACTATCCTCCTTAAAATAAAATTGATTCTGTTGTGAATGTCTTTAGTTTCCATTTTCAAGACATATATCATTATATCTTTTTCCTCTAAGCCTGAAAAGTTAACTAAGAGTGAAATACCTTCTATAAAAGTTAACTAAAAGTAAAAAATCTTTTACAATCTCTACACTCTTTAATGCCTATACTTACTTTTTAAGCCAAGCTGAGGGTAATGTTTAGCAAGCCCAGTGAGGAGGAGGCAGATTTGTATACAGTGAGGATTGTATAGGAGGAGCATGAATTCAATAATTGTAGCAGAACATAAACATTTTTCATAACTTATAAAAAGATGGATGTCTTTTATAGAACTCTGGTACATGTATTTTCATGTTTTATCAAACATTACAAAAATATAAATGAGTGCTGACTTATATTTCTATAAACTTTGTTAGAATTTACATCTCCTACAGTCTCCTCCCATACATTTAAATCCCATCCCGCACTTTAATACTTTCTTTTTCCTGATTTCTTCCTTTTACTCATTAATTTCATAATAAGAAGCAATGATGGATCTAGGAGAGTTTTGTGTGACTCAACTGATAAGTTTTTTCCTCTGGAAGATGACTCTTTTAATTGGTCTAAAAGCAAAGCCTCCAGAAGTGATGACTCAGTGCAGGAAGTCAGATCAAGCAGCTCTGCTGAGCAGCAGCAAAAGATGGATTTGGGGGTGTCTAACAACAGCTCTGAGTGCCAGCAGGGTCAAACTGGCTGATTAACAGCACACAGGAGTTACAGCGAACACAGGGGTGCCAAGTCCAGCCTCACTGTGTCCTGTCCTGAGCCACATCTGCATAAAGGATACTGATCTGCTGAGCTGAATGTTCTGCAGCTATCACCTCATGCTACTAAGCAAAAATCCCTTCCATTCCCCAGGATCAATAACTTAAGCTTTGCCAGCCTGTGCATAGGAGTTCATGGGAATCCACTGCTGGGCTGCTTACCAGTTATTTCCATTACAAAATCCCTCAAGAGGTTCCAGTAAGGAATGAAGCCTCTTTGGGCTCATCAAACTACCTGGAAACTCCCAAAGATGAAACAGGTAGTTCTAGTCCTATTAGGTTCAAGGCAAATTTCAAACTTGAACATCAAGGAGGTCAGGCCTTTGCTTTTTAAAAATAGCTATATGGAAAATGAAATCCTGCTGGAAAAGTGAGTGTAAAGATGCTCAGAAAGAAGAGAAATCTTTAATACAGTACTTTAAAAGGAATTCAGTGCATGCTGGCTGCTGTTCTGTTAGTAATGTTTTTTTGGTAATCAAATCAGAGCCAGAACAAAATGCCACATCATTTATGAATGGGTTATTAAAGGAAATAGAATAAAGAAATCTGAAGAAAAAAATTCTCAAACAACAATGAACTAAAATCTTTAAACTACATAAATTCCCATGAAATTTGCACAAGGTTGTATCTTGTACACATCCCTAAGCCAAACACAAAGAAAAAGGAAAAATATATATGTATGCATCCATGCAGGGGTTCTCCTCTTCCTTTTACAAACTGGAAATAAAGAATCTACAAACTTTTACTTCTGGATCTTTCACTGAATTATTCCAGAACTACAAAGACAACACAGCGTCTCAGTCTGTCAGTAGCATGGGTGCTCAGTGTTTATCAACTAAATTTTCTTTATTTTTGAGACCTAAATAGTTCACAAGCACTGACTAAGCCTTGTGACCCCTTTGTGAAGAACTGAGCATTATTAAACCCGTTCTCAGCAGACAAGGCAATAAAATCCAATGGAGACAAGTAAGGAAACAGGTTTGGGAGAGCTGCTGCAGACTTTCACTTTCACCTCAAGCAGAGAAGCTAATTGCTTTGGCCCAAAATATCACAGTATTTTCATTGTTACACTAAGAAAAAGCTAGATAAATTTGAAGATATATGCCTTTATTAATGGGGAGAATAAATGATCTTGCTAAGAATTTATTTCCAAGACACAACAGTGACTGTAGACCAGGAAACATCCAGAGTTATTATCTACACTAAGACTCCTGGCAGTTAGACCCATTCTTTAAACCATCTAATCTTGTAATTTATGATAGTATGGTAAAATAGTTAATTTCCTAGGCAGAAACATATCTTAATATTATGAACATAAAGTTCTTACTGATGTAATATGGTTGCCTTTTCTATGAATCAAGATGAAAGTGCATAATAGTTGTAATTATGTTGTATAAAAATGAAAAGACCTAAAAGAACAATAGGTCTCTTAAAGTGTTATCTACCCCTAATTGTAATCTCACCTAAACTAAGGAATAAGGCATTCTTCACACAGTGGTGAGCAAGTGCCTGTTATATTTTTAACTCCATGTTCTTTATACTTTTCCTTCTCAAACTAATTTCTGACATCCTGCAAAGCCCTGTCTTTCCAGAAAGTTGAGCACTATGCTATATGAGACATAGTTCAACAGAAATGTAGGTCAATTTTTAAGTGTCTTTCCTTGAAATGGAATGGGCTTGCATTTTACATGCAAAAGGCCACAGAAGAAATAATAAATTGTGTCTAATAGTCTTTACAAGTGTGCTAGGCCTTTTAGCTTAAAAGCTGCCAATATGGAAATAATAGGACAGATTAAACCATGTAAAACAGAACAGAAATGATGAGATGAGTCTGAGAAGTGTGATGGGCCAGAGGAGCCACTGAAGACTGCTCAAAAAGCTCTTTCAGGTTAGGTGGATGGGAGAGCACAAAAGGAGAGCACAGTGGAAAATGGAAAAGATTTCCCATAGCTGGGCTGAAAAGGGGATTACATAAATAAATAAGCTCCTCACAGTAAGCAATCTCCATAGCCCTGGGTGCCTGACCCATCACTTGGTCACTCCTTCCTTTTATAGGCCCTCCTGATGGAGCAATTTGCTCCAGCTAAACCCTGCATACCTGGGCTCCCTTGTAATCCTCAAAGAGGGCAGACACCTGTGGTAGCTCAGGGACAAAAAATATTAACCCTTTCCTTCCCAGGATCTGGGGGATTTGTACTTCAAAAGCAGAAGTCAGAAAGCTGGGGAAGAGAAATTGGCTTTTGCTCTAATGCTCTAAGGCTGGCCCATGAAAAAAGATGCTATCAGAGATACAACTGCACGGTCAGTATTTTAGATGCCAAAGAACTTTGGCTACCAAAGGATTCTCATTAACTCTATGTTACCTACCAAGATGGAAACATCTACTGTGCAAAGCAAAATAAAGGTCTCACCAAATGAACAAACTTCATTATTCAGACAAGTCTGGGGGGAGATAGACCAATTGACATGGATTTCAAATGTAATTATCACAGAGATGAATAAAATCCTCTCTCATTTCCAGGACTGTAGCAAAATAGTGTTATGAAATTGCAGCACGAATTTGCAGCATGTGAGTTATTTCACATCTTACACTTACTTAATTTAACCAAAATAAAATACCAAAGGCAAACAATTGCCCATAATTTCTGTCTGCCTCACAAAGAGTACTGCATTAGGAAGCTGACAGCAAAAGTTCTCTGAGCTGTGCTTCTGCAGGTCTGAAACTCGAGTGCACCAGGTCCCTGGGGCATTCACTGACAAAGGGGAGAGGAGACAAAAAGAGCTGTCCAGGGTGTACAGCTGGGTGGGGAGATCCCTGCCCTGGCTGGGGTGCTGAAACCTGGCTTTTGGGGGAGAGCTGAAATGCGCAGGGGTGCCTTCACTGGGAGGGCTTAGGAGAGCAAGAAAGGTTGTTTTCCCTCTACCCTGAGAGAAGTTAAAATAGGCTGTATGTCAGTGTGGCAGACAAGGTTTTGGCTGCTGAGCCCATGGGTCTCTTCCCTGCCAGGGAAGGTTTCCTGTCTGGTGAATTCTGGACTCAAGACCCCATCACAGGGTCTGACTTTCAGGAAGTACAAAGGATCCAATGCACTGAAAGTCAGGTCAGATAAAGATAACTCAGATCTCCCAAATTACCAGCTCTTCCTGTAAGCTGAAATCCCAAACCCTTGGTTATACCTTCTGTCTCATTGTTCTTGTGGCACCTCTCAACACCTTCACCAGAGAGAAAGCCTTGGCTCTAAAACCAACCCAGACTCAGTGAGATGCATAGAGAGAACCTGTGAGAATGAATCAAATGAAAGAAGAAACAATTGTTTCTTGCAAGACTTCAGGGTGTTTGGAATCTGTGCCCTTCTTATTCAGGATATATTTATTCATTCTTTTCAAAATGAAAGTCACATTCTTTTGATTCGTAGGAGGGGTTGCTGCAGCCAGGAACTGAAGCCTCCCTTTTATTGTTGCACAAGATCTAAAGGAATAATAACAATTAAAAACACCAAAAGACTAAAAGGAAGTTGTTTCATCTGAGCACTAGGTGAGGTTAGGTGGATGAGTCTAGCAGCAGGGTCAGGTTTAGGTCACCTTTAGAGCTGCAATCAGGGCAGGCGTGCAGTGTTGCACCTGGTCTGCAGGGCTTTGGTGGAGGAGCACAGACAGTAAATGGAGCTCTTGCCTTGTGTCCTGACAGCACCTTGCTACAAGCCATCGTCTCCAGGAAGAGAATTTTTTTAATCCTGGGTGTCCCGTTTTATCAATTAAAAGTTAGACTCTTTTAAGATGAGACCCACGTTGTGAGATGAGAAATTGCAGCACCTGACATATAAGTAAAGTCTCTGAGTTATGTGCATGTACTTGCTCTGAGATGAAAACCCTTTGCATACACAGGCCTAGTAGAAAAGAGCAGCCCATTTAAGTTTCCTGTGCTCTAGTAGCTTTGACTACAAGTTACACCTCCAGAACAGGGACCACTGCAAGCTTACTGAGCTCAAAGTGCTCAGAAGTCAGATTTTGCTGCCTTTAGGCTCATCCTCAAAGCTAAATCTGATACTGAGGAACATGAAATATTAGAACCTTTCTGTTTCCTATGACTCTCATCACTATCACAGCCTTAGAGTGCTTACAGCTCAACCACAACAAACTTTTAGATCAAAATATATTATGCTGTCTTTTTAGGACAAAGTTGAGGATTTGTTGATGTTGATATTAAAAAAACAAGCTAATGAAAATCAAGTCAGCGAAATAAAGTATTTTTGTTTAATTTTGTTTTAGGTATCCCAGAAAAACCAACTGGTAACTAACTCATTGATTTAGCATCTAGAAATCTCCCTGTAAGTGCCCAAGTTCATGTAATGCTCCCTTTGGGCTCCATTTTCATTGTTTGATTAGCTGTCTGTGAAAGGATTAAAAATGGACAGATTTGGATCCTCCTTATACTGTTTCAAAGTATCAGTCTATACTGGAGACTTCTTGTCCTTTCCCAGAAAAAAGAAACATCTTGGCCTGAAAGAGCTTCACTTTAAACATGCAGGAGGAGCAAAAAAGGTGTCACTGTCTCCATTTTACAGCAGGGCCACAGAACCTTTAAGTGACTTTCCCATACCCCCATTTTTGTAGAGACCTACAAAAAGAGGTATGCTTTGGAGGACCCAGGGAATGCCTGAATCTATGTTTAAGCTTGGCAGTTAAAGTAAGTCCTTCAAACTTTTAAACTCATTCCAAATTTTCAGAGTTGCACAGCATGCAACTGAGAGAATGCTTTGACTGCAAAGATCAAGATGATGTAAGTATTGTTCAAGAAAAATACAGTTGAAAAAGATGCTAAAAAAGTATCGGGACATTTTTAAAGTATTGCTTTAAAAATAAAAATCATACAACTACCTCTGTTGACTCCTGCTGTTAATGTGCTTTTATTCAGGTGTTTGGAAACAATATTACTTTGCAAGTAGATGGCTACAGTCAAGGGCATCTTTCTCATATGTGGTCATTTGTTAGGTACTGTGAGTTTGAGAATTAATAATGTGCATTCTTCAAGATGGCATAAAAACCAGGCTCCTGACTGCACAAAGAGGGAGAATAATTCAATGTAGTCGGTGACTTTGATGCTTTTGAAAATTTTAGTGAGGTAACTTTTAATTAAAACTTTAAATAAACGTTTAACTTGTCTTGCCATATGAAGTTGCTTCACAGACATTTATCAGCACACATATATTTAGCAGCTGCCATTCAGTGTAACATCCATGTCTATCATTGTCTACTTGAAGCTCTTTTCATGCGCTTCAAGTGTATTATGAAAGAACAATTTCCTTATTAACAAGGAAACTCTGATTAAGTTACTTAAGCAATTGCCCCACCAAGTACTGAAGACAGAAGACAGTTTGTGCAAGGACCCTGGCTCAAAATCACAGCTGAGAAGGACAACTGAACTTGTTAGGCTAGAAAGGGAAAGCTGGTACTCAGTGCCTCTTCCAGTAGGAAAGATTCCATTCACCCTTTTTGCCATCCTGCAATGAATGCATACAGCTTCAGCCCCATGGTATCCCCAGAAATATACATATGGATAAGGATTAATCCTCTGAAAAGTATTTAACAACTGGGCTTATTCTTAAAATGCATCAAAAATTATCATATCATAGAAGCTTTCTAATTTTTTTTCATGCTAAATGCAGTTTCTAGTGGTAGAAAAATACTGTACACCATGGTCACCAGCTCAATTTAAGTTTCTTGCAATTACATTTTGCATTTCTGATACAGTTGCTTTCCTGTTTCCACTTGTGGAAGAAATCCAATAGTTCATCATTGGCATTATTCCATATACACTGTAGATGTTTTTTGAGGTAAATTTGTTTATGGGAATAATTCCATTGAGGATTAATGATGACACTATTTTGACCCCTCTGACCTTGATGGGCAGGACTGTACTTTTCAAGCATCCAGAGCCCCTCTTCACAATATGTCTAATCCTACCTCTCCCCTGGCCTCGCAGGATATTTGCTGTTAGTGGCCACAATAGACAAGCAATAGTACCATTATAGGCTTCTCTAACAAAAGATTTTCATGATCATTTTCTAGTGGCTTGAAGATTGACAAGATCCCCTCCTGTTACCCAGATGCATTTTCCCCTCCTTCCTGGTGATTTCTTTTCTTGTTTCCAAGGAGGAAAGTGCCTCCCTGAGTAGCGACCTCTCTCTCTGCAGAGAGACCTGCTAGAAACAACAAACATTGCATGTTAAACCTCCTCCGAAAGGGCATTATGTACAAATGGAGTGCCAAGTCTTCTTTGATAAGGTGTACACCCGTGGCACAACTTGAGAATCAATTCAATTATAAAGACACAAAAATGCCTTTTTAAGAATGTTCCTGAGTGAGTCAGAGGCAGAGAGCACAGCATATATATGATTCTGACATCGCCAAAGTTATTTCAGGGGAAGAAGTTGCACAGAATTGCTCTAGCCTGATTAACTAAGTGGGAACTCATCTGTTGGTGAAACCCTGAGTGTGGAAAACAAAGCTATCCCCTTGGCTTTATCACATCAGTTGTCCTTCAGTGCACTCAGAATTTCACTTTTCTGCAGGTTTTGCTTACTTTCTGTACAAAACCTGAGCTATCTGAATAGCATGTTTATTTTTGAGAAACGCAGAATATTTGTATCTCTCACTGGTATATGACACCATGTCTGATAATGGAACCCTCCATCATTCAGGCTAGATGCTCAGAGAGCGAGGTGCCCTTTCCCTGCCCCAGGCAGCAGCCACTTTGGAAAATTTCAGTTATGCCATCTTTGTGTCTCATTTGTAACATGAGTGGGTCACAGCACTGCCCCCCACTGGAATATTTTCTAAGGGTCACAAGTATTTTGAGATCCCTCATAAATAGTAGTGAAGATTAAAATAGTAACACAAATGTTAAAGCTTTTTTTTTTTGCCAATGATTCATATGTAGAAAATAAAAAAAAGAAGAAGACCAGTGCTGACCTTTTCATATGTGGCATTGGACAAGGTAATGTGCTTTTGAAGTGTGCAATACATATTGTAACATACTCTGGACACTTTACAGGAACATCTAATTGACATGTTAGTGTTTGCTTTTCATTTACTAAGAACAGATATTTCTCTGTATTGTCATTAGTAGAAGAGGAAAAACAAGAAAGTCACAAATAACATTATTTCAAATCTGGGATCTCAGTCCCTTCTCTGGCTGCAGGGCTGCTGATGTCACAGAGTGGGGTTGCTGGGTGCCTGTAGGGTGAGGATGGCTTGATTCATCCTCTGTTGGAGCTGAAGGGGAATCAGCAAAGGATTCCACTGAAGACAGGATGAGCAAAGAATATTTAGTTTAAATTTGAATTAGGCTTAAAATGAGATTTTTTGACATACAGAGGGAGGTCTACATCAAATTTAGAGGTCATGGTTTAGTTTTGTGTGTAAAGTTGTTTCCCTGAAAATGCTGAGAACTGCTGTTGTCACAGGATTTCCACTACACTGGTTTAATATTTTGTTGTATATAATTCAATAAAGAGTTGAAATCACACCAAGAATCCATAACAAAAGTTACATCTAATGAGGAGGATCCAACTTCTGCTGAAATTGAAAAACATCAAGATCTTTGGTTGAGTTAAGGTCGCCGTGTTACTTTTTACTTTCCTACATTTGGGCAATTGAACTTATTGAATGTGTCAAGACCCATTCTCAGTAAAAAGCTCAGCAATATCCAAAGGTCTAGTAATTACATAAATAGAACCTACACAGTGCTGAATAAGAGAACAAATTGAACTTTCTCTAAAACTGCATGGTTTTCCTTCTTGCTCTTTATAATTATATACATTGTATAAGTCCATAAATAATTATAATAGTTAATTATATTATTACATATTGTTGTATTATTATATCAGATATTACATATACTATTATAATGGCATATAGTAATATTAACATTATATAGTACATAAGACATCATCTGAATACACTGTGTGACACTATTCCTAAAACAAGTTAGGTTTTGGTAAAATGTTCCTGAATTGCTGACCTTAGCTGTATTATTGTTATTTGTTTTTATGGACTCCTGGGTAAGTTTTTCATTGGACAAGTCTGTTCCCAAATTAAGCTGATGGTCCTTCAATTAAGAAAAGGTAGATTGTTGACCTCTACCTCTAATGTTACATGAGAAGAAAAGGATCACAGCACATCAATGCCAATCTAAAAGCAATCAAAACAATACTGGAGTCATTTGCTCTCTCTCCTCTTGCAAAGATTGTTTTTACAAGAGTTAAACTAAGGGCAAGGCAAAAAAATTTGTCACTATTTTTTTTCCTTTTTCTTTACTTGGTTGATCTCCCCTATTTAAATGCAATTACTATTATCCTAATGTCTTTTAATCCATATCCATAGCTTCTCATCTTACTGTTTGCTAATATGATCCTTTCAACCAAAAGGACATCAATACACTCAGCAAACTTATTAGCCAGCTATTCTGTCTCACGGGGAGGCAACCAAGCTGCAAAGAAAGGCATGAGTCACTGGAAGCTGTGAGACACCCAGACTTTGATGCTGTAGGCAAAACAAGCTGCTTCATGACACAGTTTATAAAATGTTTGCACGGGAGCAAAATTCTGCCAAAAAGCATTCAGGAGAGTTTACATAGCGCAGCATACAAACTACAGAGCATCCCACAGTATGTGATATTTACAGATAATTTAACAATGATGAGCTTTCCTTCAACAGCAGTGGTGCCTCCCCGGCAGATTTTGATCTTGGCTCTTTTTCTAACACATAGACTGGAATTGTCAAGAGAAACTTCAGTTTCTATTCCTTTTTCAGGGCTATGTTCAGAAGAAACATCTTCAGGTATCAGAAAGAACAAATTGGTTTCTCCAGTAAAACCATGTATTGCCCCATCTCTCTCAATCAATTCCTTTGCCAGTTTTCAAAAAGTCTCAGAAGCAGAGGAAGGAGTCCCGCTGGCTCCTGCAGCATTAGCCCACTGGCAGCATTGTTCCCAGATGGGGAAGCAGATCTCCAAGTACTGGGAAAGCCTTTCCCCAACCTCGGCTGCCCCTGGGCTGAGGCACTTGAGAGGTCTAACTACGTGCAGCTACACTGCACCAGTGTGGAAATAAAGAGAATACAAGCCAAGTGCCACTGAAATTTTGGAAGGAGGTGGAAAATAATAAACACTCCAATTGAAATTTGGCCTGGACACATTGTATTTTGTCTAAGCGCATGTTTACATTTCTTTGAAATGTTCCTAAACACTCCCTCTGTCTGAAAAGAAAATTTCAAAACCATGATGAAAAAATCTGTTTCAGATCATGTGTATTGGTTTTAAAACCAGGCATAACATTGCAGCTGGCTCTTTTATCCAGAAAAGGTGCAACTGTCATATCAATTTAGAACTTCAGTCATGTTATTTTAAACCTGCATTAGTAAAACCTATAGCAAAACATGTCTCTGTTGTCCACATCTTGCATCTGGAGCAAAGTTATGCTTAACTCTGACCTCTAAAACCAGTATGGAAATTATATCTAGTATGTTCTGCACTTTGTAACATGGTCCATGTGGACTTTTTCACTGTAGTGATAACATAGCTCTATAGCCCACCTGGTAAAAACATTATACATTAAAAATGACAGTCAAAAGAAGCTGGTGTGAATATACCAGAATCACATAGGAAAAGGTTGCAATGTAAATCTAAATGCAAACATCTACATTTATAGGCACTATCTGGCACCCTACTTTTATACAAAGATATCTTACAGAGTATTTTAAAGGCTTAATACTGGGTTTTCAAGCTGGGAAATAGCATAAGACCACTGCATTAAGGAGCTGAAAATTTTGCTGACATTATGGAAGCTCTTTCCAGTTGGTCGCCTACTACTTGATAATAGTCTACAGATGCTGTGGAAAAAAACTATCAAAAGGTAATTCTTGTATATAGAACCTCTCAAATCACAGCCAAACACGACTTCACATAAGTAATTCAGGAACTTACGTTACATATGGCAAAAGAATTTATGAACCAGGATTAGAATAGAGAGAGGAGTCCAGATGAGACTGCTGTCACCTCTCTGCAGCAAGTAAAAGGAGGAAAGCATCTAGCAGTGCTGGCAAGGCCACTGCTGATGCCTTGTGGATGCCCACAGTTCCTGGTGTGGGTGTCACACCAGAGATGAGACTCTGTGCTCAGGGTGGACCAGCAGTAGCCCTGAACCTTATGATTATTGTCCTTCTTCATTTTATCCCAGGAGACAAGGGCACAAGGGTTCAGCCTTGAAAGCCCTGCTTGAAAAACAGGGAGCCAAACTGATCTCATGGTGTGATGCTGGAAACAGCATCTTTTAACAGAATAAATTTCTTCCTTATTTTACCCTTTCTGCAAAGCAGAGTGAAAGCTCTTGAGACTAAATTTCTTGCTAAACTCAAACTCTATAAAGAGAATTTGCCCCCACAGAAATGATGTGATAACATTTTTAAATTGCACAGTGCTGTCTTCCAAACAGATTCCCACCCGCAGTTTCTTCCCATCTGAAGGACTGATCATACTGCTAAATGTCTGCAATAGTAGCTATAAATCCACACATCCATTATATGACATACACACAGAAAATACCAACTGAAGTACTTAAAAATAGTAAGAACACATGACAGCTGTTATAACCAGTAAAGAGATAAAGATACCTTGTAATTTGCTAACAAACAAATGTAATATTTCCAGGTACAACATATCAAAAAATTCTATAGAAATATTTTTTTTGTGTGCAGACCTTGTTTTTACAACTTTAAAACTTTAAGTAGCTGACACAGTGCCAACTTTTGGGGGTAAAGAAATCACCTGTCTTATTTCCAAGCTGACACAACATGTTTTAAGTAGATGAAGGCTCGGTTTCATTACATTAGCAGTGTCTCTAGGTGCTCTTTGATGCATCCCTCTGTGCTGAGTAATTTAGTAACAGGTTGGAAATGAGCAGAGGGGTAAAACGAGACTCTGTTGCCAGAGCAACTGCTGCACACCTCTAATTTTTGAATCAACAGATAGCAGAAGTTGATACTTTACCACAGAGTATGAAGAAATACCTTCCAAAATGTTCTATGGAAGCAAACATGTTTTGTTTGAGGAGCGGTACTTCCAAGAAAACAATTTCCTAAAGATAGCTCAGATCTGCTATTATTGACCTAAAATGCTCATAAAAATTATTTACCTTTATTTTGACCAAAAATCTGGCCACTTGCTCAAGTGCAAAGCTCTAGGAAATAATTCTCTCAGCTATTTTATCACCCAAATAAGAGAAGCATTTTCTAATGGAGTGGATGCTGAAACTTTGCTCTCTGTGACAGAGACAAATAAAGAACAACAAAATAACTTGGTTTCATAATTCAAGTGAGTACATAATATAGAAAAAATCAGAACAAAATGAGTGATACCAGTAAGATTTCTGCTTTCTCACTACTACAAATACCAGGACAAGCTGAGGCCAGACTGCCTCAAGACACTCACCTGACTTACTATTTCCTGGATGACTGGAGACTTTGTGCTCAACAACATTGAGCAGTTTTGCTACTGGGAAAGTATTTTTTATTGACCTAGGGGGAAAACAAAACGCTTTGCCCTCAATTTCCTGGTGGATCCTAACGAAGTGAGCACAGATGCAGAATGAGCTGAGGTTGGATGGAATTTTGGCCTTGCTGTTTTTGTGATTTCTGCTTGGACTTTCTCTTCTTTGGCTGCCTTATCCCCCTACCTCATGAAAGACCTGGATGTTTCAGTTAGAAAAGTGAAGCCACTATAGTGGAAATGCAAAGCCATCAGAGCAGGGACATTGTGCTAAGACAGCCTCTGCCAAAGAGCTGCTCTGTGATGGAGCACACTTCAGTAACTGCATCCCATTGGATTTGCTCCACAGTACATTGGGATAAAGACTTTAATAACACAGGAAGCATCATTTTAATAATCTTTTGCCTGATTTTAAGTGCTGTTATGCACTGACTTCTACCAAAATCCTTTTATTGTACAGAAAGAACTATATTTTAAGGGGTCAGAACACTTGCAATATATTTAAGCTCCATTTTTGCATATTTCATGTTCACTTAAAAGTACATTACCATTAGTTCTGCTTCACAATCCAGTTACTCAGAAGTGAAATAGAGGTTTCCTGACAATCTACTGAATTACAGATTATTTTAAACGTGGACAAATTCTTTTTCCCTCACTGCTCATCTCCCCATCAGGTATAATAATTTCCAGGACCTATAGCAGCTTCCATCAAAAACTGACAGAGTTTTCTCATTGCCTACATAGCAACTGAAAGCTGTTTTCTATGGGTATAAAATTCTGCCGCCCTGAGCCAGAGGCTTTTTGCTACCACTGTGACTGCCTGTGTGTAGTCATCTTTCCTCTTATCATCCCTTTGGTCTAAGCTACTCTGCTTCCCTTTATAATCTGGCTGTACAGAGAAAACCTCAGAAAGGGCAGTTCATCACAGCTATTTAGACATGTATCTTAGCCTGGGATGCGGGTCCCTGGAGAGGTATCTGTTTCTCTTCATCAATAAAAGACAAGCTCTTTGCTTAGTTCAGACTCCACAGCCAGCTTTCAAATGATGGGTGTCAGTGGGAAGAATCCCACTCAAAACCTGATGGAAAAGGAGTCCAGGCCCTGCAAGGTCAATGGGAACAGATTCCAGACCCCAGCAGAAGACCCAGAACATGGCAAGCAACAGGCAAATGAATGACCTCTCTTGGTGGAGAACTAGATTGGTCTGTGCAGCACTTTTCCAAAGGGTAAATCAGCTTTCTTCCCCCAAGGAAAATAATATGCCAATAGGTAGTTGGCCAAGGGGAGCTGGGGACAGTGGACTGCTTAATCTCTGATTTTTCATCCAGGGCATGCTTACACAAGAGTCCCTGCAAACTTGCATCTCTCTGTACATACATGTGATGCCCACTGTATAAATGGCAGCACACAGGGACATTTAATGACAGCCTGAAAGAGCATGCACCAAGCAGTGGGGACCTGCATGATATGTGTTCTCCTCACTGCCACAGGCGGTCACAGCAGACAAGACTTCCCAAATCTGGCAGCTAGTGTAATTTTTTAAAATATCAGAACAGAACACATGGAAATATGACTCCATTCCCCTGCTCCCCTGCACTCTCCCAGTTTAAACCTGTTCTGTACTGAACCAAATGCAGCGATTATGGCAGGAGATTGGAGTCAGTAAAGAAGAATCCAGCCTCTGAGATTTAAAGCATTTGTGAAGAATTTTCAATTATTGCCAGTATCAGTCTGAGTGCTCTAAAAACCTGTACAAATCACAGAAAGGAAAACAAAGAACTACTCATACAGATGATCCTTTTTGAAAACTGAGTGTGTGAATGTATCTGAGAATCTTCTTGCATACTTTAATATGTGAAATTAATATGTTAAGATCATAACTTTTTCAAATTCCTGAAATTCAGCTAGGTTTTACTTTCAAGAATGGGATGCATTAATAGCAATGTAGGAAAGTAAATGCTTGTTTAAGCATTAAACTCCAAAGAGAAATTAAACCAAGAGATTTATAAGAGATTTATGTGTTTCCCAAAGTATTAATGGAGCAAAAAGAAAAAAATAATCAGTGTTTTCAAGTACTTTTACTAATACATTTCTGAACAGAGCAGCTACACTGTCTTGCTATCCCCAAGAATTGCACTGCATGCAAACAGAGAGGCTGGACAGAAGAAACTCAACCATGGAAAATATTCAGTGAAACTTGTGGATACAGCACAGATAAGTAAATCCTAAAACTGATCAATGATAGTATTTAAAAATCTATCAGAGGCAGGTATAACCACTGGGCAGTGAGTTAACAATATTCAAAACTTTTATTTATCAAGTTTGTCAAGAAGCATGTGCTTATGTAAATAGTTATGCTTTCTTATATAGTTTATCTTACATATGTAATCTAGTCACTTATTTGTATTTCAATGTTACTATTTTTAAGATTCTAACTACTAACAGCATCTCAATGACTGCATCAATGTCCTCTGACCTGCATCAGTGTGCACAAGGGCTTAGTGTGGAACTGTGCAAATATCCACTAACCTACTCCCTCTCTGTTTATGGGAAAGCAGATGCACAAGAGGATGCTTCACTGTCTTCCTGAAGAGCAAATGTGCATCCTAGCTCATCAGGTTCTGCCAAGGACATCACACCCCCTCCCCAGTTTCTTGGAGGGCTTTGATATGTCAGTTGAACTATCTCAGTTGTTGTGAAGGCATCACTGACACTGACATTGCTGTGTCCTCACACAGTAGGGTCAGTAGGGTTTTCTAGGCAGTTCTCAGTGCATTTAGTCATTGAGGGAGGTAGTTATAACACCTCAGGTGAGTGAAACAGCATCACACTCAGAGTCATAGTCATCATGAAACTCCTTCATTTCTTTTTCTCAGACTCAGTGATACCTTCATGAAAACTAATTAATTTGCTATTAAAAGATCTGTTTCTTACTCCCAGTTCAGTGTAGGCTTGGACAAGAAATTAATTTCTTTTCTTTTGGGATTTGTTAAACCACAGATCCATCAAGACCGAGAGTAAAGGAGATCCACGCTGTCCCCTCTTGCACAGAGAGGATGGTTCTTCCATCTGCATTCAGCCACACCTGGGTAGTCTCTTTGAAAGCAATGGGTGCCACAGATGTCACTGTGAGTTTAATTTGACCTGTAAAACCTTAAATTCTGGTGATAATGTGCAACAAGGAAAGAAGCCAGCTGGAGCTAGAAGCAGTGGCAATTAGGAGTAAACATCTTTGTACTGGCAAAATAAACACAGTTGATGTGAGAACTCAGTGAGAGACAAACATTGAAGCCCCTGATGTTACCCTGACAGTCTTTTCAGGGTAGAATGTTTTTTTTTTTAAACTGCTCACAGATTTTCTTGCATGGAAATAATGCAAGTTCAAAACCAAAGGGTTTGATATCAGCCATCAACAGGCATAGCTGGAAGACAGAGATCAGGATGAACTGAACAGCAGAGCCTGTATGACAGAGGGAAGAAAAGTGGTGAAAGATTTCAGTTTTAGTCAGAACAGAGTTTGGCAAAAATTCTGTTTCAATTCTGTTCAATCATATGCTTGAGTAAGTTATTCACCCAGGCCAGAAACATCTGTTCAGGAAAGGGGCCAACTTTAAAATGTGTTTTTTCATCCCACAAAACAAAGTGTAATCTAAGCTATAAATATACATGTTTTTACTATGCTGGATAAAATATATCATAAATTTAAAAAATTCTTTAGCTTAGGACGTTTTTTTGTTTCTAGAGACATTACTCATCTGATCATGGATCCTTTAATTATTCAGGAGGCTCACTGCTTTCAGCAGGATTCTTAGGACTGCAGGGAGTTTTCTCAGACTCAGAGATGTTCTTGCCCCTTATGAGATCAGAACCTCCCAGATCCACTCTCTGCTGGCACATTTTTCACATTGTGCCTAGTAAGAGCTGTTTAGTCTTCCTGACACATCACCACAAACCAAAAAAAAACCAAAAACAAAAAAAAACCACAAAACAACAAAAAACCCCCACAAACGAACAAAAAAACCAAACAAACCACTCCAAAAGCCCCATTGTCATGTGAAACTAGTGAAAAACTTCAAAATAATTAAAAATAAACAGAAAATAAGTCATTTTCTACTTTAGATTTTTTTAGGTGCTTGATGAGATCAGTATATTTTAATCAGACACTTTCAAGCAGACACATACACACATAAAACAAATACTACAGTGCCTCTAAAAAACCCATTTTAAATTGATAGATGAGTGTCAGCTTTGAAGAACCTGACCATGCAGTGGCTTGATAGCACAGAAAGAAAGCAATCTGCAAGTGCAAGTCTGTTTCTTTTGGCAGCAGAATCACTTGCTAATGGATTCATCATTTTCTGTTCAGCATGAGCATTAAACAAAAAAACATTTAGGGCTCTATTCATCTGAGTTTCCGGGTCTACGCTTGCCAGCCATGGAGGCTCTGTGGCTTTGTGCTCAGAGCTCAGTTCAGAGTCACGTTTCCCAAGTTTGCAAATGAAGGCCCCACAAAACATGGAAATCATAGTGTCAATCCTTGTCCTCCCTTCTGTGCCTCTGCCTGCATGGGTGCAGCATTTGGAGGTCCTACTGACCCCACCATCAGTGTGACCACTGACCATCTTGTCCCTGTTTACTCATCCTCTAACAAGTTCTTAGATGCTGACTGATGGCAACAGATCCTGAAGTTGGTCAGCCATGAAGAGCCATAGAAATGCACCCAATAGAAGAAAGAAGTTCAGAAGTAAACCACTAGAAAATTAATTTCAATGAGAAAGAGAGAACTGGAAGTACATTGAAGGAGGAGACTTCCAGCAAGCAGGGCACCAGAGAAAGAGGAAGATAAAAAAGCCTTATTAAAAAGATATTTGGCTTCCTAGGGAAAGGCTTATTAGTGCAGAGGCTGTTAAACATGTTTGCACATTACTGTGCACATGTGCAGGAACAAGGCAAAACACTGATACCAATAAACAGGTCATACACTTGGGACACTTCATCCATTTCAAGGCAAGAAGCACCTTTGCCTTCTGCCTTTTCAAAAACATCTGAAAATAAACAATGTGAAACTACAACTTGCTTTACTTATCTTTACTACTTACTTTTTGCAGGGCACTCACATGGTGTCTAATGTGCTTCAGATGAGTACTTTCTTTTAATGCATTGGAATCAGCAAGATGGGAATCATTCTGATGGAAGGATGGAATAAAGAGAAAGGGTCTTACTGGAAACAATTCACCATTTACTAGCAAAATACTTTACTGTACAACAGCAAAAGTTCATGGCAGGGACTAAAATTACAGCATTACACTGAAATATGTCATTAGGGTTGGCTTGTTGCTGTCATTTTTTCCTTTAAAAAATGGACTTTCTACAGAACAATTTATAAGAGATTTCAGACACCCAAAATATTACTCTAACTCTACAGAATCATGTTTTAGATGTCTTGTTGCTCTGATAGTTTCAACAAGGAATGCACAGAACGATCAAACCACATAAAAGTAGCAGCAATTATTGGTACATTTGAGATGAGCACAGCACGAAGGATAAGTCTAAAGAAAGAATAAGATCCAAATACTAAGGGAGGAAAAAAAAAAAAAAAGAAAAGATTGAGCAAAAAGGCCTGAAAAGCAGGAAAGGACTAGCTGTCTGCAGGAAGCTTGTATTCTTGTGTGAGTGCAAGTGACCCAGTGTTGGCTGGAATGTTATCTCTATGTGATCTAGAGAATTTTTCTCTTAACTGTAGCAACTGAAGAAGAGTGAATTAAAGTCTTAAAGAGAAAAAAAAATCAATAAAGAAAAAAGGGAAAATATGACAGAAGAGCCTTTCAATGGCTGTATAAAATGCCGCTAAAATGATCATGGGGAGAACCCCCAAACTTCCGTGCTTGCAACAGAAATTCCTTGCAGAAAACCCAACAACCCAAATACAAAAAATGAGGATCTTTTTCCTTTTGTTTTGAACTTTGTTTTTCAGTGAGTTTCTCTATTGCATCACTAGGACTGACACATTAGGTCACAGTAGGCTTTTCACTGACACTTCTAACCCCCAAAGTAAATTCTGTCTGTTCTTCCTTTACAATCTTGAGTTTTAACCCAATTTATCTGTTGGAATAGACAATATTTAGCTAGAAACTCCAGTGGAAAAGTCCAAAGGATAATATCTGGCTCTTTGCAGCCATGTCAAGCCATAAAGGTCAGTGGAAAGGTTTACTCCAACCACCCTTTCCTGCATTCGGTTTTATCTTTAATAGAGAAGTCCTGCTCTCTGTGCATCTGAGAGTCACCCTTTAATAAACCTGTGGTTTGAGCTGCACTGAACCCTGCTGTTCAGGCTCTTGCTATAAATCTGTAGCCCCTAGATAGAGCACCTCTCTTCTGAGAGACAAGGCTTTGTATACCTGCTGTCTGCAGCCAGCTGGAGTATTTCCCTTTTCCCTCCAGACTTGTCTTAACCATTTCCCCACCAGCTGCACAAAATGTGATATATCTTTCATTATGATGTGAAGATTAGTTTTTTTCCTTAAGCAGTAGGAATTTGCCATTTGTATTCTGCTGGGTGATCAAGGTACTTTTGCAAACTTGAGGCATATGAAGAAAATGTAGAAGGTCTTAGGTTCAGCACGGCAGTTCCCACCACAGTAATCAAAATAAACAGACCAGTATGTCCACGTGTTCCCAGCTTCCATCCCTGCTTGTAAGTTCAGGAGAGGCAAACCTTCCTAAAACTGATAATTTTTCAAGCCATCAACTGAAAAATCAAAGATTATTGCAGTTGAGTATACAACTATAAAAGTAACCTTCCACTTCCTTCTGTCTGACAAAACACCATGGAAGACCAAGTCCATGAGGACAATTAACTTTAGAAAAGGTAAACACATCCATAAGCATGTGAGAATTTCTGCCAAAACAAAATTAAATTCTTAAATTCTAGGGAACAGACTTGAAAATACAAGCTAGTCAAAAACATAAGACCTGGATCTCTGTCAGTGAGAGGAAACAAAAAAAAGAAGAAATTTTCTGAGAAGCTTAAACAGAAGAAGGTGTTGTTTTTAAACTGAGAAAAAGAAAAAATTATATTGCTTCTTGGCAATAATCTACCAACCACCACTGTATCTGTTCATGAGGAAGTTTTTATGAAATAAGCAGATTTACAACAAGGTCCATTCTGTATCAGTGGAACAGCACCATAGATCCACAAATGCCTGCTTGTGCCTATAGGTAATTACCTCATCAACTAGCCTCTGTGCTGGGATTTACTCACTTCTGTGCCCATTTCTAACACAGGTAAAGTGACTTTCCACTAACTGCCCAAGGTCATACATCTGGTAAATGATTCCAGAATAGAATATGGCTCTCTGTGCCACTTAATAACCCCTCAGTGTGATAACAGAAATTTGCCCAAACAAAAAGAGAAATGTATGAGCAAGAGGTAGAAATAAGAAAGCTGGTTTTAGAAAAAAGGCGGTGTCAAGGGTGTCTCATGTGGCTTTTCAAAACCAACTGTTTAAATACACAAATACTGCTGTTCAAATTTCATCACTCTACAAAGCTCAGGGGTCAAAAGCAGGCCAAATATGAATCACAGATCCCTATGTTTTATCAGATGCCTGCATTACTGGGTGCTGAAAAATATTGTGTGATGTTTTTTTCTTCATTCTTTCTCCTGCAATCTCTAGCACACCAGTATCATAAACTGAGTCGGTTTTCAATTTAAATTGTGAAAGAAAGAAACATTTATTTGTATGTTATAAATAGATGGATTATTTAATAGTGCTATCCACATTCTTTTAGGGTTTGCTTGGAAATAGAGATAAGTTCCCTAAGTGCATCCAGGGTATACATGTAATGTACATCCACATTGCCCATTGGCAAATCTCATCTATTTTCCAAAACTGAGGTTAAGGAATACGAAGGCAACTAAAAAAGGGATAATTATTGTTAGGACTTCATTGTTCTTTGGACCTTAACTGTGGGTGCAGTTATTTATTTTCATTAATTACCAAAGTAAACATAAGCAGAAAGTCCAACAATTTTACTGACCTGCAGCCTCTAAAGAAAAATGCTAGGATTTTACAGTGTTGTGAATAAAGATAGGAGGTCTAAAATATGTTCAGGGAAAAAAATTGAAGCTGTTTTCATTAGTATTTTCCATGTCCTGCAGGTGGGAATGCTGCCAGCACCTGGTGTGGGAAGCAAAAATCTAAAAGTAGAGGAGAAGACATTATGTGGACAAACTGTGCCAACAGGTGCAGGGTGCTCCTTAGAGCTGGGTGCTGGGAGCAGGAAAACAGATGACTGATGGATGCACTGGATAGATGGAGGCAGTGTCTTAACTACCCACTTTGTTTCAGACATTGGGAATATTAGTTCAGTGGGAAAAATAAGTGTTAATTAGACTAGTTACTATAATTGCATGTGATGGCAGCATGGCACCCTGGGAGAGTCTTCACACAACCAAGCTGAAGGGTTTGTGGGATTGCTAAAGAGATCTTGCTCATCCCAAATTCTCTGTTAAATACTTAAGGAATAAGTATTTAACCCAGGACAAAACCAAGTCCAATGAGACGTGTGGAGCATGTCTGGTAAAAAGATTTCTCAAAGATTTCTTGCATATCTGCCATATGACAGCTAGCAAAGTAGTACAAGTCATTGCTGGTAGAGAACAGGATTGCCATATACAATATTTGAACAAGTTAGGCAGGTTTTAACATGCTCATTTCATATGTCATGACAACTTAAGAGCAAAACAGTCACCACAGCAAGCGTTACATCAGATTTGAGGTGGCTGTTGGATACTGGCCACGGAAAAGTTGTCACATAGAGAAACACAGCTACTACTGGTCTAGTAGTCAGGGATAAGACTGAGCTGGTATCAAGTCATAAGTAAAACTGCCAAGATTTTTAAGCCAGCTCTGTTTTCCCATAGTGAAAAAATAAAATTCTATATTTGAAAGCATATATATAGCATTTCTCATGTACAAACGAGGTCAGAAGACTTCTCAAGACACTTTCATTTTGAGACAGCTTCCCACTCCAAATAGTGCTAGGAATGAGCCTAAGAGGTTCAAAACAGAGATTGATATATTTACTAGTTTTCCATTTAAAATTGTGAATTTCCCACTGAAAAGAAATTTAATTTTTTTTCTATAACAACGTTTTCTTTCTAGTTTTCACATTGGAATGCAACAGCTGGCTGCTCTCTTTGGTGGTGCCCAGAACAGCCCCATAAATCCCTGTGAGCTGAGGGACAGGTCTGTCACCCAGTCAGGAGTACAGGACAGGTCTGTCACCCAGTCAGGAGTACAGAAACCAAGAAACACCAGTTGCAAAAGAGGGGGTGAGAGCAGTCCTGAAGTTCCAGCACTGTTCTGGTATGTCAGAGATGGTATTTGGCCACTGGGAGCCAAACAAATTTGTGCTGGTCTGGTTTGACAATGTCCATATGTCATTGGAACTAGGACTTTCAAATTTTTAACAAATAAAAACATTCTGCTCAAACCATATCCTATTAAAATATTCCTTCCTATCTCCAAGAAAGGGTGTATGAAACTTTGAAAAGATTTTGGAGTGGAGGGAGAATAGTAGGATGAATGAGAAGATGTGAGGAGTACTTCAGGACAGGGGAAAGTCAGAAAAGTGAAAGTATGGGAAAGGAGGGAAAGAAAACCATTTGAAACATGAGAAGATAGTAAGGCAGCTACACTTGGGGAAAGAATTTACCAGTGCAGGTAATGGTAATCAGGAAGGGAAGGTTTTTTTTCTCTTTTCTTCTACAGTTCTTTGATTCCTGAGTGCTCCACCTAGCACTTGAGGCCTGCAGCACAATGGCTTTGCATATGCTGTATGCAGAAGGAGTGGAAGACCCTGTCGCAGGGGGATCACCAGAGCAAAACTGGATTTGCAGTCCACAACAGCTCCTAGAGTCAAGCCCAAACCCAATGTCTCCTCTTAAGGGTTGAATTTAGCTGGGAGCTCAAGAGCAGGACCCATCTCACAATCCTAGCACTGGTTCCCAACTCCCAGTCAGCATCCTCAGGGCATCTTTCCAGTGAATTACTCTTTCTAGATCCCATCACTCAGCCAGAAGTAGGAATACAACTTAAATTAAAAGAAGAGTGTTGCCTTCTAGCAAGATAGGCTGACTCAATAACAGTCTCCTTCTGTCCCCTGGCAGGGGAAATAACACCAGCTGCAAAAGAAAGAACTAATAGAGATAAATGACCGGAGTCACACGCAGCCTTCTCAGTTGTCTTTTGAATGGTGGGACATGCACATCAGCATTGCACCCTCAATTGTCCAAGCTGGAGCTGGAGCCTGGCTCTGCCCTGCCTGCAGGAGCAGAGCAAGGTGGACACAGCCCTCTAAAGTAGCCCAGCCAGTCAACATTAGTGAAGCCCTTGGTTTCTAAACACTGAGCTGCCCTGAAATTTGAATGCTCCGCCGATGACTGAACTGGTTAGGAATACAACTGAACAGCAGGCTGAATACCCAGCGAGGTATTGTGGGTAATTAGAGATTAATTACAATCCCATAGTTTGTATCATGGTTCAGGGTCAGCACGGGGTCAGTGCACATGGCAAACTCAGAGAGCTGTGACTGGATGGATGACGCCAGCTCGAAGTGGCTCAGCAAAGTGAAGCGTACAGAAATGAGGAGCCAGCGAGGCTGGGGAGGGGACTCACAGCCGGGGCACTGGCGACAGCAGTGACACTGAGTAGTGGGGCCTGGAGGCACTGACAAAATGTTAACAAGCAGCAGAGAGAATACAGCTGCACTAACTATATCCAACTGCAACCCTGACTTTCCCAATTAACCTTTTCCAGGCTTTCTAAGATTTGGGAAATCTGGGGCACTGTCCTGTTGTCAAAGAAGGCTCTTAAAGAAAGAAAAGTAGTGAGGAAAACTGCCAAAAAGGGGGGAAAATGAAAAGGGAAAAGAACTTTTGCTATTTTATATGGCTATTAAATTTTTATTTAAGGCTAAATCCAGAAAAATGTTTTGTCAGGCTGCAATGAGCTTTTTGGTAGACAGCATTCATAGGAAATGCAGAATATATATGCTTGCTGTTCAAAGCCCATTTATCATTAAAACCCTTCCCCTCCCATTACCAAGAACAATTTGTCATATTTTTATCAACAATCAGGATATGCAAATAGCCTAAGACAGCTGAAAAGGCAAATCCATAACCCCAGTATGCAAAATAGACAAGTGATAATGTAGTAGGTTGAAGATACAGAAGTGTTCGGTGGACAGAGGAATAAATCAGTATAAAACTCCCAAGTGGTCATTTTTGGCAGTTAATTATTTGCAGGAAGTTTTTCTCTTTTAAATAAACAATTTTTTTTTTTTTTAAGATCATGAAACTAAAAAGCGAGCTTGTGGCATTCAGAGGGGAGTGAAGAGGAGACTGGTTCTTGCAAGGGCCAGCTGGTATGTGGAGGATATACCCGTCCTCTTGTGTGCCCCCAGCCGTATCTGCAGGTGGCTCCTGCCGCTGGGCCTTACTGAATGAGGATCTGTGTAAATTCCCAAACATACGAACATCAGTTCCTTTCTGTACAACAAGGGAGTATTTTCCCTTCTGCCTGGATTTGATTTCCAGAGGCATCTGTGCAGTTGCCCAATTCCTGCCCAGTGCTAGGAAGCATTTCAAATTCTTCTTCTTAATTTCAAGGGTGGCAGTAATATTTATGCTATTTCAATAATAGATAAAACCATTCTTCATTTTCTTTTTCAAGTCTGGTTCTCTGGAATATGTGGTTCTCTAAAAGTGTAAAGTTCATTATTGCATTGACAAAATAATACTGAGGGTTTCTTAGTAATTTGCATCCATACATATCAGAGCTATTAATACAAAAGCAGGTCTCTAGAACTACGTCTGTTGGCAAATGAAAACAGGGGAGAAATGAAGTGAATTGATCTCAGCAGTGCAAGAGGCAGGAGCAGAGATGAGATCATTATCAGTCTTGACTCCTAAACCAACATCCTTGCACCAATCTCCAAGGTTAAAAATCCATGAAAAGCATCATCATTTTTACCTTCCAATATGCTCAGGATTACCTTAGGGTTCTTCTTCAAGTATCTAAATCAGAGAAATGAGCCTATAAAACCCTCTGACTCCTGAGTGAGGAGAGGTTGGAATGGCCAGAGCAGTTGACTAAAGGAGCAGGAATATAGAAGAGAGAATAAAGAGCAGTTCACCTATCCAGAGGGTTGGGAAGCCCAAACCTCCCAAGGCAGAGTGTGGCCAGTTGGAGGGAGCAGCATGGTGGGTGCATAAGAAGAAATGTTCAAACACAGAAGTTTGAAGACCAGAGGTGGCAGTGACAGCAGCCTGTCCAGCACTTTCCCACTTGCTCGAGTCATCTATCCCCCAAGCATGCAGAGATCTCACTTTTCAAGAACCAACAGTGTTTTCGGCAGCCTGTACTCTGCAAAAATGCTACACAGTTTACACAAAGGGATTTCATGCTATAAAATAGTTAGTATTTTAATTTCTCAGCTACAAGTACCAGTCCACCCTTTCAGTTGTATCAGATGAACATCACTGCTACTCTGTTTGTTATATTTATGAGTCTTTCTCTTACACTTTTCCTAGTAACAGGTGATTTTGTGTTGTTTCCTCCCAGGGTAACCGAGTCCCACAGAGCCATTACAGTGCAAAATCAAAGAGGTTCTGTGTTTAACATTCTAAAAATGAATAAAAAGTATACAAAGTGCAATCTGAAATGCTTCCTGTAAAAATGCCTATTTTCCAGTAGTGTATAAATATGCTTGGACATGTAAGCATCTTACCCAAGGCTCTGGGAACTGGGGGATTTCCTGGTACTGAGCACTAATGCTGAGTGCTTTAATGCTTAGTGGGAGTGCCTGATCTCCCTGTGCCAAAAGATTAAACCCAATGCCACATTTCTGCTTACATACAGCACTGAGTTGGGATGGGAGTGAGGGGTGGTGAGTTAAAGAGATGCTGGAGGAACATCACTCTTCAGTCCCTTCCATTCCATCCAAAATTAATTCATGTTAAAGAGAACTTCTTGGCTGAGAGGGTGATGATCCCTCTCCAAAGATCACTGCAGATTGTCCTTTTGTATTTCATTGCCATGTCATTACATTCAAAGTTCAAATGAAACAATGTCAGTCACAGAGACAGATGTGTGCACTCCTTGGGCATACACAGACACAAATGGCACATAAAACTTGCATTTTCTATGTTACCAGACTTTAATAGATTAAAAATAACTACTGACTGGATCTATAAGTTCAAACTTCCTAGATTTGGAAATAACAGGTCCATCCTAAAGCCTAATAACTTTGCATTGTATCCAAATGCAAAAAGTTATCTTATTTTCTGTAAAAAACACCAAATTTTGCATTTACCTGTAAACTTCTCAGCCCCACAAGACAGCAAGAAAATCTGACCTATAACTGTTAGCAATTTTAATACAAGTAATTTTAATTTTTGAATAACAATTACTTCATATGAAATATGTTTACTGGTGTCTTCAATTTCCCTCTAATATAGCCAGTGACTTACACCTGCATAGGAATCCAGCCCTGATTCATTCTTTGTCTCTGGGACCCACCTTGGGAAAGGCATATTTTTGGCCTGATCCCAGTGCACAGTTGGAGCTGAGTTCCATGCTGGATTTAAACATATTCATTGTATAAAAACACAAATTGTTTTGACTAATCCATTTCCTTGATTTCAGGGATGGTGAGCCAGTTTGTTCACCAAAAAAACCCCAATTCTTGCAAGTGTTTACCTTCACCCAGAGAGGATTCTCCAGGAAATCAAGAGAATAAAGGTTGCAGAGATCTGCCTTTTCTTCTACAGCTTTTTGTTCTTTTCATGCAAACTTCTCCAGATATAACAGAGCAAGAAAAAAACTGGCCATATGTCATCATTTCCCCAAAATTATAATTGATCTATGTCTCTGTAGAAGCTTCCAAAGGCGGAGCAGGCTCCTGGTGAGCACAGAGCCATAAGCCTGTGTTCAGACATGGAAATCTGCAGAGGGAAGACAAAGCCCAAACTCAGACCAGACTGACTGTACAGCGGATATGGGAGAACAAAAGCCAGGGAAGGAAGGCACCTCCTATTCTAAGGTCCCAGGTGCAAGCACAAGGAAAATCTTCCTCAACAAAGGAATCCAAAGAACAATTTCATTAAAAGGCAAGGAGGATTAGCTGTGCCACACCTTGGGACCTGGAGACAACAAACCAAGCTGGCACAGCACTGCAGAGCACCCTGGCATTGGGTTCTGAGAACTCACTCCATGTGGGTCTTACACACAGAGAGCTGCAGGAATTGCTTGCATGGGCTGTCCCTCTTCCACAGACTCCATAAGAGATTCTTTTCTGCCATTTTAACTGTTGTAAAGATAATCATCCCAATGCAGTCTTCTCAGATTGGAGCAGATATAGATTGTTTTGAAATGTGAACTTTTTGATGCAATTTCAAATTTCGCAGAGTGGAAATTCTGATTATCAATAGGTTCTATAGGACCAAAGGCAAATGCACTAAAAGAAGGAAAAAGGCACAGCTAAGAATTGGATAAAATAAATTGTGAAAATACACCAAAATATATGTCTTGGACACCTTTCTTAAATAGAAACTCATTGTACCAGGAAAAGTCGTTCCTGTAATGAAATAAAAAGAGAATGTGCGGTTGGAAAATTCTCTGAGCCCTATTTAGTGTCTTTTGCTAGAGACTTGTTCTTCTTTTGAATTTCTACTCCCATGCAAGGTGAACCAGTGTATTTTTATCATGTATACATGATTACATTGATATATAATTAAAACAAGCTAATCACTACAGTGGAAAAAGGTAATATAAAATAATTAATAAATCATTTGAAAGTAAGGAGCATATCCATATTTTACCATCCCTCATTCAACTACCACTAATAAACTTTATTAATCATCACTGTTGACCAGCCAGTGGCTAACCACTGTGTTACTTGAGACTTCCCAGACCATATTTCAGAAATTTAAGAAAGACAACTCATGTTTCATGGAAGTAATTAGACAGGCCCAGTGGCTAATTATCTGGGAACATTGCAAGAATGATTGACTGTCATTTACTTACTATGAGATGAGGTATATTTTTTCCAGAAATATATCTTGATGTTGCATTTATACAAAAGATCAGGCAGACACATTCACAGAGAGGTGAGAGCAGCAGTGATCAGCAAAGTGATCCCAAGCAAGTGGAAGTCCTGGTGGAAGTATCTGAATCTGAGTCTATCAAAGACTATTAGCAACATTTGCAATTCCACTGTAGCAACCTTGCCATTCAAATTTCCTCACATCCTTGCACCATCCCAACCTTGCTTCCTGGTGTTTGCACCACTAATTTCAACAGGGTTAGGTTTCTAATCCAGTGATGCTAAAAGAGGGAAGATCATCAATTCTCTTCCAGAAGAAATCAGAGGAGAGAACTGATGGATTCTCTGTTCTCATTGGTGGGTTAGAGCCCTTTGGCATTGTGATGGAGTCATGTCTTCTGGGTGATACCTTAGCACACAGAGACAGATTTGGGTTTAAACTAAAAATTTGCCTCAACATATCTGGGGCTTGCAACTGCTTCTTCTTTCATCTATATAATTTCATCTAAATGACATCTTTGATGGAAAGTCAGCAATGTCTTAACAATTTGAAGGAGTTTTTAGCCAACAAAAAACAGGTGTGTATTTATTACAAACTCCTGAAACGCAGTTTGTTAACTTCATATCTAAACCAACTCCCTTTGGATTTTTTTTTTTAATAATTTCAAGGCAATTTGGTTAGAATAATTGGAGAGTAGCTTGCTGTCTGATATTACTTTCTACTGCATTTTTGCAGTACCAGAACAGAAAAAAAAATTCAGACCAAATCACTCTTCCATCTGCTTCTATCTATGGTAGGCATTTAAGCAGAACTTACTAATTGTCATCTTTCTATTTGACTGACATTTTCTGAGTGTGAGAATGACATACAGTACCAGTTCACAATTCTTTAATGGCCAATTGAGAAATTAGAGAAAAATCATGATCTCTGAAAGAATTCTTGCTCCAATAAGATTAATACTACAAACACTAATTACTTTCTTATTATCATTTCTGTGACAGAAGCATCAAGTAACATTACTTTACAGGCAAAATCACTGACAGCTGCCATCCTTAATACCAATTCAGGCCCGCTCTAGGCAAATCTTACATTCTTATTATTGAGAATTTGATTGAATAAAGGCAAGGTCAGCACTTTCAACATAGTCACCAGCAACACATTTCCACTTAACATTTGATGTTTGTGTAAGAACTACCTACCTTATTAAAAGATGAAAAAGCTTATGAAGAACAGACAGTTTTATGGAACTCTATGCTTATGATACTGCTGTTTGTCAGGGGTAATTTTATTTACTGTTCTTATCAACACATTATTATGCTGATGGACAAATTTACAATCCAAACAGAGAAGTTCAGAATACAGGGAAAGAGGAGACAAGCTTACAGACAAACCAGAAACCCATCAGTAGCAGGAATCAGTCCTCATGGTTGTGAATTTGCACTCCAAAGGGATTAAGAGTCTGTTTGTCAATGATACTGGTGAAGTTCACTCTAAAAGCACAAGTGATAAACACTTTTTTGTTAGGTTTTAATGAAAACCAAAATAGGCTCATGTATTTTACTTTTTCATGTACAGTTTTTGGGTGACTGCATGGACAGAGAAGTACAGCTATCATGGACGTTATTATTCTATACTGATTAAATGGGTATTGTTAATGATAAAAAAAAGAAAAGGGATTATTTTAATTTTATTTTTAAAATGAAGTTGCACACCTGTTTTTTCTAAACAAATACTTTTGAAAAAATGGAACAAACTACTGAGTTCACAAAATTTACATACTCAAATACCAGACTTTTCATTGATGGTCAATTAAATCAGATTTTTCTTCAGCCTCTCATAACTGTCATGCCAGTGCAAGTACAAAATGTACTTATCTACTGGCAAATGCTCATACCAGTTTAGTAAGGCTGAGTGATTCACTTGCACTGTGGTATTCATGTACTACAGATAGGCTTCATAAAACCTTCAATGATTATAGGTAATAAAAGTGAACTCCAGTGACAGCAAAATACACTGAGGGTACAATTAGAGACTAGGTATTGGATGAGTAATGAATATGAAGCTAATTAAAATTCTACTACTCACCAAAAAATGGCTGCTAAAGTGTGATTCATTGCTCCTAATCATTCTTTAAAATATTATTACTGTACGTGTAAATAAATCCTTAGGCAGCTCATTACCTACTTTATATAATAGAATAAATTTAGTCTTTAGAAACTTATGGATGTTTTACCCAGTTTCTAAAGGCCAGACATAATTTGACAAAATGCACACTTATCAGAACTCTAGATACCTATTTCTGAATATTTGCTAATCATTTATTCTTCTTACATATGTCAATGCAGCTGAATGAACTGGGCTTGTGACTGGGCAACTAAATGTAAGCCAACAATATATTGGGCAGAATTTTGCCATCATTTTCTCTTTAAAAGGTTTGATGGCTATTAAACCTGGACATACAGGTCACATCATGTAGCTCTGAAAGCTCTGAGACAGGTGAGAAAATCCAGAGGTGGAAGTACCTCCTTGCATGGTGGACTCTGTCCAAGATAGTGAGCCTAGAAGGATGATACATTCTATTCTTCCATCCCCTATCTTTACCTCATACACACATGAAAGGGTAAATCATAACACAATGGCTAAGAGCTGTAATGTCCTAGCAACACATTTTTCAGTCTTGGAGGCTCATTCTTTTGCTTTCCATTTCAAAATTAATTTCTGTATACATTTCTCAATACATTTTTCACTTCAGTGTTTTTGAAAGCATTTCTTCCACCATTAAAGGGGCATTAAATCAAGGAAACAAATCAGGAAAGTCAGATACCAATTTGCATCTGAGCACTGACTTCTCAAACTGTTAGTTAGCCTTGGTATCTAACTCAGGGCAGAGCTGACTCACGGTGTCTGCTCCCACGCAGATGTATCTTAGGAAACAAGAAGCACAAGAGTTACAAGATGAAACAGAGCAGCCTGCAGAAGTCTCCAGAAGTGCAGTGGAGTGACTGCATGTCAGGGTTCACTTCAGCAAAAGCTAATTCAGGTACTGTTTGAGACTCATACCCCAGGGTTGGACATTTCATCAGTCAGAAAAGCTGCCTTAGACTGCACTCCATGCAGTGCTACAGCCAGGGTGGAGGAGTCATATCAGGCACAACTCTGCATTTCTAATCCTCTCCTAACTAATAATTAGTGCTCTACCTTGGACAGGTACAGGATTGCCTTGGAAAACAGGAAACAATGCAAGAAGCATTACTCAAGCAAGTCCAGATGTTACCCATGATACCTGGAGGGCATACATGCATAAGAGATTTCACAAAATTGTTTCACAAACACACCAGAGCTACTGAAAATCACATTTCTAAATTATTACAATGCTCTCTTTTTAATGGGAAGGCATGGACAGAAAATATGTCCCTCTGTACCTAATGAGTATGACCCAACAGTCTTTTGTGACCCATCTCAGTGATGTCACTACAAGGGTTGTGGCCAATTAACCATCATCTTCCTCCAGTGGCAGCACAGTCTTGTCACCAGTAATTTTAGTTAGTTAGTTGGTAGGAGGTCTGATATTAGACAGAAAATAGGACAAGAATCAGTGCTGAATAACCTAGGGGTATTGCTCTTTTCTTCCTGTAGACAACAGATATCACTGGAGAGAGACTAGAAGGGGCTGTAGTCATAGTGGTATCAGATATATTTTTCTTAGATCACATACTTTAGACTATGTACATTACATTAGATTACAATGGAAGCTCTTAAGGCTCAATAGTTACTTTTAACAAATGAGGATTTAACCTTTTCTTTGAAGTGTGCAGATCAGATATATTTTTGTTATGGTCACTGTTAATGATCACACAGTGTCTAAGCAGATTCAAAGAAAAAGTAGGAAACAGAGTCTAAGTCTGTCAATGGTCTGTACTGTTCTGGAAAGTTCCAGTAGCCAATAAAGCTTCAAAGGTGTCAGCAAGGATCACTTGCTAAAGAAGTCAGTGTTAACTTTCTTTGCAATGGCAGTGTGCAAGAGAGAAGAAAAAATCAGCCCACGACAGTTTGAATCTCAGAGCATTGGCTGACAAGATTTGTGTTTGCTTGGTCTGCCTTTAACTCATTCACAGGCAAAAAAGCAACCCTGGATGGTCTGAGGTTGAAGAAGACCCAAGTGTCTGGACCCACCTCTGCCCTGTAACTTTTGAACCTTCCAGGATTGTCTCCTAATGCAGAACTGGCAATTATTATACCATGGATTCACCAGCAAATCATATGGTGTCGAAAGTGAGTCTCACCTCTGCAAAACTTCAGAAAGCCAGATTCAGAGCAGGAATTAGGGTAGAGTAGGTGAATGCAACTACCAGCAATTTTCTTTCCTTCTGTTTCTATCATCTAAGAAAGGGACAAAGAATAAAACCAAATGCTGGTCTTTTGCTAGACTGGTTATTTTTACATACTGCAATAGAATGCACTGTTTGCTGAGAAAAATATAAGTAGAGAAGTTTAATTTCATAAGCAAGATTGGTTTAATTTTGCCAGACTGGCAAGGATTACATTCTTGGCCCAACCCTTCATTTCCTTCTGAATGTACCATCTCACAATAATTTAAATTTGCCAAGAACTATTTGGTGGAAACCAAACACTTGAATTTCTGCTCACCTTGTCAGTTGCCATGCCCTTTGCCAATAACAAAAGGTTTTAAGATAGAAACTGGACTATTTAACCTTCATTAATCATTCATACTGTTCAAACACATCATCCAGTAACTGAAGAGGGGTTAATGGTAGCTAACTTGAGGCTGTTGTCAAAAGTAGGTTTAACTTTCTATGAACTCACTGGACACAAAGAATGCAGCCTGCTCACTATTCTGAATGTCACCAGCTTGAAGCAAACTGATGACTACTAATGGTAATTAAATACCTCTGCAGCTATTTGTACCAATAACAAAGAGTTACTGTCAGAACTTGAATGAGGTCCATCTGCCCATTTTTAAAGAATGTTAACATTCTGTAAATGATAAAGCAGATGGCAACCCAAAAAGGAGAGACAAAATCAAACTTCTATTATAGTCCCTTTCTGGACCTGCTCTGGATTCCCTAGTGTTTCTCCTCAAAGAGAGAAGCTTAAGAATAAAACTTGCCTACAAATCTGCTTTTCTACTGTGGATTACCCCACTATTTCCTTTTATCAGAAACTGTAAATCCTCAGTTCCAGTGAGCTGATGGGGAAGGGCCATTTTACTACTGCTCTGTCCACTCTCATGGATGTGGAACTTGGTGTCAGCTGGATTTGAACAGAGGATGGAAACTACTTTAATAGTTAAGAGTTACTTCTCTTGGTAGACTGCAAACTGTGCAGGGGTCAACTGTGTGTATTTGCAAAGACAGCACAAAGGTTCTTCCAAAGTAGTCCAGTACATTTTTACTAATGTGCTTGACTCTCACGACATTTGTGAGCAGCTATGGAAAAGAACTTTTCTTCTCTCAACCTTAACCATGGTGTGCATTTTTCTAAAATCTAACACCCTAGGATTTACACTCCATTCAGGAGAGTTATTTAGACTGAACCCTTCTGGGTTTGTCCAGTTAATTTCATTTGCAGATAGATTAAATGTTCAACTACTTAGTGACTCTCCTTATTTATTCAGGAGGCAGTCCCCACACAGCAGGCAAAGCTTTGATCAGGCTGGGTTGTTACTCACTGCAGAATAAACACTTTATCCAAGTGATTGCTTGGTGGTAGCAGCTGGGGAGTAATATACAAAGTCAAAACTTCTGCAGTTATTTACTATATTTATTAACTCACTGTTCATAACAGGCAATTTATGCTAATGAAAGAAAAACACTTGTTTCATCTGACACATCAACAGCCCTACAGAGCATCAGCAGTACCTCAATAACCAGGTTGCTCTCTATTGGGGAAATATTCTCACTCTCTGTAACCATATCCACATCTAGCACCAGGAGCGCTGACTATGGCCCACCACTGCCACATCTCCAATATATTTGTGATGCCTAATCTGAAAAAACAGATTTTTAATTTTCTCTGTAGGGTCACCTTGGCAAATTACTGTGTCAATCCAATAGTGTAATGAAAGTACACACTTATTACTACCATTTTACAAATAGTGTTTCAGACTCCTTAAGGTTTTTCCAGTGTAGCAAATAATATTAACGGCTACAATTAAATTTTCAGCTTTCAGCCAAAATTAAAAACTGTGAAAATACTGGTTTTGATTGCAAGATTTTGAAATTTTCAAAGGAAGGAGCAGCATTGCTATCATTATTTTAGATATTCTTCACATTTCTTAAACTTCTGCCTTATTATTAAATAATTACTCCTACTTTTCTTTGCTATGTTTGAGAAATGTTTTTTTTTTTTTTTCCTGAATTAAAATGAATAAATTTAACTAATAAATGAAATTATGCTCTGGAGCAGGGAAAGCCAAGGACAATTTAGAGGTAAAAGTCTCATCTTTTCTAGGACATTTTCAATGTCCCAGATAAACCCCCAATTTGTCTTAGGTCTTAATTCAGGCAGGCTCTAAGCGTGTGGCATGTAATAGTCCTGCTGTCCTGGAGAAGTGAAGCTCTCAGAGGTCAGCAGAATTACCATTTGCCCATAGTCATCTAGTTTGCTGCCTGTCTTGCTAAAACAGGAACTGATTTGATGTCTGAAATATTCTGTCTGCATTTGCATCTACTGCTGGTGGTAAGTGATGCACCTGTGTGATGGCTGAGGCTGTTACTGTGCCTGTACAGCACCATAATCCTGTGCATGTGGTCAGAAGGATGTTTGCAAATCCTGGGGCACAGATGTTCCTCTGTAACCATGGCTGCCTGTACAGATGTGGGCTTCCTTCCACCAAAATCTGCAAAACACACATCTGAGCTGATGACATACTCAAACAATTTCTGAAAGTCCATTTTGACCACTAGAAGCACAGCAATATCCCAAAGCTGCTAGTCCAAGCACATACTCAAAACATTATCAATTTCATACTGTCTTGTATAATTTATTTTTTTTTCTTAGAGATAGCAAAGTTTCTTATATAAACAGATCAGAAATTCCATGATCAATCATTGCAAATCCTTTTGTTGTGTCAACTTAGTTTAAAAGCAGCTGCTGGGGACAACACTTGGATCTACATTAGTTCTGGCAAATTTAGTATAGTAAATCCCCATCATGCCGGAAAACTGGCAGAAGTTATGTAGCTAACATTACACTGGTGTCAAACTGTGTATCCAAAAAAAGCTGTTTTAATTTACCTGAACTGATTTGAAGTAAACTGATGCAATTTCCAAGTGTTGATTGCTCTGATGGAAAGAAGGGATGTTTAAGGGGAAGGGAAAATGGGCCACTGACTTCACAGACCACTCATTTTACAGCACACTTTCTTCACTGCCTGTGATTTTAAAGGGATAACTGTGTTTGACTGTTGTGATGCATATTTTTAATAAAGGTGCAGAAATATAGAAAATAATGAGATTTTTAGCTGTTCTAGGGAAGTGTTCAGCCACACAGACACCTGGATTCTCAGGGAGGAAAGCAGCTGTGGCCTAACTGGGTGTCACTTACCTTCAAAGACTAACTTTACAGATTTCATCCTCAATTGCTTTTCAGAGAACAGCCCCCTCTCCCTTGCTTGCTGTGGCAAAGGTGTTAGACAGGCTATAACAGACCCACAGCCTCCCAGCTCTTCACAGCTCTCACTGTACTGCACACTGAGATTACCCAGGATTTTGGAGACAGGAGCTGGTGAGGTCAGACCCCACTACTTCAAAAAAGACCCTCAGGCACTAGAACTAAAGGACAATCGCACTTCACATGAACTGAAGCACAAGTGACTGTCCACACAGGGAAGAGCAAAATAATTTTTTAAAAAGTTAACTGAACTTTTTGAACATCACCAGCGGTTCATCTTTGAGATCACACTGAGCTCCCTGTGAAGATCTGGGCAGCTTCATATCCTGGCTGGCAGCGTTGCAGTGAGTCATTACTAAGCAGATAATGATCCAAAAGGGGGAGTAAACCTCTCCTGTGCTGAGGAAAGGACACGTGTTGAGATGTCAAACGTAGGTGCTACATGTCAGGCCTGAGCCTGCAGCTCCAGAGTCACACACACTGTGGCCTGACTGAGCAAACACCACAAACTGCTCACAGCCTTCCCTGTGTGGCCAAAAGCTGATGCCTGAAGGTGACACTGAGGACACTTCTGTCAAAATGAGAGGGGGAAACAAACCTCCGCAAGTATCAGAGGACGTGTCTCTCCTCAGATCTGCAACCTTTCCCTGAAGGGAGGCTAAAAATCAGCATTCCAGAAGACTAAAGCCGCAAGGTTCCTCTGTTACTTCTTCCTTGAGGAACAAATCATATCAAATTTATACATTGATTTCATTGATTAACCAGCTCAAATATTGCATGGGTAGCCTGTGAAGCTGTAACAAAGATGTGCACCAGGCAGACACAAGGCAGCCAAATGAAGTTACAGAACTTCTGCAGTGAATGATTTCTCCCCATGATTAGATTGATCAATGTGCTGGTAAGCATTTGTTTCATTAGGTACAAACTGCAACAAACTGCTAATATGTCTGCAGGATGTGTGTTCACAGTGCTACTGAATGGGTTTTGAAGCTCATTTGTGAAGTTGTCAGGCTTAATACAGATAAACATTGTGTTTGATATTGTTTTTGTGGGGAGAGATTTGCAAATTACATTGTTAATCCATCTCTGAAGGGAAGAAGCATTTATTGTCTAAGAAAAGTGAACTTGTTAGATGACGTGTTTTGAAGATCAAGTGCAAGTGCCCAATATTTTTCTGTAGTGAATGTTGAAACTTCTTCCTCCTCTCAGGGAAAAATAAGTAAACATTTCCCTAACATAGCAGAAAGATCATTATGATCACACAGTTTACAAGAGCCCTGTATATGTTCACACTTCTTTCTGTCCCACTGTGCTCACAAGGTTGTAGTCAGGTCCTTAAATTCTTCAGAACATCAAGATGCAATTTATTGCTCTTGAAATTGCACAGGACAGTTCAAGTAATGTCCCACACTTGACTAGAGATTGCCATAACATATTAAACCCAAGTTTCTAACTTGATCCTTTAATGAAACACCTAAGACTTATGAGATCAGCTACTATTATTTTCTTTGCTCTTTTGTGCACATGAACAGTGCTAAGGAACTCCCTGTCACCTTCCTTTTTAGTTTGTTCAACTCTTCAGAAATTAAGATACTGTTTTTTACCATCTGATATTGTTATTCTACTGATAGCATATTTGAGGCTTGGTAGTGACTTCAGAAAATAATTTTGAATGTGTACATGTCCTGTCTACCTGGAATTAGCTCCTCTTTTCCCAGCTATTTCACTCGGTCTGATCAAAGGTCTTATCCATCCCTAAATGCCTTGTTTCTCTCATACCCTTAGACTAAGAGTACAACATAAAAGTAGCCCTACAGATAATTTCATTTTCCAAACATATACTCAAATACTTAGGCTCTTAATGGTGTCATAGACCAACTCACAGACATCTCCCCACAGAAGAATATTATTTGAAGAACACCTTAAAAAACATTTGCAAAAATACACTCCTTATTTCTCACAGGTGAGATGAGATACACATGAGAACTACCAGCAAATTAACAAATTCCATGGTCCAACATCTCTTATCATAATCCCATCACACAGTACATGGACATGTTCAGTCCACAGATGCAAAGTTGCACTAGTGCCATTAATATTAATGAGCTTACTCACTATCTTAATTTCTGAACAACTCCTCTGACAACAAAATGACATTTTTCCTCAAAACCTACATACAAGTAGTACGAGTCATGCAGAAATCAATGGTGAAGAACACATAACACCATAGAGATTTATCAGCTGTGTTTGTAGTTCACACTCTCCCTGTAGAAAGAACTTACCTTATATATAAAGCAAAATAATTTAGGTCATGCACATCACAGACAACAGCAATAAAGCTTTTGCTGCCTGTTTGTTTTCTGTGTCATTATTAGAGTATTTGCAAATAGCTATGAAATTGAGTTATTCAATGAACCTGCAGAGACATTAGTGGTAGAGTCACATCACCTAACTTGAAGTCCATAATTCAGTCAGATAATCTCAGTTATCCCTTTAAAATCACAGGCTTCTTTGCAGAATAAAGCAAGGCACTGAAGTCCTGCTGCATAGGGTCAGCCAGAAACTTCTCTGCTCTGAATGTAAAGGACATATAAAGTAACTAACTTAGCCAGCTGAGAGAGGTGCCTAAAGCTGAGGTATAAATACTTCCCCTAGGATGGGTATTTTTAGAAATGGGTTGCTAGAACTATTAATTCTAAAAATAAAAATTACAGCTTTACAGTTCATGTTCCTACTTGCTATGTAGTATATAAGAGACTTCTGCTTCGACCCTCAGTTTTTACTGGAGGTTGCATTGTTTTCCTACAGGTAAGAATTTTCTCCTTCCTAAGTCTGCCTCAAATTTTTCTGCAAACTAAGATGAAGAGCTTTTGATCAGCAGAAAGATATATTGGGTAGAAGAAATTCAAAGGACCTTGTACAGTTTGCAAAGAAAGAAATTTACATCTCCTTACACCAGCCAGCACAGAAGAAAACCTTCTCAGAGCGAAATAAATCTTGAGTGATGCAGACTAGAACAGAGACACCTCTGTGTAATGCACAGGTTCACTGACATGCAGTGCAGCAGGGATGAGTCAGAGAAAATCCATAAGAAAAGAGTGTTTTTTCCTCTGCCTGTTTCCATTCAAGTCATGAGATTGTGGGGAACAGGATGTGGAAGGGAGGAAATACTGTTATTCCACACACTTTTCACAAAGCCAGGTGAAAAGTCCATATTACAGGCAGCACTACACCTTGGAGCCACAAGCTCTTGGCTCTAGTTATTGGATCACTCTCCTCTGGATTCTCCTGGACCTCCATCTGCCCTTGCACAGTCACACTCAATAAATAGCACACACTAAAACAACCTATGCAAAGCAGGACTTAGAGCCTTTGCTTTCTCTGCAGAGAAAATGACCCTGAAAACAGAAAAAAAAAAAAAATCATGTGTCAGGCCTACTTCTACACTGGCTGAAATAGAATGGTGAAGCATTCCTACATGTAGATCAAGGAGCTCAGGGATTACTGGGCCTTCTAAACAACACCCCTGGCAATTTCTCAAGCACAGTGAGCATGACCACTACTCAGAGCTTTGTGCATAAGCTCACACCAAGAATGAATTAGTCGTGTTTCTGACATGACTGGTGCTTTGGAGGGATCCTTGAATACAGCTATGTCTCTTGTTGGTTAATGAGGGCTTTGAAAAATTGCTCATCTTGGCCAGCACAAAAACAAGCATTCATGGAATGGAAACCTTCCCCCTTTAACTGAAAAGCTCTATGTAAGCAAAAGGTTGCTTCGTGTTTGACACTGTTTAGCAAAGCGTGGCAATGAGTGAAGTCTCCTGCCCCTTTACAGAGCTTGGTATTTAGATGTGTTCTCTTTTGTGCTAAAAATAACAAAGGCAGTATTTGGAAGAAATCAGAATAGATGAGCTGATACATTATTGATAGAAGTTTCAAGCAGCCTGCCACTCTGTTTTGTTGTGTGGTTGAAGCTCAATTTTTAATGAAGCAACCTATGAAAATCTGATGGCGTGAAAAACATGACCTCTAAATGATACTGTACCCAGAAGTTCCCATCAGATAGCTGAACTGCCCTCTTTTCACATCCCATCAGAGATTTACCTCAACTTGACCCTTTGGTTTACAGGCAAGAGAGACAATACCCTGACTCAGACAGGAAAGGTGGCATTAGAGGGATGCACATCTCTGAAAGAGGGCTAAACAAACTGGCCTTTTCTCCTATTGTGAGGAGTTTCTATCATGTGCATACTGACTAATGCTCCATCCTGTTAGAAACACACCTCCAATTTGTTGAGAACACGTTTACTAAAACATTGTTTGTACAGAAAAATCCATGGGAATCATAACATTAAGTGCACCAGGAGCAGAACAGCATGACAAGGAGGTACACTGAATACCCAGAAAATACTAGCAGAAACAGGTTTAAAAACATATAAGCATAGGATTAACAAAAGCCAGTACTGGAGCATTTGTTCTCTATGATGCAAGAATGGAGAATTTATGCAACTAGGGTTTTTTTGTAAGGGTTTAAGTCTTCTGTCTAAAATAACTATACTACTGTCATTTTGACTTATTCCCTACAGTTGTGATAACATCCTCAAATTGCAATCAGAGAAATTGCTCTTCCATCATCTAGACCCATGTTCTAAAATCTAGAAATAAAGCACATATGAATAATCCTCTTTCATTCAATTATCTCCTAATCTGATAACAAAGCAATATGTGCTTCTGATTATGAAAAAACTACTACTTCCACTATGAATACTGGCTAATTTACAGTTGCTGCCCTGTACACAAAATGTAATTGACTGGCCTGAAGTAAAGTTACATTGATGATAAAAAGATGACATTCATGTGTTTATATTCAAGGGTTTTCTACTCAGAATAAGGAAATAATTAATGCTTTCATAAAATTAACTATAAGTTGTGATCATATATCAGGGAGATAGGTATAAATGATTCAGCAACACAGTATGTCAAAAAAGAGAAACTCAACACACTTCACAGAGAATACTAAGTCATTAATACAAAACTTTATATAGTAAAAGCTAAGTTTTTCCCTGGCCTTCATGAATCAACTTTGATGAATGTAGTGGAATTGCCTCTGCAGTTTCCAAGAGGGAACTGGCTGTACAGGGCTCTCTACCTGCCCGGGTAAACCGTCCTTATTCAGTTCATGTTCTCAGAGATGTCATGGATGGGTGCAAAATCACCAATCTGTCTTCAATAAGTTTTCTAGTTCTTGAACCAGCATTTTTTAATTCCTTAACATATGTTTTTGTATTTCTAAATGATACTATATGTTTCTGTATTGCACCAATCTTCAGAGAAAATTGGTAAGTACTATAGAGCATTCACTGGCACTTCATAAGCAAAACTCTTAAGGTACAATACAAACATACTATAACCCTCCCATATTATAACTCATGAATGTGAAAAGGTATTCCTAACATATTACTCAAAGAGTACTACTTCTTATCACTAATCATTTCACAACAGAGTATAATCACTTTCACAATGAAAGAACAAAGAAAAGGGGAAAAGAGTGAAAGAAAAGAAGTAGAACAATGCTTGTCAAGAAGAATGTCAAAATTAGAACCTTGATCTTCTCTGAGTTACACTACTGAAAATCCACCAAGAGCAGAGAGACTTTTGCTAAGTGTTGCATTCAGAAATCACCTGGCTCTTCAAAGTGACCTACATTCAAGTCATGCTTAATCACAAGACCCCTCTTCTTGCCAGACTTCTGAACTCAGCTCCAGCAGGATATCTTTTCTTTCTCCAATTTGTTTTACCACTATACTTATGTGCCTCTTAGACTGAGATTCACAGGCAACTCTTTTTAAATATTAAGCACCAAATTAAACCTCTTGTTTTGCTACCTAGCAGAATGGAAGAATGACCTTGTGATTAAAAGGGCTGGACTAGGATTCAAAACTCTGGTTTAATTCCTCAGTTCATCAGAGGATCCTTGTATGACTTCATACAAATCACTTACTAAATCTCTTTCCACTTCAATTTCTTGTCATAAAATAGGGAAAAATGACTATATTAACCCTGTGGCCATGCCATGAAGATTTGCACAGCCTCTAGCTGCCCAGTGCAATGGTGTGTCAAAGACAGCAGCAGACTGCAACAACGACTTAAATTCCCTTCCTCAACTTGTCCCACATACCTTGCTAGAAAGCTTAGGCCTGCTACAAAATCGGTAAATATGATTCTCTTCAACCAGATGAGAGCAGATTTACACACTGTGAGCTGAAGGAAGGCCCTCAAGCCTCCTGGAGCAGGCAGAGCAGGATGGGCCATGAGCACATGACAATTCTCATGCAGCTCCTGCTCTGCAGTGGCGTCATTGCTGTCACCGCTCCTAGCGACTGCACCCTACTACAAATGTTTTGCTTGTAGCAAGGGACCCCACTATTCATACGACCTATCATTAGAGTGTTACAGCAGCACAAGTTGGCTCAAGCTTGAAATAAATCTAACCAGAACTGGCCCCAAAGGGAAAATCTGTATCCTGCACAAAGCATGCTGCAAGCCCTGCTGCCCGTGTCCTCTGTGACTGGCACACGGCTGGTGTCCGCAGACCCTGTGGGGTGGCATGGGCAGCTAAACGTGAGCGAGGCCAAACAACGCCGCTCCACAAACCTGGACTCTGGGATTCCCTCCCCCTCCCCTGATGCTTTTAGGGGGTTAACTTTCTCACAATCAGATATTGGGACAATCTAGAGTTTCAGGCCCACAGGCTGTCCAGCAGCTTGAGGGAGTTAAGCATGATGCCCCTGATAATTTGTGTGTTTCTCATGCAGTTCTGTTTACCTCAGAGAATAGCTCAGATTCATGTGGTAGCTCATCTGTTTGTTTCCCAGGAGTGTCCTCCTCATCAGGTACAAATGACTTGTTGTTTCCCCGTCCTGTCTGCCTCCTTGGTGACGGATAGATGAGACCCGTTCCCTGTGCTCTGGGACTCTAATGTGATCTGGGTCGGCTGGTGGCGGGCGGGGGGAGAGGAGTGCAGGGAAGGGGCAGTTAACACTATGAGAACTAAAATCTCTTTGTAGCTGAACGTGTTCGTGTGCATTTCCAACCTGCCCGCAATTCGCTGCCAGCTGCTTCACCAGCCCCGACTCAGGGGAACAATGGCCCGGGAGCAACACTGGCAGAAAAGGCAGATCTAAAAATAGATCTTGGGAGAGCTAAAATCAGAGGGGCAACATTTTGAGAAAGCATTCTTTTACTGGGTTTACTAGCAGGTATATTTTGTGCAGAATGCAAAGTCACTGTGTTTATTGCCTTGGACTCGTCAAGCACTCCTGAAGGCCCAATTCTACCCTCACTTAGAGGCAAATAGAAAGTCACCAATCCATTCCTTTTACTTTTTTACCTTTAGAGTTATGCAATCTATAGCCCAAGTTACAATCCACTGTTTTGCTGGCATCCTGCCTGATGACACAAGATGCAATTGTATTTATAAAGACAGCCTACACTCCTTTCATTTTTTCTTTAGAAGCTCATTTTTATAAGCAGACTTAATTTGGCAGTTACACTTCAGCAGGGATCACATGCACATTTTTTCTTTTGATTCACATAGTTTCAGATGCCCTGCACTCCATTCAAATTCAACTCCATGCACAGCGAAGCCAAGTTTCACCAGCACTATGACTGAAATCATACATTTCTGGGAACATCACAGTTTCAACAGAAAACCTTAAACTGACCCCATTTCTGTCAAATCTGGCTAGAGATTCATCAAAAAGTTCTCAAAGTCCTTAACAAAACCTAAGTAAAAGCTCAGTCTCGGCTCTTAATGATATCCACATGAGTTGTGTTGCTGACAGCAGAGGCAGCAGGATTGGGATCCCAGTTAATTAACCTCCACATTTTACACTGTGAACAGAAAACATTTCACACAATTCTACTTGTCTCAATCAACTTGCTCAATTTATAAAAACAGGTCTGGGAACATGCTACCACTGGATTTGGGGCAGTATCTTTGGCTTGCTTGCATTCTCTACATTTTCTGGTAGGAAATCCTGTTGATTTCATTTTCATCTTTCTCTCTCTCAATTTGAAAATAGAATCTATGATTTTCCATCATTTCCACTTAGATAGAAATATGTTGTGAAAGGTAATTTTATTGCTGAAAAATAATCTTCCTAATGTCAGCCATTATTTCACTCTCAGTGTGACAACTAGGGTAAGTGTTGGAAATCACTGTATGTTTCAGCTAAAGTATCTTGACAACACAAACGAAGAAGAAAAAGGTAGTCTTTTTGTTAATGAAAACTGCACTGTTATTTTGGTCTATAATGGAGAGATTCATGTAAATGATTGCCTGTCGTTTATACTAAAGTAAAATAGCAAAAAACTCCACAAACCAGCAAGCAGAAATAGTGGTTTCTTTCCTTCCTCCTTGAATTTGCTCTTATATTTACTGTAATCAGCCCTTTCACAACATATTACCTCTCATATAATGTTCATGGTTTTCTTAGTAAAATAAATCAAAATCCATCACCAGATTGAGGCTACCAGCTTTGCAAAACCTAGGGAAACTGTAGCCATGCACTTTTAAAAGTAAACATTATCCTATTTATAGATCTATAGGCATGTGGTATGTAATATTATACAATAAAAATATCCCAACCCATATCTCTGCAATTAACACAACCACCTGTATGTCAAGTCAGAGTGGAGGATTCCTTCCTTTGGGGATTGAGGGACAGATGATATCTCCTACTGCTCTCATCCCTCAGGGCTCTTCTACAGTGCTACATTTCTCCCCTTTCTCTACTGCACCTGCAGACAAAAGATCTGTCCTACTATATCAGAGTGCAAAATTCAAGTTCAGAGACAGGGAGAAAAAAAATGTCAATAAAGTTGCATTATTTTATGGTTTTTTGCCCAACTTGAAAGTTGAAAAAGGAGAGAATCAAAATTTTTTCATCATTTTTTCCTCATTCTTACCTAGTGAATAAGAACATCGTTATTGACTCCATAATCAGGGTTTCAATTAGCTTTAGCATTCAGGTCTGCAAAGTCCAAGTAGCAGAGAGGGCTGAGACAGAACTGAAGCCACAGTGGGCAAAGCAAAACCCAGCAACATCTTCAGTAAAGATGCTTCAGTATCTCAGAGCTCGGATGACTTCCTGTCAATTACTGTTCTCACAAATTTGTTCACATCTAAAAATTCTCCTCTTAAAATTCTAGGTCATCAGATCTGCCCTTTGCAATCATATTACAATCTCTTAAATTTACGCTTTGCAATCCACAGTGAATTTCTGATTAAGTTTTTCAACTTGATTTTCCAACTATCCAGAAACTCCAGTTAGTGCTTAAGCAGATGGAATATGTGAAATTTTTGCTTCTTGGATTTATACATTGAGATGATGCATGCTGGTATTGCATTTGGGCAAAGCTTACTCACACAAGTAGTCTTTTCTAATGGAAATAGCTTCATTTAAGGGGGAGTGAGCAAAGAATTTGCCGAATTGGATGAGAATTCCCTGAATCTATTCCTGGTGAAGATCTAACTTTCTTTTCACTGCCTGATGAAGAAAAACAAGTAAAAACAAATTAAGAAACACTTCTAGAATTTTAAGAGAATGAGGGACACAAATTGACAGACAGCAGTGACTCATTGCATCGCAGTTCTGTAGAACAGCAAGAAGTCCCCAGGCTCTTGATTTCAGGAAAGTGATCCTGAACTTCCTGCTGGGGAAAAGATGCAGCAAAGCACTCTGGTTTGGCTTCCTACCAAACAATACTGCCATGTATATATATATATATATATACACACATATATATCTACACACACATAAAAGTTGCCTATGAAAAGCACAGTGTAGGACAATGAAAATTCAGGAATTCTATATGAAGAGTTTGGACCAAGTCTGTGGCAGCTTGTTAATGGAAGAAAAGCTGTCTTTCACTTTGCTGAAAGACACAATTTTGTTGCTGGGGCAGTGAAAGATACTGAGAAGGGTCACCTGGTGAGGGAGAGAAACTAAGATTTGTGCACTAATTTTTCTTAAGTTGCTTCTAGGGTTTTCTTTCTTACATGCAAAACAAAAGCAAACCATTTGAAAAAACTTGTGCAACAATTTGGGAGCATTTCCCATGTCAAACAGCACCAGAGGGAGAGGGTCCCTTGTGCCTTACCAAGAGGTTTTCCCATTAAATGTTACTACAGCAGCGTTAGGCAATAGACAGAGACTTTGTTAGCCTTTACCTGCTATTCAGTCTTTTATCTGTCAAAGTCTTGAAAAATAAATTCATTCTTCTATGGTAATATTAAAAGCAAAGACAACCCCATGCTTCAAACGACTGCCCTTCCCAACTGAAGAAAGACAAAAATCCTGGCAGTACTGAGTGTTACTTCTCTTGCACAGAAATGAAGAGGTCTTCTATAAACTGTCAGAGGCTCCTGATGTCCAGGAGAATTCTTAAGGCCCTGAAAGTAAAAGTTGGAATCTCTACCTCTGCCCAAACATGTACATGGTTTCTGAGCTCAGGAGTGGTCTAGCAGGGAATTTCCCAAAGTTATAGCAGAGACAGGTAAAGATCCACAGTTTGCCTCAGGCTATTTTCCAGCACCAGACTGCATCTGTAGGGGCACGTATCTAAACTGGGGGAGCCTTCACAGCAAGAATGTAATGAGCCACAGGAAACCTCCTCTGGAAAGTGACATTCACAGGGGCTTGAGCAATGCCACCATGAACCCACCCATGTCCCATCAACCTGCCCATCCTCCACAGCCTGAGCTCCCTGCCAGGAATGTAGACCTGGGCACTGACTGCTTGCACACACACAGGTGCCCACCTGGACTCTCAACATAACTCACACGGATTCTCTGCAATTTAACCCAAGCACCACAGCAGGAAGGAAATTAAATTCTTTCTTTCCAGTCCTTCAGACTTCCTGCCCCTCTTCTGCTGTAGGCAGCATTCTTGTTCTCATGCCACATGTGCTCCCTTCCCTTTCTCCTCTGTGAACAGCTTTTTGCTCTCACTGGTTGTTGCAGGCCAGAGAATCAGCCTCAGAGGGTGAGACAATTCCATTTTCCCACTAATTCTTTGGCAGTAGTAGTTTTAGGACGCGAGTACCTTGGAGCAGACCCACAAACAAAATATTAGAGCTACAGACAGAGCAACATTGATCTGTGCTTGTCCACACAACACATTTTGCTTGCTGAGGGAGAGGAAAGAGGGTGGTGTTAGTCCGTGAAACAACACTTGCATGCAACATAAAACAGTTAAGAGCTCTGAATTTTCCCCAGAGCCAATTTACCAACAGTTCCAACTCAAAGGCAGAGAGCAGGTGGTGAGCAGCAAACAGCCCACACAGAGGAACATGGGCAGCCTGTGCCACACCACATTTCTGTCCTCTGTGCCACTGGGGGTATGGTAGGAAAATGGGCCAGGAAAATACATTCACAGAATTGTAGAATGGTTTAGGTTGGAAGGGACCTCAAAGATCATCTAGTTCCAGCCACATACTGGGAGATAGTTATTCTTACTGCAGTATTTGAAGAAAAAGCGAATACATTTTTTCCTGAAGCAAAAGCCATCTCTCTAGAGGCCTGCAGAAGCTGAGGCCTGACCTTGATGTACTGTTGCCTGTAACTATTATTAACTGGTGCAAACAACCTCACTTATACTGCTAGTGAAATATGCAAAACAAGGATCAATGATTTTTCACACAAAATTATGGCAGAAATTTAAATATGAGTTTGCTCTTACTTTCTGTTAATAGAAAGCAACAGGTTTAGGTGACCCAGTCATTCTTGGGAATTGATTTTAAACCTCACACTCAGGCACTTCTGTGTAGCAAATATTAAACCAGCATGGGAAAGGGTTGATACATTTTCTACAGCAAAGTCTTTAAGTACTTAAGCCAGAAGTAGAAAAAGCTTTCCAAAAAAATACTCACTTTTGGGATTAAGTGGTATTTCTTGAGGTTCACATTTTAGTCAGTACTATAGTACTAGCAATCAGAACAATCTGTTATAAATTGAATAGACCTAGAAATATAAGGACAAGTCTTAGTTTTAATATAAAGTTAGATAAGGAAGAAGGACAAAGGAAGCAAAGGCCTCAGTATCTTTGAAATTCTATGGATGTTATGCGCCCAACATCACACTCTGAAATGTCTTCTTTTTTTTTTCAGCTTCTTGGGATTTTTAAAAACGTGTTTTGAGAAACAACAGCCTTGTTTACAAATCCGAGCAGAAACTGTGCTTGCTTCATATTAAGAGTGCAGCAAAACCTCCAGCACCACTCTACCTGCCTGAGACAAAATCTAGTTCTGCTGAAGACCTTTGCACTCAGGAGAGGCTCCTCCAGAGCACAGGAGGCAGCAGGGCACAGCAGACTGTTCAGAGGACCCATCCCAGACCCTGACACCCCTGTCAGCTCCAGGCATCCTGCTGCTTCTGGCAGTGCTGCTTTTCTCAGCAGCCACTCTACCAGGACTCACGAAGAATAAAACAAAAAATATCCTAAATATGATGGCCCAAAACCATAAAAGAGTTTGGGAACCCTTTTTAGGGACAAAAGAAGGGAGGTTTAAGGACAAAGGATTACTATTCACTACTTGTTTATATAAAATCTAATCTCATGAAGTTCATACTCATCCATATACAATGGAATGTAATTGTAGGGAGCAACTGTCTCATTTTCTTATGCAACACGTTCATTTGTGGGTGGATAATGGGAATAGCAATGGATTGGCTGGGCTTGGAAATAGAATGCTCTGCAGGTATGGCAAAAAACCTAACACACAGCAATGACCAAGCTGAGTTTGCTGTTCCTCAGAACAAAATCTTCATTAGGTATTCAGGAGGATATTTATCCAGCATCCAGCAAACAGGGCAGTGATTTGGGATGGGGATACCACACCAAATATGTAGTATGTTACTGCAGTCTTATTCATAAAAAAGTTGCAATTTGGTCATGGATGATGTATGACCAGGAAAATTAGCTAATTTTCTCATTTACATACAAAGGCTTGCCTGATTGGGAAAACTTTTGGTCTTTACAGAATCTTGAAATTGATTGCCACAATTATTTTTTTTTTTTAAGAGAGAGAGAAAGAGGGATTTTGCCCATTTTTTCATTATCAGAATAGAATTCAGAATTTATTTGTAGGAAAAACAAAGCTAAAAGGCTTGAAGGAAGGAATTTTGACATTCTTTTTAGAAAGTCTGCTTCTGAGGAAGAAAACCCTACTTTTCAAATCTATACTTAAAAAAGGACTGTTGCCCCAAAGTAGCCATTTTCCTACTTTCTCATGCTAATGTCCTGTTTATAACTGACACCTTTACTGCGTACCACTATATCAATTTCACTTCCCCAGAGAAAGAAAAACCAGATCCTGTGACTAGTGTACTGGATTGATAATCTAGCCTAATGCTGACAGATAAATGCACTAATTTTCTTCTGTGGTTGGCTCCACATTGCAGAGTAAATCTGCTTCTAACAACTGTCTCAATAGGCTCTGTAACCTGTCCAAGAGATGATGTCAAGTGCTACAAGGGCCTAGGGCTAGTATGGCAGGTAAGAGTTACCACTGGGATAAAGTTACAGGTGAAGTTTTGAATGAGAGGGTTATTTTAAACGAAAGCCTGGCTGGAAATACAGATTTCTTTTTAAAAAGTTGAAAGAGTAAAGGAATAAAGAGCAACTTTTATAATTTTGGGGGGGCAGGGGGGAGGCTACATCTTTTGTATGAAAATCAGCATGTTCTTAGCTAAGGAATTGCAATATCCAGGAAACACAAGGAGTTATTTCTCAGGGTAGTGGTACATGGGAAAATGATGTGCTTTGCCCTGTGTTTGTTGGATTTGGTGGTAGCACAGAGTCTGTGGAGCACTGGGACTGTTTGTATAACTCAGGAGCAGAATTCAAGCCTGAGCAGCATTCCCTGAGCACAGGAGGGTACTGGAGGACACTGGTGCCTGCTCCCATCTCCTGTGTTGCCAAAAGCCTCTGTGCAGGCAGGTACCAGGGTTGACTCCAGGTGCTGTGCACTCAGGCAATAATGATTGTGTTGAAGGATCACTGGACGTACAAACTACAGATGCTGGAAAGAGACAGGACTTGTTATTTTAAGGTTTAATTCCAATGAGGAGAAAAATACAAAACAATTAACCTTTTTCTTTTTTTTTTTTTTTTTAATCATTTCATGTCAAATATTTGGGTAATTTCTAAGAATTTCAGCAGCAATGGCAGAGCCAGGAGGGTCTCAGTGTTGCTTTGCTCTTATTGGTTTTCTTGTTGAATTCCAGAATCACTTCTGCTGGTTGCTACCAATTTATAGCACTTCGATGTTCATGCATCATTTTGACCAAAAGAGTAACTTTGGTGGGTATTTATTGATTCCCTCTTTGGAAAAGATCACAAGCAATAGCTTTTTAAATAAAAAGGGTCTTTGGGTTACGTGGATAACCCTGGCACTGAGGGATATGTCTCTTACTCTGCTCTCATGTGTAATATGTTCAATCAGCTCCCACTCCCCTAACCTGAAACAAAAATAAAACTTCATTTTAATCACATCTTTTTCTCCTGATTTTCACTCTCCACCTCCTGACCTTTCCATGTGAAGAGGATCACGCAGAACATTTCAGCTTTTCTTAGGCTAACTTTTGCTCACTTTGAATAGCACTTATATAGGTCAATAGCATCACTTCCCCTTTCGCCCCCCTCCCCATCACAGAAGAAATACAGGATCTAAATTCTTTAATGCATCAGTTAACAGGATCACTTTTTGTTTGTTTATGGCACAGGAAGTTTGATATTTAAATGAAAATAAATATTCAAGAGAGAAACTAACTTTATAGATTCTGCTCTTTTTTTTTTTTTCATATTTGTACAGCAGCAAGCACATCTGGCTCTGAATGAGGCTCCTTAGTGCTATTTCAATATAACTAACAGTAACAGCAGGAGTACTCAAACCACAAACTACAGCATTAACAATGGTGGATCTATTCTCATTACAGAATATATGAAAAAGAAAAAGCTGTTTTAATAGAGTGTACTATGGCATGCACAAAATCCCCCGTACATTGTAGGCAAACTATAGTTCACTGATTTCATTGCTACAGAAAAATGCCAAAAACCAGCCAATCCCTGAATGAAGCAGGTCACTGATTTGGTCATATTCCAATATGTTATTATTATGGTCACAAAGAGATGATAAAATGTATGTAGGAGGACACAGAGAGAAACTAGTGTTTGACTGTGACAAAGGTATAGATGTTTTGTGCATTTTCTGAAATTTTCTACAATTAGCATAGATTTCTCCTCTTTTTCCCCCCCTTTTTCTTTTTATTTTTCCTGAACATTTCTGAATGCCCGTTTCCTGAGCAGAGGAAGCTAAAAGTTTCAGTAACATTTCAGGCTGACTGTTTATCTTTTAATTGTGTATGACTATTCAGTGAACCCAATCCTGCTCCTGTGGAAGTCTAATGAGAACTTGGGTACTAAATTCCCTGGGAACTGGATGAAGCCTCCAACTACTGACTTTGTAAGGCTTCAGCCATGCAAAACTCTGCTGGCACAAGTAACGCAGAAGAGCAAAAAAAAAAATTCTGCTTCTTTGAAATATTTAACCACAGCTCATTTGTTAATACAGTAGTTGAAAGATGAAAAAAAAAAAAACTCCCACTGGCTCTAAAAAGTATGGAAAAACGTATTAATTTTTGGACTGCGACGCTAGATGTTAGCTTTGGAAATATTTAGACGTCAATCAGTTTCGTCCCAAAACAGGGTCGGAAAGAAAGGCTGGTCGGGAAGCGGAACAAAGTCGCGCATTGTGCTCCGCGCGTTCCTGGCGGGCTGTGTCGCTAGAGGGCGCTGCCACATCGCCCCCAAAGGCGCCGGGACAAAGGACGCGCTGCCCGCCCGCTCAACCCGCGCGCTCCGCTCCGCGCTTTGCCAATCAACACATTTCAGTCGCATCGCAGAAATTATTAATTTTTTAAATAAAGTGCGACTTCAGTAACCGGCCGTATTTTTAAACAGTGCATGGAGCCTTCACGCCATAAAGTTCTGAGTCTTTGGGCTGCAGAGCTCGTTAAAAATAGTCTGCACTGGGTTAGCAGTTCTCATCAAAACAGTTCAAGGAGGCTGTATTTGGGAATTACGCTGCTGAATTAGCACAACAAATAAGGAATAATATGGGGCATAAGGCAAGGGAAACTTACACTTGGGCTGCTTCCTTTCTTTATATTCACTGCTGCTCACAGGCACCCTGCCCAAATGAGTTTGGGGAAGAGCTGAAACTGGGAATCACAGGGGAGAGATAGGGAGACAAATAGAAGGGAACTCTACTTTTCTCTCGAATAAATATTATTTGCAACAACTTGTAATAATTGCCTAACTGCATTTAGTAAAATAAATGTGCCTCACTGAAGGGAAGGGTCAAAAACATTTAAACATTCCAAGTTTAGGCATTTTAAAAATGCTTTCTTTGATGGGTATGCAATGCTTGTTTCACTCAGTGTTAGAGGATAAATACAAATGAAGGTTTTCTTTCAATGGTTCTGGCTGAGAGAGAGCACAGAGGTCGCTTTCAAGGTGACTAGATTTTTGTTTGAAATGGTGTTTCCCTGTTTCTCAAGAAACTCTGCTTTGTAGTCCACTGCTATGCACCTGAACACTTCCCACTGACTTCCAGGGGAAATTTGGCTGCTCAGGAATGTGGGTCTGGGCTCTGGAATGGCAGTCACATACAGAGAACTTAACAATGCACAAAAATTTAACCCTTCAATGGTACCAGTGACAAGCTTAAATCTGTTCATGCGTATATTACTCTGCTTCATATAGAAGACAGCCAGCAATGCATTCACCATATTAGAAGATTATAAGGAAAAATACCCAGTGAGAAGGTTTGGGGTTTTTTTTGAAAACATGTGGTTCATCCGAACATCTAGCTTCTTAAGGCTTCATCTGATCTAAATCCGATTTCTGAAAGCTCTTGAAACTTGGCATCTAGTTCAGGGCACAATCCAACTCCCTTTAACCAGATAAGAATTCAGCCATTTATAATTGTAGTTAGAGGCAAGCCCGTGGTTATAAAAAGACCCACTAAATTCCTGCATTGTGCTTGGAACTCTGCAAGTAAGCACTTCATTAGTGAAATGCTATTGCTAAATATAATTTTGAAATCAGTTTATTGGAAGTATTAAACATGACCTGCTTTATGGCATCCATCAGGTGAAATGGTCACCTCCTGAAATGGTCTTATTTAAATGGGGCTGGGAAGGAAGCAGAAATGTTTCTGACTTGGAGGCCTCCTATGTCAGGTCCCAACAGGCACCAGCAGAAGTTACTTGTGAGCTGTAGACAGAATGGCACCAAAAGAGGGTAAGAGGGTGCCTGTGAGGCCAGAATGTCTGAACTCTGTCAAGTGCTGCTGAGAAAAACAGCTTCAAGGCCACATGTGATAATTGGGAAGAGAGTCCAGCAGCTGAGAGGGGATCCTGTGGCTCATGGGATGAGCAGCAAACTCCAGATTATCTCAATATGTCTCTTCATTAAAGGAGCAATAAGAGACCCTTTGGCTATGAAGAAAGTGCAGTTGGGTTAATATTAAAAAAAAGAAGCCAAGTCCTAAGGTTTTGACAACTGTGTATTTTCCTATTATGAGTTATTGAAACCTAGTTCTGTGCAGACAAGCCTGGGAAGGGATGAGTGAGCAGAATGCAATGTTGTTCCTAATATAAACAGATTATTTTGCATTATGGCAGATTTAGGAATGTAAAATGTTCACTCTGTAGCTAGTTAAAGGTTTATAATAATTGCTTTCCTACTGCTATTGCTGCAGGATTCTCTGTCTTGTCTGACTGGCGGATGTTGCTTGGTGTCTAAACTCTGTTTGCTGGGGTTTCTGAAGAAGGAAAGGGAGATCTGAGGACAGACCTGTCCTGTGGCTGCTGCCACAGACATTCTGCACCATTCAACAGCTCATAACTCACTTAATCCAGGCTGAGAACACGCCTTAGAAACACACAGAATCCAAAACATGAAAGGGAACCTTTCCCTACTCCCTTTCCAGGTGAGCAGCTGTTTGGGCAGCACAAAAATATGAGACAGAGAAAAACCTAGCCAGGCTGAAGTCAGCAGCAAAACATGCCAGAAGATTTGGAGTTTCACCCCAGACAATACCAGATGAGCAGTAAAAATTGAGTAAATTCCCTTTGCCTGAGCCTGCATCTCCAGAGGCCTCAAGCACAGTGGCTGAGCATTCAGCTGGGGCCAATATGTTTCTGGAATAAGAAACTCAACCTATTTATTATGTTGAAGTGAGGAACTCTGCAATTCAAGGCAAAACTCTAGTTTCAAACAACACAAGTATTTTGCATGGAAAGATAGATGTAGGTACCAATTTAGTTACTAATTCATGCGTCAATACAAGATCAACCCCAAAAAGCAGAATCCAAGCACTCCCAAAATTTGGACAAGAATTCTAGTTTGGGCTTGCAAGCAGGTCTGCATGTTCAAATGGATAGTCAAAGACAACCAGGCTTCTTTTGTCAGAGAACCACTTTCTTAACTCTGCCAGCAGTGCTTCAGACTGTCTGACATTTCGTGTGGTATTTTTTTTTTTTTTAACACTGAATTAAAAAGAAAAGAAAAAATCCTTAACCTAATATCTTTAGAGGTTTTGTTTTGGTTTTGCAACTTTTCTGTTTCTGAAAAGAGCACCAAGTAATCTGTTGACAAGAGAAGGAAAAATATATTTAAGTAAGGAAAAACATGCTGCTACAGTAAAACTGTGTCAGATTCCATTAATTCAGTTTTTCATTGTCTGATATTTCCTGGCACAGTGGGCTTTTTGGTAGACCTCTGAGCTCTGTTTTCTAACAGAGGCACAGCACAGGGCCTGTCAGGAAGAGGCAGTGCTCTCATTGTTATACACCTCAAAGAGACAATATAATCCTCATGCCTTCAGAAGGGCCAGGACTGAACCCCAAAACAACAGCCCTGTCTTCCTTTAAAAGGGTGAGCAAAGCTCAGTTAAAGCCTTGTTAGTGCATGCCTATGAATTATTCCCTCATCAAGTGGCCGATCACACTACATTAATATCGTGGGCACATTCTGCTTTGTTAGCAAACCTGAATTCCACTGCAGCACTAATGAAGAACCAGTCCTCATGTAAGACATGATATCTTCAGGATGTGTTTATTCTGCTATGAAATTATTTTATTTTGTGAAGAGAATTATGAGATTACTAAATGGAAAATATTTAAACAAAACACAAAGGGGAAAATGTCTCTTTTGGGGAAGTTGCATGGATACACAGTAATGTAATTCCAATAAAAGCAAATGTATCTAGTCAATATAAAGCATCTGTTCTTAGTGTTTGAGCCAAGGAAGCACTGAGCTTTTTACACGACACTCCTACAGAATTTGGTTTTTTATTTGTCAAGATTGAAGCAAGAAGAGGCATTGACAGATCCTTGCTCTACACAGAGTGTTTTGCAAAGTCCACCTAAATGGCATCATGATTTCCCTATTGGATTAAGTGAAATCAAATCCTTACCAGCCCTATATTGAATTTCACAGGGAGCAAAACCAAGAATAACAACGGGTTCCTTGGTATTAATTTGGAAGTATACCATGAAGCTGAGGCCAGCCTGGGACTGATCAGGCAGAACAGGGGATTGCTGCACACAGCAATACTACACTTCAAAGAAACACATTTTGCCTAGTCTCCTCCCTCTTCTTGCATCACAACTGAGTACAAAAATTCAAAATATGTGGGAAAAGAAATCAAGTTATGGCCAGATGTGTTGCATTGAATTAAACATGGTGAACTACAAAACACATTTCCTGACATTAACTTCTGTTTCAGCCTCAATAATATCCATCTGCTTGGAGGAATGTTTCTCTGAGATTGAGTGTCCTTCGATAACAATGGAAGTAGTGGAATAAATTATAAAGACTGTGTGCAGTGAAAAAATGATGATTCTAATTTGTATCTGTATCTCAGAAAAACCTCTGCCTTTATTTTAAATTTCAGAGCAAATAGAATTCCACTCTGAATGCCACAAGTTTAAAATGTGTAACTGGTACCAATCAACATATTCAGTTCTAATCCCCTTTACCTGACTATTTTGCACAAACCAACCAAGTTCACCCAAAACAAAACTGATTCCAAAATTGATCCAAATCTTTCTGAAATAATCAGAATTGTTTCCATAAATTTCAAAGGGTTTTCAGTCTTGTCTGCTAAACAAGCCATTAATCATCTTTCAAATTGGAAGGCTGATTTAGCATTCAGTTAAGGATTTGATAAACCGTGCACAAAATCCTGGATTTTCTAAAGTCTTCAGTGCTGTCCAAGCTCTTCTCCCACTTAGGTAAGCAGAAGTCCTAACATTAAGTATTTTTTAAAATTCCTCTACCCTGCTTAGATTTAGACACATTAATCTAGTACCAAAAGGAGACTATGCATATCAAAGAAGGCCTGATCCTTTCCAATTTACACAGGAGTAATGTCATATGCTTTCCAGTCTTGGTGGGATTCCTCAGTGTCCACTTCCACAATATCAAGAATAATTTATAGAAAACCTGTATCAAGATGTCTTATTCTTTACAGGATGTTTGCATATAGTCTTCCTCACTGATTCTATAATATTCCTTGCTTGGTTGCTTTGGGTTCATTATACTCTAAGCCACTTCTTTTTATTATTTTATCATTACATGAAGTAAAACGCAATTTTAAATAAGCTTGTGTATTCCACTTCACCAGTGCTGACAGACAAAATGTCACATATTGCTACTTTTTTGTTAAGAAGTTACTATTCTCTCTCAGTTGCGTAATCCTAACACAAAGTAGAGAGTATTTGAGGGTTTGTTTAAAATTATTCACTTTCATTATACTGCTACAAGTGGTGCTGACAGCAAAACCACTTGCTTTCCTAAAATAAAATGAAACATAAAGGATTTCTTTTCTTCCATATGGAAAGTTGTGCAGGCTACTTTACTGCATTTGTTAGTTTTACAGAAGTAATATCACTACCTCAAATTTCATTCCATTTCTACCACCTAAACATCAAGCTTTCAGAATTATTGCATAAAATGTTTTTATTTTTCATGTAATAGTAGACAGTTGTCTCTCCTATTCATTACTGATGTTATGATGGGTAAATTCTACCCCAAAGAATTTTTTTTTTCCTTCCCTTTAGTAATCATCTGCAGAAATTCAACAGCAGAATATAGTAGATGAGGGAAATAACCAGAAGAAATCCTTCCAAAATTTTATAGTTCTAATTAAAGAGAAAACGTGCTCAACTATTTGTCATTTAGAAGGAATGTTTACTTCAGCAGTTGCCCTACTCAGCAACACTGAAATAAAATAAAACCCCTTAGCCCTGTGCTCTTCCTGAGGTTGTTACTCTTGCTTCTGCCACCACACCAGTGAAACAGGAAGAGATCAGCACACAGCAATGAAGGGGACAGTATGTAAGTCATTTTTGAGATGTCACGCATGCAGGTCCAGCTGCTCAGCCATTGATGTTGTTAGCACTTGGCCTTTTGCCATCAGCTGACAGCCAAGCAGAAAATAAACCATAAGGGTTAAATCACATCTACTTATAGACCAAATTTGCTGGCCCAAGGCACACTGCAATGGTGGCCAAGAAAAGCAGGAGCATGGGGAATGAGCCTTTACCATAACACTCGCAGCAGGAAGAGGCCAAGCCAATCACGAGGTAATTCCTGTTAACTGTGTCTCCAGTAAATTTCTCACAAAACCTAGGCTACTTCTTTTGCAATGTCACATTCTTGTCATATATTTGATCTATGGAAGGGTTTAAATTTTATTAAAAAATACGTCACAGAGATAAATTCAGTCAGTCAATCCAACAGCTCTCCCTTTTCAAAAACCTACTCTCTGTGTCTCAAAAGTTGGCTTTTGCAAAGTGAGCACACTTTTGACTATAAAAACTGGGCTAGTGATAACACATACATACCTATCTATTGACTTCTGCATAGGGCATTTGGTTTACTTAATTATTTGTTAAGCAGTTTGGATTTTGGGTTTTTTTATGTGTCACTTGAAAAACTGAACAAAATATTTCAAGGGATTAAGATCACCTGGAGAATTTTTCAGCTCCAGTCTGATTATGGGCTTTGGTGTCACAGAAAACTCCGTGGCAACATTAGCAGAGGCAAGAGACTTTAGCCACTCTCCTGCTCATTTCCTATGCTGTACACAGAAAACCCTCAGAACTGATGAAAAGGGGTGTTATTTTCTATCAGAAAGCATGTGATCAGAAAAATCAAAGATCTTACCCTGTGCACACTGTTTCATACAGCACCTGAACTGGCACTCTCTGCTACCCCTCCTGCAGAATTAGAACAGCACTGCTATGATTTTTATTACTATTTTGCATAAAGATGTGAAGTAAAACTGCAGTACTGTTCAGTTTAGGACTAGAGGACAATGTTTCTTGATCAGGTTCCTCTACTTTTCCAGCTACTTGATTATATAAGACTATTAAATAGAGAAAGGACATTCAGTTTACAATCACAGTCCCAGCTTACAATAGGAGGAGTAGTAATACAGACATCTGATATCAAGGAAGGTACACACGGGTAACAAGAAGATGTGTTCTTGTGCTTACATGTCTCGTTCATCACTTATTGAAGAACACTCACAGATCACGTTGGCTTCTTGTTAACACCAAGAACCAGTGAGTTCTCTGAACATCACCCTTTCCTCTCCCCCTGGCACACAGCTAGGTGGACAGGGCATGGATGCAAACTAATGGTTGATTTTTAGAGCTGAGCAGCAGCTCCTCTGTGGCCAAGAAATGGGTCTGAGATAACGCTGCAGTAATTGAACATCCCATAAATGAGGCAAGTGACTTCTTTCTCTGCACAGTCAGCTCTGCCCTCACAACTGAAGAGCTGCTCATGGGGTGGAAGAGAGGCTGTTTTCTTCCTGGCCTTGCTTGAGGAGATCTATTTCTTCCAGCAAACCACAGTCATTCAGGTGACACATTTCTTGCAGAAAGAGAGTCCAAATGATTCCAGGAACCAATGAAACTAGAAAAGCTGAAGAGTGGGCATTAAAAACAGCACAGTGACTTTGCTGTAGTAACAGCCAGTTATGTCAAGGGGTGGTAAAGCATCAAGAGATCTGTAGGACCAGAGAGGCTTGAAAGTTGGCATTGGTTGTAAAAACACACATGAGACTGCTAAACCAATTCATTTGTTGGAAATATATTCATTTGTTATTCAAAAGTACACACCATGCTAAATATGAAGTACTATTACTACAACTGAAAAATACTATCCCTTTACTATATTTCACTATTAAAATACCTAAAGCCTCATAGTCCCAAATAATTCATAGAATAGAGTATAAGTAAATCTTAATTGACAGATTAGGAATGTTTTCATGGATGTAAATATGTGACAGATATTAGTGAATTAAAGGCAACAATATTCAGGCTCTGGAAAACCCATTTTCTAAGTATCCACAGGGTCCAGAATCACTGGGACATAAGAGATTAATATGTACAAGAAACAGAGCTGCATTTAATCCTCACATCTGTGACAGGTGGATATCGTGAGAGGAATGCTCTTATAAATAAAAGGAAACCATGTTGTTAAGCTTCTCTTCTCACTCCAGGCCAGATAAATCTCACAAGAGATTGTGTGTTCTGAAAATGCTGGAGATTATATAAAGAACCAGAGAAAATGCAAAAGCTACACTGACCCAAAAAGACACAGAGGCAGCAAACAGCACTAATGTTTCTGTGGATGCAAAGCCCAAGGCAACTTGTCCTCTCTCATTATAACTGAGTGGGATCGGTTCATATAAACTCTGGATGTTCATGTACAAAGAGGTTATTGCACGACCTCTGATTCATGGTAACTGTCTGTGCATGTGCTCTAAGCTGGTGGCTCAGGTAACTGGAATTAGCTAATTCCTCTCTTTCACTCAGAGCAGAGGGCTAAGCCAACATGAATTACTTCACATTTTTCAAGAGCTAAAAGTATGCATGGAAGATTGGGGTAGATCCGTTGATGTGCAGGAAATGATTACCACATATAAGCCTTCACTTATGTTTATGTTTTGGGTTCCTCTGTATTACTGGCTGGGGGATATTTCTTTTATCTGCATCTTTACACATGTTCAAAAGGAGTCCTTGACTGACATACTAGAAAGGAATAACCATGGCTGGTAGATGCTGAAACTCTTTTTTATAGCAATAGCACACACACTAAGGAAGATACCTTGCCTTCTAAGCAAAGGTGAATGACTACATACTCAGCTTCTGCTGCCACCTGGGGTGCTCATCATCTGGGCTTCTCCCTGATTGTGGTCAGCTCTGCTTCACTTCTGGAGTTTGAATTCTGAATTCACTGGATCGATCAAACTTCACGTAACTGTACCAGACCATCTCTCCACTTCTCATCAGTTTCTCCTGTTCCTCCAAGTAAGACATTTCAATGCTGCCTCAAATGAGACTGATTTCCAGTGCCACTTACATAGGACATTGCTGGCAGCCACCTGCCAGTGCTGAGTCTTTTGGTTGGTACCTGACAGACATTGCATGCAGGGGATTATGTTGTGCTCCAGCTTGAGAGCTGGATCCTACCTGCAGGACCCTGTCACCACTGAAAGTTTCATTAGCTCTGAATCATCAGAATAATATTGCTCCATGAAGAAATTTCTAAAAACAGAAACTTAGAATTTAAGAATATGCTCCCCAGCCTGACATTATAATTCACATATCATTCCTTGTGATATTTTTTCATTTGAGAACCTAAATGTACTATATAAAGCTGGGGAAACGGAGACAAAAAAGAAGGAGCCTGTTTTACCAGCATTGCACAGAAGGACAGAAGAAAATCCAGAAACAGGAAGCTCAAACCTTGCACTTTTACATTCAGAGTTACTCTGACAGATCCTGCCTACGTACCAACAAAATTATTATCTGAAATATATTTGCAACTCAGCTGCATGTGGCCCTAAGTGAATAAATTGCTCATAGTAAAGCTTAAAGATACATGCATTCCCTCTTTTTCCTACGGAAAATAATTTATGAATTTGAGTTGCAACTTGTTCCTTCCAAATTTCCATGCCCAAAGAACATTCAAATTATCTTCAAACATCTATGTAATATAAAAAATATTTTCCTCATTTCATCATTTAAAATTAAACTGAGAAAGAAAGAACCCAGGGGATTCACTGAACTTCTACTTCTTTATAATTTGTGGGCAACTGCACACCATTATATTACAAAGCCTAAATATAATACAAAATGTAGCTTGACAATAACTAAACTGAACTTGACTGTGTTGGTGAGCTATTGTGATAAAAAATTAACATGTTTGGGGAAGTCTGATTTGCATTACACAGTGCCTGTAATCAAATTACCTCTAAATGTTATGCCATGTCATACTGTGTTTGAGATGTTGCTGTCAAAAATGCATACATACGCTTTGCAGTTTGACTCAACCTGGCTTCCTTTTAAGCGATCATGTATGCCTGTGAGCCACTTCAGCCAAATGGTGGTAAAATACAGAGGTTGGCAATTCAATTTCATTAAACCTTTCAAGAAGGCAAGAGCAGATAAGCTTTGCTTGTTCGTGTCAACGATAATATTCAGCACAGCCTAAATCTAATTCAATAGGTTCGCTCCCGCTCTCTTGTCACATTGTCATTTCCGAACCCAGTCCCCCGCCGCCCCCTCCCCGCTCCAGCTGCAGCAAAAACTTTGTGAAGTGCTGAACCCACAGCCACGGGCGCCTTGCCCTCGTGGTGGACGTGCCGTGGGTACAGCCCAGCCTGGGGTGTGTGCGTGGGGCTGGGCGCTCAGGTGGCGGCTGCCGGACACCGCGCCCGCTGACCTCATTGCAGGCACAGATGTTTGCTGCACTTTGGGCGATCCGCAGAAAGCAGAGCTGTAAAGTAGGCCAGCTTGCGGGAAGGCTGTTACCCACAATTCACGGAAAAATGCCGGATAGTTCCCACTAGGTTGTGGTAGGCTAGGAAACGGCAACTTATTAATCTTGTGTCAGAGGGCCAGCTGCAAGCCTGGCAGTTACCATATTTCACCACCAACTCCGTGTCTGGACAGCCATTGTCTATTTTTTATGAAAAACTCCACAAATCAGCTGCTATTCTCCCCCCTCTACGTGCAGAAACAGCGCTTGGGGGCTGAGGTAGCTCTGGCGCATCATCCGCACGGCGGTCAGGTTTGCTAATTCAGAGCGACTGCTTAGTTTCCAACTTTAATGATATTCCCTCAGCATATCACTATGGTTGCCTGGCGACCGGATTTCAGCTAGGCCTCTCATTTGATTCCCACACATCAGACCCTGAAAAGCACTTTTTTTCCTCCCTCCGCTTTTGATTCCGGCTCCTCTGAAACCCTTCCCCCTGCGGTGTCGGTATGGGTGGGCAGCGCGGTGGCAGAACAAGGCCAGGGGTGACGGGAGGCCTGGAGGCTCCTGGTCACACATCAAGGCCTGGAAACAAAGCCGCCAGGAGCCCTTCCTGACAAACACAAATTCCCTTCAGAAAAAGCAAATTTGGTCTTCCCTTCGTAGCGTGGGTGTCATTTTAAGACTTTCTTTAGACACTTTACTAAATCTGACGCTTTCCATTGTTTTTTGGGCCGTTTCTCACAAAAGGCTTCCTATTATCAACAAGTTACTATTGGAGTAAGCAAACAGCTTGTGAAGGCCTGAAATAATCTAATAAGCAATGGGCTTGCGTGCTTTATGTACCCACACCTTTATGGGGTACAAAGTTTGTTTGGATAAATAATTTTCCACTTTTTGCTCAATTTCAATTAAAGTATCCTTTTTAAATTAATGGTTTTGTTTAGCTCTGCACCCTTCCCCCTAGCGTACACACAAACTCCCTCCACACAGTATAGTATAGACATTTTTCATAAACTGCTTTGGTTCAAACAAAAGAATTTTTAAAACATTTTGTTTCTTGGTGCAATTATGGTCTGATCAATAAGACAGATACAATTGCTGCACAGATTTTCTTATTCTTCTCTTAGCTATGACTGAAAGTCTTCACAAAGTTAAAGAATTGACTACACTGGAAGCCAGATCAGTTTACACTAGCTGAAGGTTTAGTCCTGAATCTTTAATGTTCTGTGACAAAAAAACCAAAAACAAAACCAAAACATGTTAGCTATAATGAATGTTTGATAGACGGTTTAACAAACAAAACACAGGGTTATTTCAATATTTTAAAAAATCAATAATATAAGTTATACCAGATGGGAAATCACCACATATATAATAATAACATAAATAATTTTCAAATATTATTGTTGAGGAAAATGCAGTTGGCTAGATAATTTAGTAAAGATTCAATAAGAGTGCTACATAACTACAATGTTCTGCCTCTTGTTTGCATGGCTTTCAGATAATTTCCTGTACAGACTGCTGGTGGATATAAAAATTCTTAGTTATTTGCCATAAACTACTATACAAGTGTCTATTAGTGATGAGCACAGTCACACCCAAATTAATGAAAATGCATCAATAGCAGGAGTAGGTCAAACCTTGTTAGCCTATACAGACCTGAGCTGCCTCATCTTCTGTACAGTCTGTGTTGTTTAGAGATCTTCAAAAATCCCCAAATCCTTACAAGAGAACCTTATCTCATTATTTTTAAAGAAGTTCAAAGCCTGTATGTTTGAAGAAAACCCAAATAAACAAAAACAAACAAACAAAAACCCCAAAGCAAAAACAAACAAACAAACAAAACCTCCACAAAGCCAACCAAGACAGCTGAGAGTTTCTTATGCTTAGAAGTTTTCATTTTGAGATTTCCTGATCTTTCATGAAGCTTCCACATTGCACACAGGGACACGAAGTTCCTCCATATATTATCTGTCAGCCCTGACTATCCACAATGGGAGTCATCCAGGTTTAATTTGTGATGATCACATCCTAGGATAAGAGTCTGTTGGGCATGGACTGTCCAGACCATGACCAACTCAGATTAGAGATCTCAGTGGTGGTCTGCAGTCCCATTTGAATGCTGCATGATGATCATATGGAACCATGTTAGTTTTCAAAACAAGAAGGATGCAGTGAGATTTCAGAGCATGACCACAACTGGAACCCCACTTGTCAGTCATGTGCTATCACAACAATGCAGGGAGGACTTTTCAGTGGTTCCTTTACCTCCTGTCCTGGCTTCCCAATCCTCATGGAATAGAGCTGTCTCCTAGAGTCCAGCCTGTGCCCTAATAACTTTAGGGTTACCTGGCACCTCACACATGTTGCACTCCCCGTCACATTAGTTTTCTATGTACCATTTATTGCTGGTTACATCCTCATTTGAGACTCAGCTGAGGACAAGTTCAGTTCCAGAAATGGGACTTGCAATTGTAAGTAGTCACATCTGAGAAAATGTCTTGAGAACAAAGGTCACCAGCTGAGAAATGTGGGATATACATTTCTGACCTCCAAAGCCACACAGAAAAGTTTTAAAGGCTTTTATTTGCATTCCATGTGTCAAATTAATTTTCTAAGGAATTGTACATGCATGATACAAGGAGATAATTTCCTGGCAGACAGTGCTGCTCATCAGAGTTATCATCACTAAATGCTAACAACTGCAGGATAGAAAGTTCTAGTGCATGAGTAAATTGTTTTGCTTATCTACACTGAGACAAATTGCTCTCAGTTACATCAATAACAACAATATTAGGGAAGTGTCCTCATTTTCCCATGAGTGGGAAGGAGAATCTGCCACTGCATAGCATTTCATGGGAAGTGAAACTAAAAGAAGTCAGCATATTGGAACACTTTAGAGTACATTTATACTTCTGTAGCTCTAATTAAATGTACCTCAAATGCACCTTGTGAAATGTATGCTCATATGAACATAGAAAGGATTTAGATGTGTAGTCCCTGTTACTATCTACAAATTTCTTTGTTGAAAGAACAGAAATGCTTGATTTTGTGTTAGAGCTAAAAGTAGAACTTCTAACTTTTCTCCTTCTCTCTCCCCTAATCTAGAGCAGGTTTCAGATCTGTATCCTTTACTCAGCAACAGCTAAGTGCTCACAAGTTAAGAGATTTAAACTCTTTTTTTTCTTATCAATCATTTGCAATAACTGTTAGCATTGAAGATACATTACCCACTGCAATGTTTCTCACATACTTATTAAGTTGTTAAGGATGTTTTGTACATAACACTCCTGACGTTAAAAAAGAATGTTTCTAGATAAGTGTTCAAGCTTCATTTTTCTTTTTGCTGAAAGTTTCAATTAATACATTAAACACATTGTAGCTGTGCAGATGGGTAAAGGAGACACCTATTTATACATTCTATTGATTCAGTTCTTCCAAATGTTAGTAGCATTATGCTGTACATGTAACAAGAACATGGTGCCCTTTGAGAATTGCTTCCATACTGTGAAATCTAAATTGAAGTACACATGCAAAAAATCCCATCTGCAATAATGGGATGTACACACCACATTAAATTATCCTCTCCCAACCACTGGAAAATTTCCCAGAATGAAAAGTAAATGTTCAATATTGCTTTGCTACTGGAAGGCAGATGTGCAGTTGGAAAATAGGACTGCCCTCTAGTTATCTCACAACCTTCTACCTGTGGGAAGAACAACCAAAAAAGGCAGACTTGCCAAACAAATACTTTATCTGAAAGCTTTATTCTTTCATATTGCAAGAAACTAAGGCATCAGCATTAACTTAATTTTTTACTGTTGTTCTTTTACAGCAACATGTTATGGTTCTGGCTCTGGGCTTTCACTCCAGGTCAGAAGTTTGGTACGGAAAGCTTACTGGGGACTGTGATAATAGACTCTGAAATTTTCTTATCTCTTATTTAATTTTATGGCTTCCAGTGAACATTAGGGACTGGATTTGATAACCTGGGAAAGCTCTTCTACTTTTTGTGATCCTAAATGAAAGGCAGATCCTAAATAAACAGGGCTAGAGTTAAAGTGGGTAAGAGACTGCATGAGTACACAACTACTTTCACTGGCTAACTGTAGAATCTTTTAGTTGTTTAAAAGGACTCATAACTATATAAAAAAAACCCCATAATTAAGACTTTTTACAAAATTGCAATCAGAATTTTAATACAAAAATGGATATCCTCAGCTCCAGATTTGCTCCCTCAAAAAGAAAAAAGAAAAAAGAAAAAAGAAAAAAGAAAAGAAGTTCTGGGAATACTATCTATATATAAGTATGTGTTGCTATTCATGGTATATTTAGAGTCCTAGATTTTAGAAAAATACTTTTGTGTTGATTGAGCAATAGAAATAAAACTGACCAAATATGGAAGATGCACAGCATGCCCAGAACCAGGTGGTCAGAGAGAAGGGACTGGAGAAGTAGCACATCATATTTCTTGCGTCAGAATTCTTGTGTTTTAGTAAGCAAGACAGGTTAAGAAAGTCTTTGCCTAAAACATGACTTTTATTTTGATGGATTCGTTATAGGTCACAGAAAGTTTGGCCCATTTTCCACTGATTTGAGATCCAACCAATAATGAATCAGAAGCAGAACCAAGAATAGATCTAAGGAGTTCTGAATCACAAGCCACCTCTTTCTCAAAACACCCACTCCCTCCCAATCAGACAGACGTCCCTTGTTTCTAAATAAATGCATTTGGTTACAAAATGAATTTATTTATTTTTAGCAAAAATTGCTCATAGTGACAAAATTTTCCATCCAGTTAATGACAAAATACATTCTGTTGCATAAGATTTGCACTCGTGCATAAAATTGCCTCTCTTGCCATAATTAATGTATAGATTGAAATTATAAGACATCTAGAGTTGCTGATGTGTCACTGAACACTCCCATTTCTCTTCTCTACTTTCCTTTCACACTTTTAGAACATGACAGAATACCTAAATACTACAGAAAGTCACACACACACACACACACAAGTACATTTTATATTACTTCAAAATGCAAAAAACCTGCTGCCCCACATGAACCCACTACAACTTTGTCACCCTTCCAGTCAGCTTCACCCCTGAGCTAACAGAGCTTTGTATTTTGGTTCAGAGTATTGGTGGACTTGGCATATCTAGAGCACAGTGTTCCTTAGTATCAGCTTTGCTACTGCCAAACTTCAGCAAAGCATCTGCCTTCTGCAAGCAAATTAAGAAATAATCCTGAAATGGTTCCTATTCCTTACACCACCACAGATATCTTGAGTCAGAAGTCTTTCATCCAAATGTGTTAAGATCTGTGAGTGGTACACAGAATTAAAATGAAGATAGAATTATCTCACTGTGATTTAATTATCTCAATTGACTGGCATAATGTTTCTACAATGCAGAAACACCTCTGATGAACAAACTACATTCAATAAAATAAATAGCAGGTCACATCACTGCATAAAATTTGAAAATGAACTAATTCCAGGGATAAAATCACTTTAATTTCCTGTCCTCCACTCCTCTCTTTTCACTTGCATCCATAGAGTAAGAAAGAAAAATATCTTATCTTGGCAAAAGCCTTAAGTTCTGTCCTAAATTAATATTTTAAGAGCAACTTTATTCTAAAAGAAATCCCTTGGGAAAGGCATCCCTTCCTAACTGCCAGCCACTTGCAAGAGTTTGGAGTGTCTAGGAAAATTTTGAATGAAACTCCAGACATACAGAAAACCTCCTCACTGCCTCTGCTCTTTCTGAAATGTTTCCAAAAGAAAATAATCTCTACACTTAACAGACAATCTCCAAATATGTTTGTCACTGACAAAAGTCTCCCACACACACCTTTTTTTTTTTTTTTTTTTTTTTTTGTGGCAAGCACTGAATCATGGAGAGAGAAAGTTATTTATCTCAAATTTGTGCCAGAGCCCAGCTAGTACCAGATCTCTGTTCATTCTCCAGTCCTGTGTTTTAACCACGAGGCTGTCTCTTTCCTGGCACTCATTAGAAGACTGGAATGTGCTTATAGTCATAATTTTCCCAGTCGAAGGGAAATAAATGAAAGAAAAAAAAAAGAAAAAGCTAGGTACATAAACGATGGGGTTTTTTAGCATCATTATATTAGGTATGTTAGAGAAACCAAGGATGGATTTGAAAATGAAGGTGGGAGGCAAATGATGTTAGCAGCAAAAGCTGAATTGATCCAATAGATCTGTGGAGATTTTCTGATTTAATATATTTTTAAATAAGTGATAGGTTTCCAGAGCCTGCTATAATTGCCAGTGATTGCTCTGTCACTGTATGATGTGAATGAATGCTAAAAATAACACACATTCTGTATTGTGGCTGCCCAGCACAGAATTCATTCAGCCTGGGTTTGTGTATAATTCCTGTTCCACCTTCACAACACTGATATGCAGAGAAACTGCAACAATGGTCTATTTTTGTGTAGTATGGATCTAGAATGCAGATTAAATCTATACACAGCCCAGTCTTGATCTCCTAAGACAAAGATTCACCCTAAGACAATGAAATTTCATCTGACATAACTCAGCTCAAAACATTTCATTACAGAGGGAAGACAAGCCATGGTACAGTGCCAGAACACAACCATGACAAGATAAGCTTTCCCAGTAAAGGTATCTCACCACAGAAGCAAAACTTGCACTTTTGAGATAGACCATGAGCAAACAAAAACTCAAGCCAACATATTTCTTGGGGGATGTTTACAATTTATGCCAAAATCCATCTCACCAGATGTTGTCCTGTTGAAAGTTTTTGGTTAAAACCAATCTCTAAACGAAACTTTTTGTCTACTGCTCAGTAAACAATTATATCTGGAAGAGATTGATAGGAAACAATGTATAAAACTGTTTCATTACTTACACAGAACCAAATTTGCTGTCATCTCTTACACAATATATATATGGTCACAGGGAAGCTGACAATGCATCAACCAGACAAAATCTCTAAATGAGCAGACATTGCTACAGGCAGAAAAGAGATTGTCTCCATCCTTTCTGAGTGAATGGGAGGAGAAATGCTTCTGTAGGAAAATGCAGAGGGAAAACAGGAGTACAGTGCTGTGCAGGAGGGAGGTGGCCCTGAGGCACTGTGCAGCAGAGAGACCCACCCAGAGTGTAAAATGCAGGATTTGGTCAAGTACATTCCATGGTAGGACCTCAGGAGTTACTTCAGCTTTAGAAGGACTGCCTGGATTCAGCTTCTACATCCTATAGAAAACATTGCCAGATGAGCATGCAAGCATGGCCCCAACACAGATGCTGGGGGAATTACTGAGGTCCCAGTAGAGGCTCCTTTGGGACTAGGTGTTAGCCATAAGCACAAAGTACCCTGGGGGCACACACCGCTCTTGCCCAAAGTCAGCATCACTTCCCAATCTGCCATCAGCTTCATGCAGGAGACAGACACTCAGAAGCATCCTTGTCAGTGAAATGATGGCTTGCCTTCCTGTGGAAATTCTGAGTTTTGGGGGAGTGGGCTGTGGGTAGTTTTTGGTTGTTGTTTTTTTGTGTTTTTTGCTTTTTCTGGGGGTAGCCATCTTTTGAGGGGTGGTAGGGGTGGGTGTCAGTAAATAAATGAAATATGAACAGCAGCTCTGGAGAGCTTCCTACAGCTCATAAGGATGGTAATTAGATTTGAAACTACATACCCTCACCTCATTCCACAAAGGGCAGAGCACAGATGGGGGATCCACTCAAGGCAGCACTGAGATATAGACTTTTTAAGAATAAGAGTTGTCCCATTCTAGGGTAGTATCCTTTTTAATAACAACACCACATTAGGTCTCTTCAATGGATTAAACTTGAAATACAAAATTGGACAGGAATGTAGCTGAGGGTACAACTGAAAATTATAGAAAATCACTTTGTGCAGAAGTTCAGAAGACAAATTTGAAGGTGCTCTGCTCCAGTGGCTGAGATGAGAGATTACGTTTATAAAAAGGAATTATCTACCTTATTAAAACTTTGCAAGCTTCTGTTGTCTGTGGGTCATCTGTCTGGTACTCAGCAAATAGTGCTGAGGTTTTCTTTTTCATACTTTGTAAATAATGAATTAATAAGAACTTACTATGAAGTGCCAGCTTAATTTTAAAAGGCATTATCTGAGGCCTAGTAACACCAGAATCTAAGAGGATTTTTTAGCTGAAGACCTGCACAGCCATTTCAGCACCAGGTTCATATTCTTGACGGTTTTTTTTCCTAAGATACATTAAGTACAGATTCACCTTCTGTGGTGTGGTAGAAATCGATTGGACTTCTGCCACTGATTTAAAGAGAAACAAGGTTGGTTAGATAAACATACCTTAGCTGCTGTTAATATGATAAGAGAAAAACAAAATTCATGAATATTTGATAGTTTATTTAATTGTATTTGTGTTTGTAACTATTAGCCTTTAGAAAACAGATCCCAGAATGACCTCCAGAAGAACAAACTCTCTATAAAGGAAGTTCAAAAAACAATTTAGCTTATCTTTTAAGCAATCAAAAGTAGCTACTCAAAACATATTTTTCTTTTTGCACTAGAATATTTCATTGTACAGCCCTTCTCTTTTAAGAAACCATGTAAGCACCAATTTCAAAATCACTATCTAAATACCTTGGGGAAGCAGAGCAACAGTTTGCTGCAGTGGGACTGCCCTGATGGCTGCAGAATGACCCCCGGTTTCGTATCTAGCCCGTGCTTGGTTTTGTGTGCCCCAAGCACCAGTCCCCCCGTGTCTGGGTTTCTCCCAGCGCCCAGAGCACAAACAGCCGGGCGCCCCTCGCTGTGACAATGTCCTCTTGTCACAGGAGCTGCCACAGAGCCCCAGCTTCACCCTGGCAGCTCTGTCTGCAGAGTGGCTGCTGTCCCCAGGCAGCTCTACCTCCAGATGCCAATGGACTGATGTCAGCTTTTGAAATGAGCTTGCTGGGAGTGCCTAGATTAGCTGTGTTGCCAGGCTCTCGCCACTCTAACTCCCTTTTCCACTTCAGTGGGCTGAGCTTTTGACACTCTGAAAAGCACCATTTAAAATTAATTAAAGCTCCTTATTTTGTACCAAATCTCACCGCTACCAACTCTGTTTATTATGTCTTATGCAGAGTAGGGGGTACCAGTCTGCAAGGTGTTCTGGGCTGGGCTACCAAAACTCACAGATGAGGAGATATTTGCAGGGCAAACAGGATGTTAATGGTGTTTCCAAATCACAGCTTTTGCACAGTTTACTGGACTCCTCTGGGGGAATCCACACGTCCCGCTGCAAGGCAAGGCAAACTTCCTGGCAAGAGCTTCTTGTGACAATTTATTCCATTATTTTCACTATTGCCTACAACATCATAAAGTTTTATTTGTGGCATACACCAAGTGATTTTTAAAAATTTATTTACTATAAACTTCCAAAAAATAGGTTAACACACATACGATTGGGCCAACTATTTTTGAATCTCTATGTTACAGTGAATTTATAAGTATTTTTTAACAGCTAGAGGCAAATATTGTCTTTTGGTTATCTTTTCTGAAAGATCTTCTGCCTATCTGATAAAAAACAAGAAAGGAATTTAAAGACTCTTTTACTGCATGTTTGAAATGCTGCAAGATATGGTAATGCAGTCATGTAAATCTGTGCGTACAAAATTTTATTAGATGGCTGCTCATTGTGAAGGAGATCACAGCAGTGAACTAATCCAGCACATGGAGTGTTCTTCAACACTTCATATTTGGCAAACATCAAATTTCTGAACTACCCACCAAAATGTAAATGGCATACTTGATATTCAAACTAACAGCAGGTTGTCCCATACAAAATAGTGTTCTTTAAGTGTTAGACATTGATTGTATAACACTCAGCACTTCCACGATACTTTGAAATATACTGTTGACAAACACTGAGGAGCAAAATGTAACACAAAAGGTGCAAAGTGAAATGATATTAAAGCAATAGAAGCAACCACTGCATTCAGAGTGCAGGGCCATGAAACCTAAAGTAGCTGTGGTATTCAAGATCCAGCGAGTTCAGAGGATGCCCAGCTAGTCAAAACAATTAGTCTGACACATCATTACTCATACTGGAACAGCTTCACTCTACATTGATTTAGACAGGGCAGTAGCATAATAGGCTCTTCAGAGTTTTACATCAAAAAAATCTCCTGGATTCAAAACCACTTACAAATACAATTCTGTTAAATCCTCCTTCCTGAACAAAACTAAAAAGAAATGAATTTTTGGATGGAATTTGAGTTATACACAGACACGGTTACGGAAGTATAAACATTAGGAATTGCTGGGGATTTCTGAAAGTTGTATTTTTTTTGTTGATCCTGCTTTTTCAGTTACTCGCAGATCAAAAATCCCCATTTATATACTAGAGAAAATGTGTCACAATCTGGCCCTAAATATCATATATGTTCACTCTTCTGCTGCACAGTCTCAATTTTAATTCAACTATGTGTTTTGGCAAACTCCCTCTTGGCAGTATAGATTGGGCAAGGTTAAAAAACCCCAACAATATAGACAGAATTATTTCTTTTTTATACTTGTGCAAATTAGAAAAGCTCTCATTCAAAAGGACGAATAAAGAGTTGCAAACATTTAAAGCTGCAAATATCTATCGTACTTGAAATAAGTTAATATCCTTTCATTTGAGATATACAGAATTCCTCTATGCTTCTAAGCATCCCAGCTTGTACAAATGTCCTTGCATAAAGTTAAATTTGCATCTTTGCTCTCCTCTTTGTGCAGATTCTTGCACCTGTGCTGTGAGAATATAAAATGCTTCCAAATCACAAAAGCACAATTCTGTCTACCACTACCAGCATAAACTAATATCAACACAAGATAAAAGGCAGAAGAGAATAAGGCACTGAACACTACAGCCCTATAAGAAAGGGTCTCCAAAACATAAATGATGCTATAAGTTTCTTTTTTAACCAGGAAGTCCTCCCATACACCTCTCAGAGAGCTAAATCAGATTAATGACAAATATGTCTACATGACACATACAAGGGCTAAGAGTCCTAAGAGGTCTCATTGGATATTAACTCAAAAGTGGCACAGTATGAGACCTTGAGTCACTTTCATGACAAATCCAAGTCATTAAGGTAAATAAATTGCAAAATGTCTTTGCACTGCTTACCAGTCTCCCATAGACCCTGCACCAGCATCTCCACCCAGCCCTGCACTCCCCACTGTAGGGACATCAATATAAACCAGCTTGGGAGTGGATCTCCAATTAAAACATCTCTCACTATCCATTATTGAGATTATTTTCAGTCTGGCAAGCTCTGTCTGATCATGCTGCCTTCTCACCCACTACACACTCCCACAAACTGCTGTGCCAGTACGGAGAGGCAGGCCTGCTCCAGGAATTGGTGCCCAGCAGCTTTGTGAGCAGCCATCACCTGCAAAAATAAACCTTATCTGCACAAATACCTTTGATCACACAGCAACTCTTATAGCGTATGAAACCCAAAGCCCAGCCAACCTTGTATCTTGTCTTCTTTTAATATAAACTTATGCAATGCCAAGTGTGCTGTCTGATACTTTATTAAGCAGACCACAGTTATTTTCAGAAAAATGCAAATGCTGGAGCCCAGTGTTTACTCTGTGAACATTTGTGTTGATAGAGTTCATCTGCAAATGTGCAAATAAAGACTGAAAACAAAGTGGGAGCAAAACAAATTTTGAAAACTGACCTGAAAATTCCACCCTGGGACTTTAAGTCCAGTTTCTTGATATTATCACAAAAATATCTAACATAAACCAGTCAAGAGACATTTAAAAACATGTTAGCCCACTTTCCCCATGGAGAAAAGTTGTTCTGATGGTGAAAGGCTCATCGTGTTAAACCTGACCAACCATGGCCAGCCTCTGCTCATTTCTTCTCATGACTGCACTAGTTCTTTACTACACCTCCATTTTGCTTATCTTGCTCATAAGAGAGAAAATGTCCCTTCTCAAAAGAGAAAATAACTGATTAAAAAAAAGTTATAAATTACTACAGATCAATTTTAGGCTCCTATTAGAACTTTTTTGAAGTTTTGTGAATAGAAACTCTTTTGAAAATTAATATAGGCCCCTATACAAAGGATGCAATCCCATCGCATTCAAATTTCCATCAGTTTTTGGGTGTTTGTTAAAAAAATGTAAAGAATCTGATGTGATTCTCTGTTAAATTTTATCTGCTATCCTCAGAGAAACAAGCATCCATAGGGTCCCTTTTTCTTTTTAGCTAAAAGGAAAAAATACAAGGTTTCTCAAATCAAAACACCATGGATGAAATCCCTGTTAACAGTCAGATACATACATTGTTGCCAAGGTTTTTTTTTTATATTAAGCAAAGGAAAAAAATCTCACTATATCAGTGACAACTTCTTTTTCCTCATTACACTCATCACTAATCATCTATCTCTCTCTCTGTTTCTACCTTTCCGTATTTGAAGGCTGAAATACATAAACTGAGGCTGTAAACGAGTCTCCACCTGTAATTGATTGGTTTATAAATTGTTCTTTGGTTGTTGCATCCTACTGACGTGACAAATTTTCTTTCCCCCACTCAACCAGCATAGCATAAATACGTATTTAAACAACAGCAGAAACATCATCAGTGCACATTCTCTTTTCTTGTCAGAATGGAAATGACAAAGGAATAATCCCTTGTTGAGAGTTTTCTCTCTTTCTCCTCTCTTTCCCCCCCTGCTTAAAGGGCTATGAACATCTGCTTCTCTTGTTTTCCTAAACAAGTCTTTGAAAAACATCAATTCATCCTGCAGGCTTTAGGAAGTTTACTGATCCTATCGGCGTAATAGCACACTGCTACACTCGAAAGAAGGCAGTAGTGCTCTCCACTATTATGTCCCTTTTAAAGCATGGTAAAGGCATCAGGCACTCTAGCACATCCTTAGTACTATATGACAAATTAAATAATGAGATAGTCATGAATTACCAGGACTAGCAAGTATTTTTTTTCACCCCAGTGTTACATTTTACTTATTTATTTACATCATCAGAAGGAAATGATTGCTCAGCATCCAGCTGGGCCTTCAGTTGTGCTGTTCAAAGGGAAATCCTTTCAAATGCCAATGCAAAGATCAAGGGTTAAGATCCCAGTTCTGCTCCTCTTGCAGATGCTGGAAGTTGCTTATCTCAGGAGATTTTGGCCCATCAAAAACCAGAATATCATAGCCAAATCTGTAATTCTCCTAGGAACAGAAAGGCCATAGCATTTTGGATTTGCTAGGAGTAATGGAATTTGGATTATTCCCGCAAATGGCAATAAATGGTTTGTTTGGGATTATTGGAGAAGGGTGCAAAATAGTAAAAGCACAACACTTGTATTCCTCTTTCTGTCCAAAATTTTAGGCTGGATACTACTGGCCTTGCATTGTGCTTTTCTGCCTAATCCTTCCATAAATGTAAGATAGGCTCTCACTGTGGAAAGCTGCATGGGAGCTGCAGGAAGACAGGTGCCATATTTCAACCCTTTCTATGTGCTGTAACATAAAGGAAAATTGAAAATATATTTTCAGTATGTGTGGTTTGACAGTTCTGTCTCTCTTACACTAAGGCTAAAATGTTCATTTGCCATGAGTTCGCAGCAAGTGTTTGTGGAGCTGCTTGTTTCCAAACATGACAAGAGAGTTTTCACCTGCACCAGTGAGGGATGGTACTGCTAAGCCTAAAGGAGAATATCTTGATTTTTTTTATTTCATAAACAATCACAGACTCTGGTGTGAAATAACATTGTCCAGCTGATTGTTTAAACTATCAACAGTAAAGGGAAGCTATACCTCCACCAAATATCAGTGTTCAGTCCAGATGGGCAAAATTATTTCATTTCTATTTAAAAGCTCCACCAAATTCAATATTTTCATTAAGTTTTACATAGCTGCTGTTGTTAATGGCTCAGAGTCAGACTATACAGATGCAGTAATTTAAGTAAATATCACTAAATAAATTAAGAACATCAATGCCTTAGACATTTGAATACACAGACATCCCTCAGCTTTTCAGGCTGGTTTTGATTTCAACCCCTTTCTGCTCTGGAATAAGATAAATTAAGGAATATGGCTATTAATTTTAAATAGAAAAGCACAGAACATTTTATTCGAGGTAAATCTCTGTGTCTGGTAGATCCTGACCTTGTTCTCATTTCTGTTACAATGCTGCACTGGCTCCAGCATTTCCATACCAGTAGGGATGGAAAGAAGGACAAGACTGAATAAATTCCAGACTGGGGAGTCCAGATTGTGTGGCTGACTAATAATTGCATATCCTGTCCCCCAGAACACTTGGAAAGGTTTGTGTAGCTTCAAGCCCACAGTGCAGTAAAACTGACAGTGTGTGAAGAGCCACAGATTCTGTGGGACACTGAAGTTTGCTAGAGAGATATAATTCTGTCTGGTAAATACCTCTATCACTGGATATTTGTTGTACTCATTGGTGTTTGGTACATAGTGCTATTTCAATAATGATTGATAAACTGACAGACTGAAAAGGTGGGGAAGAGAAGAATCACATCACTTCAAAATTAATTTTTCCCATTTTTTCACAAAGCCATAAGGTCTTTTATATGAAATTTAGGTCAATGTTAGACAAAATGTTTTTTAACTTCAGATACCAAAGTCAAAACTAAGCCAAACCCCCTTCTAATTGTTTAAAAACTGTGAAAATCAATGTTGATTGCAATCCAATTTTATTAATTTTTTTCCATGCAAAATGCTGTGAAAATTTGTAAATGATTTCAATTAAATTGACTTGGTTTATCAAATAAAAGATATTTGGTTTCACTCTAGAGTTTGCAATGCTTAAGCCTATTTTGTGATATTTTCATAAAAAGAAGCAGTTAATGAGACATCTTGAAAAGGGTTTGGTGTTTGGATTTTCCCTTCATCTTGGACATTGGTTGTAAGATGTTTTTGCTGCCAGACAGGTTCTAGCTAAACATATTTCCTGTACAATTATAGGTACAAGGATGTACAAAAGGCATTAATATGGCCATCTGGCAGCAAAGTCCAGCAGTGTCTGCATATCTCACTGCAGTTACACACAGTTACAACCAGCTGGATTTAGCCAACGTTGCTTTAAAGAGGTTCCTCACTCTGCAGTCCATGGAATCTTTGGGTCAAGGTGCACTGGCATTTTGGAAAATGGGGAAATTCAACCTTGCTTGTTTTTGGTGTTATTTCTGGTATTATGAACTAAAAATGTGCCAATACTTTCCAATACTCACAGCTTTACAAACTGTGAGCCTTTATTAGTTTTCCTCATCACAGGTTGCATTTCTGAAGAGTACCATGGTATTCAAATAATATAAATAAACAGCTTTTGAAAGAGAAAGGAAAACAAACAACATTTTAAAAACAGATATATAGCATAACACTGTGTACAATCCTTTGTTATGACCTCGCTTTACACAATTTCAGTGATTTGAAAATTAAGATTCTCGTTGAGTCAAGCTGAACTGGATGCCAAAACTATTCAATATCAGTGAAATGCAGTTTAGAGTCAATAGGATTGGCCGTCTAATGACGATTAAGTATGCTATAAATTTAAATCTTTGAACTACTTGTTGAGATTTATTCAGGCAGACAAACAAAGATAACAAAAGTCTTTTGTGTGTTTGTCACTCATTTCCGTTGCTCTGTTGTTGCAGTGTCAAATAATGTCAGTTATTTAAGCACAATTAATGTAATTTTAAATTCTCAACAAATTAAATTATAAAGACTAACAGTCCAAGAAAGACCCAGCCCATTTTTCTTGTACATTTTATTTTTTCTCCCAGTTTTGTGGCAAATTTTAAATCAATGGAAGGTTAGTTTCAACCTTGATTCTTGGAGAAACAGCCCATTTTTATTAAAAATGTCTTTTATTTTCATGAAGTCATTTCTCCCTGGTTTTGACCAGGTGAAACACATTTTGAAGTATAATTCAGGACTATGCAATAATTTTCAGAACACTTGGCAAAAACAGAGGGGAAGAGGTGATAGATTCCAAATGATTCTCCCTTGTGCCAGGATTGTTTGTTTTCCTTTATGATTGTAGGTGTTCATTCAGTGTAGGGGGGGCTGCCTTTTTAAATCCAGGACTTGGCTGGTTAGTAACCTCATTTTAGCAGAATGGGGAGGCAGAGTTTTAAAACAATGCCACAAGTAAATGACCCCTGAAGGAAAACTGGAGCCTAGATAACAAAACATACAGTTGTTTTTATCTCCTTAAGAAAAGAATGTTAAGTCCTTAATTTAGAAATCTTGAAAATTAATTGAAGACAAAAAGTTCATCTATGTCTAGGCTTGTTTAATTAGACTGGTATCATGAAAGTTATTCCATCAAAGCAACTTAAAGCTGGTCTTCTCAAAGAAGCAAAATTAGCACCCATTGTGGTAAAATTACGTTGAGTTTCATATAATTTAGTAGGAAGGGAGTGAGATATTTTACATTTTGTGAGATCATATCTCAAGATTTAGTGCAGCATCTAGAATTTCTTTGCAAGTAATAAAGACAATGATCCATTGTGTACTTCTATTACTAATTATTCTGTAAAGATTGTCTGTTCTAAAAGATAATTAGAAAAGGTGAAATTTGATTCCATTAAACAGAACTCATCTGGGACACAATGAAATTTTGTTGTGAAGTAGTAGACTCACTTTGAAGCCAAATAAAAAGCTTTCACATTGATGGAATGAATAAGATTGTAAAAGCTCACACCCTTTTTTTCTCTTTATTCCTGCATGGGCAGCATTTAAGAATAATTAGGCTAAGACTGAATTATATCTGCAGGAAGTTTCAGTTCTTGGTTATTTCAGGCAAAAATGGTATCTTCTGCTTTTTACACAGATCAATCCTTAGTATTTGTGTTGCAGAAGTCAACTGATCAGGCACAAAATGCCAAAAACCAAAGAGACCTGAACTTGTACAGGACCAGACTTCCCTGATTTCCCAACTTGACCTTCCAGCTATTACTGGGAAAATAACCCCAGTGCTGCCCAAAGAAACCCCATACAAGGCTCAGCCCTGGCCAGTTCTGGGTCTGAGGAGAAAATTAGGTTAGCTCCAGGTCTTGATGCTTTCCCCAAACTCTCTATAAGCTATAACATGCTTGGCCAAGTGATGATTTAGCAGTATGAACCTGCCTACCCAAAAATAGCCTGAGGTCCAGTCGGGAACTGGAAGACTTAACCACTTTGCTCAGACACCAGAGAAGCCAGAACTGCTGCATGAAAGTTGTGTTTGAAGTTATGGCTGCTACTGGGTTCAGATCTTTATTGTCTCGTTTGTAGGTCATATGAAACTACTTAATGGCACAGGTCTTATTGTAAAGAAAAGAACGGCCAGACTACATTGGCAGCCCATTTCTTTGAGGATAACCACTAAACACAATGCACCAGGAGATAATACGCTTGGGAAAACTCTTTGGGAAAATACATGAAGCTGCTTGAAACCAACTTGCCTCAGCTCACTGGACCAAGTCCAAACATTACAGGCTTGAGTCTGGCTGACTGGAACATAGAGCTGCTCTTGCAGCTGGATGGGAACATTTCACACCACATCTGTCATGTCCTGGTTCAGTCCTTTACAAGACCCCAAGCCCTGCTCACACATCCTGGGATGAGTGGCTGAGAAGAAAGAATACCTTAAGAACTTCCTGGTCAAGAGAAGCATGAAGATGCAGAAAAGGAACAGAAGCAAATTTCTGAATCAGATCCTAACCAGCATGCTCAGTTCTAGTATTACTTTCACCTGCCTTGACATCCCCAAATTAGATGTCTGATTGCTATCAGTAAAACAGAGGGGTCGGAGATATTTCAGAAGAGGGCATTTTCATATCAAATTCTAGGAATTTGACATCTACCTATCTTTTATTGACACTGAGCACATCCCAACAACCCTATGGAGAAAGGAAATGTAATTACCAGTGTATAGAAGGAAAACCAAAATATAGAGAGACCAAGAGAGATGCCCAAAGTTCCATCAATAAGGGTGTGCCTTCCTTGATTCCAGATAAGCATCCTGAGGACATGGTGAATTTCCTCTCAAGGATCACACTTTTAGTGGTTTTGCAGAAAACCCCAAGCAGCTCTTTTCCTCATAGTATGCTGAAGGGATGTGGGTTTATTTTTTAAAACCAATTCCTATTTTAACAGAAAGTGCCATTGCTAAATTCTGAAATAAAAAAGAATTTTGTCAAACCGCAATCTAATTACAGTGGATGTTAAGAACACATGTGGCTTTTTGGAGCTTTGTGGAACATTCCCATGAAGAGATACTTAGCAAGTGCAGCTTTGTGTACATTTCACAGAACTCTGCCAGCATTACTGACTTTTACCCAGGTCTGAGCCTTACCCTAGACTGTAGTCACAAAGAAGGGATTAGTAGGGCTACACTGAGGCTGTCTGTCACATAGAAGCTAATGAACTGCTGTTTGGACGCTGCTAAATCCCCATTTCCTTTGCATTTTACACACCTTCCCCACAAAAAAGTAGTTCTCATCTAGTGGAAAAATAAAAATTGCAGGCCAGGGTAGTAATGAAATAAGTCTCTTCTGAACAAAAGTTGTTATAGCAATACATGACAACAGCATGTTAATGTTGCATCCTCTTGAAACTGAGTTAATTGCCATGCTCAATTCATCCCTTCTAAATATGAACCAAAAATATACGATTACAACAACAAAACCCCAAGTTGATCTTCAATAAAGCATCTCTTTCTTAATTTCTCATAAAGTTTGAAATCTATATATGCTATCTGTTGCCTCAACTCAGTAGCATAAGTATAAATCTAGAGCAAGCTGGACATGAGGTACAGACACAGTGAAGGTATGACAGAGAAAACAAATAGATTTACATTTCAATTTGCATGTTCTGTGTAAATGTATGGTTTATACCAGTTTCAAGGCAGTCAGAACTACCCTTCCCTTTCACAGAAGCAAATTTACACCAAAAAGGGGGTGTTGGGAGATTCTTCCCCACATGTAGAGTGACAGCTCAATAATCTTCCTCTGATATCTTTCCAGTAGCTGCCTTGTCTCGAGGCATGTAAGCACTTACTACATTACCTGAATTTAGTTCTTTTTTATTTCCTGAATGTCAGTTTATTATTTTCATGCATTTTCTAGGTGCTGATTTGAATGGATAAAAGAAAAAATTGTATCCTTCCACATTTTTAGAAATATCATTTTCCTGAAGTTCAAAATATAAAAGAGGAAAATTAAGGAAGTGTGTGGCTATGAAAAATGTTTACTTTACTGTCTACGCTGCTAAGCACTTCAATCAGAACTAGTAATTTTTTCTTTTAGAAATACCAAGCTATAAATTTATTTCCCAGCTGCAAGGAGAAATTGCTGATACATAATGTGTCTGATTTTCCAAAGTACCAGGCAGCTACCTTGAGCTGCTGCAAGCCCTTCACCCCCTCTGTACATAAGACGAAACCCTTTTCTATATAAGCACACATCAAACGTTTACATCACCCAAGAGAAAGAGAATTTCAGAGGTGAGAATGGGAAAGTAACAATTTTAAGGACACATCACAAATGACAGTGTTAATCACCAATAAAAGCAAATTGCTGCTGAATAAAGGAAAGTTTCTCCACTGACATAAGAGAATATACCCCTCACTCTGAATCACAGAGCAAATTGAGTTTGCCACATAGAGACACACTTTCTACTGAGCCCTTGGTTCTCCAGACCAAGATTGTAACAGAACTTAAACAGATAATATAAGTTACAGGAGGAAATAGACAGGCATTAAATATGAACATAGGGACCAAATGAAAAGTTTAGTAATTCAAACTGAATGCAAAGGTTGGAAATCCACTAAGTGGGAAATTCACTCCCATTTTTATCATTATTTAACACCTCTCCACACTACTGAATATCACAAATGGCTCCTGAAGTCCAAATTACAAAATTACTTCTTTATTATATCAGGAATATTTCTACATTAGCTGTGAAATATATATGAAAGTAGCTCACAAATCACAGTTCACATGGCCTATCCAGTTATCCTAGAGCTGGCAATCATGCTAGGGATACCAGAGGTGTACCAAAACCTACATAGCACTTCAGCCAGACAATTTCTGAACTGTCCCCCTCAGGTGATATTTCAGCTAATGCCAAATGCAAATACGTGAATGCCTGACATGAAGGTGAAGGAGGAATAGAGAAGGGAGAGTGCAGTGAGAAAATATCAGCTGCCTTCAGAAATTAGGTATTACACAAAATAAAAGGGCTCAAGACAGAGGGTCAGGTATCCTCTGTTATTAAGAACAAGCAGATTTAGTCATGGTTCCCAGGCACTCATTAAAGTGAAACTCAATAGTCATTATTTTATTACCAGTTCTAACCACCCCATGGGTACTCCAGTCTAACCACTGTCAGTTTGCTGGGAACAATGAGAAGATGCCTACTGCAATCTGCAGAGACATGGAGGGTGTGATAGAGGGGAACACAGGAGCAGCCTGCATTTCCTTTGTGTTTCCCTTGTTTAACACCTTGGTCCTCAAAGAGCAAAGTAAAGCAAAATGTTTTTGAATAAGGAATATAATCCATCAATGAGATACCAAATATCTGCATGGCAACTTAGCAGAACAGTGCTGGTGTCTCTTAGGATTGTGCACAGAGCTCATTTCTAAGGATTTTAAGATTTTTACTTTTTTTTTTGCATAACCTCATTTTTGTTAAGTCTTACTTGTTTCTCACTTGTTACCCACCATCACTCCATCAGCACTGCCTGTGTAAGAAGGAGGTCTGAGAAATTAAGAAGCTGAGCTTCCTGCTATTACTCTTTGTCTTTCAGAAACAGCAAAGGTGAAATTCTGGCTTTGTTGCAATAAATAGAACACACACCAAAACCTTGAAGGGCAGAATTTCCCACCAGGCTGTCATCTGTAACATTAATGCAGCCTCCCTCTATACACACTCTTCAGAGGACAGGGGTTTGCAGGTGGATTTACAAAAACCAATGCCAAAGGCAGGAAGGGAAAGGCTTTCCAAAACATCTGTCCCCAGGGAATGTGATTCTTCTCTAGAGATATCCTCTTCACCTCCAGTCTGTTACACTTTGTACTCAAACCCCATTTCCTTACCTGAGCAGACAATCATGCACCATAAGAACCTTGTGAACTTTCAGTATTTACTTTTTGCTTCTAAGATTCTTACCAGTCTCCCAAGGCTGATGATTCCAAAGGAAAAGATAAATTGACTCTTAAGAGCAAAGTCTGCAATGAGAATTACATTTCTTTTAATTTTTGAGAACATGCTGTGGGTTTCTAGCATGCACCAAAGAAAAAAAATCCCACAACTTGTAATAAGTGGGGTAAATCACTGCTAAAGAGGAAATTATTCCTGTTAGACAACAGGAACAGAATCACTTTTTTGGTGGTTACTTGATTTGTGATTTTTTATTCTCCATTATTTTTAAGGAGCCTTTCCATATGCAAACAAGAGTGTTCACTGATCAGCACCAGTATCTCTTTGCTTGGGTGTACATTAAGAAAATTAAATGGAATATTCTTAGAAAGACATCTGTGCCTGGGGTGACTCACATTTGATCAATCCCTGTGAACAGTTCTTTTCAGAGGATGTGCAATTATTTGCTCAGTTAGACTTAAACTTTTTATTTATTTAATCACCCTCCTGTAATGCTTTGATCTGAGCTTCCAAAACCCATTTTTCTAACCACTTTAGCTACATATTTTAAGTCTTATTTTCTAATCAACTTCAGCCTGTAAAACATGCAATGTTCTACTTAATGCATCCTATTAGGAAATCAAGCTGCTGCATAGATTTTGAGATCTCTCATTTTGCAACCCCGTGAGCCATTTGGAAGCATCATTAATGTCATTATTCCAGGGGAGAAGGAGAGAACTGGCAGCAGAGTGAGCCCTCTACACGGCTGTCAGCTCTGCCCTTCTAACATTTGCACAGTGACTCAGAGGTGAATCACAGGTTTCTGCAGGTGTACACCAGGGAGAGCTGGATGATTTCCATGTCACAGTGGTTGCAAATGTTTACTTCATTAGTTCATGGGGTTACTCAGCAGTCCTAGCCAACTCAATTTCTCAATCTTACTGTATGGCAGTTAAAAAAAAAAAAAAAAAAAAAAAAGGAGAGTAGATAGCAGCCTTGAAATTAAAAACACAAGATCAACAGTCAATTTGTAATTAGAAAATCTGAGCAATGATTAAAGGTGAATGGATTAATGTGTAGGTACTGTTAAAACAGACATTATAAAATATTTCAAAGTGTATCAGTGTTAAATCTATTGTGCTCTTCACCATTAAAAAAGGATCCAGTAAAGGATATTTACTAAAATATCCAGTAAAGAATAGTTACTATATCCTTTTTCACAGCAGTACCCTCTGCACAAGGGATAGCCATCTCTATCCACTAAAAATGCATTTGCCACAAGAAACTCGCAGTGATGTCTCTACTTAGCAACTAATTCAATAGCTTCTTCCAAGTGTCCAGATGTTTCCCAACAAGCCTTTGCTTGCATGAGAGCAGTCACTTGGGATTTATGACAGCATTTCCCACTCACTGCTCCTGGTGTGGCTGGAGATTAAACTCGTGTAGCCTCATCTGCTCCTCACACTTCAAGTCTACAAAGGATCCAGCTGCCATAGGTAGGAGAAAAATCCTGTTTGCAGGACACCAGGTAGCTGTGTGAACCCTCAGTTTCTCCAAACTAAATTACATAAGTCACTTATCTACCCATTTTATTAGTCTGTTTCAGTTATTTTGAATTTTACCATCTTTTGACTTCATGATAACCTGGTCCCCACAAGATTGTGGTGTTGGCAAATGTTATCAGCTGACTTCATGTTCCTACTGTCTCATTTCTCTCAGGACTGATCCTTGACCTGTGCCCTACTATAAATGACCTCTTCTGGGCATGAACTCCCAAATATTTCGACTGACATGAACTATTTGTTCTTAGATGTAGAAACTTTTTTCCCCATGGTCAAGGAAAAGTCTTTCCTAAGCTTTTAATTATTTTACCTTGTAGACTATGTTTTGCATAGTTACCACAACCAAAAGATTCTGGAAATCTTGGTGGGATTTTCTCTCTGGTACAAACCCAGTAAATGGTTATAACCAAGTCTGTTAATTCCTGTAATTAAAATTGATCAAGCTATCTGAGTCTCGCTAGAAATACAGACAGTAAAACCTAATTTTCCCTTAAACAAACTTAACCAGCTCTAGGGAAGAAAAATGCTGGCTAAAAATTGAAGACTATGAAGAGAAAATTGAGCTAAGAAACACACAAAATCTGAACATTCTGTTTATCCCAGATATCCTTCACATTTTATGCAAACAGCTGACATCTTCAAAAGATCTCACTAGAAGGTACCCAGCCAGAGAGCAGAGTGCTGTGTCAGCTATGCACTCAGTGCATGACTACACCAATGACACACTCCCTTAAGGATGCACTTTTCACCTCTGAAACACTTCTCTACCTAAACTATGATCTTTCAAAAATAATGGAGAATAACAATACAAGCTTGTGAGAAGAGAGGCACTTAAAACACATGTTCTAAGCACACCTCTGTAACCCATTGTGCTGTTCTGCATATTCACATTGAAACTGCAAATAAAATCCAAGGAATCTCTCTGGAGTCAGAGTATGGCAACACAGAATTAGCCATGTAGTGTTTACTAATAAATCTAGCTGGATTATTCTGGCCAAGGATCCTATCAGGTGTCATCTACACAGGAAAAACCTCCACAAACACTTGCAGTTACAACACAATGGTCTTGGTAACCCTGATTGTCCCTTCCAATGCTCCACTCCCAAAAGAACCGACCATGCCCTAAAGCCCCGAGCAGAGCTGGCAGTAGGCACAGGCAGATGGAGGCTGGAGGAGGCAGCATCACACAGCAGGAGGCTCAGCACCCCTCACCAGGCTCTGCAGCACCTGCCAGACTGTGCTCTGGGCAGCACAAAGTTTCCTGGACTCAAATACAGGAGCAGTGTTCAGGTTAGGAAGGGGAAACCTGGGCAAGGAAAGCCTCCCACTCTGTCACAGCCAATCCAGGTGTCTGAGAGCAGCTCTGCCCCAGATACAAGGACAGGGCAAGGAGAGAGTGGCTCCAGGGATCCTGCATTACAGGGTGGAATAGTGGGGGGAGGACAGTACAAAAATTGTACATCGATCTGGTCTTTAATTTTTGTATTATTTTAGTACTTTATGTTCCAGACCCCATGAAAAAAAAAAATTACAGTCAGGCGAAGCAGGTACTGAATATGATGCAGGCTCACAGTCATATTTAGTAACTTCTCCCCTTAAACCCATGCTGGTTTTGACTTAGCAGATAAACCCTGACTTAGCATCCCACCAAGGCAATGTTATCCATAAATACCCATTTTCACTCAGCAACAGCCATCTAAATAGGGTTGAAGATGTATTTTTAAGTCCCATTAGAAAGAGATAGTGTCTTAATTGAGTTATCATCCTAAAACTGGCATCAAATTCTTTCCAGATTTTAAATACAGAGGACAATGGCAAGAGAAGAAAGAAATGCATTTCAAATAAAGTATGAAGCTGAAATTATAAAACTACTGTGCTAAGCTGTAAATCACATGGCACTGCAAACCAATGTTCAGATGTGCTTTATTTAAAAGCTATTAGCATGTTATGCTATACTTACTTAAGTAAACTATAAAAATGGTCTCAAAACTAGCATTAGCTATTATTAATCCATTTCTGCCAGGAAGATGCTGCCCCCAGGGTAAAGGAGCACTAAAACTTACTCCAGCTATAAATATCCTGGTTTTCACATGGCCTGATTGAAAACGATGTAGGTGTGCTTGGCATTTAACTTGGGGAAGTCGTGTCAGCTTCCCTCCCTTCCTCCTCCCCATGCTAACAATGCTGTTTGGCAGCTTTTTCTTTTTATCTCACCACAGATCTTTGCCAAAACTTGAATCTACTCCTGACAGATTAACTGCCACCGTGAAAGAAACTGGCTTTTTTATTTTTTTCTCTGCGGATTCTGATTGAAAGGATAAGCTTGAATGACAATCTTCTCAAATGGCCTGGTCTTGTCTCAGGCCTGGAGTTGGGAAACGAGGACCAATACAGTTGGAGAGGCTTTAGTTAGTCAGTAACCACACTTTGAATTCAATTATTTGAACAGTACAACAGACTGTAAGACCAGATTCCCAGCTGTTTTTTAACTTATGTTTTCACTTGCACCTGTGCAAAGTGGGCACAAAATACTTCTAATTTGGCAGTTGGGAATTAGCCCCCATATTTACATTTGCTTCCTGATTCCTGACTTTATTCATCAGCCAGCATGTGGTACACAAGCTGATGAATTATTGTTTAGCTTGTTTTGAAAACACATCACTTGCAAACATACTTTAAAAAGATCTGCAATAATTAGCTGCATTTTATTTTCTATGCTAGCTGCACCTTTTTATGCCTTTTTATGTATACATGCATATACAAGTACATTTATGTTCAGTTAAATTTAGTCCCTTATGATTAATTTAGGGTCAAAAGCAGGTCTGAGTGAACACAACTATACAGGTGGAATTCAATACACTTAATACCAGCTCTTAATTCAGCCTTTTGCCTTAAGAGAAATTTCCATTTTCAGTGTACAAGGACATTTTAATTATTAACTATTTTGCATTCACAAAATATAAGCAAGACTGTAGCTAATTCTCCCTTATGTCTTGACCAAAGGATGTTAAATTATCTTGCATTTTCAGTGGATCAAGGTGCATACCTGCTGTTATATTGACATCCAGGGACCTGACTGGATACCTGAACCATTCACTGTGTCCAGTACTGAAGACAAAGTACAACAAACAGGGTCCAATCCTCCTCCACCAGGCATTTTGCCTCTGTCATGGAATATGAGGAAAAGTACTCTCTATCTATGATATTTGGATATTCACAGCAAAAGTCTAGTTTTCTCTCAGTTTCTGCATAGAGAAGAAATATTTTTCAAGTAGTTAGATAACTGCCTGCTTTCAGTCTCTGTGCTTTACAGTTCAAAGTCTGGTTCAGTATATTTTTTTCCTCTCATTAAAAGAGTTTCTACTCTTTGCCTTCAGGGGATGCTGGAATGTCACCATCTATCTCTGGAATGTGGCAACTTCTGGGGTTTGCTTTTTGTCCCATTAGACTTGCTTCAGGACAAGACTGAGGAAAGCTGAGGTAGTCCCAAACATCTTGAGAAGGTGGGTGAGCCAGCCAGCAGCTCAATCACCTTTGTGTGCTCCCCTGAGGCTTCCAGGAGACCACCTCAGCAGCAGGGCTGGTGGCAGCACACTCCATCAGCCCTCCTGTGTGCCCTCCAAAGGAAGGGTCGGCTGGGCTCACACTGCTTCCCAGCAGGAGAAGTTTCCTCTGTGCAGTGGAAACCTCACCAAACCCTCAGGCCAGCACTCACCTTAATGAACAAGGCTGAGAATCTGGCCTATCAAAATGAGCTCTCTACAATCAAATGCTCCTCAGAGCTTTACCCACTCACACTCACCCTTCCCAAAAACATCACCCTCCCCTCACTTCAGGCTCTCGTTTGACACCTCTCCTATGCTCCCCCACCAGCAATATTGAGGCCCCTCAAGGTCAAGGATCTATATTTTCTTTGAAGCTTCACAAGCAACAGTAGCACTGTATAAATAAAAAAAAAAAAAAAACAACAGCATTCTATAACAAGTAGCATCAGCTTTAACAACTCATGCCATAAGAGGTGTTGAGAGTCCACTGCAGGATCTTAACATCAACTCTGTTGATACAGACAAAGAAACTAACTTCAGACTGGGGAAAGATTGATCAGAATCCTTCATCTGGGTTAATATCTGTATGCTGGGGGTCAGAACATCATTGAAATATCAGTCACAGCACTTGGGATATTGCTGCCAAAAATACAGAATTGCAATAATTCATAGGAGGTAAGAAATGTATGAGGTCATATACACCCAGACCTCTTCTCTTGAAATGATATTCCATGCCAAAATTTTTTGAAGTGTCACACCAATGTAGGGAAAGACTTTGCCCACCTTAATTTACAGAATAATTAGCACTGAAGTTTTAGTTCGATTTTAATTTAGGAATGAAGTGTGTAAATCTGAAATATTATGAATGGGACAATAATCCCCCAGAAGTTCACCTTGTTTTCCTGCAATGACTTTTGGTACACAGGTTAGTGAAAACTGTCTCACAGATGTGCTGGCTGCACTGCTGGCTGGGTGCTCCAAGGTTGGGAACAAAAGCCAGGCCATCTGTCACTTTTCTGACCAGACTGGGTTTGGGGAGACCGTACCAGCAGCTGAGGAGAGGAGAGAGGGCAGATACCCATCCAGCTGTGGAGAAATGGCTGCTGCATCAGAATCATGAGCAGAGAAAAAGATTTACGCTCAACTGTATAAATTCTTGTTAGATCCTATTCCAAGTGGTGTGTATTGATAGATATACATTTGTTTACATAAGTAGAGATATATACACACATGAAATTCAATAAGAGTTGTATGCTCTCATGTACTACCATAATCTAGAAGGGGAGAGGGGGGAAAGCTTTTCATCTTCCAAGGTTTTAGCCATTCTCCAAGGCAAAAATCACTCCTAACCTTGTCTAAAGGGTGACATGATTGCAAAGCTAAGGACATGCTTAAAAATCCTTGAGGGAGTTTGCTTTAAATACTTTGAAATGTACTCTGGTTTTTCGTTTTGTTTAAGTCGGGATGGACAATTGACTATTGTGCAAAGGTAGATTGCATCCACAAGTCGATATCTGTAAAGCAATTTAAAGGTCACTTTAACAAGTCCAGTAATAGTGAGCATTAGTGATTCTGCAAAGAAAACAGACATTACAAGATAAACCAGAGTGTTTTAAAAGTAACAGCTATTCTTCTCTGTGTTCCTGAACTCTATGCTTGTCATATCCAATCACCTTCCAGCAGCATAGTAAGGGATGTGGCTACATGTATTCCATCCAGTGTACTTGTTTCTTTATTTTCTTCTAAATTGCTATTATGTGATGATGTTGCCCTGTCTAAAATCAACAAAACAATGGCAATTTAATGCAAATTAATACTTGTACACAGACGGCTATCAATACAATAAATCCCAAAACAACTTCATATTATTCTGTATTTATTAGATATTTTAAAAATGTGTCTGAACAAACCTAACATTTTTCAAGGGTTTTTCATGGTTTATGGTGTGGGGTTTGTTCCTTTGAACTGAACAACCCCTCACTATAGTCCTGTGAAAAGACACTAGAATGATAATATAGCCTTTGCTTTTATCCTTTAGAAAATAAATGTTTAAGTCTTACAGACATTCTTTTAAATGCAGTTGGTACTTCTGACAGTGATATCTAGACTGAAACTTTCTGCAAGCATAGTTGCATAAATATATCTCTAATTACTCAGCTTTTATATCGCCTCTGGTTTCCAGAAAGAATAAGAAATGTGACACATGATCAGGACTGCAAGTATTTTTTCAAAGTTGGATTAATTAACATCATCTCAAAACCAGAAAGAACAAAGTTACCAGGTATGTGGAACATTAATCACATCACTAGTAATTAGTGCTAGAATACAGAAATAAAAAGACAAAATGAGGCCATAAGAAATTAGTCTAATCCAACTAAAATTCACCAGAAATGCTGTAAGAAGCAAGATTAAAACTACACAATTTTTTTTAATGGATAGAAGGTTGGGTAGGGAAAGCCTGTCTGTCTGGGCCAGATCAACAGAATAAGAATGCTTGAGAAAAACAACAATGACAGATGGGAAAATTTCAATATGTGTGATAAAACTATGTTATGATTACACCAACACAGAGGTATTAGAGGGCAGTGCATAAAGCAGCAATAAACACCCATGGTAAATTTTAACTCATGCAGTCCTTCTGTTATGGGCCTTAGAAATTACAAGCTCAACAAAGGAGCAAAGCACTGAAGAGGCCCACAGGGACCTGGGACTGCTAATCAGTGAGATGGAGGAAAAACAATCAAGTTTGTCCTCAGAAGGGAAAGTTTGAACACCTGGAGAACACCATCATTTTGAAGGATCTCCCTCAGATGCAAATCTATTGCCTATGCCACCAACACCAAGGTATCTCCCACTCAGCACAGGAATGATGAATATGCTGCAAAATGTCACTCGTGGCACAGCCCAGATATACCAGCAAGCAAAAGCCTGGGAGAGAACAGCACCATACAAAAACAACTCATGGCTGTGGTTGTTCCAAATGACAACAAAAGTAAACAAAACAGAGATAGGAATACAACCATCACAAATCAATCCTCACAGGCATATCTTTTGTCATCTGCTCTTTGATCCTAACTTTGTCAAGCATCCTGCTTGTCACTTTTTCACTCTTTTTAACCTGACAAGCCTGCTGCTGACAAATGGTAGAGGTGAGATTCCTAAAAAAAATCTGAACTCAGGCATATCTAGAAGAAAATCCTTTTATCCTGAAGAATTAGCTTATGTATTTCAACCATTTTATTGCTCACCATTGCTTATTTTGATATGTGCTTTCCTCTATGGTCAGGCAGGTTTTCAGTTTGAATTATATATGACAAGAAAATAATCAGGGACCACAAGTACAAAAGAAAGAATTCACTTCAACAGGTGAACTTCTCACTAGCGCTTGCACATCCTGAGTATTCCTACACAGTGATCTTAACTTCAGCAAGTCCAATTATACCCAAGCATGTGAACTGGGAACAGATTTTTCAAAGCACAAGAGAACCAACATTTCAGGTTCTCAAATAGTTCACAACCTGATCTCTGCAAATGTGTTCCTATGAATGAATGTTATCTCAATGCATATAAATAGATTTCAACTTAAAGAGAGATTGCAAAGCTGTTTGCTCTGCATTATTTGTACTTCATTCGTCACCTGAACATGCATCTGAGCATGGTTTACAGCTGCTGCTGCCTCATGCCATTCCTTGGAAAGTGGTGAGTGTTCCCAGCCATGCACAGTGAGCAGACAGGGCTTAGCATGAGCAACTAAGCAAGGTTGTTCTCTGCAGGCAGGGATATGGAAACAGGAATAAAGCCATCTTCTTTTGCTAGTATGATAGCATCTCTTTCCTCCTTGAGATATAAAGGTTTTATTTCTAACAAGAGTCTGGCTTTTCATCATTTAGGCTCTGAGTCAAGAAAGCCCCAAAGTTTACAGAGCAACACTGGAATGGTATCCTTAAACATCTGGCTAAATCAGGGCTTCTGTGTCTATATTGCAACACAGCTTTTATCAAAGAAACTAAAAATAAAATCCCCACAAGAAAAAGAGATCTTTTCTTCACATGTGGCTTACTGGTTTTCAGCAGATAACCACTTGGTTCCAATATTAATTTAAAAGAAAAAACGCTAAGATACAATCAGCGTAAAAGCAATTAGCCAAATTATTTAATGGATTAATATAAATTACATTGTTCAATTACAAGATCAAACAAAATAATGCTGGTTTCAATTAGAGCAACTCAAACCAGTGGCGAAGGAAGAAAATGAACTGATTTTTTGAATGCTGCCAACCAACTCTCTACCAGAAAGGTAAAATTAACTACATGAAGACATAAAAACTTACAGTAATGACAAGTCACTATATAAATACTCTCAAATACAATTTTTTAGCCATTCAGTAATTTGGATTTTACTACCAAAACTCGCAGTATTCATAATAAGGTGCATAGAGAGGTGAGGGGCAAAAGACAGGTTGGGAAAGATGTAATCCCATAGCAGAACCAGATATTGTCTGATTCCTGCACAAAGACAGTCCTCTTAGTGTAGAAGCTTTTGTGCCACTTAGTTTTAAAACGCTGCCTTACTGTTGGACTTGCAACCAGCCCACCTCACTTTTCTTCTGCACTTCTTTTCCCAAATTGCACTGTCCTCTTCATGGTCCTATTACACAACATAAGGGTGTTCATTTTCAGGTATTTTCCACTAAATGTGATATACCCATCTCCAACTCCTTGTCTTAACCATCCTTGTGTTCTTCTCCAGTTTCTGTATCAATTAAGGTCTTGTGTTATACAGTGTCTCTTTGCATGAAAACTGCTACAAACTGAGGTCTTTAATCAAGGCTATGCTTCATGAGGGAAATATCAAATTTTCTGCAGCCTAAACTAGCAAGGTCCAGCAAGAAGATGAATGTCCCCAGCTGATGTGCTTCACAGGCACTCCAGGGCACCATTTCCATGAGGGGTCCAGACAACAGTTTTGCTGCCAAATACCACATCATTTGAGTGAGCTGCTTCTTCTTGCCTATGTCCATGTGCCCTTCCCTGCTGTGGGTCTGCACACCACTGCTCGTGCCTGAATGGAACCATCACTGGCCACACACAACCTGTGTGCCAGCCTGGCCACACACAACCTGTGTGCCAGCCTGGCCACACACAGCCTGTGTGCCAGCCCAGCTTCCCTCCCGGGACATCTGGAGTAGCTGCAGTGATGAGAAGGAGCAAGGCACCAGCTGGGGTTCAGGGCTCTTCCCTCTCCCCCTCTCACCAAGGACTGTCTCTGCCCTCTAAGCACAAGTACTGCCAGAGCCATCCAAACCCGAGCCACAGAAACCTCATGAGGAGCGTGACTCTGCCTGCACCCAGAACAAGGGATTCTGCCTTCAGGCTGTGCAGAAGGAAGCACCTGACTGTTTGATTAGTATTTTGTGTGCTGCTTTGAAGCACTCTGCAGAGCCGGAGTCCTTGGCCCAGCACAGCTTGCTTCCTACCCTTTCAACATTACAGCACTGGTTGTTCCATCACAACCTGTCCTCCCACCTATTAACTAGGGATGCAAAAGAAATCCCAGTGCAACCCAGGCTAAGAATGAACGTGCCCATCATAAGAAGAAGCTTAAATTGTTACCTGCCTAATGCAATTGTAGAAAAGAACAATTGTACGACATGATGTAGTCCATATACATAATGAGCAGCATGACCTTCACTGTGGTCCTACTTGCTGAAATTAAGGATACTATCTCAGAAATCTCACATCTTCTGCCCCAACAAACTTCCAAAACAAGGGACAAAATAAAATGTAGGGAGAGGAAGAAGGAGAGCAAACAGCTGCTGTGGCCAAGCTGATAGAGGCCACCAGAGCTGGGTCCAGGGCTCTGACAGCCAGCACCCAAATGCTTGGCACTGACATCACAAAGCACACAGGCTTAACAAGTTGGATTTCCCTCTACGGATAACAGCAACTCAGATAAAACATGGAACTCTATTGAAAATTTTTGTTCACCGAGATGTAACAAAATGCCAAAGACCATGTTTTCAACACTGCTTTCCAATACATTCCAAGAAATATCTTCCTTTAAAGACACCATCTGTATGAGCACAGCAGATAGACAGCCATGTTGCTTTGACAAGGGCTGGGAACGCAGTTCAGGGTAACACTGAATTCACTCCTCTTTTTAAATGTATTTGTGATTTTTTTAATGGGTCTTGGGGCCTATCAGGGATTGTTCATCCTTTAATACAGGAAGGTTTAGGCTTCATGGGCTGCACATAAAATAAACACAAAAGGTGGTTAAAATGTAAACTAATCATTTGACTACAGGAGTCAGTGGAGATATTTCTCCATCCAGCTTGTGGCTTGAAAGATTCATATCAATCTTGTTAATCTTACATAAATTATAATAAATTAAATATATTTAAAACAAGCAACTCTCACATATAAAGAATCATTTTCCCCTTTATCCAGTGTTCATTATTTGGGCTTCTGTTTAGAGGGGGGAGACAGGGTGCTGGATGCAGGGGGGGTGGTATTTGTGTGCAAGAGGGAAATCAGAAATAGAGCAAGTAAAAAATCTCCAGCCAGACTAAGACAACAGGAATTATGCTAACTTGCTCCTGCTAATCTGTATGTTGTGTTGGTTTTGCTCCACTGTTTGTTTCCACAACAATGTGAGGATGTTGCTCTACAGCCAAGACCAGGGGCGTGCTGCTCGTTTCAGATCCTGAGCTCTGCAGGCAAGAACAATCTCAAGCTTGAGCTCACTGCAGCTCTAATTAAAAATAAAGTATGGATGACTCATTTCACTGCTCATTGTTAATGGTTAAGCTACTGGAAGAAGCCCTACCGGAGCTCCTCCAGACCCAACAGACTCATGTGCTGCTCTAGCAGGGAGAACATTTTATTGAGAGTTGGAGTTCTGGTCACAGGTTAACAAGGACCACCGAGGGCCCTAGAGCCAGAAAAATTATTTGCAATATATCAAAACAGAGATCTACACTGGGGGAGGCAAGGGGGAAATAAACACACACATCCAGTGCAATTACAGTATTTTCTTCTTGCATGGGACAATATTTTCACCCACTGTTTCCAGCCCAGAGTTAAAGGACTGTTTCCACTGCAGTGACAACTGAAAGCAACACAAGTGCAACAAGAAGTGGGGCTGCATAGATGTCTATTTTTGTGCCATGCTCAAGTCAAAATGAGCAGGACTTACTGGATCTGATACTCATATTCACTGTAACCCCTTTATCTTTGCTGCTAAACCCAGAGAAAATTATATTTAATGCAGGTATGTTTCAAATATTTCACACTATATATCATGGCAGATCCTGTTTTTGCTGGCACTCCATATTTCAGCTTCCTATCAAAGCTGAGAAAGTTATACCATCATCAAAGGTATAAAAGCATGGTCTTCTATTACATCTCCAGTGCAGTTACCTGAGCCAACAGCAAGTGAGTTCGTTCCACATATCAGAAACAGCACCACAGCATTAGTACAGACCTCCACACATGCTACTCCACTTTAAATCACCCTCTCCAGTAACACAGGAATAGCTCTCAGGAAAGGCAATTCTACAGTGGACAGTCAAGCCAGCTCATTTACCCTTAGCTTCATCCCCTCTAGAACACTCTACACCATGGACAGTGCAGACTGTCCATGTTCATCACACACAGATACAACCTCATCTTGTCTAGAATGCATGTAACTGCACTGGGGAATGCTTGGAGAACACAGTTTAAGGTTTCTTTCTGTTATAATGACATTGATAAATGAGTTTACTGTAAATAAAGTTTCCTTCATGTATCTGGTTTCCTTAGATATTCATTCATCTAGAGTGACTTGTGTTTCATACATCGAGAATCCTTTATTTTAAAAAATGTCAAGAACAATGATTCAGTATCTGACATTTAATCACTGTCATACTTCAATGTTGTGATCTGCTATTAACAAATGCATTAGTCCATTTATATTTATTATTCTACTTCTCCTAAATGTTTTAAAGATATTTTGGTAACACTGTCCCTTCATAGATAGTATGGCTTGAGAGAGAAAACATTTCCAACATGATCAAGAGTTACAGAGTGGGCTATCTATAGCAGAACCTATTGTATTAACAAGACAAGATTTGTTTTAAGCTCAATAGAGAAAAGACACCTTTGAATTTGAGAAGTTAAAGGGTGTTGCATTACCTAGGCACAATAGGGTAAGTTAATGATGAAGTTTCAGTTTTAACTTGGAAACTGCTGGGTTTTGTAGGCTTCAGCCTGTCACTAATAGGTATATTTTAACGAGATACATGGGGATTTAGGGGAACAACTCCCATTATTGTTAATGGGATTCACACAGCTAAATCCCTGTGCTGGAAATGTTTCTTGTAATATGTCTTTAATATAGCCTCTGTGTGTGTGCACACACATGTATGTACGTGTCTAGTTAATGGTTAAATGTATAAATAGGAATATTAGACTTCCAAGTGTTACTGTTTCATTCCATGGTGCATAACTAAAGTGGAAGCAAAATACAAGTCCTGAAAGTGTGATTTTTTTTGACAGGGGTGGGTAAACCTGTTCTGAATGCTTGGCAGGAACAGGGACATCACATCAGTCACACACCCATGGGCTCACAGGAGTGAGGTCTGCATCCCTCCTGCACTTCACTGTGTATTAAGGCAGGGTGGCTTTTGTACAGTCACTCTTCTTCCAACTGGATCTCAGGCAGAGGAAGACTATTGAAAATTTAGTCAGTGATACCTGGGAGCACTGTGCATTGAACTGGAGAGGAAATCTGTGAAATGGCTGTGTTCTGCTGATCTGTCCCTGCACAGCTGTGGGCTCCTTGGGCAGTGACCGATGTGGACCCTGGATGCTCCTGGGAGAAAGCTGAGCCTGTGCCCTGCAGAGCTGGTAGCACATGACTACTACAGCAGCAGCAAGTGAATTGCAATAGCCCTCTAAAGAGTTTTCTGAATAAAAGAGAATTTAATTTTAGAAACATGAAGTATTCTCACATTATTACCCACCAGGTGGTAGGCAATACATGCAGGAAGCAGTCAACCTAAAAGAGACTCCACAAGAAAAGAAGCATGATTATCTGAGGGGCCAAGCAGCACCTTGAAACAGAGCAAACACATTGCATCAAAAGGAGTGGCCACCAGGATGCTGGATTTTCAGAAGTACACCTGAGGGCACAGCAGAGCTGAGACTTGAATCGGTACAGAGAGCTGAACATTGAGGGATGAAAAGCAAAGCAGAAAGTTAAAACTTTTTTTTTTTCCTTACCATTTAATCAGTGAAAAAGAATTAGGAGCAAGTCAAACCCGGGTGTCAAAAATAACATCTAAAACGCTGGAACATCAGATAGAGGTATTTGATGAGAAGCATCAACCAAAACAGAATAAAACTTTGCAGACAGAATAGGGCTTATGGGTGGGGAAAAAAAAGAGTGCAGAAATTTCATAGTCATAGCTGAAAGCAGTGGCACACACATGTAAAGATTCACAGGAAAAAGAAGTGTTATCAGGTGGAAGCATGCCTCCACAAAAAAAGGACAGCTGAACAAGCCCCCAGATTTGGAAAGCAATGACAAGGGGCAGTAGAAAGATCTCTTGAAGAGGTAAGAGCCAATAAACAAAGGTTTCACATCATAGATCAAGAAAGACAAAAGAAAGACAATGTATGCCCATAATGAAGGTGGAAAACAGAACTATGTGTCCCAGTGACAGAGACGTCCAAGAATTAATATTGAGCATGCACTGATTATGGTTACAAGAGATTTCTAGTGATAATTAAACAGCTACTAAGGTCTAGAGCAAGCTGAAGAAAAGGCTATTGCCCATGCTGATGGCTTATTTGTGGCTATTACATGATGAGTGACCAACTTACTTTCATCTGTATGAGACAAGTGGTAATTTAACTGCTGAAGCACTGATAGGCATCATTCTTAAGACTAAATAATGGGGTCATAGATGAATATTCACCTACATACAGAGGAGTCAAAGAAAATAAACAGCATTTCTGCTTTAGAGTGACTTTTGTCTCACTGTGAACATGGGACTATCAAATAATGACCAGGCTGAGGCATGAAAGACATTTGGTTATTTTTGGTGAGATCCGTCTCTCAGGCACTCTGAGCACCTCTCTGAAGCAGTACCCTCTTGTTACCTCCAGAAAATTTAAAATGCAAATTGAATCTAGACTAAGAAGGTTTTTATCACTATTCATGGAGCAACTAGCTCTGGCACCAGTCCTGAGAGATGATTCTGATCATTGGTGTAGTACAAACAAGTAAACATGAAAATGTTTTAAAATAAACCAGATGATTCTGATCATTGGTGTAGTACAAACAAGTAAACATGAAAATGTTTTAAAATAAACCAGGTACCTACTGCCCTAAAAGTTTGCCATTATTCCTCCAGTTTGTCTGTTTTCTAATGCTGAAAGTGAAAGAAGGTCATTCATTGTAAAACCAGCAGAGCAGGACTCAAGCCTAGATCTGCCATATCACCCATGTAAGTGACCCACATTCTGGCATAAAATATTCCCTTCACTTCACTATTCTGCATAATTTCTTAAATATGAACTGAGTAAGGAAAGAAGTTACTCTACAGCCTGATGGTTAGGGCAGTGACACAGAAAGAAACATGATAAATTCCTGACTCAAGCACAGCCATTTAACCTGCAGCTCCTGGGCTGGCCAGAGCCTGTCCTGTGGCATCAGCAACTGCTGCAGGGCCTTGCTGGTGCCACCTGCCAATGATTCCAACAATTTCTGCAATGACAAGTGTTCTCCAGTAGCCTGAATTTATTTTGATGATGCATGCACTTAGTATAAAGGTCTACAAAATGGATTCAGACCTGCTAAAGCCATCACCAAAGTGAAGGTATTTTGACCCTTCAAAGTAAAAACTATTCCCTCTTATTTTACTTCTCCAGTTCCTGCTGCAAACTTCAGTTTTGATTTGAATGCCATACTCATTTTGATAACAGATCACTCTTCTACTTCCATATCTCACTGCCAAATGGGACTCACCTGTTATCTCTGATTGCAGGCAATTCAAACTTAAAGCAAGCCTGTCTATCACCTACTGTTTTAACAGCTGATTAATTAGGGCTACAGGGATCCTGAGGAGAGCTTTATCTGAAGAGCGGCTCAACCATTAGTAGAAGAAACTTCCTTGTACACTCCTAGCTCAGATAACAAAGTAAGATAATAGTTCACAATCCTCCTCCAGCTAATACAAATAGAGGCACTCCCTCTTATCCTAACACATGAGTCAAACCTATCCTCATGATATAGTACTATAGCTGTGAATTCTCCAATGTTTCTGAAAATTAATATCAGTGACATGACATTGTTAACCAAAGTGTTACTAACAAGGATAAATTACCTCTCTTCCTTTCCCCTCCTGTCTTTTTATTCTGTTTTTTTTTTTTTTTTTAATTAACACTGAAAGTAGCCAGCTCCTAAAGAACTATGAGGATGCACAGTGGTCCTGTCCCCATTTTGGGCTATCATTGCCAAATAATGAATTCTGTCTTTGCCTTGCAAGAACTTTAACTTGCTCCTTAGTATTCTTTTGTATGATGACTGGTGATCTAGAGCACAAGAAATTCACCATTTTTTCTGTGTTTATTCCTCTACATTTGTTTCATCTACATTTCTGCTTCTTGCCCATGAATTGTTCTTATCTTTTCCTATGAATTTGGAACCCAAATAAGGCAGGTCCATATAGCCAGTGTATTGATATGCAGAGCTCACTTGTGTAAGGCAGTGTAATGCTCTTGAAGCCAAAACATAGGCTGTCTCCAACACTGATTAAACAAATTAATGTGAAGAAATGCCTGTCAAGTGTGAATGACACACAGGATCAGTAGCAACATACATCTCAGGAATTCTTTAAATACATGGACTGCAGAAGGTGGCTTCCCTAAAAATCCACTACTAGCCAGCCTCACTGAAGGCAGTTATCTGGGAAAGTGAGCATTTTGTCAAAACAGACCCATAGACTCATACAGACTCAACATCCTGCTGCTGCCTCTAGGGGCTTTAATTCCAGCTTAAAAACCAAACAAATGAGACAACAAAAAACCCAACCAAAATCAAAAAGGAAGAAACAAAAGGACTGTAACCCTTCAAAAGCCTTTTTTTTTCCTTTTGCTTTTAATAGAGAGCCTGAGTAAAGAACACAGCATTTGCCCATTTCTGAAATTGCAGCTATCAGCAATAAAAGCCGTTTTTCTAGCAAGCTTAGTATAAAATCTCTTTGGCCATGGCCACAACTTCATCTCTCATTATCTCATTATCAGTTAAGTTTCCAATGTGAGTTTTTTATGGTACATTTCCAAATTCTGTCTGGATTGGCTGGGTTCCAAATGGCTGAAACAACATGATGTTTCTTCAAGATGCAGTGCCATTTTACTGAATCTACCCAATGTACTTACAGATGTTGCTCATTCTCTAAGTAGGTAGGTGAGTGTATTGCAGGACTTAAAAAGAGAAGGCATCAAAAGACTTAAAGGGAATGCCACCTTCATCCAAAAACTTAAATAGAAATCCATATATTGTTAAATCTTCACCATCAGGAAGATATTGCAATGTCATAAGGAAAAGTTAGTCAAGGAGTCTACTTCCTGTAGAAGTCAGCTTTGCAGAAGAAAAGGAATAAATGCATCAACATCCTTGATAAGACATCTATGTTTATGAAAGTACTTCATACTGAATGCCAGGATTTTTGATCTATTTCATACATATTTTACCAATTAAATGAATACCATATTAATCTTTTCTAAACAATCTTGAAATATCCATCTGTTTGAATGATTTCTCAAGAAGATTAGAGATTTTAATGCCTGATTCACATTTGTTACTGAAGGCATTACCCTGGCAAGTTGAAGCAAGTGTAGAATTGCCAGCCAGGCTGAAGGAAGGAGGTTTAGACCTCACTCTCAGAGGCCCAATAATGCCACCACTGTGATTCACTTGTTACTTTCACAAGCACAGGTTTATTTTTTTTTCCCACATACAACAATGGATAAAGCACCAGCAAAACTCAAATTCCAGAGAATTTGGTTTCTGCCTAAGATCCCAGCCAAGTGTTTCCCACAGTTAGGTACCTGCTCAGCAGGGAGCAGCACACTCCCAGGGCACTGGGCAGCATTTAAATTACTGGTTCTGCATGTGGGGCCAAATCCTATCCTCATGAATCAACACAACATTAACCTGGATCATCCTCCAAAATGTGCAATGTGATTGAAATCATATTTCACCTGATCTGTAACAATTATATACCCCAGTGAAACATAGAGATTCAGCTGGACAAAAATGCAATTTCTTTGTCTTTTTCAAGGGAAAAGGCCTTGCATGTATTTTAGTGCTTTGGAAAACTTCTTTGGGCAGAATCTGTGCCAGGACTAATGACATATGGTATCTTTCCTAGATTTGCAAGTTGAAAAGAGAATGAGAAGACCCCTTTCATTACAGCATAATAGCACGCCTGCGACAGTTCAATAGCTGTAATGAAACATGACAACCCAGGTCTGCTTCCAGTGATGTTTCCAGCCAGAGTCTGAATTACACACTTTGGAACATGTGTCAAGTCACAACTAAATGCAAAATTCCTATACATTTAGAAGGAGGGGGATCATCTTAATTTTCTTATTTTGTAATGATCAGCCATTTTCAAATCACCAGTTCCCACAAAACATTGTAAATGGGTACTTGTTCTAAAATACACATATTTTTTCCCTTATTGTCTTGGGATATTTAAAAACATTTTCCTGAGACCTGGCCCTGTAATCTGTGGCAGTGATCATTATATTTAAACGAAGAGCAGAACATGCAGTCACAGTCAAATAAAAAAAAATTTAAAAGCAGTATGCACATGTTCCCTGTCGAACTGGAGGGAGTCTGAGTTCAAACCTGGCTGCTGAAACCTGTCTTTAGGTGTTCTTCTTATGCAAGTAAAATGCAAATATTTGTAGTTACTGCAATTTAATAATATACACATGTATCAAAAACCAAAATGCAAATCAGGATCCTTTTCTCCATATCCTAAATTTAGATCCTCTTCATCCAACTGGCACAGCTTACATGGATTTACAATACTTTCTTTATACCAGCCAAGGCTTCTGGCTATGAGTGACCAGTTTGTTCTACATCGAACCACTTGACTTGAAATTCAAATATCGTGACCTAGGTCTACCAAAAGTCACAAAATTTTCTACAAATCCTAAGACCTACAATGACAGATTTTATTTGGTTAATGTCTGCTTGGAAACTAAAATGGTGAAAAATTCACCACTTTCATTAAATGAAAGCTCAGACTGTCATGTTAACATATGACTCCAGACATTATGACTTGAAGAGGAATATTAAGCATTTCTGTAAACTCAGAGAGAAAAATACCTACAGCTGATGACACTGACTGTGCACCCACTTGTGCACTTGTACAGGAAAAATGCATCTTGAGTCTCATACAGACATATGAGATAAATCCTGCAGAAACAGAGCAAACTCCTTCAGCTTGGCTCCCAAAACACTGGGTTGGAGCCCAGATTTTGATGCTTCATGTTTAAGAAGTGGAAATGCTAAGCAAACAAATAAACCAACTCCCTATAAATTAGCAGGACTGCTATAAGTTAACAGATTTCAAATTGCTTGTAAGCAATGAAGTTCTTCCATGTTCCAAGCAAACTGTTCACACAGAGTGAACAGAATCTAAATCCACCCATTTGCCAGCCTTCATCTTCATGTTAATTTTAATTAAAACAAAGTCTTCCTCTAGTATTTATCAAAAGTTGATTTTTCTTTAAAAAAAAAAATCTCTTTGGCCTCATTTTTTCCTCTCCCCACTCAAACCTTCTTAATGCTCCTGTGGTGGCACTAATAGGATTCCATTATCTGACACACAGTGAGTCATCACAAAGAAACAGAAAACCTTGCTTCCCTATGCAGGAGTCAAGTACCTGCTCCTTTGTAAGGTCTCAGCAAAAAAGGTCTCTGTTCAACTTAATTCCTCTCTTTACTGCCATGATATAAAAATAGGGGTGCTTGAAAATGACTATATAAATACAGGGTGGACAAACAGTCAACAAAAGTCACATAAACAGAAAAGATACAGCTGGTTGCATTTTTTCATTGCAAAGTCCATACCAGTGGGTCAAAGGTTCAAGGACTATAATAATTTTTTTAAACTTTCCAGTATATACTTTGATATTGTCCAAGGCCTGAATCTGTGATTTGAATCCATGATTTGTAAAAAGATGAGGACTGTGGACAATTTGGTATTGCACTTACACTGTAAAATGTACTTAAAGCTGAACACAGAAAGTGAAAGTAGGCAAGAATTATTCCATTTAGAAATAACTTGTATAAGCCCATTGAAATGCAAGCTCTGGAAAATGCAAACAAACTACATATAATTTTAACCATTATTGCACTAATAGGGTCAAATTCTAATCTCAGTGACCTGGGTCCATCTGCTTTGATCTCTTAAAGGATTGTACACATTTGCCTAAGAACAGACTCAATAATTATATGTTAGCTGTGAGCAAAATCAGTCACAGTGAAAACAAACACCTGTGCTGTTCTCAATTGATGGCTCACATATTCAAAAGTATTATACATCTTTTAGTTTGGATTCTAAACTTCCTGCAAATTGGATTGATAGTGCTGAAGACAATGGGGATTTCTATTGTTGTAATGAAGGACAGAGTCTGTCCACAGAGATATATTTTTAATAAAATCTTCAAACAGTCATTTTAAGTGAATTGCACAATGTCTTTGCTCAAAAATGAGCTGTTAGCTAACTGAAGGTAACAACCAAAAAGAAAAGTTAAGGGATAAAAAAAAAAAGGTTGAAACTGTAGGGACTGGGATATTTAATCATTGATAGCACTGACTGAATTGTAAAGAGGCTCAAAAGAAGGTGTGTGTGAATGGAGATGTCAGATTAGCTTTCCTACTGGTTGGGATTTCAATAACCGACAGTAGATAAGATACAATTAGTATTCATATATTGAGGCCAGAGATTTGGAACCAGTTTTCAAAGTATTGTCTAGCCTTGAAAAAGTATGAGCTGCTTTATTAAATTTTTTACAAAATATGTATTTTAATAAAATGCACTTCACTTCACAAGAGAAGGAAAAGTGCTAGATGATTGTCTTAATGTTTCAAACACCAGAAAACCAGCTGAGAAGCAAATGATTTTTGAGAGTCCTGGAAACTGCACGACTGATCTATCAAGACTTCCACTGTACTTGAAAGGTCCGTGGGTCACAGCCGCAGGAAGTCACATTTTGAGACCCAGCTATGAAGTTGCTCGAATGGCCCGAAGATATAACCCACATCAAATGGCTGACCTCCTGCACTTGCATACTGCAGGTCAGCTTACATTTTTTAGCCAGAGGCCCTTGCTGATTCCCTTTCATAATATCCTGGAACAAAGAAACACACTCTCAACTTTCAGGGAAGTCTCCATGGGTTACCTAGAACTCAGCTTGGCAGAACTGAGCCCAGCAGCTCTTACAAACAAGTGCATCCCTTTCAAATGGAGGCAATAACAGGGTACATGCAAACGCTGCTTTCCAGCATTTCAGAGACTGCTCAAAACAATTTCTCCAAGTGGAGTTTCTGACTGCCTTTAACAACTTTTGTCCCAAATTCTGCATCACAAAAGCACTTCAGATTATTTGGCTTTGAAGAAGTAAAATGATGACCTGCATAATACTTTCTTAAAAAGCCCTCAGGTCACCCTAAAGTCCCTTGCAGGAGGTCTAAAATGGTCTAACCAGCAGAACATGCAGTAACACAGCCAGCTGTCTACAGACAAACAATCCAATTTTTAAAATTTCAGATTAACTAGAAAACTCTGCTACTAAATGTTGTATGCACCACAGAGTAAATAGATTAGAAGTAATTAGTGAAATGTTAGAGCTTCATTTACTTTTCAAATTTCTTTGGTCTATTCAGAAATGTTCACAACTGTGAAAAATGATACTAAGAGTTTATGCAACATACATTTGCTGAAAAATTATAGAATTTAAAAAAAAATCTATTGAACCACTGATACCTTACACTTGTGCACTAGATCACTGCTGTATCAGTGTTTTAACTACATTAATATGTGGGACAAAATTCTCCAGTCTAGCATCCACATAACTGAATAGTTACAGAGCACTGGATTGTACAACACACAAAAATATCATGAGTGGTTTAAAACAGTCATTGAAATTATTAATCATTTATACTATTCATTATTTTTCTTCTGTATTAATTTTGGTCTACATTAAACAATGAATTTTTTGCCTCTAAAATTAAAGCATAATAACATATGTGATTCTGTTAACTTCTGAGAACAGAACAGCAAAATGTATCATCAAAGACAGAAAATATGAATACATAAAGATCATGTGCCCAAAGCTTTCAAAAGTCCACAGCCTGGCTGATCTTTTTTGTTTAGTAGAAATAATAAACTTAAGATTATTTTTTTCTATTTTTTGTTTATATAGAATAAGATTGTGTAGTCTGTATCTAATATATTAAAGCTTCAGAGTTTAATATTCACATTTTAGGGCCATCTACTCTCATGCCTGCGTCAGATTTAAAGAAAAAAATGTAAATAATAAGAGGGAGGGATTTATCTATAGAGGCACTATCATCAAGCAAAAACAAAAAAGAAAATAAAAGCAACCAAGAAAGACACAAATCCAAAAATCCAGAGAACCTGTAAATACTAAATTAACATTCAGACAGAACTGTTTTTTAGGGCACTAAAACACTCCCTCCTGAAGAGAAACAAAAACCAATACAAAAGAAAATTATTTGTGTTTAATTTTAACTTCATCTATTCTGCATGAAAATTAGGCCAATTGCTACAGAATTACAAAGACACTACAGCACAAAAAAAGCTTGGCTTTCCTCTATTTCATGTAAATGGATTGATATGAAGATAAATTCTATTTTCTGTGAGTTTATTACATTTGATTTTCTCTTACATATGACAGATATGAACAAACTGCATTTGTCTCCTCTGGCTCTTAGCAAGGACACTGAGATACAGTGAAACTGCCACTCCTGAAACACAGATATTTGTAACTGGGCTCTCTTTTATCCCCCTGGAAAACTTTTAGGTTCACTTTTCAAATGGTATTCTTTCAGTTTGGGATTGTTGTTTTTTGTTTGTTTTTTTTTTTTTTCTTTCTCCAAACATTAGTCAAAAAGTTGTTGCAGATCACTTTAGAAGACCCTGAGGTCTTTGGGCTGCCTTGAGCCTCAGGGACCCCAGAGCACCTTCACAAAGATACAGTGGTTGATGTCAGAGATTATTTCATCCCCCTCTGAAGCACATCATCTCAACAGTGAAAAAGCACCAACTTCCATGACAGCAAAATAAAGCAGATGACAGGACCCTCAGGTTCCCAGTAAGGAAAGGCACTTGCCAAACACAGAGAAGTTAAAGAAACCCTGCAAGCTGAACCCAAGCATTGGGAAGAGTTTTCAAGTCATCGACCCATTAACATTATTTGTTTGGGAAGCGTTTGTTTTCCAAATGCTGCCTGAAAATACCAGTTTTTTCTTACAAAGGCTGACATCCCATGAAAACAATCACTTAGAAAAAGGGTCACAAGTGTGCAGGTTTAGTGAAAATAATGCTGGTGGCACTGTGGTGCTGTTGGTGAGCACCTTGTCCCTGAGGAGAGACTCACCAGCAGCTCCCAGCTAAAGCAGTGCACTTCCTGCCCCAGGGACATCCTCCAGGGAGCATCCAGCAAGTCCCACCACTGCCAACTGCTTGCATATATCAAACGAGAAAAAATTTTCTGGTTATTTTGAGCTGCAAAAAGAAAAAAAAAAGGGGGAACAAAAATGGGCCTGTGCTCAAATCTATACTCACACCTAGGAAAAAGAACGATTGAAAAGAACTCTCTGTATGTGTGTACACACTCACGTTAGCTATTAAAAATATGGGTGTGCTTAGCAGCTGAATAGACCTCTTCTATTTGGAGTATTTTTTAAATACAATTCCTGAAGCTTAGTCCACATCATTAATGCCGTGAAAAGTGAGGCTACTGTGTGGCTTCAAAGCATAATCTTTTTTCAGAAGAGTAGACATCTGCCGCATTCATTTTACTGCAGAGGTTTTTATAGAAAGAAATTAAATAGGAGAGAGGCATGTAGGGGGAAGGGGTTTTTTTAATGTAGAGGAAAGAGTTCTGCCCTCACGTTAACATAATAGCCATCAGTAAAAGAGCTCTGGGACAGGCAAGCTGGGCTTTGCTCTCCACTTGGGTGGGTCAGCAGAGTGGTTTAGGTGCTGCAGCCCTGGGAAGCACCACTCTGCTCTCCTGCAGTGTCTCTGTGCCTGAGTCTGGGTTAGAGAAAGCCATCAACCCAAAGCATTTTTATTAACTAGTTTCATATGGGGATAAGTGGACCTGGGAGCAATTGCATGCATAGAGAGGCTGGTGATCTGAGAAGAATACACAGGTAAGCAAGAGGTTGCACAGAGCTGCAACTTTCTTGTCTGCTTCCTCAACAACCAGGTCAAGGCACACAGCTTCAGCTGCAATCTTCTCATCTTCCTTTTCTCACCGTCCCCTCGTTAGACCCTGAGTCGTTCAGGGCGGTCTGTTCACCATGCCAGAGCCTGAGGAGGGCTCAGCCAGGTGCCCCACTGCAGCCACAGCAGCTCTGGAGCAGTAGGGGCAGTGTCAGGGCCTCGTCCCTCTGCCCTGCTGCCAGAAGGCACCTCTTGTGGATGTTAGCAGGACTTAAATGTTTAGGATGTCACTGTTACTTAGCCAAGGCAGATATATGCTTATCAAAGTATCTGACCTACTGTGCTTAGAGCCACTGACAGACTTCTGCTGATTACAAACTGACACGCAGGAGGGAACACACTGCAGCTGCCCGTGCATAAAAGGGGATTTTCTCAGGGATACACCAACAGGACATCCTTCCACTGCTTTTCCCCACACATCATTTGTCACTCAGCTCTATTGCACAAGTCTGCTGTAGCTGGGGTTTCCAAAAACAACATTCCAGAAGACTGCATCATCCTGGACTAGAAAGCAAAAATGAACACATGATTTCCCTTAGCCATAAAATTCAATGTATATACACAAGAAGGTGATGATTATTGATTTCAGAGTCATATAATGTTATCAGATGTCTGAAAAACATGTGGAAAAGTAGAACCAAGGTTGCTTTTTAAGAGAGGAAACAGATACAGAAGTTCACCTTAAAACACAAGTTACTACAGACCAGGAAAGGATGGGCTGCTCTCCATGACCAGGCAGCCCTACCAGAAAACAACAGCAGTAGTGAGGAAAGGGACACCTTAAAACTTTGGGAACAAAACCTGATGGGGTGAGACCAGCAAAGCACTAAACCTGATTGTTGTGGAGCCTCCAGCACCACATGGCTTCCAGAGAGCACGGACAAGCAGCAGCCAGGAACATTAATTCATTTGTCTCCTTTGAGGCTGATGGACAAACCAGATGTTTTCGATATAATAATGCTGCTACTCCACATCATCACAACTTGGATGCACACTATTGCTTTCTGTCAGGTACCACATCTGAGACTCCCCAGGCTCACAAAGGCACACTGCTAACCTGTTGCAGCCAGATGCGTCTCGGGGGAAGCAAGATCCAAAGCTTTTAATTACTTTAAATGTTATGATGTTTGCAATATATGTTTTAAAATAACTCTTTCCAGGAGAAAGATATTTGCCAGTATGCTGTGACTGTAATTTTTTGTACAAAAAACAAACAAAAAAACCAATCCCTTGTATTATTTTGCCTCCTTGAGAACAAGTTGCAGCTCAAGCATTTATCCAACAATAGATTATGTAATTTTTCTTATATCAACAGTAAGATGTTGAGATTCCAAATCAGCTACAACTTGATTCATAATATTTGAAAGGCACAAAACTGACAGTGCAAATACTCACAGTTCAGAAAGTTGAGGTAGAGAACAATAAATAAAAAAAAATATATATAAAAAAGAACTGAGTTGCACAAATAGTTATAACACAATCACTGTTCCAGCTATAATACAGCAAAACAATGAGTTGAAGTATATCACTACCATGAAAATATTGCCCCAAGTTAAGAAAAGAACCCTCAAAAGAAAAAAAAAATGTGGTATATTCTTTTATACCAGGTAAGTACTGAATCTCTTTACCATCCTACCTCCACAGTAAGGCTCAGATTTCCAATCTTTTACTATGACTCTTACAGACAGATTTCCAACACGGCTGTGTGTTAGCTGAGTAGGATGAAACATATTGAAAAGTTGGTGCTCATTACATGATATTGAAATGACAAAACTTGAAATAGAATAAAAGGGATGTGCTTTTCTATTAGGACTCTCTCAAAGGGAGCATTAACATCCATTGATCTGCTTCACTATCATTTTCTCTGTTAAAGTCTAGTGCCTGCTCTAGACTAACATCCATCCCGTTCTTTTACTCAAGAAACACCCCTTTAATTTTCATTTCAGTCTCTTGCATCAAAACAAAAACTGCATCTTATTGTAACTAATATAATTTATTTATACTTGATATAATTTGAAAAAGTGATGACACACCAACAGCTCAAGCATGAAGCATTTTTAATTCTTCAGATGAAGTGACAGATGATTATCAAACACATTTCCTTAATATTTAAATAATAACTAAAAAATTATTTGCTTTAAAAAGGTATATGAAACACAAAATAGAATTCTTTATTCTATCTTCTGTGGTTTAGAAGATACCTGGGGTGACAGGTCACACAGTCATAGAAACTTGAGCAATCAGTCCATCCCTCTGTGTGAAACATTTGCTGTGATGTATTGCTCATTTCTTGCCAACACTCTTACCAGTCACTGTTTTCATCACTTGCCTTGTGTTTATCCATCTCCTAACTCATTACTCTCCTTGACAAGCCCTTTCTTGCTCAATAATGTTTCCCCCCTTCTTGCTACCAGCTACTAGCACAAAAAATTTCTAAACATACAGTAAGTTGGGTTTTAATTACTCAATCTGCTTTTCAAACATTTGCAGTGTACTCAGGTGTGCTGACACTAAAAATAAAAAGAAAACCAGTATTCAAACATTTAGTACAGTAATTCTGAAATTGAGCATCATGACCCAAATGGGGCCAGCCACAGAAAGAAAATTCAATGGAAAGAGAAAGAGTTAAAAATTGGGTAAAAATCATCAATGCCAGGTAAGAAAACCTAGAAACTGCCTATGTACCATAATCTTCATGGCCTAAATAGCCATATATATCCTCATTCCCAAGGTGTGAGTTGACTTTTTTTGTCCAATCCTACTGTTTATTATTGGCCTGATAAAGTGGAACATTTTCAGCAGGAAAACCCTAATGTCATGACAGCTGGATCTAAAAAGTTCTTCTGAGGCTTCTGGCACATACTTCAGTTCTGTCAGGTCTCTCATCAATCTAAAAAAAATTTCTTTCGAGTTTGCTTATTGGTTACAAAATTTAGCAATCATGCTGCTGCTTCAGGGGCATCGTAGTAAGAACAGACTGTGGGGCTTTGTTTTGGCAGAGAGGGACTGGGTGGGGAACTGATTTTGGTTAATAGAAGGATTTGGCTGGGAGCCTTTTGCTTTGGCTTTTTTCCAGAAGAAAAAATGCCATTTATGATCTGACAACAGGGTTTCTCTTGACCAATTTGGCTCCTCCCATAAGTAACAATAAACCATGACTGCTTTATTGTCAGCTAAGTTCCAAGGAGTTTTTCTCCACCACCCATGAGCAGGAGATGACAGCACATGTGAGTGCAGGGAATTCAATCTACTGGAGACATGGTTTGGATTATCTAATTTGTAGATGAAAATTGAATTACTATATAGGTGATAAAATAAAATTTTATGCAAATATTCATCCCCTATGAAATGGAAGATACTTAAAAAACTTTTAATGTGGCAGAACTGATGAGATTTTGACTACGGAACAACCAGTTTCTAAAGCTCCATAGATTCCAGAATTATCTTTCTTGGTAATGTCAAAGACATAGAATAGCACTATCTTTCCTTTATCTCAGTCCTTGTAGCTAGAGTAAGGGACAGGTCAACAGAATTCTGAAAAAAATATTTATTTTAATATACATCTGTTATTCCCCTCACCTTTTAGAATAAAAATGCAAATGAATTTCTAATTTAAGTAAACACTTCCTTTGATCTCCATGCAGACAGTGTCTGTTGTCTAGAATGAGAATAAATATTATCTAAGTGTAGAAGTAATACTTTTACAGTGAAAATCCATTAAATAAGGGCCATCATTTGAGCATACCAGTTTGAAGCACCAGTTTGACAAGTTACAGAAAGAAGAAAGGACCATCTTAAGCCAATGGCAATTTCATGTTGGTGATTGGTTCTGAAATACCAGTTTGGACAAATTTCTATATAATTTGTCCATTTCTATATCATCGATCATTTATCAGTTTAGAGATGTTGTGATCCATAAAACACCTGGGAATGTAAGAAACAAGAAACCAAATATAAACTCCATCTCCCCTAAAATCCATGAAAAAAAGGTCAAGAAAAGAAATTAAACATATTACTAAAACCTTTTCTCTCAGAATGAATAGGAAAAGAATGTTTAGAGATATATTCAAAATCATGTTACTTCTGCTACACTTCTTTTTTAAAATGCTCTCTGTGACTGCTTAAGTTCCTTTGACAGAAATGCTTATTTCAACACTATATCAGACAACAGAAATCCCTACATATGGTGAACCTTCCTCCTTTACAACAAATTTAGTAGTGGACTTTAATACTGTGCCATTATTAAAAACATTGTGATTGTGTATTAAAAGGTCATGCTCATTTTCTAAGCTTTTCCTGTAGAAAACATACATTTCTACTATATCTGCACTGTAACTTGAGGGCTGCATTCACTACAATTTTCTGAGCTGTGGGGCTATAATCTTCCTTTTTGTTTACTTGTCAACAATATTAATGCTTTCTATTTTCAGCACTTTACTCTTTTCCCAGTCTAAAGATATGTCAGGAGGCAAAAAAGCACACTTAGTACTTGAATATGTAATGCAGTTTCATCTTTAGGCATATTTGTCATTATTCAGAAGTTAAGAACTTATACTTATTTCATAAACATACCATCAGTATATGCTAACTAAATTATACATGGTACATTTCTCACATTTAAATAGAAAACTATATTTTCTATCAGGAAGTGAATGGGCAGTAAAAATATTTTCCAACAATTACTCTCAGAGTTTCCAAACTCTTTCCACATGATTTTGCCAAGCCTAAAGGACCCCAAAATGTGGTACTGCTAAACCAGGTAATCACAAAAATGCTGAAAGCTAACTCTGATGAAGAATTCTATTGCAGCGTGCAAAGAATGCTGAAGCCCATTAGTATGATTGGTGGTTGTATTGCTCGCTCTATAAGCCTGAAAATATTTCACATGAGCTGAGTTTAAGGATTCCATTAATCACTGTCAGCAAGAGAAGCCAGTTCTCATAACAGACTAGTAATTTATGCTATACTCCACTTTGTTCATGAATGTAGCATCTCATGACATTGGTCAGAAAAAAAACACTAATTTAAGATCCAAGATTTTTTCTGTACTCCTTTACAATATCACTATTTCATTATTGGAAATAATTCATAACTCAGAAATGCCAGCAGTCCTTCCTTTGGCAAGGTCCTCATCTTTCCTAGATCTTTATCAAATAGGATTAAAACAAGTTGAACTCTTGGCAATATCTTTTGGAACTCCTGGAAATTTTAGCACTTCTCAATCAAAGGGTCCAGATATCTGACACACCATAATGCTTCAGGGCTACTTCTTGAACTGTGATACCTCACAGAACATGATACTGGCATTTGGTCACAATGTCTTTTTTTGATATGTAAGATTGACACTTACTGCAATTACCCTTTCTGCAAGATTCTGCTCCAGAGATGTGCAGCCTCTCAAATTACTGACAGCCCTGCCACAAACCTGACTTTGTTCTCTTAACCAACTACTCCCCATGGCATTTCATTAAAGGGACATTTTGACTGAAAGCAGTCTTCCCAAATACCTTTCTACTCATAAATTGGTTTGTCATTCCACTTCTGGCTGTCTTTGTTGAATGACATGCAGATTTGGAGGTAATCCAATTAACAAGTGGAGCAATTAATATCACAAACTATCTCCATGCTAACTTTGAGATAAAGAGTTAAGCATTTTCCAGTGACATGAGATCTAAACATATTAAGACTTCTTACATTTATGCAGCCTCTTCCACCACACCTCTCTCAGCATCATCAAAAACTGTGAGTTGTTGCCAGTCATTGTTTCTCATGGAATCCCCCTGGGAACTCAACAGGATTTTTGCATCTACACTCAGCTCAAAACTTATTTGTATGGAAGACACAGATATGACCCTCCTCTGCCTTAAAATGAAGCCTTGGTTTAACAAGTCACAGAAACAAGGAAGGACCAGCTTAAGACAATGGACCTTATTTTTTCCCTATTTTTTCTGCTGGTGATCAGTTCTGAAATACCAGTTACACAAATTTTTACCACTTTTTGAAATATTACACTTCATTTCTTGAGAAGAGTGGAGGATGTTATGCAGACATCTTGCCTGAGTTCATTATCAGTCCAGTGTGTTTAATATAAGAATTCCTCTATATTCTGAAAGAATGGTCCAAACAACAAAGCAAGTTTCCTCCCACTGACTTTTCTGGAAGCCAAAGTCAAGTAAAATATTAGTTGTGATAATATTACAAAAGAAAGATTTTTGATTATTGAAATGTCTTCCCAGAGCAATTTTGTGCTTTCCTTCCTGCTATGATAAGCATCAGGGGAGAAAAAAATTTCAGCTCCTTACAGAGGAGAAACTGTGTCACACCTTTTAAAAGTGAGTCTTCCAGGATCAAAGCAGAACACAGTAAAAGCTTTAGAAAAACTGTGCTGTTTTACATCAGGGCTGAATTTAGCTCCACATCTTTGGCTAAGACTTTAAAAGGTAGCAAAAGAGAATGAAAAACAAGGACAACACAAGGTCACTATGATGGAATGAAAATAACTGATGAAAACTTGTTTTTTATTTTTCCTTCAAATGTTCCTAAATTTTTGTTTAGTTAGTCAAAATGCTAATTTTACCTATATGGTGAGAAATAAGTAATATAAGAAGATAGTGGCTCAACAGAACTGTGTGTTTGAGCAGAGACTAAGGAAAAACTCTCAAGAAAATCAGCTTAAAAAAAAGGAATCATTAAACCAATTGACTGTCCTAACTGTGACTCCACTCACTTCTGCCCTAGATAATCACTTCTAGGTGTGTTACTTTCCATTTATCCCAGCTGGCATTCAGTGTGTTTGGATGGTTAATTTATTGGCAAATATATCAAAGATACTTTGGGGGACTGCTTATTTCTATCACAAATTCCAACCTCTATCGTATCAGCAGCACACAAAACAAATTACTGCATCCCAGGACATGGACTTACGCTTGACCACTGGGTGCAAGTTGACACACTTGTTAAAGTACTCAGTAGGTCTCCAACGACCTATTGTATGTCCTGAAAGGCATTCCTGCTGACAATTCATCCCACTGCCAAAAGGGATGGGCAAAGTAAGGCTAATTTACCAGAAAGATGTTCTCTCACTTTCACGTGTTCCTAGAACAAATAGCATATCTGTACTTTTTAACATTAAATATTTGGACTTGACTATTTCCTTTCATTCCAATGAATTTCCATTCAGGCCTGGAAATGCCAAACCCCAGCTTGGTGTCTTGAATGGCTGTGAATGGGATCAGAAGTGACACTGCTTGAAACCTCACAAAGGCAGAAAAACATTTTTCCGAGATTTGCAGTTCAGTAGTGTCATACTAACGAAACTTGAAAAAGCACCCATGAGCATAAGTGCCAACCCAGCTGAGAAAAGCACCACAACTCCCCACGAAAACCCAAATAAAACAATTCTCTAACTGAATGTCCTGTTATAGTAAGGATAAAGGGATGCCTCAGACTGGTTGTGAAAATTTCCTTTCTCCTGTCTCTGCTAAACTTCAAGCTTCCTTATAAGCTTTTCAACACTTCCAAGAATATTATGAAAAACAAAGACAGAGAATAATTGTTATGCTTAGATTATTTGGACATAAGTATTAGTCAAGATTATGTTGATTTATCCAGACTATTCTTACAGATCCCTGCTAATGCAATATCCCTCACTTTGAAATCTAGTTGTAAAGAGCAATACTCATACCATCCAGAGGTCCTCAATCTTTTTCTAGTCATCCTCTTCCTTCTGCTGGAAAATGAGATCTAAAAGGCACAGTATACTCTTCAACTCTAGATTATATAAACTGCAAAAGTGCTTGAAAGCTGTTTCCAAGACTCTTGTGGGGTCTTCATATCTGTAGTGCCTTCATCACTGTAAAGCACTGTAAGACTCCTGTAAAATGGCAAGTGAGGGTGGAACTTGTAGAGGCATTTATGTGTCTGACTACATCACAACTTTCCTCTGTATTTCTTTGTGCAGTATTGTCTACTATGCACGTTCTAGGTTTAACTGCTGACAGCTGCTTGTCCACTGCACTGGCCTCGTGGCTGTGCATTTCAATGAGTTATGCCTCCTGAAAAAGTAAAAATCTAAATATAGAGGAGTCCCACCCTGAAGAAACAGTAATCAGAAAAATATGCCCTGAGTTGCAGAACACTTGGCACCAATATATGTGAAAGAAGAATGAACTCCAGTTCACTTGCAGACAAATCCTACTGCCTTGGCACAGTTAGTCTGACAGCTAGAGCAGTACCACGACAGAGCATAAATCAGATCTTAATCATTTCATCCCTTTTTTCGGAGGAGCACAGCTGGTAGGATCAGAGCACACCAACTGGGACGTGCCATTTGATCACTTCTATTTCCTAAAGCTTGAGGTTTAAAGGGAACCTTAGACCACTGGCTATGTCTGAGTGAGTAAATTCTTTAACACTGAGGCCAACCAAGGAAGAGCAGCCGCTCTCCATTTTAGTGACTGCCCTGCCCTCTGAAACAGGAGGGCCATGGCCAAAGTGCTTGTTGGTACTGGCTCCTGTGCCACCTCCAGACCTTGTGGAAGGGTCATGAGCCAAAGGCATTTTAATACAGTAGAGAAGGTCATGTACCAGTACCCAAACAATAGCATGGGAATAGCCCCCAAGAATCGCTTCCCAATTACCATGTGCCATTATATTTCATACAGTTGCCACAAAACTGGATATTTCAACCAGCAACAAAATATAAATATCTAAAATTAAAAATCTAATAATTTCTCCTTTTACTTTGCTGATTGAGGTCTTTAAGGTAGTTACAGCACAGCATTTTATTCAGCCTTAAATACCATAGGCTCCTTACTCGATGTTCAATATCTTTTAGGATTAAGACCCCTGAAAGTACCAACTTGTCATCAGCCCAACCAATATTCAGTACCTAGAGCAAAAAAATCAACTTCCATTCACAATATGCTGTTTTAAAAAAAGATATTCATATTCCCCTTTCTACCACATTGCATTAGAGCATGTATTTAATTATTCCCACTCTCTGACCACTGTGTAGGATTCACAGCTAGGAGGGAATAGCAGAGTTTAATGATGAAGAAACATCAGAAATGATACCTAATAATTTTTGCTCTGTCTTGAGAGTGAAACAAACCAACACCAATCTTCCATTATTTTGCCTGTTATCCCAGGAGGGATAACAGATATATATCAACTTGTTTTTACCACTGTAATCCTGAGCACTGACAGAACATTAACCACCTTCCTGACTTTCAAAACTCTGTCAATATTCCCATATATAAGCATATCCTATTTTGGGAATCTCCTTTATGCTGAACAAAGACAAAAATACCACTGCTTTTATGTGTACAACACAACAGATGTTTTTCCTCATCTCTGTCCAGTAACACAACTATGCCACAGTGTTGCTCTTCATAAAAAAAAAAAATACATTTTTAACTTTTTTATTGTCCTTTCACATGGCTTTCTCTTGGATGCTTTAGTGGCTGTTATCAACTTTCTACACTTCATAACTTCTGAACTATATCAATTGTTGTTAGTGTCCCTTTTCCTATTCATTATAAATTGCTTTTTTTATTTCTAATCTCTGCTTTCACTTCATAGCTGAGCTAGAAAAGGCTTTTAGGCTTTTTTCTTGGATGTAGAGTCATAGATTTTTGGACTATCTAGTGCACCTGGACTTTATAAGAACCTTCAATTTTCAGTCACACTTCTCACGCTCTTATGTCTTTGTGGAAATCATATCACATTCTTCCCCTTTTTGCTGTATATAAAGTTTGCTACAGGTTTTAACAGCTTTCCTTACAGAATCATTTCTTATGGATAAATAGCTTCAGGCTTGGAGTGGTTGCTCTGCAGATGTTATTTTATACTCTCAGAATAACCTGTCTGGTACCACTAGTTCCTGTCACCCACCTGCAGTGCGAGCAGGGTCATCAGCTCAGTGTCTCACCACCCTCTGCCAGCAGAAATTATTTACTGCCAAGCTGTCACAAAATCCTGCTGAAAAAACCCTACCTAAGATCAGGGCAACATAGGACTGTATGTAAGCACATTTACATGTGGCAAGATTCTGCTAATGTCCCACCTTTAAAATGAAACAAGTCATGCTAATGTCAAACTGAGTCACTGATCGAGAGCAGACTCTTTCTGCACTGTTGGCATTTATGAGACACCACAGAATCATAGAATGGCTTGAGTTTGGAAGGGACATGGAACCATAACAGTGTCAGAGAATGGCTGGGGAGGTAGGGGTCTTAAGGACCATCTGGTTCCAGCCCCATGTCATGGGCAGGGAATATCCAGCATCATAATCTCTAAATTCAAGTTAGAGAAAAGTCCAAAGGAAAATTGTGTTCTCTGGAGCTTGGGATGCGTTATGTTTCCAAACATCTCCTCTCTCTGCAAGAAAACAGATTCTGCTTGAGAGCTCCTGTGAGCAGCAGCGTTGATGGGAGAGCACCCTGAAATCCAGATATGAATTTAAAATCCTGAGACCTTCAATTTGAAAGTCACTTAGAGGAAAATGGACAATTATTGATTTTATGAGGCCCTTGGGAAAAGTTCAAAAAGTATGAGGTTATATTTGAAAATTGTTTGCAAACAAAAAAGGTGCCTTAAATTGCCTCTTCAGTTCACAGAAATAATAGGCTTCAGCAGAGTTAAGATGCTACGAGTTTTCAAAGTGTCACTGAAAAAAAATAATGGAAAATGCTCAAAATGTTGGTACATCCTTGTAGCTCAGAGTGTGGTATATGACTATTGTCCCTTCTATGCACTAATTACAGAGAATGGAAAAGGGCAACAATAAATAAAAAATAGATGGGGAAATGTCATCCAGTTAATTCAACTCTGTATCCTTCTAATTCACAGGAAACATTTTATTTCTGGGTCACAATGGTTAGTGCTACAGCGCATTTTATATGCTGGGAGTTTTTACAGCAGAGGGAGTTCTTACATTACATCTTTTCCTGACATTTTCTGACACAGATTTTCTTTCCCCTATAGATGTGTAGCATACACACACAAGCCTAGAAAAGCAGGATAACTTAATTGACTTTTCAGCTCAGAAAGTGCCAGATTTACAGGTGCATGTTCATGACTGTCTTGCTCTGACATCCATCACGAACACCCAGTGAGGGAAAGGAGAAACATATTTAGTACAGAATCATATCACTAAGATCTGGTTTAGATTCACAAGGGGAACAACCAAAAAGTGCTCAGCAATCAAGTGTCCTGTACCCCTCATCTTCTGACCGTTGGACTTAACCTAAATAACTTCATCTTATTATCTTGCTTTGGATGATATCAGCTCACAGCTTTGTAAATTAAAGACTTGTAAAATTACCAAAGAGCCCATATTTTGTGTATAGCATACCCAAACCTTTCAACATTGATCAAATCTCACAGCTGATTACCAGGACTAAAAGCTGTTGTGACAGTGGGTGGGACAATCCCTTCATAACCATCCCTTCATCACATTGATACAGAGCATCAACCTCTGCTGCTCCACCAGTAAATCTGCCTTCTATTATTCCCAGTTTACTGAACTATCTACCAAAAAGGAAGAGGAGAGATGAGGAGTCCAACCCATTTTTCATCCTACATGGTGCTACTGCTCTCTCTGATGGACAGTGTGCCAAGTCTCAGCTGTGATGGGAAGGTGAGTCAAGTTCCTGCCTTCCCCCTGCAGCTTGCACAGACTCCTGTACACCTTACCCTGCTCTAGGGCTGATGGTCACAACTTTTTTGGACCACTTGCTCTGTCAGGCTGCTAAGGGCTTCCCAAGAGAGTGAGAGACAGAAAAGGCAAGTAGGGGTTTACAAAAGTCAGGAACATTGCTTAAATTAATCAGAATCTCACAGGTCAGGTTAGAGGCTCTAATTAGGCTTGGCAACTTTATCCCTGGTGAATCTGAAAAATCTTTTGCAAACAAAAAGGACAGATTTAAGCTGAGGATTTCTTTTTTTTTTTTTTCCTGCCCAATAAAGTTATTGATATCATACATATATATTTTAACAAGGTAAAAGATATGCTGAAATGCAGACATTGACTTCCATTCAGTTCAGAAGATTCATCCAGTTGCCTCCAGAAAATTAACACAATATTAGCCTTTTCAATTTAGCAGAAGTAGAAGACTGATAAAATATTTCTTCAGTATCAGAAATTCTGGTTTACATGTGGGTACAAAGAAAAGAGAACAAAAATACAGCTAAAATATCATTATTATCACTGTAATATTTGACAACAGTAATTTTAGAGCACTGTTCCAGAACCTGAGAATTCACATGCCATTTACAATCATTAAGGAGTGGAGGGTAATAAGACACCTGCTGGAGTTAAGTATTGAGAAAGGATATGCACCTGACCAGGACAGACAACATCTCTATGGAAGCAGCAAAAGGAGGTAACTTTTCAATCAAATTTGCATACTCTTGTATTCTAACCAGCATGACCCACCTTCCTGTCAAAAATGAACTGATGGGAGAGAAAGGGCTTTATCAGGCAGCAAATGCTAAATTTTCTCAGCCTGGAAAATAAAACTTATCTGAGGCGTTTTCTAGGGTATTTTTAGTTTCATATCTTCCTTAGGAAAAAATAAACACTTACATGATAGGAATTGAGATGCTGAGTTTAAAATACTCCAGGCCAGAAATCCTGTTAAGAACTACCAACAAGAGAAAATATTTGAAACTATTTTGAGCCCACTAGCTTCCCTATTTTATTTCTCAAAAACATTTCATTCCTTCTCTCCTCAAGCTTTAAAAATTCTGGCCTTGGATCAAGCACAGCAGAATTGCAGATCTACTACCTTATGATCCCATAAAAAAAAAATATCAACCTCCAAGACCCCTCCAAAATGACTTGCTCACTCTCCAAATTCCTTTTTCGATAGCAAAAGTAGATTATATTTAGCCTAGGTTCCATTAAAAATTGCCTGTCTTTAAACAAGGTGCTGGTTTTTATTCTTTCTGTCTTCAGTTATATAAGACTTCACTGCTGTCTTCACTATGATAACACTCCAACAGTCTAAAAAATACATTTCAGGTGTTCAACATGAAGGAGGTTGTGTGAGTTTAACCTTCCTTGGGATCCTTGTGAGCTTTTTGTATTTAATACTTGTTTTATCTGAAGCCTGTGGAGGTTCTAAAATATTAGAAGACACACTTTCTGAGAACTACCTTTCTAGTAGCCTGAAGATATAGCCTTGATGTTGGGCAACAAAGTTATTCTCTGTAATCCCCTTGATGTTGTAAATGAAAAAGAGGATGGAGCTAACATCATCTGAACTTTGGGCAAACCATTTGCTCAAAAGCACCATCAAAGAACCAAGCCCTGCCAAAAAGAAGGGGGAAAAAACTTAAAAAAAAATTCCCAAAGCATACACAAAATGAAATTGGTTCAAATTAACTTCATTGTATTTGGAGACCCATACAAAACAAAACCCACCACAGTCTATAAAGGAAAGTCAGAGAAGACAAGGATTGAAGTTGTAGCTTCACAGTAGCTATCTTTTAACAGCTTTCCTTTTTCCAACACTTTAACCTAAAAAAAAACTTCCCATTGTTATGCCCCTATTCAACCTCCATTCGAAGTCATTCACTATGCATTAATTACCACTTTCTTCAATGCACCGGGAAGCTCCCAAACATGCTCCTGTTTTCAAAGAGGCACACTTCCATGGCTCAGCTTTTTATATGCAGACCCTGCTGAATTTTTTTCCTCTGCAGACTTTGAGATTCCCCTAAATTTTGCATACTGTAACTGTTCAGAAAGGGAGGGGTGAAAAGACAAAAGGCAGATTTCATGCTTCCAGAACAGTTGTTTGCATCTCTTTCATTTTTCTTTCCAGCTGTGAGAGGCAGCAGAAGGTTCTTTAGCAGGTGTCCTGCCTGCCCTATGGTAATTTTTAACTTTCCTTTACTTACTTTTATGTCTGTTGCATTTGTAGAGGTATTTTCTCTCCTCCTGCTTTATTGCTGTTTTTTCTTTCTTTTTTTTTCCCTTTAAAAAATATCTGAATTTCCTCTATTATGTCACTCTGTTCAGCTCTGAACTCAGATTATAAAAGTGAGCAAGAGATAAATGTTCAGAAGTCCCAATATATAAATTAAATCTCAGTGTTTCCTATTCATTCCACAGACTTTCATCACTGCTAAACCACACAAGTGACACACAGACACAACCGACAACATGACAGACAAAACCATCCCTGTCTGATATCAAACCCCAGCATCCACACCTCAACCTTAAATCATACAACCTTTCTCCTGTTAGCCTGTCCCAGTCTCTGCATAGCAGTTGTTGTAAGGACTCCCCGGGAATGAATGTGTGAATGAAATTAAGCATTCATATAAGTCTTTGTAAGGTTTCACAAAAAGCACTTATTATTTAAATTATCAAAATATCTTTTTCTTTAAAGCAAAAGAAATATTCTCCAGGGATAAACTGGTTTTGACTCCCTGTACTGATGTGAGTTTTATTTGCCAAACCTCTACCCTTATGGCAAGAAAACTAAGATAAAGGAAATGGAAGACAATTAAATGAATCACAGAGAGTTATGAACGTTTTGCAGAAATTCAAACACCTCCATGAAGGGGAGTTGTTTCTAGATTTGAAAGAAGAAACTCATTGCAAGGCACAGGCCTACATGTTTCTGGTACAATATTCCCCATTCTTAGTGTGCAAACATACAATGATCATCAACACTCAAAATGTATTTTGATAAAAACCCTGCAGAATTTTTTGTAGACTGATTCTGTACATTTTATTCTGTAAGCCAAACAACAACAGAAGATTTGAAGCTGAAAAAGAAGGACTGCTACTGATGTTGTCAAGGCTAAAAGGTTGCTGTTATCTGCACAGCGTTATGGTCATGGTAGTTTGAATAATCACATCACAGTGCAAAAGCTCCTGTCCTCATCCTGTACAAAAGGCCTCATTCACTGAAAGTCACGCAGGTGATTTTTAACAGATACTGATGCATTTTAATAATTCTCAGCATTGCTGCTACATCCAGTAATTATTGTAAGAACAACATAACTTCTATTGAAATAATTGCAAGGCAATACCAACAATTATCTTATTTGACTATATTTTTTTAAATTAAATATAAAAATAAGTCTTATATAGTATAGTGTTGTTGCAACAAAAATATTTTCTTTTAAAGGGTAAGATTTTAAAGGGTACCTTCCTGCCATTTAAAGGCAAAAAGTAAAGAAAAATTTAAAAATTGAGGAAGTAAAAAGGTCAACTTTTTAGCTGCTTAGATATGGGATTATTAATTTAAAAATCACATCAAGTTTCTAGTTTATTTTTGTGACATTTTACAATGGCAACCTGATGCTTAAAGAAATGTTTCCTACCTTTTTTCTGCAGTGAATGTAGCATCCAAGAAGGAATAAATCAGGAAGTGGCAAGAGAGGTCTCATAAGAGAAAAGGTGTCTTTCTCCTGAAGGGGAAATTAAGGAAAAAAAAAAAAAAAAAGGAGAGCTCTAGTTCAGTCAACACAGTTCAAGTGCAAAGAACAATCCACAGAAGAAAATATTTTTATTATAGAAATACAACCATTTTAATTACTGATTTTTAATGGCATCCTGAGAGAAATATGAGAAAAAAGATTTCTTTGTTGTCTCACTTATTATTTTAATAATAGTTGAATAGACACGTTTCCGATATGGCTTTTTTCATTTTCATAAATTATTTAGGTGCATATTGAAATTTAAGCCCCAGCCCACCCTTGTACAGAAATATACCGGAGAATCCCTTATCTTTCTCTGCTTTTTAAAGTATTCCCAAAACTTTTCACATTACTTTGTTTCCCCTGCTACAAATGTGTGCTCCCATTGAGTAAGGGGTACAGACAGAGACTGAGCAGGGCTGAGATGACACAGTGCCCGTGTCCCTCAGGCCCTCGTGCCAGCTCAGGGCACTGCACGAGCCCAGGGACATCCCCTCTGACTGCAGCTGCCCACGAGCACCTGTGAAAGCTGCAGGGCTAATCCCTTAAATACAGCTCAATGTACAGGTCATGGCTTGCAAAATCACAATCTAGCTGTGTGTCTGCTTCTATCAGACTATACAAATGATATTTGATGGTGAGCCCAACAGATTCAAAATTGCAACCAAGACAGGCTCTCTGTTTCACAATTACAAGGAGCTGCACAATAGCTTTCTGATTCACATCTCAGGATTTCTGGGTGCTACAGGAGCATAATCTGTATTTCATAATTCTAGGATGTCTTCCATGTCTGAGGAAATCACTAGATTGCTGACTGACACATGGTGAGACACCACACCAGGATCTGTATGATCTAACTTCTCATATCTGGTCTCTCAGCATTATGAATTGACAGATAATTTGTACTGACTACAGGGATCTCTGGTTTTACATGGTGTGGTTGTTCTGACACACCCATGACCTGACTTTGCTGTTCACTGAGTGTGTCTTACAATATTTAATTACCTGGGAATGCCAGGGTTATTGGGTGAACAAGAATGACTGAGCATGAGAGGCAAGAAACCCATGCAGTTACACCATGGGACTTTTTATGTCATTTGTTGTTACATATTCCCATAACATCTCAACCCCAAATAAAAATTTGCTTACAAGAAACCCTGCCTAAGCTTCTGAATATCAGTAAGCCATTCAATTTTACCACAGTTTCTGAATGGCTGAGATTCTTCTGCAGCCATGACTATGGAAAACAACAATTTCACCCTCCACTTTAGAATGGGGTCAAATTTTCCAGGAAAAGTTTGAAAATCCAGTTGAACCCATAGACTATAATCCCAGTAGAGGGAAAAAGACAAAAAACTAAAAGTATTTCCTATTTTAAGCCATCAGAGAGGTACAGAATGCCACTGAAGGATACTTTAGCACTTGGACTTGTCAGTCCTGTAGGCAGCTATGACCCACAGCCACGAGGGCGAACTGAGGTGATTTCTGGTTGCAGGTAGACACACACAGCCATAACTGTCCCTAACCCACATGCTGAAAGAAATATCTTGATTTTCTACAGTCCCAGAGCTCCTGCACAGGGCCAGGAGTTGGACTCGATGAGACTGATGGGTCCCTTCCAGCTCTGCATAGTCTGTGATCCCAAGGGCAAAGCTGGGTGCACTGAAGGGATCAGCACTGGATGTTTAAAGGGATAACAAAGAACAGGTAAATTCAAATTCACTGGATGTTTAAAGGGATAACAAAGAACAGGTAAACTCAAATTCAAAAGTCAATCATGGAAATGACATTAAGATCAAACACTCTCTTTTCCAACCTCATTGTAACTACAGTGTTTTTCTGACAGTTTGTAGTAGGTCCTGAAATGCTTTTCAAGTCAAGAAAACATGTAAGCAGAAACAATTTATTCTATTTAATTTCTTAAACCAAACAAAACAAGAATGCATTCCTATTATGAAGACAAAGCATGCATTCAAAAAATAAGTGTGGGGAAACTCTTCTTATGAGAAACAAGACAATATATACAAACAAAAGGTCTTCTGGCAGCCTTTTGCTATTATTTTCCACTAATGTACATTTCCACAAATTACAAAGGGCCACAGAATACACTCCAGGCTGCATGGACCAAATGCCTTTCATGAGGAGGTACCAAAAGGCCTATTAAAATTGAACATATAACTAATTTGAAAAATACATCTATGTTTGATTTATGTTTTGGTATGGAAGGTAAAACAATTTCTTCTGTTTTCATTACACTATTGAATTTAAAGAGAGGGATAATTAGCTAATGTAATGAATCTGCTTGTGCATTTGGTTACAAATAAATTTTAAATAATAAAACAAGTAGATGGGAAAATCTGGTACCTTTATGGAAAGCCAGAAAAAGCAGCCCTGTACTACAGCTGTTCTGGAGGACTGTGTCTATCAATCCCCACCCAAAAGCAATGCTGGACAATTTGGCTGTTTGCTACCCAACATGAAACATTGTTGGGTAGTAGTGAAGAGCCAAAATATCCAATAACCCAGCCAGGATAGTGGCAGTTTCTGAGGAATGAAAGCTGGACTATTTAGGTTCCAAGTCTTCAGTGTGTACAAAGAAGAAAAATCTATTTAAAAATCTGCCATGTAATTATCACCATTTATAATTACCCATTCCTATTCCAGGTACACTGTGGTCGTTCCCTTTCTCCCCAGCCCTTTTAAAGCAGCTGTTTCTGGAGGACACAAGGTCTGATTTTCTGCTGATGTGAACTTCCAGGCTCTCATTTGTGTTTTATGGACACAGGCCATCTTTGCAGAATTGAGGAAAGGTCCCTTTATAAATTATCAGCAGAATTTTTGCACTGGAAGACCAAGAAAATCTTGAAGCTGCTTCTTCAACATTTGCAACTTCCACCTGAACCATGGCAGCTGCTGATCACCTCTGTGAATGCTATGCACAAAAAGGAGTTGGCTTCTGACCCCTGGGGCTCCCAAGCAGCATAAAGAGCATTATACTTGGCAATTCTTAGAGGTAGTGTTTGTTTGCTATTTACCCCCTGAATTGCTATATTTGCCTTGCTGAAACCTTTTTTTAATGCTGTTGTAGTGCATGCAGATGGTAATGTAGGAATTTACACCTACAGTGACAAGATTTAGATATCCATTACTTGCTGATGATCATGCCAAATATTAAAAGCATTGCTGCACACCATTTTAATGTGTTTATTTACAGGTATAAAATAAAAAGCCAAGGACTAAAAAAACAAATATAGATCATAAAGAGAAAAAAAAATAAATTTGTTCATTGTAAGGTTGTAGACAGTTCACAAGACTAGAAGCTAAGAGACTTGAGGGTAAAGCTCTGATGCTGAACTTTTACTCATGTTTCATTTAAACCTATCAACACTGATCTGAACTAAAAGTACCAAAGCTGCAGAGAAGGTAATTTTCAAGGCTAGGAGTTGTAAATCCTTACTTCCTTTCACTGAATCAGCCCCTTCAGGCTCTCAAACTGGAACGCTTTTGGGGCAGGCCCTCTCTAAATACCATTGTAGTGTCCAGCACAAAGTGGTCTGGTATTTCTTTGTCCTTCTGGTCCTCCAATATATTTAAATATACTGGTTTCAGTGTTTATATTGAAAAAAAAAATAACCTTGAGAGGAGTTCCTTAACTGTCAGTGTGTTACCACTTCTTTCCAGCCTAACTAGTTATGTGGCAGTATCTGCATTAGCATTTCAGGTCAAGAGGGTGTTTAGGAAGCAAAACTCCTGATATCCTCATGTGCTTTAGTTCCCAACACACTGACCTTAGTGCTCACAAACTTTCTTTCACATGAGACTGAACTGGAAGAGGTGATCCATTATTATTCCCAATTCAATTTTTATTTTTTCCCAGATTTATCACACTGTTCATGGACATTCAGATAAATATGGCCAGGCTAGAGAGAGTTTTGAACAAAACCTATCCCGAAACACACAGTGTGGATATCAGGTCCCCAGCACCAAACACCCTCATACTGCTGTTGTAGATACAACTTTTAACACCTGGATTTCACAGTCCCAAAAGTGCCACCCAGGCCTTGAGAATGCCCTTAGAACATGTGAGCTATAACTGCCCCTCTGCATGGAAACAGGAAAGAAGGCAAATGTGCTGAAAACTTGCTCATTGTTATGAAAGAAACCAAGAACCTACCTTATTTTTAATCTTTATGAATTCTCACTTTACAATCATACCTACAAGCTTTTTTAAGCAATTAACTTGAATAGGAAAATTGCAAATAAACCACAACAATTAAACTGGGATAGAGGGGAGTTTGAATGCCATGTCTGTATCTTTAATCCACCTTTTCATCTTGTACTACCCACCTTCAGTATTACTGTGTCCACAAGGTCTCAACTTGCTTCTGTGTTTAGCCTACATCTCTTTTCATGTGAAACACTATCGTGCACTATTTCCCCACTTTTTTTTTTTTAACAGAAAAGAAACAGACACAAAGACAAATTCACATGACCAAAGTCCATACAACATTTGGTGAAAAAGCAGGAATTCAGTCCAAATAACCACAATTAGCAATCATTCTAGTCTATATAACTTGTAGTTTTCAGGCAGAATTTCTGCCACAGGCCTTAGGTATTTAACTGTCAAGCTGTTTACACACCAAATGCATTGATTTTTAAATACCTGCTTTCTGCCTGTACTGAAGCTTCTATATTTTATTTCATGTTTTATTACTTGAGATATCTGCACAAGACATAAAATGTTCCATAAATCTCAGTGCTCTTTTGGGTAGCAAAATCCCCTCATCACCTTTATAGACATAAATTTGTTATTGTGGTCAATTACATGAGTGTTGAGAGAATTTAGAGTAAATACTCATCCCATGTTAATTGCCACTGATTAAGGAGTAGTCAGCACCAACAAACCCTGAGTCTGACTGTGCTAATTGTGTGCTTATTTTCACCTGTAACCCATTACTGCTCTTACCATCATTAAAGAGGAAAACTCCCTGAATAAATGAGAACAATTGCCATGCCTGGTGTTAGACAATGAGGTGAACACTATGTGCCACAAGCTTAGCCAAATACTAAAAAGGCTTTTAGAGCATTATGGGAAAAGGCACCATGAAGTATTGATCACAGAGGATGGCCGTACAGATTGATCCATGTGAAGTGTAGCCACTGTCCTCTGTCAAAAGTCAGGACCACTTCATTCAGGGCTATTAGTAGTGCTGTTCAAAAAGGCAAGTGAAGCTTCCTGCTTTTGGAGCTAAAGGATTTAAAAGTTGCTCTAAAATTCTGCGTCAAAAATAAACCAAAACCAAAAACATATGTCTTATCTGCTCTGGTTATACTTTGTTAGAGTTGAAACTATCATTCCTCATTATTTATGTGATCTGAAAGACAAAATGGTACCTAAACCATCAGTTAAACTAACCTGGGAGAAGGGCCAGACAGAGCAGCTTTTCCTACAGCTGGTTTAATAACCAGATTTTATTGTTACAGCTGGGATAATCAATAGAAATATACAGCATGTATTGTGCTACCTGAGTTTTTAAGACCAGTTTTGAGAAGAATCTAATCTCTTGAAGGCCAAAAGATACCATGTTTTGAGATAAAGAACAGCACAGACTATGAAATTGTATTCAGTTAATCTCCTACTGAGCCAACAAATCTCTGGATGGCACACCTTCCCCAGATGGAAAATCCAAGCATTCTTTTGGGAGTTTTTGCCAACAGTTAACTGTCCACAATACTAAAAGACACAAACCTTGTTCCTGACATGCACATCTGTCCCACTACAACTTTTTTCTGTTGCATCTTGCAACGTTCCTTGCTAAATAGTCCAAATCTGAAATGCTCCCAGAACATTAACAATTGCCTGGACTACAACAAAGGTCTACTGCTATTACCTGTCTGACACACTTATTGTATAACATGCACGTTGTAAAATCTCAGAAATTTACCCCACTCCAAGTAGGGTTTGGCAGAGAAATTCTTTCAGCCAAGCCCTAAAATGCAGCTCTCCCTCCAAGAAGGTGACTACACATCCAATGGTATCTCAGTCTTCTTCCTAATAAGCTAAATAGATGGTATCCTGAGACCAGGGAATTTTTGGTAGCATTTTTTTCCTGTGTTTGCAAAAGTGCTTTATCACTTTATTCATAACTGATTGATTGGAGGAAACTGCATGCTCTCTTTCACTTACTTTTTTTTTTTTTTATCTTTATAGCCATTCTGTTTGTATCTATTTGTTGAAACCTCTTTATTAAAAAGATTAATTTACTCAGCATTTCAGCATCAGTAAGAGTAGTTTTCTTTGTGGATAAAGAGAAAATTCCTGTATCCCCTGCCATCAACCTCAGCTCCTCAGAAGACTTTTTTGTCCAAATGTGACTGTAATCCATGAACATGCACTAAAATAAAACATGTTTAATTTTTTTTTTTATTTTGTGTATTTTTGTTGACACTCATTTAAAGTAAAAGAAAACTCTTGAGTATTTTCTAGTTGCCCTTTGAAGATTTTTTTTTTCTTTGCAGGTTATTTGACATGAAGGTTTCTTCACAATCTAATCTGCTTTGTATTGCTTTCAAGACATGATGTCTGGGATTGTCTGTTCAGAAAACCAATTGGTTTACTGAAACAAAAGACTGTAATTTCCACATTTTCCAGTACAGCAGTTTAACTCCCCCTTTGTCTGTTTAACTGAGTCCAATCAAATTAAATGAAACAACTAGTCAGACCAACAGTGGCATAAAATATAGACCAAGTCATTTATGTCACCAGTGCTTAAATCCAGAGAAACTTTGCAGAAAGATACCATGCTGACCACTATTTAAAACATAAAATCTCCTTTATTAAGTCTTTGACCCAAAATTAGGTCATCAATTACCCATCAAGTACCCATCAGTGCAACCCTTCCCCAGAATTTAACCTTCTGAGATAAGACAGGGCTGTTTTCCTGTTTGTACCTCAGTATCACAATTATTCACCTGCTGTTTCCAGTCTCCAGTTGAGAACTGAAGGTGTGCCAGATTTGTGACAGTTATTTGTACAAAACTTGAATAGTTCTGCAGTACTTATGGGACATGTCTGAAAACCACAACAAAAAGAAAATTGTTTCCTTGGAGACCCAAAGACTAACCTCATTGGCATCTCAACAATTTTCCAAGGACTCAAACCTGTGCCTCGGTGTTTTCCCTGGAGGGCTATATTTTAATTCATGACAAAACCCAACAACCACAAAAAGTTCATTGAATACACAGGATGAACAAATCCTGATATCATCAGGTCTAACAAGCACAGAATGCTGCTCACACCATTGCTGGCCCAGGCCATGCCCCCTTTGCAGCAGCCCGCATGCAGCCATCAAAGTATGTGCCAGGTACTTTTTGTTATTTTGGAATTAGATGTTAAGTTCAACAGTAGAAAAAAAAAAAATCCAACTTAAACCAAAAAGTCTCATTAAAATTGCTTCTGTTTTGTTTTTATATTTTGTCTGTTTACCAGCTCTCCTGCAAACAGCATTTTTCAGCCAAGACAATAATTTTCTCAGGTCTGCAATGTAACTAACCCACCAGTAGCACTTCTTGCATGTGTGCAGTAGCCAACAAAAACCTTGGACAATCATCAGGAACTACAGCTACCTAAAATCCCTTCATCTTTGCTATCTCAGAGTACCCACTCAACTTAGCCCAGCAGAGTCCTGCTGCCTCTTTTGTTTGAGGAAAAGCCTGGTAAAGCTGTCCCTCTTCCATCATAAACTAAACTTTGCCATGGAATTGAATATTTTAAATACAATATTTCTAAATATGCAAAGCAACTCATTACAATTTACAGAAAGGGCTAATATGTTAATTTCCTGATTGCTCATGAGATAGCATGTCTCTGAAATTCTGGTTCTGCAGGAAATTAAAGAAAGGACTAGAAATGTACAGGTCCAAAACCGTCTTCATGCTGAGCCTTGCCTCTCTGCCTCACTCTTCTCCCAAATCAGCTTCCAGGGGAATTCTCTAAGAACCTAAATTAGGTAAAGATTATCCCAGGGGTGTGGGACCAAGGATTCCAGGCACAGAGGGTTGTTCTCTTTGCTACTGCTTATTCCCAATCCAGGAGTTCCTGAAGCTTTTGCAAAAAAGGTCATCCCTCTGGGAAAATGCCATCAACAAATTATATCTGCAAAAGACTGGTGTAGCACTATTGATGTTTCAATGGGCTGAGAAGTACTCAAAATATGAGTTGAATTCAGAGGCTTGAGGGTTTTCTCCCCAAAGCAATGAAAATTTTTATTTAAATCTCCTCAGAGGCAGAGGCTGAAAACCACTGGCTACAAGGCAAATATTCCTGTTTAAGTGCACACACATACACACATTTGTATTCACATGGGCCACAAGTATAAAGTACCATCAGCTTTTCATAATTCCATCTGCCGAGAGACTCTACTAAATCCATTCTATCACAGTTCTTTAATGCAATATGACAATTAACATTCTCTCACAGGAGGGTGATTTGCTTTTCATAGATTTAGTTGTTCTGGGTTGATAGTATAGTTGATATAAACAGATCTCAAAGAATGCGAATGTACCTAAAAGTTTAAATTGTGCAAGACTGAAGTGCTTCCATGAAATGGGGCCAGACTTTCAAATTCATAGCTTGGAACTGTGCTGGAATTCGTAATGAGAAAAGTAGTTGTGTTTTCTAGTGAACTCTGGGTGGGTCAGTTCCTTGCCAAGGTTGCTACACAGAATTCCCCCTAACACAGAGGAATTCAGATCCATGAGCTCTTCTCTTGCCAGCTGGGATGACCATGGACAGCAAGGAAAAGATGCTGAACTGGGCCAGCATCAGCAGGTTTAGTGGCCAAAGAAAATTTCAACTCATTCCTCTCCTGCTAGACATTTCTGTATCTATCATTTCAGTCACAACTCTTCTAGCAGTGGGTCACTGCTGTGAACAATAATACCTACTTAAGTTGATTTGTTCTTTAGTGTTTCACGCTTTTATTTAGCTGAGATGAAAAGAGGAGGGACAAGTGGGTGGAAAAGAGAGTAAAATTAACTATTCCCCCTCCTCCAACTCTACTACTTATCTCCACCTGAGCAGTGCCTGAGAGAGGCACAAATATACCAGAGACATACACAATGTCTGGGAACCTTGAACAATGTCCCTTTCTGAGCGGTGACATCTCTGCACAAGCAGTCAAGCTCCACTTCTCCTGTTGGAAAAAGCTGGTATTCCCCTCACTCAGTCCTCAAATGAAACAAGTCAATTATTTGTGTGAGCCCCACAGAATCATCTCCATAACCCTCTCCAGGACCCTCAGGCCAACCCTTGACACAGGAGTGTAATCGTACAGCGCTGGAATCAATTACACCTTTGGAGAGAGGGGTGGAAAAAATGACTTTGCAGGCCCACTGCAAATTGCTGGGGCTGTCCTCTGGCTCTCGCACGGCTCTAATCCAGGAAGTGCCTCTCAGCTCAATTTTCAATTATGTTCTCATCACAATTTACAAGAGACAGTGTGTAATTTATGGCAATTACCTCTTCTGACATCCCCCTTTAAAAATTTCAGATAAAGAGACAGACAAAACCTGAAAGTGAGCCAAGCTCACCTGGCCTGCCTGCTGTACTAAGTTGACATTATGGGGAGAAAAAGGTATTTCTGACAAGGCTGTGAAGGAGATACTTTACAGAGTCGTGAATGCATGCTGACAACTAAATCAAGCAGAAGAGGAACATAATTGTTGTGGATGCATTCCTTTATTTGTTAATGCATATATACAATATCATAACAACTGAAAACTGTGTAAGGGGGTAATAGGGAACACAGTCTGTCATTCTGGGTAAAAGACCTGTGAAAAAATTACTTTACTATAAAGTCATCCAACTCATTTGGTTTATCCTTCCTCCCCCAGCAAGATAAGCAAGTCATAACAGAAAGAGCAAAACCTCTAAAATAGTGTAAGATTTTCTGGAAGGAAAGTTCAGTATTTTAAAGAACAGGAAGCAATCATTTGGCTTTCTGTGACCCAAAATATTTTAATATTTTTCAGGTATTATGCAGGGATCATTGCATTACCAAAGACTTATTGTGGTATTTTTCATTTTCCAAGATCTGAAAGTAAAACTGAAAAACCCTGTGAAGCAAAACTAATATAATTTCTGGAATGAAATCTAGAGCTGGTAACAAATATTTTGACAGTCCTACATCTTCATTCTACAAGAACACCTAAAAAAATTGGATCAATTTCACAGCAATTCCATTATTGTTACAGATTTTTTCCTTTTTTTTTTTTTTGACAGTGTGAAACTTTCTTTTTATTTTCAGAAAAAAAGCATTTTATTTGTTTTGTTAACTTTAAAACATCAAAGAAAAAAGCTTTAATTGAAAAATGCCTTTTCCTACAATGTTTCTTCATCAGGAGTTTTAAACTGGGCAATTCACTGTCAAAAGCCAAACTGAAATCTCAAAATCCCTGGTGAAAGAGGGACACCAGGAAAGGTTCTGACCCACTGAAACCTCTGGGAGTTGTGCCACTATCTTCAGGTGAGCAGCATTTATACACATACATATCACAGAATCATGGAATATGCTGAGTTGGAAATGATCCATCAGGTTCATTGAGTCCAACTCCTGGCCATGCACAGGACAACCTCAAGAGTCACAGCATGTGCACAAGAGCATTTTCCAAACCCTTGTTGAAGCTTCTATTTATATAAAAATAATTTGAAATGTTCAAGATGACATCTATGTAAACTGAAAATTTCCTTATGCTGTAATGGGCTTCGATATTTGCAGGAAAAACCCTGAGCTACAGAGGGTGCTACAGAATTTCTCCTCAATTCCCTGGTGGGGAAAAAAAAAATATTTCTCAGATATTCAAGAGTGATAAGGACTACTATCTCTCCTAGTGAAAGCTGTCTCCTAGTATTTTCAGAGCTCATACAACTGTGTAAACATAATTAAAGCACCTTTAGTAATCTACTGCTTGATTTTAACCACTACTTATTTTAGAGCACAATGTTTATTAAATGATGAAGCCTGAGTCACATATCTGAAGTAAACTATGAAAGGAGGTGAGTGAGCAAGCACTCAAAGAAAATGCACCTTGTACTGCAGAGCTGATGTTTCATAAGAGACAGGTCCCCAGGCACCTACACACAGATCACAGAGGGCATGGGGGAAAGCAAACCAATGAGGGACAAAGTGTGGGCATTTGTTCAGCCTTCAATGTCAGGCCAGCAGCCCAGGAGCCCATGTTGTTCTCCTAGCTGAGAACAACATCTGGATCTCCTAGCTGAGTATCCCCTTTATTGGTGGAGAGTACAGAGAAATAGTTACAGACTGTGTCATGTTAATTACAGCAAAGCAGGTAGTTACTAGCAGAAGAGAAGGAAACTGGTGGGATTTTCCAAACTGGGGAAACTCCAGCAAATAGATCACAAATGGAACAAAACAGCTTTAGCTCCAAGGTAACACATTCCAAGTGGTATCACTTGAAAAGCATAATAAGGGCTTGCATGTTCCCATCAGTTCATGAGCTCAGGAGAAATTCTGGGTGGTTTACAGAAAACCTTCAGAATCCAGCAATATTTTACAAGAGGCACTGTGAAGGCTTTGAGGGAGGTGAGCTTATACCTGGGTGGTGAGGACTGGTGAGCTAACAGGGTTCTGAGGTTCTGCTGAAACCAAACAGCTACTAGCTCACTTGTGAGTCAACACTGAAGAAAATAATCCACTTAATCCTTTCCATTAGGCTTCAATATCAGCAAAGAATCTCATGAGACAATGTGGATAAACACATAAATTTGGCAACAATGAATAAGAGGCAGAGGTCAGGTTGCAAATAGGTGGACTTCATCACTTCTGAGTAATAGCACATCCTCACAGCTCCTATCTACCCAACAATGCCATCACAGAGTTAATTCCCTGCTGTGGTGAGACCTATTCCTGTTTTATGCCTCCTGGTAGCCAGACACATAGCTACCCCAGAACCCACGTTCAGGAAACACCACAAACAGAGCATAGCTGAGGAACACTGCATACAAAAGCTTAGTAGCTTTCCTCCTACCTAAGCAGCTGTGAGGGATGTGATGGGTATATTGTGTTCATGAGAGACCTTGCAGCTGTAACTTCTTGCTCTGCCCAAGTCAGTGTAAGCTCTGAGTTCTGCATGACCAAACATGACTAAAGCCATGATCCTCAGTCCATAAGCAAACCAAGCACTTAGAATCTTTTTCTATCTTCTATCTACAAGGTTAGCAGTGAAAACCTGAATCGTAAAAACTCAAGAGTCTGAGCTCTGTGAAAAAATAAGCCTGCCTCTGCTAAATGATACAAGATGGAGAACAGACTACAGGTACATTTTAATACTTCTCCTTGGATAAGAGACCAGTAAAAATATTTTATGAAAACTTCATGGATAAGGGCAAACACAACAGCAATTTCACATGAATTGCATTCCCCTTGGAAAAGCCAGGAAAAAGCTGAATCCCCTACAACATAAAGTAAGGGGGTATATGCCTGCAAACATAAAATTCTTCCTTAAGTTTCAGGAATGAAAAAACCCAACTCCATCTAGTTTTGGTTTACTGACAACAGCAGTAGGGATTGTAACATAGAATCAGGGTAGCCAAAAACACAGGCAGGTCAGGCTCATGTATCATTATGTGAATCAAATGACTCTTTCTAGAAAAGGACTGTTCCATGAAACAGCCATTCTCTTTAGGTTGAAAGAGCTTCAGGAGCAGCGTTAGTTGGGTGCTCTGATAATGACCCAGCACAACGGGATCAGAGATCTGGACTGGAGCCTTGGGGTATAACAACAGCATAAATAATTAATGACAACAACATATTTTGTATATAGACATGTGGAAGCCCATCCACAGCTCACCAAAGTCAATGGAAAGATCCCATTCCCTTGGGCAATTGATGGGAACCAGAGGTAAGCATCAGCCCTCACCACTTATTATTTACCACAGCACATTTTCCATGTCTTCTCACCATAAAATATTAAGAGGGTATACTCTCTGCACCTCAGGCTTGCAAAATCAGCAACTATAAGGCTTTTGTTTCCTTTTTTAAAAAATCAATAACAATAATATTAAATACACAATAATTATAATATTATTTCTATTTTAGCACTAAAATAAGACACTAGTACATGTGAACAACAAAAGTTGTAAGTGTAATTAATATGAAACAGAAGTGTCTTTTCCAAGATGGCCAGCAAGGACTTTCTAAAGATTAATGGAGAGGATTGGGGAAAAGAAGTATAAGGCATCAATAATACCTTGAAGCACCAACAGCTCCCAAAGACACACCCTAATTTCAAATTGAATCATCAGACCAACAGAAATTATCTCCATTTTTATAATACGGTTTGTGTTTCTATTTTTAGTTTGCAGTAAATTATGAACCATTAAGTAGGATGAAAAAAGTTTAGCAGTTGCTGATGTAGAAATATTTTAATCTCATACACCTCAGGTACATGAGATATCATGTTAATAGAAATAAACATTCTTCAGAGACAATTTAATCTAGATCTAGCTCTGGTTCTGTTGTATGTAGGTTAAATTCTGATGTCAACAGGGAAATGCTCAGTAAAGCCCAGGTACAGCACAGCTGAGAGTCCAGCTGCAGTAATGCATAGTTTAGAGGTTTTACTGTTCCCTACATCTTTTCATTAATGACTAGTTTACATTGCACTCCAAACAAAACAGGAAAGGAAGCAGATTCAAAATGAGAACTTTGAAACCTATCATCTCACAAAATCATTGGAAATAATTGGACCACAAATATCATTAGATATTTGTGGTCCAATTACTAGTAAGAAGGAGAAAAGAAAAAGTTGGAACTGCAAAATTTTAATTGTCCTGATTTGGGGGAGGAGGAAGATAAAAGAAAAAACAAAAAACAAAGTCACCAGGCCTTTACCTCAGAAGCTCGCAGGCCTTGCTGCAGCCTAACTCAATAATTACATTGTACTGCCAGCAACAATTCCATTTTTTTTTTTCTCGCCTGAGGGTTCCAACACATTTGCACCATAGGGAAGCCTTTTCTCTTTACATCTCAAAACTCTACCACAAACTCTTCCTTTATTCATAACAGCCAGATCCCCAGCTGAGATAGGCACTTTCGTATTGCTCTAGATGACAGTTTTCTGTGTTCTTTCCAAGCTCAGGGGGTTTAATAAACATATCTGGCAATCTTTCGATAGCTGGAGGGCCTGGGATGACACTGTGTGCAAACAATATGCTCTCACTGCTAGGGAAACAAGTTTATTCAATTCAATTAATAGATTACAGTCAAGATACTTGTTAGCCTGCAATGAAAAATAGGAGAAGGACTATGAGACTTAAGGTAGGTTGTAGGATTAGCACCTGGCAAAACAGCAAGCCAGGCAAAATAAGACAAAAAAACCACTTGTTGTACATTGTTGGGGAGGGTTTTCTTGCCATATAAACAGTGGCACAGGCTGCTGGTCTCAATACAGAACTGTCTTTTAACTCACTTTAAAAGGAGCTTGGACCTCTCAACATGCAGAGCCTTGGGTGCAGCACTCTAAAAATATATCTCTGTTTCCTCCTACAAAATGGGGATATTCCTTTTCATTTACCTAACTACAAAGGGTGTTTTCCATTAGACATGAGCAATAATTCTTTCTGGCTGAAACTGCACTGTTTACAAGCCAACTACAGCAGGCAGGATTTGGTTCTACATTTGAAAGGAATTGAAGTAAAATTCTATTTTAAACTCTATTCAAATGAAAGCATTTTCTTAACATAAACTTTTGGAATACAAAATTTGCATCTAGAAGAAATATCTCCAATGCAATCACACTGGTCTAAATAAGAGAAACACTCATGCTTTCTTGAAGTAAAATACTCCCACAGCTGGTGGTCCTACATACCCCCCCCCCCCTTTAAGAATGGATCTGCAACAACTTGTCCATTCTGAAATGTTCTCAGAACAAGTTTAAACTTGCAGAAGTTGCCAGAGAAGAAAATCTAATTTAACTACCAAAATGACAGGTAAGTTTGCCTGAGGGATAATTTGTGGTTAAGGCACATACAGGAATACAGGAGGTAAAAATTTATTTCATACCATACACCTGAATAAGTAACCCAATATCCAGTGCTTCAATTCTTATATGTAAAAAAGAGTTAAACCCCATTCTTTTATCTGGCTTGCCTATTCTGTTTGGCAACAGGGGCTGTATCTAGCCATGCCTCCTCTGAGCAATGGCTACCCAAGTGTTACTGGGTCCTCAGCTACCAGTCAAATTCCAGCTCAGTTCAAGGACATAAATAACAATCACTACTTAAGTAGCTCTGTTCCTATTTCAGTGGACAGAAGCATCACTTGTTCTTCAGAGAACTAGTACTCTTTTCTTTTTTTAAAGTTAAAATACATTAATAATAACATAGCATAATAAATCAAATAACAATACTAGCCTTGGGGCTGGCAATCTAACAAGCTGCAAAATATGGTACTAGGGACAGTAAGATGGAAAAAGTATGAGAAAAGGAGTTGTGTTTGGAAAGAAGAAGAATGTCCCAGAAGACTGAGTAGCTCTCCTAGTGATATTCTTGTGAATGTGATATTTGAGATAAAAGTCACCATTTTGTAGCTGAGTAAGGTCACCCATGAACCTCTGTAGCTGAATAAGGTCACCTATGAACCTCTCCAGCATCTGAATCCCAGAAGGGGCTCACTCTGAGCCAGATGTGCCTTATTGCTGCTATGCAAGCCATGGAAGGAGGGAAGAGCCTGCAGGTCCTGGCAGGAGTAAAGAACTTTCCCACTAAGTCACTTCTGCTCTGCAGCAGCTCTCAGTGTCCATGAAGTCACAGACCCAAGAGTACACACTTGATGCTACTCCAGCCCATCTTTGCTCTGAATAGTTCTGTCCTTACAGCCTTGAAACAGAAAGGCCAGGGACTCAAGACTCAGTCAACATGTTATTTTTCTTACTGTATCCCACTTGTTTTCTGTGATCTAAATATTGACTTTTCATTTGAAGGAATGTTTGAAAACCACACTTTCACTGGGATCCCTGACTGTTTCAGAACTGGGTCACAGGAATTAGAACAGTTGAATGAAGAATCAAAAATTAATTATTTATTTACCTAACATAGGTGGTGCCTTTGTTCTTAGATTAGCAAAGAGCTCATTATGAATTTCCTTGGAACTCAAGCAGTTCAGCAAATGTCTCAATATGTCTATTCTGTGGCCTGCTCAGGAATTTTCAAAATTTCAGCTGAACTTCAGCGTGCAGCTTAATCTCATTATATCATTGCTCATCTACAACTGAAAGATATTAGAGTGCTCCTATGAGTTCATGTAAATTTTAAATTCAATTTCTAAAAAGTTCCAAGCCAAAGATATTTTAAGCCATATAGTCCTATGGCTTGAGTGTTTGCAAAACTCAAAACCATACATCTTTGGAAAAATTTTAAGTTCTAAACAAAATACAACGTTCTTATATTATTGATTTACCTGTTATAAATATTGCATTGAACAGACTAGGAACTGGCCTGTATCCCAAGCAGTAATATTCCTCCACATTTTCATTTTTTTTACTAACAGAGAAAAGGTCTATGGAATTAATAGGGATGTGAAATCAGTCAGAATGAAGCTTCTATGTTTTCCTTCCAGCTCCAGCAGATTACTCAGAAGATTCATAGAATCTAACAGGCAATTTCATGCTTCCAGCTAAATTTTACTCATTGGGTAACTATTTTTGCAAAGGACACAGTGTAGGGGAAAAGAAAAAGAAGTGGGGAATAATCAAAACTAACCTGGCTACCACTAGTTTTGTTCCAATTGTCTTGGTAGGAATCTGATCCTGAAGTAAAATACAAAATTCAAAAGGTATTCCTTCAGTTTTCTTGTCTAGTTCTTTAAATGTATGCTACATTTAATACAGTAGATCCTGCTAATTTGGCAAGGAAAGTTTGAACATTTTTCCAAAATTATAATTAATTTCTTACATGGGTAAGGAAATGGCATTTATTCTTTTGCTATATGAAATATAGAAAATAAGTTAATCTCTATTCTTTAATTCCTGCATAAAACTCAAATTCTGCTTCCACTTCAGTCAGCAATAAACAATAATTAACTTTCAGCAGTCAGGATCAGCCCTAAAATATTAAAGCATGTGTTACAACAGAGGAAAGCTGAAAAATATTATACACCATAGAGCAGAAAACTAGGCAGAGAAATATATGCACAAATACAATTCATATTCTGATTTCCCCTTCACTTTCAAGTGCACATTTGTTTGCTTTATGAGAATTTGCTAGCTACAACAAAAGTTCTATTGAAAATCTTGATGCTATGACGTGCTAAGGAAAAGAAAGCCTTGTTCCTTTAACAACAAAAATCTGCATATAGCAATTAATCTTAACATTCTTAAGAAAACAAATGTCACACTTAATTTTTAGGTATTTTTAAGAAATACTAAACTTTTACAAATACTAAAGTATTTTGCTTGAATGAATGAGTCTAATCTCTACTACTTACCTACTTGGTGTGGGTGTCTATTCTCAGAACAAACACTCCCTGAACTCAGTGTACACTGTGCTTGAGGAGCCACTCGGCAACTTGGAGCTGTGTATTTGAAAATAGTTTGTATCTGTAACTGCTATTAAATGAAAATCAGTACATCACTGGTTGGGCAGCTGCTAAGATTTTATAATCACACAATAGAGAGGATTAAATACTTGTAAAGAGTGCATTAGACTAAATTCTGTGCTCAGTTGCAATTGTACGACCTTAGGAAATCAATGGGGTTCCACACTTGCAAATGATGAGGGGTTGGGTCCATTCCTTTAAAAAAAAAACAAAAAACCCTTAAGAAAGTTCAATTTGAGAGAAAATTATTGTGCTTCTCCCTCTACTGTTCCATGTCTCATAGCTAACATCTGGTGAAAATTAAGAAGCAGTTTCCCCCCTTCCCCCCTTCCCCCCAATCAAACAACAAAAAAAAAAAACCCACAATACAAAACCCCGCATATATATCTGATGTATTTTATACATATTCATCCTCATAACTTGACAGATGGGAGGAATCTTGCAGTCATTTCTGAAAGCAGACAAAAGGCCGTTGGTTCTGCTCCACATGATGATTTGTGAAGACAGAATATCACCCGCTTCCGTTGATGATTATATAGTTCTATCCATCTGTCTGCCACTGGAGGTTGTGAGAGTGAGATACAGCTCACACCGTCTTCATAAACAAAAGTAGACTGTGCTGTCAGTAGTCAGACACGCCAACTAATTGGAGCTGTCGACAGACACAATATTCTGTGTCAACAGCTCTGGTAACAGTTTGAAACAGCAATGATATGTTGGGTGATGGTGAGGATGACACATATGTCTCTAATAGCATGCTAGAAATCTGACATAACTAGAAAAGAATTACTAAAATGTAATTCCCAGCCTCTAGTTCTGCTGTTCAGACTTCCCAGTCAGCACAGAAAGGGATGCTTGTGTGTGTTCATGTTCTTGTGCTTGTACTTGTACACATCTTCTTCTGTATCACTTCATATGCTGACAGCTTAATTTGATGCTCATAATGTCTAACTTAAAAACTAAGCTTGCTGCTGAATTTCAAGGAACTAATCAAAATTCCTACACAAATTTAAAATTAAATAGGGAGACTGTCTCCACCACTTTCTCATGTACTGGAAACAAACTAAACAGGTCAAACAACAACCTAGCTAAATGGACAGCTCTTACTGCATCTGTGCAGGAAAGAAAAGTACTATCTTACTGAAAAGTGGTTTAGTGGACTCATCCAAATTATAAATTGTCCTCTGATCTTGCTAAGATTAATAAGCATTCTTCATTTTAAATTAAAGCCCAAGGAAAAAAAATTCAGGATTAGGGCTTCATTTTCTCTTTAGCAGAAAATCCTTCACTATCATCACTTCTTTAGGATTTAAAAGCAGAAAGAAATCAGTGTAAAAGGTTCATAAACAAGGTACTATGGAAAGAGAGAAAGCAGAGGTTTGCTCTACTCACATATGCATATGCTCAGTTTGCACATTTATCTAGCTCCTCCCTTGCCAAATGCAATGTAACATTGGACAGACTAGGTTACATAACTTCATAATATACTAGTGTACAAAAATACAACTTTTTTTATCCAAAGAACTAAACAAATATATAAACATCACAGCAACCATGCTAGTAAAATGAATAGTAAAAAGTCCTTACACGGTGACCTGCAACAGCAGGTCTGGCATCTCACCTCAAGGGCCCAGAGCTGTACCCAGGACACTGACAGTCACCATAAAACAAATAATAAAACAGAGTGACTGTCCATTTATTGATGCACATTACCACATTGTAGCCATTGAACAACAAGGTCTTAAGGCCTTGTCATCCCAGAGAAGCAAGAGGAGGGAGCAAGCTGGAAAAGGCACATGAGAAACCAGGTGATGTTCTGCAAAGCCCTGGCAATGAGGCTGGAGGTGGCAAGTGCAGAATTTATCCAACTACAGCGATCCCGACTTCGGAGGGACAAGGCAGAGCCCAGAACCCCGTGTCCCAGGAGGGAGGATGGCAGCACCCAGAAGGAGCAGGATCTCAGGAACCACAGCCCAGCGCCAAGGAGGCTTCATACACCCCCACCAGCTGCCTCCAGCAGCTTCTTGCCAAACCTAGAGGGACAGAGCTGAGGGAAGCAGGTTGGAAAATACATGCCCGGGGGGCAGGAAGTGTTGAGCATTACTGAGGAACACGCAGTGACAATAGCTGAGGTTACAGAGGAAGAGCCTAGTCTTGTTTGTGGCATAAATCCCTCCATTATCTCTTGCTGCTTGACCTGCTGGAGCAGCCAGCAGCACCAGGAGCATGGCGTGCGGGCCTGAGCCGGCTGCTTCCAGCCAGGAGAGGGCACACAAGGCAGTCCCTGCGACACTGCCTGCTTGGCAGCCACTTATGCTTCCCATCTTCATGGCTGTTTCTGACTGATGTCCCTTGTGAACCATCCAGACTGTGCTCAAAATCATAATGGGAAAAGAAAATACTAAAAGATAAGCCAATATCTGTCATTGCCAAAGCCAAAAATCTAGGAAAACCTGTCAAAATATTGTATGAGGGAGAATTTTAAAAACAGGAGTGTGAAAAATAAAGTCAAGCAATGTTATATTCCTCACCTAAACACACAGCAAGTTGCTACCCAAGAAGAAGTGTGTATAAATAGTGTGTCAGCCATTTAGTGTGAGTGTGACTCTAACAGCTGGGCTGTTTGCAGGAGATGCAAATTCGGAGCCATTCAGGGAAGGAAGAATGAAAGCTTTGGCACTCGCTGGGCAAACACTAACGGGTTTGGGAAAAGGGCCAGCAAAAGACAAGCTACACAAAATAGTGGGTGGCCAGACTTAGGACAAGGAATAGTTGGGCAAAATACCACAAACAATCCAGCTCAAGGCAAACACTGGACACTTCAAAAGTTTTATTTTTCAATTCCAAAGCATAAGCAAAAGATCTCACTGCAATCACTGCACTCCCACAGCCCAAGCAGCCTTTGTAGCCCACAGACACTTGCTGATATTCATCTTGCATTACACTCGCCCATCCCAACAGTGTCTGGCTCTGATTCATCCCTAGTCACAAGGACAACTCTATTACTTGCCATGTTCAAAAGTTAGTGAAAAACTACCAATAAACCTTCTGCCCCAGAGATCAATTGAAGGAGTTTGGAGAAGGTCAGGCTGCTTACAGCTTTAATCTAAACAAATAGGTTGGCTGTGATACCGAAATGGTGCTTACAAGAGACCCTGTAGCTCATGAGTAAAGTATGAGGGTATTTCAGGACTCTATCCTCCTGTCAGTTCTGTGAGACACCAAGATTTTATGGAATCTGGTATCTGTTATAGATACTTATGGCAGAATTACACCAGATTTCTTTCAGGTTTTGTTTTATTGTTGTGGGGTTTTCTTAATGAAGTGAATCTAAGCAAAGCATCAACACCCTCTGTGTTAAATCACAGACATTTATTTCACCAAAACAATTCAGGGCCTAACGTATTTTAAGGTCCGTTCATTATTCAACCTTCAGCCTTTTCATGCTGCTTAGACTCACTGCCTTGTACCACATCGGTATTTAATAATTATTCCAGCTGTCTCCAAAGCCCTTTCACCACACCTTGTGTGGCACATTACAGACAGCTTGGATTTTTCAGGTACAAATTGCTAAACAATTACTGATGAGAGAAAGGTCATAATAATAGGTTACAGAAGCCTTTGCAGCCTGCCTTTACTTCATGGCCATTTATAAAGAACCATTTCATCCCATTGTTATAATGATGAGAAGGAAGTAGTTTAAGGTAGTTATAGACAAGCAAACAAAAGGCAGGAGAGCAGTGCTGTATAACTTCTACTTTCACTTCCTGCCTACTCCATTACTTCTGGCATTATGGGAGAAATAACATGATTGGAATGACCTAAAGGTTATAACAGGTGGGCAAGGTTTGCCTTGTCGAAAGCAGTGCGAGCACTGTTGGCTAAATCTTTTTGAAAGCTGAAAGTGGTGCCGTTTAACAAAAATACTAAGCTGTCATTGAAAAAAGTACATTACTTAGAAATAGTATTTCTTCATGGGCTTTCTTATCTCTATTTTCCCCCCTCAAATGGGGTTGGTTTTTTTTCCCCAGAGGAAAAGAAAAGGCACAAAGATGAAATCTCTCTGTAAAGTTGAAAAGTAGAGGACAGATTTTGCACTGGTATAAACTCCATTTGCTACATATGAATGTTACCAGTTTTAAAACAGCCAAATTTAAACCTCAATGGTTCAATCTAGAGCATTAGTGATCAGGCTGCCAAACTTATTTGGATTCCTAGTAATAGTGTGGATATAGTAATTTTATTACCCTTAATTTTTTGCAACAAGTGTTTCTGCTAGCTTCTTCTTCAGTATTTGAGGTATGGGATTGGATTCAAATATATCACTGAATTTCAAGCCCAGTCACAGTTCACAGAAAAATCCAGGTTATTTCATAAGAACCTTCCTTGTGAAAGAGAAAATTCAGGACAATTTGATTGACTAGGAAAAAGCAACCCTGAACACAGCCAGCAGAATAATGATGGAAGCAATAAGGCAATAAGTAATTTGGCACTTTCAGCTAAAGGGTAAGATTCCCTCAGCCTTACTTAAAGATTTTTAAATTTATGCAAGTTAGAAATAACACAGTAGTAAAGGCAAAGGGCCAATAATACTTCCCATCATTTCCACCCATGTTCAAACATTAACAGACCTTTGTTCAAGAGCAGCCCAATAAGCAGGAGGCAAGTCCACTCAAAGCTAAGCAATATCCTAAGTAAAGAACAAAACAAGACCTGGATCTCCATTAGGAGGCTTCTTCTTTCAGAGAAACTTCATTTTTTATCCTGAGGAAATTGCTGGGGGCAGATCCCCCACCCCAGATACCATCTTCCATTTATTCACCATTGATTTTCAATACATTGGGCCTTAATTTCTTTAAGCTTCACCTTCCCTTCATGCAAAATGGAGATTAAGACACAGGTTTACCAATTGGAAGAGAACTGACCCTTGGACCATCCTCATGCCCATTTTATATTCACATGTCCAAACTCATCCCACGCGCAGAACAGACAAGGCAGATGCCAGGCAGAATTCTGAATTATTTATCTCAAAATATATTGAGGCTGCATCACATATTCAGCATAAATTAGGCAGGACTGGCCAAGCTTTCTTTGTGATGGATAAAGCCTCACTAGCTGCAAGGGACTGCAACACACACACACACACAGAGACTGTGGTCCACATGGCTGCGATGTGCATTCTTCACATCCTGCTCTCAGCTGCAGATCACTAAGAGCCAGAGTTGTGCCTCCCAAAAAAGTCCATGAGAGAAAACTTTGCTACTTTCTAGCCTTAAAATTGTGAAGAATTGTATTCCTTGCTTCATCAGACTAGGTACAGGATTTCAACACATATTTCTTTTATATTGGCAAGCATATAAAACTTGAATCAATCCCTGACTTTTAGAAGATTTCCATTTATTGCTGCCCAAGATTTAATCAGCTACATTGATAGCCAACTATTAGTTCATTTTTGATCAATAGTTATTTAAAAAGTAAAAGCAAACAAGTCCGTAAAACAATTTAAATACATCAAAGTTTATATCTCACGTTACATAGCAAATCCCACTCTCCTTCAGGAATCCAGCCAGGCAACCTTTTGTTCCCTTGGCCAGTTGCTGGAATAATAGCCTCTCCTTTGTTTCATCGTGACTTGATTACTATAATTATTTGCCCGCTAGACTTCCAGCCACTGCTCTGGTTGTGAGGAGTACAGAATACAACTGCTAGACTACATGCTGCATCTAAGTCTTTCCATCACATTACCCCTATATCCCCATATTAAGAGAGCTCCATTGCTTCCCAATACAGCGGCGGTCCGATTTTTTAGATCTTCGTACTAATTTACAAGGCTTTACATTGGAAGCCTCAGATAAATCTTTTGCTGCTCCATGTCTGAAGAGTCTTAGGGCTGTACTTGTATATGCTTTTGTCTCCCCCATAGTGTTTTAGACCCTGAACTTGTTTAGCGTTACTCACATGAGCAGGTTTACAGACTTCAATGGGACTACTTACATGAGTAAGAAGTACTCATATGAGTAGATATTTGCAGGCTCAGACCCTAAGTGACTTGGAGAGCTTTACTATTATTCACTTCTTGAAAAGCACTTGCAAAGAAACAAGAGAGGACTTACGGTATTTATTCAGAGTTATTATATATTCACCATGTCTTCTTCTTAAGCCCTCTTTGTTCTTGAGTACATGTACTCTATCTACAGTAGCGATACACAATATTTCTCTCAGGGGATTTTCACATGCGAAAGTAGCAGAGGGTTTGACATGTTGGACTGTTGGGGGTTTTGTGTTGTTTTGTTTTGTTTCTCCCTGTGAGAATTTGTAGATACCAACTTGAGACAAAGAGGATTTTGTTATTTCTTCTATTGCAGCAGCACTAACAAGCCTGTGCCAGGGAGTAAGGCACCAGTGCATAAAAGCATAGTTCACACACCTCACAACAAGCCATCTCCTGCCCCTAAAGTGTAAAAGCTGCAATTTCTTTACAGCTTAAATTGAACACTCTCATTTTTACCTTGAAACACTTGTTTCCTTCATGCATTTGCAGCTATGAGGACAATCAATTTTGTCATCAGACTTACAGCACCCAGGTCTAGAATGGCTCATTTCTACAAAAGTTCATATTTCCCACCTATATGATACACACAACCTGGCACACTTATTTCTTTATATAATGAGAGATGTTCTCTTCTCTGGAAGACTTGTATTCCTTGGGAGAAAGAGGGGCAAAGTGAAAAAGCTGCATTGTTCTGTAGCCTACCCTTCTAAGAAGTTGTCCTTGCTGGGAATGCTGGATATGTCAAAAAAAAAAAAAGTGCAAACTGGGCTCACTGAACCCCCCAGATCCTTTAAAATAAATTAAATGTCTTTTCTAGCAGAACACAATGGAAAGGTACAGATAGATCATTAAAAACTAGAGGCTTTCAGAGGCTCTCAATGGTGATTTTTTTCTTTCTGAAAACACCAGAAGAGATGACAGACTTGATCCTTTGCAGTGCAGAGTGCTCCTGAGCACCCTCTATTACTGTAGATGGGATGGAAAAGTGGAGGCAAGCAGCATTAAGCATTGCTTGTCACCTTGCAGTGCTGTAAGCTGCTAGAAAATTCCTGCATTCCACACATAGCAAAACCAGTCCCTCAGTTCAGAGTGCCTGCTACCTCCAGAACAGAGACCTGTGAGTTGATTCCACTGGAGATTTCTGTACCAGGTTAGCAATACCAATAAAAGTTTCAGGTGGACTTGTGCAGGAACAAACTGATAAAGGTGAGTCCACACTGTTTTCCAACCAGGATGAGCTGCACTCTAGGCAGCATTAAGTCTGAAATGCACATCTGGTTTGAGGGTCTGCCCTAAAGTCTTTGCAATAACACATACAAGAAACAACCTGGACAGACAAGGTGAGGGCCCAGAGCAGGTGGGATGCTATAAGAATGTGGTGGAAAACTGTCACTATTTCTTCCATCTATCTTTTCTTCCCATTAGCCAGGAAATTAGTGGATTTCATTTCCAAAAAAAAAAACTTCAGTGAAAAAGAGACAGTCTGATGTGGAACAGGCACAGCACAGGACAATGACCTAGAGCTTGCATGGAGGAGAGGGGGTGAGGCTCTTTGGTTTCAAACATCTCCTGGACTGTTAGCATGCTCTCCATGGTGTATTTAGACACCAAAGGACAGCCCAGCTCCACAGCACTGTCTACCTTTAACCACATGATACTTGTTTCACTCTAAATAAATCTAAGGTAGGATAGAGAGCCGGCAGGGGAAAACCACAGCCAATACAAATGCAATGTATTTTTACTGGTACTGAGCCTGGCCTTGTCATGAACTATCCCAAAACAGGGCAGTGAATGCCTTGGGTCCAGCCATCTCTCAGTGCATTCTGCACCACACAGATCTTTCTCCACTTGAAGCTCAAACCTGGGGAACTTTCAGCTGGCTGAAAGCCAAAAATAAAGCTTGCTCCCTTGGCTTTTCTCAGAGTTCTCAAAACTCTAGTAATAAGGTGATTTTCCTTTAAGAAATGCTGGCATACTACTGTCTCGTGTCAATTTTCATGGGTCACCATGAAAACAAGATGGGTGGCAGGAAATTAAAAGAATTTCTGTTAAGCTCACAGCCTTTGAAATCCTTTAGGTCTGTGAGATGGCAACCTTCTTTTCCCTTCCCCAACTTTCACTTCTGAGACACAATCTATTGCTTTATGGGTAACAGTCTTCTTCCTGCCATTTTCAAGAGAGAGAAAAACCTCCTAAATCAACTCACCGGGCAACTGGATTTTGGCAAGCACAGTGTACCAAGAAGGAAAATTAAAACTTAATAGCTTTAATCAAAGTAGTTATTGTTTAAGATTCTTGAAGCTAAATTCTAACAAAGCTTAACAGAAAGGGTAAATGGAGGTACAAGTACAGTAGGAACACATGAGCTATTTTCTTTAAAAAGTCTCATTCTGCTAATTAAATATTTTATCAAATATTTGCTGATACCAATTTTCACAGTTTATATTTCCTGCTCATATTTAATATTCCAGTAACAAAACTCATACTACCAACTAGGAAATACTAATGTTGGTATCAGTATTCTGAGGTTATATTATAATTCAATATATTTCCCTGTGAAAATACATTATATTTTAGATGCAATAAATAAGCCTGATAATAATATCAAACAGCAGTATATGAATTCTGAAATTACTTCCTTGAAGTCTCAGAGGTTTGAATTTTTTCCCCATGTCTCCCTGTCCAACACAGAAGCAATGAAATGTCTCTGTATACTTGTAAATCAGCACTAGTACTTCTGCGAGTGCATATTTTTATCCTTTAGCATTTCTTAATTCTAATTTTAAATTAGAAACTGTACTCATTTTTTGGGGGTGCCTCAAATCTGTGGTGCTTTATTTGAGATCCTTTCATTTGAATCACAGTGCACTACAGATGTCACTAAAGTTGAGACCTGGAATATCACAGACTGACCATATAATAGCGAAGCTCATGAAACAAGAAATTGGAAGGCTTTTGAGGATTTGGGGGATGTGTTTAGTTGTAGAAAACCAGGCTTTTCAGTGGAAATGAAGGAATATTTGATACAATAATTCTAGGTACCTATGCACATACAGTTTTACTGCTCAAAGCCCTTCCATTTCAACCAAAACAACTCAGAGCAAAAGACTCATTCTTATTAAAAGTGTCCAGAGTGGCTACATGTGTCAGTGTGAACTACATTGAATTCACTGGTGGATAGTCAAAACAGAGCTAAGAATTTTTTTATGTGATAATTTTCTAATCAGAAGTTCTATGCTTGCACAAATGAAAATTGTGTAGGACATGTACTTAATAGAAAAAAAAAAAAGAAAATTCTCTAGATACAATGCTTCTGTTAGTCTCTCTCCATATTAAAATGACAGAAGCCTTGCAGAGGAGAGGAGAAAATGAAAAAAGCAGGAGGAACAGCAGTGTGCCAGAAACAAGTACTCTGGATTTCCAGTGCCCCTTATTTTTCTGCTTCCTTGCCTGTCTCCCCTCTCCAGCTTTGTAAAATTCAAAATGGGACAGGGGTTTCCAGACATCCAGCTAAGATCCCATAAACAAACTTTATTGTTTGCTCTACTAAAACCTGGACTCTTTAAGAAGCTCCTGGCCACCCACTCACATACACAAGTACACATGTTAGAGGCTTTCCCCCCCTCTATTGTTTCATTCTGATTCATCATTTAAGCTATTTTAAAACGTTGCCTATTTTTCCATAGGAAAAGATGTCTAATTCCCAGCCAGTTTAAGGTAGAAAGCTGCCAGCTCTTCTGCAGCTGAGTGCCAGATTTAGGAAATGCAGACAGTATGTGAAATTCAGCAGTGCCAGAGGCATTGCAGAGGACTGTGCAGCATCTTCTGCTCTGTAAAACAGTGGAGGCCCAGAGCTCCCTGCATCCCTCTGCTCCCCACTTCATCAGACTGCACATCCCAGAGCAAACAGGTAGGGTGGGAGAGAGGAGCAAGCCAAGGAGGAACTGGAAAAATTTGGTAGGCATGAGATGAAACAACTTTCATGGAAGTCAGCTTGTGCATCAGCGCATCCCACAGACCCAGGTGCACAAGACAGACCCACCAAATTCCACACACACCTTTCACAAGAGGCACTCAAGTTGTCTAAAGGAGCACCATGTCCCACACACAGCTTGGACTACCTGTAATTGCACTTCTGATATTTTACTCAACACTGACACACAAATAAAAGGTAGGAATGATGCTGTACATTCTTCTTTATAATTATCTGGAAATCAAAACATTGGGGTAGGACTAAGCTGTCCTCCAAACACATCCAAGTGTTGGATTAGTTGGTAAAATGAGAATCACACTTTCAATAACTATAGAGCATGTGTGAACAAGCGGATACATTCCCGTGGCTTTGAAGGATGGTGGTTTTACCACTTCCTTTTACTCTGAAATTTCATATTTTAAACATTAGAAAAATAAACCTTAAATACAAAGCTTTTGGTTTTAAGCAAATCCTGCCTTATTTTAATGGCTTATGGTCAGCATTATCACATAACTCACTGCCATTTACAGTGAGAGGCTGACGAGAACAACTCCTCCTGCAACTCAGAAAAGCACCCAGGTTATCAGTCATTATTCTGCTATTTAACATTATTTATTTTACTGATCAGCTGCGCCAGTGGAAGAAAATCAGACACAGTTTTCTGCCATTACAATACTTGTAAATGTCCATAGGATATAAAGAATGAGAGTATATAAATGTAATATGTATCTCATATTTGGCATCTTCACATGCATTATGGTTCACTCCTGAAGAAAACTGTATTCAGGAGTATAGTTGTCCTCCTAAGATCTAAAGGATCAATCCTTTGCTCAGTTATTCCAATTACGCACCAATGAACTTTCATGGAAAGCAACAGAATTACAGCAAAGTACCAGTGAAGTCTAAAAAAGAAAACAAGGTGAGAATGGGAATTTGAGAGCCTCAAGCAAACTGAAAACCCACTCCCTCATGGTATATGTTGACCTAACTCCACTGTGATTAATGTAGACAATTTACACCAGCTGCCAATCTGCTCCTTGAAAATTAAGGACGGAAACCTAAACATATTCTGGAAATCTTGGCATTGTCAGGCTAAATATGTACACATGCCTGATTCTTTTCTCTTGTCCAGTAGAGGATGCAGCTTGTTAAGACTTTTTCCAGCAAAATATATATGTTTAATTTATGTGATTAATTTCTGTGTTAATGAAGGTTGAAGGACCGAGAAGGCTGAATGCATCTATTTATCCAGGGGCCAGATAAAAATTGCTGCTCAACTAGCCAGCCCGACCCTAATATGGAAAGCCTCAGCTTTATTCAGGGTGGGAGGACAATTAAATTTTTATGCTCATTTAATCCTGTGCCCTTTCAGAGCAAAGGCTGACAATTGTGCCCAATTTTTCCAAATGTTTGCTGTTACATAACCTTGACGAAGCCACCAAACTCAATTTGTGTGGGGCCTGTTGACAAAAATCTGATTGCAACAATATTCTGAAACTGTCTGGGGTTAAACCCTGGATTTAGAGGTTACAGGAAAAGAAAAAAAAAAACCAGCACTCTAAACCAGCACTTTATTACTTCTTACCTGCAGAATAAATTCATATTACTCTTTATATTTAGTCTACAAAATGCTTCTATATGAAAGGAAATGCTTTAAAAAGCCTTGCTTCTTCTGAAGAGCTGTCTGTAAAGCTGGCAATATTTTGCTCTGAAACTCAGAAAAATTGATTCTTTCAACAACTTAAATAATTTAATTTTTTTTCCCATTTTTTCTTCTAGTCTTGTAGCCTAGTCACTTCATTTAACAGAGATTCATTTAGGGGAGCTGTACACCATCATCTTTATTATTATTATCTGTGCTTTTGTGGTTCAGTGCAGCCAGTTTATCTTATTACTCTTATGTTCTTCAAGAGAGATTCATTTAAGTGTGACCAAGTATATTATTTTAGGTGCCTCTTGCATCTCTATTGGGCATTTAAGAGTTGTAGAACTCTCTAATTTATTTAAGCAGGGCACTTTAAAGCAACATCTCTGTAATTTTCTTTGAGTTTAAGGAGCCCTCTATGTTTTCAAAATGCTTGAAGTTCCTCTGCTCTTCTAAGGATGGCAAATATTTGAACAACAAATGAAAATGTTGGAAAAGCAAGTTCAAGACAGATATGCGGGCACAGAGACAAGACAAATGAATGCAGGTAGATACTTTTCCTACATGGAAAACTCTGCCAAGAATAGCCACACCAATATTTTGGTCAGCAAACTAAAAACTGGACATATTCCCTCAAAACATTCATTTCTGATATATTTTTCTTACACGCAGGATTTTCAAATTGCTTTCACAGAACTTGTGGTAGGAAGTCACAACAAATCAATTAGCACAAGGAAATACTTTCAAGTAACTTTTAAAAGCATCACAATAAACGTTTTCTCTATGAAACACTACTAGACATGACAGAGATTTTATCAGCTAGAAAGTGGACTCAAAGGAAGCAGAATTCACAGTTCTGTAGAAGGATTCACAGTTCACAGAATTCACAGTTCTGTTTGTTATTTATAAAAATAAGACACACAAGTATGATTACATGTCCATCAATGTCAGGGAAATTTATACTGACTGAGCTTAGTGTGAGCACTGTGGTTCTGCAGTCCTTTCCTGTGCAAACTTCTCCCCCAATAGCTCCATACACAGGAAAATACAGGGATGTGAAGAACAAACCTAGAAAGATATTTTATCAAGGCTGAAAAATGAAATGAGAACATATAGAGCAAATTCAAAGAAAGGTCATGGGGAACAAGTGATACAGCCTGAGGGAGAGAGTCAGGAAAGCCAGCAAAGAAACAGAGCCCTCCCATTGGCAGGGAGAAAAGGTAAATCTGTGCTACACAAGGCAACACATGAAGCTTAGTCCAGATCCTTACACTCTTTTCCTCCTCAGGACCAGTTAGCCCAGCTGGAATGCCAGACCAGCTTCCACTGCCTTTAACACTTATTTTTGATACTCAGGCAGCCCTGAAGCTAATGTAGTGCTCCTGACTGGATGTTCTGCACCTCTCAGTGAGGGCAATAACAACAGCCTATGCAAACTAAGAACAAGGACCTAAGTAATTTTGGGTAATAAACTTAATGAGGATTGACCTACCACTTTCTTTCCTTTCCCATATTGCTAGGAATGTAGTTAGCCAGTGGGCATCTGTCAACTTTAAACTGATTTTTTGCAGGATTTGGCTCAGCTTTTTTCTCAGCTTCTTGTAATTTATTATACATAATGAAAGATGAACAAATACATAGTTTGATTTTACTTTTGGAGGGGGGATCCTAAGAGTGACAAATCCCAGGACACCAAACACACCAGCTGTTCTTCTATTTTCCCATTCTTCACTGTAATGACAGTCTCAGCTCTTGTTGCCAAGCCTCTTTGGAAAACATTTTTTAAATAAATGTAGCACACATGAAAACATGCCAGAACAGCCTCCTTCACAGCAAAGATTCTCCAAGAACAGAAGATGCAAGGGCTAGTGAGTAGTTTGGCTCCATTCTGGCCAACTAGGAAACTCACTAAAAATTATAGTGTTAGGTAAGCCAAGAAAAAATTGTTCTCCCCTCCCCTCCCCACCCCAACTAATAGATCCAGATTAATTCCCTGGATGTGAAACCAGACAAATCTGAATTTGTCTAAAGATACCAGTTCTAGCCAGGGAAGATTAACCATGGTCAGAGTAGCCACCCACAGGAGCTATTCAAGAAGATTAAATGTTGGAACATGTCAGCAAGGGAAGCAGAAGACTCATCTCTGATTTTACAGGTCAAAACATCACACACAATATTTTCACTAAAAGAGAAGTTATTGGTCCCAAATCAGATCCTTTGGAAGCATTTATAGGGAATATTAAATTAGGTGAACTCTTGATCTCTTCTTTGAAAGCCATTTCTCTGCACATCTGTGAATGAAAGACTTTGGAACATAAATTTTAGTGTCATCTTTTTCAGCCAGATCCTGGGAATTCATCCATAATAGACAATCTATTATACTCACAGTTTAAATGTTCAAATTTATGAAAGTCCTTTTTGGCCAAACTGCACCTATTCAGGGGTTTTGAGTTCTTTCCTCATAAACAAATCCCTTCAGATCTTTGCCATGTTTTGAGGCAATGCTTCACATTTACTTAAATATTTTGCAGTCCTCCTGAATAATTTTGTTTCCTCAGAACAGAATAAACCAGCCAAACTCTTTGCAGTTCTCTTCAAGATAACAGTATTTCTGCCACTGATAGTTCAACATAGACACTTCCATCCAACATATATAGCCAGTTTAATATTTTTCCTCCCTTACTCACACAGCATTATTTCTACATAGGTATTTCCAATCCCATATATAACTACCCAGCAAATATTTTCCCCTGATTCTTCTGTATTTTTAAGGGTTTCCTCTCATTTGAGTGCTTTGATTACAGTTGATAGAATCATAAGCATCTATAAAAAGTAAAATAAAAGAGCTTATTGTGTTGTTTGCTATTTTGTAACACAAAAATGTTGTGAGAATGCAGAGCCTCAAAGCTGTCTTGGCAGGTAAGTGAATGAGAATGAGATCTTAGGAATTTTCAATTGCACTGGAAATGCCCTGGCTTGGCCTAAGTATAAGACTGTGGTTGGTCTCAGGAGACATGAATGGGTTAAGTTTATAAAGCACTTCATTTTCCAGCCACAGCTATGGTACCTTGGGTAATTACTGCAGCTTAAGCTAGACCACACCTTAGATAAACCTGTAATGCTGGTGTTTTCTGCAAACATTTTCTTTACTGCAAGTTGTGGCTTGCCTCTTACATATATTTGCTCTCCATTCCCAACTTGGTTTTTCCTGAGTTAGTTTGTACTCAGTTGAACCAACAAATCAGAATTTGTTGACTTAGTTCCATACCTCTTCAGTCTTTGCGTGACACAACCACTCCAGCTATGCGGTACCAGCTGCCTTGGGGGCCTGATGGCTGCTTTTTGTGCCACATGGAAAAGGCTGGGGATGAAAGAGAAGGAGGAAATACTTCCAAAGAGAAACACTTTGTTTTTCTAAAAGGTGAAAGAGGCCACCTTGGTTATAGTTAGTGCTAAGAAAGCAAATTCAGTTTTGGGGATAAATGAACATACTTCCAGCTCTCCAGTGAGCGTTTTCACTAAACTTCAGAAATGCTGGTGTTAATTTTTCAGCAGACTTCATGGAAAGAAAACATCTCTGGGTTTAGGGCTTAGACAGCTGAGGGCTGCACCAAAAGCAGTAACTGTGGAGAGTTTCAGTGACCTGTTTGCCTCCAGGTGTCTGCCATCTGTGCTGGTAGAGCTGCCATCCCTCCAGCCCAAGCAGTGCTGCAGCACCCAGGAGCACTCCCCACTCAGGGCAATCTTCAGACAAGCAGGGATCTGCTGGACCTGTCCCCACCAACCCAGCTCGGTCTGGAGGAAATACCTTAAGGATGATGTACAGAATCAGCCCACAGCTCCTGCCAGAGGGAGGAGCAGTTGCAGGTGAAAAGCTCTTTTCTTCCCAGACATGGAAGAGGATCTCTGTCCACAGCACCAGGCTTTCTACAGGTTGATGATAGATGCACTACACAATATTAATTGCAACAGCAATCACTAATCTGATAACTTGAGCTTTCTGAGTACATTCCAGCAAAGCAAAACAAGGTAATCCTCATGCTACCTGACATTTGCCCTCAGAAACAAGCCTTTATGAGAAACAAAAGCATATATTAAAAGCTAAGGAAAAAAAAGAAGATTAAAGGATAACATTTTTTAAAACACCTAGTATTTCACCCAAAGAAAGCAATCACTGACTTCAGTCAGAGCAGAATTTGGTTAATGCTGACCACACTAGGACATCACAGCATGACTACAAATGACTAAAAGACCAAATAATCCAAATTACATATTTTTTAATAACAATCATATCACTATATTTTATTGAAGTTCACATTTGAAAACAAAATAATAGCTTAACCTTATGTAGTGTTTTAAAAAAAATCACACTCAATAAGTCTTCACCTAGTAAAGAAATAGATTTATAAATAAAGAAAATAAGATCACCATAATTATGATCTAAATATTTCCATGAGTCAAAAGATTCATGACATTTAAGTTCGAGAACCTGATATGTGGACCTAAAATGCAAAATATAATTTTCAAAAATTCTGAATTTTCAAAGCAAAAAATTGACATAGAAGAAGTTAGTCAAACCTCAATGTGCTAAAAGGAGAACAAGGATTGTGTGTGTTTTGGGATAACAGTCTGAGCTGGGAGGGAGTTGGTGCTTCTGCTGCCCAAAATGCAGACACCTTCCTGGGTGATTTGTATGCAGGGACTTGCCACTTGATTTTAAGATGTGCACAGCTTGACGTGTGGCATTAAGTGCAATAAGCATGACAAGAAGAATAAATAACAACTTTAACAGCAGGAACTAACTATATAGCAGCACAGAATTAGTACATTGATACTGTAAATACGTGGTGCAAAGACAATACATCTCAGTTAAACTGCAGATTTATACAAGACTTTGTGGAACTGTGATGATTCATCTTTGCTTTTGGGTCCTGTGTTAACTGATTGATGTCCCTTAAGACTACTAGCAGCGTGTCAATGTCCTGAACACCTTCCCTAACAGTGATGCTAAAAAAGCAAAAAAATTACTTCAGAAATGGTGGTGGGTAGTGAGAGAGAGGGGTTCCTTCCAAACATCACATTATCTAGACCCAGCTTCAGCAGCTTTTCTGGCAACCCTTAGTCCCCATTTCAGAAACAATTTCTTCATTTAGAAGGAATACTACTAAAGGGTGAGAAATTGGAACAATATGCTACCAGAAATGGGAGATTCACTCTTTCAGTGGGACCAGAGGCTTGGCTCCTAGTCCTGGTAGGTTGTGGGAAGCTGAGATATAAAGCAGCAATATTTTCATCTCTACAATAGCTATTCTAAGCTGCTTACAGGCAGCTTAAACAAACGAATCCTGAGACTTCCTCACTTATGCTACAGCAAGCAAGGCACATGATTCTGCAGGTGGAAGAATTTGGAAAGCACACTAATACTTTTCCAAAGTTCTCAAACATTCTAAACCCACGTTCTCTTTCAACATGCAGGGAGCAATACAAGTTTTTCAGCACAGATTAAAGATGAAGATCACACAGGCAGTTTGTGAATCCTAATTCATCCAAAACCTCATAAGGTACTCACATTTATTGAGTATACCTTTATTTCTAAGCACACATGTCTCCAAATTCTCAAATGCAGAGTAACAAACATGAAAAACACTCCACTCCACTGTTTGAATTATTTCCAGTTTCACTGATCTTGCACAATGCTTTGAAGTAAGGCTAGTTATTTTATATGTGAACTACTTATTAAATTATCATCATTTCAGAAGATTATCCATACGAAGGATAATTCTGAACCCCAGCACATTCATGTATAATACATATACACCATGTTCTTGATTGAGAGAATTAACATTTACACTGCCTAAAATTCAATGGAAATAAAACTGGATAACCCAGAAGCTTTGTGCTGATTATATGTCTAAGTAATATCACCTGAGTCCTGGTAAAGACTCTCCTAAAATTAATTGCTAAGTAAAGGAAATATTTCAATTTATGTTACAAATAACTTGAACGCATCAAGAAGCTCAAGATCTGCTTTTTATGATGACAGCACAAAGCATTTGGTGAGTCTTCTGTAAATGTTTTATTTTCATCTCTTGCATACAATATTAACCAGCCAATAGAAGATGACTGCAGGAACATACTGGGAAATATTGCAACATGCTCTATTTTCAGTTTAAACTTCAGGTATCAAAGTTGACCTACAAATAGGTATGAGTTCATATATTCTTGAGAAAGATTCTTCATCTATTTTATGCAGACACACAACAACATGCATTCCTTTCCCTCTGCAGCTAGATAGGTATAAGGGAGGAATGCAAGTAACGAATCTGTTCTTTAAGTTAAAATAACTTGGCATAGGTTCAGATCCTCTGTCCAACAAGTAAACAACACAGTTGAAAGAGATTTCATAAGCAACAAGAAGCACAATAAAGGAGCCTTTCTGGGGCTAAACTCAAATAGTTGTAATTTACTGAGAGCAAGAGAAAGTAATTTTGTAGTAGAATGGATACAGCAACATGAGGTGCTAAATTGCATTTTGAGTTTCATCAGTGGAACTGTAATGAAGACAGATCTTATTGATAAAATAATTCCTTCTACCAGCAACCTGAATTCCACCACACCATTAACCCATGCTCACCCAGTTCTAGGTGTTCTCTGGATACAATCTATTCTAATTCACAAACATCCCCAAATTCTCAGGACTATACTCAAACCAGTGATCTGAACAGGGGCAACTTAATTTATGCTCAAGTACATTTAAATTAAAGCCTTTTAAACACAAATTTTAGGTCCCCGTGTATTTTCATCTGTCAGTTTTGGAAGCAAATTAATACTTTCAAATGTCCACTAGCTCAAAGTACTTGTGCCCTCACTAATGTCTGAGTTCCTACAGTACCAACAACGAGCTCCACCCAGCCAGTAGCACAAACGTAATAGGGGGAACAACTGGAAGCATTCAGGTTTTGTAATATTCACAGTACAACAGCCTTATAACAGAAAACGTGGGTGGAAATCTGGCTGTATATTTATTCCTAAGTACAAACTTCAGCATTTAGTGTTCTGAATGACCAAAGCCTTTCACAATAGAGGACACCACCTCTTCAGCTAGGAATGCATGTTTTATAATTAACATATACCACAATATTTATGTGCTCCTTCAGAGCCAACAGCTCAGTTTGTAGCAGTTGTACCATGGAGAAACTGTTCTCATCACAAAAATGGCACAGTGAAAAGACCATTTTGTCAAGAGAAAGCATGAGCAGGAACATAACCTTATCCTCCCTTGATCGTGCACGTGAAGCTCCATCTTGAAGCATAAATGTCACCTCTAAAAAATGAGAGGTACACTCAGTTGAAAAAAAACAGGAAGCGTCAAGTCTTGCTGTAATTTTAGCTGGACAGCCCTTTCTCCTGATCAGCAAAGATAAATTTGAAGCCCAGGCAGAAGGGATTGGCCAGCTCAGAGTCAAAGGTGCATGTAAGGAACATCCAAGTATTCAAAGGACCCAATGGCCCGCATCCAGTCCAGTTTCCCAGGATCTCCTATTGAAGGATGGAAACTCTCCAAAACGCTTTCTACGCATATATTCAATATGCTCTGTACTGAAAATTAAATTCACACTAGATAATTGTTCACCTCCAACATGTTCCAGAACTTCAGATTAATAGACCAGCCCTTTGCAGGAAGGGTAACAGGGAAAACTGTCATCTTTCAAACCTCCATAGATAATATAAATTTTGCATTTTGGCCTTTAGATGGAAGCATTCCTTAGAAGCCTCTGAAACACACACCACATAGAGGTCATAATTGCCTTAACAAGAAACTATGGACACACTGTTACATCTAAAACTGCTGGAGCTCCCCATTTCTTTAATTCTCAGATAAAAATTCTGTTTTTAAACTGTGACAGTCACTGCAAGGAATAACACCAGGGTTTTTCTATAGCATACAACATAGTGTACTCTGGTCACATTCACAATGCAGTCTGAGGGTATTAACTTCATGAGTCTGCTCCTACTGATGCCTTTGCATTCTCTAAGGCTGGAGATGCAGTCATTGTTGGTGAATCAAGGAGCTTCCTTTGAATTTCCACATGCTAAAAGGAGGAAAATCAATCTCAAATTCAATGCTCTCTCCCCCGCCTCCTTCCAAATGGAAAAAACTGCTCCCGAAGGTCACGACGGCACTACCCTCCGAATCTTACAAGAAAGACATTAGAGCAGAACACGATCCTGTGCTCCATCATTACTGGGGGATATTGGAAAGAGGACAAAGGAACGAACACACATAAGTGGGGAGTGGGCTCTTTTCTTGTAGTGGTCACATTCAACTTGTTTGTTCAAGAAAAAAAAAAAAGGGTGGAACAAGACATGCATGCCTGATGCTCTTAGTGCTTAATACACTGGAAAAATTGTTTAGGAACAGTTCATCCTTAAAATTACTCTGTAAAATCATCAGTCATTGAGATCTTATTTTATCTGTTGCGTATATGTTTCCTGTAGTCCACCATATTTAAATATACTTTTTTCCTGTGTTTATAGCTTGATTTTCATGTGTTTTGATGTGGATGGTTCCCTGAACTGTCCCTTCCTTTCCTGTCCTGCCAGTCAGTGATAGTGCATATATCTAGGTCTACTGTTATCTTGGGGCTATCAGTTGTGTGAAACATCTTTCCATGAGGAGCAGAAGCTTTCTTCCAGGATGGATACTGTGCTCATGGCCCAATCCTGTTCAGCACTACATGTTCTGTCCACTTTGCAGCTCAATTCCCTAGCAGCCCCAAACTGAGGGGGGCAGTAGAAAGCAATTTGCCCAATGGCAGCACACCACAGGTACTTCACTAGATCTGCTGTGGGCACTATATGAATAAATATATAATATATTGTTTCAGTTAAGAGGTCAGAGCAAATGTGCAGTCTAATTAGTAAATGTATTGTATATTTCATGTTTCAGTTGTAGGACTACACTGGGGAATATCCCAATTCCTCAATTTTTTGGTTTTTTTTTTTTTTTGAGAAGGATGTGTCTGGGGTTTTAAATATATTTGACACATAGAAGAGATACCCAAGTCAATAATTCTATCACAAATACTCATATTTTCTTAGCCCACAATTGAAATTTTAAAAATTAGTTTTTAAATATCTCAGCGTTTCTATTTTTTTATGCACTCTGATGACTCCAGAATAAAAATGGTACATGAGAAAGCCAAAAACATTTGATGCTGACATATGTTTTTAAAGAACTCAGCCTCGTGTACCAAGGGCCATCGGCCTGGATTGGAACTGGATCATGAGCTCCAGTCCAGTATGGGCAGCTGCAATGCAGTGCAATCACAGCAACTACATCATACACTTCTCACTTTGATAGTAGGAAACCTTCCAATTTCCAGTCTAAATTTATTCATGGACAGTGTTTCAAAAAGAAATGCAATAAAGTATTGTGCTGTGATTTACACCTTTTGTATTACTTAGATTATAGAAACAATGAAATATGTCATAAATGTCATCTGGATTTATTTTGGTGTGCTGCTGAATGACATTCAATGGCTGACTCGTCTAATTTAAGTCTGAAGTGACTGTTAATTCATGTCTAGATTGCAGCTGAACAGGAGCCAAAGTTCATTCCACTTTGGTTTTCTGCAAAATTTAAATAAAGGAAAATGCTTAGCATTTTTCTATTCTTATTCAGTTAGCAACTTAGCACCAGAGATGAGAAATCTGTGTTAGCACATGTGGGCACCTGTATGAAAAAGTGAGGAGGCTCTGGGCTGACAATGGCCCAGCTGTGTCTGTGCATAAGGTCAATTCGGCTCCAAGATGCTCATTCCCACTTTGCAAATCTGACCCCAGTCCAAAAGGAGAGGGCTACAATGCTATAGAAACTGCACAGAGATTTCTTTTGCAAGGAGAAAACTGGAAATTATCTACTTTTTACTGAGGCCAATCTCCAGCTTCTGCATGGCTCCAAGCACAGAGGAAACCCTTACAGCAAGGAATGGGAGGAAACTACCCTAAAATAGAAGTTTGCTACCTGAGTCACAGCCGGTGCAGGTTGTGCAGCTGCTCTGAATCAGTCTGTGGTCAAAATGACAACATGTGCCATCTTGTGAGCTTCCTTCAGCAACCGAGGTCTGACGCAGCTTAGAGGTTGTGTGCACTGGAATTGGCCCAGTTTTCACCAAGGGAGAAGAGAGCAAAAACCTCTACAGCCACCACATACAACAGTGCCCAATACAAGTGCTGCCCTGCAGTCCCTGGCAGAAGCTGCACCAGCTCCAGCAGAAAAAAACTCCAGAAAAAATACAAATTGTCATGAGTATGTCACAATAACTCACAACACACCTACTAGGGATTGTGAATTAAAAGGTAATTCCTTTAAAGCAATATTGGTCTTCTGATATCCCACTTCAAGAAGAGTGAAATGTGTTTAGGCATATACCCTACATATGTACAGCACATATACCTAGAGAAAAACAGCATAGGTGGGAAAGGGAGGCTACAGAATGGGTTAAATTTCCCTAGTTGAAGAAAAGGCAGAAGGTCCAGGGCAGGCAAAATTCTGCAGGGCCTGAAGGAAAAGTTGGGAGCACATATCAAAAGCATTAGGGAACATCAACAATATACAGAACAAATTGCCAAGTGTCACATCACTCTTTTTCATTGATTACAGATTTGTCATTTCATGATGCCTTGGGGTTTAGCTTTTATATTTTTCAGATTCTCTGCTGCCTGGTATGTAACTCTGAGACTTCATATTAGATGTTAGCAAGTTCTCTTCACAGGGTAGTTCAACAAAACAATCCTTTCCCAGCTAGAGAAAATGCTTAAACAACTGTGACAAGAAGGGGGAGCCAGGCGGTTGAGACTTCATGACCTGGAGCTGTAACTGGACAATTGAACCCAATATGTAGATGAACCAAAACATAAAAATGTAAAAACTTGTGACCAGGATCCATCTTGGATTCAGCCTGGGTGTAGTTCTGACCAGGCTCTTCTGCTGCCCAAGGTGTATCCTTTTAAGGCCTTTCAATAAATACCTATTTTGTCCATTTAGCTCTGTCTAGTATCTGTTCCAGATCACCCTTTCTAGGCACCATTCACAGTTTTCAAGTTTATCATTGGCACTTGTACCTAAGAAATTTAAATCAAAACATGCCTCCAAATCCCAGGTAAATATCAATTTTGCTGAGTATGCTAAGCTTAATAAGGTGAGCTATCTTAATTTCCCTGTAGTGCACAAATTTATCTTTGTTTAAACACTGAAATGCATGCTTCAGAGTCTCCCATCTAAAGTGCATCTTGCAGACAATGATTGCTGACATATGAAAGAGCCCTCACCTGTCTTTTAAAGTCTTAAGGGAACATACCTGAGGTTATGCATCTTGTTAATTCTTTACACTATCATTTAATGTAATGTTTATGAATGAAAATTTGCCAAGAGGACTCAAGCACCTGTCTGCTCTCACCAACACCAGCCGTAAAATCTCCAGCAGTGTTCTGCAATCATGAAGCATGTCCAGATACCACTTGTGCAAAATACAGCATGAGACTTCAGTTTGGCCAGAAAGAATAGTGCTATCATAGCAGGAAAAATAAATTCCCTGTTATGTGGGCTCTGGTCATAAATCCAAGTGAATTCAAATAATCTGGGGATCAGTGGCTTTTCTGAGTAACAATTCTTCTGCATTGCCACACACTGAATTTGTACCAGACCACTTGTACAGCTTCAAGGACAGTCCTTATGCCCAGAGAAGTGTTTCATGTTATACACAAGTTAAACATCAGAATGTGCAACCATGACTCCAATTTGTCTTTTCAGAAAAGCCACATGGAGTAGATGTGTGTGAGGATGGTAAAAAAGGACAAAATGCTGTGGTCCCTCAAAATTCCATCATCTGCATTATTTAATGCGGAATGGTAGAACTGAACTATTTCACAAAAGGGAAAATCCCCTGAAAATTCAGGAGGGAAGCTATCAGCTGTGTCTGATATCCTACTTCTTGTCACCCATATTCTTCAAGGTAAGAAACTTTGCTATGTGGGAAAAGCAATTTTTTTCCACCAGCTCTCCTACAATTCCTTAGGAGCTAATTATCTTTTCTTACTCTGCCTGTGCGTGTGGGCTCCAAATTTTACCCTAAGCCAGCACAAAGAAACTGCAAACAGAACTTTTTTCACTCTCCCAGGTACGAGACTCTTGTCATTTGTTACCCTCTAAATTATCTACAATTATTTTGTTTAGCAGGCTAATATGGGAACTCTGTTTAATATGACAGAAAGAACAATTTAACTGAGTTGTGCTTTGTATCACACATTAGCAATCAGCACGTTAATAAGTCTGGAAGATTGGTATCAGTTTGAAAGGCAAAACCTACACAAAACAATTAATTAAGAAAGTTAAAACAAATGAACTGCTCAGGATGGAATCGGATCCATGAGACAGGCTGGTAAAAGCCCAGAAGGAAATACTCTAATTGAAAACGGCAGTAGAAGGCACACAGTACAGTTAAACATTATCTTATCAGAAAATTAGCAAAATGTAATTTTTTTTATTGGATTTTTACAGATGTTATTTTTAACCACATCAAAAAAAAACCCACCTCATGGCTATTGGCACAAATTGTCATAATTACTATAATTTGAAGTCTGAGCTGTGGAGTGACTGCTCAGATAACTATCTCCTCCTCCTTATGCTGTATTAGGAAAGCAGCCGGGAGACATATCCTCTCATGTTTTTTTGTACTGGGTTTGGACTTCATTTGTGTCTATTATCCAATCTCATTCTTGACAATACTAAAGAATAAATTCTTTTCCCTTACCTGAAACACTGGAGAAAATCAAGAGGTTAACATTAAGAGAGGTAAAGTTGACTTTAATTAACATACCAATTACCTCCCATTTGCAAGCAAATTGTTTTATTTCCTTTCATATGCTCCCTGGGGAAGTCTATCTTTTTTTTTCTATACATGGTCATTGACTCTGGGAGGAAGAATCAAGCCCTAAGCTCCCAAATGAAGAGAGAACCACAAGAGAAATGTTAGCATTGTAGCCCATGTCCCAGGAACCCCATGCTGTGGGGTTACCAGCACTTTTTAGCCTTGAAAATTGGTGTGAAAGTACTTTACAGATTGTGATTTGCACAACTCTTTTAATTGTTTTTTTCTAATATTCCAGACTTACATACACACGTTGAAAAGTATTTCCTTCCTTGAAGTGAATATTTTGGGAAGCTAAAATGATGGGGGGTGGATGGAAACACCCCACAAATGGGATATTTAGTCCTTATGCAAAATAACTATACAGCATTTTGATAATGTGCAACCAACACATATTTTGAACTGTGGCTCCACAGCATCCATGAAACCTGAGTAAGGTTAGAAGTTATCAGAATTTCAATGAAGGACTTTCCAAGGAAAATGTTAAGTACTTAGGGAACTGGTATATCAGTGACGCTCTTCCTGTAAGTCAGGAAAAGGACAACCTCTTCCCCAAAGCCGTGCAGTGCCCTTCTGCAGAGCTGATGTTCTTGGAAACAAATCACAGGTCCTGGATCCTACACACTTGGTAACCTCTGAAGATCTTACAGTACCCTTTTTCTTTGGACTAGAGCTCTTCCTATGAGAATCAGAAACTGGAGTCAAGGTGAGCAACACTGTTAGAGCTACAAACGTGCAGGTATGGCACACATGCCACAGCACGCAGCCCAAGAGGCCTTGTGCTGTCTCCTGCCTGGCCTCCACCTGCCCCAACACGAGGGAATTCTCTGCAATGTCCAGCAAGAAACCTGGCTGTCCTGTCCTAGGGCCTCTCAACAGGACTTGATCTTCACAGGAAAATCAACAAGTGGGTAGGGATTGTCCCTAACAGGTACAGTACCTAACAGGTACAGTTACTCACAGAGAGAATAATAAAATCATAGATCTCTCTGTAGAAATAAGTGAACCCCAGCAACTGGAATGCTTTGACTACTCCTGAATTTTACAATATGAATAAATAAAAATACAAAATTGCAAATCACAAGGGGCACACTAGTCCTGATTCCCATCATGCTGCCTTGTTACAGGCAAAAGAATACAGAATGTGAAAGCAGGATGCAGTGCATAGCCCAGCACAGCTACCCAGGTGTAATTGTGTAATTTTACCATACTGTGAAAACTATACAGGTCATATGTTCAGTAGATCTAATATCCAGGAGGTCTTGCCAACATCCCACAGGTGTGCACAGGAGTGCAGAATGTGAAAGGAAAGCAATTATGTGGGTGGGCACACACACAAAACGGTGTTTCTAAATCCCGGATGAATTCATTCCACACATCTGCATCCATTTCACATTGAGGAATTAGATAAAGGGGAAGAGGAAGGGGGAAAAAATTCTCTTTTAAAGCTATCTGAGCATTAATGCTGCTCTTTGGCTGGCTCTGTCCTCAAGCATTTCACCCTTCCCTAAGACCTACTTCAGCAGATCCTTGGTAAATGGGCAGTGTCAGGCCCAACCCAAGCATCCTGGGGTCAATACACAAGTTTTCCTTGATTTCAACTCCACCTCCTCTGCAGACTGTGCTTCTAGATTGGAGGCAGAGAGCTGCAAGTAGGAAGAAAGTGAGAGAGAGGCATCCCCCCACTCCTTCCAGTTTAATTGACAGGAGGGATTTTCTTGGGGATTTTAACTTGAAAACCAAACAATAAGCTACAATCCAGTCATTGTTCTGGTCACTTTACTCACATGTTACAGACCTTTATTTTATTCTGTGTCTGTTTTTGTTCTCTCAGTTTACACTTGTAGAGGTAGGGACCTGACTATGCCTCTGTGTTTTAGGAGTGTTTCCACAACGCAAAGGAGAGGTTATACTACAAGCACACTAAGTGTGATAAAGTGACATTATACCAGGACAGCAAGGGGGGTAATAAAAGTTGAAGCAAAGTCTCTTGGGTCTCAGAGAACACAAACTATAGAGTCAGTTGGACTTTGTGTGTGGCAAATGAGGGGAAGAACAGAAGTTGTATCCCTGTATCACACTACCCTCTGCAAAACATGTGCCTAGAGATAAATAAATATCAAGCAACAGGTGATTGCTGCATTAAATTAACTTACACCTGATGGATCAGGAATGCAGAATACAATCTCATTTTAAGAACAGAAAAATTGGTGCTGAGAAATTGGATTAACCTCCTCTGCTGAGGAATACTTTAATCTTCTCTGTACCTCTCCAATTTCTTGTTGGTTTTTGAAGGCACACTTTACTTAGTGCAATTGCCCTTCCCTGTTTGCAAATAAAGGGTTGTATTCTGCAGTCCTTTTCCTAAATGGCAGAATTTGGACCTTAAGCTGCAGTATGTTATTTCCACATGAATTTTTTTCCCTATTATAAGAAAGATTAATCTTCAGTGATTGTTAGATTTATTGTTTGCATTAAAGAACATCAAATTAATGTCAAAAATATATCAGATGCTGTTGTGATAGTAGAATCTAGATATATAGATTTTTAAGTTTTTTTAATCTCAGCATCTGGAATTAAGTTCAGTATAAAAATTAAAAATATGGACTCGTAACTCACAAGATTTCAGTAGAGTACTGAAGATGAAGCCTGAGTGGAATGTAAAATCTCATAATACAAAGCAATATTTATTGAGCAGATCAAGCAGATCTGTCATCACCTCCACATGTTTCTACTGCCCTCTCTCCTCCCTGCTTCAGTAACCCCATTTTTATTTCTTCAGCAACACTCCCATTTTCACCCTATTACATTTTGTTATAAGTGTCTCATGTCCCCTGCCTGCTGGACCCCAGCTGTCTCTAGCCTTTCCCCTGCATTTCCCTGGCACAGCACTTCAGATGCCCAAAGCAGACAAACTCTCAGTGGATCCATTCCTCTTTGTTCCCAGGCCTGTCAAATGCATTTGACACCGAGCAGAGCTCTTGTGCACCATGTATGAAAAACCCCAAAACTCAACCATGCTTTCAGCTACCTGATCTTCACAGGTGCCAAAGAAAACAAAGAGTAAATGAGCTTCAATTTTTGTTCAAACCCAAAATTCTTAAAGTGGGTAGGAATTTTCATTGACTCATAAAGTCCTCAGAACATTACTTCCCAATAAAGCTATATATATGTGTGTGTGTATGTGCATGTGTGTATAAACAACCCCCCAGCCATGCTCCAAAACTCCATGCTCATGCGCTGCCAGAAAAGAGCAACTCATTTTACAAGTGCTAAATAACTGAAACCATCTGGGAGAAGGAAACCTCAGCATTTAACTTTTTCTGTTTTTCCCTTTTGCACTTCATTTAGCCCTTTCTGCCCACGCCTGCTGCAGCCCAGGGTGCTGCCCTGTCCCGGGATTAGCAGGGATCTCTGGCGGTTGCTCACACCTGCACTCAGAGCGGCTCCGTTCCGCTCTGTGCAATCAGCCGTGCCTCCGTAAGGCCATCAGCTCCGGGCTGACAGGCACACACAGACCCACCTGATGGGTCACACCAGACACCTGCAAAGGGGCTGCAGCAGGAAGGACAGGGAGGAAGGGAAGAGGTGCAATTACACAATTAAAAGACCGGGTTGATGTTTTGAAGGGGAGGAGTATTACCTGCTACTCACAGCACATAACAAATACCTGACTGTGAAACCAGCACTCCTACGCAACTCCCAGTGAAGTTGTTTGTTTGTTTAATACTCACTGGAGTAGATGCCATTGACAGGAATTAATCTACTGGTTTCAAAACAAGTGCTCGGATCTCATAATAGTTACTGTTTCAGAAATCTAAACTGAATTTGCCACTGAATCTCCATAAGCAAAATGTACAGAAAGACTGGTGGAATACTAAAGTATTGCTTTGTCACAGATGCATCCTGAATAAGTGAAGCCAACTGTTTTTCCTTTTTTTTATATCTGTGAAATGAGGACATGAATCTCTGACATTCTCCTATTGCTGGATTATGCCTGTGCTGGACAATTGCCTATTACTGAACATGGGGAGCACCCTAAACCATCCATAACTAAATATGAACAGCAGGGTGTGTTTACGCTTCAGTGATTAGTTTTAACAAAGGAGCACACAAACCCCAAACTGTGCATGATTACTGTTGTCTCAAAGTACAAGTGTGCATAACAGTGTTCCTGAGAGAGTGTCACAACTCAGAGAGTATCGCAAGTGTGACTACACAGGGCTTCGGCATGGATTCATCATTTGAAAAGAATAAAATTATATATTAAAAAAAAAAAAAAGTAGAAGATAATGTCAGAAGCAGGTGTTTGTTCCTGCCTATTCTCTGTCTTAAAAAATTCACTTCAGATTAATTATTTGTAGGAAGGGGTCTCATCTCATTCTTAATATTATTTTAAATCTTGTTCTGGAAACTGACAAAATTCAGGCCTCAGCTGATGTTATTTACTTATGGGCCATCACAACTAAGGATGTCACATCCTTTACATCACAACTAAGGATGTCACCTCAAACCAGTTTTAGCTCCAGTTTATGAACTGAAGTTTAAAGGCAACACTTAGAGAAGGCTTGGCAATAACCTGTGTCTCTTCAGGCAGCACTGATCCCCAGGATCAATTATTCTCTAATGTTACTTCTTGTTTCTAACTACTGCAGAAAGTTCAGAAACCTAATGTTGATACAGAAAAGATATCATCTCCTTGCTTTGTAAAGGGACAGAAAACAAAGCACTGTGACCTTGAGCTACTGCAGGGCAGATCATGGGCACTCTCCAGGCCACTCTGTACCTCAGGACTAAACAGATTTATTTTGCTCCAGCCATGGCATTTACCCTTGTAGCACCATCACAATGGCTGTAGCATCCAAAACATTTGCAAGAAGCACCTCAACATTTATCTACCAGAGAGAGAGAGAGAGAGATGGTGTGTCAAGGTGAGGAAGTGTACAGTGGAAACACAGAGGCAACTGGCCAGGTCTGTGTGTATCCAGTGTCCACCCAAGACCTCCCACCAGTAGGGTACTGATGGAAGGAAGGCACTGAGGAAGTCTAAGGTAATTGAACACCGTGGTGCCTTTGGATAGACTACATCACACAGCCCACACTAACATGCCAAGGGCTCTTTCCTCTCTTATCAGGAGCATTCCAGTATCAGTGATGCCAGATCGGAATGGCTCCAATCCAAGTACATATTTGTTGACACTTCCCTACCTCTGAGCAAGGACAAATTTTATCCCAACTTTTCCTGTACTTAGCAACTCTTCAATGACCACTAAGGAGCAGAAACTGTCAAAACCATTTGGATGTATCTGTTTAACAATTACATGTAAAATCTCTGAATATCCAACAGCATATTGACAGTCATTGCTGAGTCTTGGATATTATTTTGCAGCTAAAATCAAAGAAAGAAACAATTAGCATCATCCCACTTTGTAAGAGAGCATTTTATCAGCTGAGTAGAATGCAGAGCATAATTATATGGCTACATCCAGAGATTACACACTGCGTCAAATGTCAAATCATGTCGTGTTAACCACCAAGTTATCCTGAAATTGTTCAGAGATAAGTGAGAAAGAATTTGGTCTCTCTCTGTGTGGTCTCTCTGCTGGGTGCATATTTTCCAGCTGTTATCCCCTGACCTGCATACCTGCTGTGGACTCCTTCAAGCTTATCAATCAAGCTAGAGAACAGAAAGCCTGGCTTGACATCTGACCAGCTAACAGGAAGTGAGGAGTAACCCTCTGCTATCTAGTCCCTTTCTACTTATCCCCATGATGTAGGAAATGAACCAACACCTTGCAGAAGAATAATGAATGGAGCTGATGGATCAAGGTCAAACAGGCCTGACAGGTCCTTAAAAAAAAAAAAAACACCAAAAAAAACCCCACCAAGAACTTGCTATTTACTCTTAAAGTCAAACTAATACAGTCAACATTCACTTACAAATGATTAATGTAGAATGGAAACTTCCTGTTATTTCTCTCATTTGAGAACCAGGAATAAGAAGTGAACTTCATGAAGGCTTTTATTCATTACAGGCGCAGAAAAAAATTAAATCACCTACTTGTGCTTTTGAGAGATCATTTCTACAGGGCACATAGCCTCTGTTAATAAGCACTGACTTTTACTTGGGGAACATAATATTTTAAAGGAAAAAAGGACCAAAAGCAGTAGGTTTCCATGTTCCTCTGCTTTACAAGTATTAAACCAATTCACGTAATGGGCAAATGGACATAGAATGTCATTCAAGCACTGGAAGGACAGAAAAGGGTATCAAGTCCAGGCCTGTGGAAATGACAAGAGCCATTTCATCTCAGCCTTCTACAGAAGCACCAGTCCATGCACCTTCAGATAATCTTCCACTGGAGACCCAGGAATTTTGCTTGGTTTTCAACTTGCTGGTAGTACTTTTTAAATTTCCCTTTTTGGCTAGTCAAATAGCTGTCAACAGCCCCAGCCAGAATTTAGTTTATTTAGTGCTGCAAAATTTTAAAGTGTTTTCTTTTCTAATCCATTGGCACTTGAAAATTTCCAAATCAGAGGAATACAAAACATCATAAATGAGTTCTCTTTCATGATCCCCAGTCTTAGAAGTGACACACAGGTTTTAAAAACAAGAAAACAAGATCAACATCATCTTCAATCAAGGATGTCCTGAGTTTTATCAACAAAAACCAAAGCCACAATCTTTCTTTTAAGCCAATAAGAAGGATATTCAGGATTGGGTATATCAGATTGTAAACCACTATATACATCTGAATCTGTATCATCTGAGGGGAAAAAAACACCACAAAGAAAAACCTGCACCATGTTTGGAGCTTAGCTTTTTCTTTAACCTATATCCTCCCTTTTAGTGCAGCTGTTTGCCACCATCTCTCTGAATCTGAGAATGTGTTTTATATAAATGCTTTGTCCAATTTTAATAGAAATCTACAATAACCAACAGATATGTAAAAAAAGAAGGCAAAAAAGAAAACAACAGAGCCCAAAAAAGATTAAGAGGCTTAATTACACCACACCTATGCAACATGAGGTGCTTAAGCAGTGACAGCAAAGAGATTCCTTTTCTCAGAAAAGATCAGATATGAGAAAGTACTGAAGCATTAGTAGGGCCCACCTGTGTGTTAGTCTTAGAGCACACTAATGTAAGTTTGCTTTTTTTTATTATTTATTTATTTTGCACAGAATAGGGAATGGGGAGAATATAAAGGATTCCTCCAGGCACCCTTTCATAACTTTCTAGTATAAAAATTCATTAGCATTCCACAAATAATGAACCTTTTAAACCAAATTGAATGCATTGGTTGAGTTGGCTTTCTGAGATTTGTCTCTTCCTCTCCTCATCTAACACTTCAAAGGAATGCCTCTTTTCTATTAAAAGTCTGTGTCTTGTAAAAATTTACCACACTCTAGGATTTCCCCCAGTGGAATACACTATTCAAGCTTGTAATTCAGGCATTTTATTTTTATAAATTTCCAGGACAACCCCAACTGGAACATGATTGATCAGAGAAGGAAGAGGAGGGTGTGTTTTGGTAATTATACTTTCTCCCTCTCCATAAATCATAGAAATTCAATATAAAATAGTTCAGCCACAACTGGCATAATTACCAAAATGTGAGTTGATCCAGGCAAGCCACATCCTCAAGGCTCCCAGTCAACAAAACACAGAATTAAAAGGCACCAGAGCAAGGGTGAATAACAAACTGGAATTCAGAGATTTTGAAGTAGGGATGGATTGAACATGCATTTCTGTTCACTACAGAAACAAGAGTGGAACTCTTGTGCAAAGTACTACCTTATGGAAACTTAGTCCTTGACTGAGCAACACTCACTAAGTGGCACAAATATTTCCTACCCCGGATCAGAGGTGACAGCATAGCAGAACATTTATGCCAAGGTCATCTTTCCAGACCATGCTCAAACAGATAGTCACTGCCAATTTTTAGTGACATATTAAACCACCATAACAAAATGAAGGTTTTAATTTAGGAATTTCCATTTAATGATCTCAGAGCTTTTACAGAAAGAGGAGAGCAAATTTGAATTAAATATACTTTATTGGGGGGGGGGGGTGATTTAAGCATAAAAAAAGAAGATTGAAAGTGGTATGCAATATATCAGTGATTGTGAATCAGACATGGTTGGAACATTCTGAACAGGAGACTAAATATCAGTGAAAAAAATGGCGCAATCACATAATATACAAGCATTATTCAATAGATGCTGGTATGAACTGAATAATGAAGATATTTGATGCTATATCTGTAAGGATTCGGTGGTCTCACTTCAATTCCTACTCTCCTGCTATAACCAGAAGGGCCATGCAATGAAATCTAAATAAACTTCCTACTAGCATTTCCTCTTAGCCATTTTAGGATGGTCTATGGTCTGCTGATAAAAATAACTCAATAAAAAGAGAAAACTTTGCAGTACCATTAGGTAGGAAATTTTCAAACAGGTGATCAGTGCTCTGCAGGGACACAGAGTGAAATCTGCTGCATTCCAAATGCTGCATCTTCATATTCCAAGCAAAATGAGCCCCAACCAGCTCAATTCTGAAGCTATTCAGATGTGGACTTTTTTTCCCTGGATTCCCAGGATTCATAAAAGGGAAAGTGAAGCATTTTCCACATGTAGCCTCTTCTTGGCTACAAGCATGAAAAGAACAGAAAGTTGACCAGCACAATCACTTTCCTCTGTTGCAATTTTGGTTAAAGCCTTTGATTCCAGCTCTACCCCACCAAACTGCCATAAATCCATGCAAGGATCTGGCCAAGATACACACACAACAAACAAGAACATCTGCCATGTACCACGAGGACCTTGCAACACTCAGCTCTATGTCTCTATACCATGTTCATCATTGTGATGAACATCAGGAATTACTGAAATGATGCCTATTTGTCAATCCAGGGTGCATTCATTACCAGGGCTGCATAAGCACAGCACACATCAAGCCCTTGCATACAGCACAAACCCCTGTTCACTTGGCACCTTTTACACAAAAACCTCCAAGAAAATAAGGACCAAGATGCACCAGTTCTTACAGTCACCTGTGTCACAGAAAGGGCCTGTGTATCAGGCTCCATTGCCCTGATTCAGAGAATAAAGGTACGTGCAATGCCACCTCATGCTATTTCCTCAGATAAAAGGAAAAGGCTTCCATCTACAGTTCATTAAACACAATCTTAGCTTTGCAATGTCTTCCACATTTGAAATGAACAGCAGCTTGGATTATCTTTATTTATTTTTCAAGGATCACATTTTTTGCCATCAAGGGCAGATAAAACCTCCAAACAAAAACAACACCAGACAATTCTTTTTAAATACGTGTGCTTCTGAGTCACACTATGCAAAAGGGAGATACCACTTCCCACATACACATGCACCAGAAAGGAAATTAAAAAGGAAAAATGAGGAAAGAAAAGAAACCTTTTTTTTCCTAGCACAAACTGCACCCAACACTAGGGGTATTGGTAAGAAACACTGATTGCATCGCTGTTACTTGAGTCCAGATTCACTCTAATTTTCAGTCACGTCACCTGTACTCTTCCAAAACTGATTCAAAGATCTAAAAGAGCAGCTTGATAAAAGAGAGGGACACTTATTTATTTATTTATGAAACGGACATTTTTCCCAGACTTTAACTAAACCTCATCCACTCTTGTCACTCTGGGCAGACAGTTGAAAGCAATATTTGAGGAGGTAATTGCATAGATCAGTCAACGGCCTTTGTCCCCTTGCCACTGAGACTTACAGTAAAATGGGCACAAGAAAACATTGTACTGGATTAAAGGCAGGTCTTTTTCTCCAGTTGCTTGCTGCTTACCAGCTGTTGTGTTCAATGGCAGGGACAGAAGCTCTCGTGGTATCTATAGGGGAAATCTAGCCTGACACTGGCTCCTCCACCTCCCCTTCCCCCAAGCTTGAAACAGATTACTCTTTGTTTTTAAAGTGAAACTTTACCAAAAAGTATTTTATCTTGTCATCTACCATTAAGTCATTAATCATGTGTGCAGAGCATTTTACTAGCTATGAATTTTTAGGTTTCTGCATTTACAAGAACACCATCACTGTAATTTCTCAGGTTGACAAACATTTTTCTGAACCCTTTGATCTTGTTTGGAGCAACTCATGAAAAGACTCAGAGTAGCTGCTTAAACAAACAGTACAGGGAACAGACAAATTTCATTAACATTTGATTGTAAATCACTGGCAGCAGCCCACATGCTGATAAAAACAGCACAGACTGTCAAAGAAAGACTGTACCTGTTATGAGTATGTCAGAACAGTTGCAAAAAAGCTCTAAGTGTACCTGGGAAGTGACAGACTTACAGCTGCAAAGTACAATGAGATTGAATACAAATCGGAGGGCCCTGAACAGATATGCAACAATAGAATTAAAAAGTCAAAAATAGAAATTGTTTTGTGTCAGAACATACATCATCAGCACCATCTTTAGGAGGGGAGTCATCACTCAGGTTTTGACAGCACAGACTGTAAATGGATTCTGTTTCCACAATAGTACATTTTATCTTCACATTCTGACCTAATTCAAAAGCATTGAAGAGCACAGTGTTAACACTAGCACTGGAATTCCTAAGCCAAGTCCTACCATTTTAATCATGCAGTAGTTTAAGAGAGCTATTACAAACAGCAAAACAACATCAGCTCCATTGCAGCATTTGCATCACATAAGTGTATTTTATGAGAAAACATTCAAAGCCACCTCATTTGTAGGTGTATGTTTAAATACCTTTCCCACCTGAAAGTTACAGACAAGATAGAGTTGAAACAAGTATTTTGTTATTGATTACAGAATTTTCTAAGTTACATCTTACCTCAGAAACTATGGCCTGAACTTTTCTGGGAAAAAAAAAATGCACCTCATTCTGAAATAATTACTTATCATTGTGGATTTTTTTTTTTTTAACTGAAGCTTCTGAATATAAAAATCAAAGCTATATAAGAAGTTATAAATATATTTTACTAAATAAATTTCTACCTTCACCCAAGGCACATCCTAAACAAATTATATAAATTTTATATTATGTATGCAAAAAAATTAAGTTTCTGATCCACACTTAGTGGTCAGGTATTTATCCTTGTGGATTGAACCAAAACCTCAGACCCAAAGAACTGTAAAATTTTGGAACCATTTACAAAAGTTTGTTATGAACTGACATAGAGACAACCATCTTTTTGTTTTGTTTTCTTTTCCTTTGACTTCATTTTTATGAGAAACAAGTTTAGACTTGGACAGATACCTAAACTCCATATTTTTCTAAGCAAGTGGCTCCAAGTTAGCTTCCTGTTGGAAGGGGAAGTAGTGTATAATTGTGTGGCCACGGCCACAGAAAGTTTAATCAAGCAAACCCCCTCCCTCCATCTCCCACCCATTCTCACTCCTGCCCCCAGTCACAGTTTGCCACCTTGTTTCCTGCAGCAGCCTCGTGGGTGGAATTTAATTGGGATTCCCAACCAAGACCTACACCATGTGCCTGGGAGCTGTTGCAGCCTTTCTCCCCCTCTGCACACCAATCCTTCCCCAAGCAACAACACCCCACTGGGGCCTCCTTGGGAAAGGACTGGAATTCCTGCACATTTGCCTTTGTTTAGAGTGGAAACAAGTGATTAACTCTCTTTACTGTTAATGGAAGTTAAGGGCAGTGGTTAAACTTGCCACTTTCAGCAGGGTTTAACACACCTGAGAACACCTCCTTTTACAGAAAGAAACAAGAAAACATGCCGGAGCTAAAGAAGCAGCTGGATTTGATGTAACAGCCTTTTTTGTAAACTTAACTGCATTGAAGTCTCTGGAGAGTCTCGGGATTGGAGACAAAACCACTTTCAAAGGAGCTTACTCACTTAGCTCTTACATTTGGAGAATGCCCACAAAAGTCAAGTCCTAGAAGCCTAAGGCACAGCCATATAACAACACACCTCAGGATCCCACTGAGTGCATACCCTCAAAAATGGTATTAAATCGTTATTACTTTTAGAAATGGTCCTTGGAAACATGTAGTTGCATTAACTCCTTGTGAGACATTTTTGACATCTTTACATTCCCATAGAGATCCACCTCACTACAGGGCAGACTATTAGGATTGCAGACAGACAAACAAATCCCAAAGGATGAAGATTTAATCATCTAGGAGAGACTGCACCTGCCTTTTAAGATTATTTTTTTTTGGCTGTCAATTGTGGCCACATCAGGGCACTTAATCAGTTGCTTATATGCCTTCCATGAATTTACAATTAAGATTGAATATCTCAGATGAAGACATTGAATGCTGAGCCTGAATCTTGTTCTGTTAACAGATAAACATATAGAGTGCAGAACAGTGTTTGGCTGGTCTTACTTCACCATATCACTACTTTAAAATTGGGTAAATTTGCTTCACTACACCAATCTGAGGTACAAATCAAACAGTAGGATTCCCAGGAATTTGCAGATGCAAAAAGGTGAGTTACAGTTGCACAGCCAATTTACTCACCAAGTTGCCACAACTTCCATGAGAAGGAAACAGCCTGTAAGATTTGTGAATTCGCATATATAATTAGCAGGGTTAAATAGAAAGACACATGTAAGTTTTACCCATACATGTTTTCGCATGTGTACAAATACACAAGGCAGGAAACTGGGGCTTGGAAATGTCCTGATAAAACAACGAGTAAGGTAAGAGCTCCACAACACAGAGAGGCTGGGCAAAGGGCCAAGAGCTCCTGAGTTGTAATCTCATCTGTGCAACTGAATCACTGTGGGTTTAGGCAAGTAATTAAACTTTCCACTGTCTTGGTTTTCTACTTGTGTTAGATACAGCCCAGTATTTTTCCCTTTAGGTATGAGAAGGGTAAATAAAGATAAGAGCTAGTACTTTATTGCCTGGTCTTTGCAGTTTAAAGCACCAAGAACAGGAAATTTATTATGTTACTTGATCCTAGATTTCTTCTCTCATCCCACAGATATACAATGATAGCTGCAGAGGATATGACAGATTTATGAATCCATCAGTGCAGATACTACACTAAAACCAACTAAAATTAAGGATTTCAGTGACTAAGACAAAGAAATTTTAAGATCATTTCATATTACAAATTAGATTATCCAGGCAAGGTTTTCCTATTACATTAGTTTGATATAATGGAGATATTGCCATCTCCTGTGGTAGTAGGTATTTTATCAACATCTATAACAACCAAAAGGGAGGTTGTAATCTACTATGTATTCAATTGATTACTTCATCAGTTTATATTATTCTCTTAGAGCTATAACAGTAACACAACAGTTCTAAATCCTTTTAGGACCTGATAAATAAGCTGCAAAGCAACCATGAACAGACGCCCAGGTTCAGAGAGTGGAAGTCTTCTCTGAGATATTATTTGCTTTCTTTGGCCCTTGCAAAACCAAAGTCCCATAGTTAGATTCAACCCTGCTTGACCAATGCCAGTTAAAAACAGATCCAAGTAAAAAGGAAAAGCAGAATTTCTACAGTAGGTAAAACAGCTCAACTTATATCCTGTTCTACAGTGACTTTGCACAATCATTAGTGTGTAATTTACAGCTCTTACCACCTCTGTTTTGACAATTACTCAATTACTGTGATATGTAATGGGCTGCCAGCCGCACAGAAGGGACTGAACCAACCCCTTCAAGGGAAGTCCTACCTGAAAGACTGGACAGGATGGACACAGCTGAAAGGTCACAGGACATGAGACTCGTGCAAGGTAGTGTAGGTCCTTTCCTTGTTACTGAACTATAAACCCTAATTACAATCTCTTCGTTTCACCTGTGAACTGACTTGGAACCTCTGTCCTTGAATTTGCCCCAAGTAAATGTCTCCTCCATGGAGAAAATGAGAAATATGATGTGATTTACCACCACAAACTGAAGTGAAATGTTCCTGTTTAAAGTTTATTGCATCTTTTATTTCCATAGAGCATGACTGTTTCCAGCAAATGCCTGTAAGAATGCCAGCCCTTTTGTATTGCCTGCAATTAGCTTATCTCCAATTATATAAACAGGTACATGATGACAGTCTTCGGTAATAGAGGTATTATGGGGAAAATAAGGGTTGCTTTACTTTGAGTGTAGGTCTTAGCAGAAAACAGATTAAAGCTTATGTGGATATACAAAATAATAGGTAGGCTAATTCCATTGTCTGCTTCTCCTAAATTATTTTATTAGATGGAACATATTAATTATAATGAAAGAGAACCCCTGACTCTGTTGGCTTCTAATGAAAATTCCTTTGTATGATCACGGCAGGATTTCCCACCATTTTCTCTTTCTGATGAAATTAACTCCCTATGGTTGGTGACCAGGATAAGCTCATTTTAGCCAATCAGCTTGGGAGCTGCCATTTACCTCACAAAGAGAGAAAAAGGTATCTGCTGTCATAGCAACCAGTGGCTTTGCTCTGATCATCTTCGGATCCTTCAGCATAATGAAAAACACCGGCTTGCTTTTTAGATGATTAATCTTTTCCCCTGTGAACCTACTTGAATACATTAGCAAAACAAGTATGAAAAATTTGTTTATCCCAAGATAATCATTAGAAAATTACCTGCAAGAGTAATTCTCATTAGGGCAGAGTTTGTGAATAGGAGACCATATGGTGAATGAAAGCAGCAAGAAGCAAGAAAATCTCAAAGATGCAACAGGTTGCAAAGTTTACCAGATTTCAGACTGAATGTGGAAATTGGTTAAGCATCAAAAGTTGTGAGAAAGTGTTCTCTTATGAAAATTTCAAATAGCCTATAAGGAAGACTCAACATATTTTACAACCATGCCTGAAAATCCTTACCTACACTCAGTCCTTTTGTGTATGACCAGTTGCTCTAATTCCAGAGGGCCTGATCCCAACCACATCGTGTAACCCTGGAGAATCTTAACTTCAATGGTGCTAAGCTCAGAGCTGAAATAATGGAACTAGATTCTTATCTCACAGTAGCATGACTTTTTAGATGTTATTATTTTTATATTTAAATTACATTAAAAGATTAAAATTACAGAAGATTTTGTACAACTTCTGTGAACCAGCTCCGGGAGAAAATGCAAGAGAAACTTAAGATTTCATAATACACTCACTGACTTCTTTGGTATTCAAAATCTTATTTTAGCTATGTAAATGATGAGAAGTTAATATTATACTGGGGCAAGGTGAAAGAAAAGTGAGATCATTTGCAGTATTGAAATAGTTTAATTATGTTATACCCACAAGAGGTCCCAGTAGAACAGACTTGGAATTCATACTATGTAAAACTAAAATGACTCCTCCAGTTTCAACAAATCATTAGAAAAAGATAGAAAAAAAAAGAGGAGGAGGAAGAGATAAAAATTCCTATGTGGTATCAGCTTTGTTCTGAGAGCGAAACCTGATGTGATTCTATAGAGTTTGTCTCAGTACACTGGAGCAAGACTGTTCATACCAAAGGAGGTTTCTCTCAATTCCCATGTCTATACATATAGATTTCTCACCTCAGCAGGAATTCTTTTCAAAACTAGGTTGTTTTGGATTAGTTTCTAGTCATAAGCCTAAGATAAATAAACCAATAATGTCCTCTGTTATCACCTCTGTTTAAAAGAAAAAAAAATTTGATTCTAACTCTTTTGAAAGTTTAACTGAAGTGTTCTAACATCCTTGAAGAGCAGAGTCCCATCCTTTAACCTCAGTGCCGTAATGCATTGTCTTCCAGGCTCAAAGTTACATGATAATGACAGATCTGTAAGAGGCCATGTCCCTGTGCAACACTTTCATTTGAACTCAGTGAAAAAATGTTTCACATCAATGACACAAGCAGTTAATTTTAAAGCTCTATCAGTTGTTAATAATGGTTTTCTAGCTATGAGAGCTTTGTGTCTATATTTTTTTCTCAGAGTGGTGAGCACTTGCCCTACTCAGACTGTATCTCCTTACTCAAACAGACTTCTAGGAGCTATCACAAACTAGGTAGGAAACCACATCCAGGATTACATATTTACTGTTTGGTGAACCTAAACCAAGTCCATTTTTTTTTTTTTTCAAATGTCTAATTCTCAACAGAAAGATGTCCCTTACAAATTAAACATATTGGATTTCCCAGACTCTGGTTTTCCTCCCCACTTATTTATTTGTAGCCTCAAAGAGAAGCTGGCTGAAGAGCACAGAAAGGACAGGGATGACTCTTCCCATTGTGGGTGAATCTAGGAAAAAAGAAAACTCTCTAGCTATTTATAGCACAGCTCATCGCACACCTACATTTTTTTAGAGTCTTACAAAATTCATTTTTCAACCCTCCTTAGGCTATTCCATGGAAATACCCATAGACAGATCAGACAGATCAAACATTGAGGAAAAACAGGGAAAGAAATGTGTGTATTTCCAATTTGTGGGTGTACTTGTAGGTGCTGGAATTTGAACTTCACTTTGCAGCTAACTTTTTCTGCAGATGACCTTAAATCCTGGATGAGTTTTTTATGAATTTCTAGTGGAAAATCTCAGGGGAATGGTCTCCAAACTGTACCTCCTTGATATAAGATCTAGGTGGCAACTGCTGGGTAAAGCAAGATCAAAATAAGCATGATTAGCATATTCAAAAATCCTTTTTATTAAGCCAAGCCTCAAGTATTTAGCATGCAAATTTTTCCAGGGCCCTTGATGGAGCATTACCATCAGCACCAACCGCTGAAAGCAAAGTGATAACAGATGCAATAGCATCTCCAGGGTGACTTCAGATTTTCATCCATATGAAGTAATTAATCCTTACTTTGTGTATGTCTGGGTGTGTTTAAGTGTTTGTTCTATTACCTTACCTATAGCATCTACAGTTATCAGGTTGGATAAAACAATTGGAAATTTTAGTCACCCAGCATTACTAGCTGTACAGGAATGCAGAGATTAAAAAGCATACATCCTCTAAAATGTTTATTCACAGTCATTTCTTACTTTCATATTGTGTCAATTTAGCACTGACAAGAAAATCCTGTGCATTTGATAAAGAGCTTTTTCCATATCTTTAATCTACCTCATACCAATCAAGAGAGGTGAAAAATATTCTTTAACAATTAGGACTCCACAGATACATGTTGTGCATTAAATGGTAACTATGTAATTAAAAGGAACAAATTTTAAATCTGACAACAATTGGTGCCTCTTCAGCATTTAAAATGATTCAATTATTAATAATTCATGCTCAAAACCCCATATGTGGGCAATGAAGCAGAAGGAGAGATGAAAACGAGGTCTGATCCATGACTAACCTTACATCTGTACAGAGCCTGACTAAACAGAGTTACAGCATTATGTTTTCTACAACATTTACCCAAATACAGTAGGAAATTGTCATACCACAATATGTATTTGCAGTGATGCTCAACAGTTAGTTAATAGCATAGGGGAGGGAAAAGCCATGCTAATGCACAAGACTCCAGTTACATATACAGATAGATCCATATCAGGTCCTGTGAATTAGAGCACTGAGTGCCGTAGACACCTGAAAGATTTTCATTTCATGTGAGTTAAAGCCAAATTTGCTTTAAAAAATTTTGAGGATCCAGTTGAGTCTTAATGATTTTGGTGCTGGTTTGAACAAAAATCAGGAAGTTTAATCTCTAATGCTGTATGGTAAGACTTTTAATGAGAAACAGTCATCCTTCTGAGATGCTAGTCTTACATTTTAAATAGTAATTAGAAGATGATTCACATTGTCTCGTAGCTCACTTATCCCATCCAGCAACTTGTTTTCAAGTGTTATTAGATCTGCTCCCATGAATTTATCCTGAACTAGAAATTTGCAGAAGCAACCCAGAATACCACAGATGTCTTTATCAATTCAGCCCAAAATCAAACCTCATAAATGAGAATTCATCTGTTAACCTACAAGTAACAGTTACTTACTTCCAGATCTAGGTTTTTACTTTTTCCTCTTTCCTTTTTTTTTTTAATCACCTTTCCTTATATAGCTTTCTTAGCAAATTTGATGCTGCAATAAACTGCATATGAAAACAACAGCAGTGATTGTCTGAGTTAACTGCAAAGCCATTTTTCAAGCAGCCCAACTCAATGAAACTACAAATTATGCTAAAGTCCTCCTGATCCAAGAAGCTTTAAAAGACTGAGAAGCACAGAAAGGGAAAAGGTGCTAAATCCTTGCATTAATAATAATAAAGGAATATTGAATTATTACTGTAATTTGTACCACCACTATATTGCTGGATAAAACTAAGCAGAGGAGACCTCCCAGGACAGAAATGCATGCACAGTATCCACAGTATCACAAACTCTGACAGGCATATGCAGTGTTATACCTTTCAGTAAGTGCCACAAATATTTAAGAAGCAGCCCATAATATATTTATGAAGAACATATCCATATTTTTACCATTAAACTATATAGTTGATTTATGTGTATTGAAAGAGATTACAAATACAAAGCCAGTATTTTAAACACACTCAAAAAATGTGTCATAAGTAGATCTGTTTACTCCTGTGACCTTTTTGATGTCCTGGTTCTAATCACTGTTCCATATGTGGGGGGATGAGGGAAGAGACATGTTTATTCTGCAGCTGATTTATTACAAAATTAAGACCATTCAGATTCAAATTCCACCCTCCTTTAAATACATTGTTGCTGTTCTCTCTTTCACAAAATTTGCCACCACATGTAAAGGTCAAGTCCACTGGTAAAGTAATTCATATGGTTATCCAGATCCCATCCAAGCCATAAATTAATGTGACATAAACTGCCTACAGCATTTCTTCTATTTCTAATGTTATACACAGGCAAGTCCAGCCTAGTGTACTGATAATTAAAGTAAAAACTGCATACACCTCCCTCAAGAACACGCAATCCAAACAGGAAGTCAATTGGTTCCAGTAAGAGACTTGCTGAGGGAGACAAGCAATCACCTGTAGCAAATGATAACTTTCAGCTTTCAGTGGAAAAATTAAATCTGCTTTACTTCCCAGTTGCCACCTGTAACACGATCACAGGGTGAAGAGCCAAAGGAGGAAAAAGAAGCTGAAAAATCTCATCAGAATCCTGATGTTCCTGGTTTCACACAAAGCAAACAGAAGAGCTGCAGGCTGATCTCCTAATGTTCTGAAAATTAAGACTTATGGAAATCACATGTGAACACATTGTTTCTTAGTACTTGCTGCTTTCATAAAAATCTCAAGGCCATAGTGGAAGATAGTTTGCAAATGGGCTTTACTTTCTTGTAGCTAAAATAAGCTTCTTTATTTTGAAGCCACAGATTGATCATCAATGATGCCCTCAAGAATAGTCAGAGAAGATTAAAATAGGTGTATTTTTTTCTCTTTTTATTTTTTTTTTTTTTGGGTACAGCTAACAGTTTGATTACTAAACTTAATCCCATAAATAAACTGGAACACCTCACCCTGCAGACTTCACTGGAAATGAGCTAATATGCACCTGCTGAAGATTCAACCCACAAGGAGGTAGTCTCCTTGGAAACCACGCCTGATGGTCTGAAATACAATAGAAACAGTCACTGAAGAAACTTAGATTAGTATAGGTGCTGGGAAAGGTGATAAAAGATCAGGATTTTGCCCCAAAAATTAACTGTCTGAAGAGGGAACACTCAAGTATGCTATGTAGTGTAAGTAGTGTAAGGAGTCCAGGGTAAGCCAGGGAAGAATCTATATTAAAGAAATCAAGCAGAGGCTATGATATGTCATCCATCCCGAAATTACTATTTCCTTCACCAAGGCTCTGTGGCTGAACCAACATCTTCAGAGCAGTTTAACCCAAGAGAAAGTAGTTTACCCAGCATGGCACAAATTCTGGTCTAAACCTGGACATTTACAGCACCTGCTAATATTCGCCTGTTCTCACATGTTTTTTAGAACATCTTTCATTCCTGATTAGCATTACAAACAGCTACTTTCTGCTGTCCTCTCTCTCCTCCCAAGTCTTTCATAAAACCTGCTGACTGATTTATTCAAGCACTTACCTTTTAACTTGCTGTCACCAGACAGGTGCACACTTGCAACAACCCTTGTAGCCGAGTCCATTTAACAGCTCTGTTAGGGGCCCATCCTTGCAAGACACTGAGCTGCATAGAATTTAGATACACACTGAAAGCAATGATTTAGGTCTCTCTCCAACTTGCAGGCAGTGCTCAGTGCCTTAGGCATCAGTTTCTTTCTTGTTAAGAAGACTGTAAAAGGACCATCCCATCTAACTGTTTAATGTTATTTTAATAGGCTACATTACATGAACTTGATACAGTAGTGGTTATCTGGGTCAGAGGCTCCATTTGCTCCAGGGACCTCAATCACAAAAGTAAATCCTACAACACAGACAGATAAGAGAGTTTGGACAGTGTTAGGGTCCAAGCCTGGGTGATCTTGTTTGCATATTTCAAACCCACTTGGCCACACCTGCACTCAGATATTTTTTGTTGACATTTTCCTGTCAGACACTAGAGATGAAGAGGAAGAAAAAATGAAGAGCAAATTCAGAGGGAGATTTACTCATTCTTTAAAGTCACTAAGACAGTAAAGAAAATCCTAAAGAGGTAATTCACTTAAGCATTTTCCAGAATCCGTCTCTTCCTGCCATTTCCTGCCATTCTCCACTGCTCATATCACAGGCAGACCTTTCATAGGAGCTGAATTTTGACACTCTGGGGGAGCATGTAGGACAACAGCCAGAGTTTACACAGCCACATAAAAAGTGCATTACTTAGGAGCTAAATCAAAAACTAATAGAGACATATTCTCCATAGAGATCACTCCAGCTGCAGGGGAATCATAGATGACCTGAGATAAATCTACACAGGCTCCCTCTTCTGTGCAAAAACCAAGATCACGGCAAAGAAAACACCACCACAGAATGTGAAGGGAATGTTTAAGCATTTTCAATCTACTTCCCAGATATCTTCCACTAGTTCTCCCACAGAAAATTATCTAGAACTCTGCATCTGAACTCTGGACTAAAGCTTTTTCAGAGGTGACAGAAGTCTTTGTAAGAAGGAAACCAAGTGCAGTGTCAGTAATTTCAAAGACAGAAGATTCTGTTGTGAACACTATAATGTTTCCTTCCAATTCCAGATCAGTATCATACAGCATGTCCTGCAGCTACAGCCCAACTTGACTAAAATATCTGAACTCAATTCAAAAATCTTAATTGTAGTGAAACATCTACTATAATTTCCAGGAAAAGTTAAAAGATCACACTCACAGCGTTGCAGACAACACAAACAGCATAATGTCTAAAATTAACTGTCAGCTCCTTAATTTAAATTCTTTTCTATTCAAACAATATGAATGTTTCCATTAAACATGAAATCCCAAAATATTAGGAAACCTTGACAAATCTCTTGAATATAAGGGTTTTTTACCCTAAACTATTAAAACAAATCACATGAAAACAAAATAAAGAATTCAAGTAACTACAATGGGAAGAAATTCAAACCAGCAATAAGTTTATTTTCTTTCATTCCTGGGACTACCTTTTCATTTTCTTATCTTATATATCAGAACAAAGGTTCTTGGCAAACATCTTCTCATCCATCTAGACAGACTCCTAATGCCCTTGTTAGCATACATTTAAATATCTTGTTTCCAAGTAATCTCCTAACTTAGCTCTCAAAACAGTATTAGGTAGTTCATTTGTCAACCTTAGCAGCATATCCTCATACCTCAGATACATTTTTTTCTCCCACACAATACAGTCAGTGCAACCAATTCTCCTGCTTGGTGTGATCCACAAAGCCAACAGCAAATTCTTCTGAGTTAGTGCTGACAAAGTCTTCTCTGAGAGGACCAGGGGATAGTTTTGTGCCTAGTTTTTCACCCATGGTTATACCCTTTCAAGAGTGCTGGCAGGTTGGAGCAGGGGCAGCTCTGTGTTCATGTCCAGCTGCTTTTCAAGGCCCCAGGTTGAAAGGGTGTCATCAAGCTTTGGTCAGAAACAGATTGTCCTTACACACTCCCACAGTCAGCTTTGGGAAATGGCTGCATACCCAGGAGAAGGTAATTTTTGAGGCACCCTGAAGAATGAACAGGACTTTTGAATGCAGCACTTTTGAATGAAGGGGACCACGGGGTTTGACATTTTTGTTACTTACTTCAGGGCTGAAAAAGGAGGTTCACAACCCTGTCATTTCATTTATGGATAATGACACCCAGCATTTAAGACCAGACATTTTTAAACATATCTTATGCTGAAAAAATGAAGGTTATTAATTTAATGAGACTCATACCTCACATAAATCCTGTAAGGACAAGCATGATGAGAGCAATCTTCTCCCAAGTGACCAGACACATCAGTGCCATGCCTCAGCAGGTTGGCTGTACCAGAGGCAGAACTGTGGGAATAAGGACAACTTATTCCCTAGACAGAAAAATTCACAGCAGGCTGTGAGATGTGGGGATTTCACGTCATCATTCTGGGAGTGAGGTGGGGACTGAGGCTCTGAACCTGGCCCAAAGTCTTGTTGCAGTGAGATGCAGCTGTGTGGCCTGGCTGAGGATGAGCCTTTCCCACCCTCAAGGAGATTTCTGCCCTGGTCCCAAGGAAGCTTTCTCACAACAAACCCCCTTGTACTGTGAAACTACTCAGGACTGACCCAAAACCTGGAGGTTTCTTGTCAGAGAGAAGGGCTGCAGCAGGCAGCTGAAGACTCCTGAGGCACCTTCCCAGCCCCTCACCTTCCTCCTCATGGCATTGACACCAACTGGGAGTACCTCAACTTGCTGCTGAAGCAGGAGAGCCCCAGGAGGAGGGGCTCTTGTTCAGCCACTTCCCCAGAACAGGGATCCCCCCTTCTTGGCCTTGACTGACATTGGATTTGTTCCAGACCATAAAGAGAATGAGTGAGACCTATGAGCCTCAAGCCTCAGGGCCAGATTTATAGGCAGAAAGAGAATTCTGTGATCTTTCTTCATGTATTTATTGTTACGGCCCAAATGGGCCTCATTTTCAATCTGGAGACATTTTTATTGTTCACCTTTTCTCACAGGTCCTCAGGCACATGGAGTCACAGCAGAAGTAAGCCAGGTCTGGGAATCAGTGCAAACTATTGCTTGTGTGAAAATAGTTTTTTCCTTTCTGCTCCCTGGGTTTCCTGGGTGAGGGCAGACAGCTGCACCTGCACTGTTGTAGATCAACCTGGTACCAGCAACTGAAAGAGCTGAAGCAGTTCTCAACCTTTACATCCCATAGTTAACTGTTTTTTTCATTAAAAAACAGTTGGAAAAATTTCCCTTGCCAAACAAGAAATCAAACTCAGGCAGATAATGCATCTTCTAGAAAAACGTCACCAGTTCAAAAGTTCCTACTCATTACACATGCTATAGTGTTTTCCATGGCTTTAAATGGATTTCAAGTTGGACAAGGCGCATGGTAAAGTCATTCTTGCTCCTTGGTAAGAGGCTTCCTTTGGTTCAATACCCTTAGAGCTTCTGAATTTAGGGAGATTTGACTGATTCTGACTACTTCCAGACACTGGATCTTGCTCTGGCCAGTTAGTTACCAAGGAAGACACCTTTTCATATGCAATATGTAGATGCACATAGTAGTCAGTTACCAGAATCACAAGCTACTAACAACAATTCAGCTGAAACAGTGACACTTTTTACTTTGCACTGAAAAATATTAAGGATGTTCAAATGCAGCCACATCTCTGCTTAGGGGGACTAGCTGCTTGAACTGTGATGACTATTTCACAGCTGAATATTTACTATGCCCAAATTCTTCCTTTGAAGTTACTTGTGTGATTAATTTGCTTTTTATCCAACTGTTAAACCAATTAAAGTTATTATAAGATATGGAAGAAGAGGGTTCATTCCATTTAAAGCCTTCTGAAGCAAATATCATAACCATAAAGATGTGGGAGTGATTTTCCTTGACTATTCAGTGTTCTTTTAACCTTAACTTGATCATGCCAGATTAAAAAAAAAAGAATTAATTACATTCACAACAAGAGTATTTATTATTCACAAGGCACAAACCTCTTCTTAGAGCTGTGGGAGATTCTGAAACTACAGTTCCATTGATAGGAAAAATCAAAATGAAAATCATCTTTAGAAAGGGTGTGGGAAGGAGTAAATAGAGAAAGTTTCATAAGAAACAGGCAGACAAAAGTCTGTCATTGGTCTTCCCCATCCTCAAGAACTAAATTCTGTTCTCAAGTGAAACCTCTAGTGGTGACAAAATTGTCTCCACTGAAATAAATGGAAAAATTCCAACTTGTATAATCTGGAGTAGGACTTGATCCTGAGAAACTTCCTTAGCCTCAGCTAAATGAGAAGGACAGACTAGATCCTGCTCAGACTTTTTAGCACTTTTGCTTTCAATTTTTGCACACCTCAGAACAAGTTTCTGCTTTAAACTCTTTCACTGTCATTTTCTCTGCTGTAGCCTGAGAATATTTTTTGTGATCATTAAGAAGATAAATGCATTCAAATATAATTTTTTTTTGTTAAAGGAGAAAAGTACACTTTTTTAAACAGGAAAAAAAAAAAAAAACAAAAAACCTGCTTGCTAAAGAACATAGCCCTTCTCCTCTACCCAGCAAAGAGAGCTGAGTTGATGTTATTAATTTGTCCCAAGTGGTTGAAGACCCTCTGATCAATTTTTTACAAGATACAGAGCATTACTATTGCATTATTTTACCTGCTTCACTTAGCAGATTTTATGACAAGATTTTCAGGGAGCTCCTCCAAAGTGCAAAAAGGTAACTTTAACTGAGCTGTCTGGGAGCCTGGCATTAACCTTTCCAAACAGGTTTTGCTTTGTGATCAGGACAGGGGTTTATTAATTGGTTGAATGAATCAGCCTGCAAAGAGGTCTTACAAATACAATCACTTATCTCTTTACATTCAGTATGGACATCTAAGTGCCTGAACTTCCATGCTTTTACCTTCACTAGCTTAAAAGGGGACTAGTGCCTGCATTGCTGGGCTTGTTTTTCCCCCAGAAGCCTGCAAGCTGCATCATGCCAGAACATGGCACTCCTCTGAGATATCAAAACTTTCAGACAGCTGCGTTCCTAAAGCAAACACCACCAAAGAATATGACAGCCCACACACCTTTAGGGCACTTACATTACAGACATCAGTACATGTCAGAAAGGTTTAAGATGGGATAAAATAAACTGGCATAGAGTTATTGTCCTTAATTATCCTATGGATTTTCCCCTTTTCCATCGCCTTTTTTTTTTTTTTTTTTCCAAACACAGAACCAGAAAAACATGAATGATCAGCAAGTCTGGGAACACGATGAGAATCAGTGCAGTTGGACAAAATCTATACAGAAGCCTCAGAGCCAACAGGGGCTTGCCAAGAGACCACCCACAAAAGCGTCTGGAGACCTCACCAGTGCAAATTAGACTGGCTCCCTGGAAAGTCCATGAAAAGAAATAGTTTCAGAGCCTGACTCAGTCAGACTGCCTTGTACAGACACTACTATCATCCCCCTGATGTCAGTCACTTTGAGCCATGCTCCAGCCACCCCTGAGTGGTACAATCTGTTCAGCACCACCCCCACAGCAGACCCTGCCCATGCTCATTCTGACAGTGGCAGCCAGGTCTCACCACACAGACACCAAAATGACCAAGGGTACTTCCACTTCTAGGTAATGGGAACATTTAATCCCAACAAACCTCATCATTCTGTACGTTAAGTATTAGAACCCTCTTTCTTTCCCTGGACCTCTCAGGAAGACACCTGTGGATGCTGGGGGCAAGCACCAACTTATCATCTCCTCTTTTTTCTCCTCATTCCATTTCATTATTTCATTTCAATGCCTGATATACTGTATAGGATAAGGAAAATGTAACAACAGTTTAAAAACTGTGTATATTAATTGATAAATAAACCTCACAAAGCCATCCTCTTCTAGCACCACCATTGCAAATACTGGCTTCACAAAGTTGGATAGATGCACCTGAAATTCTACCAAATCCATTCAAAACTCTTCAACATAATATTTAGATCATTCATTCTGAGCAAAGCCTTTAATTTCCCTACAACTCTCTTTTTATTATTAATGTGTGCAAGATATGTAGTATAAACAAAATAAACATCCTGCAGTGTTTGATATTATATATTGGATACACTTTTTTAAAAAATAAAACCAAAAAACTGATGTGGTCAGTTAAATATTGTGAAGGCTTTCTTTAAGGAAGGAAAATTTGGAGAGCAAAAGACATGAGGCACACCATTGTAGGCAGGATTCCTCTTAAATGAATCAAGCAGGAGACCACTAAATTTGAGAACAAGAAAAAGAAATACTACCTAACAAAAAAAATATTCTATCCAATTTCATAATCACAAATTTCAATCTGCTGGACAATTTTCTGCATCTGAAAATAAAGTAACATTGTAGAAAATGTTGACATCTGGTTCTGGCATTATTCATGCAGAGATTTCTTTGAAATTTAAGTGGAGTTACCTCAAACATATACAGGTGTGAGGAGCCCAGTCGCTTCAGGATTAGCTGTTCTTCAGAAACCTTAGCAATGATATGAAATTTGAAGCTCCTCTTGAACTTTTCTACTAATTCAGTAATTACTGCTGTGCCTGAAATTGGCCTCCTTCCTGTAATTGCTCAGCAGGTATTTTCAATCAAAGAGGTTAACACCTGAATTTAGAGTCCAATTAACACCCAAAATGGACTTTAAACAAAAACCTGAATAAATCAGAGGATTTTCACAGCATAATGTTTCAGTAGCCCACATAGGCAAACACACAGTACATGCTCTGGAAATTCGAAAATTTGCAACAGCATGATCAAACCACAGTCAACTCATCAAATTTGTAGAATATTAGGATTACAGGTATCACCTGGGATTAAGCACTTCACATATGAGCACACAGACACATCTGTTGCTTTGTCACCAGCTGCAATGCAGGCCTTTCACTGATGCAATTTAGCATGCACAGAGATGACACTCCAAATTTCAGCAATGCAAAATGCATAGAGAAAAGATTTTACACACTTGCACCACTGGAAAACCATACTTCCTTAAAGCCTAACTTCAAACTCAGATGAAGGTTTGCAATCCTCCTTAAAACAGCCAGGAATCACATTGTTTTAACCAGCTGTTTTCAAAGGGATGTCCTGCTAGAGATGGCCAGGGGCAGGGACAAGGGGCAGGTGAAGTGAACCAGCTCATATTAGACATGTGATGTTAAAAGCCTTGGACCCATTATTAGCTCTTAGGATATAAGTGTAATGTTATAAAGGGGATTGCTGCCTTCCAGATGTCATTCTGAGGGAAAGCTTATGATGCTAGTTTTTCCCCCTAAAAAATATTTCCATGATGAATTCTAGAAAGTCTTGAAACATTTAAGGAAGGCAGCCAGAAGGAATGTTCCTAGAGGAATGACTGAATTGACAGCTAAAGACAGTCAAAGTGCCCCTATGTTCTCTATGAAATGATATTGCTGCAAGAACGTGATTGTAAAGACATATCATTGTGCTGTACAAGGCTTTTCATGGTAGCAGGAAAAAAAATTGTGTTGCTTGTAAGCCTGGCACCTTTGGCTCAGGAAATCTTTGAATCCAAAGCTGCTAAAGCGGAAAGAATTTCTGGAGCAGTGTTGCCATATGCTTGTATTGTTCTGATGCACCTCCCCAAGCACCTTCCATTGACCACAGCTGGATACAGGAGACACACCTCAGTAGACCTTTGCTCCAACCTGCTATGGCTTTTTTTTTGTTCTCATGTGTCCTCTGTTGGGTTTTTTATTATTTTCCTTAAAAATGAAAATTGTTTCCATGGAAACAATTATGCCAGTGGCATGTATGAGTTTAGTAATGTCCTTAGGAAACATTTACAGTCAGTTCACAGAGGTCAAGATGTCTTTATGAATATAGATCTTTAAGCAAAGATACTGTTAAGACAACAAAAACAAGTTCAGAGGCTTTCCAAAGTGATAGGTAATGACCACATTTCATCACTGTCCCTTATTTCAAGTTCTACATCAAAATGTTTCCTTTTGAAAATTTGGCCTCAGCTGTGAGTGTTGAGCTTTTGAAAATACGTTGCAGAATGCTCTGTAATATATAACCTGCTATGGGAAATGTTGTCACACTCAATAAGTTCTTTGTCAGAACTCTGAGTTTCTGTACACAGACTGTCCCAGAGGTCTTGGTATAAACATAATTCTATTATAATCCAGTTAGAAGAACTACTATACAATTGGAGCTAAAGGGAGGAAAAAATAAGATTAAGACACTCGTATAATTATTCCTTTGACCGCAGAACAAACCACAAGACAATGTGACATTATACTCACTGTTTACCAGCCCACATTTATAAAAAAAATCTTATCACACTATAAAAATATTTCAATTTTTAACCTAGCAATCAAGATAGTGCTTTACAGATAAACAGGAGCTTTGAGAGCTGGCCTGTGAATGCTTCTTCCTTGCATAAAAGAAAAGGATGCAAAGTGTTCTTCTTTTTCTGGCCCTCTCTATAACTACAAGAGGATCTCTGTGTGCTGGTTTGTGGATGCTCACACAGCCCACACAACTGCACCAGACAGGAATGAAGTGATGGGTCACGGCTCTGGAGAGAAGGAGCAGAAGCACAAGGCCATGCCAAGCTTCTCCCAGGGAATGCATGAGGCTGCACTGCTCCCTGCTCTGGGCTGCATCTTCCTGCAGCTGAAGCATGAGGTGAGAGGTGGCCTCAAAGGCTTATGGCACTGCTAAGCTGATATCCTGATCTCTGCCCAGCGCTCAGCCATCCTGTCTCTTCTGCAGCTCTCTACAGCTCTGCAAAGAGGATGTGCATCAAATCCACATGTGGAAAGAATCTGGTTCACAGCTTGCTGGCTCATAGAGCCTTAAAGGAGGTCAGGATTTTTAGCAGCATTTTGAAAAGGTACAGAGAGAATTAGTGTGGGAGACCAAGGTAGGCAAGCTGTTCCAGACAGCTGATGCGATGGCAGGAGGAGATCCAATTTAAATTCACTTTAGTATTAATTGTCAGAAAAGGATGAGATCAGTTTATGAACTAGGAGCATTGTGCAGTCAAAAGTTACAAGCCTGAGTTGTTGCCACAAAGTAGCTGAAAGGCTTTTCTTTTGAAAAGATTAAACTTCAAAGAATTGCAGAATAAGATACACAAGAAATGGCATGTGCTTTTGCTCGATAATGTTTGATTTTCGGGCACCCCCTCCCCAGCCCTATCACACTGTAAATTCTTAACACTGAAGTTGCAACTAAGTAGCTGTTTTATAAGATAAATGACTGGGAATATGAAAGACTTTGACCAAAAAAAAAAAAAAAAAGAGGCTTCATAAAATGGATTGAAAGAAGCATGGATAGCAGAAAACATTACCCAGTGTAGGGGACCAATTGCATATTTCTTGACCTAAGGAAGTAATACAGACTAAGAGATCAATGTGTCCATTACAGCTTAACCCAGTGGGATGACATTTGCCTTGTAAAAAATACAGGATATAACATCTCAGACAGACCCTGATGCTGTGTAGAACTTTTCCCTCTGTGGTAGCAAGGGGTTTATTTCTCACTGAAACCAAAAGGAGAATGGGTCGCCAAAACATGTTTTCTAACTGGGACTTAAATGATTAAGGAAAAGTAAAACCCTGAACATGTTGCCTAATGCAAAGAAAGGTAAACTGAGGTTGACCTACTGGTGACCAAACTCCTACAGAGAAGGCAGTGGAAATATTTCTTCTTGAGGCATGAGAGATCTTGCTGGCACTTCCCTTTTTTTAAAACACATTACTTTGACAATAAGAGCAATTCTCTGCCCAATTCAGTGGGCTCTGGGGCCAAAGAGAGAGAAATGAAAAAACTAGACTAGGACTTCAGTTTGTTTGGAAACTGGGGCAGGCCTTTCCCAAGACAGGGCTGGTTTAAGAACCAAAAGTATATTTCTCCTTTTGTTTGTCCATATCTAATGAACTGAAGGATTTCTGTGACTTAACTCTGTATAAAGGGACAGATTCAAGAGAGCAAGGACAGTTAGCTAGAAAAATAATTGTATCTATTTTAGGATAACTGCCACTAATAATCTCTTGTGAGCAAGACATACATTAATGTAATAGAAGTTGGAGCACATGTACCATATCAGGGAATTTGAGAGGTTTTTTCCATTCACTCTGAACCATTCCAGAGTTTCTGGTATAGGATGATTTTTTTTTCTCCTGTGGTTCAAGAAGCAGTAATATTTCCAAATACAGCAAATAACCCCAAAATCCTGAAGATAATTAAGTAGTGCGCCACAAAGCAGAGAAAAGCAACCCTGATGAGGGGGAAATGGAAAAGCAACACCCTTGTACTCATCATTCAGATCATCTACAGCATCCATACAGGAGTCAAGAGTTCCTTGAGTCCAAAATCCCTCACGGACCAAGACTCAGCTGGCTGAGAAATCCTTCCTCCCTTAAAAATTATGTTCCTTGGGAACAACAAAATTCCCACAACAACAGCCAAGGAGTAACCACGCACCAGATATTTTGGCAACTAGCACACAGCATGGAACATCTCTCCTGAAGAGGCAAAGTCAGCCTTGAATCTACTGCTAAATTCACCCTAACACTTAGCTTTTCCCTGAGCAACAAGTACAGTAATTTAAAAATTAATAGCATCAATTTGCTCAGTAACTTTGGGACAGGGAGGGAGAGACCTACCTGAACAGCAAGAATGAGCTTCTCATCTGATTTTTCTGTGAAGGATTCATTGCCACAATCCATGAGTGTATGGCATAAAGCCCTGAGTAAGCAAATTATCCAGTGGCAATTATGAATGAGAGAATGCATGCTGGAGGTGGAATGAAAGAAAATTAAGAGAGATTAATGTGAAATATAAGGTAATAATTAGGCATAGGTATCTGTTTTCTACCTGCTTTTGCCCATGGGGAATTTGAAAAAATAAATACTCTTATTTAATAAAATTCTCAACGCCAACAGAGAAGCAGGGCAACTTTTTAAAAGCTATGACAAGATATGCCAGACAGGCTGTGTTGCAATGGGTTTACATTTCAACATGGAATGGGTTGTAAGAGAACACAGCCTGCTATAGCATGTTTTGACAATATAAAAGAAATTATAGCTAAAAAATTATTTCCAAGGGGAAACAAAACCAATGCACTGATCCTGCACTAGGACTATCTGCAGAAGCTCCCATGCATGAAGGAACTGAGGTTTCTAAGATATGATTGAGATATTTTAACACCTCAGAAAAAAACCCACCATCACACAGACAAAAACTGACAGCACAGCTACTCTGTGAAAGAGAAGACATATTCAAACTGCTGAACTTGTTCTTTGCTCATCTTGGCAGTTATCTGGAGGCTGAGAAACAGAATTCTGGTACCATGCAGGATTGAATATTGATTTTTCCTCAACAGTTCTGTTATCCTCTCACTTTGCAGCACTACCACCTACATAAGATGAAGCAACCTCTAAGAGCCCATTGACAGATGCAAAACAGTTTTAAGTATGCCTTTCCTGAAAACTCCAATCCCTATTTTCTTTAACATATTTTTCTACTTCTAAAGGTAGTCTTTGGGCAGCTCTGAAGATGGTGACATTTGTTTGCAAGTAAGAACTAAGTCTTGTTTTATTTGTTGCTTTTACTATTCAGATAAACATGGCGATTTCTCTCCTCAGTCACAATGTCCAAAAACATCACCTGGCCTGAGCTCTGCTTTCAGGTTCAACAGATCCCAGAACACTGTGAAGAAATTTCTCTTTGTTAACTTCCAGAAATCTTAGATGAGATACTACTGGTCAAACTTTCCATCAATTCACATCAGCCATATCAGGACTTGATACTGAACTACCAAGTGCAGCAGAGGTTGAGGCATTTATGCCTGTAACTAAAGTATAAAATTAACTAACTTTTAGGTCCTAGCTGGAATAACACAGCCCTTGACAATCAATGGCACTTGTATTTTAGTCCCATTCCATCAAAACCCGTGTTCTTTAAATTTATTTTTATTTCAGTAGGTTATGGCACTTGCTGTTCTTTGCAACATATCTTGGGCAACATTGCTAAAAAAAAAAAAAAAAAAGCTTTTGTTCATCTGTTGAAGAGTTTAACACAATGAAGTTACCTTAGACATCAGCTCTGTTTAAAAGAGCATAAGACATCTATGGCATCCATGCAGTCTATTTTCCTGTGCTGGTTTCCTCTCTTCAAAGGCATCTTCTGTACCTAGATCAAAGTCCTTAGGATATTTCTGGGGTTTATGTACCCTTCACATGTTTCCTACCTAACCAGTAATGGTTCACCTCTGCTCCTCCTCCTCCTCTACCTGCCCTTTCCTATGCGAAGAAGTTTCTTCAACTCTGCTGGTCCAGCAGTTGGAAACAACATTACAGCCTATGACTGAGTAAGCCTTTCCCAGCTAAGCAAGACATTCCTCCCACTCCAGCAGAAAACCCAGCTTGAGACATTTCATCTCCCTGCTATTTCTTCATGGACTTTCTGCCAGCTACACCAACAGAAATATTTGTCAGGCTGCAGCATTTCCATCCACAGTGCAGCCCCAAGGCTTTATGTTGTGCTGGCTTATAGGTGCCGATGGGCAGGCAGAAGTGGTGGGACTGGGACTCCCTAGGTGAGGGCTACCACCAAAGGCAGCACAATGTGAAATTGTGGAATAACTTCCTGCCAGCAAGCCTGAGTCAGAATGTCAAGGTCTGGTCAGCTGTCAGGGTTCTAAGTGTAGAGAGGTTTCCTTAATGACATTATTTCTGAGAAAGAAACATTTGTCTGTCACTCATTACTGCATGCAGGTCCTTGCATCTCTAAAATGCTAAAAACCAGCATCTTACAAACAAGGAAAATGAGTTATTAAGCAATTGGAAAATGATTATACAATTATGTTCAGTTCGGGTACCATTAGTCACAAGGAAGATGGAATATATCCAAGCTTTAAAAGTGAATTACTCATACAAAACTATGCCTGCTGAGAGTCACTTCTCCTTTAGGGTTCAATATCTACTGTGCAAGATTTTCAGAGGAGATAACGAAGGCGGGCATTGTGGTTAAGCATAAGTACAGAAGCCAGGTTTGAGTTCTATTCCAGCCACCAGTGGTGAGCAAGCTGCAACTGGCATTAAGTCTGAGCTGGTGTAGACAGTCACAGACTGATGGTAGCAAAGCTAAGCAGGTTTGCAGCAATGTGGAAACCAGCTCCTGCTTCTCATTAGAATGGGTGTGCAGGAGTGAAAGCCAATCACAATTTACAGGCTGCAAATTCAGCAGTGCCACCACAGCTACAGTCTGTCCTACTTACAAGCAGGATATTTTCCCTTCAAATTAAAACAGGGCTCTTCTTGTCCAAGACTATTCCTGATGGACCATTTTCATGCCAAGCTCTGTAACCTCCATGTCCTTAGAGAGATTAGAATGGCCTCAACTCCACCTTTGGGTCTCAGTGGGTTTCTTTTGATCTCTCCATCCTCTCCTGCACATTTTATGCAGTTAACAATTCCAGTTTAAGTTGTCTAATTTTCTTTGCTGCTTGTACGTTCCAAACATGCTTCAAGTTCATTCTTGTGTCAGCATTAAACATTTCAACAGGTGTGGCCCAGCAGAGCCGATAATAATGCCGCACTTTCCCTGACCTTTTGCCCAACCTTCCTGTAAACTGGCACATCATCTTCCCCCTTTCCCACCAAAAAATAGTCTTTTTGTAATATAATATGCAGCCTTCAACTGTGTTGGGGCTGCTGTGCTGCTCCATTGTGTCTCTTGGAATGCTTTTTACTGGTACTTCAATGTAGTAAATGAAAGGGTGTGATACAGAACAGGTAATAGACAAGATTACAGATTGTGTCTACTTGTCATTAGCTGAAACTAAGTGCTATATCAACAAACATAATCTGTCCTCTGCCAAAAAAAAAAAAAAAATCAGGATGTTTCAGTTTAGGTAGCACAGGGTTAATAAAGGAAAACCAATCCCTTGTAGTTGATCCAGTACAAGTTTAGTCATTGTACCCATCCAGAGCTGACTCTGATTTCATTCCTTCACTTCCTCATGAAGCAAGCATCAACTTATAGCAAGTATCTTCTTTCTTCAGCTACTGTCTTACTCTGTTTCACTAAACACTTCAGGACATGAATTCCACCTTCGGGACTACCTTGTGCTTGTCATACTATGCAACTTAATAATTTCCAGTTACAAAGGAACCTGCATTTAAACCTTGAGTCTAACTTTGCCTGGGTAGTGAAGAAAGATGAGATCTGGGTCTGTCAGGGTGTTTTGCAACCTTGCTCACAGAAAGCACACTGAGGAGAAGGGCTCCAGCACAGACTCTGAGTCATGGGCTGTAGCAGGGGTGGAAATCCGTCTCCTTCCCTGGACAAGCTATTGTTTAAGCAAATTCAGCCAAAGCCCAGCCACATCCCTTTAGCCTGCTGAGGTAGTCACTCCCTGCCTCTGATGCCAGTGCAGTTGCATGGATGGGTGCAGTCAGTGCACTTCCCACTGCAGTGCACCACTCCCACTGCAGCCTCCCAGTGTTGGGGGATAGCACCAGCCCAGCTTGTTCTGACTTGTTTTTCAGAAGGACAACAATAAAACCTGTAGCCAGAACCTTGATAGTGGTAGCAAAGTTAAATGAATCGCTCCTTGTGCCTTGCCTAGCTTGCAGATACATCCTCACATAAACACATTTGCATTTAATAAATAATATTCCCTGAAGATTGTACAATAAAATATTTTATATAAGTTCAGAGCTTCCTTTTATGAGCTGCAGGCTTTGGACCAGTACAAATCCACAGAGCTCCATCAGAGTTTCTGTAAGTCAGCACCTGCCCAGCACATCAGTCCTCGCCCAGTATCAATCTGTAGAAAAGTGCCATGAACTTGCATGGCAATCTGCCAAATCCCATCAGCTGAAAACTGTCCTGATGAGCACAGTGTTCTCAGGGATGACTCACCCTCGTCAACATCACCATTAGTCAGAATATTTTCAGAAGCAACTTTAACAAGGTTTAGGGGTCTCTTTAATAAACATGCATTTAAATAAGCTGTCTTGGAGCAAGCAGATAAATGAAGGAGGCCCACTGCAAGTTAGAACTGAAGTGTGGCAAAACAATTCTGCAAAATGTTTTATACCTTATATAATCTCTCCTGACAGAACCTCAGGGGTTCACATTAAACACCATAAATCAGACCACCTGGGGCTCCCCTATGATTATTGCAGCTGCATGCTGCAAGCTCCAGTAGAAGAAACGTTCCCTTTTATTGTAAGAAAGTAATAGGGCATAGCCCAAGTCTGCCAGAAAAATGCACAAATCAAAAGCAGGCCCTGCACAAAATCAGCTTCAGATGTGTTCGTTTGCTCTGGATGTACGTGGCAAGCTGACAGTCAGAATCACTTTGTCCTCATTGATCACCAATGCTTTTGCCAGCAAGGTGAGTAACATGTGGAACAGCCAATTCTAAAGAAATGTCAGTTCAATGGAAAATAAAACTGAGGCATTTATTTTATTTTTCTGTCTTCTCCTCTGTGAATTTCAGCAATTGGGAAAGGCACTAGACTCTCTGCACTGAAGCCCAAGAGCACTTACAGCTCAGACAGTGATGCCTCAGCCACCATAGATGTGCCTGCCCCTGCAAAGAGACCCTCAGGGTCAGTAGCACCCACTCATCCAAAGACCTGGACACTTTTTGGCTTCTGCCATGTCCCTAAGCCCCATTTTCATTACAGAGAAAGATGTTAACTGCTGACTGGCAGGGATGAGAAACAGATATGAGAAACCTCAGAATATATGCCCATGAAAAGTGATGGGGAGAAAAAAAGTAGCAGTTTTTCCCAGCAGTATAGCAGTAACCTTCCTTCACTTCTGCCTTAATCCTAAACCTGACTGCTAACACTGATGAAGGGGAATTCCAACTTGTGAGAAATTATCTGAAGTGAACCCATGAAATTCCTCGGAGAAATTCTCACTTGTCCTTAGAAACCTGCATTGCCCAAGAAGTCAGAGATTGGTAGAGCCTTGATGTAGTCCTACAAAATCTTTGGTAACCAATATGACAAAGAACATATCATTGCCATCAGTTGGCTTGAAGCAGGGTCATGATGACATGTTGAACATCCTCTCTGGTGGCCCTCCTGTCTTTGGTACAACTAGCTAATTTCTGTGTCCTGCCTTGCTATCAGACCACCAAGACAGTGTTTGAAACATCAACCACTCAGACAGGACTTCATGCAGAGCGTTCTCTTATTGCAGTGATGGCATCTCTCTTCGCAGTCATCATGTCCCAGCCATTCAATAAAACAAGGAGTGGATCTTCTGGTTGGGCTTTAGTGTTTTGGGTGTGGACTTCAACAATACACACAAAATGTGACAGAACACATGTGCATATCCAAGGAGATTACTGAGGGAAAGAAAATGAGAGATGTTTGCTAGATAATAGACAGGGGGAAAACTAAGTGCTGTTTCAGTCCAGTACAACAACAGAAAAAAAACTTGGTAAGTTAAACTACCACCTGAAGGAAAAATTTTTGTAAAAGATTACCCTGTCCTGATATTAATTTTGGTTTAGGTTTGGGGTTTTTTTAAATATACATTTTGTTTATTTATGTGCACACACAAGCTGCCTTCAGGCATGTTTTCCTATGCTCAGGCTGAGAACAGCACAGTCAGAGCAGAAAGTCTGTGCTTTATTAGGAAGCCTAGAGGAATTGCTACTACCCAGAATGGGAGATGCAGGACTTGAGAATCATTTCAGTATTCAAGTCATCTTTAAAAAGAAAAAAAAAAAAAAAAACAAAACACCAAAGCAACCAAACAAACCCAATAAAACAACCACATTTTCTTCCCAAGCAAATTAGTTACCAGAAAAAGCATTCTGCCTTCTAACCCATCACCCTGTTTGACAGTACCTGTCAAAGATAAAATCTTTCAATGAATTAAGGGAGGGGAAAGGCCAATCCCTCCTAGTTATGGTGCAGCGATTTACATCAGTATAATTACATCTTCATTACTGTGGAGACTGACTACACCTCCAGGGAAACACTACTGGTACATAAGAACTTTGATTTTAATTGCAATAGATCTGCTACTATATATCTAAATCTCTTAAAACACATTTGAACAAGCAGAGATTAATAAAAAGATAGTGCTAGATAGTTCAGATTTGTGAAATGTTAAACTAATTGCAGTGCATTCTTTCCAGCCTTGAAGTGGTAGTACACTGCAATTTGGTCATGACATTACATTGCAAGGGTAATATATAGATTTTTTTTTCTTTTTACTAGCAATACTCTCTTCCAGATCAATCTTAATATAAATTCCTAATGCTTTGCAATTCTGATACTTGCCTATAATTCAAATGCTAATATCAGTTTAACCTGGAACTTACTGCAATCACTTTCCCTCTGAAAAGTGCCCTCTTTTAATCAATGGAAACTGCCATTCTGAGGGCCTTCTCTTCAAACAGTGAAATCAATCCCCCTCATCACTGGCAGGCTCTTCAGCTGGAAGAACACCCAGCACTTGAAGAAAATCGTGTAAAGATGCAGAACACACACACTGCCTTGCTTCTCCAGAGACACGCTCAGGTCTGGCACCAGCAATAACACATCTCACTTCACAGCCCCATCACACAAGCAAGCACCTGCAGTGAGCCTCACACTTTATCTGTGCCCTAAACAATTTGTCTCACAGCTCTTAAAGATGGGTCTGTCCCCCAAAACAAAGTCTGAATCATCAAATCCCCCTGTGCAATACTTTTATACCTTTATGAACATATTTAAAGCGGGGAGTGTTTTACCTCCTTTATGCTTTGTATGGGCTGGTGTTCATGTCTGTCTCTGTGCTTGGAAGGGTTTAACTTCATTAGGGTTGGCCTACAACAAACTTTTTTCAAGGTTTCCAGATCCTCCTTGCAGCTTCCCTCCCACCACCAGCCAGGTGGACCTGCAAGAACTCCTGCTAAGAACTGTTCTCACACTCAGTGCTTTATATAAGGTTACAACTTTACAAAACTAGTTGAGAATATATGTAAAAATGAAGAAAAACAAAAAATTAAACTGATTTTTAAGAAGCACCCCATGTTAATGCAGCCTGTGCCATGTCCCAAAATTTTAACATAAATACTAAATTTTCCCTGTCTTTCCAGCCTCTTGTTGATCTAATTGATTTAAGTAGGGTGTATCCTTAAAACAGATTTCAATTTGTTTCAACTGAATTGGCAATTGTAGCATTAGATCCTTCATGGGCATATTTTAGAGAAAAAAAAAATAATATGCATGTGTCTGTCTATATTGAGTATTAGTCAACTTCCTGTAATTTAATTGTAAAAACATCTTTCATTTTCATAGTACAGTTTTTCTGTCTCCATTCCACCAAAAGGTGGAGGGCGGAGAGAGGAGGGATAGAGAGAAAGATCTAGGCTTAAAACATAATGCAAGGGACAAATATCAAATCTCTTCTGAACTAAAACTTGTTCACCATGAGCTTAGAGGAATTGGTACAGGCACTGCAACACAGGAATTCCATCTTGCCTGTACCCATGAGACACATTCCTTTCAGCAGGATCTTCTTTCAGGTGCAAAGCATCCCCATCATTTCCTAGGACAGCATTTTGCACAGCAGGCAGAAAGCACTGCTCCTCACGTATGCAAATCCATCCGCGTCTGTGGGGCTCCTCTAGTGCCCACCCATTCACAACAAGTAAATCACAGAGAGAAGCAGGATTTAACTCTGAATAGCTTTGCTTTTGCTGATATAACTTCGACCCTTGATGATAGTTAATGTCAGGGTTTTTTTGCATTCAATTAATTTAACGGTCCAGATTTTTAATTTGCATTTCATTTAACATTTCAGATTTTTAATTTGCCAGATATTGTTTATCAAGTATTCATTTCAGCACCTTTCACTGTATATACAGTGCATACTCCTCAGTAATTAGTGTGCAGTAAATTAATTCTCTCCTTGTTCCTTCATCAGATATTGGATTAAGAAACTTTCACTGTACCAACATAGTGAGCTAGATTAGAAATTTCCCATCTATAATACCTTTGTTTAATATTTGTCTTGTATATGTTATGCTGCCTTAATGCTTTACATGATAAGAAATGTTATAGTTAGAAGCAGAAATCTCCAATTAATTTGGAGTCACATATTTGTTTGAAATTATTAGACTCAAATTAAATGTGTTCACATGGTTCTATAGCGTCTACTCCTTTAGACATCCCTACATTTTCTTTAAGAAAGAAATGGTTGTTGTATTTATATAAAGGATATTAAAGCCACCTGATGATTTTCATCAACTGGCATGAGCCTTAAATCAGATCCAAAGTAAATACCTCATTACTCATATGTCTTCTACATTCTGTCAATATGGGCCAAAGACCAGCAGAAGTGTCCTCTTACAAATCCAGGGAAAATAATACACAGACTCAATAGAAGGGAATTACTACCACAGTCCACTGAAATTCTTCGTGTTTTGCAAACATTTTCACAGTTCATTTCACCTTTTCCACGTCCACTGAGACACACAGCACACAGACACAATTGTTCCCAGGTCAGTCCAATCTTGGAGAACACTTTTGCTCAGTGATTAAGGCTCCTCTGTGCAAACTATATTCATCTCTACCTGAAATGACCTTGCAGAGCTCATCCACCTGCATGGTTTTGATGTAGCAGGCCAACTGTCCAAAAGGTTAGAAAATATCTTACCAGAGACATTTATGCTTATATAGTCAGTGGATGTTTTCTTAGGATATGTTTGTTTTTCATGCTTTACAAGTCTGCAAATTGATGAATACAACATATCCCTTCAACAACAGAAGCAGGCATTATGAGTGATGTGTGACAGAAGGAGGAAACACTGGTCCTTCCTGAACCTATGCCCAAAATGTCTTATGTCACATCAAGCACCGGGGCAGGCACACAGAGTACTGGAATCTGGTTTGGACAAGCGTCAGCACTGGCTAACATGGAAAGGCAAAGTGGTGTAACAGGGATCTGGGGCAGAAGAGGGTTGGAGTTTGGGTTTTTCCAAGCAGCTCGCTGCTGAACAGTATGAACCACAGGCCAACTAGACTGAAATTATCCACAGCCATGTGGATAGCTCCCAGATTCCCCCATTGCTTTTCTATTTGAACCAGCAAGACATACAGGAACACCATTTACACCTGAGAAATGGAAGCTGCTGCTCTCTTCTCCACCAACATCTAACATAGGACATACAAATGTACTGAAAAGCATCATTTGCAACAGGGTACAGGAAAAATATTGTTGAAATTATTTGGAAAGCTAATAATGAAAATAACTGTGCCTTCCTTCTCATCCAATGCAATAAGGACTTCCTTTCCACATTTACCACATTTTTACTTAAAGGTTACAGAAATCACTAATACATGTGTGTGACTGTGGGAAACTCAAGTTAGGGCGAAGGGAAGAAAAACCCACACCTACAAACTAAGAAGTCCTGCTGTTTCTTTCTTAATGAGATAAGCAGATATTCCTAAAGATCAGGTTGCAGTTGTACCTCTCTTCCCTGGCTGCTCACAGTCAGAGGTATCCTGTGCCAGCTCCACACTCCCACTCACTGTGTTTGGTGTAGGAGAGGGGAACACACCTGAGCCACAGCCCCTGCCAGTGCTGTCCAGGATTTTGTACATACCCCAAACACATGGCAAAGCACAGGCTTGGGAACTTTATACCATCTGACAACTGTTTGCCAGTGGACATAGAAACAGCAGAATTTGGTTCTCTCTATTGTCATTTCAGCAAAAGAAAGCAAGTCATCAGTATGAGACATTGAATAAAAGCAGATCTCTAAAGCTGTGACAAGGTGATTGTAATATTTCTTTTGCTATTTGGGTCCCAGAAGTCCAAGCAACACACATAAAAACAAACAAAAAATTAAACACCCCAACACACCACAATAATCTTACAAAAATGCAAAGTGAGATGAAGATCTTGCATGTTGTATTTCTTCTCTGGTTGAAATAAATTTTGTCTTAGAATAAAAGATAATGTTTATTTTATGCAGAAAGTTTAGGCTTCATTTTTTTTTAAAGCTAAAATATTCAATTTATTCAGTAAATAGCCTATCAGGATAAAGGGTCACTGAGTATGCCAAGGGAAAGTATATCTTTTGAATTAAAGGATCGAAAACTCAGTCAGGCAGAATACTGGTTGCTCTCAAGAACATTATGGGAACTAATGAAAGAACCCCATTTCCTGCCTTATACAATTAAGTAATCAGCTGCCTTTGGTTACCCCTAACAACTTACACAGACAAGGGGATTACTAAGCAAACAGACTGCAGCATTTCAGAATACACAGTCAACGGGAATGCTGAAACGACATGCATTCCCAGGGGAGTCACTACCTTTTCAATTTTAAGAGAAGGAAGTGGGATTATTGAAAATTTAGGACTTGGCAGACCTTTACAGAAATGCTCTGGCTGATGTAATGTGCACTATCCAAGTTAAGTAGAAAAATAACCCTTGCCATCTGAAGAATGTTTCCCTTACCACGTGAATTCCTGATCTGGTTCAAATGAAGGGATGCTTAGATACAAAATAAAACTATCTTGTTTGGGCCATAAGAGATTCTTATGATCATAATTAAGGTTCTAAGTAGTATGTTGTGAAGAAGTCTGACATTTAAAAAACACTGTCGCTTCAGCTGGGAGTAAATTTTACATCTGAAAAGTAAGGAAAATATTTCTTAAACTCTTCAGAGACCTAGTTTGCACAAGCACTAAATAAGCAGTGAACAGCTTTCCCCACTGCCTCCATAGGTGCCTGTTGGGGACAGGCAGCGTTTCAGTGCTCAGCAGTCACTAGAAGTTTATTAGATTTATGACTCTGGTGGAAGCAGTGCCAAGAAGTTTTGGGAATCCACCCCTAAACAAACACTTCGATGAGTGGTGGAATAAACACAGCTTAGTTTTCTCACAGCAGGGAAGTAGTATTTGGGGTTCCTTTCTCTTCATGTTAATAGACTTTGCTGTCCTCTTTTCAACTAATTGGTACTGCTGGTGGCAGGACTAGGAGTGTCATAACAAAGCCCAGAGGTACTTCTGTAACACTCTGCAGCCTTCTGGGGAGGGCGAGGGGAACTTTCTGTTGCATCACTGCAACCTCTCAAATAAAAATCTGAAAGTCTGTCAGTAGAAAGGAGTAATGAAGATATTTATAATTTGTTTAGAAAGAAAATAAAACAGGAGAAAGAACACAAGCAACAGTCTTGTTCTATAGTGACTGAATGTCCAAAGTAAAGAAAAATTAAAATGCTACACTGCTTGCTACAAACTGCCAGAGTGCTGGAAGTGCTGAATGGAATAGTGCTTCAGAAAGAAGGTAAATATTCACTCTTACTATTATCTGCTGAGCCACTAGAGACATATTAAATAAACAGCTATGCAATGTTGAAAATACTTCCAAAAGAATAAAAGAAAACTGTCAGCATTGCCAAAAGATAACACTGAAAGAGAGGGGAAAAAACCTAGTAGTTATGAGATATGGAAAGTGAAATTTATTGTAAAAGTGCATTGTCTCAGTTTTTGACAATGTGAACTCTCTCCTGCACCATCTGGCTCCACTGTCCCCACTGCAGGGTGATCTAATTATTGGGGAAACATTTGCTAACGACAGCACCTGGCTGCTCTTTGGTGTTTAACTTTCCTTTCCTGCTCTCACAGCATCAGGTTCACAAGACCCAGGCATATCTGCAGAGTTGCTCATGGATACAGTAATAATCTGACTTGGCCAGTGGTGGCAAGTACAATAAGTGACTTGTCTATCATTACTAAATTGCCAAGCTTTGAGCTGCTCTAAAATACCATTGTTTTCCAACTCATTTTCCATCTCATCCTGGACAGACCCAAAATTGGCTCCAAAATTTCTGGTTATTTAACTTGTCCCCCTTCCCCAGCATCGTCAGGTGTTGAACTGAGCAATACAGCTGCATGGTACAGCTGTACAGCCACTGTGTGCTGTTGGGCAGGTGGAATTTCTAAAGAGGATTAGGTAATCTGACATCAGAGATGAGATTAACCATTGAAAGAGAACCTCAGATATTTTGGTTTTCCTGGTGGGTTGGATTTAATTGAAAATGGATCCTTCACCAATTCCATCCAAAAATACTAAAAATGCCATTACAATAAGTCTTCTTTGAAATCCATCACGTAAGATCAGCCACACTTCCTAAAAAAAACTTGGGGGCCAAACTTCATGAGGCATCACACCACTACCTCTCACCTCAGATGCAAATCCCAAACCAGCCCAGCCTTGTGAGCAGGTCAGAGCCTCACCTTGCCCCTGGAGCAGATATAGCTGCCACCTGCCTGGGTTGGACTGCAAGGAGCTTGTTGGTACAACAAACCTGCTCCATGACTTCATGAAGTGCAGTTTGGCATATAACAACACATGGCCCTCACACTGCTTTTAGTACACACTGATGGTATTTCCCTGCACAGAAGTAGAGAGCCAACACTTGGCAATGTACAGCTCCGTCCCTCCCCAGACTTGCTACTCCATGCTGCCTCCTCTTGAACCTGAACTGTGGTGTCAACAGCTGGGATTCATGATCAGATTTAGACCCCTGGACAGAATTTTTAAAAAGGTATTTTTCTCCTTATTTCAATACAAACAGAAAAAAATCTTAATTTTATTTGAAAATAAAGTTACATTTAAATTTTGAAGTTTGTATTTCATAAATGTATTAAATAAATTTAATACATTTAATAAAATACATTATATTTTAAAGTTATTCAATCCCTTCTGTTGATTTCCTAGGAAACTTCCCACAATTTGTTATCAAACCCTTTTTTTTTTTTTTTTTGCTAATCCTGCCTCTGGTTCAGGGAAAGGAAAGAAGCAGTAAAACCTGGAATAGCAGACTCAGATCACAGTTCAGAGAGGGGCTAACTCAGCAGAGGCAGCTAAGCAAACCAAGATGCCTTAAAGGAGGCAAGTGGTTTATTTGTATTGCTCTGCTCTTACAGGTGGAACAACACAGCTCCAGACAAAGGACATGGGACTTTGTTGCATCCTTTCTGTCACAGTGGGACAGAGCTCTGCTAACATTTCATGCATTTATTTAATCATTGCTGTTCAGCAGAGCTGGTAAGAAACTGCACTCCCTGGAGATGCTGTGCCAGATTCCTAAGGAGATCCATCCCCAATTTTTTTTAACATATTTAGCAGCCACAGTGCATAGTTAGCAAGGGGGCATTTTCCTATTCCAGCCAGGAAAGTTTAAAAAGAAATGTACAAAATATCACAGAAATTGTCCACAGAAACTGTAAGATTCAGTGAGTGACTAAAGGATGCAAACAGGAATACAAGCAATCACACTTCACAGAAATACAGGAATTGCTGTGGGTTTAGATTGTTCTCTGGACAGTAATAGCAACACGCCTAGAAATCTTAGTATCTGATGCCAGAATTCTGAACAGAAAACATCCAGCAGGTAGCTGTTATAACATAGATCTAGAAAGTAAACTATCGGCTTCCCAAGCAAGAAAAGGGCACTGGGTGCAAGAGATGAAAGAGATTAAAGAAACAAATCAGACTACCAGCAATAATGGATGCCTTCAGCCCCTTCCTATGCACTGCTTATGTATCACAGTACACACAATTGCTTTCCTTACTTTGCCATCTTGAGATGATTGCTCTTTAGATTAGAGAAAAGCAAATAAAAACTAAGACATAATGAACTGTAAAGGATTAAACTGGGTACTTCACACAATTTCTTCTGTAATACAAGACCAGGGAGATGATAAATGAAGTTAAAAGGCAGTGCACCTAAACAATACATGCTTAAATGCATAGCTTGCTGCACCGTATGGAAAAGTCTGTCCTCACTCCTCCTTGGCTTTCATGGTGACATGTTGGGAGATGGGTCAGTTTTATCCTGCCTTGTCTTCCTTTTACACAAAAGGTCTTATTCACTAATTCATCATATCTTCATGGCCCTAAAAATCCGCATATTTACTCCAGATTGCCCTGCTGGTCCAAATGGAATACTTTTCTACTGCTAGGATACCTGTAAAATATAGTTATTTTTTAAAAATAGCCACACCATATCCAAAGCAAATGGATTAAATTCTCTCCTTTCACAGTTTTGTCCTTTCCACACTCCTGACCATACCACCATCTTTTTTATTACATTGAACATAAGGTTATTTTGTTTGGCAAGGTGTTTCACACCTTACCCCATCTTCTGCTTCATCATAATTCCAATATGCCAGTCTGAAAAACAGTGACAAACTACAGTGACAAACAGAAAAAAAAAAAAAGAAAATATACACCTTCATGATTTTAACCACACCACCTCTGCATTCAGTGGGGCTTCCTTGCAAGCACCTGCAGGCCTGTTAACACCTTCATGTCTTTTCCCAACCACCTTACCAAAAATCACAGGTGATGTTCTGACAACTCACATTGCCTCACTGTTACTTTGTGTTGGTCAATAAAATTTCATAACATTCTTCCATTTTTTCCTATCCATCTGCTCTTCTCCTCCAAGGTTGTAAGCTCTTGGAGGCAGCAATTCACTTTTGTTTTCTGTGTTTGCTTAACACAAAGTGGTCCAGCTTTTGGACAAAGAACAAGCACTTATAGTACTCATCATCACAAGATCCCATTGGCATATAGAACTTCCATAATTTCAGGAAATAAAACAGATAATGCATCATCATTATTAACAGCTCTTTTTTCCCATTCTCTTTTGAGTCAGGGGAGCCCATATGTTCTCACTATGGGTTTTATTGTATTCCCTCTGAAGAATCTATTACTGGCCCTTGTCAGGCTACTACTATGGCAGCAAGGAAACCTGTTTTATGTAGGCTGATAAATGAGCCAATAAATTCTAAATCCACTGCCATGGATGCTTCAATTATTATTATTATTTATTGTCATCTGCTATGTGTTAACTGTCTTCTTGGGGCTGGACCAGTTGGCAGTGCTGATGAGGGTGAAAAGTCTTCTGTTGTGTAAAAACAGAAAATTAGTCCTGTGGAACTTAATAGGGAGGATGAGAGGAATATTAAAAAAAACATTTCACATGTAAGCAAGAACTCCCTATGGAAAAGAGTCCTCACATTGTTTGCCTCTTTTCACCTGCTACAGTGCTGATTAGAAGCTTAAATGAAGACTATTAAACAAAAGGGAATCTAAATATTTAACAACAAAGGTTGGCCAGAAAGCCAAAGAAAGACAACTGATCAAAAAAAATGACTGCATGGGAAGAAAAAAAGTAAAGGACATGAGATATCACAAAAATGAAGAGCAAGTCTTACACAGAGAGCCAAATTCTGAGATATAAATTCCAGTTGAATACCTCAAGTTAGGATTTTCCACAAAAATGTTAAACCAGGGATAAACTGTTAATACTTGAAATACCTGAACTTGCTTGTCAAGTATTGGAGGGGTAGGGGGTCAGAAGCCAACCAAACACCAAGGCCCACATAAACAAAAATCCCAACACATCTCTGTAGAATTCTGGAAAAGGAGATGGTGAAAAGGGTGAGGGAATGGCAGGAAGAACACAGCACACACTGCATAATATTAACTGGGGATTAGGAACTCTTTAACCCCTGCAATCAGAATGTGATAGCAAAACCTGCGTGCCTTCTAAATGGGAAATAATGGGATATCAGGGTATTTATAATACAGCATACCATTTTTTAAATTAGAATAAGCTAGTTTTTAATAGAATTCAGATATAGAAATGTCACACACAAAAGGTGCTGAAATACTGCTTTCCTAACCAGCATTCCCACATGCATCTAGGGATGATTTGCTGTGAGATTTACAGAACTATACTGGATTATTGCTCAGTTCAAAACACATCTCTGGTACAGACAAACAAAGTCGAAAATGATGGATTGGTTGTATGCAATTCATTTGACAAGCATCAGAAAGTGGAGAGCAGGGAGAGGAGAAACCCCTTTACTAAAGCCATGTAACCTGAGTTAATGAAATTATATTTAACTAAGGGTGTGTATTTAGACTTGATCTTACCTTGGTGACTTAGCCATTAGTAGGAATTCATTGTTTACCTCCACGATACTTATCAGTACTTAGGCAGTGTTTGCACGTGATTTTCAACTGATTGCTCAACATGCTCTGTGTTAGACTGTTTTGAAATAAATGAAAACACAGCAAGATCACAGAGGGCTAATCTCAATTATCTAATCTGTTTAAAACTGCATGGTTTCTTGTTGAGGCCACATTACGGCTTCCTCTATGGGCAGAACTGTACCTACTGATGCCAAACCAGGTATTTGTTTCTACTTTTGCAAGTCCAAAACTTCTGTCAGTGAAACGGAAACAGTTATTATTCCAAATTGCTTTTCTTAGGTCATTTGAGGACCACTATTCAAGGGGTAATAACCACCTATAATGGGCTCCTATTGATATCTGTGAGAATTGCGAGTGACAAAATAGATGCTCAAAAAAAAAAAAATCTTTCCCCTTAAAAAAATCTCACCTCAGAAACACCTCAGACCTCTAAGAAACTCATCACAGGACAGAGAATATTGAGCTTGGAAAGCTCAAGAAAGCTGGGTAACTCCTCAAATCTTTAACAATACAAGGCAGGGGTGGAAACCAAATATTAATATTTTGACTTAAAATCTAGCCTCTCACCACCTCTGGAGCACATCTCCTGCCCATCAATTCATGAAAAGAACAAAAACAAAACAAAACAAAACAAAACAAAACAAAACAAAAAAAAAAAAACCACCAAAGACTTCCTGGAAGACCGTGAAGCCAATTGGCAATTTACAAAAACAACACATGATCAAAAAGTTGCTTTTTATAGTATGTGTTTGCACTGGCTGGAGAACATAATAGCCAAAATTCTCTCACCTAGAAGGATTATGCTTTAGCTTTATGCAATCAGTTCTAAGATTTCACCTTGTGCACCTGAACTTCACCACCAAACTCCTTGAATAACTACGTCAGCTTCTTCCAAAAATGGCATTAAAAATTAAGAGGAAAACAATCTTAGCACCTAGAGACTTAATGCAGATACTAAAGAGTTTGCACATTGACCTGCCAAGACCTGATGTCTGTTGTCTTCTTAGAGAATAAGTTTGCCCTTGGGACACATCTTTCAAGCAGCTGGAGCCCTTGAGACAATTAATGAGAAAGACTTCTAGGAACACTTTCACTTAAACTCTCATGCAGTTCTCCCTCGTTCTTCACCAACCATTTTTAATGCATCCTCCGTTGTGGAATTCAGCAAAAGAGCACTACCCTTGTGCCCTATGGTCCCTGTAACAGGCTCCCAGTAGCAACAGCCAAGTAAATAAACCATAAGTATCAGAAAATGCTATTTTACAAGGGGGGAACGTCCATATCAAAGCTATCAAACATCTGGGTTTGAAGCATGTGGCCAAACTGAACTGCTACATTTTCCTCTTCCCTAACATAATATTTCCATCCAGCATCTAATTGCCTCTAGAATTCGACTGAGCCACGTTTTCCTTCAGACTTTGTGGCCATTGCTTCTCCAGGACTTCTCACAGCATAAGACACCACCACTGAGGGACTAATCAGCATTCAGTGCAAGGGCCAGGGAGAGGCACATTAGAGCAGCAGGAATTAGAACAGCATTTTCATTACAGAATACACCAGTAAGGAAGAGCCTGGCTCAGGACGGAGCAATTGAATGGCAAAACGTCTCCATAGGTTTGCTTAAGACTTCCTGGAGTCTCAGTACTTGGCTGATGACCTTCCTTTTGAGACAGATCTTTATTATAGTTTTTTTAGCCAGGAGTTCAAAGGAGTAACACTGACAAAATAAGGGAGATGATTCCCTCTACACCCCAAATCACAGCTTGCTGGAGTGGTAAGGAATTACCTCAACCTTTTCTTCTACCATACAACAACATGAATGCTCAATCAAGAAGCCAAGAAGCGGCAATGAACATAAAGGTTCAGAGACAATTCCTGGTTAAGCACCAACATTTGCATGCTGTTGGAATTACTTGAACTTCTTGAGACTGCAAAATGAGGTTGATCTTTTCCCAGAGAACCACTGCTGTCTGATTACATTCCTCGTGTGACACACATTCAGCAAAAGGGGAAAAAATCTGAAATACTGATTTTCCTCAAACATGACTAGATACTAGTAAAAAAATCACTTCTAACTGAAGAAGGAGAAAGCAAGATTGAAAAGTTTGGGAATTTTCTTATATTCTAACAGCATATGACTACCTCTCATTTTAGCAGAGTTCAGACTTAAATGACAGAAGTCCAACTGCTCTAGAAAATGAATATGCAAGTGGAAAGCCTGAATACTTTCTTGTCATAATGCTTCATAGAAACCATAGTTTCTTTAGTTTAATTTCACACAAAATATGGGTCAGAGACAAAGTTCTATGTCTATACTGTGATGTTTTGTTCAGAGATGTCCAATGAGCACTGCTAGCAGCTTGACCATATACCATTAGAGCAAGAATAATTTATAACTGTTTAAACCCTGATTGAGCCAACAGGTCACAGATTTTTCTTCAGCACAATTGGCAACCTCATGGCTTGTTTGCACATGGCAGAATTGAGCTTTGTTTTTGCCATGACTATAAAATGCTGATGTTCATACTGCAAAGCCCTAATTGGAACAGGTGAATAGCAGCACATTCTATCCAGGCTAGCAAGGAAAAATCAGGAAATTAAAGTGTCCTTATTATTCTAAAAGTACAGAAAACTGAAAGGATACATTTCTAATAAAAATAAGCTGAAAATATTGCAGGAGGAAAAACTGCTTTTTTACACATGAGAAAAAAGCACAATTTGGTTTTTTGCAAAAGAGCACACAGGAGTAGACTCTTGCTTTTGAAAAATGCTACAAATGTAAAAGACTTGATTGGCCTGAAGGTTGGGGTTTTTTTAAGGAGTCACTAAGCAACATGATTGTTGCCAAAGCTTAGGATTTTACTATAGTATTTGTGGTAACTTGATAAAAACCCACCAAATTTTCATGAGCACACAAGTTTCCAGAATACTGGCATTATTTAATAATCTGTTTTATTTATAAAGTACATATTTTCAGTTCTCACTGATGTGAACAAAGTAATATTTTTAATCTTCTTTCCATTATTTTGAAAGACCTGGCTCATAAATCACAAATATTTGGGGTTGGCCATGCATATTTGACAATTTTTTTGTCTAAGGATAGACTCAGGCAACACTTCTCTTTTGCCAGAAATAGTTCCTGGCTAATGATTTCTGGGAAGACTTGATCATTATTTTCACAGGGCAGTGGAACAGATTCTTTGCATGAGGCCAACAAAGGAGTCTGTCAGAGAGTAACATGAACCTTGCCATGCTGCCACCCAGAAAGGAAGCCTTTTATAGAGAGCTTTAGAGGTACCTGGGAAGGAGGATGCTGCCTCTGCTCTATCCAAAAGCAATAGGCTTCTGCTGCCTTTGAAGACTCAGGCAATATGCAACTTACCTCTGCAAAATCCAAATTTAGTTCTGACATGCTGCTCTTTCAATTTCTCTCAGGCTGTCGAGCCTGTGCCTGCCCACACCCTTTTACAGGCTGGATTTCACTCTTTGGCAACAAGCAAAGCGATTCCTGGGACTATCAAATCACCCAGATGAAGACTGACTTCTTCGCACTCAAAATATTATGCAGCACAATTCTCCAGTTATTTCCCTGCAAGTGAGTCTGACAAGTGCTGTATAATGTGCAAACCAACTTACACAAACAAAAGCATAAGACAGCATGAGCAGAAATAAAATTATGCAGAACAAACTTAGAACAGTTGTGAGGCAGCACAGACAGTAATTAGTTGACTGGCAGTGCAAGAAAAGATGAATTTACCATTCAGAAAAAGCCCTGAGCAGCACATCCAATATGTACTCTACAGGAACCAAAGACAATGCTTCCTCAGACAGAAGAGCTGTATTGACACCAGCATGAATACCCTTTTTTCCACCTCTTCTCTTTGCCAAAAATGAATTTTCTAAGGAGCAGTCTCAGGTGGTAATGTAAAGATCGCTGAATTCTATCACCAAGTCATTACGTGACCTTGAGGAAAAAAAAAATTCAGTTAAGTGCACAGGGTCTCCATTTACCTACTTTAGAATAGGTATATAATCATAACATTTATTGATAATGCAGAAGGGTAGGGATTGTGAGGCTGTAATGAATTGTTAAGCACTTCAAGGTCCTCAGTTGCATAATGACAATCTTTATTAATAAAGTTGTATTTATTTGCTATCACAACCCTTACTTCTGTAAATATAACAATATTTATATTTATAGCTGCTCTAGACATTTTTAACCCTATTTTTTGCCATATTGTAGTCCAAATATTTCTTTTTATGAACATCTAGGACTGACTGATGGGAGAGAAAGAGAGCATTGTATCAAAACTCCTAATCTGTTTACCCATCGTATCCCTTTGGCTCTGTCAGAGGTGTGTAGGGGGGCTACTGCTTGTCAAAGTTTGACCAATTAAATGCAGCAGGAATCCATGAAAAGGGAACAAAGTGATATGGCTGTTATGAAGAACGAAGTTGGTTTTTTTCCTCTTCCAAGTCACAATCTGCCTTAAAGGCAAATTTTTCCATTTCCCCTTCACAATCAATAAATAGGATATCACCAGTCTGCTGAAACACAGCATTTCTTTCCAAAACAATAAGCATCATTATCGTAATGATTGGTGCCGCTTAACACCCTTTAAAAGTCAGGTTTTAAACGCAGCAGTTCTAATGCAAAGCTCAAAACGAGCTGTTGTGTATGCCCTCATCTGGGGTGAGAGGCAAGGCAAGAACATCCACGGCTCCTACCCAACTCCTGAGAGTTTCCCCTTGAGCTCACTGACCACGTCTGGCCCGCAAAACATTGCTATTGGCTCCAGATCAGTATTTTACCCGCTAAATTTAAAAATTTAGCAGCAAGTACATTAAGTTCACTTCCATCTTAATTTAAGCAAAAAGGATATTATGGGTTCTGGGCTGAAACTGGGGGAAGGAAATCAATGAATGAAACATACTGTGAGGGAGAAAAAAGAAGATTATTTAGGTTTCTATTTTTGGACATACACCGAGTTCTTTGCAGGAGCTGGGGGAAGAGAGCCACACAAATTTAGTTTCTGCCTGATAATTCGGAATGATCACAGAAGTAATATATGGTATGAAGCAAAACTAAGAAACTCTATTGTCTGTCAAAAGAAAGAGTGAATTGTCTTGGGCAGCAACACCTGATCTATTATTAATCCATACTTCAGAATAGACTTTAAATGTATTGACATCTTCAAGCAGAAGATGACAACATACAGGCTCTTTTAAACTCCTAAGGGAAATCTAGAACCATGGACAAAGCTACCATTAAGGTAAGAGGGGAGGGAAAGTCAAATTGTACTTCTTTACAAATAGCCTGAATTAGTTATTAGTTATCAATTACATGTGCCAGTATAAACATATTGTTGGGTCATTGATGAGCTCAACTTCATGAGGTGTCTGAGAACGTGTGTTTGGAAAGGGATACCCCAACCTGGGAGCATTTTGAAGTAACTTACAAATCATCTAACTCAGTCAAAAAATAACTCACTTGAGAATGATATAATTACTTTCAGTTTGCTTAAAGCCAAGGAAAAGTTGACACAGTGATTAAAAGGGGCGGGGGGGGGGAGTGCAAGCAAAGGAGGGAAAAAAAAATAGTTACTTTATACTGCTTGAAATTGGGCTATTCGGAGGCCTAGGACCTGAGCTTATTTGAAGAAAGATTATCTTGACAAATTGGATAAACATTTTGTGCATGACAGGACGCTGATGGAGAGTCTGTTCTGCAAGCACACCTGGGGGATAGTTTGCTTAGTGTGTGACCAAGGTGTTCAGCTAACCCCGAGTCCTCCCAGGGCGCTTTGTTTACCCTGTGACAGGTATAGGCAGATCTGAAGCCGAGGCCTCCATAACAGTTCCTGCAGACTTTGCAGATGCATTTTTCCCTCCTCCTTGGGACAAAACACCTCTTGGCTAGACCAGACTACAAAAAGCTACACCAGAATTCAGCAAGCAGCTTGCATTTAAGGAATCCTGCAGGTTGGCATGCCCAAGGCCAGTGAGTGACCAGTGCAAGTGAGGCTTCACATCTCCATCCCTCCTCACCCCTCAGCACTGACCAGGGGGCACCACTCCAACACCATGCTAGAATCATCATCAAGTAGTGGAAGAAAAACATGCCTAAAACCACAGCCTACTGGTTAGTCAGAAGGGGAGTGAACACCACCCACTTTTGGCTTCCCTGCCTCAGAAAGCACAGTGGCCATTTTGTTCTGCCTTCACTTTGATGTCAGAGATTGAGCAACACAAGACACCAGACCAAGGTGGCTGACAGCCACTGTGCAGGTTGTTGGTGACACCTGTTAACATTACCTGAAGGATTCCTTTGTCCAGGCAGGCAGGGTACAAACTTAGGCTTCTTGCAACTGAAGCAGTTGTACCGGCAACTAAACCCTTGCAGATCCCCCTCAGGGCTTTTTTCACATGTGAATTCAGGAGGACAAGGATTCCATTCTCAATCCCCATGTTCCCAAAGCTGCCACATGGCCCTCCTTCCACCTTCCTGGGGCAGGCTGGTTTTCAGCCAGATGAGCAAGTTGGTTCAAAGATAAGCATTTATGCCAGAGTGAAGGGACAGAAGGATGGAGAAAGGATAGTAAAAGAGAAACAATTTCATGAAGCTGAAGCTGTTATGGAGCCACTCTTTAGGATTACAGAAGTTCACACTAGCAAATGATAAAAACTCAGATCAGAAATTGTTTTTAACAAAGGCCAAAAATTTTGTCCTAGGACCACTTTCACAAAATTAAACAACCAATCCCCTAGATGTGCTCTCTCCCCAGCTCAGTGTGGCTTTTGCCGGCACCTAGTCCATAAACATGGCTTCAGCCACTTCCTACCTCCAAAGCAGTGTGGGTAGAAGAATATCTGTTTTGCACTCCAGCAGCACATCATCCCAAGTCCTAATTCTCTACCTTGATATTATCTGGTCTATTTGGGGACAATTGGCTTCCTCTATCTCTTTGCAGTCACAAAATATTTTAAGAGGGGAGATTAGATGAAGAAGCCTAAAACTGATAGCTTGGAATGACCCTTTGTACATCAGCCATTGAGGACAATATGTTAAGATGGGAGAGGTCCATAATGCTTCTGCCTCTGGTGTCCTCTAGACCATGAAGGCAAGTAGGCACTGGTGATTTGCCATATAGCACAATATTGCTTACTGGACCAAGGCAGGACCAGGGAGATGTTCACAACATTTACACTGAGAGGTAAGAATGGACCAGTTCCCTACAGCAACAATCAACCACTTCTCTACCACATCAATAAATAATTATTCTTCCTTTCTGACTAGCAGTGACAAGCAAACAAAAAGCTCTGCATCAAGGCTGTGTCACCTAACATAGATTTGACTTAAAGCCTACAGAAGAAAGAGGGAAGAATTACCAAATATCTCAGAAATATTTGAGAAACTGTTTTTAACATGGAAGGGCCTTCATTGATTTTTGCCTTTCCAACTTAATTTTCCAGAATAGCTGCCATCACTGTATCCAAAAAGCAGCAATCAAAGCAGTTAAAGGTATTGTAGAATTGGTCTGCTGCAGAAAACATTTTCACCCAGGCCATTTACATTCCCTCACATGCTCAGGCAGAACACTCCAAAGCTAACACACATTTCTCTCATGAATTACAATGACTCAGAATAATTTCAGATAGTGCTCTCCATGCAAGATATAAAGAGGTGAGAGAAGCAATTTATCTCCATCCTGTGGAAGTAATATTAATCCAGGTCTACCTTCATAGGTAGATCTGGATTCAGATCAGAAAGTGATCTGAACATAAAGACATTGAATGATAGGAAACAAACATTTTTTCAGGATATATCAGCCTAAAGGACACCAGCAGAAAGTTGAGGAGCTCCTAAAAGCAGTTGGCTTGCCCTGGGGTTATTTAGGTGTTGAGGAACATTTTCATGACGCAACCCTTGCATCTTGTATTTCATTAGCTGAGTGTGTTGCCACTATCCTGACAGGAGGGATTGTCTTTTCAGGGTGACTGAAACAGAAATGGGACAATATTTCATTCCAATTCATACAGTTATTATTAAAAAGCAATTTTTCCTTATTTACCTGTGACACTACCCTGCACACACAAAAAGAACAAAGGTTGTGAAAGGCAGAGTCGGCCAAGCAGGAATGTTCTGGCTCTGAATGTACGTGATGATGTGAGCTATTGTGCCCCAGCTGACACGGCCATGGCTCCATGAGCACTCGCCAGTCAGCGCATCTCTGCTGCGGGAAGGAAGCCAGGCTGCAGAGGAAACAATGACTTTGCAGTTTAATAGAAATCCTCAGGTACAGATGCAACAAAAAAAGGCAACAAAAGCTTAGCACAAAAGAGAATATTTAGTGATCTAACACCAGACCTCGGTGCAAATCTGCCTGTATCTAGGCATGAGTCTCAGCTGTAAGCATCCCTTTTTGATGGAATACGCACGACACACACACATTATTAAAGTCCTTTCTCAAACAAAAATATATACTATCCTTCCCAATTTTATTTTCTTTCTCACCTCAGACTTAACTTTATTAAGTTTCATAAAAATTATTTTAATTTCAAGCTGGAGAACATGCAAAATAATATTAATTTGCTCTGTAAAATTTATCTTTGCATGCAAAATACCCCACAAGCCCCTTATCTGCAAAATTCCAGGTGTCCTGACAAAACTTCCAAAAGTAATTAAAAAAAAAAAAAAGACATCTTTGTCATCAGATCAGTTTTGCATTTTCCATTCAAGTGATCCCCACATTTCAGAAGATCATGCTTGTGCTCAAGTGGTGGAAGTCAGACAACAGCAATATGTGATACTGAGATGGGTATGCTTACAACAGAACTTTCCATCAGCACATTCTATCAAGCTCCAGAGGTAAAAAATTAGGTTTTCAAAAGTAGGTTTCCTTTTTAAAAATAGGACTTGCATGATGTCTAAAAGTGGAGCAGAGAACAGTGCCAGTAGAATGCCTGCAAACAAGCTCCCTCTATATATTCCAAGTTCAGAGAGCAGCGAAGCTGCAGCTTTCCTGCTTATTCTCTTTTAAAAACTATGAATTTCAAGATCACCTGGAACCACTGATTTCATTCAGGTGGTCAACCCACTTTTGAAAGAAATCTGTTCTTTAAGCTTTTGCTACCTGTTTTAGCTAAAATTGCCTCAGCAAATGCTGTACACTCACATTTGTGCATCACCCTTAGGTGCTATAGAAAACACTGCCTGTAACCAGTACTGTCATACAGCTCATTCCTATTTCTTCTTCTTTTTTTTCTTTAAATACTGTGTGTGATTTTAATCTCAAAAACAAAATACTCACAGCTGCAATGAGCACTCTCTTGCCTTACCCTGTACATCAGGGTGTGCCCTCCCAGAATATCCATCCTAGCCCGTTATGTAAAAGACAACCAGTCCTTTATGGCAGAAACTGCCCAGCCCCATTAGCCAGGCAGACAGACGCTTTTGGAGCACAGATCCCAGAATATAGGAGAGCCATTGTTTCATTTCAGAGCAGGCCAGGGAGCCTCCATCACATGGGGGAAACCTTTGATGTCTCTTGGATTTAGAGGACAAGTCCAAACGAAAGCAGGGGCAGAGCAGCTTCTGCTAAGCAGGGCAAACTTTTCCTCTCTCAGATGAGGGGAGGTTTTCTGTAGGAACAAAACAGGCTCCCACAGATGTGACCAGTGAGGGGACAGAGATGACTGGCAAGACAGAAAACAAGAGCTGTACAGGGACAGCCTGGCAAAGCAACCAGCCCTGAACAGAAAAAACAACCTGTTGTGGTGACTAAGGGGAAGAAAAAGAACACTAAGGGTATATTTAAATATATGTATATAAGTATGCTGATATTTTTAAGCTCTAAAATACTTTTATATCAAATTCACTTGCCACTAAAGGTCTGACTGGTGATCTTCCTCACCACAATAATTCAGTATAAAGTGACAAATCATGGCAATATGAGCCTCTTGAGGACCAACAAGGTAAATTCTTATTTCTCTTGTTTTTCTAGTCTTAGTTTAGCTCTGTATAAAAGTTAAGATGCAAGTCACACCATATGAGACAGCAGCCAGAAGCAAAGCCAGTAAGGTCACAGACACAAAAAGATCTGAAGTCTCTCCTACTTTTCATCTTGCTTCCAAATTTCCAGGGCTGGTTGCAATGGTGCATTGTTACTTATGATCCATCTTTAAACGAAGAATGAAATGTGGATTTCTTATCTTGCAGATAGACAATTACAAAAACTGTCTACACTTAATGGTGACAAAAACTGAGTCTCCTGGAGAGAGCATTTCCCAGACACGTGTCTGGCTGCCAGCCAGACTCTGGATCCACAGAGCACTAAGGGAGGAAACAGGTCCAAAGTGTCTGTCAGAAAGCAGGGTGCATCTGGTCTTACACAGGTACACCTTGTCCAGACCCACCATGGAGGGGGAGAGTGGCAAGCGTGAGGAGCAGGGGGAAATAAACAAACAAACAACCCACAATTTAATAATTCACTTCCTGGGACAAAACATGCATAGACTTCTCTGCTCCAGGCTCAAGTCTAAGCTCCTACCTATACATGACTTCATGTAAACAACGTGAGCAAGTCTGGATTTATGAACTAGATCCTCATAATGCAGCTTAACTTTAGCAAAAACAGTTATGCATTAGTGTGGAACACAGTTGGCAAATTCTGAAAATCAATTTAGAAATAAACACAGTAATCCCTGCATAAACAGTCTGCAAACCACTTAGTAATCTTGGAGACAAGAACCTGCTATTAAACATAAGTGGTAATCTCAGAGAAGCATTTAAAATGAAGTGCAAGCAGAATATACATGACAGGTTTTGGTTTTGTTTTGGCTTTTTTGGTTTTTTTCTTTTTTTTTTTTTGTGCCTTCAGAAGTCAAACAACCCATTCTAACTGGGTGAAAGAAGTTATGTGCATCCCCAAGCAAGCAGATCCTTTTTTTTACCCCAAGTACAGTCACGGAAGATGTTTTGTACAATGTTTGTAAAAGGTATTTCTTTATGTTGGATCACATTCTTGTTGGAATGCTGGATTAATGCACAAGTAGGACAGGCATCTAGATGGCTTGGGCAGCTCCCCTATTTCCAGAGTAATAGAAGTATTCAGAGAACTATCAAATTCATAATCTAGTGACATGAGAAAGTTTATTTTGGATAATCTACAGACAAAATGGATATTAGGTAGACAGTACTTCTTTTGTAACAAGAAGCACAAACCTTGCAAACTTGGACTCCTGTCCAAATCATAAAATCTTAAACCAGAATTGAGAATCTTTTCTCAAATTAAGTTTTGCCATACAGAAGTTTCTTTAATGCCTCCAAACACATCAATCCAACAAGCAGAGATATCTTTTGAGTCATTTAGAGTTATCAAAGCCGACAAGACTTCCTCTCTAACTTTTAAAGCTTTTATAGAAAAACAAGCTATCAGAATATTTGGGGTTGTGTTCCAGCCACTCGAGTTACAGATCCAAATTCTATCCCTAAAACCACTTGTTTTTACAGTGACACATCATGCTCTCACTTGTTTTTTTCTGGTTAGGTTTATTCTGTTCTGACATTGCCCTTGCAGGAGCACAAGAATGGTTTATTGGGAGGCCAAACTCTGTGGTCCCAGCCCTCCACTGCAGATCCCATTATTCTGACATTACTATCCACCCCCCAATAGAAGTGTGCTAATAATAAGGGGCTCAATGAAAACCAAACAAAACTACCCTGCTACAACTCCATGTGAAATGTTGACCCAAGAAAAATAAAGTGTGCCTTTTGGATATACATCTGCCCACTTTGCACAGCAGATAGCAGGGGGCCTGCTGCAGGTGCTAAGGAGAGGGATTTCAGCCAGCTTCCAAAGTTCATATTGATAAATTTTGAGTGTATCACAGCAGCCATCTGCACACACCTCGTCACATCTGCAGGCCTTGCAAGCAGCTTGGGGAGATTTTACACACAGCTGAGCAAACCCTGCCCTCCTCCATCCATGCTGGAATTTCAGATCCCTCACGCTAGTTCAGCTCTTGCCAAGAACCTCATTTGCCTCCACTAGGTCCCATCTCAAGGCCCTTCTTTCATCCTTGACACCCACAAGAAACTCTTGCTTATCATAACTTTCATCTTATTTCACTCCATCCTTGTCTGTATTTATACACACACATATTCTACCAAGATTTCTCTCTTGAGACTGTAAATACAAATCTATCTGGACAATTTTGGCGACCAATATAAAAACATCTCTCAGCTCACAGTGTTTATATCCCAATCTCACAATTCCTTCTTTCTGCAGACTCAGTACCCATTTCACAGACTGCCATTAAAATAAAAAATCCAGATATGTATGTGCTATTCTCATTAACAAATAAAGGAGACAGTAAATGTAACAACCTTGCACCATGATTTGCTGCCTCTACAAGCACTTTAACACTATTTAACACTATTCTTATTCACCAAAACAGATAAAAACCAACACAACTTTTAGTACATTTACATTTTGCACAACTTTAAGCTCAAAATACATTTTGCTGAATAGGACAAGTAATTTATGTTTCATCCATGAGGGTGCTTTCATAAAGTTGAAATTTCAGACTGACAGAAGTCTTGAGTATTCCTGCACACCCTTAGATTAAACTCCCCTTTAGATAAAAAACACCTAAATTAAGCTTAACTTTTGCTAAAAAAATCCACTTCCAGATTATTTTGTTTTTCTTTTGCATAAGCCTGTGACTTTCACATAATCCACAAGCAAATAGCCCTATTCTGTAGATTAGAAATTATAAAAGACCATGTAATCAGCTGACAAAAGAACCGAAAACAACCCCAGAGGAAACGCAGAGCTGCTCTGCGGGCTCACAATGTGCTGCTCTGTCAGCCTCCCACTCCTCCAGCAGATAGTCCTGACATTTCTTGTGTCATTACTGGACTTTATGAATGGGGCTGTAGGATGTTTGCTGGAGAATAATCAGAAAGGGAAGGGGCATGGTATCACAGACAAGGGAGCTGCTTCACTCTCTGCTGACCAGACCCAAGCAATTAGTTCACTGCTTTCTCCTACCACCAATTATGAATCACAGCTACACATTGTATTAAAGGCTGAATTGTTCCTCATTTTTTAATAAGAATGCTTAAGAAATTAAGCTATTGTAACCTCAAATAAACTGCACGTGGTTTGGTGGCTTTATTTTTCACATGTATCCAAATGTTTAGGTACTTACATAAAGTTTCATCAACCTCTTTGGGTGAGAAAAATCAGCTGTAATTCTCAAAGAGAGTCACCCTACTGAGAATACAGCTCTTTCCACTTCTGGTGCAGACAGAACCATCACAAACACCATTCCTGCCACTGCATTTCCTTGCTCCCACTTAGCTTGCCCAGCCACACATGAGACATAAGGGAAGGAAAAGCCCTGGTGGAGAGAACTGGTTTGCAAGTCTAAGATGAAACAACACTGCCAGTTGTGCAAGAGATCACAAACCCTGACTTGGGGGTCTTCCTGTTGTCATCTGCTCTTTACAAGCCTAAGGAGATTTTCAATGTAGTTCAAGAAAATTATTTGGAAAGAGCAGCCTTACAGGTTTCTGGGGAACAGACACTTCTAATAAAAGCAATAGCCCAGCAGATAGAAAGGATGCAAAAGGAAAATCAACCACAGCACCTGCTCAGCAAAGAACTGAAACTGCCTGAAAAAAGGGTTTTGACAGAGCTGAGGCTCCCACAGGAGTCCCACTATTACAGGCAGATCTGTTCAAGATTCCTTCTGCTTGTGGGGCTGCTCTTTTTGCTTCATTGCTCTCCCTGGGCCTTGAGCCTGCCAAGTCATGATGCATATGGGGCAATATCTGGCTAATCAATAAATATCTTCAGACATTTATTAGGATCTCGGCATCACCATGGCTTGGCCCCATGGGATCACCCCATTCTGCTGATAAATAACACAGCTCTCAGGGATCACCTGGCCAACCATAAGTAGGTAGGGGGAGGATGTTTTCTGAGAACCTGGAAGAGAAAGGGCTTTCCAAGGTGGTAAAGCACCGGGTATTTTGATGAAGGAGCCTCAAACCATTGATACAGGTAACTGTGAAGTGCTCTGCTTCCATCCCACCTGCCACACCCAGCAATGGCCACTGATAGTGCCAAAAGCAGAGTCTGGCCACCAGCACCCATTAGCAATCCCAGAGCACTTTTCCAAGGGAAGGGATCTCTGCTGAGCTAAAAACTTGCTCTGTGTGGGATTTCTTGGCGAGGTACTTGCAAGATGCTTACCTCAGAGACAAGCAAATAGAGGAAAAATTATTCGCAAGTACTTGCTTGAATACAAAGGAAACCAAGTTTTAATCTCTTTATAACGCTTTTGCATTAATTTTTGCTAAGCTTTAGAGTACCATGATTAGTAGAGAACATTTTTATAAGTGAATTTTAAGTACCAAAATGTTCAATTAAAGTATGAACAGAATATTATAAAACTCATAATTCATGATGTCTGGTAGAGTTACATAAGCTAGAAAGGAAACTAATACCATCTGCTATGTAATTGCTCAGCATCAGCAAATGACGGATTTTGCCCAGACCAGGAATAATTTTCATATGGACACACATAATCATTACAGAATGCTTTAAAAAAAAAAAGTTTCTCAAACTCAGTGTTATCTCCCTGCTAAGTCGACATAATTATTATATTGTAAAGGCATATAGACCCTGGATGCATTCTTAATTATGGAATGTAGTTGCTCAGTTCACAAAAGCGTGGTTACCTTAAGGAATTCATGGAAACTAATATCAGGTGATGAAGCTTCAAGAAAAGAAAACCGCAGAGAGCAACAGATATAGGATAAAAGAAGTAATATCAAAGATTTAGACAATCCATTAATAAATAAAGTTTAGCCTTTTTATATAAAGAGTTTGGCCTGTTCATCATCGAGTTTAGTTGTTCGGTCTTTACAAGCTTTTCTTCAACATGTTTTTGTATCTTTTTAATCAGAAAATATTTTTTATTTTGCCTATCTGGCTCAAGATGTGCCCTTAAGTACTGAGGTTTGTACAGCAAGTGGAGCTGAAAACTGAATTGATCCCATCACAAGCAAATTATCAGCTCTCCAACTGTGGAAAGCAAAACTTCACTTAATCTGATGGCAAATAGCATGCATTTCTCCAGCAATTCCTGCTTTGGCTAATCAGTCAGGCTGATGGATGTTTAGCACTTACCTTAATGCAGATTTTTGCTTTAGCTAACATTTGTAGAAACAGAATCAATTACAAGCTGGAGATTACTGGGCTGATGGGCTTTCATGCTATTGCAGTTGACCATGCAATTGGGTTTGTAAGTGACAGACACCACAGGACAGTCTCAGCTTGGCAAAATCCTCCTTTACTTTTCCACTTATCTAACATATTTTTCATTCAGCACTTTAATTTCCCAGCCTTTGCCTTTTTTTTTCCTCCTGAGCCATCTGAGCAGAGTCTATGCACACACATGTGCTTTGCTCTTTCCTGATGAGGAAATACCCATACCTGGGTGCCCCCAGCACAGTGGGGCAGCCCCCCTGGCACAGCCCTGGGACAATTACAATGTTATCTTCTTGACCAGTCAATGTTCAAATGTGGAAGCACTACGTGAGGGAAGGATTTAAATGTGGGAGCAGCACAGAGGGCTATTGGTCAACACAAAATAAAGCTCAGCAACCCTCTAGGGTAAATGAGAAATCTGCACAATTAATGCTTTTTGCCAGCATGATCCCAAGCAAAAGAGCATTCTTGCAGTTAAATATTTCTAAGAGACAAATGGTTTCTGTTTAAATGAGTTTGATAGCTCCTTTCACTGCATCCAATCTTTAGTAAATATTATATATTTATTAGCAGTAATCAGAGTTCTTTTTCACTTTCCTAGAAAAAGTTGTAGAATTAGGAGTCTTCAGTATCTCTATTGGAAACTCTGGTGCTCAAAATCAGACCTGGAACCCCTGCTCCCCAGCAGAGGTGGGGAAGGTCTAGCACTTCACAGAATCGAGCCCAGCAATAAAGGTAATACAAATGTTTCCAAAAGGTCTCATCCACAGATTAGATGAGCGTATTTAGGGGAGCAACCCCATTAAAATTTTAGCAGGTAGATAGCATATGTAAGAGGGAGGGTTGCTTTTTAAAATTAACTAATCTAGAGCTAGAGTCACAAATGTTTTTACAACACAGCGATACTCCAGTTTATATCTGTCAGCTGGAATACTTACAGCTTAGTAATTATTAAAATTGTCTGAACTGCAGAGCTACGAGCTGGATGGGGCAGTCTGCCATAAGGTACAGAAACAAGGCACTTGCATTTAATCAGGATCTGTCAGCCACAGTTTTTCTCTGCACCACCACCTCCCACGTTACTTCACCATAAAGGAGAAGTGACATTACTTGGCTTTTACCACCTCTGAGTAGGAAATTTCGGAAGTCTCTCTGCCCTGCTCATAGTTTGCAGCCACAAGTCTTGTAGAAACCTGCAGCTCTTTACCAGGTGGTTGGTTTTGGCTGAAGTCAACCAAAAGCACCAGAATTTGCTGAAAGGAGAGACAGACTGGCAGTATCCTCACCCTGGCCTTAACTGCACAGAACTGCACTCAAAAGCCAACTTGTGGTCAACATAGCACTGACAAAGCCAATCCAGCACCAACAAAAACTCATTGCCCTTTATAGATAAGCACCTAAAAGAAGTGGAATGACTTGAGTACCACTGACCCCAGGAGGAGCACAGAGCAGATCCCAAGGGCATAGACAGGTGAATTGAAAAGAAATTATGAGGTCTAGATCTCACTGACTACACTGATGGCACTTACTGAATACTTACATAAAAACATTTTTTTTAGTCATAAAAGACTTTGGGACCTTTTCCACCCCCTCCAAGTGAGTTATCTAAACTCACTGGCACCGTCTGTTTTATTAATATCAGCAGCTCCTCTTGGAACAGCCCTTCTACTGAAACAATGTGTGCTGCAGAGCTGAGAATACAACTAAAAAAATACAACAGTTTTCCATGCTTCCTTTCATGGCAGGTTTTCCCAGTGCCTCACCAGTTCTCTGGCACACACCTATTGCCAGGTCTGAGGGCACAGCCTGTCCCAGTGGTGGGAAGGACTCATACACAGGAGCCATGCCATGTTGGGGGACACTGTTCTTCATAAATTATATTTGCATTGAAAAATGTTTACCCTCTGTGTGTTCCTCCCCAGGAACAACACAGATGTGGCTTCAGGTTTTTTAAGAGACACTTGGATAAGTGCAAACACATCTCTTTTGTAATCAGCCTGGGCTGACCCTGTTTAGCCTGAGGTCAACGACCAGTGGCATCTGACCTGCCGAAGTTAATGCAGCAGAACAATAGCAGAGGGTTGGCAAGGCCTTATCCTATTACCTTTTTGATACCAAATTAATTGTTTTTCTCCCTCTCAATGATTCTCTGACCTTTCAGCTATATATGTTGCTGGCACAAAGTGATGGATTAAATTTAAGCAAGTACATTTCTTGACATTGTCTCACAGATTTAAAAGTTATTTAGGTCTTCCTTTCAGCACTAAGAGGTTTAAGAATGTGCTTATGATTGCAACCCCATTTAATAGTTAAAGAACACCGCAAATATTAATTAGCTTGGCAGCATCAGGGACAAGAAAACCAAAGAAATGATCACAGCACTTATTACCAAAAAAAAAAAAAATCCACAAGTAATTAAGGGATACAGATGCCCTACAAACCATAGGTAGACAAAGCTAGGTGTCTGGTATGACCTTATTTGGTAGTACTTTATTAATTGGCAAAACCAAAATTGTTACTTGTAGAATTAATGCAATTAGTCAGGCTGATATTTTTCAAATGGAGAAACAATCCTTGATCCTTTGTTAGATGAGGAGAGTGTGCATGGAATAGCTATTGGCTCATATCACAGCTTTGATTCAAGTTTTTACTTCCTTGTTGTTGGACCATTTCACCACATAGAATAAACTCAGGGGACGTGGTACCAACACCATATCAAAAGAATTCAAAAAAATCTCTTCAGAATTTCCCCCACTGTGCATCATAAAAGCAAGGGATCCTGAAAATCTGATTTATTAATCTAAAATTCAAAACATTCAGAGTTGCCTGTAGGTGATGGTGAAGAACCAAGGCACTGAGCCCAGATGCAGGTTCCTTGCTTGGCTCAGCTCTCTGTGGGCAGAGCCGCCCTCCCTGCTCCTCACAACCACAGAGCACAGGTGTCACGTTCTGTCAGGCTGGAACACCCACAGGAGACAAAAATACCTTTCCCTCAGACAATATTTTTCATCTGTGCTAGCTGGCAAGGGCCAAATCGTCAGGCAAACACAACCTGGATCAGTTCCTCTGAACTGTAGAAACCAATAGGAATTTGGGGCTAACTCATTTATGGGTTTTAGGTGTTTTAGAAGGCAATGAAGCCTGGTTCCCACCCTCCTTTAGCCTTCCCCCACCAAAAAAACCAACCACACAGCCATGTCAGTGGAAAGTTTGGTTCACAGCTCCCTTGATCCTCTGCCCAGTCCAGCTATTCTCTAGCTCAAATAACACTACTGCTTCAAGCATATACTTAACTATTGCCAAGAACACTGCCAAAACTTATTTACTGAAGATATTTTTCAAATAAACATGTTAGACTATTTTATTTAATTAGTAGAATATAGAATCTCATAGGTGTTTACTCAAGTTAAAGAAAACACTTCTGCCTGGTTAGATCACCAGGAGCCTGAAGAATTGCATATTTAATCACTGAAAAACATATTAATTAAAGTATTACACGAATTCATTTATTCTGATTTAAGCAGTATTGGATCACAAGAAAAGAAAAAAGGATCAACTGAAAGGAAATGTTACATCAGTGGTACCACTGGGTAGCTTCACTTATTCAGAGTTAAATATTCCCTTAATTCATACTCCAAACTTCAAATACAGATGATTAAGCATATACATTAGCAAGATGAAGAGCAGAGGATTTTACATGACAGCTCTGCCCAAAAGTGACAATAAAACCTGCCTTAGGGAGAAATTGGGAGAGAGGTAGTAAAAGGCTAATCTTGTTATAATGATTTATGGTTTATGGGGAAAAAAAATCATAGTCTAAGCCGTCTTCAATTTTTCCAAAACATTCATACCTGCATTTAAATACTTCAATAAGAACAGAAGCATTCCCCTCTGTTTCCAGGATAACAATGTACTTCATTAATCAGAAACTCACAGGAATACGTTCAGAAAGTGCAGAATTGGACTAATTTGATTTTCAAGACTGATAACAGCAAGATGAATTTCACAAAGATGAGCATGGTTGTCTTCACATTTGGGTGCCTTCCTGGCTGTGGGATAACTCTGCAGACACATTTTAGGCTTCCAGTAACTGTAGTCCAACAGGAACAAGCCCCATGACATTATCCTGAGATATTTTAACTGTAAATAATTTGGAGGGTGTAGAAAACAGATAAAGTCAAATCACTGCTAGAACAAAACCATAAAAAAAAAAAAAAAAAAAAAAAAATACTGTGACCTTTCCCAGGGCAAAGTTATTAGAGCAGCTGGATCAATAAGAGACAAGTCAGAATACTTATTTCAACTACATTTTTCTTTTTGGAGAGTGATAACACCAAGAGCTGCTCAAAAAGGCCAGTCTTAAATACACATCTAGTGCAATTTGCTATATCGCTGAATTAGAATAGTAGGGCTTTGTTTTACATATATAATGGGGAAGCAATACAGGTTAAGGAAAAAAAAAAGGGGGAAAAATGCTGCACTAAGAATATTAATGGAGAAACTGCAGTTAAATTCCAAAAGAAAAAATATACAAGCAAAGATTTACAAGAAGATGCCAAATGTTGCAGGAATTATGACAAGAGAGCTCACACTCCTATCCCTTTTTACCAATGTCTAGGAATAACCAGCACAAAATCTTTGTGCTCAATGCAATTTCATTTCTGGTGTAAAAACCTATGCTTTAAAAGCCTGATGCATTTCATCTAATTCCCCATTATTTGGGTCTAGACATGGTGCAAGTGGTCAACACATGACTTAACAGCTCATACAAATCTCCTCTTAAATAGACTGAGGAATTAATACATAATGCAGGTGGAAAGGACTAATTATTTGCCATAAATAATGAAATTGGTTTGGGAAAAATTTTCAGAAAATTCAAACTAGGAGAGGCAACTGCACTCTACTTTTGAGATGGGTGGTAGTGGCTGTTCAAAGCATTTCTGAAATAAAAAAGCAAAGACTGCACTCAAATGGAGAGTAACTCCATTTGAGACATATCATGTCTGTGGTGCACAGATTAAAAATATTTACCTTATGACTTAGAAAACATCCTTTATAAATTCCACTTATTTCTCATTTTTAAATAACAGAGAGAACAAGAAACTTGCTGGTAAAATCACAGCTTAAAAAAATCAATATCACCACGCTCCTAAATACATTATTTCCTAGACCCTAAGCAAATAAATGTAACAGCTGACAGCTGTACATATCAAGAGTTTAAAGTGACAGCCACGTACTATAAGACATATTTCTCTTCGGGGTTTTGGTTCTTATCCATCAGACTTCTAAGCAAATTCTGTTTCATATTCCAGTAGAGCAAGGCTTTATATTGTGGTCCACTGCTCAGCCATGGATTAACCCAGAGAGGCAGTTGAAGAAACCACAAACTCATGCAGAAAAAACCACAATATTCATCTTTTTTGTCAGAAACATGATGACCACAATATTAATCTTTTGCATCAGCAACATGATGCAAGCTTTTGTCAGCCAGTAAAGCCACCATGGGTAGCATTACTTCCCTCTTTCACTGAGTGAGGCTAAGCAGGGAAAAGACACAGTTCCAGAGAAGAGGAAAAACTTTTTGGTTATACCTCCACCTTGAGCACAGCATAGACGAGCAGAGGAGCTCTGGGAGATCAATCTGGATGCACCTGGCTGGAATGTGCACAAGCATTGCCTGAACAGTTCCTTTGGCAAAGGGAGGTAAACTTAGCAGAGACATTATTATTCTGGTATAAAACAACTAGCAGAGGGAATACATGCTGATACCACCAAGAACCATAACTCCCTTAGTAGATGCTCTTCTGTCAGATCAGTATCAGCTATTATTACTAAAAAGAGCCTGAGCAGGAGAACTTTTTCAGGCTGCCCCTGGCCTGTGGATGATGTGAGGCACAGCACTGCATTCCTCAGCATCTCCAACCATAACAATGGTGAAGCCTTGTCACCAGTGTATCTCTTGAGGATCTCAGAAACGGTTGGGAGACGTTTTATTAAGCTGCACAAAAATTCAGTGAAATTATTCCCTTTTGCAGTTCCATTTTCAAACAGCCATATCTGTTTGGTTCTGTTCATTCATCACTTTGCCAGCACAATAAATTCCCCACAAAATTATTTTGGATGTTTTGGTAAAACAGGTAACTTCATCAACATCATTCACATGATCAAGGGCTGCCATAAGCTTGAGAAAACACCAGACCCCAGGGAAAGCCTGCACAGATGGACTTCACCAGGCACTACCCCAAAACTCCTCCTTCAGCTCACCCAGCCCCCTCCCTGCCAACTTGCCCAGTGCCCTTTTATTAAGACTGCAGCTCATCGAGCATTCAACAGCACAGCTCCTCACATGCCTCAAAATAAGCCAGCACATCAGTGCTCCCCTTTCTCCCTTGCCCTCAGCTTTCAATTAAATTTAGAATTGACTTTGAAAGTACAACCTGATTCTATGTGGTTCAAAATGACCTTGTTACACCTTTCCTTACTTTCCCAAAGAGGGCTCTTGTACTCCAGCTCAGGTTTTAAAGCCTGGAAACAGGAATTTTCTCTAAGCTCCTGTGGCAAACTACAAGTCTCAAGCTGTTTAAAGTCTTTAAAGATACATCCAAAGCTAAAGTGTGCTCTGCAGAGAGAGATCTGGGAGCCCAGGTCCAGGAGCTTTCAGCAAGGTATTTAAAACTTCCTATGAGTCAAATGCTTTTTCTAAGACACAGCAAGTGCTGAGTTCCCACCACACTCAGACAGTGAGTGCAAGCAAGCAGGTGTTATGAATATTCTCAATTACAATCACAGCTGGGATCTATTGCATTATATTAGGGTCTTCACTGCAGAAAATGTTCCTATTTGCAGCCTTAGCTGCAAGTCAGGCCTAAACATTCAACACTGTAAGAATAAAATCCTACCCCTTGTGGTCAAGATGTAATGCCTCAGAGTTATAGGTTCTAACTGAGCCATGCCCATCACTGACCAATGAATTGCACTATTCCTAATTTTTTTTTGTGTATGGGTAGCCCCAGTGCTATGACAGACACAGCAGGAGTGGCTCCAGCTGGGATAATGCCAGAGGTTTTGTCTAGGGCCAGCTGATGTTGCACCTTCCTTGGCAGCTGTCACTACCTGTGGCAAGGGTAGTCCCAAATGTTGCAGTTAAACACCTCATATTTATGAAAAACACATGAAGAAATGACCAAAGCATGGGCATGTGTTTCAACACCCACCGCACCCCACCTGGGCGTGACCTCCCCAAATGCAGTGGGAAAAGTGGTCAAGATCCATGGTTTGATGAGATACTGAGGAGCTGAGACTCCCCATCAAATTCTTCTGCTACAGGACATCTCTGTATAAAGTTAAAAAATAAAGGCTGAGAGACAAGGCTTGATAAAAATGGGGGGGTGTGGCCTGATATTGTCCACTCTGATGTTTCATCTAATTTAGCTGGACGTCAGGAGAACTGCACTGAACTGGCAGAGTTTAAACCAATGCTGAGGATATGGAAAAGTTTTGTACCTACAGCACCATGGCAAATTCCCTCGGCTGGAGACTACTAACACAGGATTTTTTGTGTTTCTGCATCTGCAGATATGCAGGTGATGTAGTTTCTGGTCATGGCCAGAAATGATCTCCTGATAGCCACAGATGTGCTCGCTTCTAAGACTTTGCTTATAGAAGAAAAGAGGTGGGGTTTATTTTTTTCAATGTCATCAAATGCTTGTTTAAACTCCTGATTAAAAAATTCAAGCATCATTTGGGCCACATGAAATGTACCTTACCCATTCTGTGAGGATTTCAGGGTATATTTTTATTCCCTCATTACCATCAGTCTAAAATGTTAAAACTTGTAGAGCACAGCATAATAAAGCAGCTTGAGCCTGAGAGCTCTGCCAAGCATAACATCAAATCTTTCAGAGTGAGGTTAGATAAAGCACCAGATACACAGCAAATTCCTGATTGAAATAAAACACCAAACATTTCTCCTTGGCTGGCAACAGGTGAATTCACAGAAGAGGCTTCCTTATTCACAGAAGTTTCTTTTATAGCAAATTCAAGGGTTTCCCTGCTTCCCAGGAAAATTCCGTCTTGCAATATGTTTAAAATGTTATCAGCTTGGAAAAAAAATAACACTGCTTTAAACTGATGGGAAAGGAGCCCATTGGCTCTAAAGTTACCATCCCCGGGCCGGGCACTCTGTGCTGTTTGGGGCCTTTGTTCAGGCTCAATCAGCCGTCGAAAATCAGCGCTCCCGTCACTGCCCGTGCTGGGCGGGATGACCAGGAGGGTTTCCCGCAGCCAGGACTGGGCGCTAATTACCTGCTCAACCCCCTTGTAAATACCTGTCAGAGGAGGGAGAGCTCAGCTCCCGACTGAGAGGGGATTGGGGCAGCAGGATCTCGCTGGGACTCCCCCTGTGCCCCCCACGGCAAAGACATTACTACAAATAACATCTTCAGCTCGCTCCTTCCTTCCTTCCTTCCTTCCTTCCTTCCATCACCTAGCATGCAAAAATGTGTTTTAAAGATCCTAAAGCTGAAGGTGGGGGAACCACCAGCAAATCCCTGTCTGTATTAGTACCTTTGCAAAGCATAAAAGTCTACAGGTTGTTTTTGCCGAGGATTGACATTCACCGTGTTTGTTATAATCCCTAAACCTGAATAGGATGGGGAAGGTGACTGAGGCTCCCTGGGTCTGCAGTCACTGAAAGGGAAATTTATCTTCCAAACAAATATCCAAGAAATAAATGTGGTGCTCCAGAAGCCTTTATTCTTCTGTCTTGCACCCTCAAAAAAATAACACAAAGATCCTTTGGAAAAAAAAAAAAAAAGATAAATGAAAAAAGTTTTCTGATAACCACTGGAAGTTTTTCCTGTCACAGCAGGGAACGCCATGGGGGAGCGAGAGCCTCTGCCCGTCAGCAACAAACACACAGGGTGGCTTGGCTGGGCTGTGCTCCTCACCCCGACATCAAAATAAGCCTTTCATGGGCTGTTTCCTGGGGAAAGGGTTTATTTTTCCATCCAAACGGGGATGGTGGGAGGCTCAGCCGCAGCCCCCCCGGCCGGGAGCGCAGGTGGGTTCGGTCTGTACGCGGCACTGTGGGACCATGGACCGCTGCTGGCAGCAACCAGGGCAAAAGCAAGGGAAAGGGGAGGCGGGGATGGGGCGGGGGGGACGCTGAAAATTTTGCAGGAGCAAACAATCCTCCCGCGGGCAGCGGTAAATAAAATAACAGCAGCGGGGTGATTTGCAACCATGTAACGGGCTTTTGTCCGGGCCCGTTTCTCGCCGCCGGGAGGGTTTCTGTGTTCCCTCTCCGCAGGGTCCCGATGTTCCCCCTCCGGCTACAAAGGCCGGGGGCTGCGGCCCCTCCCCGGCGCTGCCCCCGCTCTGCCCGGCCCCGCTCCCCATCGCGGCAGCCCGGGGGCTCCGGGGTAGGGCTCTGCCTTTGCGGGGGCTGAAGTGCTGGTGTGGGATTCGCCACCTTTAAAAACAGCTTCTGCTCATCTTTTCAACTATTTTTTTTCCTTCCCAGTTTACATGAAGCCCGTTGGGCATTTTATTCCCTGTTGGAAAGTTAGAAGTATTTATAAGTCTAATTAGAGGCATTTATAAGAGTGATTAGTGTGAAGCATCAGCTGCTGGCGGCATTCTGTGTGTCGCTCTGTGTGTGTGTGTGTGTGTTCACACATGGATGCAACACTGCAGTTTACAATTTGTTTCTGTATCTGAAAGCTGTGAAATGCCCTTAATTCCCCCGGCACCGATGGCAACAGTGGGCATTGGCTGGCTCTGTGCGGTGGCTCAGCACCACACAGGATCACATCTCTGGGGAGGGATTGCATCTCCCTGATGCAGGAGCAAGCGCCTCAGCAAAACAAAACAAAACAAAAAAAAAATTAAATGTACAAAATTAAAAATTTTTTAAAAAGGAAGAAAATTTGCATGTATGTGTTGAAAGATGCTGTTAGACCTGTAGGACAGAAAAACATGGCCCCACTCCAGCCTGCCCACGGGACTGCCTTGCAATCCCTCACCTCACAAGTTGTCTTTCCCTTTTTCTTTTGCTGCTGGTTATTACCTCCATCCTCACCCTCCCTGTACCTGGTTTTGCAGCACAGCTGCAGATGTCTTGGTGGAGAGGCTTCCACAGAATCTGCTTTGGGAGCAAAACCATCAGGAAATGAGCTCCAACTCCAGCGGGGGCTGAGGGGCTGCCGCAGTGTGAGGGGAGCCGGAGACCAGCCCGGCCACAGGGCCTGACCCCAGCGCTGAGCCCCGGGGCCACGGCGTGTTCCTGCCGGGGGACACGGGGATTGTCCTTTGGCACCGGGCATGGCACAGCCGGGGGACACGGGGATTGTCCTCTGGCACCGGGCATGGCACAGCCGGGGGGAACGGGAATTCTCCTCTGGCACTGGGCATGGCACAGCCGGGGGGAACGGGAATTCTCCTCTGGCACCGGGCATGGCACAGCCGGGGGGAACGGGAATTCTCCTCTGGCACCGGGCATGGCACAGCCGGGGGGACACGGGGATTCTCCTCTGGCACCGGGCATGGCACAGCCGGGGGACACGGGGATTGTCCTCTGGCACCGGGCATGGCACAGCCGGGGGGAACGGGAATTCTCCTCTGGCACCGGGCATGGCACAGCCAGGGGGAATGGGAATTCTCCTCTGGCACCGGGCATGGCACAGCCGGGGGGAACGGGAATTCTCCTCTGGCACCGGGCATGGCACAGCCGGGGGGACACGAGGATTCTCCTCTGGCACCGGGCATGGCACAGCCGGAGATGGCTGGCGGAGGGAGGGTGCCTGGGGCAGCACAGGGTGCTTCCAAAACATCCATGCTGCAAACCTCGGTGCTTCCAGCCTAGAGCCACGGCCCTGAGCGTGGGGCAGCCCCACAGGCTGCTCTGGATGCAGTGAGCACCAGCCAAACTCCTCAGCCTGCTGAGAGCACCCCCGGAACCACAGCCCGACCACCAGCCCTGCTGCCGCGAACCGAACTGTCTGACACACTTTTGAGGCAGGTTTAAGCCCTGAGGTGCTGCTCAGGCACAGGACAGAGCACTGTCCCTCTGCTCAGACTCCTGGCACCAGTGTCAGTGTCCCTGTGTCTCCCCAGGCCCAGTGACAGCCCCGCAGGTGCCGTGCCAGCGCTGCTGCCAGCAGAAACACCTCGGGTTAGAGCTGCTCAAAACGTCTCGAGACAGCTCCTATGAGTTCAGGCCCTCCTCGACCAGGGATTTCTTTTTTCCAGTCATCATGTAAACAGAATTAAAAGGTCAGTGCTGCCCCCACATGCTTACAAAAGCTTTTGGTTGGAATGGCTTGAGAAAGATAGGGAGATATGTAGGGAGAACTTTAATAATGTATGTGTTTTGCATACCTGTGGTCTGTTTCCCTGTCACAAAACAAACAAACAAATAAAAACTCTTCCTTGATTTCTGCTTTCAAAAAATTATGTGAAAAATATTTTCAGATCTATCCACATAAATTTCAGAGCTATGTTTGGAGCATTTTCTGCTAAAACAGTCTGTAGTACAGCTCCACTGACACAAGGTTTAACCTGACTTTTTAGTATTTCTTTTTGCAGAGACATTAATAAACTGATGGTCCCCAAAATCACCCTCAAAACAGTCTTTTTTTTTTTTTTTTTTTTTTTTTTTTAATTTAGACTCCCTGTCTATGCACATGTAGTCTTATCCTGAGGGCGGACAGAAATTGCTTTTTCATTTTTCCTGTCCATGTCTGTACAGCTACAGAAAACCCCATACAAACTTGAAGGTGAAACACAAAAGATGGGAGTTACAATGAACTCACTTTACTCCAAGTAGTAGCAAGTGGCCATGTGAAGGGATGTACAAAAAAACCAAGCTATTTTTCTGTCTCTGGTCTTTTCAGTAACAGGGAGGTTAAGGTATCCCTCCTGGCAGGGGGTGAGACTCAAATGTCACGCTGAAGAATGACGTTGTGTGTGTCCCTTTAAAAACTTTGAATAGAAACTAGTTTAAATTTGAATCTAAAAAGATAAAGTGAGATAGGTTCAACCTGGAACTGGCTAAAATGTTTCATGTTGCATGTTCATGAGGAAGAAAAAAAAAAAGCCACATTTTCTTTTTTTAATCTAAACGTTGCTTTTGAAAATTTTCAGTGGCAAAATATTAGAAAGCTGCTTTATTTTATAACAACAGACAGTTTCACTTCAGAGTTACAGCAAGAGCCAGACCCTGCAACGGGGCGGAGTTTCAGCTTGGAAATCCCCTGGATTTCTGGCTCAATTTGTCCTTGTGCACAAAAACCAGGCACCACAGCCAATAAATTTGTTTCAAACAAGTGATGTGTACCCAAGCCCACCCTAGATGTGTGGGCAGGAAGGATCAGGCAGGATGTGGGCTGCTGCAGAGCAGCACTGCCCACCCAATCTCCATGGCAATGAGGGTCTCACCAGCTGGGCCAGCCCCAGCAGCCCTGGAGGTGTCCTGGGGTCTCCATGGGCCTGCAGCAGGTGGCAGCCCCAGCCAGGTCCCTGCTGAGCTGGCAGAAAGCCATCCCTTGTTCTGTGGGACAGAGGGAACCATAGGAAGGTGCTGGAAGGGACAAGGGGACAGGGAGTTGCAGGTCCAGGTCTGTGTAGATGTTTTTCGGCAGTCCACACAGGAAAGTTTGCTGCAATAAATTTAATTCAGTCTTCATTTTAGTTTTTGGCAGAAATTCATTTGAACACCTCTACTAAATAAATCTCTCTTCTTGCCCCTGGCTTCTTTAAGCTTTAAATGTCCTGAATAGGAAATCTCCCAACTTGGAATACAGGTACTTCATGGCTTCAGCAGAAAAAAAATAAAACCAAATCACTGAATTCAGATAGTACTGAGACCAGAGGTGGGGTTATATAACAGATCGACTTGGAGTAACAATAACTTACGATCCTGCTTTCCTAATTAGTCTGGCTGCATGGGCACCAAAATCAGAACTGGAAATATGCAAATGTCATGAAACCACACAAAAAAATAATGCAAATGTATTTTAATATTGTCTGATTAGAAATTCCATTTTCAGAAATATAACAAATACAAATGGCATTCTTACTCAGTAAACATTTTCTCTCAGACCATTTGAATCCTCAATGCAGATTTTTAAATACTTTTTCACAAAGAAAATAGGGTAGAAAAAGAATAAAGACTTATAACACATTTAAGAGAAGTCCTGAAATTAATTTCAAAAGGACATGACTTTAGCATAAAAATACATTTGGAGGAAGAGCATTTTTTGTTTGTTTAGCAATCCTCAGATTTTTCCAGCAGGAATGCTGGATGGGCACACTGTGTACCATCCCTCAATTATTTTCAATTAGGTAACAGACATGAAGTTACTTTGGCTTTGTTAAAAACAGCCAGTGGTAGTTCTGAGAAAGGTGTATTAAATGCCAGAAGGAAAATGAGGAGGAAGATGTAAGATGGAGCCTGATCCTGCTAACCCCTGCTCCTCCAAACAATCCTCTTTCTTTTCTACTTACTGTGCAGTCTAAGAACTTCAGGATTAAGTCAGGTCTTAGAACCATAATTCCATTTATTTGTAGAGGCAAACATGCCTTTCGCTTAACATAAATGTTTTTATTTAAAAGGAGGTTGTCAGTTTGAAAGCGTTTTAAATTCACGTTTAGGGGAGGCTTTGTGCAGTTTCACACAGGCCGGGGGATGGGCTGGATCTCGGCAATTCCAGCACCCGGAGCAGAGCTGGGTGAGCAAACACGCCGTGTGTGGATGCAACTGAAAGTTTCATGTTCGCCTGTCACTGAAACTCCTCCTGAGAGCCAGTGTCCCAGCTGTGGTACCAGGACACACAGGGGTGTGCACACAGATGTTCACAATTTGCTGTTTCATTTTATAGCTTTTTTTTCCTCTTGAATTACCTCCTGTAAATAAAGAAGACAGAACAGAATTTGGTTTAATGTTCACAACATTTCTCAAACAGCATTACACAAGTTACCAGAAAAAAAAACCCCAAAATGTTGTAGCAACCTGCAACCTCTTTCTCAAATGTATTAGCAAACAGCTAATTCTGGTTTGTTGCCTGCAAACCTCAGGTCTGAGATTTGTTGCATTTTTAAAGCCTGCATCAGAAGCTTAACCAGAAACAGTCAAATCGCCCTTTTCGAGACATTCTTAGTTAAAGAGCATCATATGTAGTCCCTGCAAAGGACTAAAAATATTCAGCTGTGGTTTTTTGTTTATACATTTCATCCAGCTCAGGAGTGCTGCAAAATAAGTCAGCAGTTGTCATCCCTTTTTTCGAATAATATACTTTCTAAAATGAGAGTTTTTATAATAGTTTGGATTCAGCTAATGTATGAATATCATTGATTCATACATTATTTTTCAAAGACTGGGCTGAGCCATTAAATAACCAAAAATAAGTCATTTTTACCCCCAAACTCAGACTTTTTCTCTTAAAAGAGAAGTAGGGCATATTTTTTTCTCAGTTCAATATGAATCCACTCATTACCCCAATTTCAATTGGCTAGGTATGAAAATCTCTGGATTTACTCAGGTTTTTTCTATGTCTCAAGTGTAAGAAGAGTGTCATGTTACTCATGTTTACCTCTGCCAAACAGCAGCTGGAATATAGCCCCTCCAGGCAGAACACTGTGAAGGTATTAAAGTACTAAATGATTCCCAGGAAATTCGTAAAATGTCCTTTTCTAATGATTCAAGGTATTTTTGTGGAGGCAGATTATTTACTATTTTTAGCTCTTCCCAGTGTCTAGCTTGTCTAATTGCTCCTTGTGCAAGTGCTCTGGCCTGGGGCTATTTTTCAGCTCTAATTGCAAAAGAAAGGATTACATGGCTTTGCTTGTGCTGGAGATGGGGCTCAAACCCTCCAAAAAAAAAAAAAAAAAAACCAAAAACCCTTCACCCCCCAATTTCATAACTACCCAGAACATTCACTCAATTTGCTGGTCTCATCTATAACTTCAAACCTGCTGACAACAGGACTACAGGTAGGTACCTGCTGTGTGCTGTCAGGGAGCAGGGCAGTCTGACCAGTGCTGGAGTTTTCCAATTGATGGTTCTCTCATCTACTTACACAGTGCAGCAATTACCAGAGGTGTTACCTTTGCAATTTTCTTTGAAAAGTCATGGAGAGATTCCCATAAAATGCTCCTTGTTGCAATTCTAGTTGAAAATCCTTGAAATGGCATAGAGAAGTCAGGCTCTATGCTGGGAATGGGCAGTGAGCAGCCAGTTTTGGTTATAAAGCTACCAACTTACCTACCTACCTAAGCCTGGGGAAGGAAAACCAAAATGTCAAGTTATTTTGACTTTGTTCAAAATGCCAAAATGCCACACTGAGAACTACCTAAACTGTACTACCTGAGACAAAAAACACTATTTTGTGCCCAGGTTTAGTTAACACTGCTTTGTGGATGCTCTTCAAGGTGTTTTCATCTCAGTCCACCACGCAACTTTACCAAGCAGCACGCTGGCAGAAGCCCCTCTCATTTCAGAGCTTAAAACTCACAGCACAGCTCCTCCCAGAGAGGAGGGAGATGGATCTTCTCCAGCATAATGAAAAACCTCAAATCTGCAATTTTGCCTTGTGCTTGCATAAAGAGTGCTTGCATTTTGGCCCAAGCCTGAATTTGCCATTAAAGTAGCCCTTGTCTATAGAAATGTTAGGAGACAGCTCAGGCACCATCACAGCCTGGTACGTCCCTGGAAAAAGCAGTCACTGTCATCTCCTGGGAGGGTACAGCACTCCTCCAGAGCAGCAGCTATCTGAAAATAATTTCATTTTCCTGTGATAATACAAACATCAGCACAAAGGCCTGGTCTATGAGAGCAGTTGTGCAACACTCAATAATTTCACATCCTGGTCTGAAATGTTCCACAGGCCGTTGGAAGGTCCAAGGCTGAGATCCAAAAGCACCAATGTATTCACAGCTATGCAAATATTAGAAGTTACTGGTGTCTCAACACGTGCAACATCTTACATTATATTATAGCAGACTCCACTTAAATTCACTGCCTACTAGCTATAAAGATTTACCAGAACTTGTGTAAAAAAATAGAACAGATTAAGCCAAATGATTTTTCAGTTATAACTCATTTGAGGATCGTTTGAAGATTTTACCTCTTGGGAGATAGAGGTTCCTAAAAGTTCCAGCGGGCTCTAAGTCACTAACACTTCTGAGACACTCTGTCCTTGTGCATGCCCTGATAGCCCTGCATTTGCTCCCTGCCTTATGCTTGCTCTGCAGCCCATGTGATGCTTTGTTTATCCACTGCACAAGCAGATCATGCACCAGCCATTCCCAGCAGAGTGACTGGGAGTCCACGGCTTTCTTATGCCTGAGTCTGCAAACACTGGGCACTGATGTGTTCCCCTCCTTCCCACTCAGCTCCCCTCTGTGTTTTGGGCTCAAAGTGAAACTATCCCAGACTCAGGGACCTCGAGAGAGCAGGACTTGGGAAACTCCAGGAGAGACACTGAGGGCACGAGCGTATTATCAGAAAGAATTTGAGTGCTCCCAGCAGCCCAGCAGCAAATTAGAAAGTTTTGGCTCCCAAGAATGAGTTGTGTTGTTTGTTCCTGCACACTGCAGCTGCTCGTCCCTCTCCCTTCCCACCCCCCTCCTTTGGGTGGTTTATTACACACAAGCTACTAATGAATGGGAGCCGCTGTTTTACAGTACACCACACTTACAGGACTTATCTCTAGGCCTACCACAGATTTGACTGATCAACAGCAGGGCACCACCATCATAATTCTTCCTAGAAACAGGAGGATAAAAAGGGGTTTGTTGGAGGTTGGCTGTGTCTGCAGAGAATCCTGCCTGCAGGGCCTGCTGATGCCATCACTCGCTGCTATGGTCTTTGGCCTAATAAGGTACAGAAACAAAGATTGTTCACTTGTTCAAGAATACTAAAGTACCCAAGTGATGGAAAGTGGAGGCAGCAGGGCACACATCCAAGTGGGATTAAGGCCACAAGTGCAACGTTACAGGGCTGACTGGGTGGCAGAGGGAATATCTGCCTCTGAAGGAAAAAAAAATGCAGTTCAAACATAATTTATAACATGTCACTCACAGTCAGAGGTGGCTGTCATTAAGAGTTAAATGCTGCATTGTGTTCAATGTATTCCGATAAGAATTCTCTAAGCTGCTTATATGTTATCATAACTCATGAATAAGTGGAGCGTGGGCAGGGGAAGGGGGAGAGGCTCTCTGGGGCAGGATGGGACCCAGATTGGGAGGCAGAAATGCTGGAGCAGAGCTGGGCTGCTGGGTCCTCAGTGTGGGGTACCCTCAGCCTGCACATTCCAAGGACTCCACAGTGAGTCTGCCAAGCCCATGGGACTTGTCAGGGTCCAGACTCTGTTTGGACACATCCACCTTCTTTGCTTTTACACACTTCTCCAGTTAGGGAGCCAGGCAGTAACACCTGGAGGAGAGGATCTAAAATGGTGTGTTCAGGTTCACCTGGTCTACACAGTAAGGCTCTATAATGGCTTAAGAGCTGGAGCTGGAGGAGAAAAACATGGGCAATGTTGTAGCCAAGCACAAAGCCCCTAAGTTAATACTGCTTATTGGAAATGGAACTGGGAACCCAACAGAAGAGCAGCAAAACAGCTTCTTTATGGACAATATTAAATTCCTCTGACTGACTTGGCAGTTTGGAAGCAGCAGGATTGTTTTCTCTAGCTTAAGGAAACCCAGCAACAGACCCCACTGAAGTTCAAGCAGCTAGATCAGGCCCAATACTACTAAACTTTCCAGGCTTATCAGGGAAATTTTTCTCTGCAACTTTTTCCCTACTTCATTTTGGGTGTAGAGGGAAAAATCCGTGTGGAATAAGAGTTAGAATCATATGAGCCCACTCATTTTCAGAGAATTAATCATAGGAGCCTGCTCATTTGCACAGCTCACTTAGTGCAAATAGCCACTGTAATTCTCAGTTAGAAGCATTTCTCTGGTGCAGCTCATTCAGAAAGCAGCAGTTTGTTTACTCACTGGCTTGGGCTACCTGGATCACGTTACACCTGCTGGGGCTGTTGGTAATGTGGGAGGTTGATTTTAAGCTGGTACTGTTGCTTTTATAAAGCCTTTAATGTTGTAGGCTGTGGCTATGTTCAAGATCTCACCCATCAAGCCAAGGCTTAAGGGACTTTGGGCTGTGACATCCCAGTCCTCTATTCCCCTGTCACTCAAGTCAACAACCACAACTTTGCTGTGGTAGGTGTGGGTCAAATATTTCAGTCCCTGACCTGTGCCTGGTCTGACTAAAGATCCAAGGTCTCTGATTTGCCCACACCACAGAAACAATGCAGCAAGTACCCGCTTTTCTGAGTACCAAGTACAAGTATCTGACCTGCTGCCTCAGTGCTGTCCTCACCTGTGTTGGAAAGCCAGAGGGTTGGCCACAGTGAGCTCTTGATATCCAGAGATGGCTGCAGGACACTGCAGGTGCAGGGGTGCATGGTGTGTGTGCAGGCACAACAATGCTGCAGTGCATTCATGTTTCTGCCTTTACAGCTCTGAGGAGCTGATAACCACAGCCCTCTGTCCCTGCAGAGAGCAGACAGTTCCCTGCAGCCACCTCTCTCCAAGGGGAAGGAGAAGATGACTCAGGAATCCCATCCACCCATTCCTCCCCCCAGCCATGGCAGCATCTGGAGCCACCCACACATGGGAGGTGAACCCACAGAAACGTTTTTGTGGGTGGGTGTCCCCAGGGGGATGTGCTTGGCTGCTGTGAAGCTTTAAGAGCGCAAGTCCAAATCCGTTTGTCTGGGTGCAAGTCACAGTAAACAATCAGTAGAACTTGTCAGAAGAAAAGTTAAAATAGATGTAACTGATGTGTGAAGGCGTGTTTTACCCAGCTCTGCTGGATGTGTGAGTAGAGGCAGGTAGTACATTAACTATGCAGCTCAGAGACTATTAAGGCTTGCAGAGGAACAATTAGTGCAGAATTTGCATTTTATGAAATTGAACCTTTTATAAAACTTACAGCACAGCTAATGACAGAGATTTCTTCAAATAAGTATTTCCTTCTAATCTTTGTCATGTGGGGTTTGTAGCATCTTGCCAGGATATGAGAACCTAAAAATGTAAAAGGCAATTTTTCAGTAAAAATTAAACCCACTGGTTTATCTTTACCATCTGTGTGAAGTGTAAACAGAGATAATAAATAAATAAATACTGAAAAATACATTTGTTTTAAATAAATGTGAACAAAGGGTTTGACACATTTTGCAGTATGTAATGCTGCTTTTAAAACGTGATTTCAACCATCTGACACATTCAATTAAATACAGAGAACTCTCCAGGTTGTATTTGTATTCTGGAAGAGCAGCTACAAAAGAAAGTGTAAGTGCAGCAAATCATTCTGAAAATAAACTGATTCAAACAGAGAATGAGTTCTCCCTGAAAGGCTGCAGCACCACTGCCTTTGTAGTATTACCTGAAAAAGCTGCAAGTATCTTATTTTTCCCTATAAAACAGATCCACTTTGGGATGGGCAGACTGACAGTTTGATCTACATTCCAGGAAACCATGAGAGGAAAAAAAAAATCACTTCTAGGAGCACAAATTTTCAGTAAGCACAAATTTTCTTTTTTCTCCAATATTTGGGGAAATTCCTAATGTAGTTCATAGTCTTTAATTAAAAAAAAAAAAAAAGAAAGAAAAAAAAAAACCAAACCTGCAGCAATAAATGATGGAAGAAAACCAAATCCCTTTTCCAAGCAGTGACACTGCCACTTTAATAGTTTCCCACTGTACTTGGGGTTAGTTGCCAGAGAAGCCTTGTTCAGCCTATTTGGGGGCCCCATGAAATGCTGCAAGCGTTACTGAAATGAGCACTTGTCTTTTGTTGAGCTGCATGCTAGCACCATACAGTGCTGAGCTGATAAATCCACTTTTTCTAACACAAGCATTTTTCAAACAAAACTACCATGAGACTGATGAGTAATGCCAGCTTGCCAAAAAAAAAAAAAAAAAAAAAGACACACACCCCTCCCAGGCACTGCTGACACTGACAGCTGTTAAATTCACATATTCACAAAATGAGATGGGTTACATAACTGGAAATTACAAGAGCGACTCACCAGCAAGAGGAACTGCAAAGCAAGGCATGGCTGGGGCTCAGGAAGGAATAGATCCCACATTTCCATGTGCACTGTCCCACTGAAGGCCAGGGTAAAGCTGTGCCTTGAGCACACAAAGGTCACTGGGCACTCCTCACCCTGCATCATCAGGCTGCTTGTGGTTTGTTCAGCACTGGGATTTTTTTTCAGCAAAGTGAAGATGTGGGACTCAGATTCAGTCAAAGAAAGAAACTGAGAGCTTATAGCCAGGCAGACGCCTGGGAAAGAGCTGGAGAAGAATGTAAATAATTCTTTATCTCTCTTGTTTTTCACATTGTTTATAGTTAAGTTCTGTCACTGTGCATCAAGCACTCTGCACCAATGCTGTGGGTTGTTTTTACTTCAGAACCAATGGATTTGGTCCTTGTGGAGCTCTGTATAAAAGAGCAGTGTATTTTGAATAAATTGGAGTTTTACTCTCAACAGCCTTCTGATCTGGACTTCTGATCATATCTCTTCATTCCCATCCTGCCTCAACAGCAACATGAAGATGCATGTGGAAAAAGGATATATTAGTTCTGCTATGTATGTTATAACACAAGGGTAGCTTAAAATCCCAAATGTCACATTTTGCAAAGCACGATGCAAAAACAGTGACTCTAAAAGGCTTATTGGCAAATCTTGAGCAGCTGAGAGGGCAGTGGCGGTGGTGAAGTGCTGGGTAGAGTTAGGTTTGACAAAACCTAGGTAGCTTTTAATTTGCATCAAATTTTTCACATATATAAGCACTTTGCAAAGATGTTGTTTCTATCATTCTCATTGCATGGCAATAGAGCTGAGCTCTGGATAAGATTTGGAATCTTGGCTGGCAGGACAGGACAGGACAGGAAGGCCGTGACACACCCCAACACCACATCACCTGCCTTTATTTCAGTATCTGTTTCTAAATAGGTTTGAAAACTTTGACAAAAGCACCTGGTTCTGGAAGGGCCATGGAGCAGATGAAGGAGGAAAGGCACCATTAAGGGCTCCTGAGGAATGACAGGCTGTGGAGCTGGTGGAACAGCTCAGGAGAAGGAGCAGTGAGGGAAGATATCAATGTCTGCACTAACTACCAGGCCCTCATGTGTTGCTGAGGTTGCCAGGAAAGAGGGGCTAATCTGGACATAAATCAAAGCAGAAAACAATGGATGTCTTTATGAATAGCCATAATAAAAAAAAAAAAATCCAGTAATTAAACCACCATTAACATCAAGCTAAATTTTATACATTCAAAATTATTTATGCTTCAATTTTTTCTCCTCATGGCTGAATTCATTCTTCTTACATAGTAAGAGGGGTTTTGTTGTTATAAAAAAATGCACCTAAAAGCTTTTTGTTATAAGCAAGTTTATCAAACAAGAAATGAAGATGAAATGACAACTAAATGCATAAAAGTTCCATATACTTTATCATGTTATCTATAATAAACTAGGCTAATGCAAAATCAAGATGCACAGACAAATCAGGAGGAAAAAAAAAGGAACACAGAAATGAATGCTTTGAGAGTGATGCCACCTAAGCTGGTGTGTAGGTACAGTCTGCTGCGTAGGAGAGCAGTGAAAGCATAAACAGAATACTAGATGTGCATTAAGCCACAAACAGAAATAGCTGGGAACAATGGCAAAGTCTGGTTGCTCTTGGAACATTAATGTAAGGAAACATCCTTATAAAAGATGAGACAATAGCAGGTCTATAAATGACAGCCCCATAGGCAGGGAAGGATTAAGAACTTCCTATAGTTCCTGAAGTATCAGCCTATATTGTAACCCTTCCACAAAGGCTGCCATAAGTGCTTTCTCTGAATTAGTCCACCCAGAATAGGAAAAAGCATCAGAATTATTTGACTTTTCCTCTGGACACCAGCCACACACTCTCAAGGCAGAGAGGAAGAAGTAAAAGCAGACGGAAGCTCAGCTCTTGTTTAGGACCTTTTGCCAGCACACCTGTAAGCCCCAGTGCTCATTTGCCCCTCCCTGTAAGTCCCAGTGCTCGTTTGCCCTCCCTGTAAACCCCAGGGCTCATTTGCCCTCCCTGTAAGTAAGTCCCAGTGCTCATTTGCCCTCCCTGCTTCCTCCAGAACCCAGAGACCTCTGGCAGCCCTGATCCAGGCCATGGCAACGTGCTGCTCTCTGAAGCTGAGCTTCTCTGTCTCTGCAGAGCACTGGCAATGCAGGCTTTGGACACAAGCAAACACAAACTAGGCTGAGGCTTCAGTCCCCATTTGTCACTTTTATTTTCTTTGTTTTATATTGAAGTAGGGTTTTTTGTTGTTTTGTTTGTTTGCATGAGTAATAAAAACCATTTATTTAACTGAGCATATGTTTAATTTGAAAACATTAACAAAATACCTCCCAACACCTTATGGCCCATGACCTAGGACATATTCCTGTACAGCAAGAATTCCCTGAGCTTTCAGGTAGCAGATTACCCTCAGACCTCAGATTTTCTTGAAAACTGCCACATACTCTACTAATAAAAATTTAAATTGAAGACTATGGACATTATTATTTAATACAATTCCACAGATCAGCCACAGTGAACTTTCAAAGGCCACAGGGGTTATCAGTGGTCCATAGGACAGGGGCTGGGAACAACAAGAGGCTTTGGTGATTCTGCTGGTTTGTCTCTAAGGCAGCACAAAGCCCATTCACTTTGGTGAAACTCAAAGACACTGCACTCCAGGGAGTTTTCCAAAAAGTCAAATGAAGCTGTGTAAGCATGATGGGGAAGAAGAATTGTCCACTGCAGCTGCTGCTAACATAGCACCTCCAAATGCTTGGGTGTGGATGAACTGAACAATGTGAAGAGGTACAAAACATGCAAGACCAGGACCTGTTCCGAGTGACATTTGTAGATTTGCAGTTGATTATAAATTCAATAGGATCTATAGAAGTCAATGCTAAAGAATTTTCAGCAAGTTAAAGTTCTTGAGATCTCCTTCTGGTTGCCTCTGCCACCTATTCCTCATTCCAAGCTGGAGGCTTTAGGGAAAATTTGGGGCAATTCTGGTCCAAAAGCTCCAGTGGAATAGTTCTATCTGTTTTCTGAAATGATCCCCTGTTTATCAGTAGAACTTGGTCCTTGAGTGATGGCAATACAAAGCAGACGTAAGTATATATTTTTTTAAATGCTAAAAATGACACAGATGCTTTTGAAAATATTAAAGATTCACCATCCAACTATTTACAATCCTATTTTTAATTTTTGTTTTCTGAAAAACAAGGAAATATTCTGATTCTCACCAAGGGCTGTAAGTTTCATCTTACCAAACTCAATCACAGAAGTCCTGAATCAACATGCTTCCTAACGAGAATAAATTCTTTTCAGCAGAGGTCTGTTAAAAATGACCACCAAAACCCAACTATTATTAGTATTCAGGGTAGAGTTAAATAGTGTCACCATGGATACCTGAATGTCCAGGTGCAGGCCTTAAATAATTTCATGGCAAAATTCAGCCACATTTCTTAGTCCTGGTCTTCAAACCTGCTCTCACCAGAACAGATTATGATGATCCTATAAGAGGCAGGACCTTGGCCAAAAGACCATGGGTTTTTGGGTGCTTTCTGCAGAGTAAGGTGCTACTGCAAGTAAAAGTTAGACATTCTTGCTGTTGCAACCTGTGGGACCTCTCAGCAGTACAATGATGTTCAGCAGAGCTCAGATGCTCTTCCTGAACTGTATTTTATGGCCCCATCTCTGTGCAGCTCCTCCAGCCTTGGGGGAACTGCTCAACTGGGAAGGGGCCGGGAAGAAAAATGTCAGAGACAGGCCCTGCCAAGCACGAGAAGTGTCTGGGCAAGGTTCTCACTGTACAAGTTTTCTAAGACTGAGAACAAATATTAAAGCTATTTTCTTCCTTCAGAGCAGTTTTAAAGTCACTTAAAGTCTAATAGTACTTTCCACCTCAGGAACTGGACTTTGCTCCTCAGTGTAGTTCCACTTACTCATCCAACAACTACCAATTACTCATGTGAGCAATGCACGAGGTTTTGTAGCTGTGGGAATAAAACACAAGAGCAAATCCACTTGCTCAGAAGGGCAAGTTTCTAGATTCAATAACAAAATCAGAACTCTGCAACAGCCCCTCCCTCCCCTATACGATTTGTTGCCTAAAATCTTAAGGGAAAAAATATCATGTTCTCTATGAATATGATCTTAGCAAGATCAATTTGTTTTCTATAAAAATGTGTAATAAGTTTTGTAGCTTTTCTATCTGTACTGCAAACCAGTAAATGAAAACTCTGTGAAACTCTCACACTTTAATTTCACACTATTCTTAATGTTGCCTAATTTCCCAGTTTAAAAATAAGATTACAAGGATTAAGAGACTTTTGAACCTAAAAAGAATGCACATATTAGGGAAATTACTACCTAAAATAAATAGCCTACTTTAATAACCAGTTTCCTAGCTTTATGATATTAAGGAGAAAAACACTTCACAGACATCTAGCTTAACACATGTCAGCCAGCTTCGTTTACAAGTTCAAAATCCAGAGGTAGATAAAATATTAATTTGGTTTGGAATACGCAAAGTGCCAATTTTTCATATATTAATGCACTGAAGCACTTGACGAAATGTTATTATAAAAGGAAAAAATAGTTGCCAGAAGGGTTTATTTAAGGAATGGTTACTGCAAATAAAAACTTTCAACTGAAAAGGATTTTTAAAATTGTTTTTTAATATGCTTTTAATGACCTCTACTCCTCATACCTACCTCCTTGCTTCCCAAACTGTTTGTACTGTCCCCAATAACACTCAGTGGAAAGCTGTCGTTCCTGGCTAAATCCTTACTTAGGTTGGATGCTATGCCTCCGTTAGACAGGGTCACAAGGTCACAATCGATTTTGGAGGCCACCTGGAGAGTCCAGGCCGTGAACTGACTCAAAAAATTTATATCAGAGCTGGAATGGTCCACCTCCCAGGGCTCAGCCTGCGTTAACACCCCAACCGCAGGATGGAGCCTGCCAGGCCCAGCTCAGAGAGAGGCCAGAGTTGTTGACCCCGTTAGCTGACCTCTTCAAACTTCAGGAGAATTTTTCTGGCAGTTACCACGGTGACTGGGCACTCCAAGCTTATCCTTCTTACTGAAAAAAAAAAAAAAAAAAAAAAAAGACGAAAAATTAAGAAGAAAAAAAAAACGTTAAAACCTACCTTGTAGGGATGTCTATCAAGAATCAAACACGTAAAAGTTTTAATTGTTTGCTTCTCTCTTGGACTGCTCTGGCTCTAACTGGTGCATCCAATGTGAACATCAAGAAAACAGTTTGGCTAAAAACATTTCAACTTGAAGAAATAATGCTCAGTGGATTTAACAAGAAGCATTTCTAATATCTGCTGGTGATCACAAGTGACACACTAAGAGGTTTATTGTGAAATAATGTTTATTTTTCTTTCTGTATCTTTCTCCAAATTGCTACCATTTTTCATTGAATTGAGAAAAAGCTGAGACAAGGTTCAGGGAAAGAATTCCATGCTGTCTTCTGGGATTTTTCCTTCTAAAAACTATCTGCTTGCTGAAACATTAAGTATGCAACAATTCATTGCTTTAGTCTCTCAGAAGAGACTGCATAACCTATTTAATGTAGCATGAAATATTATTTAAGAGAAAAAAGCAAAAAAAAACCCCAAAAGTTGTCAGACATCATTAGTGCTGGTTTTTTCAGGCACTTTGAGCACTAATCACTTCACACATAAAATTTAGCAGGTAAGCAAGGTCTCATGATGCTGACAGAAAACACTTGAAACACATCAAGGGATCACAGAGCGTGCTAAGTAAACAAGAAAACAAAGTGCACTCTTCATTTCTGGAAAAAAGAAGGGGAAAACTGGTGCTTCTTAATTTCAGGGCAATCACATATTACATACAAAGCTTTTATGTAAATTTTCCTCATGCTCCTCTACTTGAAATAGCATCTTGCAAAAGGGAGCACTGAAGAGTACACTGCATTATAGCTGGAAAAATCCTACTTAAGGGCTCCTGATGGCAAACTGTCAATCAGTATTCCCCGCTTGTTATGAACTGCTCATTTCTTGAGTACAGCTAAACAGAGGTTTAATGATTCAAACTTTAATGGCATTTTGTCTCACACATGGTTCTGAAGTATCTTCTGTTGTTTGAAGAGTTAAATATGGATATTCAAGCTGCTGCTCAGCCACTGCTCTGCTCCTCCTGGGCTTCTCCCCTGGCAGTGCTGGGATGGCAGAGGGGACCGAGCTGCTGAGTCGCCTCTCGTGGGAGGAGATCACACAGACCCTATGGATACAGAAATAAAGCAGGCAGTTTGGGTGTGCAAAGCAAAAAGCACAGGACTGATCTTTTGTTCCAGACTTACTTTTCATTTCTGCTGGAAGGATGAGAAAAAGGCAATCCAGTGTACGTGCGTTAGCTAACATTAAAAAAAAGTGAATGCAGTACAGGACTCTTTTTCCTTTCAAAACTGGTTCAATTTCTTTGAAATATCATATGCCTCAATGCTAAATAGATACATAGACACTTAATAATATTATTTAGCAATAGTGAATTAAACATTAAAACAATTTAAATTAAAAACACTTTAAGATTGTTTCCCTGTTATTAAGGATGTGTTAGAAAAAGGTTAACCCTCTCATTAGGAGATGGATTTTTTCGTTTGTGTTTTTGTTATGGCTACACATGATGGTTTTATACTTTCTCTTTTTTTCTCAGCATGAAATAATGTAAATTGAAGCAATCAGGTAACTGATCAATAGGCTAGTGGGAAGAAAAAAATGTTTGTTAAATTCTATTTCTTTTCTTTCTTTTTGAACAACACTGTATATATAAGCATGTGCCTTTCAATGAGATACCATGATTTATGAAGTCATGCTCAGGGCTAGCCAGGTTGTTGACTCAGATTAGACCTATGATGCCAGCTCATTCCCTGGTGACAAACACTGACTGTCCTTCCCACAGCCAGGCACCCCTGGCAGCCTTATGAAAAGAGCTTGTGGTTGGCACAGCACTGAGCAGGAAATGAGGTCCTCTCCGGTTTGGGACAGAGATGACTGGAGCTACAGAAAGCTGTAAAGCAAAATCAGCATCTCCTGAGTCACAGACTCTAAGCTCTGGTGGGCCCCGCAGTTCCCAGGGTGACCTGGCCACCAGCGCTGCCTCTCCCGCACCCCTGCCAGCCCTGCTGCCAGGGGAGCAGCCTGCCCACTCTGGAGTGCCATGGCATGGGACTGGTTTCATGTGGGAGGGGGGAACAGGGGGCACACCGCCCCCCAAAATGCCCATGTGCCCCAGCCTGGTGCTCAGCACCCACCTCAGGGAATCCCTTTCTCCTGTATCCCTACCAAAGAAATTTTTGGCACACTGTGTGGTGTTTTTCAATATCACAAGGCTTTTATGTCAGCCTATAGCTTGGGGATCTCTGTGTGGCCTACCCTCCTCCAGGAATTTCACATATAAATCACTGGAAAGCAGGAAATCCTTCAGTCCTGTAGGAAGCTGTTTACCATGTTTGCTTCAGCACAGACAGCTGCAGACCACAGAGCATCTTGCCTTGTAGGTACCACTGCAACCTGGACTTGAAATAGAGGAACTTAGCCCCCTTCTTCTGAGATCTCTGAGCCAGAAAGTGAGCTCCTGGAACGGGGTTAGAAACTCCTGCTAAATTCATGGAGTAGAACTCCCTGGTCTTCTCTGTGTAACACTTTCACTCTGAATTCCCTCAATGCCATTGAAACAATAATATTTAGACCATTTGGGGCTGAGATTATTGCTTTAATAAATTGGGTTTTTATTGGTTCATTGTGGCAAATAAGCCCCCGATTGATTTTGCTCCTAATCAGCATGGAGAATGCATTCCGCTGTAATTAAATCCCGTGTAACTGGGCACTCTGTGTTCGCTTGTCTCTTAGCTTGCAGTGGCATGAGCTACAGCACATCAAACGCTATCCCCGCCACGATAGGCACCCTGCCAGCCCGCGGAACGATGATGCTCGCCTTCAGCGTGCTCACAGCGTGGATGGCTGGAGCGCGTTTGGAGCAGCGGGCAGCGCTTGTGAGGCGTAGGAAACTTATGAGAGGAGGAAGATGGCCAGGGATAAGGTCTTTTCTCTCGAGGAAGGTTTGACCCCCCTCTCTGAAAACACTGCGAGAGAGGCGGTGGCTGCCGACCCGCCCGATTTCCACAGGTCCCCGCAGCCCCGGCCGGCTCCGCTGCCGCTGCCGGGGGCTCCGGCCGGGGCAGCCGGGTCCCCTCGGGAGCGCGGCCGGGCTGCCAGGCGGGCAGTTTTGAAGAGTCGATCTTCATAATACAAATCCCCCGGCTTCGCCTCCCCGCCAGCGGCGCGAGCCAGCTTTTTAATTGAATCCCGGGGATTTGGCCGCAGCAGAGAGCCCCGGTTCGGGCCCCAGCGCCGTGGGTTCCCCCTCCCGAGAGCGGGACCGTCTCTTGAGGGCTGATCCCTCGCCTCTAAACCGAGGGAAGGGGGGGCTGCGGCGGCCTGGGGGAGCCCCCCGGCCCGGGCCCCCGGGAGGCAGAGCGGGGCTGGCTGCACCCCGGGGCCGGGGGCAGCTGGCGGGGCTGCGGCTGCTCCTGGCTGCTCCCGCCTCCCGCCCGGGCAGCGCTTTAGGGGGGGCTCAGGCCGGATCCTGCCCATTCTATACGTTAATGCTCTTTTCTCTCCGGCTGCAGGGAAGCAGGCCAGCGGATAATTACCCCTCACTGCAATCCGCAGAGCTGGCCTAATCCGAAAGCTCAAGTGCCCGTAAGTAAAACTTCAGGAAAAGTTATTGAAACTGACAAATACAGGGTGACAAATAATCAATAAAAGCCCAGTCCCACATCCTTTATTGTTTCCAGGCACTAACAGCAAGTAATGAAACCTCGGCGAGGACGGGGGAGGGAGCGGCAGAGACCGGGCGCTGGGCTGGCTCCTGGAAAGCCCCCACTAAAAGAAGCCCAGGGAAGAACCCGGCAGAATAAGGGGGACGATCCCGTCCCCATGGGAGAGAGGAAAATGCCACCCTCCTAAGTGCCCGCTGTTCCGGATGCTCTCCGTGCTGCTCGGGGCCGGGGCGCTCCGGATGGGCGAGCCCGGGAGGCTCCTGCCCGGCCGGGAGCTTCTGCCCGACCCCGCGGGCAGGGACGCTCCGGAGCCCGGTGCCATCCGGCAGCCTCGGGCCACGCACCTATTTAATGCACAAAAAAATCAGACCCTGTAATCTACGTTCTGAAATCTTATAACATCCCTGAACACCCAACGCGCTCCTTCTCATTAGCATCTCGGCCATGGATTTTCCACGCCACAGTTTCTAAAGTTTCAGCGAAGGACGCCGGGCAAGATAAATCCGTGCTGTCGTTTCTCTCCCTTTCTGTCTCTCCAAATTAAGTTTTGATCTATCAGTTTAAACACTGGCCAGAAAGTTGATTCACTTTCTGTTAGGATTTCGGGTTAAACCGAGGGCTCCTCCAGTGTCTTTAAGCTTTTGAGCTGTGTAAATGAACTGCAGTGTCACATAATCGATGGGGAAAACTCAGCTGTCACAGATACGAAAGCAGCCTCCTGCCACAGCAATAACGTGATTTGGCATTTCAAAGTTTGGAAACGTGCTGTCTGCGCGTCCGGGGCTCGGGGAGGAAGAGGGACGGGGGCGATGCGCCGGGGCGGAGGGGGGGGACAGTCCCCAGCCTCGGTGGCCCCCGGCCCCGGCAGCCCCAAGTGCCGGCGCCCCGCACCGCGGCACCCGCTGCCGCTCCCTCCCTTCCCGACACACGCTGCGAAAGTTGTTTCCCAACTTCGGCGTTAGGGGAGGGTTGACCCAGAACAAATCTCAGTGTCTCGGTGGCCTTTCCAAAGCGGCCGTGCTCCCCCCGCCCCGAGCCTGCGGGACGTGCCCATCTGGAGCACGCACCGTGAGAGCAACTGTGCCGCGGACAGCCACAGCGGCCATCAGTCACTAAAAGCCACACGCTTCAGTGGACCGGGGATAAAACGAAGTCCTGGTGACGCCTGGTTAAACCACTGACCCTCTTGCGAGGGCTGGAGAAGGGGGGAAGGCGGCCTCCTCCCGGCAAACGCAGCTTTGGGGGCTCGGCGCGGGGCTCTGCAGGGCCCCGCTCCCGGAGCTGGCGGCGCTGCCCAAAAGGGGACCCAGCGCAGCCTTTTCGGGGTGCCCCACGCGGGGACGAGGCATGGATGGGGAGGGCCCCGGGCAGAGCCCCCGGCGCGGCCATGCCCCTGGGCGAGAGCGGCGGCTCCCGTGGGCACGGGGTTCCCACCGAAATGGTTCTTTTCATATCGGCTTGGGTGGAAACACCAACCCGTGGGTAGGGTGTGCACTAAGCCGCGGGGTAAACACTGCCCTGGGCCCGCTGTCCCTACCGCAGACCCCGATTTACCCGCACACATGCGCAGGAAAACAACTCACACAGCGTGTTCAGATGCTTTCTGGAAGGGGACGGCTTTAGTTTCAAATTAGGAAACTCTCTCAGATGAACGATAAACTCCGCTTTGGTCAGGCTATGGTGTTTGATCATATCTTTGTGGTTTTGTCCTCACCAAAAAGAGCCCCGGAGGCTCAGTTAAGAAACAAGATTTCAGCTAGTTTGATTTGACATGAGGAAACTTTGCATTTGTAATATTATAAGACTCTGAAGGGGGAAAATGAAACCTCTGTAGCTGAGACAAGAAGTGTGCCTAAGTGCCACTATGTTTCAATCCCCATTCGGATATAATTTAAGTCTTCTTCTCTGGCTTACAGTAATATGCTCTCCAATGTTGAGGCTATCCAAAAGGGGGGGATTTAATGAGGCCGAGTTGATACACTTATATAATTTAGGGGTTTCGCTATAGCTGTAAAATGACAATTGGTACATGTGTAGTGCAAAAGAGCTGAAATCCCATCCAGAGACCAAGTTGGTTATTTCTGAAGGAGCTGTCATTTCCAGCAGGGGGGCACAATGAGAAGGCCAGGAGCAATGGAGCTCTGATCTCCACCAAGGAGAGATAACCACCTGATTAAAATGGGGCTCTTGTTCCCTCGTTACTCGATCGTCGTGTGAACTTACCTTATTTACAATTACAGGCAATGAGTGAGTCGCCCAGATTGTAATACGCCTATAGCTTTGAGTTTACTCCTCCCTTTGTTATCAAGACCATCTCTCGGACAGATTTCTGGACCACTCATAGCATGTGAGCACAGAAACGCTCTTGAGGAGGGAGGGATGTGTACGTTCCGAGCCCTGCAGTGCGAGCGCAGCGCGTTCACCCTCCCGCACGCCCCCGCTGGGAAGCGAGCGGGAGGCCGGGCCCAGCAGAACCAGCCAGTGGAAAGCAGGATGTTTACAGCACACAGACACGTGTGAACACCACCAGAAAGCGAAGGGACAAGAAGGCATTAGGTGAAGGACTATTTTGTGCTGCACATCTTGCTCATTTTCCAGGTGAACCCAGGCACGGCGGCTGTTGGAGGGCACTCCCTTCTCGGGTCACTCTGGAGCCCAGGTGTGCACCAGTGGCATCAGACAATGATGCACCTCTACGCTGAAATTTAACGCACTTTGTTCTCCATTTTAATATTAAATGGTGCAGTGTTTGCCAGATTATTATCCCACTATTGCTTGTGCATTTGTCTCTTATGTCTAGTGCCTGTCATTACACAAAGCGTTTTGAAGAGCTAATTTCAAAAGACAGAAAGTCTACACTTACTATAAAAGTCATTAAATTAGCATGACAAGCATAAAGTTCCTAGGTTATAATTTGGTTATAGATCTGAAATCTTCCCTGCTTTCTCTCTCCACTTGAAGGATGAAGGCTGAAGAGACGCACCGACTCGAAGTTAGGACAATTGAGCTGTCGAGTGTTTGGTGGAGAAACAGGGAAGAGATGCGGTCTCCAACACCACCTTTTTGGCAGAGCAGTGGGTGACAAGAAAGAATTCTGATTTTCTCTCACGTCTCCCAGCAGCCAGAGAAATGTGTGATCAGATGGTCTTCTACTACAACAGGTGGGAGAAAAAAAAAAAGAAAAAAAAAGAAAAAAAATCTCGATGCGTTTCTCGTCGATTAAAATGTTGCTGGAATAGCAGGACGCGTGCCTTTTATATCCCGCTAAATGCTAAGATGGGAAGATGCGCTATAAAAGCCGCCATTGGCTGTTTCCCCTAAGGCTGCAACATCCCCTTCATTTTAATCGCTTCTTGGTTTCGGAAGAAAGCTTGGAGAGGAGGGGGAGAGCTCCTTCCCCCAGCGCCCCGTGCATGTGCAGCGGCAGGGGCCGCAGGAAGCCCGGGGATGCCGGGACCGGCAGCGTGGGAGCGCCCGCTCTGCCCGGCCGGGCATCCTCTCCCTGACACGTCGCAATTCGACAACGAGAAAATTAGAGAAGGGACGGGGCATTCAAATGCAGTGCTCACAGAAGAGGCTGCCCTAGTAGTTATTTAGTCTAAAAATCTGCTGTCAACTTTTTTTTTTTTTTTTTCCCTCGTCAGGCGCGTTTCTTTGCGCTGGTTCGTTTGCTTTTAACCAGGCATGCTGCGAATTGTGGAAGCTTTCCATTTACCTTTTCTTCTTTAAGCGTTTTAATTATCATCACTGACCTGTTGGGCATACCTACAGTATCAATGTCCCTTTAACATCCCTGCCTTCCCTTTCTCTGCATGTTTCTGCTATTTAACACTTGCTACCTTTGCCATTAGAGTCCTAGAGTGACCCCCATGGGTATCTTTGAAAGAAAGACCCTCTGCATTCCAGCACTGCCTCCTTACCCAAGTAATAGCAAAGGGACCATTCAGACACATGGACCACACTGAAGCATTAATTAGGCTGATGAAATCCATAGAAATGTATGGATTCAGCATAATCGAGTTTCTTCTGCTGACTATAGTTAAGGAATACGTGAGCAGCTGGGAGAATAGAAAGTACTGTTAGGGTGAAGTCATGCATGTAATTGAGTATATTTAACATAACCATTTTAATGATCGGTGATTAAAAGTGCATCTACTTAAATTGTATACCTCTGCAATTTGTCCATATCAACTTTAGAGCACACACAAAGAAAAGGTCGTCATATAAATTTATAAACAAGATCCCTTCCTAGCTACACATGACTCGAGCTGGAATGATAACTCAGTAGCAGCGAGGGGGGAAAGGCCTTTCACGAGAAAATAGCTACGCCAGTACGATATTAATTAATCACTGGTTTGGCCCCCTTTCTCTCTTGTGCAGTCACAGTATTAGAAGTGCATAATAAGTGAGTTTTCTTTTCATCCGTAATTATTTATAACAATCAGACCACTCGGGGAAAAAAATCCCTGGGTTTCTTTCCAATATTAAAGGAGTATCTTTTCCCTCACTTGACAATTGTGTGCGTGTGTGTGTGTATACACATGTCGTCAAATAGAATATTCGGCTTTTTTTTTTTTTTTTTTTAATCCGCCGAAACATTGCCGGAGATCCAGCAAAGAAACACGAAATAATCAAACTTCTCCTGATGCTAAACTTGCACGCGGAGAGGTTAAGGACTAGAAACACGGACAGTGTTTGGGGGAACCGTAGTTGATGGGCACGGCCGTGTCTCCTCGCAGGAGACCCCTGAGAATGGGAAATTAGCAGTCGAAATCTGCTAGTGGGGACTGGATCCCACAAAGCCCACGCGTTGGGAAGGCTGAGTGTCTCTCTCTCGCCTATTCAATCTGCCCAGGCTGGTTGCAGCGAATAAATAGAGTCATTGTGGAGCCCATACACAAACCGACCCAACTCCCTCCCCCACCCCTTCTCGCCCTCCCCCCGTCCCTTTATGCTTAAACGCACACAAATCCGCAGCCGCTTTGCACTAAGAGGAGCCCAAAGTTTTCTTTCCTTTACTGTACAACGCCTGTGGGAAAGGTTTATTCACACGTATGGAATATGTACTTATGTCGGAGAGACGGGGGTTCACGCTGGGTGAGGGCAAACAGGAGCTGCCAGGAGCAGGACCCATCCTGCCCTCGCCCCGCCGGGCGGGCGGGCGTCCCTCTCCCCGCGGAAGATAACGGTTCAAAGTAGCCAGATGCATTAAACAGCCACAAAAGGGGCCAAGAGGGATGGGGGGCGGGGGATAGGGGGAAGATTCACTTAAGTTTCTGGTGGAAAACTTAAACGCTGTGTCTCTCCCTCTCCCAGCATCGCTGCAAGGTGAAATCCATTTGGCCGCATCCCTCCCAAGCGGCCGCAGCCCGGCGGGGCGGGCGGCAGCCCCGCGCCCGGGGAACCCGCTCCGTGCAAGAGAATTTGCAACCTTGAAAGCATATTTTTCTTCCAGCTATGGTGGCACTTAGATGATAATGTAGGCAATGAAGCTGGGGAGATTTATATCTTTTGGAAAGTAGGACGAGCCAGATGGTAATAGCGTCATTAACAAACAAACTTAGGATCTGCAAGTGAAGCTTGAAATTGGGAAAGAGATCTGGAGAACAAAAGGAGCTGCTGTTGGGGAGGTGGGGGGGTGGGGGGGGAAGAGTCCCTCTTCTGCTGGCCAAATCTAAGAGCACATTCTACAGGGGCTGCTCCTGCCCAGCACTAGATAATAAACGACGGCTTTTTCCTCCCCTGTTGTGACTGAGAAAGGACAGGGAAAACTTTTGCAATAGGCAAATGTGGCATTTATTTATGTGTAACCCTCTGTAGTCTCAAGTGTCCCAAATGGGCCTTTAATTCAAACCCCTAGTTTGATACAGAGGGATCGCTTCTCCCAAGTTTATTTTAGGGAAACAAAGCACTGCTTGTGGAAGTTGAAGGGCCAAAAGTTCAGTAATTATTTTTTTGAATTAATAGCAACGAATAAATATTAAAGGTTAAACGTTATTTGCTGTGAGAGTGGAAACATCTAAGGGATTTATTGTGTCTTCGAGTCTTTTTTTTTTTTTCTTTAACCCCCTCAAAAACTTCTCACTCTTTGCTGGAAAGCACCAACACAGCAGGGGCGAGGGTCCCAGAGCAGGGCCGGGATGCGGGATGTTCGTAGGGGAGATTAGGGAGGCCCCCCGGCCGGGATTCTCTCCTGCATCACCCTTCGCGTTTACTCTCCAAACCCGCTCCGGGAGGTTCTCGATGTCCAGGGAAAAGGCCTTCAGCACAAATTTATCCAGCTGAGAGTCCATAAACACCGGAGACCCACCAGCTCCAGGGCTTCAGCAGGAGGGATGGGCTGTGTGCCTCCTAAATTTTAACCAGTGTGTTCCCAAATGCCACAGAAATGTTTGAAGGTCTTTTGAAGATGCTCATATCTCCCTTACAAAGTTGATGGTTATTAGATGATTAATGATTTAAAAGATGCCTGTTAACAGCCCCAAGTTGAGAGACATGGACCCACGCTCTAAAGTAAAAACCTAACGTGTTTCTTTTTTTTTTTTTTTTTTTTTAATGTGCTGGAGATCTTTAAAAGCCCCGAGGACTTACCCTTAAGGCATTATTCAAAGAAAAAAAACCTGAGACTGGCGGTTCGTCACAGGCAATTGTAAAGGGTTTCAAAGGACCGATCAAACGAGTTGGAGAGTAATCTACATTAAAGTCCGGATGGCAGTGTTACAACATGCACCTGCAGGGTATTTGCTATCCGTGCCCCTTACAGAGCTACAAATCACCATTAAAGAAAGCTGCTTAAGCTTCCTCCGCGCTTCTAGAAAGACTTACTCGGGCTTCTTCACTTTGATATTTATACATCTTGTTATTGATAAGTGTGGGGCTGTTCAGCGCTCCCTTCCCCCTCCCGGACTGTCCCTGGGCACTTTTGCACCAGCCCCTCCCTGCCCCCACCCCGCGCACGGCTCCAGGCGGGTGTTCAGGCGGCCCGGCCCCAGGAACGACACGCGTGGCCGTGGGGTTATCCCCCTCTCCCAGCCGTGCGCCGGCTCCGGGAAAAGTTTCGGTTTATTTTATTTATGTAGTTTCCCCCCAGGCTCTGTCACCAAGGCGACCGGGGCAGCCCAGGCAGCATCGGCACGCGGGATGTCCCGGCGGATTTTCTCACAGTTGCGGGAGGCGCAGACATGGAGATGAGCTCATTGCGGGGGAGTGGCGGCGCCTGGGCCGCCCCCGGCCCGCTCCGGCCCGGCCCGGCCCGCTGGAACCGGCGCTGCGGGACTCGCTCTCCTCTTGAAGGCATTTGGGGGAAGTCGCGCAGCTTCATCCCTGGCCCCGCAGAGCCCCGCAGCGGGCACAGTTAACCCCTGGCACGCCGCGGGGCCGCGGCTGCCGGTCGGGAGAGCCCTGGCGACCCCCGCTCCCTGCTGCGCCCCCTCTGCTCCCGCACTCCCACGGGCAGCATTCAGTGGGCTCCGTGCTCCCCCCGCCAGGTGATGTCAGCGGGGAAAAGTAAAGTTGTAAGACAAACAAACAAGCCGGGAAAGCTAGGAGGGGAGGGAAAAAAAAAAAAAAAATCAAGATTTTTCTACCCACTCGAGGCGAAAAAGCTCAAAGGTCAACAGGGATTCATCAACCGCTTCCCACGGCTGCAGACAGGGCGATACAATCAACTTGGATTTCTTTTTCGGGTAATTTTAGTGATCAGGTCTGTGTTTTGAGCACTTCCCTCGAGTGGGTCCTCACAAACGAACGAGACCCGCACCCGTCGCAGGTGCGAGGCTGCGGTGCCCCGGTGTCTGGTGCCCCGCCGAGGGCCCGGCTGAGCGGGCGGGATGCCGGGGCCCCGGGCACCCCCGAGGCAGCACCGGGGACCCGCACCGCTGTGCCCGGCCGCGGGCAGCTGCGGGAGCACACCGGGAGGGAGCAGAAAGGGGCTTTGCCGCGCTGGCACCACAAGAGGATTTAGGTGGTTTTCCAAAATTCAACTAATTAAACCCCGCGCGCTAACGTAAGGGCCAGTATCTCGAGTTCGGTGTACCTGTCTCACCTCTTGACAGCCCTGGCAGCGATGGGCTGCGCGGAGGGCTGGCACCCACGGCCCCGCCGCGTACCCCACGCCCGTGGCGGGGCTCTCTCGCCGGGATGGGGCGGGGGCCCAGCGGCGCTGCCCACCGCTAAAGTTTGCCAAGTCAACTCCTCTCCTGGAATTGTCCTCGGAGGGGCGGCGGGGAGGAGGGGAGCGGGACCCCCGCCCCGAGCGGCCCATGGCAGGCAGGGCGCCTCCAGCGCCAGGGAAAAGCCGCGCAGTGCCGGACCGGGCCGGGAGAGCGGATGCGCGCTGGGGTGCGCCCCCCTCCGCCAGAAGTCGCTCAACTTCTGCCTTGGAGCGCTGGCCCCGCCGCCGGGAAAGGCTCTCTGCTGCTGCCAGGGTGGAGGGGCAGGCTTTGGCTCAGCGGGGCCGGGCAGAGGGGCCGAGGCACGAGCACCCAGGACAGAGGGCGGCACATCGTGGGGCGCCGCCCGGGGGCCCGTCCCGCATCCCGGGCGCTGCGGGCCCTGACACATCTCCTGCCACATAACGGCGAGCGCAACTCGCGGCCGCCTCTGAACTGTTGCAAAACAAATCCCGGTGCGCTCCCGGGGCTGGCGAGAAGGTGGCGGAGCGCAGCGCCAGAGCCCCGAGCCCCCCGGCTGCCCCCGCCGGCCCGACACCCCCCAGGCCGCAGCTGATGGGGGGCCCGGGGCGAGCGAGGGGCGAGCGCGCCTTGGGCCAAGCGCTAATTTGGTGTGTACGCTTAAGGCGGCCATCTGAGGGCTGGGTAGCAACGAGGGGAAAGGGGTGTATTCGCGACTGGAAGATTTAGGTTGTTGCTAGGATGTGAGAACAAAAAATCTTCAATAAGTCGGGGAGGGGGGAGGACGGGGCAGAGGGGGAGGAAGGGGGGTTACAAGGTTTGTCACAGGGAAAAGTGCAGACATCTGCTGGAACTTCCATATCTAAGCTGTTCATTTACAGGAGCCAACTTCTGAAATCTCCACAATTAGATCTGCATTGTTCTTTCTCAACAACACTGCCTAGAAAGAAAAGGTCTTCTCTGTCGGGGCCAATCCAACGAAGCGTTTGACGTTATTAAATAATAAAGCGATTGTGATTTACATTGTTGTTCAGAAAAAGGGCCAATTATCCACTGTTATGTTGCCATAAAGATCATATTAACTCGAATTAGTAATCAAACAATATGCTAGCGTTAAAAGTATAGAGAGGACAACGCGACTGGTCTTGTTGCATCCTCACTTTTTCTTGTAAAACCAGAAGCATAAATACACTTGAAAGAGGCGCAGAAACTTCATCCTTAACGGGGAAAAAGCGAAAGAGGTACCAGCGTTTGTGATTAATGGTCCTCTGTGTTGACTGTTCTCAATTAATTCAAAGCCACCCAAATCTCATATTGATTTTTCTGTTTACAAATTAATTATTCTTTCGAATATCACGGGAAATGTTCCACGGTTCTCCGAGAACCAGGACGATTTTTTAAATGTAAAGTCTCTTAGGATTTTGATTTTGGGGTGCTTTTTGTTTGTTTTTAATTTTGTTTTGAGTTTGGGATTTTTTCTTTTCGGAGTAACGTTTTCTAAAGGCGTCTGAGTTTCAAGCAAAGACGAACCTCACCACCACCAAAACGCAAACCCAGCCGCATCCCTGCACTCCAGCAAATTTCCTCTGCCATAATCAAATCATTATTTTTATTAAAGCAGTTATTAGGTTTATAACTCATTTGCCACTTAAATTTGTGCAACCAACCAAGGCGATCTAAATAGGTTGGAGCTGCCCCTTGGGTCCGGGGTGTGAGCGGTAGAAGGAGGATTAACCATGGGTGTGTGCAGCAGGAGGACACAAAGGCTGTCCGGTGCGCGGGGAGCAGCGGCGGGGCGCAGCCCCTTCCCGGGCGGGGCTGGCTCCCCCCGGCCCCGGCAGGGACCGCCACCCCCGGCCCAGCTCCCCTGCGTTTGTTTCTGAGCTGCCGCGGGGCCAAGGCTGGGGCTGGGCAGCTACAACTTGTTGGCAGTCAATAAGGCGCTGTCAGGTGATGATGCTCCGGCGCGGTGGAAACGTCCCGAACGAAGTGGAAACGAGACGTTTTTCATACAGGATTATCGATGCGATATGGTACGGTGTGATATGACGATATGATACAGCAGCATCGATCTCTTGTCTCCTATGCAGACGAGGTCCATTGTTTGTGCGCGGGATGACAGGATCTGCCCCCTGGAAACGTGCTGCAAGCGCCCAGCGGCACCTGACTGCTGCTTCTAATGTCATTTATTGCCAACACGTTTTGTTACCGGCTGGGGGTGGGGGCTCCTCGGAGCTCAGGTAATAACCGGGTAGCTGTCAGCTTCTCCCGTTTAGCACTACTCAGGCAAGAATGGCTTTGCCAAACTGTTCCAGGAGCTGATGCTATTTGTTACCACGATTAGGGGAAAAAAGGAACATTCACAGTAACGTGAGTTTCTATAAGCAAACGCCGAGCAATTTTCCTCGGCGCAATGCATCAGCAAGTATATCCAAAAGAGCTTAATCTACTTCTTGCAGGTTAGGTGCAAGAGAAATCAGCAAGGGCTGCTCCGGGATGCCATGAAAATCCCGGTTCATTGGCTTGGCCGCGATAGGACGAGGCACATCAAATCGACGCGGAGAGGGACAGAATCAATCAGTCCTCTTGGCTGAGGAGTGAGCCCTCGCCCTGGAAATAATTTCGAATAAAACTTGTGTAACCAAGTGTAACCTAGCTTACTCTGAGCAGATCGTCGAGAGGGTAAAAAAAAAAAAAAAAAAAAAAAAAGTTAAAAAAATATTATGGAAATAAGCCAATAAAACAATCTGGACTGAATTAATAAGACTGCGAATTTTGTATCCATGTATAAGGATAATATATTAAGCCAAAAAGGAGACAGGTTATCTCTAAACAGGATTAAAATGCGTTCGTGTATAGGATTAGACCATCTCATCCATTTCAAAACAGTGTCTCTCCTCCTCCTCACAACACTTTATTATATATATAAAAAAAACAAACAGCAAAAAACTTTCCCGTTAGAAGCACTTGGGAAATGTGTTTTATTAATCGAGAGCTTTTTTTTTTTTTTTTTTTTTGCAATCAAATGTAACTGATGGCCCTGAATAAGCCGCCTTGTTAGGAAACGGGCCATTTTTTAAAACCTGTGATCAAAACAGACCTGTCTTCAGAGAGAGCACAGCAGATTTAAATGTTGGTCAAAAGGAGTCACAACTGTTCATTAAAAGCAAACCCTAACTAGTGCTAATGTATAGCCATTTTGTGAGCTCAGGACTGTAGAAAGAGGCGAAAAAAAGTCTGAGAGTGTGAGCTGATGCCGTGCTGGCTGGCAGTGTGTGGTCTATTGTAGGGAATGTGCTTTTTCCACTGAACAGAGAGCCCCCCTCTTTTATTCCCCAGCTCTACTGCACCTGCACTGGATCAGGGAGCTACTGCCATTCACCACATCAACAGAGAAGACATCTCTGACAGCACTCAATTCATTACATTTCTTCCTGCTTTTCAAACCAACGCACAAAAAAAAAAAAAAAAAAGTATTGCCAATCAGTGCCTGGGGTGCAGGGAAGAAATCTTACAATACTTTATATTCGCCGCTCATTTTGGATTTCATTAGTCAGAAAACTCACTTCTCAGCCAGTTACAACTTTTCTTTCTTTCTTTCTTTCTTTCTTTCTTTCTTTCTTTCTTTCTTTTTCTTTTCTTTTCTTTTCTTTTCTTTTCTTTTCTTTTCTTTTCTTTTCTTTTCTTTTCTTTTCTTTTCTTTTCTTTTCTTTTCTTTTCTTTTCTTTTCTTTTTCTCTCTCTTTCTTTCTCTTTCCTTCCTTCCTTCTTTCCTTCTTTCTTTTTTCTTCTTTCCTTCCCGGCTTAGGGGGCTGCTGGGAGCGGGAGCTGGGGCCGGAGCCGCTCCCCTGCCACGGCCGGGGCAGTTCCGCGCCGGGGCTCCGCAGCCCCGGGAGCGGAGATGGGCCCACGCCGGGGCTCCCCAGGAGAGGTTTATTCATAATTCATGGGAGCAGAGCCCGAAGTGTCCTGCAGCAGCTCGGGGGGAGCGGGGGTGTCACCGGGGGTGCCGGGCCAGGGCCATTGCGGGGAGGGGACGCGCCGGCCTCCCCAACCCATGGAGAAAGTTGTTATCGGCCAAACTTCTCGAAAGGGACTCCGGGGAATATGGAGGTAGCTTGGTTTCTCGAAGAACCGTTTTTCAGAAGCATTTGCAAGCGAAAGAAACCGAGCCGAGGGGTTTAGATTCAGGTATTTGATCTCGCCGGACCCAGACATCTAATTAGAGTGGCCTCAGCGATTGAAATGGTGTTAATTCCCATTGTTCCCCGCTCAGATCCCTTGGCCCTCCACCGCTGGGATGCTCTCCTTTTCAAAGTGCTAGATAAAAATATTTCTATTTGAAACAACCAACCAACCAACCAACCAATTTCTGCATTTCCCCTTTTTCTGGCCCATTTTCCTCCATCACAATCAAAAGCAAAAGCAAACTCCTGGGTATTTTTTTTGCAGACGCTGGCAAAGAATAACACCCCCTCTGTGGGATCTTAACAGAAATAAATCACAAGGAGCTCTTGCCTACCTGAAAAGTAGGAGGAAATCCGACTGTCTGGTTTCGGGTGTAAAGTGTGTATCGATAAAGGAAGACACAGCCGACTCAGAAACGGGACCCAATTAATCTATGGGTTTCTTTACATCACCCCCTGTTAGGATGTGTGCTTTGGAAATATTGATTCATTGCGACAGGAAAGTCGCAGCTACTGTGTGTGCATAACATGGGGAGGACACGGAGCGAGAACCCGCAGCAACGCAAAGCCCACTCACGGGAGAGCCAGATTGCTTTTTAAGCTAAAACTAATAATTTCATAACTGATTCACATTCAATCTGGCGCCAATGACGTCACGGGGTATTAGCATACGAGGAGGGATGAAGCCAGTGTGGCTGGAGTTGATAAGGTGCCTCCTGAGGAATTCGCTGCTTGTTTTAATACATTAATTATTTCTCTGTCTTCCTCAACTTCTGCAATTTGTAAGAGCTTAAAGGAACCATCATTCCCAGCGATGCCAGGAGGACACGTTGGAGAGCTTCTCCCGCGGCAGCGGAGCCCGGCAGGCGGGGGCAGCTGGGGATGAGCCCCAGCCCCGCTCCCGGAGCCCGGCCCGGCCGCCCTGCAGAGCGCTGCGAGCCTCGGTTCTGGCTGAGCCGCCTCCGGCCCTGGCCGTCCCTACTTGCCCGAGTAAGGTCGGCTCGCCTGGACCGGCCGCCCCAGCGCTGGGAGCTTCCCGCAGGATGGGAGGCGGGTTTGCAGGATCCAGCTCTCAGCCTGGAACGCGTGTGAGTTGTGAGTGTGCGTGAGTGAGTGTGAGCTGGTGTGCCAAGACACCCCTGCGGAGCCTTCCCGCGGGAAAGCCTCTGCAGAGACCCGTGTCTTTCCAGCACCCGGTGGGATTCCCCCCTCTGCCCCTCCCCATCCCCTGCCGTTAATCACGATTTTCTGGGAAAAAAAAAAAAAAAAAAAAAAAAAGCGCCCACATTACGTCATCAGCCCTAACTGCTGCGGGGATGATGGGGTCACCGAGGAGCCGGGGCGGGGGAGCCCGCGGGAGGCCGGGCCTCCCCTCCCGTTCCCTGGGGCAGCGGCCGCCCGTGCGGGAGCGGGGGCACATCCCGGCCCGGGCCGGAGCAGCGCTGCGCCCGCCGCTGGGCTCGGGACGGGGACGCCAGGACACAGCCCAGCTCCGTGCCCGGGCTGAGCGCTCTCCCCCGGCGTCCCACTGCCCCGAGAGCTTGTAGGAACCGGCGGCATCGCCGCTTTGGCCCCACGCAGCTCGGCCGGGCCCCGCGGAAGCGGCCTGACAATTCCCTGTCCCGCAGGGTGCCCCTCGGGACCCTCCCGAGCTGCGGGCCACCTCGTCCCTCTGAAGAAGGCAACTGCCTTGGAATAACCGCTCGGTGGCTTGAGTCTGAAACACATTTGGAGGGAAAGAGGGAGGGAGAGGCGCTTTTATCAGGGGGTCGGGGGACGGGCGCAAAACACAAACAAAACACAGAGAAATCCTAAAAGAATTAAATATAAAAGGGACAAATTAAAAAAAATAAACACCAAAACAAACAAACAAACAAAAAAAAAAAACTCAAAACATAAAGCCACTCTGTACAAGCTCTCGCCCACATGGCAGAGGTGCTGCGAGGCAGCACGCTGCGCCAGCGGATGAGCCAAACTCCTACAGAAACTTCTCCGGCCCGGCCCCGCTCCGTTCCCCGCGGGCGCTCGCAACGAGGGCCCCCCGCCCACGGGCTTCCCCCCGCTCCTGCCGGCAGGGCTGCAGCGTCCCAGGCGTCTCCTGCGGGACGGCCGGGCCCGAACCCGCACCACACTGCCCGGGAAGGGCCGTCCGCGCTCCCCTCCGACATTGCTAAATTGTAATGGATAATTGCAGCTTGTTTCGGCGCGCCCCCTCCCCCTGTACGCACAGGCGCACACGGATACAAAAACACGCACACACGGTCACACACAGGCACACACGGTCACACACAGGCACACTCACACACGCACTCTCACACACGGCTCAGCCGCAGCAAACCCTCAGCGAACTCCAAAGCAAAGCTCCAAAACCATCCTGCGAGCTTCGGGGTTTCGCTTTGTTCCTCCTCGCCGCTCCCCAGCCCGCAGGTGCCGGCGCAGCGGCTCCGCCGAGCCCGGAGCGGCGGCGGTGCCCGGGCAGGGCCGGAGCTCGCCCTCCCGCTCCGGTGCAGCCAAACGCAGCTCCGCGAATTTCCACCCCGGGCTCCTTTCCTTTCCGAGTGAACCAGCCCCCACACTCACTGTAGCGCTGTACGTCCTCGCCAAGTGAATTGATTCCTCAAAAGCAAAATAGTACCAAACTCTCGCAATTCCCCGTGCCATCGTCAGAAAAACTGGTTTTAATTACCAAAACTAAAATAGCGGCGGTACTAACTAGCAGGCGATCAAACCGCAATCAAACTTAAATCTCTGAGCAGTTAGCTATAAACTGTCAGCAATTGAAAAGTAAACCTGGTGCACACAAAGGCTCTGTTTAATTTTCTTGTTGTAATGGCTCTAAATGAGGACCCCATCACTATGCAGTTAAGCGGTGTTGCTTGTCCCCCTGAGGCGCTGATCAGTTCTTTTTAATGTGAGAAAACTGGCAGCTCGAAGCCCGTCAATGGAGCTCCCACAACAAAAGTCCTGAAAAGCTGAATGAATTGGGTTTGTAATTACTGCTTCCCTCTCCCCCCTTGCAGCTTATCTCTTATTCATTCAACATACATTATTGTCACCTAATCGCACACTCCCAACGTTATTTTGGGGTTTTTTGCCTTTTTTTTTTTTTTTTTTTTTTGGTATCTACTACTACGGACATGTTTGTTGTAGAAATTAAACAAAATAATCCTCCCTTCTCTTTCCCCTCCTCACCAAGAAAAATGTTGAAACGACAGTGTCAGGCGAAGCTGACTGGCGTTTAAAAAAGCAAAGACGAAGCTCTTCTGCCATCAGAATGTCAGCATTTTGCATATATCCTCGGAAATCTCACAACCACCGAAGCAGGTTTTACATTTTAGTATTTGAGTTAGATCAGGATTTAAATGACTGAAGTGTATCTAATCACACCTATCAGTAATGGGCCTCTTTCTTTCAGTGGGACTTACATTATATACTACTTAAATTGCTGGGCTATCTACCTCCTATTCGAAGGCAGATATCCAGCTCTGCTGCGCGTTGGGGAAGAGGAGGAATGAATATCGAGAGAAAACACTCTGCTGTGAGGATCACTGTCACCCCTGATGTCCCACCTGGCACCAGTGGGCATCTCAAGGAATCAAAATGTGGTTTCGGCTAAGAAATGTCTGTCGGCAAGAGAGAGCCACGGGCTGGAGCCGGTGCTGCGAGGCAGAGCCTCTCCCCAGATCCCCCACCGCAAGAAGCTGTCGGTTGCAGAAATAACTGCAGCTATTACAACCAAATCTACTAACAGTCTAAATAATTAATTGAACCATTGCTCTTTGACCCTTGGAAAGTCCAGTAGGGACCCGTTTGTAGTAATAATACCCCCGAATGAGCCCTTGTCAAATATTCATTTAGTGGTTAATGTGAGCGATTTCCCCCTGGGACAGTCTGTAATACCAGCTTCCCAGCTTTGGCAAGAAACCCTGCTAATCTACCTCTCCAGTTCCACAAAATATTTTAACACCCCAGTACTTAAAAAGCCGTAAAAAAATCACAGGGGAAACTATAATCTTATCCTTGGGTTCACTTCGGCTCTGTAGAAGGTTAGGGAAACATTACACTGGCACTCTTGGGCCGAGCATCACTCTGGCTATAAAATACACAACAATTCACGAGAGGGAAACCACGGAGAGCCCCAAAGGTCTTCAATAACCAAAATAAAAACATACCCACGAGCTCTGCTACACATTTCAGCTGCCATAAACGAAAGCCCAAGATAATGGCTTAGGTGTAAATGGCGTTATTGAATGTGTTGAATTTAAAATGAGCAGTGGACAATGGCGTTCCTCCAAGTAGCACTTTAAAAATAAAACTGTTCAGCTGTACATGTAAAATGCTTTGGGTTATCCTCCCTAAACAGATAAATGGATGGATGGATGGATGGATGGATGGATGGATGGATGGATGGATGGGTGGATGGGTGGATGGATGGATGGATGGGTGGATGTAAGGAATCTGTCCAAGTGATATCAGGTTTCAACCACATATATTCCAAATCGTACTCCGAAATCTAAGCTTAAACAAATTGCCCTTATAAAAAGTTGCTGAATTCACTAAGCCTGAATATGTGGCTTAGTGCCTTTTGTTTAGGGGTATTAGCTCGCCTTCTCTATGCGAATTGTAAAAGGACCAACATTTCCAAATACCCCCCTCGAATATTTTAGTTAGCACTTCAAAAAGGGGCCAGGTTTTATTGCTGTTAATTGGCTAAGATTCGCTTTTAAAAATGGAATCGTGATATCGATTGGGCTTTTATTCCTGGTTCTCTTTTCTCAGCGAGGCAAGCGGGAGCGGGGATGTGGGCTCGTTACCACGTGAATAATCCCCAAATGCATTGCAAACGCTCACAGCTCTGAAAAAGAATGTTTTACTCTCTTGCATTAGCGTAAAAGACACAGAAAAGGTTGAGAATCTGCAAAAATTATTGTCTGGCCCAAGCACCGCGACGATGTAGAAATAAAAGGGACAAAGGAAGCTAAACTACAAACCAGGCAGGGAGCAAATCACCACGTCTCCCAGTCTGGCAATGTTACTTTTCATCTGGACACCAGGCTTCAAGGATGGAGGCCAGAACTGAGCCTAGGAAATAGCAATACCAAATAAAAGCCACAACCAGCCAGGTAATTGTTTGTGTGTGTGTGTATGTGTGTGTGTATTTTGTGTGTGTGTGTGATCGCGTGTGTGCATTTTACCCAGCTTTCTTCCCACCCCCGACCTAAAGCAAAATCCAGTGGCTGACAAGAAATACTGGAGAGAAACGCTCAGCAACGCTTGCCCCGTGCCGGAGTGCCCACTCTGTGCCTTGCCTAAGCCAAACATCACATGCTTTCCTTGCCACGTACCACATGCCATTAGCAGAACACACGATCAGTTTCCAATCACAGTACTTCAAATCCCAAAATTCGTACCTTTATTATTATTATTATTATTATTATTATTATTATTATTATTATTATTGTTATTATTATTATTATATTTACATCTCCCTCTCGCTCGTTTCCCCGAAGGGAAGCCGCGTTAGCAGCACCAAAGGACCGCAGGGGCGGCCCAGCTGCGGTGCCCATCGCCCCCTGCCCTGCCCGGGCCGCGGGGCCTGGCGCCGGCCAGGGCCGCCGGCGCGGAGCGGCGCGGAGCCGCCTCCTCGGCAAGTGCGGGTACGACCGTACAAAGTAAAACTCTACCTGGCACGGACGGTGGATCTCTCCTTCTACATGGCGGGCGCCACCGCTTCTCTTTGGGGCTGCGACCGGCTGCAGAGAGTGTCCGAAACGGGGCTACACCGCGCTGGCAATTTAAGAAATAGGATTCAAGAAAGAGCTGTGATAAAACGTGAAAGTCTCTGGCATTCGACTGGTTTTGTTTGTTTGTTCGGTTTTTGTTGTTTCTTACCTCTGCCCGGCCAACCCTACGCCCGCCCCACCTCTCACCTCCTCCTGCGCGGCCCAGGAGCCAGGAGAGGAAAGTTTGGGAAGCGGCGGACAAAGGGAGCGGCCGGGCCGGGCGCGCTCGGGTTCCCGGCCGCGGGGAGCCGGCTCCCCTCCTGCCCGCCCCGCGGAAGGAGGCACGGTGGGGAAAGGGAAAAGAGAGAAGGGCATTATCCGCCTGTGGAAGCCGGGAGGCCCCGCCGGCCCCGCCAGCCCCAGCTCGGCCCCTCCGGGGGCAACAAGTGGCCAAAGGCGGCGGCGACAGAGCCCCGAGCCCGGCGCACCCCGCGTCCTCGGGAGGGAAGGGAGGGAGCGGGGAAGCAGCCTCGCTCCGCGTTCCCGTCCCCCCCGCAGGAGGCACAGGCGCTTTTTCCATTAAAGCTATCGTACTTTCTCTCTATATATGCATACCTATAAAAATATTCATGTGTTTTTTATATATATATATATATATATATAGCTATATATTACTGCATTATGTATCGTATTCGGTTGGCTACGATGATACCTTCTACTGCATGAATTATTTAAAAAACATCTTGCGTTACAAAAATAAATCCAAGACTCAAGCGGAACTTCAGTGTCCATATGTCAAAAATTTATTTATCTCAAACTGTGCATAATGGAGTAAAAACTTAACTTGAATATGTACCTGTTATAAGGATGGTATTAGTTCAAATATATACATGGACTGTCGGCAGACTGATTTCAAATAATACAGAGCCGAATCTTTAAAATACAACTACGGAAAATGAGGAGAAAAAAAAAAGAACTTAAAATATCATCACAATAAATTTACAGAAATATTACAAACCATAAGAAAATATTTCAAACACAGTAATTTCAGGTTGGTAATTTTCTTTTTTTTTTTTTTTTTTTCCTTTTCTTTGAACAGGATGAAGTCTGGAAACAAAAAGTTATTATAAATTAACAAACGGCGTGTGAACCTGCATGGCAATTTTTACTTTTTAACAAGAAGTAAAAAAAAAAAAAAAAAAAAATTAAAAAAAATTTAGTACAATCTAAACGTTTGCCCTTATCCAGCAAACCAAGCCCATGGTTCGCAAGTACTCATCCTACATTTTTTTATCTTTTGTACAATTTCTAAAACAATTTAAATGTCCAAATGCCGTAAAATAATTTCCTCTCCTCTCGCAGCTGTTGTAAATTCAGCTGCCACAACCACAAGGTTCCAAGAAGACTCTATGTTTTAAAAATAATTGGCAAATTCGCGAGCTTGTTTTTTTTTTTCTTCTCTCTATATTACCAATGGACATTCTGATTGCCATGTGTCTTTTGATAAATACTGTACAAAAGTTGCCTGCAAATATTAAAACATCTTCCTCTTCGCTCTTTGAGTCTAGCTCTAAATATTATTGGTAAAGACTTTTGCAAACTTTCTGCAAAGTTCCTACCGTTTTAACTAGAACTTTTTAAAAGTTTTGTGTAGTTGCTTCCCCTCCGAGATCTATACAAGTTCCTTGTCGGTTTAATTTCTGACACCCACCCCCCCACCAAACCCCACCCCCACCCCCCTTCCGGAGTTTTCTCTGTACAAAAATAGTCCAAAAAAAAAAAAAAAGTCCAGAATTTCTAATAAAAGTTTTTTTGTTGTTTGTTTTGTTTAGTTTTCCTTTCCCTCCCCTCCCACCCCCCCGGCCCCTTTGTCTTACATATGTGATAGAGGGAGTGTGCCATTAATGGCTGTGCCAGGAACAGGTGCACTCTGGTAGTGTTGGGACATATGAAGTCTGCTTGGGGCAGCTGGTTCTGGTACTTCAGCACCTGGTAGATACATGCTGATCATGTCCCGAAGGTCCCCAGCTTGGCAAGGAGCCCTCGAATGAGACGAGGAAGTGACTACGGGGGGACTGGAGCTGGATTCCGTCTTGACCACCGAGCCCATGGAGCCCAGGGCCATGCCCGGGGTCCCTTGCTGGGAGTAGGACATGCTGTAGGTAGGCGATCCGTTCATGTAAGTCTGCGAGCTGGTCATGGAGTTGTACTGCAGGGCGCTCACGTCGTAGCGGTGCATGGGCTGCATCTGCGCCGCGTTGTGCGCGTTCAAGCCCGGGTGCTGCGGGTAGCCGAGCTGCTCTTGCATCATCCCATAGCCTCCGTTGGTCCAGCCGTTCATGTGCGCGTAACTGTCCATCCTCTGGTTCACCCCAGCTCCCAAGGTGGCCCCAACCCCTACCCCAGTCGTCATGGTATTAGTGCCCGGTGCCAGTAAGCCCCCCGGCAACGTGTACTTATCCTTCTTCATGAGGGTCTTGGTTTTCCTCCGGGGTCGGTATTTATAATCCGGGTGCTCCTTCATGTGCAGAGCTCTGAGCCGCTTGGCTTCGTCAATGAAGGGTCTCTTTTCCGCCTCGGATAAAAGTTTCCACTCCGCCCCGAGCCGCTTGCTGATCTCGGAGTTGTGCATCTTCGGGTTCTCCTGGGCCATTTTCCGCCGCTGCCCGCGGGACCACACCATGAACGCGTTCATCGGGCGCTTGACCCGGTCCGGGCTGTTCTTCTGGTTGTTGGCGGCCGAGTTGGAGTTGCCTGTGCCTCCCCCCGAAGTTTGCTGGGGGGCGGGAGGTTTCAGCTCGGTTTCCATCATGTTGTACATTCAAACTACTTTTGCTGGAACCAGCCTTGAGCAGAGAAACGAGGAGCAGCCGCAGCGGAGTCCCAAGCCGGACTTTTTTTTTTTTTTTCCTAGGGAGGGGTAGGAAAGGGGGGAGGGGGACTCCCCAAAACCACACTTGGATCAAGATCAGGATCTTCTTCTTCGCTGATGGATTAATAATGCTAATAACTGCTATTATTACCGCCGGAGTCTTGATTTTAAAAAACTTCTTCCTCCTTTTTCCCTTTTCTCTGCCTGCCGCTCTCTCTCTCTCTCTCTCTCTCGCTCTCTCTCTCTCTCTCTCCACCTCGGTCTTAAAGAGCCAGCAAACTACTTTACCCCCTTTTGCAAACACACACACTCTCTCTCTCTGCCTTGACAACTCCTGATACTTTTTTGAACAAGTTAATAGACAACCATCCATGTGATGGGGGCTTGTCAGGCAATAAATGCGTTCGCTGCGGCCAATCAGAGCGCGGCGGCTCCGCCACTGAGGACAAGTCTCTTCCCCTGGTTTTGCATGAAACGGGGCGGGGGCTGGGCGCGCCGGGACGGCTCGGCGGGGAGGCGGGCCCGGGGGCGGCCCGGGCGGCCACTGGGAGCCTTTGTATCTCCCCTTCCAGCAACAGGTCACACACGCCTTTTGGAGGAAGTGGGTAAACAGCATTGTTGCTACGTGGTGGTTTTTTTTTTTTCTTTCTTTTTTTTTTTTTTTTTTTTTTTTTCCCTCCCCCTTTAAGTTGGTGTTGGCTTGGGGCTAGGAAAGCCATGGGGTGAGCGGAACGGGGACGGCTTCCCCCACGCCTGTGCCGGCGCCCCTCGGGACAGAGGGGCTGCGCGGGGCGCTGCGTGTGCCTCGCTCCAGGCCGCGCATTCCCCGTGAAGCGGAGCCGCGGGCCGGGCGCTGCTGGCGCCGCCGGGAGCGGAGCCCGCAGCGCACCGCGGGGCAGAGGCTGCGCCCATCTCCCGGCCATCCCCCGGGCCCTGCTCCGTGCGGCCGCGCCAAGCCCTTCCCCGCGGCCTCCGGCCTCGGAGGTGGCGGATGTCCAGTGCAAACACGGGTTTCCCACCTGCCGTCCCCGCCGAACACAAAGCGGGGCCGGGACCCCTCTGCAGATGCCGGGGAGGGGTCCGGGCCGCGCTCCGTCCGCCGCTGCGCCCGGCGGCACCGTCACCCCGCCGGGTGGGCGCCGCGCGGGGCCGGGGGCGCGGCCGGGCGCTACAAACACGCAGTTTTGTTTCCCTTGTTGTCACTACACGGGCTGCACAAAGCCGCGGCTAAGTTTACTTCCACTCTCTTGTTGGGATCTTTGTTGCTAAACCGCACTTGACGACAAAGGAAGGAGGGGAGAGAGGACGCGGAGCGGGAGCGGGGGGGAGCCGCTCGCCGCCCCGGCCGCGCTCCCCCGCGCCGCTCCGCGCCTCCCCTTGCCTCGGCGGGGTTGCTCCGCCTCTCGGTGCGGTGGCGCTGGCGGCGGAGCCGGCGGGGTGCGGGGGAGCCGCGGGGCCGGAGCGCGGCCGGGCCCGGGCGGGGGCCGGGGCAGCGCGGGGCGCCCCGGCGGCCTCAGCCGCGGCGCTGCGGCGCCCCCTGCCGGCCCGGCCGCGCCCGGGCGGGAGGCGCCGGCGGGGCCGGGGGGAAGGGAGCGGGATTGACACCCGGAGGAATAATAATAATAACAACAACAACAACTGAGAATAATAATAACACCAACCCGCCGGCCAACAGGGACGCATCTGTATTTAAAAAAAAATGTACGTAGATTATGCAAATAGATCCTATCGGGTCCAATGCGTTTAATTCGAAAATGTATATATAACCCCTAGATAAGTGATAGGTTAAACCGTCGAAAAATAGGTGCAAATTATGAGATGTGGGATATAACCGGATTCTGATTGTTCAGGCACTCCTGAATGCAGGAGTGTTAACTGAGTGCAGGCTGTTAACCATCTTATTGTTCTCCTTTTGGTCTCTAGTTGATAAAGTTATTCAAAAATAATTTTAAGGATAATTATTTTGAATTTTTTTTTTTTAAAGGTGGTAGGTGGGCGGTGTAGGTGCTTGCTCATTGTGCTAAACCGATAAGCGAGGGCTGGCGGTGTGCAGGCAAGGGGTTATTTTTGCTCTGGCTGTAGCTGCGGGAGGTGCGTGGGGTGCACGGCCCAGAGCTCCACGCAGGACCAGGCATCTTGGTCACTGAGAACCTTTCCGGGCCTGCTCCTCTCCTGATTGCATTTATCATGCGAATAAAGGATGGGAAATGCCTAACAATTGTGCTATCGGGAGTGTTTACGGCTCTATTTTAATTAACACTTTTAATTATCGATGCAATAAACTGGCATATATACATAATAGTGCAGTACAGGAAATAAGGTGAGGGCAATGGCTCTTTTGGGGCATTTTGTGCCTTTGCTCTGGGTATGGAGGTTTGCTTGCTTGGGAATACACACACGGGTGGGCGGAAGCAGAGGCGGACTGGGAAGCTGGCTACAAAATAAAAAAAAAAAAAATAAAAAAAAAAAAGAAAAGAAAGAACAGAAAAGATGAAATGGTCCCTGATTTCTATATTAATGACAATAACACCACTGCTCTCTAAGAATACAGCCAGGGAAGGGAGGCCTGCAGAGGGACGGTTTAATCTGAGTGGATTTAAAAAATCGTTGCCTTTGGTATAATTTATGGAAATGAAAAGTGCTTACATTAAACAAATAGTCTGCAAATGTTCTCAGTGATGGGCTCTGCGGCACACGCACTCTTATTTCCAGGTTATGAGTCTCTTAAAAAGAAAATTAATGTTAACTACTTAGATTTTATGTATTTATTGTTCTAATGCTCGCCGATTTTTCTAAAAGCCCTACAGATGCAACCTATCATGTTAACTGTATCGGAAAGAATATACACATTTTCATATTATTTTTTTTTTTCCTGAACCTACTAGTAACCAATCTAAAGCAAACTATTAAGCAGACTTGTGGAGATGGGAGATTGCAGCTCCATTTTTTGTCCTTAGCTGCAAATAGAGGTTTAACTTGCAGTAATTAGGTGAGAACTAGCCAAGCATCTTACTATTATGATGCTTGTTAAAAACGTTTCTTTTCTGCATCTGCATTTGAGTGTGTTCCCCTCCACTCTTAATCTTCTTATGGAAATGAAGGCGAACGGCAGGGAACCTGCAGAGACTTAGAGAATGTCCTTGTTAACTGGAATTTCTCAGCATTGCTAATTAGCAGAGTTTGACGACCACCAGTATTGGGGAAAGCTCTGTTTAGCCACTCACAAACCCTTCCGAGGAAGAGCAGACTAATTTTATTTTGTAATTAAAATCTGAAAAGGCCCCTATTTGACAGTTAGGGCTATGAGAGTTTTATCTCCCCGTGAAATAATTACTGCCTTGATAACTCAATTTTCTGCAAAATGTCAACTGTGAGCTCCAAAAGTTTTAATTTCATTACGTTAAAAAAAAAAATAGGCAAAGACGAAAATGTACAGATAAATTTCCTTTTGCCCCTCTTATGCTGTAGCAGCACAGCCCTCAAGTTAGGGAAGTTTTAATGAACTAAGTATACACTAGTCTCTGGGGAATTTCAGTCATCACAGGGTGCGTTTGCAGTAGTATCCCAAGGAAAATTTGGGGAGATATAATCTGAAATGCCCTGGAATAAAAGGCACATTCGGAATGGGTACGGGCCCAGGACAGGGGCAGGGGCCGGGGGAGCCCGAGCAGGGTCCCGAGCTGGAGCAAGTGCAGGCTGCCCCCGGCCAAGGCAGGATCTCCCCGAGCCGGGGAGAGCCGCGGCCGCTCCGGGGCTCCCGGAGCTCGGCCAGTCTGGGGGGCCGAGCTGGGGCCGCTCCGCCTGCGAGGCCCGAGGGAACCTTCGGGGAACCTGGGGGGAGCCGGGGCGCCGCGGCAAGTGTAATCCACTCTGCTTGCGTTCGGGATGTTTTTTATTATTATTTAAAACGGTTTAATCTCCTTTTTGTCCCTCCCTGTCCAGCAAGCAGCCCGATTGTCGCCCTCAGAAGTGGCATTACACGTACAAACCAAGGAGGGGGCGAGCCGCGGCCGGTCCCGCCAGACCCCATTTCGCCCAATAATTTCATTCAAGGGCTCTAAGGACCCTTGAAAGCCGGGGAATACCGAGGGAGCCCCGAGCTGCTCCCGGCCTCTCCTTTCATCCCTGTTCTCCCGAATGGAAGCGCGGGGCGAGCACACGTGCGGCCGGGCGGGCAGCGCACGGCCCGGGCCCTGCGGGTCTCGGGGGCTGCGGGTCTCGGGGGATGAGGGGGATGCGGGGATGCGGGGATGCGGGGCTTCCCCCGGGCCGCCCACATCGGGGGTCCCGCAGTGCCCCCGGAGCGGCCCCACGGCCACCTCCCCTCCCGGCGACCACCGCACGCGTGAGCCGGTGCGGCAAAAATAAATAGCCGAGAGGTTAAAAAAAAAAAAAAAAAAAAAAAAAAAAAAAAAAGAGGGGGAGAAATAAAAAATAAAAATAAGCTGCTCCGTTCTTGTCCAGTGCTACAAGAAGAAAAATTAAAAAAAAAAAAAAAATTAAAACTCGGGTCCTGGAGGGAATTTAACGTACACAATAAGCAGCAGAAAAGCCGAATCGCTCACACCACCTCTCGAAGTCGCTTTCAAAAGGCTTCTCAATAAAAGGAGAAGCCGATTGTCCAAACAGGCTTCCATGACTCTTCATAAATAGCCAACATCTTCCTCAAACTGTCCGCGATTTTTGCTCTGCATCTAAAATCAAACGCCCGGGATTGCTTTCCCAAAGGAAAGCATAAGTTAAGCCCGTAATTTTTCTTAAGTATTCTTTAAAATAAATCATAAAATCAAGATCAGTGGCGAGGATAAACTTAGAAATTACTGTACAACGTAACGGGGTGAAATTACAGTTGAATGTTGGCTCTTTAGCAGGAAGGCAACCCCCTCGAGCGGGATCCTTTTTGGCAGTCTATTTAAAGTTATCTTTCCTTCCTAGTTTTATAAGAACAAATGAGTTTTCTTTTCCCATTGTAGTTGAATGAACTCATGTATATTAAACACAAAACCCCTCCTGAAGAACGCTAACTGCTTTGCTTAAACCCACAAAAGCACAAAAATCCAGAATTGAAGGTTTCCAATTCCTGAATAAGTCCCCTTAACTCTCTCAGGCTCGTAAGAGAGAGACTGGGGACATTCTCTGAAACTCTTAATGCCTGGAAGGGGCTATCTCAAATGTATTGTCTTTTCCTGAAGTTGAGGCTTCTATTTTATTTCCCTCTTTCCCCTTCACCATCTTTGTGTTGACTTAAGAAAATAATGGTCAAAAAAGTGTCTGTTCATGGGATCACACGTGTCGCCCAAATCAAATGAAGTCCTCTTTGGCCCCAGCACAGTTTTGATGGAATTATTCCGGCTCTTCCATTGAATTCACACCGTTTCCCAAAGAAGCTGTGGCAGTTTCAATGGGAACGCCTGAGGCACAGCCTGGGGTGCTTCAAGGTTGCTTCTCTCAGCGCACCTCAAACCCTGGCATCCCGAGGCATGGTTTGAAAAGTGCATTAAAAAAAAAAAAAAAAAAAAAAAGGAAAAAAAAAAAAAAGCCCTTTCCAGTGATTCTCAGATCACTGACAAGATCGCCCATAATGGAGCCAAGACGGTGACTTTTATCTCGCTGTTCCTCATAGTCCTTAATTTGGAGCTCATTGACAGGACAGCCGGTAATGACACTTTCAGAACTGTTATGGTCTGGAGTGACAATCTCTCCATCTCGCCCATGGTTTATTGACACCATGGGCTCATTGTGTCAAGTTAGGCTTGTGATTTCAGAATTCTCCAGCGACGGGCTCGTTGGGAGGATTTTAATTCAAATTATAGACTAGCTGTCTATACAGTGAATTCATATTTAGACGGCGCTTAATCGGAGCAGAGAGATGGTGCTATAAATAATAACAACAACACTTCCCATGTGTCTATCCACCGTCCTCCATCCCAAGATCTGAAAGATCTTTGCCGGAGGAGGCCGGGGCGCAGGGAGCGAGGCGAGGGGACCTCGGGCCGCTGCAGGGCGGCGGACGGAGCCCGGGGGACGCTCCGCCACCCTCGGGGGCTGCGGCCCCGCCGGTGTGCGCGACACGCGGGGCAGGAGGACGGGGCACACAGCGCTGCGTGCGCTTGGGGTGCTGTCGGCGGGTGTCACAGCCCTTTTCCCATGGAAATCGCTGGACAACGGGGCTCCTCCGAACACCCCGCCTGTCCCCGAGGGAGCCTTCCCGGCGGGAGCGGGTGGATGTGAGGAGAAAGGCCCAGGGCGTGCCCAGGGGCTGGGACAGAAGGGGCGATGCTGCGGGTGCTCTGGGCAGCAGGTGCCAGGGACAGGCTGAGGGGGAAGCAAGAAAAGGTGAAGTGTGAAATTGGTATTTGAGGCTGTTTTTCTGGTTTGTTTCTTCAAGTCTCCCCTTCCACCGCTCAACAGAGAGATGTAGGAAATGCCGGCATCCAGAAACAGCTCCTTCCAAAAGACATAAATAAACTAAAAATTCACTTCTCTTCCAAGTGGAGATGAACGAGACCGAACACAGATCTAACTCCCCCCCACTGCTGCCAGCTGAGAGCAGATCTGACCCCCCCTTGCTGCCAGCTGTCTGCCAAGCCTGGGACCCGATCCCAGATTTACAGCGTTTGCTCCCTTGAGTAACGTCCGCAGAATAAAACCCAGCAACTGAGTTCCGAACCGAGCCCAAGAAAACCGCATTTTGGGGAAACTGATCACTCGGGACCCTTGATTTTATGTGCCAACTTCTGCTCTAGGGAGGGGGCAGTTTACGACCCCTTTACAGCCCCCTCACAACTGCTGTTTCTGAGAGGAGCACTAACAACCCCTCTCCTGGAACCGGGTTAATCATTCACCTTTCGGCAGGAGTCACTAAATTTTTGCAAAGTGCCTCCTGACGTTAAACCGTGTGTACAAGCGCTCTGTATTTTTTCCGTTTCCTGTGGTAATTGACATATAATACCTCTGTTTATAACTGGCTTGACAGATCTATACAGATGTATATTTTTGTTTAATTTCAGAGTTATATATACCGAACGCATGCTAACTAAGGAAACAGTAAAGGAAATCTGGGAATTCCGTTGTGCAGGAAATCTGTGCAGGGCTCTTGCTATTATTTATAGAAAATGCCATGTCTTTATTTTGGGTGCTTTTACTACAGAATCGCCTTATTAGGGAGTCTCGAGCGGAGATCAAACTGGAAGAATGGAGAAAGTATGCTCAGCGCGACAAACAATAATATTTCATAAAAACCTAGCAGAATATAATTTCTAAAGTGAAAAGTTTATTGTGAGGCCAACAGCCATGGGGTTCATTTAATAGAAAAACTGCGGCGTTATGACTTTCATCCAGGCTGTCAACAGGAGATACAAAATAACCCCAATTTAACACAAATAATTTGGTTTCCATTAGTCTTCCTCTTTGCACGCAAGATGCATAAACCGTGCTGGGTATTACCGCATCTAGCAAATACCACTGTTAAATGCCCTACACTGAGCTACGTGCATGCTATAAAATAAGTAGAGAATTCATCTAAAAAGTTGGTGGCAATGCAGCACGTCACATATTTTGGCTAATCGTTTTATTTCACCAGGTTTCTTTTAAATCTGTCATCTCCACAGTGAGGAAATAAAATCGCACTCCAGGCATTCACTTAAGCTAACGCTTCTTCATTTTCCAGGAGTTGGGGAGGGGGTGTTTATTTTGCTGCTTTTTTTTTTTTTTTTTTTTTGAGTGGGGATTGAGGTGACTTTATTGCTTCGGGTTTAAACATATGCCATTTGAGAAAATGTTCCCTTAATGAAAAGGAACTGTTCAACGCTGCTTACAAGCAACACCTGTCAACACTGACTTATTTAAGACACCTTGGGAGGAAAACACAAGCACGAGCATCTGAGAGGCTGGCATTTGCTGACAGCACTGGAACACCGAAGTTGGGAACGATGAAAAATTAATCCTGACTTTTTGTGCCTAAGGCTGCCAATAGAGAAGTTGGTGTGCGGGGATGTCCCGCCGCCCGCCGGGGCGGTGCGGTCCCTTAGCAGCTCCCCTGCTCTGCCTAGCTGTGGGAGAGCATCACGTATCAACATTTCTGGAAGACCCAGGCTTATAGAAAGCTCTGCTTAGAATAAAAAGTCGGTGCCACTTCACTTATTTTTCGCCCACGTTCGTATCTCCGGAGAGCAAACGGCGCAAGCTGGAGATGGCTTCCCTGCCCGTAGTTCCTGTGCTGGGCTCTGCTCACCCTGCCTGTCCCTGCCGCACCGCGCTCACTTTAACCCCCGCAGCGACTCCGAGCCGCTTCCAGGCGCTGGCTCCTCGCCTGCCCGGCGCTGCCGTGGGCGCTGCCGTGGGTCTCGCCGTGGGTCCCGCCGTGGGTCCCGCCGTGGGTCCCGCCGTGGGTCCCGCCGTGGGTCCCGCCGTGCCGGTGCCGCCGCTGCGCCCGCGGGCGCGCCCGTCCCGCGGAGTCCCCGCGGGCGCCCCCGGCGCGGCCGACAGGGGGCGCCGCCCCCCGCGCGGAGCGGCCGCGGGAGCGGGGGGAGCCCGGGGAGCCCGGGGGGAGCCCGGGGAGCCCGGAGCCGAGCGGGGTCGAGTACGGATCTTTAGTCGTCGTGGATAAAAAGAGATTAAAGGCTAAATTCTTTTTCTTTATTTTTTTTTCCCTCCTTTTTTTTTTTTTTTTTGGTCAATTTTAACCAACTACGGAAATGTAGAGCTTTCATCCTTTGATGTTTCCCAGAAAGAAACTGTTATATCGGTTGTGAAATTACATCGTCTCAGAGCCAGCGAACCAGCCGTGGAGTGCTAAAATAATTTAATTAAAAATAATAATAATATGAGGACCCGAGCTTCCGCAGAGGCACTTAAAAGCTGACACGTGGCCCTCCATCTCCCCTCTCCCTTGAGCTCCCGATGTTTTCTGACTGCCGTTTGATGGGAATAATTAAAAATAAGATAACCCCACGCTAGCTGGGGTCTCGCATCCATCGCTTGCGGAGCGCTGTCCTCACCCTGCCCCTGCACGGCCGACCCTGCCGTCCAGCCCTGCTCTGCAGGGGCAGAAGAGTGCAAAAAAGCAAATCGCTAAATTAATAAATCGAATGTTGGACTTTTACCATATTAACCATAAATAAAATTGTAACCGGCTACCCACTTTCCCCCTAATACAAAACCCCTTCACCTGTATTTAAATAGCACGTCTTTAATTACAGCAGTTGGGGATGTATGAGGCTGAAATGAAATTAGCAGTCATTACCAGTCCTTTAACTCTGTGGTGCTTTTGATCAGCACTAAATTAGCTTTCCAGTCCTAACAAAGGCTCTATAGCAAGCAGTGGGCTGTAAATAAGACAGCTCGACCTGCCCTCAACACCTTTTCTCTTGTCAATCACAGCTCTATCATTCAGCCCAAGATTAACCTTTATCTACCAAATTCTTACCAAGAAAAAAAAAAAAAGGGGGGGGGGGGGATGAAGAGGGGGAAATACAACCTCAACTTTGCTAACTGTAACTAAAAAGAGTTTCCCTTTAAATGGTATTATAATGAGCCAATATGTCAAATTCGGGCCTTTCCCAGCCCCGAGCGCATCAGAAGGCAGCGGCGGGCAGTTGAAGGTATTGATGATTTACTATCGACTTGTCCGGGTGCGGAGCCCGGGCCGGCGCTGCGCCGCCTCTCCCGCGGTGCAGCCCCGCTCTGGGCGTGCGGGAGCTCCGCGGGGCCGGCCCCCCTTTCCCGGGACTGGGCCGGGATTGGGCCGGGCGCGCCGCGGGAGGAGCGGCCGCGCAGCGCCCACAGGGGGCGGCAGAGAGCGGCGCGCCCGGGGATCCCCGCCCGCCCCGCGGCCGCTCCGCGCCCCGCGCACCGCCCCGGCCGCTGCCGCGGAGCGCCCGGCCCGCCCGGCGCCCGGCCCGCGGGGCGCCCGGAGAGCCCGGGGAGCGGCTCCGGGAGAGGCGCGGTGGCGGCGCGCTGCCGCCCGCTGCGCTGCGCGGCCGGGGGCTGCGCGCCTCTCCGCGGGGCAGCGCCAAAGGAGCGGCCCCGTCCGGAACGCCCCGGGGCGGCGGGGGAAGGTCCCGGCTCTGCTCAGCCCAAGCGCTCCCCGCGGGCCGCGAGCTCCTCGGAGAGGAGCAGACAGCGCAGAGGCAGCCCGCCGACTGGGGATTCTGCCCAGCGCTCCGTTCGCGATGCGCGGCCGCGCAATTTCAGCCGAGCCCAAACCCGTGCGCGAGTCCCCGAGCTTAACGCGGTGGAGCTCAGAGCGGCGGGTCGTAGGTGGGAGCTACATTTCCAGATCGTTTTAAAGGTCACGGAGGAGGAGGGGGAAAAAACTGTGAATGTCAAAGTTGTGCTGCAGCTACTTACGTGTCGGTGCCAGAGCAGGGTGGTGGCTGTGAGCGGTTTGATTGGCAGCTCAACGCGAAAGTCCGCGCGGACTCCCGAGTCCGGCGCAGCCCCGGGGGTCTGAGCACTTTTCACCGGACAGAGGCAGTTGAAGGAAGCTCGCACGTCGCCTTCTCTTCTCTTCTCCTCTCCTCCTCCATCCAGGACAGAGAATGAATCCATTTCGGTTTTTCTTCCCCCGGCTCTCTTTCCGTTTGCCTACACATCCTCCAAGTCCTAGCCCTAGCTCTTAACTGCAGTCCCTGGAACAAGAGGGGAAAAAATCGTTTATGGCTTAAAAAAAAAAAAATCCCAATGGCTGATTTTGTGTGTGTGTTATAAGAATGCACCCACAACAACAAAAAAGTCACTTCTCTGTCCCCCACCGTACAGCAGAAGAATAATAAAAAAGCTTTATATTTTTGCAGTGGGTATTCAAAGATAATTTGATGCCATTGTTTCTGCTACAGATGGTTCTTTTTAATACAATAACACTGCTCTTTGTGCATACTACACACAATAAAAATCGAAAGCGTTCTCCTGAATAACCATTTTGTTCTCGCTTGTATACAGGCCAACAAAAGCTGCCGTGAGGTAATGGGTTCTGTTTATTGAAGCCATAGAATAGAGGTTTGATAAAGATTTTTGTATATGGGAAAAAAAATTAAAATAAAGACCTCGCAAGGTCGAGCTGATCTCTGCGTATTTATTACCACTGAAATATTTTATCAATATATTTCTTTGAGTTGCAGCTGCAGGGATCCCTCCTCCCCTCCCCCCATCCATAATCAGCCCAAACATCTGTTTCTTTGAATTTGGGGAGATCTACAGTCGCGGCCAGACCTAAAAATCTAGACTTTGAGAGCGAGTGGGGCGAAGCGGCTCAGCGCGAAGGCAGCGGGCGCTGGGGAGGCGAGGCTGAGCAGCCGCGGCCGTGCCTGTGCGCGCCTATCTTTGTGTGCCCGGCTTTGCAATCCACGCGCACGCACACACAAAGGCGCAAACTGCTGCTGACAGCCCCCGGGATTAGCCCACGGCATTTTCCTGCCCGTCCTGTCCCTGCGCTCCAGCAGCCTCCGCGGCGCGCAGCTCCCGCGCAGCGCGGCTCTTGCGCGGCTCTTGCGCAGAGTCGCTGAGCGGCCGCGGAGCCGCCCCACGAGCGGGGCCGGGGCCGTGCCCCGCGGGGAGCGCAGCGGGCGGCGGCAGCCGGGCGGCGGCGGGCGCCGAGGGTGCTGCGGGCTCCTGCAGAGTTCTGCCGCGCTGCTAACTTTCTGCCAAGTAATGAATAAATTAGCGCCGCTGAAGGGGGAAATAAATGTTAGAGGGAGCCGCCAAGACCCACAGCGATTTTTGTCGTGGAAATTGTTTCACAGGACAAGAATTCTGCGCCCGAAAGTCGCCCCGTTACCTAGTTTGGGATCTGGTTACGACTGTAGCAACTCGAAGAGAGCCCCAAAGCAGTAGAAAGTGCTTAGACAATAGGGCTCTGCGGGAAAGTTGTTAGTCAGTGACTGTGTTTGTCTACCTTTCTATAGGAATTAATGCCACAGTTCTCTGTGCCTCTGTAGCCTGGACTGACAGTAATCCACCTCTGTGACTTCTGCCCTTTGTGTTTTCACAAAACTCGGCTCACTTGTAGCACGACAACAGCACGGAATAATGACTTTAACCTTCAAACGTTCTTTAATTAGCTTTTTCAGCAAACTAAAAGATGTTCAAATGAGCCCTTTGACAAAAACTGACCTGAGCCTTCAAATTCTACTTTCACTTTTGGGACTAAGATGTTATTGGTTCGCAACTCGTCTGAAGTCATCTAATAAGGGATTATTTAGGAACTATTACCCACACGCCAATTAAAGCCTCTCCGATGAAATTCGGGAGACAAAGATAAGCATCAAAACGGAAAATTAAACTATTTGCACATGGCTTGTTTTTCAACAACCCATTTTGCATCTCAGGATAAACATCTTCTCCCCAGCTCGCTCCGTCGGAGCGGGGAGGGTGCGGGAGCCTCTCCGGGGCAGGCGCGGCCCCGCCAGCTCCGCACGGCTCCGCGCAGGGCGGCGCTGCCGGGGCCGGGGAGCTCTGCTCGCCAGGCTTAACGCCAAGAGGGGACTCGTACGGAGGGTGGCAGAGCGCATCTCCAGCCGCAGAGTTCAGGCAACCTCCCGTCATTTTGCAGTAGCCTTTACATGTTCAGGAGAGGGCGGGGGGTGGAAAAGTGGCATAAAAGAGTCAAGCGTGTCAAAGTTCAGGAAATCGTCCAAGAACTTTTCTAGGATTCTCCAAGAAAGTACCGCTTCTCCTGAAGGACTATTTTATTTCTTAGAGCAGGGAAGGAAAGAGATTAGTAGAAAATGCATATTTTGAAACTACGGCGGTTCTTCGGGATAAACGGGAATCAGGCTCTGAATAGTTTAATACTGACTTTTCAATGAAAGATGATTTTTTTTTTTCCTTTTCAGAGAGAACAACCCGATGGCTTAGAAATCTCACGTTGTTCTTAACCGCTGTTTACAAATTTTGGAGAGAGTTTCCAAGCAAATTACAGCATCATCCTACGGCAAGCTGACAAAGAGGTTCCAGGCATGCCACGCATCTAGGAGGGAAATACGAATCCCTCTCTTTAGCCTGAAGCACGAAATTGGCTTAAAGCTCATTTTGCAGATAACCAGAAACGAAATCACCCGTGTGTGTACCGGGTAGCTACAACTTTATGTCGCTCTGCAGCAATTTCTAAGAATTTCTGAAGGGAAATAAAAACAAACAAACAACAGTAAAAAAAGTGAACCGCATATTGGAAGGGCTCTGAGAGAAATTCTCATACCAACATGCATTTTTCGCCCTTGGTCTGAGAAGGGCTGGGCTTCCATAGGGACATTGGGACCCTTTCGTCTCTATGCCGAGACTGATCCCACGGGGTGGGAAAATGAACGTGCTGGATTTTGACTTTCGCAATTCATTTTAGGCTTGGGGAAATAACCCCCAACAAAAAGAAAACATCCAAATCAAGACCACCTGCATCCAGGTACATAGATAAAATAACGGATTACTCCAAATTTGCTATAGATAGATATATCTCTAGGTTGCACATTCCAACAGACCAGTAAGGTGTTTGCCAGACACTCCTGTAGAGGGGCTGAGTGCCTCACCCAACACTGTGTCCAGAAAAAAAAAAAAAAAAAATCCGAATTTTGGAGTTCCAACCCAGGACAAAGCACTGAAGCTGTTTCAAAGCAGAGTGGGAAGATAGGCTCTGCTGGTATTTCTCGCCCCTGCCAATATTTCTGCCCCTGCCGTGACCGCAGTGGCTCTGCCACTGCTCAGCCCCAGCCTGCGCCTGGCTCCGCCGCGCTCGGCCCGCGCTCCCCGCGCCGGGGCTCCCGGGCTCATCTTCCCCGGAGGAGCGGAGGTTCACACCGCACGGGACAAGCCTTTCTTTCGCATCCTGCCTCGCTGACAAGAGGGTTAAAGTTGAATACCGGCGGCTGCCCGGGGGGCAGAGCCCCGCGGCAGAGCCCACGCGGGTGTGGAGCGCGGATCCCCCGCGCCCCCGAGCAGCGCTCGCTCGGCCGCCGCCGCCCCGCGTGTCCTCCGGGACTCCTTTCCTGGGAGAAGGGGCTTCCTGATCGATTTCCAGCAGTTCTCAGCCCCTCGTTTCACTTTAGCAACGTTCACGCTTTTTTAACCAAAAAGCCGCGGGTGCCCGTGCGTGCTCCGGAGATGCGCCCCCGGGAAGGCTGGGCGCGCCCGCAGCGCCGCAGCCTCAGCGGGACGCTCGGGACGCACCGGCAGCGGGTTTTTGGGCTGCTGCCCCGAGGTCTCAGGGATATGAAGGGAGAAAATCCATTTACCCAAAAGCAAAGAAATGGTAGCACAGAAGAGGCTCTCGAGGAGCAGCAGGTTTGCAGGGCAGGCAGGCCTTTTGCTGCATGGAAATCTACGGAAGAACTTTATATGCGCCTCCTAAAATTGCAGTTTTCTTCTGTTTAGCTTTTCTTTTTTCTTTTTATTTTTTTATTTTTTTTCACGGTTGCTATGAGAGGGCCTACTCATTTATTATCTCAACAATTCTGCTACGGTTATCTGTGGTGCTAAGTATTCCTTTAGTGAAAGATGACCACTTGGTATAAGATAAATTTGTCTTGGGAAGAAGAGCAGAAAGAATAGCACCAGTAATATTCTGTATTTTGCCAAAATATCTCTCTTGGACTTGATACTTTTATACATTCAGCTCCTTAGATGTCAATTTTCTTTGGAACCAGACATTTTTTTACATACTAAAAATGAATATCAAATTCAATTGCAAACACTTGTTTGCAATAACTCCTAAATTTCTGTGTATGTTATGTCTACATTACAAATATATATTGATTCTGAGAGTGTTTTGGTAAATGAAATTAAAATAAACATACAATGAGCATACAGTAGATACACACTTTACACTGCACATCTCACGCCCATGCACATGCTGTACATTGTACATATGATAATGCACAGTTTGGCACCTGGTATATAATGCTGCACATTTATAGGAGCCATGAACGCCCTTCACACATACTTCCACATGTTCACACAGCATTTGCTTGTGCTCTTTACATCTCAGATATTGTGGGAAACATAATTTGGAATGCTGAATTTTGACTATGTTACTGTGGAGTAAAGTGACAATTCACAACCTGCAAGCAATTTCACAAAACTTACATTTTCATTGCATCCCTATTGCTGCTGTGAGCAGACTGGAGCTGGAAGGGAGAGCTCCAATCTTGGCAGGAGGACCCCAGGGAGTCCAGAGAGCTCTTCACTTGCAGTAATTTGACTGGAACTTTTTTACATCATCATTCATTTAAGATAGAAGGGGTGAATTTGGGGAAGTTAATTTCTTTCTCTGTGGTTTCAATAAAGTTTCAAGTAGCCCATCACCACCTCACAACAGTAACATCTGCTGATCTCCATAACTTACAGTGACTTATTGAGTTTATGAGGAAATTCAGTTTCTTTGGAAATACCCACACTTACTTAGACTCTCACAATATTTGCCTGCTGTTATTCTAATTTTTATCCAATACCTGCTTTCCCTGTAACCACTATGGAACTCAAGCCAATCAAGGTCCATAAAAGGCCACAACAAATGATACTCAACACTTCTTCCTCTGAACAACACAGGCCCTAGGCAGGAATCCCTCCGCATAATTTGAAACCTTTCACAGTACTACAGAGTAGCAATTCCAAGGTTCCTGACAGGTCAAGAAATCCAGGCTATTTGAAAGAACATAAATAAATGAGAATATGCAGAAATGAGGAATAGTTATTTGCAGCAGGAAAAGGGCAAAACCCTCATACTGCAGCTGGCACTGAATTAAAAAGTATACAGAGGATTAGATATCAACCACTTCTATCAAATGCAAGGTCCAGGAACCTAGGGGGAGTGAAGTGTGTAAGAACAGATGCTTAGAAGGTAAAACACCCCAATTAACCTCATTATCTGTTACAAAACTGTACTATTAATATTCTGTGTTTTTCCAAATCACTGTTGTTGTTGAAGAGAATCTGTTGATGTGTTTTGCTGTAGTCTCCCAAATCAGCGCTGCCCTTCTTAAGGTCAGGGGAATGTATCTTAAAACATTCATATATTTAAAAAATATGTATTGTCATTTTAATAGGCACTGTGGATAGTTTAATTTGTATCTGTATTAAATTAAACATATGGTGAACAGGGTATAATAGATTTTCTATAATTTAGCTGCCAATGTGGCAACAGAAGCCAGTTACTCTCACCAGCAGACTTGTCAGTGGTTTGTTTACTAGCTTATTTGAATTAAAATAAAGCTTCGCTTCTGCTGACTGCACATCATTATCTATGAGACCATAATCCTGCTAGCAAATCCTATATCTTCCAGAACTGGCTCTTTTGTTTGGGATTACTGAGAGCTTAGCCTATAACAAAGAGGAATAAGGCATCCCTCTCATCCTCGTAATTAAGTGTGGGGAGTAATTTAGAAACAAACCCAGAAAGATGTACAATTTGGAGTTCTGCTTCTATACAGGATTGGGGAGCAGAAGACTAACACTGATTATGTTAGCACAATATTTAAACTATTAAAATACTGTACAACAGGAATTCAGCTTTTAAAAAGGAATGGCAACTATCAATAAAGTATTAAGTTGCTTTACTCTGGAGACATTTTTTACTTATCTGAAGGTATGCTGGCAAATTTGGGAGGAGCTTGAAGATGACCATTTAAAATGTTTTTCTACATGCATACGTTACCTAGATATCACTTTTATATGATCTTTATTTTTAATTTAAAGAGCATAATTTAACATATGAATATTTATTTGTTTTTTAAATGTTTTAACTATATCTGAGCAAAAAAATTCTCTAGGAATAGGAATATCTCTGGCAGCTGAACATTCTTGTTTAAGTTCTCTATTTTGATACCACCAAGATTTATATTCTACTTTGGGAAAACAGGTAGCTTGAAGTTGCTAGCATTTTACAGCCACCTTAGAAATGACCATAATATTCATAAAGAAAAGAAAAAATATTTTAACATAGGTATTCTGAGGTCACTCTAAATTATAGCAGCAATCTTTTCACTCTGGTGCTCAAGCTGTATTCATGTCACCCAAATCTGTTTCTTCTCAAAACACGAGTTCTGCTATATACAAGTAATAGAAATTAATAACTAGGTCACAAAAAATAGAAGCCTCAGGAGTATACAGATACACAATATCTATTTGCAGAGGGCTAATAAGGACAGGGGTTGATTTATAAAAGTCTTCGACATTAATTGTCACAGATGGGAATTCTGAGAACCTCTGTGAAACCAAATGAGGCCCTAGTGAATTATAAAGCAGGTCCTTAGACTTTAAAAACATTTAGGCAAAGTGACAGTTCAGAACATCTGTTAGCCTTCTGTCTGAGTATAAACTGGATGTCATGGAGTGCACAGCTGTAGGCATTTTCTGCCTCTTTTTGCCAACATCTGTCACAGCATTACAGTAATATAGGTAATTATCAACACCTCATATAAACTGTTTGCTATTTTAATTTCTGAATAAGTAAAATTAGCGTTATACCCTTTGGCAAAAAAAAAAAAAAAAAAAAAATCATCCAGCCAGGGAAGAATTCACATTCCCTTTTAAAGCTGAATGACAGATCGCATCATTTTAGGAGAGCTGAAATTCAGACAAAAACCTCTACTACAAATAAGGTCCTTAGGATAACATAAAAGACTTAGGTGAGAACAACTTTAAATATTCTCCTTTTCTCTCTCTGTCTCTTAGAAAAAGACATCTAAGTCTCATCTGTCATAAGCAAAGAAGATCAGTAGCAAGAAAAGATAGGAAACCGTTAATCATCTATGTTTTTTTTCCATGCACAAGCAGCTGTCAAATGATGTATGTTTTACCACAGTAACAAAGCCAAGGGCTCATCAGCACCAAGCAATTTTACTGTCAGCTGGTCATACTTCTTCTCAAGAGTGAGAAAGTGAGAGATCACCTTGAGGCAGTGCACAGGAGCTCAACCTCACCGGCCGAGGCTGAAGCGAGCAGGGAAAGAACCCACAGGAATTCCAGAAACAGAGGCACGAGCCAGGGGTCCCCTGACAGCCAGGCAGGAAGGGGCAGACAGGAGGAGATGCTCCATGCAAAGAGGCCTTCAAGCCAACTTCTCAAGGCCACACTCAGTTACCCCACCAAGAGACAGAAACCACTGCCCAGTTCTGAGGATCATCTACGTGGGGGTGGGCAGCACAGAGAAGGTTGCAGAAAGTGGCCACATACCATGGGTTCCTTTTGGTTTGAGGTTTGGAGGTCTAGGTGGTACAATTTGTAAGAGCATGACTGGCAGAAGGCAGTTTCTTATCATTTGTGATAATCAGCCTCCCGTGGGATGTTTCTAGCTGAACACCAAGACCATCAGCCTTTGATAACAGAGTCTGACTTGGTGGTTGTCTTAATGAAAGTGATTTTGTGAGTGCCTTTTGCTGTCTTTTAGAGCACAGGATAAAAAAAAATGGTAGAACAACAAAGCAACTGTCGAACAACGGCAGTGGCAACATGTCAGCCTGAACCTGCAAGTATGAACCTGGTGATAGAAAATAATCACGTGGCAATGAGTTTCACAAAATTTCATGGAAGCAATGATCATCCCCAGCTCACACTCATTTTGCTTTCACCACAAAAAGAATAGCACCTCTGCTAGAAGTTAATGTTCCAACATGGAAAACCTGAAAAAGTGCCGTTAGCTCCTTTTATAAAGGAGGCATATGGAACAAAGTGGTCACCAATATGCTATTTTTAGTGCCCGAACTACAGTCCAAAATATAATACCCAATTACTTGATATAGTGCTCTATACACTGTCTGAACAACAATAGTGGACTGAGAAGCAAGAGAAAGCACCAGAATATAGTTTTGAAGTCATTCAGATTTCATGTATTTTATTTTCTTCTAAAAATAAAGGCTTTGAAAAGAGGTGCAGTGTTGTCCAGGCAGAAGGAGGGGAGGGGGACAAGAAGAGCTGAAAGGGAGAGCACATGGAGGTTGAGAAAGAAGAGAGACCTTGACTAGAGGAAAGGACAGCTAGGGCACAGATAGACAGAAATCTAGAGAAAATAAAGACAAAATGCATCTGGGGTGCACGGTCAGTCAGAGGAAGCCATGCACACAGCTGTACATCCTAGCCATAGGAAAGACCACAGCTCACCACAAGCCATCCAGTTGGGGACAATACAGGATTTTATTAATTCTACCATTTCCCCTAAGTTCCACTCTGGTGGAACTGTGGTAGCTGAGCTGCAGATGCATATATATTTTTATAGTCCCTGCTAGCAGTGAAGTAATTTCACTGAGGACACAGAGGACATCTCTGTGCCAGTATGGTTTGTGGCTGATCCAGCAGTTCTGGAAGGAGATGCACACATCCCTTACTGTTCTAGTATTCTTATTTTCCCCTTCTCTGTCTCTTACTGCCTCCTCAGCATTTATTACATGCCTCCTCCTACTTTCTCCTTGTGTACAGTCACAATTAGCTGAAATTGTGGATCTGTTCCATGCAGTCTGAGGTCCACCACTTTAACAAAGAAAATTCAGTGATGAGAATTATTTTCACTATGGTCTTAAACCACTTGTGAGATGTTTGTAGGCTGAGACTATTTCTTTCAAGAGCTCCATCCCTCCACTGAACAATTATTGCTCTGGCTTTTCTTGCCAACTGTAGCACTGAATCCAGGTGGATGCCAAGCAGGTTTTACCAAATTATAAGGTTCAGGATAAACATTTTGTTCCTACTTTTGGCTTCAGTGTTAAGATTCTCAAGATTCTAATTTATTTTAACACTTGCAAATAAAGCTATCTTACTTACTCCCATCACCCTACTCCCTAAATGCACTGCTCAAATGCCAAAGAGTATGTGAGCTATTGCAGATCACATAATAGATGCCTACACATTTACTATTCTGGTAATATTTATTATTGAAACAGACTGTTTTGTAAAGAGCTTTGAGATACCTAGGCCATAAAAAGTGTGATATAAAACAAAATGCTATTCAGTTCAATAGATGTCTGATAAGAAAAGAACCCTAAAATTTGAACAGTTCCTCCTCCCCTTAATCAGCCTTAACAATGGTACCCTAGTCTTGGTGCTCCTGCACACAGCAATATCTGTCTTTTAAAGAGAGGAATAGGAACGTGCCACTAAAAGAGAGTGCTCATTGGTAGAACATTGTTAGGTGCTTTATAATTGATAGTTTTCAGCATCAGCACAAAGGTGAGGGCTTTAGCCTTGAATACTACTCACTAACAATATACCCACATACAGAAAACTAGTGCTAAATGTATTTATTAAAATAAATGCTTTAAAATAGTCTGCTTTTCATACAAAGTAATTATCTTACACTATGTGTAAAAGGTACTTTTGTAATCAATGGTATACAACCAGCTTCAGATACAACCACACACACATCCCATTACATACAGTGATGCTCATCAGTTTGCATGGGACTGAATCATTTCATTATGTTCTGTAGCTTAATTCTTCAATTCCTGTAGCTTCAGCTGGAATTCATCCAGATCAGCCCTGTTTTCTAAGATTAAATCAAAATACTTCAAGGCCACAACTAACAAATAGCACAATCAGCTCTAAACATAGAATAAGGTATTTCATACTTTTCAGAGACTTATAGCTCCTGTTACAATAGTGCCAAAGCAATAGGATTTTTTTTCCTTTTTTTTTTTCCTCTTTTTTTTTTCTTTTTGGCACTTCTAACCTATTAATTACTAAAGGACAAGAGAAATATTTTGTGTGTATGAGTGAATTTTGTAGCAGTCAAAATAGACAGTAGCAGCCAGCTGGAGCATTTTAAATGCTCTAAATTTTCACAAGTCCTGCCTAAGAAGATAACCACTAACAAGCTAATATATTAATTTGTTTTTTTTTTTTAATTCATTAGATGTTCCAGCACAGTCAAACAAAACAAGAAAAAGTAAAACCCAGTGAAGAAATATCATATAGTAACAGGTCATGTTTTTTCTACTGAACTGGACCAAAATAATCTCACTAGTAGAATTAGATGAGTAATCATAAGGGTAAAATGTCTTAATCACTAAAAATGCTAAGTTTCATTTGGTTATCTCTATAATACTATAATCTCTTTTAATTAATTCATTTACAACTATTTGGATGGCCATCAATTTATTCATAAAAAATATTTGAGGATTGCAGGTTATGCAAATTCTGTTGCTAATTAGTTAATGGCTACATTCACCCTGTCAGTGCCTGATGATCAGATACTTGTGCTTATAATTCTTACACCTACAAACATTTTTTCATACAATGCACCAGAATATTTCTGTACTTGCACAGAGTGGACAGCACTGATCTTGAGTGGCTTTTTCCCCCCAGGATCAGTGTTTCCATGGCGAGTCCTGTGGGGATCTATCTTGTCTTTTCTTCTCCGCAGTAGGCATTTAGGGATAATAAAATAGTTAGTGAAGAGGTATGTTCTCTGCTATTTTCAATAAGCTGATGACAGTCAACATTACAATCCAGACCCTCAAAGGCACTGGGAAATCAAAGAGCCTTAGGCTCCTCAATACATTCATCCACACGAGCCTACATCTCTCAAGTATCTGATTTATCCTTTTAAATGTTCCACCTTGTGGGGACAGGGACACAGAACAGAGTTAAATGACCAAAGATCTCTGGATAAGATTGAAATAATGCTGGCTGATCATCAAATGACAGTGACACGACTTCCCTACCTTTGATTTTATCCTTCCTTTGTAATGCCCATGGACAATGTTGAGCCGTTGTTGGCCCTCACTGCTGCTGGGTGCACAGTGACGGTGTCCAGGACACTGCTTAGCATCCAGAGAAGCAAAAAGGAACTGTGCTGTTAATTCTAATTTTTAATTAAGATTCCCTTAAATACTTGTGGCGATGCTACTCATGTAGTGATAAAAGCTAAACTAGAAAACCAGAATCCTGTAGACTAATTTAGTCCTGTTATTATGAGATCCCAGGATCTCATCCAGCCTAATATTTATAAATGGTTCCACTAGAAAAAAATCACTTGTAAACTTCAGCATATTGGTAACTGCTGAACTGCAGCCTTGGTGAGTCAATTCATTCTGTTAGTACTGCTCCTCCAGTGCCAAATGCTTGAAATTTGTCTTTTTGTGTCCTTTTTCTACATTTACTCATGCTTTACTCATACTAAATATCATGATAACATTTAAGATGCTCCAATTATGGAAAAAAAAAATCCAAGTGAAAAGTCCTTTGCAATACACATCATCTCCTCATCCTATTGCCATTAAAATGTTCAATTTTCAGAGTACCAAGAATAATTTTCTTTTCCTTACACTCTTTTTTTTTTTTTTTTTGATATCTTGTTACATTTCCATTAGAACTCTGGAAAAGGATGTATTTCAGTGGATGATAACCAAGATTATAATATTTAATAGATGCAGCAGCTATTCTACATTTCAGAATGACTAAATTTAGTCCTACTAAGATAGCAGAAGTTTCACATTTCTTTTAATCAGGACACTTTCTGCAGATGAACTAACACATTACTTTTATTTAAGGAAAGTAAGATAGAGCATTTTTTTTTTTTTTTGATTCTAAGCATTTCATGTAATTAAGGACGCAAATTATAAACAAAATGATACACGCACACACATAGATTGGAAAAAGCCACTTAAATGGCCAAATCACAGAAACCCTTATATGAGCTAATTTACTATCAGTTCCTGCTTTAAAATAGCACAGAAATGGGGCTGGTGGCTGGTTTATTGGGGAGAGTGAATAACAATTTTTTTCCAGTGTGTATAAGCTAGCTTAGCAGTTTCACGATGGTAACCAGACTTTTCCAGTAGCTTCCATGGACTTTCATAGCTTTATTTTGTGTGATTGCAGATTAAAACAGCACCAGGCCTGATTACATGAAATCTGGTACCAGAAGAATGGTGGCACCATGGCTGCATCCAGTCCTGAATCCTCCTTCAACGGGAAAGGTCAATGCAAGTGTACAGTAGAGCTGCAGGACAGAGTGAGCAGAAAGTGGCAATTTCTTGCCATATTTACCCCATGTCCAGTCCCTAAAGATCAGGAACTTTCTGAGTCTAAGACACATTTTAATAGGATTTTGAAATTTTTAAAAATTCCTTTATTTTCCTCTCCTTTTTTTTTTTCCCTAATCATGCAAGCATTACCGAAATTCCACAGCAATGAGTTTCACAGATGAATTATGGACAATGTGGAAATCCACTTCTCTGTTTTTAAGCCTCTGCCTAATAATTTTCTTTGCTGCCCTCATTCCTTGCTCTGGCTTTTGATGATTCTGCTTAGGAGATTACTGTCATTATCTGTTCTCAGCTACTTCCCATTGGAAGTTCCCATTCCAAAAAACCTGCACATATACTCAGTCTATGAACAGGTTCCATTAAAATTATCTAGTTTATCTTGGAAATCTTCATAAGCAATTTTTATTGCTTGTTTAGTTTTTGATTAATTTTTCCTTTGATTGTTTGCTTTAATCACATTTTTGTTTCATCGTGCAGTTCTGCCAGCAAGCGTCCAGCTGCCGTGAATGATTATAGGGAAGGAAAAGAAGGGACAAGTAACAGGGACAAGGAGTGGTGGGTAACTTTCCATCCAGATCAGCAACACATTCTTAACATGAATTCACATGAATGCTCCCCAGGCTTCAGGGGTGTCACTAAGGTGTGGTGGCTTTATGTCTGCCATGCCAACAAGTGGAGATTTGCATGGAAACCCAGTGGGATGGAAAAAGGGGTCTGTGAGTGCTTCTCTGCACTTGGCTGATTGGAAAGAGCATGGCAAACCTGGTCCCAGCCTGGCAGAAGGATTTGATGTGACTTCCTCCACAGATGGTCTTCAGCCCTTCTTTACAAGCAAATGGAAACAGCTCACCTATCCTGGCCTCTGCTTTTGCTATTTTTAAAAGATTTTGAGTTACTAATCTATTTTTTGGTCTTTTTTTTTTTTCCTCTTTTCAATGAGGATTTTACTTCAGAATTATCTCCACAGGCTGCAGTTACATCCTAGCCTAAAATGATAATAATAAATAATAGTTTAATTGCCATTGGAAAGGGTTTGTCTGCCTACAATAAATAAAGTGACAGAAATACCCTATGGAATCCTAACTGCCTGTCTGCTATTATGCTTCAGGTAACAACACCATCCAGACATCTTCCTTTTTTCCTATCAAAAATTGAAACAGAGGAACTGCAACATTTATTTTAGCTCAGCTGTTAGACAGAGTGTTTCCACTGGACTTAGCAGAGAACTCAATGTTCCCATCAGTGGACTTGACATTCTTAACTCTGAGGATGTCACAGAAAGCTCTTTGCCCAAGGCACAGAGTATAGCAGGAGCTGCTCTGCAAAGTATCAGATCCTTGTTCCAAATTATCCAAAGCTTGCCAAGCCTTTGGGTATATCGTATTATCCGTCTTTGGTTCATCATCTATTCAAACTTTTGGGAACAGTGTGGGAGAATTATTTTCATTTCTGGGTAACAGAGTGTCTGGCTTATATTTCACTTCTATTTGGGGCTGGTATTCATTTAATAATTTGAGTTTTCAGATGAGAAGTTGTTGCAGGATTTATAATTTGTCAGTAAATGAGTATTTTATAAAGATTGGGACAGACATCCGATACTCACATAACACAAAAAAACCCTTTTACTTGTTAGAATGACAAAGGCTCTGATTTAGAAACATTTTCTCAAGTCTTTCCTGAGAAAATACTTTGTCTTTTTTTTCTTACTCTCATGTTTCATCTTGTGAGTTGCTGTTCCTCCTGCCAGCATCTGCTGGAACATAAATTATTCTAAACCAGGATGATCTGTCAGTTGAAAACAACACCAGGACACTTATTTTTACAAATTTTGAATAAAAAGCTAGCCGTGTCTACCTTGAGGCATTTGGAAAATATAAGCCAAATTAAGGAAAAGGGTGAACTCAAATTTAGTTTGCATTAGTTAAAGTAAATAAATTCCCGCAAAATAACTTTTATTCAGAATAATCTGCCTTTTCTTTGTCTCTATCCCTGTCCCATTTAGTTTTCTAATAAATCTTGTTTTTGTATAGCTAGCAAGTCCACAGAGCAGCAGGGGGTGTCACTTGCCCCCAGCACTGCAGCAACCCTGAGTACCTCACTAAACACACTGATTTTTTTCACTGGCAAAATATAAGGAGCCTGCAAGAGAAAGGAAGTATAAAGGTGATTCCTTGCTATGTTTAACAATTAATTTGATTACTTTCATTAGCTACTGTTCATTTATGGAAAGTTGTGCATATCCGGGGAGATTCAGTAGCTGCTGCTGTGGTATAAAGGACAGAAGCTGGAGGAGCTGGAGATTCCCTCCCTGCACAAGGACAGCAGGGCTGTGCAGGCAGCAAAGTGAAAGCTCATTTGTCCCTTTCCCAGCACCAGGCAGCAGAAATTAAAAATAAGAAGAGTTGGCTGAGACACTGTCCTCCAGTGGCAGCTGATTGCCAGGGAAGTTTGGAGTCCTGCAGCCTGACAGAACTGAAGGGCAGCTTTAAGTCCCTGCCCTGTTTGCTCAGCCCCATGTCAAGCCAGAAGCCAACCAAAGCTCCTCCAGCCAAGGAATCAGGTTTGGTGTTGCATTTCTTTTTCTAGGCTCTCTTTTCCCAGAGCTCTGTATTTAAACCTGTAAAAACAAAACCCGATGCCAATGCTTCAGGTTTTTAAAAGAGATTTCAGTGTTGCTAACATCTCATTTTTATGACCAAAATTGTTGTTTGAAAGTGTATCAAAAATGAAAAATTATTCCTACTTAATATGTGAAATTTGAAAAATACTTCTGTTTTTTCATAAATCTCCCAAATTAAAACATTGTTTCACTAAAAAGATTTATTTTCCTCAGTTTGGAGACACAAATAGGAATTTAATGATATTAGAATACAGCTGTACTGTTAAATTACATATTTATTTTTGATCTTTGATCCAAGAACAATGTATGTTTTGAGCATAACTACGTACAAGTATAGTATTTTTTCATAATGTGATTCATAATTTTGAAGTAACCTTTTTACATATGACATATTCTAAACATCTGCCACTTTTACTGATTTATATCCTCACTGTTAAAAGAATTATCCTTTAAATTGAAAAGGTGGGTACTATTAAGTGGGATACTTAGAAATTTTCACATAAGATAGACTAATCCCTGGGAAGAATCCATTCTGTATGGCCTAGCTTTTTTTTTCTCATGGTAGTTTTGTGAATTGTGAGATTATTAACACTCAACATTTTCCTAGCTTTTCAAGAGATTTTTTTCTCAGTTATTCTGTTCTCAGATAATTGAGAAACACGGACATGAGGACTAAGAATTTTTTCCCTGATTATCTGGGATAGCCTGCATTTGGTGACCAGATCTAAGGTTGTCAGTAACCAATACCAATACTGAGGGAACATTTAAAGCAGTTTTCTCCACACTCCTGCCTGCACATGCTGCATTGCAATACAACTGGGAATCAATCAAGGCACACTCAGCTGTACCCAGATAAAGATGTTAGAAACCCTTATTCACAAGCATTTTCCCCCTAAAAAACCTCAAATTGAAGATTATTCACCCAGGGCAGCCTAACAGCAATGCTGCTGCAATCACACGCACCCTTCTCCACACGGGATAGCACCTCCATCCCAAATCCAGACACAATTTAATACTGGAACAGGTTCCTCAGCCTAGAAGCACTATGGAATACTCAGAGCAAATCAGAGCTGAAAAATGCCCTATATAACTATAATTACATTTTACAATCACTTCTTTTAGTTGCAGAGCACAGTTTCCCCAAGTGCGAGTCCCAGTGTCCTTAAGCAGAAATAATGTGGTGCAATTTTTCAATATAACACCCCAAAATATTCTGAAGAACACCTCATCTCATGTAGATGCATTTCCAGTAATGAAATAAATAAGTAATACACATAAACTATGAGCCATAAAAACTGCAGGTGAAGTGGTGGTTGTGCTTGGGGACTCACAACTAAAAGGATGTTACCTGTCCAGTTTCCCAACCCTATTACTTTCCTTTAGGGCTACCATTGCCCATTAAACTGTGCCCCACACTGGGCACCTGATCACAACTGCTGTGGAAGCTCTGCAGCAGTGGAGGGCCACCAAGCTGCATTTGCTCCTGCAGACCCCACTCCCATGCAATGAGCCTTGCAGCCAGACCCCTGATGGAGACAGGGGCTGCTCCTGGAGCACAGCATAAAGCTCTCCTTGGAAGTGAGTGAGCCTCAGAAGTGGAGGATTGGTTTTCACCCAATGAAAAGAGAACTGAGAAGGCATCATCTTCACCCAGGGAAAGAAGTCAAGTGTGGACAGGTCTGTCTTTATTCAATCTCTAACCAGTGTTTTGTAAAAAGGATGACAGCCAAAACATTCACTTGCTAACGCAAGTGATTCTTGCTTCACTCTCACATCACCCTCGAGGCACTTAAAGAGAAAGCAGAGGTGCCTAAGGAAATACCTTCATTAGCTTGATGCAGTAGCTGTGCTTGCACCAAGTACCTGCTGCTGGATCAGCTGGGGTGAGGCTGCTCCCTGTCCTCCCAGAACTGCTGCCCCTGCGTTCTGCAGCCAGCCAAGGAGCTGGGCACTTGGAGCAGACAGGGACTGCAGCAATATGCAGAGTTTTGTACATCTTCCCAGCCAGTCCATATCCAACTAGCTGGTTAATTGCCTCCAGCTGTGCCTTCTTTCTGTTTCAGTTGGCAACGTGCATCCCTTATGAATATGCTGAGAAATAAAATGCAGTTCCTTTCCTTCCTTCATCAAATCTACTCTGCTTGGAATTTTTTGCTTTATATGGCCAATTTTTGTGACCATAAGCTGAAGATGATAATAAAGACACACACACACAGACCAGACCACTCCACTTTGTGCACTTCTTCACAAGCCAAGTGCCCCAAGGAGGGAGATGAGCACATACAAAAGGGTTTCAGTAATTTCCTGCAGTGTTCAGATTCCCTAGCTTTGAGTTACATTCATATCTTTCAGAATACTTTAATTTGCCCATATCTAGTTTAATTAGATTAAAATAATAAAGTGCCCAGTTAATAAACCAGTTAATATTCACTGCAACACAAAGCAATAAATTAGTATGGTGAATTACAGGAATGTATGGTAACCATCAGCTAAATTTTGGAAAAATCACAAGCCTTTGACTAAGTATTGTACCTTTTATACAGGGTTCTCAAATTATTAACAAAGCCCACAGTGGCTGTATCTTAAAATCACAATGAACTTCAGCACCAAGGGGTGCCACCTGCTCACAGTGACACAGCAAATCATGACAAAAAAGGAGGGATCTCTCAGCAGCCCCAAATTTCTATCAGGTCATTTGTATCAAGACTTAACCTGCACCCATCCCAGGGTGAGCACACAACACATCTCTCACCTGAGCTGAGGAGAGCCAGGGGCAGCATTGCCCCACACGGGAAATAAATTGGACCCTGCAGGCACAAGGAACCTGCAGGATCTGGAGTCACGCTTTCCCTGAGCCATTTCTTTCCACATGGGGAAGAAAAAGGACTGGCAGTGACAGGAGAATAACAGCCTCTCTGCTAGAATATATTCAACCAACACTGCCAACAAAGAGGGAAAGGTTCCTAGTTTTCTGTTTGTGATTACACTGTTTTGTCATTGCTGTCAGGATGTGCCTATGCAATATGTGCCTCTCTGATGTCTTGTGCCTGTGTTTCATTTTTAGTTGAGTGGGATGTACAGTAATTAGCCACTTATTCTCCTTGTCTATTCTCTGCATTTTGTTTCGTTTCCTTCACTTACAGGATTTTGGCAAGCCTTGGGCCTTATTGGCAACTCCTTCCCTTCTCCCCCATCTGAACCTCCTCTGTCGCTTTTCTTCTCACTGCTTGGGAGATGCAGTTTATATATTTGTACACAGGAGAGAATGTGCTAATATGCTCCAAATATGGACTGTGCAATCAAATTATCATGAGTTTTGTGGAATGCTTTTCTCGTTTATTTCCTCCAAAAATATAACATTCCAATTGCAAACAATTTACAGCCAACAAAATATTGTTTGAATCAAACATATGTGGGGAAGTTGAGGGTTTTGTAATTCAAGATGGAAAATTTTTGTTCCTGTTCTCTTTTTTTTTTTTTCCTCCCTTTCATTATGAGTTGTTGCCTTTGGGTGGATTTTTGCTTTGAGAGTGCAAGTTGCTCTCATTGACATTACCAGGACTTACACAAGAATAAAGAGTGGAAAATGAATAGCTTTCTGAGGCTTCAGGATGATGGAACAATTTCATCTCTTCTGTTAATGCTTTACAACACTCCATGAGTTTTAGCTCATATCAGAAGTTTTACAGCTGTAGGGATCCATTTGAAGATCCCCTTCTGAGATTTCTTTTTCAGGAACTTTGTCAAATTAGCAAAAATAAATGGCACAGAACAAAATATAAAACAAACTAAGAAAAAATAATAATTTTTCACTGGCATTTTATTTTTATTTGTAGCTTTCTAAAAATATATATTTTCATATTTAATAAATGGAGCTCTACAATTTTACATGTGATAAGTGAAGAAATAAATCTTTTAGTACTTCATGAAAATTCATAATGTAATACTTCAGAGATGTTTGAAAAATACAGACCAGTCAATGATTCTCCTCCTGCTTTTAAAAAGTAATTTAATTGAGATGTGGAAATTAAGCAAGAGTCTTCTCCTAGAGTCCTTTCTTCACAGTTATTGCTTTGGAAATACACCTTATTACCAGGACCTGCTTTTTATTTCTTTACATTCATATGGATGTAAATTCAGTTGAATCAATTCAGTTGGTTCAGATGAAACCAGTGTCTAAAATATATATTTGAGCATATATGTATGAATATATAATAGCATGTATTTATTTTGCTCAAACCAGACTTGGGACCACTCAGTTGAAGAAATGCTGACTGGCAATGGCTTGACTGTTTCACAAGAATAAAACCAGTCTGTATAACTTTGCAAAATACCAAACCTATTTCCTTGCTCTACTAAGATATTCCCAAATTAGGATATAAAGATGAAATGAAATTTGAAGGACTTGCCTCAGAACAATCAGAAAGTGTTTTAGCCATGTTATCCTAACTCACAAGGAGGGTGTCAGACATGGGATTATTCAGGAGAAATCCTGCTACTCTTGCAAGGACTGTGTCCTGTGCCCCTGCATGCGAGATCAAGAGAGTAGAACCCAATTGCAGGTGAATTTTATCTGCCCAGAGAGCAGCAATGGCACAAGATACAACAGAGCAGCAATTACTCTCATTACAAATAAATCCCCACCAAACTAGAATGAAGATGTGAAGCGACAACACATACCTATGATAGCTAGAATTCAGCTTTATGCAGCTTGAGAAAACAGTGATTGATCTCTGTAACCCTTCTTTGTAACAAGCCACTGGAGGGATCCTGCAGCTTGGCACCTGGGCTGTGGCCTGCGCTGGGCTCCGGCACCTGCTCACCCCGCAGAGCTGTGCAGTTGTGCAGCAGCTGTGGCTGCACAGCTCCACACACACAGAGCAACCCTGCCACAGCACTGTGCTGATCATTCCTCCCTGGGACATGTGTCAGGCTAACAAGAAGCACTGCATCCATCATTTTCCGTAGCTTGACATCATTTATTCTTTAAGATGCAGGAGAGGCTGTCTGGATACTCCAGCATTTTGAACTGCCGGTCCTTAGGGCCTTATGAAGCAGCTCTTACATTTTGCACTAATCTCTTTTCTTCCCCAGTACTATACATTTTAAAGAGATGCCATACGGCACTTAAACAGACAAATCATATGGTGTTTTGCCCTTTCTTTCTAATTCTGTTGGCTTTACATTTCTCAAGTTGCATTCCAAGTTGATGAACAATGTCCTTAACCTCTTGAGTGGTCCTGGACGTCCACTAGACATAGACCAACATGATACTTGTGCTGACTTCTAATATGTACTGGATGTCAACAGTGTTACTGCCACTCACTTCAGGAGCTGATTTGCATCTAAGCATAACATCAGGGACTCTATTGTGGCACCTAAGAGTAAACTGAAAATACAGCACAGCTGCTACCAAGGTATGTCTGAGCATTTGCTTCCCTGGCATCCAGTTCCCAGACAGACAGCAGTCAGAAGCCACAGTGTTAAATGGCTAAAACTACATAAGTAGGATTGAACTCTGAAACATAAAATGCCCTTCCTGTTGATGAAACCCTGTTCAGATTAATTTTTCTTTCCAAAGGAGGTAAGTAACCACTGTTTCTGTAAGCCTCTTTCTATTGTATAAGGAACAGAGCCATGTGGGTTCTAATGAAATTTAAAGTCCCTTTTTATATGACTGATTTGTGTTTCATGAAATGGAGAGATCAGTACCACAAAGTAGTATAGCAGCTACTGTTACAATATAGAGAGCATTTCATTTGTTGGGAATATCACACATGGTCATAGATCCTTCATGGCTTCCTGTCACATAAGACAGAGCACAAAATGAGTGGCAAAAGGAACAGGTTGAATTCACAATCTTTTCTTTTTTCTCCTCAGTGTACAAAACAAGCCTATCATACATCCTGAGAATGAAAATGGTGTTAGTGTCCTGTCCACTTAATACTTAGCACAGTAAAATGTCACATAAAAGCACGACACCCACTTGTGCCTGTGTATGTTTATCTATAGAAATGAGACCGAAGAATACACACACAAGTATCACTTGCATAGCAAAATAATGGTAAATGCTCATCTGTAGAAGTGACTGGATACAAAAGCAATTGCAAGTGTTTATGCAGTACAAACATGGAGGTGAAGTTAAAACACCTTTGAAAATCTGACCCATATTATTGGCAGTAATAAGTAAATCCTCCCTCTAAAGATAAAAGAGAAAGTATCCTCATTATTTAGTCAGACCTTCACACCATGAAGACCTAAACACAGAGGGGTTATCAAAATGCCCTTAGAATAATAAAACCAAGCACTGACAGACCAAGAGACAAAGTTTTAAAGTGGAGGCCCCCTGACAAGGCTCTGCTTTACTCTCAGGCTGGCTGCTCTGATTACCACATCTGACTGCTGGCAGAGATACAATGCTGGATATTCATTAGTGGAAACTGCTGTCCTAGCAAGAACATTACTGGAATTATGTCAATTAATACCAGCTGAAAACATGTCCTACAATTTTTTTTTTAAATACAGAAAAACCTTCAAGAGATTTATCCAGTTTGAAGGTAGGGCTCTGAGGTGCAGATGGCTCCCAGGGCGCAGGTAAGCCAGGGACCAGCCACTTCCCTCCCTGAGCCCGGAGCCAAAACCAAGCAGGGCACCTCCAGTGTCTCAGCCCCCTGCAGCTGCTGCCCCGTGAGGATCACGCCCCAGGAGCCAGGGGAGAGGTGAAGAACACGGAGCAGAGCCAGGAATGTAAAGCATTCCCTGGAAATGTAGGGCCTGTTTCCCTCCTTCCTTGCAGTACAGGTTCAGCAGTGAGCAAAGGTCCTTCGCTGCAGGGCCCACGCTGCGGGTGAATGAGCCACGAGCAGTGCTGGCAGACCCAGGCTGGGCTTCAGTGGCACTGCTGGTGGGTGGGTGTGAAACCACAAGGATCCATTTCTCAACAATTAAATAATGTTTCTTTATGGGCTACAGCGACTATTGTTAGATTACAAATTACTCCGGAGACTGGTGTTTAAAAATGTGATTACTTTAAACAGATATCATTAGTAATACACTATTCAAAAATAGAATGGAAATAAACTAATGTTTGCAGTCTTGATTTACTTTTATAAGTTACAAATATCTTTTCTTTCCCCTCTTTCCCCTGAGAAAATATTAGCTTTCTTTGGTTTTAGCAGGGAGTGCTACTAGTCCTGTCATACCAGCCTGGGACATAAATCTAGAAAGCTGTTGTCACTTGATCACCTCCTATTTGATAACTAACATGGAGACTTTCAAAGGCAGACAATTTTTCCATGTTCCATATTTAGACATTTGAATTAGTGGTTTTTTTTTTTTTTTAAACTTAAAGTTATACGTAAATTGAAATGAGACCACCTATTCCTGTGTCTAAACGTGTCCTATGTCTTAGGTGTCCTGCATCTGAGTCATGGACTTCACTGCATACAAAGAATTTAATCTAAAATAATTTGTTTGTGAGACATACAGAGAACTTAAAGTGCTCTTTGGTGCTAGCAGAAATGTTCTAGATTTCATCTGGCATCATCTGGTATTCAGAAAACAGAATGTAATTTAAAAATTTTATAACTTTCCATGTTCACTTGGTCTTGCTACAAACATTTAAAAAATACATAAAAAGAAATAATTTGAAGATAAACCAACAAATATTTAATGCCAGCAGTTTTCAACTAGTCAGTACTGACTTTGTCCATACCAAATTAAAACAGGCCAGGAGATTCCCAGACACAGACATTCAATAGTATTTCTGTATTTATGTGTTCATCCCAATTTTGAGAAGCTGCACTTCTTAAGTTTTTCCTTGCTTACCATGGAGTTCAGTTCAAGCTCTGTTAAATCTACAAAAATCAATATTGAGTATATGTATTATGTGACAGTTCCATCTAAAAGTATCTGGTGTAGAATATGGGCCAGATACAATAGAGCAGCCAAGCACATGTAATTTACCCAACAAACATAAAGCACTCCCACATTGATTTTTGCAGTTTTGTAGCCCCTAGTCACAGAGCAAAGAAAAAATGGCTTACTCATAGAGTGTGCCAGTACTTGAGGCTACATCATATTTGTCTTAGAGCCTCTGATTTGGGTTGTCTTTTTGTTACCTTTGTTGATGGATTTTTTAGGTCATTTAATGCGTTCTCCATTCTAAAGTGTCTACTTCTATGGCAAGAAAATAAAATGCATTTCCTAAATTGTTCTGATCTGTTGATTACTTTTCTCAGAGTTACAGTGTACAGATGGAAAATTGGAACATTTTAACAGTTTCTAAATGCAATTATTTAAGTGAGTATGAATAGAAAATGGTATATAAATAAGGGGATAAGCTTTCAGCAATGTATTAGTGTTCTTCACACAATAGCTGGTATAAAGAGATTCCAAAATCATATCCGAGAATACAAATGCATTTTAAAGGGACATTTTAAAAATGACTTGCATAATTATTTGCATAGTATAAAATATCTATGTATATGTTGCATAGTATAAAATATCTATGTATATGTGCTATAATATGAAATTTAAAAAGTTGTCAAATCATAAAGGATAATACTTACACAAACGCATATATATTTATGTGTCTTCATCCTTATTCAGAAATAATAAATACATAGGCTCTCAATATATATTAAAATAATATTCTATTCATGAATGTCTGCTATATTAACCAATAAAATTTTTAAAAACTAGAAATCCAGTCAGATTCTATCAGCATCTGGAGCTAGGTGGCAGGCTACAATACATGTCCAGATTAAAAACTTGAAACCCCAACTTAATAAAAAAAACCACAGGATTTAAGCATGTTGCATGTCTAGAGCTTTTTTTTCCATTTTATTTACTCATAAGTATCATTAATACCAAAGATCGAATACCTTTGGTGTCATGTATGTCACTCTCTCTCTTCAAGTCTTTAGTAGTTGTATGCTTATCTATTTCAGTCAAATGTATTTCTTATCGAAAAAAAAGGAGTGAGCAACCTGACAATACAGTGTTATCGAATTTTTTCAGCTGAGACCCACATGTCATTCAGCATTCAGACATGCTTGTGCTTGATTGATGGATGGGTTTGTGACAAATAAAACTAGGATCAAGAGCTTTGCACCTTTTCCCCCATCAGGAACCAGAGTAAAGCATAACTCTATAACAATGGTGGGATTAGGGATGCATTAGCTCTCCATCGACCAAAACCACCCATTCCCATCAATACTTTGCACTTAATAACCTGAAGCTATGATAAGAAAACAAAAGAAGGAGAAAGGGACAGGAGAAAACAAATCAATAGAAGAAGGGAATGTCTGAAAGATGCACTGTCCAAATGAAGAAAAATTTTTGCTGAATTGCTGGGATAATGCCCCTTGACAAGAGAACAATGTACTGTCAAGGTTTATCAGCCAGGAGGCCTTTGGGCACAATGTTAAGCACAGGTTTGGCATTTGAGTGGTGGCACTTACTGTAGATGTAAAATACATAATGCCAACATGCAGACAATAACCACTGATTTTTGTTTTGTGCTAGCACTTTGTGTGCCCATGAGGAGCACAACTCCTTCTCCAGGTGTCCAGATGCCACGAGCACAAGGAGTGATCCTGTCCCCCTGAAGTCATGTGATCAGTACTGGGCTGCTGCTTCTGAATAAAACTTTGTGTTCAGAATAAGATTAATTTCTACTTACAAGTATATATTTATATCTTTATTATTAATTTATATCTTACCTGTTTCTACAAACTAACCATGAAGACCTAATTTAAAAGATCAACAGATTCTATGTAGCTTCTTGTCTTGTTTAAAACTGAATTTTGGGAACTAACATTAAGACAGGAAGCAAAAAAAAAATGTTCCTTAGCTTTTCTTCTCTTGAGGATTGAAGTAAGAGAAAACTTATTTCTTAAAACATTTGGGGCTTACTTAGGAAGACAGTGAAATATCAGCTAAGAAACAGCTTATGGAACATGTATTAATACAGAAACTGCTCCCTGTTTTGCAAGACTTGATGCTTGAACTTGCTTCTTATGTGGAAACAACTAAGAAATGTTTCTCTAAAGCTGTGGTTCAACTGCTAGAGGAGGGGAGATCTAATGATTTTAAGCAGGAATGTTGTTGATCAATGTTATTGACATTCAGTCTCTTACTCAAACAGGTGACTCATTTTTAGGTAAGCTTCTGATACACAGGAAAAATTCTAATATCCCTGATACTAAACAATGTTATTTAAGTTCTAATTTAATGAAAAGTAACAGGAAAGGCTTTAAAGTGTTTCCTCTAGAAAAGGTTTTTAAAGTCCACTGACAGCTACAAGATTTTACTCACTACAACAGTATGCATATGTTTTAATATCTCCACACTAAATGTGCACTAGAAAGGGCCAACAGCAAAACCCCAGGATTATACAACAGTCAATAGGTGCTGTGCTGCTTGCTCTGCCACACTCCTCCCTTGTCACATATGGAAAGTCATGGAATCTCAGCTTCCCTGTGTGTAAATGATGGTTATGATTTACAACTCCAATGATTATTATGATTTACAGCTCCAGCTGAGCCCATTCATTCCCTGTGGTCACAGCCTGTTCTACAAAGTAGAACCAATAATGAATTAAAGGAAGAGTCAGAAGAAACAAGCGTGGTCCTACAAGTCAATACACTCTTTACAAGTTTCTTGATGACTACCTGAAGTTGCTGAAAGGATACAGAATTAACAAAAAAGCACTACAGCGGCTGATGCAGAAGCTGAAATACATTCACATCAAGTGAGATAAGGATGGCAGGCAGAGGAATATTTTCAAGACATGCTAGAGGGTACTCAGGGGAAAGAAGAGCAAGAATAACTATGAAAGGAAATCGCTAACAGTGACTTTTTCAATTCAGTGTATATGACAGGAGTCAAATGCAGTGTAACATGTACAGAAGTACAGGATAGAAACAAATTTATAAAACATGCAAGAACTGCAAAAATGATAAATGAGGAAGTTTTCAGACAGAAAACCTTTCCTTTTTTTTTTTTAAACTGCTGCTCTTATCATTTTAAACTTAAGTTGCATTGCCCTGTGAAAGATGAAAAAGGTGTTACTGTCCTGGCCATGTTCTCCATGGAGTAACCACCAGAGTCTCTGTTATTTTGGTTCGATGGTATTGTCACTGTCAACCACACTATCACAGGGCCTGTAACTTACTGTGATCAGCAGCCTGAAATTCAGCATGTCCAAGTTACCCTAGCTCTGATAACACAAGGGTGACACAGAAGCACATCTCTCATTTCCTTAAAACCTTTCTGAATATTAGAGAGTCTGTCCAAACGGAGGTGACAGAAGCTTTCAGATCTGCCAAAACTGAAAATATTGTTATCGGGGGGCAGCTGAGTGACTGATTCATCATAGCATGCACCTTATAGTGACAAAAGTTATTTCAATACTATTACATATGACAGCACTCATTCTGATAAGTTCATTAGTTATAAAATAAAGTGCTAAGGGAAACTTATTTATTTCATTTCACTATACTTCTAAACTGTCTAAATGTACCACTCTTCTTTTATTAAATTCTCAAAAACCTGTTTACATTGTTTACTGGACAGATCCAAGTATCTGAAGTCTCTCATTCAATCTTAAAGGTAACTGCCAATAACTAAAATAAATCAAAATATATTCTTTAAAAGTTCTCAAAAACAGTAACTTTTCATTTCAAAAATGAATGTTATAAATTTGGCAAGCCCACATCATGTAATTCACACAAAATCAAGCAGCAAATGCCTGTTTTAAGTGCAAATCTCAAAGCTATTTTAACTACAGAGCAGTCGAAGCACTTGCATATTTAATTACTTATTTATTTCCTACCAGAAATAATAATGATCTGATCAAGATATCAGCATTTTCAATCAGCCAGTTATTTCCTACCTAATTTTGGGAAGGGAGTGAATGAGCAAGATTGAATAATAAATACCCCAATTTTGTAGTGAGCTGTATGGCATGCAAGGGGGAGTGAGGAAGCTCTGTCTGTGTGTGCCAGGAGGATGCAGAGGCAAGAAGATATTTTGGCACAGCACGGTGATGATACCAAGACCTTCTCCCAGTGACCAGGCTCAGCTGGGGATCATTTGCTGTTTGGTGTTGTATTTCATTTCTCTTCTTCCTAATATCTCTCAAGTTAGAAATAACTATGGATTGGAGAATAATTCCTATTAATAGGAATTAATTCCTCTAATTCCTAGCTGAAGATTTTAATCTATGGTTGCTCCTGGCATGGGAGTAAGACTTCCAGAGAGTTTAGTGACTACCCTTTAGGATTTTAAACCTAGAGCTACTGACCAATTTTCCTTAAAAACAGAAATGACTGGGCTAGGCCAAACTTTCTGCTCCTCAATGATTCCAGCACCTTTTTCTTCCTGTTTAAATTTATTTGGATTTATATTTTATAAACCAGGTGAAAGATGCTTCTAAATCCATGCTTTCTCTGTTTGCTTAAAAAGCTCATACAATGTTAGCATAATTTCCCACCAAATCTAGATACCTCCAGGCTTGCAAGACACTTGACAAAGAATTTGATTTCAAATTCTAATGATGTCTGATCATGTTGTTGAGTTATGAGAAAATAAAAGTCCAAAGGTTTTCTCCCCCACAATAAGTATGAGAAATTATTTTAAAAACAGCACACTTGTGTCAATACTGAATTCAGTGAGAGAGAATGGCTTTTTGTCATGCTTCAGCCTCAAGAAATATAAGGTTAGGTTTTGAGTACTATACTTAAATATGCATTGATGTCATTAATGTAAACACCTGACATTGACCAGTGATCCATTGGGTACCTTCCCTCTTTTATTTATACGTCTGTAGCTTGTGCATGACTTCAGCTCTCATGTACTCTTGTCATGTTCATAACCTGCATTTACCAAAAATTCATGGGGTCTCTTCCCAGCTACATATCTCATTACATTTATTAATACAGGGAAATCATCTGAAGTCAAAACCAACAACTCCCCTCTTAATTGCATAGATATGCACGGGTAATTTCTTTTTGTTCCAAAACATCCCAAGAAGCAGTTCTGGGGAAGTTGGCAAGTCAGTATATTTATATTGAAACATCACGTGTGCACTTAGTAAAGCAGATCACTAAATTGTATTCCTTGTGATCAAAAGGTAGAATCCAAAACAACATTTGGAAGGCCACAAGAAGGTCCATCAGCTTATGAAGACTTTGCCAGTTAGATCTTCAAGCCCTCACTTTGGAATCAATTCTTTTTCTTTGGTGGAACTAAATGCATATGCTCCAGAGGGTTTGCCCAACTTCTGAAGGACATGTGCCTATAATAGGCCTTTCTCATCTCTGTCTTGTTAACAAGTATATAAATAAGAGAAGGCTTCAGTAATTGGCTCAGAGTTACTAATGAATTAATTAACTTCAGTCTATTTTACCTAACCTTTAATAATAAGAATCTTTTTTTGGTCTAGCAATAGGTCTGACAGGCTGAAAAAACAGACATGCAGCAAAGCTCTTGAAAATTAATGAGAAACGAGGAAAGAATCAATGTACATTCTGCTTGCAGAGAACTGACACAAAAAAGACACAATAAACCATGAACAAACACAGTCAGTTTAAAAAATAGGTTAGAAAAAGTGGGCAAATTCAATTATAGAAGTAATTAGAAGATATAGGGCAAGGCTGCCTTTTGGGACTGTGCCAGAAAACATGAATTAATAAGAGTGAATAGAAAGCGCCCATGTAGTAATTAAGAGGCAATCACCTATGGCAATGAATACCTGAAAACAGGCTGCAAACTATTAATTCAGTGATCAAAAATATTTTTAGATGATTAATATGGCAAATTTGTTTTAAAAGACTAATTTCTGGAAAGATATCAAGACAATAGCACATTATTTGTTCCTCTGGCATTTATATAGCTAATTAAATTTTATAATTTGCAACAACATTAAGCATTAACTGAAAACAGTAAAAGCAATATTTCCTCCAATAATTCTTTATTATAGTGTCTTCAAAATCTGTGAGTTAAGACTAACTTAACTTTTTTTTAAAGAAAATTCAAGTGTTCTGAGCCGATTGCTTTATTTATTTGAATGATTTTTGTTGTTGTTTATTACAAAGACACCATGCGTGAATTTTACATAATAATTTTCAGCTGCTTTAAAACAGGTACTGAAACAATTTGATTATAATTCAAAGAACTATAAACAGAATTCTTTGATACTCAAATAAGCCATCACAGATGTTAATACATGGCAAAGAAAGATTTTTTTTTTTCATTAGAGCATGTTCCTCTCCTTCAGATACAAAAAAATGAGCAAGTTACAGTCAAGGTGTGCAATATCAGTCAGAAAAAAAAAAGACCTAAACCTCTCCTAACAGGTTATTTATTCTTCAGTAAATCAAGTAAGGATTAATTTACTTTCTCAATAGTACAACTAGACTAATTTCTAAATTCAACATTCTTCATTGCCATTTCTGAGGATACTAAAAAACCACCCCAAAATCTCCAAATATGACCAAGAGAAAAAAGAGACTGGTGATAAGTTTCTACTTTAATACTATGAAAGACTGTTACATTTTATTGCTGCAGAAAGGAACAATCAGCCTGAGTGAGGCTGGCAACTTCTACTTGCCTTGAAACATTGATTTATATCTATTTTTTGTCTTTCTATTGTAGCTTTAAATATTAAATTTTACATTTTTATGCTCCCAATTCAGAAATAGTATCAGAACTATAAGCAGTACAAAAAAAAGGGCATAGCTACTAGAAATAGGGAAAATTGTCTGTACTAAATTAATGACTCAAATTTCATGGCTCAAAAGTCTGCCCTGATCTCCAGCTTATCTCACCCCTCATTTTTTCCTTAGGTGTAGGGAAAGGGAAAAGGACAGTAAAATAATAAAAAATAAAATAAAATGGTGAGAGAAAATGAATTGAAGCAACTGAAGGAACACAATCTTAAAAAAGGGAAAAGAATGGAGGCAAATATTACTCAAAAATAAACTCAATTTATTTCAAAATTAAGTTGCAGCTGCTCTATGTCAGCATATTTGGAGATTTAGGGAGAAACTGTTCCCTCAATCTGTTCTAGAGGTTTCTTGTTTCAGTTAGGAAAATTTGGAAAAATTAAAACTCCTGTGAAAAATGCACAGTTTAAAACTATGGGTGGAAGAACTAGTGAAGTCACACTGGTTTTTGTGAATGTTTCAAAATGAAACACAGTTTGAGATGTTGCTGCCACACCTTTGACTCCAAGTAGCCTTCACAAGTCCCATCACAGGCAGTTTTCTGCTACAGTGCTCAGACAGAAAACAAACATGAGTGTGGCATGTCTGGAGTATGTCAGTGGTTTATAAAGGTGTTGAAAGAGCAACCCCTAAAGCATGGAATGCATGCTCAGATGCAGGGATGTTCTTTCTGCAGAGGACAGAAGTAACTGGGGTTTGGTTACTCTGAACATACCTACTCAGTTTTATGGTGCTGGGGCCACAGCTTTGACTCCTGCTCACACTTGTGTAAATATGACAGGAGCAAAGCCTCTAGACAGGATTTGAAGCTTTCTGTCCTCTCCATCAATTCATTAACAGGAGTCACAATGTGATAGCTGCTTTCCAGAGATCCAGCCACAGGGACATTACAGGAACCTATCAGGGTGTTAGGTACCCATCTAATCTACATCTAATCCCCATCACCTTTCTAATTAATGGAGACAGAGAGTGTCCTTTGGAGTCCACATCAGAACAGGATCCTCATTTAGGTGGTCTTCATGGACCAAATGGAAAGACTTTTATTCTCCATTGACTGCAGAGACATCCTAAAGCATCTACTGAGACTCAGCTGGACAGAGTGCCTTGTAAATACTCCCATGTGCTCCATTTCTTAAGCACCAGCACCTGAGTTGTACCTCTGACTTTCAGCAAGGCCCTTCTTTTAGGATTTCTGCCTCATTCTTGTTTGCACGCTGGAAACTCACCATCCCCTCAGTTGTGCTAATGATCTATTTTGATACTGCAAAACAAGCTTTGGAACTGGTCAAGATCTAGAGCTGTCTCAACCTGTCCCAGCACTGGTCATATCCTTTCCAGCTTGCCATTCCTCATCATTGGGTGATAGAGCCAGAGAATGTTAAGGGGTTTGGATGGACTTTAAAGATCATCTAGTCCCACACCTCCCACTAGGCTCAAGACTTTTTCCAATCCATCTTTAAACACATACCTGGACTGGGTCATCCACAACCTCCCTGAGCAACCTGTTCCAATGTCTCACCACTCTCACAATAAAAAATTTCTTCCTGACATCTAGCCAAAATTTCCCCTCTTTCAATTTGTATCCATGACTTCTTGTCCTGCCACTACAGGTCCTGATGAAGAGTCCCTCTCTGGCTTCCCTGTAGCCCCCTCAGATTCTGGAAGGTGCTGTGATGTCTCCACGCAATCTTCTCCAGGCTGAACAGCTCAAACTTTCTCAGCCTGTCTTTGCAGGTCGTACCCCTTGAACCCATTCTGTCATGGTGACCATTCTTGCCATCTGTCTTTCAACCTTTTCTGTTCTTTCTCAGCTGAGGAGGCTGGTACTGCACAGAATATTCAAGCTGTAGGTGTACTATGGATTTATATACTGTCGTAATGATGGCTTTTATTTTGTTCTCTTCTTAAAATTTTGGTTCGACTGTTCTTGACATGACAGTTTTGCAGAGCTATCCATTTACTTCAAGATCTCATTTCTGAGAAGTAATGGTTAGTTCTCAACCCATCACTTTATATGTAAAGATAGAGTTATTTTTCCTATATGCATTTGTCTGCACTGAATATCTTTTTTTTCCCCCATTATTGCCAGCATTATAAGATCTTTCTCAATACACCATAGCTGTTTTGTCTCTTAACTTTTCTGAATAACTTGGTACCATCAGCAGATTTTGTTCCCTCACTATTCACTTTTATATTTTCAGACCACTTATGAATATGTTGAATAGCACAGATCTCCACAGGGTTTTCAGTGATGACCTACCTCTACTGTGAGCACTGACCATTTATTTCTGTACTCTGCTCTCTATGCCAACTAGTTATTTATTGATGTGAGCATCTTCCTTTTTGTTCCAGAATATTTTATTTTCTTAAAGGCTTTTGGGAATGAACCTTGTCAAACCCCTTTTGAACAGCCAAGCAGGTGATCTCAGCTGGGTCTCCTGGGTTCTCCTACTAGTAGATACCTTCAGAGAATTTGAATACACAATTAGGCCAGGACTTATCTTTTAAAACTTTACACAAAAAACTTCACAATATGCCACAATTATTCCGATTACACTCTTTCTATTATTTTTTATAATTTCTACTCATTTTCCCAGCACAGGTGTCAGATTTACTGGGATGCAGCTTCCTGAATCTGCCTGAATGACATTCTAAAATCTGTTGCTTTATTAGTCAGATTTCAGTCCTCTGGCTCAAAATTATTTGAGCTAAGAAGCTGTACACCACAATTACCTGTTTCTCTCCTGAATTTCTTTAGAATTTCCAAGTGAATGTCTTTACTTCTGATGAATTTTTATAGCTTGTTTTGTTCAATTACTCTATAAACTATTTATGGATGCTTCCATTTGAAGGAAATCCTAAAATGCATTCCAATACATTAGGATTCTGGGATGGGATTTTCACCAGCCTCCCCCATGGTAAGCACAGGTGCAAAAAAATCACAGCTTTTCTGCTGTGGCTTTATATTTTTTGAATGTTCCTCTCATGCCTCAAGCATCTTACAGATTTTCTGTCAGTAATCAGTGCTCCTGATGTGTTTGAAGGGAAAGGATATTATTACTTTTTATTCCTTAAGTTGATTTTCAACTTCTTTTGAGGACTGTTTGTTAAATTACTTGTTATCTAGATTGACACAAGGATCTGGCTTACCACACAGCCCTAAAAACAACGCACCAAGGAGGTGGAACTCCATGGTAGGCTTGAACTTTCCCAGGTCTGAGTTACCATCCAGCAGATGCCACCTTTTGTTGTCACATGCTGGCACCAATGCTCAGCTATATTGTGAGTTGATTGGGCTGAAAACTGGCCACTGTAAGAAACTGCTCTAACCACACAGTCCCACCACACTTGTGCTGTTGCAGGGAGAAGGAAAGACAGAGATAAAGCTCATGGTGTAGCTGGTGTTTTAACACCGAAGAATATTTAGATTAACTTGATTTTGAAGCTCTATATAGGGAGCAAACCTGGGCCATGGACCAGAAATGAGTGGGTGGGTGGGAGTGGTGAGGTGAGGACACCTAAGACTGCTGCCAAATCCATCTTCTCATCAAACTACATGCTGAGTGTAATGCAGAATTCTGACACTCAGGGGCTTAAGATAATCAATTACAATAATCAAAGTTAAGCCTTTTCTAAAGGGGTATTTAGGAAAATTTGCAGGGTGTATTTTCCCTGCCCAGTGAAGCTATGTCTTGATTTTCAGATTTACAAGTTAATTTATTGGAAGAGTAGGAGGGGAGTAAAACCGGGAACTGGGGAATGTTCAACACTGTTACTAAAATACAGAAATCTTGGGGGGTACTTAATCCCCATCCTGCATTTCTGTCATCAGCTAAACATTGTTCCCCATTGTGCACACAAGGAGAACTGCAAAGCTGACCCAGCAGATTGAGATGAAAAGATTGGAAGCAGAAATTAAAGTCTCCTGGAGAAATTGTTCAGCTATTACACACTGATAAATTTTTCATGGTTTTCCCTACATTTTAAAAATCGTATTAATCTGAACTCAGGTGCTTTAAAAACATTCCTCTGATTGTCAGTATTTCCCTCTGATTACCTAGTAGGAACACTCTGGTACACAGACCCATTCCTAGTTTAGCTGAAGGGGAAGATTTACTCAAAAGAATATAGTGATTTCAGCATTCAAACTATTTGCCCAGGCTACTTCTGCTTCAGTTTCTGACCTGTCCTTCATTTAGATATGGAAAGAAAGTGTGAGCTCAGGACATAAATGCCTGGTACCATGAGAACAGAAAATAGCTGTGCTGGGTGAGACCAAGCATCCCTCTGGCCAGGCACTGCCTCATTCAGCAGCCAGAAGTGAGTGCCTGGAGGAGGACAGAAGAAGAAAGTAATAACATTTCTCCCCAAAACTCTTCCAGCTTCCACCAATCAGAGTCTCAAAGGCTACTCTAGCCAGATGAGGTTCATGTGTATTTGTAACCTCTTTGGATTTCCCTTCTGGAAACTTGTTCAAGCTTCCCTTGAACGCATAGAAACGTTAAACTCTGCCAGTACCCTGTGGCTACTTAATTATGTTATGTTTAAAGATCTGCGTTTGCTCCTTTTCCAGCTGCCACATCTGTCATCTTGCCTTCATTTCTTGTCCTGGCAAAGCCTGTGCAGAAACCACGTGAGGGAACCTCTTTGTGTGTGGTGCTTTAGTCTAGATACCTTCATCATCTCTCCCATCAGTCTCCTTTTCTAGGCACACAAAGGGTCTACTTTGCTTAGTTTCTTTTTAATGGAAATCTCTCTTCCTGTGATCATCCTTGTTGCCCTTTCATGAAGCTTTTGAAAAGGTAGGGGCAAACAATATGCAAGATGTGGGTGTGCCATGTATTTATATGCTGGCATAAATATTCTGTATTTATCTTCTATCCCCTTCCTATTTATTCCTAAAATTCAATGAACATTACTAATGACTAAGCAGATTCTTTCATGGCCCTGCCTTTTATCACCCCAAGACCTCATTCCTTGGGGGTAAGATGGCTGAAAGCCCATAATTTTATCTGCAAAGTTATGATTATTCCCAGATGCATCACTTGAACACTTATCTAAGCTGAATTTCATGGGATAGTTAAGGAGTACTCATTGAGTTTCATAAGATCCTTCAACCAGTTCTGCTAAGTGTCCTCAACTTTATTGTCCTGAAAATCTGGCATCATCAACAGACTGCCACCTAACCAGTCATCCTCTTTTCACTTCCCTCATGAATCAAAGAAAGATTTTTCCTCATCTCTAGGCATAACCTCCTCTTTCAAAACAAGATCCCAATATTTCTTTCTCCACAGTGCTGCCTCCTTCATTTCAACTTGACAACTTCTCACTAGAGAGACAATAGCCAGTTTTGAATCTCTGTGTCTTTTAACAACACCCAAGTATTTTGGGCTCTGATGGATGTAACACACTAGACAAAAAGGTTCTCACATCACCTCTCTTAGAAGGATGCCAGTCAGAACTCTCCAGTTTTCTTGGCATTGCACACACAGTGCAGTGCTTAGAAACCAATTCTCTTTGCAGTTCAACATCTGAGGTCAGTGACAAACACAGCTTTGAAAGAAGGGTACATTTGAATCCACTCTTCTTGTCAGATGAATAACAACAGTAAAGTGATGCATTTCTAACAAAACTCCCTAATAAAGGTTTTAAAGCATGGTGATCATGGGAATTAGCTTGAGAGAACATGCAAAGTACAATCCAACTTAATCTAATTAGGGTTTTAACACACAAAAGTTAACACCTCTCCTGGCACTTGTAGTTGATAAATTAAATATTCTTCCAAAGAAAGAAAAAGTGCTTTAATAAGTTTGGAACTGAAAAGTTTCACTTCCAGTATAATATGTCTGAATTTTTTAAAACAACTTACTGAACATTTTTAGGAAAAAAAAAAAAAACACTGCTTGAAAATGAAATTTAATAATGAGAAATAACAGCATCTTTGAGATTTTTTTTCCATTAAAAAAAGTATGAAAGACAAATTGAAAATAGAAAAACTGCTGTTTTGCTGAAATACCCGTGTCTGCCTTTGAGGTAACTGGCAGACTGGATCAAGAATTAATTCTCTCTTTAGTCCTCATCAGCATATTTACTTTTATGGATACACAGAACCTCACAAAAGCCTGGGGTTACTTTATCTTTCCTTGAGTCAGTGCCAACATTATGCAAACCAGCACCACCTTTTAGCTCTCTCCTTGATTCAGAAACGGTCATAAGGAAATTTCCAATTATTAAGGTATGGCTAGCAGCAAGAAGTATTATACTGAGGAAACTTAAGAACTACACAATTTGGAAAGAGAAAATCTATAGGACTAAACTGAGAAGATAACTACAGAAAGAAACAGAAAGAAATAACAATCCTCTGTGTAACTAACACAGTAAAGAAAAATTTTAAGAACTATTCCAGGAAGAGATGAAATGGGAGTGAGGAAGAGGCCACTTCTACCATCCTCGTCCCCATGAAAGTCCAAATAAGTCATCATAGAAAAAGAAAAGGTCTGCCAGGGACTCTGGCAGCTGACTCATGCTGTTTACTATTTCTCAGCCTCTGAGATTAGCTGAGGGTCCATGAAATAAGTGAGATACCAGAAGATGACTTACACAAAAATACAAATCCTCCCTATTTTGTTGTAATTTACATTATTTGTGGTAGCTATCTTCTTACAGCTGACTTCTTCAAAAGTAAAATACTAAATGTTGCAGGTATTAGGTCCCTCTTCATCTTCAACCTCATTTGTCACTGCCATCACCATGTGCTGACTTGCAAGCCTGTGGCTTGGTTTTCCTACTGCTTTGAATGTTCATTCAGTGCAGTTTCATGCAACTTTCTGGTCATATCTCATTTTCGTGTCTTGATTACTTCAATTCTGTCTCTGTAGGCTCATCGTAGTCCCTTAGGCTTGTCATTAAAAATCTGATTCCTTTTTGAGTCTTTGGTTAAGGCTCATGTGTTAACAAAAGATGTCTCAGTACACAGCCTGTCATCCCCTGCAATGGCACAGTTTCTGCTTGTGCCTTTGGGATCTGTTCTTTGAGAAACTGCTATCACCATGTCTTTACTAGTAATTTTTCCCTTTCTCCTTTTTATGAAATGCCAATTGCTTAGATATGTATAAAGTCCCATGAAATACACTGATCCAATCTCTTATTTCTTAATGCTTGTCACATCCCACTAACAGCCAATGCTCATGCACTCCACAGCCTACCATAAGACCCAGGACAGAAGGCTCTCAATGGCATAAAGGAATTAGGTATTTTATTCCTATTGAATTTCATCTGAGTGAAAATTGAATTGAAAATCAATGGGAACTGGGAGCATAAAACCCTGTAATATGTCTAAAAATCTCTTACAGTGAGGTTTTTCAGCTGTTTTTCCCACCAGAGGAAGAGTGTAAGTAGAAATACTGAGGAGGACCTGTCATGCAAAGAAACATTTCCAGGGGCAGACAAGCTGGTAGATCATGGCTTGACCTCGTTTCTCTTCCATATTACAAAACCTCTGTAATTTCTATTAGTGCCTTAGTCCAAGTAATGTCCCACATCAACAGATCCAGTCTGTTCCCAGACACTTTTAACCACCAAGCACAGACAAAAGCAATATGCCCAAGAGTACAGCTGAAAAACTGGAGACCACGAGATCCACAGCATGTCAGAGCTGAGACTGGCTCCTGAATGCAGTGCAAAAGCTGGCAGAGCTTCTGCAGAGCCACAGCCACCCACTCCTGACCTTTATGATGATGGTGGCTTTGCCTTTTTTTATTACTATTTGTTTGGTTTTATGTTTTTTCCCCCCAAAACAGAGATGTCACTGCCTCAGAAAACAGATGTCAAGAACAGATGTTTCCTGATGCTGTAGATATTATTTAATACCTATATATGAACTATGGTACTTGTACGTTATTCCCATGATTTTATTTATGGCACAGAGTTACCTTCCACCTGGAAGCCACTAACATGTGGCTTGATTTTCTATAAGAACAGTAAAACCAACAACTGAGCCAAACTTCTTCAGTAGGGTGACAGAACAACAGGGCCCAAGGGCTGGAGTGTTGTGGGGGTGAAGCATCAAGTTCTAAACATCATCCTACTGAAATCACAGAACTGCCATACAGATGGTAGTAAGAATGGACCCTTGCAGTGGAGAATTTGTCCAAAACTCATTTCGTGGAGACAGCTGTTATTAAGAGGTGAAGGACAAACTAAGAAGGACATGAAATCAAGAATACAGTTACAACAGTCACCACTAAAAAAAGCTGCTGCAATGCATTGACGAGGGAGATCTTCAATAAACTCCAAAGACACTGCCAAAGCAGCAACCCACACCTAGAGGTAATGTTGTCACTCAGCCCTTTTCTGCCTCAGTTTTTTCAAGTGAAAAACGGCACTTTGAAACTCTAATTATAGGTAAATACTTAATAGGCAGTGTTTGGAAAACATATTTGGAGGGAGAGAGGAGAATCCTTGCATAGAACTAAAATTATTCTTGATAGAAAAGTGCTAAAAACTAGGGACAGATATTTATCTCCTTGAAAATCACTTCACAATTAAACGTTCTGACACTGATCCACTGTCCAAACTTTCAGCTCAATCATGTTTGTGTGAGTACTTCAAGTACTACATGAAGGCCATAATATGTAACTGAAGAGATACAAATTACGATACAGAGGTAGTCCCTGTTCAATGTCAAATTTTCTCAGTCACTGAAGACAAAAGGAAATAAAACAATGAAAA